>NC_057849.1:245216105-250216105 GCF_015237465.2 Chelonia mydas
TTGCAGTCAAACTTCAGGTCCCTTGTTTGAAACTAGACTCCTTACCTTTGGAGATTCACCCAGCACTAGCCTTTATATGCAGTTTGTGCTTCATGGACATTTTCTACTCTCTGTCTTTCAGTGGAGTCTGGCAATCTTCCAAAGCTGTCTTAGGTTTTTCACCTCAAGCCTTCCTCCGCTGCATGGATGAGCATTTTTCTGCATGCAAACGGCATGGGACATGAAAGAGTTTTCAATTTGGCTACAAACAGATCAGTGTTGGTCGTGTGTGTGTGTTTGTTTCTTTAGTGTCTCGACGCCTGCTGTAGACGCACAGAGAAGAAGAAATAGCTCAAATAATATGTCTTTGTTTAAGCTCTACAGTTGATAACTCATTATTTCCTCTCCATTTCACACGTAGCACTCAAGAGTTAAGGAGAGATTACAGTAATTTTCCTCTGAGCTACACTTATTAGTGTAGCCAGGATCAGAAGTGCTGCAAAATGGGGAAGGACAGCCATAAAGACAGTCTTTCAGTAACACTTGGGACATACATACAGGATCTTCCCTGCCCATCAGCCCTCACCCTAACTAAGGGCTCCTATTCTATTGATCACTTGATGTACCAGTGGGATTACAAGTCAAAACCAGAACCGGCCCTAAACTGTTTGTATGAAGAGTGAATCAGGAGAACATTTGCATTCTTTAATGACTCTCTGCTGGGAGTGTGAAGAACTTCCACTGAGAGGAATTTGGTTTATCTCTCAGAGTACTTGGAGTCACTTTTCACTGTCCAAAACTGCTTGTCAAAAACATGAATAGCTCTGTTCACCTGCGGGGGTGTGGGCAACTGCTGAGGATCAGGGCATGGAGGGCTATGCCTGAAAAATGTTTTTAAAATACTAACTATGAGACTACTAAATATGAGGAGATCAGTTGTGTATATGGGGTTGGGAGGGGAGAAGAGATGGATAATATATACAGCTGGGCTGGTATGAGTCTGGTATTTCAACACTCAACCAGCTTTAGCTTTAAGAGAGTGGCATATACAGTACATAGGATACAGAGTACATGGAATCCTGCCATGTAGTACAATCACACATACATTGCCCCGGGTATGTATGGACATGAGAACCCTCATTGTATCCACAGAACAACTGCACTACACAGTAATCGGAGATCCACTATAAGTAAAACTGAAGTTTGCATACTGCAGTGCATTGAAACAATTCATTCTACTTCACAATGAGTGGAGTTTCATGACGTCTGGGTTCACTTAAGCAGGTTCCTCTGTGGATCTCTGGAACATATACGTTTCGTGTCTTAGAAGTGATACATGAAAGGCAATTTGTGAGACAGCTCTGGCAAATATTGGACTCCACAGTTATCAAGCTTCCAGTAAGAGAATCCAAATACCCAACAATATATTAGGCACGGACAGGAATATCACTTCAGCAATGGGAGCAGATGGGGAAAGAGGAACTGGGGATCAGTCCTGCAAGATACTAAGCACTATGCTCTGATACATCAAAGCACTTGAACACATGCTTAACTTTAAGCATGTGAGGAGTCAGTGGCATTACTTACATGCTTAAAGTTAAGCACATGCTTAAGTGCTTTGCTGAATTAGGCTAGAGTGGTCAGCACATGGCAGGATCAAGTCACAGGTCCTTAAAACTGAGATCACTGTCAACCAATTCAGAACTACCTCTGAAGCCTAGAAACTAGAGATGAGCCTGAGTCACATCTGGATGTAGTTTCAGGAACACATTTCAAAGCTTTCCTAAAATTCAGAGTGGGTTCAGAATTGGGGGTTCTGCTCTGGCCCATTATAGAATTAGACAGTAATCACGACATTTGGATCTGGCTTCAGATGTGGATTTTAAAACAACCCTTGACCAAAAACTGGGCATGTGGAGATTCAGAATTCCAGTCTGAGCCAACAGAAAGCGTGGCAAAGGCTCTGATCCCTGATAATATATAAATAAGTACTTAGGTGTCTTGCACTCTGTGCCTGGGATTGAGTGGAATTCTAAATACTCCGTAGGGTTCCTGTCCTGATTTTGGGGAAGCGGGTGGGAGAACTGCCCTCTGGACAAATGGCTCCTTCTATAAGCCAGAGTTTGGCACACCCTAAAAATTAAGCAATTAAGGATAAATATTCACCTGTCACTTCAATGGCTGTCCACATAATATTTTACATAGTGGGTGCCCACTTATATTACCCACCCCTAGGGCAGGTCTTGGAAGGCATAGGCTAGTGAGTAGATAATCAGAGAACTGGGCCAAGTCTCCAGAGTTAACACTTCTCTTCTTTTTTACAGCAAAATGAACGTAACCACCATCTCCCCCCCCCGCCACCCCGCCCACATATACACAAACTCACATACATTTTGTAAATTGCCAGCTTCAAAGTACATCATCATAAAGGCAGGGCTATTTTTATCCCAGGTGCAGGAAGAAAGAAAAGACTGAGGAGCTCACAGAACAGTCGAACTGATTTCTGCCTCTTTAAATTTTGTTGTTACGCCTATTTTGAAAATCCATTGACAAAAGAACCCACGAGCGGTCACTGATCATACCGGCTGTGTGGTGCTTTCCAGGCCACGACAGCTGATGGTGGAGTGGAGCAGATACTCTCTGTGCGCTTTGATCCTACCCAAAGGCACATCAAACATAAGTACTTGCATATAAGGGTTCTCCTAACATAACCACCATAGAGGTGGAGGAGAGGTTTTGTTCAAAAATTGTTTCAATTAAATGTGGTCTTTTTTTAAAAAATGAATTTTTTCACAAAAATACTGGTTTTCTCAAAAATGCCAATATGTTTCAAACATTTTTTCTAAAAACTTTCCATTTTTTCAATGGTTGTTTTTGTTTTCCATTTATTATTTTTTGCTTTCAGTTATTTTTAATTTTCTGTTTTCTTATTTTTTCTTCCTTTTACCAATGTTAATTAGTCAGATTAGTCATATAGTAGGAATTTTGAAAACCAACCAGTTTTATTTAAAAAAACATGATTTTTGAAAGCACTTTAATTTTTAAAAATTGCTAAAAATTTAAAAAAAAAACCCAAAAAACAAAAAATTGGTCCATTTAGACAACAAAACTCTTTTCAATTTTTTTTAACGTTTCAACCAGCTCCGTTTGCAAGCGAAATGAACGAAAACTCACCTACAGAAGGTGGCACTTTAGTGTGAACACTCTCATTTGGCAGCTTGGATTTGCTTGATTGTGGAATACGTAAAAGGCAAATCAAGCTAACAAAAAACCAAGCAGCTTAGTGAGAATAAAAGATAAACAAATCAATCCTACTGTGACATGCCCCCAAGAGTCTTCACTTCTTTGGGCTAGATTAATAAAACAAAAACAACAAAAAGACTCATGGGAAGGGAAAGGAAAGAACGTGCAGGGAACGACTGACAATGTCTCTATAATCATATTGTATGAGAATGACTATTTTTTTTAAAAAGTAGGCAAAACACTGTCTCCCCCCCAGCACTGTAGACCTGGAAGTCAACACGTCCTTTTTTTTTCTGGAGCAAATTCTGTTTCAAATTGATTGCCTCTTCTGCCAATTGTTTTTGTTTAGATGCCCTGGATATTTGTTATCTATCGACCAACTAGAACATGTGATGTGAACAAACTATTCATGTAACAAACAGTTGCAGAGATTGGTCTTAAATTAACAACTTTTTTTTCACACCCCTTCTCCCCTCCCTGCACATTTGTCAGTAGATGCCTCAAGGGAGTGATTCTCTACACTCCTTCACATGGCTATTCAGTAAGAGCATCCTCTGACTCAACTTCAGTTACTCCATTGGTGCCTTCTCTCCTGCATTTCCTGCCAGCCACACCTTCCACAGCAGGAACGACTAGATTTTCAGGTGAAATTTAGCTTCCCTGGATGACTTATTCCTCCCCAGTTGGGTTTTAGCTGCTAAATTAGCTGTTCTGGGATCTATGAGCTGCACAATGAGAGGAGCAGAGTAGAAAGGGGATGGCAGATAGGGCAGAAGCAGGAAAAAGAGAGAGAGACACACACAGAAAAAGAGAGAGAATTCTAATTGTGGATTCACAACTATATCATACAGGACTTGAGCTCATGTGGAATGGATTTTCATTCTCTGCATCTGACCCATTCTATTCCATCTGTATAGAGTGTTCTCCCAAATGGAAAGAAGAGATTGTCCAGTGAAATGGGGCAGTTTCCAATGACAAGATGTGGGAAGGTCTTATTTGGCATACCTGGACACAGCAAGAGGCACCACTTATTTCTCCCTTACAAAAACTTGTCCCCCTTTTCTCCTCTGCAATGGCTTTTGCCCAGTGGTCTTTAATTTCCAAAATGGAAAATAAAACAAATCCCACTCAAATAAATATTCAGGAAAATCAACTGCAAGGACTCCCCCGCTCCCTTTCCCTGGATGGTTCTTTCCTGGTATCCACCATCCTGAATTTTCCATTGTTCTGTTAAAAAAACAAAACCTCCAGCGAAGGAGACAGGCTGTTTCAGAACTCGTGCCTTCCCTCGCACTTCTGCAGTCTTGATGCCTCTTTCTTGGGCTACAAACACAGCATGGATGGATTACAGACGATCACATTTCAATGTTTTTAAATTTTTCTTTTCTTTTCTTTTTTTTTTTTTTTAAAAAAAAGGGAAAATAGAGTTATAAACACATGTATCACAGCATTTTCAAAAGGCCCCCCACTGCGTCTCTGTTAGCAGTTCAGCCTCCGTGTTAAGCCTGGATGTAAGGCAGCTGGAAGATTAAAACGGCATTGTTAGAACATCCACTGAAATGTCCTCATGGTTTTTTTCTTCTTTGTTTGTTTGTTGTTCCATATTTATTTTATTTGTTTATTTTTTTTAAAGTTTGGCAGGCAAAGAGAAAATGCTTTCCCCCGCCCCCCCCCCAATGGTCTGTCAATTTTGTCCTCTATTTTTAGGCAGGAAGAAAAATAACGATGGGTTTGTTTTTTTTAAAGGTGGTAGGGGTTTGAAAATGGCCTCGAGGAGGTTACATTCTAGAGGTGACTCAAATGGTTGATTTGTTTCTTTGCTTGTCGCTTGTATTCTCCTCTTGCCTTGCAGTTGATAGTTTTTGGTTCCCCATGTCCTGTACAGACTCAGGTTTCACATCCTCCATATAACCTGCTTCCCCACCCACCCCAGGTGGCAGTAGATAGATGCAACAGTATTTTCACTTGACCTTTACATTATGACACTGAAGTTAAGAGTTAGATGGAAGAGCCATGTTATAGAAAAGCTTTCCCATCTCTGTGAGAAAGAACGAAGCAACAGAAAGTCCTCTGGAGATGCAGGTGCCTTGTTGAACTGAGCTCTACCTTGGCACTGGCATCAGTTTGAGATAAATATAGCTGTATGTATGTGTATACATATATATACACACACACACACACACACACACATTTGTTTTTTATTTATTTATTTTAGCACACTGTCCCATTCTCAGGTCTGGATTTGGGGCAGTTGGTCCTGGGGACAGGTTGGACAGAAGGGGCCAGGGTGCAGAAGAAGCCAGATATAAGAGTGAGGCCCAGGCCTCCCCACGCACAGAACATGGACCAGCCGTAGCCATGACTGATGTCATCAGGAAGTCCATACAGGTAGCGGGGGTAGCGGGAGAGCTCGAAGTTGATTCCAGCCACGCATGTGCACAGTGAAATGATGCAGAAGGTACCTGGAGAAGGACAAGAGAGGGGGAAGGAGGGCGGGAAAGAATAAAGAAAGGTTAGAATGATAAAAGCAGCATTCCCCAGCTGTCTAAAAAAGAGGCAGCGTGATCAATAAGGTAATATCTGAAAGGCTGGGGGCTGGAGGAATTGCTACAAAAAGAGGCATGGTCACACTGGATGCCAAGAGCTGCTGAGCTGTAGCATTGGCCCTGGCTAGCGCTGGTTGGAGAAACTTCCATTGGAATATGCTGTTCCATCAAAATCAGATTGCTTTGTGAAATCAAGGCAATTTCACTGGTATTTTGTTTTGAAAAAAGAAAAGGGGAGGGGAACTTCTGACTGTGTCAAACCATCCCATTTTGACATTTTCTGACTAAAATGTTTGTTTTTAATTTTACGTGACTTTTCATTTTTTAAAAATTTTGCAATATATTACGTAGTATAACACATCATTTGAAAGTTGAAAATCTCAATTTTCTCAAAACAAAACATTCTGAACCACCTAAAATAACACTTTTGGGGAATTTTTCTTCACAGAGAATTTTAAATTGTTTGGTTTTCACTCCAATTCTGAACATTTTGAAATCTCCAAATCCTTTGCAAAACGGAACATCCATCCTCCTTGCTGCTCTAGCCAGGACTCTGCCTCCCTCTGTAATACTGGGGAAGTCACGGAGGCCTGGTCTACACTAAAATGTTAGGTCAACCTCGCTACATTACTCAGGGGTATGAAAAATCCACACCCCCAAGTGACGTAGTTAAGCCGACCTAACCCCCAGTGTAGACAGCACTAAGTCGATGGAAGAATTCTTCTGTTGACCTAGTTACCACCTCTATGGGAGTTCCCATAGGCATAGTTAATATCTACACTGAAGCGCTACAGTGGTGCAGCTGCAGTGCTCCAGATATGCTGCTGTAACGCTTCAAGTGTAGATAAGCCCTGAAACTTGCTGCCTCAGTTTTCCATCTGCAAAAGAGGATAAGAGTACTTACTTGCATCGTGAGAAGCTTGTGTGTGTAATTCTGGCAGATAATAAGTGTCATGGAAAGACATGAGTCTCATTTTAGTTGAGGTTTCGTTGAGCTACTCTCCCTTTATGAGCTTGATTTTCCTCTTCGATCCCACCCCCCAACTTCACCAAATTAAATACAGACCTCTTCAAATTTCACAGGAGTGAACCATCTGTCTATAGTGTGTTCTTATAATGTATCACGAAGGCACAAAACAAGATCAAACTAGCTAGAGACATAAAGGGTAACAAAAACATTCTACAAATACATTAGATGCAAGAGGAAGACCAAGGACAGGGTAGGCCCATTGCTCAATGAGGGGGGAAAAACAACAATGTGGAAATGGCAGAGGTGCTTAATGACTTCTTTGTTTTGGTTTTCAGCAAGAAGGATGGTCTAACATAGTGAATGCCAGTGAAAATGAGGTAGGATCAGAGGCTAAAATAGGGAAAGAACAAGTTAAAAATTACTTAGACAAGTTAGGTGTCTTCAAATCACCAGGACCTAATGAAATGCATCCTAGAATACTCAAGGAGTTGACTGAGGAGATATCGGAGCCATTAGCGATTATCTTTGAAAAGTCATGGAAGATGGGAAAGATTCCAGAAGACCAGAAAAGGGCAAATATAGTGCCAATCTATAAAAAGGGAAATAAGGACAACCCAGGGAATTACAGACCAGTCAGCTTAACTTCTGTACCCGGAAAGATAATGGAGCAAATAATTAAGCAATCAATTTGCAAACATCTAGACGATAGTAAAGGTGATAAGTAACAGTCAGCATGAATTTGTCAAGAACAAATCTTGTCAAACCAATATGATAGCTTTCTTTGACTGGGTAACAAGCCTTGTAGATAGGGGGGAAGTGGTAGATATGGTATGTCTTGACTTTAGTGAGGCTTTTGAAACTGTCTTGTATGACCTTCTCATAAACAAACTACGGAAATGCAACCTAGATGGAGCTACTATAAGGTGGGTGCAAAACTGTTTTGAAAACCGTTCCCAGAAAGAATTTATCAGTGGTTCACAGTCATGCTGGAAGGGCATATTAAGTGAGGTCCTGCTGGGATCAGTTCTGGGGCCAATTCTGTTCAATATCTTCATCAGTGATTTAAATAATGGCATAAAGAGTACACTTACAAAGTCTGTGGACGATACCAAGTTGGGAGGGGTTGCAAGTGCTTTGAAGGATAGGATTATAATTCAAAATGATCTGGACAAACTGGAGAAATGGTCTGAAGTAAATAGGATGAAATTCAATAAGGATAAATGCAAAGTATTCCACTTAGGAAGGAACAATCAGTTGCACACATACAAAATTGGAAATGACTGCCTAGGAACGAGTATTGTGGAAAGGGATCTGGAAGTCATAGTGTACCACAAGCTACATATGAGTCAACAGTGTAACACTGTTTCAAAAAATGTGAACATAATTCTGGGATGTATTAGCAGGAGTGTTGTAAGCAAGAAACGAGAAGTAATTCTTCTGCTCTACTCTGCACTGATTAGGCCTCAACTGGAGTACTGTGTCTAGTTCTGGACGCCACATTTCAGGAAAGATGTGGACGAACTGGAGAAAGTCCAGAGAAGAGCAACAAAAATGATTAAAGTTCTAGAAAACATGACCTATGAAGGAAGATTGAAAAAACTGGGTTTGTTTAGTCTGGAGAAGAGAAGACTGAGAGGGGACAGGATAACAGTTTTCAAGTACATAAAAGGTTGTTAAAAGGAGGAGGGAGAAAAATTGTTCTCCTTAACCTCTGAGGATAGGACAAGAAGCAATGGTCTTACATTGCAGCAAGAGAGATTTAGGTTGGACATTAGGAAAAACTTCCTAACTGTCAGCATGGTTAAGCAGTGGAATAAATTGCCTAGGGAGGTTGTGGAATCTCCATCATTGGAGATTTTTAAGAGTAGGTTGGACAAACACCTGTCAGGGATGGTCTAGGTAATACTTAGTCCTGCCTTGAGTGCAGGGCCTGGACTAGTTGACCTCTCGATGTCCTTTCTATCCTATAATTCTACCACAGAATCTGAGCACCTCTCCCTAGAGATGATAGCCAAAAATCACAGTAGAGCCAATGGTCTAATTTTCCTCCTTACTTCCCCCCTAACACAGTCAGGGCCATGTTATTATTATAGTTCCTTCTCTCTCTCTCTCTTTTTCCACATTCTTCTGTCTCCTTCTTGCTTTTGCCTCTTTTTCTTCCTCTTCTTTACCATTGCTAGTTGCAGCTAAGCCGTGAATTGTACACACTCCATTTTGCGGGCATGAGTGGAATTTATGCTAGAGTAGAATATTTCCGGAATGACTGAAGCCAACCAGACAAGGTGTTGAGGAGAACACATACCAAAGGACATCCTTGGCACACAGGGACATGCCAGTATGCCAAAATCCTTTTTAGAGGCTACAGCAAAACAAATCTAGGATCTCCATGTAAATTCCATCTCCGCCACTGACCTCCTGCGTGACCTTAGTTCTGGCTCACATTTTCTTCATGCAAATGCCTGGGCATGCTAGCCATTAACCCATCCCGTGCTGCATAGCACGGAACGCTCTGGCCAGTGTCGTACAAACAGAGTGGAGTGCTGTGACCACAACTCTGAATGTTTTCCTTTGGCATGAAGGTATACACAAAGAGTGATCAAAACTGGTCCCCTACCCCAACACTTTTTTGGGCCTGATTCTCACTTGCACCGACGCTATTTTACATCGCTCTGGGAGTGTACCTGCTGCCAGAACCTTACTGTAAGTGGGCATTGGGCTCTTTGGAGCTAAAGGTTTCACAGCCCTCTTGAAAGGAAGAGATGCTCTGAACCTGTCCCTGTTCTGAGGATAAGTGAAGACCAACAAACAGAGACCAAGAGCCTCCATATATTTCTGCTGCTGTTGGTTTTATCTCCCTGCCTCCCACATACATGACCCTGGCCCCATGTATTTCCTCTCCCTCTCCCTGATGTATCTGAAACTATATATCAGCATGATACACACTGGCTTGACTTCTCTCTAGACAAACCCACAAAGCCAGCTGCCAGCAAACGCCTTCAGAACTCTGGCCATTCAGTCTGCACTGCCGCCCATGACAGAAGGTCCCCTGTAGTGTGGTAAGCCAACCTTGCTGGCAGCCTGTCAGACTCACTCCTCTAATGCACTGATGGTGTCCTTTGGCCCAGAAAGCTCCTGGCAGAGGCATAGGATGGAGAATGGGAGGAATTTGATTTTTCACTTCAGTGGGAGGAGGAAAATACATTGATGTTAGCCCTCATTTTCCCCTCTAACAAAGGGGCGGTTGAGGGGAACTTTGTCTTTCTGGCCAAATTCTATACATGGCGACCAGACATTCCTGAATAATAAACATTTTATGGTCCCAATTAGGATCAGGTCCCCATTGTGCAGGGTGCTGTACAGACACAGATGAAGAGACAATCCCTGTCCCAGAGGGTAAATACCTAAGAATCACCCCAGATTAAATGCTCCAGATCTTTCCAAATATCTTGCAGACACACCCCAGGCTCTGGGATCATCTTTAGAGAAGTGTCACACCATCTGAAAATCAACAGCAGGAGATGCAGGGCACTGGAGGGCCTCCTTCCCAGAAGTCAGCAGGTGATCCTCTCGTCTTTATTCTGAAATCAACCCACTTGTTTGTTGAGAAATCCCAGTCCCTTCCCCCACATCCTCCCTTGTTAAATGGATTATCCTCCTAACATGAGGCTGTATGGGTAGGAGTGCAGTAGTCCCTGTGTGGCAGGCCGTCCTGGCTGTTATACTGTGATGGGAGGAAGGTGCATGGCAGAGCTACCGAGCTATAAACTAAGCTCTGTGGCTTGTTTCAAAGGGCTGTGGTTAGAAAATGGCAAAAGAGTCCCTTCTTTGCTAAAAGGAATGTGATAATTTCAGCTCCATTAGAGACATAGGATTGTGAGAGGAGGTATCAGGGAAAATCTGGGTTGCCAGTTTGAAACCATGTGGTTGCTAAATACGAAAAGGAAGGAAGTACTCCCCTTCTCCTACACTTCGTCTCATCTATCTCAATGGCAAACTCTTCCGGGCAAGGACTGTATTTGTACAGTGCCCACAACAATGGGGCTCAGATCTTGGTCTAAACACCACCACATAACAAATACTAATGAGGAGAAAGTTACAAACAATGGAAAGTAAAACCATTAAAAATGTGAAACTCATTAAAAATGCTGTTTCTGTCCCTGGATCAAACTCTGTGTTTTTACTGAGCTAATAAATAATCAGTAGTATGCGCAACAATTTGCTGGTGCCTGGCTCCATACCCCGCCACTGTCCTGGGTTACGTAAGATGTCATGTACAATATTTTAAACACCAATTTACCAGCATCCATCAACGACATGTCATTATCTCACTATTTATTGTAACTTACCAAGGCACAAAAAATGCTGAATCATGCTGGCTCGAGAAAATTTTATGTCCAGTGTGTGAATCCCACATGCTGTTCAGATTCAACTGTCAGAAATTGGATGACCCCACTTACCGTTAATCAGGCCTCATGATGTAAGAGGTACCAGGACTACTGATAATAACTGAATGCTCGTGTGTTTTGGGTTATTTGGGGACCAGTGCAAAATGAGTTGGGGCCTGCAGTCCAATACCTAGTGAACAGATGCCCATATGACATAAAATCACCTTCCTGATTGGCACCATTGTTGGACTGAATGGGCATGGAGATTGAACTACCCCAAGAAGTGGTCTCTCCAAGTCAGGGTTAGACATACTGCTGGGCCAGTGTGAGGGGAAAGTAGACTATTGTTGCCCATGATACTGTACCTACGCTACAGACACAGGACTTCAGAGCCTCCAGGACTGTCACATTTCATGAACAATTCATTGTAACAGTCTCTTCCCCCGCAAAAAATTAAATCCTAAAGAATTTCCCTGATAGGTTCTTGCAATCAGTCATGTACTTCCCTTCCATGTTTACTAATGAGTCAGCGTCCCAGGACAGCAGTGGCAATATAGAATTTTTATTTGTTTATCAAAAACACTTTCTGCAGCTTTGGGATAATCATCCAATCAGAACTGAATGCAGATGGGCTGAGGTTTAAATCTCCCCTCCATGGAATTGGCGGATAGAATATGAATGACAGGCAGTAATAACAGTCCGCCAGGGATGCGTTGGCATCCAAGCGGGACTGGGGGGAGAAAAACTGACTTCTCCAGCACAGCTGACAGGAGTGGAATAAACTGAATTCTGTTTGATGGGGGCAGAGAAATCCAGGCTGAGATTTGTGAGGGGAGGTGGGATCATCCCAAATGAAACACTAGTGAATGAGATAAAGCCACAACAATATTTCTGATAAAGGAAAAATAACATTTCATTGGGAAATGCTTCTGTCAGGCAAGACAGCAAGCCTCATCTAAGGCTGTGTCTACACCACAGAAGTTGCTTTGTTTGACATCCAGTAGCTACTTCCTTTCAATCTGGTTTTGAAAATGGTTGCCCTGATAATGGGGAGAGGTTCAATGCCTGTTACTACACATTAATTGTGTTTGTCTAGCTATTAAATCAATAAAAGGTAATAACAGAAGCTCTATCTTGAAAAAGAGGAGTGTAAGAACTCGCCGGGAGTACTTGTGAGGTACCACTGCTTTGTTAATCTTGACGAGGCCAATCTGGGGAATCTATATTATTTATAATTATCTATTATTATTTATTAATTCTGTTTGATATTATGAACCCTCTGTACCTATCTATATCAAATTATAAACTCCATGATGACTGTAAGACTGGTCTGTGCCTTCTCTGCTGTCTTTTTACCTCCATCTTGGTGTGAAATTCCAAAGGGTGGAGACACAGGGCTAATAATGGAGGGTTGTTAAACCTCCATGGTCTTCCATTCAAATAGAGACAGGGAGCTATCAGGCACTCAGAAGACCCATCTACTCAGGTGGGCTGGTAACTAGGCAGTCGATCACCTCACCAGGGGGTTAAGGCTGACCTAACAAAGGAGTCTGGAAGTCTATAAAAGGACTGGGTCTGCTCAGAGTAGCTGTCTCTCACCAACCAGAACAGGAAAAGAAGCATGTGTTGAAGAAAAGAAGTTCCAGAATCCGGATCAAATCCCAGAGAACACTTGAGGGGTGAGTAAACTGAGGCAGGGAATCACACACAGGTGTTTCTTATTTTGCATAGATCTGTATATCTCTTGTGCGTCTAAAGGAAAGAGTGATCGCTTTTTAGAAATCCTTTGCAATGTCTGTGCCTATTTGCTTAAAGGATCACATGTCCCAGAAGGGGTAAATTATAAACTAGAGAATCTACAAAACCAGTGTTCTGAGAAAGGGTGGGCTTAAGCCACTGCGATGTCTTGGGGGTGGGGTGGGGTTCAGAACTGGTTCTGGGGGCCTACAGCAGCGGGGCCATGAGGTCCCACTTCCAGGTACCCAAAAGAGAAACTGCACCCAGGAAGTATGTCAGAGAGGCCAGAGCCTCACCAGACCAAAGGAAGTTTAAAAGCATGCAGGCCCAGGGTGTGGATACAAATACAACAGCCAGCGAGGGCAAGTTGACCGGGCTATTACATACATCTCTCATCTTATATGTAGACTCTAGGCTTTTTAGGGCAGGGACGATCCTTTTGTTATACACAAAGTGTAGCACAATGGGACCCTTCATCTCAGCTGGAGCCTCTCGGTGCTATGGCAATACCAATAATAATCGCTATAGCACCTGGGGACCCTGCTTGGATAAGTTTTCGTGGAGGATATTCAGAGCTGCAGAGGAGGAAAACCATGCATGAGTTGCGACTGTGGTTCGAGAGTCCACTTTTGCCCTCTCCATATTGGACGCAGTACTGTGTGGAGCTAGTTACAGCCATTTCTCAGCATGAGTGTATCAAGCAGGGCTGTAGAGATGTTCAGGTAGGGAGGTTTTGTTATCATCTGACTACCAGGCTGGCCAAATTGTGCATTTGACTAACCCTTCTAGGCGATCTACAGCATGATTTGCTAACATGGCTCTTGTACCAAAAAAAACCAACCCCCTCTCCTCAGTGGTCAGGGTGGCCATGTACATTGATGGATCAGCTATCTTAGCAACGAAATCTTTTAGGCCTTGTCTGCACTAGAGAACTGCACCATTTGGAAGTGAACCAGTTGTACTGAACTGGTTTAGACACAGACAGCTCAGTTTGCCAGCAGTAGCCATGCTGAATCGGTTTAAGGTTTTGCCCCACACCTGCACTTCTGCTTTCTCACATACATTTCTCCGTTCTGATTACCAAGTAACTAGTTTTATAGAGTCCCTTGGATTTGCTCTGTGGCCCAGCCATGCGTCAATTCCTTGCCCTCTACACCTGTGTGAAGCCTAAGCTGGAAAGCTAGAGGAACCTCTGTATGCTGCCACTGTGCCAGAACCCTGCTAACGACAACTTTGTTTAAACATGCCTGTGGCTAGTATTTGTGTCTGAGGCTTTAGATAAAGGATGAAAAGCTAAATATTAGTGGAATTCGTTCCTTCGCCTTAAAGAGACACCATGGATTTGAAAGCTAGTCAGTTCCTAAAATAGTTACAAGTAGTTTCCAGTACTATGCCTGCCCCTGAGACCCCTCAAAAGTTATGTGGCTCGACAATCACATTTTCCTCTTGGTTTTTAAAAAATCTCTCTTCTGTGCCTGACTGAAAGACACACACCCCTTCCCCGCGCCTCCCAAAAAAACAACTGCAGCAACTGACTCATGAACAGACTGTGCTTTCAAATGTGCAAGATAAATAAACTAGGGGTGGAAATAGAGATTTTTTTTCCTCTCTGATCTCTTACAGTTATAAGAGCCTCAGGTGTTACTTTGCAACTCTAGTAGGTAAGAACAGCCCCACAGAAGTCTGATTTAGAAGATGATAGCGTCCCTTTATTTAACCCAGGCAATTCTCACTGAAATGTGAGTTTCGTTTTTTAAAGTGTTTCTGTAGATCTGTCTCTGGATATTGTTGCTATTGGTTGTTATTTGTTGTTATTAATTTCTTTGGAGAGTGTGCTAGTCTTGTGGTCGTCATCTGATCTTTTATTACAGAGCTGGATGAAAAAACCCACATCACAACAGAAGCTGCATCATTTTCAGCCTCTCTCTACCCTACAAGATTTTTTGTTCCAGGTACATGAAACAAATAAATAACAAAATGAGGTCTGATCCTGAGGTAGATGTCCCATTAACTAGTTAAATTATATCACAATCCTGAAATTATTAAAGAATAAAACAATACTGCTCCTAGCTCCGTGGTGACAAACTCCGTTGTGAGGGAGCAGCTTTGCAGTAAACTCCTTCTGGGCATGGACTGAATGCCTCAGCGGCACACGGCTCTTGAGAGCACTTTATTGCTCTGTGCACACTTGCACAGAATATAAATTATTGTTTAATTATACACTGTCGCATCATCGTCAGCTAACAGACAGGTTGCAGAATGCAAAGGATTTACTTTAAATTTGCCCTTATAAAAAGGCTTGGGCGGAAGGAGATATCTGATTGGCTGACAGGGTTCCCATGCTGTGTCATTATGAGACCATAAACCCACATGGGTTGGAATTTAATACACTTTTTAAAAACTAAGAACCACAATAAACAGCAGGGTGTATAGTAATGCTGTTATCGTGTCATATATCTGCTGGTTGGGTGCTTCTTGCATTTGACCTTTGGCCTCATGTATCACAGCATACTGGAGGCACGCATAGTAAACCACGGTAACCATGCATCCTGTTGTGTATTATTTCAGCAGCACTGCACGTGTACTGAATTGTAAATACACAAGCTGTAGTGTACACCTGGGGAACGTGTATCCTGTACCATAACTGTACACCCTGCTGAGCCAGATCCTCAGCTTGCGTAAATCAGTGCCTTTAATTGAGCTACACCTAATTACACCAGGTAAGGAGTTGGCCCTTTGTGTATTACTGCTCCTATGGCACATAGATATGACACAGTAACTCCAAATTGTTGTATATAATGACACCCAAGATTTGAGCACAGGACTCTACAATTGCAGTGCAACGTGTTTCGTATGATTGCACCAATGGTGCGTATACAGTGCACCTTATCAAGTATCTCTGCATCCAAGATATGCCCAACACAATAAGTGCACACCTTCCCATGTGTTCTGCACACAAAAAAGGAGTGACACTGTCACTGCACATCCTGTCTTGCATTATTTCTTCAGAAGCTACAGTCGCACTATGTTTTGATGAGATGGACTCCAAAAAAGAACAGGGGATGCTCAAAGCATGGGAGTTGCTCAGTGACTAACGTTGAACACTGTGGACAAGATTATGACCGTGGCAATCTCACCTCAAGATAGCCCAGCAGTAATATCATGACTGACTACACCCATGAGGCCTACATGATGTCTTGCAACCCTGCAAGCACATAACCAGAGTCAAAAAAAAAACAAAACGGAGCCAGTATTAGCATGGCCCTTTAGTGGTGTGGGGATAATATAGGTAGAGGTAATTCATGTCATAATTAAGTAACTTTTTGTGGAAATAACTCCTTCCAATTGTTCCAATCACACCGCAGGTCTGATCTCCCAGACTGTTTATCCTGCTGCAAGTTTGTCCAGTATCTGACTCATATGCCTCCCGTTCCATCACATCTCAGATCTGCCATATAACCAGACTGCTAGATTGATGCCAAATTGCAGCACTGGCAGAAACCCCATTACGGGTTCTCAATTAATTTGAGCTGACCTTCATTATCACATAGAAGGACTTGACTTGTCACAGTTCTGCATTCACAGCAGTAAGGGTGTTGGACTGAGATTCACTTACTCAGCAGGTGGGTCTAACAAATCTTTAGGAAGGCAAAGCACTCAGTAAGTAGTGATCAATTAGTCACAAATGGGAAGCTCATCAGGATGATCTCATCATGGTTGCCTCCAGCACTGGACAGTAAGATTTCAGCTTCCCATTGTTACACAGACTTATTTATAACTTTCTGTTATCTTCTCTTTAAATGTGTTTTAGTCTCTCGTTTGCACGTTAACTCTCTTCCCCTGCCAGTACAGGATTTGTATCAGTTCAGACCAGTTTCTTCTAGCTTTGTGGCTACTTTATCTTTTTTTTTCCTCACAATCGTGATTACTCTTCAATTTCTTACATATGCGCAGTTATATTTAAGCTGAAACTTAAATGTAATCAGAACAGACTATTAAAATCACAGCAGGCTTCTTATCCAGTTTAAACATGCCTTTACTCCCCATAGAAGAGACTTTCAGCACCCTGGCTAATTTTTCCCTTTTCTAGGATGTGGAGGTTAGATCTACTTCTGCTCTGAAAAGCAGATCCCTAAATGGAAGCCTGACTTTGGATTTTAAAGTGAATTTAGAGGTGATGAGAATTGTCAGATTCATGGCAGCTGAGGTCCTTTCTTTGTCTATAGAAGCACAGCATAAACAGAGGCAGTGCAAACTTCTCCCACACTGCCCTGCCAATGCTTCTAAAATACTCTGCAGGGAACAATTCAAGTGATGAGAGGGTAGTGTTCTCTCCATGTCCATTTAATCCTTCTTCCTCTGCTGTGGATGCCATCAAAGATGCCATCTGGTGCCAGTTGTGGTGGTGGTTGTTGTATGATTTGGACATCTGTCCATTCACAACGGTACTGAGACCCGCCACCTCACTTCACTCAGGCAACCAGACACCTGTCAGGTTATAATGACTTTTTCTTGGTCACTGTCTGACTTGGATTGAATTTGAATGGGTGGGGGGAACCTTGCTGTAGACGGCTTTGTAACCCACAACCAGTCTCCTGAGCCATTCAGTTAGAACTGGAACCGTTTATATTTGTCCTGAGGGATATAATTGTCCAGAAATCAAACTGAGATTTTCATTGTCCTGTAAATGAAGCCTGCAAGAGACAGGACAAATCCATGAAAATGGTATTACTTGAATTGCAGAGTGGGCAGCAGCACGCCTGATCCCTTATTTTCTGCCTTTTAAAGGATTACATGGCATTGAGAAGGGCTAAGATGGATTCTTTCTTCATGTTGCAGGGAGCTAAAACTTTCATCTACCATGAAGCTGTCCAACTCCACACAAGTACCATATGTGTGACTAACTTCTCTATTGCCCCCTAATAGGGCCCTTGAGAATAGACAAGACAGGCCCACATTGCAAGGGTGCCTGGGAAGGTGGGTCTGAGTTTTGAGTCAATTTCTAAATTCCAAACTGGGCCCTGTTACACATACACAGGCAGTCCCCTTTCTCCTTCCACAGAGAGTTGTTCCTGCCTTGTCAGGTGTGGTGCCAGCCCTGCCTCTCCTTCTATTACCCATGCACTGCCTTCCTCTCTGTTTGGTACCAGTATGCTAAAGGCATTCAATAAGTAATTGTTTAAAAAACCCAGTAAACTCAAGTTTTGTTTGACCATCGTCCTATGGTCTTGAAATGCAAATGCCAGCAGCAGATCAAAGCCCTGGTGACATTATCAAGAAGCAGAGAACTACAGAACTTTAAAAAAACGTGTAGCTTGTCTTCCATGGCTGTTGCTGGGACAGTCCTTTGTGTTCCTGTCAGAGCCTACTCCATACGTTTTGTCCAGCTTTCATTCACCTCTTCACAGCAGAGCTACTGTTCTCCCAGAAGAAAGGGGCTACACAGACTCTCCCCAGAGCCAAAGGACAGATTATTTGCTGGCGAGCAGCACAAGGCATTACCTGCTTTCTCATCTCCCCAGAGGGCTGAGTGTACTGCCTCCACACCTCTACCAGTGCATGCTTGTCTTGGGAGTGAGCAATTAGAGTTCTCTCTAGCTATTTGGCCTACTTTAAAAAGAAACAAAACAAGAGCCGTGAAAAAAACACCTTGTGCTGCAAAATCAGCATGAACTCACTTAGCAGTCTAACGTAGGCCACGTTGAGGAAAGTGGGCCTATCCCAATCAGCAGTGAAGGACAATGGGTTGTTGTGATGGAGTGGGAATTTTCTGTAAATATTTTGTATAAACCCTGTGCCTCAGTTCCCCCCATAGCCTGCATTGTCACCTGGGGGTAGAAAAGGGCTACTTACTCTTGAGCAGGGGACCAGGCAGGTGTGACCGACGACTTGCTGTCTTGAGTTTGGGGCCCATGCCATGGAGATTCCATGTAGACAATGGAAAAGCCAAACACTGGGACATTTGCTACCTAGCAGCTAAAGACCAGGGATGGCCCACCCCTCCACAGGAAGCCAGCCATGTTTGACCAGCTGGACAACAAAGGACTGAGGCAGGACCAGGTGGGACTGGTCCAAGAACTTCAACAAAGACGGGACAGAGTGGGAACCAACGGGACACCACTTGGCTGGGGCTCTAAGCCAAGAATGAACCATGCTGTAACTTTCTTTAATATATGCTAACCAAGGACTTTCTATACTGTGTTCCAGTTGACTAATAAACCCTTCTGTTTGGATAATGCTGAGTGAATGTCCCTGCAGATGCTGTTGGAGATGCATTGCTCCCTAAGATAGGACAAGTCTCCTTCAGGCATCTGCCTCAGTGGGGCTTGCTGAATGGAGTGCACGGTGTGAAGCAGGTACTGAAGGACCAGAGGTCCAGCCTAAGGAGGTGGTGAAGCCATGGGGCTTATCCTCAAGGAAGAGTGAGACCCCTAGGGAGTCTGGCTTACTGAAGGAGTCATCCAAGAGGCTGTTCCAAATCTGGGGTCATAGCACTGATCCTGTTCATCCTTGACAGTTGTATACATTCTCTTTTCCTTTCTCACACACAGAGCTACTGTCAGAGCTTTGAACCACAAAAAGCCAGAGTTCTTGTGTGATCTGATACAAAGGTGCCATAACTACTTGTGTTGGTCTGTTTTCTCCGGGGTGCGAGTGCATGTCTAGGAGCAGCAGAAATGAACAATAAAAAGAAAGCATTTGAAGTTTGCCTTTAAGGTCAGCTGATGTTTCCATAGCAATCAAATGCTACAAAGATGACACTAAATTCTCCAGTTGCAGCTACTGATCCATCCCTTCTGTTAAAAGCATTAAATGAATACCACCTGTGTCACACCTCTGGGGTTGGACTGGAATCCACCACTGCTTCAACCCCTCACCCCCAATTTCCACATGTAGACATAAACTCTTAGGTTTTCACTTTAAAGTACTGTGCCTGTTGGTATCGGCATAAAGATTAGGCTCCATTTCTGATGTTCTGTGCAAATCATTTAATGAAAACTGTGTTTCTGCCAGAAGGAGGACACATAGTCCCACAAGTGAACTGATTTTACAGCAGGTGGTGAGATGTGTGTTGCGAACCCTCCTTGAGGAGTATTATTGTAGGAAGTTACAAAAGGGCACTACAATGGAGGATACAGAGTGATTTACAGAAGCTATCTTGGTGAAAGCAGTGTTTCACGTTCATTTTTCAAAGTGTCTACTTTTGAAATTGGGTGATAATATTATTTTAAAAAATGCAAAACCTGTGTGAAACACAATAAGGCTGCAGAGTGAAGCACTTGGAAGTCAAGAAATGTTAAAATTAATCTGCTACCTTAACTGTGTCCTTTGGGCATATGTATTATGATGCTGTCTTGTATCTTCTTGTTGTACAATCAACCTTAACTTTTGCATTTCTAACATTAAAACTGGGGGGAGAGAGGGGTGTGGGAAAAAGGTGGTGTCATAAAAATAAAGGGAAGGGTAAGCACCTTTCTGTATACAGTGCTATAAAATGCCTCCTGGTCAAAGGCAAAACCCTTTCACCTGTAAAGGGTTAAGAAGCTAAGATAACCTCGCTGGCACCTGACCAAAATGACCAATAAGGAGACAAGATACTTTCAAATCGGGGGGGGGGGGGGGTGGATGGGACAAAGGGTCTGTCTGTCTGTGTGATGCTTCTGCCGGGAACAGATCAGGAATGCAGTCTCAGAACTTCTGTTAGTTAGTAAGTAATCTAGCTAGAAATGCGTTAGATTTCCTTTTGTTTAGTGGCTGGTAAAAATAAGCTGTGCTGAATGGAATGTATATTCCCGTTTTTGTGTCTTTTTGTAACTTAAGGTTTTGCCTAGAGGGATTCTCTATGTTTTGAATCTGATTACCCTGTAAGGTATTTACCTTCCTGATTTTACAGAGGTGATTCTTTTACCTTTTCTTTAATTAAAATTCTTCTTTTAAGAACCTGATTGCTTTTTCATTGTTCTAAAGATCCAAGGGTTTGGGTCTGTGTTCCCCTGTACAAATTGGTGAGGATTTTTATCAAGCCATCCCCAGGAAAGGGGGTGTAGGCCTTGGGGGGATATTTTGGGGGAAGACGTCTCCAAGTGGGCTCTTTCCCTGTTCTTTGTTTAACACGCTTGGTGGTGGCAGCATAGGGTTCAAGGACAAGGCAAAATTTGTACCTTGGGGAAGTTTTTAACCTAAGCTGGTAAGAATAAGCTTAGGGGGTCTTTCATGCAGGTCCCACTTCTGTACCCTAGAGTTCAGAGTGGGGAAGGAACCTTGACAGGTGGTATAACTATTTAATTTTCTAGATTTTTATTTTCTTGGTGAAAAAAGGAAATAAAGAAAGAAAATGCCCCATTCCATAGCTGACAGGCACCAGTTGGCCACAGGATGACTGATGACTGCTAGTCTCTCAGGACAAATATGCATTTCCATACCTGTATATATACATCCCCTATCAGTGCACAGATTCAAAAATGTTTAAGGCAACATAAGAGCCCCATGCCAGCTCACCAGTTCCGTTTTTATTTGCAGCTTAATGCAATCTATGGCCTTAATCTTAAAGGGCTTAAACCAGTCCAAGACTTCAGATCAATTTAAGCTGCTTATGCCACTTCAAGGCCTTAAATAATTTTAAAATGCAAAAGAAGAGTAAAAAAAAAATCAAAATTAACAGGGTAACAAAAAGGCAGACTCCTTCCTGCCTATTAACCTGTTTTGAAAGGCCTGTGTCCAAGCCATGCAAATACAGAGTAGCTCTTTGTCCCCCTCTAGTGTCTAAACCACATATAGGTGTTAATTATGTGACCGCCTCATGGTGGGATTACACATGCGCTTCCTGAGAGGCACACGCATGCACCCGGTGCCCATTTTTAAGTGAGTCTCCCAATGTCATGGACAAATTCAAATGAGCATGCTCAGCATTTGCAAATGCTCCGAACGTTGTCAAACCACAGCTACTATTTGTCAAACCAAGGAAAGGCACTATTCCTCAGTGAAGACTACATTTATGCCCCTCTTCAATGCTTACATTTTAGTCATTGATTATGTAGTTCTCTTTCAAAAGGGATGGCTAGATTTCTTTGTGTGTAAGTGTTATGTATCTGCCATCACTCACAAATGGATGAAAAGATTTTGTATAAGCTTCCCAAAATTATTCATTTCTTAGAAGAGAACAAGCGTGAGAAATTGGATTCCCAAACGAGAATGTTATGAAAAGTTACAGGCATGTAAAACAGAATCTCATAATGGAAAATGTTTTCAGCCATCACCATAGCAACTGCTTCTACTGTGACCACTATAAGAGACGCAACAAAAAGAATAAATGGGGACCACGACCATTTTGCCACATAAAAAGTTACTAAAAAAAGGAATTCCGTTAGCCTCTGCCATTTTCAGCTGAACTCCATGGAGTTTCATCCTGTCTCAGTTTTTTCCCTTCTTGCCTCTCCCTTGGTAGCTGCTATCAAGATACTTCACATCTGCCTTGGAGAGATCAATCACGGAGCTTTGCCACATGCTTGTTTTACTAAATCCCTACATTTTGTTTGACAAATCAATCAGCAGTAGAATTATTATTTTTGTGAGAAAGGAGCCCACAGACAAGTGGAATAGAGGCCCTATTTTTCACCTTCATATGCAAGTTTCAACTTAGGTTAAATTTGGGATCCAAAGGACTCAACAGCAGGTAACCATCCGTGGCTGCATAGACAGACATTGCAGTTGTCATTTAATTGCAGATATGCACCGCACAGCCATAGGCAGTACAATGCATAACCTTTGACTTCTTGAAGACGAGCCTCTACTTGGTGAGCTAGAGGAAGATATGCATGTGTGTTGCAAAGAGACAGACCGATACACACAACAGCTCTGATATATAAACCCACCTAAACTGTCAGCACTTGTCCACTCTCTCTCCCACATACCCAGGAATCAGTTTATCCTGAGATTTCTATTTGCCATGTGATTTATTCCCCTCAGCGTTATCCTGCTCACTGAGATCGTGGATAGCACCAGTGATTTTTTTGGAAGCCACTTGGCACTGACAAACACTGGCATGCTACACATGGTTGTACTGTATTCCCGCCCGTGCCTTGCAACAGGGGGAAATGCACTACTCAGATGTTGCTTTGGGCACCTGAAGGGTTGTTTCCACCATCCTCACCCTCTTCCCAGACCAGAATGCAGAAATAGATGTGAGTAGAATCTCATACCTGGTTGGGTGTTTTCTTTAACAAACATCCCTGCTTTGCATATCTGGAATAAAACACCAGATTGTGCTAGCAACCTGCACACTGATCCTTGACTTTCTTTTTCGTCACACATCTTCCTTGTCTGCTTATCACTCCCGTACCAGCAGCCACAGGGGAGAGTGGGTATTGATCACTGATGTGAGGAAGGAGTATGTAAAATATTCGTAGCCCTGACCCATATCATGTGACTAGGGACAGACAGTAAGGATGAGTCACTTAGCAGCACTCCGATATGGTGTCAGAAGAAAACTAAATCTGTGGTGAAGATGGAGCCACTGTAAACTCCCGAAGCTCTCACACTGGCATATTACTGGGGGAAGGGATTGAAGCACTTCCGTATATTCCTAGAAGCAAGGGCTGATACAGAGAAATTAGACAGGAAGGAATCCACCACACTTGCTACATGGGGCAGGCCAACAAGCACTGGAGACCGATAGTACCTTCCAAGGGGAGCAAGAAATTACTCCAGACTACTAGACAAGTTCATTCAAAAATGTCCTGAAGTCTGTGTTTCACCAGGAATGTCACGTGCAAAAGACAAGGAATAGGCTGCCAGGCGAGACCTCTGATCATTTTGTGACAGAACTGCATGCTAAAGCTGAATTGTGTGAACATGGACATTTAGAAGATGGAATAATTAGTCTATTTGCTGATGATTGAAGACTGAGTTATCGAAGGTAAAGCTGAGATCTGGTTTAAAGCCAAAGACCTAGATGTGACTTTGCAAAGAATAGTGAATATTTACAAAACAAGCGAAAATTGTGCTTCTCCAATGCCAGTGTTAACAAACAGTGAAAAAACAAAAGTGCATCTCTAATTAGAGTGTATATTAAGGCATAAATAGATAATACAAGGGTAAACAAATGGCAGAGACGAGATTTGTTTGCAATAAAAGTGACTGTAATAACACGATGAAAAAGTGGCCATCACAAAGGGTGCTGTGTTATGCAATAAATAGGGCCCTATCAAATTCACAGCCATGAAAAACACATCATGGACCGTGAAATCTGGTCTCCCAGTGTGAAATCTTGTCTTTTGTGTGCTTTTACCCTATACAATATAGATTTCATGGGGGGAGACCAGTGTTTTTCAAATTGGGGGTCCTGACCCAAAAGGGAGTTGCGGGGGGGGTCACAAAATTACTTTAGGGGCAGGTTGCGGTATTGCCACCCTCACTTCTGTGCGGCCTTCAGAGCTGGGCGGCCAGAGAGCAGCGGCTGTTGGCCGAGCGCCCAGCTCTGAAGGCAGCGCCCCACCAGCAGCAGCACAGAAGTAAGGGGGCCAATATCCTACCATGCCACCCTTACCTCTGCACTGCTGCCTTCAGAGCTGGGCGGCCGGAGAGTGACGGCTGCTGAGTGAGGGCCCAGCTCTGCAGGCAGCAGCGCAGAAGTAAGGGTGGCAATACCACACCATGTCATCCTTACTTCTGCGCTGCTGCTGGCAGCAGCTCTGCCTTCAGAGCTGGGTTCCTGGCCAGCAGCTGCCACTCTCCAGCTGCCTTGCTCTGTAGGCAGCACCACTGCCAGCAGCAGCGCAGAAGTCAGGGTAGCAGTGCCACAACCCCCCCTACAATAACCTTGCGACCTCCCGCCCCACAACTCCTTTTTGGGTCAGGACGCCTACAGTTACAACACTGACATTTCAGATTTAAATAGCTGAAATCATGGAATTTTTGATTTTTTAAATCCTATGACTGTGAAATTGATCAAAATGGACCGTGAATTTGGTAGGGCCTTAGCAGTAAAAAACAACTATTTTGCAAAAGTGTGTTGTTCTCAGTTCGAATTGCAAAGAAATGCAAAAGCAAAATACATTCATGAATGTACAGCTGAAGAACAGAGCTCTGATGAAGATCATGAAGTTGACAATAACAGAGTTCTTTGTTGGGTCTCTTAATACACTTACAAAGGAAAGTTCTGCAACAGATTGTTTTTCACACTGGAAATAAATTAACAAAAAAGTGAATTTCAAAATAGAGCTGAGTGCAATGTAATCAAACTTAGCACACACACACGCATACACGAGAGAGAGAACACTGACATTAAAATAAAAAACATAAGCCTTATTTTATACAGTGGGCACAAATTAACCTATGTGACAGAGCTACATTTGCACATCTGTGTAAGGACTACCACTCAGCAGCGTTTGAAATAGTGAAAGAAGAAACCCCATGTATGCTTGGGGTAGAGAGTAGGCTGCAAATGCAGATGATCAAATGGATGATTAACTCGTCTACTGTCCATAGGTTGACCAGATAGCAAGTGTGAAAAATTGGGACAGAAGTGGGGGGAACAGGTGTCTATACAAGACAAACCCCCAAATATCAGGATTGTACCTATACAATTGGGACATCTGGTCACCCTAACTGTCCAGAACACAAAATATATTCTTAAATAACTTGATGAAGTGTTGAGGGAAGTGGGATGCATTGACAATGTAAGAGTTCACATTGATAGAGACCTCAGTGTGCCACCAAACCACATCACATCTCATTAGCACTGAAAGAGAAAATGAAAGCTGAACCTGACCTGATGGTAAAAATAGATGCTGTTGAGTGAACAGACACCAACTAACTGGAATGATCAGGATGGCCATTATAATAAAGCCAAACAAGTTAAGAATTTGTATAAAGTCAAAAGTTTTGAGTTAGGCCACCAAACATGAGTGCTACTCCCGAGAACTGATAAAGAGTTCATGTCTGGAGGACCCCTAAATATTCAGGTTTTGATGCAAGTCAAGGCAGGGCTGAGTCAATATACAAAGTGTAAAACTCTTTGCCTCCCATATTTCTTTTGACAGATATATGTTTAAGCAAATTCCCCTTGGGATTGTCTCAGCACCCTGACGTGTGTGAAGGCATCAGGTGAAATCCTGGCCCCACTGAAGTCCATGGGAATTTTGCTATTAATTTCAGTGGGGCCAGGATTTTTCCCATCATGCCCCAGATCTTTGAGGCTCTGTATGGGATGGAAGTAACTGTTGATGATCTGCTGGCTTAGGGTAAAAATGCTCAGTGCCACAACGAGAGATGGCATAATGTTCTGAGGCATGTCAAAGAAAAGATTCTCAGATTGAACAGCATGAGGTCAGAAATGCTATACATATTCCACAATGCCCATCTGGGTATTTAGAAGTGTAAGAAGAGAGGCTAAAAAAAATCCTGTTATGACCAAGCAAATGCTGCCATCAAAGATAAGGTATCCAAGTGTGAAATCTGCAATAAATAGACTGCAAAATAACCCCGGAAGCCATGAGAGATTCCTGATCTCTGTTGGTATAGATACATTTGAACTAAACAGGAAAGATGACTTCTTATTAGTGAATTTTTTTTAACTTGTTGCAAAACACACGGAATAACAATGTAGTAACACATTGTAAATCACCATTTACTTGTCATGGGATTCCAGATGAGCTAATAACAGATAATGGCCCACAAAGGATCACAAGTGACTCATTTTGGCCATTCTTTTGATTTATTAGATCAAGCACACTACATCAAGTCCTCGCTATACACAGTCACATGGGCTAGCAGAAAATTCAGTAAAAATAACAGACCTTCATTTAAAAAAAATTAGCCCTGGCAGATTCTAGGTATGCATACTTGGCATCGTTACAGTACCACAGCCCACCTCATAATGCTTCATGAAAATGACTAGCTTAGAGAATTTTGGGCAGGAGACAAAACCCTTAAACATCTAACAAGCCTCTTGAGCCAAAGACTTTTAACTCTGAAGTAGTACAAAGAATGCTCCTAGTTACCCCCACTGCAAGTGGAAGAGGTTAGATTTCAAAACAGACCCTGGCTGCCAACCTGCCAAGGTCTCCTGTCATCTGCACCGAGGTCAGATGTCATAACCACCTGAAGGTCACTTCTACAGGAGAAACAAAAGCCAGCTCCTCAGGGCTGGGCTGGGCTGTGGCAGCTGATGTGCCCTGGTTAGCTGCTGAGATCAGGAGACAAGTAGCAGGGTCAGGAGCAAGCCAGGTCAGAATGCCAGGAAGTCAGGGTGAGGCACCAAGTTGCAGGCAGCAGGCAGATAGCAGGGTCAGACTCAAGCCAGGTCAGGATACCAGGAAGTCATACCAGGAAGGTCAGGAACTAGGTTACCAACAGCAATTGAATAGTGAAGTCAAGGCCAAACCAGGGTCAGAAGCCAGAGTCTAGCATCTGTCACAAGCAGGGCCTGGAGCGGAAGCAGGCAGGCAGTCTGTGTCATTGCTCAGACAGCTCCTCGTGTTGGCTTCCTGGTTTAATTATTGGTATCAGCCAATCAGTAGGCTGTGAGGGGCTGCCACTCAGCCGCTGCTAGGTGGTAGTGCCTGCCAAGCCTAGCTTCACAGGGTCCTCTCATGGGAGCGTGGCTTAACCCTCCCGTGGTGATGCAGCAGCATCAGTGGCCCAGAACCCGCCTGGTCCCAGGTTTTAGCCCTGCAGGTTCTTAGAACAGCCAAACAAAACTATGGAGAACACTGACTCTCTGCTCTTCGAGGACAACCACCAGAATGCTACTTGACAATGCTCCTGTGCTGACAGAAGTAACACCTGCCCATCAGGTCACTGTCTGGAAAAACATCAAGAGCAATAAATAGGCTCCAAGTTGCAGATCCATCTCAGTGGCTAACCTGACCTCTGCAGTAGGCACTAGTATGAGAACAAGAAGAGACCATGTGATCAGAAAGCCAGAGGTTCAGAGATGGAGTTACTGACAGATATTGAATATCCTGACCTCCAGCCTAGATGTCTCTATTTGCCTGTTTTATTAATTGCCTGTTTCAGATTGTGGTTGTTATTTTGGGGTGACATTTCATTTGTATTTGACTTTCAAAAAGTCAGGGAGGATGTAACAGTAGCCACTAGAGTCAGTGGCTACTTACCCATGCCACATGACAGGGGCATAACCTTTTGTAACTCTGACTCATGTCATGTAACTATGACTGACCAGAAAAAAAGTTCAGTCTCTTACCATCACATCTATATTACAATCACCTCACTATGCTGACACCAGAATTTGTCAGATTTAATAAAACAGTCAATGCATCTTATTTCAGTTTGAATTTGCCTAGTTTTAATTTCCATCCACTAGATCTTGTTCTTCCTTTGTCTGCCAGGCGAAAGAACCTTCTAGTAGAAGATCTCTTCTCCTTGTGTAGAAAGAAAAGGAGTACTTGTGGCACCTTAGAGACTAACCAGTTTATTTGAGCATGAGCTTTCGTGAGCTACAGCTCACTTCATCGGATGCATAGCATATCGTGGAAACTGCAGAAGACATTATATACACACAGAGACCATGAAACAAAACTTCCTCCCACCTCACTCCCCCGCTGGCAACAGCTTATCTAAAGTGATCCTCAAGTAGAGCCATTTCCAGCACAAATCCAGGTTTTCTCACCCTTCCCCCCGCCCCCCCCCCCCACACATACAAACTCACTCTCCTGCTGGCACCAGCCCATCCCCCTTTGAAACCCCTCTTTATAATGCGCATGATAATCAAGGTGGGTCACCTCCAGCACTAATCCAGGTTTTCTCACCCCCCCCCCCTTTTTTTTTTTTTTTTTTTTTTTTAAAACCACACACACACACACAAAAAAAAGGGGGGGGTGTGGGGGGGGGTGAGAAAACCTGGATTAGTGCTGGAGGTGACCCACCTTGATTATCATGCACATTATAAAGAGGGGTTTCAAAGGGGGATGGGCTGGTGCCAGCAGGAGAGTGAGTTTGTATGTGTGTGTGTGGGGGGGGGGGGGAAGGGTGAGAAAACCTGGATTTGTGCTGGAAATGGCTCTACCTGAGGATCACTTTAGATAAGCTGTTGCCAGCGGGGGAGTGAGGTGGGAGGAAGTTTTGTTTCATGGTCTCTGTGTGTATATAATGTCTTCTGCAGTTTCCACGATATGCTATGCATCCGATGAAGTGAGCTGTAGCTCACGAAAGCTCATGCTCAAATAAACTGGTTAGTCTCTAAGGTGCCACAAGTACTCCTTTTCTTTTTACGAATACAGACTAACACGGCTGTTACTCTGAAACCTCTCCTTGTGTAGGTAATTCTAGAATCTAGACCACGATTAAGTCACTTCTTAACCTTATGTTCCACAGGCTAAATAGATTGAGTGTAAGTCTTTCATTATAAGGCACATTTTCTAGACCTAAAATCATTCTTGTGGCTCTTCTCTGAACACCCTCCAATCTTTCAAAATCCCTTTAAAAGCATGGACACCAGAACTGGATGCAGTATTCCAGCAATGGTCTCTCTAATACTGTGTGTAGAGGTAACACTACCTCCCTACACTGACTTAATATTCCCATTTATACATCAAAGGACTGTGTTAGCCCTTTTAGCCGCAGCATTGCATTGGAAGCTCTCATTCAGCTGGTTATCCACTATGATCCCTAAGTCCTTTTCAGAATCATTGCTTTCCAGGTTATAGTCCTCTCTTCTGTAAATATGACCTATATTCTTTATTCCTAGATTATGACGTTTCATTTAGCTGTCTCAAAACACTTGTTGTTTGAATGTCCTAAGTTTACCAAGCTTCAGAGGGGTAGCCGTGTTAGTCTGGATCTGTAAAAGCGACAAAGAGTCCTATGGCACCTTATAGACTAACAAATGTATTGGAGCATGAGCTTTCGTGGGTGAATACCCACTTCGTCGGATGCATGTAGTGGAAATTTCCAGAGGCAGGTATAAATATGCAAGCAAGAATCAGGCTAGGGATAACGAGGTAGTTCAATCAGGGAGGATGAGGCCATCTTCTAGAAGTTGAGGTGTGAACACCAAGAGAGGAGAAACTGCTTTTGTCGTTGGCTAGCCATTCACAGTCTTTGTTTAATCCTGAGCTGATGGTGTCAAATTTGCAAATGAACTGAAGCTCAGCAGTTTCTCTTTGAAGTCTGGTCCTGAAGTTTTTTTGCTGCAGGATGGCCACTTTTAAATCTGCTATTGTGTGTCCAGGGAGGTTGAAGTGTTCTCCTACAGGTTTTTGTATATTGCTATTCCTAATATCTGATTTGTGTCCATTTATCCTTTTGCGTAGGGACTGTCCAGTTTGGCCGATGTACATAGCAAAGGGGCATTGCTGGCAGATGATGGCGTATATTACATTGGTGGACATGCAGGTGAATGAACTGGTGATGGTGTGGCTGATCTGGTTAGGTCCTGTGATGGTGTCGCTGGCGTAGATATGTGGGCAGAATTGGCATCGAGGTTCGTTGCATGGATTGGTTCCTGAGTTAGAGTTACTATGGTGTGGTGTGTAGTTGGTGAGAATATGCTTCAGGTTGGCAGGTTGTCTGTGGGCAAGGACTGGCCTGCCTCCCAAGGCCTGTGAAAGTGAGGGATTGTTGTCCAGGATGGGTTGTAGATCAGTGATGATGTGTTGGAGAGGTTTTAGCTGAGGACTGTATGCGATGGCTAGAGGAGTTCTGTTGCTTTCTTTCTTGGGCTTGTCTTGCAGCAGGAGGCTTCTAGGTACACATCTGGCTCTGTTGATCTGTTTCCTTATTTCCTCGTGTGGGTATCATAGTTTTGAGAATGCTTGGTGAAGATCTTGTAGGTATTGGTCTCTGTCTGAGGGGTTGGAGCAAATGCGGTTGTACCTCAGTGCTTGGCTGTAGACAATGGATCGTGTGGTGTGTCCGGGGTGGAAGATGTAGGCATATCGGTTGGTGGGTTTTCGGTATAGGGTGGTGTTAACATGACCATCACTTATTTGCACCATGGTGTCTAGGAAGTGGACCTCCCATGTAGGTTGGTCCAGGCTGAGGTTGATGTTGGAGTGGAAGCTGTTGAAATCGTGGTGGAATTCTTCCAGGGTTTCCTTCCCATGGGTCCAGATGATGAAGATGTCATCAATGTAACGTAGGTAGAGAAGGGGCGTGAGTGGACGAGAGCTGAGGAAGCGTTGTTCCAGGCCAGCCATAAAAATGTTGGCATATTGTGGGGCCATGCGAGTGCCCATAGCAGTGCCACTGGTCTGGAGGTATATATTGTCACCAAATTTGAAATAATTGTGAGTGAGGATAAAGTTACAGAGCTCAGCAACCAGTTGTGCTGTGGCATCATCAGGGATACTGTTCCTGACAGCTTGTATTCCATCTGTGTGTGGGATGTTTGTGTAGAGAACCTCTACATCCATGGTGGCTAGGATGGTGTTTTCTGGAAGATCACCAATGCATTGTAGTTTTCTCAGGAAATCAGTGGTGTCACGGAGATAGCTGGGAGTGCTGGTGGCGTAGGGTCTGAGTAGAGAGTCCACATATCCGGACAGTGCTTCAGTGAGAGTACCAATGCCCGAGATGCTGGAGCGTCCAGGGTTTCCGGGTTTGTGGATCTTGGGTAGTAGATAGAATAACCCCAGTCCGGGCTCTAAGGGTATGTTGATTTGTTCCGGTGTTAGTTCCTGCAGCAAAAAAACTTCAGGACCAGACTTCAAAGAGAAACTGCTGAGCTTCAGTTCATTTGCAAATTTGACACCATCAGCTCAGGATTAAACAAAGACTGTGAATGGCTAGCCAACGACAAAAGCAGTTTCTCCTCTCTTGGTGTTCACACCTCAACTGCTAGAAGAGGGCCCCATCCTCCCTGATTGAACTACCTCGTTATCCCTCGCCTGATTCTTGCTTGCATATTTATACCTGCCTCTGGAAATTTCCACTACATGCATCCGACGAAGTGGGTATTCACCCATGAAAGCTCATGCTCCAATACGTCTGTGAGTCTATAAGGTGCCACAGGACTCTTTGCTAAGTTTACCAAGAGATTCAGGTTGCTCTGGATAAATGATCTGTCCCCATTGTTACTGATCACTGTACCAAACTTTGTGTCATCTGCAAACTTTATCACTAATGATCTGTTTTCTTTCAGATCACTAATAAAATTATTAAACACGACAGAGCCAAGAAATGATTCTTATGCCACCCGCATAGAAACACCCCCAATCAGTGATAATTCCCCATTAGCAACTCTGTTTTGAAATCTATCAGTTAGTCAGTCTTTAATCCATTTAATATTGTGCTACATTGATTTTGTATAGTGTTAATTTTTAATCAGACTATCCCGGGGTACTAAGTCGAACTTCTTACAGATATCTGAGCATGTTACATCAATACAGTTACCTTTATCAACCGAACTCATAATTTCATAAAAAAATCATATCCACTTAATTCAACAGACCTATTTTCCATAAAATTGCAAGTACTGAATCCTCACAGTGAACAATTTACAAGCGTCCACAGGCAGAAATGTGTTTGCACAGAACGTTTGTTGAATACAAATTTGTGTCGATAGGCACGGAGAGTGTTAACGTTGTTGGTCCCACTATACTCAGAAGGGGAATGATTATTTGTGTCATTTCCAGATTATCATTACTAAAGCACTTACCTCTGCTGACACCAGACATGTCTGTCTGTGCTCCTTACTCCTATCTGCACCACAACATGGCACAAGTGAGCAACAAGAAGCAAACCTGTTGAAATCGTGATCTCATCATCAAAGAACCACGTGTGGAAAAAAGGACTAAATTGATTATAAATAAACTATTTACTCTGAGTCACTCACCCAGCTCTGCCTGCGGGGCTTGACTCTGATCTCATTTACACAAACACCACTGTCTTCAGTTAAGTCACTCCTGATTTACAGGCGTGGAAGATCAAAATCAAATCAGACACTATGGCATTTAAGACAACCTTGAAACCATATATAAGATGCAGAAAGGCAGAAGACATTTCTTTGCAAAACAACATCCTTACCTCCCATGAGGAAGAGAAGCCCTGCTACATACTGCATAAGGCCTCGATCCCAGCAGCACCCCAGCACCCCGATAATCCATCCAAAGAGGATGATGGCCACAGCCATGCCCATAAAGCCAGCTGTCATCCTACGCAGGTCTGCAAAGTGGAAGAGAGAACAACAGAATGCTTGTGAAATTTGATGTTATTATGATCAGATCTTCATAAGAACTCTAACCCAAACATCTTCCTTCTTTTGCACAGCGTTGTCAGTGGTTAGCACAGGAGGATTTGTGTCATGACGTAGAGGAAGGACAGTCCAGTGGTGAGGGAGCTAGCTTGGGACTTGGGAGACCAGGGTTCCTTTCCCTGCTTTGCTAACGAATTCCTGTGTGAACTTGATCAAATCACTTGAGGTATGTCTACACTGCACACCACTGGCAGTGATATGTAGGGTATGTATAGCTACATGCCGCAGTGAAAAGCAGGCTAAATCCACACTGTGGTTTGTAGCTACACACATCAGTGAAATGCTCTGGCAGGGGGAGGGCAGTGGGGAAAGGCTCCAGCAGTGGGGAACTGCTGGAGCCTTTCCCCACTGCCTCCTCGCTTCCTGGAGTCTTTCCTTGGCACAGAGAAAGGCTTCAGCAGCAGAGAGCTGCTGGAATGCTGCCTTCCCGCTGCCAGAGCCTTTCCCCGCTGCCACCTACTTTCCCTGTGGCGGGGAAAGGCTCCGGGAGTAGGACACTACGCTGCTAAAAATAGTGTAGATCTGGAAGGCACTGCTCGGGCATGTAGACAGCCACGTAGGGTACATATCCACAGGGTTCAGGCATTACCTGAACTTACCTGTCTTACCTTGCCTAAGCAATGCCTCACCATCTACGCTGCTATTTATACCATGCTAGGGGGCAAGCAGGGTATGTACTCTACACACCACTGTAAGGTGTGTGCAGTGTAGACATACCCGTAGTCTTCCCTGGGCCTCAGTTTCCTATCTGTAAAGTGGGGATAATAACACTGACCTATCTCACATGGGTGCTGTGAGGATAAATATATTAAAGACTGTGAGGTGTTCAGCTACCTTGGTGATGAGGGCTATATAAGTACCTGAGATACAAAGGATTGTGGCATGGAGCAGGCACTTCTCCCCCTCCTTTGGCTTTGGATGGTGAATGTTTCAAAATGACTTTGTGGTGGGAAGGTGTTTTGGTGCTACAGTCAGGATTGAAGAGCAGTGGCACAGCTAAGGGAGGGCAGGTGTCTGGGAATAAAGCATCTGGACACACTACAGATTAGGAATGAGGTGCATCAGCACAACTCCGTGTGTTACATGCATGCCTGAATAGAACCTGCCTGCGCTATGGCTTGCTTTAGCAAATGACACAACAGTTATGAGCATTTCATAGGAGCAAAATAAAATGGAAGAAAAACATTCAAATTAAAATTTTCCCATGTCCTATAGCAGGATTCATCAAAAAGCGAGGGACAGCTGCATTACCATCTCCTGCCTCACACAGGAGAAAATCAAACATTTTCACAGCTATTTCCAGTGTGAAATGTGGAGCTGTAGAGTCTACATGGCTACTGAAACTGCAAGGATTACTAGAGTCAATGAGCTCCTTTACACCCTTAGATCAGATATCCAGAGTGGGGGTACTTTCATTAAAACAAACATTTGACTATTTTCAGCCACACACACACGGCCATACTCACCACACACAGGAAAAATTCCACCCAAGTAGGTACCACAAACACATTCTCTCCCGCTTGAAGCACATTTTACTTGCAGAGGATTTTTCTTCTTCTTCTTTCAAATAACAGAATGCACGTGGGAGGAAGGGATGCAAGAGCGGGATTTGAAAATAATGAATCAGACACTGAGTCTAGGGCAGCTTTTCTCCTCGGTTGGGGCGAGGAAAAAGCTGGCCCAGCAATAGTGGTGACTAACTCCCACAGACCAGCTCCAATTTTCTATTTCTCTTTGCCACAATGGATCACAAGGACAACTAATGCTATGGGCCTAGGCTTCTTGCCCATCCTGGGATCTGGCCGGACAGTTCAGATTTTCACCTGGCTCCCTGTCCCACAACATTTGTGCAAGTTCAGCTTGTAGAACACAAACTCTCCTGTGCATGCAATGATGACATGCATCAATGATGTTGTCATCATCTCATGTCTCCTTGTCACTTTGTTGTGGTTGTTGTGTAAGTGGGACAGTTTTACAGAGACAGTGACCCTTACTCCTAGGACAGGGGGATCGCTACTGGGCTCAAGATTGCTAGGTTCTCTTACAAAAGACAAGTCTCAGACCCCCATTTTCTGCCTCACTAAGATAAACTTTTCATGGTTGCCCGATGACCAATAAGCAAAAGTGAAAAGAGAGTCCAAAGTATTTGAATATATTTAGGTGGTCCCTGGTGCAGAAAAACCAGGTACTTCCTACAAAACCGAAGCATCTGTACTGGTATCTTCTCCTCTGGGTGTTGTCAGAGGGATTGTTTTTTAACTCAAGAAGAAACTGAGTAGCCATCTTCAGTGGCAGAGTAGGCTGATACACTGGCTTTTAAGCCATGGGTTCAAATCCTAATACAGGTGACAAAGGAAAGCGTTTGCTGATCTGTTCCTTGACTTTAATGCCTCAGAACTTGTATCACAAAACCACTGCACAATTGTCTGTGTCCGTTCACAAGAGACCTTTGACTTTAACTCAAGAACAAAGCTTTTTTCCTTGTGAAGACAGAGCCTAACACCCTAAGTGTTCAGCCTAAATAGCGTCCGCTGTATTTATTCTGCTCCATGACAGGAATGCCCCCCTAAACTGCCTCTACATTCTAGTTGGGGGTTAACCGTCAAAAACCCAACCCATTGACTGTCTTGACAGAGCCACTTCTCAGAGTATATCTACACATGGGCTTCAGTGTGGGTAATACAAGCCCAGCACAGACACTCGGTATGTACTCAGCTTACTAGCCTACTCTGACCTGTCTCCATTGCTACTGTTACTTGCACCAGCTGGATTCAAGCTAACATGGGTAGCTCGCCCATGCAGATTTTGTTGTGTAGACATCCTCTGAGAAACTCAGAGGGCTGGGGTGTGGCAGGGCAGCAGGATCTCTTTCTCATCTCACCTATCAAACGAAGGGCCTGTTTCTCCCCATTGAAATCAGCAGAAGTTTTGCCATTGACTTACTTAAATGGGAGCAGATACAGGACCTAGACTCCTGGATCCAACTTGTAGGACTGTCTCTAGTGCTGGGGTTCATTTCATCTGACCACCCTACCTGAGAGGTACCAGTACTGGGGTTCCTTTTCTCAGCACCAAGGTGCAGTCCATTAGCATCATTACAACCCTGGGCTAAGTCCACTTATGGCAAAGGAGAAGTGGCCCATACTTGATAAGGTTAACTTTTGGCTGACATTGAAACCCAAGCAGAAAAGTTTTATTTATGTTCTGTTTAAAACACCACTTCCCCTGAATTTTCCCTCAGCTCAGTTAAAAATTCTCACTGCTTCCTTCTCCTAGCAACCCTCCTCCCAGCAAGCCCTTCCCCTAGGCTCATCTGGAAGAACTACAAAATAAAGATAAGCTTCCTTTTTGTTCAAAACCAGTTCAGTTTCTGTCCCGCCAGAACCACCCCAAAGGGCATCATTTGCAAATGGCAATGGCGGGAAAGGGGACTTTTAAGCTGGTTTCATAAACAGCTCTTGTCTGTCTGACAATATCTCCCTGGCACTCCTCACCTAGCAGAGCTCACAGGATGTCAGTGTTAAGAACAAGTCTATTCAAAGTGATTCTTCCATGGGAAAGTACTTAATATATAATGTAGTGCATCACTGAATCAGCACCCTCTGGCTATTTACAGAAGAGGAGGCCAGAGAATGGAAGCCTGTCTGTCTTAGTCACAGGCCTATAGTAGCGGTATTATTACTATTACTGGTTTGTTTAAATGGTACTTGGCAAGGAAGGAAGGGTAGAAAAATCAAGGCTTTGCTTTGCATCATAGAATAGTATCATGGAATATCAGGGTTGGAAGAGACCTCAGGAGGTCATCTAGTCCAACCCCCTGTCCAAAGCAGGACCAATCCCAACTAAATCATCCCAGCCAGGGCTTTTGTCAAGCCAGGCCTTAAAAACCTCTAAAAATGGAGATTCCACCATCTCCCCAGGTAACTCATTCCAGTGCTTCACCACCCTCCTAGTGAAACAATTTTTCCTAATATCAACCTAGACCTCTCCCACTGCAGCTTGAGACCATTGCTCCTTGTTGTCATCTGCCACCACTGAGAACTGCCTAGCTCCATCCTCTTTGGAACCCCCCTTCAGGTAGTTGAAGGCTGCTATCAAATCCCCCCTCACTCTTTTCTTCTGCAGACTAAATAATCCCACTTCCTTCAGCCTCTCCTCATTAGTCATGTGCCCCAGCCCCCTAATCATTTTTGTTGCCCTCCGCTGGACTCTCTCCAATTTGTCCACATCCTTTCTGTTGTGGGAGGCCCAAACAATACTCCAGATGTGGCCTCATCAGTGCCGAATAGAATATAATCACTTCCCTCAATCTGCTGGCAATGCTCCTACTAATGCAGCCCAATATGCCGTTAGCCTTCTTGGCAACAAGGGCACACTGTTGACTCATATCCCGCTTCTCGTCCACTGTAACCCCTAGGTCCTTTTCTGCAGAACTGCTGCTTAGCCAGTCGGTCCCCAGTCTGTAGCGGTGCATGGGATTCTTCTGTCCTAAGTGCAGGACTCTGCGCTTGTCCTTGTTGAACCTCATCAGATTCCTTTTGGCCCAATCTTCCAATTCGTCTAGGTCACTCTGGACCCTATCCCTACCCTCCAGCATATCTACCTCTCCCCCCAGTTTAGTGTCATCTGCGAAGTTGCTGAGGGTGAAATCCATCCCATCATCTAGATCATTAACGAAGATGTTGAACAAAACTAGCCCCAGGATCCTGAAGGCCTCATTAAGCTCTCCTTGCTGTGGGAATGGGAGTGGGAGGGCTCTGATGTCAATAAACAGCAGGGCATAGGAGCAAGGTGACAGAATTTTACCCAAGTTTGGTTAGCTTTGGCGATTTTTCTTGTGTAAAGGTATCCTGAAAAAGTAAACAAAACTGTGTTTGTGCCCTTTGATGCTTCCTTCTGGCGTTTAAAGACATCCTGAACGTTTCTGATTTTTTATAAGTTTTTTTTGTTTGTGTTTTACACTTTGAAATTCAGGTCTCATTGTACGCTATTTTTTCTTAAAAAGAAAAGGAGTACTTGTGGCACCTTACAATTTAACCAATTTATTTGAGCATAAGCTTTCGTGAACAGCATCTGATGAAGTGAGCTGTAGCTCACGAAAGCTTATGCTCAAATAAATTGGTTAGTCTGTAAGGTGCCACAAGTACTCCTTTTCTTTTTGCGAATACAGACTAACACGGCTGCTACTCTGAAACCTATTTTTTCTTAGACAATCCTCTGGATGAATGGAGAACAAGCAGGATTGTGATGTCTCGGGAGAGTGAAACCTGATCGACCGAAGGTGCATCTACACTAGAGAAATGCACTGCTGAAACTTGTACCAGCGGGACTGAACCACTGCGGGTTGCAATACTGTAGCATGTCCCATGCTAGCCAAACTCTTTCAGGTTCATGGCTCCCCCCGTGCACATATGGCCATGCCTTGCACTGCATTCCAGGTTGCCATCCCACAGTTCCTGACACTGCAGCAGGTGCATAGATTGTAGCACTCTCATGAATCCACTTTTACAACATAATGAGTGATACGCTATTATATTCTACATTTGATAATATCTAAAACTGATTACATCTTTTAGGAGTGTGGTTATAAGTTGTCATAAAACTGGTTATTACTGCATTTATTTGGTAAGTACCATAATATATAATGTTTCAAATTCATCAACTGTTTGGCTGCTAGTCCCAATGGTTTACTAAGGCATGGGCTCTTATCCTGGGGGTCATGACCTCAGGGGGTCACAACCACTCTCCCTTTCTTCATGGCTTGATGAGACGGAAGTCTTGAAGACGATTTTTCTGTTGTTAATATAGGGCAGGAGTCGGCAACCTTTCAGAAGTGGTGCGCCAAGTCTTCATTTATTCACTCTAATTTAAGGGTTCGCGTGCCAGTAATACATTTTAACGTTTTTAGAAGGTCTCTTTCTATAAGTCTGTAATATAGAACTAAACTATTGTTGTATGTAAAGTAAATAAGGTTTTTAAAAATGTTTAAGAAACTTCATTTAAAATTAAATTAAAATGCAGAGCCCCCCCAGACCAGTGGCCAGGACCCGGGCAGTGTGAGTGCCACTGAAAATCAGCTCGCATGCCGCCTTTGGCACACGTGCCATAAGTTGCCTACCTCTGATATAGGGCTATGAGATGGAAATGGATGAGAATCACTTTGTTTAATCCAACGATTGTTTCATATTAGTTCTGGCCCTGCGGAGGACCTGTGTATGCACCTCTGGGGACAATGCCTTCACTCTGTAAAGAGATGGCAGAGATTGCTCAGGCCGTTGCTCCATTGTCTCCTGACGAACTGTGGGCTGATTGCCTGAGAATTTAAATTACAACCTACACCTGCTGGAGGCACTGCTCCAGAAAATCAATGCACTTCTCTTTCCTTTCGTGTGCAGCTTTGTAGAAAGCTTCGCTAATGAAGTTTTTTGTTTCTAAATGCACAAGTGGTTTGTGTCTCACTGGGGCTTGTTCCCTAGGCTTGTTCCCTTATGATGTTTCTTGTTATTCTTAAAGTCCCAGCTCCTTGAGTCATTTGATTACCTGAGAATCACAGCTTTCTTTAAAAAGTAAGTTTCTAGCCATCATGACAGTGGAGAAAAGCTTTAAAATGTGAACCCTAAAAGCTCAAAAACCAGAAGGCAAATAAAAAAGCACCCAAAGTTTATTACTTTTTAAAATTTCATGATTTTTTGGGGAGCCTGCACCCACCAGCCACAGTGGTTCTGGCCCCAGGGCTGGTCACTGATCAGCTGTTTGGTGGGTGGGAGGCGCTTGGGGAGTGGAGAGGAGGGAGCAGAGAGTGGAGGGAGTTTCGGAGGAGGAGGCGGAGTGAGGGAGTGAAGATGGGGCCTTAGGGGAGGGGACAGAGCGGGAGCAGGAAGAGGCAGAGTGGGGTCAGGAAGAGGCGGATCAAGGGCAGGGCTGTGAGGGCAGGGCTGCGGGGTGGGAGCACCCACCGGGAAAAATACAAGTCAGAGCCTGTAACTGGAGGTGGGTTTCATGCCTTCGGGGGTGACGAAGCAGAAGGCAAAAGGCCCAGTGTCTGGTAGTTAAGGACTCGGGGTGGACAGATTTGGGGAGACTGTGGACTGGAAGAGATTTTTGGGGCCACTACAGGGAGTAACTAGGCTGGTGATTGCCAGGGTTAGACAGTTGTGGTTGTGGGCTGGCTACTGGTGTCAGAGCACTGAGGCATAGCAGCATAGAATTAAGGCACCCAAAGTTACATGCAGGAGGTGACAGAACCCCTTGCTGGTCTGGGTGATCCCCAAAACATCACACCCATGCACAATGTTGCTGGTGTGTATGACAGGCAACAACACCAGCCTCATACTTGGCACAAGGAAGATAGGAAGGGGTTGGGACGGAGTTCAAGCGTGATGTTGGTGTGGGCCAGAGCCTCAAAGCTCACGTTTAATAACGTGCGAGAGGAGGGATGGAATAGCTTCAAGTCTCAGGCATGAAGCTGAGATGAGAGGGTTGAAAGCTATCAACCTCATGCACAATGCTGGGAAGACAGATATAAAAAATCTCACGAGACTCCACGCATTCCCTAACAGCACTGCAGGCCTCAGCTGGAGAATATTTACTCGACAGGTTTCCTGGGTGTCTGAGAGGCAAAAGAGAACCTGATGCAGATTTATTTTCTCCGGGTAGCACGGGTAGAATCTTCTTGCTGTAAGTCTGCAAATGCCCCTCCCTCTGCTTTCACCCAGACATCTGTCCATCGGCGGTTGTTATGCTGCTCTGGTTTGAATGTCATAATGTGGGGGAAGTTTCACACCCCAGTAACCACAAACGAGACATGTTTTGAATCAGTGTTGTTACTTGAAAAAATCAGAGTGCGTTTTTGACCATTGATGTTTCATTCTCTCTTTTGAAATCACAAGTGAAATCCACCAGAGCTCAGGTCTTTCTCCCATTGATACCGGTTTGCCTCCCTATCACCACAGGAGTTGAATACCTCACAACCATTAGATTCCACCCCCCCCCCCCCCTTGCAACGGCTTTGAGGAAGGAAAAAATATGAGCTTAGTTTTGAAGATGGGAAACTAAGCCACAGAGAGATTAAGAGTCTTGCCCAAGATCACACAGGAAGTTTGTGGCAGAGCCAGGAAGTGAATCTAGATCACCTGAGTCTCAGGTGAGTGCTTTAATCACAAGAGCATTCTTCTGACTTCAGGATGCAAAATTGCACCCACAGTTTGCTATAAAATCAATAAGAAGGGTAGAGCTGCTATAAAGAATGTGCCAGGTATTCTGCAACATAAGTGTACCTACAAAGCAGCAACAACAAGAAAAACCTGTTTTAATATAAATAATAATAGTTTACATTTATACAAAGGACCTTTCACCACAAAGTGATTCACAAACGTATATTCAAACCCACTGAAATGCAGCCACTTCTGGAAGGGAGAGGGCAGCCAGGCAGATAACACTGGCGAAATGGGAAATTTTTGCACACAGGGATTTAGAGGACCCTTACTTTTACACAGAGTGCTATGGGATCTGTAATGGAAATGCACAGAAGACAGGACCACATTTTCTTAAGGTTTCATCTGCAAAACACAAAGGTCTTGTCTAGACTAGAGTTTTGGTCCTGTTGTAACGTATTAATTGCAAAACACTTAACACATGTTAACTAACATAGACATGTTAGTTGTAAACTTTTGTTCCTGGTTGTGGTTCATGCTAGACAGGCTGTGCTCGGTCAGACATGGTGGGGTTGGGCTTATAATGGAAATTCTGCATATTTTTAATTTTTGTCATGGGGAATTGTCTGTCTGTCTGCCTAGGTGCTTACCTAGTAACCACCCTGCACCAGAGCATCTGAGCACTCCCACAACCATTCAAAAATAGAAACAACAACAACAATCTCTCTCCCTCTCTTCTTTTCCATCTTGCAGGAAGAACAGCTTGATTTGTTTATAAGGTTCTTTTGTTTGGGGTTTTATGTGTCTGTATGACTGCAAAGATTGTTAGGAAAGAAAAGCAAATCAAAGAGATGAGTTTTGCATTTAGTTCTGAATGTGCTGAGTCCTCTGGTCATTATCTCTTGTGCCAATGAGTTCCATAATCTAAGTCAAAGTTCTGTGAAAGTGCTGTCTTCTGCACTCTTTGTGTAGCTATTGTGTGAGGTCACAAGGGGTGCAATTCTCATGCACCTAAGGCCAACCCCAAGGAAGGATTTGAACTTCAGAACAGAGCCAATGAACTGGACTTGGTGTTCAATGGGGAACTAGTTCAGAAATGGGACCACCAGAGAACCATGTTCATGGTGACCTGTGTTGATAAGCAGCTGCCTTTTCTACCAGGTGGAGCTTTTTCAGGTGATGTGACTTCATTCCTAGATATGAGTTGCAATAACCAAGTCTGGATGTCACAAATCACTGTGGCCAGGTCTGCATCTCATAGGATAGGGTTCAGTCTTCTGGTTGGTGCAAATATAAGTCCCCATTTTTTTCTCAGCAGGCTATTTGTGTATCCGGTAGCACTGAGGAGTCCAAAGAGACCCAAAGGTTGCAAACTGACTACCAGTGGCTCTCAACCTTTCCAGATTACTGTACCCCTTTCAGGAGTTTGATTTGTCTTGTGTACCCCCAAGTTACAACTCACTTAAAAACTACTTGCTTATGAAGTCAGACATAAAAATACAGAAGTGTCACAGCCCACTATTACGGACAAATTGCTTACTTGCTCATTTTTACCATATAATAATAAAATAAATCAATTGGAATATAAATATTGTACTTCCATTTCAGTGTATAGTATATAAACAAGTCATTGTATATATGAAATTTTATTTTGTACTGACTTTGTTAGTGCTTTTTATGTAGCCTGTTGTAAAATTAGGCAAATATCTAGATGAGTTGATGTACCCCCTGGAAGACCTTTGCGTGTCCCTGGTTGAGAACCACTGAACTAAACTATCTGACTGTCATTACTAGAGGAGGCAAGTTGTTTGAGGTGCTCCTCTCTCCCTACCAGAACCACCTCAACCTTGCCTGGGTTCAGCTTTAGCCAGCTGCTCTTCAATTAAGTTCTGATTTTGACTAAGCACAGAGTACTGGGAGATTGCATTGTTTATATCTGATGTAAAGGAGACAGAGAGCTGGATGTCACCAGTGTACTGCTGGCATTTCAGCCTGTGTTTTCTCCCCAGCAATTCCAACAGTTTCAGACAGATGTTGAATAATACGGCATGACTAGGATTGGTATAATTATAGCGATTTTAGCTTCAGGATAAAAACTCCAGATTGCCATGCACTGTCATGACTCCCCATCCCTATGTACTCTCATCACAATGCACCCGGGTTCCCTATTAAAGATTACCTTTGGGATTTGCTAATGTTCTGCAATGTTCTCAAAGGACATGGGACAGACCTGCCAAAAGCAAGGGGCCCTGAGAAATTTGAGATGGCTGGCAGTCCTATCTGTGGCCTGATACAGGTCCCACTGTCACTCTTGTCTTTTGTCCCGTAGTGCAGTGAGTGGCCATGCGGGAAGAGACAAGGGAGACATGGTGGAAATGAAAGAGCCTTTTGACACAATAATAAAAGAAAGAAAAGAAAAAAAGACACCTGGTTTGTGTATGTGAGAGAAAAAAAAGAAAAGGCAGAAAGTGTCTCATCAGGGACTGAAGAGAAGGCTTTGTCTTCAAGAGACTTTCTGATATGGACATTAGAGAGGTCAAAGCACAAAGGCTGCGTCTGTATAGCTGAAGTTTAAGGAAGATTAGATGCAGCTCTGAACTAATGTAGAGAGTTTTACAACTGAAGGCAGAGAGTTTTACAACCGTCTGACCTTTGAGGAACCACACCATGGGCTCAGCTCTGTTGGCCAAGGAGGAATGCGTTGCAGCTGGGCAACAGCACTTTAAATTGGACAGAGGGATTGCAATGGGAGGATGTGGTGCACTCCCTTCTCTGCTCCCACTGTGCTACCTCTGTTCCACAGCATTTCAGCTGGTCGCATGAGAGGCTGGGTGGAAAGCTTGGCTTTTTAAATGGAAATTCTTCTGTATTCTCTAATGGTCTGGAAGAAAGCTGGAATAGGCTTGGGGTCTCAGAGCAAAGAACACATTCTTTCTTGTAAAGTACATTTAGCATGGGGGAAAGGTGTGGGATTGGCAGCCCTGAAAATTGAATTCCTCTATTTATCAACCAACCAGGGAAAAGCATCAGGGCAGGCTTCACTACACTGCCCTGCCAATGTGCCTCAGCCCCGAGATGGAGGGGACCCTCTTGGGGTGAGGGGTGAGTTCTGTCTCCAGGGCCATTCAGTGCTCAGGCTGTCTACTGATACAGCCAACAAAGGTGCCAGTTAAGGCCAAATTCTGTGAGGTATTGAGAACTTAATGTGAAGTGCTGAGCTGCCTCCACTTCCACAAAGATGGTGGGAGCTGAGGGTGTTCAAAAGCTCATGGAGTGTGTGGGGAGGGGTCTAGCACCTCACAGAACCAAGTCCTGTGTGTAATTTGTGAGGTTGGTTTCTGCAATGTGAACACCTATCTTCTAGGAACTCTGTTCCCTAGACTATCAACTCAGGGCACATGAACCAATAAACAGCCCAGCCAGGAGATGGCAGGGCAATTTCCAGTCAGGTATGAACCTGGACTTGAGAAGGAGGAGGATCTTGTGGTTAAAGTACTAGACTGGGATTCAGGAGATCTGGGTGCACTTCCTGGCTCTGCCACTGACTTCTTGTGTGATCATGGGCAAGTCACCTGATTTTCAAGAGTGCTGGGCACTCACTGTTCCCGGTGACATCAACTCGAGTTGTGCGTGCTCATCACCCCCGAAAATCAGATCCATCATCTCTCTGCTCCTGAGTTCCCTACCTGTAAGAGGAGAATACGTCCCCATCTTACAGGAGGTGAAAATAGATTGCTTGTGATGCATTCAGATAACAATAGGGCAATGCCAGATAAATAGATTTGAAGAAGTGACCTAGGTGCCAAAAAGCTCTGTATCCCATTACAGTCCCTCATTTTTAATTCAATTCTATAACCCATTGAGAAGAATATGTAATTTAGTCCATTCTGATTAACATATAGTGATGGTTTAAGGCTAGAAAAATCTGCTTCCAATCTCCATGCATATCAGATGAAAGGGGAAATTCTGAGACCCCAAAAATGAGGACCAGGTGAGCACTGTGGGGGAAGACATCCTAAAGTTGGGAACAAAACATCCCCCAAACAATTCTATCTAAATTAATCAGAGAAAAAAATGAGAATTGACTTATTTTTCCCCAGTTGCTTAGTTCAAGCTCATTCGAGACCAGATTCTGAGAAGAAGTCCACAGATCAGCCATGCAAGTGAAGAGGGAGAAATGCCCCACAGGGTGAGGGCCCCATCTCTTCTCCCACTGGTCAACAGCGTAGCACATTATCCTTCTTGATGTATCATCATTCAGTCTACAAATGTCTCTCTGTGGAGGGAGCACACTCTGCCCAGGCAGGGCAAGAGACCTCTTATTCTATTCTATTCTATTCTGGTTCTTGTATTGCACCAATCGTTGTGGCATCTGAGTGCCTTGTTCGGCAGTGACTCCTCTGGAGCGATGTTGGTGGTCTCCCCTATCTAGGATTCCTTGACTAAGAGGAAAGAAGTGCTACCTAATCATTTTGGTGACAACTATTAAGATGGAATCTTGACTGTTGGAAGTACTTCACTCTCTGAATTCATGGGAGTTGATTAAAATTTAATCTCAGGCTATCACATGTGAAACCTGATTCTAGCCAAGCCATGCCCAGCAAAACGTGACAGAGGTTAATAAGGCACTGAGTAAAGGGGAAGAGAAAATGGAAAAGCGCTTAAAGAGCTTTTTCTCTTTCTTCCTCTTAGAGAGAGGGAAAGAAAAAAAAGAAAGAAAGGCTCCAACAGATGGAAGAAAGAAGGAGCTATGAGAAGAGGGAGAAAGGAGGGGAAGAAAAGAGAGAAATGAGAAAAGAAAGAGGGGAGTTCATATGAATGATGAGAGGGAGACAAAGAGGAGGAGAGGAATAGGATGGTGTCCTAAATATAAAGGGAAGGGTAAACACCTTTAAATCCCCCCTGGCCAGAGGAAAAACCCTTTCACCTGTAAAAGGTTAAGAAGCTAAGATAACTTCACTGGCACCTGACCCAAACGACCAATGAGGAGACAAGATACTTTCAAAGCTGGAGGGGCGGGGGGGGGAACAAAGGGTCTGTCTGTGTGTGTGATGCTTTTGCCGGGACCACAGCAGGAATGCAGGTCAGAACTCCTGTAAAGAGTTAGTAAGCAATCTAGTTAGATATGCGTTAGATTCTGTTTTGTTTAAATGACTGATAAAATAAGTTGTGCTGGAGGGAATGTATATTCCTGTTTTTGTGTCTTTTTGTAACTTAAGGTTTTGCCTAGAGGGATTCTCTATGTTTTGAATCTGATTACCCTGTAAGGTATTTACCATCCTGATTTTACAGAGGTGATTCTTTTACTTTTTCTTTAATTAAAATTCTTCTTTTAAGAACCTGATTGCTTTTTCATTGTTCTTAAGATCCAAGGATTTGGGTCTGTGTTCACCTATGCAAATTGGTGAGGATTTTTATCAAGTCTTCCCCAGGAAAGGGGGTGTAGGGCTTGGGGGGATGTTTTTTGGCGGGGGGGAGATGTTTCCAAGTGGGCAAGCTCAATAACGTTTCCCTGTTATTTTTGTTAAACGCTTGGTGGTGGCAGCAGTAAGGTCCAGGGACAAAAGGTAAAACAGTTTGTACCTTGGGGAAGTTTTAACCTAAGCTGGTAAAAATAAGCTTAGGGGGTTTTTCATGCAGGTCCCCACTTCTGTACCCTAGAGTTCAGAGTGGGGAAGGAACCTTGACAGGTGGTATGCAAGGGCCTGATCCCAAGAGGTGCTGAGAGCTTTCCATAAAATGCAGATTCACCCTCAGCTCCCACTGAAGATAAATGACGTGGGAGGTACTCAGTACCTCCCAGGATTGGGCCCTGGGACAGATGGAAAGGGACAGAGTAGCACCATCTCTGCTGTGCCACTTCATACCATCCCTTTCAGACCAATGGCATTTCCTCCGCTCCTACCTTCCCCCGCCCCCTATCAAAATCTTCTTGCTCACTTTAGAAAGAGATTATTCTACAGGTTTTCTTTCTGTGTGTCTCCCTACCCCCAGCGACCCGGCGGAATATTATGCAGTGCCAACCCAAGAATAATGCCATCATAAAGCATTCAGAGCAGCAGGTTTGATAAATGGCTGGGATGGAAAAGGATGGAGGCAGAAGGATGATATCTCTGCTTTATCAGCAACTCAGGGCTCTTTTCAAACATCCTCATTCCACAGAACCCAGCATTAAACATTTTAATTTAGGATTTTTGAAAAGCATATTCTTATTTAGAAAAAAAAGACTATTTAATACAAGAGATGTTTGGGGGGGCGGGGGGAGAAGAAAGGTGGGGAAGAAGGAGGGAGAAAGTATAGAAATATATTAAATAGAGCGAAAAAGCGCTCTACCTCATGGAGAAATTTTGATTTTGAAGTTTACTCGTCTATTAACATTTAAATTGAAAGGCGTAGCTTCCAAACTCCATACAGGAAGCCAGAAAATCTGCATTTAAATAGATACCATTTAAAAGGGGGAAAATATATATCAGCACTGAATGCTTCTCCATTTTCTTGAAAAGAACTCACCCTATAAATGATTATTAATTTTTTTTTCAAAAAAGAGAAACTGGAAGTATATTAAAATCCTACTTGGGATGAAGAGGAGAGGGGTGGATGGCTGCTTAATTGCCAGTGACCCAGGTTTTGATCTCTCATGTTCCATGTAAGAGGATTTCAGCTTCTGTAGAAGACAGAATGGTCTGGTGGTTTGAGCATGGGACTGGAAGACAAGAGACATGGTCTGTATTCCCCATGTTGGGCCTGATTCTATAACCCTTACTCCCAATGAGTAGCACTTACACTCGCAAACAGTCCCATTGAATTCAATAAGCCTGTTCCCTTTGGGCTGCTGAATCGGACCCTTCGCAAGTTCACATAGCCACTTTGTGCCTCAGTTTCCTCATCAAAAATGGGGATGATAGTTACCTACTTCTGTAAAGTGCTTTCAGCTCCTCTGCTGAGAGGTGTTGTATTAACTGGGAAAGGATCAGGCAATAGATGAGTCAAGGGGGCTTTGGAAGACTGGGCTGGGTTAGTTCTGAGTCAAGTCATGTGGCCACTAGAGACAGACCTGTGCCACACCACCTGCATTTAGATTCAGATTTCAACCCCCATGAAGTTCAGGTGCAATAGGATCTGGGGTTTGGGTGCAACCCATTATAGAGACAGGAACCGAGTATGTAATTTGGATTTGGTTCAGCACTAAATACTCTGCTGTGGTGACTAGCACCTGAGGAGAGAGACCGAGATCAACTCATTGCGCCTGTGGAACTTCAAAACCTATTTTGCGGTATATCAGCGAGGGTGAAGGTGAGGAATATTCCCGCTGCACACATCCCTTCCCCTTCCCTGTCGCACTTTGACTCCTCCCTGTCAAAAGTGACTGACTGATTGAGTGAACATCAGCGCTCCGGGCCAATTCCTCACCACTGACACACAGCCCCGGGCTCCTACGTCTTAGGTTTCCGACTTGTGTATAGAAAGAAGGGAAAGAGCAGGGAGGAGAAAGGGGGAGTTTCTGCCTCTTGTGAGAAGGGGTGTCTCACCTATTTTCTCTGCAAGCTGCCTCAGAATCCCTTTTGGTTTTTATCCTGAGTGACGAAATTAAATTTCACCTACCAGCACCATTCAAAGAGCAACAAAAGGCCACCTGCGTGTGGTGTTCGCTCTAATTCCACTACACAAAGGGCTTCATCTCCACTAGAGAATCCCTGGGACAATCCAATTATTAGTATTCATTTCCTTTTTTTCCGCCTCATTTTCAAAATCATTCCTACAGAAAAGGGTAGACACGCATTCTATCCCCTAGCAGCGCATTATCAGCAACCCACAGGGCCTTTACTGCCATGTCAGAAAAGGGGTAAGCAGAGACAAGCTAGGACTGGATGCCCCAGAGGACCGGTAATGGACTCTGGTGTCTTTCACTTCTAGGCCACTGGTTTGACTCTAGGGCACAATGGTAGTAACTGGAAGCCATCATGTGAGGGCTGTGCAATGGCTTATGTGAAAAAAGCTATGAGGCCTCCATAAAATTGCTGATAGACAACTGTCTACACCTTTCTTTGGCAGCCTTCACAGGGTGGCCTCAGTGAGGAAACTCAACGACCCCTCGAGAAGGCGATGGCTGAAGCGTGGTGGTGGTGTGTGTATGGGAGCTCATGTTGCTCCTGCCTGTTCTGTGACAAACAGGGCCCTTCAGTTTCCATGGCTGTCAGCTAGACAGTTTACTTTAAAAGAAACAAAAATGTACAAAGCCAAAGGACAAAAACAGGGGCTACGGAAGAGGAAAGATGGTCTTGTTCCAGGTTCAATTGCCTGCTTTCCCATAGACTTCCTGCGTGACCTTGAGCAAATCACTCAGTTTCTCTGTGCCTCAGTTTCCATACGTAAAACGGGGATAGTTTCTATCTCAGCAGGGTGCTGTGAGAATAAATATATTAAACATTGTGAGGTGCTCAGATACTACTAGAACAAGGGCCATAGAAATAACTTAGCTAGATATAAAGCTTGTTGTAAACTGCAGCAGGATATGTGGGGGCATTCACTGATTTTCACTGCTGACTTCTGGCATAGTTCTATTCTGTCTAATTAAATCTGCAGCAGCATATACATGAAAATAAGTAAGAAGACAGGGAGAGGTCATTGCTATATGCAGAGTCCAAACACCTGCAAACTTTGGGGGTGTACAAAATCTGAACCCTGACTGAATTTTGTAACTCTTTATGATGGGCCAAACCAAAACCATGAATCCAACACCTTCAAACTTCAGGGGTGGTGAAAATCTGACCAGGACCTGACCAGGACCTGAATTTTGCAGCTCAAGTCCATTTCTCATTTCTATACACAGATGCCTTGTCTAATTTCAGCATGTCAACTGCAGCGCCTTACTTCTTCTGTATTTGACTTCCCTTGCTCTGTCTCACTAGGAAGGGGCTTTGTATTTCTGGCAGCATCCACTAAGGATTTTTGCTATGCAGATGGTAAAGCCTTTCTGAATTTATAGGTGATAAGAAAACACTGTGCAGTAGGAGAAGCCTGGGAAACGAATTCCCCTTTGCCCTCCCCTCCCCTTCTCCAAAACCCAATCATTTCCCTGTTAATAAACTCGCTGACTACAGCGTGGCACTACCCTTTCGCAATTGACGCCAGTGACATTTTGACAGTTCTACATATGGGCCTGCCGAAAGCAGAAGGAATATAAATTTGCAACATGGTGAAAGCTAGGTCAGGAGCCAAAACAGCTAGAGGGAAGAAGGAGAGAAACAGCCAACCATCCAAACAAAAATACCCTGCACAGATGTTACATTGAGTGAAAATGAAAGGAATACCACTGCTCTCACAGCTGTATGTGCCCCAGAAAATCCATGCTCAGAAAGCTAGCCTTAGGCTCCTGGCAAGTCCAGCCTAGCCAGAGATGCCCTCCAATGGTCTCTTCTCATAGGGGACTGGCAAATTTAGAGGGTATTCCTTATGGGAAGAAATTAGATAAAATGTTCACAGGGTACCATATTGATGCTGGTTGCCAGCATCTTATGTGACAAGGGAGTTGCTCTTTTAGGGGATTCTGACAGTATTTCAATGTGACCAGCAACAGGGAAACAATATGTTTATAACACTGTACTAGTCTATAAAAAGAAAAGGAGGACTTGTGGCACCTTAGAGACTAACAAATTTATTTGAGCATAAGCTTTCGTGAGCTACAGCTCACTTCATCGGATGCAATGTAAAGAGCCCATTAGTACCCAGTTTTTTTCCCCATGAAGGTTCTTATGCACTGTAATCAAGTCACCTCAGTCTTCTTCTGATATACTAAACAAATTGAGCTCTTTAAGGACGTGTCTACACGGGGAAGTTACTGGAAATAAGCTAGGGTATGAATTTCCAATGCAATAGTTACTTGGCACTAGCTCCTTGTGTGGACACTCTCATCCTGCACTAAACATGCCTTTTTCCACTTTAGCATGAACCACTTCTAAAGTGGATTAAACTTAACCACAGCGGCTATTCTGGGGTATTTCCCTACACCAACAAACTTCAAGTCTCTCACCGTAAGGCATTATCTCCAGCCTACAAATAATTTTTGTGTCTCCTTTCTGCATCCTCTCCAATTTTTCAATATCCCTTTGAAAATATGGATGGCAGAACTATACACAGCATTCCAGTACAGGTCTCATCATTGTTGTATGCAGGGATAAAATCACCTCCCTACTTCTACTTCCTCCTCTCTTCTTTATAGATCCAAGGATTGCATGAGCCTTTTTTTGCCACAGCATTGCACTCGGAGCTCACGTTCAGTTGCGTGTGCACTGTGACCACTAAATCCTTTTCAGAGTCACTGCTTTCCAGGACCCGGTCCCCCATTCCGTAGGCAGGGCCTGCATTCCTTGTTCCTAGATGTATAACTTTGTGTGGGGCTGTATTAAACCACATTTTGTTCGAACAGGCCCAGCTTACCGAGCAATCTGTTTTTGGGTTTTTTTGTATGACTGCCCTGTCCTCATCATTTACCAGGCTGCCAGCCTTTCCATCATCCACCCATAGTTGGAAGGCTAGTGTCAGCAGGCATTGTCACCACTTTGTTGTCCATGAATTTAGATGACACAGTGTTAAAACACGGGAGCCCTGTCTTTAGTGCTGCCACCGTTGCTATTGCTGGAAAAGCTCATCTGAGGGCTAGTACAACAGTGGGATATCTCCTGAAAAATGATAATCAATTAGCAAATCTTTTTTCAGCAGCTTTGTAACTCCTGTTAACAGGATACGCCAATGAAAGGCCTGCATCTTTACACAGGCTTCTGGAACCTGCCACCCTGTTACAGAATCCTTTAAGTACACCTCAGGGTGCTGCAGGAACTGTTATTGACGAATCAGTAGGTAGCACTCTGCCCTTTTGAGTCAGTGCTGATCCAATGGCCCATTATGGTGTTGCGAGACATTGAAAGGGCGAAGGTGCTGACTTTTGGATAAGAAATAAAATAGATATTAAAGATCCTATTAAACTTTCTACAAGTTCATAGGAGTGTTAGCACTTTTGTCCTGGCCAAATTCCACTTCAGATAACTTTCTGTCTAACTAAAAAAAAATCCCCCATTTACCTTCATTTGCACATTGTGTTCTTCACTTTCTGACCTGAACTCTTGTTTACTGTTGCTGCTATTATCCACTTCAGAAACTGAAGTTCCTATGCACAGCCTCTAAAGTTTGTAGAGTATACTGTGATCTTAGGACAAAAGGTGCTATCTAGAAAATCAATACGTTACACTCAGCACCTCATCAATCAATCAATCAATCAGAATTCAGGACTTGCCAGAGTTCTAAAGCATGGAAGAAGTGGCGAAAGAGTAGACAGATATAAATGTTGCTGAACCTGAATGCAACATTAATTTATACATATATGATGTTCATGCCATTTGGTATTTGTGCACAACCCTAGTAAACACCCTGTACAGCACGTATACTTCACAATCACACTCAATGATCCTAGAATAACCTACCATGCGGCACGTCCTTTAGTTTTCCTGAGAGGAAAGAAGTTATCCTGTTATTCATGTGGTCAGATTCCTTTCTCATTCACACCAGTGTAAATCTGGAGTGACTCCACTGATATGCTGTTTAATGTGTAATTACTCACTACTGTATGGGAATGGCCAGATAGTTAAATGGTCAATAACCACTACATGACTATAATGCGTGATTGATTTTTGTGCCCTGCAACAAAGCGTTAATTAGTTTAACAGTCTGGAGATACAGATACAGCTGTGGAGCAGGTCGTAGGATCTTACGACAGCAGCACCTAAGGTGGTGGAGGGCGATGGCACACTGGGTGAACTGAGAAGTCACAAAGTTCACCAGATCACATTTCTTCCTTCACTTCCTTCCTTCAAAGACTTGAGTTCAAGCTTCTGATCCAGATTGTTAGATGAGGCCAGAGTGCAGAAAACAGAAGTTGGGAGTGGTGTACAAAGGTAAAATAAAGTTCTCCTTTACATTCTCCTATACCCTACTGTTGCTATCTATAGGTCATTCCCCTTGCACTGTGTTAGAGCAGCCCCAGGTCTACTCTAACTTGCACCAAACTGCAATGGCCAAAATAAGCTAAAGACCAGCATTGGCATAGCATTGGGGTGTTCTGACCACACCCCCTTTCTTCAGCTATATCTTCGACCCCTGATTATGAAGGCAGCAGGGAGAGTGAGAAGAATAAGAGCTTCTGCATTGGCTCTACTTCACTGGAAGATCACCCTTACTGTTAGGTGAGCCTCCTTGGGCTGGTTAAACCAGCTTTATGGCCAGACAGTGCAGGCTTTTAGCACAAATTGACCACACTACACAAGAGGCTCTTGCCCTCAGTCTTTCCACAGTGCAACCACAAAAACAGCAGTGCAACACAATGCTTCGTTGCAGGCGTTTGTGGCATTACCTACTGATCGGTCTGCCTACCCCTCTAGTTCTCTTTGTAGATATTTATACTGCACCCATCCCAGCAGTATCTGAGTGATAACAGAGTGGTGATGTTTCCCTTCCAGCCATTTATAGGGCTTTGGCAGGTAAGTGAAGGAAGAACTGATTTTCAAATATCTGATTTCTAAAATGACTTATAATGTTTTATGTCTACCCAGGAGTTATTCCATTAATATAAAAAGAAAAGGAGTACTTGTGGCACCTTAGAGACTAACCAGTTTATTTGAGCATGAGCTTTCGTGAGCTACAGCTCACTTCATCGGATGCATAGCATATCGTGGAAACTGCAGAAGACATTATATACACACAGAGACCATGAAGCAAAACTTCCAGACCCTAAAAATCCTTGTAACGTTTTTTCTCTTTTTATGAAGCATTTCAAGTCAGCTTTATTGGGTGTTTCATTGGGTCTCTCCTGATCCAGTGACTGACTGAAGCTGTGAAGGATACATTTGGAAGGAGGAGGAGAGAGGAGAAAGAAATGTCCTTTGTGTATTGCTAACACTCTGGTACATTTCCTTGCTGCTGTGGTTAGGAGATCCCCAATTCCGTTAACCTGTTTGATCTCACCAGGCAGTAGTGATAACAGTAGGAAATAGCAAGAAGGAATGAAAAGATTGCAGTCGTGCCCATTTCTTCTGCATATCAAACCAATTGCCTCAGTTCGTGTGGAGCAGGAGAGAGGTACGGTAAATGCACTGATGGTAAACGGAGGCAAACATATTTTGATTGGGGAAGAGCTGCTTTCCTCCTGGATGGTGTGTGTGAGATGTGAGAAAAATCTCCAGCATACACACTGTAGTGGGAAAGCAAATATATGCAAGTGCTGGAATTCACTCACCTCTGCTGCACTCTATTAGGATATAGTAATGATTTATCTTCTTGCCTTGCTCGTTAGCAAGGGAGCAGAAGGCAGATGGGCAGTAATGTGTCCATTAAAATAGTTTATCTTGCCAAACACTTGTTGACCACAAGAAGGGAGTCACTAGAGCAGAGCCCAGTGAGCTCATTCTCCTTTTTTAACTCATGTCCATCTAGATAGAGAGCAGGCCACACATCTTATATAAGAAAATGTACACAATTGGGACAGGATCTACAACCCTTCCCCTCTGTCTCCTTCCATCTCCCTGCCTTTCTCTCTCTTGCCCTTCCTTCCATTTCTGCATCTTTGTCTCCCGCATATCTAGCCCTCTGCTTTTCTCTTTATCTCTCTTCCATCCTCACCCTCTTTATTATTTCCATCACCCTACCCTTTGCTTCTCTATCCTTCTTCCTATACCCTATAATGTCCCTCCCCTCTACCTTCTCTCTCACTCTCTCTTGGTATAGCACATACATATTGACATCTTCCTAGTCACTTGTAAGATCTTATCCCTCTGAGGATTTGTAGTCAGATATCAGATCTCACACATGGCCAACAGAAGGAATTAGGTTTCAGAGTAGCAGCCGTGTTAGTCTGTATTCGCAAAAAGAAAAGGAGGACTTGTGGCACCTTAGAGACTAACCAATTGGTACTCCTTTTCTTTTTAGAAGGAATTAGGGAAGCCTAATGCTACTAATGATCAGACCTTATATTGCTGCTGATGCCATACAATAACCATACCAACGTTTGTGATCTCAGAGAAGATTAATATTATTTTTAAAATCACATGCTTCCCCCCAGCCCCACCCTTTTGTGGCATCACTACAGGGCTGAGTTAAGGTTGTCTGGGAGCCTTAACTGTGCTTGTCTTAACTTAAAACACATGTAGATTTCTTTTAAGTGTAATCTTAACTTTCAATTCCATAATGCTTGGCTCTGGGATAATCAACATCTGGGATAATTACAACATCCCGTAAGTTACTGATATATACTCTCAACTTTCACTCCATCTTAACCTAGGCTTTTTTGTCTGGGAATTTTTTTAGTTTTTTTCAAATTATTAAAAATATCAGACATGAATACTTACAAGAAACTCAAGGAGAATGCTATCATGTGACATTTCTAATGATCTGGTATGTAATAACAATCTTAAATCATTCTTTTTAATTCTAACTTTTCAGGGCAGATTCAGCAGTACCTGCAAGCAGCAACAAAAAGCAGCCAGAGTGCACCAGCCAGGTAAGCTGGGTTTACAGCTGTTTTACATCACTGCAAGGCAGCCAAAGCATACTGGTGAATCTGGTCTTTAAGTTGCATTTGACTAGTGGGTTTAGACGGTTATATTAGCAAGACCAGCAACATATGAAGGGGTGCATGGGGTCAGCCCAGACCCTAAGTCCAAACGTTTCTGTGATTTAAGGGCTGCCCCTCCATCCTGCCTCAACTCCCCAGCAGTGCCTCAATGCACAGTGAGCCAAGATAGCATTACCAGCTCAAAGAGCACAGATGGCTAGGATCAGTAATTTATCAATGAAAACTCTTGATAAATGGTGGCCAGTATCCCTAATGCCACTGAGTCATCGCAACCTGTAGAATTGTTGCATGCAAATTAGCTAAAGAGGAAGGATAATAATTGATTGAGTTACTTGTGATGTCACAATGGCACCACCCAAGAGTTATCTGAGCTGTAGACCTGAGCTTGTCAGAAGCTTATAACCACAGCAATTAGATACAATGATCATAAATAACTTTCCTTAATTACAACTTAATGTCTTCATATATAGCCTTATGTGCAAGATTTCAATTAATTTAAACTATATGGGAATTTTGAAGCGTCTGCGTTATTCCATTGTTAAGATAATTTGAGACATGAAAAAGACTGACAGATGCTAAATTTCTCGAAGGATCTATTTTAAATTAATTTTTAACTCAAACTAATTATCAGATTTATTTAGCCTACAGAAAATTAATTCTGTAGTCAAAAAGTAATTGTGGGAAGTTTGGGGATGATATGCAAGGTGGTCATTTTGTGAAGCACTCGTCATTCAGGGAGTGGGGTGGCAAGGGGCTGATATTTCTCTGGGAAGAACCTGCCCTTATAGAGTGATTGCCCTTACCAATTTTATCAGAGATAACAGATTTGGTGCCATCAGTATTTGCAGTGTGCCCTTGTACTTCACTATATTGAACAGAGGAAATTCCTTGAATACTGAAGATAGTGAGGTTATCTAGCTACAAATACTTACTTAGTTTTGTCAAGCAATCGGCGAGTTTTAAAGCCCCCCCCCCCGCCCATCTACAGCAGTGGTGCCTTTAAAAATGCCTAGAAACTATAAAAATATCCAAAGAATAAATCTGAACTCTGCAAACAGTTTGAAACAGTTTATAGAAAATGAATCGGTGCCCACATGGTTGATACTTAGACATGTTATCTCTGGAGCATAGTCTTCCTTTCCGTGGGCAGGCAGCACTATGGAGGCAATTGGCTCAGCTCTCCGTAGTGGGGTAGGAGGCTCGTGTTGCCTTCTAATGAACTCTCTGGCCAGTCTCAATGTCATTAGCATAGTTCTAAGGACGCTACATCTCCATTGAAATGGTCTTTGGTGCAGGTTCAAGGGGTGATGGGGAAGTAAAGAGGGGAGAGGTGAAAATGTGGGTGATTCTGAAGAAAGTGCACAGTCTCCAACTCCCCATCCCCATCCCCCCCTCGAAACCAACGCCAAATGTTCTCTCTTTAGTACTATGGGAACCAAGCCCCATAACAGATACTCCCTTATATATTTTGTTTCTACAGAGCTGTTCACTCTGCCATGGATAATACAACAGGCTAGCTCAGCGCACCAGGAATGTAACCAAATTCCAACCCAAAGCTGGCCTGTGACTGCCCTAGCTGAGCACCATTAACCCTTTTTTTGCCTTAGCTGCTAGACATATAGAAGAATATCTGAGGGGTGGTGTACTTACATAGCATAAGGAGGAAAAGAATCTACACTGGATTTCAACACCTACTTGCCTTTCACTTTGAGCAGAGCTTCCGAAAAACACAGCAAAGTGATTACTGCTACAATTATTACTCCCCTTTTATCACCCATTCCCCTCTACCAAGCACTGGGAAGAAACAGAGCAAATCCCCGTCTTTGCAGTTCCCACTGATTTGTACTGATGTGCAAGTAAACCTATGGGAGTGATACGATTCCCTACTGCTAAGATGGTGGTGAGAGGATCAGCAGCAGCAGGATTAGATGGGGAGGGTACTGTAGCAACTGCCTTTCAATGTTTCTGTTTCTCTGGACTTGTCAGGAGCCAAGAATCCACAAGCTAGGTAAATCTGGAGGTAAAAAGAGCAGGGACCCAGTTTGAATCAGTTTAGTGATATAAAGCCACATTATGTTGATCAAGGGAATTGTGATTTGCCAATGAAATCCCAGCAGGACGTCTGCCTGCCTGATCAAAGACTCAGCTTTCTGATGGAATCTTAAGTGCACAAGCCATGAAATTACTTTGCAAAAAGGGAACATGCAGCACAAAGAGCGAGAGGAGAGGGGTGGAGGGAAGGATGGAGAGGGTGTCTTGAAGTGATTCTGTTGAGAGCTTTCATTCTCTTCTGCTGAATAAAATTGCAGTGGGGTAGACCAGAGAGAGAATTCACAGAGGCGAGCCAGTGAGTACAGTCAACATTTAAAATCACCACCTCACCAAACAGGTATATTTTCTCAAGTTGCCTCTTAAAAAAGAAACCAACAACAAAAACTATTAAAGGAAGTGGCAAACAGAGATGTAGGAAATGGTGGTTTCATTTCTCAGTGATTCCATATTTTTTCCAGCCTAATTTTGTATGGGGTTCATACCTCCTGATTTTCGTTTTGAATTTGGATATCAAATAAACCTAAAAAATTAGCTTACTCAAATCAAGTCTTTTTCTTGCTTGGTTGCTTTTTTCTTTGTTTGTTTGTTTTGGGGTGGGGGGGTAGGGAGGAGACATATAAAACAAGTTTCACATTGCTTCAGTGCAAAAGGATCAATCAGCCATTGCTCCAACTGGGTCCATGTTTGCTCCAAAAGTTAGCAAACCTTTTAGCATAACTAGGATGAGTTTGGAGTTCATAATGAAGCCCCAAAGCAGGGGAGTTCTGTGTGACAGGATACTGAAAGCTCTTTAAATCAAGATACAAACTTGTTAGTGAGGCACGTAGAGGTATCTATGAACTTCATTAATCATTGCTTGCACTCCATGAGCATCTCCACAGCACTCACTAAACTTCCAAAGCCTTGTCCCATCATGCAGCAGGCTCAGCATAAACCTGGGATGGATTCTTCAAGGGCAGCCTGAGCTTTGATTGTTCCAAAGTTCCAGTGAGCAATCTGGTGGGGATCCATTCTAGTTACAAACATTTCACACAAGTCTCCTGTCAAGGAGTAGTATCATCTTTGACAGCTAGTTCAGACTGGTAGGTGTCAGCACCTCCTACTTCCTAAGCACGTATTTTCTTTAAAATGATCTTTCACTGTGGAATTGAAAACACAACTTAAAGAATATAAGAACTGTGATAGTAGAAAAGGTCAGTGGTTTGTCTCGTTTGGTATCCCTGTCAGTGGCCTAAGCTGGTTGCTTCTGATGGAGCTGTAACACGCCCATATGCACCAATTGTGCAATGCAATACCACATTTAAGGCTGGACTAATATAAAACCTCTGTTCAGCAACAGCATGGACCTAATAAATCACAGTCAGATGTGCTGACATCATCACTGGGACTGGTACAAAAACAGGAAATAAACAATCAGAGCCCCGTGAATGTCAAGCTCTATTCAGAATACACAGAGGAAAGCAATACACCTAACGAAAAAAAGGACAAAATCAGTAAGGAAAAACAATTGGTTTTCAAGCATCTCCAATGGTTTGTGGAGCATAAGGCCAAAGGGATTTTGAAAGTCACTGCATGAAATAGAGAACACAGCTCTGGTTCTAGCCCATGGCACAAGGCACTATGTTTAATATGCCACAGTTTGGTAGTTTTATACTAATGTGCACAGACAAAAAAAAAATCTCAATGGCATCAATTTAGTCAGTTTTAAAGCTTCACTGAATGTTTCTTTTCAGGCCATGCGGAAGCTGCCGGGTGAAGGAAATTGCACAAAGTGAGTCACGGAGCCCAAATACTTAACTTGACTTAACCTGATTTCTGCACAGTGGGTACCTCCCTCCATCTCCTTCCCTACCAAGTTCTACTCACCCAGTTTAGCAAAACATCTGCTGGAAATGCGATAGTCACACATTTTACTCACAGTTCTAGGGTCTAGTAAGGGCTTCTCTAGTCCATAATCAACCTCCTTGGCCCCAATTCTGTCAGTTACACAGGTGCAACTCCTGGTGAAGTAGATGGGTTGTCTCCATATAATTCAGAACAGAATTTGGCTTCTTTTTGTAACAGTTTGTTTGACCTAGCTTATCTCACAGTTCTAATTCTGCCGTCATTCACATAAGTGCAACTCTGGACTTCAGTGAGTTAAGAATTGGGCCCCTGGTTTCTCTCTGTTCCCTTTCCCACACATCTCTTCTTACAATCTCATCACTACAGCTTATGCAAAGGCCTTCTCCTCTGCAGTTCCTGCCGTCTGCAGCAGCCCCTCTCTATTCAGATCTCAGCTAAAAACATAGCTTTGCTCCCTTGCCTCATTTCTCTCTCCCCTGGCTGTTGTTATCGATTGCTGACTCAGTTATGTAACTTCGTAAAGTCTTTGGGGCGCAGTTTATATGAAACTACCCGGTGATTCTCAAACTTTTGTACTGGTGACCAGTGATGAGCTGCCAAAATATGAAGAACCAGTTCCTTCACTCGCTCTGGGTCTTCGGTGGCACATCCTTCACTTGCTCCGGGTCTTCAGCGGCACTGAAGGACCTGCCCCCGAAGTGCCACCAAAGACCCGGAGCGAGTGAAGGACCCACTGCTGGAGCGCCACCGGGTGAGTAAAAATTAATAAGGGATTCTCAGCCAGGGGAGCCTCCCCAGCTGGGAGCTCAGGTGGGCCGGACAGGACAGTCCTGCGTGCCGGGTGTGGCCCATGGGCCAGAGTTTGCCCACCCCTTTAACAACCGGTTCTAAACCAGCTTCAAAATTTAACAACCGGTTCGTGTGAACCGGTGTGAACCAGCTCCAGCTCACCACTGCTGGTGACCCTTTCACATAGCAAGCCTCTGAGTGCAACCCCCCCCTTATAAATTAAAAACACTTTTAAATATATTTAACACCATTATAAATGCTGGATGCAAAGCGGGGTCTGAGGTGAGGGCTGACAGCTTGCGACCCCCCATGTAATAACCTCGTCACCCCCGCGGGGTCCTGACCCCCAGTTTGAGAACCCCTGAACTACACCAAATAAATGTGGAGGTGTTCTCTGGTTGAGAACAAAATAAAAGTGTTTGGGTGAGGGTTTCATTAAACATTTATGGTTAAATTAGTGTCTGGTGGTCTCCCATACTAATATTAATAATTCCAACAGCTTGCCTGAAAGGGCCATTTAGAAATATCAAACTTTGCTTTTAACGTCTATAGACTCATATACATTATCGTTAGCCCCACTCTCCTGACCTCTAGGGAGCAGTTTCCCCATTTGGGCAAGAACTCCTACCCTCAGGTCCTCATCTCCATCACCCATGTCACAGCCACCGTTTTCCCAGCCAAGCAGGCCTGGATAGCTGGAGGAATTTTTGTAGAGCAACATTAGGCAATCTTTCCCCGAGAAGCTGAGTTTGGCTCTGCTTCTGCAGCATCTCCTACTAGCCTAGGGCATGGGACTGGAAATTGTCTTAAGTTTTCTGGCATGGGAGTGCCTAGCACTAGCTAATAAAGCACTGTGCACGCCAGGATGGTGTAGGTCATTTGGTTACTAAATAAGGCTTTTGATGCTGTCTGCAGCTACATACAGATTTCAGAAACCACTGGCCAGATCCTCAGCTGATATAGATCAGCAGGGCTCGCTTGTCTTCAATGGAGCTATAGCAATTCGCAGCAGCAGAGAATTTGGCTCCTGAGACACAGATAGATGTGTATGTGCATGCGGTGACTGCACATGTGTAGATGTAGATATGTTTGTGCAGAGACTGTGGGCAGGGATGTATCTATGAGGAGGACAGTCTCTGCAGTGGGATAAAATGGCAGGTTTTCTTTTTTTTTCTTTCAAAGGATTCCTTTGGGACAGGGATACCCTTTTTTTTACTTCCCCCCATTTCCCCAACTTCTCTCAGCTTGTGAGCGGCTCCCTTAGACCCTTTCAATGCCCTTCCAAATGCCCACCAGAGGGTTGGGTTCAGGAGGGTCTGCAGGTTAAGGCACTGCACTCCAGAGATCTGAGTTCAATCCCTATGTGACCTCAGACAAAGCACTTAGTCTCTCTGTGCATCAGTTCTCGCTCTGGACAATAGGGCTGACCAAGCCCTCCTACTTCACGGGGCTGTGATGAGGATAAATTCATAAACGTTTGTAAGGTGCTCAGATGCTACTGTAATGCCATACAAGTACCTCAATAGAAAAGGGTGAGGTGCAGACTCCACTGCCTTCTGGGAGCTTAGAGGAGAGCGCCTTGGATTTCTCCAAAGAGGAATTCAGACAGCGACCTCTCCCCTGAAAGGAAAGGGGCACACAAGCAGAGACGACGTCATCCACGGTTGCTCCCAGCCCACAGAATCTCGCTCTGGGTAGTCCATAGCTGCTTTGCTCACCATGGGCTCCCTCCCTTTTTTTATTCAGTGAAAAAAACTAATACACTCGCACAATCTCTCAGAATCAGTGCTCATTGTAGTTAGTCCCCAGTTCTCAAAGGGCATTAATCGCTTTGGGCTTCACCTCAGAGTCATTAAGTATTGATAATAATGGGTTTGCTAGGGCTTACTGCCTAAAGAGCCGCTAATTACAGCCTGAGAACAGCAAGGAGCATGCTGTCTTTCTGCCACAGCCGTCTGTCTATCTGGTTTGCTAGGCATCTGTCCACCTGTCTCCAGGCAATTGTTCCTATTTCTACTTCTTTCTCTCCTCCCCCCCACCCTCCCTTTCCCCCCCCTCTTTTTCCACCTTTTATTTTTGACTTTCCTGCTGAGTCCTGACATATTTGATCTCTTGTCAACAGGGAACACAGTGTGCCAGCTCCACATTCTGGAACCCGAACGTTTTATCACCCCCCGGAAGAAGCTTGCAATGTGACAGGTGAAACGTCAGAAACAATTACAGACAAAGTGAGGCTGCAATACCCAAAGGGAAACTATCCGGGCTCCATTCTGTGCTTGGTCTGCCAACCATGCAAAAATCAGCGAGAGCTCAAACGTAGACTCCCAGACAGACAGACAGACATGCAGAGACACACATAGATGGGGTTCTTCAGAAGCTCATGCAAAGTAACACATTTGGGGCCTCATCTGGATTTCTCCTTACTTAAGACCAGTTTTCTCCATCTGTGTGCACCTAAGACAAATAACCCTCAGTCAGTTCCTCCCTTAGTATAACCCACTTCCATTGCTGTGACCATCTGCTTCCTCATCTTTGTGAGTCTCTGATGATCATTCTGCCTGGACTAGGGAACCAGGCACTGGAACTGAAGCCCAGCTTGCCACTCAGGGTGGGCCATTGGGAAATCATTCTCTGCTGGGGCCCACTGCACTGGAGTCTGACAGGAGATGGATGTGGAACTGGGGTTGGCACACTGGCTGGCAGACTGTGGTGTGGGGCCCATAGCAGAGCAGTGTTCTGTGTGGCTTCACATCACATATGCCCAAAGTCACCCAGGCTCAAAGAGATACAAGCAAAGAAATCCACAAGCATAAAGATGCACACACAGAGGACCTGATTCTCTGCTGCCTCCAGCTTCTGTTGGGTGCAAGAGTAGGGGGTGCCTGTCAGTGAACTGCTAATGACCCCCTAAATCTCTCCTGCCCCTTGATTCTTGCACAGGTAATAACAGTTTGGGGGCTGCTCTAACTTATGCCAGCTGACTATGGACCCTTAGAGATCATATGCCAGAGCATATGGGGTTGTCAGAACACACTGCTTTCTGGCCACTCCTTCCGCCTGCCCCTCTGCACCCAACATGCCCCCTGCACCAGGGGCTGTGTGGGGAGAGACGTGTCAGAGCTGGCTGTGCAAGCTATCCACCGGCTGAGAACTGCCCCACACTTAGGGTATTGCTAGCTGGAGACTGGAGGGAGGTTTCCACTCCCTATGCACCACCTGAGCAGTGCAAAGGGCATGGAGCAGAGCCAAGAAGCTGAGCCAGAGACATCTACAAGGAAATCCACATGGACACAGATACCCACATAAAGGGCATCTGTGTCACACCCAGAAGGTCAGGAAGCACAGAGGTGTGTGAAAATGGACAAATAAAGAAGGAGAAAACTTGACCAAATATTTTCAAACCTCAAAAAGATCTAATTTTAATTCTTTGTGAAGGTTCAGAACAGTGCTTATTTGTATAAACTGGTTGGCTCATCCCTCCCAGTAATCCCTCTGCTTTTTCTTCTATCTCCATCTCCCCGAGGCACTGCTCACAATCAGCCTGTCACACCTGAGCTTATCAAACATAAGCTCACCTTTCCCATAATAAGTGCTCTTGCTCAGCAGATTTCCTGCCATTTATAGAAAATGGCTTCCCCCCTCCCCTGTTTTCTCTCTCTTTCTCTTTTCATAAAACCGTTCCGGCAAATTATCTTTTTGGTTCCCGCTGAACAGTATAATTCGCCTCCCATGCACTTGTGCCAGATGGCAGAGTGGAGTGACTGTATCTGTACAAGAGAGCACTCCAGCTTTCCACACAAGAGAAACACACTGAAATGAAAGGGAAAACACTTTCAGATGATGTGTCTCCTGACACAAATGGATGAAAAGCCAGGTGGTTTGGAGCCCTGTCTGTTGCCACTTTGTCCTCGGCTCACTATCCCATGTGCTTCAGTACTGCAGGAAACTTGCAAATCTCTCATGAACTTCTGTACGTGCTACAATAACAGAGATGGGCCCAAACTAAAACCCCAGTGCTGAGTATTCCTTGACTTTGAGGTCATCTGGATTTCACAAATGACCCCATCTTTACAACGGACAGTACCCAAACCTCTGAAGTTTGGAGTGTCAGAAACCCACATTCACATCTGAATTTTGAGGGCTGAGTCTATCAAAGCTGACAAGCATCACTCATCAGGTGTCAGAGTAGCAGCCGTGTTAGTCTGTATCCGCAAAAAGAAAAGGAGGACTTGTGGCACCTTAGAGACTAACCAATTTATCTGAGCATAAGCTTTCGTGAGCTACAGCTCACTTCATCGGATGCATAAAGTGGAAAGTACAGTGTGTGACACTCAGACATTTGGCAGCTCAGCTGTGCGTACCTGAATCCCAGCTATAATCTTATGCATTCAGCTGAACTGGGGCAGACAGCAGCAGTTCCTCCTCCAAGATGCTGTGGCGCTGCATGCCAGGTAATTAAGTGGCCTATCTGCAGATGTTCTCTCTGCTTCTGCTAGTTCCAGGGGCGCTGCCAGGCAGCCTGCAGCCCCCACGGAGCGGGAGGAAAAACAAAGCAACCAACAGAGCAGCTGTTTTGGACCCAGGGTAGGGGGGAGAATCAGTGACTTTTTCTCACAAATGTCACACAGCTTCACAAAACAGGCCACCTCTGCTCTGTGCAATGGGACAGCACAACGCAGGGGGGTGCTGGGCAGCTCACAGACTTTAGGATGGAGCCAGGAAATAGAACAAATAGAAGCAAAAGTGTGGGAGAAGCCTACAAGGGATGGTGGTGGTGCAGGAGCAGGGACAGCTCCAGATGGGAGGTAGAGGAGAGGGAAAGGGAGATTCATCAAAGTTCTACAGGAAAGTCAAGTTTGCTTGAGGTTCCAACTCTCTTAACTCCATTTCTCTTTATAAAAACAGCCACGGGCAGGAGGGTCAGAGATTAACCCTAGGGCCCAGGGTCGATATCGTCTCTCGGTAAATCAGGTTCTGATGTCCAAAGGCTGCATGAGAGCCGCTTGCCTGATCAGTTGCTGCAGCACCACGTGACACTAACTCATTGCTTTGGGACACCTGGAGCATGAAAGACGTTAAATTGTATTCTCATCACAATGTTGCCATTCGTCACTGCTCCAGTTAACAGTTATGGCCTGGGTCATCTCTTCTGGACACATGAGTGGTATTTTGGAACAACCATTGCTGATTTTATGCCAGGCCTGCTGTTTGCTGGGACAGGATTTTGGGGGTTTAAGTCAGTGCTGCATGGATGCCCATGGAGCCCAGATATCATCAAGAAAGCCCATAGTAACACACCTGGCTATTAAGCCTCAGTGCCTGGATTTAAGAAGCTCCTAGTCAGCTTTGATATAACATTAAATATCTGAGACACAGCTTTAAAAAATAAAGTTGTTGGCTGCATGTGTTTAAATCTGGCTTTTCCCTGGTGTTGTTGAAAGATATTGCCTGAAAGTCTCATTTGGTTCACGGTGTACTAGAGAGGATGGTGATGGGGCACTAGGGAAGGGAGCGCAGGGCTCCATTGCCAGATCATCTCAAGGAGAAAACAAGGGAGTTCAGTATGCTTCAAAATCCTAAATGATTCAACCTTTACCAGCAATGAACACAAAACAAAAAGAGCCTTATGACATTTTCTCCAGTGATGTGCCACAACTTATTAGGAAGGGGTTATAAGCTGCTTTCCAGGGTACTTGTCCTGGGAGAGATAAGCTGACTAGTGGGAGATCAATCACTATGAATTTTGATAGAAGTGCCTGCTGAAGTAATTACTTCAAACATCAATAATTCTGCTTACCTGCCTGTGGAGTTTTCAGTCATGCTGAAGGTTAGATTAACGCCACCGTGCTTCTGAGGGGCTTTTGTTTCTTTCTTCTGCCCCTTTCTTTCTACTTTCTTAATTTTTAAAAAATGCAGATGTAACTGAAATGTCACTTTATGTGAGTCTTTCTTTCTCTGTCTCCTCACCCGAGTTATTAGCACAAGTTTGCTCTTATCAGTGAAATAGTCTCTTCCCTGTACACAGAAACTGTGGGTGATTCTTGTCGTCACTAAGTGTTGCACAGTCATGTCATCTTGCTCCCTAAGCGTTTACGTGTGTGTTTAATGTTACATATATTTGAAAGATAGGCTCAAACCACAAGCCTGGAACCAAATACCCTTGAACTTTGGAGAACTTCACATCAGACTCTGAACATTGTAGCTCTGGCCCATTTCATATATAGATATAAATGTATATAGCTAACTATGTGTATGTGTGTGTGTGTGTTTGTATAGATATAAGATGTGTGGTCCCTATCAGTATTCCACTGTGGGTTACACATGTGCGCCATGCATCCAGAGACGGAGAATTTGAAAGTAGTGTCTGTTGGTCCAGCATGTGCACTGGCTCACCCTGTGCTTCTGACTGAGGGGATGAAGGGCGGGGTGGGCTGATTGCCTCTCCAGTTCCTTTTCCACCAGTAATCAGAGAAGATGCACAGCAGAGGGGAAGGAGGGTGGGTAGTGGAATACAGATAGGGACCACGCCTCTCAAAGAACCTCCAGCTACAGGTGAGTAACCGCCTTTTCTTCTGTAAGTGATGGTCCCTATTGTAGTCCACAGTGAGTAATTAACAAGCAGTTCCTAAGTAGGAGGACGGGATGAGGAGGTAGACCAGGGATGGCCAACTTGAGCCTGAGAAGGAGCCAGAATTTACCAATGTACATTGCCAAAGAGCCACAGTATATGTCAACAGTCCCCCATCAGCTGTCCCTCCACCCCCAGTGCCTCCTACCCACGGGTAGCCCTGCCGCTCAGCGCCTCCCACTCCCTCCCGATCACCTGTTTCATGGCATGCAGGAAGCTCTTGGGGGGGAGGGGAAGCGAGGGCACGGCAGGCTCGGGGAGGGGGTGGGAAGGGGTGGAGTGGGGGCAGGGCCTGTGGCAGAGCTAGGGGTTGAGCAGTGAGCATCCCCCAGCACATTGGAAAGATGGCGCATGTAGCTCCAGCCCTGGAGTTGGTGCCGATACAAGGAGCTGATAAAATATTAATTTCTGAAGAGCCACAGGTTGGCCACCCCTGAGGTAGACAGTAGGGATGAGCGATGGACAGCTGTTCCAAAGGAGACATCAGCAGAGGTGTCCTGGACTAGGGCATGGTGTCTTGTAAAGGTGTGGACAGAGCCCCATGTGGCTACTTTACAGCTACCAAGGAGGGACCTGAAGCCATGCCAGAGTCGCTGCTTGTGCTCTTGTGGAATGAGCTCTTCCCCATGAGGAGGGGGAAGGTTTGAAAGTTGACCGCAGAGTAGAATGCAGACAGAGATCCACTTGGAGATCCTCTGGGTGCAGCGTGCATGTCCCCTGATTCTTTCTGTTATAGTGACGAATAACCTCAAGGACTTCTCCATTGGTCTTGTTCTGTGCAGATAAAAGGACAAGGCTCACTGGACACTGAGGGCCTGGAGTCTCTGTTCCTCTGAGGTGACGTGTGGTTTAAGGAAGAAAACAGGCAATTGGATTGATTGGTTCAAAGGAAATTCTGAAAGAAACTTGAGGGTGAATTTGCGGTGTGAACATAAGGAAACCTATTTTTTATGGATCTAAGCTCACAAACTCTTCTGGCTGAGGTGATGGCTACAAGGAATCTGACCTTCATAGAGAGAACGGATACGTAGCAGGAAGCTAGGGGTTCAAAGGGTGACCTTGTGAGTGCAGAGAAAACAAGGCTCAAGTCCCACTGAGGGGTAGGCTTGTGAATAGATGGGAAGGTTCTGATTAGGCCCTTCTAAAATCTGGTGGTCAGCCGGTGAGCAAAGACCGAGTACTCCTGAGAAGGAGGATGGTACGCACTGATTGCTGCAGGTGGAGTCATAAGGAGCTGATGGATAGGCCTGATGTGTTTAGAGAAAGGATATAGTCTAAAATGAGAGGGATATCTGTATTTTCTGGAAAAGCATCCTTTTGATGTGCCCATGAAGAAAAATATTTCCATTTAGCCAGGTAACAGTGTCTAGTGGAATCTTTCCTACTCTTGGAATATATGTCTTGTACAGCTGCAGCGCATAAGTGTTCTAAGGACCATGCCCATCCAAAAACCAAGCCCTGAGGTGAAATGAATGCGGATTTGGATGCTTGCTCTTCCTGATCCACTGGGTCAGGAGCTTGGAAGCACTGGGAGGATGATCAGTACTTGGGATGACATGCACAGGAGAGTGGAGAACCAAAATTATCTGAGCCAGCAGGGGGTGATCAGGATAACCTGTGCCCAGTGCTGCTGGATTTGGCATAGAACTCATGGCAGGAGTAATAGTGGAGGGAATGCATAGTTCAGTTGATCTAACCAAGGAAGAGATGGAGCATAACCTTGGGAATGGCGACCTACAACTCCCCTGGAGCAGTATGCGATGCTGAGGCTGGTTGGGGTTCCCCATAGATCGAAGCGATTGTGCAGCACTGAGCCATGGAATTCCCACTTGTGGTTGACTGCAAAATATCTGCCGAGGGAGTCCGTGAGCATTAGTCATTTTCCGAAAGGCTACTGATAGGGTGATTTGGGTGCTGACACACCGGTTCCATAAGCTGATCGCTTCCACATGCAAGGAGACAGTTATCAGTCCTCCCTGCTTGTTGATGTAGAAGGCGGTCGTAACATTGCCCAACAGTAACAGGACGTGGTGAATGGAAGAAGAGCCTTGCATGTCTTCCATACTGCTTGTAACTCCAGAATACTGATGTGTACCCTGGATTCTCGGGGTGTCCAGACACCTGGTATTGTGTGGTTTTCCATGTGGGCTCCCCAACCAAAAAGACATGTCTGTGGTTATGGACCTGTCTCTTGAGGAGGAGAACAAGGGGATGCCCATGCATACCTGTCAAGGATTCATCCACCATAGAAACCATCTTGGCAGGGATTGTTACCATGAAGCTCATGGGCTGGTGGTTCAGACTGTATGCAGACTTGAGCCATGCTTGAGGGCAACAAAGATGGAGTCTTGCGAATGGAGAGATGTGAGTGCAGGAGGCCATATGGCCTAGGAGAAATAGACATGTCCTGACTGGTTCTCAAGGGTTGTTTGTGATATGGACTATAATATTGTTCATGGTCTGAAACCTGTCTGTGGGCAAGTATGCTTTGAATCCAAGGTGGCCCTGATGAAGTCCAGAGACTGTGTGGCTGTGAGAACAGATTTTTTTTTTTGGTATTTATGATGAGCCTCAGGGAAGAGAGGAGGTGTAGCATCATTAGAGTTGACACATGGGCCTATGGGCATGACTTGGCAACAAGGGGCCAGTCGTCGAGACAGGGGAAGACAATGAGACCGAGGCATCTGGTGTGAGCTGCTGCTGCTCCTGAAAACACTTTGGGGAAGACTCTGGGGGCAGTCACTATGTGAAAAGGGAGTCCTCTGTACTGAAAATGGTCAGAACCCACCACGAATCTGAGGAAGCGTCTGTGAGAGGGATGAATATTGACATGAAAGTAGGTGTCCTTCATATTGAGAGCTGTACTCCACATGTCCTTTTCTAGGGATGGTACTTTACAGGCCTGTGTGACCATACAAAACTTGAGTTTGTAAATGAAGTGGTTGAGGTGGTGGAGGTCAAGAATTGGTCTCTATCTGCCCTTCTTTTAGGGTATAAGAAAGTAAATCAAGTAAAAGCTGCTCCCTTGGTATTGAGGAGGGACATCTTCTATCTCCCCTCGGTGTAATATGGAATCCATCTCCTGCTTGAAAATGTTCTCATGAGAGCAATCCCTAAAGAGGAGAGGGAAAGGGGGTTGTGGAAGAGGTAGAGATACAAACTCGATCGTGTAGCCAGAGGAGATGACTTTCAGCACCCACTGGTCTGTTGTTATTGCATGCCAGTGTTGAGAAAGAGTTTTAGACACCTCCAAATGGTGTGTGAAGGTCAGGCAATGTTTGACTTAGTGGCTCACAGCTCTTGAGGTCCCATCAAAAATCGAGCCTCACTGGGGGGTTGAGATTGGGATGCTGAGCCTGTTGCAGAAGATCTAGGGAAGTGGGTCCTTTGAACCCTCTGTCTTTCGCATGGCGGTTCACAGGGCTTCTGATGAAAAAATTGTTGAGCCATGGGTTTAGTCTAGTCTAGATGATTGTCGATGCAACTTCCTCTTAGGGGCAGGTGTATACATCCCCAGAGAGCAGCCCTAGAGTCCTTTAAGGTATCGAGGGACTCATCCATCTTCTGACAGAATAACCATGATTCATCAAAGGGGAGGTGCTCCACAGTATTCTGGACTTCTGTAGGGAACCCTGACGCATGGATCCATGACTCTCTATGCATAACAGTAGTGACAGCCATGGCTCTAGAAGAGGTGTCAGCAGCATTGACTGCAGATTGGAGAGCTGTCTGTGCTACTTGTTTGCCTTCATTGACCAATGTCTGGAAACGAGCTCTGTCCTGTTGCAGAACACTATCAGTGAACTCCGCAACTTGGAATAGTTCAGGAAGTCATACTTGGCCAGCAGTGTCTGATAGGTGGCTATCCTGAACTGGAGGTGACGAGATGACCTTTCTCCCCAATAGGTCTAGACGCTTACCCTGTTTGTCTGAAGAGGTAGACTGGGGGTGTTGCTGCCTACCCCTTTTGGAAGCTGCTTGGACTACCAAAGAATTGGCAGAGGGGTGAGAAAACAAAAACTCAACCCTTTTGACTGGCACATAATAGTGTTTTTCTACTCTCCTGGAGGTGGCACAGGTAGCAGGAGTGTGCCAAACAGCCCTTGCTGGCTCCATTATAGCCTCATTAATGGGGAGCACTATTCTGTTGGATCTAGATGGGTGGAGGATGTCCAGGAGTTTGTGCTGGGATTTGTGGACCTCTTCAAGAGGAATCTGAAGTTCACTAGCAACTCTGCGAAGAAGATCCTGGAACTGCTTAACCTCATTGGGGAGGGAGAGATAGGGATTACCGCTTTGTCCAGAGATGAAGATGGCAGTCTTGCTGGTTCCGGCAAAACCACTAGATCCAGTGCATTTTGTTCTTCCTCTTCAGAAGGATCAAGGGGGAATCTGAATGCCTCCTTCGAGGGGAGGGGAGGAGTGACTCCTCAGCAGACCTGACTAACTCTGCCGGGGAGTACTGGTTCCAGAGCCCCCAGTATGACCAGTTAGAAAGGATCAAAAGGGGGATGCGGAGGCCCTCATTGCCTAGGTACCAGTGGCTTTGATCTAAACACAAAGGTTGGTCCCAAGTCTTTTGGGCAGTGGTGGATATATAGGGTAAGAAAACGAAGGCTCCTGTGGATCAGAGTTTCCCAGTGTGGAAAAAGCGGATTCCTGTTCCAGAGGTGGAACCACCAATGCTGCTGGAGGGAAGTTGTATCTCGAGGAAGACACAAGTGATAAACTTCTCCGAGCACACTTCTTCTCAGGTGGTGTTATGACATCTCTGGAAAGGAACCGACCCAATGGACAGGATTCCAGATCCGGGAATACACAGATGTCCTCTGGGGGGACATGGGACCCAGTTCTCCCCGGAGTGAGAGGGGCTGTCTCTGCCTAGACCATCAGAGCCAGAAAGGGGGCCAACAAAGATGGTGCCATGGATAGGAGGTGAATGGTCTTCGTTGGTGCTGCGATGTGAGCTTCCCCAAAGCCATACAGGCAGTGTTGTTGATCGTCACTGGCCGACAAGGATAGCAGGTAGGGGACGCAGAGTTTGAAGCCTGGAGTCCTGGGCATATCCAGTACCTGCTTGGGGTACGGGTGTGTGTGTGTGTTCACCCAAAGATTAATCTAACACTAAAGCTATAAACTGCACAAAATGCTAAAACTATTTACAAAGTTAAATCTTATCTTACGGGACAAAGCTGAAGCTATGGACACACAGAGGTTCCGACCCGGACCATGCAGCAGAGAGAAGGAACCAGAGAAACAGTCAATCCTCCCTGCCTTTTATCCCCCTGGTTGGATGCACGAGTGAGTGAGGGTACATGCATGGACCAATGAACACTATTACTTAATTCTCTGGCTCCGGACTGATGGTGCACATGCATTAGCCACAGTGGAACGCAATAGGGACCATCACTCAAAGAAGTACATGTGCTTATCAGGTACATGCACAATTCAGAACAAAAAAAAACAACACATTTTACAAAATCTCTAAAACAATGTCAATCAAAGCCTCCCCAACTCACAAAACTAAGATGCCTCTTTCTCCCCCTGGTTAAAAGCCAGATTGAATAGGCAGGCATTGCAGTGTGTGTGTATTTGTGTGTGTGTGCATATACACACAAAGGAAACTGCGAATTAAAGGGGCTACAGTTCCACAGAGAGGTTGAATGCTTTGTCTAGTTACTAAAACCCCATGATGAAATTGTAACCCTATTTCCCAAAATGTGTCTGTTTTTCATTTCATGTAATGCACGATCAGAATCTTGGACCCACGTTCTTCACAAACGCCCATTTCCTCTGTTCTCCTCATTCCCCAAGCTCCTGGACATTTACTGCTGTCTTCTGCTCATCACCCTCCAGGACTCCTGCTGCTTCCTCCTCCCCTTCCTCCATATTTCTTCTGGTCTCCCACTGCTGCTTCCTCCCGCCTCCAAATTCCTCACAGCCCTGTCAGCTCTGCTCTCACTGCTGGAGCAGCAGAGCATTTATTACTGTATTATTATTGTACTTCAGCTCCCAGCTACAGCAAATTCCACCCTGCTGTAACCCCTACCTCCCTCTACCATTCGACAGCCTGGGATTCCAACAGACTGCCAAATTTGATAGATTTGTTTATCAGCTCATCAAGACTGATGCAAGTGTGGCTTTATTTGCTGATTGCAATTGAAGGCAGAGGAAGCTACTCCAGGGGGTGTTTTTCTCACATTTCTTTTCACAAGTCCATGGGGGGTGTGGGTGGAGGGAGTGAGAGGTTGCTGTGATGTACCACAAACTATTTAAAATTGTTTATATGCAGTCTCGAGTCCCACAAACAAAACACCTCAGATTAATGCTAAACATTTGAAGGTTCCCTTTTATGTTAGCTTTAAGGCCAATCTGTATAGATTTCCTTTGCTTATATTAGTGATTGACTGAATACATGTCAAAGCTTTCAAAGGAGAAAGCCCTCTGCAGACTCCATTTCAGATCCAGAAAGTATCCTGATGACAATTGCTCAGATAAATCCAAGCAAAGAAAGAATGAGGATTAAAAGCAAGCGCCTTCCTGTCTGAAAGACGATTCACACTCTCAGCAAAGGATGATATCCATCACTCCTCTACCACTCAGCAAATCACTGCATCCATGGCTTGCTGAAAGCCAGACAGACAACCTTCCCTGGTAGGGAGCTATGGGTACTCAGGTTCAGAGTAACAGCCGTGTTAGTCTGTATTCGCAAAAAGAAAAGGAGTACTTGTGGCACCTTAGAGACGAACCAATTTTTTTGAGCATAAGCTTTCGTGAGCTAAGTGAGCTGTAGCTCACAAAAGCTTATGCTCAAATAAATTGGTTAGTCTCTAAGGTGCCACACGTACTCCTTTTCTTTTTATGGGTACTCAGTACCTCTGAAAATCAGGCCATTTGCATTTAGGCTTCTTAATCCATATTTAGGCAGGCACCTAGCTATAGGCATTAAGGTTTGAAAATTTTGAAACTTTAGCTAAATTCTGCTCTCAGTTACATTAATATAGCTTTACTTTAGTCAAGTAACTGAGAGCAGATTTTGGCCCATTTTCTTGATAATGCATAGATCAATATTTGGTGGCATGCTGTGAGGATGTCTATTTGGGCTTATTAGCAGGAAAGTGCACTCCGTTGATCTCACACTGTGTTTACCTCGTTTTTATTGAACTTCCTTTTGAGTTAACTGTTAGGGAAGGGGAGGGGAGCTCTCCAACGAGAGCATGGAGTGAGAAGGAGCTGATGCGTTTAGAACATTTTTGTTTAGACCGCAGCAGTTTGTGAGCAAAATAAAAATAAAAAATCCTTCTAATCAAAGCTCTTTGGATAACAGTTTTGAAAGTACCTAAGTGGTTTATGAGCCTAAGGGCTTGTCTAAATGGGAGGCTACTGCATGGCAAGTCAGGGTGTGACCTACAGCACACTACGCTTTACAAGTAGTAATAGCCAAGTTGCATTTTTAGTGTGCTGGAGCAGCATCCACATGGGAGGTTACTGCGCAGCAAGCTCGTGTGTGGTAAATTCACACCCTGGCTTGCCAATGCAGTAATATCTAGTGTAGACAAAACCTAAATACTATTGGCTTCCAGAACAGAAAGCAGCTGGGTGTCAGTTGGACCAGTTTCATCTCGGTGAACCTTTTTGTTGAACCTCAAAATGATTTTTTTCCTTGCCTCTGAAATTGCAGGAACTTTTCAAAAGTGAAAGGTTGTGAGTTTTGTAATTCTGTTTTGGTTTCATAGTAGTAGCAGTGTTAAGATATTTATTAATGATCAAGAAAAGTGGGTACAAAGTGGGGTAGCAGAATCTGCAGATGACACCATTTATTTAGTTTAGTGGCGTGCAGAAGACTGAAGAATTTCAGACGAATCTGACAAAACTGGGTGCATGGGCACAACAACGGCAAATGAAATTCAATGCTGACAAGGTATTTCAGATGAAGGAATAATGTGAACAGTAGTAGGGTCTAAATTTACTGTACCCACTGTGGACAGCTCAAAGGGCAATAATAGCAGTGAAAAGAGCAAACAAAAGGTCAAGGTGTATAAGGAATGGGATGGAGAACAAAACTGAAAATATTATAATGCTATTACAGAAATTGATGATTCTCCCTCACTTGGAATAATGTGTTCAATTCTGCTAATCCTATAATTAAAAGCATATAGCAGAAGGCGAGAGGGGTCAGATACAAAAATGATGGATGGGAAAAATTCCATATGAAAAAAGATCGGGACTGTTTACTTTAGGAAGGAGAAAAATAAGTGGAGACATGATAGCGATATACAAACCTTGGATGGTACAGAGAAGGTAAATCATGTGTTCCTATTTACTCTCTCTCTTTAATTCAACTTGTTCTTTTATAATCACTGAACTGGAAGTTAGTGGTTGCCTAGGGGCCAGTGATCATGACCTGATTACATTCAATATGGGCACAGAGGACAGTCCCAACCAATAATAGATATACTTGGTGCTTCCCAAAGCTAAGGAAAATTATGAGAAAAACTGAGCAGGAAGAGAAATTTGAACAGAAAAAATGTGAATGAAAATTGGGAATTCTTTAAGAAGAGTTTATTAAATGGCCAAAAAGCCAAAATTCCAAAATCAAGAATAAGGACAGCTTTGACTAAAAACCCATCCTGGTTCAGTGGTGAAGTGAAGGTAGCAATTAGAAATAAAAAAGCAATATCTAACAAATAGAAGAAAGGGGAAATAAACAGAAATCAATATAAATTAAAAGTTATGAAGTGCAGAAAATTGATAGGAGAAACTAAAGACTGGCAGGGCTAAGGAAAATAAGAAAGGAGTATTTAAATTATATTATGAACAAAAGTAATCTAGTAATGGTATAGGCCGATTACTAGATGGAGATGGTAAAACTGTTAATAATGATGCACAAAATGCACAAGTATTCAATAACTATTTCTGTTCTGTCTTTGGAAAGAACCAGGGTGATGTACTAGTATCATCTGAGTATAATAATGAAGTACTTTAAAGTCCATTAGTAATTAAAAAGAGGATGTTATACAACTTTAGCTAGGGATAAACATTTGTAAATCATTAGGCCTAGAAAATCTGCATCCAAGAGACCGAAAAGAGTTGGCTGAAGAGTTTGTTGACTCTGATATTAATTATTAAAAACTCTTGGAAGTCTAGAGGAGTGCTAATGTTGTCCAATATTCAAAAATGGCAAGTGATATGACCCCCATAACTATAGGCCAGTTAGTTTGATATCAGTCCTCGGCAAAATTAATGGAAAAGCTGATATAGGATTCAACTGATAAAGAATTAAAGAACAGGAATTTATTTAATGCAAATCAAATGTTTTATGGAAAATGATCTTACCTAGCAAACTTGATTTTATTCTTTAAGATGAATACAAGTTTGATTGATGCCAGTAACTGTGTAGATATAACATACTTAGGCTTTTGTAAGATATTTGACTTACTACTGCACAGCATTCTTTTTAAAAAATGAGCACTATACAATATCAATAAAGCACAGGTTAAATGGTTCATAAGGACTGGCTAACTGACTGACAGACCTCAAAGATATTTTTCAATGGGGAATCACCACCAATGGAATGTTTTTAGAGGGGTTCTATAGGCACTGGTACTAGATCTGATGCTATTCAACATTTTCATCAGTGATCTGGAAGTAAATATAAAATCATTGCTGATAAAATTTGTGAATGAGGCAAAGATTGGCAGAGTGAATAATGATGAGGACAGGGGAGTTATATAAAGTAATCTGGACCACTTGCTAAGATCGGCCTACTCAAATATAATGCCTTTTAATACAGCCAAATGCAAAGTTATATATCTAGGAACAAGGAATGCAAGCCATACCTACAGAATGGGGTCCTGGGTCCTGGAAAGCAGTGATTCTGAAAAGGATTTAGGGGTCTTAGTGGATAAGCAACTGACTATGAGCTCCCAGTGAGATGCTGTGGCAAAAAGGGCTAATGCGATCCTTGGGTGTATAAATAGAGGAGTGGTGAATAGGAGTGGGGAGGTGATTTTACCTTTGTACATAATATTGCTGCGACTGAGACTGGAATATTGCATCCAGTTCTGAGGGGCATATTTAAAAAACATTGTTGATAAATTGGAGGGGGTACAAAAAAGAGCCACAGAAATGATTCCAGGGCTAAAGAAACTGATTTACAGTGAGAGACCTGAAGAGCTCAATCTGTTTAGTTTATCAATAAGAAGATTGAGAGGTGCTTGCTTACAGTGTATAAGCACATTCATGGGGAGAAAGAGCTCTTTAATCTAGTGGAGAAAGCCGTAACAAAAGGCAATGGTTGGAAGATGAAGTCAGACAATTTTAAATTAGAGATTAGACAATTTTTTAACAGTACCGGTGATTAACCATTGGAAAAAGAAACTATCTAGGGAAGTGGTGGATTCTCCATCTCTTGATGTCTTTAAATCAAGACCGAATGCCTTTCCGGAAGATTTACTTTAGCCACACACGTCATTGGACTCAATACAGGGATAGCTGGGTGACATTTATTGGCCTGTGATATGCAAGAGTTCAGACTAGATTATCTAACAGTCCCTTCTGGCCTTAATTTTCTGTGAATGTACAAAAGGTGACATGCAATGAAATGGAAAGGTAGAAAATTTAAAAATGATAGTAGGAAATATTTTTTACACCATCATAAAGTACAATTGGCCTGTGGAACTCATTTCCACCAGATACAATAACTTACTTTAAATATCTACTAATAGTCTGTATCTGCATACAGTAAATACATTGTCACCTCAAACACAAGCAAAGCCACAGACATGCAGCTTTACCAAATATAATTCAAGACCTTTAGCCCCAACTGGAGGAACTCAATCGTGTGCTAAAGGAGGACCTCCATTTGCAAGGCTGAGGAGAGATGTGTGTCTGCTGGCAGTGTCTGAGAGAAAAGGAGATGGTAATGAGTTGAGGAGTGTGAAAAGGGGAGTAGGGTTGTGTGCGTCTTCACTGCAGAGCTAATTTGGGTGATTGGCATTCAGGTCTGAGCACCTGGTTAGCCTAGCCTGCTTGTGAGCGGTCACATTGCAAAGCCCTGCTTGAGTGTGTCCACTCAGCTGCTTCCACACTTGTGCTTCATTCACCTGTGTGAGGTGCTAGAACATCTGGGGTCAGATCCCATGGTTCTTAGTACTGCAGTCAGCTTAGGCTCTCTGTGATTCTTTATTAGTGAATTGTGGGAGAACTTGTTTGTCCTACTGGGCACACAGCAGGGATTATTGGAAGGCATTGGAGGACTACCATTATTGGAGGGGTTTAGACAGTGTCTTCACTGCAGAATGGGCAGATTACCAGCCCAAGTGAAAACAACGCTCAGGCTTTAGCCTACAGCCCCATACAAGCCACCTAATTTAGGTGGAAAGCACCAACACACTCAGGAGAGAAGGTTTTGTATGTGGATGGGAGCCAGGTTAGGAGCAAGATCCAAGAAAGAGCCTGGGTTAACTGTTTCAGAGTAACAGCCGCGTTAGTCTGTATTCGCAAAAAGAAAAGGAGGACTTGTGGCACCTTAGAGACTAACCAATTTATTTGAGCATGAGCTTTCGTGAGCTACAGCTCACTTCATCGGATGCGTACTGTGGAAATCGCAGAAGACATTATATACACAGACACCATGAAACAATACCTCCTCCCACCCCACTCTCCTGCTGGTAATAGCTTATCTAAAATGATCATCAAGTTGGGCCATTTCCAGCACAAATCCAGGTTTTCTCACCCTCCGCCCTCCCACAAACAAACTCACTCTCTTGCTGGTAATAGCCCATCCAAAGTGACCACTGTCTTCACAATGCGTATGATAATCAAGGTGGGCCATTTCCTGCAGAAATCCAGGTTCTCTCACCCCCTCACCCCCCTCCAAAAACCACACACACAAACTCACTCTCCTGCTGGTAATAGCCTATCCAAAGTGACCACTCTCCTTACAACCTGCATGAAAATCAAAGTGGGCCATTTCCAGCACAAATCCAGGTTTTCTCACTCCCCCACCCCCATACTCACACAAACTCACTCTCCTGCTGGTAATAGCTCATCCGAAGTGACCACTCCCCCTACAATGTGCATGATAATCAAGGTGGGCCATTTCCAGCACAAACTGTGTTAACTGTGAAGACTAGCCCAGAGGAGGTAAAAGGGTAGAGAAGAATGGCATGGAGTACATCTAAGAAAAAGCAGGATTATGTCCTGAGAGCATGTGAGAGGCCAGAAGGGATGTGTGCTGGGTGGTTATGAATTGGAGATGAGGGCATGTAAGGATGGAGATTAGGACATAGTGAAAGCAAGAACAAGATGACAGATGAAAGGTGAGGCAGATATGGGGACAAAAGCAAATGGAATGGGAAGAAATGCCAGGAAAGTTAGGGGAGGAGAAAAGCAGATATGAGAAGGGACAAAATAATGAAAAGATAAGAAAGGATAAGTGCAGGCTTCCTTCTCCATTCACTTTTACCTCCATCCCTGTTACGTCTCTTCTCTTTCACCCTCTCATAGTTCCCTACTCCCCTCCTTCTCTTCTTTTCTTCCCCTGTCCCTGGCAGATATTTCTCTTCAGAAAGAATGAATCCAGGCACGCCGCTCTGGTACACAAGCAGGATAATGGAAAAGACCTGTCATCTCCACCTGAGCCTGTGCCTCTGTCAGCTTACGAATCTGTGCCAGGTATGTGACACTAAAGACAGAGCAATTTTACCTTCAAAGAGAGAGCCTCATTCTGACAAACCCAAAATTTGTTTTCACCAAAAGATGTCCCTGAGGGAATAGAATTTAGCAAATCATATGCAATGTAATATTAATTCGTGTGTGTTATTTCAAGCTGACATGCTGTCTATTAAATGACTGTTTTTTCCCCTGACAGGGTTATTCCACCAAGAAGGAAATTAACTCAACAAGCATTTCTTTTCTCCTGTCCCCTCTCTGTGGTCTGCATTCCCTCTCATCTTCCTCTCCCTTCTAATACTTCTATCTCCCTTCCTTGTTCCATGCCCACATCCCTGATCTCTGTGTGTTCCTCCTCTGTTTGGTCTCCCTCTTGCCTTTCCTCTCTTTCTAACTTTCTCTCTCTTCCGCCTCGCTCTCTTTACCCCTTTCCCGTTACCCTTCCTCTTTCTTTCCCTCCCTCCTTTATAGCTCTCTATCCTCTTCAGCTTCTCCTCCTCAGCATCCTTGCTCACTCTCTCGCACTCCATCCCATCTGCTCCTACATTCCCTACCCAGTACAGTGCATCAGAACTTCAGTCTCTATTCTGCCAGTGCTATAAATATTAGGACTGTCGATTAATCACAGTTAACTCACGCAATTAACTCAAAAAATTAATTGCAATTAATCACACTGTTAAACAATAGAATACCAATTGAAATTTATTAAATATTTTTGGATGTTTTTCTACATTTTCAAATATATTGATTTCTATTACAACACAGAATACAAAGTGCACAGTGCCCACTTTATATTATATTTTTGATTACAAATATTTGCACTGTAAAAATGATAAAAGAAATAGTATTTTTCAATTCACCTCATACAAGTACTGTAGTGCAATCTCTTTATCGTGAAAGTGTAATTTACAAATGTAGATTTTTTTTTTGTTACATAACTGCACTCAAAAAAAAATGTATAACTTCAGAGCCTACAAGTCCACTCAGTCCTACTTCTTGTTCAGCCAATCACTAAGACAAACAAGTTAGTTTACATTTACAGGAGATACTGCAGCCTGCTTCTTATTTACAATGTTACCTGAAAGTGAGAATAGGCGTTCGCATGGCACTTGAGTAGCCAGCATTGCAAGGTATTTACGTGCCAGATATGCTAAACATTTGTATGCCCCTTCATGCTTCAGCCACCATTCCAGAGGACATGCTTTCATGTTGATGATTCTCATTAAATAAGTAATGCGCTAATTTAATTTGTGACTGAACACCTTGGGGGAGAATTGTATGTCTCCTGTTCTCTGTTACCCACATTCTGCCATATATTTCATGTTATAGGAGTCTCGGATGATGACGCAGCACATGTTGTTCGTTTTAAGAACACTTTCACAGCAGATTTGACAAATGCAAAGAAGGTACCAATTGTGAGATTTCTAAAAATAGCTACAGCACTCGACCCAGCTTTAAGAATCTGAAGTGCCTTCCAAAATCTGAGAGGGATGAGGTGTGGAGCATGATTTCAGAAGTCTTAAAAGAGCAACACTCCAATGCGAAAACTACAGAACATGAACCACCAAAAAAGAAAATCAACCTTCTGCTGGTGGCATCTGACTCAGATGATGAAAATGAACATGTGTCGGTCCGCACTGCTTTGGATAGTTATTGAGCAGAACCCATCATCAGCAAGGACACGTCCTCTGGAATGGTGGTTGAAGCATGAAGGGACATATGAATCTTTAGCACATCTGGCACATAAATATCTTGCAATGCCAGCTACAACAGTGCCATGTGAATGCCTGTTCTCACTGTCCGGTGACATTGTGAACAAGAAGCAAGCAGCATTATCTCCTGCAAATTGTAACCAAACTTGTTTGTCTGAGCGATTGGCTGAAGTAGGACTGAGTGGACTTGTACGCTCTAAAGTTTTACATTGTTTTATTTTTGAATGCAGTTTTTTGGTACATAATTCTACATTTGTAAGTTCAACTTTCATGATAAAGAGATTGCACTACAGTACTTGTATTAGGTGAATTGAAAAATACTATTTCTTTTGTTTTTTACAGTGCAAATATTTGGAATAAAAAATAAATACAAAGTGAGCACTGTACACTTTGTATTCTCTGTTGTAATTGAAATCAATATATTTGAAAATGTAGAAAACATCCACAAATATTCAAATAAATGGTATTCTATTATTGTTTAACAACACGATTAATCAAGATTAATTTTGTTAATCACACGATTAATCGTGATTAATTTTGTTAATCACTTGACACCCCTAATAAATATATATTTATATAGATCTCCACAGAGCCATAAGGGCCAGTCCAGCACTGTTTAGAAATCAGACCAGCTAGCCAAGTGCAGCCACCCCTACAGCACAGGAGTTCCGTGTGCTGGAGTCGCAAAGGGGCTGCAGCAGGGACCAGGATCCAGCTCCACATGTCCAGAAGGGAAAGGCCAGTGCATGAGTTCACAGAGACCATTATGATTTTCCATGCTTTGAGGCGGACAAGTAAGGAGGAGACACCATGACTGAGAGGGAAGGGAACAGAGATGGGGAAGCTGGGAAAGGGAAGAACATGGAAAGAGTGGATAAGAAGAGAGAAAGAAATGGGCGGCTTTCTGTGCTTACTGGAATAGTGCAAAAAAAAAGTCCTTACCTAACTCAACGATGCATTTAGGGCCTGATTTTCACCCACAGCTCCCATTGACTTTGATTAGCAGTCTGACTGCTCAGCACCTCAGAAAATCAGGCCCCTGGAGTCTCTCCTGAGATAAGAGTTAATCCAAGTGGCTTGTTTTTCATTGCTAATGCTTTGGGCATCTCACTCCCAAAATGCTGACTTCATTAGATTTTGTAGCTAACCTTTACAGGGAAAAAAATAGAGTGAGGAAAGCAGAGAATTAACACAAACATCTCTCGCAGGAAAGTAGTCAATATCAGAGAATTCTGTCTCAGGCTATTTCCCTCACACCATTCTCCACAGTATAATTTAATCTCTTGACAGCATAAACTGTCAAAATCTGGAAGGGTGCACACGTGTGCACGGGCCTGCTAGTGCTTATGTACATTTAGGTGACAGTGATTTAGATGGTCATAAATATAAAGGGAAGGGTAACAATCTTCCTGTATACAGTACTATAAAATCCCTCCTGGCCAGAGGCACAATATCTTTTTACCTGTAAAGGGTTAAGAAGCTCAGGTAACCTGGCTGGCACCTGACCAAAAGGACCAATAAGGGGACAAGATGCTTTCAAATCTGGAGGGGTGGGGAGGCTTTGTCTGTCTGTTCTGTGTGCTTGCCAGAGTGAGATCAAGAAGGTAAGCAATCCAATTCTATTAGAATTAGTAAGTACTAGCAAGGAAATGTGTTAGTTTACTTTTGTTTTGGCTTGTGATTTTCTCTGTGCGGAGAGAAAGGTGTATTCCTGGTTTTCTTTTTGTAACTTTAAAGTTTTTGCCCAGAGGGAAATCCTCTGTGTTTTAAATCTGATTGCCCTGTGAGATTAGCATCCCTTCTAATTTTACAGAGGTGCTTCTTTTACCCCTTTTCTTTCTAATAAAGTTCTGTTTCTTTTAAGAGCCTGACTGATTTCTCTATGGTCCTAAGACCCAGGGCTTTGGGTCTGTGATCACTTTGTAACCAATTGGTTAGGATATTATTCTCAAGCCTCCCCAGGAAAGGGGGTGTAAGCGCTTAGGGGATATTTTGGGGGAATAGGAACTCCAAGTGGTCCTTTCCCTGATTCTTTGTTAAATCACTTGGTGGTAGCAGCGTACCCTCCAAGGGCAAAGAATTTGTGCCTTGGGGAAGTTTTACCCTAAGCTGGTAGAAATAAGCTTATGGTGTCCTTCATGTGGGTCCCCACATCTGTACCCTAGAATTCAGAGTGGGGAGGGAACCCTGACATAGATCATAGCTGTGTATTCATGTATACAGCAAATTTTCTCCTAAAGAAACTGGGAAGCTCAGTGCTGTTTTCTTTGGGGACCAGCGCTGGCTTCTGCAGCTGGCTTGATTTGGCATCTCCATATACATAGCTGTAGCATATGACAATATAGGCTTTAGATAATCAAACATGAAGCAGGGCTGTGAGAAGTGATGTTAACTCTAGGGATTGGACTTTTTCAGGTTCATGTGCAGGGCTTCCATAGTGGGCAGGGTACAAGGTAACCAAGTGGGAGACAGGGTAAGTAGCAGAAAATGGAGATCTCTTGACCAAATCAAGGAAGAAGGGGCAATTATAAATCAACAGCAAATGCTACCATTAGCTCCATTAATAATCAAGGCTACAATAATACAATAATCAAATGTAGGGATAAACCTCCAAACCATAGGGAAGGTGGTATTTTATAATCAGGCTCCAGCTATGAGTAGGAGCTACTATATCAGAAGGGTTTTCACCTTGTTTCCAGAAGGGGAATGTCCAAGGGGCAAGGCTTCTGGGAATAATATTAAGTTAAAGATGTTGACCCTGGCTCAGAAACAGCATTTCTGCCAGGGAGGTGTCACTTCAAAGGTTAACTTGTTGTGTCAAGTCATTTGGGTATGCATTGATATTGAGTCTAGCACATCAGGACCTCTTTAGCTGAGCATCCTGCGTAGACACTCTCAGAGGATCTCTGCCGGTGAATCCATGGAGTGACCAAGACCTCAGTGGATGCCTCCTATCCAGCTCTCCTGATCTGGGGTGTAGGTGCAAAGACAACATCCAGGGTGGGAAGGATCAGACCACATGTGGAGAAAGAAAAGCATCCCAAGAGAGATGAGGTGGGCCATCTCCCACATGTGGAAGCTTGAAGGGAAAAGAGGGGGTCTGCCACAAAGAAAATAATTGAGGTGAGAGTTTTTTAAAACTTCATTCATGTAATAGCACAGTTTTAAAATAGCTTGTGGGCCAGTTAGTCAATGAACCCTTTGTCCTGGAGTACTGAACTACTTTTTGTGGTCTGTGTCCTGTGCGTTGGCCTATAGATACCCCTCCCTTTGTACTGTTCCCTGACAAGTGAGAACACCTAGGACTCTTGAACTGACCATCCCTAGATTTTCTTAAATGGGTTTTGGGAGCAAGGCATTCCCACTACAGGGCCTTCACCATTGGAATTCACTTTTCCTCTTGGTCCTATGGAAACTGACTTTGTTAGATGTTTACTTTGGCTGTTTCTGAGGAGACTGACTTAGGGGGCAGGGTGAGGAGGTTGTTTCCATCTGCTGACACTGGTTGGTGCATGTATTGTTACGTTATTTCTACTGATACCATAATTATGCTAAGTGATTGTATATACCATAGGTAAATTTATCACAAAGAAGTAATTCCTCTCTAACTTTGTAATTACATACTAATTATTATCAATAACAGTGTCATGCTTTCATCTTTACCTGCCTTTTAATGCGCAATGCAGATTACAGTGGAGCTACTGGAGGATCTAATATAGTAAGAGGAATTAAATAGTAATCTATGGGTACCCATAATTGCTTTGGAGTTGCAAGACATTCTTACCTAAGAAGTTACCATGTAATTCATTAGAGCATGAATGTGATATTTCTTCTCTTTAATTTAGTCTAGCACATTTTTGTACAGGAAATGTTAATTTTTTTGGCTAAGCACAGCTGAGACTGGAATGAAATGCAATGCCTGGAAGATACCTTGAGGGGAGAGGATAAGGGGAGAAGTATAAACATTTGCATTCTCTATTACCACACACATACTTTTTTAGTTGAATTTTTATTCCAAAGGAAATGGTGCATGCCAACAAAATCTGTGACTTCCCTACAAATGCTCCTTCGTGGGAAATTTGGCATTAATCACCAGAGAGAGAGAGGAGGGGGGACAAGGGAAGAGAGTTTGTATTGGACCAGCCTGTCGAGTGAGAGCAGCCAAACAGATACACGTGTCTGAACAACGCACAGCCCTTCATGTCACCCCCATTCACATGGTAAATTCTTCCCTGCTGTGGGCTGTCTGCATGTGAAGAAGAAAGAGGGGTAATGCCTACTATTCTAGTAACCATGGTGACAGCAATTAGGGAGGCCAGCAACGGAAAGCACCTAATTCACCAGCAAAAGCTTCACTGCCTTCATAATCACCATATATCATTCTCTAGCTCAGCGGTTCTCAACCTTTTCCTTTCTGAGGCCCCTCCAACATGCTACAAAAACTCCTCAGCCCACTTGTGCCACAACAACTGTTTTGCTGCATATAAAAGCCAGGGCTGGCGTTAGGGGGGTTGCAAGCAGGGCAACTGCCCATGGCCCCAAACGACAGGCAGCCCCAAGAAGCTAAGTTGTTCTGGTTTGGGCTTCCTCTCCACCACAGTGACAGCTCTGTGCTTCAGTCCCGGCATGGCTCCAGCTTTCTGTCCTGGGCCCCAGCGAGTCTAACGCCAGCCCTGCTTGGCGAACCCCCTGAAACCTGCTTGCAGCCCCCCAGTGGGCTGCAGACCCCCTGGTTGAGAGAACCACTGCTCTAGCTAATTCCGGTGGATGGGTCTCGCTTACCTCTGTCATACCAAAGGGTACATTAATTAAATAAATATCAGTGATAATCTGCACTGATCGGCTAATTAAATTACGCCTCCTTCCCAACTTTTAAGACAATGTGACTCAATACAGAGGAGCTTGCCAAGTCTCGTCCTCCATTTATTCTAGTCACTCTCCAGTATAAGGGAAATACTGATACATCATTCCAAATTATATGTTTTTTTATTACCCATGGGGCGTCAGAGAGCATTTCTTAGCAGCAGAGAAGGATTTAAGCAGACACACACTTTCTTTTTCTCTCAGACATGCCACATACACATGTTCTACTACAAATATATGTATTGGAGTGAGTGTTTCACTCTTTCTTGTTCCCTGAATTGGGTTCTCCCCATATTATACCTGGTTATGTTATTCTTGGAGTAAATGGAAAATGAAGAATGGAAAAGGTTTTTCTTTGAGTAAACAGAAAAAGCTGAAGAGCAAAGAACCCAGAAGCTGAGGTGCATTTTTAAGCCTCTAGGAAAACGAAAAGTTTAAACAAATTAGGAATGTGTAGGACAGAGGGAAGGTGAGTGGTGTGAGACAGATGGGAACAAAGCAGGAACAGGATGAAAGAAGATGATGCAGAAGTGGGCAAAACTGGTGGGAATGGAGGAGATACTGAGGGGAATCAGGGAAACGGAGTGACAATAGGTAGGAAATGTAGGAATGAAGCGCTACCAGGTCGGTTCAAGGAAACAGAGCAGGAGTGGGAGGGACCAAGAGAAACAGAACAAGAAGAGGCAAGAGACAATGGGGGAAAAGAGACATGAAAACAAAGCAGGGATTTTGAGGACACTGGGTGAGACTGCATCCAGGATCGTATACACAGATCTGTGCACCTTTTCTCTGAAAGGTGTCAAATAGGGTGACCAGACAGCAAGTGTGAAAAATTCGGACAAGAGGTAGGAGGTAATAGGAGCCTATATAAGAAAAATACCCAAAAATTGGGACTGTCCCTATAAAATTGGGACATCTTGTCACCCTAATTCAAATTTGGGACCATTCAAAGAAACTCAACAGAAAGGTTAAGCAGTGAATTGGGCTATAACTTGGCTTATTTTACTTACCAGGGAAAATTAAAGGAGCTAAATTTAGTAGGTTGACTAAATGAAGACCGAGAAAGGATATTATTAATTATTATGTATTTGTATGTTAAGTGGTATGCCATGGACCATTAACCCCACTGTGCTAGGCTCTGTACAGACATAGCATGAAAAGATAGCTCTTGCACATGGTAACCACCTGAAAGTACCAGTAAATGAAGTGAGCAGACACCAGGGAGGGAGAGAATGTGCTTAGACTGTCACATGTGGTGTATACGTGTCTATGCATTTATGCGGTGGGGGCATATCTAGGAATAGTGGGATGAAACTGAGCAAAAGAAAATATAGGCTGATTATCAGGAAAATGATCTAACACTGATGTTGGATAGAACGTGTAATAGCCTCCCAAAGGAACTGCTAGAAGCCCCCTTGCTTTGGACATTTAAACTAGAGTAGAAAAAACCCTGGAACTACAGTGAACAAGCCTGTACTATACCACATGTAGGGGATTGTCTTTTTGAGCTCTCATTTCTTTGAGTCTATGACTGTACGACACAGGGAAGCAGAGCAGTTGTGGATATTCAGGACACGTGTAAAACAGATCCAAAGTTGGAAGAACACCAGGCGATGGAACAGAGGTGAGTGGCAGATAGAGCAAAGGGGATACGCAGAAATGAAGCAGGATCCAGTGATACAGACAGACTTATAAATATTTGATTTTTATGTCTAAAGGAAAATTTCTCAAACCTGGTAATACATTTTTCCAGCCCTGCAACAATCAGGGCCACATATAACTGGACTCAAAATTAGCAAAGATTAAATGGTGCAATAAATCAGCTGACCTGAATGGTACCCAGAATCCACTAGAGGTGGGTACCAACTCAAGGTCATGATTTATCTATGAACCTCAGACACAAAAGAAAGGTTAAGTGCTAAAAGTCTGTCTCAGACAGGTTGAGGTCATGGGTCGGGGTCCATCTGACTCATGCAGAACATTGATGAAGAGGGAAATGGGAATGGGAAGCCTGAGGGTCCCCCTGATACTCTGGCGATACTCATTGGTGTATCAAAACCTTTTTCTGGATTTCTAGGCACATCACCACTTATCATGGACTTGGACTTTGCTTCCGTTGGTGAGATACTAGCCCTTCCTCACCCCACCCCTGAGTCCCCTCTTTCAATCCCCACCAAGTCTTGATTGCATTAGTTCTATGAATGCACCAAACTCACCTCAGTTCTGACCTCCAGCGCCAATTACACTGCATTCGAGGGCTTTGAAAACTCAGGAAAGGACAATTTGGTTTTTGTTCTTTAAACAAAACTGTCTGAAAGCTGCAAGTTAATAATCCAATGAGAGGAAACCTCATATAGGGCAAGCGCTGCTGTTGCTCTGATCAGTTGGAAGCAGCACAGGCCTCTTGAGAAGAACCCTTAGACCTCACTAGTTAAGTCTCTGATTGGCACAGGCTCCCTCCCCTCTGCCTTACTCACATAGCCTAGGGAATGGTGTTGAGGCCATTAATCAGCATCACGTCCCTGGAGAACACCGTGCACTGGAATGTCACTGATGAGCAGATGGGATTTTTGGAAAGACGTGACCTGGCATGAAAATGAACAGCAGAGGAGAGGGCTAGGCAAGAGGGACATGCCTCAAGATCTGCATTTGAAAGGATGGAGGAAAAGAGATCCTCCTTCTCCCCTCATCTTAGTTGGGTTCTTTACTCTAAGTGCAGGTAAGGAATTCCACTGAGGCTACCTGTCCCAGCAGCTATAACCATTTCCTTTCTCTGGATTCTAAGAGCCTGATCCAAAGCCCACTGAAGTCAATGGATAAGGCCCTGAATGAAGCAGAAAACATTGGGGAATCCTTCCACCCCAAAGCCCTCGAATGCAGTGTAATTGGCGCTGGAGGTCAGAATATACCTCTCTTCGTAGAAGGCTCTTAAGATGCCACAGTATTGAGGAGCACTGTCATTCTTCCAGGTTCAAACGCAGACACACTTGAAATGTTGATGGAGATTGTTTGCTTCAGCTAAGTTTCTTCTTTAAACTCATTCATCCCGTCACAAAGTTATTTAGTTAAAAACATAAAGTCAAAATGTGTAGTTAATCTAATGATAAATAAAGCCGTGTGCACACAGCTTAGAATACAAGCACCTGCTCAGAGATCATTAGCGACTGAAGATGGAAACACTTCACTGCCTTGCATTCTCACTTCAGACAAGTTTTTAAAAGTCTGAGGCTCTTCATTTGGTGATGCACATGCTACAATAATCCTTTGCATTTCTATAGCTCCTGCTACCCAATGACCTTAAAACACTTTTCGCACATTAACAAATTAATCCTCCTCCCCCGCAGTGTTTCCAACTCTCATGATTTTATCGTGAGTCTCACAATATTTGGTGTTTTTCATAGGGTATGACTACATTACAATTAAAAACCCACAGCTGGCCCAGGCCAGCTGATTCAGGCTTGTGCAGGGCTCAAGGTGGGATGGTCCTGGAGCTCGGGCTCCAGCCGAGCCCAAACGTCTACACCACAATTAAACAGCCCCTTATCAGGAGCCCCACAAGGCTGAGACCGTGGACACAGGCCAGCCACGGGTGTCTAATTGCAATGTAGACTTATGATTAAAGCCCCAAGCTCCTGGAGTCATGTGGATATATGAGAATCTCAGCTTTTTGTTGTTGTTGTTAAAAGAGAGACCTAATTGCTCAAAAGCCAGAAGGTAAATAAAAAGATCCCCATTTTAAAAAAACTGAATGATTTTTAAGCCAATCTCATGATTTTGGGGACCTGACTCATGACTTCTAAGTCATGCCTGGAGTTGGCAATACTGTAACGCTTCTTTGAGATGGGTAAGTAGAATTATCCCCATTTGGTAGATGAGGAAACTAAAGGACAGCACTAAATTCAGCCTTCATGTAAGTGAACTTTGAAGTCAGTGGAATTGTTCTTTCTTACAGCAGTGTTGAATTTGGCCAATAAAAATAGTAAGTGACTTGCTCCAGGTCATACAGAGAGCATGTAGCAAAGCCAGCAGTAAAATCCAGCTCTCCTTGTCTCCCAGTTCTGTGCTTTAACCACAAGAAAGACCCTGCTCCCCCCCAGACAAAGAAGAAAAAGTCAACCATTTTAACTGCAACCACATGAGAATCTGCATAAGGAAAGATAAATCTAGTATGGAAAACAGAGTTATGGTGAAAAGAAAAGGAGTACTTGTGGCACCTTAGAGACTAACCAATTTATTTGAGCATAAGCTTTCGTGAGCTACAGCTCACTTTACAACAGGGAGCAGTGTGGGGGAATGAGAGAGATATTTTTCAATCACCTTGACAGAGTCCCTTTGAAACATTAACCATTATTTATATTGTAAGTATTTGGGACAGGTTCCTTGTCTTCAGACTATAAGGTGCCTTGCACACTAGCATACAATAATAAAAGAAAAGAAAAGAAATAGCCAATAACATTTATGTTGTCAGTTCAAAGAACAGTAGCAGACAATAACATGAATGCTGGGGTACTGATGGATAACAAGGTGTTAAATGGGGTGTTTCCCCATTAATTTCCCATCCTTAAAAGCTCATTATGGATACAGGCCTGGCATAGCTGGGACCCTGAGGCCTTTTATTTAGCTTGTAGTATGTAGGAAGGGGTGGAGCCCACACCATGTGGTTTAATGCCCTGTGAACAGGATGATATGAGCAGTTTAATGTACTAGGAAGGTTGAACAACCTTCCCGAAGAGAGTCTGGCTACAGCTTTTTCATGGGGGCATCTTGAAGTGCACAGGAAGCAGTAATGAGTGCCTCAGGCACACCCTCTTGTCCCGCTGTCTGCCACAGGCCAGCTGCCACCTACATGGGACTGGAACCCAGAAATTTTGGAGAAGGCAGGATGGCTGGGTTATGCCTGTTCTGACATAAGAACACCAAGACTGGTGAGGACAAGGGTCCAGCTAGCTCAGTATCCTGTCTTCAAACAGTGGCTGGTGCCAAATGCTTCAGAGGGAATGAAGAGAACAGGGCAGTTTACTGAGTGATCCTTTTCCTGTCATCCAGCCCGTTTCTAGCAGTCAGAGGTTTAGGGACACCCAGAGCATGGGGTTGTGTCCTTGGACCTATCCTCCACAAGCATATCTAATTCTTTTTTGAACCCAGTTATACTTTTGCCCTTCACAACATCCCCTGGCAATGAGTTCCACAGGTTGACTGTGAGTTGTGTGAAGAAGTCTGTTTTAAACTTGCTGCCTATTAATTTCATTGGGTGACCTCCGGTTCATGTGTTATGTGAAGGGGTAAATAACACTTCCTTGTTCACTGTCTCCATACCATTCATGATTTTATCAATCTCTATTATATCCTCATCTCTTTTCAAAGTTGAACTCTCACAGTCTTTTTAATCTTCCCTCATATGGAAGGTGTTCCGTACTTCAATTATTTTTGTTGCCCTTCTCTGTACTTTTTCCAATTCCAATCTATTTTTTTTGAGATGGGGTGACTAGAACTGCACACAGTATTCAAGGTGTGGGCGTACCATGGATTTATATAGGGCATTACAATATTTTCTGTTTTATTATCTATCAATTTCCTAACGGTTCCTAGCATTCCATTAGCTTTTTTGAGTGCTGCTGCACATTGAGCAGATGTTTTCAGAAAACTATCCATGATGATTCCAAGATCTTCTTTCTTGAGTGGTAACAGCTATCATTTTGCATGTATAGTTGGGATATTTTCCAATGTGCATTACTTTGCACTTATCAACATGGAATTTCATCTGCCATTTTGTTGCCCAGTCACTCAGTTTTGTGAGATCTCTTTGTAACTCTTTGCAGTCAACTTTGGACTTAACTATCTTGAATAATCTTGTATTGTCTGCAAACTTTGCTACCTCACTGTTTACCCCTTTTTTCAGATCATTTATGAATATTTTGAACAGCGCTGGTTCCAGTACAGATTCTTGGGGACTCTGCTATGCACCTCTCTCAGCTGTGAACATGGACCATTTATCCCTACCCTTTGTTTCCTACCTTTTAACCAGTTACTGATCCATGAGAGGACCTTCCCTCTTACCCCATGACTGCTTACTTTGCTTAAGCACCTTTGGGGATGAACCTTGTCCTCACCTTTGGTGAGGGACCTTGCCGCTAAATAAATAAACACAGAAACATAAATAAGCTCTCCATACAGAAGAAAAGGACAGCTCCTTCACAGAACAGGCCCTTGCATGCAATTTAACTTCAACAGCTATCTTTAGGGAGTCAGGGTATTTGAATGGTTTTAAGGTCCATAAAACAGATTATAAACTGTTACACAAGAGCGACACCATATATCGCTGAATGCAATTTTACAGGGGCCTTCAAAATGAAAATAAAATGCTGGGGATCTCTTATGTACCTGCAAAAAGCCAGGCAAGGAGAGATCAGTTGTGCAGGGAATTTATAATCCTGGAGAGAAGAGACTGGGAAAAGGAGACAAAGAAAAGAAGAGTTAATAAAAAAAATTAAAGAAATTTAAAGTATTTGTGGGTCTTCTGGATGCCCTCCTGAAGGAGTATCTGTTAAATACAGGAAAGCATCCCTGGCTAATATGTAATCAAGTCAGGAAAATGAACAGGGATTTAAAAAGCAAAATACCCTGACACAAATTAGTTGCTGGCATTCTTGAGGTTTAATTTTCCTTGGGAAGAAGGTGGGCGAGAAATGCCAAACAAAAATAAAGCAGTTTTCCTGTCTCTCATCAGTTAGGCTGAAATGATAAAACTCTCTCTTAGAGCGCAGGGGTCATGAGGGACGAGTGTGAGATGAGCACATAGAGGCATGGCCCAAGAGCACATACTGCTTCAACATATCCCATTACCGACCAACGTGATTAAAATGACTAAACCCTCTTAGATTTTCCGCATTTATAAGAAGGGAATTAAAATTAGCCAGATTGCATCTGAGTTTCTGCCTCTCTTCCATTTCCATTTGTTCGCATGTATTCAGGAAGGTGAGGCGATTAGGAATGTCAGCCTCAATAACCTTCCTCAGCAGCCAGGACCAGACTTGCTGCATATGGGACCCGTCCAAATACTGGAGCTGCATAGCTTAAAACGGGAATCTTCATCAGTTGTACGTAGCTGTTCTACCACAAGGTGAGCTACACTGGAACCAGTTCTGTGAGGAGAAGTCAGTAGGAACTGGCCCTGAGCTTTTATATATTTTGTAAAAATCTCTGCATCCACCTTGGCCTTCAGAGTGATCCTTACTGCTGCACATGCTGGCCACTCAAAATTACACGGAGTCACTGAAACCAGAATCCAGACCCTTCTGTTCCAAAAAGCACAGGCCCCTTACCACTGAGCCAAATTAGTTGTAAGCAGTCTGGGGTCTGTGAAACACAGGTAAGCAGTTCTGGCTCTGTCCAATAGATAGTGGTACCTATTGGCACTTCCTTTCAATACGTTACAGAGAGTAAAAAGATAAGACGCATCTCCACTGCAAGTGGCAGCCTGCAGCAGTGAGTCTGAGAGCCTGGGTCTATGCCCTACAGTGCTAAAAATAGCTGTGTAGCCATTTGGACTAGGGCTGGAGCTCGGCCTCTGAAGCCTACCTGTAATGCAGCATTCCCACCAATCACAGACAACACTTCTTTTTGAAAGTAAGATGGTTCTTCCTTCCTTCCAAAATGGGAAACAAAGGCCCCTCCCTGCTCTTCTATTTCTCTCTACCACTGTCTCTTTCTTTCTGTGAACCATTCCTCACTGGTTCAAATCCCTTGACTTCAAAAGGGGGGCTGCATCAGGGATGAATTAGCCCTGGGTGTGCTTCTCCCTCTATTTCTCTTGGTGAAACCAGTTCTCCTGCTGTCCATCTATATGTCTCCTACATACACATTAACAGCAAGCCTTTCCAAAGCAACATTTTGCTGAAGTGGCTCAGTCTTAAGAAGCTTTCTCCTACCCCATCTGCTCTGTTCCTTCTAAAGTATAGATGCCTTTCAGCATACCATCTTTCCCTAGGTAATTTCACTTTTGGATACTTGAGATCCATATCACAGGGCTAGTCAAGAGACAGCTAAGGATGGGCCATGCGCTTAAAATTTTCAGCAAATGCTTTGTCTGTGTAAAGAGAAATGTGAGAGCCTTTTATCAACACTTCGTTATTTGCAATAGAAAGCACCAGTTATTTAACTATGGGCTCCTGGAGTCCACCATCTCAATCAAGGCAAGGCATTTGCCAAGGAGGCAGAGGGAAAGCTCAACAATTTAGCCCAGTTCAGTGAGTCAAGATGTTAGGCTGGTCTAATATTCGGTCACTATTTTATGATGTGTTATTACAATTTTTTATTCTTTATGCCTTTGTATAGTTATTGTATTCTAGTGTTATAAAGCAAGTGGGCACCTATTTCTAGCTTAATTCCCTTTCTTTAATCCCTACCTCCCACTCCAATATTCCCATCTTCTACTTACAAAGCCAGTGCTAGCAACTAACCTTACCCCATTGCTCTCTGTGACGCAATAAAAATGTGTCCTTCTGTCATGCATGTCATTTCATTTTTCATCTCTAGTTCTGGATATCATATGGCAGATAAATTGTCCTCTCCCAGGAGCCCACAAGAATATGCCCGGGGAAGCTTATTCATTGGGTACCTTATTTGTCTCTAGTTTTGATGCTGAAGGCAGTGAGAAATGCATTGCAGGAAGGGGCTGATGCTATCTCAGTTAAAAGGATATCCATTAGGTAATGGTAATGAGCCTTACTCCCTCAGCAGCAGTGTACAGATGCTGAGAGTCAGAATCCTGATTTTTACCAATATTTCATTTTTTTTGTGAATTAATGTTGGTGAAAAGTGTCACACTGACAGCCCTGGAGACAGAAGTCCTCTCTCCACAGATTGCAGACAGCATAGACATTAGCAATACAAGTTTCCTCACATTGCCTTGCCAATATGCCTCAACCCAGAAAGTGAGGGACCACTTCTAGAGGTCGGAGTTACCATCTCCGGACTCATTTAGTCCTTGATCTACCCACAGAGACTGCTAAGAAGCAGTGGTATGAGCACATGCCCATTAGGAAATGAGCTGAGATCAACAATCTACGTACACACGTGGTATCACTGAAATGATATCATGTAGCAAAGACTTTAGTGACTGTTAAGCTGAGCCTGAATCAAACTAGCAAACCAGAAGTGAAAGGGTTTTTATCCCATTATCAGTCAATCCCTGACTGGAGACATCTAGGGAGTTTTACAATATCTGCACAGCAGACACCTAGTTAAAGGACACATGGGCTCAATCCTTAGCTGTGTCCAATCAGGGCTGGGTACAGCTGATTTGGGGAACTGTCAAAGAGGTACTCTGTTCCCATCCCTGTTATCGTATACAGCACATCTAGAGTTGCTCTAAACTATGCTAGCGAGCTGTGGCCTCAAGGGAATAGTACGTCAGCCAGGGACACTGAAGTGCAGTGACATTTCAGCCATGCTCCTTCTTCCTAGTCACATCCCCGATGGGTGGTGCAAGAGGCTGCAAGGAGCCAGCTATACCACCTCAACTCCACCCACATAAGAGAAATCCCCACATACCTAGTTATACAGGCTTTCTGGACACTTTATGCTACCAGAGTGGTAGAAAGTGGCTGGAGCAGGGCCACGAAGCTGGCCCAGTGTTCCTAGAACTATATAGCTGAGTGTTGGACATTCTCAGAGATCTCAGGTGCAGGTGAGAACCTGAATTCTTCTGGTTAGTGCCTGGAGTGCTATCCATTCTTCAGACACAGTGCACTGAGAGAAATGGAAGACGAACAGAAAGATGAAGGGGCAAATGCTAACTATCACAGGGATGAGGATGCTGATGTTGATGAAAATAAATAAAATGGTTCAAGACTGATGAGGAGGGTTACAGTGTATGGAATAAATTAGGGAACTGAATAAATCACCCTCTTGGGTAATTTGTGAGACTGGCAAGAGTACTAGTTCAAAGCATAGGTAGATATGACCAAAAGAACAGGAGTACTTGTGGCACCTTAGAGACTAACCAATTTATTTGAGTATAAGCTTTCGTGAGCTACAGCTCACTTCATCGGATGCATAAAAGTGGAAAATGCAGTGAGGATGTTTTTATACACACAGATCATGAAAAAATGGGTGTTTATCACTTCAGAAGGTTTTCTCCCCCCACCCCACTCTCCTGCTGGTAATAGCTTATCAAAAGTGATCACTCTCCTTACAATGTGTATGATAATCAAGGTGGGCCATTTCCAGCACAAATCCAGGGTTTAACAAGAACGTCTGAGGAACAGGCGGGGGGGAGGGCGGGGGGAAGGAGGTAGGAAAAAACAAGGGGAAATAGGTTACCTTGAGTAATGACTTAGCCCCTCCCAGTCTCTATTCAAGCCTAAGTTAATTGTATCCAATTAATTGTATCCAAATTGGATACAATTAACTTAGGCTTGAATAGAGACTGGGAGTGGCTAAGTCATTATGCAAGGTAACCTATTTCCCCTTGTTTTTTCCTACCTCCCCCCCCCCCCCCCCCCGTGTCTCAGACCTTCTTGTTATACCCTGGATTTGTGCTGGAAATGGCCCACCTTGATTATCATACACATTGTAAGGAGAGTGATCACTTTAGATAAGCTATTACCAGCAGGAGAGTGGGGTGGGGGGAGAAAACCTTTTGAAGTGATAAACACCCATTTTTTCATGGTCTGTGTGTATAAAAACATCCTCACTGCATTTTCCACTTTTATGCATCCGATGAAGTGAGCTGTAGCTCACGAAAGCTTATGCTCAAATAAATTGGTTAGTCTCTAAGGTGACACAAGTACTCCTTTTCTTTTTGCAAATACAGACTAACACGGCTGCTACTCTGAAACCTGTAGATATGACCCACCTTTTCCATTTGGGACAACTGTTTCTCCCGCTTTAAGAGCTACTGCTTCTGCAGTTACTGTCAATACTGCTGCAAAATGAACTATGGTGCAGCAGAGGAGGGTACCTGGTATTCTCCACTTGGGGAGGAGCTGGAAAAGTTAATTTCTTTTGGGTGCTCCCAAACCCCGGTCTCTCCCATTGTAATTCAAAACGGTGTTACGATGTCACTGGGCTAACTAAAACATTATTACTAAAGAAACACCATCTCTGGGAGGGTGGCACAAATTAGCATAATTCATAACAAATAACTGCTTTTAATCTTTACAGGTTAGGTCTTCAGAGAGGGGACCCTGCATTGTGAACCTGTTCTCAAAAGTCTCATTGAAGTTATCCTGCTGTGTCCTGTTAAAATGAACTAAACACCACAGACCACATTTGTGTCTTCCCTTATATAAAACTAAAAAGCTCCAACATGTTCTGGGTGTTCCATTCATTTAAAATTATGTAGGCTTCCCATCTCCATACATATTTATTAATATCATTAATAATCTGGTTAATAACAGCTATTTCTTTTTTTATTTTATGTTTCGTTGGCTTTGATGCTTATGTGGGAATCAAAGAGAAATCAACATCTCTTTTTATAGCTACTTTGGTGGTTCTTCCTAACTGAGATATTTGAGTACATCTTGTTGCTGCACTAAAAGCAGACAGCTCCAATCTATCATTAATATGTTGTATTGTTAATATCACCTTTTGCAGAGGTTGTGAATTCCTGCCTTAGGAATGGTCCATGTGTGTCCAGAACCTTCTATGTGGTGAGACTGTGAATTCCTCTCCTAACATGGGGTACTGGTCTGAGGGAATTCTACTACACTATGTGGCTGGGATACGAGTTCTAATCCCAGGACTAGAGGACTACTGTGTTAATCAGGAGGCACCTAAACATTACTGTGGTGATGATCATTACAGCTGAGGAGTGCTTAGAAATGCATATATCCAGCTTGTATCCCGTCACTGGTGCTACTAGTATAGCAGGCTTACTACTCTATAGGGATGATTCTCCCCTCACTTGCACCAATGTAACACCATTTACTTCAACAGACTAAATCAGAGGAGAATCAGGTCCTCCAAGTGTATGAGTCCCCTTCTCAAATTTGGTGTGGGGATCCTGCTTAACTATAAGACAGTTACCTGGTCTACCCCCAAAACTTCAGGTCAACCTCTCTATGTTGCTCAGAGGTGTGAAAATTTCATACCCTCAAGAGACATCGTTAAGTCAACCTAACCCCCAGTATAGACAGCGCTGGATTGACATAAGAATTCTTCCGTCGACCTAGCTTCCGCCTCCTGGAGAGGTGAATTTACTACAGCAATGGAGGAGCCTCTCTCATCACTATTGTAAGTGTCTACATTACGGCACCACAGAGGCACAGCTGCAGCTGGGTCACTGTAGTGGTTTTAGTATAGACGTACCCTGTGTTTATATTATGGACTATATCGGCAGAGCTATATGGGCATAGCTATGGCAGCCTAACCCCATTGCGTAGATTCAGTCTACATTGACAAGAACGGGTTTTGACAAGAAGGGGTCCCTGAATCAAGTTAGTTATGTTGATGGAAGCATTCTTCTGTCTACACAGCTGCATCTGCACTGGGTACTAGGTTGGTATAGCTAGATCAGTGAGGAGTGTGTGTTTTCACACATCCCTGAGCAATATAGCTTAACTTTTAAGCATAGACCAAACCTAATGCTGGTTCTTCTGCACTATAAAGTTCAAGTGGCAGTCCCACCACTTGCACGGCTACGGCTATTATTCCTGTCTTCTAAGGGGTGCATGTGCTGGGCATTCAAAGTCCCTGAATTCTAACTGCAGCACTACTGTTTTAGATGGCCAATTCTAGCACAGAGGTTCTCCAAATGTAAGCTATAGACCAGGTTGGTTTATTGATCACTTGCTGATTGTCTTTGGAGAGTAGGCTGCTCTGCTTCTTGGTTCCAGCTTCTAGTTCCCACTCAAGGCAGCTAAAAATATATTAAATACTTTCCTAATAGCATTTTTCCATAGAAGGCAATTGAGGAAAGTTATGCAATTGTGAATGGAAGGGGAGATGATCTGCAGGATGGTAGATTGTAGGACGGTGTCACCAAGGCAATCTCGATATTAAAATGCAGTTCATACTATGAAAAAGACTGAGAAACCCTGCAGCACATTACGTAGAGTTGCCCACTATTATGAATCGTGTCTAGTCCAAGAACGTATAGCACTTACTGCTGTAGTACTGGCCAAGGTGGCCAACAGAACATATATCTTATGGAGACCAGAAGCCATTTGCATTGTAATCTTGTTATGCAGCAAACTGATGTAGTAGAGTATTGTGCTGAGTTCTCTCCATGCTGCTGCAGTAATAGAACAAAACGGAGAGCCAGATGCCGTGGTAGAATGGGGACAGAAAACTGGCGTAAACAGCCAGCTCGCAATTCCTTTTGTGCCAGTGAATCCCTGGGTGATATAAAGTCAGTTTTGTGCCCCGTGTTCCTGCCTCTCCCTCCCACACAATACACAATAGATAGGGGGTGGGAGGGAGGTCACTGGAGCACGCTGCTCTTCCATAAATTCTGGCCTAGCACAACAACGTGAGGCTGTTCTAAGTGGCACTGGTCTCTGGTTACCTCCTAGAAGCAGGGTACAGGGAGGCAGAAAGCCACTTATCCCCCCCCTCCCCCCACACCCCCCCATTTGTTTTCAGTATAGCTCAGGCACACCAGAGACACCTGTCTAAGAAACTGCTTGCTAGAGTCTAGGAATGCGTTCCTACCCAGGACCTCAGAACTACCTTTAACATCCAGAATATATGGTCAAATTAACAAATACTGACCTGGTATGAAATCAAAAAGTTAGGACATGATGGCTCACAATGAACTGGTTCTATATATAACTCTGACAGGAAGGTTAGTGAGGGTATAATGCAGGGGTGGGCAAACTACGGCCCGTGATCCGTTTTAAACTGGCCTGCAAGCCGCACCAAGCGGCTCGGCCCACTTGGCGCCGGCAATCCCTGAGCCTGTCCCCACGCTCCAATCCCCTGCCCCAGCCCTGATCCCCCTCCCGCTCTCCAAACCCCTCGATCCCAGCCTGAAGCACCCTCCTGCATCCAAAACCTCTCATTCCCAGCCCCACCCCAGAGCCTGAACCCCCTCCTGCACCCCAATCCCAATTTTGTGAGCATTCATGGCCCTCCATACAATTTCTATTCCCCAATGTGCCCTCGGGCCAAAAAGTTTGCCCATCCCTGGTATAATGGGATGTGGTATGCAGATAGTGAAAAAGTCAACAGAATAGCTAAACGTGGGAGAACACGATAGCTAAGGCAAAGTTTATGAAACAATATTGTGAAGTTTTACATCCAGAAGTTATATAATAAGGGTTTTCAGCTTCCCACTATGAAACCTGTCACTCCTGCCTTGGGAACTCAGTGCTGGGGTGATTTGAGCAGGTTTTTTCCTGTGTTCTTTTTTTTGCCTGTGTAGGTCTCTCCAATAGTCTGAAAAAGGATTTTCATTTCTCTTTATTTAAACAATATTTTTAATAAAAACTGGAACAACAACAATGCTGATGATTTAGGGAGATCTTTATCTGACAGGAAGGCTGGAGACTGAACTGGAGGGTGGTACAAAAGGAAGGAGAGCAGAGGAGGCTAGGGTATATAGAAACAGAGCAGAAGAAGGTAGCTTAGGTGGAACCAGCAGGAGCAGACCAGACATCTGGAAATGGAGCAGTTGTGGGCAGGATAAGTGGAAATAGATAGGACATGAGGAACAGGAGTAGGCTAGATGAATGGACACAGGTCCTGATTCACCACTGGATTACTCCATTTTTACTCCGGTGTATAGTCATTAAAATCAGTAGTTACACCAGCATAACATTGGAGTAAACCGTAGTAAAACAGACTGTTTCTTAAGCTTTGATGTTACAGTATAGCTCAGGGGTGGGCAAACTTTTTGGCCCGAGGGCTACATCTGGGTGGGGAAACTGCATGCAGGGCCATGCATGTAGGGCTAAGACGGGGGTTGGGGTGCAGGAGGGAGTGTGGGTTCAGGAGGGGGTGTGGTGTGCAGGAAAGGGCTCAGGGCAAGGGGTTGGGGTGCAGGATGCAGGAGGGGGCTCAGGGCAGGGGGTTGAGGTGTAGTAGGGGTGCAGGGCATTGGGGGGCAGGAGGGGCTCAGGGTGCAGTAGGGGCTCAGGGCAGGGGATTGGGGTGCAGGAGGGATGCGGAGTGCAGCAGGGGGTTGGGGTGCGGGGTGCAAGAGGGGTTCAGGCCCTGGACTCCGGCTGGTGCTGCTTACCTTGAGCGTCTCTGGGGTGGCAGCGGTGCTCAGTGGGGCTAAGGCAGGCTCCCTGCCTGCCTGCCCTGGGCCCGCGCCATTCCCAGAAGCGGCCGGCACCACGTCCCTGCGGCCCCTGGTGGTGGGAGACAGAGGGCTCTGCGCATTGCCCTCACCTGCGACTACCTCCCCCGAAGCTCCCATTGACCGCAGTTCCCTGTTCCCAGCCAATGGGAGCTGCGGGGAAGCAGTGCCTGCAGGCGAGTGCAGTGTGCGGAGCCCTCTCCCCCCGAGGTCTCAGGGACATGGTGCCGGCCGCTTCTGGGAGAAGCCTGGGACCAGGGCAGGCAGGGAGCATGCCTTAGCCCTGCTGCACCATGGGGCTGGCAATCCTGCAGACCAGATCCAAAGCCCTGACAGGGCGCACCTGGCCCGTGGGCCGTAGTTTGCCCACCCCGGTGTAGCTGGTGAAGGAAAGTGAGCAGGCAAAATTCTGTTTCATTTACACCAATGTACATCCATACTACCTCCTTTTTAGCCACTGAATTTTTAGCAGAAATTTGTCTAGAGAGGGTAAAAAGGCCTTCCATTGTTTGGGCAAAGTGCTTTTCAAACCTGACGGGAAACCATCCAAACCTGCCATTTTTTCTTTACAATGGAATGATTTTCAGCTCTTTGGGTTGCAGCTCAAAGGTTTTACCACAATTTTTCTAGCATTGAATGAAAAATCACACCTAGAAAATAAATTATTTTGCATGGCATGGTATAATCATTAAACATCAACATGAAGCAATTTTCCATTCAACACAACCTATTTACTTGACAAGTTAAATGTTTCAATACATGTCGAGAAGTGCTTTTCTTAAAAGAGAGGCAGATTTAGTGGAGAATTGTCAGCAGCATGTATTTTATGGGAGAGAGATGGTTTTGTGTGCTTAGGTACTGGCCCTGGGGAACCTGAATTCACATCTTAATTGAATGAAATAAGTTTGGGAGTTTCATTCCAGTTTTGGGTGCCACACTTTAAGGAAGATGTGGACAAACTCTAGGAAGTTCAGAGAACAGCAACCAAAATGATAAAAGGTTTAGAAAACCTGATCTGCAAGGAAAGGTTAATATAATTGGGCATGTTTAGTCTTGAGAAAAAAAGACTGAGGGAGGGACCAGCTAACAGTCTTCAAATATGTTAAGGGCCATCATAAAGAGGACAGTTATCAATTGTTCTCCATGTTCACTGAAGGTAGGACAAGAAGCAATGGGAGCAATGGAGATTTAGGTTAGATATTAGGAAAATCTTTACAGTTAAAAAGGATAGTTAAGCACTGGAACAGGCTTCCAAGGGAGGTTGCTGAATCCCCGTCACTGAAGGTTTTTAAGAACAGATTAGAAAGACATCTGCCAGGGATGGTCTAGGATTCCTTGGTCCTGTCTCAGCACAAGAGGCTGGACTAGACGACCTCTCAAGGTCTCTTCCAGCCCTACATTTCTATGATTCTAGGCCCTACTGAACATTCACCCACCTCCAAATGCCACATCATACCCTAACATGAACGGCAGACTCTGCTCAAGACCCAGGAGTAGGTTAGCAGATGCCCAGCACTTGATCCCACAAGTTCACTTTGACCGCTCATGTGACACAAAGTGAAATTAAACCAACTGGAGATTCGGACTGGAGACTTCCCCTGTCTAGCAGAAATGTCAGTGACCAGGACGTGAATGGTTGTGCCTAGTGGTTGGCACATGAATCAGTAGTGTGAAATTAGAGTCCAGGGTCAGAGCCAAAGTCAGAGGCCAGATGCCAGAGCCCAGGGTCACAGCTGGAGTCAAGAGCCAGGAGTTGGAGCCCAGGGTCAGTATTAGAGTCAGAGGCTAGCCACCAGAGCCAAAGGTCAGAGCTGGAGTCAGAAGTCAGGAACCAGAGCGAAGGTCAGGACCAGGTTACCTAGAGTGAAGCAAGGCAGGAGCAGGGCTGGAACAAGAGTGGAGCAAGATTGGAATAAGGCAGGACCAAGGCTGCGAACAAGTAAGTACAGGAGCTATCACAGCTGTGGGAAAATGCTTTGAGCAGACACTGGGCTGCTGCTGCTGCTGGGCTTAAAAGCCAATCTGTTGACTCTTCCAACCAATCAGACAGCCTACTTCAGGCCAGCTGCGCTGGTTAGGTTGCCCACAGACTGGCTCTGCTGCATGTCCTGATTCCTAACAGGAATCTCCATTGGCCTAATGCTGGTGGAGGCAGAGTGGCCACCTCTTTCATCAACTTTTCTCCCAGTGGACTAAGGATGAGGGAGCTGCAGCTCCCAGTGGCCATAACTCTTCATTGTATCTGAGCTCAGCTTGGATGTAGTGAAGATTTGGGGCCTGTGGGTTTCAACAAAATGAAAGTATAAATCCAGTCCCAGTATGTCCTACAAGACCTTGGATAAACAGGAGCATTCCTTTACTAGTCTGTCAGTGCCAGGTCCTAACTACATCTGGCATTTCGCCCATCTGAATTTGACCTGCTTCTGAAGCTGGAGGAGAGAAACAGAAATGGCACTATGGGAAGAGGTGAAGGTGGAATTTATCTTTTGGAAAGTAAAAAAAACCCCCAGCACAGTTGGTTCTTTGCTGTCAAGCTGATCAGCACTGTCAAAGGTATCTGCTCCAGGGATGTTACCCAAGGGGCCATTTATGTCACAGTGACAGAGTGCATGCCATTGACCTCTGTGCCGCTGACAGCTCCCACTGTAAAACGCACCCAGTTCTGCAAGCGAGCCAGAGCAGGGTGGCAGCAGAGCAAAGGGAATCAGCAGTGGAGGTGAGATACAGCAACCAAGGCCAAGAGTGGGGTCCCCACCCAGGGAATCATTAACGAGCCTTTCATTGCCTCTCTCCCCATTTAAGGGGAAGAGCATCAAAAGTTTTTTAAATTTTCACCCAGGAATACCCTTCCTGCTTCAGAGTCCGAAAGTCAAAGATCAAAACAGGCTGAAATGGTGCAAGCTGCCTGCAGAGCAGGAGAACTTCACATGCAAACTGACCTCCAAATGTATGGGTTATTCACAGACTAAGAGAGACAGTGAGCCATTCCAGTACGGCAAAGGCTCTTTCCACTTAGAGGCGGATCAGAAGCCATCACAGGGTGATTTAATAGATCATCAAAAGCCAGCGATTGAATTATCACATCAGTCATCAATCTCGCTCCTCGGCCATTATTTGTTTCATTACAGATGAAGAAACAGTTATTGAAGGACCTCAGCACAGCCAGGGGAAGACTTTTATTTCAAAGAAGTGGGTGAGCCCAGATGGGGGAATTAGAGCCATGATTCACCAGAGAAGAAAACTGTTTATTTCCTCTGAGAGTTTTATTGACTAAGCTAAACTCAAGGGATGGTAGGAGACGGGGGAGGGGGTGCAAGGATTAATTGCTCTTTTGATTTTTAAATGGGTGTGAATGTTCTCTCTCTCATTAAAAACTGAGCAGCATCTCATGGAAGGCTTCTAAGGAGATTCTATTTAGAGGAAACTCTTCTTCCATGTGAAATATCTCTCCTCCCTTCTATCTCTCCCCATCTTTTATTGCTAAGGTAGATGTGTATGAAAGCAGGGTCTTTACCTTTTAAAAGCACTGCTGCTTATGCCCCACATGGGGCCTGGCCCTGTGAGGTGTTGCACACTCTCAACTACCATTAAAAGGCACCTCACTCAGAACCCCACAGGAGGCAATCTCGGCACTTTGCAAGATTGGGGCCAGCATGCTCCCCAGCCTCTGTTTTAACACCTCACAGTTGGTTGCTGTGGAGATGACACAGAGGATCGTGAATTCCATGGGGTGGTGAGTAAGATGGCTGAATTATGAATTCAGAAAGATAGGTCACGTCTTCCTACAAACATCCCTCATAGTTATAGCTCATCTTAAGTGATCACTCTCCTTACAACATGTATGATAGCACCCATTTTTTCATGTTCTGTGTGTATATAAATCTCCTCATTGTATTTTCCACTGAATGCATCTGATGAAGTGAGCTGAAGCTCACGAGAGCTTATGCTCAAATAAATTGGTTAGTCTCTAAGGTGCCACTAGTACTCCTTTTCTTTTTAGTAAGACATTAAGTAATCCTCTCCTGTGCCCCCAGCCAAAATAGGATATTTAAGCAGAATTGTTTCGACATAGGGTGCCCCATCAAAACTGGGATTTTGCAGTGAGAAGTGGGAAGGGTGGCAACTGAGCATAATCTCAGTTAAGATGGAGGAATTGGAAGGCTTCCAGAATTCTATTCCTGCTTCTGCCACAAGCTTCCTGTGTGACCCATAACATTTCACCCTGCTGGGCTTCAGTTTCCCCATCTCCAAACTGGGGACAATAGCTCCATCACTGACAGGGCTTTCGAGTGGCTAAACTGACTGATGTTTGTATTATAGGGTGTTGAGATCCTTAGATGAAGAGCTATAGACCAGGGCTGGCACAGCTGAGTGGTGGGTGGGAGATCAGAATTGGAAAAAGCAGGTGTTTTGCAGGAGTACATTTTGCAGAGTTGGGTGGGTGGGAAGAAATTGCTTAAAGTCTGCCAGGTCTGGTCCTGGCTGTATGCAGAAATGCAGCTTCTGGAGGCTGGGAGCCCTGAGTACAAATTCTTTCCTATATGATGTTGCATGTTAATGAAATAATTACTAACCGTGGTATTTGCGATGTGCCGAATCACAACTCGGTGACTCAGTCTTCCCTCAACCTGGTATTAAGCATTAAGAACTAATCAGAGGTAGCTTGTGACAAAAGGGGGAATATACATGGACTGCAGAAGCTTCACGGTTTAGTGCAGGGGTTCTCAAACTGGGGGTCGGGACCCTTCAGCGGGTTGTGAATTTATTACAAGGGGGGGTTGCAAGCTGTCAGCCTCCACCCCAAACCCTGCTTTGCTTCCAGCATTTATAATGGTGTTAAATATATTTAAAAGTGTTTTTAATTTATAAGGGGGGTTGCACTCAGAGTGCTATGTGAAAGGGGTCACCAGCACAAAAGTTTGAGAATCACTGCTTTAGTGCTTTAAGGGGAAACACCCATACACACACACACAATTTTACAAGAATACTTCAAATCCAAAACTCCTTGTTTGTTGTTGTTCCAACCCAACTCCTCCTAAGCCTGAGGGCAGGACAAGCATATATATTTTTAAAAAGTGAACCTCAAGAATGTCTGTGAAATAGGTGAAAATCCAAGAGAGAGGCTGAGGAAGGAACCGGAAGAAAAACAGGAGGAGGAGGAGGATGGTGATAGAAAGACTCTCAGAGTTAGCTCCAAATCCAGAGATTCATTCTGGATGGAAGGGAGATAGGTTCAAAATTCAATTCCCCCCGTCCTCCTGCCCTTGGCTGCCTGCCACCCACCCATGAGAGTTGAAAGCAATAGTCCAAATTAAAATAATTACACTTCCTCCCAATCCTTCTGGGGGTTGGGGAGAAAGATTTCATGCTGCAGTCTGGGTTTTTGGGACCAAGTCTGAGACAAAACTCTATATTTTGTTTGCAAAGGAGGTGGTACGTGAAGGATGAGGGGAGAACCAGCCATTCTACAGGATAAAGTGTTGCCTTCTTCACCTTTCCTACCAAAGCCATCATACCCCACACATCCCTAGAATAGAGAAAGACAAACAGCATTGGGGGACAGGGGTGGGAGGGGAAACCCTGTTTTTTTATTCAGAAGTTATCCTCTCTCTCAGCCCTATGGTTTCCATAGCAACAGCAGGCTGTAAGCAGCCTGTCTCTCTTTCTCCCTCTCTCTCTCTGGCTTGAATATAGATGACTCAACAAAGGGTCAAATGCAGCTGCTGGTTTCAGGGGAGTAAGTAAACACATGTCATCTTCCCTCCCCTGCCCCCGTTTTGTTGGCAGTTTTTTGTTTTAATCCTCTCATGTTTGTTTTTCTCAATCATTGGTACAAAACAAGAGGTTTCATTTTCAGGCAGCTATTCGGACCCTTGATCAGCCATATTGTACGTGAATCAGGATGTTTATAACAGAAGCACCATGAAAGTATTAAAATTCCTAGATAACTCAGCTCCAACCTACCTAGCAGTACACAGGTTGCCTATGGTAGAGCTGGCTGAATAGTACAAAAAGAGGTGTGCAAATAATTTTGTAAATAAAAGTGGTGAGCACACACCATTGTTATTAATGGGGTCAAATTGTTTATTTGTTGTGTTATTTGGATAACTTACTGGTTGGTACATAAAAATGCTTGCAAATCCCAAAAGTTTCATAAATATCCAAAACTTGGTACCAGAAGTGTGTGATTTCCTACTCAGGATTTTCTAGTCTCCTTGTAGCACGGAGGTCACTTACTGAGCATGCCCTCATGGCCAGCGGTCACTCTGTGGCACCCTGCCTCTGTTTCCCCCTCTTCAGACACAGACTTGGTCCACTTTTTCTGTGGTCAAAATACCCCTCCTTGGGGCTCTCAGTTTATTTACAGAAAATAACACTCAGTCCCAAATTAAAGTCCAACAAACAATTTTTTCTCTTCCTACTCCCAGGCCTGTTTTTCACTCTTTCCCCTGCTTGCTCAGGGACTTTCCTGCCATAGCAGGCTACTCCCAACCCTTCCTGGCTGGCATCAACCCCAGATCCAAAGACTCTGCTAGGAGTGAGCAGGCTCCAGCAATCTCTCCTTGAGCATCCTTGCTATCTTCCTACTGCTCTTTAGGAAGCACCTGGTCCATCTCAGGTGAGGCTCATCCTGTAATCAGGGTTGGCTGAGTCCCAGGTTCTCCAATCCATGCAGCAAGCCACCCTCTTACACTCCTGTTTAAAACATTTTGGTCACCCAATTAAGGAGCAGAAAACAATACCATGTGACAAACTCAAAATGACTAGTCATTCACATAGTGGACAGCTGCTTTAAGTGAGTGAACAATCTCTGGGCTTCAGAGTAGCAGCCGTGTTAGTCTGTATTCGCAAAAAGAAAAAGAGGACTTGTGGCACCTTAGAGACTAACCAATTTATTTGAGCATAAGCTTTCATGAGCTACAGCTCACTTCATCGGATGCATTCAGTGGAAAATACAGTGGGGAGATTTATATACATAGAGAACATGAAACAATGGGTGTTACCATACACACTGTAACAAGAGTGATCACTTAAGGTGAGCTATTACCAGCAGGAGAGCGGGGGGTGGGGGGGGAAGGGGGGAATGACCTTTTGTAGTGATAATCAAGGTGGGCATTTCCAGCAGTTGACAAGAACGTCTGAGGAACAGTGGGGGGTGGGGAAATAAACATGGGGAAATATTTTGTTTGCATAAACTATTCAGCAAGTATTTACAAAACAACAAATACATTAACCATAAACAGGATGAGTTTGCTAACGCAAAAGAGGGCTAAATTCACTGGATTCATTATTTGCAACTAATAATTCTACCAGTTCTATTCTGATTTCTTTAGGTTGATTACAAGTGTCACTGAAAGTTTTACAAACGCAAATATAATTGAAATTGAAAGTTTTCTAATCACATCATCATGCTGTATGCCTCTGTCACCATAGAGTTCTCAGTTATGGGAATAGGATTAGCTCCAGATCCAAAACACATCATCCTGCACGGTTCAATGTATAGTGCTATGTAAAATATTTGCTGGGAAAGAGGATAGCTAAAAAGCACTATTTCTTCTCATCTTCTTACGCTTGTTTTCTCTTCTCTTCCTTCTCCCTTTTCCACTTTCTATTTTATAACCCTACCAGCCCACTTGATCTTGGCTAGAGTTTCTGATGGTCTTGCCAACACCCAACTCCCAGTTTGGAGAAGACTATACATGGGCTTGCCATGGCTGCAGTGCCAAGCAGGACATTTATATCCAATTCTTCCTCTTCGCTTTTCTCTCTACAGACCAGCAGGAGGTGCTGGTAGTGCTGCATCTAAGGCTCTCCCTTCCCGCAAAGGCTGAGAGCTGTATGTCTATTAACTGTCCCTCCTCCAGATGATTAGGGAGACACACTGGCAGGTTCTGAAGTAAAAACCCATCCCAGGCAAAAGGAGAGTAAAAACCATGAAACAAGCATTGTTGACACTGTCACCACAACGGATGCTGCAAAACACATTGTTGCCCACCAATAGGATAGCTGATGACATCTTCATTCCTTATTTTGTGTTTGAAAACAGGATATTTAAACAGTTTTTAAAAAGTCTCCCTCCCACAGCCCTACTTGAGCTGTAAGATGCTATGGACTGTCCCCCCTCATGCTATCATTATCTCTGGATTAGAACCTCCCACTGGTTGCTCCAGAGAGGACATTACTCCAAAGCCAAAGATAGGAAAACTGATGAACTACTCAGAAGCACAAATTTGCACTTTAAAAGACTGCGTGCCTTACTCACTCTTGCTCTGCTTCCACTTGTTCCACCCACTCCTGACTTGTTTTCACATGTCAAACCTGTTCCTACTCCATTTCCACAAGTCCCACACATTCTTCCTCAATTTCCACGTGTCCCCCTTGCTTCCAGGTCTCCATTGCCACCTGCCCCACCCACTCCTGCTCTATTTCCACGTGTCTGCCCACTTGTGGTGTGGGGAAAAGCTGGTAGCCTTAACCCTGAGTTAGTGTAGATTCTCCATATTCTGTCTCTGTTCACTGTTTTTACCCTAGGACAGGCTCAAATCACCCCATAAATACTGTCTTGATGACCAGTTTCTCTTCATTGACATGCAAGAGGATTGATTTTGATTACCAGTCCTAGGCTTTGGCTTCACAGGTCAGCAGCACTGCAAAGACCTCCAAAGGGTTTAAGGTCAGTATATAGAGCCTTCTAGTTGCTAGCACATCACTCCTTTTCTGTACAGCTATCTTTGTGCATGCTACATAGAGGTAAAGCATTATATACAGGTAGACTTTGACTGACGTCTGTGATACCACTTAACACCCTTCGGAAAAGAGTCTTGTGCCTTTGGTCAGTAATGCTTTCATTCACAGACATCCTTATACTGCAACAGAAATTGTAAGATGTCAGTTCGTCACTTATGAGAGGCGCTTGAGATGACTTGAGAGGGTATACAGAAAGTGAGGGGGGAAGGAACACAAACGCACACATTCGCACCCTCACTTTTAAACAATCACAACAGCACAAACACATTCTGGGTTTTAAATTCCCCTGTTGTCTCAGGGAGAAGTAAGCTGGCCAGAAGGAAGTTGACTCAGGAGTTGAGTGTAGAATCAGAGCCAAAGATTAATATGGGTGTTTTTTGTTTTTTTTTGCTCTTCTGATTTCCAAAGTGGAAAACAAGGTGGGGAGTGAAGAAAGAGGGAGGCTGAAAGGGAACTGGAGTACATAATTGCCTAATTTACAAGATTTTCTCCATTAATTATAATCACTTTTAAATTAAATAGGGTTTAACTGCATCATAACCAAAATCTCTCTCTAGCTTTCTGCATTAGAAAAGCACCTGCAGAGTGCCATGAAGCCCCCTGCAAGGTTAGAGCTCCTGTGATTGATCTCTTATCAATGACCTGGGGCCAAATTCACTGCTGGCCTAAACTAGTGCAACACAAGTGAAGTCAGCAGGTTAATCTGGCCTGGGACTTGATCCTCACTAGGTTAGAATATTGTAGAAGAGGGAAAGTAGAAATGCAAATTGAGTCTGGGATTCTGCAACTGTCCCAGCCAGGTGAAAAAACATTAGCTATTTTTACAGCACCCAAGAATGTTCAGCCATTCAGGTTGCTCGACTGATGAATATTCCAACAACTATTTTTGGAAAAAAATGTTGACTTATCACAGAATCATAGAAGATCAGGGTTGGAAGAGACCTCAGGAGGTCATCTAGTCCAACGCCCTGCTCAAAGCAGGACCAACCCCATCTAAATCATCCCAGCCAGGGCTTTGTCAAGCCAGGCCTTAAAAACCTCTCAGGATGGAGATTCCACCACCTCCCTAGGTAACCCAGTCCAGTGCTTCACCACCCTCCTAGTGAAATAGTGTTTCCTAATATCCAACCTAGACCTCCCACACTGCAACTTGAGACCATTCTCCTTGTTCTGGCATCTGCCACCACTGAGAACAGCCTAGCTCCATCCTCTTTGGAACCCCCTTTCAGGTAGTTGAAGGCTGCTATCAAATCCCCCCTCACTCTTCTCTTCTGTAGACTAAATAAGCCCAGTTCCCTAAGCCTCTCCTCATTAGTTATGTGCCCCAGCCCCCTAACCTTTTTGTTGCCCTCCGCTGGACTCTCTCCAATTTGTCCACATCCTTTCTGTTGTGGGGGGCCCAAAACTGGATGCAATATTCCAGATGTGGCCTCACCAGTGCCGAATAGAGGGGAATAATCACTTCCCTCGATCTGCTGGCAATGCTCCTACTAATGCAGCCCAATATGCTGTTAGCCTTCTTGGCAACAAGGGCACACTGTTGACTCATATCCTGCTTCTCGTCCACTATAATCCCCAAGTCCTTTTCTACAGAACTGCTGCTTAGCCAGTCGGTCCCCAACCTGTAGCAGTGCCTGGGATTCTTCCATCCTAAGTGCAGGACTCTGTACTTGTCCTTGTTGAACCTCATCAGATTTCTTTTGGCCCAATCCTCCAATTTGTCTAGGTCACTTTGGACCCTATCCCTACCCTCCAGCGTATCTACCTCTCCCCCACAGCTTAGTGTCATCTGTGACTTATGTAATAGAATATGTGATAGATCATACCATTGTCATGTAACTGGATGTCATGTAAATTAAATGCTAAAACTTTATTAGGTCAAAATGTCATATTATCCTTTAAAATGGTTCAAACATCTTTGTCTATTCCTAAACAGATTTGTGCATACAAACGTGGAGGTTAAATGTGCAATTAACTCAATCTATTTATGTAAATGATGACATGCAAAAAATTTGCATGAAGTAGTTTAAAGTCTGGTCTGAATACTTGTTCTGATTTAGGTTATTTTCTAGCCCAAATGGAATCAGATAATACTGGGAAATCTCACAAGAAAGCCTGTCCTCATGAGATTTTTAGCTCAAATTTACCGAAAAAGAAGTTTTGAAAAGGTTCAGATAAGCATCCAGAACTTCTGGGTGCTTCTCTGTCCCAAACCTCTGAACCTTTCTTGGATCAACCACCACTAACTGTAAGTCAGTGGAGATGGACCAGCTGGGTTTGTGTGTCATCCATGGATGGGGGTATCATGGCAGGAAACCTGCCTGCTTTGGCTTCTTTTCAGCTGTGATAACCACATTTGGAACAGATAATGGCTCTCTCCCAGCTGAAGAATGGCAATGGGCACTTTAAATGAAGACCTTTATGGGTAAGATGGTGTTTCATCATTTAGACATGAAATGACCTTACTCTGCAAAATGAAGAGCCATCTTTAAATAACAAGTGATGACCGCTTGCAGAGAACATAATGCCATAAACTGAACTATAACAGATCTTTCTTTTTCCTTGGGAAGCTATCAGGAAAGTTATTAACTTCCCCAGCTGAAAAGAAAAGGAGAATACCATAGGAAAATATACTCACACATCTGTACACCTCACAGCATAATATATGTATATGTACGACATATGCCTGCAACACACAACAGACACTCAGTCTACACATCATAATCACATATCTCTGAAAATTATAAAGTACATACACACATGCTTCACCTATCTCTGTAACACATAATGTATCCACAAATACAGAGCACACTTACACTTCAACATATAGCATGCATACACACGCACATGTATCTTGGAAACATCTACATCAGTGGTTTTCAAACTTTTGTCATTTGCAGACCCCTAAAATTTTTTGAATAGAGGTGCAAACCCCTTTGAAAATCTAATACATATTTGCAGACCCCAGGTTGAAAGCCACTGATCTATATACCTGTATGTAAAACGTAACCACTCATGTCTGAAACATTCTAAGGTATCTGAATAACACTCAGTGTAAAAGATCATATGCCTTAAAAACTCACCTGTATCAACAACCTTACACACGTATGCATAACGTTGCACAAACATCTGTAATTCACTATATAACGTTGTGACGCTCTGTACCTCGGGGGAAAACCCAGCACCCCCATGTTCATCCTTATAATATGATTGTGTGGTATCCAATGCAAAGTTTTGTCACGTCAGGTGTCTTCGGAGGGCTCATGATGTACTGAGCATTGTTGTTATAATGATGTGATAGTAATTGCTGTTACAGTCATGTTATAGGCTATAATTTCATGTATATAGTTATGAGGCTGAAAATGTGTCTTCATGACTTAAAATAAGCCCAGGCAAAAACTCTAAGAGCAGAGGGACAGTTCACACCTCATCAAGGCATGTATGGGACAAACCCAGCCCAGCCCAGGAACAAAGGACGCTGGCCTAGGCATCAACAAAAGGATCTGCTGAACTCTCAAGTGAGTCACCCCCCTTCCTTTGGTCAGTTTGGGACTGCGATGAGGTAATGCTCACCTAACTCTGAAGTGGGGGGGGGGGGGCAAAGCCAAGAGGGAAGAAAGGACATGAAAAAAGTGAGAGACGTTTGCCATGCTCTTCCTCTCTCTTCCACCTACATCTACAGACATCACACCAAGCGACTGAAGCACTGATCAAAGGGGAGAGCCTGGCTGAAGAGCAACCAGCCAGCCTGTGGTGAGAAGCATCTAAGTTTGTAAGGGCATTGAAAGTGTTAAGATCAGCCTAGAATGCGTTTTGCTTTTATTTCATTTGACCAAATCTGACTTGTTATGCTTTGACTTATAATCACTTAAAATCTATCTTTGTAGTTAATAAATCTGTTTATTTATTTTACCTGAAACAGAGTGTTTGGTTTGAACTGTGTCAGAGACTTCCCTTGGGATAACAAGCCTGGTGCATATCAATTCCTTTGTTAAATTGACGAACTCATATAAGCCTGCAGTGTCCAGCCAGCATAAATTGACACTGCAAGACGGAGGTGCCTAGTGTTGTGTCTGGGACCGGAGATATTGGCTAGTGTCATTCGGGTGCAAAATCCAAGGAGCAGCTTACATGCCAGAGGCTGTGTGTGAACAGCCCAGGAGTGGGGGTTCTCACAGCAGAGCAGGGTAAGGCTGGCTCCCAGAGTCAAGGATTGGAGTGACCTAGCAGATTGCCTGTCCAGATAACACCAGAGGGGAATGTCACAAATGTACATACATAACTATGCACACAGTAATCATCACACATCCTTGCCACATGTGGACATGTACAAAACTCTGCAACACATTCTATTCACAAATGCAACATATATGTCCATTGATATAACACACACATCGTAGCAAAATAGACTCAGATAACAAAAGAAGTTTCAGATGGAAAATCCCTTTCAGGTGATCTAGATGATCCTTCTGCCAGTATGGAATTGTTCTTTACAGAATGGTTTCCAGTACTTTGTTCTGTACTGTTTTAAATGACCCAGCTGATGGGCTCATATATATATATATATATATATATATATACACGTACACACAGCACACCCACATACAGTGTCTCAGCAACATACAATGTTCATATGCAACCCATGCCCATTTCTTGAGCTACACATATGCATAACATTCTGACATCTGCATGACACAGTGTACACAAGCACATCTGCATCTATTTGTCACATAGTAGCAGTTTTTCCCTCGATAAAGAAATATTATGAACTTCCCACCCCCAACCTCCCTGTGGAGCCGAAATGTCATCTCTAGCTGCCTGTTTACAGACTCCTTGACAGCACTGGCATTGCCATCCATATTACTGACATTCTTCTCCATCCTCCCTTCACGGCCATCCTTGCCTGCTCTACCTGGGTAGCCCTGCTAATATCACCATTTACAAGAATAGCTGAGACAGCGGTGCTGACCAAGCATTTCCACAGCACCCGTTATTGATTCAACAGGCATGTGGAAAAACAGGAGAAGCTAAGAATTTTTTCTCTGCATCACATTTACTTGAAAAAGGGTGTGTGTGTGTGTTTCAGCATTATGGCTACTCCAGAATGCCCTTGTCATGAAAAAAAATCAACCCCTCTACCCCAAACTCACACATCATACCCAGGCTTACCCTGGATTCCTTCCACCCTCTATCAGCAACTTGGCAGTTTGCCATAAATCAATAAATTCTCTTTAGAATTCCACCTTCCAAAAATATTTGCTGTACATAATTTAATATAATACTCGCCTGGATAATGAGCTGACACATTTTAATTACCTGGCTCAAGTGCTCTCCTTCTCCAGGATATACAGTACATACTGCTGGGAATATGGACAATATGCTGGGGATTTTTGTTCTGCTGAAAAACGGGGTGCAGGAGCAATTTTATCCATATAAATCCTCATCTGACACTGTCCTCCTTTTCCTGAGGTAAGTTTGTGTGTCACCCCAGGAGGAATTGGGGTATGCCTACTCACATAGCGAGACTAGGCTCAGTGTCTGCACTGCAAATTCCTGGGCTAAGAGGTAAGAGAGCTAAGAAGGGAGTCCAAAGTTTCATCAGCTTAGTATATAACTACACTGATTGATCTGGTGGGAGAGTGTTCATCTCAAAGAGATCTTCAGGAGAAAGACACAGTCAGAAGATCTCACCGCCACCCACTTCCCTCTTCATTCTGTTCCAGTGCCTCTGATCACGGGGACTTTTAGTCACACCAAGACAATCTCTCCACCAACTCCTCTCATTCCCATTAAGTTTTGGGGTTCAGATACCTTTGACCATGTGTATTCGACACCTGCACTTTTAACTATCCTCCCCCATGCATCTGCACTTTTACCTACCCATCTCTTCACCTGCTTGCCACCATGCACTGCACCAGCTTTTCTAAGGGGAAATGCTTGTGATGTCATTTTACAGCTACTATTAGAGACCATCTGTGCCAAAATGTCACCAAAACTATCCCAGCCTCCCATGGCTCTTTTACTCCCATTATGCTTTCATTGAATTGATTCCATCATGCAGAGGATTGCTACGAAAGAGGACGGGGTGTGATGTCACCATATAAGACATTTTGTGGTGATGGTATCACACCATGTCCCAGGTGGTTAAATCATGGGAGGAACCATCTGATTTTTAAAACTCAAGAAATGGTCAAGAACGGAGAACCTTCTCCTTCAAAACAAGAGATCTGAAATCTTCAGAAGGAGTCATTTCCAAGTCTGAAGTCAAAGCCTGTTATATACTATAACCCCCCCAGGTACCACGCAATTTTCCCACATGTAATAACAGACCTCTCTCAATATACCTCCAGTTCTTAGCCTTTCTTAAGCAGAGGTTGCCAATCACGCCAAATTGTTTGCTAGGGGAAAATGTCTCTCATGTAAAAATAGCCCTGAACCAAAAACCCTGGATCTGAACAATTCAGTAAGTTTGGAGGAGAATCAGAACCTGCAGCTGAATTTTGTAGCTAACACAATATCCACAATGGCTGAACCAAAAATACAGATCTGAGCTTCCTTAAACTTTTGAAATCTAAATTTAGATTTTATGGCTCAGGTCCACCTCTGCACGTAGGTGTGAAGGGGCACCTGCCCCACACTGGGCTCTAAGGGGTTAATAGAGCCCTAGGGAGGCTGCGCAGGAAGCAGCCACTCAGAAGGGTTGAAGGGAGCAGCCATTCAGGCCCATATAGAAAGGGAGCTGCAGGGCAGAGGAGGTCAGTTCTCTGCTGGGAGCCCAGGGAGGAAGGACTGTCTCTCTGGAGGGCTGAGATAACTGCCAGCACCCTGACAGAGTAGTGCTGCTAGCAGGGACCGGGGAGCAAGAGACAGCTCCTGGCTGGCTGCTAGGGTTTGCAGGCTGAGGCAAGGGCAAAGAGGATGCTGGGGCCACAAGGAAGCGGCCAGACAATTAGCTGCAGTAGCCACTAAGGGAAGTGACTGAACAGCGGATTGCAGGTTCCCTGGAAAGGGGGAGCATGGTGTGTGGCCCGGCTGGAGGGCTGTGTTGCTGAAGAGGATGCCGTGGTTGTTGGAGAGATGTGGGTCCTAGAGGAGGAGTGATGGCAGCAAGGCACCGCAAGAGGAGGGTGCACTGGCAAACTGAGCTAATCCTGAGGACAGCCAGCAGGAGGCGCCACAGTGATGAGCGAACCCTGTTACAGTAGGGTCTAGGATGAGACCAACAAATTAATTGCACTTGTGACCTAAGGCATGATCCAAAGCCCCCTGAAGTCAATGGGAGTTTTTCCATTGACTTCAAAAGCTTTCGGATCATGTCTGAAATCAGGATATGGATCTGATCTGCTGAGATGAAAAGCCAGTGCACTCACCCGTCTACACCAGGGTACTTCAACTCAAGCCTTTCTAGCAGCAGAGAGCTCTGTGACATGCTGCACAGCAGCCTCCCTGTTTCTCCCACTCCCACTGACCCCAAGAATAGCTTATCAGAGTCTCCTGCATTGTCTAGCTGGCTGTAAACCAGCTAGCAACTTCTATCTCCATGGCGACTGATTCTTTGTCATCTTTTCCTCAAAGCCTCCTAACCAGACATCCTGTAATTTGCAGCTTTTCTTTAAAATATTTGGAAGAATGGCAGGGGAGGGGAGCCTAAGTAAAGATTAAAAAGTGGTGGTGAATCAGCAATCCACAAATAGCCATAATAAATACATTAATGTAAAATATAATATTTTTAAAATGACATGACCATGGTCTTCCTTTCAGACAGGCAGCTGGTCATTTTGTTGCTTTACCCTTAAATCCAAAAGTGCAATCTGCTTTAACAAAGAATAATTTGGCTTGAAAGTTTCCACCCATTCTCAAGAGCATGAGACAGTCCAGATTTGGATGATCTGCCCCACACCCTGCAAGGCTAGCAGAGGATAGAAAACTGGATTTGGAGAACTGGATAGTTTAACAGAGTGATTCTGTAATCTAGAAACTGTCACCTCTAAATTATCAATTCAGATCCAGGTCAGTCTGGCAGTGACCCACAATTGCTAGCATTTGGTGATCTCTGTGAAACGAGTTGGTGATCTCAGGACAGTTCCTAGTGGAACCCAGCACTAAAGCTACCATCACAGCTGGTGTTATTCAGCAGCTCATAACCAGTCTGGACTGGACTGCTCATAACGTGGACTGCTCTAACCAGTCAGACAGCATGCAGGTCACACCCAGAGTGTCTGTGTACAGCTGAAGCCTGTCAGAAACACTCCAGTCACACTCTGGCTTCTACCAGCCTTGGTTACTACTTGCATGGTGACTCCAACACACTCCCAGTCCTGAATTTTCCCAAAAATGCATGTTCTGCACTGTCCATCCCTCTCCTGGACTGTTCAGATATTAGAGGTCCATTGCCCCTGTAAGGGGTCAATATACAACAATTTGCTCCTTTAATTGGAGTTACCCAAGCAGTTCAGTTTAAATACAACATTGGATTAGTTTTGATTAAAGTTTATTTAACTACAAAGAGAGATTTTAAATGAGCACAGGGACAGGGTATTAAAGTCAGAAATGGTTACAGGAGAAATAAAGATAAAATGCTTCCTAGTAACTAAAACTTAAACTAGACTTGGTTCAAGGTAAAATCCTCCACATGTTTGCAACAACAAGGCTGACCAAATTCTCAGGTCAGAACCCCGTCTCCCCAGTAAAGTCCAAAGGGGTGAAAAAGAGAGAGAGAAAGCGAATGAAGATGTTTTTGTCCATTAACTTTTATAGCCCAATCACCCTTTGAAATGCATTTTCCTGAGGGTTACCCCTAGATCAAGTTCTTCCTGCTGTGAGGACAGAGACATGGAATCTCATGGTGAAAGAGGTTCCATGTTGTTGTTTGCTAAAATGCAAATCGATCTGTTCCTGCCCCCCTTCATTACCAAAGAATGGCCACTGACCCGTGATTGCCAATCAACTTTGATGACACCTGGTTAGAGGCATCAGCTTGTCCTCTGTCTTTGAGAAATAGGTTTACCCCTCCCTAGATTTGTCTGGAAAACGCATCAGTCATAATTTCAGCTTATGTTCATAACTTTACATATAATGTTGCTATATACATTTTACTATGATATTATTGACCAGCAAGGGTATTCGTTTTCAAATGATACCTATATTGTATATATATTGTATATATAGGCATATATTGTACAAAGATTATTATAATGGTGTATAGGGTGTGAATACAGAGGTGCATTCAGTCACACCTCCAAAATTGGTTTTTATGTCATTATTACGCTAGTAATCCCTGGGCTTGATTCACATCTTCTGATGGAAACTTGGGAGGGAAGACCCTGGTGGCACAAAGTAGCAGGGTGCCTACTCCGCCAGAGAACCTGAATTTCACCAAGGCACCCAGGATGCATGCTGGTCCAGCACGTATCCCAGGAAGTCTCCAACAATGTGGCTGCTTTGAAGCCCACATTGTACTTAAAAGGTGCCCACCCCCAGCAGAGCGGTACTATGCCCCCTTCATGCATAGTTTCTGCCAGTGCTGGGTTCAGCAGTGGTGAATTAAGTCAACTGTGTTTGAACATGGCTGCCAGTAACTAGCTTCTGATCCCCGATCAGTAAATAGGGACTGAGGGAAATAGCGCCCTTCCTTGCTTTTTTTTGAAAGAGGTGCTGCTATTTGATGGGAAATTTAATAAAATATTCTCCTTGGAAGCAATTTTTGTTTATATGTACACACATCACATATTGTCTGCATTTCTCTCTCGCTTGTTTATTATTCCGAGGGACATTTGCAGAGAAAGAAGATGTTTGTTTCTGAAAAGTTCATCTGCCCTTGCTGCTCATTCCCCAGTTGAAGTCCCAGTCCTCTCCTTGTGACATCATAATAATTTCCACAGCAATTAATTGTGTTGTCACAAAGAGAGGCTTTATGATTTCAAAAGGGGAATAATCAGCAGGAGCAGATGAACTCTGAAGAAACAATGGTTGTGTTTTTCATGGAAATTTCCCCAGCAAGAAATAATGAGAGAAGAGCTATATGGAAAATATAGCATACAATATAATCAGATTTATATCTAAATAGAACATTTCTTACAAGGCATTAGCAGATCATTAAAATGTCCATGTCCAAACCCCATTGTCAGGTAAGTTTGCAGCTTTGTGAGCAATTTGAATTAGAGAACCCCAAAGCAAAATTGAATGTTGGGGGCAGGGGAGTCCCTCACCCAGAATATAAATGAGATGTTGGTCAGAGACACCAACAGCCAGAAGAACAAAAGGATTACAAAACCTGTTTCATTTGGCACAGGCAGGAGTTTTGTAGCTGTCTTTGGTACTTACACTAGAAGCAAATCCTTAATTTGAGCTGCATGTAAAATATGCCCACTTGGCCAATGGGCTTCTGAGACGTTTTAGGGATTACCCAGACCAGAAAGGGGTTTGGTCACACCTGCCTTGTAACTCTGGGTGCCTTAATGCTATGCTCTGACACCAGAGCTCTGACACCAGTAGCCAGGCCACAAGTATAGAGGTCTCAATGCTGGCTTCTCCCAGCCTCATTACTCCTAGCACAGGGTGACCTCAACAACACCTTCCAGTCCAGAGTCTCCTCAAATCCATTTCCCCAAGTTCCTAACTACCAGACACTTGGAATTTTCCCCTCTGGTTTGTCACCTATGAAGGAATGAAACCTGCCCTCAATTATCAGTTCACGTTGGCACACACACTTCCCACAACAGAGAACTGCTTGGGGTAAAATAAAGAAAAAAGTTACTTAATAGAAAAATCATTGATTCAAAGATGCAATAGTAAGGGAAAGCAAATGCATACAAGTTACACAGGAAACAACATGAAGATGCAACCTCAGGCTTTACATTTCTATATTAGCTACATTCTCTTTTCTAATGTAAGTTATCTATTGCCTCTGAACAGTTTCCCAGCATGGCCTGTGTCCCAGAGGGCATTCAGTGTTTCACAGACAGCACCCAGCTTAAATGCTGGCCCTCAGCTTCTGGATAGCCTTCCCTTCAAACCCCTTCCCTTTTTTTCAGGGACTGCAGCGTTTTTTTCTTTCTCTCCGACTATGGTAATTCATGGTTACACAGGCTATGTACAGCTTATGTATGAATAAGCCACTCTCTAAGCGACATAAGTTACACAGACATAAGCTCCGGTGTGGACAGCGCTGTTGGTAGGAGAGCTTCTCCCACTGCCGTACCTACCCGCTGGCGTAATTAAGTTGATGGGAGAGCTCTCTCCTGTCGGCCTAGACTGCCTGCACTAGCAACAGTGCGGCTGCACCGCGGTGAGCTCTGTAGTGTAGCCATAGAGTGGGGGAAACTCACTCCTTCCTTACTTTTCCAACACTGGGGTTTTCTTTTCACTTCCAGTGTCTTTCCATTCACTTGAATGGGCCGCAATGGTTTTGCCCTGGGTTTTACAATGCTAGGTGCTTGGATTAGTTTCATGTAAACACCTAGCCTGGGAGGTGCCCCTCCCTGCCTGATTGCTTCCCCATGCTGCTGTGAAGTGATGCTGTAGTTCAGTAGTTCTCAACCTTGTGGACTTGTGACCCCTTTCACATAGCAAGCCTCTGAGTGCGACCCCCCTAATAAATATATAAAAAAGTGCTTTTAATCTAACACCATTATAAATACTGAAGGCAAAGCGGGGTTTGGGGTGGAGGCTGACAGCTCGCAACCCGCCATGTAATAAACTCGCGACCCCCTGAGGGGTCCCGACCCCCAGTTTGAGAACCCCTGCTGTAGTTGCACCCTACTTACAATTACAATATTCTATACATATGTACCTGCATACATGCCTACCCATAACCTGGATACATATTTCCTAATGACCATCACGTCCAGAGCATGACAAGCTTTCAGAAAAGACCTTACTTGTCATATATTTATATACAATAGCATTGTGTACAACCATTTCATTCAATTGCTTTTTGGGGTTCAGACCTCCTATTCTCCTCTTGGACCAGGATTGTCATAGCATCATTATCTTTTTGCTCCAGCACTGGCTATTGCAGCACCTCAGGAAGATATTACATCCTGAAATTATGTCATTGCACAAGAAACTCTGGCCTCCTGGAGCTAGTAATGATATTCCCAGAAGTAAAACCTTTTTGGAGGAGCTATATATGGGAATGATATCCAAGACTGCCATAATGGCAAATATCAGCAGGACAGGCAGACATACATAAAGACACCACAATAAAAAAATCATTGGAAGTGCAGCTATTTTAAAATATATAATAAAATCTGCTCCACACACCATCTAGAGTAGAGAGCCCACTACTTAAATCGGTGGGCTTGTCTACACTTAAAATGCTGTAGCAGCGTAGCTGCATTGCTTCATTGTAGACACTACCTATGCCAATGAGAAGGATTCTCCCATTGGCAAGGTAACCCACCTCCCTGAGAGGTGGTAGCTGGGTCGACAGAAGAATTCTCCCGTTGATCTAGTGCTGTCTACACCTGGGGTTAGGTCGGTATAACTACGTCACTCAGGGGTGTGGATTTTTCATATTTCTGAGCGACACAGTTACACCAATCTAATTTCCTAGTGTAGACCAGGCTGGTATTTAAACAGATTCAGGCTTGGTCTACACCTACAACAACCTAGTTACATTGCTCAGGGTTGTGAAAAACTGCACACTCTGTGCAACATAATTAGGTTGGCCTACCCCCCAATTGAGTAGACACAGCTCAACTGACGGAAGGATTCTTCCACTGACCTTGCTGCGCCTCTCCGAGAGGTGGATTTACTACAGCGATGGAATAACCCCCTTCTGTTAGGCAGTAGCGAGATCAATGGAAGAATTCTTCTGTCAACCTAATTCTGGCTACACCAGCAGGTAGGTCAACACAAGGATGACTCTCAGGGGGTGGATTTTTTCACACCAGTGAGAGATTTAGCTATGCCACTGTAAATTTTCAGTGTATAGACCAGCCCTTGTGCAAACCCCATGGGCAAACACTTATTTCTGTCTGAGAGTGGCTTATTTCAGTTTAGCTTAAAACTGTTCCCTGTTGACTTAAATGAAAACAAGCCAGTCTCAAACTGACTGTTCACATAGAAGTTTAGACCCCTTTAATTAAAGTGATTTAGTTCACACTTTAGCTTAATCTGATGTAAACTGCTCATTGTAAACAAGCACTTCATTAAAAGCTATGGGTCAGATCTGCAGGTGTAACTGGCATATTTACAATGACTCCAATGAGCTGGGATGATTGACACCGGCTGAGGTTCTGGCCCTGTATCTGCTAGACACCTGATTAATGCTGGTTCACTGCCTGGTCATTTCAGACAGCAGGTCACACCATATTTAGGAATTGTTCCACTGGGATGTGAACATCAGCAATAGCTTCCCCGTGTAATGCACCAGGTATGAACCAAATGGTTTGTGAGGTTCTGGCCTCATCCTCAGTTAATGGCTCCCAGTTAACAGAACCAGCCCAAGGGCAAGGAGATGGGAGAGAGAGTTCATAAATATTTATGAAGCAAAACAAGTGGTAGAGCTAGTCCCTTTTAACAGTCTTCATTATCTCCCTCTCCATTCTCCTGATGAAGCAATTGTATTAAAAACTAGGCATCTTGTTAGTGTTTCTCAGCTGCCACTCACACACAATCAGACTCAAAAACATTATTTAAACACGTACACGTCTACAAATGGAAACAGGATGGAACAGACACACATTCCTTTTTAAATCACTCGGCTGCTCGGGGACAGGACCAGACTGACAGACCTCTTTTGTGCCTAATCCTGCAAGCTGCTGAGCACCCTCAGTTCCCATGAGTTGGAGACCAGGGTACTTAGCCTCTCTCAGCACATGTTCAGCAGTGTGCAGAACTGAGTCCTTTATTCACAGAACACGTCTAGCCTGGGCAACAGCAGAGCAAGCTTTCCTCATTCTGCCCCACCAACGGGCCTCGGCCCTGACCAGAGCAGTCTGCCTTTACAGGAGAAGGATTATTTCATTCTCCAACCTCCGTCAGTCCTTAGTTTTTCTGCTGAGGCTGCCAACAAGAGTGGAAATTACTGCTGATTGTGATGTAGAAACCTGCCCTGCTAAGACCTCCAACTTATTTCACATCAACCAATCAGCAGCAGTGAGGCATTAACAAGTTTCAGACAGGGCTAGTGTTAAGAGCGTGACCACATCCATCCAGTTCCCCAAAGAACCAGGCACACACCAAGAAACAGACCTATGGTGAATTTTTCATCCCTGCTATGGTTTCTGTATGCTGCTGGTTGAGGGAGAATTCCCTCTGCATCACATTGCATAGGACAGCCATTCGCATGCTGGGGGCAGGAGGGGATGTGCCAGGAGTAAGAGGGGACAGGTTGACAGTGCCAGGCGGATTCTGGTCAGCACTGCCCCAGCTCAGGACAGGCTGCTGTAATTTAAGGCATTCCCTGGAATGACTTGGAATTTGGAGCTATCCTTGATTTCCTCCTCTGGACTGCATGTGCTGTGTTGCTCATCTGTTGAGACACACAAAGAAATGCACATACTCACACTCAGTAACATAAAACCAGCTCCAAGCACACCAGAAGAAACATGCAACTCACTCTCAGGTATGGACAAACTTACAGACAAAGAAACTTACATATTTTCCTTACATAACATACACCCTCTTACACGCAACGTGCGCACAGATTCATTAGGATGTTCATTTGCAATAAAGGCCTCGTGGTTTGTTGGAGATCATTACCCCACAAAAACTGATGCAATGACTCAGCTGAAAAGAAATGCAAGTGCAGTCAGCAAGGGTTTTTTCCCCAAGAGAGAATGTTCATCACACTTAATTAAAACAACCTAACAGATGCAAAGAAAGAGTCAGAGAAAATTTCCCCAGCTTGAAGTTCAGCCCTATGCCCTGGGAGTGGCATTCCTGTGTTCCCATCAGCATTCTCCCCACTTTGCCACCCAAGCAGTCAATTCATTGCCCTACCTTTGAGCACCTTGAGAGAGAAAGGAAGCTGATCTGAATATAGCCAACCCTACTTGGGCTGGTATTGAGGTCTGAATCCAGGACCATCAGCACTCCCTAGCACAAACCTCTACCACTTCAGCAAAAGGAATAAATCCATTCACTGGGAGCCATAGCAGACTCTTAAACCTCTGTGGATGAGCCACGACAGGGGGATGCAGGACACCCACTGAACAATGGTTTATACACAGTTGGCCTCTTGTTCGCAAAGACCAGGAAATCCCCCTGCATTCTTGCCATGAGAGTGGCCAGTTCCATCAACATTATCCCATGAGAAAAGGAAAAGGAAAGGAAAGAAAAGAAAAAAATTCTTGAATCTGGTCCCTTTGGGTGTTTCACTACCTTAGTGCCTCAGGCCTCATTAGCATGGTGAAATTCTAGTGGGAATGGGATCCAGTTCTACAAGCACATTTATATTCATTTCCCCAAAGAGGTCTGTCTAGGATACACAAAAAGTCAGTGATGCAGAAGGTTTGAAGAAGGCATCTTGTGTCACTGAAAAGTTGCTGACTTTTCCATCTCTTAGCAGCTTATAGCACAATGCACATAGGGACAGTCTACCAGCACACCTCTGGAGCCCATGTGTACACACAGCAATCACAAACCTCCCTAAAGCACAACACTGCAGACACATTGCTCAGACCAAGGTGGAACATCATATTCGGAAGCTGTAGTCTCCAAAGGCTACCATTAGAACTCGTCAAAAATGTGGAGGTGGGATTATGGAAGATTTTGACCAAAAATAGTTTGCATCAAAATTTTCAGTAAAAAAAATATTTTTCACTGAAAAACTGAAAACCCCCAAACTAAACATTTTTGGTTTTGGCTGAAATGTTTCAATTTTCACTTTAGGCCAAAAAACAAAAAAATTTCAGGAAAGCAGACACCTTCTACAAAAAAAATTGTTTATTCAAAAAGGTAACTTTCCACGGAAAAAAAGTTTTGACAAATTTTTTCACCAGATCTCACCACAGTTCTGTATTACAGATGAGCATGCTTGCCATCTCTTCCATTGTAGGTAAATTAGATATGTTTACCAGCACATTGCCAGTGCAGCTCCACAAGCAGATCATAGTTTCAGTGTGCCTTATCTACATACCTGATCTATCTGTATCTGTCATTTGTAAACCTTTGAGTCTGTATTCCTCTTGTATTAGTAACCCCTTTCTCCAGACCATCCACCTACTTCTGATCCTCAAGTCTCTTCCTATCTCTCTGTGTGGGAAAAATTCTATAGATTTGCAGCAATGACTAGATAGACTCTGCTTGTTAAGAATGAACGTAGTTCACGAAGTCCATCTGATTCCACTTCCTCACTTAAATTAGCATTTGAAGTGCCCCACAACATTACAGGATCATAGGTGGTAGAGCCACAAAAGACCTTCCAGGTCATCTGCTTTGGCTCTTGCAGACATTTCCTTAAAACATTCCCTCTAGTATCTAATATTTTTGAGGTCTATAATTTGTTTGAAAAGCAATGGGCTTTATTTTATTGCGCATCACATTAATTTTACATTCATGTAACTCCAATGACTGCCATGGAGCTACTCTTGACTTACTCTTGTGTAAGGGAGAAGAGAAGCAGGCCCATCATACTTAATGCAATTTTACGATGCACTTTATTAGGTTCTTCTTCATTGCCTGTAGGAGTTCATTCTACACACAGGAGGTGGAAAGAAACTTTTTGAATATTAAGTCCATTGCCTTTGCAAGGGTAAGATACAATCCTGCAACCAAGATCAGATATTAAACTTGATTTAGTCAAAGCAGGAGGGGAGAGCACCAAGCTGTGCTACAACAGAGACTAGGGGAGGTTTAGTCTTAACTGTGCATATCATTTATACCACATTCAGTACTGCATACCTCCAAAAATATACATACCACATGTTAAAGAGTTCTGGAATATTTGCTCATGGTCTAAACTGGAATCCATTCATATTGTTTTGTTTTTTACAGTCTAGAAGTGTTTAACATCCAATAAAGGTGAAAGTTCTGAGCTCTCAACCTGGCCAACTAATTCTGATCAGTTCTGAGAGCTGCCTGGCTGCTAGATATAGTGGCTTCTGAAGACTGGTGCAATTGGTGACATTGATCTCTAAACTGCTCAGAACCTTTTTCACATTTATTAAGAACAAAATAAACATTCCGTCAAGCAAATTCAAGTGGATGCTTTGTGATTCTTCAGTACACAAAACATATATAAAGTCTCATTTGAGGTTCTGGTGACACAAGTTTGGTTTTGTGGTTAGTAATGTCACCAGAATTCTTCTTTCCCGTCAGGGTTCACATTATTCAGTAAATTAATGAGGTACTGGTCAGTCATATTTAGTCCAAAAATTAGGTTCTATAATATTTTATAAAACCTTAAACAGAAACATTTCCATGAAGTTATATTTTAATTTAAAAAAAACACACAACGATGGAACATTTTAAATCTAAACTAAAAATCTGCTGCAGCGATTGGATCTCTACGTTATATCTAGGGCTTCTGATTTTTGGTTTTAACTGATAAACACCAATTAAAACATCCCGATACATAAACAAACAAACAAATGGGAAAGAGAGAAATCAGTGTTTATCCAACAAACACTGGAAAACACCAGAAATGCTTACTTGTATCTAAGGGCTTGTTGATACAGAGTAATAATGCTGCCTACAGGGAGGATTTCTACAGCGCACTAATGTGTTGCATGGTAATTGGTCCATGTAGATCCTACTGGTGCACACTAAAGGTTCCCGAGTGCGCTTTAACATAGCGCAGTTTGAAACAGTACTATGTTAAAGCACACCAGGGAACATTACGAAGAGATTACTCAGTACAGTATACACAAACAGAAAGCCCTGAAAACACATGAGTTTTGCACATCTATATAAAACTCCAAAACTGCTAAAAACAACTCCCTGTAATTAAATTAACTCAAAAAGCAGAAGCCCAAGTTATTGTGTAAATACCAGAGAGTGAAACTGACTAGAAAACGAATAGTTAGACAAAAGTGAAACCAACTATTTGCATTAAGACAGCTGAGAAAAATGCGCAAAGGAGTCAATTAGCATGAAAAGTGAACTAGATTTTTTAAATATTCATTTTTACTAATCTTAGAATCATATAATCATAGGACTGGAAAGTGATCTCAAGAGGTCATCTAGTCCAGTCCCCTGCTCTCATGACAGGATTAAGTATTATCTATCCCTGACAGGTGTTTGTCTAACCTGCTCTTAAAAATGTCCAATGACAGAGCTTCCACAACCTCCCTAAACAATTTGTTCCACTGCTTAACTACCCTGTCAGTTAGGAAGTTTTTCGTAATGTCCAGCCTAAAAGGCTCTTGCTGCAATTTAAGTCCATTGCTTCTTGTCTTATCCTCAGAGGTTAAAGAGAACAATTTTTTCCCTCCTCCTTGTAACAACCTTTTATGTACTTGAAAACTGTTCTGTCTCCTCTCAGTCTTCTCTTCTCCAGACTAAATAAACCCAATTTTTTCCAATCTTCCCTCATAGGTCATGTTTTCTAGACCTTCAATCATTTTTTCTGCTCTTCTCGGGACTTCCTCCAATTAGTCCACATCTTTCCTGAAATGTGGTGCCCAGAACTGGATACAGTCGTTCAGCTGAGGCCTAATCAGCGTGGACTAGAGCAGAAGAATTACTTCTTGTGTCTTGCTTACAACACTCCTGCTAATACATCACAGAATGATGTTTGCTTTTATTTATTTATTTTTTGCAACAGTGTTACACTGTTGATTCATATGTAGTTTGTGATTCACTGTGACCTCCAGATCCCTTTCTGCAGTACTCCTTCCTACGCAGTCATTTCCCATTTTGTATGTGTGCAACTGATTGTTCCTTCCTAAGTGGAATACTTTGCATATGTCTTTATTGAATTTCACCCTATTTACTTCAGATCAATTCTCCAGTTTGTCCATATCATTTTGAATTTGAATCCTATCCTCCAAAGCATCCGCAACCCCTCCCAGCTTGGTATTGTCCACAAACTTTATAGGTGTAGTCTCTATGCCATTATCTAAATCATTGATGAAGATATTGAACAGAACCGGTCCCAGACTTGATCCCTGCAGGACTCCACTTAATATGCCCTTTCAGCATGACTGTGAACCACTGATATCTACTCTCTGGGAACAGTTTTCCAACCAGTTATGCACCCACCTTATAGTAACTCCATCTAAGTTATATTTTCCTAGTTTGTATATGAGAAGGTCATGTGAGTCAGTATCAAAAGCCACACTAAAGTCAAGATATACCACATCTACCGCTTCCCCCATCCATAAGACTTGTTACCCTGTCAAAGAAAACTATGAAGTTGGTTTGACACAATTTGTTCTTGACAAATCCTGCTGACCGTTACTTATCACCTTATTATCTTCTTGGTGTTTGCCAACTGATTGCTTAATTATTTGCTCCATTATCTTTCGGGGTACTGAAGTTAAGCTGACTGGTTTGTAATTCCCTGGGTTGTCCTTATTTCTATAGATGGGCAAATATAGTGCCATTTTCCAGTTCTCTGGAATCTCTCCCGTCTTCCATGACTTTTCGATGATAATCGCTAATGGCTCAGATATCTCCTCAGTCATCTCCTTGAGTATTCTAGGATGTACTTCATCAGGCCCTAGTCACTTGAAGACATCTAACTTGTCTAAATAATTTTTAACTTGTTCTTTCCCGATTTTAGCCTCTGATCCTAGCTCATTTTCATTGGCATTCATTATGTTAAACATCCAATCACTACTAATCTTTTTGGTGAAAACTGAAACAAGAAGGTCATTTAGTATTTCTGCCATTTCCACATTTTCTGATATTGTTTTTCCCCCTCATTGAGTAATGGGCTTACCCTGTCTTTGGCCTTCCTCTTGCTTCTAATGTATTTGTAGAATGTTTTCTGGTTACCCTTTATGTCTCTAACTAGTTTAATCTCAGTTTTGCGTCTTGGCTTTTCTAATTTTGTCCCAACATACTTGTGTTATTTATTTATATTCATTCTTTGTAATTTGACCTAGTTTCCACTTTTTGTAGGAATCTTTTTGGAGTTTCAGATCATTGAAGCCAGGGTGGTCTCTTGCCATACTTCCTTAGGCAGTGGGATAGTTTGCTCTTGTGTACTTAATAATGTCTCTGAAAAACTGCCAACTCTCTTGAACTGTTTTTCCCCTTAAACTTACTTCCCACAGGATCTTACCTACCAACTCCCTGAGTTTGCTAAAGTCTTCCTTCTTGAAATCCACTACTTTTATTGTGCTGTTTTCCCTCCTATCATTCCTTAGATTCATGAATTCTACCATTTCATGATCACTTTCGCCTACCACTTTCAAATTATCAACCAGTTCCTCCTTATTTGTCAAAATCAAATCTAGAACAGCTTCTACCCTAGTAGCTTTCTCCACCTTATGAAATAATAATAATAAAAAAAAGCCTCCAATACATTCCAAGAACAGTTGGAAAATCTGTGCCATGCTTTGTTATTTTCCCAACAGATGTCTAGGTAGCTGAAGTCCCCCAGCATGTCCTGTGCTTTGGATGATTTTGTTAGTTGTTTTAAAAAAGCCTCATCTACATCTTCTTCCTGGTTAGGTGGTCTATCATGACATCACTTTTTTTCTTTACCCCTTTTATCCTCACCCAGAGACTTTCAACAAGTCTGTCTACTATTTTCACCTTAACCTCAGACCAAGTGTATACATTTTTAATATATAAGGCAACACCTCCTCCCTTTTTTCCCCTGCTTGTCCTTCCTGAGCAAGCTGTACCCTTCTATACCAATATTCCAGTCATGCGTATTATCCGAACAAGTCTCTGTGATGCCAACTATGTCACAGATGTGTTCATTAACTAGCATTTCAGGTTTTTCCTGCTTATTCCCCATACTTCTTGAGTTAGTATACAGATATCTAAGATACTGATTAATTATTGGTAATATAGATAAGAACTTTTTTTTTTGTTTTAAACTTAAAAACAAATTCTCTGCTGGCATAATTCTGTGGAAATACACAAGCAGAGAACATGGTCCATGATTTTTCTCTTGGCTGTGTCCCTTAACTTATCATGGAATATCAGGGTTGGAAGGGACCTCAGGAGGTCATCTAGTCCAACCCCCTGCTTAAAGCAAGACCAATCCCCAACTAAATCATCCCAGCCAGGGCTTTGTCAAGCCTGACCTTAAAAACTTCTAAGGAAGGAGATTCCACCACCTCCCTAGGTAACACATGCCAGTGTTTCACCACCCTCCTAGTGAAAAAGTTTTTCCTAATATCCAACCTAAACCTCCCCCACTGCAACTTGAGACCATTACTCCTTGTCCTGTCATCTGCTACCACTGAGAACAGTCTAGAGCCATCCTCTTTGGAACCCCCTTTCAGGTAGTTGAAAGCAGCTATCAAATCCCCCCTCATTCTTCTCTTCCGCAGACTAAACAATCCCAGTTCCCTTAGCCTCTCCTCATAAGTCATGTGTTCCAGTCCCCTAATCATTTTTGTTGCCCTCTGCTGGACTCTTTCCAATTTTTCCACATCCTTCTTGTAGTGTGGGGCCCAAAACTGGACATAGTACTCCAGATGAGGCCTCACCAATGTCGAATAGAGGGAAACGATCACGTCCCTCGATCTGCTGGCAATGCCCCTATGTATACAGCCCAAAATGCCACTGGTCTTCTTGGCAACAAGGGCACACTGTTGACTCATATCCAGCTTCTCGTCCACTGTCACCCCTAGGTCCTTTGCTGCAGAACTGCTGCCTAGCCATTCGGTCCCTAGTCTGTAGCGGTGCATGGGATTCTTCCATCCTAAATGCAGGACTCTGCACTTGTCCTAGTTGAACGTCATCAGATTTCTTTTGGCCCAATCCTCTAATTTGTCTAGGTCCCTCTGTATCCTATCCCTACCCTCCAGCGTATCTACCTCTTCTCCCAGTTTAGTGTCATTTGCTGAGGGTGCAATCCACACCATCCTCCAGATCATTTATGAAGATATTGAACAAAACCGGTGCGAGGACCGACCCTTGGGGCACTCCACTTGATACTGGCTGCCAACTAAACATGGAGCCATTGGTCACTACCCGTTGAGCCCGACAATCTAGCCAACTTTCTATCCACCTTATAGTTCATTCATCCAGCCCATACTTCTTTAACTTGCTGGCAAGAATACTGTGGGAGACCGTGTCAAAAGCTTTGCTAAAGTCAAGGAACAACACGTCCACTGCTTTCCCCTCATCCACAGAGACAGTTATCTCGTCATAGAAGGCAATTAGATGAGTCAGGCATGACTTGCGCTTGATGAATCCATGGTGACTGTTCCTGATCACTTTCCTCTCCTCTAAGTGCTTCAGAATTGATTCCTTGAGGACCTGCTCCATGATTTTTCCAGGGACTGAGGTGAGGCTGACTGGCCTGTAGTTCCCAGGATCCTCCTTCTTCCCTTTTTTAAAGATGGGCACTACATTAGCCTTTTTCCAGTCGTCCGGGACTTTCCCCGATCGCCATGAGTTTTCAAAGATAATGACCAATGTCTCTGCAATCACATCCGCCAACTTCTTTAGCACTCTCGGATGCAGCACATCCGGCCCCATAGACTTGTGCTCGTCCAGCTTTTCTCAATAGTCCTGAACCACTTCTTTCTCCATGGAGGGCTGGTCACCTCCTCCCCATGCTGTGCTGCCCAGTGCAGTAGTCTGGGAGCTGACCTTGTTCATGAAGACAGAGGCAAAAAAAGCATTGAATACATTAGCTTTTTCCATATCCTCTGTCACTAGGTTGCCTCCCTCATTCAGTAAGGGGCCCACACTTTTCTTGACTTTCTTCTTGTTGCTAACATACCTGAAGAAACCCTTCTTGTTACTCTTAACATCTCTTGCTAGCTGCAACTCCAGGTGTGATTTGGCCTTCCTGATTTCACTCCTGCATGCCCGAGCAATATTTTTATACTCTTCCCTGGTCATTTGTCCAATCTTCCACTTCTTGTAAGCTTCTTTTTTGTGTTTAAGATCAGCAAGGTTTTCACTGTTAAGCCAAGCTGGTCGCCTGCCATATTTACTATTCTTTCTACACATCGGGATGGTTTGTCCCTGTAACCTCAATAAGGATTCTTTAAAATGCAGCCAACTCTCCTGGACTCCTTTCTCCCTCATGTTATTCTCCCAGGGGATCCTGCCCATCAGTTCCCTGACGGAGTCAAAGACTGCTTTTCTGAAGTCCAGGGTCCGTATTCTGCTGCTCTCCTTTCTTCCCTGTGTCAGGATCCTCAACTCGATCATCTCATGGTCACTGCCTCCCAGGTTCCATCCACTTTTGCTTCCCTACTAATTCTTCCCAGTTTGTGAGCAGCAGGTCAAGAAGAGCTCTGCCCTAATTGGTTCCTCCAGCACTTGCACCAGGAAATTGTCCCCTACACTTTCCAAAAACTTCCTGGATTGTCTGTGCACTGCTGTATTGCTCTCCCAGCAGATATCAGGTTGATTGAAGTCTCCCTTGAGAACCAGGGCCTGCGATCTAGTAACTTCTGTGAGTTGCCAGAAGAAAGCCTTGTCCACCTCATCCCCCTGGTCTGGTGGTCTATAGCAGACTCCCACCACGACATCACCCTTGTTGCTCACACTTCTAAACTTAATCCAGAGACTCTCAGGTTTTTCTGCAGTTTCATAACGGAGCTCTGAGCAGTCATACTGCTCTCTTACATACAATGCAACTCCCCCACCTTTTCTGCCCTGCCTGTCCTTCCTGAACAGTTTATATCCATCCATGACAGTACTCCAGTCATGTGACTTATCCACCAAGTCTCTGTTATTCCAATCACATCATAATTCCTTGACTGTGCCAGGACTTCCAGTTCTCCCTGCTTGTTTCCAAGGCTTCTTGCATTTGTATATAGGCACTTGAGATAACTCGCTGATTGTCCCTCTTTCTCCGTATGAGGCAGGAGCCCTCCCTTCTCGCGCGCTCCTGCTCGTGCTTCCTCCTGGTATCCCACTTCCCCACTTACCTCAGGGCTTTGGTCGCCTTCCCCCGGTGAACCTAGTTTAAAGCCCTCCTCACTAGGTTAGCCAGCCTGCTCGCGAAGATGCTCTTCCCTCTCTTCGTTAGGTGGAGCCCGTCTCTGCCTAGCACTCCTCCTTCTTGGAACACTCCTCCTTCTTGGTCAAAGAATCCAAAGCCTTCTCTCCGACACCACCTGCATAGCCATTCGTTGACTTCCAGGATTCGACGGTCTCTACCCAGGCCTTTTCCTTCCACAGGTAGGATGGACAAGAAGACCACTTGCACCTCAAACTCCTTTATCCTTCTTCCCAGATCCACGTAGTCTGCAGTGATCCACTCAAGGTCATTCTTGGCAGTATCATTGGTGCCCACATGGAGAAGCAGGAAGGGGTAGTGATCTGAGGGCTTAATGAGTCTCAGCAGTCTCTCCGTCACATCATGAATCCTAGCTGCTGGCAAGCAGCAGACTTCTCAGTTTTCCCGGTCAGGGCGGCAGATAGATGAGTCAGTCCCCCTGAAGAGAGAATCCCCGACCACCACCACCCGCCTCCTTCTCTTGGGAGCGGTGGTCACGGAACCCCCAACCCTAGGACAGTGCATCTCATGCCTTCCAATCGGCGGAGTCTCCTTCTGTTCCCTTCCCTCAGATGTATCATCTAGTCCACTCTCCGCATTAGTACCTGTGGAGAGAACATGAAAACAGTTACTTACCTGTATCTGCGTTGCTGGTACATGGACGCTCCCCTTTCTTCTTCTGGAGGTCACATGCTGCCAAACGTCTCTGTGCTTAGAGGAATTCTGCCTACATTTCTTCAGTCCCTAGCCTTTGAGAGTGAACTTGTATGTCCTGACTCCTGCTTTTGACAGGAATTCAATAAGAGAAGCAGGATCTCTTTACCTCCTTCATGGAAGCAGCACAAGTTTGTAGAGATTCTTTTTATTTGAATCAGTAGGTATTAGACTGCATTTTCTGCCATTTATTCATGAGTTTTGTTCCTTCCTGTTTTTTTCTTATTGAAAGTCACCTGAAAACCATGGTGATCTGTGTGGGTGGAGGGCTGGAAGGAGTATTGGAGTGTTTATTGTAACAGTCAGGGAGCAGTTGTGATGCTTCATTAAATCTTCTATTTTGCAACCTCTTGGTTAGGTAGACTTTTCTGTAAGTAAATTCTGGAATCTGGTGGAGTTCAAGAATTTCCAGGGATGGACTGTGGTGGTCATTTCTTCCTGTGTTGCAAGAGGAATAGTTCTTGCTGTCACCCAGAGGAGGATGTGGTCTGACCACACTAAGGGGGTGATTTTTGCAGGAGCCAGTCCAGGATATGGCTGACTGTATGTGTGAATCAAAAAATCAACTGTGAGAAAACCAAGGTGGAAAGTTTGTATTTGGAGGTTTTGGACTACTGGATCAACAGCATTACCACTGTGGATGCTGATATTTCCCTTCACCATTTCAGAGCGTTTCCACCAGCTCTTCTAGGAAGCCTTTGGTTTCTGGCTATAGAGCAGGGTTCTCAACCCACGAATCAGCACACAGCTGCGGCCCATGTAACATTCTTAGAGCCATTCAGTGGTAGTAGATATACTGTGTGGATGCGGCCCACGTAGCACACAGAGAGAGCTGCATATGCGGCCCACAGTGGTAAATAGGTTGAGAACCATGGCTACAGAGGCAGCAATATCATGCTCTGAAGAACTTTCCCATTCCTAAATCATGTAGTAAACCCAGATTGCCACCACTCAGCTCCAGAACCCAGCACCTCTCCTTGCAAGGATTTATAATCTTATTTCACTGGGAGGATCTCCTGCATCTGGAGCACCAGAAAAGCAGCAATCCTTCCTGGATGCAAAATCAAACAACAAATAGGACCACACTCGTGCACATCTATCTGAAGCTGTTGGGACTGGTAATGAGAGCAGAAAGGCTGATGTGCCAGTATCATGCAGATGACACCCAGCTCCTCATTCCCTTTACATAAAACAAACAGCATCATCCCCCAGCTTTCCAGGCAAGACTGAGATGATGCTTGTAGGAAGAGGAAAGCGGTTCAAGAAACTTGCCTTCTCTAAGTTGTTCCCATTATTCAAGGCATCTGCCTTCAGACTGTCAAGATGGTCCACAACCTTGGGATCTGTTTGGAGTTCTCAGCTGCTACTGGATGCCTAGATAGCCCTGGCAGAAAAAAACCACAACACTTCCATCTGCCACTGGCTGTAGGATTGCACCCCATCCTATCAGACATAGACCTGGCTATACAGATTCAGGAATTCAAGACCCTCATATTTGATTATTGAACCTCATCATTTCTAGGAATGAAGCCACACACCCTGAAAAAGCTCTACCTGGTGCAAAATGCAGCAACCCATCTGCTTATCTACACAGGTCACCATGAATACATCACCCTGTGCAATCTCTGCATTATCTCCTCTTTAAATACAGAGTCCAATTCAATTTTTCTGTCCTGATATTCAAATTCCTTCATGGGATGGGGACTAGATATTGAGGGATCACTTCTCCATCAGTGATTATGACTTCCCATGACAGCTACATTCCACTCAAACAATAAAATGGTTGACCAACAGCAGGAGGCTCTTGGGAGGAAGAACTTTCGCAGACTATGAAACTCACACCTGTAAGAATTAAGCATGACCCCAGGCCTCACCTCATTCAGAACTAAATGCAAAACACATCTGACGTGGCTCTTCTTCTATAAGACATTCACAAACGCACACAAATGCCAGCTGCCATACACGAACCCATACCCACACAAACTAATCTAGCTATTTCTTTTACAGTCTGAGCCAGGTGATAGAGAAAAAAAAGAGATCGTTAATGTTGTTTCTATTTTTAATTACTTGGGAGGGGTTCAGATACTGTGTTGATGGAGGTCCTGTAAGCTACCTACTAGATAGATATGTAACCCACACACCTCCTGGGTATGGTATTCTGTCCCATCTAGAGGCACTAAGACCACTTAGAGAGAGAGATTAATGAGTCTGCTCTACAGCCTTAGCGAAGAGCCATATGGTTTTTAGCTCACGCAGTAGAGGCTCATGCATGAAGCTCCAAAGGCCCCAAGTTCGATCCCGCCCGGGCTCTGTTGGTGTTACAGATAGATAATCATAGAACCCATCTGTCATATCCCTCAAGACAGAAGGAAGACAATCTCAGATATCTTGCCAAACAACACAGATGTATCACTCATTTCTCCACACTTTATGAATAATGGAGATCACAGTGTTCCTATGTCTTTCTGCTTGCCCTTTCTATTGTCTTCATTTCTGGACTATTCTGTTAATACAGGCATGCAGACACACACAAACAATGCTACGGGTTTGGATGAAAACAATAGAAGTTAGGGGGTTCAGAGAGGGACTGTTGTCAACTCACTTCTGGCTGTATTTTATTACAGCGCATATGTTATATTGAGGTCCCTAGCTGTGTTACCTGTAGAAAGCAATCGGCTAATGTTGAAGTTTCCTCAACTATCCGATTCAGCTCTGCTCCTTTAGGATTCTTTATAGCAGTTAGAACAGGGGAAAGCAAAGGAGTCAGGATTCTCAGGTTCTCTTCTCAGCTTTTCCACGGACTTGCTGTGACTTTACACAAATCACTCAGCTTCCCCATGCTTCAGTTTTCCCGTCTGGAGACCAGATGTATTAATACACAGCTACTCACAGGTTACTAGCTAGCAGTTGTTACATACTCATATCTTATGTACATTGAGCACAGAGTGGGGAGACACAACACACACTGACCAGTGAGTTACATGGGCACATTAGATCACATCCTGCTATGCTCTGTGGCTGCAGAAGGCCCTGCCCCAGTAAAAACAAACATATCTGGTGCAAAAAAAGAGGCAGGATTTGGGAACCTCCATCACACAGAAAAGCTTTGCAGGGGCTCAGGGTGGCACAGTAGACAGAAGGATTTGGGATGGGGCAGGAAAGAGAAGTGAGATTTGGGACAGTGGAACCAACTACATGGGTCTATCAGGCATTCTCCCCTCTGGAAAGGAAGAGCACTTGCTGCAAGGGCATTTCCAAGGCTACTGTAGCAACTAAAGAGAAGCTCTGTGGCTGCAATGCAGCCTCCAGCAGAGAATTCCTTTCCCCTAAGATCCCAAATCCACTGACCATCCACTTGGGTTTTGTGCTGGGATCCACAATTTGGCCCACAGCATTTTGAATGCCCTCTCGTGGTAGTACAAATGATAATATCCATTAGAACAAGAATTGCTACTTTGTTTCAGTGTGGACCACATCTTAACAGTGAGATCCAGGCTCATTCCCCACTGCATTACTTACACCAATGGAAAACTGGAGTAGCACAGTGGTGATCTACCACTAGGCAGAGGTAGACTAGCATACCTTGTTACTAGGTGGATAATGATCAAGGGAGTTTAGTAATTAATGAAGGGAGAGGTAATTGTGAGAGAGAAGCTTTGGTGGGCGTAAGTTCCCCACTCCTGCCATGTGGAGGAAAATGTTAGAATTTTTTAATGCATGTTGTTAATTTGAATAAAGCTGCTCCATTCTAGGGGCCGGATTCTCAGTGGGTGTAAACTGATGTAGCTCCATTGACTTCTATCGGTAGAAGCTCATCACAATGTAAACCTGAGATCCTCACCATTTGTGGTCATTAAAGATCACACAGCACTAGTCACAAAAGGAAGGTGTTAGCGGTGCCTGAAGTCCAACCTGAGTAAATTACATTCTGCCTACCTAAACCCTTCCCCATTCCTGCCACAGTTTCAGCTGGATATGATAGTCTACACTGCCTGTTCTAAACTGTTGTGTGTTGTTGTAGCATGTTGTTAAACAACTGGTGTGTTTTACCCCAGAGGTGGCTTAATTTCAGTGCTGGGCAGAGTGATACATTCTCTCTCTCTCTCTCTCTCTCTCTCTCTCTCACACACACACACACACACACATTCTCTCTCTCTCTCTCTCTCTCTCTCACACACACACACACACACACACACATTCTCTCTCTCTCTCTCACACACACACACACACACAGAGTCAGTTTGTAAAAAGCTGTGCAATCCAGTTCGCTGAATGGCGCTGTATGACTATCATAAATCATTCCTTATCTAACTTGGCTCTTTTTATAAATAGCACAGCTTGACTTTGTACATCTTAAATGTTTTGGATCATTTCTTTTGTTTGAAAAAAAACCCTCAGTGATAAGGATTTATTCATTTACAGGGAGAGGGAGACAGGTATTAATATCTTTGTGGTGATGTTGCTGTTAATGAAAACAGTCCCAACAGGAGATGAATTTTCAGTCTTTTCTATAAAAGGTACCAGCAGCCTTATTCACTAGGCTACCTAGGATGTTGTTTAAAGCTTAACATACACACACATACACACACACACAAAATTTCATGTAAATTAGCCACCTGAGCGTACCAACGTGGACCCATGATTGAAATGGAAACATATTGACATTGGCATAAAAGAGGCTAATTAACTGCTCCCCTTCTGCCAATTTTATACCAGACCCATCTAGCAGCTGAGCACTTCTTGGGCTGCTGAACATACACAAGTAAATCCTCTCATTCCATTGACTTCCGTGGAATGCCTATATAAACACGGCTGCACAGAATTATACAGGAATGGAAGAAGGAGGGGGAAGGAACTCCAGAGGCAAAGGGATAGAGAGCAGAAAGTACATCTCCCCACCTTCCTATGCAGCAAAGCTCTCATCACGCCTGCAAAATTTCTGGAAAATCAGACTTCACTTCATATGTTTTTCTTCCACTGTACAAAGAGCTATAGAAATGTTTTAGTCCAATGCAGCATGTTTTGGGCTGATAAGAATAACTACGTGCAGAGAATTTAGTCCTCTGTATCACACTGAGGAAAACAGAGAGGGAGTATTTGCACTTAAAGACTTAACCCCAAACAGGATTTGAACTCAAAACCTTTAAAGTTTGAAGACAGGCACTTTAGCCAATAAACTACACAGCCTGGGTAAGAGTGAGGGGAATTTGTAGGCATTAAGTGAGAGTCTGTACAGCTTCATAAATGCAACAGAAACCGAGAATTTGTTTTTAAGTACTATACTATGCAAGCGGTACTGGGCCTGATCTCCACTGCCTTGCACCTTGTGTCGTCACTTGCACCAGTGCAAGGTGGGCACAACAAGAGTGCAAAGTACTTTCCGGGTTTGGGTGGTGAATTCTAACATTGCAGCAGTTTATACCCCCATTGCACTCGTTTTGCATGAGTCTAAATGGCTCTAATAAGGTGCAAGGCAGGGAAAAATCAGGTCCACAGATTTCCAAGTGTATGTTCTCTAGTATTTTCCAAGATCTTTAGGTTTGCAAAGTTCATGAGAATCAGACTTATTTTATTATCTGAGATAAGTCCAAATCAAACCCCCAAACCAAACGCCACCAAAAGCTGAGATGTTTGCAATCCAGATCTACATTTTGAAGCCGAACCTATCTTTGCAATTTATAATCCTTTTATGCTTCTTAATCGCTTGTTTTCTCCACAACGTGCAGCAGACGGGGGGGATCATCTTAACATGTAACCATTCTGTATCCACATCATCACTTCCTATAATGAAAACCTCTATCTATGAATTATACCCATGAAAGTGACATAATAATGGGTGACTAGATAGATCAGGGGACTGGTAATAGGATACAAAAAGCCTTTCATCTTTAGGTCATCAGTATGAATCCAAATCATCTCACTAGTAAATGAAAGCCAAATGACAGTTGTTACAGACTGACACTATTCAGTAGCCTATAAGAAAAAAGCTGGTGGTCTCACTCCATTTCACAGTGGACTGATGTCCCCGTAGAAAAAAATACTACCAGAATTGACATCACTGTTATCACTCAGTAATGAAGCCAAGGACCTAAAATGCTTGGAAGCTAAAGCTTATTCTCTCATCCCAGGTACAGCATGGGCAGCAACAGTCCAAGTTTCAGCGCAGCACAGCACGTATGTATCTCCATATGTTCTCACAGATGCAGGTGTACAATTCTAGGGGAAAGCTCTCCATGTACCCAGAGTTCACAGTCAGCAAAAGGAGCAATTTTCAAGGACTTGCATTGAGGGTGATGAGATAGCAAGTGTGAAAAGTTGGGACACTGATTTCAGGGGGGAGGTATAGTTGTGTATAGAAGACAAAGCCCCTAATCTCGAGACATCTGGTCACTCTACCTGCAACTCTTCAAAGGTCTGCCTCCTAATAGGCTATAGAATCATTACACTCCCATTTCTGAGCCCGTTCTAGAGACAGCCCTTTTCCCTCTGGCTACAAATTAAAACATCTTTTTCCTCTCTCTCTGTCCCACCTTCCCTTCCTTTCCCTTCCCTTTCCTTCCCTTCCCTTCCCTTCCCCCTTCCAGATTTGAGAATACAGCTGTAAGAAAGATGGATGCTGTGGCAACTGCAAACTGAAAATGTTACTGGTTAACAAAAATGCTTGCTAGAAATAGAAGATAAGGTTACAAGCAATGTTTCTGCTGCCAAACCCTCTTCTGACTCCTGAAAAAGCACAACAAAGGTTAGCTGTTCTAGTAACCTTGCTCTCTAATTGTTTTTCCCCCTCACAGCCTGAAGAAGGCCTTAAAGCAAAAACATTACCTCTAATATCATTGACGGTTTACAGTGTGTGCTCTTTGAGGACCTTTCCCTTTCATAGGATACAAAGGAGCTGATGAATTCTAACCACTCCTGCAGACAACAGGGATGCATACACATCCAGCTTGTGTTGCTTTGAGCTCTCTCGCACCCGCCAGCTACAATTAGACAGGTGCCCTATTAGCTCTGTTCCATCACCTCATGTTAACTTCTGAGTGTTCAGTCAGGCTGTCCTGAAGAGAAGGACTAGTGCTCAATTTATGAGCTAAAGTATTTCTGTTAACTGTAGAGTGTTAGAGTTTATATACTCTGTGGACCACGCACTAATGGACGACATAGTCTCACTTGAGCAGGTCTATCCAACCCAGGGCAGTGAGCATATAGGGTGGGCTTTTCAAAAGAGCCTGAGCAGCTTAGAAGTACAAGACTCACTGAAGTCACTAGGAGCCTGATGCAATGAACACGGATGTCAATGAGAGTCTTTCCATTAACTTCAATGGGTATTGGATTAGAGCCTATTAGAGCTGGATGAATTATCTGTAGCAAATATTTTATTTGCTGAATTTTACTCTTTTTTTTCCTGTTTGCAGGCAGACTGATTTTTACAAATGTGTTTGTTAATTTAAAATTGATGAATCCTTACTGCAAATTTCAACCTATGCATTGCTTACCATATGTCTTTACTATTTGTTAGTTATTATTAGTGTTGTGTGACTTGTCACTTTACTCACATGGTATTGTTTCTGTTCCCTGGATTGGACAAGTGTAACTGTAATAAAGAAATAGAAGGGTTTTTGGACCAAGTGAATAGGAAAACCAGGAAGTCTGTTACTTCTGCTTCTTCCCAAACTGAAGTGTGTTTTGGAAGAAAACAAATTTTGTCTGCAGGCTCAAAACTCACTTCCAAGAACAAATGTTTGTGCGTTTGCAACAGAAACAGATATGGTGAACCAAAATTCAGTTTCTGAATTTTACCAAAATATTTGTGAATATTTTCCCCCACTCTTCACCCACTTCTGCACTTTAGCTAGTTACATTACAGTTCTATAAGAAAAATACAATTTCCCAAACAACTGAAAAGAAACCAAAACATTTTGAGTACTTGCTCTGAAAGATGTCACAGAAATATATGTTGGTATATTCATAGATACTAAGGTCAGAAGGGACCATTATGATCATCTAGTCCGACCTCCTGCACAACGCAGGCCACAGAATCTCACCCACCCACTCCTGCGAAAAACCTCTCACCTATGTCTGAGCTATTGAAGTCCTCAAATTGTGGTTTAAAGACTTCAAGGAGCAGAGAATCCTCCAGCAAGTGACCCATGCCCCATGCTACAGAGGAAGGTGAAAAACCTCCAGGGCCTCTTCCAATCTGCCCTGGAGGAAAATTCCTTCCCGACCCCAAATATGGCGATCAGCTAAACCCTGAGCATATGGGCAAGATTCACCAGCTAGATACCCAGGAAGAATTTTCTGTAGTAACTCAGATCCCACCCCATCTAACATCCCATCACATGCCATTGAGCCTATTTACCATGAATATTTAAAGATCAATTAATTACCAAAATCATGTTATCCCATCATACCATCTCCTCCATAAGCTTATTGAGTTTAATCTTAAAGCCAGATAGGTCTTTTGCCCCCACTGCTTCCCTGGGAAGGCTATTCCAAAACTTCACTCCTCTGATGGTTAGAAACCTTCATCTAATTTCAAGTCTAAACTTCCCAATGACCAGTTTATATCCATTTGTTCTTGTGTCCACATTGGTACTGAGCTTAAATAATTCCTCTCCCTTTTCAGGGGAAGAGCATTTCAAAGTTTCTGGCTGTTAGCAGAGGCACCTCCGATTCCTGTTCACTTGAGATTATAACATATCAGTATGATGGTCAGATGGACCAACACCAGAGATCTTAATAGGCATGACAGGACATTGGACAACAGACAGTCCCTTAGCTGTGCCAGTCCCAGACAGTGCTCCAGTTTGGGGACAGAGTGGCAGACCAGAGACAGTAGCTGACAAGAGAAGATCCCCGACAGAAGCACAGGTGATCAGTAAAATACAAATTTGTGATAACTGAAACCAAGCTGTCAGTGTTCTCATTCCCGGGAAAGGGAAGCAATATTTGCTTCAGCCCCCTTTCCTTATGATTTGCCATATCTGTATCAGATCTTTTGTTCCTCAAGTTTGAATCCCACTTCTAGCAGAGGCCCATACATGATCCTTCAGAGGAAGGCTAGTAATGTACACCATCAGTTGTGCACTACTGTATGGGATGGACGGGGGAACAGGGAGATTCCTTCCTGACGCCTGCACATGATCAAATTATACACCCTGAAGGAATTTGCCTTGGAATTTTTGAACATGCTCAGGTTTCGTTCCTAAATTGAAAAGAATCTCTTTGGAGGATAAGGATGAACATATAGACTCTTTACTCCCATTAGCCATGCCAGTCCTCTTTTAGCTTTAATACAGTCATGCACATCACCAGTATATTTTGCTACACTATTTTATCAGAAGCTTTAAATAATAATAGCTCTGCTGACAAAACATGAGCTAACCAGTAAAGCTGAATAACCCATATAGTTGCCACCACCACCCTACCTGCAATTTTGTAGCTATGCTGCTGGATAGTCTCATAAACTTCCTTTCAATAGGCTATTAAAAAAACAAAGGCTTTTGCAGAACCCTCCCCACTTCAGTGTCACTACCAGATGCTATCCAGAATGGCACAGATGAGCTGCAGTGATTTAACTTGGATGGAGAGAAGGCTCCTGGAGAGCCATGAGCAGGGATTAGGAAAGGTGGGTCTACTGCTGGGTCATAGGAAGGGGATGGGTTAGGGAATGAACTTCAAAGTTGGGTAGGGAAAAATTTGAGCTACAACATTCAGCTCCAGATTTCAAACTCTTCCAAATGTATGGGTATTTGGGTCCTAGGGTTTGATTAGACCTATTATAGAGACTGGGACCAGCTGCAAAATTTAGGTGCAGGTCGGATTCCAACCCTCACCCCAAAGTCTCTAATATTTTTCAGCTCTGGGGTGCACAAACTTCTAAAGCTTTACGGGTCCTCCCACCTCCATTAATAATGTACAATGTTAATGACTATTAGTATATTTAATATTAATGTTTACTCTAATATACATTATAAGAAACATTCCCACTGCAGTACTGCTCTCCCTTTCCTTCAGGTGACTCATGCTATATTTAGTTTTCTGTGCTTTAAAACTGCTGCTGGTTTTAGTATTCCCCCCCGTGTTGATATTGTCTACAAATCACACATGACTGCAAGCAGGATTGTGCAGTGGGGCGGAGAAGGCTAGTAGAAGATTCATGGGGCTTACTCAGCTCACTATGATACCTGTCTTGCAGGGAGTGAGAGAGGTAGCGGTATGGCACAGCAGGAGTGCTGGGTTTCTTGAACAATGGCTGCTGAGCACCTCATTATTACACTGTGGATCAGCTCTCTGCACCCCTAATACTCCCATTTCGTGGTGTGTGCACGTATGCAGAAGAAGGGTGGGTGTGCAGGTGCTGTCTTGCCATGCAGAACCTGGTATGCTTATCGCACTGTTCCATGGGTGCCTGTACACACAAGGGACGTGTGTGTATCCCCCACTCTATGAGATTCCGGATAGCACCCCATAGTTTGTGCACTAATTAAACCACCCTGGAATGTCAGCAAGAAGCCAATGAGCTCTGAGGATAGGGTTTTATTAGATGTCCACTGAAGGGCCAGTAGGATAAGCTCATAGATTCTATAAGCAAAGACATTCATCTCCATATTTGTGGTGGGTCTCATTTTGACCTTAAAATACTTGCTTTTAGCCCTATTCCTAAAATACATAAGACATTTGCATGTTGTTTGGAAGATGGACTCCTGCTCATCTGACTCTCAGCTCTACAGATGGGTTCTCAAAACAGCATTTAAATACCAAAATAACCATTTTAGGCAACCAAGTGCAAACCTAAGCCCTCAGATACCGATCTAAGCACTTAATTTAAGTGCCCACATTGGAAAACTAAGGCCTGTGATGAAAATGCATCAGGACGTGGTGAGGTTGTATAGCTACTTCATGACATAAAGCTACTTTGCTATCATGCCACACAATTTTTTTCCTACCTGAATTAAATGTGGGAATCATTAATGTCCTGCAAAGAGGACTTGCAGAACACAAAACTGACCTTCAAGATCAGGACAACGCCAGGAAATTCAAGATGGGTGTCATTGTTAAATCTTCCCAGACCTTGCCTAAGGAATGAATTTAGGACAGAAATACATTTCCATATGGCACAAATGACACTGTTTTTAAATCATGAGGCCGCCAAACAGAACCCCCATTAAGCGATTTTTTTTGTTAGTGCGGCTGCCCAGCAGATCCACTGTCAGTGCTTGTGCCAAATACCCGAGGTGACTGTGACACTGGGAAATCTAGTGGTGCAAAAGCAGTCACAGGGATCGTGAAGTCATACCAAATGCAATGTTGTATGGGCAAAGAGTAGGGTGACCATATTTCCCGATACTGAATACGGGACACCTGGTAAAATGACTCATATTCAAGCAAGTTCAATGGCAATCAATCAGAACTATGCAGTGCAAACATTCAAATTAACATCAAGTTGACTGAGCTCCTGTCAAAAAGAAATACCACCTGTAGTTGGATTCTTTTTATTTACCTTCTTATCTTTAAGGCTTTATGGTTCACACAGGGAGAGGTGACACGCGCTCCCATACACCTCTCTTACAGTGGGGAGTGACCGACCGACCTAACCCTCCCTACCCACCTCTCCTGGTACACAGTGCCACATATTCCTGAGGCAACACGTGGGGGGACATGCAAGATCACATGCCCCCCTCCCCAGATTTCTGCCACTGTTCGCACCAGAATGTGGCCAGCAGCAGCCTTTTGGCATTGTGAAGAGGGAAGGGATGGGAGCTGCTTCCAGCCACCGGGGGAGGCGGGGGGGAGGGAAGATGACCTGGCCCATGTCTTTGCAGAGCTCATCTCTCCCCCCCCCCCCCCGCACTCCTTCCTCCCACCCCCTTCCCTGTGGCTGGAAGCAGCTTGTCCCTTCCTGCCCACAGGGTGTCGAAAGGCAGCTAGTACCTCCAGGCTGCTGCTGGGCACAGCTGGCCTCCAGCTACAGCACAGGCAGGAAGGGGTTAAGCCCTAAGGATGCTTTGTGCACAAGGGCCCAGGGAACCTAACTGCAGGGGCTTCAGCAAATGGGGCCAGAGAGGTGGCTCAGCAGGGGAGGGTACATAGGGGATGGAGCAGCCCCACGCTCCCTGGCGGCAGGGCCCAGGGAGGGGTGTGTGTGAAGAGGGTGCTAAGCTCCTGCCTGGGAGGCTGCTGTAAAGCCTGCAGGTTCAGGGCAGGAACAAGCTGGAAATCACTCCCCCCCACCACACCAGAGCTTAGTTGAGAGGCGGAAAGGCTTCCCTGTGCCAGTGCTGTGCGGGGCTTTGGCACATGCAGGGCTCGGCTCCTCCTGGCACCCGTCCCGAGGCAGAAGGTCTTGGGCTTTCCTGGGGCACTGGCCCAGCCAGGGGCAGTGGGGGAAGGAAGGAGCCTGCTGGCCAGGCTGAAGGTGAGCTGAGTGCTCTGACCAGGGGCTGGTTCTCTGCACAGCGCTGGGAGTGGGACGCATCTCGCCAGGGGAGAGGGGGTTATGGAGGAGCAGCAGGGTTGGGGGGCTTAAGGGGCAAAGTAGGGAGAGGACAGCGAGAGGGGGAGCATGTGGAGGGCCAATGGATGGGCAGCAGAGGCAACATGAAACCGGCCGCCGCCTGGCACCTGCCCGCACTCACCAGCCACCGCAGCTCACAGCACGCATCCAGTGCAGGTGTAGTGGTACAAACTGCTCCCTGGCAGAATTTCCGGGTAGCAAAGGGTAGCAAATTCTACTGGGTAAGCAAAGAAGGCCATCCTTATGTGGCAGTAACTGCTACTGGTGGGGAAAATGTGCCAGTTGCAGTTTGTGCCACTACACTGGCTGGAAACGGGATGGGGGGGGTGGGCCCTGCTGTCCAAGGAGGACCAACAGGAGGAGCAGCCAGCCCCACCGGCTACAGCTTTGCCCCGCCACCAGCCTTGCACTCCCACCCCCACTGTCGGCCACTGGACCCCCCACAACTCACCACTGGTGGGCGGGCGGCTGGTGAGCAGGGATCCAGCCAGCAGCTGGACCCACCAGTACTGATGGGCGGGGGGCAGGGGAGACAGAAAATACAGGACAATTTGCCTGTTTTTAAGAAGAAGTCATGACACCTGCAGGAGGGCTTAAATACGGGATTGTCCCTTTAAAAGTGGGACGTCTGGTCACCCTGGCAAAGAGGAGGATATGGATAGTAGGAGCTGAGCTAAAGAGGTGCACAAAGGAAGCCATTTACACCAAACAGTGTTCCTATACCGTACCGCAGGGGACAATGGAACTCTAAGAATCTATCTTCAGAGTGACAGGTTTCAGAGTAGCAGCCATGTTAGTCTGTATTCGCAAAAAGAAAGGAGTACTTGTGGCACCTTAGAGACTAACCAATTTATTTGAGCATAAGCTTTCGTGAGCTACAGCTCACTTCATCGGATGCATTCAGTGGAAAATACAGTGAGGAGATTTATATACACACAGAACATGAAAAAACGGGTGTTATCATACACACTGTAAGGAGAGTGATCACTTAAGATGAGCTAATACCAACAGGAGAGCTGGGGGTGGGGGGGGAAGGGTGGGAAGAAAACCTTGTATTTTCCACTGAATGTATCCGATGAAGTAAGCTGTAGCTCACGAAAGCTTATGCCCAAATAAATTGGTTAGTCTCTAAGGTGCCACAAGTCCTCCTTTTCTTTTTATCTTCAGAGTGAGGTGCATCAAAATTGAACAAGAGCAAAGAGCAGGATTTTGACAGGGAAAATTAAGTAACAGTGTGGAGACAGTCTAAAGAAAGCGAGAACCTGTCAACGTCAGGTCAAGAAAGGATATCTGTGAGGAGACAAACTGTGAAAGAGACGAAAACTGCCATGCCACAGGCTATGTCATCAACGCCTTCTAACACAGCCTGGCAGACTGCAGGTGCCCAGCAGTAACAGCACCTAAATCCCTGGGGAGATTGAGCTGTCCCTGCCCAGCTCACCGCCATCCTGGTGTTTGCTGGTGTTAATCACTGGTGTCTTGTTAAGGCCATGCCAGTCAGCCTTCTAACACAGAGCCTGAATTGGCTCTGGATTCCCCGCCGAGCCCTTGGCCTAGCGCTGCCAGTGGGAAGTAAAAACACTGTGTCACGTTTACTGACACAGGGCACAGTTCTTTTTGCTGACACTGCCTGGGTTTGTTTTTGGTATATTTCTGTGTGGAATGCAGACAACGGCCCTGAGAGAGGAAGGGATCTGGACTCGGGAAAGCCCCATTGTTCTTACCACAATGTTTACATTTTCAGATTTATTAAGCATGTTTAAATATTAAATAGTCAATAAATGTCAAATAAAAAGATAAATATTCATTTAAAATGTGAAAAGAAAAATAAAGAGGCTGCAAGACAGCAAAAGCCAATGAGATATGGTCTCCCTTTCGGGGAAATGCACCGGACCTGATAGCGACAGAACAAATGTCCTGTTCCAGCTACACAGTTTCAAGCTCAAATAAATTGGTTAGTCTCTAAGGTGCCACAAGTACTCCTTTTCTTTTTACAGTTTCAATTCTCTCAATGCTTCAGGGTTTATTTATTTTTATTCCAGATGCAGCCCTGCACTTACTTCTAGAATGGAAACAATAATTAATTAAATAAATAATAATACTAATTAATAATAATAGAATCTTACATAAACAAATGTATTTCATCCCATATGGTCCTGGAGAGATTTACAAATAGCCTATAGTCATCCTCTCCCAAAACCATTTCAGAGCAGTGCACAAGGTGGGCAGGGCAGTGCAGAAAAGTCCACGCTATGTCTTCCCACTACCAAGCAGGGCAGTGATGTGATGTGCTGGCCTGGCTTTGTAGAGTCTGAAGAGAGTCCATGCTAGCTAGCCCGCCAGCCAGCCAACTCTGGAGAGGCTGTGTTTAAGGTTACCCACCTTGGAATGCATGCAACAAATGCTGGACAGCATTGAAAATCCCAAGGTCAATCAGGGTATGACAGACTGATAATTTCCTGCAATATCCTGAATGAACTTTATTGAATTAAGTTAAACCCTTATTGAATTAATTTTAACATCTCTGGAGTTCATTGTGTTAAAAATGCAGTGCTGCATGAGTTATTGTGGAATTGTATGTATTTCCATGGGAAGGGTAAATAGGAGAACAGCACCGGCTGATTAGGCAAATTCACTGAGGCTGTAACATCTCCAGGGAAGCTATGCCCATAACAAGTGTGCATGTACTTGTTCAAACTGGATTCTCCACGGACCTATAGACAAAGGAAGGGTTCTGGAATAAATAGCCTGGTTTTAAACTGGCACAGGGCCTTTTTCCTGATCCAGCAAGTGGATGGGATCCCTGGTGCATGGAGGGCCTCAGTCCTTCGGGGAGGGTTGGAAGGTCTGGGCCTACTGAGGTCCCATAAGACAGGGCACTTGTTCTGAGCTGAAGCTGTGATGAACTGATAACTACAAAAAATCTACTTGGGTAGGGTACTGAAGGACTGCTCCTGCCAGAATCCGTGTTAGGGTGAGATAATGTCTGGTAGGCTTAATAGTGGGCATGTAGGTTCTTTTATTGGTTTACATGTGTTTTCTCTGTAGTGCTTTTTCCCTTAAGAATAAATAGGCTTGCATAGGAAGAGCTGTGTGGTACTTATAACTGTAGCAATTACACCTGTTAGCGGTCTCTGAAGAGAAAGCAAGCTGGTGCCCTGGGGCAACCTGTCTATGCTGGGAAATACACAATGATGGCAGGGAACTGGGCAGGCTGGAAATACTCCGGTCAGGAGGGAGAAAGACATGGGTCTCCACTCAGAAGAGGCAACACCTGGGGAGCTGCAAACCTGAGGCTTGGGTGACCTGGCTGAACCATAGAGGGGAATGCAAGGGCAGTTGCCCTGAACTGTGACACAGGGCTGTTCAAAAGGGTTGCTGAGTACAGTGGCTGCCATTTAAAAAAGCAGCATGTACCAACAGGAACTGCACTGTCGTTTTCAAGATACCACACTCTGCATACAGTACCACTGCATTCTACTGACACACCACCGAAACCAAAGCACTAAGCCTTTTTCAGTTACAACCTTGGTGTCCTAGTCATACTTGGTATATTTGGCACTAGGTTAAGTATTTCGCAATGCATGGGATCCAAAAAGAATCTTAAAAGGGAGATATTTAGAAAACCATGTAACAATGGAGAAAACACCTTATGCTAATACTCATAGGCAGTCTGTCTGCTCAGGCAGCCATCAGTGGTGACTGGGATGACACGAGCACAGTGCCAGCTGGGTGGTACACTGACTGAGCAGGTGATGTGAAGAGTCATGACAGGTCTGTACTTCACAAACTGGCTGCAGATGGGGATTTGAGATATATTTTCAATTTCTGAACATACCCCTTATTCAGTTTACAGCTACATTCAGTACACCATGCATTTAGGGCCTGATCCAAAGCCCACTGAAGTGAATGGGAAAACTCCTATTCATTTCAAAGGGCTTTGGATTAGGCCCTTGCTCCACAAATCCTTCCAACTTTGATTTCCACAGCAGCCAGGTCTGCATGACGTTACATTGTTATCCAGCATAATGTACGTGTCAGAAATGAACTCAGAGGTTGCTTGGGAAGGGACTTTGTCTTTTAGGTGTTTGTAAAGCATCTTGTCCACACGTGCTTTATAAACCATAAATACATAAGGCTGCTCGATTAGGTTCTCTTAAAATGTGAAGATCACCTTGAAAGCTGCAGTATAAAGTACTAAACCACTTCATCTCTAGCACCACAGCTCTGCCTGCTGCTGCAGAATAAATAGATCCTCTCAACATGGAAAACACATTTTTAACTATTGTGTAGAGACTCAAATGGCTCTTCTGGAATTACTAGAAACACGCAGCAATGACCCAGATGATCCTGCCTGACCGTCTCTAGGTGTTGTCCAGATGGACGTTTAAGATCCCATGGCACTTTTTTACTGAGACTCAACAGTAACGCAGGGGAGACAGCATGGTTTAGTGGATATGGTGCTGCACTGAGTCAGGAGGCCTGGGTTCTAATATTATTAAATATTCTGATTATTTTATTAGCTACCCCTGCTGAGGAAATCATGATACTATGAATAGGTGGCACCAGGATATTCTCTGGCTGGCCTGATGTCAGCCTCCTCTTCGTAAACAAACATGGATTGCCTGCAGCATCTTGATTCTTGTTTATATCTCACAGTGGAGAGGTGGAACTCTAATGCATCAATTTCCTGATCTTTCCACTAAAAGGTGCTATGAAAAAAACTACAAGTATTTGCCTTTGCTATTTAAATTAGGCTCTTATGCATAAAGTCATTAATGTTGCTCTGTATTTTATGTCACTTTAAATAGCTGGATTCTTGCATGTGGGCTAGAAATTTCCTCTTTCTTTAAAAAGCCTGCTGTCCCTGCTGCAGTCCATCCTGGTGTCCATCCTGTCTGAAATTAGTTCTAGCCAGTGCTGACACACTGATCATTTTAATAATTAGTATTCTTAATGATACATTTCTCTGTTTTGAGCTATTCTTCATGTAAAGGGTCTGCCACAGTTTGCATGGTGAGGAAATTCAACTAAGTGTTGTATCAAGTCATTAGCACTACAAAGAATAGAGGTGAAAGATTTGGCACAATAGAACAGCAGCACTTTAGAGAGAAATCTGCATCTCAAAAGGTCCCTTCTGTTATTGTATATGTATTACAGTAACCACTAGGTACCCCAGCAAAGATGGGGACACCATTGTACTGGGCATCGTACATACACATAGTAAGAGAGATTGTTCATGCCCTGAAGAGCTTAAAGACTAAAGACAGACAAAAGGTGGAAGAAAGGAAGTATTATCATCCCTGTTTTGCAGATGGGGAAATCAGACCCAGAGAGGTCAAGCTCAAGGTCACGTAACCTGGCTTTGGCACAAATTGACTCCCTGTCCAATGACTTAACCACATTTCAGTTTGGAATGGGAAACTGTCACTATCTGCCAAATAGCAGAGAGAAGGAATGGGAAATTAGCAGACTGGGGGAGGAGGTGTGGGTGGGGAATTAGAATATTTGTACCAGGGAGAAACAAACTGAGATACTCCCTTTCTTCCTGTTAATGAGAGAACATGACATTGACCAAATACACATGTTGTACAAAGGCAAACATCTCTAGAGAAAAGGGCAAGAACCCTATAATTGAAAAGTGAGGATTACCAGCACACACAATCTTCCTCTCAGAACCCTGTCTCACTGTTCTTTTCTCTGACAGGAGACTTGTTTCTACCATGCAGTAAACCCAAATAATCCTTCAATATTTGGTAACTGTGAGCAGGTGGTTTTCCCACCTTGTTCCAAAACACAGTCCATGCATGGTATTAGGTAAAAAGTCTACCTCCCTCTCACTGGGATTTGGCTTTATTCACAGAGAAATTAAAAACAATATTACATATGTTCCAGCTCAAGCCTGCTTCAGCACTTGTGTGCTCCTTTAGATGTTCCTGGAGGACCGTTCAGCCTAGCTACCCCCGACCTTATACAGCATGGAATTAGCCCCACCTGCTGCAAACAGTGAGTCAGCAAGAATCCACCAGCAGTTTCCAGAAGGGTCCGAACACCTACTAAAGAGAGGTCAACAGAAGAATCCTAACCCCCTCATACAGTAATTGTCTGTTTGGTGCCAGTCTAACGATATGGTCCACAGTGTTCATTTAGGCACATGCTGTATGCGTTTAACTATTTTTTATTTTACGGTTCTCTCTCTTCTTCTGTCAAATTGCCAATAAAAACGTATTTTGTTTAAATCACTCTAAATGGACTCTGACTTATCTAGGGAAGGTGCTGGTGGCTCACTCCGAGAAATCTAAACTCTGACCTAGGGAAGGCAGAGAAAGGTGAAGCTAACTCAACCCATATTTCAGGTCACTAATGCAGGCTGCAGTCTTCCTCTGGAGCAGTGCAAGACTACAGTTAGCGAGGGGCCCTGTGCCTCTGGGACTTACGAGGTATGAAACACTGCTGTAGAATTTTTTTTTTTTAAAGACTCAAAGCTAGGTTGTCCAAATAGCCAAGTATTAGTCAGTGCTGTCTGGTGACGTCCACATGGGAGATCTAAGTTCAAGCCCTAGACGCTCTCCGAGAGCTGAGAATACTACTGCGAATCTCCTCTTTCCCGCAAAACCACCATTACTCTCCTACCTAAGCTCCTTAAACAAAGTCCTGCTCTTCTCACCAAAATTGGTAGCCAAGATGTAAGCCCTGAGGATGGAGTTGTAAAAGAAGGGGGAAGGGAAGATCACCAGGCACTAGCAAGACTGTGGAGAACTCCATTCTCTTCAAATAGAAAATGCACAATTTAAGAAAGAAAAGAGCTCCATGGAGAGGGTCTTATTGGCAGTTGTCTATTGATTTTGCAATATTTGTAAGATTTATTCCGTTTTATTTTTACCAGGGGAAATTATGCTGTCAGGATCTATTAACCTGAAACAGGCCCTTATCCCCCTCATTATTACCATCTTCCAGAGCTGGCTGCAAAGCCTGTCAGATGGTGAAAGGCTCTGCCTTTGCTGTGTGCACATAAAGAAAGGATTTACTGCGGAGGCCAGTCAGGGGACAGAACAGATCCAGGAGTGTAATGTGCAGAATGAGAAGCCCATGACATTTCCCCAAAGCCCTGTACTGCATTCTATCTCCCCATCGCCCACTCAAGGCCTAGCGTTGGAACACTGAACAGTTTGTGCAGTGACATCACAAAGCATCATCATCTTGTCCTTGCAACGTGATCCTGTTGTAATGCAGCAATATAAGGAGCAGGGTTAAGGCTGCATATGTGATTTTGGAATCCTTAATGCATCCTTAATGTCCCCTTAATACAGCTTATTGCATTTAATTTGCGATGGTGTTTGTTCAAGAAAAAAGTAGACAAATCAAACGAAGAATCTTAAATCTCCAGGGATTTTAAATTCTTCCAGCTCGCAAAAAATTGCAGTACAGTTCGTTAATCTAAAACGGCTTTGCTAAATACTACCAAAATTCTGCCGAGCTTGATCAAAATTTCAGCCCACCCACCCTGTTTAAAAAGTATGTCCAAATTAGTAGCACTTCAGGGGAGCGTAAATAGTGTAGTGTGCATTTAACTACAGGACAGAGGCACATTTATGCAGCACATCTTCTCTGAGGTGCTCAGTTAAGGAGCCTACCAAAATTGCTGCTGGACAGGTTCAGTATGTGATTTTTAAAAACTCTGAAATTGGTCAAATGAAAATCACTTTTCATAGGAACTAGGCCAATTGCTGGTCCTGAGTGCAGTCTGTTTCCATATTGACCCGCAACTTCCAAATTCCAGCCAATTCAGCACAAGCCAGCCTCACTAAATAGGGGTTCTCAAATGCAGAAAGTTATGAAGCCCGGAAGAATTGGAAACAGGATTCATGCCCTGTTGACTCGAGAACTGTGCATATTTCCCTGGGCTAAGGAGGCATTTCGACTGGTAGAGCAGCGGGAGCAAAAGGAGGATACATCTTTACCGTGAGTTTCTCAAACCATTTATAAAAGTTGTCCATGCTGGTTTGAAGCTATTCTGGGACCTAGCCAGTTGACTGCAGAGCTAAGTTATTCACTCATGCACAGTGCCTAATTTCGAAGGTGTGCACTTAAACTTAGCAAAAACATTCTACTGTGTAAGCTCCATATGCCATTTTCAAATGCTAATAACTCTGTCAAATTAAATTCAATTTCCTCTGGAAAAAGACCATGCACTGCTCCTCAATGAGGTCTATTTCCAATCCAAATTGCAACTTTTAAGCATCAGCCATTTCTACTGAAGGACTGATAAAAAAAAAAATAAAAAAGGCACGAGAAGTTTTTCTTTCACTCCCATCAAAAACAGCTTGCTTCAATGTCAAAGAAAAGAAAGGGGAAAAAAACTAACACCCCCCCCCCACACACACACACACAAAAATGCATGTTTTGGTGGAGACCCTGTCTGAAAAAATTCAGCCCAAATGGAGAATTCTTCACAAAATTATTCCTGTCTGAAAACAGGGATTTGAAACCAATTAAAAACCTTAAATATAGCAGTCACTGCTGCTCCTGATAAAATGTTGATTGTTTAAATCTAATTCCTGCCCATTTTCTATTACTTGAAACTCACAACACCTGGAAGTGGGGGAGGTCAGGGAGAAGTATGTGTGCAGACCTCTCAACAGTCCCAGGTTCTGCAAGACTGTGGCGCTTTGACTCCCAAAACCCTGTCCCAGTTAAAGCAGAACATTTCCTGCATTGAGGGTCACCCAGAGGTTTGGCCTGTCCGCCCCTCTGTCTCCTTCTACTGAGCGGTAGCCAGGCCAAATCTGAGTGACACTGTGTCCCACTATAAAATCTGGGGAGAAGTCCATGTGTGAGAGAGAGAGAGAGTGAGAGAGAGTTTGTGTTGGCCCTGATTCTTATGCTGAGGAGAATGATAAACAGCATGCTGCCTCCTCTTTACAGCTGGTTTCCACAACTGGCACTGCAGGCAACAGCTAGTCTGGATGGTGACCCAACCAACTCAGCCAGGTCTTCACTACTGTCAAAAGACTATGCTGCACATGTGTGGTGGGTATGCATCTGTCACAGCACCCCCTGCATTCCCCTGACATTACATATCACTGCACTAAGGGGAACATGATGTAAAAACGTGAACTATTCTGTGGATGGGGTTGGTCCTGCCCTCCTCACACTGAATTAAGGTTGCCAGCCCTCCAGGATTGTCCTGGACTCTCCAGGAATTAAAGATTAACCTTTAATTAAAGATTATGTCATGTGATGAAACCTCCAGGAATACATGCAACCAAAATTGGCAACCCGAGACTGAATGTATAGCAGTGCTATAAATTCCTCCCAGCTTCAGTCAAATCTCAGAGCAGAGTCTGTAGTGTGGGGGGGGGGGCAGGGGGGCGGATTAGCAACAAAACTGGAGAAGCAAGACTCTTGCCATCCATCTCAGGCTGTCTGACCTGTAAGCAATATACCCACACGTGCATGGCCAGACTGTGATGACTGGTCCTTGCATGGTTACGTGGAGGAGGAGGTGCAGTGTGCAAGGGCCTGTCCCCGTACAGCTCTTCTATGTGGTGGGAAGCGCAGGAGCGGCTCCGTCCACATGCCTCTAGGGCTGCACGTTGCCCACCCCTTTGTCATGTAGATGTTGCGGGTACACCCAAAGGATGGTGCTGCCTGTGCAAACCTTTGCATTCTAGGGAGCTCAGAGAGGAATGCTCCCTGAGACACAATCCCTTCCTAATTCCCTCTGTGGCGCTACAGCTCCAGCGGAGGCCTGTGCAATAATAAAGCACAACAACAAAGCCTCAGTATCTCATCAACTCTCGTGAGAAGCTCCATCTTTGTTAACCCTTCTGCATCGGCGGCAAGTTGCTCTGTCTGTTTCAGAGAGAAATATCTGACTTGTGTGACCAGAATGTGGGGCTGCGGGAGGAGGGGGATGGTATGTTGGATGTTGCTTCAGATCACAGAAGTGGAGTATGGCCTTTCCAGGATTGTAGGGTAGGGGTAGGGTCCAGAGTGACCAAGACAAATTGGAGGATTGGGCCAAAAGAAATCTGATGAGGTTCAACAAGGACAAGTACAGAGTCCTGCACTTAGGAAGGAAGAATTCCAGGCACCGCTACAGGTTGGGGACTGACCAGCTAAGCAGCAGTTCTGCAAAAAAGGACCTGGGGATTACAGTGGATGAGAAGCTGGATTTGTGTCAGCACTGTGCCCTCGTTGCCAAGAAGGCCAACGGCATACTGGGCTGCATTACTAGGAGCATTACCAACAGATCAAGGGAAGTGATTATTCCCCTCTATTCGGCACTGGTGAGGCCACATCTGGAGTATTGCATCCAGTTTTGGGCCCCCCACTACAGAAGGGATGTGGACAAATTGGAGAGAGTCCAGCGGAGGGCAACGAAAATGATTAGGGGGCTGGGGCACATGACTTACGAGGCAAGACTGAGGGAACTGGGCTTGTTTAGTCTGCAGAAGAGAAGAGTGAGGGGGGATTTGATAGCAGCCTTCAACTACCTGAAAGGGGGTTCCAAAGAGGATGGAGCTAGACTGTTCTCAGTGGTGGCAGACAACAGAACAAGGAGAATGGTCTCAAGTTGCAGTGCGGGAGGTCTAGGTTGGATATTAGGAAACACTATTTCACTAGGAGGGTGGTGAAGCACTGGGTTACCTAGGGAGGTGGTGGAATCTCCATCCTGAGAGGTTTTTAAGGTCAGGCTTGACAAAGCCCTGACTGGGATGATTTAGTTGGGGTTGTTCCTGCTTTGAGCAGGAGATTGGAGTAGATGACCTCCTGAGGTCTCTTCCAACCCTGATCTTCTATGATTCTATGATTAGACACCACTGTGTTTAGATACAGTTATGCTGAGAGGAGCTAATGGCTGCCAGTCGATCTGGGTTTAGATCCAAAGACAATCGTAGAACTCATTAAAGACAAAGGGTGTGCCAAACAGTCTGGTTCAGGCTAACAGAAAGAGCCATCAAAGGCCCCTTAGGTAGCAAAAGCAACTGAAAACAATGGTGGGGGGACCACCAAAAAGAAAAGGAGTACTAACAAATTTAGTCTCTAAGGTGCCACAAGTACTCCTTTTCTTTTTGTGTGAATTGAGGGATTCCTGGATGGAAATATGGGGGCTTCAAGCTATGTATATTGGAGATAGAAGGCCATGAAAGGAAGCAGAGGACAGAGCTATGGAGACACAGCATTCATGGCAGTGGCAGACTAAGGGATTTCTGAGTAAGGAAACTAATGCTTTTTTTCCAACTGGGTTCAGGGAAATGGGACTTTGTGTACACTTTTGTAAATAAACAAGATTATGCCAAGAATGTACCCAACACATTTCACCAATTTCTCATCCCAACAGGAACGACCCTACAAGGTCCCAAATTTGGTATATTGCTTGGGCCAAAGGGGCAACCATACCAAGGTAATACAGATGCTTCAGGAAAACCTGAGATTTAGATATGAGGTTAGATAAAATAGAGAGATTAAACAGAGAGATGAGATTAGAAAGTTGTATAAATTAGATTATAAAGAAAGGTTAGAGACACTGGGTAGACTGATTAGATTAGAACAAATAGATTAGTTAGAGAGATTTTAAGAGTACTGGACAGATTATATAGCAAAATTATGGAGATTAGATTGAGAGAGATTAAGGATATGTGGAGAGATTATGGAAAATAGAGAGATTAGACAGATTACCTAGAATCACTACTTCATTCAACATGGAAGAGAAGGAGATATATATTTTGGGGCCAATTCTGCCTACACAGTCAGTTCTGTGACATTTTATTCACATGAGCAGTCCTTACACATGCAAGTTTTCCCATTAACTTCAATAGGATTAAACATATAAAACACAGGAGAAGAGTCTGCAGGATCTGACAGACCCCCAAAATATCAGGCCAAATCTTGAAGTTCTACTTGTGTAAAATTCCTATTGACTTCAGTGAGAGTTTTGCCTCAATAGGAACTAAGTGAGGGCTTCAGAACCTGACTGTACTCCCCGCCACTAAATGCTTCATTCAAAACTGAGTGGAACTGTCTTAACAAAGCCAAGAAACAAAGCATTCATGGAGAAACCTACAAGGCACATGAAAAGCACACAGAATTCTTAACTAGCTGAGAAACCCCATTGGCCCTTTCTGTGTACATTCAGATATGAAGAGATGGACAAGCAGACTAAAGACAGCCCAGCTGATTTAGAGTACAGCCATTTAGAGTACACCCATGACAACTTCAGAGCATGTGAAAGAAGACTCTGGCTAATCATGTAGTCGCTGATGTTTCTGGAGGGGGAAAAAATAATACTAAAATGCCAGTCCCATGTCCCACTGCCTCACACGACAGCTGCACCTAACGCTGGTGCAGGAAGTGACACAGCAGCTTCCTCTATGGTATGGGTCTCTAGGAAGCAAAGGGGACACCTGCTTTCCACTGAATGCATCCGATGAAGTGAGCTGTAGCTCACGAAAGCTTATGCTCAAATAAATTTGTTAGTCTCTAAGGTGCCACAAGTACTCCTTTTCTTTCTTTTCTGTCCTCTGCTCATAGAGCACATATTAAACTCATTCCTTTATTATAGTAAGCAGGGCTGCTGTATTTTATCCCCTTGCAGACTTCTTCCTTAAACCATGCTCTGCAGGCTCTGACATGCTTGACATGAATCCCAGGTGCCTTGTGAAGAGGAAAGGTTGAAAGGGAAATGCAGAGGTTCTGAGCTCAGGAACAAATACCTGAGGTCGGAGCACCTGCTTATGTTTCAGTGAGAGTGTGTGGCCTGGAGGATAGACCAGGAGAGGTCACTATGTAGCTATGGGCTAAAAATCCTTGTGTCTCAGTTTCTGCATTTGTAAATGGGAATAATAATGTTCACCTACCTCACAGAGGTGTTGTGATGCATATTTAATATCTGGACAAGCTTTGAGATAATGAGATGAAAGTTGCTATGTGACTGCAAAATATTATTATTGGTCAAAGTATGTAATATGGGTAACAGTTTGGAACACAGAATCCCACATGCTCATGCTCTGTATGCCAGAATCTACAAGGATCCATATTTTATTCCACTGAGATGAGAAGGGAGACTTCCAGTGGGAGCACAGTATGATCAAATGAAATCTCCTCCCCCATCTTCGCCGTCAGATCAGCCACTAAAATCCCTATTTATTGCATTCACCCTGAAGCAACAACACCACAGCAGCAGTAGCTATTATTGTTCCCATATACAAACTGTATTAAACACTATATACAATATAAGCTGACAAAGAATATCCTTCCCCTACTACCCACCCTTTAATATATATCCACTGTTGTGAGGAAACCAGGACTTTGGGTACTGGGAGAGGGACACCTCTCTCAGCAGCGATGGCAGTAGAGTACAGTGTCACACAAAGGCACTGTCTTCAGGGCATACTGGGAGGAAACTCTCAACTGAAAAGGAAAGATAAAAGCCGAAAAGCTGAAGTGTTTGCTCTGTAGAGGACTGTGCTTGAATTTTCTAGGGTTCGTTTCTTTTATGCTGTTACTAACTGCCTCTTTCAACTTATGTGAAAAGAGGTAATCTTTATTTGTGTTCTTGTGAGAAACTGATTGCTCAAACAGCACTTTTTTTGCTACAAAATACAATAAATAATAATAATATTTTGCATTTATGTTGTATCTTTCAGCCCTGGATCTCAAAGTGCTTTACAAATAATAATGAGAAAGTGTTGTCCCCATTTTATAGATGGGCAATTGAGGCTCACAGAGATTAAATTACTCGTTCAAGGTCACACAGGACCTTGGCAGGCCAGAAACTGAATCCAGATCTCTTCACTCCCAGTACTGTGCATACCATCCTTTCTCCTTACTAGCTTTACTCCCAGTCTAGCATTCCCCCCTGAAATGCTTGCACCCAAGCAGCATAAATTCACAAGCGCTTGCACACAGGCCAACTCTGACACATATACACATCTATGCAACTGTGTACACACACACACACAAACATGCACACACGTGCACTTCAATGTATCACACAAGTAGCCATACACCCTCCCTCATACCCAAGCAACTGCTTAGAGCTGTAAGACTATGGTCTCCAGCTACCCTAAAACAAGTGAATTTATGAGGCTGATACAGTGACTGCTTACACTGCTCAGACGGGCAGGGAAAGTGAGCATCCCAGGCCTCTCCTGGACCAAAGAAAGAAAAGTCCCAGCTGCTTCTAGGACTGAGTGGGGAGCAGGAAAGCAAGCAGAGCCAATACCCTCAACCTGTGATACCAGACACTGACTGCTGGAGGGGAAACTGAGCGAGAGGGCAGGCAGTGCCTCTATGGGATATGCATCAGAAGAAGAGGTGAAGGAAGATGCTTCTGCGCTCTGTGGTCCTAACAGCCTCTGTGATCATCTGGCAGCCTGTTTTAGCTAATTTACTTCACTGGGCAAGGGGAACTGTAGGCCAGCCCCTCCCCCAGGCGAGAGAGATGGATAGGCAGGGAGAACCGCAGTCATGGTTAGGATGCAGGGAGGAGCAGCAAGCAGCTGCTTGAACAGAGAAAAGAAAGAGGAGGGTGTGCCTCTGAATGCCTTTCTTTCATTGCCCCTTCTCCCACTCGGCAGGGCGATGGAGTGGGGAGGGGGCAGAGTGGCCTTTGGGGGTGTGGAAATGAGGGACAAAGAGCTGAGCCGTGCAGGTAGAAAGGGAGCATAATGGGAGTGGGAAGATGCTCGAGACACTCAAGAGCTGGAGAATGGGCAGAATGGGTTGGACAGGCATTGGCAGGGGCAGCTGGAGCGTGAGGGAGTGAACACTGTGAGTGAAGCGAGCATGTTTGGACTGGTGAATGGCAGGAGTGGGCCCGCCCGGGGACTGCCGAGCTAGTGGGCATAAAGGTAGAGCAAGGGTATTGGTTTGTTGTCTAAATATAAGAGTGGAAGGACAGAGAGCCAATTTCAATGCATGGAATAGTTACTGGTGATGGATCTTAGTGATTCAGCAGCCTGCTATAATCTCTAGCTACATAAAGGGTTATGTTTGAACGGTTTAATTTTTTTTTATGTCTGGCTCATTCAGAGGCCACGTAGAGCTCTTTCTTTAGGAAACAAATCATTCAATAACTTGTTAAAAAGAAAAAATAGTTTTGTTGGGTGCCCTAATTCTAACATGTCGGACCAGGTTCTCGGTTGCCTCACACCTTGTATAGTCATTCGCACCAATGTAAAATGCCACCAGATCAGAACAGTAGCACTTTAGACCCACTCTGTGCTGGTGTAAATGACTGCACCAGGAGCAGGAGAAGAGAGAATCAAGTTCATTGTTCTGAATCATTCCTGCCACCTCCTGCCAACCACTAAGCAACCACTCATTTCTGGGTATATAATAAAACAACCTGGCTAGTGACTTTCCAGACATTCTTCCAGTCCTGCACATGCTCTCTCTCACACACTCACAAAACAGTGAAGCACCTGCAAATCTCTGTGCATACAGAAATGCCTGTGGTCTCTCTCTCTCTCTCTCTCTCTCTCTCTCACACACACACACACTCTTTTCATTGCGCTGACAACTTTTACAATTTTTCAAATTGCTTCTGTAAATGTAATTGTTCATCTTCTGTCAAAACACATGGAAATAAGTTTGCTCTTCAGTGGCAGGTTCTTAATGGGAAAGAAGGATTAGCAGCAGCTTTTCATACAAAGCAGGAGTCCACTTCATCTCAGCCAATGCCATCCAGGGACCTGGGATCTAGACAGCCTCCTGCCCTGAAGCCCATTGATCCAGTTCTAACATCTTAATGAGGAGAGGAGTAAAGGGGGTGTGACATTCCCCTCTTGTGTTATCTGGACTGGTGATCTGCTAGGTCACTCAAATCCTTGACTCTGGAGCCAGCCTTACCCTGCTCTGCTGTGAGAACCCCCACGCCTGGGCTGTTCACACACAGCCTCTGTGCAAGCGAATGACACTAGCCAATATCACTGGTCCCAGAAACAACCCTAGGAACCACTGGACACTGCAAGCTTATATAAGTTTGTCAATTTAGTGGATACAGACTAACACGGCTACCCCCTGATACTTGACATCAGTTTAACGAAGAAATTGATATGTACCAGACTTGTTCTCCCAAGGAGAGTTTCTGACACACTGCAAACCAAATGCATTGCTTCAGGTAGAATAAACAAACAGATTTATTAACTGAAACGTAGATTTAAGTGATTATAAATCAAAGCATAACAAGTCAGATTTGGTCAAATGAATTAAAGGCAAAATGCATTCTCGGCTGATCTTAACACTTTCAGTGCCCTTACAAACTTAGATGTTTCTCACCACAGGCTGGATAGTTGCCCTTCAGACAGGCTCTCCCCTTTGATCAATGGTTCAGTTGCTTGGTGGTGGTGGTGTCTGTAGATGTAGGCAGAAGAGAGAGAGCATGGCAGAATGTCTCTCCCTTTTATCATGTCCTTTGTTTCCTCTTGGCTTTGCTCCCCATCCCCCTTCAGAGTCAGGTGAGCATTACCTCATCGCAGTCCCAAACTGCCCAAAGGAAGGGGGTGACTCCCTCCAGGGTCTAACAGATTCTTTTGTTGCTGCTTGAGCCAGTGTCCCTTGTTCCTGTGAGGCTGGGCTGGGTTTGTCCCATCCATGCCCTGACGACATGTGAACTGCCTCCCTCTTCTTGGAGAGTTTTTGCATGGGCTTGCTTTAAGTCATGAGGATACATTTTCAGCCTCATAACTATATACATGAAATTATAACCTACAACCTTAGTATAACTTTACTGTAACAATTACTATAACATCACTATAACAATCATGCTCAGTGCATTATGAGCTTTCCAAAGACACCCAACGTGACAAACTTTGCATTGGATACCACACGATCATTTTATAAAGATGAACATGGGGGTGTTTCCATATAGGGCCCTTCACTTGTACCGAGTCTTTTGTCCTTAACTCCTCCACCTCCGGTCTCCTTCCAAGCCCATGTAAGGTTAGGATGTACCTGGAATGTTTGACTGCACAGCAGGTATGTTCTAACAGAGCATAACTGGCTCATCATGAGACTCAGAGTTTATAAGTTAGAGATAATTGTCCACATAGCAAAGTGGTGACCTAGCAGAGGAGGAGCACTGCGATGGGGTATACAAATTCCACACTGGGCAACACTGTGTTAATGAGCTATTGTGGGCTCAGGCAGCCCCGCCACACCACGCCTTTGACAGATGTCAGATTTAAAGGGAGTAGCCTAAAAGGGGCAGAGCACTACAGTTGGTGGCAGACCAGACCTCCAGTCCACAGCTCCTGGAGAAGGGTTGGTTGAAGGCGAGCACTCCGTAGAGGACTGTTGCCCAATGGACCCCTTCCATGCAGGAAGGGAGGGCATGGTGCTGATCCACTTTTAATGGTACTATTCTTCCATATTAGCCTGTGAGCCCAACTGGGGCCACAGCCTACCACAAGCCCTCTGAAGAAATAGAGCCTTACCACACCTGTGAGACAACTGATCATTCTTTTTGTGTCTGGTGACAGCTCTGGAAGGGGCAGACTCTCCAGGGGTCAGCTAGAGGGTTGAGCCTCTTTCAAGTGGACTGATGTGGTGGAATGCCCAGATACCCCAGACCACAGGCTGGGTGAGTGCAAGGCAAGGGACCTGGGGACATCCCCTAGTGGCACACAAATGTCCTTTAATATCACTGGGATAGACTGAGTAATTACATGTTCAGCAATAAATGTAAAATTCAGCTGACCTGGTTTTCTGGTGGTTAGGGGTTTAGTGCTAAAGATTTATCTATCAATTTGTCTGTCTAAGGTGTTTGTAGAGCATTCATCACTGGAGTATCAAAATGCTAAATATAAACTAATACACAGTGGCCTCAGAAAGATACCCCCACGTTTCATATCTTTACCCTTAGCTAGTATTATCATTATTACTTACATATTACAGTGTCACAAATGTACAAGTTAAAAACAGTCCCTGGCCCAAAGAGTTTACATTCTAACACCAACAAAAACACAACACTGGGCAAGAATTCAGGTGCAAGAGAGGGTGGACAAAACAATGATTATGGCTACTTTGGAGCTAAATGACAGGTCCACTAACTTATAGGAAATAGTAGATTCATAAACCTTTTTACCGGAGAGGGATAATTTCCTTCAGCTCATGGTCTGTGTTTTTGGAGCCATACAACCTGTGATCTAGTCCTGGCTTTGGGTTATTATGGAAAAGTTGGAAGCCTTTCCATAGTTTGGGTTGTAATTAGGGTCCTGCCAGGGTTTTACCAGAGTACTGTGTCCCATTTTGGGTGCCACACTTTAAGAAAGTAGACAACAAACTGGAAAGAGTTGAAAGGAGAGCAACAAAAATAATAAAAGGTTTAAAAAACCTGACCTATTAGGAAAGGTTAAAGAAACTGGATATATTTAGGTAAGACTATGAAGGTAAGACAAGACATAATCCCCTTAAACTGCAGAAAGGGAGATTTAGGTTAGATATTAGGAAAAACTTTCTAACTATAAAGGTAGTTAAGTTCTGGAACAGTCTTCCAAGGGAGGATGTGGAAGCCCCATAACTGGAAGTTTTTAAGAATAGGTTAGACAAACACCTGTCAGGGATGGGCTAGGTTTACTTATGTGACAGAGACATGGCCAGGCAAGTATGTTACCTGTGTCCGATAATCTTCTTAATATTTCACCAAAGGGGCTCATGTGTTGTCTCTGCTGAAAGCTAAAAACTAGATGAATGTTGTGGTTATTATGAGATATTTGTACAGGAAATAGTTGAAGAGATATGTAAAATATTAGGTTGCAAAACTGTTGAAGTGAAACTTGTCACCTCAAGCGAAGTGAGGTTTCAGAGCTAACTCAGTCAACATTGAGACCAATGGACATCTGTGAGCCAGTACTTTGTTTACTGTCCAGTTAGAGACTTGAGCATTCACAGAGACAAACGAACCCCAGGAGAGTTCTCTGAAGAGGGACAAGGGGACCCCATGCTGTTGCACATGCCTCTCTGAGAGAGGACGGGGGAGCCTACCATTGCCACTCTAAGTGTGGGGTGGGACCAGGGCAATGGGATAGGGCCACGGGGACCCTGTGTTGCGGTGTGGGGGCCCTGGGTTGCCTTAATCAAGTCCTGCTTAAAACGGCTACTTTTAAAATTCTTTTGCAAAGTTTTTAATGTTTCTTGGTGTTCCTCTCTCAGCCCAGTAAAACCATTATAGCACAACATTTCAAGCATAGTAAACTTTACTGACTACTGCAAAGCAGTCTCCCTGCTGTTTTTTAATCTATGTACAGCTCTTGAATACCACAGTGGTAAGTGCCTTAAAAATGCCAATGGATAGAACTGAGAAATTTTGACACTGGCTAGTGCAACCACAGGCAGTTTTCAAGGGCAGGGACAGTAAAATGTTTAACAAATTGCCATTATTTGAAAATCAAATACGATTCTGCACTACTGAAGCTGATGTAAAAAAGATGCAGAAGATATTCTCTGACAACCGCTATCATCATTAAAATCTTCCAGTGAACAAAGCAAAGATACCGGGCTAATGGATCGTTTGTATACCATGGATTTTCACTAATAGATTTTTTCCCCCCTAGGACAATTTCAAAGTTACTAGAGAAGTATCAGTGTTGGTTTTCAGAAATTATTAGGTTAGGCAGAATGGCTCACTTCTTAAATTTAATAGTTGGATGAACCTTTCCATCCCTTTTTATTTTTTAAAAAAAAAAACTGTGTTTTTATTCACCTGAACACAAAAAATAGCAATTAAATTTTTAAAAAACAAAAAAAAAAAAACAAAAAAAACTTGCAGTCAAGAAACCGTTAATATTGCTAAGTGACAACAATGTGTTGATCTATCACATAAAGCAAAGAAATTAAGTCCTCAAGCTGCGGGGGGGAAGCGATGATACTCCCTCACTAACCAAGCTCTGCCTTCAGCCAACAAAATGAGACATCACTCACAGATTCTGCAGATGTTCAAAATATGATCATGAGTGTTCTGCTGGTCTCCTTCCTCAGGGGGTTTCAGATACACTCTTAGACAGGACTGGCTTAAGGCATAGGTGCAAAAGGTGTGTGTATAGAGTCCCTTCTTCCAGACTCGTGATGAAATCAGAATCTCAGTTTTCATTAAAATAAAAAGTGTCTAGACCTCAAGGTTGTAAAGACTCATAGACTTGAAGGTCAGAAGGGACCATCGTGATCATCTAGTCTGACCTCCTGCACGTTGCCTCACCCACTCCTGAAATAGACTCCTAACCTCTGGCTGAGTTACTGAAGTCCTCAAATCATAGTTTAAAGACTTCCAGTTACAGAGAATTCACCCTTTAAACTAATTTAAAACCTGCAAGTGACCCATGTCCCATGCCTCAGAGGAAGGCAAAAAAAAGGAAAAATAAAAACCAGTAAAACCAGGGTCTCTGACAATCTGACCTGGGGGAAAATTCCTTCCCAAACCCAAATATGGAGATCACTTAGACCCTGAGCATATGGGGAAAACCCACCAGGCAGATACCTGGGAGAGAATTCTCTGTAGTAACTCTGTAGATACTCCCCATCTAGCGTCCTGTCTCCGGCCCTTGAGGATTTTTGCTACTGGCAGTCACCGATGTGCCACATGCCATTGTAGGCAGTCTCATCATACCATCCCCTCCATAAACTTATCAAGCTCAGTCTTGATGCCAGTTAGGTTTTTGCCCACACTGCTCCCCTTGGAAGGTTGTTCCAGAACTTCACTCCTCTGATGGTTAGAAACCTTTCCCTAATTTCAAGCTTAAACTTCTTGATGACCAGTTTATAGCCATTTTGTTCTTGTGTCCACAATGGTGCTTAACTTAAACAACTCCTCTCTCTCCCTGGTATTTATCCCTGTCATGTATTTGTAGAGAGCAATCATATCTCCCTTCAGCCATCATCAGTTCAAGCCAAGCTCTTTGAGTGTCTTCTCATAATGTAGATTTTCCATTCCTCTGACCATCCTAGCAGCCCTTCTCTACACCCGCTGCAGTTTGACTTCATCTTTCTTAAATATAGGAGACCAGAATTGCACAAAGTAAAGAAAAGCCTACTAGAAATGTGAAATGAGTGTAAGCAACTTAGTGGTGTCTGCCCAGTGGTGCAAGTAAGCCGGTACGGTCAGGTACGCCGTACCATTAGGACATTTATTGCCAGTACACTGTACCAGAAAGACACATTTTCAAGAATGAATTGTAGAGCCCTGCGCAGATACAAATTTATACCCGCGGATGCGAATACCCACAAATAGAAATTGGTATCGGCTGAACTGCAGGGCTCTCCTGGGAACCGCAGTGGCAAATGGAGCAAAACGTGGGGCTGCCGCTCCCAGGAGCCAGCGCCCCGCGTCGGCAGCTCCTCCAGCACAGCTGTACTGCCCACCCCCAGCCCTTCCATGCAGCTGTGTCTCCTGTCTGAGGTCTGTACAGCCCCACCAGAGGAGAGGGCTGGGGGCAGTGCAACTGTGCCAAAGGAGCTGCTGGCTCGGGGCACTGGCTCCTGGGAGCAGCAGCCCCACGTTCTGCTCCTTTCAGCACTATGATTCCCGGGACAGCCCTGCGGTTTAGCGGATATCGATTTCTATCCGCTGATATCTGCATCTGCAGGTCTAAATTTGTGTCTGCGCAGGTCTCTAGTCACGGAACATTTTTTGTGAGGGAGAGTGGGGTCGGAGAGTCGGTACTGTACTGGTAAGAGTTAAAATCTACTTGCACCACTGTGTCTGCCTGAGCCTGCAGGTAGCCTCTAGTAGAGGGAAGCAGCACCCACTAGAGCCAGGGTGGAAGACATCTGGTCTCATCTCCTCCGCAACAGCAAATTCAGCCTTTGCTACTCAAGGATGGAGGAGGGGGGAGTCCCTGATGCTCCAATCACCCTGTGCTCCTCTCCTTCGGCCTGTTGAAGCCCCAATTTTAAAAAGCGGTGGTATTCTCCCCATTTAACATCCACTCATAGCACCAAAATAAGATGTCACTCACAGAAGATAACGCAGACTTTGCCTGATATGCTTTGATCAGTAGTGGACTAGTTAACAATGTTGAAATTTAAATGATTGTAATTGGACATGTTAGTTAACATCCCACTGAGATGATCGAAGCAGTGCTCACCTTGAACTCCTCGAAGCAAAGGCATAGCCTGTGCACATCACAGGATGGATGGACCAACAGAGAGGTGGATGGACAGGACACAAACAAAGTTAAATACGAACTTCATGAAGCATTGAGAATGAAGTCCTGCTTTCCCAAGGGTGCCTGTACCACTGGGATGAGAGTGATACGCTGTATGCAAATCACAACAACCCAGACCACCGAGCTCAAGATGCAACAGACAGTTTAAAAAAAAAAAAAAAAGCACCCTGCATGGCTTATAATAGCAATAATGCCCACCGGGTTGGGCATTTCCTAGCAGTTAATGATTGGCTGGGCTAAAGGTCCTTAGCAACTCCTCTAAGCTAGTCATTAACTGCAGGGAAATTCCCTTCCTGGTGGTGGTTAATACTTAGGGGAGAGATTGTAACCATCCAGGGGAGTAAGGATAAGGGGGTGTAAGGATCCTCTTTATCTTCCTCCGTAGCTCTTTGTGCTACATTCAGACTGGAAATAAGGCATAGATTTTGAATGGTGAGAGTGATTAGCCATTGGAACAATTTACCAAGGATTGTGGTGAATTCTCCATCACTGAACATCTTAAAGTCAAGATTGGCTGTTTTTCTAAAAGATCTGCTCTAGGAAATTTTTGGGGGGGAGGGGGTCTCGTGCCGGGGAGAATTCTCCGGCCTGTGCTATACAGAAGTTTAGACTACATGATCACAATGGTCCCTTCTGGCCTTGGAATCTATGAGTTATCTTCATGGGCCAATGCTCAGACCTATGGCAACAGGCTGCGACACAGCCACATCCAGACCGTCTTGCCCAGGAGTGGGATCCCCAGAATCTGGGCTGGAAGGTGAGAGAGAGGGAGAAAATCATAAGGGAACCCTTCCCTCCCCTCCACAAAAGAATAAAAACAATGCAAATCCAATACTATAGCAGAGACACACAGTACATCCAGGTTTCTAGTGGAGGGATGTGTGTGGAGAATTTCAAGCACTGCATTCTGGACTGGGGAACTGGGCATCCCCCAATCTTCCAGTCAAGGTTGCAAAAAATCCTGACCTGACTGCCTGATGCAAAGCACTAAGCATGGAACTTGGAGTTACAAACTCTTGAATTCTAATCCTGCCTCTACCCCTGATTTGTTGTATGATCTTAGGCAAATAACCTAATCAGTGTGTGCCTCAGTTTCACCCTCTGTAAAATGCGTTTAATCTTCCGTATCTCACAGTAGTGTTGTGAGAATTTTTTAATTAATGTTTGCAAAGTGCTTTGGGAACATAAAGCACTAAGTATTATTACTTCTTTCAAATGGAGCCATGGGGAAAAATTCACGCTGCTGGGGAAATTAGGTGTAAAATGGAATCAGGCAAATGGAAGTATCTGGGGTGGTCACCACACATGTATTTGTATTTTTCCTCTTTGGAAGGCAGCTTTCTCACTGGTAAAAGCCACCACTCCATTTGGGAAGGCTATGCTGTCTGTTTCCTCCAACACAATTTGCGGCTGAAGGGATTTTCACACTGTTACAACCTTTCTCCGGTGGAACACGGAAGCCAGCTGGAGTGTGCAAAGACAAAGCATTTGGAAAATCCAGCCAGAATGCTACAGGGGCAACAAAACAAGAATGAGTTTTGTGCTGTGCAAATGCCACACTCCCTGTGTGCTGGCAGCAAATGTCTGACAAAGCAAAATAACCCGAAACAAACAAACAATCCACCCCACTCCCGCAACCTAGAGTGTTTTGTTCTGCATGTGCACGCAAACTGGGAGGGGTTCCCACTTGCACCCTCCCTTTCTTCCAGACACTCAGCAGGAGCCTGGGAGAAAGGACCATAGCTTTGGGAGGCTCTTAGCCTGTCTGAAAGGATCAACGGGTCAAGTGCATGCTTTCTGGGGCACGCACCTGATTTCTAGCCAGGTAAAAGAACCCACTCTTTCTCTATTTGGCTCATCTGCCTTTGCATTTTCTGGGATTGACTTAATGCCTCCTATGGCCTTTAAAGCCCAGCTGCCAAAGAGAATAAGAGAAGCATTCGGGCGGCTCCTGATGGAAAGCAGAATGCAGTCGCTTAAAATCACAAAACAGAAAACAAAAGCACAGGCTAGGGAGACAGGGAACGTGGTGACTGTAACAATAAACGGCCTCATCGAGGCAGAATCCAGTCTGCATACGATAAAGAATTAGCTTATCTCTGGACCACAAAAAGAGCTATGCCGGGGAGCCAAGGGGGCTTTAAGCCCTTCCTTCTCTGCCCTTCTTGAAGCAGGAGAGCGGAGGTGGAGAGTGACATCTGTATTTTCCCTTTTGTTGCAGTCCATTCCCCACTGGCATCCCTCCAGTGCATGGGTGCTGCAACCTAATCCTGGTTAATTATCTTCTATTGAAGGTTCAGTCTTATGTCAGCGCTGTTATTCCCAAGGTAGGAAGAAGGAGGGGAAGGGCAGGCAGGGAGAGAAAGCAGCTGCTTGCAAAATGAGCCAGCCTAGGAGTTCCTCCCATTCCTGGCGGCACAGGGCTGACCATCTGGAAAAGGGAGGGAGAGGAAGGGAAAAGGGAAAAAAGAGAAGGGTGACAGAGAGAAGATAGGTGCGGAAGGACAGAAGTACAATAGGGAGGAAGGGGGAGTGGGTGATGGGGCAAAGGCAGGAAAGGAGAAAGGAAAGAGGAAGAAAGGGGAGAGTAGGGCAGCTGGGTCCCAGATTGAATTGAGGGTGTGGCAATCCAAAAATCAGTTTAAGGGCATTTACTAACTAATATGCTCACAGAGCTTGCTCAGGGCAGATGAAAGGATCATTTAGAGAGAGGCAGTATGATCTGATTCTCCAAGAATGATCTCAAGGCTGGGAGGCAGGGACTCCTACATTTTAATCATGGCCAACGACTCACCGTGTGTTCTTGAGCAAGGCATTTAACTTTGGTGCCTCTGTTTCCCCCTCTGTGAAATGAGAACACTACTACTAACTGCACAGGGATGTTTATGAGGCCAGACATGATTCATGTTTATAAAGGGCTTTGAGGCCCTTGGCTTTAAAGTTGCTATAGCAACTGCAAAGTTCTCGCCTCAGCCAGTAAAGGAATCAATCCTGACCTGTACTGGACAGAAGTAGTTCAAATCATGCTGTCAAATAGCCAGGGAACCTCATTCACGAGGGCTGGCCTGTGACAAATGTTAATGCATGGCCCGGCTCACACACAGCACTGTGGAAAAGACTCATGGCTGCTCTCAGTTTGACCAGTAGTGCTTCAAAAGAGCAGGAAAGTTCAACATGAGGGGCACATACCCCCTCGTGCCCCACTGGCTTGAGAGCTCTGTCTACAGCTATGATAGGCACTGGGGCCCAGTGCTGCTAAGTGAGAAAACCCAGCATAGGAGCAGCAGTGGGACTGCTAGATAAAGTTGCTGCTTCGGGTACTGTTAAGTGAAATCAATGAATACCAGAAGCAGCGAGGAAGCTGAAGAGACGGAGGAAGTTAAGATGTCAGTCTGAAAGGGGCAGGAAAAGCTGGAATAAGCCAAGTCATCTTAAAGGGCCAGCAGCCTAATAGAGGAGAGAAGAACATGCAATGCCCCTTTAAAACACCCTTCCCCCCTTTTTGAGTTTTCCGTGCATACCAGAGATCCAGACGGTATTGCCTAACTCTTAGTGACCTAGTTGCTCAAGAAATATAGTACCAGAAGGAGGAGGATGGAAGGCAATCCATACATGTGAAAGGTTTCCTCCTCCTCATGCCAACTGTCTTAAATGTGGCACCGTCGCCTGGAGTATTCACGTTCCAGCAATCACAAGGTGATACTGCAAAAAGAAAAGGAGTACTTGTGGCACCTTAGAGACTAACCAATTTATCTGAGCATAAGCTTTCGTGAGCTACAGCTCGCTATTGGCTTTTGCTTTCTCCCTCACCTATCTAAACCATGTGGGAAATCAGCAAGGAAACCCCATGAGAAAACAGTTTTATCACCCAGTTCCAGGAAAACCAAGAGGATGGCCTTTTGCGCACTGCTGAATCAGAAACACTGGGGGATGGGGATGGTACCTATCATCTCCAGTACATTATTACTGAACTGCACCAATTTTGCCTTCAGAAGCCAGAAATTCTTTGTTACTGCCTGTAGAAGAGCTAGTACAGTGACATCTAGTGGAACTTGTGTGTGACTCCTACTAAAGAAAAGCAAAAAAGGAAAAATGACTTGAGGATAAAGAAATAAACATCAACATGGCAGCTCCAGTATCATCTGGCTGAGAATTAAAAATCTCCTTCCAGTCACTGCTTAGTGTCTTTAAAGTGTTATTTAAAGCAGTTTCAAACAATTCTCATGTCATGAGTGGGTTTTTCATATTATATATGAAATATAAATACACACATCCCAGATCTAGAATCAAAAGCTGATGGGAGGAGGACTCGGTGGCATAGCCAACACACACACACACGCACACAGACACGCACACAGGTATCAGGGTTCTCCGTATGATCTAGAGATCACATTGTCCAAGTAATGTAAAACAATCCTATACTATCTCCCACATTTTCAAAGCACAATATGTTTTGTTACAGAAATTCCTCCTTTGGTTCTCTCTTCTTTGTTTTTCATGTTGTGGGAGGAATCCGAGTCCCTGCTCTCGGCCGTATGCTCAAGGAATTTAAGAGAATTCCTGTAGCACAGGAGTCATGTCACTGGTGAAGCCAGGGGCAGGACAGAGGGGGGCTATAATGCAGGTCACTGTAGCCATTCTGGTTTCCACTGCAAGCCATAGATAACACCACAGGGGCTGCCATAATTTACAGCAGGCCCCAAGGCTGCCTAGGTTAGGCTGAGGGCTGTTTTAGGCCCTTGCAGCAGCCCACAATCCAGAAGTGCAAAAATTATTTAAATTTTTCTTTGTATCCCCTCCTCCTGAAGGCACAGCAGAGAATCTGACCTTTTATTTGTATGAATTACCATCTCAGAAATTATGTAGATATCGATAAAAACTGAACAATGAGAACAGGGAGAAAAATATTTCAGATGGTTTCCCTGCAAAAATGAATACATTTCCCAGAAGAACTATAGGCTATCTGAGATGTTTGAGCAGTGCATAGCACAAAAACTCCAGATCAGATCTCCTTGTTACTGACCCAAGAGGTCAGTATTAGGGAGGGAAATCTGTACTAGTGTCAGACTTAGATAGAGGTACCCTTCTTTCCCACTTCTACCCAGTGACTAATTCAGTTAGAATAAAGAGGACATTGAGTTTCTGTGCCTTCCACTAATAGGCTTTGTGGTTTTTCCCCCTGTGAAGGTTGAAAGTTATGGGCTGGAAAACACCTCAAGTAAATATGTCCTTTCATACTTAATAGGCACAAAGGAAAGTGCCTATTAAACAGAACAGACAGAGCCTCAAGGAAAGGATTAAATGAATTCATTATCTGTGTCCAGTGGAGACAGACAAAAGGCTGAACTGGATTTCTAATGAACTGGCCAGTGTGTGTGAAAGGCAAGGGTGCTGGTTTACTGGGAATAAAAGTAATTGTAACCTGTTATTAAAAGGGCTGTCAAGTATCTTAGACTCAAACTCTTATTTAACTTATGTAAGCAGTGTCAGGATGAGCTCCACCCTGACATCTGGTGGTGAGGTGTGGTAAGTTGTGGAAAAAAACTTCAGGGGCTGATCTCATTTGCATAGGCACACCCACCCCGCCTAGACTGAGGCCATAGCTGCCCAAATGGTCACTTCGGCTGCTGTGGGATCCCCAGTGTCTCTGTTATTGGGGCAGGAAGAATAAATTGTTATTACCCTGATTATGGGAACTGTGCTTGGAACTGTACTTGGCCTTTTGTTATGATGGAGGGACTCACCATCAACGAAGTAGCACTCGCTAGGCAAGGGTCATGGGTTCCAAAACTGTGTGAATGGAGAGAGGCTGGGGACAAGTATTAATACTTGGTGGCATGGGCCCCTTGGTGAGGGCCTTGCATGCTAATTGCACTTCCTCCTCTCTCCACTGTGGAATATCAGAGCTAATTTTGATTTCACTAGCAGTCTAGTTACAGGCTGCTGAGCTCACTTTGGGCTAATAGTGCACCAGCACTGAGGCTCCCCTACTACAAGCTGAATTCAACAAACAGCTGAACTGACTAAGAGCTGAAATCACTGAGCATTGTGTTAAGTAGTGGGGGAGCCTGAAGATATATCGTGGAGCAGTTTGCGGGACGGCTAGAGTGCCTTGTGGACAGGCTGGCGGAGCAGTTCGTAGGATGGCAGGAGCTGTTGGTGGGACACGGAGCAGTTTGTGGACCGGCTGGTGGAGCAGTTCGTGGGACGGCGGGAGCTGCTGGTGGGCCGCGGAGCGGAGCGAAGGAGTTCGTGGGGCGGCTGGCGGAGCGGAGCGAAGGCCTATGGAGCTGTGGGGCGGTCAGCTTCAAATCATGTAAGGTGCCTCTTACCCCCGTCCCATCTCCACCCCAGGTGGGAGGTAAAGCTCCGCAGATAAACTTTCGAAGTCTGGGGCTGCCCTGACCAGGGACAGAGACTTTTGGGTCATTGGACTTTTGGGACTTTGGGTGATTTGGGGTTCCTGGACTCAAGAACCAAAGGGAAAGGGGCATGCCCCAATTTGCTTGGGGTGGGTTTTTTTTTTGCTCATGGGTTGTGTTATGAATCCTGTTGGTGGTGTTTCCCCAACATAATGCCACATTGTTTCTCTCTGTTATTAAAAGGCTTTTTGCTACACTCAGACTATGTGCTTGCGAGAGGGGAAGTATTGCCTCTGGGAGGCGCCCAGCGGGGGTGGTATATATTTGTCCCAGGTCACTGGGTGGGGGCTCGAGCCGGTTTGCATTGTGTTATTGGAATGGATCCCCTAGATATTGAACCCGGCCCTTGTTGCTGCCAACTCTGACGGGCAGAAGGGTTACACTTAAAAAGGTTAGTCTTGTGAGGAGTGCCCTATTATTCCTTCTCCCTCAATCTTCTTGATTGTGAAGCTCCAGAGAGAGAGAAAGGATTGACAGGTGTGGAAGATAGGTTTTATCTGCATGCATTTGGGATGGTGGTCACATTAGTCATAAGTGACAAAGCCATGTGCTCTGCAGATCATCCCTAACTCAAACAAATATAACCTTTCGACCACCACGAACCATCATATATGTTCTCTGTGTGCCACATATGCTGTAGAAAAACTATTTTTAAAATGTTTCAAAGAGTTTTGTAAACTGTTATTGGGACTGCATTGTTCATATCCTTCTGCCTGTAAAGCCAGGTGCCTTAGTTACCATGAACTCAGTTGTACAGGGCTCAGAGGGAACCATTAATACTGCAAAAAATGACCTAAAATAGCTTTCTTATACCTAAAAATATCAGAATGTTAGACTCTTATCTCAGGTCCATTTAAGAGCTAGAGGCAAGTGCTGATCCCATTGGGAAGCCAGGGATCTTCTCTTCCCAATGGTATAAAACTCCGGTCTCTAGCCCTGCAGAACCACATACTTAGTTTTATGTCTAGAAAAGCCATTACTGGCTGAGGACTGGACCTTCTCCATCCTGGGCTTTGGACATTAGTAACTAGGGAGGGGAAAATCCCACATTTGCAGGAAAAGAGGAAATATTACTCTGGCAGGCTGATGTTTTATCTATTTAGTGTCAGCTTTTTCAAGATGTACAGGGGGAGATAACATGCATCCGATGAAGTGGGTATTCACCCACGAAAGCTTATGCTCCAATACGTCTGTTAGTCTATAAGGTGCCACAGGACTCTTTGCTGCTTTTACAGACCCAGACTAACATGGCTACTCTTCCTATACCTGAGGGGGAGAAATGTTAGAATAAGTCACACACAAGCAAATTAGTGGGCAGAGGCCAGGTGAAGTACTTGTTAAATGTATTGCATCACTCTGCAATTTAATATTAGCTCTATCAGCAAGCACGCCTTACTAGTTAAAAAAACATCAACCTCGTGTAGAGGGGAAGCGAAGACAACTGTAAATATATGTCTATATCTATAGATATATTTCAGAAGTTAGGAATTATAGAAAATGAGAAGGGAAGCCAAGAGAGTCAGGAGAAATCTATGGCCAGCAGAGTTAAGAACACTAAGAAGGAGGTTTTTTAAAATATATTAGGAACAAAAAAGAATCCTGACAATGGTATTGGTCCATTACTAGCTGGAAACAGTAGAACTATGAATAATAATGCAGAAAAGGCAGAAGTGTTCAATAATTCAGTTTTGTATTTGGGGAAAAAAACAGATGATGTAGTCTCACCATATGGTGATAACACTCTTTCTATTCCACTAGTATCTCTGGAGGATGTTAAATAGAAGCCACTATAATCAGACATTTTTAAATCAGCAGTTGCAGTTAATTTGCATCCAAGAGTTTTAAAAAAGCTGGCTGAGGAGCTCTCTGGACTGTTAATGTTGATTTTCAATAAGTGTTGGAGCACTGGGAAAGTTCCAGAAGACTGGAAGAAAGCTAATGTGCCAATTTTTAAAAGGGTAAATGGGTAGTTATAGGCCTGTTAGTATGACACTGATCCCAGGCAAGATAATGGAGCAGCAGATATGGGACTTGATTAATAAAGAATTAAAGAAGAGTAATGTAACTAATGGAAATCAACATGGGTTTATGGAAAACAGACCCTGTCAAACTAATGTGATTGTATACATTTTATGAGATTACAAGTTTGGCTGATAACAGTAATAGTGTTGACATAATATACTTAGACTTCTGTAAGGCATTTGACTTGGAATTGCCTGGCGTGATAAAAAACTAAAATTATGTAAAATTAACATGGAACACACTAAATGGATTAAAAACTAGCAAACTGATGGGGCTCAAAATGTAACTGTAAATGGGGAATTGTCATTGAGCGGATGTATCTTCAGTGAGGTCCTGCAGGGATTGATTATTGGCCGTACATTCTGTAACATTATAATCAATAACATGGAAGAACATATAAAACCATCACAGATAAAGTTTGTAGATGACACAAACACTGGGGGAGTAGTAAATAACGAAGAGGACAGGTTACTGATTCAGAGCAATCTGGATTGCTTGGTCAACTGGGCACAAGCAAACAATACATGTTGTTAATATGGCTAAATGTAAATATCTAAGACCAAAGGTCCATCTAGCCCATTATCCTGTCCCCAAGAATGGCCTGTGTCAGAGGTTCAGATGGAGTGTACAGAACAGGGCAGTTAGAATGAACTACCCCTGTCTTTCCCTTCCCCATCCCAAGCTTCCGGCAGTCAGAGCATTAGGGTCACCCCACGCATAGGGTTGCATCCCTGACCATCTTGGCCAATAGCCATTGATGGATCTATCCTCCATTAACTTATCTAGTTCTTTTTTGAACCCATTTATAGTTTTGGCCTTCACAACTTCCCATGGCAATGAGTTCCACAGGTTAATTGTGCATTGTGTTAAAAACTACTTCCTCTTGTTTGTATTAAACTTGCTGCCAATTAATTTTCCCATGTGACCCATGGTTTATCTATTGTAGGAAAGGGTAAATAACACTGCTCTATTCACTTATTACACACTATTCATGATTTTATAGACCTCTATCATATACCCCCTCAGTCATCTCTTTTTTAAGATCAACAGCCCTAATATTTTTAGTCTCTCTTCATATGGTAGCTGTTCAATACCCCAATCATCTTTGTTTTCCTTCTCTGAAGCTTTTCCAGTTCCACTATGCCCATTTGGAGATGGGGCAACCAAAACCGGATGGTATTCAAGGTGGGCACACCATGGGTTTATATAGTGGCATGATGATATTTTCTGTTTTATTTTTTATCCCTTTTCTAATTGTTCCTAACATTCGGTTAGCCTTTTTGACCACTGCTGCGCATTAATCAGAAGTTTTCAGAGTCACATGGTGACTGTCAAATCTCATTTTTGAGAGGTAACAGCTAATTTAGAACCCATCCTTCCATATGTGTAGTTGGGATTATTTTTTCCAATGTGCATTGCTTTGCACTTTTCACTGTAGCATTTCATCTGCCATTTTGTTGCTGCCCTGGCACCCAGTTTTGTGAGATCCCTTTGTAACTCTTCACAGTCAGCTTCGGAATTATCTATCCTAAATAATTTTGTATCATCTGCAAACTTTGCCACTTCACTGTTCACTCCTTTTTCCAGACCATTAATGAATATGTTGAACAGCACAGATCTCAGTACAGATCCTTAGAGGATCTGCCGTTTACCTCTTTGCACTGGTGAAAACTGACCATGTATTCCTACCATTTGTTTCCTAACTTTTAATCAGTTACTGATCCATGAGAGGACCTTCCCTCTTACCCCATGACTACTTGGTTTCTTTAAGAGCCTTTGGTAAGGGATCTTGTCAAAGGCTTTCTGAAAATCCAAGTACACTATATCAACTGATTCATGCTTATTCACATTCTTGTTGACATCCTCAAAAGAATTCTCATGGACTGGGGAGGCATAACTTCCCTTTACAAAAGCCATGTTGGCTCTTCCCCAACAAATCAAGTTTATCTAGGTGTCTGATAATTGTGTTCTTTGCTATAGTTTCTACCAGTTTGACTGCTAGTGAAGTTAGGCTCATTCAATTGCCAGAATCACCTTCGGAACCCTTTTAAAAAGTCAACATTACAATTGCTACCTTCCAGTCATCTGATACAAAGGCTTATTTCAGCAACAGATTACATACTACAATTAGTAGTCCTGCCATTTCATATTTGAGTTCCTTCAGAACTCTTGGGTGAATACCATCTGGTCCTGGTGACATTCTTTTTTAATTGATCAGTTTGTTCTAAAACCGCTTCTACTGACACATCAGTATGGGACAGTGCTTCAGATTTGTCACTCAAAAAAAGATAGCTCTGATGTGGGTATCTCCCCCGCATCCTCTGCAGTGAAGACCAATGCAAAGAATTAATTTAGCTTCTCTGCAATGGCCTTGACTTCCTTGAATGCTCCTTTAATACATTGGTTGTCTAGTGGCCTCATTGCCTGTTTGGCAGGTTTCCTGCTTCTGATGTACTTACAAAAACTAGCTGTAAGAATTTTTTTTTATCTTTACCAAGTTGCTTCTCAAATTCTTTATTGGCCTGCCTTATTATACCTTTACACTTAACTTGCCAGAATTTGTGAGCCTTGTTATTATTCAAGCTAGGACTTGACTTCAAAAGGATGCCTTTTTGCCTCTAACGGCCTCCATTATTCAGCTGTTTAGCCACGGTGGCATTCTTTTGCTTCTCACATTTTCTTCTCAGATTTGAGGCATACATTTAGTTTAAGTCTCTATTACAGTGTTTTTAAGTAGTCCCCTTGCTGCTTGTAGGCATTTACCTCTTGTGACCGCCCCTTTTAATATCCACCTAACAAGCATGCTCATTCTTGTACAGTTCCCCTTTCTAAACTTAAATGTTACTGGGGTGAGTTTTTTGTTTGTTTGTTTTTTGGAATTATCCCCCGCCCACCCAAGAAGGATTTTAAATGTAATTTCATTATGGCCACTATTACCAAGCAGTTCAGCTACAGTTACCTCTTGGACCAGATCCTATGCTCCACTTAGGACTAAATCAAAAATAGCCTCTTCTCTTGTGGGTTCCAGGACTAGGTGCTCCAAGAAGCCGTCATTTATGGTGTCTAGAAATTTTATCTTAGCATCATGCCCTGAGTTGACATTTACCTAATCAACATGAGGATAGTTGAAATCACCCATTACTACTGCACATTCTGCATTTTTAGCCTCTCTAACTTCCCTTAGCATTTCACTGTCACTGTCACCATCCTGCTCAGGTGGTTGGTAGTATATTCCTACTGTTATACTCTTTTTATTCAAGCATGGGATTTCTATCCGCAGAGATCCTATGGTATATTTTGGTTCATGTAAGATTTTTACCTTATATGATTCTATGCTTTACCATATAGTGCCACTCCTTCGCCAGCACAACCTATTCTGTCACTCCTTTATATTTTATACCCTGATATTACATAATCAATTGATTATATCATTCCACCAAATTTCCATGATGCCTATTATATCAATATCCTCATTTATTGCCAGGCAATGTATTTCGCCCTTCTTAGTATTTAGACTTCTAGCATTTGTATAGAAGTATTTGTACATTTTGTCAATATTCAATTACTTCCTTTCATGTGCTATATTTAGATGGGACTCTCTTTCATTTGACTGTTCCTCACTAGCTCCTACCTGTACTTAACCAACTTCTTTCCTATCCTCTTTACTAGGATATTGAGCTCCCCCTTTAGTAAATTCATCCCTAAGGAACATTTCCAACCGACCCAAGTGCTCCTCTGCACCTGTCGGCTTCACCCCAGAACAAAGAATGTAGGCCATACATACAAGTTGGGGGACTCTATGCTAGGAAGCAGTGCCTCTGAAAAAGATTTGGGAGGTCATGGTGGATAATCAGCTGAACAGGAGCCCCCAGTGTGGTGCTGCGGCCAAAAGAGCTAATCCCATCCTGGTTTGCATAAACAGGGGAATCTCGAGTAGGAATATTTTACCTCTGTATTTGGCACTGGTGTAATCACTGCTGGAATACTGTGTTCAATTCTGGTGCCCACAATTCAAGAAGGATGTTGATAAATTGGAGAGGGTTCAGATAAGAGACACAAGAATGATTAAAGGATTCAGAACATACCTTATAGTGATAGACATAAGGAGTCTCAATCTATTTAGTTTAACAAACAGAAGGTTAAGGGGTGATTTGATTACAATCTATAAGTATGTACATGGGAACAAATATTTACTAATGGGCTCGTCGATCTAGCAGAGAAAAGTATAACACTATCCAATGACTGGAAGTTGAAGCTAGACACATTCAGACTGGAAATACAGTGTACATTTTTAACGGTAAGAGTAACTAACCGTTGGAACAATTTAACAAGGGTCATGGTGGATTCTCCACCACTGATTGGATGGTTTTCTAAAAAAATCTGCTCTAGGAATTATTTTGTGGAAGTGCTACAGACTGTATTAAACAGGTGGTCAGACCAGATGATCACAATTGTCCCTTCTGGCTTTGAAATCTATATTGGGGGTGTGTATGTTTAATTCACTATTGTTGCCAAGAAATGTTCCAAGAGTAATAGTCTCTGCTTATGTAGGATCTGCACTGTGTTACTTTGTGCTGCTTCATAACCAGAAGAGGTAACATCAGTTAATTAAAAGAAAAACCCATTCCCAGAGCTGTGCGAGCATTATCGAACATGTAGGTGCTTAGACAAGGAAGTAAATGGGAAAAACCAGGTTAATTAAAAAATCCATGGGATACATGGAAGTGGGGAAAAGACTCTAAATTATGTTTGTCTAATGGCAAAAGATGAAAATATTAAGGAAAGGGATTCTATTTCCATCCTTTTAAGAGGGTCTCACAAAGAAGAAAAGCATAAAATACCAAAAATTAAAACCAACGGGCTAGAATTTAATCTTAGTTAATATGGTCATCCAGGGTAACTCCATTAACTTCAGTTGGTTTACTTCACATTTGCAGTAGTAAAGATGCCCCAATACCCCTCTAAATTTAAAAATACCCAGATTTCACCAGCAATCACAAATCCAGTACTCAGATTCTCTCTCTCTCCAGTGGTAGTCTGCTGTCAAGCTCTAGTCAAAACTTGCATAGTATATTTTAGACTCCTTCTGCCATTGCAGATTATGCTAATGTGGATGAGAATAATTTTGAGGAATAAGACAGAAAAGTAACAGTGGAATTAAATGGACTCTCATTTTTGTATTTTTAAAGTCTCCACTGTTTATAGCCACCATTGAGACATTGGAAAACAACATTTTGACTCCATTGTTTTTTGCCCTTTACTGTTTGGAAAACGCTGAATTTTCTCCCTGCACTTGTGAAGCTACAAAAGCCAATGTGGCCCCATTTTGTTTTCTCCAGTGTCCATGCACCAGTGTCTACCAGATCTGTCCATCTGTTTCTTGGCCTTTCTAAAGTGCCTGTCATAGTATCTCAGCAGTTCACAGATTACAGAAATCCATTCAGAAGGGACAATCTGTAATTAAGCACTGACTTCTGCCTTAAAACTTGCAAATGGGTTTTTCCATTACTTCACATGTTTTGGAGAAGGTTTTGGCAGAGATGAGTCTTGCAGTGTGATATGAAAATAGGAAGGCTTGAATGCTTTCTAGCTTCCCACAGGAGGGTGTTACAGTGCCTTTGCCATTGGGTTTTTCCCCACTGTTGAGGAAACTCTACCTATGGCTCTCCCATGTTTATACCTGGGCTCTGTCAGTTGTACTATGTTAGACAACTGCTGTGGTAAGTCTTGGAAGAAGAGGCAATCTTTGATCTAAGTTGGCCTACCCTTTCAGTGTCAGACATAGGCTATCCATCAGCTATTCCATTAGGCTCTTAAAGTAGTATATGCAATGTAAATCAGGAGTAGAATCTTGAAGTGGATTTAGTTCTGGGAATTGTGGGTTGTTGTTTTTTTGTTGTTGTTAATTACTGCAATACAACCAGCAGCGGGAGGACAAGAGAATTAACACGCTTTCTGTACAGGTCCATGTAACAGGGTAGCACTCACTTCTTGCAAGCTTCCCCTGGCTAAGCGCATGTGCCTGTACTCTCTTAGTCTGTGGTGACCTCTGTTGGTGGTTTCTCAGGCAGTTTTCAGTAACTCAGTCCTCTGGCTGAGACACACACACAGTCTGTATGTGAAACAAACCAGACCCCTTCTGAGGTATACAGTCCACCAGGGGCCCATCCCAGTACCCTTCCGTTGGTATCTCTGTGGCCCTCACCAGGCTCAGTCTTTAAATAGTCCTGGCCCTGATATGGGGTCATACCCACAGGGCTTCCTCCCTGGAGACACTGTCTTCCTGCAGCCCTCCCTGGGCTCATTCCCACAGCCCCTTCTTGGCTAGCCTTTAAATAGTCTCTCGACCCTGGTATAGGTCTGTGCCCCCAGGACTTCCTCCCTGTAGACTCATCACCCTTTCTGTGCCTTTCTGGCCCCAGCTGTTCTTCTATCTTCAGTCCCAGCAGCCAGCCACCCTCTCACTTCCCCGGACCCTGCCAGCAACCGATCTGTCCATGGTCCTGCTGCTCCTTCAGCCAGACAGCCAGGAACATAGTCCTCACTCCTCCAACAACTGACTGTCTCTAGCGCTACAGCTACTTTTATATGGCCCTCCTGGGCCCTGATTGGCTGCTTCCTGCATCCTCTCTCCAATTGGCTGCTTCCCCCCCAGCCACTCTAGGCAGCCTGGAGGACTTTTTTCTGAAACCACCAGCCGGAGGCCTCTGGACCTAGTCCACCCCATCACAATCCAACAAAAATGGTTTTTAAAAACAATATTATGGAGATGGAATTTTTGAAAGTAAAAATAGATATTACGAGCCAAACTGTGCTCTCCAAGGCATGCCTCCAGTTCTCACTGAAATCCAAGGAAGCAGCATTCATGTAACTGAAGGCAGAGTTTGGCAGTTAGAATTTAGAGGCAGTTCTACATCAGAACATAACTCACTGAACATTAAGCTTAGAACAATTGACATTGCCTTCTTAAACATTTTAAAGTAACTATTTAAGTAACCCTAAGATTGGGACATAAAACTAAAAAAATCTGGGAAATATTTTAAAGTGATTTAGTATTGGAGAGATATGCCAATTTGATTACCTCTAGCTACAGACCAGTACAACATAGGCAATGACTCCCCAAGCTCAACCCACACAACCCCCCAGTATGTTGTAAACCTGATGTGGGGGAACCCTTCTAGTTCTGCATCTATGGTACTTATATGGCCCCCACTATCATAGGATCTGAGCACCTCCCAATCTTTAGTGTCTTCATCCTTGCAAGACTGCTGTCAGATTGGGAAGTATTATCATCCCAATTTTATAGATAGAGAATGGAGGAAGTGAGAAACAAAGGGTACGTTACACTGCAGCTGGAGGTGTATGGCCAAAGGAAGCAACTCTATGCTTCCTCCCATTGCAAACTTCAGTATAGGGGGACACACTGGGGAAATGAGGGTGCATGCTGGGACTGGAAAGGGGAGTGGCTGCAGCACTGGAGGATTATACAGCCCTGGGGAGTTTACAATAAATTGGAGAAGCTCCCAGGGCTCCTCTCATTTATGCTGGGGTGCAAGTCACCTTTGCCTCCTCCTCATCCTGGGCTGAGCCTTTTGTACTGCACCTCTCAGTGTTACTGACTTCACTGGGAGTTGGAGTTGGCCCCTAATCCTGTACTGCATTGTTATCGCAGCAGCAAACACACTGATTGAAGATTGTTGCAATGCCTACAGTGGGGAAGCATACGTAACTGCCTACAGAGGATGTTAATAAGTACAGTGGGGAGATGGATTGCAAGGGAGCATGAGAACATAATAAAATTTTGTCTGGAGAAGTCCCTAAACCCTCCCCAGGTGTCAGTGTTGAAGGAAGCAGTTCAAAGGCATGAGACCAAGCTCCTAAACCTCAGTCTTGCTGTGCAGATACGGAGGACGTGATGTGCAGTGTATAGACCTTTGGGGTTTGTTAGTAGATATGTGTTCTCTCTCAACCATGTAACTACTGCCAGGTGTTTTAGGTATATGTCCAGACAGAATGTACCTACTATGTTGCCAAACATCCCATGTATGTCCCTTTGGAATAGAATAGCTGTGTGGTTGATCCCAGGAATGACATAACATTAATTTCAATGGAATGTTAACTGAATGATGGCAGCCCAGCTAGGGTAGTGGAGAACCAGAAATAAAGGAGGTAATACTGGTCTCAGGGTACAAGGTGTAAGAGGGGTACCAGAGGGAGAGACATTGGACTAGAACACAGATGCCCTTCTTTAGCACATTCTAATCAGAAGCTAGAGTGGGGAGCAGAGCAGGGTCTTCACTGGCTCTCCAACAGGCAAATTCTGAATCACATTCATTACCGAATCAGATAAACAGGAAGAAATAAACTCCTCTCATTTTCTCTCTATTTCTACGTCTTTCACTCCCCCTTCCTTTCTCTCACAATTTGATTCTTCATCCTTCTCCCGCTCTACCATTTTTCACTGCCTTTCTCTGTTTATTTCCAGTTTCTGCCTCCGATACTCTCTGTTTCTCTCTTTTTCCTTGTCTTGTCCTTTGTGTCCTCTTTCTCCCTATCTCACTCCTCACAGCTGCAGGCTTCTCCTCTATCCTTTTCTGTCCTTCGCCTCCTTTATCTCTACCCACCCTTCACTGACATAGCAAGACAAGTCTATTCCTTTCTCACTCTTTCTGTGGCTCTGCCAGGAGACAGAGTGTTAAAAATGAAGGATGTAAGTAATTATTTTGAGTGAAACCCTGACAGACTAAATTAAGAGAGCAACATGGGCTGCTCTTGGCAGGTGCGTCTCATAGGTGGGAGCCTGCTACCCTTGTGCAGTGATATGCTGAGCGACCTTGCCCTAGGGAGATCCTGCCACCCCTTCATAATATTTCATGTATTTCTTTAATGCCACAAGAAGTAAACTAATCCATCTCATTAGAAAGCAGGGTCTTTATGGTGTTCCGGAAATTCTCCTTTGACGCAAAAGGCAAGAATTTTGTTTCTGTTTCATATGGTTTCTTGCTTTGCATTATTAATAGCACTTGGCACTTCTCAGCTGTTAACTAACTAATCCTTGCAACCCCCCCGCGAGGTAAATAAGTATTATTATCTCAAGTTTAAAGATGAAGAAACTCAGAGAAATTAAGTGATTTGGCTAAGGCCACAGAAAGAACTGGGATTAGAACTCAGAAGTGCTTTGGGCTCCCAAGGCCACTAGTCAGTCAAAGTCTAAGTCTCTCTGTAACAGGGTGGTTTTGCATCATCCAATTAGCAGGCACTGGAATCCTACAGGGAGCCCTGGTTAATTCCTGACCACTCACTGGGGAAGAGGTAGCTTTTTAAACTCCACCCTGGATATAAGGAAAGTAGGAGCAGCCCTCTGGCAGAAGGAGCTAAATTCTATGACAGACAGGTCGTGAGTTAAGAAGCCTAGAAGCAACCAAATCTTAATTAGAAGACTCAGACTTGAATTTATGTTGTATTAGCCTGAGTTACTTTGATAACAGAGCCAAATCCAAGGATGAGGGTAAAATTTTGAACTTATGCAAGGTGTGTGTAGCCTTTGTTTGGCACAGTATTAGGACTCCAGTGTCTTATATTCTCCCATTACAACTTGCTGGAAAGTACTAGAATACTTCAGAGCTGAGGCTCTTTTGAAGTGCAATCAGGAAAGAGACTATGTAAAAATGGGTACCTTCTAACTCAACATAGCATTTATTAGGGCTGGTCAAAATTTTTCAAAAATTTTTTTTAAACAGGAAATTGGGTTTTTGACTAAACAAAAATGTATGTGGGAAATGGCTGCTTTCCTTGAAGATTTTAAATCAGAAAACCAAAAACTGAATTTTTCAATCATCATCTGAAATATTACAGTTTTCATTCCACAATTATATAGTTTGGGGGGGGGTGGTGGTTTGTTTTTTAAACAAAAAGTCAAAATCTTCCACTGAAAATGTCAATGAAAATGTAATTGTTTTCTTTTTTGCCAAAATTTTCCCGGGGGGGAAGGGGTATATTTTCTGATTACTTCTATAATGCATATTTGGAGCATCCATAACTTGTTATATGCATACAGGAATGTACAGACCCAGATTTTTAAAAGCACGTAGGCATGCTGCACTCAGCGATGCTGGGAAAATCAAGGAACAAGGACCTGGTATCACATTTTCATGAACAATGGTTCTCTAAAAATTGGGATAATACTACTTCCCCTTCCCTGAGAAGGGGCTTGTAAAGATACTATGGTAATGGGTGCCATATAAGTACCAAAGATATACAGAACTAGAGGGGTTTCCCCGCAAATCAAGTTCCAGCACACTGGGGTGTTGTATGTGGGGAACTTATAGAGTTATGGTCTACTATGCTGTACTTGTTCTGTGTCTAAAGATCTTTAATTTGGCATATTTCTCTAACACTAAATCACTTAAAACATTTCCCATAATTTTAATGTTCCAATTTTAAGGTTACTTAAAGAGTAATATGTGATCTCAGTCAATGGTGATAACACACGTTAATGTGGAGCATCACACACAAACATAACCCAAACTGGGAATTCTGAAAGCTGGAACAGGACAGTTTTCCTCTCCTCATACATTAATTGATAATTGTTTTCTTTTTCTTCTCCTTGTTAGTTTAGTGCTAGTGAAAGTTGGCAGATGTAAAGCCCTGGAGATAGAAGTCTTAATTATCCACAAAATAGGTACAGCATCATCAGTAGCAACAAACACTTTCTTTCCCACACACACACACCACCCTGTCAATATACGTTACTGAAGGGACCACTTACACAGCCAAGAGAGTACTTTAATCTCCATGTCTATTCAGTATTCTTGGTCTGCCTTCTGTGATTGCCAAAAAAGGTATCTGTTTGTGCAATGGACATCTCTCCACTCTGAACTAGATTCACACCAGCAAATTATTTCAGAGGCCATCAAACAGGGCTCAGATTATAAGGGATTTCTGTTACTACTGACCTGATCCCTGCTGGAATTTTGAGGAGACAGGCTCAGTATCCCATTGCCAAACCTGTGAGTGGTCTAGTCTCCTACTCCACACATTTAATTTCTAACCTGACTGGGATTTATCACTGATTTTTTTCCCTTCTCTATAATGCATGTGTAGGTACAAAAAAAGGTCACAATCCTACTATTCTGATGGACACCTTTAGAGATAAATTGAACGATTATCAGCAGCCAGTTGACTAGGTCCCCCAGAGTGAATTTTCCAAGTAATATGCATTAACAAACATCCTCCTGAGAGCTGCACTGGGTGTACACACAGAATGGGAGGCAGTTAAAGGCCATTTGCTTCTCATGTGACCACTAACCATATCCGGTTCAAAGTAAAGATACCACCCTGCTAAACCTAACACTGCCACACTCCTCCACTCACTCTTCACTCTCTTCACTCTCATTTGTAAGGAACTGCTGACATTCAACAACAGTACTTTAGCTTTGGCTGAGAAACCCCAGCAGGAAGTATTAAAGTCACAGTGGGAGGAATCCCAGCTCTGTGCTCAAAACAAAATATCTACTCTGTAAGGAAAAGGGCACGTCATATAAAAATGAAGGGGAGAGTGACTGCACCATAAAGTGCAGACATTCGCCATCCATGAGTGTTTGGGTCAAGGGGGAAGGTCCCTGCTCTACAGGGCTCATGTTAGAAATACAAAGGGTAATCATTCCCATCCATAAAATGTTGGAAATACAAACAAACTCCCTGGTGTCTATTAGAGAATCTAATCAGAGTGATCAAGCAAGTGTGCTGGATAAGATCTAGTCAAGTACTGAGCCAGACATGGATACAATCAATTCTGGAGAAGTACTGGATTTAGTTTAGCAAAACCCACTGAACCCTTTCCTAGTGGTATCAGCACCTGCAAACAGAATAGGGTGCATCAGGCAAACATTACTGTCTCGTTGCATTCTGATACTCCTGTTTCCTATTAAAAGTGTGTGGGCATGTGCACATGCATGTACATTTGTAATGATAGTGAAATTGTCAGGCTGAAACTGGAGACCTCTATTTAGTCACTAACAGAGACAGGTTTGTGCTGCAACTGTGACCAGGCGGGAGCTTTCCTAATAGTTAGAAAATGACAATCTCTTGACCCAGTCAATTTTTGACATCTCTTCTGAGACTGCCAGTTGGTGTTCATTGCGTTGATGGTTTGTGAGAAGTGGTTAGCTGTCCAGTGGAAACAGGCCCATGATCACCAGTCTTTTTACACACAGGCCACTAAGCAGCATTCTGCTAGCAAATGGTAACTACCTTCAGTCACTACTGACCTGGGCTGGATTCAAGCCAGAAGCCTAGAGAGGCTACAAGCCAGATTCATCTCTGAGCCGGTATAGTTGCTGGCACAGAGGCAGTTTGGAGCTCCAGTATGGCCTCCCATATAGACAAATTGTGCCCCTGCTTCAGTGACCCTTACAAGCTTTTACAGAAGTGCAGGATTGTCAGGGCACAGATCCACCCCAGCCACACCTCCTCCAGCCCATCTGCACTCCACTGCAAAACACATAAAGCTGTTGCAGAGGTGGTAAAGAGTTGGCTGAATCGGCTCTAAATCTGAGTGCAGGTGTCTCTGTGCCGGGGTATTTTCCAGGGGGACTTGCATCTGCCCTTTGGCCCCTTTGCACTGGTCAAGTTGGTATAAAGGGGCCACAGATCAACAATTATTCAAGCACTATGGGCCTGATCCAGATCTCATTAACTTTACTCGTACACCAGTGTAACTCCATTGATTCCATGGAGTTAATCCTAGATTACATCAGTGAGAGATCAAGGTCAGGCTTGCATGTCATATTACTAATTGCATGAACTATCCAGTCCCCTGGAGTTCCACAGCACTCAAATGAAACAATGGTAGTCTTGGAAATAGCCTAATAATTTAGCCTTGATTTGCATTTTATCCCACCCATAGGTCCGCTGGAAAAGATAACAGGTATTTTTGGCTTGGGACAAGCAATAATGTGTGTACAGGCAGATATTAGCAATATGAAAAATGCCTCCCAGTCCAAACAAAGCCTACTGGAGAGAGATGCCATCTCATTTCCTTTCACTAGAAGATTCAATACCCACAGAGTTTTTGCTTCTTTCTAAGATAAATTTCTCTTCAGTCTACCACATAAGATATCCCTGCACCCAGGGCCGGCTCTACGCTTTTTGCCGCCCCAAGCTCAGGTGGGGCTGGGGCTCACAGGCAGCGCTGGAAGCGGAGGGAGGGAGCTCAGCATCCCGGGACTGGGGCTTCCCCTTCCCGCTGCAGCCAGGGGCACGGCGCCCTTGCCCCATCTAAGTGGCGCAGCTCCGAGAGCACAACTGCCCAGGAAAAAAAGGACAGCCGGAATGCCACCCCTGGAAATGTGCCGCCCCAAGTATGTGCTTGCTTTGCTGGTGCCTACAGCCGGTCCTGCCTACACCAACCTACAGCAAAAGGAAAGGAAGCTCCTAGTAATGGAAGAACACTGGTACCACAAGGCTGTGATGAGTAGTGACTAAAGACCAAAACCAATACAATGGTAAGCTCAGAGCTAAACACAGTGCCTTGCTGCATAGAATGACCTTGGTGGGACTCATGGCCCTCACACTGGTGGAGCTCAAGGGCACCAAGAACATGATATAATTGGGAAGGGAGGTTGCAGCTCCTGTGAATTAATTCATTGAGCTTTGGCTTCCCCCAGTCGGGATTTCACCCTCCCATCTGGATGCAAGATGCTACAGTGGCAGCTGCACTAGGTGTAAAGTATGGGAGAAAAACAGTCTGAATAAGCTGAGATTTTCATGTGGATCTGCCTTCATGTTGGGCTGGCCTGTGAGAACCCATAGTCACATGCTTGTAGGATGGGGAAACGAATCTTAACAAAAAAAGATCAAAGGCAAAAGCCACTGAAGAAGGCTTTTGTGGTATAATGAAACATGCATGAAAGTGCTCAAAAGTTGCTAGCAACAGTGCCCTGCCCTCAAGATCACTGAGCTGCCAATGAGATTTCATTCCATCATAATGCTTCTGTCTAGCATTTCACTGGACAAGAATGATATTGTGAGAATAGAGTTCAGTGAAAACTAATCCAAAATGGTCCCTGCTGCTCCTAAGAACGCTTTGGAGTTCCCCTCACTTGTGCAACTGAACAAAGATCTGTGGATGAGACTGTGAACTTTCTAATTCATCTCCAGACACTTTTTAACTAGGACTCCAAACACGTAGTGTACAAGTAGTCTGAGTGTTTAAACCAAGTCTCCTTAAGAAGCCCCTTATTACAAATTAATCCCTTGAGCACTCCCTGGCCAGGAGCTATTGCTTCTCATTGCTCATGAATTCTTCATTAGTTTTTAATGCAAGAGGAAATTCTGCCTCCTGGCAAGAAAGGGTTAACAAAAGCTCCAATAATTAAATTAACAGCAATCAGCTAAGGGATCCCCAGTGCAAAGTCTGGTAAATATCAGTTCTACTTCTCCTCCAGGATAATGCGCCGAGAAAACGTCTGAAAGTTCCCTGCAGGACTGCAGCTAACAGTCACGAATGTTACTTACACTGCTCAGTCTCTTGCTTCCCAACCACAGAATGACTATGGTCCCCCATGGCAGACAAGCCTTTATGCACAATGGGCCAAATAGCATCAATCGGAGTTATACCTGCTTCCTCGAGGTCTGAATCTATCTGAATATATAATGGCTAATATAGTGAGTTATAAGGTGTTAATGAAAGACCAAAATTAATGTTGGCCCCAGGAAATTAAAAATTGCATACTGTGTCATAAATGGAGTAAGTTGGCCTTTAATAGACCCTTGGCATTTCTCTCCCTTTCATCATATCCCACATGGGAAAAATCACTGTAACGTGCAATCCCTCTGAATGAAAGGTTCAAGTTCTCTATCACCAGGGAAAGTACAGATTGTTCTCCTTACTGGCATGAGATAGCCAGTTAAGATGGTAGAGATGGGAACTAATTACCATGGAAATTAAATCAGTCACAGAATCCTCTCTCCTTCTCTACCCTTCAGACTAGATAGAATCTGGTTCTCTCAGATTCTTCAGAAAGGAGAAGGGGAGACAGGAAAGCTTTCTTAACAGTTGGGCTCATACCATGAGGGTTTCAAGCCAGGATCCAAATGTAACATTTGTTAAAGCATGATGCCTAATGTCACCAAGACATCCTTGTTCTACTCTCAGCAACACTAAGAGTGCTGCGTCCTAATCAACAGCAAGCACCACAAGCCAAATGCACATGGAATATATGAGCCAGAGGGATGATTCACCTCTGGAAGAACTGGAAGATAAATAGCAGAACTGTTGTCATCCTCCCTCAAAGATTCCCTGTGGGGAGGGCAGCTTTAAATTCTGACCAGAGATCCATAGGAACCCTGCTACTGACAGCTACCTGCAGATGTATTAATTCAGCACATTTATTAGTCAGCTTGGCCCCGCTCCTCCCTAGGCGTATTTGTGGCAGCAGCTGGATATAGGGGGTTTCATGTGGCTTATGCCACTATGTCCCCAATCCTGGCAGTGAACATACATGAAAAATAACTTCCCCCCTCGTGACATTAATTTATAGAATACAACATATTCTTTGTTTTGCAATATAGTGTGTATGGTTTCGTCATTGAGAACACGTAAATGTTAAAAATATTTGTTGAGAGCAGCTTTTACAAGCTGAGTTAAGGTTAAAATTTTAAGAGTCAATTTTACAGTATGAAATTTAGAAATTTATGAGAATTAACATTAACACTTAAACCTAGCTGAAAATTTCCAATTTGTTACACATCTAACATGCTTTTAAAAAAAACTTTAGCTAGGTTATTTTACAGTCTTTTCTGTAAAAAGGGAATGACTTGGTGATATACAGTGTGTAGTAATAACCTCAAAATTCCCTTCCAGTCACAGACATTTGTTAATGTAATCTGCAAAGATACAGTTTTTATAAACAGTACCAAAACAAAGGTGCAATCAAATGAGAAATGAATTGCCAATGCACTGGTGTTAATAAGAAATGTACCATTGGCATAATAAATGATGCTGGTATTCTTCAGATACCAGAATCTTGTGATAACTGTTTGCATTTTACACTGTAATTGATGTAACTAGAGTGAAGTTATTTTTCAATGCCTCCTGTAAATAAAATGTAACTAGATATCTGTATTGTCAAGCTAGTACAAGTATTAAGAAGTCAACTCCAGGGGTAACAACAAATAATTCAGTCATGCAGATATCTGTCCAGTTATTGGATTTTGGGGAAAGTACATGTGTCAAAAGCTATATCTACAGTTAATGTACTTTTATGACTGAGCTTAATGAACTCAGACAAATTTTGCAATCCTACAGAATAATTTGCAATGCACCAAATTCCAAAATGCCGCTTCGGTTTTTCTATCCCTTATCTGAATGTTGTGATGGTACAATACTGAAGCTCTCTGCAACTCCATCAAATGCTAGCATATATTAAAGTCTGAGTGATGCTATTTTAGAACATTAGGGGCCTGAACATCCCAGGAGATACATGCATGCAGCTCCCAGAATGGCTGGACCCCAAGATTTTGAAATGAAGCTGTGTGTGTATAGGAGTCTGAGAGACAGACAGAGGGAATGGGGAAAAAGAAAGAGAACAAGATCAGTACAGGGAGCTGCTGTGCGCAGATTTTTCAAGCATGTGTTTATTTATATATATAGATATAGATATATCTGCAAACAACACCCCACTGCCTCCCCTCCAACAGCCGACTCTTGATTCAATCTGTCTTGGCAGTGTCTGGGAGAGATGCCCCCACAGGGAAAACATCCACAAATGCCTGAGGACTAAGAGTAAAAGTCAAAGTCATCATTAGATGTGGTGGTGGAGTCTGCAGAGGACACGGCTGAGGGGAAATGGCATGAAGACTCAGTATGACTGAATTCTTTCAGTACACCCACAACTAATATTACAGTTCTTTGTCCCCGTCCCCCCCCACCATCACCACTGCCGCTTCCAGAGTCTGTTGGGGGGTGCTGTATTTTGTAAAGGATTTTGTTAGTTTGTTAATTGCCAGGGGTTAGGTTACTGATCATGGAAATAATGGACTCAGGTTGCACTACAATTGTAAAGTGTGGGCAGTGACTGAGCATGATTTCCTTCTAAACACACAACTCTGCCAGTCATCTCAATCCTAATCTGCATCATCCCCCGTTATTCCAGTTCTGTGCCGACATGCACTTCTGAGCCTAAGCCTCAATCCTCACCTGAAATATTCCCTGGTGTTTTCATGCTTGGCCTTATAGGAGCTCTGAAAAAAATCAACCGTTATCCTGTTCTGCAGTGTCCTGTGCTATTCCAGTCCTGGGATCCCACCCAGCTCAGCAAATGAATCTCGTTAACACCCTCTGCCATTCAAGAATGTGATGAATACCACCACACAGCAACTATGTTTTCACTTGTGATATGATAATGCAAATTTAGGGCCATATTTTCAAATGCCTAAATTGAGCCTGGAAAATTTGCATGTGCACCTGATGTGCTTGCGAATCCTGCAATTGCTTGCACAGATGAGTCTTTGCATGTATTATCAGTCAGCTCAGTTGCAGGTGTATCCCAAAGTTTCATGTTGCTCACCCTTCGTAAAATCTTTAGACCAGCTTTGCGCCTACAGGTGTAATCATGCTGGAGAGAAAGTGATTATGCTTCAGGGGTGGGAGTGAGGAAAGGTCGCAAACACTTCTTCCACAGCCTACCCCAAAAAAGCAAACACCAACTTGGCTTCTTTCAGCTCTTGCTGGAGCAGAGATTGATTTGGCTGCTGCTCACTAAGGCAGCATCTGTGGTGCAGATATGCCCTCCCATAGCTGTGGCAGCCGCTGCAAGGCGAATTCCCCTCCTGGGTCCTTCACTAGGGCCGACAAGAGCACACTGGAAAGCACTGTGTAGTCCTCCTCATCCCCTGCCTCGCTGCCCCAGCAGCACATGAGGTGAAGACGGGTGGGGCCATAATACTGCTGCACTGACTACATCTCTCCTCACTGGTGCCTGTCAGCCCAGCCCTAGTTTGAAGTTTAAAGAGCTGTTACTGGGAGAGAGCCTGGAGGCCCCCCCCCCCACCACCCAGGAGAAACAAGCTTGCCACCTCATTTAAGTCAAGGGAGATTTGCTCCCCTACCTTGCTCTCCACACCAGTTAAGAGAGACCTCCAACAGTCAGGGAAGACTTTCCAATCCCAGCAACCAAAGAGGATGGCCCATCGCTAAATGACTACCCAGCCCACCTTGAAAAGGAACCTGCTCCCCACCCTGCAAACCTCCCCATTGCCAGAGGCCACAGGATGACCCACCTGCCCCCACCTCAGCTGCTGCAAGGACTGGGTGTTTAATAAAGGAGCCAGCTAGAAGAACTTTCACCAGGTGCTGGAGACAGGAAAACATGGTGAGGCTGGGAGGAGGACTGGTGGAAGTTTTGAGATAGGAAAGAGGAAGTGAAGAAAATGGAAAGAGGAAGTAATTTATCCAGGGAATGTCAAATGTATCACCAACTTGGCGGGGGGGAGGGAGATTTGAGGGAATCCCTTTTCAAAATGTCGGCAACACACCCCTGAGGGAGACTCTTGCTGGCAATCTCAGCAAAGAAGCTAACTATTGAACAGGCCGCGAGAAGGACTTCTTCACTCACCCCTGCCAAGGGTCTCTCCAAAACACGCTACAGTCATATCAGCAGGGCATTGGGGGCGGCATGGATCAGCATTCACATCGCACTCCCTGTCAGTACCCGGCCCAGGCCAGGGAAGCTAATGGTCCAACCAATGGACCAAATTCGGTGATGAATCTTGGTCACATGCCACCCAAGGCACGTCACGCATATGCTAAAAAGCAGCAGGGCAATTTGCACCGATTCTCCTCATGCTGTACCGCCACCTGCTCTGTGCATTAAGGATGGGATTTTCGGAAGTGCCTAAGTGATTCAGGATCATGAGTCCCATTAACCTTCAATGGGACTTGGGATCCTAAGTCACTTAGTTGTCTTTGAAAATCCCACTCTAAATTAGTTCAGTCTCCAGAGCCATCACTATGTTGGTGCTTTCTGTAAACATTTATATCTACTAGATGTGGGGAGGAAACGGATTAGAAAAATAAAGGAACAAAAATAAAACTTTAGCCAACCAAAAAAATCAGCAATTCAGGTAAACGTGGCAAACAGCCTTTTTCTTAATCTGCTGGTTTCTATTTTTCTGAAGCCTTCTGGGCCAGTCAACATGCAAGCCTGCAGCAACCAATCCAGTGAGCAATTGTCACTTAACTGCACTAAAATCCATGAGATAGAATGACAGCATTTTCTCTGTGGATCGCACAGTCCTCTGACAGAGAGGAAAAAAAAACAACTACAGTGAAGCCTCTCCAAGAAGTCATGCTTATCAGGCAACTCCTGATTGTAGGAGACAGATTACCTCAAAGTCTCCACACACACAACACCAAATTCTCATAACCTTACTCACAATATATGCTGAGAAGTTTTGAGCACCCACACTCTGAAAATCAGGCCCCTTTAAGGTCTCAATTTCTTGAGACACCCAGATTCACTAATCACGGCTGAAAATTTAATGTTTAATTTAATACAGTTTGATAAAGAAATATTTAAAATTGGCCAAAACCATTCTCCTGATACAACATTCTCTTCTAATGACACTAAAATCTCAGGATCTCTTAACATGCTTTTCAGACTGCTGCCTAAAGATCACGTAGGCCATTTTTTTCTAAACAGCCATTCATTTCGCTTGTGCACTGAGGGTGCAAAATATGACTGGGTTTTAAGGCCCCTTTGAAAATTTAGCCTGGGATATCTGGAATGTGCCCTTTGTTCTTGACACAGAAGTGTCCAAGCACATGGAAAGCGGCCATCCTGCCTTCTCCTACCTGTCAAGATCAAGGAGGTCACCAAAATGTAATAACTTGAAAGAGGACGGAAACTAAGATCAAAATAATGGACAAAAGCTTTCAAGGAATTGGAGACGGGTTACCAACTTGTTTACCTGCCACTAAAAGCCTAACCCTTCTTCAGGACTTGCTTGGGTAAATTATCACTCTGGAAACCAGTGAACAGGGATTATGTTGCCCAACTCTCATTAACATTAATGGCAGATGCACAGCGAAATCTTTGCACGCTATTCTGAAGATAAATCACAGAATCATATCTGTAGGGTGCTCAGCACTCAGAACTCAGTGTATTTGCAACGAATGGGACAGCCATGCTTTGCAAGGCCCTTCTTTGAAGCAACAATGAGAATGAGGTAGGTGTGCTGTGTATTAAGCCTCTCCTTTACCCCACTAGCACTTCCCCAGGCAGAGTTGCATTGCAGTGGGAAAGGGGACAAGTCGAGTTATATGAGTCTGTCTTGTTGCCATCCCAGTAATATCAGGGGGAAGGGACTGGAGGGGACATGATTTAATTTAATTCATTTATTTTATTGAGGAAGAGAAGAGAAGAAAAAAGAAGTCACAGGAATTCTATACATGTGTTACTGGAGCTCAGCTCAGATTTTTAATACAGGATGAAGGCTGAAGCATTTTCATACATGGATTTGGAAAGCTAAAAATAATTTCTACTTAGAAAAACAAAACAACTGCCCTTGGAAGAGTCTGTGCTGAATATATTCAGCAGGAAATCTCTAATAGTGTCTTTTGTTTTCTTTCTTTTCTGCCACCCTTTCCCCAGCCATTTCCCTGGAGTTGAAGGACAACTTAAGTGGTCATTTTCAAACTGTCTCAAAGAATCCTTGGCTGAAGAGGGTTGCTAGACCAGTTAATATTTCACAGGAAGCTGGTTCTGTCAAGTCTAGGCTCGCTACAATTTGCCTCCAAGATGCTGGGATTTTGTCTGATTTGATGGCAATCACAACTTTTCCCCTCACACAGTCTCTATGTAATATTGCTCCATGAGCTTTTAGACCCTTTTCTCCCTGCCCCCTTGTTCTTCTACCTCAGAATCTCCAACATACTCTCTCTCTTTGCAGAACTTTTGTACAGTAAAAAAATCATATGAGAGGGTAGCAGGGGTTACCATAGGATAGGCCAGAAGCTCCAGGGCATACTGAATTATAGTGCATAAGTCAGGGATAATCAATAGGCGCATCACAAGCCAAATCCAGACCGGAAGATGCTTTTGAACAGACAGCAAAATCTTTTTATTTACTTATTGTTGTCATTATTGTTATTTTTTAAATTATTTTTACCCTCTCCTTCTCTTACAATGTGATCGCCAATACATAAATAAAATTAATAATCTCTTAAACAAGAAATGCATCATTCACCATTTTCTAACAAAATAAATGTAAAAATTAAAAATCTGAATATATGAAGGAATATAACTTCTTAAATAAATGTGTATAGATATAGTGCATCGTCCTGGTTAACAAAAAAAAAAAAGCACAAAATTTAGTGTAAAGGCTATATTTATTTGCAAGGCAACATGGTTTAATGGTTACCAACCAATGAGAATCAACCTTTCTTTAAGAAAATAACTAGAGAGTACAAATACAAAACACAATTAAAAATGGACGATTTATGTCAAGGTTTCCTTCTTGCTGATTTAAATCATGATTAAAATTGATCCACCCTGAGTCCTTTAACAGAACACACTGCCAGACCACCACGCAATCCGATGCAACTGGCAATCTCAAAGAAGAGAGACTAGTGGGTAGAGTCAGAAGTGAGATGCATCTCAGGAAGAGCAGGAATAGTTGCAGGCCAGGCTTGAGACTCATTGTGCTATGCAAGCCAGGGATCGCCTGTCACTAGAACAACAGTTTTGTAAGTTGTAATTGAAGTTCACTGGCATAACTATAACTGGGAGGCTTGCCCAGTGCCTGCGTGCAGTACGCAGGCAGTGCTAATCAGTTCTCGCTTTAATGAGGAATACATTATTTCTAGAGTTAACTCATGCAATTAACTCCAAAAAAATAATCGCGATTAATCACCGTTTTAATCGCACTGTTAAACAATACCAATTGAAATTTATTAAATATTTTGGATGTTTTTCTAAATTTTCATATATATTGTATTCTGTGTTCTAACTGAAATCAAAGTGTATATTATTTTTATTATAAATATTTGCACTGTAAAAAATGGTAAAAGAAATAGTATTTTTCAATTCACCTCATACAAGTACTGCAATGCAATCTTTGTCGAGAAAGTGCAACTTACAAATGTAGAATTTTTTTTGTTACATAACTACACTCAAAAACAAAACAATGTAAAACTCCAGAGCCCACAAGTCCACTCAGTCCTATTTCTTGTTCAGCCAATCGCTAAGACAAACAAGTTTGTTTACATTTACAGGAGATAATGCTGCCCACTTCTTATTTACAATGTCACCAGAAAGTGAGAACAGGTATTTGCATGGCACTTTTGTAGTTGGCATTGCAAGGTATTTACGTGCCAGATTTGCTAAACATTTGTATGTCCCTTCGTGCTTCAGCCACCATTCCAGAGGACATGCTTCCATGCTGATCATGGTCATTAAAAAAAAGTGTTAATTAAATTTGTGATTGAACTCCTTGGGAGAGAATTGTATGTCCCCTGCTCTGTTTTACCAGCATTCCACCATATATTTCATGTTATAGCAGTCTCAGATGATGACCCAGCACATGTTCATTTTAAGAACATGTTCACTGAAGATTTGACAAAACACAAAGAAGGTACCAATGTGAGATTTCTAAAGATAGCTACAACACTCGACCCAAGATTTAAGAATCTCAAGTGCCTTCCAAAATCTGATTGGGACAGGGTGTGGAGCATGCTTTCAGAAGTCTTAAAAGAGCTACACCCCAATGAAGAAACTACAGAACCCAAACCACCAAAAAAGAAAGCTGCTTTGGATTGCTATTGAGCAGAATCTGTCATCAGCATGGACACGTGTCCCCTGGAATGGTGGATGAAGCATGGAGGGGCATATGAATCTTTAGCGCATCTGGCACGTAAATGTCTTGCGATGCCGGCTACAACAGTACCATGAGAATGCCTGATCTCACTTTCAGGTGACACTGTAAACAGGAAGCGTGCAGCATTATCTCCTACAAATGTAAACAAACTTGTTTGGCTGAGCGACTGGCTGAACAAGAAGTAGGACTGAGTGGATTTGCAGGTTCTACAATTCTACATTGTTTTATTTTTGAATGCAGGTTTTTTTGGTACATAATTTTACATTTGTAAGTTAAACTTTCATGATAAAGAGTTGCACTACAGTACTTGTATTAGGTGAATTGAAAAATACTATTTATTTTGTCTTTTACTGTTCAAATATTTGTAATAAAAAATACATATAAAGTGAGCACTGTAAACTTTGTATTCTGTGTTGTACTTGAAATCAATATATTTGAAAATGTAGAAAACATCCAAAAATCTTTAAATAAATGGTATTCTATTGTTGTTTAACAGCGCAATTAATCGTGATTAATTTTTTTAATTGCTTCACAGACCTAATTATTTCACCTTTTTTTTTAAATAAAAGGAAAACTCATTTTATTGTGGGAGCCAGCATTCTGTTTCTGGTGCCCATTCATTCATATCAGAAGCCCACCAGAACGTTCACATCCAGTTGTGTCTCCTTTACTTTTATTGATGATGCCCTTTTTACAGCAAAAGAAACAAAACCCCACGTTGAATTTAGAACAACTGAAAATTAGTTTTCATTCCTTTGTAAACAAAGAAATCTAATGTTAGTTATGATATTTTCTACCAGGAGTATCCCACTTTGGTTAAAAGCTCCTGTGTGCCACCTATTATGATCCTGAGATGCTCTTTTACCTGGTAGCGAATGCAGCCATGAGGGCTATCATTTTCTAGTGCATACTGTATAGTGTGTTTTCATAGCTCAGTCCTCTGAGTGGTCAATGACTCCTCCAGTATAGCTGCTTGCTGGCTAATAGTGTTAATATAATATATCACTAATATATACAGTACAGACCTGTTTACGAACGAATCTGCTTAATGCGTGGTAGCGCCATGCCTCCCAGTGCTACCTATTTAACACGCAAGACTTGTTAACACGCAGTACAGGAACTTGCTATGTAGCGCTACGGATTTGCTCACTAACTCACTGACATAAAAATTGACAGGAAGTGCGGAGCGGAAACGTGTTGTAGGCCTCCTGGCGTTTCCTCTTCCTTTTGATTGCCGATATTGATAAAGATGTATCACGCACGCTTAGTCATTGTCACGCTACCGGAAGAGGTAGGTCCTTTAAATCAGGATTTAAAGGGCCCAGGGCTAGGGTAGCAGCAGCTTGGAGCCCCGGGCCCTTTAAATCACCCCCTGAGCTCCCAGCTGCAGAGGCGGCTGGGAGCCCTGGGGTTCAGGGGTGATTTAAAGGGGGGCCCTTTAAATTGCCAAGGGAGCCCCAGGGGTCCCGGCTGCTACCGTGACCCCCAGGGTTCCAGGAGCAGGGCTCAGACGGTGATTTAAAGTGCCTGGGGCTCCGGCTGCCGCTACCCTCCAGGACCCTTTAAATAACCGCTGGAGCCCTGCTGCCATTACCCCAGGGCTCCAGCAGCAGGGCTCTGGTAGCAATTTAAAGGGCCCGGGGCTCCAGCCGCTGCTGGGAGCCCCAGGCCCTTTAAATTGCTTCCTGGGGAAGCCGGTCCGTAGTGGGGCGTACCAGCTTACTTGCACCTCTGGATGAATCATTCCAAGTCAGCAAGGGGTTTATAAGTCGTTTTAAAAAGCGTCATGGCAGAGCGCAGGTATTGATTTCTGGAGAAAGCCAATCAGCGGATGAATCAGCCGCGAAAGCGTTTCCCCGTGGAAATGCATGGCCCTCTTAACCCACGGTCCGTTAACACGCAGTCGTGACAGCTTGACTCCCGATATCCGCGTGTAAATGGGTCCGTACTGTAAGTGCACCGTCCTAAGTCCTTCTCGTTATGACCAACACATTGGTACTTGGGGACTATAAGGTGCTGGCTTGTTCCCAGCCCACTACTACCCCCAGAAGCTCTTTCTAGGAACAGTTTGATTTACCAGATATAAGCAAAGACAGCAAAAACAGTTCCTTAGCCTCCCTAGGCTACAGCCGGATTTTCCCCTTTGTCCTTCTCCATCCTTCCTGCTTCAGGGCCTATTGTAGGATTCTTCTGGGCTCTGTTAACCAAGCACTGCCTCCCAGGGCTTTCTCCCTTGAGGCCCTTTTTCCCTAGCAGGTTCTCACTGCCTCCTCTCCCAGCGGACTCTGGCAGCCACTCACAAGAAACTTCCTGCTGCTCCTGCTCTACACACCAACTTGTTTCTTCCTTCCCTCCTGAGGAGTTTGGATCCTGCTGACTACACCATGTCAAGGGCACTCCTGCCCCGTAGTGCCCCCTTCCCCCACGGCAGGCCACTCAGGCCCCTTAAAAAGTCCACACAGTCCAGATATTCAAAACATTCTCCATCCGAGGTCGAATTTATCAAATGCTTCCCAAAGTCTTTCAAAAATAGTACTCGAACATACGAAGTGATTTAGTTGGGGCTGGTCCTTCTTGGAGCAGGGGGTTGGACTAGATGACCTCCTGAGGTCTCTTCCAACCCATATCTTATCTTCTATGATTCTATGCTTCTATGAAAGTCTTCATCCCACTTTCTGCTGGGCCCAGCCCCTCCCTGAGCTCGGTCTTCCCTTCAAAGTTCAAATACTCCTCTGCACTGGTTCCAAGCTGGGCACAGCCCTTCCTCCCCAAGGATCTGTCTTCCTGCTCTCCCTGCACCTCTCTCCTGGAGCTTAGCCTTCTCCACAGACCCTCCCCACTAATGTCTTCCCCCTCCTAACTCAAGGACCTGCAAGAGTCTTCTTACTCCCTGCAGCATCTGTAGGCATCTCCCCAACAACCGGCAGCTGTCCCTCCCTTTATAAGACCCAGGTGGCTTCCTTAAGACCAACTGGGCAGCAGGTTATCAGTCTGGATGCACTGGACCCTGCTCCCACTTAAAAGGGCCAGTCTCCATGTGACAGGCACATTCGTTTGTGTACATAGTTCTCCATCTTCCTGTATTGCTGATAGCAAGCAGCAGAAAATACAGCCATGTGCTACTTGTAAATAAATGGCATAGCCACGCTGCCATGAAATAGTGCATCACAAAGTGCACTAACCCTTATCCCCCTATATGACTGATCACGTGATCTGATGGCATATAAGTGCACTGGCTTGCATGCCTCCATATAAACCAGTCTACCAAACGTGTGGTGTATTAGTGGACAATTACGACAGCCCTTTGCCCCACTACAGATTAGCGTACCAGATGCTAACCATGACAAAAACGCATTCCCAACCCATGCCTCCTTACAATTCTGCACCATATGCTGTGGTCTATTAAGACAAGTACACCATATGGTATCGCAATAGATGTGACAGTCCACTAGTAAATAACAAAATAATGAAACTGGGCCTTGATGTATTAGGTTAGCTAAAGGTCAGCATGTTAGATGCATAACTGTGGGCGTGCATACATGCATACCTAGGACAGGTATAAAGTGCAGTGTAACTGGTGAGGCACAGCTTAAGCAAGCAAAGTAAAGACATGCCTGAAGGGTGCAGGTATCTATGTGAGTCCATACACCACGTGCTGTGTTCTCACCCAAGCCACGCTTCCCTGTCTACACGGCTTTTTCGTAGCAGTGTCATGTTACCCTGCCCCCTGCCTGCTGGAGTGTTTCTCTGGTGCACGAAAAGAGTCCCCCAGGGGTAAGTCTCTAGCAAGGGAGAGGCAGCAGGGAAAGATCTGGGCAGCTCCCCGCTACACAGCCTTTCCTCACTGCAGGGAAACACTCCAGCAGTGGGGAGGCACCAGGGAAAGGCTCCGGCAGCTCTCTGGTGCTGGAGCCCTTCCCGACTGCAGTGGAAGACTCCAGCAGGGGGACAAGGCTCTGCTAGGGGGAGGGAGAGAGGAAAGGCTCAGGCCCCGCTGCCTCCCCTCTGCCAGAGCCTTTCACTGAGTGTAGCATGGACACAGCCTGCTTTTTACTGCGGCATGTAGCTACACGTACTCTACATGCTGCCGCCAGTGGTGTGCAGTGTAGACACGTGTAGCCTAGGTGTGCTAGTGAAAAAGAATACGGTGTGTGTAGTGCTGCACCCTCGGTCTCACTGAGTTGCCATGAATGGGCTTCCGGCAAGAGTTCTCCAGGACGTTGTGTCCCCCTGCCCTGATTTGGGGGCTGTCCACTAGCTAGCGGCATCAGATGTACTTTTAATTGCTGTTTTTGTTTTGCCCTCCCGACGAAATGAAGAGAGATTGATCTCTATCGATCCAGGGAAAGGCTCATTTTGTTTGCTCAACCTTTCCTGTCTTTTATCTGGGCTATGCCAAGAGGTTCTCTCACACACTCACACACACACACATACACAGGCTGAAAAGTAAATTAAAGAAAAGCAATGCGTGAGTGGTGGCAAACGCAGGCCAGTTTAGCCTACCCTCAGACTTCAGTGCAAAAAGAAAACAACAGAGAAGGTGGCTTCAGGCTGCAGTCTCACTCAGTGGTGGCAAGGATACCAGGGACTTGTTTAATAACCTCGTGGTCTGTAGTGTCTGCGTCAGGGCACAACTAGCAGAGCAGAGAAAATCTTATTACACACAAAAGGGCATCTTGGCATCACATTTTTATTCTATGGGGAAGAATTTCCTGGGATTCTCTATTATCCCGCCTTACTTCTCCCCAGCCTATCTATTCAGATACTTTATTAGCACTCATCACCACAGTAATGGAGTATCAACTCTTGAAAACCCCCATTGCCGTTACCCTCACATAACCCAACAGTGCCATGCCAGACGTCCTCCAGAAGGGATAACTTGATTGCAGCGCAAGGCACTGCCTCTTCCCTGCACTACCACTGCATCTGTGGGTCTCACACTTGCACAGAAGCCCATTTTCACTGTTCGTGTTTGTCAGGATTAGGGACTGAAGGGGCTGTAGAGTAGCAATAGCCCTCTTGTTGCTGGCTGGATCATCAGACAATTGCCCAAGGCAGGAGTTATGTCTCTCTCATTTATCGACATCAGAAAACATGAGGGTTTCCTCTATGCTTTATTCTTAATATACCCCTCCCTCCCTGCCACACTCCCTCTTTCCAAAAGGCCAACTTCTGATCTTCTTTCCTCCCACTCTCAGTGACACTGCTGACTTCTTGGAACTATAAATATCATTTCTTCCCATCATCTGGACCCATGGAAAAGAAGCCCTTGAGGAATTCCACCATGATTTCAACAATTTCCATCCCACCATCAACCTCAGCCTAAACCAATCCACACAAGCCGTCCATTTCCTGGACACTACTGTGCTAATAACCGACGGTCACATAAACACCACCCTATACCGGAAACCTACTGACCGCTATACTTACCTACATGCCTCCAGCTTCCATCCAGGACACAACACACGATCCACTGTCTACAGCCAAGCTCTGCGATACAACCGCATTTGCTCCAATCCCTCAGACAGAGACAAACACCTACAAGATCTCTATCAAGCATTCTTAAAACTACAATACCCACCTGCTGAAGTGAAAAAACAGATTGACAGAGCCAGAAGAGTACCCAGAAGTCACCTACTACAGAACAGGCCCAACAAAGAAAATAACAGAACGCCACTAGCTGTCACCTTCAGCCCCCAACTAAAACCTCTCCAGCGCATCATCAAAGATCTACAACCTATCCTGAAAAATGATCCCTCACTCTCACAGATCTTGGGAGACAGACCAGTCCTCGCTTACAGACAGCCCCCCAACCTGAAGCAAATACTCTCCAGCAACCACACACCACACAACAAAAACACTAACCCAGGAAACAATCCTTGCAACAAAGCCCGATGCCATCTCTGTCCACATATTTATTCAAGTGACACCATCATAGGACCTAATCACATTAGCCACACCATCAGGGGCTCGTTCACCTGCACATCTACCAATGTGATATATGCTATCATGTGCCAGCAATGCCCCTCTGCCATGTACATTGGCCAAACCAGACAGTCTCTACACAAAAGAATAAAATGGACACAAATTTGACATCAGGAATCATAACATTCAAAAACCGGAAGAAGAACACTTCAACCTCTCTGGCCACTCAGTAAAAGACTTAAGGGTGGCAATTTTGCAACAGAAAAGCTTCAAAAACAGACTCCAATGAGAAACAGCTGAGCTTGAATTAATAGGCAAACTAGATACCATTAACCTGGGTTTGAATAGAGACTGGGAGTGGCTGGGTCATTACACATAGTGAATCTACTTCCCCATGTTGAATATCCTCACACCTTCTTGTCAACTGTCTAAATGGGCCATCTTGATTATCACTACAAAAGTTTTTTTCTCCTGCTGATAATAGCTCATTTTAATTAATTAGCCTCTTACAGTTTGTATGGCAACTTCCACCTTCTCTGTATGTGTGTGTATATTATATATATATATATTTTCTTACTATATGTTCCATTCTGTGCATCTGATGAAGTGGGCTGTAGCACACGAAAGCTTATGCTCTAATAAATTTGTTAGTCTCTAAGGTGCCAAAAGTACTCCATTTCTTCCCATTGTCTGCTACAGCACCAAGATGGAGCAACTTTGATGCTCTGTAAAGAAGTGGCAGCCAAGAGCTCATCACAAAGCCAACAAACAGATGACAAGGGGTCTTTCTTTTTGCTTGTACCCCTTGCTGATGGAACGTTTGATCTCCCTAAAGCAAAAACAAAGATCTCTGCATGAGCCCTCTGACTCCTTCTCCAGTAAAATGGAGAAAACATTCCCGCTTAAGTTCTGTCCTCTCCTTTTGCTCAGGAGGTGCCATCTCATGCAGCTGTCAGAAGGCAAAGGGGAGATCATTAATCACAGAGCCACAGGAATTAGAGGTGAAGAGATGGATTAGCTCATCTAATCCATCTATGCGTTGTGAGGACACTTGCACTGCCACTGTCTGTGCTACCTGGTCTGTCAACAAAGAGCTTCAATTAACAGAGTTGTCAATTCAGCCCCTTCCAGTGCCACTTATGCCTCCTAGAAAACTCTGGAAGCATTCTACTGAGAAACAATACCGCTGCCATGTCAAATATATTCTGAATTTCTCATCCCTTGTTCTTTATTATGAAGAGTTTTGGCACAAAAAGAATTTGTTTCTTAAAAATTCACTAGCTCCTGCTGCTTGAAAATTAATCTACTCCTCCCTGAAATCACAATCCACTGAATGTAACATCGTCCTAGTCATTTCCACATCATCAAACTGTGATGTCACAAACAGACAACTAAGGCTTCAGATGAGGAGTAAAGAAAAGGAGCGGATGAATACTTCAGAAAACAAGATCCTGCAAAAGTGCTTAGTAATAAAGAACAAGGGGTAAAAAATACAGTTCATATGTAGAACCAGATGCTCAGGTCCAGCCATGCTGTGCTCAATGGAGGAGCTTTCCCCCAGCCCCAACTCTAGAACAAGCCAAGGGCTACGTCAGCCCCAGGCATAAGTTAGAGCAGTTCTCCATTTGCTGTAACTTACAGTTACTGGTAACATCTCCCTAGGAGCTGCACAAGCAGCCAGGAATCACCAGACTGCAGAGGCACTCCTGTCACCCCGCCCATTCCATTGTCAGCATGCCTTTGATATTCCCACTATGCTTTTTTGGGGGGGGGGGCCCAAACTGGGGCTGCAAAGGCAGTTGAACTGGCTCTATGCCAGCCTGGAATTCTCCTATGCAAGTTGACTGCTGAGTTGCCCTGTACTGTGCCATCTAGGACCAAGAATCTGGACCATATCATTCTGGACATTGTTTCTATGTATATATTACGTATTTTCCATGAGGTGTCGACATCTTTTTCAAGCTTACCTTCAGGTTGGTTAAAATAACTGCTTATAGTCACAGACTACATCCTGAGAAGTAATCTGGTTACTTTTCAGGTCAAACAATAATGCACATTACTTTCAGGTACTTTTCAGTTCAATTATGTTATTCTTGCCCTGAGCATAAGTGAAGTTGTCATGGCAATTAACAGGGACACACGCTCAGTGTGTGAGTCACACGTGGCAGAAAAGCCACCTAATATTAATCCACTATCCAATGGAGAAGAGCTCCAAAAATTATTAGTAATTTTAGGTACTAATTTGAGATTCCTTACAGGGCCTGTTCTTAAGAAGGTGCTGAGCACAAGCCTTCTTGAGCATCAAAAATCATGAACCATTTTTTAAAAAGCTTGAGTCTTATTTCTAGAAAAAAAAAACACCCGTAATATATGTAATGGATTCTATTCTGTGACCAGTAATCATTCACATGCAATTGATTGACTTCTTAAAAGTGATCTTTAATAACTCTGTTAACCTCAATAGGGTTATACCCTGGTCTTTTTCTGGGATATATGCTATAGCATCTATCACCTTGCCTACACTTGTTAGCAGCACATAATGTACGTGTCGGTACACACGGCAGTGAAAGGCTCAGCCTTTCCCAGCTGCCTCCCCATTGCGGGAGCTTTTTCCCACTGCCGGAGCCTTTCACTGCAACAGGAAAAGGCCCCAGCAACGGGGAGGCAGCGGGACACTACACTGCTAAAAATTGCAGTGTAGACTTGGGAGGAACTACTTGGGCATGTACGGAGACAGAGGGTATATACTCTCGGGTTCAGGCATGTAGGGCCCCCTCCCCTCTGCTTGCCTAGGCAATGTCTCACTTTCTAAACTGCAGTTTATATTGGGCTGTTGATTGGTCGCAGTTAACTCAAAAAAGCAATCATAATTTAAAAAATTAATCGCAATTAATCAGTTTTAATTGCACTGTTAAATAACAGAATACCAGTTGAAACTTATTAAATATTTTTATATATATTGTATTCTGTGGTGTAATTGAAATCAAAGTGTATATTATTCTTGATTACAAATATTTGCACTGTGAAAGATAAACAAAAGAAATAGTATTTTTCAATTCACCTCATACAAGGTACTGTAGTGCAATCTCTGTGTCGTGAAAGTGCAACTTACAAATGTAGACTTTTTTTGTTTCATAACTGCACTCAAAAAACAAAACAGTGTAAAACTTCAGAGCCTACAAGTCCACTCAGTCCTACTTCTTGTTCAACCAATCACTAGGACAAACAAGTTTGTGTACATTTACAGGAGAAACTGCTGCCTGCTTCTTATTTACAGTGTCAACAGAAAGTGAGAACAGGCATTTGCATGGCACTTTTGTAGCCAGCATTGCAAGGTATTTACATGCCAGATATGGTAAACATTTGTATGCCCCTTCATGCTTCGGCCACCATTCCACAAGACATGCTTCCATGCTTATGATGCTCATTAAAAGAATCATGCGTTAATAAATTTGTGACTGAACTCCTTGGGGGAGAATTTTATGTCCCCTGCTCTGTTTTATCAGCATTCTGCCATATATTTCATGTTATAGCACTTTCGAATGATGACCCAGTACATGTTGTTCATTTTAAGAACACTTTCACTGCAGGGTTGACAAAATGCAGGTACCAATGTTGAGATTTCTAAAAATAGCTGCACTACTTGACCCAAGGTTTAAGAATCTGAAGTACCTTCCAAAATCTGAGAGAGACAAGGTGTGGAACATGCTTTCAGAAGTCTTAAAAGAGCAAAACTCCGATGAGGAAACTATAGAACCTAAACCACCAAAAAAGAAAAATCAGTCTTCTGCTGGTGGCATCTGATTCAGATGATGAAAATGAACATGTGTCAGTCCACACTGCTTTGGATTGTTATTGAGCAGAACCCTTCATCAGCATGGACGAATGTCTGCTGGAATGATGGTTGAAGCATGAAGGGGCATATGAATCTTTAACGCATCTGGCACGTAAATATCTTTCAACGCAGTCTACAACAGTGCCATGAGAATGCCTGTTCTCACTTTTAGGTGACATTGTAAACAAGAAGCGGGCAGCATTATCTCCCACAAATGTAAACAAACTTGTTTGTCTGAGTGATTGGCTGAACAAGAAGTAGGACTCAGTGGACTTGCAGGCTCTAAAGTTTTACATGGTTTCATTTTTTAATGCAGTTATTTTCTGTACATAATTCTACATTTGTAGTTCAACCTTCATGATAAAGAGATTGCACTACAGTACTTTATTAGGTGAATTGAAAAATCTATTTCTTTTGTTGTTTTACAGTGCGAATACTTGTAATAAAAAACAAAATTTCAAAAGTGAGCACTTCACTTTTTATTGTGTTGTAATTGAAATCAATATATTTGAAAATGTAGAAAACATCCAAAAGGATTTAAATAAATAGTATTCTATTATTGTTTAACAGTGCGATTAATCGCACAATTCATTTTTTTAATCACTTGGCAGCCCTAATTTATACCCATGCTGACTAGGAGTGCAATGTCTGTATGCTACATGCTGCTGTAAGAGTAGACCTATCCTATGACACTAAAGGAAGCAGAATTGCCTAATACTTAGAGCACTGGGAGTCAAGAGACCTGAGTTCCATTCCTGGCTCTCCCACCAAGTTACTGTTTGACCTTTGACAGGTCACTTAACATCTGTGTCTTTGTTTTTCTATCTGTAAAATGGGCATAATAATACTTATGCTGTATTAATACTTCCTATACCTTATCTATTTAACAGGAGTATTGTATGGAGTAATAATTGTGCATTTTGTGATCCGCGGATAGAAGTTTCTCTATGCATAATAATAAATACGGATAATTAATATTATTACTATTAATAAAGGAGTCTTGTACAATCCTGGAATCAGTCCACCCCTTTGGAGTCTAAACATCAAAATGTCTAAAACCTCAGAAAGTTGATTTATTTTCCTGAAAATTCCATTAAAACCTTCTGGAGCCAGATTCTGATTTCACATTGTATTTATAGCAGACTAACTACTTTGATTTCAGTGGAGTTTTTCCTGACTTATACTGGTGTAAGTGAAAGCAGAATCAGTCTCCTAGTTCCCAGCCTTATTACTTCCACCCCCCCACACACACTAGGATCCCTGTGAATGTGGATTCATGTCATTACTGACTCTTCTCATATCGACAAAAAGTGCCCTGCTTTGATGGATAACATCCTTTTTCCATGGTCACATGCTTTGACATGAGAGGTATAGGTAAAGTTTGGTTGTGCACAGATGTATGATCACAACATGCAGCAGAATGGACACCAAAGGGAAGATCCTGTTTAGTATGAAAATATGTGTGGTGGGTGGGAGAGTGGTGATATTGAGCTAATACATGAGCCACAGATTTTATCAGATAAATGACAGAGCCAATCAGCCATCTCCCTCTGCTCTCCCATACAATTTTAATAAGGCCAGTCATGAGGGAGGAAAAAGGAGACTGGGACCCTACTGAATTATTCACAACCTTAGTTGTGTATGGCAGAGGAATCTCTCTTATTTGTCAGTAAGCTATCTTCTCCCATTGATTTCCCCCCCTCAGGATCCCAAGATGAGAGTTAAGTTTTGAAAAATATCAAAAGATAAACAGAAGCTAAAGGCAAAGTGGACAGAGACAGAGGCTGATAGAGACAGAGATGATGGAGATTTTTAAATATATGCTAAAGAGATCAATCAACTCTAGTGTACATCAATGATGGAACAACTTAAATTAGCTGTCAGAATTGTCATGATGCCCTGGCATGCACATGCTCAACTTCCATTAAGAATAACCTATATCTGAGCTGGCCGGATGAGAGCTGAGTGGCTGAGCCCGTAAGCCCCATAGGAGAGATCTGCAGCTGATTTATGTTCCTGCTTTCCTTTTCCCACATCAACGGCACACTCACCGCTGGAAGTGAGGAGCTCAGCTGTGATCAACCCAGCCAACTGAGGAGTCATGTGGACGGGCTCTGAAGATAATCCTCTCTCATTTGCCTAAGCCAGAATGATGTTCAACTGTGATTTGAGGCTTGAAGGGTGAGGTCTAGTTAAGTGGTGAAATGATCAGGGCTCATCAGCAGTGACGAGGAACCCAAAGAAAGAAATCCTGTACCTGCAATGCCTGTTTTCCGTCCCTTCTCTAACACCAACAGACTCCTGTTCTAGTGTTTTCAGCTTTTGTAACCATCAGACAACACTGCCATTCCCTAAATTACAACAAATACTTCTCGATATGTATTTAAAGGGTGTAAAACACAAGAAGGGAGGGAAACTGTTTTGGGTTAAATGAGGGATATTAACAAAGAGTAATAGCATTAAAGGAAAAGATAGGCTGGATATAAGGAAAGACCTCTGGAAAATGAGGTTTATTAAGGTGGTGAAAAGTCTTTCACTGGAAGCAGTGGAAATGCCATCACTTGGATCATTTAAAAATGAGCTGGACAAAGTATTGGAGTATATTGTGTAGGGAATAATTTACACTGATAGGGACATGGACTAGATGACCTAATATGATCCTACGTCTTGTCAGATCATATTTGCCACCAGCAGGATCTTCACTACATGCCCTATTAATACAAGCCCTTTGCCCAAACAGTTTCTCTCAAAAACAAAGTCCAGATGCAACTGCGTGAGCTTTCTTGGGGATACTACCAACAATAGTTTCACGCTGGTTACCAAAACAAATAATATTGGCATGCTTTACATTAGATGTACAGAAAAGGATTCAGATTCCCAGTTACACTGGTGTTTATATGGAGCAAATCCACTGAGCTCCTCTCTGTCTCATTAGCTGAGATCAGAATCTGACCCAGCATTTCTACAGACCTTATTTTTTCAATTTTAATATGAGTTTTAGGGCTAGTCTACACTAAAAGAGATTTGCCAGTATAGCCAGGTGTAGCTATGCCAGCAAACCCTCCTAGTAGAGCTTATATACCAACAAAACAGGGCTTTTGTTGGTATAGTCCTCGAAACAAAACAATCTATACCAGCAAAAGTTTCTAGTGTAGATGTGGCCTAACTTATTTAAGGACCTGAAAAGGCATCTATCAAGGTTCCTTCCCCACTCTGAACTCTAGAGTACAGATGTGGGGACCTGCATGAAAAACCCCCTAAGCTTATTTTTACAGGTTTAGGTTAAAACTTCCCCAAGGTACAAACTATTTTACCTTTTGCACTTGGACTTTATTGCTGCCACCACCAAGCGTCTAACAAATATATAACAGGGAAAGAGCCCACTTGGAAAGGTCTTTCCACCCCCAAAATCCTCCCGAACCCTACACCCCTTTCCTGGGGAAGGCTTGATAAAAATCCTCACCAATTTGCATAGGTGAACACAGACCCAAACCATTGGATCTTAAAAACAATGAAAAAGCAATCAGGTTCTTAAAAGAAGAATTTTAATTGAAGAAAAAGTAAAAGAATCACCTCTGTAAAATCAGGATGGTAAATACCTTACAGGGTAATCAGATTCAAAACACAGAGAATCCCTCTAGGCAAAACCTTAAGTTACAAAAAGACACAAAAATAGGAATATCCATTCCATTCAGCACAACTTATTTTATCAGCCATTTAAACAAAACAGAATCTAACGCATATCTAACTAGATTGCTTATTAGCCCTTTACAGGAGTTCTCACCTGCATTCCTGCTCTGGTCCTGGCAAAAAAAAAAACCACAGACAGAGAGAACCCTTTGTCTCCCCCCGCCCCTCCAGCTTTGAAAGTATCTTGTCTCCTCGTTGGTCATTTTGGTCAGGTGCCAGGGAGGTTATCTTTAGCTTCTTAACCCTTTACAGGTGAAAGGGTTTTTTCCTCTGGCCCGGAGGGATTTAAAGGTGGTTAGCCTTCCCTTTATATTTATGACAGCATCAGATAAATCAAAGCAAGATTTTGAGGAAAACATACCATTCATAGGCACAAACATGAAACAATAGCAACACAGTGGAATTTTTACCATATTGGAATTAACCAGTGAAGCATTGATAACACAGCAATGCTTTGATTGGAAGATATTTAGACAAGTAATTGCACAATGATTACATGCCATTAGAGTGCATTTGTTTATAAAAATTGCTAGTACAAATCTAAACACAACTGTAAGTCTGAGCACTCCCTTTCACTGTCCTTCAATTGAACATCACTGGAATAAATCTCTTGTGCTGCTAGAGATGAAACCCTTCCTATTTCTTTAGCTCCAGTGTTAACCAAAATGGCAGACCACTGGGAATTCAAAACTCAATATGGAATTTTCTAAGGGAATGCAAAACACAATGGTAAAAAACTGTGAATAAATCCTTGTGGCTCCGTGTTGGAACTGCACACGTTGGGTCTGATTCTCATTTCTACTCAGGCCCCTTTCTATCCTTCTGACATTGTAAAGGGGCCTTAATGTGGGCATAAATTGCATTTTATCTAAGACCTCTTTATTCTGCCAAGTTGGTGTAAAGGTGTGTTAGTATACATGAGAATCAGTTCCAGGCAGTAATTCACAATATCTTTATGTCAATGCCGCAATTAAAATGGCAACTACTGTCTAGTTACTATCAGGATTTTAAAAACACCTACATGATTCAGCTTCAAGATTTTATCAGGTCAAAGTCAGGTTAGTTGATTCCTAGTTTGTAGCCACATCTCTCACACTGAGTGCTGTGATGTTTTATTAAGGTTGGTGCATGCCTTTATCTGAGCAGATCAGAAGAGCCTCACCTGCAAAATATTCTGCTATAAAGTCTGTCTGTATCGAAGCAAGGCAATATTTGCGTCTCATTGGTAAACCGGTGTGCATGTAAGCACCTTGAAATATTTAACTGGCCAGATTTCATCTCACAAACAGCATGTGGTGTGGCATCAGACTGGTGTATAAATAAACTGGGATATAAATCATTATAAACCAGGCATTAAATTGGTATATAAATAAAAAATTATAGAAGTCAAAGATGGAAAAGAACCATTAGATCATCCGGTTTGTATTTTTCAGTGTTCTCACCCTACGAATGCACCGGACATCACTCTTGATTAGCCAAGAGACATAGAAGAACGCCCCTCACCCCCAAGGGAGAAAGTGAGAGAGACAGAGAGAGCGCCACATGCATATTAATAAAGCTATATTTTGACTGGCTGAATGATTTGAAATGATTAGTGATGATATGCTTTACCTGTCAACATCTCCACACTGCAATAGGAAAAAGCCTCTACTATTCCCATGCAGAATATCATAGATAAGGTTTGGGAGAGGGGAGGTCACTTTCAGTGCTGCTATAATTCTGAGGATCTCCCTAACTGCCCTAAATCTGTTTTCAAGGATGAGAGTGAAAAGGTGCCTTCTTTCTTCTATGATATGAGAGAAAAAGCCTAGCCAGCCAGGAGGTTCACAGAATCAGATTATTCACAAATATTACACACAGAACAACTATGTCAAAAGAACATTATTGAGGTTGAAAAGTCAAGCACTCAAAAGTTAGGAAATGCCAGAATTACAGCTGCCCATGCAACTTTAATCCAGTTCCTTTGTATGTATGCTTTATGACACCATCTTTAATTACATGATCACATACTACTCTTTCTACAGGACCTCTGCCTCATTCAATGCATCACATGGACAGTGCTCACTTCATGAGCAGCTATTCAATATTTGGTTTTATCCTTATTGTTCACTGTGTGACTCTGGGCATTATTTATTGCACACTATTCAAACCCTGCTCTGAAGACAGTATTATGGAACTCCAAGACCATCAGAACTCGAAAGACTATGGGCACCTGCCAAATGACTGACCTTCTTAGTGGTCTGTCTCATCCTATATTAATAAGCAATATGCATTCACAAATAACATGTTGTCAGTCAACTGGCATTGACTGGTGCAGTGATGTCATACTTTGGTGTCCATAAATTTGAAGCCAAGTTAGCAATTTTTAAAACAACCCAGATGTTCTTGTGGCAGTAGGAAGGAAGGAGGATGTGAAGAATGGATAGAGGGCAGGAAGGGGCATGGGAAGGCTAGAGAAAGACAGCAGCAAGGAAAGGAGGATGTTGACTGTTTATATCAGCTACCCATATGCACTGCTTTCCTTAATATTCAGAAAATAAGTAGGGCAAAAATTCTCTAAAGTCAGCACTTAATACAGATATGATAATGAAATATTTACCATATTTATCATAAGGTACAGAACTGATGGAAAACTCTTCAATCTCCAAAGACTTACTACAAAGACAAAAGTTCTTGAGAAACTCATACGTGAAGCCCTTTTTGCAGAGGATTGTGCTCTACTTAGTCACAGCGAAAGTGACCTACAACTTATCCTAAATAGATTCTCAGAGGCAACTGAACTGAGTGGACTCAGCATCAGGCTGTAAAAAAGTGAAGTCCTCTTCCAACCAGTTCCGTCAACCGTTACCATTGAGCCAATCATCATTGACGGTACAGAATGGTCACCACTTTACATAACTTGGCAATGCCATCTCAAGTGATGGTTTGCCAGATCAGGAAATATCTAACAGAATATGAAAGGCAAGACAGGCTTTCAGAAGACTTTGCCATAGGTTACACAACCAGCATACCATCAAACAGTCAACAGCACTGATAATATACAATGCAGCACTGACAGCATCCCTTTTATATGGGTGTGAAACATGGACAGCTTACCACAGACACATTAAGCAACTTGAAAAATTTTACCTTCACTGTCTCAGTTCTATTCTGAAAGTCCACTGGCATGACAAAGTGTTAAAGATTAACATCCTTGAAAAAGCAAAACCAACCAGCATCAAGGCAATGAGCATCAAAGCTCAGCTTAGAGGAACAGGTCACGTTATCAGAACGGGTAATGATAGACTCCCACACAAAAAGTTTTCTGTAGTGAGCTGCACCTCGGAAAACACAGGAGGGGTAGTCAGCAAAAACACTTCAAGGACACCCTTAAACAGAATCTGCCCTTATGCAGCATAAATAGTGATATCTTCAAAGATGTAGCCAAGGACAGACCTTAGTTGCTCCCCCTTATCAAAAAAGGTTGTTAACACTTTGAGGAAAACAGATGTGAAAAACTGATTGGGGGATGGGGGGGGGCAAGCCTCATGCCAAGTCTTCAGTGGGAGTCTGCATATTCCTATATAACATCTGTTCACAATCTTGCCCCCCATGGATCGAATTATACAGCCCCATGAGAACACATGATGCTTTGACAGCATCGTTGGATATGACGGACAGCCACACAAATTTACCCTTGCTTTTACAAATATCAGCTCCGGTCAACCCAAAAGCAGAGTGGTGTTACCTTTATATTGTCAAGCAGACGACCTGAGTTTCTGTGCCAACCTCCGCATCTTGCTCTGTGGACTGACACGGCCTGGGATGTATGCAGATGTGTTTAGCTCCTGGGGATTGGCAAGTGAAGCCCCATGTCTTTTCTCTAGGAATACTTGCTAGCTACTGTATCAGTATCCCAGATGTGCCCCAACAGGAGATCCATCCAGATCCCTCATGACTTCAATGGGGCTTAAGCAAGTGCTGAAATAATTTGCAGAACCTAAATGCGGAGAGGAATATCATCATTATTGCCCTCCACCACCACACAGAGGCAATGTGAGGGTTAGACCAGTGGTTTTTTACCTTTTTTCCATTTGTGGACCCCTAAAAAATTTCAAATGGCTGTGCAGACCCCTTTGGAAATCTTAGGCATAGTGTGTAGACCCCCTGGGGGCCATGGACAACCTACTGAAAACCATTGTTCTATGGTAACGACAACTTTTCACAGACTCCTTAGACATAGTCTGCTGACCCTCAGGGGTCCACAGACCACAGGCTGAAAACCACTAGGTTATATCATTCATACTTCTAAAGTGTTTCAAGATCCTAGCATGGAAGTTGCTATGTAAATAAAAATATTATCTCCATCTTCAGTTAATTCTTCACTTTTCCCAATGATTGTCCCCCTACCCACCATCACAGTCTTCTGCTTCTGACATCACAATAAGTTTTTTTGCAGATGGCTTCCATGATGCCATATTTTATATAAGATTATTTTGAGCTCACATTATGAGTTTATGGAGAAGAGGCAGCTATCATTCCAATGAACATACCAAAGCATAATGGTTCATTTGCTCCTGACAGTAGGGTTGGCCACATAAAAGCTGTACGCTCAATGCCAATGTCCTTAGTAATAATGATCATGAACATACAAAGAAACATACAAAGGTGATGACACAGTACCACAATTGTTTCCAAATAAACAGGATATTCTAAACATTTCTGGGGAGGCATCAGCTACTTATTTGTAAGTTGAATCTCTCTAAAGCAATCTGGTGACACAATTTCTATCCAAGTTGCACAGGGAAAGGAAGTCAGTTTCTATAGCAATTATACAGTCACTTTATGACCAGATGGAACACATACCCCGTGTTCCAGAACACAAAAACACAGCTGTTCATCCATCACCATTGATGGGAAAGGCCTAGGTGGCAGGGGAAGAAAGGCCTACTGGCAGCAGCAAGGCCTGGAGGAAAACAGGCAACACTTTTCCCCCTTTTGGCCAAGTTTATTCCAAAGTATAAATTCAGGCCTGTGATACAGAGAAAGGTTGAAATAGAAGGTTTAAAAGTACAGAAATATGTCTAATGTGGAGGACAGTGGACCCCTGTGAAAGAGAAGAACAAAGGTCTTTGGAGAGAGGGAAGCATGTTTTCCCTTTTCTGATCTGGGAGGCCTGCACATGATACAGTATGAGCTCTGGAGGGGACACATATCAGCGTTTTGGATTACAAACAGTATGGGCTTCGCATAGCATTTGCCTACAGTTTCTGCTATCACTGGGGGCGTTGTTTTGTTTTCATGAAGAAAAAAAAATCTTATTAATCAGGAACATATGGCAGGAATGTGTTTGTTTTTAAGCTTTTTAGATGCAAATACCTTTCTCAGTGGCCTCCTGAGGAGCAGTTCTTCCCTTCCTGCCCTAAGCAATATGATGCAGAAGACTGCCTAAATGCCCCAAGGACTGCAGGCCTGGCTGGGGCTAAGTAACCAGAGAGAGGTACCTTGGGGTGACAGTGCTCAGAAGGCAGAGTCCTTCTAATGTCTGTATTATTTTGCTTAAATGAAATATTTTATAATTATATAGGGTGTACACACACAAAAACAGTGAATAACAATATCTTAAAAGGAAGAAATAAATGAGCGTAGCACACGCAGCCATTTAGACCAACAGGACTCATCCATAGAAGTGAAGGGCAAAAATAAAATGCCATCATACCAGAGTAGTTTTTTTTAAAAGGTATTTTCTTACCAAACAAAATTATATCAGGGTATAATACTTCCCCTCCTCTATTCTCCTCCCTTTCCTACATTATTTGGCTCCCTGCCTTCCTTAGAGCAGGTTTGGGATAAAATATAAATGGTTTATGGCTAAAGCACAGGCCTTGGGCTCGGAAGACCTGGATTCTAGTCCTTGTTTTGCCACTGACTTCTTGTATGACTTTAGGCAAGTCATTTAACCTCTTTGTGGCTCAGTTCCGCAGCTGTAAAATGAGCATGATGGTATTCACAGGGGCAGTATGACATTAAATTATTAATATTCACAAAATACGTTGAGATTCACAGATAGACCTGTCAAGTGTTGTCATAAATAGTTGTGCTGGCCTCATCCACTATATTTTGTGGACTTGGATTAGGACACAGAAGCATATAGGAGCAGCCACACCAGAGCAGACGAAGACCAGATTTTCTAAAGGTGTTTAGGTGCTTAAAGATACAGATAGGTGCCTAGTGGGGTTTTTAAAAGGTAGGTCAACAAGCTAGATGCCTAATTCCCACTAAGCATCTATCTGAATCTCTAGGTGCCTACTGATCTTTGAAACTCTGGCCTCAATTGTCCAACTCATTGAATATGCTGCCTTCAGCAGTGGCTGACACCTAAAAGCTGCAAAGGAACAAACCAGATCCTAGGCTCTCTGTTGCTTATCCCATTTCCAAAAACTTTCTGATGGCTCATAATGCCATACCAGTCAGCTGGTGCTTGTTTCTGCTCCTGTGAGGTGGAACCAAAGGAATAGCTACTCTCCAGGCCCCTGAGTGCCACAAGAGGTATTTATATGCTGGTCCTCATCCCTCAGCAGCACTTGAGAAGGGCAAGCTGGCACACAAACTGGATACATTGTTTTCCCTAGTGGTTTCACTGGTGTATGGAATGTGGCCTTCAAAACAACTACAATGTTTCACACACTTTACCGCTGTACACCAGATTTAGGTCTCCAGAAGTTTTCAAGATAGGCAAAATATATAAGGCCAGATCTGCAGCTGGTATAAATTGGGATAGCTCCAGTTACTCACACCAGCCGAGGATCTGTCCTGTAACAGCCAGCCATATGATTATTACTATTATTGGATTTACCAAAAAAGGGCGTGATTTTAAACCAGTTTAGTTAAACCAGTGCAAACCACTGTGTAGACACTCTTATTTTGGTCATATCAGACTTCTTTTGTCTTAAATCTGTTCCCAGTTGACTTAAGTTAAGCTAAACCAAAGAATGGCACTACCAAACATATAGTGAATTTAATATTAAAATAAATAGCACAGGGACTACTGTCCTAACTGGATTATCTATTTTCAGATTTAATGCAATATAAACCTCAAATTTTTAAAAAAATATTAAATGAAGTCACCAAAGATCTTTAGAATCCAGTGACCCTACTGCAGAATTCCTCTCCACCTTGCTGTGCAGTACACAGGGCCTTAATCACAGCATGGCATTTGGTAAATACACATACAGTACCCCAGCCCTATCACTATGCTTGGATTTTCCAGAGAGACATGTTAAAAGTTGATGGACAAAATGTTCTTTTCCTTCCCTCTTCTCTTCCCCTCCCAGCTAGTACAGACAGTCATTTTGTTTAATTGGACTAACATTTATCTCCTGATGGGGGAGCTGGCAAATCTACAGTCACACTCCCTGCCATTCCTATTTAACAAGAGACTGTGAGAGGCACTGATTACAGGGAAGTGACGTTCTATTTCCCTGGCTCTGGTGGCCACAGGCAATCAATTTGAAGCAAAGGTTCTATCTGGAAAATCCCAAACAGAATTGAAAAAAAATGCTAAAATTAAAAATGAAAAGATTGGCCTCAGTCATTCCTCTGGGTCCAGCCTCTCCCCTGGGTTCTTCTGGTGCATCACTCAAAGCACAGCTATAGGCGTATATGCTTCACTGTGCTGACTGCTGTCACTGGGGTCCTCTGTATCAAATGAATAACCCCTCACCCTCTCCCACCCTTGAAGAGGAATGTGCTGAAGAGTCCGTTGTGGCTGTCAGGGTTGAGAAAAATGGGCTACTGAGCACCACTAGGGGCCCATTTATCCCTCACTCCACCACTTAACAGTCTGTTATGAGACCAAGGAGAGCTGCTGCTGCAAAGGTAGCAAGAGCAACAGAATTCCTTCCTAACTCCAGCTAAAGCAATCTTTTCCCCTATCTGAGGGGGAAGGGAAATCATAGCATAGTGATTCAGAGATGGCAAGGGAGAGCAATGGCTCTGGCTAAGGCACAGAGTGTATTTTGGAGGAAGGTTAGAGCTACAGTATTGAACTACACCTTTTACCTCTTTTTCTTGTACCTCTACGAAGCCATAGAATGAGGAAAGCACAGGCAGCCAGAACCCAGCCTTCTCCCATGCAACTTGGTCACTTTCCCTCAACCCTGACTAGCGAGGACCAGCACTGAATGGGAGAGGGGAGTTCAGTCTCTAGTCACTTCTTGGCTTCTCTGTTTATGCTAATTGTGATGCTGGTTTCAAAGACGTGAAACTGAACTGAATCTAGCAACTCACTTCCCATGCTTCACTTAATCACTTTTGGTCTCTACGGCCTGGAGCTGGACTGAAGCCAGGGAAAGAGAAGCCCTGGAAGCAACGGAATACTTTCTCTGTCCACCACAAAATGCAATCTGGCCTCTGCTGATCGTAGCTACCAAAAACAAACTCAGGACTCCTTGTGTCAGATGTGCACAGCTAGAAGTAAGACTGCTATTATATCTGAAGCACAAGTATTGTGCTACTTTCTGGATTGATTCGGGGTGGGTGGGGGGAAGCAGATCCATTGGAAAGAAAAAATCCTGAAGAGAGTTAAGATCTTTTTTGCTTTTCAGGGCTTTCCAGTTTCCTATTCTCTTCATCCTTTGCTTCTGGGACAATAATCCTAAATGTGAAAAATGCAAGAGTAGGTGCTTCCCTAGGATGTCCACTGTCAAGTCATTTCTTCATTGCTGAACCATGGATCCCTTTGCTTTCAGGTATTATTTGCCCCTGAATATTTTTGTATTATTCATGTACATCAGGCAATATAAGAATAATTTACCTGAATGTAGTTAGTGCTCTTTAGTCCTTTACAAACAGTAATTACATAGGAATCACATCAGCCTCCACAAATGTAGCCACCTCTGGGGTGGAACTGTTTAACAATGCAAAGCAATACTGCACAACCATTTAGATCAGGGACTGAAGAATACTATAGCCAGTTAAAATTGCAGAGAAATTATAGCAAGACAGTTCATAATTAACAAAGTTGAAACTTGGACAGGACATCAACACTAGATATGGCTATAATCAGGAGCGGTTTTGGTTTAGCAAAACATCATTGTCGGGAGTTTTTATTTTGCACAGCTAAAATCTGGGGTGGTTCAGATCTAGGTCCCAATTTATCAGAATCCTCAAAAAGTGTATGAAGAGAGATGGATAAATTACACAAAAGTTTGAGTCCATCTGACATTAACACCTCCTTTCATCTAAAAAGGGAGATGGGATCTTTAAGGAGCACAAGTGATCAGGGCCTTGCTTTTATAACTCATCCAGAAAACGGCAACTGCAGCCACACAGGGCTTCTTAGGGCACTGATTCAGTACTAACTATGGGTGTGTCTATACTGCATGACTAGCTTGTGCAGACATACCTGAGCTAGCTTTAGTCTAGCAAGCTCAGATATAAGAGCTGTGAAGCCATGGCAGCATGTGCTTCAGTGTGAGCTATACAAGTCCGCCTGGAACCCTGGGTAATTACTCATGGGGATAGCCCACACAAATACAGCTTCACTGTTCCAGTACCTGAGCTAGCTAGATTAAAGCTAGCTCAGGAATGTCTACTCAAGGTACAATCACACCCCATGACTGCTGTATAGACATAACTTCAGAAGGAACATTGCCTTTGAATCACCAATCCATTTCCTGCAACACCTACGTGTTGCTTGGAGGTCTCTCAAAGGCATGACTTGCCAAGACTTATACTCCTAATATATGAATATGATGTCTATAGATTCCTAGCTTTCGTACAATAGTGGTGTTGGTTGTTTTATGGCTTGCCAAGTTCCTATTAACTCATGGTTCATTTCTGTCCTCTTGAAAAATTAACTCATGCTTCCAGCTACAATGGCAAAGGAAACATTAAAAATTGAGTAACAGGCCAAAGGTAAACAAAGTATAAACCCAAATATTGTGACAGCAGTAACTCTTCTAATCAAGTAGGTTCTATGCCTATGGCTACCATAGCCATTTGAGGATATCAGCCAGCAGGTATAGGAAGGGAAAAAGGAGAGGGGACTCCATCAAACCATCCTCATTCGCATGGACACCATCTTTAATAAAGCCCTGCCCCTGTATCTGCTATGGCCTGTCTCTTTGTGTGCCCCACACAGCTGGGAGAACCATAACCTGTCCCAGAACTGGAGGCTGTAACCTGGATGAAACCAGCCTAGCTGTAAAATATATTGTCCATAGGTATGGAGGGGATATGGTCAGAGGGTTTGTGTGAGCAAACTTATTGTATTGTCCTTTGCCTAAGCTAGTGACCACCTAATGAAGATTCCAGAAGCTCTTTGAAGAGGGAACACCTCCTCCAGCCCCAAAAGAAACTGAGAGGAGATTGCTAATGAGAGCTTTTCTAGACACCTCCCTCCTTTAAAACTGAAAGTTGGTCAATGGATAAGGTAGCAAGTTACAAACACACCTACCTCCACACCGTAAATATACCTATGGCGTCAGTTCATTGTTAAATACAGTGACCTTCAGACCCTCTAGAGGCTATGCATTAATCCCACATAGCCAATACTTTGAAATCTAAAGCCACTGCATAAGACAAATTGATCTATAAACAACACAGATTTATCAAGGGGTGCCTCTCCTTTTCCACCTTTGCTGAGAGGGACACAGATTCATACCTCAATCACATACAACTATCTACCTTCACTTATCTGATTCATGAAGCATCAAGAAAATCTAGGTCAGGAATATGCACAGATGCACGTGCGCCCACCCACACATACATTCCCTGTACCTTCCACAGTGAGGAAATAAACAACAGCCTCACCCTGAAAGTGCCTCGGACCAAATTGGATATGTAAATGTGTAAACACTCTGTGTCTAGACTGCCTCTTCAGAGGCTGGAAAATATGCTACTAAAGATTCCAGTCAGCTGCTGACACTTTGCATTCTCCCACAGAGCTTAGCACTAGAACAGGAAGGGGGAAGCACTCCAAGGGACCAATATGGCCAAACATGTAAGCAATTACACTTCAGTTGAAAGAAAATACATGTACCTCCTCACAATGACCCATTACCCTAAACATTGCTTAGTTAAAGATACATATTTTTAAAGACAATAATTCCCGTATTAATTTGCGAGATTCCCAGAAGGTGGTGACAGGAGATAGTCACTGCTGCTCAAAATAGAGAAGAACTTCCAAACTTCCAATTTCCAAGAATTTCCAACACACTATCCAATATACATCTATAACAAGAGGATGCACTCCTGTTGGCATCTTCCCTTTCATATGAATCTTAATTCTTCAATTTTGTCAGTGAAAACCCTTTGTCCATCTCAAAGCCCATAAGGAGGAAGAGAATCTATAAGTCCAACCCTGCATCTCCAGGCAATTCCAACCCTGTCATGTCTTATTGCTTCAGTCACTGCTACAAGTTGATGACCAAAGGCCACAATTATCACCAGAAGCTGGGATCCTTCCCTGTGCCTTTAAAGAGCAGCATTTCTTTTCCTAGACTCTCAAAGGCAAGCAGTGTCACTGAGCAGTGCCTCCCACCCAAGAGACAGGGTTGGGCGTAGAACCACATATTCCATGACAGAACCTACCAATTTCTGCTATGTGCTAGTACTGAATTCTGCTGGAAGCTGGAAATTTTGCAGCAGCATGAAATGCATGGGAAAAATGCAAATTCAAAAGATTTTATTGAATTAAGAATTACAAAATTGATTATTTTATTCACGTTCATATTTAATTCAATACTAACCTCTGCATATGAATGTTCCTCCCACCCCACCCCCACACACATTTAATGCTTTCATGTTAATGCAGAATTTCCAGCCACCCAAAGAAATACACAGAGCTGTGGGTGCTAGCAGCAAATTGGCTTATCTGCCATGACAACTATCCACATGAGATGTCTCTGATTGGGTTGTCTGCCAAAGCCCCAGTTCACCTTTACTGGTTACTATTGCACTTTATGTGCACACTAGAGGAAAGGAAGAAAAAAGATGAGACACTTACGCAAGGCATGCCACTCATCCTGGCGGATTGTCTTGGTGATGTTGTAGGTGAGGTTCTTGGGAATTGTTGCTGAGGAGTAGTGGTACTTGATGTATGTGCACTGATCAATTGCTCCTGTGACGGACATAAAGAAAAATAAATAAAATGTTGTTAAACAGAGCAATGTGTTTATATATGTGGTTCTCTCGGTCTCCTTCCTCTTCCCAGGGGATTAATCATGTGAGCATTGTTTTATATTATATAAATATAAAAAACAATGCTCATATGATTTGTCCCCTGAGAAGAGGAAGGAGACAGAGAGAACCACACATGACAGATGATAGTGATGCAGCTTTGTGTACCCCTGGAAGGTGCTCAGATATCACGGTGATGCATATGGTAGAAGAACTGGAATAGATTAGAACTGAAGCAGAATGCAGTGGCATCCCATGACCAAAAAATGACAAACTTCAAACTCAAACATGAATGGCCGGCATTGTGCCCTATTTATTGCGTAGCTGAGATTTCATCTGCACTCTATGGAAGGCAGCTGTATGCGATACTACTTTTTTTTTTTTATTTGATCATGGAGGTACTACATTTTCTTTTTATAGCCATTCCCCTCTACCCACAATCATCCCCGCGGCAAGCTTTGGTCTCCTGAGGAACCTCTCAATGAAGGTAATGCCCATGGAAGCAAAGAGTTTGCTTTAGCCACAGGCTCCCCACAACTGATGTCTTAGCCAATATTTGCTTCTGATCAGAAACACTTAGTTCAGCGATGCAAGGATAGTTGCAATGCCAGTAGGGTTTCCTACATCCCTTTCCCTGGCACCCACCAATATTTCTTTCATCAGACCATTTTGCTAAGCAATTAGGGTCTGACCAAAAGACCACTAAAGTCAACTTTCCTTTGACTTCCATGAGCTTTTGTCAAGGTTCCTTCCCCACTCTGAACTCTAGGGTACAGATGTGGGGACCTGCAAGCTTAGGACCCCCTAAGCTTATTTGTTCCAGCTTAGGTTAAAACTTCCCCAAGGTACAAACTATTTTACCTTTTGCCCTTGGACTTTATTGCTGCCACCACCAAGCATCTAATAAATATAAAACAGGGAAGGAGCCTGCTTGGAAACGTCTTCCCCCCCCGAAAATCCTCCCAAACCCTACACCCCCTTTCCTGGGGAAGGCTTGATAAAAATCCTCACCAATTTGCATAGTGAACACAGACCCAAACCCTTGGATCTTAAGAACAATGAAAAAGCAATCAGGTTCTTAAAAGAAGAATTTTAATTGAAGAAAAAGTGAAAGAATCACCTCTGTAAAATCAGGATGGTAAATACCTTACAGGGTAATCAGATTCAAAACATAGAGAATCCCTCTAGGCAAAACCTTAAGTTACAAAAAGACACAAAAACAGGAATATACATTCCATTCAGCACAGCTTATTTTATCAGCCATTTAAACAAAACAGAATCTAACGCATATCTAGCTAGATTACTTACTAAGTTCTAAGACTCCATTCCTTTTCTGTTCCCAGAAAAAGCATCACACAGACAGAGAGAACCTTTGTTTCTCCCCCCTCCAGCTTTGAAAGTATCTTGTCTCCCCATTGGTCATTTTGGTCAGGTGCCAGTGAGGTTATCCTAGCTTCTTAACCCTTTACAGATGAAAGGGTTTTTCCTCTGGCCAGCAGGGATTTTAAAGGTGTTTACCCTTCCCTTTATATTTATGACAGCTTTGGATCAGGTCCTTAATAAATAAGTAGGTATTCTCAGTGTCACTGACCATGCTCATTTCAGTACTCGGAGGAGAGACAGACAGACTTTGCTAACTTTTGCCTCTCTGATTGATACTCAACAGATGATAGAAAAATACATTAAATAAAGCAATAAGTCGTACACCAATAAAACAAATGAGAAAATGATGCAACCCCGTACCAGGGCCAGGAACGGAACACCCACCATTAACACCAACTTAAAAGGCATTAAACACATGATGCCAAGAGCCCTGTCTTTCAGCTCCAAAGGGTTAAATATGCTTTCACCATTCACCTCTGAGCTGAGTTTCAAGCTGCCTCAGGTCATAAATGTTACTTGGCATGAACTGAAACAATGCACCATGGATTCAGAGTGTGAATAAAATGTTATGCAACAAAATTATTAGTTACAACCCAGACTGTAAGCATCTTCTGAAGTTTGTGCAGCACAAACATTGGAGGTCCTCACTGTTTGCTTTTCTTAAGTATTCTTCGCATTCTGCCTTTGACAGCAATTAGATTCGACAAAGCCAAACATTATAGGGGAAAAAGGCAAAATATTTACATATGTATCTGCCTGCCCTGACAGCGTGATGGGCTTCTGTGCATGCCTGCACCATCTGGGCACCAAATGTACGCCCAGAATGAAAGTTTCAAACCAAGAATAGTTGTTAAAAAAAGAAAGCTACCGCGGAAAGATCGTCTTAAAAAAAAAATCTCTACCTTCCTAGTGATGATCCTAATGTCTTCATGCTAATTTGGAAAAACATTCTACCCGCTTTTGCTCAGCTACGTTCATGGTTCAGAAGTTTTGGCAGAAAGATGGAAATTGCTTATTTGTCTGGAAATAATCTTCATGTTATCTGATACCTATCCAGAGAGAAGACTTGCCTAGAGCAACAGCAAGGAACACAGATTCACAACTGAAAAAAGATATTAATAAATGGAATACTATGTTTAAAGGAATGCAATCAACACTAATGGGCTGTGCTAACTTCCTGTGAGATGCTGAGCACCCTCCATTCCCGTTGCTGTCATTGAGAGTTAATGGCTATCAGCACCTTACAGTGTCAAACCCTAAGGCAAGAAAGAGACTATGACCTCAATTCAGGGCAGCACTTAAGCACGTGCTTATGTCCCATTGACATCCATAAGATTTAAGCACATGCTTAACTGTTGTCCTGAACAGGAATGCGTTCCTCAACAAAGGCCTGTGTTTGCAGTGGTAATTGTTTAACTAAGATATACAGCATTTATGATGAAAAAAATTGGCAATAGTTAGGCAAGTAGAACACCATATCATTACATTCTTTCTGTGCCTACAGAATTTAAAAGACTACAGAGAATGTAGTTCAGAATATGTCAAAACCACATTTGATTAACTGCCCAACACACCTGAATTATTTCAGACTATACAACACTGACAACTGGTGGAACACACTTCCTGTGGAAAGGGTGTGCAGTTGTGACTGCCTTCTACTGACGATCACTGACAGACAGCTGTTTGCAGTATTGTTATAGCCATGTTGGTCCCAGGATATTAGAGAGACAAGCTGGGTGAGGCAATATCTTTTACTGGACCAACTTTGGTTGGTGAAAGAGAGAAGCTTTCAAACTACACAGATCTCTTCTTCAGGTCTGACAGACAGGGCAGATGAGCTGTAATAAGGTCCACTCAAGATTTCCTGGTCAAATTTACAAAAAGTTTCCTGTAGTCAGAGACAAACTCAAGTCAACATTCTGACCTTGCTTGCACAAGTGTAGATCTGAATAACTCCACTGCAGTCAATGGAACTGCACTGGTGTGAAACTGGTGAGAGGAGAATTCACCCTTAAACATCCAAAAGGGTTTCCTTTGTCCAAGTCTCTAAACACAATCAACAAAAAGATGACTTTGTGACACCAGTGCTTAAGTACTTCACAAGAGAGATTGCTCCCTTTACCCCCACAGATGGTCTAGCTCGTAATGCAAACTACCTCCAAGTCCTCTGAGTACGCTCATCCTCTAGTGCCCTGGGAGGATGACATGATTCACTACAACTGGGCCCAGAACTACTTCCCTCATGAAAGGCTCCCTGAAAATCCCTGCACTCAGGAGGGCACACAACTGTGGCTTTTCTTTTCAGAGAGAAAAGAGACTTAACCCTCTCCTTTCCATCCACTGAGTGAGGTGTCTCCACCCCATCACATTGACGCACAAAGATTTAATATTGCTACAGCTCACAGAGATTCACATTCAGTTCAAGTGACTGGGCCAGGGCTGGATTTACAGGCAGGCAACCCAAGGACTGCCTGGGGTATTGGGCTTGGGGGTGGGGTGGGGGGCACTGGGCCCAGCATGCAGTTTTTGTTGTTAGTTACAAAAGGGAAAATAGAGTGTTTGAAGTAACATGTTTCCGATATTCCGTATGTGGATTCATTTTTCACTAAACCTCCTAGAATGTTCTCAAAAAGAAAAGGAGTACTAGTGGCACCTTAGAGACTAACCAATTTATTTGAGCATAAGCTTTCGTGAGCTACAGCTCACTTCATCGGATGCAGTGAGCTGCAGCTCACGAAAGCTTATGCTCAAATAAATTGGTTAGTCTCTCAGGTGCCACTAGTACTCCTTTTCTTTTTGCGAATACAGACTAACACGGCTGCTATTCTGAAACTTAGAATGTTCTGGATCTTTGTAGAAGCTCATGGAACCTTCCAGACTTTCTGAGAACTACATTTTCCTTGAACCTCCTAGAATGCTGTCAGCCATGCCCTTGTAGGTATGTAAGGGGAGGGGATCTTGCCAGTCAGTCAGTGAGATATAAGAACAACGTGAAGTGAGAGCCCAGCTGCAATATTATGAACCTTCTTTTCCTGTGTAATTGTGAACATGTACTTGTGTTTTAAACCTTGAAGGGTGTAGATAGCAACTAATAAAGGACATATTTAATGAGATGCCAGAGATATCTATTGAACCCTTATCTGCGCAACACTATAAAAGAAAGTTACTTTGTTTGCCGTGCTTAACACGTTTGATGACTTGATGTTAGTACATTTTAGTTATTCCTAAAATTAAAAAGTTTCTATAAGCTTAGAGAAAAAAAATGTTATTTGCTTATATATGGCATGAATAACAAATTTGCAGATCCTAGCATGCAAATTTATCATCTTACATGACAGGGATAATTCATGCATGCAAATCAAGCATCAAAGTAGTGAAATGGGCTACAAATGCAATAAAAAAATAAACTATTCAAAAGTTTAACAAATGGAAAGGGGGCATCAAATACACTCTTTGCCTGGGGCACCATTTGGTCTAGGGCCAGCCCTGACTGGGGACAATGTTTGTGGAAAAAAACCAAACTGAGTATTCTCTTTTTCCAATGACCCTGAAATCTATGCAGCTGAAGTGAACAATATGGATGGCCACTGTAAAGACAATATGGCTACAGAACTGTTAAACTAGGAGATGTAGCACATCTCATATTCCCCTTGTGGAAGGGAACTCCCTGCTGGCATAAACACAAAGGAGGTGGCTGCTGTGCCAGTTCCTCTCCTCTCCCCTCCCCCCCCAACACATACACAGACACACGTGCCCCTGCCAAAGGGAGGAGCCAGGTAAGGGCTGTGTCAGGGGCCTGAGCAGAACAGCACTCAGCTACACCAATCTTCCACCAGTAGCATAAGTCAGAGCAGCCCACAGGCTGATGCCAGCTCCAAAAGGGTTAAATATGCTTTCACTATTCACCTCTGGAAAACTAGGTTTCAAGCTGCCTCAGGTCATAAACATTACTCGGCACCAATTGAAATGATGCACCATGGATTCAGCGTGTGAGTAAAACAGTATGCCACCAAATGATTAGTTACAACCCAGACTGCTAGCATCTTCCAAAGTTTGTGCAGCACAAACACTGGAGGTCCTCACAGTTTGCTTTTTCATAGAATCATAGAATATCAGGGTTGGAAGGGACCTCAGGAGGTCGTCTAGTCCAACCCCCTGCTCAAAGCAGGGCCAATCCCCAATTAAATCATCCCAGCCAGGGCTTTGTCAAGCCTGACCTTAAAAACTTCTAAGGAAGGAGATTCTACCACCTCCCTAGGTAACACATTCCAGTGTTTCACCACCCTCTTAGTGAAAAAGTTTTTCCTAATATCCAACCTAAACCTCCCCCACTGCAACTTGAGACCATTACTCCTTGTCCTGTCCTCTTCTACCACTGAGAATAGTCTAGAACCATCCTCTCTGGAACCACCTCTCAGGTAGTTGAAAGTAGCTATCAAATCCCCCCTCATTCTTCTCTTCTGCAGACTAAACAATCCCAGTTCCCTCAGCCTCTCCTCATAAGTCATGTGTTCCAGACCCCTAATCATTTTTGTTGCCCTTTGCTGGACTCTCTCCAATTTATCCACATCCTCCTTGTAGTGTGGGGCCCAAAACTGGACACAGTACTCCAGATGAGGCCTCACCAATGTTGAATAGAGGGGAACGATCACGTCCCTCGATCTGCTCGCTATGCCCCTACTTATACATCCCAAAATGCCATTGGCCTTCTTGGCAACAAGGGCACACTGTTCTTTTTGTTCTTACTGCTCCACCCCTTGGCTCCCTTCCACTCCCACAAAAGGAGAATTGTTTCAAGGAGAATCATCACACCATGGCATGGCAGGGATACCACCTGGACACCCTGGCTCACCATGCTCTCTTCCTTTCTCAAAGCACATTCCAGTATTGTGGCCTCAGTCCAAGAGCTAGTGAACCTGTGCCCCCACCATGCGACTTGCGCTTTAAGCGTCTCACCTGTTGGCAGCGTCAGCAGAGAGACCAAGGATGGGCATGGGGAATAAACTGCCCTCTCGCCTCATAGAGGTGGTAAAGAACAGCGCTGAGGCACATTAGTAGGGACGCTCACACCAATGTTGTCCATGCTGAACCTATTCTGTGGATAAATAGAGGGTTTCGATCTCCAAGGCTCTCAGGCTAGTAGCTTTCCTTAGCTGATAGTTGGTAGATGGGAGGACTCTGACCAGAGTGGCCAAGTTGACTGTTCCAGAGGTAGTTTCATAGATGTTAAAGCCAGAAGGGATCATTACAATAATCTAGTCTGACTTCCTGTATCGCACAGGCCTCAGCTTAGTTGTCTGACAGTTGCATGACTGAAGGTGCTGCTCCAGCTAATGACTTCTCAAGGTAGTCGGGAACATCAAGAAAAATGTCAGTTTGCACCCATGGCACTGATGCCACATTGAGCCTAACTTTGATAGATCGGCGTTAAATCAGTGGGAAAGGGGTTTTTATGGTGATAGTGACTGTCTCCTCCTAGTCCCACTGGAGGACTCCCCTTTGTTCCCCACATTCAGGGCACTACATTGTGAAGACCATCCTTACAAGTTAGAAAGGGGTTTATTTTGGACCTATTAATCGCTTTCCTTCGCTAGCCAGAAGGGTCAACGTTAACAACACAGGAACTCCTCTCACACACACACACCTTCCATGAGCTACCATCCTGGAGAATGAGGGGCCAGGAATCTGACATGGCAGTTGCTGAGAGCTCCATCACTAGGCTTAATTTGTTTTGGATTACATTTGACAAGGACAATTTCAACTTCACAACAGATTTAGCTGAGAGCACTGACCTGACAGAAATTCCACAGAATGTTTCCTTTAGATAGACAAAGACCAATCAGCTAAAAGCATTTGTCACCTCTCAGTGTGTACTTTGATTTCTTGGAAAAATTCAGTTGTAGCCCCATCATTTGTTTATTTGTTCTGTTATGTTTGCTACCATGGACTATGGTACCATGAGCTTTCCCAAGAAGACTGAATGCAGCTCTCTCATTCCTGTGTTCTAGATATAGCTGGGTGAACTGTTCATAGCAAACAATTTATTCCAAAAATTTCACCCTTTGCTCTGGCTTTAATTTTTACAACTCTGTTCTTCAAAATTATTAGACAAACATGTTATATGAACGAATTTCAGCCTGTGGCTTATGCACCCATGTTCACCACTTAGACTTTGATTCTCTTAGGGAAAATGTGGGAGCAGAGTGTGGGATTTGGAGGAGCTAGCCCAGCAGAACACGGAATGTTTAAACCCTTTCCTTTGCAGGCCATTGGAGTCAGGCTTTGCCTGATAAAAATTAGGCTGTAGTATTACTCTAGATTTGGATCACATCACTCAAAATAATTATGTGCAGCCTACATATGTGTGAAGTCTCAAGCACAAAAGTCATGTATATACTAGGAGAAAAGTGTATTGCAAACACTCATTAACATCTTTTAACACATTGACTCGTAAAGGTAAACCGTAGGGGGGAGCCTATGGTTTAACTTGACCAGCGAATATATTAAGACTATTAATTGACACTAGGATTTTAACGATTGTTAACATGTTAGCTTACATGTTAAAAACACACCTCTTTTCCTAGAGAAGACAAGGCCAAAGGGTGTGACTAGATACTTGTCTGGATTATTTCATTCCCTCTGCAGCAGTTCCAGCTCTGAAGATTGTAGTTACATATTCTTGTCTATCTCTATTCATTGTGATAGCAGCAGAAATCGGGCCTGGGGTTTTGGGAACACAGTCTTTCTGTGCATACCTGCTAGGGCTGAAGGTCTAAGCCCGTAAATAGTAAGCAAATGACACAATAGCTTAACTTGCATGTCTGACAATGACTATGCATTGCGTTATTGCATTGCATAAATGACAACCAACGTCCTGATTACCGGCATCCAGACTGACTAAGCTGCATCATGAGACAAACTTTGGGAATTGATTTGTTTCTGGCTGGCTCTGGCATACCCCTGAATTGGTGTCCAGGTGGCTTTAGCAGCTCTGTTGGTTGTGGCTTATCCTGGAATGAGTGGAGAGCTATGGTTGGGATGGCAGCCCCAGTGCTAGCTGCTGCCTGCCCTGGGCTGGGAGGGGGAGCTGGCTGCTTCCTACCTTCAGTTAGGGGGTGTTGTGGCTGAGCTGGTGGCTGTCAAGGTTCCTTCCCCACTCTGAACTCTAGGGTACAGATGTGGGGACCCGCAGGAAAGACCCCCTAAGCTTATTCTCACCAGCTTAGGTTAAAAACTTCCCCAAGGTACAAACTTTGCCTTGTCCTTGAACAATATGCTGCCACCACCAAGCGTTTTAAACAAAGAACAGGGAAAGAGACCACTTGGAGACGTCTTCCCTCAAAATATCCCCCCCAAGCCCTACACACCCCCTTTCCTGGGGAGGCTTGAGAATAATATCCTAACCAATTGGTTACAAAATCATCAAAGACCCAAACCCCTGGATTTTGGAACAATGGAAAAATCAGTCAGGTTCTTAAAAGAAGGATTTTATTTTAAAAAAGAAAGGTAAAAGTCATCCCTGTAAAATCAGGATGGAAAACACTTTACAGGGTATTCAGATTCAAAACACAGAGGATCCCCCTCTGGGCAAAACCTTAAGGTTACAGAAAACAGGAATAAACCTCCCTCTTAACACAGGGAAAATTCACATAAAACAAAAGATAAACTAATCCGCCTTGCCTGGCTTACCTATACTGGTTGCAATATTGGAGATTTGGATTAGGATGGGTTGGAGAAGATGGATTTCTGTCTGGCCTCTCTCAGTCCCAAGAGAGAACAACCACGTAAACAAAGAGCACAAACAAAAGCCTTCTCCCCCCTACCCCTCAAAGATTTGAAAGTATCTTGTCCCCTTATTGGTCCTTTGGGTCAGGTGCCAGCCAGGTTAGCTGAGCTTCTTAACCCTTTACAGGTAACAGGATGTTGCCTCTGGCCAGGAGGGATTTTATAGCACTGTATACAGAAAGGTGGTTACCCTTCCCTTTATATTTATGACAGTGGCTCTGGCTAGTCCTTGCCTCTTGCTCTGTGGCTGGAGGGAGCACTGCCAGCCCCTCCCTAGCCGTGTGTGTGTGCATGCGCACACTGTCTCCCCTGCCTGCTGCTCACTGGCCCAGTGGCCACGGAAGGAGGTAGAGCACTGTTCAGTGCTGCTTTATCCACAGCTCCGAGTTTATTGTCATGGGTGGGTTATCATGGAAGGAATGGTGATGAGTCATTTACGGCTCAGTGGAGGACTCTAATCATAGAGATTCAGTCTATAGTGGTGACCTCCCAGTGATCTGCCACACACCATCTATCCATCTCCTCAGTGGTCAGCCCCTACTATGATGACCCACCACCAAGCCATCCATGATAACTTTCTCAAGGTTATTTCCACCTCTACACCTAATGTGACCAAAGTACATAAGTTTGTATCTGTTGATTTCCAGCATCTGGGTCTGCTTCTCACCAATAGTATTTCTACCAGAGGCATTAATCTTTTTTTCCCCCCTCTAGGGGAGATATGCAAGAGTTTTCACCAGCACCACATTTCAAAAGCTTCCATTTTCTTCTTGTCAGCAGCTGTAATTTCCCACGATTCACATCCATAAATTGTTATGGAAACAGTTAGGTTATTCACCAGATACACCTTCATACATTTTGAGATGCCATATTTTTCCCCCCACACTTCCTAAGGGAAGCCATAGCTGACTGAGCCATCCCTAGTCTTCTTGTGATTTCCTTGGAAGAGCCTCCTTGATTGGATATATATGATCCCAAATAATTAAATTCATCTAGTGCCTCTACAGTTTGTCCATTAATCATAATGTACATTTGCATCCTGTTTTTCTTAGTCCTGTCAATGTACATGCATTTTGTTTTCATCACATTCAGGAACTGTCAATAGTCCTCATTAAGCTGTTTTTACAGACTCCAACATTTGTTGCATTGCACTGATGGTTGTAGCAAAGAGTATCATGTCATCAGTATATCTGTGATTGGTTAAGAGGTGTCCACCAATGGAAATCCCAGCTCCTTCCACTTTGTCAAAACCTTCAAATGGCTTGTCTGATAATAAATTCTGCATTTATGTTAAAGATGCTTGGGACAAAAAACACTTCTGTTTCACACCCTGCCCAGTGGAAAACAACATACCGTCTCCTACTGCTGTTCGCACTGTGGTCTGCTGTTGTTGGTAAAGACTTCTGACAATTTAAATGAGATGCTTTGGAATCCCTATATCTGCCAGTATCCTCCAAAGATGGTCATGTCAGATGGCAAAATTCTTTTCTGTAGTCAGTGAAACCCATGATCAATGAGATTGTACTCGCTGTATTTTCCAGTGATGTGATGGATATTCGCTATTTCGTCAGGGGTGCCTCAGCCCTCTCTGAAACCAACTTTGCAGTGGTAGTTCTCTTTCTATCCTTTTTTTCATGAGATCCTTAATTATGTAGCACATAACTTTGCTTGCATGTGATACCAGGGAGATGATAGGATAGTTACTGAGTTCTGTTATGCTTCTCCTCTTTGTTAAGGTAAAAAATCTCTTTTGTCTAGTCCTCTGGCTAATTTCTAGTCATCCGTACATCATTACAAATTTTCTACATAAGATCAGTACCACATTTGCCAACCACTATTAACAATTCTTCAAGCAAGTTATCTACCCTGGTGCTTTCCCAGGCTTTATTTTCATAATAGCATGCCCCACTTCCCCTTGCAGGATTGATGGCTCTGGCTCCATACTCTCTTTTCTGTCACCCCGTATTATGACTGGGTCTGGTGAGGCATACAGATTGGGACAGTAATCTCGCAACCTGCACTTAATATCATCACAGTGATGGTGCCCACTCACCTCTGCCTCCCGTCGGCCAGATGTGAACCTGCACTCTCTCTGCTTATGGTGCCCGCTGTTGGCTGTTGCCCTCGTCAAGCAGCTCCTCAGTGACTCCAGCCAAGTCACACACATAAAGGAATCCCTTCTGGGGTAAAAGATCCAACAAGGCCTGTCCCTGTGCCCTTGTTACTGTCTTTAGCCCTGTCCCTGGGCTCAGACCTCAGCCTCTTCTGGGCTAGCTTTAAGTCTGTGTCTGCCCTGATATTGAGCAGCATCCCCAGGGCTTCCTCCCTGGAGACTCTTTAAATCCTGCCCTTCACCTAGACCTCTAAAAAAGCCTCATCCCTTTCTTGGGGCTTAGGCCATGCTGCCACTGGAGGGACCAGGGCCCACCCACTACTCTGGGTCCTGACCCAGAGACTCTATAAATAACAGCCATGTGCTGCTTCCTGTAATAGTTGCTGCTGGACCACTTCCCACAAAGCGCCTTCTTCTTCACCCTTACCTCAGGGCTGAGGATCTCAACTCCTCTCCTTCCAGTCCCAGCCAGCAACTGATCTGCTCAGGTCCTGCAGCTCCTTTTTAACTGGGCCTGCTGCACTCTTATGGGCGGCTTCCCTGCAGCCTCTCTAGGTGGGCCTAGAGGACCCACCTTCAATGCTCATTTTCTGGGACAGGGAGTAGTAGGACTGCAAGACCGCAGGCAGGGGGCCTCAAAGGGCCAAGTACATCCCATCACAATCACCTTCTGGGAAGACTCTGCCATCATGATCTTTTATGTTTGATCACAGGGAGAACCTTTTGGTAAGGAGTCTGACCAATGTGAACATACCTTTTGTACTATTACTCTCTTGATCATTCTCAAGTTCCATATATTTTGCCCTTTATATATTCGGTCATCTCATCTAGTCTGCCTTTAAATCTCTCTGCTCAGTTCCTTATATTCTCTCCTATGTTAGTCTACCTCCAAGCCATTCTGTTTCACTCTGTCATTTTTCCTCCCGCTCATCCAGCTTCTCAGTTAACCATGTGCAGTCCAACACAGACATTGCAGAATGTGCCCTTTAACGGTTTCAAGCACAATAGTTTTCATTTTATTTCAAAGTTTGTTGGGGGTGTTCTCCTCTTTCACCTGTGCCAATGCCTCAGACCCATTCTGAGCAAAGTTATATAATCTTCATTAAGATTTGGGCCCAACGGCAGTGGCGTTGTTGAATGTCATATCTTTTTAAGTTTTAATTGTATGTTTAAGGCTAATAGCTAGTGGCCTGACCCACAGTCTGCACTCGGGAAAGTCTTCATCCATTGGAAACTTGCATTCCAGGATTATATCATCACACAGTCAATTTGGTTCTGTCTCATACGGTCAGGTGACCTCTACGTGAGCTTTAGATGTGGGATGTGGACCATCGCGGAAGGAGAACACAAAAGCATCAGTGGCGGTGAGGTTCCCCACTACCTAGTAAAATCACTAAGGACAGGGTGAGGTGGTGGAACTTCAGAACATGACACTGCAGCGACAGGCAGTGACAGCAATGAGCTGTGGCACAGGCATCACTCAGCCGCCCTCCATGCGACACCCAGGGGCAGGAAGTGAAACCCCCCCGAACGCACCCCTGGACTCAGAGACTTCATTGACCTCAGACAACAAACCGTGAGTGGGGTGGAGTGGAGGGAGCAAGATGGGCATGTTAAAGAGACATTTGTCCATTGGACTGTCACACTGCAAGGTGGAAAACTGCGGTAAAGGACACTTCCCAAGATACTGCGGGGCAGGTGTTTGCTTATGGTTTGCATAATTTTGAATCATTGTTGCAGTGTTTTCCCAAATTAATGCTGCAATCCCTCTCGTCAAAGTTTTCTTTTGTTATACACAGACTCAGTGCTTGCAAGTGGGGATGTATTGCCTCTTAGAGGGACCCAGGGGTGGTGTTTAGTTTTCCCAGGTTTCTGGGTGGGAGCTTGAGCCAGTTCTGTACTGTAACATTAAGAGGAATCCCTAGATATTAAACCCAGCCCTTGTTGCTACCAGCACTTCCTAGCAGAAGGGTAAGTATGTATTAGCTGGAAATTTTTAATAGGAAAAGGAAAAAAGTTTTCTCTGCAGTCAGGAAGGAAAGTTTCCTATTTCCTTTCCTCCTAAGTACGTCTTCCCAATTTGCTTCCAAATAAAGAGCATCTCAGATCCTCTAGATTAGGGCAAATTGTACAGATAGTGGTCAGCTGGGGGAAGAAAACCGGTAGAAATTGATGAGGGGAACTAGCTATAATCCTATAAACATACCGTCAGTCGGTAGCTGAATGTCAAGGGTGAGGAAAGAGATAGAAAAGGTCTAAACGGCTCTTGCCAATGCTATTTCCCATGTACTGCATACCCACAGCTGGCAAACTGCAGCTCACTGAAACCGTCATCTGATGGAAGCATAAATATTCTACCCAGGATAAGAAAAGAAGCCAAGTATGAGACCAAGTTCTTGAATTTGCACTGGGAAATGAGCAGCTCACTCTTTCTCTCAAGGGACCAAGAGAAAGGGGTTTCAAGGAAACTGAAGCCAGAAAGGTGGTTATGAAACACTTTCTTATTCCTGCTATTAATAACAATCTCCAGGCCATGGAGCACTGGGGGAGTAGAGAGACATCCATTTGAATTTGTTAATCTCTTTGTCCAGTTATTTACCTGGTGAAGAGCGGAAAGGAAGGAGAGATGAAGAGGTTAAAAGGGCTATAAATTATTTATTCCTGCTTGTTTGGATACAGAAATTAAGTGATCAATAGCGTCATGGAGACAGCAATGACCAGTAAAGACTCACTGAAGATCCAGCACTGCCAGCTGGATAAAAGTATGCATGGTAGGGGCTTGTACAGCAGAACAGGGTGAGAGAGGGGCTAAGGTGGGCATGGAGAGGTTTTTCCTTGGTTCTCTGGCCTCCAAGTATCAGATGGAAAACTGTGTTCACTGATCTAGGAAGCCAACTCACTGTATGAGCAGCTCCTCTCCAATCACAGCATTGATTACAGGCCTTGAGCTTTTTTACTGAGTCCTTAATGCACAGGCCTCTCTGCTGATCTCATTGTTTGGTCCTTCCATATTTAAATACACTGGGCCAGATCCTCCTCACACTTATGTTGCTTTTATAACCAAGTAACTCTTCTGATTTCAATAGAGTTACTCCAGATTCCCATTGGTGTAAGTTCAGACAGAATCAGGCAGACACAGGCCCTGTTTCTAAGAGAGTGGCTGGGGATGTTAGAGCAGCTCTTCAGATTATGTAAATAGGTACAGATCCATTGATATCACTGATTTACACCAGCTCAGGATCTGACCCATCCCACTCTCTAGGTTTCCCTGCTGCTGGTTTTTGGCTGCTCCAAAAATTGCCATGCTAGGACCGTTCGCTTAGCAAATGTTTTTTCAGTATTTCACCCCAGTGTCTTAACAGCAGAAGCACAACATGACAAAGGGAATAACTCAAGTGCTCTGCAGCCCACAGTCCAGAACTACAGTGTGCATTATGTCTCGGCCCATCTCCCAAAAGGTCACACTTACAGACCCAGTTTGATCAAGAGCCCTAGAGCGTTCTCCCTTAGAAAGATCACCTTGCTAAAAGAACATGCATGTGGACTGCAGCATGTGTCTAGATAACACACATCACATTTCCACGCAGAATTTATGTTCTTCACCTGATGTCAGTGAAAGTTATGACTTTCATATCGGAAGATGTCATGAGCTCAGTAGGTGGCCCCCATGGGTTTCATATGTGAAAATTCATAGGGATAAAACAAAAGAAAAAAATTAGTGTAGACAAACATTTAGGCTAAATGCCTTCTCCAGTGCCTTCAAAAGATGGCATGTAGACAAAGTTTCTCTCCAGAATGGTTTCTTAACTTACGTTTGGGATCACATGGGAGGCAGGTTTTGTTTGGATTAAACAACCCAGGAGTAACAGGACTTTCATATGAATCTCACATCTTTTTGCATGTTTTAATAAAAGGGTTTGAAGCTATCACCACAGAAATTCATAGCATCCAGAAGAATGGCATTCCTGTAGAGTAAATGTACGAGGAAATCTCTGTGCCTTATTTTTTCAGGCTAAGGTCAGAATTCAACCAAGACTGATTTTTTTCCCACCCATGAGATGAATGTAATATTGGTGAAGCAGGAAAATTCTGATTAATGCAGACTGTTTTGCCCATAAATAGTGCTTTCAACTGATCTCTGCAATGAGTTTGCAACACTCTTTGGAGGCAAGATAGACAGTCTTTATGCTGGACTTTCCAGGCCTTTTCACTGTGAAAATCATGGGCTTTGAACATATTCTTTCCCTCTGGGAGAGTTTGACTTGTTTTCTGGGGAGCATGTACTTGGTCTTCTGGGTTCCCCAAGACTCAACTCTGCTCTGCCCCCTATGTATTCCAGTTGCTTAATGCAAGTGTTGTGGATGTGCTGCCATTATTGATGGGCATTATCAAGACATCACTCAGCAAAGGGAAGAATGCTGGCCGTCCACTCACATGGAGGTCTCCTACAGTTGTTGTATGTACATACAGTTTAAAGCCAGTGGGCAAGATCATTTCTAAAAATTGAGTAGAGTGGCTGATAATACACATCTGTTAGCCCATGAACTGTGCAAGTTCTGTCACTGCTTGGATGACACCTTGGATGATACTGCCAGCTAGATACCTCAGAGCTACATTGCCATAAACCCTGGAAAAGCAAGTGTTGGTGAACTGAGATCATACATTATAAAATGGCTCCCTCTTCCTTTGTAAAGGGACCCCCTCAGAGATAGGGCAGAGGAATGTTGGTCTCCTATTTGACAATGCTCTTTCCATGTAAGGCCATCTGTTCGATGATTGTTATTTGAGTTACACTGAGTAGCAGCCAGCAGTCTGAATCAGAAGCAGGGCCTCAATGTGCGAGGTGTTGTGCAAACAGACAAAAAGAGGCAGTCCCTTCCTTGAAGTGTTTGCAATCTAAATAGAAACAAGATGAAACAAGGAGCTGTACAAGGACAGGGAAGGCAAGGGGAAGAGGAAGAAGATCATGCAGTTACACTGCGGTATCCTAGGGTGCACAGTTCGATCATTCTGAAACATTTAGACTATAAAAAAACTCCCCAACCACCACTCTCCCTAGCCATCGTTGGTGGCTGCTTCCTTGCAGGCACAAGGTTCATCTTAAGGAGGGATTTTAAGGAGGAGAGGTGGTCCCAAAAAAAAGGTATTTTTCCAGCTGCATAATTTGACCAGGCTGTCTTTCTTTATCCCATGATGAATTTTTGCAACAACATCACATGCCCTTGTGTCCACAAGGCTTAGTTATTGACAGTCCCCCTTAGCTGGCTTTCCAGCAGCACATCTTTGGTGCCTGCAGGTTGTTCCAGCTGCATTCAAACACTTATTTTTATTTAAACATTTTAGGGCTAGATTCTCCAGTGTGCACTGGGCACTTTCCACTGAGTAACAGCACAAAGATCTTAAAATGGAGACAGTTAAAGGAGAATTCCCTTTATGCAGAGGAACAGAAAGCTGGCAAGGGCAAACTTCTACCACCTTCTGAGCCAGCCACCCCCCTAATCCCATGAGGGAGCTGGCATGGATAGGAAGGGACACTCCTGATCCTCCACTGGTATAACATCCATTATGGACCTTATATTCATGGTGGAGGATAGATTAGTCCCCTCGCTGCTCCAATTTCCACCAGGACTGGGCAACCAGGGATCAAATTGCAGTCCCCAGCTCCTTGAGGCTGCAGCTCTCCACTAGCTCAGCCATAGCAGAGAATCAGAGCATTTACTTTATTTATAGCATATGCATAAATTACGCAAATTTAACATATCTGTCAAAATGGATTGGCCAGCAGAAGGCAGCTCCAGTGACATGACTGGATAGCAAAACTGAAAGAAAGCATAGGAAATAACTCAGCATCTGGAGTAACATCAATAGCTGAATTAAAGATGCCAAGAAAGGTACAAATTATCATAAAAATACATATCATACTAGACTAGACAGAGAACTGGCACATGTTTAAATGGACTGAAAGTCTATTATTAAGGGATGAAAACTTTCTCATCCAGTAAGCGCCTACTGAGAGGTTAGAGCAGTCTTGGGAGTGCTCTTTTTACCGTACAACGGTCCCTTGTCTGTGGAACAGACTCATGTCACTTGTGTGAGTAATCTACAGCTTCTCATATCCCATTGCCTGCACTGTCAAATCACATCAGAGGATCGTTGTGTGAAAACCTTCTCCCACTCACGTCACCATAGAACATTTTCTGGCCAGAGCAAGACAGACTGAGCATTTCTGTCGCCTGTCAGGTAAGGTTTGTAAGTTAAAAAGAGATCCTTGAAGAGTAGCTGTTAGGTTGGTTGAAAGAACCTTATTCATGGCAGCAACTAGTTTTATCCAAGAGGTATGTACCCCAACAGTAAGAACAACTCCTGCCTCTCCAGCCCTGCACTTAAAGGGATTAGCTGACTTTACATTGGCCTTGTTTGTTTCCATAGCCCAAAGTAGTATTGGCCCTGGCTATACTCAAGACCTGCTTCTTGGGCCTTATCCTGAAAGGAGTCATCCCCCTTCTGGAGATCCAGTCACCACATCTGAGGTCAGCAGGTGAAATTCATAGATTCTAAAGCCAGAACCATTGTGATCATCGAGTCTGACATCCTGCACAACACAAGCCAGAGAACTTCTCAGAAATAATTCCTGTTCAAACTAGAAGTCAGCAAGTGATTGTGCCTTTGCTGTAGTGGCCCTGAGGATTGACCTCTTCAGTTATAACATTTAGTTCTACAAAATGTTTTAATTGCACTATAGTTCAGCACCCAATGCACTTATCAATACAATTAATATCCGTGCTATTATTACTATAATACCATCTTGCACTTATGGAGCATTTTTCATCTGAAGATTCCAAGGCGTTATACAATGGTAGGTATCATTGCCTTGCCTTAGGCTACACACCTAACCAGTGGCAGAATTCAGGCCTCTGACTCCCAGCCCCATTCTCTAACCAGTAGGAGCACTGCCACCCCTCATCACAATCGGTTGCTTGTTGCCATGCAGACACTAGTCCTTCATTTAAATACCTGCAAAAAGGGATGAACAAATCTATTTTTATTTTTCACCCATAAATTCACAATTACAAGTTCAAGAACTATCAACATGAGAAGACGATGATCCCTGTTTATTCATAGACCAAGTAAAGGACAGCAACTCATTACAACATGAATTTCCTATGCTGCCTCAGAAAGTCATAGTGGTTGGAAAAAAGACCAAGCAGAGGCTAACTTATATCCCCTATTTTTCTTTCCTCCCATTCTGGTAGTGGCCATGTTTGGCCTCTCAGAGTTTCAAAAAGGACAGGGTTCCAGCTCACTGAATGCAAGTTCAGCAGAGGAGACCTAATATGTCTCTAATGGGCCATCAGCATTTCTGGTGGTGTGTGTGAAGAGGACACATCAACCTAATGGAATAACTCATTCCTTGAAAAACATCCAAAACACTAAAAAAACCCCACCATCAGCATGACTGACTGATTCCCTGGGGTTTTGCAATGTAAGCCTTAATGACAACAAAGATCATAGTACAGAAAGCCAGAGAGACAGCTGTTTGTTGATCTTGTCCAGAGACTCCAGCCATCAGGGGAAACATCAGCAGCAGTATTACTAAGAGGCTGATGGGATACAAGTCTAACAAGTCAACTTCACTCAAATGAATTCGTTTTTAAACATTGCAACTAGCCAGACCAAAAGGAGGCAATGGACAGTAGATTGTTACAGCAATGGCACAGCTGAGATTCACATTACTACCTTCAGTACAGAGGGGTTTCCTCTTTGGAAGGAACAGGAAATAAGATTGGTCTCGTACCTCATCAGAAGTGATAGAAGATTAGAGAAAAGGCAGGCCCAGTTCGTGCTTTGTGATGACATGCAAGAGACCAGGGTTTGATTTTTGTGGTCATCTACTGGGGCAAGGAGCACTGTAATTGATTTGAACCCCTCTGGCAAATTATGAGTTTCCTGGATATGCTAAGAGGAAACTGTTTCCACCATTGCATGGCTAAAAGGATGTGTGTTGCCATAGGTGCGGGAAGTAGAGGTGCGGAGGGTGCTGCAGCACCCCCGGGTTTTATTCAGGGCCACCGGCCCCACACCCAGGGCGCCACTCCCCCGCTCAGGTCCTGGCCCCATGCCCCGCTTCCCAGCTGCTGGCTCTGCACCCAGGGTCCGCAGCCCAGCCCCCTGGGCCCTGTGCTCAGCCCCCCAGCGCCTCCGGCTGTGGCCACAGCCTCAGCCCCCTTACCCTTGTTTGAGTTCCAGAGACACACCTCTGCTCCCAGCCCCAGCTCTGGGGGGGAGGGGCGCAGACAGGGTCAAGGGGGCTGACTTTCAGCACCCACACTACTAAAAGTGTTCCAGCGCCACTGGGTGTTGCAGTGCCAACTCTTGAGGGTGAAGAGTGGTGTAAAGGGAGCAAATAACAAAATCAGAAGCATGTTCTTGCCAGCAAGTTAAAGAAGTATGGATTGGATGAATTAACTTGACAAAGCCCTGGCTGGGGTGATTTAGTTGCGGATTGGTCCTGCTTTGAGCAGGGGGTTGGACTAGATGACCTCCTGAGGTCCCTTCCAACCCTGATATTCTATGATTCTATGACTATAAGGTGGATAGAAAGCTGGCTAGATCATCAGGCTCAATGGGTAGCAATCAACAGCTTGATGTCTAATTGGCAGCCGATATCAAGCGGAGTATCCCAGGGGTCGGTCCTGGGGCCGGTTTTGTTCAACATCTTCATTAATGATCTGGATGACGGGATGGATTGCACCCTCAGCAAGTTTGCAGATGACACTAAGCTAGATATGCTGGAGGGTAGGGATAGGGTCCAGAATGACAAAATGGAGGATTGGGCCAAAAGAAATCTGATGAGGTTTAACAAGGACAAGTACAGAGTCCTGCACTTAGGACAGAAGAATCCCATGCACTGCTACAGGCTGGGGACTGACTGGCTAAGCAGCAGTTCTGCAGAAAAGGACTTGGGGATTACAGTGGATGACAAGCTGGATATGAGTCAACAGTGTGCCCTTGTTGCCAAGAAGGCTAACGGCATATTGGGCTGCATTAGTACGAGCATTGCCAGCAGATCGAGGGAAGTGATTATTCCCCTCTATTCGGCACTGATGACGCTAGATCTCGAGTACTGCATCCAGTTTTGGGCCCCCCACTACAGAAAGGATGTGGACAAATTGGAGAGAGTCCAACGGAGGGCAATGAAAATGATTAGGGGGCTAGGGCACATGACTTATGAGGAGAGGCTGAGGGAACTGGGCTTATTTAGTCTGCAGAAGAGAAGCATGAGGGGGGATTTGATAGCAGCCTTCAACTACCTGAAGGGGGGTTCCAAAGATGATGGAGCTAGGCTGTTCTCAGTGGTGGCAGATGACAGACCAAGAAGCAATAGTCTCAAGTTGCAGTGGGAGAGGTCTAGGTTGGATATTAGAAAAAACTATTTCACTAGGAGGGTGGTGAAGCACTGGACTGGGTTACCTAGGGAGGTGGTGGAATCTCCATCCTGAGAGGTTTTTAAGGCCCGCCTTGACAAAGCCCTGGCTGGGATGATTTAGTTGGGGTTGGTGCTGCTTTGAGCAGGGGGTTGGACTAGATGACCTCCTGAGGTCTCTTCCAACCCTAATCTTCTATGATTCTTGCATAGCACTCTGTGTAGCAGAAGGGCGTGAACAAAACAGAAGAAAGCAAAAAGGTGAGGCTCCTATTTCTGGGGTGTATATGTTTACTGATAACATCCTCTTCCTATGGTCTGACTACAGCTCACAGGTTACAAACACAGCTGCTTTCTAAATTCGATACATAGTTTTCTTCCTGAAAAATACCACAGCCAACAGCTATTCGACATTGGTTAAGTGGCCGCATGGTTTTGGCAGATTATGCCAAGCTGGGGCTGCCAAAAAGGGAACAAACTGAATGTGCACTAATCTAACTGAATCCCTGTTACAAACAAACCCCGCACTTCCCTGCCAAGCACGTGCACAGAATTTGAGTCTGCAGGTCAGCGCTTTGTAATTTATTGCATTAAAGAAAAGATAGCTCAGCAATACAAAACCCCAAAGGTTTGATGATGATTTTTCAATATCAATGAGTGAACAAGTAGGGCAGAAAGGGAAAATCCCTTGGTACCTAGAAACCAAGGGTTTCCACGGCAGGATTTTCCAGCCTCCAGCAAACATCTCCTCTTGAAAAGGAAAAAGGAAAAGGGGTGGGGGGGGGGGGAGGAGGAAAAAGAAAAAAGAGGGCGGAGGGCACTAGGGGGAGAAATAGGCAGGCATCCATGTCCACAGAGCCCTTTAAAATACTAGCCAGCTGGCTATGGAAGCCAGTGCTAACTAGGTGTATTCAGGCAGAGGGCCAAAATAAATATGAAATAAAGAGACAGCCTAACAGCTTTGCATGTGGTTGAGGCTGCAAGGTTTGGGGAAGTTTGTATTATGCCTCTTTCACCAAAGCTTGCTGTATCAAGATGCAGCACTGTATGCTGCTTCAGAACAGGAGGCTGGAGACAGGACTTCTTTGTTGTACACTCAGCCCTGGTATAGGTTTGCTGATTATTAATTATTTGGATTATTGTAGCATCCAGGAGCTCCAGTCATGGACAGGACTCCATTGTGCTATGTTTAGTGCAAATACAGACCAGAAATACAGTCCTTGCCCCAAAGAGTTTACAGTCAAAGTAAGGAAATCTCTCTAGCTCTTTAATCTCTCTCTACTTCCATTTCCCCATCTATAAAATAGGGATAGTGCTATTTATTTGGGGGGATGCTTTGAAATCTATGGAAGAAAAGAGCTGCACACAACGCTAGATATTATTAATAATCAAACTCCACAGAAAAAGATGCCCCATCTCACCAGCCTCACCATGCTCAACCATACCTGCAATCTCTCACACACACAAGCTAGGTGTCTCTTGTGGACATGTTCCGGTTTATTATTGCTGGCATCTATCAGGGGATTATTACCACTCCAATGCATGGAAAACACTCTGCAAATGTCTCCAGTCATTTTTATAGTTGGAGAATTAACTTCTCCTAGCCACTCTCCCTCTTCTGCTTTCAGCAGACCACAGCCTTCAGTTCCGGTGGAAAAAAACAGTACGTGATCTGGTAATTAAAGACTGTATCAAAATGCACAGGTGCAAGGGGACCAAATTAAAGTGGTTAATTCTGGCATTTCCTAACTTTTGAGTAACTGACTTTCTAGCCTGAATATTATGAAATCTAGCATGAAGTTTTGACCTCTTCTTTAGCCCTAATCCTGTGCTGTAAGAAAGTCCTATAAAACCAGTTCAGGGGTTTACTGCAAATTAGGCTCTGTCAACAGTACAGTGGCACAGCTACGGTGCTGCAGCTACACCACTGTAGCATAGACACTTCCTGCATCAATGGAAGGGCTTTTTCTGACAATGTAAGTAATCCAGCTCTCCGAGAGGTGGTAGCTAGGTCAATGGAAGGATCCTTCCATCAACCTAGGCACGTCTACACCAGAGTTTAGGTTGAGCTAACTATGGTGCTCAGAGCTTGAAATTTTTCACAGCCCTGAGCAATGTAGCTAAATCGACCTACACTTTAGGTGTAGACTTGGCCTTACTCGTCACATACCGCAACAGCACAGCATATCAAGCATTTCATACTAGACAGCTCCTAGGCAGATCACCACAGGTACTCCAAAAGCTAAAATCTCTGTAGATATGCCTTAATGCGTGTGAAGCTTAGCATGTTGTCCTCCTGACTGGTACTCTCCACCACAGCAGTGGCAGAATTTAAGTAGTGCTGTACAGTCTTTGCTTTCTGGACCTAAAAGATCCCCTGTCTCAACTCTGCAAGGAAAGAGAAGATCACCGTCACCATGGATGCCCTTGGCAGGAGATATACTGGAAGGAGACAGTGCTACATTAGTGGCCTGTTTCCTGTCTTTGGCTGGAGGATGCTGCTGCCTGCTACACCATAAGCCTATTGTAGGGAGGGAGGGGGACACTTCTGCTAGAGGACTGGCACTGCCCTGTCAGACAGAAGCAGAAGCAGCCAGGGCAGTCCTGAGTGAGGCAAGACATTCCTGGTGGAGAGCTATGCCACGTCTGCCATGTCAGGCAGAAAGATTCTGGGAAGGGGAGTGGGAATGGCGATTCTTCTGCTGGAGGGTCAGTGCTGTGCGAGCCTGCCCGGTCAAGCATAAGGATCTTGAGAGAGGAAGAGATATGAGCACCTTCCTACCAGAAGCTCTGTGTCATGTCCTGTCAGGCAGACAAATCTTCCTGTGGCAAGAGTTACGTGATGTGACAAAATGTGGCTCATCATAAAGCCTCTGAAATTACCCTCCCTCACTGCTTATGCCCTCACTTTCTATCCATGAAAACACACCCTCTCTGGACCACCAACTACAGTCATAAAACAGACAGTGGATGCAAGTGGATTGCTTGAACTCATGGTGGCAAGGAACCGAACGTCTTTTCCCCACTCCAAATGAAGTAATTTAGCATGGACCGCACCAATTAGCGTGTGCCACTACTGAACAGCTATAAAATAAATTAGGAATAAAAGTCACCGTGTCTGTATAAAACTGTTTAAAAAAAATCCAGGTTCTGAATTACCATTAAAATTAACTTCCATCCAAGCTCAGCCAGTGCTAATGAACTAATGTTCTTTTCAGAAAGCAGAGCGAATTGTTTTATGAGTGAGTGATATGAATCAATGTGAACTATTGTGCTGGCTGCTTCAAGTAGAGATCAAAGGGTGCAGAAAACCAATTGTCTTAGTCCTTTTTCCTTTCTTCCCCCTACCTTAATTTTCAGTATACAACTCTTATATTACTAATGCACTTCTCAGGCAGAACTCTTCCTTTTCCCCCTGACAACCATCAGCCCCTGCCCCCCAAAAGGCAAACACAGCACCCTATGACAAGTAAAGCTCTGAACAAGATAGCTCACAGATTGTAGACGACTATACCATTACACTAAAAAGCCATCACATAACTAACAAGGGCTAAGTAATGTTTAAAGGAGTGGACGTAGCTTGTCCTGGTTTCTCTCCCTATGGCACTTTGGCAAGAAGTCAAATCTCATTTCAGGATGGCTGCCTGTCTCTTTTATTCACAGCAGTATGAGCAGTGCTACTGGGTTACGAGTTCCTAATGTCCTTTTCTTTTTCAGCCCCTTTCCTAACTTAAGTATCAGCTTTTGTGATAGCTGGATATTTAATCTTTCCTTGGTTTAAGAGCTACTCAAAGATTCTGATCTATTCCAGTAAACTGCAGCTGGAGGAGTCAGTTGGTAGTGACAACAGTGAATGAGCAATGGAGGGAGAAATGACATCATTTTTATATGATTTTTTAACAATATAAAAGAAACTCTTTCTCCCTGTGATTCCTCAGAGTAAGTCACAATGCAAAGCATCTTCCACTGGGGTTCGAAAATACTTAAATAGCTATTTTGATCGTAGGCTGGTGTCTTGTTACATAGTTCAGGAACTATTCTGACTTTCATGATTTATGCCCATATATCTGTTTTTCTGCGTATTTCCCCCCCACCCCCCACCCCCTTTGTGGATGCCTTGCAGCTTAGGATAGCCACATGGGCTGCATAGGAACACAGGAACCACAAAATACTCCCAGGAATGGTTTAGGTGTACTTAATCCTGCCTCAGGGCAGAGGGCTGGACTAGTTGTCTTCTTGAGGTCCCTTCCAGCCCTACAATTCTATAATATAAGAAAAGGAGGACTTTTGGCACCTTAGAGACTAACCAATTTATTGGAGCATAAGCTTTCGTGAGCTACAGCTCACTTCATCGGATCCGATGAAGTGAACTGTAGCTCACGAAAGCTTATGTGCCAATAAATTGGTTAGTCTCTAAGGTGCCACAAGTCCTCCTTTTCTTTTTGCGAATACAGACTAACACGGCTGCTACTCTGAAACCTGTCATATAAGAGCGTGGATAGATTACACTGGGCCTGATTCTCCTTTGTCTTGCACCTTGCGCAGTCATTCACACATGCTGAGGGGGCAAAGGAAGGGTAAAACCAAGGCAGAAAGGCAGTGTTTTACACCCACTGTGGGCTCACTAGGCACTGTAGTAAATGACTGCACAAGAGGCAGTGCACTGTAGAATCAACTCTTAATCTTTGAGCAGGGCTCTCTCTCTCTCAGGGCTCATGCATACTAGGGGGATTTTTTTCTTGCTGTAGTAATTGACTGAAACGGATGCACTTCACTGGTTGAAAGCAGGCTTTGAATCAATGTGACTTAGGGCTTGTCTACATGGCTCTACAATTCAGATGACAGGGGCATGATCTGCAGCACACCCCAAAGTACTGAACTGCAACTGCCCTGCGGGGACACTGCTGGTGTGAGCTAAAAGGTATCTAGTTTGTGTTAACGTAGTCCTGAGGCGTTCTAGGTTAATTCGAACCAGTTACATTTGAGTTCGTGCTAGCAGCATCCACGCAGGGCAGTTACAGCTCAGCACTTTGGGGCATGCTGCAGTTCACACCCTCATAGCCCACACTACAGTGCCATGTAGCCATAGCTTTCAACTGGATGTGAAGTGGGATTAATCACCCCAGAACACTTTCAGTCAGTGTAGTGCGCCTATACTGGGAGGTTGCACTACTGTAGCTATGCTGTGCCAAAAACCCCAGTAAAGCACAGCCCTCCAGCACATAACCCTGCACTGCTACCTGGGCTGGGTTTGAATTAATGCCTTGTGTCTCTGGATGCAAATGTCAAATATGGGAATATAGGTGCATCTTCTACCACATATAAGAGAAACATAGGCTCATAGGGTTACTGTTGACACCAATGGGAGTTATGCATTTAAAACAGTAAGTTGTTAATGCCTAATGTAAATACTTTTCATTTTTTACCACAACCAATAGCTACCCACAGCAGGTACAATGAAACACAACTTTACTTTAGATAATGTGTACCATACAAATTCTATCCCAAAATTCTTTGTAGAGGTAAATAATAGCAGATGGCGAAAGGAGTTAAGAGGCACTGGCAAAGGAAAAACATATGTTTTCAGATGAGCTTCGAAATGAGACAAAGTCAATGAGGCAGAGAAGCATAGGCAGGCTGTTTCAGATGGCAAGAGCTGCAGAGGAGAAGACTCTCACACCAATAGTGGCTAGAATGTGGAAGGTAAAGGGTTAGACAGAAGCTCAGGGCTAGCAGAAATAGATCTCAGGAGGAGGAGCAAAAAACACAGTAATACACAGGGGACTGCTTGTGTTTCTTGGAAACACAGGAAAGGGAAGAGGCAAAGAGAAGCTATTCAAGGCTCAAGTCTACTTAAACTCTGTATGCTTTGCTGCTGTGACCCACACTACTGGGAAATTAAACCCAGGCCTCACAACTGATCTTCTAATACAAAGGTGAGGATAATCCATCTTGATTCCACATTTCACCCTTTTCTCCATCCCCGTCCCATGAAAGTACTGTTTGGGAAGAGCTTCATAGTTGCTTCTGTACCACTGGAATTGTGCTGTTTCATAATCAGACTGCACTAAAGGACTCTAAGTAGTGTTTATTCTTGAAGGGTGGAAAATACTTCTGAATTTATTATGCCTGGTAATGAACTGTATCTCCTTTCATTCTATTGCAGATATAGAACAGTGATTCCTGTTTAATGTATTTGCATTAAATTTAATTTTTTTTTTTAAACAAAATTTGTTATCACTCATGGTCAAAGCCAGATAAATAAAAGAACACCATAAGAGGGACAGAAGGGAAGGCCAACAATAAGGGAAGCTGAGATTTTCCTTACAATAGCTACAATAAATGAATCAAAATGGGAGGGAGGAGAAATATCAGTGGAAACAGAAGACATGCAGGTCAGTTTATTCAGGAACTGAGTTCATTGGTATGGGTATAAAGCACCCAGGAATACTTAACCAATCAGAATGTTTGATTGACTGAACATTACTTGTCCTCGAATAGCACTGGAACACTGACAATGACAATAGACTGTTTCACTGTAGCAATGGAGAGAGAGGAAACTATTGCATTTTTGTTTTAAAACACGTGTGTGTTGGTCTTCTAGGAATTTTTTTTTAATTAAGATAATGTTCCACTGCGCAGTTCTGCCCTATAGGAATTAGAGAACTCCTGGTTCAGAGCTCAGCTATCATGATAGAATCATTGATATTAGAGATGGAAGAAAAGACCTTGTATTTTTCTAGTGCCAGGGCCAGAAGTATCCATCGTTGTTTCACAGTCCTATTATGCAATGTCTGAAATGGCCACAAGGCAATGTCCTCTAATTCCAGTGCCTGAACAGTGGTTTATAAACAAAGGTATAGTGGCTCAGCTGGGCTAAGCTTATGGTCAAATCAGCTGGTGGGGAAGGGAGGAGGGTGGCTCTAAGGCATCTTCCCACAACCCAACCCTTATGCCACCAGGGGCCAAAGGCAGTTTAAAAGTTGCTCTAGCACATATCACCTGGAGCAATCCCATAAGGACTGCTCCACCAGCCGAGGATCTGCCACAGGACTGTCTGCTTAAGCCCTGCCCCCAAAATACCTAAGATATGACTGGCATAAGGCCAGCTATACCAGCTGAGGATCTCCTTGCACTGGAGGAATCTTCAGCTGTCTAACTGAGGCTGCTCTAAGTCTCCTTTGCATTGCTGGAATGGTGCAAAGGGGACTTAGGCAATGCAGAGACTCATGAAATGTGACCCCTGGTTAACACAGTCAAGGTCAGCAAGTTCTGCAATAATCTGCTAAATAACTGCTGGTCAGTCAATTTAGAGATGGCTGGGGGAAGTTCAAATCTACACATCCAATTTCTGCTAGATTGCCTAAGATATTAGAAGGGGATTCATGTGACTTGATCATTAGACCCAATTGCTCCTCTGTTCCTTTTTTTTTTTTTTTCCTGTCCCCACCTCTCACACACACACACACACACCCTTTTGAATATTCCCATTTCTTTACCCACCAGGAACTAGTCCAACATCGGCTACAAGCTACCAAGAAAAATTCCATTCCTCATTCAGATCAGGCACAGCGCTGACATCTGCAGAGGAAAGTGAACATAATTTGCAAAGACAGGATGTTTTTATATGGTTCAGGTTATGGACAGCACATCTCTTTGTCAGGTCAGGCTTATATTTCCCAGTGTTGCAGTTAAAATATGGAGAGCAGCCCATTAATTGCACTAATGGATATTGTATGTATAATTTCCATGTTATTTTGAAAATGTGCCCAACAGTGAAAGAAATCCATTCCTCTGCTTTCATTGCATACGTGAGAGTGCATGGGGGGCAGGGGGTCCTCGGGTGAAAAGTGCTTTTCAGTAACACCACTGTGCACTTATTTAATGCCTTTCATTTTAGCATCTCCTAGAACTTTAATTAAGCATCACAAAGCACATCACCGGTAACACATTATAATAAAATGATTTCATTGATAAGTAAACTGAGACAAGATGCTAAGTACTCCCTTCCATTAGGGCAGTTTTATGCCATTCTGCTCGTACAAAGCTGACCTGGGTCAGCCAAGTCAGTCCCAGGAGTACTATACCCTGGTTATAGAGGATACTAGTTTGGCACAAAGTTGCTGTGATATCTCCTATATCACCCCTGTAATCATAGGCAACGCGTGGCGCTGGAGGGCATGCAGGGTCATGTGCCCCTCTCTCTGATTTGCTGCTTGGGTTGTACTGAGCATGCTCAGTAACACTGTTGAAGCCAGCTGCCCTCACACCACCTGCCCCTCCCTCCTTCCTCTACCCCCGCACTATTGGCAGGCACAGGTCATCTCTGCCTGTACCTTTGGCCAGTACAGAGGTTGTAGCCATGGGAAAGGAGGAATGGACAGGGCATCCCTAACTCTAGCAATCCCTGACTGACATAACAGCTTTTTGGAAGCACTGGCAGCCAGCACAAGTTAGAGTGGCCTTAAGCCTGCTCCAACTAGCACTGGAGTGGTGAAAAGTGACCACTGCAGCTGGGAAGCACAAAAGGTGGCTTAAAGCAATATCTGCACACAGGCATACAAACCTGAGCCGCAATCAGGACCAAAGAGTCATTATCCAAAGTTTATCCAGGTGAATCACCCAAGGCTCTAGACCTCTGTTCTAAACCACTGTTCAGTCACTGGAATTAAAGGACATTGCCTTGTGGCCATTTCAGACATTGCACTTATAGAACTGTGAAACAAAGCCGAATGCTTCTCTCCACCTGAGTAACTTGCCCAAGATTCTAGTGCAATTTAATGGCAAATCTGGGAACACAATTTAGCAGCTTGGCACCCAGTCCCCACTGAACACATATACAGGAAAGCACTTAATCAAAGATTTCATTAGAATTGACCAAAAAACAAAACAAACAAAAAAACCCCAGAAGAGACACTTAGGGCTGATCTACAGTTTAAAAAGTGTTACCAGGGTAACTATGATGGTAAGGAGTGCGAGGTTTGCTGACACAGCCTAGTGTGGATGCAATTATATTGATATAAAGTGCTTTATACCCCTATAGCTTATTTCTGGTTTCCAAACTGCAATAAGCAATACCAGTATAAGCATTTTTATATCAGTATAACTGCATCTATGCTAGGGAGGCTTTGCTGCTTTAACTAAGCCATTGTGAATGCTTCCCACTGGGAGGTGAGTTCAGGACCACCACATTTACTGACATGTTAGGCTGGATTTGAACTCTGCATAAAAAGTCAAAGATTCACTGACAAACCTGCCAACTCCAGTTCTGTTTCTCCTCCCCACCTCATTTCCTAATGAAGGGGTTACTGCCCTTCCAGAATGATCCATCCTCACGGTGATTTGGAAACTGAAGTGCCAGACAAATGGTTTATGGAGAAAAGCACCTGGAGGGTATTATTGCCTCCAAGGTCGGAAAAAGTCCGATATTGCTATTTACACACACACACAGATTGGCAATGAGCTACACAGTCTCTAATTTAGCTCACCAATTTGACTCAATCTTAGGTCAGTAATCTAGAGTTGAGTGAATAATTCACTACACAATTTATTTGACAAGTTTTGCCTATTTTTTCTGTTCATTAACTGTCTGCTAACAGGTTTCACAGTAGCAGCCATGTTAGTCTGTATCTGCAAAAAGAAAAGGAGTACTTGTGGCACCTTAGAGATTAACCAATTTATTTGAGCATAAGCTTTTGTGAGCTACACTCACTTCATCAGATGCATTCAGTGGAAAATACAGTGGGGAGATTTATATACATAGAGAACATGAAACAATGGGTGTTACCATACACACTGTAACGAGAGTGATCAGGTAAGGTGAGCTATTACCAGCAGGAGAGCAGGGGGGCGGGGAACCTGTTGTAGGGATAATCAAGATGGGCCATTTCCAGCAGTTGACAAGAACATTTGAGGAATGGGGGGGGGGGGGAATAAATATGGGGAAATAGTTTTACTTTGTGTAATGACCCATCCACTCCCAGTCTTTATTCAAGCCTAAGTTAATGGTATCCAGTTTGCAAATTAATTCCAATTAAGCAGTCTCTTGTTTTTGAAGGTTTTTTGTTGAAGAATTGCAACTTTTAGGTCTGTAATTGAGTGACCAAAGCCATCACCTTCAGCCCCCAACTAAAACCTCTCCAACGCATCATCAAAGATCTACAACCTATCCTGAAGGAAGACCCATCACTCTCACAGATCTTGGGAGACAGGCCAGTCGTTGCTTACAGACGGCCCCGCAACCTGAAGCAAATACTCACCAGCAACCACACACCACACAACAGAACCACTAACCCAGGAACCTATCCTTGCAACAAAGCCCATTGCCAACTGTGTCCACATATCTATTCAGAGGACACCATCATAGGGCCTAATCACATCAGCCACACTGTCAGAGGCTCGTTCACCTGCACATCTACCATGTGATATATGCCATCATGTGCCAGCAGTGCCCCTCTGCCATGTACACTGGTCATACTGGACAGTCTCTACATAAAAGAATAAATGGACAAAAATCAGACGTCAAGAATTATAACATTCAAAAACCAGTCGGAGAACACTTCAATCTCTTTGACAGGTTTCAGAGTAGCAGCCATGTTTGTCTCTAAGGTGCCACTAGTACTCCTTTTCTTTTTGCGAATACAGACTCTCTCTTTGGTCACTCGATTACAGACCTAAAAGTGGCAATTCTTCAACAAAAAAACTTCAAAAACAGACTCCAACAAGAGACTGCTTAATTGGAATTAATTTGCAAACTGGATACATTAACTTAGGCTTGAATAAAGACTGGGAGTGGATGGGTCATTACACAAAGTAAAACTATTTCCCCATGTTTATTCCCCTCCCTCCCCCGTTCCTCAGATGTTCTTGTCAACTGCTGGAAATGGCCCACCTTGATTATCACTACAAAAGGTTTTTTCCCCCCCTGCTCTCCTGCTGGTAATAGCTCACCTTACCTGATCACTCTCATTACAGTGTGTATGGTAACACCCATTGTTTCATGTTCTCTATGTATATAAATCTTCCCACTGTATTTTCCACTGAATGCATCCGATGAAGTGAGCTGTAGCTCACGAAAGCTTATGCTCAGATAAATTGGTTAGTCTCTAAGGTGCCACAAGTACTCCTTTTCTCTCTGCTAGCAGACTGCAAAATTCTCAAATTTATTCATAAACATCTTCAGTGAATAACTCTTGGCTTAGCAAATATCTCAAACTGTAAATGTTACAACTGAATATACAATTTGCAATTCATGGTGTAACTTATGTAATGAACTTCTGTAACTTATATAACTAACAAATTCATTTTTAATTATATGTTTGATTGCAATATTTGCAACTGACAGTCTGTTGGCTGGTTATATACGTTGTCCATCCAGGGTACAAAAACAATGCCATGTGACTCACGTAACCAACACATTGCAAATAGCAAATACCAAATTTTACATTTGAATATACGTGAAATTCACTTTTGTCTAGTATTCAACCGTTCCACTTACAAATTAGCTTTCTGCATGCATCTTGTGCCAGTAATGCTTGAGCTAACATGAAAGGGACATGAACATAATCAAAATAAAGTATTCTTAAATTCCAAAAAAAATATTTATAGACTTCTTTTCTATATTCAGTCAACTCTGCAGTAACCAGAGAAATTTAAGACGCACACACCTATTAGGCCATCCAGCGCATCTGCCTACCAAGTTATGATTGTCTTCTACAATACAATTTCTAGCAGTTTCTCCAACCAAGTTTCAAGAGTCCCAAGCAACAGGGCTCCCACCATTTATTTTGGGAGTCTGTTGTACAACCAGTCAGGAATTCTGCCTGCTTTTTTCTCTTACTTAATTTTGTCCCATTACTCCTACTTTCCCTCCTTGGTATTTACACCCTTCAGAGATTCGCAGACTATTACGTCCTCCCTCTCTATTGCTTCTTTGTCAAAGTATGAGCCAGATTCAGATACCATTATTTATGCCAAGTAGTACCTTTCTTATATATAGTCAATGGGAGAGAACAGATTTCATTGGCACTACTTGGAGAGTGGATATGCAACATCAATAAGGGTAGCAAAATCTGGCCCTATATATTTAATTTATGAGGAAAGATTTTAAAAGTTCATCTTCCCCATGTCCTAATAATTTTTGTTCTTTGATTTTCCAAAGTTGCTCAGTATCTTTCTGGTATTGTAATGCCCAGAACCGAATGCAATAATCCTGTGCAGTCAGACAATAGATATATCCTATGGCTCCAGGATGTGATACCTTGGTCTCTTTTAGTGTCCATCATCATCCACAGTACAGCTTGGCAAAAATTTTCACCTCTACTTTTTTTTTTAAATGACCTTTTTTCAATAGCTAAACTTTTCACAGAAGAAAAGGAGTACTTTTGGCACCTTAAAGACTAACAAATTTATTTGAACATAAGCTTTCGTGGGCTACTATAGCTCATGAAAGCTTATGCTCAAATCAATTTGTTAGTCTCTAAGGTGCCACAAGTACTCCTTTTCTTTTTGCGAATACAGACTAACACGGCTGCTACTCTGAAACTTTTCACAGACGAGTCAACATTATCGATATTTTCAATTTTTTGTGTGACTTTTCCATTTTTTATTAAAATCCCACACTTTTAATTAAAAAGCCCACATTTTTCAATTCAGTAACAATTTCAAAAACAATTAAAAAAATTCACTTAAAATGTTATGAAATTCTCACAAAAATAAGAAAATGGGTCTATTTCAAATTATGTGAAACTATTTTTGCATGATTATCTTCCCATTTCTACCAGCTCAAATTCCTGGGTCTCTTTCTATTCCCAAGGCTTCCCCCTCACCCTAACCCCCATTGACTATATGTTCCTGATTATTTTGCCCTGCATGCGCAATTAGTTGCTTGTATTTTTCCAACACTCTCATTTTCTATCTGTGTTTTTAGTCTTTCTAGTTCCCTTTCCCTGTCTTGACCAGTATGTGCAGCTCTTCCTAATACAGTATCATATCAGTGAAACTCTCCTCTGTGCAGAAGGCCAGCATGAGGCCTATGATGCACTTAAGATCCACTCAGGCTCTTCCCCCCCCCGACCCAAATAAGGTCCAAGACAGAGGCTCTCAACCTTTCCTGACTACTGTACCCCTTTGAGGAGTCTGATTTGTCTTGTGCACCCCCAAGTTTCACCTCACTTTAAAACTACTTGCTTACAAAAAGTGTCACAGCACAGTTACTGAAAAATTGCTTACTTTCTCATTTTTACCATATAATAAAATACATCAACTGGAATATAAATAGTGTACTTACATTTCCGTGTATAGTATATAGAGCAGCATAAACAAGTCATTGTAAGAAATTTAATTTGTACTGACTTTGCTAGTGCTTTTTATGTAGCCTGTTGTAAAACTAGGCGAATATCGGGATGAGTTAATATACCCACAGAAGACGTCTGCGTACCCCCAGCAGTATGCGCATCCCTGGTTGAGAACCGCTGATCTAAGAGATGCATAGGCATCATGCTGACCCTGTGTGCAGGAGGAAGTATCATACATTTATGAATTACATTAACATGCTGTTTACTTCCTCCTCAGTGTACCCTCTGCCAGCAGCTCCTTCTCTTATCCCAATGGGGCTCCAGGTGAGATGCTCCTGCCGGCCACGCGGGAGGGGGTGCTCTTTGGGGGCCACATTCCAATACCTTTATTCCACACTGAGGAACATCTTACTCCACAAGGAGTCTCCTTGACTCCAGCAGGATAGCCAGTGTTGCCAACTCTTGCGATTTCATCACAAGTCTCACAATATTTGTTTTTTTTGTAAAGCCCCAGGTCCTGAGGTCTAGTGATTCTGTAAAACTCTTCGCTTTCATTTTCAAAAAGTATGCATCTAGCCCTCATGCTTGGGGAGCAAAGCATGAAAATTTGACTTCAATGTATTCTAAAGGCTCAGAACCCAGAAGAAAAATCAAACAAAGCCAGCAGGTCTTTTTTTTAAATCGTGACTTTTGTGGCCTAACTCATGACTTCTGCACGCTTGGGGCTGGCCATAATGGATGGCTCAAAGAGTAACATGTTGCTCAGTGTGAATAAGAGAATCATAATGCAGCCCTTAGGCAATTAGGTCCCACATGAGAGTTTTGGCACTGCTGGCACCACTGCAAACATTGCCACACATATAACACACCTCCACACACAGCACAAGGCAGTGGGGAATCAGGCCAGGGGAGTACAGAGATCATCTGGTGCAGAATGTTACACAACAGTGTTTATTTTAATTTATAATATAGAGACGTGTCAACTTAATGAAGTGTGTTTATTGTAGCTTCACAGTACTAGTTGGTTATGGAGCTGGACAACTGGTTGCCTTTGCTATTTGTTACTCTTATGGAAATTGTGTTATTACTGCATTGCACTAGAGGCCATCACAAAGTAAGCAAGCCTTTAGAGAGGCTGAGGCTACATCTCCACACCACACCACCGGCAGCAGCAGGTAGTATAAGTGTAGCTATCATGCTCCACTGTGAAAAGCCCTCTGCATCCACACTACAGGGTGTAGAGATGTGTGTCAGATAGGCTCTGGCAGAGGAGAGGCAGTAAGGAAAGGCTTCAGACTTTCCCTGCTCTGGGGAAGGTCTCCAGCAGCAGGGAGCTAACCAAGCCTTTCCCTGCTGGGAGAGTCTTTTCCTGCAGAGGGGAAAGGCTCCAGCAGCAGGACACTACACTGCTAAATACTCTGAGCAGCACCATTGAAGTTAACAGGACTACAGAGATGCTTAAAGATAAGCACCTGCATAAATGTTTGCAGGATACAGGCCTAAATAAGAACAAGATGTGAGAAGGGATGAAGAGGGAAGATGCAGATAATAGGAGCACAAGGTTGCATAGACTTGCCAAGCATACAATTTACCAGCTTCAAAGTTTTATTTCCCTCTCTCTGCCCAGACAAGGCTTTGTTTCAGTAGAACACTTGAATGCATGTGTAACTTTAAGCTCAGGAACACCAGTAGTCCATAAACTAGGCACATGGTTAGGTGCTTTGCTGAATTGGGGCCCACGTCAACAATAGATTTAAATAAATCTTATTTGTTTAATCAGCTTTATCCACTCACAAATACAGACTTGAAGCATGCAGAGTCCATTTGTTGACAGCACGCTCACTGGCCGTGTTGGGCTAGAGGCCTATTACTAGGCAGCGGTAGCACTCGCAGGTAAAACCTTAACGGTGACCTCAGCAGCATTAAAGCAGAATAACTTCCCAAATGTCACAGTGAGATGTGCTGGTCTGTTAATATTAAACACGAGGTCATGGTTAATGTTTAGTATTAGATGCAAGGTTGATGAAGCTGGGGTATGTATGTTTTTAAATCCACTGCCGAAAAGCAAAAGTCAATAAATGACACTAAACTCCATATTCCCCCAATGAAAAATGTGTAAACTCTCTTTACCTTTGATGACACTGGTGCTTTTGGTTAGCTGGTGCAGATGGAAGGGAAAGCCTTATGGAGTGTGTTATCAATAGCAGTGGAGGAGTCGGAAGGTGACAAGGAATGCACAAGTCTTAACATCTCATGTCCATGCTTTTAAGGTTCTGGGTGGATAGGCTGTGTTGCCACTTTACATGTCGCTAAGTGTAGTTTGTTTCCTAGTACAGCAATGCCAGAGGTCCACAAACTGAGGGGGGCACAGCTGAAGCCCAGGCCAGCCCCCATATAAGGCAGGGAGGGAGCAAGTGCCACCCATCACCCCTCCTGGCCCCATGCCCGCCAGGGCCATGCACCTGCCCCCAGCAGTGACCCCAGCCTTCTTACCCTTTTCCACAGCCCCCCCCCTCCTGGAGCCACATCCCCACTCCTGGCCCCAGCTGGGGGTGGGGGGAGGGAGACACAGAGGTAAGTGGGCACATGAAGTAAAAAGTTTGGGGACCACAGCCATACTTGCCATCTCATACCCCTACTGACCAAACACACCACTACGGGCATGCCCTGACAATGGCCCCACAACAGCGTTCTTTGTCTCTCCCACACATGGTTCAGCCACACAGGTGGGTCACTCTCAGAGTCTGATCACCTTCCCAGGGTAACAAGAGTCCAAACAAAAGGGTCTTCCACCCTGCTTAGCTTCCTCTTCAGCCCACCCTGGAAGTTTGCCAGTCCCTTCTGGGTTAGCTTTAAGTACCTCTGGCTCCAGGATAGGGCTCTGACTCCCAAGCACCTTTCCTCAAGTCCTCTCACATGCTTTCCGCTCCTCTCAGCTACCTTTCAGTCTGCCCTGCTCGGAGATCCAGTGCTGACTTTCAGGCTGCGTCTCTAGAGCCTTCCCAGACCAGCGATAGCAGCCCAACTTCTCTCCAAACTCAGTTTTTTCAGTACTTTGATGAAGCCCAGGTGTGTCACACTGTCACCTGACCCCAATTAGTGCAGCCCCCTTCGGCTAGGAGGCAGCTAATTATGGAACAGGCAGGGCTGGCCAGCCTCAGGGCTCTTAGAGGGGCAGGCCACTCTGACACAATCAAAAAGAAGAGAAATCTTTAATCTGGCCCATCAGTTGTGAAATTTCACAGGATGAGAAGACTTTTTCCCTAAGACTAAACTAGGAAATCTATTGGAGAATAGGGTTTTTTTTTTTTAATTGCATCACCTAGTATGAGCAAATTGCTGGTAGCAGCAGCCATCTCACAGAGAATGCAATGGCATGTTGAGCAGGGGATCTTAACATGGGAATTGATAAACTCATTTGGAGCCCACTCCAATATTAGGTGAACAAACATAAGGAGAATGTTAAGTTTCCAGAATGAAAATTTGCTTAAATACTAATTATTGTGGGTTTCTTCTGATCGCAACCCCAGATTTATAATCCTAGACGAAAGAGGTGGACAAAACCTATTGGATTATCTAATCCCTCTCCCAGCCAGAGCAGGACTGCTCCTGACACTATATTTATTAGTACCCAAACCCATCTAATTTTGTACCAACTAATCAAGGAGGCATCCACCATTTCACTAAAACCATTCCATAGGCTGCCTCCTTGGAAGGAGCTAAGAACCACAGTTGCTAACTTTCACGTTGTAAATAAGCACCCCGACTTTCACAATAAACCAAAAATCAAGTTAATCCCATTTCAAAACAAGGCCAAAACAAGCCAATCCCTAAGAACCTCAATACTCTATCTGACTAGAACCCTCCGGCATGTAGTCTGGGACTGTGGTGGACCCGCTGTGCACCCCTGACTCTCTCCGTGCCTTCCCCCTCCGCCCTTGTTCCCCCTTGCCAGGAGCCCATCAAAAAAGAGAAGAAGCAACAAGCTACAAGCCAACCAAGCAATAAGCTACAAGCCAAAAACTAGCCAAGAAGCAACTCACAAGCCAATTAAGTCAAAACCAAGCCCAATTTCTGCATTTTTTCCATGGGTTTGGCATGTCTGCTAAGAACAGATGGCAAAAGGGGAGGAAACTTTGCTGTCTACTGTGAGCTGTTCTCCCAGGCTGGGCATCTGAGAGCTGCTAGAGATTTGTAATGATTACTACAGGGCTGCAGCTACAACCTCAAATATTATTGAGAGCATCTGCCACACCCCTAACACACCTTATGTCCACACAAGAGCATCTGCAGTGGTGCGTAAGCACTGCTGCTAATATTGCACTTACTCCAAGCAGGCTCACCCCTATTGCATCCTGCCTGTGGATGCTGAAGTGCTAGCATAGACCCCCAAGCACTGGCATTTCAGCTGCATTAGTGCAACGGGTCTTCCCAATTCAGTTCCCCCATACTCCTTCCATCTGTTTTGTCAGCTCCCTGATGCTGAGGCTAGCCAGGGCACAGAAGCATTGCAGACGTACCCCTTCGTTTCAGCAGAAGCTTCTACACTAGGGGAACCTACATCAGGATTATGCTACCCAGGACTTCCCGTGGGCTGAGGCAATCTCCAGGTAGCCAGTTAAGCTCATTGTCCTGGCATTTAGTCCCCCCTCAAAATTCCTATGAATGTTGCACACATGCTGAAAACGTGCTGCAGCGAGGCAGTACAAAGGAGCAGTAGCACGGGAGACTCTAGCTCCTACTTTCTAAAATAAACTCCCTTGGGCCAATCCGACTGCAGAGAATGCCAGAAGAGCAGAAACTGGGTCCTGGAGCAACCCTTTCCAACGGTCAGTCAATGCTGTACCCAGCCCTAAAGTTGCACAACCCTTGGAAAGGAAGCTGGCCGCTGCTGAGAAGATACTTTATGAGACTAACAGAACCCACCTGCTCTCCCTGATGGGTACTGAAGTGCACAGCTGCCTCCCATTATTGCAAATTGGAGCAAAGTGCGGGCTGTGCCTTGTTAACTCTGGCTGGTGGTTTTTGTCCCCAATGCCAGTACAGGTTGGTGAGAAGGGGTGAGGGTTGTCTATTGACTGGCTCTTACATGGGCCAGCCAGCACTGGTTGTAGCTTTTCTTCTTCCCTTCACCTCAGCTGTACGGGGTAACTGTTGTGAGAGAATTTTCCTTTGCTAGGTACTACCCCCCCTAGGCTCAAGCAGAGCCAGTTATACTTTTGTCCTGCTCTCCCAGGGGCTCCCACAGCATGGCAATGGAGCAACTAGAGCTACTCTTCTCCCTCTCCTGTGAGGCGGCAGGCAGGCAGCAAGAGAGAGACAGGCAGAAAGCTCTGGCTCTGAGCAGTGGCTCACCTTACAGCAGCTCCGGAGGTGGTGCCCCCTACTGACAGAGTTGATTGGCCTCAGTTTAAAAACCCCAGGATGCGGCTCAGGGAGCACATTTTCTATTTACAATCAAATATACATTTGCTTCTTAACAGAGGCCTTTGAGGGCCACAAGTGGCACCCATGCTGGATACTGCTCATATTAACTCAGGATTTGGCCCTTTGACCACAATGTTGAGTTAAATGGGAGGAAAAAAACCCAACAACAACAACCCCAAACAAACAAAAACAAGCCCAATCATATATTTTCTCCGGTGTATTTTCAGTGTTCATTAACAGATGCAGTTAACATCTAGGGACCTTATGCTATTTTTTTCCACACAGTAGTAAGCGTGTATCAAGCAGCTAAAGTAAAATGGGTCATCAGGCAAAGAGTGAGATAAGAGTGTTCAAAAATACAGGAGGTGCAATGAACCAATGCAGAGGGCTTGCTTCTCTCTCTCTCTCTCTCACTTCTCTTTCCATCAAAAAGCTGCAAGGCAAGTATCCACAAGCCAAGGGGGAAACATTCTGCTCATTGTCCTGGCATTTTGTCCCCCTCAGAATTCCTATGAACGTTGCACACATTTAATAATATTTGCGGTTGTAGCTGCAGCCTTGTAGTAGAGCTGAAAATATGCTCCTATGTACGGCTCATGCTAAATATTTTTTGGAATATCTTTATCTGCACTAAACCCATTCTGTTCTCATGTTGAACGCCCATCAGCACTGCAGCAGATCAAATAAAGAAAAGCAATATACAGCCTCTCTGGGGGAGAAAAAAACTAAAATAAAAATGGATAATACCAAAACCTCAGTACTCTTGGCTGTGGACACCAGAACTCTTAAGTAAATGGCTGAAGTCATATCTGTCTAGAATTGCAAACACACATAGCACTTCTGCCCTTTGATCAATCAATTATCCCTAAGTGGAGCATAAGATGGTTTTCCTCCCCCCTAGCCCAGCTGATCCTAGTTTAGTTTAAAGCAGCAGAACAACTGGAAGTAAAAAGGATGGTGGAGAAATGACAAGGCATTATTAATCACATAGAACTTAGTTTTCAAAGGACAAATAGATATATCACAAACTCCTAGAAAAGCGCTATTTTGATAATCTTCTAGTCCCTCTCTCTTCCAGGGCAGGATTCTTCCATACACTACTTTCTTCTAGAGTTTCATTTTATCTAATTATTAAAGTCTGAAGTGATGGGTTTTTCCTGGGGAGACTGCTCCCCAGCAGCTCAAATCCTTTAGTGGTAAGTGCCAGGCAACAAAACCCTAGATAGACAGCATGAGGATAATATACATCTCAATGGCAGGAAATTTGTCCTGATATTCAGGCTAAATTCTCCCTTAATTTTGTCTCATCACTCATTATACCCTGTCATAAATATAAAGGGAAGGGTAAACACCTTTAAAATCCCTCCTAGCCAGAGGAAAAACCCTTTCACCTGTAAAGGGTTAAGAAGCTAGGATAACCTCGCTGGCACCTGACCAAAATGACCAATGAGGAGACAAGATACTTTCAAAAGCTGGGGGGAGGGAGAAACAAAGCCGTTCTCTCTGTCTGTGTGATGCTTTTGCTGGGAACAGAACAGAACAGGAATGGAATCTTAGAATGTAGTAAGTAATCTAGCTAGATATGCATTAGATTCTGATTCCTTTAAATGGCTGAGAAAATAAGCTGTGCTGAATGAAATGTAGATTCCTGTTTTTGTGTCTTTTTGTAACTTAACCTTTTGCCTAGAGGGATTCTCTATGTTTTGTATCTGATTACCCTGTAAGGTATTTACCATCCTGATTTTACAGAGGTGGTTCTTCTTACTTTTACTTCTATTAAAATTCTCCTTTTAAGAATCTGAACACTTTTTTTCATTGTTCTTAAGATCCAAGGGTTTGGGTCTGTGTTCACCTATGCAAATTGGTGAGGATTTTTATCAAACCTTCCCCAGGAAAGGGGGTGTAAGGTTTGGGAGGATTTGGGGGGGGAAAGATGTTTCCAAACAGGCTTTTTCTCAGTTATATACCTGTTAGATGTTTGGTGGCAGCGATAAAGTCCAAGGGCAAAAGGTAAAATAGTTTGTACCCTGGGGAAGTTTTAATCTAAGCTGGTAAAAGTAAGCTTAGGAGGTTTTCATGCAGGTCCCCAACATCTGTACCCTAGAGTTTAGAGTGGGGAAGGAACCTTGACATACCCCATAAGGGGTCATGGGATTAAAACTCAAGGTTATCGAGCCCGGGCCAGCTGCTGTTCCCACATCACCATAGGAGGATCATGTAGAACCATATCCAAGGAGCACTGGGTACTGGTCAGTACCTCTAACCCCAGCCTGACTCTGCCTATTGATCCTGGCTCTAGTGATTACTCTGATTCCTGCTTGCTGACTCCTGCTTTGTGGCTGTTGTTGACTTGTGGACACCAGCTGAGCTGAGACCAATGGGCCAGACTGCCTATGCGCTGGTCCCTTACACACCCACCCTGAATCACATTAAATAATTCCTCCCTCTCCCTAAAATTAACATCCTCCAAATATTTGGAGATTGTTAGCACACTGCCATCTTACTCATCCCTTAGCCAATTTTAGCATTTTGAATCTTTCCTTATAACTCAAACCCTGTAGTCTCCTGATCATTTTTGTTGCTCTTCTTTGAACTTCCTTCAATTTGCCAGTATGTTCCTGGTAATATGGTGCCCAGAGCGGAGTGTGATGTTCCAGGTGTGAATGCATCAGAGCAGTATAGAATCAATCTATTACTATCCTGTTCTGTAACAGTGCAGGGGACAGGACTTGATGACTTCTTGAGGTCCCGTCCAGCCCTACATTTCTATGATGCTTCTGTATATGCAGTTCAAAATTGTATTGGTTTTTTTGTGTGGACATAATGCTTTACAAACTAATGTCTATTGTGTTATCCACTATCGTCCCTAGGTCTCAGCATTACTGTTCTCCAGGTCTCTCCCTCCTTTTGAGTAGTATGTGTGTCTTAGATAATTTTCCCCAGATCTTGCATATTTCTGAGTTGAAAATCTATCCAATTGATACTGAATGTATACACAGATGTAGAGAGCCTCAATGACAACAGCATCAGAGTATGCTACACAAATCAGCAGGGGGCCTTTGACAAATTTCCTGAAGTCTCCACAATGCTTGGCTCCTGGAGGAAAAACAATCTAACTGGGCTAAATCCTGACCCACATTCTGTGTGAGTGCAGAGCCCATCTGAATCTCCAAGGAATAGCCAAAAGCCACACCCACACAATCCTCAACTGCTCCACAAGTGTATAACTCTTTGTCCCCTGTAAGGTGAAGTTTATGATCCCACTGTCCACGATCAGTGGGATTGCTAGGGAATGACATGACTGGGAGACAATGCTTCCCCGGCTGTGTGGCATAGTGTTGCACTGGGTGACTGACAGGTAGGAAGCTCAACCAGGGAGACACTGAGGAACTAATAATTAGCTAACAGCTGTGAGTGGGGTCTCAAAGGAAGATCTCTCATATCTCATACACCTAATGGGCAACTGGGAGAGGAGAGACCCCAGACCTCTCTAAATTCCCACCCACCAGCCTGCTAAGATTCAGGTTCCCATGCTGAGTTGCTTACTCCCTATCTTTGGGCTCCCCCAGAAGGCTGTTACATGGGAGTTACTATAGTATAACCTCACAACTTCACTTGTATTTGCTGTTCTTGTCTGAGTAAGAGAGGGGCTGGGAGCTGCACAGAGCTGGGGGGAAGGGTAGGGAGCTGCCTTGCATGAGCTCCCCATGCCCTTGTGAGGCTAGGAGCCACTCCACACCCTCACCACACCATCTTGGCCATTCTCAGGATTGGTCAGCTTGAGGCAGAGCTCCCTTCCCAGGATGTGCCCCTCTAGATTTGTGTGCACCCAAGTATGCAGTAATACAAATCCTTAGTGCCTTCCTAAGCCCTGGTCTACACTAGGACTTTAGGTCGAATTTAGCAGCGTTAAATTGATGTAAACCTGCACCTGTCCACACGATGAAGCCCTTTATTTCGACTTAAAGGGCTCTTAAAATTGATTTCCTTACTCCACCCCTGACAAGTGGATTAGCGCTTAAATCGGCCTTGCCAGGTCGAATTTGGGGTACTGTGGACACAATTTGACAGTATTGGCCTCCGGGAGCTATCCCAGAGTGCTCCATTGTGACTGCTCTGGACAGCACTCTCAACTCAGATGCACGATTGGTTGCCGTTGCTCTGACGGAGGGAGGGGCGACTGACGACATGGCTTATAGTGTTGGCTTACAGGGAGCTAAAATCAACAAAGGGGGTGGCTTTACATCAAGGAGTATTTCAGGCAGGACTTCACGGAGGGTTCCAGTAAGAAATGGTGCACCTAAGTTATTGTTCTTATTGGAACAAGGAGGTTAGTCTGGCCTCTGATTGATACATGGCTAGATTTACCTCGCTGCACCTTCTCTGTGAGTGACTGCAGTGTGACCTAGAGGAATGAGTCCCCTAAACAGGGGGCGGGGTGGGGGTTGCAAATGAGTACAAAACAAATCTGGTCTATTTCTTGTTTTGATCCACTCCATCTATCTTTTACATCTTTGGCTGGCAGCAGACGGTGCAGAAGGACTGCATGCCATCCACATCTCAGGGCTGCTCGGCAGAAGATGGTACAGTAGCACTGCTAGCAATCCGTATCACCTGCCTGCTCACCATAAGATGGTTCAATAGGACTGACTGCAGGACTAAAGAGAATGACTTGATCAAGTCACTCCAAATTTAGTCCCTGCGCCCATGTCTGCCCAGGCACTCCTGATCGACCTCACAGAGGCGACCAGGAGCACCTCGGACATGACGATGACGGCTACCAGTCCTATTGCACCGTCTGCTGCCACAAGGCAATGGGTTGCTGCTGCTGTGTAGCAATGCAGTACCACGTCTGCCAGCACCCAGGAGACATACGGTGACAGTGAGCTGAGCGGGCTCCATGCTTGCCGTGGTATGGCGTCTGCACAGGTAACTCAGGAAAAAAGGCGCAAAATGATTGTCTGCCCTTGCTTTCATGGAGGGAGGGAGGGAACGGGAGCCTGACGATATGTACCCAGAATCACCCGTGACAATGTTTTAGCCCCATCAGGCATTGGGATCTCAACCCAGAATTCCAATGGGCAGCAGAGACTGTGGGAACTGTGGGATAGCTACCCACAGTGCAACGCTCCGGAAGTTGACTCTAGCCTCGGTACTGTGGAAGCACTCCGCCGAGTTAATGCACTTAATGCACTTAGAGCATTTTCTGTGGGGACACACACACTCGAATATATAAAACCGATTTCTAAAAAAAACAACTTCTATAAATTCGACCTAATTTCATAGTGTAGACATACCCTAAGTCTCAGGCTGCTGAAGAAAAGCAGTTTGAATCCCATGTATCACAACATGCTAGCTGCAGACCTTGCAGTCAGTCAGTGTATGCAGCTACATGGTACTGGCAGCTTCCCCCATTCCCTCATAAGTACATAAGAACAGCCATACTGGGTCAGACCAAAGGTCATCCAGCCCAGTACCCTGTCTACAGACAGTGGCCAATGACAGGTGCCCCAGAGGGAGTGAACCTAACAGGTAATGATCAAGTGATCTCTCTCCTGCCATCCATCTCTACCCTCTGACAAACGGAGGCTAGGGACACCATTCCTTAACCATCCTGGCTAATAGCCATTAATGGACTTAACCTCCGTGAATTTATCCAGTTCTCTTTTAAACCCTGTTATAGTCCTAACCTTCACAACCTCCTCAGGCAAGGAGTTCCATAGGTTGACTGTGTGCTGAGTGAAGAAGAATTTCCTTTTGTTTTAAACCTGCTGCCCATTAATTTCATTTGGTGGCCCCTAGCTCTTATATTATGGGAACAAGTAAATAACTTTTCCTTATTCACTTTCTCCACACCACTCATGATTTTATAGACCTCTATCATATCCCCCCTTAGTCTTCTCTTTTCCAAGCTGAAGAGTCCTAGCCTCTTTATTCTCCCCTCATATGGGACCCATTCCAAACCCCTAATCATTTTAGTTGCCCTTTTCTGAACCTTTTCTAATGTTAGTATATCTTTTTTGAGATGAGGGGACCACATCTGTATGCAGTATTCAAGATGTGGGCATACCATGGATTTATATAAGGGCAATAAGGTATTCTCCTTCTTATTCTCTATCCCTTTTTTTAATGATTCCTAACATCCCATTTGCTTTTTTGACTGCCGCTGCACACTGTCAGGTTTCAGAATAGCAGCTGTGTTAGTCTGTATTCGCAAAAAGAAAAGGAGTACTTGTGGCACCTTAGAGACTAACCAATTTATTTGAGCATAAGCTTTCGTGAGCTATAGCTCACTTCATCGGATGCATTCAGTTGAAAATACAGTGAGGATATTTTTATACACACAACATGAAAAAATGGGTGTTTATCATGCACACTGTAAGGAGAGTGATCACTTAAGATGAGCTACTACCAGCAGGAGAGTGGGGGAGGAGGGGGGGGGAGAAAACCCTTTGTAGTGATAATTAAGGTGGGCCATTTCCAGCAGTTCTCAAGAACGTCTGAGAAACAGTTGGGGGTGGGGAGGGAATAAACAAGGGGAAATAGTTTTACTTTGTGTAATGACTCAACCACTCCTAGTCTCTAAGTCACAATGCCCTCCAAGTGCCTTGTACTTTACAGCTGTGTGGAGCACCTAGACAATAACTACTTGTCTCTATTTTACAGCCAACAGAAGAGGTTTATTAGCCCTCTTACTTGACCAGTTTACAGCTTAGACTTGTGCTTGTTGGAAAATTTTAGCCATAACCTTTGTTTCCTACAATAACTTATTGACAACTTATAATGTACTCATTTTGATAAGTTTCAGAGTAACAGCCGTGTTAGTCTGTATTCGCAAAAAGAAAAGGAGGACTTGTGGCACCTTAGAGACTAACCAATTTATTTGACTGTGTGGACGTCTTCCGAGAACTATCCACAACGACTCCAAGATCTTTCTCCTGATTAGTTGTAGCTAAATTAGCCCCCATCATATTGTATGTAGAGTTGGGGTTATTTTTTCCAATGTGCATTACTTTACATTTATCCACATTAAATTTCATTTGCCATTTTGTTGCCCAATCACTTAGTTTTGTAAGATCTTTTTGAAGTTCTTCACAGTCTGCTTTGCTCTTAACTATCTTGAGCAGTTTAGTATCATCTGCAAACTTTGCCACCTCATTGTTTACCTCTTTCTCCAGATCATTTATGAATAAGTTGAATAGGATTGGTCCTAGGAGTTCCCCTTGGGGAACACCACTGGTTACCCCTCTCCATTCTGAAAATTTACCATTTATTCCTACCCTTTGTTCCCTGTCTTTTAACCAGTTCTCAATCCATGAAAGGATCTTCCCTCTTATCCCATGACAACTTAATTTACGTAAGAGCCTTTGGTGAGGGACCTTGTCAAAGGCTTTCTGGAAATCTAAGTACACTATGTCCACTGGATCCCCCTTGTCCACATGTTTGTTGACCCCCTCAAAGAACTCTAATAGATTAGCAAGACATGATCTCCCTTTACAGAAACCATGTTGACTTTTGCACAACAATTTATGTTCTTCTATGTGTCTGACAATTTTATTCTTTACTATTGTTTCAACTAATTTGCCCGGTACTGACGTTAGACTTACCGGTCTGTAATTGCCAGGATCACCTCTAGAGACCTTCTTAAATATTGGCGTTACATTAGCTATCTTCCAGTCATTGGGTACACTAGCTGATTTAAAGGACAGGTTACAAACCATAGTTAATAGTTCCGCAATCTCACATTTGAGTTCTTTCAGAACTCTTGGGTGAATGTCATCTGGCCCTGGTGACTTGTTTCTGTTAAGTTTCTCAATTCCAAAACCTCCTCTAGTGACACTTCAATCTGTGACAATTCCTCAGATTTGTCACCTACAAAAGATGGCTCAGGTTTGGGAATCTCCCTAACCTCCTCAGCCATGAAGCCTGAAGCAAAAAATTCATTTAGTTTCTCTGCAATGACTTTTGTCTTTAAGTGCTCCTTTTGTATCTTGATTGTCCAGCGGCCCCACTGGTTGTTTAGCAGACTTCCTGCTTCTGGTGTACTTAACTATCATGTTATTATTACCTTTTGAATTTTTGGCTAGCTGTTCTTTGGCTAGCTGTCCTCCTTTGCTCTGATCCTTTGCTGCACTGATATGAGCTTGCATTTGTGTGCAGCCATCAATGTGACATAAGAAGATCTTTGACTGGCACGTCTAAGATCAGGAACCTTGTAAGGTTCACTTTGCTATTCACGCAGGAAGGTAAGAGGTCGGTGCAGAATGGACAGGGGCTGGAGGGTGGATTAAATAACAGGCTAGCTCACGAGGGTGAGGGCAGTACCAGAGAACAGGGTTAGGGAAAAGCACAGGAGGGAATGGAGAGGAGTGGTGTCAGGGTTCCTTCCCCACTCTGAACTCTGGGGTACAGATGTGGGGACCTGCATGCAAGACCCCCTAAACTTATTTTTAGCAGCTTAGGTTAAAAACTTTTCCAGGACACTGGAAAAAAAAGTCAGACTGGTTCAGGATGGTTTGGAGGACATGGATTGATGTCCGGTCCCTCTTAGTCCCAAGACTAACGAACCCAGAAACAAAGAACCCAAAACAAAGCCTCCCCCGCAGATTTGAAAGTATCTTTTGTCCCCATTGGTTCCTTTGGTCAGGTGCCAACCAGATTATTTGAGCTTCTTAACCCCTTACAGGTAAAGAGGAATTTTAGGCTACCCTTATGGTTATGACAAGTGGGATCAAAGGACTGAGAAGAATAGGAGTGAGACCACCAAGAAAGGAATCTCAATCCTGATCTCTCACTTTGCAGGCTAGCAAAGTCTGTGCACTCAGCCCATCAGGACTGAATGTCATATCAGTCACAATCCCATTTCCACTGGCTGACCTAGAAGTGGCTTTGCCAGATTCCAAAGGGAGTCTCCTTGGCTGAGATGCTGGGGACTGCAACATAAGGCCTTTGTGGCTGGGATGAGTGAACTAAAACAAGGGAAAAGTTGGGGCTTCTTAAAGCTCAGGCACAGATCCACACCCAGAGGGAAACAATTGCATCTTTTGGGGGATGAATGGAGCCACCTTCTGCATTTCAAGCATTATTGATGCAATATCAGGAGAGGAGCCATAGACACAGACCTGTCAGTGGTTCAGTTGATTTTAAAGATAATAACCAAGACCCATTGCTGCTGAGGCAAAACCCAAATGCATATCTCTGAAAGGACCCAGCAAGGTCTTGTATTTCTCCAGACAGAAACTGAATAGAGCAAAATGCAATGCAGAAATATAATACCTTGCTCTAGCTTACATCTATCAAACAGGGTGTGGCCACTGGGAAATACTGGGAACTCACGTAAGGGGAGCAATGTCTGATCAGACAGTGCTGCCACTTCTCCCCCAATTGCTCAGTGCATTAAGTACAGGAGAATTGGGTTAAAATAATGTTAAAGGTCAGACTCAGCACCCACGAAAAGAGTAGCGAGAGCTTGCTGAAACCATGTCCTCGCCTCACCCTGGAGAGATGGAGTATGGCATCTTGCAGCACAGAATGCCAACAGTTTCTGTCACAAACTGTGTCAGTCTGCAGAACACATATGCTAGATATACAAATGCACCCTTCAGAGATCTTGGAACAGTGCTCAGTGTCAACTGCCATAGCTGAGGCAGTACTAATGCCCAGAAAAGAGAGAGCATCAACTTGGAATGCTGCATGCACCCAAACAGGTTCAGGGAAGTGGAAATTACATCTCCCTGGGGCAGCTCATCCCTCTGCACCTGAGAGGGATTCACCCATATACAGGGCAGAAGGGGGTGTCTCAGGGTTTGCTCCAGGGGAGAGAGCAGATTTCAGTTGTGGTCAGGGTTCCCAGGAGATCTGCTGACTGAGGCTGCTAAATCCGCTCACCTCTAAGACAGCATGGCCAAGGCCCCTTCCCAAGATGGCACCAGCTCTATGGTCCACTGCAGTCCCATCCGCCTCCAAAGGAGGTGTAATTAAAATTGCCTTCTACTGCTACAAACCTTGCCTGGTGGACTTTCTACTGCTGGGGCACTTCTACCAGGGCTTGTATTGGAGGAAGCCGGTGTACAGCCATGAATGAAGCTGCGCTGGAGTTTTCTGGCTCAGAAAAAGTGCAGCTGTGAGACAATGGGCTATATAAAAATGGTGTCGTCTTGTTTTATAGATCTGCTCCATGACTGTCTTCAAGCCATTCCATGTTGTTGTTGGATGTTTGGCTGCGTGTGTTCCCTCTGTATGCCATCCCAGCTCTGCACAGGTAACTGGCACAGCAGACCTTGAGCAAACTGCCCAATGACATCAAGATCTGGTAAGGTACAAAGAAGGCACCCAGCCAGGTTTATTGTCAACGACACATGGTACTAGTATCCTGCAGACTTTACCAGACCACTAATACATGTGTGCCTGTAACAATGGATCAGCTCAGTGACCGATGGGACTTTCTGTTCCTCCCTAGGCTAGACAAAGACACTCCTTTTGAGGCATCATTTTATACATCAATACAAACAAGTTATGTATTTCCCCTCTGACATGGGTTGTTACCACCCATTACCTTGTACATGCTGGTTTGATCAAAACATCTTTAGACATCACACTATCATCCTGACCTTATCTTTAGGAGGGGTCAGTGTGTTCTTGTTATCTCTGGGGGCAGGGAGGTATTCTGGTACCATCATTCTGGAATGTGTTTGCATGAGTGTCCTGTGCCTAGCTTTTCTTAGGAATGTGTGTGTTTGTGCAATACCAGCCCTGGTGCCAGGTTCTGTGAGTTCACAGCCTGTCTCTTGCAACTTTTGCTTTATATTAGTGAGGCTTGACCACTATTTTAGTTCAGGCCTCAGGCCTAACACCAGGCCTCTGATGCAAGGGAGTGTATCTCTGGCTCTCTTTCTAATGCACGTCTGCTTGCTTTACAGGCATAAGTGAGTTTTAACCAGTTAGCATAGCAGAGCCAATTCAGAGATGGAAGGGTGAGTTGGAATCTTTTTTGCCTCATGTGTGAACTACCCACTTAGCAGCTATATTCTATTTGCAGAATCTTTATGATGGGTGATTATGCATGAGCCAGAAAGGACATGGCTTGACTCCAGATCTCAAGTTGAATTTAAAGGGCTAGATGGTCAGAAAAATCACCTTGTAAATGAAGTAAATTTGAACTGGAAGCTACTGAAAGAGAATAATTATGGAACTCTTCCCTCCCCCCCCCCCTTTTTTTTTTCTCCAATTCACTGTTCTGAGTACAACAGCAATTTAACTTTATTTGAATGAAGATTTTCTTTTTTGAATTTACTTTTGTTTGCATTTTTTTAAACAGTAGAAAAGAAAAATAAACCTAAAAAAGAAAAGCAAGAATCATAGTCAGCCTGTCTGATGTTTGTTGTGACACAATACACAGCTGTGGAGAATGGAAGCCAAGGGAGCTTATTTATAAGGTTTTCAAGCTTTGATAGACCAAAGAGCTTAAATGACCCATTGGTAAACTGTGCAAGATGAATAGAAGTGGAGCAAGATATTTACAAGATCTTATAACAGACCTTATAAACTGTGAAAGTTGATTATGTCCAGATCTTAAATTGCTTTTTTCCATTTTTACCCTGTTTTCTTTTTCCTTTTAAAAAAAAATTAAAATGCAAGAACCCCAGCGTTAGTGCAACATGGAGGCTGCAAGATCAGCTTGTCAAAAGTCAGTATGCTCCGAAAGTTAAGAATGATCCAACGATATTAACTCAGCCATGTTGTACAGCTGTACTATTTACTGTTCCCTTGTTAAATGTAAAACCTGAGGCGTTACTCAGCTTTACAGTGTATTACCTCTTGGAACAATACATTATTTGTATTACATAGAATGAAAGGATGATCCTGTGGTGAATGCACTAGAGTGGGACTCGGGATACTTTGGTTGAATTCCCAGATCTTCCACAGGCTTTGTCTGTGACCTCGGACTAGACAGACCCAGATACACAGAGGTATTCAGGCTCCAAATCAGTGGAAGTTAGGAGCCTAAATATCTTTTGAAAAAAGAAAAGGAGGACTTGTGGCACCTTAGAGACCAACCAATTTATTTGAGCATAAGCTTTTGTGAGCTACAGCTCACTTCATCGAATGCATCCACTACATGCATCCGATGCAGTGAGCTGTAGCTCACGAAAGCTTATGCTCAAATAAATTGGTTAGTCTCTAAGGTGCCACAAGTCCTCCTTTTCTTTTTGTGGATACAGACTAACACAGCTGCTACTCCTGAAATAAATCTTTTGTGGATCTGGGATTTAATTTCTCTGTGCCTCAGTTCCCTATCTCTATAAGGGGATAATAGTACTGCCCTCTCTCCTGCCTTGTGTCTTTTCCAGTTAGATTGCATACCTGGAGGCAGCGACTGTCTCTAATATGTATATTAAGGCCCTGATTTGGTTGGGGCCTCTAGGCTGTGCCAGAGCAGTGTAAAGGGATCTTAACATAAATGGGAATCAGACTCCCTAAGCTTTGAGTGTTTGACTTTTTTTGCAACCTTTGTGTAGTATTAATGCTTCTAAGGGGGGGGGGGGGGGGGATGCATGATGCTCATAAATGGTCACTTCCTCAGCAGTAAGCTCCCTCTAGGATTCCTCCAGCAGGCTGAAGCCCTTCTATTTTGTTGAATTCCAATTTTGCAAGTGGGAGTGGAGGCTTTTTAGCTCGATTAGCCTCTCAGCACACCCCCAGGGCCTCATTCTCCTCTCACTTATACCACCTCATGGCTTTGTAATTCCAGTGTGGACAGTGCAGTGATTTACCTCAGTGTGAATGAGAGGAGAACCATGCCCCCATTATCTGCTGTGACTCCCCTGCTCCTGTCTGTGAGCCTCCCTGCCTCTGGGGACACCTCCCTCCACCCTGCCTTTCCAGCTGGCAGTAGCTGGACATAGCTGTCTCTGGACAACCAGCACTCAGACACCACAGTGAGGGCTATCTATCTAGTTAGATCAAACAACAGCCCAGCCCTCCTCTGTTGGGAGCTTTTCACACTACTGGGAATGAATGCAGTGCTTTCTGGAGGGCTCTCAATCCTGTGATCATTCAAAATGTGGACACCCAGGGCTCAGCACAGAGTCAATTGTAAGGGGGTTACCAGAGAACAGGGTTTGAGCTGTCTCCTGTGGTGGCTACAACTGCAGCAAGTAAGGATGCAGCCAGAGATCCCCACTTGGGATCAGCCTCCAGGAAGATTAGGGTTTCAACCCTGCGAGTGCTGTTTTGCTACAACTGCGAAAAGGGACATTGAAATGTCATACAACTGCCCCAGGGTTAGTGAGCAGACACTAATGGGAAAGGGAATTCTCTTGCAGGGGCTCAGCAACAGGAAGGCAGCCAGGGCTTCACAAGAGCATCACTAATGGAGAATACCTGTGAAATGCCCTGAATGGGTCTGATCCAAAGACCACTGAAGTAAATGGGTGTTTTTCCATTGACTTCAGTGAAATTTTAATCCCCAAAAATTCTACACATGTGTAGATGTGTGCACCTTCTACACATCACTGAACAGCTGATCGCTGGCAGGCGGGAGGCACTGGAGGATCAGTGGGGCTGCAAGTGGGTGCTGAGCACCCACTAGTTTTTTTTTCTGTGGGTGCTCCAGTGCTGGAGTACCCATGGAGTCGGCACCTATGGTCAGAAGTATCACAGTGGGAGCTGCTGGAAGCTGAACACTTTTGAAAATCTGTCCCTGATTGGGGGTGCCAAATCTTTGAAAATCTGACCCTTGACTATTGTGTGAAGCCTGGACGCTAGCTAAAGGAGTAAAGGGGATGTTTTAATTAAAAGAGTGCATTGCTATCTATTTTAATATTACAGTATACCACAGGGTGTAATATTCAAGTAGGATTAAATTAAATAACTACAGTATATGATATAGTGTGTTTAAAAAAAACCTGCAAGATGCAAAGGAGCTCAGTGTTGGGTGAAAGTATGGGCTAGGGAGTTTGCCTGGAGTGGGAGGCTATGAGCTCAGCCAGGGGACATAGAAGAGGGCAGCACTTCATGACCTGCAGAAGGAAACAGAGATTTCCATTCCAAATGTGCTGAATAGCCCTTTCTCCAGCTATTGAAGGCACTCTGCATATAATGCATAATTGTCTGATGGAGGGTGGGGAGGGGTTAGTTAGGTGTAATGTTGCAATTCAGCATCAAATCCCTGCTGTAACAACATTCTGCTCTTTCTTTACATTGTGCTGTGACATAACTTAATGGGAGATACTGATTTATTTATTCCCATACGGCATGGTAACAATGAAGGAAGTTCACTATCCCTAACAGGCATGTCTCTTTCTTCTTTCTTTATTCATTCATTCCTTCTCGTTCAGTCTCTCCCTCTCTTCCTTCCTCCCTGTCTAATATTGTTTTAAAAATAAATTCTTTTTTTTAGATATATATTAAATCTAGCATTCCCACCACCCACTTCCCTGGCTTTCCCCTGTGTTCTGGTGTCTATCCTTCCTTGCTACCTCCCTCTTGTGTTTTCTCACCCTTCCCTTCCCTGCTTCTGTCACCCAGAGAGAACAGAAATGGTGTGGGATATCTGACAACGCCGTAGGACAATTCTGACTCACTGAGCCAGACTCTGCTGAAGTTAATGGAGTTGCTTTGGAGTTACATCAGTGTGACGGCAGAACGTGGCCCACTGCTCATAATAGGATCTGGACTACTGTGCTGCTATGCCACTAAATTAACTCAGCTATCAAAACCATGGTCAGAATCTGGGCTTCTATAATTAACTTATTTATGCTCCCCCCTCCTGTCCCCCCCACCCGCATGTGCGCACACACACACACACTCCCCTCTACCATTGGATTCTGACCTACACTCAGGAAAGCCAGAAAAACCCTGGGAACGTTGGTGTCAGTCCTTCCTTGTGTTGTAGGGTTAAAGCTGCTCCTTAACGTCCATACGTTCATATTGTATAGAGGAATAGCCGAAAGGGACCATCATCTAGGCTGACCGACTGTGTAACTTAAGCCAGAGGACTTCCATGAATTGATTCCTGTATCAAGTAGAACAGATCTTTTAGAAAAATATCCACTCTTGATTTAAAAATTCCCTTGATATGTTGGTCTAGTGGTTATTTCTAGTCTGAGGGCTTGTCTACGTGGTGGGGCATTGCAGAGGTATGATTTTCTAAAGTGCACTAACTTGTTGCGCATAAATTGGTCTATGTAGACCACGCTGGTGCACACTAAAGTTTCCCGTGTGTGCACTAACATAGTACTCTTTCAAACAGCATTACGTTAAAGCACATCAGAAGGGTCAAGATCAGTGGTGGGTAACCTGCGGCCCACAGGTGCCATGTCAGGGTCATCCGCTGGCGGGTCGTGAGACAGTTTGTTTACATTGACCTTGCCCAGGCACAGCCGCCTGCAGCTCCCAGTGGCTGCAGTTCGCCATTCCTGGCCAATGGGAGCTGCGGGGAGTGGCGCAGGCTGCAGGGACATTGGGAACAGCGAACCACGGCCACTGGGAGCTACGGGTGGCCCTGCCTGCAGATGGTCAATGTAAACAAACTGTCTTGCAGCCCGCCAGCGGATTACCTTGACAGGCTGCGTGCGGGCTGCAAGTTGCGCACCACTGGCCTAGACAGACCAATTAATACACGTTAGTGCACTTTAGAAATCACACCCCCATAGAGCGCATTACCGCATCATGTACAGAAGCCGTCAGACTAGAAATAAAGGTGCAACTTTTGAACAGGGAGGGTAATTACCATTGGACCAACACACCAAGAGTTGTGGGGGGGAATTCTCCATCACTGGTAATTTTAAAAATCAATATAATCTCTCTCTTCCAACTCAATATTCCCCATTTATACATACAAGGAATGTATTAGCCTTTATGGTCACAGTGTTGCACTGGGAGCTCATATTCAGCTGACTATCCACCATGACCTTTTCATATTCACTGCTTCCCAGAATAGCATGACGTATCCTGTAAATATGGCCTATATTCTTTCTTCCTAGATGTATACATTGACATCTGGCCATAGTAAAATGCATACTGTTTGCTTGCACCAGCTTATCAAGTGATCTAAGGCAGTGGTTCTCAAAGCCGGTCCGCGGCTTGTTCAGGGAAAACCCCTAACAGGCCAGGCCGGTTTGTTTACCTGCCGCGTCCGCAGGTGCGGCTGATCGCGGCTCCCACTGGCTGCGGTTCACCGCTCCAGGCCAGTGGGGGCTGCAGAAAGCGGTGCGAGCCAAGGGATGTGCTGGCTGCCCTTCCTGCAGCCCCCATTGGCCTGGAACGGTGAACCGTGGCCAGTGGGAGCCGTGATTGGCCAAACCTGCGGACATGGCAGGTAAACAAACCAGCCCTGCCCACCAGGAGCTTTCCCTGAACAAGCGGTGGACCAGCTTTGAGAACCACTGATCTAAGGTCACTTAGAATCAGTGACCTGTCCTCTTCATTGTTTACCACTCCCCAATCTTTGGGTCATCTGCAAACTTTATTGGTAATGTCTTTGTTTTCTTTCAGGTCACTGATTAAAAATGCTAAATAGCTGAGGGCCAAGAACTGATTTCTCTGGGACCCCAGTAGAAACACACCTGCTCAATGATTCCTCATTTAAAGTTACATTTTGAGACCTATCAGTTAGCCAATTTTTATTCCATTTCATGTCTGTCATGTTAATTTTGTATCATTTTGATTTCTTAATCAAAATATCATGCAGTACTATATGAAATACCTTACAGAAATTTAAGTATATTACATCAACAGTAACTTTATAAACCAGACTTTTAATCTCATCAAGAAAAGATATTAGTTTGATAGGATGTATTTTCCATAACCCCATGTTGTTGACATTATTTATATTACATTCCTTTAATACTTAATCAAATACTATATCAACTGTTGCATTATTTTGCCTCGATTGATGTCAAACTGACAGGTGTAAGACTGACCTGAGTCATCCCATTTACCCTTTTTAGTTACTGGAACAATGTTAACTTTCTTCCAGTCCTCTGCAACTTCCCCCATGTTCCAAGACTTATTGAAAATCAACATTAATGGTCTAAGATCTCCATGACCAATTCTTTTAAAACTCTTGGATGCAAGTTTTCCAGACCTTCTGATTTAAAAATGTCTAGCTTTAGTAGCTGCTGATTAACACCCTCTTTAATTACTTTTGAAATGGAAAGTATTTCATCATTATAACAAATACATCATCTGGCTTTTTCCCCAATTACAGAACAGAAATATTTGTTGAACACTTCTGTCTTTTCTGCGTTATTATTGACAGCTCTACCATGTCCATCTAATAATGGACCAATACCATAGTTAAGTATATTAGGAACAAATGAAATCCTAAGACTCCTTCTCATTGTCTTTAACTCTGCAGCCTGTAGATGTCTCTTTGTATCCTTTTGCTTTCCTTTTCAATTTTCTTGAATGCTTAGCTTCTGATTTATATTAATTATTTGTTATATATGCTTTTAAAAATTATAGTTGCTTTCACTTTTCCTCTAAACCATCTTTATTTTTTTTAACCAGTGCAGTCTTCTTTCTCAGTTGTGGAATTGTGGCTTGAGCATCGAGTAGAGTGTTCCTTAAATAGTTCCCAATTTGTTAAAATTCTCTCAACTGATTTGGCTCATAATTGTTTTCAGTTTTGTGAAATGTTACCCGGTCAGCTCTTCCTTCACATAGTTTAGTATTAGAGTTACAGGCATATGGTACAGTGATGTAGCTATCCAAAATAGCTAGAAATCAATCTTTATATACTGTATTGATATCAAACACAAGTATAAGAATGCAGAGAATTAAATTTTGTAGGCTTAGAATGTGCTATTATTCTGCCATATGTTTTGTCATTAGTAGCATGATGATGATATCACCCATAGATGTATAGAATCAGCAAAACATTTAAATCTCAGATCAGTCACTGCACACAAGTATCTACTTATCAATTCAAATGTAGACCATGCTACGAGTCTGAAATTAGCTATTTACATTGATGAAGCAGAATGGTTCAAGTCACCCCTAACTCAGCAGTGCTCTGCCACCTGTGGGTAAATAAATCCTTTCTGTGCACACAGGTTTAGTCATCAGTGAAAACTGTGGACTCCCTCCCATTCAGCACTGCACTTCATTCCACTGGTCTGAGGTCAGGTTCTCCAGGCAGTTGATAAAGCTTCAATTAAGTGTTCCTCTTCCAGCACTTGCTGATTTATATATCTTGCTCCTGTATCAGCCATGTGGCTGAATAAGTCCACATAATAGAAAGAACACCCCTCCCCCATACACACACCCTCCCAAGATGTCTAACTTTATCTCCAGTCACTACCAAGCAATTTTAAAAAAGTGATATTTGATTTTTTAAATTATTATTAAAGTTGTAGAGTGCATATTACAAATGTTAATAACAATGCCCCATTTAGGTGGCTAATAATACGTGGCGTATCTTATTCTAGCCAATCTGTGTGTGTTTCCATGCGTGTGTACACTCAGATACTGCCATGATAGCATAGAACCTTAAGCGACATGAATACCATTTTATATTTAGCCAGGTCTCAGTAGTGGTACACCCACATAACTGGTGTGACATGAGTGCAGAATCAGACCACTAAAGAGTTTACGATTGAATGTCTAGACACTAACTACTCATTAACAGTGTAATGCTTAATGTTTTCACAATAGAATTGTTCACTATAGTAAACTCAGTATTATTCACAGGATCAGGCTTCAGGTTAAGATAACTTGATTCATAATTATTACAAATATTTTAGGGAAGGGGACAGAGGAGGATGAAGGTAACATCAATAAGACTATGCAGATGATTTAGTTGGTACTCCATGCATCTTGGAAGTTCTGAGCTCTCTGGTAGAGAGTGATACTGTCTGCCTAAAGGGAACATGAGACTTTTTAGCTTCCACAGGAGAAGTAAGTTTTGTGGAGAGAATTGAAAGAGGGGAAGGTGGAGGCATGATGGACCATTTTAGTTAAGTGACTCAATAGTCCCATTTCTAAAGGGTTTATATTTGATGTAAACTGTCAGGTTATTTTATTTTACAAACATGAAACTAATATAAAGAGATTTCAGACTAACAGCCATGTTAGTCTGTATTCGCAAAAAGAAAAGGCGTACTTGTGGCACCTTAGAGACTAACCAATTTATTAATAAATTAGTCTCTAAGGTGCCACAAGTACTCCTTTTCTTTTTATATTAGTTATAATAGCCTTGAAAAATTGTCATGAAAACTTACCAGCCTGGCCACAAAAATCTACTCACTTGCCTCTTAGACTATGAGAATAATGAAGAAAAAAATCACCCCTTAGAAAAAGTACTTACCCCCAACAAAATAGCAAGTAAAATTTGGCAAGACTGATATTGATATGATAAAAGCATCTCAACAAATGTATTTTTAATTGTACATGTTGCAGATCACCTGTATTGTCTGTAGGTTATTACCTCTAGGCCTACCTCCCAATCTGCCACAGGGCACATCTTCCCTGGGGGCTCACAGGGTTAGACCTGTGCTGGGGAGACTAATTTAGAAGGCCTTCCTCCATTTTTACTCAGCCCCTCCACAGACAACACATTCCGTGAAATCCTAGTCTCACTGAAAGGGAGGTTTCCTATTCTCTTCAATGGGGCCAGGATTTCATCCATTGACTTCAGCAGAAGTCTTGCCTGATCAGAACTAAATAAAAGCTGTGCACAGTCTTCAAGATTTTGCCCTGGGATGACTTCAATGACTATGGCCCTCAGGATGCTCACCTGCTGCCATCACAGCTTATCAAGGAAATAAACAGTGAGTGCTATTTTAAAATGCAAATCATAATGGGGCATAGTTAGGGCCCTACCAAATTCACAGCCATGAAAAACACATCAGACCATGAAATCTGGTCTTCTGTGTGCTTTTACCCTATACTATACAGATTTCATGGGGGGAGACCACCATTTCTCAAACTGGGGGTCCTGACTCAAAGGGGAGTTGCAGGGGGGTGTCACATGGTTATTTTGGGGGGGGGTCACAGTATTGCCACCCTTACTTATGCGCTGCCTTCAGAGCTGGGCTGCTGGAGAGTGACGGCTGCTGACGAAGGGCCCAGCTCTGCAGGCAGCAGCGCAGAAGTAAGGGTGGCAACATCACACCAGGCTATCCTTACTTCTGCGCTGCTGCTGACGGCAGCTCTGCCTTCAGAGCTGGGCTCCCAGCCAGCAGCCGCCGCTCTCCAGCTGCCCAGTTCTGAAGGCAGAGCCAGAACAGAAGTAAGGGTAGCAGTCCACAACCCCCACTGTAATAACCTTGCAACCCCCGGTGACAGGTCTGGCACTGCAGCACCCCTTTGTGGCAGGGACAGATGGGGTGTCAGGGGCCTCACCCCTCTTACGTTCCCACGCCCGTCCTGTAAGGGTGTTCCAATGTGGCCCAATGGCCAGTTTCCCCATGCTCGCCCCTTGGTCAGGGTAGCGGGACCTAACGGTCTGAGTCCATGTGTCACGCCCCCAAGTATCCAGGCAGCATGGCCCAACATCCATATACCTCACCCTCAGGCAGGGAAGTGTTTCCTAATGGTCAGAGGGGTAGGGGGACCTGGGCCCGCCCTCTCCACCAGGTCCCAACCCAGGGCTCTCCTATTGGCGGAGTTTCCCCTCGCACTTAGCTCAGCGGGGATCCGCCCGCAACATGCTGAGCATCAGTGCAGCTTTAACGCTGCTTGTCTCTAAAGTTCCCCTGGGTCACTTCCTATCCTCAATGTCATCTTCTCCCCCCCAGGGGGAGGGGCCCTCCAGTCCGTGCTCTCCTGCTGAGACCTCCATCTGGGACTCCGGGTGCATCCCAGCTTGGCTGGCCCCTAGATCCGGGAGCGTTGGCTATCCCTCCTCAGGAGCTGGCAGTGTGCCTCCTTCTCCTCCAGTGATCAGCCCAGACTGAGCACCTTTGCAGGCTTTTATACCTATTCTCCAGTTGGAGCATGCCCAGCAGGGCTTCCGGGGCGGGGCTTCCTCTGCCAGGAAGGAAAGGTTAACCCCTGCGGTACCAGTGCAGGGCCACTCTGCCCCGTCACACCCCCTCCCCCCCACAACTCCTTTTTGGGTCAGGACCCCTACAGTTACAACACTGTGAAATTTCAGATTTAAATAGGTGAAATCATGACATTTATGATTTTTTTTAATCCTATGACCATGAAATTGACCAAAATGAACCATGAATTTGGTAGGGCCCTAGGCACTGTGTGTGTGTTAAAATAACATAGAACAGTGGCCACCGTTCACCACTCCAGGCCAATGGGGGCTGCAGGAAGGTGACCAGCACGTCCCTCGGCCCATGCTGCTTTCTGCAGCCCCCATTGGCCTGGAGCGGCGAACCGCGGCCAGTGGGAGCTGCGATCGGCCAAACCTGCGGACGCAGCAGGTAAACAAACCAGCCCGGCCCGCCAGGGGCTTTCCCTGAACAAGCAGTGCCCCTAGTTTGAGAACCACTGACATAGAAAACGTGTTTTAGTAATATCAGGGATCTGAGTAAACTCAAAAGAGCCAGGAAACTAAGAGTTAAGAGTAGAAATCTGGGATAAGAGTCCATCCTGAACTTATGCAATGAAGGGCAGAGTATCAGCATGGATTTACTCTGATTTTCGTTGCTTTTCTGGGTTTAAGACAGACCCCCTAATGTTCTTTTAATATGGATTTGCTACAGGCTCACCAACAGAATAACTGACAGGCAGCCATGAATTACAGGGATATAAATAAATCGAAGGGCTGAAATGACCGGGGCTGATACAGTAAGTGATTACTTCTCAGCATTGCATTTTTAAGAAGTAACCTGATTACTGATTATTTCAGGTAACAAAGGCATTGTGATTACTTTCACTTAATTTTCTTGGCAATCCTATCATTCCCATCTTGCCCAGGAATAATGATGCCATCCGTGGTGCTGTACCCACTTCGCTCATAGCAGGCACACACAGTGCAAAAGTAATCATGTCTTATAAAAAACAATCAGCAATATGTATTGAGAGTTGGGGTAGCCTCGATCCTACCCTCCTCTTGTCCCTTCCTGCCCTCTTTGTGCAGGACATGTCCACGGCATGCAGTAGTCTGGAGGAGCTCTTGCTCTCCAGACTGAGCTCCAGTGCAATGGCTAGTCACAAGGCATGGGAAAGTTTCTTGTGCTCTCTCCCCTATTTCTCCATGCACACGCACAGGGCTAATTACAAGCTACTAATAGGAGCTTAAGATGAAAAGATGTATTAGGTCATCTAATCCAGTGGTTCTCAACCAGGGGCCTGGGGCCCCCTGGGGGGCTGCAAGCAAGTTTCAGGGGGTCCGCCAAGCAGGGCCTGCATTAGATTTGCTGGGGCCCAGGGCAGAAAGCCAAAGCCCCACCGCATGGGCCTGAAGCCCAGGGCCCCAAGCCCCACCATCCAGGGCTGAAGCCAAAGCCTAAGCAACTTAGCTTCTCGGTGCCCCCTGTGGCGTGGGGCCCTGGGCAATTGCCCTGCTTGCTACCCACTAACGTGTGCCCTGGCTTTTATATGCAGAAAAACAGTTGTTGTGGCACAGGTGGGCCATGGAGTTTTTATAGCATGTTGGGGGACCTCAGAAAGAAAAAGGTTGAAAACCCCTGACCTAACCCATCCCCTGCCAGTGCCAGAGTGTTCCCTGCAGTATTTTTCCTAATACTTTGTCCAGTCGAATGTTATATGTCACTCACAGTAGATTTTTTCCAAAAATAACTTTCACAGTCCTGCAGCTGAAGTTATCTGAAACCACAGGACTGGAGTTCAAATGGACTGTGATGTTATCAAAAGCCAAGCAGTCATGCTGTTCCTCAGCCATCGGTTTTCCTTTCTGTCCTTCACTGAGCTATACAAGCTATGGTGAAAATCCTAAGAAGCCAGTAAATCTCAGGTAGTAAAACAATCCCTCTCTCGCGCGCACACACACACACACACACACACACCATGCCACATCCTGCTTATCTTACTCAAATGAATAAGTCTCATTGAAGTCAATGGGACTGTTTGGGTAAGTACAGGCAGAGAGATATGGCCGGAAGGATTCAGGGCCTGATCCTCCAAAGTGAATGGCAAAACTTCCATTGTAGTCAATGGGACATGATTGGGCCCTTAAAAATTAAAGGTTTTTACCAGTGAGGAAGGCATAACAATTGGGGAAGTCTTGTTTTATTGTAAATTATTCTCCATATTATAGTATTCTCTAGGTTCTCCTGTTTTCACTGTGATCTGAACTACTCTAATCCCTCCCCTCCTCCCAAGAGAAATCTTTAGATTATCCAAAAGCTCAATTACCCAAATTTAGTCAGTGTCTCCCATGATGTCTGGAATATATAGCTTGTGCTGTATATCGATTTCTCTTCTCCCCCCCCCTCACCCCCTGCAAACCTCTTCTCCCATTTCATGTACATACTCTTCCTGGATTTCAGGTGGAGGTATCTCAAGGTCACACCAAGATGCTTCAGTAGGAGCCTGTAGCTCAGTTATGAAAAATGCATGCAATTCACAATATTGTTTGAAAACAACCGACTGGAAATCATTCCTATTGCCTGAAAATGTTCAGATTTATTTAAAATACATATGTATGTATGTGCACTTCTAAAATTTCTATTTATATTTTAACAGTTCAAACAATGAGAATGAATGTGGCTGTGATCTGTCAAGCAGTCCTTTGTCACTACCAGGGCAGGGCTGTAATCCCTCCATTGTGATTATGCAGGAGAATATTACATTGATCCTGTAAAATATCTCTGATTGGATCAACGTTATTTTCTCTCGCATAGACAAGGTCTTACCAGAGAATGAACATAATTCCACTGATAACACTGTCTTACTGAAATCCCCCAATAAATCCTCAAAGCAGGGCTGTTAGTAATACCTTTATTAGACTAACTAAACAAGATATTTATATGCAGGGCTTTCCTGATCGCTCTGGTTCCTGCTTCAGATCAAGGAAGAAAACTTGAGCAGAGGTGTTCTTGCGCAGAGGAAGAGACCTGCTGCTCTGAAAGACTTGTCCCCACGGAGGTTCTGTCTGATCACAGTTTACAGGGGAAATCATCCCCACAAAATTCACAGGATTGATCAAAGATTTGTCAAGACAAGTTCAATTTATCCCACGTGTGATATGGTGACGGCGTTTCTCTGGATGTTTCCAGCATCCAAATAGACCAAGGGTGTCAAACACATTCAGAGGAGACAGATGAATTCTACGTTTCAGTACGGTCTGTGGGCCACCGTGGGGACTATATGCTCCCCACGATGCACAGCGGAACACCTGTGTCAGTAGGGCTTGCAAAGAGATCAAGAGCGGAATATGGCCTTGAGGTAGCAACTGAATTCTTAGTTACTACATCGCTTATTATTTGTTTGGTGGCTTCTTGTCACATTCATATCTCAGGAGATGTGTACTAAGATTTGGACTAGAAAACACAGTGGTGGGGTGTTCAAAGGGGCAACTGTGTTGACACATTCCCTCAAAATACTCAGGAGAAAATCTGCGCCCCTTTGGGCCTCTACTGTCTCTGTCCCTTTCTTCTCTTCCTTTCCTATTCTCTCTCCTGTTTCTCTTTCTCTTCTCTGTTTTTGTGATTATCTTCTGTTCTTTTTCTCCATTTCTTTTCCTGCAGCCACTCTCAGTTCCCACCCTAGTGGGCTTCACTGCCATTCTGACCTCCATTTCCTCCACTGAAATAACCAGTGAAAGTGAAGGGTCCTGTATGGGCTTTAAAAAAGTTGATGCTCCAATCAGATTAATGGTACTAGCCCCTTTGCATCATTTTTTGTTTCAGGCTGTCTGCACACTCATGCAGTGGTTACACTTTGTTCACATGTGGAAGGTTTTCTCTACAGACATGGGGGCGAGAAGATTATTGGGAGGGGTTGTTAGCTTGTTTTTTTAATGAAAGCTTAGATTCTGAATATGTCATGTGGGCCCCAAAAATACATCATATGAGCCAAATCTGGTTTACAGGTCATATCTGACACCTTTGAAATAGACATCTGTGCACCACGTGTGCTTAGAATGTTGCGTTTCTGAAGAACAGAGCAGGGTTTGGCTAAAAGAGGCCTTTTGGGCTTCACTCATCATACCCAAACCAAATCATATCATCCCAAATTTGGCCCAAATGAAGGCCATGTTAAGCACAGATGATATTCCTTCTCTCAGGCTAATTAACTGATGTACAATAGCTATCACAGAGGTGGAGCCCTGAGTAAACAGACTAGAACATATAGCTACACATAGCAGCTGATGGAAAGGTCACAAAATAAACATCAGTGATCAAGAATATCAAGTAGACACTTGGCTGGAGGATGTGTCTTCCTAGACCCTTTGAAATTGGATTGGCAAACCGTGACAAGCACAATTTGGCTCCTATATGTCTCATGTGAAAAACATACCCACTTTCCTTACATCTGTGTACTGAAATGTCAAAAGAGTCACCTCTCAACATGAAGACCCTCAAAAACAGAAGAAAAGCAATCACCATCAACTCTTGAGAATGTACATCTTGCTGACTCACCTAATGGGGAAAGCTGTCTGTTTAATCACTATTGGACACCATTGGTGAGAGACCTACTTCTACATTCAATTCAATAAATGTTGCTTCCATGTTCTAGTGCAGATATCTACCTAGGCAAATCTGTAAGAGATGGAAGAACTATGAGTGGGACTAAGGCCCAGATCCTCAAAGGTATTTGGGCTCCTAACTACCATTGATTTCAACAGAAGTTAGGAGTCCAAATACCTTTAAGCATCTGGGCCTAAGTGACTGTGGTAACAATTTCCCCCTTAACAATATACTCAGCTCTTATGCTCTGGATATTTTGGTGACCTTTAGGATGATGGAATCTGAGATCTATGCTGTTATGTTTTTATTATTTATAGTAATGTAGTACATGGAGGCCCCAACCAAGATCAAGGCCCCAAACACATGGTAAGAGATAGTCCCTGCCCCAAAGGGCTTACAGTGTAAACAGACAGGACAAATGGGAAACTGAAGCAGAGAGGTGAAGTTGTATCATGATCAGTGGAATGGGAGTCAGACGGCCCATGTTTCCTGGAGGGACTGTATTGATAAAACACCAGGGAACGTGGGGAGTCATGGAAGCAACACCACCACATGGACAGAGCAGTGCATAAGGGTTTAACAACACTCCTCTTGTTCTATTCAACCTGCCTTCAGCTTCGCTTTTTACAAATTAAACATGGTGGCAGTGCCTGAGCTGTGAGAGCAGCTGTGAGAGCAGCCATGCAGCAGCTGGAAGCAGCATGAGCCATGGAACTCAGTCTGAAGCCCCTCCAAAGCCTTGGATTCCGCTGATACAAACTTAATCCAGCGATGGACTCAGTGGAAGGAGGAGTTTGAGCTGTACACTAGGGTGACCAGATGTCTCGATTTTATAGGGACAGTTCCCATATTTGGGGCTTTGTCTCAGATAGGCGCCTATTACTCCCCACCCCGTCCTGATTTTTCACACTTGCTATCTGATTCCCCCCTACTGTACATAGACCTGGCCAGGCAGGAGGACAACAACAGCAGGAAAGTAAAACTGCTATTTTACCTTTCTGGGGAACAGGGCAGAGAGATCTACAGCACTCTCAAGCTCACCACTGACGCAAGCCTCACAGCAATCCTAGGAGCCCTGGAGACCTATTGCTCCCCAAAGCAGAACGAAACTGTGGGATCACACCGGGTTTTCATGGGAGACCAATCTGAAGGAGGAGATAGACCCACTGTGTTACTGCCTTAGGCACATTGGCTACCACTTGCAATTTTGGGGGCTCAACAGATTCCCTGATTGAGGACAGGATCGTCTGCATCGCTTGGGATCACCACCTGGAGGAAAAAGAACAGGAGTACTTGTGGCACCTTAGAGACTAAAATTTATTTGAGCATAAGCTTTAGTGGGAAATGCTTAGACATAGGGTGCACAGCAGATGCCTCAAGAGGAAGGGTGAAAGCTCCAGAAGACACAACATCCGCAGAAGAACACGCAGTGAGACAACAGCAAAGGAGAGCAGGTGGCCAGGGTACTGTACCCGCAGTGAGATGCACTCGGAAAGCATTGCAAGGAATGTGGCAAGCTGAACCACTTTAGCAGTGTGTACAGGAGCAGAGGAAGGTCCCAGAAAGATTCAGTCAGACTTGTACAAGAGGGAAATGGCACACCAGCCAACGGTGATGACATCTCAACTCTCTTGTTAAGTCCAAGAGCATGTCGGGTTCAGGCTGCTGGGACAGGAAAGCAACAAGAGACAATACCAACCTCTGTGCATGCAACCAAGTCAATAGGGAAACATCCTGTGTGATTTCAGCTGAATAGCAGGGCCTCCTGCACTGGCATCTCTTTGGATGAATTGGACTTGAACACAGCCATTACAAAGAGCAGGAACAAGCTAACAATGTACCATGAAAGCATAATGCAGCCTTCAGGAAAATGTGACTGCGATGAACTGGGGGTTTTGCCATTCCCACTTGTGAATTTTGAATGATTTTATGAAATTTTATCATGAAATTATTGTGTCCTGGAAAGCCTTTATTATATGTGGATCCCCAACAGGGAGGTGCCATGTCTCTGCCAGGCCAGAGACAATGGGGAGTGACCAGCACTCGATGATCACCTGTTTAGAGTAAAACATCTTTGGACAATAGGTTTGTTCTGCGTGAGAGAAGACACTTCCTCTACTTATCTGAAGGAGTGGGGGTTGGGAGTATTGGAAAATTCCCAAAATGAGGAACAAAAGAAGCAGGTGACCCCAGTAAGAATCTATAAAGGGACTCACATGGGGCAACGGGCGGAGAGAGACACTTTGCATCCGATTAAGATAAGGGAGGCTTCTGCAAGGGCAGGGCAGGCAAAGGGGCGAAGGACCCTGCCTGCCTGCTGGCCAACCGACCGGACAGAACACAAATGATCACCCAAGAGAAGGGTGAGCTAATGACGGATAATTGTGGTTAGGATGTTCTGTTGTTTTGTATGATCTGTACTCTTCTGTGCATGATTAAATATGATTACATGATTAAATATAAAGAGCATAAAACTGTTAGATTGTACAAAGTGTATGTGTACTGATGTTTCACAACTGCTGCATGGCCCTGAGGGAGTTAAACTGGAAACCAGAAGCTTCACACCTATTTGGTGAAGTTTTAGGAAAGGGGTGTGTTTGAGTACTCAGGAGCCAAAGGGGTCAGTGCTGCGCCCAGAGGGGCTAGGTGACTGGACAGTGGGTTCCAAATTCAGAGGAGTATGCCAAATAGAAGGTTTGTGCCCTGAGCATGGGCTTAGGGACCCTGAGATTGGGGAAGTGGCTGGACTCCATTCAGTCTCCAGGAGCTTAAACACCCCTGAGAATCTAAAGCACAGAGTCTTGGAATCCCCTCACAGCAATCATAGAAATGTAGGGCTGGAAGGGACCTTAACACGTCATCAAATCCAGCCCCTGTGCTGAAGCAGGACCAAGTAAACTGAGACCATCCCTGACAGATTTTTGTCCAACCTGTTTTTAAAAACCTCCAATGATGGGGATTCCACAACTTCCCTCGGAAGACTATTCCAGAACTTAACGACCTTTATAGTTAGAAACTTTTCGTAATATCTAACCTAAATCTCCCTTGCTGCAGATTAAGACCATTACTTCTTGTCTTACCTTTGGTGGATAAGGAGAACAACTGATCACTGTCCTCTTTATAACAGCCCTTAACATATTTGAAGACTGTTAGCTGGTTCTCCCTTAGTCTTCTTTTCACTAGACTAAACATACCCATTTTTTTTAACCTTCCCTCATAGGTCAGGTTTTTTAAACCTTTTATCATTTTTGTTTTTCTCATCGGGAGTCTCTCCAATTTGTCCACCTCTTTCAGAAAGTGTGGCACCCAGAATTGGACACAGTACTGCAGCTGAGGCCTCACAAGTAACAAGCAGAGCAGGATAATTACCTCCTGTGTCTTACATATGACACTCCTGTTAATACACCCCAGAATGATAGTCACTTTTTTGCAACTATATTCAGTTTGTGGTCCACTATAACCCCCAGATTCTTTTGAACAGTATTATCATCTAGCCAGTAATTCCTCATTTTGTAGTTATGCATCTGATGTTTCCTTCCTAAGTGTAATATGTTGCACTTATCTTAATTGATTTTCATCTTCTTGAATTCAGACCAATTATCCAATGTATAATGGTCGTTCTGAATTCTAATCCTGTCCTCCAAAGTGCTTGCAATCCCTCCCATCTTGGTGTCATCTTCCAGTGTTATAAGCATTCTCTCCACTCCATTATCCAAGTTATTAATGAAAATATGGAATAGTACTGGACACAGGACCAACCCATGTGGGACCCCATTAGATACTCCCTCCCTCCCAGTATGACAGCGAACCATTGATAACTACTCTGAGGATTGTCTTTTGACCGCTGTGTACCCACTTTATAGTAATTTAATCTAGACCGCATTTTCCTAGTTTTCTTAGGAGACTGTCATGTGGGACTGTGTCAAAAGCTTTACTAAAATTAAGATATATCACATCTACTGCTCCGCACATCCACTAGGCCAGTAACCCTGGCAAAGAAGGAAATTAGGTTGGGTTGGCATGATTTGTTCTTGACAAATCCATGCTGGCTATTCATTATAACTATATTAACTTCTAGGTGCTTACAGATTGATTGTTTAATAATTTGTTCCAATACCTTTCTAGGTGTTGAAATTATGCTGACTGACCTATGATTCCCTGGATCCTCTTTGTTCCCCATTTTAAAGATAGGTACTACGTTTGCCTCTCTCTAATCTTCTGGGACCTCATCCATCCTCTACAAGTTCTCAAAAGGTTATTGCTAATGGTTCTGAGATTGCTTCAGCTGGTTCCTTAAGTACCCTAGGATGAATTTCATCAGGCCCTGCTGATGTTAATACATCTAACTTATCTAAATATTCCTTAACCTATTCTTTCCCTATTTTGGCTTATGTTCCTTCCCCCTTGTTCATATGAATTGGATTGAGTATCTGGTCACCATTAAGCTTGTTAATGAAGACTGAAGCAAAATAGGCATTAAACACCTCACTCTTCCTGATGTCATTGGTTATTAGCTCTCCTTTCTCACTAAGTAGAGGACCTACAATTTCCTTCATCTTTCTCTTGCTCCTAATGACTTTAAAGAACCTGTTCTTATTGCCTTTTATGTCCCTTGCTAGGTGTAACTCATTTTGTGCCTTAGCCTTTTTTATTTTGTCCTTACATGCTTGTGCTTTTATTTTATATTATTCCTTAGCAATTTGTCTGTTTCCACTTTTTGTAGGATTCCTTTTTAATTTTTCAGGTCATTAGAGCTTTTGATGGTGCCATATTGGCCTCTTACTGTTCTTTCCATCTTTCATTCACATATGGAGAGTTTGCAGTTGTGCCTTTTAATACTGTCTCCTTGAGAAACTGCCAGATCTCCTGAACTCTTTTTCCCCTTAGGTTTTCTTCCCATGGGACCTCACCTACAGTTCTCTGAGTATGTTAAACTCTTCATTTTTGAAGTCCATTGTCCTTATTCTGATGCTCTTATTCCTTCCTTTTCTTAGAATCATGAAATCTATAATTTCATGATCATTTTCACCCAAATTTCCTTCCAGCTTCAGATTCTCTACCAATTCTTCCCTGTTGGGCAGAATCAAGTTTCAAATGACTGTCTCCTGGTTACTTCCTCCACTTTCTGGAACAAAAATCTGTCCCCAATACGTTTTAAGAAACTAATGGAAAATTTGTGTTTTGCTTGGATAGTTAAAGTCCTCCATTACTACCAGGTCCTATGTTTTAGATATTTCTGTTGTTTGTTCTAGAAATGCCTCATCCGTCTCTTCTTCCTTATTTGGTGATCTAAAGTAGACCCCTTTCCTGACATCACCCTGATTTTTACCCCTTTTATCTTTACCCAGAGACTTTCAACTGGTCTGCTTCACACCCTCTTCTGGACCTCAGAACAAGTATATAATGGAACCCCTCCTCCCTGTTCGTCCTGATCTAGCTATACCCCTCTATATGACTATTCCAGCCTTGACATTTTCCCCACCAAGTCTCTGTGGGTGGCCAGGAAAGGGCACTCGCTAGGATCTGTCATAGTGATCTCATAGTTACTAACCCCCCAAAAAAGAGACAGTACCATCTGAAGTCTGTGGTGGTGGATGGTAAACACCACAGACCTCTCTTCCGGGTATACAGCAACACAAGCCATGGATCTGATCAGGGTGCAGCATCAGAATGTTATAGCTGCATTGTATGGACAATGGAGACAATTTTAAAAGCATACGGGGATGTTTTCAAAGGTGACAGGTGCCTTGAAGGAAAGCTGTGACTTAGGTTCCATTGTGGAGTCTACTTTATGTGCTTACTAGGAAGGAAAATTCCAATGTCACTACAAAATCCAGTATACAAGGAGCTCGAAAGTCTGCACAGCAGGGGTACCATAGCACCTGTAGAGGCCAGTACAACCTGGGTACAAAGCACGGTGGTGGTAAAGAAGCCATCATGCAAATTATGCATCTGCATAGACTCAAAGCCACTGAACCAGGCACTGAAAAGATGCCACTCTCCACTGCCCACAATTGTTTATATGACTTGCCAGAATTTTCCAAAGCCAGAATCTTTACAGTCTGTGATGTGAGGAATGTGTTTGAGCACATAAGCCTGGATAATGAGTCCAGCATGCTGTCAACCTTTGCAACACCATTTGGTTGCTACAGATCACGCTGCATGCCAATGGTCATAAGCCCAGTGCCAGAGATGGTACAGAGAAGGCTCACAGAAATGCTGGAAGGACTGCCTGGGATGAAAATAAGTGCAAATTATAGCCTCATTGTAGGTGAATGGACCAATGATGCATAAGCGGAATGAGACCACGACAGAAAGCTACAAGCTTTTCTACTGCATCAGGTGACATATATTGGACATCTGCTCAGAGCAAAGGGAATGAAAGCAGATCCCAACATGATCAAGGCAGTCAAAGACATGCCAGTTCCAATGGATGTGAAAGGGGTACAGAGCTTCATAGGAATGATAAATCTGTCCAAGTTCTGTCCACACCTGGCTGCAGTGGCAGAACTCATAGGTCAGCTCACAGGGCTGGATGCTAAGTGGGACCATCACAACAGCAAGCATTTGACACACTGAAACAAATGATAAAGGATGCTCCTGAAGTACTACCAGCCATGAGAGCCACTGACACTCCAACGTGATGCACTGGAAAAAGGATTGGATGTAGCTCTTTGCAAGAGCAGCTGTTCACTTATGCCAACAAAGCCTTGTCAGAGACTGAACAGGGGTATGCGCAAATAGAAAAAGGGCTTCGGGCTGTGGTATCTGGAGTGGAGCCATAGGCACCGACTCCATGGCTGCTCCAGGGTTGGAGCACCCATGGAAAAAATTTGGTGCTGAGCACACACCGGCAGCCAGTTCCCCCCCCCCCCCAGTGCCTCCCATCCACCAGTGGCCCCACTGATTAACTCTTCCTCCTCCCTCCCAGCACTGCCTGCCTGCCGCAATCAGCTGTTCCGTAGTGCACAGGAGGTGCTTGGGGGGGAGAGGGAGGAGCGGGGACAGGGTGTGTTCGAGGGAGGAATTGGGCAGGAAGAGGCAGGGCAGGAGTAGGGGCTTTGGAGAAGGGGTGGGGTGGGGTGGGGTGGGGTGGGGGCATGGCCTGTGGCAAAGAGGGGGCAGGAAGAAGCAGGGCCGGGTCTTGGGGGACGAGGGAGGGGAGGGGAGGAGAGGGGCGGGACCTGGAGAAGAGCAGGGGATTGACTGATGGAGGATACAGCCTAGATGGAACATAACAGGGCACTTGGGAACTGTGTGGTGAGTTAAATGAATGTTTCCTGGGAGGTTCTGCCATGACAAAATGACACAGGCTGTCACTTGGGCCCTCCTATTTTGGAGTGCCACATGAGTGTCCTTCATAGTGCATTTCACTAGTTTTGAAGCAGGTTTTGACACATGGGAAAGAATAAGGGGGATGCAGCTTGCAGTGTCATACCGCGGTTATCTGTTTTAAGAGAGAGAAGGTAGAAACAGGAAGGATGGAAACATTGCCTTGATGGGTATTGTCACAGGATGACTGGCCTCTTTAAAAGGTCCAGCCTCATCTGTGACTCATTAAGCTCTCCTCCCAGGGTGGGGAAAATCAGTGTAGCCCACATGACAGGAAGGTCAGGTGGCTAAATCAGTCCAGGCCTGGAGATAAGAGAAGCCTCCTGAGAGGCAAAGAAGGAGAGAGAGAGAGAGACAGCGTGAGCAGACAGCTTGTACAGGAGAATGTCTCTGCCTGCCCCGAGAAGGAAGAATATGGGACTCTTGAGCCAAAGAGAAGAACCTTTCCCTGAATTGTAGTACAGTCCCCAGGAAGGAAGGTTGTGGGACTCTTGAACCGAGGAGAAGAGAGATTTGGGACTGAGATGCCGAATAGTCTGTATTCTGAAAATACTTAATAAATAAGACCCTACAAGGGGGATCTTACTTTAGGTACTCTGACCTGTGAGCAAGTTATTGCAAGAACCACACAGGAGCTGAGGACAGGGTGCCTGCAGGGCCATGCTGTGCCACAAATCAGAACGCTCTATGCCTGCACCCTGCCACCGTGCATTTCAAACTCTGTTGTGGTGATGACTGTCTCGTTAGACTGAATACAGAGATAATCAGTGCCAGCCACAGAATGCATGGGACCTTAGCCCAAGAACACATGCATAGCTGTGCCCCAGATATAGAAAACTATTAGCTGAAAACTCCAAAATGCAGAAGAGTGTGGATCTTCAAAATCTTTCCTCAGTCATCCAAATAGCATCCAAATTCAAAGGGCCAGAAGAGGAAGAAGATTTAAAATGCACTGGTATGCAGAGATCTCCATGTAGTGGAGAGAAGCATAGATGGATCACCCAAAGAGGATGATTTCACCTATAGGCTCAAGTGTGGGGGAACAGAACTTCTCCAGCTAACTCATAGGAAACTGCAGCTCACCTATTCAGATTTTGTACTGTGCAGTGAGACATATCATGAAAGGGGCATAGGAGTAGGATGGTTTATGGACCACAATGGGATAAGAGATATGGAGGAAGGGAAGAGACAAATGGGAGTTTTCTTCTAACAAGCTAACCATGTTGATATTCTTGAACCCAGAACATAGGCTGTCTTTAACAAGCTGGAGGTGTCGGTTAAAGCTTTCCCTCTGATGCTTTCATTAACGTTAATTTGGTTGATATCCCAAAGTCTCCCTGACCTTGACAGTGTAACACTGGACAACTTTACACAGTATGAATTTTTTCCTATATGTAATGATAGAGCTGCTGAGCATGAAAGCTATCCCTTAGAGTGATCACATCTGTTTTATCCACTGTGCCTTCGAATTTTCAAAGGTGAGCAAACTGAGAATTGGATACCATGGCAGATGGATTTCCCCCACCAGCACCAAGTGATTCAGAATTCAAAATCAAGCAATTACAGATGCAGGAGTATCCAGTCCCTTTATTTCTGCTCATATATTTTCATCACTTTGGAGGCTTCTTAAAGGCCTGATCAAAAACCCATTGAAGCCAACTCCCACTGACTAAGGGCCCTTCTCCACCTTTTCAGGCTGGCAACTGCTTATCTGAAGTAAAAAATTTTTGCAACCCCCTCATATGTACTATAAGAGTAAAAATGTATGGATGATAATAAGCCTATATAATTCACATGTATTTGTTTGGGAGGTTGACAGAGAATACTTGACATTGAACAGCAAGGGTGTGCTTCACTTTAGGTTGTAATATATTTTCAATGCTGCACAACCCCCAAGTGGCCTTTTGTAGCCCTCTGTGAGTCATGACCCACCAGCTGAAAAACTCTGAGTTAGAGTGACCTTTGGCTGAGGTCCTGAATAGTGCTCCGTCTATAGTTTGCCTTCACAGGCAAGTCTTCCCATGTACTCTCTGGCAAGCCGGACCTAAATCCTGCTGCAAAGTCCCTGGGTTCTGCAGTGCTCTGGTGTGGCAAGCTGGAAATTCTACTGCAGCTTCACTGAAATTAAAAGAATGGCAGTTGCTGATGAATTAACTATGAAAATGAATAATACAGTCAGGACAGTAGCCCCTGTGTTTTTCATTTTGATACTAAATTCAATGTACTCTACCCTGTCCCTAGGTTTTCTGTATGCCACAGACCTTTGCACTGACAATAACTGCAGGATAAAAGCTGTTAGGAGCAAAGCTGGAGGTTCTGGCTGCTGAGTGAGGAGACTTGGGACTCTCAACACCTGGGGAGTCAATATGGGATTGTGCGAGAAGGTGGATATTTCTGCTGAAATAGTCAGCAATAAGCTAGTTAACATTTATATTGTGATCATTAGGTTTCAGAATTAACAGCCCACAGAGCTGTATGAGGCTAGTTCGTGTTCCTTTCCAAGCCTCTCTTTCAGGTTATGTGCAGACTCACGCACACATCCCCATACACTCGGTTCATATTTTCAAGGTCATCCTCACAACGGTGATGGCTAGAAACACTTCTTTTAAAGGAAAAATTAAATTCAGGAGCACCATCCTGCAGTGAGGGTGGAGCCTGTGGCAAAATCCACAGCTGTGAAATTGCAGAATGCATGGGGGGCTTGACTACAGAACCAAATGAGGTTGTTTCTTATATTACAAGGTGGACCGGTGGGCTAATACATATAGTACAGCCAGATCCCCAGATTCTCACCTGTTCACTTCACAATAGCCACTAAGTCCTGGCCATGCTCGGAAGAGCTGTTCTGAGCTTCTTGGATATAACTTGGCATTATATGTTTCTATTCAGAGGGAGGGAAGTGGTTTAGACTGATACCTTAACGCAGTCTAAAACTCCAGACAACAAGCTGGATCCTTTTGGTATTTCAAAATGAAGAAGGTGAAGTAATTTTAATGGAGGAAAGATGTTTATAACAGATAAGTGATCAAACAGAGTAAGGGCCCAATCAGCTGGTGTAAATTGGCTCCACTGAAGTCAACAGAGCTATGCCAATTTGCACAGGCTGAAAATCTGGCCATTTCGACCTAATTTTGAAACATGGGCACTTAAAGTAAGTACCCAAATGCCATTTGGGAGCCTCAGTATGTGTTTAGGCTGCAGATGCTGGATACAGATGCCCAAGTGGAACACGTGGTATATCAGCCCTGTGTTCCAGGTGCCAGACACAATGCAGCATCCCAACACAGCAGTAAAGCAACAGCATTTTATACACTTGACCTCAAAGTGCAGGTCCAAAATCCGGCCATGCAAGAATTCAAAGGGAGGAGGAAAAGTAAAGCAGTCCAAGTGATCCCAGTACCATCAGAACCAAACACTGTCATCCAAGTGAAGTACAGTAACACTGTCAAATACAGCACTGGAACAATCGTGGGAATGTCACAAACCCTTTGTTAGAAGCAAAGCTAAAGCAAGTGAAACAGAGGTTGGGTCTGAAAACCTGACGATGCCTAGGACCTTTGGGAAACGTTCTCCTTAGAGAAATTCTCCATAGCTATCATTTTTCCATGCCTCTCCTCCCTGTCTTTTTGTTGTTGTTGTTCAAAAATTATTATTCCTAGAGCTATTAATAAGGAAACAGGATCTTCTTTCTAAAGAGTTCATCTGCTCCTCCTGCTTTTTCTTCATTTGAAGTCATTGACAACACAATTAGTTGCTGTGTCCCAGGCAGCATTATAACCTTAAAGGGTGAACGAGATGCACATGAGGATGAGTGTTCCCCTTGACTCTGTTGTAGCACAAAATCTGTGCTACCAATCATAGCAGAGCCCAGGTTCCCATTCAGAGACAGGAAAACTGGAGGGAGGAAGGAATAAACTACTGGAAGCTACCCCTGTATAGTAGTTTCCCCCCAGGGTGAAACCAGAACCCAAACTAAAATGTACCTCCCCTCCCATTTTGCCTATGAAGAGCATTTTATCCTCTCTCTTCACCGATTTAAGACACGGAACTTGGTACCTTTAACTTCACAGGTCCAGCTCACTCTGTGACGGACTCCTTTACTGTAGGATGGAGCATCTCTGGCCTCACCAATCAGGTGGTTGGGCTTCTGAACTAAAATACACTTCTTAAGTTAAACATGTGTGGATAAGATTTTTGAGTCTGTTTCCCTGTCTGCAGTGCTGAGGACTTAAGGAAAGTATGAAAACTCCGTGGCTTGCATTTGTTTCATTTTATTGTAAATGAACTGCTCTCCATTAAAAAGGGAAAGAGCATTGTAACAGGGTGGTTTGCCTGTGGGCTGGAGAGCCTGGGGCTAAACCACCCCTGATTGCAAGATGAGCCCCGCCTGAGAGGATTCCCATATAAAAGGCAGTAGGAAGCTGCAGGGAGGGGTGTGGCTGAGAGAGGAGCTGACACTGCCAGAGACAGGAAGCCTGGCACTAAGCTGGAAAAGCTTAGGAAACTGCAGTTATTCCTGTAGGGAGCAGTGAGAAGACATCCGAGTTAGTAGGGGGAAGGCACTAGCTGAGAAAACCTCTGGGGAAAAAAGACAAACTCCAGGCAGGAGCTACTGGAAAGCTGACAGACTGACCCACCCTCAGGGAGAAGAGGCTGTGCCCAGATGAAACTGGGATGAAGACTGTCAAAGTTTGTTATTTGGGGCTACTGGATGAGAGACCCTGAACCATGGGTTGGGCCTGAAGGGCCAATGTGTACCCAGAAGAATAAATAAATGGGATCTCGTGTGGGGACTATTTCAATTACCTTTGAATAATGAGTTCTTAAATGGGCCCTGTAAACTGAAGAGGAAATAGAGGCAGGATGGCCACTGAGGCAACCCTAGCCACAAGGGGGCAGTTGGGAAGCAGAAAGTGGCCATTGTGCTACAAGCACTGAGATAACAAGGAGTGACTAGTCACTCCCACAGCGTATATGTACCCGTGGCTGAGAATTTGACAGCTGTTTGCTTTTGCAGAACAGAGGCAATAAGAAACAAAAACAGATTAGCTGACATGAAACAAAGTTCTTCTTACCTAAAAGAGGGAAGGAGAGAGACAGAAAATACATTCCTGGTCCTAATCCTAAATCCTACATGAATGTGCAGGGGCATAACGCAAAGGAAATACTGCATGCGTCGGATCCATGTAATCTAATCCCTGGAGTGGAGCAGAGCAGCTAGCTTTGTCTGAAATTCCTTCCCACACACCATGCAACAGTAGTTAGCATCAGGTTCTACATGTATACCAGGGCTCTGCAACACAGGTTGGGCTGAGGATTCCTCCCATCGGGTCCAGCCTGCTACAGAGCATTTTCAAGTCAGCAAGGCCCTTATAATTGAATTCAGGCTTTCCTCGCTTTTTCAGGAAGATAATTCCTTGCAGTGTTATAACACTTTTCATCAAAGGATGCTCCAGGTTAATATTTTCAAAAGTGCCCCAGTGACTTAGGACTTGACATCCCATTTTTAAAAGTGACATCGGTACTTGGGGCAAGATTTTCAAAGGTGATGGGATTTTAGTGCACCCAATTTGATAAACAGGCCTGATTTTCAGAAGGTGCTGAGAAACCTCCTGAGAATCAGGTCCATTTATGGTGTCTGAAGTTGGCCACTCAGAAACTGAGGCACCTAAAATTAATAGTCACTTTTGAAAACCATGATATTAGGATCCTAAATCCCACTGATTTAGGAGTTTTTAGGCTCCTAAGTGCTTAAATCAGTTTTGAAAATGGGTTTTAGTTCCTAAGTCACTTCTGTATTTTTGAAAACATTACCGCAAGCGTTTAATTAAGTCACATGATGCCCCATGAAGTCATAGGTAGGGATCTCTATACTCAATACTGAAATACAGCCACCTCTGGGGTTGTCAAGTTTCCTTCCCCACTCTGAACTCTAGGGTACAGATGTGGGGACCTGCATGAAAGACCCCCTAAGCTTATTCTTATCAGCTTAGGTTAAAAACTTCCTCAAGGTACAAACTTTGCCTTGTCCTTGAACCCTATGCTGCCACCACCAAGCATGTTAAACAAAGAACAGGGAAAGAGCCCACTTGGAGACATCTTCCCCCCAAAATATCCCCCCAAGCCCTACACCCCCTTTCCTGGGGAAGGCTTGATAAAAATCCACACCAATTTGCATAGGTGAACACAGACCCAAACCCTTGGATCTTAAGAACAATGAAAAAGCATTCAGATTCTTAAAAGAAGAATTTTAATTAAAGAAAAAGTAAAAGAATCACCTCTGTAAAATCAGGTGGTAAATACCTTACAGGGTAATCAGATTCAAAACATAGAGATTCCCTCTAGGCAAAACCTTAAGTTACAAAAAGACACAAAAACAGGAATATACATTCCATTCAGCACAGCTTATTTACCAGCCATTTAAACAAAAGAAAATCTAACGCATTTCTAGCTAGATTGCTTACTAACTTTTTACAGGAGTTCTGAAGAGCATTCCTGATCTGTTCCCAGCAAAAGCATCACACAGACAGCCAGACCCTTTGTCCCCCCGCTCCAGCTTTGAAAGTATCTTGTCTCCTCATCGGTCATTTTGGTCAGGTGCCAGCAAGGTTATCTTAGCTTCTTATCCCTTTACAGGTGAGAGGGTTTTTCCTCTGGCCAGGAGGGATTTTATAGTTCTGTATACAGAAAGGTGGTTACCCTTCCCTTTATATTTATGACAGGGGTGAAATGGGATAGCTATTTAACAATCTAATGCAACATTGCATGAGTTGATTAGAAGTGAAGAAGACCATTGTATCTCATTGAAACGGCAGGGCAAATGTCTTAGGGGATTATAATTAGTTGAGTAGGAATTTGTACACAGGGCTTATATCCCTTCTCTTACAAAAGTGCCATCAGATCCTGCATGACCACAGGTGGCCAGATATTTAGACTTACATTTCATACACTGGATGGCACTTTCAGTAGCACAGTGCCTCTGACCCTATGCAGGGGCAGTGGTTCAGTGCTGCCTCAGGGGGAAAAGTGAATCACCACCACACCTTGCCAAGCACACTGAATGGTGCTCCGTGGAGGTCATCTACATATAAAACTATCCCTCGATAGATTTGTATTTCAAAGTTTGCCCTGAGTTGCCTCCTTCAGGCCTAACCACCTTGAGAACCCTTTTAAACAAATGAGTCTTTCTAATGGGATTAGAGTGTCAGATGCACAGAGTGAGACTCACTAAAGTTGTGCATTCTTCACTGTCTCATTACAAGCAAGGAGCATTATTAAATATAACCTATCTCCACTACCGTTCCTTTAACCAACATTACATTTTGGATGCAAAGCCAATGAAGTCAGCTCTTAAGCTGCTTCCTGAGTTTGCATCATTGCAAAAAAAAAAAAAAAAGGCATCACAGGTGTGCATGAATTCTCAAATTTTAAAATAGTGAGGAATGCCAGTCCAGTGATTAGGGCTAATGTAGGATTTGGGAGATGTAGATTCAAGTCCCTGCTCTGCTACAACCATCCCACACCTGCAACTTAGCTGAATCATGCAGACTTAGGGCTTGTCTACACTTAAAATGCTACAGCGGCACATCTGTGCCACTGCAGCGCTTCAGTGTAGACACTTCTTATGCCGATGGGAGGGGTTCTCCTATTGGCACAGTTAATCCACCTCCCCGCGAGGTGGTAACTAGGTCGACAGAAGAATTCTTCCATTGACCTAATGCTGTCTACACTGGGGGTGGGTCAGTATAGCTACATCTCTACATTTCACACCCCTGAGAGATGTAGTTATACCAATATAAAATGCTAACGTAGACCAGGCCTTAGTTTCTCTGGGCTTAGGTTCCCAAACTATAAAATGGGGTAATCCTTACCTCTGCAGGGCGTTGTGAGGATAAATACATTAAAGATTGCACAGTGTTCAGATTATGGTAATGAGAGCTATATAAGTACCTAAAATAGATCATTTGGGCTGGATCACCAGCTACCGTGGATCAGTGCGCTCCACTGAAATCAGTGCAGCAACCCTAATTTGCACCATATGGCCTTTAACTTCTAATTTTCTAAATTTTTTTTTTGTCAGTTTCTGTTACAACCTTTACGTTATTAAACTGCTCCAAGGCAGAAAGTGGTGGCATCTCAGATGAGTTTTTATGGAATTTCTTTATTTAAAAAGAAGCCTTCATACATTCAAAAGCATGTATTCATTATTGAAGCAATTGAGTCAACATCATTTATATTTAGGCTGAAGGATTTTGTTCAAATATCTCTGTTTGCATGATAGAACGAGAAGGAGCCATTCTGCTCCATCAGATACTGTCAAACTGTGTTAAGGTGTTTTTTTTTAAAGATGTTTAATTAAAGATCCAATAAACTGCAGATCCTCTCGCTGTTAAATATGGCCGGCTTGCATTTTCACAATGAATAACGATTTTGGGTGCACTGATTTTTGGGTGGTAATTTGAGGCACCTTAAAAGGACCTGATTTCCAGAAGGTTCTCAGGACTTTCTGAAAACCAGGCCCCTTTAAAGCATCTCATGTTGGGCACCCAAAAATTGAAACACCCCAAATCACTAGTCACTTTTGAAAATGTAGGCTGGATTTGTATTTATCTTTAATGTTGTTTGCACAATAGACTTCAGTAATCAATTGGCTGATGGGTCCTAACTTGACACCAGCTACTGTTATCAGATCTGGGAAATCCTCCAGATGCTAATAACTCTGCTCTCTTCATTTTGTCCAACCCAATGGATGTGGCTGAGTTTCCTTCTCAGTGTATGGTAGTGCGGACACAGAGGTAAAGGAGCTAGCTAAGACCCAGTCTAGGGAAGACTCAGGTGATGTTGTTGGGAGAAGCAACTGGAGGAGATTGTAAAGATTCTGTCAGCCCCTCTGACCGAAGGTGGGTGGCTGCCAGTTTTCAGTCATGTTAAATTCTCAGCGCCCTTTCTCCCTGATGTGAACCTTGCTATAAGCACCCAGGCCTTTGTAACTTGAAGGCATTACCGCAATGCGCTCTACACGGGGGTACACCTTAAATCAATTCAGAGACTGAAGTGGGTACAGAAGACAACATGTAAGGATCTGTGAGTGAGGGCCCCCAGTTTCGGCTGTGGGGCCCTGGGTCTCTGACACAACTGTTGTCGCCAGCAGGGGAGACAGACAAAGCAGCACCTCATGAATCCTGGAAGGTCAGGCCGCTCAGGAAGTCCTATTAGGGCTCCCAAGGCTTGGGGTCACCTGATTGGCTTGCACCTACTACTTACACCAGGAAGTGACCCAGGTGGGATGTCCAAGCAACTGTGCAGACTCCTTGTTGCTGCCACATCGACCCTGCTCTTTGACTGACTCCTGCAATCTGCATCCAATTCTGTTCCTGGTTCCTGCCTTCCTCCTGCCCTCATTCCCAATTCCTTCCCTGCTCCGTTCCTGCCCCTTGCCTCGTCTCTGGTTTCTGCCCCTATGCCTCACTCCTGACTATTGGCTACCAATTCTGGCTTTGACCCTTGGCTTGACTCTTGACTGTGGCTCGGACTCCTGGTTCCTGATGCTGGCTCTTGCTTTTGGCGCTGTTCCTGGCCTCTGAGTGCCAGTGCCATGACCACTGGGCATGACCGCCACTGCTCCAACCAGTAGATCAGACCCCTACAGCCTGTCTCCTAACACAGCAGCCCACTTGTTAAGCAATGAGTCTCATCATGAACTCACAATGGCAGCATTCCAGAATCTGCTCTGGTTGGCTGGCAGTTTCTGGGTGGAGTTTAAGATGCTGGTTCTGGCCTATCAAGTCCTCAGTGGCTCAGAACCAGCCTACCTGAGACACTGTGATCAGCAGAGGTACCTGAGCTAGAGGAGCATTGGTATATGAGAGAAGAAGTTGTTGGCCTGGCCTCTCAACCCCTTAGTCGAAAATAGCCTGAATTTGTTCATCTGTAAGACAAGCTGAAAAGCTCATTTATTATTATCATCATCTTTATTATTCTGATAGCACGTAAAGGCTCCAATTGAGGTCAAGGCCTGGTTGTGCTAGGCACTGTACAAACACATAGTGAGAGACGGTCCCTTACGAGCTAAAGGTGAAATTCTGACTGCATTAAAGTCAATGGCAAAACCCCTCTTGACTTCAGTGGGGGGGTGTACAGATTTTCATTCCAAATAGACCAGACAGACAACTCCATGTTGATGATCCTTAGCTGCACATTTCCTCACCTTCACATGTTTTCGACCTGTAACCCTGGTTCAACTCTCCCATTCACCAAAAGGGCCATACACTTGATTTGGTCTTCACCAAGCATTACTTTCATTATTTCTCTGGTCTCTCCATTTCTCTGTCTAATGATCACTTGGTTCTTCAGCATCACCCAGCAACCCCCACCCCCTTACCCCCCCACACACCCGGTCCTTGGCCATTCCTTGACTTCTGGACCATCACTGCTGATGATATCTCAGCTGTTCTCAGCCTTCTCCTTCCTGCCCTCTCTTTCCTTTCTCCCATGGATATGGTCATTGAGTGTCTGTATGCTTCACTGTCCTCAACCCTTGACTTCTCCCCTCTCTTCTATCGCGAGGCCTGTCCTGCCATCCCCTAGCCCTAGATTACCCCCAGTATTCACTTCCTGTGCTCCTACATGTCCTTGGCAGAAATCCTGTGATGAGGATAATTTCTTCCATTACAAACTCATTCTCTTTTTTCAGTTCTGCCTAGCTAAAGTCTCCAACTTAATTGAAACCCACACCTGCAATCTTAGTGCCTTTTTGAGACCTTTGACTCTTTCTTCAAATCCTTCTCCCTTGCTGCCTTGACTTCTGTCTCCACACAAGATCCCATGAATTTCTTTCAAGAGAAAATGGACAAAATACAATGTAACCTTCCCCTCCCGTCTGTCGTAAGATGAGGCCCTGAAACATAAACCTTTGGTATCAGAGGCCCGGTATGAGACCTAAGGCCTGAGCTAAAGTAATGGTCAAGACTTTGCTGACATAAAGCAAAGTTAAGCTGCACGCCAGAGGCAGGCCCTGCTCACAGAAGCTGGCAAGGAAAGGGCTGATGTTGCATAAATGTATGCTGTTGCACAAACATATCTAAAGTGTATTGGGTACCAGAGCCATACACAAATGGTACAAGAACATTCTTATACCATCCACATAGATAACGAGGACAGGGGCAAAAGGCTAGTATGATGGATAGACTTGTTTTGTTTGAACCAACATGTATAAGGTGAGGTGCATAGAAGGGTGGTGCATTGTTACGTAAAGGGATTGCACCTCAATACGTCAGGAGTGTTATGTAACTTGTTTGTATGTACCTGTATATAAGAATACATCCCTGGGGCGGTGTCTTTTGTCTGGCCTAGGGGGCAGTGGAAAGTCCCGCCACTGACTGAGCTGAGTCCATTGTCAGGGAGCACATAGTTGACTAGCAACAAACCGTAGATATATAATCCGAGGAGCTAGAGATTGTGTTTCTCTTCGACAATAAGCCTGGCCGACATGCCTTCGTACCTTACTGGAGTCTGTGGTCATTGGGGGTTCTCTCGGGGTCTGCTGTGCCAGCAATCTGCAGAGCTGGGGCATCACACAGAGGGAACACACGCACGCATGCAGCCGCCTGATATCAACATCGAGCAAGAGCAGAGCACTACACCGGTAGCTACTGACAACACCGTCTACTCTCCTTTCTCCCCTCCCTCTAGAACTCTCTTCTCCTTCTCAGTCACAGATGCAGAAGTTTTTCATTTGCTGTCCTCCTCTCACCCCTCCATTTGCCTCTGTGACTCCATCCTATCTCCTGATCTCCCTTATGCCCACTTTCATTCCCCTACCTTATTCATCTCCTTAACCTCTCACATCCTGTATTCCCCCAATTTTTTTTTTTAAAAAAAAGGTCAAAAAAATGCCACCGTGGCTAAACAGAGTAAAAGAGGAGGTTACAGGCAAAAAATCATCCTATAAAAATTTGAAGTCAGCTACTAATGAGGAAAATAGAAAGGAGCATAAACTCTGGCAAGTCAAGTATAACAGTATTATAATGCAGGCCAAGAAAGAATTCGAAGAGCAACTAACTAAAGACACAAAAACTAACAGCAAACATTTTTTAAGTACATCAGAAGCAGGAAGCCCAACAAACAGTCGGGGGGACCACTGGGTGAACAAGGTGTTAAACAAGCACTCAAGGAACACAAAGCCATTGCAGAGAAGTGAATTCTTTGCATTGGTCTCCATTGCAGAGGATATGGGGGAGATCCCCGTACCTGAGCCATTCTTTTTCGGTGACAGATCTAAGGAACTCTCCCAGATTGAGGTGTCAAAACAGGAGGTTTTGGAACAAATTGATAAAATTAAATAGTAATAAGTCACCAGGACCAGATGGTATTCACCCAAGAGTTCTGAAGGAATTCCAATATGAAATTACAGAACTACTAATTATGGCATGTAACTTATTGCTTAAATCAACCTCTGTACCAGATGACTGGAGGACAGCTAACATAACACTGACTTTTTAAAAAGGCTCCAGATGCTATACTGGCAATTACAAGCCAGTGAACCTAACTTCAGTACCAGGCAAATTGGTTTTAACGATAGTCAAGAACACAATTTATCAGACACATAGATAAATATGATATGTTGGGAAAGAGTCAGCACAGCTTCTGTAAAGAGAAATCATGCCTAGCCATTCTATTAGAATTCTCTGCGGGTATCAACAAGCATGTGGACAAGGGTGATCCAGCTGATATATTGTACGTGGACTTTCAGAAAAACTTTGACAAGGTCCCTCATCAAAACAGACAATGTCATAAAATACTGCACGCAGGCCCCATGTCAAAAAAGATATATTGGAATTGGAAAAGGTACAGAAAACGGCAACAAAAATGATGAGGGGTATGGAACAGCTTCCGTACGAGGAGAGATGAAAAAGATTGGGACTGTTCATCTTAGAAAAGGGATGACTGGGGGGGCGTGCGGGTATGATAGAAGTCTATAAAATCATGAGTTGTGTGGAGAAAGTGAATAGGGAACATATAACACGAGAACCAGAGGTCACTCAATGAAATAAAGGTTTAAAACTAATAAAAGGAAGTACTTCTTTCACATAATGCAGGGTCAATCTGTGGAACTCGTTGCCAGGGGATATTGTGAAGGCCAAAAGTATAACTGGGTTAGAAAAAGAATTAGATGAGTTCATGGAGGATAGGTCCATCAATGGCCATTAGTCAAGATGGTCAGGGACGCAACCCCAGGCTTCAGATGTCCCTAAACATCTGACTGCCAGAAGCTAGGATTGGACAACACTTGAAATTTCCCCGATCTATTAATTCCCTCTGAAGCATTTGGCACTGGTCAGTGTCAGAAGACAGGATACTGGATTAAATGGACCATTGGTCTGACCCAGTATAGCTGTTCTTATGTTCTTATATTCTGGTTCTTTGCTCTTCATACAAGCATGCTTTTGTCTTTCCTATCTAAAAAAATCCACCCCTTGACCCCACTTGCCTCTCTAACTAATACTGACCCATTTCCCTTCTCCCTTCTGTCTCTAAACTCATTGAACACACTGTTTACAATTGCTGTCTGGAGTTCCTCACCTCCAATTCCTCCTAGACTCTCCTTAGTTTGGCTTCTGCCCTTTGCACTCCACTGAACCCACTCTCACCAAAGTCTCTGATGACTTCTTCCAAGTCAAAGCCAGATCCACTACTCCATCCTCATCCTCCTTGACCTGATAACCCACCTTTGAACACCATCAACAGTGCTCTTCTTTTTGAAATCTTATCTTCCCTTGGCTTCCATCTTACCTTCCATGTCCTCTCCTGGTTCTCCTCCTACCTCTCTAATCATTCCTTCAGCCTGTCCTTCGGAAGATCCTCCTCTTCCTCCTTCCCCTCCAACTTTCTACGGAAGTTCCACAGGGCGGTCCTTTGTCCCTTTTTCTTCTCCCTCTACACCTTATCTATGGGCAATCTCACCTGCAAACACAAATTCAGCTACCATCTCTATGCTGATGACTGCAATGGGAATTGTGGTGCTCTAGGGTGAAATTCACTCCCCTGCAGAGACCCAGCACAAGGCCTGGGCATTACTTATGGTGAGGCATTGCTTTGAGTAAAGTTACAGCTGAACCCTGTGGGTATGTACCCTACACGGCTCTCTACATGCCCAAGCAGTGCCACCCGTCTACACTGCTGTTTTTATCACTATAGTGTCTCGCTGTCTCCCCACTGCCAGAGCCTTTCCCCGCAATAGGAAAAGGCTCCAGCAGCAGGGAAAAGGTCCAGCAGCTCCCTGCTGCTGGAGACTTTCCCCACCACAGGGAAAGACCCCAGCAATGGAAAAAGGCTTTGGCAGAGGAAAGCAGTTGGGAAAGGCTCCAGCAGCTTTCCACTGCTGGAGCCTTTCCCCACTGCCTCACCCTGCCAAAGCCTATCACTGCTGTGTGTAAGCTACAGACCGCAGCATGGACCCAGCCTGCCTTTCACCACAGTGTGTAGCTACACATACACTGTATGCCTCCGCCAGTGGTGTGCAGTGTAGACATAGCCTTAAGTAGTACTTAAGCAGTGCATGGGCCTTGTACTGGACATGTGCACAAGGGCAACTTTAACCTTGGAGGAGACTTGAAGGTGATTTCAGTCCTGAAGTCAATGGAACTTTTGCCACTGACTTCAACAGGAGCAGGATCAAGCCCTCAGTGAGGGCCGCTTCATAAAGATGGAGTAATAGGAAAATTGTTTTGGTTGTTTTTAAATAGAATATCATTAGATTGCTTTAAATTTATGAAGAATCCATGAAAAACGAATGTCCTTATTCACCAGGCAAAACACTGATTTAAAAAAAAAATAGTCAATTTCAAATAACTGCAGGATACTGCAATTTTTTTAACGGACATAAATCTTTCTACTCCTATACATACCTGCAGTAGCTGCTCGTCAGACTTTTTCAACTGCCTATAAATAATCCCTAGTGACCGCTGGAATGGTCTTGTTATGCTTTTGTCATTCAGTTGTGGCATGCATCTGACAAATCGAAACACAGAGTACTTTCATCCCAGAATCCTTGCACATTATTTGCTGTGGAGTTAGCCTGCATGGGAATTAGATTTTCTTTTTGTTTCTATGTTGACATGGGATAAAAATAGTCACAATAAAGTGTTTAAAAAATAGGACTTAATATGACTGCTGTGTATCTTTGGGGGCAAAAAAATTAAGGTTATTGCCATATTTTTCTATAACTGGATTCCAGTGGCAGCAAGCGGAGACCAAACCAGACGGTTTTAATTGGCAGTCTTCCAAACACAATGAAAGGTCCTCTGAATAGTAATTGTCTAAGTGGAATGGTCTCAGGTTATTGTGTAACTTCTTCATATGTGGTATTGTAGCTTTATTATGAAATGATTTAATCTTTTTCCCCCCGTTCTTGTTTCCCTTACTGCTCAATACAGAGGGAGCTTCCAAAGTTGCCATCTGATACAGACTCAAGAGGCTCTGTTTTCCTTTTGGGTTATTATGAGTCAAACACAATAGGATGTAATCTGATCACTGCAAAGGCAAGAAATAAACTCCTCCCTCTCCCAACCATGTACCACACTGAACTGACAGTTCTGTGCATTAAGGACAACTTGCTAGCTTGTTTTTTGCTTTCCACTAGAGAATCATTACTGAAGGATGGACCACTGGTCCAAGATGGTATAGTCACTCCTAAATCTAAAGTGAGTGCAGCAACAGCGCTGTAAAATTCATTCTTCCTGGAAGAAACCTAGATTGTTTAGCTGAATTAAAATGAAGTTAATTTCCTGCTACTTAGACACTGAAAAGGCTTTAAAGATCAATGGTAAAATCCTGGCCTCACTAAAGTCAATGAGAAAGATTACACCCCAAGACAGAACAGAATCGGAGGCCTGAAGGCTTACTCCCATAAGTGGGCCTTACTCCAAGGAGTGGTCCTATTTAATCCAATGGGACTATTCATGTGAATAAAGGTGACTCATGTGAGTAAAAGTTAGCAAATTGGGTCCCAGGTTTGTATGCTTGAATGCAATACTCTTTTTATTGGCTATATTTTCTGTTGTCTTCATTATTCTTTTTATTTATATAAATAAAGAGTATAAATTAATTGCCCCATTTTGTAGCAGTCGTAAAATGTTCTTATTCCTTTGATCTGCCACATTTGTCAGCTCCTTTGTGTGTGGGCTTAATTGTGGAAATATGTTTTAATTCATTGCATGCTAATCCAATTGTTCTGTTTAGAAATCTTCCAGCTGGATTCTATGGGAAGATATAAAAATAAATGGGAAAAATATAAATATGAGGAGCTGTTTATGTGCATTATTATTTACTACTATGTACTAAAAGAAATCTCAAGTAGCACATTTTCAGTTGCACCAAAGCCACACGTAAGATTTTGATATATTTCAAAAAATGAAAAATAATAAAGAAAGAAAAGAATTAGGGAATTGATCTAGAATTCCAGAAATAGGATTGTTTTTAAAGGCACTGATGTCTGAATATTCCAAAGTCTTTCATGGGGCCCAGTCATGCATCTGATCTGCACTTACAACTCTCATCAACATCAATGGTAATTCCACAGCTGGAACACTTGCAGGATATTTGCAAAGATAGTGAGCAGACCATTAATATGGCCCATATCCAGCAGTCCTTTCTTAGGCAACATTACCATTGACAGTAGTGGAAGTTTTGCCTGGGGAAAGATGCAGGACTTGGCCCAAGCTAAGTAGATTATTAAGATCCTATCCACCTTTGAAAAGAACTCTTAACAGCATTTATATTTGGCTATGTACAGTACTAGATGCAATATTCAGAGCCGGAACCTGCATTGGTTTATACAATTCATAAACAGGCACCCTGGCTGAAAATGACATTTGTGCAGAGGAGCAGCACAAGGTTGGTGCACCACTTAAATGCTCCAAATGGTTTTACGTGGTGCTGGCCCTCTGCCCAAGCGGGAATTTCACCAGTAGCGCATATGCAGTCCACTTGTGGTATTTGACTACTGCAGGCATGGTAAGGTCATTCAGAATCCTTCATGTTCGCACATGGCATGCTGAACCCAGCTCCTACACACTCAGTTTCTACTACAGGAGGAGCCTCTGTGCTGGGAGCTTAATCATCCAAGGATCATGAATATGTCAGAGTGCCTCATTTTGGACCCAACACTGTTCTCTACACCTGACAGCAGTGGAAAATATGCTTACACCACATTCACAATATTACTATAAAACCTAGAGAAATGCAGAAATATCTGCCCTCAGGACATGGAACTTGGACGCTATTTGGTTGCCCATATAAGGGTGGCTTATACACATATATACTGAATACCTTTTGCAGTGATAGCTGGATGCAAAGATTCTAATGGATTTTTTAAAAATTACTTTATGGTAATGAGTAAAATCCTTTAGTTCTTTGATATTTTTGTATCATATATAGATATCAAATAAAGATAGCTATACTGTAGTACGATGGTTGAGAATTTATTTTTGAGAAAGGTAAAGCTTCACATTGCTAACTTATTGTAAACTTTACTTTTCTGTGTTTTAATTCTAAAAGTTGTAAGGCAATGCAACCCCTATTTTTAAAGATAATGAGCAAGTATTACGCCGCATAATGACTCAGAGTTGTTATATAGATGTAGCCTCAATCAAAATAATCCCCTATTTCACTGTAATATTGACACATGCCGTAAAAGAACCTCCCTCCTTTTACCTCTCCCTCTTCACCCACACAGAAAAAGCTGAAGGTGTACTGCAAAGCTTTAAAAGATAAAGACAAAATATTGTTTAAGCTCACAAATCGTGCAACAATATACACCGGATTTTCAAACCAAATGGCAACCAATTGCATGCATATAATTGTGCAACCTACCCAAAATGCAAACACAAACCTGATATTTGTGCACAAACCACTGGCCTGACTGGCTCTGGCATAATCATATATCCAATCTGCAGGCATGCATTGGGTACCTGAGTCCATAAATTAGGCACCTGCCTCTGTTTGACTATCTGCCTCAATATGTTTAGGCTAAACTGACAACACACGAAAAATTAAAACTAGATCTTCCAAAAATCAACTCTTTCTGCAAATATTTATCTGCCTGAGTGTATGGTTGTGTGTTCTGCCATCACTAACACCTAAAACAGTGGTCCTTACACTGGTTCAGATGTTAAGTGATTTCAACAGCTCTATTAGGGGAAACACGGATTCCTGAACTCAGGACATAGCAGGCAGGTGAAAGAAGGATTGAGTTTCATATATTTTGTTTTAAAATGAAATGCATTTATAATCTTTTAAACTACATTTTCAATAGACTTAGTATTTGTGAAATTTGCTGGAGCATCAGCCCTGCAGGCTGAAATTCACTATTTATCCTTATGCCAGGCAGAGCACACACTGTAGTGCAAGCAACCCCTGCACTGCCAAACCATTATGTCTCAATCCTGACCTAGAGGGATTAAAGGAATCCTTGGCTTCGCAGCTGTGACTGCCAATCAGGGTGCCAAATGTGATGACAGGTTTTGGATGTGGTCATTTGTCCATTACAAAATGGACTGAAGCCTCCAATCTATTTCACATAAATGACTGAACAGCCACCACATAGTAATGACTTGCTCACTAACAGCCTGGGCTAGATTTGAACTAGCAATCTAGAGGGGAAAGGCTCCATATTTCATTACGCATTTGTACTTTGTGTGCCTATGTGGTGTTATTAACCTTTTGCGGTTCACTTTTAAAATAAACAGAACTAAACTCTATATTCATAAATGTGATTAGCTCCTTCGATATTGCTGCATGTAGTATTTGTAAAGGGGAGTAGGACAGGCAAAGAGAATCACGAGAATTCTGGATAGCTAATATATTTAAAACACAAGTGCTTTTAAAGATTATATAGTATAAGAAGCAATCAATTCATTTTGGGGAAAATATACTGATAGGTAATCCTCTGAATTCAGCATAAGGACTATGGAGAGAAAGGATGTTTTTTTGTGGGGAATAGCATGATGGGGGCAGTAAGGATGCTATAACCCTCAACTGGAACCCTAATCATCTTGCAAAAACATCCATCTTTTTTGAAGGAATGTTTAACTTAGTTGGTGTTTGTACACAGCTGTTTGTGCTGCGCTCTGTATCAAAGAACCGTTCAAGGCAAATTGACCATCATCCTCACCCATTCCTCAGGAAAAATAAAACAAGAACAGCACAGCGATGCTATTGGCAAACATCTGTGTCTCCTTCTTGGGAGAAAACTATTCCTCTTCAGACCCTTCTTGGTGCATCAGTTTTTGGCACATTGAACATATTCCAAAATCTGGGTTGGAATAAAGCAGCAAGCAGGCTGTATTCTCTCTCTTGCCCTCTGGCATTTCCCTTTCTTTATTCCCCTTTTCAATGTTAGAGGAAGCCTGTGTGTTTAAGGCAAATTGTGTAATTGGGAGCTGATGTTGAAATTTGATGTGGCAATCAGGAATAGCAAAATACACACATGTAGAGCCTAGGGTAACAAAACAAACTAACAAACTGGGCTGGGCCAGCAGGGCCACATGAAGACTTTTCTAATCTGCGAATTAGTAATATTGTTTACTTGTCCAGGCAGGTGCTCAGAGGGCAGCCTTCTGAAAACCTTAGACAGACAGACAGATTACCCTCCCTGCAAATATGTCATCGTGCCATTCTAGACTCCCTCCCCTTCAAGTCTCAGTAACGGAGAACTGGGCACCTTGTACCAAACGGTTAAGGAATGGTTTGTGAGATTACACTCCTCAGAACCTCAAACTCCAGAACCCCCATTGCAAGGAGGAGTACATGGCTGGGAATGTTCGCTCCCCTATGTTAGATAGTGGGGCGCTGCCAGCATAGGTGCTGGAACTAGGGGGGCTGCCGCACCCACTGGCTTGAAGTGGTTTCCATTATACACATGGTTTACAGTTTGGTTCAATGGCTCTGGGGACCCCCTCGAAACAAATTATTCCAGCTGCCCCCGCCCAGCTCAGCTCGTTCATTTTGCAAAGCGGCCCCTTACCTTTGGCGATCAGCTCCTCCAGCTCTTGGTCGAAGCCCAGTCTGTGGCATTTCCTCCAGAGCCCCATGTTGGTGGAGTTGTACTGTCTGTTGCACTCATCGGCGGCGCTCATAGCAAAGAGCTGCCTCCTGTTCCTTGCCAAGAGGAGTTTCCCTTCCCAGCGGTCCAACCTAGATCTGCTGGCCCGCAGAGGCAGGTTGTTGTTGGAGTTGTAAATGAAGCCGGGGTCGTTTCTCCTGGTGGTGAAGCTTTTGCACCTCTCTCTGTGCTTCCTGGCGTCCGTTTCATACCAGTGGTCGGAGCAGATCGCCACAGCCAGCATGCCCAGGGCACACAAAGCTAGAGAGAGGCCAGCATAGAGCAGTAACCTTCCCGCAGCCATGCCTCAGCTTCACAGCAACACCATGGACATCTTCACAACAGGCAAAGCCCTTCCACGCGAGACCCAGCGGAAACCTCCAGGAGCAGCCGCTGGGAGTCCCTTGACAGCGCGTCTGCCTTCAATGTCAACAACTCGGGCGGGTTCCCATCCAAGCCGCTGGAGCCTGGAAAAGCTCTGCGAAGTTCTGGCCGGCCCTGCAGGCAATCCTGGCCGCTCACCCGCTTCTCTTATGGCCCCCCTCTGCCAGCGCAGAGCATGCCAAGTGCAGACCCGGCGAGGAAATCTGAGCCTCCCACTTAAAAACAGAAGAGTGCCTGTACAGAGGTGTGTGCCCCCCGCGGTCTGTGGGTCAGGGCAAGGACTCTTCCCTTGCAGTGTCCTGCTCTAGCCGTAAGATCAGTCCACCAAGCTCCTTCGCTCTGGCCAGCTGACGAAGACAGAAGGGTCCCTTTAATAGCAGCGTGTGACCTGCAACATCCCAAGAGCACAGGGCAGAAGAGAAAAGTTCAACGGCTGGAAATCTTCGGATGTCAAGCAGCAGCCACAGCTATCCTGGTTGCAAGAATCAATGACTTGGCTTTTCTTTGTCAGTAGCCCGACAAGCACATCAGCTGGTTGGCTGGATGGTTAGGGTCGGGAAGGGGGGATGGAAAAGAAATGTGTTGTTTTAATTTCAATCCCTGGTCGGGGAAGGTGGGGGATCCCTCCACTCCTAATTAGCGATCCACGCTCGCAGGCGTCTTTCCATTAGCAGACTCCATGGAGGTGTGCAGCCAGGGACATCTTTGTTTCAAAACCACCTCCGCCTCTGTCCCAGCCTCGCCATTCACTGGGTTTGTTTTGTTGTCGGTGGTGCTGTCATCAAGGCAACGTAATGGATCAGTTTCTTCCCTTGGCTGGCTGAAGCTGGAGAGCAGCGACTCACCCACCGCACCGGGCTTCTGCTTGCTCATCTACAGTAGCGCAGCCGCCCCGCCGGTGCCCGGGACTCAGCGTGAGGCGGCTGGAGGGTGGGGGCTGGAAGAGGATGCCGGATTCAGCACCATGGACCGTGCCAGCTTCCTTCAGGCAGCCATGAAACCAGTCCTAGACCCCCAGCCTTTTCCCGCCCGCGTTCCCCTCCTGTTGTTGCAAAGCGCCCTTTTCCACCGGGGCTTCAATTCGCTGGGCTAGGTTTTCCTAATACACAGGCACGTTTCCCATCTGCAAAATGCAGGCAGGCAGGCAGGGCTACAGCTGATTAAAAGGATGGTAGGGGAAAAACAACCAACCTAAAGGGGTGGGAAGGAAAACAGCCTCTAACAGTTGTCAACAGCTTTCGATCTGCACCATTTCTCTGACATATGGCCTGATCTCCACACAGGAGCCAAGATCTCTAGCTCAGCAGCTTCATGCGATTCCTATCCCCAGCATCAGCAGTTAGATATTCAGACATTTTTTTTCCTTAAAATTCCATTCCCTTCTTTTCTAACGGGAGTAACTCACCCATCTCGCCGAGATCGGGAGCAACAGAAGGCGAGCTGGAGTCGGCGAGCTTTAGAAATCTCATTTCACCGTTTTCAACCCAAATAAGAGCGAATCCAATCTTCTGTACACCTGGGAATCATTCCTTGTTCAAACACTGAGCCCTGCAGCCTTGGCTAAAGCCTACAGACAGAGAATACAGAGCACTGAGCCAAAAGCCAGTGATGTCACCCATGCAACGTGAGACTCATTTCTTATTTCTCTAGCCTCCTTAAAGATAAACTGCACCACTTCATAGACAGGAAACACCTAAGTCTTGCTCTGTTACGGGGGGGGGGGGTAAAACCTGGATCTACCTGTACCCTGCCGGAGCCTGCTGATTTTTAACCACAAGCCCTCAAATGGTGCCACCAAAATACACAAGTGTAGCCCTTTCTTACTGAACCAACAAAATCAACCCCCCGAAAATATCCCATGGCATGAGCTCACCAAAAATCCGGATCCAACATCTGGATTCTACTGGCTCCAGACAAATTTTGGCCCCAGTCCCAGTTATAATGTTGAAATGGAATACAAGTACAGTGGTTCCTACTACATCAAAAAATTCTGGACCCTGGCACATCCTGGAGCAAGCACACTGCAAAATCCCAAACCTGGCACATGGATCCAGGGGCTTTGGAACAATTTGTATAGTGGGGATGCTGAGAGCCATTGAACCAAACTGTAAACCCTCTATATACTGGAAACCACTTTAAATCAGGGGGTGCAGTAGCACCCCTAGGTCTAGCACCTATGCATGGATCCATCCAATTTTATGCCCCCCAACAGAAAACAAGTACAGGCACACCTGCCTCAAAAAACCCAGACCATGATCCACCCCAGAGCAGAAATATTGCAAAATCCTGGATTCAGATGGATCCTTGCAATTTTTGGCTCCAATACCCAAATTGTACAATCAAAAGAGACAGAAAGTGCAGCCTTTCCCACTTTACAGGAATAATCAAGATTCTTCTGCATCATGGCCCCACCAGCACTGGAAAGCATAGATCTGGCACCTGGATCCTGCCAATTTTTAACAGCAACCCCTCAAATTCTACTGTCTAAATAGAAAAAGAAATGTAGCAGCTCCTAGTGCACCAAAAAAATTCAGATCCTATTGCAAAGTGATGCAGCCACATCACAAAAATGTTGATCAAGCATCTGAATCCAGCTCGATTCTACCAAATGTGGCCTTAAGCCAAAACAAATTGTACCAGCAAAAGAGACAACACATGTAGCATCTCCTGTTTAACCAGAAAAATCCAGATTCCAATCCACTGAGACTTTCAAAGCAGCCTAGTGGATTTAGATACACATTTTACATTAATTTATGCTTAAAATTAATAAAATATGTGTTTAAATCACATGGGGTGTTTGGGAAATCACAATGGAAAGATGGTCATTTAAACCTACATATAATGTGATCATCCACATCTGCTAGACCAGTTCCATTGCCAAATTTCAATGTTATGGTATGACTGGTTGTTGGATGGTGTCTAGAAAGATCCCGATGTCAGATTAAGTTTGTTGTGGTTTCAGTGAAACAACACATTAGATAAAGATTTATCAGATGTAGAAATATGGCTCCCTTCACTGTTTATCTAGGTGAAAAATGGGATAGACCATGTGGGATCCACATCCATATTTGGATCTTTCACGTGATCGTGTTCCAGGATATATCAAGGTGTAACAGTCTGTGCTCTTATGTTTACTCCTTTTACAAGACTATGATAAATTTTGTTCAAAGTATGCCTTGTGAGGTATCATTTGAAAACTCATAACTGGCTGACCATTATTGTCCTGGTAAAATATGTATGGCAACATTGTGTATAAAGTTATAAGATTCCACTGTATGATATTACTAAAACATGTTCCAAATCTGGGGAGTAGTCACAAACCAGTTCCTCAGAGACAAAAGGCTAGCCAACGCTTCAGCCAGGTGTCAACAAAATCAAATGGACCATCACCTAGTTAAGTGGCCCTTCTTTGTCAGGAAGTGGATGTGGGCAAAAATCGACAAGAAACAGCTGGGGGTTCCCGTCTACACAGACTTTGTCTCCTGAACGTCAGATGGAGATGATTCTCAAAGATGAGAAAGAACTATAAGAAGAGAGATGCCCCAAATTATCTTTCCCTTTCTCTCTACTCACAGCATTGACAACACTTGAAGAACAACGGAAGCAGCATTGGACTGGGAGAAAGTTCCTGACCTAAAGAATTCAGGCAGTAAGATTGCTAAGACATGTGGTGAGAGAGGCTTTTTCTTTGAATCTACTTAGCTTGTTAAGTTAGAAATTAGTTGCAATTTAGTTTTATTTTTTGTAACCAATTCTGACTCTTATGCCTCATTACTTGTAGTCACTTAACATTTATCTTTCTGTAGATAAGAAATTTGTTTTATTGTTTTACCTAAACCATTGTGTTTGGATTCAAGCATTTGGGAAGCTCCATTTGGGATAACAGGATCTGTGCATATTATTTTCTATTAATAACATGACAGACTTTATATGAACTTGTATTTTCCAGGAGAGAGCTGGGCAGCACATGACATACATTTCTGGGGGAAAAGTCTGGGACTGGGAATTTGCTGGTGTTACTCTGTAGTATAATTCAAGGGTGGCTCGCTATAGCACTCTGTAGGGGCAAGGTTGCGGAAGATTGGCGAGGAGCTAAGTGGCGGACCAGGTATGTGACTGAATGTAAGCGGAGGATGCAGGCAGTTCAATTAACTTTGTCTGACAAACCCTGCCAAAATATATCTTAGCATAGTTCAGCATATTTTTTGCCTGTAAACAAGTCAGTTTATATAACAAGCGTAAATCATGAATGTACGAATGTAACCAGCTGTTGACCCCATGTAACCTCGAGATAAGAGCGGAGAATATAACACCACAGAGGACTCCCCCCCAGCAGAGTCCTGCCTGGTCAGCTGTTCTGAACGGCCAGAGTCCCCTGCAGCCCTCCCCACGCCCTAGGGACTCCCCGCGCAGATTGGAGAGTACGTTCTTCCTTCAATAAAGCGTAGCTTGCTATTCTCAGGCCTGAGTGTCATCCTTTCTCTGGTATCTCCCCCACCCTTGCGGGCACACACTCATAAAATACAACTGGAAGTAACTTGGGGTGCTGGAGGCTGGCACCAAGTTGGAGAATTGAGGGGACACAGCTGTCCATCAGTTCAGATTGCACCCAGGGTAATGTCACACAGGGATCCAAATTTCATAATGGATTAGGAGCAGCTACACTTTTGGTCTCCACTTAGGCAGTAGAGTTTAGAGGGTTATGGCCAAACATTTGCTGGATCATGAATGATTCAGATGTCAGCTATGTCTTTTTAGGTTGCTTTTGCATGGGGATGTGTAAGAACCTGGAATTCGCTGGTCAAAAAAGAGGAGCAACATGTGTTGTCTATTTTGATGGGACAATGTGTTGGCATGGGGCCACAAATAATAGGATCCAGCAGGTGCTGGGTGTAAGACAAGTGTCTTTTACAGTATTATTGAGCAGCGATACATGGACATCTGGATTTTTACAGTGCAGTTAGAGCAGCTATACTCCTGCTACTGTTAGAATTTTGGGGTTTGGGCTAAAACAACCAACCTAGCAGAAGCCAAGTCCTAAATGCATGTTTTATGGTGCTGTTGCACCACTTTGAAACTAGGTGGTTCACCCCACACAAGGTAGAGCAGATTAAATTAGGTTAGTTAACTTGACCAGCTCCACCTGGGGGAGAGTCAGGGCTTGACTGAGCTTGGCAGCTCAACTGAGAAAGAACAGGAAGTATGGGGCTGCCATAAAGCCAGGAAGTTGGCAGCAGAAAGGGGCTGCAATGAAAGTAGCCTGCAGTCTCTTCCTAGAAGGGAGGTGTGTTTGGGGCTACGGAGTTAAGAGGGCTGTCGCTGGAGGAAGGAGTTTGAGTTGGTAAGCCTGGAGAGGGGGAGCCAGAAGCTGTAGGAAGGATTCCAGGGAAAGAGCAACAGGGTCTGAGAGCAGACTGCAGTTGCTAGATGTAGGGTCCTTGCAGTAGAAAGTGTGTCTGGGATCCCATACCACCCACAGGGGAAGTGGCACAGATCAGGCAGTGGAGCTAAAGACTGCCTTGGATAGTCATCCATTGGGACTTTGATATCCTGGAAGGACAGAACTGTAGTGACCGGGCTGGAGAGCCTAGTCACAAAGGAGTACCTCAAGTCCCAGGGGGACAGGGGGCATGGTGTGAGGAAAGGGGCATTGAAACAGCCAGAAGGAGGTGCCCTAGTGGTGAGTGGACTCTGTGACACAAGGTCTGGATTTTGTGGTGCGTTGGGAGCTATTTTTTGCCTATTGAGACTGTGGAATTGGAGGATCAGGGTTAAAAATCCATTGTCCGGTTACTCGATCTCTGGATTTTTTCCAGTGATATGGAGCCAAGATGCATCAGGGGCCACAGGAATAATCTAAAATAGGAACATCTACACGTTTTCTATTTAGACATTAGAATTTGGGGCAAGGGGCCAAACTTTGGCCGGGCCCAGAAGGATCCATGTGCCAGACTTTGGTTTTTGTGACACTCTTGCTCTTGGATGCATCAGGGGCTGGATTTAAAAAAAAAAAAATTTGCAGTTGGAGAGGCTAGACTTGTTCTCTATTTTGATCACCTACAGTCTGGGGACTTGAGGCCAAAAACTAGCAGGATCTATCTAGATCTGTGTTTCAATTTTTTCCTTTCAAAGGCAAACTGGTGGCACTCTATGTGCAATTTTTTTGCTTGTATTTGTAGCACTCTCAGGCAGCAATCTACATCCTCCCTCAAGACACTTTCAATATATAAATATTCAAAAAAGTGTAGGGTTTCAGAGTAACTTCAATTTAACTCTGAGAATTAAGATTTTTTTCCCCCATAGTCTCATTCTTCTCAAAAGGGGTAGAGTACTGCTCAATGCAGACCTTACAAACATTTTCTTTGACTCCTCTCAAGATTATTATCGGCAGCCTCATCTCAGCAGAAAGAGTTCATTTTTAAATTCTCTCCCTCTCACCTGCCCCCACATGACCAGGGGAAAAACAATTATTGTGGATCCTCTGATCAATGTAAACTGGGAGAACAATCTTAAAGAAAGAAAAGGAGTACTTGTGGCACCTTAGAGACTAACCAATTTATTTGAGCATAAACTTTCGTGAGCTACAGCTCACTTCATCAGATGCATACTGTGGAAAGTATAGAAGATCTTTTTATACACACAAACCATGAAAAAATGGGTGTTTACCACTACAAAAGGTTTTCTCTCCCCCCACCCCACTCTCCTCGGTGATCTTCCTGATAACACCATCCTGGCCACTATGGATGTAGAAGCCCTCTACACCAACATTCCACACAAAGATGGACTACAAGCCGTCAAGAACACTATCCCCGATAATGTCACGGCTAACCTGGTGGCTGAACTTTGTGACTTTGTCCCTACCCATAACTATTTTACATTTGGGGACAATGTATACCTTCAAATCAGCTGCACTGCTATGGGTACCCGCATGGCCCCACAGTATGCCAACATTTTTATGGCTGACTTAGAACAACGCTTCCTCAGCTCTCGTCCCCTAACGCCCCTACTCTACTTGCGCTATACTGATGACATCTTCATCATCTGGACCCATGGAAAAGAAGCCCTTGAGGAATTCCACCATGATTTCAACAATTTCCATCCCACCATCAACCTCAGCCTGGTCCAGTCCACACAAGAGATCCGCTTCCTGGACACTACAGTGCTAATAAACGATGGTCACATAAACACCACCCTATACCGGAAACCTACTGACCGCTATTCCTACCTACATGCCTCCAGCTTTCACCCTGACCGCACCACACGGTCCATTGTCTACAGCCAAGCTCTGCGATACAACGGCATTTGCTCCAACCCCTCAGACAGAGACAAACACCTACAAGATCTCTATCATGCATTCTTACAACTACAATACCCACCTGCGGAAGTGAAGAAACAGATTGATAGAGCCAGAAGAGTTCCCAGAAGTCACCTACTACAGGACAGGCCTAACAAAGAAAATAACAGAATGCCACTAGCCGTCACCTTCAGCCCCCAACTAAAACCCTTCCAACACATCATTAAGGATCTACAACCTATCCTGAAGGATGACCCAACACTCTCACAAATATTGGGAGACAGGCCAGTCCTTGCCTACAGACAGCCCCCCATCCTGAAGAAAATACTCACCAGCAACCACATACCACACAACAGAACCACTAACCCAGGAACCTATCCTTGCAACAAAGCCCGTTGCCAACTGTGCCCACATATCTATTCAGGGGACACCATCACAGGGCCTAACAACATCAGCCACACTATCAGAGGCTCGTTCACCTGCACATCCACCAATGTGATATATGCCATCATGTGCCAGCAATGCCCCTCTGCCATGTACATTGGGCAAACTGGACAGTCTCTACGTAAAAGAATAAATGGACACAAATCAGATGTCAAGAATTATAACATTCATAAACCAGTCGGAGAACACTTCAATCTCTCTGGTCACGCGATTACAGACATGAAAGTTGCGATATTACAACAGAAAAACTTCAAAACCAGACTCCAGCAAGAAACTGTTGAATTGGAATTCATTTGCAAATTGGATACTATTAACTTAGGCTTGAATAGAGACTGGGAGTGGCTAAGTCATTATGCAAGGTAACCTATTTCCCCTTGTTTTTTCCTATCCCCCCCCAGACATTCTTGTTAAACCCTGGATTTGTGCTGGAGATGGCCCACCTTGATTATCATACACATTGTAAGGAGAGTGATCACTTTAGATAAGATATTACCAGCAGGAGAGTGTGGTGGGGGGAGAGAAAACCTTTTGTAGTGGTAAACACTCATTTTTTCATGGTTTGTGTGTATAAAAACATCTTCTGTACTTTCCACAGTATGCATCCGATGAAGTGAGCTGTAGCTCATGAAAGCTTAGGCTCAAATAAATTGGTTAGTCTCTAAGGTGCCACAAGTACTCCTTTTCTTTTTGTGAATACAGACTAACACGGCTGTTACTCTGAAACCAATCTTAAAGAAGAATAGAAGAGTACACAGACTCTTTTGGATGCTATATTCAAATGTTTCTCTATAGTGAATTAGGGGTGTCTCAGGGAAGGGGATTAATACAATGATTTGAAATCATTTTGGATATAAAGATGTAATTTGAAGAAATTATTAAAATGAAAATTGAGGGATTTGTTTGTGTAGATTACTATATCTATGAAAGATAAACAAGATAAGGCACTGGTGCACTAAAAACCATGTCTGAAGGAACAGCCCAAAGATTCCATTCAGAGCAAATTCGTTGTGACAAGCTGCCTGTATTACTGGTTAGACCTCACCACAGATGTTATCTTACAGATAATGACAGTCCATTCTCCCTCTCCTTGCAGGACTGTTTCAGTTCTCCTTAGCATCCTTTAGCCACGGCAGCCTAATGCCTTTCAAGAAAACGTCAGTACAAGGAGAGGCCCTACTGAGGTGCATTCAGGCATTTTGGGGTCAGGGTGGGGGAAGGGCAGGGTTGCTTGGAGAATCAATTGCAATTTGCTTTGCTTCATATTTTAAAATCAAAATGACCTCCACCATATTTTTTCCTCATCTTTCTTCTCTCTTTTTTAAGAAAGAGAGTTCAGTGCCATCTAGTGGGGGAGGGGATCAAACAGCTCAGTACATGTTCCTGTTCACAGATATCTGTGCTGCTAACTCAATTTATTCAGTGGAGAGAGCTAAGCCTTAGTAGTTCCCTTCTCCCTTTGACAATTCTTTGTGGCAGCACGTATAATAGGCTGGGGAAAGCAGTGCCTCCCCAAACAGCCCCATGTGGCCCCGCCCATGCTCCACCCCGAGGCCCCTCCTGCTGCTAGTTCCTATCTCCCAATACAAATCGTCAATCTAGTAACCGGGACTAGAATACTGTCCAGGAGGTTATGCAATTGCACATTCTGCACTCTACTTTTATGCAAAAGAGGCAGAAGACAAGTAAGCAAGCTGATATTAGGGATTTATTCAAAAAGCAGCATCCAGAGTATGTCATAGGGTCATTACAGATTCAGCCCAATCTCCTACACCTTCCACATCTACAATGATAATTGGTGTTGATAATGATGACCCTGAGGCACTGCAAGATCCTGAAGTGCCTTCCGAATCATCAAAGATTAAATTATGTACAATATAGTTTTAGCGTTGTGTCTTTTTAGTGATCTGTGTGTATGCCATGCGCTGCCCATAGCGATATGTAGTGTTATAAGATAACCTACTATATAGAAAACTTTACCTGTATATACCTATCTGCTTCAAGAAACCCCAGCCACCCTGCAGTGCGGTAATCCTACTGGATTGTTGAGTACTTGTATACTATTTTACACTTTATTCATTTTATTGTATCCTTATTCTTTGAAAATTGGTATTCCATTGGTAAGTATAACTCTTAGTTAACCGAAATTTTTGACTAACTGGCACCCCATCTCCCTCATCCCCACAACATGCTGGATTGCAAAGCTTTTACTGTAGATCAAATTTTGCTCTAGTAAACTCATCTAATCCAGATAAATTCTACTAGTGGTAAAGAAATTACTCCAGATTTTCACCAATGTAGATGAGCAAAATTTGACTGATGTTCCCAGGCGATAGATATATCATATTGCACAAATTAGAAACCTATCTATACACACCCACACTGTTTCTCTACATCTGTAGATATATTACATAAAAAAACCCCTATGTTAAGGGTTACAAAATTAAACACCCAAATTAGGAAATGCCAGAATTAATGCTACCTGTGCTACAGTAATTTACCCCTCATGTGTATGTCTGCACATTATGATAGCTTTTAACTACATGATCACATACAATTTTTTTCTACAGGATTCTTGCCTTTTTCAATGAACAGGATAGATGGCACTCACTTAATGAACAGCTATTCACCACTTCTTTTTATCCTTATCATTCGTTGTGTGGTCCTATGCATTGTTTAATGCACTGTCAAAACCCGGCACTGAATACAGAATTATTAATTTCCTCGTGGGCTTTTCTGTGGTCCTGTCAGTGTAGTGTCTTAAATTCATTAATGTTTGTAAAGAACTAACATCAACACCCGTATGTTACGCTGAGGTGGTACTATCCCCATTTTACACATTGGGAATTGAGACACAGAGATTAAAGCCAAAATTCTCAAGTGACAACATATTCTGAGTGTTAAGTTTGAGAAGTCTAGGGCTACACTTTTCAGAGTACTAGCATTTTCTATTTTCAGAGCACAGCTTTCATTGACCTCAGTTGCAGTTGTGAGTGCTCAGCACTTCTGCACATCAGACCCCATGTGCCTCAAGCTGGGTGCCAAGAAAATGAGGAACACACAGAGGCCACATATGAAAACGTTGGTTCATGTGACTTGCCCAGCCTCTCACAGGAACTCTGTGGCAGAGGCAGGGATAGAATCCAGTTCTCTGGGGCAGCATTCAATTGTCTTAACCATGCAACCATCCTTTCTCTTCCTGCAGTTCTCTGCCACGTTCCCTACACACCTTCCAACTTCAGCAACCAATGAATCAGGGTCCTACAGACAACAGCATGTATGGTGAGAAGGGATTCCTACTCTTAAAGTTGGGCCTAACACACAGCTATTAAAGCCTGTGTCAAGGTTCCTCCCCCACTCTGAACTCTAGGGTACAGATGTGGGGACCTGCATGAAAAAAACCTCCTAAGCTTATCTTTACCAGCTTAGGTCAAAACTTCCCCAAGGTACAAAATATTCCACCCTTTTGTCCTTGGATTGGCCGCTACCACCACCAAACAATTACTGGTTACTGGGGAAGAGCTGTTTGGACACGTCTTTCCCCCCAAAATACTTCCCAAAACCTTGCACCCCACTTCCTGGACAAGGTTTGGTAAAAAGCCTCACCAATTTGCCTAGGTGACTACAGACCCAGACCCTTGGATCTTAAGAACAATGAACAATCCTCCCAACACTTGCACCCCCCCTTTCCAGGGAAATGTTGGATAAAAAGCCTCACCAATTTGCATAGGTGACCACAGACCCAAACCCTTGGCTCTGAGAACAATGAAAAAGCATTCAGTTTTCTTACAAGAAGACTTTTAATAGAAATAGAAGTAAATAGAAATAAAAAAAAATCCCCCCTGTAAAATCAGGATGGTAAATACTTTACAGGGTAATTAGATTCAAAACATAGAGAACCCCTCTAGGCAAAACCTTAAGTTACAAAAAAGATACACAGACAGAAATAGTTATTCTATTCAGCACAATTCTTTTCTCAGCCATTTAAAGAAATCATAATCTAACACGTACCTAGCTAGATTACTTACTAAAAGTTCTAAGGCTTCATTCCTGGTCTATCCCCGGCAAAGACAAAATATAGACAGACACACATACCCTTTGTTTCTCTCCCTCCTCCCAGCTTTTGAAATTATCTTGTCTCCTCATTGGTCATTTTGGTCAGGTGCCAGCGAGGTCACCTTTAGCTTCTTAACCCTTTACAGGTGAGAGGAGATTTCCTCTGGCCAGGAGGGATTTTACAGGGGTTTACCCTTCCCTTTATATTTATGACACGCCCCCCAAATCTCAGCTAGGGTGAAACACTGGCTGGGATTTCTTCCTGGAGCTCTAGGAAAAACAGAGTTAATAAGACACATGCATCTCTAAATATACTACCAAGTACATAAAGACTAACAATATTTTCTACATCTCAAGGACGATTTTAACCAGTTGATTCTGGGAAACTTTCACGTGAGAGTGCATCAGCCACTTTGTTAGAAGCTCCTGAGATGTGTTGGATGTCGAAATCAAAATCTTGGAGAGCTAAACTCCACCGAAGAAGTTTTTTGTTATTTTCTTTGACGGTGTGAAGCCACTTCAGTGCAGCATGGTCGGTTTGCAGGTGGAAACGCCGTCCCCAAACATATGGGCGTAGCTTTTCCAGAGCGTAGACAATGGCGTAACATTCTTTTTCAGTGATTGACCAGTTGCTTTCCCTCTCAGACAGTTTTTTGCTGAGGAACACTACAGGGTGGAATTCTTGATCAGGTCCTTTCTGCATTAAAACTGCTCCCACACCACGCTCGGACGCATCTGTGGTTACTAGGAACGGTTTGTCAAAGTCTGGGGCCCTTAGTACAGGGTCAGAGATGAGTGTCGCTTTTAGCTTGTTAAAGGCCTTCTGACACTTTTCGGTCCACTGAACAGCATTTGGCTGTTTCTTTTTGGTTAGGTCTGTCAGTGGGGCGGCGATTTGGCTGTAGTGCGGTACAAATCGTCGGTAATAACCGGCCAAGCCTAAGAAGGATTGAACCTGTTTCTTTGACTTTGGGACAGGCCACTTTTGGATAGCATCCACTTTGGCCTGTAGGGGGCTGATAGTTCCTTGACCCACCTGGTGTCCAAGGTAAGTCACTCTGTTTAGGCCTATTTGACACTTCTTAGCCTTAACAGTTAGTCCTGCCTCCCTTATGCGCTCAAGGACTTTTTGTAGATGTTCCAGGTGGTCTGCCCAGGAATCCGAAAATATGGCCACATCGTCAAGGTAGGCGACTGCATATTCTCCTAATCCTGCTAGGAGACCATCTACAAGTCTTTGGAAGGTGGCGGGTGCATTTCGCAGCCCGAAAGGGAGTACATTAAATTCATACAGCCCGAGATGTGTGGTGAAGGCTGACCTTTCCTTGGCAGATTCATCTAGCGGTACCTGCCAGTACCCCTTGGTTAAGTCCAAGGTAGAGATGAACTGGGCCCGTCCCAGTTTCTCTAATAGTTCATCTGTGCGTGGCATTGGATAGTTGTCTGGGCGAGTTACAGCATTTAGCTTACGGTAGTCCACGCAAAAACGTATTTCCCCATCTGGTTTGGGAACTAGAACCACTGGAGATGCCCATGCACTTTCAGAGGGGCGGATTACACCCATCTGTAACATATCCCGGATCTCCCGTTCTATAGCAGTTTTAGCTTGAGGAGACACCCGGTAAGGTTGGACTCTAATTGGGCGAGCATTACCTGTGTCAATGGAGTGGTATGCCCGTTCAGTCAGTCCTGGGGTGGCTGAGAACGTTGGCGCGTAGCTAGTGCACAGCTCCTGGATCTGCTGTCGCTGCATACGCCCAAGGGTCATGGAGAGGTTCACCTCTTCCACACCACCAGCACATTTCCCTTCGTAGTAGACACCTTCAGGCCACTCAGCGTCGTCTCCTCCCTGGGCTGTAAACTGACAAACCTTTAATTCTCTGGAATAAAAGGGCTTTAGAGAATTAATATGGTACACCTTAGGCTTTCGGTTGGAGGTGGGGAATGCTATGAGATAATTAACAGCTCCCAGGCGCTCCTGGACCGTGAATGGCCCTTCCCACGATGCTTCCATTTTATGGGCCTGGAGCGCCTTTAAGACCATGACCTGGTCCCCTACTTTGAAGGAACGCTCTCTGGCATGTTTATCATACCAGGCTTTTTGCTCTTTTTGAGCATCCTGTAAGTTTTCTTTAGCAAGGGCTAAAGAGGTTCGGAGGGTGTTTTGTAGGTTGGTTACAAAGTCCAGAATGTTAGTTCCTGGAGAAGGTGTAAATCCCTCCCATTGCTGCTTCACCAACTGCAATGGCCCCTTAACCTCACGGCCATATACAAGTTCAAATGGGGAAAACCCTAAACTGGGGTGTGGTACAGCTCTGTAGGCAAAGAGCAACTGCTGCAACACTAGGTCCCAATCATTGGAGTGCTCATTTACGAATTTACGTATCATGGCCCCCAAAGTTCCATTAAACTTCTCCACCATGCCATTTGTTTGATGGTGGTAAGGAGTGGCCCTCTGGTGTTGAGGTTGCAAGTACTGGATTCAGTGCTGGCAATAGGTCTGGTGTTGGTTGTTCGGCTGGTTCCGGTTCTGGGACTGGTTCCGTCTGGGTCTCTGGGACTGGATCCACTACTGCTGTTGCAGACATTGGTCTGGGGTCCGGATCCATCACCTCTGACCGGGTCCTGATAGAAGTTTCCGGAACAGAGCTAGGCCTCACGGCTTGGTTAGCCTGGCTGCGGGTGACCGTTCCCACCCTCTTGGCCTGCTTCACATGATTGGCCAAGTCTTCCCCCAACAGCATGGGGATGGGATAATCATCATAGACTGCAAAAGTCCACGTTCCGGACCAGCCCTTGTACTGGACAGGCAACTTGGCTGTAGGCAAATCGAAAGAGTTGGACTTGAAGGGTTGAATCGTCACTTGGATCTCTGGGTTGATTAAATTGGGGTCCACTAAGGAAGCATGGATAGCTGACACTTGTGCTCCGGTGTCCCTCCACGCGGTGACCTTCTTCCCGCCCACACTCACAGTTTCCCTCCGCTCCAAGGGTATCTGGGAGGTATCTGGGCCTGTGGACCTCTGGTGCGATTCCGGTGCAATGAACTGTAATCTGTTGGGGTTCTTGGGGCAGTTGGCCTTTACATGCCCCAGCTCGTTACATTTAAAACATCGTCCAGCTGACTGGTCACTGGGGCGAGGAGGGTTGCTGGAGAACGGGGTGGAGGGACGATAAGGGGTCTGGAGGGTTCTTTGGGAGGTAGGTGGGGCTTTGGGCGGCCCCCGGTAATAGGGTGTGGTCTGGGGTTGTCCCTTCTGGTCTCCGCTCCAACTGCGACCAGTTTTCTTCTTCTCTGCCACCTCCACCCATCTGGCTCCAATCTCTCCTGCCTCGATTACAGTTTTGGGCTTCCCATCTAGGATGTATCTTTCTATTTCCTCAGGAACACCCTCTAAGAATTGTTCCATTTGCATTAGGAAGGGCAAATTTACTGGAGATTCAACACTTGCTCCGGATATCCAGGCCTCCCAATGCTTCACAATGTGGTAGGCATGTCGGGTAAATGACACATCTGGTTTCCACCTTAGGGCTCTGAACCTCCGACGAGACTGCTCGGGTGTTATCCCCATTCTGACTCTCGCCTTGGATTTAAACAGTTCATACTTGTTCATGTGTTCTTTAGGCATTTCAGCTGCCACCTCAGCTAAGGGTCCACTGAGCTGCGGCCTCAGCTCTACCATGTATTGGTCAGTAGAGATGTTGTACCCAAGGCAGGCCCTTTCGAAGTTTTCTAGGAAGGCCTCAGTATCATCGCCTGCTTTGTAGGTGGGGAACTTTCTGGGATGGGAAGTGGTACTTGGAGAAGGATAGCTAGGGTTTGTTGGGATATTCTCCTGAGCCTTTATCTTCTCTATCTCCTCCACATACTTCCTCTCTTTTTCCTTCTCCTCCAGTTCTTTGTCCCTTGCTTCCATAGCTCTCCTGTGAGCAGCCGCTTGGTGTTGTTCTGCCTCTTTCGCTGCCTCTTTCGCTGCCTCCCTTTCTTGTTCCTTCTCCTCCTTCTTCAGCCGCATGAGTTCTATCTGTCTTTCATGTTCCCTTTGTCTTTCCTCAGCCTGAAATCTGGCTAATTCCAGCCGTAGTCGAGCCGCAGATTTTGTCATTCTAACCTCTCTGTTTTTAACTAACTTTACACCCGAGGTTTAGAAATAAACAAAAAAAACTTGGCTGTAAAATTTTGCTGTGCTGGAATAGAATACCTATTCTCTGATAGTGATTGTCAGCCTACAAAAAAAAAAAAGACAATTCCCTTGTCTCTGCTCTGGGCCCAAATCAAAGCAAAAACTTCCAGCTACTTTGAAACCTGTTTACCCAGCCCAAAGAAAAACCAAGTTTCCTTTTTAAACTTGTGCTCCTTGTAAAAAATCAAAATCAAAAAAAAAAAAACCCTTGCCACTTTTGTCTCCAGGCAAATGGGTAGAACACCCCCCCTTCTATTTACTTTTAGGGAAAAAAAAAAAAAACTCTGGGTTGGAAGACTGTGAATTTCCCTGCAGGAGTTAAGTACCCTGCCTCCAGGCAAAGAAAACCTGCAATTCACAAAGATAATCCCCTTTTGTCTCTGCTTGGCCACAAAGCAGAGAAAAAAACAAGCTGCTTTCAGTTTCAGCTGCTTCTGGACTTCCTTTCCAAAGGAAAGAAAAAAAAAAAATCTCCTTTTTAAAAATCTGTATTTCTAGTTCAAAAAAAAAATCTCAACTGGATCTCAAAATGATTTCAGGTTAATCCCACCACTCTGCCACCATGTCAAGGTTCCTCCCCCACTCTGAACTCTAGGGTACAGATGTGGGGACCTGCATGAAAAAAACCTCCTAAGCTTATCTTTACCAGCTTAGGTCAAAACTTCCCCAAGGTACAAAATATTCCACCCTTTTGTCCTTGGATTGGCCGCTACCACCACCAAACAATTACTGGTTACTGGGGAAGAGCTGTTTGGACACGTCTTTCCCCCCAAAATACTTCCCAAAACCTTGCACCCCACTTCCTGGACAAGGTTTGGTAAAAAGCCTCACCAATTTGCCTAGGTGACTACAGACCCAGACCCTTGGATCTTAAGAACAATGAACAATCCTCCCAACACTTGCACCCCCCCTTTCCAGGGAAATGTTGGATAAAAAGCCTCACCAATTTGCATAGGTGACCACAGACCCAAACCCTTGGCTCTGAGAACAATGAAAAAGCATTCAGTTTTCTTACAAGAAGACTTTTAATAGAAATAGAAGTAAATAGAAATAAAAAAAAATCCCCCCTGTAAAATCAGGATGGTAAATACTTTACAGGGTAATTAGATTCAAAACATAGAGAACCCCTCTAGGCAAAACCTTAAGTTACAAAAAAGATACACAGACAGAAATAGTTATTCTATTCAGCACAATTCTTTTCTCAGCCATTTAAAGAAATCATAATCTAACACGTACCTAGCTAGATTACTTACTAAAAGTTCTAAGGCTTCATTCCTGGTCTATCCCCGGCAAAGACAAAATATAGACAGACACACATACCCTTTGTTTCTCTCCCTCCTCCCAGCTTTTGAAATTATCTTGTCTCCTCATTGGTCATTTTGGTCAGGTGCCAGCGAGGTCACCTTTAGCTTCTTAACCCTTTACAGGTGAGAGGAGATTTCCTCTGGCCAGGAGGGATTTTACAGGGGTTTACCCTTCCCTTTATATTTATGACAGCCTGTTAGCAATTCCCACTGAATAATTCATACCTTGCTGTAGCGCATCAATATTTGGTTCATATATCTGGTCTTATACTTCGTCTGCATCTGGTGAAAGGTCATTCTGTACCTCCCCATAGATGAGTGGTTGTTACTGATGGCTACCGTGACACTATTTTTTTTTTTCCAAAGGGACTCTTGGCCACAGATCATATCAACGATATTTCATGCATTAGTCCACGGAGAAATGGAGCCATGGCCTAAGCTTCACCTTTTCTCCTAGGGATGAGCGTATCACATCTGCATCATGCCTATGCCAACTCCAAGCTGCCAATTCAATTTGCTGCTGCTGTTGGCAACAAAAGAAAGGCAAGGTTTTCTTGTTTGTTTTTAAATGTAATTCACAGAGGATCATGGAAAAAATCACAGGAGGGACTGGAAGAAAAGCCAGTTAACAAAACCAAAAACTAGCACCTGGCCAGAAAAGCATGTTCTCTAAAAAGTTCCTTAATTCTGAAGCAGGACTTAGAAGAGAGGCCTTGATCCTGTAGCCTGATCAATTATTACAATTATAAAATGTATAGCGGTGCAACAGGCACTTGTCTTGAGTACCCGGTTCTTTTTCAGGTGGCTTCTTAGTTAATTATGAAGATGAAATTGGTGAAGCATACACAGATGTTATGAGCTTTACTTAATACAAATAATTGAAATCATAGGAAAAATCAATATATATAAGAATAAGATGTACACTAAAGTGGTTTCCTGCATTGTTCATACTTAGTTTTTCACTGTGCATACTTATTTTCCTTTCATCTTTGTTTCTAAGGGTCTTCATAAAGTTGTAAGTGGAGATCACAGGAAGGCACTGGGTCAGGCTTCCCCTGGTGCCCCAACAATAGGTTGCATAACTAAATCTTTTATACACCTCTTCTTATTTCATCCATGCATGTCCAGGACAATATATGATAAGGTTTCGGCCCCTGCCCATGTGTGCTATTCCAGCTAACCATAGTTAAACTTCCGACCATTGGCGCAACCCGTTTGTGTTAATGTACCAATTGTTTTGATATGTGAATGCAGTTAGCTGCATGGCTACCTTATTGCAAAAGTACCCTAAGGTGCAACCATATGTTCGTTTGCAATTTACCTATTTATCATATAGTGTATTTCTAAACTATCACAAGATACATTTTGCTAACACAGAATACTCATGTTAGCTTATGCCAGTTCCAACTTCTTTTGGACCTCTCTAAGCCTTTAATACTAAAAACCTATAGCCAAGCCTATTTTTAAAACATATATTTGAATTTTTCTAGTTGCTGTTGTAGCTTCAATAACATATTATTATTTCTCTATGGATGGTTAGCAAATAGATTTTATTTTACCCAAAACCATATGCCGTCCAAGGTCAGTTTGGGGCCACCAGTCAACAATCCTCATGTATCTTTGTTGGCAGTGGAGTCCCAGCTGAGCAGGTTCTTTCAAAAGTGAAAACAATTTCTATAAGAGCAGGTGACATCTAGGATGAAAAACATTCTGTTTAGAAACAAGTCTGCTGCTATCTCCTATGCTTCTGTATTTTGCTCCTTTTTCTTTATTAATAAAGGTATTTGCATAAAAATGCACTCTTTGGCTCTTCAAAGTTCATCTATTCCTGCAGCTTTTTTCCCCCACATGAAGTGGTTGTGATATCACAATTGGTTGCTGTGGAAATGATTAGATCAGAAAGAGAGAATTATAATTTTAGGTAGGGAATATGCAGCAGGAAGAGATGAACTCTCACGCAAGGAGACCTAGTTTCTATGCAATTGTCATTGCTTCCTTCTCTTTCTCTCACTCTGTATTATTACTAAGGAAAGAAAATATGTATTTCAACAGAATTGCTACCTAGGATGGCTTTCCAAGTGGTGTCAGCAGCTCTACTTCCTAAACCAACAATGAACTGAGATCGCAACAGTGGTTAATTTCTTAGACACCATAGTTATTTCCCATTGAAAATTGCAATCTGATACATTATAGTTCTAAAGCTGACATGGGAAATGAGGCATTATAATAACCTACAGCAAGACGTCTCTCTCTTAGATTAGCATTTTCCTACGGCACCTTTCAGACTTTTGAAAGGATGGATCATTTGATTGCCCTGTTCTGTTCATTCCCTTTGAAGCATCTGGCACTGGCCACTGTCAGAAGAGAGAATACTGGACTACTGACGCAGTATGGCCAGTCTTTTGAGATACCCAAGTGTTCTACAATACATTAGCTACTCATAGTGCAGTGACTGTGAAAGCAAAATCAGCAGTCACCAGGCACAGTGGGGAAATATCTGTTCTCAGTGCCCAGCCTGGATAACTGGGATGGCTACTGGTGTTTTCCATGGGACCTGAGGGAGGAGATTTTCCCCCGACTCCCCACACCTCCATGTCTATCTTGGTGCTACTACAGTAGCCTCGGTACCCCTCCATATGTTGGGTCAATGTTGGAGATTCTGTGCAACAGCAGATCAATTGTTACTGTGTTACATCCAAACAGTCACAGCATATGGTTGTGTGGGAACCCTTATGGAGCTGAGTTCTACAGGGATGCTGGGTGTGTGCATAACCCCTCGCGGCAGTCTCTAAAAATTCTGTTTCCTCCATCCTCAACGGCACTGACCCACTACTGCTTCAGGCAGGACCCTCTACACCCATGGAGGAAGAAGCAGGATTTGGAGCTCCACAACAGTTGACACAGATCTTGGTACTGGGAATCTGTTTAACTGAGAAAACCCCATGTCCTAGTCAATATGCCCTACCCCTGGTTCTCCTTGAAATATTCCAGAGGATCTGCCATAGCAACTCAAGACAAAGGGAGTTCGGTTTAATATCTGCTCAGCAGCAGCAATCCACACCCCACTCCAGATACCACACTGCAGTGTCAGCACTAAAAATAATGAAGCCAAGCCTAGTGTGGGATTGAGCCCAATGCCTTCTGAGTAAGAGGCAAGATGCTGCCAACAGAGCTATACAGACAGCTTTTGTAAGTGTCTAAAGGTTCCAGGAGGGATATTAACTTCTCAGGGGAGTAAATTCTCAGGCAGTCTGTGCTATAAAAAAGAAGAGAATATTATGTAATACAGCAGGGAGAATGGAGAGTTTAATATGTATTGGCAGGTCACCCCTGAGACTGATGATGGCACACTCAAACGGGCTGATGGCACACTCAAACGGGTTTATTACTCAAACGGGCTGATGAACGCTCTCGGACTTTTTGTTTGAGAAATGGTTATCTTCCTGAGGATTTTATTACTGGAACACTTTTTTTAAAACAGTTTGTCAAACACAGTTAGACATGGACAGATGTTTTTCTTCATTTTGGAAACCCTTGATAGATATGCTTTCAGATGAGCTCTGCAAGGGATGATGGGATAGGAGCTGTGAGAGCTTTTATCAGCACAGAGCCAGATGTCTCCATTATGTCTTTTTCCTTTCAGTGGATTCTGTCATTTTAATTTTTCCTTTCTTTTCCATTGCAATATTTTGTTCTTGTCAAAATGACAGGCTTTTTTGTTGCTGCTACTTTTAAAAAGTTTTGTTACATATAATATAAAATGCTGGTAAAGTAACAATAATACTCTACATAGGTAAAAGCTCCTTTCATCTGCATATGTCAAAGCATTTTACAAGCCTCAATTATGGCTCACCACTTGTAGCCGACAAGGCCATGTGCAGGTGGAAGCAAGACTTCAGGCTACCTGTTAGAACTGGGTCTGGAAATGAGCCAAGGGTCAATACCAGAGGGTCAGAAGCCAAATGCCAGAGGCAGGAGGTAAACCAGAGATGGAGCCAGGGATCAGTTCCTGAGAGACAGAAGCTGTATACCAGAACTAGATGATCAACCAGAGCCATAAGCCAGAGGCAAAGCTGAAGATCTAAACCAGAAGACTGAAGCCGGTGGGGAGCAGGGACTGTAACAAAGGCTGGAACAATGCAGGAGCAGGGACTGGAACAAGGGCAAGCACAGCTGAAGACATGGTACACATTGAGCAACTGCTGATCTGCTGTGGGGGGCCAGGTAGGCTTATCAGCAGGGCTGCTAAACCAGCATCCAATCAGGGGCTGTGGCCACTCTGTCAGTTCCAAAGCAGTGCAGCTGCGCTCATGGGTTACCTAGAAGCAAAGTTAATCAGGAAGCAGGCCAGAAGCTCCTGGACACCACTCCGTCTGTGAAGTATATTATTATCTCTAGTTTACAGAAGCATAAGTTGTCAAACAGGTTAATTCACTTGCCAAAGGTCACACAGGGAGTCAGTAGCAGAGCTAGGAACAGAATTCAGCAATCCTAATTCTTCTTCAAGTTCTGGTCCCTATGTGAATTCCACATGTGGATACACATACATGCCATGCGCCTGAGTCCAGAAGTTTTTCCAAGCAGTGTCCATTGACCCATACATGCGCAGTATCTTCCCTCATGCTCCTGACCAAGGGCATAAGGGGTGGTGTGGGTCTATGCCTCTCCAGTTCCTTCTTACTTCCACATGGCTTGAGCCGCAATCCTGTCCTTCTTCGCTCTTGCAATCACTAAAAAATTTACTGTCAATATTTGATGTAAATAGTTGTCTTGTAGTTTAGAAATCTTCGAGACTCTTTGTCGCTATAGCAGAAAGGTCAAGGGGCCCAGCCATATCCTCATAGAGAATTTCTAAGTGCTTCTTGGAATACATATTTTAATACTATCAAATAGCAAAGCTTCCCCCCCCCCACCCCCTGGGGGTGTTACAGCTCACTCCACGTGAGCACAAGCAGTTTCTACAACATCCTTATCAGACATCCTATTGCAGAACATTTGCAAAGCCACAACGTGGCAATCTGTCCACACATTTATGGCACACTACACCATGACTCAAGCAGCGGCTGCTCATGCAGCAGTAGGAATGGCTAGATTACGGGCAGCTCTGCTACCAGCTTCCTCGCACCCACCTCCACCCCTATCGCTGCTTGCAAATCACCCACGTGTGGAATATACATAGCGACCAGCACGACAAGAGGACGAGGTTACTTACTGTAACTGGAGAGTCTTCGAGATGTATTGTCCCAATCTGTATTCCACTACCCGCCCTCCTTCCCCTCTGGTTCGGAATCCTATTGCATTGCAATAAGAGGAGGAACTAGAGAGGCGTCGACCCACACCATCCCTTATACCATCGGTCAGGAGCATGAGGGAAGATACTGCGCAAGTGCGGGTCAACAGACACTGCTTGGAAAAACTTCCAGACTCAGGCACATGGCGTGCATGCATACCCACATGTGGAATACAGACAGTAACCACACATCTTGAAGAATGTCCAGGAACAATAAGTAACCTCCTCTTCCCAGGCCCTTGATCTAACCACAAAGAAACATTCCCTCTCTTAAATTTTAAATATTCCATCTAATGTTAGCCATACATTAGGACATACATTTGAACTATGAATCATTCAGTCTAGATGACATGCATTTGAAGGACTGAGGATTTTCTGTATTCCCCTTTATTTGTCCCCATTCATCTCTCGTCTACCCCATACTGTGCTGATGAACTAATCCATTCAAAATAGACTTGATGCACTTCCCTCACGTAGGGTCAATACCATTTCAAGCATCAGTCAGAGGGAGCACTAGAGACATGAAGAGTGCTTGCTCTCTTTCCCCAGGAGGTGAGAATGCTGCCTCCACAGCCCCCCTGGCCCCAGAAAGCAATGAGCTTGAGACTCAAACAGGCTTTAAAAAAATAATTTAGACTTTTCCTTTAAATTGATGCCAGTCTTGAAATCTCCTACACCACAGTGTTTCTAGTGGGGCCAAAGTGGCAGCATTTAATAGCAGCTTCCTTGCAGATTTCCTTCTGAAGCACTGACTTCAGTGAGTTATCTTAAAGCCACAATATGTTGCAAACACCCACCCAAAGACTATTGGTCTAATAAAAGATATTACCTCACCCAAAGACTGACATCCTCCTAGTACAACTCATTCACCATAGTGGGATTTGCATTACTAGTTGTTCTCTGGGCTTAGTGTGAATCACTGGAGAAGACAGCCCAGTTCAAGTTCACAAATTAATCACATTAATCATTAACCACAAAAAAAAAATTAGAAATAATGTATTTTTTAAAAAAAGACAGCACTTGATACTCAATGTAAATTAACACCGTTTCCTAAGGAGTTCTCTACTTGAGTCAAAATACCTCTTCTAACTTCAATATTTAAAATAGAGCAGTCTAAAAGGTGTTCCTTCTACAGCATTAACTACCTGCTATAAGCAAATTGATAGGGTAAGGGATATTTATCCCATCCACAGTGGACTAGGATTTATTACCATGTATTACACATTTCCAAACATAAATAAAAATTAATAAATTAAGACTCTCTGTGAGTCACAAACTAACTGGTGCACAGATCTATTGTACTTACTGGTGGATGTACTACTGCCGTCTAATGGATAGACTGAGACAGGCTCCAGCATGCATATTGTGTCCAGAATCGTACTGTCCAGGCCCTCTTTATGTTCAATTTTAAACTAAAATGTACAAAAAATATGAATCAACCAAATCGGTGACTTCATATAATTAACGTTATTGCCCCGTAATCTACACCCAGGGTTTGCCCTGCACTTTTACCATGATGTCTGATTAACCACTCCTTCCTAGACTCCACTCTGCCATTCCTTGTCTCGATACTTCCTTCATCTCAAGTTCCCACGCCTAGAATATCCACCCTGGTTTTGTACCCCATGTAATACTCCTTCAAACCCCTCTTCAAGACTCACCTCTTTTGGTCAGCTTAGTACCCTCATCCTAGACATTGTCCAAGCCAAAATATTACTTTATTAAGAACCAAAAGCCAAGAAAGCTCTAACAAGACATGTTCATAACACTCAGCTTATCTTTCAATCTTTCTTTGTTGCCACCCTCCAATACCTCCCATTCCCCCTCCCTTTGCTCTTCTTTTCCCTCATTGTGTCAGTCTAATTTAGATTATAAACTGCTCAGAGCAATACATCACTTTATTTGCCAGTAAAGCAGTATGCACACCTACAGTACTGCATCTTCTTCAAGTGATGTCTCCAATGTAGAGGCTGTTGACCACCAACTTCCATCTTTTGCAGTCACAACAAAGTTGTAAAACTTCCACTCTTTTTTGGATACCAATCCACCTGATGACATTTCCAATGTAACTGACCCTCTTTCTTTCTCTTCCTGGTTTTCCTATGATCTTATCTGATAGTATGAGTGCTGAAATGTCCATAAAAAGATGTTAGTCTTTTACCTAGGGTCTCAAGTAATTTTACTCTTTTTAAATTAATCCTTCCCATCATTTCTTCATTCATATGTCTACACATACAGGGCTGCAGTGACACAACTATACCAATACAGCTATGCTGCTACAGCACGTCTGGTGAAGACACTCCATGCTGGCGGGAGAGAGCTCTCCCATCAACATAAAAAAATCACCCCAGAGAGCAGCAGAAGCTCTCCCACTGACATAGCGCTGTGCACACAAGAGCTTATGTTGGTGTAACTTATGTCGCTCAAGAGGGTGGTTTATTCATACCCCTGAGCGACATAAGTTATGCTGACATAGGCTGTCCATATGTAGCACTTCAGCATTCTAGTGCAGATGTGCAGTTTTAAATTTTGACAACACAGAAGTCTTTGGAAGTTGTTGAATATATCTTTTACAAGCTGTATCCCTCTCTTGATTTCTTTATCACATCTCCTGTCTGATGTTGTTAGATCCCTTAAATAGGGGAACCTATTCAATTGTTCAACCACTCAACCACCAAAGTATAGAGGTTGCCTACTTTGTGCATCACTGTTTACTTACTTACTATTGCATAAATAATAAAAATAAAAGACTGATTAAAAACAAGTAGCTCTTCTTTGTGCTCTGAACAGCATCAACTTCAGGGAACAGGGTGAAGTGAAAGCCTTGTGAACCCACTCTGTTTCTTCATCCTGTATCTTCCTGTGTTCACCATCCTGTGCTGGAATGGAGGTCGATAAGGAATATAGAAGAGAATGCCATGGAAACAGGGACACAGAAATGCTTATGTCTTTACCACCACCACCCAAGTCTCCTTCCACCTTGGACAGCAAAGAGCCCCGCTCTGTGACTAGAGGAGCTCATAATAAAGTACCAGCCAAGTGATCACCCATGCACTATATCATTAACAATGGTCCCAGATGGTGGGAATCTTCCATTCCAGCCCATTCACCTTAGCGAATGATTAATGGTCTTGGAATTCAACTAGGACCATAGAAACAGGAGCATGATCACTTGTGGATCATTGGGAACAATTCTGTATATGAATGAGTAGTGTGCTACAGAACTGTAGGGCTGTCAGAACAGTGCTTAGCACTACCATAGGCAATTAATAAAAAGAAAAGGGGTACTAGTGGCACCTTAGAGACTAACCAATTTATTGCTCACGAAAGCTTATGCTCAAATAAATTGGTTAGTCTCTAAGGTGCCACTAGTACTCCTTTTCTTTTTGCGAATACAGACTAACACGGCTGTTACTCTGAAACCTGTAATAGGCAATTATTATTGCACTTCTTACCTACTGTAAGTACTACTGTACTTAACACAGGCAAGACCTCAGGAAGAACAAGTTTTGCAGTCAGAAGTACTCTACAAATGATTCCCTCCACTAGTCCCATAAGTCTAGGAACTAGCAGACCTTAAACTTCTTGATGGGCACTAGAGAGAGAAAGGCAATCTCTCAGACCGTTTACAGCTTCACAGATTGTAAAAAGTACCTTACTTTCTAGGTGCAATGTAACAGGCACTAAGTGGAAACTTACATTTGTGCTTTGTTGACTATTGTGACTTTGTTTTCCTGTAAGTTTGTACAGTTCCTAGCTGAATGGGGCTATAATCCTGACAGCTCTTTGCATGCTACCATAATAACTAATATGAATACATATAGTAGTAATGGATAAGAAACTGATGAGAAAACAATTTTTTACTTTACTACAGTATTGGTCTAAGACTAAATAACATTTGGTTATTGTTTTGTTGACAGAAGGAACGATTGATTTGCAAACAGAAATATACGCCCTGATTCTGCACTTATGTACATGCTTAAATTTATTCCTACAATGGGAACACTCATGTCCACAAATTTAAGCATGTGCATGCTTGCAGGGCAGATGCAACATTGAGATGAAGGGGAAGATCTTTCTAGCAGGACTGCTTCATGATGGAGCCAGTGGCACAATGAATAACGATAGATCAGAACCCAGTAGGTTTGAATCTTGCCTGAGTCATGAGTTACTGCAGCTTTTATAGTGTAGCAGATCTAACGTTAGCCTAAGGCATTAGATGTCCCTTAGCTTGAAACCAAGCAGGATTATTTTAGGGAATCAGACACCACAGTGATTACGCTACATACAAACTTAAATGGAAATAGAACCTTTACAATAGGCACATTTTTAGGCCAACTAACACTGAAAGGGAAACTGGAAATGGAAAGCATCTGTTAGGCCATCTAGTCTGTGCCTTGCCAGCGTCGGATTTTTCTGTGCCATACATTTGCTCATTCATTATCCCTTTTAATAAGGTGGTTGTTCCAAGCAGGTAATTCACTTATTTAAAATAGTGGCAGAAGATACGCGGCATCTACTGACATTCAGGAATCAGCTCTTAGGGTGGCAGGTAGATGCCGTGGGGCTAAGCTCCCTGCGGGGGGAAGGGCTGCTGAGCAGCGTGCAAAGAGCCCCCTTCTAAATGAATGCCTCGAGGGCGCTGCAGACGGGGCGCGGCATCCGTCCCCTTAGCCCCTGGGGGGCTGACTGAACACCCCCTGCCTGCCCTAAGGAGCAGGCAGCGGCTGCCTAGCAGAGCTCTCCCCGGGCGCGTGCCCCCTGCCCGCCGCCCCTCTCCCAGGGAACCCCGTGCCGGACACCCCCCTCAGACGGTGAGAACCAGCCGCCGCCCGCCCAAGAAGAGGAGGTGATCCAGCAGCAGGCGCGCACGCGCGGGGACGGAGCGCCCCGCCCCCGCCCTCGGCAGGGCAACAACCACCCTACCCTGACGTCACCCACACAAAGAAGAAGGGCTTCGTGCGGGCGGCGTTCATAGCGCGCATGCGCACGGCTCACTCAGTCCGCTTGCGTTGGGGTGGTTACAGGGAACCGCCGCTCGATGGCTTCCCCGTTGCAGCCCGGAGAGTTGAGCGGGAGGGACGCTTCCGGTGGAGTGGCGGCTGCATGACGGGCAGGGCGGAGAGGTGAGGCCAGAGTGGTGGTGGGGGCGGGTGTCTGTGAGGCCTGGTTAAGGGGAAAGCGGGGAGCCCAGGAGACTGTGCGCAAGGGGGGGGGGGGGGTACTGGGGGGAGGGGCTCGTGCGTGTATATATTGCGGGAGGGGTACCTGGGGGGGAGGGGTGGTCGATGGGAGGGGCTTGTGTGTGTGTATATTGTGGGAGGGGGCTCCTGTGTGCTCTGATGTGGGAAGGAGGAGTGCTGCTGTGCAGGGGGTTTCTGTGCCTGTTGGGTGGGATGGAGGAGAAGCTTGTCTGTGTGGTGTGAGGGATAGCAGCTGTACCTCGCTATAACGAACAGCTTAGTGTAGGGGGTGAATGTATTGGCCCTGAACTGTACCAGGGGCGTGTTGACACAGAGGCGTGTTGCGATGTCCCCACCATGGGTACTGTAGGCTTTTGCAATTGATGCTCCGCCATGGCATCCATCAGGGTCTTGTGAGTTCTGGATGCGGCAATGAGATGAAATGTTTCACTGTTTAAATTTAAATAAATATAATTTCGTTGACTTTTTAAAAATAAAACTAATGGGAACATTTTTGTTTTAATTTGGTACTGTAACCCAACCCCTTTATTTTTGCTTGTCAAAATCTAAACTGTGCCTCCTACCTAGAATGCTAGTGTCCTTCCTCTTCATGGAAAGCACTTGAAAATAATGTAGGGCCCTTCGAATGGACAGCAATGTAACATTAAGAATTTGTTCACATTTTATCAGAAGCTGTTGGAAGGAGACAGGTAGCTATTGTTGATGGGGATCGCTCTCTTCTGACCTTCTCTTTGCATTGTTGCCTATCTCTAAACACACTGTCAGGTTAAAAATTTTATTAATAAGAGAGAACTAATCCTGTGGTCTGCAGGTCTTTTTAAAGACCGTACTATGCGGGGGCCAGAGTGGAGGAAGGGGGAGAGGCAATATGGGGGAGGAGTTAATAGGAGCAAAGGAGATGGAAAGAGTGGCAGTCATGAGGAAAAGGAGTGGGAAGGACAGTGAAGGAGTGGGATAAGGTCAGGGCAAACAACCTGTCAGAAAACAGCATTCAGTGTTAAACTGCTAACAGTCAGTTTGATAACATCACTGTCATGCAGAAGTGTGGCCCAGCCCCTAGTGCTACTAGCTCACAGGTGGGCGAACTATGGCCAGCGGGCTGGCTCGCCAGCCAATTTAATCCAGCCCTCGAGCTCCCTCTGGGGAGCTGGGTCAGGGGCCGCTTCGCACAGCTCCTGGAAGCAGCAGCTCCTGGAGGCAGTGGCATGTCCCTCCTCTGGCTCCTATGCATAAGGGCAGCCTGGGGGCTCCTCATGCTGCCCCCGGAGCTCCCATTGGTCAGGAACTGCGGCCAATGGGAGTTGCAGGGGCAGCATCTGCAGACAGGGCAGGGCACAGAACTGCTTGGGGCGGGGGCATCGTGCGGTATCAGTAGTCTTTCACCTTCTAGGGCTCAGACTTTCCATCTGCTTCTCACAGAAACTCAGGTCACCAAGGAGACCAGTTTGGTTAGCTCTTCAGACACTTGTGGGAGTTTTCAACTTTTACTCGATTAATCTCTGTGGTATTCTTAGATTAGATAGGATTAGCTACGGACTCCAACCTTGGATTAGGCTATTTAGAAGATCCCAACAGGGACTATTAAATTAAAAGCCCATCACCATTCTGCTGTCTTTCATCATCTAGGAGCTAAGAGTGGTTTCATCTCTCCTGGCACAGTGGAAAAGGGAGACTGGAGAGGGTTGGTTGTGGCACAGCAGAATGCATTGGTATCTGTGAAGGTGGTGGCCAATGCAAAATAATAATCAATCCCACACTCCTTTTTAGGTCTGGCCTACAAATGCAGGACTTCAGGATATCTGTTTAGAAAGGGCCAGTGCTGTGATTCAGCATGGCTGTGTGATGTTCTCTAGCTGCTGGAGAACGAGAGCCACAGTAGCACAGGAGAGGTTTAAGAACTCTACCATGTGTAGCCCATGGTTTTGATAAACTGAGATGCTGGACTGCAGCCGTTCCAAAGCTGTTCTCTTTTCACATTAGGACACTGCTTTGCCTTAAAGCCTCTGACCCTTTGCTTGCCCTCCCATTGTAGTTCTTCTCATATTTTCTTTTGACCCAGAACTCTTCATTATTCTTTGGGTGCTGAATTCACTTCCTCCCCCTGTTTCGTCTCGCTATTGAGCACCAGTGGGAGCAAATCTAAGGAGGCGATTGTGCACCATCTCGTCCGCTATGTAGAAGCCCACGTGGGGTAATATTTACTTCAAGATAATGTTATTAAACAAAATGTTCCCTATTAATTTAGCTAAATCTGCTTGGCTCTGTCCTACACATTGTCTTCCCTGTTGCCTTTATCCATCTCTTGAATATTTTATGCTCATCTTGATTCTGTTGTTGGTTTCTGGATGCAGTTGTGAAATGCTTTTTAAAAGAAAACAAGCACTTTAAACTTTAAAGTCAATCTAGTGCTCATGAAAGAAGGTGGACAGCTCTAGAGATTTAAACCATCACCCATTCACCAGACAGGCATGATATGGGCAGCACAAGGGGTTTGAAGTCATTACAGAGTCATAGGAATCCCGTATGATCTTGTTCACTAACCCTATATGACATAAATTGCTTGAAACTCCATTGCCAGGAATATCCCAAGCAGAGGATTGTACCTCTGTGCCTCATATACAATGTGTCCCCAGTGGAGCTGACTGCAATAATAGAGAAAAGCGGATTTAATCCTCTTCTATGTATGTGCTATTCCTATTTCCGTAGGTTTGACAGCTATAAACAGGAGTATCAGAGGGCAGTCTGCTGCTGAAGGCAAGACAAAAGGGTTCATCTTTTCCTTCTCTCCCTCTTTCATTTGTCTCATCTTGTGTAGCTGCTTCCCCATTGATCCCAGCAAGTAGAGTGAAACTAACAAGGTTTGTCAGGTTCATTAAGTGGACAGTAGCAGCTTGAGAGCTATTCTGTGGGGAAGAACAAATTTAAATAGAGAGGAAGATGAGGAAAGAAATGGGGAAGGAGAAATGTGAAGAGAGGAAGAGAACTGAAGAAAAACATCAAAGGGATCATTAGGGTGGGGAGAGAGAATTGCTCTTGTGGTCTAGCAGTAATGGCTAAAAGTTTGGAGTATCACTCTGAGAGCATCTTATATTCTAGAGATTCCATTTGGCTGTGTGAAGGAGCAGAAGTGAGGGACTCTGGAGGGAGTCTCCTTGGTCGGAGGGAAGTTTGCTGACATGTTGGCTCTCTTGGAAAAGAGAAGGCAAAAGTGGAAAATTTGGATTTTCCTTTTCCTTTGCTTCCAAAAGAAATAGTTGGAGGAGAGAGGTGGGGAGGTGCTTTAAACAAAAGGACAGATATGCGAGAAAACGGACAGAAAACAACATCATGGTGGAGGACGTGCATGAAATGCAAAGAAATGAGGAATGGGAAAAAGAAATGGAGGTATGAATCCATCAATGGGAACTGGGTGCCTAAAAACCTTTTGAGGATCTTGGCCTGAGTCTTCATGCCATTTAATCCCTGGCTTCTCTGCAGAAACTACCAAATTAAGTGATGTCTCTATATGGAGAACTGTGTACAGTATTAGGAATTAGACTAATTTTACATAGAGCTGGGATGACAAACCTCAGATGTGCTAAAAGTGATACCTAATGTGTTTTACGGTTATGCCAATGACATTGGCATTAGCTGTGTTGCAGTGAGAAATGCAGCCTCAAGCATGATGCCCTCATCCTGTGTGAATTACAAGTGTGATTTGAGGGTGGAAGAAGGATCATACTGGCAAATGCTTGGGATCCTGGAACATCTCAAAGAGCTGCAGTTTTTCCTCTTCCTTCTGTAGGGAAGTGTGTATATGTGTGCGTGTCCATTCTTTGCCCAGAGATGTCTGCTCTTTCCAATTATGCCTTGCGGATGGCCCGCCTGAGTGCCCGGATATTTGGAGAAGTTGTCAGGCCAACAGACAATAAGTCCATGAAAGTAGTGAAGCTGTTCAGCGAGCAGCCCCTTGCCAAACAGAAGGAGGTCTACGATTACTATCCCCCTCACAACACCTACTTCGCCCTCATGAAGAAACTCCGCTTCTTTGGCCTCTACAGGTGATCCATGTGTGTAATGTGGGGGGTGGGGGAATGGACTGGGCAACAAGGAGTTGTGGATTTTATTAGGGTTGTGTTAAAGCAGCAGCAGCACTATTAAAATGGTGCAGATCAGAAGACAGACAGTCCGAATAGAAGAAGCACTTTTTTGCTGTGCACTTTTTTGCTGTGCTTGGTGTGGGAAGAATAGAGTAAAATGTGAGCTGGTTATTCATGTAGTTTTTCCTATTTGGATGCACTGAACCTTTTTTGTGGGCAAGAGTTCATAGACCAATGGGTGTAGTTAAGCAATCACATGTCAATGTGGGACTTGCTTTTTCTAGCTCAGCGGTTCTCAAACTGTGGGTCGGGACTCCAAAGTGGATCACGACCCTGTTTTAATGGGGTTGCCAGGGCTGACATTAGACTTGCTGGGGCGGCCCGGGCCCAAAACTGAAACCTGAGCACAGGTTTCAGCCTGGGCTTTTGGCTTTGTCCCCCCCCCACCCCCGCCCAGAGGCGGCAGGGCTCACGTGGGCTCAGGCTTTGTCGTAGTCTCCCTTCCCCCAGGTTTGTGTGATAATTTTTGTTATCAGAAGGGGGTCGTGGTGCAATAAAAGTTTGAGAACCCTTGTTCTAGCTGTTTGGGGCAGGGGCCTTATCCATTAAGAAAACAGTGCTTTGCAAATCTGATGAATGATGAGTGTGATGTCTGTCTGCAGAACAGAAGCTAAAATAGAATAACACTATCTCACATGTTGGTGATAGGCTTCATTCCTTAATTTCTGTTAAGTACTTTGAGATTCTTGAATGGAAGGTGCTGCTGTAATGCAAAATATCATGATGTTATTGTTTTGTTTTCCTCTTGATGTAAAACACACTAGGATAGTGTACATATTGTATAATATTTAGTTTAGTTCTCATCTTGTTTAATGTACATCTCTCCATTCTTCGAGGTGGGAATCTACCATTCTGAGTGGGAAGTATTGGCCGCCAGAACCCACTGCACTCTTGTTCTTTTGGAAGAAGTTAAATTTAACCCTCTTCCCTCTCTTTCCTCCATCCAGAGATGAACATCAAGATTTTAAGGAAGAGATGAGACGGCTGAAAAAGCTCCGTGGTAAAGGAAAACCCAAGAAAGGAGAAGGAAAGAGAGCTACCAAGAAGAAATAGAGCTACTTTGGAAATGCAACAGACTACTTTGGAAATGTCAGAGTAAAAGCAACCCTATCCCTTTCTTCCCAGCCAGAGGTGGCTTTGCATGCAGCTGAGTTCCTGGCTGCAGTGGGGAAGGGGTGTAAGCAGTCTGTCAGATATTAAACTCTGAATTGAACTCTGTTTTTACTAGGCGTCCTTGAGCACTCAGGTTTTTGGGGGATGATTTTTTTTTTCCACCAGTGACTGTATGTATGGGAATCATTCAGTATGTTCCAGCACCCATGATGATGATTATTTGGGTTTCAATTGCTATTGGAGCCCTTTTCTACCTGAGTCAGCAATAAAAAACCAGTCTACATTTTTGGTATTCACATCTGCTGCTTTCAGTCCTTATTTCTTTGGCTTTTCACTTTCGCCAAAATACTACATGTTCTATCTTTTTATTCATTAAGTATGTTTTACTTCTTTGTATTGATCCCAGTGCTGTTTGGTTCAGACTCAGTAAGAATGATGCCTTCTGCTACTGTGTAGCCTGGAACATCAATTTATAATGCATGCAGCTTTACCCACCCTACCCTTTACCTTGGTGGTTGCTTTTATTTAATTCTAGAAACAGTTCATTTGCATTATGCACTGGAGGGCACTTCCTGGTCTCCTCCCTGCCCACAGCACTCTCATTGTACTGTGTGTAATTAGATCTACAGATGATAGAAGTTGTGGTGTGAGGATTCTAAATTGCTTCCAAGTTCTGGTCCCTACCAAATGAATTATTGTTAAATATGTATTACTCCAAAAGGAGATCAGACAAGGATGTTTGTTTGTCTGTAAGGACATGTATGTATTATTCCAGAAGGAAATTAACTCAAGTTCATTGATATTGGGGGTACCTTTATATCTAGGCTCCTGCAGCGTTATCCATATTCACAACTATGTGTCTCCTTACCCTTCTTTTGTCTGTCTTCCTGTCTATTTGTTCCCTTTACGTGGGTGCAGCAACAGAAGATACATCCACATCTGTTCCTCCTGCTCCCTGTGTTTTAGGTGTACCTTTCTGGCCCTCTTCCCACTTTAATGCTGATGCCCTCTCTTCCAAGCCTATAGGCACAGCTCTTTCCCCACTTGCACAATGTACTGCTAACAGTACTCCCTTGGCTGCCTTCCTGGATGTGGCAAGTGAATTAGCAGGAGAGGGCCAAGTTAAAAGGCTTGTGTGCATGATGGGGGAGAATGTAGTACGTAGCAAGCCTTCAGACTCCAGAGGCACCTACTGAAATAAACATCTTCTGCATACCCTGGAACATACAGACACGCTGAATGTAAAAATCATCAGGGGGGTGTACTCTTCCCTGTGTATCTATACCACATGAACTTGAGAATGGGGGTAACTTGATAGGTATGCTCCAACTGGAGATACCCAGTAGAAATTCGTGTGTGGGTCTATGCATTCATGGTCATGTTAGGGATGAGGTTTTATATAGACAATCAAAAATATGGCTTCTGGAGCTTACCATCCACTCCTTATGCAGCTCTAGTGTTTAGTATTCCAGTACATGAGATTTTCTATGTATCTTATGTTAGTTAATCCTTATTTTATGGTGTCTTCCCTGGCAAACAGTAATCAACTAGGTTTTCTCTCTCTCTCTCACTCACTCACTCACTGTATGTGTGTTTAGAGTGCTGAGATACAGTTGGAGAGGAGACTTTAACTTCGTTTCTAGACTTTTGAGCATTTAAAAATCTCCACTAATAAATTATGTAATATTTTTTCCAATTCATACTTCAGTATGCAAATGAGCACCCATCACAAATTCTGGCCACCTTTGGCAAATGTCTAAAAAATAATAAACCAACTCCAGCACTTACACGCAAACAACCACTACCCTCCTCTCAATCACCCCGATTCCCAACTCCTTGCAGGGCAGAGAGAAGAGATGGTTCTTGCAACATGCCCTGAATAATAAACTTAGGCTATGAACTGAAACTGCAGGGCAGTGAATTTCAAAGGCATAGATTTCCCCCAGAAATCACCTCCCAGCAGCCCCATCTCTCTTATTGTAAAGGGGCTTTATCTATCTGAAATATTTATATGGTCCTCTTTACTGTAGTATCAGAGTACCTCATAATGATTAATACATTTATCCTCACAGTGCCCCCGTTCGGTAGGGAAGTGTAACTATCCTCATTTTACAGATGGAGAGCTGAGAAAGAGAGATTCTAAGATTCTCTACACTGCAATATAAGAACTGTGACTTGGCCACAGCTGGCCCAGATCAGCTGACAAGCGCTTTTGGGGCTAAAAATTGCAGTGGAGATGTTTGGACTCAGGTGCCTGGCCTCTAAAACCCTGTGAGGGAGTGGGTCTCAAAAACTGGGCTCCAGCCTGAGCCAGAATGTCTACTTTGCATTTTTTAGGCCTGCAGCCACCCTGTGAGGCGGAGTCAGCTGAGGCAGGGTATGCGACTGGATGCTGCAGGTTTTTTTATTACAATGTGCTTCCCCCTTGTATAACCTTAGACTTTAGATCTACAGTTGTTTTTACAGTGGAATTACCTTACTTTGATATTTAGATGACATGGAGGCTGAGTGCACCTGAAATAATGTTACACCTATGCTCCAACTCTTGATGGTGACAAACTCAGTTCATTGACCTTTAAATAAGGACCTGCAAGCCAATGTCAGCTTTCATCTGTATCCTGAACAGGTTTATCGAGGTATCTTGGGCAATTTATATCACAAGGTAAGAGGGTCAGTGTCACGGTTTATTACAAGTGAGGCATGACTGTCAGAGGAAGTGTGAAATTGATATCTAGCAAAACATTACAAAGTATAAAGAAATATGTTTCTCTATATCTGAAAATCCAGCCTTGATCTTTTGAATGCATTTGTATATTATGACAGTAACAGCAACCTTGAGTTAATACTGTATTTTTAAGGGTAGCAATGTTCTAAAATAGGATTCATGAGGCTCTTTAAAACTTACTCTCTCATTAGGATACAAACAAGTAACAGGGTGACTTGCCCCTCTAAAAGGGAGCAGGATCCAGTGCACCTGGACTGATTACCTGCTGCTCAATAGTGTTTACGGGAAAGCAACTGGGCCTTGGGAGGCGGGAGACAGCTGCAGGTGGCTGGCAGATGCCTGTTGAAACTGCAGCTAGTAAGAAGGCTGCTGAGTCAGCAGGGGAAAAGCACCAGCTGGGAGAGCTTGTAGGGAAGGCCAAACTAGTTAAGAGGTGCTGAGACACAGACCCTCAGGGAGGAAGAGCAGTGTCTAGCTTTAGATGGGAGTGAATGAAATGAACTTAAAGGAAGGAAAGATCCTCAGGGAGGAGGGACAGAGCCCAGCTGAAATCAGGGTGAAGACTTTGTATGTTTGAGCTTTCTTTTGAAAGACTTCATGTAGGACTTAACAAATCAGAGGGGGGGAATGTTTTGAATATCCGGCCTATGTGGACTTTTTAAGGGGCCCTGAGTGAAGGAGAAATTGAGGCAGGGTGCTGTCGAACCATATTTGGCTAGAAGACGGCACAACAGGGCAAGTATCCCCTTTGACAGAGATACACTGAGGACTTTCTTTGAGCAAAATAATTGACCTGGCACAGCCCTACCTTATGGGATCCAGTGTTGTCTATCTTTACGTATCATGCAGCCTCCTATTATAGTTTAATAAATGCAGGTTTCTTTTGGAAACAGTGAAGAAGTTAAATACTATTGTGAGTGTAGCCATGACTAGCACCACTTACTGAAAATGTGGTGCAAATTGATTATTAATAACTTGTATATTACTATGACAGTGATAGTAGAGGGGGGAAAAGAACAAGTATAACTTTTTTCACACCCTAGGCATGTGTGCATCATTCATGATAAATGTTAAATTTAAAATAATTCACCTGGCTGCGGGGGGTGGGGGGGGGGAGTGTATTCTGTTCTACTAGTTTGAGTGCAGAATTGGGTAGCTGGAGATCTGGAATATGTCCCTAGTTCCGCCAGTGAGTTGCTGTTTATTCTGTGTCATTGTGCGTCAGTTTTCCCATCTATAAATTGGAATGTTTACCTACCCCATAGAAGTGTTTTGAAGTTAAGATGCTACCTGCACTGGTAGAGTATGTCCCACTCAAAGCAGAGGTAAGCTCCTACTTGTGCAAATAGCAGCTTTGCCTGTCTACACTAGGGCCTGCACTTGTGCACCTCTGCCAATGGCTGGCTATGGTGGCTGTAATGGGAGCAAATCCACAACGTACAATGGAAAATATACTTCAAAACCTGATTTCAGAGTAATTCTTTTCACACAAGAGTTGATGACACCAGTAACACCTGAAACAAGCTGTATGGCACTCTGCATTCACTGTTCTGCTTTAGGTGTTCGAGATGTTCCCTTCCAGTAGCTGCTCACTCTGGACTTAATTGGTAAGTGGGGACGGAGGGAGGTGATTTTCAAACATTTTGTTTTAAATGGTAAATGTATCTGCAACTTTTAAGTGTAAACACACATTCCCTTAGTGATTTGAGTTAAGACAGTTTTGCATACTTTTTTTTTTAAACACAAAATGTGGAGGGAATGTCACGTTAGCCTCAGAATTCTATTCCCGTGTGTGGTCATTGGACACTTCTTGTACAGCTCTTGGATTGGAGCCCTCCAAGCAACACAGCTTATCAGAGAACATCTCTGAAGCCTTGTCTTCCCTACTAAAAAAAGGTCTTAAAAAAAAAAAAGTCCTCCTCCAGGCAGCTATTACTTGTGAGCAATCCCAACATGAAAACACCGTGAAAACAAAGCACTTTTTTACCATGAGATAAATTAGGCAAGATCAAACCCAGGCACGGGTAGAGGGTTGACCTCACGTAGTTTACCTTGTGGTAAATTAAAGCCTTGTCTTCACTGTGTTTGTACCTCAGGCTAGCTTGTGTGTTAGTTACCCTGAGGTAAAAAATACGCCCTTCTTTTTAGGCAGTAAAGAGAAGGTTTGGCCTGTGCCCTCTTGACTGAGAATCCCAAGTGTAAGGGCAGGCACTCTTCCTGTGCAACATCTTCTAGGGGTTGGAGGCTGTTTCATGTCTCCAAAACTACTTGCATGAAATTCGTTTATAACAGCCTTAGACTCAAGGGTCTAATTAAAAACAAGACTTAGTAAGAATGGAGGAGTAAATTAAAACAAATGGTTTACATAACCTTTGTAGTTTTTATATTAGGCCAGAATTAGACTAGGTAGGTACATCTTGGGCCAGAGCCTTAAGACTGATCTTTCGGGGACAGATCAGCTTGGTGGAAGAGGACGTGTAAAGGTTGCACAGCCATATATCTCATTTCCTGCTCCCTGTGCACTTTCTTGCCTCCTTCAAAACCAATCTGTGTTGGGGAATACTCGGGGGGGGGGGGGGGGGGGGGGGGGGGGAGAGGACTAAAAATTATTAGTCCCAAAAGGATTAATTTATGATCATAGAATAAAACGAGCCATGTGGTTAAATGCTAACTAAATAGAGACATAATTGTTTATAAATATTTGAAGCTTCTAAACATCAATGCAGCTGAGGGATTGTTTAGAATTGTCTAAGGGGATATAAATAGGACTAACGGGTTGCTGATTCTGCTGCCACTGCTGAATCTTAGTACTCTACAAGTATTAACTGTTTAATGAAATTGAGAAGGATAATTTAGGCTGAATAGTGGGGGAAACTTTCCAAGGTGGTTATGTAGTGGACTGTGGATTGGGCTCCTAAAAGAAGTAGATTACACCTCCTTGGCTTGAGCCATTCATTCAAAGCTAGACTGGACAAAGCTTTGTAAAATACAGTGTAGGGAGCAAGTCTATGCTGTGGGGGAGGGGAGATGTGCTAGCATCTCTAGCTGCTATGAGTCTATGAAAACAAACCTCTCCAAGGGATAAGAAATGGGGGAGGACCTTATATCCATTATGGTGTTTTGTCTAAATCTGAAAGTTCTTTACTTCATCCCACTGCTCTTAAACCCATTTGTAAATATTTGATGGAGTTCAGTGGGTATGCCCCATTCTCCTATGTTGCTTGTCTTCTGGGCTTTTTCAGTACATAGACCTTTTAGCAGTATCAGAAGCAGAATGTATTCAGTCTGGAAAAAACGAAGAAACTTGACACAGCTGCAACACTTCTTTTGCAGCAAAGGTAAAAGTAAACATATAAGGAACCTAGTGTTTCGTTACAATTCTTGCCTGGATACAGATTGATAGGGTTGCTCAGGCCAAGATTTCAGAAGTGGGTGACTTAAGTTAGGCTTTATATTCAAGCAATTAAAGAAGTGGCCTGATTTTTTTATTTTATTTTTTAAATGCTGACCCACTGATTTAATTTAGACTAATACCTGCATAAGAACTGAGGTCCAGATTCATAAAGGGATGCAGGGACCTAAACCCCAGCTTTAGGTGTGACTGTGATCCACAAAACTCACTTTCAGCTGCTGCCTAACTCTGTAGGTGCCCAAATTCGTGTGGCCCCTAAACATTCACTAAAAGTTCCCTAGGTGCCTACTTTTCTGCCTCCAGCCATGTGTAGAGTGCCTCACTCTAGGCATTACACATATTGACTCTATTTCCCCATGTTAAGTATCCTGACACCTTCTTGCCAACTGTCTAAATGGGCCATCTTGATTATCACTACAAATGTTTTTTTCTCCTGCTGATAATCGCTCATCTTAATTAATTAGCCTTTTACAGTTGGTATGGCTACTTCTACCTTTTCATGTTCTCTGTATGTGTATATATATATCTTCTTACTATATGTTCCATTCTATGCATCCGATGAAGTGGGCTGTAGCCCACAAAAGCTTATGCTCAAATAAATTTTAGTCTCTAAGGTGCCACAAGTACTCCTGTTCTTTTTGCGGATGCAGACTAACATGGCTGCTACTCTGAAATCTAGGCATCTGGATGCTTGTCTCCTGTCCCACCTAAGTCCCAGTGTGATCCATGAACTATCTTTCCTGTGGGGCCTGAGCTGGTAGGTGTGCTCGGAGGCTGCCTACTGGCTTGAGCCCCATTCAGAATTGAGGAGGAGGTGTATCCCCTATAACTTTTAGCCCACTGGTTACAGCACTCAACCAAGATGTGGGAGACCGAAGTTCAATTCCTCCCTCTGGCTGCTGGGGAGAGAACAGGGGTCTCACACCTCTCATGAGTGCCCTAACCACTGAGCTACTGGATATTATGATGTGGGCGTAGAATTCTCCCTCTGTCTTGCCTCTTGAAGCTGTTCCACTGTACATAATGAAGTACAGACTCATTGGAGCAGGGGGGCTGGATCCTGGGTCTCCTACTTCCCCCCTCTGTTCCCCAATCACAGACTATAGAGTCATTCTTTCACTCTCTGGCCCCATGACTATTTAGGTATTTCTCCAAAGCGGAGGAGCATCAACAGGAGAGATTCTTCTCAACCCCTATCAGAATCACCCAGACCCCAGTAGTTAAAGCAGCCTCCTGAGAGGTGGAAGACCCCTGTTTAAATCCTTTCTTCCCATCCGGCACAGGGGGACTAGAACCTGGGTCTGCCCTAACACAGGTGAGATCTCTAACCACTGGACTACCAAGTTATAAGGGAGGCACCGCTTCCAGCTCCAACTATATCACCTATTCTCACAAAAAATGGCTTAGACACCTGACTCCATGAGAGGGTTCTCAGCTGTAGATCACAAGCACATGTTGTCCTTTTTCAACCCAAACAGCTAATCAGAGTTAGGGGCTCTTGGGGTGCTCCACATGGGAGTAGAAATTGATGAAGTCTGGTATTTTTTGATGCTATTGTTTATTTAAAGTCCTGCTTGTCCAAATGCAGGAGAAACCAAGAACAAGGGATAGCTGCTTTGCTTACAGCCCCAAGCCTCTTTAGCCAGCACCAGACCCCAGAGCTCTGTCTGGGCTTCTCCCAAGGTCATGCTGTGTTTATAGGCTCCTGCTTGTTTTTTTTTTTTTTCATTGCCTCTAAGTCTCTGCCAGTTTCTTGTCTGTTTGCCCACCTGTACTTTTTTCCCCATACCTGCAGACACCCAACTGGTCAGAACAACCCACAGAGAAACCCTCTGCCCAAATGGTGCTAGTTTCTGGGCAGACTCCATTATGCCTTGTTTTAGATGTGGCCCCTTAACTGCACTCTACTGCTATCTTAAGTGAAGGGCACATTCACACATGAGTTTCAACCATGTTTTAGCTCAACCCATAACAAAGTTTAACCCAGCTCATAGCACTGAGGTAGATATCTGTCTCCCTGCAGCCCTGACTTAGGTACTTAACACTGAGAGGGGTGGGGCTAAGGACACAACCCTCTTGTTGGCATCTCCCATTGGCTAGTTTAGGCAGCTCCCCACCTAGTATGCTGGCTTTTGTGGATTATATTTTAATGTGTCTATCTCCCTATTCCTTGTATAGGGAGCCTAGGCAACTAAATCAGGTTTTGTGGATTCCATTATTGTTCCAGCGATTTTTCTAGGCACCTAAAAGTTAGGTGTTGTGACTCCTAAATCCCTTTGTGAAGCTGGGTCTAAGTAAATACTTAGTGAGGACCTTAGGTTTTAGTCCCTGGAGAATCTTTGTATACCTGATTCAGCATAGGCTAATGCATATTAGGCCCCAGTTCAGCAAAGCATTAACCAAGTGCTTAATTTTAAGCATTTAGTGAAAAGGGATCAACTTAAAAATGTATTTAAGTACACTGCTGACCTGAGGACTTATTTTGTTTTCAGCAGATTGAATCATAGGTTACATTTTTAAAAGCATTACCAAGAACATGTATAAACAAAGATGGGATGTGCCTGAATGGATATTTCTTCACCTAAGTGCACCACTTACCAAAAAATGCAGAAGCGGTCTCTGGAAATAAGTCTCAATTCTTTAAGGGCAGTAGTTGAATTACATGTAGCTAATGTGAACTGAAAAAGTTAACATCATACTGAAGACTGCTTAAATAATCAATGGCACACAAACCAACTGCCAAGAAATTCAACAGTAAGGCTGCCATAGTTCCCTAAATGAAACAGGGACATGGGATGGTTCAGAGAGATTGGTAATGGGCCATAGAACCTTTTCTGTTGCCACGACAAATCTAGCTTGGGTCAATAGTGACCAAAAGCTATTAGCATCTGAGGGCTGTTCAGCAATCTGCATGAAGTGAGTTGATATTCTCTGCAGGCTCGTGTTCATGTCAATAACCATGATCGCAACTGGCGTAGGAGAAAGACCAAAGGCTGAATCCAAGTGGAGACTGATCTATCCTATTACCCAAAAGATGGTGCAGCATGGGGAAGCTCATGTTGCTGCTGCTGGGCTGTTCTGTGTCTGTTTTTATTACTATTGATCTTATCATAGCACTGAGGAGCTCCAGTTATGGAGCAGGACCCCACTGTGCTAGGCACTCTGCAAACACAGAAGAAAAAAACAGTCTCTTCCCCAGCCCTGCTTGAAAGTGCTTACAATCAAAATAGGCACTATGATAATAATACTCAGACAAAAGGCAATGGATGGACTTTCAGTCTAGCACTGTTCACAAACACTAAATTCACACTTTAACAAATAAAATACAAAATATCAACCAAAAGCATGAGAATCTTGCAGTCATTATTGACTGCTGGAAAGTAGCACTCCATAGCCTCTTGGCTTGTTTCTACTCTTAGCCACCCTGCTTATACAGTGTGTCATTTTTCAAGACACTGCTCTATTGCCTGGTATTGACCAAGGCCCAGGTATAAATTCTCTCTGTATCCTGTCAAAATCAAACTGCTAGTTAAGTCCAACATGCCATGAAATAAAAGCTCTCTTTATAATAAATAATAATGACTTCTGAGTATAGATGAATATTAGAATATTTACAAAACATACAATTCATTTATAAAAACAGAAATAAAAAATGGATCTGAGATGGAGCCCTGCAGAACTTCCCCATTAGGGAGTATCTGGGAGTTGTATTCATTTGCTGAAACAAATTGTTGTCTTTTGTAGGGAGAAGTCGTCATATCAAATAGAACAGGAATACCCATGTCCAGAAGCCTTTAGTGTAACTGACGGCTTCAAGCAATCCACAGCATCAAAAGCCTTTGAGAGATCATTGAACATTGCACCAGAAATTTTGTCTGTGGTCTATTGCATCTTAAACATTCTCAGATACTCACAGAAATGATAACCATAGAGTATTTCAGTGAGTTGCCTGATTCCTACATGCTAGACAAGCAGATTGCATCTTAGAGGAAACCAAATGTAAGCAAGTCTTTTTTTACCACTGACAGACTATTAATTGTGGTGTTAACCCCATCAGTACTCAACCTTCGTATCTATATATTACAGTATAAAACTTCCATTAAAAACCAAACAGCATTCAATGCATCACTGAAGAACATATATTAAAAACAAATGAAATCCCCGGCTAAAATTTAACACACAATTCTGACAAACAATTTTCTCAACATGAATTGACACATAGCCATCAACTGAAAATTTCTGTCTGGACAGGTAGGCTGAGTGTTGGGGAATATCTGGAGTGGAATAACAGGGAAAAGCATGGGATGTTGGTGGACCTTGGAGGGGCATCAGGCAGGTAGGGGGAGCAGCATAGGTGGTAGAGGGCATGGAGCATATAACAGGTAAGCTCCACTCCTCCAGTGCATGTGAATTCCATGTGCTTACGCAATCCCTGCTTATGCTAAAGAAGCCTCCCCCTCTCCTAGACAGGTTTTCTCCTGTGCTGAGGAACTCCTGCCTTTTTCTTTCTTTCTGGGGATTCTCCAGCTCAGGGAAAACCTGTACATCAGGAAAGGGGCATCACTACCCTTAAGGAAGCAGACTGCCCCATCACAGTGACAAATTGTTGTTCTTTACTCTTATCACTTGATACTCTGTTACCCCAGACGACTGTGAAAAGAAACAGTGAAGATGGGGAGGCTGGGCTGGCTAGCAGGCCAGCCCCCTTGAAGATGATTAAGTGGAGAGGAAATGTCCAGTCTCCTTCACAGAAGCTACAAGGATTGTTTCCAATCAGCTACTTTAACAACCATAGAATGGTTGCAAAGAATTCCCAGCTGAAATAGCAGAAATAGTCATAAAATCAATACAACCAACATCTCTTACAGCAATGACCATTGATTGGGCAACATTATTTCACTGTCCCATTCCAAAGCTGCAGTTTCTGTATTTGAGTCCCTATATTGCTTTAGCATCTTCTTTGTCTTATAGCTTTCCTACTCCAGACCCATATAATCCCTAATGACTTTTGCTGTTCCGTGAAGGAAGTAAAAACTGAAGGAAAAAAAAAAACCCTGAGAGAGCGGATGCATTCACTTGCTAATCTGTTAACATTAGATCAGAGATGCAAGGAGAACCTCACTTCCTTGAAAGTGGTGGGGGGAAAAATCAAATTGCAGCAGGTGCTGGGGTCAGAGGAAAAGCTCAAGGAAACAAAGACAGAAAATGCAAGCCTGGGAGTTGTGGAAGAAAGTTCTAAAACCAGGCTGTATAACTGTCTGGACACCAGATTAAACTGTTTTATGTGGAATCCTTGAAATTCCCCTTCCTTCAGCCCCAGTAAGTTCTCTAAGCTGTGTTTTGTACCCAGTTAAGCAGTTGTAGAATATGAAATGTGACCATCAAGTGGAAGTATAATACAAGAAATCTACAACCATTTAGCACTTAAAGGCTGATCCATCTGAATTGTTAATGACAGACTTTTTTTTTAGAAACCAGATATTTGCATGACTGCATTAATCAAAGCTATGAGACGCATAAGTAGAAACCGAAGTTAACAGAAATGTCTTGGCTGATTCGATCAAGTATGGTATTTGATCCCTGTTTCAGCAAAACAAATCAGGCAATGCAGCTACTTCTCTCTCCTCCCTCCCCTTCCCATTTTCCACAGCCTCCCATTCCCCATGCACATTGCCTCTCTTCCCCCTTCGCTGGTGGCTTCTGACCCTGCTTCATTCTCTCTCCAGCTAATATTCTGTCCAACCCCTGCCTCTCTATCTCCTTCTCCCATAGCTGCCTCCTGCCTGCTCCCTTTCTTATCTTAATGATGACTTCACTTCAGGACTCACCGGTTTCTATTAGTGAATCCTGATGTGCCACCTCCATCAGCCTTTTGAGGTCACCTGTACTACTGCACAAGTGTTTGGACCTTTCAGTATCTCATATTTCTACTGCACAGGTGATTGCAGGAGCAGGAGACAGTAGGTTGGGGCTCAGCACATAGACAGTTGGATCTTAAAGTCGCCATTAAGATAGGAGAGGAAGTGGATTGGTGTGTGTGATTTTTGTTTTGTTGTGAGGGTGCTGAAAGACATGCAGGGCATGGAAAGAAGAGAAATTAATTCTTATTTAGCTAGTGATATGTGCTCCAGGCCCATCCCCTTTATGTGACATATGGCCCAATCTGACCGCCTTCCCAACTGCCAAGACCCTCCCTGATGTGCATAGTCCATCGAAAGGGAAATGTTTTGGTTTTTGCTTTCCAAAGGTCACTTTGAATGTGTGAGTTGTATTTCAGAGTAATGTTTTATTAGAAATGATCCTGCAAAGTTATTTTCAACCTGGGTCCAGTGAAAAGCTTGTGGCTCAGTAAATATGCCTCTTACCACTCCCAAAATGAGAAGTAAAAAGTTATTTTTAAAAGGGGGTTATTTAGAACATCATTCCTTAAAATATAAGAATGGTATCTGAGTTAAAAACTTTGTGGACTTTTCTTTCTTTTAAATAAATACAAAATTTATTAAAGAGGAAAAGTTATGATGTTTCTTAAATTAATATTGCAAAGTATTTTTTAAAAAATAGAATGTTCTACATAAATATTTAGAACAAATATTATATATGATATATTTAAACTATAAAACACATATGTGTCATTTGTAACATTTAGTTTTTAACTTAAATCTTTTACTAGTGTCAAATCTCTGAAAGCTTAGATCTAATGTGCAGCCTTTCAAAGTCACTGGGCAGTAGAGAAATTGTACTTTGGTTTGAGGAAAATGTAACTTTTGTAATGATTTAAGGTCATTTTATTTGTGATATAATTGTTTTATATTGTTAAGTTGTCTGGGTTATAGTTCTTTAGTTCTCTGTCTAAGCATTAGGGGCTTGAACCTATACAGTGAAAGTTAATGGGAATTTTTCAATTGGCTTGAATGGAAGCAGTATCCAGTTTTTATATAACAAGCATATGCAAACTAGATAGCATTTTTGTGCCTTTTGAGGGGGAAAGAGAAAGCATGAACTGAGAAGATGACTTTTAGTGAGAACTGTTCAGCTGCCAGTTACTTATCCCCTGCCAAATATTAGTTCATTTCCATACAGAGGGCATACAGCATCAAAGGTCTGAGGCTCAACAGCATTGCAGAACTTCAGGATTCTTCAGATGGAAGCTTCAAACGATGTGAAGAACTATCATCATATTCTGCTAAAAAAAAATCAACAAGATCAACAGAGAAACAATAACAGAAAGAATCAAAACACCTATGCTTTTTCTGAAAAAAAAAACAAACACAAAAGTTGGTGCAAAAAATGGCATAAGTACACATTCCTTGGAAAGGGGCAGGTTTTTTTTGTATTTACAAATACAAATTTAGTTAGACTGTCTGTACTACAGGAATGACCCACCCAGAGGTCTGGATGGTTTAAGGGTTGGTCAATGAAAAAACAGAGCCCTTCACATCAAGGTCACTAATTTGACTTGGACTTTTGTTGATAGTGACTGGAAGTACCACCTAAAGGCTGTCTGGTAGCCTCTGCAAAATGGAATAGTGGTATCGATCCTTAGTGAACAGAATTCTATATCAAAAGCACTGTTACATTTAACACTGATTAGCCTCCTTTCTGATGGGCTAAGCAGAGAAACCAAAGATGGTGCAGGACCACAAAATATGAATTACATTCATCAATGGATGTGGACCCTCCCAAAGAGCAAGGAGGTACAGTGTGAATAGTAGGTTTCTCCTCTATTCCTCCCAATCCATTATCTCTTACCAGCATTGCATTCTCTCTTTTATTTAAAAACAAAACAAGCAAACAAAAAAAAACCCCACCCATACCATGTGTATTAGGTGGTAACTCTTGGCTCTAATTCTAGTTCTTGTTCTCAGTTGGCAGCATTAAGGTTCCTACTTGAAGCCCTTAATGTGTTACACAGTATAAATAATAACAACATAGTATGACTAACACTCTCCATGTGAATGCAAACCTCCTGATAAAATCAAATGCACAAGAACAAAGCAACGTGGGATTATTAAAGGCAGTAGGAAAAAGTACTAAAAAAATGTAGATTGATGGTAGGCCACTGGTTGCTGATGTTAGACTTACACCCTGACTGTAAATTGTTTGGAGAATAAAACATGGATTATGACTAAGATTTGCACAGTAAGGCCAAATTCATCACTGTGGTAAATTCTATTGAAGTAAAAGGGGTTACACCAGGGATGAATTTCACCCAGTGACTTTTCCATTAACATCAGCTACCTAAGGAATGCGCCCAGATAAGTACTTAATACTACACTTCTTTTCATTTCCTCACAAGTACAGGGAAATCTCTCTCAACATTCTAATCTTCATTGTTACATTTATTTCCTAATCTGAGTTTTGTTTACAGGCTGTGCACACATTTTCCCAACACTTCAGATTCTTATCCCACAGAGGGCATTGTTGACTATTATCTTTTCAACAGTATGTTTAGAACACAGATTTGTAAACCATAAAGTTACAAACTTGGCAAGTAACTTAGTTTTTATGTTTGGTTCACATACATAGTGTTGGCTAGTGGTGGTAGTACTCCGAGCCATCTGTGACACAAGAATTTGGGCTTCTATTCAGAGTAGCAGCCGTGTTAGTCTGTATTCGCAAAAAGAAAAGGAGTACTAGTGGCACCTTAGAGACTAACCAATTTATTTGAGCGTAAGCTTTCGTGAGCTTCATCCGATGAAGTGAGCTGTAGCTCACGAAAGCTTATGCTCAAATAAATTGATTAGTCTCTAAAGTGCCACTAGTACTCCTTTTCTTTTTGGCTTCTATTCAGTGATGATACTGTACTGCCCTAGAAGGGAGGTGCTGTGTTGTTAAGGTGTAGTGTGTCAGATGACTTGTTAAACAAATCCCTTCTGCATATCTCTGATGGCTGTCCAGGTGGGAGTTAAATATTGTGTGGCCTTTTGAACAGAGCAGGGAATAATTTTGAGCAGACTTGTGGCCAACTTTCCTCCTCCTAATAAAACAGGATCTAATGTTCCAGTCTGTATGGGAGTTATTGCTGAGTTCATACAATAAATAACTGTTATATTTACTTAACATGGAAAGTACTACCAGCACCTAACTCATTTCCAAGTGCTTTTACAAAGCACTAACTTGAGTGTGAAAGGTGCCATATAAAACCAAAAGTTATTGTATATATATTTATAGAGTATTCAGCATCCCAAAACTACATTAATAGAATGAGAAGGCTGCATGTCAAATGTCACGAAATGCAAAAGTTAAGGATGCTTGTGCCATCTCAAAGGGACGCTGTCAACTTGAATCTGTTTAACTGACTAATTTAAAATATTCCAGGTTGTGACAGAACATCCTTTAAATAGTGTGGCTTCGTTTGTTTGTTTGTTTTGATGTAGTTTTGGTAATCTTTTAAAAAATACGCATGAGGTTTTTCTGTTGCTTTCTTGAGGATATCATGATGATAGTTTCAGCAAGAGAGCAACTAAAAGCCTGATCCTGCAAACACTTACATACATAAATAAAATTAAGCATGGGCATAAATGTTTGGAGGCTCAGGCTGTCAATAAACAAACTGAAAATATTAGAGGTGTTTTGTTTTTAACTCCTCTCTGTTTTAATAATCTTAAGTGTTAAATATATCTACTCTAATCACAATTATGTCTGAAAATAGATTTTTCAAGCTGGCAGAGTCCCTTTAGCTGTTCCTTTTGTGCATATCTATAAAGATGTCTTACATAACATTTCTCAAATGTTACATCATAGTTTTTTAACACATTTAAACAGTTGTAGCATCTTGCAATATTTTCCCATTATTGTATAATAATTTTTATTGTCATAATATTCTGGTATATTGTTAACTTATACTGTAAGGTATTATCTCTCTTGGAAATGTATTTTAATAATAATGTCAGCACTCGTACTATGCATTTTTTTTCCAACTGCAGTTTGGGAAATAGTATGTTATATAATTAGGGACAGTATTGTAAAGGGGTTAAAGATAATTTTTCCTGTACAGTCTTAACTTTGGACTCTTCAGATATTCAGTATTTAAATATGCACCCTTAAACCCCAGTCATTCAACTGGATCTGCGCAGGCAAACCCTTGTGTCTACGGTTTCTTCTGCAGGATCAAAGCCTTAAGGTTCTATAACATACTGTAGTTTTGAAAAGAATATTTTACCCATGAAAATATACAGAATTGTGATTGTGGGCCCCTTTAAGTTTACATTCAGCTTTCTCCCACCCTCCTTTTTTATATACACATTTCGCCTACTAATTTCAGAAGTGAAGTCATGGTCCCACTGAAATCACCGGCAAAACTCCCATTGACTTCTCTTGGGCCAGGATTTTACCTCGGTGTTCAATTTGAGACATCTAGGGCCTGAGTTTCCAAATAAAGCCGGGGGGCTGCAGGCACCCAACACCTCTGAAAATCAGATCCTAAGCTCTTCAGGTTGGTCATCCTAGAATCAGTGGACACAGTTGAAAAATCTGAACTAAATACTCCTAGGAAAGCACTTTTCCTCTTTACAAATGACTTTTCTTTTTATGTAATATTTTCTCAGTACAAAGGTGTTTTTTTCTTTTTTTTTAAGTTTGGGTTTTTTGTTTGTTCTTTTAGTTGCTTTGTGGCATGCCAGTTTAATAGACGAGCAGCACGTTCTGACGTATTGTTGTTGCTTTTGACGCCCCCCCACACTTGTTGGAAGACTGTCTTCCTATAGTAGAGAGCCGGAATTTAACCTTCTGAGCCCACTCTCCTAGTAGAAACCCCACCCTAGAAGAAGTTAGTACCCTACCTCCAACCAGTGACTTGTTATTGTGCTTCCTACCCTTGCCTGATTTGCTCATGGTGTATTTTTAGGTTGAAAATATGCTAGTTCAGTGCTTCATACTACTACTAATTGCTAAATTGGAAGAATGAGGGGTCAACAGGCTAATACCATACCAAAGGGATTTTCTGCCCTAACTAGGGTAAGAGGACAGTGGAGGATGGCTGTGTGGCTACGGGGGAGCAGGAGTGCAGTGTGATTAGTCTCTGGGTGAAGGAAGATGGGGGTTGTGTGAGGGGAGCTAAGGGACAAGCAGTTCTGAGGGGGAGAGAGGGCATCTCTGTATGAGGGGAGAGAGCCTCAGGAAAGGCTGGAGCATTGGGTCAGAGAGAAGAGCCCAGGCCCTGGGAAGATGCTAGGTGGAGAAGGCTGTTAGTGGCAAAAAGAGGCTGGCTGGAAGGAGGGGTCTATGGAGAGGGAGGTATGTGTAGAGAGGGGAAAGCCTGTGGGGAGCAGGGAGGGAGGGTGTGCATGGAACGGGCTTTAGGGCTGAGGTGGGGGTGCTGTGCAGATGGCATTGGGGGAGGCAAAAATGGACGGGAACTGAGCGAGGCTAGAAAGCGGCTTTGAGTCTGTTTCTGAGGGGGTCGGGGGAGGGGCTTACAGGAAAGGGGCGGGGTTACACCCCGCGCCCTCTGAGTTCCCTGGGTGACGTTTAGTCCCGCCGTGACGTCAAGGTGTTTCCCCGTGACATCAGACGGCCCATGCGCAGTGACAGCGGCTATTATAGGTGACGTCACGGGCCGCGTGTGACGTATAGTGGCGCGGGCCGCTGGAGCTCTCCGGGTTGTGTGGTCTTCCCCCCCTCCCACTACGGGTCGCGGCTGGGGGCGGCCCGGCAGCGGGGACGCGGCTTCCCCCTCCCACCCCTCCCCTTCCTCCAGCGCTTCGACCCAAGATGGCGGCGCTGAGCAGCGGCAGTAGCTCCGAGGGGGCCTCGCTCTTCAACGGGGATATGGAGCCTGAGCCGCCGCCCGGAGCTGGGGCCTCGTTCCCGGGGGGCAGCGGCGGCGGCGAGCCGGCCATCCCAGAAGAGGTGAGGCCCGGGCGGGGAGAGGGGCCGCCGAGCGGGGTGTACTGGAGCCCACCCCCGGAGCCGCTGCCTGGGGCTTCCCCGGCCCCTGGGCTCTGTGCGGCCTGAGAGCCGCCGCGCAGGCGGAGGCGGAGGTGCGCGCTGCGCCGCCCCCCCCCCCGCCAGGGACGAGGCTCCCAGCCGTGTGGCCCGGGAGCGGGGTGCGCACGGCGGGGCCGGGGCTGCCTGGGGGCCCAGGTGAAGGGGGCGGCGGGACGGGGTGTCTCCCCTCCCCCGCGTAGCGGGAGGGGCCGGGGGGCGGCGGTGCCTTCCTGGGCAGGGGATGACGGGCGCGGGAGGCCGCGGCGGGGGGGGGATCTCTGGCCGCCGGCAGGCCCAGTCGGGGCCGCTCCTCATTGCTCCGATGCAGCGGCTTGGGAGGGGGCTGCTCCGCTCAGCTGCGCCGCCGCTCGCCCGGGTCCCCCCGGCCGTGGCGACAGCGCCTGGCTCGTAAGGGTTAAGGCGGGGGGGCCCCGGCGCGCACGCTCCTCCTGCTCAACAAGTGCAGGCGGCGCAGGTGGCTCCGGCGGGCGGCCTGGGGCGGGGGCGAGGCGCAGGGGCAGCGGCGGGCCGGGCTACGGCAGTGTATCTGCAGCGCGGGGAAGCCTCGGCCCGGTCCCCGCTCGTGGTGCGGGGCTCCCGGCCTCCCTTTGCCCGGAGAGGTGGAGACGCGAGTGCGCGCCTCGCTTTAATGTAGGGCCGTCGTGGTGGTGACAGGTGCAACGTCAAGGGGTCTGTCTCTGGGTCAAAACCGGAAGTCGGGGGTCTTCAGGCCGTCCCGCCGCCCCCACGGCTCCTTTGTGGTGTGCATCTGAGAAGCTGTAGTACGCTTTTGCAATCAGTTTATTTTGTGTTTGAGGATCTCAAAGCGCTTGTCGGATATTGACGAATCTCAGTGGGACCACTCCTGTGTGTTTGCGGGATTGTTCCCTTAATCGCTATTGCAGCATGAGGTCTGCTGCTGTGGATTGGGCACCGGGTTGGGGTTCAGGATACCTGGGCTCTAATTTGTGGCTGTCATCACAGACATGGTGAGACTTTTGGGCTTATCCCTTAACTAGCCTCTGTGTGTTTCCCAATCTGTAAAAGGAGGTAATACTCCTCTTACTGGGGTTTTGAGGTTTAAATCGCTGTTTGCAGAATGAGTTCAGCACTTGGATATACAAAGTATTTTGAGGTTTTGGGAGATTTAGGCACAAAGATGAAGTGACTTGGGCAATGTCACATATCAGATTGGTTCTAGAGCTAGGTTTAGAACCCAGAAACCCTGACTCCCGGTCTCTTGCATCAGTCACTGACAGTAAAACTTTCAAAAGCAGGTGAGTGATTTGGGAGCCTGGGCATCCAAGTGCTGTGGGTCATTAGACTCTACTTCTAGGCCCTCTACTTTTAGCTACACCAGTTGCTAAACAATTGCCATATTCCTACCTTAGTGGTAAAAGTGTTTTCGTATTTATTTATAGCACACACTAACCAAATTTTTAGTATTTCACAAACACAAATGAATTATGCATTGCATAATCCCTGGGAAATATTTTTTGTTTGACTCCAGTACACTTTACAGATGGGAAAACTCAGACAGGGAATAGGTCTGTGGCATGGCTGGGATTAGACTCTTGATTCCACAACTCAGGCTTCTGTCAGTGAGATAATTCTTCTTTTATGTAAGTAATAATCATCATCATTTGTTTCTAACTCTAGGTCTAATAGCTTTGCTTCTGTAGCAGACAAGAATGGTAATGTCAGCAGTCAAAACTTTGCTAATACATAGTTAAAACTGAGAATTTTATTCCTGATACAAAAAAGGAGTTCACAGTTTAAAGATGTAAATGCCATAACATGAGTGTGTATGTGCACACTCTCTATATTTTACACAAATGTAGGAAGAGAAAGTGATGTGTATGTAGTGAGAACGATCATATTTTGTTATTGTTAAGTGGCTACTGCTCTTGGACCAAAAATGTGTTTGTTTTAAGTAAAAACCTGAATAGAACAGTAGGAACGAGATTTATTCGTGTAATGTGCTCATCTACAAATGTAAATATTTCATACATAGACTTTAAACAGAGTAAACTTGTAGCAGATAAAGCACCATAGTTCAACTACATTAAGTTGCTATTATGAATACACTTTTTAATTCAGCCCTGATGTTCAGTTGCAAAAATGTATATGTATGGTCTATACTTATTCAGCTCTCTCACGTTTTGAGGAGGTCTGGTTAGCTATCAAACAGGAGACCTATCAAACCATCTTGTGAGGGGTGACTTTGTTCTCGAAAAGGATAGCTACTTAAATGCGAACACCCTCCTTTATGCTTCTGTCAAGTTCCCAATCACAGATTTGTAGAGAAGAATTATCTTTTTTTCTTAAAGACAATGGAATTCTAAAGTTCTTAAGTACCTACTATAGAGTCTCATCAAAAAGCTCAGCTTCAGTTGCTTTGAGTCAATACCTAGAATGGCTTCAGGGTCAGAGTGAATGTTGTCTTGAGCCCATGTGAAAACCTAAGCTGAATTTACTGACACATTACAGGAAATTTAGTTTTCTTTGTAATGTTCTTTTTTGGGCTATTCCATAGGTTGTTGTGGTTTTTTTTAAATGTTAAAAAAGGGGGGCGAAAGTGTTTGGGAAATTTTGAAAAAGACTTACTTAGTAAATTTGTGTTTTGAAATACTTGTATTTTAGTTGAGTAGGTAATTTATACTGAAACCATATGCCTTACTATGAGGTTATGTGGCTAATGGCCAGAGCTGAAGTGTAATACCTTACACGTTCAAGATTTAGGATTTAAACAAAAAAAACCAACCCCAACTTTTAGGCAATGTTAAGTCTTTATAAAAATTTTTTATTAAATCTTGAACTTCTTACCTCAAATGTTATCTCTGTAGCCCTAACCACTGAGATAAAAGTCTGTAATAATAAAGTGTATTCATCTTTAATACTTGCTCTGGTAAAGAAAACAAAGTTGAATACATGTGTAAAACTAAAAGCTTATAGCTGGTGATGTGGGGGGAAGAATTCACTGTGCCAGAATGTTGTAGTTGCAAGAGCACATCTCATCTGAAAAATCATGCAGGATTCATAAGTAGGACTTGGAACCACACATGTGCTTACAAAAGTGTGGTCCATTTAGGAAATTATTCCTGAGGGCATTCTGTGCCAAAAAATTAAAAATTCTGCTCACAATATTTTAAGCCTCTGCATTTATTTATTGATAAATAAATCTTGCAGAATTTTTAGTATGGCAGTGGGGAGCGCAGGCCGCTGGGTGTACGAAGGTGAGAGGTCACCTGTAGCCTCCCCACTGCTAGGACATGGACTCAGTGCTGAGGCTATGCCTGACCCTTACACAGCACAAGGCATGGGCCTGCCCCAGAAACACCCTGGGGCCCTGCCCTTCTGCACCAAGCACACCAGGCATGGGACAGGCAGGATCAGAGTGTGGAGGGGCTCAGTGTGGGGGGATCTAGGTGTGGGGTGAGAGGATTTTGTGTGGGACAGTCTGGGTGCAGGCAGCTCAGTGGGGGGTCTGCGTGTGAAGGGATCTGGATGCACGGAGGCTGGGGGGGGGGTGAGGTTGGGGGGGGGGGGGTGCGTTCCAGATGCAGGGGCAATGGGACTCTGCAGGGGCTTCCAGGTGAAAGTGGTTCAGGCTCAGCAGAGGGATCTGGGTGTGGAGGTTTCAGCAGGGGGGTCTGGGTGCTGTGGGAGTGGGGCTTGTTGGGGTGGAGGTCTGGGTGCAGCTAGTTGGGGGTCAGTGTGGGGGTCTGGATGTGGGGGCTCAGGGTAGTGCAGGGGGTGAGGCTCATCAGCATGGGGGTTTGAGTGCAGGGATGGGGGTCCAGAGGCAGGGGGTGTGGGTGCAGAGGGTCTCCAGATGCAGAGGTTGAGGTTCAGTGGGGTGGGATTTGAGTATGGAAGGCTAGGGGGAGTCCTGGGTGTATGGGGTGAGACTTGGTGAGGGTGTCTGGATATGGGAGGTCCAGATGCAAAGGGGTTGGGCAAATGGGGGAGCAGCTTCCCGTACAGTGACACCCCCTCATCCCCCCCAGAGCTGAGGAGCAATGGGGGCAGGAAGCAGGGGAGGATGCTGAGCTTCCTGCAGCTGGGAGAGGTTTCTGGGTGTGGTTCTGACACAGCCCCAGCCACTCCTTGCAGGCGAAGAGGAAGTCCAGTTCTCTCCTGCCTCCAGACCAGCCAGAATTAGTAGCTGATCCCGGTTCAGGTGTCCCTAGCCCTGCAGTGGTTTACCTCTCCGCCGACTGCTCTGGGTACCTGCAGTGATGTACCTGCGCAGCTAGGGAGTGGTGTGTGACTGCTCTTGCAACAAAAAAAGTGATTTTCTGCGGGGAAGCAAAGACATTAGCGGGAAACATGAATTCTGCACACGCGCAGTGGTGCAGATTTCCCCCAGGAGTAAGAAATGCATACTTTCTAGAGGCACCGGGACCTGTAGACACTGGAGGTATGTGCATTTAAGGGATATTTGTCTTTTACACCCCCTACTCCATTCCCATCAGTTGTTTTCTTATAACCTGTACTCTCAGATGAGGACAGGGTTTTCAGGACCTGGTGAGAACCAGAGATGAGCCTAGGGGAACAATCCAAGTATTATACCCAACTTCTAAGAGGGGGCAAGGGGGAGATTTCAAGGTGGGGAACCGGCCCTCCAGGGCTCCCTCTATGAGTCTTGCCTTCTTTCCTGTCTCTTGGTGCATGGAGACTGAGGCATCCTCTTCTGCTCCCAGTGGCCAATCCAGTTGCCCAGACTCCAGCTGTCTGTCTACTCTCAGGTGAGCTTTGGGGAGATTAGACATCCAGGCTGGTTCACCCCAGGATGGATTCTCAGAGCCCAGATGGGGAGCATCATGGGTTTGCAGGATGATTGGAAGTGTTTAGCAGCTAGGAGGAGAGACTACATTCTTGTCACTGGGGAGTATTTCCAGAATTATTAAATCATTCCAATTAGATTCGGTTCTTTCAGAGGAAGAAATTCAAAATAGATGAATCAGGAAGTCCCTGGGGAGACACCCAGACTTATTGGACTCCTGATGCCACTTTAATGGCTGGGGAAAATAAGTTCTGCTTCAACCTTTTTGGAAAATGTCGTTATTTTCAGTTTTGAAATTATTTTAATTTTTTTACTATTCCATAATACAATTTTTCTGTTGACCCGAAACAGCATTTCCCACAAATTTTGTTTTGCTGGAAATTTTGAAACTTTTTGCCTTTGTTCTCTTTTGGAACAGTTTATTTTTCAAACTCGCAGCATTTCCCATAAAACAAAAAATCCAGTTTCCACCCAGCCCTAATGAGAATCCACCTTTAATTGAGTGGTACTTCAGTTCATACTACTTTAGTCTGGAAAATTTTTTTTTCTCCTTTTGAAGTATTTTCCTGCCAAATGTAACTTTACGTAACAGATGTTTGGGGATTGAATGAATTTTCTCTTATGATGAAAGTTAATGCAATATGCATTCCCAATGGAAGTACTCTACTGTGGTGATGCCATCCATGGTATTTTCCTCATTACAAGACACAAGGTGCTAGCATTGAAAGGGTCCATGTATCAACATTCACTCCTTTTGCTGAAAGCTGAATCTTAGAAATCAGTTGCTTTGGGTTTGAAAAAATGATTGCAGTCAGTTACAGGTTGTTGATGAAACAGAGTATCTTTGTGACATCTTTCCTGGCAAAATGAAATGTAGTTAATACCCTTTTATTATAGAAGCACTATAATTTTCTCCAAAATACCCAACAGCAAGCAAATAAATGTACTAATTAATACACTAAAATGTATTTACCATCAAAATATGTTGCATAGCTCAGTTGTCAGTGAGTTTATTAAAAATAAGAATTCTGTTATATAGAGGGATACTAGCAGTAATTTCTACAGTATATTTAAGCGTATAGCATATTTAAGCCTTTGAAACAGTGTTATTAGTAAGGTAAATTGAAACAGTTAAACTTGCTGAAAATGGTAATTTTGGTTTTTAAAACAGTATTTGAACTGTTGCATGAGAGTGCTATAGAGCATGTAGTCTGAATTTTTCATGTATTTTACTTAAAGTTGTCTGTAACTTTCCTTGATGTAAAATGTTTTCCTTATTTGACAAGTTCAGACATTTCATAAATTAAAATAAGGAATTTCATTTTTTTGCAAAGCATTGCGAGCAAGATTGTTCTCTTTGGAAATTTTTTTTTGGCAATCCCTTAACACCTTTCACAAGGATCATCTTTGACTTGTAAACGTCAGCCTGGGCAGGATTTTTTTGATTAATTTAATGGAATAAAAGTTTCTTCTATCTCTTCCCCTTCATCCAGATGTCCTGGACACAATAACTTTTTTAGTTTATTGAAGTATTCTCCATGATTTAAATATTCTAGTCAAGGGAAAGGAAACAGGTAGCTGATGCTTCCACAAATATACATCCAGCAGACCAAGCTGGAAGGGTATGCCATAAAATTTTCTATTCCAGACATTTCTGAAAAGAGCATACAGTCTTTGCTGCAGTTACTATAAGATCTTTCAGTGTCCTAATTGCTCTGACTCAGGAAAAGAAGGCCATTCCTTTTATTGGTTGTTTTTTATTATCTAGCACCTAGGTGCTTATTTACAAAATTTAAAAATAACACACCCATTCACTGTGGATAAGAATGACCAGGTTTGGAATCCCTTGGGTCTTCTGGCTCTCCTTATGTTCATCTTGGCCTATGCCAGCTGCACTAGCTGGGAAGAGGAATCAAAACCAGATTCAGCCTTGACAGAGTGACTACACTATTACCACATTTCTGTTTCTGCTTCCCTTATGGGCCAAAGTCAGTTACTCCAGTTGCAGTCACCAAATCCAGTTCCACGTGTCTTATCTGACATAATGCAGGAAAACCTCACATTTATTTACAATGGTTTATTTTGTCTACTAGGATATTATAAGTGTTGATAGTTTGACACGAAGTTTGGATTACAAACATGAAGTATTACCTACAACATAGATAAATGTTGTTTTTAGTCTTCCTCCATCCCAAACTTCCAGATACATAAGGCTGTTGGGCTTTCTTGTAGCATGTCAAAATCATGTTATGGCCCATCTCTTTGGAATTCTTTGGTTCCATCTGTACTAAGCAAGTATGCCATTATAGGGACATGGGCTGCATATAAGAGTTATTTGCATGGATTGTCTTTGCATTGGTTCAGCATGTCCACACTGCAGATCAGTTTGAAAAAACACTTTTATCATGTTCATATGTAGTTCTTTCAGCTGGTCCTGTATCATGGCATTTTGGGACTTAACTGTCTCATAGTGCTAGCATAGCTTTGTGGAACACTTACAAAAATTTGTGATCTGAAGGGCATTCTGAAAGACTTGTTTAAGCATTCTTATTTGTTGCAGTGAATCCCTTTGGGGTTGTCACCTTTTTCAGCATGAAGCGCACAAGAGACCTTTTTGGTGCAAAGCTCTAGTACCAGCGTCAATGAGCTGTTGGCCTGGAATCCTTTGGCTTCTCTGGGTTAGCTAGTATACCTCCCTTTGGGAAAGGGGGAGGGGAGAGACTTAAAGGACATTTATCACTGAAGGCTCTGGGTCTCCAGCATTAAGTGGGGCTACTGAATTGATCTTAAATAATTTTCTGAAGGCTACCAGAAGTTTAATTTCTCCTGGCAAAGAATACCATTCAGCTCATGCCACTAGGTGAAAGAAGAAACAGATTCTTTATTTCAGGTATTTCTGAATAAAAGGAAAGGGCATTCTGAATATGAAGGATCTAGTACAGGGTCGGCAACCTATGGCTTGCGAGCTGATTTTTAATGGCACACTGCTGCCTGCTGGGTCCCAGCTGCTGGCCCCGCTCAGCCCGCTGCCGAACCCAGGTCGGCAGCAGGCTGAGCTGGGCCAGTGGCCGGGATCCCGGCAGGCAGCAGCGTGCCATTAAAAATCCTACCTGCCCCCGCCTGCTCTTCTCTGCCGTCCCCCCTCGCTCTCCTCCCTTCCCCCGGTGGGGGCAGGGTGAAGAAGCTTGGTCCTGCCGCCTACTGCTGCAAGGCAGGCAAGCCCCCCCACCGCCCCGCCTCTTTCCCCAGCGTCCTGGGTTCCTGCCCCTCCTCCTCTCTCTCCCTGCCGCCGATCAGCTGATGGCCCTTGCGAGGGAGGGGGAGAAGCGGAGCTGCAGCATGCTCGCTACTCCGGGGAGGAGGCGGAGACGAGGTGGGGACGGGGCCTTGGGGAAGGGGGTTGGAATCAGGGCATATCCCCTCCAGTCCCCTGCCGTGAGCCACTCTAGGCAGGGGGCTGGGAGCACCCCCACAACCCTAGCCCGCACCCCCAGCCCTCTGCCCTGACCCCTGCACCCCCCCCATGACTCCAGCACCCCCCATGCCCTGACTCTTGCACCCCCCACATTCCCACCCCCACCCTGAGCACCAAACAGGAGCTCCTGCACACACCCCCGCCACATTCCCACCTGCACCCCTCACACCGAATGGGAGCTGCCCAGGTAAGCACTCTACACCCAAACCTCCTGCCCCAACCCTGAGCCCCCTCCCTCATTCTAGTTCCTGGCCAGACCCTACACCCCAACCCCCAGCCTGCTCCGTCACCCCCAGCCCTGTGCTCAGTGTACTCCCACCCTCAGCTCAGTGCAGAGAGAGAGGAAGAGAATGGGCTAGAACCAGGAGAAGGTAGGTACCCATTCTATGTGGGCAGGGCTGGGATCCCAGACCGGCAGCGGGCTGAGAGGGGCCGGCAGCCAGGACCTTGGCTGGCAGGAGCCAGCGGACGGAACCCCAGACGGGCAGCGGGCTGAGTGGCAGTGGGCTGAGCCACTCAGCCCACTGCCTGTTTGGGGTTCTGGCTGCCGGCCCGTTGCCAGCTGGGGTCCTGGCCACAGGCCTCGCTCAGCCTGCTGCTGGCCTAGATGAACAGAACCCCAGGCTGGCAGTGGGCTGAGCGGGCCAGTGGTGTAAGATCAGCATTTAAATTTAATTTTAAATGAAGCTTCTTAAACATTTTGAAAACCTTGTTTACTTTACATATGACAATAATTTAGTTATATAATATATAGACTTCTAGAGAGAGACCTAAAAAACGTTAAAATGTATTACTTGCACGCAAAACCTTAAATTGAAGTGAATAAATGAAGACTCAGCACACCACTTCTGAAAGGTTGCCGACCCCCATCTAGTATTTCTGGTAGGAAAAGGTAGAAAATAATGTGTCTGCAATTTTTGTAGCTTCCTAAGGAAAGTGACTGGCTGTGCTCTCCAGACTTTTGCAAACACTTAAGTGTGTTTGGGGGTGGGGAGCGGGGAATGCAGTGCAACCATTGGAAGTATCACAGGTTTCTTATAAGAGAACAACACTAATAATTCTGGATGTAGCCTTTTGGTCTGGCATCAGTTATGCATTTCTGTAAAATACTTTGGCAGCCATAGCCTAATACCATAATATTTGGGTGCCTCTGGGACAGAGACCCCTTGGCAATAGATCCCCTGTTCTCAAACATCTCTTACCGAGAGTTGACAGACTAACTACACTAAACACGTCTTACACAACATTTATCTGTGAACAGTAACATATGAGCTTTGTGTAGCTATCTTGCAACTTGTTAAGATTCATAATCATTGCAAGGTGTATGTACAGGTATTTTTAAAAAACAATGTATTTGTATTGAAAATATGCTTTATGCTCTTAGAGTAGAAATTAGTCACCTGGAGATAATTTATTCTTGTAATGGCCCATTTGGGCAAGGGGGAGTTGCCACCTCATCCTGTTTGGCTGGTGATGCTATGCAAGCTCAGTTGTTTAGCCTTGAACAATACTAAGACTTTGAATGGGAAGCCATCAGAGGCAGCAACAAACAAATGAAACCACTTAAAGGTAAAAACAAAAAAGAAAACATTACAACAAGCAGATATTCACCCTGTCTATGAATAGCAACTGAAGGCTGTTTTTGGTACAACATGGAGGGAGAAGCATCCTATCCATTTACTGAGGATAACCCTGTGTGGAGCGGGGATGTTTTCCTGAACTTTCAGATTACGGTTCCTAAGAAACCAGCTATCCCTGCAACAGACTGACCTTTTGGGGGAAAATCTACTTTATTAAATAGGATGGGTAACTGTTGATAAGTGTAGACTCAAATTTGCATTTTATGATTTTGTTTTATATTGTAACCCTTTTGTTTCCACCACTCTTGTTTCTAGTTAAATCTTCATTCTTGCAGTAAAACAAAAATAAGCTTAAGTGCTCACAAGTGCCGTGTGTTGCACAGGAGTGGTGGTTTAAGGTAAAATTGGTAAATTGGGGTATGCTGAACCTTTGGGTGCAGAGAATCTGGAGTTTCTGTGAGTAGCCGGTGTTGGGGGCTGGATATCACAGGGGAATGATTCAAAGGGACTTGAGGATTGAGGCGCATCTATTGTTAACCTGTGAGGCAAACTTAGGGCTGCCATAGCCCAGAGGAGAGTGCTTGAGTGGTTGAAAGGCTGGTGGTGTCAGGGAGCTGATGCCCAGCTACCTCAATAAAGACTCTTTTTGCAGAAAGCAGGGGGTAACAAGGTGACTCTCAGACTTGGCTATCCAAAGAACTGTCACAGCCTTCCAAGAGTAAGAACCCCCCTCTCTCTCTCTCCCCCCTCCCGCCACCTTCCCCCACCTTCTAGCAAAAGTAGGCTTGTGTGTGCTTGCATGTTGTATTTATTATCCTAAGGCTTGTCAACATGGTACTTTAGTGCACAGCAAAGGGATGTAAATTTTAATCCTCATGTGTTGCACACTAACCTGACCCAGTTGGGGAGCACTAAAAGTTCCTTAGTGCGTGTTAATATAGAGTACGTTAACATACTTTTAGTGCATGCCATCAGGCTCCACAGGAGCCAGTAGTGCATGATATGCTAGTGAGGACTAAAATTTACACCCCTCTGGTGTGACTAAATCTCTGTAGACAAGCCCCTGGAAAAAGTGTGGTGGGTGTGGGTAAGGGTGCGGTTAGAAGAGAGCTTGAGAACAGAGGGGTGTATTGCATTTATCCTGCAAAGTCACATAGTTAGTGCTTATTCTTATGCTATCCAGCAGTGAGTTCTATAGTCTTGGGCTGGTTCTTGCGAAGATTCTGTCTCCCATGGCTGAGTTGCCCATATTGGTCAATAGTTTCATTGTTGTGGCAGAAGATAGCTGTAAGGGAGAATGAGATGTGGTGATCTCTTGTGTAGCTAGAGCCATAAGAAGCTCATATGCACTTGCTTGCAGTGTGGGTTCCTTCCAATTGTCCAAACATCTGTTTGTGCTGCCGGAGGCAATGGGCTTCCTTCTTAAAGACCCAACATTCCAGCTTTTCCCACATAGATGATTGGGGTACCTTGTGTGGAAGCCCAGCTGGATTCAAGGCCTTCTGCACTGGTACAGTATCAATGGTGTGGACCTAGGAGAAGAGATATTGGAGCCATCGTGCTTCAAAATGGATTAAGTTACAGATTTAGGTCCTGATAGCCATAACAGTTGCTGTAATGGCATGGCATAGGAGACCTCTATACGAGGTGACAGCTACGGATGCTGTAGTGTTAAAGTCAAGTGTTTTTTGCTACATGTGATTGACTGCCTCCATGAAGTAGTGGCTTGTTCAGGCTCTAGCTGCAGTTAGGCAGGGGCTTCCAGATTCCCTCAATCAGACTGAAGTAATCACATGCTTTCTGCTTGAAATGGGTTGTACATACATGGCGCTTCATTCTTAAGGAGCTTTTCTCTCTAGGACAATCTCTAGATCAGTGGTCTCCAACCTTTTTATGCCCAAGATTTTTGAATTTAAGAGCAACCCAGGATCTGCCCTGCCCGCTCACTTCCCCCCGCCCCCATTCCTCGCTCTCCCCCACTCACCCTCACTTTCACTGGGCTGGAGTAGGGGGTTGGGGTGCAGGCTCCGGGCTGGCTCCAAGGGGTTCGCAGCATGGGAGGGCTCTCCGGGCTGACCCTGGGGCAGGGGATTGGGGTGCAGGATGGGGAAGGAGCTCTGGGAAGGAGTTTGGGTACAGGAGGGGGCTCTGGGCTGGGGCAGAGTGTTGGGGTGCTGGAGGGGGTACAGGGTGCTGGTTCTAAGGGGGGGTAGGGGCTTGGGGTGCAGGAGGGGGCTCAGGGCTGGGGGACAGGGTGCAAGAAGGGGTTTGGAGTACAGGAGGGGGTATGGGGTTCTGGCTCTGGGAGGGGGTTGGGGTGCAGCCTCCTGCCAGGCAGCACTTACCTTGGGTGGCTCCCGGTTGGCAGCGCAGCAAGGCTAAGGCAGGCTCCCTGCCTGCCCTGGCCCCACACTGCTCTTGGAAGGGGCCAACATGCCCCTGTGGCCCCTGGGGAGAGGTGCACAGGGCTCTGCGCGTCACCCCTCTCTGCAAACACCGCCCCCACAGCTCCCCGTTCCCGGCCAATGGGAGCTGCACGGGCAGTGCTTCCAGGCAGGAGTACTGTGCAGAGGGAGACCTGCCCCCTCCGCCCGTAGCGCTGTGATGGGCTCTTCCGGGAGCGGCATGGGGCCAGGGCAGGCAGGGAACCTGCCTTAGCGGCAGCCATGCTGTGGCACCGGAGAGTATAATCGACTGGTTGGTGACCACTGCTCTAGATGCACCTCTTTTGAGATAAGATCCATGAGGTGAATTTCAGACCTTTCACTGACCTTGTATTCCCGGAAATGGTTGATTCAAACAGATAGGATCCTCTCTATGTGCAAGGTAGAATGGGTGTTGTCTCCTGTGCTAGGCAATTCTTCAAGGATGGGGTTGGGCAGTGTACCACAATATGTCTAATTACCGGTTACTTGGCAGGAAAGATAATCTTGATTGAAATACTGTCTACAATCAATGTGAGAGCCATGTGAGTTGTCTCAGATTGAAGCTAGCTCTTTCATGAGTGGGGCACACCACAGAGATCTGTTTGTGGGGTCTGCGAGCAACACACTATTGGAGTTCTGCATAACTTGTCTAATGATCCACTTTTGAGGGATGTTTTCTTTACTTACTGGATGGGAGTTCATGTACCTTTCCCCCTGTAAGTAATGCACCTAAGTGGGTAGAGATCAAGAGGTTAATTTTTCTGGTAGACTCCTTCCAACCATTTAGGAAAATTCACCAATTCCAATAGAAAACATCCATGATTCAGTATGAAAAGGCGTAGTTTAGAACAGGGGTCTCAAACTCAATTTACCTTAGGGCCACTGTCAGTCCTCAAATCCTCCCAGCCGACTAATAATGTCACTCTGTCCCCCCCAAAACTCTGCCCCCCACCTGCCTAAGGCTCTGGGAGGGAGTTTGGGTGCTGGGTGCAGGCTCTGGGCTGGTAGTGCAGGAGAAGGGGGTGGGATTGCAGGCTCTAGGAGGGGTGCAGGCTCTGGGAGGGAGTTTGGAGGGGGGAGGGCGTGTGTGGGGTGGGGGTGTAGGCTCTGGGAGGGGTTTGGGATGTGTGGCACTTACCTGGGGCTGCAAGGCGGGCTGGGCCGAGGGGCCGCCACGCGCTGCTGCTGCCCCCAGGCACAGCCCCTGCAGCTTCCCATTGGCCGCAGGGGTGCTCGGGGCGGTGGCAGCGTGCGGAGGCACAGCCCCACCCCTGGGCCGCAGAGAGGGGCTGGCAGACGTGTGGAGTGAGCAGGCAGACACTGCTCAGCTCCGCCTGGCAGCCGGGGCCCAGGCCCTTTTAAATTGCCTGGGGGAGGGGAGCACTAAAGCTCACTCAAGACACAAGCTGAAGTCACCAGTACCAAAGGAGAGCCTTCATTTAATAAGTCTGCTCACATATCAAATAGTTATAAAGAAGGCTGTTACACTAAAGTTTAATCACCACATTGACATCGAACATGGGCACCTGAGCTTATAAATGTAGTATACACAATATAAAAAAACGTATCTACCTCCAGTGTTAAATAGGGCTTTAGGTATCTTAAAACTAAGCAGTGATCAGAGTTCCCAGCCCACACCACACTTTCTGTGAGCATGAGAAATCCACTCTACCACTATGGCTGGAGTCCCTACTAAACTGTATCTCCACTCAGCTCTTGATATGGTTGGCAATTTTCAAGAGCACTTAAGTGACTTAGGAATCAAGTCTCACTGGCTTTCAGTGCAATTTTCACTTTTAAGTCATTTAGGCACTTTTGAAAATCCCACCATGGACAACCACCTCATGGTGGGGCTTAGGACTCAACATCCCTCTCCTACACTAACAGCATCACATACATAGGTGGTTGAGGAAGGAATCATCAGTGGGCAAGGTGGTCTCATCTGGCTGTCCCTGTACTACCAGAAGCTTCCCCATTTCCTCTCTGTGGTGGCTGGAGGGTGAATGACTTCCTCCATCCCTGCAAGGATGTTTTCTACTTTGCATCCAGCAGTTACTATTTTGAGCTGCTTTTTCTCTCTTCCTCCAGTTCTACTGCTCTAGCACTATTATGATAACAGAAGCAGCAGCACCACGAGGAAAGGAGGGCCGCTCTATTCAGCAGCTGATAGGCAGATAGATAGCAGCTTTTCAGAGACAAAAACTGGAGTTAAAGCCGTGGAAAAGCCCAAATAGCTGCCGAATGTACTCAAAGAAGTTGGGAAAGAGCACACAATAAGTTCTAAGCCAGGAGTCTCAAACTCATGGCCCACGGGCCATCTGCGGCCCACAAACCTCCCCAATGTGGCCCGTGGGTCTCCAGCAGTTTTGGGACTGGGTGTCTCCATCACTTTACCAAGTAAAACTCCCTACTCTCTTATCTGGAACAGATTAGATGACAGAAAAAGCTTTCTGATTCTTTTGATATGTGTATACATTGCACAGCTCTCTCATTGGTGCTTCTTGGCAGGCATACAACTTAATGGTCACATTAACAGACGTCTGTTTGTGAATTCAGAGAAAAAGTTGGTCTTTACAGCCAGCCTCCACCGAGTTGACATATGTAAGATTTGGAAGACTGCCACAGAGTTCTGTACATCTTTTTACAAACTATTATTGCTTGAACTTGGCCTCATGAGAAGAATCAAGATTTATCATCAGTGCTCCAAACTTGTACTGGGTTAGAGGTTACCCAACTGTCTTTCCAGCTCGTTTTATTTTCGTGGTGTCCCCATCTTTAATAGCTACTGCTGAATAACTGAGATCTTTATTGAAATATGAATTAGGTGTATTTTGAACTTCTAACATGTTCATTCTGTGTTGCAGAAAGATTTCCTCTTTACTTACCTTCTAGTATAATGTTTCGGACATCCTTGGAGTTGGGGTTCTGTTACTGGTATCTTTTAATAGAACATAAAGCTAATTCCCTGCAATTCTTTTTCTGGAAAGGTATAAATTCTAACAATCACCACCATCCCACCTCTCTCTCCTTAGAGACTGAGGGATTTGTATTTTCTTTCACTGACAGGTCACAGGAATCTCTGAGGTTCCACTGGAAGAAGCAGTATGCAGTTCTCCATTCTGGAGCTGATGGCTTTTGAATTTTGAGCTATATTACTTTCTCACTAGTCTCTAAGTAATAGTATCAATTTTGAATAGTGATACTTTTATAAATGGTATCTTCAGAGAACAGATAATTATTTTTTCTCTGACTTGTAGAAATCAAATCTTCCTCAGTTTTCATCACATTAAGTTGATAGCAAATGTAATTTTAAGAACAATAAAAATATCTCTTTTCTGGAGGCCAGAGTCTATTGGTCCGACAAGTGAAAAAATTCTGACTTCTACTGGATCAAAATACCTTGTTTCCTGTAAGTGAACTTACTATTTTATTGATTCAGCTTCAACAACCGAACATTGCTTAGTGATGACTTACAGTGCAAGGTAGCACTCATAGTCATCTCATAATACTAACAGTGGTTATTATTGGCTCTTTCAAGAAGTTGCAGAGTCAGTGGGAAAAACTTGCAAACTGAGGAAGTATAGAGCCCCAAGTGTACAATGTGTTTAAGATCAGGGCATTTAAATACTGCGGTGATAGGTACATTAGAAGTATCTAGATCATGTGATTACAGTGGTTACCAGTTTACCACTGAATGTTTAACATGTGTTGGTTTGCAAGTGTCATTATAGCAACTTGAACAGATTAATAAAATCCTGAAACTTTGAATATTACAGATTAATTTTCTCCTCTAATCAGATTTCCGTTTTGTACTGTATCATATATAACCTTAGACAAGTCACTGCACTACTTTGCCTCAGTTTCCACATCTATAAAATGGTGATAAGACTTTGTAAAGTGTTTTGAGGTCTCCATATGAAAAGTAATATGAGAGAGATGTTTGTTTTTCGCGGTTCCTGCATTTCAAAATGAAAGGGTCTTTGCTCAGTTTAGTTTGAGTGGAACAGAACTGAGACTGTATTGATACAGATAGCAGGTGATCATAATCACCACAATTTGCTGTTTTTGATTGACATTACTGATACTTTGAAACACTATTTTCATTAATGACTTCTGTCAAGAAAGCTCTGGAAAAAATGATTAATTTGGGTCTAGGACACATTTTACAGTCATTTCAGTACAATATGGAGTCTCACTTTTTTCAGCCTTAAAGATTAACTTAGTTTTTAGCTACTAAAATGTGAGTTCATGGTTTTACATTTTTTAAAATCTGTCCCAGACTTGCCTCTTTTGATTTATAAAAAATATATTTTTATCTTTTAGGTATGGAATATCAAACAGATGATTAAATTAACACAAGAACACATAGAGGCGCTGCTGGACAAGTTTGGAGGAGAGCATAACCCACCATCAATATACTTGGAGGTAAGCTTTGAGTATCAAATGAACTCCGTTGAGTTAGTGTAATATGCTGTATATTTTTCAAGTATAAAGTAACTGTCCAGTAGAAGACTGATCGTAATACTTGCAATAGAGAACTGTTTCCTCCTTGACTATATAAAAACAAATTATGCTTTTAATACTTAAACATGGAAAAGAGATATTAGTGAGTCTGTCCCTCTTTCGTGACAAGCTGTAGGGTTCCTCCTGAGTAATGTGTGTACCACTGAGGGAAAGGCAGAAAACTATTGAAGTAGGTGCGCTGTTACAACTAGCGTAAAACGTAAAAGCCTAACGGCAGCTTTCCATTCTGTATTCTAAGTATGTGGAGGTGTGCATATGTATATATCACCACTCTCAAAACCTAAGAGCCATTCAGGTATGGGGGGTTTTTTAAATTTTTTTTTACTTATAGCTTTCCTTCACAGACTCAAGTAGAATCAAAAAATTGTTAGGGTTGGAAAGGACCTGTTTAATTTATCCCCCCTGTTTCCTGAATGTTTGTAATATTTTTAGACCACATTTAAATGGAAAGATAGTACCAAAATAGTTTAAGCTCTCAATCTCTTGGTTTTCTGTAAGTACACCTCCACAGGTCTTCGCTCTTGAAGTTTCATGGGCACAGAACCATTTGAAGCCATACTAAAGAGCCTCATATACCAGCTGCATCTGTATAAAGAGAGGTGCACTGGTACCACTCATTCAGTTTCTGCCCTTTGGTAGGTATTAAAACCATCATGGGCTAACGAGAAGCCTTTTAATTGTAAACGATAGTTGTTGCCTTTTGGCATTGTGTAATTAAAAATAAAGATCCTGTTTGAGGTGCTTCCAGCTTTTTCTTTCGTAGGATCAGGTCACGTGCTAGTTATGCAGATATTCGCACAATGTCCTTAACTGTTAAATATAAATAATGTCTTCCCTGTTTAGAACATGGTTATTCTGTGGGAGTGTGAAATGGATATAATGGACGAAATACAAGTCACTGTGTTAACCTTCCTGTGCTAGATCAGGGCACTTCAATCCTGATGTGAAACAGCTTGTTCCACTCATAAGCAGATACTGACAATTGTGTAGTGGTTTTGCTCTGATTAAGTCGCATGTAAAAGTAATATGATAAGCAGTAACAAGCATAAGTTTCCAGTGGTGAAATGGGTTAATTCATTACATTCATGTGCAACTCTAAATTACGTAAAAATAAATACATAAATATTACATAAAACACTACATTAAAAGAATATTATTTGAAGTGTTCAGTAGTTCACAAAAGTCAGTGTCCAATTTTTTATCTCTAACAGCAGGGAGAGAGGTATTTAGGGCAGAAAATGCATGATGCTAGAAAAGCCAAGAGTAATCAAAATAGATGGTCTCAATATTATAGTACAAGATGCCTGGTAAGTAAACTTGCTGAATGTTGCAGTTAAGGTCAGTACAGAATTGGAAGAATTGAGATGGGCTGATATTTGGCAAATGGAATCTATAGCTGCTAAATGTAAGGCCATTCACATGGGGAGAACAAAAGTAGGAGTTCTAGACTTACTGAAGTAGAATTGGAAGAAAGTATGAGGGAAAGAACTCAATGGTATTATGGAGCAGCTGGTTGCTACTCCATAGGTAAGAGTTGTGTTGTGCGTTGAAAGTAGGAGAGTCAACCTTTATTTTGTCTAGGGAGAAATACAAACTTAAAACAAATTCCCCAAATTTAGAACACTTACTCTTTGAGCACAGTGAATTTTCTGAGAATGTATAAGTAAATATGTTAATTTGTTTGCATTAAAATTAATCAAATTATTGCTTTAAGAAATTTAGTATCTGTTTTTTGCTCCTAATCTTATTGGAATAACATACTTGAAACTTACCATGATAGTTTAAATTAATTGAGATCTTTAAACTGTTCGAGGCAACTAGTTGTAATTAAGCTATGTTGTTGTTGTGTCTAATTTTTCATGGCTAGATGGGATCAGTTCAACAGCTGAGGTAACTCTCAAATGGGACCATTGTGACATCAATGCAACCAGTCCTCACCCTTCCTGTATATCTAACTTGCATGCAACAATTTTATTAGTTGTAATGGCTCAGTTGTATGAGGGAGACTGGACATGCAGTGAGGAGTTCTTGGTTAGATTATTTGCCCCAACTGTCCTTGCTCTTTAAAGAGTCTGTAGTGCAGACTAGTGAGCTAGTTATTTGCCTTTGCTCCTTTGCATGTTAAGGCAAAACTGCTGGGTGCCCAAGCACAGAGGGAGCCCTTAGAGCATGGACACTGAGACTCTGGGATTGAGTTCTCATTACCTTTATTCACATAGCACTGATTTTACTAATGCAGCACTCTGATAAATCCATTGCAGTTTAAGGGCCGGATTCACTGTTACACTTAGGTTGCTTTGCTCTGCTTTGGTGTACTACTCTTAAAAGTTAAAACAATAAAAAATTGTTATTTTAACAAATTATTATAAATATCATGTGATAGCATTCTCTGTGTTTCTTGCTTGGTGTTCATATGACTTTTTTTTTTTTTTTTTAAATGAAGAGAATTCTCAAACCAAAAAGCTGTTACATTCTCTTAACCTAAACTCCATCACATCAGTAAGTTTAAGGATAAAAATATTACAGGGATGTTGTAATTCCGCCAGGAAATTCAGATATAAGGTTACACTTAAAAGAAATCCAAATTTGTTAAGGTATGAAAATGCATATTTAATCCACCCAGATACCTCTAAGGGATGAAGACACAGGATTAAAACTGATATTTAAACGTATGAAAGAAATATCTAATCTGGGACCAGAAACACTAAAATACTTTAATCAGAATCCTATATTCCTTGCATAACATCACTGCAGGCAGAAATAAAGTTGTTTGGTTGCCTTGACTGCATTTCTATATCTAAACATGTTAAGATTTCTTTGATCAACTTGTTTGTTTTAGGTTGGTGCAAGAGTAGTGGTTGGCCCTTACTAGCTTGTTAGAAGTTGCGGTGACGCAATTGGTCTGAGACTCTAGTGTATCACAGTGCTGGATATAAAGCAGCCTGACACACAACTAACAAAAACACATCTTGATGTTGATTGCAGGATTGAAAGTACAAAAATGTAGGAAATATGTTCCACTGTCTGATTAGAAACCAGTATGGTTGCCAAAGTATGGAAGACAAACGTTAAGTTTCAGCAAGTGCATATGAGCCAATTCAGCAGGAAATTCTCTACATATAAGATAGACTTTAGAAGGGAGATAAGGGAATACTGGTAAGTAAATTACAAGCAGCTCCACAGATGTGCATACCGTTGAGAAATCTAATAAAAATGGAAAAACAATGTGGATAACCTGTGCACCACTATCTTGCCTGTTGCTCAGGCCCTTACCAGGCTGCCATCTTCAAATCAGACCTCCTTTGGTTTTCACGACCAGACTGTCTAAATCTTGCAGATTCTTTTTGCGTGACATACCTAAAATATGCCCTTCCTATCCATCTGCACAGCTAAAACTCTTGTCCAGGTGTTGATCCTATAATGTGTAAATTACTGCAACATCCTTTTCTGTCCTTGACAAATGCAATCTTGCCTCATTCCTATCTATTCGGAATGCTCCTGCAAATTACTTTTCTTAGCCCATCACTTTGACCATGTCAACCCTTTCTTTGCATATCTTTTTCTATTGAATCAAACCTAAGATACATGTCTTTGCTTTCAAGGCCCTTCGTGGCCTGCCCTCACCTTTCTTGTCTTCTCATTCACTATCAAGATGTGTACTTTGCCTTAGATTGACCCATGATGCCAGCCTCCATAACCCACATGTTAAATTTTCATACAAGCACCTGTCATACATGCTTCCTCACATGCAGCCCCTCATGCATGGGAGGAACTCTCCATGAACATCTGCAAAACTAACTTACTGTCTTCCTTCAAAACCCTCCTTAAAACTCTATTTCTTTGTACTTTCCATCGGACTGTATCTGTATCATTGTCTCTTGTCTGATGCTTAGTGTGCCCTTTGTTGGGATGCTGTGAACTTAGTTACAATTGTTGAGCACTGCTAGGGAAAAACTGCTTCAGTGTTGAGCAGTGAAAGATGTGGAAACATGCAAAACATCTTTCTGGGGACTAAAACACAACTTACTTAAAAAAAAAACAAAACTGTTTTTAAAAAGTGATACAACTGGCAGTTGCTGCTGGCTCCTTTTGATCCAACAAGTGACTGTAAAAAAGGGAATGGTGGCTACTTACACAAAAACAAAACAAAAATTCAATTGTTGCCACCAAGCACATATGTTTTGTGTGTAACGTGCTCAGGAATGAAAACTCAGGCAGGGAGACAACCCTTAACCCTCCTCAAATGTTTCCAGATATGCTCCTCAGAACACTTGCAGTGAGTCTACAGAGAGCGGTGGTGGCTGTTTTTGTTTCCAGCTGCTCCTGGGCGGGGCCAAAGCTCTTCATTGCAAAGAGTATAGATGCCTGTAAAAGCAGCTGGAAACAAATAGGAAGCAGCATCTGTCCCTCTGCTGGAGTCCACTGCTACTTGGAGGAAGAGAGGAAACTGGAGACGCTGCCAAGTACTAGCGCAGTTTGCAGGAGAAGAATGTTGAGATGATAATGTAGTGAAGTGTTGGGGCAGCATGTCAAGGGGAGAAGGGAGCTAAGAAAATGTCTACGCAACCTACAAGAGCAAGCCTCTCAACCTGGGTTGACAGCCCACCCTTCTCTCTAGGTTTTAGTGCTGGAGCTTCAATCTGAGCTGCAGTTTCAAAGTGCTGTCTACAGAACTATATTTAGAGCTCTAGTGGCAGCCTTGCGAACCCAAGTCTTTTGTCCTGGGCTCAGAGGCTCACTCCCATGGGCTGTGTGGATATACCGTAAGTGACAGGAACATGTGTTGGGGGCAAAAAGGAACATAGCTGCAGAGAAACTTGCAGGGGAGTGGGGAAGGCAGAAGAGGGAGAGGTGAAATGAAGAACAAAAAATACAACATGATTAACTGTTGTGACAAAGTTCCTCCTCTGCCTTGGTGGGTCTTGCACTTATTGGCAGATTTGCTCACCTCGGAGCTTCACGGCAGCTCTGTTTGGCCGTTTTTGTGAACCCACGGTTCAGGTCAACTCCTCCTGTGTCTGACCATGAGTTGGGAGGATTTGGGGGGAATCTGGGCCCGCCCTCTACTCCGGGTTTCAGCCCAGGGCCCTGTGGAATGCAGCTGTCTAGAGTGCCTCCTGGAACAGCTGTGCGACAGCTACAACTCCCTGGGCTACTTCCCCATGGCCTCCTCCTAACACCTTCTTTATCCTCACCATAGGACCTTCCTCCTGGTGTCTGATGATGCTTGTACTCCTCAGTCCTCCAACAGCACACGTTCTCACTCTCAGCTCCTAGTGCCTCTTGCTCCCAGCTCCTCACATGCGAACCATAAACTGAAATGAGCTCCTTTTTAAACCCAGGTGCCCTGATTAGCCTGCCTTAATTGATTCTAGCAGTTTCTTGATTGGCTACAGGTGTTCTAATCAGCCTGTCTTAATTGTTTCCAGAAGGTTCCTGATTGTTCTGGAACCTTCCCTGTTACCTTAACCTGGGGCTACTTAACCTGGGGCTAATATATCTGCCTTCTATCACCCTCCTGTAGCGCACTCCTGTCCCTGTTGTTCATTAGTTGTCCCCCGTAATTGTTTGGTTTTCCAGGTCCTGTGGACCCCCCCCTTAGGCTGGGGGGGGATCCTTTAGCAGTGGGCGGGCTTTGCCCGCCCACTTCCTGGATCCCAATAAGGATCGCTCTCCTGTAGCCATCTGGCCCGACCCTGTCACACTGTCCAAAAATAAAACACGTGTCTTGTTTGAAAGCCAAAACAACATTAAATACTTCTAATAAGTCTTCTGTATAAATGATTGCTGTATTTAATCTATCAACTTAAGTATCACCCTATGTTCTCTAACATGGTTGTAACGGGGCTCTTCTGTCCATACAACCTACATGGAAAAAACCAGTTTTGGGTACAACCATGTTTAAACATAAAATTAACCCTCATCTACGTTACAAAAATCATTTCACACCATCTCAGGTTTTTCTCAAATTCTCTTTCCATAACTCCTCATATTAGGGCACAGTTTTTCCCAGATTCAGCAGGTACTCTACATAAGAATGGCCATACTGGGTCAGATCAGTATCCTGTCTTCCGACAGTGGCCAATGCCAGGTGCTTCAGAGGGAATAAACAGACCAGATAATCATTAAGTACTCCATCCTGTGTCTACCATTTTCAACTTCTGGCAAACAGAGGCTAGGGACACTTCAGAGCATAGTTTTGTATCCCTGCCCATCCTGGCTAATAGCCATTGATGGACCTATCTCCAGTAACTTATCTAGTTCTTTTTTGAATCCTGTTATAGTTTTGGCCTTCACAACATCATCTGGCAAAGAATTCCACAGGTTGATTGTTCATTGTGTGAAGAAATACTTCCTTTTGTTTGTTTTTAAACCTGCAGCCTATTAATTTCATTTGACTCCTAGTTCTTGTGTTATGAGAAGGAGTAAATAACACTTCCTTATTTACCAGTCATGATTTTATAGACCTCTATCACATCCCCCCTTAGTCGTCTCTTTTCTAAGTTGAAAAGTCCCAGTCTTATTAACCTCTCCTTATATGAAAGCTGTTCCATACCCCTAATCATTTTTGTTGCCCTTTTCTGAAACTTTTCCAATTCCAATATGTCATTTTTTGAGAGGGAACAACCAGATCTGCATGCAGTATTCAAGATGTGGGTGTACTATGGATTTATATAGAGGCAATATGATATTGTCTCTCTTCTCTCCCTTTCCTAATGAGTCACAACATTCTATTAGCTTTTTTTGACTGCCACTGCACACTGAGTGGATGCTTTCAGATAATTATCCATGTTAACTCCTAAATCTCTTTCTCACATGGTAACAGCTAATTTAGACCCCCCCATCATTTTATATGTATATTTGGGATTATATTTTCTAATGTGCATTACTTGGCATTTATCAACATTGAATTTCATCTGCCATTTTGTTACCCATTCACCCAGTTTAGTGAGATCCCCTTGTAACTCTTAGGTAAGTCACGGGGCATGTGTCACTTGCTGGAGGATTCTCTGCTCCTTGAAGTCTTTAAACCACGATTTGAGGACTTCAGTAGCTCAGACATAGGTGAGAGATTTTTCGCAGGAGTGGTGGGTGAAATTCTGTGGCCTGCGTTGTGCAGGAGATCAGACTAGATGATCATAATGGTCCCTTCTGACCTAAATATCTATGAATCAAAGCAGACTGCTATCTTGAGTAGTTTTGTATCATTTGAAAATTTTGCCACCTCACTGTTTACCCCCTTTTCCAGATCATTTATGAATAGGACTGGTCCCAGTACAGACCCCTGGAGGACATCACTATTTACTTCTCTGCATTCTGAAAACTGACCATTTAGTTCGATCTTTTAATCAGTTACTGATCCAGGAGAGGACCTTCCCTCTTATCCCATGTCAGCTTACTTTGCTTAAGAGCCTTTAGTGAGGGATCTTGTCAAAGGTTTTCTGAAAATCTAAGTACACTATATCCACTGGATCACCCTTGTCCACATGCTTGTTGACCGCCTCCAGGAATTCTCGTAGATTAGCGAGGCATGATTTCCCTTAACAAAAAACATGTTGGCTCTTCCCCAACAAATCGTGTTCATCTATGTGTCTGATAGTTCTGTCCTTAATTATAGTTTCAACTAGTTTGCCTGGTACTGAAGTTAGGCTCATCGGCCTGTAATTGCTGGGATCACCTCTGGAGCCCTTTTTAAAAATTGGTGTCAAGTTAGTTATCCTTGAGTCATTTGGTGCAGGAGCTAATTTAAATGATAGGTTACATACCACAGTTAGTAGTTCTGCAATTTCATATTTGAGTTCCTTTAAAACTCTTGGGTGAATACCATCTGGTCCTGGTGGCTTATTACTTTTTTTTATTTTATCAATTTATTCCAATACCTCCTCTAATGACACCTCAGTCTGGGCCAGTTCTTAAGATTAGTGACCTAAAAAGAATGGCTTAGGTTTGTGAATCTCCCTCAAATTCTCAGCCATGAAGACCGATGCAAAGAATTCATTTAGTTTCTCTGGAATGGCCTTATCTTCCTTGAGTGCTCCTTTAGCATCTTGATTGTCCAGTGGCCCCACTGGTTTAGCAGGCTTCTTGCTTCTGATGTACTTAAATTTTTTTTGCTGTTACTTTTTGAGTCTTTGGCTAGGTTTTTCTTCAAATTCTTTTTAGGCCTTCCTAATTATATTTTTATACTTCAATTGCCAGAGTTTATGCTCCTTTCTATTTTCCTCAACAGGATTTAACTTCCACTTTTTAAAGGTTGCTTTAGTGTCTCTTACTGCTTCTTTTACCTTATTTAGCCATGGTGACACTTTTTTTTGGTGGTCTTACTATGTTTTTTAATTTGGATGGAAGTGTCAGGTTTTCAATTTACTTTTGGATTGGTTAATACAGAAAGAAAAGATGAATAAACATTGTATAGTTTTGCTTTGGAGAAGCTGCAAGCGCATTTCGAGATTCTGTAGCACACTTTGATAGCATTCTGTATCTCAGCCACTAAAAAACTGCCCTCTGGAATTAGTTATCTGTTCTTAAAGTGGTGGAAGGACAATTGCTGAAGTGCTGTTTCCCCAAATCTGCAGTGTATGACTAGCTGTGAGAAAAGTCCCTTTTCTTAAAAGGTGGCTGATCATATTGCAAGCACCCTAAAGGAAAATTGATATATGCACTTTTAGGACTTAAATTTTTATTTTTTAGAATCCTCAAAATAAGAACTAGTGTCACTTTTGACACTAGCAACAAGACTGATACTCTACAGCGTCTGAAGAGGTAATGTGACATTGATGCAAAAGGAGACTTCACGGAGGAAATAGATTAAACTACAGATCTATAAGTTCAAATTTGGTATTAGAAACATATTTTAGTTTTTGATTATGGAGAAGCTCAACATGTATACAGGTACAGAGAGGTCAAAAGCAGTCAGCTCGGATTTATAAAGGAGAGGCCATGCTTAAAAATCCAGTTAATTTAAGCAAGTGATAATGAGAGCCAACGATAGTGACGTAGCAGACCTATTCTGTTTATCCACTTAATGTTTCTATGAACCCACATTTACAGTACTGTATAAGTGACAGTATGCAACGATGGCAGAGAAAGGCTTTTGGAAGTTTAAAGAAGTGATATAGCAGTAGTAACATGCCAGAGTAGAGTAATTCTGTAAATGGGTACAGATTAGGTTGGAGCAGGGGTTCTTAAACTGGGGGTCGGGACCCCTGAGGGTCACGAGGTTATTACACGGGGGGGGAGGGGGGGATTTGCAAGCTGTCAGCCTCCACCCCAAGCCTCGCTTTGCCTCCAGCATTTGTAATGGTATTAAATATATAAAAAAGTGTGTTTAATTTATAAGGGGGGGTCGCGTTCAGAGGCTTGCTATGTGAAAGGGGTCACCAGTACAAAAGTTTGAGAACCACTGGATTGGAGGGTGTTGCTAAGGGTTTTTCAGGGGTCACATCTACGCCTGCTCTTTCAAACTATTACACTAACACCCTGCATTAATTGCTACAGAAAACTTAGTTTGCAAATGTACACACAGTATGAAAAAGAGAGCTAATCAAAATATAGGATGAGGACTAAATGGTTTTATGGCTTTTATTTTTGTTTGTGGGAATCTTCTTCCTTCCCAATTCCTTCTGTTGAGAGACAGTCAAGAATTACAAGGATGGAGGTGGGGTTGTGTTTTCAGCTAGCATAATTTCTCATCTCCTTTTCTGGGTCTCTCTAAACTTTTGCTTTTCTGTATTAGGGAATTTTGCCATTGACTTAAATAGGGCTAGGATGAAATTTCAGGTTTCTACATAACTCACTGTCTTCAGCAATCCATAGATTTACTTAACAAGATAACTTTTCTCTGCTGTAGATACAGCATGTAAATTGTAGATACAGAGGGTAAGGTTGAAAAGAACTGGAATTGCTGGATCCCAGATCGTTTCATATTGCTCCTTGGACTACCAAGAAAGTGCTACTATGCAGGGGCACAGTGATACTGAGTTATTGTGTGGTATTCTCCCCTTTGGGTGAATGTAGGAATAAATACAAGACTTGTATAAATCTGCACCTAACTTAAACCTATGCCCCTGACACATACTCAACTGGTAAAATAGGTTAGGACAAAATCTGAGTGCCTAAAGTTAGGCTCCTAAATCCATATTTAGTTAAATAAAAATATCCTGGCTATCAATAGTGCTTGACCCCTTCAGCTCCCACATAGTTTGGTGGCATTTGGGGGTTCTCAGTGCTTCTAAAATCAGGCCATATTTGTTTAGAAGCCCAGCTTGAAGATCCCAGATCTGGAAACCATGACATAAACTCTGAACGTTCACACACTTCAGGGCTCTGATCTGGTCTCTACCTACTTGAGATAAGACTTAGTTTCTCACCAAAAGTCACTACTCCTGATAGGCAAAACCCACCTTTTTCCACTTGATATTTTTTTTGAAACCTTTTCCCTTCTTGACATTTCTTGTTCCTTAGAGTACTAATAGAATGAGTAAAGTCTGGTTATGGCCTAGGAAAGTGACTCTAAAAAAATGTACATTAGATTTCTTTTATTTGTTGGCATTCACTTCTGTGTAAAGTTAGAAAATGCTTACTTCATTTGTAAGCTGAATTAAGACCACCACAAATCAAGATGTTCTTTATAAAACTTCTCAAATTATCACCAACAGCAATGATTCTGGAAGCAGAATTTTGCTGGCACTTCTGCAGAATCTACTGCAGTTTGCTTTTTTGTGGCTATATTGATTCTCGTGGACTCTCTCATTAGTAAATTTATTGTGTCAATAGGTAACTATGTTTAAGTTTTTAAGAGGTTTTACTTTTTCACTTGTATTGATTGTGGGAGGGGATGGGGTAGGTAGCTATATTATGGTATGTGAATGTATACACACCATATATAAACACAACAACTGTGTGTAACATTTTGGATATGCTCTCTAATTAGCCTGTTTAAAAGGTATAGTACATGCATTTAAAGCTGTTGCAGCTTCATTAGTATTCTCACTTCCATTATATCTTTTGTTTATATAAATGAATTTGCTGTAGTGTCTCAGATAACCATAGCATTCTCTCTGATGCAGTTAATATGTGGAAACTTCAAAGTAAGGGATTAGCCCTTTAAATGAAGAGTTTAGGGGCAGTGGCTGGGTGGCTAATGCGAATGAGGATATGCAAGTAGAAATGACCACATCCGAGATGGAAGTCAGACTCAAACAGCTTAGTGGGACTGTCATAACCATACAGCTAAGGGTAGCCTAGAATTCCTCCTTTACTGTAAGGGGTTAAAAAGCTCAAATAACCTGGTTGGCACCTGACCAAAAGGACCAAAGGGGAAAGAAGATAATTTCAAATCGGGGAGGGGAGAGGCTTTGTTTTTGTGTGCTCTCTTGGGAAGCAGAGAAGCATCAGGTCAGAAAACTCTCCTATAAACCATCCTAAAAGTCTCTCATATTACAAAAATTGTAAGTAAAAGCTAGATTATCTTTTATTCTGCTTGTGAATTTTTCCTCTGCTGGAGGGAGGTTTATTCCTGTTTTTGTAACTTTGAAACTAAGCCTAGCGGAAGTTCTGCTGTGTTTCTGAATCTTTTATTACCCTGTAAAGTTATTTTCCATCCTGATTTTTACAGAGGTGATTTTTACTTTTTTTTAATAAAAATCCTTTTTTTAAGAACCTGACTGATTTCTCTATTGTCCTAAGACCCAGGGGCTTGGGTCTGTGATCACTTTGTAATCAATTGGTTAGGATATTATTCTCAAGCCTCCCCAGGAAAGGGGGTGTAAAGGCTTGGGGGGATATTTTGGGGAAATAGGAACTCCAAGTGGTCCTTTCCCTGATTCTTTGTTAAATCACTTGGTGGTGGCAGTGTACCCTCTAAGAGCAAAGAATTTGTGCCTTGGAGAAGTTTTAATCTAAGCTGGTAGAAATAAGCTTAGGGGGTCTTTCATGCGGGTCCCCACATCTGTACTCTAGAGTTCAGAGTGGGGAGGGAACTCTGACAGGGACTAAATCGGGGGCCCCGGATAATCACCATCCAAGAAAATAAAGGAATTGGCACATGAAATTGCCGGCTCATTAGCAAGCTTTTTTAATGAATTTGTAAACTTGGAGGTCATACCCCATGACTGGAGAATTGCTTATATAGTACCTATTTTTAAGAAAGGGGAGAAAAACTGATCCAGGAAATTACAGGCCTGTTTGACCTTAATTGTATGCAAGGTCTTGGAACAAATTTTGAAAGAGAATGTAGTTAAGGACATAGAGGTAAATGGTAATTGGCATAAAATACAACATGATTTTACAAAAGGTAGATTGTGCCAGACCAACCTGATCTCCTTCATTGAGAAGATAACTGATTTTGTAGACAAAGGAAATGCAGTAGATCTAATCTACTTGGATTTCAGTAAGGCATTTGATTTAGGTTTCAGAGTGGTAGCTGTGTTAGTCTGTATCAGCAAAAACAAAAATGAGGAGTACTAGTGGCACCTTAGAGACTAACAAATTTATTTGGGCATAAGCTTTCGTGAGCTAAAACCCAATTCATCAGATGAATGGGGTGGATATATATAACAGTACATGAAAAGATGGGAATTGCCTTACCAAGTGGGGGGGTTGAGACAGTTCAACTAAAGTGGTCTATTATCCAGTTCCACTTCGGAAATTATTAGTTAAATTGGAGAAGATGGGGATTAATATGAGAATTGAAAGGTGGCTAAGGAACTGGTTAAAGGGGAGACTATGATGGGTCATCCTGAAAGGTGAACTCTCAGGCTAGAGGGAGGTTACCAGTGGAGTTCCTCAAGGATCAGTGTTGGGACCAATCTTATTTAATCTTTTTATTATTGACCTCGGCACAAAAAGTGGGAGTGTGCTAATAAAGTTTGCGGATGATACAAAGCTGGGAGGTATTGCCAATTTAGAAAAGGACTGGGATACCATACAGGAGGATCTGGATGACCTTGTAAACTGGAATAATAGTAATAGGATGAAATTTAATAGTGAGAAGTGTAAGGTTATGCATTTACAAAAATGTCTTCTGCAGTTTCCACAGTATGCATCGATGAAGTGAGCTGTAGCTCACGAAAGCTCATGCTCAAATAAATTGGTTAGTCTCTAAGGTGCCACAAGTACTCCTTTTCGTTATGCATTTAGGGATTAATAACAAGAATTTTAGTTATAAGCTGGGGACACATCAATTAGAAGTAACGGAGGAGGAGAAGGACCTTGGAGTATTGGTTGATCATAGGATGACTATGAGCCACCAATGTGATGTGGCTGTGAAAAAAGCTAATGCGGTCTTGGGATGCACCAGGAGAGGTATTTCCAGTAGGGATAAGGAGGTTTTAGTACCATTATACAAGGCACTGGTGAGACCTCACCTGGAATACTGTGTGCAGTTTTGGTCTCCCATGTTTAAGAAGGATGAATTCAAACCGGAACAGGTACAGAGAAGGGCTACTAGGATGATCCGAGGAATGGAAAACTTGTCTTATGAAAAGACTCAAGGAGCTTGGCTTGTTTAACCTAACTAAAAGAAGGTTGAGGGGAGATATGATTGCTCTCTATAAATATATCAGAGAGATAAATACCGGAGAGGGAGAGGAATTATTTAAGCTCAGTACCAATGTGGACACAAGAACAAATGGATATAAACTGGCTACCAGGAAGTTTAGACTTGAAATTAGATGAAGGTTTCTAACCATCAGAGGAGTGAAGTTTTGGAATAGCCTTCCAAGGGAAGCAGTGGGGGCAAAAGATCTATCTGACTTTAAGATTAAACTCGATAAGTTTATGGAGGAGATGGTATGATGGGATAACATGGTTTTGGTAATTAAATATTCATGGTAAATAGGCGCAATGGCCTGTGATGGGGTGTTAGATGGGGTGGGATCTGAGTTACCCAGGAAAGAATTTTCTGTAATATCTGGCTCGTGAATCTTGCCCATATGCTCAGGGTTCAGCTGATCGCCATATTTGGGGTCGGGAAGGAATTTTCCTCCAAGGCAGATTGGAAGAGGCCCTGGAGGTTTTTCGCCTTCCTCCGTAGCATGGGGCATGGGTCACTTGCTGGAGGATTCTCTGCTCCTTGAAATCGTTAAACCACGATTTGAGGACTTCAGTAGCTCAGACGTAGGTGAGAGGTTTTTCACAGGAGTGGGTGGGTGAGATTCTGTGACCTGCGTTGTGCAGGAGGTCAGACTAGGTGATGGTCCCTTCTGACCTTAGTATCTATGAATCTGTCTAAGTTTAGTGAGGGAGAGGGCTGGAGTAAATAGCCAGTTAGCAAAGGGGACAGTGTCCAGTTTTCAGTGATATCTTTAGTGTTCAACAGTCCCTCCTGCAGTACCTGCTGGGGCTGCTTCTTCTGTATGTTCCTGCTAGCTTGAATTTCTGTTCTGTGACCTTCATGATATACTAGTAAATGTAGTGAAAATATGGTAGAACATTGGAGTAGAAAAAATGTAGTTTTAGAAATATTTTGCACTTACATAGCACCTTCCATCTAGCAGCCTAAAGCACTCTACAAGCACAAATATATTTCCAATACCCCAGAAGGGTTCGGGGGAAGTATTACCTCTCTTACTGATGGAGGAAACTTAAGCCAATGGCGGTTATGCAATTACTCACATAGCTGTGAATTTGGATACAAGTAGTGTCATGCTGTATTGAAAATTCTGCTGTCAGAGAAAATCCAAGGTGGTCATGCTTGGGGAGGGTTTCTACGTTGTGCTTCAGTAAAAGGTTGAGTGTCTTTCAGATTCTTCTTTTCTGAGATATTTAAGTTCTGTTGCTAGTTTTTACCAGTCAGAGAATAGACAGCTTGCATCCATTTCTGTAACGCGTCAGACTCTGAAATGGTTATCCACATTTCTGTTGTAACAAGATTAGATTAGTGAAATTCCCTGTAGATTGGCTTGCGTAATAAGGTTTTTCACAAACTCCAGCTGGTGCAGAACACAGGTGCCAGGTTCCTTGTGAAAAGGGGGTGATCAGAACACACTTCACCACCTTTAGTTGCTGGATAAGCATAGAGGCTTTAAAAACTGCAGTTTTTAATCTTCAAGTACTACATGTCCTCAGTCGTGTACATTCCACTGTTCTGTGTTTATTTTCTTGGCTGTATATGGAGCTAAAAGCAACTATAAAACTTGTCTTGTAGCTGAATACTGCTTGCTTCCACTGGAAAAGCAAACACGTAACAGATTTCAACCTAATTTTTTTTGATATTTTATAAAACCCTATTACAATTTTAACTGTTCATTATGTTGACAGAATATTCAGCTAACTTGGCCTTCCTTACAATACAGTGGAGATATGATCTAAGACTCCATTTATTTAAAGCATTAGTTTTTTTATCAGCTAAATCAACCATTATAAGCAAAAGAAGGAGCAGAAATTAATTTTGACTATTAAGGCTTTGTCTAGACTGTTTAGATTTGGTTTTTTTTAGGGCCATTTGTGTAGCTGCACCAGTGCAACTCTGTGGTACAGACAGGCAAAGTTTCTATTTGTGAAAGTTGTGTCAACTTTCAATAGAAGTGAATCTCGTCTTCTAACTGACATTTTACATAGGTCAGTCAACCTTTCTGTGTAATAGTTGTATATCTGTACCCAAATGAAGTATAGTAGGAGGATTATTTGTGTTTTTTTCCAGTATGGTGCAATTGTGCAGCTGACTGTTACATGTACTAAGCAGTCAGTCAGAACCTATGTGTGTCTCAAACATTTTGGCTTTGACAAAATGAAATTAAATCGAAAATGTTCTGACCAGCTCTCCGTTCTGTTATTGCTTTTTGCTTATAAAAGGGATTGACTTTTAAACAAACTGCTAAAATCCAGTCATGGATATCTAGTTGTGCGACATGTTTTTGCTGTTTCTTCTATTACTCTGTGACTAACTGTTTAAAGTCTAACAGGCCCTGTTCCTTTACCCATTAAAGTTAATGAGGTTTTTTTTTTCCATTGACTTTGGTGGGAAGGAGCCCAAAGTTAGTTTACCAGTGTCTGTCGCTTACATTCAAGTGACTTATCTATGAAGTATAACTTGAGTTTGCAAAAGTAATATCTTAAGTTGCCAAAATAAACAGTCTGCGTATTTTGAAAAGTATGTGTAATTTTGTCCAGGAACTAAGTTAAACCCACAAATATCTTGCAGCAGTGTGATACTGTGTGTGTTTCAAAACATTATTTGAGCTAATGTTTATGAAAAAAGGAAGTAAGAATAGATTTGGAAAAGTATATTGGCAAAACTGTAGTAGAAGCTTGTGACTTTTAACATTTGTTTATCTTAAGATAATTCTCTGCGTATAACTCTTACTGGAATTATACGTATATGGAAAAACATTCCACTTTCCTGGAAGTAGGAGAGAAACTTGTATTAAAACCTGATCTTCTATAGATAGAGCCAAATTCTGCCCTCAATTACACCTGAGTAAATCTGGAATAATGGTGTTTGACAATGGAGTATAATTTAGGGCAGAATTTGGTGTCTGTGAGGCGCTAGACCCATTTCTGGTGTATAAAGGTTATATAATTTCTTTTTCAGTTTTTCTGGGTTCTCTTTGAGATTTAGTATTTGAATTTGATTGTTTATCTCTGAATTTTTCTTAATTCCACAGTGAAGTCATAATTCTTTGTCAGCCTATTGGCATAGAAATGATGGCACAAATTCAGAGCACATCTCCATTCTGAACAGTTGGTAAAGGCTGATAATGAGGAAGAGAGAGACTGTTTGCTCAATAAAGGCAGAGTGGTTAGCTGAACCTGCAAATGCAGCTGTGAAGGAAAAATACGAAAATGACGAAATACAGTGCTTATGATAAACTCTTCAAAAGTGTTCGTTTTTCTCTCCAGTGAATACTAATGGCTTCTCCACACATAGGCATTGGACTCCAAAATCTTTAAGATGTTCTGTTAGTTCAGTTGTAAAACATTTCTAATAAAAAAATTAAGACAAGTTCAGCACATCTAGCTTACTATAAAATCAATTGGAGGAAGTTTATAGCTAGAAAACATTGCATATGAAAAGCATGAGAGAGACAAATGGATTTAAGTGGGACTTTTTTTTGTTTCTATAACAAGGAAGCCCCTCTAATAGCAAAGCAGGCAGTATGCACCTTGATATCAGTCTTGATTTCTTGTGTGGAGGATAAAGGGGAAAAAACATCTATCCTCTTCAGCTATTTAGATGGCAAGCTCTTGGGGGCAGAGATCTATCTTAGTTTGTCTGTAAAATGCAGAGCATGCACTTGTGTATACCTTTTTAAACCTCCAAACTCGGAGAATCATTGCAACTAATCTGAAAGTTTAATGTTAGTATTAAATAATACAACCAACAGAAACACTTCTGATGAGGTGGCTGCAGAGTTCAACATTCTAGATGAAAATACAGCTAGGCTATTTATAATATATTTTTTGGTTGGAAATGAGTCTGATTGCAGGTGTCGTCATATTTGTTCTGAGGGTTTCTTGTCTTCAGCTGGCTGGAAAATCCATAGCACAATGAGTGATTTTTCCTGTCTTGTGTCTGTGCATTAAAAAATTTTTTATAGCCAGACTTAAAAACTGTTCTATTCAAAGGATAGTGTTCTGTTTTTCAACTAAGGGACGCTGTCAAATAATTTTGGATTAAAATTTTGAGCCAGCTTTAATTATCTGATGGAAATGCACTGAATTCAAAATATTTAACTCATCACACAGTTACCAAATACTGTCTTTTTAAAAATATTTTCCAACCCAGCAATTGCTTGTCCTGCTGAAAAAAGCCCTCCAACTTGAGTGCACTTTCTAACTAAACTGTGTTTTAAGAGCTGTACTGGCATCCTTGATAATGTGAGTGGGGAGGGATGATGAGGAGTAAACGGGTAGTTTGTCAGCCAGCAATGGTGAAAAATGTGAGATCAAAACAGGAGGCAAAGAAATGCTATTCATGAACTCCTGAAGGGGCATAACAATGTAGTGAAAATAAGAACTTTTTTTTTAAATTGCTTGACACTTTAAAAAGAGAGAACCATGTTTAGTTTAGTGCACAACTCGTCTTTGGGACTGGGCTCCACACTTATATTCTGTAGTTATTAGCAACTTTTCAAGTTATAATTTCTCCATGATGATATACTAAAATGTGTATACTAGAGATGCAAACTTTTGTTTCCCCCTTCATTCTTACACTGCATATGTTTGGTTTTGGTTCCAAGGGAGTAATCAGTTTTAGCATAGTTCAGCGAAGTAACTGGCAAACTTTGTTAAAGCTCATTATTTAAGTTACCTCTTTTAAGTACAACAGTATCTTTGGAGCATTTACTTTGGAGTTGATAGTCATGATAGCTTTTCTGTTCCATCAAAAGATGAGCTATTGGTTCAGTATCCACTTGGCTTAACACATCAATAGCAACGTCAATAGAACTGATCAGGCCTAATTTTGCGTAACTTGAATCTTCTGTAATTACAGCCTAAGGTGTTATGGCTACAAATTCACACTCAATGCAGCTTATGCATCCAAGATGCCAAACTGATTTTAAATAACTTTTTTCTCCTCTACAGGCCTATGAAGAGTACACCAGCAAGTTAGATGCTCTTCAACAAAGAGAACAGCAGTTATTGGAATCCATGGGGAATGGAACTGATTTCTCTGTCTCCAGCTCTGCTTCAACAGACACAGTTACATCATCTTCCTCCTCTAGCCTCTCTGTAGCACCTTCATCTCTTTCGGTTTATCAGAACCCCACAGATATGTCACGGAATAACCCCAAGTCTCCACAAAAACCTATTGTTAGAGTCTTCCTACCCAACAAACAGAGGACAGTGGTGAGTCAGCCCTGCATACGTGCTCATAACCTTAATTTTTTTGTGCATCTGTCCCCCTCTTTCCATGTTTGAATCAAACCTGAAAGCCAAAAAATGTATCTGTAGACATATGAAAGCAAAAAGTGTGGTGTAATTCTTGTATTCTGCCAAAGTCTGTTGGTTATTTCAACTTTGCTGCACATGCTGCTTTGTACACTGTTAACACTGAGGAGATTGATTCTCTTACGTACAACAAAAGAGGCAAAACTTCTTCAAGTGGGATAAAAAAATGGATGTTTAGAATACTTTTCAAAAATTTAAATTTAGGTCAATGAAACAAACGTAGTCAGCATAGCTATTTCCCAGACTTAGTTTTGAGTAGTATTGTTTCACTGTATATATATTCTGGGTGTGGAAGATTAGTGTTGTGTTTCCATGTAATGTGTATTGCAGGTAACACATTGGTTTCCAAACTGTGGTCTCCGAACTACTGGTGGTTTACAAACAGATGGAGGTCATAGTGCTGGTTCTCCTTTGCCTCCAGTTACTTCTGTAAGGCATTTCAGGCTCTTCATTACCAAGAGCAGCCTTGGCACCAGTGAAAGCAGGAAGGAAACAAGATAGTGGAGCCAGCCTTTTTTGCATCCACTTGGGGCTATTGCTACATAGAAGTAGTAGGTGAGGAACTGGCTATCCTGAGACTGTAGGTGCTTGGACCTGGTAATGTATCTAGTATCGCTCATGGTAGAGAAATGTCATGGGGTGTGGAAAACCAGTATCTGGGTTGTATCTGCAAGGAGGAGGTGGGCCAGACATCAGGGAAGCATGTGTTTGGGGTACAGAGGAACAAAATATAAAACAAATGTATAAATAAATAAATATAGAACAAATGTACACAGTTCATTAAGGGGCAATTTGTCAACTTAAATTTCAGGTAGAAGTTTGATTTTTTTAAAATTTTAAACTTAAAATAGTTAGAGGTTGTATGCAGTGTTGAAGCTCTGTCAGTCCCAGGATATTAGAGAGACAAGCTGGGTGAGGCAATATCTTTTTTGCTGGACCAACTTCTGTTGGTGAAAGAGACAAGCTTTCAAGTTCTGTGTAGCTCAAAAGCTTGTCTCTTTCACCAGCAGAAGTTGGTCCAATAAAAAATACTACCTCACCCAGCTTGTCTCTCTAATAGTTAAAAATATCACCTAAATCAGCGGTTATCAAACCTTTTTTACAAAGGTGACACACCCAAATGCATTTTGTCTCTTTTGGAGACCCACCATTACCCCAGTTGACTCCCTCCAACCCCCTTGCCCTCACTTTCCCAGTTCTGCCCCCCTCCTACAGCCCCAGCTGGCCACTCTCTCTCCCCATGACCGACCATGGCCACCATCTCTTCCAGACTGCTGGCTGACTGCTCACTGTCTCAGGCCGCTGCTTCTGCGCTGCTGCTGTCCAGATCCCAGTCCTCGGACTGCTGCCTGCTACCCAGGGGAAGTGAGAGCCAGTGTGGGGGGTGGATACCTGTGGTAGGTCAGGGGCCTACTATTTGGGAAACACTGCAAGATTAGAGAAATATTTTCTGTACTTTTTGAACTGTTGTGCTTTTGACAGTGTTTTGTGTGTAGTCAGTTTTCCTGCTTTTGTGGGACTTTTGCACATCACTGGTCGAGGAACACTTTAAAAATAGGAAAACATAATTGTGAAGCCATAAAAAATGGCATGGGGACTTAAACCACTTTTGTACCTGAAACTACTGTTAACTTTTTTTAATTGACTGTTTAATGCTTAAAGAGCTAAAAAAGATATTCTGCGGGTAGTATTTTTTAAAAATATTTACTTCAGTTGCTGTAGTTGCCTTAAGGATGGTGAGTAATGGCTGGAAGGCGGTTCATGAGAAAATGTATCCAAGATCTAGTCCATACTATGAAGGAGTTTGAGGACCTCTGGAACTGTGCATTTGGTATTTGAAAACTTTGAAAAAGAGCCCAAATAGTGCTGTTGACCACTATTCATGATACCATAGTATAACCATCCTTACTGGATGAGTACGCTTTCTTTGGCCAAAAGTGAAAATGGGAAATATTGATCAATGAGGGATGAGTCCTAAATCTGTTACCAAGACCTCATTGAACTAAGCTGATTTGTGTACTGTTGTAAACAGCTGATCACATTTTATTTGTCCATTGTGTCCATTCTTGCCCTCATTCCCAACTCTCTTAGCCTACAGTTACCCATGCAGCTCAGCAATGCTTTCTAGGCAACTTAGCAGTTGCACTTACAGATGTATTTCTGTACTTTGAGATTTCAATAAAAATGAGTTTACTGTTCATGAGAGCTGCTGGACTGATCACTCTGGTGAATTAAGTTCTTATCTACAGAACATACGAAAGAGTTGTAATATAAGCTTCACCCACCTCAGTCCTTTTTGAAAGGTGAAGGTAGTTCAGCCTTTATGCCTGTTCAGTCCTGCATGCATCAGCTGAAAACAGCAACAAGATGCCAATTGATGTCAGTTATGAATATGATTTTTGTGACTTACATATTTGTTCATTGGGATTAGGATAGACACCAAAAGTTCATCTTTTAAATCACCGAACACCTATTAGATAGTAAGCCTTTTAGCCACGTCAGCAAACATGACCCAGAATACAACCAGTGACTTAAAAGCAAAAGACTTTATATATTGTTATCCAAAATCCTGATCCAGTCTCATAGACTTTAAGGTCAGAAGGGACAAGCATGATCATGTAGTCTGACCTGCACATTGCAGGCCACAGAACCTTACGCACCCACTCCTGTAATTGACCCCTAACCTCTGGCTGAGTTCCTGAAGTCTATCCTGATTTGAGAGTTACGGAGAATCCATCATTTACACTGCTTTAAATCTGCAAGTGACCATGCCCCATGCTGCAGAGGAAGGCAAACCCCGCCAGGATCTCTGCCACTCTGACCTGGGGGAAAATTCCTTCCTGACCCCAAATACGGTGATCAGTTAGACCCTGAGCCATGTGGCCAAGACCTATCAGCCAGATGCCTCAGAAAGAATTCTCTTTAGTAACTGAGAGCTCTCCCCCATCTAGTGTCGCATCACTGGCTGTTGGAGATATTTGCTGCTAGCAGTCGCAGATCAACTACATGTCATTGCAGGCAGTCTCATCATACCATCCTCTCCATAAACGTTTCAAGCTCAGTCTTGAAGCCAGTTAGGTTTTTTTGTCCCCACAGCTCCCCTTGGAAGGCTGTTCAAGAACTTCACTCCCCTGATGGTTGGAAATTTTCACTTAATTTCAAGCCTAAACTTATTGATAGCCAGCTTATATCCATTTGTTCTTGTGTCCACATTGGCACTTACCACGGAGGGAGAGGAGTTAGGATTTCTCTATAAATAACTATCTCCCCTCAGCCTTCTTGTGGTTAGGCTAAACAAGCCAAGCTCTTTGAGTCTCCTCTCATAAGGTAGGTTTTCCATTCCTTGGATCATCCTAGTAGCCCTTCTCTGTACCTGTTGCACTTTGAATTCATCTTTCTTAAACATGGGAGACCAGAATTGCACACAATATTCCAGATGAGGTCTCACCAGTGCCTTGTATAACAGTACTAACACTTCCCTGTCTACTGGAAATACCTCGCCTGATGCATCCTAGGACTGCATTAGACTTTCTCATAGCCTTTTTCAATTCTTCCTTTTCCCCCATACACTGCTATTAGGAATTAATGCTGTGTTTGAGTACACAAAACTTAGAGCTAAAGCAAGTTCTGTCATGGAATAAATCCCTTTTATTAATGCACCCCTGGAATAAACACTTTTTTTTTTTTTCAGCTGTGGCCTTGTCATCTATATGCTTCTCTACTTACACATTTTACAGTAGTTTATGTTCCAAACCTCTCAGTAATTTCAAATGACTGTCATTTTATTAAAAAGAAGCTGTCACAAAAATATCATGCTATCCCTCAAATGCGTATCTGGTAAAAGCAAGGATTTAGAATTTAGCTTCACCTCTTCAGATTTGGACCAGTGACAGTTTTAAGGACCTGTTTTTTGCAATGTGCCAAAGCTAGAACCAAGTCCTTTACTTAACTTGAAGAGCAGGGATTCACAACTTTCTGTTGATGTAAAGCATTTGTTCCTAGAGAAGTGTATTGAGAAAGTGGACCTTAAATAATTACATGATAGAAAAACTATTTAGGGAACTATTTAGTTCTTAAATGTATATTAGTACTGTTGTCACTCCAACAAATGCACATTGTAAATGAAATCAACTTGTCTTCACAACTTTCCATCTGTATTAGTTTTTGTGCAGTTATCTACCTTTTTTTTTAAAGGGGATTGGGAAATCCAGTGTCTTTTTCTCTTCAATGTTTGACAGAAACAAAAGCTTGAAAAAATGATTTGGCACATACACAAACTGTGACTGTCTGATGCCACTTCCTCTCTACAGCAGTTCCCCTTGCAGTTTGAAGGAATAAAATAGTAGTGCACTTCGTGTGGTCTGTTAAATAAACTATTCAATAAGTACGTGTGAAATCTGTCAAAATAGTCCATGGAATGTTATCGACCTCCTTACTATTTTTTTTGTTTATACCATCGGTCCCTACTGGCCTTTACTCTTTACACCGTGATCCCTTATAGGAAAGCGAGTATCACGTCCTACATTGTTCTCACTGTTCCTTCTCTGTCCCTATTATCATTTTCCCCTATGTTGCTATTGCCTCCCACCCTCTCCCCCCAAAAATCTTACTACAGGCATGGTAATGCCTTTGTTAAGGCTCTTTAGCCCTTAAAGCGCAGGGCCCCAGCCTCTTTGTTTTGCATGAAGAATACAGTGTATATTCTCCAAACTTACAACACATTGTCTGTGAGTAAAGACTGAACTTTGTGGGGTTTTAAGAGTATATCTGTTCGTTGGAGTTCAAATTAATTTAAAATAGGACCTACAGGAAAAGTTTCCTCTCTGATCTATCTCAGATGTCTTGCTAACTAAGGTGCATAAAAAACAATGACTTTTTTTAAAAGGATGTTTTTATTTAAATTTTTAAATCTATTTAATTTTAAACTTGTGGCAACCTGTTGGAACCTACAGGGTTGGAACCTGGGACCTTGAGGGTTCTAGGCTGCTGACTTCTACACAGCCACAGGAGGCTTAGGCTGGGCTTCTGTGGGAGGACCCTGTGAAGCTGGGCTCAGCAGGAAGTACAGCAGGGCTGGAGTGGCAGTCCTTTTTGCAACCCCCTGATTGGCAAATACCAGTATATAAACCAGGAAGCCCTGAAGGGGAGCTCTCTGAGCAGCAACGCAGACTGTCTGCCCGTTTCTGCTCCAGACTCCACTTTCAATAAACACTAGACTCCAGCTGCCAACTGTGGTTTGTCCTCAGCTTAGCTATTTGATTGCTGCCTGTAACCTGGTACCCCACCACAGTCTCCTGGTAACTTGAGCCTGCCTGACACTCTGTTTGCCCTCTGGCCCATCTTCCACTCTGACTTCCCAGTACCTGACTCCTGGTCTGATCACTAGGTCTGACTGTCCATGTCCTAGTTGTGACACAACCTATGTTAAAGCCAAAACTTACAATCTATTAAAATCATTTACATTAAATACAGAAATAAGGAGTCAACATTTGTGGCCAAGTTTTAAAGAAAGTCAAACCACTGAGCTGTTGGAAGACCGTGGCTAAGCACTTGGAACCAGAGTTTGTTGAAGTCCTAAACCACCTTTTGATAGCAATAGCCTTTTCTGCAAGTGTAGAGAATATTTTTAGGTTTCAGAGTAACAGCCGTGTTAGTCTGTATTCTCAAAAAGAAAAGGAGTACTTGTGGCACCTTAGAGACTAACCAATTTATTTGAGCATAAGCTTTCGTGAGCTACAGCTCACTTCATCGGATGCATACTGTGGAAAGTGTAGAAGATCTTTTTATATACACACACAGCATGAAAAAATACCTCCTCTCACCCCACTCTCCTGCTGGTAATAGCTTATCTAAAGTGATCACTCTCCTTACAATGTGTGTGATATTTTTTCATGCTTTGTGTGTATATAAAAAGATCTTCTACACTTTCTACAGTATGCATCCGATGAAGTGAGCTGTAGCTCACGAAAGCTTATGCTCAGATAAATTGGTTAGTCTCTAAGGTGCCACAAGTACTCCTTTTCTTTTTGCGAATATTTTTCGTTTCAGAGTGTTCAGCTAGTTCTTTCAAAGTTAAGAAACCAGTTGGGAATTGAAAAAGAAGGAAAGCTTGTTTTCTGCTTCCCATCTGTGAATAAAAACTAGGTGTGAGAAGATGAGATCATCTAGTTCTAAAATCTTGAAGGACATGGGGACCAGAAACAATCAGTTCAGTTCACTAACTACAGATAATATACTGGACCATTGCTAGAACGTGTCTATATAGTGTGAATTCGCATATAATGTGGTCGTGGCCATGGATCCCAATTTAATTACTTTAATTGCAATTAATTTTAACGCGGTTGCCGCGTTAACACAGTACCGTGCATGGATCTCAAATCCCGTGTTCTAGCAAGGGTCTGGTGTACTTTTTTTTTTAATAAGTCAGTTTTAAATGAAAAACACATTTTGATAAATTTTTTCCCCTATGTATCCAGCACAGGTAAAGTAGTTTGTTTTAATAAAAACGAAAATGTTTTGTGCAAATAGAACTTGACACAAATCAGAAGTAAAATAATTAATCATGATGTAAATAAGAAATGCATCCATCATTTTCTAGCAATAAAAAATGTAAAAATTAAGAGTCTGAATAAAAATAAGTTTAAACTATACATTGGCTTAAGTAAATATATTGTATCCTCCTGTTTAACAAAAAGAAGCACCAAATTTAATGTAAAGGGTATACTCAGTTGCAAGTCAACATGTTTTAAGGGTTATTCACCAATGGTAGGGAAATAACTAAAGTACAAATGCAAAACACAATTAAAACTAATGGTTTAATTCATAATTAAAATTGGTGATTTAAATCACTTGATTTAAAGCAATCCACCCTGTTGCTAATAAAAGACTGGCTTGTTTAGACTTTATAGTTAAACTTCGTTGCTGGGTAATGATGAATGGACGTTTGAAGAAGTTAGGTTGCAGTTGAAGTTATTAACAGTTGTTCTCTCCTGTCTCTTCCATCCTATTCACAAATAACACAGGTATGTAGGCACAGAATTAGAAAGGGCAAGGCACAAAATGAGATTAAACTAGTTAGAGCCATGAAGGGTAACAAAAGAACATTCTACAAATACATTTAGAAGCAAGAGGAAAACGAAGGACAGGGTAGGCCCGTTAGTCAATGAGGGGGGAAAAAACAATAGCAGAAAATGTGGAAATGGCGGAAGTGCTAAATGACTTTGTTTCAGTTTTCAACAAAAGGTTAGTAGCATTTGGACATCTATCATAGTGAATGCCAGTGAAAATGAGGTAGGATCAGAGGCTAAAATAGGGAAAGAACAAGTTAAGAATTACTTAGACAAGTTAGATGCCTTCAAGTGACCAAGGCCTGATGAAATACATCCTAGAATACTCAAGGAGCTGAGCTAGGAGATATCTGAGCCATTAACAATTATCTTCGAAAAGTTATGGAAAACGGGAGAGATTCCAGAGGACTGGAAAAGGGAAAATATAGTGCCAATCTAAAAAAGGCAAATGACTGGGGAATTACAGACCAGTCAGCTTAACTTCAGTATCTGGAAAAAAAATGGAGCAAATAATTAAACAATCAGCAAACACCTAGAAAATAAGTTTCCTTATAACTTTCTTTGACAGTGTTATAAACCTTATGGATGAGGGGGAAGTGGTAGATGTGATATATCTTGACTTTATTAAGGCTTTTGATACTGTCACATGACTCTCATAAGCAAACTAGGGAAATACAATCTAGATGGAGCTACTATAAGGTAGGGTGCCCAGATAGCAAATATGAAAAATCAGGACAGAGTGTGGGGGGTAATAGGCGCCTACATAAGAGAGAGCCCCAAATATCGGGACTGTCCCTATAAAATCAGACATCCAGTCACTCTACTGTAAGGTGGGTGCATAACTGGTTTGAAAACTATTTCCAGAGAGTAATTATCAGTGGTTCACGGTCATGCTGGAAGGGCATATTGAATGGGGTCCTGCAGGGATCAGTTCTGGATCAGGTTCTGTTCAATAGCTTCATCAATGATTTAGATCTGGGGTTGGCAACCTATGGCACACATGCCAAAGACAGCAGCGTGCCATTAAAAATCCGGCCCGGCCCGTTCTTCTCCGCCCCCCGCTCTCTCCTTGCAGGGCAGGCGAGCTCCCTCTTCCCCCGCCTCTTCCCCCAGCGTGCGGGGTTCCTGCCTCTCTTTCTCTCTTTCCCTGTCGCCCATCAGCTGATGGCCCTTGCCAAGGAGAGGGAGAGGGAGAAGCGGAGCCACAGCGCACTCACTGCTCCGGGGACCTTGGGGAAGGGGGTGGAATCGGCATATCCCCTCCAGCCTCCTGCCGTGAACCGCTCAGGGCAGGGGGCTGGGAGCACTGCCATGACCCTGGCCCCCTCCACCCCCCCAACCCCGCACAACCCCAGCCCTGACTTCGGCACCCCCCACACATACCCAGCCCCATGCCCTGACTCTTGCACCCCTCACATCCCCACCCCCACCCTGAGCACCAAACGGGAGCTCCTTCCCCCCCCCACATTCCCACCTGCACCCCTTGCACCAAATAAGAGCTGCCCAGGTAAGCACTCCACACCCAAACCTCCTGCCCCAACCCTGAGCCCCCTCCCTCATTCTAGCTCCTGGCCAGACCCTACACCCCAAACCCCAGCCTGCTCCTTCACCCCCAGCCCTGTGCTCAGCGCACTCCCACCCTCAGCTCAGTGCAGAGAGAGGAAGAGAATGGCCTAGAACCAGGGAGAAGGTAGGTACCTACTCTATGTGGACAGGGCCGGGATCCCGGACCAGCAGCGGGCTGAGAGGGGCCGGCAGCCAGGACCCTGGCTGGCAGGAGCCGGCGGACGGAACCCCAGACCGGCAGCGGGCTGAGCCGCTCAGCCCACCATTGGTCTGGGGTCCTGGCCGCCGGCCCTGCTCAGCCCACTGCCGGTCTGGGGTTTTGGCTGCCGGCCCCTTGCCAGCCGGGGTCCCGGCCGCAGGCCCCTCTCAGCCCGCTGCCGGCCTAGGTGAACGGAACCTCAAGCCGGCAGCGGGCTGAGCGGGCTGGCGGTGTAAGATCAGCATTTTAATTTAATTTTAAATGAAGCTTCTTAAACATTTTGAAAACCTTGTTTACATATGACAGTAGTTCAGTTATATAATATATAGACTCATAGAGACCTTCTAAAAAACGTTCAAATGTATTATTGGCACACAAAACCTTAAATTTAAGTCAATAAATAAAGTCTCGGCACACCACTTCTAAAAGGTTGCCGACCCCTGATTAGATAATGGCACAGAGAGTACATTTCCAAAGTTAGTGGATGATACCAAGTTGGGAGGGGTTGTAAGTGCTTTGGAGGATAGGATTAAAATTCAAAATGATCTGGACAAACTGGAGAAATAGGTCTGAAGTAAATAGGATGAAATTCAATAAGGACAAATGCAAAGTACTCCACTTAGGACGGAACAGTCAGTTGCACACATACAAAATGTGAAATTACTGCCTAGGAAGGAGTACTGCAGAAAGGACTCTGGGGGTCATAGTATATCACAAGCTAAATATGAGTGAACAGAGTAACACTGTTGTCAAAAAAAGTAAACACCATTCTGGGATGTATTAGCAGGTGTATTGTAAACGAGACAGAAGAATTAATTCTTCCATACTGATTAGGCCTTAACTGGAGTATTGTGTCCAGTTCTGGGCACCACATTTCAGGAAATATGTGGAGAAATTGGAGAAAGTCCATAGAAGAGCAATAAAAATGATTTAAAGGTCTAGAAAACATGACCCGTGAGGGAAGATTGAAAAAATTGGTTTTGTTTAATCTGGAGAAGAGACGACTGCATGGGGACATAACAGTTATCAAGTACATAAAAGGTTGTTACAAGGAAGTGGGAGAAAAATTGTTCTCCTTAACTTCCGTGGATAGGACAAGAGGCAATGGGCTTAAATTGCAGCAAGGGTAGTTTAGGTTAGACATTAGGAAAAACTTTCTAACTGTCAGGGTGGAATAAATTGCCTAGGGAGGTTGTGGAATCTCCATCAATGAAGATCTTTAAGAACAGATAAGACAAACATCTGTCAGGGATGGTCTAGATCAGTGGTTTTTAAACTTTAGCAACCCGAGGACCCCCATTTTGATTTAAAAAATTTTGGGGACCCCCATCTCCTCCCCTGCCCCGCTTAGCCCTTGCCCAGCCCCCTTCACCGAGGCCCCGTCCTCCCGCTCAGTCCATACCCCCTCCCTCCATCACTGGCTCTCCCCAACCCTCACTCACTTTCACCAGGCTGGGGTAGGTGGGGTTGGGGTGCAGGCTCTGGGAGGGAGTTTGGGTGCAGGGTGAGGGCTCCGGTTAGGCAGCGCTTACCTTGGGCAGCCCTGAAAGAGACCTGGACATTCCTCTAGCAGTGGCTCTTGGGTGGGGGGGAAGTGGTCTCTGCACGCTGCCCCTGCCTGCAGGCACCGCCGCTGCAGTTCCTGGCCAATGGGAGCTGTGGAGTCAGTGCTCGGGGTGGGGGCAGCATGCAGAGACCCCCTGGACCGCTCCTCTCCCCCAGGGACGTGTCAGTCACTTCCAGGAGCGGCGCGGAGCCAGGGCAGGTAGGGAGCCTTAGTCCCGCTGCGCCACCATTCCTACAATTGTATGATTCTATGATTCATTCTCCAGCAGATAAGGTAATGCTACATATTAATATTAGTCTCCTCACCTGTCAAGGTTCCTTCCCCACTCTGAACTCTAGGGTACAGATGTGGGGACTTGCATGAAAGACCCCCTAAGTTTATTTTTACCAGCTTAGGTTAAAAACTTCCCCAAGATACAAACTTTGCCTTGTTCTTGAACCGTATGCTGCCACCACCAAGAGTGTTAAACAAAGAACAGGGAAAGAGCCCACTTGGAGATGTCTTCCCCCAAAATATCCCCCCAACCCCTACACCCCCTTTCCTGGGGAAGGCTTGATAAAAATCCTCACAGATTTGTACAGGTGAACACAGACCTAAACCCTTGGTTCTTAAGAACAATGAAAAAGCAATCAGGTTCTTAAAAGAAGAATTTTAATTAAAGAAAAGGTAAAAGAATCACCTCTGTAAAATCAGGATGGTAAATACCTTACAGGGTAATCAGGTTCAAAACATAGAGAATCCCTCTCGGCAAAACCTTAAGTTACAAAAAGTGACAAAAACAGGAATATACATTCCATCCAGCACAACTATTTTACCAGCCATTAAACAAAAGGAAATCTAACGCATTTCTAGTTAGATTACTTACTAACAGAAGTTCTGAGACTGCATTCCTGATCTGTTCCCTGCAAAAGCATCACACAGACGGACGAACCCTTTGTTTCCCACCCCTTCCCGACTTGAAAGTATCTTGTCTCCTTGTTGGTCATTTTGGTCAGGTGCCAGCGAGGTTATCTTAGCTTCTTAACCCTTTACAGGTGAAAGGGTTTTGCCTCTGGCCAGGAGGCATTTTATAGCATGGTATACAGAAAGGTGGTTATCCTTCCCTTTATTTTTATGACATCACCTAACACAAAACTTTAGTGATGACCTTATACTTCTTCTAGAATTCTTGGGTATGTTTCCACACCACTTTAAAGTATAATTATAGCATGGGTAGGCATATCCCTGCTAGTTTTGATCTAACTTGCCCAGGTAACAATACTATAGCATAGGCAGGGTGGCATGGACTAGTGACCGGAGTTTAAGCTGTCTGGGGAGCCAGAGTATGTACGTGGGTTGCTGGGCCATACCCACACTAGCCAGATTAAAGGTAGAATGGGTATGCCTGTGTGTGCACCTTCACTTGAGCCTAGACATACCTTTAGTGACCCATCAGATGGTTAATGTGTGCACGTGTTAAAGCTGAATATTTGCTTTCTGAAATTTTGTATTATACTGCCGGGAAGATTAAGGTGTGTTGGGCTGGAGGATGAAGAAGGTTCCTTGTTTTAAAAAAAGGAGTCAGTCACCATCGGTGGAAATATGCTGTATGGTTAAGAGAGGTCCTGTAATTTAGTGGATTTTTGTTTTTATCATTTTGCATTAGGGGGATTTTGCGCTTAACTAAATGTAATCCCTTTCAAATAGATTTTGTTTATGGAATATACACTGTGCCTCTTCTAATTCATTCCATCAATCTCTTCCAACTCTGTCCACCTCCATTCTAACACCTATAGCCCTTGAGGGATCCATTCCTGGGGCCTGGAAACTTTACCAGACAACTTGAGCCTGATCCATTAGTCAGTGAAGACAGTGGAAGAACTCCCATTGACTTCAGAGGTGGACACTTAGGGACATCAACATTCCTAGCCTCAGAATGAGATGAAAGACATAAGGCCCTATTGTCAAAGCCAACGGCTTCCCCCTCTTCCTGCCAATCTCAAGATGCTGGAAATGGGTGAGGCTGCTACATTTCAAACCAGCAGTGGTGTCTCTGAAACTTACTTGAGACTTCAATTTTTTTTTTTTGTATTATCTGTTGCTTTTAGTCTGAATTTGAAGTCTGTCTCCTTTGCCCCACCCTCCTTTGGCTACTGGAAGGGGGGAGGAACAATTTTTTTCTTTCACTCCATTTCCCCCTTTTATTTCCCCTTTTAGTCTCTTGGCTTCTACAAGGGTAGTCGGATGTCTAAGTTCTACCTTTCCTACGTTGCTACATGGTTCTCTCTAACAAGCAGCTCCAGTGCCTCCTGCCCTTGCTGCTGCCCATAGTTTTCACTCTTTTCTACTTGGGGAAAGCTTATGAGAATCAGTCACTTGGACTGTCTATCTGCAGATTTAGGACACAACTACAGCCATTTACATAAACTGAATGTTTGGATGATTTTCTTCAACTGTAAGGAATAGAAATTTTTTTATAATGATACAGAAAAGCTTTCTGTTCATCACAGGTTACTGTGGTTTCTCACGCTGTGCGTGTAAAGATGTTATGGTACTTGTTGAAGATGAGCTGCATAGTAATCATTGCACACTTATGCCCATAAAACCTTTAACACACCACCATTTTGTATGTATATAAATATGGGTTTCTGTATTTAAAATATCACAAGTTAATCACAACAACAAAGGCAATGCAGTATTTACAAAATACCAGGCAACATGGGACTGTTTCCTAGACTTTTCTTTTATCCCCAAGGCATTTAGGAATTCCAGAAACTAAATAGGAGTTTGAGCACTGTTCTGCATAGGGACAACAGTGCTTGTTACTCGGAGTTCTGACTTTTGTCACACCTTTCTCTAAATTAGAACACCAACCTTCTAATTACAGTAAAAGAACCATTTGATTTGCTCCTCTTCCCTAGGTGTGTGAACAGTGGGAGAACCAGATCTTACTTTTTGCTACTACCTATGTGATTGACATAGGCTAATTTTATGCAGTACATAGTTGGATCCTTTCTGCTATTGTGTTCCTAAATTTCTTTGAGCAAGCTTTAGGTAATTAAGTTATCCATAATATATTTGTCCTATTTTGACTCTAGATTTGCATATTGCTTTCTGCAATTTATGTTCTAAGTTTGATATGCCTCAAAGTTTGCAAACTGTAACCATTGAGTTTCTACAGGCATTCAAGTAGTCCTACTGGTTTCACCTGTCAAGTGTGAGGAACTCTTCCTTCTTGGAAATTTCAGACAGTTGAATAAATTAGTTTCTTACCACTACTCACCTTCTTTTTGATTGGCAGAACCTAATCGGATTACTCCAATTACAGCTACCCACACATTTATCAATCAAATATTGAAAATGGAGTTCTTGTGCAGTCTGTGGCAATGAAGACTTACAAAATGGATCTGAATACTCTCGGTTATAATTTACCTGATATGTATAATGTGAATATATTGGGTATAATGCACCAGTAACTTCCAGGTAAACTTATTGATTTTACCCCACTAATCCTTCAGTAGATCTTATGCTGTCAATCTATCCAGGCTTCTCCTTAGTCCCTTAGGGGTTCCTGTGCTGCTTACACCCGGGCAGTCCAGTTCTTCCATTGATAGCAGTCACCCACTAGTTGAAGTAATTCTTCCCAGGTGACGCCAGTTCATTCAATATCCTCTGTCACTGACTTCTGGCAGTTCTTCCTTGGCCTTCCTCCCTTTTTCTTTCCTCTCTGGAGTACCCAATTCAATGCTTGCTTAACATGTTTCCCATTTTCCATATCATGTAAATTTCCCATCCACTTGAGACTTTTCTTTGATATTTTATTTCCATAAAATGTGTAATATCTTCCTCAGCCATCTGTGATGGGCAGCCTCCAATATCTCTTTTTTTGTTAACTACCTCTCTTCTCCATACAGTAGCATGCTAAGTATAATCACATTGTATAATCTGGCCTTTAGTTTAGTGTGGAGACGTCTGTATGAACAGATGTTGTTCATCCTTCTAAAAGTAGTGTTTGCTTTTCCTAATTTCATATGAATATCTTTATCGTAGCCACCTTCGAATTTCATCACACTCCCCAGATAATAGAACTCTTCTATCTCTTTGATTCTTTTCTGTGTACACTCTTGCATCTATTGTGCAGTTTCTTACCTTCATAATCTTGGTTTTCTCTGTATTTATTTGCAATCCAATTTTTGCTGTTTCCTGTTCTGCCTCTGATGTAAGTACAGTCATTTCTTTCCACATTATACTTAGTACAGTAATGTCGGTGGCAAACTCAAGGTTGTGTAACTCATCTCTGCACACCCGTTGTACACCACCAACATGCTTTTTGTTGCCCGCTTTATCACCCCGTCTATTGCAAACACAGAGGATTGGTATTAACATGTGCTCTTGTCTAATTCCACTCACAATATTGAACCACTCAGCTAGGCCTGTATCCGATCTGATTGCACGTCTGCTTCCATCATATAAACTCCTTATCATGTTGATCAGCTTGCCTGGTATCCGCCATGTTTCACAGGGTCTCTCTGTGGACACTATTGAATGCTTTCTTAAAGTTGATTAAGATGGGCTTTTGCCAAGCAGTAGCATTTTTGATTATCTGTCAAAGATTGAATATTTGTTCACAGCCTGATCTATCTGGATAATTGCTGCACAGCTTTGAGAGTAATGCCAATGCTAAGTTCGAAATAGAAGAGGCACCATTAATAGCTGATGAAATTAAAACAACTATCAGGCTACAAACAGGGGAAAGCTCTTGGGGTTGATAGAATTCAAGCAGAAGTACTAAAGGTAGCAGGCAAAATTCTGAGTGAGCAGCTAGCAAAACTCTTAAATGAAATATGGGTGAAAGCACAAGTGCCAAAAGACTGGAAAGATGGTATCAGCGAGGCATTGCCAAAAAGGGTGATCTTCATGCACGAACTGGAGAGGTACTTCTCTCAACCCTGGGTAAAGTGTTGGCTACCATTAAGCTGAATAGAATGAAGAAGGCAGTGGATGGAATATTATGAGATTGCTGGATGACTAAACTCAGATATCTCAGGGTAGGAATAAATGGTCATTTTTCAACACGGCAAAAGGTTAACTGTGCGGTGCCTCACTTCAGCAATAAGACTTATTTAACATATTTATTAATTTCTCAAAAGGAGCTGAGGAGTGAAGTGAAATTTATAGTTGCCACAAAATGTAGGTACTTCAAATCTGGGGAAGACTGTGAGGAAAGCACCTTGAGAGGGGCCTAACTGAGCTATGTGAATGGGTAATGTGAATGGCCACTGAAATTCAGTGTTGATAAATCCACAGTAATGCACACTGAAGGGAAAAATTTGAATTACTCCTATCATACTGGGATCTTTATTGATGGTATTGGCTCACAAAATGGACCTGAGTATCATTCAGACAGCTGAATGAAGATCTGTATTGTGTGCAGCTGTGGTTTAAAAAAATAAAAAACCCTCAAAACATAGCATGTTAGGTTGCAGAATGAATGAATGACATGAAGACATGGCAATTGTCAGCAGTCAGTTCCGGACATGTGGGATCTGTCGTGTGCTTTGATCTTATAGGATTCTAACATCATTCTATTGTATTAAACTACTTCTGGTTTTTCCTACACCTTTGGCAGCATAAATTATTCCCGTCTATTAAACAAATTACTGCTTCATGATGACCATGTGAAAGAACAGTCACTAGTAATTGATGCCACTATCTATAAATAGCTCTAGAAGCATGATTAATGGAATGTTAAATCTTGCAAAGCAGATCAATTCTGTTCAGCTTTGCTTTGGAAGGGGGTTTGTGTCACTGCAATGGAACAATGCCCCCATGCCCTTTTTGTGAATATTGATGCTGTTTTAAGAATTTATTTTTTTAAACTACCGCTTTTGCTGGAGGTTAGAACATAAAGGCTGACCTCAAGATCCAATTGGGAAAAACCACCTTCCTTCTAATTTTATGGAGGACATTTCTGTATGTTACCTATGTTTCACATATTGTCCAAAACCCTTACTTTTTATTTTCACAGGGAGCAGTTAATTTTACCGTGCACTGCTGTTAACAGATGACTTGCTAAATGTCCTGTGAACAGCTCTGGGTAAGAAATAAATGCCCAATGGTAGCCTGGATCTCAGATGTTTTAGCAAGAAAACAGCTGAAAGTTTTGAAGGCAGAAGTAGTTACTTTAAGCAACACCTTTTTCTCTCCCCCCACCTTCCCCAAAGACAAACACCTGGTCTAATATGAACTGAATTTTGTATGACTAATAAATGGTAGTCACACACCATTTTACAAGAAAGAATCCATGGCTTTCCAGTGTGCTGAAAATGTGACAAGATATGACTGTCTAACTAGTACTTCCTAGTGATATTTCAAAATAGACTCCATCAGGTATAATATCCCACATATTATAACTAATTCCACATGATGTACAGTACTAAAATATATGAAATTAGACAAAACTGAGCTAACATTTTTCATACAATTGCATGAGAAAAATAAATTTAGAAAATCAGGCCTTGTATTTAAAAATATCATAGAATCATAGATGATTAGGGTTGGAAGAGACCTTAGGAGGTCATCTAGTCCAACCCCCTGCTCAAAGCAGGACGAACCACAACTAAGTCATCCCAGCCAGGGCTTTGTCAAGCCAGGCCTTAAAAACCTCTAAGGATGGAGATTCCACCACCTCCCTAGGTAACCCAGTCCAGTGCTTCACCACCCTCCTAGTGAAATAGTGTTTCCTAATATCCAACCTAGACCTCCCCCACTGTAACTGGAGACCATTGCTCCTTGTTCTGTCATCTGCCACCACTGAGAACAGCCTACCTTCATCCTCTTTGAAACCCTCCTTCAGGTAGTTGAAGGCTACTATCAAATCCCCCCTCACTTTTCTCTTCTGCAGACTGACTAAGCCCAGTTCCCTCATCTTCTCCTCATAAGTCATGTGCCCCAACCCCCTAATAATTTTTGTTGCCCTCCGCTGGACTCTTTCCAATTTGTCCACATCCTTTCTGTAGTGGGGGGCTCAAAACTGGATGCTGTACTCCAGATGTGGCGTCGCCAGTGCCTCGATCTCCTGTCAATGCTCTCACTAATGCAGCCCAATGTGCCATTAACCTTCTTGGCAAGAAGGGCATACTGTTGACTCATATCCACCTTCTCACCCACTGTAATCCCCAGGTCCTTTTCTGCAGAACTGCCGCTTAGCCAGTCGGTCCCCAGCCTGTAGCAGTGCCTGGGATTCTTCCGTCCTAAGTGCAGGACTCTATTAAGCACTTGTCCTTGTTGAACCTCATCAGATTTAGAAACAGTTTGAAATGACAAGATTGTTAGATCTCTGGTAAAAATAAATAGCCAAACTGTGTGCACTTTTTTTCTACAGAACTTCAGGTCAACATTGACAACATAAAGTTAAATTGGGAAAAAGAAATGAGCCAGCAGCTCACTCCTGAGGACTGGAGGAAGAATGTGGCTGACAGTGGCTAGCATTATAACTTCTCTCTCGTGGAGAGAAAACCAGTAGAAATTCTGATTCTTTTTGGAGCCTTGGTCCTTATTGTATTCCACTGAGGGTTATGTGCGTGCACTATGTGCCCGGAGCTGGAGCTTTTAAAAGTAGTACTGTTCGGCGGTCTGCACACGTGTCCTGTGCCACCTCGTGTTCTCATCCAAGGCAATAAAGGGCACAGCGGGCTGCCGGCATCTCCAGTTCCTTTTCACCACCACATGGTCAGAGTTGGAGCTTCTATTTCTCTTGTCCTTGTAATACACTTTTCAAAACTATCCTTAGTACTGTTAGTAGTTTAGATTTATTTGTTCTGCATTTTTTGTTTGTTTGTTTTCTGTTCGATTCTTCCTTTTGTACCTGATTTAGGACTTGGCTTTGGTGGTGTTTGCCCCCGCTGGGCCTGGGTACTGGATTATGCCGAAGATGCAGGGGCTCAAAACCTGTGCGTACTGCCCTTGCTTGTTTTCCATCAATGACGAGCACCAACGCTGTTTGTACTATGTGGGGGAAGCCCATATCGTGTCTGGGTGCAGCATCTGCCTTTCCTTTCCTGCCTGTACTCGGCAGAACTGGACTCTCCACCTCAGGAAACACTTTATGGAAGCTGTCATGGGACTGGCATTGGATCCTGGTCAGTGAAGCCCCCTGTACATTGGCCTGAACAGGTGAAGAGCACCACCCAGCCACGGATCCTCCATCAGGCTCCGCAAGTACCAGTGCTAAGGACCCTGCATTGGGGCCAAACCAAGGAAGCATGCCCATAAGCATGGCAGTAAGTCTTCCTCCAAGTCTAAGAAGGACTCTGCATCACCCTTGGGTTCTGTCCATGAAGGAACCACGCACTCCAAGTCTCACAAGACCGAGAAATGGCTGTACCGATTGCCACATCTGCCAGTACCGACTATGGGCCTGGCAACTCCACCAGCATTCCGAGAACCATCTGTCTCCAGACAGTTGCAGTTCCCGATACTGACTTCTCCAGCAGAACAGATGCCATTGACCCCTGGGAGACTTGGAAATACCTCAGGTTCCCACGAGTTATTCACTCTAGAGGGACTACAGTCTCCATGACTCTCAATCCGATCAACAGGTCGAAGGGACCCTTCCCCCACTATGTTCCTGCTGCATCCCTTTCTGGTGGTTCCGACCGCACAGCCATTTGTTGAGGTTCTGACTCCTCTGATTCAGACGATACTGCTGTCTGACATGATCCACCACTCCCATTCTGGAAGCACAAGTGCCAGAAGGCTCTGACAGCACTGTAGCAGTTCCCCACCTTGCCTTACCCGCAGAGTTGGTATCCGGTACCATGGTCAGAGGCTATACAACAACAGGGTAAACCGAGCTGGCCATACTGCAGCTTGTGGCCCCCATAATCAACCTCCAAATGATCCCACTTGGATTGGGAGAACTCCCCCACTTCATCACCGCAACCTTGTTAGGTAGGCACTCCAACATAGTGTTGGATGACACACCGATTAGCCCGATTCTGACGGTACCAATGGATCTGGAGAGACATCCCTCATCGTCTCCAGACAGAGCCGCCTCTTCAGTCCCCTCCTCCCCACCCGGACAACTATAGCCAGTTCCAGGAATTGCTGTGGAGAATAGCCAGTACATACGTCATGGCCTTCACTCGCCTACATCTGCGGTGCCTTCAACTCTGGCTACAAAGGGTGTACTCCTCCATGCATCAACCCATGCACACTCTGCTCCACATGCCACCAGAAGTTCTCTTCTCTCTCTAATGGTAAATGAATCTGCTAAAGGGGGGGAAAGATCCCGAGTATACTGTGTGTGTATAAGCTATACACCTTTGAGAATGGTGCATCACACACCATACTCTTTTGATAGCAGCTTACCTACTGGGCACCCAAAACATGATTGCCAATGTCCTCAGCAGAAACTGTACAACTGACCATGAATGAGAGTTGCATGACTCTGTAATCGCGGGGGAACCCCAGTGAGAGATCTTTTCGCATCCCATAGCAATACCAAATGCACCCAATATTGTTCAAGGGGAGGAGTTGGAACTCAATCACAGCGGATGCCCTAGTCCTCGATTGGTCATATCTGACAGATTTTGCCTCCCCCCCCCCCCGGCACTCCTCGTATCACAAGTGATCCACAAGATCAGATGGGAGAAAGCAAAAGCCATCCTTACTGCCCCCTAATGGCCTCGCCAATTTTGGCTCCCGGTTCTCCTCTGCATGTCGAACAACCCCCCACTCACACTTTGGACATTCCTGGAGCTACTGACCCAACATAACAATAGACTCAGCCCGCACACCCCAACCCGCACACTCTTCATCTGATGGCTTGGTTTTTGGATGGACACCTCCACTAGCACAGGAATGCTCACTGGCAGTGCAAGATGTCCTCTGAAGCAGCAGGAAGAAGTCCACAAGACGCTCGTATCAGGCCAAATGGATGTGTTTCACTGCCTAGGCTACCCAGAAGGGCCTTGTCCCTGAAGTGGTGGACATCCCACTACTCTTGGATATTTCCTTAATCTCAGGGACTCGGGACTGGCTCTCAGATCCATTAAGGTGCACACAGCTACCCTTAGTGCTTTTCACCCACCAGTGGATGGCCATTCAATCTTTACCCACCCATTAACTGTATGGTGCTGGAAGGGCCTTCTGCGAAAATACCCTCTCATTCAGCCTATCGCTCCCCCAATGGGATCTTAACCTAGTCCTCACCTTGTTGATGTCCGCCCCCTTCAAATCTATGACCTCATGCTCACTATCTCTCCTTTCGATGAAAGTAATTTTGCTCGTCGCCATTACATCAGCAAGGAGGGATGGTGAACTGGGAGCCATGATGGTTAACCCCCCCTTCACCACTTTCCATATAGACCAGGTCTCTTTACAATTTCACCCCAAGTTCCTATCCAAGATGGTTTTCCAGTTCAACCTCAATAAACCCATACATTTACCTACCTTCTTCCCCAAGCCTTATGCCTTAAATGAGGAAAGATGGTTCACTCGATAGTTGTTCGAAGGGCATTGGCTTTTTATCTTGATCAGACAAAGCCCTTTCAGAAATCTCCTCGGCTTTTCATTGCCATAGCAGAGAGAATGAAAGGGAAAGTCATTTCCACCCAGAGAATCTCCAAGTGGGTCTCAGGATGCATTATGTGCTGCTATCAATTATCGGGACGATCTACGCCTGAAAGGATTCAGGGTTATTCCATGAGAGTGCAGGCATTAACTATAGCTGCACTCCACAACGTGCCCTTCGCAGACATATGCAAGGCATCCACGTGGAGTTTGGTACGCACCTTTTCCGTACACTACGCTGTAATGTATGGTTCTGCATTGGACGCTTCGTTCAGAGGAGAAGTCCTCCATTCCACAGTCTCCTCGCACCATCCTCCCACATAGGCACTGTTTGTTAATCAGCCTCTCTGGAATTCAATAGGGACCATCACTCGAAGAAAACAAAGTTACTTACCTGTAACTGAAGATGTGTGGTCCTGATCTGTATTCCAAATTCATCCTCCTTCCCCTCTGCTCCGGATTCAACAGCTTTGCAGTAGAGAAGGATCTGGACATGCTCGTGGCCCACTGCATCCTTTATTGCCTCAGGGGAGACCACAAGGTGGCACAGGGTGCATGCGCAGACCACCAAACAGTACTGCTTTCAAAAGCTTTGTCTCTAGGCATGTGGCACATGCGCATAACCCTCAGTAGAATACAGATCGGGACCATGTATCTCAAAGAACCTCCCGTTACAGGTAAGTAACCTCATTTTACTTTTGGCATGCCAGTCTTGCAAACAAAATTGACACAGTTCATAGTAAAATACTAAAAAGGATACCATGGTGTGTGTCATGACCTGCCCCTTCCTGGGGCCATGCCTTGTTCAACACTAGTGGCTCTAGGGGACTATCCCTCAGCTTCCTCTCAAGACGCTTGCCTGTGAATATTGGACAATCCTGGCTGCTTCTCCTAACTCTACTTCCAGGGCCATGTAGATTTCTTCAAAACTATTACATCTCTGACTTCTGGGTTTGAAAAACCACTCAACTTTTATTTAACCTGATTAAACATAAAAGAAACATACCAATAGCTTTCAGTAACCCTTTTGTTTCTTACTCCCAGAGGGAAAACCTAATCTTATAAGAGCCCTGCAGTGCTTCCCTTCCTGTTTGCTGCCTATTTGTCTGATCTCCTCTCTGGTCCTGTTTCCTCTCCTCAGGAGCCAACCAAAGACCCTTCAAATTCAAAGCCCCGAAGTATCAAATGAGCAGTTTGGATGAAGCGTCCATCCAGGAGTCCATGTCTCTGTGCACTCAGTAGCATATGTGCTTTTTGCCTTCATCCAGCAAAATAACCCATCATATAGTTTCGCTTAACAGCATGGAACCAGCTTTCTATCTCCTGGGAATGTCCCAAAGTGAAAGATCTGATGTTAGGAAATGGATGCAAGAGTTACTTCAGGGGTATAGCCCCATATCCTCTTATTACAGTGTTACAGGAATTTAACACAGATTTACTGAAATAAAGCATTTCTAGACACCTGCCTAGATCCTTACAACTGCGGTTAATAAATGTATTTCAGCCATATGGTTGCAAATACACATACCCACTTTGCAAATATTTGATAAGAACATAAGAACTGAGAAATGGAACAATTGATTGTCTAAATAGATTAATTTGAGCTACAGCCCTGATTCAGGAAGGTTTTTAAGCACAAGTAATCCTGTTCATTTCATTGGGACTAGTTACACCTATAAAGCTAGGCACATGGCTAAATACTTTCCTGAATGTTTGATGAAAGGTGCGTCAAATGGGTTAAACTGAGTCATTTGTTAAAAATGATGGAACTTACTTTTTTTTTTTAAGTACTTAATGCAGCTCACAATCTACACTGCCTTATCCCTGCCTTATCCCTTATAATATATATTCAATACCCTCTCCTGCTGATGTAAGAAAATAATTTGTCCCAGCAACAATTCTATTTATCCTTGATTAAAAAATATTAGCTGAGGCTCAGAAGGAGAACTGGCCTGTTAAATTTCTCTTCTGGTTTTACTTGAGATTGTCTCAAACTGCACGTTGGGAAGAGTGCATATAAGTAACTTAGATTCAGAAAAAGTAAATCACTAGACTTTGGAAATAATACAAACATGAGCAATGCGCAGCCTGAGTTTATAAGCAATAAATATTGCCAAACTAACTTAGTTAATTTTTTTATATAATTACAGAATAAATGGATAAGACGGGAAAGTGATAGATAAGTGAATTTTAATAAAGCATTGTATGTAGTCTCACTGAAACCAAAGTCAAAATTTAGTTCAGCCTATCTTGGATAGGAATATAAAGGTATCGATTAGAGCTGGTCTGAAACTTTCCAGTGAGCAGTTTGCTGTCAGAAAGGTTTGATTTGATGGAATTGAAACATTCTGTGGGAACATGCCAATTCATTCAAAAATTTTAATGGAAACCAGCTAGGTTTGCCCCAGCTGGCTCCAAGTCCTGTTCTCCCACACCTCTCTTTCCTCATTGGCTCCCAGTCCTAGTCTCTACCCCTACAGCTCCCAGTCCCAGCCTCCCCTACCTCCTCACCCAACCAGTCCTAGCCTGCCCTATTCTCTCCCAGTATCCTTGCCAGACCAGACTCAGTCTCCCTCCTTCAAATCCCAGTCACAGTTTCTCTCCCACCCTCCATCCCCCCAGTCTCACTAGACTCCTTGTCCCAATCTACTCCTTCCCTCGTCTGGCTTTCGTCCTTCTCCACACTGTCTAGATCGCCACCAGGGGGATCACTGAGAGCACAGGATAGACAGGCTCCCTGTTTCCAGACCAGAACAGCCATTATGGGTAAAGCCTTTTGAACCCCCTGGGTGGAAGCATGCTCATTTGCTCTGTGGGGATGGTGTATGCACAGTCTGGTCAGCATGAGAAGCTGGAAGGGGATGGAGCATGCTCAGTGAGGATAGAATTTTTGGAGGTTTTAGGTGTTAAGCTCTAGTAAATCTCTAGTGAGCATGTGCAAACTGTGATTTTTTTCAAAGGCTTATAACCTGGCCAAATTTGGGTGAGTTTTCACAGGGATGGCAAAAGGCACAGCCCTGACATAAAGGCCACCCCCTGCCAAATTTCAAGTCCCTGGCCAACGCTAGAGCATTTCAAAGAAAAGGTCTCAAAAAATTGTTAACATAGGCATAATGTATTTTTCCCTAGCTGCCCTGTTGGAAATGGTTAAACCATTTTGGTTGAAATTTTCCAGTCGAAATCAGTGTGAGGCAGACACCTAGCAAGGAAAATTTCAACCCAAACCGTTAAAGTTTAGCAATATTATAAGCATTTGAACTCAGGGTCTTATAATGGGAAATGTTGGACAACCTTAATAATAGGCTTTGCTACAAGCCCCACCTGTAACAGTTTGGCTAAATAACAAGTACATGGGGGCAGAAGGGGGGAGAACATAATTCTACAAATAATTGAAGGGTGGGGTGTAAATACTATAAAGGGGGAAGTTGGTGAAATGGTGTATTTTGGAATAATGGGGTGGATTTATGGAAGCGAAGGTCTAGGCTGTTTAGCAAGAGAAACTTTGACACACATTTGTCTGTAAAATAGTTTCTACATTGACAGGGAGAAGGACCATGACCAAGAAGGTCACTTCCATTTCTTTCTTCTAGGAGAGCATACATGTAGAGGATAGAAGTGCAATAAGTAGTGTAACCTCAGTAAAGTAGCATTCACCAGGACACTTGAAACAGGATTGTCATTGTTATCTTTAAGTAGGAGACACAAGCTTCTATCTACCTTTAGAATTTTTAAATATTAGCTGCTCAACTGAGCCCTGATCCAAAATCCTTTAAAGTTAATGGAAAGACTTCTGTTCACTTCAGTGGGCTTTGGATCGGGCCCCTAGTAAGCTGTAAATAATTACATTTCATGTGGTCTGACTGGCTTTTTGGTTAGTTAAGGCTAAGGAGTTTCCTAGCATAGAACTGGCTCATTACAGAAAAAATAAAATACCAGGGATGAGCAGAAGGGAAAGTACTGGTGTATATATCAGCAAATGAAACCCTGTTCAGTAAATAGCACCAGAAGTAGTGAAATGGTAGTGTTAGATATGTTTAGACACCCTAATATATCTTGTCCTTTCTTGATTGCTTAAGGAACACTGTCAATTAAAAATCACAGTTCGTTCTTAAAAAGCTTAACTACTGTTACAAGAAACACCTAAGATCACCGTACCTGGAAGAGATTAGAGGAAAAATTATGTTAGAGAATTGTATAGTTTGTGCATTTCACAATACTTTGTGTTTGGTCAATTTTAATCTGTTTCCTTTGTATTCATCTACTCCTCTCTGCTCATGTGGGTCAAATAGCAAAAGGGGAAAGAAAAATATTCTTTACAAATAGGAAAATGTGTCTGTAGAATCACAAATATTGGCTGGGGCCTCAAGGACAGATGTGTTACCTGACAGCACTATTAGTTCTTTTTTTCCTCTTTTTAAATGGACTAGATTTGAAGTTGGTATTTTCCATTTAAGATATCTGTATTTTATTTCAAATTTTATTTTATAAACTTATGGCAAGTAGTCCAGTTCAAGCTAGTTCATCCAAGGCTATTGCCTGTTTATTTTTAGTTCCAAATGACACATCACTCCACTTAATTGCAGTACAAGCTCTTCAAAATTATCATATGTATAAATAGCTTTTAGTTACCTATCTTTTTGCCATCTCTGTTGCAAAATGGGAAAGATAGAAGGTCACCCAGGGTCAAGTCAAGTTTTCTCTCTCAAATGTCATTAGAAATTTAAGGTGGCACTCATGTCCAGCTGAGCTTGGTTTGATATGAAATTCATAATGGTGTGGTTTGTAGGCAGTTTACACAATGTCCACAATGTGCAAAGTACTTTGAGAAATTATTATTTAGGATTCTATGAAGTGCTGTAAAAATGAAAATTGTGGTGCTTTGAACATTTTGTGTACTTTTTAGGGAGTGGAACATTAGTTTGCTTCAACCATGAGAATGAATTGTAATCTCTTTCTCTAATGCTTATGTCTTATATTTGACCTTGCAGGTTCCAGCAAGATGTGGGGTGACAGTCCGGGACAGTCTAAAGAAAGCTCTGATGATGAGGGGTCTTATCCCAGAATGCTGTGCTGTTTACAGAATACAAGATGGGTATGGTTTATATGGGGTATGGTTTTTTTTACGCTGTCAGGGTTCTTTCTAGGAGTAAAGCAGCATGGGCCAATTCCATCCAACATTGTGAAGGTAAAGATCAATCTCACTAAATTCAGAATGAACTATTTAGTTTGTGCTAAGATGGTTTGGGCCAAAACAAAATATGGGGTGATAGCCACAAAACTGTGCCTAGAAGAAGGCTATGACATATGAAAAGTTTATGGGAAAATGTTTAACCTCCACCCCTTCTTGGATGCACTTCACAGAATGCAACAGGCTGTTATTCCTGAGGTCTATTTTAGCTGAAAAACTATGAGAAAACATCTTATTTTAAACTATGAAGTAGGGTTGTTTTGAATTTTTAACTTTTATTTGGTTTTACTTGAACTGGGTTTCAAACTAAATAGCTCTTAATATGAATTTCCATCCTTAAACTTCTAATTAAAATCCTACCATTCTTCCAAATTAGTAAACCCTCTGAAAGTCTGTTATGGGGACAAATGAGAAAGACAAAGTAGGGGAAGTGATATAAATCTATTCACCTAAATTTGGGTTATTGCTGATTATGTACTCTATGGGCTTGGCTACACTTGCAAGTTAGTGCACATTAAAGCAGCCCCAGGCGCCCTAGCTCACTACCCGTCCACACTGGCAAGGCACGTAGAGCGCTCTGACTCCATGGCTAGAGAGCTCCTGGAACTCCACCGCGGCGAGTGGAATAACGTTTGCTGCGCCTTGGCTATAACCCCTGGGCGTCAGTGTGAATGAGGTGTTGCATTACTGCGCTCTGATCGGCCTTCGGAAACGTCCCATAATCCCCTTAAGTCAAGTGGCCACTCTTGTCACTTTTTTGGAATCGCTGCAGGAATGTGGATATGCCTTTCAAAGCTCCGTTTCTGACAGCTGGCTGCTTATCTGCTCCGAGACAAAGCAACCATTAGTGTGGAATGCTGTGTGTGAGAGAGAGAGGCGGGGGAGGAAGGGGGGGTCTGCTGCTGTCTGAACTTACAAGACAGCATGCTCACACGCTCTCACCCCCCCAAAACCCACTCTCTCTATATACACACAACACACTCCCTGTCACACTCCACCCTACCCCATCCAATTTGAAAAGCACGTTGCAGTCACTTGCATGCTGGGATAGCTGCCCATAATGCACCACTCTCAATGCCGCTGCAAGTGCTGCAAATGTGGCCACACCAGTGTGCTTGAAGCTGTCAGTGTGGACAGACTGCAGCGCTTTCCCTACTGTGCTCTATGAAGGCTGATTTAAACTCAAAGTGCTCTACATCTGCAAGTGTAGCCATGTACTAAGTATCATATGACTTTAAAAACAAACTTTGTATTTGTGAATAATCTAAGGACTATACCCAGATGTACAAACACTCTTTTCGCAATCTATGTATTATATAATTTTTTTTAACATTTGCTTTAATAACATTTTAAAATTTTTTATTGGGCCAACTTCTGTTGGAGAGAGAGACAAGCTTTCAAGTTACACAGAGCTCTTCCTCAGGTCTGGGAAAGGTACTCAGGGTGTCACAGCTAAATACAAGGTTGAACACATAGTTTAGCATAAGTAGTTATTCTAAGGGAACATTCAAGGTGAATATGTGCTAACTACTTATGCTAAACTATCTGTTCGACCTTGTATTTAGTTGTGACCTCTGAGTACCTTTCCCAGACCTGAAGAAGAGCTCTCTGTGGCTCGAAAACTTTTCTCTCTCACCAACAGAAGCTGGTCCAGTAAAAGATATTACCTCACCCCCCTTGTCTCTCTAATATCTTGGGACTGACACGGCTACAACAATACTGTATACAACATGGGGACAAATTGTCACACAAACACTCTTTTTTTCTTTGAATGGATAGAAAAGTATCTGTCAGTTTTGGACTTAAAGGACCAGCCATTCTCTGCATTGTAGATCTTTGCTGAAGCTGGTTTGAAGAAAAGAGTGCATCTCTTTACTCTGCTGTTTGTCCAAGAGTGATGCAATTTATTTTGGGGTAAACTCAGATTAATTTCTTGCCATTTACATTTCTAACAGTGAAAGACTGGATAGGAAACCTCCCACAATACCACTACCTCTCAATAATAACTTTTCACATCTTTAGCATAATGTTTGCAAGGGCTTGCAGGTTGGTAACCATAAATGACTTGTTTACACTTCAGAGAGAAGAAGCCCATTGGCTGGGACACTGACATTTCCTGGCTTACAGGAGAGGAGTTGCACGTGGAAGTCTTGGAGAATGTGCCGCTTACCACACACAATTTTGTATGTACTTTGCATTATGAACTGTCTAAAACGTTCACTAGAGTTAAATCTACTTTTGAACATTTTAAATCAAAATAACTTTGTTTTTGAACAAACATTTTTATCTGTTGGTGGGGATGGTTGTTGCATAAGAGGTTTTAATCCAACAGACTCAAATGAACTAAATCTTATTGCAGTTGAGATAATTGACATTAAAATAAACCCAACTTGACTTTCCTTAATATTTTCGTATCTTAGTAGGAGACAACCTCCGAAATCTATGTATCTAGGGTTTTTAAATCACCACTGCATTGCAGAGTAGTAATAATAATCCACTATTTTTGTATAGCTGTATCTATAAAATGTGTTCTGTGCTTCCCTGCTGACTCTGCAGCAGCAATTAACTAATGAACCTTATTCCCAGGGCTATGCTGACATCATCAGTGATGCCGGTGCACAAATATGTTTTGACCCGATGAGGTGCTACATGAGTGGAAGCTGTTACACAGAAGCCCTCTGGATCATTCTAGGTCCATACACAGATCTGGAAATAACATTTACCACACGGAAAAGGGCAAAATCTAAATGAAAGCTGTTTTATTTTTAGGCTTAGGGTGGATTATATAAACAATGGACCATTAAATGAATGCATAAAAGCTATTATAAAAATTCTGACAGCATCCTTTAAAACTTTTGATTGTTACCGGTCAGAAATCTTGCTTGTGTTACTTTTAGACTAGTTGTGCTTTTAAGGTGGGGAACCAAAATAGAACACAACTTTTGTGCCTTGTAGTGTGGCTCTGTAGTGTAGCGTTTTCTTTTTTACAATTACAAACATTTCCAGGTTTTACTAAACAAAATTATAAATAACTTGGGCAGAATTTGATTTAAAAAAAAAAAATAATTTTGATGGATAATATCAATGTTTATTTTTGTGAAAATTTACATTGATAAATATTGAAGTTGTGGGAAATTATGGGAGCTTTCATGAGTGGGGTCGGTCAGACAATAATTATTTAATGGTCATAGATGTTGAGATTCAAAAAGTTAAAGCTTTATGACTGTTAAAACACTTTTGTCAACATCACATGTCAAAATATACAAGGTAAATATCCTTAAATCAAACTCTAATGAGTTCTCAAGCAGCATTTTTCTTACTTTGCCTGTCAGTAAATTGAAATAATTATTAATGAAAATATTTTTTTATTGGTTTTATGTGTGTGGTGACATTAACGTTTACTGACATTTACCGATAAAAATCTAAACCCTCCACGTCTAATTATAAACCATTTGAATGTTCCCAATCCTCTGATTTTTGAGCAAGGGGGTTATCTGATAAAGATAAACAAACAAAACCCTCTAAAAGAGGCCTTCTCTCAAATCCACTATTTACAAGGTGTTTTGGGACATCCTGTTTATATATCTTTGAGTTGTTTTCTCCTTCAACTATATATATTTTAAAATTTTTCTTAGGTTAAATGCCTGCAATAGTCATATCTTTGAAATAGGGGTGCTTCTTTTATAGTTCTGACACAGGAATACTTTTGACTTTGCTTCATAGTCCTGTGGCCATTGTCTTCACTGCTCATGGAGTGATGCACATTAATTCTGATGGTGGGAGTCTTGTAGGCACTTAGAGGCTAAAGATCAAAATGTTCAAACTTGGATGTTAAAAGTTAGCCACTTTAAATCCATATTTAGGCAGCTAAATAAAGCAATCTGATTGCCAAAGGTGCCAAATGCTTCTACACTCCTACTGAAGTATGGTTATGCGCACCTCTGAAAATCTACCTACTTCTATCTAGATGCTTAAGTATGGATTTAGCTGACTAACTAGGCACCAAATTTTGAAAACTTTGTCCTAAATTCTTCCATTTTTATTACCCAGGGTACTTCGTCTAGTGTCTATATTAGTGTCTATATTAGTCTGATAAGATGTTGAGAAGATGCCATAATTCTTTAAAGCTAAGATTACTTCAAGTATAAGATCTTTATGAGTTTAAAATAATATTGGTTATTGTATATAAAAGTATATTTCCAAGATCAAAAAACAGAGTTGTAGGTATATCTTCCAGGGCAAGATGACAGTAATATCTTAAAAAGAACAGGAGTACTTGTGGCACCTTAGAGACTAACAAATTTATTAGAGCATAAGCTTTCGTGAGCTACAGCTGACTTCATCGGATGCATAGAATGGAACATATAGTAAGAGATATATATACCTACAGATAAGTTGGAAGTTACCATACAAACTGTGAGAGGCTAATTAGTTAAGATGAGCTATTATCAGCAGGAGAAAAAAAACTTTTGTAGTGATAATCAAGATGGTCCATTTAGACAGTTGACAAGAAGGTGTGAGGATACTTAACTTAGGGAAATAGATTCAATATGTGTAATGACCCAGCCACTCCCAGTCTCTATTCAAATCCAAGTTAATGGTATGTAGTTTGCATATTAATTCAAGCTCAGCAGTTTCTCGTTGGAGTCTGTTTTTGGAGCTTTTCTGTTGCAAAATTGCCACCCTTAAATCTTTTACTGAGTGGCCAGAGAGGTTGAAGTGTTCTCCTACTGGCTTTTGAATGTTATGATTCCTGATGTCAGATTTGTGTCCATTTATTCTTTTGCGTAGAGACTGTCCGGTTTGGCCAACATACATGGCAGAGGGGCATTGCTGGCACATGATGGCATATATCACATTGGTAGATGTGCAGGTGAACGAGCCCCTGATGACGTGGCTAATGTGATTAGGTCCTATGATGGTGTCACTTGAATAAACATGTGGACAGAGTTGGCATCGGGCTTTGTTGCAAGGATAGTTTCCTGGGTTAGTGGTTCTGTTGTTTGGTGTGTGGTTGCTGGTGAGTATTTGCTTCAGGTTGGGGGGCTGTCTGTAAGCGAGGACTGGTCTGTCTCCCAAGATCTGTGAGAGTGAGGGATCATTTTTCAGGATAGGTTGTAAATCTTTGATGATACTCTGGAGAGGTTTTAGTTGGGGGCTGAAGGTGACAGCTAGTGGCATTCTGTTATTTTCTTTGTTGGGCCTGTCCTTGTAGTAGGTGACTTCTGGGTACTCTTCTGGCTCTGTCGATCTGTTTTTTCACTTCAGCAGGTGGGTATTGTAGTTTTAAGAATGCTTGATAGAGATCTTGTTGGTGTTTGTCTCTGTCTGAGGGATTGGAGCAAATGTGGTTGTAACTTAGAGCTTGGCTGTAGACAATGGATTGTGTGGTGTGTCCTGGATGGAAGCTGGAGGCATGTAAGTAAGTATAGTGGTCAGTAGGTTTCCGGTATAGGGTGGTGTTTATGTGACCATCGCTTATTAGCACAGTAGTGTCCAGGAAATGGACCGCTTGTGTGGATTGATTTAGGCTGAGGTTGATGTTGGGATGGAAATTGTTGAAATCATGGTGAAATTCTTCAAGGACTTCTTTTCCATGGGTCCAGATGATGAAGATGTCATCAGTGTAGCACAAGTAGAATAGGAGTGTTAGGGGACGAGAGCTAAGGAAACGTTGTTCTAAGTCAGCCATAAAAATGTTAGCATACTGTGGGGCCATGGAGGTACCCATAGCAGTGCTGCTGACTTGAAGGTATATATTGTCCCCAAATGTGAAATAGTTGTGGATGAAGTGGGCTGTAGCTCACGAAAGCTTATGCTCTAATAAATTTGTTAGTCTCTAAGATGCCACAAGTACTCCTGTTCTTTTTGCGGATACAGACTAACACGGCTGCTACTCTGAAACCAGTAGTATCTTAGTGGAAACATAGAGCCCTGTCATATTACGAAAGTATCTAACTATCTAACTGTTTGTTTTCGACATTACAGGTACGAAAGACGTTCTTCACTTTAGCATTCTGTGACTTTTGTCGAAAGCTGCTTTTCCAGGGATTCCGATGCCAGACTTGCGGTTATAAATTTCACCAGCGCTGTAGTACAGAGGTGCCACTGATGTGTGTTAATTATGACCAGCTTGAGTAAGTAATCAAAACTCCTGTGTTCTTTAATTCAGACTTTTGTTGAGTTTCTTTATGACACAAGAACTAGTTGGCAGATGTAATTGAAAAAGTCAAAAGAAGTGTCTGAGAATATAAAATAGTGAAGCTCTTGTGGTGAGAGTATATAGTTCTTTTTTTCTCAGTGCTGGTTCAAATAATCAGTTCAAGTTTTTTGTTTGTGCTGAGAAACTCTTTCTTAGAAGATGAATAGGAGGGCTGAAATCTTGATTCAGCAAAACAAACTTTGCCTTGGTCACATATGTTATTATCCGGTCAAAAAAATTCCTTATCAGGGGAATGATAGTGCCTCACTTAAATGTGTTTAGATGCAGGTGTATTATCTTTGACCAGCTACAGTTAATTTGGTCTCAGATAACATTGGACTTTCTTGATCAATTAGATGAAGTTGACATTTGTTTTACTGCAGGCTTGGTTGAAAAATAAAACCCACTGGTGGTTTTTGTATGCCTAGGTAAAAAGTACCAAGCAGAGTCAAGAAAAGTGCAGAATATTTAAATATGCATTTGTTCTTGAATTTTTATACTTAATTTGTTCTGTACCAGGACTCCTAACCAAGGTATCTGCTCAATCTGTAGTGATCTTAGTACCGATCAGTTTCAACAGAGCCAAGTAAAACCATTTAAAAAGACTTCCCCATTGGGGAAAGCTTCCAAATGTTTTTCAAATAAAGTTTTACTTCCAGCTTGCATTCATCACAATTCCCCTGGCCACTTCTAGATAATGAACTAAGAGTTGTGGATGCAGTTGTTTTATCCTAGTCATGGCCCCATTTGAAAGTCCCTTTTTAATATTATGGCACCACCTTCCATATAAGGTTAGATCACAATCTTCTTTGTAAATTACTGTGATTTAACACGAAGATATAAGTTGCCTGCTTTTACACTGCTTAGAAACTAGGTTTTTACAATTTCTCGCACTCAGAGTTCAAAATAATTTAGGCAAAAAGGTGTTCAAGGCACTAACTCTTGCTCCCTTGCAGTTAACTAACAACTTGTGAAAATGCACAGGGTAGTCTGCCAGTGCATTCTCTATTCTAAAATTTAGAATTTGATACATAACTTTTTTTCTTCTGTGCATATTATGCTGTGAACCTTCTGGGTTTTGCACAAGTTAGGTTTGTTTTTGTTTTGTTTTTGTTCTTGCCTCACAGTTTGCTGTTTGTCTCCAAGTTCTTTGAACACCACCCAATATCGCAGGAGGAGGCCTCCTTAGGAGAGACCACCCAAGCATCTGGATCGTACTCTTCAGTGCCCCCCTCAGATTCTATTGGGTAGGACTTTACTCGTGCTGCTTAATGACTTGACATTTTAGTACTGTTTGCCTTGACGTATTCAGAATACTGCTTCAGAGCCTCTTCGCTAACCTGTGTAATTAGGTCCCCATCCTTCTAATACTCGCACATGTGCTCAACTTTAAGTTCACCAGTAGTACCACTGATTTCAATGGGAACTAGTCACATGCTTAAAGTGAAGCATGTGCATAAATGTTTGCAGGATAGGGACCTTAGTTGTTGTGCTTGTTTGCCCATAGTAACGTAGGCCTGGTCTAAACTGGAAAGTTTTTTGATATATCTTTAGTTTTTTTCAGTATAAATTGCTTTGCATCCACACACAAATTCTCTCTTTTTGCTTTATTTTGCATCTTATCCAGCTATAACTAATCCACTTTGAAGCAACATAACTTTATTTCAGAATGAGTTATAGAAGTGTAAGGTTTGTATGGACACATCTCCATTTCAGATGAACAACACTGCTTCAGGTAGTCTTCCCACTACCATCCCTACCTGCACATTACTACACATCTACATTGGCCTGCCTGGTTACTGGTGTTTTGGGGTCTTCTTGACTGGATGTCCCCCCTCTGTTTAAACACTGGCATATACCCATAGCCATCTGTTGTGATAAATTCACAGACACCAAATCCTTTCAAGCCATCACGCTCTGTACTTCTGCATGTTCCCATCAGGGAATGCTGTATTGCCTTGCCCTGTGGAGAGAAGAATATGTTTACTTTCATCTGTCCAGTAGTCACCGGAATGCCAAGATCTACCAGCAGCTAGCACAGCAAATGCAGGAGAAGGGGTACTCCTGGGACATTAGCCAGTGCTGTGCCAAAGCAAGCAGCTGATTCAGAATTACTAAAAATGCTAAAGGTAAAAACAAGACCTCCCTTAATGCTCCCATCACATGTGTGTGCTATGAAGAGCTGGACTGAATTTTTGCCTTTTGAAAGAGGCCACCACAGAACTCCGGTATATGTCGACATCCGAGCCATGGTCTGTAATAAAACAGACACACCTTCGGAAACTACACAGGCAACGATGGACACCTGACCAGGAGGAATTTCCCCTGTGCAGCCAAGATCTCTTTAACAGAGACCCAGCTTGATACACCCCCAGGGGCCGTGCCAGAGAGCTAGGGTGAGAATGCTGCAGAGGGGATCTCATCCAGTAAGTATTAAGTGCTGTATTACTATTATCCATCCCATTAGTGCCTGCTTAGGGGGATTTGGAAACCTTTCTTCTGGGTGCTGGATGTGCGACGCCATGTCTAGTGGATGCTGCTACAATGATGGCAGACGTGTCCATCGCTTTGCAGCACCCTTACTCCTTGGCTTACTCAGTTTTTTTTCTGGCCCCAACAGCATGGAAGCTGGAAATACAAGCTGAAAATACAAATAGTTAAAAGTAGCTTTTCTCCCCAGGCAAAATATTTAATCCTATTCCCATAGACCAAAACATACCACACCACCTCTTCCCCATGCTGCTTGATGTTAAATTTCTCTATCCCTCAACCACCTCTGCCCCCATCCACTACCACCCATGTGGCACCACACAAGGTGGTGGCTAGATGGCAGAGAGAAAAATGTAAAAACAAATTGCATCCAAGGCAGTTTTAATGTAGGGAAAGAAAAAGCAAGAAGTAGTAGAAAATTCATGTAAGACCACAGTTTAGTCATGGCCTTGAGCTTTTTCATATATGTGAAGGTAAACAAGATAAATTGGCCACTAGAGGTTCTTTTAGGCATTTCATATTACATAGACTTGAAGGCATTTGTGGTGGTAGGCATTATAAAAGGCATGTAAGCTTTTCACAAAGCACTCATTTATTGCAGTACATTGCATTGGTAAAGCCAGTACAGGACATGCATCACAGCTGCAAAATTCTCTTTATTTTGTAGTGTGCTTTATGCTGATCAGATGGTTTAGAATTAGAAATAAGACTTTTAAGCAAAGATAGTGAGATAGTTTGACACACACACTACAAGACATTGCTGCCCGCCCAGAGACACTCATGTAGGTAATGCTTCACTCCAGCAACAGCTCAGTGACCAATAACAAATAACAATGCTATATATCTTCCTGGTTGTCCTTTGCTTTCTGAACATGCTCAGAGTAATACTCATCAACTTAAGGGCAGGCTGCAGGGTTGTACAAAACAATTAGCCTGTCCCATGGGAACACACATGCCTTCCATTCCCCTATCCCCAAACAAGCAAACACACATATACAAAATGTAAGGATAATTTTAATTTAAAGGGTGCTGCTGCACCATATTGCAGGGGACCCCACTAGAGGGAAAATAACTTCAAAAAAGTATTATATCCAAGCGTACCCCATGTTGGGATGAACTCAAGGAAATGGAATTCCAAAATTGAGAAAATTTGGAGAGAAGTAACATTTTGTCATTTTCGGCATGGTGGCTATTCTATTGGTATAGTAACTACTGGTATGGTTTCTCTGTTCTCCTAGCCTGTGGCATGGCACAGCCCACATCGAATGGGGTGTTACCAGTAGCTGAGTTCCTGGCAATCCTCTGAGGGAAGAGAGAGAAGACAAAGAAGATATTTGGTGACCTCGTGAATGAGTCCCAGCAGAGGGCAAAAAACCCTCGGGAACGGAGCGAAAGATTTGTGCTGCAGGACAGGAATGAGAGAAAGGACAATAGGGCATATGCTGAGGAGCTGTCAAGAGATCACATGGACTGACTGACCAGAGAAAGGGACATGCAGGAAAGAATGTTGGACATGATGCAGAAGGAGACAAGTTTGCTGGAGAACAATATTACGCTGTATTCATGTGTAACTCTCTAACCTAATCCTGTGCTGCCGCCTATTAAGATCACAGTGTACTGGGAGCCCCCTTGCATTCCCCAACTGCAAGAGAGAGACAGTTCCCTCACCATTCAACCCCCAAGACAAGGAGAGAACACCTACGATCCCCACCTACACGTTTTTGAGTCCCTGTCTTAATAAACATATATTCACTCTATACCTTGGTTACTTCTGTACTATTTTAATGCTTTTTAAGTTTGCTCTTTCTTGTTATGTGTTAAATCAATAGTTTTGTTTACCATTGCACGTGTATCAATGACATTTTTAAGCCAGCCCTTCCTACCCATATGCATTCCTAATAAAATTAATTCACAAACTGTATACATTACATTGTATTCATTTCATTCAGTACATTACATGTATTTTCCTTACTTGCACCGTGTTCTCAAATAGCACATTGCACCTGTGACCTAGTTCCCTGGACCACAGGAACATTTGGTTGAGGTGTCCTTTCCGGCTGTTCATAATGTTCCAAAAGTCTCTCTACTGCCAATTTAGCCACACCAAACTGGTTAGCTACTGACTGGTACAATTGGAGTTGGTGACCTTCCATATGGCGGTGGCTGCATACTTCTCCATGTTAAGGGGAGACTCTCATTGTGATCCAGCATTGCAACTCCAGGTTGAGTTCTGCACAGATTTCTAGGAAAGTGCCCTTCTTCATCCTGAAAGTTTGCAGCACTGTCCCACCCCACCAGTGACTGGCTGGGGCCACAAGAAATGCTGCACCGAGTAAAGCCTGTCCCAGAAAATGTCATGAAGAAATAGCTGCAGAAGTAGCTGTTCATTCTCCAGTAGTATCCGCACACCATTGTTTGTGGTATCCATTTTATCCACGTGGAGGGAGAAGGGGTCAAGTCTGGCTTAAGGGGAGGGGGGCGTCTTGCCCTCAGCAGTGGGAGGCCCTGGGCAAGTCTGCCCTGCACTCATCCCACAGCAGCAGCTCTTGCCTTACAGGGTCTGAGCTTGGCTCCCTACTCTGGGTGATGCGACCATGTGCCTAGAATGGGGTTTTTTCATTTTCTTTTCTTTCATATATTATTTGTTTTATTTCGTGTTATTTCATATTTGTGAAAAACACAGGGGCGATCTTCCATCTCCTTCAAAGCCACCTGCTTAATTGCCAATACATCTGGAGTGTCCTGTTTGTGTTAATTAGGGTTGCCAACTTATTTCTAAAAACCAGACCCCCTGAGGCCCCTCCTCTGCCCCTGAGGCCCTGCCCCCATTCTCCCCCCCCTCCCCCTTCTTCCTCGTTGTTTGGTCCTGTCCACCTCCCTCTGTTCCAGGGCTTGGATGGGAATTTCAGCCTGATGCAGAGCCTGCTGCTTGCCTGCCCACAAGATGCAGGTACGGGGTGGCCCGGCTGGACAGGGGCTGGCAAGCAGGTTGATGACCTGGTGCCTCTGCCCAGCTCCCCCTCCACAGTAACAGGACTTTTGGAGTCTGGTCAGTACATTTGACCAGATGCTGCCAGGTCCCCTTTTCAACCAGAAAACCAGACACTTGGCAACCCTAATAATGGTCAGGAGCAAGGTGCTCAGCATCCTGGCTGGTTGTAGTTTGAAAATTTGTTTGAAACTTTGAAAAAATGGTGCTGGCTTGTAAAAAAACAGGCAAATTATGAGATACAGTAAAAGGAATCACGGGAGTTGGACCCAAGTCCCAGAATTCCAGTAGGTGTCTCACAGTCTACCATGACAAATAACTTACAATGCATTGAGCCTCACACCAGAAAATTGTACCCTGAGATACCAGCCCAGAAAACGGTGGTTATTTTGAAAAATCATAGTTCTGTGTGGATGCTGTTTCTCACAGGCGAAGTGGGCTAAGCCACTTTAGACAAAGCAATGTTGGATACACTCTTTCACTTTTATTATATCTGTATAACTATAGTGAGGGAAAAACTATGTCAGAAAAGCTTTCCTGGATAGACAAAGCCTTAAGCACATGAAGTCACGCTGGTGGGTGTAAGGAAACAGACAATTCATATTAAGACTTGAATCCCTTTGGTATTTGTAAGGGGAATAGACTTTTAAAAGACAATTATATATTTTTTAAAATGTTTCCAGCATCTAGATCTTTTGAGAACATTGTGTGAGGAGGGGGGGGAGTTGTTCTGTAATATCTGTGAAATATCAATTGTCATTTGCAGGCATATATCCAAGCTGCATTCCTATTCTCAGTGGCCTCGAACTTGCATCACTTGAAGTCAATGGGAATGTTGCTATTTGTGACAGTGGGCAAAAGATTAAATCTTAGACTGTCTCACTAGTGCAATAGCTTAGGCATGCTCTCCTTTCTTGGGAGATGGAACCTTACTTTTCTCTCTAACAGAAATTCCTGCAAGTTGATGTCAGTAAAATAGGAATCAAAACAGGACTTCATCCTCCCTTCTAGCACAAACACACTGTAGAAATACAGTGCCTGGTTTTTATTTTTATAGGAGTTACAGTAATGTCTTTTAGGGGGTAAGGAGGTGCCAGGCATTTGCCATGCAGGCCATTAATATTTTATGTATGACTGATTTAAAGGCCTCCACAGTGGAAGACTGGAATATATGTATATGGGCCTGGGAAGACACTGTGCTGAATAATGTGGCAAACCTCCCAGTATGCCCAGAAAGAACTCTCTTCTCATATAGCCTGGAAACTGGGAGTTAACCACAGCCACAAACATCAGAGAAGCAGCAGACTTCCAGAATTTGGCACATAAAGTACTGCCATTTTTTATGAGTCCTGGAAGTGCATCACAGCACCAGTTTGCTGCATCTGTGCCACTGTAAACAGCGCTTCTCATAAGAACGTAAGAATGGCCCTACTGGGTCAGATCAAAGGTCCATCTAGCCCAGTATCCTGTCTTCTGACAGTGGTCAGTGCCAGGTGCCCCAGAGGGAATGAACAGAACAGGTAATCATCAAGTGATCCATCCCCTGTCTCTCATTCCCAGCTTCTGACAAACAGAGGATAGGGACACCATTCCTGCCCATCCTGGCTAATAGCCATTGATGGACCTATCCTCCATGAATTTATCTAGTTCTTTTTTGTACTCTGTTATGGTCTTGGTCTTCACAACATCCTCTGGTAAGGAGTTCCACAGGTTGACTGTGCGTTATGTGAAGAAATACTTCCTTTTATTTGTTCTCTGATTTAGGCTACTGCTCCTTGGATTTTGTTAGTAGTTCTCCCCTCTCTCCCACCTGCTGCTGCTTCTCTCCTCCCCTTCCTATCGGCAGTCTGTACCCATATTGTAGGTTGGGGTTTAGAGCTGCAGCTGAACCCCACACACACATAAGGTCACACCCCAAAGGACAATGGACTATCCCTTCTTCTTCAAGTAGTGTCTCTATGGGTGCTGCGCTGTAGGTGTGATCTCATCCCTGCGCTACTGATCAGAGAACTTTGGTAGCAGTGTGCATTAGGCCCACACATGTGCTGTTCCCCATTATGCTCTGCCACAAGGCTAACCAGCGCTGCACGGGTGAACCCCCCTCCGTTCCTTCTCAACTGCCCCAGCTAGAGATGGAGCCATTGGCAGACCGTTCATTGGATCGTTATCTCTATTAGAATTCAAATAATTAATCCCATTCTTAGTTGTAGAGTTCTTCTAGTTTTTTTTCTTTTTCTCTAAAAAAAGAAAAGAAACCTTTTTTCCCTTTGTCTGGAGACTTCCCCAGTTCAGGGTATGCCCAATTCCCTGGGGTTTAAGAGGCACCTCTTGTGCAAAGAGACCATCCCAGTAGCAGATAGACATTTCCGTTGCCTCGAGGAAAGACACATTTCCCAAAAGTGTGGTCTCTGCCAACAATTAAAGTCCAAATCTCAGAAAGACTGAGAACTGAGACTAAAACTCCTCATGGAGGCAGCCCTCCAGCCTTCCGCAGACCTGTGCCAGGATTCACCCACATAGCGTGAATCTTCCACACAGCCCTCGACATCTAAGGACTCTGAGTAAAAGAAAACAGCCATGGACCCCTCACGTAAGGTTTCAAAAAAGCGAGCTATGGGAACCCAGAGTGAGTCTCGGGTTAGCAGAAAATGATCTCTGTCACGTTTGGTATCATTGGTACCAACTGCACTGAGGCCATCTGAACATGGTACTCCTAGCTCATGAGGGTCTGGTGCAGCAAATACTGTTGATGCACCTGAGGGGCATAGGCACCGAAGCAACAATAGTGACAAGGAAAGGTAAGGACAGTGACCATACCACCTCCGGGAAAATGCTGCTGGTATGGGCATTACTATTGGCACCGTCAATGACATGCCATCCAGCCTCGGAGCACTCGGAGCCCAGATTGCCAACTGCCTCCGTGCCATGGACCCAGCACTGACAACCACCGTTGGTACCAAGAATCACAGCACCATAAGAGTACAGACACTTAGAGGACCTCACGGATATCTGAGGTACCAGAATCTCCCCTGCTTGGTAACCAGGGCCCCAGTACTGAGTTTACTTTGAACATGGGAGTCTCCACCAGTACCATGTCATGCACTTTCATTCTCTAGTGGAGAATCGGATAGCGAGGAGAACCACGCTCCTTATAGTGTCCGTTACCAACCTTGGCCCCCTCACTCATACCCTTCATCTGCTCCTCAACCCCTATGGTATGGCAAACCATGGGCCTAACCACCGCGACCCTTTCCACCGCCCTAGTGGCCCTAATGGGGTCCCTGGACGGCATACAAACGCCATGTCTCCAGAACATCTAGTGTGACACTTCATGAACCTTTGAGGCGCTCTCCCTCAGCCACAGTATCCAGAGCCTCTGAACCTCCTGAAGGGATCATGAAAGAAGAGCAGGTCAGATTTGAGGAGGAGGTCACACTACATATCTTCCTCCTCTCTAGCCATGGTAGTGATGCCTCCTCTGCGGTTTCTAGCAGACGACTTCAGGCTATTTCAAGATGTGGCAAAACGGGTGGCAGATGCTTTGCAGATACCTTTTGAAGAGGTTAAAGACACCCATCATAAATTGCTGGTCATCTTGCACTCCTCCTCTTCCTCCAGAATAACCCTCCCCATTAACAAGGTCCTTCTGGACCCATCCAAGCTTATATGGCAAACTCCATCATTGGTCACGCATACCTGCAAATGGGCCGATAAGGAATATTATGTCGTGGCTAAGGATACGGAATTTCTTTTTTCCCATCCCCTCCCTAATTCGATTGTTGTGGATGCAGTGAACTCCCTAGGTCCTCAACACCAGGTTAAGTCCACCCCTTATGACAGTGACAGGAAGCGTCTCGACCTATTTGGGAGAAAGGCCTATTTGTCCACCACACTGTAATTTAAAATGGCAAATTATCAGGCCCTGACAACAAAATACAATTTCATCAGTTACTCCAAGCTCAACACATTTATTGATCAACTCCCGGGATCACACCAGGAACAGTTTCATGCCATTGTTAACAAAGGACAACTGGTGGCCAAGACAGCACTGCAGTCAGTGCTTGCTGCAACTGAGACAGCAGCCCAGTCCATTTCTACAGCTGTTGTTATGTGGCGAGCATCACGGTTGCACTTGTCCAGCTTCCCTTTGAGGGCAACAGATTTTTTACTGAGAAGACTGACGTGTCCCTCCATACTCTCAAAGATTCCCGGGCTACTCCTTGGTCATTAGGGATTTATATACCTGACAAAAAAGAACCTCAACATAAATCCTGCACAGCACACTTTCCAACTCAGTGCTACTATGAGCCTCAAAGGAAAAAATCCAGATTTTCGAAATGCAAACCGTCAGACCCTCAGTCTTCCTCTTCACAACCATCCGCCTCAAAACATCAGTTTTGATGCCTTGATCAGGGCGCCGAGAGACCACTCTCCTCAACACCAACTTCAGCTAGCCAACCTGTCGCTTTCATTTGGGTGCCGCCATGCTCCGTACCACAACTGGGAACAAATAACATCTGACAAATGGGTTCTGGAAATCATCCACAATGGGTGTACAATCTATTTTACCTTCCTCTCTCCTCCCCCAACACCCTTCCCCATCCCTCTTCAGGGACCCTTCTCATGAGAGTCTGTTTCAACAAGAAATAGATCACCTCCTCCACGTAGGAGCCACGTAGGAGCTGTGTCTCAGCACCTATGATGCAAAGGTTTTTACTCTTTTTATTTCCTGATACCAAAAAGAAGGGAGGTTGGAGACCCCATACTGGACCTCAGAGCACTGAACAAGTTTGTCAAGGCTCAAAAATTCAAGATGGTCACACTAGCAGTGATTATTCCATCTTTGGAACAGGGAGATTGGTTCTCAGCCCTCAACCTACAGAATGCCTATTTCCACATATCAATCTTACCTTCTGACAGATGATTCTTCAGATTTACCCTGGACCAGGATCATCACCAGTACAGAGTATTACCCTTTGGTTGCTCATCAGTTCCGAGAGTATTTTCCAAGATCCTCTCCATAGTGGGGAGGGGATCATGATTTACCCCTACCTGGACTATTGTCTCCTCAGAATCATCTCCTTCGACGAGCCTCTTCAGATCACCCAAACAACTGTGGAGTTGTTCAGGGATTTGGGCCTTACAGATCAATGTCCAAAAATCGATGTTAGCCCTGGTACAGTGCTTAGAATTTATAGGAGCCAATCTCAACTCATCACAGACGAGGACGCTCCTTCCACAGCACAGGTCCACAACTTGTCCACACTCATAGATTCAGTGCAAACCAGCGCTCAAATATCAGCTAGACACTGCCTTCAACTTCTGGGGCATCTGGCTGCAGGCAGATCCCTGATAACTCATGCCAGGCTTCACATGAGGTGTCTCCAGGTGTGGTTTTGCTCCGTTTACAGGCTGAACAGAGACAGGCTAGACAAACCTCTGTCACTGTCATCCAAAGTCAAACACTCCCTGGACTAGTGGTAGGACCCAAGAAATGTCAGCACAGGAATCCCCCTTCTCGCAGACTTTCCCATCATTACTACTCACCACTGATGCATCCCTCATAGGGTAGGGCGCACATGTCAACAACCTCATGACACAGGGCAAGTGGTTATCCATGGAGACATCTCTTCACATCAACCACTTTGAACTCAGAGCGGTCAGATGCACTCACTTCCTTCTGCTGGTCAGAGGTACACATGACAGACAACGTAGCGTGCATGTACTACATTACATGAACAAGGGGGGCAGCAGATTACCCTCCCTTTGCACAGAACCACTAAAGCTATGGAACGTGGTGCCTTTCCCACAGTGTCACAATATCAGCGGCATACCTTCCAGAAGTGCAGAACACGACAGCAGACAGTCTCAGCCACGGCTTCCCACACGAGCACAAATGGGAGATGAACTCAGAAGTACTACACGACATATTCAGACAGTGGGGGACACATACTATAGACTTAATCACCACTTACCTGAACAAGAAATGTCCATGCTACTGCTCCAGGGCAGGCCTTGGACAACACTCCTCAGGGGACACTCTCCTTCTCTTGTGGGATAAGGGCCTTCATACATCCCTCTATTATTAAAATTCCTGTTAAAAAATAAAGAGAGAGAGCAAATGTCATACTGATTGCTTCCACCTGGCCGAGACAGCTGTGGTACCCTTACCTGTCACAGCTGGCAATGTGTTTGCCAACACCTTTTCAACGCAGTCCATACCTTCTCTTGCAGAACGAAAGACACACTCTCCACCCCAACCTGCGGATACTCCGGCTCAAGGCCTGGCTCCTTCATAGTTCAGCACATAGAAAGATCCTGCTCTGAGAAGGTACAGAAAGTGTTACTACACAGTAGGAAATCAGCTACTCCTCATAAGTACCTGTAAAAGTGGACTGCCTTTCAGATTTGGTATAATTCCAAGCAAATTTTCCCAACATCTGCTGCTCTCCAGACGGAAATCAGGGCTCTCTCTTAGTTCACTGAAAGTACACCTTGTGGCCTTTCATCAACAAATAGAGGGATACTCAGTGTTCTTGCATCCAACTGCAAAATGATTCCTCAAGGGGATAGTAAATCTTTTTCCCTAACTCAGACGTCCCACCCCAATGTGGGACCTAGAACTTAGAGTACTTAAGAGCCTGATTAGGCCACCCTTTGAACCCACGGCCACTTGTTTGCTCACATACCTGTCAATGAAGACAGCATTCCTGGTGGCAATCACCTTGGCGAGGAGAATAGGGGAGATATCTGCACTGATGGCTCACCCCCCTTATACAGTATTCTTTCTCAGACCACACCCGAAGTTCATTCCCAAGGTGACTTTGGTTTTTCACATGAATCAACTGATTCGTCTCCCAACTTTTTACCCTAAGTCTCACTGGGATAGCAGGGAGGCTGTATTACACATGGTTAGAAGGACTCTGGCCTGTTACCTGGACAGGACAAAGACCTTTAGGAAATCTCCTAAGCTCTTCCTTTCCATTGCAGACTCATCAAAAGGTACAGCAATATCTATACAGAGACTATCAAAACGGGTCTCGAACTGCATTAAACAGTGTTATGAGATCTTCAAGATCATTCATCCATCTGAAATCTGTACACATTCCACCAGGTCAATTTCCACCTCAGTTGCCTTCCTCAAGAATGTCCCTATTTTGGAAATCTGCAGAGCAGCCACCTGCGTGTTTGTACGTACCTTGGCAGAACATTATGCAGTTACAGGTGACTCCGCTTCTAATGCCAACTTTGGCACTGCAGTATTATCATCCATAATAGATGCACTTCCAAAGCCCCAGCCCTCCACTGGGATACTGCTCATGAGTCACAGTAGAGCACCCATAGGGATACTACTTGAAGAAGAAGAGGAAGTTACTCACCTTGTGCAGTAACGAAGTGTTCTTTGAGATGCATGTACCTACGGGTGTTCCATGACCCACCATCCTCCCCTCTACTTCGGAGTTCTTGTCAGGGACTGCAATAGAGAAGGAACTAAGGGGGGTTTGCCCAAGCAGCACTGGTTAGCCTCGTGGCAGAGCACAGTGGGGGTCACAGTGCACGTGCAGGCTGAATGGACTCTGCTACCAAAGTTCTCTAAATCAGCAGCTCAGGGACGCAAGCACACCCTCTCTGTGGCTCTTTTGGCTAATGTTGATTTCTAATTTGACTCCTGAACCACTGCGGTCTGAGTACCATTGTCTTAAAGTAAATGATGCAGGCTATCCTAGATGGGAAAACTCAGGGTCCCTTATTCCCTTGCGAATGTTCCCCAGAAGGAAAAGAAAATCAGGACAGATCTTGCTTCCCTGATGCTTAGCTTTTTGGAGAAGGGTAGTGAGTGCAATAATTTAGTTGAAAGAAGCCATCTATTTCTAGGGCCTATGCTAAACTGTATATAATCCCTAATGAAAAATGGGATAAATATGGCTCTGCCCATAAGGTAGACGTCAAGATATCCTCCTTGGGTTAAAAATAAAAAAAGACCCTGTCTCTGTTGAAGGTGATGTTTCCCCTAAAGATCAGTGAATAAAAGATTAGAAAGAATTTATTTAAAGGGGACGGTGATAGAACCTTGTTGGTGCTGCATGCTGCTTTGTCCTTTGCCTCCACTTCTAAAGCCCTTCCCTATCCTAGCCTTTGTGGATGTGGTTAACTCATCTATCAGTCTCCAGACTAGAGGACTGCTGTTATGAGAAGATATATTTGCAATTAGTTCAAATTGACTGTTACCTGCTATCGAGTGTGCTGTAAGTGTAAAGTTACCTTTGAAGAAGAAAAGCAAGCATTTGTCATTGACTTTTTGCCTAAATCTATTAAATCTTACCAACAGACCCAGCAATGATTGACCTTTAATTGAATAATAGTCAAATATTGATTTACTACCCTTATCCAGAGTAGCAAGATAAGTGACATCTTGCCTTTTTATTAATAAAAAGATAGGCACATGTGGATACTTTCTCTGTTAAGTAAATGACACAGGACTCCACATATCAAAGGTTAAGGTTTTAGTGACAGTTTAATGACCTGTAACAGCTACTTTTCCTCAAAAACTGGTCTAAATATTCTGAACTGTAGGTTTCAGGTCAAAACTCTACAATTCAGTGATCGTAATATTTATAAGTAATGTTTTAAAATATTTAATTGTTCTAAGTGATTTGCTGAAGACAAAGGTTAAAAGTTAGTATTTTTGTTTTTAATTTGATACTAATAATTCCAATTACAATGACAGCTGTAACATTGTTACCTTTGCTAACTTATAGTTTTCAGTCCATCTCTACTGCGCAGCAATCCTATTCTTATATACACTTTATTCTGCGAGATCATTCAAACGCAGGACACTGATGGAGTACATCACCTTTAATTCTCATTGGGTTACCGTTCAGAAAGGGGAACCACATTTGCTCCTTAGTATAAGAAGCTGTGGAGCAGCCCATTCTCTGCAATGCGCATCTGGCCTCATGGATTCCCAGCATAAAGGGATTAACATGGGTAGCTAGATGCACTAAAGATTGTTTATGCTTTAACCCCAGAACATTCTGTTTCACCGTTTTGTAATTAGGGAGAGCTCACAGAGCAGGGATTAGTTACAATTAATTCTAGGGGAGTATAGACAGTTAAATATAAATTGGTTCTGATTGGGTCTTTATACTGGCCTACTAGTGAAATGATCTTTGTACCCCTAAATCTTCTTTTTCCTTGACTTTGTTTCTCAGACCACCAATTCTCCCTAGTCCTTCTCCTTCAAAATCCATTCCAATCCCACAGCCCTTCCGACCAGCAGATGAAGACCATCGGAATCAATTTGGGCAACGAGACCGCTCGTCTTCAGCACCCAATGTGCACATCAATACAATAGAGCCTGTCAATATTGATGTAAGTATCAATAACCGTAACAGTGGAGTTGATCAGCTTTCTTAATACGTGCTGCTGAGCTCGTAAAACTCACAACTGTTATTGTTCTAAATAAATCCTTGTTCAACTGCTTAAATCTTCGTAAATCCTAACTAACAAGAGAAGAATTTTTACCAGTCAGAGCTGGGAAAAAATCAGGCAATCGCTTCACAGATAATATTGAATCTCTCTTGACAATCATATCTCCATTTCTCTACACAAGCACACTCCCACAAACAATTAGTTTTAAGATAAATTCCTGAACTTGTTATTGCTAGCAACACCCCACAGTGATGATCCTGAAAAGCCAGTAACAACTCTTGCAAGACATCCCAAATACTGGAAATGTTGTTTTAAATGTTTGATTTCTTGTATCACTTACAATGGGAATAATGTTTCTGGCATTGGAGGATGTGGTTCTTGCAATAAACTTGAATTTGAAATTACCAGATGCTGCTTTGAATCTCAGAAATGGTTTATTGTTCCACATGTAACACCCTTACTATTCTCCTTGAACCTCCAATAATTTTCTACAATATGATTGTCTTGAATTTTTTTGTCTGTATCCTTTGACATTTTGGAGGCTGAATTTTAACATGTATGAAAATGAAGGACAAATACATTGTTTCGAACTAGGCATAATGCTATCCAGCACTATGCAAACTACTACTAACATCAATATCTTCCCAGTTTTTCTAACACATACCTGTATCCTAGCGAGACAAGGTGAGTAAGGTAATATCTTTTATTGGATCAACTTCTGTTGATGAGAGAGACAAGCTTTCGAGCTTACACAGAGCTCTTCTTCAGGTCTGGGAAATGCACTCAGGAGTGTCACAGCTAGATACAAGGTGGAACAGATTGTTTAGCATAAGTAGTTAACACACATTTTCAAGGGACCATTTGGGGAAGTGGCCTGTTAACACCTCCCCAGTCATAGGAGGCAAAGGAGGGGGTGAAAGATGGGGGAGGAGGGGGAGGGAAAGGGTGAGAGATTTAATGGATTATAGATTGTTGTAAGAAGCCATAAACCCAATGTCTCTATTCAGTCCATGATTTTTTAGTTTCTAGCAAAGTCATGAATTTAAGCTCCCAGGCTCATCTTTTGAAGGTGTGCAGGTTTCCTTTGAGGATGAGGACTGAGAGGTCAGATATAAAATGATCTTTTTGTGAAAAGTGTTCACCCACATGTGATACGGTATTTTTGTCTTTTAGCATTTTTCTGTGTGAGTTCATTCAAGAATGTAGTGATTGTCTTATGTCACCTATGTAGTTGATATTGGGGCATTTAGTGCACAGGATGAGGTACACTTCACGTTGTGATAGGCATATGTAGGATCTTGAAAGGTGTGTTGTGGAGAGTTTTGATCATGGAGAGATATGTCTACTGGTTTTGTATCTGTTCTGGCAGGGTCTGGTGCTGCTTTGAGTTGGTGTATCCTGGTCTCTGGGGAGCTTGCTTCTGATGATGAGCTTGGAGAGATTGGGGCTGTGTTTGAAGGCCATAAGACAGGGTTCAGGAAAGATTTCTTTCAGGATGTGGTCTCTATTGAGTATGGGTTTTAACTGTTTAATGATACTCCATATGGGTTCCAATGTTGGGTGATAGATGACAACTGGGGATGTACAGTTGAAGGGGGTTTTATTTCTATAGTGAAGCAGGTTTTCTCGGGGTATCTGAGTGACCCATTCCATGACGTGATCTACTTCTCTGGTGGAGTGTCCTTGTTTGGTGAAGGAGGTTTTAAGTGTGTTAAGGTGCATATCCTGGAATTTCTCCTCAAAACATGTTCTGTGGTATCTGAGTGCCTGGCTGTAGACAACAGATTTCTTGGTGTGTTTGCGGTGGTTACTGGATCTGTGAAAGTAGGTATGGTGATCTGTGGGTTTATGTATATAGTTGTCTGTAGGATTCCATTGTTGAAGCTGATTGTGGTGTCCAGGAAGTTGATGTTAGTGTGGGAGTGTTCTAGAGAAGGTTTAATGGGTGGGTAGTAGTTATTGAAGTTATGGAGGAAATCTGTAAGGGAGTTTATGTTGTCTGTCCAGAGGATGAAAATATCATCAGTGTATCCCAGGTATATCATTGGTTTCATGGTGCATTTGTCCAGAAATCCTTCCTCAAGGTGGCCCATGAAGAAGTTGGCATGTTTGGGAGTCATCCCAGTATCCATGGTTATTCCCATGGTTTGGACAAAGTGTTCTTCAATGTAAAATTGTTATGGGTGAGAATAAAATGGCTGAGTTTGGCGATGTGATTGGGGTTCTGAAACCTGAATCCTGGCTTTTAGTACCCTTACCTGTCCGTTAGCCTGCCCTCTGAAAATCACTGAGTTAGCAGTTGAGTGGTTTTGATTTAGCAGCAAAGCTACCAAAACATAAAGATGAACAAACTCCTTGAACCTGTTATCTAAGTATGAGCAAAAGGTTAGTACATTAACCTACTGGGTCACCAGGCCATCAGATTCAAACACTTAAGGCTCATTGATGAAAAGTGGTGCACGAAGGGAATTTGCATAACTTTTCTCTGTTCAAAAATTGCTGTTTACTACTACTTGTAAAATTGCTCAGTTATTGTTATGATCCCTGGATATTTTGTAGCAAATGCAATCAGTGCATACTACATCGCAACCTAAAAGAACCTGATAAAATTAATTAACATCTTTGAAAAGAACTTGAGTGCATTTGGTGTAGAAATCAGGTACCTTGTTACAGGAAAAGATTAAGCAAAGTTTTGTGAATCGGTATCGTCCACGTAAGAAATTGGTGTCCCAGCTTCTAATGTGACATTCAAGAGCATTTTGTGTCTCAAACAACATAACTGGAAAGATGATTCCTGATTTGGTTCAATTTGGTTGACTAATTGCAGGCCTAAATCAATACCTACAAGTATGCATCTATTTTAACTAGATTACACTAGGTTACACTATTTGAAATTAAGATATTTCTTAAAGTTTCATACATTATTCTATATATTTTGTGTGCTACTGTAATTATTAGATTGTAAGCTCTTTAGGGCAGAGGCTGGCTTTTACTCTTTGGACAATTCTTAGTGTGATGGAACTTCAATCCTGATGGGGGCTTTTAGGCAATACAATGATACAAATAATAATATATGAACCAGATATATATACTTGTGCTTTTGTTTGTAGGACTTGATTAGAGACCAGGGGTTACGAGGAGAGGGAGGTAAGTAGTCTTAGAACTATTTTCTCTTACTAAATGTAATTACGCGATTGCCTTAGCCCCTCCCCTTTGTAGTACTTCATTCCTCCAAACACAGACACAGAGAGAAATGTGAAGAGAGCAATGAAATTTATTTACATTTGTTTGTCCATGATGTTTAGCATCTGTCTGATAAGGATTTCAGTCATTCACCAGTCATTTTAGGAGTGGGGGAGAGGGAAGGAGGAAAGGCTGTGAAATGCTAGCCAGTGTTTTAATTTTAAAATAATTTTATTTCTAGAGAAGGGGAATCCCCTCTGTTCCTGATGGAGCCTTGAGGATTCCCCCCAACATATACTTAAATCTCCAGTCCCATTCTCAAAGCCCTTTATGCCAGCCACTACCCTTCCACCTAAAGAGTCATCAGGGACTTCCTTTGAAGTCTGTCAACATGTTTTGTGAACCTGGCCATATAAACTGGTGTGTCTCCTAAATGGCATGAGATACTTGAGCTCCTTCTTCCCCTCTCCCCAGCTGAAGCTGCTGCTTTGCTGTACTGCATGCCTTTGTTAACCTGGGAAACAAATAATTATGACTATTAAAGCCTGATCTCTTGTGTGCCTTTCAACAGCACTATTGTAGACAGCCTTAACTCTTAGCGAAGGCAAAATTAGTGAAAAAAGACACAATTATCATTTTTCTTCATGTGTCACACTCACTACTGTGAAGTCTGTTTTCCCCAGGAAAAACCCTAAGCACTGGCTGTCAAGGTCTTGTGAAAATATGTCCTTTGCTGTACTTAGTCACTTGAGATGACATAGGTGACTCATAATAAAGAGGAGATGCGTGTGACCACTCACCCAGCTCCAAATAATGAACAGGCCTGATATTTCCTATTAACTGTGACTTGCTTCACCCCTCAGCAAAGTCTTGAGTTAGCCTGATCTCTCTAGCTCAGTGGCTAGGATCTTACACCTTAAGCTACAGCTGACTTTGGTTTTGCCATCTGTATCTGTTAACTAGTAAGGTGGTAGCTGGCTACTGCTTTGTGTTTTCAGGAGCTATGATTCCTTATACTGGCTATAGTACCAGCCCCCTTTTTTCCTCCTTAAATCCGTGAACCTACTGATAAAGAAGTTGCCCATTTTAGCTATCTTGTATGTCTTGGTAGCTGTGGCTTTCAACAAGTTTTGCCCATTATGTCTAGCATTTAAATGTCATGCTATCATGTCAGTTTTAACTTTGGTCATAAGCTGTCTGCTTGGCATCTGAGAACAATTGGCTATTCCCATTCTTGAAAGCATGTTTTTAATAATTGGAGATGTTTTTTTCCCTCAAAATCCAGAAGTAATCTATGAATAGGAGTCAAAGCCTCCTAGTTATTTCCCATGACTTCTTTCATTTCTTCTGTGTGTCTGTCTTCCTGTCTCTGCCTGCCCGTCTCTTTCTCTCTAACAGCCCCTTTGAACCAGCTGATGCGCTGTCTTCGGAAATACCAATCCCGGACTCCCAGTCCCCTCCTACATTCTGTCCCCAGTGAAATAGTGTTTGATTTTGAGCCTGGCCCAGTGTTCAGAGGTAGTTGGGCTCTTCTTTCTCGTTTTCACCCCAAACAAAATAAGTAACACCACAGATGCTGTTTGTGCCTCACCCTCACACCGTGTGTATGTAAGTGTGTGAGTTTACCAAAACACATCAGTTTTTTGCTTGGCCTGGCTGGAATGCTTTGAATGTGCTTTTCACACATACTCACTTCAACCTCTATACATATGCAACTACTGTATGTTAAATCTGACTTAAAGGTTCTAAAGCAAGGAATTTCAGAGTTAAGGTTTCCATACTGTCCCTAATATAGCTTGTTTATTGCAGGGATCTCAGATTGCAGTGGAATGAGGCCAAGGACATAGTGACATCCTTAACTTTGAATTTTCTTGACTGTCAATTTAACGTTCTAAGAGTTTTCTATATTTTAACATTCTCTGTTTTTTTAAAGTACTATAAGAAATGAAATGCAAATTGCAAACATTTCCCTTGATATTTTGTTAGGTCTTAGGCTTTTGGAGATCACGTAAGTGTCAACTTGCTATGATTCATATGTTTTCAGAGAGTAGCACTGACATCAAGTTGGGGATCTAGATAAGTTGGATCAGATCAGACACTAGTGCAGTTATTGCAGTTCTCCGCATAGTCCCATTAAAGTCAATTCTTGTTTGTGTACTAAAATTACTAAATAAGACCATCATTTTGACTTCTTATCAGGCCTAAGGATCTCTCAGGCATGAGGCTGTCAATAGATTTGTTGTTGTATTGTACAAAATCCCAGAGTACTCAGTGAGATTTCATATACTAAAGATACCAAGTATTAAACAATAGCCTACAATATTAATGTATATGTGTATATAGATAGATAGTAATGGATAGTCCAGTGCATCTTGTATATGTTTTTCAAATACTACTATCCTGGCTGTTTCAAATATTTGTGTTTCAGAATACTAAGAGCAATTCACTTTATGGACTAAACTCTTGGAACATTGTTCCCATGATCTTTTAGAAGAGAGGCATTTGCAATTCGATTTTCGTCTAACAGACGTGACTAAACAAATCAGAATTAATTAAATATAGTGCATAAAATATATCCTCAGATTGCAGGCTGATGGCTTGGTGTACAAGTTTCAGTCCAAGAGAAGCTGAAGTAGTCAAACTATAATTACTGGAAAAACAAGGCTTCTAGATTACTTACAAATAGATTAACTAAAGCAGTTCTAACTTTGTGCTGTAATCATATTCTCATGGAAGGATGAGTATTGTGTTGCTATCTCTGAATCTTGTGTTTAAAGTTGAGTACAAGAACCTACCTCTAAGGAGGAAACCATTCTCTTTGAACTTTGACATTACAGCTAAAATCTATAAGAAGGTAGAAAAATTGCATCTGTACTTTAAATGTCAGATAGTTGCATTGAAATATTTGTAATTCGGGAAAATTAACACACAAAGCCTAGCTACTACAATATTAGTATAAAAAGGAGGAACTATTAAAGTATTAGAATTAAAAAAAAAAAAACCCACCCTTGCAAAATCAGTGGTTTCCAACTATTGGTACATGTCTGCTTAGGTAAGACACCTGGCACATTTATCAGTACTGGTGCTTCACACCCTTGTGATAATATTCTAGCTACTCCTTCCCAACCTTTATGATGAGTTTTCATGATGGCCTGTGTATCCCTTTTGTCTGTCTCCTCTTTTCAACGCTGGGTTTTGGAGCAATGAGATCAAACCTAATTGAAAGGGCAGTAGCAGCCAAAGTCTCAGTCTAGCAGACAGGTATATCCTGTAAAATAGGAACCATTGAGCTAGTTCAGCAGTTATGAATTGGAATTTTAATACTGCATCAGTAGAAGTCTCCTTTCTAACAAGAATGGAGCGGCTGCATGAATCAGAGGAAGGAAAAATAAGTGGCTAGTACCAGTTCCTCAAGCACCACTGTAATAGAAAACATCTGTGAAATACTGGAGGTTTTGCATGGTGACCTGTAATGATTAGCAGAGCAGCACAAACTTAACTAATAAGTGGCCCTGTTTTATGTCCCTTGTGTTGGGAGTGTCACTTTAACCTTGCTACTAATAATTATAGGATATTTTAGAAATTAGTATCTAGTTTGAAGTGTTCTGTATAAACAGGCATTGAAGCTCTGAAATGCAATCCTGTTACTAGTGACATTTTTCTGTGTAGCTTTATTTACATACACTGTATGCTAGGCAGATGGACTGCTCTTTTTGTATTTAATGGAATAAAACTCAAGTAGCTAACTAAAGTACTTGTTCTATTGAATCCCCAATGCACTCTAGTATGCTACTTTGAAATAAGTGCCCTCTGCTAGCAGCTAGCTTTGAAACAGCCAAATGTTTTTGAGATGGCACTTGAGGACTCAACTGGAAAACATCGCCAGCTTTTATAGTCCATCCATTTTAATCCCAATTTGTTGCATCCCTGCAATTGTCAGGGCCCTAAAAAGTTGGCAACAACAAGTCTGGGAAGCTGGCTCTGTTAACTAAAGTATTACATTTTTATTTTTGTTATCAAAGAATCTGGATATATCAAAAATAATGTATAGTGGTGCTTTTGTTGTTCAAAGAGACTGTCCTTTTAATAAATCAGTAATAAGACATTGAAGACTCTTTGGCATACAGGAATGTTTGCTGTAGATTAAATTTTGGTCTTTCCTGCTTTCTGAGTAAGACTTCAATACTAATCAGATATTAATACAGTATTCCTAAGTGCACGTTTCCGTACTCTTAACATTTACATTTGAGTTTGGAGATACTGCATCTTAAACACAATTCCTGCACTTAATATTTTTTACAATAGATTAATATATAAACTATCTTTATAAAAAAGTTTACATAAAAATTCTTCCATTTATCTAATCTCCAATTTAGGTTCAACCACCGGTTTGTCTGCCACCCCACCTGCCTCTTTGCCTGGGTCCCTTACCAGTGTGAAAGCTTTACAGAAGTCCCCTGGACCACAACGAGAGAGGAAGTCATCCTCATCCTCAGAAGACAGGAATAGAATGGTAAGGAGCAGATCAACTATGTTTTACTGCTTTTGTATTAGGCATCCTTATTCCTTCATCAAAGCCATCTAGAATTATTCTGGAGAAACTGATATTTGCTATCATATACATTAAGCCAATAAATAAGATAACAGGACAACACGAGGCTACTTGGACTGATGTATGAATTAGTTGTAAATCACTGAGTATATACAGATTTTCTAGGTGGCATCCAAAAGATTCTATATGCTTCATAGTGTGGTGCTGATCTCCCTGAGAGAAAAACTTCTAAAATTTTCTTACATCTCACAAATGTTAGCTTCCTGATTCTAGATTTAGCCTAATCCCCTGAAAGTTACTGGGTTTTTAAAATTAGCAATTTAACCATTATTTGTCTTTCAAATTCCAACCTAGTCATGAGTTTTTTTGGTTTATTAATATCTCAATTTTACTTGTAATAACTTCCAAAAATCTGACTCAGTGATGAATGCCTCCATGATAGGAAATTATTTAGTGCACCTCTGTGCCAGAGTACAAAGAGGTACAGTATGTGCTCATCTTGAAAAAAATCAAAACCACTTAAGAGTAAAGATTAAATTATAAATAAAATATTACTAAGTATTTACTCTGGAAATCAAATGAAAATAAATTTTGCATGATGATAAATGACCTATTAAGGCTGCAGGTTTAGAAAGATACCCAAGTAGCCTTTAGCTGTGAAGAAACCTGTTTTAATGAAGATTACTACAGTTGCATTTCTTTTAAAAGAAAACCCTTGGTCGACGGGACTCAAGTGATGATTGGGAGATACCAGATGGGCAGATTACAGTCGGACAGAGGATAGGATCTGGATCATTTGGAACAGTCTACAAGGGAAAGTGGCATGGTATGTAATCATTGTGGCAAAGTACTGTTACCAAGCTTCATAGAGGAAGTTGTCTGGGTGCTTTTTATTTAATTTTTCATTTAAAAAAAGCATTAGATCAAATGTGTGATACTGGAACTTCAACAAGTTAAGAAACAGATCTCTTGCTAATTTTAGTGAGTAAAGTAATGATCACACTAAAGATTAATCCTAATTACTCATGAGCCTGAAGTTCCGTCTCTTATTGAATAAAGATTTCCAAAAGTATGTGTATGTGTGTTATGATCTATGTTGCATTTCGTCATTGAGTCATCTGTGTATACTATATACATCTTAATTTTTTTTATTAAATGGCTATTTTTAAGGTGACGTGGCCGTGAAAATGTTGAATGTTACAGCACCCACGCCTCAGCAATTACAGGCCTTCAAAAATGAAGTAGGAGTGCTCAGGTAAGAATGTGTAAATTATCTTTTTGATGGCATTAGATAATCAATATGCATTTACATAGCTTCAGGAGTCATAACTCTTGTGTATTCTATTCAGAACACCGCACTTATTCCCATTATCATAATATTCAGAAGGCAAAATAACTAGAATTTTTCAGAAATATTTTGGACCTATTCCTAGTTTTTCCTTTCTAAAGATAAATTTGAACAGTGAGCAATTCTTGAACTGTCATCAGAAGTGTTTAAATCCTTCCATATAGTGAAAGAAGTTTAGAATATTGCACACACCCAGGCTGTGATATTTCCTTGATGAAACCTGCATCTGTATATTATTATGTCTAAAGGCAGCCACATCATCTGGATTGTGAAATTTCTATTAGTGCTTTAATTGATTTCCAGTAAAAATTTTCTTATACAGGAAAACACGACATGTGAATATCCTACTTTTCATGGGTTATTCAACGAAGCCACAGTTGGCTATTGTTACACAGTGGTGTGAGGGCTCCAGTTTGTATCACCATTTGCATATCATTGAGACCAAATTTGAGATGATCAAACTCATTGATATTGCACGGCAGACCGCACAAGGCATGGAGTAAGTATTGCATCACTTGTTTGCAAATGAACTTTGAGATAATATTGAATTCTTCTTTTTCTTTTGCTCTGCACTTTAAGTGCAAAATGAAGTTAATATCTATGTACCATGGCCAGAGTCCTATCTTGATGTGTCACATCAGTTTATTACAGTACTGAGTTATTGCTGCTGAGGAAAAGAGTAAAATAGGCCTTCTAATGTACTATTGTTAGAAGCATGGAGATATGTTACTCAACAAGGAATATTGTTCCAAGAAATAATATGTCAGCAGGAAATAAAGGTACTTGACAACAACAATGAAAGGTAGTTAGATAACTTTCTAATATGTCTAACTTTAGTCTAGTCAGTCTATTTATCAAAGCCCCTGTAGTTCTCGTACTAAGAAGAGTGAAACAGTAAATGAGCAGAAATCTGAAAATCTGTATCCAGAGTATTTGATTAAAAACCAAATCCTGCAAACCCTTTAGCTATTGCCAACACTTTATTATAGTGGACGATCAATTCTAATATAAAACATAGAGTTTCAGGACTGAAGGAAGAATATTTATCAAAAAGATGGGATGCCAAGGTTTAATTGTGAGCTCTGAGATATAGTGTTAGGTTTAAAGCAAAGGAGCAAGTCAGCAGTCATCATGATCTTTAATCTGAGGCTTATTAACACTGAGATTTTACCTAAAAATCCTAAAATAGCAGTAAAACAATAACTTTGGGGCTGTAATCTGTTGATTACTTTGAGAATTCATATGTGTGCTGTTTGTAGTTTAGAATACAATCATATTTCATGCATTCAGTGAAAAACTCGGGTTGAATTATGTACAACAGTTGTAAATGTGGGATTTTGCAAACTCTACTTGCCTTCTAGTAATTTATACAATTTTACACATTGTAGGATCCCCATCCCAGGGCATCTAGCACCTTACAGTAAAAAATAAAATAGAAATAAAACAATCACTGCAAATGCGCAATGAGACAGAACTTTGCAATATACCAGAGAAGGCAGATTACCTCATTAGCATTCAGGATCAATTTCTTTACAGTTAACTTAAACACGTCAACCTCCAATTCTGATACAGATATTTGAGTTTCTAATTTAAATAATATAATTCAGTATTTTAATAATACAGCTATTCATATCAACCTTAAAGAGCTCAGGACCTGATTCTGCAAGGACTGTGTGAGTAATCCTAACTCACATGAATAATCCCACTGAAGTCAATAGGACTATTTTTGTAAATAAGTGTTTATTGGACCCATATTCTGTACTTCAACAAATTAAAATACTAGTAAGGTCAGGATTCACCCTCTGACTGAAAAAATATCAAAGTAACTAAAGTTAATAGGACCAGTAGATAAGATGCTATGCTGAATACAGTGGTATTTTCAGTCAAGACTTGGTGTTTGGGGGTCACCATAAAGAAGGCTGAAAGCTGGAGCCATTCAACACAGAAAGTCATTTCAAAAGCTTTGGTTGAAATTCCCCGATGCTGGCTTCGAATGTTGAGTTAAACATTCAAAAAACAAATAAAAAACAAGGTTTCTGCAACGCGGCTGGTTATGTTGTTCTTCAGCAATGCCAGATTTGACACTGGAAATCTAATACTTTCTGCAAAACTGCTCCTGGTTTGATATGACTATCAAGGGTAACTGAAGATTTACTATTTTGACTCTATGCATATTTAATATGTAAACTGTTTGTTGCTTCACTAGACTAGAGAGTGTACATTGAGCAATTGATGAATGAAACATCCCTTAGCCCACCCATCCCAAAACATTCTTTGTTTCTTTTCAGTTACTTGCACGCCAAGTCAATCATCCACAGAGACCTCAAGAGTAATAGTATCCTTTCCTACAGATGTGACCTCGGAACATGACATCAAGCCTCTTTCTTCTGCCAGAAATGAACTTCCCAAAGTAAAAAGCAGATCACAAGTGACTCTTTTCAGAAATGTTAGAGGAGAGTTGACATTTGGGTGGGAATGGGGTAATAGTACCAAGAGCAAAATAAGATATACTCATTGCACCTTATAATGTGTTCACAAAGGGAAAACAAGATTTCTTGAAATATCAGCATTCACTTGAGATAACCATTCATCTTATGAACATGGGAAGGATCTGACAACTCACTCACAGACTTCCACTATATCTGCAGTTTCCAGCAGCCCTTTAAGAATTTGACATTGTAGTGTGATCATCTGGTCAATAGTCTGCTTAGTACTAATCTAACCATTATAGCTATCTTTAGAGCAGGGGTTCCCAAACTTGGTTTGTGGCTTGTTCAGGGTAAGCCTCTGGCAGGCCGCGAGACGCTTTGTTTACCTGAGCGTCCACAGGTGCGCCCGGTTGCAGCTCCCAGCAGCCCTAGTTCGCCGTTCCCAGCCAATGGGAGCTGTGGGAAGTAGTGCGGGCCGGGCCACTGCTTCCCACAACTGCCACTGGCCGGGAATGGCAAACCATGGCCACTGGGAGCTGCGAGCGGGCGTACCTGCGGACGCTCAGGTAAACAAAGAGTCTCGCGGCCCGCCAGTGGCTTACCCTGAACAAGCCGCGAACCAAGTTTGGGAACCCCTGCTTTAGAGGATAGAACTTCACAGGTGCTGGCTATTTGGAATCTAGGCCTATGAAAGAACTGATAACTTGAAAATTATACTGTGTATGGATGCTACAAACTGGTACACCTAACACTGCAGGTAGAGGGTCATTTAATGTGTTCGTGCTTGATAGGAAACTGTAGGGTCAGTGCTTCTTTTCCTTTACATCTCCTCCATAGATATATTTCTTCATGAAGACCTTACTGTAAAAATAGGTGATTTTGGTCTAGCCACAGTGAAATCACGATGGAGTGGGTCCCATCAGTTTGAACAATTGTCTGGGTCCATTCTATGGATGGTAAGTAAAGGGGAATGGTGTATTCCTTTCAAATTATTTGACTGTAGATGGCCTTTGGAGTGTCAGCTCCTGTTCTTTCAAAAGGTTTCCATTTTGACCAAAGGTCTCTAAACACCACCCCTCAAGCGTGCAGACATATAGAATCTGACTTAAGAAGACATGGTCAAGATCAACTAAATTAATACTTGTAACTCTTCTTTAAATACATTTTTAAAAAATCAGCAAAATCTGAAATGTTCTCATGTTTGTTTAAAAATAATTTGCTTTTAAGTTTGATATATTCAAGTGTAGCTGTTGTGAAGAAACTGTCATAAAGATTATCCAGATTGATTACCTCTTCAGAAGAAACTTATTTAAGGACTTCTGTTTAGCTCAGCTTCATCTCCACCCTCCCCCCCACCTTAAAACTTTGATGGTGGTCCGGGTTGTTTTAGCACTGTTGTAATTCCAGTTTCAAAATTGCTTCTCAGTCTGTAAAATGTCAGTTTGCCTCTCATAGTACAGTAATGAACTCACCCAGTTTGATAGCCAGTGGATTTAGAAATTCATGTTCAGATCCACCACATTAATGCTGTGGGCCCAGCAGTTCTGGACAGAGCCATCCCTTGGGTATGGCGAATCAGGGCAACCGCTCCGGGCCCCATGCTTCAGTGTGGGTGTCATGCAGGGCAGGGGAAGGCACCAGGCTGGCCTGGGTCGGGGGTGGGGGGGGGGGGAGGTAAGGGTGCCTGGGGCTCCAGGCCAGCTCAGAGGTTGGGGTTACAGGTTTAGGGGACCAGGGGGGCCTGTTGCCGGTAGCAGGGGTTGGGCCTGCACTCACTGGTGGGAAGCGTGCGTTGTATTTCTTTTTCTTGCTTGCCCACTGCTGCACTGGCCGCCGGCATCCTAGGGCTGCCAGAACACGACAGCGCCAGGCTGACTCCATCCACTGCCCTTCTGCCCTGGACCCCTCCCTTTTCTGGGAGCCCCTAGCACAGGTGCCACCCTGTGACTCTCCATCTTCTCTCACCCCCCAGCACTTGTGTCTCCTCCCCACACCAGATTTCACCTGTATAAAAAATGTTAAGGGGGGGCCATTGAGGCTGATTTGTCCCGAGCCCCGCAGCCCCTTAGGGACGACCCTGGTTCTGGAACATCTGTTTCCAGCAGTGGACCTGAACAAATCCAATTACATGTTTCCAAAGTTACAAGATTTTAACAAATACCTCTGGGACAGTAACTAACTGAGAGAAATTGGGTAATCAGCACTGAGGAGAGAGAGAGAGAGCATGCATGGAAGCCTGTGTGTTTTCCTGTTGAGCAGTCGGAGCCTAAAACTGAAAGACTGCGTTTGCATGGCACCTCACTTGGTGTTGTTTCACTGCTTGTTTGTTCTTTTTTAATGCAAAAGTTTCATATTTGGTGTGTGAGATGGCAGCCTGACATGGTAAAATGCAGAATAATTCTCTTTCCTTTTACAGGCACCAGAAGTAATCAGGATGCAAGATAAAAACCCTTATAGCTTTCAATCAGATGTATATGCATTTGGGATTGTTCTTTATGAGCTGATGACTGGGCAGTTACCATACTCGAACATCAATAACAGGGACCAGGTAAAGAGAGTATGGGTTTGGGGAGGTTTTGATTGTACTTTCTCACTTGTCTGTTGTAGATGTTAGCTGCAATGTAGAATAATTTAGGCTAGTGAAATGAATGAGCTAATGTTTGTCAGCTGTCCCTTCTGCTCAGTGTAGATCCACTTTCGTCTCTTTTAATCCTTTTCTGTTTTTCTTACTACAAGTGTGGGTTTTCAGATTCTGAAAACTATGTGGCAGGAATCTGCTTAAAGAGAGAACTTGTTATTTGTGGTAATCTAATTTAGTTTTAATGATCTGCAAAAAGCAGGTGATCTTCCGTATATTCACGTTTATCCACCTTCCTCCTTCCTGATTACTTCAAATTAACATAGCTTTGAAAAATAGTCCAGGAAAAGAACTGAGGAGGCCAACAGATTGTGTCCTATATTCATCTCATACATCGAAAAGCACATACATTAGTTAATTGAAATTCAGGATTTCAAGCCGCTCCCAGGGTCTGCTTAGTGAAACACATGGCTTTCTAAAGTGTGCATATCCTGGAAGATAAGACAACTAATAAGATAAGAAAACAAGTAATCAGTAAGTCGCACAGTGTTGAGGGAACATAATATGCCTCCATGTAACAATGTTCAGAGGCCTTACTTGCTTCATAATTTTCCAGTTTAATGTAGAAATTGGATGTATGTGTGTGTGTCATGGCCTTTAGTGGAAACTGTCTAAGGTCTGGGTGATGCCATTTGTTACATTGTTTGTGTCTCCATCCCTGTTTTTCTAGTGTCAATACTTGAGAAATGCAGCCATAGCAATGTTCATCCACAGAACTTAATTTTATATGGCTGTGTGACAGGGTGCTATCAGCAGCACCCTGATCACTGACATTGCTGCAGCCTGGAGAAGGCTGAAGGCCCAGCTGAGGGCAATTACACACTTTCTGATGGGGGGCTGTGAGCATCTGGGTGACAATCACTGGGTTAACAAGGTAAATGGGGAGAATATAAGGGGAGGAAACAGACAGTAAGAGGCAGCCTGGGAGGGGCTCAGAGGGTGAGCCTGGGCTGGGGAGTGAGGGCTGCAGGGAAGTCTACCCTTGCTATAAGCCGGTGTTGCATGCTCTTGTTATGTAAGAGGGGAATGAATACACACTTTGGTGAAAGATAAACAGCCCGGTGTGTGTTTGTGACTGAGAAACCAGCTGAACTGGCCAGGTAGTGAGGTTCACCAGGTAGTGACAGAGGTGCCCTGTGACAGGCTGCTTCCATATATGTCAGAATGCTTCACAGTTCATCAGATCTTGAGTGACTCATTTGCTTTCTCGTTTCTGCATTTTACATCTTTTAAAGGAGGGGGAAATGCCCACATTCCCAGCCAGCTGCCTGTAACCACTTACAAGTTGTACTTGGCCCTGTTTCATTTTAATTTTTTGACAGCTCTGACTCATGAATCAGTTTTGTCTACTTGGTGGTAGATGAAACAAATTTTAAACCACAGGTGCAGCTGATGTGTAAAATGCAGTGAAATGCCTTGAGTTTATCTTCCTCGGTACATTGACTGAAAAGGAAGTAAACAGGGCACTGTATGTTTTGACAGATCTAGGCCACGAAGAAAACAAACAGTTTAGCTATGCCATGAAAAGTTAAGTCCAAGTTTGACAGTGGGCAAAATCTGTGTCACTCCTGCTTATTGGCTCTGTGATGTAATTGAACCCTAGAATGCCTGTTTATACATTATGCAGGCCTTAGATTAGGACTACTGTTCTTGTGTTGTTCCCCTACTCGTAAAGTTTTAAAAAAAAAAGTCCTTAATGTTAATTAAACCCGTAATATTGAAATCAGCAAACAAAAAGAAATTATCAATAATTTCAGTGTTAAATATTTACTGTAGTCGAAAGAATGCTGTCTCCTGGATGGCGAAAAGTCTGTCTCTTTGGAGCAGAAGCAAGGGGTAGACTAGACAAGTCTTTACATAGGATACATAGTTGGTGCTTGCAAGTTTCTAAAGATGTTGTGGGGGAGCTTCAGGCTATCTCCTAAAGGGAGGGCAGAAGCTCTTTGGGTCCAAAGTTTAAATAAGGAGCAGTAAAATATGTTAACTTAAGCAGCCTCCATATGTAACTTGACGTGTAACTGTTTTGCCTCCCATACACGACATAAAATAATTACATTTCTTTAAATGTAAAGTCACAACACGCCTGCTGGATCCAGCTGGATAGTTATTCAGCGAAGGTAGTGATTGTCTGTTACAGCATGAATAGATCTTTGACTAGTTTGAAGAGGTTTTTTTAGTATCAACGCAATGTTTAAGCTCCTTATATATTTATATTTGACCTTGACTTGACAGAATATTTGACCTTGACTTGACAGAATAGTGTCTGCTTCATATTTCTAAAAGAATATGCATCACAGTTTACTTTGCCTTCTCACTAGATATTTGTTGAGTTAGAGTTGTGTGCTTCAGTTTTAGTCCTTTCTGAAATACAGATCTTCCCTGTTCAGTATATTGGTATTGAAAATGCAAGATCTATTTCCAAACAAAGCAGACCTATAGCATTCTGGTTCTGTAGAAGAGAGGCAATCTCTCCTTTCCCAATATGTTACGAAAAATTAGTCAGAAGAGAATTAGGAGAATTTATGATGGAAAAGTACAGTGCCATATGTTTCTTTAATTGTCCTAAGGTGTGAATTTGCCACTGACTTCTGGATAAAATCACGCAAAATAATTAAATGGCACAGAATATTTATCCTTTAGTCCTGCAACAGAGCCATTTAGTCTTTTTATTATAACCTCTTTTGGTGTTCAAGAATTGTTCCTTATATACATTCCTGCAAATAGTATTGTCTACTAGCATTTATGATTCCCCCTTAGTTCCTTTTTAAAGGGGGAAAGAAAAGAAGAGCATAACTCCTTTTCTACTGAAATGATTTACGAAGTATATCAGCAAAGTCATTAATCTCAAATTGTGTGGAATGTACTATACCAGATACTTCTGCATATGTGTAGAGAACTACTGCTGGAATATTGACAGTTAAATATACGTAATTCTTTCTGATTTGTTATATGGTTTTGTTTTATGAATTTTTCCTTTCCCTTTTTCTTTAAAAAGATCATTTTTATGGTGGGACGAGGATACCTGTCTCCAGATCTCAGTAAAGTGCGAAGTAACTGTCCAAAAGCCATGAAGAGGCTAATGGCAGAGTGCTTGAAGAAGAAAAGAGATGAGCGACCCCTCTTTCCACAGGTAAAAAATTTCCCCATTTTGGATTGAGGTGAGAGGTAAAAAGTAGTCTAGTGGTTCTCATCCATATTGGGCTCAGGACCCATTTGTAAACTTGGATGGCCTGCCGTGACCCAGTAAATAGCATTAGTGCTAAAAACATTTGGCTTATGAAATATTTCTTACTCACAATATATTACTCCTGAAGGAATTCTGCGCCATTGCGCGTGTGCATATTTCATGTGCCATGCACATTTGTGTGTGTGTGCAAAAAACAGCTTCTGCTGAAAAGTTGATGCAGTTCCGCCTTCTGCTCACCAGAGGGTGCTGTGGCACTAGAACACAGCAGCTGCTCTTGGCAAGCCCTAGCTATGATAGGGAAGAGAAAAAGCCTGCATTGTCTTCTTCACAGCGCCTGTCAGGCCAGGTCAGGAGACAGGAGATATGGGATGACAGACAGTGTGGGGTTGCTGGGGGGGGTCACAGACAGGTGCTCATCAGAGCTAGTGTGGGGAGGACAGATTGGGGAAGGGGCTGAATGGGAGTGGAGGCACAGGGCCACAGGAGGAAGGGAGGTGCAGGGCCACATGGGGACAGGGGGTGCAGGGACACATGGAGATGCGGGGAGGGGACTGGCTGAAGGGGTGCAAGGACACATGGGCAGGAGGGGAGGGGGTGCAGAGCTGGGGGTGAGGGGTATGTCTGAGTGGTGGTGGGACAGAGACACATGGGGACGGGCAGATATGCCTGACTGTATGGGAGAGGCTAGGGCAGGGGTCGGCAACCTGCGGCTGTGGAGCCACATGAGGCTCTTTGGATGCCCCCTTGCTGGCAGCCGTTTTTTGAGGGGGGCGAGGTGCAGGCTCTGGTCAGGTGGTACTTACCACAGGCAGCTCCGGGCTAGCAGTGCAGCAGGGTTCAGCAAGCTGGCTGCCTGCCTGTCCTGACCCCACGCCGCTGGCACATCTCTGCGTACCCCTTGCGGGGAGGGGGCAGCAGGTCTCTATGGGCTGCCCGCTCATGCTAGCACCACCCCTGCAGCTCCCATTGGCCGGTTCCTGGCCAATGGGAGCTGTGAGGACAGTGCTGGGGGCGGGGGCAGCATGTGAAGCTGCTCCCTTCCCCCTGCCTCCGACCCCCTCCCCCCCCCCACCGCTGCCAGGGGTGCGCAGAGACGTGCCAGCTGCTTCCAGGAGTGGTGTGGGGCCAGGGCAGGCAGGCAGCCTGCTGAGCCCTGCTGCGCTGCCAGCTGGGAGCCAGCCGCCTGTGGTAAGCGCCACCCGGCCAGAGCCTGCACCTTGCACCCCCTTCCACACCCCTGCCCCAGGTCAGAACCCCCTCCTGCACCCAAACTCCCTCCCAGACCCTGCACCTCCTACTGCACCCCAACCCCCTGCTTTGTTATCAAGGAAGACTGGCATCCAGCAGAAGAGGTGGGAGGTTTGTATGCAGGGGATTCGGAGTCTGATACAAAGCCAGCGTGAGGTTCTCATAAACACATAATCCACCACAGCACAGGTGTAGTTATTGTATCACCTCAGGTACGCAATGCTCCTGGCACCCCGTGATTCAGAAAGGCAGAGACCACTCAGCCCCCAGGGAGCACACATATTGTACAGTGACATCGCATTACTGTGACCCCCTGCCAGGATAATGGCCTTATTCAGAGCCTCACTTGAGGGACTGTCACGTCACTGCAGGCCCTGTAGCAAATGCGTTTTAACAAACCCAAATCTAAATGCAAGTATTTGCAGAAGAGATGGGTCCAAACTTATTTGTATGTCAATAACATCAGTAGGCCCCAACTGAGATCAGGTCCCCGTTGTTCTAGGGGTGCTGTACAGACGCAGGGGGTGTGCCTACATTGCAATCAAAAGCGTGATTGCAGCTCTGCTAGCTTTAATCTAGCCACCCTGGCTAAAGATATAAGTGAATATGCAATGGCATGGACCCAGCATGGTTTAACACCACAGCTGCATACCCAGGCTGTGGGCAGTCTGGTACATTCCTCGCTGAAGCACCTAGATTCTAGTCGCATTAAAAGTATTGGTGAGTAGTAGTAACTTTAATATGTTCAGTTATTATTAGTTGACAAATTCCAACTCTACAAGTAGCCTTGCGTGTGATGCAGCTATCGAAATATTTTGGGCAAAGGCAAAAACAAAAAAATGGCTCTTCTTCTTTGAAAGGTTGCTGACCCCTGAGCGAGGGTCTGTATGGGGACGCTCCCTAACAATCCCTCCCTGCCCCCACAAAAAACCTGTTCCATACTTTTCCCTCCCATACCCAATAACCCTTCAAGTTCATACCCAGACTTCTTCCCAGCAACTACTTCTCTCTCCCTCAGCTCCTCTGTTACCCCTGACTCCCCCAAGCCTTTGCACTGCTTCTGAGGGGTGTGGGAAATACGGTTCTGTACTGTAGATTAAATGAATTATTACTCAGAGTTCTGTATTAATATGCCTAGTAAGGAATCTGTTTGTCAAAAAACATTTCCTGAATCTTTTTTGTTGTCTGTATTATTACAGACATACTTGCTGACAGGTATTTTGAAATAAATGACCAAATATAATTGAAACTGGTGGGATTATATTGTGTTATTTTGACAAATAAAATATACAGAATTTTAAAATATTGTGTGCAGAATTTTTAATTTTTTGGCGCAGAATCCCACAGGAGTAATATAACATACACATTAACATCCTAAGTGCTAAATAAATGCATTGGGTATACCGTAGTGATGACTCCTGTCTCACAAGCTGATTGGGCACGGCTCCCTGCTCCAGGCATTGCAATCTCCAGGGTTGCAGCCCTGATGGGGGTCTGGCCAGGCTGAATTTGTGAGAGTGGCACTGTGACTTGATACATAGGGACGCAGAACCACTCACTCAAATTTGGCCTGGCTCTTTCCCTGTCGTCATGTTGGAAGGGTGGCTGGGCTAAACCTGATCATCACTGTGACTCCGTGCTCGAGCTCACAAAGCCCAGAATGAGGAGCCAACTCTAGTCACCCCACAGGACCAGAGCCACAGGAGCCACTGCTATGGGTTGAGTGTGGGGTGGGCTCTGTAACATCCTCCCTTCCCTCTGGCCTCCCACATGACCCTTTGATACATTCTGGCAACCCAGTTTTGAGTAACAATTCACGGGTTAAGAAATCCTGGTCTAAGAAACCAGCTATGGTATGTACTTATTGGCTGTTTCAAGGTTCTCCCTTTGAACTGGGACCTGAGTTCCAGCTGAAGACCGGACTTAGTACGATTGTAAAGTTTAGCACATAGATGGCGTGTGTAGTTAGCAAAGTGCATTTTTAGTACAAAGAAGACACATTCACACAGCAAGGGGACGCTGCATTAACTTCTCCATTTGAGTACTTACTATATATTCTCTGAAATTTTTATACCCCCAAAACACTATAAAGGGGAATTGTCAAGTAGTTTTGTTGCAAAACTTGACCTGCCAATCCCTCTATCAGGGAAAATATCTTTGGATTCTAAACATTTTTTGCTGTATTTTTTTTTTTAAGTACATGAGTTCAACACTTAAAAAATATAAAAAGATGAGTTCCCTCTGCAGGCTTTACAGTAATGGTTTGAAACAAACAAAAGCTATGTTCGTTCCTGGTGACATCACTGATGCATGAACAAGGAGGTAAACAAAAAAAATTGTCACCTTCATCAGACTCACTGAAGACGAGGCAGTGTATTCCTTAAGGGAAAAAGTGATGCAATTTCTCCATAGATGTTTTTTTCAGCCTTCTCAGGAAGTAGAACAAAAACTTGAGTGCAAAATGTTAAACTGTTTAAAAAGTGATGGCTTAATTGACCTAGAGTCGCTCATTGTTCGTAACTCAGTGTTCTGCCTTTGGCTTTGTGGGTGCTGTTGCCACTCTACAGCACCAGTTTTGATCTTCTCTTGTTTTCTGCTTGTTTTAGATTCTTGCCTCCATTGAGCTTCTGGCTCGGTCATTGCCAAAAATTCACCGCAGTGCATCTGAGCCCTCATTAAACCGGGCTGGCTTCCAGACGGAGGATTTTAGTCTGTATACTTGTGCTTCTCCAAAAACACCCATCCAGGCAGGGGGATACGGTGGGTTTCCAGTACACTGAAAAGGCGTTGAAAGCATGTGCCTGTGTGAGTGCTGTTCTGTTCCCGTGTGTGCATGCACAAGTGTGCGTATGTTCTGAATTCCTACATGCTGTTCTCTTTAAAGGTGCACTGAGGGAGTAAACACTTACATGTTAGGAGTGTGGGCTTTGTATGTTGCTGGCATGGAGACTGTTGCTAGATATGGATGCCCTGGGAATTGCCAGCACAAAAGGATTAAAAGGTCATCTAAGGGAAAAGTCACTTCAGACAAAACAAAAAAACCTGTTTTGGTTTCTGGGTCATACCTTGCATTTCCTTTGCTTTCTATGCCTTCTTTCCTTACTTTGATGGTTGGGTTAGTTGCTCTGTGGGTGGTGTCTTTATGTTTAAATAATCAAACTATATATTTTTTTCAATTGAATTGTCCGTATCCATGAGCAACAGGTTTTAGCTTCTCAGATAAGTTGTGTTGCTGGTGATATGTGAAGATGGCAAAAAGACCTTAGCTGCAAGGCTGAGCACAGCCAAAACTGGGTGTAGTCAGCAAAGGTGAGCAAACACAACACAGATTGCAAAGGAAGGCTTTGGCAATGTGTGACTTTTATTTTTAAATTTATGGTTGGGAAATATCTTTTACTAGAGAAGGTATCTGTTTTTTGTCTAAATGGTCTGACCAGTTCTACTTTAAAACCTTTTACAAATCTCTAATATCTCTGCAATGTAGAACAAACTTCAGATGTCTGGTGTTGCTTCTGAACAGCACACATATCATGAATAATCATCCCCGTATCCTGCAAATTAGAAGGAGCCTTATTTTAAGAAACTTGACGACTCTGAGAACATAATCAAATGTGTGTCTGCTAGCCAATAATATGTTAACACCCACAATAGGAAAAACCTATTTTGTAGAAACAAAGCAGTAAACTTGAAAAGTTGTTTTCAGTGGGAAATCAATATTGTACAATGAATTTTATGTTTTAAAAAATGGTTTGCTATTATTTCACTACTTTATTTTAGTTAGTAATGTTGCTGAAGAAGTCTCTTTTCTGTGGGGAGAATGTTTTGCTTTTGTATAGAAGTTATTGGGTTGACTGCAAGTACCTAGCAAAGCAAACTAGAAACCCTGCTAAGATCATAATGTCAACTCACACCCTATTTTTCTTCTTTTTTTTTGGATTATTCAACTTGAACAGGTAAATGGCAGAGTAGTCCTATCTGTTTCATGTTACACTGACCTCTGGTGGCAGACATTAAAACAGTAACATTTTCAATGTCCGCATTGTCATATTCCTGTCCTATTTGAACTGTGTTCTTAAATATTTTACAGTTCTTTTAAATATTAAGCTATTTACTGTGAACAGTTTCTCTCCACCAGAAACAAGATTTTGCTATTGTGGTTGGGCCTTCAAGGCAAGGAAAATATTTCCTAATGGCTTCTGGTTTATAATTTGTAGATAAGTTTGCAGTGGTGCTGCCAGGATGTCTTACCATTAGATGGGGGTGAACAGCAAAAAGCTTTCCTGCATACCAGACCCTGCTGTAGGAGTAGAGTGCCTAGCCGTGTGGTCACAGATCCTTGTAATGCAGTAGTTGGTAGCTGAGGGCTTGGAGAGATGTGAGCAATTCCTACATTCCATAGGCTGACAATAATCGCCTAGCCCTTCTAATAGTTTCCCTACTTCCTTTCTATCCACCCGCTGGAATAGTAACAGAACAAACCTGTTTCTTTTTCCATTTCGTAAGATAAGGAACTCCAATTGTAAATTGTGGTTTTATTAGAGTTAGGTTTAGGATTAAAAGCTTTTATTTTTTTTTTTAACATTTTTGACCATTTTGTCAATGTTTGGGTATTTTTATTTCACCATGGCAGACCTATCTTAAAACCAGAGTTTTAAAGGTTTTTTTTCTCTTTCCCATGAAATTCCCTACTTCAGATAGTCAAGAAAAGTGCCTCTTATGCTTTGGGGAAGGGCACTCAGCTGAAGGTTATGATGCCTCCTCAGGTGCAAGTAGTATGGCTGCTATGCCTCCCTTGCTGTCAAAACAAGATACGGTGTAGAATCCCAGGCAGAAAGGGCTCTTCCTCTTGTAAAATCATCCTGCAAGGAACTGTCAGAATGGTTTCCCTCGGCTAAGGGTACAGAGTAAGCAGCTATGACTCCAGCAGAACCCAGAGGCATCTTGGTTTAAAAAAAAACAAAAACGGTGTTCTGACAAGGATCCCACAGTCAGATTTATGTCTGCTTCCGTGGATCTCGGAGAAGAGTAGAACTTGTTTGGATCTGGGCCAGCTAGATCAGTCATACACATCGGGGCACCGTTCCATGTCATCTAAGTACCAGGAGCCAATAACCTTTAAAGGCTCCAGTGGTGGGGCTGTCAGAAAACACAGAGCCATCATCACTGCCCAGCCCCAGCTTACTCCCTCTTACAGTCTGTCAGATCTGTTCAAGATTTTCCCATCAGTGCTGTGCTGATGAGCCCTTGATGCCATGGGAACCACAGTTCTGGAAAAACCGAATGTCATACTCAGATATATGGGGCCCACTTTTCCTGCTATATCTAAGCTGAGTGCATTGGACTTCTTGGAACCAAAAAAAAAAAAAAAAGGGTTACTTGCCATTCTGCTGCAGCTCCACTCAAGGGGAGCCCTGTTTGGGCACAGGAACATCCTTGGAGCCTCAGGTGTCAGGTTGGGAAGCTCCAAAGTTTAAATCTTACCCAGACTTCCCTCCATCTGAACACTCTTCGGGGATTTTTACCCTATGGTCTTCCACCACCTGTGTCAGAGGTCTCTTCAGTGAAGAGTGGTAACAAGATACCATGATTTCCTACTCTCCCAAAAAATCTCCTGAGCGGGTGAAGGATTTAGTAGGGATCCCTCTGCTGTCTCCACCTGAATTCACTAATTTTCCTCATGTGACATCAAGTCCTCAGAAGTATAACTGTCTACCTCATCCTCTGATGAGACCATCTTAACTGCTTCCTCCTCTCCTCCAAGTAATATCAGGGCTTTGTGTGATTCCCATCACCTATCCTGGACCTATGCAAAGAGAGACAGACTTTCTGGAGCTTTTTTAAAATCTAATTTTGCATGGTTTCTTTGGGGCAAACCCAGTCCCTATTCTCAATCCTCAGGTTTGGTTATGGGTCCTTATCCTCTCAAGATGCCTACTTCTGTATCTTTTTAAGGCGAAACTACCTTAGGTTTGTGGGGGAAAACAACCTGTACAATTTAGTAGCCTGCAGGGTATTCACCAAGTAACTAGTAGTGACTACAGCTTGTCTGCGTTGACAAGATTTACAGGCGTATCTGGATCTGGGTAACTGGGTCATTAGAGCCTAGTCTTACTGTGAAATAGTTTATTCCCGGTGAGATATGCTCCTTCTTCAGATCTCTTGGTCTGAGAGTAAACAAAGTGAAATCAAACTTGGTCCCTGGGCAGGCTCTAATCTTCATAGAGGCCCAGCCTAAATTTTACAAGAGTTCTAGCTTACCTGTTCCAGACAGTGAGCCTAGCCATGTCCATGCTAGATGGTCCTGTGAGATTTTATCTGCATGCGTGAGGCCTGATGGAGACCTGCACTTGTGTCAGCCCCGTTTGTAAGTATACAAATATGACCCAGGTAGAGGTAGCTGCAGCTGGTGTAGAAATATTTTCGTCTCGGTGGATCAGATACTTACTGCTGCTGTGGATACTGCCAGTGTGCATCTCAAAGGCCGGGGGATGCCCTTCTCTTAGCTTGCTTCTCAGACAGTGTTGCATCAAATCTGGGTTAAGGAGCACATCGAGAATCTTGGAGCAGTGAATAGTCTTTGGAAAAGAGTCCACATAAATTTGCTAGAGCTGAAGATCCATGAGTTGGATCACAAATCCTTTCTCCCAGAGATGAGGGGCAGCTAGTACAGACCATATGAATGTGATTTATTATATGGACATATATGGGAGAACTTGGTCTCCTCTTATTACAGTAGTTTTTGGAAATTGTGCATTTGAAACAAATCTGCTCTGCACCCAACAAGTATGAAAATGCCTTAGCCATCTACTTGAGACAAACGGGGACCATCATAAGTGGTCATTCAGATCATCTATGGCATTTGGAAATTGAGTTGTTTGCTGAAAGTCAAAACAAGTGTCAGATGTTCTGATTGAGAGAAGGCAGAAATCCACAATCAAAAATTTTTCTTACATGCTGAGGGAAAAATGCTCTTTCTTGTTTCCTCTCGCATCCAGAGCATTGCATAAGGTTTGGCATGACAGAACCAGAGTGACCCTATTCACGCTGGGCTGGGCACAGCAGACTTGTTCTCAGAGCTCATGGCACTGTCTGAAGATCATCCATTCAGTCTTCCTCAGAGACAAGATCTCTTGTCCCAGCAAAACAGCCGGGTAGTGAACATCTCAAGTTACTTCATATGAGCATGTTTGGTGGGTTTCAAGAACCAGAGGTCTGTGCTTGTCAAGTCAGTCTTTCTACAGATAGAGGTTGGGGTGAGGTGAGGGGTAAAGAGGAGCTGGGGCAAGGTTTTTATATCCTCATTATATGAAATGTTGGGATAAGGGAATTTGCTCTTAACTGCCAACTACTGCTCAACAGAGTTCTGTGGCCACATGGCTGGATACATGACTCTTGCAGCGTGGCTGTTTGGAGCCAATGCACTTGCAGAACAAGAACTTTTGTTGGCAAGTAGATTTTTTAGAGAGAGAGAGAGAGTCTATCAGATTTTAGAAGAAATTTATCTTGATTATCTACCACTACAGGGCCAGCATGTTATCTGCACTAAATTTGTCACCCATTCAGTTAAGATTTGTTATCTGAGATCAGGCTAGCACCTGAAAGTTAATAAGTATAGACTAAGATCAGCTTGTTATAAATGTCACTTTACTAAGATGTAGATGTAGACAGACTGAAAAATGACTGACAGTATTGACCTGTTAGCATCTGCTATGCATTATGTCAGTCACTAGATGAAATATTTTGACCCCCCTCGCTCTGTTCTCCAGCTCATTCATATTAGTAGTTCATCTTTCATCTTCTGAAGTCTCTTAGCAACAACTAAAAACTGAACTATTAGCTGAAACAGGCACAAGAGGAGTAAAGAGGGAGCAATCTCTTGTTTATCAATTAATCTTTAATCAGCCGTTTCGGAAAGTAGACTGAAAAGCAAATTAAATAGAACCTGTTTAGACAGTTTGGCCTGTTAACCTCAAAGAGGCAATATTGTAACCTTTTGTCCTTTTTCCCTTTCAAAAAAAGTACTGAAACACGAGGCCATGAGTTCTACTAAAAGATGCTGTAGATATGCCAGAGAGAGGATAACATTAAGTATATTGAGTGTTTGAGAGCAAGGGTTTCGTCTTTTGGTAGGGTTAAGAGAGTATTAACACAGTAAACGGAGCCCATAGATAAAAACACTTCATTTAACAGGATTATCTTTCAGTTACATGCCTTCATGGAGTACTGGAGCTGTCAGAGGGCATATTTTTACTTGCAAGTTTCATGTGTGTGACTTCCACAGATTACAGGATGCTAAACCTGTTCAAGCCCCAAATTTGACTAATTTTAAAATGGTGAGAAGTTCTCCTGACAATTCTCTTCCTGTGCTCCCTCCACCCCATGCCTTAAAGTAACAACCGTGATGCTGGAAGATTTAAAGTGAGGAAAATGAACATTGCTTTGGTATAATGTCCCTACTACTGCTCTCAGGGTGAAATTCATCCTTGTGCAGAGGGCTAGTGCAAGGCTTATGCATTGCTCACATCCCAGTTAAGCCTTCAAAATAAGGCTTAAAATGTGGCTTAAGCAGTGCACTGAACTTGTGCTGGCCCTTCTGCTCCTGGATAAATTTCATCCTCCAAGCTTATCACGATTCTGGTGTTCTCTTTAATGCTGATTCCCAGAAAGATATAAACAAATAAAAGTCATATTGAATTTTTGCCAAATGAAGGATGACAAAAGTGCTACTGAAGGAATTATGTTTGAACTTGCAAAAGGGTAGTCTGGAAAAAGCTAAACATTGTGAAATGCTTTCTGCATTGTTACTACTTAAAAATAACCCCACCAATAAACAAGATACACATGGTTCTATAGATTACAATATGCCCCATTCTTTATCCCAGTCCCCCTTTTTTAGAAATCTGGGAAGCACCCCCTCACTCACTTCCCATGACACTCTCCTTCTAATCAAGACCTTTGATTAATTTTCTCAACTCTGACTCCCTTATGTGCTCCTGTGTCCTTTAGGGAGTACCTCAGTGCATGCATTTCTGTATGAGTTATTCGTAAGAGTACTCTCTGCACACGTTCTCCTCACATGGAGACTTGTTCACTTTCCTTGGTTCTTTCCTTTGTAAAGCAGGCTGTGCTACACGTTTTGGGGAACTGAGTGTCATTTTGAATTGAACTAACATAATTCTTTTTAAATAATACTTGTGAATATATTTCTGTCCGTTCCACCCCCACCCCCCATTCAGGTTATACATGTAAGACAATACTTGTACTTATTTTTCTTTAGACTATTTGGGCTGTTTTTCAGAAGGTGGAAGGATACCAATGTAGGGAGCAGTTGTTTGATTGTAACAGTGGATACCAAGATAGGGAGCAGTGTTTGATTGTAACAGTGTACAGAATGGGCAGGTATTCTCTTGCAGGAAAGTGGCATAACTTGTTCTACCAGCAGTGCGTGAACCCAATAATGGAGACTGTAGGCCAGTTTCTTTTCCTCACACTCAGTCCCCTCTAGTGAAGCACATATAGAGATCCTCCATGAAAAGCCTGCCAAAGTACAATTTATTGATAGGGAGGAAAGAAAGGTCTTTTATCTAAAGTACAGAATCTGGGGGCAACAGGCTTTGGTTTCATTCCAGGGTTTGCTACAGACTTCTTGTGTGACCTTGGGCAACAATCTTAATCTCTGTGCCACGGCTTCATTTCTGTGACGTGGGGATATGGATCGACCGCAAAGGGTGTTGAGGCTTAATTAAATGTGTATGGGAAGGCACTGTATAGAAGTATTATTTATTGTTAAATAATTCTAAAATGGCCATTAGGGTTGTTTCAGACCCAGGCTAGGCACCTATCCTTGTGCTTCCTGTCCTTGGTGAGTGAATGTACTTCCACCACTCTGCTTTCTGGCCCAGGAGTGAATGGACGAGCTCACATCTCAGGTTCCCATCCCATTAGATTGCTGCATTGGTCTATAAACCAGTTTCTAATGTACTTTAGTATTGGTTTAATAATCAAAAGGACTTTAGTGCGTAACACTTAAAGATTCATGTGTAAGCACAGTAATTCTTTCGATGATTAAACCAGTTTTGAAGCAAGATAAAACTGGTTTACAGGCTGACAAACTGCATTATTACAAATGTCACTTTTCAGCAAGTGGGACACATCTGACAGTAGGAAGCTTAAAAATGAAATTCTAATTTAGCATTTTATTTTAAAACTCATGGTGAAAAAGATTTCTTCCTGTGAATGTTCAGACCTCTGCCCTGAGCAAAATGGGCCTGGCTTGCTTTTAAGAAATCTTACTTCAAAAAAATATGCTGAGTACACTTGATGTTCTGTCACTACAAGTATGGTCTTTCTGTGCCTTAATTTTAACTGTTGCATTTTTTAACATCTGACATATTCAGCCTAGTGTTCAACTAGACTGCAGAAATCTCTGTCCAGCTGATAATTGAGATCACCTTTTTAAACCAAGATCTTGTCCTCCCTCTTGTCCTCCCTCTACAGGAGAATTTGCAGCGTTCAAGTAGCCACAGCGCCATGGCAGCACCCACTCTATTATTTAAGTCTTGTGTTCCTACAGTTTCTTAACATCAAAACTCTGTTCTGCACCTCAAAACCTAAAGCAATTTAGGAAAAGATATCTGTAAGCTTAGAGCAGAGCAGAAGGGAACTGCTGGTCCAACACAAGGGGGGGAAATAATCTTTTTAGGAACCAGAATTCTCTGCTGCCAGTGTTTCTCCTTCAACACAAAACACCACGTGTATTCAGAGACCGCAGTGGCTGCCTGTACCGTTGTCATCATTCCCAGGAGAGAGGAGAGGGCACGCGTGTTTTGACTTTGGTGCTCAGGCATAAGGGGATGGAACTGCTGCAGCAGCTTAGGAGACTTGCTTTGGATGTCTGCCAGTTGGCTTTCTCCCTCTAACAACGAATCATCAGAGGCTGAACGTCTGATGAGAGTGCTAATCAAAAGAATCATCTTCTGTTCTGATTTATTTTTTTCCTGGCATGCTTACTGATTTATGGGTCAAAATGCAGTATCCCCTTTTCATTTAAATGCAGATATCAAACATTTCAATCAGTCTACATCATTGACTTTTATCCTAGTTAAATTTGATACTTTGAGGGGTGGGAGGTGGCTTGGAGAGAAGTTAATCTGGAGGAAAAGGGGATGCTGCACCATATTCAAATTTACTTTTCACTTATCCAAAAAACCTACCCTTTTCTTGTTTCTAATACTTTCTGGTGTGCTCAGACAGGGCATCTTTCAGAAGGGTTGGGAAGCTCCTCTCGTTGGTCCAGCAACAAACTAAAGTTAACCAAAAAAAAATATATATATGTAGCAAGTTCTCAAAATATTTTTTTGTATCATCTAATTCAGTGTATTTTTCAGAAATGTGATAATGGCATCCGAAGTCTGTAAAACTGCTAATACAGACTATGGAATGGTGTATGTACCTATTTTAAAAGTTTTATTTTAAATGAGGGTGCAGGTTAATGCCAGGTACCTTACCAATATATAAGGTTTTCATAAACAGGAAAAAATAGTTCTCAGGTTGAACTGAAAAAAAAAAAATATAAAAAATCCCCCCCTCCTACCCCCAAATTAGACATTCTGCAAATTGTGTTTTGGTACTTAGAGAGCTTTTTTAAAAGGATTTTTATCCTGTTAACTCAGTGTTCTCTGATAAGTGTGTGTGTAAATGTGGAGCATCTTGTCCCAGTGGCAAGGTGTTAGATTAAAAAAACAAACTACTACTACAAAAAACGGTACTTGCTGGATCCACGCTGACCTTTTCTCCTCTTGTTGGTTCCCTCTGTTTGACTCTCTTGTTTCCATCCCTCCATTTTTCCCTTTTCCACAGTTTGCAAACTAGGATAAAGGTGGCAGTATCCAATTAGTTTCCCTTGTTTCCCTGTCCTCCAAGCCCAGTTCTCAAATGGTTGGTAGCTTTTTGACAAGTTACCAAGTCAGAAGACAAATTCATAAAGTTCAGCACATTGTTTACCTCTAGTAGAATATCTTGTGATGTGATCTGTTTGCAGAATTCTCCGATGTGTGGTATGAAACTTAAATTATTTGTACAGAGGCAAGTCAGACCATAGTAGAAAGAAATTCAAGCTCACATGGAAGTCTTCAGAGTTTGGTTAATATCTGCCCTATACCATTCTACATGAGGCAGGAGAATTGACGCCTCTAATTGGCAGCGCTTTTCTTAGGTGAATGAAATCATGAGACACATGTAAAGGAGTTAAATTTGTACAAATGCACATGGCGTTGGCTGAACACATGGCTTTTGCCTCACTAGGTGAGTGGGGACCTTTCCTGTGTACAGAAGGGTGCCCCTGGAGATATAGGTAGCCTGTTAACGTTTGTCAATTAATATTTGCTGGGGTTAAGGGGTCCTGATTAATTTGAAGTGAGAAATATAATTGAAATACTGTGTATTCATGTTAATTCCACAAACATTAGCCAGACATCAACAAAGAGTGATGTGAAGTTACTACAAGGATGAAGCAATTCATGTTGCTACATGAATAGAATTGATTATGTGTACAGGGTGCATTTTAACAAACAAACAAGCACAACTTTTTTCTTCTCTGCTGTGGGTCTTCAGATGCTATTAGGTTTTTTCCTTCCCGAGATGGGCAGGAATTAAAATAATCAGTAGCAGTGTCTACTTTCCAGTGTGGAGAAGCAAGCAAAGTGAGCAGTAGTGCACAGTCAGGTGAAATCACCATGTGCCATGTTAGTGTAATGGCAGTATACAGTGCTATCTGAGGCAGTTGACAGACCAAGGTGGAGAAAGCTAGGAACCAAGTTGTCAGCAACAGTTGAGAATTTTTACCAACATTAACTCCAAGAGAGTGAAGTCATTACTGTATCAGTTTTCCCCTCAGCCATTTTTTTTTTTTTGGCTTGTGATATAGCTTGTAAATGTAGGGCACACTGAAAATTACATATGCTCCTAAAGAAAGGTATAGTCTAAGTATGTGTTGTTGGGTTAAGAATTATCATTTCAACGTACTGGATAAAAATCCTAGTTTCCTTCTATATTTTCATGCTGGCAGAGAAGTATTTGTTAAAATATAACAGTAAGGAATTATTTTTATCCTCTTTTTAAATGAATTTATTTTGTAATGCTTCATTACCTATTAGTCTACAATATGCTTCTTGAGCCCACAGGAAAAGCACAAGGAAAATTGCTATCCTTGTCCATGCAAAGCACTTTATAAGTAACACATGGTCTTTGATTTCCCCTGCCCTCCAAAAAACATGTATGTTGTTTGACTGTTTAGTTAAGTCTTTCAGGTTTCATTTCTATTACCTTCCAAGTTTTTTCTCTTAAAGTAGCTGTAATGCTTTGTTTGTGTCCAGCTTTGTATCTGTACAAAGACCACCTTAATCCTCATGCAAAACTTTGGGAAAATTTGATTTGTAAATAATTGTTTTTCTTCATTTCTTTTCCTTCAGAAATTACTAAGGACGTTTTGCATGAAAATAGGATCAGTTTTAAAGGTGCCTTGCAGGTGTTTGGTAAACAGTGAGACAGTAGCAGGGACATGTATTGAAAGCCCCAGATAATAATGGGGTGAAGAAAACAATTAACTCTTTTAAAAAATAATAAATACATTCAGGCTTTCTGTTCACACAATACAGCTTCAGCTCATCTGTGATTCCCCAGCTCAGTGCACTAGGACATAAACCCACATGCTGGGTTTGGAAATTTTATTAAATATTTTTATGCCTGTTGAGATACAAAATTATCTAGGCACTTATACTGCTTTAAGCTCCAACATATCTGAGCAGCTAATAAACCTTTTCAAAACCACCACTTGAGCACCTGTAGTCCAACTCCATGCTCTTATCATCTAGTCCCATCTCCCTGTCAATGCAGGATTCTTCCCTACAGTATATTGTCTGGGGCATCGTGGTGGCATTGAAGTCAAATGGAGTGAATGTAGGGGCCTAATTACTTCTAAAGCATCAGCATCAGTTAAATGCCGAATGTCCCTATATTCGACAGAGTCCTGCTATTCTCATTTTTCACAAAACATTTGCATGTCACTGAGTTAATCTGTTCCTGCTTGCTTTATTCCTTACCTGAAATCATCCTTTCTCATAATTGAGTTCTTTGGCAATTACTGATAATACAGATTATTTTGGGTCAAATTCTGCCATCATATTTTAGTGGCTTCTACTTAAGTCAGTTGGAGCTATATGTGCTCTTTAGAGGACAACATTTGGCCTACTATGACATGAAGTGAATAAACAGAAGTGTGAACTGTTAACAAAGATCACATCTTTATGCAAATGTCCAGTGGTAAAAACATACTGAAGAATTGCCTCTATAGTTGTATTGTGTTGTCGATGTACACGGTGCTTTCCTGAACACTCTGAAGACAAGGTCCATGCCCCAAAGACACAATGATCTAATATCAGTTGAGGCATCAGTAGTTCTTGAAGGTATCTGTGTAGTGGAGGGCCGAATTAAGAGCTGAAGCGTGCAAACATTTCACACCTTTCCAGCCGGCAGGTTTTTATGGAATATACTCCCTTCTTGACTGTGAGTGCAGCATGTGTAGCACAAACTATTCAGAGTACTGTAGACAAGTATCTTTCCGTCCATTGAAACAGTGTCACGAGGACGTAATATGATAGTCTAACCTTTTAGGTACCTTCGAGATTCAGATGAAAGCCAGTTGCATAAATGGACTGTCATGGCATCACTTTGAAGATACTGGGTGTTTTGTGTCTCAGTGGTTTGGTTTTTATTTTCTTTATAGAGACTAGTTTATCACACACTTTCTTTATAGATACAAGTTTATCTCACATACACACGTTTTCTTTATAGATACAAGTTTATCTCACACACACTCACACTCACACACCTCTTTCTTGGCTGCTTTATTATTTCTTATCTGGTAAATCAATGCATCAAAAACAGGTGTTGCGACAGTTGGAGTAAAAACTTCTTGTTTGTCTTTAGGTTTTAAAGATGCTAATATAGAAGCTAGTCAGCACCATGAGAGCAGTGAATAGTAATAGTCATCAGTGTGTGTGTGGGATGAAGGGGCGGTTTTTAAAAAATAGCAGGATGGGGATGCTGATGTGAACAAACTGAGGAAGTGAAAGCTAGTAATATTTATATAGAAAAGATATCCAGAAACTCTCTTAAATGGTATACATGAGGCTTCCCAAAAGTTACCTTTGCAATTTGCCAAATGATCTTGTGCCTTCATGACTTAAAACAACTATACATATATATTAGGTGCTTTGTAACTAGAGCAGTGGCTTTGGTTTAATTCCAATGCAGTGTCTTCATATTTAGATGCAAATATGGACCTTTCACAAAAGTCAGCAGTTTTTGAGTTTGTAAATGTAAGCAAAAGATATATGGAGGAGATGGGGAGGGGAGAATTTACAGAAATATCCGGTGTTTGTATCCAAAATAAAGTTTATATGAGACATATACATGTCTGAGAAAATCTGCAACTTGAAGCTACTCTACAGAAAATAAAATGAGTTGCATTTTTTAAAAAATTAATAAGACTTTTTGACCCCTCCAAAAATCTAGCATCTTGTTTGGGAAATGTAATATAAAGTTCTTAGGAGAGAGAAAGTCAGAATATCCAGAGCAGTGTATGAAAAGTGAGCTCTAGAATAGACGGTTGACTGTCAGTACCCATAAGCCATGTACATCATGGTATACCGTTAATTTCCTGGTCCGGGGTTACATTGTTTAATGGAGTATCGGCAGGTTTCTTTAGATCTTCCTCAGGCCTCATATTGATACACTGCTAAACCTCTACAACCCCAGCCACTGTTTAAATGATCGTATATCCTGTAATCACGTGTACCTTGGGAGATGATGAGTATATTATCAGTTGAGGGGCAAAATATACGTTTGGATTTGATATGTTCATGTTTCAAACTTATCTTCGCTCCTAGCAGTACTTTAATACTAGTGTCATATTTCATCTGTATGTCCATAAGGAAAAGAGAATGGTCTTTGTTCTTAATGTTTTTTCAAGTCCTTTCCCTGCCTTTGTTGTTGGTGGAAGACTTTGGACATAATTCTGTGTTATGTAAATCAGTGCAATTAAATGCACAATTATTACAGAATATTAGACTTCTATTAACCCCTTTTTAGTTCCTTTTATAAATCAGGGTGTAATGTTTTTTAAATGTTTTACTTAAATGCCCAGGAAATATCTGGAACTTTTCTTCCTCTTCCAACCCATGCACTGAAAATACTCTTTAAGAAAAGAGTATCCTCCCTACTTCTATGAAAAACACAACTATTTCCCTATTTTGTGAAGGGGAGAGGGCTTGTGGTAATGTTGGGGAACTTTTAAACTGCCTAAGCATTTGTTTTAGTGTGTCATAGCAACAGTATGTTCAACCCATCCAGATGCCCTAACAGCCTATATGTACTATCCAGTCTTTCTGTCTGGCTTATCATACCTGCAGCAATTGTAGTTTAGAATAAGCCTGTATGACATTTACTTCTGAATTAGTAAAACACAAAGCCAAAACTGTTGTCTGAGTTTTAAATAATAGTTTGTTTTGATAGATATCATTTCATTTGGGTGCTCACCCCGCTTGAACTCAGTTTGTTTGTTTTGTGTGTTTGGGAGTTCAGTAAAACGTTAAGACATGACAAGCAATGAACCCTATCTGTGTTGGGGAGACAGGGGTAAAATGGACCAAACTGGGATGGTGGGTATTTTGGGGATAGTGGGGGTTATGAGGGTGGGCATAATTTAAATAACTTTGTCTAAAATAAAATGTAAGTGCAATAAATGTGCTTTTTATTCAAAGCTGTGAACTGTTTAAAAAAAGACATGCACATCATTCCTTCCTGAGCCTTGTTTCTTCCTCCCTTCCCCCCCAAATGACTGAAACCTGGCAGTGGCCAACCTGCATGTGTTATCTAGTATCGTGATTTAATATGTGCTTATCTACATCATGCTATTAAAAAAAAAATCTGAATCCCTCGTGGTAGGACTAACAAGGCAAATCCTGCCCCTACTTCTGCACCGCTGGAGACTCCTTTGGAACTAGTGCTAGTCTGCTATGCTTCACTTGAAAGGGCAGGCTGTGAACAGCCCTTGAGGCTGGAGCACCGGCAGGGGGCCCTGAGGATCTGCTGTGTGGCTCCTCTTCACAGGGATACAGAACCTACTCCAGCCATTGGAGTAGCCTCTCTGAGTGGGAAGATTCCTTCCTCTGCATATGACTGGCACTTGCTCTGGCTATGGACCCCAGTGCTGGGTAGAGGTTTTTTTTTCCTAAGCAACTTCCTGCTTGGGTTCTCTATATTCCTTTTGTCAAAACAAGCATGCAGGCTGGCCCCTGTTTTCTCCTATTACTCCACCTTGTTTTGAAGGAATAGTTATACATATTTTTAATCACTTGTGCGGTCGTTGCACAGTCTGTCCCTTCCTCGCTCAAGATCATGCCGCTCTCCCTAGGTTAGGAAAGGTGCGGTGATCTTTTCTCCACAAAGGACTCAATACCAATGTTTCGTTAAAAAGTTCATGAAAGCATAGCACTCGGGAAAAGCAAGGGGGATGGCTTTTTAAAAAATATTATAAAGATGTTGCCTCATAATACCTTGTTTATGAGCAACAGAATACTCTAGTAAGGAGAGGAAAGGGAAATATATAGATTTGATTTTTTTTTTTAACTTAGTGCAATGAAATGTACATCCCACAGTTTGAACTCTGTGCTAACAACATTCCTTTAAGCTGTATTTTTACCACCAGAAGTTTTGTGAGGGTCTGAGTCTTCACTGTAGAAGGTCCAATCTGGTTACTTAAGAAAACAGTTGTGTTAGTAGATTTCTATAGCTGCTTTTAAAAACTACAGTGGAGTAATTGTTTTAAAACTTGTATTTATTTTTTAATTCATAAGAAAATATTTTCAGTTTTCTGTTACACAGACCATGGCAACTCCTTCTTTCCCTTCCCAATGTCCACAGTAATTGCTAATAAAAATTATTTTTCTTGCTTGTTTCCTTCCCCTCTACTTTTGTTACCCCTTCCTGCTCAAGTCCCTTCATTTGTACTTTGAAGTTTTTTCTCATGTAAATTTGTACAATGGGAAATATTGTCCAGTTTGGTTAGAGAGCATGGAGACTTAAAGAAAACATTAAAAATTTGATAGCTGAAATTGATTGAAGAAAACTATTTCTGTGTAAAGTTATTTAAAGAACTCTGTATTATATAAAAGGCAAAAAGTTCTATGTACTTGATGTGAATATGAGATTACTGCTATAATAAAGATTGACTGCATGGAGAAACATCTGAGATGAGATATTTATTTTTAAGGTCCGGTCCACAAGATATTGTCCCAGATGTATTTTAACAAGAGTAGTTTTGTTATTGTGACAGCTCTGAAGTTTGATAATCAACTCATAAGAGTGGGAGTCAGAACCCAACTTTATCTTGGGCTAAAGGGCTGTGTCTTTCTTGTCTGTTTGTTGATCTCTGCTAGAGTAGATATTTGCACTTTAAGAAATGGATTAGAATTTCCACACTGCCTTTGAGGAAAGTAATGTCAAGGATTCAGAACAAGTTAGCTAGCTTTTACATATTCACTTTTCATCAATAGCTTGCAAAGTGCTTTACTATCTTTAATGAATTTATCCTCACACCACCACTCAGGGTAGTGAAGTATTAACATGTTAAAGCTAGGGAAATGAGGCACACAGAGGCTAAATGATTTGATCAAAGTCACACTGGAACACTAGTGAAGCAGGAAATTGAAACTGGGTCTCACACTTCCTAGGCTAGTGCCCAGTTCGAATTTAGACATATACTTTGTGTCTGAGGGGTAGCAGTATCCCCTCCTGCCTGCAGCAGAAAGCTGCTATGGGCTTCTTTGCATTTTTCTGCAGTTGTCAGTTTTTATTTTAAAAATAGCCCACTTTATTGTGGAAAGTTCTTCCTGTGTTGAAATATCATTAGATGCTATTTTTAGGTTAGGAATTAATGTTAGTATTGACATTTAATAGGCTGTTCTGTACTTCAATTCCCCCCTCTTGCCCCACACACACACTTTGCAACTTTCCTAAACAAAATGAGTAGATAGCAATAGTTATACAAAATGTAAGTTAAAAGCTTTTTCCTCCCCTACATGAAGTCACTTTCTGAACCTGGATTTGTCTGTGATTACACTTGCTGCTGAATACTATTCAGCACATCTTCAGCTACCACCACAGCTCATTAGTGTAGCACAGACCAATTCAAAGTAAAGTTGTGAAGCAACTGCATGAACATGTTTGGCAGGAGCGTGGAAAGTATATAGAAGAGAACTTATTCAACTGCCCGTTCCTCTCCCCCTACAAAGAGGATTCTTTTGCAAAAAGTTTCTATAGAACAGTGATTTAGTCAACAAAAGAATCTTAAAAAGCACAAGCTTGTAACTTGAGTTTTTATTTACAGTGTGGATTTGCTGAAACACAGTTGTACAAGAGCCAAAGCCTCAACTTCTTCAGAGATCCCACCACAGGACCTGCAAGTGACAAATGGGAAGAAAATTGAGAAACTCAAGTTGTCAGAGTCCCTCCCATATCAGTACAAACATATGCCAATAAAACCCAAACCATCTACTTAAGCCTTTTTTGGCAGGAACTTGTTTTCCCAGGATAATGTTCTAGTGCAAAAAACACCTACATTAACAGCGGCAATGGTTTTTAAAGATCTCTTTAAATGCAGTCGTTTGAATTCCCACTGCAATTGGAAAAAGTTTGTCTTAACCAGTCTTCGATGGAAACAAGGGCTTGACAGCAAATACTTTCATCTTTTTGATACTTGGGAAGGGAGGGAAGACAATTCCTTTAACTGGAGAGCTTCAAATGAGGGGAGGGGTGTGTGGGAAGAACTAAATCAATGTCTCCATTACACTTTTAAAAGGGATAGTAACATCCTCCTTCAATGGGTAAGTAGTTCCTACCATTAGTCGAGGCAGCAGAAGGCAGTTGCTGGATGAGCATGGTACCTCCTACTAGCTTGTAGAAACTCAAGCGCCCACTCAAAGATTTAACAGACGTCAGTTTACATCCCAGACAAATCCTAAAAAGGAATACAACTAAACTTTGAAGCACAATCCTGTTAGGATTAAAACTAGTTTTAGGGGCCTCTGTACACCTAGTATTAGGAATGGGATCTAAAGCCTTTCAACTCTACTTCACTAGGTACAGTAAGTCATGGCATCAGGAAACAGTTATAGACATGGAGAATTTGATGCAAAAAAGCTTTAGTTTATTCTTGAACTTTTATAAAAAACCATGCTGAACAGTGGCAGAAGATAAAAGGTTTATCCCACTACATGAAGTAGATTAAGGGTGTCACAAAATTACTAAATGACTTAGTAGCAGGGTAAGTTAAAATACTCCTTTACTGGACAGAAGTACCACTTCAAATTCCCAGCCAAAGTAGCATGTCCTCAAAACTAGATAAGCGTAGTCACAAAGCACTCTAAGCTCATGCAAGTCCCAGTCAATAGGGGACAATGCAAACAGCTAAGAAAAGATTTCAGAAAAAACCACCACCCTATTCTGTGAATCAGTACATTAACAGAGGAAAGCAAAAGGCTCCTGAAGTCTGCCAGTATATCCCTCTTCATGTTCAGGAATACACTGAGCATGACAAATAGGACAGTATAAACACCTAAGGACTCATCTATCAACTGTGCTATGGGAGAATCCTGTTCAGTGTTCACTCTACATCTACATCAATTTATGGGGCTCAGAGGTTGGACCTTAAGTATAGCTCATTCTAAAGATCATCTGAAAAAGGGAAAGTTTCAAGACAACCTACACACTGGTAGCTGGAGCTGTAAATCTATTCTTCATCATCAGGAGGGATCCCCAATTCCTCATCTGTCCATTTCGAAGCATCTGGGTAAGGAAAGTGACCCTTGTAGCAGAGGAAGAACATTCAAACAATAGTTAGTGAATATTTCATTTTCTACAGAGGTTCCCAAACTGAGGGTGGTCATGACTTCAAGTGGGGTCACTCCATCAGCTTATAGGGGACATGGCAATCCTGAGTGTACGGATGACACCATTTCATTAAATGGCATCCTTTACACACAAGTGCAAGGTCATGCTGCATGGAGGATGCAATTTTACTCTACAAAATGGTGTGACCCCTCCAATGTGACCTCACGCACACGGTGTGTGCAGATCATGCTGTCTGGAGGACGCTATCTTGAAAAGCAAAATCCATATGGCATGACCTTACATGTACAATGTGTGCAAGGTCACGCTGCATGGAGGAGGCTATTTCAGGAGAAAAGCACAGGAAGCAATATACGAGAAAATGGGGTCATGCAAGGAAAATGTTTGGGAGCTTCTGATATACTACCACAAGAAGAGACCCTGAATACTTGGTTAATAACTATAATGGATGCTAGAGGCACATTCTTTCTAAAAATGCAACAAATTTGGGTGCTATAACATCAATCTCCCCCTGCACTGGGTGGTTTGGTGTGGCAAAGGTGTTGGTTTGAATGGTACTTAGGCACCTAAATCCCAGTTTTGGCTTCACTGTGATCCACAAAACTGCTGCCAAACCCTGTGGTCACCTAAACTTGCTTGGCACCTAAGTTTTTGGGTAAACAACCTCTATGTTTCTGCCTCTGTGCAGGTGCACTGCTGTCTCCCTCAAGGGCTCTGGATACCTATCTCCCACCTAATCCCCAAAGCAATTTGCAAACCAGGGTTAAGATAAGCATTTGGCCACTTAAGTGACATGCGGGGCCCAATTTAGTAGGGATCCCTACAGGGTGCCAAATTCCAGCTGGAGGAGGAGCTGAAGATGGTGATGCACACCTCCACTTTTAGACTATAGGTTAGAGCAGTTGCCTAGGATGTGGGCGAGCCAGGTTCAATTCTTCCTTCCTCCCACTCCCCCCTGGACAGGGAGAAAGGATTTGAACAGGGGGGCTCCCACCTCTCAGGAGAGTGCTTGAACCATTTGAGTTCAGGGATATTCTGATGTGGGGCTCCCTCCATGGCTCCTGCTGAAGCTGTATCACTGTGGGAAATAATAAAGTGACTGGAGCAGGAAGACTGGGCCTGAGGTCTCATCTCCCAGACAAGTGTCAGAACCAATGGACTACAGTCATTCTCTCTGGCCCAGTAACGGTTCCACTTTAGATAAATATTTAAATAGTCAGTAGCCCAGAAAACAAGAGTGTAAATATGACTCTACAGTCCAGTGGTTAGGACACCCATCTGGGAAATGGGAGACAGCAGGACAAGCCCCCTTATTCCAATGACTGGAAATAAGGCTTAAATTTTTAACAGTCAAAAATATTTAACCAAGGGAACAAAATATCAAGGGTCAAGGTGGATTCTTTATCACTGACCATTTTTAAATCAAGATTGGATGTTTTTCTAAAAGATCTGCTCTAGGAATTATTCTAGGGAAGTCATACAGGAGGTCAGACTAGATGATCACAGTGGTCCCTTCTGGCCTTGGAATCTAGGACTATGAATCTCTCATCATTTATCCACAGTGGCACAGCTTCAGACTGGGTCTTCCACATCTCAAGTGAGTGCTCTAACCACTGGGCTCAACTACCAGTGCTGCCACCTCCTACTTCAGGCCATCTTGTGTAGAGTGAGGCAGATGCTTAACTCATACTACTCCTGGGGGAATTCTGCGCTTCTGCGTGCATGCATAATTAATGAGCCATGCATATTTTTATTTTTTTGTGAAAAAAAAAAAAAAAAAGCTTCTGCCAAAATGTTGCTGCAGTTCCACCTTTTGCCCACCAGAGGACACTGTAGCGACAGAGCACAGCAGCAGCTCCCAGCCAGTGAGGGGAGAGAGAGAGCCTGCCTTCTTTGCAGCGCCTGTCAGATCAGGTCAGGAGACAGAGGCTATGGGGAGACAGACAGCATGGTATTCTGGGGTGGGGTCAGACAGGGGCTCAGAAGGGCTAGTGGGGGAGGACAGGGCCATGGCTGGGTGGCGGCAGAGAGACACATGGGGATGGGGCAGGGGGTACAGAGCCACATGGGAACGGGGGAGATGTGCCTGAGTGGGGGTGGAGGGACACATGTGGACAGGAGCAGATGTGCCTGACTAATTGGGAGAGGCAAGGGGGAAGCTTCCTAACAATCCATCACCTCCCCACCAAAAAACCTGTTCCATACTTTTCCCACCCATACTCAACACCCTCCAAGTTCACACCCAGGCTCCTTTCCAGGAATTTACTTTCCTCTTGCTCAGCTCCTTTGTTACCCCCTGACTCCCCAAAGCCTTTACACTGCTTCTCAGGGGTGTGGGAAATACGGTTCTGTACTGTAGTTTAAATGAATTATTACTCAGAGTTCCGTGTTAATATGCCTAGTAAGGAATTGGTTTGTCAAAAAGCATTTCCTGAATCTTTTTTGTTGTCTATTGTTCCAGACATACTTGCTGACAGGTATTTTGAAATAAATGACCAAAAATAATTGAAACTGGTGTAATTATATAGTGTTATTTGGACAAATAAAACATGCAGAATTTTAAAATACGGTGCGCAGAATTTTAAATTGTGTGGCACAGAATTCCCTCAAGAGCATCCTGCTCACAAGAAACAGCTTAATCACTTAAGCCCCTTGACTCCAGAAGAGGGGTTCCTATTCATGGATAGATGCCTCCCTGCAGCAAGACCAAACACAGTCCCCCTGAGAAAGAGACAGGACTTAATACCCCACCCCCCACCCAAGTCACCATCTCCCACTGGCTAACTTACACAACCCAGCACCTAGCACGGTTACTTTTGCAGACAGGTGCCTTCTCTCGCCCACTCGTTGTACTGGGGGCGGAGATGCTCAACTCCGGCTGCTCCTAGGATTTTCTAGGCACCGCAGCGCTCGGCACTGGAAACCCCCCCGCCGCTCACGGGCCCCTTCCCCCACCGGGCCCGGCCCCCTCTCACCAGCACCGCCTCCGGGTTGTGCCAGAAGTGCCACAGGATCCAGAACCACATGAAGCCGCTGAGGAGCTCGCCGTGGATCACCTGCCGGCGGGTCAGCCGCGGGAACTGCCGGTAGTGGGGCTCGATGTGCACCCCGCCCCCCGCGCTGCAAGGGAGGCAAACACAGGGGCCCGTCAGCGCCCGCCAGGCTCCCCCAGCCCAGCCCGGCCCGGCCCGGCCCCCGGTCCCTACTCACTGCCGCAGCCCGGCCGCTCCCCTCACGTCTCTGGCGCGGAGGATCCGGACCAAGCCGCCCCCGGAGCGGCCCAGAGACCCGAGCATGACGCCACCCGCCGAGCGGCCCGCCCGTTCCCCAATGTCACCTTCCGGTATTGGGGGGCGGGGGGGAACGTGGCCTCCCAACAAGAGCCGCTCTGATTGGCCTGAGCCCCAGGGGGCACATACTAACTGTAACCACGGAGGGAGGGAAGAGAGAGAGAGAGACAGGGACAACCCTACCACCTCGGCCCTGCGGCGGGGACGCTTACCCGAAGTGACGCCCTCCCGGTCCCAGTAATGCGGAGAAGCGCCATCCTTATGGTAAGTAAATAATTGTTATCCCCCCCCTTTCCAGGAGTGGTACAGATCCAGACCCTACCAAGTCCCGGGAGGGGGATCCGGTGAGCAGAACCCCATCATTAAGGCGGATAAAGAGGAGCGAGAGAAACATGGCAACTCCCCACAGCCATCCACGGCGCGTTCTCCCGTAGAGGCGTGTGTGTGTTTTTTACCTTAGTCTGTATTAACGGACGTGCAGAAAAAGGCTCCCCCCCCAGCTCCGGAGATGGTTCCGTCCAAGGCGCCTGGTTACCAGGCAACGGGATCCTAAACTGCAGATTCCGACAAGCGAGTGGGAGCCCGGGTAAGTGGGAGCCCGGGGCGGGGGGAGGAGCATCCCCAGACACCCCTGCCCTTGGGGGGCCACATCACACCACACGCTGCCCGGGGGGGGGCGGCGGCGGCACACACCACACACTGCCCTGCCCGGGGGGGGCACATCACAGACACCCCTACCCTGCCCGGGGGGGGGGGGGCACACACCACACACTGGCCTTCCCCGGGGGGGACACATCACAGACACCCCTACCCTGCTCGGCGGGGCACCACACACTGCCCTGCCTCGGGGGGGGGGCACACACCACACACTGCCCTGCCTCGGGGGGGCGGGGGCACACACCACACACTGCCCTGCCCGGGGGGGGGGCACACACCACACATTTGTGCCCTGCCCTGGGGGCCCAGAGGGAAACGCATACACACCCACACTGACACCTGCCCTGAGGGGCAGAAGAGACCCACACACACACCTGCCCCTGCCCTGGGGGCGGAGGGAAGAGATCCCCCCCCCTCCCCAAACACTGTGCCCTGCCCTCCATTCTCTGCATCTCACAAATACAAATACATCGGGGTCCATGCTGGTCAGGGAGCCCAAAGCAGGGCTGGGCAGTGATGGCCGCCACCTTCCAGACAGAAAAGGCTCGGAGGGGGATAGGGAATTTTAGGGGCGAAAGTACCAAGCATAGGCATGGAGGAGAAGGTTGGATTGCCAGCCCCAAGTATTCAAAAATCATTACTCAGGCCCCCCCAAAATCATGAGATTGACTTAAAAATCAAGAGATTTACAGAAAAATAATACATTTTGGGTCATTTTTATTTTCCTTTTGGTTTTTGAACCTCTAGGTCACACTCAGGTGACATTTTGAACCTGAGGGCTAGAAACTTAGTTTTATTTTTTAAATGAAAGCTGAGAGCCTCCTGGAATCACATGATTCCAGGAACTGGAACTTTAAGAAAAACACCAGGTAGTGTGAAACTCATGATAAAATCATGAGAGTTGGCAACAACTCTGCAATTAACAAAGTATCAAAATGCTGGAAACCAGCATATCTTTCCCTAAACTAAGTTCCCTGCTGGTTCTACTAGCCCATGCAGCTAAACTAGTGATAGCACCAATGGGAATTGTTTTTAAGAGGCTTTATCTGCATGAGAGAGTGATGAGTTAACTGTAATGTCCCTGAGTTAATGGGAAATGACATTGCTTGCACACACAAATTGATGGTACAGTTGATGTCTGCTGGCTAACAGTGTGTGAAAATTACTCCCTACAAGTTCTAAGGGTGGTGCTGTAGTTGATGCAAGCTCATTCATCTGAGTGCCTACACGATGCATCCTGCTACTGTGATCAGATGCTGTAGTACAGAGAATGCTTTGGGTGTGTTTTTTTTAAAGCAGTTGAGAACTATGGGAAAGTAAATACACTGAGTGTTATATGACTGCTAATTTAGCACAGGTATTGGGAATAGATTGGATTCACCTTGTACCCCAAGCCCTTTGGAAAGTCAGTTTTAAGGATCTTTTCATAAATGATCTGTTTGTTTTGGCAGCTGGTTGTCTTCGTGCTTTGGCCATGTCGGTGTTTTCTCATCCCTGCTGTGCCACCTTACCTTTGGTTGGTGATCTCCAAGACCGGAATGTCACCTTTGTGGTCAATATGTTGGAAGGCATGTCCTCCAAGCAGGATTTTCTGAAGGAGCATCTCATAAAGACTCTCTTCTTGATGGCCAACAGTCCAACAGAGTCCACATTCAACATCATAAGCTTTGCCAGCAAGGTAATGCCGATGCAGCCATTGCTGGGCAAAGGGTTAAGGTTTTATAAGAAAGCATAGTAAGGTGACATCAATGGAAACAATGCTTATAATTGTTGCTGTGTTTGAATTATAGTAATTAACTAGTGTAATCTCTGCCAGGTGAGGTGGCTGTAACAAGTTAATGGTCCCTAGTGGGGTGAAATAAGTATAATAAAATAGGGTTGGAAAATGCCTAGTGGATTACCCTGTCCCTCTCCCTGCCAGCATAGGATTATTCCTCATAGTATAATTTCTTGTGTTCTGAGTACTTGGTTCCACAGCTGGCCTGGGAATATCCTGCTCCTGTTTAAGAGCTGACAGTTGTGGCAGTGTCAAAAAACGGAATTCTAACATCAAGTGTGATGGTGGTTCCACTCATTTGCATGGTAATACTTCAAAATCTGGAAGAGCGTTCTCATGCAGTAGCAATGTTGGCCTCTGAGCGCTGGGAACAAATGGAAAGGGATGGGATTTGCTGGTAGATGCCTTGGGATCTTTCATGCATGCTTCCTTACACTTGCTTCCTTATTGCCTGGTTCTCATCATCCCTTTCGCACTTTGCCCATCCATGTGGTCCTCTTCTAGAATAGTGAAAGATGACTTTCCTGTTGCCCTATCACCATATCTTCCTTTAGTTGAGGGAACATGGAACCCAGCTCTCTGACATCTTCTCTTGTATGTCTCACCAACAATTGAAGCTTAATATAGCCAAAACTGAACTTCTGACCTTTCTTCCCACTACCTGTCACTATTGTTAACTGTACCATCCAGGGGCGGCTCTACCAATTTTGCCGCCCCCAAGCAGTTGCTGCTGAATTGCCACTGCCACAACAGTGGCGGAACTGCCGCCGAATTGCCGCCACTCCCAGAAGAGTGGCAGAGCTGCCGCCCAAAAGCCGCCGCGGCGGGAAGAGCAGCCAAGCTGCCGCCGAATTGCCACCACGGGACACGGACTGCAGCCCCATTCTGAATGCCGCCCCAAGCATCTGCTTGGAAAGCTGTTGCCTGGAGCCAGCCCTGGTACCATCCTTCCTGTCATTCCAGCCCCGTAATGTGATATTATCTTTGACTCTTCCATCTCTCTAACCCAACACATCCAGGACATGTCCAAAACTTGCTGTTTTTCCCTTCATAACTTCACTAAGATTTGGTCTTTTCTCTCTGTCCATGACTGAAATAACTCTAGAACAGAGGAAGTTAGAGTAATCTAGCATATTGACTAAAATCAGTCAGCTCACAGTTACCATACTGAGTTATACAGACGGTACACAGAAAAACATGAGGTGGAGTTAGATAGCAATGAACCTGGCCTTTAGAATCTGTGATTACACAGAGACTCTCATAAGACACCATCATAAGACTAACATTTCCTTTTCATTTTTAACCAGGGAAATTTCTGGCTTTCTACCACAGCCCTTGATGGGTGGTAAATTCCTCTTATTCTCCTTCCATCTTCCTCCAAGGAAATCCTCTACAACCCTGTTGGGAGCCTCAAAACTCCCCTCACCCTTAAAGACCATAGAATGGCACCCTGGTTTCTTCTCCAGAAAGTTTAGAGCCCATCAGATCTTAGCTGACTAGAGCAATTGTATTGCAAGATGGAAGAAACTCCCTTCTCCACCCCAGAGGATGAGCAGGCTGAGAATCAAGTCCCAGATCTCATATATGTCAGACCATTTACCAAAATATCAACTAGCTAACTCATTTCTCAGTTTTAACGAGTTTTAAAACAATTATGTGTTATAAAATATTTGCTTAATAGATATTTATTGTGTTTGGTTAAAAATTTTGGCTTTTGTACAGGTGATAAAATGGTGCAATAGTTTGGTCAAATGTTCGCTCCGTAACATCATTGAAGCAACCGCCTGGATTAGAGCTCTGCAGTGTGGGAATGGTGCAGATGCTGTGAGTGCTTTGGCTATGGCATTTGAAGATCCCACCTGCCAGGTGGTATACTTGGTCACTGATGCACTCTCTGAGAGTGCTTCAGAGGAAATCTGTAGCCTTCTTGCAGAGACTGGAGAGGAACGCCCAGTGCACACTGTGTACTTGGTAGAAAAGGCAGGTGACTATGAAAGCAGCACACAAAAAGAAATGGAGAAAGTAGCCAGACAGTCTGGAGGATCCTTTCAGGTGATCACCCCGCACCCTCCTGGAACTTCAGAAGAGGTAAGTCAATAACAGCAGTTTTAGATTAAATGAATTTTTGGTAATCCCAGTCCTCGTAAACAAAATTTCACAAAACCAGAGCTAGGGCAGAGGAAAATTTCTCTCTAGAAAGGTGGCCACTACATATTTTGTCTGGCTACCTGCAAACAGAGCTGCCTGTGACTGAAGAAAGGAAATAAATTCAGTTATTTATTCTTCTGTTAAAGATTATGTCAGAAATTTCAAGATTGCCCACACACACAGTTGTTCTAATGAGTACTCTCTCCCTTTCTGTAGTGCTCACAACTTTAGACTCACATTTGGGAGTGTAGTGCATGCAGTATGCTCTACCTCAGGGGGAGGGGAGCATCTCATAGTGCTCTTGAACAGCAATACCTGAGACCAGTATTAGGGATCAAATTTAGATATATATAGGTGCAAACCCATTGACTTCACCAGACCTGGATTTGGCCTGTGAAGTGGTGCAGATAGGCTTTCAAATGAACTGATTCCAGCTTTTGAAAAGAGAGACTATAGTGTTGGGGAATGAGGTGGAGATCCTGGAGAAAGCCCTTGCAAAGAAAGTATACCTTACTCCTGCCAATTGATTTCACATTTACCATGCTAGCTGTCTGTGCAGCAGTGTTGGCTACAGTAGGTCCAAATATCTTTTTAGACATCCATTGGTATTTGGGTCACCATCAGCAGGTAACATTGAATATTGTCCTTCTAAAAAAATAACAGTAATGTTAAGCAGTGCATTTAGTAAACAAAATATTAATAACACTTGGCATTTGTCTAGCATTGGTGTTCACAGATTTTTTTCACAGTGTGGATCACATCTTAATAAAAGGGTTATGCAGGGCACTTGGACACTGACAAGAAACAGACGATCATTTAGCTATCATATGTTAACATCTTTGATTTATTTTGTATTTATATTCTAGTCTCTTAATGTTCTTCCTTTTAAACCTTTAGATTGCTTGAAATGGGAGAAATCAACTATAGTACACTTATAAGAGCTCATATACTACATTGAGAGGTGTAGTTAAGAACCAAGATTGATTGCTGAATTTTGTTTGAGTATGAATTAAAGCTTTAAATATAAAATAACTGGTTTAAGGATTTATGGCTTCATTCAGAAATTAGTTTAATTTTCTGCTTCTCCTTCCTGTTTTCCAGGTAAACCCAGGGTGCACCTCAAGCATCCATTGTTGCAATGCTATCAGTAAATACCCCTCTTGTTCTCTGCTGATGAGTCATCCCAAAGCATAGTAAGTTCAAAATGTGGAGCATGGGACTGCCAAAACCATCACAGTAGTAGCTCAATTTGATAACCTAGTGAAGGAAACAACTTGGAAACCACCCCAGGTTTGGGTGGGTTTTCTTTGGCTTTAATTTTCATAAATTGCAGAAATCTGCATTATCTATTGTGAGAATCTTAATCCCTTCTTAGAACATACCACTTTTCTGTTTCCACAGCTTTCCTGTATGTGTCTGTGCAAATTCCCCTACTATACCTCTGACAGCCTTGACAAAGGAAGATTTAATGGACTGGTTCCTAGAGTCTCCCCATTTGCTGAGGGGGGCCCAAGTCCTTGCTAGAAGAGAGACTGATGGATATTATTATCTGGGCCACATTGCCCAAGAGGTGAAGGTAAGTCTTTAATGTAAATGATGGTTGTAAGTGATTCCACTTTGGGTCACATGTGATGTTTCTCCCTATCCCTCACCTTGGGCTTCACTAGGATGGGTCTTCTTTGGCTATCCCATATCTCTCTCTCTTGCTGGATGGGTATCAAGCTATCCTGCAGTGGCTCACAATTGTGGGAATCAACCTCAGGGTAGACTGTTAGGAAACAAGGCACAAACCCCACACTGGTTGTGACTTCTATATGTAGATGTCACTAATCAATTATCAAGTGTCAACTCCTCAGGCAGACAGTCTCCTTGAGTACTCTGATGTATCTTGCCACCCAGGTAAGCGTATTTTTGTGATTGATGGTCCCTTACACCAAAGATCACAGCAATCCTCAGGTTACTCTCAGTCCCAAAGGACCAGTCACTTACCCTAGGCCAATTGCACTTTAGATCTCACACCAAAGACGACATTTGCAGTCAATCCTATAACAAACTATCTAAAGATTTATTATATAGGAAAAGGAAACAAGAGTTATTTACAAGGTTAAAGCAGGTAAGCATATATACACTCAAATGAGTTCCAATCTTATGCTTTAAAGAGTAATAGAAGCTTCCATAATAAGCAAGCTCTATATGTCCTTTAGGGATAACCCAGGCTAAGCACTGAGGATCTTTTGCTTATGCTTAGTAATCCTTGCCACTCAGAGTCCAAGCAGCATAAAGATACAGTTCCTCCCTGTTAGGGATTTTATTTGCTTCTCCTTCATGTGTTTTGAGCTGCAAACTCAGCAGATGGAAGGAAATCACTTGCATGACTCCTTTTCATGAGGGGGAGGATAGCAATCAACAAACTCTTTTGTCCTCTCTGATGTTTCACAATAGTTCACCTGGGCCTTTCTTTTGAGACAGGACATAACACCTTCTGTTGGAGATCAGCACTTTACACTAATTAATGTCTCCTGTCTGGTGACTTACACAGTCACAGAGACTTATAATACAAATGCTTAAATATTACCTTAAAATATGGGATACAGATGTTAGAAGTGAGATTAATACATGCAGCATCTTACAAGCATTCAATAAAGTCTAAACACTAAGCACATTTTTATAATTCTAACGCCTGTTTACACACAGGTGAGCCAGAATGGTTCCAGCAGTGTATTTGTCAGTGTTCCACTGAGACTTGAGGTCCTTGGCATGAGCTGGTATCTGGGGTTTCATAATCATGTTGTTCTTTGCTTTTCAATGACTCTTAGCTGTTTACAGCAAGGAGTCCTGCAATCAGAAGGAGACACATTTTTGGTGAATGCAGTAAGTTGTCACTCAGAGCCAGTCACAGCCAGCAAGTTCTTTATATTGCCTTCACCCAGTTCCACCCAAGCTGGAAGCAAAGTCTAGCAGCTAAACAACGCTTGGAAAAAAATTGAACAAACTAAAATGCCCCTCTCCTGGATCCCTTTCTCTACAGGCATCTCTGCTGGGGTGGGTTTTTTCGACTCCCCCCTCTCCCAGTGGCAGCCTCTGTTGTTCCCTGGGTCTCTGTCTGCAGCAGAACTCCTGCCATCGGGTGGCCTGGCCCCCAAGACTTCCCTTTCTGGGGGAATGTGCCACAAGGGCCAGAATATGCCAGTACAGTGCTCTTTGTTCAGAGGGCATGGCCCTTGTATAACAAGTGGACAAAGATGCTTTTGTTTTGGAGCCGATCTCTGTAGTTATCGACTAAAGACAGGTTTCAGAGTGGTAGCCATGTTAGTCTGTGTCAGCAAAAACAACGAGGAGTACTTGTGGCACCTTAGAGACTAACAAATTTATTTGGGCATAAGCTTTCGTGGGCTAAAACCCACTTCGGTTTTCTGAAGAAGGGAGTGCTCACTGAAGAATTTCATTGGTATGAATTCTGTTTGGTTTTTAAGATGACATAATCTCAGGCCTCCTTTGCTTTCTTCTCACTGGAAATGTGCAATCAGCAACCTTTTATGGTCAACTGAGTATTTCACAGCCATACAAGGAAAAGCTGGGTATAGAACCAGGGTTTGAGCTAAGGATCACTTAAATTAAACAAATGTGACTATCAAATGTGCAGAGTCACTCCCCGTATGAAATCCTCAATACAGTTCATATAAGTCATTGTTTTGTGAGGGAAAAGGAAAATGCTATCAAAGCCTTTCAGAGGTTATTTTATCTGGGCCAGTGGTCATCAAACATTTGGAAGATGATGTGACTGAGTTCAGGATGAGGATACTAGGGGGCAGGCTGGCTGAAATAGCAGCTCTATATCAGCATTGTTAACTCTGTGACCTACCCTAATAGTGGAAAAGACCATGCCCTCTGTTGTTTTAATCAGGAGGGAAGCAGACTGTTTTGGGAAAAACAGAAGAAAAGGGTGTTGGCTTCTTGGCACTTGTAGAATTTAACACTGAGCTTTCCCAGTAATTTGCCAGTTGTGGAGCAGAGGAATTGCCTGAATTACTCCCCACTCCTAGGGTGGATGCTCAAATTAAAGCAGTAAAAATTATGGCATTGGGAGCATTTTACCATTTTATTTTCCCCTTTATTACTATGTAAATGACCATGCAGCAAAAAGCAGTCTGTCTTGGCAACCCTTTTTCAACTGACTGGGGTGATAGAGGTCTTCCTTAGCATGGCAGTTGTGCTGCTCATCCCCAGTGAACACAATTCTGGCAAGATCCAAGAGTGGAGGGAGGGGAGGGCTTTACCTGGTAATCCGCTGGGGTCTTCAAGCTCTTTAACTACCCTTAAAGCCTGATTTGGACAGAACAGAGTAAAAAAAAAGTAGTGTTCTAGGTTCAGTGGGTTCTCTGACCATGTGCTATTTTTTGGAATTTCTGCCAGTTCCCTCTTCCTAGTGTTAGCAGCCCCTAGCCCCTGTGTTTGGCCATTTGTGGGATGCACCTGTTTGTCTTGCATACCACATGGTTTAATCCTGCAGGGCTCCAGGGAACGTTTTTTAATCGAGTTTGAGAGAAGTCGGCTGCTGAAAGGCAAGGTACAGTTTCGCATGCAAGAAACACCCCTCTATGACATTATCCACTATGAAGATGCCAGGCGACAGCCACTAGCTCCAGGAGACAGAGTCTTGGCACCGTGGGAGGCTAAAGGTGAACGATATGGCCCAGGCACTGTACTAAAGGCTGCAGAGAGCTGTGAAGCACAGTTAGGTACAGTACATTTTCTCCTATTATTATTTATATTGGAGTAGCACCTTGAAGTGTGCTAGACACTATACAGAGAGAAAAGCACAGTGTCTGCCACAAGGAGCATACAATCTGTAATATCTTCCTCTCTTCTTTCCTTCTCTTTTCCTTTCAGTGCTGCTAAGTAACCTTTTCCTGTTCAATGCCAGAATTTTGTGCTGCTTCATGAATCAACCTGTAGGGCTGCTTTGTGAATGGGGACTTTGAAAGCATTTAATCTGTTGTGGAGCCAGGTGATACCACTTCTGACATAAAGAGAAAAAAAAAGGTTCTGGGGCCTCTCATATACCCAGATGATTTAGGCTACTCTCCAGATGCATATTGGGTGAATATCAGTGAAGTCAGTGGGAATTTTGTATTGACTTCAGTGAAGACAGGATTTTACCATTGTCTTCTCAGTAAGTTTGAAAGAGAGGAGTGTGAATCCTAAATATATAAAGCAAAGCCACTTTTAAATGGTTACAAAATCTTTCCCTGCTTTCTATAGTACAAGATTGTGTTTCATCTCCAGGTGTCCAAGAGGTCAGTCAGGCATGTTTTTGGCATGCTTCTAAAGTGCTGTTTGTCATTTATTTCTATTTGCAGCCAGTGGAAACAGCAGAGTGCTGGTGAATTTCTGGAATGGTCAGACTAAGAAGGTGTCCTCTGACTTAGCTGTACGGATTCCTCTGCCCCTGAGTGAACGCATCATCCTGGAACTTCAGATGCCATTAGTAGCCAGGCAAATGTTGGTGGACTCAAGCTCAGACTATCCCTACACTGTGACACCTGGTTACAGAGCTTCAGGGCATTGCAGACAGGATCTAGTTTGCTGGCAGGGTTCCACACAGGTTCAGTCATGTCCTAACTGCAGCTCTGGATGTTCCTCACTTTGCCATTGCTGCCTTAGAGCCTGGTTGCCCATCAGGCCCACAGTGAACAGAGCACAACCAGAAAATGTCCTGATCCCAGGAACAAGCCTGACCAAAGAAGAGCTGAGCAGGAAGATAGAAGAGCAGCTGTCTAAAGGGAGAGTCCCCATTTCAGAAAGGGTCTCCAGAGAGGAAGATAAAAAGGAAAAGAAGAAGAGACTAAAGAAAGAAAATGCCCCTAAAGATTTAGGATCCTGTGTGAAGATGGGAAACAAGGTTACAGAACCTAAGAAGGTAGAGAGTGCTTCATACTGACTATGGTATTACAACATCCTTTGCTATAGTTGCAGTAATATCCTGTGATTCTGTTTTCTGTGGCAAAAACTTATTAAAAATACTGGACTAGATTATCATGTATAATTGAGCTTTGCTAAGGATGCGGAAATCATAGATGGCTTTCTACCATCTTTCTGAGCCTTTGATCCAGGGAATAGCTGGGCTCTCATTCATTCTCTGGCACTGGCTGGAATAGACTCCTAGTGGCTACTCCACCTGCTCAGGATCACTGGAGCACAACACAATCTAGCCACACCTCATCCTGCCTTGGCATGCCCCCTTTATAGTGTGGGTATGGGCAGGACAGGCTGTTGCTAAGATGGTTTTGTACCACTCAGTGATTCCCCTACAGAAGGAATCCCTACTCACCCTGTTAAGGCAGCTCCGTCCATGACACAAAGGGGATAGGACTAAGAGTGAGGATCTAGACTATATTGGTTCCACACTCAGGTGTTTTTGGTATGTTTATTGTTTCATGGACATGTTGACTATTGGTTCCAGGGTAACTTGTATGTTTCACTCTTAACATTTGATTGCTTGGTTATTGTTGTTCTGCATTAATATATGAAATAATACAGTGTTAAATGCACATACAAAGATAACATTTATTGCATCAGATGTCTGTACAATTAACTGGCAGCATACGTACTGCCCATGTGTAAATCATGGTAATTGCTTGTACAAGTATAGGCATTTTTGTGCACACTAATCAGTCTCTTTGGCTTTAACAAATATGGTCCACCAAAGATTTTTAAACCAAAAAGCAGAATGAAGATTTTTTTTTTATACACAAGCACTTTGTAATACTAAACAGTCCTTCAGAATTCAGGGTTTTCATTTTATTTGCTTTGTTTGTAATGTAAATAATTCCTTGGGCTGAGTGGTAGAAGCCGATTCTCAGTTAGTATAAATTGTCAGAGTTCCATTCATAGATTAATACATTTTAAGTCCAGAAGGGACCATTATGATCATCTAGTTGAACTTCCTTCATAAAACAAGCCAGAGAACCTCACTCAGTAACTTGAAATCACTGGTGTTATGACAATTTACACAACTGAGGATCCCCCCCGAGATTTTACAATTTAATAATGAATGCATTTCTTCCTTTTCTGTTTAATGTAGTGCTCATGGAAGGGCAGGCTATCAGCTAGAATGAGGCCTAGTTCATGCAGGTATTGTGCATTAACTTCTTCATGTGGCTCTCCAGGGAACCACAATTCTGACTTACCTCACCTCCTACTAGTGCGTGTCTGCCAATGCACCTTATTCGTGGCCTGCTACTCCAATTTTGGATCCCTTTAATGCAGAAACATTACCAGTTGTGGGGTAGCTTTTAGATACAGACAAACCTAAGAAATGGGCAGAAACACCTATGTTTAAAGACTTCAGTTATTCCTTGAGTAAAGAAACCAGTTTTATTTTCCTTCTGAAACCCCAGTTTCAATAAGTTTGGCTTGCTTGTGTCCATGTCAAAATGACAGTAAAGTTTGTCACCGCTGTGTCAGCAGTGGTGACTCCTCTCCAAGCAACATTTCTCTCCAGCTGAAGGCTCCCCAGTCATTCAAGTAGTATCAGCCAGGGTTAGTTTACACTAACCATGGGATTAGTGCAGTAATGACAAGATCATACGGTAGCTTATTTTGTAAATTCATGTTACTGACACATTCTATTCCCCACTGGCTAAGCATTTTGATAGTTTCCTGTTGTTTCCAGAGCCCTCAGAAGGAGATGGCTTCAACAGGTTTGATGGGAGATGCTCGTGCCATGGTTGATATTGCTATCCACCCAAACACCTGCCTAATGGAGTCAATGCACAATGACAAAGAAGACAGCAAACACTATGGGGCTGATCCCGAGTCTCTTCTGAAGAATGAACCTGGTATTGATATTGTATCAACTAGCTGTTTCATACAAGCCTAGGACATGCCATATCAGATGAGAGCATTGGTTCTTCCTGTCTGGTTTCTTGTCTTTGTCAGTATTTCATTCCTGGTGCCTTAAAGGAAGATGAAAAAACACCATAATGCATCTGGTCAATCGTGCTCTGCTATGCTTAGGTGCTAGTGGTTGTACACTATGGTGATTTACTTATCTTCCTCTGAGACTTGAACAGTTCCTTTCCGGCTCCTGCAGCTGCCACCTTCCCTGAAGTAAGAGCTTTGATTGCCCCATTTTAGCATGCACTACAAATTTTATTAGTCCTAAAGCTATCCTACCCTTTTTAAAATCTGACTGTAGTATTTGACTGGACTGCCTGTGGCAAAGGATTTCACAAGCTGACTATAATCTTTGTGAAGAAATACATGCTCTTCTTTGTTCTGCTTTTTAATTGCCACTTTAATTGAAGAGATTAGTGCTCTTTAATTGCACTGTGTAACCCCTTGTTCTAGTATTATAAAAAAGGTTCATAGTCTAAAATATCTTTTAATTAAGTCCCCTTTAACCAATGCCCTCCTCACTTAAGAGAGATCTGTGAGATGTGCAGGCAACTGGGAGTGGATTCCAAAGGCCAAAAGCCTCCTCCAGCCACACCACCTATTTAGTGCCATTGTTCCATTCCCTGTCCTGCCTCCTACGAGGAGAGGCTGAAGCTGGTATAGCAGAGGTGAACATTTCCTCACAGCCAGGATTTCCAACAGCATTCCCTACAGTAACTCCTACTGAGAGAGGCTCAGTAGATGTGAGCAGTCAATGCTTCATCCCAGTTACTGGGTAAAAACTCCTCCTTGTCTATGTTGGCAGGATTATTTTTGAAAGTGGTGACCATCCTGTGGTCACTAAAAAGCTCTCATTTCCTTGGGGAGAAATGTTAGTACTTACTGGTAATAAAAAGGTCTTGCTTAAATGCATTTTACTTTAACACATTTTTCTGTCTATCTGTTCACCATTTTGTAAGGTGTCCATCACCTTTTATATCTCTAATTTGTCTGAAAGCTCTTTTTCAGTCCAGCATGACAGAAGCTCCAGCCCAGCATCACCCAAGGAACCCTCCCGTGAAAGCACATGCTTTCGGCACTTCCAGTCTCCAAGCTCTGTTTGACCGAGTGGATCAATCACTGAAAAAAGACCGCTTGACCATTGAATCAGTTCTGCATATACAGAGACCCCACAGCGCTCCGAGTATACAGGTTAAGAGCGCACAAGATTTTCTAGGAAAAATAAAGCCAATATTTGTTATTGCTGACCCAGTGCCTGGTCAACGTCTGTTTAAATCAGTTGAACAGATTCATGATTGGCTTGTGCCACAAAGTTCTTTTTGTCAATTTCCTGAAAGGTTACTTCCATAAGAGCCTAATTAGAAGTAAGGAAATCTGATCTCTGATTGGCTAAGTGCCAGGAGAATGAGTTGACTACTGGACACTGGCTCAAATTCTCCAGTGCAGCCAACTCCCATTATCCTTAGCCATCTCTGTGCCAGCATAAATTAGACAGCCTAAGGGCTGCTCTAATTTATGTTGATTGTCAAGAGGACAGGGATACCTGGCCATGCCCCAGTCACACTCTTTGTTGGCAGCTGGAGGTGTAGGTACCTCTACCGTATTGTGGGGGAATCCTCCAATGGTGTAATCCTGCGGGGCAGACTATGCAGTTTTAAGGGCTGCCTTATGTGGGGAATGTGGTTCAAAGCAGCTAGCCCAATCTGGCCCAATTAGTTCCTGGCCATTAGGTTCACAGGATTTATTCACATGGCATGGTATAAATCAATTAGCATGGCCTCATTTTTGTCCATTTTATGATGACATGTACTGCAACAGAAGATACATACAAACATCAAACCCCCATCAATACATGCTGTCATTGTCCAGGAACAGGACATTTTCTTGTATGCTGATATTAATACTTAGCCCTTCTGTGGAGCTTTTCGTCTTCATATACTGACTAATCCTCTCAATCATCCTTGCAAGATATAGAGAATAATTCTTCTTTTACAGATAAGGAAACCAAGGAACAGAGCAGTTAAGTGACTAGCCCAAGGCCATAGTGGGAGTCCATGTGAAAGCTGGGATGAAAATTGAGGGTGTATTAGTCCTCAATACTGTGTTCTAACCACTAGATCAGTGGTTCTCAATCAGGGGTACATGTACCCCTGGGGGTATGCAGTGGTCTTCCAGGGGGGTACATTAACTCCTCTAATTATTTGCCTAGTTTTACAACAGGCTACATAAAAAGCACTAGTGAAATTGGTACCAACTAAAATTTCATCCAGACAATGACTTGTTTATATTGCCCTATATACTATACACTGAAATGTAAGTACAATATTTATTATATTGATTTATTTTATAATTATGTGGTAAAAATAAGAAACTAAGCACTTTTTCATAATAGTGTACTGTGACACTTTTGTATTTTTATGTCTGATTTTGTAAGCAAGTAGTTTTTAAGTGAGGTGAAATGTGAGGGTACACAAGACAAATCAGACTCCTGAAAGGGGTACAGTAGTCTGGAAAAGTTGAGAGCCACTGCACTAGAACAACACCGCTTTTTCATCTTCCATTTATAAAGCACCTTTTAATTTTTTGAAGTTTCACTTTATTTGTTTTAAATCTTTCCAACTGTAACACATTAAGCATGAACCACTTACAGGGCCTAGGTTTTGCAAATTAATACACATGCCACACAGCAAAGAATAGCAAAACACTTGAGAGATTTTGCAAAAATACCTACAGCTTCAGACACTGACTTTTTAATTAAAAAACAGCAGAAACACTACATGAGCCTTCTAGGGACAATCAGGAAAATAGGGAAGGCAATTGCAGCCTAAAGTTCCTAAAGCAACAGAACTATAGCTTATTGTTATTTAAATTAAAACTTGGATCTGAAGCTTCAGTGATTAATTACAGGATGATTTGCCTCTCTTCAGGTACACTTGTGTTAGGAGTACACTGCATATTCAGGAGACAAAGTAAACACTGCACAATGAGATAAAAACTCAGTGGATTCTTCATTGCTCGTGCTTTTCATCCCTAAGGATATGCTTTTACAAACGGCAAATAAGAAACACTCTCCAGCACTAAAATACAGCCACTTCTTATGTTAAACATGGCAACTACTCACCTCTGGATAGCAACATTACACCCCACTAAGTAACAAATATAATATCTGTTCAGAACTACAGGGAGAAATTTCCTTTGCCATAGGTAGGCAGAATGTAGTTATCCCCACTGGAATTTGTTAGCACACGTAGGTTAATACCCCAAACTCTTGTAAAATCCGAAGTGGGATTTTTAATAACCACAAGTGGTCAGAACCTCTGTTCTAATCCAAAAGTTGCTGTAACAACAACATAGGGCAGTTCTGTGTATTGCGTAAATGCTGACTAAGCTGGAACAGTGCTGCCAACTGAATTGTGAATACCATTTCTTGAAGTACCTGGATTTTCCTTCACCCAGCTAGTTATAGACCATGCTTGACCTGTCCGTAGAGTTGCTCTCAGAGCTCACGAATGTCGTTGGAAAACTAAGCCTTACTGATTATACAGGACTTCAGTTTACATTAGGAACAAACCTTTACTGATATTAAGGACTTTTTCTTTCAGAAATCAGTCACCAAAGGTGCAACTCAAGAGAGCCTGAGAAAGATGAACTTCAACACAGCCAGGATTGAGCACAGAAGGCAGCAAGCGGAGCAGAGACAGCAGAAGAGGGAACAACAGCAAGAGGCAGAAGGCCTCAAACGGCAGTTGATGCGCGACAGCAGGCGGTAATGGTGTGGGGTGCAGGTGGCAGGTCAGAGCGTGGAAGAAAGATTTCAGCAACTCCCGAGGGTTCTCCATGTCTTTATAAGTACCGGGTATTCTGTAGTGCGTGCTTCCTGAGCTAGTCCTTTGGTACTATTTATTTTAAATGTTTATAGAGTGTTCCCCCACCCTAGTGGCTGAATGGTGGTCACAATTGTCCATTTAGAGCCTAAGACTTGGAGGGGTTGAGCACCCTCAACTCCCATCCACTTCTGAGGGAAGGGAGGGCACTTACCACCTTGCAGGATTGGGCCCTTAAATAGTACAGTTGGTTTAGTTATGGTTATGAAATGTACTCCTTCTGCCCTCCCCAGCAGCTGGAGTTTACCCTCTTCTTCCTGCAGTTTGATTAACTGATGAATTTCCAGTGATGACTCATGAAATCAGAGACATCTTTTAGTATGAAAACATTCTTATATTTTGTTATGAGTCAGAGGAGTCAAAATTATGCCCAGCTGAGGAATCTGCACTGGTCACTTTCCTGCGAGGGCAACACCTAATTGCATGCAATAGAGCAGGACCACAGTTGTCCTCATCTTTGGGCTTGCCTACACAAGGAGTTATTCCTAATTAATTCCCTGTATGGATGCTCTCATTCTGGAATAAGAGTGCCTTCTTCTGAATTAGCGTAATCCACTTTAGAAGTGGATTATGCTAATTCAGAAGAAGGCACTCTTACTCTGGAATAACAGCATCTACACAGGAAATTAATCAGGAATAGATATTCCACTCTGAATTCACACCCTACCTTAATTCAAATTGACTTTCCTGTGTAGACAAGCCCCATCTTGATCTGATCTCAGCATATGCTGGTGAAGAAAAAATAGTGTATGTTGGGACCTGTGGAGTCAGGCTGCATCTCTATTGAAGATTAAGATAGTCTTGGGCTATATTGTAGACTGTAAATGCAGGCTTGCATTTGGCAACAAATTGCAGTTTAGCCACCCCTGTTCTAACAGTAACAAAACTGGGCACAATAAGACAGGAAGTAAAGAAATACATGTTGGCTTGAAATTGCAAGATGAACAGAGGGATGCAGAATGTAATAGCTAGCGATGGTTGCAAACTTTAGACAAAAACAAAATTTCACATTTTTTTACTATTTTCCCACCATCTCTAGTAATTATTTGAGCAGGAATTTGTCCAGGAGACTGGGGTTAATCTCCTTAACCTTGCAAAAAGTGGTATTGTAGCTTCAATGTCCAAAAATTGTCAGGACTTCTGGTTTACATCCTATTCATTGACATTGACATTTTCCCTTTGTTTCTCTTGGTTTCTGACAAGCTTTCTGGAAATTCTGTTTTGGACACAGACAGCGGTCTCTTCAGAGGACACTGCAAAGCTTGGAGAAGCAACTGGAGTACAATAACATGGTCTGCCAGCACATGGCAAAGCTCCAGACTGCCAGGGCAGAGAGGAGCAGAAAGGAGTCCTCCTTGCAGGAAGAGGAGAAGAGAAAGGAGAGTCAAAGGCTGCAGTTCTTAAAGGCACAGCGCTTGCAGAGAGAGGAGTTGCAGGTAGAATACAACCAGAGGAACTATGATCAAGACAAAAAGAGGCAGGTAAGGGCTATTTCACTGCTTTTCTGGGACTCTTCCTTCTCCTATACTGGCACCAACGCACTGTCTAAAATAGTGATATTATTTGGAGATACAAATATGAAATGTGAATTTAACATATACAAACTGATGAAAGGAGAGACGGAGATGTCCATATCTCTAAGGACTATTTCAAAATGCTGCATGCCAGCCTTCTGTAGCAGGAGTCCATGTAGAGAACTGTTTAGAAGGTGCGAGCTGTGGCAAATTCACAACTACCCCATTCCCTATTTCTACCAGTAACAGGCACTGGATGGGACTGAGCCTGAGAGCTGGTTATAGGATTTCAAACATCCTTTCACTCTCTTTGCTGTAGGATTTGCTGAGGAGCAGAATGCAATCCCGGCAGGAGACCCTAGAACGAGAAATCCAGGAGCCAGACACCCAGCAGAGGAAGCGCGAGGATGCCAAATGGAGAGCATTCCAAAATCAGGACCATTTCCAACAGAAGCTGGAAAAGGAGTGCCAAAAACATCATCACCTCCAGCAGTACCTCAGAGAGCAGAATCTTTTGATGCTCCGGGCCTCGCTGCTGTCATAAAAAGCCTTTTGCGTAGGCAAGTAGGCCTCTGAGCATTGTAAATCTTGTAAGTATGAGTCTGTGTGCTGGGGCCTAGAAAATGATGCTATTGAAACAAGCAGAATTATTATTATTAGAGCTATCTGATAGCTCCCCTTCATCACAGCCAGAGGGCCTTTTCAGGTATCTGTCACTTATATGCCTTTCTTTTTGGGGAGTCTAACCCATCTATCCAATGTGAAGAGACCCAGCTGTCTGGCTTCCTTGTGCCTTATGTGCTACACGTGTGATAGTCTAGCAGATGGAGACAGCCCAGGTCAGGGCTAGGGATGATAATGCACAGCAAACGAGAGAGGAATTTGCAGTGTGATTTGCTACCACAAAAAAACAGTGCAATGTTGAGCTTCGGGCATAGGCATCCCAGGGAGCAAGAAGGTGAGAGGCCCTGCCTGTGGGACTCCAATGAAAGCATCCCCGCAATACTGCATTCAGTTCTGAGCCCCTCAGTGAAAGGAAGATGGCATTGAATTGGAAGGACTGAAGTATCATAATGATTAGAGTCAAAATAAAAATACTGTATAACTTAGCCAGTGAAGAGGAACATTAGGCTGTAAACACCAAGGAAGGAGAATAATTATTTAGGCTTCTACAAGAGGTATGCTTAGGAGAAGGGACATAAAAATAAGAAACATTTGAATGTCAGGAAAAGCTTCCTGAAAGCACAGTCTGTTAAGCTGTGGATTACTTTCCCATAGGAATTGTGGAAGCCCCATCCCTGTAGCCATTTTAAACTAGCCTTTGGGCACAGCCAAAGCAAATCTATTGTTGTGAACAATTCAGCACTGGCAAGGGGGTGAACCATGTGACTAGGTGTGACACTCTCAGGGCCGGTGCAACCACTAGGCGAAATAGGCAGTTGCCTAGGGCACGAAGTGGTTGGGCGCAGCCGTGGAGCGGAGGTGAGCTGGGGCAGGGGGGCGTGGGGAGGGCCGCCTGCAGCAAGTAATGGCGGGGGCGGTGCACAGGGGAACTGCTCCCCGCCCCAGTTCACCTCTGCTCCGCCTCCTCCCCTGAGCACCGCCCCGCTCTGCTTCTCTCCCTCCCAGGCTTGCGTGCCAAACAGCTGATTGGGGCCGCAAGCCTGGGGAGTGGGAGAAGCGGCAGCATGCTTGGGGAGGAGGCGGAGCAGAGGTGAGCTGGGGTGGGGCATTGCTGCACGTGGCTCCCCGGGCTGAGGGAGGGGGCGGCAGGGAGCTGCCACACGGCTGCCTGGGCTGAGGGGAGGAAGGGAGAAAGGGGGCGGCGGGGAGTTGCTGCAGGGGGGGCACCTCAGGGCGACGGGGCAGGCGCAAGGTGGAAGTTTCACCTAGGGCGCGAAACATCCTTGCACTGGCACTGGACACTCTGTACCTCAAAGTAGCACCCTGGAGCCCCCATATTCACTACTGTGATATGATTAGGATGTGTTTCGTACAAAGTATGCCTTGTGAGGTATCATTTTAAAAGTTTTAATCTGTTGAACATTAATCTCCTGTTGGATTGTGTTTGCTGTCATTATATGGGAAGTTATGCAGCATTGCTATATGTTGTGAGGTTGGGCGCACACACACAAGCAGCCTTTCAGTTACAACAAAGGAGAAGCCATCAATAGCCAGGCAGCAGTAATAGCTCATCAACACACAAGTCACTATCCCAGAGACTTCTCGGAGAAGGCACATACACCATGGGGGTGGACTAACCCACATCACAGCAAAGATCTTTCCGGCAGGCTGGAAGAAAGCATAAAAGAGAGGCAGTGACATCACCATCACTTGGCCTTTCTTCCCACCCAACCCAACACCTGGAAGAATGTCTGGTGGACAAAGACTTTGAACTGGGGAAGTTTGGTCCCAGGTTGGAAGGTAATCCCAGCCTCTGTACTGAGGAACTGTAAAATACTTGGACCATCTATTAGGGTGAGAAAAGCTGTTTGATTCAACTCTTGCTTAGACTAAAAGTTCAGGACTTTGAATGCATGTTTGCATTTTTATTTTCTCTGACCTTTATGCCTATCACCTATAATCACTTAAAATCTATCTTTCTGTAGTTAATAAATCTGTTTTATATTTTACCTAAAACTGTGTGTTTTGATGGACGTGCTTGGGAAGTCTCAGCTCAGATTACCAAGCCTAGTACATGTCCACTTTCCTATGAAGAAGCTGTAGGGAGCCAGGGGGGCCTCCCTCCTAACCAGGGGGTAAAAAGCCACTCTCTCAGCCTGAGTGGGCAGGGCCAGGCAAAGCTTACTCCACCCCCACCGCCCCCCCCCCCCGAAGGGGAGGGTTGGAACAGGAACTCTAGGATGAAATTACAAGAGCTGCCATTTCTCATGCTTCGTGCAGAAACAGATTAGCAGCTGGAGAACAGGAAGTATTTCCTTCCTGATGCCCGTGATACCATATAGAAGCTTTCAGCACTGGTCACTGCCATAGACAAGCTGTCAGCTCTGCTGTACATTCCTACATTTTTCCCCTGCATGTAGCCTTCCCAGCAAGGGGATGGGAGGCCACAAGAGCCTTGCTTGGAAACCGCAAGTATCTTTAAAGCATCACACCCAGACTAATACAGGCTACTGCTACTTCCAAGTGTTTTTCTTTCCACTCCTGTGAGGGGTGATGACTGTCACTTTTGTGAATGCCAGTCCACTGCCTGGCATCATCAGGTATCCGTATGTGTCAACTTTGAGCTTCTCCTTCAGCAGCAGAGAGCTCCTAGCCTTGGCTTTAATTAGCCAGAAATGCAACTAATGACGTGCTCTCTTTTGACCACAAATGACACAAGATTTAGAACACTTCATTTGATAAGAATCCCTTTTACTGCAACTCTAAATGGTCTGATTTCCTATATGGTATGATAGGAATAATCCCCACTTGAGATATTGTGTTTCAAATGATAATATAACAGAACCAAGATTTAATTAAATAGATAAAACTACTACTACATTATGTTCTGTGCACTTTGTGAAACTAACAAATTGCTTGGAACAACATTGATTGTACAATGCAAAACCCACAGCGATGAGGGATTATATCAATTCATGTCTTCACAGAACCAGCTGTTTATAGACACTGATCTTTTTATGACTTTTTTTAATGCAGAGTAGCTGACCACTTGCACTTTCTGCTCTTCAAGCATTAGAACATATTCCCATAGATAAGGCTTGAAGGTCATGCCCTCAGATCTTTCAGTGAATGCCAGTTACATAGAGCTAGGTCATGGATCCAGAGTCTTTCTAAGCAATCTAAGGGCCTTGTCATGACTGCTAAAAAGGTGCTTTTTTTTTTTTTTTTTTTACACACCTGGTACCTAGCATGAGCTCTGCCAAGGTAAAACCATAGTGAAGACCAGGCATCTTAGTTTACCACAAGGCAAACTAAGCAATCGCAGCACTATACACCTGCCTGGGGCTGACCTTGCCTCGTTTACCTCGGAAAAAGTAGCTCAGACTAGATGACCATGATGGTCCCTTCTGACCTTTGAGTCTGAGTCTAAAGTGCCTTGTAGTCACGGTGTTTTTAACCTCAGCATACCTCACTTGAGTTTTGTAGAACAGCTCTCTCAAACCATGACTAACAAATGTTTCCGTGATTGCATTTTAATTATGGAACCAACTTTTTCTTTAAAACAAATAATCTCCTTTATTGTTTATAACCCAAACTTCTACAGCATTAGGCTAGCACATGAGAACCTGAGAGTGAAAAAACCGACTAGTCCATTTTGTCTAAAATGACTTAACACCACAGAGGAACCCTGCTCCTGACTGGGATCTCAGGGCAGTACAGCAGTACAAATAGAAATGATATTGATAACATAGTACAGTGAAAAGTATGTTTGATTTTTTCAGATTATTTTAATAGCCAGAACTTTTGAATCACTTGTGTAGGTGGCACCAGGCCTCTGTGGTCACACTGAGTACCAAGGCATCACCACTCATGCCAGATGGCTCAGAAAAGTAACAATGTAGTGAATATTGTTGTTCCTGCAAAATAATCAGATATATATATCCTCGTATAAATGATGACTTAGTTAATGTAGTTAGTAACTTTGATGTACAGGGGGAAAGAATGAAGAAGGAAAAAAACCCCAAACATTTCAATATAAAAATGGACTCACGGGCCTCTGAAACTATATTTATAACAAGCTGTCTGATCTTGTCCTTAGGTGCAGTTGTTCAGCAGGTTAAATCTTATAAAAATCAGCTTCTCACAGGTGGATATTCAGAAGTTATTTCACTCAGACGTTCATAAGCAACAGAGTTTTTGTAAAATCATGTTTCCTATAAAGGTACTTACACTAGCAACAACTCAAAAATGTGTCAGCCAAGAGGAGATTGATAAATGGTGCGTTTTAAATTACATCTTTCCCCAGAGTGCTTCCTCTTTCAAGAAAATAGTAACAAAAACAAAATCCATTTTGTAACATTTAATCTGTGGAAAGGCTTATGGGTAACATTCCAATGCCATTAGGAAGGGTAGTGTAAAGACAAATGAATGCTGTCAATATAGGAAGGTGGAACCAGGTCTCCATTGCCTGTTCAAATAGTCTTAACAGCAGTCTTCTCTGCACTCTCGTGTCACTGCTATTCACACTAACCAGCACAGGATCTGATCCTGCATCCACTGAAGTTAATGGCAGGCTTGAGCCCCTGCTCCTCAGACTTCAGCAAACATTTCTGCTCCTTGCACGCTAAGACCCATCTTTAATTTGCTGGTGCTGGAGGAAAACCATGCTGAGCTTATACACAGTGTCAAACCCTACACTAAATAGGATGCAATCTTCTTCCAGCAACAGAATACATGGAGATCACCAGCTCCCCAGAGTAAGAGATGCTTAGCAACTATTTAAAAAATATGTATAGCTTCTATTTCTTCAAAGCCTGAAAATAATATCCCCCCCGCCCCTTCCCTATTTGACTATGACTGATCCCCTCCCCTGGGATTGAAATGACACTAAAATGGATCTGGCTCTTTAAAGCCCAATCCAACTATAGCTCTTAGGAGCTAGCCTACAGGGGGAACTCACACATGGTTTTGTTCCACAAGAGAGATGTGTTTTTTTTTAAAAAATTTTAAACTCCTGATCACAGCGGTGAGATCTAAACATTTTTAAAAGATGTTTCAAACCCAGACTACTTCCCCCCATTAGATTATAGCAATCTTGGGAACCTAGATGACTTGACAGTGTCACTTGAGTCAGACTGAAGGACTACCCAACATCCTGTCAAACCCAACTAACAAAGAACACCAGATCGTATGAACGTGTAAAATTCTAAAAGGCCCATAAGGCTGAAAGTGAAGTTCTCTCGAAGGGAGTCAGAACCCACCATTTCATGCTGCAAAATGTCTGATGTTTGCAATTGCATTTCCAAGGCTTTTCTATCTATCCACTTGTATGACCCCTTCTCATTGCAGTTTGAATGCCTTTCAGCAAAGTAGGACTAATCAATAAGGAGGCCTGATTCCTAACAAGTCTCACCAAGCCATAGCTCAACGTCAATATGTGTTACTCAAACTTGGATACAAATTAAAGGGCTTTATTGTCGTAGAACAGCACTCTCTCATAGGCAGGATGGGAGACCATGAAGTCAGCTGGAAAGGTCTTTGGCACCTGGATGCTGCCTGGGTGGTGATGGCTGATACCCAGTTTAATGGGGAATAGCCCACTGCTTCTCAGAGGTGAGGACCTGTCCCCAGCTTCAGGCTGTTTCCCCATCGGCTGCCAAGGAGCACAGACAGACAGTCCTCGCCAAAGAGCCCAGCAATGCAAGACAAATGTCCGTGGCTGCTGCTACTCTAGGAGAGAAGCGGCGGTTCTGATGAGAAGTGGTTTAGCTGCCTCCAAGATGTCCAGTTCGGGGTCCAGCGAACGGGCAAGCCCTTCCAAAACCATGATGGCAAAGACAACTGAGGCAAAGTTACTCTCCAGCTTCACCTGAAAGCATAAGTGCAAAGGTTGTAATGGACTTGGGTGCCTTTGTGCTTTCCAAGCCCCTTTCGCTGAGGTGCCAGCCTGCGGTGGGTGTGGGCTGGGAGGGCGTCTGTGTGCGTAGGCAGCTGGACTGCGACACAGGAGCTCACTCATTTCCCTTCAGTTTCAAATCAGCCTCGTTGCAATTCAGCAGAACTGAGGAGGGGAAGCTGATCATGTCAAAGGAGACGTCCTAAGTCAGCCCAGTAGACAGTACTCTGCACTTCCATACAGGAGAGGATTTTTCCCCTCTATGGAGGAGCAGGAGTTAGGAGTGCTGCCCAGTGCCAACTCGGCTGTAGGAGCTTCCATGGACCTGGCAAGTACACACGCATGAAAAGGGGCAATGTGCACCCCCCCCCTCCACACTGTCATGGAGGGAGCCCCATGGAGCATGCTCCCTAGTTCACAGAAGCATTGTCATAGCTCAGTTGAATTCAATTAAACAAAAGTGATTTTTTTCCGCTTTAAAGTAAGCGCCAGTACCTCCTGGGTAACCCCCTCACAAACCAGCGTGTAGAGCCCAGTGCACCTACGCAACCCTACAATAAGTAAGCAATGCATGCAGGGAAAAAACCAAATTGCTTTCATTTTACTTGTAACAGCAAGGAAAAAATAAATGGAGACACCAACACTGTCCTTTTAAGGTCTGGCGTCAGTTCTGAAATGCAGGTTCTTGAGGGCCAGATCCAAAGCCCCCTGAAATAGATGGAAAAACCCCCACTGGCCTCAAAGGCTTTAAGGCACTCGTTTCCAAGCATCGCAGGCAATACGGCATGCACGATCCCCCCGCACATTTCAGACACTCTCCCTCACCTATGCAATCCCAATGGTTCCCCCCTACCCATCTTTCAGATGGCAAAGCCTGGCACAACTTTTAAGGAGAATGAAATGAACACCGAGAACCTCACCTTGTGCGTCATCAGTAACTTAAAGACACTGGAGAGCAGATTCGCCACTTGAAGCTGGGATGTAAAGATACAAAGAAAAAAGTTAACTCTGCTGAACAGGAGACCATGAATACTACTACCAGCAGGAATGGGAGGGATTTACCAGAGTAAGCGATTGGCATATTGTATGATCCATGTAAAGTCGAAGAATATTAAGTGTCAGATTTTATTATTAGAGATATTGCTCAGACAACAATATTTGCTATGCTCCATTGACAGCCTTATCCATCAGGATGTTGGTAAATATTCAGAGGGCATCAGCTGAGACTCCACCAATATCTATGGCTCTCTCAACCCTCCAGCCCAGGAAGGAGGTAAGAGGGTTGAGAAGACACAACAATCGGTCCCTGCTTTGCTCTGCAGCCTCACTGCTGGAGCACTACTATTGGTTTCAAAGAGAGTCCCAGCAGGATTTAGCCAGAAGGATACAGGCTACAACTCCTTGGATTAAAAACAGTCAACACTATTTTGAGTTAGAAGGAAATAAAAAAGAGTTAGGGGCCTTGATGGAGTTTTTCTCCAGCTGTGAGAATAAAGAATCGTAAAGAATTGGTAACACTGACGAGAGATGGCTGATGTGTAAGCGTCTGGTCTTTCAATCTGGGCCCATTTAAAAGCCAGGGTGTACTCAATAAGAGATAGTGTCCTGGGCTGGGTACCATATTTAGTCTGCTCACCTTTCCCAGTGCTACAGTGTTCGTCCTGGCCTTGGTCACTAGCTCTGCCATTTCAACTTTGAATCTCTCTATGTCCTTGCACTGGTTAGCCCTGGCGTGATGAAGGATCAATTCTGCCACTCTCTCCCCCTGTGAAACAAGTAGGAAGAGATGTGTTTATAAGAATCCCAGACCATGGTAACACCACTAGATCTGTAATGCAGCTGCGCACAGTACCCTCACTCTCAGGCTTCCAGTGGCACCTGTAGTAATTAAATTTCTTTTTGACCAGAGGGGGAGCTCTCAGGGGCCAGCCTACCCTCCTCAGGAGTTTGAGGGCAGACAGAGACTGACAGAGAGAGGGGAAGTGCTGCTGTGTGGACAGTCAGTATGTGGGAAGACCTAAAGCCCCTGTTCCTTTTAGGGCCAGGGACTAGAAGCCTTCTAGTGTTGGGCAGCGCAGAACTCCCTGCTCTCTCAGCCAATCAGGACAAGTTCTGGGAAGGAGGGCTGCATATAATATGCCTCTTCCCTCATAATAGGGGAGACAGTGGTAAGAAGAGCACTGATAGCTAACTGCTCCCATGTCAGGGTGACTGAAACAAAACCCTCTGCCTCCAAAAACGGAGGGAACACTGGGAATCCCCACCCCAGCAGAGATGCCTGGCGAGAAAGGGACATTTTGGTGTGAAGGGTTTTTCAAGTTTTGTTTATTTGAGAGGCTTCCAAGCCAGTGTGGGAGGAACTAATTTAGAGGGCCAGCTGGGAGATGCTAGCTCAGGGATGCAGCCTACTACACATACCCTGGGGGCTGGCTGGCCCATGGAAATAGTGACAGGACCTCGTGTAAAAGCCATTCATCTGTAAGCCGAGCTAGTTCAAAGCCAGCTTGTGTTTCTAGTAGACTGGAAGTAGTTTCACTTCAGTGGCTGTGTGAGATGAGTCTCGTCTCAGAACAGTTCCTGACAGACAACTATTTACTGCATGCTGGCAGTCTCAGACGAGAGGCCAAGGACTGAATGGGTGTGAAGATAAAACTACATCCTCTTGCAGTGAGGTGGACCCTCCAGCTCAAGAATGAAATGCAGCAAGAGAGTTGTGGAAGTGCTGATGTGTGGGTTGTACCTGTTCTGGCACTCGCTTGGGGAACGGTTGTATAATGTACTGCTGACAACTGAGATGACTGACGAATTCCAGATGTCTCCCTTCCCCCAAATCCAGAGCCATCAGCACCCATCTGGAGCAGGCCTCACCTGTCCCTGTACCACAGCCGTGAAGACTGCCTTGAAGTTCTGAAGGTCAGCTCCCTGCAGCTCTGCCACAATCCCTGCATCCAGCAGCATCAGACGGAGCGGGCAGGGGGACAGCTGCACTTCCACGATCAGCGTGTCACACATGTCCACAATGGCGGTCTGATTCTTGTGGCCAGCGCTGAAATGCGCGGTGCCCTGGACCAAGATGTTCCCAGGGTGCAGGTCAGCGTGGACAAAATTATCAACGAACACCTGGAGGGGGTGATATTTATAATAAAAAGGACAAAGGTAACTGGAATAAAATCTTCCACGGTGTGAGACCTGCATCCAAAACCTGAGTAGATGGTAAATGGCATTAGTGGGGTGGTTTCAGTCCTGCCCCCCCATGATCTCTTTGCCACATCACAAAACCAATACACACGGATACAGTTAGTAGCTTCTGCTCAGGAGTGGCCCAATGCTGAAACAGCAGGAGACGCTGTAGGCAAAAATCAGGCAAAGGCCTGGCATGTAGCGAAAATGAAGATTTGCTATGAGTCCAAGATAGTTCTGGGGAATCACAGACCAGGAACAGCATTAGTCTCTCAAAATAGCCATAACTGGACAGAACTCTGGCTTCTCATTGCCAGTACCCATTCAGAATCCAGCATTCACTCTGGCCATGACTGAGTAACTGAATAGTTACAGGTTGCAAAGCCCGCGCTGGGCTAACCACCTTCAACTCAACAGAAAAATGAGGGTAAGTTGCATTGCTCACAAGAGCTGGCCAGATTTATTTTCTTTGTTCCACGCTCAGTATTATATTTCACCTACCTGTAAATTGGTAGCAGCAGATGCTTTGACAAATGGAATTAGAAGGTTAGCTTGTTTCCCTGGGGCTTTTATAAGTCCTGTAGCCTCCGCTGAGATGATACTTAAAACTTACATTGTGCTTTACGTCTCCAAAGCTATGTGTTTAATATTAAATTAAATGCAGTTCTATGGCTTCCCAAAGCAATACACCTCTGTGTGTGTGTGTGTGTGTGTGTGTGCGCGTGTGTACACACACACACGTATTAGGCTAATTGAATTATTTTAACAATGGGAAGGCATCCTCCTCCTCAGTTCAACTCTTAAACACAGCCCAGACTCTTACCATCTTTAGGAGCATGTCCATGCCCATCTTGGCTAGTCTCTTCTTGAGCTCCGAGGAAATGTCCATGTGCAGATACTGGGATATGGGCTGACTCTCCTTAAACAAGGACAGAATGGGAGTCAGACAGATCCTATAGATCCCTATGTCTTACTCCCCCACCATCCGCATTCCAGGGTCATGGTCTCTCCTGCCCTTGGCAGGACAATTAAAATGCCGCAAAGGGGGCTAGGTTAATACAGGCTCAATTTGCTGTGGCTGATTAAGCCAGAGAAGCAAAGGTTTGGGACTGGGAGGTGATTGGCTAAGTGGGTGTGAAACAGGCTATGAGGGATTTTGGGGGCAAAAGAAAATATATAGGTAGAATTGACACACAGAGTGGAGCTGAAAGAACAGCTTTGGGAGTGGATTCAAAGCTGGCCCACGATGAAGATGAACCAACAAACCCAACTATATCCCTTTATTGGACCAGATCAGGTTAGATTCTTGAACTATTCACCCAACCGTAACACAGAAAAGGAGAACTGGAGTGTGTTTTATGGGCAGAAAACACAAATAGAAACACAAGATTGCTAGAGAACAGTTCTGGTTTCCTTTTAGCACCCAGGGTCTTGTGCCCTTTCCTACGCAGAGTTGAGACTACATTTCTCACCCTTTTCAAGGTCACTTTCCCCGAAATAAGAAGAGCAAGAAAGGAAAGAGTGAAGGAAGGACCCAGACACATTTTAGCCAATAGCAGAGAGACGCACTCTCCTACCACTCATCTTTCCCTCCCTAGGCCACCTCTAGGAAAGAGCTTTGTGTTGAGGTTAAGATCAACCATTGAGTGTAAACCTCTAGCACCACCATTCTTCTCATGGCCGCTGTAGCTCTTACCTCAAACGTTTCCACCAGGATATTTCTCGTTACAAAGGGATGAAGTGGAGTTGGGAACTTAACAAAATCCACATCCAGGAAATTTTTCTGGAAGCGCTCCAGGTTTCTGGCTTCATAGCGTAGGTCAAGCTAGAGGGATGAAGAGAAAGGGGAGACTGAGTGGTACAGGGGTGCAGAACTAGGAGAACAGGAAGCCTGGAGGGTCCTGCCTAAGCTACCACCGCACTGCCTGACATTCAACCCCAACGGTGCTCAGCCAACTCCACCAGAAAACTGGTTAAAAAGCAAGAACCTCAATGAAAAAAAAAGAAAAAAAGAAAAAAAAAAAAGAAAAAAAAAGAGATGGTGTTTCTTAGCTAAGCTTTCCTGGTGGAAATATTACAGAATGAGGCACCCCAGGGGTAGGCATCTTAGAACTACTTCAATTAGATAGAAAAAAGTGACAAATATTCCTATTTATTATCTGTATTACAGTCGTGCAGGGTCACAACCAAGATGGGGACCCATTGCGTTAGGTGCTGTACATACACATAAGCGACATTCCTTGCCCCAAAAAGAGTGTACAATCTAACTAGACCTGCCAAAGGGCGGGAGAAAGGAAGTGTTATCCTCATGTTACAGACAGAGAACTCAGGCAGGAAGAAATTAGAAGTGTCTTGCCCAAGGTCACCCAGGCAGTCTGCAGCAGAGTCCAGAACCGAATCAGGATTCCGGAGTTCCAATCCAGTGCCTTAAGCACAAGATCATGCTTCCTCTCTAAGTCACACTCCTTCATACCCCCAAAATATATTTCTTAGCTCTCAGTGGCTGTTTGAGGAAGCAGAAGGGTGACCGCCCCTCCATAATTTGGAAATGATGACTATCCTGTGAGTATTATTATCCCCCTAAAAGAGAAATGAAAGGAAACGAGGGCAGGCTTCTTAGATACTGATCCTGTCCTGACTCTTCTCACAGTTTGTACCCTAGGCAAAAGGCCTGGCTGCCTGACCAAGGAGGTACTAAACACCCTGGGGCTGAAGACATCCCTAGTGTAATTACTGATGTCACTACTGTGCACCAGAATGCAGTGATGCTGCACAAGATGCCAGATTCTCTTCTTAATTTCTGGTAATAATGGGTAGGTGGATGTATGACAAAGGGAGGAAGCAACCGTGCTTCAGTATATGCAGAGTATGGAATTATGCCCACCTGTTGAGTCATGAGCTTCTCAAACTCCTCCACTATTTCAGTCAGACTGAGCCACTTGAGCCCCGGGAAAAGCCCAATGATCTTGCTGCCCATCTTCATCAGAAGCAGATCTATCTGGACCTGGTGGACTAGTCCAGGATGCAGGACCTGTGTGAGAAACAACAGTAGGCAGATCATCTCCCATGGGCATGATGCCGACACTGTAGGGAAGCCAGTCCATTCAGTTTAGTAAGCTAAGACGATAGCTCCTGAATAGTCACACGCCAGGCTGTAATGGAAATACCCTTTCGACTAAAAAGGAGCTGCTGTTAGCTCTGTCAACAATGCACATTTCCCAGGGATCCATGCTTCAAAATGTGACTAAAAGAAGTCTTTAAAATACTTTTTAAACTGCTCACATTTATTCAGTTTAGAACCTACAATGTCACCAAAACTAATTTACAACTGCTTTCCCCATCCTCCCTTCATCTGCAGCATACTATCTATTGGTATTCGGGGGGGAGGAGGGGGGGGGGGCCTGAACAGGGTATTTATTTCATGGTTAAAAAGAAGCAGAGAAGAGCTGGAGAATTTACTTAAGACCAAAAGTGAAGTCTAGCTAAGTACACAGTTTTAAAATAAATGGGGCCTTAATGGTCATGTCTAGTGCCCACATGGCAGCCAACAGGGCATGACTGGAGTGTCTGTATTTTGGAGAGTCCCAGACATGGAACAGCAAGGGCTGTTGAGGATCAGGTTTGAGGATCATTAGTGGCATTTTGTGACAAGCAGTACCACAGGCTCCAACTGAAGAATACTGGGAAAAAACTGCAGGGGCAGAAAGGTTAAGCAGCACCCCTCCTGCACTGCATTTAGTCCTCGCCACATCTATTAATTTTTCATGAGAACTAAACTCTCCATCAGATTCACTCAGCAATCTCTAATTCCAGTCATCCGCCAACAATCTATATTACTTACTTTAATGGCTACAGGAATAAGATGGTCCATCTCATCTAAACCGTCGACAGATGATGTGTTTGTAGTTAGCTGAGATCCAGACATCTGCTTCTCAGAGGCAGCATTTCTATTAATACCTTCATTGGAACGTTCTTCCTGAAGTGAATGGTCTGCACTGCCGTCTTCCAAAATCTCTCCAGCCTTCCATTTCCAGGGCCACCTGAAGAGGCCCCTAAGACCAGACACCTCCCAGGCTTCAAAAGCAGATTCTGTTTCAGAGTTCTTCACTCGTTCCTCGAACTGGGGGTCCTCAATAGTAGTGGCATCAGCATAAGCTTTATATACCTGGGCAACACAACCCGAGCCAATGGGTTCCTTGCTTTTAAACTTGAGGACTCTCTTCCAGTCTTCCCCAAATGCTCTCCTGAGGAAGTGTTTGGTGTAACCCCAGGGATGAGGGGTCACCTTGACATGAAGCTTGGAAAACTTAATACAGAACTCTTCAGAGAAGAGATCTCTCCTGGTGCACGCCCACTGGCCCAGCTTGATATAAGTGGGACCCGAGGACTCCGTGGCCTTGAGCAGAAGATGGAGCCAGAGGGCTGAAAAACCTGAAGACAGGTAGGTCATGGGATAAAGCAGAAGCAAAGGGCCAAACTTCAACAAGAGAACACAAGCCCGGAGTCCCAGGCGAAGGGCAAAGCCAAGATGCCAGAAGAATCCAGCTGAAGGTTTATTTTTGGCAGGTTCAGGGAATAAGGATGCACACTGGTTTGATACTTCCTGGCATCTCACCACAGACACCTTCGTGATCCCCCAGCACACTAAGGTGGTCTTAGCCAAGGCTTGAGTTTTGATCAAGCTGTGTTTATCACTAGATGGGGAGTTGCCAAATTTATTACCCCATCTTATCCAAACCAGGTTTTTCCTTACATTGAGGGGCCTTAAACTGAAAAGGGAAATCCTAGCAGCGCAGCCCCAGGCAATCATAATCCTGGAGGTCAAAAATGACAGAGAAAGTTGCGTACCTATTGGCGGACAGTTCAGCCCAAATGGAGAACAGCAGCAGCTAAATCAAACATTTGTCATTTTTTGTTTTGCTTCCGTGTTGGTGAAAAACGGGAGAAAAAAAAAAGCACCCTGGGTGATGCTCAAAAACTGGATTTACAAGGCTTGGTTTTGTTCGTTAAACCAAAGTGCAAAAAAAAAAAAAAAACACCCGCGAGTCTGTACCTGTCAGCACCAGAATCTGCTGTCATGAGACCAAAGGCTGGGGTTTGGGCTGACTTGCTCCCCTCCATGGGTGAGCAGAGTCCCCCCCCGCGAGAATCAGGTCAACAGTCTCTGTTCTTACGTCAGAGCGCAACCTCCTCCAGGCCAGGCCCGGCAGCAGCGGCAGAGGGCCACGGCCAGGCTCTGCTGGAGGCGAGCCTCTGCATCCCCTTCACAGCCAGCCCGCTCGCCCCTTCACCTTCCCCGTCTGGCTGGTTTCCCTGCCTCCCCAGCGCCCGGTTCATTCAGACTCAGCGTCCCGCCGGGGAGCGACGGGCAAAGCCGGGGGACGAACAGCGGCGATTCCCCGCCGCGGAGCCAAACCACGCGGGGGCTGGTGGGCGCGGCAGAGCCCCCGGGGCGCGCCGATCCGCTCCTGTCCCCACGCCGCGGCACGGGGGCCAAGCGAGCAGGCTACACCACGTTCCAAGCGCGCGGACTTCCGTGGGCCGCGATGGCCCCGCCCCTTAAAGAGACAGCGACTGGCGCTGCGGCGCAGAGCGCGGGAGGGGAGCCTGTCCCTGCTGCGCCTTATGGGGCTGTAGCTCACCAAAGCTTATGCTCAAATAAATTGGTTAGTCTCTCAGGTGCCACAAGTCCTCCTTTTCATTTAGGACATAGTCTTGCTTAGACATGGGGTGGGCCGTACATTTGTATCTCCCGCCCTGCTATTCATTGTATTGTTGTTTACTACTGGGTTTCAATATTTGTTTCAAGTTTCAGTCGTTACAAGCTCTTATGGCCCTCCATTATTATCAATATAACTTGGTCCTAACTTTCCTGGCCAGGTCGCACTTAACCTGTGCCGTGTACAATGGAGTCAATCCCTGAAGTTATTAACATGATGTTTTTGTTCTGCTCGGTGGCTGTTTGGGGAGTCCGCTGAAAGGTGTTCTACTTCCTGCTAAATTACATTTTCCATCCCTTGTTAATTTCGGCAGGTAGAGCCTCTGGCAGGGGGGGAAATTAGTCCGTTTCCACGGCTCGCGTAGTTTGGGATAGAGACAGCTCATCTGTCAGAGTAAGGCTGTTTTGCAGGCAAAAACAATTATGGCTTTTCCCAGCATCTCCTTCCAGTAGCAGAAAATAATATTTTAAGTTGATTTTTAGTCTAAGTCTTGAGATTTTGGTTTTAATTCTCTGCTCTGTGACTTCTGAGTTAGATATTTTATTTTGTTCTTTAATCTTGTTTTAACTTTTGGGATATTTCTCTTGTTTGTTTTCATCTTGTTACTAGAGGGAGAATATGTAAAAGCACAGTAGCTCCTTTCCCTGCGGGAGAAACTACATGTGAGTGGGGCAAATGACAGATTTTGTAGTTCCTTTGCAATTCTGAAAATTCAGGGGAAAGTTTTATTTGAGGTTAGAACTGAAAACAAAAATTTTCTAGAATTTTTGGTCAATTGAAAAGGGATGGGGTTGAAGAAAACATTTTCTTCAGACAAAATCAAAATGTTTTGTTTTCATCCTAACCATTTTAAACCTTTAAAAAAAACTAAAGGAAATTTTGAAATCATTTCAAACCAAAAATTGAAATGTTTCATTTTTAAAATATCTCAAAACAAAATTTCAGTTTTTTTCTGAATTTTTTTAACAACAAACAATTCAGCAAAATCAGCTTGAATTAGCAGAATAGCTTGGGTGTTGTCAAATCTGCATTTCTCTCTGAAAAAAAGTTTCAGCTGAAAAGGTTCACCTACCTCTACTCTACATGAATTTATTCTTTGCTATGCCCAAGTATGAAAGAGCTGATTGATCGAGGTTTATGTCAAGGAAAGAAACAGTCTTTTTGATTAACAAACCAGGAATTGATAACATGCCTCTAGCTTTATAATACATGGGGATATGGTGAGAGATCTTGTTCATAAAATTCTGAATTGTTACTGGCAATGGTGGAAGACATTGGCCATAGTATTTATTCCTTTTAAAAGACAAGTTATTGTATTGTGTACTTATAGCTCTGATCGCAACAGCTCAAGGCTTTTCATATGGGTAGAAAAGCTAAAATCATCTAATGTTTGTTTATTTAAACAAAAAGTCACCACCCTCATAAAGAAGCAGAAATACCACACTGTTGGAATCTCTAATCTAATATAGATTGGAGTGATTACAGACACACTGTGATAATTAATTCTGTTCCGAAAAATACTGAAAGAGAGGGAGATAACTTGGAATGCCTGGGAGCTATGGATGGACATGAAGGTTAGTTGATTTAAGTGACAAGACAGGTTTTACATATGTGTGTGTTGGTGGTGATACGGGGGTGCTCTGGAGTGAATGTAACAAGTGCAGGAGCATTTGCTTTGTTTCAGTTAAGCAGACGGATAGCTCAGATGAAAGCAGGACAGGGACTCATAGACTTTAAGATCAGAAGGGACCATCATGATCATCTAGTCTGACCTCCTGCACATTGCAGGCCACAGAACCTCACCCACCCACTCCTGTAATAGGCCCATAACCTCTGAGTTACTGAAGTCTGCAAATCATGATTTAAAGACTTCACGTTACAGAGAATCCACCAATCTGTTTGCTCTCAGGAGCAAGTGATTCCACATTTTGGTGTAAATGCCTCTGGTTTAATGTAGGAAAGAGAGTCTAGGCTTATGTTTAATAAATATAGGAAAAGGTCCAGGCATTGAAAAGAAAATGACGTGAAGAAAACCACAAGTCGTATGTCTCTGTGGTTGGTAAAGTACAGGACAATGTATCCTTTTTCAACGGTTGCAGAACTGTGTATTAAATATTAGTGAGCTGGGCTGTACTGAGCCTTTGGGGGAATTCTCCAGGAAAATGCTTGGGATCTCAGCTACTCTCATACGATTGAAAAAACTGCGTATTGACTTAGCTCTCCAACCCAGTAATATTGCAATCCTGTGCACAGTTCCTGTCTGCTCACTGTGGTCTGGAACCAAACCCCTTCAAACTGAATGCCCTTCTCTCCCACCCCCAATTGGAGGGAGTTGGGAATCTTGTCTGGGTCTGAACTTGGTGGTCTCCAGGCCCATTTCTGATTCATTTATTTGCTTTTAATCTCTTGCCCCTGACACATCATTACCCACAGAGAGCAGGACTGGGGTTTCTCTGCCTTACCAAAGGGAAGGGAAGGCCAACATTTTCAAACGTGAGTGCCTGAAGTTAGGTACCGACATCCATACCGAGGGACCTAAATAGAAGTGTCTCAGTTTTTAGAGGCGCTAGCTCCCAGCCAAAAACATCCACTGGTATCAGTGAGAGCTGCAGGTGCTCAGCACACCTGAAATTGCAAACCCATGAGTTGTGGGCGGCAGACACACTATCAAATAAATCACACCTGGTACTGCAGAGGCTGGAGGAGAAACCCTCCTCCCTCAGCTCCAAAACCCTAGAGCTTTAGCCAGCAGGTCTTTTGTTCTGTGGCCCAGCCACTATCGCGTGACTGCTCTCTCGGTGCGTTGCGTTAGAATTTCAGTGAGCCTTACAAACATTAATTAATCCTCACTAGATCTCAGCAATTTGTTTCAGCAAATAGTAAATTTGTTGAAAAATGCATTTTTTTAAAGCACTGAAACTATTTTCAAATTCAGGTTGAATTTGGTGAATAGTTGTGGGTGGAAAAAATTAGGAAATGTCAAGATGATTTTGAAAGGAATCATTTCCACATTTTGTTTCACATTGACAGTTCATTTTGAAAATGTCATTTGAAACATTTTGTTCAACCCCCCTCCCCCCCAAAATATTTTTATTTCTGTATTGAAAAACTGGGGGGAAATCAGTCCATTTGAAATGGACCCATTTTTAATTTTATTTTTCAGTTCCCCTTCAAAACAAAAATCAATTATTCACCAGAATTTTCAGAAGGGCTCAGCACCTGTCAGGCTGCTGATTGCTCTGACCATTGGCAAGAAACTCTAGAAGCCCCAGAAACACACAGCCAGTGAGCCAGCAGTTCTTCTTGCTGCTTCCACTTCAGATTCTCCTGCCTGAGTCCTCCTGTATGGGCCAGAGTGAGGGTTGAACTGGCTCTGGGAAGTGAGCTCCCCCAACCTAGGGAGAGGAGGGAGAGCTCTCCCTGTGCCTTCAGCAGAGCTCTGGGGACTGTGCTTCCCAGTGCTCCTTACCTTGGCCCCTACACTTGAATCTCTGGGAAGTCTCTGGGGAAGTGCAGTGTAGTGGGATTTCAATAGAGCACTGCCATCAGGAAGCTGGAGGAAGACTTTCCAAGGGGCAGAGACAGTGTGGGGACAAAGGGTTTCTGCACAGATGATCTTGGTGTCCCGTGGGTCCCTAGGTTTGAGGATTGGTCCTGTGCCCTTTTTTTATAGATTCACAGATTCCAAGGCCAGAAAGAGCCATTGTGATGATCTAGTCTGACCTCCTGTATGACACAGACCAGAGAACTTCCCCAAAATAATTCCTAGAGCAGATCTAGAAAAGCATCCAATCTTGATTTTAAAATGGTCAGTGATGGAGAATCCAGCACAACCCTGGGTAAATTGTTCCAGTGGAGAATTACTCTCCATGTTAAAAATTGACACCTTCCTTCCAGTCTGAATTTGTCTAGCTTCAGCTTCCAGCCATTGGACCATCTTTTGCTGGAGTTAAACTTCTCTCCACCCACTCCCCTTGACATGACAGTGTGAAAGGACCTCTGAGAGGAGATCCGTGCAGGAACTCCTTTCCTCCTCCCCTCCCACCAAACAACTGTGGAGTGGACAGAAACTTGGTGAGGTATATGAGGGACGGTACAAAGAGCTGAGCACCGCTATCATTAAATGACCCAATGTCCCTCAGCCCCCCCCTCCCCCCCGGGTGGGCTAGTGGCACGCTAGAGCTGGTTGCAAAAGGTCAACAAAAGATTAAACATTTTAGGAAATTATTTTTCCATTTTCTGACCGACTCCGGAGCTCAGCTGTGTCACGGCACAGAGCATGGGAGCTCACAACCACAGCTCAGCTCCTCTGTGGGATGCTGCATCCAGCCCCCCTCAGAGATTATCTCATTGCTAGGTGTGATCTTCTGGAGATAGCGGAGAGCAAGGGGTCTTCCAAGAGACCCTCTCAGAAGGTGTGGGGAGGGAAAGACAACCTTTGCTTTGCACATTCTAGTTTAGGGACCCCTTTAAGTTGTAGGAATCCTTCTCTCCTTCCACTGTTCTCCTTTATTAACCCCAGTAGTCCCAGCCTCCTAGTTTATGATACATTTACTGACCCCTCTTAACACCAGATTTGGGCTGGTTGGAGGAAGTCACTCAAGAGCACTTTCCTCAGAGCAGAATGCCCTGTGTCAGTGCTGCGGTGGACGTCCTTCCCTCCTCAGGGTCCAGAGGTTTCTGCCTCTTCTGTTGTAGTTGTACATTATCACAGCTAGATGGCACTCTCCGCATTTCTGATGTTCAGCCTCTAACAGCTTCTTAGGGTTGCCAGGTGGCCCTCCAGGGAAAGATGCAGGGATTCTGTGCAGAGAGTTTCGCTGGTTCATTTATTAACATTTTCCGAATGATCAACCTTGTGTTTGGCCACATACAAATCGTTAAGTTCCTACTACCAAGCCAGAGGCAGGGGGCACTGCAGTATGGGCTATTGAGTAGAGCCCAGGGCTCCGAAGCCATGCTGCAAACCTGTGGCAGAGCCAGGGAAAGAATCCAGCTTTCCTGACTGTCCCTGCCACAGGTTTGCAGCATGGCTTTGGACAAGTCACTTGAAATCCAGGCTCTATTGAAGCCAATGGCAAAGCTCCAACTGACTTAGGGCCAGAATTTCACCCTCTGTGTTTGTTCCCTATCTCTAAAGTGGAGGGAAAATAATACTTGTCTCATAGGAGTGTTGTGGGGACTAGTTAAGGGCCTGATCTTACAAGCATGTATGTGAGTAACTAGTTTATAGGAGTGCACTATCCCTTTAAATAATTTTTGAGCCTTCTATTGGCACTCGTGTGTGTTATGTTTTAGAAGCTGCCAGTTTTTTAGCAGAACTAATCAGCTGTTTAGTAAACACCGTTATCTGAAAGTTAACTGTGTCTGTATGTTTTCTTCATATTGTTTTTGTTGAGCTAAGAGCAAAGGACAAAACTGTAACTCTATTCACGTGCATAGTCCCACTGAACTCATAAAGTTACATGTGTAAATAAATGTTGGCAGGACAGAGGCCTAAGTTTGTAATGTGCTTTGAGATCCTCAGACTCATAGCCAATTAGTTCATTTTATCATCTATCATTGTATTACGTGAAGTTATGGTCAATTTATATGCTATTTCATATATAATCAATGTATGCTAAATCGATTTAAGTTGTAGGATTATAGAAGTATAGAATTGATAAATATTTAGGAGTGATGACTGTGTAGTAGGCATACAAGTAAAACGTGGCTGAAATGCATGGTCTGCATCCTGAGAGCTGTAAGATTTTAGCTTAGTGATACTAGGCCATAGGCTTAAGAATACTTAACATGAATGAGTGACCTAGGAATAACCCTATGCCCATAAGGTCAGAAGGTGACTGTAAAGATGTGCCAATAAGTGATTGCGATAGACTGCAGTGTATTTCCCAAGACCATGAGACACTTGATTGTAACATCTTTGAATGTCTGTCTTGACTACAGGATACATGTCAGGCATAAATGCTAATGAGAATAAGAGGAACGACTGTACAAACAACCTATGAAAAATAGGGCAACCAATATTCATGGGGTGTGGAAATACAAATAAGGAAAAGAGGGTTGACACTTTCATGCATATACATTAGGTGTTAGGTGTGGTCAATATAAAAGAGGGTTCCATGGTTTGGTAAAAGTGGGAAAACCCAAGGGATGACCCCACAGGAAATCCCAGCAGGAACCATCCCTCTAGTGATGATTGACTATTGAGAGGTCCATCGGACCCTAGAATATCATTGAGGCTGTGAGTATGAGTACAGTTATAATTATTAATCATAGAATATCAGGGTTGGAAGGGACCTCAGGAGGTCATCTAGTCCAACCCCCTGCTCAAAGCAGGACCGATCCCCAATTAAATCATCCCAGCCAGGGCTTTGTCAAGCCTGACCTTAAAAACTTCTAAGGAAGGAGATTCCACCACCTCCCTAGGTAACGCATTTCAGTGTTTCACCACCCTCCTAGTGAAAAAGTTTTTCCTAATATCCAACCTAAATCTCCCCCACTGCAACTTGAGACCATTACTCCATGTTCTGTCATCTGCTACCACTGAGAACAGTCTAGAGCCATCCTCTTTGGAACCCCCTTTCAGGTAGTTGAAAGCAGCTATCGTATCCCCCCTCATTCTTCTCTTCCGTAGACTAAACATCCCCAGTTCCCTCAGCCTCTCCTCATAACTCATGTGTTCCAGTCCCCTAATCATTTTTGTTGTCCTCCGCTGGACTCTTTCCAATTTTTCCACATCCTTCTTGTAGTGTGGGGCCCAAAACTGGACACAGTACTCCAGATGAGGCCTCACCAGTGTCGAATCACTTCCCTCGATCTGCTGGCAATGCCCCTACTTATACATCCCAAAATGCCATTGGCCTTCTTGGCAACAGGGCACACTGTTGACTCATATCCAGCTTCTCGTCCACTGTAACCTCTAGGTCCTTTGCTGCAGAACTGCTGCCGAGCCTTTCGGTCCCTAGTCTGTAGCGGTGCATTGGATTCTTCCGTCCTAAGTGCAGGACTCTGCACTTGTCCTTGTTGAACTTCTTCAGATTTCTTTTGGCCCAATCCTCCAATTTGTCTAGGTCTCTCTGTATCCTATCCCTACCCTCCAGCGTATTTACCTCTCCTCCCAGTTTAGTGTCATCTGCAAACTTGCTGAGGGTGCAATCCACGCTATCCTCCAGATCATTTATGAAGATATTGAACAAAACCGGCCCCAGGACCGACCCTTGAGGCACTCCACTTGATACCAGCTGCCAACTAGACATGGAGCCATTGGTCACTACCCGTTGAGCCCGACAATCTAGCCAGCTTTCTATCCACCTTGTAGTGCTTCCATCCAGCCCATACTTCTTTAACTTGCTGGCAAGAATACTTGGGAGACCATGTCAAAAGCTTTGCTAAAGTCAAGGAACAACACGTCCACTGCTTTCCCCTCATCCACAGAGCCATAGGTTTTTTATAGAATTTCCATATGCATGGGAAATTTTAACTTTTCTTGTTGCTTTAATAACACTTGCAGTACAGATATGACTTTGTATTTGTGATTGTGTCTGTAGTCATTATCCTTGGACTTCATGTGTTCCTAGAGCCTCCACATGTCAGAAAAGCACCAGAGGCAATTTCAGTCTGTTGAGCTTGAAACTGTAGCAACCAGAGCCGAAGCCACAGTGGTATAATACAACATCACTAAATTCCCTTTAAATAAAGTAAAAGGCTACAGACTGCAGATTTTATGTCGGTTGAAATATCCTGTGAATACATACAGCATTCTCTCTTTTATTTTCTTCACTATTGCACATATTATAATTCTCTATGAAGTCAACAGTTATTTGCAATGGGAGATGGGTTAAATTTGCCCCAGGAGATACAGATATAGATATAGATAGATATGACTTTCTTACATATAGTTCTTGTCCTTGCTTTTACTATCCACATTATTTTTGATCCTAACAAAAACAGGAGGAAGAGGGACCTTTTGGTTTCCCCCCCCTGCCATCCCACACAGCAGGGTCAGCACAGCACAGGGAAGGGGAAAACAATTTAATCAGAGAGATGTAATTATATTTCAAGAGCATAAATCATTTGAATGGTGATCTGTGGGGATGAAATTAATCTCCTCTTTTTATGCCTGATATGCCAGTGTTTTGGTATCTAAAAGTTATGGGGATGGGGACAAGGCATTGTGTGTGGGCAGCATCCTAGTAAGATATATGATGCTTTTTCAGAGTGCCAGTTTCTGTGTTGCATTAAGAAAAACAGGAACAGGGCTCCATAAAATGAACCTCAAATCGATCTTCCTATTGACTTAGTAGAATGCCATTGTATTGCAGCAACAGTGTGGTTATGTTTAGCTTGGCAAGGTAAAATTCTGCCCTTTTATTATTGCTGGGTTTTGTATTACAGTAGTGTCTTAAGGGCCCAGCTGAAACTGGAGCCCCATTGCCCATATGCACTGGTAAGACAGACTACCCTGAAGGGGCGCATACTGTCAATAGACAGAAAGTAGGATTCTTATTTCCATTTTATGGCAGAGGCTTGAGGCTCAGAGAGAGATTAAGTGATTTGCCTAAGATTATTCGGTTAGTCCTTTGTCGAGCAAGGACTTGAACCCAGTTCTTCTAAAGCCCAGTCTAGTGCCATAACCATCAGACCAGGCTTCATTACTTTTTTTTTTTTCTTCCCCTTGGTTGGGAACTCAGAGCATTAGATATGGAGCTTTTCACTTGTGGAGAGACAACTGGCAATCACTAGAGTCTTCAGATTTCGGGGGCCCCTTCTGGTTTGGTTTTAGGCCTTAGTATGTCTACACCACAAGTGCTACAGTGGCACAGCTGCAGCAGTGCGGCTGCCATGCCGTAATGTAGACACTTGTTACAGTGACAGAAGGGGTTTTTCCATCACTGTAGGAAATCTACCCCTCAAGAGGCAGTGGCTAGGTCGATTGAAGAATTCTTCTGTCGGCCGAGCTGCGTCTACAGTGGGGGTGAGGTCAACCTAACTATGTCCCACAGGGAGCAAACTCTTTCGCAGCCCTGAGCAGAGTAATTAAGTTGACCTAAGTTTTAGGTGTAGACCAGGCCTGAGTTATGATGGCAGAGCACTGAGCCTTGTTCTTCTTTTCATCTCTTTTTGGCGGTCAACAATCCATGTGCCCATGCTGCCTCTTTTGGATCTATACTTGTCTTTGATACTATTGCCCTGGAGGGTTTTTTGACACCATGACTCTGGAGTGATTGATGAAGCAATGGTTCAGTAGCTCTACTGTTATCAGAGAGAATCCAAAAGGAAGCATCAGGCAATTGTTCTTGTGCCTTAAAACCCTCTTCTCTGTATGAGGAGGTGCAAAAAATAATGGCACCCTGCTTCTGACCCATGCTTCTATAAGGCTCGAGGGGGAGATGGAGAAGCAGTATGGGCTGCGGTGCCTTCATGATGCTGCTGCTGTTCAGCTCTGCGTTTCCTTCTCTTTGAACTAGGAGGATTATCCACTCTGGACATGCAGGGTCTCAGTGAGGGCTAGCTGGCTGAAACACAATTTCCCCAGGGTGGAGATGACGCTAGTTGGTTGGGGATGTTGTCTGGAGGAGAAGGCAGAGGGTGCGTCAGCCTGCTTAATGAAGGATTGTTGCCTGCCTTTTGTTTTTTCCATCAACAGAAGTTGATCCAATTAAAAAGTATTACCTCGTCCACTTTGTCTCTCTAGTATCCTGGAACCAAAAGTTCTACAACACCACTGCCTTCTGTTAGTCAGATGTGCAATTAAGCAGGGTCCCGCTGGACTGCTGACTGCTTTCTGATGGTCAAATAGCAGCAGTGTGTTTGTTCTTCTGTCTCTCGAATAAAGAGATTGTGACCTTTCTTCCTTGGTGCAGCTTTTGCCGCAGGTATCTGTGTCTCTGTCACCCTTAGATTGGGTCACAGCAGTATGCACCACAAGGATGACGCCTGAAGACTGCATGAAAACTTCACTCAGTACAGAATGCATCTGCCTTTTAGGCCTGGTCTACACTACAGAGTTAGATTGAGAAGTAAGGCACCTTACGTTGACCTAACTCTGTAAGTGTGTATGTTACAACGTTGCTTCCGCCAATGTAAATCGTCCCCTACAGCAACCTAAAAACTCCACCTCTGCTCACAGCTGTCGGCTGTGGACGGGAGAGGGCAGTGGCTCCAGTTGTGAGCCCTGTGTGGGTCAGGCGCACTTCAGCTGATAGTGCCCTACAGTGCCCCACACAGTTGAGGCCACGCATCACCGATGAAGGGGATGTAGTGTGGTCAGCTGTATGGCGACCTAATTTAGGTTGACTTAATTCTGTAGTGTAGTCTTGCCCTTACTTAGGAGTATGTCTTGTACGGTGCATGTTATGCTCCTGATCCTGAATCTACAAAGGCTTCAAGTTATTTCCCAGGTGCAGTTCAAGTTCTTTATGGTCTGAATTTTAGCTATTTAGAAACCACCTCTCTCATCATGCCCTATCTCAGTATTGCCAGCCCCAAGCATTCAACAATCCTGAGTTAGGTCCTCAAAAGAAGTCATTATATTAGCATAAAAATCATGGATTTTAAAATAATAACTCTTGGGTTCTTTTTATTTGCCTCCTTGTGCTGAAGGGTTTAGGCATCATGTTTTCAAGCTTTTCTCTGCAACCACGAGAGGTAGAAACTTACTTAAAAAAATAAAAGTTGAGATTCTCAGGTAACAACCTGATTCCAGCAGTTGGGGGCTTTAAGAAAAACACCTGGAGACCCAGCATACCCCTTACAGCCATGGCTAATGAAACCTTACACGGGACACTTGGACAGCAGTAAGGAGCAGTTCAACAATAGGCTGAATAGGTGCCGGATGACCGTGGAATATGCCTTTGACAGATTAAAGGCACGCTGGCGATCCCTTTATGGCTGGCAGGTTAGATCTCAATGAGGATAATATTCCCATGGTCATAGGTGCATGTTGTATGTTACATAATCTCTGTGAAGCTAAGGGTGAAAGGTTTGTTCAGGGGTGGAGTGCTGAGGCAGACCGCTTGGCTGCTGATTTTGAGCAGCCAGATACCAGGGCTATCAGAGGGGCCCAGAGGGAGGCAATTTGAATCAGGGAGGCTTTGAGGCAACACTTTGAAAATGAGAACCAGCAAGGTATATCTCTGTGATTGGTGCTGTAATGTTACATTACATGAAGTTTTCCTGGGAAGCAATGGTGACATTGGGGGCCTTACATTCCAGTAAGCAAATGATTAAACTGCCTATGTATGTATTGGTGGTGCCCGCTATCTCAATTTGTAGGAAACAGATAAAGATGAGTTACCCTTCAAAAACTTTGCTTTTATTGCACAAGAAACAACACACACAGATACACAGAGACGCTTGGTGGGAAAGGAGGTACCAGGGAAGGGCAGGCTCTCAGAGCTGTGTGAGGTCCAGCTATCATTGTGAAAGTTATCTGAGGGGGTGGAGTGAAGGGGAAACCGAGAAATCCCAGAAAGTGGAAAGGACTGTGTGGGTGGAGTTTTGGGGGGCACAGAAAAGATTTCTGGATGTGCTGCAGGGGCGGGCAGGCATGGATCTGCTCAGTCTGCAGCATTATTAAGGACGTTGGTATCTGCGTTTGCTCCTCCATTATTTTAATCATCTGCTCAATAGCGTCCTTAACAAACTCCTGATTTTCTTTTCTGTTCTGCCTTTCGGCTTCCCTCCACTCCTTGTGTTCCCTTTTCTCTGCACTGGAGAAGTGCAGTACCTCCTGGAACACATCTTCTTTGCTCTTAGGCATTTTCTTATCTGGCAGAGACGCTCGGCCGGTGTGTGAGGGGTGTTCCTCATGGCTACATCTGCCAAAGCACAAGGAACAATGCACAGAAGCCTGATTGTTAAGTTCACACACAGCACTGAAACATTTCTGTAAAGTACATCTCTGGTAGCATACCAATCACTTTCTCATTGACCCTTGGCAAGCACACACCTCTGTGAACACCCAAAGCACGGTGAGTGTTGGCTGGGGTGGGGGAGCGCTCTACACGGGGGAAAGAGCACTCTGCAAGTGTTGTGGTGCAGCCGACTAGGGAAAAAATTAAAAATTCTTTTCCACAGTCAGGGGTCATTGTAGCAGATATCTCACTGCTGAGGGTAAACAGGGAAGCGAGGTTGCATCTACTACATGCTTGTAGCTTCCACTCTTTTGTCAACAAAACTCTGTAGTGTAGACAAAGCCTTCGTAAAAATACACCCATTTTCCCCCTTCAGTTTCCTCCTTAACTGTTTTTGGCCCTTATCCTGCAATTTGATCCACACAGGCACAATCCTGCCACCCTGTGGAGTCTCCTGGACTTCACTGGGGCCCTCTGCAGGTCCGCAGGTCTGCCCATGTCAATCATTTTGCAGGAGTGAGACCTTAGTAATTAACTGTTTTCAGTGAAGCACCTGAAGGCTGGAGTGGCAGGTTCCCCTGGCAACAACAAAACGTCAGGGAGACTGGCGCACTTTTGTGGGCAAACACTGACATGCAGCTTCCTTCTCTACTGTGTCTGTTCCTGAGCAGGGAAAGCATTGCCCCTCTGCCCCTCTGCCATGTTTCTCTTGGCCAGAATGGTAGCATTCGAAAAAGAGCAAGAGGAGGAAGCGAGGGAAATGCTCCAGAATTTGAAGCAGCAGTAGGCTAGTAAATCTCTTCGTTATTGTGTCTCCCACAGAAGGGCAGAGATAACTTTCAGACAATAAGCGAGGCACCAGGGTCCGGTAGGTCAAGTAGTGGACCGGGTTTTAGAAGAGCCAAGTTCAATTCCTGGCTCTGTCACTGGTCTGCTATACAACCCTTGGCAAGTCACTTTACCCTTCTGCTCCTCCTTTCAGCCTTTGTCCCATACCAGGATGGATTATTACATACTGTCTCCCTACGTTTCTTATGCAGCACCAAATGGACGCAGTGTTTCCACCTCTTGTGATTTTATTGCAAGCCTTGCAATATTTGGTGTTTTTTCCTAATGTCTCAGCTTCTGGAGTCCGGTAATTTCATGAGATTCTCAACTTCCAGTTCTTCCAAAAAGGAAGTTTTTAGCCTTTGTGGTGGCAGAGACAAGCTTGGAAATGTGACCCAAGTGGATCCTAAAGGCTCAGAAACCAGGAGACAAAAGACCCTCCAGTTTAGTATTATTTTATTATTTCTCATGGTTTTTAAGACAGTCTCATGACTGTTGAGGCCTTATATGTTTTGAATGCTTGGGGTAGGTGATACCGTGGGCACAGTACTTCCTATCCCCAACAGTTGCATAGCGTGCCTGTGCAGTGGTGAACACTGGCCCCATTCCGTGCCAGCGGAGGCTGTGTGATTCCTTTGTGCATATCAGTGTGTTTGTAAAGGGGACCTTTAAGGACGGGGAGCACTATGTCATAATGAGACCACTTTTACTTCTCACCTGCTGCATTGCTCATGATCCCCTACAAAAGTCTGCACTTCCCCTAATGAAAAGAATAAACCGCTGACTGGATGCAGTGATCTGCCATACTGCAGTGACATCAGTGTGAGCTGTAGTGTTTTGGAGAACGGTGCCCTAAAATGCTGGTGGAAATCTTGGGGCCCAATCTTGCCATACCGTGCTGGGCAGAACTCCCCCAAATCCCATGTCCAGGAGGCTGGCAGAGCAGTGCTATTTGTTAATTACTGTTTGTAAATTGCCTTGAGGTCCTTGGAGAAAAGGCACTAACCAAGTACCAACTGTTACTGATTTTATAAGGGTGACCCTTTAGATCAGCAAAGGAGAGAGTCTGTTTTGCTAGGGAGCTTTTGGTGAGCTCAAAAGCTCCTGGGACTTTAGGGGCCAGTTCACAGAAGCGAGAAAGCATTTTAAAAGGCAGCAGCACAGAAGGAGTTAATGCACCCCCCCACACCCCCTCCAAAAAAGAAAAGTGTCCAGCAGAAGGTCCTGTTTACTGTAGTTTCCCCAAGTCAGTCAAGTATTCAGGGACATGGGTTTCCATGGTAATGGGGCCTGTTCTTCAGCCAGCTGCAGATTAGCTCACTGGAAAGGAGTCAGGATGGGTCAGGCTAGGGAAGGGTGGGAAGAAAGTCACAGGAGGGGGAAGGGGTGGAATTAACGTCACGAGCTTGAAGAGATAGTCACAAAATCAGGAAAGAGGGGGGAAAGTAACAGAAGAATCTAGGGGAAATAAGCTCCACAAAAGCCAACAGGGGCAGGAAAAGGCTCTGTGCAAGAAACCGCTCTCCTGCTTGTGACTGGGGAGTGGTTGAGAATGGAAACTGATCTGTATGGAGCGGGAACGTGGGGCTTTCGAGTGAAAGGAAAAATCCTTTAGAGTGGATTGTAAGTAACTCTGCTAACAAAAGAGGGGGCGAGCCAGGGAGCCATGCATCCAGATGTTGCTGCTGCTGCTGCTGCCAGGCTGGAACTGGAGTTCCCCAAAATGAGAACTGAAGGTAAACGAGCTGCAGCCCAGCTACTGCCACTGAGAAAGGTAGGACTGGGGATGCCAGTGACAAAACTCCTCTGAAATTAGGCTTTGGGGTGGGGAAGGGGAAAGAGAGGGGATGGGGATGAAGGGCCTGGTGTGGGGAGAGGATGGTGAGATAGAGGGGGAGCAGTTTGGGGATCCATTCTGCGCATGGCGTTGGAGCTTTGGAACAAACTTGTCAAAGCAGCTGCATTGATCAGGGTGTGGGGAGGAGGGAATATTGTAATTAGCTCCAATTGGTCCAACTGGTCATTGACAAAACAGATTGCAGTGCCCCCTTTTTTTTTTTTAAGGGAGAAAATGCAACGATGCTAACAAAAAGGGGTCAACAGCCAGAGCCCAGGGTCTTGCTCACAGGTAGTTTGTGGGGGATCAGTAATGCAGAGAGTAAAGCAGCCCCCCATCTCACTTCTCTCTTTTCCACCTATAGTTGCCGTGCAGGGCTCCCAGGAATGTAGATCGTGCCGCAGACTTACACATAAGAGTTTTTTTTCCTTTTTAGGGATCATTTAATGTTTTAAGGAGCCAGATGGAGGCTCAGTCTAGCGGGGCTGGAGCTGTTTAATGTCACTGCAACATAAGGCTAATGATATACGCACGTACACATACACGTCTCTAACTCGACCCTTTGATTTGGCTGGGAGAAGTATTTGCATTAGCCTCTTGGTTTATTTATTTTTTCCCAGCAATGAAACATAAATGGTTAAAGTTCTCTCCATTTCCCCCTCCCCTCAGCCCAAAGAATTAATTATCTGGAAAGCGCAGCTATCTAGAGAACTGACTGATTTCACACACTGCACTGCAGGAATGGGGTGGAGGCCGTGAGGAAAGATGATTAATTTTGGAAGGGAGCAAAGGTCTGTGAGGCTGATTTTCTTGTTGCTTGCGCCTATGTAAATCAGGAGCAACTCAGTGGAAGTCCATCAGTTACAGCAACTCGGTGTTTGTGTGTGTGAAAGGGGGACAAGTCTCCCAAACATTTCAACACAGTTATCAATTGTAAAAGAATTGGTGTTGCAGCAAAGAGGAACAGACTGTTCCCTAAATCATTTTGAAAGTCCAGGTTGAAAGCAAAGCAAAATATCAAAACCACTTGGGGGCGGTGGGGGGGTGGTGGGGTGTTGGATGAAAAGATTGTGTAATGTTGCTGTCTTTCCCATCACACTTCAAAAGCACACTCTCCTTCATAACAGACCATCATTAGAATTCCTGACAATGGAGAAGTAAATAATAATAATGAAAACAATTTCCCCAGCTCAACGACAGTTAGTCTCCCTTGGATGGAGAAATTGTAAGTATTCCATTGCCTTTATAATGCTTTTACATTTCCAGCAGCACGTTCCCAAGTGGAAAAACTGACAGGCACATTTTTCCTCTAAATTATAGGGGGGAAAGCAGTGATAAATAGAAAAGAAATAAAAAACGTTGCTGGGCTGTGTGATGTAATAATGGCTGATCTTCACTCTGCTGCTTTAAGACCCATTCTGGAGTCAAAGCAAACTCTTTGCAAGTGATAAACACCCATTTTTTCATGGTTTGTGTGTATAAAAACATCTTCTGTATTTTCCACAATATGCATCCGATGAAGTGAGCTGTAGCTCACGAAAGCTTATGCTCAAATAAATTGGTTAGGCTCTAAGGTGCCACAAGTACTCCTTTTCTCTTTGCAAGGAAACAACATTGTTGGGTTTTTTTGTTCTTAGTACAAGGAAAAGTTGTTTTAATTTCTGCTGATATACAGGAAAGAGACAATAGGACTTTTGCTTTCTCATGGCTGGAGATTTTAGATAAAGGTGTGATTTAAAGGGGTAAAGCTGAGGGACTTGAGAAATTAGGTAAAAGCAGCAACGTGCAAACTGATTTTGAGTATCACCCGAGGGAAGAGAAATGCAAAAAACTCAGAGGAAATTTTTGTCTGCTCAATTTTTTTTGATCTAAATATTTGCTTCTGATTTACGAGACTGAAAACAAAGGTGGTAAGCATATTCCCTCATAAGAACAGCCATATTGGGTCAGACCAGTGGTCCATCTAGCCCAGTATCCTAGAGACCAGTGCCAGATGGTTCAGATGGAATGAAATGAACCAGGCTATTTCAAATAATCCATCCCCTGTCGTCCAGTCCCAGTTTATGTCAGTTCCTTAGCTCTGTACCGGTCTGCAGTATACTTTTAATTCAGCATTTTCTTAACAAAAGCAAATTTCAAAAGAATATTGAGATCCAAAACCAGTCCCGTGTAGGTCACTGGTTTGAATGTAGCCCAGATAAGCTGTGACTCTCAATAGTAGCTATTTCATTATCGTTCAGTGAGACCTATGTGAAATAAATTGCTAGTCTCAGTCCAGTTCCCAGTGGACCAGTGTCTAGTCGCCAAACCCACTACTGGACTGGCATTCGGCACAGGCATGGAAGATTGAATAGACATGGGCACATAACTAGTTTAATTTCTCACCCCTAGAGGTTGCCCCTATTTCAGGGCTGAGGGCAAAGTGAGGAGCTTGCTTGGCAGCTATCAATGGTCTTTTCCTACTAAACAGGGGACTTCACTCTCTGGTGCTTTCAATCCTGCGCCTTTGTCTCGCACTAATCTGACTGTAAAAAATAACACAATGATCACAATAAAATGCTCAATGAGCTAATTCTTAGGATGGAATCCTGGTCCCATTGAATCAATGGCAAAATTACCTCATGGGGTCAGGATTTCACTCATAATTTTTAGTTTGATTGGCTTTTTATTTCTTGGATTGCTTGAAATGTCCTTATTTGATTTACTATAGATGGAGCTATCAACACTAACTATATTAAGTGGCTCAGTAAACATGGCATCTGGTTTCTACCCTCGATGGTGACCCTGAGAGAACTCACCTGACCTTAGAAGAGAGGCTCAAATCACCTCCGTGTCATAGTGTCTTTAGATAATGAACATTAATTAATTAGCCATAGGGCTCAGTGGGAACAACAGCTGGGAGGGGAGTGGGAGAGAATTGACAGCTATCTTTGATCCTCTGTTCTTATGTTGTGAAATGCTTTATGAGGAACAAAATTTGTGAGGTGGCACGGCCTGTCAGACCCAGAGCTTCTGGTTCTATCTGTTAATCTAAGCTGTGGGGTGCCCAGATGCCACAGGGAGGGGTGCTATACAAGAACCTTAATAGAATCTAGGCATTTATACTGTGCTCATCACCATAGTACCTGAGTCTGATAGCTGGGAGCAGCATCTTCCCACCAGTACTTGTAGCACAAGGGAACAGACTACAGGCTTCTTTTACCTCCTAATCAGACACTAAATAGGCCTTGCTTGGTGGCCTGGTGGTTAGTACTTTGCATGGCATTTCACAAGACCACAGTTTAATTGCTGGTCAGGTTGGCAGAGTCTAGAGACAGTACTTGACCCTGGGCAAAGCTTAGTAACTTGTGGCTCTGTAGCAGCCCTCGCTATTAACGCAGGGGTGTTGCTAGGCTCTTGAGACAGAGGCATCTAGGCTGCGAGACCTCAGCTGGGAGGAAGGCAGCATGGCCTTGGCACTATGCAGCTCTGGTTCAATTCCCTGACACCAATAGCCTGCCCACAAATAGAAGGTCCCAGTCTGGCTCTCACCAGCCTTGTTACACTTTGCAGGGTGACAGGTGGCTCCGAGAGTAGGGGAGAGATGGAAGGGGGATCCTGAGGGCTCCAACAGGAATGCAAAGGTCCCAGGAACATATGTTTACCTTCTCATCCAGTTGTGTATAATCCTGGGATAATATCTGTTAATGGACTGTGGTTCATTACTGCACAATGATCTGCATGCTTCTGGCACAGAGTTTTCTAACAAAGCTTGCGGGCTGCATTTCTGAACCACACGAAATTGAGTAACACCAAGTCAAACCAGCGCTTAGCTGTGTCGGAGTGGAATATTTTCCCTTGACACTGAGAGCCTCTCATTGTTATCTTAGTTGTCATCATCATTATATCATTTGTGTTTTCACATCTGGTCTTGGCAATAATGAATTTAAAAAATTATACAAAATCTCGGTATGTCAGTAGGTCCTGATCATCATTGTTTAGTCTTTCAATAGCTGAAAGTATTTAACTGAGATGAAATCAAAAGATTCCCAAGACAACAGGCAGCTCTCAGAGGGACTGAAGAATAAGAACTGAGAACAAAGAGCGCTAGAGTGACCACAGAGGGAATAAACTAAGCTGCAGGTTTATAGCCCAAGCGGTAGCAGTTTTTGACGTCTCACACTGGTCCTTGGCTTCGCGCTCCGTGCTGACCAGGCCGTGTTAAAGATGGCCTTCTTCAAACTGAGATCTTAAAACAAGGTCCTTTCTGCCTGTTTGTAGTAGCTGTTGAAGACCCCATGGGACTGCTTGTGAAGTCAGGGATAAACTCTGTGTCCCAAACATCATTCTCTGTCTCAGTTAAACAGATTCTAATGACAGCTGCGTCATTACAACTATCTAGCTCACTGCCCTGTATAGTGCTTTGGGATACCCAGGCTATACAGAGCATGGTGTGATGCTGACTATTCTGTTAAAAAGAGAGGGGCAATTGCATCCTCTGTATAGTGTTGACAGCATGCTCAATGCTATATGTAAAGGAAAATATGTTTCCTTCTCTGAAGAACTTACAGCCTAAATGAATAGGCAACATAAGATGCACTGGGAGACCCAGAGGATGATGCTAGCTTCCTTCTTACCTTTCCACCATGCCTGCCACATTAGTCAGTCCATGATTCTGGTATTAAAAAATAGAGAATAAACATAGATTACTTAAGGCACTGATTTTTGGAGGTGCTGAACACTTCCAACTCAAGCTGAAGTCAATAGGAACTGGGGGTGAGGAACTCTGAAAATCAGGCCATGATGGCACATAACTTATTTATGTAGATCAGAACTGAGGTCTCGTTGTGCTAGGCACTGTACAAACATAGAGGCAGACATAATTCCTGTCCCAAAGATTTTGCAAACTAAGAAGTACTTCAATCTGATTTGGGGCCCAGAAAGCCAGCTGGTTAAATATGGGTGATACGATGGGGTATTTTGAAATAACCTGAAGGATGTCACGCCCTCTTTGGCTCCCTGTGGGTATGTTGCCATGTGCTTGTGTGGTTTCTGTTTTTTCTTTTGTAGCAGTTGGCCCTTTCTGTCTTTCCTGAATGGTTGTGGAACAAAAGGAAAACATCACCCTGCCAGATGGAGGCCGAACTGGGAGGAGATAATTCTCCTTATCCCACCCTTTGTGAAATCCAGGGCTGTTGGGAGGGGATCTAGCTGAGAGGTTTCTTCAAGTTCATTCAGTGGTGGGAGCAGGTTAATTCAGATGCTGAGAGGGGCTCTCAGCTAGTCAGGGCCTGGCTATCAGCTCGTCAGGACAACATTTCTTAGTGTAAGGATTTAAGTTTTAGTGGTTGTTACAGCTTTTGAAGGAATCCCAATTGCTGGCTTGAGGAGGCTCGGAAGGGGTGGTGTTTGCATTAAAGAGTGAAAGTTGCCATAAGATTTGTCGTTAACCAGCTTGTCAGTTTCTTAAGGACTGAAAGTCTACCCTTGGGGAGGTGACGACCCTCAGGAGCTGGGCATTCTCTCCTCTTTTTGACAGCCTATTGTTACACAACTCTGATGAACTGAAAAATAAACCAGCCTTGATATTCACTAGATGCTGCCAAACTAGGAGGATACAAGATGGGCACTACTTTGTCTGTAATGAGATCCAGGGAGAGGTGGTGTTTTTCCCGTAGAAAATGAGAGTGAATGGGTCAGGGCATACTGGTTCAGCACACATGGAGTTTTGCTTGTGGGATTTTTTTGTTTGTTTGCTTGTTTGTTTGTTTTGCATATATAAATAGTTCTAACTGTATATGTAAATAGCTGGAAGTGACAGCTGGGATTAAACTGGGTTCATCTACATGCTATTCCTTGTGCCTAGAGAAGTGCAAATGAGTTCAGTTTCATTCTAGTCGCTAGCGATTGGCTTTTTGTGTACCACACTATTCAATCCATTTTTTTTCTGTAGAGCCTGTGGCCATAGTATCTAAATAGTGGCTTCAGCAGGAGCTGAGGGTTATTGCCACCTCTGGAAATCAGGTCTTTTTTGTTTAGGTGCCCAGATCTAGATTTAGGCACCTAAGTTTGGAAATTCTGACCCAGGTATGTGTGGCTAGTGGCATTAAAGGTATAGTCTGTTCCTGTAAAAGCCTGGTTTCTGAACCGAGGGGTCATGGCATTATGTCAGGGTGGCAACCTCCCTGCCCTTTCCATATTCCTAAACAGGAAGGGGGTTCTGGTTAGATCCCAGCTAGATATGAGAGGGTCCGGTATGGAACAGGTTGAGAACGTCCTCTGAAGTGTGTCTCACTGAGAGCTTCATAGGGAGACAGCCAAGCTATGAAGTCATTTAGACAGGTATTTAATGCAAGGGCAAACCATCCAAGGCCCTGTCAGCACTGTGACTGAAACCACAATGGCCACAGCCGTGTGTATAGCATGGTTCTAGCATACTTTCCCTGACTGTTGCAGACAAGGATTCTTTTCCTCTGCGAGAACCCTGGTGCGTCGTCCAGAACAGTGGTGCTCTGGGATATCCCCAAGCTTTCTCCAACATGAGCTTAGCTATACGCATCTCTCAACCAACCATGGCTCCAGTGTGGAACACAACATGTGTGACCAAGACCCAAAGTTAGGGACACCAGAAATGATTCATGCCGGAAGTTTGAAATGCTGTGTCACTCCTTCCTGTAGGGTAGGAAATATTTTTCGATAGTCTCTGTTTCATCCTTTCTGACGTAAATAATTTTCCATAACAAAATGGACTTGGACTCTAGGGCAATTTAAACAAATGGCATCCCTTGGATTTGAGATAGAGGCAGTTGTAATGCAATCCTCATTTAAAAAATAAATAAAAAGCTCTTAGGTTAGGGAAGCCAGGCTAGAATCAGCCCAGTTTCAACCAGGGGAGTTAAAAGAGTAGTCAGCACTGTGGCATGACCACTGAAGTTCACTTTAGACTGATTAAGTTTGTTAAGAGAAAGGATTAAACAGTGAGAGCCTGATTCTCATTTACACCAAGGCCCCTTCACACTGCGAATCAGGCCCAAGTGTTACCTAGTGTCTTTAGTTCCTGAAAAGGTCTGTTAAAACATGACCTTTGCCATAGTGGCATGTGTGTATGCTGTGATTACCTCCCAAAGGGGTGGACGATGCTAAGGCATGTGGGTGTTAGGATGACCAGATGTCCCGATTTTATAGGGACAGTCTCGATATTTGGGGCTTTGTCTTATATAGGTGCCTACTACCCCTCACCCCTTGCCCTGATTTTTCACCCTTGATGTGTGGTCACCTTAATGGGTGTGCACATTGGAGCAGTTGGAGGGGGAGAGAGGAGGAGCAGTAATCAGTGGGCAAGCTGCTGTGCTCAATGGAGACTGAGGGGGTTAGCGCCGGGTCTCGCTCTAACTGATTCTCAGGCTCTCCTAACAGCTGTGGAAGGCCTTGCTCCGTTCTGTTCTCATGCGCTGGGAAGCAGCAATGTTTATGTGATGAAAGGGAACAGAAGATGGCTTTTCTTGACTGCTGCCTTTACGCGTACACACACTGGCCCTACGCCAGCCATGATGGAAACTCTCTCCTCACGAGCAGAGAGAGATTGGCGGGGGGAAGGGAGAGGGGGCAGGGAAAGAGAGGCCCACAAGCAGAGGAACCAGAGGAAGTGAAAATAAAACCTCAAACCCAAGCACAGATCAGACAGTAACAGCTGTGCCAGAGTTCTCCAACGGGCCTTTTCTCACGTCAGTGGCTTCAGATACCCCTTCAACAATAACTCACTTTCAGCGGCAGGTAAGTTCAGTGTGGGATGCTGGCCCTTTAAATATATGGGATGGAAAACCAAAGTAAAAGCCAAAACCAGGCTAACAGGAATTGTAAATTAAGCTGTTGGAGGCCTTGTCTGCACTGGCTACAGTGGGCCCCATAAACTGGCACGGGTTTAGCACTGCTGGTAGTAGCGTTGGTGGAAGATGTAGTGTAGACAAGTGTCAGACATTTTTACCATGGTCTCCACTATAACTTCACTGTCACTAACACTGGGTGGAGCTGCAACCAGAGGTGAATTAATGATCTATTGTTTACCAGAGTAGATACAGCCAGTAAAAACAGAGAGTTAGAAATCTGACTTGGGAGAGACAGGGAGAGGGTTCCTCTCTCCACCAGTCAGAAATACACCCCCAGCCATGGCTTCCCCTCACAACCATCCTGCTATGCCATCTCCTGCTCTTCAACCAGCAACCCAACCGTGTGACTCACCAGCTGACAGTGCAATCCGTCCCCCTCCTGCGTGATCTGGTGCCCCACTCTCCCTGCCAGGCTCTCCCACCAACTTCAGTGATGCCAGCTGGGTCCCTCAGCTGGTGCTGCGTTGGCAGCTTTCTGGCTGGGGCTGCAGCAGGAGTGGTGCTGGTAGTTATGCAGCCCAGTTCCCTAAAAGAAACACCGCTCGTTAGGGGGAAATAGAACTGTTTGGCCAAGTTACAAACCTGGGAGCCGAAAATTAGGAACATAGAACCAAACAATGACACCTACATAAAAGTGGCCTGGTTTTCAGAAGTGCTGAGTGAGCACCCATGAATCCCCAGGAAGTCAACGGGAACTCTGGGTGTTCAGCGCTTTTGAGAATCAGGTCACACTCATATAGGACCATTAATATAGATTTCAGCGCCTATCGTTAGGTACCCAGGTTTGAAAAGTTTGCCCTTGTTTTGAAGATCTAGTGCCCGGCTCATCTTCATGGCTTCTCTTCATGAGAGAAGGCTGGTGTTTCCCTCCCCGCAATCCCAATGTACGCTTCCTGGGGGCTGCTTCACAGCAGTTGCCTTTGTTGTAGTGCCTGCAGCGGAGCTGATGCATTGTAATGGAGAGATTAGTCCCACCTACAGTGACTACCACAGTACCACAACTCTCTTTTGAATCGGCCGTAGTGAGTGTGAGTGTGGAAGGGATGGCTCGGTGCAAAGCAGGTACATTAGTATTGTCTTCGTGGGGTCACAAGCGCAGAGCCTGCCAGCTGACTGAGCTCTTCATCATTACAAGGAGGTGAATTCAGTATTGTTCAGGGTTTTGGTGTGACAGTTTACAAAGTGAGATCCTGTTTGCTCTGCCTGAATTTGAGATTTGCAGTGAGATCTAGGGTTTGACTATAATGACATAATAGATTTGTAGGTCAGAAGGTGCCACTACGTTTATCTTACCTCCTTGTAACACAGGCCATACTAATGTGATGTTAAATATGCTTCTGCACATTTAAGGACACTCATACTTAAAACTGTGTCCTCTGGTTGTGGTTCTTGCCTGCTCTTAATATTGTGTTGTTAGTTAACACCTGTTATAACCCAGTGTTATTTCCCAGTGTAGACAAGCCTTTCATAAGACTAGGATTTTGCCCTAGGGCATTTAGCTAAACTGTTCCTGCTCCCTACACTTCCACAACACTGCAGGATAGTTTCTCTGAGCCTGATGGCGACATTTCTGCACTCCTGTGTGGAAGTGGTATGGAGACCATTGCTCCAGGGTGCAGGTTGCATTTGTTGAGCTTTCAGTTATCAGCCTGAGGTTTGACTCAGGTGTGTACTATCTGCAGGACCAGAAGAGTACAGTGTTCTGAAAGAATGGGGCTGCGATTGCAGCATCTGCACGGTAGAGTTTCCAAACTCTACAATGGAGTTTGCGATGAAGCTTCCATTTGTTTCCCATATCAGGCAAGCCATCTTTGCCTGACCAGGGTCAGGGCTCCACACAGGAATTTCCAGTCAGTGCTCAGCATGGACCTGATGCAGTTCCCACTGAAATTAATGGGAGCCTTTTTATTAGCTTCAGAGAGGACCTGGACTGTGCATTGTGGCCTCAATTCTGCAAAGGCTCATTATTTTTATTATTTGTACTATTGTAGCGCCTAGGAGTCTTGCTCAGGGGACAGGCCCCCATGGTGCTGGGCACTGGACAAACACAGAACAAAAAGAATGTCTCTGCCCCAAAGAGCTTACAATCCAAGTATGAGACAACAGATGGATACAGACAGATCAACGGAGCAGTACAAGGAAAGGATGACACAGTATTGGTCAGCACGGCAGGCAGTGATCTCAGCACTCCAGCAGCCTACCCATTGTTATGTTTTTTGTAGGCTCATGGAGAAGGAGAGTTTTAAGAAGGATTGATTGGTTTTGTGGCTGTTTATGGGGAACTTCTCCCAAGCATGAGGGGCAGCATTGGAGAAAGCACAAACATGCTTGATGGAAAATGTAACAAATGGATGGTGGAAGCTGGCATTGTGGGCTGATCTGAGGTGGGAGTTGACTTTTTGATACTGAATAAGAGATGACAGGTAGGGTGGGGATAGGTCATGAAGGGCCTTGAAAATGAAGAGAAGTAGCTTATGTTACTCATGCATGTTACATATTCAAGTAACCCCATGGATGTGTGGAGTTCAGCATATGCCTAGCCTGCCTGTTGGATTGTGGTTTATTAACGTAAATCCTCATCTCCTTATATATGAATCAATGGAATTTTTATTTGTAATGTTCTTTGTCATGTTTGGGCTTCTTTAACTTTTTTTAAACCAAATTAGTGAATAGTTTGTGTATGATTTATCTATAAGAGCTTTTCAAGAAAATAGTGATTAAGGCAGATATAGAAATAGCATTTCAGAAGGTTTTTCTTTCTTTCTTTCTTTCTTTCTTTCTTTCTTTCTTTCTTTCTTTCTTTCTTTCTTTCTTTCTTTCTTTCTTTCTTTCTTCTATTAAAGCTTTATATTTAACATTAAATGTAAATATTATTTTAAAGAACATTATTAGAAGGTTGTAGGTTTTATTATTTAAAAATCTGAAATGAGGAGTTTAAGGTTAAAAGTGAACACCTGAAAGTCAGACAACTAAAATGCTGTATCAATATTTAAATAAAAATTCAGAGATCAAATCTAAGCCAGTACCAAAATGTTCACTCATGGGTGACTATAGGCAAGACGCATCTCACTTCACCCTCCCCAAATGTCAGGATTGTAGGTTCTAGTTGTAAAAATGTAAGCAAAAGATTGTGTTGTAATTCACATGTATAGGGAAGACTCAAATCCTTTCATGTCATAACTAGGCTCAAATTCAACAAAGCGCTTAAGCATGGGCTTAACTTTAAGTTTGAGTTGGAGGCAATGGGATTACTCACATGTTCAAAATTAAGCACATGCTTAAGTACTTGCTGAACTGGGACTCAAGTGGTGTTCTAGCTGGCGTTGGTTGCAGGAACTTTGATGGAGCTATATTCCATTGGAATATGTGGTTCTGTCAAAATCAAAACGTTTTTGCAAGCTCAGGTCAATGTTGCTGGAATTTAATTTAGAGGAAAGAAAAGGGCGTGTGGGGGGTGGCGGGGGAGAGAGAAGCTCAGACAATGTTAAAACATCTTATTCCAGCTTTTTTTAAAAATAACTAATATAATACCGCCCACAAAAAAGTCAAAATCAAATCAAAATGTCAAAACAAAACATTTTGAATGACCTGAAAATGTTGTTTTAAAAATTTTCCTTCACAGCGAATTCCTATATTTTGGGTTTTGCTCTGTTCAGAATGAAGCTAAATTTTCAAATCTCACAATCCTTTACAAAGTAGAATTCCCATTCTCTGCCCAGCTCTAGTTCTAGCCTGCAACTCTGAGGGGTTCAAGACAAGGCTGGCGTTGGAACCTGAATTGAGGATTTCCAGACTCTGGCATTTAGATTTGAACTGCAGCGTTCTGCTTTCCTGACTGTTAAATGTTTGACTCTTTTAAAATACCAGCAGTGTTCTAATCACTTTGTGTTAAATTAATAGATATTTGCAAGCATAACTAAGGTGTGTGGGCTTGAGGCTTTTCTTGGTTTTGTCTGGGAATATAGCCAGTGAAGTGCTTTGGGGAGTAGAGTATTCAGATCTATGGCACTGATTCAGGAAAACACTTCAGCTCATGTTTAACTTTAAGTATATACTTAAGTCCATTCCTATTTAGCAAAGCACTAATTCAGGAAAGCACATAATCAAGTACTCAACTTTAAACACAGGCTTAAGTCCTATGGAAGCCAATGGGAATTAAGCATGTGCTTAAAGTTAAGCACCTGCTACAGTTCATCCTGAATAAGGATGGATGTAAGCATGTGCACAGGTCCTTTGTTGAATCCGCACATGTGTGCATTTCCACACTAGAGACATGCAGGAATGTTGCCCTCCTCTTAATATCCTGTGAGATTCTTTGCCAAGGTTGTGCTGACGAGCCACGTTAACACAAGCAGTTCAGGCGAGATGTGCTAATAGTGCTGGTATTTTGCTCGCACTGTGTATGACCTGCACATGTGAATGATTAAGTCAACCCATCAGAGTGTCCTACTGAGAGAGAAAAAAACGCTGAGCTTGCTTTGGGGAAGGGGTGGGTAACATGCCCTCTGCATCTTTTGCTGAAAGGTTTCCCACTGCACAGATGTGAAGCTGTTGAGATTCCATTGCCATAAAGCCACACAGAAGAGCAGAGTGAGGAGAATGCACCTGTCTTTTGCACAGTGCAACAATGCAGGAGGCTTGGTGGGCCATAATGCTGGAGGTTTTATTTTCATGGCAAAAAGTGCCAATTTTTGTGGAGCAAAACTGCAAATTTCACGGCGCAACATTAGGACTCATAAACACATATCTTCATACCCAGTATCAACCCAACAAAACTTTATAAGATACTACAGATGCTCCAGCACATACCTTGAGAAGGGATGAAAAAATTTCCACTCACTTTTTCGGTTCTTGGAGATTTACTTTGAAAAGTCTAAAAATCAAAAGATCCGGGGCATGTAAATCATTCAAAAGTGCATCACATTTCAAGGGTTAAACATCTAGAAATATGATTTCTTCTAGGAGTTAAGTGTTGGGTTATTCAGAGCACTGAGTTGCATGTTAGCAAGTGTAAATGCCTCCCCCAAACTGAGAAGGGCTTCTTTTCACACACATGTTATGTTCTGCTTTTATACTGCAGAGCTCAAAATCTGGCCAAAATAGACCCCATAGGCCTGATCCAAAGCCTACTGAATTCAATGCAAGCCTTTCCATTGATTTCAACAGGCTTTGGATCAGGCCCTAATTGAGAATCGGCTTTTGTCTGCCTTGCCACTTTAGGTTGTGAATTCTCAAAGGTGCTGAGAAGCGGCTTTGGGGTGATCAATTTTGTTCTAAATTACACTGAGGGGTCATGCACTTTGTAGCGCGTAGGCCAAGCTTCCTGCACACAGCAGGGCTCCATGTTGCTAGGCTCAGCAGATAGCCAGGGCTTCATGTGTTCCCCCTTTTCTCTCTTTTGTTTTCCAATTTTACCCCAGATCAATAGGGTTCTGGTCACTGATGCCAAGAACATTCCCTGAAATGTTGAGATTGATTGGATGCTGTATTCATACGTTACTGTGTTACAGACAGACAGACATACTGACCGACAAATGGAGAAATGCCTTCAAATTCAGCGCAAGGCCTTCACAAGCTTGACCAATAAGAATCCCTCCACCAAGATGGCAGCAACATTCCAGTCCTGCCAAGCACAGAGTAGGTGCATAGAGTCCCACCACCGGGAAACCAAGACTCAGTGGCTGTGTCTGCATTAGAATATTTTCCCTAAGATTTCCCACTGGTGCATTTCTATCAATGACAGCAAAATAGTGGCACTAGTGTAGACATAGTTCTAGTTGGTTACTGGCGTTGAGTGATCCAAACATCTAGCTCCAAGCAATCCGAGACAATACAGTACTAAAAATAGTGGTGGTTAACTCCCACCATTGCTTTCACTGTTGGGCTACACAGCGGAAAATTTGAGGTGGAAAGAAAATCTAGTGTAGACCAGTGCAGTGAGGGGCCACTGGCTATTCTTGTTACATTCCTTAGCTGCCCAAAGATGCCGAGCAGCTGGGAGCTTCTCAAGAAAAAATGGGATTGGCTTTAATAGCCACAAATTTAACCAAAAGATGCCAGCATTTCAGGAGCTGTTCTGTTTTTTACACTAGTAAATTCTGGGGTGCCTAATACCCAGCTTGTGTAAGAGTTTCTTACAACAGTGGGGAGAGATTACTTTTCTGAGCTTGAACAGTCTGGGGACTTTCTCAGAGACAAAGAACTCATTCCTCATGCACACCAGGGTTTTTCAGCGCAGACAGCAGTCACTGAGGAAATAAGAATCCCAGACCTCATGTACATAGAACTGGAGCTAATTCAGCAAGGTTAGGCTTCCACTCAAACTCTCATTTTTTTCGGGCTCTCTGTGAAGGATCTGCTCTTTAAGAAATCAAGCGTGATCTTGAACTATGTTAGACTTTTTTTTTTCCCTTAATAAAAGACATGTAGAAAATAGTCTCCACAAATGGCTGGCACACAGATGTACACCAACCCTATTCTTCTTTCATGTAAGGACTTCTAGAATTAAGTTCGCATTATATTTTCCCTCTTTCTTTCCCCGCTTGTGGACAATCCTTTCTATGGAAGATGATTTTGGTATGATTTATAATGAATTAATTTAATCTGGAATAAAACAGAATGTTGTACTGTGCGACTTTTCTTAAACAACTCCCTCAAAGAGCCAACAAAAATTGGTGATCTATTAGAAGTGGAGGACATTGGCTTGAATATGGAGTGGCCAATAGAGGCCAGGGTCAGTTCCTCAGCTGATGTAAAATGCCATAGCTCTGTTTGACTGCAGTTGAGTTACAACTATCTAAACAAGATGATGATCTGGTCCCAAGATGGTTTGCCATTTGAAAGATATTTCATGACTCATGTGAAATGAACTGGAGACAACCTGTGATTCTATTTCAAACATATTTCCATTGCTACGCTGACTTATATTCCCACACAAAGTACTGTGTACTTTTATAAGTATCTTAATAATACATTTGACATGGAAACTTCTTAATCCTACCGTAAAGCACAATATTATGAGAAACATCAATGAATATATTGTCAGAGTAAAGGTTGATTTCTTATTTATACTTCTATGCAAGTGTATAGCTCTTGGATGAAATGTTGGTGAAAGAAGTGATTTCTCAAGTTTGTGAAGTGTGTTTGCCTGAAGTTTTTCTATGTTTTTAACGTTCCTTTTAATTAGGAATTGTCTTAGCTCCATGTTAGCACAATTTGTGATGGTGGAAATTTTCTCCTCCTTTTTGTTTGGGATTGTAAATGTTAATGCAATTAATGTTAATGTTAATATAAATGTTAAAGGAAACTGACGACAGATTTTCATTAAGTAAATACTGTCACATGTGAATGTTTATTACTTATGGAGGAGCTGGCAGGAGGAATGCATATTTAAATGCTAAACATATTTCTTACCAGCCAAGAAGTAGATCAAGTGTAACATTACAAAAGCACTTTTGGGGACTCCTCTAGTGAAAAGAAGATGACAGTGGAATTTCCTCTTACGTCTAGTCTACTAATAGTTCCTGTATAGACAATATCCTCAAAATCATCTTTATTTGCCACCACAGATAACTTAAACAACACAGTGCCGAAATAGAGTTTAACCATAGTTCCTTCCTGTTAAAGTGCATCGTTATGTTGAGAAATGGATCTCCAAATTAGATGGACTATTACGTAATCTTGTGAATGCAGTTGAGAGTGCGTGCTCTTGTGGAAACCGCTGTCTAGGGCGACAGACCTGGGACTGAACTGGGGACCTCAGAGCATGACTGCTACAGTTTGAGCTAAACCGCTGCACCTGGGGGTTATGACAGGCTTCCATCCTCTGTGGATTGGTCATAGAGGGGGACCTGACATACACTGGAGAGGGGAAGGATTGTAAAGGTAATCTGTCTCCCATCCTAGGCAGATTGTGTTTATCTCTCAGAGAGACCTGCGTGGGCTGTCTGGTTAACATGTTGGTAACACTTGTGGTACTTGTGATGTCAACAAGGCATTATTAAATTGAACTGAGTGCAGTGTGTGTGGCAGGGGTATGCTCCACCCCTGCCTCTTTTCAGCCAAGCAAACTCTTTGGAGACCTTCTTCAGGCAAAGACCCGGTGATTGATTTACAGAGTTCATTCCCACCACCTTTACAGATTGTGGCAGCAGCTTGAACAGTATCCTGGGGCTCTAAGGCTCCTGAGCCCTGCAGGGGAGACATCCCGTGTCCTTGGCTCTACCAGCCTACAGCTCTTCCGTTTTCTCTCTCCCCACTTGGCACTTCCTTCCTGTGCCTTTGCACCTTCTGAGTCACTGAGGTAATTAGGCTGGGGAGAGTTAAAAGCTATCTTCAATCTACCAGTTTAGCAGAGTTCCCATATTCAGGTATACGGTGCCACTGATTGAAGTCACAGTGATCAGAGTGCTGGATCAACTGCTGTTGCCAAGCACTCTGTCACCCCGTGCTCCTTTCTCTGGGAATTCCTGTCAGCATGAGGGAAAAACTGCTTGAATGTGGATGCCTGATTGGGCAAGAGGAACATTAAAAACTAAGGGTGCAATGCTAGCTCCATTGAAATCAAGGGAGAAGAGAGGCAGTGGTGATTCAGAGGATGCCAGGAGCAATCAGTGGGTCTGGGAGCTTTGGAGCCCCTACAAGGGACTTGCCTTCAGAAGAGTTCTGCTTTGACATTTTGTCCTGGACCCTGTAAATCCTGACTACAATGTTGGTGAAATGCATTCTATGTTAGCTTCACTGTAGTAAATGCCTTCCCCATGCACAGTAAAATATCTTTGGGCCTGATTCAGAGCATATGGGGTGAAGGATGACCTCATGGGTAGGACATTGGAATACAAGATTGGATGTCTTTATAAAAAATATACTGTAGCTCATCCACAAGATATGGGCTTGATGCAGGAATTACCGGGTGAAATTCTCTGGCTTGTGTTATGCAAGGGTTCAGACTAGAAGATGGTCATAATGGTCCCTTCTGACTTTAAAATCTATTAATCTATAAATTGTGAGCAAAATGTGTTTGTCAAATGGCTTGGCATAAATAAAAGTAAATGCAAAAATGAAAATTAATACTTTACTGTGTACATCTGAAATTCAGCACATCTCCCTGACTGGAGAAGTGATCAATATCTACATACTTGGTAAGTCTCAAGTTTCAAAGTTTTCAGCAATGAGGGACTCAACGAAACATTCCAATAGAAAAGCAAAAAGATTTCCAAATGAGTCATTTTAAATGTTTCTGGCTTTTAATTTATTTCACGGAATCACTTAAAAACCTTCACAGAAATTAAATCTGGATCCTCTTACTAAATGATGTGCATTTGGAAAGGAAATATTTTTCTTTGCTAATAAATCAATGGAATAATTCTCCACTTTAACACTATTTTGCAATGTAGCCTTAATGATGGAATCATGACCAGTGGCTCCATAACAGTTTGTAGTGCATTTGTGAGATTTGACAAGCAATTTGGAGTCAGCTGGGATATAAATGTCAAGAATACTATTATTTTGTATCTTTTCTTCAATTTGCTCTGATCTTGGCTGCCTCTCGGCTGCTTGCATGCCAGTTAATGTGAGAAATTTAGAAAACAAATAAACAAACCCTCTTGAACATAGAAACTTTTTCCATTTAAACACACACACACAAACCAGGCTTCTCCTCGTAAAAGTCTTTCAAGAAGGGGAGGATATGTGTGTCAGGTAATTCTGTATCACTCCAAACCTTGATGATCTTGTGACAGGGCATCGGACTGCACAGAGACACACATTGGAACGTGCATTCAGATTGCAAAGGAATCCGAATCAGCCTGACTAATTTGATGCTTGTTTTACTTAGGGTAAAATTTCAGAAGCAATTAACCTAAATCCTATTTTCAAAGGTGACTTAGGCACTTTGAAGCATTGACTATCAACAAGACTTAGGCTTCTAAGAATCTGATTTTTAAAGGTATTTAGGCACCTAAAGATGTAGATAGGTGCTTAGTGGAATGTTCAAATGTGCCAAAGTGTCTACAGCCCATTGAAATCATTGGGAAATCAATGGGACCTAAGTACTTTTGAAAACCCCATTAGGCACTTTAAAAATCTGGCTCTAAATCACTTTTGAAAATGGGACTTAAGCTAATAAGTCATTTAGGCACTTCTGAAAATTTTACCCTTGAGGTTTTTTATTTTATTTTATTTTTGCCTCCAAAGGTCTTTTCGCAGGGCAAAAGAACATGAGACATGGTCCTCTTGCTGTATGTCCAACATCCACTGACTAAACACCATGAGGAGCTCAGCTCTTTCATTATTTTGTCCCTATAAATTGCTGTGTGGTTCTCAAGCTATAAAAAAGTCAGTGAAAAATGTAAACACAAGCAACACAAATGCTACATCTCCTACACATGCAAGTGCACGCTTCACTGCATGCGGAGAAAAGAGATTAAAGGCACTTTGTCTAAACTGTTTTTTGTTCAAATTGCCAAAGATCAGATTAATGAAGGGCTCTACTGAGAGGAATTTCGAGGCATCTGAACAGTTGGATGTCAGATCCCAGAATCTTTTATTGTTTTGTTTTTAGTAGTGGTAGCAATTGCAGCTGCAGGTGGTAGAATTTGTATTTCCACAGGCCACCACCTTCCTGACACTAGCTCTGTATTTCAAGGTCTCTGCTGAAATCCTCCAATAGAAATGTATACTTCGTTTGGAATTACTGCTCTCTCTCTCTCTCTCTCTCTCTCTCTCTCTCTGTGTATGTGTACATGCATGAGAGAGAGAGAGAGAGAATTGAAAGGGGGAAGCAGGAGAGGAAAGACTCTTTTTCCCAAGTGTTCTACTTAGACTCTTTTCTTTCTTTCTTTCTTTTATTGGCCATCAGTGCACTGACCCACTTAACCACATCATCTCAGCTTGCTCCCTCCCCCACACTTCCTTTACCCTTGCAGTGCACATGCTCTCATATTTCCTCCCTCGTGTAGGGCGGATGGCGGCTCTCTGAGCTACATTCCTTCTATTACAAAAGAAAGGGAAAAATTTCTCTTCATGCAGGCAGACAGTCGACTGTTTCCTGGCAGCTCCAGTACAATATCCTTTTTCTATTGTCTTGACAAACCTACAAACACAGCAGCTTTCCCCCTTTAAAAATAAATAAATTCAACTCCTTTCTGCAGAGCAATCTGTTTGGGCTTCTTCCAAACAAGGATGATGTGTGACCCTGTGGTGGCTGATATCCTGGTTGGTTATCTCCTGGCGCTGGTCTCCTTTTAAGAAAGTTGAATTAGGGGGGTGCAGCACATATTGTTCCCTGCTCTGGGAAACAGCATCTTTCTTAATTCTGCTACGTGCATGTATGAGAGCTGACACTATGGGGACTGAACCAGAGATCTCTGGAGCTAAACTAATAGGCTGTTATGGCTTGAGCTAAAGAGAGAAGTTTCTGTAGTTGGTTGCTGTCATAGCTCCAGCCTCCTATCCTCTGTGAATTGGCACAGAGGGGTACCTGTAACACAGTCTCATTACTGGGCTACAGATGGTGCCCAGATCCCAGGGTGATGAGCACCTCATGAGGGTGTTTATTAAATCTTGCTGGGAAGGAGAATGAATCAATGCTCAGTGCACTGCAGGGTAAAGGCAGCAGCAGGAGAAATTAGATGAGGTTAGGGTTGTCTTCACTTTTCCCACCACTTACTCTCTGGTGATAATTTGTTTGTATCACTTTAGAGAGGAGTTGGCATCCTCCACATTTTTGTTTCTTTATTTCACTTCTTTATTGAAGACAATCTGCCCTTCTAACCAGGGAGTTCTTTGTGGGGGGTCATTCGTCAACAAACTTGACCTGGCTGGAAGGGGTCACTCAAGGTCCCATCTGGACTGGAAACAGGGCTCAAGTCACACCACAGTGCTCCGGAACGCTGTGGAGCTATCACTTATGAGTGATGGTTCCAGAAGCACATTCCAGCTGTTCTTCGTCTTAGGACTCACACATTGCCTGGAATAATATGGTGTTACCTAACCCATGTCCAGAACAGAGTCAAACGTGGTTCATGGTTTGATCACCATCTTACAAACTGAGTTTACTCATGCTTTTTGAAAAACTAGGCCCTCTACCTCACCCAGGATGACCTGACTTTCTCTTACGGCTGCACCCCTCATAAATTATGCAGACCATCCCAAAACGTCATTGTCCTGATTTTCAAGGGTGTGGATGAGCATTCCTAACTCCAGCTGCAGCCAGTGGGAGCTGCTAGTGCTCAATGCTTCTGAAAACCAAGCGCCATGGCAATAAAACCTCTGTCCCATCCCATGCTCTCAGCCCCTAACCCTGCTACCTATTAGACTGAAAAAAAACCATTTCTGGACCTGTGAAACCATTTTATTGGTCTTATCTCATATTTCTGGCTGAAAGGTCAGGCTCCCTCAGTAACACGAGGTCGACTCTCCAGGCCTTTTAGGAAGAGAGAAATACATGTTAGTAATCTGCAATTTAGCTAAGGCCCTATTTCAGCAATGCACATAAGCACTTAAGATCCAGTGAAGTCAATTGTCTTAAGTATGTGACTAAAGCTAAGGATGTTCTTAAGGGCTTTGCTGAAATGAGGCCTAAAGTAGCTTTGCCATATATAGTAATGTTGTGATTTGGAGCTCTGATATTTTGGGAGTCACCTGTGTGTTGCCTAATCTATAGCTTATGTATTAATTATAGTGATTACTTAAGAATTCCCAGATATTACTTTGAGGGTTGACAGGTTCTTGTCCGAAGATCAGGCCCAGTATTATTAAAATAACGATATAGTTGGGAACCCTGATGTGCACAGCTGCAACACTCACGCTGTAGGAACTCTTCTATATTTACAAAGTCACAAACCCTCTAACTCAGTAGGGTAGATAGAGAGACTACAGAATGTACGTTTGAACATCCATATGCTCATACCATCCCTTGCAGGACAACCTGAAATTTACCCATTGTCTTCCTCATCACCATCATCTTCCTCCTCATCGCCAGTGGCCATCATTCTGGCACCTCCCAAGAGCTACATGTCTCTCTCTCACTGCCAACAGGCTGGGATGTAACTTTTATAATACATTATGCTGACACCATGTCTAATGCATATTCAGTAGGTGTTTCTCCCCTCTCCCCTCCCCTCTTATTTGTATTTCCTCATTCTACTAATGTTGAGGTGTCCTTCTTTTATAGATTAGTATATTAAGGATTTCAACTAAATATCATATACGTCCATTTGTTGCCCTAGCACTTGTGGTTGGATGTTCTTTCCAAAAGCTGGTGTTAGCTTATGGTTTTATGGTTGGCTGATGTCATTATGGACAAAATTCCCTGTTACACTCTATTTCCAGTTCCCCAAAATTCAAGGGTTACCGTTGAGCTGTTTATCTATGCCAACGTTCATAGGCCTCAAGTCTCATGCTAACTTCTGAAGCCAATGCCTTACAGGATACAGGCCTGTAGGTTACTGCTGAATATAATAAAGGCAGAATATAATGAAGGCAAGGCAGTGAATATAATAAAGGCAAGCTAGCCCTATGGGCTACAGCGCTAGAGCTGAACAATAGCCTTATGCCAATGGAAAAAGACCTTGCAAGTTCTCTAATGATACTCAAGTTTCTAGCCCAGATGCTTCACAAGGTATCAGACCTTAAAACAGTCACTGTTCCGGAGCTGAATATGGCCCATTCTACATGTTAAGGGAGTATAATTTCGGGGGAAAATTCTGCACTTTAAGGGAGAATTAAGAAAACCTTTTTAGTGGCAGGTTGTTTTCTGTACTGTCAAATATTTGGGTTCCTTTTAAACGTAACCATAATGGTTTCTAATGGTTGGTATTTTTTTTCAATAACTACCATGTTTTTGGATATTTGTTTATTTTTTCTGTTATGCTGAAATTACTGGCATGAAATTCTGGCCCGACTGAAGTCAATGGCAAAACTCCCGTCTACTTCAATAAAGTGTGGATTTCACCCAGATATTTCCTCTAAACTTTAACTCAGTCTTAAAGTTAACAAGATTTTCAAATTTAGGTGTTTAAAGTTGGGTGCCTACATTCATTTATAGATACCGATGTGGCCTGCTTTTCATAGGTGCTGATCAGTCAAAGTCAATTTTGTAAAGTATGTATGTACACAATTAATAAATACACACAGACACTGTCTGTGTCTTGCCTAATGGTCTGAGCACAGGCCTTGTAGTCAGACACCCCTGAGTTCTATTCCTGATTCTCTGTGTGCTCTAAGTCACATAACCTGTCTGCGACTCAGTTTCTCCATCCATAAAATGGATAATGGTACTTATCCTACCACACGTGGATTTTGTCAGGTTTATACATCACTTTGAATAGGAAAAGTGCTCTGTGTTATTACTGTTGGTTCATTAGGTATGATCCATGTGGCATCCTGCTGTGAAATGCAGTGTGAAGCTGGAAATGGAGTGCTTCCATGTGACACTTCAGGGACATCCATTGCATAAATTCACTCACTTTTTATGTGTATGACTTGGAGTTAGAAATCTACAATTAAGATCCTGCTGAAATGTAATGATGGGAGTTCTGCTCTGAGTTTCTTGAATGGACTTGGTCAGCAGAAGCCAGGAGCGCTATGCAGCTGGCACATTCAGCTCTTGGAAGGAGATGAATGCTTTCCATTGCTATCAAGTAAATGCACTGGGCCAATGCTTAGAAAAGCACTGTGGGTTTCTACAGCTTGCAGGTATGAGGGTCACCACAGCATCAGGACTGTTATGCTGAATGGGTGAGGGAAGGAAACGAAGGTGACTCAGAGAAGCCCCTTCAATGTAGTTCTGAGGGTCAGCTATTGCTGACTATGGGCCTGATAAAAGCCCATTGTGGCCAATGGAACTCTTACCCTGTACTTCAGTAAGCTTTGAATCAGGCCATAAATATCCTGTGATCAAGTGTCAGGGACCTCATATCATCCCATCCTTTATAAAACCCATTTCTGTCTCCTAACTGGTCCCTTGGTCCTTTGTGACCAAGATTATTAACCATGCTTTGCACCATAGCAGGGCACCATTGGGCCCCTAGAGTCAGCATTTCCTACCCACTGAGCGCTCCTGCTCCATAAGGGGAGTTTGCCACTTGGTTCTTCCTCCCATCTCCTTCACGCCAGGCTCTGCCACCTTTAGGGCACTGGGAGAGTATATCCGTGCCCTGGAGACTTCCTCTCTGTTTCTCTGTGATTTGATGCAATCTAGGTCAAACTGCTGTTTGAGATCCCAGAGGAAATTAATTCTCTGACCTGTACGTGCACATGCATAACAAGAAGACTCATTTGAGCACTGAGAACCTGCATGCAGGCCACGCAGTGGACTTTGTGTGTGCGATTTCTTTTTCCCCTAAAGGGAAATAGCCTTTAAATAGAGTACAGGGTGGGGTGGAAGGGGTTTGAATTCAAGTTCCCAACTTTCAGCTCAGCCCTATTCGTGATCTTCCTGTTAGTATTTTGTCTTCCTGGCATCCTTCCTCTTCTTTATATATTGTTTGCTGGGTGTTGCCTTCTGTATGTTATATTTGCACTGTAGAACACTTTGAAGTTTGAAAGCACTATATAAATGCTATGTATTGTTGTTGAGTCTTATGGACCTGAATAAGAAATTGATGTGGTTTAGATGTCTTCAAATGTAAATGACTGGGCAGGGGGGAGAGAGAACCTTTTTGTGGGCATCTTAGAAGAGAAACAGGGGATTGTCCCTCCTATAATCTTTAGGTCTTTATCTTCCTTGGGCAACAGTTTCTGCAAACTGGCAGGTGAAGAGCTCTGGCATCATTCTGGTGATGTGAGATTATTATTATTGTTATTTGTATTATTGTAGCATGTAGAAACCCAGTCATGGACCATGACCCCATTGTGCTAGGTGCTGTACAAACACAGAACACAAATGACAATCCCTGCCCCCAAAAGCTTGTAATCTGAGATATTGCCTTATCCCCTAGCATGCTGGTGGCTGGCACTCCATTCCAGGTTACAAATGACTAAGGTTTATTGTACAGTGAACATCTCTAAAACCACAAGGTCGTATGTGGGATTTGCTTTGTTTATAGCACCATAAACAGTGTAGCAAAGAGGAAGCCCTGAAAGGCTTATTGTGGTTGTTTGATCATGTTTGTGAATAGAAGCTCCGTGATGTCATTAGATACAGTGACTAAACTGTTTAATGTTTGGTGCTCCCATGGCTTACCTAATTAGAATTGTCCTACAGCTTTCAGGAATGTGTTTAGAAATCTGAAGAAGGTGAGTACCTACTCCGATAGCAGAGTGGGCAGATTAACACCAGGTCTGCTTCCACCTTCTCCACAATAAGTTTTGCTCATTTTCCTCTGAAAGATTTCTCTATCCTTTAGGGATAAGAGAGTTGCTTAGTCTCCATGCCCACTCAATCCTTGCCCTCTTAATGTATTCTACCAGTAAGGTAGACAACGTTGGTGGTGTTTCGGGATGTGAAGACATACCCACTAGGAATTGGGCTAAAACCACATTAACTATTTCATCTAGGCAACCGAACAGATGGTGGTGACTTCTAGCCGTGTGACCTGGATTGGAATAGAATCAATGCCCAAAAGCAATCCTCCTACCAATCCCAATACCCTTGTCTTGCAAAAGGGAACCTTGCCATGATTGAGTAGTGTGGGATGGCAAGGGAGTGAGAACGTTTATTAGTCAGTCTTTTACTCCAGCCCTTAGCTTATCATCACCACAAATGAACCCCCAATACAGACACACGTCTCTCAGTGGTTCATTGTTAGTATGCTTGCTGCTGGCTCACAAGGAGGTGGGGTTGTGGAAAAGCCTATGCTGTCTAAGATGATTGTTACTTGTTTCTATATACTACGGGGCTAAATTTTCAAAAGCTAACAGTGGAATTGGCGTACCTTTTTTGGGAGCCCATTCCAGGACTGCTTTGAGGGCCCTGACTTTTGAGGAGGTGGGTGCTCAGCACTTTGTGAAAATTACCCCCCTGTTAAGATATCTCAAGTTGGGCAAGCAAAATCACTAGTCCTTTTTGAAATGCTAAACCCTGGTTTCCCTAAAGCATCCAGCATCCGTAAAGAGAAGCATATGCTTTATCTTACTACTGTGTTTTGAGTGGGAGGTTGGGGAGAAAGGAAAGAAAGGAAAACTTAAATTAGAAGAAAACCAAACAGCGACTGCTGGTGACAGATGATTACAGCTCATTTCCAGGCCGTTTCCTGCATGCCAATGATAGATCAGTAAACAAACGCCTTGTTGCAAACACAAAGCAGGCAGGAACTCTGTTTGGAAGAGAGAGGTCCAGGCAGGTCTCACTCTGCCTGGCAGCAGGAAGTCACTGTCACATGACCCTGGGAATCGTAAGGCCATGTGCATGTGGGAGATATGTGGAGCGCCTTCTGTCCTGAGACTTTGCATCCTTCCCACAGTCCAGTCAACAGGTTTGAGAGCTTCTTCCCCTTCTTCTTTCCTCCCCTCCCGCTTCTGGTGGCATTCTTTTCCCTGATTTGTTATGAAATGGTGTCAGATGGCTGCTTTGTTCCCCCAAACAATGGCAAGGATTTCTGAGTGCATTGTAATAGGAAGGATCTTCAACTGGCACTTGACATCTTGCCTCCCTTCTTGTCAATCTATGGACCGTGATGGCCTGGTGTCCCCGTTCACAGAGTAGTGGAGTGCCCCCGAGCTCAGGCCTTTGTGGTCCCACACGTGACAGAGTCTTCTTTGGGTTTTGTTTTATAAAGAAAGTAATCATAATGCCCAGGGTGTGGTGCGGGCCAAAAGCAGCCCCTGTCCCCTCCCCCGGACCTCTCACCCAGGGCAGGTGGAGGACCCAGGCTCCCTACAGTGGCCCGTGCAGCTCTCCCTGACCTGGCTTCAGCGGGGGGTGGGGGGGGGCCTCGAAGCCGCAGCCCGGCCATGATAAGAGCCGCGGGGGACCTTCCATCTGCCCGCAGTGTGGGGGTCCCACCGAGAGCAGCCCCAGGCTGTGTCCCTGCCCCATAGCCCCCACCCCCAGGGCAGGTGGAGGGTAGGGTTGCCAGATGTCCAGTTTTCGACTGGAATGCCTGGTTGAAAAGGGACCTTGGTGGCTCCCTTTAAAAGTCTGTTTGGCGCAGCGGGGCTAAGGCAGGCTCCCTGGCTGCCGTGGCTCCACATGGCTCCCGGAAGCAGCGGCATGTCCCCCCTCCGGCTCCTATGCGTACGGGAAGGCAGGGGGCTCCGCATGCTGCCCCCGCCCCAAGTGCTGGTTCCACAGCTCCCATTGGCCGGGAACTGTGGCTAATGGGAGCTTCAGGGGTGTCACCTGCACACGGGGCAGCGCACAGAGCCGCCTGGCCATGCCTCTGCCTAGGAGTGGAGGGTAGACATGCTGCTGCTTCTGGGAGCTGCTTGAAATAAGCGCCGCCCAGAGCCTGCACCCCTGACCCCCTCCTGCACCCCAACCCCCTGCCCCAGCCCTGATCCCCCTCCTGCCCTCTGAACCCTCGATCCCAGCCCGAAGCACCCTCCTGCATCCCAAACCCCTCATCCCCAGCCCCACCCTAGAGCCCTCACCCCCCAGACAGAGCCCTCACCCATCCCGCACCCCATCCCCATGCCCCAGCGCCCTCCTACCCCCCAAATCCCTCATCTCCTGCCCCACACCAGAGCCTGCACCGCCAGCCGGAGCCCTCCCCCCCCACACACCCCAACCCCCTGCCCCAGCCCAGAGCCCCCTCCCTCATTTCTGGCCCCATCCCAGAACCTGCACCCCCATCCCAGAGCCTGTACCTGCTCCCACACCCCAACCCCCTGCCTCAGCCTGGAGTCCCCTCCCATACTCTAAACCCCTCGGCTCCACTCCCCAGCCCGGAGCACCCTCCTACACCTCCTCATTCCCAGCCCCACCCCAGAGTCTGCACCCCCCGCCAGAGCCCTCATCCCCCTCCCGCACCCGAACTGCCTGCCCCAGCCCGGAGCCCCCTCCTGCCCTCCGAATCCCTCAGCCCCAGTCTGGAGCCCCCTCCTGCACCCCAAATCCCTCATCCCTGGCCCCATCCCGGAGCCTGCACCCTCAGACAGAGGCCTCCCCCCTCCCCTACCCCAACCCCTGAGCCAGCCCGGTGAAAATGAGAGAGTAAGTGAGGATGGGGAGAGCAAGTGACAGAGGGAGGCGGGATGGAGTGAGTGGGGGTGGGGCTTCTGAGGACGGGTGGGGAAGGGGCCGGGCAAGGGTGTTCGGTTTTGTGCGGGTAGAAAGTTGGCAACCCTAGTGGAGGGGCCATGCCGCAGCTGCCCGCGCAGCTCTTACCATGGCCAGGCTGCAACTCTGATGTCCCCCCACCCCCCGGCTGAAGGCGGGTGGGGAGGAGCCGCATGGGCAGCTGTGGTGAGCCAGCGTGGAGTCGTGGACCCTCCACCGGCCTTGGGCCATGTGGGGAGCCTGGGGTTGGGGACACGGGCCTGGGGCTTCCCAGAGCCCCCCGCACCGCAGGCAGGTGGAGGGTCCACACGTGTGTCTCCCACAATTGTCTGGGCTCCCTGGCTGGGCTCCATGCTGGCCTGGCCTGGCGAAAGAGGAGGGGAAGGGTCCACCCTGGTGAAATGTGGGAGGGCCATGGGCTCCTGCCCCGCCCTGTTCCAGCACCACTGCCTGGGTGCCTACCTCTGATTACCCTCTGCCTCCTCCCCCGTTATTTTCCAGTCACTGCTACAGGCCTGTGTGGCCAGGGAGCGATGTGCTGCTCTAGCCACAGGTTCAAGTCCCAGATATGCATGGGGCATTATACTCTCAGCTGTACCTCTGTGGCTAGAAGTGAACCCTCCTGCCTAGAGCAGCCCCGCTCACATGGTCACAGACTAGTGTCCCTCAGCTCCTAAGCAGGAGCAGTGCAGAAAGCAGCTACGAACAGGAGTCTCTCCTGGCTTTAGTGGGAGGCTGAACAGGTCTGCACCCTCCTCCTTCCCACCGCCAGTGATGGTCCATTTCTTCTTCAGCCTCTCCTCCCACCTCCCACAGTGGCTAGTTTAGCAGTGTGCTTGGATCAGACGTATGACCCATGTTGACCACTACCACCCATGTTGACCACTACTGCCCATCTGCCCACATCTGAATGCTAGCTGATGGACACAGCGGCAAAGCAAGGACAGAAACATGCATGGAATTAAGTGGCAGGCTGCAACTTTTATTAAACTTGAATGTAGGGGAGAGCCACGACCTGCCCATCACCACTACTCACCTATACCAGGCATTTAACTGGTTCCAGTGCGGGGATTACAGGGCTCCTTATCATATAACCCGTAACTGGCGCCAGGGTTACAGAGCTCTTTACCATATAATCCATAATGCGGGGTGTTTCTCCTCAGCCTACCCCCCAGGACTCCGTTCTCTGTGAGTCCTAGCACTCGCCTCCCCCCGAGGGGGACAGAGGGTGCAGGAGGGTGGGGACCTCGGCCCACGAGGGCCACAAGGTCTGACCACGGCCCACAAAGACCACAAGGTTTCATCCTATCATATGAGACCAAGGCCAATCACCAAAATCCAAGGTCTTTCACCTCTGGGAACCATTCATTTTATTCTTTTAACCTCACTGGAAACCAACTGCATGTTGTAACAAGTAAGCAGCACCATCCCAGTACCTCCGTTAGGTACTAAACACCTTGTAGATGCTGCAAGGAAGGCAAAAAACTCCCTGGTCCTCTGCCAATTGGCCCATGGGAGAAAAAATTCCTTCCTGACCCCTACACAGGCTAAACCCACAGCATCTGTCAGGCCGGGTTCCCCTTCCTAGTTTAGGTGGGCAGGGTGGGCTGCTGGAATGGAGCCAAAAGAGGCTCCGGATGGTGATTGAATGAAGTGGTTATATATACCCCAGCCTGTATTATTATTCATAATGTGGTAGCTCCTAAGAACGCCAGTCATAGACTAGGACCCCATTGTGCTAGGTGCTGTACAAACACAGCACAAAGAGATGGTCCCTGCCCCAGTGAACTTACTATCTAAGTGCAGAACAATCTCTGTTACAGCTTTGCAGAAATCTACTCACCCACTTGCCTGAGTGAGTCATTCTGTGGACAGAAGAATGAATGAGCTTTAGTTTTTCGTTATCCTTAAACATATCCCCTAATGAGTGGGTGAATAGATTTTGCTCCTTGGGCTGGTCAATTTTCCTGAAAATTTTGCAAGGTTGCTCTGTCATTAGAAATGAATTGGGTGTAGTTCCAGCTACTAATGAGGAAGAGAAGCCCTGGGGCTTATTGCCTTGGAAAGAGAGGACACAGTTTGTAATGAGTTACCCTGAACCTGGACTCATTGAAATGATCCAGAGTTCACTCTGTCTTACAGAATTTTGCCTGGGTGGGGTGAGAGCAGGGAAAGAAAACTCAGAAAAGAACAAGACTGAATTATTTCTATTTCTCTCTCTCTCTTTCTCTTTAAAAGTATGTAGACCATGGAAATGAGAAATACTTTGTATATGTTCATTCTCTTGCAAAAGTCCTAGGAACTACTAACTTTACTGATGCGATTGGTCTTGCTGCCAAACTCCAGCCGTGGCAGGGGAGCATCTGATAGACCAGCCAAGTGGATAGACTCCAGAGGCTTTCAGGGTTTCAAAGTATTGTGTAAGAGACAATGAACTCCTTCCTGTCATTGAAATGCTTTTCAGTGGCTACAGATAATGCCCTCCTGAGAAGTCCTGACACTGCCTTGTGGGGTGGTTGGGCTCTTAAAGAGCCAGAGTTGGTTTTCAGGACAAGACAAAAAGGAGAACATCTGTTGCACTGACTGTGTTGCAAGGGTGCAACAAAAGGATAGATTGACACCCCTACCCCACAAAGAATAGAAATCACCATGCAAAGAATAGTGGGCAGTGACCAAAACAACTTCTGCCATTTAAAGACCTTAGGCCAGGGATGCATTTCACCCTAACACCCTTGATTTCAGTGCATATAGCTCAGGGATGAATTTTCCCCCTTAAATTCCCAAGGGAGATCAGTAACACTCTATAATGACCCACTAGAGTGAGAATACATCAGGTGAGCAGGAACCTGAGCACAAAGTGACCATGGAGCATACAGTAGTTTAATCAATAAACCCGGGTCTCAGTTGGGTACCAGTCCAAGAAAGCTGCTGATACAGTGGCTTCATAAACCATGGGGCTGTTAATTCTCTGGATCAGACATATTATTTTTAAAGCCATTTTTAACTGTCTCCTGAGAGAAGACAGATACCCAAGTGTTAGAACAATAATGTTTAGCTTTTATGTAGTGTCTTGCCTGTTCAAATCACTGTACAGCCATTGACTAGTTATTATAACTAATCATGTTTAGTATGGCAGTGCCTATGGGACCAGCTGAGATGGAAGTCCCACTGTGCTCAGCACTGTACAAACACAGAGTAATAGACAGCCCAGGCCCCAAAGACTACCTAATTCTCACAGCACTCTTGGGAGGTAGGTGGATTAAAATGATCATCACCATTTTACAGAAGGGGAAATGGAGGCAGAGAGATGAAGTGACTTGCTGCTATTATCCTACTGGATTTTCAGGGGCAGGTTTTGTGTGTGCGCTTGGAGAGAGGAGGGCCGGGGAAGTTTGTCATGTTGGAACAGACAGTGTTACCTGTCACAGTTCAGGGCAACGGCACCTGTGTTCCCCCTCAGGAGTCCAGCCAAGGCACCCACTCTCAGGCCTCCAGCTCCCCAACAGTTGCCTTTTTGGATGGAGACCTGTATCTCTGCCCTGTCTGACTGGGGTATTTGCAGGCTGAACAGTTCCCTGCCATCACTGTGGTATTCCCAGCTCAGACAAGCTGCCCTAGCATACCTGCTTGCTTTCTCTTTGGAGACAGTTAATAGCGTGACTGCCCATAGTTATAGATACCACACAGCTCTTCTTATGAGAGCCTATGTTATTATTATGGTAAAAGCACTGTCGAGAAAATGTGTTTAAAACAATAGACAAACCTACCCGCGTGTCAATAAACGTACCAGACATTATCCTAACAAGGGCTCTGACAGAAGCAGTCCTTCTATACGCCACCCGAGGAGTTTCCTTTGTAGTCACAAGTTCATCACAGCTTCAGCTCGGTACAGTAATTCCTCACTTAAAGACGTCCTGGTTAACGTTTCGTTGTTACCTGGCTGATCAATTAGAGAACATGCTCGTTTAAAGTGGCACAATGTTCCCTTATAATGTCGTTTGGCAGCTGCCTGCTTTGTCCACTGCTTGCAGGAAGAGCAGCCCGTTGCAGCTAGCTGGTGGGGGCTTGGAACCAGGGTGGACCAGCAGCCCCCCCATCAGCTCCCCGTTCCCTTAAGTTCCCTGTGCGGCAGCCATCCAGCAGGCTATCAGTTGCCGGCAGTTCAGCTGTCCCTCCCCCCACTGCCATGTGCTGCTCCTGCCCTCTGCCTTGGAGCTGCTCCTGGGAGCCTCCTGTGCGGGGGGAGGGAAGAAGGGAGCTAATGTCAGGGTGTCCCCCTCCCCGCTGGTCCTGCATCCCGCTTACCCCATTTCCGTAGAGCAGTTGCGGGGGGAGTGGGGGAGACACACGACAGGGCTCAGGACAGAGGGAGCTTCCTGGAAGCAGCTGCCATCTCAGCTTGCTGATCTACTTAAAAAGGCAATGTACTTAGAGTGGGGTCAGAGTACTTAAAGGAGCAGTGCACATCTCTGTCTCTCATACACACACGGTGTGTGTCTCTGTCTTTGTCTGCCGTGCTGTCTCCCCTCCCTCCATTCGTGCTGCCTTGTAGAGTGTGAGGCTACATTAACAATGAGTTAAACTTTGAGGGCTCAGCCAATTGCTAGTTCATCATCTAGCAGTAAGGCAGTCCCTGGGAAATATCCCACCCTCTGACTTGACCACCTCAACCAAGCTTCACAATCATCATCGCTGTGTACCAGTATTAAATTGTTTGTTTAAAACTTATACTCTGTGTGTGTATATATATATATATATAATATAGTCTTTTGTCTAGTGCAAAAGTTTCCCTGGAACCTAACCCCACCCATTTACATTAATTCTTATGGGGAAATTGGATTTGCTTAACATCATTTGGCTTAAAGTCGCATTTTTCAGGAACATAACTATAAAGTTAAGTGAGGAGTTACTGTACAAGTACCCAGTTTTATGGGGTCTCAGTAGGCCCCGTCCTTCCAACCCCACCATAAAGATTGGGGCCCTCCATGCACCAGAGTCCTGACTGTCTGCTGGACGAGGAAGAAGGCTCCGAGTCATTTTAAAACTAGACTATTTATCCAAAGCCCCTTGCTTTGACTGTTGGTCACTGGAGAATCCCATTTGAACTAGTATATGGACATCTCTGCGTGGGGGGGAAGGGCACTTCAAAGGGCTGATAACAGAGGCAGTACATTAGCATCCCCCTCTTCCTAGAGACGGTTCATACAGTGCCCCATAACACATACACAATTGCATTTTAATACAATGGAACCCCCAAAGTACTAACCCTGATTCAATCAGATTTAGCTTAATTCAGTAAAGTTTATCTTCATTCCATAAGCTTTGGTCAGGATACTACAGGCTATTGTCAGTCTGTCACAGTACAGTACCTCTGATCACTGAAGTGTTGCTTTGACTTCCCCCAGGTGACCTGTCGCCATGCCAGGTGCTGACACAATGACAGCTAGCGAGGCAGCCGACGTGAGCAGCAAGTCTGAAAACGGTGTCTGCAACTCCATTGGGAGGTGAAAAGTCCTAAATTCTTGTTTTTCTTTTTCCCAAGGGAGGGGAGTGGAGAGGGAGTCATTACTTTCCATTGGTGCTCTCTCTCATAGCCTAAAACGTGCCCCTAGCGTCAATATGCCTCAGCCGGTGTCTCTAGGCCATCAGATTGTACGTTTAAATCCCACATCCTGATGTAAGTCTAATAACATGTGATGATACCACAGTGCACTAGTAGACATGGGGTGGGGGTCCACCCCATTAGAGGCATCATCCTTTGTCCAAAAGGTTACACGAAAGTCTCTGCTCCCACTGAAATAGGCAGAAGTTACAGGAGCATGAGACTTGGGGACAATGATATTGTGGTTAGTATCTCCCTTCCCTTCGGTAACCACAGATGCCAATGTCCGAGTCTGGGTGTTAGCTCTGGCTGGGCGCATAGTGGCTGCCAGGTTTGCTTACATGCTCACTGCACTACCAGCACTTCACCCCATTTACGTGAATCCAGGAGTTTATAGAATTAAACTAAACTGGGGTAAGTGCATTTATGTTGGTTTAATATGAGGGGGTCGCACCTCTGTAGCTAAATAGTTTTAAAATTGATCTACTTACACTAGTGCCATCTTTCTAGCATAGACAAGCCCTTATTGTTTTGCAAAGAGCTTTGGGTTTGAAAAGATTATGTTATAAATGTAAGTGTCTTCCCAGCTGGGGCTTCATGGATGTTGATAAAAGCACTTTGAGATCCTTGGGTGACAGGTGCTCGGTGAAGTACATGTTTGTTTGATGCAGCCAGGTGTCATGTAATTAATTGGTTTTTGTCCCTTGCCATGACAAGTTTCATTTAGGTGGTGTGCTCTGTGGGGCAGGAACTCTCCGTGTGTTGTGTGTCTGTACAATGGGAACCTAATCCCTTTGTCAGTCCCCTGGATGTTACAGCTGTGCAACTGATGAATAATAATAATAAACATGAAAGCGCAATGTTATTTTGTTAATGGACGCTCTGGAAAAACTTGGAAGGTGAAATTATTGGAGGAGAGGATCACTATGGGTGAGGTTCTTTCTTCTGTTTCATAGATCTCCAGGCAAGAAGGGGCTGCTGTGATCATCTAGCCTGACTGCCTGTGTAGCACAAGCCATAGAATTTCATCCAGTGGCTCCTTCCTCTAGCTCAATACCTTCTGGTTGAACTAGCTCTTATATTTTAGCACAACATCCAGCCTTGATTTAAAGACTCCAAATGACGTATTTACCACGTCCCTTGAAAATCATTTGCATTGGTTAATTTCCCTCCTTTTATTTCTAGTTTGAATTTTGGTAACTTCAGCTGCCAGCAACTGGAACTTGTTATGCCTTGTCTTGATGATTAAGCCAAATAATCTATTTAGAAAGGAGTTACTGGGTAGACTTTAGAGGAATACCTACTGTGTCCCAAGTCTACACGTCTGTTTGATAATCATGTGCTACCTACTAAATCTTAAGTAAACCAGAGTCCATTTTGACTTTTATTTTGATGCACCTGTCTTATGCACTAAGTAAAAAACCCTACTGTTCTATTTTAAATGCATACAAAAATACAAATTGACCTGTTCTCAGTATGAACACTCCTAATTTTCAAAAACTATAATCCCACCCACTCTCACTCCATTCCACTCCCTCAGAGAAAGCCTGGAATAATAGACAGGTTTTGCATCAAATTGGACTCTGTCATAGCAAGAGAGAGACGGAGTGCATTCCAGAATCCAGGATCCTCTCCTGAGAATGCTCTTCAGCAGCCCCCATCTTTGAGCATCCCTGCTGACCTCACCTGCTTCAATAGAGCGTATGGAGCTGGTGTACTGATGACCAAATGATCAGGAAAAGTGATTTTTTCTTCTCTTTTGTCTTTGCTGTATAGGGTCAAGCTTGCAAGTAAAAATAATACAAACACTGTGAAGGAATTAGAAAGACTTTGGTTTGGGTCTTCAAGTGAAAATTATTCTGAAGGTGCCAGTTTCACTCTGAGTCTAGGACCTAAAGCTGAACACGTTTCTTCTGTGGTGAAAAGCCCATTGAAATCACTGGAGAACTTGATGCTGGATCCAAGGCTAGACTGCTTTCAGCAGAACATGCTGAGTCCCAAAATGATTATCAGTGACCCGTCTGTGGATCTTAATGTCAAGGAGAGCAGCAAAATCATAAGGAGGCAGATAGGGGGCACTCAGAATTTACATTCAGCTGGGAAAGTCAGTTTGAGGAATAAGCCCTTCAGTATCAAGGACAAGATTTCTGAATGGGAAGGGAAAAAGGAAACGCCTTCTCCTCTGGTCAGTCAGAAGGAGGAAGAGCAAGGAGTTAAAGAGGAGCACAAGATGCCATGTGTGGTGGAGAAGATGAGTGGGGAAGTTTTGGGGCCTAGGAAAGTGGACACCAAGAGGCTTATAACCTGGGAGTTGGAATGCAAAGGGACAGGCAAAGAGAATGAAAGGAGGGTGGGCACTTCAAAGGGCATGGGGCAGGGAACAGAGAGGAAAGTGGAAATGCAGGAGAAGGAAAAGGAGGTTGATTCCAGTGTTGGAAAATGCAAGGAGGTGAAAGGTGGTAAGTGGGAGGTCCAGAAAGAGAACCTTTCAGTACTGACTCAGGTCAAGAAACTGGAGCAGGCCTTGAAGGAAGGATCAGCAGAATTGCAGCCACAGATGCCAGGTACTTATTATTCCCCACACTGTCTGCAGGAGAAGGCAGATGAGGGACAAACCTTCCCAGAGGACCAGGAAGGTGTATGTGGCTCTGAACTCAATAAGAGGCTCCTCAGCTTAGACTCAGAAATCTGTGAGCCCATTTTTGGGACTCTGGAAGAGGTAAAAGCATCTCAAGTGAAATGCAAGGATCACAGCATAGAGAATGTGTACACAGAACCAGGGATACCGGAGAAGAAACCCTTCATCAACCCACTTCCAAAGCCCAGGCGGACTTTCAAACATGAGGGAGAAGAGGGATGGATTCCGGCAGCTAGAAATAAGAGAAACTTGCCCCCTCTGCCATCTATACCTCCTCCTCCTCTCCCTTCTTCTCCTCCCCCATCAGCTGTTAGCAGAAGACTATGGAATGGGAAACATAAGAATAATTCTGACCACAGGTATTCTCGCTTTACTATTCTAATGCTGGTACAGGAGTTATTGATTAATTTGCTGGTGGTGTACAGTTCTGCTTCTAAAAAGGGCCTCCACAAAAGTGGCATCATCGGGGTCTATGTTTATTGGGTCTCAACCTTGTAAGTAAAAGGATGTCTTTCTGACTGTCTGCTCCCTAAATTCACGCTGGGCTCTGAAAGTGCAGCAGTGTTCTTTCCGTCTCAGCAATGTCAGTGATCACGAGCCTGCAGGATATATTCTGCTCTGTTACACCTGTGCAAACACTGAAGGCCAATAGGTGTCCACAGGTGTAATGACTTTGACATGGAGATCCTATGACTAGTAACAGTGAATGAGAATGAATGATTCCAGCTTGACTCTCCAATCCCAGGACGAGTTCATGATGTTGCCAGTTTAAAGACAAAACAAAACAACCTTTTTTGCTTGCAGAATGAGCACAGCTGATCAGAAACCACTGAGAGATGGTAAGGGAGGGAACCTTGCAATGCCATTTTTACCCTGTCACTTTTCAGAGTAGAGCTGCCCTTTCTGCTCAAGTCTGTTCCTTGTTTACTCAGGTTTTGCTGGAGGTTGCTCCTCACCCCATCCCCTTTTGTAAATCCAAATATTTGAGTGGGGGTGGGAGGGGGAACCTGACTTATAAATGTACTGTCCTTTTTGAGCCTATCCTCTGCAGTGGAGCTACCCTAAAAATAAAAATTCCTGACTTCATTTGGACTGGGAGAGACTTTACACCTCTCTGTGCTCGACTGACTAGGATGCTCCACTGCTTTCCCTTCTCCTGCACCACTCATAGGAGGCCTGATTTCTGACAACTCTTACTCATGTTGAGTAGTGATCAGTGGGACAGCTTGTGGAGGAAGACACGACTTAGGGTATATCTAGACTGCAGTCGGAGGCATGACTGCAGCACAGGTACCCATGTCCACACTAACTTACCTGTGCTAGTGTGGCTGGGGCGACACGGGCTTAGGGCGAGCTAGCAGCGCGAGTCAGTACCCGGGGTCCGCGGCGTGCTTGGACAGTCCACCCTGAAGACTGTGCTGCTCCATCTACACTGCTATTTTTAGCTGTGCTAGCGCAGGTATGTCTACCTGTGATGCAGGCAGGCCTCAGATTGCCGTGTAAACATGCCCTCGGCGTTGCAGACTGTGGCCCACAGTCTTTTACATCTTTAGCGTGTGTTAGAATCATTATACAGTAAATGAACCATTGCAACCCTGACATTTGCTGACTAGCCCCAGTCTGGTAAAAACTGATTGTCGTGTCGACATTGCTTTATACGTTGTACGGGATGGATCTGTGAAGCACTGGCTCCTCTGTAGCTCATGTTGCTGACTGAGTGACTTGCTGGAGGCTAGTGAATGATATTGAATTATTGGACTTGTAAAGTCTGTTTATCTCTATCACTCTCCATCCTATTTCTCCCCCTCCTCTTCCTCCCCCGCCCCGAATGGCACAGGAAGTCCTATGAGTTTGAAGACTTGCTGCAGTCGTCATCCGAGAATGGCCGGGTGGATTGGTACGCTCAGACCAAGCTGGCCCTCACACGCACTTTATCTGAGGAAAACGTCTATGAAGATATTCTGGGTAGGCGCTTCAAGAGGGGGATGGGGAGGGGTTGGACAACTAAAAAGACTTGGGGACCATCGATGAAAACGTGTCACAGTCCAAGGGCTCACCTAGAAGAGTGTATTTATTAGGCAAGAGCATACTGAGGTGCATCACACACAAAATATCAGCCAGCAGGAAGAAAAATATTGTGTGAATGGGTGGCCATGAAATTAAAAAATTGGGTCCCACAATCCCTGGGTTCGTGTTTGTGGCACCGTGATTTATTCCACCCTTCAGCGTTAGTGCAGGTGCCTGGGGATGGCTGAGATTCCATCAGCTCCATTCCCAGGAATCAGAGTAGCGGCCGTGTTAGCCTGTATTCGCAAAAAGAACAGGAGTACTTGTGGCACCTTAGAGACTAACAAATTTATTTGAGCATAAGCTTTCGTGAGCTACAGCTCACTTCATCGGATGCATTCTACTGAATGCATCCGATGAAGTGAGCTGTAGCTCACGAAAGTTTAGGCTCAGATAAATTTGTTAGTCTCTAAAGTGCCACGAGTACTCCTGTTCTTTATTCCCAGGAATGTTAACTTATTATCCTACACTTACATACACAGTGTTTTCCAGAACATAGAGCAGAACACATCCCGTGTCCTGAAGAGCTTTGAGTCTAGCTGTCGCAGAGCTAGAGTTAAGTGAACCTCTTGGCAGAGTTTAGCTGGAGAGGAAGGAAATCAGTGCTGTTGTATCCTACAGAGGGGGTCATGTTGTTTGGGGTGGGAGAGAGCCACAGGAACCAGCAGGGCATTGCCATTTTGATCCTAGCAAACTCTCATCGTGTTTGGTTAGAGAGGTCTCACAAAGGTTACACATCCCCTGGGGGTATGCTACAGATGTCCTGATTTTATAGGGACAGTGCCAATTTTGGGGTCTTTTTCTCATATAGGCTCCTATTACCCCCCACCCCCTGTCCCGATTGATTTTTCACCTTTGCTGTCTGGTCACCCTAGTTACAGACAAGGTGGAGATGCCCTGTCCTTCCCCCGATCAGAAGAGATTGGCATTAGTTGTAAATTTTAAAGCTGCCTGCCTCTTTTGCAAGAGTTAGGGGGCCCTTATGTGCCCTCTTTCCCCTTTGGGGCCAAAGGACAGGGGATGCCCTAACAGCTGCTGGTCAAAGCCACTATGTAAGTGTCACCCTTCCAGCTGGAATAACAGGGATCACATTCCAGGGTTAAAGCACTGGCAAATCCCTCCATTCCTAAACAGCCACCCTCTCTCCCCAAGGTGGCAAAGAACTCCGATGCCATGCTGAAATTCCTATTCTCCCTACCTGTTGATTGAAAAGGATAGCGGGAAGGATAATAGTTGGCAAGTGGGACACACTTGGGTTTTTGTTTCCTTTCTGTGTGCTTAGGCTCTGTGGGGCTTTGTCTGGAGTTAATGATCTTTAATTGGCCCCTGCAGTCCTGGTGTGGTTGCCATGGAATCTGGAGGAGGAGAGGGCTGACAGGGATGGCTCCAGGGAAGCTACAATTTTATATTTCATAAAAGCACAGACTGGGAGATGTTATAAAGGATACACAGCTCTAGCTAGAAAACCCCACCCGTGCATGGTGAGTGGGGTGTGTGGAATGATTCAGTCTGTCATTCTGCCACAGGGTGCTAGTGATGACCCACGGATGATAATATGTACGAAACGGAGCACACACATACACACAGACACACAGACACACACACATTGGAGCTGTCAGGATTAGAACTTCCCCTTTTCTATATGTCTCCCAGCGTGGATAAACAGACCCATGCTAGTGCACTAATAATAGCAACGTGAGTGGTGGCATGGGCTAGCTGCATGAGCACAAGCCCTCTGGACCTTCTAGGTCTGAGCTCAGGTGACTAGCTCTTGCCACAATGTCCACACTGCTATTTTTAGCATGCTAGCTCGAGCAGAGCTAATGCGTGTCTGTCTAGCCAGGCTGGGAGGCATGCTTAGATTGTCTCCCACCATGGCTCTCCTGTCTTGCTCAGCATTGTTTATGCAAAGCACTGGAATTCAGTGTAGGACGGACAAGAGGCAGGGTTTGCAGGTAGTACTGCGGGAAACCTGGCTGCCTCCCAGACCAATTCAGATCAGACACAGTGCCAAAGTTTCTGCAAACAGCACTGGCAGCAGGAGGAGAGCTGCAGTGTCCCCTTGTCCTGAGTGCTAATTCTCACTGCTCCTGTCTCTCCAGTGTGTTAAATACTGATCCGATAATTACAATTGGAATAATTCACATCCTTGAAAAACCTACACCTAAAATAAGTTCTCTAGTTCCGGGGCAGTGTGTGGTTCCAGAACATTTGCATGCAGCTTTCTTTGACAGACAAGAGTACTTTTACCTCCCTCACCTTGGCGAGTCCAGACAGTGGATCACTCATAGACTCATGGAATATCATAGGAGAAGAGGTTGAAAAGGTCTTGTGGTGTTGTGTCCTTGTCTGATGACTTCAGCTGCGTCCCCCCTCTCCACTGACCTCTGGCAGGGCAGGCTGTTGCACAGCCAAACAGGAAATACAAACCATATACAAAAAAAGAAAAGGAGGACTTGTGGCACCTTAGAGACTAACAAATTTATTTGAGCATAAGCTTTTGTGAGCTACAGCTCACTTCATCGGATGCATGAACCATATACAGGATCCAAAGCTAAGCTGCAGTGCCTGCCCCAGCATTACTGACCTCCTATTTTCATTCTCAGCTAGGTGTGTACAAGAATGCTAGAAAGAAGGTTGCTTTGAACTAATGGCTCTCCGTTGTGGTGCCATGACGGGATGCATAAGGAAAGGGAAGGCTCATAATAAATTGCCTGCCCATTCAGATACTTGGGCCTACATTTTCCATCACTGATTTTAAGTACCCAGATTGAGACACCGAAGGCCTGATCTCTCAGAGGCGCTGAGTATCTTCAGCTCGCTTTCAAGTTACCTGGAGTTGTGGGTGCTCGGCATTTCTGAAAAATCAGGCACTAGCTGTCTCAAGGTGGGCACCTACAAATCAAGGCACCCCAAATTAGCAGCATGAGGCTTATGCACCACTTAAACCCACTTAAACGATATTTGGAAGGCTTAAGTGGGACTTAGATGGAGCACAGACCTTTAATTCAAAGAGAACCGGGAATCAGAAGAATGAAGAAAAAGGATATTAAGGGCCATGGTGTATGAAAACCTTATGACTTCTCCATTGACAGGGAAATGGACTGGAGGACTTAATGGGTCTTTTCCATCTCTAACTTCTGTGACATAATTCTGTGGCTGGACACATCCTCGTCAGGATTTGGATGCAATCCAGTAAGCAGCTGGACTCCCAGAGCTGGAGAGAGGGAAAGGATGGCAAGAACTTTTGAGAACAGTTTGTTTTTTTTTAACCACCAGATGTGGGGGGTGGGAGAAAGAAAGCCACAGGATCCCAGCAGAGATTTTGTGGGACTCCTCCAGGATTTTCTGCATTTCTTACCTATAACGTGTGGCTCTTTGCTGCAGATCCGCCATCGAAGGAAAACCCCTATGAAGACATTGAGTTGAACAGCCGCTGCCTGGGGAAGAAATGTGTCCTGACTTTCCCAGTATCCCCCACCTCCTCTGTACCTGGCACACCCACGAAGGTATCCTAGTTCAACCAGCATGACTTCTGTCCAGTTCCCAAAAGCTTTGGGTGGAATCCTCCTCTCATTGAGGCCAGTGAAGTTTTACTATTGATTTTAATGGGGCCAGGATTTCACCTTTTAGGTTTTAGCTACTGTTGAGAGGAGGTGCAATAGTGGGAATAGAGAGCCACGGGCACAAGAATTCCCATGTTCACCCTTTGGTACAGTTTCTTGTTTTCATTTTTCTCACATTGGGGTTAACTCCTAAACAGTATACCAGGAGCATGCATCTGGAACTTGCTCAATAATCCATCATAAGATGTAAGGATTTGTAATTGTCAGGGCTACATTAAGATTTTATGCGAGAAGGGTGTGATACCAGACATCATATTTTGTTTTGGACAAAATCCTGTTTTGATCCATTTTCTCTATAAATATGTGTTCCTAGTGAAGCCTCACCATCATGCAAGCAATTTTGGGGAGAGCAAACAGATCACAAAAGGAAGAGCAGCTGTTTGATCTTAACCAAGATGGTAACTCATATATGAACAGACATGCTAAGGGCTGTGGTAGTGCAGTGGGCTCATGTTGGCCTTTCACCTCTGGAAACCTGGAGTCAGATTTTTACTAGATTCCAAGGGAAAAAGAGTTGTGCTCTGATCTAGTCTCTACACATGTCCAGCACAGAACTGATTATAGACCTCCGTTGCAAAATTTGGATCCAGGGCTGAATTCTCCTGAGGTTCAGGGGTGTTTGCATTTGGGGTGTTGGTTTGGGCCCATGGCTACAGAGGATCCACACCAGATGGCAGTCTCCGTTTCAGTCTAGTGGAACCCCAGAACTGGAGAGCAGGGTGGGGTTCCGGTTTAGAGTTGAGGACCATTGGCAGAGCTACGAGGAGGAAGTTTTACCCATACTGGGCTGCTTTGTATTTTGCTCAGCCCTGCGCTTTTAGCCCCACAATTTTGTAAGTGCTACATTCACTCACAATATTTAAATACAGGGAAAGGCCATTTACTGCTGCAGTGTAAGGTAGCCTCCTCCTCTTTAAAGTGGCACTGGAATGCTCCGCCAGTCAAGGCCCAGCAATCTGATCAGTATCCATGGGCAATATGTAATCCATTTTTGCAGCTGTTAAGAATTGTGAAGTGAAGCATCTATTGCCCCCTCCATTAGGAAGGTCCTGTTGGATTTCTGTTGATAAGTTTGGTTAAAGGTAGCAACCAACTCCCTGTGGTTTCACTGGGAGGCGCTTACTAAAATTCCTTGCTAGCTAAGACAGCCTTAACAAGTGCACCCTTGAGGTTCTACTTTCTTGGGGACTCCCCCCATCTCATACAAGCGCTGCAACTCTCAGTCTGACACTGTCTTTCTCTTTAGCAATGAGACCAGAGGAGGAGGTAAATATATTGTCTGAGCCCCTTTCTTTAAGCTTGTGATCCAGCGAAGGGCATCCGGGCTGTCTGCCTCCTGTGTCTTTCCAGTTGCTACTTGTTCTACCCTTAGACCAGGCGTTCTCACAACACATTTTTTACTCTTGCGGGTGGCTGCTCTGACAATTTTTCCTAAAATACTTAATTAACTTTAGGAAAAACAAATAAACATATATACATCCAAATCATTGTAATTTATTTATGTAGGGTGGTGGGTTTTTTTGCAGACTCAATCATAAAAATAATGTACAGTTGTCTCTTTTTTATTGGATCTAAACAGAAAAGAAACACAAATAAGGTGCTTTGCACATTCTTGTTTTGTTTTTGTTGTTTGGCTTTTTGGTTGCTTTCTTAAAAAGACTTGATAGCTAGTAAGTCTGCTGCTGCGAAAAGTAATATTTGTATGTTTGTTAATATCATTTTTCACAGCATCCCAGCTAGCTAGTCAGTCTGTTGTGAAAAGTGATATTAACAAACATCCAAATATCAATTTTCACAGCAGACTTACTCAGCCCTGGCAAGCCAGAAGCCCTGGATGGGGAGGGAGGCAGCAGGGTCCAGGAACGATGTGGGGAAGGATGGGTGACCGGTGAGGCAGCAGGGGCCAGGGGTGATGCAGGGTGTGTGTGTGTGAGCCGAGGGCCGGCACCTCCGCCGCATGGATGGAGTCCAGACCCAGAACCCAAAGACCCATGACCGGATCCTGCCGCCCTCCACCCCAGGGCTGAAGCCAAAACTCATTGCCCCAGCAAGGTGGGGAACTCACTGGTTGCCTGCTCCTCTGGCATTTGTGGCTCCAGCTGGTGGCCCTGGGGGAGGCTCCACTGCCTTGCCGCCCCATCCCCACTGTCCAAGAGGATGTCGTGGCTGCAAGAAAAAGCCCCTGGTGGCTGCGGTGGCCGCATTTGAGAAACGCTGCCTTACACTGTCCAGGCTGCCTCAGGCTCAGACCATGTGACAGTAGAGGATCACACTAGTAACAAGTAATGTCGACAGCGGGGGGTATAAACTCAATTTTCCTTACCAATGGGCCTCGCCATGCTATCCAAGCTGCAGAAATTGTTATTAGGGCTGATTTAAATTTTTTCAAAATGTTGACACCTTTCCCCCCCTCCCCCCAAATATTTCTGTTTTTCAACCAGCTTCTAGAGTGATTGAGATTTTTAGAAAATGTGAAATTGCAATGAAATGTTCTTATGAAAATGTGTCTGCATTTTTTGATCAGCTCCCTAACCCCCAGAGATAAACTGCAGCGTGGATGTATAGCTAATCTCTTCATCACAGGTATTTGGGATGGAATTCACGCTTGTGCAGAGGGCACATACAAGGACCCACCCACCTCTTAAGTCGCACTCAAGCTCTCAAAATGGGACTGAACTATTTGCATAGGCCTTGTGCTGGCCCTCTGCATGGGGATGAATTTCATCCTTATGGAGACCCTGTCAAGGTAGTATCTAGGAGCTGAAATAACACAGTTATACTGCTACATGGTTCTTAACACAAAACATTGCTGTCAGTGTTGGTCAGGAGAAATGTGCTCTTAACATGCTGTGTGGTAGCCAGCATAGTTTCAACTATAGCATGAACCTTACTGGACCCAAATCGTGGTAGAGCCCTGCCCCTTCCCATTCCCCCAACCCAGAACTGACTAGGAGTGTCTGAGAGGCTCCCCACCCTGAAGACCCATCATAAATAAATTGAATCATTGGGTTGATGGAAGAAGCAGTGGAGACCAGTCTCCAAAGGAGAAGCTTCTTCACCCTCTTGGAAGCCGTGAAAAGGGAGACGGCTCATTCTTGCCCCCAATTCCTCCCTCCCTGGAAGGTGTTCCATTCCTGGGAGAGGAGGGCAGAGTAAGCTCTTCAGGACAGAGATTGTCTCTGTGGGTGTACAGCACCCAACACAATGAAGGACTGATCGTGCTCTGGTCCTCTGGGTGCTGCTGTACTATAAAGAAGGAGAATGCAATAGAAGTTGTAACCGAGCGTCATTGCACTGAAAAGCAGCTTGCTCGGATTTAACTAGAGAGCTGAATTTGAAATCCATTTGAATTGACTGACCATTAGCTTGTTATCTAAACAGCACTGGCCTAACTCTGTGCCTGTTGAATCAATGGCAGAACTCCCATTGACTTCAAATGGGAACAGAATTAGGCCAACGCTGAGTGCGTTTGAAAATCCCGCTATCACAGGAGTGAGTTGAACTTTGACCCCCTTAAAGGTCCAAGCTCACCCTGTGACATACCAACAGGAGAAATTGTAGGCACTGGCCAACTCTGACAATGTAAAAGTAAGCTGCACCTTCATACCCACACATAGGTTCCTCTAGTTTTGCTAAATAGAAAAGTTACAAATAGTGGAGGGATCATAACTGATGAGGAGAGAATCCTCCATGACTTCCCTCTGTATTCTCTCCTCTACCTCCTCTTCATGCTTCCCCCAAAGTGTCATTTCACAATGGCCCTATCTCTCTGGATCTTCTCCCAGCATAGTCCAGGAGTTGATCCGTAGGATATATGAGGCACTCCCTCCCCCTGAGTATGCTGCTTTGGCACTACTCCCAGCTCCTTTGGTCTGGGGAATTTAGAATCTGAACATTGATACTGTAATATACCAGCCTTCTGGGCTGCCACTGGACTTAACCAACCACTTACTGATGGGGTTAGGAAGAAACTAACTTCCACTGCTGGCCATGATGGGGTTTCTTGCACCTTCCTCTGAAATATTGTCTTTAATTGTCTTGCATGGTAGTCCTGTGGAAACTGTGACAGCCATGCAAATTTCTTGGGCCTGTGAGAATCTGCTAAGCATACTGGTAAGCCGCATCTGCCTGTGTGCTAGCCATGTGCTCCAGCTCACCTAATTGAAATGAGTGCTGTCACAGAGTTTCCTTGAGAAGTATATGAGATGGAGTGCTGTGTTAATTTATTTCCTCTCCTTCATTCTGTCTCCCTCCCCAGTTGCTTTCCAAACCCATTTTCTTTCGACAAAACTCAGAGCGGCGGAGTTTCAAACTGCTGGACATACGGAAACTGAGCCGTGACGGTACTGGGTCCCCTTCCAAAATCAGCCCTCCCTCTACCCCCAGCAGCCCAGATGATACATTCTTCTCCCTGGGAGATGCTCAGAATGGCAAGAGGAGAAGGAAGATTCCCAAGGTAACTTCAGGGATTTTTCCCCACTTATCCTGGCTTCTCATGTGTTGTTACATTGATAAGGACGATTTTTTTGTGCAATTTCCAATGTCATGCCCATAACATTTAGGAAGAGTTCTAGGCTATGACTTGATTTCCATTAACCTTTCACAGTTAGTACTAAACAGTTTTTACATCCCACCCACCCTTTTTCTCATGGGAAAAGGGGTCCAAAGATCTCTGCAAGGTCTAAAGCAGTGGTTCTCAACCAGGTTCTCAACCAGAAGTACATGTATCCCTGGGGGTACACAGAGGTCTTCCAGGGGGTACATCAATTCCTGTAGATATTGGTCTAGTTTTACAACGGGTACATAAAAAGCACGAGTGAAGTCAGTACAAACTAAAATTTCATACAGACAATGACTTTATACTGCTTTATATACTATGGAAGTACAATATTTATATTCCAATTGATTTATTTTATAATTATGTGGTAAAAATTAGAAAGAAAGCAATTTTTCCATAATAGTGTGGTGTGACACTTTTGTGTTTTTATGTCTGATTTTGTAAACAAGTAGTTAAGTGTCATGAAACTTGAGGTACACAAGACAAATCAGACTCCTGAAAGGAGTACAGTAGTCTGGAAAGGTTGAGAGCCACTGGTCTAAAGAATGTATTTTTTCTCTCTGACATGTCCCACACTACTGTGAGGGATAAAACAAGTAAAAAAAAATTCAGAATTAGAAATTTCAACTAGATTTTTTTTAATGAAATTCAAATGTTGATAGAAAATGGACGAATTTTTTGCAAAGATTACATCTTGGTTTCCAGCCATGTTTAGTGAAGGACATGGAGAGCAGTGGATCCCATGAAGGACCACGTGTCCAATAGTTGTTACTTGGTGGTAATATATATTTTCTTTCAAGATATTATTCAACCACTAGATGTCTCAATGTGCTGTAAGAGTTCCAAGCAGGGGTGTGATCCCACATAAACAAAGGAGACAAAGCTGGAACTCAAGCTGTGTAGAATCCTCTGTTTGTCTGTAGTTATTGGTGTTTTCTTTAACAACACTTCCTGTTTAAGATTGACTGTGATTTCACATATCATGACACTATTTTAGATTTAGATCAGGGAGTAGTTGGGTTCAATTCAATTGAGGCTGTGGTTCACATATTGAATGCTTTCAAAACATGGTTATTTTTCCTGCTCTTAGCAAAGCCCTGGCAAAGGTTAGCAGTGCTAGGCTGTAACTGTGTCTCTGAGCAGACAGTTTTCCTTTGGGAAAATGTGTGCTTGTGTGTATTTATGTCTTCTCATCCGTACAAATCTAATTTTGCATGCCTGTGTTGTACATATTGGGTCTTCACAATGTTTGTGTTCATGCCTAAAAAGAGATGCAGATTTTTCCCATGTGCCTGCTTAGTGTGCTTGTGTGTGTGTGTGTGTGTGTGTGTGTGTGTGTGTGTGTGTGAGAGAGAGAGAGAGAGAGACAGAGAGAGAGAGAGAGAGACAGCATTCACATTTCAGGATGTGCATGTGTGTACACAAGTTCACATCAAGTGCCATGGATGGGGAAGTTAAGGGGTGTGAACTTATTGGTGAATGTAGTGTTATGTGCCCAGGAATAAGATTTACTATGTACTTGATGTTGGTACCAACATGAGAACCAGGACAGACAGCTCGAGATGTGAAATAAATGATCTATCCTAAAGGCTTTTGTTTAAAGCATTTCTGACCAAATTTGTACTCAGTCAGTAAGTCCAGCATCTCTTTATCATTGTCGATTACACGATGGTTGTTCTCCAAGGTCACTCATAGGTGTATATGTACAAGCGTAGTAACAAAGCCAAACTATTAACATAAAGCGTTTCTGCTTCTTGTGGCCCCTTCTTTTGCCTCCCCCAAGATCCCACCTGCACTATATGTTGTGTCACGTTAGGCATCCATTTCATATTTAAAAATGTCAATAATTGAGCTGTGCCGCTGGGATGGATGGGATGGGATTTGTTTGAAATTGTTTTTTAAAACTCTCTGAGCTGGATCTTAAGGTCTACCTGCGTGTAAGTTGCATTCTGCTACCTAGTTGCCATCCCACACTCAGGGAATGCTTTGGGCCAAGGTAGATCAGCCTCAGGTGCTCTGTACACCCTAGGAGCCACTGGCGTTAGATGACAGCAAGCTCTGATCATGCCCCATTCATTCTACTCCCAGGACACCAACTGGACCAACTGACTGACAGGAGCCACTTGGCCTTGAACTGGCTATACTGACTTCAAACCATCTGGGGATGTCCCTACACAAGGGGAACCCCCATTTGCCCTGTGAGGGTCATTCTCTGCCTGCAGTGTAAAGAGGGATGATGGGCTGACCCCTTGAATCTACAGCCCTGACTAGTCTACAAAAGGGACTGTACTAAAAGACTTTTTATAAAAGCTCATTTTAACAGTGGCTTCAGTTAGCACTGATTTCCCCCATGTGGAAAATGTATAAAGCATCTGTCATAAATATAAAGGGAAGGGTAACCACCTTTCTGTATACAGTGCTATAAAATCCCTCCTGGCCAGAGGCAAAACCCTTTCACCTGTAAAGGGTTAAGAAGCTAAGATAATCTCACTGGCACCTGACCCAAAATGACCAATGAGAGGACAAGATACTTTCAAATCTGGAGGCGGGGGGGGGGAACAAAGGGTTCTGTCTGTCTGTGTGATGCTTTTGCCGGGAACAGATCAGAAATGCAAGCCTTCCAACTCTTGTTAAGTTAGTAAGTAATCTAGCTAGAAAATGCATTAGATTTTGTTTTGTTTAATGGCTGGTAAAATAAGCTGTGCTGGAAGGAATGTATATTCCTGTTTTTGTGCCTTTTTGTAACTTAAGGTTTTGCCTAGAGGGATTCTCTATGTTTTGAATCTGATTACCCTGTAAGGTATTTACCATCCTGATTTTACAGAGGTGATTCTTTTACCTTTTCTTTAATTAAAATTCTTCTTTTAAGAACCTGATTGATTTCTCATTGTTCTTAAGAGCCAAGGGTTTGGGTCTGTGTTCACCTGTACCAGTTGGTGAGGATTATTATCAAGCCTTCCCCAGGAAAGGGAGTATAGGGCTTGGGGGGATATTTGGGTGGAAGATGTCTCCAAGTGGTCTCTTTCCCTGTTCTTTGTTTAAAACGCTTGGTGGTGGCAGCATACTGTTCAAGGACAAGGCAAAGTTTGTACCTTGGGGAAGTTTTTAACCTAAGCTGGTAAGAATAAGCTTAGGGGGTCTTTCATGCAGGTCCCCACATCTGTACCTTAGAGTTCAGAGTAGGGAAGGAGCCTTAACAGTGTCTAAAGCATTTTTTTGAATAAGGTTCTCAGTAACCTAAGTAGGTTTTCAAATCCTCAGTAGGTCTCTAACATGCTTTCTGTAAGAGGTGTTGAGAACAGTTTAACCATAATCAGTTTAATCTTTACTGGTGATCTGTTGTTCTCGAATCCACTGGAGTGGGGAGGGCTGGTCCAGGGGATGGCCCAGGGGGACTCATAGTCAACAAAGGGTAGACAGGGTCACAGTGTTTATGGTACCTATAGGGTCTAGTGGTGGGAAGGCTGTTGACCAGTATTAGGAAACTGAAAATTCCTTCCGGGACAATAACATTTCATCTCCCTTATTGGGGAAAGGGCACTAACCCTGTTTTCTGTCTCCTGCTTGCTGAGCAGCTGGTATTGAAAATCAATGCCATTTATGAGGCCCGAAGGGGAAAGAAACGTGTCAAGAGGCTGTCCCAGTCTACAGAGAGCAATTCAGGGAAAGGTAAATGAACATGGACCAAAGCATGTTGCTGCTGAATCTTTCTGAGAGTTTCTGCCTGGCTTGAATTTTTTACTGTGATGTACAGTGTGTTTTCTAATACTTTGTCTGGTTCAGTGTAAAAAGACTGGCTGGGGCTTCCTTTATGAATAGGGTCCTACTAAATTCATGGTCCATTTTGGTCAATTTAACGATCATAGGAATTTAAAAATCATAAATTTTATGATTCCAGCTATTTAAATCTGAAATTTCATGGTGTTGTAATTGTAGGGGTCTTGACCCAAAAAGGAGTTGTGGGGGGGGGTCGCAAGGTTATTGTACGGGGGGTTGCAGTACTGCTACCCTTCTGCTGCTGGCGGCAGCTCTGCATTCAGAGCCGGGCAGCTGGAGAGCGGCGGCTGCTGGCCGGGAGCCCAGCTCTGAAGGCAGAGCCGCCGCCAGCAGCAGCGCAGAAGTAAGGGTGGCCTGGTGTGGCATTAGCCCCCTTACTTCTGCACTGCTGCTGGCGGGGCGCTGCCTTTAGAGTTGGTCACTCGGCCAACAGCCGCCGCTCTCTGGCTGCCCAGCTCTGAAGGCAGCGCAAAATTAAAGGTGGCAATACCATGATCCCCCCCTAAAATAACCTTGCAACCCCCCTGAAAGTCCTTTTTGGGTCAGGACCCCCAATTTGAGAAATGCTGGTCTCCTCCATGAAATCTCTGTAGTATAGGGTGAAAGCCCACAAAAGACCAGATTTCACGGGGGGGAGTCCAAATTTCACAGTCCCTGACACGTTTTTCATGGCCGTGAATTTGGTAGGGCCCTTTTCATGAAGCTGAAGGCTAGTCCACTATCTAAGGCTATGTCTACACTGTACACCCTGCAGTGGCACAGCTGGGCCAGTACAGCAGTGCCACTGTAAGGTCTCCTGTGTAGCCGCTGTTTGTCGACCGGAGAGAGCTCTCCTGCCAACAAAATAAAACCAGCCCCAACAAGGGGCAGCAGCTTTGTCGGCGGGAGAGCATCTCCTGCCAACATAGCGCTAGCCACACCGGCGCTTTTTGTCGGCAAAACTTTCGTCAGCCGGGAGGGTGTTTTTTTCACACCCCGACCGACAACATTTTACTGACGAAAAGGTAGTGTAGACATAGCCTAGGAGCTCTTACTGTAAGGACATTTCCCCCCGACTCAGTTTTATTCCATTATTCCTAATGGTAACCTCATGGGTTGCACTGAACAATTCCTCCCCTTCTTGGTGTTTCTTTCTCACAGATGCTTGTAGATGTTTGTCATGATATATATAAAAGCTTGTGTTTCGGGTTTTAAAACAATCACTTTTAGGGATTAGGAAGAGACCTTAATGGGGGCAGATTACTCCACATTGACCTGCTGTGGGGGTTTCTTGCACCTTCCTCTAATGCATCTGGTTCTGGACACTGTCTGAGGCAAAATACTGGACTAGACAGACCATGCGTCTGACCCAGAATGGCAATTAATTGTGTTCCCCCGTCCCTCAAGTTATTGTGTAGCAAGAGAAGCATGTTAGATCCAAATTTTGCACTTGGTTACATCCATACAACCAACTGAATGTCCATTGAAAATTTCTGGATTTTTCCATTCGCTCTATACACATAATCGCTTTTGTTGCTCTTTTCTGAATGCCCTCTAATGGACAGGAAGGTATCAAGAATGGTGAGCTAAGGCTCCATTGTCATGGGCACCCCTGGGAAGAAAGAGCCCTTGTGTGCAATACATTCTGCGTCCTTAAGTGGTTAAGCCTGGTTTTATTCTGCCATCCATAAGAAGTGCACTGTTTTTAGACAGTCTTTATTTCATGTTTCCTGGTAGTTACAGATGAGAACAGTGAATCGGACAGTGACACCGAAGAGAAACTCAAAGGTAAGAAAAGTTTGCCCTGCCCACACACATGGGAGATGGTTACTCACAAACTCGCACTTGATTTCCAGGGGTATATTAGCTCTTTCCTCTTCTCTTTGAGGCACTTAGAGAAGAGACTCATTTCTACTCAGAAAAGAGAGAAGTCAAAGGCCACAGAACCGCAGGAGAAGCTTAGTTTGAGACACATGAAAGCCCGAAACAAACCGAGAGCCCGTTCCAACTCCCACAGAAGTCAATGGGAGTTTCTAAACTGACTGTCATGAGAGTTGGCTTGGACACTGAGGCAGTTCAGAAGAGGTTTCAATAAGTAAAGGGTCACAAATGTGTGAAGAAGGCTGCCAGAGGCAGCATTGCAATGTGACAGCATAAGCGTAGTCCAAAGGGCATATTGCACAATCACTTGAGGAGCAAACTGTTGCAGCGTATGAACTCTAGATAGCTCAATAGAGAGATTGAGCTGCACTACATGCTCTGCTGTGAAACTCCTGTGTGTCTACGTGAGGCTGTTTGCTCAGCCCCAGAGGAACTATGTGTTGTATCAGCCTCCACGGGATTCCTCCAGAATCTCCTTGAATTCCCTGCCCTGGTTATCACTCCAGCACTGTACTAGTGACACTGTGATTATGTTTGGATTTATAGCCGTAATTAGAAACCAGCCAAAACTGGCATTTGAAATCTAAGCTCCTCCAACTATAAGGGTTTTCAGATTCCTGTGCAGAGATACAACCCTAGCCCTGTGGTTTGGGGAACAGGTCAGATCCTGGTGCAGGGCAGGGGTACGCAGGTGGCATTCCTGCTCTGTTTCTCACACAATGCATTAGTACTGGAGATGACCTAACCTTACCCCTTTTGGGGGTTGCCTTAATAGAAAAATTAAAACAAACATAAACGTCACCCTGAGCATCCTCCTGAATTTAGCTGTTAGCAGGGTTTTTCCCTGCAGCATCCTTGTGTCCCTGACTCAACTTACCTCTGCGTCAGAAGGTATGTCTACACTGCAATTAGACACCTGCGGCTGGCCCTTGTCAGCTGACTTGGGCTCGCAGGGATTGGGCTAAGGGACTTTTAAATTGAGGTGTAGATGTTCACGCTCAGTCTGCAGTCCTCCCACCTTGCAAGGTCCTAGAGCCCAGGCTCCAGCTCCAGCCTGATCCCAAGTGTCTACGCCACCATTAAACAGCCCCTTAGCCCAAGCCCCACGAGTCCAAGTCAGCTGGCATGGGCCCAATGCGGGTTTTTAATTACAGTGCAGACATGCCCTGAGAGACACTCAATGAGCTTCATAGAGCTCTTTTCTGTTCCTGGACTGGAGTTAATATGAACTGTCTGGTCTGGCTGCCAGGGTGAATCAGCTCAATAGGCCTGTATCTCTGTGCAGGGTCCTAGCACCTGACCGCTTATCACAGGCTGGTTACCCACTTTGCAGTTAGCTGAAATCTAGTGAGGACAAGTCATGAGACTTTTGTTTGAACCTGAATTAGAGCTCTGATTGGGCCTCAAACCTACATTTAATCCAGATCAGGGTCCAAACACCACCTCTTTGGCCCATATGTTCCAAGACAATGTGGGAACAATTCTACTGAAAGACTATATAGCCATTGCCCAATCACTACACCAAAATCTTCCAGTAAAAAATGTTCGTGTGTTACCACTGTATCTAGAGTGGTAAAAACTACAGTAGCTCTGTGTTACCATGTGTTCATGTTCTGAAAAAGATTGTAATTCTACACATGAGTGGACATTCCATGCGTTCAACAAGAGCAAATTTGGGGACTTTCTTCTCCTTGTTTCAGCAGTTCTTTCTTCCATTGCTAGTTTGCTTTTCCTATTCATGGAAAGTGCATATCTTTGGAGATGGAATCTGCCTGTTTTAAGAATCCAGAAGGGGGGATTTTGCTCTCCCATGAGTAGGAGCCGGTTAGTGCTGCTGCAGGGAAAGGCTCCAGCAATGGGAAGCTGGTAGAGCCTTTTCCTACTGACGGAGTCTTTAACTGCGGCAAGGAAAGGCTCTGGAAGGGGGCAGGCAGCAGCCTTTCCCCACTGCCTCCCCCCTGCCAGATTCTTTCCCCAGCAACCAGGAGGCAGTGGGGCACTATGCTGCTAAAAATACAGTAATTCCTCACTTAACGTTGTAGTTATGTTTCTGAAAAATGCAACTTTAAGTGAAACGATGTTAAACGAATCCAATTTTCCCCATAAGATTTAATGTAAATGCGGGGGGTTAGGTTCCAAGCAAATGTTTTGGGGGCAGACAAAAGGCATTATATACTGTACTGTACTGTGATGGGGAGGTGCCCCTGGCTTACCCCACACAGGCACAGCCTGCTGCAGGCAAGGACGCTAGGAAGCACCTTGCACAGCAGCAGCGGCAGCTTCCCCCCAGAAGAACAGGCGCCGACTTTGCCGGGGGATGCTCCAGGCCTACCTCTTCCCATCACAGTTCCACTCCAGGCCCGCCTCTTCCCATCCCCACTCCACCTCCTCTCTGGAGCCCGACGCATCCCCGCTCCTCCCCTTCCCTCCCAGAAAGTCCTAAGCGCCGCCAAACAGCTGTTTGGCAGTGGGGGAAGCGCTGGGAGGGAGGGGAAGGAGGCGGAGAAGAGGAACTTGTGCAATGCTCCCTTGTAAAGTCGCTGCTCTTCCACAGAATCTTACAAGCAATGGACAGAGGAGGCAGCCAAACAATGTTATAAAGGAGCATTGCACAACTTTAAACGAGCATGTTCTCTAATGGAGCAGCGACATAACTTCGAAACAACATTAAGCGGGAGGACGTCACGTGAGGAGTTACTGTAGCAGTGTAGATGGGGAGGCACTGCTTGAGTGAGTGGAGAGGCATGTAGTGTATGATCTCACATACATACCCACAGCCTTCAGGCACGTCTGTACCGACTCCCCTAAGCTGTGGCTCACCGTTTTATTCTTCTGTTTATACCTGTGCTAGGGGGACTATGCACGTATGTACACTACATGCTGCCAGAAGAAGGGTACAGTGTACATGCATTCTTGGGGGCGGGAGTGGCATTTTCAGAAGCACTCAGCCTACTCTGCTCCTGTTGAAGACAGTAGTAAAAGTCCCATTAGCTTCAGAGGGAGCAGATTTAGGCCAGTGCTGAGTGTTTTTGAAAACCCCGGCCTTAGACAATAAAGAGCCTTAACCCCCCCACCTGTAGCCAGGCCCTGACTGGTGCAGGTGGGATGGGGATAAAAGATGATTATAAGCTATATTTCCAGTCCCCTTATAGCCTCACCAGACATTTTTTCACTTCCTGGTGTAACTTAGACGAGCCATAGGACTGCTGTCAGTTGTATTCAGCTGGAATCTATGAGCAGCACAAAGCAACCTAATGAGGGGCCAAGGATCTGGCCCAAGGCATTCATATAAGTCTTCTTGGGCAGAGCTCTTGTTTGCATTCACTTTATTTGGTGCTGATCAGTTTCCAGTACACCATCATGGATTGCCCCTGTCAACTTGGGGGCATCACTCTGCCACCCAGCAGCGCAGGGTGCCTGGCTGTGAAGTGCTCTGCAGTCTCATCTTGCAGTTTACTTTTACGGAGGGAGGGGGCACTTTTGGAGATTTACTTTGAACCTAACTATAAAACTACAGGGGAAAATGTTCCGAGGGAATCTTGTCTAGACTCTCCCCAGTGGGTGGCTTTTCATTACTTTCCCGATTGGAGTGTTTATTGTCCCATAGTTTGTACATTGTGGTAGTCTCAGACTGCTGGTCAGTTTTGTCCTTTTCCCAGTATCTTTGGGTGAACTTGGCTCTTGTTTTAAAAAATAAAAGTAATTGGAGCTCTGATTAGCTTCAGGCATAGTATGGGCTGGCATCAGGCAACCTTTTTCACTCATCCCTCTGCCAATGCATTTCATTCCTGGCCTACAGCTTCCCGCATCACACCATTACAGCCCTGGGGCCATGACATTACTCAGCCTGTCTTCTGACCTACAGTATCCCCAGCCACTCTAGTTCTGGGCTTCAAGTGCTGCCAGTGGCCTCTATCCATCAGTCACATGTGCTGGCTTTGACATGTAGATGAATGAGGACGAGGATGACCCCAGGAACTCTCTCTTTCACTTGCTACCCCATCTGGATTTCAATTTGGGTCTCCCCATCTGAAAAGCCTACCTATTAAATCATTGTGCCACATAGACCCCATAGGTTGCAATTTGGGCACCCACCCTCTTGTCCCCTCCTCCCGTGTGCTTTTGGCCAGTGCTACACACCTGTGTTGAAACAGTGCTCAGATTACATACTGTCTAAGCCATTACAGCTTTTCCTTGGAAGCTGTATCGCACAACTTCCAAATGTTTCTGCCTCTCACTCAGCCCTTGGGAAAGGAAACACACTGTAGTCACGGTGAACTCACAAGAGGTCATTCCAAAGCATGGTGGGAGCTCTATCCAAAGTCCAATATCAAATGACTCTCTCTCTCTCTCTCTCACTCTCTCTCTCTCTCGCTCTTTGTAGCTCACAGCCAACGGCTGGTGCATGTTAAGTCCCGCCTGAAGCAAGCCCCGCGGTATCAAACCTTGGAGCGGGACTTGATCGAGTACCAAGAGAGGCAGCTGTTTGAGTACTTCGTCGTGGTATCGCTGCACAAGAAACAGGCTGGGGCTGCATATGTCCCTGAAGTCACCCAGCAGTTTCCATTAAAGGTTCGGTGCCTGGGCAAAAGCCTACTGGTGTAGCAGTGTTATCATTTAGGCTCTTCAGCCCCATCTGGAACCCATTGCCCTCCTGGCTAGCATGCTGCAGAACGCATGTTTAAACAGGAGACCCTCGGGGGAAGTTAGAGCTCTCATGTTATCCCATAATGTAATGCAGGATAATCCCCTGCTGTGCCATTGCTTAATAGGACAGAGGATTTGGAGGTTGCCCTGCCCTCCATGAACTTCATGATGTTCTCGAATGCAGATGGAGCAGCTATGTGGATTCTTCACTGCCCAGGGAGAAAGTGTGTAAAAAATTCTTCCACCACTTATCTCAGTAAAAGGGAAGCAACCTGGTATTGCTAGGAGAGACCAGCGACTGTGATTCTCAGGGTGAAGAAAACTGTCATTGCAGGGAGAGCAAAGCTATTCCTAGCAGGTCTCTCTTGGCATGAGGCATGAGAAACAGGACCAAACGAAAACACGTGGCAGTGCATTTTCCAACATGGTGTAACAAGAGTTTGCTGTAGGCTTTATTCTGCACACACGTCCCCGCACAGATAGCCTCCTCCCTTTACTGAGCTCTCAGCTATATCACAGCATGGAAGAGAGACCCAGCAGGGACAAACAAATGCAAAAGTAGGGTTTGGTGCGGAGTGTGTGAGGGGAATTACTTAAAAAAATCCTAAGGTCAGGTGAGCTAGTAGAGCAGCAATTTTAATATCTTCCAGGCAAAAGCTTAGTCTCTGTCATCACCTCTTCATTTATCACAGGACAAATATTTGAAGCTGTTCCATCCCCACGTGACTAATTGAAAACATGCCCTCCTTCTCTTCTCCACTAGCTTGAGCGTTCCTTCAAATTCATGCGAGAGGCAGAGGATCAGTTGAAAGCCATTCCCCAGTTTTGCTTCCCCGATGCTAAGGACTGGGCGCCCATCTACCAATTTGCCAGGTAGGCAGGCGTCTTCCTCCCCCATGAGAACTGGGTTTGTACATATCATTCACTTAGCCATGGGAACTATTAAGGCAAAGAGAGAGAGACCCAGTGGAGGCGGAGACACTCCTGGAGAGTCCAGAAGGGAACAGAACTGAGACCGTGAGAGGGGAAAGGTGGAGATATGAAAGGACTAAAGTGTTCTCTGGGCGGTGGAGTGGGTGTGTGTACGGTGTGTTTCCTAATGTGACCGTTTTTTTTTTCGTCTTCTTGTCTCTGTTCTCCCTACTGCAGTGAGACCTTCTCCTTTGTCCTGACTGGTGAGGATGGGAGTAGACGGTTTGGATATTGCAGAAGGCTACTGGTAACTATTCACCATTCTGTTCCCTAAAAGGGTCCGAAGGGGGAACCCTCCTCTGTTGTGCTTGTCTTGCTGGCGCCAACTGAAGGTGGGGCGGGGCTTCCGCTGTTCGATTCAGCGAAGAAGCAAAAGGCACAGAAGAGGGGACTCTCCAGCTTTCTGCTTCCCTCTGCTCTGTTTAAGGTCCCTCTTCAGAATCCATCCCCTCACTCCAAAATACAGACCCTTTTTGCGTTTCTCATGGTTTCACAAGGAGAGCTTCTTCTGTTTCACCAGCCAGCCCCTGAGCGACCAGGCCCCAAGCAGCCCAGAGAAAGCAGCCGCCTGCGCTCTGCCTCGGTTGAACTAACTGCCTTTTTTTGGTGTGTTTGTGTTTCTCTCTTGAAAGCCCAGTGGGAAAGGGCAGCGTCTCCCTGAGGTTTACTGCATCGTGAGCCGCCTTGGGTGCTTCAACCTCTTCTCTAAGGTGAGGGGGAAAGGAGGGACAGAACCTGCGCTCTGGGCAGCGATGAAGCTGAAAGCAAAATCAAGGCTAGACGAATGAGGTTCAGTAAAGTGGAGGGCTCGTACTTGAGAGACTGGAAGACGGCACTGGGGGCGGGAACACGCACTAATTACATGAACTTTGCAAACAGACTATGAAAAAGCAAATTGCATGAAAATATGGACCAGCAAACATTGGCTTGTCCCTTTAATAAAATGACCAGAGCAAAGAAATTCCAAGATAAAGGATGAAATCCTGGCTCCACTGAAGACAGTGGGTTTTACCATTGACTTCAGTGGAGCAAGGATTTCACCCAAGGTTTCTACTCTAGTCTCTCTTGCTCACTCCATAGCATTCTGATACTGCATATTTGGGCTCCACACAAGCTGGGGTAAGGAGGGTATGTAAATATTGTTGTATTTTATTCTCTGTCTCCCTCTTGCCTCCTGTTTATACATCTGTGTCTTCATGTTCTTTCTTCCAGATCTTGGACGAGGTTGAGAAAAGACGGGGGATTTCCCCTGCTTTGGTGCAGCCTCTCATGAGGAGTGTCATGGAGGCTCCTTTCCCTGCGCTGGGCCGGACCATCACAGTCAAGAACTTCCTACCAGGCTCAGGGACTGAAGTAAGGACACCACCAGAGCTGGAGGAAGATGGGATGATAGGACAGGCCAGCAAGCACCTGCTGGAATAATAAGTCAGGCCTACACCTGTAGTGCAAGGTTGTGGGAATGTGCAAATTCCTGTGAAGTGGAGGCTCAAGTTTAGAGTCAAAGGGATTGGTTCTCAGTTCCTCTGTTCCTGAGCGTGGGGCAGGTGTCTTCAAAAATCCTACATTCTCCTGGGGCTGTTCAGGGCCACTAATGGCTCTAGTCCTCTGTGGTCTGCCTCTTCCCATGACTCAGCCCTCTAGCCAGGTCACTTTAAAGTCTCTCCCTTTCCGGGATATGAGAGTCCCACTGTCCTCTGCCTTTCTAACAAGATCTTCAGCCCCAAGTCTGGGCCTTGTTGTCCTCACCCTTCTTTCAGGGCATTTCACTCTCTTTATCCCCTTCTCATGGGCCAGGATTTCTCAGGGCTCTCCTCTGGTTCCCCTAATACAAATCCCAAACTAAAGGGGTACAAAGTCAAATCAATTCCTGCCCTCCTTGGGCTTCACATTTATCCCTCTCTGCTGCTCTGATCCTCCACTGAGCACTTCCTAGAACTCTTTCCATGGTAGAGTCCAAATCCTGCCCTTCTATCAGGGCTTACCACTGGAGCCTGCTCCACTCCCAGTGGCTGTTTTATCTCTCTCCTGGCTTCTGCCAGAGCTCTCTGTTTAGAAGAGGATCGCAGGGCCAACTCTCCACCCCTAGGCTTCTTCCTTGAGCCTTTTCACTCTATAGTCCCAGAGAGTGATTGCAGACTCCCTCCCTGCAGCCCCCTCCTCCTTCTTCATCGTTTTGGGTTTTGTGGCACAGCAGAGTCACTTTCTGAGTGTCTGACTGCCATGCACAGGACTTTGGAGGTAGGTTATGACTTAAAGTCTGTCACCTTTCCCAGTATTCTTAAAGAACTGCAGAATAGCTTTTTTAATTGGGCCCCCATTTTCCTTGTATTCTGGACAGGAGTGGCAAAGAAAATTTTCTTATTTATATGGAAAACTCAGAACCCTTAGTATATCTCCTTTCACTGGTACAGTTTTTACAATTCCATGAGAGATGATCCATCATTTGCTGGACCATACATGTTTCATATAGTCCATCCTTTTGTTTGTTTATTGGAAATAGGTTACTGTTTCATCCACAAAGACCTGTTAACATTTTGAATAAAGCCATTTTGCTCTTAGAATCATAGAAGCGCAGGACTGGAAGGGACCTCGAGAGATCAGCTCGTCCAGTCCGCTGCACTCATGGCAGGATTGAGAATGTTCATCTCAGGGCCTTGGACTATATCAACATTTTCAACTACTGGGCATAATTCACAGAATTTTTTCCCTTTTATTTCATGTGCTCACAATTCTTGCCATTCCTTCTTTAGTTCATTTTTGATTAAGTGCTTAAATTCCAGTTTGCTTAATGGGATCTCTAGGTCAACTTGTATGGCCTTAATAGCATTTTTTGTCTCTTTGCCAGTTCATTGCCAGCTAGCCCTACATGTGCCAGGATCCATGCTCTTATTATAGTCGCATACAATTGGGCCAATTCAGCTGTTAGCAGTAGTATTTCATTACATATATTGTTTCTGCTGTCAGACTTGCCATTATGTAGTGTCTGCAGTCCTGATAAGCTTTCAGACAGGGTGGCCATGAGAGCTGGCCGCAAAGCTAGGGCCCAAGTTAGTGCCAGCAAGACCCCTATTAGCTCAGTCAGAGATAAAGGTCATGAGTCTGATGGCTTTCTTCAGTCTGAACGTGGGCACCTAGAAAGCTATTCCCACTCTACCTGTTCCTTCCTCTCTGGAGCCATCAGTATGCATCTGACAATAGTGTCCCCACTTATCACAGATACGTTGATTTGCTATATCTTATATATTAATCATTCTTCTCCTTTTGTTCATCATATAGTTCCATATCTATCTCAAGGAGGTGGTTCTCCAGAGATAGAGTATTTTCCCAGAGCTAGAGATTTTGGCCTCTTTTTTAAGCCTTTATTTTCACAGAGATCCTTTATCCACTTCCTTACCCTACTTACTGAGGAATTTTGAGTTTTTGTCCTACCTGCTCTCCACTTAATTCCCTAATTAATGTATATTAGCTTAGTGTTATCTTCACTATTACCTAGTACTTTGGCCCTAAAGCCTAAGTCTCAGAGCTTCATTCTGAGAGTGATAGGCATTTCTCCAGCTGCTATCTGCGTTACATACAGAGGTGAGGTAATGAAAGCACTGCATGCAGTATGCAATGCCTGTACTTGGATACAGTCTAGTTTTCTCAGATTTGTTTTCGATGCTGACCTAAAGGCCTAGCAGCCATACTCAATAATAGGTCTGATTAGCGTCTGCCATTTTCTTAGTAAGTTTCTCCCTTTGCACTTATCTATAATGTTTTCAATATGGTCCTGTCCCGGGGTTCACAAGTCACTACGAGAGGCGCCTCCTCCTGGCCGGTTTGGGGATTAGCTCTTTTGGCCTGATGCCTCTTCTTATGGTTTCTCAGCCTGTAATCTCACTCTGTCACCCTGAGGCCCTTCTCCTGCTCCTCAGCAGCCGCAGAGCCTTGTCTTCATGGCTTGCATCTCTGGCCAAGTCACAACAGTCCTCCCCTTCTGTGATTCTATCACAGTCTTCCACAGCATCCCAGGCAGTCCTTAGGTCCACTGCCCTGGCTAAGTAACTCCCTCAGTGATGGGGATGGATAGTCCCGGATGGTCCTCAAGATCACTGCCCAGAGTGGGCCACTAATTCAGTGGCTGGTAGGGGAACCCAGGTCCACCCTCTACCCTGGGTTCCAGTCCAGGGGCCCTATCTCTGGCAGCCAAGGTCTGTACTACCCCAAACCTTCCTACGTCTCTCTTGGACTACTTCGTGCATTGCCTCTCCCAAGCTTTCATTCTCCACCCTTCTAGCCAAACCCTTTTCCTCTGGGTCAGCTAGACAAATCCTTCCTCTAGGGTCTAAATCTCTTGCTCTCCCTTATCCCATGAAGAGTGACTGAAGCCCTCTTCCTGGCAGCATCCCCTTCTGCTACCAGCTCCCTGGTTTTATAGAAGCCCAGCCTGTTCCTGCATAGGTGAGCTTCCCTTAATTAGGGCTTTCCTCTCAGCTGAAATGTCCCCTGGTCTGCAGCCTAACAGGTTAATTGGCCCACCTGGCCTATGTTAACCCCTTCAGGGCAAGTGGAGGAAGCACACTTCATCACAGGTCCCTCCAGGTGAGCTTGTTATCAAATATCACACCTAAGAATTTGTCCTTTTTCACTATATTTATCTGTTGGTCATATATTTATATAATTTCTGAATCTTCCATGTTGTGCAGATCATTCATTTAGTTTTGTCAGTGGAGAGCTTGAAGCCCCACCTATTTCCCTGTTCTTTACTCCCACAAAGTGCATCGCTGATTCCTTTGGAGTCCCAGGTTTTTGCTTGTGGTCCATATGGCCTGGTCATCAGCAAATCATCTGATGTCTATTCCTGCACTCGTTTCCTTTGGAAGGTCATTTATCATGATGTTAAAAAGGGCTGGGCTAATGACAGTCCCCTGTAGAGTTCAATTTGTAATGGAATATACAGTGGAAAAGGCTTTCCCTACCCAGACCCGTGTAGTTCTTTGGGTAGGAGATCCCTTGTCCATTTGTATATTCTTCCTACAGTACCCAGATGGTTGCCACTTTATATAATAGTCTCTCTCTCCATAACACATTGCAGGTTTTTTCTGTGTCCAGGAAGGTTACTATCATGTATTCTTTCGGTTTTTGTGCTTCTGTGTCTATCGGTGTCAGTTGCACCCCGGCCATCTGAACCCACATTATGTTCCCTCTGTGAGCCTATTTCCTTTTGAGTGTGCTAGTCAACTCTCCATCCCCAGTCTTTCCTGGTTTTGGCGAACCATGCTGTGAGAGCAATGGGTCTGTATGCCTCAGGCCTAGAGTGCCTCTTGCCAGGGTTCCTCACTGAGGCAATAAGCTCATGTTTCCAGTCCCTAGATATTTCCCCTTTTCTCCGTATGCTATTCTGACATTTTAGTATTACACTCAGACTTTCATTGCCTAGGTATTGGAGCAGTTCAAAGCTTACTAGCCCCCTTCTGCTTCCTCTCTTTATGTGAGCCAGCCTGTTCCTGCCCAGCCCTGGGCTTCATGATCAGTTAAGCCTGGCTCTCCCTCCAGGTGTAGCCTGCTATGTTAATTGGCCACTCAGGCGCACATTAACCCATTCAGCGTTGTGTGGGAGTGAGCCTTGCTTGGGCCTGAGAGTAAATTTAAGTGGCCTCAGGGTCTCTGGGAAACCCATATAGAATATCTGTAGTGGAGCATGCTCAGCCACACCCTCAGTCTGCCGCCTACACCAGAGAGCTTCACTGCACAAAGGTTATTCTTAGGGGGCTGTTTTGCCCACTTTAAGGCCCTTTAAGCTGCCACAACAGCACATAGAGGCCTTTGCCTACCTGAGAACCAGGTCCAAAGTCGAGAGTGAGTCATATGACGTACTGTGGAAGAATAGGCCAGGTGCTTTGAAGCTGGTTACACAGGAGGAAAGATGGTCTCGTGGTTACAGAACTGGCCTGAGACATGGGTGACCTGGCTTGAATTCCCTGCTGTCACAGACTTCCTGTGTGACTTGGGCAAGTCACTCTGTGTCTCAGTTCCCCCTCTGTAACATGGGGGTGATAATACTGCCCTATCTCACAGGGGTGTTCTGAGGAGAAATACACTAATGGCAGTGAAGTGCCATGGTGAGGACTGTATACGTAGATAGAAGCAAAGAAAGTAGTCTGTGTTGTAATTGATACCAGAGAGGACAGTCTACAAGTTAGACCTTGCTCCCCTCTCCTTCCCGTCCAGATTCTCATAGTGAAAGTGATCCTGGCTGTTTGAACTGGCTGAAGAATTAGAAACATCCCCTGCCTCCATCCTTCTCCCTGTGCCCTACAGAGTGCTGCCCAAAATCCATTCCTGATGGGAACAAAATTCCACTCCCTGGGACTGCCCCATGTCAAAAGACTACGCATAAAAGTCTGCTTGGACATCACACCCGTGGAGAGGGAGCTCCCTGTGCCTAATTCAGTGGGAGAAGCTGCAATGGATTTCTGCACCCACCTGGAATGGACTCTGGATAAAGCCCCTGGGAGAGTTCAATCTGAACCGTTCCTGTGGCCTACTAGAATATAGGACCTTGCCCAAATTGAACTCCTGGTTCTACTTGTTATTAGCCCTGTCTGCTGACCCTCATGTTGTGAGAACCTACCAGTTTATGATAGCCTTCTGCTTCAGACCTCCTCACCATCACTGCTCAAGGGGGTGGGGAAAATATGATGGGAAACCAGTGCTGGCCTTCAGCTTCATTTGCAGGCTGCATTTGTGGGTCCTGTGGAAAGACTAAATCTCCAGGCGTGCCACTCACTAACATAAAGTCTCCTTTAGCTCCAGCAGCAACACTGTTTCTTTTGGTTGAGAGGGTCCCTGGTTGAAGTCCTGGGGGAGTCTGGCCCCTTGCCTGTCAGTGCACTGATTGAGGCCGTGACCTGTGTTTTGCTTCCTTCTGGCAGGTAATTGAGCTGCGGCGGCCTCTGGACTCGAGACTTGAGCATGTTGATTTTGAGTCCCTGTTCTCCTCTCTCAGCGTCCGACACCTGAGCCGAGTGTTTGCATCCCTGCTTCTGGAGAGAAGAGTGATCTTTATAGCAGACAAACTCAGGTACCCACCTTTGCATCTTTCTCTTGTGTTCTTTTAAACCAAATGTTAGTTAAGGAGAGACTGAGAAGGGAGTACTGGCTCTCTGTGTTGTTCTTTTGTTCTTCTCTGTTATTTCCCAGCAAGTACAGCCAGTGCTCCCAAAGGGCAGGAGCTCTGACGAGGTGACACACCCTCTCCTGGACATGCTGCGAGAAACCAAACTCCTCAGCCCAGCTCAAATAAATAAATTCGTTAGTCTCTAAGGTGCCACAAGTCCTCCTTTTCTTTCTGCGGATACAGACTAACACGGCTGCTACTCCGAAGCCCAGCTCTGGAGCTTGCAAAAACTGAGCTTCCTCTGGTGCACAAAGAAAACCAAGTTCCCTTTACTCAGAATCTCACCGAGGCAGAGCTCCTTGCAATAAGAAAGCAGAACCCCTCCTATTGCTTGGGAGGGAAACAATGTTCCCTTTTCAGCCATGCTCTGGCAGGCACAGGAACCAAGCCCGGGGTGGGGGGAAGTAGAGAGGGAACTCAGTGTCTCTTAGCCCTTTCGCTGAGGTTCTCAGATTCTGTTGACTAATTTTTTAATATTGGTTCTTGAGGTTTGGGGTTTAAACTGATTCACTCCCACAAGTTCAGCACAGGGGTCCAGGTCTCTTTAAGATTTTATGCAGCTGGTGCCTGGCAGCCATCCAGCCCTTAAGCACTTGAGAATTCAGAGAGAAGAGTTCTCAAAGCTCGGTGACGGAAAAGCTACAGATGAGTAATGACACTTATGAGCGCGATCAGGTTTCAGCAGGCGTACAATACCCCCAAGCTGTCTGTTTTCACAGATCCCAGCCAGCCGGGCTACAGCCCTGGGACTGGGGGAGGAAAGGCAAGTGGAGAGGCCCCTTTTGTAGGGGAGCAAAGGAACAAGTCGCCCTGCAGGGGTCCAGGGATTTGTAAGGGCAGAGCTCATACAAACTCATTACACCAATGGGGAGGCTGGGTGGGTTGTAGCAGCATACAGGCTGCAGCTCCCCACTTTCACTCCTTTACTGCTGCTTTGGGTCAAGGAGGGGAGGATTTATTTGGTTACATTTGCTTGACATGTTACATACATAGATTTTTTTCATATCCTCTTAAAAGTACATCAATATGCAAAGCATGAAAGCACTGATGCTGCCCTTAACCTGAGACAATTCTATATTTTCCATGTCTAAACTACACAGATAATTTTGGTAATCTTTATAATGACAAGATTTTCTCTGGGAGGTTTTTTCTCTCATACAGGATAAGCGCAGCATTATGACTGGATTCGTTAGGGACAGAAGCATAGATTAACCTTTACATGATGATAGCCAGTGAGAATATGTGATGCCATGCAAGGATTTTATTGGTATAAGTTTGGAATCAGCGCATTGTTAGGCAGATCGCCCCAAATGAGTGCCAGTAAAACCCTTATATCATATTGCACCATCATGTGGCATGTCCAAAATACATGTGTTGTAGAAAATATTGCAAAAATGTTTTCTATTAGTATTCTTCTGACAGTAAATCCAGGTGCCTTAGTACTGAGTCCAACTGTCCAAGCCTTGGAGAAAGAGAGAAAGTATTAAAAATTGTAGAAACCTCTAAAAATGATATACAATAGCTTTCCTATACATAAAGGTTTTAAGGTCCAGCGTCTATGAATCTACAAGGACTGGAATCAAGTACTATGTGCCGTGTTGCCAACACTCATGCTTTTACTGTGAATCTTGTGATATTTGTTATTTCTCTTAGAGCCCCATCTCCTGGAGTCAGTTATTTCACGAGAATCTCAGCTTTCTTTTTTTGCCCTCAGCTTAAAATAAGTTTTGAACCCACATAGTTGTGGCGATGAGTTTGAAAGCATGACCCAAGAGTGCCTTAAAGGCTGAGAAACCAAAAGTCAAAGAAAATAACCCAACTGTAATATTCAAAACAAAAAATCCATGGTTTTTAAAGCCGATCTCATGATTTTGGGGACCTGACTCATGATTTTGGAACATTTGGCATTGGCAACACTGTAGTGTATCATAATGGGAAGCTGAGAATCTTCTCCATCCATTGGTGGAAAGCTCCTGTTCCTATCAGTGATGGCTTTTGAGATATTGGACTTCAAATCTATCACTGATTCAAGGCTGACTGTCACTTGTCCTGGAACAGGGGACAAGGAAATTGCCAAGTATTAAATAGTGTTTACTTTGGGAATGGGAATTGCACGTTTTGGGGGAAAGAAAACAAACATTTATCTGGCAAATAGATTTTTTTTAAAAGTAGAAAAAACAGCTTTTTGAAGCTGCTCAGGGGTTTGGAATGCTAGTAGGAGTCCAGGAGGGATGGATTAATGGTCAGAGTGCAGGTGAAGTGGTGAAAAGTGCAAGATAAATTGCATTTATCACACACCACTCTAATTTATCATGTGGATGTCATCACTGTGTTTATCTGTATGTGTATATTAATATATAGAGAGAGAGAGAGAGAAAAAATGATACACACGTAGTTTATTTATGTGTTTTAATTGTTACAAAATCTGAAGTCTCTGTGAAAGGAAGTGGAAAGGATTCTTGCCAAGTACTGTCTGAATTATTAAATGTTTTCAAGCTGAGCCAAAAACACATCTAACAAGTGTAAAGCAAGTGAAATGCTTTTGTCTTTTCCATCTTTGGAATGAATATTGAGTGTTTTTTAAAAATCTGTCAATCCAAAGCTTGGCAGTGGACAAAGAGAGAATTTGGTTGTTAGTTTTATTCCCCCATGCTATAGCAACAAGAATAAACATTCCCTTTCAACCCAAAAAATGACTGCCCCAAAAAATTGTTTCTTTACTGAGATAATCTTTCCCCAGTTTTGCTCAGGCCTGTACAGGCCTTCATGCGGGTAGGGGAAACACCAGTACTTAAGGTCTGCTATGTGACACAAATGGATTAGACTATCTTTGTAGTGAGATATTGTTTTCAAATCAAAGTGCCAGAGTGACAGTCCTGGACATTAAAGACCAAGATTTGCACAAATAGATGTCTCAGAGTCAGACTCCTTAAACCCAACCTAAATAGGTGGCCTGATTTCTCCAAAGTGCTAAGAATGTGGCAGTTCCATTGGGCTGAGTGGAAGCTGCTGGGTACTCAGTACTTTAGAGATCAGAACACTTATTCAAGAGCCTAAATATGGATTTAGGAACCTATCTTTAAGGCACCCATTTTTGAAAATCTTGGTCTAAAGTCCTGTGAGGGCCTGGAGGTTGCCCTGGTGTGCCCCCTTTTGGTCAGGCATGGCAACCCCGTCTCACGTCCCTTCCGCTGGGTTATACTCAAGTCCAGACAGATCTTTTTAATCAAAGAGCATACTCCTTGCAAGGGTCTCATTTATTAGTGATGGCCACAAGCACAAGTAGAAGCTCATTCAGGTACACCCAGGGATATTTGTTACCTTGAGCTTAGTCCAGCTAGCCGTCTCTGGCTCCTTCCTTCAGGAGACTCTTCATTCCTGTGCCTGAAAATTGCCTCTGGTCCAGCAAGCCTTCTTGGTTCATTCTCAGGGTTACCCCTTTTCAGTCCTTCCTTAAGCTGGAATCCTCAGCTCTCCTCCTGGGAATTGGGCTGTATGAGTTAATTCCACCCTTTCCCCTCACCTAGGAGCCTCACCAGCTCTCCTCGCTGGAGCTGGGCTCTATTAGTCTGATTTTGTGGTCCCTCCTAAACAGGATTCCTCAGCTGTCCTCTCTGGAACGGAGTCATGGATTAACCAGCTGTGAGACCTTTACCAGCTTCACCCCCAGCTGGACCAGCCGTTCCCTACTGGTGTCGCCTACTGTCCATTCTGCTATGAGCAAGGAGGGAGCTTTTATGCTGTTCCCCTTCTTTCAGCTCATCCCAGTTGGGTGGGGGAGAGGGGAGCCTTGCCCCATTCTCTCTGCAAGGCTTCTGGCTCTGTGTCCTTAAAGAAACAGTAATGGGATTTCATCCCGAACGCTTTTTATTCCTGGGACCACTTCCTCTCTCAGCGTGTCTCCCAAGTCCCTGTATATATAATCAGACCTTTCATCCTCTTAAAGAACTAGGCCATGTGATGGGGTGGGTTGACCATTAGGCACCACTACCCTTAAAGGACAGATTACCTGGTCACAAGTCCTATAGATCCCTGCTGGGGACTGCAGCTGTGTCAGCAATGCTTCGGGGTCAATAGTATCAAAGGCAGATTTAAAGAATCAGCATGGATACTTGATTTTGATCATCACCAACAGGAGACGACAAACTGACAAGAGCAGCAAATGCTCCATGCTGTACCTAGGTCTAAAATCAGACTGATCAGGACCCACGCCATCTGAGCACTCTGGAGTTGCTTTTCTCTCTTCTCCCTAACCTCAGCCTGAAGGAGATTAGAGAACAGATGATAGCTGATAGGATTCCCAGCCTAGAGAGTATGTGCCTAAAAATCATCTCAGCATGACATGCTGCTAATCTGCCATGCCAAAGGGAGGCATTGACAGTCTCCACAAATAACGGACCCTTGTCTTCCTGCTAGATTTAAATCGTTCTAAAGCTTCCATTTTGCAGTTGAAAGGCTGAAGTTCCCTGAATGCATCCAGTACCACAGCGAACAATATTGGCTGAAACTCAAGCAGAGGAGACTCTACACTTGTATTCTCCCTCACCCCCCTACTCCCCAAAGCAGCATCTCTGCACTCTTGAATGCTGATGGATCAGAAGCTAAGCAATCTGAACCACAAAGTAGACTGAAAATTCCACAATGGGAGAAATGAGCACAGATGACCAGGATTAACCTGGGAGAGTTCTGGTGACCAGGACTTCAGAGATGCTATGGTGAAAGGAAGGAAACCTTCTTTGCTTCCTGAACAGTTACAGCATACAACTTCAAAACAAAATTTTGTCTTAACCAATGCAACTGAGTCTGTGACCTCCACCAGCTGTCCTCCCAAGCATCTTCCCTCCCACTTCCTCTGTCACATGCCCTCTGTATTCCACTATGACTTGCAAGCAGGGGAAGAGGGAATGGAGAGTCACTGTAATGCTGGTAGAGGACAAAATGTTTTAATATCCCACTAGCCTTCAGGTAGAGTAATGTTTTGGCTGCACAGCGTTCTTCCTTACAGCTGTCTGGAACCAGACCAGTTAGTTCCATTAGTCACTAAGGCCAACCTTTCACATCAGTTCCTATCCCTGGGTGGAGGAGCTGGCTGTGCCCTGAAAATGAAGGAGGCAGAGGTTGGTTCACGACAAAGATATAACCTCTACCCTTGCCACCTGCATTCCAGCTCAAAAAAAGGAGCTCCAACGCTATTCTCAGAATAATCCCATAACGCTACTGGCAATTGGTGACCATGCTTCCACACAGACACTGCTATTATTTCTGCAGGTTATAAAATTGGGGAGGTGAAAAATATGCTAGGAAACAAAGAAGGAGGAGGAGGAGGAAACCCCTGCTTTTCAGTCTCGGATAATGTTGGCCACAAAATGTGTGAGGAAAAGCAAAATCTCCTTAAAGGAGACAGTTTTAAAGGGATACAGTCAAGCTGATGTTCACATGGGAGGCATACTCTTGTTACAAGTTTGCTGTAAATGAACGCAATCGAAGAACGTTTATTTTTCACGTTGTTTGCCTTGTGCAATTGACAGGACTCTGTGGAGAGTCAGTATCACTATCTGTGGTTGGTGCAGGACTTGCTGGTGAGAGCAGAAGCAAAGTGCAAGTGGAGGTGAAGGGGCAGTAGGCTGGAACGTGCACAGAGAGCAAGAATGGGACGGGAACATGCTTTAGTGGTTAGGCTTCTGCACCCTTCTAAACATCAGCTGGAGAGTAGAGCCCTCTGCCCTTTTTTAAAGGACCTTTTAAAAATCCAGGAGACTGTATTTAAAGTGCGCTCCACCAGAAATGTCAATTTTTTTTTACAGCTGACCGTTAGAAACAAATCAAGTTGACAGTGTCCCTTTAAGCAAGGAAATGAAAATCTGGGACTCTTCTATAAAGAGAGACTTCCTCTATGTGGAAATCCCTTGAAGTAATTCCCTAGTATATTCTCTTCACCTGTTAGAGTCACAGGTAAAGCCTAAAGAATAACAAAAACCTAGCGCTTATATAGCACTTTTCATCAGTAGATCTCAAAGCGCTTTACAACGGAGGGCAGTACCACTATCCCCATGTTAAACTGAAGTGTTAAATGGATACTTCTCTCTGTCCTAGGATCAGAATTCACTTATCCCCTGGCTGGCATGCACCTCTGTATAAACTGCTCAGAGCGCTTCTTCACCTGGTCACAGTGATGTCCCAACAGCAGAAGTCACACTCTGCCAAATTGAATTTATCCAGTGAAAAGCAGCCAAAACCTGTAGCCCAACCATGATATTCTCCTAAACCCACTCTAGTGTCATGCTGGAGGGACTCAAATTTACCAGACATAACTGGAGCAAAAAATCAGGCCTCACTTTCTGAGCGAGCACAAGACCACATCGACCAAACCCTCTTCTCTCTCTCTCATTACAAGTCAGCAACAGCTGCCAGAGCCACATTTCTCACTGTAAATTCCACCCATGGAGTTTAATACAAGCCAGCTGTGAGTGCTTTCCTGGCCATGTGATTTCTTCAGGCCAGACTAGCCTTTCTACCCTCCCCCATTCTTTCAAGAGCTGGATGCTAGTAAAACCGAAATGACGTTATGTACACAGCTTGTTATGGCGAGCCTCCCCATCCCCTGACATGCACAAACACTTCCAAACCCAGAACAGATGAGTAACCAATGTCCCACAGCGTGCTCTGCATAGCCCCGTGAAACTGACCGCACGCCCCGCCCACCTCTCCTTCCAGCGCTCAGAAGAGTTCTCTGGCCAAACCTTCTTGGAAGTCGTTTGTGAAGGAACTTTCAGCAGAGTCGCTGGTAGCATTTGAATGGGAAAAGCATGAATTGTATCTCCCCTACCCCAGCTCCTCAGGGTATGTCTGTACTGCAATTAGGAGGTATGATTTCAGCACTGTAGGCATCTAGCTAGATCAAAGCTATCCGGAGTAACAATAGCGATGTAGCTGCTGCAGCATGGCATGGCTGGTCACTTGCGCACATGCTCCAGGTCCTGGATGGGGTTGCACTCAGGAGGGTAGCCCATGCCACTGTCCATCTGCCACGGTTACCCTGCTCTTGTTACTGAAGCTGGTTTTGATCCAGCTAGATAAAGGCAACTCAAGTATGTCTACCCTGTATACAATCGCACCTCCCAATTGCGGTGTAGACATACTCGCAATCTAGTCCCTCCCCTCCATCCTCTTGGGTCAGCCTGGCCTTTTGAGGCCCTGTCCTGATCAGGACCTGTATGGTAGTGTCGTATTTTGTCCTGGTTTCTATTGAGTATTTAGTCTGTTTTCTCTGAACAGTTCATTATATGTGCATTGATACTCTTTTCCCCTGCAGCCTTGTTCTTCGCTGAGGTGTATGCTGAGTGTCAGAAAGAGAAGATGCTGTTAATTAAAAGAGTGTCATTGGGCTGGGAGAGAATTAAGCATCAAGACAAGCTGTGCCTTCGATACTGTATCTCTGCTCTCTAAAGAAAGCAAATTTGCACTGTTAGCCACTTCTGCGTGTCCTTGTCAAGCATGCACAGCAGCCACTGGAGGCAGTGGAAAACTGCCCCGTGTCATGTGACAGAGGAATAGCTTCCTGTAATCCTGACCCATTCCATGTGTCTTTAGACCAGGAAATAAAGATTGGGGACAAGAGTTTTGAAAATGACTCGTGACTGTGGGTGTCCAACTTGAGACACCTGAAAGGAGCCTGATTTTCAGCAAGTGCTGAGTGCTCACCCTCTGCCTTGCCTCTACTGCTGTGTGCTTTGTGTTGTCTTTTAGCACCCTGTCGAAGTGTTGCCATGCCATGGTGGCACTCCTCTACCCCTTCACCTGGCAGCACACCTACATCCCAGTGTTGCCGCCTTCCATGATTGACATTGTGTGCTCACCAACCCCCTTCCTGATTGGCCTGCTCACCAGCTCACTGCCCCGCCTCAAGGAGCTACCCGTGGAAGAGGTGAGCCATGAACTCAGATGAAATGGTTGTTTTTAAAAGCCACAGGCGTTGGCTGCACTGTGTTGTCTTCTCACCCAGAAGGGTTTGCCTCTTAGACTTAGATTGTGTCACTGTTTTAAGGCAGGGTGGCATTGTAACTACCTGTGGCTGCAGAAATACAGCTATCCCAGTTGTCAGTGAACTGCATCATGAATAAAACCCGTAACCTTTGGCTCCAAGACACACAGGCTGCTACCTAGTGAGCAGTGACTTTGCTGCAGCTGGTAGGGGGAACTGACATAATGACCTTCATTTTTCCTTCCTGTCCCACAGGGAGTTGGGAGAAGGGCTCCAGTGGTGATTTTGCTGGTGGGCTTTATTATTAAAAGTTTTGTTGTTATAGTGCTGCCAGGACAGTGCGGAGAGTCAATTGCTCAGTCTGTTATGTATGAATTGTTCTTTTTAGAGATTGTCCAGGGCCTGGGATGGTTGTAGTTAGTACGGTTTCAGAGTAGCAACCGTGTTAGTCTCTATTCGCAAAAAGAAAAGGAGGACTTATGGCACCTTAGAGACTAACCAATTTATTTGAGCATGAGCTTTCGTGAGCTACAGCTCACTTCATCAGATCCGTGAGGTGAGGGAGGCAGGTGGAGAAGGTTTTGTGCCGGCCCTGATCAGAGGGGATTCTCAGCACCATTGTGAAGATCTGAAAGTACGACACAAATATTGAAACAAAGCTGCTGAAGCCTAAGAATGAACTAAAAGAAATAACCACGACTTCAGTGAGATATGAATCAGAGCAGGCAAGCTTGAGTAGCCGGGGGATTTCACCAATTTATTTGAGCATAAGCTTTCGTGAGCTACAGCTCACTTCATCGGATCCGATGAAGTGAGCTGTAGCCCACGAAAGCTTATGCTCAGATAAATTGGTTAGTCTTTAAGGTGCCACAAGTATTCCTTTTCTTTTTGTAGTTAGTACAGACGTCTATCTGACTGGCTGTATCAATCTGTTGTCTCTTGTCTTATACTTAGATTACAAGCTCTTTGGAGAAGGACTGTGTTTTAGTTCTGTTTGTGCAGCACCTAGCACAATGTGGTCTGGTCTGTGACTAGGGCTCTTAGGTGCTCCCAAATTACAAATGAATAATAATTATAAGCAGACCTGTAAATAAATGAATAACTCTGAACAGTGGTGTGCCAGGGCAAACACACACACACAGCGTGACAGGTCATAACATTTTCAGCCTCACATCCAAAGTGTTCCTAGACTCCAGTGCAGGAAAAATCTTTGGTGGGCTACAACCTTCTGCCCATTAGTGGCACTGATGGTGGTAAGGTGTTAAGGGAAATAATCTTTTAAAGACAAGCTGAGATCAGCGACTCTGTTTTTCTCCCCAGTTCACACCTGCTCTATAACTACCAACACTGTTCATACAGAGCTGATCTTTGCACAGTCATACTAAGCAATTACTTCCAAATTCCTGTGGCAATGAGTTCCACAGATTACATATGATGTGTTTAATTTTTTTTAAGTTGCATTGCTTTGTTTTGTGCAATAGGGTAAATACTAAGTAGGAGTTAATGATAAAGCCCCATATTATTTTGGTCCCTCACTCATCATTGGCTGTGTAAAATAGTCTGTGGCTTCTTTGTAAAGCTTTTCGCTTAGACAATAGATCTGACTGTGTTCTAGTCCAAGGTTTTGGGATATGTGGGGGAGAAGTGAAGGCAGGAGGGTTAGGGAAGGCCAGCTTCTTTCAGTTCAAGCTGTCATTTTGTGGCTTGTGGTGAAGTGGTCAGAAAACCACAACAGGGGCCCTGCTGTTGACCAATGTTTTATATCTCTTCCTGCTGCTGTGGTTCTGTGAGAGGGGAGGAGTTTTCCTGGAGAGCCAGGAAGGCTTGGGATAATCTCTGGTAACAGGAAATAACAATTCCCCATTCTCTCTTTGGTAGGTCCTTGTGGTTGACCTTGTTAATAACCGGTTCCTCAGACAGGTGAGTAGAGCTGTCCCATATGGGGCGTTTTTCTCCCACTTCCTCCATCTCCTTGCCTTGACCTGTATTTGCTTATTCTGCTTGCCCAGGCTGGGAGGCAGGATTTGATGGCAGGTGCTGTTTAACAGTAGTGTCACAGTGCTTTGTGCTTAGGTAGCACCTCAAACAATCTCAAAGCACTTTACAAACATTTAACCCTCCATAATCCATGTGAAGTAGAGAAGCATTATCCCCTTTTAACAGATGGGAAACTGAGGCACAAGGCCTGCAGAAGTGTGTTGTCCAAAGCCACAGAGCGAGTCACAGCCAAAGCTGGAAATAGACCCCAGAGTCTCGACACTGTCCTTTGCTCTAAGCACTGGTCACCACTACCTTCTAGCGTAATATCTGCACCTTCCAGTGAAGACTGGTTTTAGTAGATCTTTCAGTTTCTGTCTTCATTGGTCCCTCTCATGTTCCTCCCTGTCTAGTCCTTGCATTACTAGACCATAGTGGGAAGACAATAAATGGGAATCTGGGCATCATTTTGCAGACAAATACGCCTCTTCTGATTCCCTTTGACCTGGAGCAGAGGAGCACGAATTTTGGGGCATCCTGGAACATATTCCTAGACCTGGAAGCCAGGTGGTTTTGTTTGTTTTCTAAGCAGAATCCAACTCCTCTGAATCACAAGCACAACCCACAGAATTCAGGCTAGGTCAGGAAATCAATTGTCTGGTTAAGACACTGGACTGGTCCAGGAGCACTGGGTTCAATTCCCATCTCTGCCACAGACTCCTTGTGAGACCTTGGGCAAGTTGCTTTTCTCTCAGGGCCATAGTTACCCATCTGTAAGTGGGGATAATAGCACTGCCCTCCCTCACAGGGGTGATATGAGGTTAACGGCTGTTTCTTATCTTTCAATACAGTTTTCGTCTGTCAGCCGCTCTGGCTATAGAGCCCTCTTGCAGTGGCTAGACCGTGGCAAACCCCTCCCTTCTGACTCCCCACTCTGTTACTGCTCAATCCGTTTGTGGTGTCTCTGTGCCTCTCCCGCTGCTCCCTGCATGTCACTGTATGAGGCTGGGAGGGGGTGAAAATCACTTAGCCATATGCAGGTCTCAGCCTAGCTGCTGTGCCTGCCTAGCTGCTTGCTGGCATTGTTTGGCTGACTCCTGCTCCTGATATTATCAGAGCAACACCTTACCTCCAGCAAGGCAGTGGGGTCAGGGCTGGGAGACGGGCGACATGATCGCAGATCTAACAGCTGAAACGAAAGGTTACAAATCCGTCCAGTGCGAGGTGGTAGCTGGGGGTGAGACACCCACTTTAGTGCTTATAGAAGGGATGGACAGCCCCGAATGGAAGGCACTAGATAAGCGCCGAGTATTGTTCTTCTTGCTCTCCTGGTTTCTAACAGATAACCTTCCATGTCCTTGCCCCGTCTCTCCCTGATTCCACTGGAGCTAGCTGAGGAGAAAAACAGGTTCCCGGAGCCAGCACAAGCCCCACCCTGAGAAGGTCCCTGAGTGTGAACTTGTGTTTTCTAGATGGAGGACGAGGACTCCATCCTGCCTCGGAAGCTGCAGGCGGCGCTAGAGCACATCCTGGAGCAGCGGAATGAGCTGGCTAGCGACAAGGAGGAGGGCTCTCTGAATGGCAGACACGGTACAGCCTGCAGCCTGTCTGCTCGTTTTCATCGGGTGGGCCCGGCGGCCCTTCAGTCACTTCCCCAAAAGGGAGGGTTTTCATCCCCTGGCCCAGGTTTGAATGGAAGATGCAGTTCAGTGGCTAGAACTAGCTGAGGCTTTGCTAAACTCTCCAGTGCGCTGGTGACCTTTGCTATGTGACTGACTTCCATGTGGTCTCCTTCAGCCTCCGCCCCATACAGCCTCCCTACACACACCTGCCTTCTCCACAGCCAGGCTCCTTTGAGCTGAGGAGGTGGCTCTGGTGTCAGTCCTGGGAGTGAAACCTTCCCCTCCAGCCGGGCTGAGCCTGCAGCCTCCACAGCACCCCCTGCTCGGCCAAGCCCGTTGGACTCAAACAGCCCCTTGGAGAGGAGGTGGATGGGGGGACACACTGAGGTTCTGCACCTTGTGCATGTGCCACGCTGGATCACCTGCCAGGGTCCTACAGCCTAGGTAGTGCTCCTGGGAGCAGCGGCAGGCCGCTCCTAGCCTTTTAGTGGAAGTACGTGCTGAGGTGCTCTCTCTCCACAGCTGCTTCTCACTCTCAGACCCGTACAGGGCACAGTTCCTAAAGAGGCCAGCAGGGCTGGTAAGGTGGTGTGGAACCACAGCCAGGAATGCAACTTCAAAGTAAACCAGTGTGCAGCCCTGACCGTCCAGTGCATCCTCACAGTTCCACCATCAGCACCACCGTCACCTCATGGCTTTCTCTGCTTCTCTCCTCCTCCCCCGCCTCTTCCTTAGAGTCCAGCCCCTTGAACGAAGTGGTGTCTGAAGCCTTCGTTCGTTTCTTTGTGGAGATCATGGGCCACTACTCCCTGTTCCTGACCCACAGCGAGCGAGAGGAGCGGACCCTACAGCGGGAGGCCTTCCGCAAGTCTGTCTCTTCCAAGAGCCTTCGACGCTTCCTGGAGGTCTTCATGGAAACCCAGATGTTTGGGGGATTCATTCAGGAACGGGAGCTGCGGAAACAGGGGGTCAAAGGTTAGGGGCTCTTCTTATTCCAGCGAGGCTTTTGGAATATTTGCCAGCCATCCCCTGGGAGCGGTGAGCAGCCAGCATCGTCCCCTGGAGCAGCACTGGCTGTAGCTCTGGGGTGAGGCCATGATGACCATGTGTTTTTGAAAGATTGCAGTGATCCCATCCCCCTTTGAGAGAGGTGTGGCCTGAGTATAGACCCAGGCACCAATAACTCCTGGGTTCCATTCCTAGCCTCTATCTCTGGTCTTGGATAAGTCACTTAAGTTATCCCTGCCTCAGTTTCCCTATCTGTAATGCTGGGGGAACTACTACTTACCTCACAGTAGTGTTGTGAGGCTTAGTTCATGTTTGCAAAGTGTTTTGAAGTGATGAGCATTATTAATGAAAGCTGGGAAATAGTAGCAGTTTAGAGGTGCTTCTCTTAGTTTGTGAGCACCTTCTCATGATGTGTTAAGCAGCATAACTATCTTCTGTCACATGTGGTTCCCCTCCCATTCTATCTTGAGTTTTTGTCAGGGATGCTACGGAACTAGCATTAGCTCCAGCGTATTGATATATAATGTATTTACCGTTGTTATGCCTCCTTCTGGGGATAGACATTTGAGAGAAGGGTGTCGAGGAGCTCATAACTACTGCCCCATGGCCTCTAAGGTTCCACTGACTTGAGGGGCCTGTCTCATCCAAACAGCTGGTCAGTGCTGGTTCAGCAAGCTCCTCTAAAGAGCTAATGACCAGTGGACACTGGAAATGGCAGAGGGATCAAAGAGCTTTTCCTAGAAGGTGAAAATGTGGCCCCCAAATGTTAATTCCTCAAATGGCCCCAGATTTTAGTCTCTGTACACTCCCTGTCAGAATTCTCTTGAAAAGATTCCTCCATTCCCTCCACGAAGCAAAGATGATCAGTCTGGCTAGTCATGCCTGCATGAGGAAGCAGTGTGGCCTAGTGGATAGAGCACTGGACTGTGGCTCTGGAGACCAGGTCTGCCACTGGCCCGCTGGGTAACCTGGGGCAAGTCAGTGTCTGCTCTGTGAGCTGCAATTTCCTCCTCTGTAAAATGGGGATAGTGGGGATAGACTCATCTCCTTAGTAAAGTGCTTTTAGCTCTACTAATGAAGAGGTCAGTATTCTTGTTACATATTTGGAACCAAAAGGATTGTGGGTTTTTTTTTGCCGCAGGTCTGTTTGAGGTACGTGCCCAGGAGTACCTGGAAACGCTCCCCAGTGGGGAGCAGAGTGGAGTCAATAAATTCCTGAAAGGACTGGGTAAGATGCCAAAGCAACCATTGTCTTTTCACAGTGGTTGTGTTGCATGTTACTCTTAACACCAGCTCAGTGATTTGGCAACAAAGATGCTATTTTAGGTAGTGCCACTCACTCGAGGGTTGTATCTGCCTTCCCCTGGTACGTTGCTGTGATGTGCCATGGGGCCTTCAGTCAGTGATCACGGTTGGGCCACGTATTAACGTGCACGTATGTCAGTGGGACTGGGAGCTGCATTGCCGGGTCTGGGGGGGATTAAAGTTTGGACCCTGAGCTCACTGCCTGACTCCCAAAGGAGGAAAGCTGGTCTTGTGGGCTAAGGCACTGGGATGGACCGGATCCCCACATGGGCAAGTCAGCTAATTGCCCTGTGCTTCAGCCACTCCCTGCTGAGGCGAGGATGAGGAGACTACCTCCCAGCCCTGTTGTGAAGAGAAAGCTGTTAACAGCTGTAAGGTGCTCCGCTATAGCGCAGGCCATATAAGTACCTAGGGGGGACAGAGCGAAAAGAGGGCTGGAAGTCCTTTGAAAGCACAACATTTAACTCCTGCCTAAGGGGGAAGGAAGGAGAAGGCTGTATCTTGTGTCCCTTTCAAATTGCCACTGTCTGGCTGACACATGCAGTGTTATTGTGCCTAGCTCCAGCAGGAGCCAATTCCTTCCTTTGGGGTGGGGGGGAGGGGAACTTGCTCTCGAACTAGACCCAACATTGCTGGGGGAGAGGGGGCGGTGTGATTCCGAGGCAGCAACTCTCCCTCAGTCCTTGCTCCAGTTGGCTCTGGGGTGAGAGATGGAGCTCAGACTTTCTCCACTCTACATATCTCTGTGTAACGGCTGTTTTCCTCACTTCCTCTCCATCAGGTAGCAAAATGAAATTCCTCCACAAGAAATAAGAGTCACGCACGCCATCGTTCCATGGAATAGAAGGAGTTTACAATTCAGCAGAAACAAAATGAACTGTTACCAACCATTCCCACTTAGCCTGCTCCCAAGGGGGTGACAGCCCTGGATGCTGAGCGCTGGAGGCAGAAAGGCCAGGGTTTGCTCTTGTGTGCAAGTGGCCCCATGAGATGAACAGAGGGCGGTAGAGCAGCCTGGAGAGGTCTCTGGACTCCTACAGTAACATGCACTGGACCAAGCACTCTAAACTCTGCAGTAGCATTTTGCAGACCTCCAAATGGATTTGATTTCTTAGTTATTATACTTTTTGTTCTATTTATATTGGGGTTAGGAAAACTATTAACCATTGACACATGCCCTGCCTCCTTTCCGAGTGGCACTGCTGGATGTGATAATGGGGACTGGGGGGAAAGGCCGTATTACCCTGGCCTGAGAGCGAAGGAGGGGAGAAATAGAGGAAACATATGAAAACAGGTCTTGAGAAAACTGAGGACGCTGAGGACTGCAGGGATGCCAAAGGACACGGGCAGGGTGTGCTTACGAATGAGGAAAGGAGGTGGAGGGGGAACCACTAAACCTACTGATTTGCCAGCCAACTAATTGACCGCTATGCTCTGCAAGGCGGCTGCGTCAGCCTCGTGGAGAGGCCTTTCCTTGTATTGTCTAAGTTGAGAACTTTACACAGTGTAATTAAAAGTGAGTGGCGTAAAAAGAAAATGAGTTGGGAATTATTGCTGAGAATTATAGATTTTTTTTTTAACCCGCTGCTTCATTTATAGATTTTTTTTTTTTGCCTTCTGCCTCATTTTGTATGTGGGTCAACAGGGCCATCTAGTGGTCAAATAGAATAGTTGTTTATCCGCCCACCCAGCCACCCACACACTCTGATGTTCCAGCACTCTTTCTGTTACAACTCTCTCATGTCTCTCACTTTCATATAACGCCCACCAAAGAGCTCTCCAACATGAGCCCTGCCCAGTGTACAGCTCTTAGAAACAGGCTTCCAGAAGTTCAAGTGGGTTTCCCTTTTCCAGACCCCAACTTTGACTGGGGATCAGCTCAGGCTCAAAATATGCCTGCTCAGCCAAGGCTAAAACTCTTTTGCTCTGACAAGACATGTGGTGTCTGTGGTAGTTAGCTTGTGATGCTGATGAATTCCTGAATGGTTCTTGCATTCTACATGGGATCGGACTTACATGTTCTGTGGAAAGTTACCATTTTTAATACGGGTGGTTAATTATTAAGTGTTACACAGTGTTTGATTGGCAGTGGTGGCCTGGCAGGACATGGCTGATGGCAAAGAAGGGGCACTGCCAATGGGTTCACCACCTCGGGCACACCTGGAGAGAACAGCCAACTGTGTCCAAGGCAAATTAAAAGTTTTAGGACTCACCCTTTGAAGGCAGGGTGTTGTGGTGTTAGAATTTGTATTTCTTCATGTGGGTCACTGGTAAAACCGGTTTCATGACCCCTGTAGTTCCTGGTCCACTAGAGTATAGCAACTTATTACTGCTCCCAGCTAACGAGGTGGCTCCTTTTGTGGATGTGGTAGAGATCTGTGCTGCAACATTGAAGGTTCTCTGTGCAAACCCTGCTGAGGCTTCCCCGTGCCAGTGCTGTGCGGGGCTTTGGCATGTGCAGGGCTAGGCTCCTCTTGGCCAGCGCCCCGAACCGGAGGGTCTTGGGCTTTCCCGGGGCACCGGCCCAGACAGAGGCAGTGGGGGAAGGAAGGAGCCTGCTGGCCAGGCTGTTGGTGAGCTCAGTGCTCCGACCAGGGGCTGGTTCTCGGCACAGTGCTAGGAGCGGCATGCACGCCGCTGGAGTGGGGGAGGGCGGATAGGAGGAGCAGCGGGGCTGGGGGGATGAAGAGGAAAAGCAGGGAGAGGACAGCAAGAGGGGGAGTATGTAAAGGGCCAATGTGTGGGCAGCAGAGGCAACACTTAACTGCCTGGCGCCTGCCCGCACTCACCAGCCACCCCAGCTTGCAGCGTGCAGCAAGTGCCAGCCGGAAACGGGACAGGGGGTGGGGCCCTGCTGGCCGAGAGCCAGCACGCAGTGGGGGTTGGCTGACAGACCAGCAGGTGGAGTGACTGGCCCTGTGCACTGCAACTTTCTCCTGCCACCAGCCTTGCACCACCCCCATTGTTGGCCACCGGACCCCACCACTCACCGCTGGTGGGCGGGCAACTGGCGAGCAGAGATCAGGCCAGCAGCAGGACCCACCAGTACTGATGCGGGGGGGGGGAGGGAGAGACAGAAAATACGGGACAATTTGCCCGTTTTTAAGAAAACGTTGGGACACCTGCAGGAGGGCTTAAATACAGGACTGTCCCTTTAAGAACAGGACATCTGGTCACCCTACTGATGGCTCATGGGGCTGGGGGTTTATTACAGGTCCTCCCGTTCCCTGTCAGAACCCTGGGGATCTCCTCACTGTTTCCTTGTGCTTTACATCCACCACCTATATGATCTCACATAAAACAGACCCAGGTAGGATTCCTTCCAGAGCTTGCACAAGAGCAAGATACTGGATGGCTCAGTGTGAAACATTCTTTCTGTGGGTGCTAAACAGAGAGCTTCTGCAGCACTCTCACCCTCTGCTAGCCAAGGAAGCAAGAGTGTAGGCCCAGGAATCAAACCCAGGCCTCTAACATGGCAATACAGAACATTAGGAGGACACTGTCAGATTTAAAACCATATTTAAAAAAAAAAAAATTGTTAGCAATGAAAGAACATTATGAAAGCGGGAGGTATTTTATAATCTAATTTGCTTTCACTGTTTCTAGTGTTTATTTTCTACATTACACTCAGTTTGGACAATGAAAATAGACAAGCCAGCTTCCCTTTTGTTTAGAGTTTGTTTAGGGTTTTGTTTAGGGTTTGTAGTTAGTTTCATTTTTAGGCCCTAGCCCAATGCTGCAATGTCGGACTGCAAACACTGCTGGGGGAATGGCGGTACTTTTTTGCAAATTGTTTTCATTGGATATGCTTATTTGATGCAAAATGTTTCTATTGTTTTTTCTTTAAAAGATCTGTTTTTAAAAACCTACATTTGGGGTCTCATTTGACCCAAAGTGTCCCTTTAGCCATCAATGCAATGTTTGAAATCTTACAAGCTACAACTAGGGACACCAAGGGAGAAAAAATAAAATCATTAACTCCACCTGCACACACTGGACTAGGAGAGCTCTTTGGCGGGACCGTACATGACTTACGTGACTGCCTATTTTCACCTAGGATTTTGAACCTGGTCCCAGGTACCAGCCTAGCAGCTAAAACAAGACAAAACATGTTTAGCCTCACCACCACGAGGGGGAGCTGTGAAGAGTGGGCAGGAGCCTGGTTGCCGCTTCCCAATCTTCTCTTTGCTCTGCTGGCTCCAGGCAGCAGCTGTTCCCCTCCCAATCATCTGCTGCAGTGAGCCATACTCTATCCTACCCTCTCTCTCCAGGTTGTGGGGGAGGGAAGCATAGGAGAATACAAGGCTTATAGCAAAGCAGATGTGTTTTGGGAATGTGGGGCTGTGCTCCCCCTCCACTGTTAGAAGTTCTTCCCTGGCTGGCATGAGAGCTCCCCTCTCTGGTTTGAGCATTGGCCTGCTAAACCCAGGGTTATGAGTTCAATCCTTGAGGGGGCCATTTGGGATCGGGGGAAAAATTGGGGATTGGTCCTGCTTTGAGCAGGGGGTTGGACTAAATGACCTCTTGAGGTCCCTTCCAACCCTGGTATTCTATGGTTCCTCCTTCAATACCTTTTTAACCCCTGCTCATGAAGACACCAGATGAGGAGGGATGGGGAAGTCCTGAAGCTCACCTGCTCCCTGGAGAGAGCCCCAAGCCTTCCTCGGGGAAAGAGGAGAGAAGCCCCACATCCACCCTCTGCGAGAAAGAGGGTGAGTGGAGATCTCCTGAGGATGCACGCAGGTAAGCGGAGCTTTAGGGATGGTGGAGTTTGGGGAAGGTGGATTATGGGGGAGGGGGACATCCCTAGAGTCAGAAAAGCATCCACATTCCTGGACATTCATCTGACACCCCTCCCCCAGACCATGGAAGGGCCTTGATAATACGTATATTCAGCTTAAGAACTGCCTACATTTCACCAGAATCATGCATATGAAAGTCCCCTCTCAGCACCTGGGGGACTGATGGCCTTTGATCCTTGTGTACTGGAGAGTTGTACCTGCAAAACTTTTTCAAATGTTGGCCCCTGTCTTAGAAGGAGCTGTGGTGGGTGCAAAGAGTGAGTGGGTGAGTGGTGGGCAGGGTGGACAAGTGCCTTTCAGAGAGATGGGTGATCATTAATTAGCTAACAGCTGTATGGTGCTTATCAATTTATATATTCACTGTGTTTGTACAGCGTGTAGTATAACTGGGCCTCCTTCCTGGTTGGCCTCTGGGCAATACCTCAGTATAAATGTGAGATAATCATAATATACAGGTATGATTATTATGGGGACAGTGGTAAATAGCCAAACTTCCTTCAGGTCCTAAGAGCTGCAAAGTGGAACCCTGGATGTCAGGAAGGGCTAGAGCAGCAGCAAAACAGGGTTTAAGACTCCCAAAGAGCCTTCCCCTGGGAGGCTGGGTTTGCAGAGGTAGTTTAGTAACACTAAATATATCCAAAGTTATTGACTTTTTACCAACCTTGGTACAATACTATTTCATTTATCGGGGTCTCTCTCTCAAAATGCTTCACTGAGTTAGATGAGAAGTGGAAGACAGAAATTGAAGCAAGCGTAAGGGATGTGTTTTTGGATGGTATAAAACGAGGGAGCGTTGAGGCCACAGAGAAACTGTTCCAGACAGTAGGAGCTGCAGAGGAGAAGGCTCTTGCATCAAATGCAGTAGGAATGTGAGAGGGGGTTGTTGCTAGATGTGAGAAGGGAATGGGCAGAGAACAGGCCCCCTGGGGTAGTCTGAAGCAAGACCATGAGGGGATTTAAAAACAAGGCAGGTGATTTTGAAGGGAATAGTGAGCCTGTGGGATTGTTTGAGGATGGGCATGATGTGGCTCTGCTTTGTTGTTCATGTGAGAAGACTGGCATCAGCCTTCCGCATATGCTGGAATGGGAAGAGCTGGAATTAGAAACCTGCAGTCCAGGCTCAAAGCTGCTAGAGGCTTGTCATCTTAATCACCCCCTCTGCTTTCGACGCAGCTATTTTAGGGTGCCCGAGTTGGGACGCTCGGCACCTGGCTCTCAGAAGTACTGTACACTACGCTTAAACTCAGTGCTACTTAATTTCCAATTTTCCACAGAAGCCAGTAGTGGCATCCACAAAAAATCAGTGGGGCCCACTGCATAATGTAAGGTTAATTGTGTATAGGGGTTTTTGTTTTGTTTTGTTTTTTTAAACCTGTTTCCTTCCATCAGTTACAAATTAAATTGAATGCGCTTTGTTCTTGAAGCGGGTAGAGAGGAGAACTCCACTGATCTTCTCTGTTCCATTCGTTATTTTATGCACCTCGATCATGTAACAGCCCAGTTTCCAGCGGGCAAGTGCCAACATCACAAACCCCACCACCCATTTGTGGTTTGCTGGCTGCCTTGTCAGTAGCCTCAGCAGACAGGCTGATGGGGGCAAAACGAGAATGGAGATTCAAACTCCCCTTTCTCTGCTAGGTGCCGTTCCTCCAGAACAGGGTTGAATCGATATCAACTGCTGCTGTCTCTGATCTGCAGATAATTTCTGTTTCTAGAGCTGTCAGCGTAGCACCTTTCACCAGCATTAAATTCACTTAATTAATGTAAAATAATACAGCAAGTGGCATGTATCATTTTGCTTTATTTAGAAGCTTTCCCATAGACCTGGACAAATCCATGCCCTGGGTCTTCATGTCAGATTCCACTTCCAAGCACTGTCACTTACAATCATTCTGTATAGGACAGATAAGCTACATATCTTCCACCTGCCATTTGAAAATCAATGACATTTGCAAGCAGTGACTTCTAGTGGGTTAGATGAATGGCTCACTTGAAGTCACTGATTTTGATCTGTATTGCAAGAGATGCAAGCTGTCCACAATAATGCAATCAAACAAATAATCAGGTAAAAAAGTTAGAGACAACTGTGAGCTATAACATCATTTACAACGGCCTGAAGAGAGTCCCCTGTTCATTATAAACCAAAGAAACCAAGCATTCTTGGGATTGTTTACAGTGTACTCATTTCTAGAGTCAACTACAGGGAGACCTCAACCATTTTAGTCCAAACATCCTGAAACCTTGTGTATGTCGACAGGTGGTGGGGTGGGGCTCAGAATCCAGATCTGTAATCAAAGTGTGTGACTACTGCAAGGACTTGACAGATATGAGCGATGTGTGAATGTACACACACACAAAGCAGGGATGAGGCACTAGGAGTCCAATCCACTGTCCGCTGAAGTCGGTTGGAAAACTCTGACTTACTTAAGTGAGATTGGATCAAGATTATGGACCTTCTTCATCCCCAAAAACTCTGGGATTCTGGGACTTGTAAAGAGTAATTTTGGAAGCGATCAAAAGAACTTTGCAGCTACCAAAAATCTTGGTGGACTCCTGCTGTGGCGATTTCCACTGAAAAGTTTATCCTCACTAACCTAAAGCTGTTTCTCTGTATTTTTAAAAAAAGGGTCAGGGAAATGTAGTGATAGATAAATGGGGAGAAACGAGTGTTACAGGCCCCAGGCCAGCCAAACACTTACAGATGCAGTAAAGCACATGGCTAACCCACCCCTGTGCAGTGCAGTGTTCTGTTCCCCTCTAGGGGTGTCTGGGCCACATAGGGCGGTTGATGAACATGCTAGGGCATTGGAGAACAAATCTGGGTCTCTTAGCGCAGGTAACGGAGGCTCATGCTGTTAGAGCCCGAGGTCTCAAGTTATGTTTCCGCTCCCAATGACGCACCCAGAGTTGCTGCTACACATCACAAATGCTTAGCTGAGTAAAGTACATTTGAAGTCAGTGGGACATAAGCACGTGCTTGGGTACTTTGCTGTATTGGAGCCAGAGTGGGGGAAGAACTAGGAAAGTTTCCAGACGTGTTCAAAATGCTAACTGCCTTCTAGATTCATGTTTATTTTGCAGATGGACATGCTGAAACTGGTGTTGTGAACCAGGCAGCTTTTAGCGAAACACCCCTGACAGTAGCCAGGATAAAGCAGGCCATAATTGACTCCTGGGGGGATTCTGCATGACTGTGCGCCTGCAGAAAACGGCAGGGAAGCCGCACGGAGGGTGGGGGTGGGACAACCGTGGGCACAGGTTTTGGGGGGGAGGGGGATTACCCCCCCCAAACAGAGGTGAGGCATGGTGGGGGCACACAGGGTTATGTGCCACTGCCCCCCCCCCATTTCTGCACGCAGAGGTGTCCAGCTGAAGGAGGCTGCCTCTGCACTCTGCTGACTCTGCAGCTGAACGCCGCCTTCTGGGTCCTAGTGCCAGTTGTGCTCCCCTTCTGTGAGGTGGGCGCCTTCCTTTTTTCTCTGCAACAGTGAGTGCCAGTGGTGGGGCTGGGTACGAGGAGGGGTGGGGGGAAAGAGGGAGTGAGGTGGTGGGCAGAAGAGGCAGTGGGGAAGGAAGGGGGTGGAATAGGGTTGGGGGAGGGGAATGTGGGAGTGAGGGGAGGGGGATGGAGAAGAAAAGGGGATAGAGGAATTGCTGGGGGAAGTGGGAGCCCAGCATGCAGCATCCCCTTGGCAGCAGCTGGGGCTCCCCCGTTACGCAAGCCCATCGAACCCTCACCTTAAGACAAGCCCTACCGCCGACCCCTCCAATGAGCCTTCCACACCTGGACCCCCACCCCACTGAGCCCCAACCAACTGCACCTGGACCCTCACCCCATCAAGCCCCACTCTCCCAGCACCTGCAGCCCACCACTAAGCCCCCCCCACCCAAGCGCCCCCCCGCTGAGCCCCAACCACCTTCACCTGGATCCCCTGCAGAGTCCCATTGTGCCTGCACCCGGAAACCCACAACTAGCCCCTGTTTATCCTAATCTCACACTGAGCCTCTCGCACCCAGATTGCCCCACACAGAAACCTCTCAACCACACCTGGATCCCCCCACACTAAGCCCCTCCACAATTGGATCCTGCTGGGTTGAGCCTGCCCACCCACACCTCGTGCGCCTGGTGCAGAGGGTCCGGGCCCCAGGGTGTTTCTGGGGCTGGCCCAGCCCTTGCACTATCAGGGTCAGGTGAAGCCTCACTGCCGAGTTCCTGTACGGGGGAGGTGGGGGCTTTTGGGTGATCTCCCCCCTCAATGCAGCCAGTGGCCTGTGCTCCCCACTGCCATGCTGGAGCCACATTTATTTATTAACAAATATAATTTGCAGAATTTTAAAATATTGTGCACATAATTTTTATTTTTTTGGTGCAGAATGCCCTCAGGAGTAATAATTACAGCCATGTTCCTCTTACTTTGTGGCCTATGTTTAGCAAGACTAATGTAAATGTGCTCCTAAAGCCCAGGGGCTCAGTAGCCACTGAAACAGTTTCACTGGTAGACTTAAGGAAAGAGCAATTCAAATCTATGTACCATATGCAATGTTGAAGACTGAAAAGCAAGACTGCGAAATGTTTCTTGTATGGAATTCTTACAGCTTCGAAGTTTTTAGTTCCACATTTAAAATGAGAGCTATGAAGAAATACAGAAAGTTTGGGGCTCTAGGCTGCAGTACGACTTTTCTATCTTGGTATCGTGCTGTGTCATTCAAGGGTTAGCAGAATCAAGTACCTCAGGTGTTTTGTATGCATTGGTAGAATCCACCTACAGAGAAAAAACACACACAAAGAAATAAGCATGATGAGGAATTGATTAGCTATAATCTCCGTTGTATTCCTCCTTCAGGCTTGGGGCTTGTATTGATTTGTTTAGAGCTAATGGAGCTGCCAGTCAAAGAAACAGAAGCAGTCAATGTGTAAATAAGTTAAAATTTAAAAAATGAGCTCTAGTAACATCTATCCTTAATTAAACACCTATAGCAAATTCATATAGACAACATTTGTTTGCTTCTGTATTCATAACACTCAGCATTTCTATAATGCTTTCCATCCCCTAATCTCAATTTGCTTTACAATCAGTAATTAATTAAGCTTCCTACCATGCAGTAAGGTAGCTTTTATGTTCATTATGCAAATGAGGAAACTGATGCACAGAGCGGTTTCCCAAGTTCACACAAGACACCTGTGCAGATCTGGGAATAGAGCCAAAGTCTCCTGACTGCTACTCCAGGGTCTAAACCTCGAGACCATCTTTCCTCCTCACCTTGCTTACACTGACATGCTTAGCATCTTGTGATGGGATGGAGGGTCAGAGGACAAATCTGAGATCTTATTACAAATCTAAGGAAAGCAGCAGCATCTTTCCACAGATCTTTTTTAAAAAATTGATTTATATGGCACTATGAATGGTTGGGGCCCTTACAGAATATATATGTGCTTCACAGGTCCCTGCCTGTGAGAGGCTATGCAGACCTGGTCCGGGGTTGATAGGGAAGGGGTTTCATGTTAAATAAAGGATTGCAGTTCTGCTGCCCTGAGTGCAGACACTTGCAAGGCGAGCAGGGTTGAGCCAGCTCTGGGGAATTAATCAATTCCCTGACTACCCTTTAATAAGGATATTCTGTGGGAAATTGAGCACTGAGTTTGCCAGTGAGAGTCAGGCTGTTTAGAGAGGCTGGGGGCTTAGGTCAGATCATGTCCTCATCCTCTCTGGAACTTGACTGAGAGGAGCTGGCCTTTAGATGTTTCTTTGGACTTGGTTGAAGCAAGCCAGGCCTTATGCCATCAGTTTAGCTGGGGAAACCCCTGTTTTGTGTTTGGCCTTCAAAGGGACAGGACACTCTTTACATGTCCTTTTCTGTAAACACCACAAGGCTGTGCACACTCCACCTAGCCAGGCAGAATCTTACTCTGCTCTGAAAGTATGTCTACACTTGGAGCTGGGGTGGGGGTGTTTCCCAGCTTGAGGAGACATACTTGTGCTAGCTCTGATCAAGCTAAGCTAGCATGCTAAAAATCACGTGGCTGCCAGCAGCTCAAGAGGTGGGATGGGCTAGCTGCCCTAAGTACTTACCCATCCAAGACGATAGGCATGTACTGGGGATGGCTGCCTGCCACGCTGCTGCAGCTATGCTCTATTTTTAGCGCACTAGCTCTGATCAAGCCTAGCTTGAGTATGTCTCCCCAAGCTCCAAGCGCAGACTTACTCTAGCTGACCTATCAAATTGCCCCCAAAAGACTGCCCTCTAAAGGCACAAGTCAGGATTGCACCACACACAACACTAAATCGCACAGGGTGAGGACTCAATAGCTTGAATGATCTAAGTTAAAGTCTAAAATGCAGCTACTTGGAGCTCGTCTACATGGGAGAGTTTTGCCATAGTATAGTTATACTAGTGTAAACCCCTGTGTGCGGACACTCTTATTCCAGTATAGGAATGGCTTTTTGCTGTTTAGCTTAATCCCTTTCTAAGCGACACAAAGAAAAACTAAAAAAAGGTGCTCTTATGCTAGAATAAGACTGTCCACGTGGTGGTGGTGGTGGTGGTATGTCCATGTAACTATACTGGTTTAAGTTCAGACCTTAGGTTACACAGAAAAATTGTTCCTACACAGAACAGGTTTTAGATTATCCAAATTTTATTATGACAGTAGATAGATATGCTGTTTAAGGTCTCCCGATGTTGTTCCTATGACTTCACAAAGAACACTTACACTGGGATTCTGTTGGTCTTCTGGTGTTCTGGACTAGAGTGTCCACACAGGGTTTTGCACTGGTCTCATTAAATCTGTTTAAAATCACTCCTATGGCTTGTCTACACTACAGATGCTACAGCAGCACAGCTATGGTGCTGCAGCTGTGCCACTGTAGCACCATAGCGTAGACACTTGCTGCAGTGATGGGAGGGTTTTTTCCGTCATGGTGATTAATTCACAGCCTCAAGAGGTGGTAGCTAAGTTATTGGAAGAATTCTTCTGTCAAGCTAACGGTGTCTAGGCCAGGGCTTAGGTTGGTTTAGCTATGTCTGTCGGGGGTGGATTTTTCCCAACCCTGAGTGACGTAGCTGGGTTGACCTAAGTTTTAGGTGTAGACCAGGCCTTAGTATACTTCTGAGTGTAAACCAGGCTCAGGAAAAAAGGTGGTTGTCTGTTTGATTGGAGGGTTTTTTTTTGTTTTTTGTTTTGTTTTACTTACCTCAGGGTAACTAACCCCATTTGAAACACCAATTAGCAGCTAAGGCTAAGCTAGATGCAGTGTAACACCTTTACAATCATGTTAGCTAATGTAGCAGTCAGCCTGAGGAAAAAACTAGTATGTGATCCTAGTTAAAAGCTGTATCTTAGTGCACATAGGCTCAAGGGGGCTTAATGATGGTTGCACACGCCAGCTTAATTCTGGCATTTCCTAACTTGAGTGCTTAATTTTGCAACCCAAATCACTCAGGGCTTGTCTTCACTACAGAGTTAACGGACGCTAGCTAGTGCCCCCCATTACTGCCCTGCCTGTAGCTCACTTGCTGAAGCTCGGAGGAGCTGCTATGTGCAACACGAGGAGAGGTTTTGAAAAAGTCCAGTGTGGCATTTTGGCGTGGGGTTTTTTAAGTGACATGCGTAAAGCCCCTACCGTCTGGCCATCTGTAATGGGCCCCTGACGCATTCATTGCTGCATTGGGCTGGCTGACATGGGAGTTGTACAGTACCTGTTTTCCTGGAAACAGCTTTCAAACCACACTTCCCCTGAGGCAGTTTGCAGGTGTAGAGGCCAAGGCAGCCATCACAGTCTGAGGGTTTCTGGCAGGTCTTAGACTGAATCCCGGGACAGGAATACTGGAAGGAGAAAGAAAGAGAGGCTGTCATACCAACACACTCCCTCTGCAACCAACTCCCAGCCCAAGTGATCCCTACACCCTCAAACTATCCGAACTTTAATTCAGGTTTCTAGTGGTTACACTAGTAAGTGCACTGAATTCCCCACAGTTGAGGGGAGGGTTATCTCTAAACATAAACATTGCCTTTCTGCATAGGCCTGAGCCATGAAAGTGTGGATCCTGATCCAAATTTCATTTCCTCCTTTTACCCCCAGTATTTGGCTCTGAGGGTTTGGTTTAGCTTGCTCTAGCACTGAGGAACAGACATGACATCGGGATCTAGAGTCAAATTCCAAAGCTCCCTTCACTCCAAAGTTTGGGGTTTCCACAGTTGGAGGTTAGGTAAGACCCATCTCTGCACTTCAGGTTAATATTTAAACATTTTGAGGTGGAACTGAGCCCCTGATTCCTCCCTCCTCCCCCTTGGTGGTGCTTACTTTCTTCTTAAACTCTCTAATGTTGCAGGGTGAGGATTTCAGAGTCCTCAAAACCTGGATTGATCTGGGCCAGGACTGTCTTTTTGGTAAAGTGTGCATGGTGCCTAGCGCTGTGGGGCCTCTCGGAGCTACAGCAATGCAAATAATAATCCATCCAAATAAAGTTCTCCTCATCTCTAGGCATAGCTGCAAATCAATAATAGGGACTAATAAGACTAGCGCCACATGGACTTCATAAAAAACCAGCTCCTTCCTGTTTTTAATTTAGCAAATTATATAACAGACCTATCTTGTGTAGGTGGCTTAGCTACTACCACATTTAATTACTTGCCCCAGGGCTGAAACATGACAGCAGCTTCTCTTAATGCTAACTACTTTCCTGGCAGAGGCAAAAGGGTCGATTTTTCACAGGCACAAAGGGCAGGTAGGCACCTAATATCGACCCCAAAGCCACTAAAGGGAGCTTCTGTTTAAAGCTGTACGGCTACTGTGCCATTACTAATTGTAGCTGGCTTCTAAACGGAGCTGCGCAAAGCCATTCAGTTCATTATTCAGTTTTATCCGTGTCAGTGAGTCAATCTCCAGGATTGCACTGGTGGTGGGCCATTGTCTCCAGCACTTGCAAATTGACAGCAGTAGGATGTTTGGACATTGGAGGAGCTCAGACGATCCACTTAATCTCTCCCAGGCAGCTGGAGGGATCTTTAATGAATCCAGGAAAAAATGAGCCAAGTTGCAAAGTTGATTGTGCAATAATGTGATGAGCATTTGCTGCCTGTTCTGGGCTCCTCACTTTATTGTTCTTAAATGGTCTGGATGTACAATCTACATTAGCTAGACCTTGGCTCTATTTAAGAGACAGAAAATGATAGATTACAAGGATCTAGAAAGGTCTGGGGGCTTCAGTTCCCATTTTTATAAACAATATAACAAGCAAAAAAAAAAAATTCTAAAAGCCATAACTCAGATGAGACTGAAGGAAGGACCATGGTGCTAGATCCCTGCTCTCTCCAAGGGGCGTAGCTCTCTTCCATCAATACTGTGCCTCCCAGTGCACCTCGCTATCTAGTACAGCCACATACCTTGTGCTGTGGTGTTGTTTACTGTGATAAAACAGTGTGCCTATACAGAGGAGTTATCATTCTCTCTCTCTCTATATATATATATAATAACCTCATCCATTTGAAATTTGCTGGAATGAACCTGCAAGAAGAAACCACCCATTTCTCTATAGAGTTGAGCTCCGATGTAGAGAGCTAGGAGGAAGAAGTCTGAGTAGGCCTGGATGAACTGAAAATACTACATGTGGACACCCAGTGCAAGGATATGGACAATGAGCTGGTTTGATTAGATAAGAAACAGTCCCTTCCAGGAAGGAGGACGTGAAATTGTGGGAGACATTGTTGATCAGCTCTCTCCTGGGCACCTGCCATTGAACTGGGGAGGGCAAAGGGGGAAAAGCAAAAGGTGCAGACAGGGGACTCTGGCTTGTACAGTTACCTCTACCACCCTTTAGTTTTTGCAATTACAACCCATTGCAGCTGGGTTTGTGCAGTCATTACCTAGACAAGGTTCAAGGAGATCCTTTCCTTATCGTATTTCTTGGTTTATCCATTTCTTCGTTCCCTTAAACAGTATCCTGTTTAAATGCAACTCTAATTTGACTTTGACTGTTAATACTGAGTAGGATAAGTTTGATCTATTGACAGACAGCAGAGGCTGTGTGTCACTGGTGCCTACTCCTCGTCGTGTTGGGAATTAGCTTGAGGCCAATGCCCACGTCCATGGTGTGCACACCAGCACTCTGTCTCTGCTTCTGACTATGGCTCCTCTCTCAGCTCCCAGAACCACAGCATCCTCTCTTCAACTCAGCCCCCCAGTTAGGTCGCCATCCGCTTTTCCCCCCTTCTGGGGTGTGGGGGAGAAGAATATCTCTGTCCAACAGTCCTGACACTTCCCCACTGGTGAGTGGGTGGGGGGAACTAGTCACTGCCCTGTCCAAGGTGCTTACAGTTCTCTCAACCATCTAGGCACACAGTCCTTACTCCCTTGGCTCTCAGCAGCAACTGCCCCTACCCTGCAACTCTCTTTTATATGGACCATCTGGGCCCTGATTGGCTGTCCCTCACAGTCCCTCTCCTATTGGCTGTGTCCCACACAGCCTCCCCAGGGCTCTGTTAACCCCTTCTCTGCCAGTGTGGGATGGTGGCCCCATCACACTATATCATAGGGTTTAAGGAGGAGCTGTGTTTCCAGCCTTATGATGAGACACTGATGGAGGTCCATGCTGGTATAAAGCAAACCCTGTCACTATAGATTGGCCAAGGCTGGATGACCCACATTACACAGATACCAAAGTTTAAAGTGGCCTGGGTGAAGCTGAGTGGCAGATGTGAGACCACTGCGGTGAGATGTGATGCAAGTCAGGTATTCAATGAGTCCGTAGTAGCACCGCGATTGGAGATGGAGCTCAGCCCCCATGGGCTACAGCCCCTATAAGTTACCTGCTCTGTCAAGATGCTATTTTTAAACTTAGATGCTTAAAGTTGATATTTAACTGCCCAGGTCCAGGCACTTGTGTTTTGAAACTATGTTGGTGAATGGTACCAGCAACAGTGCCATAATTAGCGTGAGGTGAATTTTTTTCAACCAATGGTAAATTTGCCAAATAATGTTTTATTCGGGGCCCCAAAACTGTTCATGAATTTGGGGCAAAGTCAGTGAATAGTTTCAGCTGCAAAAAAAATTAAAAAATGTTGAAAGTTTCCTTCTGACATTTTTCAAAATGAACTGTGTCAACATGTCATTTAGGAAATGTTGTTTTGAAGCAACATTCAAAACGTTTCATTCGACCTGAAGAAAATTTGTGTTTTTGTCTTGTTTTGGCAAGGGAACGCTGGGGGGAAAACCCCCGTTTTGGTTTAAAACAAACTGAATATTCTGGGGGGGATTTTTTTGGTTCAGCCACCAAACCGAAAAATCAAATTATTCACTCTGTTTTAATCATAACGCATTTGTTTAGATGGGAACTACTGGCCTGGGAATGAGATTTCTGTACACTTCTTCTTGCATTTCCAGCTTAGAACTGGGCTCGTCTGTTTATGCTGAACTCTTAAGAAGAGACAAGCTCTGCTGTGTCAGTGCTCTGCACCCATCCCTGGCTAACCTACGAGCCGGGGGTAGAGGTTCCTGACTGGCAAAGACAGGCCATCTCACACTCCTATCTGAGCTATGGCTGCTGTTTAGTATTAAAGTATTAATCTCCCCATCTCCCTAGAAATATTGAAAAAAAGCTGTAATTTGATTATGAGCTAGTGAATGACAGACCCAGATCTTCGGTGAGACCACTTTAAGCCCTGCAGGCAGATTAACTAGACTGGATCACAAAACTGTATGCGCGCATACCACACAGACTAGGAGAACCACTTGATGGCTTTAGTTGATTGTTAGGCAGGCACAGAGACCCCCAAGAACTCTTTTGCTCCGACACTCCCATACAAACCCTCAGTTTGCCGGCTCCTTCAGGATGGGATGGCCGGGAGGACAACCATCAGCCATCCTATCCTGTTGTCTCCCCAGACCTTAATCATTGGTTTTTATTTCACCTTCTGATGAGATGAACTAGGGCCACCTCCCCACCACCCCAGAGGCAGCTGTTAGACAGGGACAGGTTCTGAGGTGGAAGCAAGAGACAGGCTGGGGGCAGTGGTGCGGTGTTATACTCACGGTGTCAGTATTGAATTTCCCATGGCCTTCCAAGTGGTTGCTGGATGCTGGGCTGTTGCTCTTGGGGGGCTGCAGCTTGCTAGTGGCCTTCTGTTTACTGCTTTCTCGTTGTGGCTTGCTCAGCAGTTTGCTGTGGGACCTGGCTCCAACTCCATCTTCTCCTGCCTTCTTCTGCACTCTGGCAGCAGGCTGACACCTCACTGAGCTGCCTTCTGGAGCTTTCTCTCCTCCATCTGATGGCTGAGGTCCTTTTCTTGCTCTCTCAGCCCCCACCTGCTTCTCTGGAGCTACCAACCCTTTCTCATCCCCAGCCTGAACCAGGAACGAGAGCTGCACCAAGAGGACAGCAATGGTGGTCACTGCATAAACCTTCATCCTTGGGCTCTGGCTTCCTCTCAGCTACTGTGTGTTCCTGTGCCCAGCCCAGGTGCTTGTAGGGAGGATCAGAGCTGCCTCTTGCTCAGTGTTGGTGGCTGAAACCCTTTTATAAAGCAGAGATCTCCCTCCACCCCACCCCTCTTTGTGGGTGTCAATGACACTGAAATTCTAGCTTTCGTCTTATACCTGCAAACCTGGCTGCTACTGCTGGGAAACTCCCCCTCCCCCAACCTCTCTCATAGCCTTCCCACGAGCAACACCCCCTCCCTCTTTCCAAGGGTATCTGTGTGTGTCTAGCGTATTCTTTCCCAGTTGTGATCATGGCATATTTTGGCTAAACTATTTGCAGGCAGGACTGAGATAAATAAATGGATCTGCTGGCAAATTGTGCACATCAGGTGTGGGGAGGTGCATGAGAGAAAAGGGTTAATTTGGTCTCAAAGGCATCTTTTACAACCATACATTTTTAAATACCTTAGATGACTGATTATGCACTTTCACCACTGGGATGTTGGGGTGGGGGGGTGTTTCTTTCACTGCTTCCAATGGAAAGACCCTTGGTACCCCCACTTTTTGGTTAGGCTGAGGTTGCCCCCTGAGTACACAAAGATGGTGGGAAAAGGTGTTAGCTCGATGCGAGCTGGTGCGAGTATGTGTACACAAGTAGGGAATCACACCCCAAGCTCGTAGTGTAGACATAGCCTTAGTGAAAATGAATATTCCTGAGACTGTATAACAGGCAGAGAAGATTCCTGCTTTGTTTCCAGTGGTGCAAAACACAACTTCCAGTGCTTACAGGTGAGAGAAAAGCTAATCATCCACCTTAGCTGGCCTTGCTGCTGAATTTAGCCAATGAATTACGAACACCACCTGCTGGTTTTGAAGAGGAGGAAGGTTGGGCCACTGTAATACTGGAAGGCTAATGCTACACACACACACACACCCCCCAACTGCTCTCTATCCATAAGGGTACCAGTGAAGGAGGTTTAACTGCACAGACAACCACCAGTCCACTGAACTCTGAAGCTGAAAATTGAACAACCCTAACGAGCAGTGCTTAAAGTTGCAAGGTTGGGGGTTCTAGACCCAGTGGAGAAAAAATCGAGCTGGATCACTGAGGGGCACACACACACTTTAAGCATTGTCTTACCACAGCTGCTGCTCCCAGCTTATGTGAAACCTGCCACTTTTTTAAGACCACTTTAAGCACTGCCAGCAAGTTCAGGCTGAAACAGCAATAGGGTGTTTCACTAACCATATACTTCCATCTAACTTGTAAAAAGAAAAGGAGTACTTGTGGCACCTTAGAGACTAACCAATTTATTTGAGCATGAGCTTTCGTGAGCTACAGCTCACTTCATGAAAGCTCATGCTCAAATAAATTGGTTAGTCTCTAAGGTGCCACAAGTACTACTTTTCTTTTTGCGAATACAGACTAACACAGCTGTTACTCTGAAACCATCTAACTTGTAAAACCCCATGGGTGTCTTACGAGCATTTGGAACTGCAAGCACATGGACTTGCATAGTGGCTCTTGTGAGGTGAGCTAGGAACTGGGTTAAAATCATCACCTTCAGTGTCACTTGTGACCTGATCATTGTTTGAGTGGTGATACCCAGCCCCAGGTCCTCTGAGGTATTTAGGCTCCTGTGACACAGAGGCCCAGTAGTAGTTCACTGCTCTGTCTCAGCGACTCTTGTCAGGCCTGACAACCTCATACACCTCTCACACCAGTTATATTTATATAAAAGGTGACATGCAATATATCGTTTGAAATCTACTAACACACTGGTCATTAATGTCACTGTGAAATGTTTGTAACAACACTGTAGGTGAGATTATAGATCCTTTCTGATATTATGTCTTGGAGACTGAACAGACAAAGGAGATAAAACAGATCTTTTTTCCAAATGAAGGGAACAGAATATGGTGGCAGATGTCCCATTCACGAAAGGGGGGTCTGACTTGCTGCCTCCAGGTCAGCCAGTGGCTAATCCTCCTGCAGCTTTATAAGTGGGGGGGATGTGATCCTGAGAGCACCCCAATGCCAGATGAAATAAACTTACTTTTCATAGGTTTGTTTGCTCAGTGGTCAGAGGATTAGCAACTTGCCAGAAGCTGAAGGACAGTATCTAATTTGTATTAATGGTACATTTTGTTACTGCCTCAGCAATAAAAAGCTGGATGCCAGAAGAGCCACAGGTAGAAGAATGGTCTTGTGGTTAAACACTGGGCTGGGAGCTGGTAAATCTTGGTTTGGTTCCCAGCTGTGCTACAGACTCACTGAGACCTTGGGAAATTCACTTAATCTCTGTGCCTCACATTCCCCATTTGTAATACAAGAACAGCGCTTCCCCACCTCAGCGAGGAGATGTGAGGTTATATTCATTTGTGTTTTGGAAGCACATGGACATTGCAGAGGGGCGATAGAAGTATCTAGATATTTAAGTCCCAGCATACAATGCTCCACTTTGATCACTGGGCCATATCATAGAACTGTGTGCCAGTGGGTTGCTGTTCGGCCAGCCCATATATAATAAGCATATTGTTTCAGATATCCATTGTTTTGCTGAAGTAGTGGCTGAGCAGGGCTGTTGAAAGGAGTTTGGCGTCTACCCTATGAAGATGGGAGGAAGAAATACAAGCTTTTTCAGGAAGGTGCAACCCAAGCTGTTTAGGCACCCTGGTTTTTTTGTTTTTTTTTTTTTGCTTTCTGGGAGATATTGGCTGTGTGGCATTGGGGGATTGACAGTGGGGGGTGGAAATCTGAAGTAATGTTGCACTTCAGGTGTGGTTGGAATGGGAAGGTAACATCTGCTAGAGCTCTGGAGCATAAACTCTAATTCATCTTCCACATCTTCACCTCTGGCCAGCTCCTAGCCTTGACCTGTTCCATGTTCACGCTGACAGTACTGATCTCCTGGGAGACGGGCTCGTATGAACGGAGGGAGAGGCAGGCAGAGAGCAGGCCCATCCGGACGCAGGTATCTGTGTCGTGCCCAGCAAGTAGCCCAGCGATTATCCCTGCCATTAAACTGGGAAGAGAAAGAAAAGGCAGCTTCGGACATTGGGGAATGGTTTTGATTCTGCAGACCTTGCCGTCCCAAAGAGACACTAAAGCGTCTGTATTCACAAAACAAAGCTAAAAGCCAAGGATCCATACAGCAAATCAACCTACAAGCAACAGAAACTGGGATGGGGGAGAGGAGGATCTAACAAGGGGTTTGAGTATCCCTAAGGAAGACTGAAAGTCCCCTCTCTTGTCATGTCCCAACCTCAGGACGCTGGGTCACAGACATTATCCTTTTAATGGAGAAAGATGTCATGTCCTGGAGATGTCCCTTCCCAGGTTCCTGACAAGACTTTAAAACAGTGAGTGCCCCCTCATTTTATTCTATTCCAGCATGCTTTGGAAATAGAGTTGCCAACCCTCCAGGATTGTCCTGGAGTCTCCACGAATTAAAGATTAACCTTTAATTAAAGATTATGTCATGTGATGAAATCTCCAGGAATACGTCCAACCAAAATTGGCAGCTCTGTTTGGGAGGTTAGTCAGTGCTGCATGGCTACTCAGTGCAGATGTGACCAGTAGAGCTCAGAATATGTAGCAGAGGTGCTGGAACTGGGGGTGCTGCTGCACCTCCTGGCTTCAAGTGGTTTCCATCATATCCAGGGTTTACAGTTTGGTTCAGTGGCTCTCAGCACCCCCACTATACAAATTGTTCCAGCACCCCTGATATGTAGCTCACTATTGAGCGTCAGTGCCTGAATTTAAGAAGCTCCCAGTATCATTGGGACATAAAAAAGGAGACAGAACTTCCTTTAGAGACTCTAAGTAATGTTTCTTACCATAACAGAGGAGTTAACAGGAGAAATTCCTTCCTCTGTCATGCGCACAGCTGGGCTACTCCCAGTCTCCTGGGGTAGAGTGCCCTGCCTCTGAGATGTTTGTGAAATTGTTTTTAATTTTCTGAGACAAGGTGGGTGAGGTAATATCTTTTATTGAACCAACCTCGGTTTGTGAGAGAGACAAGCTTTGGAGCTACACAGAGCTCTTCTTCACATCTGGGAAAGGTACTCCCAGCATCACGGCCAAGTACAAGGTGGAGCAGACTGCTTAGTGTAAGGAGTTACCACATGTTGCAAGAGACCATTCAAGATCTTTTCCCCTCTAGGCGTTTAACAATGGGGGTGGGGAATAGTTAGGATAAAGGTAGGGAATTGTTGGGAGTTGGAAGATAGGGGATGGGAGCGTGAGCTTCTAAGCTGCCTGACTTGCTGGTGGCTGGTTCTATTGACTTCTGCTGCTGCATGTGGGACATTCTGGGTGATGTATTCAAGTTCTATCAAGGGGACCTGGGTATATGGATAGAAGCCTCTTTCTAGCATTTGTACACATCTAAAGAAATAAGACAGAGGAAACAGCAGTGAAGATGAGGAAAAAGGAAAGACGAGGAAGAGAGAAGGTGATGGTGATCATAAGAAGAGAAAAGGGATGGTGATGTGAAGGAGATGGAGGGTGGGTAAGATTAATGGGAAGTTCTAGGAGAATGGAGGCGATGTTTTTAAAAAAAGCAGAGAGATAGCGCTAATATCAGGGGAGGGGCTTAGGGCTCTAAATCAGAGCTCCCATGTTGGCAGGGGGAGGGAGTCCTCTTCAGATAAAGTAGTCTTGTCAGCTTTCAGCCAGCAGTTCATCTAAGGTCTCTGCAGGCTCCATCTGCCTAGTAAAGGTTACAGCAGCTGCAGGTGGCATTGTAGTGCTAGGGCCTCCTCGGGTCTGGGGAGCTGCACTTAGCTACCCTTGCCCTGTAGCTATGGGCCAGCAGAGATTTACACTCAGTACCAGCATGGCCTTCCACTCTGGAGAGCGGCTACTGCCGAGAGCTTCCAGGTGCTTCTCACTACATCCTAGGGGTTCGAAGGAAAAACTTCCATTTCTTACTTAGACGAATTACCTCAGTTTCTGCTTAACAAAAGGCACAGAACATTGTGGTTTGTGATGACCTTTCAATCTCTCAACAGCTTCTGAGACTTGGAATAAATATTTGGGGGGGATTATTCCTTAGCAGTGCTGTGTACGTGCACGCGCTGTTATGTTGTTACAGCAACCAGGGTGCAGGGAGCAAACAGCTTCTACAGACTGACAACGGACCCAGCCATCTGGGCAGGGATTCCAAGAGAACCTTACGATACAAATGAGCTGCATGCTCCTCTTGAGCCAGTGCCCCTACCTACCCCCTTCCCTCCAGTGGCTCCTGCTGGGAGAGACTGAGACTGGTGTAGCTCTAAGCACCTTCCCCAAGCCAGAGCTTTGGCACCATTAACTACAGCACAGTGAACCTTGCTGGATCCCAGCACAGCATTTGGAAGGTGAAACTAACTGAGACATGAATGTGTTGGCTACTTCTGGTTAGATTCCATTGTTCAATCCCTTGAAACTGCTCACGGCCACCCTGTATGCTGTGAGTGTATGCAGCTTTGGTTGTAGCCTGCATGTAGCCTGTGTGAGCACTGGTCTTAAAGGTCTCACAAGGAGTCTGTTCTTGCATCCAGCACTGTATGAAAAAGAGGATTTCTGCAGAGTGAAGGAGCAGCCATTGGATAGCAGGAGAAGGAAATTACCATAGAAACTGAAAGATTCTAAGAAATGCCAAATGGACTCAAAGAAACTGAGCTTCATGAGAGCAGATCAATTTAAATTTAATAGGACTATAGTAATATAGATACTAAGGGGCCTGAACTTTCAGGGTCCTCTAGGAAGAAAAAGTTTAGTAGTCATCAGACATATCCTGGACAATGTCTGGCAGGGGAGCAGCTTAAAGCAAATAGGAAGCTTAGGTAAAATTTAAAAGAGAACAAATTATAAGATATTAGGACACGTATAACAATTATTCTGGAGGAGGCTAGGTCATTGTTCAATGTATCGTGCCCACTTGTGATCACCCCACCTTCAAGATGTGGCTGAGATTGAAAAAGTCTAGAGAAATGCAGTGCTGAGGGAAAGAGATATGGCAGGATTTACATATGAGGAGTGATTGGAAACACTGTGATTATTTAGTCTGGAAAGGAGAAAGTAGAGGAGTGTTGACTGAGGTACTCAGAATTATTAATAGCTCACCTTAAGTGATCACTCTGATTATAGTGTGTATGGTAAGACCCATTGTTTCATGTTCTCTATGTAAATAAATCTCCCCACTGTATTTTCCACTGAATGCATCGATGAAGTGAGTTGTAGCTCACAAAAGCTTATGCTCAAATAAATTTGTTAGTCTCTAAGGTGCCACAAGTACTCCTTTTCTTTTTGTGAATACAGACTAACACGGCTGCTACTCTGAAACCTGTCATTATGCAAGGCACTGAATTTAGCCGTATGGAGTGGAAATCTATCAGCTTCATGAAAAAACTCATACAGATACAGACAGACATCATCTTCCTTTCCAAATGCAAACAGATTGACATCATACCAAAAGGACTGAAGGTAAAAATTCCATTACAATCTACATACCACACAGACTATGCTGACAGCTTGTGCCATACTCTTAGCCCAGCAGAAGAATCTGTCCTATCTCGGGGCCTCTCCTTCTGCCACTCCACCCCCACGAACATGATACAGTTCTGTGGTGACCTAGAATCCTATTTTCGATGCCTCCGACTCAGGGAATATTTCCAACACACCTCTGAACAACATACTAACCCACAGAGACCTTCCTACCAACACTACAAAAAGAAGGATTCTGGGTGGACTCCTCCTGAAGGTTGAAACAACAGACTGGTCTTCTGCATAGAGTGCTTCCACCGACATGCATGGGCTGAAATTGTGGAAAAGCAGCATCACTTGCCCCATAACCTCAGCCGTGCAGAACACAATGCCATCCACAGCCTCAGAAACAACTCTGACATCATAATCAAAAAGGCTGACAAAGGAGGTGCTGTCGTCATGAATAGGTCAGAATATGAACAAGAGGCTGCTAGGCAGCTCTCCAACACCACTTTCTACAAGCCATTACCCTCTGATCCCACTGAGGGTTACCAAAAGAAACTACAGCATTTGCTCAAGAAACTCCCTGAAAAAGCAAAAGAACAAATCCGCACAGACACACCCCTGGAACCCCGACCTGGGGTATTCTATCTGCTACCCAAGATCCATAAACCTGGAAATCCTGGATGCCCCATCATCTCAGGCATTGGCAACTTGACAGCAGGATTGTCTGGCTATGTAGACTCCCTCCTCAGGCCCTATGCTACCAGCACTCCCAGCTATCTTCGAGACACCACTGACTTCCTGAGGAAACTACAATCCATCGGTGATCTTCCTGAAAACACCATCCTGGCCACTATGGATGTAGAAGCCCTCTACACCAACATTCCACACAAAGATGGACTACAAGCCGTCAGGAACAGTATCCCCTATAATGTCACGGCAAACCTGGTGGCTGAACTTTGTGACTTTGTCCTCACCCATAACTATTTCACATTTGGGGACAATGTATACCTTCAAATCAGCGGCACTGTTATGAGTACCCGCATGGCCCCACAGTATGCCAACATTTTTATGGCTGACTTAGAACAACGCTTCCTCAGCTCTCGTCCCCAATGCCCCTACTCTACTTGCGCTACATTAATGACATCTTCATCATCTGGACCCATGGAAAAGAAGCCCTTGAGGAATTCCACCACGATTTCAACAATTTCCATCCCACCATCAACCTCAGCCTGGATCCACTTCTTGGACACTACGGTGCTAATAAGCGATGGTCACATAAACACCACCCTATACCGGAAACCTGACCGCTATTCCTACCTACATGCCTCCAGCTTTCATCCAGACCACACCACACGATCCATTGTCTACAGCCAAGCTCTACGATACAACCGCATTTGCTCCAACCCCTCAGACAGAGACAAACACCCACAAGATCTCTATCAAGCATTCTTACAACTACAATACCCACTTGCTGAAGTGAAGAAACAGATTGACAGAGCCAGAAGAGTACCCAGAAGTCACCTACTACAGGACAGGCCCAACAAAGAAAATAACAGAATGCCACTAGCCATCACCTTCAGCCCCCAACTAAAACCTCTCCAACGCATCATCAAGGATCTACAACCTATCCTGAAGGACAACCCATCACTTTCACAGATCTTGGGAGACAGGCCAGTCCTTGCTTACAGACAGCCCCCCAACCTGAAGCAAATACTCACCAGCAACCATGCACCACACAACAGAACCACTAACCCAGGAACCTATCCTTGCAACAAAGCCCGTTGCCAACTGTGTCCACATATCTATTCAGGGGACACCATCATAGGGCCTAATCACATCAGCCACACTATCAGAGGCTCGTTCACCTGCACATCTACCAATGTGATATATGCCATCATGTGCCAGCAATGCCCCTCTGCCATGTACGTTGGTCAAACTGGACAGTCTCTACATAAAAGAATAAATGGACACAAATCAGACGTCAAGAATTATAACATTCAAAAACCAGTAAGAGAACACTTCAATCTCTCTGGTCACTCGATTACAGACCTAAAAGTGGCAATACTTCAAGAAAAAAACTTCAAAAACAGACTCCAACGAGAGACTGCTGAATTGGAATTAATTTGCAAACTGGATACAATTAACTTAGGCTTGAATAGAGACTGGGAGTGGATGGGTCATTACACAAAGTAAAACTATTTCCCCATGTTTATCCCCCCCACCCCACCCCCCACTGTTCCTCAGATGTTCTTGTCAACTGCTGGAAATGGCCCACCTTGATTATCACTACAAAAGGTTCCACCCCACCCCCCACCCCCCCGCTCTCCTGCTGGTAATAGCTCACCCTACCTGATCACTCTCCTTACAGTGTGTATGGTAACACATGATTGTTTCATGTTCTCTATGTATATAAAATCTCCCCACTGTATTTTCCACTGAATGCATTGATGAAGTGAGTTGTAGCTCACAAAAGCTTATGCTCAAATAAATTGGTTAGTCTCTAAGGTGCCACAAGTCCTCCTTTTCTTTTTGCGAATACAGACTAACACGGCTGCTACTCTGAAACCTAGAATTACTAAGGTTTCCATGAAACTAATCAGTCCCTTTTTATGCTGTCCTCTAGCATGAGAAAGGGGGAGGCTAATCACTCCTTTCAATTAGTGGCAAATAAATGTGGAAAAATCTGCCTCATACAGACTTCCCAGATAGTTCACTGCAGTAAAATATCAGTCATTGCAGCTTATGAAAAAAAGTCTGGATATGAGTGTATCACATGTAGTTATACAAGACAAGGAGGATAATAAAGATGTCAGTTGATCACTATGGGGTCAGTAAGTAATGCCTGTCCCTTCCGACCCCAGTGTACAGCATTGCATCAATGATTAGGTAAGGTATGGTGAGAACTCAAAGCATAAGGTACCAGCCACTCCCAAAGGCAGAAAACTGGACCTGATGAACTGAACTTATATGGCAACTCCTGCCTTTAAGGCACTTCCTGGCTGTGCTGGGCCCCACTTTTAGCAAACCTTACAACGAAGGTTAAGTCTCACTTCCACTGGAGAGAAACTGATTCAGGTTTGTCTTAAGGTAGTTTACTTTATTTTGACTACTGCTGTAGTACTTCAATAGCCACTAACTTCAAGAAGTTTGGCAGCCCAGCTCAGAGTAATTCAGAACTTGTGGCTGTACTGCTGGGACCTAGGATGCTGTAGCATATGTTCAAGACGGTTCTGGGAAAAGGAGGATGAGTGGCCAGATGGGCTTCAATCGATATTAAGCTGTTATGGGCAAATTCTTAGTATGCGTTGTGGGGAATGATGTCCCTTACTCCTTATGGAGTGGATTTAATGTTTAATTCCCAAGCAGCAGAGTGAAATCTGTCTTCATGGTAGTGTTAAAAATTCCAGATTGGAATTCAGCTGCAGAAAATAAAGGAATCCCATAACTGCATCTTTTCTCTGGGTAATTAGTAATATACCTGTCACCCGCTCCTGAGACATTCACTATCTCTTCCCTGGAGATGGGGATTGCTGGGTAGTGGGTGGCACACAGCTCGCCGGCAGCATTCTGTAGAGAGGGAGAGGAGGAGTGACATTACTGGGAATTCACCGAAGTCTAGAAGCAATATTTGGACCTGGCTGATCTTGCCCACAGCTGCCTCAATACTTAGAGTCCAAATAATATTTTTTTACATTTTGAATCACATTCACTTTGCCTATGTTTGCACCCTTTTGGGGTTCGCTTTCCACCAAGACTTCTGCAGCTGAGAGCGTGTATGTTCGTGGAGAGTGTGTTTTAAACTTGCATTCTTAATTACTCAGGGAAAAGCACATTTTAAATGTGCTTTCTGTGATCACTCCACAGATATGAATCACTGTATCATAGGATGGCCCTTCCTGGAGCACTCTCCTGTGGCAAGCTACAGCATGACTGAGGCACCTGCCTCAGTTTCCCTTTCAGAGTCCCCAGTAACTCCTTGCAAGCTTATCCTCCAGTCCTTTGATTTATTACCAAAAACATATTTCAAATCATCCAAAACAAAAGTATTATACACAGTCCATTTCTCACATCCCAGTACAGAGAGTCTTTAAAAATCCAATGACATGGCACCCCACATACTACGCTCCAGAGTTTTCCACCACACCTAGGCTTCTTGTCAGTCCTCCTCTGTCCTTCTGCTAAGACAGCCACCCCAGCCCTTCCCGCAAGAGTAAGTCCTACTCTCAGGGCCGGCTCCAGGCACCAGCGAAGGAAGCAGGTGCCTGGGGCGGGCAATAGAAAGGGGTGGCATTCCGTCAGTTATTGAGGTGGCACGGCCGGGTCTTTGGCGGCACTTCGGCGGCAGCTCAATTGGTTTGGGGTTTTTTTTCTTTTCTTTTTTTTTTTCGCCGCTTGGGGTGGCAAAAAAGCTGGAGCTGGCCCTGCCTACTCTCCCCAGCAGGAACCCCCAGAGCCTTACCAGGAGAGCATCCCTCACTTCCCCTGGCCCTCTCACTGCTTCCCTGGGACCAGCTCTCCAGTGTGGAGGGGAGTAAGCCCTGCTGCTATTCCCATCTTCAGCCCTCTCCAGCCCTGGGCTGCAGCTTAGACATCAGCAGGCAACTCCCACTGCTGCTCTCTGGCCTTCAGCCTTGGCCCTCCTGGCTTGGGGACACGTGCCAGCCACCAAACCCCTCTTGCTGCTCTCCTGTCTAGCCTTTTCCCAGGAACCAACTACAGCTTCCTTCCAGGATCTTCCACCATCCCCCTGGTGTGTGGAAGCTCTCACCTGACCTTTTCCTGACTGACTCAGTCTGTGCTCTAAGACCTGTGCCACCCAGTCTCCCTCCTCTTTCAGTTTCTCCTTGATCCTTTATAGTTAGGGCCCTACCAAATTCCATTTTGGTCAATTTCACAGTCATGGGATTTAAAAAATCATAAATTTCATGATTTCAGCTATTTAAATCTAAAATTTCATTATGTTGTAATTGTAGGGGTCCTGACCCAAAAAGGAGTTGTGGGGGGGGTCATAAAGTTATTGTAGGGGGGGTTGCGGCACTGCTACCCTTACTTATGTGCTGTTACTGGCGGTGGCTCTGCCTCAGAGCTGGGCAGCTGGACAGCAGCGGCTGCTGGCCGGGAGCCCAGCTGCGAAGTCAGAAACATCGCCAGCAGGAGCACAGAAGGAAGGGTGGCATTGTGTGGTATTGCCACCCTTACTTCTGCACTGCTGCTGGCGGGGTGCTGCCTGCAGAGCTGGGTGCTCGGCCAACAGCCGCTGCTCTCCAGCCACCCAGCTCTGAAGGCCGCACAGAAGTAAGGGTGGCAATGCTATGACCCCCCTAAAATAACCTTGCGACCCTGCTGCAAATCCCTTTGGGTAAGACCGCTAGTTTGAGAAAGGCTGGTCTTCCCTGTGAAATCTGTATAGTATAGGGTAAAGGCACACAAAAGACCAGATTTCACAGGGGGAGAGCAGAATTCCCGGTCCAGGATGCATTTTTCATGGCCGTGAATTTGGTAGGGCACTATTTATAGTCCCAGGTGCTGCCTCGGCCTCTTAACTGGCCAAAGTGAGAGCACCTGCTCTGGCACAGTGGACCTGGACCTGCCTCCTTTACCACCCTGTGACACCCAGTGGCATAGGAAAGGAAGACTCAATTTCCATTATTAATCTGTGGAGCCAGCCAGTCCTCCAGGGTCAGGTATATGGATAGCAGCATTAACCTTGGTGAGAGAGGCTTGAAGAGTCATTACTATGCTGATGCTCCCAGGCACAAGGGAATGAGAACTCCTTGCCACTCAGTTGGTCTTCCTGAGCCCCCTACCTGTTTGTGAGTTCCAGGGCACAGTGAGACACTCCCTTCCACTCTCCTGCCACACAAGAGGACTCCATGCATGCCGAGTGTCACCACCACACAGTGCAGTTGTGTCAGCAAGGGGCGGGTCAGGGTCATCGCAGTCCTGACAACATCCTCCAGCCTGGACGGCAGCTCTTTAGACAGCAATGGAAGAAAAGCCGTGACATCACGTCAGACCACTAAGCTGCTGACTTGAGCTTTCCATGTCACTGGGATGTTGGCCTATTTGTGAGTGGTTTTCAAAGTCTAGCTGGGAGTTTACAGTGCTCTTGGAAAACGCTGACAGCATGAGCACAGGCAGCCACAGAGCTGACATACTGTGCAAACTTCCCACTCACAGCTCCCCCCCCCCGTGCTTCTCATTCCTGACCTGCAACACTCCCCATCCCTATTCCAGTTCTGATCTTCCACGTAGCCTCTCCAGTGCACCTCCACTCCGAAATGAGGATACCATCTCTCATGAGTTTACACCTGTGTATGTGTGCAGGGGACAAAATAACTGTGTCATGTTGTCTGTGTCTTAATGTCATTGCGTTGGTGTCAGCATAGGGCGATGTTTCATTTCCTACAGAGACAGCATCACAGTCTGAAGACAAATACCATCATACTGTGATGCTTCATTGGGACATCTGAAATAAACTAGTGATCCTCTTTGCTTGGTTGGGCTTGTAGTGTGCATGACAAAAACAGTGACTCAAACTCTAGAATATGTAGCAATCCCAGACCTGCAGCAGTCTCTGCTGGACTAGTTTTTTGCCTTATCTGAGTCAAGTTTCAGAGCTTGCGGAGATTTTGTGAGGTGGTCTAGGTGCCTCATTAGTTAACCACGGTCTTTAGGTTCAGTGCATTTATTTTAACACACACACACACACACACACACAACCAAAGGGGGACTGAAATAGAAATTAATTAAAATACAAGTCTGTGTACTAACCCTAGAAAATCCATGTTCTTTCAGAACACACAGAATGGTTACCAGCTCCTCTGTTTAGTGAACTGCAGCTTCTAAGCTAGTTCATCACTCCTCTGCCCAAAGCTGGCCTTTCCTGCTTCTTGGGCTTTGTAAAATCTCCAGCTGCTGTAGCTGTTTTGGTAACCAAAGTTAACTCTTCTGGAGGCAGTACTATGACAAACAGCTCTGCTGTTTCTAGAAGGGCTGGTTCAGCATAGTGAGGGACTTGCGGTCAGTGGAAGCAGTCAGTCTGGAATGGCGGCAGGGGTGGGGAAAACGCAGCTCCCTATGCAGGGTCTAGGTTAATCTGAAAGTATTGCTCTCTCGCTACCACATCACTGTACTGTACCTGCCGGCACAGGGTGCCCGAGGGTCTGATTTATTGCCCTTAGTTCTCGCAGATTGGGGGAGATGTAGGTCAGCGCTCTCCAGCTGTCTGAAAGGAATGGCTTAGAAGCCTTGTTCTCATCTGTCGGCTCATAGCACACTTCAAAACAAAATTGTAGTTGGTTAGCCGATATAACAATCTCTCTGCTTCAGGACAGGCAGATATTTGGAATACTCACTGTGATTTTTACAATGTTTGGTATCTACACTTTATTTTAGTTAGCTATCTTCAATCTCCCTTTCTGCTGCAACAGTAATGATTCACCTGCTTCTGGCTCTGGGGTGATGTGATGAGAGGCAGATTCAGGAATGGGCATTTAGTTTAATAGACAGGCCAGTGAGCCAGCCAGCCAGCAGGAACTATCTTTGTAGTCTCTGCTCACTGGCTGAATCTAGAGAACTGTCTCCCCCTGCAGAGCTTACTTCTGAAGAAGATGAGGGAACAATTCTGAAGTCTGAAGATGGGTTGTGAAGAGCCTTCAGCAAACCAAGAAGGGGCCAGTGTATTTCACAAGAAGCAGGGGGGCAAATCATTTAAAAAAATAGGTAAGTTAAAATGTATTGCTTTGCTGAATGCCACAAACCATGGGAGACATACAGCATACAAGTCTGTGCCTGCCTCAGCTTTCAGCTTAGCTTTTCAGTTCACTTTTAACCTTTGCTGGTTTTCTGTCAGTGTTAGGGGCAGTATAGGTTACCCTTATAAAAATCTGATGTAGCTGCAGAATAAGAAAAACTAAAAATATATGACAACATATTTCATATATTTTTTAAAAACCCTGGGGGAGGAGGGGAATAACTTGAGATGCAAGATAGTGTTGGTGCCTTCAACTCTCAGTCTCTCATTGAAGTTAGCATGAGCTGAGGGTGCTCAGCACCTTGCGGGTCATATTTCAGAACATGCACGATTATGCCCCAAGGGGTCCATTTGCAAGGAGTTCTCCTTACCTGCTATCTGGTGCTCTCTAGCAATTTCACAGACGTACTGAATGGTGGCAACTGGCACGTTCCCATCAATACATACCAATGGGGCTGAGCATAGACTCTCCTTGAACTTGCACACCTAGTGAAAATACAGAACACAGAACAGGGGCAGCTTGATCCAACTTGATCCAGCTTGACACAATTGGACAAGAATGAGATTTGCAAACCTAGCGCATCTTGCTGATAGACTCAGGTGGCTAGGATGTATTCGAAATATCAATTTTTGCTGAAACTCTTAGATGCAGGCTTGACGTGAACCAAGAAGAACATTTCCTAGAAAAAGCAGGTTTTACAGGTTCTCAATTTTTTTCGTTCTCTTTCCCATCCTCCACTACCAAGCCTTGTACCAGACCAGCCTGTCCTCCTCACAGAGGAAGGTTGCTGGTGGCTCCCCCTCAAGATCTTTACTGCTGCTCCTATATCAACTGAAGGTCTCTAGGGAGCAAAATGAGATGCTTCCTCCCCTTTGAGGTCCAGTGGGGTGCTTCTGCAGGGCTCCCAATCTCTGCTAGGCCAGGGAGCAAGGGACTACATCTCATTCTCAGATCCTCATGTGTCAGTCCATTGCAGTACCAACACTAAATTGCAGGACTATCTTGGAGAGGAGCTATTAACACTTACAATGTGTCTCATAGTCAAGCCAGAATGATTAGAGAGGGCAGTTTATTCAGACCCTTGAAAATATTTTATTTCAACGGCAGCTAGACACCTAAATACCTTTTGAGACCTGGCCCTTTTTCAATAACAGGTCTAAACCAAAACAATAGAAATAACTGGCCACATTCAGACCTGATCTAAACAAATGCACCGGGTCTGAATTCAGCCTAACATGTATCTCTCTGAAGCCTTGTGAAGGTATAAATAGAAGATAGGAGTACGAAGGTGACAAAAGACTGATCTGAGTTAGAAGAGGACATCCCAACATATAATGGTGACAGAGCCGTCAGTCTAGCACCAGATTCCTTTATCATAATGAGTACCTGCCACCCAAGAAATCCTACCAAATGCACTACCTGCATATGAAGCCTGTGCTGAATGTCAGAAGGAAAAGAGGTTAGCATTCAACCCATTTGGGGAGAGGAGCTAGCTAGAAATTGCCTGCACACTATGAAGGCCATGGAGAAATCACCAAAACCAGACCACTTCTGCAAGTCTTGGCTAGAAAGTTGGGGTGCCTAAAGTTAGGCTCCAAACGCCATACTTAGCCCATAGGAGCCTCTAAGTGCTCACTACCTTGGAAAATCAGACAACTTTTTAGGGGCCTGAATATGGACACAGGAGCCTAACTTTAAGCACTGTCTTAAGCCTTTGAGCTCCTATGTGTGTTACACTGAACATATCCCACTCACAGGCCTTCAAACTCCCACATTCATACTTAACCCTCTATATTCCTGGATCTTCAAATCACTCCCCTTCTTTCTGTGTTTGTGTCTATTACTCCATTTGCAGGCCTTCAAATGCCCCCAGTTTTTTATGCATAACCTGTTAACTGGCCTTTAAACATCCATCCAGGAAATCTTATTTCCCCTCTGCCTTTATCTCTCAGGTCTGAGGCTTTACCTCAATGCAATCATCTTTCCCTCCAGTGAGAACTGAACTGAGATTCTCTTCAGCATGCATCATCTTTGCTGCTCCCTAATTACCCAAAGGGGTCACAGGTGTGAGATCAAGTTTTCCCTCTCCCAGGGGCTGAAGATACTGTCTCTATGGTACTTCCAGATCTTGACCACCTGGGCGGTGAATAGCAGCAGAGAGCAGAGGGACTGATCACTTAAGTAAGCAGCCCAGTATTTCTTGTTACTCAGCTAGAAATATTAAGGTACGACATGTTCATTTTAGCAAATGCTTCCTATCACAGTAGCCATCTCCCACAACCATGGCATCCCTGAGGCAGACGTGCAGAATTCAGAGACACTGTGATAATGTATGTCCCAGCCCTGTTGTGGCTCTTTGTGGCTGGCGTGACAACACGTTGCACAAATGGCTGCCACGTGCCGTCGACTTCCATCCCTACTCCAGCAGTCTCTCGCTCTCTCACACATGTCTCTGCTAAATTTCCTTGAAGTAAACATCACCACAATGCAGCTTTCATCAGTAGCTAGGCTCAGAGTTTCCATTGGTTATTTTGCAAAGCTCCTGAGGATTAACCCATCATGTAATGATTTTGTTTTCCTGTCTGATGGCAAGGTGTGGGGAGGGGAAGGGTGGAGATGGAAGTGGGAGCAGTGATCACTTTTTCCCCCTAGGAATTCTGAACCTCCTGGGGATCTCGCTGATAAGTAAATTACACTTGCCTTCCAAATCACCATCAGTTGTTAAGTACAGGCTCTTGTTTTGTCAACAGTGGAATTAGTGGTGGAAGGGGGTAGGGCTGTGGGGGTTTGTTTGTTTGAATCAATCTTTAATCATCACTTCCATTAGTGTCCTGAAACCTTCCCTAACCACCAGGCTGAGAAGCAGAATCTGTTTAGCTGTGTTTAAATAGCTCAGCATGTAGAAACAGAGAGGACGGGGGAGTAGAGAGAAGGTGATGGGACAGGAAAATGGGCTTTCGGGGCCCTATCCATGCTTCCTATTTTGGTTTCCAAAGGAGAAACACCATCTCCAGGTCGGTGGGCATGAAGTTACTGAGGGCTCAAAGGGGCCTTGAGAAATAGGCTGCCTTGGATTAGTTTTCGAGAAGTCTGTGGCACAGACGTTGTGGATAGGGCAGCATTGATGACCCTCAGTTGGGAAAAGAACGTTTTCTGTTTCCATCTGGCTAGATGGAAATAAGTAGCTTTGGCTGGCCAGCAGCTTGCTGCAGTGCCATTTCACTGACCCAAGTTTGAGGCTACCCTTAGGCTTCCACAGGTTGATGCTGCTTTCAGTATGCCGCCACTTGCAATGTATAATTATGTTATCTAGGCATCCTCCACCCACAAGCACGTGCACACATGTGCACTAGATACTTGCAGCTGTCACACATCCAGGCTCCTCCTTATGAGTGAAGGACTACAGGTCAGAGGGAGTCCTTACATGTTGCTCTGTTATCTGCTGGTGGATGTCCATGTCTCCCAAGCCAAGGCTGAGCTCCCCGCTGCCTGTAATCACTGCACAGTAGGTGGCTGTACTGTGCCCCGCAAGCTGAAGGACTCCTGCCATGTCCTAAAACAGGAGGAAGAGTCATAAATGGAGTAAATTTCCCTTCTCTGTCACACTCAGCTGACTTCAGGTTTCTCTTCCCCCAGCAGACAGCCTCATGGCAGCTCACCTATCTGTTCCCAGTTCCACTTCCTCACTGTCTTGAGCTGAGCAACATCAGTGAGGAATCCCACAATACCCAAAGTGGACAGTACTGGTTGGTGGTTTGTTTTTAATGGGGGTAAGGCACCCAGGCTCCATAGAGATGAGTACCTAATACATTATTTAGTAAATGGAAGTGATAGATCTCTCCAATAGAGTTTGGTAAAGCCCTGCCTGCGCCCTGCCCCCGCCTCTTTCTGATGCTCTGCCTGAGGAAGGAAGGGGGTCTCTGACTTCTCGTATTTATATGGATGATCAGCCAGACACATCCCACTGATGCACAATACAGTCAGTGGGTTGAAGAAAGCCAGCTAGTTCCCTCCCGGTCCTGCCAGTTTTGGTCCAATGTTCTAATGCAAGCAAGTACCACTGAGCTATTATCCTAGGTAGATTTGTTCTGCCTGCATTCAGGAGAATGATGGCACAGGTTAGAGAGCTGTGTGCATTTAGATGAGGTAGGGGATTGTACACATGCAACTCTGGGGTTTCTGTACACCAAAGAAGTTCAATTATCATCTCTGTTCCTCTGAGGAACTGTCATTGCATGACCTACCATGTGGTGGCAGTAACGCAAGATGGACTCTGAATATTCATCCTTCCCCAGAGCTGAGATAAAGAGAGGGGTCTTCCCAAGACGGCTTAAACAATCTAAAAACAAATGGCAAGATTATAATCCCAGCAGAGGACAGCGTGCTTGAGCGCAAATTCCAGCCTGTGAAGGGTGAAACCTTTGAGCATTTGTAGGAAGGCTCTTCTTGGAAAAACCGGTGCCCTTCTCCCCATCCACCAGTCCCTTTCTAGTATGTCTTCAGCAGAACGCTCTATCAGGGCTCCTTGTGGCTGCCCATCAGTCTGTCTGGCATGGGGAAAAGACAAGTTGATATGCTGGTCTTCTGCCACAGAAACTTCTGGCTGTGTGGCTAGTTTGGTTTGGTAATGGGGGAAGTGGAAAGGTGGGCAAGGAAGAAACACCCGCAAACAACACCTTTCTTCCTTGGGATCCCACCTACAGAATTGCAACCCAGAGTTTCCCCCCATCATTTCTATGCATGGACTCTGTGGGTATGTCTACACATCATTTTGGAGTGAGCCTCCAAGCCTGGGTCGACAAACTCGGGGTAGTGCTTTAAACATGGCTGTGTAGACAGCACTTTGAAGATGCGGCTTGGATTCTGAAGCCTATGGAAGGGGATGGGCTTCAGAACCCAAGTTCCAGCGTGAGCTGCACCTTCAGAGCGCTGTCTACACAGCTATTTTTAGAGCACTAGCGCAAGCCCCGCTAACCTGAATCTATCAACTCAGGCTGGGAGACTCACTCCAAAAAGCTGTGTAGACATACCCTATCACCGCTAGACTTCCTATTCCACTGCTCCAGCTGTACCTTGGACTAGAACTGACTCCGAGAGGAGAATGAGTTTCCCAAGCTATCACAAATATTTCACTTGTGTGGACTTTTTTTTTAAAGCCCATCCGTTCCTTGCTCTGAGGTGATGGCAGATTCACATTAGCAAGCTTTGGGAACTGACCACAAAGCTTAAACTCCAGGGTTCACAGATTCCAAGGCCAGAAGGAACCACTGTGATCATCTAGTCTGACCTCCTGTATAACACAGGCCAGAGAACTTCCCCAAAATAATTCCAGGAGCAGATCTTTTAGAAAAACATCCATTCTTGATTACAGTCTGTAAGTACCTATGTGGGGAACAAATATTTGGTAATGGGCTCTTCAATCTAGCAGAGAAAGGTATAACAGGATCCAATAGTTGTAAGTTGAAGCTAGATAAATTCAGACTGGAAATAAGGCATAAATGTTGAGTAGTGTGGGTAATTAACAATTGGAACAACTTACCAAAGGTTATGGTGGATTCTCCACCACTGACGATTTTTAAATCAAGTCACCCCTTAACCTTCTCTTTGATAGACTCAAAAAGCTCAATCTATTTAGTTTATCATTATAAGGCACATTTTCTAATCCTTTAATCATTCTCGTGGCTCTTCTCTGAACTGTCTCCAATTTATCAACATCCTTCTTGAATTGTGGATACCAGAACTTTGTACATAGTATTCCAGCAGCAGTCAAACCAATGCCAAAGGCAGAGGTGAAATAACTTCTCTGCTCCTACATGAGCTACATTAGGGTTTTTTCTTTAAACCTTCTCTCCTTTCCCCAAATTAACAACATTTCAAGCTCGCTCATTACAGCACCAGTAAACCTGGGCTACTGGAGTGGTGCCAATAACTTTACAGCACATATCTTATGATGTCACCCTAATGATCACAGCCTTGAAGGTCCCTTTGTCTGCTTCTCCCACAAATATTTCCATGCTTGCCCTTTATGCGTGGAAATATCCTCCCTGAGTTAATCTCTAATGCTACTGTGGCTCCTGTAGAAAGTCAGCTAATAACTGCTGCAAACCTGGTCAGCATTAATCAGGGAAGACTGATGTTTGTTCGTTTAATTCTGATTTGGAGCCATTGCGCTGTGAAATAGTTACTGCATGTAATTACAAGACCTTATTTTCATTTCCCTTGCCTGCCCTCCAGCCCTCCCCTTCTATTTCTTGTAATGCCCACTTGTTGCATCTGGTTTCCTAATAGATTGTAAGCTCTTCAGGGGAGGGACTGTGTCCACTTGTGTGTTTGTACAGTGTCTAGCACCGTGGGGCTCTGATCCTGATTGGGGCTTAGTCACTCCTGCAATACAAACAATACACAATAAACCATTACTTACATGCCCCCACAAACAAAACCCACCACTAAGCACCTGCCAGGTTTCTCCCCACACCTCCGAAAGATTGGCTCACTTGCCCAGCATTTGTCTGTCCGCCAGCCTGCAAGAGTAAATCGGAAGTTAGTAGAGTTGGGAAAGTTGAATAGAACAGAGAGAATTTCTCTGAATATGTTTAAAGTGAACTGAATGCTTCTGAAATGGTAGGCTTGACACAGCTGTGGAGACTGATGTCCTCTAGCTTCAGAACAAAAAACAGTGAAAGCTTTCCTATCCTATTCGCCTGCTTCAACTCTGAGCAGAAAGGACCACTTCGGCGGGTAGGTCGGAGGGCAGTTCATGCTCCTAGTTCATTGAATATTTTGGCCTTATGTGCTGAGATTACTTACAAGGATGCCAACTGTAGTGTTTTATGTGATCTGAACAGTTCTGTACTAAGATAGTGACCAACTCAGACCGGAGTTGAACCACTGGGCCTTGGGCAAAAGGCCCTGTATTCCATTACCAGCCTCCAACCCATTCAGTCCCTCATTTAAGCAGTGTAGAAATATCGTTCTTAAATCATTTAATAGATATCGATGTCTGCCTATGCTGTGCATCCTTCTCTCTGTCTCCGGAAGTGTCTGCTTCACAATCTATATATCCTTTCCCTCTCCATTCTCTTCCTAAATGTCTCTGTCCTCATAAATGCCCTCCTGTCCCATCTGTCTGGCTGCTGCTTTCTCTCTCCTCCTGCCCATTCCTTCAACTTTCTCTCGCTTTTTTTAAAGCGCTCTGTCAGTCTGTCACACACATGGCCAGATTCTGGACTGTGGAACAAACTCTGCTTTCCCCCACCAGTACATTACCTCACCTGGCTCTTGCTGAGATGCAGCAGCCCCAAATTCTTCAGCTAGAAACAGGACAGGCTACTTGCCTCCCCCGACCTGGCAGGTGAAAGATCTCTCTCAAGTCAGTTGGGGTGTCATCGCTTATTATCAAAAGGTCTTAGAGCTCTTAGCGCATGAACCAGAGAAAGAACGTTTTCCTGTTCTGCAGTAGGCTTCTATCCAGGGAGGTCGTGAGGATTATCATTGCTCTGGAAATCCCAGAGATTAACATAAGAACATAAGAATGGCCATACTGGGTCAGACCAAAGGTCCATCCAGCCCAGTATCCTGTCTACTGACAGTGACCAATGCCAGATGCCCCAGAGGGAGTGAACCTAACAGGTAATGATCTCTCTCCTGCCATCCATCTCCACGCTCTAACAAACAGAGGCTAGGGACACCATTCCTTACCCATCCTGGCTAATAGCCATTAATGGACTTAACCTCCATGAGTTTATCCAGTTCTCTTTTAAACCCTGTTATAGTCCCAGCCTTCACAACCTCCTCAGGCAAGGAGTTCCACAGGTTGACTGTGCACTGAGTGAAGAAGAACTTCCTTTTATTTGTTTTAAACCTGCTACCCATTAATTTCATTTGGTAGCCCTTAGTTCTTATATTATGGGAACAAGTAAATAACTTTTCCTTATTCACTTTCTCCACACCACTCATGATTTTATAGACCTCTATCATATCCTCCCTTAGTCTCCTCTTTTCTAATCTGAAAAGTCCTAGCCTCTTTAATCTCTCCTCATATGGGACCCATTCCAAACCCCTAATCATTTTAGTAAAAGATTTAGTAAATCTTTAGTAAAAGATTTAAAGGCAGGGAGGAATATTTTCCAAGCATAGGTTTAAACACGGGTGCCAAGTGCCAAAATGCATCCCCAGCCAGCCCCCGGTAGGTGCCAGAGATGGGGGCAAAAGGGCCACTGCCCCCACCCCTTTTAAAAAACCTGAAATGCTCATAGCCAGGGGCACGATTTAGGTGGAAGGGCAGTTGCCCCCCGCCCAGTGATCCTGCATCCTGGGGGGTCCTGACTGAGGTGCAGTGTAGCTTCCCTGGGTTGCAAATAAACTGCATCCCTTTCCCCCTGAGCCGGGAGGACAGGCTGCAGCTGGTGCGCTAAACTGACCCCAGGGCTGCTCCAGAGCACTGCCCTCACTCGGAGAGCCATGACTGACCTCCCCACGTGGAACCCCATCTGCCTGCAGCATCTGCAATCATTCGAATCTCTGACTTAACAGAACAAACTAGAAGGGTCATGCTTTCATAAATATTTATACCAACTGTACTGTAAATCTAAATGGGGAAACGTTGTCTGCAAAGGCTCAAAGAGGATGAACTGAAGGACTAATAGCCAGACTGCATGCAGCCCACAATGATGCAGAGACAGGCAGTTTGCTGCATATAAAAGTGAAATGAGCAATCGAGATCCAAGAGTCCTGAAGATACTCAGTCATCTTCATACCACTGTGTCTTTGCCACCTGAGAGAGAATTCCAGTGGAACACCGCCACCTATTTCGGCTACGTAGCTGTTATCACTAACAAAATGAACTCACACAGCCTCCCAGTGGCTGCTGGAGATGCTTGCAGTCAGAGAAGTTACTAGACACATTTTCTGGCAATGCCATCGGAATCAAACTTTCTGATGTCACATAAGTAGCCTGAAAAATACCTTTGTAACAATCCTCACATTGGGTCATTTGCATGGATTGAATCTGGAGCATCAGCACCAAAAGCCAGGCCCCTACCACATGAGCTATACATGTAATGCCATTAGCTGGTATTACAAGTAGGGTTTTATCTTGTAAACGCCTATTACTGCTACCAACTACCAGATTTACTCTTTTAACTGGTAGAGGAGCAGTAGACTCATCCTCTATGCGGAGTAGCCATTAGAGAGGGACAAAACATAGCCCATGTGTTATACCTTTAGTATGTGGTTTAATACAAATCCAACTTACTGTATTCAAGGAAATATTTCCAAATACAGAATGTAATATTATGGATTATTTCCCACTGCAGAATGCCACCTATTCACAATAGCAACTGTAGTTGTTGAGAAATGTATTGCTATGCTATAGCTCACAACAGAATCTTATGATTTAAGGTGAGACTAGACAACATACAAGGAAAAGTGGGCTTTAGAAAAATCTACGACTCACAACATATAATTTCGAACTAAAATACAGACACAGAATAATTCCAGCCTTCCAGGAAAAATATCCCAACAGAAATCAAGGCCCCATTGTACTAAAAACTAGACAGGAGAGAAAGAAAGGCAGGAAGAAAGAATTACTATTATCCTCATTTTAGATCCAGGAAAATAAGCACAGAGAAATTAAGTTTGTGTCAGACTCAAGGAATTAAACTCTTATCTCCTGATTTCTAGGTCAGTGCTGTAATCACAAGGCTACCCTACCTTCCCAAGTTTTTAAGTCACCTGCATTTCTGCCTGCTACTTGTTTACCAGTTCATGCTCTATTGCACTATGCATACTGGAAGCTGGAAAAAAGCCAGTAACAATAGATTGTTAATACCCTGGGGTTACTACCTGTTCTCATCATTTAGTTGTGTAACTGCCTATATAGTCTGTGAATCTAACAGCTTTCTCAGTTGTGTACAATCCTGTAACACACACAGCTAACCAGTTATTTAAAAGGAAAGAAACACTTGTCTTGTCCATAGCATATACCAAACAGCAAATGCTCATTTTGCCTAGCTGCAGTGACCAACTCAGCAATGACCTAATCCTTTGGCATCTATTACATCTTTGTATCTTTTTTATATTTTGACCCCATTTTCAATAAAGCTGTTTTATGGTACTTTAAAAGAAAGTGCTGGCACTTCACTCCTGCAGGGAAATGGTGTCAGAATGCAGGGCCCATTGATGAGAGATTTACACTTTTTCAGTTGTTCTGGGCCAGGTCTAAAAGTGTTGCTCCTTTCCTCTGCGTCCCGCCCCCCACCGCCCATAAGACTGGGATGTAAAAGTATTGTCCCTGAGAGCACCAGCATTGGATCTGGCAAACAGTCAAAACTTCACATATTCACAAATGTGCATTGAATGCTGTCCCAGAGATCATAGAGCCTTATGTAAGAGGACTCTTGTCCCCTTACTAAAACTCAGTGGGGGTGTTTTGGTTGGCTAGCTCCCAGCACCAAAAGAAAGGGGAAGGGTCCATGGGAAATCAGGACCCTGAGACTGACAGTCCCCAGGAACAACGGCAAGAGACCAATGCTCCAGGTCAGCCTGATTGACAGGGTGGGCAGGCTAATCAGGGAGTCAGGAGGCAGCTGGGGAGAGAAGAGCCCGTTCTCTGTGTGAGCTGGAATTGCCTGGGTCAGACAGAGTGGGACCGAGCTAAGGAGAAAGCAGGGGCCCAAGCTGAGCTGGGGGGCAGAGCTGTGCCAGATCCAGGGGGGCCAGAAAAACAGCCCAGGAAGCAGGTTAGTGCTGGGAGCAGAGTCACAGAAGCAGCCCACAGAGCAGACCTGTCCTGGGAGCAGAGCTGCAGCAACCAGAGCCAGAGGGGCCAGAGAAGCAGCCCAGGGAGCTGGAGGCAGAGTGGAGCTGGAACTGGAGGTGGAGCTGGAGCAGTCTGGATCCGGGTGCGGTGAGCAGCTGGGGAGAGCGAGGAGGATCCTAGGCAGCAGGCCCAGCCCAGGGAGACGCCCCCAGCCAAGAGGCCTTGCAGGCCAGACAGGGCAGGGGCTGGGAAGAAGGGTCCTGCCACCTAGAGCCTGAGGGTGCGTGGCCACCGCCAGAGCAAGTGTCTGACCGCAGCATCCCTGCAGCACAGCCAGGACCTGGGTGGGAGGCCTGGTACTTGTAAGGAACAGACTGAACTTCCCTTACATTCCAGATACGCTGGTTGTGATGACCCTGTGCTACAGAGCAGGGTTCTCTGTTTTCCTTTCACCTTTCCCATTTTTTCCTTATTTTTTTTTAATTGATTGCTGTTTAATAAACTATATTTGCTTTTAACTGTATGTAATGACAGTGGGACAGGGAAGCATCCAGTGTAGAGAGAGCACCCCGGAGTGGGGACACCCTAGCCCCTGCCCTAAGTGACCACAACAAGGTTGGGGGTCGAGCCCCCCAGGAATCCTGGGCCAAGCCTTCTTGGGTTTATGAGGACTCTGCCACACAGGAGAGTGGAAGGGGAGCCCTTGTGGTCAGGAAGGCCTCTGGGTAAAGGGAATGGGAGCGAGGACTCAGATCCTTTCACCAGCCCATTTCACCGGGGTAGTGTATAAGACAGGAAAGTTCCCCATAAGAGCGGGACCATTCCCCCGCTTACACTTAGCTGATTAGTATAGAGAAACACACAACTGAGTCAAATCAAAGTGGAAACATTTTATAACAAACCACCTGGGTATCCCTTCAGTCTTTCTCCCCTCACCATTGACTGGTGCCCCTCATTTACTATTGCCTCTGGCCTTGACCCATCTGGCCCATAGGTTAAATTTGTCAATGGTATCTGTGAATTCCTGCTTGCTTTCAGCACTGCCAGGAGTAAAGAATTTCCCCCTCTGCTTCCCCTAATTGCTTGCCTATATGAATGCTGCAAGGTTTACACAGCCCCATCTGACAGCAGCAGATTTTCAAAGCACCAAGCTTGGCTATTTTTACTCTGACACCCACTGTCAGCAATAGATGTAGCCTCAAAAAATCCCACCAAGGAGTTAAAAGCCAGGGTGCCTGTCTGAGTGAGTCAAAGGCACTGCTTTGAAAACTCATCCCTATGTTAATGTTAAATCAACCTGCTCACAGCGTGAGCACACTGAAGAGCAAATAATCCATTTTATAGCAATCCCAGTTACATAGATTTCAAAACTGGCTCCAGTAAGAATATTGAAAGGTGCTCATGTAACCCACACACCTCCTGGGTGTGGCGTTCGGTCCCATCTAATGGCACCTAGACCACTTAGAGAGAGAGATAAAATGAATCTGCTCTACAGCCTTAGCTAACTGCCAGTTGACTTTTAGCTCATGTGGTAGAGACTCATGCACTAAGCTCCAGAGGTCCCAGCCTGCCCACGGGCGACCGGGGTCTGTCGACATTACAAGTGGGGGCTCATCCGGGATTTCAACTGGGAAGTCTCTGAAGCTTGGGACGCGCTTCCTCAGCTAAGGAAGTATATAACCCACACACTGTCGGCATTACAAGTGGGATCGACCTGGGGACCTCTGGAGCTTAATGCACGAGCCTCTACCACATGAGCTAAAAGCCAACTGGCTGTTAGCTAAGGCTGTAGAGCAGACTCATTTTATCTCTCTCTAAGTGCTCTCGGTGCCAGGAGGTGTGTGGGTTACATTCACACTCCCTGTTCTTCAATCCCTACTTCATTCTTCTCATCACAGCAAACCCTTCAAATTCCTGGTATTGGTCAGTCTCTTGAAACAGAGTGTGGCCACTACAATTCTTTTACCGTCACTTTGTACATAGATCAGAGCATGTGAAGCTTTGTCGCCCCCCAATGTTGGTCAGGAGTACAGCAATAGAGAGAAATTAAACAGAACATCTTTTTAAAGCAGCAGGTGATTACTGTTATGGAAAAACTAGCAACCTGCTTTCACAGCAAAAAGAGATGACTCCATGTGGAACAGTTTCTGGATCTCCTTGGACAATTATGCAGGTGATACTCAGCTCTCTCTCTTTTTTGCTGTTCCCAGACAGAGCCTGTTTCCTTGTGTTTTTCTAAGATAGAAACTGGATAAAAACCTGCTCACTTGAGCATATTTAAGACAAGACAGAGATGATGCTTGCTGGCAGGAGAAAGCATTTTGGGGAACTAAATAGGGACTATGATTTCATTGTTGTTGAGGGTCTTTATCCACCTCTTGTCAAGGTGGTGTGCATTCTTGGAGGGAAGAATAGAATCTTCTCTGCTCCTGGATTTCCACGTACCATGGTAGCTGCATTGCCTCCCCCTGTATCTTTATCTGGCCAAAAAAATGTGGCCTTTCTGCTGCAGGCTAGATTACTTTCCTTTTCAAGTGCTCTATTTTGGGCTATCCTTGAGAGCCACTCAGAAGCTACAACCAGTACAGAATGCAGCTGTCCTCTTGTTAAAAGGGACAGTATGATGAGAGTGCATCACACCAGTGCTCTGATATGAATCGGCAATGCAGAACAATGAGAGCTCTTTTAAAAATCTGGCCCTAAAAGCCTAAATAGACTAGGGATCTTGTATTTTACAGATGGCTTCTTCCTCTGTGCCCTGTCACAGCTGCTGTCAGTAAGGCTATTTCTGATGTCAGTTCCCAGTGAAAACTCCTGGGGACCAGAAACAGGGTGTTATTAGCTCTAGAATTCACTCTCAGTGATCTGGCATGGCCCACATCTTATCACTTTTGTGTTCATTATAACCTCTTTGTTCACATTCCCTAGCTATGAATGCTGGATTCCTCCAGCAATTACTCCCCTGCATAGGTGTGGAGAACAGGATACCATATCTGAGAGCAGGATTTTGCCCCTAGTCCCTAATTCAGCAGTCAGTGCACTGTAATTTAAACCAGGCCAACCAGGAGTCCCACTCAACCTCACTGTGGTATATCCAGGAAAAACAGCTACAAAAAAGGGAGGGGTAGTAATTAGTCCCAGGGGATTAAAAAGCCTCTCCCTGTCCACTGAGGAGATAACCAGGGGGAAATAAGGTTCAGCTGGAAAAGGGGTTGCTAGGGAGCTAATTAGGTTCAGCTGGCTCCAACTGGTGGAGACCTTTTTAAACCCCTCCCGGCATGGGAGGAGAGAGTGAGAGAAGGAGGGAGGCTGCCAGTAGGCTAAGGGCAGCAAGACACCAAACCCTTCGAGGAAGGGAGGCTACAGTCCTCCGCCCCAGAAGGGAAGGAAAACAAACACAAGGGACTGATCAGGGAAAGGAATAACCGGACCCTGTGCTACCTGTAAGGATTTGCCTTGCCCAAGCCGGTGTCTTCAAGGCTAAAAACGACTGAGTCTGCTGAGGAGAACAAGGTACTTTGCCACACGTGGTGTGAGCAGTGGGATAGTGAGTGAGTAAGGCTCGGTGGCAAGCCATCTCAGGGCAGGGTTTTAAAAAAAAAAACGGAGGATGTAGTGAAGGCATTGATACAGGCCACTGCGGCCCAACAAGAAGCTACCAGGGTACAGATGTCGACCCAGCAAGAGGCAGTATGTGTCCAACAGGAGACGAACCAATTACTGATGAACCAGGCGGCCCAAGATCAAGCCACCCTTACTGAAGTAGTAAACTAGTTGAAAGCCCTGACGCACAGACCCCAGGGGACCCGGCTGCTGCGGGCAAGCAACTATTTAAAGAAGATGACAACAGACTACGATATAGAAGCATATCTCCTCGCGTTTGAGAGAACGGCACTACGGGAGGCCTGGCCCCAGGACCAGTGGGCAGGGATCCTGGCTCCATTTCTGTGCGGGGAGACCCAGAAGGCCTATTTCGACATGACCATGGAAGCAGCTATGGATTACCCCCAGCTTAAGGCGGAAATCTTGGCAAGGTCAGGCATGACGCCAGCCATAAGGGCCCAACGCTTCCACGAGAGGAAATACCGGGACAACAAAGTGCCAAGGTCCCAGCTTTTTGGCTTAATTCACCTCGCCCGGAAGTGGCTCCACCCCGAGACCCGTGGGCCTGAAAAGGTAGTGGAAATCCTAGTGTTGGACAGGTACATGAGGGGGTTGCCATCGGACATATGAGGATGGGTCCGTCAAAATGATCCCTCCTCCTATGATGAACTAATTGCCCTTGTAGAGAGGCACTTAGCAGCCCAAGAACTTTCTCGGATCACCGGGGAAGGAAGGCGCCAGAATCGGAGACAAGTCTCTGCGCTGAGGCCCCGGTTTGTCCTAGCGCCAGGCCGGATAACGGAAGGGAGGAAGGAGTCGGAAGAGCAACCGGCAGTCCCAGAGAGACTTGAGGACTGCGGGAGAAAGACTTGGGGGATAAAGCCCAGCAGCCCGAAAGATAGGGGTCTGCCCCAAGCGGGGTACCGATGTTACGCCTGTGGTGAATTAGGGCATATCGCTGCTCAATGCCCGAATCTAGAAGAGCCCATGTAATGCGAATTGGGAGATATAGGGGGACCACGTGATCTATTAAGTCTAGTCGGGGTTGCGATGGTCCCTCATAGATACACTAGACCCGTTAAGATGAATGGTATAGAGACCACCGCGTTAGTAGACTCGGGGAGTGCGATCACGTTGGTCTCGGGGAAGCTCGTAGGGCAGGACCAGCTATCCCGGGCCAAGTGCTCAGGAATATCCTGTGTGCGTGGGGATGTCAACTATTACCCAACCATCCCTATAAAAATAGAAGTTCGCAGAAACCCCACTAAGGTGACGGTGGGAGTAGTTCTGAAACTCCCCTACCCAGTCCTTATTGGATGAGACTTCACAGGATTTGATAGCCTACTCTCCGGGGAGAAGGTAGAAGAAAATAATGACTCCGGGACGCAGGGGGTGGCCCTGCTAGTTAACCGCACCCCCACCCCGGCCTTCCATGAATTTGACCAGGATTTGTTCTCCCTGCCGGGGAAGCCCCGGAAGACTCGGAGGGAAGATAAAAGGAGGGGGACGAAGATCCTAACCCAATACCAGAAGTCTACACTTGTAGGGGAAAGAGGTGGCTCAACCAACAGCGGGACTGGGCTGGCGATCAACAATCCTATCGCCGAACCGGGTTCCCCAGGGGCTTTCCCCAAAGGGGAGACTGAGGTAGACCCCCTCTGAGTTTGGACAAATGGGGATCGCACTCGGGAATTTTGGTCAGGATCAGGCCAATGATCCAATATACAACAATATTCGTAAAGAAGTAGTCGAGGTAAATGGCGTCCCCGTGGAGGGGAAAGTTAAGGGCCCAGGGCCATGTTATGTGATTAAGAACGATCTGCTATACAGAGTAGTCCGGGTCCAAGAGCAAGTCATAGAACAACTCTTGGTCCCACAGAAGCACCAGAGGGGCGTGATGGATCTGGCCCACAGTCATTTGTTCAGGGGCCACCAAGGGGTCGATAAGACTCTTGATCAGTTCCTGCAGAGGTTTTTTGGCCTGGCATTTACGCGGCGGTCCGACAATATTGTACGTCCTGTCCGGAATGCCAGATGCATGGGCCCCGACCACACTTAAGGGCCCCGTTGGTACCTCTACCAATTATTGAGACCCCATTTGAGCGAATAGCTATGGACCTAGTAGGGCCACTGGAGAAGTCAGCCAGGGGCCACCAGTACATTCTGGTAATACTAGATTATGCCACCCAATACCCTGAGGCCATACCCCTGCGGAATGCCCTAACCAAGACCATAGCCAAAGAATTAGTCCAGATTTTTTCCAGAGTAGGGATACTCAAGGAGATCCTGACGGACCAAGGGACCCCCTTTGTGTCTAAGCTGATGAATGACCTATGTACAATGCTCCACATACGGACCCTCAGGACATGGGTCTACCATCCCTAGACCGATGGTCTTGTCGAACGCTTCAATAGGACATTGAAGAACATGTTGCGGAAAGTGGTTAGTTGCGACGGGAAAGACTGGGACGCTCTGCTGCCCTACTTGCTGTTTGCCGTACAGGAAGTACCATGGGCTTCTATGGGATTCTCTCCCTTCAAGCTGTTATATGGTCGCCACCCCAGGGGCATACTGGACCTGGCTAAAGAAGGCTGGGAAGAACAGCCGAACCCAGAGAGAAATGTCATTGAACATGTGTTACAGATGAAAGACAGGATAGCCCAAGTTGCCCCCCTTGTACGTAAACACATGGAGAAGGCACAAGAGGCACAACAGACATACTACAATCGCCAAGCGGCGACCCGGAAGCTCCAGGTGGGAGACCGGGTAATGGTGCTCGTACCCGCGGCGGAGAGCAAGCTCCTGGCCAGGTGGCAGGGGCGATACGAAATAATAGAAGCCTTAGGAGAAGTCGACTGTACGGTCCGACAGCCAGGCCGCTGGAAGCTGGAGCAGATCTACCATATAAATCTGCTGAAACCTTGGCAGGATAGAGAAGTTCTGGTGGTTGCGCTGGGGGCGCCATCCCCTAAAAGCGACCAGCCCGACCAGGTGGGGATATCTCCGGGGTTGACTCCGGAACAACGATCGGAAGTGATCAGCCTGATGAAACGCAACCAGGATGTGTTCTTGGAAAAGCCAGGCGGGACTACGGAGGTTCACCACCACATCCTCACAGAGCCTGGAGTGAAGGTGAACGTCAAGCCATACCGGATCCCGGAGGCCAAAAGAGAGGAGATCAGGACAGAGGTCCAGAAAATGCTGGCCTTAGGAGTCATTGAAGAATCTCATAGCCAGTGGTCAAGTCCCGTGGTATTAGTGCCTAAGCCTGATGGCAGTATGAGGTTCTGCAATGACTTCCGCAAGTTGAATGAGGTATCCCAATTTGATGCGTACCCTATACCCTTGTCACGGACCATGCCCCTCTGCAGTGGATGCACCAAAACAAAGACAAAAATGCGAGAGTAACGAGCTGGTTCCTGTCGCTTCAACCCTTCCACTTCACAGTACAACATAGGTCTGGAATCCAACATGGCAATGCAGATGGCCTATCGAGAGTGCACTGCTTTCCGACTCCCCATAGTGTTGAGGGAGGAGTGGGGGAGAAGAAATGTGGTAAACCCAAGACAAACAGTGTGGTAAACCCAGGACAAACAGCTACAAAAAAGGGAGGGGTAGTAATTAGTCCCAGGGGATTAAAAAGCCTCTCCCTGTCCACTGAGGAGATAACCAGGGGGAAATAAGGTTCAGCTGGAAAAGGGGTTGCTAGGGAGCTAATTAGGTTCAGCTGGCTCCAACTGGTGGAGACCTTTTTAAACCCCTCCCGGCATGGGAGGAGAGAGTGAGAGAAGGAGGGAGGCTGCCAGTAGGCTAAGGTCAGCAAGACACCAAACCCTTCGAGGAAGGGAGGCTACAGTCCTCCGCCCCAGCAGGGAAGGAAAACAAACACAAGGGACTGATCAGGGAAAGGAATAACCAGACCCTGTGCTACCTGTAAGGATTTGCCTTGCCCAAGCCGGTGTCTCCAAGGCTTAAAAGGACTGAATCTGCTGAGGAGAACAAGGTACTTTGCCACACTCACATAAACGCATAACGCCATATTCAGCTGTACTGTACACTACCTCCCATCAGAAAACAAAAAATAAAAAGTACATGTACACTTAAAAGGCAAGCAGATATGCTTTGAAATGGAGATGACACAATTCTACTCCAGACAAAACTCTTGAGATACCAAATAGATTTTAAAAGATACTTCCTTTAAATAAAAAAAAAAAAAAGGCGAGAGAATGAGTTGCTGGGGACATTTACCACTTCATATTTTTTTTTAAACTACAAGTGATTTCCCATCCAAATCCAAGTTAGTTAAGCAGATTGGCTGTAACTGTAACACCGCAGCTTTTGTGAAAGGCTTCTTAAGATTTGTTTCTGCGCAGACAGGAGTTCCCCCTACGTAAATGTTCTCTACCCATACCCACATGCTTCCTATACACACCCCCATAACTGCATTATACACTCACTCACCACGCTGTATTCTGTACAGTTTGACACACTGACATGTGCTATACACACAAACAAAAATAAACCTACCCTCACTACTCTACAATAGACATTGGACCAGATTTTGGCTCCTGCTCCCATTGGTTTGCATCGCTATGGTTGGCAGCACAAAGGACAAAAAACTTCCTCTTGGGAAGTGCCTCTGTATAAGGGTTATCCTAGGGTGCTGCAGAAGTAGCTGTTCCATAACCTCACTTCTAGCATCTGGTACCAGGGATGTGGCTGGAGAAAAGGGGAGCCTGGCTGGGCAGCTCTGTGCATGAGCTGGTCTACTAGAACAGCCCCTTGGGATTGGGGGCAGCTGGATATAAATTTGATCAGCCTTAACTTACACACGTGGGTCAGAGCTGCCGCCAGAAGACAGCCCCTGGACATGAGGGCCACAAAGGTGGTATATTGCCACTTTTGTACCTCCTCTCCTGCCACGAAGTGCACTGAGATCAGCTTGGATGCAGGTCAGATTAGGCTATTATGTGTGCCCACACACACACATTACAGCAGAGGGAGTCAGTTATCTTTTGTCAAGGTCCCAATGTCTTGGTCAAGGTATAGTCAATGTCTAGACTTAAGAGAAAATAATTTAAAAAAACCCAATGATGATGATGATAAGTAAATAAAAATATTCCAGAGTCCATTCAAAAGCATCTGGCGGTCTGTATTTGACCCTCAGTCCGCCTATTATTGACTACCCCGTATTACACCAATACATGACACTGTACCCTCCCCAAAGATAAAGGCACATTAGGCACCCACTCTGCACTTCCATATTCAGATACACACATTTTTTTGGCTTGGAACTCGTGTGAAAGTAGTTGAGAATGGTAGTGTCTACGAGTGCTTTAGATATAGTACCTGTATGGTGGTATTCCTCGCCTTGGCTATGAAGTCCACGTTGATGCCTCCAATCACCACCTTAATGGGGGTGGGGTGGGGGGAGGAGAAAGTGGAGGGAAAAATTGGCCAGAAGAAGTGCTGAGTTTTGTTTGTTTTTCTCAAGCTCACTCTCCCACCAACCTATCAAAGTAGATGAAAATCATACTGTGAAGGCCTGATCTTATCTGGCTAGGCCAGACCAGACAGTCCTTTCACAGAGTGCCTTTGGAAAGAAAGGAAAATCTATTCTGAATTCTACCCTCTGAACTACTCCTCCTTACAGCTAGCCGCAGAAGAAGAATAAACTTCTTGAGGTATGCAGGGCATTAGACGCACACGTGTACACACAACACCAAAAGTACAAAGTTTCATTGGCATAGCTATGTTGGTTATGAGTGTGGAAAAAAATAATTTAAAAACCCCAAACAAACAGTGTAAATGCAACTAGGCTGACAGAAGAGTGCTTCTGTCAGCCTAGCTAATGTTGTTTGAGGAAGGGGTGTAGCTATGCCTGCAGAACTCTTTCTGCAAGTTTACACTGTGCCTACGCTAGGGGGCTCTGCCAGCATAGCTATATTGGCCAAGGCTCTATAGTGCAGACATGACTTTACTTTGCATTGACATCAACTAAGTTGACGTGTTGGGAAAGGTATATATGTGCTCGGAAGGGGAGAAATGTGAAAACAAGGTAGAACCTTAAAGGGATTTGTAGGAAACCCAAGCTGAATGTCATAGGGATCCACTTCGATGACTAAGACCAATGCCTCTGCTAATCACTGAGGACTTTGGCTCAGAGAAGCTTTTAGAAAGAGGGAATGAAAACAAAGAATGAAGAGGATTTAAAAAGCACCTGAGGGAAATTAGAGAGTGAAGAGAGAGAGACTTTCCAGCTGTTTACAGCAGAATGGATGGTCCTTGCCCCACAGTGGAGAGTTACCATGTTTTGGACACTGGCTGTGAACTTATCTATAATGCTATTTGTAGATAGGCACTACACACGGAAGAGCAGAGGACTCACAGGCCTAAGTGCAGTTACTTTCTCACGCTGAGGCAGGTTGCCCTTCCCTGTGGCAGTTTGGATCTTGCACAGGGCCACAGCTATGCGGCTGCCCACTCTGGCATTGTTCTGGATCAGAGCGATGTCTGAATGGATATTCTTTTTTAAAGAAATGAACAGCAAGAAACTATCCTGGGAGAAGCCTGTGTAGGAAATTCCCTTCCCTAAGGGGGAGAGAACAGGAAGTGGAGGCTGGGACAATGACACAGGGGGACCTCTTGGTCCTGATTCACCCCATTCTAGTTATTGTACATATGCCAGATTCCCCTAGTGCGTGGACACCTCACAGTCTTTAAAGGCATTTATCTTTACTATGCACCTCGGACTCAGGGAAACGCTATCAGATTAGGAGCCTAACAGTTAGGTGCCTAAATACCTTTGAGGATCTGGCCCTACGTGACTTGCCTAAGATCACACAGGAAGTCTGTAGTGGACTAGGGAATTGAATCCATGTCTCCCAAGTGCACTTCCTAACTGCTGGGCCATCCTTTTTCTCACCTGTACCAAGTAGACTTACACACAAAGCAGTGGGAAATCAGGCTCCATATGCAGGGTGATTGACCATACTCCAGTACGCTCAAGCACAAATGCTACTCAAGTGACATATAATAATGATGCCCAGAGTCTTCTCTCTAAGACTGACAGAGCCTGGCAGCTTGGGTGTTTGGTGTACTGCCTGTCCTGAAAATTGCAGGGGAGCCTTGGCTTTAGAACACCTCCTCTCTTTGCCAGTCACTAGTTCTTACAGCAGAAGTTGAGGGAGACAGAGTGTTATTAACAAGCTTAACAACTATTTCTGTGTGTTCAACTGTTTTGAAATGCTAAAGTATTTGCGCTTTCAAGTTTCCAGATTAGCAACAGTGACAGTATTTTGTGGTCAACCTGTCCAATGACATTTCTTGGAGGGGATTGTGGAATTTTTTTTTTTTTTTTAGTAAAAGGATACTGGAGTCCAGCGATTTTCCACTAGTCAGTTCATTCACCTTCTGTAACATAAAGGGAGTCAGCTCTTTCCCTATGATCCCTTTTGACCTGCAAACAAAAAGAAAATACCTTGTGATAAGAAGAAGTGAGCTAGCGGGGCATCAGAGTGGACGCACTGGTTACTAACAGATAATCTAGCTATATAACTGCATGCTGTCTAAGGCTCAGTAAACAAGCCTCAGTACACAGTACATAGAACTATAGTGAAAATCATATCAAGGAGTCACCCAGACCTGAGATTAAGGACATAGTCTGCACTATATCCTTGTTGCAGTGTAGTCTGGAGAAATGATCACAGCAAGAATAGTCTGGGGCCCCTGAGATCTGCAACATAATCTAAGTATAGATTTTAAATTACTACTCATTTTTCAAAGCAAAGTAGTTAGAATGATATTTCTTCCTTCTACTTAGCTGCTAAAAGTTGTGTTCTGGGTTTCCCTCACCCCCAGAGAACAGTATTTTTCTGCACCTCCTTAGCTTGGGCTTAGGCGTTATTACTGATGTGGAGTGAAATTCACCTCTCTCTGCAGAAGAGGGTTCAAGTATTCCATAGATCTTGTTTTGGCCATCTGCACAAGGGTGAATTTCACACACAATTAATAGATGCAGGGGAAAGTGAAAGGGAGAGCTAATTTTTAAATCATTTTTGTTTTGAAATACAAATGTATTTACAGTTTCTGTGTCTGCCCATAAATTCTGATTTAGCAGAGGAGATGGAGATATTTAATTTTTTTTAAGGCAATGCTGTTCTCTTTTAAAATGCCCATCCCTGGTCTGTGCCAAGGCGCTGATTACAAAAAAATTAAAATTAATTAAAAAAATTAAATATCCCCATCTCCTCTCCTAAATCAGTGCTGGAGCCTTTTATGTGCTCACAATCACAGAGTGAATTAAGGACAAAGTTTGGAGTGTTTCTCACCGGGCGTTGCTCAGAGCTTCTTGGATGGCATTTTCAATGACCTGTCCTGAAGCAGCTTCCTCCTCAGGGCAGGGCACTGCAATCAGCACTCCACTGCCCATGCCCAGTGCCAAGGTGCTGGCTGAGAGAGGAGAGACAGCTGTTAGTTGTGTCTGTGTGATCTGAATAATCCAATCAAACTGTGAAGCACCAAGGCATAGGAGAGAGAGAGAGAGCGTACGCGCACATAAGTGTGATGGTATGTTCCCTGACATCAAGGATTGAACCAGTGATCTCCAGAGTTGAAAGCACAAGTCTCTGCCGACTAAGCTAAAGAAGAATCAGGCCCCATAGCCCCCCCACAAAGGATGTGTGTGGGTTAGGCACAGCTGGGGACATGTAAATTACATGAGCCTGTAGGTTGTATGTGTAAACTCTGATGGGGGGAGGGGAGGTCTGTGTATAAGTCAGGTATATGTGTGAGGAAAGCAGTGATTTGAAGACAACATTTTAAGAAGGTTTCAGAGTAGCAGCCGTGTTAGTCTGTATCCGCAAAAAGAAAAGGAGTACTTGTGGCACCCTAGAGACTAACCAATTTATTTGAGCATAAGCTTTCATGAGCTAAAACTGTAGCTCACGAAAGCTTATGCTCAAATAAATTTTTTAGTCTCTAAGGTGCCACAAGTACTCCTATCTTAAGAAGGGGCTCCCTTGTTGTCTAGACCTGCTTTGAGCAAGGTTAGATGAGTGGGTGGTGGTAACACCTGTGCGTCTGTGCTCTGTCTACACTAGTGCTCCCGCTGTTGCTGCCAATGGTTGTGCTGCAGCAGTGGGAGATTTCCAGAAAATGGCTAGTGTAGACATATTGCCTAAGCAGTTCCCCTGCCTGGCAGCTTGTCCTCACAGTGGCAGTGCTGGCAGGCAAGATTTCCTGTGGCCTTGATTGTGGGATGGCTGAGTGGGTGGGTAGCAGGTCCCTGCTGGCGGTGGGCTGGGTAGTCAGTTGGGAAATAAGTTCCTTCTGGTTCTTAAGGTGGGCAGGTCTCCCCTGGCCACTGGAGGTCCCTCCTAGCTGGTTTGTATGTAAGCAAGACGGTTTCCCCAATATGGTGAAGTATGAGGATGAGTGGGAGAACGTGGCTCCACACTCGCACCTCATACCAGCTCTTCTGACTTCAGGCTGGGACTGGGCAGACACACAGTCTCTGGCCAGAATAATAGGTTGCTGTGGCCACAGGACTCCCACCTAGTGCTATAGCAGCTTGGCCCTGTCTCCTCATCCACTGTCAGGGATGGTCTAGAAAATGAGTGGTCCTGTCTTGAGTGCAGGGACTAGATGCTCTTGAGATCCCTTCCAATCCTACGATCCTATGATTCTATGACTGCTGGTGGAAGTTTGGAGGGGCTGCAGGGACCGTGTGGGGTCTCCCCAGTGACAGGGAACATAAGGAAGGAATTCCCTTTGCAGTAGCTGCAGTGATCGCAGCAATAGTGGTTGAATTCAGAGAGGGCTGAAGATTTTAACAAGCAGAGCCAGCTTCATGCTCCTGGGCAGATTGCAAAACAATTTCTTGTCCCCTTATATGTAACCAGTTTCTTTCCAAAATTATACCATGCACAGAGTTACACTGAGGATTTTGGGGGAGAGTTAGAGAGATGATTCTTCAGGATATACCCAAACTAAACTCCAGAGCTGTGCTGAACCCAGATTTTTCATTCCAGGGGGAGTTTCACGATTTCAAAATTGTTTCATTCCAGAAGGGATTGAAAACAAAAAACATTCCCTACAAACAAATATTCCAAAAAAGAAAAAAAGTGTTTTGTTTTGATAAAGTAAAATAGTTTGTTTCTGATTTTGACTTTTTTATGACTTTTTGTTTCAATTTTTTTATTTTCTATTAGACTTCATAAGAGAAAATCAAAAAAATTGAAACAAAAAGTCATTCTGAAACAGCAAATCAGAACATTCTGTTTTGAAAAAATCGAAATGGCATGTTTCAACCTTATTGAAATGCTTTTTTTCTATTTTTGTCTCATAACTAATTTTCATCAAAGGTGACATGATGCATTTCTGCAAAACGTCTTGCTTTCAGCAAATCAATGGGAAAACGTTCCATCGGAAAATTTCCAGAGCCTGCTCCAGAAGTGAAGACCGTGTGTGTGTGTGTGGTGGGGGGAAAATCTGTTTGTCTTCCCAACCTGCTCCAGAAGTAGAGACCAGCTGCATAGTCCCTTCAGCCCTAGCAATCAGTTTGCACCAGCTTATGTTTTCAAGTCCATCTTTGCAATGAAAAGGGACAGAGACTTTTTTTTTTTTTTTTAGGGAAAGCTGTGATTCTCCTTCCTGAGGTCCAGAGGCCAGCTTTGTTAACAAGGGGCTCACCTGAAACCCCTCCAGATCCTCAGAGCAGGCAAACTGCATGTATGTGAGAGTGCCAGGGTGTGTGCAAATAATTCTATGCAACTCAGAGCATAGGTCCTGAAACTGGGGCTGCTGGGGGTGCTGCTTCACCCCCTGGCTTGAAGTGGTTTCCATCATACACAGGGTTTACAGTTTGCTTCAGTGGGTCTCAGCACCCCCACTATACCAGTTGTTCCAGCACCCTTGACTCAGGGCATATGTAACTTCTGCTTAGTTGGTTCCATCTAAAGGCTGAGGCTTTTTTTTCTGGCTGCTTCCAAAGCAAGGGGACAGGAAAGCTGTTCTTCCGGACAGCCTCCTCGCCAGGTGAAGTTAACACAGAAAATAAATCATTAAAACAGAGCAATTTGTATGAACCTCTGCCTTCTGATCCAAATCTGAACTTCACAGCTTGGGCCTTTCTCCACCACAAACTCACCAATAAGTTTGGCAGCCTCCTCCTCATTCTGCACCTGACATGGTGCTTGGAAACCACTCTGGCGGGAGAAGAAGGCAGGGAATTCCCTTGATTCCCCAAAGGCAGCCACGCAGACACCCTGAGTCTCCTACAACAGTGAAGATGAGATGAACAAATAATCAGCAGATGGAATGAAGAGCCACCAACAGTGGCTACTTTCCCACCTACCCAGCTAAGAATTGCTACACTGTAGAATAGAATTTGGTTAGTTTTACACATCCTCTTTTCTAGTCTAAATATTGCACAGTAATTTTCAAAGCAAAGAGTCAGATACGTAACTGTGGAGGAAAATGCAATGACCTTAGAACCTGGCTTGGTGAGACAATGTTGGCAAGAACAATGGGGCTATTGGGGATTGACTGGTTCTCTGCCTTCATTTTCAGCAGCCCACACAACAGCTTGTGCTACCTACCAGGTATTCCAGCGTCCTACCAATGTCCAGAATAGACTTAACACCTGCGGAAACCACAGCAACTGCAGTGCGTCCTAGCTCGGTCAGGTCAGCACTCACATCCATAGCTGTTAAGGGACAAGTAGCCTTTGTGTTAGTGAGAGTTGCATTCCTAATCATCATGCTCTCCTCCCTTGCTGGGGAGATGGAAGTGAAGAAGAATGTTGTGTCCAATTAAAATTGCAGTGCAAATTTTACATAAGAGGAATATAATTCTCTAAATTTGGACATTGGCCAGAACACGATGAGTGATACCCCTTCACTTGCAAAATGTGCTGTGGGATCTTTCTTGACCGTAAGGGATCATGGTCTCGGTTTTACATCTCATCCGAAAGGCAGCACTTTCAGCAGCACAGAGCCTCCAGCACTGTGCTGGAGCACTTGGTTTAGTATTGACTCAGAAGGGAGAATGCCACTAAAAAGTCATGTTCCTACAGCATCCTAGGTTGTCCTTTATGGGTCACCCATCCTAAGCACTGACCAGGGCCCAATCCTGCTTGCTTGCAAGAGAGTCTCACCTGAGTACAGAGAGCGAAGCATATTTATCAGTATCCCCAATAACTTCAGCTTCCCTGATATTCCATATCAGCATAGCTTGCTACTACAAAGGGTGCAGCCAGCTCCCATTGGACTGAATTACTGGCTAGCAAGCAACATCAAATGGTATACACACCATTCTGTGGATGGGAGAAAGGTCAAGAGAAGCTCCCACCTCCCTTGGGAAATATAGGTGTTCCAGAGGAAGAAGTTGAGCCTTGTGGAGAGAAAGAATTGGAAAGAAAGGCAGGTGAAATATCAGAGGCCCTGACGACACTCATTCTGAAACCATGCTAGCATCAACTATGTGTCTACAGGCCTGTTCCTGGTAGGGTTCTTGTAAGATTTCCCTGACCGGTGTAGTCAGGGATATTTTTCTGAGAAGTGTGCAAATTAAACGTTGTGCTACAGATACCAAGCATAGTGTGGTCAGAGCCTTAGTGTAGATTTATCCCCATCTTTGGAATGAGGCAGGGGGTGATTGTTCTACTCTTCCCAGCAGGAGAATACTGTGGGCCTATACAGACTAATCAGGAAAGAGAAAAAAGGTGGACGTAAACAATGAAACTTTAACATTAATTCAACAACAAAGAGACAATATGAAGTGCAATGCTCCTCTTACTCGTCTCTCCTTTGCGATGGACCCCTCCAATTCCTCCTGTCACAAACACGGGGATTCCTGCTTTGTGTGCCACAATCATCGTCCCTGACACAGTGGTACCGCCAGACAAACCCTGTCATGGAACAGCCAGTCATAATCCACACACTATGCGACCAGGGGAACTGTATGTTCAGGGACAAACTACCAGCAGTTGCAAAACATTCTGCTGTGCCCAGTTTGCGGGTAACAGAGTACTGCGACAGTATTCTTCTTAACAAACCCTCAGGGAAAACCAAAAACATTCATTTGCAATAATAAACTATAAGGCCATATGCAGAGATGCTGAGTAAGGTGGAATACCTTAAATTCCCTTACGCAGCCTGACTCCTCAGGGCACTCAAATAGTACAGGGGGTGGGTGTGTGCAGTGTAAGGACTGTAAGGACTGGGATGGAAAAGTGTGTGCTGAGGAAACTTATTTTGATGTAACTGACACACTGCAGAGTGTCTTTAACTTCCACATTCTTGCACCTTGATGGTTGTTGCTTTTCTTGCTATAGGGGACACTAACAGGTAAGCTTGTGCTCTGGATAGCAGTAGTGATTACCTGGTTAATAAAAAGGTTAATGAGGCATGATTCATACAAGAAAAGGAATGATTGTGACTGGTATGAGATAAGACGCTGTTAGATATTGCTGTTGAGATATGGAGTAATGAAATGATGTGACTCGCAAAGGATAGCATTACGTGGATGCTGTTGCCAGAGGTATCAGGCCAAATGGAATCAGTGGGGCTGTGCCCATTCACACCAGCAGAGAATTTGATCCATCATTTCTCTGTCAGCCATCCTTTCTTGTCAGTGTTGCTATTCATGGGTACAATGGTCTCTAGATATTCATGCAGGCAGGTGCATTGATGTTGGGCTCCAGAGGTCAGCAGTAGACACACGAGCCATAATAACACCAAGAAGAGAAAGGAGAATCTCTCATCATGAATGGAGATGAAGTCTCTTGCGTCCTCCTGTATAGACTATTCAGATAGAGCATCTGTGTCACAAATCTTTGTCCAAGCTATTGGGAAGGAAGACAAGCAAGAAGCCCCAAATCCATGAGGTTATACTGTAAATATTTGTTTAAAAAATCTTAGTAATGGCTGGTCACCAAACTGAATCCAGTCCAGACAAATAACAACCTAAAGTCATTGCTGTCCTATTGCTGTTCATTGGCCTATGCAAAATGAGCAGATGGTCTCAGTCTGATTCCTACTGGACAATCATCCACATCATAAAAAAACAAAACAAAAAACCCACCATAATAATTGGCACCCTTGTTAACAGTCCCAGCAGAGGGGGCAAAGAATGAACTCCCCTTCATTCCTGGAAGTGTTCCCATTATACCAGGATTAAGGCATGTTGGCAAGTCTTGTACTGCTGCCAATTTTGCAATGCGCGCTTTGCTGATAAACAGAAGATTTCAGGCACCGGGGTTTCAAACTGGCAATTCTCCTGAGCAGTTAAAGTCACTTCAACAGTTGTGTGCATGTTTAAAGTGTATGGCCTATCATTGTAGTTGCATTGACCATCATTTGCAACACACCGTGCTTTTTCACTATAGTGTGCATACTCTAAGCCAAGCCTCACTTTTCATGCTGTGAGCCAGCAAAGAATGATTTCCTTGGGGAAATGGCTATTGAATTGTGGTTTCCTAGCTCTATAGTGTGGAACCTAGTTAGGAACATGTTTTGTGAATATGTCATCTTAACAATAGAAAATTGTATATGACATTTCCAATACACTGAGAAGTACTTTTCCCACCTGGCTTTAGGCTAGGGCAGCATAACATTGCTGTAAAGAAAACTTGATGACAATGAATATCTACATACAGTACCTGGCTGAGAACGTAGGGAAGGTCCCTCCGAGATACCTTAACTAAATTTTTGCTCTTTGCCAGAAACTGAAGTTCCTCATCATTAAGGCCGATGTGGATCCTGCCATTTAAAATGCCCACGGTTGCAGGTACTGACCCATTTGTCCTTACAATCTCTTCCACCTCTCTGGCCATGCTGGAATAATACGAACAGAGCAACAAAAAATAAAACAAAAAAGTGAACAGGTGGGAAATATCTTCAGATCTCTTTGCCACCATGTTCCAGTTGCTACTTTATAGCATTCCCTCAACTTCTGCTAAATGTGGGTCCTCTCCTGCACCTAACAACTAACAGAAGTCTTTGGATCTCATTGCCAGAGTGCAGATCTTCCCACGGCTCCCATTGCCAATGCTCAGTAGCTCTGAAAATCGGGCCCTTTATATGTTTAGTTTCCAGTGGGTGTCTGAAGGTCTGACCTGCCTGTCTGTGTTGCATAGATTAGAGATATGATTTGTGGTGGAGGTTTTTAATTATAGTCTTCCCTCCCTAATATGCAGCCATGTCTATTCTGTGGCCAGTGAGCAAAAAAGTGCTGTATGTCCCAAGTCACTTATCAGTTCTGACTTCATCCTAAAGGGTAAACCAGGGCAGGTGTGGGTGGAAGAGACTGAGAACTCTTCCTAAACTGTGCCATAGATTATTTGTTTAAAAGTGGCTTTCCACATGGCAAAACAAACAGGTGTGGATGAGATTTGTTTCCATTAACTTGATTTACTGTACCCTGCCAGCTTTTCTCTCCACCAAACAGCTGAATGTGAATATCATGGAGAAATGAAGGGCAATGATTTGGCATGTTAAGGAAGCAATTACAGATAATCTGGTATGTGTTTATATTAGGTACCTCCATGCCTGCCATGTTTTGTAAGACCTGAAGATGTAGAGGCCAAGTGCTGTCAGCTCCCTGAAAAGTGAGGGTATTTAGCGTAAATGATCCTCCTGAAGGATGGGATTGTTTTTTATAAAACATTTTGTATCAACTGGCTAATGAGTCACAGCTCATTCACCTTTACTGGATAGTCACCTATTCCAAGTCTTCATTAAACACTCAAATTCCTGCTCTCATACTGCTGACTTTAGATGTGGACAGTGAGAGGCGTGGGATACTAAAGCGCTGCAAGCTGGGGATTCGTCATCTTTGCAGGCTTTTTATTTACTAATTTGTGAGACTACTTCATTTCTTGTTGAGCAGAATGCAGATTTGGCAGGTCCTTCTGCCCCGCGGCTTCTGTACCTGCCCTAAACAGCCTCAAGCTGTCTTCTCACAAAACCAGAACTCACTGCATTCTGATCTCTAAGGAACAGCACCAGAGAAAAATAATGGCTGTATAAGAAAGAAATAGAAAATTCAGTACAGTAACCTTCCTGTGCCGTGGCTCAGTAGCTAAGCAAAAGTATGGGAGATTGCTTACATTTTTGGCACTGCCACTCAGGGGAATACTGATATAGAGGGTACCCACAAGTAAAGGGTTGGTTGCAGAGATGGGGTTCCTTGGCACAGTGCTGTCTTAGCATAGGCCAGCAAGAGAGTCCAGCAGAACATTGTAGTGGCATTTACAGTCAATGTTCTTATGGGTACAGATGAGCAGAGGTCATCACTGTATTCTAGTAACTTTTACATTATAAAAGATGTAGCCAAAGAAACTTATGAGTACTTGCAAGGTCTCCATAAGCCATCCAGCCACAAATGCCAGAGATCTCTATCCAGACAAGGGAATGTCATCATTTGCTGCCACTTTGTGAAGAAGGCCAGGGATTTGATGCTACAGATGGATATGTATAGTACATGTAAATCTGGGGTTTGTCATGTAGTTCTGCTATCTTTGGAAGCCCAGATGCAACTGTTTTGTAACTGAGGTCATATTCTGCATGCGTGTCACACCCTCCGTTCCCACTAATTGTAGTGGCAGCTTTGGGTGTACCACAAATACAGAAACAGGCCCATAGATTATCAGACACAACCGTACAGTTTTGCTGCACTAGGGTCATCAAATCATCAAATCTACAACCTCAAATTCTGGGGATAGGGCATGCCATGTGTAATGATGGTGCTCTCCAAGGCTACGATCGGTCTCCCATCAGCCAGAGCTTCCTCCACAGAAGATGAAACCCTGAAATGAGTTCCTAGGAATAAAATATAGGAAAATCATTTATATTTTAAGGCGGCAATAGACTTCTTGATTTATCAAACTGATATACATTAGGCAGTGTGGGAATAACTATTCAGGGAGATGGAGGATCATACTAGGATGAGCACACGACCTAATTTTTATGGGACAGTCCCAATTTTTGTGGATCTGTCCTGTGTCCTGCAAAGCCATTGCAAGAAGCAAAGCCTCCTGAAATGATTAAATCATTTGGGTAAGAAAAAAAAACGTTTATGCTTTGCAGCGTAGTTTCATCCCATAATCAGAGTGTTTTTCTCTTCCTGCAGAACGATATGGGAAAGGTGGGAACACACCAGCATTTGGAATCCTGAACCCTCTGCCTCTCTTGAATATACCAAAAACCCAACAAAATCACAAGGGGCTGAAAAGAGAGTTTTATTCCATATTTCCAATGGCATCAGACTGTAAAAAGAGCAAATGTAGAATTGTTTTGCATATGGTAAATTCAGTATGGACAGGATTTTTTTAAAGATAAATGGCTTAAAAAAATTATTCAGACTTTTCAAGTAAATATACTACTTAGTGCCACAAACCAGAAAAGAATTAATCATTTTGAGACCAATTTTAGGGGAAATTTTGAGAAGAGAATGCTGTGAATTTATTCTATATCAGCTCAGCACCTACAGCACTCACCAAAGGCAGGAATTCAGATAGCCCAAGTTTAGATCTATGCCCAAGGTGCCATCAGATTTAGACAAACAATTTTATTAGGAGTAATGTAGAGCTTGAAGAGTGATTAGGATCCTTTTAACCCTAGTATTATTGTTTTTTGTATTGCACTAGCATCGAAGGGTCCCAGTCACGCCTCTCCTGAAATCTGAACTGTGAAGTCAATTGCCAGTCAATTTCATATTGAACATTATGGGCCTCATTATCCTCTCCCACCAATTTTACAGCTGTGTAACTCCAGGGACTTCAAGGAGCTAATCCCAATTTACACTGGTGTAAGTGGGAGGAGAACTGGGCTTTGCAAGTCTGCTGTGATTTGAGAAGGGTGTGCACATTAAAAGAGTGGAGCTGTCAGTGCTAAAAATATCACCACAGCCAAGATATTACAGTATCATGCACCGAAGTTCCCTTGCCCATATATTTTCCTATAAATGCCATAAAACAGAAGCTCTCTGTGAAATGAGTTTTAAAAGGCCTCAGGCTACCTTGGGTAAGCTGCCTCTACATTGTTCCCAGACACTGCCAGTTCAGGATCCTGGCTGCATTCCGATCACAGGGACTTTTTCAGAGGACACTACTCACCATGCAGGAATCTTCTCATCTGAACGATTCTAGGAGCCACAGAAGCTGTTTGTCTTCCCAAGGTACAGGCCAGATTTCCAATCATGCTGTGTGGAGGGATGGCACTGTCAGGAGAGCAATGTCATGTCAAATGAAAGTAGTATAGAAGGCAGTGTTTCCCAAACTGCTTGTTAATCATGAACTGCAGCCTGACTCCCTGTGACCTCCAGACTGAGAAACCAAGTTGTATGTGTTGTAGAGGATGGCCTAACAGAAAAAAAAATCCTAGGTATAGATGAACTGGGGTTTTGGGTGCCTTAAACAAAGTGGTAAGCAGTATGATAAAATGTGCAAAGAAAGAAACCTGCAGACAAAGAGAAAGCCAGATGGCAGATAGTAAATATGGAGAGACAGACTAGCTTCCCCAGAAACAAGAGGTCTGACTAATCTCTTACTTTATGTAATCATTACGTACAAAGGTACAAAGGGCTGGAAATGAGGAGTTTCAATTCAACTCCAGCAATAGCTCCTTCAATCCTTCTCCAGAAGCTATTCTTTTCTCTGAACAACTTCTGTTAATGTCTGTGAAACTATTCCTGGGAGTCAGGAAGTCTTCCTGTGTGACCCAGGGCAAGTCTCTTAACCCTCTGGGTCTCAGTTTTCCAGCTGTGAAATGGTATAATACTTCCTTTGTCTGTCTTGTCCAGTTAGGCTATAAATTCTTTAGGACAGAAAGTGTCTTTTTACTATGGGTTCATGCAGTGTCTAGCACAGTGAGGCCCTGTTCTCAGTTGGGACCTCTAGGCACTACTATAATAGAAATAATTAATAATAATTAATATTTACACATTCAGTGATTTTTTCTAGAATCTCAGAAATCCACCTGTAAGGGAGGGATGGGTCTGTTTGATACAAAGAGGGGGAATAGTTCTTATAGACATCCTCTCTCAAGCCACCAAACAGCAGTTGCCAAGAGAGATGAGACACTACTGACCTAAACAGTGGGCAAAACCCAGGTGTCCATACTCCTTTTTTAATCTGTCCTTACTAAAACAAAACCCCCATTTCATTAAATGTTTGGAATCAGATATGATCCATAGGTAGCAAAATCCCCCTTCTATATATGTGCTCTTTATTAGATCTGTGCTAAACTCCAACAGTTTGGGCTCCCCAAGGGTTTGCACAAACTTTCTAGTTTTAGTTGTGTGAGCCTGCCACCCACAGGCCAAATTCAGCCCTCGTGTAACTCCTTTGAAGATAGTTTGGTTATCGGGTCACTCGAGTTTTGTGCTGAGTTTCCAGTTTTAAACAAACCCACAAACCGAATGTGAAACATCAGCCGAAATTGCCAAGTTGCACCTGTTTGTGGATCAAAACCAACTTGTTTCCACCCAAAACCCTACATTACCTCCAGTTTACTAGAAACTACTCAGCCAACATTCACTTAATATTCAGCCTAGGTTTCTGAGAGGTTTTTGAAACTTGGCAGATATTTTAGCAAACCCTGCCTGACCTTTTGGTTTATGACAAAAGATATGGAGTTTCATTCCAAAAGTTTCACACAGTTCTAGTTCAAACTAGTTTTTTTCCAAGTAACCTTCCCCCACACCCTCCAAGCCAGAAGCCCTTTGTTACGCACCATCAGCATTTGATTTCATTAAGTGGTGGACTGGTATATTATCAGTCTCTTACCTCTGGGTTTCTGTCTGACATACATGGGCTGTTGTCTGCACTGAATTTTCACTCGAGCAGCTCTGCAGGGAGGTGGGACTTGCAGCAGAATTGGCTTGAGCTGTTCCACATTCCAGCCACATGAACATGTCTATCTATCATTAATAGCATAAGCAGCTGGGGCTGGTCCCTGCGTAGGGGATAGGAGAGGATTTTACAACTGGATGGGGATTTCTTTTGCTAACTCGGTGCCAAATATTTTTCCCTATTTTCACATTACTTTTTTCCCCACTTTTCATGTTCCTTTGTTCTTTGTACTAGGTTTTAAACATGAACTTAGTGCTGGTGAAAGCCACTAAAGAGAGATCCCTGGAGATTTAAGTTCTACTTCTTTGATCCACAGACAGCAAAGAAAGTAGCAGTACAAGCTTCCTTTACAGCCCTGCCAACATGGGAGGTGTTAAACCCACCTTTGGAGGAGCGCAGGTAGTTCACTCTAAATGCCCATTCAGTCCTTGGAGGCTCCACAAGGAATGCCGCTGGATTTAGTGCCAGGTTTGGTCATGCTTTTTCTGACGTGGATACCTGTCCCCTGGGACATTTACGGAGAATACAAGCTCATTTCACAAAGGCCACTGGATAGCTCTCAAACTATAATACTTTCAGACGCTACTGATCTGAGCTGGACTCAGACTTGGACCTAGAAATGAAATGGTCTGTATCCCCTTTCCAAAAAAAAGCTTACATGTAGCTGTCTAAAACACAGTGTTTGCTTAGATGAATCAAATAAAAACCTCTAGAAAGAACTAAACAATTAAAATAAATAATATGTCATGTTTTCAAGAGATTATATCAAATTTAAGGTCAGGGTGGATCTCATAACTTCTACAAATGACTCCGGGTGACCTCTGAGTCGATCAGCAGTATGTCTTTATATGCATCCTTTCTTCCCTTAATCCATTCTGACACTGAAGGTGCAGATTTTTTTTCTTCCATCTCCTTTGTCTTGCTAAAGACAAAAGGCATAGTTAATGGTAGTCCCAGTGTCGCTGGCCACCCGTTGCATTTTCACACTGATAGTTCATCCATTTAATGTTGGTTTTTGTGTTAAGATTGTTTAAGCCCACTCAAAAGAAGCTGAAAACTTTAAAATTCAGTGGGAATTTAAAATTCTGTCATAAGCAGGTGTAGCTCCCATTCATTTCAAGTGGAGCTGAACCCACTTACACTAGGAATTAGTTTGCCACACATATCTTACAGCCTGGGGCCCTGATCCTACCCTGAGCTCTGTGTGGGTGAGTACTTGCAGGGAGCCCCACTGAAATCAGCTGGGCTCTGTACAGTCAGAGAGGTCCACCCATGTAGTGCTCAGTAAATTTCAAGTTAAACTTCCACTTTATAAAACAAGCAAACAAACAAAATCGAAACCTTTGGGAGGATACAAATATACAGTCACCCACACAAATTCTGCCCTACAGTACCTTCCTGAGAACAATGAGTGACTCTAAGTCAATCTTACTCATCTATATCACAGGTTCCTCTTATTAGCGACCACCGAAAGGACCTTAACAGAGTCCCATATGATCAATGATCCAATCCCGAGCTATTAGGGTGGAGGAGGTTCTACGCAAGCTGCCTTATCTTTTTCTTCTATGTACTTTTTTCTGAAGGGGATGCTAGTGTGCAACCTAGGGTTAAACATATGTTACTATCCATTACTTTTGTTGGCAATCCTTTTCTCTGACATGAATTATGATCTCATGGGATCCAGTACAGCCACAATCTTTCTGTGCAACTTCCATGCGTAACACAAAAAAGTAACTAAAGTAATCAGTAGCCTATCATTTCTATACCAGAGTAATCAGTAATATGTAACTGATTCCACTGAAACCCACTAATCAGTAAATCTAGAAGATTATTTTGGAAAGTAACATTTATGCCTTGCAGTTACCCTTTCCAAATTGACCTTTCTACAGTTTTGCTAAGCACAGCATTAATTATAGCAGTAGTGTTTCCTTCTCCCTCCACTATTTCAATAAAACACCTCAAGAAAACTGCATGCAAAGCATGCAAAAATATGTACACGGTCCAATTCTGACTTGTACACACTGCAAGGGAATTTATCTGCAGGGAAAGATAGGATGTGCCCACAAATATAGTAAGTGGGGCTTTGCACATTTCTGGAATTAATGTCATCTTTTGTGGGGAGTATACATAGTACAAATGCTTTATTTTATTTTATTTTCAGGAAGGTCTTCTGGGAAACACTGCAGTACTGAAGAAACTTATCTGGGATATCACTTTATTTTTTAGAGACACCAGGTGGAGGTCATATCTTTTATTGGACCAACTTTTGTTGTGGAAAGAGACACACATTCAAGCTTACACAGAGCTCTTCTTCAGGTCTGGGAAAGGTACTCAAAGTGTCACAGCCAAAATCTTTGCAGGCTACCATACAAATCAATTTGGTAATCAAGCTGCATACCCAGTTGTTGACCCCTGTTTTAGTAAATTGACACTTTTAGCCAAGGATAGCCCAGGCCATTCTCATTCAATGTGACCTCAGCATGCAGTTCACCATATCAGGAAATCCAAGTGTAACAGTTCCGAAGAAAATGCAGCCTTCGGTGTATGTTTTCTTCTGTTATTTTTCTCCCCAAACCAAATGAAAACCATTCTCTCTGTGGGTGTCAGGATTGCAGCTCAGCTCTGCAACTGAGCCATGTAGAGCACAGGTGTCACTATACTACCCTGGTCATGTGCTGGTAACCTTACACTTCTTGTAACCTTACACCCAAAATATCTGGAGTACATATTTTAGGTTTGCCATAATGAACATATGAACTTTTGTGAGCAATACACCAAGACCAGTTCTTCCCTCCGTTCAGTTTAAACCCATTAGGCTTCATAATCAGTGAAAGAGAATAAATGACTTTGATACTGAATACTCCCCCATATAAGAGGCAGACTGGCAGCAATGTTCTAGAGAGAACAGAAGCTTCTGGAATGGGGAATACAGTGAGTAATGTCAGAAGGACCAGAGATAGGGGCAGGAGTGGTGTGGGGAGTCCAAAATACTGTCACAGCTGGAGTCAGTCAAAGAGAGGAAAACTCACCGTCAGTTGGGAGCCAGCAGATTAGACTCTAAACCAGGGGTGGGCAAACTTTTTGGCCCGAGGGCCACATCCAGGTTGCGAAACTGTATGGAGGGCTGGGTAGGGAAGCCTGTGCCTCCCCAGCCTGGCCCCCACCCGCTATCCGCCCCCTCCCACTTCCCATCCCCTTACTGCCCCCCTCAGAACTCCCAACCCATCCAACCCCCCCTGCTCCTTGTCCCCTGACGGCCCCCTCCCAGGACTCCCTGCCACTAACTGCCACCTGGGACTCCACCCCCATCCAACGTCCCCTGTTCCCTGACTGCCCTGACCCCTATCCCCACCCCTTGACAAACCTCCCGGGACTCCCACGCCTATCCAACCACCGCCCCGCCCGCTCCCTTACCATGCCTCTCAAAGCAGCTGGAGCTCGCAGCCACGCCACCGCGCTGTCCGGCAGGAGCAGTGGGCCAGAGCGCTGGCAGCGTGGCGAGGTGAAGCTGTGGGGGAGGGGGGATGCGGGACAGCGGGGCAGGGGCCTGGGGCTAGCGTCCCTGGATGGGAGCTCAGGGGCCGGGCAGGACGGTCCCATGGGCCGGATGTGGCCGGCGGGCTGTAGTTTGCCCACCTCCGCTCTAAACTGAAGTAAGTTGTTTCCCAAAGCCTTAGGGAAAAGGAGTTTGTAGCTAGAACTGGCTGGAAATTTTCTGAGGTGTTTGTTGGAAAATGACTTCATTGAAACCAAAATGTTTCACAGAAATTAGGGCTGTCAAGTGATTAAAAAAATTAATTGTGATTAATCGCGCGATTAATCGCACTTTTAAACAATAATAGAATGCCATTTATTTAAATATTTGTGGATGTTTTCTACATTTTCAAATATATTGATTTCAATTACAACACAGAATACAAAGTATATAATGCTCACTTAATATTTATTTTTGATTACAAGTATTTGAACTGTAAAAAAACAAAAAAAATAGTATTTTGCAATACCTAATACAAGTACTGCAGTGCAATCTCTTTATCATGAAAGTTGAACTTACAAATGTAGAATTATGTACCAAAAAAAACTGCATTCAAAATAAAACAATGTACAATTTTAGAGCCTTCAAGTCCATTCAGTCCTACTTCTTGTTCAGCCAATCGCTCAGACCAACAAGTTTGTTTACATTTACAGGAGATAATGCTGCCCACTTCTTGTTTACAGTGTCACCTGAAAGTGAGAACAAGTGTTCTCATGGCACTGTCGTAGCTGGTGTCACAACATATTTACGTGCCAGATGTGGTAAAGATTCATATGTCCCTTTATGCTTCAACCACCATTCCAGGGCACATGCATCCATGCTGATGACAGGTTCTACTCGATAACAATCCAAAGCAGAGTGCACTGGTGCATGTTCATTTTCATTATCTGAGTCAGATGCCACCAGCAGAAGGTTGATTTTCTTTTTTGGTGTTTCGGATTCTGTAGTTTCCTCATCGGAGCGTTGCTCTTTTAAGATTTCTGAAAGCATGCTCCGCACCCCGGCCCGATCAGATTTTGGAAGGCACTTGAGATTCTTAAATCTTGTGTTGAGTGCTGTAGCTATCTTTAGAAATATCACATTGGTACCTTCTTTGCGTTCTGTCAAATCTGCAGTGAAAGTGTTCTTAAAATGAACCACATGTGCTGGGTCATCATCTGAGACTGCTATAACAGGAAATATATGTCAGAGTGCAGGTAAATCAGAGCAGGGGACACACAATTCTCCCCCAACGAGTTCAGTCACAAATTTAATTAATGCATTATTTTTTAAATGAGCATTATCAGCATGGAAGCATGTCGTCTGGAATGGTGGCCAAAGCACAAAGGGGCAAACGATTGTTTAGCATATTTGGCACATAAATACCTTGCAATGCCTGCTACAGAAGTAGGAGCGTTGCCAGAAGATCAAGGGAAGTGATTATTCCCCTCTATTCAGCACTGGTGAGGCCACATCTGAAGTATTGTGTCCAGTTTTGGGCCCCCCGCTACAGAAAGGATGTGGACAAATTGGAGAGTCCAGCGGAGGGCAACGAAAATGATTAGGGGGCTTGGGTACATGACTTATGAAAAGACGCTGAGGGAACTGGGCTTATTAAGTCTGCAGAAGAGAAGAGTGAGGGGGGATTTGATAGCAGCCTTCAACTACCTGAAGTGGGGCGTTCCAGGGAGGATGGAGCTAGGCTATTCTCGGTGGTGGCAGATGACAGAACAAGGAGCAATGGTCTCAAGTTGCCGTGGGGGAGGTCTAGGTTGGATATTAGGAAAAACTATTTCACTAGGAGGGTGGTGAAGCACTGGAATGGGTTACCTAGGGAAGTGGTGGAATCTCCATCCTTAGAGGTTTTAAAGGTCTGGCTTGACAAAGCCCCGTCTGGGATGATTTAGCTGGGGTTGGTCCTGCTTGAGCATGGGATTGGACTAGATGACCTGCTGAGGTCTCTTCCAACCCTAATCTTCTATGATTCTAAGAGGGAAGCATTATCTCCTGTAAATGTAAACAAACTTTTTTGTCTTAGCAATTGGCTGAACAAGGAGGAGGACTGAGTGGACTTGTAGGCTCTGAAATTTTACATTGTTTTGTTTTTGTACACTTTTTGATTTCAATGACAACACAGAATACAATATATATGAAAATGTAGAAAAACATCCAAAATATTTAATACATTTCAATTGGTATTCTATTGTTTAACAGTGTGATTAAAACTGTGATTAATCATGATTACTTTTTTAAATTGCAATTCATTTTTTGAGTTAATTGCGTGAGTTAACTGCGACCAATTGAAAGCTCTAACAGAAATGTTTTGATTCACTTCTGACGAAACACATGGAGGTGTCCATAGGTTTCCTGCTAGTTCACAAGGGCATCCAGGTGTGCAGGCTGCCCCAAGGTCAGGGATCCCAGTGATGCCAGATCTTCCAGGATCCCATTTCTGTGACAGAGAATCTGGAAGTCCAGGGAACCCCAGGTCCCAAGTTCCAAGGCTTCTGGCTCAGGCATGGCTTGCTGGGCTTCTGGGCTTCCAGCTCCCCATCAGTCCACGCAGCCAAAGACTAGGGAACTTAGAAGCCCCAGAAGCCATGACTGAGTCAGGAGCCTCAGAGCTTGGGCTCCCTGGCTCAATTTTGTTTCAAAACTTTCAAAATGGAAAGTTTCTAACATTTCTAAATGATTTTTTTCAGATTTTCCCTTCCACAAGAAATTCTGAAAATTCTACTTTGGTTCAAAAGTGGACTGGATCTTTCTGCAGAATTTCTTACAGAATGTAAATTGCAATTTTCAACGAGCTCCAATAACAGGAGAAAAGGATTTTTAAAAGTATATCTTGCATGACTGTTTTACCTATAATTGTAGGTAGGCCTATCTTAACCCAGACTTCTAATCTCTGGGGTTTGAATGTCAGCAAGTTCCCCAACAGTTTCTGCTTTCCCTAACCACAGCCCCCCCACCCCGCTGCCCTCAGGGACTCCTTTGGAATCCAGTACGAGTCCTTTGTTCTCCTATGTTTTCTGAGCCTGGTTAAACCAGTCAGGTGACTCCGTGGAGTGTTGGAATAGCAACATTAAAGTCAATCATCCTGGGACTTCACTGAGATGCTGTTATTTAGGCTATTGTCCTCCTTCCTGCCTGCATTTCCTGACCAACCTGCTATGGCACTGACTTTATATATGCATACAGCAGACATCACAATAACCCACTCAACATGTAACATCGATAAATCGTTACAGCCACTTCCAGATCCGTCACACACTCAACATTCATTTCCCTCTCCAGCTCAAAATTGACTGCCTTATTTTTAAAAACGTTCATTACCTAATGGACCTTGTATTTCTCTGAATCCTCCTCTGCTTCCTCTGCTCATTCAGCACTAAACTGTTCTCTGCCCCTGTGGACAAACTCACCACTGTTGATGCAAGAGCCTTTCCTCTGCAGCTCCTGCTATCTGGAACAGCTCCTCTGCATTTTTCCGTCTTACTAACTCCCCTCTTTTCAAATCTAATTTCAACGTGTTTTCTCCCTTGACTGTACCTCTTCTTTTCTCCTGCTATTGCTATGTAACTTTGTAACTGAATTGTTTTAACTCTGTACACACTTTGAGATACAACTTGCATGAAAGAAACTATGAAAATAAAGTAGCGTGGTACTGTATTATCATCAAATGACTAAAATAGAAAGGCTGGGTTAGAGGCCAGTTAATTTGGTCATCGTTGTTTTGAGGGAGTAAATTTAAATTTGACACCCTCCCAGTCCCAGATGGAGTATAAATCGGAGGTTGACAACTCAGCACAAATTTTAAACGATCTTCACCACAGAATAACTACAACCTGGCCCTGAACAAGGTATTTGACAGAAAGATGAAATGAGCAGTATTGCCAACCCTAAATAATAAAAAATCATAGGTCAGATGCAAAAAAATCTTGAGGCTTAAAGCAAAGAATACATTTAGGGGTTTTATTTGCTCCCTTTATTTATTTATTTTTTTAAAGGCCTTTAAGATACACTTGGGTCACATGTTTGAGCTTTTCACCACAGCTGTGAGGGCTATAACTTGGGGGAGGGGGGGGGGGGGCTAATGAAAACTGAGATTCTCAAATATTCATTTGTCTCCAGGAGCTGTGGCTTTTAAGTAAACCAAAAACTATTGTGAGATTCATAATAAAATTGCAAAGTTGGCAACACTGACATGGATAATATACATTGTTCTTCAAGTTCCTAATTACTGCAGTAGGGAAAGGACTTAAAAGAAAAAAAATAAAAATTTGAATAGCAATTGGCTGCCAGTGTGCTGAAAGTACTGCTTATCATGCTGACTAATATTGTCTCATTGTTTTCATGTACTCCCCCCGTTGATCTGTCTATATCCATCTCTTTTCTCTTGACGTGTACTTAGATTGTAAGTTTTTGGGGGCAGGGATTGTCTTTTTGTTCTGCGTTTGTACACACCTAGCACAATAGTGTCATTGTCCATGACTAGGGCCCCCGTGTGCTATGATAATACAAATAATAAATAATACCAAGACAAGGATTGAGCAGAAAGGTTTACTTAGTGGCCACTCAGATTCTCTCTGGGATGGCTAATTTGCAAAGCATAATTGGGGTAAAAGAATTTATCTTCCCTGATTTAAGTATTTTCCCTCTTGCCCCTGCATATTTTTCAAATTATGAAATCTTTTCAAGTACATAAACAAAGTGCCCATATAACTGTATTGTTATAACCCGCATCCTTCTTCACCCTGTCCCTTCTGGTTTGTCACCTGGACTTCTTAGGTTACCTCACTGTAAACTCTTTGTCAGGTGGACCATGCTTTCTTATATCATCTGTGAAGGACTTAGCACACATTTGGGCACTATAAAGCAATCATAGATTATAAGATTGCTTCTGTGGTCTTAAATGAATGTGCTTATATGAATGTCTGTGGAAACAGAATTGCCAGTGCACATCTCAAAAATAAAACTTGGAAGTAAATGGACTAAGTAAATTTAACATATTTATTACAGACAGGAATTGGCATCCCCCATATTTCAGCCTCTCCTGGAAAAAAACAAAAGCCTGTGGATTAAAATATCAATAATGTATCTGAAAAGAGCAAATGTCATTAAATTATTGAGCTTCTATTCAAACTTTTTTTTTCTTTTAAGCCATTTCATACCTTTGACATATCCAATTACTTATATAATATAAAAAGTCAAAGAAGGGTTCTGAAGCGGAACCATTCCGTTCCTAGGGATGCTAGGCAAATCCTCTTGCTGTTCTGAAGAGATTTGCCCAAGTTTCTGAATCTGCATAGACAAGGGGAGAGGTCAGGAAGCCTGCACATCACATGAGCTAACTCGAAGAGCAAGTTTATAAACCTTAAAGAAATGAAGATATCCATTGTCACTGTGGGCATTTCAAGGGTGTGTGTGAGGGAGATTGAGAACATTTCAGTTGTGTGCATGTCACTGAGGCCATTTCAGTTGTGTCTTGTGTAGGTGGACATTTTGTGTGTGACCAAGAATGTTTCACTGTGTGCAGGAATTTATTGCTCATGACAGCTTTACTGGCTTGCCGGCCCTGAAGGCCTCTATTTATGCCCTCATAGTTATACGTGTGGGCTTTCCAAATGGCTGGCCAGTGTGCCTCCCCAATTCTAGGGTGAGAGGATTGTGATGCTTCTGTTCCCATGGAGGCCGGGGCTTCCCTGATGCTGTGGGAGATCCCTGTCTCGCAGCTGCATGTGTGCCTGGCAATGTGGCATCACCATACTGTGGTGTACAGCACCGTGCACAGAGCTGACCACTGGGGCCCCAGCAAACATAATGTGCTGGGCCTCAAACTGCCCTGCAGCTCCTGAGCCGTGCCACTGGGGCCACTCCCTGAAGCAGCCCCTAGCCACAGGCTCAGCCCCATCCTGCGGCTGCTGCTCTGGGGTCGGGTCAGGCGGCCACAGCCAGGCAGGCAGTGAGGGAGCTCGGGGCCCAGCAGGGGGAAGCAGGCTACGGAGATTGCCCAACCCCTTCGCCCTCTGGGCTCCCGCGGCTTCCATTCTTCGGTCGAGTGGGCGTGGCCCAGTGACACCAAGCGCCCCGCCCACCGAGCTCGTGACCGGGCCCCTCTCAGCCTCGCACGTCGCGAGCCGGAGTGGGCGTTACTAACGAGCCTATCCACCAATCAGCGCTGTCCTTCCGAGTGGGCGGTACCACGGGGGTGTTCATCCCGAGTCTACGCCTTCCCGGCGGCCCCCCCCTCCAGCCCCAGCCGAACAAAGGGGCGGGGCCACGAGGGGTCCCCTGAGGCCCTCTCGGTTCGTCCCTTCGCCCTCCCTCCCCCGCCTGACCGGAAGGATGTGCTCCCGGAAGTTCCGGTGCCGTCGCTGTGTGGGATAAACAGTAATGGCGGAGGCTGCGGCTCCGGGAACAACAGCGGCAACACCGGGAGCAGCGGCCACGGCCTCCGGCCCCACAGCCGCGCCCCCCGCGCCGCCGGCCGCAGCGGGGTCGGGAGGAGGGGGCGGCTGGACCAAGCAGGTCACCTGCAGGTAACGGGCTGCTAGGGGAGCGGAGCGACACCGGCGACCCCTCGGGGCTGCTGCCCTTTCCCCGCCTGGGTCCCCCGGCGGCTGCAGCCCGGCCGGCTCCTTCCCAGTCCCTGCCCCCGCGTCGCCTCTGCCCGGGCCTTCCCGGGCAGCGGTCTGGCCAGGGAGGCATCGTCTCCGTGTAGCTTTGCACCCCCGTGGCTGTGCCCAGGAGGGGCCCCCGCCAGACCGGGCTCCGCCTCTAACCCAGCCGCTCCCGGCGCCGCCCCGGCCCGCTGTACAATTGGTCAAACTTTTTATGTTGTTGTGAAGAAGCTGGAGCTGCTTGCCCTCTGGGCGCTGCCGTGTGAACGAGAGGGAGGACTCGGATGTGGTCTCTGAAGCTGGGGGAGGGTGAGTTGTGTGGGGTTTTTTTTAAACGCCTCCCTCCCCTCCAACATCACAGTGACCCAGGTTTGCCAAAGTGACTAGAGATTTTGCTGGTCCAATTGGAGATCTCTTAAAGAGGCCTGTTTTTTTTCAGAAAAAGTTGAGCGTGCATGCAGTCTAAAAATCTGGCTCTTTTAAGATCTCTCAAGTTGGGCAACCAAAAATCAAAGCAATCCAAATGGCTAGATATGATGAAAAATCTTAGCCAGTGTGTTTGGATTTTGTTTGTTCTTTTAAATCGGAGGTAGACCTTATCCTACCTCATTCAGGTTGGAGTGGTGGGAGAAAAGTAGGATTGCCCAAGCAGAAAATACCAGTTCATGTAAGATACATTTAGTTTCAGCTTCTTCCAAATGGAAAAAATGCCGAAGGGTGGATGGAACTTGCTGCAGCAGATGGATGGGGAAGGGTTGAGGGAGAGGGTGTTCTTCCTGGCTGCTGGCTTACCTTGTTCAACTGCAGGAATGACCTATTCTGAGGATCTTTTTAAAGTGTCTAGGCAGGTATTTGCATGGAGAAATGACTGTAGTTGAGCCAGTTGGCTGTTCTTGCTTAGACACCAGGAACTCTTTTGTTGTGTGGGATTATGTCCCACCAATGGTGGATGCACATAGCTGTCAGAACACAATGTGGGAGACCCACAGCGATGTCCCAAAGAAGATGATAAATTCAGGAAGTGTAAAATGTGGGAGCGTTACATTCTCAGTTTCAGATATAAATAATGTAGCATTTACTAAAACATTGGATTTATGCCCAAAGTTTGACATTTATTAAACAAGGACACAGGAGAAAGCTACAAAAAAGTAGGGAGATTTCTCACTTTTGTAGTACATTATGTAGATCTTTAACACACTGTATGATTCTTTTATATAATTTTGCTTCCTTCAAGCTTATTTTATTTCTGCAGAACCATCAGAAATACAGAGGTTTGACACATTCTGCTGAGACTTTCTCAGTGTACAGAAATCTGCAAATCATAAACTCTACAGGGCAAGATTGGCAGGTTGGGCCACTTTTGAACCTTATATTGGAAGGGTGTTTGCAAGTAGAAATAAATATGAAATATTGTTGTATTGATTCACAATAATTAAGCTAAAAATCAGGTCATACTGCAATCTGCAATAATTCAAGTACTACAGTATCACACAGCAAACTGAAAATTCAAGCTAATATCTGGGCTCAGTTTCTTGGCATATAAATATGTCAGACATTGCAAAGGTAAAAAAGTATCCCTCTTTTGGATTAAGAGGTAGATCATGTCATTCTGCAATACCATATGCCTTGTCGCTTTGTACAGCAATTAAACAAAAGGTTTGTGTGGCCATTCTCTAAGCTAGAAGACATGCAACATTGCAGTTGCTATCAGAGAGTGTAGCTTGGAGTGTTTTGCCTATTTATACCAATAGTTCTGTAAACGTACATAGAGCTTTACAAACCATAAAGATGCTTCAGGTTCCTGACCTGAAGAGTTTATATTCACATTCTGTTAATAAGATATACAGGATGACAGTCCAGTCATGAGCAGGTCTATGAAAATTTTCTCTGCTCTTTAATCCTTAATGTTTTGTTCTGATAATCAGAATTGATATGAGTGGATGTTGTTGTTCTAATTCTTATGCTAAGAGGAGAGAGAGGGGAGAAATATTTCATTTCACAAGCTAATTTTTCAGTTTTGCTGACTTTAAAATCTATCTAAGTGAAACATACAACACTTGTTTCATTAAAGTAGGGGTGTGACAATTCGACATATAGTTAAAGAAGTGACAGTAAAATGTGATAAGTGGGATTACCAAAAAAACCTCACTGAAAACTGAAGAGTATTTTGACAGAGACAAATAATTTTCTGTCTTGAAAGTCAACTGCTGACTCTCTACTAGAAAACATTAAGTAATTATATCAGGCTTTTAGAAATTAGCAAGAGAAAAACTGTCAAGAGTTTGATCTAAACATTTAAATAAAATCCATTGTTTAGAAAGTAAAAATGTCAAGTTATATAGAAGCATAATTAAGGAGCTGCTCATCTTGCAGGCAAAATCTGTGTTGAATTGCAATTAAAATGGACATATTTAATATACTATCGTAAAAATATTCCAAAACCACTTGGGGAGGTAAAATAGAGAACTATTCTTGGGAGGAAGTATAAAGAATAAATTCTAGCTTTGAATCACATACTACATGTCTCTTCTCCTGTATATTCTTCTAGTAGAGCAAATGCACCCTGAAATATTAAAACCATTATCTGAAAGTAATACGGTAGAATCTCAGACTTAAACACTTCCTGAGTGGAGGTTGTTCATAACTCTGAAATGTTCGTAACTCTGAACAAAGCACTATGGTTGGTCTTTCAAAAGTTTCCAACTGAACATTGATATGATATAGGTTTGAAACTTTATTGTGCAGAAGAAAAAGGCTGCTTTTAATCATCTTAATTTATTTGAAACAAGCACAGAAATGGTTTCCTTACCTTGTCTTTATTTTTTTTAGTACTGTACAGTACTTGCTTTTTTCGTGTCTGCTGCTGCTGATTGCATACTTCTGGTTGCAAAATGAGATTTGTGGTTCACTGGTCAGTGCATAACTCTGGTGTTTGTAACTCTGTGGTTCTACTGTAAGAAGCTAGCTAGGAAGCTGGCTGACCATGTTTCAGATGTTTGCTCATTTGGATGTGGCCTGGAGTGTCCACAGCCTGCTATTATAAATGGTGTGGATATTTAGGATTGGATATCTCCATTCTGAGTGATGGTGAGCTGTAAAATGATGTGACTGTTTGGACAAGGAAAGCTAGGTCCTGTAAGAGAACTGACAAGCTGGAAAACTGGTCTATTTAAAATAATGTGAGCCATGGTCATGCCTGACACCTTGGAAGGTAAGAGATTGTCTCATTTGTGCTATTAGTGTAGATACTTTGGGGTGGAAGGAATCCCAAATTTGATAAGATTACATCGTGGGAAAACAGATTTTGAATTTTGGGGGAATATTGCAGCTGGCTGGTGCATTTTTGTAAGTGTGGTGTTAGCATGGACCATTGGGTCTACTGTACTCTATTCACAAGTGAAACTCCCATGAATCTCAAAGGCAGTAAACCACGCTTATAGACTCAGTGTGGAGCTGTTGAATGTGAAGCAGCAGCAGGAGGAGAAATGGCTGAGAACTGTGCCTAGCTATGTACTAAGTAGATTGGAAGAGAAGAAAACAGTTTGTCTTCAGTATACAGAATGTAGCTGCCATAAATATAAAGGGAAGGGTAAACAACTTTAAAATCCCTCCTGGCCAGAGGAAAAACCCTTTCACCTGTAAAGGGTTAAGAAGCTAGGATAACCTCGCTGTCACCTGACCAAAATGACCAGTGAGGAGACAAGATACTTTCAAAGCTGGAGGGAGGGAGAAACAAAGGCTCTCTCTGTCTGTGTGATGCTTTTGCTGGGAACAGAACAGGAGTGGAGTCTTAGAACTTAGTAAGTAATCTAGCTAGGTATGCGTTAGATTCTGTTTTGTTTAAATGGCTGATAAAATAGCTGTGCTGAATGGAATGGATATTCCTGTTTTTGTGTCTTTTTGTAACTTAAGGTTTTGTCTAGAGGGATTCTCTATATTACCCTGTAAGGTATTTACCATCCTGATTTTACAGAGGTGATTCTTTTACTTTTTCTTCTATTAAAATTCTTCTTTTAAGAACCTGATTGCTTTTTCATTGTTCTTAAGATCCAAGGGTTTGGTCTGTGTTCACCTATGCAAATGGGTGAGGATTTTTATCAAACCTTCACCAGGAAAGGGGGTGTAGGGTTTGGGGAGGATTTTGGGGGAAATACGTTTCCAAGCGGGCTCTTTCCCAGTTATATATCTGTTAGACGCTTGGTGGCAGCAATAAAGTCCAAGGGAAAAAGGAAAATAGTTTGTATCTTGGAAGTTTTAACCTAAGCTGGTAAAAATAAGCTTAGGAGGTTTTCATGCTGGTCCCCACATCTATACCCTAGAGTTCAGAGTGGGGAAGGAATCTTGACAGTAGCCTATTAATTTGTGAAGACCAAGCTGGTTACATTAAATTAAATAAACTAGTGATCTGGTGTATGTTTGTTTTTGTTGCGGTTCGCTCAGATGAATGGATGAGTTATCTAGTCAGGTCATTTTGAAAGCACCTACTGCCGTGGTACATAAGTATCACACCTATCGGTGTCAATATTGCTCAGCCTAATGACCATACATAGTTACTTGTATGTAAAGGTATTCAAGCCCACAGAATTTTGCTGAGTGTAGTAGAAATAGACCTGGAATTATAAAATTTATCAGACGTATGCAACCCCAAGTTAATAGTAGGCTGTCAAAAATTGCTCTTTGATAACTGCTAACCTGATGTGCACTAATGCAAGCTTTGCAGAAAAACTGTGATATTAGCTGTGGAGCCAAAGAGTGATGGGGAGGAATTCATTCTGTTTCAGTAACTTTCTAGTTACCTGATGGTGGTGGTGGTTGGTTTGTTTGTTTTTTCTGGTGAATTTCTTGAGTCTGACGGATTCAATCGACTTGAAGCACTGATTTTAAAGCTAAATGTACGTTGCGCTTCTGAGCTGTTGTGAACGTGTGAAAAGAATAGTTTGCCTAAGTTCAATTTGCTACTAGGGTTCAGTAGTAGAGAATTTTTGTTGCCATTGCTTTTGAGAGGTTTTTATTGTACCTTGTTAATTGGGGTAAAAAGGCTTGGTTCTTGCTCTGAAGTTTTATTTTAGTTCTAGTAAAACAAGCCTGAATCTTACCATGAAATGTGACAGGACATAATAGTCTTCCTAAATAAAGATGATTACTGGCTTGTCTCAAGAAGCAGCTTCTTTGATCTTAGATCTTAAATACTCATGAGAAATGCTTCTCCTACCCTGGACGTCCAGAGCAAGTAGTTTGCTCTGACAGATGTTTTAATCTCTTGCATCGTGTTGAAGAGCTTAACTTCAGATGGATATCAGCTATTCGGCAGATGTTCTCAGTCCGTGGTACAAAGTGTAATATTGCAACAAAGACGGGAAGATTCTTGAGGTTTTAATATTTTGAGGTTAGGGAGCAGGAGGAGGAAGAAACAAGGTTGAAATATTCTAGATGAGTTGTCAGTGTTGTCAGCAACGCTCTTCAGTCATGTGTGAGACTTTGGGATGGTAATCCACAGAGATTCAAGAGTTGTGTATAGGGAATTCTCCCTCTACTTTGCAGCTTGTGGTAAAGGCTTCTAGTTGTTGCTTTGGAATTTTATAGTGGAACTGCATCTATCTCAACACCTTCTCTGCGTAAGACCGTATGCCCTGTAGATCTGTGTTCTTTTTGATGTTAGGTAGTCACTAAAATGCTTATGGGTGGAAATGAAAGGAATAATGGTTACTGTGACACACTGTACCTCAGAATGACACCCTGTAACCCCCATATTCATCATTCATATGTGGTTGATATTTCATACAAAGCATGCCATGTGAGTTATATGAAAGGTCATGATCTGCTGAAACCTGTTGTTCTGTCTAAATATGTTTATCACTAGTGTGTATACAATTATGAGATTGTGCTGTATTGTTACTGATATACGCTGTAAGTTTGCTAGTGGCACACAAAGGATCCCTGGCTAAGTGGGTGTTGACCGCCCATTAAAACTGTATGACTCAACTATGCAAGTACCACATAATGGGAACTGCACTGTGACATGGGGGCTGCTTGTTCACTGTGACTCAGCAAAGCCCACCAGGACATGCCTGGCAGACACTAGCCCAGGCACGTGGGCCAAGGGTATAAAATAAAGAACTGTTGCAGCGTGAGGCGGCCTTTCTCCACCTACGCTGGAAACAACAGGGATGCCGAGAAGATGAAGATCGTCTGAGGAGACTGGTCCAGGCTTCAGGAGGGAAGGCTGTGCATTAGACACTTTAACATGCAGGGGGGTGAGAACATTGCTTGATCTAAATACTGTCTGGTATGATAAGGTTTACTGTTTAGATTGTGCACTTATTTTTATTTGGTAACCATCTCTGTCCTTTCATGTTTACCACTTAAAATCTATCTTTCTGTAGTTAATAAACCTGTTTTCTATTTTATCTAAAACAGTGTATTTTGCTTGAAGTGCTTGGGAAACCTTTACTCAGTGTACAAAAGCTGGTGCGTGTCCTCTCCACATCGAGGGAGGTATGGGCTAGGTAATAAACTTACACTGGTCAGGTTTCTGACCAGGGCAAGATGGTACAGCTCTGGGGTCCTAGGCTGGGGAGCTGGGTGAATTGGCTGGTGCCTCTCTATATTGTTAGTTCATGAGTGGCTGGAAGAAGTATTCCTGGAACTCAACTGGGTGGATGTCTATGTAAGTCCTGTGGATGTCTATGTACGTTCAGTACCTGGAGAGGTTTGCAGCTTGTTGCGCATCACAATGTGAGAGGGAGCCCAGGTTGGGAGGACAGAGGCTTCAGCGGTCCCACAGTTCAGGTTGCATCGTGGGGATCCCGTCACAGTTGCACTTCAAGTTCTGTTGGATAATCAGCTGCACCCAAATCATTCTAGAGGGAGAGCACCACAGCAATTTTGTCTTGGGAAGAGATTGAATTGTGCCCGCATTAGTATTGTTTGTTATGCCATCAGCAGCCAGGGGCTTGTTCTTGCAAGATGCTCAGTTCTTTGGCTCCAGTCACAACGCAATTAAGCACCTGCTTAACTTTAAGCATGAGACTAATCCATCTTGCAGGATCAAGTTCTAGATCACAAGTGGGACAGAAATTTTTTAAAATAAATACATAAATAAATTTAGTTGGATGCCTTCCATAAACAACTCGTTCTTTGACGCCGAGAATTTAAATTACCTCTTAGGCACGCCAAGGAAAACTGATCTGCCACTTGACTAGAACTAATCAAATAAGAGGATGCTTTAGACATGCTCCAATCCTTTGAAGTTTTCAGTAAAACTTTCTCTTAGCTATAGAATATTTCTTAAACCCAAGTATTTGGAGCAACTTCCTTTCTTAGTAATAGTGTGACTCTGTCACCCAACAAATACTCTGCCTGAATTCTTGTATGTTTTTCAAGCAGGTTTCTATTGTACTACTCTTTGCTGATTTTTTTGAGGTGGGGGGGGGGCAGTTAAAGCCTCTAGTATAGATTCCCTAACTAGCCATAGGTATGAAGAATTTCCTAACTTTAAATGACAGGTTTCAGAGTAACAGCCGTGTTAGTCTGTATTCGCAAAAAGAACAGGAATACTTGTGGCACCTTAGAGACTAACCAATTTATTTGAGCATAAGCTTTCGTGAGCTACAGCTCACTTCTGTATTTTCCACAGTATGCATCCGATGAAGTGAACTGTAGCTCATGAAAGCTTATGCTCAAATTGGTTAGTCTCTAAGGTGCTACAAGTACTCCTGTTCTTTTTGCTAACTTTAAATGACATTGTTTCATCCAAAGAGGTGGAAAGTGCCTAGAATGGTGGACAAAATATTCATGTCACTTGGGTTTGAAATGATCACTCATCTGAGTTTTCACCTCTCCTTTGAATGTATGATTTGTTAATCTGTTGATTACTCAGCCATGGTATATTACAAGTGTGGTGTCCATTAGATGATTGTGGGGAGGCAAGGTGAACAGGGTGAAGAACCTTAGTTTGTCCCTTTTATTCCGTTTCTGCGGCTCTTCCGCTTATGTATGTCTGGAACCAAGACTGCAGGAACACTGAAGGGGTTAAAATTATGTATTAACTGATGCTTTGACCAATTATCAGAAACAGAAACTTACTGTGGAGTTTCTTCTTGTTGGTGGTAATTCTACAAGCAGTGCACCATAAATCAAGGGGTACTTCTTGTGCACTCAACTAAAATGTAGAATTTCTTAATGAGTCCCATGAAATGTTTCTCTTAATCTCAGTTTACAAGAAATATGGCAGAGTCTGTCAAACCATATGATAGGAATATAGAAACAAATATTAACTGTACTAAGAGCTATTGTCACTTAAACTGCACCATTTTTATATTTATAATTTTTGTCCTTAACTTTCTTTTTCTGGAAAACTACCACCATTTATTAATCTTCCAACACTTTCACAGTGCAATATGAATATTGGTCCTGTTGCTCCTTTTATTTTGAGGCATCCCAACTTAATCATTAAATAAGGATATGTATTGCGGTGTCTCAGACTTCTAAATTTTCCTGTCCTTTTTTCCATAAGCAGACTGGAGGATTTGAATGAAATTGATATGATGGCTTCCTAGATCACTGTCAGTAGTTTGTACAAAGTGTTCTGTATGTTAAGAACAAACAATTTTCCATTTCTACCTTGAGTAAATTCTTGCATACCCTGTTGGAGGATGGTAGTTCTTGAGGGGAATGGAGTAGAACAAATCTAGCATTCGTTCTTTTTAATAACAGTAGCATTGACTGCTGTTTGGCTGCTTCCTTAGACAGTGTAAGACTTGCAGAAGAATGACAACTTTTTTGGGGGGAAAACAGATGGACAATTGTTAGGTGAATGACTTGGTATCTTGGTAATAAATTATAATATCTAGATTTTATTAGTTACATATCTGTATTTGAATATAGTCTTGTTTTTCTTTGTGAATAACATATAACCCTCCCATTCAGGAACTAATCGTAGCTTCTGAATAAAGAGAACTCCTGAAACAACTGTATTTTAAAAGACTGTTTTTACTGAGTATCCTGATCCTTCCATGAAATGCTGTCTTCCTGAAAGGAGAATACTAGCCTTTATTAAACTCGTTTTGTTTTTCATTTATTTTTAGAAGGATAACTTTCAAAGAGTGTTCAAATGACTATAGTAGATTTCTAATTGACCTGGATTCTTTGATTTAGGAATTGTAATGTTAACTTCAAATGTATTTGTGTGTTCTCAGATTTCTTTATTGGTTTTCCCCCCAACGGATTACTAACTCAATTGCTTTGATCCTAGTGAAGTCTTATATTGCTACCTATAAAAATTATATGAACTGGCTCATAATGTCTTTTGAATGATCTGTATACACATACACATCTCAGTTCACCATTTTTGCTGAGAACTTAGACCGTTTATTTATGGTTTAGAAGCAGCTGCCTAGCCAGCAGAGGGAACTCTGTTTAACTAATGAATTCTGTCCCTGGTATCTGTTACTGGAGTACAATGAAGTGACCATGGAGCCTGGTTAGCTTGTTAACTTAATCTGAAACAAATAGAAAAATGTATTTTTTTCAGGTGGATAAGACAAAAGAATGGAAGAAAAATATTTCAGTTAAAACATAGATAGTATGTCTGGAAATAAAATGAGAGGTTTTTTTAGTTCATATCAAGCGAGTAAGTTTCTCTGAGTCCCAGGACGCTAAACAAATACAAATGAGCATGATCTGACAGCTTTGTGTGGCTTTCTGAGATTAAAGATTGGCGCAGTCCCCAGGTAGAACCTTAAAAATGTCAAAAGGTGCTAATAACAATTGTATACATATTTTCTCCTTAGTTGGCATTTGGGCATCCTCTGAAGAGGAAAAAGATCCATTTTCACAGGGCCCACATAGAGGTCAACATCACTGAAGTGAAAAGGGTGGAGGCAGTGGCTGAATAAACAAAATAGAGCTATTTGGAGACAGAATGCAGTACGCACTAAATTCAGAACTGATATACTTGAACAGACAAATCTATTAGAAAGACATTGCAAATCCATGGAAAGGAAATGTTGCATATTGACTTGACTAATAGTTGTACTATTGATAAAACATTTGATGTATAACAGGAGCTACTGGAAAAGCAAATAGAAACTTAGAATTCAAGACTATGATTATCTGCACTCAAAGGTGACCACTTTTTTGGAACAGTGGGTTACAAACATACTTGTTCTCCTCTCAGGTGAGCTTTAAGTTAGAGTTAAGGTTGTAAATAATTCGATTAAGTGAAAATCTTCAATAGAATACTTTAGTCTTATATCCAGGCAATTCACAGTTGGTTACACTTAAAATTTAAAAAATTAAAAATGGAAGTAGAGTACAAATAGGAACAATAGAATAGGTCATATTGGTGAAGAGGTCATGCTGGTAAAAGAGTGGCATTATGTTTTAAAAAAAAAAGGTCAAGATTAAAATCTTAAATGAATCAAACTGTACCATACAATCTCTGTGGATAGAAAATTCACGCTTGAATAATATGATTATAGCAGTAGGATTATACTACAGATCATCTGATCAGGATGGTGACAGTGGCTGTGAAATGCTAAGGGAGGTTAAAGAGGCTACAAAACCAGAAAATGATATTATAATGGGTGATTTCAACTATCCATATATTGACTGACAGTCACCTCAGGGCACGATGCAGAGATAAAATTTCTAGACACCATAAATGATTGCTTCTTGGAGCAACTAGTCCTAGAACCCACAAGGGGCGAGGCAATTCTTGATTTAGTCCTAAATGGAGCACAGGATCTAGTGCAAGAGGTAACTGAAGCTGAACAGCTCGGTTATAGTGACCATAATATAATTAAATTTTGCTTAGCATCCTTTTGGGGAGGCGCTACCAAAAAACCTCACCACAATGACATTTAACTTTAAAAGGGGGAACTATACAAGTATGAGGACACTAGATAGGCAGAAATTAAAAAGAGCAGTCACAAGGATAAAATGCCTGCAAGCAGCATGGAGACTGCTTAAACGCATAATAGCGGCTCAGACTAAATGTATACCCCAAATCAAAAAGATGGTAGGAGGACCAAAAGAATGCCACCATGGCTAAACAGCTGCATAATGGAGGCCATTAGAGGCAAAAAAGCATCCTTTAAAATTCAGAAGTCAAATTCTAGTGAGGCTAACATTCACAAACTCTGGCAGGTTAGGTGTAAAAATATAATAAGGCAGGCCAATAAAGCATTTGAGAGGCAACTTGCCAAAGACACAAAAACTAACATGAAGGTGTTTTTTTTTTAATTTTCTTTTAAATCCTCAGAAATAGGAAGCCTGGCAAACAGGCAGTGGGGGGGCCACTAGATGACCAAAGTGTTACGGGAGTGCTCAAGGAAAACAAGGCCATTGCAAAGAAGCTAAATGAATTCTTTGCTTCAGTCTCCACTGCAGAGGATATGAGGAAGGTACCCACATAGAGCTATCCTTTTTGGGTGGCACATCTAAAATGCTGTCCAGCAATGATGTGCCAATAGAAGAGGTTTTTAGAACAAATTGATAAATTAAAAAGTAATTCATCAGGAACAGATGGTATTCACCCAAGAGTTCTGAAGGGACTCAAATATGGAATTACAAAACTACTAACTGTAGTATGTAATCTATCGCTGAAACAAGCCTCTGTAATAGATGACTGGAAGGGAACTAATGCAATGCCTGTTTTTAAAAAGGGTTCCAGAGGTGATCCTGATAATTACAGGCCAGTGAGCCTAACTTCAGTACCAGACAAATTGGTGAGGCATGATTTTCTTTTACAAAAGCCATGTTGACTCTTCACCAACAATTTGAGTTTATGTATGTGTCTAATTCCTTTTTTCCCTATAGTTTCAACCAATCTATTAGTATTCTTTTGAGGGAGTCAGCAAGTATGTGGATAAGGGTGACCTACTTGATGTGTACTTGAATTTTCAAAAAGCCTTTGATAAGGTCCCTCATCGAAGGCTTTTAAGGAAACTTAGTAGCCAGGGGATAGAGGGAAGGTCCTCTTATGGATCTGTAATTGGTTAAAAGATAGGACACAAAGGGTAAGAATAAATGGTCAGTTTTTACAATGCAGAGGTGAACAGTGCGGTACGCCCAAGGCTCTGTACTCGGATATGTGCTGTTCAACATGTTCATTAATGACCTAGAAAAGAGACTGAACAGTGAAGTGGCAAAGTTTGCAGACAGTACAAAATTATTCAAGATTGGTAAGTCCACAGCAGACGGCAAGGAGTTACAGGGGGATCTCACAAGATGGTGACTGAGTGGACAACAAAATGGTAGATGAAATCAGTGTTGATAAATCCAAAGTAATGCACACTAGAAAGCATAATCCCAAGTATACGTATACAATGATGAGTCAAAAATTAGCTATTACCACTTGAGAGATCTTGGAGTCACCGTGGATAGTTCTCAGAAAAACTTCTACTGCACAGTAGCAGTCAAAGTCTAACACTATGTTAAGTCTTGTGAAAAGTGGGTGAAGTAGAGATCAGGCTTAATAGGTGATATGCATGTGGATTGCAGACGGAGCGTGAACTACTTCTGGAGCATGGTGGGGCATTTGGCTCATGATAAAATAAAGCGAGGAAAATAATCTAAGGACAACACCAACAATTCAAAATTTAGAAGCAAAGTCTTTCTCTGGGGTGGATGTGGGGCTTGTTTTTTCTTGTGCTTTTTCATTTTACATTGCTGCAGGCATTTGAAATGTCTGCAGAATTTATGTCCAATATGCTGTAGAATATAGGAGGACCATCTCACTATGTTTGGTTTGCCATATCTTCATTTCTAAACAGGCTTCACAGGAGATAAGCGTGAATGAGCTGGCTACTTGCATCCTCCATGTTCCAAATTGGGATGACGCAAGTCTTGGCCATTGCTATGTGACATGCTTTCTCTCTTGTGGGATTAGGTGACCCTCTTCAGTGTGCAAGGGATCACTTTTTAAATCCAGTTTAAAAAAAAATTGTTATAAACATCTGTAGAAACCTGAGACTTGGTCCTGCAAGATATTGTGTTCTCTCAGCTCCCATTGATTTCAATGGGAGTTGAGGGTGCTTTGCATCTGACAAGTTTGGGCTTTCCTGTCTTAAGATGAATTCCAGAACTTGAATCATTTTGGTGCTTAATATGGAGTTGTTGAAACACCGACGGTTACAGTTGTACACGCTCTGAACCTTTCCTGGTAGCCTCTTCCAGTTGGGCTCTGGTCATTTCACATATTCCACTCTGGCCTCAGTCCTGGCCATCCAAATTACTCAGTTGAGTTTTGAGTATATTTTCAGTTTTCCTCTCCATGTGCTATTGTGTCCCGTGCAGCTTTTCAAGCCAGTTCTGCTTACTGTGGCGCAGAAAGAAGACTGGCTCAAAGATGGAGTCTGGCCTTCATGCTGGGAATCAGAGGGGTGGGCTCCTAAAGAAATCTGCTTGGTCCAGCTACTAATTCCAACTATGCTAATTTCCATTTGACACATCAGCAAAATCTCCCACAGACCTTGATGATCTGTTCAGGTTTCATAAAACATGGTTAAACTTGAAAGGACACGAAGAATCTGTATTTGAATCATGTTACAACCAAATTAATTAGTTCTCCGTGTATGTGTAATTCCAACCCTTCAGAAACAGCTGTTGCTACAAGGCAGTGTGTCATTAGGGCTAACTTAGAATTCAGGGGCACCCTAGGTAAAATGACTAAATTGGTCTTTGATGAAGAAGGATCATATGACGTTTCATTGCTATAAACCAACTTGTATATCTTGATCCTGAGATGGTAAATTGGGGGGGGGGGTCCTCAAATTTACACCTTCTCTTGAACGTTTCTGATTTATTGACTTTCTCAAACGTATTGAATATATTGAAATCAGTATAGTTGTCGAGTTTCTGATAGCTAAAGTTTTCTGATAACTAAATTTGAGAAGCGACATTACTTATAAAATGTAAGAAGTTTGAGTGGCTACTTTTTCTGGTTCAGTCTCTCAGGATGTAATAGTGTTCTATTTAGCTTATTGCTTCCAGCTAAATTTTAAAGATTATCTTACCTTTTAATATAAATTTTATAAATGCTCACTTTGGAATCTGAACACTTGTGTCATGACTTAATTTCTAGTATCTGGAATATGAATTTATACTTGTGTTTACAGTTTGAACCATAATGTTATCTCAAGCTGCCTTTCAGGGACATATGTAGGCATATGTAAGCACCATATATGGTATTCTAAAATATGTTCAATGTGACTATTATGCAGTCAGAACTTTGAATTTCCTGACTTTTGAATCTCAAGAACAATGTTGCGTTAAGTTTAATTGTGTTTAATTATAACCATGATATTCAAGTAAATTTCGTTTACAGTATTTAAGCTAACTTTGAGAGGGGACATGATAATACTTTTCAAGTACATAAAAGGTTGTTACAAGGAGGAGAGAGAAAAATTGTTAACCTCTGAGGATAGGACAAGAAGCAAGGGGCTTAAATTGCAGCAAGGGCAGTTTAGGTTGGACATTAGGAAAAACTTCCTATCTGTCAGAATGGTTAAGCACTGGAATAAATTGCCTATGGAGATTGTGGAATCTCCATCATTGGGGATTTTTAAGAGAAGGTTGGACAAACACCTGTCAGGGATGGTATAGATAATACTTAGTCCTGCCTTGAGTGCAGGGGACTGGACTAGATGACCTCTCGAGGTCCCTTCCAGTTCTGATTATCTTTAAAGGTTGAGTGAAGAGCTTCACTATCTGTATGGGGTAGGAAACTCAGTTTCTTCCAAGTCATCCAGCAAGGAGCAGGATTGCCATGTAGTTCAGCAATCTGAATTCACTGATGGCCCAAAATTGGTGCTGATTTCATGATGCCTGCAGGCAGCAGACGCATACTGTTGAGGCAGAGTACCTCTGCAAGGTTCCTTAGGATCCTGACTTCACTATGGCAGCTTAGCTCCTTCAGAAACTTTGCTGATATCATCTTGTCAGTGACCGCACTGAAGGCCTCAGTGGTAGAGATTGCATTATTAGAGGTGGGTGTTACAGCTGGTTGTACAAACAGTATCTTTCAGGTAGACTTCAGCCCCCTGGGGAATATGTTTTGGCTTTTCCCTGGCCCAGAGCCATCAATGGGCTTCTGTGGTATTTGGGTCAAAGTAAGAGAATAAGCTGCTATTCTCCTCACAGAATTGGTGTTCCAATTTCCTCCTCCTGGGTTTTGCTACCCTCTGCACCAGAGTGTCGGGGCAGCATGTGGCTCACTGGCTTTTTTTTTCTTCTTGGCAGTCTATCCTTGCAGTCTCTCAACATAATCTTAAATTTACAAGCACAAACCAGGTGCATTTAAAATGGGGTACCTCTCACCATGATTTATTCTTAATCACCTTCATTAAAACTTTATTTATAGCCTTACAGTGGCATGTGGTCCAGGAGCTCATCGCTCTCTAATACTGAAGTTCTTATTAATTCAACATTGCTTTCATTTCATTTACATTTACTTTGGATGGTAATATATCTGAAAATCCTAATCTGCATAGCTCTTCCATTGGTCCACTTCTGTAATCTTCTGTCTTGCAGGTATTTCATGCATGGGGTTTGCAAGGAAGGGAACAACTGCCGTTACTCCCATGATCTCTCCACAAGTCAGTCTGCTATGGTGTGCAGGTATTATCAGCGAGGATGCTGTGCTTACGGAGATCGTTGCCGGTAAGGAAAGATTACTGAATGTTACTTCTTTGAAAGAGGGACTTTCATCCTCAAGTTCCAGTGTGGAAGACTCAATGGAGGATGTCTATTAATGGGAGAAAATAAGAGAGAAAACAAAAGTTGAGCAATATTTTCCTATATTCCATTGAAACTGCCAAATTGTTTTAATAAGAATCTCTCCTTCACAACCCACCTCCTCCTTTTTGCTGAGTCCTACAGTGATGTCTCAAATGTATTGCTTACTTCACAGCAGGAATAAACAGGGAAAGGGAGGGAGGAGACCATTGTTCAGATACAAGCAGAATTCACATCTGGCATGTGTGATAACAATTGCATAATTAGACCTATTTGTCAAAATCTAGATGACTTTTTCAAACTGACAGGGCTGGTGCGATAATCAGTTACACTTGGTAAGTGGGTCGTTATCTTCAGAAATAACCGATTCCCCTTTCATCTGTGCTTCTGATTGTACTCATAGCTGTTGAAAAGTGAGCATGTGATGCTTTTGAGGCCCTTTCTAGGGAATATAACTTTGAAGTATAGTAGCGAGGCATCTAAAGTATTGTCTGTACAAACAGATGCGAACTTGCTCATGCAAACTTAACCTTACTTAAATTAAGAGGCCTGTAACTCTCTGACAAGAGGAGTGTGCATGCAAAGGATTTTGAAATTGTCCCAATGTGGAACAGGTTTAGCAAGGCTAAACAGTCATAAATTGAATAAACTTCAAAGGCTACTCTTAGGTCTCTGACTTAACACCCTAGTTAGTGAAACCTGCATATAGTCAAATATTTATAGCATGATTGTATACAGCTGCACACTGCAGAAAAACTAATGATATCAAAATAAAACCTAGTACAAAATCTAATTTTTTTTTCTCTCTCATGGGTAGTGGAATTACTATTATATGAATGTAAACCTGGGGAAATCTCTGAACAGCCATTTTTATACTCTGGCCTATACCACTAAGGGTATATCTACACTACGAAATTAGGTTTATTTTTTTTATAGAAGTCAATTTTTAGAAATCGATTTTATATGGTCGATTGTGTATGTCCCCGCGAAGCGCATTAAGTCGGCGGAGTGTGTCCTCACTACCGTGACTAGCATTGACTTACAGAGTGGTGCACTGTGGGTAGCTATCCCTCGGTTCCCGCAGTCTCTGCTGCCCATTGGAATTCTGGGTTAAGTGCCCAATGCCTGATGGGGCAAAAACATTGTCGCGGGTGGTTTTGGGTGCATGTCGTCAGTTGCCCCTCCCTCCGTGAAAGCAATGGCAGACAATCGTTTTGCGCCTTTTTTCCTGGGTTACCCATGCAGATGCCATACCACGGCAAGCATGGAACCCACTCAACTCGCCATCACCGCTGCTGTTGTGAGCATTGTAAACACCTCGCACATTATCCTGGACTATATGCAGAGACGCCAGCACGAGGAGGATTTTGATGAGGACATGGACACAGATGTTCCTGAAAGCACGAGCTGTGGCAATTGGGACATCATGGCAACAGTGGGGCTGGTTGATACAGTGGAATGCCGATTCTGGGCCAGGCAAACAAGCACAGACTGGTGGGACCACTTAGTCTTGCAGGTATGGGATGATTCACAGTGGCTGCAAAACTTTCGCATGCGTAAGGCCACTTTCCTGGAACTCTGTGAGTTGCTTTCCCCCACCCTGAAGCGCAGGAATACCAAGATGAGAGCTGCTCTGACAGTTGAGAAGCAAGTGGCGATAGCCCTGTGGAAGCTTGCAACGCCTGACTGCTACCGGTCAGTCGCGAATCAATGTGGAGTGGGCAAGTCTACTGTGGGGGTTGCTGTAATCCAAGTAGCCAATGCAATCATTGACGTTCTGTTATCAAGGGTAGTTACTCTGGGAAATATGCAGGTCATACTGGATGGCTTTGCTGCAATGGAGTTCCCTAACTATGCTGGGCGATAGATGGAATGCATATCCCATTTTGGCACCAGACCACCTTGCCAACCAGTACATAAACCACAAGGGGTACTTCTCAATGGTGCTGCAAGCACTGGTGGATCACAAGGGACTTTTCACCGACATCAACGTGGGATGGCCGGGAAAGGTGCATGATGCTCGCATATTTAGGAACTCTGGGCTGTTCAAGCAGCTGCAAGAAGGGACTTACTTCCCAGACCAGAAATTTACTGTTGGGGATGTTGAAATGCCAATAGTTTTCTCTGGGGACCCAGCCTACCCCTTGTTCCCATGGCTCCCATAGCTCATGAAGCCTTACGCAGGCAGCCAGGACAATATTAAGGAGCAGTTCAACTATAGGCTGAGCAAGTGCAAAATGGTGGTAGAATGTGCCTTTGGACGTTTAAAAGCTTGCTGGCGCTGTTTGCTGACTAGGTCAGACCTCGGCGCAACGAACATTCCCATTGTTATTGCTGCCTGCTGTGTGCTCCATAATGTCTGTGAGTAAGGGGGAGACGTTTATGGCGGGGTGGGAAGTTGAGGCAAATCGCCTGGCATCTGATTTTGAGCAGCCAGACACCAGGGCAATTAGAAGAGCACAGCTAGATGCGCTGCGCATCAGAGAGGCTTTGAAAACCAGTTTCCATGACTGGCCAGGCTATAGTGTGACAGTTGTGTGTGTTTCTCCTTGATGCAAACCTGCCCCCTTTGTTGATTTTAATTCCCTGTAAGCCAACCACCCTCCCCCCTTCTAAATAAAGTAACTATTGTTTTGAAACCATGCATTCTTTATTAATTTAAAAAAAAGAGAGAGAGATAACGGACAAGGTAGCCCGGGTGGGGTGAGGGAGGAGGGAAGGACAAGGCCACATTGTAGTCACACTAACAATCAAACTGTTTGAATGACAGCCTTCTGTTGCTTGGGCCATCCTCTGGAGTGGAGTGGCTGGGTGCCCGGAGCTTCCTCCCCCACGTTCTTGGGCATCTGGGTGAGGCGGATATGGAACTTGGGGAGGAGGGCATGCGGTTATACATTGGATGCAACTGGGGTCTGTGCTCCTGTTAGCTTTCCTGCAGCTCCAACAGATGCTTTATCATGTCTGTTTGCTCCCCCATTAGCCTCAGCATCGTGTCCTGCCTCCGCTCTTCATGCTCACTTAATTCTTTCCTGGCCTCTGCCACTGAATGCCTCCATGCATTAAGCTGTGCCCTATGAGTGCGGGGGGACTGCATGAGCTTGGCAAATATGTCATTGCAAGTGCGTTTTTTTTCCGTCTTCTAATCTGCGATAATCTCAGGGACGGAGATGGTAGGGGGAGCGTAGAAACATTTGCACCTGGGGGAGATAAAAAGGGAGAGTAAAATTTAAGATGATACATTTCTGAGAATAAAAGGGAGACTCTTTCACAGTGAATCAAGCAATTCACAGCAGACAGCACATGTGCTTTAGGTACAAGGTTGCATTTTGCCTTTTATATTGAGCGCCTGCTGGTAAAAGCTGGGCAACACAATTCCAGGCAGCCATGGTACGTGGGGTTGGCTTTTACGCCTTTATAACATGTTGGAATGTTTTCAAACTGCAGCGCCCTGCTTTCCCATAGCAAGCGATGCTGGTTGGGTTTCACATTTAAAAGGAGGGGCTGTGGTTTTCGAGTGGATGTGCAGAACACACCTCCCCCCATCCCTCCGTGTGGTTATTCTCTGGGATGATCCCTTCTCCCCTCCCCGCACCACGTGGCTATTCTCTGGGATGATCCCTTTTTAGCCAAGCGCAAACAGCCCAGCATGAACGGGGTCCTTTTACTGTTCCCTTACAAAAATTCCCTTATTTCAACCAGGTGACCATGAATGATATCACTCTCTCCTGAGGCTAACCAGAAAGATATAGACTGAATGTTGCTTGAATGCAACCAAAACCCAGGACCATTCCCTGCCATGGTTTGTGCTGCAATGATTCCCGAATACTTGCTACTGGCTTGGCGTGGTAAAGTGTCCTACCGTGGAGGACAAAATAAGGCAGCCCTCCCCAGAAACCTTCTGCAAAGGCTTTCAGAGTACCTCCAGGAGAGCTTCATGGAGATGTCCCTGGAGGATTCCCGCTCCATCCCCAGACACGTTAACAGACTTTTCCAGTAGCTGTATTGGCCGCGAATGCATCCCAGTTCTTCAGAGCAAATCAAACATTAAACACTATTGCTTTTAAACCCTGTACTGTAGTGACAAATGTGCACTCACCAGAGGTGCCTTCTCCAGCTTCAGAGTCAGGGATCCCGCCTTGGGATGGTATTGGCTCCAGGGTGATGAAAAGGTCCTGGCTGTTGGGGAGAACGGATTCACCGCTTGCCTGTTGTGTCTTCTCCTCCTTCTCCTCCTCCTCCTCATCCACAAAATCCTCCTCCCTGTTGCGTGAGACTCTCTTCCCCCCCCCCCTCCCCCCTTTGCAGGTGTCCACGGACAGTGGTGGGATAGTAGTAGGGTGTCTCCTTCCCCCAGAATGCCATGCAGCTGATCATAGAAGCGGCATGTATGGGGCTCTGACCCGGAGCGACCGTTTGCCTCCTTTCTTTTGGTAGGCTTGCCTGAGCTCCTTAACTTTCACGCGGCACTGCTGTGTCCCCCTATTGTAGCCTCTCTCCAACATGCCCTGTAAGATTTTGGCGCATATATTTGCATTTCTTCTTTTTGATCAGAGTTCGGCCTGCACAGATGCTTCTCCCCATACAGCGATCAGATCCAGTGTCTCCTGTTCAGTCCATGCTGGAGCTCGTTTGTGATTCTGGGGGAACTGCATGGTCACTTGTGCTGCTGAGTTCGCCATGCTGACCAAACAAGAAATGAAATTCAAAAGTTCCCAGGGCTTTTCCTGTGTACCTGGCTAGTGCATCGGAGTTCAAAGCGCTGTCCAGAGCGGTCACAATGGAGCACTCTGAGATAGCTCCCGGAGGCCAAGTACTGTCGATTTGCATCCACACTACCCCAAATTCAACCCAGCAAAGTCTGTTTTTAGCGCTACTCCCCTTGGTGGGAAGGAGTACAGAAGTCTATCTGAAGAGCCCTTTAGGTGAACGGACTGGGGTTGCTTGTGTGGAGGCAGTCATTTTTAAATCGACCTAACGTGGCTAAATTCGACCTAACCCTGTAGTGTAGACCAGGGCTTAGTCATCATCCATTTGAAGATGTGTGTAGGTGTGAAGGCTTAAGATTCTCAATTGAAAGAGCAAGGGAACCATGCTGAGAGGCATGGTTGACTTCTCTTTGAGAATGTTACTGATTTACACAGAACTAGGACGCCCACTCCAGTCAGACTGAGTACTTCTTTGCCTTTTATGTTTTAACAATTGTATCTTCTTCATTAACTGTTCTCATCAGTGTAAAAATCTTTGGCAAATATCTCTGAAATATTAACAGAAAAATAAATCGCAGATCTGCAAATGAAATTAATTTTTTAGTCTGTGGAGCCTGAGGGCTGTCAGGACTTGGACTTCTAAGGAAGCAACATTTTCAGTCTCTTGGTGCATAGGGGATTAAGGTCTCTCATTAGGAAATAGTGACACCTTTTGTGCTCATCATGGATGTAAGGCCAGGGAGTTTGGATGGGGAAAGTATGTTTACTGAGTCAGAGTAGCTGTTTGGTTTTTAATGTTTGAAGTTAGACAGAAGGATATTTGAATGAGGCACAGTGATTAATGTTGAGCAAGTAGGAAGTATTCAATAATAGCATATCTGCATGTGCTTTGAAAGGGCTAGCTTCAGATATGGTTGAAATAAGCTGTTGTAAGAAGCACACAGGCAAATTTGCTGTGGACTGCTTCATCTCCTGCAAAATCACCAATAGCTACTGTCCCCTTAAACAGTGCTGGTAGGTTTTAAAGTAAACTGTTTGTTTATGTAAAGGGTCACTTTTCTAATCTAGCTCTGGGATATTTAGGGCACCTCTGCTATTATGCCTCCAGTGACTCCATTTCCCTGTGCTTGTATATCAGTCCTTTGTACAAGACTGTTGTATGGGTGACTTCTTACTGAGTTCACATGCAGCATTTAATTTGTTAGATATGAACATACCAAGCCATTGAAGCGGGAAGAAGTGACTACTGTGAATCCAGCTGCAAAAACTTATCCATCAGCATCTTCAGACCTCCCATCTCTCCCTGAAGCACTTGAAGCAAGCACTGGTGAGACTGAAGTTAAAGATACAGATCTGGCAGCTACAGGAGCAGGTGCTGAAGACTGGGTGAATGCTGTAGAATTTGTCCCTGGGCAGCCATATTGTGGACGTGGTAAGCTGATCATGGGATAACGGTAATTTTCTTTTGTGGGTTCACAAATTACATGCAGTGTGCAAACTACTTCAGTGTTTTGTCATCTTAAGCCATCTGTAATGAGTATGAACGTTTTGTTTTTAAAGTGGAATATATTCTTCTTCATGAATTGTTTTTAGTTGATCCCCCTATTCTGAAGTTGGCTCACATACTCTTGCATGGGCAGCACAGTGATTCCATAGCAGTTACTGGGGGCAATGGAGCACCTGGGGCATGGACCCAAATGTTCTAGAACCTATATAATGAAGGGCTCGCCCTGTAGTTCCTCCATTCCCTTTTTTCCCTGGTCTAAGTAGGTTGCAGAACTTTCTCCTTCAAGTTCCCTCTCTCTCCCCTTAGAGAAGGGGTACATGTGTGCGTTGTACATATACAATTTTTTAATTGAAACAATATTAGATTCTTTTCTTTCTAGTGTTTATCTTTCTATAATTGACTTTTCATAGACACCATGGATGATGTTGGCAAGAAATCAGATTTCAAGAGGGTGCCTCTCAACAAAATATATGTGATCAGTACATCTGTTGTCTGGTCTGCCTTGGAGAATCTTTGTGTTGCCTTTATTCCCAGGCCCAGGAGGAAACAAGCTGGCTGAAAATGCTTACTTAAAAGAGGTTCTACTGCCTGGCCATATAGCATCCGTGAATCAGGGCAACAAAAACTCCAAATAAGATCTTGGAGCATGAGTAGCTGTTACACCACACCATCATGGCTGGGGTGGAGGGAACTTTGGTGTTCAGTCAGTATAGTTCTGAGATTATTAGACGCATTCTGTTCCTGCAGCAACCCTTGATGCCCTCATATCTGCATACTGAGTTCACCATCTACCTCTACTGTTAGTGTGAACAGAGAATAATTTCACAGTTAAGACTCCAAGGAAAGGGCAGCTTTTGGTGCTGTTTGATTTTGAAGGCAGTCATCTTGCAGGCTGAATTCTGTTCTGGAGGTATCAGAATTGGTGACTGTGATAATCATTTGGTCTATGTAGCTTGGCTGTTCCAGCAGGTCCACAGGAATAAAGATCCACCTGTTCTCCCTTACAGTGCGTCTTCTCTATAGTGACTGTATGCAGATCTCTGTATTCACTAGGGCAAAGGGGCACATAGTTCAAAAAAACCTTCTGCTTGTGAAATCAGTTGAATACTGGATCTAAGAGCAGAGCTGTGTGTTTTGAAGTTTCTTCTTCAGTGCCTTGACATTTAGGAATGCTGTTTGGCCAACATTCTTAACCTGCTTGGTCTTACTGAGGCTGGGTCCTCTCCATGCTTGGTCAGGGACACAATTTATGGAGACTCAGGGTCACCAGAGCATGAGTCTAACAAAGCTGAGAGGCATCGTCAATACAGAGGAGGAAGAATTGGATGACTTTGAGGACTGGAGTAATAGAAATTGAATTAAAATTAATAGCATAAAGTGCAGGGTCATGCATTTAGGGACTAACAAGAATTTTTGCTATGAACTGGGGTGTCATCAGGTTAGGGTGACCAGATGTCCCATTTTTAAAGGGACCGTCCCGTATTTAAGCCCTCCTGTGGGTGTCTCAACTTTTTCTTTAAAATGGGCAAATTACCCCATATTTTCTGTCCCCCCTGTCTCCCCCACATCAGTACTGGCGGGTCCTCCCGCTGGCTGGATCCCTGCTCGACAGCCTCCCGCCCAGTGGTGTGGGGAGTAGGGTCTAGTGGCCGTTGATGGGGGTGGATGTGAAAGGCTAGTGGTGGGGTGAAGATACAGCTGGTGGGGCTGGCTGCAACCCCTGCTGTGTGCTGGCTTTTGGCCAGCAGGGCCCCGTCCCATTTCATGCTGGCTGTGCGCTGTGGTGGCTGGTGAGTGTGGGGAGGCGCCAGGCGGCAGCCGGTTACATGTCACCTCTGCTGCCCATCCATTGGCCCTCTACATGGTCCTCCTCTCGCTGTCCACGCCCTGCTTTGTCCCCCAGCCCCTGGTCAAAGCCCTCAACTCACCAATAGCCTGGCTGGCAGGCTCCTTCCTTCTCCCACTGCAGGAAAGCCCAAGAACCTCCGGCCCGGGGTGCTGACTTGGAGGAGCAGAGCCCTGTATGTGCCAAAGCCCCACACAGCGCTGGCACGGGGAAGCCTCTCCACCCCTCAGCTAAGCTCTGGAGTGAGAGGGAGGAAGCGATTTCCAGCCTGTTCACGCCCCGAACCTGCAGGCTCCACAGCAACCCCCGGGGCAGGGACTTAGCACCCTCTTCACCCACCCTTTCCATCACCCTGGGTCTTGCCCCCAGGGAGCGTGGGGCTGCTCCATCCCCTAGGCATCCTCCCCTGCTGAGCCACCTCTCTGGCCAGGTTCGCTGAAGCCCGTGCAGTCAGGTTCCCTGGGCCCTGGTGCACAATGCATTCTTAGGGCTTAACCCCTTCCTGCCCATGCTGTAGCCAGAGGCAGCTGGATTATGTTGGTGGCCAGCAGCAGCCTGGAAGTGTTAGCTGTCTTTCGACACTATGTGGGCAGGAAGGGACAAGTTGCTTCCAGCTACATGGGGTGGGTGGGGGGAGAAGAGATGAGCTCTGCAAAGACTCTACAGGTCATCCCTCCCCCACCCCTACCCCTGTGGCTGGAAGCAGCTCCCGTCCCTTCCCTCCAAGACAATGCCAGAAGGCTGCTGCTGGCCACATTCTGGTGTGAACCCTGGCAGAAATCTGGGGAGGGGAGCATGTGACCCTCCATGCCTCCCCACTTGTTGCCTCGGGAAGACGCGGTGCCAGGTACCAGGAGAGGCAGGTCCATGCCGGAGGCCCAGCCAGGCAAGGAGGGTGGAGAGCGATGGGCAGGGAGGGTCAGGTCGGTTGGTCACCCTCCCTGTGTGAGAGAGGTGTACGGGACTGTGTGTGTGTCACCCCTCCCCATGTGAACCTTAAAGATAAGAGGGTAAATCAAAAGAAGCCAACGATACAGGATTTCTTTTTAACGGGCTCAGTCAACTTGTTGTTAATTTGAATGTTTGTACTGCATAGTTCTGATTTAATTGCCATTGAACTCGCTTGAATATGAGTATCTTTACCAGGTGTCCCGTATTCAGCATAGAGAAATATGGTCACCCTAGATCAGGTGGAAATGATAAAAAGACATGTGCGTATTCATCAGTCACAGGATAACTGAGCCATCAGTGTGATGTGATGGTGAAAAAGGCAAATGCAATCCTAGGATCCATCAGGGAAGGTATTTCCAGTAGAGATGAGAAGTATTAATAGAGGTGATGGTAAAACCTTATCTGTACTATGTACAATTTTGGTCACCCATTTTAAAAAAAAAAAAAATTAAAAATTGGAACAGGTGCAGAGGAGGGCTACCACGATGAGCAGGGGAATGGAGAACCTAACTTATGAGAGGAGACCAAAAGAGCATGGCTTGCTTAGCCTAGAAGAATGAAGGCTGAGAGGGGTTATGATTGCTCTTGAAATACATTGCAGGTGCTGGGGGAGTTAAACAGCAGAAGAGCTATTTAAGCTAAAGGATAATGTTGACATAGAATGAATGGATAGCTCTGCCCATAAATTCAGGATGGAAATTAGAACGTGGTTTTTAGCCATCTGAGGAGTGATGTTCTGGAACAGCCTCCCAGTAGGGAGTTAACAGTGGGGACTAACAACCTAACTAGTTTTTAAGATGGAGCTTGGTAAGTTTCTGAATAGAACTATATACGAGAGGGTTGTCTGCAATAGCGGGGGATTGGCTTCGACCCAGGAGGCCTCTCCTAGTCCTATGTTCCTAAATAACTTTGTATTTCCCCCGGTCTCATTCCACATCCTTTTATTTAGAAAATACTTTCTATTCCTTGGAGTTCTTCAGGGTATTTATTTTTAATTTATAAAAGTTACTTCTAGGGGAATTCTGCAACAAATTAAAAATTCTGCACACAATATTTTAAAATTCTGCAAAATTCTTCATATTTTATTTGTCAAAAGAACACAATATAATCACTCTGATTTCAATTATTTTGGTAATTTATTTAAACTACAATAAGGTGGATGGTGAATGAGAGTCGGGAGCAATGGAGGAAATCCCCAAGACCCTTGCCAAATAGTAATGTAGCTAGGTTTGACCCTTAATTTCTAGTTATTAGTCAACAAATATATGCAGACATATGCTCGGTGCTACCTCATAGGCAACAGACGAGCAAGTGAGGGCTGGGGAATCAAACTCGCAATTTATATTGGCTACTGACCATCTCCAGAAAGGTCAGTAGCAAACAGTTCATGGAGCACATTTTGATAGGAAATGTTTTCAATCCAAAAATGTAGACCAGTTCTAATCATGAAAGCACCATAAGTATTTATAAGGCCATACTGTCCTTTACAGTAAGGCCCCTGGCAGGCTGGACCAGTTTATTTACCTGCCGTGTCTGCAGGTTTGGCCGATCGTGGCTCCCACTGGCCGCGGTTTGCTGCTCCAGGCCAATGGGGACTGCAGGAAGCGGCGCAGGCCAAGGGACATGCTGGCCGCCCTTCCTGCAGCCCCCGTTGGCCTGGAGCAGCAAACCGCGGCCAGTGGGAGCTGCGATCGGCCGAACCTGCGGACGCAGCAGGTAAACAAACCGGTCTGGCCTGCCAGGGGCTTTCCCTGAACAAGTGGCGGACTGGCTTTGAGAAAACCACTGCTTTACACCACTCTGGCAATGTGAAAGAGCCTTAAAACTTTTATCTGTTTTATACTCCTGGGGGAATTCACAAAGACAATGGGAACAATTCACTAAGCAGGCAGGCTGCGAACTTCTGCTCTGCCTGAGGGAACAGAGCCTGCCCCATGCCTACCTCCTCAGAAACACCCTGAAGCCCTGCCCCTCCATGCTGAGTGTGCTGCAATAGCGAGTGAGAGGGACAGTGTGTCTGTCCATCTGTCTCTCTCATTTGCACAGCTGCCTCCCTCCCCTGGCGGTGATTTATGTCTCTACCGGCTGCTCTGGGCACCCGAGCCAACCTGCCTGTGCTGCCGGGGAAGGGCGCATGACCGCTGTTGCAGCTTCTCTTTGTTTTCCCATCAGAAGTCATTTTTCTGCGGGGAAGCAAAGAAATCTGTAGGGGACATGAATTCTGTGCGTGAGCAGTGACGCAGGATTCCCCCAGGAGTAAAAAGTGCTCATCGGTCACTGGATTCTGAGCCGTACGGGGGGTAGGAATAATATACTAGCTCCAGGGGAGATTTCTCCCGAGTACCTACGAATTAAAATGGCACTTTGGAATAGGAGGGGAAGAGGAACTCATGACTGAGGAGATTCCTTCCATGTTCCATGAGGAACAGCTCTCAGCTTCTTCCTATTTTAATACATGCCAATCACACTAGACTCTTGGAAACTTTTTGTATGTGCAGTTCAGGAACAGACAAAATCTTTAGTATGTTGGGAGATTTTTAAAGGTATCTAGCACATAAAGCTGCAGATAAGCATCTGGTGGGATTTTCAAAGAGGACTATCTGCATTTTTAGGTACCAAGACAACTTTAAAAGATAGCTAGCTTTAAAAATCTAGCCCTGGGAATCAAAGGAGGGAAATAGTACTGTATTAGTGTGCCTTATGGAGTCTACAAAAAAGCTTTTGTCGCAGCTAGCCATTTGTTTCAGTAGCAAAGAACCTGATGGGCTTTTTCAGGGCCACAAGGACTTCCCTGACTCCAGGTTCTCATTTGGTTGTGACAGCCATTATTTGGCCCAGAAAATCAGGTCTTTCAAGGCTGTAAGATCAGCACCTCTGGACAGTAATTCAAGGACACCAGGTCAAATGGATAAGAGCCAAGGCAGTTGTTCTTTTTTTTGGTTCTTAATGAAGATTGTCATTTATCAGTGTTGTGGCAGAATTATGATTTGCACCTTTAGTCCAGGCTCCTGCCCTTCTTGGAATATTGTTAGCCAAGAGAAATGAAAGCTGTTGCTTGGGAATGTCAAGAAGCAGCTAAAGATAATGTTGTGTGCTGCTAACAATATATCTGATACATGTGATGTTCTGAAAGTGACCTTAAGAAGACACCTGTATCTCAGAGCTTCCAGGTTGTTTCTGTAAAGTTCAGATTCAAGCTTTCATGGAAAATTATGCACAATAACTTGAAAAGCAACAATGCTTTTCCTCAAGATTAGTCTGGAAGCCTTGGTCTTTGAGTTGTATGCTTTGTGTATGTTTGGAGTAGCAAACACCCAGGAAATACTCTTGAGGTTCAAGCCTGGCAATTCACTTCCAGCACTTAGGTATAATCGGCAAGCCAGACTAATCTCTGGAGTGGCTGAGAAGAACAGCCAAGCAGTGTGGAGGGGAAAACGTCATGATCCAGGATCTACCCCATTTCTCCATTGTAAACCTCTTGAAAGCTGCTTCCTTCCTTCCCGTGATGCAGATGAAAGAATAGCTTGCAGGCTTACTCAACAGCCTGCTGGACCAATTTTTTTTTTTTGCTCAGCCAGGAGAGTTACATGTACTCTGGCAACCAATGGAGGTCCCTTCATCCCAATGTAGTAGTATCATGATGCATGGAGGATTGAAGAATGGGAGCAACTGGAGAGCTTTCTCTTCATTGAAAAGCAAGTCTTTGGGATTAGTGAGTTGAGAATTAAGTCATTCTTTTGTCTTTCGCTTGCCTGGGGCAAAAAAAATCCATAGCAAACAAGCTGAGCCAGGATCAATATGACTGAACTTTAAGCCTTTTGTGGTTCAATTTACCTCAAAGTGGGGGCATCCAGAAATACTTACTTGCTTCTGCAGAGTATACCAAATGCCTGACAATTTGCACAAAAGCAGTGATGCTTGTCCCATACTTTTCTGCTCCATGGGGGTGGAGACCTTATTTTTCCCCCTCTTTTGCCTCTGGTTCTTGTAGAGAAGATGCAAGAGGCAACACACAATTCTTGTAGTACCAGATTATAAAGTAGTTCTGGTTCTAGGCCTCATTCTGGCAGAGGAGCAACAGGTGATTCTTCTCTTCTTTTCCAGACCTGTTATCTCACAAGGGAGGATTGAACCTGCACCCAGATCCATAATTCCTCCCTATGGCATTTTACATCTTGGAGTTTAGTAGATGAAGACTGCTCTTGGAAGAAACCCAGCAAATTGTTAGAATCTTGTAAGCCTTCCATTGGAAATCTTATGCCCTAAAGTGGAACTGTTTCTCATTCCTTTAAGGAAAGAGCCTCCGGATCCTGTCCTCATTGTTTGTTTTTTATATTGGATTGTTTTTTCTTTCCCATATCAAATCATGGATTATCTTTCCCCACACTTAAAGTAAGCCTTTAAATTAAGCATCTATTAAGCCTTTAAGAATAGTTGTCTTTTTTCACCTATCTGAACCTGGTGCTCACTAGGTCAACAGAAGATCCATTTGAACCTAGACTGTTTTCTTCTTTGCTTATTTTGTAATGTTGATCTGAAATGCAAGGTGCCATTGCTGATCTTCCTTAGTGTTCAATATGGATAAACTTAAGTTTTGTCCTCATGCCAAAGTGGCATCTCACTTGTCATTTAAACTGAACCATTGTCTTTTCTCGGCTCATGACTGAGTTGGTGAGGCTATTCCATAATTTGGATGATAAAAGGAAATTCAGTTATACCATTTCACAAATCATCCTGTAGGTTCCTGGCACAGAGGGAGAAATCTCAAGAGGAATCCATCTCAGCCCAGAGGGAGTAGACAAATGGATAAGATTTTCAGCTCAATTTATGACCAGGCAGGGATCCTGTTAATCAAAAGTTGCTGGGACTCCTTTGACTAGGGTTGCTGCAACACTGCCAATTTAATTTAGAACTGTCTGTAGACGTATCTAGGAACTTGGAGAGCATTTTCTTTAAATTTAATTCACAAACTTACTCAGTGTTCTCTTGACGACCAGGACAAATCCTATGGCTGTTTAGGAACAGAAGTCCTTTAATCACTATTTCAGCTAGTTCCTGGGGGACTAATATTGCTAGTTCTTCTCCCCAGAATGAAGAACAGCCGAGGCAATTTATGAAGAGGAAACAAAGATTACTTATCTGTGATCAGAATTCTCTGCAGGTATGATCTCAACAAATCCACGCTCATTATCCTGCCTTACACTTCAGAAGAGGGATTTGAGATTTGCCAGAGAAGTAGTAAGAGACTTGGGCAGGGTTCTTATCCTCTGTTCTAGAACATTCCTGTGACTCCAGCAGTGAAACCCACCCCAGCAACTAACTGCTTAAGAACTGCAGCCTGTGCAACAGCATGCTAACTAACATGACTCATGAGCATAAGAATCTGTTGAGGCAGTATTTTTGTAGCTCCAAGTTAGTCCTCTTGGTAAGTATCCTTCCTCTTCTACAGGGCCTAGGTGTTGGCTGTATAGGGACAAAACACCAGTTTTAGTGGTTGAAGCACAAGAGTTTAACCACCATGTACTGAAGCTTGTTTCAGCCCATGTAAATCATGTTTGAACTGATTCAAAAAGCAAGAGGGACAGGGTTTTTAACCTGCTGTCAGCATGATTTAATTCAGTTCATACTTGAACCAAACCTTGTTACAAGCATGGTTGAACCACAAGAGTATTTACCCGCTTTCAGAACTGGTCAGTTTTCTTAGTATTGACCTTGTCCTGTTGGATAAGGTTGAATCTCACCACTAATGCACTGATTGCCTTGCCTTGCTTATATTGAAAGCTGAGAAAATCAGAGTTGAAACTACTTCCGCACTTCCTTCTAGGGTGAAGAAATTGCTACGTCATTTCAGGGCGAGGTTTTGAGGGATTTATTGTTATGTTCCTTGGATAAACTGAGTTGGTTTACTGAAAGTTTTTATAGCTGAAAAGCATGCATTGCAAACCCTAACACTCAAATGTAACACATTTACCATCTCTAACTTCCCCCTGCAGCTGCCCCTTCCTGCATCGAAACACCCTTGCAGGGAATGGTAATTGAGGAAGAGTATGAAAAGCAGCAAGCAAATGTGGAGATGAAGAAGCAACTGTGCCCCTACGCTGCAGTAGGAGAATGTCGTTATGGAGAGAACTGCGTGTATATCCATGGGGATGTGTGTGACATGTGTGGGTTGCAGGTTCTACATCCAGTTGATGCTGCCCAGAGATCCCAACACATAAAGGTAAGCATACAAATGGCTTGTGTGTTGAATAGCTTCAAGTTACTCCCTTGCCTTGTGCAATCACTTGTCATTCATTCCCTTTCTTCTGAAGTTGACTGCATGCAAGTCAGTCGGTTAACAAGAAGGTCCACATTGCAAACTGAACTATTTCCTGTCAAGGCTGTTTTCAAAGCAGCCTTGTTTAAAAGAAGCTGGACACTGTCTGCATTGAGGATAAAGTCTGTATAATTGTACTAATGCTTGTTTCAAACACTCAAATGTGGGTAACTTAGGTCAGTTTTCGTGAAGTTTAGTTCAGCTATTTCTGCCTGGGTTCTTGGAAAAGAGCCTGAACTTGAAGTTGACCATTGCCTCCTATTACCTGAAAGACTGTTTTTTGAGTACCTGAACCTCCCAGATGATTTATATCCTTTTTAGTGTAGAATGTGGGGAGAATACATTTAAGATGAAACTAGTGAGTCAAAACGTATTAAATAGTGCACAAGATTACAGGCTGGTTTTCTCTCTCTCCTCTTCAGTCTTGCATTGAGGCTCATGAGAAGGACATGGAGCTCTCATTTGCCGTTCAGCGTAGTAAAGACATGGTGTGTGGGATCTGCATGGAGGTGGTATATGAAAAAGCCAACCCCAGCGAGCGCCGCTTTGGGATCCTCTCCAACTGCAACCATACTTACTGTCTCAAATGCATCCGCAAGTGGAGAAGCGCTAAACAATTTGAGAGCAAGATTATAAAGTGAGGCACTTCCCCATCTTGATTGTGCTTTGTTACGTGGGAAGAATTTAGTATCTTGTGACAACTTGCAACAAAGTCCCCCCCACAAAGACTGCATTTAATGCATCCTAACTAACATTAATCCAGAACTGAAGTCATCTTCCAGGGGTAGCATTTTGTTTGTATTTACAGTCTGACCTAGTTAATCTAGATTAGTTTGCAAAATCCACTTATTTGGATGAAAGTCATGTTTTGTCTTCAGTTAGTTACCGTTTAAAGGTTTCAGGCACCCAGATTAGATGGTGAAAACAGATTAACCAGTTCTGAATGTATGTTTCCTAATTTTTCACTGCCCTTATTAGCCAGCCAATGACCCATACCCTCTTTGAGGCGTTCTAAAGAAACCCAAACAAATACAAAAACCAAACAAAACTACAAAAAAAAAAATAAATTTATCTAAATCTAAAGAAAAAGGAGTCTGTGTGAAATGTTTTCCGCCCCCCCCCCACCCCCCAAGTTCTTTGGAGACATAACGATCAGCTGCTGAGTTGAGTTCTGAAAGAAGAGGAAGAGTTTAGGTTGTCGTCTTGTGCAAAAGAGAACGTAGATTGAAAAAGAAGTACAAAGTCCTGGCAGTAAGTGCCCAGGCACACTAGGATACATCTTTAAAGATGGGATATGTGCTGTGGTATGTTTTATAATGGGACAGAGCGCCCCTGTAATGTGGAATTTTGCAGTGCAGTCTCTTCGTTCCCCAGGTCCTGCCCAGAATGTCGGATCACATCTAACTTTGTCATTCCAAGTGAGTACTGGGTGGAGGAGAAGGAAGAGAAGCAGAAACTCATTCAGAAATACAAGGAGGCAATGAGGTACGAGCGCTGCAGCCTTTTGTCAAGTTAAGACTGCAGAGATAAGGGCACACCTGGAGAACAAGGGTGTTTATCTAAAGCCCTCTCATACCTCCTTTCCACCCCCACAGTGCATCCTTACTTATCCACCCACAGATGCATGCATCCACACAGTCACCTAGCTTTCCTATGTACTTATTGACCTCACAAGCTTTTTCCTTACCCACCCAATACATAATTGATACAGTCATAAGGTGGTAGACTTGTGCACTGTGAGTCATCAGCTTCCCTATGCATGCATCTACCCACGCACACATCTGTTGGGTATGCACATAGTGTAATACATCATTTCTGTGTATGTATTTTTATTGATAAAATGGTGTCAGCGGCAAATGGTGCATATTTAAAGAGACCCCCTGGACGATAGGCAAATGCAATACTGAATTCTGACTGGCTCTGCTGTGAGTAAGGGTTGCGATATTTTCCTTTCCAGCAACAAGCCATGCAGGTATTTTGATGAAGGCCGTGGGAGCTGTCCATTTGGAGGGAACTGTTTTTACAAACATGCATATCCCGATGGTCGCCGAGAGGAGCCACAGAGACAGAAAGTGGGAACATCGAGTAGATATCGAGTAAGTCTCACTGCTTTTGCTTTCTAAAACAAAGGGGTAAACTTTTTGGAAGAGAGAAGGAAAAGGTGTGAATACCTCAGATTTGCTTATGTAGTAAAACATACATAGTGGATTGGAGGGGAGAGTGGTCCAAAGACTGGAAGTGATGGAGGGCAGACTGTGGAAGAGACATATTTCCTAATGTCATCTGTATCTTGAGGCAGAAATGTTGGTGGTCAGCTATAGCAGGAGTAAATGCAGATCCCATTGTGAAGCATGACTAGCTGCATGTCATATATATCTGGGAGCTGAGCATTGTAAGCCCCAGGAGCATATGTATCTTGTAACTCTCGGTCACACAAGAGCAATAACTGTGTTCCCTTTGCAGGCCCAGCGAAGGAATCGGTTCTGGGAATTCATTGAGGAGAGGGAGAGCAGCGACCCCTTCGAGAACGACGAGGATGAGGTTGTGACCTTTGAGCTCGGCGAGATGTTGCTCATGCTTTTGGCAGCAGGAGGTGATGATGAGTTGACAGACTCCGAGGACGAGTGGGACTTGTTTCACGACGAGCTGGAAGATTATTATGACTTGGATCTATAGCACCTGTCAGCGGAGTTTGGACTGTCTGCTCGGCATCAGGCAGTAGCTCTTTCCTGTGGTGTGGCAGTGCCTGTGTTTCTCCTAGGCAGGCCTATCAATTCCAGGTGCTGTTGTAATAACTTTTACCCAGGGTCTGTCTCCTCCCCTTGCCCCAGGAGTGTTTGTTTTTCTCTGTTTAAACAAATAACAAGAAATCTTTAAAACGTTAGTTTTTGTAAAATGAATTAACTGTCAAACAGTTAGCTTAGGTTTGTTGCTTCATCTGTGTTGCTGATGGGATTCACCCAGTTCCAGGGTTAAAGTGTTTACAGGACTTCCACACTCATCTTGAAGAGCCCAGATACAAAAATGAGAGCAGTGGCCATGCAGTGGGGGGATATAAATTGGCCAGTGGCCTTTTTCTGCTGTGGACTTCAAATCAGTACTTCCGATTTCAGGCCAGACACATGTACTTCTTGCTGGCTTCAGCTCTGTTCCAACCCCCTGATGTACACATCTTCATTTGTGGTTTTGGTCTCTTGTTTACTTGCACATTACTATTACTACTGTGTAACCAGAACCAGGTGCGACTGTTCCAGGTTTTTACTGTGTTTAGCATGAAAGGAAAATGTGTTTGTACGTGAAAGGAGAACTTTCAATGTGTATAAACAAATAAACGCAGAGTTGGATCTCAAGGGCTGGGAGACTCTCTGTATATGTTTAAAAAACCAAAACCCAACTCTCCTCACATTTTGCTGCATGAATTGTAATCTCCAGTTGGACACGAAACTGGTTTAGTGGTCTCAGCCCAGTCTGTGGCAATGGTCTTAACCATCAGATATAACTTGGCATTCCTTAATACATCAGCTCTCTCTAATGTATATTATAGGGGCTGACTAAAAGTAGGAATCTGGTTAGCCAGAAGGGGGTTCTCACCATATTGTTATCCAGTAGAACATCAAGTCGGGATCCCTTAATTGCATTGCTCACATAGTTTTATACCATCGATAACCACTCAAGCCATGAGCTTATCTAGGAAATCACTATACTACTTAGTTGGTTCAAGGCACTCCTGGCTCATATCCCATCTGAGTTATGCAGGTTGCTTGGAAGAGCTGCGAACTTGTTGTGAGTTATTGGGTTACCTAGTGAATAACTAGCAGTCATGCAACAGCAAGATAGAATCCCATTGATAAGAGCTCATCTTTTGCCACCAAAGCTCCAATGCAGGAATTTTAACCTTGTGTTAAATTATTGCTGCTCTTTTAATGACTCATGGATGCCCCATGATCTGTTTTGCTGCTTCTCTTGCCTGAGACAGCCTCTCCTTTCACTTTTAAAATGGAATAAGAAGTTGTTGCTGAGGTCTATGATGTATTGTTTTGCAGCTGCCTTTTGTAAGAAGCACTTTTCCCAAATAAAAAACAAACAAACAATTAAACAAGAAGTCTGTTCTTTCTTTAAGCTGGGAGTCTCTAGATCTCAGCCTCTGTTTGTATGCCCTTAGTGTAAACTAGTCTGGTTACTAGTAATTACTGAGTCCTGTGCAATGCCATAGTCATGTTGCAGCATTAATACACAACTGTATCTTGTCAACAGCCTTGTGCAAAACAGGAAATTCTATAATATATAAAGAGAGAGAACATTTTTATGAACAAAGACAGCTGAGACCACCAAACTATGAAAGTGCTTGGGATTACCACTGAGTGATAACAGAGGTGGCTTTCCTTCTCAGAGTTGAGGTCTAAGACTGGCTCAATTCTGTCAGTTTGTTCTGGGCTGTACATTTTACAACATGCACATCAAATATTGCTTGTGGTGTCAGTGGATAACAAACGCCTGCTATAATACTTCGTACTTAGTACCGTTTATCCAGAGAACTCAAAGCACTGCTGTAAGCTAACTACTTCCTGGTGGACCACACCCTCCTTTATGGGCCACTGTGTATATTACACTGTAAAGCGCCTTTGTCACTGGGAATCAGGAGATATTTAAGTAAATGGCAGTGAAAATGTTTTCAAATAGACTGTGGGGGGCGGGGATGAAGGAAGAGGTGAGTACTGTTGAAACTGGTCTTAGACTATCCAGATACCTTATCCTGCACACACACATTGTGGTGGCTAGTAGAATGCACAGATCCCAAATAGGGGAGAGAAGTGTGGGGGTGGGAGAGGCCAGGCAGAGTGGGGGGGAAAAGGATACAGAGCTAGGTGGGGGAGACAAAAGCATAGGAAAAATAGGGAAGGATGCAGCGAGAGAGTAACAACCATTTTGGAAGGAAATGGGAGAGGAGGAAAACAAGGGTTAATGAAGAGAAAGCAGAACCAAACATGATGGACAAATTAACTTCCCTGTAGAAAGCTCGGTGCCAAATCATTTACAAATGTGCACATACTGTTTAAATAACAAAAAAAGTGGTTCTGTAGGATATTTTGTGGGAGAGGAGGAAGTGTTGAGAGGGGAGGGAGGGAGGTAGCAGACTTGGCTGTGCAAAGGAAAGGAAAAGGGAACCCAATGTTCTCTGTAGGGGTTAGGGATAAAATAGTATGCTTCATCTTCATTGAGAATAAGCTGTGCACACTGAAAGATGTTTAATTTGGCTTTTGAAAAATCTTATGCACTGTTTGTTTCTGCATTTGATGTGAGATGCACTTGGGTTATTCTGGGTGCTCATTCATTGGTGTATCAACAGAATCTAGCTGGCCACAGACAGGTTCTCCTAGTACAGAATTACAGCTCAATACAAGGTAGGCACTTCCGTTCTTTTTTTTTTTTCTTATGAAATGTTCCTAAATTTTTTTAAAATGCAAGAAATTGCACCTCTCCCTACCCCGCCAACCAAGGGGAGGTACCTTCCTATATCATTGCACAGCCTCTCCACTTGAACTTGGCTGGCTATGGGTCTGATTATTAATTAATAACCAGACTTGTTTATAATCAACTCAGATTCTGAAGGGGTTAGCAGTGCGACAGATTACATTTTAGAGAAGAGGCTAAGAGGATATTTGAGCAGTATACCAAAAAAAATGGTATAATCAATCATTGGCTTCTGCGTGCCCTTTCTTAGCATAGAAGAGTAAGAGGAAGTTAAATATGATTGAAAGGCAACAGATTTTGAAATGCTAAGCGACAATGTTTGTAAACAAAATTGATCTGTGAAATGTGCTACTACTGTGGTTTGGGGGTTTTTTGTTTTGTTTTTTTTAAAGCTTTAGATTCAGAAATAGATGAGATTAATAACATCCACAGTAATTTCAGGATAAAAATGTATAAAAGATGTATAAACTCTCATGCTTCAAGGCATAATCCTGCCAATGAAAACTTGGAATTAGAAAAACTTCTCACAGCCATGTTCCTTCTTCTAGCATCTTGGCTTAGCCCTTGCTGAATTTCACCTCTGCTAAAGAATTATGCAATGGAAATTTACATTGGTTCACTTGACTTTTGTATCTTATGGTAGTGCAATGGGTCCACACAACTCATCCCACATAGTATAAAGTTGTTCATATGTGCTCACACAGCACTCCTTTTGCTGTTGCAGTGTGAGTAAATATTCCAACATAAGTCCTGGCGCAGTGTTCCCTCTAATTTTTTACGTCCATGTGTGGATTGAATTTTGTTATGTGCACCAATATGGAGGTGATGTGTGGTAGGGGTGCGGTCAAGGGGTTTGGAGTGTGGGAGGGTGCTCAGGGCTGGGGCAGACAGTTGGGGGTGTGTGGGGGGGGTGATGGCTCTGGCTAGAGGTGCAGGCTCAGGGGGGAGGCAGGGATGAGAGGATTGGAATGCAGGTGGGGGCTCAGGTCTGGGGCAGAGGGTTGGGGTGAGGAGGTGTGAGCTCTGGGGTGGGGCCGGGAATGAGGGGTTTGGGGTGCAGACTGCCCCAGGGCTGTGATGGGGAGAGAGAACTCCCCCCAGCCCTCTCTTGCCACAGCAGCTCGGGGCTGGGTGAGACGCCTCTCCGCAGCTGCGGCAGCTCTGGTGGGGCTGGGCTGGGCCAGGGGAGGGGGCACCTCTCCCCACCTGCGGCAGCTCTGGAGGGCAGGGGGAGGAGGGGCTCCACCAGGGGCTCCTCTCCCTGGCAGCTTTGGTGGGGCAGGGCTGGGCCGTGCTGGGTAAGGCACCTCTCCCTGCCTGCATGGCCCCTGATAGCCTGCTGGTTGCGTGGTTTACAGGGAATTTAGCTCCTGGGAACAGGATTATTTGCCATAGCAAACCACAGTGGGACAGGTGATATATATAATATATATATATAAAATAACATTTTAACATATTAAAATAGCATTCATTTTGTAAAATGAAATATTGTATAGCAATATCCTTTATTTTTAAGCAATAAAAATTGGCATGAGTTTTCTAAGTAGCAATGCATACATACAATGACCAGCACTGCAGTAGCTCAAACCTGGAAAAATCATCAGAATGGGACTTAAGGCAAAGAGCAGTGACTGCAGAGATTGCTGGAGCCTTGTTGGATTATGCTGTAAGGACCACTTGCAACTGTGCAACTGCAATGCCCGTTCTTTCAGTCTAATTGAATTAGAATGGTGTAGTAACCTCAAGCATGTACATAATTCTGGTGAATCTGCTTCCAAGCAAGTAAAATTGCAATAGCGATGGCACAACTTGTGCATCATGGTAATTTGTTTTGTGTGTGAACATGAGCTGAACCACACTCAATTCCTGGAATACTCTGCAGTAAACTAATCTTAATTCTGGCCCAAGGTCCCTAGATTTTTTTTGGACACTCTTTTGGTGTGGCAGACAGGAAATTATATGGCAGCTACCTTTAAATAAAAAAAAATGATTTAATTAGATAAAATTGACAATGCAGTCACTAAATCTTGGCTTGCTGAACATAGCTTGTCCTTTGCAGTCAATCTGGGTTCGGTGTCCAATCAATAATGGTTCAGTTTCATACTATAGACAAGATTGATGCAGGCAAGTGTAATGGAGTACAGCCTTAACTGGAGCTACCTTTTAGAGTAGCAGATGTTAGTCTGTATTCGCAAAAAGAAAAGGAGTACTAATTTATTTGAGCATACGCTTTCGTAAACACTTCTTCTAGGAAGTGGTCAATATTGCTTTTAAAAATCTCATTATAGGTAGTGTTTACTCTTTTTATACCATATTTTATAAAAACCTTATTACTGCCTAATAACGTAAGATTAAAATATTGACTTGCAGTGATATTTAGGCTCCTAAATGCCTTTTGAAAAGGGAGTTAGGGTCCTAACTCACTTATGTGCCTTTGAAAAAAATTACCCTTAGGCTCTCCAGTTCAGCTAAAACAGAGCAGTTATGTAGAACTGGGTTTTGATGGCCTAACCTGTTTGTACTGAAAATTTCAAGATCGATCCTGCTCTATGCTACAGGTGTAACCAGTTCTAAACCCTGTTAATTTCCCAGTGTAAACAGACCCTAAAAGCTCAAGGCCCCTGTCTGTATGGGAATATAAGTGTTTGTCATCATTCCTTTTAGAACCTTTTAAAGCATGACTCTGGATAACATTTGAACTCTCCTGTTGACTGGCCTTACTTGACTCTTGCATTTGGAAGAAGAGTTGTAGTGTTTCTAAGTCTTGTAATATTTTATGTTTGACAGCCCCAGCTCTTACAGTGATTACATGAGAACCTCATCTTTCATTATAAACCCCTCTTTCCCCATCCTTGCCCCCCCCCCCCCAAAAGTTCTGTCCCTCATGTTTGTAGGAAAAAAAACTTGAAAATATGAGCATACCCTAAAGACTCAAAAGCCAGAAGGCAAGTGAAAAGACCCCACATTTAATACTTGTGGCTTTTAAGCCAATCATGATATTTTGGGGGCCTGACTCACTTTTAAATGCTCAGGATTGGCTAGACTGCAGTTGACCTGTTATGGACACCACTGATAATCATAGGCTTGTCTCAGACACTCTCATCTGACACTAGTGTAAAGGTCTGATGTTAGTGAGTGTGACAACCATTTGAAACTAGTTTTATGGGATTTTAAAGGCTCCCTCCATATTTTTGTAGCTAAGAGATTTTAAATAGAGAACATGGAATACCAGCAAGCTTGTGAAATAGCACAATGAAGATCTAGCCTCATTTTCTACCCGCTTGTTAATGGAGATGTTAAACAATACAGTTACAGATGGTAGGGGTTGGAGGTGGAACAAACAAATACAAAGAATCCTATAGCAGTTTTTAAAAAAAAAAAAAAATCACCTTGCCTTGGCACAGGCTATATACCCCTGTGCTTTTTAGTGAGACACTTGCTAGATAGAGTTAAGTTTTTCTAATTTAGCAGATGGGTATTTTTCCTGTGGTGGTGGCCATTTTGTGTCCCAGAATCTAAGCTTCCATTTTCAATAAAGTTTCTCACTGTTATGGCTTAATTTACACTGGAAAAATATTCTCTGTAATCATTAATATTGCCCAGGGTACTAGAGCTTCTGCATTAGCAATCCTAATGCACTTTTCTGTGCATTCACACATAGCAGTGTAGTAAAGTAGTGTTAAACACATTGCCCCTTGGCCTCTGACCCAGCATGATTACTTTATTCAAGGGCTTGGGAGAGATTTCAAAAGGGAGTCTATGAGTAAGGGTTCAGTGGAACTGTGGGAGATAGGATCAAACTCCTAAAAGTCCCAGGGAAGAGTAGCCTTTTCCTTAATATCATCCCAAAATGGAGGCTAGTCTGAATCCTCAGTGGTAGGATTATTTGTTTGAGCTACTGAAGATTTGCTAAGAGCCCCCCAGCAAGAGTTGGCATGCACTCACTTCATGCAAAAAGGCTCTGCTCCCTCCTCTACAAGGTAGAGGGAAGGGGACCTGTGCCAGGTCAGTTGGTGTTCTCCACATGGTGTATGGAGTAATGCTGCAGAACCCCTTGATGAGAGAAGAGACCACCCTTGATAGCTTGTGTGTCTCAGGCAAAGCAAGCACTGTGGAAGCTGCCTATACTGGACAATTACTGGTTAGTGGAATATCAGGTTGGGGAAGTTACAGTAGGTCCAGTAGTGCTGGAGGTGTGTAAGGACCTGTAATTAACCTAGCAAATGGACTGATGAACATTGAAGAGCTTCTCTAACAGTCCTGCAGCCTTTGGTAGTAGGTACCTAGTCTCCACCCACTCTATCAGCACAAGAGAAGTATTAGGAAAGGCTACTCGTCATGGTAACTTTCATGGACTGGCTCATCAGTTGTGGCTATCTAAAGAAAGAGGCCAGATAATGTGCATAAGAGTAAATGGTTTTTGTTTTTATTTTAATATTAAGGCTGTTTTAGGAGGGAAAGTTGCTTTCAAGGAGGGATGATGCACAAAGGTGTAAGTGGACTCTCACATGAGTAGGATTTGGTTTGCATGCAGAGCATGAGGGAATACTTTAGTTAAAAAAAAAAAAAAACACTTACAGCCCCTGCCTTTACACTGTTAATTAACAATGTCAGAGGAGCAAGCATCGATCACTGTACCAGCCCAAAAACTTCAAGTGGTTTTTGGATTGTTAAAACACCCATTACAGCAGTTGGAGCAGCACTACCTCTCTGTTCAACTAAGTCTACATTTGATTCTAGGCCCCTAATCACCAAGAAGTTAAATAGGAGGGAATGGTAAAGAGGAATAAGTGATTAAAGGGGCTGGATAGACTAATTGAAGCAGCATGGTTGGTGTAACTAATTGACAACCAACATAGGCTGTAACTTTCCATTAGGTCTACCCACCTAGGGGGGAATAGAATTATGCAGACAAGTATGGGGCTGACAAGGTAAATGTAGGCTAAATAGCAAGTGGCAAACGTGACTGCTCTAGCTGTAGCCAGTGGTAGGAATCCCCCATTACTTCAGATCTTAGCTGCCATGCTGTTCTATGAACTAACATTAGGAACGTTAACAGTTCTGTTTAACAAACAAGAAGAAATAGGGCCAGAGGAAGTTTCACTGTGTTTAAATGTATGACCAACAAACCACAAGCCTTCAATCTAACAGTCAACTTTTAAAGTTCTTTGTGCTTGATCAGACAAGCCTTTTCATAAAGGAGAGATTCTGCCACCTGTTATTCAAAAGCAGAGCAGAAAATGTGAACCTTAAGCTACCAAGGGCACTTTACCACACCACCTTCTAGGACCCCTGTGCATTATAAGCAGGCCTGTATTTTATTCTAATAAAGTGGGAATTCTAGCTTGTAATTCACCAGTGACAGCATAACTAAAGAGGTATTTGAGTAGAGTACAGAGGGACACAGTTAATGTTTTTTAGGGCCATGCTTTGAGTATCCCTTGGGCAATCTCCTCAGAAAGGGTTACAAACTGGTATTGTCTCACCTCCCCCAACCACTAGTTTGATATTATGGAGTTAAAGGAACAGTTTCCTGAAGCCTTCCACTGAACTGGAATAGGAGACCTATGCAAGTAGAAGCTTCTTTGTCAGGAATGGCAGAAATGTGTGTACGGTTAACAACATTATAGCAGCTCTCCCCTCAAATTTCTCATGCGACTTCTCCCAAAGCAGTGAAGAAATTCTGGGTTTACAGAGAAAGCTAGAATCAATTTGCAGAGCATACAGTTTTGAAATGTCATGACAGGAAACACTGACACACACTTGCTGAAGATAAGCTTCACAATACAAAAGTTTGATTGAAACCAGTATTGGGGCCAGCTTTTGGTGGACAATGTTTTATTGCAAAAATGTAACCCAATAGCAGTACTAAGGGCATCCCCATCCTCTTTCATTACTGAAAATAAATTATAGTGAGTCATTCTACCTGTCTAACCAAAAGCCTGAAAACTATCTTTGAGTTCTAAGACTAAACTATGGTGTCATTTCCACAACCTGAACAGCAACGGTTTTATAGGGGATGATTTTTAGTCAATTCCTTTCATTTTAAGCAAGGGATTAGTAAGAATAATAGGGAGTCTTTCAGCTCTCATTTGAATTATGAACTGCAACCACCAAAAAGTGGCCCTGGTACGAGTCAGTGTCAGCAGAAAGACCAAAGAAGACTGAAGGCAGCTCTTCTCACCCACTGAAGTTGGGAAAAAGTCTTGGGAGTACCCCTAGGGCCACTCGCATACCAGTCAGATTATTCTGGCTGCTATATAAGCAATAGGGATGGAGGCTAAGCTGTGTGGCAAAGGGAGGACGATAGATGTGGCAGTACTGTCTCCCTGATCAAAATACCAGTAATAAGTTATGGCGCTGTATCTGCCACAGATCTGCCATCAGCATCGCCCTGAATGGAGATCTGAACACTTGAGTAATGCAAGCCAAACAGCCATGAATAAAAAAAGTGTAAGTACGCATGTCACACATTGTAAAGCTATTTATGAAGACCAAAGAATTTGATCTACAGCAGGATGTGTATCCTAAAGGAAACAGCACAAAACCTGGTTACAGTCAGCCTCTGGCACAGCCAGAAGACTATTCAGAGAGTCTATTCAAAGGCAGTTTCACAGTTCTCTTCAGGCTAGCAGCACCTAGTCTTCTCCTCTCAGCTCATAGTCTTTGCTTAAGTACCAACAGCTGCCATGTTCAAGGCAATCCAGCACATTTGACTATTGCAACACCTATCTCCTGGAGAGTGTTACAGGCCAAAACGGCAAGGTAGTGATACATTATAATGATGGTCTGAGGCCAAACAGGAAACATATGGAATCATCAGCCACACCTTCACAGCTTTTATGATTGAGACATCTCATCAGCAAGAGCACTGGGACTTCTCTGTTCTTGGACTATCAATCACCGGCCTGGAATCCAGATAGATGCTGTTTGGAGGATGCTCCCCATGAAGCTGCAAGGTGTTGCGGGCTATCAGCTCCTTTGCCATCAATGTAAACACCTCATCTACATTCTGGGCCTCTTTGGCTGAAGTCTCCAACACAGCCAATAGCCCATGCTTCTCTGCCAGTGTACAGGCATCTTCAAAAAGGACTTGGCGGTTCTCCGCTACATCCGATTTGTTCCCTTTAAATAAGAAGGCTTCCATTAATGGTCTGCATTGTAATGTATGAATTGCAGACAATGCAATTGGTTAGTTTCCCAATTTTTTTTTTTTTTTTTTAATATTTATTTTTTAAGAGATTTTGTGCTGAGGAATAAAATTATGCCAAACAAGATTTCTAGTGAGCAGAACATGAAACACTAAAACCAAGAAAGTTTCATGCATGGAAACTACATCAACTTTTTGGGGCCTGTGGTGAAGGTTACCAAATTCATGCTGCAAATTGTTAATACATTTTCTTGCTCATGGATTTGCTTTAGGGAAATGGTGCCAAAGCACTGACTTGGAAAGAATTAGATTCACCTACTACTTTGTAACTTCTTAGAGGTTTTGCCGAGTTAGATAATTCAGTTTAGACAGGTGTTTTCTAATGTGGCTATTTTTTCTTTCTAGGTAGGTTAACTGTTAAAGTGATCTCACACAAAATGCCAATATATTGTGCACAATATAGCTCCTTATAAAACACGTCTCCACATGTTCCAAATATCTCTGTTAATTTTCTCATCAGTATCAAATGTCTATTCAGAAGACCATTAATGGAAGCCATATATATTCTGGTACTACCAATTAATTTGTCCTATATCTTTAGGTGGATGCTGAAATCCCAGCACCAATACTGGGATATTGCTGGACTAATTCAGGTCTCCTATGTGAAAACAGGAACGTTTATAGCCTCAGCCCGTGGTAAGGGACTATCTTCCCAGTTTTGGATATTAACAAGATCCAGTATTACAATTAAGGAGTTTTTAGGTAAAGTCAGAAGATACATGAACCTATCACTGTTAGCTAGCTTAATATGAGCTACAATTTAAATATAAATAAGCAGCAACTTTGCATAGGCAGATTGACTGTATAACAGTTCTATCAGTATAAATCAAAATTTAGTCCAAAACCAGAATGCACCTCAAGCTAATAAATAGACTTGGAAGGATTAGATTTATCAGTAAGTGTCATTAAACATCAGTTTCACCGTATACACACAAAATGAAAAATATTTCCATTGATAATAAAAGTCTACAGACAGACAGAGTAGGAAAATTGCTGCTTGAGAACTTACTAGAGTTTGATTTAAGGCTATTTAATTTATATATCTATATTTGTTTTGACAATGTGTGTTTTAATGGTTATAAAGTTGCATATCCATCCAAACACAGAGGCTTCTTATAAAACAGATTTTCCTCCCCTGCCTGAACTTCCATATTCTCCTGGCATATACGATATTTTACTAGTGGTAAGTTTCAAATTGCTCAAGGATGTTGAAACTTGTCTTTTCAGCAAATTCAAAACTTATACTTTCAGAAGTCATTTTTCTAGAGGGGCTTTATAAAAAAAAAAAAAAATCCCACACCCCAGCTTCATAGCATATCTGTTTATTTTCTTACATGTCTCCTCTCTGTCCCCGCCACTCATTTCAAATGTGAAAGGTTAGGAATCATAAGTTATTTTGCATTAGAAATTTACACTAGAATGAATTATTATATAACTGAATAAATGGGAAAGGTTCAGACAGTTTGAATAGCAAGTAAAAGCTAAGCAGTACCAACCTTTGAAATACAGAGTCAGTGTTTTATCCTGAGACAATGAATCTATACTGGACAATTTCCAAAGGGTTTAGGGCTTTCTTCATTTGTTTGTTGAGCGTAATAGATTGTGTTTCCATTTCAGGAAAGAAATAAACAGACTAAGGGCTATAGAGTTCAAATGACTCCTATTCCCTTGTTGACACCAAGATCTACAGCTCCATGCAAGTCAGACCTTTTTTTTCATGTCACTTCTTCAGAAGAGGACTAGGAAGGACTTACCTATTTATGAAGAATTAGGAGTATAGTATTTTAAAGTGTATGTTAGCAGGGGCTCACAGCTCCCAGAGCCACAGCCACCAAGCTTGGGGGCCCAGCCTTGCCAAGCTACGGGGCCAAGTCAGATTGTTGTTCTGTGGCTTGTATAAATATGCTGCTGTCAGCACTGTGCTGATAACAGAACAGGCAAAAGCAGCAGGCTCTCTCACTTTGCCAGCTCAACCCCCTTTCCTGTGGATGAGAAGAGCAATAACTACAACTTCTGATTGCAGGAGGGAGGGAAGGGAGGAATAACCCTGCTTCCCATCAACCACTCTCCTTGTCTGTGGAGAAAGAAGGCCGGGGGGGGGGGGGGGAGGGAGACAGGCAGCAGCCTTCCTGCTCTAGAAGAGGGTCCCCATTGCCAGCCTGTTTCCACTTAGGATCAGCCCCCCTGGGCAGTAGAAGCAAGATCACATCAGTAGAAAGGACACCAGAAGGAGAACATATGGAATATCAGAGAGGGGTTTGAGATGGGTGCATTTTTGCCCATTGACAACTTGTTGTGCTCGTGTGTATTGGAACCATTGGGCCAAATTCATCATTTCTGAAAGTGGGCCCATGTCCAGTGACCTCAAGAGAGCTGCCCCGATTAGACTAGCAGTAAGTTTGTTCCATTATAATGGGGCAAAAAACAAGGAATAGGATATGAACACTTGATGTTGTGAGGACAATCACTTAATTCCCATTTCCAGCTTAAAAAAAAAAAAAAAAAAGCTCAAGTTACTATACTCATTCTGTTCTATGTATTTTGAAAAATTGATGTAACTAGAACCTGAGATGAAGTGGTGAGGAGGGGGGGGAGGGGAGGGTTAAGGCTATGTATCAAAAATAAAAATTCAAATAGCAAAAAGTTTGACTCCTACCAATTAACATCAGGACTAAGTTAGCAGCTCCATATTTTTCAATTTCATGAATCCAATGAGGAATAGATTCAAATGTGGACCTCTTGGTAAGGTCATAGGCAAGGATGGCACCATGGGCACTGCGATAGTAACTCTGAGTTATCGTCCGGAAGCGCTCCTGGCCTGCAGTGTCCCATACCTGAATCTGGAGGAGGAAAAAAAAAAAAAAAAAAGTAATGCCAGTGAAGTCTAGTGAATGCCACTTCAGAGTTTGCACTGGAATTTATGATATTCAATACCCCTAGGTGTTATCTACCCTCAGGGTATGGCTACACTAGAGATCTTACACGAGTGCAGCTCCACTGATGCAGCTGCGCTGCTGTAAGCTCTGTAGTGCAGACGCTCTACAGATTGGAGAGAGCTCTCCCGTTGACTTAATTAATCCACCCGCAACCAACAGCAGCAGCTATGTCAGCGGGAGAAGCTCTCCTGCCGGCATAGTGCTGCGCACACCAGTGCTTAGGTCCGTGTAACTTAGGTCACTAGGGGCGGGGTGGCTTATTTACACCCTGAGTGATATAAGTTTTGCAGATATATGTGGAAGTGTAGACAAAGCCCAAGGCTACAACCGCTTTAGTGAACCTACTGACAACATGGTTTGGTTTTGCCGGTATACATGTGAAAAACTATGTTATAACCAAGGTGCAGCATGGTTATAACACAATTCAGGCTGGTCTGTGCAGACAGAACCAAACCATGCTATAATGTGGCTTGGACATTATTCCAGAGGAATTATGTTCCCTAACTGGTTTGTAACTGTATTATGAAGAGGGCTAACATGTTGTGGCCTTAGGAGTGGGAGGGAAGAAAAGAGACAGTATCTTGTGCAGCCCAGGTATGGAAAAGGATGAAATCAGTCAGTCTGTTCTATAGCCAAATACTCAGGGCTGAGCTGGGAGGAAGCTGTGCACTGCTCCTGTAACCAATAGGAAGCTGGGGGAGGGGGGGGCAGTGCCTGGGGGTAGCAGCCCACCGAGGCCCCCCAGCCCACCCTGCTTAGGAGCCCCAGGTAAGCACCACACCCCCTCCCGGAGCCTGCACCTCCGCCTCTTTCCCACACCCCCCCTCCTGCTCCTAAACTCCCTCCCAGAGCCTGCACCCTCTCCTCCTGCACCCCCAGCCCACACACCCCCTTCCACCGCCAAACTCCCTCCCTCCGCACCCTAAACTCCCTCCCAGAGCCTGCACCCCCACCCCAGAGCCTGCACCCCAACTCCATCCCAGAGCCCAACCTCTCACCCCTTCTGCACCCAAACTCCATCCCAGAACCTTAGGCAGGTGGGGGGCGGAGTTTGGGGGGGGGGGGGCGGGTTCTGGGCACCTCCAGAGGGTCTGCAAATCTGCCGCCCCTCCTCCCTCAGTGCTGATCAGGATGTCGAGTCCTAACTGTCCCCTGCTCTGGGTCACCACGGAGCCTGTGACAGCCACTAACCTTCACCTTCCTGCCATCGATCTCCAGCGAGCGCACGGTGAAGTCCACCCCGATGGTGTTCTGCTGCTTCTCGTGGTACTGCCCCGACTTGAAGCGGTGCACCACGCAGGTCTTCCCCACGTTGGAGTCTCCGATCAGGATGATCTTGAACAAGTAGTCGAAGGCTTCCTCCGACTCGGAGCTGGAGAAGGACATCATCCTCCTCCTCCTCCCCTCGGCTCAGCCTGACCCCCCTGGGAGGGAGCACAGAGACGGCCTTCAGAGCCCTGAGCGCCCCAGGGCATGGCCACCCGTGGGGCGAGAATTGCGGCGTGCGGCTTCCCGCACAGGCCATATAAAGCGCAGAGCCCGCGGGCTGCTCCAGAGCCGCTGGCACGCGAGGGACACGCCTCTCCCGCCGAGCACGGAGCCGCCTTTCCTTCCCCTTCCCGCCAAAGGCTTCTGCCTCCTCCCTCGGGAATCGCTTCGGGGGGGAGTTTAATGAGAGCTGCGGCCTGCCCTTGTAGACAGGCGGGAAAAAAACCACGCGCCTGGCGTTGCGAAGTGACTTAAACACCCAGAAAGACAGAAAAAACCCCACCCCGCCCTAGTTCCGGAAAGCGCAGCTTCACCTCCACATCAGAGTGTGCCGAAGCCACGTGTCTTCCCCGCGCCCTTTTCCCCCACGGCACCGAGTCCATCTTAGCTTGTTTTCTTCCACAACTTCTCCTACCCGGCGTTGATGTTAGCGCCGGCCGGCCGGCGACCCGCTCTGCCTTCTCCACCGGGACCAAGCGGGGCTGGGAGCTACGGGGGCGTTGAGCCGCACGCAGCCAGAAGCGCCCCAGCCACCTTGTGCGCGCCGCGGTTTACTCACCTGTTACTCACCCCGTTCTCTTACCTGTGCGAACAGGTACCGCTGGCTCGCTTTGTACCCTCGCCCGCCCCTTCTGGCCTTTTCCTCGCTGCCTGCTGGGAAACGTAGTCCGGAGACAGGCCGCGCTCCTTCGGGCAGCGTCTCTCGCCGCCCCCTAACAAGGTGCTCAGTGCCCCGGAACAGTGGGAGCCAGCGAGGCGGTGTGGAAACAGGCCGCCTGCCAAGTCTGCCCGCCCCCCGGAATATTTCTGCTGTGGCGTGCGGGCAGAATATGGGGAAACGAGCGCAGCAAACGCTCACACAGCAGCCCCCGTGTGCTTCTGTGGCAGACCTCTCACCTCCCTGCAGGTGTCAGAGTAGCAGCCCTGTTAGCCTGTATTCGCAAAAAGAAAAGGAGGACTTGTGGCACCTTAGAGACTCACCAATTTATTTGAGCATGAGCTTTCCTGAGCTACAGCTCATGTATCAGAGTCTTCTTCAATGGCCTTCAGTAGTGGCTCCGTGTGACACGTGCGAGGGGCAATGAAATGATTAGCTGGGAGGGTCGCCGGGGTGGTCCGTTTCTCACGGCGGCGCAGGGCCGGCGGCGAAGAGCTGAGCCGGGGAAGGGGGGCCGGGGGTTGGTGGTGGGGAATGGGGGGACCCGGGCTTCCCCTGCGACTGGGAACGGGGTAACCGGGGCTGCCAGGGGCTTGCCACTGGACGAGGTGTTTCTGCGGTGACGTCATTATCCGCTGGACACTGTCTTGCCCCCCGGCACAGCTGCCAGCTGGAAAGCGACTGTGTGCCGAGCTGCCGTGGCAACGCGGTTATTGGGTCACACGTCACACCCCAGGCCTAAGAACCGGGTTTCCCTTAAACGTGGCCCGGGAAGTTTGTCCAGCTAGCAGCCCTCCCAGACTACAGCGGTCCTGGGGCTTTATCGTCTCTCCCTTGCCCTGGGTAAGCCCTTTGGGGGGCCCAAACCCTGCCCCCGCTTTCTAAAAGGCTCCGCGGGGGTCTGGTGGGAGGAGAAGGACTAAAAATAACAGTGCCATGGGTGCGCACGGTGCGGGACGTGGGAGTGGCACTGGGAAGGGGATGCAGCAGCAGCCACACAGCCCGTGGGCAGCTCGGTAGCGTGCCCGCTATTGCCTGCGTGTGGGTGGGAGCTCAGCCGCGCGGAGAGCGATGTAGCTGGGCAAGGACTACAACTCCCAGCATGCGCTAGGGTGGCGCGGGCGGCCTCGCCCCCGGAAGAGACGGGATCACGTGACTTCCTGTAGCTGGCCTGGAGGTGCTGGCAGGTGAGCTGCGTTGACGTGGAAGGAGTCGGTGGGAAGCTTTTGAGCGCGTGAAGAGGGAGGTGAGCGCCGGGCCTGGCCTTGTGCCTGGGGAGGGGAGGGAAAAGCCCCCCCCCCGCCCGTTTAACTGCACTCAGAGAGTGGGTGGGGGGCGATCTGCCTGCAGCTGCCATGTGGCCCCTCTGCTTCCAGCCGGGGCTGAGCCTCACCCTCTCTAATAATGGACTTCTTTGCCCAGGGTGGGGTAAAGTGACCAGACAGCAAATATGAAAAATCGGACAGGGTGGGGGATAATAGGAGCCTATATAAGAAAAAGACCCCAAAATCGGGAGTCTCCCGATAAAATCGGGACAGCTGGTCATGCTCGACGGGGGTATTGCCAGCTTTTCTCCCAGGTGCCATCTGGGAGATGATAGCTCTTCTGTTGCTCCAGAGCCATGGGCTCCCCTGTCTTCTCTTCAGCCAGACGATCTCTGCTGTTTTTGTTCATATCAGTTGGGCTCCCCCTTATTTCCACGTGTGGGGTTTAGGGTCTGTATGGCTCAGGAGTTGTCATTGTTTTCAGGTTTGGAAGAGTGGGTTTGGGGATCCTTGATCGGAAACAAAACTTGCTTATACTCAGTAGTGTCTTCCAGCTGAGAATTTCGAAATGCTTTGCGAACTGTAGTGCTTCATGAGTTCTCTGAGGTTAAAAAAAGAAGAAAAAAGCAGTACTCCTGCTCCTAATGCACACATTCAGAACCTTTGTGTGCAGAAATGCAGGCCCCCTGCTGCAGGTGTGAAACCAGAGACAACGCAGTATCCTTTGGAATTTAGGCTAATGACCTCTGTGTTCTGCAGCAAACTGCTTTAACAGGAATAGTGCCAATGCTAGACGGTTATAGCTGATTTTGAAAAAGTTAATGAAATAGCAAGTAATGATGCTATGCAAATACTGGTAATCAAACTCAACCATCACTTTTTACTAATAATTCCTTAGCATTGGCTGTTTCAGTGAAGATTTTTTCCAGTGAACTCAATTGTTAAAATAGTCAAGAACAGTGAACATTTAAAAGAAAGTGTTCAAAAATCTGAGTGAATTCACTGACAGTAGCATTTATTCATCTCTACTTAGGAGTCACTGTAGATATGTGAAGAAATCTCTCCCTTTTGCAATAACAGTTAAAGCAATTAGAAAACTTGGATGTGTTAAAAATTGAAAATAATCTGGCTTAAGAGCTGACCTGCAAATGGCGATAGAGAGATTTGCTCTTGTACCCTTTTTTTGTTCTTTAACATGTGGAGAGAGAGAGAGAGAGAGTCCGAAAAGACTTTTTTTTAAAAAAAAGCTTTTCTTCTAGTTTTTCACCTTGGAAATATGAAGAATATTAACTTGGGTCTTCCCTAGCTGCTTTGGAGGATCACTGGCTGGTATCAGGAATGTTTGAGTTCTTAACACCTTAATTGAAGTGGGGGAGGAGGGTGTTGAGTCTTTAACAAAGGCTTATTCAGAATGTTAATTGGTTGAAGTTAAGTATGTATAAACAAACAGACAAGACCATTTTAAACAGTCTTAACTAATACCGTCCCCTCTTAAAGGCTTAGCTTTCACTTACTGGGTTCCTGTCACTTCACTAGTTTGCTCGTTGCCATAGTATTTTCTAGCCTAGACAGGGCATTAATTCCTAATGTGTAAAAGTCAGGAAAAAACTTGGTTTAAAAAAAAAGCTCAGACCTTCTTTTATACATCATAAAGTATGTCTCCCTTGCCATATACCTGCAGGTCACCTTCAGGAAATGTAGCTGGGATTGAAAAGCTCTAGAGAAGGGCACCTTAGATACAATAAAGATACGTGCTCTGTAAATACCGTAGAGGCCACAGGGTCAAAACTGTGGCTAGATATTGAAAAGAGTGAGGCAACTCTCACCAGTAAGATTTGCATTGGTGTATGCTAAAGCAGTGTCAAATAATACTCATGTTTCAGAGCGTAAGCCGGAGTAGTCAATAGATCAGGGGTGGGCAAACTTTTTGGCCCGAGGGCCATATCGGGGTGTGAAATTGTATGGAGGGCCGGATAGGGAAGGCTGTGCCTCCGCAAACAGCCTGGCCCCCGCCCAGTAGCCAGCCCTTCCCGCTTCCTGCCCCCTGACTGCTCCCCTCAGAACCCCCAACCCATCCAATTCCCCCGCCCCTCCACTTCTTGTCCCCTGGCTGCCCCCTCCCAGGACCCCCCGCCCCAAACCACCACCCTGGGACCCCACCCCCTATCCAACCCTCCCTGTCCCCTGACTGCCCCCCTGATCCCTATCCACACCCCTGCCAGGCCCCCCTGGACCCCACCTCCTATCCAACGCCCCCCCCATCCCTGACTTCCCCAACCCCTATCCACATCCCCACCCCTGACAGGCCCCCCGGGACTCCCACGCCCTATCCAGTCCACCCTGTTCCCCGTCCCCTGACTGTCTTTCCCCACCCCCACCCCCAAACCTTCGCCCCATCCAACCGTCCCCTGTCCCCTAACTGTGTCCCGGGACCCCCTGCCGCTTATCCAACCCCCTTACCATGCCGCTCAGAGCAGCAGGAGCTCACAGCCCCAACACCCGGACGGAGCCAGCCGCGCTGCCCGCGCGGCGGCCTAGCTGCACAGGAGGAGGGACAGCAGGGGAGGGGCCAAGGGCTAGCCTCCCCAGCCAGGAGCTCAAGGACCGTGCAGGACTGTCCCGCGGGCTGTAGTTTGCCCACCTCTGGAATAGATGGACTGAGGGTCAAATCTGGACCACCAGATGCTTTTGAATTCTTTTTATTTACTTATTGTTATGTTGTTTTTTATTTTCTCTGAAGTCTGGACCTTGACTATACATTGACCAAGAAATTTGGACCTTCACAAAAAAATAATTGACTATCCCTGTAAACTGATCACATCAGAAAGGATTTTTTTTCCTTTCTGTGCCATTGACAAATTGCATTATAGAGTGCTTAGGTTTCCTCTAAAGAACTGGGTATTTTTCATTGCTTGGTGGCTAGGTGGGTGGATGGACAAAGATGTCAGGATATCTAATTTGATGTATGTGACGTTATTGACTTGAACTGGGACAGCATAGAACATTGTTGCAACCAAGGTCCTGTAGTGGCACCAGATCTTGTATAAAGGGGGTCAGATAAGGTGTCTCAGACAAGGTTATGGCTTGCTGGTTACGATTATGCTGTCTATATGTGTGTATCATTTTTGTAGTTAAAGTTATGAATATTGTGTCTATACTGTCTGTATTTCAAACTTATGCTATTCCTCTGGGTGACACCCCAGACAAGTTGGTGTCAGCTCTGCCTAGCCTGCTGGATGGCCCATTAAGGACCATCAGATATACAAATGACGCATTGAGAGAAGGCAGACACGCCTTGCATCTTAGCAAGATATGCAGGGACATGCCTACGGACAGAACTCTGACGTTTTTCCATGCCATGTGTGGGACAGCTTGTCTTTGGAATAAAGAAAGAAAGACCACATGGCAAGAGAATATAAAAAGCTGCTGCTGAAATTTGCTACACTGAAGCTTTGAACCAAGAACTGAAAGACCCATCCCAGTTGTGCATGTATTCCAGAGACTTGATTTGAACCTGCAGTTTATTCTATCACTGCTGCAAGCCTGAACCAAGAACTTTGCCATTACTGTATGTAATTGATTCCATTTAACCAATTCTGTCTCTCATCTAGATCTTTTCCTTTTATGAATAAACCTTTAGATTTTAGATTCCAAAGGACTGGCAACAGCGTGATTTGTGGGTAAGATCTGATTTGTATATTGACCTGGGTCTGGGGCTTGGTCCTTTGAGATCGAGTGAACCTTTTTCTTTTACTGGAGTATTGGTTTTCATAACCATTCATCCCCAGAATGAGTGGCACTGGTGGAGATACTGGGAAACTGGCGTGTCTAAGGGAATTGCTTGTGTGACTTGTGGTTAGCCAGTGGGGTGAGACCAAAGTCTTCTCTGTTTGTCTGGTTTGGTTTGCCTTAGAGGTGGAAAAACCCCAGCCTTGGGCTGTAACTGCCCTGCTTGAAGCAATTTGTCCTGAATTGGCACTCTCAGTTGGGTCCCGCCAGAGCCAGCATCATTAGTCAGTGGCGTAGTTGGCAGGATCCACAGAACCAGGTCAATTAAACTTTGGGTCAGAATCCCACGCTATCCAAATTTGAATTTTGGTATTGAGAGTTTGGTTGGTTAAAGAGCAGTTGCAGTGGGTGAGCGAAGAGCATATGAGGGCCTTGGCAAAAAAGCTCTGGAAGATCTGTGTTCAGAAAAGGGGATAAGCTTTAGAAAGAAAGCTACAAATCAAGAACTGAGAAATCTGTTCGTGGCCAGTAATCAGGAGGCAGGAGCACAGCCCTTACCTGAGGCTACAGAAGCTGCAGAAAAAATTAGAGTGCAAAAGGCAACAAATAAACTGCAACTTGAGCATGAACGGAATCTAGTAGATCTTTGATTGCTGGAAAAGCAAAAGAATGCTGAGTTCAAAAGAGAAGCAGCTGAGAGAGAAGAAAAAGCTCGTAAAGTGCATCTGGAACTGCTAGCTGCTGAGGAGAGAGCTCAACAGAGGCAACAGGAGACTCACAAGATGGAACAGGAGACGGCCAAACTTCAGCTCCAAGTCATGGAAGAGCGGAGAAAGTCACCGCCACCTGGTACTCCACTTCCCCACCGCCATGAGGAAAACTGGGAAAGGATGTGTCCCATTTACAATGATACTGAGGATATAGATTTCAGAGTAGCAGCCATGTTAGTCTGTATCCGCAAAAAGAAAAGGAGGACTTGTGGCACCTTAGAGGCTAACAAATTTATTTGAGCATAAGCTTTCATGAGCTACAGCTCGAGTGAGCTGTAGCTCACAAAAGCTTATGCTCAAATAAATGTTAGTCTCTAAGGTGCCACAAGTTCTCTTTTTGAGAATATAGAGGAGTTTTTGTCTACCTTTGAACGGCTCTGCAGTCTGTACCAGATCCCCGATGATCAGCGAATGCCTGTCCTGCTGACCAGACTGACTGGAAAATCCAGGGAGGTATTTAATGAACTGGGGGAACAAGAAGCCTTGGATTATGAGCGGTTTAAAGATTCTGTGTTGAGGCGGTTCAAGGTTACTCCCGATTCTTACAGAGTTAAGTTTAGAAAGTTTAAAATGTCTAATGATTGTACTTTTGTAGGTTTCAGAGTAGCAGCCGTGTTAGTCTGTATTCGCAAAAAGAAAAGGAGTACATGTGGCATCTTAGAGACTAACCAATTTATTTGAGCATAAGCTTTCGTGAGCTACAGCTCACTTCATCGGATGTATTCAGTGGAAAATACGGTGGGGAGATTTATATACATAGAGAACATGAAACAATGGTGTTACCATACACACTGTAACCGGAGTGATCACTTAAGGTGAGCTGTTACCAGCAGGAGAGTGGGGGGAAAAAGCCTTTTGTAGTGATAAGGTGGGCCATTTCCAGCAGTTGACAAGAACGTCCGGGGAACAGTGGGGGGTGGAGGTGGGGAATAAATATGTGGAAATAGTTTTACTTTGTGTAATGACCCATCCACTCTCAGTCTCTATTCAAGCCTAAGTTAATTGTATCCAGTTTGCAAATTAATTCCAATTCATCAGTCTCTCATTTTGAGTCTGTTTTTGAAGTTTTTTTGTTGAAGTATTGCCACTTTTAGGTCTGTAATCGAGTGACCAGAGAGATTGTAGTGTTCTCCAACTGGTTTTTGAATGTTATAATTCTTGACGTCTGATTTGTGTCCATTTATTCTTTTACGTAGAGACTGTCCAGTTTGACCAATGTACATGGCAGAGGGGCATTGCTGGCACATGTGGACACCATCGTAGGGCCTAATCACATTGGTATGTGCAGGTGAACGAGCCTCTGATAGTGTGGCTGATGTGATTAGGCCCTATGATGGTGTCCACATGTGATATATGCCATCATGTGCCAGCAATGCCCCTTTGCCATGTACATTGGTCAAACTGGACAGTCTCTACGTAAAAGAATAAATGGACACAAATCAGACGTCAAGAATTATAACATTCAAAAACCAGTTGGAGAACATTGCAATCTCCCCACTGTATTTTCCACTGAATACATCTGATGAAGTGAGCTGTAGCTCACAAAAGCTTATGCTCAAATAAATTTGTTAGTCTCTAAGGTGCCACAAGTACTCCTTTTCTTTCTACTTTTGTAGAATGTGCTCATAAGCTGATGGGTTTTGTTAAAAAGTGGGTTGTGGGAGCAAAGGCGCAGGGGAGTTTTGAAAAACTGCTGGATTTAATAACTTTGGAACAGTTCTTAGACATTGTGCCTGACCATGTGAGAGCAGACTGTGTGTGATAGGGACCCTGAGTCAGTCCTACGGGCTGCAGAGATTGCAGATGCCCATACCCAAAACAGGGCTCAGGAAGGGTATAAACCCCAGGGGAAAATTAATCACCAGTTTCCCCAGTTCAAGAGGAGGGAAGGATTTAAAAGTAAACCTGGCCCTGACTATTATAAAGGAGCTCATGGGGGCCCAGAGGGTAGGAACTCTCACCACGAGAATAAACAGGCTGAATGCTATCACTGTGGTGTGCTTGGCCACATGAGACCAGATTGCCCAACCCTGAAGGGCAGCCCAAAACCAGCAACCCCAATTGCCGTGGCAAATGCTAATCCTGTTGTTATAAACTCACAGGCAAGCCACACAGAGCCCGGCGCTGCTGCCCTGTGTGCAAATGCTGTTTCTGTGGTCTCTGAAGAATTTGACCTTTAAACTCATTAAAGCTAAATATGGGAAAAAATAGTGCAGATTTTATTAGCAGTGCAGAAGTGAATGGAGTAAGGTGTATGGCATGGAGGGACACCGCAGCAGATATTACTTTGGTTAAAGCAAGTCTTGTCAGGGAGGAAGATTATTGGCTAGATGAAAGTGTAACTGTTGTAGCCCTATCTGAGTATTCTGTTAGGGTGCCTTTGGCTAAAATCCACCTTAAATGGAAGGGATTTGAGGGCACCATGGTTGTAGGAATGAAGAACACAATTCCTAAGGATCTTATGATTGGAAATGATATTAAAGCTATGTTCAGTCAAGTTATCACAAACCAGGCACAGGAGAGGATTAATCCTAACGTTGTGTATATGGAGGGCTTTTCCAAAAATTTGTCTTTGGAAAATAGCTGTTTGTCTGTGAATGAAGTTTCTGAATGTCTGTCTAATGTCTCAGAAGTGAATCTGGAATTAGATCAAGCACAGAAAGAACTCATTGGTCAGGACAATGTTTCTCAGGAGCAGATTAAAGTGGATGGTCAGGTTGAAGCCCTAACTGAGGAAGGAAAGGGTAGATTTTTGATGGGTGATGGATTGTTGGTTAGTACAGCTTGTAAAAGTGAACCGGAAAAGGGTAACTCTGATTTGCTGGAAGTAGCTCAGGGTAGTGAGAAGAGCAGCAGTTTATCTGTGGGGAGTGGCAATGTGCCTGGTAAGGAAAGTTTGGATGAGCCTAGGCAGCCTTATGAGCTGATGGCTTTGTCTAGTCAGCAGTTTGGGAAGGCGAGGATAGTGGAAGATGAGTGTCCCTATACCTTACCTGTTACCTTTATGGAGAATTGTGAAGTGAAGGAACTGTGCCTGTGTCTGTCAGGGGTATTGACTTGCCTATGGAGGGAGCTACCCCAGTCTCCAAGCAGTTGTCTGTGTACAGCCCTGTGTGCTGGGACAAGGGAAATGAGATCCCACGTTTGCGGCACTTGCAGCCGCATTGGGAGAGGTGCATTATGGGCAGCTATCCCAGCATGCAAGTGACTGCAATGTGCTTTTCAAAGGGGGCGGGGCGTGGAGTGTGACAGGGAGTGTGTTGTGTGTATGTGGGGGGAGAGAGAATGGGTTTTGGGGGGTGGCTAAGAGCATGTCCGCATGCTGTCTTGTAAGTTCAGACAGCAGCAGACCCGCCCCCCTCACCTCCCCACCGCCCTCTCTCACACACAGCATTCCACAGTAATGGGTGCTTTGTCTCGGAGCAGATAAGCAGAAACGGAGCTTTCAAAGGGCATATCCGCATTCCTGCAGCGCTTCCAAAACAATGAGAAGAGTGGCCACTTGACTTAAGGGGATTATGGGACGTTTCCGGAGGCTGATCAGAGTGCAGTAATGCAACACCTCGTTCACACTGACGCCCGGGCATTTCAGCCAAGACACAACAAGCGTTAATCTTCTCGCCGAGGTGGAGTACCAGGAGTGCTCTAGCCGTGGAGTCAGAGCTTTCTACGTGCCTTGCCAGTGTGGACGGATAGTGAGCTGGGGTGCCCAGGGCTCCTTTAATGTGCTCTAATTCGCAAGGGTATCCAAGCCCCAAGACTCGCCCAATAGTCTGGTTTGAACCAGAGTCTCATGTCCTAGGTGAGTGCTCTCACTGTCAGGCTAATGGCTATTCTGAGGCACATGTACACGCTGTATCCTTCCATCTCCCCAACCAGTCCTAATTATAACCTGCAGGTAGATTTGCAGTCAAAAGATGGTTGTCGCTATATATTTCATAGAATCATAGAATATCAGGGTTGGAAGGGACCTCAGGAGGTCATCTAGTCCAACCCCCTGCTCAAAGCAGGACCAATCCCCAATTAAATCATCCCAGCCAGGGCTTTGTCAAGCCTGACCTTAAAAACTTCTAAGGAAGGAGATTCTACCACCTCCCTAGGTAACGCATTCCAGTGTTTCACCACCCTCCTATGAAAAAGTTTTTCCTAATATCCAACCTAAACCTCCCCCACTGCAACTTGAGACCATTACTCCTTGTCCTGTCCTCTTCTACCACTGAGAATAGTCTAGAACCATTCTCTTTGGAACCCCCTTTCAGGTAGTTGAAAGCAGCTATCAAATTCCCCCTCATTCTTCTCTTCTGCAGACTAAACAATCCCAGTTCCCTCAGCCTCTCCTCATAAGTCATGTGTTCCAGACCCCTAATCATTTTTGCTGCCCTTTGCTGGACTCTCTCCAATTTCTCCACATCCTTCTTGTAGTGCGGGGCCCAAAACTGGACAGAGTACTCCAGATGAGGCCTCACCAATGTCGAATAGAGGGGAACGATCACGTCCCTCGATCTGCTCGCTATGCCCCTACTTATACATCCCAAAATGCCATTGGCCTTCTTGGCAACAAGGGCACACTGTTGACTCATATCCAGCTTCTCATCCACTGTCCACCCCTAGGTCCTTTTCCGCAGAACTGCTGCCTAGCCATTCGGTCCCTAGTCTGTAGCGGTGCATTGGGTTCTTCCGTCATAAGTGCAGGACCCTGCACTTATCCTTGTTGAACCTCATCAGATTTCTTTTGGCCCAATCCTCCAATTTGTCTAGGTCCCTCTGTATCCTATCCCTGCCCTCCAGCGTATCTACCACTCCTCCTAGTTTAGTATCATCCGCAAATTTGCTAAGAGTGCAATCCACACCATCCTCCAGATCATTTATGAAGATATTGAACAAAACCGGCCCCAGGACCGACCCTTGGGGCACTCCACTTGATACCTGCTGCCAACTAGACATGGGGCCATTGATCACTACCCGTTGAGCCCGACAGTCTAGCCAACTTTCTACCCACCTTATAGTGCATTCATCCAGGCCATACTACTTTAACTTGCTGACAAGAATACTGTGGGAGACCGTGTCAAAAGCTTTGCTAAAGTCAAGAAACAATACATCCACTGCTTTCCCTTCATCCACAGAACCAGTAATCTCATCATAGAAGGCGATTAGATTAGTCAGGCATGACCTTCCCTTGGTGAATCCATGCTGACTGTTCCTGATCACTTTCCTCTCGTGTAAGTGCTTCAGGATTGATTCCTTGAGGACCTGCTCCATGATTTTTCCGGGGACTGAGGTGAGGCTGACTGGCCTGTAGTTCCCAGGATCCTCCTTCTTCCCTTTTTTAAAGATTGGCACTACATTAGCCTTTTTCCAGTCATCCGGGACTTCCCCCGTTCGCCACGAGTTTTGAAAGATAATGGCCAATGGCTCTGCAATCACAGCCGCCAGTTCCTTTAGCACTCTCGGATGCAACGCGTCTGGCCCCATGGACTTGTGCACGTCCAGCTTTTCTAAATAGTCCCTAACCACCTCTTTCTCCACAGAGGGCTGGCCACCTTCTCCCCATGCTTTGATGCCCAGCGCAGCAGTCTGGGAGCTGACCTTGTTCGTGAAGACAGAGGCAAAAAGCATTGAGTACATTAGCTTTTTCCACATCCTCTGTCACTAGGTTGCCTCCCTCATTCAGTAAGGGGCCCACACTTTCCTTGACTTTCTTCTTGTTCCTAACATACCTGAAGAAAACCTTCTTGTTACTCTTAACATCTCTTGCTAGCTGCAGCTCCAGGTGTGATTTGGCCCTCCTGATTTCATTCGTACATGCCCGAGCAATATTTTTATACTCTTCCCTAGTCATTTGTCCAATCTTCCACTTCTTGTAAGTTTCTTTTTTATGTTTAAGATCCGCAAGGATTTCACCGTTAAGCCAAGCTGGTCACCTGCCATATTTACTATTCTTTCAACACATCAAGATGGTTTGTCCCTGTAACCTCAATAGGGATTCCTTAAAATACAGCCAGCTCTCCTGGACTCCTTTCCCCTTCATGTTATTCCCCCAGGGGATCCTACCCATCAGTTCCCTGAGGGAGTCGAAGTCTGCTTTCCTGAAGTCCAGGGTCCGTATTCTGCTGCTTACCTTTCTTCCCTGTGTCAGGATCCTGAACTCAACCAACTCATGGTCACTGCCTCCCAGATTCCTATCCACTTTTGCTTCCCCCACTAATTCTTCCCGGTTTGTGAGCAGCAGGTCAAGAAAAGCTCCCCCCCCCTAGTTGGCTCCTCTAGCACTTGCACCAGGAAATTGTCCCCTACATTTTCCAAAAACTTCCTGGATTGTCTATGCACCGCTGTAGTGCTCTCCCAGCAGATATCAGGAAGATTAAAGTCGCCCATGAGAACCAGGGCGTGTGATCTAGTAGCTTCTGCGAGTTGCCGGAAGAAAGCCTCATCTACCTCATCCCCCTGGTCCGGTGGTCTATAGCAGACTCCCACCACTACATCGCTCTTGTTGCTCACACTTCTAAACTTAATCCAGAGACGCTCAGGTTTTTCAGCAGTTTCATACCGGAGCTCTGAGCAGTCATTTCTCTTCTTCCACTATTCCCAGGGTACGTGCTTTGCCTATTTAAAGAAACGAACCAACCCTAGAACACTTTGCCATTTAACATTCATCAGCAGTTAGTGGCTATAGCATATTTAGTGCCAGGCATGTCTGCCTTAGGAGACCTTAGCAGTAAGATTTTCACTGCGGAGGTTCATTTAATGAAATCTTTTTTTAAAAAAAATATGGGATGGAAGAGGAGAAGAACCACCTGTGGAGTAACCATGGGATGGGGATTTCCATAAACATTTTGCTTTTCTGCCCTAGGGTTCAATTGAGAAGCAATACAGCAGCCAGTAACCCAGAAAAGAGGGAGGGAGGGAGACTGGGTGGTGAGTGTTAAGTGCTCCAAATTGGATTGTGTGGCTGAAAATTAGAGATGCGTCCACTTTATTTTCTTCCTGTCAAACATGCAGAGCATCACAAAGGCATCTGCACATGTGAAGGAAGACAGAGAAATTCTGTGTTTCTCCTGTCCCACTAAGTTCTCTTTGGTAAACTGGCTCACAGCCCAAAGGAGGAATGTTTCCATAGCTGGAATTCAGAATGTGTGGTGGGTTTCAGTGCTGTTTTGCAACACTGCTCCCACTGAATGGTTTTCTAGTTTGATTTGGCTAGCCAATGTTGACACGGCTAAATCACAAGTCTCCCCACCCATGCAGTGTTTTAAATGTTTGTATAGTACAGTGTATTGACGCTTTTTTTATTTGCATAAAACAAACTGTGGGAGGGAAAGGGAGTGTTAACTAGCTGAAAATTGGCTGGTAATACCAATAACTACTGTTAATATTCCCAGAGCCAACTTTATAGCAGTGTCGAAGATATGCTCTCTAGGGAACAGTTCAGCCCTGGTGGGGCAGAGGGGATGTATTGGAGCAGTATTCACCAACCAGTCGATAGCCATTGACTGGTTGATCCCGGAGACTCTCCCAGTTGATTGCGATCTCCGGCCGCTAAAAGTCTGGCGGCGCAGCAGGGCTGCAACTAAGGCAGGCTCCCTGTCCACCCTGGCCCCATGCCGCTCCTGGAAGCGGCTAGCATGCGCCTGTGGGGAGGGGCAGAGGTCTCTGCTTGCTGCTCCTGCCTACAAGCACCACCCCCACAACTCCCATTGGCTGAGAACGGAGAACTGCGACCAATGGGAGCTGCGGGCACAGTGCCTGCAGAGAGGGGCAGCATGCAGAGCCACGTGCCCCTCCCCCACGGGCTGCAGGGGGGAGTTGGCCCCTTCCAGGAGTGGCGTGGGGCAGGCAGGGAGCCTGCCTTAGCCCCACTGCACCGCCAGGAGCTGACCGAGGTATGTGCTGCCTGGCGGGAGCCCAGCCCTGAGCCCTGTCCCGGAGCCAGCACTCCATACCCGTTCCTGCACCCCGAACTCCCTCCTGCATCCCAATCCCCTGCCCCAGCCCTACCCCCCCCTCCTGGAGCCAGTACCCTGTACCCCTTCCTGCACCCCAACACTCTGCCCCAGTTCGGAGCCCCCTCCTGCCCTCAAACTCCCTCCCAGAGCTTGCACTCTCACCTTCTCCTGCACCCCAATCCCCTGCCGCAGGCTCAGCCTGGAGTCCCCTCCCAAACCCCTCAGCCCCAGCCCAGAGCCCACACCCTCTCTCGAACCCCAACTCCCAGCTTGGTGAAAGTGAGTGAGGGTTGGGGAGAGCGAGCGACTGGGGGTGGGGAGATGGGGGGGAGGGGCCTCGGGGAACAGGTGGGGTAGATCCTAGGTTGCAATTAAATTCAAAAAGCGATCTGGTGCATAAAATGCTTGGCGACACTGTTAGAGCTAGTAGATGTTAGTTAACAGGAACTTCAGGGGGATTTTTCTTGGTTGACTTTGCAGCTGTGAATAAAGGCGATCTTACAGTAGGGAGTCAGTCTCACCCTTCATAGCTTTTCTAGACCAAGCACTTTGCTCTCACCATGGGCTCCTTGCATTCTTCCATTCCCAACCACAAACTCCTTGTGCACCACCTTCCCATCCCCTCTATTCCATGGGCACCTCGCAACCTCCCCGCTAGCAGCAGCTCTCTGTGCGCACCAGTTCCCCATAAGGAGTTGTGTATCCCGTTGTTCCCCATTGCACGATTCCCACACGCTCACTTGCCATAGGGATGTCTCCTCTGTAGTACCTCCTGCTGGCCGAGCAAGGCCCTGCAGGCACATTTTCCTCAATTTCCTCGACTGGGGGTTTTCAGAAATAGCCACTCGCCTCCAGAAGCTTTACACAATATACCCCTTCTCCTGGGTTCAGTTTATACAGCTTCCCCCAAAGCACCCCTTTCTTGTCAGGGGTCTTCCCAGCCTTCCTCCTAGGGGCTGAGGTTTTCAATCGGGGCGTGCCCTGTGTTTCTTACCTCAGGCTGGCTGTGACTTTCCAGCGGCTCCTTCAGCCAGTCCCTGTCTCTAAGCAGCCCACCAGGGTTCAGCGAGTAGGCTGCCTCCTCCTGCTGGTGTCTGTGCTGAGAGCTGAGTCAGGATGTATGCATACAGCCCTCTTTCCCAGAGCTGGCTCTGGTTGCTTGGGAGAGAGGGGAGCTGTCTTGCCCTCTCAAAGGAATAACAGCACAGGTTTTCCGCAAACACAGACTTCCCTCAGGACCACTTCCTCTCTCCCCATACCTGCCTCTGTCATTTTCCTAGACCTTTCCATTCTAAACCTTAAAGGGCCACACTACAGAATGGGTGGGATGACCCTTAGGCCCTACTGTCCTTAAGGGTTCAGATCCCACATCACAAAGGTCCATGGCAGGGGCTCTGTGTGTGCCTTCCATCCCTCTCTTTTTTCCCATTCCAGGGTCACATAATCTCCCTCCTTGCCAAGGGTGCTCTGTGCCCCATTCCCTCTCCCACTCCATTCCCACCTTCTTCCCAATATCAGGGCTTCTGTGTAGCCTCTATTCTCCCCATGGCATGTGCTCTGTGTATCCCCCATTCCTCCCCTCTGCATAACAGAGTCCCTTATTCTCCCTCCAAGGTAGGGACTCTGTGTGAACCATCTTCCTCCCTCCTTCCCCCCCCCCCCCCATTTGCCTTGCCTCCCACATCAGGTCCCCCAGTCTCCCCCATGACAGCTCTGGCTGCCCCCATTCCCTGTTCACATCTCCGCCTGTATAACAGGGGCTGTGTACATGCTCCCCCTCCTTGTTCTTCTTGGTGAGATAAATCAGGGTATCAACATGTTAAACTCTTTTGGGAGAATGTGTGGGGTGTTATGCAAGAAGGCACTAGGGGGTGTCATTAACCAGTTTTTTGATCTAAAGACAATGGCAGATGTGCTTGAAGCTGTGGCTGTGCTAATCAAATGGCAGGGGCTCCATTTGTCCCCCCTTCGGTTCTATCTATTGATGCCTAAACTATTCCATACGTTCCGAAATAGATCGGATGTGGAATTCACAAGTTACTGTGTTATCTACAGACAGGCAAACACAGAACTGCCATTGAGTTGAGTTTAAGGCTTGGCCAGTGACAAGGTTGGAAGGAGCCTCTTGAGTCTAGTCCAGTGGGTTTCAAACTTTTTTTCTGGGAACCCAGTTGAAGAAAATTGTTGATGCCCGCGACCCAACGGAGCGTGAGGGGTTTGGGGTGTGGGAGAGGCTCAGGGCTGGGGCAGAGGGTTTGGGTGAGGGCTGTGGGGTGGGGCCGGGAATGAGGAGTTCAGGGTGTGGGAGGGGGCTCGGCTGGGGCAGGGGGTTGGGGTGTGGGAGGGGGTCACGGCTCTAGGCTGGGCGTGCAGGCTCTGGGGTGGGCCAAGGGATGAGGGGTTTGGGGTGCAGGAGGGGCTCTGCGTTTGGGGGGGGACTCGGGGTTGCGGGGGGTCAGGGCTCTGGGCTGGGGCCACAGATGAGGGGTTTGAGATGCAGGAAGGAGTTCCAGGTTGGGGGGGGCTGAGGGCTGTGGCAGGGGATTGGGGCATGGACTTACCTCCGATGGCTCGCGGTCAGCAGGGCAGCCAGGGTTCAGAGGCAGGCTCCCCACCTGTCCTGGCACCACGGACCGCGCTGCACCCCGGAAGCAGCCAGCAGCAGGTCCGTGTCCTAGGCGGAGGCACGCAAGTGGCTTCACACGACTCTCGCCCACAGGCATCACCCCCCCAGTTCCCATTGGCTGGTTCCTGGCCAGTGAGAGTGCAGAGCCAGTGCTCAGGGCAGGGGGCAGCGTGCAGAGCCCCATGGCCCCCCTGCCTAGAGGCCAGACCCGCTGCTGGCCGCTTCCAGGGCGCAGCGCAGTGTCGGAGCAGGTTGGCACTAACCTACCTTAGCTGAGCAGCACCGTTGACGGGACTTTTAACATCCTGGTCAGCGATGCTGACCAGAGCAAGGCGACCCGTTGCCGTACATGCCGCAACCTAGTACTGGGTCGCGACCTACGGTTTGAAAAACACTGGTCTAGTCCATTCCCCTAGTTTTTAGCAAGCACTGCACACTCCTTCCTTGTTTTGGTTTCTCTGATCTAGCTGTAAGTCTCTAAATAAACTGTTACATTCTTTGACTTGACCTTAGTGTCAGAACCCTTTCACTAACCATACCTTGCAACTGTAGAAGGGGGAGGCATGGGCAGGCATGAACATCAGTCTGCAGATGGGGATGGTGAGGTGCAGAGAAGTTAAGTGGCTTGCTTGATGTTGTACATCACAACTGTGGCCAAGATGGGACTAGAATATAGGGCACAGGACTGGTAGGCAGGAGGCCCATCTACTGGACCTCACCACCCCATAATTTCTAAGCTAAGCTTCCCCTTTTCCAGCTGTGTTTCCCTTTTTCCAACTGTGTAAGTCCACTCTTTTTTGTATATGGCCTCTCACTGACATCTTATTGGCAAAGGAAGAGCCATTTAAATTCAAAATCTCACACTTGACTCCAGCAGATGCTGGCAAGAGACAGATATGTGAACGTGAACTATTGCTTTAAGATCACTGGTGCGTGTAAGTCATATACCAGTAGCAAGTAAGACTCTTATGATCAGTCTGTATGGTGCAAAATAGTTCATTCACTGAGCGTCTTGCAATCTAAGTTGGACAAATATGAGTAGGGGATGGATGACAGGTCAGGGAGTGGGGAGAGAGACCCTTGGGGAGTTTGTCTGCTGATGGGCACCCTTTAAGAACCGAGACAGACAGGACATAGGAAGTGCATGTGAAAGAAGTAGGACTGTGAAGGTGCTTGGGGCATGAGAGAGACTGTTCCAGGCATTACTGGTGCTGGGAAAGGAGAAGCTGATGAGATGGGCACAGAGATGTGCAGAATATTGAAGGTGAGGTTATAGACTTGAACCTCACTGGGAGTGAGTGTAATAGCATTGTACCCCTTGCTGCGTTCCAGCTCCTTGCTGAACATTGTTTTATACGTGAGCTTTTCTTAAAATGTTTTTTTTTCCCTCTTTCTTTTTAAGTGAGAAGAGCAATGACCTAAACTAACTTCCAGCTTTTGAGGCCAAGGGCCAGAAAGAGGGCGAGGCCAGAAGTATGGCTATGCCTGGGATTTTGCAAAGGCAGCCTGCAAACAGGTCCCTTGTGTCCCATTGCACTCATCACCACATTGCTGTGTTCCTGCTTACCTTCTTCAGGTAGGTTGGCCGCTCCTGGATCTGCATGACATTTGTTCAGTTGCGTTTGGGGGGTGCATGTGTGGAGGGAAAGGAAAGGAGGATAATGAGAAGATCTGACCATTGGTTCTATAAAAAGCCAAGTAGTAATGATGTGTGGAGGGAGGTACAGTGTCAGTAATGTTGTGCCGGGGTTTCCTGTGCATTCAGATAACTAAATGCATATTCCCTGTGTGAATACTGACATAAATCATTGGTTTTCAACCTATGGTCTGTGGACCCCAGAGGGACCGCAGGCTGTGTCTAAGGGATCCATGAAAGGTGGTTGTTACCATAGAATAGTGGTCTTCAGGGCCAGCTAAAAACTGTTTGTTTGGGGTTTTTTTGGTGGAAGTTGAAGCGCCCTAATGTGCAGTTAGATACTCTTAATGCCCCTGTGGTCTGTGGTCCCTGGGGGTCCTCAGACTATTTCTAGGATTTTCAAATGGGACCGCAGCTCCATTCAAAGTTTATTAGGGGTCCACAAATGAAAAAAAGTTGAAAACCACTGACATAAATAGTACTCATGATGGACTTCTTTGACCCGTCCATCTCACTGCATGCAGAATTACACTACAGAAGAGTGGAAGCAAGTGGAGCCTTCCAGAAGCCGGGGAGAATAAACCCTCAGTCCCAACAATGAGCACATTTAATGAGCGCTCTAACCAGTGGGAAGTGCTTTGCTAATGCTGTTGGTAGCTTTCTTCTCCTCACTGCATTCTACACACAGTGATTCATGCAGAGTTCTGGAGGAGAGAGGATATCTGATGTGTCTTTAGACAAGAACCTACGGTGGTGATTAGCTGGGAAAGTGTAAGTGTGTGTGTGTGTGTGTGTGAAGTGTATAACCATTGGTGAACATTTCATCTCCCCCCACCTTAAAAAAAAAAAATAAAAATCCGTCCCTCCAAATTGAGACACTGATCACACTCCTAGGCCTGGCATTCCTCCCCACACTAACAACAATCAGAGTATGTAACTGCACATTAGGGTGCTTCCACTCCCACCAAAAAATAAAGAATAGGTTCTTGGCTGGGCCCTGAAGCAGACTGTGTATGGAATTTTGGGTCCCTTTCGCTCTCTGCTCCAGTGAAGATCTGTCAAAACTATGTGTGTTCACTCTCTGTCTTGCAGTTACTCCCTGCTCCATGCTTCCAGAAAGACATTCAGCAATGTTAAGGTCAGCATTTCCAGCCAATGGACTCCTTCCTACCTAAATACCACGGCCCTTGAGCTCCAGCCATATGAGGTAAGAACAGTCAGGACTATCAGCCTAGCTGGCAAGTTTTAATACAGACACATGAATGCTAGTATGTGAATGGCCCAACTCAAACTCTGGTGCAAAAGAGATTTATTTTTTGCCAGAGATACCCCTGGCTACTTGAGTACTTGCATAGGTGGGAGTTTCAGGTGACTTAAAACAGTAGATCCCACACTATAGTCTCTGGACCACCAGCGGTCAGCAGAGCCTTTTGTAGTGTGCACAGAGTGAAACTTTCTGAGAAGTGGGGAGTTATGGTGTTGGGATGGGAACTGGGTCCACAGAAACATCTGTGTATGGCAGTCAGCAGAATGCAAAAGATGGAAAACCCACTGACTGTAGCTTCAGGTGCCTGTGCATGAAATGAGCAATGGAGGGAGTTGCACCTCAGAAGCAGAGGTGTTAGTAACATCGTGGCTATGGTTTTGTCAGTGGTAGTACTTTTGGTCTCCTTCTGGAAAGGACGGCTGATGTGGGAAGGAAGAAACCTGTGCTACAATCCAAGCTAGTTATGTGTAATGGCCAAGATATTCCTAACAGGGTGCCTAAACTAGATTGATATGTCCACATTTAAACACTCCAGTAAGTGACTGGATTTTCAGAAATGCAGAACTACCAGCAGCTCCCACTGCCTTTGAAATCCCAGTTCCTTTGACATGAATGGGAGTGTTGCCTTGTGGTCAGTAGGACCAGGATTTGGCCTTATGGAAGTCGATGTACTGTACTTGCTTACATGCAGTTATACTGGAGTTCCACGAGGGGTAAATGAGCACAGAAAGTGTCCTATTATCTTCTACAAGGCCTTACCTGAGTGTGAGGAGGTAGCCCTGAGCCAGCTAAATATTTACTATGGCAGGTGTGGGGTTTTTAGAGCAGCTGGCTGGCTAGGCCAGCAGAGAGAGGAAGTTTAACTCTCTTCTTCCTCAGACTGCACATTTCCTAGGCTTCTGTTTTTAGAATCACACATTGGAAAAACATGTTTGTTCTCCCTTCCATACTAACAAGTAACTCCCATTAATGTGCAACACAGGCGGGATAGATCTTGTATTAGGAGCGCAAGAACTGCCCTATTGGATCGGACCCGTGGTCCATCTGGTCCAGATTCCTGTCTCCAACAATGGCCAGCACCAGATACTTTAGACCAGTGGTCTCCCACCTGGGGTGCGCGCACCCCACTTTGTGCGCAAGACCATCCCTGGGGGTGCGTAGAAGGAGCAGCATCGCCGAAGGTGCAGCTTGGCGCTCCCCGCTCCGTCTTCGGCGGCACACCGCTGGCAGCTCTCTCTTTTTTTTTTTTTTTTTTTTTTTTTGCTTCCCTTGAGCTGGCCCTGGGGGTGCGCGCTCCAAAAAGTTTGGAGACCACTGCTTTAGAGGAACGTGCAAGAAACCTTATAAATAGCCTACACATAAGGAAAACTTCTTCCTAACCCCGTTAGTTAGAGATTGGATATTACCCTTCCAAACCTCTTGGGTGTTGTTGTTTCTTTAAATCCTTGCTTCTGCAACCTTGAATGTTCTTACTATCCATAGGAATGTCCGTTCCTTTGTTGGATTCTTGGCTAAAGGATAAACCATAAAAATCATAGAAATATAGGACTGGAAGGGACCTCAATAGGTCATCTAGTCCAGTCCGCTGCACTGAGGCTGGACTAAGTATTATCTAGACCTGTGGTTTTCAACCTCATTTCATTTGCGGACCCCTAAAAAATTATAAATGCAGGTGTGGCCCCTTTGGAAATCTTAGACATAGTCTGCGGACCTTCAGGGCTCCGTGGATCACAGGTTGAAAATCACTGATCTAGACCATCCCTGACAGATGATTGTCTGACCTGTATTTAAAAACCTCCAATGATGGAGATTCCACAACCTCCCTAGGTACTTTGTTCCAGTGATTAAATACCCAGACAGGAAGTTTTTCCCAGTGTCTAACGTAAATCTGCCTTGCTGCAATTTAATTCCATTACTACTTGTCTTGTTCTCAGAAATTAAGGAAAACAATTTATCACCCTCCTCTTTATAATGTCCCCCCTCAGTCTTTTCTTCTCCAGACTAAACAAACACAATTTTTTCAATCTTTCCTCGTAGGTCATGTTTTCTAGACCTTTAATGATTTTTGTTGCTCTCCTCTGCACTTTCTCCAGTTTGTTCACATCTTTCCCAGAGTGTGGTCCTCAGAACTGGACACAGTATTCCAGCTGAGGCCTTATCAGTGCTGAGTTGAGTGGAAGAATTCCTTCTCATGTCTTGCTTATAACACTCCCAGGTGCAATCCAGACCTGTCACCTCCTGCCCTGCAATCTTGGGTGCCTCACAGTGCTTTGCTGTTGTAGCTCCCAACCTGGGCCACTCACAAACAGCTAAACAGCATTCAGATCACACCCTGTGTGTGTGTATAGCTACAGCCCTGGTCCAGCAACTCTGACTCCAGTAGCCTGTCAGCAACACCCCAGCCACACTCAGGCTTCTACCAGCCTTGGTTAACATGTGCAGGGTGACCCCAACATTCCCCCAGTCCTGAATTTTCCCAAAAACTTGCGTTCTGCACTGTCCAGCCCTCTCCTGGGCAGTTCAGAAATTAGAGGTTTGTTGCACCTGTAAGGGGGCTTTATACAACAGTTTGCTACTTTAACTGGAGTTCCCCAAACAGTTCAGTTTAAACACAGCACTGGATTAGTTTTGATTTTAAAAAATAAAACACGTTTGTTTAACTACGAAGAGAGAGATTTTAAGTGAGTACAGCTATAGGGTATTAAAGTCAGAAATGGTTACAAGAGAAATAAATATAAAATGCTTCCTAGTAGCTAAGACTTAACAAACTAGACTTGGCTCCAGGTAATATCTTTACCACATGTTCCAAGCAACATAACTGACCAAATTCTCAAGGCAGGATTTGCCCCCACACTCCAAAGGGCTGTTTCCTTTGTCATCTTAGGTGAAAGAGTGCAAGAGAGGGGGAGGGAGAAAGATAGAATCCCTGAGGTCTTTTTGTCCCTCACTTTTATAGCCCAGAGTAGCAGCCGTGTTAGTCTGTAGTCGCAAAAAGAAAAGGAGTACTTGTGGCACCTTAGAGACTAACCAATTTATTTGAGAGTAAGCTTTTGTGAACGATGAAGGGAGCTGTAGCTCACAAAAGCTTATGCTCAAATAAATTGGTTAGTCTCTAAGGTGCCACAAGTATTCCTTTTCTTTTTATAGCCCAGTCACCCTTTGAAATGCATTTTCATGAGAGTTACGCTAGATAAAGTTCCTTCTCCCTGTGAAGAGGGAGACATGGAATCTTGTAGTGAAAAAAGTTCCATGTTGTTTGTTAAAATGCAGATCAATCTTTTCCTGCCCCCCTTCATTGCCAAAGAACGGCCACTTGACCAGTGATTGCCAGTGAGATTTGATGACACCCATAGAGCTGTCAGCTTCTCCTTTGTCTTTGAGAATCAGGATTTTTCCAGACTTGTCTGGTAAATGCATTTCAGTCATAATTTCAGTTTACATCCATAAGTCTTAATATACGCGTTTTATAGATATACATTTCACCATGATATTATTGATCCATGAGTTACTACTTTTCAAATGATATCTCATGAGGAATATTGTGTACAAAGATTATTACAGTGGTGTGATTATAGGGGTTCATTCAGTCGCAACATCTCAGACAGATATATATTTTTGCAACACTATTATAATTTTGACTCTTATTTAGTTTGTGATCCCCTGTAACCCTCAGATCCTTTTCTGCAATACTCCTTCCTAGGTAGTCATTTCACATTTTGTATTTATGCAATTGATTGTTCCTTCCTAAGTGTAGTATTTTGCATTTGTCCTTATTGAATTTCATCCTGTTTGTTTCAGACCATAGCTCCAGTTTGTCAGGATCATTTTGAATTCTAATCTTGTCCTCCAAAGCACTTGCAGCCCCTCCCATCTTGGACACCTTTGTGTAATAAGTGTAAAATGTAAAGTGTAAACTTTTGGATTGCAATCTGTCTGGTTCGGGGACCTTAGGTTTTTATTATGTTATCGTAAAGGGTATAGAACACCTGTGGGTGCTGTAAAATGAAGTATTGTGGATATATATTCTACCCATTAATCAGTATTTAACCACTCGTTGCTGATTTGCTCAGCATTCTGAGCTAGCAATATAGTTTATTAATAGACCGACAGATGGATACTACTGACCTCTAGTGGCTGCAGTAGTTTTCTTCAGTGGCTTTACCTTTTATTATTACATATTTTTTACACACTGCATTATTTTGGAAAACATAACTAAATAGAAGCCACATCTGTCAGCTGCTGCCTGGTCAGATCACGTAAGCTGAATAAGGCTAGGTGTGACCAGTACTTGGGTAGAAGGCACTCCAAATACAGCCAGGCCTGTCCTGACTGAAGGCAATGAGATGTGTGGAAGCATAGCTGTTGTTTATTATTACAGTAGTGTTTAAGGGCCCCAATCATGGATCAAAGCACCATTTTGCAAATGCATAATTAAAAGGTGGTCCCTGCCTTGAAGAACTTGATCTATGGCAAAAACTGAAATGGAGTTGATGGAAGTTGAGCATAGGAAATGTTCCCTTTAAGGTTGATTTTTTTTTTCTCTTTCTCCCCCTCCCCCTTAATTAATTCCTTCTTCTCTTCCTTCAAATCCATCCTCAAAACTTGCTACTTTCAGCTTGTGTTCCGTCACTAATCTCAGCTCTGGGACTACTGATTCTCTCCCTGTGTCAGATCACTTTGAAACTAAAATTGAACTCCAGTTTAAAAACAAAATTGGAACAAAACAGGTAATCTGAATTCTCTGTAAATATCACTTTCCCAAGAACAGTGTATCTTTTCCCCCTGATTCCTCTGTTCTCTCCCTCCTCCTGGTCATTTCCTGTTGTGTTACCCGATTAATGTAGATTGTAAGATCCTGAGAGCAGAGGCATTATATATAAAGCAGCATGTAGATTAGCAACATTGTTACCATAAATATTAATTGCAATGTTTCTCACTGGTGGTGTGCGAGAAGTTAGTTGAGGTCTCCAGCAGGAAAAAGGTGCTTTTCATAGAATTTGAGGTGGAAGTTCATCCTGACTCAATCAATTAGCTAAAGTATTTCAGAGATGGGATATTACTGGAGCAAGGTATTTCTTGTGTATTGTAGGATGAGATCTGTCTCTTTCGAAGACTCATGATTCAATTGCTTCTCTTTGTAGCTCTGGAACAGTAGCCATTTATTTCCCAATGCAGAAGATGCCACTCTTTTCCTGGGGACGTTGGACACTATCTTTCTCTTTTCCTATGCTGTGGTGAGTAAAACTTAATCACAGCTGCCAAAGTTTGGGTGGGAAGGATGGTGAGGATGACCCATCATGTTTGAGAGTGGAGGGACAGGATCTGCTCTCTGCTCCTGACTAACACTAAGGGTTTGGGAAGTGAACAGATTCCCTTTGGCTGCATTATTTTTGCCCTCACCTCACACTGATATGTTACATCTTTTAAGGGGTCTGCAAATAGGTTTAAGAGAAATCCATCTACTTCAGAATTACATGCTGAATGCTCCAAATAGCAATGGTGAAAGGCAGTCAGCATATAATCTGCTTTAAATTTACCTTCTCTGTCCTCCCATCCTCTTTCAGGTATCCTAGAATCCAGCACAGTCTCCAACACCACACGCTAGTGGCATGTCACATCCACCACGGAAGTCTGACATAGCAAGGAGCCAGACAATAGAGGAGTTTGGGGAGGAGGGTTGTAGGATCAAATAAATGCCTTTTGCACTGGTGTGTTGCACAGATTTAAGGAGGCTTTTTCAAGTGGCTTTGTATCATGCAGGGTAACAAAGACTCTGCAAAAGACACTTCCTGGGCACTTCCCCCAATACTCTGGCTCCTTACTGAAGTCTGCTGTAGTAATGATGTGACATTACATGTACATGTGGTACATGCTGGTATGTCTCTCAGGTACATGGCAATTTGCACTTCAGGAGGCCTGAAAGGAATGTGGAAGATGGGGAGCCTATATTTAAAGTAAAATATTTCCTGATACATTTACCCTTGCTGTTTTGGGACCCTTATTATATCACTCTAAAGTGGATGGCTTTTTCTGAACCTTTTAAGTCATATTTCTAAAATTAGGCAAATTTCTTTACCTGTGTTGTTCATAACACCTTAGATTATTAAAGCTGAATTTCTAGAAATCTAAGCTTTCACTGTTCTGTTTGCTTTGTGTTTATCTACAGTTGGACACCAAAAACAGACTTGCAATTTTCATTCTGTTCATAGTCCAATCAGTGTCACTTTTTCAATCTAGTACAATGTTGCCATGTTTGCATTGCAAATGTTGCAGGAGAGCCTCTGTCAAAACAAAGTCATTGTCATTGAAATTTCAGAAGCATAAGTTCATGGAAACACTTCTGTTTGTATGAGATCTTGTAAAAATAAATACCGCCACCAAACTTCTGCACACCTGTACTTGGGGTCATATTTGAGCTCCCAGCATTCCTTCAACTCTTCTCACAGATCATGCTGAAAACAAATGTAAACTATGTGGCTTTGCTTACCATACTTATCTGTGTTCTTAGGGTCTCTTTGTCAGTGGCATAGTTGGTGATCGCCTGAATTTACGATGGGTCTTGTCTTTCGGCATGTGCTCCTCTGCTTTAGTGGTAAGTTGAAAAATGTCTCTGCTTTGATGAAGCGTGATTACCGTGATTTCGAAACTCTCCTTCCCTCTAAAACACTTGGCTCTTGTTTTTGTTTAGAGTCGAATGGCAGAATTTATCTGACCCTAGCCTGGTGCTGTGGGTGCTGGGGCTGGCATAGTAATAATACTTGCCCTACACCCCAGTGCTTCCTAAGTAGTGGTGTAGGGGAGTGCCATGCTAAGCTGTTCAGAATGCTTTTTTTGTTTTGTTTTGTTTTTTTTGAACTTCGTGGCAAAAATGGTTCGTTTATGGAGTTTGGCATTGGGCCAGACTTACTGTTTTGTATCATGACCAGAGTCTGAGGCCTACAGAAGAGTACTCCCAACCCCCCTAAAGCCTTTGTGGCAGTATGAATTTGTGGAGACGTTTCTTCAAACAGATGTTGTGACCCTACTAAGACTTGAACAAGAGTTGCTTGAGTACAAGGGGCCCAAATCTGGGCCTACACGTTCTCTTCTTCAGCCTGTTTTCTGTGTGTATCAGGACTTGTTTTCCAAACCCACATAACTTTTTAAAATGGCTTTCCTTCCAAACAAATCCTTCCTTTCTTTTCTCTTACAAGAAAACACTAACATTAATAAACTAGTAAGAACTTACTTGATTTTGCAGTGGGTGGGTGGGTGGGTGAAATAAGTCAGAAGGAAATATCTGTAAGGAAAGAGTTCTTCAGTTTCAAGCTTCCATGGATAGACACTGAATGTATTTTATCGTATTGGGTTTTTAATCATTAACATTACATGGATATGCCCATATCTTAACTCATCCCAATAACTGGGAGACCTATTGGTGAATTATTACATTTTGGAAATATCGATAAAAGCACCTGCATAAATCAAGTATATTGCATCACAAAGCATGCTTTGTTTATCCCTGGATAGTGTAGGTTAGGGCTAAAGTTTCTGACACAGTCCCACATGACATTCTTATAAGCAAACTAGGGAAATATGGTTTTGATTAAATTATTGTAAGATGGGTGCACAACTGGTTGAAAAACCATATTCAGAGAACAGTTACCAGTGGTTCACTGTCATACTGGTTCCCTGTCCAGAGGGAGCAATAAAAGAGGTGTAGAAAACATGGCCTATGAGGAAAAGTTGAAAGGACTGAGCATGTTTAGGGCATGTCTACACTATAAGTGCTACAGCAGCAGCTATGCTGTTGTAGTGTAGACACTTGCTACAGCGATGGAAGGGGTTTTTCCATTGCTGCAGTTGATTCACTCCCTCAAGAGGTCAACAGAATTCTTCCATTGACCTAATGATATCAATAATGGGGCTAAGGTCATCTTAACTATGTGTCTCAGGGATCTGAATTTTTCACATCCATGAGCAGCGTAGCTAGATCGACCTAAGATTTAGGTACGGACCAGGCCTTAATCCAGAGAAGACTGGGGGTCTGAGAGGGACTTCAAATATGTAAACCTTCAAATATGTAAAAGGTAGTTATAAAGAGGACAGCGACCAATTTTTGTTCCTCGTGTTCACTGAGGGCAGGACAAGAAGTAATCAGTTTACTTTACAGCAAGGGGGATTTAGGTTAGATATTAGAAAAAACTTTCTAACTATTAGGATAGTTAAGATCTGGAATAGGTTACCTGGGGAGGTTTTTGAGAACAGGTAAACCAAACACCTGTCAAGGGTGTTTTAGGTATACTTAATCCTACCACAGTGTGGGAGGCTGGAGGTTCCTTTCAGCTGTACGCTGCTGAGATTCTATACTTATTATAGTCCGTTGTGTTCTAGTAAAAGTACAGTCATCATCTGTTATATTGGTGAAGATTTTGTAATTTGTGACCTGATTTTAGCACTCTTTGCTATTAAGTGTTTGCTAATAAAGACCATGAAACCACTGTAGGTTTTTTGCAGGGGTTTATGCATCAGTAAAGTGGGAATTAGTGAGACTTTCTTGTATTTCAGTATTGTTGCATATTTAATATGACAGGTGTTTTGTCCATTAATCTTTGATTAAAGTTTTATTTTTGTAAATTAGTGGCCTCCACTACTCCTAGGGTGGGCTGTAACTAAGCTGGGTACCACACTTGGGAGGGAGGCACATTTAGATGCTGCAGGACATGCTGTTGGTGACTCAGCAGGTGGTGCTGTTACCTCTGAGTCATCACTGAACATTGCGTGAGCATGATATTAGGAACACCTGAGCTGCTGGAGATGCTGTCATTTGAATGAAATGGAAAACATAGGCCTGGAACCACTTCCTCTCTCTCTTTTCTTTTTCTTTTTTTTCCCCTTTCAATTTTCCATTGACATTTCCAGTCAGCCTGGAAGATTTGTACCAGGATCACAATTTTCCTCTCTTTCCCCACAGGAGTTTGTATTCGGCACTCTCACAGAATGGCTGCATTTCTACGACAAATGGTTCTACTGCTGTCTATGGGTTGTGAATGGCTTGCTGCAATCCACTGGCTGGCCCTGTGTTGTTGCCATCATGGGCAACTGGTTTGGAAAAGCTGGGTACTTGATATTTCTCCTTGGTTTAGTAGCTTATCTGTGATGCAGAACAGCAGTCTCGGCTGAATTCCCAAACCAAAACACTTCTCTGGCAAATCCTGTTATGGTGGCTAAACAATAACGTACTTACCTATTGTAACCTGAGCCTTGACAAGCAGTAAATGAATAGTGAACAATATAAATCTTACATGTCCCAAATAAACAATAAACGAAGTGCTGTTATCCGATATAAAATACAGTAATGCATACTTCTTCACTACATAACAGCTTTAACTCTGACAAAATAGTTTTCATTTTGGGTCAGATTAAGGCTGTTGTACTGTGCCGAAACTTGCATTACTTTGTTTCCCCCTTGTAAAATGGGGATAATGATATTGACCTCCCTTTGTAAAGTGCTTTGAGATCTGGGGATCAAAAATCTTCTGTAAGAGCTGGGTATCATTATTATATGTTTTCTGCTCTTTGTTGATTTGGCTATTGGCATATATAAAACTCAGTTTGAACACACAATTGCAATGACTGTGAGCACTCATAAAGTGCACAACTGCACAGCTAAGTTATTGGAAAATCTTGCCCGTAAAGTGTTGTCATTAGATTTAAGGTTTCAAACATCTCAGAAGGCTGTTTCAGACCACCTAAGGTAGGGCAACAGCAAGTCACATTAATAAGGGCTAGATAGAAACTTTGACCTGTTGTAGAATCAGAATTTGTCAGGTTTACGTGGATAAATGTGTCAAGTGTCCTTTGGGCTGGATCTGGTCTGGGATCTTGACACCACTGACCTAGATCTTAGTTTGACTCAAGTGAAGCAAAATGGGACATGACAGACAAACTTGTCTATCATGAGCTGATTATTTTACAGTATGATTTATTTTAAATGAAGCTGTTCCTGTGTGGGGAGGGAGTGGAGAATTTAATACTATTACATGTCAGTTAAAGCCAGTTCTAACTCTCTATCTTCTCTCCCACCCCCCCCCCTTTGCTCCATTTTGCTGTGCTTTCTCAGGAGGGGTTTTGTTTTTGGACTCTGGAGTGCCTGTGCATCAGTGGGGAACATTCTGGGAGCGTTCCTTGCCTCCTGTGTTCTGCAGTATGGCTATGAGGTGAGTAGTTGCTGTCTGATTTGGAATTATGCGAAGGGCTGTCATATCACAGGGAGTCTTTTCCTGTCTCTGGCCCACTGAGACCAGATAAATAACGTGTTTTTCTTCTTTCTCATGTCTATGGGGGAACTCTGCTCCCTATATCTTTGTGGCAACAGAGCACTGTAATCCTCTCCATTCCTTCTCAACTCCAGAGAGTATAGAATATTGCATGAGATTTGGAGGGGCTCTGTCCCTTTAAAACTTACCCATTTCTGCTGAGCGCCTATGTCATGTTCACCTACCGTCTTCATGAGTTGGACAGGACAGAGTGCTGTCTGGAGCCAAATCTAGTGCTGCATGTCAGCTGGCTGACAGACACTGCTGTTAAGCAGCGGTGAGGCACGGACAGGGTCGGATTAACCCATAGGCCCTCCTATTTTTAGGCCCTCCATTCCATATTGAAGTAACAGCTGAGTGATGGTAGTGGGGCCATCGGAAATTTTTTGTCTCATTGGATATTATTTTGTACAAATTAATCCATCAAGATTGTGAATTCAATTTATGGTGGTTGTGATTTTGTCTTTGTGGGCTAAGTAATTGTTTGTGGGCCCAAGCAATATCGAACTTTATACACAGTAGGCCTACACTGGACAGTAGAAACCATGTCAAAGAAAGGAGGATGGCAGAACTTGAAGGAGGCCAAAGGAAGACAGCAAAGACAAGATGTAGTACTGAAACGTTCTCCTTCACTCCTAATGTTTTTTCCTCCTCCTAAGTCTGGTGGTGAGGAAATCCAGGCCAATACCAGCCCAAGTGAACTTGCTGTGTCTGATGAAAAGGAGCAGCTTCCTGTGACTTCTGTAGCTGCAGTCTCACCCCACTCCTCTCAAGACTTTCCCAGTGATAGTGAGACAAAAAAAATGCTTCTCCAACAATCCAGGCGCGTAGGATGTGACTTCTCAAGATCTCATTGCATATTGGACTGAGAAGGGCCCACAGAAATGCCAGAATCTAGATGCTGACTTGTCATTGACAAAGCGAGAGTACACCAATCAGAATAGTTATATGACCAAATCAGTGTTTGAATATGTGAAGCCTAACAAACAGATTAGATGAGCCATTCTCGCTTGCCATTCGTCTTCTAAGAAAGTGTACTGTTTTTATTGCCACCTGTTTTCTGAAGTGGGGAATGTTCTGCAAAGGCTTCAGTGGTTGGAAGAATACTGCATACATTACCAATCATGCAATGAGTAAGCAGCATACATTCTCAGTTAGCAACTACTACGCCCGACAGAAAGTTAGTGGCAGAATTGATACCCAAATGGAAGCTGGTGCTTATTGGAAGAACATTCTCAGCTGTGTAGTTGAAACCATAGTTTTTCTTGCTGAGCATGGTCTGCCATTCCGTGGCTCAGATGAGACCGTTGGATCGAAACACAATGGCAATTACTTTGGCGTTCTAGAGCTAATCACTAAGTTCGGCCCTTTCTTAGCTCAGCACATCAATGAAGATGCAAATTGTGGAAAAGGCCATACATCATATCTATCAAAGACAGCAGTTCTCAAACTTTAGCAACCTGAGGACCCCCACTGTAATTTAAAATTTTTGGGGGACCCACCAAGACCCCCACTCAGCCCCAGGCCCTACCCCCACTCCACCCATCCCCCCCAAGAGACCACCCCACCTCTTCCCACCCTTGCCCATCTTCATCCCCACCTCTTTCCACCCCTTTCCCAAGTGTGCCCCATCCCCGTTCTTCCCCCTTGCTCCCAGCGCCTCCTACGGAGGTTTGCAGGAGGCGCTGGGAGGGAGGGGGAGGAGTTGATCAGCAGGGCCTGTGGACCCCCTGGAGTACCCTCAGGGCTCCATGGACTCCAGTCTGAGAAATGCTGTTGTATGTGATGGATACCCCTTCATCCAGGGAATGCTGCACCCCTAGTTCCAACATCTATGCATAGAAGTGATAGACACAGAGAATTCATCCAGAAACAGTGGTTAAATGGCAAGACAAGTTTCATTTTCCTTTTATCATAAAAAAAATCCTTCTATGACGGTGGTTATCAAACTTTTTTACTGGTGACCCCTTTCACATAGCAAGCCTCTGGATGCGACCCCCCCCCTTATATATTAAAAACACTTTTTAATATATTTAATACTATTATAAATGCTGGAGGCAAAGCGGGGTTGGGGGGGAGGCTGACAGCTCGCAAACCCCCCATGTAATAACCTTGCGACCCCCGGAGGGGTTCTGACCCCCGGTTTGAGAACCCCTGATCAAAGACTATTTGTGATGAATTCATTGCACTGCTGGCAAAGAAGACACTATCAGCCATCGTAGATGAGATCAAAGATGTGGGATATTTCTCAGTGTCCGTCGCCTCAACACCGGATGTGTCACATGTAGATCAGCTGACTGTCGTCTTGCATTACGTGCTACCCAGCAGACCAGTTGAGCGTTTCATGACCTTCATAAACATCACCAACCACCCGGGAGAAATTTGCCTCGTACCTACTCGATTTCCTCACCGAAAATGGGATTGACATCCGCCTTTGTCATGGTCAAAGCTATGACAATGCAATGTCATAGCTGGCAAATATTGGCAAATGAGTGGCAAATATTCAGGGATGTAGACAAAGATAAAAAAGCGCAATTGATTACATACCATGTGCTGCTCACTCACTCAACCTTGTTGGCCAGTCTGCCGTGGATTGTTGTGTTGAAGAAGTTTCTCTTTTTGGATTTGTCCAAGAATTGTACAGTTTTTTTTCTCTGCATCAACCAGTCGTTGGATGATTCTTAGAGATGGACTACCGAAGCGATGCCCAGTGCCCAGTCACTCTCAGGGACATGGTGGAGTGCCAACGCTGAAGCTGTGAATGCAGTTCTGGAATACCCCAACATCCGTGAAGCGCTAGAGAGCATCAAGGATGATAAATCTCAAAAATCAGCAACAAGAAAAGATGCGAAGATCCTGAGTGATGCAATGCACCCTTTGGAAACTGCTATTTTGTGTAAGGTCTGGAATGATATACTTCAGCCATTCAGCAGGTGCAGTCTAGGCTTGCAAAGTGCTCAAATCGACCTTTCCACTGCTGTAAACCTAATGAGGAGTCTTGGAACTGTTCTTCAACAAATACAGGAATAGTTTTGATTATGAAATTCAGGGGGCTGCAGGCACTGCTTACCATGAATATAAGTCAGCCAAATACCGCAAAAGACAGAAGACATGCGACGATGCAGCTTCCCACTCATTCAGTGACCAGGAGGCCTTCAGAGCTAATACCTTCATCACAATCATTGACAAACTGAAGAGTTCATTAGAACATCGGATCAAGGCTTACAAAAATATTGACAAAACCTTTAGTACTGACAAATTTTTTGCCTAACATTTCAAGTTCCAAAGTCAGTGAAGGTATCAGATGTCTGTGTCAGAAGTACCCAGATGATCTCCCAATAGATTTTACTAAATAATTTCTTCAATTTGTTGAATTTGCATCACTCTCAAATATAGAGAGAAAAGGTGACGAAAGTAAATCATATTTGGACATACTGAGTTGTCACTGAATCCAGTGTGATAGAATGTTTTCCAAATGTTGAAACTGCATTATGCCTGTATCTGTCACTAATGATTACTAACTGTAATGGAGAACGTTCCTTCTCTCTTCTAACCAGGGTCAAAAATGTCCTCCAATCCACCATGACACAAGAGCATCTCAGTGCTTTGTCCCTCTTGAGCATTGAGAATGAAATTGTCAGGTGTTTGAACTACAATGACATCATTCATGACTTTGCCACAGTTAAAGCTAAGGGGAAAAAAATTTGTTTGAAGAATTGAGTGTAGTCAGAGTAAAATAAACTTGTTAATTTTACATAAATAAATATGTATATAGATAAATGTTTGACTTCATAATTTTTTTTGTAATATGTAATTCATACTTAGACCCTTCTCTCCCATTATCCTTAGCCCTCATAACCTTAATCCGGCCCTGGGCACGGACATCCATCAGGTGTGGGGATGGGCATGCCACTGCTTCAGGAAGCATTTAACAAGGATTAGCAATTAATATGGCTTCTTATAGAAATAGACCAAATTGTGTTCTAGTTAAGGTAGCAAAACTGCTTTCATTATAACCACCTGTTCTCAGCCACTCTCATCTTCCCAAAACATACACCTTTTGGGATGGAATTGTCTATTCTTGGCTTCCTCCTGGAGGTAAAAACTATTGGAAAGTTTGAGTAAAATACCTTCAGCTGTTTTTCTGTTACGGACAAGTAAAAAATTCTCTTCCCACTACATATTTTTATATATACTTTTAAAGAGGCTAGGCCTAAATAGGCTGAAATTTGAAATGTAGTTCTCGCTATGCAGTTTGTGCTTTCCTTCTCTTTTGGGGATGGGATATAAAAATAATCTGTGCTAAGTAGGGTGACCAGATAGCAAGTGTAAAAAATCGGGATGGTGGTGGGGGGTAATAGGTGCCTATATAAGAAAAAGCCCCCAAAATCGAGACTGTCCCTATAAAATTGGGACATCTGGTCTCCCTAGTGCTAAGGTCAATCTGACTGTGCTCAATGAACATCTTGTATGATTTTTAGCAGAGCAGGTGCAGTCTGGTGCTGGAGAACAATAGTATTGTAGTTAAAATCAAAACTCCTCCCCCCAACTGCCAACCATCACTTGGGTAAAAAGAGTTCCATCAGGTAGACATATTTATTGATTTTGAGTTCTATAGGATAACAGAGCTGCTATCCCAGGCTCTAGGTGTTCTTGACAATATTGAAATATACAAGTGTTATAAGTTACAACTTAATCTCCAGCACTTCTCCACCCAGCAGTGGCCAAGCAACAAAAAGGAGATGTTAAATCCACCTTATAACCAAAGCTAGGGAGAAAAGAAAAGGGTTTTGCATTGTGGCTTAAAGGCCAGACGTGAGCTGTTTTGGACCAAGTCTGGGGAAGAGCTCCAAAGTCAAGGACCTTCACAGAGAACCCCGTAGGCAGCCTTTTCTCTCTCATACCGAGGGGGCTCCAGCTTGAGCATGTCCACGGACTGCAACTCCAGTCTTCACCTTTTGGACAATACAACCTGATTTTAGGACGTTCTCTCCTTGTCCACCCATCCCTGCGCCTTGTAAAGCAATATTATATAGCTAGTGACCTGAGAACAAGGCAGTATTTATGGACTAAATACACACATTTCCAGTATTCGCTCTCATGGAAATCTTAAATGCAGCAGAGTATAAAGGGAGAAATGTTCATGCGCTCTGCTCAGGTGCCTGCAGGTCCTTATTGCACAAACTTGAAAAATAGTATAGAAATACAATAGCTTATTATTTTAATTTATTCCCCTCTGCCAAAAGGAGGCTAAGCTCCAGGAACATTTGTTAGGATTCACCCTTCTGAATGGTAGATGCCTGTACTTACTCTGCTTTGTTACCACCAAGAGCAGTGAGGTGCCAGCTGTGGCCATTACTGTAAGACAAAATGTTCGTTATCTGCCTGCATTAAAGGGAAAGTGAATAAAATCTGGTGTTCTGTGTCTAAGCTCCTTCCCCACCATGATATGTCCATTCCAGTGCTCCCCCTCCAGTGAGGTAAACAGCATAGTGTCTACTCCAGAGGCAGGGGTGACTGTTTCTAGGTTTTATGGAGATAGTCTGTGTTGGTATGGCTTACTCTTACACAAAGTTGGGGTACAGAGAAATTGCATGTCTCATTGCATAGAGACCCCGTGTGACTGAAAGTTGTTGGAAAAATAGAGATGAATGTTTAATTTAGAATAAGATGCCAAAGAGCAATGTGAAAGATAGTGCTTTTATTCTCTCTTCTCTCCAGTATGCCTTCCTGGTGACAGCGTCGGTGCAGTTTGCTGGAGGAATCATTGTCTTCTTTGGACTTCTGATTTCCCCGAAAGAAGTGGGTAAGTAAGAGGTCCACATCATCTTAAACCCTAGTCGGCAAACAGGTTTGCAGATCCCCCATGTTGCATTAAAAATGTGGTTAACTTTGCCACATCACTTTAAAAGCCCAACTCCTGCTGCCAAAAGTTTGTGTCACTGACACCGTTCCAAACTTGCCTCGTAGCCCAGTAGTGGCTACCCGAGTGAACATTTTCTTGGCCTGCAACACGCTAGGTGCAGACAATGTTATTCACATGGACAGTGTCAAAGAGGGGGCCGACTAGTGTGCAAACCATATTCCTTAGAATGCACTCAGTTCCCAAGTGTCCTTCCTATGGAAACTAGGTGTTTTTCTAAGCATTAATAGAGGAACATATAAGTGATTACCATGGGAGTAAATTGTGTTGAGCACTAGGTTCAGAATCCTCTCCATCCCATGAGGGGAAAGAGTGCCTTGGGTTTGCAAAACTCTGCCAGCTGACTAAGGATTGGCATATGGGGTCTGAAGGGGCCACAGGCTTAACTGAGAAGATGGTTGACAAGGCAGAGTCTCCAGTGTGAGTAGAAAAGAGATCTTCAGGGTGTTGTCAGGGTCATGGTGGAGTCTCCTAGGTTTTTGGGGAGGTTGCAGAGGAGGTAACTGTTGACATGCTGGAGTGTATATAGGAATGTCCTCCAGGTCAGACAGCCTAGGATAGCTTCTAGCAAATCCACCATACGGAGTCTTCCTGTTAGTTCATCTGTCAGGACTGCTTCTGGTACACGGTGAGCATCCATGTTCAAATACTGCCTGAGATGATGTGTGCAGGACCTACGCACAGGGAGTCTAGCCACTAAATAGGGGGAAATGCACTAATTTGTTGTGTCTTCCAACTAATGGCCAGACACTCAGAACAGACAAAGCCGACGCCAGGATCAGACAGAATACTTTCAAGAGCGCTAGAAGACAAGGGGTAGTTTCTACTGGCGAATCTGCAGAGCACCATCTAGAAGAGTTTCTAAGCCAAAGGAGGATGGAGGTATGGGAGAGCAAGTGGGGTATCAGAAGGGAGAAATGCTTAAAAGGAGTGAGCATGGGTTTTGTGTGGGGAAAGAATGGTGGTGTCCTTTGTTTCTAGTGTATGTTCTCATGTGTTATAGGCCTCCCTGAGCTTGGAGATGAACAGGACGGCAGTGCTGAAGAAGATGCAAACAAACCCTTAATGAGCAATAATGAGGAGGATGAAGATGATCAAAATTACTCTATTCAAGCACCTGATACTATCAACCAGCCCAAGCCCATTGGCTTTTTCCAAGCTTGTTGTCTACCAGGTGTTCTACTGGTAAGGACTCAGCATTGTTGTTTGTGATGATGATTTACAAATTTAAAAATTTCATTAAAGCTAATGTTAAAATATAATATATATAGGTTGGGAAAAGTGTCTGTACATCTGGGTATAGTACTTAGATTATCCACAAATATGAAGTTAGATTTTAAAAGTGATACGATATATAGAGTGCATAATCAGCAATAACCCAAATTTAGGTGAATAGATTTAACAATAGTTTAGATATTAGAATCCGAATACGCTGGTACATCACTCATGAAAAGTTGTACAGAGATTTGGTTGTGGAAAGCAAAATATATCAGCGAGTGGCAATTGTCCCTCAGTAATTGAGAATTAGGTTGGTTGTCCATTTAGAAAATACAGTCCATGAGGAAAGTATTTGTTACTTTCCTGACTGCGCTTCTCATCGGCAGTCCAGCTCATCCCTCCTGGTATTGCCAATGTCCAGTGAAGAATACAGATCACACTATCATCATTCTGAGAGCTAGAACCATGCTGGAGAGGACCCTGAAGGATGCCATCCACCCCCAATACATGGAAAACCTGAAACGGAAGCCAGACCTGGGCAAGGCATTTGAGGTGACGTGCAAGTGAGACACCAGCAACCACTTCCTCCCCAGGACAGCTTCACCCCATTTGCTGACTGGAGGTTCATCCACAGGGCCCAGCTTAACTGCATTCCACTGAATGGAGCCGTCCACCACAGGAATCGAGATAAGCGATGCAGGAAGTGTTGCTACGCCGAGATGCTACCCCACATCCTGTGTAGCTGCAAGCCCCATTTGAGAGCTTGGCAGCTGCGACACAATGCCATCCAAGATCGCCTGGCCAGAGCCATCCCGCAACCCCGGGGAAGGTTGCCGTGAATTCTGCCATCCCCGAAACCAACAGCCAACGGTGACTAGACATCATCATCACCAACAAGGACCGGAAGAAGATCGTCACAGTAGACGTCACAGTGCCCTTCGAGAACAGGACCCCGGCCTTCCACGATGTCCAAGATCGAAAGGTAGAGAAATACGCACCTCTGACTGAAATCTTGAGAGCTAAGGGTTACCAGGTTCAGACACATGCACTAATCGTCAGAGCCTTGGGTGCATGGGATCCCAGTAACAAGCGAGTGCTGAGAGAATGTGGAATCTGTCAACGCTACTCTCAGCTGATGCAGCAACTCATGGTGTCGGACGCCATCAGGTGGTCGAGGGACCATCTACAAAGAAGACATCACAGGACACACACAAACTGTGTTAAAAGAACATTGTTAAGGTTGCAAAATCAAGCACTCAGAAGTTAGGAAATGTCAGGATTAAGGTTACCTATGCAACCAGAATTGACTGCCACATAGGCGGATGGGCAGATATGGAAGTGAGGGGGGACACAGGATTAATTAGAATGTTGAGGCTTGGGGAGAAGCTGGGAACTCCACACCATCAGGCAACCAGCGAGAGGTCCTGCAGTGACGGCCGAAATTACCTCTCCCCATAACTTTGGGAGAACGAACATGCACGTGGCAGGCGGGGGGAGTACAAAAATCAAGAAAGAGCAAAAGTCACACTAACTTTTTTTTGGTCATGATTTTGAGGGCTCTGAGTCATACATATCAAACTTGGGGTTGGCAATACTGCCCTTGTGTGTATTCATTATAGTAGTCTTTAATTACATGATTGCAGTTTTTCCCCACAGGACACCTGTGTCATTCAGTGCACAGGATGGACAGAGCTCAGTTAATGAGTAGCTAGTCAGTATTTTGTTTTATCCTTGTTGTTCAAGGTATGGCCCCAGACCGTATTTACTACACACTATTCAAACCCTGCTCTGAATACACAATTTTTAATTTCCTCATGGGCTTTCCAATGGCGCTTATCACTACAGTAACTGAATGCTTCACAAATAGTAATTTATGTTCATAACAACCATACGTGGTGAGGAGTGGTGGTATCCTCATTTTACAGATGGGGAGCTGAGGCACAGAGAGATTGAGGTCAAAAGTGCCCACTAATTTTGGGTACCCAATTTGAGATGCTTAGGGTCTGATATTTTTTTATTTCCGAGTACTTAGCATTATATGTTCAAAGCACAGACTTTGTTGCAGCTGAGTGTGCTCTTCACTTCTGTAAATCCGACCCTTAACGTTGCACCCTTAATGTTCTTTTAACACAGTATTTTGTGTATAATTTCCTAGGTTTTTATTTTAAGCAAACTGGGGGAAAAAAATCCATCAGGTGGCATCATATTGACATCCACATGGGTAATGGATAGAGGTGGAATTTTTAGATCCACTGAAGAGCTAACTGAGTAACTGGTAGCAGTAGTAGGTTGTTGTCGTCCTCCATGTGGACCAGCACTCTAGGGGGCTGAGACATACTTTGCCAGGGAATTTCACAGATGTTTACTGACAGCCGAGGAACGGTGTGGTCTGTCTTGGGTTCCATTCCAGGTTCTGGAGAGGAGTGTTCTAGTGGGCACATACCCTTCTGTTCCCTCCACTCCAGCCTGTCCCTGTCCTAGTCCTTTCTCTTATCGAGTCCTCGCTCCTTGTCCCAGTCCCCATCTCCTTCCCTACCCACTCTCAGGCATCTCATCCCAGTCTTCATACTCAGCCAGTCCTAGTGTCCTCCTCTGGACTCCTTGTCTGAAGCCTCATTTCTCTCTCTTCTTCCTTCTCCTCCGCCCATTGGTTTCCAGTTATTCCACACACCCCTGCCCATCTCACAGTCCCAGTCTCTAGTTCAGTTTCTCCCCTGCCGCCTTGCTCCTTGTCAGATCCGTCTTGCTGTTTTTCCCCTCCACCTCCTACCCCAGTTCCCAATCTCCTTGTCCAGCCAGTCCCAGTCTCCATCCCTCCTCTTAGCACCTCATCCAATCTCTGGGCTTGTCGACCCTTAAAACCACAGTGGCACAGCTGCAGCGCTTCTGGGTAGCCATTACCTACGCCCACAGGAGAATTCCTCCCGTTGATGAAGGTAATCCATCTCACTGAGAGGCCGTCACTAGGTGAACTGAAGAATTCCTGCCTCTACACCGGTGCTGAGGTCTTTGTAGCTATGTCTCTCAGGGGGTGTGGATTTTTCGCACCCTTGCGTGACGTAGCTATACCGATGTATACCAGTGTAGACCTGGCCTCAGTGTTCCACACATCCAGCCCCACTCAAATGACTCCCAGTCTCCTTCCTCCACCAGTCCCAGCCTCTCCTCCACCCCAGCCAGTACTCCTCTCCCACAGCTCCCAGTCACAGTTTCTCTCTCCCACCTTCTCCCAGTCTCACCAGGCTCCTTGCCCCCATTCTACTCCTTTCCCTTCTACAGGTTCAGCTCTTGTCCCCTCTGCATTTGAGTCAGGCAGCTTCCTCCTCCATGCTGCATTGGCGCCAGCAGGGTGGCTCTTGAGAGCACAAGAGAGACGGGCTCCCTGCCCGGTTCTGGTGCCCAGCCCTAACCTGGAGCAGCTGGGAGCTGCAATTGTAAGGAATGTCTGGCTTTGCCTCTCTACCCCTGAGCTGTCGCATGCACAATCCAGTCACACGCAGCAGTTGTGAGGAGATGCAGCATGTTCCATTACTCTGTGGGGATGGCACATGTGTAGTCTGGTCAATGCTGGGACCTGTGAGGGGCTGGAGTGTGCTCAGTGGCTGCTAACTTTGAAAGGCAGGTATAAACATGGACTTTTTTCCCCCAAAGGCTTATAACTTGGCAGATATTCACAGGAATAGCAAAAGGCCCATCCCTGATCCTGACACACATGCCACCCTCTGTGAAGCATCAACTTCCTGTTCCAAGTGTGGGGCACTAGAACTTTTCAAAGAAATTGTCAGAAATGTTTTTAACATGGGAAGGACAGAGTGAGTAGCAGCCTTAAGCTGACTCACCACTCTGGGCACTTGGTAAACATCCCCACATGGGGCAAGTTAGGGAGATACTTGGTTAAGGACTGAATGATTAATCAGTTAACCAGGTGGCTCAGGATACCGGCTGAGAACAGATAAATGCCAGACAGGAAGAGGGGAGGGGTAAGCTGGAAGGGCCAGAGAAGCCCAAGATCTCTTCCCTCTCACCCTGTGCCTAGGGGAATGTGTGAACCCTCAGCTGTGGGGAACTTGTTCTGTTTTATTTACAATGTGACTATAGCCCTTTTAGTTGGACTTGTCACTAGCTGTGTGTGAGGACTGTTTGCAGACAGGAATCTAGGGTGAAGGAACCCTGCCCCGTGACAATGGGCAAAACAACCTTGTTCTCACAAATGGCTAAACGATTTTGACCTAAACTTAAAGGCAAAACCCCACTAACCTGAGGGGCACACCTGGCATGGAAGACTTCACTCCCAACGTTAAAGTTTGGCAAAGTTATAGACAACCGAAGACAGGGTTTTATACTGTAACATGTTTGACGGCCTTAATAATAGGTGAGGTGAGCACTGCCTCTGCTTGCAGTAGCACCTAAAGGCCACAGTGAGAGTCGGGCTGCCACTGGATGGGGTATTGTACAGACCCCTCTGTCACTGAGTAATTCCATGTATACAGCTTGGTGAAGTGATGACTAAGGGGAACATAACCACCTTGAGCTGTGTAAAGGCCATGCGGGAAGAGGACTAATTTTTTGGTGGGGCGGGGGGAGGTTCTGGGAGAAATGGGATAAAACGTTGAATGAAATGGAAGCTGAATATCAGAAAAAAGGTCCTGATGGTATGATCCGATGGAATAACTCCCGAAAGAAGTAGTGGAAGTCCCCTCACTTGAGCCCTGTAAAATTAGGTTGGTCAGAGCACTAACAAATACATTGGAGGAACAGTCCTGCATGGCCAGGGCAAAGGACTGGAAGATCAAATTGATCATCTACCCTGTGTTGTTCCAGAATTACTTCGTTGCACTAATGGGGCCTTATGAGCAGCTTGGATGTGAGACTGGAAAGTGAATGTGGATGCCTGAATACAAACAAGGATAACTTCCAAGAGATAGATACACTTATAAAGCAAATCAACTTTTTTCCTACTCTGGTTTTCCTCAGTTTTTCCCCTTCTCCGACCGAACAAGTGCAATGGAACTGTCTTTACACTGACAGCCTTCCTCTCGGGTCTCTGGAGATTAAGAATGGCTAATCTCTCAAGCAATCTAGTCAACCATTCTGAAGTGCTTTGTAATAAGCAGTGGGCTTGGTAAGGCCCAGTCCTGCTCTACCTGAAGAACTCTTGCTGACTTCAGTGGAAATCCTGCTCAGAGGCAGGTAGGCTTGGGCCCTATAAGACAGGAGGCTTAAAGGGAGACAAGCCTCCATTGTTCCGCTTGCTAATCAAACGCCTGCCGAAGAAATGGTGTGTGTTCAGAGGCATTTATTTTTATATCAAAATGTCTCTGGCACTAATCAGTGTATCACCTACGTCTCTTACCATATTAGACCAATCTGATCATTACAAATCCACAATCTATCCTCTTGGGTACCTTAAAAAGCTACGGCACTAGCCACTGAGCATTGGAACTCTGCAAACATGGCTCCCTTCTACTGCGACAGTGATGGTCAGCCAAAATAAGCATACCTTACACCTGCCCTGAAAGCTGCTGAGCCTGGGCTCTGAGCTGCCTGAGGGGAGGTATTTCCACAGGTAAAGACTCCACTGAGAGCGTCCTCCTGCAAGCTAAGGCAAGTTCACTCCCCAGAACCATAGCAAGAGAACCACAGACAGTCTCAGCTGTCGGGAGACATGGTGCTCTCTCAAGCATGCCCAGCGCTTGTGTCTTGAGCTCTGGGATACAAACGTTTGGGTATTAGGAGGAGTTCTCTGTAGGGTGCTTTGAGAATGTAGCAGTATTCTGAATGGCACGCCGTGATGCAGATAAATTGTGCTTGCCATAGTCTTTCTCAGCGTAGTGCACAAATAATGAAGAGCCCCCGGCTTGCTTAGTGTCACATGGTTCACCTCCTCCAATCTAGGAGATGAACGAATTGTTTTCCTCTTCACAAGCTTGTGCTTCAAGTGAAGCTGCTGGAAGAATTGGTGTTTCAAGCCATTGTGTCCAATTAAAAGAACACTAAAAATAGACATCCTGGTTGATTTTTTTCTCCTCCCCCCAGTCTGTCCCTTTGATGTTCAGCCCTGGGCTTTCCTGACCTTGCATTCTCATGTGAAATGCAGAAGCACTTACCATGGGCGCTTCAGCTGTGGGCTTATTGGAAGGAGGAGGAGTTGCTGCTTGTGGTTTTTCTAGTGCTAACTGCTTGCTGGTTTTTTGGCTATTTTTGTCTTAGTATTCACTGGCCTATGCCTGCTTGAAACTAGTGAATTACTCCTTCTTCTTCTGGCTGCCGTTCTACCTCAGCAACAACTTTGGATGGAAGGAGGCTGAAGCTGACCAGCTTTCGATTTGGTACGATGTGGGTGGAATCATAGGTAGGTGCAGCAAGCAAACCACGTCTGTCTTTGGTTGCCCAGCTCTTCTGTCTTTTGCTCTTTAACATGAAGGAACCACATGGGCCCAGTGGGGTCTAAGTAACAGTTTACTGAATGTGCCCCGCATGCAAGGCCTGCTTGCATACACTGCTTCTCTGGCTGCATTGTAAGCCGTAGGATGCAGTGAGTACCACTAGAGAGCTCACAGACTGTTTAAAGGGGTACTACCCTATTTCTGTACACTTCAGCCATAAGAGTTTTTCTTCACTTGCTGTGAATATGAAAGTATCCCACTCAAACAGATGTCTCCCCGGTTTCCTGTCCTACTTCCCACCAGAATCCCTGAGCGAGAGGGTAGGCCTGGATTAGGGGTACGTTCTACCCTAGAAGCCGTTTCCACATTGCTGCAAGCAAAGGGCTCAGTTCAGCAGTGCGGTGAGCGGGCACAACTCCATTGTCTTCAATGGAGCCAAGTGTAGTTGTGCTTGTTTATGCCAGTGGTAAAATCTATCCCTGTGCCTCCTAGCCAGAACAAAGAAAGTCTCTCTTTATGGCTAGAGCTCTGCTATCCCATGTTCACTGTTTCTTGGCTTGGTAAGTCGTCCGCTCTGCTTTCCTGCAAGACACTTCTGGGTTTGCTTTGCTGCCTCTCTAGCCTTGTTTACACTAGGATTATTTCCTAATGCATTAACGGCAGTGCAGCTCCACTAGTGATTGCAATGATATCTAGATCTACTCTGAGCAGGGTTAGACAACACAGTGTTAACAGTGTCACTGAGGTGCCTAAAATCGGTTCTGTGCTCCCACCAGCGGAACAGAGCCATTAATAGGAACAGTAGGAAACTCTAGGAGACGGCCACGAAGTGTTACATTGCACAGACCTGAACTGAGATTGCAGGAAGGGTGTGTGGGGAAAGGAACGAACAGCAGAAGCACTGACTGGCTACACACAGAGAGAGCGAGACATAGTAATCAATCCTCGCTACTGTGTCCTGAGTACCCTGATTTGATATTGCCTTGACTATGTCTCAGGCGGCAGTGAGAGTTTTGCCTACAATAGAGGTGCCAAAGGTAAAGATAAAAGAAAAGACCCGAATTCAGTAAGTGCAACGGTGTGTGTGTTCCATATGTTAATTGGAAGGGCACGGTGAGCTTTCATTTTATTTTTGCAGGTGGGACAATCCAAGGCTTGATTTCTGATATGCTACAGAAGCGAGCTCCAGTGCTAGCGATCAGCTTGCTTCTGGCTGTAGGGTCTCTCTTTGGATACAGTCGTGAGTATATTTTGCATTAATGCAGGGGGGGACCTTTTGGGCCAGATTGATGGACACTTGCCAGTTTCTATACCTTGAACCTGTTTCTGGTTCAGGATATTGCCCTTCAGAGTATATTTCTGGGACAGTCACACTCTGCAAGGTTGTGTTGCGCCAAGAGATCATGGCATCTGGGAAGAAGTCTTTCTTCAGATTCTGGTTAACGATGGGGAAAGATGTGGGTTGAGTGCTTGGGTTTCTTTGTGCCAGTGAGGAAGCCGGCATTAGATGTGCTCCTTTGGCTGCATTTTCTAGCATTGCCAACATGTCAGAGTTACAACCCATAAAGCAATAATGCTAAGGTGCAAACATCTTGAAAGAGGAAAAGCCAATGGGTTGGTGAGGGCAAAGAGTGAGAGAAGATCTAGGAAAGGATGAGATATCAGAAGCTCTTAGGCTTCACGCCATTTACAGAAGCACTCTAGCATCTGGCAACCAATGGGATTTGGAAACAGTCTGTTAGGACAACTAATTAAAGGACACATCTAGGCTCAGCAAAACAGTGGACTTGGGAGCCATCATAAGGTTGAAGATCTCATGTCTCCATATATACTCTCTGGCTGCACCAAGGGAATCCTTTAATTGGGTGACCTTGGGCAGGTTACTTGACCACTCTTTGCCTCTGTCTCCCCATCTGTAAAATGGGGGATGATGAAGCTGATCTCCTTTGTAAAGTGCTTAGAGGTCTACACATGAAAAGCTCTGTATAAGATCTAGATATAATTTTTTATTATTTTATTAACACTCCTCTTTTCTATCTGTCCCCTGGCAGGTTCTCCAAACAGCAAACCCATCAACGCGTTCATCATGGCCATTACAGGTATGTCATATAAACGCCACTTTCACCCCAAAAGCTGTGTAGACAGAAAAGAAACAATAACACTGCTGTAAAACCTTAATGTACTCAGGTGTACTGCCTTCTCAGCTAAATGCCGTGGCTGCAACAAGAGTGACCGTGAAGGTCCGACTGTTTGGTTGTGGGTTTTGGGGTTTTTTTAGAACACCTTTTTAAGAAGCTTTCACAATCAGAGGTGTAGAATAAGGAATTATGCTGCAGACTAGAATAGCTCAGATGGCAAATGTCTCTTGCGTTCTTTACACGATGAGAAGCTGTAAGCTTCCTCTGCCACCAAAAGTGCATACCTGGGAGCTTCCCGTGATGTGGACTCTATATTAACCCGAATGAGTGAGGGTCCTTGGTTTCAAACACCCATATTTTAGGGGCTTCTGTGAATTTCCCCCAACTTCCTCCCTTAGGCGCACAGAGAAGCACATGACAACACGACACCTACCGCTGTGAGGGATAACTAAGCCCTCTGGGAGCAAAGCATTCTGCCCCCTATAACTGAGACTTCCAGAACATCCCCAGCCTTTGACATGTGGGTTGCAGAAACTCTCTGTCCTGTGAAACTCTTGGGTTGTGCCAGTGGTAGCCTCCTTGCAGTGCTATAATTGAAGGATGGTCTTTTGGTGTTTTCAGGATTTTTCATTGGAGGCCCATCTAACATGATCAGCTCGGCGATTTCCGCTGACCTGGGACGTCAAGAATTGGTCAAAGGGAACAGTGAGGCTCTGGCAACAGTCACAGGAATTGTGGACGGAACTGGGAGCATTGGAGCTGCAGTGGGCCAGGTGAGATTACCAGAGAGGGAATGTGCCTTTAAAATTCTACATGGGAGTGACGTGGAGGCTGGGAGTGGGGGGAAAGCTTCCAACCCCAACTGAAACATTTCTATTAATCTTTTTTTAATTTCCAATGGAAATAGTGTTTTTTTAACACACAAACCTTCTCTGCAGAGTTTGTAATGCAAATATTGTGGCAACAAACTTTGAGATTGAAGAAAAGGAGTACTTGTGGCACCTTAGAGACTAACCAATTTATTTGAGCATAAGCTTTCGTGAGCTACAGCTCACTTCATCAGATGCATACTGTGGAAAATACAGAAGATGTTTTTATACACACAAATCATGAAAAAATGGGTGTTAATCGCTACAAAAGAATGAAATGCGTTTAGTCAGTTCCATAACCTGAGCTGCTGAGAAATGGAAAAAATGTACACTCCATAAATAGTGAAAAGAAATTTGGATTTTTAAATTTATTTTCAGTTTTTAAATAATATAAGGTGGTGTTAGCAGCCCCAGTGAAGAAATGTATTTACGAAATACTGTTTTTAAGATGAATGTCCCCTTTAAATAGAACATAACAAATTCTTATGTTAGACTAGTTTGAGTGTGATTCTCTTTATCTAGGGCAGACTTCACATCCTGTAAGACTGGTATCACTTACTTTCATCTTCCACACTGCGTGCTGTTATAGGAATTGACCACGGATTGTTACTGAAGCAGAAGCTGAGGGCATTGGCAGTAGGAACATACTTGTTATGCAGAAACAAAATTCATGCACATGAAAGAACATAGTGCAGATTTTTGGGTTGGGCAGGGCCTGTGATGTAACTGGCCCCATACTACTAGTGAGAGAGAGTGTAACATCATGAAATACCAAGACGTATGTAGGATTGGAGTCCACACTCCCATTTCCCAAAGGAATTAGGGTTCATAATTGGCACTTATGGGTATATTCCTGTGAATATCAGCAGTGCTGATTGCAGGCACAGAAGAACTTGTTAACTACTGACTGAGGTAGATCTCCCCAGTAAATGAAATGTTCATTCTTTCTCTCTGAAAGATGCTGTCTTAGTTTTCCACATTTAACAGGCGGCTAACACCTTTCAAATCTTATTTGGAAACAAATTTCCCAGTGTACCATGCTTCCTGCATCTTCCCCTTTCCACACACGTACCCACTTTTTATGGAGAGTATCATGAAAAGTGGGTCTCTCTTTCTGAAAAGTTCTGCTTGCCACTGCTTCCCTGTCTGGGCTTGCAGTCATCTCAGTGGGAATGGCTGCTGTGTCACTCCAGGTGGGGGAATAAGCAGCAGAAGCACCAGGAGCGCTGCCGAAATGATGATCCTGTTTTTGTGCCAATATGCTCAGTAATAGAGAGGTACAGAGGCCCTTTAAGCAGAGTTGTATTCAAATACTGCATATAAGGGATAATTTCTGCCTTTACTTGAAGATTACAAGGCCCTCTTGAGCTCAGGTTGTAAATCAGTGCAGAAGCTTGAGCATCTTATCTGCATAACAGGGTACTGGAAAGGGTTAACTAGCTAATGCTTGTATAGCTGCTGAAAATGCGTGTCCTTTTTAAGTTGTACATCTTCCCAGAGTGTTCAGCTTTTCTGAGGGTATTTATATTCACTTACGTAACTATGTTCTGTGCAATAAAATCCTTTGTTCAGCCTAGTCAAATTGTCACCCCTTGAAGTGGTATTTAGTTTTTCTCCTCACTGAACATAGTTACCTATAAAGCTTCACGCTGGTATCTCTCTTTCACCTATCTTGTATGGGTTTCTATGGAAGGATTAAGGCAGCAAGTCTCTTATTACGCCAGGCAAGGAGCAGCTAGAGACTGAAAGAGAGGATTTGTGACTGGCTCTTTTTTCCTCTCTTCAATAAATGCCCACAAACTCAGGGAGATGCAAATGAAAGGGTGACACCAGAAACACACCCCTCACAGTTGTGCACGTGTTGATTATCTAAATATCCTATTTTGTTTCCTTACAGTATCTAGTTTCCTTGATCCAGGACAATCTGGGATGGATGTGGGTTTTCTATTTCTTCATTCTTATGGTAAGAGGTCTTTTCTTCTTTATCTTTTTCACCTGTGTTGAGTCTGCAGCTAAAAAGAATTTCTGAACCCTAGAATAATGAATAATAGGGTTGTTTTTGTGAGAGTTTAAAGTAATGACTTTCACACCTTAAACAGTTTCTGCCACACCTATTAGTTATAATGCTGTTCCCAGAGCTGATGTAAGGCTGGTGCACACCAGGAAGTGTGATCTAAATCAGCCATGGTGATATCGGTTCCTTCCACCAATCAAAAAACAGATGTTGAATTATTATTGCCAAATGAACAAGAATAGATTTTTAAAGCAGGTTTTGTAAGTGATAGAAAGAGAAGCACTTGACATTGCCCCTTTAAAAATTCTTGTATCTGGTGTGCAACGTTCATTTTGGTTGAATTTCACTCTAATTTCCAAGTTAAGGTTCTGCCCCCTCCAACTCCACTGTGTGCAAGTGCATTCAGGGTTTCCAAGGAGCTGATGGTGAGCCGGTAATTTGTGGAGCCCTTTCTTTTGGGTTGGTGGGAGGGATGATCAGACATTGAGGGGCCAAAATGAAAGTGCTCTATAGGGCTGGCCCAGTATGGTGGCAGCACAGTGCTTCTGTCTAGGAGATCAGAGTTCACACCCTGAGCTGCTCAGGTTGGTAGTGGCTGGGAGTGTTGCATAATCCACCTGCCTCTCCTTTAGGGCTAGAGCTGGGGTGATACCTTGCTTTGCTCTGTGATTCCTTTTTGAACAACTGAAAGAGCTATTTGATAGGGTCCAGAGAGAGCAGTGCAAAGCCATTGAGTCGAGGGAAAAGCCTTAGCTTATTCAGAAGTTTTCCTGAAAGTCGAAAGCCAACTTTTGTCCTTCTGATAGGCAAACTTTGACTTTCCTATTTCACTTCCAGCTTTCTGTGCTTACAAATGCCTCTAAAATGTGTTGGAGGGAAGATGCAGCGGCATGTACATGTGCTAATTGTCCTTCATGCTGTTCCTTTCCACAGACCAGTTCAACAATCCTGTTCATCTCACCCTTACTAGTGAGGGAAATTAGATTGCTCCTGCATGAGAGACACTTGCGTATGCGGACTGGGTGACTGCCACTTCCCTTCAGAGGGACTGTCCAAGGAAAATCAACAACTGGGAGACAAATCAAAATTCTGGGAGGTTTATGTTTGTTTTCTTTTCTCCCTCTCCTGCCCTGCAAGTTTGGACTAATTCAGAATGTCCCACAAGATTTTGCAGAACAGCCTTTGAGAACTTGCTGTTGGAATACTAAATGCCCAAATGGATTCAGGCCTTCTGCAACATGGAGCTGCTATTCCAAGATAGAGGAATTTAATCAGTTTGGCTGTAGTCCCACCAGAGCCTTTCAAGTCAGCAAGTGCACTCTTTCCTCCTGGTTTGGGGTCCCATTGCCATAACCTATACTGATTATTTCTGGATGTCCTGGCAAGTGTCAGATATTTAAAACCTGAAGATGGGGAGTCAGTCTTACAGTGAATGGTGAGACCTCGTTATGCTGGGGAAACTGTAAACCCCACTTCATGAATATTCTGAAGTTCTTTGTTGCTTTGGTTTAGAAGAATGGGCAAAAAGTTTCTTTGGAATCGGATGCGTTTGTGCTGTCCAGGTGTCCTAAAAATACCTTTGCCAAATCTATACACAGATTAATCTCTACTATCCTTGGTTAATCCTCCCATATACGGATAATTTCTCCATCAGAAGCTAACACCATGCTTGATCTATTTATTATTATTGTTGCGAAACCCTGCAATTTCTGAATATTTAAGTAGCCAAATGTTGTAGAAGAGGGGGATAATAATCTTTTAACACTAATTTTCAAGGAGTGTGGTAAATTTTATAAATCTAACGGTGGCCACTTAGATGGCTTTGAGGATTGGGACTGGGATACAGATTCTTTTTACCAGTTGGCTGTCAGATCAGTTGTGACCCAGTTATTGCTCTCTGCATTTGATGGCTATTTAGGTGACACTTCTGAAAAAAGCTGGTGTCATCAGTCCTGTTCTCTGTGGACAGTTGACCATTTATCCTTCCTCGGCAGAGCAGACCCAGGATTTAATGAAGTGAGTCTGAACTATTCCACTGCCTTTATATGTGATGCTTCTGGGTTAGGATTGAGGCACATTGGTGGAGTAGTGTGACGAAACCGACACTGCTATTGCCCAGGCTTTACTGACACGATGGACAGACAGGCAGGCTCCAGGGCTGTCAGTCTGATAACTCATAAGAAAAATAGATGCAAGCCAGCTACAAAAGCATGTGATTCTATTCTATGCTTAACACCATTGCATCTGAGCACCTTTCCCTCGTGCATTAAGCAGGTGACTAACGTCTGTTACACGTTCGTTAATGAAGTGATCTGAATCATTTTACAACCTCTCAGCTGCTTTTTATATTTTTTTCTGTCCACTGCCTCGGGTGACTTTTCTTGTATTCACAGAGACACTTTTTAACCATCAAGATTTCTGATCAAATATTTGATCCAATTAATTTCCTGGATGGAAAAATTCTTCCGTAACTGAGAATTTGGGGGTCGGGGGAAGGAACTTTTTAAAAATAGAAAAATTGCCTTTTCTTAAACTTAGTGTACAGCCATTTTTTTTAAATGTCTGAAAGTAAATGTTTAATCATGTGATTAATGTGGAACGTTGTTAGTGCCTTATTGTATTGAATTGTTGCTCAGAGATTGTTTGCTGATCCTGCAGTGCCAGCTGTTTTCACAGCTTCGCTTACTGGGAGAACACGGTTGCTCTGTTTCTACTATGGTTTCTGAAAGTCCTCCTCCTCCTTCTTTGTCTGAGATGTTTCCTGCTTTTAGATCTCTTCCTCTCTGCTTTTAGTTAACCTTCAGACAGTCCAGTGGTTGGGGAGAAGGCACCATTAATCATAAGGGACCCATGTTCTTGTCTCTTCTTCCCACCCTTATTCCAATTTTTGCCATTTTAATTCGGGATGATCCTGAGGAGATGCTGTTCGGGGACCTACCTTGTGCCCTCAACTGATTGGGGGCACTTAGCTTAGTATTCAGATCCCAACCCAGTCCTTAGTCCATTTCCAAATGGAAGCAAACTCCTTGAAATTCATGTTGGAAATTGTTGGTGGCACTGTTTGCCCAGTCTGTTATTCATGTGTCTGAGAATGGAGGTTTTGGATTCCAGGCTTTGGTGACTGTTGAGGTGCCGAGTAAGTTCTGATGGAAATGAAGATTGCAGTCTTCAGTGCAAATCACTTCATGTCAAATTGGCTGCAAACTCTATCCGCATACTGAGCTGCAGAGCACGTGCAACTGTTCAGAGGGTATTTTGGGGCACGGCATATTTATTGCTAATACTTGATTGGCTGTGCATTCTTTCCCCTACCCAAGTCTTAATATATTTATTTTTACACTAGACCCTTTGGCTGGTGTGTTTCCTCAAGCAGTGGCAATGAGAAATGTTTTGATTCTGATAATGTCAAATCAATGTCATCTGAATAAATTATTATTTTTGGTGAACTGATGTGGAATTCTTTTGTGTGCTTTATTCCACTCCACCCACCCTTCTAAAATCATAAAGTTCATCAAAAGAGCTCTTCCTCCTTTTATGGCTAGTTCCCAGTTACAGGTGTAATAGTGTTGTTGCAGTTGTTTCCCTAGTAAGTAGCTCTGAAGAGCCGGGCCTGCACAGCCCTCGCCTGCAGTGTATGCCTCTTTCTCCTCGGTGTTCTCACTTCCTAACCCTTGCGAACACTTGCAACAAACCCCCATCCCAACTAGAAAGAGGCTACATGTTGCTGTTAGTCAGTTTGGCTCACTTCCTGATCAGTTTCATAAGAAGCTTTGTGAGACTCCCTGCCAGAGGCACTGAGAACAGTAAAAAGAAAAGGAGGACTTGTGGCACCTTAGAGACTAACCAGTTTATTTGAGCATAAGCTTTTGTGAGCTACAGCTCACTTCATCGGATGAGAACAGTGTGATGAATGGCCTCTGAGAAAAGCCACACATACCTTTTTTTTTTTTTCCCCTCTGAATGTAGAAGCCCTGTGCAACTCCTTCAGTATTAAACATAACATGTTTGCTGTCCTTGCTAGGCGCCCTCTTTGCTCATTTCTCTGAGCACAAACCTGAACTCGCCCCGGCTCCTGTCTTTAGATGGACACAGTGGGGAGCTGTTTAATTGTGCTCTTGTTTCACAGCACACTGTAAACTCGGATTTGGGTGAGACCTTGGCTTTCTTGAGACACCCAGAGATCATGGTCATGGGCCTGGCCCCTCACTACCTACAAGAAAACTATATAGCAGTAATTTTTCTGAAAAGTCGTGATTATCTCATTTCTCCCTCTGCTTCCATGTTTCTGTGAATGACTAGGATCAGAATATCCTAGCCTCTAGGTACTCTAAGAAAACTTTCTTTCACTTTAATGCACTGCAATGCCCTGGGTCTGTGTGATCAGACACGGCACATTTCTTAGCTGGATATCATCTGCCATTGCCATCTCCAATAGTGGTAGGAACCTGATTTTGCCTTAATCACTGGGGACCTATAAAGATCCTATGTAATGTATTTTTTTCTCCTGAGTTTTTGGGGAGAACCTTTGCTCTAAAGGGGAAAGTGCACTTTAAATACTCTCCTTCAACCCATGTATCCATTTCCTCTTAATCTCCCTTCCCTCCCCTTCCCTCCCCCCGGCCATTAAAACATCTGATCCTTTTAAAATGGCCTACTATTCTCTGAAAACCTGAAATACAAGCAAGATTTACAATTCCTAGACACTTCTCTGGTGGTTGGATTCCTGGTGTGACCAAGTACACTGAATGTGCGACCTTTTTTCTCTGTCTCCTAAGCTTAGGGTAGATTCATCTATATGGTTACTACAATATTGAGTAAGAATTGGGAAATTGATTCTGAATGTTCTCTTGGACTCCCATGCAGCCAGTGCTTCTCCCAAGAGTCCATGTGTTAGAGTACTGATTCCAGAGTCTCTGTGATTTGGCAAATGCCCTTTAAGGATGCCACAAAAGGAGGGGTGCCTATGAAAACCATTGCAACTGTGAGATCCAGCGTTTTCATCAAAGCCACTGATGCTAGTGGACTCTGTTTTGTCCTTCCAATCTATTTCAAACTACTCAATAGAGAAGGAGGGCTTCTGTCTGAGATTAGTTTAGTAGGGTTCCTACGTAGTCTATCTTCTTAGGAAAAAAGAAAAGGAGTACTTGTGGCACCTTAGAGACTAACCAGTTTATTTGAGCATGAGCTTTCGTGAGCTACAGCTCACTTCATCGGATGCATAGTACTCCTTTTCTTTTTACGAATACAGACTAACACGGCTGTTACTCTGAAACCTTCTTAGGAAAAGCTGTTTTATTTCAAGTAGTCTGAATGTTAATGAGCACTTGACAGACAAGTAGCTGATCTGGTATGGCAAATTCTGCATTCAGACCCTTGAATTCCTCTGTGCACTGTCCTTGATCAGCCATCTATCCAGACATGGGAACAACATGTGAACACCACCCAGATTCTCATCCCATATGGATTTAGGGTGACCAGTTGTCTCAATTTCATAGGGACAGTCCCAATATTTGGGGTGTTGTCTTATAGAGGCGCCTATTACCCCACCCCCGTCCCTATTTTTCACACTTGCTATCTGGTCACGCCATATGGATTCATCCTTAGAAGCATATAAGTGGCCCTCAGATCCAGAGCATATAAGTCCTCTGTCTTCTTACAAGAACAGGATTATTCATACACAGTATTTAAAACTTCTCTTTTGTAACCTATTGGTTGAAGTCTCTGAGATTCAGGATGGGTTGTAATGCTCTGGATTTTTGGACTCCAGATGCAGCTGGAAGAAATCCTGTTCCCCTTATTTGTCCCCAGTGGCACAGGTTCACTGGCTTTTTCAATCTGGCAGGTGGGATGGGCTTTCCGAAACTCTCTCTTCCTGATATTGCTGATCTCAAGTACATGTCTGAGGGGAGCAACGTGTCTTCCCAAAGCTAGATGCTTATATGCATCAACTAACAGAGTAATGGTTACAGAAGTTCTTACCCCAGATTTGCTACTGTGGGGAAGAGAGGTTCTGCAAGTGGATGGAGGTTTGGGGATGTAATGGTCACAGGGGTTGCTGCTCTCTCTGATCTTTACTCTTACATCAAAGCATTCCAATACACCTGCTTGGAACTGGTCTGGTCTCCTACTCTTCATCTCTCCTACTTCATGACAACAAGCACAACACATGGAAGCAGGTGACTGCATTTTCAGTCACTGGCGTGTGAAGAAGCAGCTGTACGGGGGACCATACAGGTGAACGTGTTACTGGAGTGTGGTGTTGCAATGGTATTAGCCCCAGCAATTAGTAAAATTAGAGGTGCATGAGGTCCGCAAGCCCCATTTTGGCTCTCTTGGAAAGTGTAATGGAGCACAAACTCTGAGGTGGTAGGCACAGCAGCATAGCTCTTTGTATCTAGTGACATGTGCATGCACCTAACAAGATTTTTCTGGGGTGGGATGTACTGCTTGATAATGAGGACACCTTTTTATACCACTGCCTTCTCTCTCGAAGCTCATGCACCGGCTGTTCTCAAAGACTGATTTCCCTGAGGAAGGGAGGATGTTGTTAAAGCGTGACTGCTACTAAAGTAGCATCCAAAATGTGTTAGATGTTGTCCAGATATACAGGGCAGATGGTCCCTGCCCCAGTGAGCTTAAAATATTCAGGCTGGTTCATGTTTCTGCCCTACTACTAAATACGCAGGTCCGACTCCAAATGCATCCCTATTGTAATGATGAATTTAGTCCACAGCCTTTTTCTTCCATCCCCCCCGCACTACGTTGTCGGGCTGCCTGGGAAGGAACCGGCACATCCTGTACTAACAAAGTGAACGTTGTAATGTAATCACGGTATGGGTGGATGTGAGTGATGAAGGATGTATTCCTTCTGGTAGGATGTGGATTGGAGCCCAAGGTGACTTTGGAATTGCATAAATTCACACTCAACTTCCCCAGAGAATTAAAAGGGGGCGAAAAAAATGTGATAAATGAAGTGTCGGAAGTAAATACATTTACACAGTATGTGCTAATAAAACATAAATATTTCCATGGTGAGGAGCCTCCTTCAGAGCCCAAGGTAGTATCTATGTAGAAACAATGTGTTCAAATCAAGTAGAAAAAAACCAAGATTGTTTAGGTGAGAACATTTTAGTTTGGCTCTATAGGCCACGATCCCAACTCAATGGTCCAGGAAGATGGGTTAGTGACCCGCGGTGTGGCCCATGCAGTTTAGTTGGCCTCTTGGTAAAATACATTCCTTGCTCACTTAACAGGTGAAAAGGAGGAGGGGAAAGAGCCTTTACTACAGAGTTGCTCTCTACCGGTCAGACTGATCTGCTGTTGAGAAATGTTTAGCTGGCATTGCCTGCACTCTGCAGCAGTGGTCCCAGCTGTATTAATTCCTTTTAAATCTATCCTTAGTCCAATTTCCTGAGCCCTCCACCATTTATAACCTTTGGCAAAGTGGTTTAACTACAGTAAATCCTCCCTGGGATGCTTTCCTTTGCAACTGTTACCTTCAGAATCTCCATCTGAAACTGATGCATGTTTTTTGTTTTGCCTTTACAAAGGGAGAAGAATGTTGTCACCTCCCCGTTTGCCTGCGTGGGTGGTTGGATCGGATATGTGTAGCGTCAGAGCAAAGTATTCAGACTGTTAGACGTTACTAAACACAGGGTGTTTGCCTCTCCTAGTGCCTTCATCCCATGATCTTAACATGCCCTGCAACCACCCTGTGGATAAACAGGCACAGAGTAGTTGGGAGAGTTGGCCAAGGCCACACACTGAGCTAGGAACGGAATCCAGGAGTTTCAACTCTAATCATCAGACAATACAACTACCCTACTGTCACTAGAACTACAGAGCCATAACCCAGCCTGCAGCTACTCCACGCTGCAGGCAGAAGTCTGTGGTGCAATCATGTGACAAGCCTGAGACATCAAGAAGAGAAGACTATCTTCTTTACCAGAAAATCTGGCCTGGCCCAGCTGTTTAAATTACCAGTCCAGGGGGCTTTCAGGTGTGGTCCCTCAGCTCTCTGAATGGCAGTGTTAGAGAGCGCTGCAGAGAAAACACCAAACTTCTGGATGGGGATCCTTCATCTGAGCCATTTCCCTCTGGCTGACCAAGGCGCAATGGTAATAGGATCTGGTGTGAGCTACCCCCCGAGTCCTTTGCAACCAGAAGGGAAGGGCAATGTGAGGCCTTTGAAGGCAGGGGGAGGCAGGATCTCACGGAAGATTTTCCCCTCCACCAACAATCTGCTTCAGCTCTCGTACCAGCACTGGGGTTTTGGCTCTCCTGCTGGCAGCTGGGCTTTACTGGCTTTGATAGACTCAACAGTAGAGCGGAGAGTGAAATGGTAACTGTATTCAGAAGAAACACCTCTAATTCTTATAGGACATTTATACTTGTTAATGCAACGGTGCTGTTTACACTCAGAAAAATGCAATTGTTTTAAGTGAGCATTTTACAGCTTCCTTGAGGAAGTGGGGTCCTGGGGAGACAGCACTGGCCTGGGCCTCAGAAGGTCTGGGTTCTGCTCTCACAGACTTCCCGGCCAAGTTGCATTGTTGCTACATGCCTTGGTTCCTCATCTATAAAATGGGGATAATACTGGTCTCTTCCTCCTACCCTTTGTCTTGTCCATTTAGACTAATCAGTTTCTTTCTATGTGGGGTACAATTATCATCCCCATTTCCATAGCATTTGAGTGCCTCACAATCTTAATGTACTTCTCTCATCTCTCTGTGGGGCAGGGAAGTGGTATTATCCCTATTTTACAGATGGGAAACTGAACCCAGACATTCAGTGACTGGCCCAAGGTCATATAGGCAGTTACTCCTGGGGGAATTCTGCACCACTGTGCAGGTGCAGAATTTATATCCCCCGCAGATTTCTTTGCTTCCCACAGAAAAATGACTTTCTGACGGGGAAGCAAGGGAAGCCACAAGAGCAGTCATGCGACCCTACACAGTAGTTATGTTTTGGGTGCCCAGGGCAGCCAGCAGAGAGGTAAATCACTGTGGGGCAGGGGCCCGGACTGGGGAAGACCTGGCTGATGGCTCCTACCCTGTCGGGATCAGCTGCTAGTCCCATCTCGGCTGGGGACGATGGGACTTCCTCTTCCCATGCACGGCATCCGGGGCTGAGTCAGATTTCCCCCACTAGCTGGGGGAAGCTCTTGCAAACTCGCGCACACACTCTCTCTCTCTCTCTCTCCCCCCTCAGCTGCAGAGGGAGGGATCCCTGTACAGGGAGCTGCTCCCCCATTTGTCCAATCCCTGTGCATCCAGACCCTATAGCTGATCCTTGCCCCCCCCCACTCAGAAAAAAACCCTGCCAAGCCCCACACCTGCACCTGAGCCATCCACACCCAGATCCCCACCCCACTGAGCCCCAACCAGCTGCACCTGTATCTCCACCCCACTGAGCCCCCTCCTCCCCCAGCATCTGGACCCCCACTGAGCCCCAGGCTGAGCTCTATCCCTTACCCAGAACTGCCCCCCCCCCCCGCTGAGCCCCAACCACCTTTACCTGAATCCCCCTCCAGAGTCCCCTTACGCTTGAACCTAGAACTGCCCAACAAGCCTGTGCATCTGGATCACCCGCTCAGCTGCCTGCACCCAGATTACCCCACACAGAACCCTCTCAGCTCACACCTGGACCCCCCACACTGAACCTCTCCACACTTGGATCCTGCCTTGCTGAGTCTGCCTGCCCACACCTGGTCCACCTGGCATGGAGGGGCAGGGCCCTGGCATGTTTCTGGGACAGGCCCTATCCTTGTGCTGTGTCAGGATTGGGTGCAGCCTCACCACTGAATCCATGTCCTAAGTGGGGAGCTGCACAGTGATCTCCCACCTCTGTGAAGCCAGTGGCCTTGTGCTCCCCAATGCCGTGCTGGAGCCGCCACATTTATTTGGCAAATAAAATTTGCAGAATTGTGCAGAATTTTAAAATAGTGTGCAGAATTTTTAATTTTTTGGCACAGAATTCCCTTAGGGGTAAGGCAGTCTGTGGCAGAGCTGGGAATTGAAGGAGGATCTCCCAAGTCCTAGGCTAGCTGCCCTAACCATTGGATAATCTCTCCTCTACCTTTGGAGTAGGGACTTTTTGTTACAGTTGTACGTACCTAACACAATGGGGCCTGGATCTCAGGCTGGGCCCCTCCCCATCACATTGCGACAAATACAAAATGCAACAAGCCCCTTTCAAATGAAAGGAATAATTCTTTTGAAAGAACAAGCTTCCAGGGCCCCAAAAGAGAAGATGCCATAGCAAAATGAACTGGTGTAGCAATAACACATACAATTATTATAATCTAGACATTTTGCATACACTTTGGTGCTAGCAGAGACATCCTTTGAGAAGTGGCTTGTGCAAGTGCAGCTTATGGAAAGGTTCTACTGGTGTGTACAACTCAGTGTATACTGCTTCATCAGCAAAAATATCACACACAGAAACTGCACCAAAGTGCCTCTTTCTAATATAGATTGGTATTAATTACTTATAATGTATATGTTGTGTTAGCAATTTAAGAGCAACACAGAATTCTGAGCTCTGTCAGGCGATACACAGGATAGATATAATATAGAAAATAAAAATTATACCTTGTTACTAACTACTAAATGAATCTTTACAAGATTATACTTTAACATCTGGTGACTACAAAATACGACATTTAGCTCTCCTTCACTTCTGTCATTACCTTACAGTCAAATATCGATTTGCATTTGAATAAATTGCCCAGGGAGGTTGTGGAATCTCTATCATTGGAGATTTTTAAGAGTAGGTTAGAAAACACCTGTCCAGAATGGTCTAATACTTAGTCCTGCCATGAGTGCAGGGGACTGGACTAGGTGACCTCTCAAGGTCCCTTCCAGTCCTGTGATTCTGTGCCCTATCTCAGAAATACTAGCTTGAGCCTGAATATTTTTTTCTGCATTTATCCAACTCATAAATAATTTTATTTTCTCTGCAATGTGATATTCTGTATCAATCATTAAAAAAATCCACTTAAACTTGGATATTGGATATTGTTAATTTGGAAAACAAACAAACCAAAAAACCCTCCAAAAACCTAGAATCCGATGAAGTGAGCTGTAGCTCACGAAAGCTTATGCTCAAATAAATTGGTTAGTCTCTAAGGTGTCACAAGTACTCCTTTTCTTTTAACCTAGAATCTAACTGTCCATCTTCATTGACCTCAGTCTATGGCAACTGACAAGAAAACCAGAATATAATGGTTGGATAAGGATTGGGAATAACTGAATCTGGGCAATTAATAAAGCAGAATGAAATATTGTCAGTGGACGAAATTGAGAACTAATTCAGATTACCGTAGTTACCTCTCATTGCTGAGTGCTTAGAAATACCATGCTACAAACCAAAGAGGCAATAATTTGAGCACATTGAAATTGAGAGCTTCAAAACTGCATGAATAAGTGTCAATTCTATGTGAATAATGAAAAAGTCATACACTTTTGTATGTATGCAAATGTCCACTATCTACTTACTTACCCTTGAAAAATACCTATGACACTGTGACAGAGGTGGATTCATGTTCACAGACATAATGACTCTTGGCCTTAGGTACACAGAGATTAGTCCAATATTTCAATCTGTACTTCTCACTTTACCACACAGTATCAGATTACGCAGTGTATCTTGCCCTCAAGGAAGTTGTGTATGATGGGAGGAGTAGATAACGAAACCCGCTGGAGAAGAGATGGCTCTTCTGATTGTCTTCACCAGGCTTGGGTGAGATTGCCCCCAGAGCCAGGAATTCCAGAGACTAGACGCTGAATAATGGGAATTTATCATCAATGAATGTATCGTGTTGAGTCTGAAGTTAGTATTGTTAGGCTAGGATGGCAACCTTTCTAAACAGACATGCTCACTAGATAGTTTTGTTCCCTAGGGACTCGCATAGTAAACTGCTGCTGAGTGCTGAAACCCACAAGCCTCTTCAACAGACAGACTAATGAAGTTTAGGAAATGCTGCTCCTAAACAACAATTTGAAAATAGATACACATAACAAATACCTCCTTAAACCAGTGGTTTCCCCTGAAAGGGAAACCTACATAAAGAAGCCTTCTATCTTTGTCAGTTTTTCACCTTCTTGTCCTTGGACTTTATATAAAATACAGAAAAGGACCTATCTGCTCTATTCCCAGTGAGGTGGCTGGTTTCTTGTATTCTGTAAAGAAAGATCATTCTTGATTTATTATATTTTTGTAGATTGGTGCTTTGCATCTTACTGTACCCTTTTCCCTATTTTGTGAGTGTGTGTGTGTGCTTGTCTGTGTACTGTACAGCCGACTTACAATAAACTTTTAGTTTTAAAACAATGATATTGGTGTAATATATGAATCCTGTGTTTCTACAAGACACTATCTCCTCTGCCCAAGAATGTATAGTGTTCTGAAAGCATATATGTGTAATATCACTTTCCTTTCATCTGATGGAGGCAAATATTCAAAGACTTTCTGCTGAGTCTGTATTTCCCTAGTATTAAAAGGTCAACAACTACCGTATGTATGGCCATTATTAGCACAGATTTATTTCCCCAATTAAACTGATACACTGGGTATAATGCCAATATAAATGAGGCCCTTTCATTAATTTAGTTTTGTATTGAAGAATCAAACAGGGCTTACGTTTAACAGCGTTTTGATTTTCATTTGCTGACGTTCTCAAGAAAACTGGGAAATGAAGCTGTGCATGCATATGTGGGTGTGCACTTGTGTTAGAGTGTGAGAGAGCTGGTGGAGCAAGTTTAGCTAATGATCCTGGGGCAGAGGAGGAAGTGGTTTAGGGAAATGAGACTGTGAGTAACACAACGTGGAGGTGACACATAATTTTTCTCACGCTAGAAAACAATATGTACAACACTGTGAGAGCAAGTGACACACCTACATTACTGAGTTCATACACTGCATTTAAAGGTAGCTTTTTTTTTCAGATGGGTTTACGACACAAAATGTAGATTCACCTTTCCCTAAAGTTTGGGGGTGTCCTAGCTTTCAAAGAACATTAGGATGATAGGTACTGTGACAATATAAGGGGTTTTTTTTATTATTATTGTTGATCACTTCCCTCAGATCCGTTGGGGGCAATGAAGTACAGTATAGGTCCCACCTTCAGACATGGAAATATATAACACATGGCTGTGGGCTAAGTGGAAAGGAATGTTAATGATGCCCTCTTTCCCCTGCCTTTACCAATGTTGCTGTTATCAATCCATAGAGGAAAAGTGCTATGGGCCTGATCCAAAGCCCACTGATGTCAAATAATAAGTCTTTCCACTGATTTCAGTGGGGTTTGGTTCAGACCTTTTAAGTATTTATTCTCAAGTATGAGCACAAGGGCAATTCTGATTGGACAGGCTGGTTTAAATCAAGCAAAGAGTATCTTGCAGGTGAGGCAAGTTTACTATAGTCCTGGGCACGGGAGGACGCCTTTTGGCTCATGTGATCCAGCAGCTGCCAGCAAAGGACCAGGGACCCATTTTGACTTTTCGCTGCTTTGATATGTTAACAGGTGCCTCTGCAAGGAAAGCAATGGAGCTGAACTCTTGATCCAATAAAAGGATAAGTATTTCTTGAGTGTGCACTGTTAATGACTTTTGAAACGTTAATACTGAGTCATTTTGTTTCTAGATTTCAAAAGGAATATGTTCAGAGTAAGGGGTCAAGGCACACAGGAAACTTCTGTTGCAGCTCATGGGAGTTGTGTGTGCAGATCAGCCTTTCCAGGGACTAATGATTAATACATAGCGGCTTTCCCCTTTTAAAGCACTGTGCAAAGATTAACTAATCCTCTCAACTCCCTGGTGAGGGAGGGAAATATTGTACCCCTTTTACAGGTGGAAAAACTGAAGAGGACAAGTTAAGTGACTTGCTCAAAGCCAGAGAGGGAATCAAAACTGGGATTAGCAGTCAGGAATTCTGTGTTTCTTGCCCTGTGCTCAGATCACTAAACTGGGCGGCCTCCAAGCAGATTTTTGCTTTAGAACATCTGGGGTGATCAATGAGAGGGCCAGTGAAACCCGAGAGGACGCCCCAAAAGAGCAAACAGATTGTCATTTGTGCATGAACATACTGCAATTATAGAAAACTGCGGTGCTCCAGGTACATTGCAGAGTCATCAACGAGCCTAAATACGACTTAGACGTCTATTCAAGTTGTTTTTTTTTTTTTTTTTTGGTGTGGGGGGAACTAGCTTTTCAGGAATCATGAAAAATACAGTACATGAAAGGCCTCATTCCATTTTCAAGATCAACTTTAAGGCAATGCTTAGGTATGAAGAGTAAGCTGTAGATTCCAATAGTGGTCCCATTGCTCACTCATAAACCTGAGACCGCTGGAAGAGGTGCCTGTCAGGGGGCTTATCGCCAAGCAGCCATGCTGCAAAATCGGTGATACATGTTGTCTGCAGTTCTGGGTTTGTTTATTTTTAGGATTTACATAGAAGATACAGTGACAGGAGGTCTTTTGTTTGAGGATTTAGAGGGAAAGCTGAGAAGTAACTCCAGTCAGTCGGAACTGATAAAAAGAGTTTGTTTTTAGTTTGGTTACCAAGCTGTGGCTACTATGAATTTGGCTTCCAGCAGCCAGTGGGCTATGTGAGGAGCACCCAGAGGGGGTACGTGGGTATGGGGACAAGGCATCATGAAAGGGTGGGTAATTATTTCTCTCTATATCTTTTTTTAAAAGGACTTAATGAAAATGTATTTTCAGGTGTGGTGTTCGATGGTGTGTGTGTGCTCTATGAAATTTGCCAGGATGCCCTTCTAGGCTGGGAGTTCTGACCACATTCCGGTCTGGCTGTTGTTTCATTTCACTAAACTCATCGTCAACTCTCTCTCTATTCTTCTTGGAGCTGTTGCCACCCCTCCTTTCTGGTGCTACTTTCACAAGTTTTACTACCTTTTAATTTTATTTATTTTGTCATCCAAGGCCCTGAGCCTTACCCACAGGAGTAGTCCCACTTAACTCAATGGAATTACTTGGGTGTAAAGCAACTCGCAGTCTTGTTTGCAGGGTCAGGGCCTTAGTCTGGGGCTATAAATGTTGGTAACATTCTCTAAAGGTATCACTGGAAAAATGTAGGAGGGAGGTATTTACGAAACTGTCTGCGATGTTCTGTCACTCAAGAGAAGTTGCCAGTGGAGCTGGAACAAGTTCTAAAATGGGGGTGCTGAAGGCAGAAACCATGTCTACTGGGTTGTTATTACTACTTTACACCAGAACCCCCGGCACCTATGGCAGTTGCAGTCCGTTGGATTGTCCTTGTTTACCACCCAGGATTCATTCTGGATTAGCTAGGCAGCAGAGCATTGTCTGTGGCACCGCCTCCTTTAAGGACGCCCATCAGGCGCCGTCTGTTTTCAGAACTGCCTGGAAATGCCTTTCCATTTGATTCAGTTTCTCCATCTAATGTCCCTTCTTCCTCTGGATTACGCTGCTGTGGAGGGGGGATGAGTGGAAGTCTGGATACAATGTTTAAGTAAACTGGGACACTGGGGCAGATTTGTGGTTTTTAACTAAATTGCTGTACAGCCCCCAGGTGTCTTTTCTGCAATGGAGGCTTAATGTATTACTTAAATAAATAAAATACCCTCCTGATCCCGTGTTAGGGCTCCATATTCCAAGGGCGCTGAAGGTTGTGAGCTTTAGTTTAACACATGTAAAGCACATTATGAGCCTTAGATGTGGAATGTTGTAGAAATGCTGAACATTATCTGCCCTCTGAATTGTGGTGATGTTGTTATCGCCCAGTTCTTTACTTATTAGCCAGACTAATACACACTGTGGCCTGTCTCTCTCTCTCTCCATCTGCTCTGACTTTAGTTTATTCACTGGTCTGTAGGTATTGTTCAGTATTCCAGTCTTTTAGTTAACAATTCCTGGGGAAAGTTTCCCTTTGATGGTTCTCTTTTTCATTTTCTAGGTCTCCTCAATAGTCAGGTGCTATGCATATGTTTCCAGTATACTTTAACCATTTGCTGTATTTCATCTCCATGGTGTCCAGGCCAAATTCCAACCCTGGTAATTACATCCTGCCTGCCTACATTGCCTCTGCAGTTTTAACCAGCTCTGATGGCTCTTTCACTTTCTGTCCTAAATGGACTATGTAGTTTTGCTTCTGCATTTCATTGCAGCAGTGATGGATTTGGTGCTTGGTTTTCAGTAACCAATGAAGTGATCAGTCTAAAAGTACCTTCATGGGGAAGAGGTTTCTGAAAGTAGACGAGTTTTTCATCAATCAGAAATAGGCATGAAAAGATTCAACGGCTGGAAGCTAAAATTAGATAAATTCAGATTAGAAATAAGGTGTAAATTTTTATTAGAGAATGTTATTAACTATTGGAATAACTCACTTATGGACAGTGATGCTGGAACAATTTGTATAGTGGGGTTCTGATGTAACCCACACACCTCTTGGGTGTGGTGTTCTGTCCCCTCTAGTGGCACCAAGACCACTTAGAGATGAATGAGCCAGCCTGCAACACCATGATCTAAGAGCCATGTGGCTTTTAGCTCATGCAGTAGAGCAGGGGTGGACAAACGTTTTGGTCTGAGGGCCACATTTGGGTTCCGAAACTGTATGGAGGGCTGGGTAGGGAAGGCTGTACCTCCACAAACAGCCTGGCCCCCGCCCCCTATCCGTCCCCTCCCACTTCCTGCCCCCTGACTGACCCCTCAGAACCCTCCACCCATCCAACGCCCCCTGCTCCTTGTCCTCTGACCGCCCCCTCCTGGGACCCCTCACCCCTAACCACCCCTGACCCCACCCCCTATCCAACCCCACCTGCTCCCTGTCCCCTGAATTCCCTGATCCCTATCCACACCCCCACCCCCTGACAGGCCCCCGGGACTCCCACGCCTATCCAACCGCCGCCTGCTTCCTGTCCCCTGACTGCCCCCTGGGATCCTCTGTCCCTTATCCAAACCCCCCTCCCCACCCCATTACCATGCCACTCAGGGCACCAGGACTGGCAGCCGTGCCACCCGGCTGGAGCCTGCCACACCGCCAAACAGTCTCTAGAGCACCGGGGCAGGCCGGCGGCTCTCACAGCCTCGCTGCCCAGCAGGAGCTCGCAGCCCCGTCTCCCAGAGAGATGGTGGCTCGGCAAGCTGAGGCTGTATGGGGGAGGGGCTGGTGGCTAGTGTCCCCAGCTGGGATCTCAAGGGCCAGGCAGGACGGTCCCATGGGCCGGATGTGGCCCACGGGCCATAGTTTGCCCACCTCTGCAGTAGAGGCTCATGGATTTAGCTCCAGAGGTCCCAGGTTCGATCCTGCCCGTTGACGATCGGGGTCTGTTGGTGTTACGCTGAGAGCCACTGAACCAAACTGTAAACCCTGTATAGATAGAAACCACTTCAAGCTGTGGAGTTGTAGCAGCACCCACAGTTCCAGCACCTATGCCTATGGTGGATGTGGTGGCTTCTCCATCACTTGTAGTCTTTAAATCAAGACTGGATCTCTTTCTCAAACATATGCTATAGCACAAACACAGATTATTGGCTTGATGCAGAAATAATTGTGTGAGGGTCTTTGGAGGAGGTCAGACTAAATAATCATAATGGTTCCTTCTGGCCTTAAAATATATGAATCCTTGAAAATTAGTCTAGGGCCTGATCCATATGGGTGACCTTTGTGCCCATGTGATGCTTCATTGATTTCAGTGAGGATTTATGTGTGTGGTACAATATGCCAACTCCGATCCAATTGCACAGTCAGGGCCTATTGCTCTGCTCCTCTATCACTGGAGCCAATGTGAGCTTCACAATTCATTCAAAGGGGCAGAATCAGGCCTTATAGTTATAAATGGCTGTGGGAGTGAAAGGAATGTACTTGTTTTTTTTTTTTTTTTTAAACTTGGCTCTTGTCTTTGAAAAGTTTTACACTTTAAATTAAAGTGTATTTTTCAATGCAGTATTTCTTAGTATGGAAAAATCCATTCTCCAGACTTTCAACCCTATTATTCTGGCGGGTTTTAATGCCTCAGGTAGCTGGGAGTGGGCTGATGGCATAGAGGCACTGTACTGTGTGGTTTGTCATCTCTGGCTATGATTCTTTGATAGTAAAACTCTAGTCAAGTTGGGATATTGAGTCAGGTACTGATGGCCATGAATACTCAATGTCTGATGGGTATTTATGCTCTCCCTAGGTCTATTGCTTGTTGATGGTTAATAATTAATCTAATTGCTCTTTTATTATAACAATCTTGTTCAGGTTGGAGTAAATAATTGAATCCCTCCCACCCCAAAATGGTTAGTTTGTTAACTTGCTCTGTTTGTACAATTTGGGGTGACAGTTTTGAGAAATTCCCTTCTAATAATCTTCAGGAGTGAAGTTTACAACACAAATCCAGAGATTTCTCCCTCCAATTAATGTCCTTAAGAGCATTAGTAACATGCCAAATTATCTGTGGAGGCAGTCACTCCTCAGGCTTGCAATCCAATGAGTATGTATTTATTCTACTTGTAGGCAATTTCTATGGTGCTCATCACCGTAGAAACTGAGTTGGATGAATAGTAACAATTTCTTTTTTGAAAGGGATAGCTGAATGCTCGAAGCATCAGGTCTGAAATTCCTCGGCTTCTCAAAATCTAATCCTGGCTGGATTGACTCAACCCCTTCATTCTCTGAGGTAAATACATTGAGGTCGTTGCAGATTACTGTGGGAGAGTCTTTTGGAGGATGAGACATGAAAACCAAAATACTGTGTCCTCTGTGTGACTAATAAAGATTGTGGGGCACTTTTTGTAAGAGAAAGGTTTTTCCCTGGAATCCTGACCAAAATTTCCCTCTGCTTTCCTTAGTGTTATGCAGTATGTTGGTAGTTTATCTGGCCGATGTCCTCCACTCCAAGGGAGTTTATCCATAGTCATTTAACCTCTTCTATTTCCTTTCCATTTACCCTTCTCTGCAGATTAGGGGATGGGCTGGGATTGGGATTTGGGTCTGTTTTATGCTTTTTAACTATTGGTTATATTTAGTAGAATGTCCAAGTGCCTTTTTGGTTATTGACACTGAATAAATGTATTTACATATTAACAAAGCACGTTTTATTTTCAAAGCATTTTACAGATTTTACATTAACTGATACTCCCAACACCCCTGTAAGGCAGGTAGATTAGGATAATAAAAACTAATAACACCTAACAATCCAACAAAAAGTGCTATCTTCATTCTACAGATAAAGTCTAAGTGATTTGCACAAGGCCACAAACAGAGACAATGTCAGAGCTGGGATTATAATTTGCAGCACCCATTACCTTGTGGGCAAATTCTTTACAAGACCCCAAGCACCTTGTAGTTTCAGTGGGTTTGGAATACCAAAGAAGGAAGTGGGACTGTGGGAATATTCCAGCTAAGATTGCCACAAAAAGTCTCTAGGTCTCCACCAAACCAGGGAAAGAAACTCCTGACCTTGTCTCAACAGAATTCCTCTTGCTCTTTCCTGTATGGTAGTTCCTGGCCTTCCTTTGATACCATTAAGATGCCTACTCTGCTGCTATTTTGCAGTTAAGGATGCTATTTTAGCTCAGATGGTTTCCTCTATTAAGCAAGCAAACCAACCAGCCTCTCAGGGGGAAAAAAAAAAAAGACAAGACTTTAGGAGTGAATGTATTAGGCTGCCTACCTTAGCAATAACACTGTATCAAAGTTATTTGAAGTAGGGTGACTGACCTTGTAGGTTCCCATCTGATCTATGTTCTTTGATTATTTGTATTCCAGCAGTGCCTACAGGACCCCTCTGAGATGGCGGGCCCCATTGTGCTAGGCTTTATAGTGCACACAGAAGAGCTTGTCCCTGAAGAATTTAGAATCTAAATACACGAGATAGGAAGCATTATGGTTCCATTTTACACATGGGAAACAGATTAATGGCTAGCTTTTAAAGGTATTTAGGTGCACTAAAGATGCAGATAGGTGCCTAGTAAAGTTTTCTTAAGTGGGTAGGCATTTAATTCCCAATGGGACTCTGAAGGGAGCTTCCTCCAGGCCTCCTCTGCTGAAATGGCCCAGGGGTTCACTGAGAGAAATGTGCAAGAAGAAAGACTCTGGGCCCCATCTATACTATACAAACTAAGTGTAACAATCAGTTGGTTGTTGCCCAAGCACGATGTAAAAAGGTTCAGCCCAGTGTGGAAGGGCCCAAATTGTTTTAGAACTGGACTTTTAACCCCTCCTGCACTCTCTGTCCAAAGTTTCCTTGGGCTAGAAGGTAGTTTCTGAACCCCTATGTTATAATATCGTTAGGCCTCCTCAGTGCAGGCCAGGCCAAACTATTTTAGATCCTGCTTAGACAGCAATTGCATTTAACAGCATTGCTGATCGTTGTGGTTTGTGTGGGGCAGACGGAGCCTTAAGCTTGCAGTGCCAAAAGCCAGTCTCCAAAGAGCAGAGCTGTTCCGTGCACCTAAGAGTTGAGAAGTAGCAGAGGTGCGAGCTGGCGGAATGATAACTGGAGTCACTATTTTACTTCTAGAACAAGTCTCCCTGTAGCCCATGACTGGGGTCTTGCCAACACTGGAGATTTGCCCCAATTCCACTGCAGTTACATTGTACTGGTGCTAATAGTGGCTTTGCCTGTCTGTGCTATGAGTTTGCCTTGGTGCAGCTCCATTGGCATCTGGCCCACGAAGGTTGAAATCAGGGCAATTCCCCAGAACAGACAAGTCCATAGACTGCAGCTTCCTCATTTGCACTGTAATACAGCTGAATGCCAGTAATGGTATTTGTTGTTCCAGGTCAGATAGCAGGACAGCAGTGACTTGCTGATTCTCTTCAGCACCTGAAGTGTTTAATGATCAAATTATTTCTATTGTTTTTTTTTTTTGACACATTCCAGGCCAGTGCCTTGAAGGTGTTTACTTTGTAACATGACCTGTGCTTTGCAATTCACAGCTGACACACAAGCCCTAAGCACACATGTAAGGCCCCAGGGGACTCTGTTCAGCTACTACTCCCAGCAGCTCCGGATTAAAAGCAACAAAACAAACCTCGAGGTGGCAAATTCCAAATCCTGCATTTTCAGTCATAAGCATGGACGTGGTACGCCATTAACACCAGACTTTGCCAAGAATCCATCAAACAGCATATCTGTGCAAGGCGTAAAGGATTTAATATCCAAGATGGTGCAGCCATATCGCTTTCTTTCAATCTTCTAATCCCTGCCCATCCCTATCAAAACAATAGGCAAGATGCACATGAGGTGGCATAGGCTACCGGGTTCTTTGGTACCAGTGCACAGATCTTTTGGGTGTGCAGGAAAGTTGTTGGTAGTGATCTTTCTCCTCTCCTGTTCCCTTCCCACCAGCAGGATCACGAGAAAAGGAGGCTGCTGTTAGCTATCATTCCCTCCTCCTGAAGACCAAGAAAGGAGCTGGCTCCCCACCATAATCCTGCCCCAACACTTCTCCAAGAGAAACTTGCTCTCTCATGTGCACAACCTGAATCTGCTGGAGCAGAGATGGAATAATATGATTTGTACACATCAGGTGGCTGGAAAAGAATTGTCACCCCGGTGTGTTTGGTCTGCTTTAGCTAGTCTAAATGGAAGGCTTTCCTGATAATTCTTGACCCTACTACCCTGTTAAATATGCAATGTTTCTGATCTGACTAAATTAGTCCTAAACCTGAAGTCCTTTAGGATGGACATTAATGCTGCGATAGGCTGTTCAAGAGAAGACAGAAAAACCAAACCTTCAGAGCACTAGCACTACACGTCTGCTTACCAATATCCTCTGTGGGGTATTCCTTCTGTTAAGGTCACCATGGTGAGTGTGAATACTTACAGGGAGAGCTGATTTCAGAGTAACAGCCATGTTAGTCTGTATTCGCAAAAAAAAAAGGAGTACTTGTGGCACCTTAGAGACTAACAATTTATTTGAGCATAAGCTTTCGTGAGCTACAGCTCACTTCATCGGATGCATCCGATGAAGTGAGCTGTAGCTCACGAAAGCTTATGCTCAAATAAATTGGTTACTCTCTAAGGTGCCACAAGTACTCCTTTTCTTTTTAGGGAGAGCTGAGTGGCCCAACTCAGAATTAAGTATGTCTGCATAATAATTAGTGTCAACCACTGCCTTGGGTCACTTGTAAGATGTCTGCACCCATTTAAGAAAGCTACAACCAAATGCAAAGCATCCATAAACCTCAAAGTAAGTAAATGCTCCACGGTATCAAAAGTGCTGTTAATATTCAAAGAGAGAGCCATCCTAGCTGTCCCCCCCATCATAGACAGCTCAAAACATGGAGAAGTCTCCTAACAGTTAGGGTACTCCCGTGGTGCTCTATTACAAACACCTTCCAGTATCTGCCCTCCTAATCATGAGAAGAAGAATATCAGAACAGGAGACCGAAATATTTACGGTTAGTTCAATATTAAAATGAATGAGGGAGATGGTTTGGTGGGATGCACAGCTCTTTTGGTTTCAGAGTTATGGAAATGCATGCTGTACTGGAGAAGATTGGGGTGAATTCTGTTCAGAAGCAGGGTTACGAAGCAGTAAGTTTATAAAACTCCATCAGAACCGTCTGAAGACCTAGTCTTGCCCAGCCTGAGGCGAGTGACTGAGGTGAGAATACTTAGCACTATACAGTGTTCTACATTTTCAAAGTGCTTTGGAAATGTTCAACTGTGACCCTGCAGATGACTTTTGTTGTTGTTCTTTCTGCTGTTTTATGCTGTACAAAGAAGGCCAGCATTTTTTTTTTTAAAGGGTTTTCCGCCTTCCGCCCCCACTTGGAATATCAACTCTGTTTTTGCTTGAAGTCCTGTTGGAAGTCTCAGTAGATGTGTACTAATAGCTCTCACATCTTCGCTGAAGGGGCAGGGTATTGAATTGTAACAAAGATTTCCTTTCTCCAAAATGTTAATTGTTCACTGAGGTAAAAAAGGTGCTACAAAACCCCAAGATTTAAGCAGCTGAATTAAAAATCCCTTTCAGCTTCCTCCCTTGTGATGTCACCATTTCAATAATTCTCCAGTCACCATAGAGTCTTCCAGGCTAGACAGGACCTGACTTTCTAATGTAAAAGACAAGTAGAACCCTCTCTACGCCTCACTTTTCTTTTCGGGGTGGGGATAGACAGGGGTTTGTTAAAATGTTTCAGGTATTCTTTATCCCTTATAAAGAAGTAAAAAGGGCACACACCAATTTTTTCCTATGCAGATCACCTTTAACTTGTAAATTAATCCAGTCAAAGGAGGTGTCTCCCTCCCCTCAAATCCTTTATTGATTAAAATATTATATAAGTCTAGCCTCGACTGAACCCCTGCAGCTTTTTTGCTTATCCAAGTGGAACAGGTTCTGTGTCTCTATCTTGGAGAATTCAAAGATATCAAGGCTCTCTGACTGCCCTCCACATTTCTTGTCTTCAGCGTTTTCTGAATTTTCTTGTGCTGTCCTTTCCCCTCCTCCCCTCCCCTCATTTCCCTTATTTGAGGTCAAAGCTCCTCTCTCTTCTTCCAAAGCCCTGGCAAGCAAGCCTATGTGGGGAGATCAAATTAACAAAACAGCCTTTTGTAGGTCCTGGAACACGGCTGTAGAGGAGTAAGTCAAATCCTCACTCTGATTTATACTTCTCCTTAGAAGTGCGAGGGATAGGGAACACTTTGTCCCTGCAGACTCAAAGTACAATTAGAAGTGTGATGAATATGTTATAAACCATCCCCTTAACAATAGACATAGAGAACACAGCTTAGAGTCTTTCCCCCTAGACCTGGCAGGTGATTAAGAGTGATTAAAAGTCCACATATTATATGCCCCCAAGGGCTTGGAAATAGGCACCCGAGTAACTATGAGTGCAGTTAGCACCTAATTTAAACAGGATGAAAGCAATGGCCCCTAGTGGATCCAAAGTAAATGAAACTCGGACATATTAGTGCCACCAAAAAATTGTTGAAAAGAATATTAGGCTGCCTGGGTGTGCACTCAAAAATCAGGACCTGCCTAAGATAAGGTTACATGTTCACCTTTAACTCTGTCCTTCCGCATATATGCATTGCAAGAAGCTTTTCCTTACATGAGATATCAGTATTTTTATAGAAGTGTATACACGTGTAGTGTTTTGTAGGGCCATTGACTACTCTGCATGCCAGACCAGCAGGATCCAATGAAAGCTGTTTGTGTACAAGATGCACAGTGAATGAGGACCTTCACAAGGTTGATGTTTGCGAGGCTGTAGAAAAACTGTATGACAGTATGGTGTACTTGAGAATACCCTTGGTATATTTGTATCCTAAGCAGGTTCCTGCACAAGGGGAGAGAGTTAAGCTTGTGTGTGTGGCCTGAACATTGGCATTTCCAGAGCCAAGGTGATAAAGCTGCAGAGCATAACACAACGCAGGGACAATAAAGCAGGACAATCACAATTCAGTGACCCCTTAACACACACAGGGCCCAGATCTGCCACCCTTACTCATGCTGAGTAATCCCTTACCTTTGAGTAGTCCTGTTGAAGTCTATGGAATCAGTGTGAGTAGGGCTGGCGGAATCTTGCTCTAAGGAAGGACATGAACGTAGTGGACTTATCCTGCATTCCAGTTCTGTTGCTCCCTCTCTTACTACCTGAAGGAGAAACTGGTTCCCCTGCTTCAGACCAGTGAGAGGACAGCAGCTTGGCCTTCTGCCTTGCAGAAATAAACTCTACTGGACTCTTCAGGCCAAGGACTTAAACGATTACAATAGCTAACTTTTTGGTGTAGTCCCAGTGCTGTAATAGGAGTCAGGATTCAAAGCAAGAGATCCACTCCTTGACTGTGATCTGTCAGAGTCTCCTGGATACACAAATTTAGGCTTGCAGCTTTGTTCTTCTTAAGTCCCCGGTAAATCCTCCTCTTTAGAATATCAAGTTCACAGGTCCATCTTTTAGTGCTTCTAGCCTAACTTTGAACCGCAACTAGCTAGTCTAGCATCCTCCTCCTTGATTTGGTTAATAAGTAGCCTATTGCTACCTACATTCCTCAGATTTATCACTTAGAGGAGGTAACATTTTTAGTCATTTTGTTAATTACCTGTATTGCCATCATGTGTGGTGAAAAGAAACTGGAGGTGCTGATAGTCTGTTTTGTCCTGTATTTGCCTCCATTCACTTGGGCCATTCATTTTTATTCCTTTCTTGTACTCAATCCCGTGTCTCTTTGAACCATTTGAATTAATGTGTCGATACACACTGCTGTAAATGTCCAGGAAAAGGTAGGTGAAAACAATTTGCACTTACCTAGTATCTTTCACCTGAGGAATTGGACCCAGATCCACAAAGACACTTAGGTGCTGCAAAATCACAGGAGCAACACTGCAATCCACAAAGCCTGAGTTAGGCACTTAGGCTCCGATGCTGACAAGATGCTGACAAAAGAGCCCTGCGCCCCAGCACTCCACAGGGCCAAAGCTAATGAAACCTCACTACTCCCCTGTTAGGTAAGTACTGTTATACCCCCAAGTGATAACAGATTTCTGGAGTGGTAGTAGGGCTTATGTTCTTTGTAGGCTGGAACCACTAGCGTGTGGCACGATCATACTATCTATAGTTTGTGATGCACTATTTAGCCACTAGAGGGTGACATGGTCTTTCTGGCTCTCAAACAGGTTAGGGATTCCATCCAGTAGCAGGGTAATCAAATTGTAAAGCACCCCCAAATTATTCTTTTTCTTTACTTATGAAGGAGTCATTCCCATTGGCTTAGTGGTCAGTACAGTATGTAGACATATGTAGTCTCTGATATCTTAGCTCTGAGTTTCTAAAATAAGTAAACCAGCCTGTGAGGATTTAATGTACCATTAGGTTACTGACTACAGGAATCACAGCTGGCTTCTTGCACATGACAGCACAGACTCCTGGGAGAAACAGCCTGTTCAGCCTCCTGATCCGATGTTCAGGTCTGTGCTGGCTAGCTTACCAGTCCCTACTCATGCAGTGACAAAGACATTGTTTTTTCCAAGTGACATAGTTTGCTGAACATTTCTGTCTCCAAATTAGGGTGCTGGATACATAGTTCTATTTAGGGCTAACAACTAGGCATAAAGGAAATATTAAAAATGTACAACATTTCCAATTTGACAAATCCGCTCATCTGATTCAAAACCAAACAAAAACTGCCTTTTAGACTGAGAATTTCCTACTGATACCATGAACTGCTTCATGCTTTAATGAGGTGCAAAGCTGCTTTGTTGTGAGAGAACAGGGATCCAGTGACACATGCATTGGATGTACGGCTGATGTAAATGACTCCAGTACCACTAGTGGAAGCAGATTACATCTGAGGGTGGCTAGGTAAATAAACAAGATCAATTTACAGCACAAATAGGAGGTTGTAAATTAAATGTGTCTAGGGTAGTGGGGATGTGGGAAGGTCGTGCTTTCTCCCCAAAATCTTTTTTATTCTTTGAAAGCTGGTGCAATGTGCTTTTCAAGTCTCAGTTAAGACCTTGATGAAAAAAGTACGTAACATGCTTTACTTTGATCACAGGGGTATTCACATTGTTACATTTTAGTTTGAATTTTTAAAGAACTTCACTGAGAAGTTTGAATTTTAGAGTAATAAGCACATCATCTCTGCTTATGTGCTTGTTACTTCTATTCCCTTGTTTTTTATGAGGTGGGTGACAAAAACAGAATTTTTCACAGTTTCTTCTTTCTCGTGATGCTTAATTCTGAATCAAAATCATAACCCACTGTGACATTATAGCTGGTTGCTATGGAAAGGCTTTGAAGCACAAATGAAGGATTGTAGTTGCATTATTTAATTTTTATAGTTACTTAAATATATTTTCATGTAGCTCAAAAGCAGGAAGAGAAGCTGAACTTTAAATCAGAAATCCTGATGTAAAATCCTTAGTATAAAAGAAAAATCTGCAGGAAAAAAAATCTTATGTACCTGCAGAATGATTTCTAGGAGCAAATTTTAAAATGCCCTTTTATAAAAGCATGAGATACTCTTTAAATAAACCTGCTCCGCACCATATAACCACCCTCACCCCCCTGTGTGCCCTTCACCCCCTGTGGTGGCCTGTAAAAAGAAAGTGAGTAGTCTCAGACCAGTTCCTAGTGCACAAGTATCGCAAAACCACCATAACTGGCACCCCATCAGAGATGGTGTTGGAGACCAAATTGCCGTCACACTCAAGCGGGTAGGTAGACATATGCGATGTGCTCCATCATGTATTGTTTATCTAGAGCAGCAACATTTCCTGTGGAGTCTGGCAGGTTCTTCTAAAATAGGCCCCAGTCTTTTAAATACTTAAGCATGTAGATAACTTCATTCATGTGAGTAGGTCTACTGATTTCACTGAATGAAGATGTTGAAGAATTAAGCGTATGCAGAATTGGGGCCTTTTTGATTACATAGCATGCAACAGCCTACTCTAACAAATACTTGAGAGATTGTCATGTTGCAGCCAAGGCTTGATCCCTAAAGATGGCCTTGCAATTGTGGCTCTGTGCTAGGACTTGGGAGAGCTGGGTTCTACTCCCAGTTCTGCCACAGACTTTCTGTGTGACCTTGGGCAAATCACTTAATCTCTCTGTACCTCAGATCTTCATCTGTAAAATGGGGATAATACTTCCCTATCTCACCAGGTTGTTGCAAGGATAAGGCTATGTCTACACCACCATTCTTGTCGGTCAGGGGTGTGAAAAAACACCCTTCTAACCAACATAAGTTTCACCGGCAAAAGCACTGTGGACAGCACTATGTTGGCAGGAGATGCTCTCCTGATGACATAGCTACAGCTGCTCATGGCTGACGGGAGAGCTCTCCCCCGCCAGCATAGAGCGGCCATAAGGGAGACCTTATAGCAGTGCAGCTGCACTGCCATAAGCACCAACTCTGTGGGTGCTGCGGGGCTGCAGCACCCACAGGGAAAAATTAGCGGGTGTTCCGCACCCACCGGCAGCCAAGCTCCCCCACCCCACATCCTGTCCTCGCCGCCTCCTCCCCCGAGGGTGCCGTGTCTCCACTCCTCCCCCTCCCAGCACTTCCCGCTCGCCGCCTAACAGCTGTTTGGTGGCGCTTAGGACTTTCCGGGAGGGAGGGGAGGAGTGGGGACGTGGCACGCTCAGAGGAAGAGGAGGTGGTAAAAAAGCAGGGCAGAGGTGGGGACTTGGGGTAAGGGGGTGGAATTGGGGCGGGGTGAGGGTGGTGCAGGGGCGGCCAGGGATGGGGCCGGGGGGGTGGGGGTCGAGCACCCATGGGGTAGAGGGGAAGTTGGCGCCTCTGTGCAGTGGTACAGCTGTGCCACTGTAACATCTGTAGTGTAGACATAGCCTTCATCTAGGAATATGTGGGAGATGGTCATATACAGTGGTGCTGTGTGGGGTGTCCTATAAATAAATCAGGCCTAATCTACACCTAAAACTTAGGTTCACCTGAGAGACATAGTTAAGCTGACCTAAGCCCCAGTGTAGTCTAGTCAGCATTAGGTCAACAGAATAATTCTTCCACCAAAACAGCGACCGCCTCTTGGAGAGGTGGATTTACAAGAGCGTCGGCAGAACCTCTCCCATCGCTGTCGTGTCTGCAACACAGAAGCGCAGTTTCAGTGCCGTTGCTGTGCCACGGTAGTGTTTCCAGTGGTGACAACATGCCTTCAGATAGCAAAGGGATCAGTGGGTGTAAAAAAATTTCAAACTGCTTGATAACGCCCCACTCTCATCCTTAGAACCACCCCCCCTTCCCGGGTCAGGACTTAGGTAGAATCATAGAATATCAGGGTTGGAAGGGACCTCAGGAGGTCATCTAGTCCAACCCCCTGCTCAAAACAGGACCAGTCCCCAACTAAATCATCCCAGGCAGGGCTTTGTCAAGCCTGACCTTAAAAACCTCTAAGGAAAGAGATTCCACCACCTCCCTAGGTAACCCATTCCCAGTACGTAGCCATGGCAGCATGGGAAAGCTTGCACTACTGCAGCCTTTGCTCTACCTGTTCCTTGGATAAAAAGAACTTGAGCCTTTAGGGCGGATGGAGTGTACCCGACTGACAGCTCTGAATTCACTATTTAAAAACATGTTTTAACAGAGGGATTTCCAGCCTACCTCAGCCTTTCACATTTGCCTCACTACAGTCTTGGTTCAGAAGCACAAAAGAATAAAAAACAGAGAGTCAAAAGAGAGCATTCCTTAAAACTCTCTTAGCAAATAAATTAGCTGGTTTTAGTCCCTGCCTCCCTCCTTTTTTGGCAGTTACAGTGGCCTCCTTCACATGGATCCTTTGTCCCTGCTGTGGCTGTCTGCCAAGGGTGAGACAGGCAGGTGAGTGGTGCACAAGGGAGGAGTCTGGTGACATGCTATAGCAGATGCATATTAATAGATTCCCCAGCCTGTCACCAGGCTTTTCATTTGATTCACTCCACCCCCACCCCCAGTCTCTAGGGCTACTGTTTAGGCCTGGGATGAGGATGATGCTATTGTCTGCTGGATCTTGGATGGCTGATGCTGCTGCCACCTTCACATCTATCAAAAGACTTTGCACCTTTGCCCAGTGCCTTAACTTCCTGCCTGGCTATAAGAGGTGTCTGTGTTTCCACGGCAATAAGAGGAGGAGCCTGCCAATCACTAGACACTGCACGTGCTGCACGTTCCCAGCCAGGCCAATGTCTTTGCTGCTGCATTAGACTCAGCAAAGGAAAGAAGCTAGGCAGGCAGCTTTGCAAACACGATGTCTCAAAGAGCAAAAGCAATTGTATTCCAGTTGCAATGTTCTGCGTTCAAAAAATGTTTCCTATGTAGATGGAAATGCTCCCATATCCAACATTAGTGGCATGGAGAAATAAAGTACATTAAATCCTTTCAATGGGAAAAATGACATATCGGGATCCAGTGATTTTATAATGTCTCAAATGTTTTGGAATTTGAACAAACTAAAGATACAGATTGTGATAAGAGATTAACCAAACACAAATGGGTCTTTCAAAGGTAATGCAGGTTATGAATCAGATTTGTTACTACGTGCATGGAAAGTTAATGTATGTTAATAATGATGAAAATAAAAAGTTAAAAAACAGAAACTTCCATCATGATTGCAGAGTCCTTGATACTAAATTCTTTGCTACAAATGGGATAGTTTACAGATTCATCAGACCGTCTTCTGTTTCCCCCATCCCAAAACACACATGCTCTTAGCTCCTCCAGGAGCTGTTGATATTTGGGGAGCAAATGTGCTTGAGGAAGTGGGAGCAGAAAGACTATCCTGGAAAAAGGCTGACGACGGAGAGGGTCCTGCCTCCTGGGTGTGCGTACAGGGAAGGGCAATTCAGTGCAAAGCCCTTGAACACTAGCATTTTGAGTGTCACATTTCATTTCTTATGGTGCTCATAGAACAATGTTAAGTATGTCTCATAAAATATTTCCTATGGCACTTTCCTGAAAATTTTTGCAATTTTGTTTTTATTTTTTATTTGTTTTTATTTTTTCCATTTTTGACACCTCCACCTTGCAATTTCCAGTTTTAGATTTTGGTTTTTCAATTTGCCTCCCTCCCTTCTCTCCCCAAATAAACTAAAAGATGAACTAGCTGAAAAAAATTAAACATTTTTGCTTTTTTTTGGTCAAACTGGAACATTTTGAAAAAGTAAAATTTTTGTTTTTGATTTTTTAAAAAAAATATAAATCAAGGGTTGAATGAAAAAATTGAATGAAAAACTTCAGTGGGGTTCAGTTTCTCATAATAAACACAGGTCTGCAAACCCTGGGTTGGATAGGCTTTGAAATGAGCAGGCTGACTCATTGAATTCCCTCCAGACAGAAGGGAAAACTGTACTAATTTAGACCCCAAGCCTGCACATGTTTATGTTTGTGCATAAGTTTACTACTGTGAATACTACTATTGCACGCAGGGTGGTCAAGTTAAGCATATGTGCGGTTGCAGGATTGGGGCCTTGGTTGCCAAGGCAATATAAACCAAGTTTCATACATTTTAATGTGTAGTTTGTGTGCCTGTATGCAGCGTGAAAAATTGCGTTTTGAGAGATGTAAATCCTCATTATCCATCATCTTCTATGTTAACTCTGAAGCCTAATGAGGATAGTGGAAAACTCAGCTTTCACTATTTCATTGTTAATTATTTAAGTAATCCAGTGGAACAGAAAAAGCCAAAGAGAAGCGTGAGTAAAGAAAGCAGGGGTGGCAAAAACATGTGGCCACGTCTAGATCCCTCATCAGATTACATTTGTACAAGAAGACACACTGAAGCAAACTGACTCTCATATGTCAACTACGAGGGAGAACTCCGACGACAACAACAACAACAACCACCCTCTCTGCAAGGCTGGAGACACTTCTTGATTCTTAACTGACACAAATATTTCCATGGACTTAAAAATATTAAAACTCAAGACCTGTGCTTGCCACAGATGAGGACAGTTTGAGATGCAGAGGCCTTCGGCTGCAGCTGTCAGTGAAGTCTGGAGAATATGAGCCTTTATTTGCAGATTCTAGAGAGCGGAGTGAGCATTTGTAGCTGCCAGGTGAGCAGAGGACACCTGGAACTGAGAGCTTATCTTTGATGGACAGCTTCAACCAAATGGCCTTCCCCATTTTATAAGCTGCCAATAAATGCTCAAGAAGTATGTGTATGATGGTTGCCCCTTTGGTAAATGGATCAAGAAACTACAAGATTCATTTGCTCAACATTTAGGGGTTTTCAACAAGACAATATGTTCACCTGCTTTCAGCTGAAACCAAAGAAGTGGAGTTCAAAGCTCATTTAGAATCAATTGATTTACTGTGTTAGATCATCTCTAATTCAGGTTTCATGAAGGAAACATTTTGCTTGCTTAGTGACTAATCCAGAATTATTGGAGAGGGCTATTTTTATGCAAGCTTATTTAGGAGTCTCTTGTATTTGGGGATATCCTTTTGTATGTTATGAATCTGAACAAATCAAAACACTGCAATTGCCTAACTGCCAGCCTCAGACCTTCACTCTGTACTGCATGTGGTTCTTGAATGATAAATCAAGAATTTGGTTTGGTAGAAGTAGTGCCAGGCTTCCTGTTCATGCTTCTTCCTCTGCTGCCCACAAATCTTGTTCTGTCTTTCTGTGTGTCCTGTGAAACTGTTTATGCTTACAGCACTCTGTAACTAAAACATAACTGGGTGCCTTTTGCTCTGATTAAAATCATGCTATGTAAAAGGAGATACAAATTAGGTGCGGCCCTTGGGCTCCTGACAAGTTTCATATGCAGCTTTCAGAGCTGCAAATACTTCATAATTCTGCTGTACTCAAAGCACCATTTCCCCTTCCCTCACAAGCCGGAAGTGGCTTATGCAGAAACTTGCTTTACTCATTAATATTTCAATACTCTCCTTCCATTAAAGGAGGAAGTGTTCATTCTATCAACAGACTGAACTGAAAGAACTTGTTTCACCCTGCTCGGCTAAAGTAATTAATGTAATATTCTACTTAGGAAGAAGGTAGAAAGCAAGTAGTTTCCCTTGTTAATTATTTACTAGTCAAATGCTGACATTTGCACAAACACTCCCAAGTTATTACACTGTGATGACTGACTTTACACTGAGAGATACTGAACTGACATGTAGTATGGCCATAGTGTTGCGTTTAGTACCTAAGATTTCAGTTCAGAGGAGCAATGCTGGGCAACATGGAGATGTCTGAAAGAAATGGGTGCTCTGGTCACCTTTTAGGCATTGTTCCAATTTGCCAATTCTCCTGGATTTAGATGTACAAGACATTTTCTAGTCTGCCTTGAGGATTTGAATAAGTCAGTCTTGTAGAATCCATGACCTTGCTCAGCTTGCCTTATAAAGTTTCAAGAGTTTGTCTTAATCTCACATGAAGCTGCAAGTAACATGTTAATTTGTGGCAAAAAGCATTTAAGCTGCTTCCTTCTGGGCACACCCACCAAACACAATCAAGACTCAATAGTGAATGAGCTTAAAAATGACATTGCCAGTTTTAAGTAGTGTGTAGGCAGAACGTGGGTGAGGGTTTCTGTGCACTGGGAGTTCTCTAAAGGTCTCTGAAGCATGAGGCATGACTGAATGAGTTGTATTTTCTTCAAATGACGTGTGGGTGAATCTTTGGGCTGCTTTTATTTTTGTAAGACTTGTGTGGGAGGACAACATGACTCACTATTTTTCTTTGCAGATGCAAAGATCACATTGCCAATTTTGGGTAGATTCATGCTGAGATCCAGGAAATTTCAGAGCTTTGCTTTTTGCCAGCTTGAAACTTCTTGATTAAAAAAAAAAAAATCAAAATGAAGTAATTTGCAAAATGTGCAAAAAAATACATTGAAAAGCTATTTAGGACTGTGAATCCTTTTTCACTCTTTTCCCAGCAATATCCTAAATCTCTTGCTCTATGGCATACGTTACTTCCAGTATTTATGTGTAACCAGTGCTCTCCTGACAAACTGTGTCACTGTTGTCTAGAGGATTAAGACCCTGATCCTGTAAACTCTTACTCACATCCTTAACTTTACTACCATGAGTCAAGCAGTGCATAAATGTTTGCAAAGATCAAGGCTAAATGAGGATCACATATAGTTTGCCTAATTATCTACTTTTTTATGTTCAATGTAACTGGCATGAAATTGTATTTTTTAAATGCATTTGATTAAATTGTTAAATGAATGCTTCACTCAGTGCTGGGAAGTATATTGATGGAAGGTGGTTTTTTAAGTCTCCTATTTTTCGCCTATTGTGTAATCTTGGCCTTTTATAACCTTTTTGCTGAATATTCATGTACAGTAGTACCCTGTTTAGTTAGAATCTGACTGACAGAAGGGAGCTCTTCGAGAGTAGAGCTAGCTTGGGACCATTTTATTTTTCATATTTTATAGGAAACAAACTAGGGTTTTTTTTCTCCCCGAGGGGTTCCCACCAGTCACCAATATCTTCTCATCCTAAATGCATCCGATGAAGTGAGCTGTAGCTCTCGAAAGCTTATGCTCAAATAAATTTGTTAGTCTCTAAGGTGCCACAAGTACTCCTTTTCTTTTTGCGAATACAGACTAACATGGCTGCTACTCTGAAACCTGTCATCCTAAATTATGATTCAATGAACAATGAAATGCTGTTTGAAATAGCAGTCAATTTCAATAGCTGTAGATTACATTGTAAATAGTCTCCTCATGGTTAACACTGTACCTGAATTCTATTATAAAAACCCAAAGGAGTTGTTAGGAGCCATCCAGTGCTCCTAAGCTCTATGTTGTAGTAAAGTCTAGGATAGACAAAGGACCGTGTGAAGAGCTGAAAGACACTGGTGGCCCAAGCCTTTCCTCCTCCTGCCCAGTCTCCACTGTTTGGGCCAAAGACAGTTGCCTACCACTGGTTGAACTCCAATTACTGCCATCCCCAGCACTAAATCAACCAGTGCTGAGCCATCCCCAAACAAATCAAATCCCGCCCACATAGTAAATAAATACAAAATCAATTTATGCTCTTCCCCACCACAGGTCTTCTACTGGAGTGACGGGAGAGGTGGATAGAGGCTCCCCACAAACACAGCCCTCTGCTGGGGTTATGACTAAGGTTTCTTTTCTGGACCAGACCCTTACCCACCCCAAACAAGGAAGCAATGGCCATGGTCTGCCTGAATATCATTGGTAGCTAGCACTGCATGCCACCCTAGTGGTAGATCCCTCTTTCTGACTCTTCCAACCACACCCCATCTCACCAAGCAGAGAGCCCTGTGCGTAAGGCTCCTCCTATTACTCCAGTGGGGCCCTCTGCTTGCATTGTGGTAGTGGTGGCAGGGGCCCTCTCATTCCCCATAGAATGTGAGTGGCTGGAGGCCCCCACATGCACAGATTTCCACTAGGGTAACATAGGACCCCTGTTTTGAGGGTTACAGCATCCACTCCTGCTCTTGGGCACTCTACTCCTATAATGTGGTCCTCATTATGAAAGAGTTTGAGGTAACCTGGTTTTACAGGATTTTGGAGACACATTTATCTCGAGTGGAGATTCATACGTCAAATGGTTATGTTCTTTGAACTGATGTTCCATCATACTCATACATAATAACAACCCTAACTTAAAGCTGAACTGTTTTTTTTGGTGTGTGTCTGTTAGTCGTCGTATGATTATGCGATAATTGCTCTTGCAAGATCTTGTAGGTCCAACCAGTAAGGTCCAGCCATCTACAGCTCATTAGATATGCATTAGCATAAGATTCATAATTTAATTATAGATTCTGCTGTTGATCGTTACCCCACTGTTTATAATAAACCCTTAGGTCTGAAATGATCATTTATTTCCCTAATCATTTTTTTAACCTGTATTATGCTCATACTAGTTCGTTAGAGGACGATTACATGTTTGTGTGTGTGTATGTGTTCTAAGCTGCTGAAATATAGGAATATTTTGCAGAAGAAATAGCACTGAAGCGACTTTTAAAAACTCCCCCTCATATAGTTACATATACTTTGTAACAAGATCAAATTTTGGACCAGCATCCTTTATCATTGTTTAAAAGTCCTATACTTTTCCTGTATTTATTTCTCCATTAGTTCTGATTACCAAGAAACTTGTGTGTTGGGTTTTTTGTTGTTTGTATAAAAATGCTTTGCTTCCCAATTTCTTCAGTGAGCTATGATATAACAATCAAGGCTTACCACCCTTTGTAAATATTAACATTAGCTTGCCTCAAAATGGCAGGTGGCAAACGGAACATTTACTGTATAGTGTTCCTTACCCAAATGCAAGTGGAGGAATTTTTGCAGTTGCTGGTGATGTATGACAGTGGATGTAAACTAAAAATGTTGGATATGATTCTATAACCATAATGACCATGGTAGCATGCACTGTCATATCATAATTGTTAATGCTCTACTATTTATTTGCTATAATTATTATGGAAGATAAGACTATTGGGGCAGGTCCCCCTGTGGAAGCATAATCTACAGCCCACCTGAGATGCTATCTGCCTGCTAGCAGACTAAAAAATACAAGGTTTTCCAAGCAGATGGAAAACCAGGGTTAGTGAAAATACCTTATTAGGAATTTTCAGGTGCTTCACAGATAGAGCAGTAAAACTATAGAAAACAGGTGATTCCAAGAAGGCTGAAAGGGTTTAAACTATAGTCTCTTCCCCAGAGTAGCATATCAGGTATCAACATTTCTTTTTCTGCCATGAAATGAAGGACAATTTTATAAAGTATGGAATAGCCTTAAAACATACATTGAGAGTTCCATAACAGTTAAAAGTCATTACAAAACCATCCGAACAGTATGAGAGCAATGGACCTTTCTAGGCTCCTTATAACTTGGATGTGTCTCAGAGCTCACAGATCTCCCAAGGAAAAGTGGAACTGCAGACCTATTACAGCCATACAATGTTCCAAAGATAATCCTTGCTTGGGTCAGTGGGTTCTCCAAAACACACAGTCAGCTAATGCTGTTTCATTGTGTTTCCATGACCCTTGGCTGGCTCATCAACCACTTTCATTGAAGCCACATGGCGAACAAATAATGGTTTGCTATTTTATGAAAATACTACTGTCACAGTTCAGGATAACCGCACCTGAATTCCCCCCTTATGCAACGGGACCCACTCTTAGGCTTCTGGCTCCCAGCCATCACTTCTCTTGGATGGAAACCCACATCTCTTTCCCTCCTGACTGCGTTTTTTTCAGTTTGCACAGTTCCCTGCCTACACTGTGTTATTCCCAGCAAGCCAGACTGACTATACAGGCCAGCATCTGCACTTTGCTCTCTCTCCAGAGGCTGAAAACAGCATAATTGCTCACAGTTATAAATTACCCCACAGTTCTTTCTAAGCAAGAACATTTATTCTTACAGAGAAAATACATTAAAAACAAGAAAAGAACCTACACACATGCTAATAAGCTTACCAGAGATCACCCCCCAACTCCAGCCTGGGTTTTGGTAGGAGTCATCCTTCAAACCCCACCAAGAGTTTTTCTGTGATTACAAGCTCATAACAGTCTCAGCTTAGAATAAGCACACCATGCATAGGCTAGTTTTCCCTTTATACAGCCTGAGCCTTTGATATTCAGATTCTGGGAACAGGTAATCAGTGGTCCCTTTCTCAGGGCATAGCTTCAAAAGGCTAGGTCAGGGATTGGCAACCTTTGGCACATGGCCTGTCAGGGAAATCCGCTGGCGGGCCAGGACAGTTTGTTTACCTGCAGCATCTGCAGGTTTGGCCGATAGCAGCTCCCACCGTTCCAGGCCAATGGGGGCTGCAGGAAGTGGTGGCCAGCACATCCCTCGGCCTGCACCGCTTCTCGCAGCCCCCATTGGCTTAAACTTAATTATTAAACTTAATTCAATAAGGTTTTTCAAGGATATTGCAGGAAATTGCCACATCTGTCACAACTTCCTTAAGTTATCAGATTGCTGCAGGTGCTGTGCACAGAAGTAAACGGGCTCCCTCTGCTCCTGGCAGCCACACCAAAGCCCTGGTCTACACTATGGGGTTAGGTCGATTTTAAAATGAATGCGTCTACACAACCAACCCCGTTCCGTCGACCTAAAGGACTCTTAAAACCAACTTCTGTACTCCTCCCTGGAGAGGGGAGTAGCACTAAAATCGACCTTGGGTGTTATTTGGGGTAGTACGGACACAAATCAAAGTTATTGGCCTCCGAGAGCTATCCCAGAGTGCTCCAACATGACCGCTCTGGACAGCACTTTCAACTCCGATGCACTAGCCAGGTACACAGGAAAAGCCCTGGGAACTTTTGAATTTCATTTCCTGTTTGGTCAGCGTGGCGCGTTCAGCAGCACAGGTGACCATGCAGTCCCCCCAGAATCGCAAACGAGCTCCAGCATGGACCGAATGGGAGACAGGTGGATCTGATTGCTGTATGGGGAGAAGAATTTGTGCAGGCAGAACTCCGATCAAAAAGAAGAAATGCAAATATATATGCCAAAATTGCACAGGGCATGATGGACAGAAGCTACAACAGGGACACACAGCAGCGCCACGTGAAAGTCAAAGAGCTCAGGCAAGCCTACCAAAAGACAAAGGAGGCAAACGGGTGCTCTGGGTCAGTGCCCCATACATGCCGCTTCTATGATCAGCAGTATGGTATTCCAGGGGGGGACCCTACCACTACCCCACCACTGTCCATGGACACCTGCAAGGGGGGAGTCTCACATAACAGGGAGGAGGATTTTGTGGGTGAGGAAGAGGAGGAGGAGGTGAATGCGCAGCAGGCAAGCGGTGAATCCATTCTCCCCAGCAGCCAGGACCTTTTCATCATCCTGGAGCCAATACCCTCCCAAGGCGGGATCTCCGACCATGAAGATGGAGAAAGCACCTTTGGTGAGTGCACGTTTGTAACTACAGTACAGGGTTTAAAAGCAATAGTGTTTAATGTTTGATTTGCCCTGAAGACTTGGGATGCATTCACGGCCAGTACAGCTACTGGAAAAGTCTGTTAACGTGTCTGGGGATGGAGCAGGAATCCTCCAGGGACATCTCCATGAAGCTCTCCTGGAGGTACTCTGAAAGCCTTTGCAGAAGGTTTCTGGGGAGGGCTGCCTTATTTCGTCCTCCAAGGTAGGACAGTTTACCACGCCAAGCCAGTAGCAAGTAGCCTGGAATCATTGCAGCACAAAGCATGGCAGTGAATGGTCCTGGGTTTTGGTCACATTCAAGCAACATTCTGTGTTAGCCTCAGGAGAGTGATATCATTCATGGTCACCTGGTTGAAATAGGGGAATTTTTGTAAGGGAACAGTAAAAGGACCCCATTCATGCTGGGCTGTTTGCGCTTGGTTAAAAGGGATCATCCCTGAGAATAGCCACGCGGCAGAGGGAAGGGTGAAGGGATCATCCCAAATGGCCACGTGGAGGGGTGGGGGGAGATGCGTGCTGCACATCCACCCAAAAACTGCAGCCCCTCCTTTTAAATGGCAAACCCAACCGGCATTGTTTGCTATGGGAAAGGAGGGTGCTGCAGTTTGAAAACATTCCCACATGTTATGAAGGCATTAGAAGCCAAACCCGCGTATCCTTTGGCTGACCATGGCTGCCTGGAAACCAAATTCTGTTGCCCAGCCGTGTGTGATGTGTCACCATACTGGCAGGCACTCAATATAAAAGGCAAAATGTGACCTTGTACCTAAAGCACATGTGCTGTCTGCTGTGAATTGCTTGATTCACTGTGAAAGAGTCTCCCTTTTGTTCTCAGAAATGTATCATCTTAAATTTTACTCTCCCTTTTTATCCCCCCGCAGGTGCAAATGTTTTTACACTCCCCCATCATCTCCGTCCCTGAGGTTATCGCAGATTAGAAGGCGAAAAAAATGCACTTGCAATGACGTTTGCCAAGCTCATGCAGTCCTCCCGCACTGATAGGGCACAGCTGAATAAATGGAGGCATTCAGTGGCAGAGTCCAGGAAAGCATTAAGTGAGCACGATGAGAAGAGGCAGGATGCAGTGCTGAGGCTAATGGGGGAGCAAATGGACATGCTCAGGTGTCTGGTGGAGCTGCAGGAAAGTCAACAAGAGCACAGACCCCCGCTGCATCCCATGTATAACCGCTTGCCCTCCTCCCCAAGTTCCATATCCTCCTCACCCAGACGCCCAAGAACGCGGTGGGGGAGGCTCCGGGCACCCAGCCACTCCACTCCAGAGGATGGCCCAAACAAAAGAAAGCTGTCATTCAAACAGTTTTGATTTGTAATGTGGCTACAATAAGCAATGTGGCCTTGTCCTTCCCTCCTCCCCTCCTCTCTCACCCCACCCTACCCCACCCAGGCTACCTTATCAGTTATCTCCCCTTTTTTTTTAATTAATAAAGAAAGTCTGCATGGTTTCAAAACAATAGTGACTTTATTTCCTTTGCCAGCTGTGACTGAAGGCGGGAGGGTGGTTAGCTTACAGGGAATTAAAATCAACAAAGGGGGCGGGTTTGCATCAAGGAGAAACACACACAACTGTCACACCATAGCCTGGCCAGTCATGAAACTGGTTTTCAAAACCTCTCTGATGAGCAGCGCCCCTACCTGTGCTCTTCTAATCGCCCTGGTGTCTGGTTGTTCAAAATTGGCAGCCAGGCGATTTGCCTCAACCTCCCACTCCGCCATAAATGTCTCCCCCTTACTCTCATAGATATTATGGAGCACACAGCAAGCAGTAATAACAATGGGAATATTGGTTGCGCTGAGATCTAACCTAGTCAGCAAACAGCGCCAGCGAGCTTTTAAATGTCCAAAGGCACATTCTGCCACCATTCTGCATTTGCTCAGCCTATAGTTGAACTGCTCCTTACTACTGTCCAGGCTGCCTGTGTATGGCTTCATGAGCCATGGGAGCAAGGGGTAGACTGGGTCCCCAAAGATAACTATTGGCATTTCAACATCCCCAGTGGTAATTTTCTGGTCTGGGAAGTAAGTCCCTTCTTGCAGCTGCTCAAACAGCCTGGAGTTCCTAAAGATGTGAGCATCATGCACCTTTCCCAGCCATCCCACACTGATGTTGGTGAAACGTCTCTTATGATCCATCAGTGCTTGCAGCACCATTGAGAAGTACCCCTTGCGGTTTACGTACTGGTTGGCAAGGTGGTCCGGTGCCAAGATAGGGATATGCAGTCCGTCTATCGCCCCACCACAGTTAGGGAAACCCATTGCAGCAAAGCCATCCATTATGACCTTCACATTTCCCAGAGTCACTACCCTTGATAGCAGAATGTCAGTGATTCCATTGGCTACTTGAATCACAGCAGTCCCCACAGTAGATTTGCCCACTCAAAATTGATTCCCGACTGACCGGTAGCAGTCAGGCGTTGCAAGCTTCCACAGGGCTGTCGCCACTCGCTTCTCAACTGTCAGGGCAGCTCTCATCTTGGTATTCCTGCACTTCAGGGCTGGGGAAAGCAACTCACAGAGTTTCAGGAAAGTGGCTTTACGCATGCGAAAGTTTTGCAGCCACTGTGAATCATCATATCTGCAAGACTATGCGGTCCCACCAGTCTGTGCTTGTTTGACGGGCCCAGAATCGGCGTTCCACTGTTTCAACCAGCCCCGCTGCCGCCATGATGTCCCAGTTGCCACATCCTGTGTTTTCAGGAACGTCTGTGTCCATGTCCTCCTCACAATCATCCTTGTGCTGCTGTCTCTTAGCCAGGTTCTGCACATACTGCAGTATAATGCGCGAGGTGTTTACAATGCTCGCAACAGCAGAGGTGAACTGAGCAGGCTCCATGCTTGCCATGTTATGGCATCTGCATGGGTAACCCAAAAAAAAGGCACAAAATGATTGTCTGCAGTTGCTTTCATGGAGGGAGGGGAGACTGATGACATGTACCCAAAACCACCCACGGCAATGTTTTTGCCCCATCAGTCATTGGGAGCTTAACCCAGAATTCCAATGGGCAGCAGAGAATGCGGGAACTGTGAGATAACTTCCCACAGTGCACCGCTCCGTGAGTCGATGCTAGTGACGGCATTGAGGACGCACTCCGCTGACTTAATGTGCTTAGTGGAGACATACACAGTCGACTGTATAAAATCAATTTCTAAAAATTGACTTCTATAAGATCGACCTAATTTCTTAGTGTAGCCATACCCAAAGAGCTGATGATTGGAGATCATATTCCGAATCAGCTCAAGATGTAGAAGACAGGGGAAGGCATTACAACATCCCATGCTTCTGCAGCTGACAAACCTCACATGTTTCATCGGAAGTCACTTTTATTTCTGGAAACAACAGTTGGTTCACTGACTGGAAAAAACAGGTAAGTGCTAGTGCTTCCCCTTCTCCAGTCCCACTGAATGCTCCTGCATGCCTCCCCATCCCCTCTGGATCCTTCAGCTCCTGACAGGCCACTTTCCATCTCTAGTATGAGTTTCTGATTTTCACAGGGCATCTGTATGGGAGGAGGGGAGGGCAGAGTGACGGTTGTTTGGGTGCCTTGTTTGAGAAGTGCAACCTTAACTGAATTTTCTGGGATTCTAAGATTTGTTTTTTATTTGAAAACTAATATTCTTGAAATGTAATATACTCACATCACTGATGTGCCTACAAAGTTCTTTGTGTGACATTAATATTCAACAGTTAAATAATGCTTTGTAGATCTTAAACTGTATGAACTAGTTATTTTTAAATATTCTGAAGGACCCAATGCCATAGATAGATGCTGAAAATCAAAATAAATGAATAACTATAACATGCTATACATAGGTTCACTCAAAGTTTTTTTTCTTCTGTTGCTACCTCTTTGAGACTTATTCAAGACCATACACTGTACAGTCCACTGTGTCCCATAACTTCCTCCTATTTTAAATGGCTCCCTTATAGAGAAGATATTAGGCAATGTAAAGAAATGCAAATACATCACAGCAATCTGTCCCTTTCTTCAAACACATGGTAGGGGGGCGAAGGGGTGAGAAATCCTTCACCATTTCAAAAGGAAGAACTTACTTTCTTCACATGCTGTAACGATTTTTCTTTGTCACAGAAAAATACTTAAGTGTCCCTCTCTTGTAACTTCCCTCAGCAGTAGTTCCTTCAGCTTGTTTTGGAAGGTAATCCCAAATTTATCTAATGTGAAAAACATTAACATTTCTAAATTTTACTTCAGATTGGTAAAAATTTTCCACTGAGGTATGACATCATTTTTTTTTTAACTGCAAACCAAATTCTGAAAGATGGCAACGCTAGTAATCAGACAGCATTTGCAAGGTCTTTGTGTGGGTTCTTATATCGCAGTGGTATCTAAGTAAGATGCTTCTGGCTCATTTACCTAAACCAAATGCAACATACTACAGGAGAGAATCAGATACCTTGAAGAAATTTTTATGCTTGTAGCAATCTTATAAAGCGTATGTTTCATTAAAAACTTCAGGCCTTCTGTGAAGATAAGTCTCATTCTCTGCTCAGCAATAGCTTGAGCTAAGTCAGAATAATTTCAGTTCCTATCCTTCCCAATATTATCTGTCCATTTACTGTTTAGCAAACTCATTCCCTGCATTTAAATGAATCCAGGATCCAGAAGAGGTTGTAGTAGAATGAAGATCTCACTTCCCTTCTCAGCATTTGTGATTGATTTTCACCTTTACGTTGTTCTTTGTGAGAAAAGTGTTCATATCAGAACATCTTGGTGTTTGTGCTGAGAAGTATTGATGTTACAAGTTGCAGTTCAATGTTCCAATGCAATGAAGTTGCAGTGTCACCAAAATGCATTTTGAATTCTACATCTTGAAACAAAGAGCAGACTTGTTAAAACAGGCACACGTAGAAATTTTATTTTGTGCTGTACTTTAACAGTAAAAGTTAAATGTGTATCCTTCTTTTGAAAGTGAAATGTTTCTTCACTGTGATGGAAACTGCTTCAGGTGCATACCTACAATCTAACACACATTTTGAACATTCAACCTCCATGTTCTTTTAAAACCCAGCAAAATCAAGTTTGTTCCTTTTTTTGATAGCCAGTGAAAAGGGCACATATATACAAACGCTTTGGTTTGATGATCAGAATTAATGCACCCCCCCCCGCCACATACAATTTCCCATTATAATGGTCTAAACAAACAAATTCTAACAGACGTGTAAGAGTTTTAAAAAGTGCTTTTAGGTAGTAATCTTTTCATCACTGGGAGTGTTTCATTTTAGCAAAACTGGGGGGAAGGGACACCCACCCTCCAAACTTCCCAATCAGCTAAATAAGTGTGGTATTTGCCTCTAGGGTATGGGTATATAGCAAACTTGGATTAACACACAGGCAAATAGGACACCCTGCCTAAGGCTCAAATTCATGGGGGGAAAGGGGTTGTTTTTTAACCAGTGTAGATTTGTGTGCAAACTGAATGAAATTTACTAACGGATGGACATTCCAACCGTTTCACCAAAGCATTGGCTGCGGAGTGCCATTTAAAGTGTATGTGGGGGCATAGATTTGCTCTGGGTCTCAACGTCACTCACTCAAATTTGGATTGGCTATCCCCCTGTCATGGCAGAGAAGGTACACTATATACATTTATTTAAGTAGTGATATAGCTTAATATTTTTCAGATTCTTATTAATTGTATATATTGAGTATGCAAGAAAATAGTGAACGATATCTCTTATTTGTTAGATAATTAAGTTTTTGCTCATGATTTGTGACAAGCTGCATTAGGATGGTAACTGGAATTTAATTAAACACACAACAACATATAAAATTTATTTTTCTTTAACAGAACAACCTTAAATAAACTTCTCTTTTAGTTTCACATTTACAACTAAGTGATTTATTAAACGAGCAGCAGGATTAACTGTAGTCATTGAATTAAATTGATTATTTCAGGTCAGCCCTGGAAAACTTTCAAATATGCCTAAGTGAAAGTGACTGGAGTTTAAGTTCCTACTTGCCTAAGTTTCTTGAAAATGAGACATCAGTTATGTAAGTTACTTAGGCTGTCCTTCAGACTTATAAAACTAGTAGATCACATCCCCTTCCTCCTCATTTTTATTCACAGACTGGAAGAGAAAGACAAGTTTTCCAGCTTTTTTCAATTCCCAATCGATTTCTCAACTTGAAATGAATTAGTCCAAATGAAGAAAATATTCTCTCTGTGCCTGCAGGAAAAGCTATTGCTGGCAAAAGCTGATTTAGCACTTCAACGAAATCTGGTCCCAGGTGCTTAGTCAGTTCAGTGGTGTGACTTCCTTTAAAATATCATCAGCATATCTTCTACATTTCTCTTTAGTCCAATGCTGACTATTTTGTCTATGATAGTCCCATCTATTTTGTCACAATTTTCTTCACAAATTTTCATCAGAATAGGCCAGTTCTTAATAAACAGCTCAAAACAGTCAACCACTGAATTCCTCCGTACGTCTTGGGGGAGAATTAGTTTGGCTCCTCCTGCTCTCTTTGGGGAAGCTGAAGCAAAGTGGCTGTTACAGAAGTACTTTGCAATTTCAACACTACTTTCTTTTTCTCCTGGAGTTGTACTTAAGTTTTGGCTAGAAGATGCATCAATTGAGCACTGTACCCATATATCTTTCAGGTTCCCTACGTTATCTTCTTCTAGATTTGCTGCTCCTGATTATAAATTCATCCATGGTTTTACTGGATGATAAAAAGTCTTTTTTTTCTTCTTCACAATACTGGTAATTTACTGTCTGTTGTCCGTTTAGTATCAACAGATGACTCTGAAATTGCAGATTATGGCAGTTCATAACCCTTTTGCCTAAGCTGGACCCTGAAACAAAATGGTAAAAAAAGTCACTCATGTATTGAGTATTACACAGTACACTGCTTTTTAAAAAAAATTGTAAAGGAAAGCTTCCTCCTCCTGCAGTTGTTTGCACCACTATTTAAATGATAAATGTTATTCTACAATAATTAATAAATTATAAGGATTATCTGAATCTATTTAAGTTCTTATCTCCAACATACCAAACAGCTTGACATTTTTTTAAATGTTAAAATTCATAAATGTCTAATAAAACTTTACTTTTATACCAGAAATCTTCACCTAGGATGGTTAATTATATTGAGCAATAAAAATCATTTCACAAGGCCAGCAGTGACAGTAAAAATGTAATTGATAAATCCTCGTCCTACAAACTAACATACCAATTATATTTTTTAACACAAACATTTTGAAATTCATACATAATTCACCCAATACACAAATGTATAACAATCATTTAATCATTTACTAGCTCTGTAAGACATGGTAGGCAATCCATAAGAATGGTGAAAAATAAGTTTACTAACCAGTTGATCCAGATTGTTCAGATATATCCACATAATTTTCTTCAAAGTCATTGCCTTCTGAGGAGCATTTTTCATAAAGTTATTCTTTCATTCTGACAACCAGGGCTTGCATCTCTTTGTTGCACTGTTTACATTTGGCATGTGTTCTCTTTTTACCCACAGGTACAGGATTTCTTGAAAGCATTCCCAAATAGGATTTTTTTTTCTTTATTACCCACAGCCATGGCAGTTTTTTCCCCCACCAGTTCCCAGGTACTGAAATCAATACTAGAGGCTGCACTCTGAAGACTGAAAAGGAGTACTTGTGGCACCTTAGAGACTAACAAATTTATTTGAGCATAAGCTTTCGTGAGCTACAGCTCACTTCTCAAATAAATTTGTTAGTCTCTAAGGTGCCACAAGTACTCCTTTTCTTTTTGCGGATGCAGACTAACACGGCTGCTACTCTCTGAACTCTGAAGAATGTTGTCCCTTCCCACAGGATCCTGCTTTGACACCAGTGTTGCTCCTTTCTAGTTGCATACTCTACTCCTCCATTGTTACATCCCCCCCCCCCCCCCGCGAAAAACAAAAGAAGAAACAATCCAAGACTTTTGCTAGTGTAACCCACATACCTTTTGCACTACAGTATTTTATTTGTTTGGAGACTGAGAGGGAGGCAGTTGAGAAATTAATGGATTTCTGTTTGTCTCTCTGTGTACACATGCATGGAAACAGAGCAACGTCATTTGCTTCCAGTGGCCAGACCCATCCAGAAGCAAGGGCTGGTAGTTACTGGGCAGATCAGTGTTTTTTCATGAGCTGGAGAGAAAGTGGGTGAAGTCATAATATTCATAATGTGAGTATTGAGCCAATCAGGTGTCACATTGGGAAAAGCTATAAAACAGGAGCAGGAGAGCATCCAGGTGAGCTCAATGGATGATCTTGATGAGATCATAAAGGTGTCTCCTGTAGTCAGAGGTCAGGTCCCAATGCCTTTTTCTTTCACCCAGTAGCACAGTGGCAGGATCAAGCCCTTAATACAGTATGTGACCTATTGTGCCATACTTATAAAGCTTGATCTCAAACATTAGATGTTTTCCTCCTGATTCTTTCTTTATACAGAAAAGAAGGCTTTAACGGAAAAGTGTTTGATACAGACTCATGGATTCAGCATTTTTTTTATTTACTGTTTTAAAAGATTATAATAAGTGTAGGCCTTAACATATTTTGTATTAAAATCAGATTTCATTCTAATTAGGTTTATTTTTAAATGGAAAAAAATATGTAAAATAACAAAATACAAGTCCAATTTAAATTAAAAAAAAATGGGTTTCATTTATTGTTTTTAAATCGTTTTTTACCCCTCCTGCATGTCGCAATGGTTGTCAACCTTTTTTCATTTGCAGGCCCCTAAAAAATTGCAAAAAGAGGTGGGGACCCCTTTGGAAATCTTAGCCATAATCTGCGGTCCCCCCGGGGTCTGCAGACCAGGGGCTGAACTCCAGTCCCAGAGCCTGGTGCCCTGTGGGCCTCTGAGCAGATGCCCGGTGCCGCCTCACGCCAACCCCCGTGTCCCCGTAGCACCACGGGACTCCCAGCAAATGGCTTGTGCCACCGGGCGCCAGCCACCATGTGTCCCGTATTGCACCAGGCAGGCCCCACGGAAATCCCAGCCAGTGTCCCCTGCCGCCAGGCCCTAATGTCTCTCTAACGCCAGGCCCCACGGGACCGCCCCCCCCCGGCTCCCCATGCCCAGGTGCCGCGGGCACTGCCGCGCCCAGCTCCCCGCGCCGCCCCGCCCCCGCGACAGGGGATCCCCCCCGTGTCATTCAGAAGCGTGAACAACAAAGTCGAGAAGCTCGGGCAAGTCCGGCAGCTGTCGGCACTTTCCGTAGAGGGGAGGCGGAGGCCCCCTCCGTCCCGTCTGCCCCGCTCGGTTACATAAGGGAGACGGCTCTTCCCCCTCCCAGCGCTCGAGCTCTTTCTCTCTGTGTCCTCGCGGAACCCTTCGCTCCCCTCTCTACCCCCCCCCTCCTCCGCCCGGAACTGTCACGCGGGGGAGGAGCGAGCGCGTGCCCTAGCTGCCTGCCTGCTCCGCCTCCAGAGGGAGTTGTGGCACGTGCTTTTCTGTCGCGCATCCAGTACAGCGTAGACGGCTGGCGGGCACGCTCAAGAGTCGCATCCGCTCGTACGTCTTCGAGCTGCCGCTGCTCTCAGGAGGCCAAGTTCCCAGGCGCGCATGCTCAGCGGTGGAGCGTTCACTGGCTATATGACTGTGTGAGGCGCACGCGCGCCCTCTCTCGTGTCGCCTCTGGCGCGCGCGCTCCGTGGGGCTGGCGCGCGCGCGCTGTTGTTATTGGTGCCGCTGGCGGCGGCTGTTGGAGGGGGAGGGTGGCTCAGTCAGTGAGTTCTTTAAAGATGGCCGGAGCGGCGGCGGCGACCGCGACCCCCGTGTACTGTGTGTGTCGGGAGCCCTACGATGTGAGCCGCTTCATGATCGAGTGCGACATCTGCAAGGACTGGTTCCACGGCAGGTAGGGGCCGGGGAGCCCGCGGGGCGAGGAGAGCCCGGGCCGTGGTGGCCGGGGGGGGAGGAGGAGGAATGAGGGGAACAGCCCGGGGGTGGCAGCTAGCCCGGTAATAACCGCCACCCGCGGGAAACAATGGGGGGCCGCGGACCCCGGCGGGGACCCCTCGCGCCTCTGCGCCCGGACCTCCTGGCAGGGCAGCTGCGAGCGAACTCCCCCGGTGCCTTCTTGCCCCATGCCACCGAGCCGCAGAACCCCGCTCCCCGCCCGGCGCCTCGGCGGGGAGCCGCGTGCGGGGTGCCCGGCCCGGCACTGACGGGGTGTCACCCATAAAAGTAAAGGGAGCAACAGATGAGGGGCTCTCGGGCCGCGGGAGAGCGGGGGGCAGGAGCTGCCCAGAAGTTGAGCGCGCCGGGGGGAGGGGAAAGTGGGTGCTAAATGATTGTGTGTGTGTTTGTGGGGATTCCCCCCGCCCCCGGCTGCCCCGTCCTGCATGGGTGGGGGATGCCGGCCGCTCGGTGGGGGAGATGGGGTGAGGGATAACCTCCTCTTCCCTAGCTGCCTGCCCCGGGCCGGCAGCTCCCGGCTGCGGCCGTGCCTGGGGTTCGTGGCTCACTCTGTGTTTGGGGTCCGTTCCTGCCTTTTCTGGGTTTGACGTTTCTTGTCCGGTCCCAAGCGGCTTCCCCGGCCGCGGCCGGCTCGTGTGTGGTTTGGAAACTGTGCGTGTGCGTGAGAGAGGCCCGAAGCAGCGGCAGCCTGGTGTGTGTGTGTGTCGGGGGGGGGGGCGTATTCACGGACATTTAAACAAAGAAACAAGTTGGGGGCTCGGCGACCCAACTGGCTGTTCGGTTCTGACCCCAGCTGCCTGGTTCACGTTTGGCGTCTGGTATTTGTAGAGACCAAGCGCTGGGATATTTACTGAGGAGCCGGTTGTGATTGTAGGAAGTGCGTTTTGATTGACAGCAGGACATTTAAATACCCCCATTTAACAAAAACAGACTCACGATGTAAAGCAGGCTAGACAGGCGAGTGTCCCTCTGCTGGATGTGGATGGTAAGAACGAGCACATTCTTTTAGTGCTCAGTTCAATTTTCTAGATTCAAGGGACACTGAAGGCAGTGACAAGCTCAAAAGTTATGTGTCCAGTAAATTTAAAAAATCAATTAATTATTCTGTTGCATAGTCAGCTCTGAAACTTTTTATCGGGTTTGTTTGCCCATTGCAGGTGTACTTGTGTTCTCATATCCCCAGCATGTGGTCCTGTTGTGAGCAGGGAGTGTGCATTGACAATCTGACAGCAGTTCTGACAGCAGCTGCTGGATGTAGATTTAGGCCCCACATTTAGGTTTTGTTTGAAAATAAAAAACATTTATGTTAGTACATTTTTTTTACTGGATGAGGAATATTAATGATTTCAATCCTTTTTTTGTTGTTGACCACGTATCATAGAATTCTGTCAGACTTCACTTATATGATCCTTTCACACAAGAGCAAAAGACAGAAAAAACCTGAGAAAATTGGAAAGTGTAGTTCTAAAACCACAAAAATTAGCAAGGGGATTGAGAAAAGGTGTAGGGGTTGAAACTACTTATTTTAGTTGATTAGATTTCAAATTGATAGTGATTACCTCTTTATTCTCCTGCACATACAGAATCTGTTTAGATTTGGAATTGCAGCTTTTTGATGTCATCACCAATTATCTTCCTGCTCTACTATCTGTTAAATAATATTTTATTTGCTCTGCATTTTTCAGAGCACAGTGAGATTGGACCTTTCCTTTGCCTACCTGGTTTGAGAAATTTGTATTAAGCTAAACAATGCATCCTGATACACAGGCCCTTTGATATTTATAATTTTTAATGGGTCGGGGACGGTTGAGGGGAAGGAATCTTCAGCTCTTTTAAAATTTCTTCTTAAATCGGGATGTACAGTGTTTGCCTGATACCATGAAAGGCAACGTCTCTCCCCTCTGGACCGATCACATCTCATAAGGCTGTTAGCTAATGAAATATTATGGTAAGTTTTTTTTTAAAAAAGGTTCCACACAAGACCACTGCCATGAAGAATTTGTTATTCAGCATCGTGAAGTAGCTGCCTCTTGCTGGTACTAATTGGAACATTGATAGCATATAGAAAATAGCAGAAAATGGTATGCTATCCTTCTAGCGTCCCAATTGATTTGGGCATATGGTAGTGTAATACATGTTTTACCAAAATTAAAACTCAAGTCATTTGCTGTACATAAAGTCATAGACACAAATCTTCACACAGTTTAGGGGATAAATTGTAGGTTACCTTTCTAATATAGAAGGGCATGCATACAAGGGTGTTGAACCATTATATTTCCTTGGTCATTAATACCAGGCTCGGTGGTGTGTGCCTGTAATTCCAGCTACTTGGGAGGCTGAGGCTGGCAGATCACTCGGGGGTTCTGGACTACGGTGCGCTATGCTGGTCAGCTGTCCAATGCTACTGATAGCCCAGCCAGTGGGTAGCTGAAGGACCGGCTAGAACAGCATGAATGATGTGTTGTGATCGGGCCCTCTCTCTGTAAGGGCTGATGGACTGATCGATCAAGGTGGTCATTAACACTGCAAATAAATTATTGGCATTTAAGGGTTAAATTATTGTAGTCTAGCAGTTTAAGGAAATAAATTTGCCATTTCTGAACCCATATAATAGAGGTTGTACTATGAGGGAAAGGCTTCTTTGTTGCTAAACAGTCAGAATATAACTGATTTTTGAAATTGTTTGAAAATCCTTTTGTGTTTTTCAATGTTAAGCGTATTGAATAGTGTCTAGTTGATCATCCAAAAGGAGATGCCTATTTCTACAAGCTTGGTGCCTTTTACAGCTGAATGTGTTTCTTCCTGGGTCTGTTTTAGATTTAGAAGTTTATATCCTTATCTGTTTAAAATGCTCACAATTTCACAAATGAAGACCCATTCTTGGTGACCCTATTTCAAAGTGAGTGAGTTATAGAGGGTCATGAAGAGGAAAACTACAGCACCATTTGTATGCATAATGAACATTACTTTTGGTATAACATGAAACTTTAAATGATTAAACTTCAGTTTTGGTCATCTCTGAATTCATAGCATTGATATGCAGTTCTCATCCTCAGAAACTTAATTCCATATTTAATCTAACCTGTTGAAAAGAAGTAACTTCGTATCCATTCTGGTGAGAATTATTACCAGTACAGAATTCTGCCATTTAGTTTTCAGTTATGCCTACGGTCTTTTCCAAATGTGTGTCTGTGGTGACAGTTCATTTGAAAAGGTAGAATGTTCATGTATTTTGTACTTTGAGGACTGGTTAGTAAAAGTGCAGATGCCTCAAGGTCTCTTCTGCCTTTTAGAAGACTTCCTTATATCAATTCTCAGGTCTAAGCGTAAATCAAGAGATTGCACTTATTCTAACTTGTAAAAAAAATATTCATTAGAGTGACTATAGTCTGTAGAGTCCGAGGATGGTAAATATCTGCTTCCAGACATTAAGATAAAAAGAAAAGGAGTACTTGTGGCACCTTAGAGACTAACCAATTTATTTGAGCATAACCTTTCGTGAGCTACAGCTCACTTCATCGGATGCATCACAAAAGCTTATGCTCAAATAAATTGGTTAGTCTCTGAGGTGCCACAAGTACTCCTTTTCTTTTTGCGAATACAGACTAACACGGCTGTTACTCTGAAACCAGACATTAAGATGTTATCAGAACCATTCATTTAATACAATATCGACCTCAAAACCAGTTTTGTGTGTTCCCATGGCTGTTAGGATATATGATGTTAATGCTAATTACAATATTTGGCAGATTGAGGATGAGATTTCTTCATTCTTGGTTAAGCAGGGAGAATGTTATGGTGACTTTCTCTTCTGAAATCACTGTCTGGTGTGAAGGGCCCACCCTCAGAATGCAAGGTGGTGGTGGTGGGAAGTGCCTTTTGGAATGCCATTCGTTCTCTAGCCTGTCATGGATGCTTTCAAAAAGAGGTTGGACACTCATCTGTGTCCATTCTGACAATTTATGGATGCCGACAAAGAGAAAGTTACAAATAAAGTTATGAAAGGAGACGTTTAATTGGCCAGGAAAGGTTCAAACTGTATGGGTATCTGGTGTGATTACGAGGGCAGGATAAATTAACTACCGGTAATTTTCCCTTCCAGAAATTACTCCTGTTGAAATGGGAATGTTACCTTAAATTTTAATTAAAAAATTAGAAATCTATGGCTTTCAGCTAAGTTTTCATAACTCACATTTCCCACATTTGTTGCTGTAGTTAACAAGTGAGTTTTTGGTTTTAGGTTCTGATTGACTTTGTTTCTGTGGAAACTAATGTTAGACTGGAAAAAGTAAGGTGAGGGAAGGTTTCTTAAACTTATTTTCTCTAATTTAGCACTATTTCCACAGAAGCAAGATAGAAACTCCCAACTCTGTTGTAGTTCAAAAAGGCTATGTCTGTCTCACCCCCACCCCCGAATAAAAACTTTTTCTGTTGGCTTTACAATTTTTTAAAAACAAGCCTCCCCATTTTAACAGCTCGCTTCAGACTAGTACTCGGAACATCTGGTGTCTGATTCCAGCCCTGCCACAAATTTCCTAACTGAGAACAAGTTGTTCTCTTTGCCTCAGTTCCCCTTCTGTGACATGGCTTCTCTTGTGAGAATAAATTCATTAATCTGTGTGAAGCGCTCCCATACAACAGTGTTGAGTGCTATAGAAAAGTCTAATTCTTGGAATTGTGTGGATATCTGTTTTGAGTGCAGTTGTCTTGACATACAAATTGGTCAAACACCAGTTTGTGCTGTGTTTGGAAGCAATGCATTATGTTGCCCTTAACATCAATAGTATGTTCCCAATTCTGATATTTGATTTTTTTTAAAAGCCCCTGCTCCTTGAGTCATGTGACAATGAGAATCTGACTTTCCCTTTTTTAAAAAAAATTAAACTTCTAGCCCTCATTTTGGGGTGGAGGGTCCTGAAAATGTGAACACTAAAGGCTCAACTCAGAAGGTAAATAAAGACTCTGAAGTTTATTTTTTTTAAATTATGATTTTTTTAAAGCTACTCACTCATAATTTTTGAAGCCTTAGATTGGACAATAATGTCAACATTTTGTTTCAGTGAATGTTTTTATAATATCATTCTTAAAATTACAGTGGGAGGACAATAAGGTGATTTCATTATGCTAAAGTAGGTGGTGATTAGTTAGGGACCTTGAGTTTTTAATAGTGCCTTTCATGTGAGAAGAATCAAAGTATCTTGTATACATAGGAATCACTTTATCCATTACTGAGTGTTCTGGGATGAAGTATAGCTGCTGTTTAACAATGTATAACAGTGCAAAGTTTACACAGGAAGTGAAGAATACTGTATCCAATTAAAATCTGTCAGAGAATCTAGGTAGACAGAACTCAGTTTTCCAGACTAGAATCAGGCCAGGACATATTGAGCATACTGTATAATGTGTTTGTTAGAACGTTGGTAGTATGTAATACAGTACAAATGAATTATGTAAATAATAAGATTCCAGGATTGTCACTCTGAAGCCTAGAATGTTCAAATCAGTATGAAGTGATGGAAACATTTACAAGCGTCATTGAGAGTTCTTTGATTAGAATATTACCAGGTTCAGCTGTTACAGGAATTCAGTCTGTTACTATCCAATTAAGTTCTAAGCCATTTTCTGGTTTTTGACACTTTCTGAATTGGATTTGTACAACAGCATGGGTTTTTACATAGTTACCTATACTATGCTGCTTAAAAGAGTTTGTTTTAGAATTATTGGTTGAAGCAGTTTAGTTGTAATCTATATGGTATTTAATTGCTCTGTATCAATCATATTGTTAGCCTTGCCTGTTTAGCGTACCCATTTGAAAAAATAAAGAAGCATAATTTAATTTGGTAATCACGTCTTACAGAAAATGTTAAGTGAGTTTGTGAAGGCAGTTCCTGTAAAGTGCTAAGTATGAAATTTAACTTGTTAGTAGAGAATTTGTATTGCATCACCCTCTAGATAAGTTACATAGAAAATGTTCCAGTACATTACCTTCTTGTTTGGTTTCTTTGACATACAATTAATTTGACTGAAGAACTGAAGTCATGGTTTATGAAGGTGCTCTTATTTTCGTGGATGTAGGTCATGTTGTTCTTTTAATGAGTCCAATATTTTTATGTCCTTAATTGTGTACATAATGGGATCCCTTGTTGGATGGTCCTTAATTCTTAGGATAGAGCAGTGATGGGCAACCTGCGGGCCACATATGGCCTGTCAGGGTAATCCACTGGTGGGCCGTGAGACATTTTGTTTACATTTACCATCCACAAACATGGGCCCCCTGCAGCTGCCAGTGGCCGCTGTTCACCGTTCCCAGCCAATTGGAGCTGCGGGAAGTGGCGGGCTGCTGGGACGGGCTGGCTGCTCAGGGCTGGGGCAGGGGGTTGGGTGCAGGAGGGGGTGCAGGATCTGGGAGGGAGTTTGGATGCAGGAGGAGGCGGGGTGCTGGGCTACAGGATGGAGTGGAGGGTGTGGTCTCTGGCTGGGTGATGCTTACCTTGGGTGGCTTCTAGTTGGCGGTGCAGTGGGGCTAAGGCCTGGCCCCGCGCTGCTTCCGGAAGCATCTGGCACGTCTCTGCGGCCCCTCGTGGGGGGCGGGAGGGGTTGGGTCGGGGCTCCATGCACTGCCCCTGCCTGCAGGCACCGCCCCCGCAGCTCCCATTGGCTGCAGTTCCCAGCCAATGGGAGCTGTGGAATCGGCGCTCGGGGGGGGAAGCATGTGGAGATCTCCCTCCCCCTCCCCCCGGGAGGGGAGGGCTGCAGGGATATGCTGGCCACTTCTGGGAGCGGTGTAGGGTCAGGGCAGGCAGGGAGCACTGCTGGACTTTTAGTGACCTAAAATCTCATGGTTTGGCTTCAGTAGCCTCTGAGAGATAGTCTGATTCCAGGAGACTCCTGGCAAAACCGGGAGGTTGGCAACCCTACTTTGCACATGTTTATTAAGCAAACACTTTGCCTGTTGTACAAATACTTGTACTTTCTAATATATTGTTCTTTCTTTTCAGAACCACGTCTAAACCATTTTGACTAACTTGTAAAGATTTCCATATATTCAGTTCACAGGCTTGAAAAGTAATATTGCACAGTCTAAAAAAGAATTTATTCATTTAATAACAGAATTCCAGTCAGCTATGAGACAATAGCAAATTGCCACTGACCTATTTAGTGATACGAACTATTAAGTTGTTTTGGTGAAGTATTTAGGGAATTTAAAATTGTTGAACCATTTCTCATATCTACCAGTCTTTTTTCCATATTGTGTCATTGGCATATGAATACACAGAACTAACTTATATTTTAGAAGTTTCAAGTGTCTTCGGATGTGTTTCTGCTTCATGCCAGTAACATGGGTTTAAATGGATAGTTCTGTCTTTCCAGGTCAATTCTGCTTTGAATTGAATTAATACTTAATACTTTCTCTCCATTACTTTGACATTAAGTAAAGTAGATTTTCTTGCTGAAAATGTTGAGTTCATTCTTGCTCTGCAGGGCATAAGTGCTTAGGTTTGCCACAAAAGCAGAAAGCTTCTGTAGAAGATCATTCTACATTTATTGTAAAAGTCAAATGCAGAGAGTCAAAATATTCTAAATTTTAAATATGTTGTAGTATTAAATCTATTTTCTTTTGAAATTCAGTTGACAGATGGCAGCTAGCCTGCTAAACTTATTCCTACATTTAATTATGTTGTTCCTATTTACATTAATGTTTTGTTTTATTCACTTTAAGGCTGTCTTAAAAACACTATGCATGAAATTGGGGGGAGGGAAAGAAAACATTGAGAATTGAAGTTTTTCATGTTCCTTTTTTTTTAAAGACAGATTTGATTTGGTCTGGATCATTCTAGAAGAGGGGTTCCCAAACTTGATCTGTGGCTTGTTCAGGTCCCTGGTGGGCGGTGAGATGCTTTGTTTACCTGAGTGTCCACAGGTACGGCCGCTTGCAGCTCCCAGTGGCTGCATTTCGTCGTTCCCAGCCAATGGGCGCTGTGGGAAGCAGTGGCCGTTTCATAGGAGTGGAGGGTTAGATCATGTGCCATGTCTTAGGGCTTGTCCACACAGCATGTTACTGTGTGGCAAGCCAGGGTATGATTCTGTAACACACTAGCTTGCTGTGCAGTGATGTCCTGTGTGGACACTGCTATACAGTGCAGTAAAAGTTCTTGGGGCATGGTTTGGTGTCGTACTACTCTTCAAAGTAGTATGCCAAACTGAACTCTGGGACTTTCACTGCGCTTGTAGCAATGTCCATATGGGACACTACTTCATGGTAAGATGGTGTGCTACAGAGTCACACCCTAGCTTGCTGCTTTGTAAATTGCTGTGTAGACAAACTCTCGCTCTAAGGCACGAATGTCAAACCATGGGTTGGATTCATCCTCTTGGATATGTGGCTTCCATGACATATCAGATTCTGTGGAATCCAAGCTTTTGCTTTCAAAATGAGTTTTTAGAACTCACGGTTGCAAAGAATACCTTCCTAACATGAACTGTGTAATCAATGCAATGTTATATTTCTGAGTCTGCAGACAGCCCAGAACAACGAGATGTGTGTAGGACAGCTAATCTTACTGGAACGTTAACTCTGTCAGTGATGACACTTTTATATAACTGTTGCCTGTTTAATAGCTGATCATGTTTAGTGGCTAGAATGAGGAATAGTATAGGAGTGAATCCTATGGCAGGTGAAAATTGGGAGGGACATCTAGAAAGAAGAGCGAAAAGACATACATTGAAAAATGTGCCAGAGGGAAATCAGCTAGATCTAGGGTAATAGCTCCAGTACCTTTGTTGTTGCTCATATCTTTGTCAAGCACTAGCACAGTGAAACTTACATTAATCTAGGCAATTTCACAGCTGCCCATAGGGCTCTGAAATGTTCGTCCATTTTTTTTCTCAGATGTTTAAAAAGAAAATAGTTTTAATCTCATTCAGAATTTTTCATTTTTGTTGGCAAAAAATTGAGATGCAAACTTTCTGTTTTCCTTTTTCTCACTCTCCCCCCCCATTCCCCTTTTCCCCACTAGAAAAGGGGGAGGGGCAATTTTACAAGGTTTAAAAAATAATGGAGGGAAAAAATTCAAAAGTTTAAAATAAATTCATGTTCTTGATGAAAATGTTTGTCAAATTTTGACCAGTCCTCCCTTTGAATAACAGTGAAACTTCAGGAGTTGTCTACATGAACGCTTAGTTTGCAGCAAGCTAGGGTGTAAATCTACTTGGCACTAGCCTGTGCATACATGAAGTGTAGGGTTGCCAACTTTCTACTTGCACAAAACTGAACATTCTGGCCCCACCCATGCCATGCCCCTCATCTGAGCCCCCGCCCATGCCACGCCCCTTTTCCGAGGCCCCACCCTACGCTCACTCCTTCCCCCTCCCTCTGTCGCTCGCTCTCCCCACCCTCACTTACTCTCTCATTTTCAATGGGGTGTGGGAGGGGGTGAGGGCTCTGGGATAGGGCCAGAAATGAGGGGTTCAGGGTGTGGGAGGGGACTTCGGGCTGGGGTAGGGGGTTGGGGTGTGGGAGGGCTCTGATGTGAGGCTGGGGATGAGGGATTTGGGATGCAGGAGGGGGCTCCGGGCTTGGGCGCAGGGGTGTGTGTGAGGGTTCTGGCTGGGGGTGCACTCTGGGGTGGGGCTGGGGATGAGGGGTTTGGGGTGCAGGAAGTGCTCTGGGATGGGACCGAGGGGTTCGGAGGGCGGGAGGGGGATCAGGGCTGGGGCAGGGGGCTCGGGCCTGAGAGAGAGTTAGGGGTGCAGGCTCTGGGCAGTGTTTACCTCAAGCAGCTCCCGGAAGCAGCGGCATGTCCGTTCTACAGCTCCTAGGTGGAGGCGCGGCCAGGCGGCTCTGCCCGCTGCCCTGTCCACAGGCGCTACCCCCGTAGCTCCCACTGGCTGCGGTTCCTGGTCAATGGGAGCTGTGGGGGCAGCGCTTAGGGCAGGGGCAGCACGCAGATCCCCCTGGCTACCCCTACCTGTAGGAGCTAGATGGGGGATATGCTAGCTGCTTCCTGGGAGGCACGCAGTGTGGAGGCGAGCAGGGAGCCTACCGCACCCACCGTGCGGCACCGCCAACCAGACAGTCAGTAGCTGGTCAGCAGTGCTGACCTGAGCCGTCAGGATCCCTTTTCGACCAGGTGTTGCGGTCAAAAACGGGACACCAGGTCACCCTAACTAAGTGTCTGTGTGGACCCTGCTGCAGTGCACTAGAAGTTCTCCTATGCACTTTAATCTATTCTGCTTGAAACGGGAATAGATCAGAGAGCATTACAGAACTTTTAATGTGTGGCAGCAGGGTCCAAACGGACACTTAGTTTGTGGGGAGGCTAGCGTGGAGTAGATTTAAATCCTAGCTTGCTGCAAACTAACCATTCATATAGGCAAGCCCTTATTGGTTTGTCAGTTTTACACTGTTGCAAAAACCTGTGTGGGTAGCAGCCTAGGCACTTGTAATCCCCACAAGCTCAGTTGGACTGTGAACTTTAGACTCTTCACTGACATAATAAAGACTAGAAATCCATGATTAATACCTACATCACCTTTCAAAGTTGTTAGCGATTGGACTGTCTGTGTTGGACCGTACAGACTTGCTTAGGATGTGCATATATATTAAATAATACAAAAATGTAATTGTAAAATTTCAAAAACATTCAAAGGCATTAGTCTGGTGGTCCCCAAACGTTTTTCCTTGCCCCTGCCCTTGCCCCTGTCCATGCCTGCCCCCCGGGGCCATGGCTCTGGGAGGGGCAGAAACGGACAGAGGCAAGGGGGCTGAGGCTGGGGCCATAGTGGGGGATGGGTGCAGGGGTGGCAGTCAGTGCCCCTTGGGGACTGGCCTGGGCCCCAGCCGCACCCCCCAAACATTCCTCCCTGCATCCCTGGGGCGCGGGTGTGCCCCACAGATTTGGGACCTATGCATTTGTTCTTATCAGAGTAATAGATTATGTTCGATTTTGAATTTCTAGGTCAAATTGAGCTATCCTAGGATAAAAATATTGCAATATTTTTTAAACAGTGAAGAGATGAAAATTCTATTTTATGAATCACTTGTCCAGTTTACTTTCTTGCTTTGCTAAAAATATTCTTCTGACAATGAAATGCTTTTAGTGGCTGGTCCACATAGAAGATAGCCTCCTACTAGCAGGTGCTCTGTTAGCTCAAATGTTAGAGTATTCCTTCATGTACTCTTCATGTACTCCTTTTAAGCTAATCCCTTCAGGCCTCGTCCACTTTTGAAAGTTGTACTGGAATAACTGTCAATGAGGGGTTCTAGTTTATTTTTTAAAAACCACCATAGCTATACTGTTATAAACACTAGCGTGGGCACAGTTGTACTGATACAGAAGTGCCACTTCCTGTACTGGAATAAGCACCTTTGTACTGGCATAACTGTGTCCATACTCAGTGGTGAGGGGATTTATTCTACTTAACTATACTAGTGTAGTTCAAGTGGTACAGTTTATGTGTAGACAATGTCTTGGTCTCTGTCCCATGTCCACAATCTCACTCTTTCCTTGGCTTGAAACCTTTCTTGACAACTATTAATTCGAAGACTAAGTCCTTATGGTGCAACTTGTGCATGTACATTTAAACCAAAAAGGTTTTAAAACTGATTAAGTTAAACTTATGCAAAAGACTCTGTGGATGCTCTTATTTTGGCATAAATCAGGTTTCTTTTCAGCTGTTGACTCAAGATAAACAAAAGAGGGCTTGATTTAAACCAAAAGAAGTGGCCATACTGCCTTTTGTATCAGTTTAATTTAATCAATTAAAAAAAATTTAATGGTTCAACTTCTTTGTGTAGATAAAACCTAAGCCTACTACAGTAGAACCCCAGAGTTACAAGCAGGTGGGTTCTAGCTCACGAAAGCTTATGCTCAAATAAATTGGTTAGTCTCTAAGGTGCCACAAGTACTCCTTTTCTTTTTGTTTAACACAGTACTCTATTGTATTTGCTTTCTTTTTTTGTCTCTGCTGCCGCCGGATTGTGTACTTCCGGTTCCAAATGATGTGTGTGGTTGATTGGTCAGTCTGTAATTCTGGTGTTTGTAACTCTGAGGTTCTGCTATATTGTCGATGAAATATACTTGCAGAGCTGTGTCCTTAAAGACGGTGCCATTTTACTCTGCATTGACATGTCTTTTCTTCTTCATCAGTAAATCAGCTTCCTCCCCATGCTAATCAGTATTAACCACCCACAAATAAAATCAGTTTTGATATTTTTCTCTCGATCACATACAACTCCAATTAATCCATCCTGGACTGCTTCCTAAATAAAACAAAAAAAATTGAGTTTTTTATCCTAACTACACCCCAGAATAAATTAATTCTGCACTCACCCTTATTCATAAATAAATGAACGAGAAGGAGCTCTCACCTTTCCCTACAAATGAAGGAATTGCTAAGCCTCTCTGTTTTTCTTGGCTCTACTGCTGTTACCATCCTGGACTCCAAGGAAGCTTTCTGCCTCTCAATCCATTTTTCCATATGGACAGTTATCTTACCTAAGAGTGAGTTGAGGTGTGCTAGACAGAAAATTGTGGGCTGTGTTATCTGCCCAGCAGCTATTGATGTCTGGCTGCTCACTCTAAAGGCAGTGCTGCTGCAAGCAGCAGCACACAAGTAAATGTGGCAGTGCCATACCATGCCACCCTTACTACTTCACCTTCTCAGAGCTGGGTGGCTGGAGAGCAGTGGCTGTGCCCCCATCCCCACGAGAACCCCAGTTCCCTTCATACCCACCCAGCACTCACAAGAACTCCAGTGCTTCTTGCACCCCATCTACCTCTGCCAACTCATCCCCCCTCCCCTCTGCTTTGCAAAAAAGCCCCGCATATCCTAGACCAGGGGTCCAAACACGTGGCCTGCAGGCTGCATGTGGCCCGCAGTTGCCTGCCAAGCACCCCGTGCCCCCCCGAGTTATTTCCTGAGGCCACCAAGCTCCCCTCCCCCCCAGCACACCATGTCCCCACTCCTCTGCCTACCTCCAGGTGCTTCCCACCGCCAAAAAGCTGTTTGGCAACGCTTAGTGCTTTCCGGGGGTGGGAGGAGCGGGGAGCCATGTGCTCAGGAGAGGAGGTAGAGAAGAGGCCGGGCGGGGATTTGGGGAAGGGGTTGGAATGGGGGCAGGGAAGGGGTGGGAAGAGGCAGGGCTGGGCCTCATGGAAGGGGTGGAGTGGGGATGGGACCGGGGGTACCGTGGGAGGGTGTCGGTGATGCAGCCCTCGGGCCAATGTACGAGTCCTCATGTGGCCCTCGTGGTGATTTGAGTTTGAGATCCCTGTCCCTAGACCCACATCCGCAGCCCATCATGTAGCTCGGAAACTAGGTCCCCTAAGGCGTGGAGCCTACAGCCCCAACCCATGCACCCTGCCCATATCCAGACCCCTCCCCCCCGACTCACACAGCTTCTACGCTTCCTTGGACTGGCCATAACTTCTCCTCCTCCCCCAGCACCTGTTATGGCAGGTACCTTTAGCCATACCCCCAAGAGTGGAGCCAAACCCAGCCCAAAGATGTCCTGGAAGGAGGCGGGGAACCCCTCTGACAACCTTCACAGAGACTCGGTGTAGCCAACTGCTCCAAAGAGATACACCTAGCTTCTCTCCGCTGCCTGAATGGTCCACCTCCTATTGCACTTTAGCTGTCCAAGTCAGTGTGGCTCCCTCCCAGGGAGGGTGTTTAAATGTGTGTCCCCTGGTTGCTAGTAAGCTGGTGCAAAGAGCAATAGGCGTTGTGAGTGGAGGCCAGACCAGGAGCTCCACCTCCTCTGCAAGATTGCACCACACGCACAAGAGTCTGGGATCCCTTGCCATGTCCTCAGGCACTCCCAAGCCACTGTGTGTGTGGTTCAAGTAGGTTGTACATATCAGCCCCTATAGCTGCCAGCAGCAATAGAAAAGTAAGGGTGGTAATATCATACTGTGCCACCCTTACTTCTGCATAAAGTTTGACCTTTGTTCAGGGCGGGGTGGCTATGGGGCGGGGATGGCAAAGGAAAATTTTGGAGTGGCTATAGCCCTTGCAAGTCCCCCACCCCCAGTGTCGCCCCTATTGCAGTATAAAACAAGAGAGTTGATCTCTGTGGTACTCCGAACACAAACCATTTAGACATTTATAAGACTGTTAAAAGACTTCCAGAAAAAAGCTAGCCGACACTGCTCTCTATCCACCTAGTACTGAAGGCAGGGCAGAGAGCAGCGGCTGCTGGCCAGGCACCCAGGTCTGAAGGGAGAAAGAAAATGTGGTCGCTGGCTGCAGATGACAGGTGGTCACTCTTCACAGTTTCTTCATAGTTAAATTATAGGGGGAAAAGTTCCATGGCCTCTGCAAGGAGTTGCTTGTGACAGATGGTCTCTCTTCAGAGATGGTCACTAAGGCAGGTTTTACTGTACTGTAGCATGGTCTGCATACAGAAGAGAAGGTTCTTCTTCAAGTAGTGTCCCTATGGGTGCTCCACTGTAGGTGTGCTTGTATCCTGCACCGCTGATCAGAGAACATTGGTAGTAGTGTCTGTTAAGCCTGCACATGTGCTGTCTCTCCTCATGTCTTGCCACGAGGCTAGTCAGCATGCATGAGCTAACCCCACTCGGTTCCTTTTCAACCACCCTTGGCTAGCGATGGAGCTATTCACAATCCATTACGACCATTGCTTTCGATTTTGCATTTCTGTAGTTAGTTGGCCTCCTAGTACCTAGTGTAGTTATAGTGATAGTTTTCTCCCTTTTTATCTTTTCCCTCTTAAAACAAATAAAGAAAAAAACCCATAATTTTTCCTGCTTTTTTTCTCCTTGTTGGGGATCCTTCCCCCAGCGGGGTATGCCTCGTTCATGGGGCTTCAAGAAATGCCTTTCCTGCAAAGAGGCAATCCCTGTTGCAGACAAGCACTCCCAGTGCATACACTTGGGGAAGGCTACATTCAGCAAAAGTGTGATCTCTGCCAGCAACTCAGGCCGAGGTCTTGTAAGGATAGAGAGGTCAGATAGAAGATCATGTTAATGGAGGCGGCTCTCTGGACCCTTGCCACAAGGTACCTGGCAGACGTGCATCTTCCCCCAGCCCTCAACATCTAAACGCTGTTGGTTGAAGAAACAAGCCACTGACCCCTCTCGTAAATCGTTGAAAAAGAGAGCGGGAAGTCCCCATAATGAGCCTTGAGATAGCCACAACCTGTTTCCAGCACGCTTGGTTTCCTTGGTACCGACAGCACCGTGACAATCCCAACCTGGTGTCCATGGCTTGCAGAAATCTACAGTGGCAGGTACCATTGACAAGCCTACAAACCTGATGGGCACGGGCACAGAGTCAATGGTGCTGAGGGACAAGGACAGGAATAAGCACTCTGCTAAGAAGTCATTGCTAGTACGCGATTCTCCAACAGTACAGTCATTGACTCCTTATCCAGCACCAGAGCAACTGGTACAGGCAAGATTCTCATCCCTCCCCCACCTCTCTCTGGTACCTCTAACGGCACTGAGTCAGTACCGCCAGCATTCCGACACTCAAGGGACCTTTGTGTATCAGATGTACTGGAGTCTCTTCTCTGTACCGGCTCTGCCCAGCACTACCCTACTACCCTGCCATGCTCCCCCTCCCCCCTCTAGTGAGGGTTTAGATAGTGAACTGGAGGGGGTGGTGTCACAGTACTCCTCCCAAGTGTGCCCAATATCAACAGAGCACTCAGGCACACTCTCGGACGGCCCCACCACCGCCATCCTGATATAGCCACCCATGGGCACTGAGCTCGGTGCCACCACCACCCCAGTGGCCATACTGGGACTCTTGGGCTGCATATAGCTACCATGCCTCTCGAGCTTTTAGGCCTACCCAAGAACCCTTGAGGTGCACCACTTCTGTTTCCGTATCCAGAGTTTCAGAACCTCCAGAAGAAATCGTGGAGGAATAGGAGGGCAGTGTTGAGGAAGAGGTTGACCCTGTCATGACTCCCTGGATGAGGCAGTCATGCCTCCCCCACCATCTCTGGCGGATGACTTTCACCTCTTCCAGGACCTGGCAGAGAGTGGCAGATACCACTAGAAGAAGTCAAGGACACCCATCACCATCATCTCCTTGACATACTCCATCTTCCTCCTCAAAAATTGTCCTACCCATTTACGAGATAATTCTGGACCCTGCAACAACTATTTGGCAAACCTCAGCATCAGTGGCACCTGCCTGAGAGCAGGCAGACAAAAATATTATGTCCCAGTGAGAGAGATTGAATTCCTCTTCTTCCACCCTTCACCCAACTCCATTGTGATGGACGCTATTAATTCCTACAGCCGTCAATACCAGATGAGGTCCATTGCCTATGATAGGGACTGGAAGTGCTTGGACCTTTTGGGGAGGAAGGAATACTCCTTGGCCGTGCTTCAGTTTCAAATTGCCTCAACATCTATTAGGCAAAGGGTTCTACTCAGCGCTTACTTTAGGTGGTTCCCGGAAGTGACGGGCATGTCCCTCTGGCTCGAAGGCGCACGGGCAGCCAGGCAGCTCTCCGCACTGCCCCAGCCCGCAGGCGCCACCACCACAGTTCCTAGCCAATGGGAGCTGTGGAGCTGGCACTCTGGGTGAGGGCAGCGTGTGGAGTCTCTATTGCCTGGCTGCCCCTGTACCTACGGGCTGCAGGAACATGCTGCTGCTTCCAGGAGCCATGCAGAGCTAGGGTAGTCAGGGAGCCTACCTTGGCTCCACTGTGCCGCCAACCGGACTTTTAATGGCCTGGTCAGGGGTGCTGACTGGAGCTGCCAGGGTCCCTTTTTGACCAGGTGTTCCAGTCGAAAAATGGACACCTGGCAACCCTACAATCTGGATGTAAGTTGAGGATGGAAGAGCTTGAATCTGGTGGCAACCAAGATGTCTGAGCACCAGAAGGCCTGCTGATCCTTCTGAACAATTTATAAATCCACCTATATTTTTGCAAAGCTCCCATGCTTGCTTTCCCTGATAAAGCTACATAGTTTAGAGATAATAGGGGCCCATAGCAGTATCTAAAATAGACTGAACTTGTACTCTTGTGTCTTAAATTGTTGACACATAGAGTTTCCTCCTTTGATTCTGTCTGTTCAGCAGTTTATCTAAATGCAGGAGGTTTTGTAAAGAAACCCGTTATGACTTTGCAAGTGACACAGTGCTAAGGGTTTGAGACCAGACTTTTCCAGGTTCAGGACAACTTCCTTAGCATGTCTGAGTGATATCTGTCATAGCAGGTGTGAGGTCTGTTTATACTATCACACACATTACATTTTTGGTAACTAGGTCTGATGCCCATTACAGGATCCTGCAATATTTAATAAAGTAGTATTTCTCAGACTTACTTCTTTGAGAGTTGGTAGTTCGTTCCCCAGTAATGGGGAATCTCATAGTTCTAATGTATTTGCTTCTGGTCGGGCCTGCAGTGTGCTAGGTGCTGCACGAACAAAAAAAGGTACTGTTCTTGCCCAAAAATCTCAGACTATAGTCTCGGGAAGAAAGGAGGATTACTTAAGTAACTGTAATTCTTTGTCTTCGTGCACACCTGAAGCGTGCATCTATACAATGTTTTTGAACTGTGGTTACTGGTAAGTAACTCTTTAAAGATTTTTTTTTGTCAATGGATAAATGTAAGCAGAAATATTCACTGGCCCCATATTGAGTAGTTCTATAATTATGCTTTTTCTATATGAGGAACTACTTATTTACCTAGTTCATAGCAGTTTGGCATAGGTGTAAGAAACAAATGAGTCAACATAAGAGCTGAATATTATCTTTCAGAAAGTCTTTGACAAAGTCCCTCACCAAAGACTCTTAAGCAAAGTAAGCTATCATGGGGTAAGAGGGAAGGTCCTCTCATGGATCAGTAACTGGTTAAAAGATAGGAAACAAAGGGTAGGAATAAATGATCAGTTTTCAGAACGGAGAGAACTAAATAGTGGTGTCCCCCAGGGCTTGCTAGTGGGACCAGTACTGTTCAACATATTCATAAATGATCTGGAAAAAGGGGTAAATAATGAGGTGGGAAAATTTGCAGATGATACAAAACTACTCAAGATAGTTAAGTTCAAAGCAGACTGCAAAGAGTTACAAAAGGATCTCACAAAACTGGGTGACTGGGTAACAAAATGGCAGATGAAATTCAGTGTTGATTAATGCAAAATAATGCACTTTGGAAAACGTTCTAACTATACATATAAAGTAGTGGGGTCAAAATTAGCTGTTACCACTCAAGAAAGAGGTCTTGGTGTCATTGTGGATAGTTCTCTGAAAACATCCACTCAATGTGCAGCAGCAGTCAAAAAAGCTAACAGAATGTTGGGAATCATTAAGAAAGGGATTGATAATAAGACAGAAAATATCATTTTGCCTCTATATAAATCCCTGGTATGCCCACATCTTGAATACTGAATGTAGATGTGGTTACCCCATCTCAAAAAAGATATATTGAAATTGGAAAAGGTACAGAAAAGGGCAACAAAAATGATTAGGGGTATGCAACAGCTTCCATATGAGGAGCAATTAATAAGGCTGGGACTTTTCAGCTTGGAAAAGAGATGACAAAGGTGGGTATGATAGAAGTCTATTTAAAAACATGACTGGTGTGGAGAAAATAAATAAGGAAGTGTTATTTACTCCTTCTCATAACACACGAACTAGGGGTCATCCAATGAAATTAATAGGCAGCAGGTTTAAAACAAACAAAAGGAAGTGTTTCTTCACACAATGCACAGTCAACCTGTGGAACTCTTTTGCCAGGGGATGTTGTAACAGCTAAGACTATAACAGGGTTCAAAAAAGAACTAGATAAATTCATGGAGGATAGGTCCATCAATGGCTGTTAGCCAGGATGGGCAGGGATGGTATCCCTAGCCTCTGTTTGCCGGAAGCTGGGAATGGGTGACAAGGGATAGATCACTTGATGGTTACCTGTTCTGTTCATTCCATCTGAAACACCTGGTGCTGGCCACTGTTGGAAGACAGGATACTGGGCTAGATGGATCTAGTATGGCCATTCTTATCTTTGTTTACTAATAATGCAGTATTGGAATGACACTGGAATATAATGGATGACTATTGGTTCCTCTTTTCACAAAAGAAAATTCAGTTTGGTCAATTCTTAGTAGAGTGATATAAAAACGAACATCTTTGGGATCCTTTGTATCTAAGGCTACTTTCTTGTCAGTCACTCTTATCTTAGATCTAAGGTTTAAATGACGACTTCGTTTTACTCTCTGAATATTAATGATTTGTCTTAGTTATTTAGACTAGCCTTCAAATACAGTTCATTTTTTCAGTTTGCTTTTTCTCTACAGAAGGAAATGTTTGTATCTGATGACACTTTCAATCTGTTTCTCAGTCTTCATCTGCAACCCAAGCTCTAAAATCTTTTGATTGTTTAAATTTGCTCCCTGAAGGAGTGACAAATTGTTACTTAAACAGAACACTTTCTGCTTACAGAATATCCCAGAGCCATTTGGTGGGTTGGGACAGTGACATCTTTAGCACTTTCTGTTGTCTGAATCTTCAGATTTTGCTTACGTGGTGTCCTATTGACACTTGGAGACAGTTGACTTGAATTAATGACTAACCAGACTTCCATGGGATCTCCAAACTGATTTGGTATCTCCACTCCCATTCCCCTTGATAAAAATGCTCACATTGGCATTCTTTTCTCGGGACAAGGAGTGGGAGGGGTTATTCTTTGCTTATCTTGCAGTAGTTGAAAGCTTGTACTGCTAATAAAGGTACAACTAATGTAAAAGTGTTTAGCTGGCATGTGCAACCGAGACAAAACTGAGCATAGGAACTGTAGGCAATGTTTTAGTCAAAATATAATGCAATTATTTGCACAACCTGTTTAATAGAAAAACCTTTTCTATAGTAAATTTGTAGAATTTGTTTTGATTCGTGATCATTTGAAAATTAGCAATAATACCTTATATTTAAAAAGGTATGGTATTAATCTTTAACACGTACATAACTATTACAAGCACAAAGTAGCTAAAATGGGGATTTTATTTCTATTTTATAAAAGCATCTTTTGGAGAGAGAAAATCCTGTGGGGGTGTCATTTTTAAAATTTGTTTTAAAGCCACTTCAAAATTAGTTTTATTTAATATGCATTCTATACACTTATGTGAGGCTAAATCATTTTGTTTTAAGGTTCTCTTCATTGAACAAAAAACCAAACAAACCCAAAACAACCTCTATATAAACCCCATAACTAATATTACTTATTTTGAAAGGATTATATTACTGGGGGCGGTGGGAAGGTATATTTGTAATCAGTTGTTACAGGTACAGTTCTACTATTTCACTTTGCCAACACCTCATGGAGACTCCATTTAACTGCCTTGAAACTTCAGTTTTGTACTTCATTTCTATAGTCAAATATTAGTCCTAAACAGCTTTAAAGCTCTTTTTTGGATGGGAAAGGAGAGGAGAAACTAAGTAGGAGAGGGGCTTGGGGGAAAAAAAGGTTGAATGTTTGGTATCCTCAAATGTTTTGTGTACATGTTTTCTTTCTGGAGCAGCCTTCCAGGGGGAGTAGTGGAGGATTAAAAAAAAAACCTTAGCTTAGCTTGATAAATTTATGGAGGGGGAAGGTATGATGAGACAGCCTACAATGGCAGGTAGCTGATATGCGATAGCTAGCAGCAAATATCTCCAACGGCTGGCAATGGGACACTATATGAAGAGGGCCCCGAGTTACTACAGGGAGTACTTTCGTAGGTGTCTGGCTGGTGGGTATTTTCCACATGCTCTGGGTCTAACTGATTGCTATATTTGGGGTTTGGGAAGGAATTTCCCCCGGGTCAGATTGTCAGACCATGGGTTTCTTTTCCTTCCTCTGCAGCATGGGTGGGCTCCAGCTGTGTGCTAATTGGACCGTGGGTTGAGAACCGCTGGACTAGATGATCATGATGGTCCCTTCTGGCCTTAAAGTTTGAGTGTACATGTTGTACGAAGATTTTGGATACTTTGTGATGCACTTAGAACAGTTTTCGATGGCAATAGTCAGTGGCGGATTGGCCTTTGGTTTAGACTGATGCTGTCTGGAAGGAGTTTGTCTTGTGGCTCTCAATTCTAGTGAATTAAAGAGTTTCATGGCATTCTTTTAATATATATGGTGTGTTTAAAGGTTTTTTTAAGTTTGTCCTTTTATAATAAAAATCAAAATAAAAAATGTGCCTAATAAAAACATCTATCTGAAACAGTCTTAAAACTCTATCACAATTTAAAGCGTGGGGGAGATCAGCTTTTAATAATCTGATGGAGTTTTTTGATAGCTGTGAAATTACCCAATGAAACCTACATATTTTTATAAAAGGTTATATATGATAAATCTTCTTTATGTGGTCAGTGGGAGCATTTAATATTTTCTTGTTACACTTAATAGCATTTCTGTTTTATCTTTAGACCACTTCTAATGTATTGTTATAGACAATAAAATAAACATTTGTGTAAATACAACTATTTATTTTGAATGCAGAGCAGTTCAACTTTGATGCAGAGTTCATTAATTGTGCTCCGTGAATACAAACGTTTTAACTGACTTCTCATGCTACCATATATAAACACTTGTGATAAAAGATACCTAGACCGCAGTGGATGTCACTGAAGAGCACTCTTCTTGACAAGTCAGATATAGCACGCGAGCTTTGCCTTTTTTTAACCAATTTGCTGTCGACCTTGGGTCTGTTATGGCTTCGGGTCTAATTTACATGGCAATAGTATCGGATAATTATCTGTTTGCATTGGATTTATTAATATGAATGTTCGGTCTTGTCTGGTAAACTTTTATGATTAGTGCCCTACCAAATTCATGGACATGGAAAAACGTGTCATGGACCGTGAAATCCATTTCTTTGTGTGTTTATACTATACAGATTTCACAGGGGAGAACAGTGTTTCTCAAAGTGGGGGTCCTGACCCAAAACGAGGCTGCGGGGAGGGGTATCCCAAGGTTATTTTAGGGTGGTTGCGGTATTGTCACCCTTATTTCTGTGCTACCTTCAGAGCTGGACGTCTGGAGAGGTTGCTGTTGGCCAGGTGCCCAGCTCTGAAGGCAGCAGCGCAGAATAAGGGTGGCAATACCATACCATGCCATCCTTACTTCTGTGCTACTGCTCATGGTGGATCTGCCTTCAGAGCTGGGCTCCCAGCCAGCAGCTGCTGCTCTCCGACTACCCAGCTTTGAAGGTAGCGCTGCCATCAGCACCAGCACAGAAGTAAGAGAAGCAGTACTGCGACACCCCCACAACCCCAGCTCCTTTTTGTGTCAAGACCCCTATAATTACAACACTGTGAAATTTCAGATTTAAATGTCTGTAATCATGAAATTTACGATTTTTAAAATCCTAGGACTGTGAAATTAACCAAAATGGACCATGAATTTGGTTGGGCCCTATTTATGGTATAAAAACCGTTCTTTAATCTTTCATCCTTATTTATGAACAAGTCACATACTTTGAAGAGAGAGGAATTCTGTCAAACGTTGGATGCCTCTCAGCAAAAAGAGTATTTAAACAATAAAATATGTTTTGAGAAAATTCTGTATGAACACTGCTTTTCTAAATCATTAATCTCTAGTGATGCAAAACCTGCAAAATACCACTATCAGTACTTCATTTCATATCCAGCTATCTTGAATAGAAAAACCTGACCTTTTCCAACCTTGCTGGGTTTTTATAGCCATCCATATATGTTAGTGTAATCTTACCAAGAGAGGAAGTAATCTGCTGTAATTTTTGGTCTAAATTATTTATTTTTAACTGGCCTAATTGTAGGTATTTTATAACAAGCGTGATAAAGTTTGTTTATTCAAAAGGATGCATATGTTTTGCAGAGCAGAAGAATACACTTTAGTGTGGTCACTGTTAGCTGCTGTTGCAAGGGAAGGTATGAGGAAAAATGAATAGTATACCTTATTTCCCTTTGATGTTTGAGAGAATAGCGGCCTGTGTTCTTTTAAAAATTTTTTTTATGTACAGTATGCTACCGAAGACATGCATTGCCACATGGGAAGCAACAAAGCTTCCATGATGACTTCTGTAAACTATCAGCACTTAGACTTGAATAATACATTTTTTTCTGGCTTTGCTTTAATTACCTTGCACACCCTGCTTCTTGTAATTAAGATCAAAGCATTTGTGTAGTTAGACTGTGGAATTTACTTCCATCTGGTTACTTTTTATCAGATACTTTAATGGTATTCCCAATTAAACTTTGATTTGCATATTTTTTAAAGTAGCTGTATAGATGCTGAAAGTGACACACATAGTTTGGCTTTGGAGTGGAGTCTTGATGTATGTAGTTCTGACTGCATAGAGCTGCAGTATGGTCTGGTAAATGTTGCTAGACTTAACTTTTTTTTTTTTTTTTTTGGAGGGGGGTGGGATAGAGAGGAAAATAAAAGGGCTTGGACTCTTGAGATTTTTTTTTTTATTCTCATGAGCATTGAAAACAATTTTTTTCTTTTCAGCTGTGTCAAAGTAGAGGAGCACCATGCTGTTGACATTGATCTGTACCACTGTCCCAACTGTGCAGTTCTGCATGGACCATCCTTAAGTAAGTACTGAATGCTCAAACAAAGATCAAGGGTGTAAATGACTATATATATTCTGTCCCCAACCTGGAACTGGAAAAAATTGTTGGGAAGGACATTCAAAATGTAACAGGCTATTTATGGCTAATTCTAAGTTTTAAAAAGTAGTCTGGGGAGGTTCACATGATGCACGGCAGCAGATAAATTGGGTTAGAGCACCTACAGACTTTTTTCCTAACTGTCATTATCCCATAAAAATGTAAACCACAACTAAAGATCAAACAGAGAAATTTAACTGAATATTTGGATTGTGACTGGAGTTTGAAGAAAACAAAACTGAGTTGTAGGGGAGAGAGGATGGTGGTGACTTTAAGTGACTGGAGTGTAGGCAATGATGGTGCATCATTCTTCTCATGTTTCATTGGACACTGGTGAATATAGCAGGGAAGTGAAAACTGACAAAATCCTAAAGGACCACACTATAAAAACAAGGAGTTCTTATTCAAGTGATTGCTCATGTCCATTCCGTTGTAGGTGTGTGTGCTTGTCTCACGCGCCGGTGCCGGAATTTTTTCCCTCCGAGATATCCATAGGGGACTGGCTCTGGCACCCTCTGGAGTGGTGTGCATATGCGGTGGTATAAGGGGTGCTGTTGGCTCCCCCCTCCCTCAGTTCCTTCTTACCGCCTGTGATGGTGCTTGAACGTCTCCTTGCCTTGGCAAGCTTACGTCTCTCAGCTGTGTCTAGTTGTGAACTTTTTGTATATATTTGTAAAAAACATGTATACTATTATAGTTCCAGTAGTGTTAGAGTTAGTAATAGTTGGTTTATCCTGGACAGAACTTAGCCTAGGGATGGGTCATGCACTAGTCCCTAGGCTTCAAGCCTTGTGACTCTTGCAAGAAACCTGTGCCACTCAGTGATCCCCATAAAGCTGCCTAAAGTGCTTGGGGGAACCAATGTGGGCGACCATGAACGAAAAAGGAGTGGGGCATTCGTCTTTGAGCGCTCCTTATGGAGTCAGCCCACACACTGGCATCGGAGCCGACTAGATCAGACTCTGCTCTGAGAACCGCAGCCTTGGTGCTGAGCACGCCGCTGGCACCAACCTCAGACAGTCCCATCCCCGGTACCGGCTAAAAAGCAAAGAAAGGCCGGAAGAGGCCATTTTCCTGTTTCCTGTGAAGGGAAGGAGAGAGCCGGAGGAGATAAAAGACCCACAAGGGGCAGCTCTTTCGCTCTGGACTGTGGCCTACTGAGTTGTCAAGCCCCCTTCAATCCCTGCCCACCACCCCAGAAAGCGGCAGAGGCACTCGGCGGTGCTGTCCATGCCGGAGGTCTTTTAGGTTGCTACAGACGTATTGTCCCTTCTGGTGCTGTCCACGCCAGCTACTGGGGTGCCCCATTCAAGGAGGAAAACCTGCCCTGGGACCCTTCGAGCAGTCTCCGTCTGTGCAGGGGATGCCCCACCAGCTCTCTCCTGAACAGCACCACCAGCCCCCGGATGTGGGTCGGCTTACCTGCCAGAGTTCCTGGCATTGTTCCCCCGTCTGCAGGCAGTGTTCACTGGGATCCTGGCGTTGATCATTGGCTGTCTGGTGTAGACCCTTGGAGGCGTGTCGACAGTCCCCAGAGCTCTGGCGCCTGGAGTGTCCGAATCTCCAATTTGCCGGTACAGATCCCCATGGGTATGTTGATGGTCTCTAAGACATCGATCCTCTTGCTCCCAGTCCACGGAGCAGCACCGTTCTCATTGCGTGAAGTGTCGATCACGGCACCGAGAGACATGGGCCTGGTACAGCTCCCCAGCAGAGGTCCGCGGAGAGAGCCGACGGGAACGGGGTAGACAGGCGACATCAGTCCCATTCTGGTCCCCCAGACGAGACTCCCCTTCCTTGGGCTCTAAAAGTGAGGAGTAAGACCTGCCCGCAGGCCAAGGCCACCCGCTGGGGGCATCGGCATTTCCTTCTGGGCCCCCAGGGGCTGCATGGCCCCAGGGCCAATGACCAACCCCGACACCTGTGGAACTCCTGGGCATGGCCAACCCCTGACATCTGTGGAACCCCGGGGTATTTTCCCAACCATTGCAGGGGCATTGGTCGGTCTCAGGGGCATCGGAAAGGTGGTCGGTCACAGTCTCCCTCACACCGCCGGGCTTGTAAGCGGAATCAGAGAAAGCTCCCCAGGGACAGCCAGCTTCATCTGAGGCTCCCCTGGCAGAGGCAGTGGAGTTACCAGGCCCATCTGTACCTGTCTCCTCATTATCTTTGCCCGACAAGGCGATACAGGGGCCCTCTCACACGGTTCCTCTGGATGACACAAAAGCCCACCAGGAGCTTTTGAAGAGGGTGGCATTGAACCTCGGGCCTTCAGACTCCCTGTTCAATGTGCTGAGTGCAGCAGCCGACTTGAAGGTGGAATTACCAGTACATGAGGGAGTTGTGAAACTGAGCAAGGCCCTTGGCAAAGCCCATCCTGCCTGCCCCCCCATCTCTAAGTGGGTGGAGCGGGAGTACTATGTCTCCGCTAACGGGTTTGAATACCTGTACATACCCCCCGCCCCAAACTCACTGGAACTGTCAGCAGCCAAGGAGCATGATAGATAAGCCCAACAGGAATGGACCCCTAAGAATAAGGAGGCGAAGAGGCTTGATCTTTTTGGTAGAAAGATTTATTCTATGGCCAGCCTCCAGCTAAGAGTGGCCAAACATCAGGCCCTAATTGGTCACTATGATTATAACATCTGGCAGTCCATGGCCAAGTTCGCAGAGTCGCTGCATGAGGAGCCCAGGAAGGAATTCCTGGCTATTCTGGAGGAGGGCAGAGCAGTAGCCAGGACAGCCCTACAAGTGGCTTCAGATGCGGCAGACTCTGCGGTCTGGTCTATGGCTCCGGCCATTTCAATGAGGCTGGCATCCTCGTTGCAGTCATCCGGCTTCGTGGCAGAGGTTCAGCAGTCCATCCAGGACCTCCCCTTCGACAGCTTGGTGCTGTTCACAGAACAGACAGCAATTTGCATGGCCTAAAAGACTCTAGGGCCCCTTCATGCTTGGTGGGTCTGAACACCCTGGTTGCCCACGAGAAAGCAGTTCAAGCCGCAATAGTCCCACAGGTTTTTGTGGGTCCTTCCCGTTCAGAGTCGTTCTGTAAAAAGGTCAGGGGCTTTAAGCGTGGCAAGACCATCAGCCGGGCTCCTCAGCTCACTCGAGCTGTACCTGCACCCAACTGGGTAATAAGCAGGCATTTTGAGGGTGTGCTTAAGCGTGGGTCCTTAGCACAGTAGCAGGGAGGTATACCCTCCAGTTTATTTCCTCCCTGTCTGTCTTCAGGGATCCTTCTCACGAGCATCTACTTGCTCAGGAGGTGCAGGGCCTTCTGCAGGTGGGAGCAGTAAAGGAAGTTCCTCTGCACTTAACGGGGAAAAGAGTTTTACTCCCACTATTTTTTGATCCCAAAGGCCAAAGTGGGTCTGATTTATGTCATAATCATATAATATTACTGTGAAGAATATGGGGTGCAGTGTCACACTATCCTCTTGCATCTTTCTAATTTTTCTCATTGCCTGTCTCCATTCCAGCTTCCTGATTTATAAACAAATCCCCACACATCCCTGTGTGAACCTAAATCTCATAAGAATTAACCTAAATCTCCTAGGAATTGCAAAAGAAACCATCATTCAAACACAGTGCCAGCAGAGACTTCTTCTCCATCCATTCCCTCTTCATTAAATCCATTTGTGGTGCAGATCATGAGTGGAAAGATGAAAGACTTCACTTCATTCCTTGACGGGTTACTTGCAAACCTAAGTGGACAGATTTCCTGAGCAAGTAAAAAAGCAGGGAACTTGCAACTCAAGTTAGTGATAGTAGTTGTAGATTGCATCGCATATCTTTGCCAAGGGCTGAGCCAGTTAAAAGCACAGGTTACCAGAACAGCCAAGTACCTTGAAGAGTTAGAGAAGATACACAGAAAGCAAAAATCTGAAGATTGTCTGTCTGCTAGTAGGCAATGAAGGCATCTTCAGTTCCTTGATTTTCCCTGAACGTTCAATCTCTTCTCCAAAAGAAGACAAGGTGAAAACCAGCATGACCTGTGGTCTTCTGGATTCCCATCCAATAGTGAACTATGGTTCAGCCCTGAAAAATAAAGGATAAATTCTACATGCTGTACCCTCCCAAGCTCAAGGTTGTATACAATGGGTCGCCTGTATATGTTTCACCTGCAGATAAACAGGGATTTCTGGTCATGGATTGGCAAAATTGAATCTGTTCTGAGCAGCTGGATTTATTTCACACATTTTCTCTGTGGTTTTGTTTTTCTTTTCTATCTCCTGACTGGGTCTTCATGGATTATAAATTAAAGTGACACAATAAATTTTGATAAGGGGTAATTTTAGCATAATTTTAGATGAAATATTGCCATGTGGCCATATTATTATGGGATCAGTTACACTGACTTATAGTGTCATTCCCATATTTCTTTGCAAGAACAGAATTATTAAGATAGAGCCCTCGTTTTGCAGCTCTTTGAAGATGGATGTGTGGGGTTCGTGTTTAATCACACAAATTTATATTTTTTTATAAATTAATAGGGGAGGTAGATATTAGGGTTTGTATTTTTTTCATTTGTATTATAATTTTGCTGAGACAGGAAGTGGGCAGGGAGGAGTTTCAAAGGTGATAGTCTGTTTGAAGTAAAGGCTCATAAATTCATCCTACTGCAGGGTTCACCCAATACTCCCTAGACTCAGAGCTTGATTTCTGTGCTTGATAAGTTTTGAACTTTGTCAGCATGTCGCACAGGAGTTTTGGTATACAACATACTTTGTTATGCTGTTTGATTCTTACCACGTGATGTGTTTTAAATATTTTGGGTTTTTCCTCCCAAAGGGATGACTCCTGTATACTGTAAAGTTTGTATAATTTCTTAACCTAGGTTTCTGGGAAACTGGCTCCTATTAGACTTTTATTTGGTCTCTAGAAAATGTTCAAAATGAAATACTCTGGATCATTAAATCAGTACCTGTTCCTGTAATTTAATGGCTAGTTTGGGATTAAATTCGTTTTTGAAGAATATGAAGAGCATTCAAATTACTATCAAAAGAAAATAGTAGCCTCTTTGGAGGCAAACTGCATACGTTTTCCTCTTGTGAGCGTATTTAAATTGTGCTGAGAGTGGATGGAGCAGGTTCTTCCCTTTTCATTCAGCCTTAAGAGCAAAAAGGTATGTATCTTGGAGCGTAATGATTAAAACATTTTAATAATGGAGAAAAGAATATTGAATGGAAAAGAGTAAATGTTGTGAAACACTTACATACATAATGGTGTGGTCTTGGTTTTTTAAAGGCTAACCCTCTTCTTGTTAAGTTCTTACCTAGGGAAATCTTTTGGGTGGAGTTTTGAATTTTATTCTAAGTTTATCAGCATTGATTTTTCTGCCCCTCCCCCCCGCCCCCCCCCCAGCAATTCCCTGAGGATATTTGAAAGATTGCTGAGAGGTTGGGTAACCGACCTTTCTCTGAATGGCATATGGAGATTACACGCTAAGAATCCAGCTTTGCCTGCCTTTTCTAGAGTGTTTCTTTTCTGTATGGGTGTGACATCTGCTCCTCAATTAATAACGTTAGAGATGAGATGTTAAAGTTGTTGCAGCCCTGATTGTTTTGGAAAATTAATCTCTTGTATAAGATATAAATTAATAGCTTCAGGATTAGCAATGTTTAGTTTAGGGGCTAAAAGCCTTGTTAATGCCTTTTTGCACTGGTGTGGTTATCAATTCTCTAACCTTTCATCACTGCACCTGTCCTATGGATCAAAATACAATATAATGCATGGAAATATCCACCAACCTCCTCCAACTTTCTTCCCACACCGTCTCTGAAAGTGTGATGTGATATATGGATGGATGGAGGTTTTTGGGGGTTGGGTGGGGAGGGAAATGGGGCTTTGTAATTTACCTTGACTGCTAATAAATCCTGGATCTACCAAATCAAGGAGAGAGATAAGTTCCAAACTTAAGTATGCCTCATGAATGTTCAGCTGACAGCCTCCTTCTTAGAGCCCTGCAACCCAACCTCAACCCGGTGAAACCCAACTACAAGTGTCGGGTCTTGCAGCACTTCTCACCATACACAACACAGCAGAGGGTGGCAGACTGCAGAAGTGGGCTGTTCATCCATTGCTGCACTGACTCTATATGGGCAGGAGAAGGAGAACTGACTCCACAAGCAGGAGCTGGTGGCAGTGCTGACTCAGGTTTTGGGGGAAGGGTCGGGTTGGAAAATGACCTGACCCTCTCAGTCTTGGTTTGGATGGGCTTGGGTCTGGGTCAGGCCTAAAAATTAGGCCAGAGCAGATTTCTATCTCCCTCACTTATATCAAGGGGCTTACAGCTCAAGTACCTGCACTGATCGCCACTGCAGGAATATGACATAAGGATAAGGGTGCACTTTGCATTGGAAATTCTTTGAAAGAGAAGATGATGTAGAGTAAAAATTATCTTAATTGCTTCACATTGTTTCAAGTGGGTAAATCTAGATTTATTAGGCACAATAGGTGAAGTCTCTATTCTTCAGCACATCACCTCTGTTTGAGCTGAAATCTTGATTTGGGCTTTCATTAATTGGCTCTAATGTTAAAGGTAGGGCTTTCGATTAATCACAGTTAACTCAGGCGATTAACTTAAAAAATATTAATTGCAATTAAAAAAAATTAATCGTGATTAATCTCTTTTAATTGCACTGTTAAACAATAGAATACCAATTGAAATTTATTAAATATTTTGGATGCTTTTCTACATTTTTCATATATATTGTATTCTGTGTTGTAATTGAAATAAAAGTGTATATTATGTTTTGTTACAAATATTTACACTGTAAAAATGATAAACAAAATAAAGTATTTTTCAGTTCACCTCATACAAGTACTGTAGTGCAATCTTTGTTGTGAAAGTGCAATTTACAAATGAGTTTTGTTTTGTTTTGAGTGCAGTTATGAAACAAAACAATGTAAAACTTCAGAGCCTGCAAGTCCACTCAGTCCTACTTCTTGTTCAGCCAATCGCTAAGAGGTTTGTTTACATTTATGAGGGATAATGCTGCCCTCTTCTTATTTACAGTGTCACCAGAAAGTGAGAACAGGCATTTGCATGGCACTTTTGTAGTTGGCATTGCAAGATATTTATGTACCAGATATGCTAAACATTCATATGCCCCTTCGTGCTTTGGCCACCATTCCAGAGGACATGCTTCCAGGCTGACAACACTTGTTTAAAAAAATAATGTGTTAATTAAATTTGTGACTGAATTCCTTGGGGGGGAATTGTATGTCCCCTGCTGTTTTACCTGCATTCTGCTATATGTTTTATGGTCTAGCAGTCTCGGATGATGACCCAGCACGTGTTGTTCATTTTAAGAACACTTTCACTGTAGATTTGACAAAACGCAAAGAAGGTACCAATGTGAGACTTCTAAAGATAGCTACAGCACTCAACACAAGATTTAAGAATCTGAAGTGCCTTCCAAAATCTGATCGGGCCAGGGTGTGGAGCATGCTTTCAGAAGTCTTAAAAGCGCAACACTCCGATGCAGAAACTACAGAACCCGAACCACCAAAAAATAAAATCAACCTTCTGCTGGTGGCATCTGATTCAGATAATGAAAATGAACATGCATCAGTGCACTTTGCTTTGGATTGTTATCAAGCAGAACACGTGAGCACCATGGATGCATGTGCCCTGGAATGGTGGTTGAAGCATGGAGGGACATATGAATCTTCAGCGCATCTGGCACGTAAATATCTTGCGACGCTGACTACAACACTGCTGTGAGAACACCTGTTCTCACTTTCAGGTGATGTGAACAAGAAGTGGGCAACCTTATCTCCTGCAAATGTAAACATGCTTGTTTGAGCCATTGGCTGAACAAGAAATAGGACTGAGTGGACTTGTAGGCTCTAAAATTTTACATTGTTTTATTTTTGAATGCAGTTTTTTTGTACATAATTCTATATTTATAAGTTCAACTTTCATGATAAAAAGATTGCACTACAGTACTTGTATTAGGTTAATTGAAAAATACTATTTTTTTACAGTACAAATTATTTGTAATCAAAAATAAATATAAAGTGAGCACTGTACACTTTGTATTCTGTGTTGTAATTGAAATCAATATATTTGAAAATGTAGAAAACATCCAAAAATATTTAAATAAATGGTATTCCATTATTTTTAACAGTGCCATTAATCGCAATTATTTTTTGTAATTGTGCAATTAATTGCAATTTTTTTAATCACTTGACAGCCCTAGTTATAACTGAAGAGCAATCAGTTCTGAGAAGTGGCTGTTCCTTTAACGTAGCCCACACTCTAAGCATCTACATTTTAAGAGGGCGGTGTGGATGATGGGGTTCCTTAAGCAAGGTTTCTAAAGTGCTCCATGCATATGAAATGCTACATAAGTGTGAAATATTACTTGTATTTATTATAATAATAATCCCTATTACTTGAAATATGTTTTTCCAAAATTGTTTTGAAAGAAGCTTAAACATAATTATGTTCAGATTAAAAGGAATTTGTATTGCAGTTCCAGGGAGTATATATGTTAGGGATATTTTCCCACCTAATCATTACAAGATTGTTTATAACAATATAACTTGTAGGACTAAAGGTATAAAAAGAGCAAATTCCATATTACCAAATGTCAATTAAGGCTGACTTCTGGCCCACCAAAGAATCCACTATGCTAATAAAGGCAAACTTCAGAACCTAAAGGAACTCTGCTGTGTAGTTTAAAGATGTAAAGATCAAATTTACTAATACCAGAAAATCACTCAATTTATTTTCACACTTCATTGCCAGAATTAAATCCACTTCTGATGCTGAATGAGCAAGCAACAGGTCGACAGGAGCTTCACCGAGCAACCACATATGTAGGAGCCCAAACTTTCAAGTGTGTGCTCCTGACTTGACAATGTATGGCATCCTATGGGTATGCAGTTTAAGTATCCACATGTCAGCTTGACTTGTGCACTTATCAGATATTTCATACATGTTTTTGAAAATGTGGGCCACCATATTCTATTCCTACTCCTGCTGTGTAGACATGTAGATCACTACAAATGTGTTTTAGTTGAGGGTTGCACTATTGCCAACCCGAGGCATTAAAAAAAGAGTAATCATGAGTAGTTTAAAAATAGAGGTATTTTAAAAATTAATACATTGTGGGTTCTTATTCTTTGCCTACTGGTTTTGAAGCCTTTAGGTTACACTTGGGTTATGTTTTCAAGTTTCTCTCATTATCATGAGGGCTAGAATGTTTTTTAAACCTGAGACTCTCATGTAGTCAATTGTCTGCAGGATCAGGAGCTCCCAAGAAAAACACTCATGCATGTTGGCAACACTGCTTTTCATCTTGTTTTAACCTCTTTCAAATCCCATAGGTCAGCCTGTTTCTGTTGTGGTAGCAGCTAAAGACCCCAAACAGTATTAAATCCCCATTGTACAAACAAATAACACTGACAGTCCCTGTCTAAAATCTAGATTGTGATTTTTCTGAGACAATAGGCAAGGGTCAAACAAAGAGGCAAGTGGAGGGGAGGGCAGGTAGGAATAGTAAAGTTGTGTTTACATAAGTTATTCAGAAGTGGTTACTGGCCTGGTGTGTAGAATGTAAAAATTGTAATTAAAATAATAATTAAATCAAAATGTAAATAATGCTTTCTCCTTTAAGTTTCTTAAAATAAACTTCTGGCCCATTCTCTGTTGCTCCTTTTCCTAAAACACCTCTGTGTCTCCAATGGATTTCCTTAATCCATTTCTAGTGTTGTAATTGTGGCAGGGACTTTCTTGTTGTGCATTGGTGAGGGGACAAATATTTTTCCTTCCACTTCTTAGAGTTCATTTTTTACATGGCATGTTGATTCTAAATGACAAAAGTCAAGAAATTTGTTTTTTAAACAACAAAGTTATTTTACTTATTTTCTTATCTGATTGTGTACTGTTCTAGTGTGTCTTACTGGATTTTACAAACTATGGAAAATAATTGACAGTTAAATACAAAGGTACTTTTCATACTGCTTTGTATTCTTGAATATTCTCTCCTGCTCAAGAAAGCATGGTGCACCTCCTCCCTAAGTACCAAGTGGTGAAAAAAGAATTAACTGAAATAAAATTATTAATTCCCAGCTCTCAAATGTTTAAAAACTGATTGTAAACATGAGTACTGCACTGTAAAAATAAATGTATTATGCAACTACTACGTTCTTTCATTGCAGTATATTATTACATCACAGATGAATTTTGGTGGAAGTGCTGTATGTTGCACATAATCAAATTAGTGGCTAGTACTCTGCATTATTCAAATATTATTTATGATTGAGGAAGTAGGTTTGGAAAGTTAATTAAAACTTGGCTTCATTATTCTTGAAGTACTGCTGAATATTTGAATAGTCTAGCTCTACAATACTGATTATCAGGTTAGCAAGTCACTATAAACATCACATGTTTAATTGAGCCAATTTATTTTCCTAAGTGTCTTTTAAAGGGCACAGTTTGTTGCCTCTACAGAAAACAATACATCATTAGGAATAATTACCTGTCATGTATAACTACTGGGAGATGCAAATAGATTAATTAGCTGTCAATCAGTGCTGGACTGCAGCTGGTGATTCTGAAAAACCAGCAGCAAAAAATACTAGAGCTTATTAAAATAAAGTGAAGATAGGGGTGTGGGTGTTTTTTTTTTTTTTTGGTTTTGTTTTATAATTGAGAGTTCAGTCTTACTAGGTTTTATTGCAATCTTTGGTGCAATATAAACTTTTTACAAGAGCTTATCCTAAATTTATTTAATATTTGGAATTATGGAATATTTGGTTAATTTGTTTTGGGTTGAATTAAGATCCAATAATATTATCATATTAATAAAACTGTTTAGTTGTCAGATTTTGTTAGCCAGGCTTTTTTCTCAAATTTTGAGACACCATTTGTGTAAGCAGGCTAGTAACCCGAGCTCTTTCCTTTTCAGCAGATATAACCAAGTTCTTGATCTGTACTAGAGTAGTAATTATTACATTACACACTTGGTCTCAGTATATATCTTGGGGGAAGCTGTCTATTAGCAGCTATCAAATACTATTGATCACAGTTTGGCATAGTTTTTTTGTTTTAGAATTTATGAGAATAAAATAAGTGTAGTCTGAGTTTTAAGTTTTTGTTCAACTTCCCTCAAGTGGTAACTGTACATTGCAGATCAATAAAAAGGTAGTGAGCAACTAGGGCTAAACTCAGCTGAAGTTTTATTCCAAGCTGATGTGGTATGACACTTTTTGCTGAGGCACCTCGTTGGGAATTTATTTGGGGTTCGCAGCCTCTGAAATGGTAGAAGCTGAGTGAAAGAGAATCACAATATTCATTGTGTTGGTAGAAAGTGCTAATGAAGTGTTGGCATTCTTTGCCATCAAATTCATGGTTGAACGTTTGTTGCTTCTAGAGGAAGCAATAGCCTTACATTCTATCTGAATTACGGTGCCAAGTGGTTGATAGAAATTAAGAGTAATTCATGGAAGTATTAAATGGGTTTGAGGACAGGTGATATTCAATCATTCTATGTTAAATTGGGAACCTTTTAAGATTAAGTAAATTTGCCAGTTTTTCAGTTCTCTTAAAACAAAAAAAGTGAGATGGGAGACTGCATATAATTCCTTTGTGGCTTTGTGTAATTTTTTCAGTAACATCTGCGATTTGTAATGGTGTAACTGGCAAAGCAATTTATATGAGGACTTCTAGTTTTACATTTGTGTTTAGCTCTAGAAGTCTAAAGCCTTTTGTATGAATATACCATGTAGCTAATAGAAGAGAAGCAAAGTCCAATTGCCCAAAACCATAAAGGAACACCTATTTACCCTTTTGTTTTTATTAATATAAAATCATCCATCTGGAGCTTGATTGTATGTTGCAGTTGCACCTAAAGGCTTCACTTAGGTCTAGAACCCTTGTGCTAGCCACTGTACAAACATAATAAATAACAGTTCCTACCAAAAAGAGCTTACAAACTAAAAGACAAGATGTAACCAGTGGATGGGGCAAACAAATGGGGTGAGGGATAGGATGAGTGGATGAGGGAGGAGTAACCAAAAATAAGTCATTTTAATAATGGCCAAAGACTAGATTTTTGTATGTTTATACAACTGCTAGCATATCAGAAACCCCACTCAGGATTATTGGGATGTATTGGTCTATGGTAATATAAATATTAAGTAATAATTTAGTTTATCTTGAAGTTGTAGGATGATCTTATGATTAAAATGTAGGACTGAGCATTAGGAAACCTTAAGTTCTATTTCTGGCTCTGCTGTAGGCTTCCTCTTTAGTTTTCTGGGCAAGCTTCAGGCTGTTAGTGTTTGTATTCCCTTATTACAGGAGTGTTGAATTTTAAATCCTTATTCAGACGCTTCTTTGAGATTCCCAGAGAGAAGGAGCTATAGAAATGCAAAGGATTAATATTTTGTTATTACCACCATAATATTTTAAAGATGACTGTTTATGCAACAGATGAAGTCAACTGAATTAAAAATAGACTGTCAGTCTAATTAACGTGATTGGTTCACTGATGGAACATCAGCCAGTCTGACCCATACCATCAACACTGACTAATTTTAAATTTAATCCCTTTTTAAAAAAAAATCTAGTGAAGAAGAGGAGGAACTGGCACAGACATGACTACACAGAGTTTGAGGATGGCTCCAAACCAGTCCAAGCTGGAACACGGACTTTTGTTAAACAACTGCGGGCTCGCTCATTCCCAAGGTATGGAAACTTGCTTAGAAGTCAAATCACAAAAAGGGGAAAAACCTTGGGTATTGATCATGTCTAAAAGGTCTTCCTAACATGCCTCCACAAAAACACCACCATCACAAAAAACCCTTCCTCCATGTCTGAGATCTAATTTTTTTCATCCAGCGTTTCATATCCATATATTTGTCTTAAAGGCACCTTGTTGTAGCATCCATCAATCAAATTACTACACATGGGTGTAATTTCCTATGGAGTCTATCACTACCAACCCATATTGTTAGGTGTATTGCCTCTTCAGCATTTTCAGCCTGTCTGGTCCAGGAAACGAGACTCAGAAATCACTTCCCATTTTCTCTCTAGCGTAGACCACAAACATCGGAACAGTGGTTTATCTAGTCCCAGATGCTTCAGAAGAAGATGAAAGAGATTCCCCTGGTGCACAGTTATGTAATAACCTGGTCATAAAAGACATTTCTTCCTTATTCCAACAGTTAAGGGTTGGCTTACTCTCTAAAGCATGATGACTTATATCCCTTTTAAAAGAAAATGCTTTTTATTCTAATATATCTATGTTGTACTTATCCGTATAAGTGATTTTTTTTAATCCTCCTAAACTCTTGTCTTCAATGACATTCCGCAGATTAATTATGCTTATAAAAATGTACTTCCTTGATTGGTTTTAAATTTGTTGTCTTTTAGTTTCATTAAATGTAATCAGCAGGCTTGCCTTCACCTTGAGTGCTTAATTTAATATAGTTGTATCCACTTATTTTAATTTGATTTATATTAGCTATGTAACTCCAATAAGATGTTTCGTTGAAACTTGCCAAAGTTTTTTGTTAATTTCTCTTTCAAACAGGTTTACTCGTTTTTTGGTGCTAATATTTTGATTTTTTTCCCCCAGTGCTGATGAAATCATTTTGAAAATGCATGGCAGCCAGCTGACACAAAGATACCTGGAGAAACATGGGTTTGATGTCCCTATTATGGTTCCTAAACTAGATGGTCTTGGTCTCAGACTCCCTCCCCCTACCTTCTCCGTTCTGGATGTGGAACGCTATGTAGGTAAGGGACTTTCTGGAATATGTGTGAATGCTTCAGCGTAGAGTGAATTAAATACAATAAATATTTGCAAAGCTACAACAGTTAAAGGATACTATATGCCTAATCTAAATTGAACAGTTCTTACCAGAAGGTTGGCAAGGGTAAATTAGGCCTATGAATTTGGGTTTCATTTATGGGTATGCATGTGACAATTGTATGCCCATAGCTCTCAACATTCACACCTGGCAACTTGTGGCACAAGCTATCAAAATGTGTGATAAATGACTGAAATGTTGAACAGCTGTATTTTGTTCTGTGACATACTATAAGCAACAGATTGTAATGGTTTTTGAGGATGTTTTCTTACACTGTGAATCAGATAAGCTAGTTTTGTAATCTGTAGTCTAGTGATGGGGACGGGGGGCTTTGTTACAGATTTTAAAAATGGTTTGTCGCACAGTGAGAACATCTTTTAAAGGGTTTTACACTTACCAGTTGTCTGTTGCTGATGATGCATTGCACAACAAAACTTTTGCATATGTGAGGGTGTCCCGAGGGTGTCTGGGGTGTTGGGGAGAAGGTCCTTGCCTGGGCTTCTTATGTGGCTCTGGGGGTGGGGGTGAACTGCACCAAAATACAATCTCCCCACCTACACTGTTAATACATGGAGGTTTATAGCTGCTGTTTGGGGTCCAGGGACTCCCAACTGCTGCATCTCTGGAACCCCCGCTCCTCTCTGCCCCTTCCCCTCCAAGGAGCAGAGCAGCCTGAGAGGGAAGGAGAGGAAGAGAGAGTAGATTTCAGACAAGTGAGGAGGGAGGGTGGGAGCTGTAGGGCAGAAATATTCACATTTGGGGGGGGGATAAGGGAACAGGAGGAGACTGAAAGCTCAGGGTCAGATCAGTTCCCTCCCTCCTCACCTCATGTCTGCAGAAAAACCGAGGAGTACTTGTGGCACCTTAGAGACTAACAAATTTGTTAGTCTCTAAGGTGCCACAAGTATTCCTCGGTTTTTTTGCGGATACAGACTAACACGGCTACCACTCTGAAACCTCTCATATCTGTAAACTGTTGGCTCCTTAGTCTATCTGATCCTTCCCTTATAAGCTTTTTTTCTGCTCCCTGGGGGAGAAGTTCAGGGAGCACCATAGCTTCAGCAGGAGCATTTAGTCTTCCGTCAGGCTTGCTGGGCAGTCTCTAACCACCTCAGGACCACCTGAATATGTATTTCAGTGGTTCAGTGAGACTGAGCCAGCTGCAGTGTGGAATGTGCTGCATAATATACTACAGCTAAGAGTTTTGTGTGTGCGCCTTGCACTTGGTGCCTTCGAGGAGCAGTGGGTGCTGTCCGGGGTTCTCTGCTCGGTGTCCCCGTCAGGTTTCCTTCATTTGACCCTTTGACCTCACCCTGTCCCTGTTATCTCATTAGTTGTCCCCCGGGATCATTTGGCTTCCAGGTCCTGTGGATCCTCCCCTTAGGCTGGGGGGAGGTCCTTTAGCACTTTCTGGATTCCAATAGAATCATCTCTTTTGTTCTTTTGATAGCATGTTGAAATGCACTACAAACAGGATTTCTGTGCTTATCAGTATTTTAAGACTCCGCTAGAATACACTATGTGCAGTATTCTGAATGACCTGACTATATGCTGATTACTCAGTCCCCTTATTAATTGCTCATGGTTGCTCGGAAGAGTAGCTGGCATTTCAACAATTCTGTGACTTTATTTTGGAAGTCTGGCTATTCCAGGGCAGAAGATAATTCCCCCCCCCCCCCCCCCCCCCCCCTACTTCCACACACTCAGATTGGCACATCAGTTTCCATGGCTCTTTTTCAAGGAGTGTCCCTGTGTGTGCTCCACTTTAGGTGAATGTGTGTGTCTACACCAATGATTGCTGAATTTCAGTGGCAGTGCCTGTTTGGGTCACACGTGTGCTCTCCCTGTCTCGTGCTGCTCGTGGCGGCTACATAGCGCTATGCAACCAAACCGCTCTCAATTGCTTCTCATCTGTTCTTGACCTGAGACGGAGCCATGGTAGCGCCTCTTGGCTTGCTTCATGTTTACCTCTTAGAGTTAGTGTTGGCTAACTACCCTCCTCTCTCATCGTTTATTTTCTTCTTTATTTTCACCCTTATAGTATACTGTACCTTTAACCTTCTTCACCTGGGGGAAGGCTACTGACGGGCATGCCTGGATCCTTGGGATTTAAACAATGCCTTTCTTGCTAGGAGGCAATCCTGGTCAGTGATGGGCATTCTCAGTGTGTCCGATGTCTGGGTGAGACACACATACCTCAGAAGTGCCACCATTGCCACAACCTCAAGGCTCACACCAGAAAATCAAGGGACTTAAGTTGAAACTTATCCCGATGGAAAAGTCACTGCACTTGGCTTCTGACTCCCTGACCCTTTTGCACCCTGAACACCAGTCTCCGCCAATCCCAGTGACAGCCTCTGGCAGAGATTACCCACCACCCTCAAAGAGGAAGTCCTCAAAAAAGGTGGACAAAAAGCAGGCCACAACTTCCCCTACTAGGGAACCAGCTAAAAAGAAACACCCTCCCGGCTCATTCAACACTCTTGGTACTGACCACAGTCCAGCTGGGCCCCTCCGAGTGAGCGGGATCCTCCAATACTGCTGGTACCGTGAAAGGACCCTAAGAGGGCAGCCTCTGAGAGGAGTGGCAAAGAGAAGCTTACCTCCTCCTCCTCGGTCCTGATGGAGCCGCTTAAATGTGTGGCACTGGGCAGCTTAGCATTGCTGTAGTCTGTTGTGCCACCTACCAATCACCTAGTGCATAGCACAGCCAGATCAGAACCAACAACTGCTACAACTTCAGCAGCAGCACCACCACCAATGTCCTCCTTGGTAGCTGATGCTTGTGGTACTGCAACAATTCCTTTTCCACAAGGCCCTTCCAATCTCTGCAACACCGGAATCTCCCCTTCTTGGTACTGATATTACTCCGGCATATGTGGTACAGTGCCAGTCTGCACCCACATCCAGATAGGCCCCTCCTTCCTCAAGTGAGGAGGAGGACTATTAGGAAGGTAACATTTTACTTCTCATCCATTGAGACAACCACCAGACCAGGTCAACTGGGAACAACCCACATATCACCCCAGGGGTAACACCCGTTGGTGGTATGGACATCCATGGATGCCGCCACCAATGCCACTCACTCTGAAATTCAGACTGAGATGCTCCCCATTCTCAGTACGTGGACCCTCTGAGCCTCTGGAGAAGACTTCTGAAGAGCAAGAGGAGACTTTTTTTAATTGGGAAGTCACCTTACCGACCAATATCGCTTCATCCTCTCTGGATGAAGCAGTCATGCTTCCTTCACCCCCAACAGCTGATGACTTTAGACAATTCCAGGAGCTATTTAAAAGGATTGCTTACTCTCTCAGGATACCCTTGGAAGAGGTTGCAGAGTCTCAGCACAAGGTGTTGGACATTTTACAAACATCAACCTCATCGAAGATTGCGATCCCCATAAATGAGGCAGTCATGGATCCACCCAAGATAATCTGGCAGGCCCCCCGCAACAATACCACCCACTTGTCAGAGACAAGAAGTACGACCCTTCTGGATTTTTTTTGTTTTCATCTCCCTCCGCGCTGCCCCTGCCCCCCCGGCTTGTTATGGTATAGGCTGTGAACAAACTGAGCAGACAAAATCAGTTCCAGAACCACCTCATACGATCAAGACTGGAATCGGTTAGATCTCTTTGGGTGTAAGGCCTATTAGTCAGCGACTCTGCAATTCAGAATTGCCAATTACGGTGCACTGATGGCCAAATATAATCTCATACATTATACTAAGATGTCTGAGTTTATTGATTATGTCCCTGGTGATTAAAAAAAAGAAAAATTCAAAGCAATCATCTCGGAGGGCCATCTTCTTGCATGGACAGCTTTACAAGTGTCGTTGGATACGGCAGACACAGCCGCATAATCTGTTGCTAGTGATTGTTATGCCTCAGGCTTTGTGGCTCCACCTCTCTGGGTTTCTGAAAGAGGTATAGTCTACTATTGAGGATTGTCAAGGTTCCTCCCCCACTCTGAACGCTAGGGTACAGATGTGAGGACCTGCATGAAAACCTCCTAAGCTTATCTTTACCAGCTTAGGTCAAAACTTCCCCAAGGTACAAAATATTCCACCCTTTGTCCTTGGATTGGCCGCTACCACCACCAAACAAATACTGGTTACTGGGGAAGAGCTATTTGGAAACGTCTTTCCCGCCAAATACTTCCCAAAACCTTGCACCCCACTTCCTGGACAAGGTTTGGTAAAAAGCCTCACCAGTTTGCCTAGGTGACTACAGACCCAGACCCTTGGATCTTAAGAACAATGAACAATCCTCCCAACACTTGCACCCCCCCCCTTTCCTGGGAAATGTTGGATAAAAAGCCTCACCAATTTGCATAGGTGACCACAGACCCAAACCCTTGGATCTGAGAACAATGAAAAAGCATTCAGTTTTCTTACAAGAAGACTTTTAATAGAAATAGGAGTAAATAGAAGTAAAGAAATCCCCTCTGTAAAATCAGGATGGTAAATACCTTACAGGGTAATTAGATTCAAAACATAGAGAATCCCTCTAGGCAAAACCTTAAGTTACAAAAAAGATACAGACAGAAATAGTTATTCTATTCAGCACAATTCTTTTCTCAGCCATTTAAAGAAATCATAATCTAACACATACCTAGCTAGATTACTTACTAAAAGTTCTAAGACTCCATTCCTGGTCTATCCCCGGCAAAAGCAGCATAAAGACAGACAGAGACCCTTTGTTTCTCTCCCTCTTCCCAGCTTTTGAAAGTATCTTGTCTCCTCATTGGTCATTTTGGTCAGGTGCCAGCGAGGTTACCTTTAGCTTCTTAACCCTTTACAGGTGAGAGGAGTTTTCCTCTGGCCAGGAGGGATTTTAAAGGGGTTTACCCTTCCCTTTATATTTATGACAAGGATCTTCCCTTTGAGGGCCCGAAGTTGTTTGCAGCCAAGACTGATGACTTTCCCCATACCCTAAAACATTCCAGGGCAACTCTTTTTTGGTCTTTTGGCATTTACACACCTGCACAAAGAAGGAAGCCAGGAAAATACCACTCAGTACAACGAACAAGGCCATATGTCCAACCATAGGGACAATCTGACCCACAAAAACATAGATGCCTACAGGTAATAGACCATTCCTATCTCCACCATCGACATCCCAGTAACCTCCCTTGAAACAGCAATTTTGAGGGTTTGATTGAGGGCCCAAGATGCCTCCTGCATTTCCAAATGCTGAAACCATCAACAACTGTCCATCCTTTCAGAGACAGTCTAATCCCATTCTACCCAGTATGGCAGACCGTCACCTTGGACAAATGGGTATTAGAAATTATCAACACTGGTTACTCAATCCCATTTACCTCCTCCCCCCTACCCAGCTTCCCTTCTTGTCCCTTTTCAGGGACCCTTTTCATGAGCACCTTCTACAACAGGAAATAAACCCACCTCCTGCACTTGGGTGCTGTAGAAGCAGTAGTGACACAACACAGAGGGGAAGGGCTTTTATTCCCACTACCTCTTAACTCAGAAAAAGAGCGGGGGATGGAGGTCCATTTTTGACTTAAGGAAATCCAAGTTCACGAGGGTTCAGTGGTTCAGGATGGTCACGTCAGCAACTAATAATCCCAACACCAGAACAGGGGGACTGGTTCTCAGCTCTCGACCTCCCAGATGCATATTTTCACATTACCATACATCCGTCGCACAGGAGATTTCTCAGATTTGTTCCGAGACAAGATCGCTACCAGTGCAGAATGCTACCTTTCGGCCTCTCTGCGGCTTCCCAGCTGTTCTCCAACGTTCTTGAGGTGGTGGTGGCCCACCTCTGCAAGCAAGGGGTCATGATCTTCCCCTGCTTGGATGACTATCTACTGAAAGCTCCATCCCAGGAAGACACCTTAGAAGCTACTCAAAAGACTATGGCTCTCTTCTTGCAACTGGGATTACAAATAAACATGCAAAAAAAAATTATGTTGATATCTGTACAAAAACTAGAATTCACTGGGGCCCGCCTTGATGCACTAGAGACTAAAGCCTCATTACCACTACACAGATTTGTTACGCTAATTAACCTGGTCACCACAGCACAAACCAGCCCACAGACATCTGCCAGGACCTGCCTGCAATTATGATGTCATATGGCAGCAACCATATTTGTTGCACAGCATGCCAAGCTACATATGCATTGTCTTCAGGGTTGGCGCAGGACAGTATATGTACCTCACAGACACAGCCTGAACAAATGTCTCACAGTGCCACTCAAAGTCAAAACTTCTCTACATGGTGGACTCGACCTCACAATATGCATGTCAGAGTTCCCTTCATGCAAGCCTCTCTGTCAATGATATTTACAATGGACACATCTCTCACTTTGGGGAGCACACTTGCACAGCCACGCAGTCCAGGACAGGGAGTACCCCTCGGAGTCAACATTACACATCAACCTCCTGGAACTACGAGCAGTCCGCAATGCATGCCCACACTTTTTACCTCTGATCAGAACAAGACCACAAAGGTACTATAGACAATATTGCTTGCATGTTTTATATGAACTGTCAAGGGAGAGCAAGGTCACGCAGCAAAGCACAGAGATTATGGAACGGGTGCATCCATTACAACATCAACATATGAGGTACCTGTCTACCAGGATGTCAGAACACCACAGTGGATGCACTAAACAGAAAATTTTCTTAGGAGTGGGAAATAAACACCTTGGTCCTACAGAATATATTCAGCTGTTGGAATTTCCTATATGTAGACCTTTTTGCTACAGCCCAGAATTCTGAGTGTCTGCAGTTTTGCTCAAGAGCAGGATTGGGGCACCGATCTATGGGCGCTGCTTTCCTCATCAAATGGGATGCTCCTCTCCTGTATATGTGTCCTCCTACTCCTCCGGTATCAAGGGTGATATACAAGATAAAAGCCAAACAATCCAGAGTCATCTGTGTGACAAGTGGGAGAACTAGGGACTCTCATGGCATACCCCCTATATACAGTCTTCTTCAAAGACAAGGTCCCTTTAAGACCACATTCCATATTTCTACCTAAATACCTTCCTCATTCTACTTGAATCAGCCTATTCGCCTTCCATCATTCTTCCCTAAACCTCATGAGAACAAACAAGAGAAGGTGATCCACACTCCAGATGTTAGATGGCCACTAGCATTCTATCTTGAAAGGACTAAACCCTAAACATAGACACAGGACCAAATCCCGCAGAGAATTAAGCCTATGACTGACTTTAAGCATGCAAGAAGTCCAGTGGGATTACTCCATGCTTAATTATTCATATGCTTAAACCTTTGCTGGATCAGGGCTATAAGCTTCATTATTGCTTGTAGAAAATTTGTAGTAATAAGTGCTCAGATACTGTGGTGTTGACTACTGAAGAAATATATACAAATAAATGTATTCTTGATAACTTCCTCCTACCCTCTCTTCTTTACGGTGACAGAAGCCACAAAACCAAGCATATGAACTAGCCACAGTCATGTTAGGTTCCTCCTTTTCCTTTTGGTTAACCACCAAAGTGGTGACTTATTTTATTTTTAGATTAGGTTCTGTTATATTATTAAGTAACAGTAACAAATTATATCTAGATAAGATCTTGGTTTACTCTTGTCCCTCTTTGTTTTGGGGAGGGTTGGGTAGTGGAGTTTTTGTGTAGAAATGGATTGTCCTATCTTGCAGAAAATATTAAACATATGTCTTGTTAAAATGTTAATTTTCTTATTTTTACAGGTGGCGACAAAGTGATAGATGTAATCGATGTGGCAAGGCAGGCAGACAGTAAAATGAAGCTTCATAATTATATTAAGTATTTCATGAATTCTGATCGACCAAAAGTGTTAAATGTGATCAGTCTGGAGTTTTCAGACACAAAGTGAGTAAATGACTTTGAGACAACTTGACTTGGTCGCCTTTGAAATAGAGAGTAGATTTTGCTAAAACAAAGGGTAAATGTAGAAGTATAATAATACTCTAAAATAAATTAAATGGTCTCTAGTAGACTATTTTGTGTTGGGATTTGGGGACAGTATGGAATCATATAGAAGTAAACATTTTTACAATTTGATGAACATTTAGGGAAGGTAAACATTTAAAGATGTCTCTCATCATTACTTGCACTTACCCATCATTTACTTACTTTTTAAGGATGTCTGAATTGGTGGAAGTCCCTGACATTGCCACAAAGCTTTCGTGGGTGGAAAACTACTGGCCAGATGACTCTGTCTTCCCCAAGCCTTTTGTTCAGAAATATTGCTTGATGGGAGTTCAGGACAGCTACACTGATTTTCATATTGATTTTGGGGGCACGTCAGTCTGGTACCATGTTCTGTGGGTAAGAAGGTCCTTGCTCCTGAATGCTTGAAAATGATTTTGTCCTGTGTATATCTTCTTTCCACAAAAGAAACCTGTGTTCATGGATTTCCTCATGCATTTTAAATGAAATTGTTAATTTGAGAAGGGGGCAGAGGAGGATTACTGACTGTGCACTGTTGTTCAGTCCTCTGTACAAGTTGATCCCCTAGAATGAAAATGTCAATCTGCGCTTTCTGGTAGAGAGGTGGATGCTATCCTGAGCGTTTTGTAGGAGAAAATGAATGAAATGACAAACTGAATTTTTCTTAAACATTAGCTCACACTGCTTTCTGAATTGCAGCAGCCATGTAGCTGAGGATGACTGGACATAACTTCCACCAGAACTAATAAATTATTCCTTAATGTGGCACTTTCCTTGTCCCAAAACCCCAAAAGGCTGGAATGTACTACATGGTTAGCTTCTGGTAGACCAAAGAGTGACATAGAGGGTTGGAAAACCTAGGAGACTCACATGGAATTACAGGATATTACTATTAGATAACGGGGCTTGCCTGACAATAATACTGTTCATGTAAATGATTCCAAAGTTGTACCATACCTCATATGGGATATTTTTTGTGTACAGGGTGAGAAGATCTTCTACTTGATCAAACCTACTGATGAAAATCTGGCTCTCTATGAATCTTGGAGTTCCTCTGTCACCCAGAGTGAAGTGTATTTTGGGGATAAGGTAGACAAATGTTATAAATGCGTGGTGAAACAAGGACATACCTTATTTGTTCCTACAGGTAAGATTTTACCTCCTTCCCCGTCTCTCCCCCAGCATTTTTTGCACTTATATTGTATCACCGGCAAATTCAGGATATCAAAAGATATGTATTAAATTATCATTTTTAGAAATATCCTAAAGTTTGAAGAAGAAATTGTCTGTCTTAAAAATACTTGGAATTGGTACCCAAACAGAGCAAAATATCAGCCCTTTAAAATGTTTAACTAGTTGGAAAGTTTCTTAAGAAATTGACTTGGGTTTTTGTTACTTGATTCATAGTAGTAATGTTTAAGGAGAAAAAGACAAGATTAGAGTTTGATAACTTTCCAGCATGGATAGAGATTTGCCAGCTGTTTCTGCAGCAAAACATTTAAAACATATTTCCTCTTATGTGGTGTCCAGTCACTTCTAATATTTCTAAGGACATGCAACATTTTGGCCATTACTGTCTCTCTGACCAGGTACAAATGGACATTTCCTGTGATTGTTAGGTGGCCTCCAAAATATGTTCACAAATGGAGTTGTAATTCAAATTTAATCTTGCTTTCGGACAAGTAGTGCTTAATGGGTATGTTCTAGGTCATCACTTAAACGTAGTTCAAGAAACCATTCTTGAACAAGGAGCAAATAACAGATATGAACTTCAAAGCCTGAAATTAGAAGTTGCTCACAGATAAGTACTAGGGGAGATTAAACGGTTTGGCTAATATTTAGCAGCAGGTCTGGGAACAGTTGACTGAACTTTGCTGAATTGATTCTACCAGTAATATACATCTATAGAGTTGAATGGTTTGGGAATTGGAAAATGAGTTTATGCTATTTACCTGAATTAAAGCTGTTGAAGGCAAACTTAAACTATATCCACTTTTAAGTAAGAAGCCAACAGATATATACTTTTGTGTGCATATTTGAAGTTATTTGAGTTTCAGTAGTAGCTGGGTAGAGACGTACAATATTATTGGCCTGTGCTCATCATATTAAATTGTGGTGTTATGAGAACAGTCTTCCAATTACATGACAAATTAGTAGTGTAAGAGTAATTATTATTCTTGGTTTTAATTTGATCATAGTTTCATTGGGCTATTATATAATGGCTACGATTTAGGATAATTAGTGGAAGTACCTTCTAATTCTTTTCTGAATAACTTAAATAGGGCTATAATTACTTGTTGATAAAACATTCAGACAGAAGTATTTGTTTGTTACAAGTAACACCTAAGATTACAATGAACTGAAAGATTAGAGGGTTTTTTTTCTTTTTCTTTTGATTACTTTGAGTAGTCTGTTTCATGAAAGTCAGTTTCCCTGGGTTTGTGGGTTTTTCACTTACCAAATTTGGGGAGGGGGGCAGAGGGAGAGAAAATGTTTTGTTTTTTAATAGGAATGTGGGTTTAAAACCATAAATGCCTTGCATAGGTGTAACTTCTTTAACTACTATTAATTAAAAAAAAAAACACAAACAAACCTAGATTTCAGATTGATAATGTCCCTTTAACTTGTATTTTTCTGAAATGCAAATGGTAACTCTCTGGCCTTGTATACACACAGAACTGATATCTTTGTGCCCACACTCAGGTACAATATTTTGTAGTGTAGATGTATATTAAGTTTCATGTTTTTTGTCAATTCAGGCTGGATTCATGCTGTGCTCACATCTCAGGACTGTATGGCTTTTGGAGGAAACTTTTTGCACAACCTCAATATTGGCATGCAGCTCAGGTTAGTTTCATCTGTCTGTTTTGACTATACCTTTTTCCTCCACAAGCAGGACATCCTTCTATTTAATAGATAATTTTCATCATGCTTGTTAAATGGGATTAAATGGAGACAGGCTCTGGTAATGGACGTTGCTGACTTTTTTTAGTTAGATTGTGCCAGAAGTAGACTTTGATCTGTTTCACTTCAACAAGAATAGTCTCCAATGAGTGGTCTGCACAAATTTAATTCCATTCTAAAATCAAACAAGCTCTACTTTGGAGATTAGTATAAAAAAAAAAAGTTGCTAAAACTGGTCAAGCTCAGGTGTGAAATTCTGAGATGGAAGGAGCAACCTTCAGTCAAGATTGCTGTCAGGACAGCTATATTAATTGTTGTCCAAGATGTGGAGCTGTATTCTAAACATACTGTTTTATTTATTACAGTGGAATCCCAATTAAATCCCATCTGTTAAAAGATTACAATTGGTTTTGTATCCTAGTTTTATGAAGTCCAACTTTATTTTTGCAAGTGCAGCATGTGACGGGTTGGATCACAGAAACCCCCTTGTGGCTGCCAACTGATGTGTCAAAACTACTTCTGCCCCTGCTTTCCCTGCCCTCCCAGCTTGGGACTTCAGCACCCAGCCTGGTTTGAGCCAGACCCACTAGCCTGCTGCAAATCCAGACCCCAGGTCTGAACCACGTCCCCTAACAGCAGTAGGCTTAAACTGAAAGCAGCTTAAGAAGTGTTCCTGTCTTTAACGCTCAGATGCTCAACTCCCAATGGAAGTAGGATTTATTTGGTTCCAGGTAGTAACAGACAGAACAAAGTGAATTACCAAGCAAAATAAAATAGAACATGCAAGTCTATGTCTAAGAAAACTGAATACAGACAAAATCTCACCCTCAGTGGTGTTCCAGTAAAGTTCCTTTTACAGACGAGTCTCCTTCTAGTCTGGGTCCAGCAATCACTCACACCCCCTGTAGTTACCGTCCTTTGTTCCAGTTTCTTTCAGGTATCCTTGGTGGTGGAGAGGCTCTCTGGAGCCTGCTGAAGACAAAATGGAGGGGTCTCCCATGGGCTTAAATAGACTTTCTCTTATGGGTGGAGACCCCTTCCTCTCTCCTATCCAAAGTCCAGCTCCAAGATGGAGTTTTGGAGTCACATGGGCAGGTCACATGTCCATGCATGACTCAGTTTTTACAGGCAGCAGCCATTGCTTACCTGCTACCTTGAACATCCTCATGCACACTTCTTAAGTGGATTGGAGCCTTCCAAGATCCATTGTCCCTTAAGTGCTTCTTGATTGGGCACTTAATTTACATATTCCTTTCTCAAGAAGCTGACCAAATGCTTTACAAAGGCTACTTAAAAATCAAGCCAGTACACAGCCAATATTCATAACTTCGAATACAAAAATGATACATGCATACAAATAGGATTAATACGTTCAATAGATCATAACCTTTACAGAGATATGTTCCATGGCATATGTAGCATAAAACATATTCTAATTATGTCATATATACATAAGCATATTTCCATAAAGCCTTATGGGGAGCACCGTCACACAGCAGTCAGACTTGATAGTCAGAGATTGGATAAGATCATAGTTCAGTCTTGTCCGAATGTGGTCTTGTTGGGGTTTGAGTATGTGGAACTTGATTTGTTTTGTTTATCATGGCCTGCTGGTTTTCTTTTTCTGAACATTGTGCGAGTTGGATATTGCACTGATTAATTCTAAAATGTACACATATAGTAATCTTTCTAAATTATTTGTTTAGGTGTTATGAAATGGAGAAAAGGCTAAAAACCCCAGATCTTTTCAAATTCCCTTTCTTTGAAGCCATCTGTTGGTTTGTGGCCAAAAACTTACTGGAAACTTTGAAAGGTAACTAATTTAGTGTTTTAATAAGATTTTGAGCATCTTGGCTTTCTTTCACACTGGGAAGGTCATGGTCTCCATCTCATGACAAATACGTAATCTGGGGAAGTCGGGTGAGCTGGGGAACATAGTTTTTGTGTGGCTTGAGTTCCTAACTGGGAAAAGCTTGTATAATTTGTTTACCAAAATCTGTTCTTTTGATTTTGCAAATGCTGCACTGTTCTTCATCTAATCATTTTTGCTTTCAGTAAATGGTAAATCTGAATATTGATGTGAAGAATGACTAACAGTAGAACTCAGCCTAGGTGTATAAATTGATTACTCTGGTATTTTTTTTTTCTTTAGCATTTGAAGTGAAACTCAATGTCAGGTTTTTTTTTCAGATGCCAACAGCATAATTGGCCTGTGAAAATAAATTTCTCTAAACAGTATTAAGTTTTAAGTTTGGACACACTGGGTATCTAAGATCCTGGGACAATACAGTCTTACTGGGAAGGTTAAATCTAACATAGTAGTATTAGTTCCTCCCTGAGAGAAGGGACCATGGTAAGCCTGATGGTTGTAAAATGTGTTCCAGCTCCTCTAGCTCAACTCTAAATGAGGTATCTTCCAAAGATATTGAGCATTTAAGATACATAACATCATGCATTATGTATCTCTGTAAGACTCTTCCTATTGTCTGTCTTGGTGAGATTCTTGATTCAGTTTGATCAAAGAGACTCCTTCAAGAGATCAGGGTTTCACATTATCATCTTGAAGTGTTTATATGTCGTAACTAAGTGTTTGAGAAGAAATTCTTGATCCAGTGTAACCCTCTTTAAAGAGCTCAAGTAACTTACATGGGATATTGTTTCTGGTGATCGTCTCTTTGCCTTGTAGAAGCAGTAAACTCCACTTTTAGTGTAGCAGCTGTGTTAGTCTGTATTTGCAAAAAGAAAAGGAGTACTTGTGGCACCTCAGAGACTAACAAATTTATTTGAGCATAAGCTGTCGTGAGCTACAGCTCACTTCATCGGATGCTGTAGCTCATGAAAGCTTATGCTCAAATAAATTTTAGTCTCTAAGGTTCCACAAATACTCCTTTTCTTTTTCCACTTTTAGTGACACAGCCAGCACAAATTCATTTTAAGTTTTTTGCTTTCTTTCTTTATAAGGTGTCACTTTTACGAAGTCCGTTCTTTTCATTTATTCCCTTCCGTTGACATTTTCCCCTTTCATGGGAATCTTTTGCTCTTGTCCTCAAAATTGATTCACCCTTCTTGAACTTCAGCTTTGACTGGCCCTTATGCTAAATTGTAAAGTTTTTCAAAAGCACCTAAATGATTTAGGAGCCTAAGCCCATTGAAAGGCAGTGGGATTTAGGGTTCTCAATTATGTCTGCTCTTTTGAAAATTTTACCCAAGCTCTCGTCCCCATTAGATGACACAGTATCCTCACAATACTTTGTGGACTGCAAGATTGAAAGAGGTTTTTAAGAGGAGCCTTGAATCCTCCTCCAGTACTTTATATGGGGAAGTAGCATTTGTTGTCAACTCATATGGCCCTATCAATCAATCAGTCACTCCTTTTGAATAGTCTTAAAAAAAAAAAATCCTACTACAACTGGAAAGAGTGATGCTAAGAAAAAGCTTCCTTCTGTCAGGAGGATATTAGGCTGTATCTGCAATGCTTCTTATGACATCAGTTCTCTGGCAGGTCAGTCTGTCTTTAACACCCTAGCACAAGTAAATGTGTGATTGCGGGTTTTGGTTCACCTCTTCCAAGCGAAACCCTCTTCAGGCTCCCTATTGAGGGTGAATTATTTTGAGTCTGTAGAAGATTTTTGAAAGATATGTTAGTCCTTAGATTTAACTAAATCTATCTAGAAATGCTAGGGGAGCTTCATTTTGCTACAGTTGGAATTTCCAGTCATCCTGGAAATCAGTCTTCCTTTCATGCCACTGGGGTTAGGACATTCGCCTACCCCACCCCGAGGGGCTGTCTCAGATAGACCTTCTCCACAGACAAATCCTTCTTACCTAGGATCATCTTCTCTAAGAGACTCAAGAACATCTTTAAAACCTGACCCACTACCATGTCAAACAAGGGTTTCTTCAAAGGTTTAAAAAATCCCAATCTACTAACTTTCCTGGTTATCTCAAGACCTAGTGAAAAGAAACATTATCTTGAACAGGTTTCAGAGTAACAGCCGTGTTAGTCTGTATTCGCAAAAAGAAAAGGAGGACTTGTGGCACCTTAGAGACTAACCAATTTATTTGAGCATGAGCTTTCGTGAGCTACAGCTCACTTCATCGGATGCATACTGTGGAAATTGCAGAAGACATTATATACACACAGAGACCATGAAACAATACCTCCTCCCACCCCACTCTCCTGCTGGTAATAGCTTATCTAAAGTGATCATCAGGTTGGGCCATTTCCAGCACAAATCCAGGTTTTCTCACCCTCCGCGCCCCCACAGACAAACTCACTCTTTTGTTTGTCTGTGGGGGGGCGGAGGGTGAGAAAACCTGGATTTGTGCTGGAAATGGCCCAACTTGATGATCACTTTACATAAGCTATTACCAGCAGGAGAGTGGGGTGGGAGGAGGTATTGTTTCATGGTCTCTGTGTGTATATAATGTCTTCTGCAATTTCCACAGTATGCATCCGATGAAGTGAGCTGTAGCTCACGAAAGCTCATGCTCAAATAAATTGGTTAGTCTCTAAGGTGCCACAAGTCCTCCTTTTCTTATTATCTTGAACAGTATCACAAAAGCTTTTTCCCTTGAGACAATCACCCATTCAGTCAGAATAGAGGCTTTAGTTTCTGCTCCTGATTCTTTGTGGTAATTAAAAACAAAAAAAAGTGGGGGGTGGGTGTGGATGGGGGGGGTGGGGGAGCTTTTACCTGACCCTGGGCCTGTCTATCCTCTGAAGGTATGTGTACACAACCTGCAACAGAAAGCCTTCCAGCCTGGGTCGACAGACTCAGGCTAGCGGAGTTCACGCTGGCACTCTAAAAATAGCTGTGTAGATAACACTTTGAAGTTGGGGCTCAGGTTAGAGCTCAGGCTCTGAAGCCTAGGGAGGTGAGAGGGCTGAGTCTGATGATCTGGAATGATGGCAGTGCTCAAGACTCCATTCAGGGTGGAAACTCTTGCCCTTCTGATCCAAGAGACAGAACCCAGGATTTCTCATTTCCTAGACCTCCTTGATCCTCTGTGTAGTGGAGATCAGATCACAAGGACTGCATCTGCACTTTCCTGATCAGTTGCACATTACTGGCTGCCTCCACCTTCCACCCAGTTCTTTTTGTGACTGTCAGACAGGAAGCTCCCTGAAGGAGTTATGACTGGGGTCCTGTGAGTGATTGCTGCTCAACTCTACTTTGGTCTGTAATCAGACTTCCACTCCTTTGCCTTCCCATTTTCTAGTCAATCTTTTACTAATTATTATAGCACCCCAAAGCCTGGTATCTGCTTTACATTGTAAATAAAGGACTAGGTCCCTGCCCAAAAAAACCTATAGTTCTTGACATTTTTTCTGTTGAAGCTTTGATGTAATCAACTGCTGTAACTTATCCTGGAAGCAAAAGTGAGAGTCAAGGCCCTGTGTTTTGAGGACTAGGAATCTGTTTTGATGCTGCTTGTTTCAACACAGTCCAAGATTCCTGCTGAATTCTACTAGCTCAGGTTTGCCTGCTACATGCAGGATGCCTGTGCCATCTACATTGAAGCCAAGGTATTAAAAATGTGTCCTCACTTCAGCCCCACAGTGGTTGTTATTTCACTTGGCTGCAGCTCATATGATATTGCCTAAGCAAAAACACCAACTCCAGGAGACATGACCTTCCCTCACTTCCCCCCTCCTCTCCAGACTCACGACATTCCTCCCTTTCTCCCCTGAGGACAGTACCTCCCTTCCACAGCGACTAGGAGGAAGAGGGCTTCATTGTACCTTCTTATTCCAGACAGGAACAAACAACTTCATCTAGATACCTTCACTGTGCACAACCCTGGTATGGACCACTGTGGATGCAATCCCGCATTCTGCTCCCCCCACATTGGCCATATTGGGTCCCTTGGGCAACATACAGGGCACTATTTGGGAAGCCTTCCATGGTGCAGAACCAGAGACCTGCACCCTTTGCCTTCTCCATCAGTCTCTCACCCACCAGAGATTGAACCTCCCCTGGTACCGGACGAGGAGGAAGAACACGAGGACAAAGCTCCACCAGGACTATATTTCTTCTCTTCTTCCCCTGATAAGGCTGTCATGCCCCCATTTCCTACTGCTGCTGATGACTTCAGGCACTTCCAGGAATTATTTCTCGGGATTGCAGTCTCCCCCTAGATTCCTTTGGAAGAAGTGAAAGATCAGCAACATAAATTACACTACTCAATATCCTGCACACACCTTCCTCTGCAAAAATTGCCCTACCTATCAGAGAGACTCGATCCCACGAAAGTGCTCTGGCAGACTCTGGTGTCCATCCCTCTGAACCGCAAGTGGCAGACAAAAAATATTATGTTCCCACAAAAGAGATGAGATTTCTTTTCTCGCATCCCACTCCCATCCCTAGTAGTTAATGGGGTATAAGAAAAAAGACAGCAGTATCAACCTTGATCTTCCCATCGGGACAGAGACCTGAAGCGATTAGATTTATTTGGACGCAAGGCTTATTCATCTGCCATGTTCCAATTTCACATATTGAATTACGAGGCTCTTATGGCCAAGTACAACTACCTCAGCTACTCCAAGGTAGAGGAACTCCGCCAAGACCTGCCTGAAACCAAGAAAGAACAATACCAGGCACGTATATCTGAGGGACACCTCGTGGCCCATATAGCCCTACAAGCTTCTTTAGACTCTGTGGATACTGCCGCGTGCACCATCGCAACTACTGTAGTCCTGAGGCAGGCATCATGGCTACACCTCTCAGGCTTTCCTAAGGAGGTACAAACCACAATAGAAGACTTACCCTTTGAGGGCTCCAAATTATTCACAGTGCATACAGATTACTCCCTACACTCCCTTAAAGACTCCCTAGCTACTCTTCGCTCTCTTAACATTTACACACTTGCGCTGAGGAGATGTCCAGGGAAAGTATCATCTTCTCCTGCAATCCCAACCACTGCAGTACGCTCCCCAGCTGAAGTATGACACTCAGCACCAACAACAAAAGCCCCCTACCAAACGCAGACAGGCCGCTCCTCAAGGGGCTACCTCTCTCAAACCTCCAGCCAAGCAACAATTTTGAAGGTGTGATTGAAGCGCCCAAGAAGCCTCCCCCTGTGCCAGTCATACCAACCATCTTCAACATCCCATTAGTTTGGCAACTGTTTAGCGCCGTTCTTTCCATCATAGAGCCTAATCACCTTGGACAAGTGAGTTCTAGAAATTGTTGGAAAGGATATTCCATCCCTCTTCAGGGACCCCTTTTATGGACCCCTTCTACGAGAAGAAATAAATCCTCTTCTGCAACTGGGAGCCATAGAGCTGGTCCCTTCCCAACACAGAGGACAGGTTTTCTGCTCCCTTTATTCCTGGCCCAGAAGAAATCCGGTGGCTGGCGACTGATCCTGGATCTTTGAAACATAAACAAGTTTGTCAAACTGCAGCGCTTCAAGATGTTTACCCCCTCCACCATTATCCCAGCACTGGAACACGAGGACTGGTTCTCCGCCCTTGACTTCCAAGACTTATTTTTCCATATCACAGTACACTCTGCCCACAGACAGTTTCTCCGATTCACCATGGGCACCGCTCTCTATCAGTACAAGGTAATGTCTTTTGGACTGTTGACGGCCCTTTGCGTAGTCTCCAAAATTCTTGCAGTAGTCGCTGCCTACCTAAGGAAATAAGGCGTTGTCATACTTAGACTGTCTTCTCAAGGCCCCATCCGAAACGGAGGCTCTTCGCACCATCCGGGTGACAATGGACCTTTTTATGAATCTAGGCCTCTGTGTGAACCTAGAGAAGTCTACTTTAATGCCAGTACAACATCTGGAGTTCATTGGTGCACAATTATATGCCATAAAAGCCAGAGCCTTCCTTCTACCTCTCAGATTCTCAACTATAGTGGATCTTATATCCAAAGTACAAGCCTGCCCCCAGATCTCTGCCAGGACTTGTCTCTAACTACTTGGCCACATGGCAGCCGCCACTTTTGTGGTAAAGCATGCACGGTGTTACATATGCAATGTTTTCAGGCATGGCTCCGTACAGTATATGTCCCTCACAGACGCAGCCTCCACAAACTTCTATCCATGCTGATGAGAGTCAAGGACTCACTGCTCTGATGGACACAGTCCAAGAACATCTGTGTCAGGGATCCTTTCTTCCAACCAGCGCTGACGATGATTCTAGCAACCAGTGCCTCTCTAAACAGCTGGGAGGCATACCTTCACAATCATACAGTGCAGGACAGATGGTCCTTAATCGAATCCACCCTACACCTCAACCTCCTAGAGCCAGAGGTGAAAGTAAGCCGGTCCGGTCCAGCATATCGGTAAGAGCAGTATCTGACTGTATCGGCAGTGCCGCTGATGAGGAGGGCCAAAAGGGGTGGCTTCCCCGGGGCCTGGCAATTTAAAAGTGCCTGGGGTGCCCGGCAGTGGCCGGAGCCCCAGGCCCTTTAAATTGCAGCAGGAGCCCCTGGGCTCCCAGCCGCTGCTACTGCCACCAGTTGTTGCTGCGGTAATGGGAGCAGTAGCTGGGAGCCCCGGGGCTCCGGTGGCGATTTAAAGGGCCTGGGGCTCCTGGCCGCCACCGCTGCTACCTCTGCCAGCATTGCGAACTCATGGAGCATGAGATTCTCCCACGACCGTGAGTGGGAACTGGATACACTAATCCTTCAGCTCATTTTCAACTGCTGGGGATTCCCCACCATAGATCTTTTTGACACACCACAAAATGCCCACTGTCCTCAATCCCGCTCAAGAGCGGGACTGGGACACGTATCTCTGGGAGATGCATTCCTCATCACATGGGATGCACCACTACTCTATGCCTTCTGTGCCATTAGCTTTCTGCCTGGACAGGACTAATTCTTTCTGAAAATCACCACGTTTATTCCTTTCACGGACTGAAAGATCCAGGGACACAGCCATCTAACAATGCCTTTCCAAATGGATCTTGCAGTGTATACATCTGTCCTACCAACTACACAATCAGCAACCTCCTACTGTAATTAGAGCACATTCCACCGGTTCGCTTTCAACCTTCATTGCCTTTCTTAGTAATGTTCCCATTGCTGACATTTGCAAAGTGGCCACATGGGCATCAACAGACACTTTTGTCCATCACTACACCTTTACTCACGACACCACAGCAGACACTTTCCTAGGACATACTGTTCTATCATTTGAAGTCAATGCTGCTTCAAAGCCCCAGCCTTCCAATTAGGGGCACTGCTTCTTTGTCACCTACAGTGGAACATCCATAGGGACATCACTTGAAGAAGAAGAAAAGGTTACTCACCCTGTGCAGTAACTGAAGTTCTTTGAGATGTGTGTCCCTATTAGTGCTCCATTATCTGCCCTCCTCCTCTCTTCTTCAGAGCCAACACATAGGCTCTGCGGCAGAGAAGGACCTGGAGGGCAGTTGGACCTCACAGTGCTATATATACATCCTGCTCAGAGCGCAAGAAGGGGGAGGTGTGTATGTGCAGTCCAATAGGCACTGCTGATGAAGATCTCCTGTCTCAGGTGCAGGGGGCGCTGCCACACCTACATTGGAGGGACACATAGGGGGACACATTTTGAAGAACCTTAGTTAATGCACAAGGTGAGTAACCACCTCATCCCAATAAAATTCCTTTTATGAATGGACAATGTGCCATTTGGTATGAGGTTCTTTTTGATCTTTTGCCTCTTTATGGATCAATATTTTTAAGACTTGGAGAGAGTCACATTCTTCATGTATAAAGCTCATTCTGTCATTTGCTGACAATAAAAATGTACTTTTAGAAAAACGAGATCAGTATCTGAACAGAAACCTTTCATGCCAAGTTTCAGTGTGCTGAACTAATTTTGTACAATTTGCTGGACAGAGGTACTTTTGTGGTACTATGAGTGTTGTAGCATGCATTAAACTGATCTGTTTCACAATCAGAACTTTAAAATCATTGATTGCTCTCCTAAACAGAGCTCTCAACTATACTGTATCATTGTGACGGGGTTCCCGGGGTACAACCTGAACTGTGGGACCGCTGAGCCCTCTGTCCCACCAACCTGGGGTATCCCTCTCACACTGTGATGCTGTTGACAAGCTACAAACCTCTGGCAGGTACTGCACTTACACAGACATCCACAGGCAGGGACACACTCAACAGAGTTACATGAATGCTTCTCCCAGCCACTCATGAACCAACAATAGAGAGGCTCCAGCCAATTCCCCCCAGCTCCCCAGCCTTGCAACCCAGAACAGTACTGTCTTGTCCTGGTCAGAAGCCTGATGAATGTAAGTTCATTACCCAGTCCGCATCTCCCTCAATGTGGACAGGACATGCACTAGCCTTGGTATTTTGAGTTGAGATTTCCCAGCCAAAACACACTGTTTTAGGTCAAATATAAAACATATTTATTAACTACAGAAAGAGATTTTAAGTGATTATAAGTAGTAAACTTAGAGATTAAAGTTGGTTACCTAAGAAATAACATAAATTTGCAGTCTAAGTTCTATAAACTAGACAGGATTTGAATCAAGCAGTGTCTTGTCCTGATAGAGAGTACAAACTGGTCACAGATCTTCAATACACAGGCTGGAATTCTCCTCCAGCCCAGGACTCCCTCACCTGTTCAAAGTCTTTGTCCCCCAGGCATGTTTTCAGGTGTTGAGTTGTGGGGGAAGTGAAGCCAAGTCATGATGTCACTCCCCTCCTTTATAATTTCTTCCAGTTTTCTGGAGAGATCTATCCTCATGAGGTGGGGGTCCTCCCCCATTGGTCAAGCATTCTCCATTGTCCACATGCTCTCTCTGAGAAATCTCCATTGTATACAGTTCCTGGGATAGTGGATTCTTTTTAATGAGCCATCAGCCCATCAGGCTACTCCATTGTTGTACCTGAAAGGGTGGTGGTGGGTGTTCCTAACATCACAACATACCTCAGTAACATACACATAACAAAACTTCACACCTTCACATAGAATGACAACACATACAATCCAACAGGTATTAATGTTCAACAAATCAAGACTTCTAAAATGATATCTCACAAGGCATACTTTGTATGTAACATATCATAATTATATGATAGTGGTGAATATGGGGGTTTCAGGGTGCTGTTTTGAGGTACAGAGTGCCACAGTCATGGAATACATTTGCATTGCAGCTGATTATGGCAGGTTCCCTTTACAAGGGATAGCTGGTGGGCTAGTTGGGAGATGTTTCTGCTGCACCTTTGGGCCCCCCTGCTCTTTTCCTCCTCACTTCCACCCTTCAAAGAGCAGAGAGCATCCTGACAAAAAAGAAACAGAGCTGCTTTGACGCTGAAAGGAGTTTTTAGATAGGGAAGAGGAAAAAGCCAATGACTGGGCCCACACTTTGTTCACAGGAGGAGGGAGCAGAAAGAGCACAGCAGCTCCAGGCCAAATCTGCTCCTTTCTTCCCCATGAAGGTGTTGACCCAGCAGCCACCTCCTTCCTCACCCACTCTATCTGTTAATGGCAGGGCAGGAGGAATAAAACCTGCTGAGTCTTTCTGGCCAGCTCTCCTTTCATCATAGGCAGTTCTGCTATAGGGAAGAGAGTGAAAGGAAAGATTGAGCTGCAGCCCCCAGGAGCTGTAGCAGCCTTTGGGAGTCTTTGCACCCCAGCAGCAGCAGCCATCATCCTTAAGGGAAGAAGAGGGCGGCCACTCACTGCAGGGGAGACCATATTAATGTTGTGTGTATGTGTGGCATTGATTGGGATTATGGCAGAGATTTGGGGTGGCATAAGGCAGCTGGCTTGAATTGCATTAATTTTATGTGGGTGAATTTAATTGAGGCATTTTGTATTGAGGCTGTCCATTCACACCACTCTTGTAGCCCCAACTAGTAAAAATGTGGAACACCTGTGTGGTGTTGAACTAGAAAGTAAAGATTGTTTCAGCATAAATTGTCATTAAGGATGTTTTCTCTAAACCATTTGTGCAGTCTGTTGTATGCTGCTCCCCCGGCCCTAAGTAACCTGTAACACATTGCAAAACTCATGTAATTGTTTCATGCAGTAAGAAGCCATCCTTGAAAACAGATTTTGTACTTTAAAACATTCTTTCTTATGGTTTGATGTACATAAACACATAGAGTACTACATTTCAGTTGTTTGTCGCATGTTTTGTTGGTAATGTAATACATTGGCAGGTTTATTAAGGGTTGAGAGGTCTGTACCTGATTTGTGGTTTTACATTGTAATATGCTTATAAACTGAAACCTCTGTCCTTTTTAGAACTGAGGGAAGATGGTTTCCAGCCCCAGAACTTCTTAGTCCAAGGAGTGAAGGCTTTACTTAGTGCTTTAAAGTTATGGATGAAAAAAGAAGTAAGTGCAAGTGTATTTGTTTGTTCGTTTGTTTTAGTGAATTGTTTTTAATTTTAAAACTACATGAAAGTCTGAGTCCTTTTAGAGTGTATTGCCATTTTATAGATCTTTCATCCATTCGTAAGTATTGGAAAACTTGCTAGAAATTATGGATGGATGGTTCGGGGGAAAGCTGTCTGAGATGGTTTTATATTGTATGACACTATCCGTCATTATAGACCAATTACTATATTTAACTCTTGGGATTGCATTTAATCCTGCTTTCTCTTTCCAGTGTATGATAAAGGAGTTAGATGGCAATCACATGAAGTTTCCCCATGTGAAATTATTATTGCATGTTGGCACAACATACTTTGTGTGTCCACTGATATCACTTCTGTACTGCAGAGATGATCAGAATTTGGCAGAAATATATTCTGATTTAGAATTTGCTTTTGTTTTCCTCCACATTTTGCACATATGGTGCACAGTAACTTAGACCTAGTAGCCTTTAAAAGCTTATCTACAGAAATGGCTCCTTGTAGGTGCTCTAAAGGAGATTAAACCATCCAGAAATGAATATGTGGAGACCCTAAATACATTAGTACACTGGGAACCCCTCTGAAAAAAGTATTATATTTGTTAGCCCCACCTCTAGCAAAGTTACTCTGTGTGGGGGAGGAAAGATTGAGATCTTGTTTTCCCTCCCTTTGCTGAATGATTTGATTCCCCCCTCCCCCCCATTTAGGTGAAACAAGAAGCTCTGAAGACCAAATTATTAAGAGCAGTAAAGGGAGAAGGAAAAACGCAGGACCCATAAACTAAAGATGTCCTGACACCCCCTCCAACCCCCCCAAAGAAAACAGTACTGCTTTTGTGGGGAGATTTGGGGTTCAACAATTTACTCTCTATTCTCCCCCCCCCGCGCCCCCCCCCCGCTATGGTTGTTGGTCTGGTCTACAGGCTTAGCTGAAAGCTCAAGAGGGGACCTCTTCGACTTCAGGCCCACTCGTCCATGCTTCTGTGAAACTAATCACTGCATAACCATCTCCTCTCAGGCTTTCTTTGAATATTCACAGTAAGCTAAAAACTGGGAGAAGTTTGAATTGTAATTTTGCACAGAAAGTGGTTTGTTTTTTGTTTGTTTGTTTTTGGTGTGTGAGTGCCCTCTGTGTATCCGACTTCTGGGATATAGCAGCTTTGGAATATTTCTAGTGAGCAGTGTCAGTTGGGGCCATTTTCCCCTTCCCTCCCTCTCCCCCCACAAAGGATTCAATGGGTATAAAAGGGAAGGGTAATGGCCACACCCACCCTTCAGTTCCCTTTTAACCATCAAAGGTGTAGTGAGGTTGAATCATATGCAGTGTCATTGATGTTTCTTATCTATTTTGTGCTTTTTGGTTCTGCCTTTTGTCGGCTGTTTTCTTTTTTGTTAAATTAACAGTACAGGTTTCTTCAGTTTGAAGAATAAAGAAGAAATGCTACCTATTGGGCTCAGGTATCATATGGATGACTTGCAAGAGCCAGAGTGCTGCCTCACACTCCCTTTCTATCAAGGGAGGCTCTTCAGACTAAGTCTGGTTGTGATCAAGTTCAACATTGACTTTGGACATCCCCTAACCTTAAGTGGCTCTGTGTCCAGCTTAAGCAACATCCATCTCCCCAGTCTTATCTGGACGAGTCCAGCACTGAGGTTTTTAGGTCAACCTAATTCATTGCCAAGGTTCTAGCATTGTCGATATTGAGGTTGAGGTCCACAGGTCCCTTCGGGTTGACTGAATTTCATGATGACATCTGTTGGGGGGCTTATTCCTTCACCCACTTACTTCCCTGGTCCTTCTTGCATGAACAGAGAGCAACAATACCCAAAGTCCAAAGGTGCAAACAATTCTATGTTTATTGGGGTGAACTTCCAGCAAGCATGATTCCGGTTTCCTTCCTTAGTGTCCCCCTTCCCAGCTCTGACACCACAGAGCCTTACCTGTGTCCCTGTTCCCATTCCCCCCCTTAGCAAAACACGATTCCAGTTCCCCCCCATTCCCTGTTCCCATTTCCCCCCCCCTTACTTCCTGATTGACTGCAGACTATAGTAAAACTTGAGTTCTGCTTAGCTATACCTTAACCAATCATTTTCCTGAAATGTAACTAACCAATCCTAACATATTGTAACATGATTATTTAATCAATTATGTCCCACCACCTTAATTCGTTTACACCCAGCAAAATTAATTATACACCAGACAGAAACAATCACAGAATCAGACAGAGACCATGCAAATAAGCAATAGCAAAGTGGGAACTATAATGACAAAACAGTAGAGAAGTGAGGATTTCACATCCCAGCTATTGATAAGTGAGTTCTTGCCAGACAGGATGCTATCAAACTAAGTTTCGTTTTACATTTTCTAGGCACTTCCCTTTCTCTGGAGGTGATAGGCATTATCAGGACAGGATTGTGTTCCTAACAGTCCAATAGCTCCTTATTTCAGTGTGACTAGTTTGGAATGTAAGGATGTGACCATTCGTGTCCCAGTTTATGGCTGCCTCTGCTGCTTAGCCAAAGGCCTTAGCCTAAGAAGAGGGCCTCAGACTCACAGTAAGAGAAGGCCCTTACGCCGGCAGACAGTGATTTTGATTCTTTCTTTTATAACTCTGTAACTAGCTAAGTGATAAGAATAAGCCTAAATTCTTAGTCTAGGCCTTTGCAGACAGGCCTGCATACCTATATCCTAACAACATCATTGGTGTGACATCTCTTGAGCCACTAGGAAACCGCAATAAATCAGTTAATTAATAAATTTGGCAGCCACTCCTGGAATCCCATTGCCTTAGCACCGGAGGTCTGTGTTCCAATCAGATTAGGCCCTCTTGTGCTGGCAAAACTGGTACTTTGGTCCTACAACCTATTCTGTTATGGTGGCCAGGAAGACCTTGGTCTTTGTCTCCTATGCATAAACTAAAGATTATCTGCTTTGGGCACAGATGCCTCAGAAATCTTCTCCTATTATTTTAAATTTACCTGTACCTGAGTACTCGGATAGCAACAATGGCCAATGGGAAGGCATTCAACTTCTTAATCTCAGTTGGGAACCCCAAATATATAGTACCAATTCTTCAGAATTGTTAGTGAATAATGTTCCTCAGCCACAGCAAATAAAGATTGCTACCTGTAAGGTGACATTGAGATTGTATCACCTTTTCCAGGGGACAAATTCTAGCTCTTTATCAGTCCAACTAGTCGCAAATGTCCATGAGATGCTTCTTTTTAAAACTGTGCTTTAAAAAATACCAGAGAACCTTCCTATGCTGACTTCATCCATCTTAGATGTCAGAGTATTTGTGTGTCTCCAAACTTTGGTCCACAAACAGGTTCTTTAACAGTGTAACTGGGTGATATCTTTACCCGGGCCACACATACAGCCTCCAGAAGACGGGAGCCATGATTCATTGATGCTGCTTACTCCTGAGTCACTTACGTCTCACTTCACTTTCTCTATCTTCAGTGATCTAACACATGCTGATCAGAGAATTCCTTTCTCACATCCCTTACCATTTACAGTAATATTTCCAGATGGCGGACTTGGGACCTTCACCTTGTTATCTAGCCTTTTTAAGAATTATGGACTCTGGTGGAGGTGAAAGCTCCATATTACGGTTCTGGAATTGAATGCCATTTGTCTAGCGTGAAACTATTCCTCCCTTTAACGAAGACCAGAGACTCATCGACCAAAAACAAATGTCTTCGTTAGGTCTCACTCTGCCATTATGTATTGTGTAAAGAGTATGACCAGACTAGATCTGTTTGTTACCAAGGAGAATATCCATTGTCTCCTGTTCTGCTAGAGAGGTCACTTCAGGGTCAAACAACACCCAGTGTTCCTGACAAACTCCCTTTTTCTTAGATTGGAATTGGGAATTCCTCTGTTCCATTCCATATAGACCTGCCAGAGCATATGCATTTAGAACGTAGAGGATTTAGAAAGAAGAAATTGAGAGAGGTGGCCAAAAAGAATGAGTCTGAAGAAGGTAGAAAGAGATGTTAGGCTGAAACAGGTTATTCCAGCAGCCCTGAAAGATGAAAATGATGAAAGGGCGTCAGAAAGGAGCAAGATGAACAAAATATGCACAAAATTCTACAGTGATCTCTAGTCCTCGCATATCAGTGTCCAGTGTACGCCGTCAAGGCAGCAGGCTACAGAAGAAGTTTGTGGCGTTATTTGGGAAGAAATTGAATACGCAGTTCGTAACATAAAGAGAAGGAAGGAGCCCAGGAGTGGAGGATGATTGGCTGTAATATCTCAAAGCAGGGGAATATACTCTCTTCAAAGCGTTGGCGCAATGGTTCACCATCTATATCCATAGTGTGTTCCAGATGCATGGAAGAAATCAAAAACAATACTATCGATGAAGAAAGACGATCCAGAAGAATTGAGCAAGTACCATCCAATCACATTCCTCTCACAAGTTTATAAGGTCTTCACCTGCATCATACTCAACTGGGTTAAGAAGGATCTTGAAATGCATGAAAGCAGAGAACAAGCTGGTTTCCGCTCAGGGTATTCGACAGTTGATCACATCCACTCAGTTAGGCAGCTCGTCAAAAAATGCAAGGAATACAAAGTATCATTGTGTCTTGCATTTGTCGACTACCAAAAGACATTTGACGCAGTGGAGATTAAAGCTGTACAAAACGTGCTCAACAAAATCTGAATCGACCCAAGGTACATTGACCTGCTGGAAAAAATTCATTGCAGTTGTTCGACAGAGATAACATTATTCAATGTCCCGTGCATTATTATTATACGTAGAGGAGTCAGACAAGATGAGTGTGTCACCGAAGCTGTTTTCAGCAGTACTGGAGTCACTGTTCAAAAAATTGTACTGGGAAGAAGGAATCAGAATTGACGGAGAACAGTTAATGCATCTTCTCTTCGCTGACGACTGTAATATTGGCAAAGGACACCGCAGAACTGGAGAACAAATTGCAGCAACTAAAAACACTTTCGCATGATATCGGGTTGGAAATGAACACATGGAAGACTTAAGTGGATGCGGAATGAGCATTGTGCAGCAGGAATCATCACTGTAAACAAGAAAGTAATTGAGGAGGTCAACAAATATATTTACCTGGGTCAGCAGCTGAACAGAGACAACTCATTTGAAGGGGAATGCAGTAGGAGGAGACAGGCGGGGTGGGCAAGTTTCATCAAAAGCGGAGGAAGAAAAATTCACTGTCACTCAGAGGTCAATGGAAAGGTGAATGTGTAAGGTATCGCTCCATGATCACATATTGAATGAGGTGATCAGAAGGCATACAGAGGTGACTGATGTAGTGCAGGCAATGTATAACAGAAAGAGGAGATGGGCTGGTCAGGTAGTCCACAGACAATAGGTGAACAACCTGCATCAGTGACTGAATCCCCAGAGACCACAAGCGACCACTGGGCATACCGAAAACGTGCTGGGCCAATCCTGTGACAAAACACTTTGGCCAGAAATGGAAAGAATGTGCTCGTAACAAAACAGAATGTTGTGGCATCGACTTGTTTTCGTGGAGGGATGGATGAGGACAAGCCAGACAAAGGTGATTCCATATAGGTTCTTACTGCACTCAGCACTGTTGTATCTGAGTGTGTTCCAATAGTGTATTAAGCAAGATGACCAATGTCACATGTTGTTCGTTCTCTTATCCTCTCCAGGGGGAGAAGTATATGCAGGGGCCAGTCTTGTTAAGGTTTTATAAAATATACATGTTGGTATGTATGTTAGAGAAGGAAAGGTCAAAGAAATGTGCCTTGCACTTGGAGTGGAAGGTGGGAAGATGTGTGATGGTCTTTAGTTCCTGGGGGAATTCATTCCACTTTTTTGGATTGGTCTCTGGGAAAGGTCTGTCTCCTGCACAGATGAGATTTACCTTTATTGTGTAGAGTTCCGTTGCACGAGAGGAGCAAAGTTGTCCGCCTCAGTCTTCATCCTGGAGCTTTAGGCGGTCTTTTAGATATCCTGGGCTCAGACCATGGAGTACCTTGAAGATGAGGATCAAGACCTTAAATTCAATTCACTATTCTATGGGAAGCCAGTGTAGGGAGCAGAGGTCAGGTTTGATGTGCTCACAGTAGCGTGTATTGCTAAAAAGATGTGCTGCAGCATTCTGTACCAGTTGGAGCTTCCGAAGTGCTGAAAGCTTCTTGCCCAGGTATATTGGTATGCTTATTCCATCTGAGAGTTGACAAAGGTGTGAATAACTGAGGGCAGGTCCTCATCTGCCAGGATGGGAAGAGGTCTGCTAGCCAACTGGAGATGATAAAAAGAGCTACTCACGATACTGCTGTGTAAGAGTCTAGTGTCTCCAAGGAATCCAAGAGTAATCCTAAACTACAGAGTGAATTGATCAGTTGTGGATGTGTGCCTTCAGTCAAAGGAGACTTCACTGTGGGTATCTACTCTTTAGTATGTTTTCATCTGTCCACCTGCATCATCCATTTCTTGCTCGGATTCAGCTTCGGCCAGCTGTTCTTCATCTGTGAGCTCATCTCATCTATACACTGGGTCATCTTAATGGTGGTAATGTGGTTATATGTAGTGAAGGATAGGTAGAGCTGTGTATCGTCTGCATATTGCTGGCACTTGAGTCCATGCATCTGACCAGTTCACTTAGTGGCTGCATAGAAATGTTGAAAAGGATTGGAGGGTGAAATTGTGGTCGTTTTCAATATTAGCTTGGCCTGCCATCTACAGCGGATGCATTGTTGTTTTTGTTTTGTGTGTGGTAGATTTGCAATCCTTGTTTACCTAGAATGCCTCAGCCCACTTTTCTAGGGGGGTTGTAGTGCTTGCTAAACTCCAAGTGGGAGTATACAGAGGCCACTCAAAGAAGAAAGAGGTTTCTTCCAGTAACTGGTCTTCGAATGTTGCCTCTGCATATTAATACTTACCACCCACCTTTCCCTCTTCTTTGGAGTCTCAGGTCCGGTTCTGCACTTAAGTTTTGCTGACATAGATTTGTTGGTTAGGAGTGTGAAACAAATCACATCCTTGCCTGACAAAGCTATGCCAGCAATAACTCTAGTGTAGATGCAGTTACACTGGCAAAGAAGTCCTTTTGCTGGCATAGCTTATTTTGCTTGGGGGATTGGTATAAACTATACCAGCAAATGAATTCTTTTGCTGGTATAAACTGTCTCCACTACTAGAGTTTGCTGTATTAGCTGTATCGGCACATGCTTTCGAGTGTAGACAAGGCCTCAAGTAAATAAATGTGAAATTAGGGAAGGAACTGAAGGGCATTTGGGGCCACTCCTCCCTCGAATCATCCGGTGGGATGGGGTGGAAGGAGTGAGTAGCCCCAGTGTGCACCGCTTGCTCGAAGAACTACAGTTACTGGTAAGTAACTGCAGAGCAGTCAATTTAATATTTTCCATAAAATCAATGATCATGATATTAATACAGCTTTAACCTCACAGCTATGTATTGTATTGCATCATCTGTTAAAGGAGAGTCTGCTCTTTCCAACTATCTAAAGAAAACTAGATTCTCAAAAAGGTGCCAGGAATATAAAATCAGTACAGGCTGATGGCTGATTTTTTCCATACAGTGTGTTTCGTAAAGAAAGAAGGCATCAGTTCTTAACTAATGTGGTCTCTGATTTCATCCCAGTCATTCTGTATAGGTGTGCTTTTTCCTATATGTGGCTCTTTGGAGAAGTTAGGTTATATAGTTTAGATGTTAAGCAAATTCTCAGTTAACTAGCTAGAACTAAGCCTTCATGTAGGTCATTAAGACAGCTTATACTGACTGAAGATAAACCTATGGGGAAAACCCATCTATGTTCAGATATTATCTAAATGGATTAAAGTGAACATATACTATTATGGCCTTGCAGGCTTTTCAATACCATAAGGCCTTGGATCATGCTCTACTAGGTTTAAAATAGGCTCCATCACTGAAATATACAAGGATGCTGCCTGGAGATCAATTCATGCATTTACTCAGCATTGCTTTTGATTTGTCTTTTAGATGTGAGACCCAATTCAAATTAGTGCTGTGACCTTAATGTAACTGAATTCTCTTCAGACCCCACCTGCTTTTAACGTTGTTACTATTAGTAATCTCCCCAAGTAGGGTTCCATACCGACCATACTCAAAGGAGAAAGAGAAGTTGTTTCCAGTATAAGTAGTCAGTTAAATAGATTGTCAGTATGGCTTCCTATACCCACTTCTTCAGATTCTTTGCTAAGGATTCTGATAAAATGGAAAGAGCTGATGGATAGTTGATGATGTTGCACTCCCTTAAATATCCTTGAGACCAAACATGTAGTGCTGCTTTCTAGAGTTCTGACTGGATTCCCCTGCATGTATATTCATTCATACTGGCAATCTACTCTAACTATTACCAGTAAGTACTCTGGCTTAATTTGAATAGATTTTCTTTGAATCTAGGCTTTTCATAGTTTCATCTACTTTATAGTAGGCTTGATTTTTATCTTAGTATAATTTATTTTATCTTTTTCCACTTTTCACATACAGCTTGTAACAGAACATGCCTTTGAAATTCCAGACAATGTTAGGCCTGGGCATCTCATTAAAGAGCTCTCTAAAGTGATTCGCTCTGTAGAGGTAAGACTGGAAGACATTACTGGTTACTGTGTTTCTCCTGTATCCTTTAATTATTTTAAAAGCTGCCATATTTACAAAAAGGATACTTGATCACTTTGAGCCTCATAGCTTTACGGTAGTTGCAACTTTAGTGTCATTGTTTTCTGCAGTGTCACTTTCTTATTGTCCTTGCCATTTATTTTTGAAAGTAGAAGGCCAGGTGGAAAATTTCTTTTGCGGTTGTCTAACTGCTAGTATTTCCGATTAACCAAAAACATAGCAATTTTTAAATTGTATAATCTTTATTTTAAAATTTAGAAAACTTAAATCTTTTCAAAAGCAAGTGAAAACTTTTAAGAGTTCTAGTTTTTAAATATTTACATTTTTTTTTTTTAGATTATGCTGTTGTAGTGTTGTACATTTGAGAGCCCTGTATTTTCTTAGATTTTAGTGTTTTGTCTCCTTGCTTCTCCCCAATCTGTCCATTTCTTTTGAACATTTTCTGCTCTTTTGTCTGGTATATCACAATCTTTTCTTTTTCCTTCATTTTTTCTTCTCTGTATTTTGTATTGGGCATACTGTGCTACTTTACTACTTAGCCCTTCAGTGATTAGGGTTCCTAGTCTCTTTGAAATGAACATAGTCTTGTGATGAGAGCAGTGCTGGAAACCAAGGAGAGTAGTGGTCTGGAGAGTGTAGTGGGTATATGCCCTGTAATTCTTTAGTGTAAACAGTGGTTAAGGCAGCAGAGTTGTCATGGCAATTTTTTTTTTTTTTTAAATCACAGTAAAAGTAAATTTAGTAAGAGTCACTGGATTTAGGAGGAAATGATGTGTAAAATCACAGGAATGCCATTTAAAGGGGGAGCGCTGTGGGGATGGTTGGGTTGGATCATGGACACACAGAAAAATCAGGGGCAAACAGAAAAATCATTGTATCTGAAATTTTGACCACTGTTACAAACAGCCTGCCCTAACAATTGTATGTGGAGGCGATTATGTTGTGGTAGCACTTAAAGGCCCCAATTAGGAGAGGGGTCTCCTGCTAGATGCTGTACAGATCCATCAGAAAATACAGTACCTCCCCAGAAGACCTACAGTTTTATTTTATGATTTTTCATTCATTTATGTAAATGGGAAACCCTAATTAAATGTGTGGACTTGTCCCTGACAGACCCCTCTGAAATATTTGTTTTCAATTAAAGGAGGAGAACAGCAAACCAGTTAAAACTCAGGGAATTCTTGGTATGTGCCCAATTTCACGATCCTCACATGAAGCAACCTCTCCTCACCATTCCAGAAGAAAAGTGAGGAAACTGCGAGATCATACAACCAAAGTTCCTTCTAATCTGGATATCCTGGAGCTCCACACAAGGGAGGTACTCAAAAGGCTGGAGATGTCCCCATGGGAGGAGGCAAGTATCACATTGCATGGACATAAAAGACAAAAACTAGAATGTATAAAAAGTTTAAGCCATATATTAAGATGTGAAAAATCGCATAAGAAATTGGATAAAAAAAGTATTATAATTCCACTGTATAAATTACATAACTCTCACCTAAATTACTGTATAGAGATCTGGTCATCCTATCTCAAAAAGAATATAGCAAAACACAGGAGATAGAGGATAAAAATAATTATGGCATGAAAGGTCTTCTAAAACAGTGAAAATATTGGGAATATTTAGTTCAGACTGGAGAGGTTGAAAGAGTATGTTAGAAGTATGCAAAACAGTGAATGTCAAGGAGAAAAGTGAATTGGGTGCTCTTATTTGTTGTTTTCTCATAATACAAGATCAAGAGACATTCCATTAAACTGAAAGGCAACGAGTTAAATTTAATTTTTATATGTAAAATAATTAACCTGTGAAACTCATTGCCATAATATGTAATTGAAAAAGAGCCTAGAAGGATTAAAAAATATTTCTCCATTTATATGGAAATTGTGGACATAGTTTTTCATCTAATGTAATTGTGTATTTTCTAAAAGGGATGTAAACACTCCTGTTTCAAAGGATAAGCCATTCTTGGAGTTAGGAAGAAAGTGCAATTTATGGGCAGGTTACTGGGCATTGTGGGATTTTTCCACTGGCAGAGACCAGCTAGTGGGTGTGATGTTTTGGGGTCCACCCAGACCAGTAAGGGGTTCTGTTATTGCCTGCCATGTAACTTTGGGAGCCTTTGTGTTGGTTCAGTTCCCTGACACCAGTATGCCTCAAGCATAAGGTCTCATCCTGGCTCTCATCAGCCTAGTTACTCTTTGCTGAGTGACACCAACCTTCCAATTCCAGATCTCCCCAAATACATCCTCCCCATAAGTTCTTAGATAGCAGATACTCAGATCATTCCCCTCTGGTGTGTTACACCCAAGGCATGAAGCCTGCCCCCCAGTTATTAGCTTATTTTGGCATACATACTCTACACCATTTGTCCATTAGAGAGCTGCTTGGGGTAAAAATAAACAAAAAGTTTATTTAATAGAAAAAACACAGATTCAAAGATGAAATAGTAAGGAAAGCAAACATGTACAAGTTACATAGAATTTAAACAGATGCAAGCTCAGGCTTTACACTTTCATATTAGATAAAATCTTTTTGTCTAATAATAGTTACCCTATTCTCTTAAGTTTTCCAGCATAGATCCTAGCTACAGGAGGGATCCAGCGTTCATGAACAGTCTCCCACAAAAAGACTTTCATCTAAGTTCTGGATGCTCTTTAGTTCAAACCTCTTCCATTTTAAAAGCGTTTGCAGAGTTTTCTCCTTTAGTATCTCTCTCTCTCTCCCTCCCCCCCCTCCAAAATGTGGAAAAGTTCCCCCTTGCTTCGTTTCGAAAGACTGGGGTTTTCTTTTTGGTTTTAAGCTGTTCTCATTTGCTGTGATGGTGTCTCATTATTTTTCCTGGACTGAACAAAGGCTCGGTGCTTGAAGTCAGGCTCATCTGTTTGGGGAGGTAGCCCCCCTCTGCCTGAGAGGAGGTGTTGCTGAAGTTGCACCACAGTTAGTTTCAATTTTTTATACACACACACATACACCCTTCATAACCATAACCTGTATACTTAGTTCATAATGACTATTCAGTTCAGTGCATTCAAGCTTTCATAAAAGATCTTACTTGATATACTCTTATAGTAAAATAGCATAGTAATCATTTGGTTTAACTGTTTAGTTTGTTGGGTTTAAACCTTCTTGTCCTCCTCTTGGAGTGTCTGGACCTGATTGTCACGATGGGCTAGGTAGTAGTTGCCATACCAATTGCCCACTTAGCCTTTGGTTTGCATCACCCTGTTGCTGTTCCTATGATTCGAGAACAAGGATAACTTCTAGAGGAAGCAGTTTTCAACATACTTGTCTAGAAGGATGTTTGGAATATAGCAATGGAGGGTGGTCATAATAAGCAGAAAAAATCCACAGGTGAGGAAATGAAATCCAGCAATTCTGTATTGCTGATATCCAAGCCTGTTCTATCCAAGCCACTTCAGCCATTGATAGCCAGCTTCAGCTTTCCTCTGCTGGCTATCAGAAATATTCACTATGATCTTTTGGGAAGAAATGCTGTTGTGGATTCCAGAGAAAATAAATTTGTGTAAACTCTTGTCATTTGAGGACATAATAAACAGTCCTGCTTTTGGTTCTTTAGGACATAGCAAACTCTAAACTGAATGGAAGATTTAACAAGCCCTTTCAGCCATCTTCTACAGTACCTGAATGGAGAACAAAAGACAATGATCTACGCCTTCTGCTTTCAAATGGAAGAATCATTAGGTATAAAAAGTTGCTTATAGATCACTTGTTCAGTCATTTTGGATTGGCGCAGTCTCATTTTTTGACAGAGTTCTTCCCTTCTTCTTCTGGTAACTTGTCTTCCCTCACACTTACCATAAAGCTTCATGCTGGAAGCAGAGTGGAGAAGGATCCACTAGCACCTCTGTGCTTGCTATACTGCTGGGGAAGCAAAGAGGAACTAGGATGGTGGGAGGGAAAGAAAGAGGAAGTGTCTTGCATGTGCATTTAGGTAGTATTAAATTCAGTTATTTGATTAAACTTCAAATTGTAAATATTTTTAAATACACAGATTTGTTAGAAGGGTAAAGTAAATACTCTCCAAATGAAAATTTCTCATCAGAAATACCATAGGGTCAAATTTAATGTGTTCAGAGTCCAGGTTCCAGGAGGAACATGAATGTACTAATAAATCTTCTCAAAACATGCTGACATAATTATGATACACAAAAAAGGAAGTAAAATGTGGAACCATGTGGCTGTTGCTGCAGAGGGAATGCAGTGGGAAAATGTTTGGTAGAAGGAGAAGAAAAGGGCAGACAGTGTGAGAATGAGAATCTTGCCTCTAAGAGAATATTGTAAATAATAAAGAATGTGAACAACTGTTTTATGTAAGACTCTGTAAATAATATAAAATTCAGTAAATAGCGTTTGTAACATTTCAATTTTTTGTGAGATAGAGATGAGCGACGACCATTTACAGATCGAAGTCTTTACACGGCAGACAGTGAGGATGAGGATGACAGGACAAGGTCAAAAAAGACGAAGACTATTAAGATGGAAGACCAGAGCTCAGGGTTGGAAGGACAAGGGACTGCAGATGCCCAGAAACCACTGAACAGTAAGCTTGTTTTTGCTGGAACTGAACAATTCCGCATCTTTTATGACCAGAACAAAGTCCACTTGTACTGTGCACCTTGTCTGTGGAACTTTGTATCAACCAACTGGAAGGTGGCTTTTCACCAAATGATTCTTGCTTTAGGTACATTTGGCTAAGTGTGTGATATGTAGGTATGTAGATAATTATGAACCAAAAACTGGTGCCTCCATCATTTAAGGTTGAGTTGCGCTTTTCACTTAAAGCAGGAATTCTACCTCTTTGTTACTTATGGAAAAATACAGGGTTATCCTTCCTAAAATTACAGCACTTACTTTGAGTAAAGAATAAATTTTCTGAGACTTTTCAAGTAAATCTGGTAAATAATTTGAGTAAAAATTAATTTGAAAATGGGTCCTTTAAGAAATTTAGCACCCAGTGTCAGACTTTGTCTCGAGTGATCTTAACTGAATAATAGACTTTTCGAACTTCCCTTATAGTTAAAACTCACTGAGATTTTGTGCATAGGCTGCAGTTGAAGAATTTAAGGCAAATTGTAATTTTTTGCCATTATTCTTCATAACTGAAGTTGTATGCAGAAGCTAAAGAATAGCCTCATGCAGAGAATTACATGAAGAAACTGCCCTCTTTAAAAGAGCTGTCATCTTCCATTGTTCTTAATGGTGCTAAGGCCACAGTTTGTCCTTAGCAAAGATTGGCCACTGTCTCCATTCACTTGTTCCTCAGAATGTTCCCTTCTGCCTCTTGACAACATAAGGAGCCATCATCTTCCATGGGGGCAGATTGGCTTCATTTTCACAGCGGGTGATGGTGGCAATTTTGAAAGAGGGCAGTTCTTTGTGAGTTTCTCTGAGGAAGATTTTATGCACCAGTTTCTGCTGTTAGATAACTTTTCAATTATAAAAAGTTTAAAAAAAAATAAAATCTTAAATTTGTTTTCAAAAGCTATCCATTGCACCAGATTTACTCAATGGATCGAACAGGAGGGAGGGGTAAAGAAGTGTATATGTGGATGTATGCATGCGCCTGAAAGTTGTAGATGGTGCAACAGGGAGGGGGAAACTGCAGCAGGTCTGTGGAAGACAGGTGGGAAGGGGGTAATTTGGGATGTGTGCAGGGGAATATAGAAAGTTGCAACAGGCATGGGGAATTTGAAAGACAGGAGGGAGAAGGAAATTGGGATGTACCTTCTAGCTGCTTTGCACTGCTCTGGCAAAACAAAGTAGCAGTAAAACTGGCTGGTGTGCTCTAGCTGCTTATAGGAACTGCCATACTGGATCAGACCTGAAATCTATGTAGTCAAGTATCCTGTCTCCAACAGTGGCTAGCACCAAAAGCTTCCAAGGAAGATGTAAGGACTCCATAGTAGGCAGATGTAGGATATGTCCCCCACGTTAGGTCTCATAGTTAGATTGGCTTAAGCCCTGAAGCATAAGGTTTAATATCCCTTCTGAAATTTGTGCTAGCATGAACTATGATAATTCTGGATATTTTTGTTACCCAAATGTCTGATCGCTTCTTGGCCTCAGTGGTTTCCTGTGGCAATATGTTCCATAGTCCAAGTACATGTTGTATGATAAAATATTTCCTTTTATCAGATTTGCTACCTTTTAATTTTGTCAGATGTCCCCTCGCTCTTGTGTTATGCGACAGGGAGAACAGAAGCTCCTGATCTACCTTCTCTAGACCATTCATTATTTTATGTATATTTATCTTGGCTCCTTTTTGTCTCCTTTCTAAGGTGAACAGTCTGAGTCCTTTCATATGAATTTTTCCACGCCCCAAATGTTCTTGCCATCCTTCTCTGAATCCCCTTTAATTCTTCAATATCCTTTTAGAAATGGGCTGACCAATACTACGTTCAGTATTCTGGATGAGGCTGTACCATAGATTTTATAGAATGGTATTATAATTTCCATATTGTTCTCCATCACGTTGTTTATCCTAACACTTTGTTTACTGTTTTTCACTGTAGTTGCACATTAAGCAGAAGTCTTAATTGAGCTGTCTATAGTGATACCCAGGTCCCTTTCCTGAGTTGGTAGTTAGAACCTTATAAGGTGTATGTTCCTCTCCCCACCCACCCTCCATGTGCAGTACTTCACTATTATCAACATTAAAATTCATTTGCCATTTTTGTTGCCCATTCACCTAACTTGGTAAGGACTGAAATCCTCTTTGGTCTTGACTAACCTAAACTGTGTGTTCATATCTGCAAATCATTAAAAAATCACATGGCAATAGTCTCTTTGAGATTCTTGTTTAGTTTTCATGTATGAAACTTTTAATTAGAAACAACAAGGAAATTCCAGGACACAAACTGTTAAGATGTAGTTAAGGTTAAGACTACATATCAGTAATTTGGGGTAAAGGCATCTAGAGAGAGATCTCTCTTAAAAGGAAAGCAGCTTCATTAACTAACATAACATAAGATTTTATAGATTGATTTTTGGACATTTGTGGGGACTTTTGAAACCAGATGTTGAAAACTAAATACATGTGATTATTGTTTTTGAAGACGAATGTGAAATGATAGATCTAAGAACTAATTTTGTCCTTTATTTCCAGTGTTCTTTGAAAGTGTGAAATCAGAACTCAGGAATGGATCCTCAGAGTACTCTGATATTTCTGATTCAGAAGAATCTGAGCCTGATTGCACTACCCAGGTAAATGCTAGAGAAGGAAACAGGAGTTGGTCAAATGAAAATCAAAGTAGTATTTTATTTATTTATATTCATGTCTTAAAATCTCTGGATACATGTACAAAAAAAATCTTAAAAATCCATTCATGAACAAATTGGGCCAATATCTAAAACTAAAAACTATCCCAAATTTGCTCACGTACCTAATTCTCACACTCACTCCAATACTGGAGTGTCACTGGCAAGATATGATTTCTTGAGTAGGGATCTTTTGAGCGTTGGACCACAAAGGGGTTTGTGTAGGATAACAGGGAAACCCAAGTGTATATGCCATGAGCGCTAGTGAGGAAGGTATGTAATAGCCTTGCAATGTTTGCCCAAAACATCCCATTCCAGGTATTGATCTTGCAGGGAAAGTGTTGTGTGGTTTGGGGCAGGTGGCTTGTTATCCCATCCTGGTAAAAAGGAGATGGAGGTGACTGTAGGGAGGATCTAGAATATTTTCTGAGCAGTCCTGAGTACAGAAGTGCAGAACACGCTAAGCTTGCTGAAAAGGCTTAAGCTTAGCTGTTTTGATTTCTTTGATGATAAAGCCAAAGCTCAGGAATGGGGATATGAGTTTTGACTATACTCTTTTTTTAAAAGCAGGTTGGGAAAGTACCTACTCTCATTCCCCCAACTGCTTTTGTAAGCATAGAGCTCCTCTGCAGAGACTCTTCTGTAATACACATGCTGTTTTGATAAGTCTTGCTTGTGCTCAGCACAAGTTGAAAGACATGTGAATGGTAGATGCAAATATAGCAAGGCTGTCATTGTGAAAGTTCTGCCGGGAGTCACTGGGAAGCTGCGGCCTCAGACCTCCTTTTGCAGTCAGCCAAGCATGAAACTGATTTAGAATTACAGAAGAGTTTTTGAATTTCAGTAATGTGCTTTTGGACTGTTAAGTGTTAAGTTGTGTGCTGAATACTTATGACCTTGAGAAGTTGTCATCTTTATCTTACTTTCATTGTTTAAGTAGGGGGTAAAGACCTTCTTGTCATGCTTCTGTCTGCATTCATGGATGGCATCTTCAGCAATTCAACTCAGTATTTTATTGGGTTTTTTTTCATCTGTAGAATCAGTAGCATTACATAGCAGTGTGGTTTTCCCTTGGATATATGTAGCCATTATTGAATTATTTTCAATGTTCCATCAGCGGTTTTGCAATACTGTTGATGATTCTTTTAGCTCCACCTGTATTTTTTTCTTTTCTCTTCATTTACAACATATAATAGTGTGTTTGGCATGTTTAAATTAGAGCTGTCGATTAATCGCAGTTAACTCATGTGATTAACTCAAAAAAATTAATCGTGATTAATTGCAGTTTTAATCGCACTGTTAAACAATAGAATACCAATTGAAATTTATTAAATATTTTGGATGTTTTCTTCATTTTCATATATATTGTATTCTGTGTGGTAATTGAAATAAAAGTGTATATTATTTTTATTACAAATATTTGCACTGTAAAAATGATAAAAGAAATAGTATTTTACAGTTCACCTCATACAAGTACTGTAGTGCAATCTCTTTGTCGTGAAAGTGAAACTTACAAATGTAGATTTTTTTTTAGGTTATATAACTGCACTCAAAAACAAAACAGTATAAAACTTCAGAGCCTACCAGTCCACTCAGTCCTACTTCTTGTTCAGCCAATTGCTAAGACAAACAAGTTTGTTTACACTTACGGGAGATAATGCTGCCCTCTTCTTATTTACAGTGTCACCAGAAAGTGAGAACAGGCATTTGCATGGCACTTTTGTAGCCAGCATTGCAAGATATTTATGTACCAGATATGCTAAATGTTCGTATGCCCCTTCATGCTTTGGCCACCATTCCAGAGGACATGCTTCCATGCTAATTACGCTCATTTGAAAAAATAATGCATTAATTATATTTGTGATTGAACTCCTTGGGGGAGAATTATGTCCCCTGCTGCTTTATCTGCATTCTGCCATATATTTCATGTTCTAGCAGTCTCGGATGATGACCCAGCACATCTTCATTTTAAGAATGCTTTCATTGAAGATTTGACAAAACGCAAAGACGGTACCAATGTGAGATTTCTAAAGATAGCTACAACACTCGACCCAAGGTTTAAGAATCTGAAGTGCCTTCCAAAATCTGAGGAGGACGAGGTGTGGAGCATGCTTTCAGAAGTCTTAAAGAGTAACACTCTGATGTGGAAACAACAGAACCCAAACCACCAAAAAAGAAAACCAACCTTCTGCTGGTGGCATCTGATTCAGATAATGAAAATGAACGTGCGTCGGTCTGCACTGCTTTGGATTGTTATTGAGCAGAACCCGTCAGCAGCATGGATGCATGTCCCCTGGAATGGTGGTTGAAGCATGAAGGGACATATGAATCTTCAGCGCATCTGGCATGTAAATATCTTGTGTTGCCAACTACAACGGTGCCATGCCATGAGAATGCCTGTTCTCACTTTCAGGTGACATTGTAAACAAGAACTGGGCAGCACGATCTCCTGCAAATGTAAACAAACTTGTTTGTCTGAACAATGAGGAGTCCTTGTGGCACCTTAGAGACTAACAAATTTATTTGGGTATGAGCTTTCGTGGGCTAAAACCCACTTCATCAGATGCATGGAGTGGAAAATACAGTAGAGAGGTATAAATACACAGCATATTAAAAGATGGGAGTTGCCTTACCAAGTGGGGGGTCAGTGCTAATGAGCCAATTCAATTAAGGTGGAAATGGGCAAGAAGAAGTGGGTTCTCCACTGTAGGTGTGCTTGTGTCCCTGCATTGTTGATCAGAAAACTTTGATAGCAGTGTCCGTTCTGCCTGCACATGCACTGTGACCTCCTCATGCTCTGTCACAAGGCTAACCGGCGCACATAGGCGAACCCCCTCAGTTTCTTCTCAACTGCCACTGGCTAGAGACGGAGCCATTAGCGGTCCGTTTGAGGATCCTTTTTTTTTTTTTTTCCTTCCCCCCTTCAGCATTTCAATAGCTATTTAATCCCCTTTTTCTCTTAGTTGTAGATTTTCTTTGTTTTTCTCTCCTCCCCTCCTCCCCCCAAAAGAAAAGACTTTTAGTTCCCCTTTGTCTAGGGCTCTTTTCCCCCCAGCGTGGGGTATGCCTGGCTCATTTGGCTTCAAGAAGTGCTTCTTGTGTAAAGAAACCACCCCTCTAGCAGCTAAACATTCTCACTGTATCCGCTGCCTCAGGGAAGGGCACATTTCTCAGAAGCATGTTCTCTGCCAGCAACTCAAGCCCAGGTCTCAGAAGGCCAGGGAGCTGAGACAAAAACTTATCCTGATGGCGGCAGCTCTACAGCCTCTGCTGGACCCGTGCCAGGAGTCACCCAGATGGCACAAATCTTCCACATAGCCCTGGACATTTAGGGACTATGGGTCAAAGAAAACAGCCGCAGACCCCTCACGTAAGACTTGTAAAAAGAGAGCCGTAAGCCCCGAGTCAGCCAAAAAAGATCGCTGTCATGCTCAGTATCGTTGGCACCGAGACAGTCCAAACACAGTACCCACAGCTCATGAGTGTCAGAAGTGACAGGTACTGTTGATGTGTCTAAAGGCCTGATGGGCATTGGCACTGAGCCAAAGACACAGACTATCCACCACTAAGAAGATGCTGCCAGTACGAGCAGCACCACTGGCACTGTCAACAGTGAGCCACCTAGCCTCGGAGCACTCAACATGGCCAAAATCCCCTGTTCCCTCCAGACCAACCCACCAACAACTGCCATTGGCACTGGTTCGGTCAGCACCACAAGAGTTCCGGCACTCAAGAAAACTCATGGTATAAGATATACCAGTCTCCCTTGATCGGTGCTGGGGCTCCAGTACAGAGTCTTCTCCGGACATGGTAATCTTCACCGACAGCGTGTCACACACCTCCACTTTCTAGTGGTGACTCAGATCTCTGACCACGCCTTGCATGCTCCTTATGGTGCCCGATATCAACCTGGGGCTCCCCAGTCATATTCTCCTCCTGCTCCTCAGCCACTATGGTACGGCCGGCCATGGGCACCACCACCACGCACTATTGCACTGCCCTAGCAGCCCTACTGGGATCCATGGGCAGCATATAGACTTTACATCTCCTAGGCACCCATCATGTAACTCACCACAAGCCCTTGAGACTCTCCCCCTCAGCCACGGCATTCAGAACTGCCGAACCTCCAGAGGAGATCATAGAGGAACCGGAGGGCAGATTCAAGGAGGAAGTCATGTCGAGGACCAACATCTGTATTTCCCCAAATGAGGCAGGGGTGGCCCCTCCACCATCCTTAGCTGATGATTTCGGGCTGTTTCAGAATTTGGCTAAAAGGGTAGCAGACATGCTGCGGATATCTCTAGAGGAGGTAAAAGATACCCATCATAAGCTCCTGGATATCTTGTACTCCTGCTCCTCCTCCAGAATAGTCCTCCCCATCAACATATCTTGTTCACTCACATACCTGTTGATGAAGACAGCCTTCCTGGTGGCAATCACCTTGGCAAGAATAGGGGAAATAGCAGCATTGATGGCAACCCCCCTGCATATACTATTCTTTTGGGACAAGGTCACTCTCCGATCACACCTGAAGTTCATCTCCAAGGTGACCTCCCCTTTTCACATAAACCAACTGATTCACCTCCAACATTTTACCCCACCTCACTATAACAGGGAGTATGTACTGCATACACTAGATGTTAGGAGTACCCTGGCCTTTTACCTGGATAGGACGGAGGCTTTTAGGAAGTATCCTAAGCTTTTCCTTTTCATTGCAGAGAGGTCTAAGGGCAAAGCGATATCTGCTCAGAGACTGTCCGAATGGGTCTCAAACTGTATCAAACAATGCTATCCGGTTCACAACATAGTACCTCCATCCGGAATCTGCACCCACTTCATGAGGTCGGTTTCCTCCTCCATCGCCTTCCTCAAATTTGTCCCTATCTCAGAAATCAATAGAGTGGCACCCTGGGAGTCTGCAAGTATCTTCACAGAATATTACACTATTACCAGCGATTCTGCTTCTGTTGCCATCTTCAGCTGCACAGTATTGTCATCTGTAACAGACTTGACTCCGAAGCCCCAGCCCTCCATTGGGGATACTGCTCAGAAGTCACCTACTGTGGATCACCCTTAGGGATACTACTTGAAAAAGAAGAGGAAGTTACTCACATTGTGCAGTAACAATAGTTCTTCAAGATCTGTGTCCCTATGCGTGTTCCACAACCCACCCTCCTCCCCTCTACTTTGGAGTTCTTGTTAAGGACTTTGCGATAGGGAAGGAACTGAGTGGGATTTGCCAGTGCACACTGGTTAGCCTCGTGAGGGGCAGGGGTACGAGGAGGGAGCAGAGTTTGTGCGGGCCAAATGGACACTGCTGTCAAAGTTCTCTGATCAGCAGCACAGAAACGCAAGTGGAGCACGCAGAGAGAGACATCTTGAAGAACCATCGTTACTGCACAAGGCAAGTAACTTCCTCGTTAAAGTTAGTTGTTGGCCTTTCAGTTGTTATGGCATAATCGCTGATCTGTCACTTTTTGGGAGGCAAAGATTAACAGATTTCTCCTACAAATGAAGCTGATGTTGAAAGGACTGTTTTGTTCTGTTTGTACAGTGCCTAGAACGGTGGGATCTTAGTCCATGACTGGGGTTCTGAGGTACTACAATAATACATATATTTAATAATAATAAAGAGCTGCTGAAAGGTATGGAACAGGCACCTAAATTATAATCCCAGTTATGTTTTTAGACTGATGGTGGCATCAAAAGTCTCATCACTTGCCTTTTCACAGACTTGAAATTAGAGCCTAAAGTTTTATAGTACCAAAAAAAGTGCTCATGTAAATACAGTACTTCAGAATTTCAAAAAATTTAAAAAATTCCCTCCCCACAGTAACCTCCACTGAGGTTTTTGTTTTAAAAAAGACAACCCAATCCCAGATTTTTCACAGCCTTGATTTCTGTTCTGTTGATAAAGGTATTCTTCCACATCATCAACACATCAGTTTGTTAGGGTACTTAACATATAGAAATCTGAGATTTCTACTGCTTTAGTAATCTTTTGTTCTATACTCAATAAGCAATATATAAATTCAACAGCATACATCCAGAGCATATTTCCATTACAGAACCAAACAAAGGGGTATAATTAAGATTGGGTGGGCACTGTAAGGCAGCTGAGATGAATAGTGAATGATGGATCATCTGACATGCAAACTGGATGGATTCTGTAATTGCCTATTTTCAAATTTTAATTTTTGAAGTTTATAAAGTGTAGAGTGTTTTTGTAAGACAAGTTGGGTTTTTGGAGGTGTTAGCTGTAAATCTCTGAAACACACTTTCAACCTTTTTGACCAAATTTGATAAAATCGGATATATTAGACCTGTATATGTGTTCAGTGTTACGGCATTCTGTGCACTATTAGCTATTTCTGAAAAACTAATTAACTGAAAGATGGAGAACCTTTAAGTCTAGATTAGAATCGCAATGATAACTTTAGAATTTATGATGTTCATCTTATGTACTATTTGCTCTTGTTCTAGCTAAAGAATTCCTCTACAGAGGAGTCAGAAAGCTCAGGTGATGAAGAGAAACAGGAGGTAACATCAAATTTCAAGGAAGAATCTAAGATAAGGGACCTCTGTCAAACTACCCAGAAGCCATCTAAAAACGAAACTCCAAGTAAAGGGTGAGATAAATGATGTGGGAGGTCTGGTTTATAAATTAATAAGAACTTCCAGACAAACATATTTGTAAGCCTTTGTTTAATATGAATATAAAAATTATTTCCTTCAGTGAAATTAAAATTCCCTTATGTACTGTCTGATCTGTTTTTCTAGGGAATGTCCTACCTCGACAAGTACAGAAGAAGAAGCTATTCAGGGCATGCTTTCTATGGCAGGATTGCACTATACCACATGTTTACCAGGTCATACACAAAGCACAGACTGCACAGCTAAAAGAACCTCTCATCAGGAACACAGAAGTTACCCCAGAAGTAAGCATAAGGACAGGCAGCCATCCCAGAGTCATAAAACAGAATGTGGTAGGTACTTACATAAACTATCATTGGCACACTATGTTGTTACACTAGGGCTAGGATTTCAAAAATAAGTGCCTAAAATTAGGTTCCTAGAGCCATAGTGAAGTTCCTAAATAAGTATGGCATACTTTCCAGAAGTCAGTGAGATAACAGTGTGCTCAACACTTCTGTAATCCAGGCCAAATCTATTTAGGAGCCTAACTTTAATGAGGCCTTAGCTGTCAACCTAAAAGTTTCTTCAGCATCTTTCGGTGTTACAAGAGTTGCACTGGTACGGATGGATGAACTGAAAGCTATAATTCCCTCCAGGGGAAAAAGCTGAAAGCAATAGTTCATAAGGTCTCCCTAGCTGCCGCTTTCATGGTATATGCCTTACTAGATAAACCTTAGATTCTCAGTCTGCTTGACGGCTTCTAATACAGTCTCTTTAAAAAGCACATCTGGATTTGTTCCTGGAATGCAGATGTAAAGGCTAGACAGCTAATGGCTGCATCCTTATTCTCACAGGGAGATCAGTTTGGTAAAACTTAGAAAATGCTATAGCTGAAGCAGCTGATAAAGGAAACTTTTACATTTGGTGAAATGAAAAACGAAAAATCAGTCTCTATTACAAGAATGGGGAAGTCATTTTGTAGTCCACAATATTCAGATACCTACAAAAATAGTTTGGAAAAGGAGAAAGTTCTGCAGAGATGAAAGAAAAGATATATTCAGAGAAAAATACTCTCTGGCGTCTCTGCAAGGGTGCAGCTCATCGGGTGACACCAAAAGTTTTATCTATAGAAATGAACTGTGCTGGAGAAATGAGTCCTAGACATAATATAGAAAGGGATATGTAATAGAATTGAAGAGGGTCCCAAAGATACAGAATAGCATCAGAAGTTTTAAAAACAAAAAACAAAACCCCAAAGAATAAATGTAGGATGGAAGCAATAATAGAGGCATGCAATTCAGCAGAGCTAGGAACTGGAGATTTCTCAATACTTTTTGTGGCCCATCAGTGCATCTGGGTAGATGGGGAGGAATCTGTGCTGATACTGGAACAGGGTACCAAGAAAATTTAAATTTCACAGAGAGCCTTTTTGTAGTCTCTCTCTAGTATTAGCAGATTCTCTCAACATCAATAGACCTAAAAGAAACACATGCCTATTCCAAACCTCCACATGAAATTCCTCCATTTTTCTCATAACAATTTGTATTTCTGTTACAAATTCTTATCGTTGAGATTATTGACCTGTCCCATAATCTCCACAGATGTCTTAGCAGTCTACATAGCAGCTCTCTGAGATAAGAGAATCTATACCATCCTTTCTTACACTGTTTATCAGAGCTCAGAAGACAAAGTCAGACAGTACAATAGCACTACAATTCAGTTCTTTCAAGTATATGACTTCCTGATAAACCACAAAAAACACCTGCATTCAGCAAGATCATGAGGCATCCAGATAGTTACAAAGAGAGATCATTTATTGTGTAGGTGAAGCAATCAAAGATTACAGCTATATTTAAGATTGTTTCAGCAGAAACCAGAAGTCACAATTGTCATCTTGTGAGATTCCTTGGGATGCTTGGATCTTGCATTGATTCTTATCTGGACAAGGTAACATAGAACTGCTACAGACCTTTATGCTATCCATTCTTCCTTGGATATCAGCCAGTCTGGGAAAAAGTAGATAGTTCCAAAATACCGGCTTATCACTCAGGAAGAACCAAACACTACTTACCATGGACAGAATTCTGGGAGCCTACGTTAGTAAAATGGTTCAGGGGTTATACTTTAAGGAGCTGTCAAAAAACTGACTAGAGTTCAGGCCATTTTGACTAGGTCTGTAAGAGTTTTAGGAAGAGATGTCTTAAACATATTCTGGGAATGACAGTCACCACCACTGTAATAACATGCATCATTTCCCAAGGAAGAAAGAAATCCAGTTGGCCTCTGTCTAAAAAGCAGTCCACCATCTGTCATGGGAAAAGAGAAATTTGTTCTTGAAAACTCTTCACATGAAAGGGAAAAAAGAGATCAGCACTGCCTGGCTATGACACAAGAATTAGACCAAGTGGAATGAAGTCTCAGCCAAAGATCTGTTACCGTGATGATTCACCGATTCAGTCAAATCACTGATTCTTCTTTGAGTGGCCTCTGCATAGTCCCACATTTGGGATTCAGCAGCCACGTGCAGCTCAGAAGGTGGAACATAACTAGCATTGCCCATTTGAGCTCTCACACACCCCTCTTTGCTGGGCCCTTACCTGTTCATGAGCATTCTAGGGCGTGTCTGTAAAAGGAGGCATAGTACTCCAATTACCTCTGCTCTTTCCACCTGCCAGAGATGACAGATGGGGAACAGCTCTGAAGAAAATCATCCCAGACCTCTTAAACAGTGCTTTAGTTGTTAGTTTCTTAGGTAGCCTATTTTTAAGTAACATTAAGGTTTTTAGTCCTCTCAGAAATAGACCCAGCAATCTCCTACACAGGCGCCAACTTTCCTTGGTGCCGGTGGGTGCTCGCGCCCCTGGCCCTGCCCCGACTCCGCCCCCTCCCAGCCCCTATTGGACCCCTCCCCAAATCCCTGCCCTGGCCCTGCCTCTTCCTCAAGCGTGCTGCGTTCCTCCTCCTCCCCACTCCCTCCCAGTGCTTGCTGCACAAAACAGCTGTTTTGCGGCGCAAGTGCTGGGAGGGAGGGGGGAGAAGCAGGACACGGCGGCGTGCTCGGGACAAGGTGGAGGTGGAGCGGAGGCGGCGGTGAGCTGGGGTTGGGGGGTGGGTTGGGGAGCTGCCAGTGGGTGCAGAGCACCCACCAAACTTTTTCCCTGTGGGTGCTCCAGCCGCGGAGCACCCACGGAGTCAGCGCCTATGATCTCCTATATCCTTTTCTACCCATCTTCCATTTAACCAAAGTTACACACAATATCTAAGTGAAAGAGGCTTCAGTTACCTTAAAAAAAACTGTACTGACCAAGAAGGCTGTGATTCTCCAGCCTGATGTTGGTTAAGTTTTCTATTCTGCTCCCAATCCACATTGGTTTTCTCAGCTAAGTCCTATCACCCATCCAAACCTGACAGAATTGCTGTCCTGGGATGCTCCTGGGCATGAGGTTTACAAATCATCATTGTTGTCAACTTTCATTTTCCTTCATATGGGTATTTAGATTGTAACACTGTAGAGTTTTGTGTCTTGCACAGTCACAGAATCACAGAAATATGGAGCTGGAAGGGACCTTGAGAAGTCAAGTCCAGCCCCCCTGTGCTGTGGCAGGGCCAATTAAAATAGGCCACCATCCCTGAGAGGGGTTTGTCCAACCTGTTTTTAAAAACCTCCAGTGATGGGGATTCCACAACCTCCCTTGGAAGCCTATTCCAAAGTTTTTCCTAATATTTAACCTAAATCTCCCTTTCTGCAGATTAAGCCTTTTACTACTTGTCCTACCTTCAGTGGACATGGAGAACAATTGATCACTGTCCTTTTTATAACAGCCCTTAATGTGTTTGAAGATTATTAGGTCTCTCCATAGTCATCTTTTCTAAAGAATAAATCTGCCCTGTTTTTAATCTTTCTTCATAGGTTAAGTTTTCTAAACTTTTCATCATTTTTGTTGCTCTCCTGTGGACTCTCTCTCCAGGAAAAATGGGGACACACTGAAGTGTGGCACCCAGAATTGGGCACCGCACTCTAGCTGAGGCTATCCAGCCACAGCATATCAGCACTTTAAAAAAAAACAACAACAACAACAACAAAAAAACAGTAGTGAATGTGAGTTGCAGAAGATTTGCACCTTTTGTGGACTTTCTTACAAGGATGCAGAAAAGTCAAGAAACAGATATTAAGGAAGCATCCACCAGGCATAATTTGATGGTTCTTAGACAGTACTGTGGCAATGAGGGCAGCTGTTTTCAACATCAGTACTTTCAGATCCACCTTTGCTGTGTTTATCAGACTTTCATATGGAAGCTCAGCAGAAATTTGGGCAATTTGATGTGTCAAATAGGTATGGAGGGGAAGTGAGAAATCTGACATCTCTGATGTGTGAGAACTGTGGTAACAGACACTTGTATTATGAAATAATTGTCTAGGAAATCTCTTTTGCAATTCTTTCTTTCTATTGCATCTCAGTTGTAGATTTCAAGTTCTTCAGTCACAATGAAGAATTTCAAAGTTTCAACTTGCTAAATTTCTTTTTAGGTAAGCACATGAGGGAAGAGGAAAGAGGTGTGGGGACTTCAATATGGGCAAGACAGCTAAATGCAGCTTCCAGGGTCACCCCTCAGGTAAGACAACATTTTAACCCATGTTATAGAACAAGGAGTATGCAGCTGTCAACAAAAAAACAAAACCAGTAAACTTGATGAAGGTATCTCCTTACTGCCCGTCTGGTAACTAAATAACTTTGGAGCTGGTAATTGATGACTATCTGTATCATGTTTTATCTGAGCTGTTCTGCCTTTTTGGATGTTTTAGGAAACATAAGTATATTTTAAAATTACTATAAAGACACTTTTCAGAGTAGCAGCCGTGTTAGTCTGTATTCGCAAAAAGAAAAGGAGTACTTGTGGCACCTTAGCAACTAACCAGTTTATTTGAGCATAAGCTTTCGTGAGCTACAGCTCACTTCATCGTATGCAGTGAGCTGTAGCTCACGAAAACTTATGCTCAGATAAATTGGTTAGTCTCTAAGGTGCCACAAGTACTGCTTTTCTTTTTATAAAGGCAATAGGTATCTTAAGAAAAAGGGTGAATTTACTGTTCATGAAAGGTTGCAGAATGATGATCCGCAGCCATGGAGTCTTACTTCAGACAGAGTAAGTTCTAGCTTTCCCATATTGCCCAGTCAAACTTTATTTGGAAACTTCACCTCTTTCTTCACCCTTCTTGTCATCTCTAGTTATACTGCCATACAAGGTTGTCAATTGTGTTGTGGTTTTTGAGATGTGGACGCTTGCCCATTGGAAACTGGACTGAGGCAGCTCAACTCATTTCACATAGGCCGCCAAACAGTCAGTAGTTGGTGTCATCTTTGGGTTTTTCATCTGGGCTGGATTCAAGCCAGAGGCCTGAAGATGAAAGACTCTAAATCCTGTTACCAATTCTCCAAGCCTTCCAGTTTTTCATAGCATTTTAAAAGTCCATCTTACCTCTATAGCTTGTGTTCACTGGAAATGTTAGTAATACTTCAAGTTACAGGATGCTATTTAGTAACTGTATATTTTAATTGCATGGTAACTTAGTATTCTACAGGAATATGTAATTACATGGTAGGGCTTATGGTTTTATACTTCCTAATTTAGAACTGGCTGTGTCTCAACTACTGAATATTCAAGACAAAGTGCCAGTTTAAATATTCACTGATTGTGATATTGTTCATTATAGTTTGGAACTGTCTGTGAAATCAAGGACATTGTGTTCACACTTTGGTCCCTGCAAAATAATGAAAGTGGAAGAAGTGGGTTATATATTTTTGTGTGTTCCTTACTTCCCTGTATCTGTATTCGCAACAGTTAAACAGTTTACCACTATTTTAGTGACTTTAATAACTGCATGTGAAAAAAGTTACACAGAAATATCATGTTGTTATAACTTAAGTTTTTGAATGGGCATATACTGCAGAGAAATGGACAGGGTGGTAAAACAGACCAGCCTTTATTCCTGTTAGAACTGTATCTTCATTCAGAAATATTTAATTTGTCCAGCAGTACAATGAGAAGAATTAAAAGGTGTTTGCATCCAGAAATTATAAGTCCTCATGTGTGATTGATTTCTCCCCCCGCCCCCCTTCTGCTCCAGGATACAAGTAAAGCTCAGAAATATATTAAGAAGGAGGGTGCATCAGAAGCTAGTCATAAGGTTCAGGAGAACAGAAATTTTACACACAGCAATGGCTTGAGCTTCCAACATGGCAAGTGCACGCGGGACTCGACCCTTATCCAAGGGGAGTGTCGGCTGAGTGATGGCAGCCTCAGCCCTGATAGGCCATATGGTGAGACGTCCTTGTCTATACCCCTTCATCCAACCAAGAGGCCAGCATCAAATCCACCCCCTATTAGCAACCAGGCCACAAAAGGTAACATTTTCTTTTTCTGTTCTCTTGTCCCCCCCAAAAAAACCTGGTTTCCTATTTTTGTTTATCTACAGACTTAGGAAAAACTTGTCTGAAACAGAAGCAGCAAAAAGTGCAGACATAGACTTTGAGAAAAAATCCAACATATAAGCATCACCTTGCAGTCAAATTTTGGCATGGAGTAGTTGTATAGTGGAAAAAGAGGGATTTAATGGTGTTATGCCCAATTTTGAGCTTTCCCTAGTTAGCGTTGACAACTTTTATAAATTTATCAGCTATGAAGTAATGATACCTAGTTTAGATTAAGCATCTGGGCTTTTTTTCCCCCCTCTTTCTGAGCTGAGATTCTCAAAGTACGAGGCTTTAAAAGGTACCTTGCTGATCTTACTAGTTATCTCCTTAGCTGTGTAATTTACTTGAGTACAAATCTGAGGGAAGGGCACAATTCAGGGAGCAGAGACTAGTGGGTTTTCCTATTTAAACTAGGAAAATCTGGAGGCATATAATCACATTCTCTATTATAATGCTGGCTGTAGCTTAAGAAAAGTAATGCTGAATTTCATATATGTCCATTATGCCCACTGCTTTGGTCCAAAACAAGTGGACAGAGATGAATTGCAATGTAGAAATATTTCAGCTGAAAAAGTCAGACTCCAGGGGAGAATCTGCTTTCCATTTAGGTTTATCTGATTTTACAAAATCTGTTCTAAAAATAGACTGATATACTGGTTTCAATTTTCCAGGCAAGCGTCCAAAGAAAGGAATGGCAACTGCCAAACAGCGCCTTGGGAAGATCCTTAAGTTGAACCGAAATGGCCATGCACGCTTCTTTGTTTGATGTGGCGGCTGCTGCTGCTGCTACTCCTACTACTACTGCTGTCTTTCCTTCACAGCCAGTATTGAGGGCAACAGAGCCTGGAGCTGCTGCTGTTCCTCTGCCCGAAGTAGACTTGCATGTACCATGTAGAACACTGCCTAATGAACAAAAAAACCAATGCTGCATTTTCACTGTGCCACACCCGCTCAGCAATAACCATTTGGGAATGGGGAAACCTTCAGAGAGACAATGGACTGGGAAACAGTCTCTCATCAGGGCTTGAATATCACTTTGTTGCTGGTAGTGTCTGAGCTAATTCATGAGGGGAAGATGATAAAGGTGGTTATCCATAATTTATTTCTGACAGATTTTTACAACTTTTAAATTCATTTTTAACTATTTATTTGGAAGACTTTTTTTGTGGGGGTTATTAATTTAGATTTAAGAATGTGAAGGTTTTTTATTGTTCTTGATGATGTATGTTTGGTGCAGCGGAGAGCCACATTAATGGTAATTAGTCTGGACTCCTAAATTTGATATTCAGGTTATAGTCTTAAACAGGGATGTGATGCATTATTAATTATTTTTAAATTAAGTCGTATGGAATCATATTTTATATTTTTTCTGCTCTTTATAAGCTATTGGTTGGGCTTTTGTTGCCCTGTAAGGTGCATACACTCTGCCAGTTTAGTTCCCTTAGCCTCTCCCCATTCTGTACACGTTGCTGACTCACCAAAGTGGAGAAGCAAAGACTCTTCTGTCTACAAGGAGAGCATGATTATTCAAGTTCAGTAGCTAACATGTCTTAAACTGCACCCCTCCCTCAAATTGGGGTTTATGCTCTTCCTCCTGACATGGTTGGTGTTCGGTCCAGGCCATGTGATTTTTTTCTCAAGGAGAAAATAAAATCCCTTTGAGAAGTTTTATTTATACAACGTAGTTGAAATGTTAGTACAGAGGAGAGCAGCTTTTATCTTTTCCTGGGGGATTGGAGAGAGTGCAATATGATGGGTTAAGTTTCATATTTCCGAATAATTGTGTTGGTTGAAGAAACAATTCTTAGAATATAAATTGCAGAATTAAGATTTGGCAGATTATTTCCTGTGGTGGGTGGAGGGAGCACTAAAACCAGTGATGATCATTAGTATACTTCAAAAATATATTTTACTGAGGAACTAAGGAGGCAGTTGAACATGTGCTGCTTGCAAGGCTGCACATGACAGCCAATTTGAGTCTTAACAGGTGCATATGTAAGTGTTGAGTTTAGTAGCTAGCTGATCTCAGAATGATCATTTGTGCCATGCTTTACATAGAGCTGATAGTGAATGCCAATTCTGAATTAACTGTAAATAATGTTGATTTTAAATTTGTATTTTTCTGTAATATAAAATTAAATATTTAACTTTTCAGGGTGGGGGGAGAGGGGAACAACTTTACTTGATTCTGTAAAAAGGGCATTTTGCAGGGTCCAGCCAAAAGTAAAACATTGATGTGCGAGGGATACCATCTTGGATTTTTCCTGTATATTGAGAGTGAAAAGGCTTGGCTTAGCTATCCAATTTATTGATTTGTCTTAACTCTACTCAGTTTGCCTGTCCTCCATATTCTGTCCTGAATAGCTTCTTCCTGCCGTGCTTAAAAACATTCAATTTTACCTTCCAGATTTACATGTAGCAGATTTACATGTATACAGCTAGATTAGAATATGAATAATGCCCTTGGAAATTTATGGAAATATATGCTGTCTGGATTTCCTGATTATTGCAAGATCAGAACTAGCTAGCTGAGGGCCAGCCCATTTCTGGATGAGAAAGTATAACATGGATATGCATAGGGCAAATAGCATTCATGATTTTTCTTTCTCCAGAACTTGCAAATTATTGTTTTTCTCTTCGTCCTGGCCCAGCTTTTGATTTGAAAGTAGTGTAGACATCAAAGTTAATTGATTTTGCTAACCCATAGCCAAAAACACACTGGATGAGTTAAAGCTCTGTTGGCAGACAGTTTTTCTTTAATACATGCTACCAGCCCTGTTTAGGGTGATGGGAAAGGAGACAATAAAAGTGATACTCACTAATTACCAAGTAACAAAAGACAGGGAGCAGTTACTCTACAGGTTTCAAAAGTGACCACAAATAATAATGTTCTCAGGCAAGAAATTTTCCAGTCAGTAATGATGAGAAGAAAAAATACTTTCAACATTCGGTATAAACATTTAATTCTATCTTCTGATACATTCTCATGGAAATATTTGATAAATGTGTACCATGTTATCAATACTGGTTTAAATGATAAGAAAAAAGCTTACCTCTGATCTGTTTGTGTCAGCTCAGGGAAAACCAGGTCAAATCTGCCAGGCTTTGAGTAACTGGTTCAGTTCTGGCAAACCAAACCAAACTGCTTTTCGCTTACTATCTTTTTTTTTATTAATTAAGACAACAGAAGTATTTCACAAGGGACATCAAGCAGAATTGGAGGGGAGTAAAGACTGATTTTTTTTTAATGTAGATTCTGAGAACACTATTTACTGAAACAGAAATATGCCACAATGGAATCTTGAATAAGGAGGTTTGGAATATGGAACATACAAAATGCTGCTTTCCCTGGGACTTGTCTGCAGCAGGTCTGCCTTCTAAGCCTCTTCATTAGCAAAGTATATAGCTATTATCTTACTAGTGGAAAAAGTACTTGGCTGGACCCATATATGTTTAATGGTTATTTCTAGTTTGTTTTCTTTCTTCCCTTCTCTCCCACTTTTTCAAGGTGGCTCTCCATTGTAGTGAGTGTACTAATGTCTTTTCATAGGCTGTCAACAGGCAGAAGTTCATTTCCATTTTCTCCGTGTTTCCATGCTTCCAGCAGAAGTCTTTAAGAGACTAAAACTTTATTTGGGGTGAGAGGTAACCTCGGTCAATCAGTTTAAAAGAAATTGTCTTGATTGATAACAAATGAGTCTCCTTCTGGTAGCTTGATGAAGAGGATGTGTTGACCTCACTTATTCATGTATTTGTATGTTGGGATGTTTTTATTATATTCTTGGAAGAAAACACTGTTGCACCAAACTTTTTGTAGATGGACTGAACCTGGTGCTGAGAGAAAGGTGGAGAGGTGGAGAGAAAATAACCTGTCTTTTCTCACATTTCACTTTTGGGATGGGGGGTAGATGGATAGGAGCACTGAGTCCTCCTATGGGAACTCATTTTCAAGGAGGATATTTAAAGGAAAAAAAAATGAAGAATTTGGACTTCAAGATAAAATTATTATACTTATTTTTTAAACTTTCTGTTGCTAGAAGGAAAAATGATATGAAATGGAACACTTTGGGGTTTGCTCTTCTCCAAGTACTCAAGTTCTTATAATTTTTAAAAAGAAATATGTGAAAATGGAAAGACCACCTAGAAATTATATCAAGGACTCTTCCAGCAACTTTCCCCTTTCTTCCTGTACTATACTTGCTAATAAAGCTTGGCTACAAGGTAGCCCTTAATGACCTCTGAGGTAGATAACCTATGCAACCTATAATATTCTACATGAAATAATTCTTGAAGAAATCATTTCAAAAGGGTTTGATGTTAAGAATGAAGAATTGTTGCTTTCTGACCACATTTTTAAGCTGAAGTACCTGTGTTAATTTTAATAGAGATAAGAGCACAGTGTCATGGCCATCCTTTAAAAAGCTTCAGCTTTCCCAAGTTTTTTTATATGGCATAGGCTGCTTTCATTCACCAGGGCACGAAGTCCTAAATTTTGAAATCTTTGCAGGAATTTAACCCAGGGCTGAGTCATTATCTGGCTGACCCTTGGTTGGTAATTGTGGGGACTGAGCAGGGCTGAGGCTAGAACCAAACCATAGCTAGTGGTCCCCTCTAGCCTCCATGCCACCAAAAATCTTAGTGTCTTTTTAAAGCTCTTCCAGACCAGGGTTGTCCATGGCCCTGGGACTAAGCAAACCTAGAGCCACTTTATTCTGCGGAAGAAATATAAATGAAACCAAGGCCTTACTGTTTGTGGTTAAACTGGATTAAAAAGCTGCAACATCCATTTAAAAAAAACAAAAACAAAAAAACTATTTCTGGTTGCAAAACAAGTGGTGAATCATGCAGGGGGTGGGAAATATGAATAGCACTGATTAGGAAATGCACATGCTTCTTCAGAAGCTGCATTTCCTTTTGGAAAAGGACTTTTTTCTACTTTTAATAAAAATTAAGCCATAACAGTTTCATGCTGTGGGACGGGAGTGAAAGGGATCACTTTAACAGATTATATTAATATGAATTATCACTTCTGCTGGGATATGTCTGATTTTGTCAGTGCTTTGGCAGTTATTTCTCTTTTTAAAATCCATTAAATTTGAAAGAGGAGATAGTTCTTGGCTATATTTACTAGTTTTGTAGTAATGTTTTGCTGACCCATTTGTCTTTCCCTCTCCCTTTTCTACTCTGTCTAATTTCTATCCTTTTTTGAACATCTGTGGAAAATACTGGCTTGTCTGCCTGAATAGGGGTCTCCGTGTGCATGCGTTGGATGTGTGTGTGTGGGTGTGTCTTTTTACAGAAACGCACTACAGTGTTGAGTATTTGGCTGGGAAAGGGGATGCTGCAGCTTTAAAGAGCATTTTTTTTTCAATTCATAACAGTATTTCCCATCCTCTTTTGCCTGCAGGCAGGGAAAATGTATGTACAGTATTTATTTTTGTTTCAATTTTATTTCAAATTTGTAAGTTTCTATAAGTAGCTCACATTGGTTATTCTAGGGGAGGACAAGTGGCTTGTTTAAATTTGTATTTGATATTCATAGTTTCCAGTTTCTGTACTTTAAAATATTGAAATTAAAAAGTTGTAATACTTATGTTTTGATTTTAGCAATCTATAGTGTTTAATTTCTACAGGTTTTTGTTCACTTGCTTAAAAGTGTAAATACAGAAAGTTGTAAAAAATGTCTTATGAGGAAAAATGCTTAATTCTGTTTCTAGGTCTGATTTTTGTGCCTGTTATTTGACTCTGGATTTTGATGAAGATGTGGGGAGTGCAGTACATTTTCTTACTATTTTAAAGTGTAAGTTTGCTTTCTATCAGAACGTTCTCTGGGAGCTGAATGCATTTTGCGAGGATGTATACAGTCTTTTTTGACACCTAAGTGTAAAAAGAAATGGTTGAGACTTCCAGTGGTCCATCACTTAGGAAACTTCAAGAAGTTGAACCAATTTGGAAGCATTTTAATGCCGAAAGAAATTATTTTTTTCTTTTTCTTCTTGCTTCTTTTTTTTCATATTTTTACTTTTTGGTCAAGTTTGCCTTATGCTCCTGATGCCTCTGGCTTTACTGGGAGCAGCTCTTCCTGTCTGTGACTGAGGAGGTACTGTTTCTGTTAGAATGGGTTTCTCTCGCACTCACACACCTTCCTTCCTTCCTTAACATTGTCTCATTTTCCTTTTATCCTTGCCTGCTTTTCTGTCCATTCCATTTGCAACTGCATCATGTTTCATTTCACAATCATCATTGGTCCCCAGTTTGTATTCATGCGTCACCACACCACTTGGAGGAAGAATCACTGCCACACTGCGTTTAGAGTTAGTGTAATGCTTTCTCTTTCTTTTTCTCTACAGAGAGAGTGCTGTGTGCTGCTGAACTGCTTCAGACACTTGCATGGGGGAAACACTCCATCTATCCCATGGAAGTGGTGTGCTTCAATACCACAGTGATGCCCACGCCACAGTATAAAAATCTTAGATGATGTGTCAGTGGGTTCAGAAGAACAGGATGGCAAAAGTTGTGTTTTTTGTATCCTGTCTAGCTAGCCAAGCCACTTACTTCTCAGGCTGGCTCTCAGCTTACTGGAGTCTTTAGCCATGGACTAGGACCCCAACTTACTAGGTAGTGTACAAAAACAAAGAAGACAGTCACTGCCCTCAAAGAGCTTCAGTATAAGATAGAAATGGTCCAAAGGTAAATGATCAAGCTCTTTGGCCACATGTTTAAAACATGCAGCCATCATTATTTTTCTGAGCAGAAATTTTCTTCTGCACTTCAAATATGAAGGGTTTTTTTAAGGGAAGGCTCTGAGATAAGAGATCTTAAGGAAATGGGGCAGAAACATCAAATATTAAAAACGTCAAATTAACTTTGCCAAGTATGTGCTTCATGTGCCTTCCATAGGTTTTTTTTAACTTCACCGAGTAAAACTCTTCTAAAATTGTGCAGCCACATAATTCTACGGAATCTCAAGATGTTAATCTATCAAGTAAGCTCACATTTCAGAAAGTGTTAAGAGCACTTAAGCTGTCCAGGAGTGCTGCAGCAAGACAAGATGTTCCCACCAAACAGGCTAATTGCATTCTCATGCACCAAATGGCTTTTCATACTGATATTCTGATTTTAAAATAAAGCAGGAGTGAGATGCGGGCAATGGCAGTGGCATTCTCACCAGGTTATGCGTAGGAAGCTGCATAGCCATATAGAAGCTTGCTTGGAGTGCTAATCTATTGCTTTCGGAGGTGGCGGTGGCTTTTAAGGAGAGATCATATGCTCTTTCTTCCCCCCTTGTGCCTTTTACTATAATTAATTTTTTGCCTTTTACCAATCTCACTCCATTGCAGATTGAACAAGAACTACATGTAAAAGTGCCCTAAGCGTAGATATTACAATAAAATATCCACACTTATATATTTAATAAATAACTGAATGGAAACATCACTGGATGGACTTTTGCACCTTTACTACAGCATTTTCTTATTCCCTTTAACACTGAAGGGTTTTTGGGGGGAAAATACTTTCTCTTTTTACCAGACAGGTGAAATTCTACTAGATAGACTCTAACATTATACCAAATGGGGCAAACATCTGAGTTTTCAGTTTAATAACTCACAAGATAACCTCTTCTGTTAAGAGAGGTTAGGGTAGTTCTCGTGGTTAATACTTTTGAAGGCTTGAGCCATCCATTGTGCTTCCTTTAGCACATTGGCCTTGTCTTCACTACTGGAGATAAACCTAAGCTCCTCCATGAGGTTTACCTTGTCCTGGTAGCATTTTAAAGTTATAATTGCTTGTCTACACAGGGAATTGAACATGTTAGTTAATAGGATGTTAAACACGCACCTTTTTTGCTAGTGTTTGTTAGTGCTACTGGACATAAAGTCACAAGGATGGGTATGTTGGAATATGCTATGCTGAATATTCATTCCTGTAGAAGTACTCTTCCCTCTGGGAGGCGTTGAAATTTAAGCTTTTACTCTGGTAAATAATGCATGAACACTCCCAGAACAAAAGTTAATTAGGACTGGAATGGAAATGCTAGTATACCATTTTTATTCCTTTTAAGATTGCTGTGGAAATTAATGCATTTAACACACCAAACTAATTAGAAATTAAAATATAAACAGACAGATGGTTTATATGTGGGAGAAAGCACTGATAATTTATTCTCCTCTACTGGTAGTTGCTAAGAAGATTAAGGACCAAAGTCTCAAAAGTCAGAATTCTTACTGTTCCATCTGAAGCATTCAGTGTTGTAGCCATGTCAGTCACAGGATATTAGTGAGACAAGCTGGGTGGGGAATACAATTTATTAGACCTATTTCTGTTGGCAAGAGAGACAAGCTTTCTTACCTGAAGAAGAGCTCTCTGTAAGCTCACCCACCTTGTCTCTGTTACATCTGAAGGCAGGTTCATGAGCCATTGTGCTTTGTCTTTACTACCTGAAGTCTGACTTCCTGAAGCCATCTTATACCGAGACTTTAGAACAAGAGCTGCAAACTTGTAAAGAATTGCATTTGGATTAATAGCTCTAATTATCTGTACTTCTCAGTGCTCCTGCTATATGTGCTGTACGGTTTTGGAAAATAACCTTCATCGGAACACCCAAGGTAACTAAAAATACAGTACATGGTGTTTGTTCGTGATCCCTTTGAATCTACCACAAAGGGATCATACTATCTCTTACTCCTCCCCGAAGATCATTTTTAATGAGAAATAATAGTTCCCTAGTTTAACTTTGTGCAATTATTGGGAGTGATAGTTCCACCCATGCACAGAGATTTAAACTGTAGTACACCTGAAAGAAATATTTGTGATCCGAGTATATACCCTGGTGGTAACTTGTGAAATTGCAAGACACACTTTTATGAAGAAGTCAGCAAAACTGAGACCTCCTAATACAGTTTCCTGTGATGGGGAGGGGAGGAGTGTGAACAAACTCCTAATTAGTTAATGCTAATATACACTTTGGAAGAGATATTAATCTTCATGCTTCACTCTTAAGCCAACCCTATAATTAGTAGGTATTGGGAGGTTTCTTCCACCTTCTGAAGCATCTGGTGTTGGCCACTGTCAGACAGGATACTGGACTGGATGGCCCATGGGACTGATCCAGTATAGTAATTAATTAATTCTATGGGGAATTACATGCTTAGATTCCATCATGTGACAATTATTTTATTTATGAGAATATAGTGCCTTTTCTATGTGGATAAAATGCTTCTGCATTAGAGGGTTTTGAATCCTCAGAGTGGGAAGCAGTCAGAAGAACATTTTTCACTGTTTAAACTGAATGTTTTAAAAAGTGGTGTTAGGAGGCACTTGGATGGCTCAGATCAGGGGTTCTCAAACTTCACCATGACCCCCTTCCAGGGCCACCCAGATGGGAGGGGGCAAGTGGGGCAATTTGCCCCGGGCCCCCAGGAGTGTTTTTGGCAGCACTTCGGCAGCAGGTCCTTCAGTGCCGCCAAACACACCCGGAGTGAAGGACCTGCTGCCGAAGGCTCGCCGCTGCTTCTTCTGCTCCAGGTCTTCGGCCGCTGGGGTCCTTGTGCTCCATGTCTTCGGCGAAGTGCCACGAAGACCCGGAGCGGAAGGACCCCCGCCGCCGAAGACCCCAGGCCCCCTGAATCCTCTGGGCAGCCCTGCTCCCTTCTGTAAGAGCCTCGCTGCCCAGGGCTGAATACCTCAGGCTTTGGCTTCAGTCTCAGGTGGTGGGGCTCAGGCTTTAGCCCCAAGCCCCAGCAAGTCTAAGCCAGCCCTGGCGACCCCATTAAAATGGGGTTGCGACCCATTTTGGGGTCCCGACCCACAGTTTTTGAGAACCGCTGGCTCAGATGTATAATAGGTAGCCTTTTGCTTCTAGATTGTCGGTTCACATTTAGCCTGTGTCGGTGGGGATCAGGTTACTATCTGTCTCATGGCTGTGAAAGGAGTTGATCACACTCCAAATGCTAATAGACAGATGTGCACACCATAAAACGAGTGCCACAAGTGACACTAAAGTTTCCAGTCTTAGCAGGGAGATTAAGCATTAAATGTGACATCAATCTGAATTATCTATCCCAGCCACTGTTTCTCCAGCTCAGGATTGAGGCACTAGTGGGACATTGTGGAGAAATGCAGTGTATCTATTTTATTTAGCCACAGAAAAGGTACATTAATGTCAAGCTTCAACACTATTAACCCAACTTTTTTACCCATATGAAATTCACCTTTAAAAAGTTAAATCCACAATATTTAAGCACAATGGGAAGTGATTTATGATGCGCCAGTGGGTCTCTCAGCTGCCCTGATTAGAAATGGCATTTTTCAGTAATGAAGTGGCTGCCGAGAGGACTATTTTTGTTTTGTGGGTTTTCATTTAAAAATTTAATTTTCAGTAGCATTCTTGACAAATATCCACGTGTATTGCATATGCAGAATACATGTTTATAGTGCCTACTGGGAGGATTCCCTGTAGTTTGTGCAGTTGCTCAAAGTGGCTGGAAGGATAACATTCTCTCTGAAGCTGCGAGCAGCCCCTCTGCAGCATTGCCAGACTCTGGAGTGAGAAACCCTAACCATAGTTTTTTCCAAAACTCAAATTGCTCTCAGACAGAAGTATCAAAATAATACATTCAGCATATCCTTACCCTCCACCCTCGTCTTTCCCCTTCTTTCAATTTCCATTTTCTTTAAAATAGAAGGAAAAATTCTAGTTGCTAAATACAACAGTTCTGCTGCCACTATCATTTCCAGCATCACCTTTAAAGAATCCTTTTACTGTTTGAGAATAAACCTAGTGCCTAAGGGCTAGGGCTAGTAGTGACCCCCTGCACAATAATTTTATCAATCCTCTTTTTCTTGGTTGTGAAGTTCAGAAGTTTATTGATAGGAGAGTGATCTCCCACATTGTGGCTGTGTTGAACCACATTGTTCGATGAGAAGACTGATGTGTCCCTCCATATGCTGAAAGACTCTAGGGACACTCTCTGCTCAGTCTATGCTGGGCAGCTTCAATGTGAAAGTTGCTTAGGCATACTTTGAGTTTTGGAAAACAATTTCTTCTCTCTAAACTATCATATTTTCTTATTCCTTTTCCCTGTTGTTACTTCGTACGATGATATGCCTTGAAGTTAGCTTTGTCCTTTGCTCCATTTATTGGAAAATGTCATGATCCAGTTTGATTTCAGATTCACCCCCACAGTAGTGAATTATTGGTGTTGGGAGAAGTGGATTGTGTAACATCACTGAAGTAGTCTGACTCTCTAAAAAGAAACATTTTTATATGCGAGCATCTGAACAAACCAGCATTATGTAAGGATTCATGAAGGTGACCACGGTAATGTTAACATTAAAATAGCCTTGTTCCCCATTTATGGTCTGACCTTTTTAAAGGTCTTGTGGATCCCTTTGCTTGGATTCTTTACCAGCTGCCGCCAAGAATGGGCCTTTTGCATCAGTGCCCAGACTTAACACAAAGAGACCTTCAGTAGGTCTGGATTTCCTGTGGGATGACTTCCATCAGGACCTGTAGCTTCACCGTCATGGAATCTAAACACAATGCAATGAAGAGGTGAGAGGAGAAAACACTGTCTGAATAGAAAGCTAGTTTGGGGGTGGGAAAGAGGAAGTTGATTCCATAAATGAAAACTGTTGAACTAGGGCGATCTCTGTCCAAAGAGTCCCCCAGCACTCCTACAACACCTCTTCGACAGAATTAGTGAAAACTGCACCAAGGATCAACTCCCCTTTGCAACCCTCTGTCTTAAACAGCCACCTTAAAGTATTCCTATGTGGTTTCCAGTGCAGTTTTGTTTGACCTCTATTTACCAGGAGATGCCTAGTACAACGGGGCCCTGATTTATGGCATCAAGGTGCTGCTGTAACAGAATAATACATATGATTTGCAACCTGTTGCATAAGAGAGGTCTTGTGTGTGCTTTTTCTGGAGAACTCTTCCTTATTTCCCAAATAGGCCTGATGGTGGGCCAGGACAACAGATCCTCAGATGCATGGTGATAAGTTGTAAGAACCTGAATTGGACAGAATATGACTAGTGGATCAAGGGTGAGGAGATAATTGTAGTGCTGTCTAGCCTACTGCTATCGACTGTGGTTGGAAGGGTAATGATGTTTTTTAATCCTAGAATTGGATGTTTGTGGTGAGTCACTGCTAGTGTATGCATAATTTTGCATAGGAATATGCAAGCCTCACTCTTTGCTTTAAAATATCCCTGCTTCACAATTACAGCGTGGGGCAGCGGTCACTTGCTGGTTTGAACTAGAGTAAATGGTAGATTCTTGGTAACTTGAAGTCTTTAAATCAAAATTTAAATCAAGTAACTCAGGCAGAGGTTAGGGCCTGTGACACCAGTGGGTGGGTGAGGTTTTGTGGCCCGCGATGCACAGGAAGTCAGACTAGAGGATCATGATGGTCCCTTCTGGTCTTAAAGTCTGAGTCTATGAATCTCTTCCTTTTTAAGGTCAGAAGGAGCTATGATGATCGTCTAGTCTGACCACTTGCATTAACACAGGCCATAGAACCTTAGCAGTGAGATTCCTGCATTAACACGTTTGAACAAAAGCATATTTTTTAGAAAGACGTTCAGATCTAAAGTTATTGCCTGTACTTACTGAACATTGCACTGCAGCTGGCTGGTATTCTTGATTTCTGGACCACCAGATAGTAGACAGGCAGACCAGTCAGAGTTATGGCACAGCCAATGCCTGTGTTCACAGGGTCTGAATAAAGGGACATTCCCACAATGAAGAGACATGTTATTGTGAAAACCAATGGGATGAACAGAGGCACCTAGAAAAGAGAAGAAATCTAGGAAATGGAAGATCTTTATAAGCAGTCAGCTGGCAGAGCTTGCAGTCATGTACCTAGTAGATTGCTGTCGTTATAATATTGAACAACAACAAACAAGAAATTTATACAAAGCACTGAAACTGCGTGATAGTGGTTTCACTTTCTAAGCTATAGTAGTCCTGAAAATACCTGAACTTCAGAGGACAGAGAGCTTTATTCTGGTTTGGGGTCCACTTGATTGGATTGTTTATGTACTGAGCTTTGTTTTCTGTTGCAACAAAGCTTACCATAACTGGCCTAAGTTTCAGATTTTGCTGTTTTACCTGCATGATTTCAGTGGTTTGAGCATTGGCCTGCTAAACCCAGTGTTGTGAGTTCAATCCTTGAAGGGGCCATTTAGGATCTGGGGCAAAAATTGGGGATTGGTCCTGCTTTGAGCAGGGGGTTGGACTAGATGACGACCTGAGGTCCCTTCCAACCCTGATATTCTATGATAACGCCAGTTGAGTGAATCTGGCCTCTTAATGAGTTGTTGTAGCTGAGAGAACTGTGCCGAACATTTGACGTGCATACAGTTTTCATTCAACTGGTTGCATTTTGCAGTGTTGCTGTGCTTGGTGGGAAAGCATCATATGGTCTTTTTCTACACTGCAGCTGTCACTTATTGTAGGTCAGTAGGAGCATTTGCCTGCTCAGATACAAAACTTAAACACGCAAAATCAGCTAGGTTTTTCATGTCTTACCACTGCTATTAACTATATCAGTACTGAACTCCTGCAAGCTATGCTAATAGCGACGAGGCTGCAATTGTTGCTATTCTATATGCAGAAACAAACTAGTGGCCTTATCTAACTCACTATAATTACAATAGTTTGCCATTTGGGTTCCTTGTCTCCAGATGAAACAAACACAGAATACTGGACGACCATTTGATCTAATGCAGCCGCTTCTGCCAACCAAGTATGGATGGACATCTCTATCCTTTCACATCTAAACTATTCCTTTTTCAAAATCCCCACATTGTGTTGTTTTATGTGGCTGTCGTTAGCTGAGTCTCCTTGTACCTTGAAGGGCCTTGGTATCTCAGGATGCCGATAACGATGTATCATGAGCCCCAGGGTCACCAGTCCTATGAAGAGCCAGCGTGAAAAGCTATAGAAGTTCAATAGGCCATAGAGATCGCCAATCAACACCATCAAGAAGATCACAGGCAACTAGGACACAGACAAAAATGCAGTATTATGCACTGCAGTAACACCTAGGGAAGATGCTTCCCCTTTCCACCCCATGTTACTTGTGTAGGTCTTACAACAGTTATACAGTGCTATTGTCTTATGTTCTTTCAGTCTCCTCAATGGTGCTGGTGTGTTTTCTCTATGTGTGCAACTATGGTATTAACTAAATCACAGGGCCTCCTATAAGTGAAAAGAGCAGAAGACTTAAGTCCTTATTGTTCAGATTTAGTTTACTTGGGAAACTCTGAGATCCTGTGTTCATGGAGCACTATAAGAAACCCTGAGCTTAGAAGGGTTTTTTTAAAAAACTTAGTTTCGGAGGAGATTTTAAAGGAACAAATGGGAGTTAGATTTCCAGTTCCGACTGACTGTCAATGGGAGTTGGGTGTCAAATTGCCCTTTGAAAAATTTCTCTCTCATGTGAAATAGATGAAACGCCAACCCTTTCCTTTGATGCAAAGTCCACCAAAGCTAGAATTTGGACCCCTCCAGGAAGCACTTTATTAGTCTCAGGTTACTTGGTGCCACAAGGATCTTTGAAGGGCTTTCTGCTATTATGGTAGCACCTGAAGGCACCAGGGCTGCATTGTGCTGGATGCTGTGTGGAAACAGGTATGCAGCCCCTGTCCTGAAGAGCTTACAATTTAATATGAAACAGGACACAACAACTTTCTGTGACCGACAAAGGAGGGAAGAAAGTGGTGTCCAGGGCTCTGAAATCAGATCACTTGTTGTATAGATTAGTTACTACACAATTGGATTCCAAATAGGAGTTTTTTCTTCTATAAAAATGTGTTCATGTGAATGTAGTACTCCTACAGAGTGGCAGGTTTGATAGTGCTGTCAACTGATATCTTTTGTCTAGGTAACGAATAGCTACAACGTGAGAAGTAGCAGTGCACATTTCCCATATGCTGCCCCACCAGTGTCCCAAACCCTGCTCTGGAGAAGGTACAGTAGTTCAGCCAGCGTACCCAATCTGTTCTTGGGCAGTGGGGGCACTGAATGGTGCCAATTCTGATGGCAGGGGGTTTATGTGGACAGTGGAGAGTCCACTTAAGAATTCCAGTCTGTTGGCATTGTCTGGGCTATCCCATCTGTTCAGGGCGCGGCAGGTGGGAGTTGTGATCCCTGCTAGTGTCTGGTTAAGAATGACACTTGCCACTAGTTTGCGTAAAACCATTGTATTGCTATTCTCTACCCTTCCCTTGTCTCATTCACCTGCGTTGTCTTGTCTTTTAGGCTACATCAACACTGTGCAGCGCTGCCCACTGCACGCTGGGTACGTGTAGCTACGTGCCATAGTGAAAAATGGGCTGCATCCACCCTGAGGTGTGTAGCTTCATGTGTCGGGGAAAGGCTCTGGTGGGGGGAGGCAACGAGGAAACCTCACTGGTACGGCCTTTCCCTGCTGCAGGTATAGGCTCCAACAACAGGGAGCTGGAACAGCCTTTCCCTGCTAACTTCATACAGCCAGTGTCTTTCCCTGTGTGTGTGGGCGGGGAGGCTCCAGCTGCAGGGAGGCAGCAGGCCACTCCAGCTCTACAAATAGCCGTGTAGACAGGGAGACATTGCTTGGGTAAGTAGAGAGCCTGTAAAAGTAGGTCCTCCCATACATACCCACCACACCCTTCAGGTGGGTCTGTTCTCTACTCACCTATGCTGTGCCTCACCAGCTGCACTGCTATTTATACCTGTGCTGGGGGGAGAGGCTACACTGGGGTATGTACTCTACATACCACCAAAAAAAAGTGTGCAGTGTAGACACACCCGTAGACCGTCAACTGCTTGGGACAGGAGCCGTCATTTACGATACATGTGTACAGTGGAGCTTTAGGTGCTACCCCGTAGTAAACGATACATTTTAATTTTTTATATTATTATCACAGTCCATTAATGAAATGGGCTGGGGGGGGAGATGAGTTCATTCTCTAAGAATGAGAAGTAAAAACGCTCAAGCTCAAGCTTCATTCAGAATCCAGAAAGCTCTGCTCACCATTAATAAAAGGGCTGGGAAGGGGGTGTTTCTTCGGCTGTGGATCATGGAGAAGAGTGGAGGCCACTGTCCTTCCCGGGAAGCTGCAAACAACATCCTGTTAGAAAGAAACAGAACTGGATGGAAAAAAGGTAAGGATATTTTGTGAAAAACTTCCATTTTGTACAAAACTTTCAGTGACATTTTGGGATTTTTTTTAAGGAAAATATTTCTGATTATGCGATTTTTTTCCAAAAAAAAGTTTGTTTTTTGACCAGCTGTAGAAACAAAGATAGATACAATATTGCTCATCACCAGCAGGGGGAACTCATGATATAGCATGTGTGTTTTTTTGCAGCTCCCTGGCTCTTGAGTTTCCCCTTAAGCTTCATGTTAGACAATGAAAGAAATCAAATCACACCAGCAAAACGAAAGCCACAAGAGGAATTCCACATAGATGGCAACCTTAACTGTGAAGTGCTCTGATGGCATGATACTTGTTATTGCATTGATATAGCTTTCGCTAGTGATAGGGTGTCTTCAGTCCATTGATTGACATGAATGTTTTTTAGCAGATCAAGGGCTGCAGAAAGTGTGTTTGAACTAAAGATTAGCTGGTTTTAGTATGGAAGAGATGTTTGGTTTTTAGAAAGGACATGCTTTTACCTTGCAGCTGCAAAGATTCCTCCATTCAGAGAACCAAAGCAGGACAGAGCAACTAGGATTGGAATTGCTGAGGAAATGCTCTTAAAAGCTCGATCTACAAAGCTCTGGGGGGAAAATAGAGAACCCAGTTATTCAGGGTCAGTTACCCCGTCTCACATGTCTGTCTCTATAATTGTGCTGGTGGAAAAGCCAGGTTTTATCACCACCTCAAGATAATCCCATCTCCATTATTACTAAGAGGCAAGAGAACTTTACAAGCAATCCAACAGGTGAGTCATTTCAGAAGAATTGCTGGGAGGCCAGGGCAAAGTTGTCAGTATAAAGAACTTTATATGATGTGATAGCCTGCAAGACTGGGGACTGGGGGGACAAAAAGTGGAAGGGATAATGGATCATATAAACGCTATGAAAAATTGGGGGCAAACCCCTACAATCCAGTGGCTGTAAGTATATTTCTTCTTGCTAAAGAGGACAGAGACTCCTTATGAGATCTATACTATTCCTAGACCATCTCCTTTATACTTCTTCCTTCTTGCCATATGTTTAAACAGACATTTTCCCTGACATAAGAATCTGCAATCTGTTCCTTCCCTTTGTAACCCTTCTGCCAGGCCAAGTTGACAGCAGCAAGGGCCGGGTTCAGTACAGAGGGATTCCCTTTCAACAATACAATGCAAAACCGGCTCGAGCCCCCACCCAGTTACCTGGGAAAATTACACACACATCCCTGGGTGCCTCAAAGAGGCAATACTTCCCCTCTCGCAAGCGCAGAGTCTTGGTATAGCAAAAATCTTTAATACCATGAGGTAAACAACTCAGCATTAAATTGGGAAAACACCACAACTAGGGTTCGTAAACATGAACCAGAAGACCCATCCCCAAGCACATTGGGCTGTGTCCTTTCCCTTTGGTTGTTGAGTCCAGCAACCCAAGTCACCCCTCCCACAGTTTCTGTCCCTGGTGAGTGCAGTCCCCGCCAGAGTTCAAAAGTTCATCTGCGGAGTTTATCTCCCAGCCTGGGTGGAAGGAGGGGAGGTATGGGGGCACCTTACGTGCTCTGCCGCTCATGTCAATGGTTGATTCCCACCCCTCTCCATGGGGTTCTGCTGCAGTCTTCACCGTGAGCCACTCCTCTCCACTAGCCATCCAGCTAGCCGCTCACCAATATATTTTCAGGCACTCCCCCGCCGCCCCCCTTAACACAGCTCTCTAGTAACTTCATCTCTTAAGCCCTGGTCTACACTGGGGGGTGTGGGGGGGGAGATCGATCTAAGTTATACAACTTGAATAACGTAGATGAAGTCGACGTAGTTAGATCGACTTACCGTGGTCTCCACAGCGGTGAGTCGACTGCTGCTGCTCCCCTGTCAACTCTGCCTGCGCCTCTCATTGAGGGAGAATCCCTCCATCATAAAATGCCAAGTACAGTTTTACTGTCCTTGATTCACATAATCAGGATAACACTTTATTACTCCTGCCCCAATAAAAGAGACTGGGGATCCCACAGCAGCCAAAGTGACCATTTGGGCAAGCAGTCCCATCGTCCTAGGCAGGGTGGGTGTGCCCACGCAAATGAGATCAGCCCCTGAAGTCCTTTTCCACAGCTCACCACCAGATGTTAGGGTAGAGCCCATTCTGATTCTGCTTACGTCCTCCCCTCAGCCGAGAATTTGTCGTCCCAACAAATCTCACTCCCTATTATACCAACGCATTGGTTCCCTCCAAAGGGCCTCAGGAAGCCCACTATAGCTTCCACAAGCCTGAGTGCTAAATGTATTGGCTCCTCACTAGTCACCCCAGGTGCATCATAAGTTAACCATTTTACTGGTCTTATTACCCTGTCCTGTCTATTAAGAATCTCTGTTGCCGTGGTATGGGGGATATCTTCTTGAGCGACGGATGGAGAGGTTTCCTTTGAGGATCCCTTGGCTACTGGCATAGGCCCCTGCATCTCTAGTTTTAACAGTGGAAGGTCCAAGGTGCCCAGGACACCCTCCACCTATGTCTCCACTATCCAATAACCTGTGTGTCTCATCACACAGGGGTCCCACTGGTGACACAGGGGTGTCAGTAATGGGCCTAAATACTTTTGCCATGGGGTTTAGGGCTGAGGAGGGGGCACTCTCTCTTGGTTCAGCTGATCGAGACCGAAATCTTGTCTCCATTCCAGGATACATCATAGTCGTGTCTTCCTCCTCAGACTCACTCTTGTATGTGCTGAATAGGGGTAGGTTAGCTGCAGGGGGCCCGCTGTCCGTGTTGGGTGGTGGCTTTGGTCTAGCATTTTTGTTCTTCCCGGTTGCCCTGTTGTGGCCTGTCTCATAAGGGGTGCCTACCAATTCCCCCACAAGGAGCAAAAGGTTTCTATGCACCGTCTTTATTTGCCCTAGACCCACTTCAGGTCTGATCTCGTAGACCAGCAGATCTCCCAGCTTTTCCATCACCAGGTAAGGTATTGCCTTCCATCTGTCAGCTATCTTGTGTTTCCCAGCAATACCCAAATTTCGCAGCAGGACTCTGTCCCCTGGCTGGAGCTCCTGCGAATGTATCCTAGCATCATATCGACATTTGTTGCATTCTGAGTTCTTCCAAGCCATGGAGGTAGCTAAGTGATAAGCATCCCACAGCTTTTCTCTTAGTTGAGACACATATTGCTAATGAGTTTCATAGCTATCTCCATCCTCTGATACACCAAAGCACAAGTCTATGGGTAATCTTGCTTCTTGCCCAAACATCAAGAGATATGGGGTGACTCCCGTAGCATTGTTCTTTGTGGCGTTGTAGGCATGCACCAGAAACGCAACATGCTGACTCTAGGTTGCCTTCTGCTCTGGTCGCAAAGTCCCCAACATATCTAATAGGGTTCGGTTGAACCTCTCTGCTTGAGGATCACCTTGCGGGTGATAAGGTGTTATCCTAGACTTTTTAATTCCTGCTATCTTTGGCACCTTCTTCAGAAGGTGACTCTCAAAGTCCCGCCCCTAGTCAGTGAATCCGAGCCAGGAATCCATAGACTGAGAAATATTTCTCCCACAATACTCGAGTGACAGTGGTGGCCTTCTGATCACGTGTGGGATATGCCTGTGCATGCTGCGTAAAACAGTCAGTCACTACTAAAATGTTCCCGACATTCCTCTTGTCTACTTCTAAAGACAAGAAATCAATGCATACCAGCTCCAAAGGTTTGCTGCTGGTGATATTCTTCAGATATGCAGCTCTCATGGGCTGAGTTTTCCTTTGAACACATCGAGCGCATATCTCTCACTTCCTGCGAACGTTTTCAGCCATCTGGGGCCAATAGAACCTACTACCAATAAGTTCCAGAGTCCTCTCCATTCCTAAGTGTCCAAAGTCATCATGCAGGGCCCTCATGGCCAGAGCTCTGTACTCTTTTGGCAGCATTAGTTGTGCTCGTTGCTTTTGTAAAGGGTCAGTTGTCATTCGGTGTAGCACTCCCTGAATCAGTTTTAGTTTGGTCCATTCTCTCAATAGTAGTTTACTCTCAGGGTTAGGTGGGACAACTGCAGCTGGGCTTTGCCCCTCCATTTTGGCAAGTAGCGTATCACGAATGTCAATATCTTGCAGCTGGGCTTCTTGCCAGTCAGCCGCATTGAGCATGGGCAAGGGAGATTGGTCTAATGCAATATAGTTCACTGAAACAGAAGGCATGCATTCAGGGGGCACGCCCAGAGCTTCTGCAATGCATCCATAAAGGCTCTCATGGGCCTCTGGCTCTCGACGACTCACACTGCAAATAGCTCTCACTCCTGTGGGTATCACAGCAACTTCCAGTGCCTGCAGATGCCTGGACAATGCATCTGCATTGCTTCTCCCTGATTGGTATTGAATGCTGAACTCATAGCTAGCCAAGGCGGCCATTTGGGCAAGCAGTCCCATCATGCTAGGCAGGTTGGCTGTGCCCATGCAAACGAGATCAGCCCCTGAAGTCCTTTTCTACAGCTCCTCACCAGATGTCAGGGTGGAGCCCATTCTGACTCTGCTTATACTTTAATGACTCTCTGGCCTCTCTCCAGTAGCCTCTCTGGTCCCAGATGTGAACTATCTGTGTTACACTGAAAATATCTAATAAAAACAAAAGGACCACACTCACCACAGCCACAGCCTCAGAGGCCAGCACTTCCTCTGCTGTCAGGACTGCGTAGTAGGAGACATTAGTGAGGAGGTACCCTAGAGTAACAATGAGCAAGGACACGATCACGCTCAGCGGGATATTCCTACAATAGAATAAAAACAGCCCCTTTATTGCACCTCTCAACTAACCATCAGGTTTACCTCTATCCCACGTGAATATAGTGGAGCTGGTTGGGAATTTGCAACATCACATTTTTTCTCTGAAAAATGCAGATATGTCAAAATCAGAACTTTTGAGGGGAAGGTTTGGTTTGGACAAATTTTGAAATTGTCAAACCATCCCATTTTGACGCTTCCAAAGTGGAAAACTCTGGTTTTCATTGAAATGACTTTTTGTTTAGAAACCTAAGCTAATTATAGAGAAATAAAGGCAAAACAGAACATTTCAAAATGTTAAATGAAATGTTTTTGATTGACCCACAGTGAAACTGTTTTCCCAGTTGTTGGTTCATGAAAATTTGAGATTTCAACTTTTCGTCCCGATTCAGGAAAATAAAATTTGAAATTTTGTTACCAGGATGGGAAAACAGTGTCCTGCCCAGCTTTAGCACCTGCGTTGCACCTCCTGATTATGACTGTAGGTTGCTGATTATGTAAATGCAGAATCGTGAGAATGAGGTTATAGCAAACAATTGTTAAATTCCCTTGTGGTACATTTTTTCTTGTGGCTCTCCATTCAGACCTTTTTCCAAAATATCCATACTTGTCTTGGGTAGAAGAGAGCTGTGCCTAACATAATACTCCCTAATCAGGAGGTACTAAAGGCTAAATGTGAGTAGGTCCCCTTTGTCCTCTGTTGCATCAGCAAGACATCCTATGAAGATCCAAAACTGGTAGGCTAAAGCATCTAATGTTAGGCACCCGGTCGCTGAGGGAGAATAGCTATGGGAATTGGAGCTCATTTTAGGTCCCTTTTTTAAACCCCTATTTACAGTGAGAATAAACCTCGCTGTAAAGGGAAAAATCAAAGAAGCTCTTCATTTGGATCAACCCTAAATATCTCTTTTCCCTTTCTCGGAAAGTCACTTTTTTTTCATCCCTACATATCCACTGGCAATGGGATGAAATTCCTGCCTTGGTGCTCATTAGAGAGACAAGGTGGGTGAGGTAATATCTTTTATTGGATCAGCTTCTGTTGGTGAGAGAGAGAGAGAAGCTTTCGACCTTACAAAGAGGTCAAATAAATGAGATTACCTCACCCACTCCGTCTCTTTAATATCCTGGGACTGATGTGGCTACAACAACAACTGGTGCTCATTGTAACTTTGCTTCAAAGAGGGTTGAGTCAAGCTGTGCTGTACAGCACAGTGTAATAGGCCTTGAGAACACCAACCAAGCCCAATTCTCAGCCAGTGTGGCTATCCTGGGGCTGACCCCATTGGTTAAAAACTTGCGTTTTTCTTTAATGGGGTCAAGCAGAAATTCCGCCCCTTCAACACAGCCTCCTCCACTGAACCATCAGGCTCACTACCACCACGCAAGCCAGGCAACAGGCCTTGATAGGCCTCTGGTCTGTTCCAATATGACAACAGCCGGTATGTGCATAAATGAATTGCACCAAGTCAAATCTCGATATGAAAAATATTTAGGCTTCTGTGAACTGGCATGTTGTTGTGCTGAAGTGAGTTCGTGCCCTTTAACAGCTTGTATTATTATACTGTTCCAGCTGTGGGACACGGGAATCGACATTCTCTTCAGTGGTTTGTTTATCTACCAGATATGAATTCAAGCAACTAGCCGTGGTACTCACCTTTCAGGGTTTATGATTTCCTCAGTTACAAAGTTGACATAGAACCTGCAATTAGAAGAGAAAAGTGTCTGGCCCTGAGATTCCATTTCCCATGTTGGGCTTTGAAGAGTGAGATGGAACAGATTATGCATCTGTCACCGTTCCCAAGCTGCATCTGGGTGTTTGCTTCCAGAATAGAAGCATCCTTTCTTAGACCATGTGTCTTACTACATAAATATAGAGAGACTTTCTACAAAGAAAGTCAAATTCCTCCTCGTAAGGGTGGTGGTGGGGGAAGAATCTTTTCCTAGAAAATCAAACTGTTGGGATTGGAGCTCCCTCTATCCCCTGCCCCCCCAATATTAAGGATTTAGATGCTCTGAGTTGTACCCTGCAAAATCATTATCTTTACTTTCTGGACATTAGCTTCCTTTGTAATATTTAAGATAGAGCAGAGGTGCTCTTTGGAGGTCCCCAACATTACTTCATTTGGCACTTGAATGATGTTTTGCCTAAGTAAAATGGTCTTGGTCTAGTCTCTAGGGGACAGGTAAACAGCCACTATGATGACTTGGCCATTGCTGATCCAGGGTGCATTTGAATCTGTAACTGCGATGAGACAGGTTCCACACAAGTTCCATACTGTAGCGATTTGAACTCTTTGGGACTTATCTGGCTTTCACCAGTGACTAGAATAGATGTCCAGTATACATATGGAAGCCTACCATCCTCCATATGCAAACATTCCAGAGTAAAAAGCCAGAGGCAGCTTGTCCAGAGCCAGCGAGCTAGAGTCAAAAGCATTCTGGAAATTCTCATAGTGACCTGAGGGGAGATGGAAATACAACAAATAAATCTGATGGTCTCTCTGAGAAGTTGGTGCTAAGAATTCAGCCAGCAAAGCCACTGCTGTAGCTCCGACAGCACAGTGCTAGCTCAGAGAGACTCTACAGAGCCTGGCTAAAATGACTCCTCAAATTTCAAAGATTGTTAAGGACAAAATTGATCATGATCATCTAGTCTGACCTCTCGCATAACAAAACACACAGATTTTCACCCCGTAACTAATGCAGCCCCACCTGGTAACTTGGGGTTGAGCTAGAGCACATCTTTTAGAAAGAGATCCCATTTGATTTTCAAGGGTGAAGAATCCACCATATCTCTTGGTAATCTGTTCCAGGGATTAATTACCCTGACTGCCTGACCTTACTTCCTGCCTGAATGTATCTAGCTTCAGCTTCCAGCTGTTGGATCTTATTATGCCTTTGTCTACTAGATTAAAGATGCCTCGCTGATCCAACATCAGTCTGTACAGAAATACTATTTTTAAACGATGTGCAATCCATCCATGTCAGAGCACTGCTGCAACCTGAATGTGCCTCCATTTCACGTTTCTCAGAAAGAAAGACAAGTCCAAACCTGCATTGAGCTGGCATGGAACATCCCAAGGCCCGCATCATCTGCTGGACTAGTAAGTGATTCAATGACATGCAGCCTTCGTCTCCTTCTCCCTGGGAAGGGGTATTAGCCAACGCCCATCCTAGGTGAGGTAGGAGCAATGCAGCCACGTACCTGTTGTGTGACCGAGGAGCTGGGAGGGGGTCAAGCACTATGGTAAAGCACCTATTTTCACTAAGTGCCTTGGTGGTTGCAGTTCATGTTCTGCGATGCTGTACTTACCCTCTCAGGAGCAGCAATGAAATGGGAACGTTTAAGGCGGTTGCTTGGCACACATGGACTAAACAGTGGGGTGTAGGGAGATGTGTCTGCATGTTGACCATATGCTGCCATTTCAGGTGTTCTTGTCATGCACTGCCTAGCTTGGCAAGTGACCAGAAATCCATTCAAACAACGCAGCCTACTTTGGAAGGGCTGTTTGGATTTGGCTTCCTTGGGAGATGAAAGAAGAGCAGAAGGACAGTGCAAGAGAAATGGGCTGAGGGCAGGACACAGGTTAGCGTGGTTTTTTTCCAGTAGAGGTTTTTCTCCTGGCTAAAATTCTCAAGCCCTCTTTCTTTTTCTGGTCTCTCTCTTGCTGACTCTGTTCTCCACTTTCTATCTCCTTTCTCATCTGTCTGTGGCTCTCCCTAGGACTCCCCTACCTCTGCCTGTCTCCTGCTATTATCCCCTTCCTGTCTGATGTCACACACAGGCTGCAATTGTCTTACCTTCAGCTAGCACCATCATCCCAGGGACAATAATCAGGCCAATGGTGACCATCTTGAGGACTGCGAGAACTGTCTGTATATTTGCAGACCAGCTGACACTCCAGCAGTTCAGAGCAATGATTAAGGCTTGGGGGGAAGGAAAGGAAGCAGAAGAACAGTGTTATTCATGTAGACTGAAATCTAAGTCGAAGGCTTTAAGTAAAGAGTCTGGCAGGGGGTTGGACTAGATGACCCAGGCAGTCCCTTCTAACCCTACAGTTCTATTTTAAATGGCAAGGTATGGATGTGTGGGGAGGTGTTTAGTTGAGGTTCAATAGGAAATAAGATTGGAGCCTGTCCTGTTTAACATCTTCATGAATGATCTGGAATAAAGTGTAAGCACACTGGCAGGTTAATTATGTTTTTAGAGGATACTGAAGTGTGACATGTTGAAAACACCAGTGAGGATAGAAAAACATTAGCAACTTGAGGAGGAAATAACTAAGATGAGATACAAGTTCAAAAATACAGCTGTCTAAAATAATCCCAAACCCTGATTGATATTCAGGGCTGAGGAGAGCTGGAAACCGGCTGCACGGGTTTTCAATATTGTTGGAGTTTCATGCATGCTGGCAATGCCCTCCAGAAGGAGGAAAGTGATAGTTTCTCTCTGTGGCCCCAAAGAGCCTACTTGCAATATACTGAATTCACTTCTGGGCAGGGCTAGTGTGGGGTCACTATTTTGTCCTATGACCCCTCATCTTGGAAGTTCCTCTTCAGGGAGCCTGGTATTGATGTTCCCCACATGGGAGCTTTATGTTCAGGGGGAGTCCAGTACTGGGACAGTTATACAACTCCCATATCTTAGACCACTGTAAAGTGGTCTAGACAAAGTCCTCATCCTCTTGTCAAACACAAGGGGATAGGCTAGCTGACCTGACAGGTGCTTTTAGTTTCTGGGAGTGAATGCATGTGTTTGGAACTTCGTAGTGTAATATCTCGCATGACCCCAGAGTGCTAAGCCTGTTGCTTATGATGAGACAGATAGGTGTCCTGTTGTAACTGAACATTACACCCAAGGAGGGGTTTGACTCTTGTTCTTTATGGGCAAGATTTTCAGACTCACAAACGTGAGTGAGATGTTCAATCTCCATTGAAACAAAGGGGTCTGGGCCTCTAACTGCCTTACACTACTTTGAAAATACTGTACCAGCCTATGTGCTTTATGTACACAGTGTGTCCTTGGCCTCTACTGTGCTAGCTTTGGATTTATTTGTTTGTACTGTAACACCCGGAGGCCCCAGTCAGGATTGGGGCCCTGTTGTACAGGCACTATACAAACACATAGGAAGTGACACTTCCTGCCACAAGGAAATTAAATGCCCCCCTTAGCCTAATGGAGGTAAACACTGACTGCACTGAGAGGGTGTGGTTGCAGGATTTTGATGATTTAGCACAGTGGCCTAGCTAGGAGTGGAAATTTGGGTGGGCCCTGACTTTTGGGTGGATGGGCAATGACAGACTTTACTAGCTCAGCTTCTCCCCTGACGCCATGCCCTCTTCCTAGTCCTGGTGCCCCCAGACACAGGGCTTCACCTGCTGAGCTGGGCACACGCATAGGACCAGGACCCCACCCCCATGCTCTAGTGTGGGTAGCTGCTGGGGTAAAAGAGGTTTTCCCCCGCCCCCTTTGGGCTGACACTCCCCACATTCCTTAGGGCAGAGGGGGGATAATAGGCACTAACACTCCCCCTTCATTTGAGCAGAGTCCAAAGGCTATGCCCTTCCCTCCCCCACAGGATATCCAGCCAGGGAAACAGGTTCCCTGAGCCTCACCATCTTGGGAAGAGAGTTTATCTAAAGCGGGGAGGGAAAACTGGGGAAGGGGGGCTGGATGGGGGAGGGCAGAGGCCAAGGGCCAGAGTTGGGAGGAAGGGACAGGACCCAGGGTGCTGCAGGACATGGGTGAGGCAGCAAAACTGGGGGCATTGCAGAGCCTGGAGCTAGGGGCGCAGGGACGGGACTGCAGTGCATGATGAATCAGGGGCCCGCCTCCCTCCATCTGCTCCAGCCTGCTCTTACTGCTCAGCGGGCACTAGAAGACGAGGCTGCCTGGGGTGCACAGGCTATGGGTGCTCCCATGGGGTGGAGGGGGGCCCTGCAGAGGCTCAAGCTCCGCCCACCCCTCCTGACCCCGGCTCAGTGTCGTCCACCTGCCCAGCTGTGTCCCTCTGTCCTGCCGGCACTGCAATGTCCATGTATCCTGCACTGCGTGCTGCTGCCCCAGTCTCCAGTGCCCTGCTCGTGCCCAGCCCAGTCATGTGCCTAGGTGCCCAGCCTGGCTCAGCTCTGGCCCCAGTGCTAGCTCCACCAAGATCTGCCCCCAGGAGGCACACCCCCTACCTGGGATGACTCACTCCCTCTCAGCCTGTGGATTTGGGGGGCTCCAGCCCCGCACGTGCTCCATCCTGGATTTCAGGTGCCTGAGTGATGCTGAGGTGGGTGTGGAGGCTAAGTGGGTGGGCCGCAGCCCGCCCATGACTATGCCCCTGATTTACTATAGGGAGGGTGACGTTACAGATAAATATTTATAGAGCAGCCCATTGCTTTGTATGGGGCTTGACAGACATGGAAACGGACAAACCTTGCTGACACAGACAGAAAATGAGGTAGGGAGGAATCCTACCAGGAATAGCCAGTCAAGCCTGCTCTTTTCCCCTTCCCCACTTTTACTTTGATTGTTTCTGAGGGTTACTCACAGATGCCAGTGGTGGTAACCAGCTTCACAGCCAAGGCAGGGGCATGGCAAGGGGCGAAGAGAGGCTCAATTAAGTAACGACCAAAAGCCAAGGACACCACGGCAATGTTGGCAGGACTGGAAAGCAAAATAGAAATTTGAAGCATGTTAGCCAGAGGAAAACGCTTATTTTTTCCCTTCTCTATCCAAATATCTCCTCTCCTACCACCCTTCCTTCCTTCCTTCCTTCCTTGGCCCACTCATCTCCTTCATCCGATGCCTTCTAGGGGTGCCATCATCTCATACCAAGGAGACTTGGATACTGTCTGACTGTAGCCAGAGTCCAAGAGTCCTTGAACTCTTTTCCCTTGGATCATCACCGGTACTGTCAACTTGAGAGGTGCTATTTTCTGGGTCCAGCCCGGGCTATACTCTATAAGAGGGTATTATTTCTTTGTGTCCTGTCTGCCCACAGGAGTGGCAAGTCACTGGGCTGACACCTTTCTTAGCTGGGGGCGAATTTGGCTGCGGAGTAGAGACCAGGACCTACTTTGCAGGTCCTACTTCAGCTCCTTGAGATGTCTGATGGTCCCATTGGTGATATAGTGTCTGAGCCCTACCCTTAGGCCCCTTGAGGTTCCCATGGTCTGGGGGCTGGACTGATTATTTTGGAGAATGTTTGGTGGATGTTACCATTCTGAGGTTGGCCTCCCTGGTCTCTCTCAGGGCTGTCCTGCACAGATTTGAAGCGATTTCTGTTTCTAGCGACCATTTGGCTGCTAGAAAGTTCTCCATTAACCATACTGCATCTGACAAGGTCCCAGCATGGTGCCATTATACCCCCACTCTGCCTTTTGAGGGCAATATCCTTCTAAATTGTTCAGTCACAATTGACTTAGCAACCTGGGCCCTGGACTGTTCTTCTGGGTGAAGTCACTTCCAATGGTGTTCCTTCAAACACTAGGCTACTATGCAGGGTCTGACCTCCGTGGGATAGGTTTTGAATCTAAAGCTTTGAGGGTGGGTTGCCTCAGAAGTGTCCAAATAGTCCAAAATGGTGGACTTAACTTATTTATAGTCCTTAGCCTGCTCGGAGTCCAGGTTATGGTTGGTCGCCTGGGCCAGGTCCATTGAGAATGGAACCAAAATCAAAGCCCACTGCTCAGGAGCCTACTGGGAGGCTAGGGCTACCCTCTTGGCGGTACTTGAAAAGATGTCAGGATCATCGTCCAGCCCCATATTGGTTAGCTTTACGGGCATTGGTGGGGGACTCACCTTGGTGGAAGTGTGCCCCACAGGGACGCCTGGAGATCATAAGATTGGCACTATGTTGTACCTTCTCCTTGTGGAACTCCTGCTGCCGGCTCATCAGCTCCCTCAGCAGCTTTTGCTGTCACATTGTTTGGAGTTGCTGTTGGATGATCCATTGCTGCAGAAATTGCTCCCGGAGCCGCTGTTGCTGAGTTGCTTGCAGCTCCTGCATCTCAGCTAACCACTTACAGCACTGTTGGGTTCCATCTGGCTCAGAGCTGCTGAGCTCTATCCCATTCTCTGTTGATGTTTTTTTGTTTTCCTTATAACAGACATAATTTATCTGCATTGTCCATCACTTGTGGTGGGGAGGGGGTCCTTGAGTCCTTATCAGACTGTGGTTTGGGTTGGTTTCTTTCTGACACTGAGATCATGTCTACACTACCACTTATTTTGGTATAACTTGCATCGCTCGGGGGTGCGAATAAGCCACCTCCCTGAGCAGTGTAAGTTACACCAACCTAAGTGCTGGTGTGGACAGCGCTATGTCAGTGGGAGAGCTTCTCCCACCGACATAGCTACTGCCGCTTGCGGAGGTGGATTTATTATGCAGATGGGAGAGCTCTCTGGCATGGTGCAGCTGCACCGCTGCTAGTGTAGAGTAACCCTGAGTCCTTCCCCTGCTTGGGCTAGCCGAAACAAGTGTCTCTCCCAGAACAGAGAGTTCCTTTCCCCTCTCGGAGGGCAGGGAGGAACGAGGTGAAGGAAGGAAGGGTGGGGGGGAAAGATGCTCAGTTTCTCGATCAGTCTGTCCCTCACCCCTTTGGGTTCTGGCTTGTCTGTAGGCTTTGTATTGTCCTGATCAGGGTTGGAGTCCTACCTTAGACTCCCCCCTTTTTTGGTAACACCTGGTCCATTCCTGGTCCAAGCAATCTCAGGGATTTCTGGCTCAGTGCCTATCTCCTTTGCTGATCTGTCCCTGTAATCAGCTGCCTGAGGCACAGCCATCTTCTCCTGTAACCATCCCTTCATGTGGCAGCCCTTCCCTTTTTAAGCTTCTTCCCTTCAAGCAGAGCAAGTCTTTCAGGTGTGTCTATGTAAGCAGTGTCAGGATGAGCTCCACCCTGACATCTGGTGGTGAGGTGTGGCAAGTTGTGGAAAAAAACTTCAGGGGCCAATCTCATTTGCATAGGCACACCCACCCTGTCTAGACTGAGGCCACAGCTGCCCAAATGGTCAATTTGGCTGCTGTGGGATCCCCAGTGTCTCTGTTATTGGGGCAGGAAGAATAAATTGTTATTACCCTGATTATGGGAACTGTGCTTGGAACTGTACTTGGCCTTTTGTTATGATGGAGGGACTCACCATCAACTAAGTAGCACTCGCTAGGCAAGTTCCAAAACTGTGTGAATAGAGAGAGGCTGGGGACAAGTGTTAATACTTGGTGGCATGGGCCCCTTGGTGAGGGCCTTACATGCTAATTGCACTTCCTCCTCTCTCTACTTTTGAATATCAGAGCTAATTTTGATTTCATTAGAAGTCTAGTTACAGGCTGCTGAGCTCACTTTGGGCTAATAGTGCACCAGCACTGAGGTTCCCCTACTACAAGCTGAATTCACCAAAGAGCTGAACTGACTAAGAGCTGAAATCACTGAGCATTGTGTTAAGTAGTGGGGGAGCCTGAAGATATATCGTGGAGCAGTTTGCGGGAAGGCTAGAGTGCCTTGTGGACAGGCTGGCGGAGCAGTTCGTAGGACGGCAGGAGCTGTTGGTGGGACGCGGAGCAGTTTGTGGACCGGCTGGTGGAGCAGTTTGTGGGACGGCGGGAGCTGCTTGTGGGCCGCGGAGCGGAGCGAAGGAGTTCGTGGGGCGGCTGGCGGAGTGGAGCAAAGGCCTATGGAGCTGTGGGGCGGTCAGCTTCAGATCATGTAAGGTGCCTCTTACCCCCGTCCCATCTCCACCCAGGGTGGGAGGTAAAGCTCCGCAGATAAACTTTCGAACTCTGGGGCTGCCCTGACCAGGGACAGAGACTTTTGGGTCATTGGACTTTTGGGACTTTGGGTGATTTGGGGTTGCTGGACTCAAGAACCAAAGGGAAAGGGGCATGCCCCAATTTGCTTGGGGTGGGTTTTTTTGCTCATGGGTTGTGTTATGAATCCTGTTGGTGGTGTTTCCCCAACATAATGCCACATTGTTTCTCTCTGTTATTAAAAGGCTTTTTGCTACACTCAGACTATGTGCTTGCGAGAGGGGAAGTATTGCCTCTTGGAGGCGCCCAGCGGGGGTGGTATATATTTGTCCCAGGTCACTGGGTGGGGGCTCGAGCCGGTTTGCATTGTGTTATTGAAATGGATCCCCTAGATATTGAACCCGGCCCTTGTTGCTGCCAACTCTGACGGGCAGAAGGGTTACATCTAGTTAGGGCTTACCGAGCTCAATAGCTTCCTCCTTCATAGGGTGCGGACGCGCCCCCTCACAGAGAGAAAAACATCACAGATTTCTTTTAACGCTGGTGAAAATTGAAGACCTGGAGACGGTCTTCCCAGAGCACAGGTGGTACTTCAGCTTTGTCTGTTCTCTTTCCCACTCTGAGACTGGAGGAAATAGGATTTTTCTGGCTGTGGGAGGTTAGGGACAATGGATGTTCTTTTCCTGCAACAGTAAGGATATGTATTCCTGTACTCTGAGCGGGGTGTGTGATTCCCTGCTTGCTGAGATTTAGCCACGCTCACTCTCAGTGAGCTAGCCCACTAAAAATAGCAGTATGGGGCTAGCCACCCTGATTGCAGTCCTGTCTGAGATGTGATGTATGTACTCAGGACAGCTATCAGAGTAGCAGCCGTGTTAGTCTGTATTCGCAAAAAGAAAAGGAGTACTTGTGGCACCTTAGAGACTAACCAATTTATTTGAGCATGAGCTTTCGTGAGCGACACTTCATCGGATGAAGTGAGCTGTAGCTCACGAAAGCTCATGCTCAAATAAATTGGTTAGTCTCTAAGGTGCCACAAGTACTCCTTTTCTTTTCAGGCCAGCTAGCCGCTCATGCTGCTGTGAGGACGCTATTTTTAGCATGCCAGCTTGATCAGAGCTAGCATGAGTATGGCTACTCAAGTGGGGAGGTGTAATTCCCACCTCAAAGTGCCTTAAGGATGCCCTCTTTGCTCTCCAGCTGAGAACGGTTATGGACCTGGGTTGAATTTCTCCCCAGCCCCTCTTTTCAGAGAACTTAATACTGCTGGAAGTTGCCAGCTGGCAGCTCTGGCAACTGAAGTTCTTTATGCTTGCTTGCTCTGCAGCTGTGTAAGCTTCACACGCTGCCCCACCAATGTACCTGAAGAGCCCACCACAAGGCGGAAGAGGGGAATTGTCTTCATGGGCCATCCAGCATTTCTGCTGAGACTGGGAGCTGATTGTGTGGACAGTAGTTCTTGCAATCTATTTATTTATTGTACTTATGTCCCCGGTTAGCATAGTATCTGGGTGCCTCCCAACCTGTAATGTATTTGTCCTCATATCAACCCGAGGAGGTAGGGAAGTACGAGTATCCCCATTTGACAGAGAGGGCCTGAGACACAGTGTCACGCAGAAAATCTGTGATGGAGCAGGGTATCAAACCCAGGTCTCCTGAGTTGAAGGCTCATGCCCTACCCACTGGACCATCTTTATTTTGTGTAGGAAATGGGTTTATGCTAGTAACACATCACCATGAGGTTGCTGAAGAGCCATTAGAGTGGGACTGTTTTTCAATTGCTGCTTGCCTAGGTGGGGATTTGAACTGGTAACCTTGAGGTGAGGGGTCTGAGGCCTTCTCCCCAATCACAGAAAAAGAGCTGGAGAGCACACACAGTGCGGTGACATATAGTGCCAATGAAATAAAATGCATTGTGAGGCAGTGGCTGTGCACACTCCACCCCCTACCAGTGCTCTTCCTCCCAACCCCTGCTCCCTCCAGAGCTGAAGGTATCACTCAGGAACTGGGGCTGCTTTGCTGATGGGGGTTATGTAGAACCTAGACAGATGGATAGATTGGCATGAAAGGATAGTTCAGACTCCATTTCCATTCAGCCTGTGACCCCTCTCATTTTTTTATGGCCATAAACACAGGCAAGGTTAACAGGCTAAACAATGTGGTTTTTAAAAAATATTTATTGTACCCTTTGAGTAGAGGGTTGGTTACTTTGTCTCAGTTCTGCAGGGGTTCAGTTGTGTAAGCTGTGATCTCATTCTCCATGGGGGCAGACCTCACGGCCAAGCCCAGTTGTGCTGTGGCAGACATTTCTGTTTATCCAGCAGCTATTGGAGATGGGGGGTGGGTTGGAGAGGAGGAGGTCACATATCAAACAGATTTCTAAGGAGCATGGAGCCTTTTTCCAGAAAACCCAGCTGTGTTGGCAGATTGCAGGAAAATGTCCATCTGTTTCGTTATCACGTTTGCTACAAGCTGTTCATTGTGTTTCATTTTTTTATTCTTCACCTCACTTTTTTTTTGACCTTTTACCCTTTCATTTCCCCCCTCTGCCTTCTTCCCCCCCACCTCAATTTCCCTGACTTAGGTTCCACCTTCCTTCCCTCTATCCTCCCTCTAGCCATTTGGAAGTCCATGTGTTTGCTACTGTTTTGCATTCACCAGCTGGCTCCTTTAGCCACACAGCTGGAATCTGCCCCAATTAGAGATTTAAAGAGAGGAGACTATAAATGCAAATCAACAATGACATATCACTCCTGACCTTACACACCTATGGAAAGCAGAACTGTTCTTACCGGATCATAACAAATTCAGCCCACAATCTTAAGAAGGCTGGCAAAGGCCCAAGGGTTTCTAGGAGGTAGATATAATGGCCTCCAGATTTTGTGATGCTTGTTCCCAGGTCTGCATAAGATAGAGCGCCTAGACAGAAAATAAGGAAGGGAAATTATTTATTTATCTTAAGGTAGTGCCTACGGACCCTAAACACACAAACACACAGTGGCAGTCCCTGCCCTGAAAAAGGAGGAGAGGTACTGGTTGTGACCTCTCCCGCTCCCCTCCCACCAGAAAGGCCAGAAATGAGCGAGACTTTTCCCTCTCTCTGCTCCCACTATGTCTGGGGGTGGGAAAGAGGGGTGTCTGGCTTCCCCTTGTGTTGTGCCCTTGGCCTATCTGCCCCCTGGAGTCCCTCCTGATGACTGGAGGGGTGCAAGTTGCAGAGCACTCTAAAGTGTTACTTTAACTGCCTCATGGGGACCCTGGTAGTGTGTGCTAAATGGTACCTCGTTCACCAGCAGGGTCTATACGCGGCAGGTAAAGCGCAACCATTCAGAACATTTTACCTGCCTGTGGCTTAAGCAGTGAATGTAGTGCCCCAGGCCCTAGAGGAAACTTCTGCTGCTTTATACCCTGTCCAACCTTGACTGTGCAGATTGAACATGTGCCACAGGACTGGTAGAGAACAACCTGCTGCTAAATATGAATTGCAACAAAGCAAATATATAGCAGACTCCTATAGCTTTACTGACAGGTTTCGGAGTAGCAGCTGTGTTGTTAGTCTGTATTCACAAAAAGAAAAGGAGTTCTTGTGGCACCTTAGAGACTATCCAATTTATTTGAGCATAAGCTTTCGTGAGCTACAGCTCACTTCATCGGATCCGATGAAGTGAGCTGTAGCTCACGAAAGCTTATGCTCAAATAAATTGGTTAGTCTCTAAGGTGCCACAAGAACTCCTTTTCTTATAGCTTTACTGTGTCTGTGATTCGTTTTTAGTGACACACACACATGCCTATATATGTATATGTGTGTGCTTAACTGCTTTGATGCCCCAGTGCCCTCTACACACCACCTGCCACTGATTACATATGAGATATCAGCGAACTTTTCATTGTACTAATAATCTGTTTATCCCCTGGGAAGGACAAGAGCAAACAAAGGTAGGAACATTGAGGATGCTGAAATGTGAAGTCTTACAACACGCCTTTATTCTCTTAAATCCTTCACATTCACTATATAATGTCCCCTTTTTCTTTTCAAATAGGGTGCATTTCCTCTTGCTTGTTTTATGGGTTCACATTTTTCACTGGATTGTTTGTCTGCGCTGTCAAGCGGGCTTGAGCCACATCCAGGCTGTGGCGTTATGTAAAGGCAGGCAAAAGGCTGGAACTCAGCAAGTTTGTGCTGTGGTGATACTTCGTGCTAAGATTATTAGCATTTAGTATTTATTATACAGCGGCTAATGTGGGTTTGGCATTACACAGCAGCAGGACCCTGAGCCAGTGGTGGGGTTCATTAAATGTGCCGAAAAATTCTGACTCGGCATTAGAATGCCTAAGCTGTCTTCAGAGTCCTGGAGAGGACAGCTGCAGACTGAGTACAAATAACTAGTGCTCAGTTTGTCCCCTGGCTGTGGCCTGCCATCTCAGCATGGTTCCTAAAGAATATGTTACCAGACTATCTTAACTGGGGACTTCAGTTCCCCAAGGGACTGGGCATCCCAGTGAGCTAATGAATGAGCATTTTATATCTGGAAGCATATGGTCCCAGATGAAAGATTTTTTTTTTGTTTTGTTTTTTCTGGCTTGCTCTAATCTGTGGAGAGAATTTTTGTCTATATCAGAGGGGCTGTTCTAACATGAAAAGACACTGACTTCAATGAGCTTTGGATCAGCTCCAAAATTGCCACTTAACTGAAGGCTTCACTTTACAGCTATGATTAAAAAAAAAAAAAATTTTTTTTACTGATGTTTCTATTTATTTTAAACTACAAACCGCCAAGCTATTCTGCCATCTTACCCCCATTAGAGTTCTCTGTACTACACAACTAGTGCAAGGAAGTGGGGGAGCTTTGCCCCTCTCTCTGCACACCTTCAGTTACAGTTGGAACTTGATTTATGTGTTCCCAATTAGTAGTTTTAAGGAGAAGGCATAAAACCAAATAGAGTTCTTTAAGGTTCAAGCCTCCAGCGTGGTTATATGATTTAGTTTAGTGGAGGACTGTGAATGACATAATGAATGATACAATTATACTTTATTTAAAATAAAACAGTTAGTTAAAGCAAACAGGCATCACACTGTGACTATACACTGCATTGATACTCATGCTTTAAGATACACCTGGACCCTCCCTGGATGGTAAGAATGGCTATCCTATAATCCTTTCTCTAACGATTCCTTGCTGGTAGATGGGTGCACTTAATTTAAAAATAGGATGCTACCCTCTTTATAATCACTAATAACACCCAAATTAATTAGCATAAAGCCTGCCTTTTACCATATCTATATTTTCACTGCCATAATTAAAATACCCTCTTCTACTCCCTCATTGGCTATTTAATATTGAACTCATCTTTAATGAACAGCTGTGGAAATGCTGCCATAGTAGTAACTATCATTATATAGAGAGAGCATTTTCCATAACATTAACATTTTATCTAACACACTTGTAAAATCCAGGGAGGGTCAACAATGTTTACCCCAGGCTCTAATTTACCTCTGACTTGTCTCACTTCACTTCACTCATATTTTACCAGGCCTCGCTTGACTACTGTCAAGCCTATTTTTAGGAAGTAGGTTATTGGGCCTATTTATGTTTCTATATAACATAACCAAGCATCGTCTGTATAGGCAACAGGTCTCTGCACCAACCCCATGTTGGCAAGTGTGGAAGACTGAGATAGACCATGGAGCCATGGGAACTGCATGTATAGAGATCCAGTGGACCATTACCCCAGGCACATGGTGGCTGCAAAAACATCTCTGCTCAAACTATTGAAAAGTCTGTGATCTCATCTGAATCCTTTCTACTAGGTTCCCTCTGGGGATCTCAAAACAAGCGTCAGGGGTGCAGCCCTGCTTTCCAGCTTAAGGATTCAAAGAGGTTAAGGGTATTGACATGCTGATCGAGTATCAGATTCAAGATTCGAATCTATGGGTAGGGGCAGCAGAACTGGGGCCCAGGTACAGCTAGCACCTCTTCAATGCCTTCCACTCCCTGTGGAGCCTTATTACCTTCCCTCACTCCTCCTCTTCTTCCTCTCCTTCCCCCCAAGCCTATGGGCCTGATTCTCCACTGAGTGTCTGGCATCTCGGGGTAGTCTGGTTACTCATACTTAGAGATCTGGGCGCAAGCAGACAATACGTATTTTAATAGGGGTAAATGTATAAATCTAGGAACAAAGAATGCAGGCCATGCTTACAGGATTGGGGCCTCATCCTGAAATAAAGTTGGGTCTGCTGGTGGATAATCAGCTGAACATGAGCTTCTGTTGAGACACTGTGGCCAAAAGTGTTAATGCGATCCTTGAGTGCATAAAGAGGAGAATGTCAGTCCCTGTAGGCATTATATTCCCTCTGATGTGATGCTGCTGGAATATGGTGTTCAGTTCTGGTGCCCACAATTCAAAATGGATGTTAAGAAATTGGGGAAGGTTCAGAGAAGAGCCACAAGGGCTATAAAATTGCAATGTAGACATTTGGGCTCAGTCTGGAGCCCCTTCCCCTCATGGGGTCTCAAGGCCTGAGCTCCAGATTTTTTAATCTCAACAATTGCTTTACATTTTCCTGCATGCCCTTGCAAGGAAAAGGGCTAGAAACTTACTTTAAAAAAACAAAAGGGGGGGGGAGCTGAGTTAAGCCTTTAGAATCCCAACCATGTGGGGTTGCCATGGCGGCATGCTTTGTGGGCTCTGAAAGCTGGCTTTTCCCACAGCTCAGAAACCCAGCTAGGCCACCTTGCCTCAGCAGGCTTTGTGCTGCGGAGCCAAGGTTTTTGAATAGGGTTTGGATTTACAGGACCAGCATCTCAGCTGGTGTGGCTCAGCTGATTGATGCATGGAGCTCCATTGATGCATGGAGCTTAGATTATACAGATTTACATCCGCCAAGGGTCTAGCCCAGGGCTGGCCAAACTGCAGCTCTTCTACAGTTAAAGTGCGGTTCATGGAGCCCCCCACAAGTCCCCCCACCTACCATACTGGGGGTGAGCTCAGGGCTTTTGCCTTGTGGTGGGACTAGGGGCTTCTGCCAGTGACGACTGGTGCCTGCTGAGAGTGGGGGCGGGGGGGGGACAATTTAAAGATTTGGCCCCCCAACAGCTTGAGTTTCCCCCTCTTACCCTCAGCAGCCCCCCCCCCCCACCAGTGCATTGCTTCTGGCTTGTGCCCAGCGGGGAGGGGGATCTCAGGGCTTCAGCCCCACAGGGCACGCCTGATGGGGCTCGGAACTTCAGCAGTAGCGAGGCTTCAGCCCTGGCTCTCAACCTTCTGAAGATGGTTGTATGCGGCTTGCAGGGTCAGTAAGTTTGGCCACCCCTGGTCTAGCCCACAGTACTCCTGGTTATTTTCTACTTAATTGCTTTGCAGTCACTTCACAATGTATTGCTGATATTTCCCCTGTGTTTTCATGTGAAAATCTATACAGCTCTAGAACACACACACACATGTTCGGAATGTTGTAACGTTGTTGCTGGCTCACACAGAAGAATTAGAAAAAGTAACTCACCAAACAGAGAGAGAATCCCGCAAGCCAGCCAGACAACCAAGGAGAGACCCACATTGCCGGAGTTTTTCAACACCGCTTTTGGAGCGATAAAGATGCCACTGCCAACGACTGTGCCGATAGTCAGTGCGATGGCCCGCGTCAGGGTGATCTTCTTTCTCAGGAACACTGCCTCCTCCTTCACATTTGACGACTTTCTGCAAAATGCCATCGCTCTGTCTGTCTTCTCTGTTTGAGCCCTGCAAGCACAGGTCTTCCTGAGAGCTCTCTAACACCCGTCTTCTAGGATTGACACATCCTCTCCGTTTTTTTTTTTTCCCCCAGCCCTGTACAGGCTTCCCTCCCTCTAAGCTTTCAGGCTGCCAGAGAACAGCCTTGGCTGGAATCCTTTAGGCATAACAAGCATGAAGTGTACAAACAGAAACAGCAAAGTGAGAAGGTGAAAGAGATTAGAATCCTTAGGAAGGTAACAGGTGCTTTGTAGCCCAGGCAGAAGGGGGAGATAATGACGTGTCACATTCTGAATTTTACACTGTAAATCCAGCTCTTTGGGACTCCGTCTTGTGGACTTGGTGTTCCCAAACCAGTGCTTGAGCATCCATACTGTGAACCTGGGTTCACAATTGCTGGACCCGGGTCTCAGCTGTGCTCATGCATCCACCCTCCATGCTGCAGACTTTCTTACTCAGGTCTGTAGCTTGAGCTGCGTTCACACTGCAAAATTACATGGCTTTGACCTACCCTCTAACAAGATTCTAGGACCTGGGGTCTGACCTTAATCAGACTGATTTGTATGTGGAGAGAAGTGGCTCTGGGCTCAAACCTGAGTCAGAACCTTGGCTTAGTGTGCAGTTTAGACATACCCAAGGGGCACAATTCTGATCACACTTATCCTGACTTCAGAAGACTTGCTTCTGTTTTACATTAGTGTAATTCAGACCAGAATCAGACCTATACATTTCCCTGTTGGCGCTAGTTTAAAATCCAGAACAAACAACAAGCAGGCCCAGAGCTAAAGCTCTGTTTAGTGCAAAATGTTATAGCAACGTAAGGCTTGTCATGGTGGATCAGAATCCTGGCCAAGCAAATCCGTCTCCAACAGTGGCTAATATCTGATACTTCAGACGACTGTTACCTTGCCTACAACTATCACAAGGTGTCTTGTCTATACTGAGGTTTTACCCACCAGTTTAGTGGCACTGATGCAAATCCACGGCACTAGTGTGCTGGTCTGGTGCAGCTTATTCCAGTTTCAAACGAGGCTGAAGTGCACCAGTGGGTGTCATGGCTTTCTCTGGTGCAGTTACATCAGTGTAGATAAAGATCCCTATAAAAGTTACCAGACCAGGCACCAAATCTGCTTGACCATCCATTGCTATGGTGATAGTGGGGAAAAATTATGTTTTTACTTGCCCTACACAAGCAGAATTTTGCAAAGCTGACCTAGCCTATTGTGCTGTATGCAAAGGAAAAGTTCCTTCTGGACCCCCACCTCCCCAAGCGATGGAATTAGCCCCTGAAGCATGAGATTTGATTCCCTTTGTCTTAACATGCATACCTACAAATGCAGTTACTGGTCCTTGAGTGATCTGGTTCTCTAGTAAAGCTAATTAGGGTCTAGAACCTCTGGCAGCAGTGACTCCCCCCAGCTGCCTGCACACTGTGTGAAGAACAGTTTGCATTTCCTTCTGTTTGTTCTAAATTTATCTGCCATTAATGATGCAATTATTATAAGCAAAGACAACAAAGAGGCTCAAAGTCCAGGGGCAAAATAAAGAGAAGAGGGTCTAAGGCAGGACATGGAATGTAGGCCAGAACAGCCCAGAGAAATGCAGCAAGGGAGAGCAGTGGTAAGAGTAGTGGCCTAGGCTGCCTAATCTCCAAAGGTAATGTCCCACCCAAGTGGTGGTAGGTACCCCTCAAGCATCTCTCTGCATCCAGTTCTATATGGCTTGATCCAAAGTGCCCCGAAATCAGTGAGAGTCATTTCATTGACTTCAGTGGAATTTGGATCAGGCCCAAAATCACAAAGGGAATCTTAAGGGGTTTGTAACATTCTGACCTGCTGTACAAATGCGTAGGGCTGTGTAGTGTATGTGCAATGCTCAACTGACCAGGAACGGCAGGAGCTAAATTCCAGCAGCTCCCACTGACTTTAACTGGAGTTGTGGGTGTTCAGGCACTTCTGGAAACCAGCTCCTATCACTTGCATCGATTTAACTAACTGGATTTTTAAATCAGTGCAACCCTTTTTGTTGTCACTTTTAAACTGAACAAAGGTTTCTTTGTATTGATTTAGCTTCATTCAGTATAGGTATAAGCCAGACTTTATTAATACCCTGACCCTTTGAGTATAAGCATTCCATTTAGAAGTATTGATAGAGGTGAAAATTAGAGGTGGACTAGGAATCTGTACAGGTGTTAGGGGGCTTATTCCTTCACCCGCTTACTTCCCTGGTCCTTCTCGCATGAACAGAGAGCAACAATACCCGAAGTCCAAAGGTGCAAACAATTCTATGTTTATTGGGGTGAACTTCCAGCAAGCATGATTCCAGTTTCCTTCCTTAGTGTCCCCCTTCCCAGCTCTGACACCACAGAGCCTTACCTGTGTCCCTGTTCCCATTCCCCCCTTTAGCAAAACATGATTCCAATTTCCCCACCCCCATTCCCTGTTCCCATTCCCCCCGCCTTTCCTTCCTGATTGACTGCAGACTATACAGTAAAACTTGAGTTCTGCTTAGCTATACCTTAATCAATCATTTTCCTGAAATGTAACTAACCAATCCTAACATATTACAACATGATTCTTTAACCAATTATTTCCCACCACCTTAATTAGTTTACACCCAGCAAAATTAATTATACACCAGACAGAAACAATCACAGAAACAGACAGAGACCATGCAAATAAACAATAGCAAAGTGAGAACTATAATGACAAAACAGTAGAGAAGTGAGGATTTCACATCCCAGCTATTGATAAGTGAGTTCTTGCCAGACAGGATGCTATCAAACTAAGTTTCCTTTTACATTTTCTAGGCACTTCCCTTTCTCTGGAGGCGATAGGCACTATCAGGACAGGATTGTGTTCCTAACAGCCCAATAGCACCTTATTTCAGTTAGACTAGTTTGGAATGTGAGGATGTGACCGCACACTTCCCAGCTTATGGCTGCCTCTGCTGCTTAGCCAAAGGCCTTAGCCTAAGAACAGGGCCTCAGACTGTCACAGTAAGAGAAGGCCCTTACACCAGCAGACAGTGATTTTGATTCTTTCTTTTATACCTCTATAACTAGCTAAGTGATAAGAATACACCTAAATTCTTAGAGTATAGGCCTTTACAGACAGGCCTGAATATCTATATCCTAACAGGTATCTGTACAGAGCTGGGTTTGATTTGGTTCTTGTCTCGCTCCCAATCTGGCAGGTGCTGGGAAAGTAGCATGGCAGCATACTCAGTCCCATGGTAACAGAGTCTCTGACAATGGCCAGCACCAGCTGCTTTCGAGGAAGGTACAAAAAACCCTGCAGCACACCGTGATGGGATAAACTGTTCCCAGGGAAAGAGGCCTCCAAACCCCCAGCAGTTAGAGGCTGGCTTATGCCCTCAAGCAGGGGGTTTGTCGCCCTTCACAAACTCTTCAGGATGTGTTTCCCTTTAGTAATTTACTGTCATTGTTATAACGTAAGGGTGGCCGATCTAGGGATGAGGCTGACCCCTCACAGGTGGTGAGGCTGGAGTAAGAGGGGAAGGGATCATGCTGTAAGTTGTTGGTGAAATACCTGAAAATGGAGGGCAGGGCAGGGAATGGATCCAATCGGAGAAAATGAAAAGCAACAGATTAAAGGGTTGCTGTGAAGATAAAATCATCGTGGAATAACTCCTGGCTGGGGAACACCTAGAATCATTAATTGCAACAACAAATAGACAACGGTTCTACTTTTTCACACCACTTATGCTATTTCTTTATCCTCTGAACTTCACTTAGCTTGGACCATGAAAGGGGTGAGGTTCACTTTCTCTTCAGAGTTCATTTTGCTTCCCGTTTCTCGTGCACTAACGTAAAACGATTGTGTGTGGAGTCTTTCCATTGGAAAAAAAACCAAACCCTGACGTGATGCTTTCAAACGCAATCATGAACACGTTTTCACTTCATATTTAATTTTGTAAAATCAATTTTTTTTAAAAAAAAAATGTTGGTCCTTAAATAGTGTCCCTTTTAAAATAGTCTCCAGCCTGTGCCTAAGTATGCTGTAGAATGCTTTTCCAATCGTGGAGGCTTCCCTTCTTCACCCACAGCTCTGACTGCATACCTTGACTTTGGTTCCAAACCATTGTTGCCAATACCCCTTAAATCTGAACCAGATCTCCCCCACGCTCCTGAAATTTAGCCCCGTCCTCCTCCTTGGCACCTCAGTCCAGACCCCAGTCCTCCCTGCTGCCAATGCAGCTCAGTCCCAACCTGAAGCTCCCTACTACTGCTGATGCTCTTCAAAGTTCAACTAGAAAGGCCTTTTACGTTTCATGTGGCATCTGCACCACAACCCTCCGCCTCCAGCTCTGTGAGTTTCCTCTCTTTTCTGGTTCTATGAGGCCATGTGGTCTAGCTCAGGGCTTCTCAACCTATGGGTTGCAACCCAGAACTGGATCACCAGAATGTGACCAAGGGTCTCATGAGAGGCTGGAGGGAAGTGGGCAGCCTCACACTCACCATGCAGCAGTGGTTCCTGGGGCTTTGGTCCCATGGAGCAGGCTGGGCTTGGCTTCCCACTCCAGGCTTTGCGATCTAGTGCCTGCGGTTGCAGCGCTGCTCAGCTTTGGCCCAGCAGCCCCCTTGTCATGCATCAGGTTGCAATTCCTCTCCCACAAATTTGGCCCTGTTGGGGCCAAATCTGAGCAGTGCTGTGGCCTCAGAGTCCAGTCCAGCCCACCCTGGGGGACAGGAGCTGCAGGGAGTCACTGCTGGGGTACAGTGCACTTAGGACTTATTGCCTTAATGTGTAATTAATAAGATGTTATTGGCACTCAAGCAGTTGACTGGGTCATGACGGGACACTGTTTACAAATGGGTCCTGAGCCTAAAAAGGTCGAGAACCACTGACCTGGTTCACTGGAACTAGGACCCAGAAACTCCTAGGTTCTAATCCCAGTTTTGCCTCTGGCTGCTGTGTGAACGTGGGCAAGAAACTCGACCTCTCCTTGCCTCAGTTTCACCATCTGTTAAACAGAGGTCATGATACTCACCTCTCTACTTTCCAAGAGACTAATTAACTGACATTAGTGCTTTAGCTCTTCAGTGCATTGTTCAATCTATGGTATCAACAATTGCTAACAAATTCCTCTGGGGAACGTCTTAATCCTGCTACAGTCACTTCAGCCTCAGCAAAGGACCCTGAGTGGGTTCTGATGGGGAAGCTCCCCAGCAGAGCTGTGCAAAACAGTGGATGAAGTTGTGTCTTGTAAATAGCAACAGCCTGGGAAGTGTTGAACAAAAGAAAGAAAAGCCTCAATGGGTTAAAAAGACAATGTGCTCGCTTGGCTACAATTGTGTTTAGCTTATATTGTAATAAATCAATAGCAGCTGATCTGTGAGGCCAGCAGTGCAGAGGCACTCAGGAGATCAGGTCTGAGGAGGAGCTTGGTCCGAGGAGGAGCTAGGTACAGTACTGAGTGAATTAGTACATATACGCAGTCGAGTAATTTATGAATTAGGGATCTGCACTGAAGCCGAGTCAGCGACTAAAGGTGAGTGGCTAAGAGGTTAGAGTCAAAAGAAATTATCTCTAGGCACGGGAAAAAAATAGTCAGGCCCTGAGTTAGAACCTAGAGGGTGTTGGAGAAAGCTCAGCTCAGGAAGGTAGATCCAGAGATGGCGCCTAACTCTTGATGGTGGAGGCATGTGACCACCCCACGCGCCACCTCTGGGCTGAGGAGCAGCAGCAAGCGAATGTCTCAGAGAGCATCTCATGGCCATTGGGCTCTGTGGGTACAGACCAGGTCCTGGGGGTTTCACCGGCTGGCGCCAGGCTCCTTTAGGGGAGAGGCAAGAGCATGTCAGGGGCTCAGCTCAGAGCTGTGCCGCCTTTCCTGCCTGGGGAGCGCCTGGCCATGCAGAGACATCCTGGCTCGGGGAGCAGGGCAGGGAGGACTGGCAGGCAGGCAGCCAGTGCCCCAGCTCCCAAAGTGTGGAGAGCCAGGAGCTGCAGTGGGCTGGGCAGCTCCCACCAACTTCCAATCTGCCAGCTCCTGGCATGAGCCGATGGTTTTCAAATTGTGGGACTGAAAAACTCTGTGCTAAATGGAAGGCAGAAATCTGGGGGGACACACATGCATTGCCTCTGGGTAGATCAACAGCAGTTTAATTAGATTAAGGGTACATGTAGTGTAAAATATGAGGGGACCCAGAACATAGCATTCCAGTACCAGTAACTCTAGGCTCTGAGTGGATAAATGAAAGGATGAAGTGACACAGAGCTAAAACAGAGTGAGAGTAGACAGATGATTTTCATTAGAGGTAACCCATCTTCCAATAACAGGATAGTGCAGTAGAGGAGGGGAATGATTTCTCTCATACAAAGAAGAAGTTTCTCCTGGAAAAATGGGCCCTGGAGAGTGCGCTAAGTAGCTGGGTAAGATAGTTGACAGTGGGCAGGGAGTTCTGTCTTTAAGTGTACAGGTGGCAGGGTGTGTGACCACTTTAGAGCCCTAGTGGAGTAATGTTGTTGGCTCTCACAAAACAGACCTTGCTGGAAATCTTTTAATTACTTTAGGAATTAATTTGCTGGTCAAAAGTGTCAGCCAGTTCTCAAGGCTGGAGTCCTTTATCTAAACAACAGGTACGGCATGATCATTGGCAGTGCATCTTCCCCATGCTGTCCTGCCACTGTGCCTCAACTTGGAGAAGACTGCTTCTGGAGGTGGGAGGAAGGTAGTTCAGATTTCATGCCCATTCAGCCGTTGGCCTATAGGGGTGCTAATGGTAATGGATGAGTTTGTGAGGTGGGCGCATAGCCCCTGGGAATTGGACTGAAACCACCAAGGCACGTCCCATAAGCCACCAATCAGCCATCAGGCATTAACAATTGTTATCACTGTCACCCTGGATCAGATCTGAACCAAAGAACTAGTTGTGGAAGGAGTTCCTCTATCAGGATTTAGCCTTGATGGGACTTAGCATTGCTCAGCTCTAGGTCAAAGTTTTAAGCAAACAATCTTCTAATTGTACATGGGAGTGCTACGATTGAGTTCTCGTTTTGCACTGACATGTTTAAGGGATGAGAATTTCAGGAAAGGTTTACTCTGCTTTGAAGGAGGATCAGACCCCTCTGGGGGATCTTTCTGCTAGGAATGTTTAGTTTGTTTTTTATTTTGTCCTTTGCAGCTGAGAAAACAATTTAAAAACTGGACAAATAGTCTCAGTCCCTGCATGTGGCCTGTTCCTGAGAGTGGAAGGAGGACAAGTCACAGGGGAAAGTGTAGCAGGTTCATGGTAGCATCCCATAATAGATATTGTCAAACCGGAACGCTAATCTTGGCAGCTCTTATCTATATTAGCTGGCCTGCCTTCAAGTTGGCTGTGTTGTCTGGGACTGGGAGCCAGGAATCCTGGGTTCTACTCCCCACTCATTCCATCGTGACAAGTCACGTAACCTCTTCAGCCTCAGTTTTTCCCACTGTAAAAATGGGGACAATATTTAACTACTTCACAGGGAAGCTGTACAGCTTAATATTTGTAAAATGCTTTGAGATTCTTTAGCGGCAGGTGGTATAGAAGGGGGAAATATTCTGTGTTCGTCTGACACACTTCCCCTTTGTGTTGCCTTTTTGCTAATATAGTGAAAGAATTTAAGGACTGGCACATTTGTGAAAAGAATCAATATTAAGCAAATATTGCAGAATATTAATGAGATATGAATTATTAGATTACTAAAGCAAGTTCTCTCTGCCATGAATTTAAAATTCAGAGTTACACTCACCCAGCTGAGGAACAGAAACAACACCATGTGATCTATATGACCGGTGAAATCTAATCAATATAGCTAGAATTAAAATATTGAATATTTGCAATGACCTATTTGACAGATTGGGCTTAATCAAAAATTTTATATGAAGAATAGATGCAGATGAAGAATGATGAAGAATAGAAATTCTGGTAAGAGGCAACTATACAAAAATGCTGCTTTAAGGACAAACTTAGTTTACTTCAATCTCTTGCCAACAGGTGGGTGGGTGAGTGGAGCCTACTCCATCCTGGGTTCTTCATTAAAAGGTCATAGACTAAGAAGTCTTCTTGCAGAAGATGTGATGTGGTATGATAGACCAGGAAATGCTTCAGGACCAAGGTCAAGGGGACAAAAGTGACCCAGCCCAAGGACAATTTCCCATAATTACTTGGCAAGTAGTTTTAATTAAAGAAATTTGAGAAAGTTCCAATCTGAGCATGGACAATTCACAAACAGAAAATTTGGTGAAAATTGCTTAAATAAATGAGTCAGTAAGAATTATTCACTTTGCTCTCATGTTGAACCTCAGGATCACATTGGCTTTATTACCAGGATCTGGCACTGCAAATTCACGTCTGATTTTACCAGCTACTATTCCTCCAGGTTTTTTTAAATCTAGGACAGTAAGCTAGTGAGTCTGCTGTTGATAAAGAAAGCCAAAAGTAAGTCTATTCAGACTTCTCTTCTTTAGCCTTGTTTCTTGTGTTAATTACAGTGTCACAAACAAATGCCTCTCAGCTTTCCTAAATAGGGGGGCGGAGAAGCAGAGTGGGGTGGTGCGTTCAGGGGAGGAGGCGGAGGCGGAGCAGAGGTGAGCTGGGGCCGGGGAGCTGCCGGTGGGTGCTCTGCACCCACCAAATTTTCCCTTTGGGTGTTTCAGGGCTGGAGCACCCATGGAGTCAGCACCTAAGGTGCCACTTTTGGCCAGTTAAATTTAGAAGCCCTTTTAGAACTGGCTGTCCCTCGCAGAACAACCGGTTCTAAAAGGGCTTCTACATTTAACAACCAGTTCTAGTGAACTAGTGCAAACCGGCTCCAGCTCACCACTGGACGTAGCTAAAAGGTTCTTGCTGGTGTCATTTTAACTGAGGTCTTTACAAGGGAAATATAGGTGGAAGTAGTTAGGAATAGTCCTCAGAAACTATGAATTAGGTTTGTGGACATAATTGGATACATATTTATACAGTTTGTGGTAGAGAGAAAAGAGAGTCTGGAGGTTGAGGCACTGGATTGGGACTCAGGAGATCTAGGTTCAGTTTCAGCTGTGCCACACGTTTCCTGTGTGCTGTTAGGCTAGTTGGTCTGTGCCTCAGGTCCCCAGCTATAAAATGGAGATAAGAATATTCCCTGGATCTGTTTTACCTGGTTAGATTGTAAGCCCTTCACAACAGGAATGGTCTGTGTGTGTGTGTGCGCGTGTGCGTGTGCCCGTCCTCCCTCCCTCTCAGAGGTCCAGAGAGGCCCGGGCCACTTCCAGCTTTTGAGGCCTCTAGCCATAATAAAAATAAAAAATGATGACACATGAAAACAAAATAAGGTACCAAAAAAAGAGTGAAACATAATTTGAATATTTTTTTATTTAACGAATGCTTTTCTAGTCTTTTTCTGTGCAAATGCACTAATTATTGAGGAAAAATATCTACCTTTTGTGCAATGTCCCAGTTGATATTAAGCATGGCGAGCCCATTCAAACGGTTTTGGTCCGATAAGGATGCACATAAAAACAAGTTGCGAAACTTATCAAATGCCAAAAAATTAACAAGTGTCTAAATTTGAGGCGCCCTTAGAGCTTGAGGCCCAGGCCAAATGGCCCTCCTGGCCCCCACTCTGATTGGCTCTGTGTGTGTGCGCGTGTGTGTGTGCGAACTCTAGCACCATGGGGTCCCCATCTCAGCTTGGGTCTCTAGAGGCAGTATAGTAATACAAAGTTTTCCCCTTACCCTAGTTTGGCTTTTTCTCATTCTCCACCCCATGCCAGGCTTTGGGTCCTGCTAGGTAAGATGAGTAGTGCTTTATTCTGTTTTGAAATGTTGGTAAAAATTGCTTGAAACACTGGTGTGAAGTGCAACCTGAGGGGCTGCGATTTTAAGCAATGCTGTTGGTAGATGCAATACTGTATTTGGGAGTGAGAAGGATTTGAGCCACTAAAAAGGTGAACAAAAAGCAGCTTTGTACATGGCTTTTTATACGAAGCACATTGTGCATATTCTTAAGCATTGCCACAAGGATTAACATAGCTGCATTTTAATGTGCCAGGGGCAGGAATTCAACTAGAAAGCAGAGTTGGAACAATTTGGTCAGGTGCTGCTCATTGCTAGGTCTCTGTTTGAAGTGGTATGCAATAGCTCTTTATTTCTCCCCCCCGCCCCCACTCCTACCCCCGCCCCCAACAGCCTGCAGAACAAGTCCCAGTTTTCACATTCCTGAAATCTGTGGTGATTGCCCATTAAGTTTCCCAATATTCTTGGCTGGCACTGGTGTCTCAGATCATGTGGCTAAACATGTAGAGTTCAAGAGTTACTTCAAATCCTTAATCCAGTCTATAAATCTGGTTTTACATCCTGTTTATTTTTACTATGGAATTTCACAGCCAACTAAAAGAAGCTACTGTTTACTGTATATCAAATTGCTCTGAGACTCCAGCACGGGATGACAGTCTGGGACAGATTGTAAACCTCTCTGCTTTGTTCCAAACCAACCAACCAACCAACCAGATAAGTGCACTTTTTAAGTTTTAGCAATAATATTTGTGCTCAAAAGAACGCCTTCGTTTAGATTGATTTTATCAATCTTTAACCAGTCCTACATTTGAATATTGGACTCGCATGCTTTGTAGTTCTACTTTCAGAGATATGACACGTACCAGCCTGTAGCTGTTTCACACATATTAGCTAGATACCGAGTAAGACCGTCCACTTGTAACATCAGTTGTATGTTGCAATTCACAGCTCAGGAGCCTTGGTGGTTTTTACTCCCTACCCCTCAAGCCTTACGCTCATCAGTTCCAGCAACCTGTCTGAGCCTTAGGAGACTCATAAAGTTACGCCCTGCCCTGATGAGCGGTAGCAGATAATCTGGCACATCAGGGACCCAAAGAGCTTATTTTGACTTTTTAAAACAGTGGTGGGCAACCTGCAGCCCACGGGCCACACACAACGCATCAGGGTAATCTGCTGGCGGACTGCCAGACAGTTCACATTTGTATGGCCACCCGCAGCTCCCAGTGGCCGCAGTTCGCCGTTCCCGGCCAATGGGAGCTGCGGGAAGTGGCACAGGCCTCAGACACGTGCTGGCTGCCGCTTCCCACCGCTCCCATTGGCCGGGAACAGTGAACCACAGTCACTGGGAGTTGCGGGTGGCCATGAAAATATAAACAAACTGTCTCGTGGCCAGCCATCAGATTACCCTGACGGGCCGCAGGTGGCCCACCACTGTTTTAAAGGCTCGGCAGCCAATTTTGGCTCAAGAACAGATACTCTGGACATGTTTGTGCAAAATGTCTATTAAATTAAGCCCTTTGCTCCACTGTTGCCAAAGAAAAAACATTTTTGGGCCAAAAATTTCTAAAGTGACTCGTGATTTTGCTCAGCCTAAATTTATAGGTGCCCAACTCTGAAAGGGGCAGCATCTGAAAGGGGCCTGATTTTCAGAGTGTGAGTCATCAGCAGTTTATGAAAATTGGGTCCTTTGAGGACAACTCAAGTGGGACACCGAACTATAGTGGCACCCCAAATCACTCATCGCTTTTGAAAATCTTGGCCTAAAGGACTGTTTATGTACAGCCTACAGTGTCTTATGTTCTGCGGCAGCAGGAGGAGCAAAAGTTAATTAGCAAACCCAATACCAGAGGTGTTCTGACATAAGAGATGGCGTGGTTGTGTAGCATGTTTTAAGCACCTGTGGTTTCTTTGCCCAGTGATAGCCAATGGGTGAGGAGAGTAGATCCAGCAGATTTTGATGGGTTGTTGGTAAAATGGCTTTAACAGTCATTCCCAAAAGAAGCTCCACAAATCCCTGACTTTCTTTTCCTCTATCACAGGTGAGCTCTGTTGACTGTGGGATTGGGAAGGACCCATAAGGAATCCTTAACTTCTGAATGCCCACCCACACCCTGAAATTGTAGAGGCCATGGGAAAAGCCAAGAAAGAAGAGGAGGTTGTTTTTCTGAGGAAAAAGATCACTTTGCTGAGGGCTTTTTCACTCCTCATTGGCACTATGGTGGGCAGCGGCATCTTTATCTCTCCAAAAGGGGTGTTGAAAAACTCCGGCAACGTGGGTGTCTCCTTAATTGTTTGGTTTGCCTGCGGGATTCTCTCTATGTTTGGTGAGTGGTGAGTTGCTTTACCCTTCTTGTTAAATTGTTGGTAGATGAGGAAACTAGTGAATGATATATATTTACGACAAAGGCCTAACTTTACTTCTCCAAGAAAAATAAGCTGGGAACACAATGGACCAAAACTCCTATCTCCGAATGCCATAGAATTGAAGCAGGAATAAGGTCCTGTGTCCACAGGGTTCCAAGGATCTGTTGTTTAACTGATTTGTCTGAGGGACTTGGGGAAAACCCAAGACTTAAGATCTGTGAATGTGGTGCCACATGTGGGTACAGACATGGGAGCAATTCTCTTGTCTATGGAATGTCTAGATCTATGGGGTGACGAAGGGGGGTTTAGGCCTCTAGCTAGGGGCACTAGATGGAGAACCACAGAGTTCTGGGGACCTAGGAGAAGTGTATTTATTTCAGTATGTGACTTTCCTGCTTTGTTTGGTTTGTAAGTGCAAAAAACCGCTTTGTTATAGTGCTGTGGTTGAGAGTTTGAATTTCCTGGTTCCTGTGGCTTTTTTAATCATAGATCCCACAACAATTATCTCTCTTCTTTCTAGTGTTTATCGTATGTAATACTTTGTATTAGTTGTTACACTTATACCTTACTATATATGTATAATGTGGCTTAGTTGAGGTTGCTGTGAAAACATCAGCTTTAAAATTTCATTCTTTTGCATATGTAAAATCTCAAACCATAACATCACAAATGTAGGTTTCTTTTTAACTGAGTAGGATCATAAATGATAAAGTGTTTATTGGTCAGCTAGCCAAACCATCTGTACTTGTGAAGGATTGTCCTCTCCACTAAACTCCTAGTGTATCTTGTGTATTCTTGAAAATCTATCTTGGTGGTACCCAAATGGCTTCCCTTGTCAAGTTATTAAATTTTCTAACTGACTTCATTCTTCCTCTAATGTCCAGCTTGAAGACTTCCTTTTATTAGTGTCATATTATTATTCTTTGCTATAGTGCATTAAGTAACGCTTACCCTCTTTTTATGTTTTCCCTTGAAATGCAAGATTGATACTTGGTTATCGCCCCAATTCAGCAAAATACTTACGCATATGCTTACCTTGAAGCATGTGAATGAACAGATCAATTGAAATCAATGGGATCACACATGCTTCAAATTAAGCATGTGTTTGAGTGCTTTGGTGAATCAGGGCTTATATTCCTTCCATTGCCTGTAGGTAGGTTCTGAGGGGTTTACAGTTGAGACAGAAGTGGCCAGTTTTAAAATCTATCTTTCCATAGATACAGAAGGAGAAAGAGTATTTGAACCACTTGGTTAGAAATTCTCTACATCCTTCTGTATCAAGTTTTTCTTCATGGCTCTGATCAGAGACATATTCCATGTCCTTGGCTCACCTATATTTGAGGGAGGAGGTGTGCGTGTTTGAGGCTTAGAGCTAGGTAAATGGGAGAAATGAAGTGTTTTAAAGTAAATTTCTAAGGCAAAGACAAACTTCTTTCCATGCACTTTTCCACATAAAGTCAGTGGAGAAGTTATGCCATTAAACTGACAAGAATGTTTTACCAGATGAAAATAGATCTCCCCTGGAAACAGCATTATTGCAAATAAAGGGATTTGCACTAAAAGCCTTCATTTCTTCTGTTATGAATAGTTCTCTGAGAACCTCTACCCAATGCGCACCAGCAGTAAAAAGGTTAACAGTATATTAGGAACTATTAGGAAAAGGATAGAAAATAAGACAGAAAATATCGTAATGCCACGATATAAATCCATAGCACACCTACACCTTGAATACCATCCCCAGATCAGGTCACCCTATCTCAAAAAATGAAATAGTAGATCTGAAAAGGTTCAGCGATGGGCAGGGCCGGCTCAAGGTTTTTTGCCTCCCCAAGCTCTGAGAGCGCAACTGCCCAAGCAAAAAAAAAAAAAAAAAAAAAAAAAAAAGCCACCCCTTGAAATGTGCCACCCCAAGCACATGCTTGGTTTGCTGGTGCCTAGAGCCGGCCCTGGCGATGGGCAACAAAGATGATCAAGGATATGGGACAACTTCTGTTTGAGGAGAGGCTAAAAAGATTAGAGCTGTTCAGCTTAGAAAAGAGACAACAAAGGGGAGATACGACAGAGGTTTATAAAATCATGACTGATGGAGAAAATGAATACAGAACTGTTATTTATCCTTTCATACAATACTAAAGCTAAGGGTCCCCCGGTTAAGTTAATGGGCAGTGGGTTTAATGCAAACAAGAGGGAGTCGTTTTTCACACACTGCACAACTAACCTGTGGAATGCATTGCCATGGGATGTTGTGATGGCCAAAAGTAAAACTGGGTTCAAAAAAACTAGATAAGTTAATAGAGGAAAGGTCCATCAATGCTTATTAGCCAAAAGGTAAGGGATGCAACCCCATGCTTGGGGCAACCCTAAACCTCTGACTACCAGAAGCTGGGACTGGAAGACAGACATGGGTCACTCCAAAATTGCCTGTTTTGTACTCTTCCCTTGAAGTTCTGGTATGGGCAATTGTCAGAGACAGAATACTGGGTAAGATGGACCATGGTCTGACCCAGTATGGCAGTTCTTATATTCTGTGTTCTTAGCTCATTTTAAACAGATTCCTTTAATTCTCAATAAATTCTACGTGCAGTGGTAATTCCATGGGACAATTTACTAAATGCATATTTACTTCATCTGTTCCAGGTGCCTTGTGCTATGCAGAACTTGGAACAAGAATCACAAAGTCTGGAGGACATTATATCTATATTCTGGAGACACTGGGGCCTTTGCCAAGTTTCTTGTATCTGTGGGCTGAATACTTTGCTATCGGGTAACATTTTTTTTTCTGCTACCTAAAATGAGGTGTTAGTGAGATCTGGGAAAGTCATGGAAATGGATAACCAGCTCATATTATTTTTAAAAAGTGCATAAAGTGAGAAACCATACCCACTACCTCGAAAGTCTTATAAAATAAAAAGAAGGCAGAAGGAGTGAATAGCCATATGTGCACATTAGGCTTTGGGGGAAGGAGTGTGTGTGTGTGTGTGTGTGTGTGTGTCGGGGGGGGTCTAGCACCTCCTGGTAGAGTGGAAGTCCGCACCTATGGTTCACTCACATTTAGCCTGTGATACACAATGACCCCCAGATCCCTTTCTACACTACTCCTTCCTAGGTAGTCATTTCCCATTTTATACGTGTGCAACTGATTGTTCTTTCCTAAGTGGAGTACTTTGCATTTGTCCTTATTGAATTTCATCCTGTTTACTTCAGACCTATTTCTCCAGTTTCTCCAGATCATTTTGAATTTTAATCCTGTCCTTCAAAGCACTTGCAACCCCTCCCAGCTTGGTATTGTCTGCAAACTTTATATGTGTACTCTCTATGCCATTATCTAAATCATTGATGAAGATATTGAACAGAACTGGACCCAGAACTGATTCCACCCCAATCAATATGCCCTTCCAGCTTGACTTAAATCTAAATTTCCTGATTTTATTGTCCAATTTAAATTTTCAAATGTTAACATTCTTTTAATGTAGTCTTTTGCATATAAAATAGCTTAACACCAGAAAGTCAGTTTCTAACTCCATGAATCCATCCCTCCTGATAGGCCAGCCAACAGTGCAGTGCTTTCTCTGGCATTTGGAAACTACATATTGGAACCATTTTTTGCCCCCTGTCCAGCCCCACTTCCTGCTGTGAAGCTCGCAGCTCTCTTGGGGTACTGTAAGTATAAAGCAGATATAGGCCTAAGCCACAAAATTTTAATTCAGATTTTGAACCCCTTCTCCCCAAATTCAGAGGTGTTTACATCCAGGGTTTGGGCTTGTCCCATTACAGATAAAACTGTGAAACTTAGATTCCATAGTAAATGCCGAGCCACCCAAAGTTCAGGATCTGGGGTTCTGGTTTGGGCCCGTCTCTAGAAAAAAGGGGGAAAATGAAGTCACAAAGCTGATATAAATGCATCTGTGGATTGCGAAGCTGGGTGGAGAGTAGAAATCATCACTGGCCATACACTGCTATCAGATTGGCTGGGAAATGAAACCAGAGTTCTAGCCAGCAAGTTTGAAGGTCTGTTTTTACTTATGGGCAAATATTGGCTAGATGCTGCATCAGGGTGATGACATTTTGGAAGGAAGGAAATGTCATACTCTGGGTCATGTGCATATGGTCTTAAAATATCTGTCACTCTGAACATTCTGGTCACTAAGAATTCTCCCCAGCACCAAGGGCAGGGAATGTTGCTGTCTCTATTCAGTGTACTCAGGGCAATAGGCTGAGACAATGGGAAAAGCATGAGAGTAAAATTCTTCTGATTTATTCTGAGCCCCAGCCATATATGTTGGTCTTTGCTTTCTCCTCCAGACATTGTCCTCATCCTGAACTCTTGGAGTGTCAGCTGGAGTGCCAGGCTTCAGAATGTCCTATCCGTCATCAAACTCCTGGCTTTCGCGCTCATCATTGTGCCAGGGATGATGCTTCTGGCCCAAGGTGGGTCTGCTCAGCTTTGATCTGCGGGAGGGCATTCATTAAGGGCTTGTCCACATGAGAAGTTTTTACTGGTATAATTCTACCGGCATAATTTAATAGATATAGTTACACTGGTATAGCTTCCAGTGTAGATGTTTATATTCTGAAATAAGTGTGTCTTTTTTTTTCCGTTTAGCTTAAACCCCTTTCAAAGCACATAAGTGAAACTGAAAAAGGGCACTCATACCAGAACCATAGTGGGCACACTGGGAGTTACACAGGTTATATATAAAACTATATTGGTTTAAATTCACACCTTAGCTTATATTGGTATACCTTTCCTGTGTAGACCAGTCCTCCAGAGTGTTCACAGTTGGGATAATTAATCTTGTGTCCTCATTTTGTATCTTCCCCTGAGAGAATAAAGGGATCGGGGTGAACGTTCATATTTCTGGTTGTCATCTGGAACTGGCTTCATGGGACATGCAAAAAGCCCATCAGGCTGGCCATGCTTCTGACCTGAAGGATTGCCCCTGTACCAGAAAATCCTCAGCAATTTATTGTTCAGAATACCTTCAAATGACACTCTGGATGCCTGGCACCACCCCCATGACAGAAGGAGTCGTGCCAGTGATAGTGTGGTCAGAGGCCTCAGAATTACAGGTTGTACTTAATGTAACTATACAGGGATTGTAAATCATTCATTAGGATCTCACAAACAATAAATAATTTTATTATGTATTTATTTATCAGCAAACATGTTAGAAGATACATAACCTCCCCCAAACATAGGCTACTTTCTCCATTGTACCCCCTTATCATTCCATTGATCCCGGCAGAGAATTTTGTCCTATCTTCTCTCTTCCCTTCCTTTTTGTCCTTCTATTGTAGTTACCATTTCTTAAGTGTTTTAAAGAACACTGTCCCTTTTTTCCTAGGCTCTTTAATACCATTTTAACTTGCTGCTTAGTTTTCTTCAACCTCAGCTTTCTTTTGATTCCACGAGCTTTATTTTCTCCTATAATCACCAAATAAAATGGGATCCCCATCCAAACCACCTTCCATGTTTTTGTCCATCTCAACCCTCAATCTCTTCAATTTTTCTTCCCTCTCCAGCAGTCAGTGGAGAGAGAGCAGGGCAGTGTAGGCAGGAAGTGTGCTTTCATGTAGTTGCTCCAAAGGACCTCTAACTCCACGCTTTTTGTGTTACTTCCTAGAGCTCTTTGTTTTGTGGTTTCCATGTTGTACACAGCATGAGGCTGTGGTTGGTGCTTATGCTGAGGAGTCAGGGTAGCACAGCTTGAGCAGCATTAGCTGGCTGTGCAACCTCGAAGCAGAGCACACATCCAGAGTTTGGGGGTCAGGGAGTTCATTTAAGGTCTAGAAAGAGGTTTTCTACAGGTAGAGACTCTCTCAGGCCATGTTTGGCCTCCTCCGCTCTATATATTCATTATAAATAATTGAAGATACTGCAACCGCAAACTGTTGGGGTTGTATGAGAGACAGAGAGAAATCAAACCTCTTCTGCAAATTTTATTTTTTGGTAACAAGTAGAGGGGATGTCTCTGTCTCCAACGCTCTCTAGCCCTGTGTTTCTCTCCTTTTATTTTAGGCCACACTGAAAATTTCCAGGATGCTTTCAGTAGTCAATTGCTGACTTTGGACAAGATGCCCTTGGCTTTTTATGCTGGGATGTTTGCATATTCAGGCTGGTATGTGCAGCCCGGGTCCTTTAATGAATGGCAGTGTCTACTCCTAAATCTACGGTGCTTCTCCTGAGCCATCATTTAAACTCTGCCATAACCTGTCTTCTTTCACTCTGCAGGTTTCAAACTAGCTTTGTGCAAGAAGAACTGGTCCGACCTGAACGGTAAGAATAGGAGAGGGGCCTTTAAGGTCAGCCACAGGGGACACAGCATTATTTCAAAATAAGCTGCCTTTTAAATGGAAGAAAAATGAGTGCTAGTTGTTCTAACTGCCTGGTGTGGTAGTACTGATCTGTGAGTAAAAAAACCCACAAAAACAAACCAGCTTTTTTCATTAGCGCTCTGTCTCTCTCTCACTTTTGTAGAAATAACCCACTGGCTGTGATAATGTCTGTGGTCACTGTAATTGTGGGGTACATGCTCACCAACGTTTCCTATTATACAGTCTTGACAGCAGAGGATGTGCTGGCTTCCCAGGCTGTGGCTGTGGTGAGTTGTAACCCCATTATTAGGTTTCTTCAGAGGGATAAATTTACATTAAGTGAGTGGGGATGGGGAAGCTTCTAGGATGTGGACGGTAATAATGGATTTTATAGCGGAAAGGCCTTCAGCTTTGTCACTTTCAAGAGTATCCGCAAGCAATAATAACTCTTAGACTTGCCTGAGGAGATGGAATAAGAAATAGAGATCAGGATGGCAGTGGGGAAGAGGAATAGGTAATACAGACTTGGGAGTAAGTGGAGTTCTGTTTTAAACCTTTCAGTGGAAGGCCATCCAGCTCTTTCCATTAATTCTGATACCATTCAGGGATTACCAGGGTGTTTCTGAACCAAAGCGTGTCTTTCCTCCAGAGTTTTGCACAAAAAGCTTTCCAAAGACCTATCTCCGTGATTCCCATCCTGGTTGCCCTGTCCTGCTTTGGAACCATGAATGGGGGGATCTTTGCATTTTCAAGGTCAGATTCTTTTAAATCTTGCTAACTGATTTGCAGTATAAACAGGAGGAGGGCACTGCCACCAAATCTGTTGACAACACACAAGTAGATATCACTCATCAGCTAGCTGACACACAAGCAATCCTGGGAATTGCTGGTTCTCCAAGGTAGTGCCAGAACATCTTGACCTCCAACATGAGAAACGAACTTGGAAACGGGGCCAGTTCTTGGGGACTTATGGGAATTTCCCAGAAAATAAAGGGAGTTTGACTTTGTTTTTCAAAATCTCCCACAAACTACTGTTTCAGGAAGCTGTGTCGGGAACTGTGGGATAGGTTAGCAGAGGATGGTGCAGCTACAAGGATGTAGTCCAGTACAAGTGTGGACTTGGGGTAAAACTGCACCCTAATTAGCATGGTTAGTGTGAACAGCCTGTATTGTTGGTACTTATGCTGGCTTTATGCCACCAGTTCAACTACCCGTGATTGTTCTCTAGTGCAGATGCAGGAGACTGGAACTCAGGTTCTTGTACTGCTCCATGTCTTCTCTCAGGACTCTATTTGTGGCTTCAAGGGAGGGTCAATGGCCTCCTCTCTTCTCCATGATCCACATCCGAAGGCACACTCCCCTTCCAGCCGTCATGTTAATGGTGAGGAGATCCGATTTTTCAATTGGAATTTCTACTGTCCTGGCTTCTTATTTTACATGTCACTATGCAGAGTCTGGACAGGTGTGTGAGATTTAAAGGGAATCAAGTTACTCTCAGGTCTCTGAAGAGTAAAAGGGGTACAATACTGCAAAAAGGTTTCTGTGGATATTCATTCACCCTGCAAACGAGTTTACCTTGACTGCATATTGGAAAGCATTATCAAAGTCGCTTAGTGACAGAGGTGGGATTTGAACTCATGATCTCCTGGCTCCTTGTCCTGAGTTTAAAATCCACTTGACCATGTGGCTTAAACTAAGAGGGTTGCTGCTATCAACACCTTCCACAACCACTCCTCAAAATTATCCCACAAAAATGTCTCTTCCAGGTTTTGTCTGCTTTCTTTGTCAATAATTCAGTGGTTCAAATGTTACAAACACTGACATTTCGGGGATGGAGCGAAATCACATGGAATGAATTTTTGTGCAAAATGTTTCACCAATTTTGCCTGGGCATTGTTAGGTACCTTCTAACACTAGCAGTGTCATCTTTGATTGAAGTGGTGAAAACTTGTTTATTTCGAAATGCAGCCTTTTACCTACCATGCATTCCCACCCTGAAACCTCATATGAAGAGAATATAGTGGTCTCAGCTCAGCATCAGAATTGGTCCTAACCAGACCATGCGAGCTTTATCATACTGCAGCTGACTGTAAATGTGAGTTTCTGATCCATCCATGTTTAAATTGCTAAAGGCTGGGATGAGGATTTAATGAATGTGTTTCATCTTTACAACCCCCAGTTCCCACTGGTTACCGCCATGGTGTGCATTGGAGACATCTACCACCTCCTGAATTTCTTCAGCTTTTCCCGATGGCTTTTCATAGGATTAGCCACACTTGGGCTCATCATCCATCGTTACCGTCACCCGGAGCTGCCCAGGCCATTCAAGGTAACGCATGGCCGGTTTCAAAGCCAGGAGTGCACAGGCCCATCGTTGTTATAACTGGCTTCTCTCCGCTTCGTTCACTGAGCCCTAGAACCTGCAGCACATTACCTCACCTCTCCTCAGTCTGAGGGGAACTTACCTGGCATGGGGGACCTTTTGTCTGCCACTGGAAAGGCCAGTCAGCCTTCAGAAAGCAGTGTTCTACCCAGGTGTGAACAGTCAGGTTTAATTAAGAAGGTAGCATAGCCCAGTGGGTAGGGGGTCAGATTGGGAGTCAGGAGATCTGGTGAGACTAGACAGCCCCCACCCCACTCTCTGATACACACACACACACACAGGCTAGTGTCCAAACACCCCGCATGGGGTTTGCCGCAACAAAGCACAAGCCTCAGCCAAAGCTTCCTCCTGAGCTTAGTTTGTTCCTAGAGTTTCTCCCTCCAAGACCCCTTTATCCCAGCCCCTAGTTTCCTCTTCCCAGAGAGGTCTTCCAACTGCTCTTCCCTTCCACCCCCAAACATTGTGCTGTAAGTTTGCTCAAGTACAGCCACCACCAAAACAGGCTTTAGAGGAGTAAGAAATGCACAGCAATCAACCAACAGCAGCTTATAGAAGGCGTAATTTTGATCTAGTCCATTCAACTCATGTGCATCATCCATCTCTGTGGGGTCAGGAGACACATATTCTGGAAGCTGAGAGCAACAAAGTTTGGGCTGGAGAGCTGCATCCTGAGCCCATAGTCCTGTATGTGGGAGTGTTTCCTATTTCCAGCTGTATTAGGGACCACCTTAGCAGCAGGAAGGGAAGGTGGGTTTCAACCTGCCTACCATTTTCCCTGCTGCATAATGTTTGCAATGGGGAATCAAAGTGGATTCTGGATTATGCAGTTTTCCTGACTCCCACAATGCTCCTCTTCTCTGCCCCAAGCCATTCTTATCAGGTCTACTCCCCAGGTAGGGTGTCATGGATGGATAATCTGCTGAGCTATAAGTGCACGGATGGGGTTTTATTTAGATCAGGGGTGGGCAAACTATGGCCCGTGGGCCGAATCTGGCCCGCCAGCTGTTTTTAATCCAGCCCTCGAATTGCCGCTGGGGAGCGGGGTCTGGGGCTTGCCGTGCTCTGGTGCTCCAGCTAGGAAGCAGGGTCAGGGGCTGCTCCACTTGGCTCCTGGAAGCAGCAACATGGCCATCCTCCAGCTCCTATGCGTAGGGGCAGCCAGGGACTCTGCTCTGCACGCTGCCCCTGCCCCAAGCACCAGCCCTGAAGCTCCCATTTGTCGCAAACCGTGGTCAATGGGAGCTGCAGGGGCGGTGCCTGAGGACAGGGCAGCACGCAGAGCCACCTGGTTATGCCTCTGCATAGGAGCAGGAGAAGGGATATGCTGCTGCCTCCAGGAGCCGCTTGAGGTAAGCGCCGCCCGGAGCCTGCACCCCTGAGCCTCCCCCGAGCCCCAACCCCCTGCCCTAGCCCTGAACCCCCTCCTGCCCTCCAAACCCCTCAATCCCAGCATGGAGCACTCTCCTGCATTCCCACACCCCTCATCCCCAGCCCCACCCCAGAGCCTGTACCCCAAGCCGGAGTCCTCACTCCCCCACACCTCAAACCCCTGCCCCAATCCTGATCCCCCTCCCACCTCTGAACCCGTTGGTCCTAGCCTGGAGCAGCCTCCTACTCCCCAAACTCCTCCATCCCCAGCCGGAGTCCACCCTGCACCCCACCCCCCAGCCTGGAGCCCCCTCCTGCACCCTGAACTCCTCATTTCTGGCCCCACCCCAGAGCCTGCACCCCCAACCAGAGCCCTTACCCCCTCCTGCACCCCAACCCCAATTTTGTGAGTATTCATGGCCCACCATACAATTTCCATGCCCAGATATGGCCCTTGGGCCAAAAAGTTTGCCCACCCCTGATTTAGATGCTAAGAATTTGTTCATATCCATTCTCTGCCTGTGAGGTGCTTCCAGCCAGTTACCGGTGCAAGAGTGCCACCGTCTGTATGTGTTAGAGGAGCGTTTTGTGAAGCAGTTCAAGAAAAAACAAGCACCAGCTTGAACTTTTGTCTATCCCCCAAACTGTACTGACCCTTTTTTTCTCGGTGAATTTTCTTTCCATCCCTGCCTGCCACGCCACTCCAAGTCCTTGCTAAAGGAGCGTATTAAAAAACACCCTCAACTTTCCCAGACAGTATGCTGGCTGCACCGACAAATTCACCCAGAACCACCCTTTTAAAATATATTTTCTTGAACTAGAATCATTGGATAAAGTGTGTGTGTTTAACAAAGAAATCAGCAACATACTGATTTCCCCCCTCCCAAAGTTTTTACTTCCTTCTGTTGGGTCTAAATTTGGGCTTTAAAAACACTTCTGAGAGTTTGAAAAGAGACAAATTGAGTAGTTGACTATTTAGACGGGCTTTATTCTTCTGCCTGAGGAACTGCCTTTCTGAAAGAGGAAAGACCAGTTTAAGTGTGATATGTACAGATGCTGCTCTCTAGTGGCCATAGAGAAAAATCCCTACTGTTGATAAAAGAAAAGGAGTACTTGTGGCACCTTAGAGATTAACCAATTTATTTGAGCATGAGCTTACGTGAGCTACAGCTCACTTCATCGGATGCATACTGTGGAAGCTGCAGAAGACATTATATACACACAGAGACCATGAAACAATACCTCCTCCCACCCCACTCTCCTGCTGGTAATAGCTTATCTAAAGTGATCATCAAGTTGGGCCATTTCCAGCACAAATCCAGGTTTTCTCACCCTCCTCCCCCCCCCCCCCCCCCGCCCCACAAACTCACTCTCCTGCTGGTAATAGCCCATCCAAAGTGACCACTCTCTTCACAATGTGTATGATAATCAAGGTGGGCCATTTCCTGCACAAATCCAGGTTCTCTCAAAACCCGCCCCCCCCCCGAACACACACAGAAACTCACTCTCCTGCTGGCAATAACTCATCCAAACTGACCACTCTCCCCACAATGTGCATGACAATCAAGGTGGGCCATTTCCAGCATAAATCCAAGTTTAACCAGAACGTCTGGGGGGGGGGGGGGAACCAAACTAGCCTGTGAGTTGTTTGTTAGTTTATAGCAGTCATGGCATGAACAGCAGATCACCTCTGATTATGAAAGACTAGAATCTAAAAGAGCTTGAAGGGAGCTTTTTATTTTAGGTGAACTGTCTGGAGAAATCTGAGATTAGGATCAAATTTTTTTTCAATTGGATTGTATGGAAACTGGGTGAGATTGGATCCACGGTCCAAAACAATTTCTTTGCAGTTCTATTAGGGTCTGCTAATTTATCCTGAACTTTAAACAGCCCAGGTCATTTGGCTTCCCAGAGAGCTTTTTAAGTTACAGTGGTAGCTACTCTAAACTATACATTGAGGTATGGTGCTGCTAGCATGAAGCAGTCTCTCAAGCTTATTTGGCCTTCCCGGAGGCAAACTAGAGACTGCTCAAAATGAATTACGTAACTACATAAGCACATTGAAAATCATTTATTTGAAAGGGCACGTGCTACTCATGGTAGCACATGCTCATGATTTTCCACCAGCAACATCAACAGAAGAGAGCTAAGACCAGTCCGTAATAAACTCAGAAAGCAGCTGGGGCATGGTAGGTTTCTGCCTCCTGCTAAATTCCTGGCTGGATAAGGTGTTAAATTTTATATATGGTGACTCCTGAGATGGTCTCTAATGTCTGCTTCTATACCTCATCAAGAGAGGTGAGAGTACACGCTGGTGGTGTTACTGTAATGTAGTAGATCGCAAATTTGACTATATCAGAGATCATGAATCCCACTTGTTTGGAGACAGACTGTACAGAAAGATTGGACTGGCCAGGTTTCTTGTCTTCTGGACACAGGAGTCTAGCTATTGATAAATATTTGGGTACAAGCTAACACATAATGTGTTTGGACAAATTAAGACAGATTACAAATGGTCAGATATGATTAGATAGGTCTGTGCTCTTTTCCCCAGGTTCCCCTCTTCATTCCTGTCTGCTTCACCATCGTCTGCCTCTTTGCAGTGGGAATGTCTTTCTACTCAGACCCAGTGTATGTCAGCACTGGCTGTGCCATGGTTTTAAGTGGTTTTCCAGTCTACTTCTTGGTGATCAGCAGGCCAATACCCGACTGTTGCCGTACCACGTTCCGTGAGTATAAATCTGATCAAAGGGATAACCTTAAACATAATGTAGTATTAGATTCTACTCAGGATTCATTAATCACCACCTACGAGAGGCTGTGTGTACTAAGTCTGGGTTTAATACAAGGAACTATAGAAATTAAAATTAGAGGATGACCCAAGCTGCAGTGATTGGCTCTGGATCTGAATGTCACCAAAGTTCAGAGGTTTTGTTCTAGGGTTGCAATTTGGCCTCATCTCTAATAAAAATGCATTGTGATTGGGGTCTACTTAAATCGCAGAGAAATCACACCATTTTCATGGGTTGGCCATGGCATAAATAGCAAATTTCTTGGATGTGTTACACATCCATGAAATTTGTTGTTTATGCCATGACCAGCCCATGAAAAATATGTGATTTCTCTGCAGTGTTTCTCAAACTAGGGGCCTGGACCCAAAAGGGCCTATTAGGGGGGCACGGTATTGCCACCCTCACTTCTCCGCTGTGACTGACAGGTGGCACTGCCTTCAGAGCTGGGCACCAGGGCAGCAGCCACAGTTCTCTGCTCTGCCTTCATAGCTGGGTAGTCAGAGACCAGATTTCATAGGAGAGATGTGATTTTTACACTCGCGAATTTGTAGACTCCTAATTATGATGCTGTACATACCTATTTCTGCTGAAAGCCTGGGGAAAGCGTTGATAGGAAGAGAAGGAAAATACTGTATATGTTATCTCTCGTTCCCAGTATATACTTGTAAACAGGCAAAATATACATGTTGGTCCTGGAACACCAAGTTTTTATCTGGTCTTTAGAAAAGTCTTAGGAAGTATGTATGGACAAGGGATCTGGAATACAAGTAAGATATATTTTGAGAGGCTTCCCCATGTGGTATCAAGCACAAAGTTTCAGGAGTAGCTTTGCCACCTTAAATACAATATTTGTCTCTCAGATAAAGCATTGATCACATCAGTGTTTTATCCTGCACCCTGACTTCTTTAGACTTGGTGCATTAGTAAATTGCCCCTGGGTTCTGTATTGTCAACAACCATTGAAAATGTCTAAGAAGATACAGAAGAAAAGGTAGCAGAGATACCTTTTGCTAAAGAATGGGCTGTATTGGACATAGTTTCAGTTGTACTGAAATAAATTGTTTCTCCACACAAAATACTCCATTCAAACACCAGTTTTACATAGTTCAAAAAACAAATTAAGCATTCTTCTCTCCTTTTTTTCTTGTGGCAGATTATCTTACACTCAAACTTCAGGTACTGCTGGAAGTAGTCAGACAGGAAATCAAGACTTATTGAGAACCACATCTTATTGGAGAAGACACATAGTGGCTTCTCCAATGAAAGCCACTATCCCATTTCTGATCCTTTTGACCTGCTGAGAGACCACGAGGCACTCTTAATTTTGCAGTGAATGCAGTGCAACTAGAGATGTCCAGAACAAATAACCTGGATACAAACACCTCCAAGCTTTGATACTCAGGATCTGGATCAGAATTTTGCATCCGCTTCAGTCTTTCTAAACCCAAACTCCACATCTGACTTTTGGAGGTGTTCAAAAATCAGGATTCAAATTTTGTAGGTTGGTCCATCTCTCAGTGACACACATGATTTTTGACTTCCTAGACCTTGAGGAAAGACAAGGTGAAGAAGAGTGCCTGTTTCACAATCCAAATATCATTCACATGGACCGCTATGGAAAACAAGTTCAGCTTTCAGATGGAAGGTTATGGAGATCTGAAATGATGTGCTGAGGATGCTCAAATGCTTTTAAGGTAAAATTGGAGAGAGGGAGAATCAACAAGAGAGCTTAAGAGAAGCAGGGTGGTAGGTGAACTACCACTCTCCTTCCACTGGACAAAATGATCTTTGGGACTTAGAGTTCAGTTCTCCTTTGAAAAATGACTCAAAAATTTGCTTGATTTACAAGAACAAAACCTATTCATTTTTTGATGTACCAGCCCCATCTGAAATCTGAAAGTGAACCTTTTTTCTCCTTCGTAAGCATCATTAGTAGTAAAGATTCTCCAGGCTAAATTCCGACCTCACATCTGTGCAGCCCCACAGAAGTGGGGTTGCACAGGTATAATCAAGTAATATAGTAGAACTTGGCTCTGCAAAGGTTTAGTTAACAGTTCCTGTAGATAATGCATGAGTTAAATTAGAATACACCTCTCTTTCTCAGAGTTCTTCACAGCCAATGCACCTAAGAGGAGTAAATTCTTGAATCTTTTGTCACTAAAGCCAGCACCTATGACCCTGAATTCACACAGGGAGCAGGTCTGAATAAGAAGGTGCAATTTTTATATAGTCATGTTCAGGGTATAACTGCATTTTAAAGGAATCTCAACCATAGGTCATTGGTAAGTTGAGAGCAGGGATTTTAATAAACATATCCTTCAATGCAGTAAGAATGCATAGATATTATGGTCTTGATTCAGCAAAGCACTTAAGCATGTGATTTAATGTAACCACATGCTCAGATGCTTGGCTGAATCAGGACCTAAATGCTCATTTGAACAAAGTTTCTGTTAAGTTAATATTTTTGGTTTACAGTGTAATATTGGTTTCAGAGCAGCAGCCGTGTTAGTCTGTGTCCGCAAAAAGAAAAAGCAGCCGTGTTAGTCTGTATCCGCTTATGCTCAAATAAATTTGTTAGTCTCTAAGGTGCCACAAGTACTCCTTTTCTTTTTAGTGTAATATTGATGTTGCAAAATTATGTCCAGGTGCCACAATAATCGGTTATTTACAACAACTTTTAAAAGTGAGACTCAAATTTTAAAAGATGAGAATCACTATATCAGGAATTGTCCATCTAGCCCTCTGAAGAGGGGAAGGCCAGAACGCAAAGCATTTTAAGTACTTCATGTTAAGCCTCTAAATATTTACATCAAAACCAAAGTAGCGTTTACAGAATTGTGATATGATCAATCAAAACCCTATTAAATGTATTATCAAGCCCTTTTTAAATAAAGTTTTCAGATGTGATTGAAAGTCATTCTTTTGTTGAGGTCCATCTGTTTTCACGCTGAAGTGGAACTAGAACAGACTGTCACAGTTGCAGGGTTAGCTGCACCTCTGACTCATCCGGTCTCTGAGTGCAACCCTTTGGTCTCAGGCCTCACACCTTTACCTCTCCTGGAGTGGAATCACGTGATTCTACCACTCTTAAAATGTACCCTGGGCTACAGCACCCTGTGTATTGACTGTGTTTACCCCAATAGGTCGGACTGGGGTCAGTACCTGTGGGTCTTCCCTTCAGGAGCTTGTGACCAGGCAGCTTTCTTAAACCAAAGTATTACAGTATGAAGACAGCATGACATCAGAGAGGATTTTAAAACAACAAAAGGTCTATCTGCATGTGTATTTTACTTAGAGTCCTGCCATCCTTTGGTAGGGACCCTACGCAGGCCTCACTTTCCCAGTCACCCTTAACCTCTGGGGTCTGGGTGTCAGTCTGAGTCTCGTATTGTCCTGTAAGTGTTGGTAGATGGTGGCTTTTGAGCCATTGTTCTGCCTCCTGTCTGTTTTTCCAACGGCCTGCTATTAAACTAAACCAACATTCATACAGTAACTACCCCAATAACCAGGTCAACACTCCTACACTACTAGGGAGCAGCTCCACCTCCCCCATACAGAGGAATCCCTAAGTGGATGAAATAAAACCTTTTCCCATTTATAGGGAAAAACGAACAAGAACGGATTTTCATACCTAACGAGGAATGTGTGAAGTTAACACATCGTGTGTGTTTAGGTCAAGTTTCTTCTTACTGTAAGGGGACTGTTGCCCCCTTACTAACGTTCAGTGGGGGTGTTTCAGTTGCTAGCTCCCAGTACTAAAAAGGGGGAAGGGTCGATGGGGAATCAGGACCCTGAGACTGATAGTCCCCAGGAACAATGGGGAGAGGCCAATGCTCCAGGTCAGCCTGAATGGCAGGGCGAGCAGGCTAATCAGGGAGTCAGGAGGCCAGGGAGGTCCTGTCCTCCGTGTGAGCTGGATTTGCCTGGGTCAGACAGAGTGGGGCCGAGCTAAGGAGAAAGCAGGGGCCCAAGCTGAGCTGGGGAGCGGAGCTGTGCCAGATCCAGAGGGACCAGAAAAGCAGCCCAGAGAGAGCAGACCCTGTCCTGGGAGCAGAGCTGCAGCCCCAAAGCCAGAGGCACAGCCCAGAGAGAGCAGACTTGCCCTGGGAGCAGAGCTGCAGCAACCAGAGCCAGAGGGGCCAGAAAAGCAGCCCAGGAAGCAGGTGAGTGCTGGGAGCAGAGTCACAGAAGCAGCCTGCAGAGCAGACCTGTCCTGGGAGCAGAGCTGCAGCAACCAGAGCCAGAGGGGCCAGAAAAGCAGTCCAGGAAGCAGATCAGTGCTGGGAGCAGAGTCACAGAAGCAGCCCGCAGAGCAGACCTGTCCTGGGAGCAGAGCTGCAGCAACCAGAGCCAGAGGGGCCAGAGAAGCAGCCCAGGGAGCTGGAGGCAGAGCAGCAGTGCAGAGACAGAGTGGTACAGCTGGGGCTGGAGCAGTCTGGAGCTAGGTGTGGTGAGCTGGGTGGGGAGAGCGAAGGGGACCCTGGGCAGCAGGCCCAGCACAGGGAGACGCCTCAGCCAAGGGGCTCTGCAGGCCAGGCTTGGATCGTAACCGCGACAGGGTGGGGGCGACACTGGGAAGAAGGGTCCTACCACTTAGAGCCTGAGAGCGTGTGGCCACCACCAGAGCAAGTGTCCAGCCCACAGCATCCCTGCAGCACAGCCAGGGCCTGAGAAGAAGGCCGGGGACTTGCAAGGAACAGACTGTGAACTACCCGGACATTCCAGAGACACTGTTTGTGATGCTCCCTGCCACAGAGCGGGTTGATGTGTTTCCGTTAACCTTTCCCATTTTCCCTTATTCTTTTTAAAATTAATTGTTGATTAAATAACTTGCATTTGCTTTAACTTGTATGTAATGGTCAGTGGGTCAGAGAAGTGCCCAGTGCAGAGAGAGTACTCCGGAGTGGGGACACCCGAGCCCCTGTCCTAGGTGACCACAGCAAGGTTGGGGGTCGAGCCCCCCAGGAATCCTGGGCCCAGCCTTGTTGGGGTTATGAGGACTCTGCCAGACAGGAGAGTGGAAGGGGAGTCCTCAAGGGCAGGGAGGCCACTGGGTAAAGGAAGTGGGAGCGAGGACTCGGATCGTTTCGCTAGCCCACTTCACCGGGGTAGTGCAGAAGTCAGGAAAGTTCCCCACAAGAGTGGGACTATTCCCCCGCTTACATAACGGAACATCATTTACAGATGATAAATTAGTTGCTAAATAAAGGAAACCTCCATTCCAATTCAATGGCTAACAGTTTGATAGTGCTCCAGAAATTCTCCTACAACGTATGAGGAGGTTCAGTCCTTACCTGCTGCATTGAAAAGGAAAATAGTTCAAAGTAGCTGTTTTATACACTGGAAATTTTAAAATAGTGGAAGTCTCTGTGCCCTCTTGACACTAGAAATCCATGGGTACAAGGGTCTATCACCATCGATCTGCTGGCAGGATGGAGGCTTCTGTTTTGATGAAAAGCATCATTTATTAACAAATCACTTAATGTTCAATAGAAAATAAACACAAGTATTGGATGAACTCAGTGATTTCAATTCGTGGCCACTTGCTTGTTTCAGAAAGTGAATTAGGCTATTCCTGGCAAGGACTGGAAAAAATTTCCCATCGAGTCAGAATTGCTAGAATTGACACCTGGCACCTAACTGTTGCTCTTGGTCTCGGTTCAGGAGAATCTTTTGCCAATAGCTTCGCTTTTTGAAAATGAGGCTGCAGCATCTTAGAGACACAAAGCATCTGTTGTTCTGGCAGGGTCTGGTGCTGCTTTGAGTTGGCGTGTCCTGGTCTGTGGGGAAACCTGTGAGGAAGAGCTCTGTGTAAGCTTGAAAGCTTTTCTCTCACCAACAGAATTTGGTCCAATAAAAGTGATTACCTCGCCAGCTTTGTGTCTCTAAGATGCTGCACAGGTTTGTCACTGCCTGCTCTGTAACCTTGGGTTCCTCACAATGCTTTGCTGTTGTAGCTTCCAACCTGGGCTGCTCACAACCAGCCTTCAGGCATGCAGGTCACACCCTATGCGTCTAGTTCAGCACCTCTGACTCCAGCAGCCTGTCTTACAGCCCCACGCTGGCTTCCACCAGCCTTGGTTACAACCAGAATGGTGACTGCAGCACACTCCCCATGCTGAATTTCCCCCAAATCCCGTGCTCTGTAATGTCCAACCATCTCTTTGACAGTTCAGAGAAATAATAAGGTTAATTTGTTCTCAGATATGGCCCCTACCTGCTAATAGTGCAGGGGCGCAATTTAAAGGTTCAGCTGCCCCTGGAACAGCTCGAATCACGTCCCCCCCCACACACAGGCAGGGCCCCCTTCCCCTCAGTCTCCCCTCTCAAAAAGCAGCGGCCCCTCCCTGCGGCTCTCAGCTGTTCCTCCTGCTTCTCCCTGCGGGGCGCAGCTTGCCAGTTCCCGTAGCTGCCATGCAGGAAGGTGTTCCAGCTGCACCAGGTGACTGAGCAGGCTGGCAGAAATCTGGGGGTGAGGGGGTGCATGTGACCGACCCCCATGCACCCCTCATGCCTTGACTTGGTTTCTTCTTGAAAAGCCCCAAATGCTCCAGCTTATTAACTGAATGGAGGGAAAGGGGGAGGGTAATAGATGCTTTCATTTTAACACTGCCCTGAGTTGGTTTATAGTTAAAATAAAACCAAATTAATTAACAATAGGCCATAAGTGAAGTGAGGCCAAGTAAAGGGAATAATGTTGGAAAAAGTTATGAGGAAATAAATGTGAAAACGTGCATCTAAAACTTAATCTAGCAAGGTAAAGGCATTGTTCGAGATGGTTTCTCTCACGTGCTTTCACAAAAGCACAAGAAGCTGGTCTCCCTTGTCTTCCTTGGTGAAAGATCTCTGCCTAAGCAGATTTCTCACCTATATTCAGGTCGCAGAGACTTCAATCCCCTCTCCCGCCCCGGCTGAAGAATCCATCTTTCTCCACTTGCAAAATCTCTGTTCTCTTGTGTCTGTCTAGTGATGGATACCAAAGATGGTGTCTCTTCTTAGCTATGGCTTCTGTAGTTTAATGACTTTGTTTCAAGAAGCAGCAAGACCTCATGCTGTTCTTCCCTTCTTGTGGGCTTCCTGTCCCCTTGTATGTAAATAGGGCTTCCATGGTTTTGATTCAACCATGCTTAATTTACATAAGAGACAAGTATAGCTGCCTTCTCTCTTGTCTGGGAGGGAACCTGTTTTTCCCTGTTTGGCCATAGACTGTACAGCCTAATATTAATGAGTAGCCATAATTCCTTATGTAGTGTTAATGCATACAATTCATAATTATATTAATTACTAGCATCATTAGGTTTCAGAAAAGACTGCACTCTATACACTTATTATACAGTAAATTTTATACGATCAGTGGCTTCAATTGCTTATCACTTGAGAATCAACCCCCGGTCTTTATAGACCTGTAAACCTTTGCAGTGTAGTCTTTGAAAAGTAAAACCCAGACCAAGCTTCTCTCTCCTGCTGGGTGTGGATGCCATGCTGTCGTCGTCTCTATTTGTCAGCATGAGATTTGCCTCCACCCTTTGCTAGCTTGATGGGTTTATGTGCTTTGTAAATACATTCTCTACCTTTCAAAGTACTTTGCAGGTAACTCCCAGTTGGGGAAAACACATTCCATTGTCTAGGGCAGACCTGGCACACCTGGTTTCAACACACTTTAGTTATAATTCCAGCATATGTCCATAACTCTTAATACCCATTGTGTACACACATCTTTGAAGAATATTAATGCTCAGTGAGCTATTAGTTTTTGAATAATACCTCACAACTAGGATGACCAGTTGTCCCGATTTTATAGGGACAGTGCTGATATTTGGGGCTTTTTTTATATGGGCTCCTATTACCTCCCACCCTGTCCCGATTTTTCACACTTGCTCTCCGGTCACCCTATTCACAAGGCTTAGTTTGTACAAAGATTATAGCAATAGTGCATAGGGTGTGAAGACGGGAGGCTCAGTGTCACAATTACCCTGCTACCACAGCAGATGGTTTTGTAAGTTAGGACTGTGGCACTCTGATGGGAGGTAATTGTGATGCTTTGGGCTTCAGCCAGTGCAGGGCGGGTTGCATCACCACCTGCCCTGAAGCTCTGGGTGCCTTAAATGCTATGCTGCTGTGACTCTCAGCTCTGACACCAACAGCCAGCAGACAAGCATGTGGGTCATACCATGGCTTTCACTGCCCAGTGACTTTCAGCAGAGTGACCTCCAATATCCCCCAGCCCCGAATTTCCCCAACACCATCAGCTCTGTAGTGTCCAGCCCTGTGTCCTGGAACACTCACAGAAGTTTGCTGCCCCTTTAAAGAGACAGTAAACAGCAGCTCATTAATTAAACTGTGGTTGAACAAACACTCTTATTTCAATCACAGCACTGTGTTAGTTTATATTAAAAATAAAGGATGTTTATTAATCAAAAAGGCATGGATTTAAGTGATATCAAGTAAAGGGATTAAAGATAGAAAGGGTTACACACAAAAAAAAGCAAAAATATGCTCCTAAGATTAAAACCTGATTTAACAAACTGGAATCTGTCATTCTGAAAAGTTGTGTTTCTCAATGACTCTCTTTTCCAGCAATGGCTGAGCAGCCTTTCTGGCCAGGATCCTGTATGGAGTCCAAAGTACTCAGTTTCTTTGTCTCTTCAGGTAAAAGGATCCCAAAATGGCTTTTTTCTCTCTCCTTATTTCTTCCCAAATTTCACTGACTGTGCTTCAAGAGGCAAGAAGGCTTGGGAGGGGTGGGGGGAAGAGGGGGCAGTCTCCACACCCTGTGGAGATTGTGGTCATCTTTTCCCACTTGCTGTCCTGATGGCTTTGTTCATCTTGCATGTAAATTTGCCTCCTTTGTCTCTGCCTGATGACCAGCAGGTCAGACAAGCAAATATACATTCCTTTGTCTAGGGCAGACTGGGCTTATCCATTTCTTGCCAAACACATTTTAACTACATACTTCTAGCCCGTAACTCCTTGGACACACATCTACATACATCATGCAATGATTGTTTGGACCAGGGTGTTACCTGTTTGTATCTGATACCCTACATAACACCTTTTTGGATACAGATTATGACAACGGTATGTGAGGTGTAGTAGGTCAGGCATGACAAGAGTCGTTGGCACAGAACCACCATTGGGCTTCTGTATCACCATACTGTCTTTAGGGAAACTTGCTGGTGTTCATGGTTGTACCTGTTTCATGGATACACAGAGGGCTTCAGGCTTAGTACTGACAATTTTGCATCTCACTTGCAGGCCATGATATTTGGGGAAAAAAAAGAAAGTTAAGTGATTGTGATTGCAGTCTGAACACTCTGAGCCAAATGGGGAGTGTTCGCTAAAGCCGAAGTTGACCCCAACTTTACTCTGGATAAGAACCACAATGAGAATTCTCAGGTTTCCCATGATTTATGGTATCCCTGGATTAGAATGCTCTCTTTCCTACCCTGCGATTCCCTTGGTAGGTATAGGAAGGGAATCTGCTCTGATGGGAGGGGTGCTGAGCAGACGGGAAGGGAAGTAAAAGGATTCATAGCTGCTGGCCCAACAACTTTACAACCACTGGCTGCATCATCTTCAGCCCCTCTCTTCCCTTCGTGGAGGTATAATATTGGAGAGATCCAGACGATTGTGGAGAGGGCAGTGTTGGAAGGAATGGGGGATGTAGTGGGGAAAGATGGATGGTGTGGGCTTAAACCTCAAGGTAAAGGAATAAAAAATATACAGGGCACTAGATAAAGAGCTATAATAAAGGTAGGCTACATTCTGGAGGTCTTTACTTAGTCAAACCCCTAGTGAGCCGCATTGAGCCCAGCGAAAGGGGAACAAAAGTGAACTCAAAAGACAACACATTCCCCCAGGAGGGAAAAGCTGTAAGAGAGAACCGAAGGATGGAGTTAGACTGAAACAAGCAGAAACAAAGATTTTAAATGAGAGAAAACACAGTGAGGGAACTATTCATCCTAGGAAGAAAAAGAGACAAAACCAAGCCAACAGAACAAGTTCTAAAAAAATATTTTATGAATCTAGTTGTAGTAAGATGGGGGCCTGAAACATAAGTCCTTGTATCAGAGGCCTGGTATGAAACTTAAGACCTGAACTAAAATAATGGTCAAGACTTTACTAACATAAAGCAAAGTTAAGCTGTGCGCAAGAGGCAGGCCCTGCTCACAGAATCTGGCAAGAAGAGGGCTGAAGCTGCAAAAACACACATACCTAAAAGGTACTGCGTACAAGTGATGTAAATACATGCCAGGACGGTACCAGAACCCTCCAGCTTGAGCACATTCCACAGAGATAACAGGGAAAAGGCTGACCCATCCTAAAGACGGGCAGGAGGGTAATATGATAGAGTTGTTTTGTTCAAACCAACATGTACAAGGTGAGAGGCGGCACCCTAACACGTAGAGGGGTTGTACCTCAATACATTGGGAGTGATGTGTAACCTGTTTGTATCTGTGTATAAAAGTGTCCCCCTGAGGAGTTGTCTTTGCCTGGCCCAGGGGGCTGTGGAGAGTCCCGCCACTGACTGAGACGGTCCATTGTCAGGGGGCATATATTCGTAGTATGTCCTGTAGAGTCTACGGGAAACTATTACTGAGCTTCATCTGACAATAAACCTGGCTGGGTGCCTTCGTACCTTATCGGAGTCTGTGGTCATTGGGGGTTCTCTCGGGGTCTGCTGTGTCGGTGATCTGCGCAGAGCCAGGGCAGCACGCAGAGGGAACACACACATGCAGCCGACTGCTATCAACGTTGAACAGAGCAGAGCACCACACCGTTGACATCTGATGACATTGGTGACCCTGACCGCTGATCTGGTGAGTAAGCAAGCTGTCCGCTGTAGGAATCGCGATCTAACATGACAGAAAAGCACGAGCTAGGGAACCCCCTTATCCCCGCCCTTCAAATCCCCACAGATTTTGATAACTTGTGGACCCGCTGGGTTGCTAGCAAAAGAGGTCCATATGAATTTAAAAAATATAGCGGGGAAGAAACATGGAATGAAATTTGTAAGGCTAGGGCAGAAACTGTAGCCTTGAAATGTAAAATATTGCAAACTATAACCATGGCTGTTAAATAGATTCATAGAATAGAATATCAGAGTTGGAAGGGACCTCAGGAGGTCATCTAGTCCAACCCCCTGCTCAAAGCAGGGCCAATCCCCAATTTTGCCCCAGAACCCCCTAAATGGCCCCCTCAAGGATTGAACTCACAACCTTGGATTTAGCAGGCCAATGCTCAAACCACTGAGCTATCCCTCCCCCCTTAACTTAACTAATGGTTAAGACAACATGCCACAAAATTGGCGGGGCATGTAACAGAAACAAAGAAAGTGTTAAAAGAATCAGAAGACGCCACAAACCCTGGACTGCTCTCACTCTCCTTGCGGGGCGGCAAGCAGCCCACAGACAGCAAGCACAGGAACAGAATAAAACACTGAAAACAGCTGTAAGAAACCTACAAAAAAGAGATGTGCCGTCCCCTGTCATAAATATTTGTGGTCAACAGCAGGCTTCAGGTAGCTACCCTGCGCCTGAAGAACGGAGACAGAAATGGAAAAAGGTGACCCAAGTAAAATTAAAAGATGAAATGGGGTCCACTGTATTGCAACCACCACCTTATAATAAAAGCCAGGTTCCAGTTAAAGTTAAACTGAGACCTAGACTGGTGCCTGTCAGAACAGGAGAAGTAAGTGCACAGAAGGAAAGAGCAGCAAACAGTTTTTTCACTGAATTGGTAAATCAGATGAAGGAAAAAAATGGAACAGTTCACAGAGCACATTAGGAGACAGGAGCTGTGACTCGATCACAGGGGAGTGAATAAAAAAGAATTTCAAAGTAAAAAACTGAAACGAAGCTGGTTAAAACTGAGAATTGATGGAATTGCCCAAAAACAGTTAACTGCAGCAAAAAAGGGCACTCCCGCCATCCATTTGGCATGCACACAGAAGCAACATACACTGGGGGAACAAATTCAGGTTTTACAAGAGCATGTAACTACCCCCACTCTCCTCTCAGAGCCAGGATAAAACCCCAGGGTGGGGGTTCCCAACTGCTTTAACCGACTGAACCACACTCCTTGCTCAGAGCTAAACATGTAACCTTCTTTCTCAAATATTTTTACATACCAGTTAAGTTTTCCTTTATATCCTTTCTCAGTTTGCTAAACTTGCTGCTGCTGCTTGTACTTTAAGATTCCTTCTTGGCTCAGGTCTCACTACCTTCCTAGGTTGCTCTCCCCTCCCCTCCCCTCCCCTCCTCTCCTCTCCTCACTTCTGCTTTCTCTCTCTCTCTCTCTCTCTCTCTCTCTCTCTCTGTTTTAAAAGTTAAAAGTGATAGTATTTACAGAAACCTCCAAAAGATAAAGCAATTGAAAACAGAACAAAACAACAAACAAACACAGAGAAAATAAGGTAAAAACTTTACATTAAGTAAATCCAGTAAATTAATTATTTTAACCCTTCAGGAATGCAACAGCTGGAATTACTCCTGACTTCCTTGAAGATATGGTTGCCATGCAATGGGAATTCAGACTCTGCTTCTAATCCTAACTACTAACTAATATTTGAAACATGGGCTATCCTTATTTCCATATAGCAGAGTTTTAAAATAAAGTTAATATAAAATAATGGAAAATGTCTTAAGTTACTAAATTAATACAACAAATTTTGCAAATAATATTAATTTTATCAATTTTTATTAAAAGTTTTAAATAACAAGTGTGATGGGGCAAGGCCAGATGGCTATAGAAAAGTAGTGGGAGATAGATATATTAGCTCCAGGCTAAACAAATCCCTGGTACCAGGATAAGTGAAATGGCAGCTGCTCCAGGTCAATTAAGACACCTGGGGCCAATTAAGAACTTTCCAGAAGGCAGGGAGAATGCTAGGTTGATTGGGACACCTGAAGCCAATCAGGGGCTGGCTGAAACTAATTAAAAGCCTCCCAGTTAGGTGGGTGCGGATGTCAGAAGCTGTGGGAGGAAGTTGTGCTGTTGGAGAGACTGAGCAGTACACACCATATCAGGCACAGGGAAGGAGGCCCTGAGGTAAGGGTGAAGTGGAGCTTGAGGAAGTGGGGGCTGCTGTGGGGAAGTAGCTCAGGAAATGTGTGTGTCATGTTTCTAAAAGGTCAGCTACCATAGCTGATACTATTAGGGTCCCTGGGCTGGAGCCTGGAATAGAGGGTGAGCCCGGGCTCCCCCCTTTGTCCCCCCCCCCCCCCCGATTAATCACTGAGACTGGGAGACAACAGAAACTGTGCAAAGGAGGATAGCTTCTCCTCACCTCCCTCGCTGGCTTATGATGAAAATGGCTCAGTAGACTGTGACCCTTGTCTCTAGAGAGAGAAGGGTTACGTGGAGGGTCACAGTGAGCCTCTGAGGCTAGCGAAATCCGCCAGGAAACGTGGGACCCACGGAGACAAGGACAGAGCTCTGTCACACAAGGTAATAACTTGCTTATTTAAATGTTTAACCCTTTTGTTTATTTTGTATTTTTGTTTGTCTTATTTTGTATAGTTATAAATAGAATTCTGGCACCATTTGTTTTTAATTGCAAGTTAGTCCTGTATGTCATGTATGTTGTCTTGTGGTGTGTGTGTGTGTGTCACATGACTACTTTTTATTGTTTTTATTTTGTTGCAACAAAAGTCAATTTTATGCCCTTTTAAAGAAAATATAGAAGTGGTACCACACTATATTTTAATATTATGGTTGGGGTATAACCTTTGTGATATTATTGATACCATTAATACTAGTTGATTGGAGTGCTGTTGTAGTGTCACCAATGATACAATGGATACAGAACATAAACTGTATTAGAGTTCTCTGTCTGGACCTGGCCTTTCCTGTCCCTAAAATGAGCTCTTTAGGCAGGGTCCAAGCCTCTTTTTATAGTTCAAGCACATTGTAGGGGATACAGGAAACCAATAATAGAGGTACAAATACTGACTTATGCATGGAGACTGGAATCAGAATACCTACCAAAGCCATCCGTCCCATCTGCACTTCCTTCTGACCCCAGAGTGTTACTGTGTGTGACAAGAACGAGGAGTACTTGTGGCACCTTAGAGACTAACAAATTTATATGAGACTGCAAGGAAATGTGATTGGCTTCAGTTTTCTAAGGAGTCCTACTTTAAATATAAAGGATAGCCTAGCACCTCAGGAAGGGAAATACTTGAGAAAAGGCAGCAGTACGCAGAGGTGTAGTTAGATTGTGTGTAACAGAATGGCAGTGTTTTTCTGAAACATCTTTCCCAGGCTGCAGGTCTTATTCTGCTGAGAAGGGGTTAAGTGGGTTCTTCTGACTCAGAGGCAGGTGACTAACTACCCTACCTGTGTATAAAGGTGGTGGGAGGGGCTCCCTGCCTATAGAGGACTGTGGCTGGATAGTGCTTAGGTAAGAACCCTATGAGCACCCAAGTCTGGAGAAAATGGCTTCTTCTGGGCTTTGTTAGTAAAGCCAATCCAGGGAGGGGGGGAGTGAGTGTTTGTGTTTAGACAGCATGTGGATTTTGTTTTAAATGTAGTTTGGGAAGAATGCCTGCTTGCAGTCAGTAACATAATGATCTGTCTGCTAAGAAACTGTATTTTCCTTAATTGCTTGCTTCTCACTCCTCTATCTGAAATCTGCTGTAAGATTGCTTTTTATGTGCACAATATATGATAGCATAAAAAACTACTATAATGAAGGGAGAAATTGGCTTTCTGATTTAAGAAGACCCCTCTATTTGGTTGCTTGTAGGCTCTACTACAAGGTGAGGGATGTCTATCCATTGAACTGTCCCCAAAATTAGAGAGTTTTTTATGAGATTAAAAAAACCATTTTAAAACTCAATTTTGGCATGATCTTATAGTAAATTAAAGATCTGAGAAACTTTAGTGACAGGCACAACTTTGGAAAGTGAAAATGAAAGGCTTGCACAAGTGCCACCCTGGAAGGCTTTGAAAAAGAAACCAGTGCCAACATAAGCCTAACAAATCCCCTGCAATGGGATTTGAATGAGGACAAACAAGGTTCATCTTTATAGGAATGGGCCTTGCACATATTACTATAGATTAAGGAGGAATAACAGTGCAGGGGAAGAATCTGAATAAAGGATTTTGTCAAGGCAATCAAAAGACGAGAACTCGGATCATTCCACAGGCCATTTAGTTCCTGGAATTACTAATACTGGACCTTTGTGCTCTAATCTTTGTACTCGGATAAACTTAGATGGGGGGGCTTTTTTTACATATGTTTTTTAAATTGAGTGATTGGGTTTCTTCTTGTTAATCAGGTACTCAGGTCTTGAAAGTTGGTCTTTTCAGATCTAGAAGCAGGTTTGGTGGAATTTTCAAATCCTGCTAAGAGATTTGGAAGCCCAATTCCTCCTGGAATTGGGTATGCAGACTTATTAAGCAGCTTTGAAAAATCTCAGCCACAGCCTCTTATAAACTTGCATTGTAAGCAGATAGGCACTTCTTGAATGTGTGTGCAACTAGTTATAAAGAAAAGTTGTACAAGGGATAGCAAAGCACTAAAGTACAGAGAGGATATTAACTTGTTTGAAGTCCAAAATTGAGATTGTCAAGTTTAAAAAAACAAAAAAACCCCACCCCAAATTCTCCAAATAGTAGGATTATGAATATTGGCCAATGGATAGCCATGTTGCTCTTCATTGGCCTCCTGCTACTAGCCTCAAGATATTGGCCCAAACCAAAACCCTGGAGCCAAACAGGTCTGAAGTTTATGGAAGTCTGATTCAAATCCAAACTGCAGAGCTGGTCTTCATGGAATGGATTAAGCCTAATCCTGCCTCCCTGCACCATCCCTGGCCCCGCCAAACTGGCTTTCTCCCAAAATACATTTTGGACCTATAAATGCATAGAAAACACTTCCTTTGTTCTGTGGAATTCTGTACTCTTAACTGGCTTAGTGGGCCCTGTGTGTGTGTGTGTGTGTGTGTGAGAGAGAGAGAGAGAGAGAGAGAGAACACGAAACACTGGACCTGTATCCTCAAGCCACTGGGATGTACTTTGACTTAAGCCAATTTTTACTTCGGAGGACTCCTGAGGATAATTATAATCATTATATTGCCTGGATATACTGTAGGCCAGGATACTCATGCAGTGCACACCCAGAAAAGCTTCTCCATCACTGTCCAAACAGAGCCTTTTTAAGCACTGCACAGATTCTGCTACTGCTGTTGAAAGAGCTGCCAAGCATACAATGAGCCTTGCTCTTACCGGGCTCTGTGCTGAAGAGCAGTCTACCACTTGAGGCTTCATGCCAGAAAACTCACTTTCCCTGATGCTCTTCCAGCAGCTGCTGACACCCTTCTATGTTGCTTGCCTGCTATTGATTCACTGAGAGGAGGAGAGGAGAAGGCCACGGAGCCTTACAGTCAAAATTTCTATCCTGGCATGGGAGAAGAGAGGTCACTCAGCATTTGCTGCAGGCAGGAGTTCTGAGCTGGCCTGCCTCCTCCTGGCCAGACACCCTTCCTCTGTCTTTGCACATCATGCTGTATCTGCACTGGTCTCCCCCCAAAAATCGGAAACTAGCCACATTCCCTCAGAGATGGCCAGTGTTCTAATGCTTAAAGATGGTAAGATACCCTCTGAACAATTCTGTTAAGGCTTGTGTTAAGTTGCGATTTCTCTCTCAATATTAGAGTTCAGGAAGTTACCTGAAGCCAATCTGCTCTTTTACTCCACTTTGACATCTGTCTGCACCATCTGTCATGCATCTGCAATCTATTTTCAGAATGGAATACAGCTGGTACTGGTTGGATGGATCTGGGCAGTGGATTGAATATGGGAAACAGGTGAGCTTGTGTTCAACTGACGTCTAACACTCTGCGCCAGTCAGCTCTGAGTCATTCTAGATGTCGCACGGATGTTCTCTCAGTGCTCTCAATGTGCACAGGTGTATTACTGTTTTCTCAGGTGTGCCTCTGTGTTTGTTGTTCCTCAACATTTCATTAATACTCCATGGAAGCTTGAGGAATAGCTCTAAAAGTTGGTGTATTTTTCTAGGGCTGGTCATGTAATTTTGGTCAAAAACTGTTTTTTTGTTTTTTTGTTTTTTTTTTGTTTTTTTTCAGCTAAAGAAATTGCGCATGAAAGGTATTGGCTTTCCAAGGAAAATGTTGATATTTCACAGAAAACCGAAAGCACGAAAACCAAAATACGGCACTTCGATTCAAAATGGCACCTTGGGAGTTATCGTTTGAGTGTTCCTATTCTCATTGTGGGCTGGGCTTTCTGGATGCACTACATCTTCTATGATATGCTCCTTCCTCCCCACCAAAAGAGGAGAGAACGGGGCATCACCGGTGATGTAGTCCGGCCAGACAGCCTAATCCATAGAAGAAAATGGGAGTATAAGGCACCCAAGCTACAACTCCCAAGAGGCCCAGCAACACCCCTTTGAATCCAAAATATTTTGGGTTTTGATATTTTGCTGAAAAGTTGAAATCTTCTGCAGAAAATTAAGGAAAACAAACCAACCATTTTGGTGAAAATTTTCCAGAGGGGAGAAACTTATATTTTGATCTGCTCTAGAATTTTCTGTTACACAGCCCCATATCCACTTTCTGCATTCAGAAAAGATTCTGCCTTCTCATATCCTTTCACTTTTGCTTTGCACTGTAGCTCTATGGAAATCCTAAGGTCTGTAGCCCGACTTCCCTTTTTTCTATAGAATACTTTCAATCTCCTCTGAACATGATGGATCTATAGTTGAGCTATATCCACTAATCTGTCACAGTGGGCTTATAGCAGGTCCTCTTGGAACTCTGCACGGGACCAAAGAAAGGGAGAGTTTTATGCTGTTTCTCAGGAATAGTGTTGGCATTTGTAAGCACCGTTTCAAGCAAAATCTGCAACAGATCTTCAGCTGATGCCTATTTGGCTTCTCTTGAGTAAATCCTTTCGATCTCTTGTGCACTAACTCAACCTTAAACCAGACTAATAGTAATTGGAAGGAGCGTATTTAGCTCTGCTCAATGGTAGGAGGAAACATGCCAAACTGACCTAATTTAAAACGATCATTGACTTAATGAAAACGAATAGATTATAGGCTAACCTCTGCTCTGTTGCATGCATACAATGCCATTGGAGCCAAAGGTCCATTTGTAATGGGTGTAATTTTCCCGTGCTCTCATTCTATAGCATTCAAATCATTGTGCTGCCACAGTAACTTCTGCGGATCTGGAGGCGGCATTTCTAGCGGACCGAAAAGGCACTGTATTGTTTCAAGCTGGTTCTCAGCAGTATGAGATAAACTTTCAAGGTAAGGTACCTGCTTGTTTAAAGTTTTAACACATTACAACATGATTGACTTAAACAGAGCTGCCTTCATACAAAGTCTCTCCAGATGCTGTCTGCTGACAAGTAGACTAGTGAGTGAACTTTCTATGAACTCTGGGACAGCCACTCTCATGCAAGCACAAAGGGGAAAGTAAAAGAGGAGAACTGAACCTTAAAAAGTGGTGAAGATGCGAAGACGAGTAGATATTATCGCAGACTAATTATGGTGAGGGAAGGCATAAAGGATGCACCCAGGGTAAGAGTCAGTTGTTGGGACTAAGGTGAAAATGGAAAGAACATGAACAGCAAATCCAGAGAGATCTTTGTGTTTGTGACATAGATAAAATATTGTGAAATAAATTAAAAGTTCAACTGGCTTTCCAATGTCTCAAAAGTATTTCGTATCTGGCACATGAACAAAAAAGGGTGTGTGGCTCCCAAAAACGCACGTGCACATAGAACACCTCAAGTGCCATAGTCTGCGTTTCACTGCAAAGGTGATAGGGATGTTATAATGCTTATCTGTCAGATCAGTACAGGATAAAAAAAAACCCAGCAAACAAGCGGGAAGCTTTTGTTTAAACCCTAAAGAACAATCCCGTACTGTCAGGAAGAATGCACTAGGTAGATGACCTAATGCGTCTTCCTCTTTTACTCCATATAATTCCATAAGCAGAAACCTAGATGGTAAGAGGAACTGCAGGAAAACTGATGATGGTGATCTAGCACTACATCTAGTCAGATTTCCCCCGTAAAGTCCTAATTACAGTGAAATAGAAGAACTGGAAATGGGTCAGAATAACAAAAAGGGCTTCAAGTAGGAGTAGAACAGGTGAAAGAGTGACCCCAACCTGTGAAGCACTGAAGGCCAGGGGCGGAGCAATACATAGCTATACTAGATCTTTGTTTAAATAAACAGAGTTCCCAGATGGTGAAGGTTCTTTAACTCCTGCCACATAAACATTTTTTTTTCTTTCAAGATATGGTCCAGATAAACTTGTACTACCAAACTCGGAGAAAAGTCTGTAGGTGGCCAAAGTTTGTGTTCTTCGGAGGCAGAGACAAGAGTGAGAGAAGGTACTGGCGAGTGTGCTCACTACTTACTTTTTCATTTTATTGCCAAACCGTGCCCTACATGGAGTGTCAGTTCATAGGGAAGCCTCTGGCATATGATAGTTCACTTGAGATATGTTTTGTTGATTGGGTTAATGCTAGGCTGTGTTGTGGATGTGATGGTGAGTGTAGGTTCCACATTACCTCCAGGATGTAGGCTTTGATGGCACTCTGTGGTGACTGATGGCTTGCAGATAGCTGGAGGAGTTGTGTACTCTCTGCTACTATTGGTAACACTATCTCTCTGTTGCTGGAGCAAGCATCTATTTGTTCTTTAATGTATGTGACCAAAGGAATGAAATTATTTCCTTCATACAAAAGATAGGAGCTGGGGAATGCCACTCTGGAGAGCTAGGATGGAGCTGGAGAATGCTGTCCCTGGAGGCCCAGGTATGCTGTGATATGCAGCCAGGTTCCCTTAAAGTGAACCATAGACGCGGATTTAAGGAACTTCAGTTAATCTGAGGAAGTTCCAGCATGAGGGTCAATAAAGTTAGGGATAGGGAATTTAAAGCATTATTGGTTCAACAAAATTTTGGACTCCAGCTGGGAGAACAAGAGAAGTGCCTCTTTTCTCTTTACACAAAACAACTAGCTTCTGGAACTCATTGCCACAGGATATCATTGCCGCCAAGAATTCAGCAGGATTTAAAGAAAGAATTTATATGGATAAGAATAACCACAGTCATATTAACTAACATCAAATAATTGTATTTAGGAAGGACTATTTAACACCGAGAAGCAGGAGAGTTTCACAACTATCTGATGGAGGTTAGAATAATTTCCTTATGGACTTGTTATACTATAACTGTCCACTTCAGTTTCTTGTACCTCCTTCTGAAGGTACAGCATAGTGGGCTAGACAGACCACTAATCTGATCTGGCATGCTACTTTGTGTGTGCATAGCCCAGGTGAAGAGAAAGGGGTAACATCCTAATTTCCCAGGGGTTCAAACAGCTATTGGAACTTGCTCTGGAAGCATTATGTGAGGTGACCTTAAGATTAAGTTTCAACAGCTTTCCTACCCATTCTACCTCCTCTTAAGTGTGCTGCCTGACTCTTACGGTACCCTTTATTCTCTCTGGCAACAGGTTATCTCTTGCTCCTATTATAGTCTGTCACTGTAATATGCATGAATTGGCAACTAGCGTTACCAAGATAAAACAGTTAATGTGGCTTGTGTCTCCAAGACAGCGTTTAGAGCTGACTGAAGCTCCCGGGCAGGATAATCAGTGGGGAATTACCGTAGGCTCACTGCTATTCGTTTCTTTTGTTTGAAAACAGCCAGTTGGAAACTACTAATCCACTTCATCTGTTTCCTCCACACTGGGACCAATCGGCACTGCCTGACATAGGGTACAAGGTACTCTTTGACTTGTTCGCTCTACTCAGGAAGAGATCTTTCCTATACTGGTTCTTGTGGAAGGTAGACTACTTAAAATGCAACCCTCAAACTCAAGAGATGAGGTTCATGTGGTGTTTCCAGTGACATGTGCAAGCTGGAAATATACAGTTGGCATGTTTAACATAGACATGTCCACTGGGAAGCTAATTAAGACCACCAGCTCATTCCACAGGAGTGCATGACTGAACAGCCATCAGATCATAATGACTTTTAGGTCACTGCTGACTTGATCTGGACTCCAACTAATCACTTAGAGCGTGACGCTCCGTAGCTCAGTGCAGATTTTTTTTAATCCCCAGCAGTATTTTTCTTTAAAAATGAACGCTCTACAGAATATCATAGTGAGGGGGAATTCTGAAGATTATCAAGTCACGTAAAAAAATATTATGGAGACACTTACATTGCTTTCCTCATTAAAATGTCTGCCACTATGGTTGCAAAACTATTTTTAAATAATTTGCTACAGTAAAGTCAGTATTACTTTTTAAGTGTGAAAAGACCTCTAATAAGTAAGAGTGGGCTCCGGGAAAGTTTGGACTATAGTACTGCTTGCTTTCTTTTTGGAAATTTGACCAATTTAAAACACTCTCAAACATACTCAAAAATGACTAGAACTAAATGAAAAACTTGAAGAAAATTCATTTTGAGTTGACTCAAACATTTTGATTCAAAACTCGAGAAAAAAATTTGGTCTCAATTTGATGAAATTAAAAAAAAAATCTTTGGTTCAAATCAAACTTTTCTTCTTTTCCAGTTTGGGGGGGAGCGGGGGGCAAACTGAAAAAAATCAACTATTCGCTCAGCTTGAATTGTGAGTGTACTTGCAGGGTAGTTCCATCTCTAATGCAGTGTGGTTGGGTGCTTCCTTTTGTGAAAGGACTGGGGAGTGCTAATTGAAAACACTTTAATGTCTTGATTTCTGTTGTGCTTATTGTTTTTAGTTGGTGGAGCTGAGTGACACTACCAGTGAATACAAGGAAGTCAAAGACCTATTTGAGAAGACAATGAAAAATTATAGAATCTGCAGATTGCAGAGGATTCAGAACCCATCGCTTTGGCAAGTTTTCCAGTGGTTTGTATCCATTTTATTTCATTAAAAAACCTCAGTGTTCTAGACTGAGCTCAATAAGTTTATGAAGAGGATGGTGTAATGGGACTGCCAACGATGGCATGTGGCCCAGCAAAAATCCCCGACTGCTAGAGACAGAACACTAGATGGGGAGGGCTCTGAGTTACTACAGAGAATTCTTTCCTAGGTATCTGTCTGGTGGGTCTTGCCCACATGCTCAGGTCTAACTGATCACCATATTTGGGGTCGTGAAGGAAGTTTCCCCCAAGTCAGATTGGCAGAAACCCTGGGTGGTTTTCACCTTTCTCTGCAGCATGGGGCATGGATCACTTGCAGGTTTAAACTAGCGTAAATGGTGAATTCTCTGTAACGTGAAGTCTTTAAACCAGGATTTGAGGACTTCAGTAACTCAGCCAGAGGTTAGGGATCTATTTCAGGAGTGGGTGAGATTTTGTGGCCTGCCATGTGCAGGAGGTCAGACTAGATCACGGTGGTCCCTTCTGATCTTGAAGTCTATGACTCTGAGTGCAGCAGAGCAATCCTGATAATTCTAGAGTCTGTTCTCTTTCTCACTATGTGCTGATGATTCTCACTACCTCTAATCAAGAAGAAACTATTCCCCCTAAATACCATAAAAAACAACAACAAAATCACTCTGCACTTAGTTACATATGTGGATCTCCCAATTTACACTGATGGGGTTGCATGGGTATATTTGTGGGCAGAATTTGGCCCTTAAACATCAGAACCCTAAGACGGGGGAAGTCCTTGTGCTAAATCCAAACACTTTTACTCAAAGGGATGTTTCATTGGAGTACCCTGGCTGAATCAAAGAACAGCAGCAATGAAGAGGAGAAGGCAGCACAGCAATTGGACTGGGAAGACAAGATTGATCTGGCAAAATCCACCAGCAGCAAATCCTAATGGTAGCAGAGTTGGATGATGTGAAAATCTGTATGGAAAACACAAATCTGAAATTGCAGAGCTTTCAAGGAAGATTCGAAACAGTAGAAGTTTGCATTAGTGCTTCAGAGGCTCTTGATCTGTTTATTAACCTGCACACGAACATTAAAGCAGATGTGACAGTTATATTAGGAAAAAATGAAGATCTGAGAACAGAAGCTGGTAACCTGCAGCTTTTGGGGAAGGGTGCTTGATAATGTAGAAAACACAACTGCAAAAGCATGTGTGCAGCAGTGTTCCTAGATGGGAGCAAGGCCACACTTTGCCCTTTAGTCTATTGTCCCTATCCCTGTAAGAGGTGAGTGTGTTTGTGTGATGGAGTGGCTGTAGCTTGCATAAGCTTTCGTGGGTAAAAAAACCCCATTTCTTCAGATGCATCTGAAGAAGTGGGTTTTTTTACCCACAAAAGCTTATGCCCAAATAAATCTGTTAGTCTTTAAGGTGCCACCGGACTCCTCATTGTTTTTGAGAACTGACTGGTTCCCTTAATTATTCACTGCCAGATGTTCTAACTTTCAAGTCTTGGAAAGAGATGGAACTTCTGTAAAATGTTGTATTTTGATGCAGTCCAACTAACCTCCAAAAACACATAATTGGCTTTAACAAAGCTTCTTTCTCATTAATATAATTATTGGGCATGTGCCTGAGGTATGAAGTCCCAATCTGGATTCAGAACCAAATCTTAAACATTCCCTAAATTTAGGGTGTTCAGGGCTCAACTAATCATAGACAAATAATTAAGCTGCTGAATTCAGATCTGAATCTAGATCAGAAACCAAACACCGCCCACCAAACTTTTTTTTGGGGGGGGGCAGGGAATTGGGGGGCTGAGGATGTTTATGGGGTGCAGATGCAGTGTTCCAGTTCAGGCTTCAACCTGGCATGAGCAAGAGTTTAAGGTGGAGGGGGGCAAGGAGAGGTGTAGGGAAAGAACTGTTGCAGGTTTTTTAACAGACATACATGGATTTCTGCTGGCTAATTTTAAGTGTTCAGCAAATAAAAGCTGTCTGAAAAGACAGCAAATCCTTTTTTATGCTAAAACACTCATTCTAGGAACAGTAAAACTGATACAGAAGCAGGCTCTATATTCCTCCCTATGGCTTATTGAACCTGAGAACTTAGTTAAGATGGCATTGTACCCGTTCATCAGTACTTGTTAGGGTTCCAGAAGTGACCACCTCAGGCAGAAAAAGTTAGAGGCAAGCAGGAAAGTTAGGATTTCAAATAGCTGGATGGAGAATGAGAAGAGCTACAAAAACAGAGGGTATTGTGTTTCTAGCTCGCAAATCAAACATGAAGAAAAACCGGCAACCCTTGATGTGCCATATGAAAAGTTTGAGGATAACTAAAGTGAGGCAGTTATGCTTTCCTCACTCATTTGATTGCCACTCAAATAAGATGTAGGGTAGGTCTAAGCTACTGCTTAAGTCGATCCCTGAGCAACGTATGTTAGGTGTTGACCCCCCCTCCTCCACTGGGCAACGCCAGTTTTGCACTGTCCACACCGGCACTATGTCAGCGGGAGACGCTCTCCTGCCAACATAGCTCGCGCTTCTCACCGAGGTGGAGGAATCATGCAGACAGGCGTGCGCTCTCCCATCGGCATTGCGCTTCTCCACCAGACGCTCTACAGCAGCACAGCTGCATCGGTGCAGCTACGCCAGCGTAGTGCTGTAGTGTGGACTTGCCCGTAGAGTGGGGTATTAGAACGTCTTTGGGGCTGGAACTGCCTTCCTGTCTGTGTATGTACATTGACTAGTGAATGTGGGGAGTTACCATAATGTAACTAACAAAAAGGAAGGATCTCTAGCAGTGTGAAGCTATGCGTGTGTGATACGACTGTTCCTTTAATATGCGCCACACCAAGCTCAAGAGACTTTTTAGCCAGGAGGGACCACTGTGATCCTCTAGGCTGACATTCTGTAGAACTCAGGCGACAGGACTTCCCCAAAATAATTCCCATTTGAACTAGAGCATATCTTTTTAAAAAGAAAAAAATCCACTCTTGATCTAAAAATTGCCAGGTATGGAAAATCCACCCCAACACTTGCTAAAGTGTTCCAAAGGCTAATCACCCTCACCGGTAAATTTACACCTCGTTTCCAGTCTGAATTTGTCTAGCTTTGACTTCTAGGCATTGGATCCTATAATACCTTTTTCCACTATCTTGAAGAGCCGATTATCCAATTTTTGTCCCCCATGTAGGTACTCATAGACTGTAGCAAAGTCAAGTCACCCATTAAGGTTCTCTTGTTAAACTAAGTAGACTGAGCTCCTTGCACCTATCACTATAAGGGCACGTTTTCTAATCTTTTAATCGTTCTTGTGGCTCTTCTCTGAACCCCCTCCAATTAATCCACACCCTTCTTGAATTCTGGACACCAGAACTGGATACAGTATTCCAGCAGCAGTCACTCCAATGCCAGATAGAGGTAACATAATTTCTCTACTCCTACTGGAGATTCCCTGGTTTATTCAGCCAAAGATTGCATTAGCTTATTTGGCCACATCATTGAACTTCAAACTCCTTTTCAGCTGATTATCCACCATGATGCCCAAATCTTTTTCATAGTCATTGCTTCCCAGGATAGAGTCCCCATTCTGTAAGTGTGTCCTACATTCTTTGTTCCTAGATGTATTCATTTACATTTACCTGAATTAAAATGCATATCGTTTGCTTGCGCCCAGCTCACCAAGCCATCCAGATTGCTCTGTATCAATGACTCGTCCTCTTCATCGTTTAGCGCTACCCCAATCTTTATTTGCAAACTTTATCAGAAATGATATGTTTTCTTCCAGCTCACTGATAAAAATGTTAAATAGCAAAGGGCTGTGATCAGTTTCCCTGAGAGATTCCACTAGAAACGCACCTACTTGATAATTCCCTGTTTACAATTACATTTTGAGACCTCCCAGTTAGTCAGTTTTTAATCCATGTAGTATCTGCCATGTTAGTTTTGTATCATTCTAGTTTTTTAATCAAAATGTTGTGCAATACCAAGCCAATGCCTTACAAAAATTTATTAAAACAATGCTTTACTTTTATCAACAAACTTGTAATCTCATTCAAAAAATCAGTTTAGTTTGACAGGATTTATTTTCCATAAACCTGTGTTGGTTTGCATTAGTTATATTATCCTCCTCTAATTCTTTATTAATTGAATCCTGTATCCCTGAAGCTGAACTGAATGGATACCAGGAGGATTGGCATTAGCAGCAGAGCTGAGAAAGGTTGATCTATGGGTTACATGCTTTATGCCATAGCTGAACAGAAGTTGTATTCAGCTGAGTGGGTTCCCTGTTACTGTTCCTCTAATGTGTGTGAGATGAAGACTTGGGTTCAGAAAGAGAGTTCTGATCTGAATTTGCTATTCTGGTTTCAAATGCCACTATAACCAGTTCAGTCAGGGTGCTGGTGGTGGCATTCCTTCCCTCATCCATTAGGAAACTTAAAAAGCTAGAAATCTGATATTAAGAAGCTGCTCTGACTCCTTTTGTTCCATGGGTTGTTTCATTTGTCAGGAAGTCCTGCTGGCCTTTTGACTTGATTGGCTTACTCTTAGTTCAAAATAGGAGACCGATTTAGAGGACTGGAATGCCTCAGGCAGGCTTAAACCGTTACTCAAAACGTCCTGAAATTGGGGATCTTCATTGCACTGTAATGGTATGCTTGTGTGTGAATGCATGCATGTGCACACACATGCTGGTTTTAAAGTAAACTCTTTCTTCTTAGCTTATTGCTACATATCTTTAGTATAAGGAAGCTAGGGCAAAGGATGAGGAGACTTGCAACAAGAGATCTTACTAGCAATTCTGTGTCATCGTCTCTTCTCCACCCCACTACCCTCCTACATCCTCTTGAGGTTTGTTCTTCTGTGGTGACATTTCTTTCTTTGTACTCAATGTGTTATCGTACTTCTGTTCTTGCTGTAGAAGTTTCTAGACTGAAATGGAACTGGCAGCCTCCTTGCCTTATATTGTCTTGACTGGTGGCCTCCTTGCTTTCTGGTAGGTAGAGCCATAACACGTAGCATAATGGATCTACTGGATAATGTGGGAAGAGGAAAACCAGGGTAAACGCACTTACCCTTCAGTGTTTCTTTTGTTCCGCTTTCCAGGTTTAAGGTCTAACTGGAATATGGCTGAAGCAGAGAGGAAGACTGGAAACCTTGTTTTGCCCTGACATAAATGTTTTGGGGTTTTTAGCTTTGCTCTGATCTTGACACATTTCTATCACTAGGCAAAAGGAGCAGATGAGGAAGACAAACAGAGGAAAAGATGTGGATGAGAGGCTCTTATTCCATGGAACAAGTACATCCCATTTGCATGCCATCTGCGGGCAGAACTTTGACTGGAGAATTTGTGGGACCCATGGAACATTATATGGAAAAGGTATAGAGGCAGTGTGTGTACATATACCTACATATATATATGTATATGTAATCTGTGTGTCTGTGTGTGTGTTCCTGGAATGTAATGAAACAGACTCAAATTAATACTGCAGAAGTCAACTTCCTACATACTGGGCCTGATTCTCTCTTGCCTTGCATCTTTAGTGGTCACTTACACCAGTGCAGAGTGAGTGCAAAGGTTATTGAACTGGCATTTTACATCTACTTTTTACAGGTGTAAATGAGTACTCAAAGTGCAGAGTAATATTGTTTCAAATTTAAGATCTGTTCTATCCTTCTGAACTCAGTCGTGTTATTTTGCTCAGTTTGAAAACTCCCACTGATTTTAATGGGATTGTATTTTAATATTAATGGAAGTTAGTCAGGCATATCAAAGGGCATGTAGAACGTGTGCTTGCTTTCTAGCAACACTTTTTGCCTTTTTATGACTAGTTTTTGTGTTGGTATTTAGAAATATTGAAAGGATCCTTGCTTTCAGGTAGGGGTTCAGTGAATAGTTAACTGTAGAAGGGCTTGTTGGGTTCCGTATAATATTTTCAGAGCAACCTTATCTGTTGGAAGCTCCTGATTTGAATCCATAATTTCTTAACTTTAACATTTATTACTAGGTTTTTATTGCACATCACTTTAAAAACTCTAGCTTTGTCTTCATGGTTCATGATGTCTCAAGATTCCATTGTTGGAATATTAACCGCAGAATTCATAGCCGACTACTGTCTGCTAGCTTGTAGAAAAACTGATTGAGAACCCTCTTGCAGAAGCTCTTTTTCTTAAATCCAAAGAAATAGAAGTTTGCCAAACACTGTTGAGGCAACCATGTGCTTTAGAGCTGAGTTTCTCAACGACTCGTCTGTGGACCGGCGCCAATCCCTGAGATCTCCCTGATACAGTTAAGGAAGGCAGCAAGCCATCCTTGGTATCAAAAAGGTTTAGAAACACTGCTTTAGATGCTGTTCAAAAGGCCACCTCCTTCTCCTATTGTAGTCAATAGGAGCTTGGATATTGACTGGGGCTGGTCAAAATTTTTGATTTTTTTTTTCCCATGGAAAACTGGGGTTTTGACAAAATGAGAACTTTTTGCAGAAAGCGAATTCTTTTCTCTGAGGCTGTGTCTATGCAAATAGAGCCTATGTCGACTCTGCCAATGAAGCTGTGCACCCTAGTGTAGACACACCATAAGCTGACAGGAGTTTTTCTGCTGGTACTGTAACACCACCTCCCTGTGTGATGTTAGCTATGCCAACAGAAACACTCTTCTGTCGGCACAGTTGCATCGATACTGATGATTTTGTCAGCATAGCTATGTCACGAGATGATATGGGTTTTTTTTCACACCCCTGACCAACATCGTTATGCCAGTATACATTTTTTAGTATAGGCCATGCCAAAGTTTTGCTTTTTTGGTTTGTTTTAATTTGAACAGCAAAAGTTTCCCAGAGGGAAGAGAACTACTTTCTGACCAGCTAAGGTGTGGTCTTCATACAGATTTTGTACTGACATAACTGTCAGTCAGGGGTGTAACTTCATTTCCAAAATACCAGCACAACCCCTAGTGTGGACACAGTTATATAAAATATTATTGTACCTATGTACATGTGTCCATACTAGGAGTTCTACTGGTATTTGGATAAAAAGGTCACATCCCTGATTGACACAGTTTACCAGTATCTTATACTGGTACAGTTTGTTCCTCTTCTAGTACAGAAATAAGCTATATTGGAATAAGGTGCTGTTGTACCTCTAAGTGCAACCACGCTAGGGGTTGGTGCTGGTTTAACTATACTAGTCTACACATAGAAGTTGAACTGCTTTAACTATACAGGCCCCAATGCTGACAGGCACAGGATGCAGTCCATGAAGTAAAACACATTAAAACGCCAAAATAGTTGCACTAGTTAGTTAACTAACTTACTGACTATGGTGCAGAGCTTTGGCTGATAGAGGGTGTCTTAAAAAGTATGATTAGATATTGACCTTATTCATCATAAACATAATGTACGAGTATATGAATTAGGAGACCTCTATAGTTACCTGGAGGTACATACAGTGTTAAGGGCACTTGCTGAAATACTATATGCTAGGGCATCAACTGTTACGGCAGTAATAGATACAAGCATAAAATAAAGTCTACAGAAATCATTCTTATCTTGGCTTTTTTTTGTTCTTAGGAAGCTACTTTGCCAGAGATGCTAGTTATTCCCATCAATATTGTCAGACTGGCTCTAGTTCCAAGACCATGATCGTAGCTCGCGTGCTAGTTGGAGACTTTGTTCAAGGAAGCAATAACTACCTTCGCCCTCCACCCAGACCTAACAATCCGAACAGCTTTTATGGCAGCTGTGTGGACAACCCAGTGAATCCCTCCATTTTTGTCATCTTTGAGAAGCACCAGATTTACCCAGCATATATAATAGAATATGCAGAAGGCTACAGCTGTGTGATCTTGTAATGGACAGCAATACCCCTTTCCTACACTGAGACAGTCAAATGATTTTACATATTTCCTATTTTAAAATATATTTATTAGAACTACTGTCTGTGTGTGTCTGTGTGTGTGTTACAAAACAGTTTGAAATGCAATGAAACAGAAGTAGCCAGTCCCATCATAGATTATTGGCACTTTGATATATTAATTCCCCATATATTAAAAATACAGAACTCGAAGGGTTACTCCTGTACTAAAGGGACAGGAGCTAGGGTATGGAGAAGAAGGGAGCCTGTTTCCCATAATGCATATGAATGCTGGAAGAGGTTGTAGGAGCCTCAGTTTAGTCAGGCCCCATTTTCACATCATGCATTTTGGAAAAGTATCGCTGCTCCCTGCCCCCACAAGACCAGCACCTATTAGCACCCAACTCCAGCTGGCATCTACTGGCGTACGTGTAGCACTGCATGCTACAGTGCAGTATCTCCGCTTTCAGATTAAATCCTTCATCAGCTATTTCCTGCTCTCCTTGCTTCAGTGGCTAGGCCTGGATTTACCCATAAGAAAAAACACAAAGCATAGAACTTGCAGCATCCCCTGGACAAATGTTTAAGGCACATTCTGTACTCTGGAACAAGGATCAGAATACTGGAGTGGCTTTATATTACACAATAATAGGCAGAAACACTCATTAAAAGTTGGTCAGTATCTCCTTGAACTGAGGGACTATTGCAATAGACAATGCATCAGGTTGGAATTGTCATACTTGGGGTGATCATGTCTGAAGAACAGACAGAAGCAGAATCGACATTTCCTTAATCTTCATTCTTAATCTCTAGAGAAGGTATCGTATAGAGAAATGTGTCCACAGACTGCACAATCCTCTCTTGTATAGAAGTTCAGACTTCTAGCAAAGGGTTATTTGTCAAAGAGTAACTAACCTAACACTACAATTTGCATGAATAACTCTCAAATGATCAAGTATAAATTTTCCTTTACAGGAATATCTAGACTAAGATCTCCTGGGACTCCTGATTTGATACTGTTTCATTATTCTCTTACTGAAAGGTTAATTCGGGATAATGCCTGAATACAGTGGATTCTGCTTATTAGCAGACCTTTGGTTGCCAGCAAAAAGCTGCCATTAACCAGGTGCTAACAAGCACAAGGCAGGTTTACGGGGCTGCAGCCAAGGAAGGAAGCGCTGGGACATGCCTTCCATGGCTGAGGCTCCACAAACCTGCCTGTGGGCAGGGCAGCAGCAGGAAGGGGGCTGCAGCCCAGATGCTGGGGCTTTCTACTGGGGAGCAGGGGGCCTGTGGGGCTGCACCGTACCTCTCCCTGCCCACTCTGGGGGCTGGAGCTCAGCACATCCCAGCACTGCCTTCTCTGGGTGCAACCCCCCACCAGGGCACAGACTGGAGAGAGCAGGGAGAGGTACCCTGCAGTTCTGGCATCGGGCTCTTACCCCGCTACTGCCCTTCCCATAGCCCCTTACTTCCTATCTGGTCCCTGTGCACAGGCAGATTTGTGGGGCTGCAGTTGGGGAAGGCACATCCCAGCACTTCCTTCCCTGGCTGCAGCCTTGCAAAGCTGCGTGCTGCTGGAGACGTTCTTGCAAACCATTTTGTTAATAGGTGGCATGCCATTGCCAATAGCCAAACCCCATGAACATTAAAGTCAATGGGACAGGACTGGTTCCCAGCCAAGTGCTGTGAACCAAAAAGTTGTCAACAGACACTTTGCTATTAGGCAGAATCCACTGTATAGGAAATGTCCTTTACAGTATTCTTAAGTACTGTAACTTAGGAAGTTTTAACAAATGTATAAATCATTGTCATACTAGCATCAGCAATATAGTATTTACTATCACAGAAATGTGTAAAACTGGAGCAAAGGAGCACCTTTTTCAATTGTGAAAAACTCTCATGTGGGAGGTATAAGACACAAATGGTGAGGAAGGGTGTGAAAACCCATAAATTAACACTGACACTGGCTTGATGCAACTATACCTCTTTTTAATATCCTTATCTTATTAATGTCTGAATCACATGTCCACCTTTTTCCAGCATTGGGATTCATAATAGTACAGTAACGCCCTTGTGAAGGCTAAAGGACTGTTCCCTTTCTGAGCTCTATTTTTAATCTTTTCATAACCGAAACCCTCCTTTTGGTCTCCATCTGAGGCTAGAGATGGAAAAAGACCTATCTGCCTGACAATGCAGGATGGTTCCCTAAACTATGTACTTCTGATACTTGGTTGTTTTTTTTTAAAAAAAAAATTTAAATTGCTATAGTTAAAAAACAACAACAACTCTGCATTATTAATAGGGAAGTCCAATGATAAATTAAACTAGATGCAATATTATTTAATTACTTCAAATTTAGGAAATTCCAGAATTAAAGTTGTCCATGTAACCAGACTCTTAGCAACCAAATTTTGTGAAGTTCCATGTTCTGCTGCTGTTAGGAGCAGCATCTATTGACCATAAGCTGAATTTTATGTTCAGATGCAAATACCTTTTTTGCACATTAGTTAATAGGCTAACACATGGAGCTACCCCCCTTGGCAGCTATGAACAGAGTTGGCACTTTCCTTGTAACCAGGAGGGAAAGGAGAACTTAGGAAAACTGAATTTTTTTAATCGATAAAATGTATGATTAATTTTTTTTAAAGTCCCTGCCCCTCACCTTATGTAATAACCAAAATATCAGTGTCCAAAAATAAACCTGCAAACATCCCTGCTCCAAACCCAGTACACCCACACATTAAATCTGATCTGATCTGAGACAACTCTTCATCGAGGGTTTGTCGGCTTCACTAGTTCCTGGTCTTGAAAATGGATCGATGTGGGTACAGGAGTCTGCTTGTGTGAATACAGTTGTACGACTGGGACCTTAGAGGCCAACCCTGCAAGTAAAGTTACACCTGTGTATAATTGCTCAGCCCCATTGCATTCAGTGGAGCTACTCAGATAAGGTACATGGGTGCATAAATTACAAGAATGGATCATCGGGCCCTGACCCTACAAGCACACATGCACATAGTTAACTTTACAATCTAGAGTAATGATCTCAATGGGGCTATTCATGGTCATAAAGCTAAGCATGTGTAGAAGCATCTGCAGGATCAGGGACTGGGAGGCTGTAATTTTTGTGTAACTACATATATCAGATGGTCCGTAACAAATATTAGAACTCAGGTTTATCTACGTTTTCCCATGTGTGACAGAGTGCCGAGAACCAGTAGCTGACCCAGCACTCTGCTCACTTAAGCATTAATTAGTTCCACCAGGAAAGGCCTGGTGGAGGAGGAAAGTACTTAATTGCTTAAGTGGACTGGGGTTTGGTGAGCTAATTATTCTTCCTCCCCCTCCCCCGCCAACACACCCTTCCCAGCTAGGCATGCTAGTTAAAAGCACAGGAAGGAAGTGCACGGGGGGAAGGTTAGTAGAGACTAGAGGAAGAAAGGGTGGTGAGAGCGCACCCTCTTCCTGGAGAAAGGGCTGAGGATTAGGAAAAGCTGCAAATAGACTTGCTGCAGTGCACAGGATTGTGATGGTCTTTGGGGGAAGGTAACAAATAATACTCACAGAGATGAGAACAAATCAAAAGGTGTCCAGAGCAGTTTGGGAGGGCTCTTAGGTCCGGATACCTGCCATGTTACACTGTGTCACAAGGCCTTTAGCAAAGGAAACATCCGTGGGCTGACCCATGGATGGGAACACAGCCCTTTATCTCCTTGCTCTGTACTAAGTGATCTACTCTCAATTTTTCTCATATGTCCTCAAACTCTCTTCTCAAAGTATAATCCAGCCTCGCTTTCCCAAGTAGGCTATCCTTTAGCCTTTTTTCCTCTCCAGGGAATGTCTATATTCTTTTATTTCTTAAATGGCATCAGTTTGAGTACTTAGTCTGGAAGCATTAGAAAAATAACACTTTCATTTATGAAGCATATGATGGCATTGGATTTAAGGGATTCTGCACAAGGCAAAAAGAGAGAGCTCCCTTTTGTTAGCTTCCATAGAAGCGCCACCTCTGTGGAAGGTCTCATCAGAACAGACTCTCATTGGGTGATCAGATCATGAAGGGAGGGCACTGCTTGGACCACTACTGAGCCTTTTATAAATTAACCCTTTGAATTTAATGTCAGTTACCCTCTGTGAAAAAGGGACATGAGAAATGTATTCTCAGGCTATCATCAGGCCCAGTGACCCACATGCTTAGTGGTTCCAGGGGAGATAATGAAGCAGCACATTGACTAGATACTTTGACAAAACTTAAATGACACTGAAATTGAAGCTGATACTCTAATGACCGAAAATGGCTTTTTATTGGCCTGAAGAGGAGGTATCTGAAGATGGTGAATCTAAAAATCCAGTAGAGGGAGAGGAGACTGTCAAATAGGTAAAATCACTTCCAACTACAGTGAAAGCATCCTGTGAATTTAAATGTAGTAATTATTCATCAATATTTTATTTTTGTATGGGAAATGCATGGAGTGTGTAACTGTAATGACTCCATGGGGTTAGTAGCTCTCCTGGGAAATAACAGCTGCTGGCTCTGCTAAAAGAATGGAAGCTCATAGGAAATGTGGGAGAAGATGTGGGGGTTAGCCTGAGAGCCAGAAATTAAATGTCAAGGCTAATTAACACTTGGTCACGGGAATTCATCTGAGTGCCACGGATGTTAATAAAATTTATATTTTATGGTCTGCCTAGATTAACTCTTCTGAGGAGTGGAACATGCAGACATAGATACAGTAGAAACAATAAGGAAAAAAGAATTGAAATAGTAAATTTTATCAACTCATGAAATTAAAATTTTTTTACATCATTCTATAAGTCTTTTTGTTAACAGAATTAATCAGACTGGATTATTTTTGCACTCCAATTTTTATCCTGTAATTTATATTAGAATATTTTTAAGGTCTATTACATTGAAAGGTTTCTCTCCTTGTTATTCATTGGATACTAGGGACCAGTCTTGGAATTTTTTTAGACTCAGTAGTAGATTATAAAATAATACCCTCTAAATACAACGCCAATTATAAATGTATAGTATAACTAGAACGTAACTCTCTTGAGAGTGTTAAACAAGAGATTGCAATGTACTAAAGTAGTAAGAAAGAGGGAAAGAATATTAGTTGCCTGGAGTCATAAGTTGGAATAGGCAAGACAGGAACAAATTTGCTTAATAGCATGAGCGTGTTTGGCTGCTGGATACTCATGTTGGTCATGCATTAGTGTGATAGTTTACAGTGGGGATTTGGTTTCTTGCACAGGAAGTAAAGGGAAGTTGGATTTCACTCAGTGCGGAAAATCTGACCTGGTACTGCCTCCCAGTGGCACAGATGATCCTGATCCTTCAGCAACGTGCCCTCACCCACCATACAGTGGTTTCTCTAAAATCTTAGAAATTAGTCCCCAGGCAACTGACCAGTCTCCCTACGTTTAAAGCAGATATAGTTCTAGCTCTACAGTTCTGAGTATTAACTCTGAATTTTTTGTTCTTAATACTGGTGTTTAGGGAACCACTGGAAAATTACCTGTACTTCTGCACCACTTTGATATCTGTCACCCAGCATGTGTATTCTACCACGACAATAGTGTATATCTGATGTTGGTTGGATGACGCCGGCCAATGGATTGAATATGGGAAAGAAGTGATCTTACAACACTCTGAGCCAGGCAGCTCCCTCTGCAGCTGGCTGTTTTTGAAGGCAGAGCACTTTAGATGTCACACTGATATTCATTCAGTCCTCCCAAATGTACCCATTTATGTTATGTTCTTAGTCTTCCCTCAGGGGTTCATTAGAAAAGCCCCAAAAAACTTGTTAGGGCTATTTCTAGGTGAGTTTTCTATGACACCCCCACTATTTAGAACCTCAGTTCTGTTTGCTGCATTCAAAAAATATTCTGCCTTCTCCTGTATCCTTTCATATTTGTTTTCCTTTGTAGCTTTATGGAAATTCTATGTTCTAACCTCACACTGTTTTTCATTCAGGGAGGCCAGTACTTACAATCTTTTCTGAACATGGTGAACGTGCACTATGGCTAACATGCCCCACTCTCATTGGCAGGGAGAAAAGAAAGGGGGAATTCAATGCTTTTATGCTTGGGAATGTTGACCTTGTAAGCACCACCAATCAAGATTTGCAGCCTCTTTCTTTAGCTGATTCCTATGGGACTGATTTGTTTGACCCTTCTTCTAGGCAAACAGTTGAATCCTTACTAAACTTACATAGGCAGAAGCACACCAGGCTGGTTTAATGTACCACAATCATCTTTAAAAAAATAAAAAAAGTCATAGATTACAAGCCAAATTCTGTTCTGTTCTGTGCATGCAGGCAAGAGTCAATTTCTAATTGGCGTAGTTTTCTTATGCTTTTGTTCCATAAGATACAAAGCATCACATTGCCACAGTAACTCCTGCGTATCTGGAGGCTGCATTTCTAGCTGACTAGGAAGACACTTAGATTTTGGGCTGGTTCTCACTCGTATGAGAGCAATTTTCAAGATAGTGTGCCTCCTTAATAAAACTTTAATGCATTCCAATGTAACTGACTTTATATACCATCCTCCGTACAGAAATGTTTCACAGTGAGAAGTAGAACAGTGAGTGAACACGTTATGGAATCTGATGCAGCTAGTTTTATACAAATGGAAAACAACTGAAGGGGAAAGAAACCTAAAAAGAAGAAGGAAAGTAAAAGAATCCCCCCGCCCCCCAGCCCTTGTTGGCTGCAATGCTTTTTGAGATAGAAATTGTCATCTACAATGTTTAGAATTTCCAAGGATGTTTTAGTCCTGGCAGCAAATTGAAGTCTCCCATGATCACACAGCGTTTTCCCTAGGCATTATATATAGGTGCACAAGGAGGCAGTCATCTTGTTCCTTAGTGTGATTTGGTGGTTTGTAGCAAACACCAGTTAATACTCAATCTCATGCTTTAACGTTGGGACATTGATCTGTAACTTGGAAAAAAATATCTTTTTTTTACTGCAATACCAAATACCACTCGATGCGTGGAGTGGATGGAGCAAGCTCCTATTCCAACTCCCTGTTCCAAAAATCCATTTAATATGTAGTCCTCAGATAAAGGACGTATCAGATATTAAACTGATAAGAATAGATATAACTTAGATAATTTTTTCACTTCAAGGTCTAAGAGACACAGACAAGGTTTTCATCTCAAGGCCAAAAGACCAAAAACATCAAAGACACTTGATCACGGCCTTAGATACGCCATAGATAGGCCAAGAGACTACTTACACTTGATCTTAGCCAAAAGCCCGAGATACTACACTTGATCTTGAATGCTTATCAGTGACTTGGAAACAAGTAAGGCCATTTTTGACATAGAATGCCATTCCCCCTCCCCTTTTGCCCACTCGATCCTTCCTAAACAGACTGTAACCATTGATTTTAACATTCCAGTTATGAGAGTCATCCTACAAGGTACAGTAATACTAACTAGATCAAATGTATGCTCATAACTGAGTGATTCCAGTTCCTCTTGTTTGTTGTCCATACTTCTAGCAATGGGGTATAAGGAATTCAAGAATTTCTTTTCTCTGTGTTCTTTGGTTCCTTGCTTAATTTTGTTCTCAACATCACAAAGCTGCAAACAATTATTAGCCAAATCAGCTGGGAGGAAGTATTTAATCAGAAAATTATGAATGATAATTAGAAATAATTTTAAGAACACCCTACTAGATTTTCAAAAAAACGCAATTGAGGAAAAAGGCTGTGCAGATTAAAAATCTGACCTGATTTAGAGGGGAAGTAAAGGAAGCTATAAAAAAAACTATATGTAACAAATGGAAGCAAAGGAGAGTTGATAGTAATGAGTAAATATAATAAATTAGGAATTGTAGAAAATTGATAAGGGAAGCAAAGGGACACAAGGAGAAATTTACAGCCAGCAGTGTTAAGGACAATAAGGAGTTTTAAAAATATATTAGGAATAGAAAGAATCCTAATAATGGTATTGGTCCATTGCTAGATGGAAATGGCAGAATAAGCAATAATAATGTAGAAAAGGCAAAAGTGTTCAATAAATATTTCTGTTCTGTATTTGAGGGGAAAACAGCAGATATAGTCTCATAATATGGTGATAACACTTTTTTTCCATTTGAATAGTATCTCTGGAGGATGTTAACCAGAAACTACTAAATTAGACAGTTTTAAATTAGCATCCAAGAGTTTTAAAAGAGCTGGGTGATGAGCTCACTGGACCGTTAATGTTGATTTTCAATAAGTCTTGGAGTACTGGGGAAGTTCCAGAAGACTGGAACAAAGCTAATGTGCCAATTTTTAAAATGGGTAAATGGGATGACCCAGGTAATTGTAGGCTGATCAGCCTGACTTTGATCCCATGCAAGATAATTAAGTCCCATATTAGCCACTCCATTAATAAAGAATTAGAGGAGGATAAAGTAATTAATACAAATCAACATGAGTTTATGGAAAATAGATCCTGTCAAACTAACTTGATATCTTTTTTAGATGAGATTACAAGTTTTGGCTAATAAAGGTAATGTGTTGATGTAACATACTTAGACTTCTGTAAGACTTTTGACTTGGTACCACATAACATTTGATTAAAAATCTAGAGCAATATAAAATTAACATGGCACACATTAAACTGATTAAAAACTGGCTAACTGGTCTCAAAATGTACTTGTAAATGGAGAATCGTCATCAAGAGGGTATGTTTCCAGTGAGGTCCTGCAGGAATTGGTTCTTGGCCCTGTGCTATTTAACATTTTTATCAATGACCTGGAAGAAAACATAAAATCATCATTGATAGTTTGCAGATGACAACATAAAAATTAGGGGAGTGACAAATAACGAAAAGGACAGGTCACTGATTCAGAACAATTTGGATTGCTTGGTAAACTGGGAGGAAGCAAACATACATTCAGTGAATACGCAAAAAACAGACTTTTTTTTCAGAACACAATGAGACTCTAAAATCTACAGATTACAGAGGATTCAGAATCCATCCCTTTGGCAAATTTTTCAGTGGTTTGTATGTATTTTATTTTATTTTTATTAGTGTTGTCAAAATAAATCCTGGAGGCTCCATATGCTCCCTCCATATGTGTTGATAATTGTTCATGTGAGTCACCAAATGATGAATATAAACTGTGATGTATAAAAAATTATATTTTCTATTTTATGAATGTGTAGTTCTGGGTCCCTTTATCAGGTCTATAGATTTGTGAGGGGTTTTACTAAAGCTTTGCAAACCCTTACCTGTTTAGGATTTGAGGTGGGGAGGGGTTCACTGGGGGGGGGTATGGAATGGGCTAGTTGCACTTTACCTCACTCTCAGTCCCCTCCATGTCAGGTAGCCTCCACAGTGGGAAGTTCCCCATCTCCATGGTGACTGGAAGCAGACTAGATCTTTGCTTGGAGCCTGACTTTTGCCCTGTCCCTCCGGCAGAACTCTCTGCCTCCAAATGTGCACTCATGGCAGGGCTCCCTTTGTAGCAGAGCTTTCACGGGGTTCTAGCATCTCCAGTTTGTTTGGCCTCAAGGTTTTTCTCCTCAGAACTGCTCCACTCAACAATATTTTCCTTCAGCTTTCTGAGGAGGGTTTGAAGGACGGCACCTTCCCACCTCTTGTAAACATGCGTGTTGATACCCTCAAAGAATTCTGATGGATTAGTGAGGGACGATTTCCCTTCACAAAAGCCGTGCTGATTCTTCTCCAGCATATCATGTGTATCTAGGTGTCTGATAATTTTGTTCTTTACTGTAGTTTCAACCAATTTGCCTGGTACTGGAGTTAGGCTTACTGGCCTGTAATGGCCAGGATTGCCTCTGGAACCTTATTAAAGTATTGGTGTTACATTAGCTACCCTCCAGTCATCTGGCACAGAGGCTGATTTAAGCGATAGGTTAGTAGTTCTACAGTTTCACATTTGAGTTCCTTTAGAACTCTTGGGTGAATACCATCTGGTCCTGGTGACTTATTACTGTTTAGTTTATCAATTTGTTCCAAAACCTCCTCTATTGACACCTCAATCTGGGACAACTCCTCAGATTTGTCACCAGAAAAGAATGGCTCCAGAGTGGGTATCTTTTCCATATCCTCTCAGTGAAGACCGATGCAAATAATTCATTTAGCCTCTCTGCAGTGGCCTCATCTTCTTCGAGTGCATCGTTTCATTAGCACCTTGATCCTCTAGTGGCCCCACTGAATGTTTGATGGGCTTCCTGCCTCTGATGTACTGTACTTACAAAAACTAACAGCAAAATTTTTTTGTCTTTAGCTAGATGCTCTTCAAATTCTTTCTTGGCCTGCCTTATTATTCCTTTATGCTTGACTTGCCAGGTGTATGTTCCTTTCTATTTTCCTCAGTAGGATTAACTTCCAATTTTTAAAAGATGCCTTTTTTGCCTCTAACCGTCTCTTTTACTCTGTTTAGCCAAGGTGGTATTTTTGATCCTCTTACTACTGTTGTTTTGTTTTTTACTTACAGTATACATTTAGTTTGAGCCTCTATTATAGTGTTTTTAAATAGTCTCCATGCAGGTTGCAGGTATTTCTACCTTGGGACTATTCCTTTTAGTTTTCGTTTAACTCCTTTTTTTAAAGGCTACTGTGGTGGGTTTCTTCAGCCTTTTTCCCCTACAAGGATGTTAAATTTAATTACATTATGGTCACTGTCGCCGAGTGGTTTAGCTATATTCACCTCTGTCATGACAGAGGGGTGGGCAGGCCAAACTGGAATGGTGCTGCGTCCCTATGTGCCAGGTTGCAATGCCACTTGATTAAATTTGGCTTGGCCGCCCCTCCTAGAGCAGCAGCTTGGCCAAATTTGAGTGGCATGGGAGAGACACACTGAAGTTTTGCCTAAGGCAGCAGATTGCTTGAGTGTCTCTGGGCATTAGCCTGGGACCTGGGAGACTCAGATTCAGTTCCCTGCTCTGCCACAGACTTCCTGTGTGACCTTGAGCAAGTTACGTAGTCTCTGTACCTTCATTCCCTTTCTATAAAATGGGGATAGCGCTTCCCTATCTCACAGGGGTGTTGTGAGGATAAATATATTAGAAGATTGTGAAGAACTCAGGTACCACGACAACAGGTGTCATATAAGTACCTTAGCTAGACACCTGCTCTTCCCCAGTGGTAGTTGGGAATTGTCATTGGAAAATGCTGTTTTGTTGAAGCTGAAATGTCTCATGGAAATGTATTGGGTTTGATGAACTTCTGACAAACCGCAAACAGGGTTCCATCTGAACACTGCCTGTTTTCATGGCAGCTCATCTGTCGGGCTGCTGGAGAGCTTGGACTTTTGGGGCTCACAGCTTCAGGGAAGCCTTGCTATGTGGAATACCCAAAGGTTGGGGACCCCAAGGCTGCAGCGCTGCCTGCCACAGAACCCTGGGTCCTCATGGTTTTGTATCAACAGATTGGATATCTGTCACATATTCTAAGCACTTGGGAGGTTAGTCTGCTGTAACTGTGCACATTAACTGTGAGTAAAAGTTGTTTTTGTTTGTGTTATATTCTAGCATTGGAAATTAAGATGTCCTAAATGCTGTTGTAAAGATCTTCTCACTCTAATCTACAATATAGCCAGAAAAAAAAATCTCACTGACATTCCCTCTTTTTAATATAGTTTTCAGAGAGCTAATGAAGGAACAGCCATTTTCCTGTCAAATCAGCAGTTTCCATGCAAGTCAGCCAGGAACTGAAATGTCCCACTTTCTCTAGAAAGCTCCATCATGTACCCCTTGACCCAGAGTTCTCCTCTCCTCTGTTCAGGCACCTCAATCCACCTCTCCTATTATGACATTGTAAACATTTCGAGTTTTCATGGTCAAAAGAAGCTACAACTGCCTAATGAAGTTAGCACAGAATATATTGGACATTTAAAACCCAATGGGACTGTGGCAGTTCTTCTTGAATGTGGAATTAGGCACTGCTTTTGATGACAGCAGCAGCCTGGGTCTCACACTGTTTTGGAAGGGGGAACTGCAACTGAGGGACAAATTAAGTATTTTATTAAATTATTGGAATCTTATATAATTAACAGTTAGTAATAAAACATGTAAAAAAATAAAAATGAGGACACTCATGCTGATAGGTTCAATGTTGTGTGCCACGTCAGGGCTAGGAAACACTTTGCAAACCAGTACTTATGTTGCTGTACCGGTAAACTTTTCTAAACAGTGGTCCTACCAATTAGGTCTAAGTAGCAAGTTCAGCAGGACCACTCATTGGCACTTCTTGCCTACACACAAGCCACCCACCCCAACACTGCTCCCAAGAAGCACCAGGACTAGCCCTCAAGATGAATATTAAAGGCCAGGGCTCATAGAACGGGAACGGGGAGACAAGAAGGAAGAAGTCAGTCTAAACAGTATGCATGCTATCACCTGCACTTTCTAACTTACTAATAGCTTATAATGTTCTTTGCTGTTTCTTGAGATACAATGTCTTAAAATAATAGTTGTTTTCCTTTGGACCGAGCAAAATTATGGGCCATTTGCCAAATATCTTAAGCTTGCTAGGTCATTCTACCCTTGTTAAGGTACCTCTGACAATGCTAACTTGGCCATGTTGGAAATAATTATTTTCTTTTCCTGTTTTCCTTAATAAGCTTCTTGTATTATTGATAAGATATACCATAAAATTTAAGATGTGAAAATTAGCTAAAGTATTGTCAGGGCAACCTCATCTAATGGAAGTTCCCGAACTTCTGAGAGGTTGGTTTCTTAACCTTAATGTTGCAGTAGCATTAGTACATACAGTAGCATGTCTTTCCAGAGAGTCAAGCTTCATTTCTGTAGTTTGTGAAGACACAAGATCACTTTCCTGGAATATTAGCCCCACAAATCATAGCTGACTATCTTGTGTAAGCTGACTTGTAAAAAAACAACAACAACAAAGTGAAAACCCTTTTGTAATAGCTTTCTAAATAATCAATATAGATTAATTTGTTTTTGTTTGAATTGGAAAGAGGCACTCAGGTGCTGTGTCTTTGGATGTTGTCCAGAAATGCTTGTTTTTTCCCTCATCTAATTCAACAGGAGTCTATATATTGATGTATAGAGGAGCAGAACCTGGTTGAAGATCCTAAAATAAACAGTGCCATTATTTGGCCTTTGTAAATATGGATTTTATTTTAATTACATAAATTGTGCAGTGCTCTGGGTGGAAGCAGATGTTCCTTGGTAACTCACCATTACTTGCTGCCATATCCATAATAAACGAGTAAGTGTGTGTATTTATCTGACTAAGGAAATGCTTATAGTTACCTGAAAGTATATTAATGTTACCAACAACTGTAGCAAAGCTGAGAGGTAAAGCCATCCGTTATACTAATATTTATTTTGTTGATCTAAAAGAAGTGTGGCTTAATTCTTAATTATTTTGTGGGGGTTTTTTGTTATTCCTAGGAATTCATTTTGCCAGAGATGCCACTTATTCCAATCACTATTGTCAGGCTGACAGCAAATTCAAGCTCATGCTGGTAGCTAGAGTTCTGGTGAGAGACATTGCTTCTGGAGACTCTAGCTATCTTCATCCTTCTGCCAAACCTAACAATCCAAATAGTTTTGTGACCGCTGTGTGAACAATGGATCAGTTGTCTCTCTTTTTGTCATCTTTAAGGGTATGTCTACTCTAAGAAATTAGGTTGATTTTATAGAAGTCGATTTTTAGAAATTGATTTTATACAGTCAATTGTGTATGTCCCCACTAAGCACCTTGGGCATCTGGGTGAAGCAGATATGGAACTTGGGGAGGAGGGCAGGTGGTTATACAATGGATGCAGCGGGGGGGGGGGGGGGGGGATCTGTACTCTTGTTGGCTTTCCTGCAGCTCCAACAGACACTTCATCATGTCCGTTTGCTCCCCCAACAGATGCTTCATCGTCCATTTGCACCTCCATTAGTCTCAGCATCGCATCCTGCCTCTACTCTTCGTGCTCACTTAATGCTTTCCTGGCCTCTGCCACTGAATGCCTCCATGCATTAAGCTATGCTGTATCAGTGCGGGAGGACTGCATGAGCTTGGCAAACATGTCATCGCGAGTGCATTTTTTTCACCTTCTAATCTGCGATAACTTCAGGGACGGAGATGGTAGGGGGAGCGTAGAAACATTTGCACCTGCGGGGGGATAAAAAGGGAGAGTAAAATTTAAGATGATACATTTCTGAGAACAAAAGGGAGACTCTTTCACAGTGAATTAAGCAATTCACAGCAGACAGCACATGTGCTTTAGGTACAAGGTTGCATTTTGCCTTTTATATTGAGTGCCTACCGGTATGGTGACACATCACACACACGGCTGGGCAACAGAATTTGGTTTCCAGGCAGCCATGGTAAGCCAAAGGTATTGCGGGTTTGGCTTCTTACGCCTTCATAACATGTGGGAATGATTTCAAACTGCAGCACCCTCCTTTCCCATAGCAAGCAATGCTGGTTGGGTTTCACATTTAAAAGGAGGGGCTGTGGGTTTCAAGTGGATGTGCAGCACACATCTCCCCCCACCCCGCTGCATAGCTATTCTCTGGGATGAGCCCTTCACCCTTCTCTCTGCCGCATGGCTATTCTCAGGGATGATCCCTTTTAGCCAAGCGCAAACAGCCCAGCATGAACGGGGTCCTTTTACTGTTCCCTTACAAAAATTCCCCTATTTCAACCAGGTGACCATGAATGATATCACTCTCCTGAGGCTAACACAGAAAGATATAGACCGAATGTTGCTTGAATGCAACCAAAACCCAGGACCATTTGCTGCCATGGTTTGTGCTGCAATGATTTCAGACTACTTGCTATTGGCTTGGCGTGGTAAAGTGTCCTACCGTGGAGGACAAAATAAGGCAGCCCTCCCCAGAAACCTTCTGCAAAGGCTTTCAGAGTACCTCCAGGAGAGCTTCATGGAGATGTCTCTGGAGGATTCCTGCTCCATCCCCAGGCACGTTAACAGACTTTTCCAGTAGCTGTAGTGGCCGCGAATGCATCCCAAGTCTTCAGGGCGAATCAAACATTAAACACAATTGCTTTTAAACCCTGTACTGTAGTGACAAATGTGCACTCACCAGAGGTGCCTTCTCCATCTTCAGGGTCGGAAATCCCGCCTTGGGAGGGTATTGGCTCCAGGGTGATGAAAAGGTCCTGGCTGCTGGGGAGAATGGATTCACCGCTTGCCTGATGTGCATTCTCCTCTTTCTCCTCCTCTTCCTCATCCACAAAATCCTCCTTCCTGTTGCATGAGACTCCCCACCCCACCCCACTCCACCGCTGCCCCTTGCAGGTGTCCATGGACAGTGGTGGGATAGTGGTAGGGTGCCCCCCTAGAATGCCATGCAGCTGATCATAGAAGCGGCATGTATGGGGCTCTGATCCAGAGCGGCCGTTTGCCTCCTTTGTCTTTGGTAGGCTTGCCTGAGCTACTTAACTTTCACGTGGCACTGCTGTGTGTCCCTGTTGTAGCCTCTCTCCACCATGCCCTGTGAGATTTTGGCGTATATATTTGCATTTCTTCTTTTTGATCGGAGTTCGGCCTGCACAGATGCGTCTCCCCATACAGCAATCAGATCCAGTGTCTCCTGTTTGGTCCATGCTGGAGCTCGTTTGTGATTCTGGGGGGACTTCATGGTCACCTGTGCTGCTGAGCGTGCCATGCTGACCAAACAGGAAATGAAATTCAAAACTTCCTGGGGCTTTTCCTGTGTACCTGGCTAGTGCATCGGAGTTGAAAGTGCTGTCCAGAGCAGTCACGCTGGAGCACTCTGGGATAGCTCCTGGAGGCCAATACCATCGATTTGCATCTGCACTACCCCAAATTCGACCCAGCAAGGCCAGTTTTAGTGCTACTCCCCTCGCCAGGGAGGAGTACAGACGTCAATTTTAAGAAGAGTCCTTTAGGTCAATGGAATGGGGTTGGTTGTGTAGACGCATTCATTTTAAAATCGACCTAACGCTGCTAAATTCGACCTAACCCCGTAGTGTAGACCAGGGATAAGAAACATTGGATTTATCCAGAATATATAATACAATGTATGTAAGAGTCAGAATGTGTGATTCTGTAATGCACAGCAATTTTGTGTTTCTAAACTGTGGCATTTATATTTCTTTTTGGTTGTGGTTTTCTTTTGTTATTGAATTTCATATTTTTTTAATACCCTTTAGCTCCACAAATTCTAAGATAGAGCTGGTCGGGAATTCTCCATCAGAAAATGCAATTTCTGCAAAATCAAAATTTGCCATGGGAAAATGTCAGTTAAGACAAACCAACCAACCAACCCCCCCTTTTCCTGTTGGGGAAATCAAAATGATATATTTTGTTTTGGGTTGGAAGTGGGGTCAAATCTGAACTGGAATGTTTCATTTTATTGAATTGACCTGAAACATTTAATTTCAAAGCAATTGAAAATAACATAACACTGGATTTCCTTGCACATTACCTTGTGGGAGATGTAAATTCACCATGTAACTTATATTTAGTAATGAGATTATGGTTTGCATTGCTTTAATTTTTACTTAATTGCAAGATTGTGTGTTAAATTCATTATTTCACCACAGAATCATAGAAAGGTAGAGCTGGAAGGAACCTCAACCGTTGTATAAAATTTGCTAATGCTTTGTTGGTTCCATTCTTCTTAGAGTGACCATACATCCCATTTTGGCTGGGAGACTCCCTTTTTAAAGCCCTGTCCCGGGCAAAACTGGGCATTTGTCCCGTTTGCTCTTGCTAACTGATCATTAGTTTTGCCAAAAAGTGGGGTGTAATCCCCAGCGGGGTGCAGAGGAAAGTGCAGGGGGGAAGCAGCAATACCAGTCCCACATGGAACGGAGGACTCGGGAGAGTGGCTCGGGCTGGCAACAGGGGGCCTCGGGCTGGCACCATGCCTAGAGTGGAGGAGGCGGACTCTGGGCCAGCCCCATGCATGGGGGGAGAAAGAGGGGCCTTGGGCCAGCCGCATGGGGTGTCCTATTTTCTCTTTGGAAAAATACGGTCACCCTACTTCTTCTCTGAAAGTGATTTTCAATAAAGTAAGTAATCTGTACCAACTGATATTGTGCATTTTTTCATATATTACTTTCACCTATTTCTTTTAAGGTTGTCCATCTCTAAAGAAATTCTTCCACTTATCACAGTGATAACTGCCCCAACATCTAAATACTTTCTTATTCAGCATGGGTATGAAAATACTATTTCTTATTTTTGATAATTATGGTGATCTCCAATATTTCTTCAGTCAAGTGCCTCCAATATGCCTAATTAGCAAGTGCACTTTTCGGTAAGATTATGTTTTATGGGTGCCAGAATTTTAGATTCTGGATCTAGCACACAATTAAATGAGATTGGATTTGACAGTTTCTGTTCTGTCTGTATCCACAATGGATTCTTTCCAGCAGAGATCTATTCCACTAGCAGTCTGATTTGTGCCACTTTATAATATATCTTAAAATCTGGTAGCACTAGGCGTCCCATCTCAGTGGGACATTCCAGCCATTCCATTTGGATTCTTGGTTTCTGATTTGATCATAGGCATCTTCAAATACCTTTTAAAAAATTCTTGAAGACGTTTTTGGGCATGTAAAGGGAGTCATGGAAAAAGAATACAGGACTCTGGGCAGCAGGACATTCACTTTAAGTACTTGAATTCTACCAGTAAATGTCATTGGTGGTAATGTCCATCTAAGTAATTGTAAATAATTGTTATTAATTGATCAATATTTAGTTTAAACAGTTCCGCTGACTTTAGGTGATACATTAATGCCTAACTAGCTAATTTATTTATCCACTATCTTTTCAGTGGGCATTTATCATCGTTCAAATATATTTTGGAAATGAGGTATAGTATCTCTGATTTACAGTACTTTAATCTGTAGCCCGATTCCTTACAACGCGCTTCCATTACTTCTTGTAATAAAAGGGGCAGATTTCCCAGGCACAATGACTTTCAGTTACAATAAAAGATCAACCCAACTCAACCCATCTTAACTTATTCTCCCCTCCCAGGGATTTTACCAGGAGGGATCCAGTTGCTATTGCTCCACATCCATTGACACGCCCTCTGCCATCTTCTATCCCAAAGTTCAGTTGATAAACCTACCATTACCCACCAAAGTCCCCTGCCAAGTTGTCCCTATCCTCCTCAGGCTCCCCTCTTAGGACTACTAAGGCTTATAAATGGTTGGGAAAAATCTGCTAAAAACCATCAAAAAGGGAATCTAAGGGGTCTTCTTCCTCTTCGTCATAAGATTGACTCCTCCACCTCCTATGAGTGCTCCTATGGAGTCTCAGATGTTGAATCCAGAACCTTCACTATGGGGACACTGATAAATTGGTTCTGAAAATGATATTCCTCGCTATTCAGGATGGAGATAGCCTGAGGCTATATCTACACTAGAAACGCTACTCCAGCTGTGACGCTGTACTGCTGACACTACTGCGATGGGAGGTGTTCTTCCATTGCTGTAGTAAATCCACCACTCTGAGAGGCGGTAGCTAGGTCGATGGAAGACGTCTGTCAATCTAGCGCTGTCTAGGCTGGGGTTAAGGATGGCTTAAAAACATCTCTCAGGGGTGTGAATTTTTCAACCTCCTGAATAATAGAGCTGGGTTGACCTAACTTTCTTGTGTAGACCAGCATCCCTGCTAAAGTTCTACCTAAGAAATTAGAAAGGTCCTTTCCTCTGCCATCTGAGAACACCGGTACTCCAGGGAATCTAAACACAAATCCATTCCTAAAATTTTCTCACCCAGTGCCTATAAAAAACAAACAAACCACAAACAAAAACCACAAACCACAAACACCCAGCCCCCCACCCACAAAAAAACAACAACAAAGGACAAGCAGGCAAGATTTGGTTCTATCCCCTAAGTTGGACTCCAAAATCTTCTCCTTGGTGAAAAGAAATATTCCAGTAGAGGGTGCTATTGCCTCTCCAGAGATGATAAACTGGAGAATTTGCTTTTTAGAAGGACTAATGTTACCTCCATGATTTTATATTCCTCTGGGTCCTTTACTTCTGTCCGTGGTTGATGCTTCCTTGTCATGACTAAAAGCCATTAACCAGCATGGATTAAAAAATCATGATTTAAAAATAAGAGTTAAAATTGAAATAATTTTTAAAAAATTAATTTAAAAAAAAGTATATCACATTTTTAATTTGAGGATTTTTCATTCTTTATTTTCTTCTCATTTTATAGCCACATTGCTAAAGGAAGTATTTTATACTTGTTTTTTAATTAGAGTCATAGAGTACTATCATTGTAAGGAAAGGGCTGGAAAGGACCTTGGGGGAGGTCATCTAATTCATCCCCCTGTGATCAGGCAGAACCAAGTATACTTAGACCGTGCCTGACAGGTGTCTGTCTAACCTGGTCTTAAAAACCTCCCATGATAGGGATTTCACAACCTCCTTTGGAAGCCTGTTCCAGAGCTGAACTGCCCTTATAGTTAGAAAGTTTTTCCTAATATCTAAACTAAGTCTCCTTTGCTGCAGGTTCAGGTGATTATTTCTTGTCCTACCTTCAATGGACACAGAGAACAACTGATTATTGTCCTCCTTATAGCAGCCTTTAATATATTTGAAGGCTCTTAATGTCCCCCCGCCCCTTCAGTCGTCTTTTCTCAAAGCTAAAAATGAGCAGTTTTTTTAACCATTCCCCTTAGGTCAGGTTTAATAAACTTTTTTTTGCTCTGTACTCTCTCCAATTTCTCCACATCTTTTATTGTGTCTTACATAAGTCACTCCTGTTAATACACCCCAGAATATCAGCCTTCTTTGCAAATGCATCACACTGTTGACTGATATTCAGTTTGTGATCCCCTATAACTTCCAGATCCCTTTCAGCAGTACTTCTGCCTTGCCATTTAGTCCCCACGTTGTATATTTGATTTTTCCTTCCTAAGTGTAGTACTTTGCACTTGTTACTGAATTTCATCTTACTGATCTTCAGACCAATTCTTCAATTTGTCAGGGTGCTTTTGAATTCTAATCCTGTCCTCCAAAATGCTCGCTACCCTTTCCAGATTGGTGTCATCTGCAAATTTTATAACTGTATTCTGTAATCCATTATCCAAGTCATTATTGAAAGTATTGAACAGTACCAGACCCAGGACTGAACCTTGTGGTACTATTAGATATGTCGTCCCAATTTGACTATGAACCACTGAGAAGTACTCTGAGTACAGTCTTTCAACCAGTTGTGCACTCACTTCATAATAACTTAATCTAGACCACATTTCCCTAGTTTGCTGAATTTAGAGTCCTTTCAGTTAGATTCCTATTTGTAAGTAGAATTTCAGATTTTACATAGATTTTTTTTTAATCTACTAAGAAGTCTCATACTTAGAAAGCTCTTCTATATTGTGAAAGACAAGTGCAAGGTCTCTTCAATATCTTTACTGTGAAAACAACATACAATCAGCCACAAACCTGAGAAACAGCCCATGATATATTTGCAACAAAAATCACCCTCCAGTAGATTGAACTTCCACAAGTCAAGAAAGCTGAAATTGTTGATCAGGCTCTACTCCTCCATCAGCATTTGCAATCTGAAGTCAATGGGCTCTTGTGCTTCTCAATCACTTAGCTGCTTTTGAAAATCCCTCCCTTAGGTGCCTGCATATGGGCTTAGGATCTTAATGTTAGGCTGCTCTTTTTGAAAGTTTTGGCCCATGTATATAAAATGTTCACCAACTTTATTGAAAGTCTAAATGGTCAATGGAACTATTGAGGTGAGTAAAATTATGTACCTGCTTGTTTGCTGGATCTGGACCTTAATTTTCACTGTCTTTTGCCTTATAGTGTTTTTGTAAAATTCAATGTTACTTTACCATTAGCAGAATATTTTTTAAAAAGCTTTTATAATTAAATTAATTATACATTTTAATCTAAAGTTGTAATAGCAAAAATTTTTAAATAGTTTTACAAAGCCTCAATCTGATTTTAAACTAAGTTATTTTGTGTAAAATCAAGTAATTTTAAATTGCCTTGATTTAAATGGCTCCAATCTGCCATTAACAAATCCCTGGACGTTAAAAGGAAAGAAGGTAAAATTACTCAAAAGTGTTTTCAAAACCTGACCAAGTAACGAACAGCCAAAATAGCCATACCAAACAGACAAAATTAATGTCCAAATTTCATGAGTCCCTCTATTCTATACAGTGAGATTCATCCCTTTACACAAAGCCTAAGTTAATGGTCTTTGGATGGGGACTGAGCAAGGGCTGGGGAGATTAACTTCACCATCTGAACAAGGGGTTGCAAGTACAGTCCCTTTGCTGCAGTCTATGTATTTGAATTATAGCACTGTTCCACCCCCGTTAGAAGTGGGAATTCCTGGCCATTAGGCGTATGCAAATGTGGACGCTGTGAGCACTATGAAATGAATATGGCCCCCTTACAATCTTTAACATGTTTATCCTCACAATGTCCCTGTAAGGTAGTGAAATAGTATTGTCCCTGTTTTACCAATGGGGAACTGAGGCACAGACAGAGACCAAGTAACTTATGTAAGGTCATACAGGAAGTCTCTATAGTAGAGTCTATGTACCTGGGTTTCTCAAGTCTCAAGACAGCACCCTAACCACTGCACTAACCGAGCTCATTACCACCATCCTGCTTGATTCTGGCCTAGTTGGAGTGGGGTGGAGGCTCTCCTGCATGGAAACATACTACTCCTACAGAGCACAACCTCAGGGCCTAAATGACATAGGGCATGTCTACACTACACAATTAAATCGACTGAAGTTGACATGCCGTCACCATAGTAATTAAGTCAATTGTGAAGGTCCACACTATGCTCCTTGTGTTGGTGGAGTGCGTTCTCACTAGCAGTGCTTGCATCGACCCAGAGAGCAGCTAGCTATCCCACTGTGCAACTCACCACCATCTAGTGCAAGGTGTTATGGGGAGTGTTTACAATGCCCCACAGGGGCAAAACATTCTCTCAGGGATGATTGGGAACAAGGCGTGAATACCCCAGGATGCAGTTTTCTTCCTCCCCTAATTTCAGCTACAGTCCATAATATTTCACACCTGTTGTCAAAAGCCTAACACCATCCACACATCCGCCACCTGTAGAGAAGCATGGATCTGGCACAGCTCTGCACTATTGTGGTGAGCGTTGTGAACACCACACGCCTGATCCTGCAGTAATTCCACAGCTATCAGAGGAGCTGCCAGGCAGAATATGGCAATTCCTTTTATATAGCCCTGCTGGAAGCCATGGAAAGAAAAAAAATCCCAGTTGCTGCTGGCAGTCGTGGAGCAGCTGAACACGGTGGAACACTGGTTCTAGTCCCGAGAAACAAGCAGCAACTGGTGGGATCACATCATTATGCAGGTATGGGATGATGAGCGGTGGCTGCAAAACGTTCGTATGTGCAAGGCCCTTTTCCTAGAACTGTGTGCAGAGCTCCCCTAGCCCTGCAGCGCAGCGACACTGGAATAAGAGCTGTGCTGAAGTGAGTAGCGATCCCTGTGTGGAAGCTTGCAACGTCAGACTACCACAGATCAATTGGGAATCAATCTGAAGTTGGGAAATCCATCGTGGGCGTTGCTGTGATCCAACTATGCAGAGCCATTCGGGCTAAGAAGGACTGTGACTCTGGGCAATGTGCAGGAGATACAGGATGGTTTTTCTGCAGTGGGGTTCCCTAACTGCAGTAGGGTCGCAGATGGCATGCACATCCCAACCTTGGCCCCAGACCACCTTGCCACAGAGTACATAAACAGAAAGGGCTACTTTTCTATGGTGTTGCAAGCACTGGTATATCACCGGGGATGTTTTACCGATATCCGTGCAGGAAGGTGCATGACAACATGCATCATTAAAAACACAATCCTGTTTAGAAAGCTGCAAGCAGGGACTTTATTTCCAGACCACAAAATCACCACTGGAGATGTTGAAATGCCCATAGTCATCCTGGGAGACCCAGGCTACCCTTTACTCCTGGGGCTCATGAAGCTGGATCCCTGGACAGCAACAAGGAGCATTTGAACTGGCTGAGCAGGTGCAGAATGGCTGTTGAATGTGCCTTTGGTCATCTCAAAGGGCACTGGTTCAGTTTATCACTAGGTTAGACCTTAGTGAAAAAAATATTCCCATGGTTATAGCTGCCTGGTGTGTGCTTCATAATATCTGTGGAGCAAAGGGAGAGAAATTTCTGCCGGTGTGAAGGGGGATGGGCTGGCTCCTGATTTTTAGCAGACAGATACCAGGGCTCCACCTACTTCCCAGTAGGTGAGAAGAGGGGTCCCCACACTCCATTTAGCTTCTGGCCCCTCCACTGGGACTGCTGGTGAGGAGTGACTGCTTGATGTGATGGTCCCCCCAGGGACTGGGCTCAGACCTAGCAACTCATGCCACACAGGGGCCACCCCACAGGCTGCTGTATGTGAGAAGAGTGCGGGTAAGTGGTTAGAGAGGGAGGGGCTGAGAGCCAGGACTCCTGGGTTCTAGCCCCAGCTCTGGCTCTGACTCCTTGAGTGACCTCATTCACATCCCTCCCCCTCTCAGTGCCTCAATTTCCCTATCTCCTTCTTCCCCCCCTATGCTTTGAACTAATAAAGATGAATTAAGTTTCAAAAAATGGACTTTAATTGCACACACACAAACAAATCCATGCACGACTGAAGTAAACTTTAGAAATGTAGGGAAATAAACTGGGGAGGAGGGAAAGCACATTCATTTGTTATTTAAAAACACGTGCACTGTCCTTGCCTTCCACACATCAGTATATGTGTGGCTGTGATTGTCTGAACCCTCCCCCCCAGGGTGGAGCGTTAGGGATAGGGCACTGGCCTCTGACGCCACGTGGAATGTCTGTGTGGGAGGTCGGAGGGGGGGAGTATGGTGGTGCTGGAATGCAGTTCTGGACAGGCTGAAGAGGGAGGCGACCTCAAAGGTGTTGCACCTGATGGTCAACCAGACGTCTCAGCATGTCTGTTGCTCCTTCAGAAGCGCTATCATCTCTTGCTGTGTATCACGCTTCTTCTCCAGAGCTTTTCTCCTGTCCTGAATGTCCATGCCCATTTTGTGCAAGAGAGTGATCCTCCACGCTCTCTGCTCCGTGTCCGCTGATCCAGAGGCTTGCATGATGTCTGAAAACATGCCATCCCACGTTCGCTTGCTTCTGCTTTTTAGCTGGTTGAGCTTCCCCGCTGGTGTGGAGGGCAAGCTGGAGGCCACATTTGCAGCTGCAAAGGATACAATGCACAGAGGTGCTATTGTGAGTGCATAGATAAGCCATATGGACAATGTGTGAAATTGAAATCACTCCCCTTTATTGATGCAAGCATAAAACAGTACATTTGCATTTCGGTCAGGTATTCGTTGAGTGCGTTAGCTGTCCCATCCATGGTGAGTACAGCCTGGGTGTGGCTGTGGGGGATGACACACAGACGCTAGGGTTTGCTGTTCGGGCAACTGAACTGAATACTGGCACCGTTTCCCACAGGCAGCGGTGACTTTAGCTGATGTCTTACTCCTGAGAGTAATGGAGACAGAAAGGGAACAGCTGCCACGTGTATCCGGCTGCAGACTAGGTCCTTATGCTGCTAGTCGGTGTGCTGCAATGATGCCTGCTGAATGAATAGATGAGTGGCAAGGGAAAGTGTCCTACCGCAGCGGAAGAAATAAGGCTGCCCTCCCTTCGGAAATGGATTGCAGGGTACCTACAGGAAAGTTTCCTGGAGATCTCTGTGGAGGATTCAAGTGACATCCCGGTGCATATAAACAAACGGTTTTGCAGGGCTCCCTCTGCCTAGCTGTGCCGGGCAATGAGAAGCAGATAGCCACGCTGCCTCCGTTGGTTATTTCACTACCTCTTGTAACATGAGTAAAAGATAGTAAACGAGAAGCTGTGGCCCTGCAATATCAATGCAAACTGCTTCGGTACCAGAGGTTCCTTTCCCGGCATCATCCCGGCTCACCTGTGCTGGAGTGCTGCGACTGGCTGGACTGCACCAGGGTTACAAACAGCTCCTGGGTCGCTGCGACACTGGGTCTCCTGGTCGCCTGTCCCCCATTCTCATCCTCCTCCTTGTCCAACACCTTGTTTTCAGGATTGCCTGCTGTGGCATATGACTCCTCCTCCAGTGTATCCACAAGGCCTTCGTGGGTGGTGGTGGGGTCGCCACAGAGGATCGCACGCACCTTCTTGTAACAGTGGTATGTCTGCAGTGTCGAACCGCAGTGACTGCTTACCTCCCTTGCTTTCTGGTATGCCTTTCTGCAGTTCCTTTGCTTTCACGCGAAACTGCTGCGGGTCCCTCTTGTAGCCCTCCTCCCGTATGCCCTGAGCCATGTGCGTAGATGTCCACATTTCTACGGCTGGATCAAAGCTGTGCCTGCTCCCCACGGACCCAGAAGATCCACCACTTCCTGTGTACGCATGCAGAAGCATGTTTGGAGTGTGTAGCCAGCATGCTCAGCTGGGCAGTTGCCAGGTGGGCTTTCAACACCAACCAAACAGGAAATGAAAATTCAAAAATCTGTGGTCCTTTAACAGGGGAGGGACTAGTTCCTGTGTACCTGGCTGCTGGGCAGTGGATTTAAAACGATGACCAGAGCAGTCATGGAGCATTGTGGGACACCTCCTAGAGACCACATAAGTCAACGTAAGCAATGCAGTGTCTACATTGTCACTGCATCGACTTAACTACGTTGACTAAAGTGCTATGCCTCTCGTGGAGGTGGAGTTATTAAGTTGATGTAGCAGGCGAGGTTTGTCGGTGGGAGGAACACTGTAGTGCAGATGTTGATATTATTAGGTCATCGTAAGCTGCCTTATGTCAACCTAACTCTGTAGTGTAGACCAGGCCACAGAGCCTAGGATGAACATAAGTGGGTCTAGCACAAAGAGATGCAATCCAGATTGGAGCCTCTGGGTATGTCTACACTACGAAATTAGGTCAAATTTATAGAAGTCGGTTTTGTAGAAAGTGTTTTTATACAGTCGATTGTGTGTGTCCCCACACAAATGCTCTAAGTGCATGTAGTCGGCGGAGTGTGTCCACAGTACTGAGGCAACCATCAACTTCCGGAGCGTTGCACTGTGGGTAGCTATCCCACAGTTTCTGCAGTCTCCGCCGCCCATCTGAATTCTGGGTAGAAATCCCAGTGCCTGATGGGGCTAAAACATTGTCGCGGGTGGTTCTGGGTACATATCGTCAGGCCCCCCTTCCCTTCCTCCTTCCGTGAAAGCAAAGGCAGACAATTGTTTTGCGCCTTTTTTCTTGAGTTACCTGTGCAGACGCCATACCACGGCAAGCATGGAGCCCGCTCAGCTAACTGTCACTGTGTGTCTCCTGGGTGCTGGCAGACGTGGTACTGCATTGCTACACAGCAGCAGTTTATTGCCTTTTGGCAGCAGACCGGGCAGTATGACTGGTATCTGTCGTCGACGTAGTCCTGGGTGCTCTTTTAACCAACCTCGATGAGGTCAGGGGCGCCTGGGCAGACATGGGAGTGCCTCAGCCAGGTCATTTCCCTTTTAAGTTTCGTCTCATGGTGATTGAGTCCTACCGGCAGTGCACTGTCTTTTAATTTGTTAATCTCTAAGGTGCCACAAGTACTCCTTTTCTTTTTGTCTTTTAATCAGCAGCCAGCAGAAGACGATGGCCAGCAGTCATACTGCACTGTCTTCTGCCGAGCACCCAGGAGATAATGGCGGCTAGCAGTTGTACTGCACAGTCTGCTGCCAGCAAGATGTATAAAGATAGATGAAGTGGCTCAAAACAAGAAATAGACCAGATTTGTTTTGTATTCATTTTCTCCTCCCTCCCTCCGTGAAATCAACAGCCTGCTAAACCCAGTTTTGAGTTCTATCCTTGAGGGGGCCATTCTGTTTCTCGCAAAGCCACCCCCTTTGTTGATTTTAATTCCCTGTAAGCCAACCCTGTAAGCCATGTCGACAGTCGCCCCTCCCTCCATCAGGGCAATGGCAGACAATCATTCCGCGCCTTTTTTCTGTGCAGACGCCACACCACGGCAAGCATGGAGCCCGCTCAGATCACTTTGGCAATTAGGAGCACATTAAACACCACATGCATTATCCAGCAGTATATGCAGCACCAGAACCTGGCAAAGCGATACCGGGCGATTAGGTGACGTCAGCGCGGTGACGAGAGTGATGAGGACATGGACACAGACTTCTCTCAAAGCATGGACCCTGGCAATGTGGGCATCATGGTGCTAATGGGGCAGGTTCATGCAGTGGAACGCCGATTCTGGGCTTGGGAAACAAGCACAGACTGGTGGGACCACATAGTGTTGCAGGTCTGGGACGATTCCCAGTGGCTGCGAAACTTTCGCATGTGTAAGGGCACTTTCATGGAACTTTGTGACTTGCTTTCCCCTGCCCTGGGGCACAAGAATACCAAGATGAGAGCAGCCCTCACAGCTGAGAAGCGAGTGGCAATAGCTCTGTGGAAGCTTGCAATGCCAGACAGCTACCGGTCAGTCAGGAATCAATTTGGAGTGAGCAAATCTACTGTGGGGGCTGCTGTGATGCAAGTAGCCCACGGAATCAAAGATCTGCTGATATCAAGGGTAGTGACCCTGGGAAATGTGCAGGTCACAGTGGATGGCTTTGCTGCAATGGGATTCCCTAACTGTGGTGGGGCCGTAGACGGAACCCATATCCCTATCTGGGCACCGGAGCACCAAGCCGGCGAGTACATAAACCACAAGGGGTAATTTTCAATAGTGCTGCAAGCACTGGTGGATCACAAGGGACGTTTCACCAACATCAATGTGGGATGGCCGGGAAAGGTACATGACGCTCGCATCTTCAGGAACTCTGGTCTGTTTCAAAAGCTGCAGGAAGGGACTTTATTCCCAGGCCAGAAAATAACTGTTGGGGATGTTGAAATGCCTATAGTTACCCTTCGGGACCCAGCCTACCCCTTAATGCCATGGCTCATGAAGCCATACACAGGCAGCCTGGACAGTAGTCAGGAGCTGTTCAACTACAGGCTGAGCACGTGCAGAATGGTGGTAGAATGTGCATTTGGACGTTTAAAAATGCGCTGGCGCAGTTTACTGTCTCGGTGAGACCTCAGCGAAAGCAATATTCCCACTGTTATTACTGCTTGCTGTGCGCTCCACAATATCTGTGAGAGCAAGGGGGAGACGTTTATGGTGGGGTGGGAGGTTGAGGCAAATCGCCTGGCCGCTGGTTACGCACAGCCAGACACCAGGGCGGTTTAGAAGAGCACAGGAGGGTGCGGTGTGCATCAGAGAAGCTTTGAAGACCAGTTTCATGACTGGCCAGGCTACGGTGTGACAGTTCTGTTTGTTTCTCCTGGATGAAACCCCCCGCCCCTTGGTTCACTCTACTTCCCTGTAAGATAACCACCCTCCCCTCCTCCCTTCGATCACCATTTGCAGAGGCAATAAAGTCATTGTTGCTTCACATTCATGCATTCTTTATTAATTTATCACACAAATGGGGGATAACTACCAAGGTAGCCCGGGAGGGGTGGTGGAGGAGAGAAGCACCAGGAGGGGTGGTGGAGGAGGGAAGGACAAGGCCACACAGCACTTTAAAAGTTTCAAACTTTAAAACTTATTGAATGCCAGCCTTTTGTTGCTTGGGCAATCCTCTGGAGTGGAGTGGCTGGGTGGCCGGAGGCCCCACCCACTGCGTTCTTGGACGTCTGGGTGAGGAGGCTATGGAACTTGGGGAGGAGGGCGGTTGGTTATACAAGGGCTGTAGCAGCAGTCTGTGCTCCTGCTGCCTTTCCCGCAGCTCAACCATACGCTGAAGCATATTAGTTTGATCCTCCAGCAGCCTCAGCATTGAATCCTGCCTCCTCTCATCATGCTGCCACCACCTTTCAGCCTCAGCCTTCTCTTCAGCCCGTCACTTACTCTCTTCAGCCCGCCACCTCTCCTCCCGGTCATTTTGTGCTTTCCTGCACTCTGACATTGTCTGCCTCCATGCATTCATCTGTGCTGTCAGTGTGGGAGGACAGCATGAGCTCAGAGAACATTTCATCACGAGTGCATTTTTTTCGCCTTCTAGTCTTCGCTAGCCTCTGGGAAGGAGAAGATCCTGTGATCCTTGAAACACATGCAGATGGTGGATCAAAAAAAAGGGACAGTGCTATTTAAAAAGACACATTTTATAGAACAATGGGTACAGTCTTTCACGGTGAACCTTGCTGTTAACTTTCCATACATAGCACATGTGCTTTCGTTCCAAGGTCACATTTTGCCTCCCCACAGCACGTGGCTAGCACCTCCACCCTCCTCCCTCCCCATGGCTAACAGCAGGGAACATTTCTGTTCACCCACAGGCAAACAGCCCAGTAGGAACGGGCACCTCTGAATGTCCCCTTAAGAAAAGCACCCTATTTCAACCAGGTGACCCTGAATGATATCACTCTCCTGAGGATACCACAGAGAGATAAAGAATGGATGTTGTTTGAACACCAGCAAACATACACTGCAATGCTTTGTTCTACAATGATTCCTGAGTACGTGCTACTGGCCTGGAGTGGTAAAGTGTCCTACCATGGTGGATGGAATAAGGCTGCCCTCCCCAGAAACCTTTTGCAAAGGCTTTGGGAGTATATCCAGGAGAGCCATGAATGCCAGGGCAAATTAATCATTAAACATGCTTGCTTTTAAACCATGTATAGTATTTTAAAAGGTACACTCACCGGAGGTCCCTTCTCCGCCTGCTGGGTCTGGGAGGCAGCCTTGGGTGGGTTCGGGGGGTACTGGCTCCAGGTCCAGGGTGAGAAACTGTTCCTGGCTGTCGGGAAAACCGGTTTCTCCGCTTGCTTGCTGTGAGCTATCTACAACCTCATCATCTTCCTCGTCTCCAAAACCTGCTTCCATGTTGCCTCCATCTCCATTGAAGGAGTCAAACAACATGGCTGGGGTAGTGGCTCGGGTAGTCCATTGCTGAACCCCCTAAAATGGCATGCAGCTCATCATAGAAGCGGCATGTTTTGGGCTCTGATCTGGAGCGGCCTTTCGCCTCTCTGGTTTTCTGGTAGGTTTGTCTCAGCTCCTTAAGTTTCATGCGGCACTGCTTCGGGTCCCTGTTATGGCCTCTGTCCTTCATGCCCTGGGAGATTTTGACAAATGTTTTGGCATTTCGAAAACTGGAACGGAGTTCTGATAGCACGGATTCCTCTCCCCATACAGCGATCAGATCCCGTACCTCCCGTTCGGTCCATGCTGGAGCTCTTTTGCGATTCTGGGACTCCATCATGGTCACCTCTGCTGATGAGCTCTGCATGGTCACTTGTAGCTTGCCACACTGGCCAAACAGGAAATTGAAATTAAAAGGTCGAGGGCCTTTTCCTATCTACCTGGCCAGTGCATCTGAGTTGAGAGTGCTGTCCAGAGTGGTCACAATGGAGCACTCTGGGATAGCTCACGGAGGCCAATACCGTCTAATTGTGTCCACAGTACCCCAAATTTGACCCAGCAAGGCCGATTTCAGTGATAATCCCTTTGTTGGGGGTGGAGTAAGGAAATTGATTTTAAGAGCCCTTTAAGTCAAAAAAAAGGGCTTCGTCGTGTGGACAGGTGCAGGGTTAAATGGATTTAACGCTGCTAAATTCGACCTCAACTCCTAGTGTAGACCAGGGCTCTAAGTGCTTTTGTAATACAAATTAGCAAAACCAGGGTGTTTGTCTGTCTCCTTACACCTTACTTTCAGCTATTTCTAAATAGGATGGCTTCAATAATTAAGCAGTATGACATAGATCATAGATTCAAGTCTGTCACTATGACCGTCACCAGTGAGGACTTAGAATGTGCACTCCTCTTTATGAAGCAGAAGCTTTCTTTTGCAATTTGGATTTTTGCTTTCACTTGCAAAATTTGATTTTGTAAGAACACTAAATTCTCTCCAGTTCAGGCAGTTGGCAGGTAAAATCAAAAGGAAAAAAGATCTATAACAAAGCCAGAGCAACCCACTAGAGGGAGCCCTTAATATTCACAAACTGCTCGGTTACTAGAAAAAAAGTGTCTGTTTCTTGCTTTCAAACTAATTTCACTTTATTTTTAACACTTCTTTGTTTGTGCCACCTTAGATGTCTGACTATGACTCTTTTGTGGGTGCTGTCCATTTGGATCTTTCAATTTGGAAAACATGGAATGGCAAAGTAAGGTGTCGTGGAATTTGTTTGCAAATGGACCGTGACAATAACATGCTCATCTATTTATTTCCGTCGTCGTCATCACCAGCCAAATGACAAAGATAACTTCAAACTCAAAGCTAGAGGAGAGAAAATACATACATCAAAAAGTTATAATAAAGAATAGGAAAACTAAATACATGTGGGTTGTAGTTTCACAAAGTTCCAAGGCCTTCCCCCGCTTTAGCTCCATCATGCTATCGCTTTAGCCCATCTTAGAAATGGCCCACTGTTTCCTGCTGCAGTTACCCTTACAGCCTCATTTCCTCACTAATTGAGGACAGCTGCACCTGGGACTGCTTAAATTAGCAGCAGTTGGGCTGGCTATGGCCTAAGGGTAGCAGATTATCAGGAACCAACTGACCCATCCAGCCTTTCTCCTGGGCTCAAGCTGTTGAGGACCCCTATTATTATTTCACGCTGACTCTATCAGGTAAGAGCCTCTATCTCTGGAGCTAGGGAGAAAGGACAAGCAAATTAAATGAATCAAGGTTCTCCTAATTAGGTAGAAATACAACCACAGTGCCTCTTTTCAGTTAGCTCTTTACCTTGGGTAATCAAGGGAGAAGGGAAATGGGTCCTTTCTGCTCTGAGGTAGGGCTGGAAAGATAACTCTGCAGAGATTTAAATCAAAGAGGAAAGGCAATAGGTGAATGCCTTCCACACACCATCCATATCATGGTCCTTGCTTCATACACAACACAAGATAAGAGATTTTCAGTGTTAAGAGAGACTGAAATGTGAAAAGAGAACAGCCCCAGAGTTTGGAGAGCAGAGGGAGGGGCATTTCCTCTAGCTACTTGTAGGATTTCACTTCTTAGGGATTTCTTAACAGAAAAAGCTATGGGGCATATCTAGCTACGGTACTTATATGGCCCCCTTTACAGTGGTATCCGGACACCTTCCAATCTTTAATGTACTTACCCTCACAATGCCCTGGGAGGTAAGGCAGTACAACTATCCCCATTTTAAAGGTGGGGAACTGAGGCACAGAAAGAATACCACAAAGATCCAGAGCTAACTTCCATCGATGTGGCTCTGGGCCTAAATGATTTGTCCAAGGTCACTCAAGAAGCTGGTGACCAAGCAGGTACTAAAACCCAGACCTCCAACTCCATGGGTAGCGCCCTAACTGCTGTACCATCTTTCTTCTCTACATGATAAAAACCTTGGTTCCAGCTGTGCAGCTCCCTAAGCGTTCTCCTTCACTGTGTTTTAAAGCTTGTGGAAGCGAATCTCAGAGACCAGGGCTACCGACTCAGGCTTGCACTGCGGCACTAAAAACAGGGCTCTGAAGCTGTGGGTTTTAAAACAGCGTAGACATATCTGGAATTTATTTCCAGGGCATCAAAACAATTGGAAAAATCGCCTTTTGGATGAGCAGGGGCCGTGACTGATGAATATGCTCAGGTTCTGATCCAGCCAGCTGTCCTGTGTGAGTGGATCCACAGTGTACAGGCCCATTGAAGTCAATGGGCTGATACAGAAGCACAGGGCTCAGTCTGCACAGAACAGCTGGCAGGAGCAGGAGTTGTGGCTGGAGGATGTAACAAGGCTGCCATTCATTAGGAGTGTGGTTTGAACAGGCCATAGATTAGTAAGACTTAACTATAGTGTAGTAGTTCACTGTTTACAAGCACAGATCATGGCCATTGTTTTGTTTTGTGCTACTCCTTGGTTTTTCTTTCTGAATAGAAAAAGCATAAAATACTTAACCCAATCCACAGCCAAGCACCGTTATTAAAACTGTGGCTAATATTGATTTATACCTGTTCTTTTACATTTTTCAAGCCAGGTGATGTTTTCCATCACATTATAACAATTTTACAAACAAGATTGCTGAGCTGCTTGAACAGGATTCTTCTGAATACTGACGTGATTCTTGAACGTCTGTAAATTGTAAACAGACTGTTATATGGCAGATTTTGCGGTACATGAGTATGTGAGTGTGATGCAGTGGGGCTCCTTTGGGAATGAATTCTGAACTTAAGCATCTTTCTAGGAACACTTCGCGGAGCACTGTTCTGTAAAGGGAGCCAGAGTCTTGGAAAGTGTAATGCCTTGCCAGCTCATGAGAGCACAGCAGATTGAAGGGACGATCTGCAGTACATGTGTATGCCCATGAGTTTGTACGTTAGGTCACTCAGGTGAAAAGCTAGGTTTCTATATTTCAGCCCTTGTTTTGGAGCAACAGGGATTTTTGAGGAGGAATTTTTTCTTTTTAAATGGTATTTTTACAGTATGTGACTTAAAAACATTGCACACAGGTTTCACTGGGCCCTCATCAAGCCGCCCAGCAATACCTGCTCCTTTAGAAGAGGGACCAACCCCCTTCACTTGTCCACCTATGTAATTGAATAATGCTATGGGATTAGCATGGGAGAAAATTCCTTTGTTAGCTCCATATATTTTCCATATTATCTGAGCCTCAAATGTTACTAGTGACCTTTATCCACTACTTTGAAAATTGCCGTCACAACATTTGGCACTGTGCCATTCTGTAACAGTGAATTCCAGATGGCGCCTTAACATAAAGTAACATTTTCATGGCTTTGGTCTGCTTTCACTGCCCTTTAGGTTGTAGGAGTACTACTTTGTTCTTGTCTCATGCAGTAGGTTACACAGGAGAGATGAATCAGTTCTCCCGGTATCATAATTTGAATCACTTCATTCAAGTCCTCTCTATGGTTTTCTCCTCTCTGTTCTAAACAGCTCTGCAATCTGCCATCTCCCATTCCCTATCACCACTCTTGTCACCCTTGTGTGAGCCTTCGCTCCCTCAGCCATGTCCCAGGCCTTGGGTGCTCTGGGGTAAACTGGACCTATGCCCAAAGACAGGCTTATCAGTGTCTCTTTCAGGCTGAGATTCCATCTTCCAGATGTGATTTTATTCTAAAAAAGCACCTTCTTATGTTGTCTCTCGATTCTGGTTAGTGTTGTGCTTTCTAACACAACCAGGCAGCCCAGAGCCTCTTCCTTGTGAGTCAGCTACAGCCTCATTCCGGGTTCCTGATGTACAGAGACCACGGATATAAAGTTGAAACCACAACATTCCTTTTATTAGATGCATAACAAGTCCTGCAGACTCTAAGCACAGGCCCTAACTGCATCTGCATCATGTGAGAGGCCCCTTACACTGGTGATTATGCATGATTAATTTTAAAGAGACAGTACCACAATAGCCTATAATTAGCATCGCGTTCTGGCTCTCCTGTGCTAGCAATATTTGGGGTACAAAAATTTCTCTACAGGGAGAGAAATTTTAGTCCAAACAACCTCTTTTAACTGATCTTGGATTTTGTAAGAGCTGGGAAGTAGCTCAGATGGGGGTGGATGTTCTGGGAGCCAGGTCAGGTCAAGCACTTGTTGTCCTTTAGTCAGAGGGAGGAAACCAAAAGGTTGGAGACAGTTGGCAGATGCACTACAGCAGGGAATAGAGGGGTGGGGGCGGGGGAGAGGAACTTCCAGATTGGAAGCAAGATTGATTGGCATGGATATCCAGGTCTATGGCAACATAAAAGGCACAAGAGACTAAGTAGGATGGATGGAAGTGGTTATCCAGCTTGGGGTTGAATCGGAATGAGATTTAAGAGAGTCTGGTTGTGGGGCAAATCCAGGGTTTGCATAGTCAATTTGCAAGGGTATTGGGTCACTCGCTGAGGATTGTGAGAGGGTTGAGCAGTTGAGTGTGTGTGTGTGTGGGGTATTTGTGAGACGTAGTGGCAATTGCAAATGAATATATAAGGTCTGTGTAGTATCTCAGTGCAATTTGTCAGGGAAAAGCATTCTGCTAAGCAGTATTTTAAGGGTTAATGTTATCACAATCATAAAACCTAAAACCTCAAAGAAACAAAATGCCAATCCACATATTCGTATTTTGCACCACTTGATAATGCTAAGTCTGTGTTGTAATGACTATTTGCACAGTCACTTGCAATATATAAAATACTACACAAGAAACGGTGGATGAATATTTCAGGGCAAACACTGTGTTTCCAAACCATTTGGAACATATACACACGCTTGCAGAGGTTTTTGTGTGCAATTACCAGCTTGCCAATGATGGCACATGCTGCAGAAACATCTGCAGGCACAGGCTGGCTCGTTTGGCCATTTTTAAAAATAGGTCTGTTACTCGCAAACTGGCTGCTGTAACTGGTGACAATTAGAGAGCGGTAACCTGAGAAGGTTCAGCTGCTGCTTGCTTGAAGTTCTGAAATAAAACAAATCAAACATTTCTAACACGTACAGAGACGTCAAACTATTCCAGAATGAAAGCAGGGCCCCTGGGATGGAAAGGCAGGTGCCACTGCAGAGGAAAACTTTGAAGGCCCAATGGAGGGATCATGTAACAGCTGTGGCTTGCCAAGATACGGGGCACCTGTTTGCCACGTGTTTAGCTATTTTCAGCCCTGTTTAAGGTCTTACCTTCAGTGAGGAAATTCACACCGTGTTACTACATTGATTGGAGCATCTGCATTACAGGCTGGCACAACATCTTAGCTAGCTCCATCAATGTAATCACATTTCTGCAAACCTTTAATATAGATATGCAGTTCCATTAATAAGTAGGGTTTATGCTGGTGCATTTTACCCTGTATGTTACCGGATTAAGTTACGTTACTGGATTAAGTTACCAGCGGTTCTCAAACTGTGGGTTGGGACCCCAAAGTGAGTCACGATCCCATTTTAATGGGGTCGCCAAGGCTGGAGTTAGACATGCCTGGGCCCAGGGCCAAAGCCAAATCTCATTTAAATCTCCCCTGGGTGGTTGGGCTCAGGTTATAGACCCCCAGGCTGGGGCTGAAGCCCTTGGGCTTTGGCTTTGGGCCCCCGTCCTGGAGTCATGTAGTAATTTTGGTATCGGAAGGGGGTTGCGGTGCAATGAAGTTTGAGAGCCCCTGAGTAACACACATCTAGATACGTTGTTGCAAATTCTCTCCATGTAGACAGGGCCCAGGAGAGAGATGGTCTAAGCCAAGGCATGGGAGCCAGAAAATCCTGGATTCTGATCCCAGCGCTGGCATGAATTCCCTCCATGGTGTTAGGCAAGTCAGTCAGGTTGGGCTTTCAAAAGCACCTAAGTGACTTAGGAACACATTTGCCATAGAAAGTGAATGGGACTTGTGCCCCTAAATCCCCAAGTTGTTTCTGGAAATCCCACCGCTAACCTCTCTGGTTCTGTACAATGGAGGTGATAATACCTCAGTGCGGTGTTGTGGAGACAGATGTGTTTTTATTTGGATTTCTGAACTATATTAATAAGCACCGTATCCAAAAGCTCCAGGCATCTTGGATGTGCATTAAAAATGCCAATTTTACGCAATGAAAATAAGTTGAACAGCATCCCAGGAAAGAAGATGTGGATCCTCCACCCCACCCCACCCCACCCCCCTCAGCCCTGAGTATGCCCAGCCCCACCTTCAGTCACTGCTCCAAGCCTGGCCAAGTGGAGATGGGCTGTACAGCATGTCTTGATGATCAGCAGATTGCGGCTATTTTGTATTAAGTAGAAGAGTGAACTCCAAAGTCATGGTCTTCTAGCACAGTCTTAGTTGGTCTTTAGGCAGTACAATAATTACAATTATTATTATTTTATTATTGAGGATGCCTTGCCAATAGCCCCCTCTGTTTTAAACTGAGGGGACTCCAGCTTTGGTGTTCTTTCTTGCAGCAGAGGCAATATGGCTAGAATGCGGTCTCCCCAATAAAACCCTCTGAAAATGTAAAGCTCTCTGGAAGTAAACTCTAAATATGATTTATCCAAAATTGGGATTATGACACTGCACCACATTGCAACAGCTCTAGTGCTCTAAATTGGGAAGAGGGAATTCTTGGACTGTACATTCTTTGGAGCAGGAAACATGGGCCTGATTCTGCTCTGTTACGCTGGTGTAAACTTGAGTAATTCTGCTGAAATCAACAGTTACTCTGAATTAGAGCCGTAGAACAGAGAGCAAAATTCTATTCGGTGTCATAGAAATGCTGTATTTGCACAAGCCTCCTTGCTTCAGGCAGGTGGCCAGTGTGAGAGAGGTTTTAGGTTTATGGGAAACTTCATATCCTTTGTAAATGATTGTGTACTTGCCTCAAGGCAGGATTTGCATCCTCTTTGGTCAATGGTCTCTGATTGGTTTGATGTTCTGTTAGCTTTGAAGTCTGTGGAGCAAAACTGAGCTGTCTTGTCAAGCTGTGTCTGTGTTCCCTCTGGGCATCTCTTTTCCGCTCTGCTCCCTCTTTGGGAGGTATGTTGTCCTGTTGTGAGTGTTACTCAGAGTTATTTTTGGTTAAGGTTCCCATGGAATTTTAGGTATTGGGCACTGAAAAATTAAAAATTATTCTTTTTTGCACATTTGAAAGCCCTTTCTGGCGAACTAGAATTCTGCTCCAGGGATTGGCAGAATATTGGGAAGAGCTGAAACACTGCTGAGAATCAGATTAGCATAGAGGCTGTGGTACTCGCAGTATTGTTCCTAGAGGCCAACCTGCCAATCCTGGTTTAGATCACAAGTGAAATGAGTATGTTGGCTCTCATGCTACTCATTACTAATTCACTGCACAATTATGCATCGGTGCTCAGGAAAACCTCAGGACTGGACTGCTGAGCAGAGCTGAATGCATTGACGGAATGTGTGTGTGGGGGGCTAGGACTCGTGTAACAGTGAGTCTCATGTCATGCTCATGGTGCATTGACAGTTGCATCGGGGATACAGTGCCTGTCCACACTATCCCTGAATTAAACCAGTGCTATTTACCTGTCACTTTCATACATGTACGTTTTTGTGTACACAAATTTGGGAAATCAAAACACCTCTTTATGTGTTTACTTTTCAACCTCTGCACTTCTTGTACGGGAGTTCATGGAAAGTTATTATGCAATTACTGTGTGATTTTAATTGAAAGGTTTTAATTGAAGCGATAGGGCTATTTTAAGGGTTACACAGAAAAAAATGACGAGTCCTTTCCTGCTGATAGATATCAGTGGGAGAATAACAGAAAAGGCAATTAGCAAAATTCCTGACTCCCCTTGATTTGTCCAGAGGGATTCCATCCTATTTGTTTGTCTTTCCAGGATTCTTCTAGGTTGTCCTGGAACAAATTACAATAGTTTGTTCTGTCAGGAATAGATCAGTTTGTCCTCATAGGAATTCAGCTCAACCCTTTTCCTGTAAGATTAGCCTAGCCTGCTAGGATTTGAATCCCATGTTTTGTCCTATGAGGAATCACATTAGGCTTTGTTTCTAATAGGTTTTAACCCCTTTGTTGGTCTCCTGCTACGAGTATTCTTCGAGGCTTTCCTCTTTGTGTACTGCTGCTCACACCACGGCTCTGGCTCTTTTGGGAAGGTTCCAGTGGGGGCCTGGGGGTTTATTGACTAATCACTTAGTATACAGGCAGCTGTCCATAACTAGCTCTGCTTTTGTACAACCCGGTGTGTGGAAATAACCCAGTAAAAAAAGAACAAACATGGATACAGGGTAGCCTGCTTAAAGGTGCTCTTGGGAAATAAGCCGATTCCAACCCCCTGGATCTGAACATCCAAACATTTGGAGAGTTCAGAGCTTGCTTGGGTCCATCCATGACATTAAAAACCACAGTTTTCTCCACTCCCCAGTTTTGTTTCTGGCAGGGAGAGGAGATTTCCCTTCAAAGCATAGTTGTATGAACAGGAGCGCTGAATATATTTTAAATGTATTTCAGGGGAGGAAGAACACAGCACGACACCTCTTAACCAGCGTTTCATAGATAATGGAACCTGCCCTTACAAATGGCTGGAAAAAGAACAAAAGATGCAATTAATTAGCAGTCTAAGGGGAAATAAAAGGTCATAGAAGCTGCAGGAATGGGGCAATGAAAAGGAGAAAATAGCCTTCCGACATTTTTTTAACCCTTAATTAAAGCAGTGAGGCCACTACTCTCTCATCCATCAAATTCCTGTTCTACACACTTTTGCTGTGATGCCTAGAAGAAATCATTCAAACACTATCTGGATTGAACAGCAGTCAGAGATTCCTGATTTTATCCATTAATTAAAAAAAAACCCCAACCTTTCGATTGATCTGGAGTCATCCAATTGTGCCTATACCTGCCCAGGTAGCCAAATGATCACATTTTTTGTTACCATCCTCCTCTTTCCCCTCCTGTTTGTCACATGTGCTTCCCTCACTTGGTTCAAGTTCATTTGTAAGACGGGTCCATGTCTTCGGGTATTTGTATAGCACCCAGGACGATGGACTCCGGATCCTAACAGCAGGTAGCCTTTGGACTCTATCACAATGAAAAATTCTGAAACTGATGTGTTGACTGCCCTTCCTCTCATCATAACATAGCACACCTCTCAAGTGTCCCACATTGTGTGGGCATCCTATACCCGGCCCAATTTGTTAAAGTTGTCCTGTGGTCCTTGAGGCTCTCTAACAGAAAGAGCAAGGGGAAATGGTAACGTTTTCACCAAAATGGAAAAAGGCGCAATCAGAGAGAAACCCACATACAGTATGCTTTGAGTACACAGAATCACTGTTAATTTCTTGACAATAAGTTATTGTCTAGGTTATTTGCATGCTTGTAAAAAAAAAATTAAATACAAGAAGTGTTCAGGAAAAAAAAAATGTTCCTCATTTTGAGGATCACTGTCCCGCCTTTCAGAGTCTGGGGGTTGAGAGGTTTAGGTTCTAATAGGTTATAGGCTCTAAAAGGTATCACTTCAAATTTCAAAGATTGTATTACTAATAACTACTGAATGTACAATGGCTATACTCACTGCATGAACTGCATTTATTTCATGCATTTGCAAAGTCTTTTAAGATCGCTTTGGTATCAAAGGTGTAATATTAAATGAAAAGCTATTCTGTTTATAAGTTTGTGGGATGTAGACACAGACATAGTCTTTTGCTAATTTCCTAATTCATAACTATTACTCACACACAGTCCCATGCAGGCCTGTTCCCATCTACGTGATACTTTGTGTATATGCAGAAAACTTAAGATGGAATTTATAATGGAAATCCTTCTCAAAGCTAGAATTGTGGTTTGAATTGATTTCAGCTAAATGAGCAGCTCAGAATGCTTGCTTTGCAGTGACAATATTAGAAAGTTGCATTCACTGCTTTAGAAACAATGCTTGCTTTTTTTTTTTAAACCTTTTCATTAAGGCAAAGTTACAATAAATTAATAACATATTTCATTGTACATTATTTATTCAGGATCAGGGTAATATTCAAAAAGCCTGGCTCAAGATTCTGGCTTATTAGCTGGGGAGCTCTCCTCCTCTGAATACCCTAAAAAGATAAACAAATACCTAAATACCTGTCCTCCTTTTGGTGCTTCTTTTGTATATGTATTTGGTGTGAAAGCTTTTCCATTGCAAGGCATTTTACTATACCATGGTTCCACAGGAGGAGGCTTTACATTTTTCCAGTAATTTACAATACAAAGTCTAGCTGCTAATAAACAGAATGACAAATTAATTTTTTTTAAGGTAGCTCCTTTTCTGGAGCATTCAGTAAGCAGGTCAGGGGATCTCTGGGAAGCTGGCATTTTATCATAAGATGAATCTCTTTCATAATTTTCTCCCAGACTCATCTAATTCCCAGACAAAACTACTGAATGTGTAAGTATGTTCCCCTTTCCCTTCACCACTCCAACAGATCACTTCCCTACTAGCAAAAATGTGATCTTAACTGGAATCAAATGTCAACTATACAGTAATATATAAACATTTGCCTTATGAGCTACACAAATTGAAATTGTATGTCCCCTTTCCTATATAGAGACCTTTTCACCCAGATCCATTTCTTTGTCCATATCCCTCTCCCATCTTTTCATCTGTTTATTTCTCTAATCAACAACTTTTTTTTATCAAAATTGTATATCTTAGAAATTAAACCTTTTGTTCCAGCTTGCTCCTGGGTCAACTCCTCAAATGTGGGTAAAGGTCTAGATAAAGCTGCCGAGTATCCAGATTTAACAGTAAAACATTTGACTTGTAAATGCTGAAAATATGGGATCTTTATATAGTTTCCATCATTACTCATCTCCTGGTAGGATTTCAAATCAGGGACCAGAAAACAGCTGTGCAAATTGAGTAATTTCACCTCTTACCCACAAAAAATAGTTGCTTTGATATTTTCTAGGGATAAATTGCTGATTATTAATGAACGTAGCTAAGGGAGAGAGCCTTGGCTACAGGAATTTAGAAAACTTGTTCAAAACTGCTTAGGTCATCTGGATGAAGGGGTGATTTTTTTTTTTTATTTTTGGTGGCCTAAATTTCATTTTAATCCAAGAAGTACTATGAATATTTGGACTCCAGTCTTGTTTGAGTTTTACCCACTGTTTGGATGGTCTATTGTTAACCCAGCTGATCACATCTTTTAATTGTGATGCATAATAATAAGCCAAATTGGGGAAAGCTAGTCCACCCCACTCTATAGGCTTAGACGGACCTTCAGAATTCACCATTTGTCTTCTATAGTTCCATATGAATTTTAAAAATGCATCCTGCCATGTTTTTACTGTCATGTTGGGGTTACCAGCTGGGATGCACTGAAACAAAAATAATAACTTTGGGGAGACGTTCACCTTTGCCAAGGCTACCCTGCCATGCCAAGAAAGCTCATATTTATTCCATTCCTCCAAGTCTTTTTATTATTTTATTCCGTAGTAGAGGGTAATTTGCCCTAAAAATATGCCTATGTTTCTCTACAATATTTATTCCTAAATATTTTAAGATTCCTTTACCCATTTACATTTATGTAGCTGACAATAGTTTGTTTTGTCCCTTTTGGGAATATTATTTCCTAAAATTGCAGGTTTATAGTAGTTTATTTTAAAGCCAGATACCTGTTCAAATGCCAGGTCAATTGTTCTATAATTATTCACGAGGCTTCTGACTCATGCAAATATAACAAGACAGTGGTCAGCATACAAAGCTATTTGGTGTTCTAAGCCAGAAGACATTCTGATGCCCTTTACCGAGGGATTGCTCTTATTTATTGCAAATGGCTGCTTTGCCAAAGCAAACAACAGGGGGATAATGGGCAACCCTGTCTCATACCCCTCGACATATTAGGAGGCGGGGATTGAAGACCAAAGCAGATGCTTGAGAATAAGTATATTAGGTCATTATGCCCCTCTAAAACTGATTTCCAAAAGCAAACCTTACCAAAATCTGTCTGAGGTACTCCCACTCCAGCTGGCTGAAGGTTTTCTGAGCATCCAAACACAGTAGTGCACAGAAAGAATAGCTAGAAATAAGGATTATGAATCAAATTCAGAGGTCTTCTGATATTATCAAATAGATGCCTACCAGCAATGAACCCATACTGGTCAGGGTGAACATATTTGGGAAAGATAACACTCAATCTGTTTGCTAGCACCCTGGCATAAATTTTAGCATCCACACTGGTCAAGAAATAGGTCTTAAATGATGCAGGTGACAACATTTTTTGCCCCTTTCCATGAATCTGGAAACTTGTTCCCCGGCAATATACCATTAAACAATTCTGTTAAAGTAGGGACCAACACTCGCTTTAGAACTTTATAATACATTCTAGAAAACATGGAGCTGGATTGGATTTTAACTTCTTGATTACATCTTCCAACTTTCTCTGCAGAAATTTCCCCCTCGAGAGTTGCCACATCATCCTCTGAGAGCTGAGGTAGTTTCACATTTCTCAAATAGTTATTTATGTGGTCAGGATTTGGATGTTCTGAAGCATATAAAGTATGGAAAAAGTTAGCAAATGTTTCAGAGATCTGTTTGGTGACAATTACTAAATCTCCCTTTTTATTTCTAATGAAGGATGGCTGATATATCCTATTTCTTTTTAAACTTTCTGGCTAAAAGCCTATCAGCTTCATTGCCCTTTTCATAATATTTTTGTTTACTATATCTAAGTGTTTGTTCGGCCTTACCTGTTTGTAACAGGTTAAGCTTCTCTCTCCTCTCAATTATTTACTTCTATACTCATAGATTTGGTAGATTTATGTCTCCCTTCCAAAGCAGAAGGTACTTCAACCAACCCTTCTTAAAGAGCTCTCATCTTTTTGTGGAATGATGCTTCACAGGGATCCCCCTTATTACTGCATCTCCAGCATACCAGAGAACACTTCTATTGATCCCTTCTGTATTGTTTTCTTCTATATACTTCTGGAAAATTTCTTTCTGGTCTTGAATTCTAAGGGGATCGTACAACAAAGCTCCATTCAACCGCCAGGCCCTTTGTTTTCCCAATGAGCTCCAATCTTTTAATCTAATATATGCAGGGGCAAAAGCAGACTAAGTTATAACTCCCAGATGTCTTATTCAAAGAGGCACAAATGTAATGGAGAGCTCGCATCTGGCTGGGGCGGGGAGGGGGGGCTTTCTGCTTTTAACAAAGGATAATATACTGGGCGAGAGCAGACTTAATACTCATGGGAGAGTCTATGAATGCCATGACTGTTAAAGTTAAGGGGACGGATGATCCAGTGAAAAGGGAAGGGGTATTCTGCTCACTGAAAAAGGATTGTTGTAGTATAATCTATTTACAAGAAACACACTTGAAGAAAAATTATGATTAATACCTGAACACTTCTTGGTTACCACATGTCACTCCAGAAGGACTCTAATAGAAGAGAAGTGGCAATATTGTTTGCTAAACACATCCCTTGCATTGTCTCAGTAAATTCATAATTAGAAGGCAGATATATATTAATTAAGGGGTCCTTGAAAAGTAAACTTCTCACCTTAGCAGAGGCGCCAGAATGGGGGAGGGAGGGTCCAGGGGGCCATGGCCCTCCCACTGTTTACTGGGCCATAAGGGTGAGCAATAGGCGGGGAGGGGACAGAGAGGAGTGAGCAGGGGTGCGGTCTTGGGGCGAAGAGGCGGTGCAACAGGGTGGGTGCTTGTGGAGAAGGGGTGCTGAGAGGGCAGGGGTTCAGAGAGAAGGAGTGGTGTGGGGGGAGGCCTAGAGGGCAGTGTGGCATGGGGAGGGGCACAGTTCCGGTGCCTCTGGCCCCACTACTTTTAGCACGCTTCTGCCGCTCCTCTGACCTTACCCAATGTATATACTCCCAATCAAGGGCAACCTCTTTTTGATCTGTTTTTGCGGGGTTTAAAATGTTTTAGGGCAGGGGATATTATTCTGGGGGCGGGGGGGGGGGGATTTTAATGAGGTGCTTAATCTTACTTTGGACCTATCGAATATACTCATAGGGTATTTGGAAGAAGCAAGTGCAAAGTTGTTGCATCACTTAGAAAATGAGGATCTGGTGGATGTCTGGCAGGAGATGAAGCTGGACATGAGAGCCCATACGTATCATTCTGCTACTCATGGATCTTGTTCCTGGGTTGATACAATTTTTGTTTCTAGGACCTTTCTAATTTGCTTGCTTGTTTTCACCACTCATGAAAGGCCTCAGCTTCACAACCCTGCAGCCCGAAATTCTGTTTACAGCAGCAGCAAGGTGTTGTGTCCTATGCTGATACTCGGGTATACCAACCCTGTAGAAAACAAAGCCGGTAGTGGGGATTGTTTCTCTGATGTAGATACTTGTCCACTAAAATGGCCTTTTTCATGCAGGCCACTGCATAGTAGCTCTTGGGTCTGATCTACATAAGAGTTTTACCTTGGTTGAACACACTTGTTAATGTTCAGCATCGTGTTAGTTAATGACTCTTTGGCGTGGCATCTGACACCTGTTAAGTCATATTCAGCTAATGACATTGTTGAAATGTTCAGACCTAAGATTTTTGTAGGGACAAGCAGATCTTGGTCACCACTAGATTTTGCTGAACTTTGCTGTACTAACACCCTTGGAGGTGCAAAACTTCACATTACCTTACAAATCCCCTCAGCCACCTTGGCTCACTTTGAATGTGAAGAGCTTATTGTGCTGTTCGTGTAGCTGAGAGAGAGAGAGATTTATACTGTTGGACTGGCAGTCCTTTGTGCGCTATTGGCAATAAAAGCCCTTTCGAACACATGAAAGTATAATGTAGACATCTTTGGTCTGGGTCTCATTTTGTGTCTGAGTCTGGAAGAATTTTTGGCACTGGTCAGTTTACTGGGTGCAGTAAAAGTGAACAAGTTTTACTGTTTTTTAGGTCTGTTCTTTTCACCTGTAATTATTATTAGAACAGCAGGCACTTAAGCCCCCTGGGCCAGGGCTGGCCCTTCCACTTGGAGCAGAGCTGCATGAAGTGCTCAGGAGGAACATATTTCACACCAGGCAGGGAATTAAACGGCACTTTGAAATGGGTTACAGGCAAGTCAAGTCCATGTTCTTTTGTTTTTTACTTTGTGCAGCAGCAGCTGGAATGCATGACTCAGGATCTCATCTGCAGGGCTGTTTGTTTCCCCTTCTCTAGACCTCATAGTCTTAGGGCAACATGTAGAACAATGGGAAGCAATGGTCTGAAACGGAGCAAAGGGGTTATCTAGGCTAGATGTCAGGAATAGTTTCATAATTAGTGAAAATCAGCATGGAAGAATCTCCACCTGGGAAGTAGTAGAATCTTTTTCATCACCCATTTCAGCCCGGAGAAGTCTATGAAGGGCAGAGTATAGAGTGGAGAAACTTTCAATCAGTCCTATCCATTTCTTTACCTCCATACTGAAAGATGGCGTGAGTATATGTACATCATTATGGCTTGCTGAGGGGAGAGGCTTCTACATATCCCCTTTACAAGGGAAAATGAAGGGATGCTGATTTCTTAGAACCTCAGGCACCATCTAGATGCAGAGGGGTGTTTGGAATCCAGGTTTAGCCAAGAGTTATGCATAGATTAGATCAAGCATTTTATTGCAGATCTCCTCTCTAGGTTTTGCAGAGAATGGTTTAAAGGACAAGATTTGAGAAATCAAGGCAACTGCTAATATACAAAACAATGCTGCCAAACCTGGCCTGAGTGCTGGGTGTGCAACCTGAGCCTGGTCAGGTTACAGTATGAAAGTAGTGCACTGTGCTAGTGTTAAGCAATTCAACACAGGACGTATGTCCATTCAAGGCTTGAGTGTATTAACCAGAGCAGAGGTAATTGTGTTTTACCCCTCTAACTCCCTGGTTGTCTTGTATAGCAATAGGCGTATTACTCTGAACCTGGAATTTAAGATTTAAAAAACTTTACCCACATCCTCAGCTGCTATGAATCAGCATAGTACCATTCTGGCAGCCAAGGAGTTGGTTCTTTATTTCCTTAAGAATAGGAGGAGGAGGAACTTTAGACTGACCATGGAGAACATTCATTTCCTAGCTTGCATCTGTTGACCTAAATGGACAATTGAAGGAGATCTGAATTGCCCTTGGTCTTTAGTATCTACAGTGAGTTAGTGCACCACTTGTGACACTCCCCTATGGACATAGTAGCATCAGGGAGGTTCAGTTGTGGCTGATAATTCAGCATAAAGCCTCTTCTCCCACAATGAATGTATTTGTTTACAACACTTCTCACCACTCCCATCTACCCAAAATTACTCTAGCACCATCATGTCTGTTTTAAAGTGTCTTTCTTACACTGTCATTTTTGAAAGATCACCATTTTATCTCCTTTTAAAGACAACATTACAAGAACTAGGAAAGGGGTTGAACAAACAGATTCTGTTTCCACTGAAACATTTCTCTGCCTACACAGACTAGACTTCAGAATAGTTCTAGTCTAATCAATAGAGGGATATTCTGCATTAGCAGCAACGCGGTGTACATGGAAGCCAACACAAGACCATTATGTCCTTTCCAAGAATTATTTATCTCCTGTCTGAGCATTTTCTTATCTGAGAAAAATACAAGCCCAAAAAAACCAACAACCCATCTCCCTTCCCTTTATTTCCCCTTCAGCAATGGACTTCAATTTTCTGGGCTACCCCAAGACAACTTTTCCTTCTCAGTGTATTTGGGTATGAGGTAGAGAGTTAAAACATTTTCATACTTAACCTGAAAACTCCAGCCAGAAGGGGCTGGGGCCTTCCCTTACTGCAGGCCCTGTTTATCCAGTCAAACCTCCACAAATTGAGATGTTTTCTGCTTCTGGAGGAAATACAAGGAAGTTTCTACAAGTGTGTCATGTCCAGCCAGATTCCTTTCGTTCATCTGTTTGCTACTGTTGATATTACAAATCTTGTACTGCCTCACCCCAAGCACAATATAAAGACAATGATATTTAACAAAATACCCCTTCTAAATTCACATTTACTAGAGCAGGAAAGACTGGGTCAGGAATTTGGTGTATTCACTGTAAGCACACTACAAATAAGAGTTTTTTTCAGGGCTTTGAAATGAATAGTTTCTTGTGGGGGGATCATCATTTTGGGGATTTGCAAGAAGGCTAAAGAATCATGTGCTCAGCTTGATGAAAAAGAAAGAAAGAGAGAGGGAGAGAGAGACACACACACACAGAGCTCTTTAAGTGGTGGTTTCCACATTACACTCAAGCAGAAGAGACCATATGCAAAAGTAAAACCTCCATTAGACAATTTTTTTTTAAATGCCCAAGTAATCTCCTCCTCCCAACCAGCCTTTGCACTGGATCTTGAGAATGCTGTGTTTGTGCTGCTAGCCTATTGCTGTGGAAATTATTCTGATGTCACAAATTCAATGCTACGGCTTCACTGCAAGATCAAACATGATGGTGAGCTGACATGCCGCATTCAATCTGAGGTAGCAATGTGCCTGCACTGCACAGTTTTGACCCAGTTTTAAAAACTCTACAAGTCAGGAATGTTCTGATCTTTGTTTTATATAGACTGCACATTAAGACTCAGAAACAGGATTCATTTTGGATCCTGCGTGCTCTTCTCCCCTCCCACCCTGCCCCAAATAAAAAATTAAAGTGTTCAGCTCACATGGTTTGGGCCTATCAGTAACTTAAACAGAACTATCCTTCAGCTGTTGGCAAGGGTGACAAGGAAAGTTTGAAGAGACAAATGAAATGTAACTTCATTCATGTTTTAATTCTGATGTTCTGGAAAGTCTCCATTACAGTGAAAGCCCTTTTAGAACTAGGTGTGTTTGGACACAATATTGAGTTGAATATATGCCGCTATGGTTTCTTTTCAATATTCATCATTGAAGGGATACTCCGGATGGTCACGCCACCTGTGAAGAGAATGCAGATAAAGAGTCTTCACCACAAAAGCTATTACATACGGCAACACCAGACGCTAGCACTAGTTATCCAGTGCCTAGCACAACACGCTCCAGACCGGGTTGAGGTCTCTGCCTGCTACTGTAATAAAACGCTACTGGGGTAACCCAAATAGACTTAAGAAAAGAAGATAGTACAGTCCTTCAGCTAAGCTTTGAAGCTTACAGAGAGAAAGCGATCGAAAGCTGTTCATTGACCTATCTGAAGAGCTCTGGGGCCGGATGTGTGTGTTAGTTAAGTTCCGGGTGGCCTGGTATTCATACCACACAAGTCAGCACTGGTACTGACACAGCTTTGTGGGCAGACTCAGGAAGCTAGAGACTTACCAGGCATGGGGGGGAAAAAAATAAATTGGTTCCCTCTAGGTGAGATATGAGGCACATTAGTGTCGGGCAGATTAGGGCAAGCTTTCCCTGCCTTGTTGCTAGAGACTTCAGACCTATGTTAAACCCTCTTCATGCAAAACATTCTACACAGGTTTCAGAAAACGGGTAAATCTGCAGGTTTTCCTACTTCTGCAGGGGAAAAGAAATGCCACTGTTTGTTTGATGGATGCCATATGGCTAGAATGCTCCTCAGCTGGAGTCCCAGTACTGGCTAAACTTAGAGGAAAGTCAGAAAACAGCAGCTCTGAAAAAAAGATGCATTTCTTTAGCTCAGGTTGTTTGAGCTGGCATGGATGGGTCTGCTCTGGCTTGGCCTTTTTTCCATGAATCTTTTGCATCCAAGCTAACCTTAGCTGTCTCCTTTAATGAAACTGCAGTAACTCAGCATGGGTGTGGATACCCTATTTAGTTATTTTATAGCATTCATGTTTCAGTGGTCACAAGGAGCCTTTGAATGACCTAATTAAGGTGAAGGGAAAGTTCATGTATGTTAGTGCAATTGTTTTATGTCCATCAGACTACAGACTCAATTGCAAGACTTCATACTTCATATAAGTTGTGTATGTCTAGGAAAAGTAAAGATCTAGGAATGCCATAAAATGCAGACATGGTCCCAGAGCCAAATGTAGGCAAGTGCAAATGTCTTCCACATTTCCCTCTTTAGTCCCAGAAAACCTGGAGGCTATACTACACTTCCAGTCTTCTGGCTAACTAAGCAGCTATTATAGGTGGTTTCTGAAATAAAGTAGGTTATAATGAAGATGTAGGCCAGCACTTCCTGTCAGTAAAAACAAACGGTTGTGTGAAACACTGCTGAGGGCATCATGGCAGCTGTGTTATTCATCTGCACCATTAGCGTATAATCAGTAAAGCTGGATAAAAACTGGAATTTGTCCCATGGGAAGGGATATTGACTTTTTTCCTTCCGACTTAAGGATGAAATTCGCAGAATGGAAAATTCCAAACATTTCAATTCAGTAATGTTAAGACATTTTGTTTGGACATTTTCAACCAAAATGAAACCCTGACATTCCCAGATTGAAAAAACTAGTTTGTTGAACGAAATCAAGATGTTTTGTTTCAGCTTGGGTTGCATTAATCTGGTCCCCCTGAGTAGCCACAGTGCCTCGTGTTTCCATTTTTTTCTGGGTTGGGCTCCCCACATCTCATGATATACTGTGGTCATGCTGCACTGCTACTGGTTCAATGAAAGCGGAGACAGTGCATCATAGGAGATGTAGTTCAGCCAAGGAGCCTGGCTCACAGGGGAGAATGTGGGGGGATAAGACACCTGAACTTTAACTCCCATGAGGCACTATGGCACATCAGGCTGACAGATCAGCTGACCTGAAACATTTAGGTTTCCCACTGGAAAACAAACAAAATTCAGCAAAATCAGTTTTTCTGAAGACAGTTTAGATTTCAGATACTGCATTGTTTGTCAAACATGTTGATGTAAAATTCCACTGTAGTTAACATGGGTAAGCTTTGGTAACTAATAAGATAATGCTATCAAAATGAAATGTACTTGTACACAACTCCAGTCTAGTTTAAAGCTGGAAAAACCACAGGAAAGTCAAAAACATTTGTTCATTCATACCTGCAATAGTGGAATATTTTCCCACAAATACATTAAGTATATTTTCATTTTACTGTTTGACCTTTTCACACAGGAACTGACAACCTGGATCAGACCAGACAATGTCCTATCTGACAGGGGCTGGTCCAGATGCTTAATACAGTGTTCTAACACCTCCTTAAGAAGATCCGGTGTCATCTGCCCCACACAAATTAGGCAAAATGGTGTTCTAACAATTTGAGATTGGCTTAAACAGTGAAGCATAAGGCTTAACATCTCCTCCCAAAAGCTAATAATTATGACAACTCTCTATATTCTAGTTATCCATATAAAGTGTCCACTCCCTTTTTGAGTCTTGCTAAGTTTTTGGCCTCATTGACTTCCTGTGGCAATTAATTCCACAGTCTAATGATGTGTTATGTGAAAGAGTATTTCCTTTATTAGTTTTAAATTTACCACCTTTAAACTTAATTGAATATCCTCCCTCTTCTCAACATTCTCCCCCTTCCCATGGGCATCGAACTTCCCTACATGAAGATATTTATGAATTCCAGCCAAGATTCACTTTTCACAAGCAGAGTCTGAATTATAAATTCGAAATATCTGCAGGTTAGGAATTTTAGCTAAGCAATCCAAACAGTTTCTAGTATCAAGAACATAATAATTTTAGATAATTTTTAAATAGAAAAAGACAATCATTAAAAACATATTGCAAGTTGATCACTTGGCTATCCCCAGATTCACTGAATGAATAAACAAACATAATTATAGATGACAACCACCTTGCTGAGATTTTAGTGCATCTTCAACCTAATTCACCTTTCCTATCGTCTATAGTCCATCACCTTTTAGGTAGCTAACTAAACTCGTCCATTTGTTCCTGTTGGACTTTGCTAACCATAGATAAAGGCAGGAAAAAAGCTGTTAATACTCTAGAGTTGCTGCAATCCTAGAATTTTTAGACCTTTTGTCCCAGCACAGCCATCAGGAGACACGAGAGCTAATCTAAGAAGGTGGAGAGGGATACCCCAAAATTAATGCCTTTGTTGCTTCAGGTAACATAGTGAGTGTCCTGAAAAGGGATCAGCATACAGTATAGCCATAGGCTGGACATGCTCTTGTACTAGAAAATGGATAGTCTTATTTTCAGCCAAACTTGGAGCCCTAAGAGAAGTGCTTTAGGATGCTTCAGGATCAAAGGCACTATACAAATGTCAAGTGTTAGTACTATGCACACGATAGGAATTTGAGATTCAGCTCCAGCATTCACTTGTAACAGATAACACTATCCTGGACGAACCTTATGGAATTAAGATAAATCTTTGTGACAGGGTCGGGCCAGATGGCTATAGGAGAGTAATAATTTTTTTTTCCCAGGGGAGAGCGCAAACGCAGTCCCCCACTACCACAAATTATGCAGTCGAGTTTCCCGCATTTGGGGAAATCGCAAGGGTCAGCACACCCGCAGGGCAATGGATGAGCCTCGCCCTGGGAAAACCACCTTCGTGATCATGGTATCTCCCCTGCCAGGTAAGTATAGTAATAGAAGGCAGATATATAAGCCCCAGGCTAAGTAGGTCCCTTTTTCCTGGGTAAGGTAACAGGGAAGTTTCCAGAACAATCAGGAACCTTCTGGAGACAATTAAGACAGGCTGATTAGAACACCTGCAGCCAATCAAGAAGCTGCTAAAATCAATTAAGGCAGGTTAATCAGGGCACCTGGGTTTTAAAAAGGAGCTCACTTCAGTTTGTGGTGTGCATGTGAGGAGCTGGGAACAAGAGGCGCTAGGAGCTGAGAGTGAGAATGTGGACTGTTGGAGGACTGAGGTGTACAAGCATTATTAGACACCAGGAGGACACCACACTATATACAAGCATTATCAGACACCACACTATGGTGAGGATAAAGAAGGTGTTGGGAGGAATGGGGAAGTAGCCCAGGGAGTTGTAGCTGCCGCACAGCTGTTCCAGGAGGCACTCTAGACAGCTGCATTCCACAGGGCCCTGGGCTGGAATCCAGAGTAGAGGGCTGGCCCGGGTTCCCCCCAAACCTCCCAACTCCTGGTCAGACACAGGAGAAGTTGACCTGAACTGTGGGTTCACGAAAACAGCCAAACTGAGGGCTGCCATGAATCTCCGAGGCGAGCAAATCCGCCAATAAGCGCAAGACCCACCAAGGTAGGGGAGGAACTTTGTCACATCTTATTGAATTAAATTAATGCCTCTGGGGTCCATTGTATTAAAAGTGCATTATTTATGTGTTATTGTGGACTTGTATGCAACTTCTCTAGGAGATGTGATTAATGCAATCTCTGAGAAGTATTAGGAATTTCAGCAGGACTTCTTGGGAGAACATATATTAAGCAGATTGTCTAGGAAATACTTTGGGTGAAGGGAATGACAGTGATTCACACCCCTTTTGAAGCTTTGGCTTGGGCAGAAAACCACTGTCTGGCTGATTAGGTAATCGCAGTCTCTTCAAAGGCCCAAACTGGGTAAATGAATTATTCCATGTCATGAGGGTGCTTGTTCTGAGCTGAAACTGTGATGAACTTGTGACCACAGGAAAAACCCCTGGGTAGGGTTTGAATGACTAAATCACCAACCAGAGCCCATGGTGAAGTTGGGGTGACCGCTGAGAAGGTAAAGAAATTATGTGCATGCTGACTAGCTTAAGAATTAAGTGTGCTTGCTTAGAAATAGCTGTGTGGTAGCTGAACTGTGGCAATTACACTGTGTACCATCTGTGAAGAGAAGGCAAAACAGCTTGCTTAGGCAGCCTGCTGTTTGCTGAGGATAATCACAAGGAAGGCAGGGGACTATTCAGCATAGAAATATCCCAGTCAGAAGGGAGAGACAAAAACACGTGTTTCCACCTGTCAAACAATAAGATTTGTGGAAGTAACATGCGTAAGTTCATCTGCCCACTCTCGACCTGCAGTTTACAGATCATGAGCCAGCACTCATCCTATTCAATATGGAAAGTGTTTGGAAAAGTTTGATTGCTAAATATATTACAGTAGGACATGAGCTGAACAGTAAATCATGCAATAAGATTTGGAAGGCAGTTAGTCTCTCACAGGAAGCAACACCAGTTGGAACTTTTACGAGTAAACAGAACAGGACTCTAGGAAAGTGTGGTGGTGGCAGAGCGGTGGGATCATTTTGAACCAGAGGAACAAACCTCAGGATATTAAAAGGACTTTTTTCTTCTTTTGGCTGCTTGGAAAGCAGGGAGGTTTGTTTTTTTTTTTATTAAAAGGACACCTTTTTTTAGCTGAGAGCAGCTGGAGGTTCTCTCTCTCTCTCTCTCTCTCTCTCTCTTCTCTGCCTCAGGGCAGAGTAGTCAAGCTACAGCAAGGGTATTCACAAGCTGGGTTGTTGTTTTTTAGATGAGAGCAGCTGGAGGTTTTTTGTTTTTTCTCTTTCTTGTCTGCCTCAGGGCAGAGTAGTTAAGCTAGAGCAAGGGAATTCACAAGCTGGGGTCTTTCTTTCTTTCTCTCTCTCTCTCTCTCTCGGGTTAGGCTAAGCTAAGCGCAGGGAGGCTAAGATGACAGAAAGTGATGTCCAAAAGAAACTAGATTTAGCCAGATTGGAAGCTGAAGAAAGAAAGAAGGAACATGAAAGACAACTGGAATTAAAACATGGAGATTGATGCACAAGTGGCCAGAGAAAAAACTGCTAGGGAAGAGAGAGGAAGCATAAACTGGAGGTGATAAAGTTAAAAGGACAAAACCCTTCAGCAGGTGGCTCCACCTCCCCCAAAAATCCACAAATGGGAACGACTATGTCCACACTATGATGAATCCAGTGATATTGTTGAATATTTCATCACTTTTGAAAGACTGTGCACCCTCCATGCGATTCCTGAAGATCACAAGATGACCACATTGGTCGCAAAATTGACTGGAAGAGCTCTGGACATATTCAACAAGATGCCTATTGAGGATGCTTCTGACTATGGCAAATTTAAGGATTTGGTTTTGAAGCAATTTTAAATTACACCTGAAATTTACAGAGTGAAATTTAGAGCCCTTAAGAGAAGGGCTGGACTAAGTAACGTGGTTTATGTAAACCAGATGAAGGATCTGTTAGATAAATGGGTCAAAGGAAGGGGTGTAACTAGCTTTGAAAGGAATGTGTGATTTGGTTGTCCAGGAGCAGTTCCTGACTAATGACCAATGATGATGTAAAACAGTGTTTATGGGATAAGAAAATGGATTCAGCAGAATGTCTTGCTTCTTATGCTGATCAGTACAAGCAGTCCCAGACCACCAGAGAGGCAGAGCAAATCGGAACAAACCGGATGGAGGTAGCAGAGAGGAACAACCCTGGTCGCAGTTTGGGGGGATACCAGAAGGGGCACCCCGAGACCACCCCATACCACCGGGGGCAGCCCAAGGCTCCAACTACACCCCAAGGAAAACCCCAGACACCTTATCATCTCACCACAGCATTCTCCAGCAACCCACCTCGCCTCAGTGACCAGTCAGCTGGGTGACATTTTAAATGTAACGAGCTGGGGCATGTAAAGACCAACTGCCCCAAGAACCCCAACAGATTGCAGTTCATTGCACCGGGGTCACACCAAAGGTCCTCAGGCCCAGATGACTCCCAGATACCCTCAGAGCAAAGGGAAACTGTGAGTGTGGGCGGGAAGAAGGCTATCGCGTGGAGGGACACTGGAGCACAAGTGTCAGCTATCCACCAATCCCTAGTGGACCCCAAATTCATCAACCCAGAGGCCCAAGTGATGATTCAACCTTTCAAGGCAACCTCTTTTGACTTGCCTACAGCCAAGTTGCCTGTCCAATACAAGGGCTGGTCAAGAATGTGGACTTTTGCAGTCTATAATGATTATCCCATTCCCATGCTGCTCGGGGAAGACTTGGCCAACCATGTGAAGCTAGCCAAGGGGGTGGGAATTGTCAGCCACAGCCAGGCTAAGCAAGCCTTCATACCTAGCTCTGTTCCTGAGCCTTCTACAAAGGCCCAGTCTGTGTTACCAGAGACCCAGACTGAGGTGGTGGAACCGGAGCCCATCTCAACGTCTGCGACAGCAGTAATAGATCAAGTCCCAGAGACCCAGCCAAAGCCAGTCCCAGAACCAGAACTGACAGAGCAACCAGCACCAGAACCATTGGCAGCACTGAATCCAGCACTTACAACCCGGTCAGCAACTCTAACACCAGAGGGCACCACCAAGCCCGCACTGGTAGCAGCAGCTAAACCTGCGCAAGAGGCTCAGCCGGAGCCTGAAACCCAACATAGTGCACCAGCGGAGAGTGGTTCACAGTCAACAGAAACAGCCCCATTACCTACATCGCTTCCAGAGGGACAAAGCCCAAGTCCACAATCCAGTGCAGAACTGATGTCTCCAGCATCAAGGGAACAGTTCCAGGCTGAGCAGGAAGCAGATGAAAGCCTCCAGGGAGCTTGGATGGCAGCATGGAACAACCCACCACCTCTCAGCTCTTCTAATAGATTCCAGTTTGTGGTAGAAAGAGGACTTTTATAGAAGGAAACTCTTTCGGGTAGGCACCAGGAAGACTGGCATCCTCAAAGACAGTTGGTAGTTCCAACTAAGTACCGGGTAAAGCTCTTGAGCTTAGCCCACAATCATCCTAGTGGCCATGCTAGGGTGAACAGGACCAAAGACCGTTTGGGGAAGTCATTCCACTGGGAGGGAATGGGCAAGAACATTTCTACCTATGTCCAGTCTTGTGAGGTGTGCCAAAGAGTGGGGAAAACCCCAAGACCAGGTCAAAGTTTGTCTCCAGCCACTCCCCATCATTGAGTTTCCATTTCAGCAAGTAGCTGTGGATATTCTGGGTCATTTTCCAAAAAAGACACCCAGAGGAAAGCAGTACCTACTGACTTTCATGGATTTTACCACCTGATGGCCAGAAGCAGTAGCTCTAAGCAACACCAGGGCTAAAAGTGTGTGCCAGACATTAACAGACAGACATTTTTGCAAGGGTAGGTTGGCCCTCCGACAACCTTATGGATTCGGGAACTAATTTTCTGGCAGGAACAATGAAAAGCCTTCAGGAAGCTCATGGGGTGAACCACTTGGTTGCCACCCCTTACCACCATCAAACAAATGGCCTGCTGGAGAAGTTTAATGGAACTTTGGGGGCCACAGTATGTAAATTCGTAAATGAGCACTCCAATGATTGGGACCTAGTGCTGCAGCAGTTGCTCTTTGCCTACAGAGCTGTACCACATCCCAGTTTAGGGTTTTCACCATTTGAACTTGTGTATGGCTGCAAGGTTAAGGGGTCATTACAGTTGATGAAGCAACAATGGGAGGGGTTTACGCCTTCTCCAGGAACTAACATTCTGGACTTTGTAAACAACCTACAAAACACCCTCCGAGACTCTTTAGCCCTTGCTAGAGAAAACCTAACAGATGCTCAGGAAGAGCAAAAGGCCTGGTATGATAAACATGCCAGAGAGCGTTCCTTCAAAGTAGGGGACTGGGTCATGGTCTTGACGGCGCTCCAGGCCCATAAGATGGAAGCGTCGTGGGAAGGGCCATTTGCAGTCCAAGAGCTCCTGGGAGCTGTTAACTATCTCATAGCATCCCCCATCTCAAACCTAAAGCCTAAAGTGTACCATGTTAATTCTCTAAAGCCTTTTTATTCCAGAGAATTAAAGTTTTGTCAGTTTACAGCCCAGAGAGGAGATGACGCTGAGTGGCCTGAAGGTGTCTACTATGAAGGAAAAAGTGACAGTGGCGTGGAAGAGGTGAACCTCTCCATGACCCTTGGACATCTGCAGCGACAGCAAATCAAGGAGCTGTGCACTAGCTTCGCGTCGATGTTCTCAGCCACCCCAGGACGGACTGAACTGTCATACCACTCCATTGACACAGGTAATGCTCACCCAATTAGAGCCCAACCTTACCGGTTGTCTCCTTAAGCCAAAACTGCTAAAGAACAGGATATCCAGGACATGCTACAGATGGGTGTAATCCGCCCCTCTAACAGTGCATGGGCATCTCCAGTGGTTCTAGTTCCCAAACCAGATGGGGAGATACGCTTCAGCGTGGACTACCATAAACTAAATGCTGTAACTCGCCCAGACAACTATCCAATGCCATGCACAGATGAGCTATTGGAGAAACTGGGACATGCCCAGTTCATCTCTACCTTAGACTTAACCAAGGGGTACTGGCAAGTACTGCTGGATGAATCCGCCAAGGAAAGGTCAGCCTTTATCACCCATGTAGGGCTGTATGAATTTAATGTGCTCCCTTTCGGGCTGCGAAATGCACCCAGCACTTTCCAAAAACTTGTAGATAGTCTCCTAGCAGGATTGGGAGAATCTGCAGTCGTCTACCTTGATGATGTGGCCATCTTTTCTGATTCATGGGCAGAACGCATGGAGCATCTGCAAAAAGTTTTCAAGCGCATAAGGGAGGCAGGACTAACTATTAAGGCTAAGAAGTGTCAAATAGGCCTAAACAGAGTGACTTACCTTGGACACCAGGTGGGTCAAGGAACTATCAACCCCCTACAGGCCAAAGTGGATGCTATCCAAAAGTGGCCTGTCCCAAAGTCAAAGAAACAGGTCCAATCCTTCTTAGGCTTGGCCGGATATTACAGGCGATTTGTACCGCAATACAGCCAAATTGCCGCCCCACTGACAGACCTAACCAAAAAGAAACAGCCAAATGCGGTTCAGTGGACCGAAGAGTGTCAGAAGACCTTTAACCAGCTTAAAGCGACACTCATGTCTGACCCTGTTCTAAGGGCCCCAGACTTTGACAAACCTTTCCTAGTAACCACAGATGCATCCGAGCATGGTGTGGGAGCAGTTTTAATGCAGAAAGGACCGGATCAAGAATTCCATCCTGTCGTGTTTCTCAGCAAAAAACTGTCTGAGAGGGAAAGCCCCCACTGGTCAATCAGCGAAAAGGAATGTTATGCCATTGTGTACGTGCTGGAAAAGCTATGCCCATACATTTGGGGACGGCGTTTCCACCTGCATACTGACCATGCTGCGCTGAAGTGGCTTCACACCATCAAGGACGATAACAAAAAACTTCTTTGGTGGAGTTTAGCTCTCCAAGATTTTTATTTTGAAATAGAACAGATTTCAGGAGCTTCTAACAAAGTGGCTGATGCACTCTCCCGTGAAAGTTTCCCAGAATCAACTGGTTAAAATCATACTTGAAATGTGGAAAATATTGTTAGTTTTTATATAAACAATAGTATATCTAGAGGTGCATGTGTCTTATTAATTCTGTTTTCTCCTATAGCTCCAGGAAGAAATCACAGCCAGTGTGGAGCAGGCTGTCCAGCACGGTCTATGATTTGGGGGGGGGCGTGTCATAAGCATACAGCTAAGAATAGTATAAAATCCCTCCTTTACCTGTAAAGAGTTAAGAAACTCAGATAACCTGGTTGGCACCTGACCAAAAGGACCAATAAGGGGAGAAGATACTTTCAAATCTGTGGGGGAAGAGTTTTGTTTTGGGCTGTTGTTGTTCTCTCTGGCGACAAAGAGAGAGAGACCAAACAAGTAATCCAGCTCCTACTGAATGATACATCTAAAATGACAGAAATAGTAAGTAATAGCAAGGAAATGTGTTAGAGTATCTTTTGTTTTAGCTTGTGAATTTTCCCTATACTAAGAGTAAGGTTTATTCCTGTTTTTTTTTGTAACTTTAAAGTTTTGCCTAGAGGGGAATCCTCTGTGTTTTAAATCTTATTACCCTGTAAAATTATTTTCCATCCTGATTTTACAGAGGTGTTTCTTTTACTTTTTTTCTTTATAATAAAGGTTCTGTTTTTAAGAATCCGATTGGGGTTTTTAGTGTCCTAAAAACCCAAAGGGTCTGGTCTGTGCTCACCTTGTTTACCCTCAAGTCTCCTCAGGAAAGGGGGTGAAGGGGCTTGGGGGGATATTTTGGGGAAACAGGAACTCCAAGTGGTCCTTTTCCTAAATCTTTGTTGAACTCACTTGGTGGTGGGAGCAATACCGTTCGAAGGACAAGAAAGAATTTGTGCCTTGGGGACATTTTTAACTAAGCTGGTAGAAATAAGCTTAGGGGGTCTTTCATGCAGGGTCCCCACATCTGTACCCTAGAGTTCACAGTGGGGAGGGAACCCTGACGCCACTCAAGAGAGGCAACATGTGGGGAGCCAGAAGCCTAAGAATGGATGCCCTTACTGCACCACTAAGGGGAAAGACAGGTGCAGTTGCCTTGAACTGTGACACCGCTGATATGAGGAAAGCAATGGCAGTGCAGCAGAGGCAAGAGACAGTACTCCACTCCTAGGAGTACTCAGTGACAATTGTTGAGTGATTCCTTTTACTGAGTGAGCTCCACAGCATGCTCCTTAGCTGTCTGGGACAGTCACCGCCACTTGAGGAAAGAGGAGAGAGAGTTTTGAAACAGAGATGGAACTGAGCCAAACACCACCTACCTACCCCTTGACCTAGGAGGCTATTCAGACTCTGAACCATATGCAAATGTTGCAAATTTTGAAGTTTTACAAGTCATCTTATGTGCTGAACCACCAGACCTGAACACCCCTACGCTTTGATGTTTGAAATTCAGATGCCCTTTTATCACCATAAGAGAACCTCTTGAAATAAGGTAGATGTGATTGTGTATGGAAGTGTTGACATGGCAGGGTTGACATTAAGAACCCAGCACTGTTCAGGAGCCTCCATTCACTTGCTCTAGGGCTGGGATTCAGCTTGGACTTACATCAGCATCTCCACGTAACGGGTGTTTTTATTCAGGGCTTCAATGTCCTTCATTTCCTTGCCAGTGAGTGAGAAGTCAAAAATCTAGGGAAAAAGAGGAGATTAGGAGTAATCTGCAGCAAGGGAGATTCAGTGTTTACTTGATCTCTCACTGTTGCACTACTTCAGGTGGGAGCAGTAGTGTAGACTGGCTGCTGGAGTTTTAGCCTGCTCAGAATAGGTCTAGATGACACTGATGAAGAGTCCAGTGTCCTGTCCATACTAGCTTCCCCTCTATTGCACCATCACCAGGTGATAGAAATGATGGTGAGTAAGAGTCAACATAGAAAAGGTTTCCGGGATGGTTAAGCCTCCTCTCTGCCTCAGGAGAGAAGGGGAAGATGCTCTAAGCAGGGGTCAGCAATATCAGTGGAGCAGAGACAAATCTATAACTTACCTGGAAGTTTTCTTTGATCCGCTGTGGATGGAAGCTTTTGGGAATGACCACCACCCCTCGTTGGATGTTGAAGCGCAGAACAACCTGTGCTGCCGTCTTGTTGTATTTTTCCCCAATGGCATTCAGCACAGGGTCCTTCAGTAAAGGAGGGGAAGACACATTTACCCTTGAATTGGGGGAAAAAGAAAAAAGAAGGGTGTTTTATTTTGATTCTGGAGTATTTAAAGAAAAGAGGCAGAGAGCAGAAATCTGAAGCAAAAACTGATTCGGACAATCTGTTATGAAATGAAGATTAATTCTAAACGCATCAGTTATCACCATGTTTGTACTGTTTTCCCACTGCCTCTGTTAAACAATAAGATTTGTGGAAGTAACATGCGTAAGTTCATCTGCCCACTCTCGACCTGCAGTTTACAGATCATGAGCCAGCACTCATCCTATTCAATATGGAAAGTGTTTGGAAAAGTTTGATTGTCAAATATATTACAGTAGGACATGAGCTGAACAGTAAATCATGCAATAAGATTTGGAAGGCAGTTAGTCTCTCACAGGAAGCAACACCCGTTGGAACTTTTACAAGTAAACAGAACAGGACTCTAGGAAAGTGTACCAAGGGGATCAGTCCTACATGAGCAGAGAGATGGACTGGGTGATGTAATAAGTTGTCCACCTCTAACCTCTGATCAGGTTCAAAGCATACAGGCATCTTCTAGCCTTTGGGAAGCCTGATACTGTACCTTTGTTTCCTGATAATCCTGATCTGCTTCTGAGTCAGGTATTAAACAGCCCAGATCAAGTTATCATGGGATCAGTTGTGTGGAGAAGAGAGGAGAGATGTTCCTCATGACTTCTAGGAATAGTTCTACTTGTTTTCCACTGGGTAGGTCCTCCGTTCTGTTTGGTGCCCTAAACGATCTAGTGTTTGCCCACCATGCAGCTACTCATTTTAGAGCTCTATATTATAGTTGCCTCTCTTCTGGCCAACTGTATGGGGCTGACTCACTGACATTCCCTATTGACAGAGCAAGGCAAGGAGATCACTTCAGAGGGTTAGTCAGTGCTGCCTATGTCTACACTGCAGCTGGGAGCAAGCCTCCCAGCACAAGTCAAGAGACATGTGCCAGCACACTAAAAAACAGTGCAGCTCCAGTGGAGAATCGGGCAAGCCACTTGAGCTCAGACACAGGGGTTTGGGTGGTCTTAAGTCAGAGCTGGAATGTCCACACTGCTAATTTTAGTGCGCTAACTTCAGTCCATCTACTCAGGCTGTGAGGATTGCTCTCAGCTGCAGTGTAGACGTACCCTGTATAGCCTGATGGCCTTAGGAATACTGGAAATCACATTTTGGATTCCCAAATTAGAGCTGAGAAGCTACATCTTAGTAAAAGGGATGGTGAGGTAGATTTACCCAAATCCCAAATTAAGAACTTTGGCTTCTCTGAAGCATGTTTCCAAAAAGAGTAGAAGCCCAGCTTCAAATGCTTATACTTGCCCCACTGGAGGACAGCAAGCGTTTGGGAGAAGCCATAATATTACTTTTTGCTGGATCTCTGTGGAGAGACTTGCAACTCTCTAGTAGCAATGTTCACCCCACAAGTGAGGCTAGTATGAAGACTTACCACGTTTCATCCCTTGCGGTTCCTAGTGGACTGTACCCAACAATGACAATGTCATGTTGTCTACAAAATTCTAAGAGCTTGGGCTGGGTGAAATATGGGTGGCATTCAACCTACATGAATGAAACAGAAGGAGCAATTAAATTAAATAGTGACAGATACTGAATAATGTCTTGACATCTCTTTCTGCATGTTTGACCAACTATAATCTCAGATGAATTAGAGATTGTAGGGGAAAATGTTTTAAGAAAATGGAACCTTTTACCCCCTAGATTAATCATTCAAATCCAGGCCATCCTGGTGGTGGCAGGCCATCCTGACCTTCCCAGGGGAAAGACTGTGACAGGAGCTGTGGAAATAATTGATTTTTCACTTTGCTGGCCATACCAAAAAGAGTGTGTTCCGGATCAACCCAAAAGAAACTTTGAAACTTTTGATTCACTGAGAAGTTGACCTGAAACAAAACACTTCATTTTTCTAAACTTTTCGAGTTTTTAAAATGAAAAGTAGTTTTGATTTGGGGGAAAAAATGTTTAATTTCAAATGTGTCCAAATGAGAAGTTTAGAGTTTTAGAATTTTTAGGTTTGATCTAAACAATTCTGCAAATTCAACATGAATTCTAATATTCTGGTTGATCCCAAATCTGCATTTTTCAGCTAAAGATGTATCAGCTGAAAAGCTTCACCCAGCTCCAATGATGACAGACCTTGAGCCATGTCCAGGCAAGGGGGGCGGGGGGGGAAATCAAGATATACAGTAGTCTAAGAGGAATGTGGACCTCCTTTTTGGGAAACAATTCAGACCGTTTAACACCTTTGCAATTCATGATTGTAATTACATGGGGGGAAATTTGCCTTCTCCCCAGTGGATAGATAGCAAACAAGATATGGAAGAGAGATTGGGAGCATGAGGGTAACTGTTGACCTGACTCACCAGCCTTTATGTTCTGCCCAACACTTATGTATAGCCATCTGAATAGAGATCTATGCCAGGAGGCAGGAGCATCTTGGCTACCTGATGATTGTATTTTTCTCTTCTCTTTGTAGCCAAAATGATGGCTGCCTCCATCTTAGTTTGCCTCCAGAAAGTTGGTGACAACTTATGCCATCAGCAGAAAATTGAGGGAAATAAATAAATAAACCCCACATTTTTTGGTATGGACTGCTCCAAACCTCTGCCTTTCCAGGCTGCAGCTATTCTGTACCATCGCCCACAGTGAGTTTTTCTGGCTATGTGCTCAATTTCTCGGAGATCCATTCCTGAGGTATAAAAGCAGCTTGCTCTTATAATAAGTTCCTGAAGTTAATACAAACCCCTAAGAATTGCTTTTTTTTTTTTTTAAATCAGAACCTTCTTCCTTGCATCTTTATTAGGCCCAGACAGAGGGTAGTATTGATGTAGTCTTGGGGGGGAGGAATGGAGTCAGACAATCCAGCCAGAAGCAGTTATGGTGTTTAGTGCTTGTTTGATAACTTGTTTTTAACTTGAACTTTAATGCTGGTGGTGGGAAAAAGTATTAGAATGACAGCCACAGAGGCAAGGAAACTCCTGTGTAGCCAAAGAACAGGTACAAGGACAGTGGCAGACTTCCCCAGTACTACCTTGTCAGTGTCCCTCCAAGGCCAACTTCAGAGGGTGAAAGGATAGTTTCCTCTTTTTCCCATACAATCTTTGGCCTCTCTTCTGATGCTGCTAACAAGGATATCTATTAGCACTAATCACAATATCAGTCACTGGACATCTCGAACACCATCTCTCCAACTCCAAATCAGAAGTCACCCTAACCACCACCAGATGCTAATGACTTGTATCCAGACCAGCTACTTAGAAATAAATGGTTGTGGACCCCGTTGTCATGGTTTTACTTAGACCTGACCATTGACTTCAGTGGCAAGTTTAGCTTAAGCTGATGGCATGACATGGTCTTATTGCTAAGTTAGTTCTTTGGTCTAGTACCTCCACAGAATTACCTGTGGAAAGGACATAGAAAAGAGTGCCTTAGAACTTCTTTGGCTTGTTGTAGTTTCCTAGAGATCGTTCCTTATAGCAGACACATAAAGCACAATATCCCAAATGCTATAGGACTGGGCTCTAATTGTTTTAAATGAGGTAACTGATGACTGGTTAGCCTGTTGGGAACTTTCTTGGATCACTTGAGGTACATGGCTGAATCCTTTTGATCATGTCTGCAGTGACAAGGATTCATACAGCCCTTAAAACTCATACACCATGGGACAAACTCAGGTTTTCAAGCACTGGAGAGGGATCTGGAAGGAAATGGATGTTCGCAGCAAATTTGGATATTTATATTGAGTGTAGAGTGAAAAATCAGTCATGCTCACTCTTAAGGAGGAAAGTTTGGCCTTCAATGTTTGGCGGTATGGTGCATAGCTTACTACCTGCAGTAGGTCATCTGTGCGGAAGTATTTGTAGTCCCTCTGAGCACCGTACCACAGTGCCAGTTTCAGGTAGAGTTAGGGTTCTGCTTGGGATCATACCTGATTGCTGACAGGTTTGTGCTTGAGCCCTGGCTTGTTCAGAATCATTTCCAGCTGCCTGCGGTTGAAGTTGGACACTCCAATAGATTTTGCCAAGCCGGCATCTTTACATGCTTCCAAAGCCTGCAAAGATAGCAACGGGGAGCATTAGAAAGAAAGCCTCAATAGAAACCTTCCAGCGAAGGAAAGTAAGCATTATTAGCTAGGTGAAATATACTTTACTCGGGACTCTGTCTAGAGAGTTAAGTGTGCATGCCTTACAGGAAAGGCCTTTACTTTGGAGGGACTAGCACTCCTGTTGATGCTTTGTTCCTATTCTAAACTCAATTCTCATGCAGCCATAGATTTTCAGAAGACCAAACCAAGGCACCTCAGATTTCAATGTTACTTCATACTAGGGTAGAATTTTCCCAGGAAGCAGAGCAAATCAGAAGAAACATTTGAGATACAGCACTTATACATTTCACATGTTCACTTCCAGAGTTTTATTTCAAATTTTAGAGGGACTGCCACACTGCTCCAGCTTTAGGGGTGGGGAAAGGGAGACAACATCTGAACAAGAGACAGCTTCCCTTCCCTGTCACTTTCTGAATTACCCCAGCTATTATTTCAGCTGTGCAAGTGTTAGTCCAGGCTCTCCTCCTGCCAGAGTCTACAGTTAAGTCATAATTTTATGCCAAAGTGTTGCCATGAAATTGTGCATCACAAAAATCAGCATTAAGACTTCATTGCAAAATGAAGCGGGAGGAGAAGATGGGGCTGAGAGGAATACAGGATTTGCATTTCAAACCAATATAGCTATGCAGTTAAGGAAGCTTATAAGAACAACGTAAACATACAATAATTCCTTCATTAAGCATCTTCTCATACTCTGCTTTTAGTTGATGCCATGCTTCATTAACAGGAGAAGAGTATCTTTACTTAGAGATACTCCTCTCTCCCAAAACCCCTCTGATGAATGCAGTGGCTATTCAGTGGTGCAATGAAGCAGAGTTACAGTAGATTCTACTCTTGTCTCCAACATCTGGGTACTGAATGTCCTGCTTGTCAGTTTTATTATCCTTTTCTGATTTAAATGAATAGGGGAATTAGGGAAGCAAAAGGCTCCATTTATTTTATGGCCTCTGGCTGGCCTCTTCTTGTCATATGATTTTCATCATTCAACAGTGAGGCAACAAGAATAGCCACAATCCTGGCTGCTGAAGCCACACTGAAACAATTAAATTACTCCAGGGAGGAGTTTAGCTGGCTGTATATAGACTGATCCTAATATTTACGGGCAGCGATGACCCCATCTCAGCAGCAGCAGCTGGGTTTTTCCTGCCTATTGTTACTGAGGCTGTCATGTTACACTAGAGCCTTACAATAAGAAACAGATTGAGGGTAACAAGCTGCAGGGGCTGAACAGAGAAAGTTTGACAGATGTTCTTCTTTCATGTTTAAGTGAATTTGACTTGTGAATCTGAGGAACTAACAGCACGGGCTCAGGCCAAGCATATTGTGAGCAGCTACTCTGGAAGTTACCCACACAGCTGTGTTCCCTGGAAGCACCCCTTCTCTTATTCCAGCCCTGGGAGCCCACCTCAGAATTTTGCCATTGTGTCCAAATCTTGACCAACAGCAGCTCGTGCTAAGCCAGTGCAGGGCATCACTATGCAACTTTTGCCAGTGTAGATTCAATCTGGACATGTAGCACCCTGGCTATTCCCGTCTCTTGAGGAGAGATGGCTGCTTGTGCTGAGTAAATTGTTAAAAGCCACATGGCTTATTCATAGATTCATAGATACTAAGGTCAGAAGGGACCATTATGATCATCTAGTCTGACCTCCTGCACAACGCAGGCCACAGAATTTCACCCACCACTCCTCCGAAAAACCTCTCACCTATGTCTGTGCTATTGAAGTCCTCAAATCGTGGTTTAAAGACTTCAAGGAGCAGAGAATCCTCCAGCAAGTGACCAGTGCCCCATGCTACAGAGGAGGGTGAAAAACCTCCAGGGCCTCTTCCAATCTCCTCTGGAGGAAAATTCCTTCCTGACCCCAAATATGGCGATCAGCTAAACCCTGAGCATATGGGCAAGATTCACCAGCCAGATACCCAGGAAAGAATTTTCTGTAGTAACTCAGATCCCACCCCATCTAACATCCCATCACAGGCCATTGGGCCTATTTACCATGAATATTTAAAGATCAATTAATTGCCAAAATCATGTTATAGGATGTGCAAAAGTGAGGACTAGACTGAGATCCAGGCTCCCTTTTACCTGTGGTGTAAGAAAAAAAAGTGTGGTGTCTAGATGTGACTAAGGCTGGGTTGTGTATTGCCCTGCCCCCTTTACTTGAACCAAAGTTTCTACTTCTAAGTAAGGGCAGGTTTGAGATATTTAAAAGTGGGAACCTTGAAAGGCACAGCCCATTGACAATTCAGGATTCAGCACCTCTATGCAGTTCTACTACCCTCTAAAGCAGTGGTTCTCAGCCAGGGGTATGCATACCGCGGAGGGTACGCAGAGGTCTTCCAGGGGGTACAGCAACTCATCTACATATTTGCCTAGTTTTACAGCGTAGTTACATAAAAAGCAGTAGCCAAGTCAGTACAAACTAAAATTTCATACATACAATGACTTAATACTGCTCTATATACTATACACTGAAATGTAAGTACAATATTTATATTCCAATTGATTTATTATATGGTAAAAATGAGAAAGTAAGCAATTTTTCCATAATAGTGTGCTGTGACAGTTCTGTATTTTTGTCTGATTTTGTAAGCAAGTAGTTTAAGTGAGGTGAAACTACTGAAAGGTGTACAGTAGTCTGGAAAGGTTGAGAGCCACTTTCTAAAGTCCTCGTAATGAAAAGAAATGTTGAATACCCTTACGGTAACTTATACCCCAGAACAGAGGGAGAGTTATTTTTTGTGAGGCAACATAATTTTCTATCCTACCTTGAAACTACATCTTCTGTTACCAACAAGGAGCTAGTCATATGTTACTAAGGACCACTATCTCCTCCATCTCTTTGAAAGTAGTAAGACTTGAAAGGCTACAACTGCAATGAACGTGGTGGTCTCTGACAGCCCACAACAAACTAGTCGAACAGTTCCAGAAGCCCCAACTAATCCAAGACAAGTGCAATGTCTTGATCAGGGAGTGTGAAAAGGCATTTCTAAAAACATTTTTTGGATACATCTACATGTAAATAAAGTCAGGTTTCAGAGTAGCAGCCATGTTAGTCTGTATTTGCAAAAAGAAAAGGAGTACTTGTGGCACCTTAGAGACTAACCAATTTATTTGAGCAAAGCTTTCGTGGGCTACAGCTCACTTCATCGGATGCAAAGTGTGATTTTAGCACGTGTTGGCATATGTGCTAGCTTTCTTTTTGCTGGTAGTAAAGACATGTTGGCATGGGCTAGCAACCCAAGACAGCCACCCATAGTCCTCAGCAGGCTCATACTGGGCTGCTAGCCCAAGCTGACATCTTCACTTTTGTTATCTGCATGAGCTAGATTAAAGCTATCACAGGCGCACCTGTCCGCGCTAGTCACACCTTCATTTGCTGCATAGCTTTACCCTCAGAGTCTGCTTAATGCTGGTGGAATGAGACACCCCTGCACACAGAAGTCCCTTTATCCAGGGAGTCAGTAGCACGGTCAGTGGAAATGCAAGTTTACCTACATTGCCTTGTCAAGGTTCCTCAGCCAGAGTGCAGAGGAGCCACTTTCCCAGATGTGATGGCGTTTAAATGCATAGGAATGTTACAACTGCGTACCTCCCAAGTAGCACATAAGTTTGTCTCATGGTAGATATATTTTCCATTTTCATCTCTCGGGTAGATTGCATCTCCAGGCTGAAAGAACAAAGTCATAGTTTTCAGCTTCCACTACTCAGAACGGAGGTTTTACACACACTCTACATTTATCAGTGGACAAAAATCCAGAGGTTTTCTAACCACACCAAGTTCAAGAGGTTATTCATATTGCGCTTGCCACATCCTCCCTTCATCTACCAGTACTTTAATGCTAGAATCATTAAGTGCACTTCCTGAAATATTCCCCTCATATGGCTATGCACTAAAAAGTTCCATTTGAGTTGTGCCATGATCCTGGAGGTTGCAAGGGGGGATGGCTTTCCAGAGTCTAATCCCCTATTTCCCAGATATTCCATTGTGGCAGCCAAACATTTCCACATGGCTAGACTACTGCAAAAGCCCAATTCCCCTCCAATGCTGCTTGCTTGTGCTATTTACCATTCAGGGACACTGAAGAGCAATGCAAGTTAAACATCTGATATTGCAAGATAATCTTGCAGGACCAACTCCCAGTGATGCTAATGAGAGTTGTGTGCATTGGACTCCTGGCAGGATGTGCCAAGAATCTTTCAGGATCATGCCCCAAGTTCTCCTATCTCCCTTGATACCCCAGAGAGAACTTTAAGGATGCTTGCAAGCATCCGTAGGCCTGGTACATAAGTGCACCACTTTCTCTCATTTGCTGATCAATTTGTTGCTACTACAGGCAGTACATTTTAAAATGTCAATCATTCATCGGATATTAGTTTCACTTTGTTTCCTTAAATGCCTTTTGTGGTGTCTGGTAGCTGATCTGACTTCAGACGGCCATAGTTCAAAAAGTGCGGGGTAACGTGTCGACAGGGTAATTCCTCAGGAATATGCAGCTGTGACTAATGTGCTCAGTGACTGGTGCCACCACATTCAACACATGCAACTGCAAGACATTTTAGGGTGAAAATGAACCTTAGTACAACAAAGCATCCTCACAGTTCAGAGAGTGGAGCATGATGTGGAGTTAAGTGTAGGTTTTTTTGCCTCAAAAATGAGACCATTCCTTAAAGCAAGTCCCAAGAGACAGGCCTGTTACCATTATTAATTCTTACTATGTCTTATTAGAAGAACCTTGCACTGTCAGGAAAAAGTAAGATGGCATTTAGGTCTTTTCCATCTTAAATTGGGTGAGAGCGAGAGAAGAATAGAGAGGGGTTTGGAATTCTTTATGAACATGGGATCCTAGCCAAAACTTTTCAGGATTCTGCAACATCCTACTCCAAAATTTGGCGTCTTCTATAGGGATCATTATAAAGGTAAGGGTTGTTGCAAAACAGGTATGGACTTCCAGCCAACTCAGAGTTTATGGGTTGGATCTGGATCCAGGAGTTTGGTTTTAGGGCCATCTCTCATTAGATAGAAAGAGAACGTTTAACTTGGGATCACCTCTAAATTCCTTTGCTCCTAGTATTAGTATTCTAGATAGCAAAGAAAAAGAAAGGCTCAAAGAAACAGCAAGATCCAGAGTGTCCTCCTGTGCATTTCCACAAGGTTTATAACATCCTTTATAACAACATCTACATGGAGCTGCTGTAGGAAGTTAAGATGCCAGTGTCTGAAAAACCCATAGTAGGCAGATGGTACTCCTCTCTACATTCCCTTGATCACTGATGCAAATAGGACCATCTCACAGCTACCTGCATTCCAGAGAAAGCATCTAGATGAAAGATCTGGCTGAATATGAACCAGACAAGATGGAGGCAATGCTGATGGGAAGAGGCAGACAGTTTGGAAAATGAAGCAATTGTGGTTACTATACCTTCAGAGACTTCTTCCCATGACTACAATAAATGCTTTTTTCCACCTACAACTTATCCATCTTAAATAGACCCGCCCACTCATTTCCAGAAGAAATAAAGTCTCGAGATCTCACTGCCTTCAGAACTAAGGGTCAAACCCACTTTGACTTGGCAATCAAAAACAAAGGAAGAGAGAAATGGCTATTTAACAACTCCTAGCCACTACTGCATCTGGGGAAGAAAGCAGGAAGTTAATCAAAATCAGCCAATGTATCTATCTATTTGCTCTTGGGATGCACTCAGATACTATGGTGATGGGAGACACTAGAAGAACCCACATATCAAGCCTTTCTGGATATATTCAGAACTCTTCCAGAGTGAATTTTTTGTTTTACTCTCAGAACAAAGTCCTCCCAAAAGCTATATGAAAAAAGTTTGCATCAGTAAAATCAGTAAAGAGATGAGTTTACAATTTTACAAGAGGCATGTTTGTGGATTTTGCCTCAAGCATCAATATTTTCACATATTCATGAAAGGCTCATTTTGCAGGTGACATTTTTTGGCTGCAAGAAAGGAAGTCTCCTTCAACTAGCAAGCCTCTGTCTGGGGCAAAATATGAGTTTTTTGTAATGTGATGCCACTTTCTGTGGCAAATGTGTGCTGGCACAACTGTTACTATACAAAATACACAAATCTGTGTGCCAATTGATAGAGTACTATTAACACACAAATTTAAAGTTAAATTTGAAGATGCTTTAGGGAGATTAAACAGCACCTAGCCCAACAACAGCTGTTGCAGATGGGGAGAGCTGGAAAGCTGTCCCAACAAATCCTGCCTTGTGTGTGGTTTTTGCAGAAACAACTGTTCCAATTCCAAAAGATGCTTCCCAGATTTTGGTCCAGACATTGCTCCATACTTCACTGCATATTGTGTTAGAAAGAAAGGGATTTTTCCCCTCCCCAAAGGGACGCATGAGTGGAGCTTCAGGACTGCAACTGTAATAGCAAATGAGAGCATCTTGGTGCAGGCTTTAGGGAATCAGAAGTAGATTTACTAAAAGGCAGCTGTCAATATCTTTATTTTGTGGGACACTGACCTTCACCATATGGGAGAATGAACTATGGGAGGAAAGCAACAGGAGTAAAAGGAAACCGGAAATTCCAGATGGTGGGAACTATTTTCTAAAGTGCACCTAAAAGGGTTCCATACTAGAGCTTGCTTTATATAATCCTTAACATCTGAGGCCAATTACTCTTGTGTAAGGAACAGGATGCCACTTCTGCAGGAGCGAAGGGAATGTAGGGTTCTGAGTGAGTTCCATGTGTCGGTTTCTGATCTCTAGGGGTAGTGGCATTTGAATGCACCAGTCACAGGAAGGCATGAGCTTTGAGAGTTGTCAGGAAACAAAAGACTCAGGTAGATTCCTTTCTTGGTGGAAGCAGTATTGTCCACTCAGAGCATTTAAAAGTGAGCCAGCCTCCCCATCCCCCTCAAATTATGAATGCCTTAGTTCTGTTTGGGTTTTTTATATTTGCCTTCCGGTTTAAGCCTCTGGGGAGCACTTGCATTGTGTTTTCAACTTTCTCTCTGAAACCATGAGGGCTAGTGACCTCCTTTTATAATCCTCCCAGCCCCTGAAATTGTTTAAGAGCTGGGGCTTCAAGAAAAAGCACCAAATCTTATGAGAGTGGTCATAAAATTGCAAGAGTTGGCAACACTGCAAGAAATTATACCAGTTCGCCAAACACCAGTGATCCCCAGAATGAGGGAACAAGAAGTCATGATTGTTTAAATTTCTGCCTCAGAGAAGCCAAGTTTAGATGCTAGGTCTGTCCTCCTAAAGCTGTCTGTCTAGCTGACTGCCACAAACAAGCAGATATGCAAGATTTTGTGAAAATGGTTTGCACAATACGTTTAAATACTATGGAGACTCTCTAGTGGTTGGAACAAAGCTGGGAGTCAGAATGGTTTTATTCCCTAATTTTACCACTAACTCAGTGTTGCCTTATAAGTCACTTAACTCCTGTTAATCTTCCCATCTGGCCATAAATGAATTTAGATTGGAAATTAAAAAGGTTTCCAACCATCAGAGGAGTTTGATTCTAGAACAACCTTCCAACAGGGGACAAGAAACTTAAGTGGTTTTAAGATGGAGTTTACAAAAGGGGTTAAACAATGTGGTTGCCTTTAATAGCAGGGAATTGGACTCTATGACCCAGCCCATGCTCTATCTGGAAAATGGGGATAGTGCACTAGGCTCATATATGGCTTCATAGGCTATTACAGACTTCTATATCCTACTCCTGAGGGAATTCTGTCCCCTGCAGATTTCTTTGCTTCCCCTCAGAAAAATACTTTCTGATGGGGAAGCAAAGGGAAGCCACTAGAATGGTCATGTGACTCTCCCCAGCAGTATGTTTCGGGTGCCCAGGGCAGCCGGCAAAGACGTAAATCACTGTGGGGCAGAAGGCAGGACTGGGGAAGACCTGGCTGGTGGCTCCTAGTCTGCACCGGGCTCAGCTGGTAGTCTAGGCATGGCATGGCTGGGCTGGGCTGGGCTGGAGAGGACAGGACTTCCTCTTCCCCTGCACGGCATCTAGGGCCGGGTCAGACCCACCCCTAGATTTGTCCCCCAGCTACAGGAAGCTCTGCAAACTTTCCCCCTTACTGCACCCATTGCTCCTCAGCTGCGGGGGGAGGGATCCCTGTAAAGGGAGCTGCTTCCCCATCTGCCCAACCCCCATGCATCCAGACCCCTCATATCCACACCCTCACCCCACCCCACCCCGCACTCAGAACCCCACTGATGAGCCCCCTTCCCCCTGTACTTGGACAACCCCGAGCTACCCGCATCTGGATACCCACCCCACCAAGCCCCAGCCAGTTGCACCTGGATCCCCACCCCACTGAGTCCCACTCCTCCAGCATCTGGACCCCCAACTGAGCCCTATCCCCCTCACACCCAGACACCCACCCCCCAACTGAGGCCCAACCACCTTCACCTGGACCCTCTGCAGAGTTCCATTACCATTGCACCCAAAAAACCCCAACAAACCCCTGTGCATCCAGATCCCTTCTGCACCCAGATCCCCCACTGAGTCACTCACACCCAGATTGCCCCACACAGAACTCTCTCAACCCGCACCTGGATCCCTCCACACTTTGCTCCTGCCTTGCTGAGCCTGCCTGCCCATACCTGGTGCACCTGGCATGGAGGGGCAGGGCCCTGGGGTGTCTCTGGGGCAGGCGCAGTCCTTGCACTGTGTCAGGGTTGGGTGCAGCCTCATCGCTGAGTCCGTGTCCCGGGGGGGGAGGGGGGGAGAAGAGCTGCACAGTGATTTCCCACCTCTGTGCAGCCAGTGATCTGGACTCCCCAATGCCATGCTGGAGCCTCCACATTTATTTGACAAATAAAATTTCCAGAATTTTGCAGAAATTTAAAATATGATGCCCAGAATTTTAATTTTTTTGGCATAGAATTTGTAATTTTTTGGTGCAGGGTGCCCTCAGGAGTAATATCCCCCCTCTGACCCCAGCTAAAGGAGCTCTCCTAGCACCAGTGCTGAAGGCCCATTTTATTCCACTTTACAATTTATGCTCTCTCTATTTGGCCTGGATACTCCATTTAACAAAGTTGATGTTATTGTGCTTTGTCTTCTTCAATGAAGAGCGATATGCACATGCAAAGAATGTCAAGCATTACATTGCCACCAAAGAACCACTTTTTTAAACAAAGAGTGGTCTGTAAGTTTGAAGAATTACTTGAGTCAGAGGACTTGGTTCACACAGGCAGATACTGTGATAAGCATTAGGGCTACTTTTCTTTTTACCTTGAATGCCATTGGCAGCTCAATAATATAAAGATCAACATAATCCATCCGCAGAATCTTGAGTGTCTTCTCCAAAGTTGGACGCACCAGCTCCGGTGGGTGACATGTATTCCATAACTAGGGGAGGGGAACAAAAAGCATAAAACACTCTTGGTTCTAGTGAGATAAATAGAAATTCAGTTATTTGATTTCCCCACCTTTCTCCCCTTTAGATAGTACTACAGACTACATCACAGGTTAGCACAGGATGTAAGTCAGCGCATTATTGGATTACTTATGTACACAAAAGGAGAAGCTCCGTTTTCCCCCCTAGGATGGATCAGCATAGAGAACTGATCGGAACCTTTACCCATAACTTAAACCTGTCCTGACCTAGATTTTAAACACAGCCACATACTTAAATGTAGACAACAACTTTCTACTTCCTGAATTTAGCTGGATATTGGCAAGGGTTCTGTGATTGGAAAGGATTAGCTAAACGGGAAGGGAAGGTTTCAGAGAGGTGTCTCATGGTTAGGATAGTTCAAATACTTATCTAAGCCACAACTAGATTCTGAACCTTCTGAAGTTTGCTTATTCCCACTGGAGGGCTCCCCCTTCCCTCTCTAGCAAGAGGATCTACAAACAAAAAAAATTTTTTTTGAGCTGTGCACTTGTATTCATGCTCTGAATACATTGTTTTATTTTTGAACACAGGTTTTTTTTGTATGTAATTCTACATTTGTAAGTTCAACTTTCATGACAAAGATTGCACTACAGTACTTGTATTAGGTGAATTGAAAAATACTATTTCTTTATATTTATTTTTGATTACAAGTAAAAAAACAAAAAGTGAGCACTGTACACTTTGTATTCTGTGTTGTAATTGAAATCAATATATTTGAAAATGTAGAAAACATCCAAAAAATTTAAATAAATGGTATTCTGTTATTGTTTAATAGTGCGATTAATCATGCAATTAATTTTTTAATTGCTTGACAGCCCTAGTATATACTGATTTTTCTTAAGTTTTCCAATGTCTGTGGTCAGTTTTATCGTGTTGAGGCTATGTCATGTGATCAAATGATATTATGAAGAAAGGACTAGGTAGGTTTGAACGGAATCTTTGGTTTTCTGATGTGGCCAGAGTCACTGAGTCTCTGCATGATCTAGGGAAGTTTTTGTTTAAGCTCAGAACCTCACTGAAAGACAAATGCTGCATTGATGCTCCATAGGCATGAAGCAGATGTGGTTAGAGTGAAAACTGAACTAGGGCATTGTGTAAATAACAATTTCATAGGGGGCACAGAAATCATGAAAATGCCCCCATACTAGGATCTTTTAAATATTACCTTAGCTTACTGTGCAGTGCACATGCAGAGGAATTGAGTGCTGTGCACGCGTGTATGAAAAAGACCTAGCCGGGAAACAGAATGGATGGGTCTTTTTTTTTTTCTTTTTTAAGTCACAGGCACAAATGAAATTGACTAAAGTTTGCTGGTTAAGTTCATTCTGTGCAAATTGTGAAATTCAATACTTTGTCGTTTACATGGTCATGAATTTTCTAAAACCACCCACATGATTTATATAGTCCCTAATTATGCTTGCTTCCTCCATTGAAGGATTATTCCCAGATGTCAATGATTTTAAAACCATTACTGTTCTTGGATTCCCATGTGTCAGTGGTGACCCAAGATACCCATCATCTGGTTAGCCTGAAGGCAGACCTTGCTGAAGCAGTGTTCCAGGTCTGTCTTCTCCCATCTGGGTTAACTGAAATTTGCTCTATTTAGGGCTATTCGTGAAGACCACACCAAAATTTAACTACCACCTGCCAGTGTAACCACCTGTGTTAACAGGGGCAGCTTGAGCTGAGCAGAGTATCTAGGCTTTGTGCAGCACAAAGCCTTAAATCTGCTTTTGGAGGAAATTCAAGGTGTTTCTCAATCCTAAACGAGATGGGGAATTTTTGAATATAGGCAGCAGGGCATTTTTTTGGTAGAGAGCCTCGATTTTGGAACTTTCTTTTTAATATGCAGCTGGCCATTTTTAGGTTGCAGGATGTTTAATGGAAAACCCGCAGTTGCTATGGGGGTGAGCTCGGGACAAAGTTATTTTCAGCAGACACACAGTTACCCATGGGGTAATGGTGATGTGTTTTATCTTGCAACAGACCCACATGCCTTAGAGAGCCCTGAATAAAGACCTATCAGTGAGTAAGTGCCATGAATACAGCAGTTTTAAAAAGCTGCAGAGGCTTCAAAGAAAGGTGCTGTAGCAATGGTTGTGAACCCTGTTACCTTAGCTTCACTGGTGCCAAAAAATATTAGGTGAGTTTCCTAACTGGTTTTCACAATTTGTAAAAGTGATTATCTACATCTGTGGATCAACGATCAGAAAGCTGCAAAGCAGCTGTGGCATTCTAGAACACCACATTCCCTGGAAATGTTACTTTTAGGCTTAATAAAAGAAAAATATCTGGGGTGAAAGACAACCATGAAAGCCTTAGTACATAAGCCAAAGACTGTTGGCAATTGATGGAAAGCCTCTGAAATCTTTGGATGCTTTGTCTGTGATCAACATGTTAACAGCAGGAGCCAAGCACAAATGCGGATTTCAGCTGGCAGATAGCGTATGACTTTGTAAAGTCATTATTCCAGTACAACTGAGCCTAGTCTTGTTAACCACTGCTGATGGGCTGGTGTGAGATTAGTATCATCAAAACATTTAAAGACTTACCTGAACTCCTGCAGTTGAGAAATTGCACAATAAAGCCAGGTTCTCCTGTGAAATTTCTAGTACTTGCTGGTTTGGGTCAGATCAGAAACAAGCATAACTCTTTCTCATGTGGTAGTAATAAGTGGACTAGTGAACTTACCACTGCATCTCTAATAATGCAAAGAATTAGGGTTGGTCAGCCATTATAGGCTACAAATTTGCCATTAGCTCAGTTTGTGCTTTAGGAAAAAAGAGGATCTGAGTTTGGGGGCGATGGCGGGGGGAGGGGAAATCACAGATGAAATAAAGATTTAATCTGAACCTTTGGGGTTAAATGTATATTTTGTTAAGTAGTGACCAGAGAAGAGAACAGAAAGATAGCTGCAGTTGAGGAATTCCCACATATTGCATGTTATTGCATGTTATTGCAGCCAAGGTTGGAACCAGAATGCCTCTCTCTCTCTCTCGCTCAACAAAAGCTACAGTTTAAATAGGATCAGGATCACAACCTCATTTCTGGGAACCACATGTTCCACTCTCCCTAAAGAGAAACTCTGTCCAACTGAACTTTGACTCAAGGACAAATACAAGACGTTTTGCCAATGGTTTGACAAAGTGCGTTTAATAGGCTGTCTAGGGGTTAGATCAGGTGATGGTGTTAGAAGACTTTGAAAATTTCCTACCCAAATCTAGAAGCAAAGTGTTTTTCCAGCAAGAAATGCCAATTTGTTGAAACCAAAAACTCCCTGCAAAAAAGGGTCAGTTTTGCTGAATTCCCATTTTAAAAAATTGAGTCATTTCAAAATTGTCAGGTCCTGTTCTGACATTTTTGAAACGAGAAGTTTGAAATCACTTGAAAAATTTTGAGTGTGCTCAATACAAACTGCTTTGACCAATCTGATCCAGAGTTTAGATTTTTGATTAGTGAAAAACTTGTGACTGACTTTGCCCCAGTTTGGGGAAGAACTTGAAATCTTATTCCCCCCACTTGTTACAGGAAAACAGTTTCCCACCCAGCTGTATCTGTGACAGAAAGCAGCTAGCATAGACTAGTTGAAGCACAGGACTGGAAGTCTGTTCACAGCTTTGCCACTGACTTGCTCTCTAACCTCTGAGAACTCACTTAAGCCCTAAAACCATCTGAAGCTGTGGCTCAGAATCCTAGTTTGCGGAATACTTAGCTCCTAGAATGGAAGGTGCTATGAAAGTAAACAGCTACAATTGTTCGGTACAAAACACTGAATGCATACTCTTTATGTATCTGAAATATTTATTTAACCAGTGTTTTGTGGTGCACATTTAATATTTACTGTACAGAGAAAGAAAAATGTGGGGAGCACTGTGTTAAGTGTGGTGGAGGATTTTATAACATGAAGCATCTGCCTGTAAAAAACTGACCCGAGCCTCCTAGCTTATTACATGCATAACTGAACTGGTACCACTTTTGTACCAATGACCTAAAGTTAAAGTTGAATCCCTTTACCAATACTTTGAAGTAAAGTTCTCCATTTTACTTCTTTGGAAGATCTTTAAAAAGTGTCAGATTTAAGATTTTAAACTTTGACTAGCTCATGACTCGTTCTCAGGAGCCTTTCCCCGCTTGAAATCAAGCGCAAGACTACATCACCACACGACAGTTTTCTGCACTGATCACTGAATTTCAGATATAAATCCCACAACAAAAGCTGGCTTTTATATGAAGGGTTTCTTGGAAATCCAGCTGTATGAGACGACTGTCAAAGTTTAACCTAAAATTATAGGGAGCGTTTTTCTTTTTGGAAGTCCCCCATGTAGTTGCCAGATTTTCCTCTCATGTCCTTTCCCACTCCCTCCCTTCCCTGTAAATTCATTAAGTCTCTTTAAAACAATTCATTCAAGCAGTGGTGTTTGAAAAGGCCTGCAGTGGAAAATGTGCATGTTGCAATGCAAAGAAAGAGTCACGGTATAAGTTCCAAGAGGCTAACGATGGGCAAAACCTCAGGAGGTTGGGTTTGAAAAAGTACTGAAAAGTTTGGATGATTTAACTTGAAATTAAGGAAATGTACTACACGTCCAGCCCACCCGAACACCCACAAACATAAATCACAGGACTAAGAGTAAGTAGCCTGATGTAACTTCTCACTTTGCCACAATAGAAGATTTCTTCTCGTTTTACTTTTCCTTCTGCAATCTTCTCCCAGATGGCCTGTCCCACTTCATGCTCGTTGTAGTACACAAAGGCCCCATCAATATGGCGGTAACCAGCATCAATGGCAATCTTCACTGATTCTTCACAGGTACCTTTGGGAGTCTAATGGAGACAAGAGAAAGGGCGACATGGTTACGACTTTGTTCGTGCCCATCTGAGCAGCAATGGGACGGTGCTAATTCTGAATGAGTGGGAAGCACAAGTCAACATTTCACCTCCTAGTCTACAACGCACACAACTCTGTTCACATACTAGGCTCCTGGGAAAGAGCGAGGACTGAACTGCTGTGCTGTCCTAATAGAAATTAATTTACGTTTATGGAGACTTTAAGTCCCCCTTTTCCCTTTCTACCACTGAACGTAATAGAATTATGCTAAAAAGTTCTCCATGTGCACCCCTCTCCCACCGTAACGTTTCAAGGGTTGAAAAGCGACAGACAGAATTTAGTTTTTCCTTTTGCTACTACTTTTCCAAATTTGGACACGTTTTGAAGAGTTAGAGCAGAAAATAGAAGAGGAGTAAAAAGTGGAAAAGCCTTGGGACATGGTTTATTTTAATGCACTCCATGGCAAAAAAGGAGAAAAAGAAAGTGAGTATTTTCAAAAAGCAAAACTAAAACATTTTAGATCAAGATGACCTGATTGTGAAGTTTCCTGTCAAATCAACACTTTCCCATAAGAAGTCATTTGACAAGACCTCATGGGAAAGTTTTTGGTTGAAGCACAGCTCTGTTGAAACAGATCAGAAATTGCCTGCGCGGCTAATAACCTTATTAGCAATTTATTGAGGCAGGGGGAAGAGGAATTCGGACACTGCCTTGATCCTCCTCACTTTCACCAGCTCAGCACCATTGGAGTTGCTACATTTTACATGGGGGTGAGAGTAGGATTGGGCCCTGTTGGATTAGCATATTGCAGGTAGGCAGTGGCTTCATAGTCTGCCTAAGAACATTTGATTTTTATTTTAATTTTTTTTAATAAGAAGGTCCTGACTGCTGCAGTCTAGAAATTAAAACTGAGGGAGAGACTGTATGGGATTGATATCTCCAAATGAAGAACGTGCTAAGCCTTTGCTGTACTTTGGGTCTCATGTTGCCTTTCAGCAGCCATGCTGACTCACCCTAAAAAAAACAATAAATTTGGGTTTGTTTCAGAGCAGCTCAGCTCTTTGCCATGTACCAGCTTCGAGTTCAAGATGCACATCAGCCAAACCAAACAAGAAGTTCACTGAGGGGGAGAGTACAGTGTGGAAAGCAGAAGTAGAACCACAATCACCACATCTAAGATGGTCACTGCAAGAAGCTTGATGCTATGGCTCGCTCTTGCCAGTGTCTTTGCTTATTGGAGGGTGGCTCAAAGGACTCACAGCAGGTATGGATACCATATGTCAAGTTCCCAAATAGAGGACACTGCTGAGGAACCCTACTCACAGGTCCTTGTAGTGACATAGTTTAACTTCACCTTTTGGAAGGTACTGATGCTATGTCTGTACAATGTAATATTTATATCCTTATCCAGAGCTCTCAACATGCCAGGGCTCACATGTATATCTAGGAAGGTACAAGAAAAAGGTAACTTTGTGATTCAGAAGGTGTATTAAAACTATAAGCTTTTTTTAAAATGCGGACTCAAATTTTAAAAAAAAGTCTGAGGGAAACTTAAGAGGCCAAATTTGTGTGTTTGGCCAGCCACCCATCCCATGTTGGGGAAAACGGAGTGCTATTTCATTCATTTAATAGGTACACCAAGGAGACAAACACTTGTTCAAATGCTTTCCTTCTTTCAGCAAGTGACATTTCTGAAGGGACTTTCAGGCCCTGCCAAGGCCCTTTCCAAGTTGGCAGCATAGGCCATGCCAGAGTAACGAAGATCCTATCAGCTAAGACACCAAAGCTGAAGAGTCCTGCCACATTTTTAATCTGTTCATGATAGCTAAAAAGTTTTGGGTGCATCAAACATGGAGCAATGACAAACTCAAACACATACTGTATTTTGTGTGGTACCTAAACCTGCAGGGACAGGATTTAAGGAAACCATAAGGTGAGGGCCACATACCTGTAATTCTCATCCTTTGAAGGCATCTTATCTACTTAAGAGTTAGTTTCCATTTGTAGCTCAAGCCTCTCAGTCCTATCATCTTGGTATGTTTTCCGGGGAAGTGTTTTTTAACTTTCCATGTCTCTTTTAGAGTTTGTTTTATCATGCTCCCCATCACTGTTAGACAAATATTGCTAAAATAACAGGCATCCTTGCACTGTTTGGCCTGATAGAGCTGAAGGCCACCATCAAGTACACACCAGGTTGGCGCCAGTGCCTGGGGCAAGTTTCAGCACTTTGATGCATTCAGGGGCCTACTTCAGTATGCCGCTCCTGGTGCGCTAGTGAATTGGAGCGATGATTAAGTTTCAGGAAATTCAATGTATTCCTATGTGAAAGCATTAGTACTACTTCAGATTGAATCCATCCTGGCACTGTAGGTTTCAGGAAGCACTGGGAACAGCTATGGAATTTTTGGATGGAGTCAGTGATGCATCTTTGCTTGGGTGACCATCTCCATTTTAATCAGCAGGCCTGGAGACCCAGTATCCAGGGGACAGGTGAGGCCAGGAAACAGTGTCAATCACTGTGGAATTAGAGGCTAAAAAAGGGACAAGGGAAGTGAGGAAGTTTCCCGAAATCACAGCAAAGAGCAGTCTGCTTTGGTAAGTTCGCAGCCTTAGCCATGGTCTACACTAGGAGTTGAGGTCGAATTTAGCAGCGTTAAATCGATTTAACCCTGCACCTGTCCACACGATGAAGCCCTTTTTTTCGACTTAAAGGGCTCTTAAAATCGATTTCCTTACTCCACCCCCGACAAGGGGATTAGCGCTTAAATTGGCCTTGCCGGGTTGAATTTGGGGTACTGTGGATGCAATTAGACGGTATTGGCCTCTGGGAGCTATCCCAGAGTGCTCCATTGTGACCGCTCTGGACAGCACTCTCAACTCAGATGCACTGGCCAGGTAGACAGGAAAAGGCCTGCAAACTTTTGAATTTCAATTTCCTGTTTGCATGGTCACCTGCAGCTTGCCACGCTGGCCAGAGCTCATCAGCAGAGGTGACCATGCAGAGCTCATCAGCAGAGGTGACCATGATGGAGTCCCAGAATCGCAAAAGAGCTACAGCATGGACCGAACAGGAGGTACGGGATCTGATCGCTGTCTGGGGAGAGGAATCCGTGCTATCAGAACTCCGTTCCAGTTTTCGAAATGCCAAAACATTTGTCAAAATCTCCTAGGGCATGAAGGACAGAGGCCATAACAGGGACCCGAAGCAGTGCCGCGTGAAACTTAAGGAGCTGAGGCAAGCCTACCAGAAAACCAGAGAGGCAAATGGCTGCTCCGGGTCAGAGCCCCAAACATGCCGCTTCTATGATGAGCTGCATGCCATTTTAGGGGGTTCAGCCACCACTACCCCAGCCGCGTTGTTTGACTCCTTCAATGGAGATGGAGGCAACACAGAAGCAGGTTTTGGGGACGAGGAAGATGATGATGATGAAATTGTAGATAGCTCACAGCAAGCAAGCAGAGAAACCGGTTTTCCCGATAGCCAGGAATTGTTTCTCACCCTGGACCTGGAGCCAGTACCCCCCGAACCCACCCAAGGCTGCCTCCCGGACCCGCCAGGCGGAGAAGGGACCTCTGGTGAGTGTACCTTTTAAAATACTATACATGGTTTAAAAGCAAGCATGTTTAATGATTAATTTGCCCTGGCATTTGTGGCTCTCCTGGATGTACTCCCAAAGCCTTTGCAAAAGGTTTCTGGGGAGGGTAGCCTTATTCCGTCCACCATGGTAGGACACTTTACCACACCAGGCCAATAGCACGTACTCGGGAATCGTTGTAGAACAAAGCATTGCAGTGTATGTTTGCTGGCATTCAAACAACATCCATTCTTTATCTCTCTGTGTTATCCTCAGGAGAGTGATATCATTCATCGTCACCTGGTTGAAATAGGGTGCTTTTCTTAAGGGGACATTCAGAGGTGCCCGTTCCTGCTGGGCTGTTTGCCTGTGGGTGAACAGACAATGTAAGAGTGCAGGAAAGCACAAAATGTCCGGGAGGAGAGGTGGTGGGCTGAAGAGAGTAAGTGGGGGGCTGAAGAGAGGGCTGAAGCTGAAAGGTGGCGGCAGCATGATGAGAGGAGGTAGGATTCAATGCTGAGGCTGCTGGAGGATCAAACTAATGCGCTCCAGTGTATGGGTGAGCTGCAGGAAAGGCAGCAGGAGCACAGACTGCCGCTGCAGCCCCTGTGTAACCAACCGCCCTCCTCCTCAAGTTCCATAGCCTCCTCACCCAGATGCCCAAGAACGCGGTGGGGTGGCCTTTGGCCACCCAGCCACTCCACCCCAGAGGATTGCCCAAGCAACAAAAGGCTGGCATTCAATAAGTTTTAAAGTTTTAAACTTTTAAAGTGCTGTGTGTCCTTGTCCTTCTCTCCTCCACCACCACTCCCGGTGCTTCTCTCCTCCATCACCCCTCCAGGCTACGTTGGCAGTTATCCCCCTATTTGTGTGATGAATTAATAAAGAATGCATGAATGTGAAGCAACAATGACTTTATTGCCTCTGCAAGCGGTGATCGAAGGGAGGAGGGGAGGGTCCTTAGCTTACAGGGAAGTAGGGTGAACCAAGGGGCAGGGGGTTTCATCAAGGAGAAACAATCAGAACTGTCACACCGTAGCCTGGCCAGTCATGAAACTGGTCTTCAAAGCTTCTCTGATGCGCACCGCGCCCTTCTGTGCTCTTCTAACCGCCCTGGTGTCAGGCTGTGCGTAACCAGCGGCCAGGCGATTTGCCTCAACCTCCCACCCCACCATAAACGTCTCCCCCTTACTCTCACAGATCATAGAATCATAGAATATCAGGGTTGGAAGGGAACTCAGGAGGTCATCTAGTCCAACCCCCTGCTCAAAGCAGGACCAATCCCCAATCAAATCATCCCAGCCAAGGCTTTGTCAAGCCTGACCTTAAAAACTTCTAAGGAAGGAGATTCTACCACCTCCCTAGGTAACGCATTCCAGTGTTTCACCACCCTCCTAGTGAAAAAGTTTTTCCTCATATCCAACCTAAACCTCCCCCACTGCAACTTGAGACCATTACTCCTTGTCCTGTCCTCTTCTACCACTGAGAATAGTCTAGAACCATCCTCTCTGGAACCACCTCTCAGGTAGTTGAAAGCAGCTATCAAATCCCCCCTCATTCTTCTCTTCTGCAGACTAAACAATCCCAGTTCCCTCAGCCTCTCCTCATAAGTCATGTGTTCCAGACCCCTAATCATTTTTGTTGCCCTTTGCTGGACTCTCTCCAATTTATCCACGTCCTTCTTGTAGTGTGGGGCCCAAAACTGGACACAGTACTCCAGATGAGGCCTCACCAATGTCAAATAGAGGGGCACGATCACATCCCTCGATCTGCTCGCTATGCCCCTACTTATACATCCCAAAATGCCATTGGCCTTCTTGGCAACAAGGGCACACTGCTGACTCATATCCAGCTTCTCGTCCACTGTAACCCCTAGGTCCTTTTCCGCAGAACTGCTGCCTAGCCATTCGGTCCCTAGTCTGTAGCTGTGCATTGGGTTCTTCCGTCCTAAGTGCAGGACGCTGCACTTATCCTTATTGAACCACATCAGGTTTCTTTTGGCCCAATCCTCCAATTTGTCTAGGTCCCTCTGTATCCTATCCCTGCCCTCCAGTGTATCTACCAATCCTCCCAGTTTAGTATCATCTGCAAATTTGCTGAGAGTGCAATCCACACCATCCTCCAGATCATTTATGAAGATATTGTGGAGCGCACAGCAAGCGGTAATAACAGTGGGAATATTGGTTTTGCTGAGGTCTCACCGAGTCAGTAAACTGCGCCAGCGCGCTTTTAAACTTCCAAATGCATATTCTATCACCATTCTGCACTTGCTCAGCCTGTAGCTGAACAGCTCCTGACTACTGTCCAGGCTGCCTGTGTACGGCTTCATGAGCCATGGCATTAAGGGGTAGGCTGGGTCCCCAAGGATAACTATAGGCATTTCAACATCCCCAACGGTTATTTTCTGGTCTGGGAATAAAGTCCCTTCCTGCAGCTTTTGAAACAGACCAGAGTTCCTGAAGATGCGAGCGTCATGTACCTTTCCTAGCCATCCCATGTTGACCTTGGTGAGCTTGAATGATAGATCTGTAAATCTTGATACAAATGTACTGGAGTTTTCTTTCAAGGACTGATCTCAGTCTTCAGAGGACTTCCAAGCTGAGGTCAGGAGGGCTTTTTCAAATTCAGTCTGGGGTAAGGCCAACTGCAAGAGGCTTATTTTAAAGATCTGGAAACACAGGAAGCCTCACACCAGACCAAATGAATGTTCTAGCCAGCCTGGTGTCCTAGCTAGAACAGCTGCCAGAGCTAGATGCTTCAGATGAAGGTGCAAGAAGTCCTAACATGGAGAGTCTCCTAGAGTGACAAGGTGGATGAAGTAGTTTTTTATTGGATCAATTCCTGTTGGAGAGAGAGACAAGCATTTGAGCCCCACACACAGCTCTTCTCCAGGCTTGGGAAAGGTACTCCCAGTGTCACAGCTAAATACAAGATGGAACAGATTCAAAGGCAACATTCAAGGTGAAGTGGCCTGTTAACACTCCTGTAGTGATAGGACAAAAAGGGGAGGGGTAGTGGGTTACAGATTGTTGTAATCTATAAATCCAGTGTCCTTATTAAAACCATGATTAGTGGCTAGCAAAGTTATGAATTTAAGCTCCCAGGCTCATCTTTTGAAAATGTTGTGCAGGTTTCCTATGAGGACTGAGAGGACACATATAGCATAATTGCTTTATGAAAAGTATTCACCCACAGGGGATAGGGTGTTTTTGTCTTGTCGCACATTTTCCTGTGCGAGTTCAAGAGCATAGTGATTGTCTCTCTGGTTTCACCCACATTGTTGTTGAGGCATTTATGCATTGGATGAGGTAAACCACATGTTGTGATAGGCACGTGCAGGACTGCTAGATCTTGAAATGTGCATTGTCAGGGTCTAAGACAGGAGCTGGGCTGGAACAAGTTGGGAGCAGGAGCTATCCAGTGATGGGCAAATGCTTTGAACAGTCACTGAACTGCTGCTGTTGCTGGGCTTAAGAGCTGGTCCACTGACTTCCCACTAATCAGGCAGCATACTACAGGCCAGCTGTGCTTGTTAGGTTGCCCATAGACTGGCTCTGCTGCCAAACCTGCTTCCAGACAGGTTGTCTTAGCCCCAGAGAAGTGAATTAGTAACCCCGCTATGTTTTTTATTCTAGTACAACTGTGGAGGCGTATAGCTTATCCATGTGACTAATCCTTTTTTGGATCCTGCAATATTAAGCTTTTTGGCTTTGGTACATTGTGGCCAGGAGTTCCCCAGGACACTTGTGTTAAGTAGTATTTATAATTTTTAATTATGTTGCCTTTCAGTTTTGTTTGGTGATGCCTATCCCTGTTTGAGAGATTATGCTGACTTTTTATAAGCATAACTGATGAAGTCTGCTCTATACTAGAGGTGGGCAAAGTATCACAAGGAAAGTTACCCTCAGAAAGCATGGTTTTGTCAAACTTCAGATTTTCCCCACACAGGACAGTGTCAGGTGAAGGTTTTTTTCTAGAAGAACTGAAGAAAAATCCACTTTTTGCTTGAAACAAAACAACCTGGATCAGAAAATAGTTGAGATTTTCCCCTGACGAAAAAAGTTTTCAAACAGCTCCACTCAATACCATGTCTTGTTTTAGACACATCTACCATGTCTCGTCTCTAAAGAAAGCATTTCTAAATCTTTTCAATATCTCCCCTCATGGAAGTAATATTCCAAGAAGAACAGTTAAGCTGTAGTGTAGCAATAGCCTAAATCAACATAAATTATGTCACTCAGGAGTGTAAATTAGCTACCCCCTCCCCCCATGAGCAGCACCATTTATGTCGACTTAAGCGCAGATGTTGGCAGGAGAATTTCTCCCACCGACATAGCTATTGCCTCTCATGGGGGGCTGGAGTAATTAAGCCAATGGGAAAGTGCTCTCCTGTCAGTTTAGAGAGGCTGCACAAAGCTTACAGCTGTGCCGCTGTAAGATCGCTAGTGTAGTCATAGCCTTAGTCTCTGAACTACTGCGTTGTGGAGATACAGCAATCAGATTTCAGATTTCCAGCTGAGGGCAAACCATAGCTGACAGTGGCAGATAATGGAAGCTGTATAATCTCATTCTTTGCCTCCTGAAACAGAGGTTTGCTTTTTGACCCCTACTGTACAAAGGTTAGACAACTCAAAGAAAGTATCTCCTTCCCTAGCAGAAGCTAATTTAGAACTCATTATGAGTAGCTCAAGCTGTGCCTACCTGTGTAGGTAACAGACGAATTGCCAAGTAATCATGCTACCCATTAACCTAGTTTAGTTTTGGCCTTTCTATCCTCCATGTATCCCATTTTCCACATCAGTAGTAAGCCCCATATTTAATGTAGTACAAGTCTTTATGACATGGCAAAAAGCAAATAACTTGCTACGTCCACTCTGGGTTTAGTCAGTTGATCAATACTCCACCTCTTACCCCCTGATTACTGGGTTTGTTGAGGGATTTTCTCACCTAATTACCTGGTTCACCCAAGAACTTACAGCTGTACAATATTTGCTGCTTTCCATTCCTCCAACAGGACAGATTTTAATGAGTTTGCACATTATTAGCACCTCAGCCACTTCAGAACTCTTGGATGTGTATCCTCCGGTCCCAGTGACTTGTCTAAAACAGCTCTTCCCTGGCCCAGAGAATGTTCAGTCTTAAAGCCTAGTAGTAAGCAAACTTAAGAACTCAACAGAAGGATATATTTGTTGCACATATGAAATTCACTGGCATTTTTCTAGCTTAAGTATTTACTGAACATTTGAGAAGCTCTTTGAATAATATTGAGTGCATAAAAGGCAAACAGCACTGGTGCTCATCCAACATATTCAAATAGCCCTTCTTACTACAGTTCTCACTTGTTACCACTTTTGCTTCCTGCTTTTATTCCGCTTTCTTTTCTGTAAGACAGTCTCTTTTCCCTGTCACATTAGCATCCCTTCCTTCTCTCTATTGTGTTCTCTCACGGAAGTCCTCACAGAGTACTTCTAATGTATCCCATCTCTCTCCCCTTCTCAGCGCCAGCTTGGACATTTTAGCCACTCAGTATCCAGAGGGCTAATCCTACTAACTAGAGACAAACTGAAGATGGAGATCTGAGGGAGGGTACTACTCAGGGGCAGTGCTCAGGGCACGGCTGGCTCCAGGCACCAGCTTTCCAAGCAGATGCTTGGGGTGGCATGCAGAATGGGGCTGCAGTCCGTGTCCTGCAGCGGCAATTCGGTGGCAGCTTGGCCACTCTTCCTGCCACAGCAGCTTTTGGGCGGCAGCTCCGCTGCTTTTCCGAGCACGGCGGCAATTTGGCGGCAGCTCCGTTGCTGTTGTGGAGGTGGCAATCCGGCGGCGACTGCTTGGGGCAGCAAAATTGGTAGAGCCGCCCCTGGCTCAGGGAAAGTTCTGGATTCTTAGCAGAGCCCTGTCCCTTGACACCAAATGTCTCCATCTTTCATAACAGCCTCCAGCTACTGGTGGTCTACAATCTATGGTGCCACGGCAGCCCCCTATGGCTGCAGGAATGGAGAGAATTCTCATCCTGTTCTGTTTCCTCCCACTGAAGAGCTTCCTAGCTGGTGATGGGGAGGTAATTCTGCAATCTGCCTCTTCAGCTTTCCAGCTGATGGAGGGCAGTGGGGAAGGTTCTATTACTCTAACCCCTAAGCTAGTGAAATAATTTTTGCTGACTGGCCTGATTGCTTTTTTGCTGGAGCACACGCACAGGGGAAAAAGTTAAGATATTAAAGGCAGTGCTTTTGTGCTATGCCTTTACAGGGTTATATTACTTTGTGATTACTAGGTTAATAAATATGGACTAATGGCAGAAAACCAATAAGAATTAGTACATCCTGCCATGTCTCTTACGTCAATAAAATTATGTAGGTGTGTGAGCCTAGTTGCTGTCTGTTTCCAGACTGGCAGAGACTGGGAGCTGCAGAGGCAACACTTGAAGGGAAGGAACAGTGTGCAATGGTCTTGATCAAATCGATCTGGCCAGTGGTATCCAGCCCACCTCAAACTAGAGGAAGGATTGCCATGGGGTGCTGGGAAGAATTGAGCCTTCTTCCAGAAGCACTGGATTTTAACTACAGCATGCTGAAGAGGCAAGCTGTGGATTAAATCTACCAGTTCCAATCATAATTTCAGATTTCAAGTTGCTGTTTAGGAATCTTAGTCCACTAGATACAGGAAGAAGATATGGACACTTTGAGTGTTGGGATGTACCCTGCAAATGCCCAGAAGCTGCAAACAGATTTTCATATTAAAGTTTCTGGAAGCCTCCTTAAATTCCAGAGCCTACTTCCCTTTACCTATTTTCTGAATAAAGCAGCAAGAGAATAAGTGTCCAAAATTGGGACCTTACTGTAGAAAAGCACCTGGTTTAAGTAATTGAGATGTTACAGGAAAAGCCAGATCCACTTTGTGGACTAAGGATGCAAACAGCACAAGGGAACATTCTTAGAATTGCTTACTCTTGCAGATGAGAAACTGGACTGTGCCTCTTTCTTGGAAAATACCAATCACCAGAACATAACCAGCTTCTATACAGAAAAATCTGGCAGCTATTCCCCGGGAAACATCAACAAGGAAGCAAAATCCAGAGAAATTATCCCTGCAAAAAGCTGACAGAGCTCAGAAATGATGGCTGAAGAGGACTGCTGGCAACCCATGTACCATACACTATTCACTCTGATGGGGAAGCCATCTGGGGAATTGCTACACACTGGACCAGAGTGCTATTCCATCTAGTCTGGTATCCTGCTTCTGGCAGAGGTTGGTACCAGATGCTTCTGAAGAAAATAGGGGAAAATCCATAATGCATCTTACCTCTTGTGCCATGAGATGACTAGGAATAAAGGGGGTGAATTTCTTCTCTAATGCAACAGGTCATCAATTTATATTCTGAAGTGCGAGGTTTGATTCCCCCCCGCCCTTGCAATAGCAACTTAGCATGCATGATTAGATTTAGCATTTCTAAAATTCCTGTTAGGTTGTTGTTCTAGGATTTAGCCAAAGCTGTGCTAAGGACTATTGTAGCTGGCATAGTCTGCCCCAGTTATTTTACCAGAACAAATAAAAGATTGCAGAATCTGCAATTTGTAGTCACTGCAACTTTCCATAGAACACACTCTTCGAAGCATTGTGAATATATCCTCTATGAGCCAATGGGCTGCTGTCCTGATAGCTTTGCTTTTCTGCAAGGCTGGGTTGTTTCATAAACATGCCTTAGGCCCTGCCTATGAAGCAACCAAGCCACTTTTGAGCTCTTACTTTTCTTAGGCACATTTAAAGGTTGTTAGCAGAGAAATCCATTGGCTTTGATTTAGTAAGAGTTTCTCAAACTGTACTCAGAAGTTTTGTTCACAGGGTTGCAGCCTTTGAGACTCAAGCAAATATTAAGGGGTTTCTAGTATATGCAAGAATAGTCCTGTGGTCAAAGAACTGACTGGAACTCAGGAGATGTTAGTTCAATTCCAAGCTCCTCTGTGTACAAGTCGTGTAGCCCTTCTAGGGCTCAGTTCTCCTCACATCCCCAATCTATGTAAAGTGGGGATGAGGTGAAGACATTCATTAATTCTCACAAGGCAGTCACATTTCTTGGTGATATGAGCCATACAAGCACTTAGATCCATGAAAACCTCTGTTAAAACCTGCAAATTATGTATGAAGCCAAGTTTTGGGGAAGCCCTTTACCTTTGAAGCCTCCTAGAAAAGGTGATAGCAGGTGGCCTGCAAATTACCAACTGCCTTAACGTTTGCTGTTCCTGCCTATTAGGAAGGGTCTTTGTGGACACCATTCCACCTTTCTGGGTGTCAGACATGAAACGGAATTGTTCAACAGCCAGTGGTTGAAAGCCCTACAGGGCACAAAGTGCCTCACGCTTCTGGTTTGATGGCTTGCTTAAATTCTCTACATGTCACATCCCCATGGATCATTCAGCTGGCAGCTGAAATAGGGTAGACAATTTCCTGGACAGCATGAGGACAAGGCAGCCTGACAGCCCCAGAAGCTGTCTATTAATTGGAGGAGAGACAAGGTGTGTAAGGTAATATCTTTTATTGGACTAACTTAAGCTTGTCTCTCTCAGCAACAGAAGTTGATCCAATAAAATATTACCTCACCCACCTTGTGTGTCTACTATCCTGGGACCGTCACAGCTACACTACGCTACATATTAATTGGAAGGGCAGCCACCCTATCAGAAGACTCCAAGAATTCCTTTAAAAATGAAACCTTTCTATGTGGCCCCTCCCCAGTGTCTTCCGATCTCAGGAAAAGGAGGGGCACCAGCATCCCTGGTGACAGGGGATGAGGATAGTGGCTTGCAAGTCAGTTCACTCTTTATCCCCAAATCAAATTATAGGTAAGATTTCTGGGATTGTTGTGAGGGTACAGGTGGAGTTTGCAGTAGTATCAGAGCCTCCACACCAAGCTAGCTGAGCGGTTGAACCAGCAAAAGCTTGGTTCAGTGAAGCCTGAAAAACAGCCAAGTTTCTTGTAGTATCGTCTGGAGTTTTAGTGGACCTGGCCTCATGAACAAGTGAAAGACTGAGGCCAAAGTTAAGCATGGTCTCCTATGACCAGAGCTGCTACCTGTTTTTGCAGGAGGCTTATGCCATTTTAAAGAGAAACTAAGCCATGGGACACATTATGGTGGTCACTTGAAGTGTGGTTCTAGCCTCAAGAAACTACAGACAGACCCCTCCCTAACTTCCAGATCAAGTCTGCTTCATTCACAAGTAATCAAGGGACCAGTTAGAGCCCTAACATGGTTTTTAGGCTTCCAGTTGAACTAGGTCAACCTGAGCTTGGAGTGCTGAGCTCAGTTTTCCTTCTCACTTCTGCAGCGTTGCCAATGCACAAGTTCATGACATTCAGTTCATGACAGCTCCTGTAGTCAGGTGATTGCAAGAATCTGAGTTTTTGTTTAGAAAGAGTTTCTAGGCAGCCTGGCTGGGAGAAGAACATGACACTGAGCGCTACAGGCTCAAAAATTTAGAAGGCAACTAAAAAGAACCCAAAGTATGTATTGTCAAGGGTTTGCAAATCATGAGTCTCAAAGCCTCAGCACCAGTATTAATGATTCTGCAGGACAAGTTCTGACCTTGGGTTGCACTTGTGCAACCTGGGGCAGAGTCAAGCCATGCCACTTAGCTAACGGCTTTTGGATGATGCATGACTCACAGTAGCACAGGTAGGAGTAGAACAGTTAACACTCAGGCTAATCATTACAGTAAACAGCTGTGACACCAGCATGAGCAGCTCTCCTATTTATTTGGTCACTCCTCAAGCGGTTCTGGCTGAAGAGTAGGAAATCCCCTCTGGTTTCTGAGGTATTACTATTTTTTCAAATATTTCTGCTACTCTTCATTAATAGGCCCTTGAATCGATACAGTTTAATCAAGTTGACTGAAGTTGTCAGCCATTCGCCCAGCTACATTTAACATACAGAAGTTGCTATGTGTCAGTGCCAGTGGGAATTAACCAACAATCAGCATCAGAAAGGGGTGCAGTCTCAAGGCCTAAAACTTGCCGTCTCCCCAGCATTGTCTTGTGCTCTGGGAGTGTCACGCTGGACTACTGTTGCATATTAGCAGGTCTGCATGTGTCAAAGTATTCTGAAGCCAAGTGAACATTGCCAGCTTGGCTATTATGGACAGCTTACAGCTTCTCAGCTGGTGTAGCTTGGCATAGCTCCGTTGGCACCAGCTGACAATCAAGCTATTCATATTTTCACTAAATTGAGTTTTACACTTTGCAACATAGGACTATGCCACTGTGTTCTAAAGTGTTCTGAAGAGGTATGTCCTAACACAACGAAGGTATTAAAAGAGTGCTGGATTTTAGGAACCGTTTCCTCAAAGCCGACAGTGTTTAGAACAGACTTTGAGGCTTGAAATACAATTAGACCTGTAGAGAATCCATGCTATTCATATCCCTTTCCTGGGGCCAGGCTAAAAAACAAGTTCAGATTTTGAGTGATACAACAACGGGCATCATTTTATGGGAATACAGATTTCCAGGGGCAGTGGGGGGTTAATTCCTAGAAGTACTTCATATCCTGACTCCTATCTTTAATGGCCTTCAGTTACACAGGTGTAAACCAGAATGGCCTTTCACCAACAGAAGCTGAGCCAATGAAAGCTATTGCCTCACTCACCTAGCCTCTCCAATATCCTGGGGCTGACACTGCTACAACACCGCATACAAGGATGCTCCTGTTTAATTGGAGATTCTGTATGATGGCCATATCACTAAGTGCCATCTTTAATTGGTTGCAGTTCATTAAACACTAAGTGCATGCATGGCCACTGAAGCAGTTGGAGCTAAAGAAGAATTAATCATACAGTCTTAATTTGGTTTCTATAAAGAACTGTAAAATTCATGAAAATAAGGTCCTTAATATGGAGATTTTAGTAAAAAGTCAACTTCCCACATAGCAGAGAGAGTCATGTTCCCCTAACATAAAAATCCATTCATCTTACAGTGTGGTATGATCTTTGCCAGAACCAAAGCTGTAGGGAGATACCAGGCTATTTCTGAGTGGGGAAAAGGGTTTGTATGTGAAGAGTCTGCATATTCTCCAATTTGATAAATATCAATTTGTCAAACTCTGCTTTTGGTAGCAAGGAGGAAAAATTCTGTCCCATGACAAATATTGTGAATTCTCATGCTTGCCCCAGTTCAAAGTTCATCAATTTTTCTGTTTTCACGATAAGACTTAAGTGATTTAATTTCTTCCCCCTGTAAAAAATGGGAATTTTGACTTGTGAAAAAGTACATTGTATAGATTTCATAAAATGTAAATTGCAATAGATTTCATAAAATGTAAAGAGCACTAGGCAAGAAATCAAGAGGAGGCTATAGGCAAGAGAGGAGAGGACTTAACTGAGCTCCAAGAGGAAGGAGAGTAGGAGGCAGAGACACAGGTACTATCTGGAACAGCCTACAAGCTCCAGAGTTGAACAGCAGCAGAGGTGTACAAAAGGGCAAACAATGCTAGTGCCAGGCAAGTGGAGAACTAAGGGAGAACTAGCCATTAATATAAGTTTTGCCAGTGGTGAAAAGCAAGCAAAGTTCTAGTCTGAATTTTAAAAAACCTCACTGAGGATTGCCACAATGTCAAGTTTGTTTTTTAAAAATATAAAAAGACCCAATGATGCTAGTGATAAAACCTGAAGAGTATTTGTTAGAGATACATCTGCCTGTGCTACCTTTTCCACTGACTCCTCATCCCTTTTGTTATTGCAAAAGAAATTCATGAAAGCGGGATCTTTGTTGCTTAAAGATCCCTTACCTGAAGTCTGATTTGGTTGCCATCTTTGCAGAAAATAGCTGGGGCAAATTAAGACAAAACTAAGGCCCAGAGCTACTGAAGTTTCCCAAATTCCCATGTTGATTCCTCTCCCAAATGTCTTTTTTCAAGTCTGATCTCATTCCTAAGTAAGGCAGCCCAGCTCTTCCCACCAGAAGTCAGCATTGGTTCTGCTGCCTGCTAAAAAATTGTGCCTGCTTCTGTGCTTCTTTATAGCAGCTGGTGACCAATACCAATTATATCCCATCTTTATCCATTCTTGGCAACTAGATCGCAACAAAAATTCTAGGACTTATTTGAGGAATAAGCAACAGACTCCCAAGCCCCAGGATACTGTTTATAGAGCAAGTCCCAAGAGCAAAAAGGAGAATGGAACGCAGGTTAGAGACTATTTTGCTTACACTGTATGTCATGTTCATTCCCCATGACTTGTCATCAACTCTTGAAATATTGAGCCATGTAGCTTTTCAGACAAGGGTCCTGACTGCATATGTAGGAAGTAAAGAGAAACAGAGGTAGCTCGGCTCAAATGAAATGTGGACTGGGGCCAGATTAGGTATTCCCTAGCAGCCAAGCAAGAACTTTGAGATTTTTAGTGGATCCAGGAACATGGTCTACACCTCCTTCCTCTTGCTTGTGTATGGGGTGGATGTAACATTTGACCCCCCACATTTTCAAATTAGGCAGCCAGCCTGATCTGGCAGAGGAGCCATCTGCCATCCCCAAAGTCAAGCTCTGAAACAAACAAAAAAGTCCCACACGTGCTGCCTTAATAGCCCAGTGAAATTCTTGTCTCTTCACCAAAGCTCTCCTCAAGGAGCCAAAGAAGAAAAAAAAATCCTGCAACCTGAGGTAGCAACATGTGTTTAGAAGATGAGCCAATGGCTTTTCTAGTCATCTGCAGTCATTATGTCCTATGCACTAGGTGCTTTAGAGGTTCCAGTAGGAAGATAGGACTGAGGCAGCTTCCAAACCCAGCAAATATCCCCACCTCTTCCCTCAAGTTTGATCCTAATCTGTAGTGGAAAGATAAGGTGACCTCTATTGGCTGAATATTTATGCTAAAAACAACGAGCACAATTATGATGGGAGTTAATTCATGTAGCAATTAGAATTATTCATGTAAATGATCATTACTCACTCTGCACTTAAATCCATTCAAGTGTGACCTTTGAGGTTGGAGGTATTCTTTTATAAAGGGATTTCATTTTGTGGAACAACAAGGTAGATTCCAGTTAGGACCGGAAGAGGCCATACTGGAAGTCTTGTGAGTGTTGCACTTTGGCAGCTTCCAGAAGCATCTGGAAGTGGGATAGCTCATCTGAGGTTTTCAATATGCTAGATATTAGATATTGTGGCAAAAAGACAGTTGACCTATTTTGAAGGGAAAAGGACTGAAGCTGACTCGTGACCCCCTCCAAAGTTTCTCTTCTCGTCCCTACAAAAGGGCCTCTTGACTTCGAGAGCACAACCTTCATTGTTTCCAAGGAGACCTCAAGTTCTCTAGGAATCTCCAATACACCAGCCTTTTTAATAGGCCCAACAGCTACCTTGTTCTTTACCTCAGGCCAGTAATTATCAAGGTTTGAGTCAGAGATGAATTAAGACTAACATGGCCAAAGTCACCTGTAAACATTGGCCCTTGCACTCAGTCACATCTCTAAAGTGACTAGAAGGACCAATTAAAATAATAAAGCGTTAACAAGAAAACCTTTTGATCCTATTCTTAGGCTATGTCTACACTGGCAATTGAACGACAAACATTTGTCTTTCAGAGGTGTTAAAAAAACCTTGAAAGACAAAAAAGTTTTGGTGACAACAAGCACCAGTGTGAACAGTGCTCTCCAGCTGACACTGCAAACGCTGCTCATTGGGGGGTGGACGTTTTTTCGTCAGCAGGAGAGCCGACAAACAGCGGCTACACTGCGAAACTTTTAGTGGCACAGCTGTAGCGACACAGCCAGGTCACTAAAAGCTGTGTAGTGTAGACTGAGCCTTTAGTTACTCCACCTCTGCAAGAGGCAGTAGCTATGGCAGTGGGAGAAGCTCTCCTCCCAACAAAGTGCTGTCTACACTAGTGCTTAGGTTGGTATAACTGCAGTGGTTTTCAAAACTTTTTTTTCTGGCGACCCAGTTGAAGAAAACTGTTGATTCCCGTGGCCCAACAGAGCTGGGGATGAGGGGTTTGGGTTGTGGGGGTGGGAAGAGCTCAGGGCTGGGGAAGAGCGTTGGGGTGCAGGGGTGAGGGCTGTGGGGTGGGAATGAGGGGTTCAGGGTGTGGGAGGGGGCTCTGAGCTGGGGCAGGGGGTTGGGATGCAGGAGGGGGTCAGGGCTCTGGGCTGGGGGTGCAAGTTTTGGGCTGGGGATGAGGGATTTGGGGTGCAGGAGGGGGCTCTGGGTTGTGGGGGGGGGGCTCAGGGCTGGGGCAAGGGATTGGGGCACGGGCTTACCTTGGGTGGTCCTGGTCAGCAGCACAGCAGGGGTGCAGAGGCAGGCTTCCTGCCTGTCCTGGCACCGTGGACCATGCTGCACCCCAGAAGCGGCCAGCAGCAGGTCCAGCTCCTAGGTGGATGTATGCACGCAGCTCCGCACAGCTCTTGCCCACAGGCATCGCCACCCCCAGCCAATGGGAGTGTGGAGCCAGTGCTCGGTATGGGGGCAGCGTGCAGAGCCCCATGGTCCCCCCGCCTAGGAGCTGGACCTGCTGCTGTCCACTTCCGGGGCGCAGCGCGGTGTCAGAACAGGTAAGGACTAGCCTGCCTTAGCCGGGCAGCACTGCTGACAGGGCTTTTAATGGCCTGGTCAGCGGTACTGACCAGAGCCACTGCGACCCAGTGCCTTACATTCTGCGTCTCAGTACTGGGTTGCAACCCGCAGTTTGAAAACCACTGAACTACAGCACACCCCTGCATGGTGATGTGACACTGAAGTAATTCTGTAGTGTAGACAAGGGCATAGAAACTGGGATTATACTCCAGTGAAAAGGAAGGTTTCAGAGTAGCAGCCGTGTTGGTCTGTATCCGCAAAAAGAACAGGAGGACTTGTGGCACTTTAAAGACTAACAAATTTAATAGAGCATAAGCTTTCGTGAGCTACAGTTCACTTCATTGGATGCATAGAATGGAACATATAGTAAGAAGGTATATACATACAGAGAAGGTGGAAGTTGCCATACAAACGGTAAGAGGCTAATTAATTAAGATGAGCCATTATCAGCAGGAGAAAAAAAAATTTGTAGTGATAATCAAGATGGCCCATTTAGACAGTTGACAAGAAGGTGTGAGGATACTTAACATGGGGAAATAGATTCAATATGTGTAATGACCCAGCCACTCCCAGTCTCTATTCAAACCCAAGTTAATCGTATCTAGTTTGCATATTAATTCAAGCTCGTTGGAGTCTGTTTTTGAAGCTTTTCTGTTGCAGAATTGCCACCCTTAAGTCTTTTACTGAGTGGCCAGAGAGCTTGAAGTGTTCTCCTACTGGTTTTTGAATGTTATGATTCCTTATGTCAAATTTGTGTCCATTTATTCTTTTGCATAGAGACTGTCTGGTTTGGCCAATGTCCATGGCAGAGGGGCAGTTTCTATGCCCTTGTCTACACTACAGAATTACTTCAGTGTAACATCCCCATGCAGGATGGCCAGAACGTTCAAGCAAAGCAACTTGTCTGTAGTGCAGTGCAAGTTAGTCAGGATATCACCTGCCAACTGACAAATGCCAGACTCTCCCTGCAACTCTCCCAGCAAGTGAGCTGCCCATCTCCAAACTGCTGATCCTTTAACCACTACCCAGTCAGGTGTCCTGCCCTCCATCCTACCCATTGACATAGTTACTCCAGCCCCTGTGAGCAAGGCCAGTGGGAGAGAGCTCTCCCATCAGCCTAGAGCATCTGCCCTAGCAGTGCTGCAGCTGCATCACTGCTGTGGTAAGCTCCGTAGTGTAGCCCTAGCCCCAGCCACCAATGCAAACACTCCTGCAATTCTCCCTAGCACGTTCATTAACATCCACCCAGGAGCAGCAGAAGCTCCCTACAAGAGCGTCGGGGGGGGGGGGGGGGGGGGGATCAGTGACTACACCGTGGGCTCCGCCCCCATGCTGCCCCTTCCCCTGCTTGTTCCTCTCTGCTCTCTCCCCCATTGCTCATCCTTATGGCCAGTAATATGATGTAAAAAAAAGTGATGGGGCCATGGCCCCAAGCCCCCCATTTCTACCACCCCTTTCCCCACTGCCTCGTTTCTCCACTTCTCCCCTGAGAACTCCCTTGAGTTTCTCCACCTCTCCCTGACCCTTCTCAAGTGCTAACCCCTCTCAGTAGTCCAACCTCTCCCTGCCACAAACATCTGACTCCCATCCAGTTTACAGAGGGTGAGGCACTTGGAAGATGTTCTAAGGCTGATGTCCTAGTCCTAAACTTTAGGTGCCTAGAGTAACTGGTGCTAAGCAGAGTGTGAAATGTCTGAAGTAAGGTGTTATATTTGCCAGATTGACTCCCCCTCCCATCCCCAAGGTTATGCAACATTCTGCTTTGCTACAACATGTTTCACTTGCCAGAAATAATCCAGCCTTAACGTTCTATTAGCCACCCATCAACTACCTTCTGAATACTCATCTGATAGAATTCTAAAGCTGCTGGAGGACTTTAGGCATCACTCTCTGCATTTCTAGGGTTAATGTCTGGGTGTGAGAACCTGTCTCACTGCTGTGTCCCTTCTTCTGCAACAGTAATAAGTGTCTTAACTCAGATAACCTGCCTTGATTGTCAGACTATCTGAAGCCTTCAGTGATGATCACTCTTGTACTGCCTGCAACAATGCTATGTTTATTCAAAAAGGATTTTCTCTTTGATCATACTTACCTTTGTGTATTAATTTATTGGTACTGTATATGCTAAAGTACAAAATCATTGTTGGCCAAGTAATCACCTTCATAACAGGGGTGTTTTGGCTCACACTTAGTTGTTCATTTTAACTGCAATACCGTACTACAGAGCACAGGGTTCTGCCCACAATTTTTATCTCACTTCACACAAGACAATGACACAGAGCATATAAAAGTCAAGTAATTTGAGAGGGAGGCAGTCAATTTGTTCATTATTTCACTGTCAGGACATCACATCAAGGATCACAGAATATTTTGGAACCTTTTGGCATTCAGCTTTTGGGAGCCACAGGAATCAGGATGTAGGAATCCTGAGTCTTTGTTTCAGAAATATTCCTTTGAAAGTGTCCAAGCCAGCTGTAAGGTGTTCTACAAGAAACTTGAGTTTTTCTTTTTGCTCAGCACAGCAGGTCTGCTGACCAGCTTGCAGCCTCAGAAATTGCTACTGAGTTTAGGGAAGGCAGATGGTCTCCCAGTCACTGTGCAGCAAGCACACTTTGCTCTCCAGCATATCTCTCTCTCAACAGATTCAGCTGGAATCAGGGTTTCTGGGAACTCAGGACTAAGCTAAAGCCAGTCTGCAGCTGCCAAGATGACTAGCAATAATTTAAAACTTTCCTGATTAGCAGCCTGTGCAACCTTAATGAAGTCAGAGTTGTATGGGGCAGAATTTGTCAACAAAACATATATAGGTGGACGGAACGCTGTTTCCACTGAATGCATCCGATGAAGTGAGCTGTAGCTCACGAAAGCTTATGCTCAAATAAATTGGTTAGTCTCTAAGGTGCCACAAGTCCTCCTTTTCTTTTTGCGAATACAGACTAACACGGCTGCTACTCTGACACCTATCTCAAAGTGTCTGTGCACTCTATATCTTATAACAATACAGCACTGAACTACTGTAAGACAAATGCCAGCTCAACCAGCCTGCCCTATGAAGTTTCAATTAAATATGCCTGTATCATGGTGTGTAGTTAGCTATCAACCCAGATAATAAATTAATCTTTGTAAAGCACTGAGGATATAAAATGCTGTATCAATGCTAGGGATTATTTAGTAGTCCTAAAGAGAACGGATTACTTGGGGTAGGAGTTATCCACGGCTTTAGTTAGCATTTCAATCACTGGTTGTTTGCTGTAAAATACTGAGCTGGGAATATTTGGAAGTTAGCAAGAAAGAGTCCAAACTTTGCTATAATATTTGTAGTCCTTCCCGCTTTCAGGATGTGAAAGCACCATTGTTAACTGGAGGTTTTAAATTCTTCACAGTAAATTGAATGAGAGGACCACAGAAGAGGTTCGTAGATTGGCCACACTTTGCCTGAACTGCTAACAATCTTAAATTTAAAGAACCCTCCAGGATGCCAGCAGAAAGGCATTGTAAGGCAAGTGCCTAAGCCAGCAGTGCCTCTGAAAGGAAAGTATCAACTTTTAACAGTCCTCCTGGATCTTTGTGCTCAGAATAAAGTCTGGCAGCCTGCTCCGAGCAATAAGTGTGTTGTTAAAAAGGAAAAGTAGAGGATAGGTACTTACTTTTTTGGGGTCAGCGTAGGTGCCAAGTCCAATCACTGGGATGCTGTTCCCATCGCTCAGAGGTATGCGGTGGTTTGCAGCCGTTAGATTCATGATGCAGATGATAAAACACTTGACTGCAACTTTCTAAAAGACTGAATGAAAGCAGCAAGAGCTCACTTTGTGTGTGGCGCGCGCCCCAGGCTATGGCACTAGAGGGCGCGCGCGAGAGAACGAAAACTTCTGCTGCTCGGCCTGCCCTGGGCCAGCAACACGCGTGCGATCCCCTAAGAACAGCCTGGGGTAGCGTTTCCAGCTTCGTCATGGGGCATGACTGACAGGCCAGGCCAGGGTTGCCCTTCCATTCTCCTGAAAGCAAATTTGCAGCAGGGTGAAATATTAACTGCCCGCTCTCGTTAGGCACGGGGGAGCGACTCAGCGCAGGAGGGAGCGGAGAGATGGTCCCCGTTAAACCAGCTTCATCAGAAGCACGCGACTTTTCTTTTCCGGGTGGCTTTAAGTACCTGCTAAAAGCAAGGGTGTGCTAGGAGCGCAGGAGGAGAGAGAGGAGGCTGAAAGGGGGTTGTGGTTTTTGGGGAGGAGGGGGGTCTGCGTGTGGCTTATGCTTGCAGCGGGCTTCCACTGCCAAACAAGGTTAGTCTGTTTGCTGACTCCTCGAATCACTTCAGGGCTCATCGCAGGAGGAAATAAGGGTTTTTGGAACAAGACATGGTTCCTGTCAAACCAGGAGATACCCATCAGCCTTTAGCTCAATCTTCACCTCCCCAGCGGCTCGTGTGTGCCAAACCATTGAATGCAGTAGCTACACCAGGGGTCGGCAACCTGTCAGAAGTGGTGTGCCAAGTCTTCATTTATTCACTCTAGTTTAAGGGTTTGCGTGCCAGTAATACATTTTAACGTTTTTAGAAGGTCTCTTTCTATAAGTCTGTAATATAGAACTAAACTATTGTTGTATGTAAAGTAAATAAGGTTTTTAAAATGTTTAAGAAGCTTAATTTAAAATCAAATTAAAATGCAGAGCCCCCCCACCCCAGACCGGTGGCCAGGCCCTGCGCCATGTGAGTGCCACTGAAAATCAACTCGTGTGCCACTTTTGGCACGCGTGCCCCTGAGCTACACTATCCTGGATTCGCCTTCAGTCGCGTCTGCTCTCCCTCGCATTGATTCGTTCACTGTTCCTATTGCCCCTCTAAGCATGCGGGTTCCGATTATGCTAGTCCTTTCACTTTCAGGACGATGGCCCATTATTTTATTAATGGAAGACTTGTTTTAAACCCCTTGTTTACATCAGTCCATTCCTTTGCTTTCAGGAGAGGAAATCCAGTACCCATCCCCCCGTTGTCATAGTTTGCCTCTAGATCAGACTTGGCTAATTCATTCCCCTGCCCAAAGTCAGAGGTTGTCTTTTTTGGGGGGGAAAGGGTGCTTTTCAGTCTTTACATTATTTACAAATCGGATGATTTAGTTGGGGATTGGTCCTGCTTTGAGCAGGGGGTTGGACTAGATGACCTCCTGAGGTCCCTTCCAACGCTGAGATTCGATGATTCTATGATTCTTCTTCCAGTAATGAAAGGACAACTCCAAACCCATGTGAAAGACTCACAAGAGCAACATTCAGTTTAGCATTTCAGTCAATGGCACCAGTTGTTCATTGCTTTTTATATTAGTAGTAGAGATTATCCCTTTGATTATTAATACCCCAGTTACTAGCATGAAGCCCCAGTTATTCCCATCACTTCTGTCTGTGCTAAACTTGTATTTGTAAACAGGCACATTGAATTTCCTTTGCTATTAATGCTGTTCAGAAACTGACATTTAGGGTTCACTTCTTCAGCTGTTGCATGTGCCCACTGTTGAAGTCAATTGGAATTACATGTGCATCAAAACACTCAGGAGATCCCTTGGCCAATTTAGTTTCCATTTCAAATGTATTCAGCATGTGCCTTTTTCTGTACCTAATCTTCACACGGCCCTTTTGTCCTCCCTCATCCAGGCATAAAAATCTTTCTCCTGGTTAGTCTCATTTAAGCACCTTTTCACAGTTCTGTCCCAGCATCAAGCAAAAAACGTTAGGGACTCATTCAGTTGCAATCCACCCATCTATACATTAAATACAAAAGGACCAGGGCACTGGGGCCAGGATGGAAATAAGGTTCAGTCTCTCTTCTCAGCACAGAAGTGTGTTACACCCTCCTCACCAGACACTGTAGCACAGATTATTTTATTTTTTAATTAGGCCTTTAAATCCATAGTTAGCTGTCTAAAGGGCCCCAGTTTTTCAGAAGGGGGAAACAGCATCCAACCTCTTCCACTGACTTCAGTAAGAGCTGCTGGATATTTTAGGAAAGGGGGAGAGGAGAAGAGAAACAGGCCAACTTATTTATGTGGCTAAACACAGATTTGAGAGCTTAATGTTAGGCACTCTAGGTGCTTGAGTTAGTATATTGCAATCACAAATGACTGCAGCCCTCCACCCCCAAATAGCTTTAGAGGCATGAAATAAGGAAAAATGCTACTATACTAATGCATTTTGATAGCAATGGAGAAAGTTTAGAGCACAGGGAATTGATGAATGGTCCATCCACTGTGGGCAGAAGTCCTAACTTCTCTAACTTTATCCCATTATGATTTACTTCATTTATTTATTCTGAATTTTAAAATCCCTCACATAAATAGTTCCTGCTCTGTTACAATAAGCTATCCCACATACCAATGATGTCCCCGAGGGGACAATCCCTTTCTGAAATCCAATTTAAGGCTCTCCTTTTCTAATCTCACACCAGGCTCCTAGGTTATGCCCTTATCCCACAGTGTAAATAGATTTCCCAGCTCCATTTGTGCTTCATCTAGTTATTTTCTATCCTATAATTAAGGTCTTGATGTTTTCGCTCCACTTTTAAATCTACACATGTAGAAACATTTTATGGGTCTTGCCTTATATCCAATTGAAATGGAGACTCAGCAGAATTGTTTCTCAACCCCCAACTTTGTGGTGTAGGTTATTTCACTGTTTATACATCCTAATACCCCACTTCCTTGCTTTGTAGCAGGTGTGCAATTTGAAGAGGCATGTATGAGTGTCACTGGCTGAACCTATTTAGGAGTGCACCGGGGGGGGGGGGGGGGGGGGGGGGGGGGGGGGGGGGGGGGGGGGGGGGGGGGGAAGGGGGAAGGAGAGAAGAATGGCACTGTCAAATATGGCATTATCCGTTTCCAAATCACAGACAACTCTGATCCATAAGCATTCAAGACCATTTGTATCAGTGTCCTAGCTCAGGCATTCCTAATCATTATTGGTCTATTCCTACCACCTTCTTAAAGGATTGATATTTGAAGTACCACATGCAAACTTCTTTTTGTGCACATTTCTCTCAGGTCCTTACAGACCTAATTTACATCTTTCCAGACTACATAGTGTAGCTATATGCGTTGTGGCTGCAGGTTTGGAGCCACTCTCGACTAGCTATGTATGCATGCATCATGGAGCTTGTGGAGCAGGACCTGGAACTTCACAAGTTCACCTCAGTAGGCTGTCAGGTCTGAAACAGGAGCCGCTTGTAATGAACAGTGATCCCGCTGCCATTTGGCACCAACGGGCTTCTGTGTCACAGCAAAATAATGCTACAGCTGATGTGGGATGCAAAGGATTAAAGGCAGGGAATATAATCAGTGCCAATCAACATGGGTTTATGGGAAACCGCTCTTGTCAAACTAATCATCATTTGATGAGATTACAAGTTGGTCAATAAAGATAGTTTGTGTGTACTTAGAGTTGTGAGAGACATTGGACTTGGTACTGTACAGCACCTTAAGGAACGACACAAAAACTCCAACATTATGTGGATTAAAAACGGGTTACATAATGTATTTATAAGAGGGAGAATCAACCAGCACTTACGTTTCCAGTGGGGTCTCACATGTAGGGCCAAGGACATGATTTGTCTTTTTTTTTTTTTTTTTTTTAAATGACTTGGAAAACACGAAATTACTGAAGTTTGCAGGTAACTCGGGGAGTGGTAAATAATGAAAAGGCCAGGTTACTGATACAGAGCAATCTAGATCACTTGGTAAAGTGGGCCCAGGCAACAATATGTATTTCAATATGGCCAAATAGAAGGTCATACACATAGGAACAAAGACTATAGGTCACATTTACAGGATGTGGGGACTTCTCTGGAAAGCAGTGACTCTGAAAGAGACTTGGGCATCATGGGGGAGAGTCAGCAAACATGAGCTCCCAGGGCAATGCTGTGACCAAAAGGGCTAATGTGATCCTTGGATGTATGAACAGGGGCATAGGTACCGACTCCGTGGGTGCTCCGGGGCTGGAGCACCCACAGGGAAAATTTAGCAGGTGCTCCGCACCCACCAGCGGCCAAGCTCCCCCCTCCTTTGCCCCCCCCAGGATGCCCCATCCCCACTCCTCCCCCTCCCTCTCAGCATTTCCCACCACCCACCCCCTAACACCTGTTTGGCGGCACTTAGGACTTTTCAGGAGGAAGGGGGAGGAGTGGGGACGGGCCACGCTTAGGGGAAGAGGCAGAGAAGAGGTGGGGTGGGGACTTGCAGGAAGGGGGCGGGGCAGGAAGGGGCGGGGCCAGGGCATCAAGCACCCACCAGGCAGAGGGGCAGTCTGTGCCTATGAACAGAGGAGTCCTAAATAGAAGTAAAGAGGTTATATTGCCTCTTTATTTGGCACTAGTGCAACTGTTGCTAGAATACAGTGACCAGTTCTGGTAACCACGCTTGAACAAGGATGTTGATAAGTTGGAGAGGGTTCAGAGAAGAGCCTCAAAGAATTATTAAAAGATTGGAAAACATGCCTTATAGTAAGAGACTCAAAGAGCTGAATCTATTGTGATCATGTCAGTCCTAAGTACCTACACGAGGAACACAGATTTCATAAGAGGGCTGTTCAGTCTAGCAGACAAAGGTATAACAAGATCAAATGGCTCGAAGTTAAACTGTAGGCAAATTCAAGCTAGAAATAAGGCATACTTTAACAGGGAGGGTAATTAACCATCAGAATAACATGTCAAGTGTGGTAGTGGATTCTCCATCACTGGCAATTCTTAAATCAAGATTGGATGTTTTTGTAAGATAGGCACTCATTCAAAACATGGCCATAGGATTTGAAGCAGGAATACATACAGAGAAGTCCTATGGCCTGTGTTATGCAGAAGGTCAGACTAGACTATCACAATGGTCCCTTCTGGCCTTAAAAATATATGGAGATAAATCAGAGTTACCTTTGTAGAATTCTTGAGAATCACTAGAGCCATGCTAATTTGGACTTGGGGGAGGGACAGAGAATGCTCATGAAGAATATCCTGCTAGCATCCACCTTTTATATCAAGGAGGATCCAGATTGGCCATCTCTGCTGAGCTTCTCTGTAGTAGCTGTAGGAGATACTACCTGCAGAGGCAGCCATTCAGGCCTTTGTAGGTCAGAACACATCTTGAATTCTACCCAGAAGCAAGTAGGCAGCCAGGGCAGATCTCAAACCAGAACTTGTGTCCTTGTGGCGAAATACTCATCCTGACAAGTGGGCCACTGACTTCTGACCTTCTAAATGGATTTGTGGTGTAGCCCTAGGTAGAATGCACTGCAGAAGTCCAATCTAGAGCTGATTAAGTCTTCATGCAAAAGAGGAGAGCACAACCTGCTGGCCAAGTGTCGATAGAAAGAAGTTTTGGTCACTGCTACTACTGGCTCACCTAAAAGCAGCTGAGACTCTAACCTCCCACCAGCTCCATTGAAGCTGTGGGTACATAGGATGTATGTACCCAATGTCACCCAGGGGAGAGGAGCCTGATAACCTCAGCCGGATCCTCTAGTTGCTCCCCAGACACCTTACTTTCATCTGTCTACTACTAAAAATAAAAAACCAAACCAATCAGGCAGCAAGTCCTCACCCATGTCCTAAGGGTGCCCAACCACACTCCTTAGATTAGCTGTAATATCAAGATGAATGATCCTAAAAATCAGCTGTCAACAATATGGGGACCACCCTTACTCAAGCTCACTCAGCTGTCTCAATTACACACACTTGTTTAAGAGAGAGATAGACTAATTCCTTGTCACACCCCACAAAAGGGGACTACTGGGGGAAAGTAGAGTAACCCTGCCCTTTGGGATGACTCATAAAAGAAGTAGCCAACCAAAACGCAGTCCTAGCCACTCCTGTCAGGGACTGCAAACACAAAACCACCTCAAGGTCAACATCAACAGTATCAAAAGGTAGCTGGGAGACCTGATATCAGTATTTACACTTGATTTATATCCACCCCCAGGAGTAGATCTGCCAACATAAGAGCAGTTTCTATGCCATACCTAGCTTGGAATAAAGTTGTCAAACAAGTTAAAGGGCGTCCGATTCTCAATTATTTCATCCAGCTTTTTCCCATAGTCTTGACCAAAAGCACATAGAAGGGTTTCTTATATGTGGACTAGAACATGTTTGTATCACACACAGCATTGTACACTGCCTCTCTGCTCTACTTTTCCTATGTCTTCACAGACTGAGCCCAACCTCCACCTTTGACCAGCAAACAGATTGAAAGTTACATTTTTTTAACTCTAAAGCTGAACTATTAAAACAGTTTAAAGACAAACAACAATCCTGATGGTACATTTACTCCTTAGAAGCTAGAATTACTAGTGTGTTTTAAGCTGGCATAAATAGCCTATAAAATAGTATTTAGGAAAAGGGGACTCTGGATAAGTTTAGCAATGGGATCTGGAGCCTCTCACCTACAGCTCAGGTTAGTAGTAGCTATGTGAGGCTAGGTTTTCAAGGGAACTCAGTTGCTAATTGGGGATCTAAATAAGTTGTCCATGTGTTCCAGGGAGCACACAATCTAGCAGCTTCCATTAAGAATGAGAAGAGCATCTATGTACTAAGCTCTTGATCAGCTACTAGAGTTATTAGCCAACAGCTATTCAGTACTTATGTGGTTTCAGTTTATTTCCTAGGAAGAGAACAGTGAGGTTTCAGACTAACCTTAACATTACTTAAGGTGAGGTAGCATCATACCATAGGTTCAGAATTCCAAAATAGGCATTCAACTACGCTTTTAAAATATGCACAGAAGGACCAGCCTGGAGAACAATCCATATAGCCTATGGAGCTCTGGGGAGAGAGAGAGGATTTTATGAATACTCTGACTAGACAAACACACAATTGTAAGCAATAATCGGAAGGTTTTAGAAAGAAGAAATCCACTCATTAACAAGCTTATTTTATTTAATATATCTTTTAACAAAGCCCGGAGATCTGAGCTTTAAGAGAAAAATGCATCAAATATCTCTTTCCTAAAAAGCTGAATTATTCTTAGTACTAAAGAAATATAACTACTTTAAAGAAACACCTTATCAACGTAAAATAAGATTACTATCCAAAAGAGCACCTGAAGAAACAAGTCACTCCACAGGTTCCTTTTTCTCATTTTATATCCTATTGCTGAGCATGTTGGGAGAAGAGGAGGGGGCTAGGACCTTTTAAATACAGCCTTATTCAAGCATCAGGAGAAAAAGAGAAGATGTTAGAAAGAGGGGAGATGTATGCTGCTGAGTACAGGTGATGTAAAGGGGTGTAGGTAAAGGCCTTGAGTAATTCATTGGTCTGATAATCATTTTGAGAAATTAGTAAGGTATTGTTTGGGGATAGGGGAGGTATAAAATTAGTCCTCATTTATGTCTTGTATGTGTTTGATGTTAAACTTAATTTGGAGGTATTGTTGATTTGCAGTCTTTAAAACCTTGGGGTTTTTGTAAGTCTTTCTTCTTAATTGTTCTTTAAACTCTTGTACTTCTATGTTGACTAGAAGTCAGCTATACTGCTTTAGCAGTGCTGTGCATCCATTTTCTGTATGCTGTATTTTAGTACTGTTTATATAGCTAGGTGCTGGATTGCATGTTGAAATTTGGCCTTATATGTTTGCATATCCTCAACTGGACCTTTATCATCAAATTGTATAGACTAGTCCGTCTATGTTGGCATGTATCTATCATATACTGTTATAGCTCCTTAGCACTGAGCTTTTGGTTGTATACTTATGACTGGCATTTCTCTTCTCATCACGTATACCCAGTGGAAGATTAACACTTGGGGTCTGTGTCTGGGGCCCTGGCCAATTTGGGGGGCCCCCTGCAGGAGTGCTGGAACCTGGGTAGAAGGGCGGGGCTGGGTACCAGTGCTGGAACTGGGGCCCTGCCCCCTGCTCCTCCTCTTTCTCCCAGGAAGCCAGAAGCTGGAGCCAGGCCATGGTAAGAGCTGCCATGGGAGCCTGGGTTGCTGTGGGGAGACTCACTAGCTTATTCTTATATATATGCTTATTCTAGCATATAAATACAAAAAAATCAATTGTACATAATGACAAAATACAATAAGTATGTTAAAAAAAATCCTCTAACCCACCATCTATCTTTGTGAAGTAACGTCTGCACTGTGAATGTAGCAAATCTTTAATTGAAGGAGGATTTTCTTACACCCCATCTCCAATGTAGAAACAAACTGAATTGCATGGCTTTTTTCCCCCTTTGGGAGGATTTATATTTCCTATTTTACTTGAGGTTTCTCTGCTGTAATTCTTACCACCCGGAGTCTAGTTATCACCATTACATATAGTAGTCTAACTCACAAGGAGACTCGATGAGACAAACAATTTATTATGTTGTACATGTTAATACTTTAATTAATGGCTAAGGATTTACTCATGTGTGGGCATATATACTCTTCTCTCTTTGATCATATTGTTTGTTACATAATGAGGAGGCCACATGCCCTGCGGGATAACAGCCTAGTGTTGCATAGGAAGTGTGATATCAATAGGCTTCCTAAGAGGCGTTTTTTGCAAACTTCCCACTGTTATGTGAAAACTGTATAGTGATAGACCAGTTATCTGTGTGCTGAAAGCAATGAATATTGTGTGGAGAGAAACCGCTAAATAACATGCTCTTTGTTTTACTGCAATCATTATTTTATTTAAAAATATCCCATTGCTGTACTGGAGATGTGTCCTAATTACAGCTATCAGTGTAGCTGCACCAGAACAAACCCCTCGTATAGACAGGCAAAGCTGCTGGAGTTGTGATTTACAGCAGCGTCACCTGCCTATGAGGGGCTTTGTACTGATGCCATTATACTGGTGGCTTGTTGCTGATAGCTGAAATCCCTCAGCGTAGACAGGGCCTTCGAACCTCTGGAGGGCGTCATCATCAAACACGCAGAGAACAGCTGTGACAGCCGGAGTGACCATGGTTGATGGCGTCACACCTGGCAGCATGCAGTAAAATTCCTATATCTGGCTCAATCCTGAGAATCCATGAATGTCTGGGGCAGCCCTACAAGTGGTGCCAGGTACGGTCAGGCTGCACACCTCTTTGTGCATCAATGAAGAGTTTGAGACCATGGTGTGCAGAAGTGTTTTTGTTCATCCTGGTGACGTGGCTGAAGAGCATGCAATGTTGCTTTTGAATATGAGTGACTGAAGGACGGCCAGATCTCTGCAACATTATGACAGTTCACGCAGTCAAACCTCTTTATGCTCAGAATTTGGCAGGGCCAGGGCATATGGAATGCCTCTAGCCAGTCCAAGTCTGCCTGAAAGTGGGTCCAGGTTTCTGATCCATATAGCAATACAGGTTTGATAGATCCTGAACTTTGTCTCAGGACAAAGACATAATTGCACCCATAAGCTAGATATGGACTGCATGCAGGAGGCAGCAAGACCTATTCATCAAAGAATATCCAGTTTCCTGTGGTCGTCTGAACTCTGCTGGCAGCGTAGGTAGATGAACTCCTCAATGTTCTCCACAGTACTCAACCCCACCTGCACCAGAGGTTTTGGTGGCCTAGCTCTGAGGTTCTGGACCCCAGTCTTTTGCAACGAGATGTTTAACCTCATAGCGTGGGCAGCATCTTGGACACTTTGGAGGGCAGGACTGAAATTCTAAAGCAAGACCATCATCTGCATAGTCTTGGTCAGTGAATGCTTCTTGATCAACCTTGTTTCTGATGTGTGGAGCAGCAAGTCCTAATATCCAGTTGATAGTTCAACAGAATAGTGCCAGGGTGAGAATGCATCCCTCCTGCAGGCCTAAGGTTGTATAGAAATGTAGCAAAAACTATGAACCAATAGGTTTCAGAGTAGCAGCCGTGTTAGTCTGTATCCACAAAAAGAACAGGAGTACTTGTGGCACCTTAGACACTAACAAATTTATTAGAGCATAAGCTTTCGTGGGCTACAGCCCACTTCATCGGATGCATAGAATGGAACATACAGTAAGAAGATATATACATACAGAAAGAAAAGGAGGACTTGTGGCACCTTAGAGACTAACCAATTTATTTGAGCATAAGCTTTCGTGGGCTATAGCCCACTTCATCGGATGCCTAGAAGGGAACATATAGTAAGAAGATATATATACATATAGAGAACAGGAAAAGGTGGAAGTTGCCATACCAACTCTAAGAGGCTAATTAATTAAGATGAGCTATTATCAGCAGGAGAAAAAAAACTTTTGTAGTGCTAATCAAGATAGCCCATTTCAGATAGTTGACAAGAAGGTGTGAGGATACTTAACCTGGGGAAATAGATTCAATTTGTGTAATGACCCAGCCACTCCCAGTCTCGATTCAAGCCCAAGTGAATGGTATCTAGTTTGCAAATTAATTTCAGTTCAGCAGTTTCCCGTTGGAGTCTGTTTTCTTATGCTCAAATAAATTTGCTAGTCTCTAAAGTGCCACAAGTACTCCTGTTCCCCCTGCGGATACAGACCAACACAGCTGCTACTCTGAAAACTGTTTCTCTGTATCCGCAGGGGGAACAGGAGTACTTGTGGCACTTTAGAGACTAGCAAATTTATTTGAGCATAAGAAAACAGACTCCAACGGGAAACTGCTGAACTGAAATTAATTTGCAAACTAGATACCATTCACTTGGGCTTGAATCGAGACTGGGAGTGGCTGGGTCATTACACAAATTGAATCTATTTCCCCAGGTTAAGTATCCTCACACCTTCTTGTCAACTGTCTGAAATGGGCCATCTTGATTAGCACTACAAAAGTTTTTTTTCTCCTGCTGATAATAGCTCATCTTAATTAATTAGCCTCTTAGAGTTGGTATGGCAACTTCCACCTTTTCCTGTTCTCTGTATGTATATATATCTTCTTACTATATGTTCCCTTCTAGGCATCCGATGAAGTGGGCTATAGCCCACGAAAGCTTATGCTCAAATAAATTGGTTAGTCTCTAAGGTGCCACAAGTCCTCCTTTTCTTTTTGCGAATACAGACTAACACGGCTGTTACTCTGAAACCTATACATACAGAGAAAGTGGAAGTTGCCATACAAACGGTAAGAAGCTAATTAATTAAGATGAGCTATTATCAGGAGGAGAAAAAAACTTTTGTTGTGATAATCAAGATGGCCCATTTAGACAGTTGACAAGAAGGTGTGAGGATACTTAACATAGGGAAATAAATTCAATATGTGTAATGACCCAGCCACTCCCAGTCTCTATTCAAACCCAGGTTTGAATATATGTGTTCAAGTGACACCATCATAGGACCTAATCACATTAGCCATGCCATCAGGGGCTCGTTCACCTGCACATCTACCAATGTGATATATGCCATCATGTGCCAGCAATGCCCCTCTGCCATGTACATTGGCCAAACCGGACAGTCTCTATGCAAAAGAATAAATGGACACAAATCTTGACATCAGGAATCATAACATTCAAAAACCGGTAGGAGAACACTTCAACCTCTCTGGCCACTCAGTAAAAGACTTAAGGGTGGCAATTCTGCAACAGAAAAGCTTCAAAAACAGACTCCAACGAGCTTGAATTAATATGCAAACTAGATACGATTAACTTGGGTTTGAATAGAGACTGGGAGTGGCTGGGTCATTACACATATTGAATCTATTTCCCCATGTTAAGTATCCTCACACCTTCTTGTCAACTGTCTAAATGGGCCATCTTGATTATCACTACAAAAGTTTTTTTCTCCTCCTGATAATAGCTCATCTTAATTATACATACATACATAATCTTCTTACTATATGTTCCATTCAGTGCATCTGTGGAAGTAGATAAAGGGAATCTAGATGCAGGCCTCTGAAATGAGCAGGAGTCAGGCTAACTAGCTTTAATAACGTGAGATTTGTAGAAGCGGGGATACTGCGAAGCAAGTGGAAAACTACTGGGAAAGAGGCTGTTGTGACCTTGTATTAGATAAGAATAGAATGCAGACTATAAGAAAAATGGTAAGAAAAATAAGATATCATGAAGGGATATATATAAACAATATGCAGTTGTTGCTTATTGTCTGTAATAAAGATCTAAATACTTGCTCTAATTGTTTATCTGGGAGAGACCTGCCTAGGTCAGGGAAACCCTGTGTCCCTAGTGCACTCTCACCCTCTGTGCAATTGCTTGAGGTAATAAAGTGTATCTGATTTGCTGCACCCAACCTGAGAGTGAGAACTGTGTTTTTCTCCGACACATCCGATGAAGTGGGCTGTAGCCCATGAAAGCTTATGCTCTAATAAATTTGTTAGTCTCTAAGGTGCCACAAGTCCTCCTGTTCTTTTTATGAACCAATATGCATTCTCTCACTGGAATCAGTGTGAAGATTGCATACCAGATTTAGCAAAACATCTGGAACTCCAACTTCTTTCAGTGCGAGCCAAAGTGCTGACCTGTTGACCAAATCAAAGGCTGGTTTGATGTTGATATATGCCATGTGAAGTGGGCAGTTAAATTCTCAGTACAGCTCAGTCAGAGGCTGGAGGGTAAATACAGCATCCGTTATCAACAGCCCAACAGTGAAACCTGATTGCTGTGGATGATGGGAAGAAGGATAAAGGAGTTTGAGGTGCAAGTGGTGTTCTCGTCCATCCTCCCCGTGGAAGGAAAAGGCCTGGGTAGAGACCATCAAATCCTGGAAGTCAACGAATGGTGATGTGTCAGTGAGAAGGCTTTGGATTCTTTGACCATGGGATGGTGTTCCAAGAAGGAGGAGTGCTAGGCAGAGACGGGCTCCACCTAATGAAGAGAGGGAAGAGCATCTTCACGAGCAGGCTGGCTAACCTAGTGAGGAGGGCTTTAAACTAGGTTCACCGGGGGAAGGAGACCAAAGCCCTGAGGTAATTGGGGAAGTGGGATACCAGGAGGAAGCAGGAGCGCGCGAGAGGGGAGGGCTCCTGCCTCATACTGAGAAAGAGGGATGATCAGCAAGTTATCTCAAGTGCCTATACACAAATGCAAGAAGCCTGGGAAATAAGCAGGGAGAACTGGAAGTCCTGGCACAGTCAAGGAATTATGATGTGATTGGAATAACAGAGACTTGGCGGGGTAACTCACATGACTGGAGTACTGTCATGGATGGATATAAACTGTGCAGGAAGGACAGGCAGGGCAGAAAAGGTGGGGGAGTTGCATTGTATGTAAGGGAGCAGTGTGACTGCTCAGAGCTCAAGTATGAAACTGCAGAAAAACCTGAGAGTCTCTGGATTAAGTTTAGAAGTGTGAGCAACAAGGTTGATGTCATGGTGGGAGTCTGCTATAAATCACCGGACCAGGGGGATGAGGTGGACGAGACTTTCTTCCGGCAACTCACGGAAGTTACTATATCGCAGGCCCTGCTTCTCAAGGGAGACTTCAATCACCCTGATATCTGCTGGGAGAGCAATACAGCGGTGTACAGACAAATCAGGAAGTTTTTGGAACGTGTAGGGGACAATTTCCTGGTGCAAGTGCTGGAGGAACCAACTAGGGGCAGAGCTCTTCTTGACCTGCTGCTCACAAACCGGGAAGAATTAGTAGGGGAAGCAAAAGTGGATGGGAACCTGGCAGGCAGTGACCATAAGATGGTCAAGTTCAGGATCCTGACACAGGGAAGAAAGGAGAGCAGCAGAATACAGACCCTGGACTTCAGAAAAGCAGACTTTGACTCCCTCAGGGAACTGATGGGCAGGATCCCCTGGGAGAATAACATGAGGGGGAAAGGAGTCCAGGAGAGCTGGCTGTATTTTAAAGAATCCTTATTGTGCTTACAGGGACAAACCATCCCAATGTGTAGAAAGAATAGTAAATATGGCAGATGACCAGCTTGGCTTAACAGTGAAATCCTTGCTGATCTTAAACACAAAAAAGAAGCTTACAAAAAGTGGAAGATTGGACAAATGACCAGGGAAGAGTATAAAAATATTGCTCAGGCATGCAGGAGTGAAATCAGGAAGGCCAAATCACACCTGGAGTTGCAGCTAGCGAGAGATGTTAAGAGTAACAAGAAGGGTTTCTTCAGGTATGTTAGCAACAAGAAGAAAGTCAAGGAAAGTGTGGGCCCCTTACTGAATGAGGGAGGCAACCTAGTGACAGAGGATGTGGAAAAAGCTAATGTACTCAATGCTTTTTTTGCCTCTGACTTCACGAACAAGGTCAGCTCCCAGACTACTGCACTGGGCAGCACAGCATGGGGAGGAGGTAGCCAGCCCTCTGTGAAGACAGAAGTGGTTCGGGACTATTTAGAAAAGCTGGATGTGCACAAGTCCATGGGGCCGGATGCGCTGCATCGAAGAGTGCTAAAGGAGTTGGCGGATGTGATTGCAGAGCCATTGGCCATTATCTCTGAAAACTCATGGCGATCGGGGGAAGTCCCGGATGACTGGAAAAAGGCTAATGTAGTGGCCATCTTTAAAAAAGAGAAGGAGGAGGATCCTGGGAACTACAGGCCAGTCAGCCTTACCTCAGTCCCTGGAAAAATCATGGAGCAGGTCCTCAAGGAATCAATTCTGAAGCACTTAGAGGAGAGGAAAGGGATCAGGAACAGTCAGCATGGAGTCACCAAGGGAAAGTCATGCCTGACTAATCTAATTGCCTTCTATGACGAGATAACTGGCTCTGTGGATGAGGGGAAAGCAGTGGACGTGTTGTTCCTTGACTTTAGCAAAGCTTTTGACGCGGTCTCCCACAGTATTCTTGCCAGCAAGTTAAAGAAGTATGGGCTGGATGAATGGACTATAAGGTGGATAGAAAGTTGGCTAGATTGTCAGGCTCAACGGGTAGTGATCAATGGCTCCATGTCTAGTTGGCAGCCGGTATCAAGTGGAGTGCCCCAAGGGTTGGTCCTGGGGCTGGTTTTGTTCAGTATCTTCATAAATGATCTGGAGGATGATGTGGATTGCACCCTCAGCAAGTTTGCAGATGACAGTAAACTGGGAGGAGAGGTAGATATGCTGGAGGGTAGGGATAGGATACAGAGGGACCTAGACAAATTAGAAGATTGGGCCAAAAGAAATCTGATGAGGTTCAACAAGGACAAGTGCAGAGTCCTGCACTTAGGACGGAAGAACCCAATGCATAGCTACAGACTAGGGACCGAATGGCTAGGCAGCAGTTCTGCAGAAAAGGACCTAGGGGTTACAGTGGACGAGAAGCTGGATGTGAGTCAACAGTGTGCCCTTGTTGCCAAGAAGGCCAATGGCATTTTGGGGTGTATATGTAGGGGCATAGCGAGCAGATCGAGGGACGTGATCATTCCCCTCTATTCGGCATTGGTGAGGCCTCATCTGGAGTACTGTGTCCAGTTTTGGGCCCCACACTACAAGAAGGATGTGGAAAAATTGGAAAACGTCCAGCGGAGGGCAACAAAAATGATTAGGGGACTAGAACGCATGACTTATGAGGAGAGGCTGAGGGAACTGGGATTGTTTAGTCTGCAGAAGAGAAGAATGAGGGGGGATTTGGTAGCTGCTTTCAACTACCTGAAAGGGGGTTCCAAAGAGGATGGCTCTAGACTATTCTCAGTGGTAGCAGATGACAGAACAAGGAGTAATGGTCTCAAGTTGCAGTGGGGGAGGTTTAGGTTGGATATTAGGAAAAACTTTTTCACTAGGAGGGTGGTGAAACACTGGAATGTGTTACCTAGGGAGGTGGTGGAATCTCCTTCCTTAGAAGTTTTTAAGGTCAGGCTTGATAAAGCCCTGGCTGGGATGATTTAGTTGGGGATTGGTCCTGCTTTGTGCAGGGGGTTGAACTAGATGACCTCCTGAGGTCCCTTCCAACCCTGATATTCTATGATTCTATGATGTCTTTTAAGAAGTGGCTGCATCCTACCAAGCAGAACGTGGGTGAAGACCTTTCCAGGAACTGACAACAATGAGATTGGCCTGTAGTTGCCACACACAGAGAGAGATCCTTTGCCCTCATTCAGGGACACTATGATGCAGTCTTTCCATTCTGTTTGACACCCACACTTTTAAGATGATGCAGGCTGATGCTCACTGGTTCCAAGGCATCTTTGAGCAGCTTGGGTGGAATATCATCAGGTCTAGCAGCATGTCTGTTCGTTAAATTTTGGGTGGCCTTTCATACTTTCCTGAGCAATGGAGGATCAGTGTTTGTCCCTGGGTCTGCAGCCATGTCAGAGGGTGCATGGTTCAGCACACTTTCATAACTTGTTTTCTGTCCCTCAGTGAGTAGGGAGAACTGTCTGGTTTCATGATGGGGATGTTAGAAGGCTGTTTATGGCTGCCAGCCAGGCACATAATGGCACTGTAGGCAGGATTCAGGTTGTTTTACTTTAGGCTGTCCACAGGATCCTTGGATAAATGCTGCACATTGTACTGTTGGTGGATGTCTGTCTTGCAAGGAATTGGAAAATGCAGTGAGAGCTAAGTGACAACTAGTCTAAGGTCTTTTCAAAGAATTCACTCATACCATCATGACTGCCAGCATCAGAGGCTCATTGCCACAAAGCGATCAAGTTACTGTGGAAGGAGCAACCTTCCTCCACACAGTGGTGGTCCACGCTGAACTGAAGGTGTGGTCTTGTTAGACAACCTCTTGCACAGACTTTAACCACATGGATCCCCATCTCTGCATGCTTACTCAATGCTCATTTTGTGCCGCTGAGGGCTTGTCTGTTATGGGCTTCTGGTTTAGGCGCCTGAACAACCATGACTGGACCTGGATTTCAAACAGTAGATGTACCATGAAGGAAACTGACCACACTCTTGTTAGAAATCACTCCATAGTGAAATTTCACTGGGTCCTCAGCAGCACCGAAGCATCCGCAAACTGAGACCAGAGATTGTCGCTCAGCTTTCACTGGAGGGATGTTACAGCTACCTAAACACATTCCTGTAAAGGTTCTGACTCTTCATTCAAGTGACCTCTTTAATCTTAACAAATTTAATCTTGTTTGCATTGCTCCGTTCCCTTATCCTCACCCTTACTGTTTGTATCATGTCTGAAGGCCCCTGAGAAACTGTGTGATAAGTTAGGGATAGCTCCCTTTAATGACTAGCTAGCCAGCCAGTTAGCTGTAAAATCCCTCTTGGTAGCTGTTCTCTTCTTGCTTTACCTGTAAAGGGTTAAAAGTCCCCCTGGTAAAGAGAAAATAAAAAAAAGTGGGCACCTGACCAAAAGAGCCAATGGGAAGGCTAAAACTTTTAAAAATTGGGAAAGAAACTTTCCCTTTGTCTGTTGTTCTCTGGGCTGGAGGGACATGGAGCAGCAATGCTATAAGCAGGAATGCTGTGTAAGGTTTGAACCAGGTATGAAAAAGTATCTTCCATACCCAGAAAAAATAGTTTGGATAGTGAATGTTTAGTTAGATGCTATCAGGTGTATTTCTTATTTTGGCTTGTGGATCTCCTCTGTGCTAACTCCTGATGCTTTTGTTTGCTTGTAACCTTTAAGCTGACCCTCCCTTCCTCCTCCTCCCCCCCCCCCCCCCCCCCCCCCCCCCCCCCCCCCCCCCAGCTAGTTTGGGTGTTTAATTTTTGGAATTACTCTTTTAAAATCTATCAAAAGCATAAGTTCCAGAGGTATTTTCTTCCTTTTTGTTTTTAATAAAATTTACCTTTTCAAAGAATAGGATTAGATTTTTGGTGTCCAAGAGGTTTGTGCATATACTGTTTGATTAGCTGGTGGCTACAGCTAATTTCCTTTGTTGTTTTTTTCTCAGCTCTTCCCTGGAGGGGGGTAAAAGGGCTTGAGGGTACCCCACAGGGAGGAATTCCCAAGTGTTCCTTCCTGGATCCAAGCAGTGGGGGGGGGGTTTGCACTGGGGTGGTGGCAGCGTTTACCAAGCCAAGGTCAGAGAAAAGCTGTAAGCTTGGGAGTTTAATACAAGCCTGGAGTGGCCCATATTAATTTTTAGAATCCTTGCGGGCCCCCACCTTCTGCTCTCAAAGTGCCAGAGTGGGGATTTAGCCTTGACAGACTATTCTGCTTTTACTTACACCAGTATAAACTGGGGGCGCTGCCACTGACCTCAGTAGAGTTACTTTGGAGTAAAACTGGTGTGAGGGTGGAATCAGGCACCATATCTATACAATAGCTAGCACAGTGGAGCCCTCTTGGTTTTGACTGGAGCCTCCAGCTACGGTCATATGAATGAAAATGGTAACAAGTCAAGAGGAGAAAGAGCTACCTTCCCTATCCATTGCACTCTTCCTCCACGTCCCCCATTATCCATATTGACTATCCAGAGTCACAGTATCAAATGGCTCCTGAGAAAAGGGGAGAATAAGCCCAGGCTATGGCCTGGTCTATGCTGCAAACAGTTTGCTAGTATAGTGAAGATATTATACCAGCAAGAGTCCTCTTGCAAGTGGTATGGCTTAAACCAGTTTCCTGTGTGGTGTGTAGGGTTTTTTTTAAGGCTATACTGGCAAAAGGACTTATTTGCTGGTTATAAGTGTGTTTACACTCGGGCTTTGCTCGCATAACTGTCAGTTAAGGTTGTGACTTTTTCCCCCCCTTCACATTCCTAACTGACACTATGTTGCCAAAACTTCTAAGCATAGACCAGACATTTAGCTCTAGACCCATGTAAATTACTTGCCTACATACCATGCCTGACTTCTGGTTTTGTATCTAATCAAAATCACAGACCAGGCCTGTTGAAGGGTCTGTTAAGGTTCCCAAACCCAGCCACAGTGCACACAGGCCCGGTTTCAAGTGAGCCTGGACTGACTTATGGTTCTATTTATAAGTCATGCAAAATTAGTCTTGCGTGACTGAGACACAACCAGGTGAACCAATGTGGAAGAATCAACCTACCTATGTGCTCTGAACCCCTATGAAACAAAACTGCCAAACTTCACACTGTTCTGCTCAAATCTCCTTTTAAACAAAAGTAAGATTAGGGACCAATCATAAGACTCCTAAATCTTGGCAATGGTTAGCAGCAGCCGGAAGCAAGGAGTGTATCAGTGGTGGTTCATGTAACTCTGGGGGCTCCTGCAAAGCCTTTTAATTTGGCCGTGTGACTGCAAGACTTGAGTCAACACTGTCTACACTGCACTACTCTGCACACTGCATTACAGTCAGAGCCCTATTTGTGCCAATTGGCAAAGGGCTCCGTATTCATTATGAGCAAATCCTGACTCAGACCTGACAAACTCACAACACCTAACACTGCTTTCCTGGTATTTATCCATAGGGTAATATGTGCTGTCTCTACTGAAAGCATGTAACTTACTGATACACACTTCTCACAGTGATGATGAGTAATCTTTAAGGAATAATGTAACTATATTGAAAACCATGCTTGTATGGTCCTGGAGTGAAAATGAGGTACCAGGAATCCTGTGTCTGGGTGATGGCCCATTCAAGTGGAGTTGTCACCTCTTTCTGGCTAGCGGATTAAATATGGTGTTGCTCAATTGTCTATCATTGTAACAACCCAAAAATATCAATGGAAAACCATCAAGGACAAACTCTAAACATCAAAACCATCCGGGAGTGAAAAGGAACCATATGACAGTGAGGGGTTTGTCCTCTATATGAATAAAGACAAAAGACTCCATCAGTATAGTACAGGGTGGAGACTGGGGAGAGACTTTCTGGTTCCATTCAGTGAGGCGGTACCTTCAAACAGCAAAAGGGCTTCATGAAAGAAGCAGGCCAGTCCTCGCTTACAGACAGCCCCCCAACCTGAAGCAAATACTCACCAGCAACTGCACACCACACTACAGAAACACTAACCCAGAAACCAATCCCTATAGCAAACCTCATTGCCTACTCTGTCCCCATATCTATTCTAGCGACACCATCAGAGGACCCAACCACATCAGCCACACCATCAGAGGCTCATTCAGCTGCACATCTACTAATGTTATATATGCCATCATGTGCCAGCAATGCCCCTCTGCCATGTACATTGGCCAAACCGGACAGTCCCTACGTAAAAGAATAAATGGACACAAATCGGACATCAGGAATGGTAACATACAAAAGCCAGTAGGAGAACACTTCAATCTTCCTGGACATTCTACAACAGATTTAAAAGTAGCTATACTTGAACAAAAAAACTTCAGAAACAGACTTCAAAGAGAAACAGCAGAACTAAAATTCATTTGGGCATATTTAACACCATTAATTTGGGCTTGAATGGGGACTGGGAGTGGCTGGCGAGTTTCTGGGTATCTGAGTGTGTGTTTGTTGAGAGGATCGGAGTGTTTGTAGTGAGGGCAGCTGGAAAGTTTGAGCGAGTGCTTGATTGGTTGGCTGAAAAGGGCGGGAGTTGGCAGTGTTTTGTTTCAGGTGAGCCTGACTGTTTAAAAAAGCCGGCGCTCTGTGAACCAGCTGAGCGGCGGGGAACCAGCTGAGCAGCAAACAGCAGGAGTTTGCCTGGGAGTTCACCTGGGGTGAGCCCACTGAGGCTTACACCCTGACGGCTTCTCTGAGTAATTACTGCATCTCCTGAGGAAGCTCGTAGTAGGAAGGTAATATGGATGGGGGGTGTTCAGCTGTTGTGACCTGCACTGGATGTGCCACGTTTGTCTTTCTTTCACAGGACAGAAGCGACTTTGTATGTACAAAATGCAAACTGGTTTCCATATTGGAAGAGAAGGTTGAAGGTCTGGAGCAACAGGTATCGACCCTGCTTTGCAAATGAGAATCTGAAGATTTCCTGAACAGACGTGAGGATATGCTTCTACGGGCACAAGGTTCTGAAGATTCAGAGCAGGCTGCACAGCGGGGACAGGAGGCCAGTGAAGAAATTTGGCAACATGTGACCTCCAGAAGAAGAAGGGGGAACGTCCATGTACCAGCAACGCAGATACAGGTAAGTAACCGTTTTCATGTTCTCTCCACAGATACCATTGCGGGGAGTGGCCCAGATGATACGTGTGGGGGAAGGGAGCAGAAGGAGACTCCGCCAGTTGTAAGGCATGAGATGCACTGTCCTAAGGTTGGGGGTTCCACGACCACCACTCCCAAGAGAAGGAGGCGGGTGGTAGTGGTCGGGGACTCTCTCCTCAAGGGGACTGAGTCATCTATCTGCCGCCCTGACCGGGAAAACAGAGAAGTCTGCTGCTTGCCAGGGGCTAAGATTCGCGATGTGACGGAGAGACTGCCGAGACTCGTCAAGCCCTCAGACCGCTACCCCTTCCTGCTTTTCCACGTGGGCACCAATGATACTGCCAAGAATGACCTTGAGTGGATCACTGCAGACTAGGTGGCTCTGAGATGGAGGATAAAGGAGTATGAGGCGCAAGTGGTGTTCTCGTCCATCCTCCCCGTGGAAAGAAAAGGCCGGGGTAGGCATCATCGAATCGTGGAAGTCAATGAATGGCAAAGTCGCAGGTGGTGTCGGAGAGAAGGCTTTGGATTCTTTGACCATGGGATGGTGTTCCAAGAAGGAGGAGTGCTAGGCAGAGATGGGCTCCACCTAATGAAGAGAGGGAAGAGCATCTTTGCGAGCAGGCTGGCTAACCTAGTGAGGAGGGTTTTAAACTAGGTTCACTGCGGGAAGGAGACCAAAGCCCTGAGGTAAGTGAGGAAGCGGGACACCGGGAGGAAGCACAAGCAGGAGAGTGTGAGAGGGGAGGGCTCCTGCCTCATACTGAGAATGAGGGGCGATCAGCGGGTTATCTCAAGTGCCTATATACAAATGCACAAAGCCTGGGAAACAAGCAGGGAGAACTGGAGGTCCTGGCAAAGTCAAGGAATTATGATGTGATTGGAATACCAGAGACTTGGTGGGATAACTCGCATGACTGGAGTACTGTCATGGATTGGTATAAACTGTTCAGGAAGAACAGGGAGGCCAGAAAAGGTGGGGGAGTTGCATTGTATGTAAGGGAGCAGTATGACTGCTCAGAGCTCAAGTATGAAACTGCAGAAAAACCTGAGTGTCTGGGTTAAGTTTAGAAGTGTGAGCAACAAGGGTGATGTCGTGGTGGGAGTCTGCTATAGACCACCGGACCAGGGGGATGAGGTTGACGAGACTTTCTTCCAGCAACTCGCAGAAGCTACTAGATCGCATGCCCTGGTTCTCATGGGCGACTTCAATCATCCTGATATCTGCTGGGAGAGCAATACAGCAGTGCACGGATAATCCAGGAAGTTTTTGGAAAGTGTAGGGGACAATTTCCTGATGCAAGTGCTGGAGGAACCAACTAGGGGCGGAGCTCTTCTTCACCTGCTGCTCACAAACCGGGAAGAATTAGTAGGGGAAGCAAAAGTGGATGGGAACCTGGCAGGCAGTGACCATAAGACGGTCGAGTTCAGACACAAGGAAGAAAGGAAAGCAGCAGAATACGGACCCTGGACTTCAGAAAAGCAGTCTTTGACTCCCTCAGGGAACTGATGGGCAGGATCCCCTGGGAGAATAACATGAGGGGGAAAGGAGTCCAGGAGAGCTGGCTGTATTTTAAAGAATCCTTATTGTGCTTACAGGGACAAACCATCCCAATGTGTAGAAAGAATAGTAAATATGGCAGATGACCAGTTTGGCTTAACAGTGAAATCCTTGCTGATCTTAAACACAAAAAAGTGGCTTACAAGAAGTGGAAGATTGGACAAATGACCAGGGATGAGTATAAAAATATTGCTTGGACATGTAGGAGTGAAATCAGGAAGGCCAAATCACACCTGGAGTTGCAGCTAGCGAGAGATGTTAAGAGTAACAAGAAGGGTTTCTTCAGGTATGTTAGCAACAAGAAGAAAGTCAAGGAAAGTATGGGCCCCTTACTAAATGAGGGAGGCAACCTAGTGACAGAGGATGTGGAAAAAGCTAATGTACTCAATGCTTTTTTTGCCTCTGTCTTCACGAACAAGGTCAGCTCCCAGACTACTGCACTGGGCAGCACAGCATGGGGAGGAGGTAGCCAGCCCTCTGTGAAGACAGAAGTGGTTCGGGACTATTTAGAAAAGCTGGATGTGCACAAGTCCATGGGGCCGGATGCGTTGCATCCGAGAGTGCTAAAGGAATTGGCGATGTGATTGCAGAGCCATTGACCATTATCTTTGAAAACTCATGGCGATCCGGGGAAGTCCCGGAAGACTGGAAAAAGGCTAATGTAGTGCCAATCTTTAAAAAAGGGAAGACGGAGGATCCTGGGAACTACAGGGCAGTCAGCCTCACCTCAGTCCCCAGAAATATCATGGAGCAAGTCCTCAAGGAATCAATTCTGAAGCACTTAGACGAGAGGAAAGTGATCGGGAACAGTCAGCATGGAGTCACCAAGGGAAAGTCATGCCTGACTAATCTAATTGCCTTCTGTGATGAGATAACTGGTTCTGTGGATGAAGGGAAAGCAGTGGACGTGTTATTCCTTGACTTTAGCAAGGCTTTTGACACGATTTCCCACAGTATTCTTGTCAGCAAGTTAAAGAAGTATAGGCTGGATGGATGCACTACAAGGTGGGTAGAAAGTTGGCTAGATTGTCGGGCTCAACAGGTAGTGATCAATGGCTCCATGTCTAGTTGGCAGCCGATATCTAGCGGAGTGCCCCAAGGGTCGGTCCTGGGGCCGGTTTTGTTCAGTATCTTCATTAATGATCTGGAGGATGGTGTGGATTGCACCCTCAGCAAGTTTGCGGATGACAGTAAACTGGGAGGAGTGGTAGATACGCTGGAGGGTAGGGATAGGATACAGAGGGACCTAGACAAATTGGAGGATTGGGCAAAAGAAATCTGATGAGGTTCAACAAGGACAAGTGCAGAGTCCTGTACTTAGGACGGAAGAATCCAATGCACCGCTACAGATTAGGGACCGAATGGCTAGGCAGCAGTTCTGCAGAGAAGAACCGAGAGGTGACAGTGGACGAGAAGCTGGATATGAGTCAACAGTGTGCCCTTGTGGCCAAGAAGGCCAATGGCATTTTGGGGTGTATAAGTAGGGGCATTGCCAGCAGATCGAGGGACGTGATTGTTCCCCTCTATTCAACATTGGTGAGGCCTCATCTGGAGTACTGTGTCCGGTTTTGGGCCCCACACTACAAGAAGGATGTGGAAAAAATGGAGAGAGTCCAGCGAAGGGCAACAAAAATGATTTCCACAGTATGCATCCGATGAAGTGAGCTGTAGCTCACGAAAGCTTATGCTCAAATAAATTGGTTAGTCTCTAAGGTGTCACAAGTACTCCTTTTCTTTTTGCGAATACAGACTAACACCGCTGTGACTCTGAAACCTGTCAAAAATGATTAGGGGTCTGGAACACATGACTTACGAGGAGAGGCTGAGGGAACTGGGATTGTTTAGTCTACGGAAGAGAAGAATGAGGGGGGATTTGATAGCTGCTTTTAACTACCTGAAAGGTGGATCCAAAGAGGATGGATCTAGACTATTCTCAGTGATAGCAGATGACAGGACAAGGAGTAATGGTCTCAAGTTGCAGTGGGGGATATTTAGGTTGGATATTAGGAAAACTTTTTCACTAGGAGGGTGGTGAAACACTGGAATGTGTTACCTAGGGAGGTGGTGGAATCCCCTTCCTTCGAAGTTTTTAAGGTCAGGCTTGACAAAGCCCTGGCTGGGATGATTTAGTTGGGGATTGGTCCTGCTCTGGGCAGGGGGTTGGAGTAGATGACCTCCAGAGATCCCTTCCAACTCTGATATTCTATGATTCTATGGCTCATTACAGAAGCAGCTTTGCCTCTCCTGGATTTGACACCTCCTCCTGGATTTGACCAGGGCTGGATATTATAGGGGGACACTTTAAAGGGACTTGGGGGCTGGGATACATCTATTGCAACCAGCAGGGCTGGTATAGCCCAGAGGAGAGTGCTTACATGGCTGATTATACTGGTTGTCAGGGAGCCAACACCCAGCTGACACAGGCAAGACTTCCTCATGCTGGAGGCAGGTGACAAGAAGGAGCCTCGCTACCCTGGGTGCCCTGAGGAGTGTCACAATTACACTGCACAGTAAGCCCAAGATCTGACTTGGGTTTCAGTCTCAGGCCCCCCTTCTGTTCAGACACTCGGTCAGCAGATACTCAGAACCCAGGTCGTGGGACCCTGCTGGAGGGTGGGTCAGAGCCCGAAGCCTGCTGAGACTCTGGTCCCAGCCCTGTCATTTTTTTGCAGTGGAGATGGCGGTCAAGCTGCAGACCTGAGTCAATGTGTGCAATATGGATGCATTAGCACAGCTGAGACACCTGGGTCCAGCAATTAAGCCCAGGCTTACATAGCAGTGTGGACGCTCAAGCACTGGAAACACAAAGTCCTCAAGCCAGGTCCCCGGGGACTGGGCATAGTCTGCAGTGTAGTCATACCCTGGATCACTTCCTAGCCCATCTTATCTGACCCAACTTTTTCAGCGATGGAGCAGTTTCTGTTGTGTACCCAGGCAAAAAAGAAGGGAAATTAGGAAATGTGTCCACAACTAGTGCCTTTGGGGGGTGGGGTGTAAATTGGGGAAATAGTGAATTAAAGTTTGTTTGCTCCCCCCTTCTCCTGCATAACAGAAATGTGCCCCAGCCAGGGTTATGAGGAAAGGGAGACACTGAGGTGTCATTGAAGTTCTTTCTCTGCTGTTCGTAGCACTGAAGAGCTAGTATGGACTAGCCTGTTCTGAACAGGTTTAGGTAGGATTGCAAATCACTGGCTGATGGTGCGTGCTGCACTCCCACTGTTGCTAGCAGTGAAAGGGAGATGCACTAAAGCAACACTGGAGGAATTTCACAGAAACCCTGCATGTAGAAATGGCCATCCTGCTTCCTTGCAAAGCAGTTACCACCTCCTGCCACACAGTACGAGATCATGAGCAGTAAATGTATCACTGTGCCTGGTATGATAGGAGCCAGGGTCCCCCGGGGACTGCAGGCTTGCAATGCTGCCTGAAGAGGGGTTACTGCAGATCCGGCAGTGTCACAGCTTAGTTGACCAAGTGATCTCATTGGTCAGAAACATTTCTTGAGTATATGTAAAGACGTTGTAAAACTGTGTCTCTGGGATAAAACTGTGACATCTGTGGAAGAAACGGCTGCTCTAGCAGATGCCTCTGAGCAGACCCAGTTATGTATCAAGAATAAATCACAGAAAGAGGCATTTAAACCTGATGGAAAGCAGGGTCCCCGTTTTTCTCCTGGGAAGAAGGTAAGAGGCTGAGAGGCTAGGCACCCACCTTTCCAAAGTCCTCTTCTCCTGGTAGTTTCTCTCCTGAAGGTGATGAGGAGACTAAAAGGTATTAAAGTGGAACTCCACTGAACATCTGAGAAATCACTGCCCTAAATTAAAGGAAACCAAGCCCCAACCTGCTCACGTGAATTCAGCTATTAATCCAGATACCTCTGATACAGGACTAACTTACCTGGCGAGTTTTGTAGAGGTTGGTTCTACACCTGTAATTAACAATATTAGTTTTGTAGGGGATGGCTCTTAAGAGCCAGATATGGGACATGTTGAAACAGTTAAAATGAATGACAGGGAATGCAAGCTGTGTAGAAACTTTTTAAAGACACCATAATAGAGGCTCAACTTAAATGTATACCCCAATTTAAAAAACATAGTAAGAGAACCAAAAAAGAGCCACCGTGGTTAAACAACAAAGTAAAAGAAGCAGTGAGAGGCAAAACGGTATCCTCTAAAAAGTGGAAGATAAATCCTAATGAGGAAAATAAAAAAGAGCATAAACTCTGGCAAATGAAGTGTAAAAATATAATTAGAAAGACCAAAAAAGAATTTGAAGAACAGCTAGCCAAAGACTTCAAAAGTAATAGCTAATTTTTTTAAAAATACATCAGAAGCAGAAAGCCTGCTAAACAACAAGTGGGGCTACTGGAAGATCGAGCTGCTAAAGGAGCACTCACAGGACGATAAGGCCATTGTAGAGAAACTAAAATAATTCTTTGCATCGGTCTTCACTGTTGAGGACGTGAGGGAGATTCCCAAAACTGAGCCATTCTTTTTGGGTAACAGATCTGAGGAACTGTCCCAAATTGAGGTGTCATTAGAGGAGGTTTTGGAACAAATTGGTAAACTAAACAGTAATAAGTCTCCAGGACCTGATGGTATTCACCCAAAAGTTCTGAAGGAACTCAAATGTGAAATTGCAGGACTACTAACTGTCATCTGTAACCTATCATTTAAATCAACTTCTGTATCAAATGACTGGAGGATAGCTAATGTGATGTCAATTTTTAAAAAGGGCTCCAGAGGTGACCCTGGCAACTACAGGCCAGCAAGCCTCACTTCAGTACCAGGCAAATTGGTTGAAACTATGGTAAAGAACAAAATTGTTAGACACATAGATGAACATAATTTGTTGGGAAATAGTCAACATGGTTTTTGTAAAGGGACATCATACCTCACCAATCTACTAGAATTCTTTGAGGGGGGTCAACAAGCATGCGGACAAAGGAGATCTAGTAGATATAGTGTATTTAGATTTTCAGAAAGCCTTTGACAAGCTCCCTCACCAAAGGCTCTTAAGCAAAATAAGCAGTCATGGAATAAGAGGGAAGGTTCTCTCATGGATTGGTAACTGGTTAAAAGATAGGAAACAAAGGGTAGGAATAAATGGTCAGATTTCAGAATGGAGAGAGGTAAATAGTGGTGTCCCCCAGGGATCTGTACTGGGCCCAGTCCTATTTAACATATTCATAAACGATCTGGAAAAAGGGGAAAACAGTGAGGTGGCAAAATTTGCAGTTAATTCAAAACTACTCAAGATAGTTAAGTCCCAGGCAGATTGTGAAGAGCTACAAAAGGATCTCACAAAACTGGGTTACAGGCCAACAAAATGGCAGATGAAATTGAATGTTGATAAATGCAAAGTGTTGCACATTAGAAAACATAATCCTAACTATACATATACAATGATGGGGTCTAAATTAGTTGTTACCACTAGAGAAAGAGATCTTGGAGTCATTGTGGGTGGTTCTCTGAAATCATCCACTCAATATGCAGCGGCAGTCAAAAAAGCAAACTATGTTGGAAATCCTCAAGAAAGGGATAGATAATAAGACAGAAAATATCATATTGCCTCTATATAAATCCATGGTACGCCCACACCTTGAATACTGCATACAGATGTGGTCACCCCATCTCTAAAAAGCTATATTGGAATTGGAAAAGGTTCAGAAAAGGGCAACAAAAATTATTAGGGGTATAGAACGGATTCCATATGAGGAGAGATTAATAAGACTGGGACTTTTCAGCTTGAAATAGAGGCACCTAAGGGCGGATATGATAGAGGTCTATAAAATCATGGGTGGTATAGAGAAAGTAAAGAAGGAAGTGTTGTTTACTCCTTCTCATAGTACAAAAACAAGGGGCCACCAAATGAAATTAATAGGTAGCAGGTTTAAAACAAACACAAGAAAGTATTTTTTCATGCAACGGACTGTCAACCTCTGGAACTCCTTGCCAGAGGGTGTTGTGAAGGCCAATACTATAACTGGGTTCAAAAGGGAGCTACATAGGTCCATTAATGGCTATTAGCCAGGATGGGCAGGAATGGTGTCCCTAGTCTCTGTCAGAAGCTGGGATTGGGTGACAGGGCATTGATCACTTGATGATAACCTGTCTGTTCATTCCCTTTGAAGCACCTGCCATTGGCCACTGTCCGAGGACAGGATACTGGGCTTGATGGACCTTTGGTCTGACCTAGTATGGCTGTTCTTATGTTCAAGGGCACACATTTCTTTGCTTAAACAGAGTGTAATTCAACAAGCTGACATGTTACCTGATGACATACAGAGCTTGTAGTGGGTGGATCCAGGGTTCCTGTCCCTTTTGCTAAAATTCATGCAATGTGGCAGGGCCTGGAAAGCACTTGGTTGAGGGGGTAATAGGTCTCCCTGCTGTCATGCTTGTTGGAAATGATTTTTTTTCCATTGTGCTAAAGCTGTCTGTGTAGTAATTCGCAGCAAAAGGGATAATAGTGTTAAAATCCCAGAGAAAGATCATAAAACCCGAGAATCTGCTGAGGAAGTGAGTGAAGGTCCCTCTGACTCCTCTGCAGCAAGGAGAAGCAGCATGCTTCCAGTAGGGTGTGTGTATGTGTCGGGACGGGGGTTTGAGACTGGCTCCAGCACCACAGAGCCAATGGGGATAAGTGCCTGTCATTGGAAAGGCTGTTCAATTGCTAACTGCCAGAGTTTTGCAGCTGAGCAAGGTCACACAGACCCCATGCTAGAAAGCATAGAGAGATGTGTCCTAGAGGAGGCTCCAGAGAAGGAAAATGGGGAAGTAATGTTGTTAACACATGAATGTCCCCATGCTGATCACTTGGGAGGGAATGCCCAAGACAGAGGGGCTGATTCAGCATCTGTCTGCCCAGACAAGCAGGCTGTGACTCAGACACAGAGAGGGAACTCTGTAACTGACCTTTCAGAGGGAAGCAGACATACAGCTAATTTCTCCAGTGTGCCGGTGCCATGCTGCTTTCACGTCCCCCTGGTTAATTTGTTTTTCCTGCTTACTTTACTTGAAAAGGTAACTCCCATTGTATTTGACACACAATGCCAAATTTACATTAGAGGTGGGGGAGATAACTACCTCCCCTCCTCTCTGGAAGAAATCTTGTTTCTCCCTGTGTTTGGTTTCAGACTTTAAAGCATAATATCAATAAATATCTGTAAGACCTCAGATAACATTAATTACATGCATTTCACAATGGTATTAGTGACCAGCACGTCACCAGCTTTCATTTGATACCGCACATGACATTTGTTATATATAAATACTATGACAGCTATGTGTTAGGTATAGTGAGTTTGTCAGGCCTGATAGGAGTTGCTGAAACACAATAATGAACCACCAATGGGGCCTCTGTCACAGACAAATTATAAGATTCTAAACAAAGTGGTTGTTACAAGGTCATAAGTTTCCTACATGTAGAACAAAGGCAACTAACCACTGTCTTTCTTGGGGACCTCCAGAATGCAGCAGTCAGTGCCCCTGCACTGACATCAGTAACACATTTCCCACCAGACACTGTCAATGGAAAAGCAGCAGGAATATCATGTATAACTCCAGGTTTCAGATCCACCTCAATGGCTAAACAAGCCCCAGCAGATGGAACTGTTTGAGAACAAGTGGCTAGGTGCTCAGAGCCACTGCAGTTTAGATACAGCAACTGGTAGTAACTTGAGTTGATTATGCTTCCTTGCCATTGTCAGATTATTTTTTTAATGAGTAACTTCTGGATTGTTGACTGTGGACACTGTCTGTGTCATGTGACTAAGGTAATTACTTCTGTCACCCTGTGCCCGATCAGATAGAGTGGTCTACTCTTAGCAGCACTCCTGTGTATCAGTCTCCTATTACACACATGAATTCCTGGGAGAGAGTAAGATGCATCACCTGACCTGGACTTGCCTCAGTTAAGGCGGCAAGATAATTCCCATGGCAGTGTGAAGCTTTGATCCAGCTTGGCTTACTACACTACCCCTTTTTCAAGGGTCATTACCCTATGTTCACCCTATATCTATCCCATCACATAATTCTCTTGGTTGTATCTTGTGCTTTGTAGCCTTCTCAGTTAATTTCTAATATATTATTCCCCACACCCCTGCACTGAATAAATAGATGTTTTCAATTTTTCCCTACCTCAGGTTTTTTCCTAGCATGTTGAGGGGGCAGATAACCGGCTTGTTTCTCTTCCTTATCTCCAGTAAGAAACCAAACATACCAAAAACCTAACTCAATGGGTAAACCCAAGTTCCCACCTGTCCTGTTATTAGCACAGCAGGTGTACAGATCAGAACTTGTTATTCAACAACAGAATGCCTGGCACAAGCTGCCCAGCAAAAATACTAGAGAGAGAACTTCTTTGTGCATCTGAAGAAGTGGTTTTTTACCCACAAAAGTTTATGCCCAAATAAATCTGTTAGTCTTTAAGGTGCCACCAGACTCCTTGTTGTTTTTGTGGATACAGACTAACATGGCTACCCCCTGATACTTAACACTTGCAATGTTCTCCCTCTTTTGCTTAGTACTATTAATGCAGATTATAATTCTAAAAGCACTGGTGGTTCTGAGATCATGAAGCTCCTAAAGCCTCCAATTTTTACTGATCCAGCTCTTTTGCTTTCAGCGTCAGCTACCACCACAGAGTCTTGCCTTTGAAGTACCTATGAGTTGGGTTAATGCCAGCTTCAGTGGAGGAAATCTGCTGACTTGTAAAGACAGCCTTGCAGGTAAGCCCCAAGGAAAAACTTTAAAAACCTGCTGGTTTCTCTTATTGAAAGCATTTCCTGTGGCTACTTCAAAGATTTCAAAGGCAGGTTTCACTGGTGCCCCGTACCACTGACGTACACACAGGAAATGCTCTCAGAAGGAGAAACTGGCAATGCAAAAGAGCAGTCTTCAAAGTACCCACAGGCAGACTTAATAGTCTTGTCAGTGGATTATTAAAGTGTGCCCACACATGCTTTAATGTGCCAGGCAACACAACTTTTGGTGTAGCACCTCCATGTGAACTGCATCGCCTAATGGCCTCTTCCTTTCTTTGGTGGGTGCTACCTCTGGTTCAGTGACCAGGGAAGGAATCCTTAGCACAGGGAAGTGTATTCAGCATCAGGGGCATCAAAGGAGAGGTCTTTAAAGGTCTACTCAAACTGCCAAGCTTTATGACCATAGGTTGTAGGTGGGGGCAGGATCTATTATTCCATTCAGGTTCTCATACCATGCTCCTCACCCTGGTATCCAAAGCTGGTCAAAAGTTTTCACTGGAGACTTTTTTTTTTTTGGATTGAACATGGCCTTTCTGATTTTTCACTGAAACACTCACAAATCCAAACATCTCTCTCTTCTTCCTCTCCCCAACATTTTTCTTTTCCCCTAATGTCGCTGACCTGCGGGGTGGGGGTGGGGTATTTATATTTAAAAATTGGGAAACATCAACATGTTTTATGAAATAGCTGTGTTTTGAACTGAAGTGCCCATATTCTGTCTTCCTCCTGAATAAACCTATCTTCCAGCTGGTGTAGCTGCTTCTGCTGTGCCACTGTCCTAGTGAAGAACTGTTGTATGCAGTGTAGCTGTAGCCATGTCGTTCCCACCTTGTCTGTCTAGTGAAGAGCTGTCATGTTATCTTATGCTGTGATGTAGTATTGTATTTGGGGCTTTAAAAATGCCTTCCATCCAAGAATATTAGCACACTCCACACATGTTAATGAATTAACCTGCACAATGCCTCTGACAATCAAGTAGTAGTATCCCCATTTTAGATGAGCAAACGGAGGCAAAATTAAGTGAAGGGGTGGGGTGGGGCAGTTCATGCTTTATAGGCCCAGGTGTAGCCCAGGCCTGGATTAGGCTCAGGCAGCTCCAGTTCAGGGGAGCTGGGCTCAGTCGAAACACAGAGACCAGCTACCCTGTGACAGTCCATTACTAGATGAAAGTGGTAGAATTATCAGTAACTGTGTAGAAAAGGCAGAACTTTTTAATGAATCTCTGTTCTGCAGTTGGGGGAGTGGGGAACAGATGAAGTCTCATCATTTGGTGATACCTGTGGAATGGAAAGTGTGTTATCTCAGGAGGAAGTTAAAGAGTAGCTACTAAGAGTTTTAAAACAGGTGGCTATGGAGCTCGCTGAACCACTAATGTTGCTTTTCAGTAAATCTTGGAACACTGTGGAAGTTCCAGAAGACTGGAAGAAAGCTAATGTTGTGCTAGTATTTAAAAAGGGTGAACAGGATGACCTGGGTAACAATAGGCCTGTCAGTCTGACATTGATCCTAGGCAAGATAATGGAGCAGCTGGTATGGGACTCAATGAATAAAGAATGAAAGCAAGGCAACATAACTAATGCCAGTCAACATGGGTTTATGGAAAATAAATCCTGTCAAACTAACTTGATAGGTTTCTTTTATGAGATTACAAGTTACGTTGATAAAGGTAATAGTGTTGATGTAATACGCTTAGACACCTGTAAGTTATTTGACTTGACACCACATGACATTCTGATTGAAAAACAGAATGGTATTTGTCTATTCGTGGTCCCACACAGCGACATGGGGAGCTACACCAATCTGGTTCCAACTCTGCATTTAAATCCTTGTTGTGACCCAGCCCTCTGGCCAGATCCTTAATAGTCACTGTCCACTTCAGGAAAATGGGGAGTTGGAAGTTCTGTGGCCTGGGTTTAGGACTTCCTTCTCCAAAAGTCTTTGGATGGAGTAAGTAGGAGGAACCTAGGCCTGCCCAATCCATTGGGTTCCAGCTCAGGATTCTTGTTTGGAACAGCCAGAGCTCGTCCTTATCAGTTCCTTGAGCTACTTGCTACTGCTCCTTCTCTGTAGACTTCCCCAGCTTCTTGTCCTGCTTCTCTCCTTTTTGGAGTATTGATTTGTCTGGTAGCGTCTCACCAGTGTGCTGGAGGGATCATCTCTCTACAATACCTCTGCTTCGCTAGCAGCTGCCCCCTCACCTGCCTTGCAGCCCTTTTATCCTCTCAGCTGCAGTTGGGCTGCCAGTCAGCGCTGGCTGAGCAGGCAGGCAGTCGCTTCCTTAACCCTTTGGCTGCCAAATCAGCATGGGGTGTATAGACCCCATGACAGACCTCTCTTTCAATATGTGTCCTTCATATGGTTCAGCCATTTCAGCAGAGCATGTTTGGTCACTAATCCACAGCAGTTGCCTAGCTGATAGTAGCATAGTGTCTGAGTGGCCTACTTCATTGTGAGACATTCCTTTTGGAATATCGCATAGGCTCGTTCATGAGGAAGTAACTTGCAGTTCAAGTATAACACCTGATGTTCCTCCTTGTCATGTTCTTGGGACAGCATCACGCCTGTGATGATGTCTGGAGTATGAAGAGCCTCTCAAAGTCTGGAGTTCATAAAACCAGTTAACTACATAGAATCTCTTTAATTTTTTGTAAAGCTACTTGGGCATTTGGCGGTCTGATGTACCTTTCAGGGGCTGGAGCCCTTAGTTCTGTAAGGGGTGCCACTAGTGTGGAAAACATCAGTACCAATTTTCTAGAATAGTTTGCTAGGCCTAAAAAAGCCCATACCTGTTTTTTGGTCATGGGTGTGGACAGTCTCTCAAGGCCTGCACTTTATCAATTATGGGTCTGATTGCCCCATCTCCCAGGAAGTACCCTAGGTGTTGGGTCTCTTTCTTGATGATAGCATATTTGGCTGGGTTCACTGTCAGTCTGGCAGCCTTTAAGGAGTGTAAAACAACTGTGACTTTCCCTGTGTCTCCCAGTCCTGGCTGAAGATGACTTCATTCTCTAAGTAGGCAGCCACATAATTGGTATGTGGTCACAGGATCTTATGCATTAAGTGTTGGGAAAGGGCTGCTGTACCATGTAGGCTGAAGGCCCTGGCTGTAAATTCATAGTCCCTGGGATGTCTTCTCCCAAGGTGCTCTTGTCAGGGGGATTTGCCAATATCTATGGTCAGATCTAATGTCGTTATACACCAGGCTTGCTCCAGGTGAGACATAGGGTTGGCATTAGACTTGTTCACTTAACAGAAGTCTATGCAGAATCTGACTAAGTGGTTGGGTTTGGGGACCAGAACTGTTGGACACTTTGAGATTCCACAACAACCCCTAACCTTCGCATCTTCTCAACTTGTCTTTCAAGGACCTGGTTCCCACACCACTTTCTCTGGCTCAGTAGAACATCAGACTTGTTTGTCCCAGCCTCTCTGAGAAGATGGTATTGAACTTGCTTACCAAGAGCCCAGCCTGCCTTTGTTGCCTGGGGGTCAAGCGTTCACCTAGTTGGATCTCTGAGCCTCTAACAGGCATTGGTATTTATGGTCCTAGTTCTGGTTTATAGAAATATGGGGCTGTAAGGAACCATTCTTTGGCTGTCCAGGCTTTTAATAGATTGATATGATTTGTTTTTCCTTCTTCCAGTCTGACTGCCGAAACTCAGCACTGGCCTGACCTTCTGGGTACTCTCAAATGGGCCCTGCTATTTTGCTAATAAGTTAGATTCCCAGGTGAGTAACAGTACTAGTACCTGCTCACCAGGCTTGAACTCGCTTAATCTGGCTCCTTTGGTATAGGAACCTGTTCTTGGATCACCTGGGCTCTTTATAGGTTCTGCTGTGCAAAGTTGTGAGAAACCTTCAAGTGGTCCCTAAGTTGTAGAATATACTATACCACATTAAGAATTGGCCTGTTCCTCTCAGTCCTCTTTCACTAAGCTCATCATGTCCCTCAGCTGGGGACCACAGAGAAGCTCAAAGGAGGTGAAACTCATTGAGGCCCTTGAGTCTTATTATATCATGAACAGAAGGCGAGGGGAGAAAAGCAGCTCTCAGCAGCAGTCAGTCTTAATGAAGTGCTTGATCATTCCCTCTAGGGTCAGATTGAACCTCTCAGCTAGGGCGTTGGCCTGGGGGTGATACGCAGAGGTAAGTTCTTAGTTCACAGTAAGTTGCATACTACTTTCATCAGTCTGGAGGTAAAATTCACACCCTGGTCAATTAAAATCTCCCTAGGTAGTCCTACCGTCACAAATATCTTAAATTCCAATGCTATCACCTGGACTGTGGTTTGAAGGGGAATGGCTTCTGGGTAATGAGTGGCATAGTCTATCATGACCAGAATGTCCTCATATGCAGCAGAACATTTTTCTGTTCTGCTTCCAAGGTCTATTCCTACTCATGGAAGTACCATTTGAACCAACAGAAGGGAAGCTAATGGGGCTGGTTTTACCCACTTCAGGGCCACTAATTGGCAGTCAGACGGGATGCCTCTTACCTCCTTGTGGATCCTCAGCCAAAAGTAGTAAGGCAAGAGACAGGTGAGCATTTTTTCATGGCCAGGTGTCCCACCACTGGTATTTCATGGGACAGCCTCAGTAACTCTTTTCTGAATATGCAGGGTATGGGTATCTGGGCAAACCTTCCAGCACCTGCTGGAGGTCTCATAGTTCAAAGCATGGCAGTCAGGTAGAAAATTCTGGTCTTATTACCTCTCAGTCTACAAGAGCTATCCCTTTCTTCATAAACGCTCTAGATAGAAGGCATACTCATTTTGTTGCTCAAGACGTAAATTAGAGAACACCAATGGTTTCCCACCATCAGTGGGACTTGGCTCAGGAGGTGGAACTCTGGAGATGTAGGCCACTGTGGCTCTTCCAATTCAACCACACAACTGTCTACGTTCCTCTTGCACAAGTTTTGCCCCTCATGTCCTGTGGCATGCTTTGACTGTTTGGTTCATTGGGTCTTTGTCTAGAGCAGGAACAGGTCCTTGTCTTCAAAAGGAAAGAGTCCCGAACATCTGTTCTTTTACCTCAGCCCCTCTGTCACCGCATCAATAAAGTCTGTGTCACGGGGTTTTCCATGCACCACTTGTCTGCTGCCTCTTCCCTGTCACTGTGGGGATTAGCTCTCAAGGTCGACGTCCCTTTCTGTGGTTGCACGCCGATGCACTGTCTCTCTCTCTCAGGTCTGAAGCTCCTCTCATCCCCGGAACTGCAGCGTCCTCTTCGTGACTCAGTCCTCCAGCTAGGTCACTCAGCATTTCCCCACTTCGGGGGTACAGTCCTTCAATTGTCTCTCTCTCCCACAGTGACCTAGGCAGTCTTCCTGTTCACAGCCTTGCCAGTCTATGCCATGCCCTCGGTGGCTGGTAGGGGAACCCAGGTCAGCCCACTACTTTGGATTCCAGTCCAGGGACCCTACACCCAGCAGTCTGGGCTTTCCTCTCCTAGCCCTCACTGCTCCTTCCCTGGACTGCTTCCTACACTTCTGGTTTCCCTGATTTCTCTGGGTGTACCAGTTCCAATCCTCTTCCTAGGGAGTGACTGCAGCCTACAACTCTCTGCATCCTCCAAACACTCCTCCCTCTTCCCAGGGAGTGACTGCTCTTTCCCAGCAGCAGCCCTTCTCTGTTGCCAGCTACCTGGTTTTATAGGCCCCACCTATTCCTGCCCAGCTGAACCAGCTTGCAGTTAGTTCCCTGGCTCTCCCTTCAGGTGCAGCCTTTGGAGTTAATAGGCCTACCTAAAATCCTTAACTCCTTCCAGTCCTGTGTGGGGTGGACACCCCATCGCAGTCTATAACAACATCTTGAAGTGGGACCAATCCCAACCCAGATGGCCTGGGTAGGGCAACTGGTGGCTATGCCTATTGTGACAAACTGGTGGCTATTATGCCTCTTGTCCTCCAGCAGTTAAATGGACCTTTGTTCATGGATCACAGAAATGTAGGCCTTGAAGGGACCTCAAACTCACCAAGTCCAGCCCCCTGTGCTGAGGCAAGACCAAGTAAACCTAGATGATCCCTAACAGGTGTTTGTCTAACTTGTTCTTAAAAACTTCCAGTGATGGGGATTCCACAAGCTCCCTTGATAGCCTATTCCAGAGATTAACTACCCTTACAGTAAGAGTTTTTTCTTATATCTAACCTACGTCTTCCTTGCTGCAGATTAAGCCCATTATTTCTTGTCCTACCTTCAGTGGACATGGAGAGCAATTGATCACTATCCTCTTTATAACAGCCCTTAACATTTTGAAGACTGTTATCAGGTTCCCCCTCAGTTGTCTTTTCTTAAGATTAAACGTCCAGTTTTTTAACTTTTCTTCTTAGGTCAGGTTTTCTAAACCATTTAGCACTTTTGTTGCTATCCTATGGACTCTCCAGTTTGTCCACATCTTTACTAAAGAGTGGCACCCAGATTTGGACACAATACTCTAGCTGAGGCTGGCCTCACTAGTGCTAAGTAGATCAGGACAGTTACCTCCTATGTCTTACATACGACATTCCTGTTAATACACCCCAGAATGATATTAGCCTTTTACCAACTGTGTCACATTATTGACTCATATTCAACTTGTGATCCACTAAAATCCCCACATCTTTTTCAGAGGTACCAGTACCTAGCCAGCTATTCCCATTTTGGAGTTGTATATTTGATTTTTCCTTCTTATGTATAGTACTTTGCACTTAACTATCTTTAATTTCATTTTGTTGATTTCAGACCAATTCTCCAATTTCTCAAGGTTGTTTTGAGTTCTAATCCTGTCCTCCAAAAGTGCTTACAACCCCTCCCAGTTTGGTGTCATCCATACATTTTGTAAGCGTACTCCCCACTCCATTATTCAAGTCATTAGTAAACACACTGAATAGTACTGGACCCAGTACTGACCAATGTTAGACCTCACTAGATACATCCTCCCAGTCTGACAGCAAACCATTAACTACTCTTTGAATATAGTCTTTCAACTAGTTGTGCATTCATCTTATAGTAATTTAATCTAGACCACATTTCCCTAGTTTGCATATTAGAATGTCATGTAGTACTGTGTCAAAAAGCTTTACTAAAATCAAGATACACCTACTGCTTCCTCCCACCCACTACACCAGTAATCCTGTCAAAGAAGGAAATTAGGTTGGTTTGGCATGGTTTGTTCTTGACAAATCCACGCTAGCTATTCCTTATAACCCTACAGATGCTTCCCGGGTTACGCAAGACCCGACTTACGGAAATTCACACTTACAGAAAAAGTTCCATAAGCTAGAAATAGGAGGGGATGGTTTTTTGTTTGTGTTTTTTGTGTAACATTTGGGTATATGTTTCCGACTTGCACAAAATTCGAGTTACACAAGGCTTTCCGGAACAGAACAATTGCGCAAGTCAGGGAGCGTCTGTATTTTCCTCTAGGTGCTTACAAATTGATTTAATAATTTCTTCCAGTATCTTTCCAGGTATCAAAGTTAGGCTGACTAGTCTAGTCTATAATTCCATGAGTCCTCTTTTTCCCCCCTTTTTAAACATAGTTACTATGTTTGCCCTTCTCCAGTCTTCTGGGACCTCACCCATCCTCCAGGAGTTCTCAAAGATAATGATTCTGAGATTGCTTCAGCTAGTTCATTAAGTACCCTAGAATGAATTTCATCAGGCCATGCCAACTTGAATACATCTAACTTATCTTTAACCTGTTCTTTCCCTATTTTGCGTTCCTTCCCCCTTGTTGTTAATATTAATTGTGTTGAGTATCTAGTCACCATGATCCCTTTTATTGAAGACTGAAGCAAACTAGGCATTAAAACACCTCAGCCTTTTTGATATCATAGGTTATTAGCTTGCCTTCCATGCTAAGTAAAGGACCTACACTTTCCTTCATCTTTCCCTTGTTCCTAATGCGTTTAAAGAACGTGTTTTTATTGCTCTTTATGTTCCATGTTAGATGTACCTTTTTTGTGCCTTCACCTTTCTGATTTTGTCCCCATGTACATGGGCTATATCCTTTTGTACTCCTCCTTAGCAATTTGTCCATCTCCACTTTTTATAGGATTCCTTTTTGATTTTCAGGTCATTAAAGGCTTTCTGATAAAGCTATATTGGCCTCTTACTGTTCTTCCTATCTTTCCTTTACATCAGGATAGTTTGCCAGCTGTGCCTTTAATATTGTCTCTTTGAGAAACAGCCAGCTCTCCTGAACATCTTTATCTCTTAGATTTTTTTCCAACAGACCTTACCTGCCAGTTTTGAGTTTGTCAAAGTCTGCTTTTTTTAAAAAAAATCCATTGTCCTTATTCTGCTGCTCGCTTTCCTTCCTTTTCTTAAAATAATGAAATCTAACATTTTATGATCACTTTTACCCAAATTGCCTTCCACCTTCAAATTCACAACCAAATTCTTGCTGTTGGTCAGAATCAAGTTTAAAATGGCTGTTTCCCTTGTTGCTTCATTCCCTTTCTGGAACAAAAAGTTATCCCCAATGCATTCCAAGAACTTATTGGAAACTTGGTGTTGTGTTGTCATATAACTTTTCCAACAGATGTCTGCCTGGGTAATTAAAGTCTCCCATTACAACCACATCTTGTGTTTTGGATATTTCTGTTGTTTGTTCTAGAAATGCCTCATCCAGCGCGTCTTTCTGATTTGGTGGTCTACAGTAGTTCCCTACTAAATGTCACCCTTATTTTTTCCCCTTTTATCTTTACCCAGAGATTCTGAACTGGTCTGCCTTTCACCTTCTTCTGGACCTCAGAACAAGTGTATATATTTGTGATGTATAATGTGACCCCCTTCTTCCCTTTTTTTCCTGCCTGCCCTTCTAAACAGGCTATGCTCCTCTATACCAATATTCTAGTCATGAGATTTGTTCCACCAAGTCTCTGTGATGACAGTTAAGTTCAATTTCTTCCTCTTTATTCCTCATACTCCTTGCATTTGTCTATAGACATCTAAGATTTCCCTCTTGTTGCTCTTTTGAACCTATTGTAATTTTCCATGCTGCCTTCTCTTACCCCTACCTCCCAACATCTAGCCTTCTGTTAAGGTTGTCTCTCTTTATGCTTAGCTGTGGGCTCTTTGTCACCTGTCCCCTTTGAACCTAGTTTAAAGCCCTCCTCACTAGGTTGGTAAGTCAATGAGAAGATGCTCTTCCCCTTCTTAGTCAGGTGGACCCCAGGTCTTTTCAAAACACATCCTTCCTGGACCATCATCCCATGGTTGAGGAAGCTGAAGCCCTCCCATCAATACCATCTGCACAGCCATGCATTAATCTCCAGGATGTGCATGTCCCTGCCTGGATCCTTACCTTCAACCTGGAGGACAGACTAGAACATCACCTGAGCCCCTGACTCCCTCTCCCTCACTCCCAGAGCCCTGTGGTCACTACTGATCTGCTCGACATCCTATAAGGCAGTATCATTAGTGCCCATGTGGATGAGCCCCATGGAGTAGTGGTCAGGCAGACTGATGAACCTCAGCAACCTTTCTGTAACCTCTTGGATGCAGGCTCAAGGCAGGCAGCACATCTCCTGGGACATACATCAAGTTGGCAGATGGATGCCTCGATTGCCCTTCAAAAGGGAGTCCCCAAGCACCAGCACCCTATGCCTCCTCCTCTTGCGTGTAGTGATCATGAGGCTCCAAGTCTTAGGAAGAGATGACCCCTCCTTCTCTGCAACTGGGGTTTGCTCTTCACCTCCTGTTGCCAATACAGCCTACTGGTCCTTGACAGAGATGGATGGGGGACCTGGGTGACTGGTGGACCACTCTCTACTGGCCAAGGTGGCCAGCAACTAGTCTTCTGCCCATAGAGCAGCTGGTTTTCCTTTGTCTTCTAATGCCAGTGTATTCATCTGTAGTCGGCTAGCATCCTTCAACCCAGATGTTTCCATGTGCGTCCTATCCAAGTCCTTGTGCTGCTGGATGTTATGCAGATGAGCCCCCTCCTCCTGCAGCTCTCTTACCTGTTTCCTGAAGAACTCCAACAACAGACACTTCTCACTCCACGTGGTTCCCCCTGCCTGGCTTTCGTCAGTGGGAACATGCAGTCCATATTCCCAGCAAGTCAAGACCAGGGCCTGGGTGGAAGCCTCCAGGGTCAGGATGCTTGTTTGGTGGGAGTCCCATGGTGCAGGCAGAGGAAGTGGCGCTGGCAACATGTTGTTTTCCTCCCACTGTGGTCTCTTCTTTGTCGGGTACCTGCAAGTTAAGGAAAGGGGAAAAAATAACACAACCCTACCTCCCTGCCTTTCTCTACTGGCTAACTCCCTTGTCTTCCAGCTGCATTCGTCTCACCAGCCACTCAGAGCCTGCATGTTTTTTAAAGCCTGAGCCCCACGCACAGCTGGTATAAGGGACTGGGCATAGGCAGTCTGACCTAGCAGTCATAGATGGTCTGGGGTCTGCATGTCACTGAGCAGGAGTTGGAGGAATCCCAAGAGCCAGGTTCAGTAAGCAAGAGTCAGTCAGGCCATGGTCAGAGACCGGAGGCCAGAGGTAGTACGAGGCTGGAATCAGGAGGCAAAAGTCAGGGTCGGAATCAGGCTGGGATCAGAGACCAGGATAAGGAGACAAGGTGAAGTCTGGACTCACAGCAAGCCAAAGTCTGTGTGGTTGCCCAGACAACTTCCCAGGGGAATCCCCAGGGTTAAATAGAGGGCTAATGACTAATGAGACCAAGAAAATGGAGGTGTTTAATGCTTGATGAAAAAGAGAACCTGGGGAATTATAGTCAGCCTAACTTTGATACCCGGAAAGATATTGGAACAAATTATTAATCAATTTGTAAGCATCTGGGGGATAATAGGGTTACAAGAAATAGCCAGCATGGATTTGTCAAGAACAAATCATGCCAGCCCAACCTAATTTCCTTCTTTGACAGGGTTGCTGGCCTAGAGGATAGGAGGGAGTCAGTATGTGATTTTTTAGTAAGGCTTTTGACACAGTCCCACATGACATTCTAATACGAAAACTAGGAAAATGTGGTGTACATGAAATTATTATATGGTGAGTGAACAGATGTCTGAAAGACTGTACTCAGAGTAGTTATCAATGGTTTGCTGTCGAACTGGGAGAGCATATCTAGTGGGTCCTGCAGGGGTCAGTCTTGGGTCTAGTACTATTCAATATTTTCAATATATATGTATGTTTTAAATGCATTAGAGGTACATGTAATAATCCACATACTTTATATAGCTTATGATCCATGCACATAAATAATTATGAATTAAGATCAGTGACTTTTTTCCTCAGTTGAATTACAAAAATGTGAACTAGTTTTTTTTATATACAAGTGCATCTTATTGCATAATACTGTAGTAACATTACTGAAATACCATTGGAGACCGAGAGAGATTCCCCTTATGATGGCATGGAACTCCCAAGGAAACTAATGCCAACAAGTGTGGAGCTCTACATTGTAGTAGAAAATGTTTAAAGCTGGATCCACCCTGCACCACTTTAATCCTTGAATAGAGGGCTAGGATCTTCTAAATTCATTCTGTATTAACAGCTTTGCTTCCCTCATTGTGTCATTCTGGTATGCTCTACTTTTCACTGACCGCATAATTCTTCTTTCTTTCCCACTACTGCTTTCTCATAGAAACATCAATAGCAAATATAATGAAAAACAGATGGATAAATACACTGAAAGCAATAAGTGATTTAAAAATTCCTTAGCATAATTTATGCTCTCAATTTTGAATGGTTTCTCAAAAAGCCACATGCAGCCATTTTCTCTGTATCTGTAAAATAACGACCATCACAGTGTCAATATTCCCTATTTTTCATCTCATTTCTAGCCTTTAGATAATATGGTGGGCTAATATATCTAGCAGTTGAACAGTTGGTGAGCAAAGAACTGGGTAATTCTCCAAAACGAGGGATGATGTAGTGAATATGCTTTGTGTGGTTTTGAAAATAATTAGTTCCATACATAACATACAAAAATACAGCTTTATGAAACCGAAGATGTGCACTGAGTAAGCAATCATACTTGGGTAAATCAAAAAACACTAATAATAAGTCTGTGTATTGTAATTAATATCACAGGTGCAAAAATGCACTCTGATGTAGTAATGGATTTAGGTTTCTGTCTGCTCTGGTTTAACAGAAGCTAGAGTGTCAAGAACACTTGTATAGAAGAAACAAGTGGCACAAATGTGTGTGTATGTAAATAATCATGTACAATAGATTAATAGATTCTAAGGCCAGAAGGGACCTCTGTGATCCTAGTCTGACTTTCTGCTTAACGCACACTATAGGAACTAGTGCAGTGGTTCTCAAGCGTTATTTGTCCACATACCACCAGCTTGAAAAACTGATGTCTCCTTTCTGTGCACGTTCTTTTTAAACATCTCCAATTTTTAGATAGTGCCTCAAAGAGAAACAGGTTGAAGCAACTACTCTTCTGCTACTATTACTACCTTTGTGTTACTATAATGGCAAGGAGCAGATGGCACTGTGATCTATTTTGATGAGCACAGCTGAACAACGTTCAGATTTGACTTTAACTTGTCTTTTAAATAGGAAGTTCCTGCTATTTTGTATCCGGATCATTGCTGAACATGAGCCAGGCTTGGCTGGAAGGGGAGATGGGGGTGGGGGGTGTCTTTACTGGGATCTTCACCACCCGGAGCCTCTTTGTTAGTATATAGGCTTGTCTGCCAGCCTGAGATAGAATTTTGGGTTTGATGCTCTGATACTCCTATCTTATACTAATATGTGTGAAGAACAATGAACAAAGAGACTGTTGCATTTCCCACAACTAGATGGGGCTTTTAGTACAATGGGAAAAGATAAGGGATACAGCTAAAGTGTTTCTGGGCATGGTGGGAATGTAATATATGACCGCACACTTAGACTGCCTCAACTCCTTATCTCAAGGCAAGGTCAAGCAACCAGTTAGGAGGAGCAAGGAGGGCTGGGCGGAAGGCACAAGAAACACTAAAAGCCGAAGAGAGACTTGGCCTTGGCCAGAACACAGCCTCACTCCTTACCTTCCATGGGGTACAAAAGCGGTGGGACGAAGACCCCAACTCATGACTCTCAAAAATGGAACAGGATCGTAAGTTGTAAGGGGTGTGACTAGGGGCGTGCACTGCAGGTTGGAGGAGATGGGAATGGGGAACGGGGACACAGGCAAGGCTCAGAGCTGGGAAGATGGATATGAGGTAAAGGGTCTGCGGTGTCAGAGCTGGGAACGGAACACTAGGAAACAGACTCTGCTGGTGTGTACAGCTATGAATATGCTTGCTTGGAACTAACCCCAATAAACATTGAATTGCCTGCTCTTCAGACTTCTGGTCTTCTGCTTTCTGTCTGCATGACAAGAACCAGGGGAGAGGGTGAAGGGAAAGCCCTCTAACATCTTGGTGCTGTTACTCGGATGCATCATGCTGGACAGGTAAGTAGCAGCCATGTAAGTCCCCAACTGTCTGTGCAGCTGTTTGGAGGGGTATGACAGACTCTCATGGTGGTAGTTGTGGGGCCTTGCAAGATGGGATCAATCTGGGATGAGATTAAAAAGGAGATGGGGACGGTGTTGGGGACACAGAGGGATGGGGGCTGGCTGAGGAGCCCACCCTCCTTGGTAAATGGGTAGCAGAATGAGGTCTGTGCCCATGGGGACAGGATGCTTTCCAGGGAAAGGAGGCAGTTAAGTCCACTTGTAAGAGGTTTGAAGTAAAGACAGCATTATGGGAGGCTGCCAGTAATCTTTCAAGTTCAGTGCTACTCCAGCAAAGGCAACTGGAGGATTGTAAATTAGAGTTAGGAGTGGCTAAAGATAATTTTGCAAAACAGGGTTTGGAGTCAGAAGCAGAGTTAACAGACCATCTTAAGAGAGGGGAGCTGCGACTTGGTTGTATGGGAATGAAGAAACAAAATATTTCAAAGTGAAAAGCAGATAGTGAGCCAGTTAGCTCATGGAGGTGCTTGGAAGCAGTTGACTGCAACGGAGAAAGGCACTCCTGCAACTCACTTGAGGTGCAAACAAAAGAAACAGACACTGGGGGAACAAATTCAGGGTTTGCAGGAACAGGTAACAACCCTCACTCTTCTCCCAGAGCGGGGATAAAAATCTAGGGGTAAGGGTTCTCAACTGTTTTAACTGACAGCCTGTACTTCAAACTAACCTCACATGGTTAATCGGTTGCTTTCTACCCCACCCACCTCTCTCACACTTTCGGTTTTCTGAAGTTTTAATGGAGGGTACTTTGGATACTTAGTGAAAAGTTTTTTTGGACAAAGCATGACAGAAGTCTGCTGGATTCCATTTAAATTTTTGGAGCAAAAGATCCATGGGTGACCATGGAGACAAATGTTTTACTGCCTTTTTAAATAATCCCAAAGTAAAGGAAGCACAGAGTAAGGCAGCTGTGTCGCAGAGGTTACAGGCAAAATGTACCACCTTAAAGAATTGAATTCAGAAGTAAGTGATTTAAAGTGAGTGAAGAGTTACAAGTAGCTTTGGCAGAAATTAATGCTAGAGTTTGGAGGGAATTTGAAGGGAAGTAAACAGTTGGGAGTTGTGGAAATGTTAAAAAGTAACGGTTGTGAAGATGTTAAAGAGTAACAGTTGTGGTGTCATAAGAAAGAAGTTTTTGGTTTGATAATAAAATCCAGCTATGTAAATATATGTTCAACTCGGTACAGTCATATTAGGTGGAACCCTGGTAGTTAAACAAATTATACAAGGGGGTCAGGTGGCTACTATCACCACTGTTTTTATCCCCAGTTTTTCTTTACAGTTATTCTGAAGGAAAATGGGCCCTTTTCCCACAGAAATGGTTTGTAAATATGATTTAATCAAAATCACTAAAGAAATATAAGGGGTTTCCATTGAAACTTGACTGTCTCTGATTGTACAAGATGGGAATGTAATCTGAATACAGTTGTGAAAAAAAAAATTAATGAAAGCAGTGCGAGGGTATTAGGCAAAAGAGAATTTGTGTGTGTGTGTGTGTGTGTGTAAATATTTTTGTGTAATTATGTAAGGTTTTAAGGACCTATACCAGCAATCATGGTTTGTAAAATCCTGTTTGTTGGTTTAAGATAAATTGGGTTGGTTTTGTTTTATTTTTTAAATTAAAAAAAAAAAAAAACCCAATGCCACTAAAACTCCATTTGAATCTCTCATTCAGAGTTGCAACACTGACAGACTCCTGTGCCAGAGAGAGCCAGCAAGTGTGATGTGGCTTTGGTATTTAGCATGTAACCCTTTGGGTACTTCCATCTTTTTATAAAGTTTAATATCTTTTTTAAATAAAGACCAAAGAATGTGGCCCTGGCTGGGGCAGCCAGAACTGGGAGTATGGGGAGAAATTCTGGATCCATATTTTGGCAATAAATAGCAGCTAAGAACTGCAGGAGAGGAACAAAAAGTTAAGACAGTGCACCTCTGAAGCAAAGGTAGGGTGAAATGTACAAAGAAGCAATGTAATGACATGACATGCTGTTTCTAGGGACTTTATTAAATTGAGTGAAACCTCTGATTATACATATTTAACAAAGCAGGCATATCTATCAAATCTTAGTGTATTCAAAAAAGTTGGACAGGTGCTGCTGGGCTTCTCTGAAAGTGAGTGTACTTTGAGTATTGAATAAATGGTAACCAAATAGTGAAGTATCTATTTGTCCTCTGTCTATTTTGCTGGGTATGTAACTGGTGCATTCATTTTTCCATAACAACCTCCCATATTTTAAACATTCCTCTAGAGTTGGACTATTTGTTTTCCTATGAGAGGCCACCAGTAATCTAGCAGCCACCCTGAACTTACTCTTGGCCTTTCATTATTCTGTATAAAGTCTAACACCACCCTCAGTATTCCTGCTAGGATTTTACCTAGGATGATTACAGACCTATTTTGAAACAAGAAAGATATCCTTGGCAAAATGTTCATTTTTGACAGTGGCTGCTCTTCACAACCAAAAAACTGCATACTTCCCCAAATACTCCAGATCTTTTTTCATTTGCTGAAGCAGTGGTTTGACATTTTAATCACAGAGCTCTTCTAGGTTGTTTTGAGATTTGAACTCTCAGGGATCGTATAGAACTTGTTGCTGATTTGCATCCAAAAGTTTTCTGGAAGAATGACTTCTCAGAGTTTGGCAAATTAATAGCTCACATTTCAAATTTGGCATAATTTACTGTGAATCCAGATGTTTTCCCAAAGTCATGGATTTCTTTCATTATTTATTTTAGGAAAATGTTTGGGTTAGATAAAAATATTAGATAGTCATCCTATAAAGTTGTTTTCTGATGTGTTCCTGCAAGGTTTATTCTTTCATAGTTTCATTGTTCCTTATCCTCTGGCCATGGAGCCTTTTGCACAATGTGAAAAGTAAAGGAGACAATGAATATTGCTGCCTAGTCCCTCTGTGTAACTCGAACAGGGGGAGCTATAACCCCATTAACTTGCACAGCTGCTTTTGGTATAAAGAGGCTCACTATACTCTTTACTACCCTGAAAGGGGAGAGACTCTTAACAATCCATCCAGCAAGTTGGAGTCTTAGTGAGCAACTACCAGACAAGGCGCTAGTTGGTGATTGGCTGAACGAAAAGAAAACTGAGGGAGACTTGCCATAACACTCACTCAGCTTTGGTGGCCATCTACAGGTAAAAGCAATCCTGGACATGGGCCTTTGATCTTGGGACTCCTTGGGGCTGCAGGTTTTGCAGCTGTTCTGAACCAGCCTTGTATGCACATATCTTCTGGAATGAGAGGAGCTCTGGCAGTGCGATACGGACTTCGCAAGTTCGCCTCAGCATCTTGCACTGTGCAACTGAGCACAAGCTGAAGGCTAGGCATAGTGGAAAGCCAGCCAGCTGAGGACAGCACCCATCTGCACAGCCACAGCACACAATACACTGCTAAATAAAACTGCTATGCCAGCATGGTCAGTGAGTGTTCACCGTTATGGCTGAAAGCAGCCAGGAAAGAGCACCGTACTGCTGGGGCATTTCCTGGCATGCCACAGTAAGTGCAATGAGTGAAACTGAAATGTCTGGTTTTGTTTTTTTCAGAGCTTTTGGCAAGAATTGAAGAGGAATCTGCAAAAATTGCAGTATTTCTAGGGAGATGGAAGGTTGCAGTTACGCCATGAAGGTGGCCATGTTTGTGTGAAAAGGCTGATTTAAAAAAAAAAACACAGGAAAAACAGAAGATTTTGATTGCTATTTACTGGCTTGCTTCTGCTCTCACTGAAGTCAGTGAGGATTTAACTGCTAACTTCAGGGGGAACAGGGTCTAGCGTATTAACACTCAATCAGCCACTTCTTTAGAATGAAAGAACGTCTTCTCATCATACACAGTTAAATATAGGTTGGAACTTACCTAAAAGTGCTCAGAGTTGACTGTCTTCCCCCATAGACTGTGTCTGCCTTAACAGAATAAGTGAGCTTTCCTGGATTTCATTTTTTTTAAAGTTACTTTTTTTTAAAAAGGTCGGTTCCATTTATCTGAACCTAATGTTAAAAGAAAGCTCCCATGACTTTTTAAAATGTTTCCCTGTGACTGAGTGCTGGTACAGTAGGTCTTTAAAAACCCTGTTGAATTTCATTCCAGTTTTTATTAGAAAACAAACACTTGCCAAAAAGCTGTTTCAAAAGTTCCTTTTTATGTCAGTGTTAGAGCAAAACTCTCCCCATGAAATCTGAAACCAGACAAATTGAGTTCTGATACTTCGTTACAAATCAAAATTCAGGATACCTTTCTGAAATAAAAGGAGTACCTGTGGCACCTTAGAGACTAACAAATTTATTTGAGCATAAGCTTTTGTGAGGAATGCATCCGATGAAGTGAGCTGTAGCTCACAAAAGCTTATGCTCAGATAAATTGGTAAGTCTCTAAGGTGTCACAAGTCCTCCTTTTCTTTTTGCGAATACAGACTAACACGGCTGCTACTCTGAAACCTTTCTGAAAGGTTTATGAACCTTCTGGAGAGTTAAGGTCCAAATTTTATTGGTCATGAGCAGATTTATCACTAGAGTTGTGCAAATAGATTTTTTTTTTCAGTTTGCTGGCTGAAGTGAAAAATTGGAAAGAAAAAAAAATACAAAAACCCCTTCATTTCAGATTGACCCAAAACAAAAATTGTTTTCCTTTTCTTGGCAAAACAGAAAACCGAAGAAGGCTTTCATGTTGGATCAAATGAATTTTTTTGTTTTGATTTTAGGCATTTTTAAACAAAGGAAAGGAAATTTGGAAATAACATTGCCAAAAGAAGAGGAAGATGAGGTGGGTGTATCTCTGCCTTTGGACCTGCATTTGGCACACTCCCTAGGATGTTTGAGACCAAGGTTCAAGTCCCCGCTCTCCCTGATTTGGAGCAGGGTTTTTAACGTGCATCTCCCATATTGCAGGTGAGCACCTAACCAGTGGGTTATACAGTAATCTGGCGTAGGTCTTTCTCAGTGTCTCCTGTGGAACTTGTTCCACTTTGTATATAACATACGTAAATAGTAACTGGAGCAGGAACTGGAACTCAAGTGTCCACTCTCTCACATGAGTGCCCTTAACTACCAGGCTCTAGAGCTATTCTAACTCTCTCTGGCCCAATGAGCCACCCACCACCACCTCCAGTGGTTTTGTGAATAGCACCTATGGGCACGTCTATAATGCAAAGAAGAATCCAAGTCAGTTAACTCAGCTCTCGGGGCCCAGGCTGTGAAGCTAAAAATAGCAGCATAGATGTTCCCCACTCGGGCTCTGAGACCCTCTCCGCTCGCTGCGTTTTAGAGCCTGAGCTCCAGCCTGTGTGGGAAGGTCTACACTGCTAATTTTAGATCTGCAGCCTGGCCTCTGCAAGCCTGAGTCAATTTACCCAGGCTCTGAGACTTGGTGGTACAGGCTTTTCTTTGCAGTGCAGACATACCCTAAGTCCCCTTGTGAATCTATGCCCCCTACCCCCCAAATTCTTCTCTAAAGCTATTTGGCAGATTTATGTCAAATTTACAGTTTCATTGGATCAGAAACTGCATTTTTCGGCAAATAAACTATTCCCCTGAAAAACTGTACCCAGGTCTGTTAATCTCTTCTGTCTCACAGGTAGGTGGAAGTCAGCACACCATTTGAACTAAGGTCAAAAGTTCATGTGAACCGAACTAGCCACATTTTCCATCACTCTGAGTGCAGTGCTGGGGACCAGTGATGATCTCCTAGTAAGTCACACCTCTGAGAGAGGTAGTTAAGAGGACTAAACCCCAACATAGATGGCGCTAGGTTGATGGAAGAATTATTTTGTCAACCTAGCTTCCGCCTCTCAGAGAGGTGGAGTCAGGGCCGGATTATGACATTCTGAGGCCCTAAACTATGTCAAGTGTAAGAGGCCCCATTCCATAAAAAAAAAAAAAAAAAGAATGTATCATTTTCACAGAAAGGACATTGGCTATATAAAAACAAAGGCTTTATATTCGCCTATATACAAAGGCGAAGTTGTAAAACTGGAATAATAATCTTCATTTTCAGCAGCCCTCTCTGTAATGATGACATCATGACAGAAATAAATTGTAGACACATTCTTTGAACTAATTGCATACCTAAGTAAAGTAGAAGTAAACAATACAATATTTTAAAAAATCTAGTAAATTGTATTATTTACTTTAAGAGTTCTGAGGAAATTTTTCTTCTCTATTGGGGCATCTAAACTGTGGAATTTCTTGTCTAAATACACAATGAGACTCTTAGAGGATATCAGATGGCAAGAGAGGATATAGGATGCAGATAACCCACAAGCTTAAAGCTCAGCTATTACATGTATAGATATGAATTACACCCAGGTAATAAGCCAGCCATCAGAAAATTGTATGCAAGTTGTATTTTTCTAATAAATTGATTTGTTTTGTTTTTATAGAAGGTTATGCTGAATTACCTAATATGGGTAGTAAAATTAGTAGCAGAAAGCTTTTATTGAAACCAACAAGAATTTAATTTTATATTATAAATGTTGAGATTTATATATCTATACACCAACAACAAATATTTTATTAAAATTATATATGCTGTGACAGGGTCAGGCCAGATGGCTACAGGAGAGTGATAGAAGACAGATATATTAGCCCCAGGTTAAGCAGGTCCCTTTTCCCTGGGTAAGGTAACAGGGGCAGGTCCAGAACAATCAGGAACTTGCTGGAACCAATTAAGACAGACAGGCTAATTAGGACACCTGGAGCCAATTAAGAAGCTGCTAGACTCCATTAAGACAGGCAGGCTAATCAGGGCACCTGGTTTGAAAAGGACCTCACTTCAGTCAGTGAGGGGTGCGCAAGGAGCTGAGACTGAGAGGGCATGCTGCTGGAGGACTGAGGAGTACAAACGCTATCTGGCATCAGGAGGAAGGTCCTGTGGTGAAGATACAGAAGGTGTTGGGAGGAGGCCATGGGGAAGTAGCCCAGGGAGTTGCAGCTGTCACACAGTGTTACATTAAACACTGTAGACAGCTGTAATCCACAGGGTCCCGGGCTGGAACCCAGAGTAAAAGGCGGGCCCAGGTTCCCCCCAGCCCCCCAACTCCCTATTGGATACAGGAGGTGTTGACCTGGACTGTGGGTCCTATCAAAGGGGAAGGTCCCTGGTCTGTCCCCTGACCCTCTAGGTGGACCAGCAGAGACTGCGGGGATTGTTCTCCTTCCTTTTCCCCATGCTGGCCAGTGATGAGGTTAGCTGAGTGAACGGCAGGTTTGAGCCATTAGCAAAAGTGGCCAAACTGAGGGCCGCCATGAGTCTCTGAGGCGAGCAAATCTGCCAATAAGCACAGGACCCACCAAGGCAGAGGAGGAACTTTGTCACAATGCCTAAAACCTGTGTTCTTTTACCAGGATATTTCTGTGAAAGTTAGTGCTGTTTTTTCTGTGTTCTCACAGGAAAACAAGAGGATATATAATTTTTTTACACCATGAATAAGGAAAATTATCCCTCTGTTCATATGAATAAATGAAAAAAGTTTGATTAATTTTGTTAGGGAAATACAAAATTTATCCAGACTATACATAAAATATATTTACAAATGTTTATTCCAATTTAATTTTTGCTACAAAACAATGAATTGCTGGGATTTTTTCTTTTGCCATACTGTAAAAATACAGTGTATTATGCATATGGTGTGTGATTTATAAGTCTATAGAAGAATTTTTACATAGCATACTACCTATAATAAAATATCTTATGCACTCCAAATCCGCCAAACAGAAAATCCCAGTCTTTTTTCTAGGCAGACATCTCTCTTTGCATTTGCTTCTCTATCCTTTGTCTCCCTGTGATGGGGCATGCAACCCCTCACTGTGGGCTGAGGAAGCCATGCCCCCCACGGTATGCTCAAAGTGCAACACCACTATAAGAGGGAGGAGCCTGGCTCAGTCTGGGTGGATCGCCATAGGGGAAGGAGATGTGCTGCTGTCCCCTGCTGAAGGGCCGCGGGCACTTCACGACACGGAGGCCAGCCAGCTGACAGCAAACCTCAATCCCCAGGCGCTGGATGTGACTGAGGGCAAAGGAATCGAGGGAACTAGGAAGCCACGAGTTGCGGAGAAGTGGGTAGGAAATAACCCAGGGAGTCTTTACCAGGAGTTGGTTGGACAACTGGAAGCTAGCTCAGCCTGTTTCGGCCAGATCCCCGCCGAGCTGGTGGCAGGCAACCCCGCCACCAACAGGGCCCTGGGTTGGGACCCGGTGGAGAGTGAGGGCCCGGGTCCCCCTATCCTGGCCGCTGGCCCCCGCCTCCCCCCGCCCCGAGGTGGCAGCCCATCCTGACAGTGACTGACTCCAGCCGCTGGGCCGCACAACCCCGAGTCCTGGGGGCAGCTATTGACTCTGGCTGCTCTGCCGTGCAGCCCCGACTGTGGGCCTGACCTGTGACAACATGGTGCAGAATGCAGGTAACAGTTTGGGCCTGGGGGGAGGCCTATTGAAAGAGAGCCCTGCTACAGTCACCCCTTTTCTTTCCCCTAATTTTTTTTCCTGTGGCCATTCTTTCTTTTGGCCATGAGGATCCCCTAGTGACCAACGTGAATGGAGGCCAAGAAGGTCCTAAAATGGCTGCTGGAGAGCCAGCAACAGCAGGTGGCCCAGCAGCAGCAGCAGCAGCAGCATCAAATGCAGCTTTTGTAACAGATGGCGGTTCAGCAGCAGCAATTGGCCCAGCAGCAGGAAAAGAAGCAACAGCTATTGCGGAACGTGTCCGCCCTGCACCAGGCCCAACAGGAATGCCTGATGCCACAGGTGGCGATGTTATGGAGGCCCACCCCCGCACCGGACGCCCATACCGGTGGGTGGGAGCCGCAGAGGGCCTGATGGGACTACCCCTATGCCTGACCAAGATGGGGGCTGGTGACGACCCAGAGGCATTTCTGGTCACCTTTGAAAGGGTCGCCAACACGGCGCAGTGGCCAGGGGAACACTGGGCCACCCTCCTGGCGCCATATCTGACTGGCTCCGTGCAGGCTGTTGATTGCAATCTAGACCTGCAGGATGCTTTAGAATCACCAGAAGGTCAAAGCGGCGATCCTTGACCAGACGGAACTTACAGACAACGTTTCTGCCGGGAGCGATACCCACCGGGGGCTCGCCCCGGGCCGTGGCCCAGAAGCTACGGCACAGCTGTTGGCGTTGGCGGGAGCCAGAGAAGAGTACGGGGGCTCAGGTGGCTGAAGTGGTAGTGCTGGAGCAATTCATGCAGAGCCTCCCCTCCAGAGGGAGGGAGTGGGTGAAACGTCATTACTTGACCTCACTCTCTGAGGCCGCCACCCTCATGGAAGTCTACCTGGCTGCTGAAGGGTCGGAGGTGTGAGGTAAAAGGTCCGAGACCCCCAGAGACTCAGGCCAACCTTCGGAGCGAGTTACCCACCTGCACGAGCCAAGGGGGGTAAGGCCCCAACCCTGCCCGACCGCTGGGGAGGCACCTGCCAGAAAACAACAGGTGTAGAAGCCCCACCCAGTTATTGACTCCCACCACTCTACCGCCAGCCCCGACCATGGGCCTGATCCACGACACTCCCCCAGGACCATTAATTAATCTTGAGTAAACACCTTGGACGCAGAGTGACAACAAGCTATATGTGTGAAAGAGAGAGAATTTACCAGAAAAAAGACTGGTAATCTCCAGACAGGCATTGAGAGAGGCTAGTTTTTCTCACTATATTCAAACAAATATAATGAATATTATAGGCTTTAATAGCCTATAAATCATATATGCACATAGTCTGAAATAACTTGGTCACCAAGTACTCAAAATATTTTGAGATGTGTATCTTCCTTCACTTCTCTCAAAACCTTCTGTTTATCCTTTCCTCAGCACTCTCTGATATTTCCCGAAGTTGATGGAGGGAAGCCAACACAAATTTATCCTTCTCAAGATCCACTCGACCCAAGTCCATAAGATGATCACCTGCAAACTCAATCATGTGAAGCGTGGATAGTGTATGAAGCAGAAAGCAGCGTGTTCACCAAAATATACAATTGAACATATGTACAGATCAAAAGAAGACAGAACACACTAACATACAAGTATGAGCTTGGCAGAATTGCTTCACGTCACTGCAGTCTCCAACCTCGCATTTTTCCCGATTTTTATCAGCGGTGAGATTGATTATTTATTTGTTTATTTATTAAGTTATGAAGGCAGGGTCAGAATTTTCCCAGTAGCAGCTGGCTAACAAAATGCTGCCTTAGGAGACTGATAGCAGACTTACTTGTAGAAATACTAATTTTACAAGTGAAACTATTGTTTTTTTCCTCAGCTCTGGCCTCCTTCCTGTCGATAATGAACAATTAGTGAAGGGTAAGGGTAGGGTAAGGGTATTTGTGTAGTCAGATGTGTATATTTTTGTCATATTTGAACAAAAATGTCTATATTTAGAGAGAATCTTCTTTTTTCCATATCTTCTTTATCAACCAATTTTGATAAAATTTGAAATAGTCAGGTTTTTTTTTTTTCTTTTTTAGAGGCCTCTCATATTGTGAGGCCCTAAGCTGTAGCTTAGTTATCTTGTATCTCAATCCAGCACTGGGTGGAATTACTACAGCGATGGACGAACCTTTCCCTTTGCTGTAGTACATGTCTACATTACAGCAGTGTATCCGCAGCGCTGCAGCTGTGTCGCTGTAGTGTTTCTAATATAAACATACCCCACGCTTTCTGCACATACATTGCAGTGTGTGCTAAGGGCAAGTGACACTCTAAAGAACCTTCTAGAAATTTCCCTGCGGATAAGCTCTCCTGCACTATAGAGATTACACTGGCTTCCTCCTTGGTGCTAGAGAACTTTGGGAAGCAGAGTCTACTTTCTGAGAAGCGCACAACAGCATCTACTGTGTCACTGAACTGAATAAATCAAAACACTGCGACTCCCTATATTTGCTGATCACCACTATTGATTAGCCAGCATCATTCAGCTGAAGCAGTCAAACAGCAGAGCTTTGCGCGCTAGTAGTTCCCTTATGAGTTATTTCAGCATAGTACATGTCCCAGCTGTCAGGCCCAGCTCTTCATTATCCCAGGACAGAGCTCTCAGACAAGCCATAGGAAGTGTGGTAAAAGCCCTGAGGCATATTACGGTGCCCTCGTTTTCCCTCCAGAAAGCTCCTGTGTGTTGAACTATGATAGAGGTCTGCATTGGCTTAAAAATGTTTTCTATTAAGATTTTTATAGTGCATTTAAATTGAGGCCTCTGTAAAACCTAGATTGCTTGATATTTATTAACTAATATTAGAAATGGGCTCAAGCTACACAATCTAGCTTTGGATTCATTCGTCTAATACCACAAGATTGGTGGGGGGACGAGAGGGAGAAGTTCTGAGACTGAGGTTTTGTCTTGGCCAGTTATTTATAAATGTAGGGGTTCTTTTCAGAATCAGATCTGGGTAGGGATTTCACTCCCTCAGAATTTAGGCTCGTTTGCTAATTATTTTATGGTATTAAAATGGAATCTGAAACCATCATTGAGATCCCACTAATCTGGATCAATTGAAAGTATCTCTTATTATATTTACCAGCTAATGTCACTTATTTTAAGAAGCTCTTTGCAAGCTGTGTTTCTTTCTGTTTACTTCTACCCCTCTTTGGCCCCAGTTCAGCAAAGCACTTAAGTGTGTGCTTAACTTCAAGTCCATCCCTATTCAGGAAAACACTCAGGTCAGTGTTTAAGGTTAAGCCTTCATATTTCCTCTCCCCCCCCTCCTTAACAAAGACAGAACATTCTACTATTATCCTGTGACTCTGCTCTAGGAGTTTCCTGCTGGAAGGCATAAGGTGGAGGTAGGGCTTTATAAAACCTACTTCTTTCTATCCTGAGGAACTCTTCCCTACGCAGTACGATGCCCTCAAAATTTCATGAGCTGCTGCTCAAATACTGAACATTGATTCAGGCTTCAAAGTGGTACAAGCTGGAGGGGGCGAATGGTACAAATTCCTTTCATGAATCCTGGCCACATAGTAAGCAGAGTTACTCTTTGACACTGAACACTAAAGGACCTTTGGTTTAAACCTCCATATCCTGACCTACGTGTTAGTGCTACAATCAAAATGAGGTTTCCAAAGTACAAGTTCAATGAACTATACCTTTCTGGAGTAAAAGTGAAACTTCTAATCTTTGCTCCCGTCCAGGTAGGAGGGGGGAGCTCTTATCAAGTATCTAAATCTTAAGGAACAGGGATAATTGTGGAGCAGTGAGGGGAGTTTACCCTGACAGCTGATGGAAAAACTAGGTCAGCAAAAGATAAAGCAAACATTGAATTGCATGCATCATAACTGTTTGTTTCAGAGGGCGTGGAAGCAACTGAGAGTGTGTGTGTTACGTACTAATGATCACATTCAATTTAAGGGCTTGTGTGCGTAAGAAAGTTGCACCAGTTTGACTCTGGTATGATTTTTTTTTTCAAGCCATTTAGTGTGGACATTTACGTTAGTTGGAGTAGTTTATTTTTGGTTACCTTAACCGGTTCCTGACTGCCTTAAGCTAAACTGAAATCAGCTTCTTTAAACGGCGCTAAGTTCAGTATGTTTAAACTGAACACTGCCTTGACTATATTGGTTTAAAATCACTTCCTTTAGTTAAGCCAGTGCAACTCTGCATGTAAACAAGCCCAATCTTCCTAAAGATCTTTCCCTCTGTCATGTAGTTGAAGTTCATATTTTATACCATTAATAGTCTTGTACTTTAGCTAAAGTTACGTTGCCCTCTGGCCATAGAGATCAGTTAAATTCTGTTCATATTAGGTGCTCACCAGTATCTTTCTGGAGAGATGGCCAGGTTTTTCCTAGTGAGCGTTGTCTGGTGAAGTTCTCCGTTGTTCTGCTTCTCTTATGACAGTATTTGTATTGTGTTGCACCTGTGAGTCACTGTCCTGCAGCAGAACCCCACTGTGCTAGGTGCTGTGTGTACACAGTAAAAAGACAATGTCTGCCCCAAACCCCTTACAATCTAAGTACAGGACAAAAGACAACAGATGAAAAGAGAGAGAGACCAATGTGGGAATACACAGAAACAGTGAGATAATATTGGTCAGCATGATAGACAGTAGTCTTAGCACACCAGTAGCCTAACAGGGTTTGTAGGCAACACAGCAAAGGAGAGATTTAAAGAGGGAATCTTCTCTGGTCTTTCTGCAATAGACGTTTACATGGAATATAACTTAGTCAGTTTTTCTTCTCTACTTCCAGACCCTTGTTCACCCCTCTATTATGTTTACCTGTCAATACAATGGTTTATTTTTTCTACCACTTTTACCTAGGCTCAATACAGAGGTGAAATTTAATGGCCTGTGATTATCAAGACGTCAGATTAGATGGTGTAATGGTCAGTGCTTCCAGTGGGCTGGAAAAAAGTGGGAGGTCTATCATTTTCTACAGAAATGAAAGTGACATCAAATCTGCCTGCCCCTTCCAACCCCCACATCTGTTCTGCCTGCCCCACCCCCAACCTTTGAGTATCAAATTAGCGCAGGAGATTTAGGCACAATCTCACATTCATTATAATGAAAAATGTGTGACTAAATTTCCTGCACTGTTTTAAAAACCTCAGCATTTAACTGTTGGTGACTAGCTTCCTTCTAAGAGAGAATGTAATTCTTTCTTCTAAGCGAACCTCATTACTAAATGCTGAAACAAATAAACCCTTATTAAAGTGTCACCCCTCCATATGTTCATTTTCAAAGTCCTTCAGGTTTTGTTTGATTATTTTGCTTTGTCCATCTTCTTATCTGATACCTTTTGGACCCCCTTCTAACTGGAGCACAAAGTCCCAAGTCCAGTAGGGGAAGCCTGGCATCTACTCATTGCAAATCTACTCATCTACTCATGGTTTTATCAGTGCTCTCATCAATCCTGAACATTCTCCTCTTAACATAACCCAAGCTGAGGGAAGCAGGAGAAGCGTTTTCTGTACATTATGCATCCGTTACCGCAGTATAATGGACACCATGGGGAGTATGTCTCATTGTTTGTTCCTGTAAAGCCGTAATACTCAGACTGTGGATCTCAAGCTGCAAGTGGCTCTTGAATGCGTCTCCCTGTGGCTCTTTGCAGCATATGATATTTAAACACTGTGTGATTGGTTAATAACTTAGACTGGCTAATAATTAAATCAGGATGATTTTACTATATTAACCAATAGTTGTTGATAAAATAATACTTGGTCTCTCATTTTGCTGTGAGAATAATAGATAGACAAACTAAATACTTCCCCTGTCATACTGCTGAAATGTGAATATACAGTACTATAGTAAACGAAACAATGCATTGTGGCTCTTTTGGATAATGTTGATTGCTAATTTGGGTCCTGAACCACTGATGTCTGAGTATCACTGCTGTAAAGTATGGAAATAAAAACAAAGGAAAACCTTTCAAATCAGATGCCTAAGCGTACCCCACCTATTATATTTTGTACACTTTGCCTGGCTTTAAAATACAACATTCAGATTGTGGAGAGAGCAAAGAGGTGAAAAACAAAGTTAATTCATGGTTTGGAAGGCTCTGGCTTAGGATAGGTTAAGCAGGGGACAAACTGGAAGACAGAAGACTGAGGTGATCCCATTATAGTTTTCAGGCACCTAACGGGAACATACTAGTGTCCCTTGTTCTATCAACAAGCCAGAACTTAATGCATAATAGTGTTTGGAAGCTAGCTGTGGAAGGAAGGAGTTAGTCCAGATATGGTGGTAGGAAGAGCTTGTTGTCACAGCATTTGATTGGACTTTGGAGCAGTCTGACATCCTGTAGAAGCAAGGAACAGCAGTGAGTCTGCCACCTCTTAGTTTAGCATGAACAGACATGAGCGTGCATGAGAATGAAGAATGGAGTATCTGATAATAGCAGCATATCAGATTGTCCTACAATGGTTGTCATTAAAATATTTACAATTATTTCAAAGTAATTAGCAGGTTATTCATGAGATTCCCTACTAGTAGAGAGAATAGCATGGTAATGTTAATTAGAAGGCCAAATAGTAAAGAGGTTGATGTCAACTACTTTAATCATAGAAATTAGAGAGCATGAAAAAATCTTGTATTAGGTCATTTCATCCATCCCCTGGACATTTTACTACAGTAGAATTGTTCTCTACTGTAAATTTCTCCACTAATTTATCCACTCGAGATTTAAATGATGCAAGTGACTAGGTTTCCATCACTTCTCTTGAGAGCCTTGAGAAAAGACCTGAGCTCTGACCTCAGAAGCAGGATACTGTTTTCCAAAAAGGCATGGCTTTCAGAAAAACAGGCTAACACCTTTGAGTACCTAAGCAGTCTGAACTCCACATTAAAGCAGACAGTGGTCATTGTTTTACAGAAGACCTACCAGTGAAGTCAATGATGTGTGTGGGTTGGGATCAACTTGTACCCTCTTCACCAAATGTTTAGCACAGCATCCATTAGTCATCTGCTTTGAATGCAATAAGAGATGAACTGCAATGAATGCAATAAGAGTGAACTGAATAAAACTGAAGAAGCATTTCACAGACCTGAAAAGAGCAGGTTTTGCAAAGAAATATCTAAGCCAGTGGGGTCCAACACCTGCTCCCTGGGCCAGATCTTGCTGTCTAGTAGTATTTATCTAACCCCCATGGCAAATTTAGGTTCTGCAGAATGCAAGCTTTTGTCTTTTAAAAGGTAAGGGGCAGCTGTCCAATTGGTGTAAATTGGCATAGCTCCATTGAAATCTATGGAGCTACACTCCCTAACACCAGTTGAGGATCTGGCCTTCAGATTCTAGCCATTAGGGGAGTGAAGAAAACCTTCCAAATGTAAATGAAAAGCAATCAATGCAAAATCTGATGTGGCCTTCCAGAGTCTGCAGACAAGGCTATTCCAGGTTGTGATGTGATCTGCCCACATTCTTTTCAGTGATATATTAACTCTTAAGTCTAGTGATGGCACCTTATGAACTTGACTTTCAAATAATTAGCTGCACCTAATTTCTGCTGTTACTGCGACTGCATGTGAAAATGGCTTACTAAACAAAGAACAGCGAAAACAGTGGGCCTAAAAGTTCCTTGTCACTTTTTCCCACTGAAGTAATCTGAATGTGACATTACTAAATAAAACTTTAGTTACCACAAGGGGCCAAATTCAACCCTCAGTCACTCCCTGAACTTCCCATTGATGTCAGTGGAAGGTCTGTTGTGGACTAAAGAGGAGTGAGTAGCCCCCAACTTTGTAGATCTTGTCCATAAACCATAACTGAAGTAATTTGTACTTCACCAAATGTGTTTTACATCCTCAGTTTAGACAGTGAATTAAAGAGACTTCAGTGTACAATTTGGACTCACAGATTTTTTTGTCCTAGACTGTCTAAATCCATGCTCCGACTGGCCTGTTGGGTTTTGATGATGTTCCAGCAATATGCCATCTCTCCATGATGCATAGGTGGGACCTTTAAGCCTGTAATCCCCATGCCTAGATACCACTGTGATTGGGGTCTTTGTACGTAACTAGATCGAGTAACATAACCAGTACAAATATCAGGGGGTAGCCGTGTTAGTCTGTATCCACAAAAACAACAAGGAGTCCGATGGCACCTTAAAGACTATCAGATTTATTTGAGCATAAGCTTTCGCAAGTAAAAAACCCACTTCTTCAGATGCATCCTTCAAAGAGAAACAGCAGAACTAAAATTCATTTGCAAATTTAACACCACTAATTTGGGCTTGAATAGGGACTGGGCGTGGCTGGCTCATTACAAAAGCAGCTTTGCCTCTCCTGGAATTGACACCTCCTCATCTATTGCTGGGAGTGGACTACATCCCCCCTGATCGAATTGGCCCTGTCAACACCGGTTCTCCACTTGTGAGGTAACTACCTTCTCCATGTGTCAGTATATTTATGTCTGCATCTGTAATTTTCACTCCATGCATCTGAAGAAGTGGGGTTTTTACCCACGAAAGCTTCTGCTCAAATAAATCTGTTAGTCTTTAAGGTGCCACCGGACTCGTTGTTTTTATAACCAGTACAGTAAATAAATATCGAAAACAGGGGGAAATGAATAGTTAGTATCTTTGTTTCCTTTTAAGATATGCAAGGATTTTCCTTGGTAAATATTTTACAATCATTGACTGCCTTCGTATTAGTGGTGGGTTTGATCTGAGTGAATACATCTGCACAGGAAAAATCTCTAGCATAATGTTCTCGGATTAGCTAACAATCCGTGGAGAAACTCTTATGGGACTGCAGAAGGGAACAGTTTCCCCTTCCCACTTCGGAGTTCATGGGAAGAGTCAGAAATGAGAACTCAGTCCCACACCCCTCCCCCAATCCATTCCAAGGAATTTATCATATTCCCTCAATATAAAGGAACTAATTGCTTATTTTTCAGGCTATTAACCCCTGTGCAATGTGTAGATGACCCCCTGGCGTGTTCTCTAGTTTTTGCTGCTGCAAACACAGCAGGAAAGTATTTTGCTGCTGCTGCTGCTGCTGCTAAATCTGTTGCCATATTTTCCGTGGCACAATATTTAGACAAAGCTCCCTCTTGTTCTTGTTTTTTTCAATAAAATAGGTAACTTCTGCCTTGCCAGTTTTCTCTTCAGAGCCCCCCTCAACTGAGTCATCTCTTTCAATGAATGACTCTTTGCTGTTTCTCAATCGTTCTTCTTTTCTAGAAAGTTCTCTCCACAAAACAAACGACCACCCAGAAAACCCCCCTCACCTCTCACCATTGTTTCTGTTCAATCCAAGCTTCCCTCAGCCCTTCTCAGGAACATTTGCATTACAACAATCACTACCTGCCCTACAGCCACAGCCGGCAGCCGTGCAACCCTGACAGTGCTAAGTCACTAGTGGAAGGTCTCTGGATGGGAGCAGGTTTGCATGCAGCTGTTGTAAAAGCCCCTAAGCGATGCTGGCTCAAAAAATGTGAAGTTTTGAAGAGCATTTCACAGTGTTGTTTGCATTTCACAGGGTTCAAAGTGGAACCATTTTTGAATTTTTTTTCTAATGTTTTGCAAACAATTTTTTTAATAGTTTCACAATTTCAAATTGTCTATTTTTTCTGCCTCCTGTCCCCCTTTTTCATTTTTTGCCAGTGAGTGGAATACACTGAATATTATCCAGGGTTGTTGTGTGGGTATTTTTTGTTGGGTTATTTTGTGGGGGTAGGGGGGCTTTTCCTTTTTCCACCCTAATTTTTCAAAACTTCCTCAACTTTTGAAAAGCTACACAGTGGCAAAGTTAAAGGGGTTTCGTTTTCCTCTTGCCACACTGTAATATTTCCAAAGCCAAATGTCTGTGTCTCCATATCACAAATTCTGGCTGGGCTGCATTTCCATTATAGCCGCGTAGCATCAACCTCTCTCATACACACCAGTTATCACTGGTTTCAGAGTAGCAGCCATGTTAGTCTGTATCCACAAAAAGAAAAGGAGTACTTGTGGCACCTTAGAGACTAACCAATTTATTTGAGCATAAGCTTTCGTGAGCTACAGCTTACTTCATCAGATGCATGCTCACGAAAACTTATGCTCAAATAAATTTGTTAGTCTCTAAGGTGCCACAAGTCCTCCTGTTCTTTTTGCAGCGAAAAAGCAACCCTCCCAAGTCTCACGCATGTAGAAAACACCTCAGTCTGGATTTCCTTTTAGGGAGTTTTAAATAATCTTGCTTTTGTGACGAAGGATTTTGCTGTGCATTACTTTGCAAATGACTCTGAATTTTTCAAAATCTTTTGCATTCAGATATTGCTTTTTTCATCAATATTTTGCAAGTTATACTGCCTTTATGTCAGTGATACAGTTTGAACAAAGATGGAATGTATACACAGTTAAACTTTTTAAAAAGTTAAGAATTGTGCATAAAAAAGCATGCTATGGTTTGTTTATTCAGTTACTGGGTTCATGACTTGTAGTTGTGCATGCAAACTACAAGCAAAGTATCTGCCTGGTTACTTGCATGCACAGTTACTAGTATGCAGAGGTACTAGAATTATTAGCATGCAGAATTTGTCTTTGTAATTTTGAATATTTGTGCCATGATACTTTTAATTCTCTCGGGGCAGCATTGCAGACCAGGGAGAAGGATGCACATCTTATTGCTGGAGCTCTGATGGACCACGACTGTCAATGACCTGGTGATAATTATAAAATTTAGACTGGCCATGACAAAGGGCACATAGGCTGCAAACACTATTAAAGGCAATGCTCCTGGCCAATGATAGTCCTTGATTAAATGCAGCTGGACCAATACAGTTAGCCAGCACCACTGTCTGAGTACAGTGGTGTTAATATATATGAGACAAACTGCTCTCTTAAAACCTGTTCCTTCTGTTTTGTTGATGGTTAGGCTTTGGAGCGCTATTGAGGCTGCTGTTTGTCACACAGCTCTTTTCATCAGCGTTTGCAGTGGAGCAACAGTGCCAACTAGTGGCTGCTTAGTTGAGTCTGAAAGCCGTGTAAAAACCCAGCCCCAGTGACACTCATGAAAGATGCAGGGACTCTTGCGTTGCCTGGGCATACTTGGAATGGGGTAACAAAATACCCTGGTACTTGCTGGACAGTGACCTTGCTTTTTAGAAGCTGCTTCTCTTTTTGGGATTCAGAGTAGCAGCCGTGTTAGTCTGTATTCGCAAAAAGAAAAGGAGTGCTTGTGGCACCTTAGAGACTAACCAATTTATTTGAGCATAAGCTTTCGTGAGCATGCATCCGATGAAGTGAGCTGTAGCTCACGAAAGCTTATGCTCAAATAAATTGGTTAGTCTCTAAGGTGCCACAAGTCCTCCTTTTCTTTTTGGGGTGGTATTGTCCACTCTTTCCCTAAGAAAAGTTGAGCCCCTTTCCTGGGCAGATTTCACAAAGCAATGTAACACCTGGTTCTTAGGTTATTTCATGGCTCTTGGCTCCATTTGCTGTAATGACTCCTCTGCCCTCCCTCTCTCAGCAGTTGCTTGGAGGCAAGAAAGTCTCTTCCTTTTCTAGCCTACTGCTGTCTCAAAGAGAGGAGAAAGTGGCTCTGGGTATAACCCCCAGCTGAGAAGGAAAGTGGCTGTTGGATGGCATGAGGGTGACTCCAAAGGCACAAAAGTCTGAATTTGGAGGCAAATCTCACACTAACAAGTGGGAGAGAAGACAGCTTGGCATCTACACTCAGCAGGAGAGAGATGCTTGGTCTGGGTTTTACTTTTCAGAAGAACCCACTTCAAAGGTTTACTGATCTATAAAGACAGGGGGCTGAACTTCAAGTGACAAGCAATTGAATCAACTGGTTGTGTACAATATTACTGTATTATAAAAGTTAATAAAGTGAGGTCTTTTCTGAAAGCTAACCACACACTGTTGATTAATATCATTGTGAAATGTATGTATTAACACGGTATAAAGACTTATGGATACTCATTGGTATTAGGCGGTACAGTTTGCCCAGATAGGAGGGAATGTCACCGCTATATACCTGTCTCCTATGTAAAACTAAGCATGGTGGAATCAGAAACAATGGAAGCCTCATTTATAAAGAAATCATACAGGGAGATGGGAAGCCCACAGGAAGGGGAAAACAGCATGAGGTCACCCAAGTTCATTGGACTTTGGGAGATATACGCTAGGACAGAAACCATCTTTGGCATCCATTCTAGAGAGACACAAGAGAACTGAGCCCCTGCAAGCTGAGAAAGAGGTATCCTTCAACTAAGTGGGGGGGTTTGAAGTCTCTGAAATTGAATATAGGTGAGAAACCTGCTTAGGCAAGTTTCAGAGTAGCAGCCGTGTTCGTCTGTACCCGCAAAAAGAACAGGAGTACTTGTGGCACCTTAGAGACAAACAAATTTATTAGAGCATAAGCTTTTGTGAGCTACAGCTCACTTCATCGGATGCATAGAATGGAACATATAGTAAGATATATATATATATATATACATACAGGTAAGTTGGAAGTTACCATATAAACTGTTTTCAGAGTAGCAGACGTGTTAGTCTGTATTCGCAAAAAGAAAAGGAGGACTTGTGGCACCTTAGAGACTAACCAATTTATTTGAGCATAAGCTTTCGTGAGCTACAGCTCACTTCATCAGGTGCATAAAGTGGAAAATACAGTGAGGAGATTTATATACACACAGACCATGAAAAAATGGGTGTTTATCATACAGGTTGTAAGGAGAGTGATCACTTAAGATGAGCTATTACCAGCAGGAGAGTGGGGTGGGGTGAGAGAAAATCTTTTGAAGTGATAATCAAGGTGGGCCATTTCCAGCACATTTCTAGGAGTTAACAAGAACGTCTGAGGAAGGGGGGTGGGGGGGGAATAAACAAGGGGAAATAGTTTTACTTTGTATAATGACTCAACCACTCATATAAACTGTGAGAGGCTAATTAGTTAAGATGAACTATTATCAGCAGGAGAAAAAAACTTTTGTAGTGATAATCAAGATGGCCCATTTAGACAGTTGACGAGAAGATGTGAGGATACTTAACTTAAGGAAATAGATTCAATATGTGTAATGACCCAGCCACTCCCAGTCTCTATTCAAACTCAGGTTAATGGTATCTAATTTGCATATTAATTCAAGCTCAGCAGTTTCTCGCTGGAGTCTGTTTTTGAAGCTTTTCTGTTGCAAAATTGCCACCCTTAAATCTTGTGCTGAGTGGCCAGAGAGGTTGAAGTGTTCTCCTACCGGTTTTTGAATGTTATGATTCCTGATGTCAGATTTGTGTCCATTTATTCTTTTGCGTAGAGACTGTCTGGTTTGGCCAATGTACATGGCAGAGGGGCATTGCTGGCACATGACAGCATATATCACATTGGTAGATGTGCAGGTGAATGAGCCCCTGATGGCCTGACTAATGTGATTAGGTCCTATGATGGTGTCACTTGAATAAATATGTGGACAGAGTTGGCATCAGGCTTTGTTGCAAGGATAGGTTCCTGGGTCAGTTTTTTTGTTGTATGGTGTATGGTTGCTGGTGAGTATTTGCTTCAGGTTGGGGGGCTGTCTGTAAGCGAGTACTGGTCTGTCTCCCAAGATCTGTGAGAGTGAGGGATCATTTTTCAGGATAGGTTGTAAATCTTTGATGATGCGCTGGACAGGTTTTACTTGGAGGCTGAAGGTGATGGCTAGTGGCGTTCTGTTATTTTCTTTGTTGGGCCTGTCCTGTAGTAGGTAACTTCTGGGTACTCTTCTGGCTCTGTCAATCTGTTTTTTCACTTCAGCAGGTGGGTATTGTAGTTTTAAGAATGCTTGATAGAGATCTTGTAGGTGTTTGTCTCTGTCTGATTAGGCAAGGATCTTTCATTTGAGAAGATAAGGGAAGCCAGCACCTTGTGCTTTTGTGGAAGGTCCTGACTGAAAGAAAATCAGCCATGGCTGGGAAGAATGACTGGTGAGAGAAACCATCTGGAACAAAGCTTGTATCTTGCTAGATTAAGTTCTAGACTTTTATAAGTGTGTTTTGTTTTGTTTGTTTTACTTGTGACTCTTTCTACCTTCATTCCTTGTACCTGAACTCACTAAATCTGATGTATCTTTTGTTAATAAATTTATTTCATTTTTACCACAAACCAACTCAGTGCTGGGGTTAAAGGGAAGGGTGTATTTGCTGCGTTAAGTTAATAAGCTGTGATGTATTTTTGTTCCTTTAAAAGAGCAAATGAACCTTATTATTCCTCTGAAGTGGCCCGGAGAGGGCTGGACATTGCAGAGCACAGTATTTGGGGAAAATTCCAGACTGGGAATGTGTTGGGGTCACCCTGCAAGTAGCAACCGAGTCTGGTGGAAACCAGAGAGCGGCTGCAGCGCTGTACACAGGCTGCTGGGGTCAGAGTTGCTGAACCGGAGATATCTAGCACACTAGACACTCAGGGTGTGACCTGCCTGCTGTTAGACTATATCTGAGCGGCCCAGGTTAGAAGCTGTGAGGCACTCAAGGTTACAGGGCAGGAGATGACACAACCCCTCACTGCTCTGGATTCCTTCCCCTCCACCCCCAAATGTGACAGTGTGACTCTTCCTTTTATAGCTCACTTGCTTCAGATGTTGTTGGTAGGTAAGTCTTGAAATCGATGGTGACTCCTAGTTCACGGGGAGTTAGGATCGTCACCACAGAAGTTTGCATTCAGCATCCTCTTAGCTTCAAAATTGCTGAGATGGAAAGCTGTTGACACAGTTTTTCATGGGTCTGAGCTGCCAGTACCAAAAGTAGTTTAATGCTTTCCCTGATGACCCCTTTGTCAAACCACCTGGTTTCTTTCTCCACTGAAGACAGTGGACAACCATCAACAATATTAAGATATTGCATGGAAGATGCATGTACCTGATGCACAAATGGAAAATCAAGGATTCTCCACCATGTGAATGCAGAGACCTCCAAACCATCAAACACATTGTGAATAAGTGCCCCATCTTTTCATTCCCAGGAGGCATAGCAAAGGTCTATTCTGCATCTCCTGAAGTCCTCAAATAGATTTCAAACCTTTCTATTCACTTGTAAATGTTGCTATTTCCATATGAAAGCAGCAGCAGAAGAATTATAATTTGCTCTTACCGGCTAGGCCTATTGCATGGTATAGGCCAGAGTTGTTCCTGGAAGCTACCAAGGTACCCTAACAGAGGTAAACAGAGCATAACTAGGTGGAGGCACTGCCAACTGTTCTTCTTCCTATGAGAAGAGAGCTGCTGCAGATGGGTGAATAGAAATTTCCCACCTCTCCAACACCACTGCTGGGGCCTCCCCAGATCTTCATTATCCTCAAGAACATCAGGCACCCAGTCAAGAGGTGAACACTTGCCTGCTCGTAGATGATCTGGAGAGAAGAGCGGGTTACAATAACTATGGATTTATTCACCCTCTTTAGTTTTTTTTCACAGCTGCTGAATTTGGAGGAGTTTCTGAGACACCAAACTCCATATGGCTCCCTCATCCAGCCATGTGGATACAGAAGTGGGCAAAGTAAGAACTTCCAGGGGTGTAGAAAGCTCCAGGAACTAGATAGTTTACCTGACTTCTTGTATCCTGGTGATGTCAGACTGGCTTTCAATTTGCTGATTAGCTGGTTCTTCTGAGTTCCTCCCCTTTCTCCCAATGTACCTTACTCACACGCTTTGCTCTTCATGCTCTTCTCCAGCTTCACACTCCTCTTTTCTCTCCTCACCTTCCCTTTCCTTCCCTTCCTGTGCAAGGTCCCTCTCCTCCTTTTTTTGCCTTTTCTACTCCCTTGCTCCTAATTAACTCCTCCCTTCCTACCTCTCCCTCCAAACCCCATAATCCATTATCCAAACAATTTGAATCACAAACAAAAAACAAGTAGAAAAGACAAAACATTAGAGCTGATCAAAAAAGGAGAAATATTTTCCAAGGAATTGTTTTAATGATGCAAAACATTGTTTTCTCATTCATGATTTTTTGTGAAATTTTCTTTTTCCAAATTAAATTAAAATTTTTCATTTAAATTTTCTAGTCAAAACCATTACCAAGGCTTTCTTTAGTTCCCCACTTCTCTTCCTTTTTTCCTACCAAAAAGGGGGGAAAGCACACAGTAAAAATCTGCAAAGCCACCATCTTCTTCTTCTCAAGTCCCACCTCAAGTCCCATCTCTGCTGTGATGCATACAGGAAACTAAAATTTGGGAATGGTTTAGGCAGCTGGCATGTTGTGGTGCTTACTATTGAATGGCTCAGAATCATGCACACCTTATTACATCTGTTACCCTGTCTTTTCTACACAACAATTTAGCCTGCTTGTTTGTCTCATCTTCCTGTTACATCTTGACTTTTAGATTGTCAGCTCTTGGACAGTGGCTGCCATTTGCTATTTGTTTGTACAGGGCCTAACACAATGGGACCCACACTGGGTGTGGCTTTGTGTGCTATATACAGTATAAATAGTAGATAGTGAGCTATTTGGAGCTGGGACAATCTCTTATGTGTTTGTACTGTGCCTAGCATACTATGGCCCCAATCTCCAGTAGAAAGAAAAGGAGTACTTGTGGCACCTTAGAGACTAACCAATTTATTTGAGCATAAGCTTTCATGAGCTACAGCTCATTTGAGCATAAACTTTTGTGAGCTCTAGCTCACGAAAGCTTATGCTCAAATAAATTGGTTAGTCTCTAAGGTGCCACAAGTACTCCTTTTCTTTTTGCGAATACAGACTAACACGGCTGTTACTCTGAAATCTCCAGTAGGTGCTACTTTCTGATTAGGTAATGGATTTCAGGTGAAGGGGGTACATACTTTTCTAGATTTGGGGAACTGAATAGACAGTCTGAGACCTAAGACTGTAGTGTTTCCAACTCTTGTGATTTTTGGTGCATTATTTAAAGCCCCAGCTCCTGGAATCAAGAGATTGCAAGAGAATCTTAGCTTACTTTTTTTAAAATGAAAGTCTCTAGCCATCTTGGTTACACAGAATAGTTAACAAATGTGAAGCAAGTGAAACCTAAAGGCTCAGAAACCAGAAAGCAAATAAAAAGAAACCAAAATGTTTAAAAACAAAAACAAAAAAAAACCGCTCATCATTTTGTGGGGTCTTTTGACAAGCAGAGTCCAAACACCCCGAGGGAGAACAGGGGGCCTGCACCCCCAAGGAATAAGCAACTGTATCAACTGTTTGTATACAATGTTACTGTGTATGAAAATGTGTCAAGTAAAGTCTTTTGTGAAAACATGTAATGTCCTGAACATGCTGGTCATTAGGAGATATATATCCAGGTTATGGTTACGAATGTATGTGGGTATATATAGGACATTGTAATTGCATCTGTGGTGCAACTGCAGCAGCACCTCAAAACAGGGTGGGTGAAGCAAGCAGGCAGGGAGGGGCGTCTCCCAAGCCAGCTGTTTACATGACACTGGCTCCAAGTAATGACCCATTGTCCAGCCAGAAAGAGACAATGGTGGACTATTAAAGTTAATGGAAAGACACTAGAAAGGCACTGAAAAGAAAGCCCCAAGCTCAGAAAACTAGAAAGGTGGGAGTTTTCTCCACCCTCAGTAACCATGAGTCATCAGGCCAGGAATAAGGGAGAGAAAAAAGGGAGGAAAAGCCTTATAAAAGCAGGCTTGTGTCTGAGGCTTGGCATCCAGAACTCAAGGCAGAGGCCTGTCTGAATGTTGGATCCCCTCTGGTACACTGGGAACCTGTTCAGAGGCACTAGGTAACTTACATTAGAAAAGGGAATTTATCTCCTATAGAAGTGTAAAGCCTGAAGTTGCATCTTGATGTTTATGTTCTGTGTAAGTTGTACATGTTTCCTTTCCCTACTCTTTCATCTTTGAATCTGTGAGTTTTCTATTAAATTTTTTAAATTTATTTTTACCCCAAGCAGGTCTCTGGTGTGCAAATAGTATGGAATGTGTCCCCCAAGGTGAACTGATAAGAGGTGGAGGGGGCAGGTTTCACACCCTCAGGAGCAATGAACCAGAGGGAAAACATCCCAGCGTCTGGTACTTAGGAACTCGGGGTGGATGGATTTGGGGGCACTCAGGGCTGGCAGGGTTGTTGGTGTCCCCTTCCAAAGAGTAACTAGGCTGTGGGAAGCCAGGGTGAGACCTTTGTGCTTGTGGGCTGGCTACTGGTGTCAGGGCCCTGAGCCATAGCAGTGGAGCTGGAGCTAGGCATAAGCAGATTAAGCACTTGCTTAGGGCCCTGAGCAGGACAAGGGAGCCCCCCTATTTGCTTTTTATTATAAGAACTTGCCTGTTTTAGTCTTGTGGGGGACCCCCAAAATATTCTGGCTTAGGGTGCCCCCAATGGGCTAGCACTGGATCTGCATAGCAGCGTAGCATTAAGGCATCCAAAGTTACAGGACAGGTGGTGATAGAACCCCTTACTGGTCTGGAGGTCCCCAAAACATCACAGGCCTGACTTAACGATTTTTGAATACTTGGGGTTGGGAAGTTAGATAATAATTCAGGGTTTTCACAACTATTTCCATATTTATGTATCAAGACCTGATGGGGTTTATTTGCAGGAATTTTCTGAGGGGGGCTTTTTTATTAGATTATACTGTGCCCTGAGCGCCTTAGCAGAGGGGCACTTCATGTACTATTTGCTTCCTTGTGGATTATTTAACATTAGCTCGGTGACAGACAATCTAATACACAGACAATCTAAGGCTATTTTTCAGGGCTACAGAGGTGGCTCTAAGAAAAGGAGTACTTGTGGCACCTTAGAGACTAACCAATTTATTTGAGCATGGCTCTGATTTGCACAGGCTTGAAAGAGATAGGAGAGCATCAGCCACATGAGTGCTCCTTGTGCTGTCTGGTATGTTGGCTTGATGCGTCTGTTTACTACTTATAGGTAAATACACGTGCTTCTGATGCGGATAGACCTGTTTAACAACTCTACCAATGTACCTGGTTTGAAACATTTTAGTTATCATTCCAGCATATGTCCATAACTCTTAATATCTACCATGTACATACTTGATGCAAAATTATTAACGATCAGTGAGTTATTAGTTTTCAAATGATACCTCACAAGGCATATTTTGCACAAAGGTTATCACAATACTGTGTAAGGTGTGAATACAGGGTTTCTTAGTGTCACACATGTCAATATCCAAAAGCTAGCAAGTTCTAGCTGGGGTTGTGATGCTCAAATGCTATGCATGGCAATGCTGGCTTTAGTTTACTCCATGGCTGAGTAGTGCACACCTGTTTGGGGAAGAAACTCGCACACAGACCTTCTCAATATCCAGCTAAATATGCCTACGACACTTGTAACTGGCACCCTGAAGTCCGCGCTGCAGCCTTGGCCTTCAGTCCTCCAACTATCCGGCAAGAGAGGGCTACATTGCGCAAGTACAGGAAAGCTCTCACTAACCAAAAGCTCCTGTTCCACGACAACCTCATTTGCTCACCTCACGCTCACCTTAAGTCCTGCTGAACATTCTGGATGGCTTAAGAAGCTCTTCTGTCATCTACCTTCAACCCAGAAGATGCCTGGAGGCTACAATGGGCAGGCTATGATGTAAACAACAAGCAACTCAAGAAAAGCATTAAACATCCAAGTGGGAGCCAAGAACAGCTTTACTTAGGGCACTTGTACGCTACAAAATTAAGTGGACCTAAGTTATGTCTATGTACAGCCACTGCAGGAATGGAATTAGTTTTACACGTCCACACTACGCTCCTTGTGTTGGTGGTACGCGTCCTCACCAGGCACGCTTGCATCAATTTAACTGTCAGTGTGGGGCATTGTGGGACCATTTCTGAAAGGCAGCAACAGTCGATGTAAGCAGTGCAGTGTCTACACTGACTCTGCATCAACCTAACAACATCAACTTAAGTGTCATGCCTCTCATGGGGGTGGCGTTATTAAGTTGGTGTAATGGGCAAGTTACATCAATGGGAGCTATGTTTTAGTGTAGACACTTACAGTTAGGTCGATGTAAGCGGCCTTACGTCAACCTAACTCTGTAGTGTAGTCCAGGCCTTAGAAGTAATAGAGCAAAATGCAATGATGATGCAACAGAATAAAACAGAGTAGCACAGTACTGTACTGATTGTGACAAGTCAATAGGTGGCATCACAACAGTTCAGCTAATGGTAACAACTTATAAACATTAAAGTAAATGTAACCACTACTCACTACAACTGAGGCTTATGTTAAAAACAAAACAAAACCCAAAACTTAAACGTACACGTTAATTTGGTTAACATTATACCATCTGAACCCCTCCAGTTGTGCTCACTCCCCTGCAGTTTTAAAATCCCAGACACTTCCTTGCAATAGCACGCTTGACGAATGGGAGTTCAAGGGCAGCGCTAGGTATCTCTGAATTAGCAGAGGCAGTCCAGATAATAGGAGCGAGACACTTTCATATAGAGCAGGTTCAGACTGACACAGCAGTAGCTGGTAACAATCCTCGTCATCAAACAAAACCACCAGCACTAAGGTTTTCTTACAAGCTCGCTGGTCTTCACCTTGGCTAGCCTGTGATGAGATGTTGTCCCTAGTGCCATGGCTTGCACGCCAGCCCACCGAGGGACTGATAGGGTCACCCCAAACAAGGAGGACCATCGCTGGGTATTCACACTTTCCACAATTGTCTGTGGGCACAGCTCAGAATCCACCAGTGCAAGTGCAACCAGCACATTCTGGCCGCAGCTTTCAGTGGCTGGCTGCTGAGAAGGAGTCAAGGTGCTGAAGCTTGGGGCTAGCAGGCCTGCAGGTACAGCCTGGCCTGCACCAACCATGTGGTCTCAGCAACGGCAGCTTGACAGCAGAGCCTTTCAAATCTCCAACTCCCAACAAGGGCAACTGCCTCTAGGTCCAGTCCCATCAGACACTCAATTCTGTCAAGGCAGCACCACAGAGCTCTAGGCCCAGCTTCCTTTTTCTTCTCCAGCTTCCCTTAGCCAGCCCTGCCCTTCTGTCTCCCAGCCTATCAAAGCAATCCCTGTAGGACCTCCTGATTTTCCACTTCAGCCCAGATACAGGATCCTGGAGCAAAGTTCAAAATGTCCCTCCTCCAAAAGGTGCCAAACATCATGAGGTTGTAGTCCTTGCAGTGTCTAGCCCAGTGCTGGTCAACCTGTGGTCCCGTGGACTGCATGCGGCCTATCAGGGTAATCTGTTGGCGGACCTTGAGACAGTTTGTTTACATTAATCATCTGCAGGGATGGCCGTCCGCAGCTCCTAGTGGCTGTGGTTCACCGTTCCCAACCAATGGGAGCTGCGGGAAGCGGCGTGGGCCACAGGGACATGCTGGCCGCCACTTCCCACACCTCCCATTGGCCGAGAATGGCAAACCGCAGCCACTGGGAGCTGCGGGCAGCCGTGCTTGAGGACAATCAATGTAAATAAACTGTCTCGTGGTCCGTCAGTGGATTACCTTTATGGGTAGCGTGCGGGCCACAGGTTGCCCACCACTAGGCTAGCCCATCCAATTCAATTGGAAATAGTTGTAATCCTTTGAAGCCAATACACAGTACATACAGGCCTAATCAAAGCATCCCATCAAGGTTCAGAGGCCCCCATAACAGGAGGAGCCTGCACTAACAACATTTAACCAGTCCACACCATATCACAGGTGGATTGCAGTCATGTGCAGTCTGTACTGTAAATCAAAATCAGGAAACTTTGGCCAGCTAGAAAGTTGGAGTTTATCAAAGGAGTCTGACCAGGTGTTACTCTCTTACTCGTGAGGTTTCTTCCCCCAAGGCTTTCAGAGTGAAATCTAAAGCAGGCAGCTTGAAGTTGCTGCACAACTTGTATTTTATTAGGCTCAGGAGCATCAAACTCATTCCATGAAACTGAAACCTCAAACTTCAGGGACTGTTTTGATAAGTGAAATCCCCATGATGGAAAAAATACCCCATACAGTCTTTCCATAGGTCAGCACTGCAACTTTATCTGGCAGCTACAAGATGGCATTTGTATAGACAGATTCAGGACAGGCAGCACACTGATTATTACCTGGAAAGATCTCAAGCAATGTTATAAATGCAGTGTTGCAAATTCTCACAGTTTTATCGTGAATCTTGAGATAAGTTGGTGGTGGTGTTTTTTTTAACTCCTAGCCCCTAAAGTCAAGTGGTTTTGTGAGTATCTTTCTTTCTTTCTTGTAAGTTCTAGCCCACATGGTGTGATGCTGTATGATTGAATATGACCATTTATGTAATTGACATTGCCACTGTTACACAATTGCAACAAATCTGGTACTAAGTATGTCATGGAAGGTCTCAATGGAAAAGTTCTGAATTGCTAAGTGTGATTATCCTGTTTATACGCATGTATCATCTTTGTATCTGAAGTTATGAATATTGGCTGTGTACTGGTATCTTACACATATGTTGTATTCCTGGGTAACACCCACTGGATAGAATTTACATTAGGGCCAGACAGCTATGTGTTGATGGCCCATTAAGGCCTCTCAACTCACATTGGGCCATTGAAATTATCCATCCCGCCTAGTAAGCCTTTCTTGTGGATGCTTCAGAAAGAATATGGGCAATAGCTGCCTCTGTGAGTCATCAAAGCATATAAGGGCATGTGATATGCTCATGTGACCCTGGACTCCATCTTGGGCCAGTAATTTTCCATGAACCTGGGCTGTGGGCTTTGTTTGGGCCAGTAAAATTCCGTGCACATGGGGAGAGGATATAAAAAGGCACCTGAGATACCTCCATTTTTTCTTCATTTGCTGCTTCTTTTCTCTGGACTGGATTTCTAACAAGGAAGCTTTGAACCAGGACTGATGAGCCCCCCCCCCCCCCCCACCACCCCAATCTGTTTGAGTAATTCCAGAGAGACTTTTGCAGGCTTTCAGTTTCTTCCATCACTGCTTCAAACCTGGTATAAGGACTTTGCAATCACTAGTATGTATAGGATCTATTAATCATTTATAACTCTCTTCTGTTCTTTTATGATTAAACCTTTAGTGTTTAGTTACTAAAAGATTAGCATCAGTATGATTATTGCACAAGATCTGAGTTATATATTGACCTGGCAATGTGGCTGATCTCTTGGGAATGGAAGGACTCTATATATGACGAAATGGGTTTTCAGTAACCATTCATCATAAAATTCAGTGTGTGGGTGGTAAGCCAAGGGCTGGAATGCCTAAGGAGATCCTGTTTTTGGCTTGTTGGTAACCAGTGTGGTGCTGCAGAAGTTCACTTTGTTACTGGCTTAGTAGAGTCTAATAATAGAATATCCACCAGTTTGGGGCAAGTCTGCCCCATTTCTCAGCAGTCTGCCCTGAATTTGGCATCCCCAGCTGTGACTCACTGAGGCATGGTGGCTCACAGTTTCAGAGAAAAGCTTGAAAATGTGACCCAAATGCACCCAAAAAGCTCAGAAATCAGAAGGCAAATTAAAAGAGAGCCTACTTTTTTGTTTATAAATCTTAAAGCAAACCTCATGATGTTTGAATGCCCCAGGTTGACAATATTGTAACTCTGATCATACCCTCCAATTCCTTATGTGTAAAATCTTCTTAGACATACACAGTGATATATAACACACCCACCCAACCCCACTGCATAAACTTCTCCAGCAGACTGGGAAGGAGGGATGGAAGAGAGAGGCAGTTGTTTCTATTTTTGAATACTTGGGAAGTGTTCAGATCCTATGCTGATAGTGGCTATATAAGCACCTTCATGGGACTTTGGGCTAAAGCTATTTCTCGCTGAAATTAACTGACTTTTGCCCCAAATTCTACTGCCTAAACAGAATACCAGTACAGCTGCTGTGAATTCAGAGTCTTGCAGTGCAGTTTCATGGGGAAGGTTTGGCATCCAGATTTCTTAGTAAATTCTGTCAAAACTACTCCTCTGTCAGAGCCCCTCTGGTAGACTTAGTTGTTAGAGCGCTACTGCTGTGTGCAGTCAAATAAAGCTACGACAGATCCATCTCACCCTATAAATTTCACTCAGCTTTCACAAAGCACCAGGAGATGGAAACAGTGCCCAGCTAATCCAGTAATCCCCGTACAATATCTAGCAGCCTTATGGTCTCTGGTAGCACAATAGAGCTGACCCATCCCCTTGCTGTGATACCATATGTTCAGGAACAGGAAGATGAATGTGAGCAGTAAATTCCCAGTGAGTTTAGGCTTATGCAGGGATGATTCCACTGTAATACTTTGTAACCACAGAAGCCTGGTAACATGGGGGTGGGGGGCACGCGCAGATGGGCCATGGGCCATTGAGTTGGGGGAGCTGGGACAATGCTCTGCCAGGAATGTGTGTATATGGTTCCAGGCATGTTCATGATACTTGATGGAAAGGAAAAGAAGGTTTGTTTTAAACATCTCTCTCTCTCTCTCGGCTTTGTTATGTATGATGGGACCAAAACCAACTTCTGCTGTAGGCGAATGATGAATTTCAGTTGTCTCCCAAGAAAAGGGAAGATAGAATCAGGAAAGAGGGAGAGAAAAAAAGAAAGAAGCTGTTGCTGGAGACAGAAAGCAGGGTTGGGAAAAGGCACAGGAACACTCTCTGGGCCCAGGGAGCAAGGGGTAAGCTCCAGCTGAGCTTCTCACTCCTCTCACACAGATGCTCAGAGGAAGGTAGAAAGACAGTAGAACAGAAAGCAGGCTCCGCAGTGGTGGCTGGCAGTGAATGGCCCTGGAAAATTATGCTGCTGCATGGATACTCTGATAGCAAGCTTGCTGATGGTGGGTGAGCCAGAATAAAAACCTGCTTCCTCCTCCTCCTCCTCAGTTCGAATTAGTTCTGCAATGCTAAAGGGAGCACAATTTCGCCTGAACTTATGTGAATCAGTAAAGTAGCGTTTCACAATCTGCGGGGAGGGAAACCAGGTTTGTTTGGAAAGCCACAGAGCAAAGCACAGGAACAATGGGAGATAACAACACAGCATGTCCCTTTTCAGAGGACAACTGCACCCGCCAACCTTTCTAATGTTAATTGCTGGGTCTGAAATACAATGACACGAATCATCTGAATCAAGGGTTCAGAGTAGCAGCCATGTTAGTCTGTATTCGCAAGTACTCCTTTTCTTTCATCTGAATCAAGGTATTATTTACCACTTCTAAGCACCTTTCATCTGAAGATCTCAGTGTAATTTTGCAAATGCTAATGAACCTCCCCACAGCTCCGTATGGGGTAGTTAAGTACCCACAATTTACAGATGGGGAAACAGACATAAAGAGGGAAGGTGACTTGCCCACTGGCAGATTCAGGAACCCAATTCTGGAGTCCTAACTCCTAGTTCAGTGCTCAAATATCTGTGTCATGCTCCCTTTCAACACGATAAACAAGTAAAACAAAGGTTGAAGTTGGGATCCCAAATGATGGCCAGGTCATCCCTTGGCCCGTGCTGCTTCCCGCAGCCCCCATTGGTCTGGAGCAGCGAACCACAGCCAGTGGGTGCTGCGATCGGCTGAACCTGCGGACGTGGCAGGTAAACAAACTGGCCCGGTCCGCCAGGGGGCTTACCTTGGCAGGCCGCATGCCAAAGGTTGCCGATCCCTGCTAGAGAGCTGTATCGGCATAACTACATCGCTCAGGGGTATGAAAAATCCACACCCCTGAGCTACGCAGTTATACCGACCTAATCCCATACATAGGCAGCGCTATGTTGACATAGAATCATAGAATAACATGGAAGGGACCTCTGGAGGCCATCTAGTCCAACCTCCTGCCCAGAGCAGGACCAATCCCAACTAAATCATCCCAGCCAGGGCTTTGTCAAGCCTGACCTTAAAAACTTCGAAGGAACAGGATTCCACCACCTCCCTGGGTAACGCATTCCAGTGTTTCACCACCCTCCTAGTGAAAAAGTTTTTCCTAATATCCAACCTAAATCTCCCCCACTGCAACTTGAGACCATTACTCCTTGTCCTGTCATCTGCTATCACTGAGAATAGTCTAGATCCATCCTCTTTGGATCCACCTTTCAGGTAGTTAAAAGCAGCTATCAAATCCCCCCTCATTCTTCTCTTCCATACACTAAACAATCCCAGTTCCTTCAGCCTCTCCTCATAAGTCACGTGTTCCAGACCCCTAATCATTTTTGTTGCCCTTCGCTGGACTCTCTCCAATTTCTCCACATCCTTCTTGTAGTGTGGGGCCCAAACCTGGACACAGTACTCCAGATGAGGCCTCACCAGTGTCGAATAGAGGGGAACGATCACGTCCCTCGATCTGCTGGCAATGCCCCTACTTATACGCCCCAAAATGCCATTGGCCTTCTTGGCAACAAGGGCACACTGTTGACTCAGTAAGGGCACACTGTTGACTCAAGAAGGGCACACTGTACATAGCTACCACCTCTCAGAGAGCTGGATTAACTACACCAATGAGAGCCGCTCTCTCCTCAGCATAGTAGTGTCTTCACTAAAGCCCTACAGCAGTGCGGCTGTGCCACTGTTGCACTGTACGTGAAGACAAGCCCTAAATCCATTTTTAAACTAAGCTAAATTCAACTGGTGCAACTCTTCTGTGTAGGCAAGCCCACAAACGTGCATCCCATTAACCCACAAACGTGCATCCCATTAACCTAATTAGTTTTAAAAAAATACTACCTTAATTAAAATGGTGTCTGTTCATGTGGGGAACCAGGCCTAAATACTGAAGAAAATATCTTGCTGACTGCACTGGTTTTAATGGTGAATCATTCACCTGGCCTCCAGAAGAGGTGTGCTTAAAAGAACAAGTTCTAAAAACTACTTTGTTTCATCTGTTTGGTTTTCGTAAATTTTGTTAAAAGTTGGCAGTTTTTAGAAGTTCGTATTGATTTTTTGCTGTTTGTGTCTCTGTCACCCTCTCCCCTCTCCTTACCGCCTAACTGCTCCAATTTGGATTTCCTGCCTTGCCAATATCTGAGAAAAGCCCCTTAAGAGGCAATGTGATCTAGTGGATAGAGCACTAGACTAGGGCTGGGGGGACCAGGGTTCTTTTCCTGGCTCAACCCCTTACCTGTTGTGTGACTGTGGGCAAGTCACGTCTCTCCTCCGTGCCTCTGTTTCCCCACCTAAAAATAGAGCTAATGATACTGACCTCCTTCGTAAAGCTCTTTGAAACCTACTTATGAAGAGATAGGTATAAGTATTATATTATATAATGAAGGTTATAGCTATATATTATTATTATTATTATACCCCACCTCAACAGCCACCCAGCCTTGGAGCACAGAGAAGTCTCCCTACTTTGTCCTTTCTTTGCCAGCTGCTGGTGAGCCAGGGCCAGCCCCATATTTCTCAATATGCCATGGCCCAGATTTGGGACACAATGTGTGACAAAGTCATAAATATTATTCACTGAGGAAATGTGAAATGTTGTGAGACTGATACCCTCAGCTATAATCTCTCTATAACCTCAGTGTCCTGATTCTTTATTTCTTATGTAACTAATAGAGCTGTTTAAAAAAAACTGTCAAAACATTTTTTGGTTTTTTGGTTTTTTGGTTTTTTAACCAGAATGTACATTTCTGCGGGGAATTTCATTGCAATTTTCAATAATTGGTATTTAAGAAAAAACGTTTTGTTTTGCTTTTCAATAAAAGCCTTCTGTCTTTGTTTTCTGAAAATAAAAAATGCTTACCAACAACTCAAACATTTTACTGAAATTATTTTTTGAAAACTGAATCTTTCTTCAGTTGAAAAAAAAATGAAAAATGCATGTGGGAACTTTGGGGAAAAAACAAATATTTGGCAACATTTCCAGTGGAAAAGTAATTGGCATTTGTGATCAGCTCTAGTAAATAACTTTGAAGAGGGGAAGTGAGAAAACACCAAATTTGTGTGGAATGCAGGTAACTTTGGGACTAAAATGAGTGAAGTCCCTAAAAATGAGGGACACTTCAGAGTTGTGTGTCCATTTCACATCTTCAATAGCTCTGCTTGTGTGCTGTCATCTTTCCTAGAGTAGTCATGTGCACAGCCTTCTGGGCTGCTCTGCCAGCTACCTGTAGGCAAACTGAAAGTCTGCCAGAGGTAGGAGTTCAGGCAGCTTGCGGGGCAGGGGTAGGGGTAGGGAGGGTTTTTGTGATGGAGGCAGCATGACTTCAGGCACTCTGAATTATAAAAAGCTGAGCTTGTCTAGGACAGGTAACTTTGGTTTTCTGTTCTTCAACATTAGCATGCAGGGTGAGTGGGGAAAGAGCTACACGTCCAAACTACAGTACTGTACGTATTGAGGAGGAATGACCAGAAAGAGCTCTAATGAGGAATCCTGCCTCCTTGCTGTGTGAGTGTGCTGTGGATGAGGGGGTGAAAATGCTCTCTCTCCCTCTTTCTCTAGTGCATTTGAACAACATAGGTAAGGCCCTACCAAAGTCAGGGTCCATTTTGGTCAATTTCATAGTCATAGAAATTTTAAAATGATAAATGTCATGATTTCAGCTATTTTAATCTGAAATTTCACAGTGGCGTAATTGTAGCGGTCCTGACCCAAAAAGGAGTTGTGGGGCAGGAGGGGTCGCACGGTTATTGTAGGGGGGGTTGTGGCACTGCTACCCTGACTTCTGCACGGCTGCTGGCGGTGGCACTGCCTTCAGAGCTGGGCAGCTGGAGAGCGGCGGCTGCTGGCCGGGGGCCCAGTTCTGGAGGCAGAGCTGCCGCCAGCAGCAGCGCAGAAGTAAGGATGACATGGTGTGGTGTTGCCACCCTTACTTCTGCACTGCTGCCTGCAGAGCTGGGCCCTCCGTCAGCAGCCGTCACTCTCCGGCCGCCCAGCTCTGAAGGCAGCAGTGCAGAACTAAGGGTGGCATGGTATGATATTGCCACCCTTTCTTCTGCACTGCTGTTGGCAAGGCGCTGCCTTCAGAGCTGGTTGGCCGGCCAACAGCCGCCACTCTCCTGCCACCCAGCTCTGAAGGCAGCACAGAAGTAAGGGTGACAATAACACGACCCCCCTAAAATAATCTTGTGACCCTCCCCCCCCCCCGAAACTCCCTTTTTGGTCAGGACCCCCAATTTGAGAAATGCTGGTCTCCCCCCATGAAATCCATATAGTATAGGGTAAAAGCACACAAAAGACCAGATTTCACAGCGGGAGACCAGATTTCACAGTCCATGATGCATTTTTCATGGCTGTGAATTTGGTAGGGCCCTAAACATAGGGAAAGATTTGGTCCCTGTGCAGGTTAAAGCTACATTTTTTATTTTTTATTTTTAACGCATCCCTTTTGGTGGAAAATTCAACTTTTCCATGTCCAATTTAAGGCCTAGTCTAGAATGATGTCAGAGGGGAGGAAGGGGAGGAATCCTCAGGGTTGGGACTTGGGAGCAGACTAGTTACCAGTGGTTCATCTATCAGTGTGAACGAATTTTTGCAGGCCAGTGTAATATCAAGCATATTTTTAGGCAGAGTGGATTCTGATTTTTACTTCTGCACATGTGTGAACTCCTAATGTATGTATTTCTCTGAATAAAAGGCTTCATTGTCCATTACTACTAATGGTACTAGGATACCACTCAGTCCTTTACTGTGTGGATGGTTTTATTAATTTTGAGGAAGGGTTAATAGAATTGAGCATTTCCAATCTTGAGAAAAGGAGAAGAGAAGACATAGCTATCGGGATACAGGCCTGGGCCTAATAAGGAAGGGCAATCCATTATTTTAGTTCTCAGTGAGGACTGAACAAGAAGTAATATGTCCTCTCTGGTGCAATGTAAACTAAACTTTACCATGAGGAAAATCTTGCTTGCTAAACCAATGGTTCAGGAGGTTGTCGAATTACATTCATTGGAGTTTTAGGACTAGAGCTGAATCTGTTGGGTCGGTTTAGGATTAGTGAAACCTGTCCTGCTGTGATGCAGGGACTAGAAGAACCACTAGATGGCACTTCTAACCCAAAGCATTTAAATGTTTTTCTTTTTTGTCAGATTTTTTTTCTCCAGTCTCTTAATATGGTATTTTAGGAATATATAATGTAGCCCTCAAATAATTGGCAACAATATACTGAGCAGCATAAAGAAACCAGTGTAGAAATTAACCATCAGATTTAGAAGAATTGCTGTAGGGGAAAAATGCTGTATATTCTGGTTTTAAAATGTAGGGAAATTCCTTGTGTAGTGATAAGTAATTTTCATCTAACTTTCTAGTGAAGGAGGAAACCCCTTTGTTATCCCCATACAGTGAATATGTTTCTATGTGTCCACGTCATTGACAATTACTGTAACCCATAAGATTCTGTCACACCTCAGCAACTGATTCTGTGGCCGATGGATCTGCAGCAGAAAATTTAAAAGTCTGTGGCCTATTTTTCCAGAACTTGATAACAGTTAATAACAAAAGAGCACAGACAGAAATAATAAGGTAACTTTTTTTCTTTACTTCTGTAAAAACTTTGTCCCTTATTCCCACCCTTTGCATGCTGTGACTGTCTTAGTCTGCAAGCTGTCTTGGAAGGGAGGATGTCTTCCCTGTTTGGACAACACCTAGCATGTTGTGTGTGTTACTGTAATGCAAATTATAATTGAACTTGTGTATCCTGTTGCTCACTGTGTTTCTATTGTGGTAAGTGACTGTGTTAAATAATGGTGTTATCTTACTCAACAGATCGTTGTGTATTCAGAGTTATGTCTGCTAGCTTGAATGACAAAAATGAGGTTTTGCAGCATTAATCCTTTTAAAATTACAGGTGCCAATGGCTAAGGGAGTGATTTAGGATTCTATTCCTTCTTGTGCGTCAACAGAATTGCATTATACATTCCAATCTAAGGCCTGGTCTACACTAAAAAATATGTCTCCCAGGGTGTGAAAAATCCACAGCCAACCTAACCCCTGGTGTGGAGAGTGTGAGGTCAACAGAAGAATTCTTCCATCCACCTAGCTATCGCCTCTTGGGGAGCTGGATTATCTACTCCAGTGGAAGAACCCCACTAATTGGCATAGGTAGTGTCTACACTGAAGCGCCACAATGGAGCTGCAGCTGTGCCACTGTAGCATTGCAAGTGTTGACAAGGCCTAAGAATTCTTTACAAAGCGACATCTGTGCAAATCTGCTGCAGACAAAGGGTTTGCACAGGCATTACTGGCATGGCAGTTTGGCATCATCAGAATCTTTATTACTGGTGATGATGCATGAGAAGAAAAACCCAGCTTGATTCTCAGATCCCAGGCTGAATGTCATTAGGAAAAAAAGTACTTGTTAGCTAAGCATATTTGATACTGAGCCTTTCTAAAACACAAACATGGAACCCTGCCAACACCATTGTTATATACATTAGTGTTAACGGCCACTCTACCTTGAACCGTCCCTTACAATATGTGCTAACTATTTATGCTAAACAATCTGTTCCACCTTGCATTTAGCTGTGATGCTGCGAGTAACTTTCCCAGACCTGAAGAAGAGCTCTCTGTGTGCGGCTCCTAAGCTCCTCTCTCTCCCCAACAGTAGTTGTTCCAATAAAAGATATTATCTCACCCACCCTGTCTCTCTAATACCATTTTCACGCATTTTTCAGACTAGAGCCTCACTTTCAAATAGCCTCTATAGCTTTCTGCTATAGAATTAGTGCTATGTTATTGACTGAATAGGATTTTCATAAAAAATTGACAATGGCCTAACTGTTTTCACTGAAATCAGTATGTGCTGCCCTTCCGGGTCATGTCTTCAGAGAATTTTCTTTTCGGTTTACTGATATAAAAATGAATTTTTATTAACGTATTTCAGTGACAGTGATGTTGTCACAAAAGTTTGAGCTGAATGACAGTAAAATCTGTCTGTAGTGGTAACTCAAGGGACCAAAAAAAAATTTCCTTAGCAGAAGTGGTCTTATAAAGCTGGAGGAGAACTGTAGTCTGTTTGGATGGGCTCTTTACACAGAACATTGTCTAACAGGGTTTCTTTTTTGAACCGATTACATTGTTTGCTCATTTTCATGCATCAGCAGAACTACCAAGTACATTCTGATTATAGAACCTTCTCTTCTGGTGATGTGATAGCTGGGAATGATATTTTATCATGTGAAACAGAGAAACCACAGTTAACATTGTAGACCCCAGAATTAGCTTGCAATGCTAACAATTCACAAGCATCCTTTTATGAATTATCAGCCTAAACTGAGCTAATTTGATAGGAAAGTCAGTGGAGAATAAAAGAGGCACCGTGAGAGTTTTAATTTGGTCTCCTCTCTTTCTTTAACAAGTTCATAACCACATTTTAATTATAGATGTAAAAAAGAACTGAACTTACTACCATACTAATTAAAGTGTGTGTCACATGTGCCTCTGTGGTGAATTTCCCATGCTTTCCAGTGTGAATGGGAGGAAGGCAAAGCAGTGCTCACTTTAAACTGGAATTTTTTTCCCACTACCTTGCAAAAAGGATTCATTGTATTTTGATTAATCCATGCTTGGTCCACCTCAAATGTTTCCATGGAGACAGGATTTTTTTTTTCTGGATGGCAACTGTTAGGCTCAGGAAAGTTAGCTCAGCTCCACACAAAACCACTCAAGCTCCCAAAGAACCATTTGTTTGAAGTGTAATGTGCATAAACAGAACTCCCAAATTCCTTCTCAGTATTATTGTTGTCAGTGCTAATAGAGTGCTGTTTTCTTAATGATCCACAATGATGCCCTTTCACTTCTCTCAGAGAAGAGGAGAATAATCTGAATATTCTGTTCCATTGGAAGGAATCACTTTGTCTTGGTTCAGAAAAACTAGGCTCCAAAGCTACAAAAACTGAATGGTAACAGTTCTGAAGTGAGAATCTCAACTAGGCTAGGGCCAAAATATGACTGGCTAAAAGACTGTTACATTTTAGTTGACATTGTCCTGCTGATTGCCAGTGACTAAAAAATTGCCATTTTAGTGTCACCAAATATTTTTTTAAAGGGGAAAAAAAATCTCGTACTGCATACATGTGTGTTTTGAATGGCTTCTGAAGAGCAGAGACCCACACTGACATTGAACATTTCACCAATATTATTTATTTATTTATTTGAGTGGGCAAAAACATGCCAATTTTTGGGAAAAGTACCATTTTGTCAAAATTCACCACAATTTAGGTTTGTTTGTTTGTTTGTTTTAAAAAAACAGCTTTTTTCCCCCCAGTTTTTCAAAAACAGTTTTCAATTTTAAAAACATTAAGGTTTTTAGGAAGGGTGACAGACCCAGATCAGTTGGGTACAGGAGTCTGGTAGAAGGAAAACACACTTGATGAATGGTTTCAGAGTAACAGCCGTGTTAGTCTGTATTCGCAAAAAGAAAAGGAGTACTTGTGGCACCTTAGAGACTAACCAATTTATTTGAGCATGAGCTTTCGTGAGAGTGAGCTGTAGCTCACGAAAGCTCATGCTCAAATAAATTGGTTAGTCTCTAAGGTGCCACAAGTACTCCTTTTCTTTTTACACTTGATGAATACTTTTCTGTTTCCTGAATGACCAGGGCAGGAGCTACCCCAGAGCAGTCAGGAAAGTGCTAGAAGCAATTAAGTCAGGCAGATTCCATAAGACACCTGAAACCAATTAAGAACTGATTAGGAGCAATTAAGGGAACAGGCTAATCAGATCACCTGAAGCCCATTTAGAACTGGCTGGGACTAGTTTAAAAGGAAGCCCCTTCAGTGAGGCTGGCTGGTAGGAGCTGGGAGCAAGAAGGTTTGTTGTGGGAGGGCTAGGAGAAAGACAGTTTGTAGTAAAAGAGCTGGGAGAATACACATGGTCAGGTATCTAGGAGGGGCCTTTTGGGAAAGTAGCCCGAGGAAGGGCTATAGCTCCGGGAGTATAGGAAAACTACCTGTTTCTACTGCCAATTAGGGTTCCTGGGCTGGAACCTGGAGAAGAGGGTAGGCCCAGGTTCTCCCCCCCCCACACACAAATGCTCACTGAGAGGGAAGACCGGGACTAAAGTAGGTTCTTACGCCAAACCCATTGACTGGCCGATCATGAAGGTGACTCAGTAAGCTGTAACCCTTGCCTCTAGGAGGGGAGAGAGGCTACACTGAGGGTCACAGCAAACCTCTGAGGCAAACTCTAACTGTCTAAAAAAAAAGGAGTACTTGTGGCACCTTAGAGACTAACACATTTATTGGACCATAAGCTTTTGTGAACTATGATGAAGTGAGCTGTAGCTCACGAAAGCTTATGGTCAAATAAATCTGTTAGTCTCTAAGGTGCCACAAGTCCTCCTTTTCTTTTTGCAGATACAGACTAACATGGCTGCTACTCTGAAATCTAACTGCCTAGAAGCACAGGACCCCCTGAGGCAAAGCTGGCGCTCTGCAACAGAAGTTAGTTTTCAAAATCCCCAAAACAATTTTTTTTTTTAAAACCAAGAGCATTGACAGAAAACTATATTATTCTGTAAAAATAATTTTGGCTTTAGTTTCCATTATGTTACTGGGAAAGGGACACATTTTAATTTTTGACAAGAAGTTGTTTTTTGTCAACAAATGTTTTGTTGACAAAATTTCAGCTGGCTGTATTTAACACATTTATTATTTGTGTTTCTGTAGCACTTGAGAGGTACCATCATGGCCAGAACCCCATTGTGCTGGACACTGTACAAACCAAACAAAAATGTTTATATTACAGTAATGCCTAAAAGCCAATGCTTATGACAGCCAGGAAGACATAGACTGGAAAATTTATACTAGGTTGTGCTTCATAAGAAATGTTTGTGATGATGGTGAGACTGTTTGTTTATCAAATGGAAAAAAGAAAAATCACCTTGGGAAGGAAATATTACTTTCAAGCTTCTAAGTACATATTATGAGTAGGAAAGTATGTATAATATAACAGAGAAAGTAGGAACATCAGGATATGGCAATATTTCTTTAATATGTTCAGAGTTACAGTCCATCCATATTTTAAATAATAATACTTGGTACTCTTGCTGTATACTTTAATCTTTCCTAATAGGCTCTAATGTTAGCTACTGTAATTAAATTTTATACCACATGTCTAAAGTAGGTAAGGAATATGAAGAAATCGTTTCTCTCACAACTGAAAATGTAGCTACCTAGAGTTGAAACCTTACAGCTGTTTTAAAAAGACACAGTGATGCTATGCAACAATTTAGGACAGGAAGGAAGAGACAAAAGAATACCACAGAAAATTGAAATAACAGGATAAATTTAGTGAGGTAGAATATAATTACCTTAATGGAATTTGGCCAGGACTCTGGTGTTAACTTCTCATCTCACCTCTCAGGAGAATTTCTGTGGAGGTTTTAGTGGCACATGTAGTCAGGAGTGGACCTGGCTGACACGTATGATTAGGTTGTCCTAGAGAGATTTGATGACCAAAGTTCATGTCATTTGGAAGTCAGATTTATCATTGATAGGTAGAGCTGCTTTTCTGCTAAAAGGAAATGTTGAGCCTGTAACCGAATTCAGAGGACAGGGCCTCTGAATTCCTCTGGTGTCCTAAAAGAGCTTTCCAACATTTGGTACAAGTTCCTGATGTTGCATTTCTTGCCTGCAAAATTGGGAACACTGTATTGGATCCTTACCTCGTATTATGAGAAACCTAATCAGCAACTGAATGTTTCAGGCTTGAAGGTAGGAAGGGATGGAAAAATGTTAGCAGCCTTTGCAACCTCTTAAACTAAATAGGAAATCATACAATCTGTGACACTACCATTCCCAGTGGAGTGGCAGCCCTATTTGTATTCCAGTAGGCTATGCTAAGCATGTTAATTCTGAGAGTCTGCAGCTGTGAGAAACAGAGAATAAATGATAGTACACTGTGAACTGAAAAGTTGCTTACATATACCATAGTACCACATATGTTTTCTTTTTTCAGAGTAACAGCCGTGTTAGTCTGTATTCGCAAAAAGAAAAGGAGTACTTGTGGCACCTTAGAGACTAACCAATTTATTTGAGCATAAGCTTTCGTGAGCTACAGCTCACTTCATCGGATGCATACTGTGGAAAGTGTAGAAGATCTTTTTATACACACAAAGCATGAAAAAATACCTCCCCGCCACCCCACTGTCCTGCTGGTAATAGCTTATCTAAAGTGATTACTCTCCTTACAATGTGTATGATAATCAAGTTGGGCCATTTCCAGCACAAATCCAGGTTTTCTCACCCCCACCCCCCACCCCACACAAACCCACTCTCCTGCTGGTAATAGCTTATCTAAAGTGACCACTCTCCTTACAATGTAGTATGATAATCAAGGTGGGCCATTTCCAGCACAAATCCAGGGTTTAACAAGAACGTCTGAGGAGGAGGGGGGGGTAGGAAAAAACAAGGGGAAATAGGTTACCTTGCGTAATGACTTAGCCACTCCCAGTCTCTATTCAAGCCTAAGTTAATAGTATCCAATTTGCAAATGAATTCCAATTCAACAGTTTCAGCTGGAGTCTGGATTTGAAGTTTTTTTGTTGTAATATCGCAACTTTCATGTCTGTAATTGTGTGACCAGAGAGACTGAAGTGTTCTCTGACTGGTTTATGAATGTTATAATTCTTGACATCTGATTTGTGTCCATTTATTCTTTTACGTAGAGACTGTCCAGTTTGACCAATGCACATGGCAGAGGGGCATTGCTGGCACATGATGGCATATATCACATTGGTGGACGTGCAGGTGAACAAGCCTCTGATAGTGTGGCTGATGTTATTAGGCCCTGTGATGGTGTCCCCTGAATAGATATGTGGGCACAGTTGGCAGCGGGCTTTGTTGCAAGGATAGGTTCCTGGGTTAGTGGTTCTGTTGTGTGGTATGTGGTTGCTGGTGAGTATTTGCTTCAGGTTGGGGGGCTGTCTGTAGGCAAGGACTGGCCTGTCTGCCAAGATTTGTGAGAGTGTTGGGTCATCCTTCAGGATAGGTTGTAGATCCTTAATAATGCGTTGGAGGGGTTTTAGTTGGGGGCTGAAGGTGACGGCTAGTGGCGTTCTGTTATTTTCTTTGTTAGGCCTGTCCTGTAGTAGGTGACTTCTGGGAACTCTTCTGGCTCTATCAATCTGTTTCTTCACTTCCGCAGGTGGGTATTGTAATTGTAAGAATGCTTGATAGAGATCTTGTAGGTGTTTGTCTCTGTCTGAGGGATTGGAGCAAATGCGGTTGTATCGCAGAGCTTGGCTGTAGACGATGGATCGTGTGGTGTGGTCAGTGTGAAAGCTGGAGGCATGTAGGTAGGAATAGCGGTCAGTAGGTTTCCGGTATAGGGTGGTGTTATGTGACCATCACTTATTAGCACTGTAGTGTCCAGGAAGTGGATCTCTTGTGTGGACTGGACCAGGCTGAGGTTGATGGTGGGATGGAAATTGTTGAAATCATGGTGGAATTCCTCAAGGGCTTCTTTTCCATGGGTCCAGATGATGAAGATGTCATCAATATAGCGCAAGTAGAGTAGGGGCGTTAGGGGACGAGAGCTGAGGAAGCGTTCTAAGTAAGCCGTAAAAATGTTGGCATACTGTGGGGCCATGCGGGTACCCATAGCAGTGCCGCTGATCTGAAGGTATACATTGTCCCCAAATGTAAAATAGTTATGGGTAAGGACAAAGTCACAAAGTTCAGCCACCAGGTTAGCCGTGACATTATCGGGGATAGTGTTCTTGACGGCTTGTAGTCCATCTTTGGGTGGAATGTTGGTGTAGAGGGCTTCTACATCCATAGTGGCCAGGATGGTGTTATCAGGAAGATCACCGATCGATTGTAGTTTCCTCAGGAAGTCAGTGGTGTCTCAAAGGTAGCTGGGAGTGCTGGTAGCGTAGGGCCTGAGGAGGGAGTCTACATAACCAGACAATCCTGCTGTCAGGGTGCCAATGCCTGAGATGATGGGGCGCCCAGGATTTCCAGGTTTATGGATCTTGGGTAGTAGATAGAATATCCCAAGTCGGGGTTCCAGGGGTGTGTCTGTGCGGATTTGATCTTGTGCTTTTTCAGGGAGTTTCTTGAGCAAATGCTGTAGTTTCTTTTGGTAACTCTCAGTGGGATCAGAGGGTAATGGCTTGTAGAAAGTGGTGTTGGAGAGCTGCCGAGCAGCCTCTTGTTCATATTCTGATCTATTCATGATGACAACAGCACCTCCTCTGTCAGCCTTTTTGATTATGATGTCAGAGTTGTTTCTGAGGCTGTGGATGGCATTGTGTTCCGCACGGCTGAGGTTATGGGGCAGTTGATGCTGCTTTTCCACAATTTCAGCCCGTGCACGTCGGCGGAAGCACTCTATGTAGAAGTGCAGTCTGCTGTTTCGACCTTCAGGAAGAGTCCACCTAGAATCCTTCTTTTTGTAGTGTTGGTAGGGAGGTCTCTGTGGATTAGTATGTTTTTCAGAGGTATGTTGGAAATATTCCTTGAGTCGGAGACGTCGAAAATAGGATTCTAGGTCACCACAGAACTGTATCATGTTCGTGGGGGTGGAGGGGCAGAAGGAGAGGCCCCGAGATAGGACAGCTGCTTCTGCTGGGCTGAGAGTATAGTTGGATAGGTTAACAATATTGCTGGGTGGGTTGAGGGAACCATTGCTGTGGCCCCTTGTGGCATGTAGTAGTTTAGAAAGTTTAGTGTCCTTTTTCTTTTGTAGAGAAGCAAAGTGTGTGTTGTAAATGGCTTGTCTAGTTTTAGTAAAGTCCAGCCACGAGGAAGTTTGTGTGGAAGGTTGGTTTTTTATGAGAGTTTCCATTTTTGAGAGCTCATTCTTTATCTTTCCCTGTTTGCTGTAGAGGATGTTGATCAGGTGATTCCGCAGTTTCTTTGAGAGCGTGTGCACAAGCTGTCAGCATAGTCTGTGTGTTATGTAGATTGTAATGGATTTTTTACCTTCAGTCCTTTTGGTACGATGTCCATCTGTTTGCATTTGGAAAGGAAGATGATGTCTGTCTGTATCTGTACAAGTTTTTTCATGCAGTTGATAGATTTCCACTCCATATGGCTAAATGCAGTGCCTTGCATAATGACAGGTTTCAGAGTAACAGTTAGTCTGTATTCGCAAAAAGAAAAGGAGTACTTGTGGCACCTTAGAGACTTACCAATTTATTTGAGCATAAGCTTTCATGAGCTACAGCTCACTTCATCGGATGCATGAGTCTTGAATCCTCACTACAAATAGTGTTCTTAGATGTTAACGAAACCATAAATTATCTGATAAAGAAATCAGGAATATAAAATCTGATATTTCTTAGCATATTCTTCTACCTGAAACTGAAATGTACTTTAGGAAAAAACTCTAGTGTCTGACTATGTTCAAGCGTACTTGGCTTTGACACATTGTCTAGGCAGTGGTAATCTTGATTTGCTGATTATGCCTACTTACAACGATCCTGGAAAAGTTAAAAAATCAGAGGGCCAAATTCTTGCTGGTGTAAGTGATTGTAGCTCCATTAACTTCAATATAGCTGTGCCCAATTAGAGGAGCATGGCATTTGGCCACAGTGTGGGCCACCGTTATGTCTTCATGGCCTATCATATTCTTAAGAACAATACCTGAAAGACTCTCACTAATTTCCTATCAGGTTTCAGAGTAGCAGCCGTGTTAGTCTGCATCCGCAAAAAGAAAAGGAGTACTTGTGGCACCTTAGAGACTAACCAATTTATTTGAGCATAAGCTTTCGTGAGCTACGGCTCACTTCATCCGATGCATGCAGTGGAAAATACAGTAGGGGGATTTTATATACACAGAGAACATGAAACAATGGGTGTTACCATACACACTGTAATGAGAGTGATCAGGTAAGGTGAGCGATTACCAGCTAGGAGAGAAAAAAAACCTTTTGTAGTGATAATCAAGGTGGGCCATTTCCAGCAGTTGACAAGAACATGTGAGGAACAGTGTGTGTGTGTGTGTGGGGGGGGGGGGGAACATGAGGAAATAGTTTTACTTTTTCACTGCATGCAGCCAATCAAGTGAGCTGTAGCTCACGAAAGCTTATGCTCAGATATATTTGTTAGTCTCTAAGGTGCCACAAGTACTCCTTTTCTTTTTGCGGATACAGACTAACACGGATGCTACTCTGAAACCTAGTTTTACTTTGTGTAATGACACATCCACTCCCAGTCTTTATTCAAGCCTAATTTAATGGTGTCCAGTTTGCAAATTAATTCTAAGCAATTAATTTGCAAACTGGACACCATTAAATTAGGCTTGAATAAAGACTGGGAGTGGATGTGTCATTACACAAGGTAAAACTATTTCCCCATGTTTATTTTTCCCCCCTACTGTTCCTCACACGTTCTTGTCAACTGCTGGAAATGGCCCACCTTGATTATCACTATACAAAAAGTTTTTTTCCCCTCTCCTGCTGGTAATCGCTCACCTTCCTTGATCACTCTCATTACAGTGTGTATGGTAATGCCCATTGTTTCATGTTCTCTGTGTATGTAAAATCCCCCTACTGTATTTTCCACTGCATACATCCGTAGGTCACGAAAGCTTATGCTCAGATAAATTTGTTGGTCTATAAAGTGCCACAAGTACTCCTTTTCCTTTTAATTTCCAATCAGTTTCTCTCCAGGATGGGAATCTGGTGGTTATACACATGATTTCTCTGTACGTAGGTCAGTCATTTATAAATCCAACAAGTCATAGATTTTTAAGGCCAGAAGGGACTATTATGATAATCTAGCCTGACCTCCAAATCAAATTGTTCCTAGCCTCATTTATGTTTAATTCAGGTAGTATGTCCTCTTGTGATTTAATTCTTAATAGCCAATTTATATATGTCAGCACCTTGTTAGCTATCAAGCATCTCAGGCTGTCTGGTAAATTCTAAGTGTCAGTCTTTCCATTGGTTTCAGAGTAGCAGCCGTGTTAGTCTGTATTCACAAAAAGAAAAGGAGGACTTGTGGCACCTGAGAGACTAACCAATTTATTGGAGCACTGTTCTCTGCAGTGTTGTAGCCATGTTGGTCCCAGGACATTAGCAGGACAAGGTGAGTAAGATAATATCTTTGATTGGATCTTCAGATCTGAAGCAGAGCTCTGTGTAAGCTCAAAAGCACCTCTTTTTCATCAAGAAAATTTGGTCCAATAAAAGATACTACTTCACCTTCCTCATCTTTCCATTAACTCTAATGGATGCAGGGATCAGGCCCTGAATTTTTTTCCCCATATCTAAAGGGCAGTGGCTGCTCTGTTTCCCTCGTTATAAGGAATCTTTTCATCTGTAGATATTTAAATTAATCTCTTGGGAGATTTGCACTAGCCACCCTACTTCAAAATTAGTTTGCGGTTTTATTTTGTTTTTAATATTCAGAACACTTCTATTCTGCTTGAATGAAGCCTGTGATTTCCATCATTTTAAAAATTTCTGTACTTAACTCTGTTTTCAAAAATATTCTATAGTTGGGATACTGTAACCTGAGTTCCTGGCTTTATTTTCAAAAAGAAAAGGAGTACTTGTGGCATCTTAGAGACTAACCAATTTATTTGAGCATGAGCTTTCGTGAGCTACAGCTCACTGCATCCTACGAAGTGAGCTGTAGCTCATGAAAGCTCATGCTCAAATAAATTGGTTAGTCTCTAAGGTGCCACAAGTACTCCTTTTCTTTTTGCAAATACAGACTAACAGGGCTGTTACTCTGAAACCTGGCTTTATTTTGTTGTCGCTCAGTATTGTTATGATGACAGGTGCTAATGATTGTATTCAAGCGAGTCTTTGATCTAAAGACAACCTTAGACCAAATGAAAGCCACTGGGGGTGTGCCATGCACTCTTGTTCAAGCTCAATAGAAGAGGCAATCCAGCTGCTTTATATAGAAAACAACTGCTACACAAAAGGAGGGAGTCCCCAAGGCAGATGGCAGGTCAGAGATAAGCCATCTGGCCTGAGGGGTTTCCCTGACTGCAAACACAGGGGCTAGATTCTAGAATATTTGGTTTTGCAGTCTGTGTGCACTAGAGGCAGAACGGAAGCCAGCAGAAATCCTGAAGAAGCAGTTATGAGTGAGACCTTGAGGCTTGGTTTTCACTTGAAAGTTATATCAGCATAGCTACGTCAGTCAGGGATGTGAAAAAAATACATCCCTGACCAGTGTAGCTATGCTGACACAATCACAAGTGTAGACACAACTATGCTGATGGAAGAACGTTTTCATTGATGTAGTTAAGCCTGGTCTACTCTAAAAAGTTAGGTTCACCCAGCTACATCCACACCCCTGAGCAACGTAGTTAAGCTGACCTAACCCCCAGTGTAGATCACGCTCGGTCAACAGAAGAATTCTTCTCCTCCCCGAGATAGCAGTAGCTATGTTGATAGGATTACCTACACCAATGGGAGAACCCCTCCCACTGGCATTAGGATTGCCAGCTTTCTAATTGCTGACAACCAGACCCTCCTGCCCTGCACTTTGCTCCGCCTCTTCCTCCAGGCCCCGCCCCACACTTGTGCTTCTCCCCGCCCTTCTCCTGTTGCTGGCTGCTATCCCCCTTCCTCATAGCTGGATCCTCTCCACCTCCCTCCCCACCCCTACTGGGTACCCTCTGCTCTGGAACAGCAACTTGATGTGGTGCCTGCTGCCTGCCTCCCCACATGATGCAGGTAGGAGGCAGCCCCTGGATGAGCAGGGGCTGGTGCAGGTTGATGACCCGGCACCTCACCTCCCCACCTGCAGTAACCAGACTTTTGGTGTCAGGTTAGTACATCTGACCAGACACTTTCTGGTTGAAAACTGGGCACCTGGCAACCCTAGTTGGCATAGGTAGTGTCTGCACTAAAGTGCTACAGCAACACAGCTGTGCCACTGTAGTATTTCAAGTGTAGACAGGCTTTAACATCACTGGGAGAGGTGTGTTCCTACACCAATAGAAAACACCTTCTGTTAGTGTAGAATGCATCTGTACTGTGGGGCTATGCTGACATACCTATGCCAGTATAGTCTTCGTAGTATAGACAAACCCTGAAAGGAAGCAAGAGGGCCTCTTGGACACAGAGCTCGCTGGAGGGGCAGACTTGGTGATTTCTGAGTGAGGAAACCACCTGCTGTTGATTTCTGATGTGTTCAGGGAACAGGATTTTGTGTACGCTTGTGTGTTTAAAAAAAAAAATTACTCTAATATACCTGACTCATATCATCAATTTCTCATTCTAACAGAAAGAACCCTGCAATATTAGCTAACCACTTGGGCCAAAAAGGACAACAATATTTATTCTGGGGTATGGTGACATTTCAGGAGAGAGCCAGTGCCTGACAAGATTTAACATTTTTAAGTGAAATTATCCATTAAAAAAAGCCCCAGAGAGTGAAAAAGTCCTCAGTTTACCTACAGAACAAGGCTGCTGCAACAGAAGCAGTTTATTTCCCCACATTGTGCTTCATTCCTCTTCTTTCACCTTTAAGGGAAGGGAGGATAATTTGGTCTCCATACCCATCTACCATTGGCCTCTAAGCTTAGACTGGCCACAAGGGTGCCAGTTAGTGATGAGGGATGCTCTGGTTGTTAGAGGGCTAGCCTGGAACTTGGGAGACTGTGGTTCCATTACCTGCTCTGCCACAAACTTCCAAGTCTCAGAGGCCTGGTCAACACTAGGGGCTTCAGGGGTGTGAAAAATCTACAATCCTGAACACTGCAGTTAAACCAAACTAACCCCAGTGTAGACTGCAATGCGTTGAGGGGAGAATTCTTCCATAACCTAGCTACCACCTTCAGGGAAGGGGATTACCTAATACAGACAGGAGAACCCCTCCCATCGCCATAGGTAGCTCTTCACTGAAGTGCTACAGTAGCGTTTAAGTGTAGACAAGCTCTTAGTCTTTCTGGGTCATGAGCCATTATCTGTAAATTGGGAATAATAGCACTGCCCTATCTTATAGGGGTGTTTTGAGAATACATATGTTACCGATTTTGAGGTGCTCAGATGCTCTGGTGATGGGAGTCATATAAGTACCTTAGATGGATGGGTTACCACCATTTGTGCTGGTGGCTTCTGTGAAGCGGTCATCTGTCCCACAAGGAGTAGATTGAGACAACCAACGCATTTCATATAGGGCACCAGACAACCTTAAATGAAATAATGTTAGTTCACTTTTTTATATTATTCAAAACAAACTGCCAACAACAAAACAACTATATGTTAAAAGAATGTTATTAAGGTTGCAAATTCAAGTATTTGCAAGTTAGGAAATGCCCAGAATTAAGGTTGACTGTGTTCTACACTGTACTGCAACAGATGAAACCGAGGTCCTACAGGCAACAGTCTCTCTCTCCTCTTCAACTGACCTTAGGCCTTGTCTACGCTACAGAGTTTTGTCAACAAACGTTATGTCAATGACCAAAAACGCTATAATATCACTATTGCATGTTTCAGAGTGGTAGCTGTGTTAGTCTGTATCAGCAAAAACAACTAGGAGTCCTTGTGGGCACCTTAGAGACTAACAAATTTATTTGGGCGTAAGCTTTTGTGGGCTAGAACCCCCTTCACCAGATGCATGGAGTGGAAAATACAGGAGCAGGTATAAATACATGAAAAGATGGGAGTTGCCTTACCAAGTGTGAGATCAGTCTAATGAGTCAATTCAATTAACAGTAGGATACCAAGGGAGGAAAAATAACTTTTGTAGTGGTAATGAGTGGCCCATTTCAAACAGTTGACAAGAAGGTATGAGTAACAGTAGGGGGAAATTTAGGTTTAGGTTTTGTAATGACCCAACCACTCCCAGTCTTTATTCAGGCCTAATGTGATGGTGTCCAGTTTGCAAATTAATTCCAGTTCTGCAGTTTCACATTGGAGTCTGTTTTTGAAGGTTTTTTATTGTTGTTGAAGAATTGCCGCTTTTAGGTCTGTTATTGAGTGACCGGGGAGATTGAAGTGTTCTCCTACTGGTTTTTTAATGTTATAATTGCTGATGTCAGATTTGTGTCCATTTATTATTTTGCATAGAGACTGTCCGGTTTGGATGTTCACACTATACTCCTTCTGTCGGCAGAGCTCTAGTATTAACAGTAAGAGCAGTGCACTGTGGGTAGCTATCCCACAGTGCTACTCATCACCTTCTGCCGCTCAGACTTGTGGGTTGGCAGAGTGGATCACAGCACATCATGAGTGAAGGCTCAACATCCCATGATGCATTGTTTTGCAGTCTCAGCATTCTATGGGCTTCCGACTGCAGTTTGTGGCATTTTTTCAACGGCCCCTATTTACCGTGTGCCATCTCTGTGTGACAAGATGGATCCTGCACTGCTCTCTAACTTTCTGTTAACTGTCATTAACAAATCATGGATGGCAGTGCAGGTAATCATGAGGTTCCTATCTGAACGGGAGTCAGAGTTGCTGGACCTGCTGTGAGCCGTGGATAGAAGCAACACCAGATTACGTTTGACATTCACAGAGCAGCTGCACACAGTGGACCATTGCTTTTGGGCTCATGAAACAGAGTGGTGGGGTTGCATCATGATGCACATCTGAGATGATGACCAGTGGCTGCAGAACTTTCGGATGTGTAAAGCCACCTTCCCAGAATTTTGTGCAGAGCTCGCCCCTGCTCTGTGGCCCATGGACACCAAAATGAGAGCTGCCCTCTTGGTGGAGAAGTGTGTGGCAATCACTGTGTGGAAGATGGCAACTCCTGACTGCTACAGGTCGGTCACAGATCAGTTCAGAGTCAGGAAGTCGACTGTTGGGGCTGCATTAACACAAGTGTGCAGGGCCATTATTTGCATCCTTCTGTGAAGGACTGTAACTCTTTGGCAGTGTTTGGATGGCTTTGCGGAAATGGGTTTCCCTAACTGAGGAGGGGCAATAGATGGCACTCCATATCCCAATTTTGGCATCAGACCACCTTGCAACAGAGTACATCAATAGGAAGGAGTACTTCTCCATGGTGTTGCAGGGACTTGTGGATCATCGAAGGCATTTCACTGACATCAACACAGGGTGGTCTGGGAAGGTGCATGATGCACACATCTTCAGGAACACCAGCCTGTACAGAAAGCTGCAAGTGGGGACTTCCCTTCCAGACCAAAAGATTCCGGTGGGGGACGTTGAAATCCCAGGAAGTGATCCTGGGAGACCCAGTATACCCCTTACTCCCATGACTCATGAAGCCTTACCCAGGACACCTGGACAGCAGTAAGGAGTGTTTCAACAATCTGCTGAGTACATGTAGGATGACTGCTGAATATGCATTTGGCAGATTAAAGGTACTCTGGTGATGCCTTTATGGCAGGTGAGATCTCAATGAGGAAAATATTCCCATGGTCATAGTAGTGTGGTGTTCATTGCATAATATTTGTGAAGCTAAGGGTGAAAGATTTGCTCAGGGTGGAGTGCTGAGGCAGATTACCCGGCTGCTGATTCTGAGCATCCTGATACCAAGGCTATTAGAGGGGCACAATGGGGGGCAATGTGAATCAGGGAACTTTTGAGGCAACATTTTGCTGCATAGAAATATACATCACTGGTTCTCATTCTCAATCTGCCATGCTTCATTAAATCGAGTTTTGTTTGGAAGCACTTGTGGTGATTCCTGGACTAGGTTTTCAGTAATCAAATGATTAAACTGTTTGTGTATATTTTTACTGCCAGCTGCTATCACAATTTGTTGGACACAAATAAAGATTAATTATCGTTCAGTTACTTTGGTTTTATTAAACATCAATTAACACACAAGCAAAGGCTTTGTGGGAAGGATTGTATCAGTGAAGGGCAGATTGTCACAGCTGTGTGTAAATCCAGCTATCATTTTGGAAGCTGTCCAAAGGGGTGGCGTGAACAGGAAACCAAGAAGTTCCGGAAAGTTGAAAGGCATGTGTGGGAGGAGTTTGGGGAGGCCATGGAAAACTGTTCTATATGGGCTGTGGAGAGGCGGGGGTGCAAGCACACACCTATTCTGATTGCAGGGTGATTAGGGACTTCAGCATCTCTGTTTCCTCCTCTATTACTTTTATCATACACTCTGTGGCCTTTTGAACAATCTCCTGATTTTCCTTTACTGTCCTGCCTTTCCCTTTCCCTTTCTCTCCAGTCCCTGAGTTCCCTTTTTTCTGCATCAGAGGATTGCAGCACCTCCTGGAACACATCCTCCTTGCTCCATCTGGGTCACTTTCTTATCTGGCAGAGGCACTCCTCCGGTGTGTAGGGGGTTCCCCCTGAAGGCCACAGCTGCAGAAACACAAGAAACAATTAACAGAAGCATGATTGTGAGTTCACGCACAGCACTGAATCATTACAGTAAAATACACCTCCTGTAGCATACCAAGCACTTTCTCATTGACCCTTGGCAAGCAAACATTTTGGCAAACACTCTAAGCATGGTGCATTCAGCCCAGGCTGGGGGTGGAGAGCGTTCAAGCTGGGGTAAAGAGTGATGGTGGTGATTCAAGGGTTGTAGTGCAGGCAATTAGGGACAATATTGTAAATTCTCCCACCATTTTCCACAGGCGGAGGTCATTGAAGCAGAAAGCTCACTCCTGAGTGATAAAGAAAAGAACCAGAAAACAACCCTATAATCATGTAAAGCTAGGCCTCTGTCTTTTTTCTATGCTTATCTGTCTTCTCTCTAAGGTTATGGGTAGAAGGAATGTGAACTGTGTGTAACCTGTACTCCCTGTTTTGGGGAAAGAATTCCTTATACAGATAAGCCTCCATGTTTATACCTACCCCAGAACTTCAAACAGACTGGGTTAACCGGCTTGAGCTGGAAGAGATATCACACTGTATGTTGAACCAGGCTATAAAAGCCCATCTCTGTTCTTTGTTCGGGGCTTCACCATTTTCCTCTGTAAAGGAATTGGTGAGCCCTTCAGCTGCCGTACTTGCTAGCATTAAAGTGCCTCACTTTATCAAAGAGCCAAGACTCTGTGTTTTGTTTGGCTAATACAGAAGTCCAGGGAAGGCTACCCTCCTAACCCTAGACGGGAGGGAAAACCTTTTTCCCTAACAATTTGGGGGCTCGTCCGGGATTGCCGCTTCTCCGGACCGGTGGACGGTCGGGACTCTGTATCCTTCTTGCCGGCACCTGGGTTGCTTTAACCCTGAGGGCTTCCCGTCTCGCTTCCACCCGCCGCTTCGGCGAAATAAGGCATCCCTAAAGGCACTAGGGTCCGGACCTATTGGTGAACACCGGCCGGTGGGAACTTGGTGAGTTCTGAATTTTTCCTTTGTGATTGTCTAGACAACAGCCGGGGGTTCCGTCTTTGGGAAAAGATGGGGAGGAGGGGTCCAGTAGAACTGTTGATCCTTCTACGCCTCTGGGCTATACGTTAAAACATTATGATAGGGATATCAAGGCCTTACAATCGGATGGCAACAAAGCTTTGTATAAGTTTATATTTCTGTGTCAAGGTCCCTGGGTGGGAATGACGCAAGACGACCCGGAACCAGGAAATCGCTGGCCGGGGGAGGGAACATTTGAGTTACATAACATTGTTCAATTGCGAAAAGTATTGTATGATTTGCAACCGCGACAACTTAAGTATTCTGATGTGTGGATACGGGAGGCTGAACGGCGCAAAAGCGCCAGTGTAACTACTAGTTTACGTGCTGAGGTAGAAAAACTTAAAGCCATGCAGCCCCCACCCTACAATCCAGAATCTAGTAATGCTGACCGGAAGCTAAAAGCGTCAAAGTCTATTTACCCCAACTCCCATTGAAAGAAGCGGGGGACCCTATACCATTGGAAGAATGTACCTGGCTATGGGGTGGGGTACCGCAGCCTGACCCTGATGCACCCACACCCCCGAACGGGGAGAGGAGCGGCCCCACTCTCCCGCTAGCTACCGATATCCCCACAACCGACACAGGGCTGGGGGATGATCCGGAGGCTGGCACCTCTACCAGGGGGTTGGCACGTCCTGATCCGCGACACCCCAGTGATGCGACCCCTGCAAAGACCCGGTCTCATAGTTCTCTAGGCACACCTAAGGCAAAAGTTACTGGAGCTGCAATAGCTAGTGCAGTCCAAATGCCTATGCGACAACTGCCAAGTGGTAGAGGGGGGACACAGATGGTGTATGTCCCTTTTACCAGCACGGATCTAATGAATTGGTCATCTACTTTTCCCTCATTTTGACAGTGTCCGGAAGAATTTATTAAAAAGTTGAAGGGTATTTTCACAATGTATAATTGTAATTATGATGATGTGGAGATGATTTTGAATCAAGTGCTAAGTGAGGGTGAGAAGGAAACGGTGTATAAGAAAGCTAGAGAGGCGGTGCAAGGCAGGGCGGCTTATCCGCAAGAGAAACCTGAAATGGATTGGGATGTTCCAGAGACCGTTCGAGAGTGGGATAAAATGAGAAAGCGAATCTTAGAAGCATTAGAGGATATGTCTAAGCCTGTGTATGATTGGGGAAAGGTAGAGGCATGTGTTCAAAAACACGATGAGCACCCAGGGGAATTCTTCCACCGCCTTTGTAAGGTTTTGAGAAACCACGGCGGCTTAGATCCAACCTCCCCTGTAGCAAAAACACAAGTGATCGGCCAGTATGTAAAAAACTTATTACCATTCGCTCGGAAGTATGTGTGTAGTCAACCAGCTTATGAAAACAAAACGCTGGAGGAGGTGGTGGGGTTAGCAGCCCATGCCTGGAGGAATAGGAAGGAATTAGACACTAGGAGGTCCGAAAAGCTCCTTAATCTGCAGTTGCAAGGTTTCCAAGACGGCTCTCGGGGACGAGATGCAAGCCGTAGGAGGGGAGGCTTTCGGGGACGAGGCGGAAGAGGAGGCAGCTCTACCCAGGGATGGGGACCACAAAGTCAGAACTTCCAGCCACAGCCTGGGAGGGCAGGGCCAGATGAGTGCCAGCGGTGCTGACAAAAAGGACACTGGGCTGCCCAGTGCCCAAATTACCCCCTCCAGTCAGCTGACCCTGTTATGCAAGCCTACCAGAGGGTACAGGAAAGGGGGGGAGAAAAAGGGAGTACTGATTGAAAGCTAGCCGCCCACAATGCTTCGTCCCCCTCGCCAGGAACCCCCTCCGCTTCTTGGACAGTGCAGTTGGATGCAAACCACCCGGAACTTCCAGTTGTGGTGGGAGGAAAAACTTATTCAATGTTAATTGACACCGGGGCAGATAGAAGTACTCTGCAGGACCCCAACCTTCCTAACACTTCTGCAACCGTAAAAGCTATAGGCGTTGGTGGCACCGTGTGCGCCCTTCCTCTAACTGCGGAGCAAACGGTCCAGCTTGGCCCGTTATCAGAGGATCATAGCTTTTTAATTGCAACTTCCTGTCCTGCAAATCTATTAGGCAGAGACTTGTTATGTAAACTACGAGCAACTATAACTTGCAGCCCGGAGGGGCTATATCTCTCAGTCCCTACTTCTGTCCCTGAAGCTACTGTAATGGCATTGTTAGCCACTAATGCCACCACAATGACACCCACTGCCCCCCTTGTCCCTGTTGAGTTATCTGATATTCCTGAAGCATTGTGGGCCTCGGCGTCCACTGAAACTGGACTTTTAAAGTCAGCAGAACCGGTTTATATCATTTACCGTACAGACATCCCTCTGCCCCGAAAAATGCAATATCCATTGCCTAAAGAGGCCATAGAGGGCATTCGGCCAGTCCTACAACAGCTTTTAACTCAAGGAATCATTAAAAAGGCTACCAGCCCTTGCAATACACCTATTCTTACTGTTAAGAAACCCAAGCCTGGCCCCGATGGCAAACCGGTTTACCGTTTCGTGCATGACCTCCGACTGATTAATGCTATTGTGATCCCGAGAGCTCCGGTTGTTCCCAATCCAGCAACTATTTTAACTGCTATTCCCCCAGGAGCTACTTATTTTACTGTGATTGATCTGTCTTCAGCATTTTTCAGTATCCCTGTGCACCCGGACTCACAGTTCCTATTTGCCTTTACCTTTGACGGATGTCAATACGTATGGACCCGCCTCCCTCAGGGCTACAGGGAGAGCCCTACCATCTTCAGCCAGTATTTAAAGCGAGATCTGGACTCTATTTCGTTGACTATAGTTCTACTTTGATTCAATATGTTGATGAGCTGTTACTGTGCTCTACAGCCAAGACTGCCTGTGTACAAGACACTCGAATCCTTCTTTTTGCCTTGGCCGAAAAAGGTCACAAGGTGGCACTCTCCAAGCTACAGTTTGCCCAACCGGAGGTGGAATATTTAGGGCATCGTATTTCATATGCCTCTACTGCACTTACTCAGGACAGGATTGAAAGCGTTCTGAGTATGCCGAGGCCTACCACTAAAAACAACTCCGCCAGTTACTGGGAGCAAGTGGCTATTGTAGAGCCTGGATTCCGGCTTATGCGGAGTTAGTGCACCCCCTCACCAATTTGCTGCTGGATTCCATTCCCGAACCCCTGCCATGGACGACTCTACACAACGACGCCCTTACCGCCCTCAAACAAGCATTAACTTCTGCACCAGCCCTGGGCAGACCGGATTACGCAAAGCCTTTCACCTTGTTTTGCCATGAACAATCTGGCACGGCGTCTGGTGTGCTAACTCAGCCCTTTGGGCCTGGCCAGCGACCGGTGGCTTATTTTTCGGTCCTTCTTGACCCAGTGGCTCAGGGTCTTCCGCCCTGTCTCCGCGCCGTTGCGGCTGCTGCTGTATTGGTTGAGAAAGCTTCGGGACTTACCTTGGGCCACCCTCTTCTAGTTCAAGTGCCTCACTTTATCAAAGAGCCAAGACTCTGTGTTTTGTTTGGCTAATACAGAAGTCCAGGGAAGGCTACCCTCCTAACCCTAGACGGGAGGGAAAACCTTTTTCCCTAACATGAGGGTAAACAAGGATGCAAGGGAGCATCTACTGCATGAGTGCGGCTTCAGACCCAGTCCCTACGCTGCTCGCCTGTATGCTGCTTTGGTCCCAGCACAAGTGATTGCCAAGTACCTCCAGGAAAGTTTCCTAGAGATCTCTGTGGAGAATGTGCAGCACACAGAAACACAGCTAGCCTTGTACATTTCTATCCCTTCACCCACTTCTGCACTCCACAAAGCAAAGGAAAGCTGGACATCATATAACTGAGCAGCATCAACTCAAAAGAATCACTTATCGGGGTCTCCTCTTCTGCTTCTTGATCGCCAGAGAGGGACTGCTAGGACTGGCTAGACACTTCCGGAGTGGAGAAGAGTTCCTGACTCGCTGCCCCACATGGTGACCCAGCCGTGGGCACCACATCGTCCTCCCACTCTACCTTCTTGTCCACAACTTCATCCTCCTGGTTAGGTCCACTTTCTGCCACCTCCAGTCTCATCGAACTATCCACAGTGCTCTTGGCGGTGGAGGTGGGGTCTCTGCTGAGGATAGCAACCAGCTCCTTATAGAAGCAGCATGTCTTCAGTGCAGCACCAGAGTGATGGTTTGTCTCCCTTGCCTTCTGGTACACCTGTCTCAGGTCTTTTATCTTCACTCTGCACTATACCATATCCCAATCATAGCCCTTTTCACACAAACCACAAGAAATCTGCCCATAGGTATCAAAATTTCTACGCTGGAGCACAGCTGGGACTGGGCAGCCTCCTCTCCCCATATACTGAGCAGATCCAACACCTCCACATTGGTCCAGGCGTGAGAGCGTTTGCCATGTGGAACCGCCATGCTCAGATGGGAAGATGCTCTCCACACCGAGCAAATAAGTGGAATTTAAAACATTTCTGGGCCTTTAAAGGGGGATGGGCGGATGGTGGTTGACCTGGCTGCAGGGTAGCGGAGTTCGAACTGCTGACGAGAGCAGTCAGGATGGGCATTGTGGGACACCGCCTGGAGGCCATTTACAGTGACAAAACCAAACAGTGTCTACAATGACACTAAAACTTTGCCACAAAAAGCCCTATGTCTCTTGTCGAGTTTGGTTTTGTTTTTAGTCAGCAGAACAGGACAGTTTTGTCACCAAAAGTCGCATTCCAGTGCATATACCTACACTGTTTTGTCAAAAAAAACTGTAGTGTAGACAAAGCCTTAGTGTCCCCCCACCACCACCATCAACTTGTTCTGAGTCCACTACCCCTGTTTTCCTCACCTAATCCCAGCATCCAATTCCCCTCTCAGTTCCAGTCCCAACCTTTCTTCCTCCACATCTTTCAACTCAGCCTCCTTGCCCATCCTGTCCCAGTCCCAGACTGCTTATCCCAATCTACTCCCTTCCCCGGTCCAACTATGGTTCCCTCTGCATTCAAATCATATGGCTTCCTCCTCCATGCTCCTGGATGCCAGGAGGAGGGGGAGAGGGTCACTGAGCACAGGAGAGCCAGGACCTTGGCCCACCCCAGTCCAGAGCAGATGTTACAGGGGAAAATCTGGGTTAACCCTGTAGCCCTGGCTCGAGCACACTCAGTTGCTCTGAGGAGATGGCATGTGCAGTCTGGTCATACATTGGAGCTGTGAGTGGATGGAGCACGTTCAGTGAGGAAAGACTCTTTGGAGATTTAAATTGCTAAAATCAAAGAAGTCTCTACTGAACATATGCAAACTAATTTTTTCAGATTTATAACAACCAAATTTGGGCAGGTTTTCATGGGGACAGCAAAAGGCACATGCCTGACAAAGACCACTTCCCTGCCAAATTTCAGGTCCCTACTTCAAAGCATGGGGGTGCTAAAAAGTGCACTAGAATTGTTTAATATGTGCAAAACAATGTATTCTTTCCAAGCCTCATTCTTGGAAATGGCTGAACTATTGTGGCTGAAATTAAAGAACGTGTGAGGCAGACACCTAGTATAGAAAATTTCAACCTGAAAGGTTAAAGTTTGGCAAAGTTATAAGCAATTGAAAACAAGGCTTTATAATAGGACATGTTGGGCAATCCTAGTAGGTGGGATTACCATCCTTGCCTAAAATCTCATATATTCAAACCAATAATTTACAGTTGAAAGTAATCTCAGTATAATCTCTAGAGCTACCCACTTCTATTACAAGATTTAGTGTTCAGAGTGGTAGCTCTGTTAGTCTGTATCAGCAAAAAGAACGAGGAGTACTTGTGTCACCTTAGAGACTAACATTTATTAGGGCATAAGCTTTCGTGGGCTAAAACCCACAGAACATGAGAAAATGGGTTTTGCCATACCAACTCTAACGAGACTCCTCAATTAAGGTGGGCTATTATCAGCGAGAGAAAAAACTTTTGTAGTGATTAATCAGGATGGCCCATTTCAAACAGTTAACAAGGTGTGATTAAGAGTAGGGGGAAAATTAGCATGGGGAAATAGTTTTTAGTCTGTGTAATGACTCATCCACTCCCAGTCTTTATTCAAGCCTATTTTAATGGTGTCCAGTTTGCAAATTAATTCCAGTTCTGCAGTTTCTCATTGGAGTCTGTTTTTGAAGATTTTTTTTGTTGAAGGATTGCGACCTTTAGGTCTGTAATTGATTGTCCAGGGAGGTTGAAGTGTTCTCTGACTGGTTTTTGAATGTTATAATTCTTAACGTCTGATTTGTGTCAATTTATTCTTTTGCACAGAGACTGCCCAGTTTGGCCAATCTACGTGGCAGAGGAGCATTGCTGGCACATGATCACATATATCACAGTGGTAGATGTGCAGGTAAACGAGCCCCCGATGTGTGGCTGATATGATTAGGGCCTATGATGGCGTCCCTTGAATAGGTATGTGGACAGACTTGGCAACAGACTCTGTTGCAAGGATAGGTTCCTGGGTTTGTGTGTGTATGGTTGGTTGGTTGGTTGCTGGTGAGTATTTGCTTCAGGTTGGGGGGCTGTCTGTAAGTGAGGACTGGCCTGTCTCCCAAGATCTGTGAGAGTGAGGGATCGTCCTTCAGGATAGGTTGTAGATCTTCGATGATGCGCTGGAGAAGTTCTAGGTGGGGGCTGAAGGTGATGGCTAGTGGCATTCTGTTACTTTTTTTGTTGGGCCTGTCTGGTAGTAGGTGACTTCTGAGTACTCTTCTGGCTCTGTCAATCTGTTTCTTCACTTCACCAGGTGGGTATTGTAGTTGTAAGAATGCTTGATAGAGATCCTGTAGGTGTTTGTCTCTGTCTGAGGGATTGGAGCAAATGCGGTGTATCTTGGAGCTTGGCTGTAGACAATGGATCGTGTGATGTGGTTTGGATGAAAGCTGGAGGACTGTAGGTAAGTATAGCGGTTTCCAGTATAGGGTGGTGTTTATGTGACCATCTCTTATTAGCACTGTAATGTCCAGGAACTGGATCTCTTGTGTGGACTGGTCCAGGCTGAGGTGGATGGTGGGATGGAAATTGTTGAAATCATGGTGGAATTCCTCAAGGGCTTCTTTTCCATGGGTCCAGACAGGGCTGGATTACCCAGTAGGCAGACTAAGCATGTGCTTAGGGCACCAGCAAAGCAGGGGGCACACAAAAAAATGAGAATTTTTTTTTGGAAAAAATTTGATATTTGATATTTCAAGACAAGCATCGAAGTAGCCATCGTGGGAAAAATCAGAACTTTGTTAGACTTCCTTACACTCCACTACACACTCTTCCCCTTTTTTCTGTTCTCTTTTTATTACTTATCCCCACCTAAACCAGGGGGGCGTCCTACTAATGTAGATCGAAATAATGCGAGGAAATCAGATCCTGTCATGTATTACAATAAATTTGTTTTATTATTGATATATTCTTCTGAGCTATACGTACTTGATTCATTTTTTTCTTTGATATATATATACACATCAAAATAGTGTACGTTGTGTAATTTGTTTTGTTTTTTTTTAAGTTCAGATAACTGAGATAAGGGGCAGGATGAAATGTAACCGAGTGGAGCACAGAAACCGGCGGAAGAAAAGAAACAAAAAAACGGTGAAATTTTCCAAAAGCTTCCAAAACTGACATAATTTGTCAAAGCAAATCCATCAGAAGCAACATCTTCTCTCAGTAGCACAGACATTGTTCCAAAACCTGTAGGTGTTTCAGAGACTGACCCTTCTTTTATTGGTGAAACAAACACCATTCCAGAACATGTGGATGTGTCAGAGACTGTAACTGATCATCCTACTCCTGTGGTAAAACAGACATTGTTGTAGAAGGTGTGGATGTGTCAGAGACTGAACCTGCTCATGCTGTGAATAATAGGAGAAAAGATCCTGGTATGTGGGTTGATTTCAGTACCAATGGTGTAGCTTACTGGATAGATCGTGGACCAAATGACTGTCAACACCACACTGGGCCATTTGAGAAACCACGTCGGACTTTTACCAATGGCAAACAAACAAGATATGGTCCACAAAAAAATATTTTTCGGCATGAAAGCGAATGGTGAGAAATACACTCAAGAATGGCTATTGTATTCACCATCAACAGGGTCTGTGTACTGTTTTGTTTGTAAACTTTTTGCATATAAACCTTCAAGATCCCGGTTTGCTGCAGATGGATTTAGTGACTGGCGGAATACTGTTTTAATTGAACAACATGAAAATAGCACTACTCACAGAGATTCAATGTTGACATATTTAAGTCGAAAACAGGGTTTTGGATTGACACAAAAATTGGAAGAACAAATTAAAGGGGAGCATGAATACTGGCAACATGTCTTGCAGCGTGTTATAGCTGTTATTCAAACATTAGCTGAACGTGGTCTGCCTTTCCGGGGATCAAATGACACATTTGGATCATGGCAGAATGGAAATTTCTTGGGATTGTTGGAGCTTGTGGCTCAGTTTGACCCATTTTTAGCAGGCCATATCTTAAAATATGGGAATGCTGGCAAAGGTAACCCATCATACTTATCCAAGACAATATGTGATGAACTCATTGATCTAATAAGTGACAAAGTTCGTTCAGCTATTGTGGATGAAATAAGTACTGCTGGGTACTTCAGTTTATCTGTCGACTCTACACCTGATCTTTCACATATTGATCAATTGAGTATTGTACTAAGATATGTGTCTCCCACAGATGGAAAACCAGTTGAACAATTTATAACATTCCTCAATTTTGAAAAGCCACACTGGTGAAGAAATGGCAAATCAAGTACTGCATTATCTGTGCCAAGTTTGCAAAATAGATTTCTCAAAGTGCAGAGGTCAGTCTTATGACAACACTGCCAACATGTCAGGGTGTTATCAAGGAATGCAGAAGTAGCTTTTAGAACAGAACAAATATGCCATATTCATACCGTGTGCTGCACACTCTCTCAATCTTGTTGGCTGCAGTGCTGTTGATTGTTGTCTGGTGGCAGTAAGTTTTGTTTGTTTGTTTGTTTTTCCCCTCAACAGTCCAGTTACTTTATACATTTTTTTCTGCCTCAACACACCGATGGGCAGTTCTTAAAACATATTTGGGCAATGATTGTTTGTTGAAATCTCTTTCTAATACTCACTGGGAGGCACATGCAGTGGCAACAAGTGCAATTCTGGAGTCCTACTCAAAGATTGTGGATGCATTAGAAAGTATAGCTGAAGACCAATCACAAAAGGGAGAAACTATACGAGAAGCAGAAAACATTGCAAACAAGATGCAAGAACTAGAGTTTGTATTCATGTTGACCATGTGGAATGAAATTTTACAACACTTTTACCACACAAGTCAAGCTCTCCAAGAAAAAGAATTGGATTTGAAAACATGTGCAGACCTCTGTCAATCATTAGCAGACCACTTACACACTTTGAGAAATGATTTTGAAAGGTTTGAAGACATATCAAAAGATATCTTACCTGATATGAACTACAAAGAAGCCCAGTCCCCCAAGCGAATCAGGAAAAAACAAGCAAATGATAGCAGTGCAACAGAAACAGCATTGAATCCTAGAAACAAATTTCACATATCTACTTACTACGCTATAATTGATACACTTGAAGCTCATATGAAGAGGAGAGGTGAAGTGTACAAAGAAGTATCAAGTAGATTTTCTTTTCTAAACTGTATGGACTAATCTGACTAACAATATTCACAAGGTTCCCAAAAGCTAGTTGACTCATACCCTGTTGACTTGAACATGAATCTCTGTGGAGAAGTATGGCATTTCCACTGTTATATGCGTGCAAAGTTCAATGAAACAGGAAAAATGAAATTCAGTCTCACTGATCTTCATGACACAATATTGAAAGATGGAATACAATGTGTAATTCCAAATGTAGAGATTGCACTATGTATTTTTCTAACATTGATGATTACTAACTTCTCCTCAGAACACTCCTTTTCTCAGCTGAAAAGAATAAAAAGCCCTCAGAGAACAACAATGTGTCAGGACAGACTTGATTCACTTTCCCTATTGTGTATGGAAGCAGACGTGCTTCGTCGAGTCAGCTTCAATGAATTTATCCAGAATTTTGCAATCAGATTTTGCAATCAGAAAATCTAGAAAGAAGCTATTTTAATTTCAGCATACATGTAAGTTTTGTGTCATTTCGAAAAATAAAATTTTATTTTACAGTATAGTATTGTTTTTATTTTGAATTACATATGGGGGGCACCATAATTTTTTCAGTGTTTAGGGCCTCTAAAGGTCTTAATCCGGCCCTGGGTCCAGATGATGAAGATGCCGTCAATGTAGTGCAACTAGAGTAGGGGCACTGGGGAACGAGAGCTGAGGAAGCGTTGTTCTAAGTCAGCCATAAAAATGTTGGCATACTGTGGGGCCACGGGGGTACCCATTGCAGTGCCACTGACTTGAAGGTGTACATTGTCCCCAGATGTGAAATAGTTGTAGGTGAGGATAAAGTCAGACAGTTCAGCCACCAGGTTTGTGACGTTATCGGGGATACTGTTCCTGACGGCTTGTAGTCCATCTTTGTGTGGAATGTTGGTGTAGAGGGCTTCTACATCCACAGTGGCCAGGATGGTGTTTTCTGGAAGATCACCAAAGCATTGTAGTTTCCTCAGCAAGTCAGTGGTGTCTCAAAGATAGCTGGGAGTGCTGGTAGCGTAGGGCCTGAGGAGAGAGTCTACATAGCCAGACAATCCTGCTGTCAGGGTGTCAATGCCTGAGATGATGGGGCGTCCAGGAATTCCAGGTTTATGGATCTTGGGTAGCAGATAGGTTCCTGTGCTTTTTCAGGGAGTTTCTTGAGCAGATGGTGTAGTTTCTTTGGGCAATTCTCAGTGGGATCAGAGGGTAATGGCCTGTAGAATGCGGTGTTAGAGAGCTGCCGAGCAGCCTCTCATTCATATTCTGACCTATTCATGATGAGACAAGTTTTAAAAAATTTACTAAAGAAAAAGGTGGTAGTTTTGAGTTAATACTTTTTATTACATAAGTGAGGGGTGGGCAAACTTTTTGGCCTGAAGGCCACATCGGGTTTCCGAAATTGTATGGAGGGCAGGTTAGGGGAGGCTGTGCCTCCCCAAACAGCCAGGCGTGGCCTGGCCCCTGCCCCTATCTGACCCTTGCCCCATCCAACCACCCTGTCCTGGAAACCCTGTCCCTGACTGTCCCCCGCTGCCCCATTCAACCCCCCTGTTCTCCACCCTCTGACTGCCCTGACCCCTATCCACACCCCTGACCACCACCCCGAACTCCCCTGCCCTCTACCCAAACCTCCCTGCTCCCTGCCGCCCAGGGCATTGTGCAGGTGGCGCAGTGAGCTGAGGCTGTGGGGGAGGGGGAACAGCAGGGGAGGGGCCAGGGGCTAGCCTCCAGGGCCAGGAGCTCAGGGGCTGGGCAGGAGGGTCCCATGGGCCAGATGTGGCTTACAGGCCGTAGTTTGCCCACCTCTGACATAAGTCCATTTCATCAAAGTATTTAATAATGCTTTATTAAAGCTGATCATTAAAAAAAAATCACAAATATATTGAAATTATTTCCATTTGGTGAGATTCAAATTTGGCCCTTTTTTCCCTTCAAAATTTCACACTTTTTATCGACCAAAGACTGGTGTTTGGTACGTGAAACATTTTGATCTTCATTTGGATACGTGTTGATATTAATAAAATGTTGATTAAAAAGTCATGAAACGTTTCAAAAATCAATATTTTGTTATTTTTTCACTTTAAAAAGGCCTTTTTCATTCAAACTTTCACCAGTTCTAACCTTTAAGCCAGAGGTGGGCAAACTAGGGCCCTCAGGCCACATCCGGCCCATGGGACTGTCCTGCCTGGCTCTTGAGCTCCTGGCTGGGGAGGCTAGCCCCCGGCCCCTCCCTGGCTGTTCCCCCTCCCCCGCAGGCACGCCGCCATGTGGGCAGCGCGGCTGGCTCAGTCCAGGCAACGGGGCTGCGAGCTTCTGCCGCTTAGAGCGGCTTGGTAAGGGGGCGGCAGCAGCACGCGCGGCAGCGGGGGCTTTGGTGGGGGGTCCCAGGGGGAGTCAGGGGACAGGGAGCAGGGGGTGGTTGGAGGGGTCGGAGGTTCTGGGGTGGGGCGGTCGGGGAACAGGGTGTGTTGGATAGGGCGTGGGAGTGCCGGGGGGCTTGTCGGCGGGGGGGGTGCAAAGGGGGTCAGGGCAGTCCGGGGACAGGGAGCAGGGGGGGTTGGATAGGGGGCCGGGTCCCAGGAGGCCTGTCAGGGGGCAGGGATGTGGATAGGGGTCTGGGAAGTCAGGGGACAGGGGGAGTTGGATGGGGGTTAGGGGCAGGGGGTGCTGGGAGGAGGTGATCAGGGGACAAGGAGCGGGCGGGGGGGGCTGGATGGGTCAGAGGTTCTGAGGAGGGCAGTCAGAGGGCGGGAAGTAGGCAGGGGCCAGGCTGTTTGGGGGGCACAGCCTTCCCTACCCAGCCCTCCAAACAGTTTTTCACCCCGATGTGGTCCTCGGGCCAAAATGTTTGCCCACCCCTGCTTTAAGCATTCATTCATTTAGCCTCACAGCATTTCTGTGAGGTAAATTAGTATTAATATCCCCATTAGAAAATAATAAGGTTAAGTGACTTGGCTAAAATCAGTCAGGAAGTCTATGGCACAGGAAGGAATAAGAAACCAGATCATCTGATGACGAGTCCTTTGTTTATTGAAAGGATTCTTTTTGGATCAGCATTTCTAGGAAGAAACAGAAAGGTTATGGGTGTGGAGGTTAGAGGAAAGTACAAAGGGAAACCCATTGTATAATTTGCATGGTGAAAATTAAATCCATCTCCATAAACTTCTGAAAACTAATGAAATCTAAGCATATATGAATAATCTGATAATTTGCGCTCCCATGATTTCCTGCTGTAATAAAGTTTGACCTGGGTCAAAAGTTGCTTTATAATGAGGTACTACCTGATTGGTGCTGTGAAAAAATAAAGTATCCCCAAGATAGATAGGTTTCAGAGTAGCAGCCGTGTTAGTCTGTATTCACAAAAAGAAAAGGAGTACTTGTGGCACCTTAGAGACTAACACATTTATTTGAGCATCAGCTTTCGTAAGCTACAGCTCACTTCATCGGATGCATTCAGTGGAAAATACAGTGGGGAGATTTATATCCACAGAGAACATGAAACAATGGGTGTTATCATACACACTGTAAGGAGAGTGATCACTTAAGATGAGCTAATACCAGCAGGAGAGCTTGGGGCGGGGGGGAAGAAAACTTTCTGTAGTGATAATCAAGGTGGGCCATTTCCAGCAGTTGACAAGAATTTCTGAGGAACAGTGGGGTGGGGGGAGGGGAATAAACATGGGGAAATAGTTTTACTTTGTGTAATGACCCATCCACTCCCTGTCTCAATTCAAGCCTAAGCTAATTGTATCCAGTTTGCAAATTAATTCCAATTCAACAGTCTCTCGTTGGAGTCTGTTTTTGAAGTCTTTTTGTTGTAATATTGCGACTTTTAGGTCTGTAATCGAGTGACCAGAGAGATTGAAGTGTTCTCTGACTGGTTTATGAATGTTACAATTCTTGACATCTGATTTGTGTCCATTTATTCTTTTACATAGAGACTGTCCAGTTTGACCAATGTACATGGCAGAGGGGCATTGCTGGCACATGATGGCATATATCACATTGGTAGATGTGCAGGTGAACGAGCCTCTGATAGTGTGGCTGATGTGATTAGGCCCTATGATGGTGTCCCCTAGATAGCTTTGTTTGTTGTGCCATGCAGGTTAGAATTGTGAAATAAAGCAAATATCTACTCTAGCAATAGTCAAGGTCTGTGAACCAGGGTAAAATATTTTTGGTTTCTCCCTGCTAAAATAAGGCTTTGCAGAGCAACTCAGATAAGAGCAAAAAATGTTTGTTTTTAATGCAAAAATGACTTGTGGTGAGTTTCTTCCTCATGCCATTTGTATTTGCCACTTGCGGGGATTTTTTTTTTTTTTCCCCCCCAAATGTTCCATTCTTAATGTCACCAGCTGAATTCAGGGTACCTCCTTGTAGCAAAGTGGTGCTCTGGCACAAGGAGAATGTTGCTTAGACATTAGAATTCCCACAGCCAGATCCTTAACCCCCTTTTGCACAAAATGGGCTTAGAGTTTGTTGGCACAGTTGTCTGCCAAGGTTCTATGCTTATAGTAATTGGAATGGAGCTCATTCTCTTCTCTTTGAGGTTATTAATTGGAACAGATCTAGAAATCCCTCCATTGTTGTGGGGCTGGGTGGATTATTATCATGTTGGCCTTTGACCTCTGGAGCCTTGGGGTCAATGGCTGGTGTTAAGTCATTAGGAAAATGAGTTTAGTCTCATCCTAGCCCTATTCATCTGCAATTTGCCCCACATATGGATGAAGTGTCCAGTAGAAACCCACCGGCTGGGGAAATTTTTTTTAAAATTTTTTTATTTGTGTTGATTTAAAATGGTACAAATCACAGATTTATAAAGATAGGTTCGTTAGAAAATATAATATGCTAGAAGGTGCTATGTTCACCATCAAATGAGTCTGATTAAAATGATAAGCGTTTGTCTTTCAAAGCTAATGGGTATGCCAAGCTCTCTTTCATGCTCAATGGAAGGAACAATTAAGCTTCTTTGTATTGAGTCAATAGAGACTCCCGCCTAAGGTATTGGGCCACAAGGCAAGTCCTGATTAGAGCTAAATTGTGAGGGTTGAGGGATTCGCTGAATGAAAACCGGTTTGGGTTATAGGCTGTGGGTGTTAGAAGCAGAAAGTGAGAGATGAATTGTGATGAATTGAGAAGAAGCAGAGACAGATTCTTGGGCACAGCGCTTGCTGGAGTGACAGACTTGGGGACTTCTGAGCAAGAAAACTGCCTGCTGTTTGTTCCCATTGTGATTGGGGAGCCAGGATTTTGTGTGTGTTCTTTGTAAATAAAGTTACAGCAAAGATATAGCTGATGCATAACCCTGATTTCTCCTCCTACCAGAAAGAACCCTGCAAGGCCCCAAATTTTGGCTAACCGCTCGGGCCAAAGGGACAACAATATCATTGATTTGTCTTGGGTGGATTCTTGCAGGTTTGGCTGGCAGCAATAGTTTCATATCAGTTATAATGACTGATGAGCTCCAAGTAATAACCTATTCATGATGCCATGGTATCTCAGAGTATCACCATCACTGGAAGGAGTCTGGTACCAACTGTAAACAAAATGTTAAGAGAATTCTTCAATAGGGTGATATTCCTTCTTGTGCTGAGGGTCTCTGTACCACTTTAGTATCATGTAAATCCTATTTTGGGTACGTCTGCACTACAATTAGATACCTGTGACTGGCCTGTGGCAGCTGACTTGGGCTCATGGGGCTCAGGCTGTGGGGCTGTTTACTTGTGGTGTAGATGTTCCAGTTCTGGCTGCAGTCCGAGTGCTGGGATCCTCCCACCTTGCAGGGTCCTAGAGCCCAGGATCCAGCCTGAGCCCACAAGTCTACACTGCAGCTAAACAACCCCACAGGCAGCCCTAGCTGTAGCATGGGTCAGTCATCGTTTTTAATTGCAGCGTCCTTCGAGGACTTAAAGTGTGTGTGTGTGTGTGTGTGTATATATATGTGTGTGTATATGTGTATATATATACCTTATGCATGTGTTCTGCACTGGGCTAAATATCACCAATAAGGAATAATCTGGTTAATTCACTTTCTACATTCTACTCATAACATGAAACCATGAGCTTCCCAAGTCAGATGGTCTGAAAGGAAAATTTCCACCCTGTAAAGACTGAGCAAACTCTGTCAGGGATTTTAGTTCCAAACCAGTTCATTTAAATAATAATCAGTCACCATCTGAATTATTGTTAGTGATGTTTTTGTTTTCTTGATTAAATGATTTAATGTCAGAATATGTATTACTCAAAATATATCCCAGAGGCCTCTTACTTATGAGTCCCCACAATGTCTGGTCAAATAAATGCCATCCTGAGATTTTCACCTTGAGGAAACAAATTTTCAATTAATTTGCATGTTTGAAATGCTGGAAAATATTAACATGGCTTCTCATTTTCCCCCAGAGTAAAATAGTTTCCTGCAGTTTTCAAATGTCCATGTTAGAATCTTTTCTATCCTTGAGCTGAGCTCTGCATGCCAGTTTGTGCTTGATAATGTCACTGGACATGACTAACAGCAGGGAAGTTGGACACTTGTCAGTACAATCTGTGAATCTCACAGAACAATACTCCTGTTTCTTTGAAAGCTGCTTTTAGCATGTTCTTGTGCCTCCCCAATTCAGATCTGCACCAGCAGTGCCAGGGCTAATACCTTAAGAAATGTGCCAATACCTACTCCTACACTCAGGCTTGTCTACACACAAAAATTGTACATCTTTAACAATACTAGTAAAGTTAAAGCAGTACAACTTCCTCAGTATGGATGCAGTTGTACCAGTACAGCAGGGCTTATTCTGGTATAGTTTATTCCTGTAAATTTTGGGGAATAAGCTATATGGGTCTAAGGGTATGCTGAATGTACGAAATTATATAAGTCAATTTTTCGGAAGAGATTTTGTACAGTCGATTGTGTGTGTCCCCACTAAGCACGTGAAGTCGGCGGAGTGCATCCACAGTACCGAGGCTAGCATCGACTCTCGGAGCGGTGCACTGTGGAAAGCTGTCCCACATTTCCTGCAGTCTCCGCCACCCACTGGAATTCTGGGTTAAGCTCCCAGTGCATGATGGGGCAAAAACAGTCTCGCGGGTGTTTCTGGGTGCATGTCGTCAGTCATCCCTCCCTCCATGCAAGCTACGACAGACAATCTTTTCACGCCCTTTTTCTGCCATCGTAAACCATACACTGTCGCTTCTGCTGCAACTTTGCTCTCCTTCGTTTCACGCTTTTTTTCCTGGATTACCCGTTCAGGAGTCATAGCATGGCAAGCATGGAGCACGTTCAGCTCACTGCTGCAGTTGTGACCATTTTAAATACCTGGCGCATTATCCAGCAGTATGTGCAGAACCTGCAAAACCGGGCGAGGAAGTGATGACAGCACGATTATGATGAGGACATGAACACAGACGTTCCTAGAAGCATGGCATGTGGCGATTGGGACATCATGGTGGCATTGGGTCAGGTTCATGCCGTGGAACGCTGATTCTGGGCCCAGGAAACAAGCACAGACTGGTGGGACCGGATAGCGTTGCAGGCATGGGATGATTCCCAGTGGCTGTGAAACTTTCGCATGTGTAAGACCATTTTCATGGAACGTTGTGACTCGCTGTCCCCTGCCCTGAATCACAAAGATACCAAAATGAGAGCAGCCCTCACAGTTGAGAAGCAAGTGGCGATAGCCCTCTGGAAGCTTGCAATGCCAGACAGCTGCCCGTCAGTCGCGAATCAATTTGGGGTGGGCAAATCTACTGTGGGGGCTGCTGTGATCCAAGTAGCCAATGCAATAATTGACCAGCTGCTATCAAGGGTAGTGAAATGTGCAGGCCATTGTGGATTGCTTTGCAGCGATGAGGTTCACTAACTGTGGTGGGGCAACAGACGGAACACATATCCCTATCTTGGCACCGGACCACCAGGGCGGCCAGTACATAAACCGCAAGGGGTACTTCTCAATGGTGCTGCAAGCACTGGTGGATCACAAGGGACGTTTCACCAACATCAACATGGGATGGCCGGGAAAGATGCATGACGCTCGTGTCTTCAGGAACTCTGGTCTATTTGAACAGCTGCAGAAAGGGACTTACTTCCCAAACCAGAAAATTACTGTTGGGGATGTTGAAATGCCTATAGTTATCCTCAGGAACCCCGCCTACCCCTTAATGCCATGGCTCATAAAGCCGTACACAGGCAGCCTGGACAGTAGTAAGGAACAGTTCAACTATAAGCTGAGCAAGTGTAGAGCGGTGGTAGAATGTGCATTTGGCCATTTAAAAGCACGCTGGCGCAGTTTACTGACTAGGTTAGATCTCAGCGAAACCAATATTCCAATTGTAATTGTTGCTTGCTGTGTGCTCCACAATATCTGTGAGAGTAAGGGGGAGATGTTTATGCCGGGGTAGGAAGTCGAGGCAAATTGCCTGGTGGCTAATTTCATGCAGCCAGACACCAGTGCGATTAGAAGAGCACAGCAGGGCATGCTGGACATCAGAGAAGCTTTGAAAACCAGTTTCATGACAGGCCAGGCTATGGTGTGACAGTTGTTTGTTTCTCCTTGATGTTACCCGCCCCCTTTCTTGACTCTAATTGCCTGTAAGCCAACCACCCTCCCCCGCTTCGATAACAGCTTGCAGAGGAAATAAAGTCACTATTTGTTCAAAACCATGCATTTTTTATTAGTTGATTAAAAACACAGGGAGATAAATCACAAGGTAGCCCGGGTGGGGTGGGGCTGGGGGGGAGGAGGGAAGGACAAGGTCACACTACAAATCAAAATTTAGGATATGCCAGCCTTCTGCTACTTGGACAATCCTCTGGGGTGGAGTGGGTGGGTCCCCAGAGTTCTTGGGTGTCTGGGTGAGGAGGCTATTGAACTTGGGGAGGAGGGAGGGTGGTTATACAGGGGCCGCAGCTGCTGTCTGTGCTCTTGCTGCCTTTCCCTCATAAGATCCACCAGACAGCGGAGCATGTCAGTTTGCTCTCCCATCAGCTTGAGCATGGCATTCTGCCTGCTCTCATCACGCGCCTCCCTCCTCTCATAGCGGTCATTGAATGCTTTCCAGGACTCTGCCATTGTTTCCCGCCACGCATTCAGCTGTGCCCTATCAGTACGGGAGGACTGCATAAACTCTGCAAACATGTCATCCCGTTGCGTTTTTTCCGCCTTCTAATCTGGGCCAGCCTCTAGGATGGAGTTGATGGGGGCGCGTTGAAACATTTGCACCTGTGGGAGGAGAAAAAGGGAGGGTAGAAGTTTAAAAGATACATTTTAGAGAACAAAGGGGAGACTGTTTCTCAGTGAAACAAGCAATTCATAGTACCTAGCACGTTATTTCTGTACAAGGTCGCATTTTGCCTTTTATACTGAGTGCCTGCCAGTTTGGTGTGACTGCATCACACGCGGCTGGGCAACAACATTCAGCTTGCAGACAGCTATGGTAAGCCCTAGGGGCATGAGGGGTTCTGTTTCTTCCTCATTCATTACAATGCTTTTGAACTGCAGCGCCCTCCTTTCCCATACCAAGCAATGCCTGGTGGGTTGGCCATTTAAAAGGAGGGCCTGCTGTCTCTCTGGGATGATCACGACACACACCACCCCGCGCCCTTTAGGCCAAATGCCAACAGGCCAGTGTGGACGGGTTTCCCCTCACCCCCACCGCAGGGCTCTGACTCTTTAAGCCAAACGCGAACTGACTTTTCCTGTAGCTGTACTGGACGCAAATGCATCCCAAGTCTTCAGGGCAAATGAATCAGTAAACACACTTTCTTTTAAACCCTGTATTGTATTTACAAAGGTACACTCACCAGAAGTGCCTTCTCCGGCGTCATGGTCCCGGAGCCCGCCTTGGGACTGGGTGGAGGGTATTGGCTCCAGGGTGATGAACAGTTCCTGGCTGACGGGGAGGACGGATTCACCGCTTGCTGCCTGTGCACTGTTCTCGTCTTCCTCCTCCAAAAAAAAAATCATCCTCCCCACTCCGTGAGTCCCCCCTTGCAGGTGTCCACAGACAGTGGTGGCGTGTGTGTCTGCCCCCCCTCCCCGAGAATTGCATGCAGCTCATTGTAGAAGCGGCCTGTATGGGGCTGTGACCCAGAGCACCCATTTGCTTCTCTAGTCTTTTAGTAGGCTTGCCTGAGCTCCTTGATTTTCACACGGCACTGCTGTATGTCCCTGGAGTAGCCTCTCTCCGTCATGCCCCGGGAGATTTTCGCAAATATGTTTGTGTTCCTTTTTTTGGAACAGAGTTCTGCCTGAACAGATTCTTCTCACCAAACAGTGATGAAATCCAGTACCTCCCACTCGGTCCATGCTGGAGCTCATTTGCACATCTGGGACTGCATGGTCACCTGTGCTAATCAGGTCGCCACGCTGGCCAAACAGGAAATGAAATACAAAAGTTCCCAGGGCTTATCCTGACTACTTGGCTAGTGCATCTGAGTTGATAGTGTTTTACAGAGCGGTCATAATGGAGCATTCTGGGATAGCTCCCGGAGGCCAATACCGTCGAATTGCATCCACAGTATCTCAAATCCGGAACAGCGATGTTGATTTTAGCGCTACTCCCCTTGCCGAGGTGACATACAGAAACCGATTTTAAGAGACCTTAAAGTCGACAAAACTGGGTTGGTTGTGTGGATGGATTTAGTTTTAATTCGATATAACGCAGCTAATTTCTATATAATCGCATACTGTAGACCAGGCCTAAGGCACCTTGATACCAGTGTAACTGTGTCCACACTAAGACAGCTGTACTGATTTAACTACTTTGGTAGAAAAATCACACCCATACCCAAACTAATTATACTGGTCCATAAAGTGCGTGGCCAAAAAGTCCCTGATGAAAATACTAGTTCTCCTTCTGAGATACAAGGACAGAGAGTGAAATTCATTCCTATGCAGAAGACTTATATGCCACTTAAGTTCCACATAAGCTCAGTTTTGAAAGCATGAGGGGTACTTAAGTGGTGCATGAGCCTTGCAATAGCTGTATTCACAGGGCTGAATTTCGCCGAGAGAGAGCATGCCCTATTGTTTAACCAGAACAAATACTTGAAAAGATCAGTTCTGCGCTTCTTCTTATCCTGTGTTCTCCTTCAATGCCAATTTCTTCTCACAATTCTGTCCCCACCTATAGATCACCTATAGCATTCTGCTCCTACAGCAACAAGCCAAAGTGTTCTCTATTCTTATGGTCTCACACCTTGCACCAGCTGGATATTATTTTCATCTTAAGAAAGGGGCTAATATCTTGTCCATTAAGGGTCACTGACAAAGTTATTGTGAGTGTAAGTCCCCATAGAAGACTTAACAATACAATGCTGGTAACTGCACCCTGAGAATTGCTAGGAGTAGAGTGAGAATAATGGACAGGACATAATGGGACCAAGAAGAGCTCAGCACCTAAACATAACTCTAAGATTGAGGGGGTGGTGCAAATAATCACATTTACATGTTAAAAATTTGCTTTTCACAAGTAATTTCCAACGTTTGCTTAAAATTCACTGGATCCTGGGTAAAAACAGAGCCTCTTGCCTCTGGTGAAAAACTGTAGGGTGCTGCAGGTGGAACAGAGACACTGTTATGCTATAAGCAGTCAGTTTTTGGCTGTGGGTCTGGATGGGTCCCTGGGACAGACTGAGACAACAGAGCTGTCAGTCTCTTAGGGCAAGGCAGAGGTGCTGGGCCCGATGTTTCTCCCAGAGGGGTTTGCCTGATTGTTTTTTTTACAAAATGGCCATTAGTCCTGTGTTTTGAAGCAGGGATTGTAACAAATGGCAGACTACCTTGAGAAAATACCTAGCTCCATGTCACTCTCTTCTGCTCCAAATGGGAAACTGCCCTACAACTCCCTGAAAATCTCCCACCACTCCAGGCAAAAATATCTTCACTTGTCACATTCCATGCTACAGCCTCTTCTCCCCACCTGTGGTTTCCACATTAGCTGTTATCCGGTCAGTCATCCATGAGAAATAGTCTCTAGACATGAATTTAGGAGATGTCCTCTGCAGGATTTGCATTCGTCTTTCTTCATATTCTCTTCACATTTCCACAAAGCTTTTCATGAAGCCTCCCCTCAGCCCCCCATACATACACATTTGCCCCATGTACCTCCTCACTATTCGCCAACTTCAGTGATCCATCTTCTTTTCATGCTCTTCCTTATGTCAGAGGTACTATCCACTCTTTGGAATAGCTCCTATTAATCCCTAACATCTTTCCTCCCACTCCCAACTTCTTAATTCTCATGATAGCAGAAACCAAGGTCAACTGAGATTAATTTCTCACCACATGTGCATAATTTTAAAAAAGAAATTCATGTCCTTCTCACTACTTCGCACAGACAAAATAAATCGTGTTATCAGCTTTCTTATGCCTTTCACTTCGAATATCCCTCCTTCATTTAACACCCTGGACATGAATAAAATACGGTATGTGCTGTTCAACCAGAGTGCTTCCCATGAGAACAGTGCCTCGTGGGCTCAAAGATTCCATGCAGTTAATACATTGCACATCATTCATTATGCTTATGTGATGGCTCCTGGGGGAGCTGTATCTGTGATCTCTCCCTCAGCCTCTTTCCAATGACAGGCCTCAACCTGCATTCTTCCTAAAGTGGAACTGCATGGTTCACCCCATTTTAGACTGGATCACCAGGCTATGCCTGTTCCCATCATGCCCCCCTAGTTACAGATTTGAGCGGTGCATTATATCCCCTTGAAGTCCCTCATGAGTGCACCCCTCAGGTGACAGATTCTGCTACCTTCCCCTCTTCCAGGTGGAACACCATGGCTCTCGCAGTCTTAGACCAGACCTCTGGGATGGCAGCCCCCCAGTTTCCAGCTGTTAAAAAGAGAAGTCCAACTGCAACTGGTACCTTCAAGACACTCCCCTCTGGGTCCTGTGATCAGTGGCTGGTTAAAATGACTCAAAGCAGTGCCTTCTAACCAGACATATCCATTTGCCCAAAGCAGAATAAAGGGTTAAAAGCCACTCAAAGTCTGTACATCTGGGTCTTGCCTACCGCTAATCACTGTCTTTCTCAAAGCTTAGGTGTGTTGTAATAATTGGGCCTACACATTTACTGTAATAGTGAAGTCAACTACAAAAAGTATGTGAAAGTTCATAAGATATTACAATAATCTTTCATAGGAAACACTGATGGAAAAGGTACGAAAGGGAGGCCGAAAACATGAATTAGAGTCCAAACAAACAGGCCCACTGATATAACTCAAAGAATGTGTTAAGATCATTCCTGGTAAACAAGAAGAGTGTGGAATCAGAAATCAGTAAACCCAAATTGGTATGTCAGAAACTAGGCCTAATTGGTGGACAAAATAAGAAGTATCTAGGGTATTCTGCCCACCATTCCCTTTGTGGGTCCTTAAAGAAGGAGACTTTGAGGAGCAAAATTGACTACTGGAGCGAGCTTCACCTTCAGGGCTGTCACCCACACTATATTCTGTAGCCCCAGGCCTTTGTCATCCTTGTCCTGAAAGATGCCCTGACCAAACTGGGCCAGAGAGAGGGGCCCAAATAACACCTCCACCTCTGTGAGCTGAATCTCAAATACCACCCGGGATGAAATGACTTTAACAACAGCAATTAAGAACAGCTCCAGCCCATCTCAACTAATGTCTCTTTCCCCCCAAAAAGGACAGTTATTGCCATCTTTGATACTATCTAAGAGACTGTCAAAAAATGGGAGGAGGGGATTCCTTCTAAAAACTCTTCCCTGGGAAAGGGAACAAGGGATGTTGTTACAATGAAAGCCTTATTTGATTCTTCACATGTCAAAAGCTTTAACTGTTTTTCCTTCTCCAAGAAAAGGTTAAAAGGATGTTTAATGGTGGGTTTGCCATGATACTAAACAGGCTGAGGTCTTTGCATATCAAACCATGAACCTTGTTTAACACTGTTCAATGTTGGCCAGTGATTGGGTTCTGTTAACACCTTTGACCCATTTATTCCATCTAAATTAATACAACCAATGAGCCCAGCTGCCTCAAACACATCAGAGGCCCTGGCTTTGTTCCACAGCTTGCTGCAGGCTTTGCCGATATCTGGGCAGAAAGAGACTGACTCTGCTCTTGCCATTTCTTTCTCTCTCTCTATCACAGCATCTGTCCCCACACGGCCCTCACTCCCCACCTCTTTCCCTTTCTAGGCTGGATTTTTTTAATGGATTAGTGTTCTTTTGATCTTAGGTTCTGGCCTTGGATAAATAGGCCTGTTAACCTGACTGGTGATAGGCAGGTAGGTATTTCCCAATGACTAGCTCACCCATTGTTCACTTAAGGATGCTTGATATGCTCTCTGAAGATACTTACCTCTGGCTTTCTTCTCATTTCCTTCCTATTCCCTTCCCCCCACTCCTTACAGCCTTTGATTTAACTCCATGCAGTGAGCCAGAATAATAAGCAGGTAAACTGAGGTACACAATTTTCATACAATATAATACAGAAATCTGCCTTGTTCTCTAAATCTTACACTCACATTTACACAATAGCACCTCCTCATATGCCGTTGCTTCCACCTACAAAGAAGAAATTCTACATAAGACATCAAGAAGCTTCAGTCAACCTGGATAAGAATAGTTCAGAACCATGGACCCTTCTGATCCCATTCCATTATCTATTTAGGAGAGTATGAGCATCTATTCACAACATAATGCATGTTATCTAGTATATCATAGAGAAAGAGTTGTGTAAAAAAATATCCTTGCTCTGAATGCAGCTATATTAATATACTGTCAAATAGAGATGAGTGAATAATGCATAAGAATAACTTCTTTAACTGATTTCAGAGTGGTAGGCATGTTAGTCTGTATCAGCAAAAAAAAAAATGAGGAGTACTTGTGGCACCTTAGAGACTAACAAATTTATTTGGGCATAAGCTTTTGTGGGCTAAAACCCACTTCGTCGGATAATAGCCCACCTTAATTGTTGGTATGGCAACACCCATTTTTTCCTGTTCTCTGTGTGTGTGTATATATATCTTCCTACTGTATTTTCCACTGCATGCATCCGATAAAGTGGGTTTTAGCCCACGAAAGCTTATGCCCAAATAAATTTGTTAGTCTCTAAGATGCCACAAGTACTCCTCATTTTTTTTTAAACTGAATTTTGCCTCATTTTCTCTCTTACTGAATTGTCTGTGAGAAGATCACAAAATTCTTGAATTTAATTGTTCTTCAGCTGTAGTTTTTCTTTCCCAAGCAGTTTGTACTGAACATTCAAAATCTGAGTTTGGGTTGTACAAACAACCCACGGGATATGTTTTTGTTCCCTGACTGTGACTCTGATTGAGCAAAAGACTTACTAATAATTCCTGGAGCAGATTTCTGGTGCAAATAATCACATTTACAAATATTTTCCAATATTTGCCAACATTCTCTGCTTCCTAACTATTCTTGCCAGTGAACTAATTGATTAGAAAAAATAATGAGGAGTCCTTGTAGTACCTTAGAGACTAACAAATTGGAGAAATTAGGTTTAGGTTTTATAATGACCAAACCACTCCCACCCATATTCTAATGAGTATAGGTAAAGAAACATACCATGCTGCCTAGCTAAAGTGCTAAAAACAGACTGTGTTGGAGGAACTGGTAATACTCTCTGAAGCCTCTTTGAAAGGGAATTACATTATTCAATCACTTTTTGCCTGCTTTATTTCTGTATTACAAGTCAGTCTAGAGACTGTGATATGACAGGTTTTTTTAAAATATTGCTTTTTTTAAGAACAAAATGAGTTTGGCTGGGCATGCGATGAATAAGGGAGAAATCAAGGCCAAGAACATCAAAGCTGGGTGCTAAACATGAGGCTCTTAAATCCATATTTAGGCATCTAAATAAGTGATTTGATTTTAAAAAGTGCTGAGCTACACATGATAAAAATGACAAAGTGATACCTTTTGCTGGGTTACATGAGTATAACACCATTGAAAACAAGGGCACTGCACTAGTATAACTGAGTTGATTTTAGCTCAAAGACATCAGAAATCAAAATTAAGCCCCAATCCTTCAGAGACTTACATTGGTGTGTAACTTGATTCATCTGAGTGATCCACTTCAATAGGACCACTCAGGTGAGTTACTTTATACACCTGTTTATCTGTTGAATGGATTAGGGCCTTGGGTTGGAATTAGTGGGTCCTACAATATTTTAACAACACTAATGTGGAATTTGTCAACTCTACAAAAATCAGTTTTATCTCTGAGACATGCAGGAGAGAAGTATCTCTTTAATATCTTCATTCCTGCTTTGAAGCTTCCGCAATTTTTTGAAATAGAGAAAAATAATTTTAATCTTTTTCTGCTAGGGAGATATTAGTGATTATTAAAAATTAGAATGGAAATATTCATTGAAGAGGATGACTTCTCAGAAGAACTATATATGGAATCTAATGATATCATTTCCCCTTAATTACTGGGTTCATTTAACCAAATAATTATGAATAGTGATGTTTTGCTGTTGTGGCAGAGCACCGGCTTTGCCTCTGGGGGTCCTGCGCTTCCAGGCAGTTAGGGTTTGCCTCAGAGGTTTGCTGTGACACTCAGTGGAGCTTCTCTCCCCTCCTAGAGGCAAGGGTTACAGCTTACTGAGTTGCCTTCATCATCGGCCAGTCAACGGGTTTGGTGTAAGAACCTTCTTTAGACCCTGTCTTCCTTCTCAGGGAGAGTTTGGGGTGGGGGGAGAGACTCAGGTCTGCCCTCTTCTACAGGTTCCAGCACAGGGACCCTAACTGGCAGTGGAAACAGGTAGTTTTCCTATACTGCCGGAGCTATAGCCCGTCCCTGGGCTACTTCCCCAAACGGCCCCTCCTAGGTACCTGACCATGTGTATTCTCCCGGCTCTTTTACTGTGTACTGTCTTTCTCCCAGTCTTCCCACAACACACCTTCCTACTCCCAGCTCCTGCCAGCCGGCCTCTCTGAAGGGGCTTCCTTTTAAACTAGTCTCAGACGGTTCTAAATGGGCTTCAGGTGATCTGATAGCCTGTTTCCCTTGATTGCTTCTAATCAGGTAATTGGTTCCAGGTGTCTTATGGAGTCTGCCTGACTTAATTGCTTCCAGCACCTTCCTGACTGCTCTGGGGTAGCCCTTGCCCTGGTCACTCAGGAAACAGAAAACTAGTCAGCGGCACTGCTATGGGTACCCGCATGGCCCCACACTATGCCGACATTTTTATGGCTGACTTAGAACAACGCTTCCTCAGCTCTTGTTCCCTAATGCCCCTACTCTACTTGCGCTACATTGATGACATCTTCATCATCTGGACCCATGGAAAAGAAGCCCTTGAGGAATTCCACCATGATTTCAACAATTTCCATCCCACCATCAACCTCAGCCTGGACCAGTCCACACAAGAGATCCACTTCCTGGACACTACAGTGCTAATAAGCGATGGTCACATAAACACCACCGTATATCGGAAACCTACTGACTGCTATATTTACCTACATGCCTCCAGCTTTCATCCAGACCACACCACATGATCCATTTGTCTACAGCCAAGCTCTATGATACAACCGCATTTGCTCCAACCCCTCAGACAGAGACAAACACCTACAGGATCTCTATCAAGCATTCTTAAAACTAAATACCCACTTGGTGAGGTAAAGAAACAGATTGGCAGAGCAGGAAGGATATCCAGAAGTCACCCACTACAGAACAGGACCAACAAAGAAAGTAAGAGAACGCCAGTAGCTGTCACCTACAGCCTCCAACTAAAACCTCTCCAGCACATCATCAAGAATCTACAACCTATCCTGAAGGATGATCCCTCACTCTCACAGACCTTGGAAGACAGGCCAGTCCTTGCTTACAGACAGCCCCCCCCAACCTAAAGCAAATACTCACCAGCAACTACACACCACACAACAAAAACACTCACCCAGGAACCAACCCCTGCAACAAACCCCATTGCCAGCTCTGTCCGTATATCTATTCAAGGGACACCATCATTGGACCTAGCCACATCAGCCACACCATCAGGGGCTCGTTCACCTGCACATCTACCAATGTGATATATGCCATCATGTGCCAGCAGTGCCATTCTGCCATGTATATTGGCCAAACCGGACAGTCTCTATGCAAAAGAATAAATGGACACAAATCAGACCTCAAGAATTGTAACATTCAAAAATCAGTAGGAGAGCACTTCAGTCTCCCTGGACACTCAATAACAGACTTAAAAGTGGCAATTCTTCAACAAAATACTTCAAAAACAGACTTCATCGAAAAACTGCAGAACTGGAATTAATTTGCAAACTGGACACCATCAAATTAGTCCTGAATAAACACTGAGAGTGGATAGGTCACTACAAAAAGTAATTTTCCCTCTGCTGATACTCACACCTTCTTGTCAACTATTGGAAATGGCTGACGTACACCTTGATTGTATTGGCCTCGTTAGCACTACAAAAGCAATTTTCTCTCTTTTGATATTCACCCCTTCTTGTCAACTGTTGAGAACAGGCCACTTCCACTTTAACTGAATTGGCCTCGTTAGCACTGACCCCCCCACACACTTGGTAAGGCAACGCCCATCTTTTCATGTGGGGGATGTGGGTGTGTGTGTGCTGCTTACTGTATTTTTTTACTCCATGCATCTGATGAAGTGGGTTTTAGCCCATGAAAGCTTATCCCCAAAAAAATTTGTTAGTGTCTAAGGTGCCACAAGGACTCGTCATTGTTTTTATTCATCCAGTGTCCAGTGTGTTTTCCTTCTACCAGACTCCTGCACCCAACCAGTCTGGGTCTGTCACACTGTAAAATAACATTTTTCAGAGTAGCAGCCATGTTAGTCTGTATTCGCAAAAAGAAAAGGAGTACTTGTGGCACCTTAGAGACTAACAAATTTATTTGAGCATAAGCTTTCGTGAGCATCCGATGAAGTGAGTTGTAGCCCACGAAAGCTTATGCTCAAATAAATTTGTTAGTCTCTAAGGTGCCACAAGTACTCCTTTTCTTTTTACTATAAAATAAGAACAATTTATTCTCTCTTTTATCTAGAAGCTCAAGAAAGTCTTCCTTGTGTCAGCATTATTAACCAGTTTCATTATTAAACTCGGATTGTTATGAAAATGCTTCTTTAACAAGCTAAATAAGACTTTTCATGGGATTTAGACACCTAACTGAAAATCTCCCTCTGGAAATTTAAGTGATAAGGACTAGGTTAGACTTTCCCACAGAGGTCAGCTTCTGATAAACTGAGGCAATTGCTGCATAAGTGATGGGAATCAAGACAGAAGATGGAACTGTAGCATCTATAGCATTTGAGTCAGAAAATGTGTTTGGTAGTGTGAAATGTCTCTATACACTCTATAACACACACCCATGTTTAATATGTTCTAGTTATCAAAAATTTACATCCATAATCTATAGTTGGCCAGAGGCTGTAGCACAAACAAGTTGCTTGAGGAACAAGCAGAGATGCTCAATGTGTCCGTTACTATTTAGTTTGTCATTAGAACTACTAACTGAAGCAATAAGAAGTAGGAATGACTTCTTGTATCAAGGTATAGTCACAAAACTTTTTCTGTGGTAGGGTCTTTATGTTGGCTCAGGAAAAGATATACAGGATTTTAAGTGAGGGCAGGGGGGAGGGCAGAGGCATCGTTAGATGTTGAAATTTCCTGCCATCCATGTGAAAATGGCAGCTAATGCCTAAACTGCTGTTAGGAGTCACATTTTATTGATGAGACATCAGATAACCCAGGATCAATCAGTTTTATTAGTCAGTCAAGACAGAACAACACAGAAAGGTAAAGGTCACTGTCTGGGGAGCAGATTTGCATCTTCACTTCTGTTTCAAAGTGATTGCAAAAATCACCTGTTTACATATCCTAGTTGTTTACAACAAAATAGGAGGCTCTATGCATTACCCAAGATTTACACAGCAATGTTATGTGTCTTATCTTGTTTTGAATATGACATCCCAGAAGTCAGTAAACTTAGAGACATCTTCTCGAGGGAGCTTGGCACAGAGTGCGTGTGGGTTAAGCATCAACAAGATCATTTATCTTATCTGGTCTTTTTGGTATGTCTGTAACTAACACTGAAATTACAACACTTCACTTTTCCCTATGGTTAAACAGCTTAACATAAGTAAAAGGCATCCTGAGAGGAGCTTAGCATGAACACAATTTATAGTTATAATAACATATGTGATATTATATACAATATTAAATACTGTTAGTCTTTAAGGTGCCACTGGACTCCTTATTGTTTTTATGGATACAGACTAACACGGCTGCCCCCTGATACTATATACAATATTGATATTTGTGTATAATATTAATATTGTATGTGATATTGGCTAACACAGACCTTATAGACTTTCTCCGTTTTCTCCATACATGTTCTGCAAGACACAGAAGCGTTTTGTATCAAATTCAGTCAAAAATAATTATCTTGTGCCTGGTGTATTGCCTCACCATCACCAGTATGGATAGAGAATTATGTTGTCACCAATGTGAAAACATTCACATACTTGGCAGCACCATCAGGCAGGATGGTGGAACAAGCCAGGACATTGGGAACAAAATCAATAAAGCCAGAAACATATTCAGGAGCTTAAATACAGTCTGGAAATCATCAAAATACAACACCAAAACCAAACTCAAGATTTATCAGAGCTGCATACTTTCAACACTACTTTATAGTGCAGCATGCTGGGGAATGAGAAAGTATGACATGTCCAAACTGTCTTCATTCCATACAACCTGCCTCAGAAAAATCCTCCATATCTTTTGTCCCAGAACAATCTCAAACCAAAATCTATTGACACAGTGCAGCCAAGAGGATCTGAGCACCACCATTGCCAGGAGGCGTTGGAGATGGATCAGTCATGTGCTTTGGATGGAAACTGATTCCATCACCAGAGTAGCAATAAGACAGACACCTGAAGCGAAAATGAGGCCACCCAAAAACAACTTAGTGTAGAGCTGTGGAAGCCGAGCTGAAAAACCTGGGGCACAGCTGGGGAACCATTGAAAGACTTGCCAGAAACAGACGGGAGTGGAGGAGCTTTGTCACTGCCCTAAACGCCAGAGGCGTAATAGGAACATGATGAGGGTGTGCTACTTTCACAAACCTCAACTGGGTCTTACCCCCTGACAGATTCCCCACATACATAGAACAGAGGTTACACAAAGATTACAATAGTTTCACTACAGTAAAACTTGGTCAAGCCATAGAGCATTATGGGACACTGATTCCGTTTGGTCAACACTGCAAATACTACAAAATTTTAAAGCAGTGCAAGAGAATGTCAAAGAGGTCTCTGCGAGTATCCCATTGCACTGATCTAGATTCTAAATAGTAGAAATAATGCCATTAATGCAAAGGGGGAACTACTAGGGGAGACTGGGGAACATATTTCCTTGTATCTCCCCCCTACCCACACACCCCAACTTTTATGTCCAACTGAATGTGACTGTAAAACTAATGATTTTTCACTCCTGGTCCCCCGTCCCCAACACCACAAGTTTTTTAATAGGGTTGCTCCACTGCATTCATTGTTAACATCTGTCTGTACAGTAGAGTAATTTAACTGCAGCTGTTACTGTGTCTTTTGATTCACATTCAAAAATCTGTTTTTCTGGAGGCAGGACTGTAGGGGGGATAGAGGGGCCCCTGTCATGTCAAGAGATGTGCTGTCAGGGACACGCTTCTTCATTTATGCTTTAAAAAAAAAAAAAAAAAAAACACCTCCAGACCTCCAAGATGTTTCATTTACATCTTACATTCAAGATGTCCCTAAGGAAGACCAGAGAATTTGCCAGCAAAGGAAGAAACGAAAAACAAGACTCCAAGACAGAAAATAATTTATTTCCACAAGACTGTGAGCTCCCCTCTGAGCATACAGAAGTCAGTAATGCCTGCTGCTGACTTGACCTCAGAGAGCTCTCAATGGGACTCAGATGTTGTTTGTAGTAATCCATGTGAAAACACCACAGACCAGGCCAGAGTTGCATCCGTTTGTTAAAATTTAAGGCTATAAATTAGAAAACTGCACTGCTAAAATGACAAAGATTGAGGAGCCTATCAAGTGATCTGGAAAAGATTAAAATAAGCAGATAAAATTAAAAATCTTGAAAATGCTTGGGCTTAAAAATAATAGGTGCTGCAGAGGAACATTAAGGCAAAAAGTCTTAGCTATTTAAGCCAAAAGGAACCAGTCTTGCTTTGTGCATAACGCAGGCTGTAGAATTTTACCCAGTGGTTCCTGCAACAAGACTGGTTGAGCCAGGGCACATCTTATAACCATATTCAATCTTCAGTTAAAGACTGCAATTGATGGGGAATCTACCATACCACTAGGTAAATTGTGTGATGCTGGCAAACCAGCTCTAATTATCCTCAGAGTTAAAAATGTGTGCTTCATTTCTAATCTGAATTTGTCTAGCTGCAGCTCTCAACCACTAGATCCCAGTGTGCCTTTTTGGGGAGGGGGGGGAAGGGGGAGGATAAAGAGCCTTCTACTGTCAGAAATCTTCTCCTCATGGAGGTACTTACAAACCCTTATCAATCCCCTCTTAACTTTCTCTTGTTAAGTCAAATAGACTGAGGGTATGTCTAAACTGAAATTAAAAAAAAAGGAAAAAAAAAAGACCCACAGCAATGAGTCTCAGAGCTTGGGTCAACTGATTCAGGCTCGGAGGGCTAAAAATAGCCGTGTAGACACCTGGGATTGGATTGCAGCCCAGGCTCTGAGACCCTGCCCCCTCTCTAGGTTACAGAGCGTGTGCTTCAGCCCAAACCGGAATGTCTACGCTGCTATTCTTAGCCCTGTAATGTGAGCCAGAGCCTGAGTCAGTTGCCCCAAGCTCTGACACTTGCCACCACAGGTGGTGGGGTTTTTTTTTTTGTTTTTTTGTTTTTTTGCTGGGTAGACATACCCTGAACTTCTTCAGTTTCTCACTGTAAAACAGTGAGAATTTCCAAAGGACAATTGGATTTGTAACCAAGCTAATTACTAAGATAATGGGGGGGAAATGCTTTTATGTACATCTAGAAAGTGGTGCGAGCACATAAACACCTTTCTCTGAAAAGAGGAAGACAGACCCCATACTGTCATCAGGGAAATGGTGAGTTATGAGAAACAAAGGTAACTTTTTAGCACATGGTAGGCATCATGGAAAATTCACACAAGAGGCAAAAATTCCTTCTACATCTTCCCAAAGATGAGTTTTGAGATCAGTAAGAGAAGTGGTAAATATATTGTAAGAGAGAGAGATTCAGGCTACTCTTTTACTTCCAATTAAGCTCAGATGTCATCATAAGTTCAGAATGATGGAGGATGCTGAACACTACCATATGTTCTCAGTCATTATGTGCCCCCTCCGCCCCGCAGCACAATATCTGAGTACTTCACAATTGGAATGGCATTTATCCTCACAACACCCTGTGCCATAGGACAGTGTTAATACCCCCAACTTGGAGATGGTGACCCAAGGCCCAGAGAGAGACTTCATGACTCCTCCAAGGTCACCCAGAAAGCCCGTGTCACAGCAGGGAATTGAAGCTGTGTGTTGAAGCTGTGTGTCTCCTAGGTCCCAGGCTGGTGCCCTAACCACTGGACCAGCCTTCCTCTCTCACTTACATTTGATAATAAATAGTGAGACTCAGAGCTGCCACGTTCTGTGCAGTTTCATTTGTGATATTTCTCACTAGTGAGAACAAACCACTTTGGTCCCAGTTGAGCAAAGCACTTCAGCCCATGCTTTCCTTGAAGCATTTGAGTAGTCCTTTGACTTCAGTGGGACTACTCACATGCTTAACTTTAGGCATGTGCTTAAAATTAAGTTTGAGCTGAAGTGCTTTGCTGAAATGGGACCTGTTTCCCCCTCTGGTTTCCTCCTTCCCCTCCCCACCTGCACAATGGGAGCAGATATAGGGGGATGCGGAGCAATCACTTCACACTTCTCAGAATCAGGTAGCAGAGCTGGAGGAAACAGAGGGAGCTGGGGAAAATTTTGCTAGTTAAAATTCTTCATGTAGGATCCTGGTCTGTTGAGAGGATAAGAGCTAACTCATTTAAACTTTATTCTTCTGGATATAGATCTTCTGCAACAATGAATGACTAATGCTGGAACATAATGAATGGGTATACAAAAGGAGGGTAAAATATAGTGAGATACTATTAAGAAACCTCCTGTGCTTAAATTCTCTTCTTCTGAAAGAAGTATCCAATTCAGTGCAATAAATACAGTAGTTTGTCTTCTGGTGAACATGTGTGACAGAGTGCTGAGAGCCAGTAGTCGACCCAGCACTCTGATCATTTAAGCATTAATTAACACCACCAGGAAAGGTCTGAGGGGGGAGGGAAGTATATAATTGCCCACGCAGAGTGGGGGCTGATAAGCTAAGCAGTTAATTATCCCACCATCTGGGGAGACTAATTAAAAGCACAGGAAGGCAGTGTAAAGGAGGGAAGATTAGCAGAGCCCAGAGACAGATAGGTCTCAGAGTGGTGAGAGCTCTTCCTTTCTCTAGAGGCAGGTCTGAGGATTAGGGAAAGCTGTAAATAAACTTGCTGCCCAGGATTGTGATGGTGTTTTGGTGAAGGTAATAAATAAAACTCATAGAGGTGATAACCATCCAAAAGGCATCCAAGGCTATTTGTGAGGGATCTCAGGACAGGAAAGGAGCCAGCCCTGTTATGATATATGGGGCCTGATTTTGCTACTAGGGAAAGACAAAATCTCCCATTGACTTCTCAGAGAACCGGGGTAAATCCAAATAGAGTAAAACAGTAGTATGATGACGTTACTGTAAAACACAAATTTAAAAGGTTAAAATGAGAATGAATGGTTGTTCTGGGTTGCAAAACTAGTTTGCATAACTAGATAGGAAAAGGAAGAAGTGATGGGAAAGAGTAAACGCTGAATGATAACTTTTATAGAAAAAGGATAATTTAAGAAAAAGCAGGGTGAAGAGGAGGGTAAATACTTTTTTTTTTAAATAAAGGAAAAAATTATAATACAAAGAGAGCAATCATATGTAAGAACCTAATATTTAATTTCTATCAAAATATTATAAAACTAAGTATAATTTTAGAATGGAGAAATATGAAACATACATTACTAAAAAATTGGTCATGAAATCTAAGAAGAAAAAATAAACCAGCGGGAAAAGAGCCAGGATGAGCCAATGACACAGAAAGGCCTTTGATATTATTTTTTCTAAAGGAGACTCACATAAGTGAGGGGGAAAGTCAGCTGATGGTCAAAAAGGAAAACTGATTAGTGCTGTCTTCTCATCAGAAGGGTCCACTAATGCCTCAGAAATATCTATAGTAGCTTATTAAAAACTTAATTTCATCCTGTTAAAATTTACTAAAAATAGTTAATATGTGATGGAATGTAAAAATTCTCAGTGGTTTCTGGCTGAAAGGCCCAATCCTACAGAGACTTATGTACCGTCTAGACATGGTATGTAGTGCCGTTGAAGTCATTACTTCAAATAAGACTGGTGAACAGTATAGACAGTTAGTACTTAAAATGGCAGGAAAAGCATTACAAATTCATAAAACAAGAGTGTGTGAATAGGAGAACAAAGCAGGCAACTTCCATGCTTGGCAACTTAAGTAGGCAGAAGCTCAGACTGCAATTAATGACTAGTTGGATGAAGAAGGGAAGCTTAATAATAGGCTAACCAGAAAAATAGAATACAAATCTTGAAACATTTCACTGTAGACATCTGACTGACCCTCAAGTATTTATGATAGAAGCATCATATTTATGACTAAGAAGAATACTTAGCTCATATAAACTTAGCCACCCTTACAGTGGAAGAGAAGTCAGAGCTAGGTAAAACTTATAGCACATATAGCAATTTCTAAAGTTATGTTTCCTCCAATCTAAAGGTGAGCTCCAGGACTGGATAGTTATACATGAGAATGGCATATGTGTGTTAAAACAAATCACCCCTATGCTTATGAGTTCATTTTACACACACACAAAAAAGAAAACACATCTGAGCAATTGAGTTTAGCTGCAGTCCCTATCTTAAGGGGAACATGGATACAGTAAGATATAACTCTTCTATATTGTGGGCTACTCACATGAATGGGAACAACTCAGGTGAAAAAGGGTTTTATAAATTTTACTTAACTCAATCTCTCTTCCACTGTAAGGGTGGGTAAGTTTATATTACCTAAGTATTCTTCTGTTTCTCTCATTCTTGGTGTTCAGTGGTGGGTAGTGTAATGTTTCAAGTCTTTTACTTGTTTTTTTGTAAAATGTTTCGAATATTCTTCTGAGATTAGAAGGAACTATGAATGATAGTAAGGGTTTTGGAGATTGGGCCTAGATGTTTTGTCATCCAGAGCAGAAAGGTATTGTAACATGGAGGAACTTCATAGATACAATTCATAACATACAATAGATTCATGTTACGGCTAGAATTAGAGCCAAATGCTGTGTATCACTCTGTCCTCAATAAGGGAGAGGGACTAGGCAAAACTGCTCACCTTTGCAAGTAAAGGGGGCTAATTTCATTATTTTACTTTGCTGCTTTTATCTACTTAATTCAACTAAAAACAACAAATGAGAAAGTTCTGCAGACCTGAGTCTTAATAATAGTAACATTACTTTTCCCGACTAAAAATATCACTAGCTGGTAGGCATGGACATTTTCTATAATAAAAACAATAACTTTTTGGCTACAGGGATTCAGCTGATGGTTGATAGAATTCTTGTTTAGATGTTCAGCTTCAGTTTACTTGATAGTTTTAAAATGTAATTTGGTATATTGAAGGTTTTTGCAGCTTATTCTAAGAGCTGTGGAAAACAAAGGCTAAAAAGTGTTGTTTGTATCAGAAGTAAAGCTGGCTGAAAAATTTCAGATGAAATTTCCCTGTCAGAAAATGGGGTTTTGACAAAGTTGAAATTTTCTGTGTCAAAAGACAAATTTCAGTGGAATTTTCCTTTGGGAAAATTGTAACAAAATATTTTTTGTTTGGGTCGACATTAATTTCTGTGAGATATCAGCTAAAACCACCACCTCCTGTGGAAAATAGTGTCAATATAGGCAACAGGCTGCAAGAAGCAGCCAATCAGGGCCCATCAGACCCATATAAAAAGAATGGTAGGGTCAGACATAGTCAATTGCTGTAGGGAGCCCAAGGGAGAGCACTGGGTTCCTAGAGGGCTGCAGGACCTTGGACAGGACAGCTGCTAGCTTGGACCAGGGGAGCTAGAGTTGGAGCTCCTGGCTGGCTGTTGGGACTTGTAGGCTCAAGGCCCTGAGAAGGGGGTGAAGAAGATGCTGGGGCCATAGGGAAGTGGCCCAGGTGTCTGGTGGCAGGGACAGCTGGACCTGTGGGTACTTAGAACTTCTGAAAGTCAGGTCCATATTGTTTACATATCCATGTATGTTTGGAGTAGGTGGTAATAGTATTATTTAGCTTGAACTGACAAGCCAAGCGGGAATGCAAGCAAGCACTGTGGTTACAGGGATGCTTTGCTCCACCCTGTGAAACTGACCAGACCTTGCCTGGTAAGGTTTTCAGCAATCTTCAACAGTGATAATTGATGTCAGCCTGGCTTAGAGAGCTTTTTATAGTATCTCACTAGCCAAAAGTCTCCTTTCCTTATTCCTTTTCTGTGATTTCTTTTCTGTTTCCATTATGTGCCAGTAAAATCTGTTTTTATTTAGGGTAGCTGGTATTGTATTTTAGGTAATGCTAAGTGAGGTTCTGATTGTGATAGCGCCTGGTCAAGCTTGTTGAGGACAGATGCTCTGTAGTACATCCCCTTAACAATTCCCTGAGCCACTCAATCTCCCCGGCAACTTTTAAATTACACAGGTGGAAAAAAGGAAGTATAACATCATAGTCTCCCAAAACAAGGGCTGATTTCAGAAACTTACATTTGATAAGGAATGAGGCCTATAATATCTAATAACTTCTGATATCTTGAAAAGAAATCCAGACACAATAGCCTCTCCTGCAATATACCAGAAAGCATTCTATTTAGAGACAATTGTGGTTATGTTGCTTTTTTCCCTTTCTCTTCCCTCTTCTTTTAATTATGAGACATTTGCATGAAAACAAGGTCTCTGTTAGTTCCTGCTGCTTATATGCCACATGAAGTCAATCATAATCTTCTATTTGCAGAATCCTTATAATCTCCATAGTAACCAATGGTAATGGCATTAATTGTAATGATATGAGTAACAATTAAAATAGAGAGAAGAGAGAAATACACTCTATATATGACACATTGATACAATTGTTTCTAAATAGAATGTCTTTCAAAGCTTTTCCAGAAAGCATCAGCTGCTCTTCAAAGCAGCCAAGATATTCACCTTCAAAAAGCAGTTACTGCAGATAGGAGCCTTTTCAGTCCACTGAATGCATAATAAAAAGTGGCGAATACATATATTTGTACAGCGTTTAACTTATTCAGGGCCTGATTCAAAGCCCATTCAAGTCAATAGAAAGACTCCCATAGATTTCAAGGGGCTTTGGATCAGGCCCTTATTTAGGTGAGATTTAAAACCACTCAAAAGGTGCCTGCCAAGCAGTAATTCACATTTTATAACCTTCTGTAAAATGAGGAATTCAGTTAAAAATAAACAAACCAATTATGTTTAAATAAGGTTGCCACTGTGATGAGGAACAGGAAATTGGAAGTTAAGGATTATGTGTGGCCATTAGCTCTATAAACTCCGTGCAGAGCATATTTTGTGTCTACCCTGAATAAACAGGATCTCCCGTTTTGGTTTTGGTTTTTGTTTTTATTTTTTGTTTCAATAGAATTCTTAGACTTCACTGGGAAGGTTCTCAGAGAAGAATATATGTTTTTGTTGCATGTTTGGTGAATCCTTTAACCTAGAAAAGGAACAATTTAAGCACTACTCACCATTTGCACAGTAGAAGTCCACTACTACAGTCTACTGCATTTAGTCCATTTTATTAATCCACTACTACTCTGGACAGCACAGAAGCCCAGTCTAATACAGTCAGTAGAAATCTAGTGTAGTGCGCTTCCCAAACCAGCCACCTCTTTGACCTTTTTGACATTCTTAGTAAGACTCAAGAACTTCTGTCCTCATTATAAGCTTTCCGTTTATCATCCTTAAATGCCTAAAGCAGGACCTGAGGAATACTTGTGAGAAAGATTTGCCATTAAACACATTTCTGTGATACCGCTCACTGTAGTATCTAGAAGTCCAGAGCATGCTGCCATATTGATAGGGAATGGAACCAGAAAGGTCTTAGCAGTCATTTTTCATATTCTCAAGATCAAATACACCTGACAGAAGATTCTCTAAAACCTGTTGGGAAGGAAAGAACCTGGATTCCAACCCCTTTATTCATGCTGGCTATTGTTCTCAGTATTCACAGCTTGGGGGGAAAGGAAAGTTGTTCCTGGAGCATCTGGCTTGCTATTAGAAGGAAAGGAGTTTCAGGTACATGCTTGTGGTGGGGGCAACGAAGCAACAGGCGTGTGTGTGTGAGAGAGAGAGAGAGGTAAGTGATTGTGGAGCAAAACAGAGGTGGCTCTGTGTAGAGAAAGAGTTGAATATTTGCAAATTATCTGTGAGCTGATTTAACATTGTGCAAATTTGTTATTCAAAATTTTTCTATGAATGTTTATGCAAGTATATTCCAGCCCATGGATCCCTTGCAAATTATTCATCACATCCATTGCACTGAGTATTTGCTGTTCATAACTTGCTACTCACAGTATATGATTGGTCACACATGTCATATGTTACCGTTCTGGGAGTGTAGGAGTCCCATTCCCATTTACAGACACTTCAGGTAAGCATAGTCAAGAAAAGATGTATTTGAATGACTATTTGCAAAGCTTTACTTCTCTGCAAATATTCTCGTGAACAAATCTGGCCTGGAAGAATGTTTATGGGAAAATAAATGTAAGTTAAAGAGTTGCAAATATGGCAGAGATAATCTGCAATACTTTAATACCTGCTCAATACTTTTTGCATTCACCTAGCTGTGATTGCAACAACTTTACTTCCAGTGAGGACAGCCAGACATAGCTCAAAGTTACTCCCTCTATTAACGAGAGGGAGTCCTAGAGAACAGTGTAAAGAACTCCCTCCAGCCCATGAGGGGCTGAGCAGTTTGCCTTTACACAGCGGTGAAAGTACTCCGGTAAGAAGTGGCTGCCAGTACTGGCCCATACGCAACTGACGTAAAAGCGCTTTAATCTTGCTTCCCCCTCTCCCCCCCCGTCGGCGGCCCCTGCCAATAGGGACCCTACCAGCAGGGCTGCCACCAAGGGGCGGGGTTTAAAAAGGGCAGCTGTCCCGGGGTCCAGCAATTTAAAAGGGCCCGGGGCTCCTGGCCCTTTTAAATAGCCACCAGAGCCCCAGGCAGCATGGGCCAGGCAGCGTGGATGGGCTGGCTGGGGGAGGCTGACCCCCACCCAGCCCCGCCCCTTGCACGTGAGGCCCCACTCCTTCCAGGGACCTGGAGCTGGGCCCCTGTACCGGTAAGTCCTCTGTGCTACTTTCACCCCGCCTTTACAGTGTTTCTAGCCCTTGCTTGCCAGGAAATTGAGGTGTTTTAGATTTAGAGACCAGAAGGAAACATTGTGATCATCTAGTCTGACTTCCTGTATAACACAGGCCAGAGAACCTGATTTCCATACACAAACTATCTTCTATCAGACACACTGAATATATTATCTGTAGAGTATTCTTGTGTTGAAAAATAAACGAAGAAAGATAACTGTGTGTGCTAACAAGCTGCTCCATTTTACAGTGGAAGTTTTAAATTTTAAGCTGGTGCACCCTCTTAGGTGTATCAGTTAGGCTCTGGAACAAATTCCAGTTTGTTACTTCAATAAAATTCTAGAGTGCATGGAAACTGTCATCAGGGAGAGAATGCAATCCCCTGAGTGCAGGAGACAAAGTACTGTCACTAGGAAATATCTCAAAAATGCACCATAAAAAAAAAAGTTAACTTGGTTTCTTTTGTTTTTTTGAAGAGAAGGGTTAAATTTACATAGGCCATAACTTTCCCAAATTTGTGAACAGAGGGACTTTCCATGCTTTGACAGTAAGTGGCTGGGTCCAGCCAGCTCCACAGCTCTGTTGCCCCTCCTCTGGACCCCACAGAGGCTGATATGTAGGTCAAGAGCCAGTGCTGGTGAGGACTTGTAGACTGAGTGGACCAAGTGGAAAGAGTGGGGTGGGTAAGGAGGGTGTGGCAGAGAGATGCATTCTTCCTCCTCCAGCCACATGGAGTTTAGTTAGTCCCAGGCTTTATTATTTTTCTATGTCATGCTGTCTGGAGTGGCTCACAACTCTGAGTGCCTACCTCAGGGCAGACTATCGGAAAACAAAGGCAGACACCCAAATGGGTGGCATGTTCTACAATTAGATTTCACCATGCCAGTAACAAACGTGAATGCCAGGATCACTGTGCCAGTCTTATCATGGAGTCACAGACAGTCCCCTTAGACTCTCCCGTCTATCTTGCCACCCAGACAAATTGAACTCTGGGATAAAAGGTTACTTAAACCTAAAATTGCACCACATCAGATATCTCCCAGTCTCAAGAGACCAGTCACTTACCCCAGATCAATTGGTACTCCAAATCGCACACCAAAGATAATGCTGGCAGCCAATTCTATAGTTAAATATAGGTTTATTAGCTTAAAAAAAAGAATGAGGGTTATTGAGAGGTAAACAGGTAAAATATATGTACAGGTGAATCACAGTTTGTAACTCCAGATGGTGGCAGCGATGTAATAAATTGCCAGTCTCCCGCTACACAGAAGAACTCTGGGGATCTCTGTCTTCTCATTCAGTTATTAGGGCCTGTTAGAATCCAAACAGATCAGAGCTGGGTAAAGGGCCTCTGGAATCTGCTAGGTTTGGGAGTGGGTCCCATAGACTATTCCATGGGGAAGGGGAACAATCAGGAAAGAACTGCACAAGGACTTGGGAATCCAGCTTTGGGACCCAAACTCAGATTGTATGTACCAGCAGCATGTAGTCCACCTGGCATAGTGGCATAGGCATTTTACTATTTATCTTAACATGGCAAATAGTGTGTTCTCCTCATAAAACGTATAGGTGGCTCTGCCTCCCTCCTATCCACACATTATATTCCATGGTTTCGCTCCATCAGATCTACCCATCTGACAAAAATATTTATCATCAGCCTGGCTTCTTCTTTCCCTGCTGTATCTGGTATGCCACGCTACTATTGTCTGCATCAGAGCATACTGTTAGTTGCAGATACAATGCTGTACACAGCAATAAAGCCCCCCTTTAAGAAGGCACAGCACCATAACCTCCATGAAACAGCATGCTGGACTGCAGATGAGAGGGCTTTAATAAGCCAGTGAATTTTCAGTGTTCTTCTAAGTAGAATTTATCCAGCTTCTCTCCTGCTGTGCAAAATGATAATTAGGCAATCAGCTGTGAACAGGTGCAGTGAGCTACTTGGAATACAGTGAACCTCCTCAGTCAATTGCCACATTTAGCATCTGAATCTTAATATCATTCCAGAAAGAGTGGCTGAATGTTAAATCTTATTGTATGATAAGGTAGAAACCTGGTAAATGCAGAACCTTCTAGAACTAAAGCTATTCTTTTAATAGGTCCGTTGCAGTAGCCGGTATTAATCTCAAGGAGTTCTGCTGTTCTTAGGAACTGTACATTTAGAAAATATTTAAGTAACAGAGATATTCTTTAATTACATTGCATTGTTTTTTATATATTTTAATGCCTTGGACACCTGTTCCTTTTTTTACCTATTTAAATTTTTTGATGCAATTTGTCTTTTTTAAATCCACAAATAACTGTTGATATCTAAAAGAAGCAAAAAAAATTTTTTTAAAAGATCTCATACTGAATTGGCCTCCACTCCTGTAAAGCACACGTGTTTAAGTTTGTCATTTTGAAGCATAATTTTTGATATTTCAATTCTTTTGATATTGTTCTTGAGACATTTGAATGACATTATTTCCCCTTCTCTTTTGAAACATTTTATGTAACATTTTCTACAGGATTTGAACCAAGAAACTTCTACGGCAATCAAGGTCCAATTGTTCTAAGAAGTGTGTGTGTGTAAGATATATAATAATAGACAGTGGTTGCCTGGAAGAGCCTACCATCAAAGGCCCCAGTCCTGCAAAACACCAGAGTATATCTTAAACTTTATGCATTGTGAGTATTACCATTCACTTCAGACTATAAAACAGATTTTTCTGCATTGACTAATTAAAGTGAATTATATAGTTTAAAGTGACTATCACTATTCACAGTACATAAAGTTAAGCATGAACATACATCTTTGCAGGATTGGGGACAATAGGCTAGACAATGGATGGAGAAAAGGAAGTATTATGTCCCTTGCAGAGACTGGGGCTTGCCAAAGATCACAAGGGAAGTCTGGTGATAGAGCTAGGAATTAAACCCAGATCTTCTGAGTGCTAGTCCAATTCCTTAGTTATGAAACTATCCTTCCGTTGTTTCACCTGTAAGACTTTGTAGAGGAAGTTAATGGAGGATTTGTTGTTGTAGGATTAGATGGGTATATAAAGGGTTAAATTAGCTTGGTTAAAGAATATATATGCTTTACAAATTGTGTAAAGTGCCAGTACTCAGCAGTTGCGGGAAGACCTTAAATTAAGGTATGATTAGTTGAAATACTAGGCTTGGAATGTGGCTTAATTGGAAACAGTAGACCTGAAGTGTGGCTGGTAAGATAGGGGGGAAATCTTTGAAGAAAAAGCCCCAATATAAAAAATGGTTCTAAGGGTTTTTTAGCAAAGTAATGTATTCAGGAAGCAATGACTATAGTCATGTAAAAAGAAAAGGAGTACTTGTGGCACCTTAGAGACTAACCAATTTATTTGAGCATGAGCTTTCGTGAGCTACAGCTCACTTCATCGGATGCATGATGCTGTAGCTCACGAAAGCTCATGCTCAAATAAATTGGTTAGTCTCTAAGGTGCCACAAGTACTCCTTTTCTTTTTGCGAATACAGACTAACACGGCTGTTACTCTGAAACCTATAGTCATGTAGAACCCGATGGATAAGGTATAAAAGGGTGAACTATTAAAGGGTTTGTTGGTAGTACCTGACTGTCCAGTTGGAGCCAGTGCCAACATGCGTTTGAGCATTCTGGGTCTAGTCCTGTTGTAAGTATCTGATCAAAGCTCATAACTGCATTTTACTGTATGGGTGTGATTGCTTTAAGGCACTTTTGGAGCAGCTGTTTAAATACCATTTGGCCTTTGGGATTTAGTAAAGGAATGTATGGTTAAATTGGTGGTGTGGTGATACCCTCTATTAATAATAATCATTCCAACAGTTATAGAATCTTTTTTTGTCTTTTGGAAGTTATGTATTTACTAAGCACATCTCATGCTGTACAGAGAGAGGAAGACACTACCCCTTGGTTAAGGAACTTTAAATGCAAGTCCTCACTCCTGAAAACAGTTGCTAACATGTTTAACTTTATGTGCATGAAGTTGTATTGTGGGACTATCCATGCACATAACATTAAGCACGCAAGCAAGTGTTTACAGGAGTGAGGACTTGCATTTAAAGTTCCTTGGCCAAGGGGTAGTGTCTTCCTCTCTCTGTACAGCACTAGGTTCGCTGTCTGTGCTCAATAAATGGTAACTTCCTGGTTTCAGGGGTGAAAGTAAGTCGAGTGACTTACCGGTATGCTGGGGCCAGCTCTGGCCCCTGGAAGGGGCGGGGCCTAGGGCGGTAGGGGCGGGGTGGAAGGGGTCAGAGCCAGCCCCAGCCCACCCTGTAAGGTAAGTGCCCCCCCATCCTTCTCCTCCTCCTCACTCCCTCCTCCACCAGGGTAGCAGCAGCAGCCCAGGGCTCTGGGGGCTATTTAAAGGGCCCGGGGCTCCTCTGCTTCTACTGCCCCAGCCCTTTAATTAGCCACTGGAGCCTTGGGGAAGCAGGGGGGCTCCAGCGGCTATTTAAAGGACTGGGGCGGCAGAGGCAGCTGGAGCCCCGGCCCTTTAAATAGCCGCCGGAGCCACACAGCTGCTACCCCATGGCTCCAGAAGCAGGGGGCCACTGCTGGGAGCCCCAGGTCCTTTAAATTGCCCCCTGGGGAAGCCGGGCTGCCCCAGTACGGTGCACCAGCTCTTGCCGGTACGCCATACCGGGGCGTACCAGCTTACTTTCACCTCTGCCTGGTTTTAAGTGGTGGTAAGTGCAACAGATGCAATCATGGCTCTGTTTGTCTCTGCTTGGGAGCGCTGGTGCTGCTGTGCTCAATGCCAGCAACCAGTGGCTGAAGCCAACACCTATTTTGATTAGTATTTTCTTCATGTAATTGAAAAATATAAAGTCATACCTATGCTTCACAATATGAATGCTTTTATATGCTAATATCTGTTCTTAGAGTGTACCACCCACTATTCTGTCAATGAATCATCGCTTGACAACGACCAACCTGGCTCCCCAGAAACTATCTTGTTGAGAATCTAAACTGTAGGAGCCAGACATCCTTCTACTAGACTTGTTTTCGCCTCCACTCTTATCTCTTTCTGGTAGAGTGCTCTATGTTAATTTGAGCTTAATCAAGCCATAAAGCTCTGTTCCAAAACACTTCACCCTTTTCCAAGTAGTCTTGAGCAAGTTTTAATTGCACCACCTTGTGCTCCGGGTGTGGCTTCTGACAGGATAATCTTCCATTCAAAACCTCACTACTGACATAATGTTACAATTATGTTCCTTAAGCTTTTTTTTTACATCTGTCAAAACTCTGCATTCTGTTTAATTAACCAGTTCCATTATCACTCCTTCCATTTTTTTTGTTTACTGGTGTCTCTCTTAAATATTTTGCTTTAACAACACACTGTCTATTGTTTTACTGCAATTTCTATGAGCCACTTAGCCAACAGTTTTGAATGACTTCCTTTTCTCAAAGACCTGCCCTCTTTTAAAAACAAGTAAGGACAGGCCACCCATTGAAACATTTTAGATACTCTAGTGGAGGCAAAGAAACCCTTCTCTGTCACCAGCACAACCTGGCACGAGTACCAATAAACATTCCCCTCAACCTGCCAACTCTCAGATGTGGAAATCAATGTGTGACCCAAAGTGAGGGACACAAAGATTATTCATGCAAATAGCTTAAAATGCTTTTGGAGTCTTTCCTGTAGTGTAAATAACTCTTTCTGTAACCTTCCTTTCATGATACTTTATTTCTGGTGTGCATTATTTTCAACGTTAAAAGTAAAGGGACGCCAGACTTGTGAGGCACTTGGGTAACTTTAGGACTAAAATGGGGGATGTCCCTCAAAATGAGGTATGGCAATAAATAACCCAGAAAGACCAATATAGCAGATAGTACAAAAAATACACAAACCATTTTTTATTTCCATGTATGGTTTCTAAACTTTTGGAGGCAACAGTACATCCTTGTAATTGTTTACCATTGGTATGTGTGGCCAGAGGCCTACGAAAATGGCAGTAGACAGAGGGAGTGAAGGTCCCATGATCTTTGCATCCTGGGCACGTTTACCCAATTCCAAAAATTCAGAATGAGAACATTTTTATATTTCTTTCTTAACAGTATGAAGCAGTTCACAGCTATTTTAGATTAATCTGGTGCTTCAGCTTCTTAATTTTGCTCTGATGAATATTGTGGTGCCTTGACATTGTTTCCTTCAGTGATTCTCTACTGCCACCGCATTCTTTGAATTTTCTTCCATCATTCAGACTGTCTCCTCTCCTCTTCCTCCAAGTATTGTTCTTTTATCTCTCCTCCAGCCCCCTCTTTTTTTGCTCTAGACTTTCTGGTGAAACATTTATAGGTTTTTCTCTCCCAAACCATGAAGAATGTCATGCATTTGGTCTGTGGTGACGATTAGAATCTCCACAAGCTCTTGATGAGAATGTCATTGGCTCTCTGCCACCTCACCTGCTTCTTCAGCACTAAAGCTGAAGACTAGTGACAGACATGGCAAGCTCTGTGTTGGTGTGGGATAGATTCCACTCCTGAGAAGTCTGACTTGTTTGTGCTTTGATTTAGTTTCTCAGAAATGTTGGCTCCTTTAAACACATTCCTTTTCATTCCTCAGACTTCAATTCAAGTACAAGGGCAAATTGCACAGTAAGATACGCACAGGGATTTTCCTACATCCCCCCCCATGGGGGTGTTTACCCCCCCGAATTTCCCTAACCCCCCCTCCCCCCAGTTTTGTGAACTAGTTACATGCAGTGTTGCCAATTTAGTGATTGTTTGGAAATTTGACTTGAAATTGAAACATTAATACACCCTTTAAAAGCATCTAAAGTGTATCATAAAATATGTGTATCTGAAAAAGTATAATAGATTTGAAAAGTATGAACATAGACTAGCTTCCTTATACAGCCGTTGTTTTTTATGACAGTGTCAGTGCATTCATTTCGGTGATTGTTGGCCAGCCTAATAATTTCAAATTATGATTTATAAGCAAAGTCTAAATGAGCTCTCCCTGACAGCTAGTGATGAGCTGGGGGCTGGGGGAAAAGGCTTCAGGACCAGATTGTATTTACATTCACACCTAATCTACCTAGGTGTCCAGCAAATAGAGCTGTGTTGCCCAAGTGATAGATTTTGGCTGGGGTTGGGTTACAAATCACTTGAATGCGGGGGGGGGGGGGGGGGGGGAAGAAATGTTGTTGCTCTTATTGCATGAGTAAAGGGCGGTAGAACTGTATTTACCCTGTGCTGATTGAGGGCATTGAGAGAGGGTGGGGGCAGGTGTTTTGCTTGATGGTCTGCCTGAGTCACAAGTACTATTTGACCTGCCCCTCTCCACTGTTTAAAGACAGAGCTGATTAGGCTCCATAGATAGTCTTTTGTTCTGTTAAGTGACCACTACAGCTGAAATCACTGATAATCAGGTCTAAGTGCTTAGACCTGCTGTGGGACAGCGTTTCGTGGAAGAGACGGCCCCTTGATTAGCATACACATTGCAAGGAGAGTGATCACTTTAGATAAGCTATTACCAGCAAGAGAGTGGGGTGGGGGGAGGTATTTTTTCATGCTTTGTGTGTATAAAAAGATCTTCTACACTTTCCACAGTATGCATCCGATGAAGTGAGCTGTAGCTCACGAAAGCTTATGCTCAAATAAATTGGTTAGTCTCTAAGGTGCCACAAGTACTCCTTTTCAGTCTGCACTATCAGTGAGGTTCTCCCACTGAGAGCTCACCTGAAATCCCTGAGAGCTGGGTGGAACCTCAAGAGACCAACTCGCAGAGGTCACAGTGGCAGGCGGCAGCAGAAGGTGACAGCGCAGGGCCATTGGCAACAGAGCGTTGGAGTGAACAGTAGCACAATGAACAACAGTGGCCAGAGCGAACAGTGAGCAGCTGGAGGAACGAGCAAGGTGCCTTCTTGCCCCCCACCTGGGAGGTGAACTCATGTGAAAGCAGCTCTGAACTCTGAGTCTCCACTGACCAAGGACAACACCGGTGAGTGTTAATGAGGCTGTTAAGACTGCTGGAGACACAACACAGTTCATGAAAACAAACATGGCTGTGGCATCATACTTTCTATTTAAGCAAGAGATACCACACACTACAAACTGGAGGCCAATGTTATGTGCATTGTCACTTGTTCATCCTGAGGTTGAACACTGGTTCCGAACAAGATCAGCAAATGCTCACTATCTGTCTGCAAGAAACTCAACTGACTGACTAGACGCAAGTGGTGCAACAGTGAAAGACTCAACAGTTGAAAAAGTGAAGAACTCTCTCACCACATTCAAAAAATTTGCATACATGGCTGATGAATGCACCAATGCAAATGGTCATCAAGTATTAAGTCATTGTGTACGTTATCTTGATGTCAGTGGTAGGCTAGAACATTTCTAGATGTTCAAGTTATAGAAGATAGATTGGCTGCATCTGTGACATCTTAGAAGAGTTAAATGCTTGTCAATGGGACCCTAAACAGATGGCTGCTTGTGCATTTGATGGAGCTGCAAACTTCTCTGGAAGACATGGTGGAGCACAAGCTTTCGTCAGAGAAAAGTGTAACCCTAATCTCTCCTATACACATTGCAGAGGCCATCTACTCCAACTAGTGCTAGTACCGACCTGCAGACTCTCCAAAAGACATTTTAAAAGCTATAAATTTAATGTCTTCATTATATTCTTTTTTCAGCAAGAGTCCAAAAAGGCTGAATATCTTGGAAAATACAGAAGATACACTGCGACTGAAGTTCAAATTAGTCCAACCTGGGAAAACCCTCTGGCTTTCTCATGAGCGATCCTTGGCTGTTGTCTTAAAATTACTTCATCCATTATTACTGGCTTTGTAAAGTATCTACCAAGATGGGATGGATCTAAGTAGTGAGGCTGGTGGATTACTTTTGCTACTACGTTCAGAGAAGACTATTGCCATTCTCTCTCTTGAAACCACTTGGGTCATTAAACAATGCCATCCAGGCATCTGCTATAACAGTAGTAGATCTTTGTCCAGCAATAGAAGCTACATTTGGATCAATCAGAGAGCTATCCACTGAAAAAGTACTGGAAGAAGCAAAGTCTTCTGTCCAGAAGTTGACTAATGAAGGCATTTATATTGAATCCTTAAGTGAAGAGGAGTGTTTAAGGACAAGGAGTGTTTAAGACAACTGAAAAAGTACACAGATTTGATTCTTAAAAATCTACAACAGTGACTTCTAGATTCTACTCAACCTCTACGTAGCTTTTACAGATCCCTGTCTTATAAAACACCAACTGCTAAGTGGAGTGAGGAGCTGCCATATGCTCAGGACAGAATAGAGAATTTGAACACAGAGTGGAATATCATACGACGAATGAATGAAGATTTGACTTCAACTTCTTTTTTATCATCACTAGTGGCTCGACCCAATCTTTATGCTATGTTTCCTGGGCTGAAAGAAGTAGGAATTCATCTCTTACTACTCCCAGTCACAACAGCTACAGCTGAGCGTTCTTTTTCATCATTGACTAGAATTTTGTGTTTTGAAAGAAGTTGCCTTCTGCCTGATCATGTGAATGAACTAATGAGCATATCAATTGAAGGAATGGAAGTACTAGATACAAGAGAAGCCACCAAAGATGAACACATTGCATTCAAGAAGATCATTAACAGAGTTGTGCAAAATTATAACAAGAAACCAAGAAGGATGTAGATGTAGTGCTTCATAGAAGGCTTGAGTAGCCAACTTTAATTTGTGTGATGATTTTAAAATCTAACAAAATGGTCATGAAGCATTTTTCAGTTTTTACTATGGTGCCGTACAGCCCAGCTTCACCCTCACGGTCTCACCCCTCGTCGGCCCTGACCCCTCCTGTAAATTTGAACACCTCCCCCTAATTTCAATTCCCGGGGAAAATACTCGATATGCACTGAAGCTTTCTACGGAGTTTGTGAGTGCTCTAGAAACACATCTTGCCTTGAGGATTGTTGGCTCTGCCAGTACAGCCAGGAATCTTTAAGGCAAGAGTCCTTCCCGCCCTGAAATCATTTACGCTGCTGTTTGTTCCTTGTGCCAGACAATTGCGGATTTGCAATGGCGCCAGTGGCACCATAGCGCCGGGCCCATGCGCAAAAGGGGGCCCGGCCTGCTCCACTTGCACTGCGCCCCCAAGGGCTGGCTCCTTTCCTCCCCCTGGCCTATCCCCCACACTGCTCGATCCTCTTGGCCAGCTGGCCCATGGCTTCTTTCCGCCATGGCCCCTCCCCTCCGCCCACTGCTCACACCTGTTGGCCAATGGCTGGCCAGCTGTTGAGGGCTCCTCTCTCTCCAGCTGCCAACTACAAGCCAGTGATGGGGGCAGAGAGGAGCCCTCAGCCGCTGCTGCTCCCGGCCAGTGACAGTCCGCTTCGGGCTCCCTGGGATCAGGGCCCGCCTCCAGGGCCGTCCTTAGGATTTATGGGGCCCTATGCAGTATTCTTAAACTGGTGCCCCTATTCCCAACAGCAGCCCGGGCTCGCATATATATTTTAGATAAGGGTGGTCTTTTGAAGGGTTTATTTAAAAACGATATGTCTGAAGATCCAAGCATTTAAGACTAAAGGTGACTACTCAGATTGTGCATCTAAAAATCTATGCAAGGATTTTTTTAGAGATGTGATTTTTTTATAATCTTCTGCAACACACAAATGAAATATTTTTAAAGCAAATTTTAAACTCAGGTCCTGCAGCGTAACATGTTCTGAGTAAATATTATAGTAAAGCACAACTGTTTTTGTCAGGGCTTGTCTACACTGGCACTTTACAGCGCTGCAACTTTCTTGCTCAGGAGTGTGAAAAAAACATCCCCCTGAGCACTGCACGTTTCAGTGCTGTAACGTGCCAGTGTAGACAGTGCACCAGCGCTGGCAGCTACGCCCCTTGTGGAGGTGGGTTTTGCCGCAACTACACAAGCCACGTTAAAGTGCTGCCGCAGCAGTGCTTTATCCTTGCCAGTATAGACTAGCCCTCCGTCAATTCAGAAACTGACAGTATATACCTGGGGGTTGGCAAATGCCTGTTAAATGGCTTCATTACCACTTGAATGGCTCTTTAACAGTTTCAGTGTGGTGCTAATAGGGCTGGCAGGCTGGAGGCCTTTTCACTTTTAAGTACTAGATCCCCTCTACAGGAAGACTCACCAGGCTGCAGCAGCCAGCTGTGGTAGGAGCCTGCAAGAAGGGTCGGAACAGGTATAGGAAGAGCCTGAAGTGTGGACACTCAGACCCAGGGGTGCCCCAAATTTTTGGGTGCCCTGCGCAGCGGCGTATGTTGCATATGCCTAAGGACAGCCCTGCCTGCCTCTCCCTGACGCTCGGCTGAAGCAGTGGGCTGGGGAAGTCGGAAGCTGTCCCCTCACAAGGAGACGCCTCCTCTCCGCCACGGGCACCGGCGCCAAGTGGGCAGGGCTGGGTGGGGCCCTGGGGGATGGAACTGCTTTGTGCACCTGAGCTTCAGGCAAAATGGAAAAACACTCCTTACAAAGTTTTAGTTACATACACTCCTAAATGCTGCAGGGCAATTACCAGATAAGCAATGGAACTTTATCCAGGTTTTTGAAGCCGATTCTTGTAAACAATTACACAGTGAAACTAGCTCTCTCAAACAGAACTATTAACCAGAAATGTAATTAGCAATTAAGCAATTTATGAGAAAACAGATGCATTCAGCTCTCACAAGAAAAATGTATTGATCAAAACATGGAAATTGTTTGTTGCTGTAGCTATAAGTGTGATTGAAAAGGAGTACTTGTGGCACCTTAGAGACTAACCAATTTATTTGAGCATAAGCTTTCGTGAGCTACAGCTCACTTCCTCGGATGCATACTGTGGAAAGTGTAGAAGATCTTTTATACACACAAAGCATGAAAAAATACCTCCCCCCACACCACTCTCCTGCTGGCAATAGCTTATCTAAAGTGACTACTCTCCTTACAATGTGTATGATAATCAAGGTGGGCCATTTCCAGCACAAATCCAGGGTTTAACAAGAACGTCTTGGGGGGGGGGGGGGGGTTAGGGAAAAACAAGGGGAAATAGGTTACCTTGCATAATGACTTAGCCACTCCCAGTCTCTATTCAAGCCTAAGTTAATTGTATCCAATTTGCAAATGAACTCCAAGTCAACAGTTTCTCACTGGAGTCTGGATTTGAAGTTTTTTTTTTTTTTTTTTTGAAGAATTGCAACTTTCATGTCTGTAATCGCGTGACCGGAGAGATTGAAGTGTTCTCCGACTGGTTTATGAATGTTACAATTCTTGACATCTGATTTGTGTCCATTTATTCTTTTACGTAGAGACTGTCCAGTTTGACCAATGTACATGGCAGAGGGGCATTGCTGGCACATGATGGCATATATCACATTGGTGGATGTGCAGGTGAACGAGCTTCTGATAGTGTGGCTGATGTTATTAGGCCCTGTGATGGTGTCCCCTGAACAGATATGTGGGCACAGTTGGCAATGGGCTTTGTTGCAAGGATAGGTTCCTGGGTTAGTGGTTCTGTTGTGTGGTATGTGGTTGCTGGTGAGTATTTGCTTCAGGTTGGGGGGCTGTCTGTAGGCAAGGACTGGCCTGTCTCCCAGGATTTGTGAGAGTGTTGGGTCATCCTTCAGGATAGGTTGTAGATCCTTAATAATGCGTTGGAGGGGTTTTAGTTGGGGGCTGAAGGTGACGGCTAGTGGTGTTCTGTTATTTTCTTTGTTAGGCCTGTCCTGTAGTAGGTGACTTCTGGGAACTCTTGTGGCTCTATCAATCTGTTTCTTCACTTCACCAGGTGGGTATTGTAGTTGTAAGAATGCTTGATAGAGATCTTGTAGGTGTTTGTCTCTGTCTGAGGGGTTGGAGCAAATGCGGTTGTATCGCAGAGCTTGGCTGTAGACGACGGATCGTGTGGTGTGGTCAGGGTGAAAGCTGGAGGCATGTAGGTAGGAATAGCGGTCAGTAGGTTTCCGGTATAGGATGGTGTTTATGTGACCATTGTTTATTAGCGCTGTAGTGTCCAGGAAGTGGATCTCTTGTGTGGACTGGACCAGACTGAGGTTGATGGTGGGATGGAAATTGTTGAAATCATGGTGGAATTCCTCAAGGGCTTCTTTTCCATGGGTCCAGATGATGAAGATGTCATCAATATAGCGCAAGTAGAGTAGGGGCGTAAGGGGACGAGAGCTGAGGAAGCGTTGTTCTAAGTCAGCCATAAAAATGTTGGCATACTGTGGGGCCATGCGGGTACCCATAGCAGTGCCTCTGATCTGAAGGTATACATTGTCCCCAAATGTAAAATAGTTATGGGTAAGGACAAAGTCACAAAATTCAGCCACCAGGTTATCCGTAACATTATCGGGGATAGTGTTCTTGACGGCTTGTAGTCCATCTTTGGGTGGAATGTTGGTGTAGAAGGCTTCTACATCCATAGTGGCCAGGATGGTGTTATCAGGAAGATCACCGATGGATTGTAACCTTTTATTAGACTGAGAATCTTTACCAGAATGTATGGTTAAAGAAAACATCTTTTTCTATTAACTTTTTATTTTTTAAATATATATAAAAAATAACAAACTATACATAAACTTGGTTAATATATTAAGATAAGTTTATATATTAGGAAATTTGCTACCTAACTTTAGCTATAGTTGAAATATTTAATTATATAATATGAATGGTTAAATTACTAAATCAATTTGAATTGCACAATTTAAAAACAAAATTTGTTTATAAAAATCTAACTAGTTTAAAGAAAAATTTAGATAAAGAAGCAAAATTCAGAGGAGGGGGATTGAGATGGGGAGGGAAGGAAGTGGATAAAGAGGAGAAAGAGGCAAGCAGGGGGGCACATGCATTTAATAAGATCATTCAGATACTTCCAGGAAAATATCCCATATCTCTGAGAATTTTTCTTGGGTATAGCAGTACACTATTCTTTCCACGGTGGCCAAACTTACAGTATGTATGCTCCAGACTTCAATTGTTGGTTGCTTTTTGGCTTTCCATTTTTTGTGGTACTAGTCTTTTAATAATTATTTAGTGCTCTGCTTAGCCAAAGTTTTTCAGATTTATTCAGCTTCCAATTAACATCCATTAGATTTAAAATTACATGGTTAGTGTATAATTTTTTTCCCATCAAATAAAATTGTATTAATTCTTCAGTTTAAGTTCTGTCCAAAATATATGGGTGTAGACGCAGTCCCAGAGCATGTGAGTTACGTTAGCACCTGCTGAATCACAGCACCAACGTTTGTCTGACTTAGCAGCACCTGTCTTGCACAGTTGGAGAGGGGTCCGATGCATCCTCCACATGACTTTCTGCTGGATTAATCCTAAATGGAAGTCTAAGGAACAGTTCATCGCACTGGATAAAATTTGTTTCCATTGTTTAGAAGAGAATAATTGGCTTAGTCCCTCCTCCCATCTCTCTTTTAGGGAACCCAGGTTTAATTCAAATTTGCTGGCCAAGTATGCATATAGTGTTGCCATAGGTCTTGACAATCTGGGTAATATTTGGAGAAATGAAAGCAGTTCAGGTGGATCGAGGGTAGGGTGACAAGACATCCTAATATTATCGGGACCATCCCGATATTAGGGGCTTTGTCTGATATACGCAACTATACCCTCACCCTTGCCCTGTGGGGGGAAAAAAGTGTCCCGATTTTTCACACTTGCTATCTGGTCACCCTAGTCAGGGGTAGCACAGGCATTGACCAAACAGATGGGTGATAGCATGCTTATATTGGATATATTTCCACTCCATTTTAGTCTCTAGATTGAACCTTTCTTTTAATATTGTAAAAAGGAGGAAAGTATTGTGAGGGAAAATTAACAGGACATAAAACTCAGGTCAAGGCCCTGGCTTTGGTCAAGCTTGCCTGCAGGCTGTAAACTGAGATCCTGCTTGCTTATATGTGCCAAGTGGTAGGAGAAGTCACAGTGGAAAGTCCCCAAAATGGAACAATGGTTTTCTGTGCATAAGGGGCATGAAGGGACAGGATGGAAAAGTCCCCAGATAGAACAAATTTGCGATAGTCAAGCTTACGAAATATGTAACCCCAACAGTTGTGTTAAAAAGGTTGCTGACCGCAAAAGAACAGACAGTGAGTAACAGGAGGGGCCTAGTGGGGGAGACGCTTGTTTTTGCTTTTGACCAGTGTTAATTTTGCAATGTATTCCAAATAAGGTAATTAATACGAAAGTATGTGTAATTTGTCTGTGGTTTTAAGCTTTAAAAAGCTGTGTGCGCTTTGCATTGGGGGGCAGCTACTTAGAGCTGTTACCCCCTGCACTTGTAATCAATCAAGGAGCCTCAGGCTTGTTCTGATCCAAACACAATGCTTGGGTAATTTTCCACCACAGTATATCATTTTCAATAACTGAACTGATGGTCAAAATCCCTTTCCTAATCCAGCCTGGCCACATGATAGGGGTGCATGCTATACAGAGTTTCAAGTTACCCTTGCGATAGAGGCCTCACTAGCTCTTTTTCTATCCTCTGAGTAGGAAATGATCCTGCTCCTAATAAAAGCTTTCAGTTTATCACATAGGATGGATCGGGATGTCTCTGGTGTGTCACTTATTTAGAAGAAAAACCGAATTTCTTCTGTGACATAGTTCTGAAAATGTTTATCTTTCAAAGGAGAGGAGTTCAGTCTTCGTCATTTACCAGTCCAATTCCTCTTGGGAGGGGAAAATTGTTGCATCACTGGTACATGATCAAAGCGCATGATAGACTTGATTTCATTATTAAGCACTGAGTCCACCAGACTCGTAGAAATCTCTTCATAAATATGTGGAATGTGGGGAGGAGAAAAAAAGTAAAATCCTTTATTGTAAGGATCTACAACTGCCATACATCTTTTAACCCTAATTCTTCTCATTAATCTGGTATGATGTTTCTAACATGTAATTGCGTATACTGAGGCCGGCCTGACCTGTCTAAAAGGATCCAGCGCCTCATTAAAATGTCCTGCTATGGTGATTGATTCTAGTGGGATATTAATTTAGGGAGAAAACTTATTTTAAAAAAACTTGGATCATCTTTATTGGGTCCATATATATTAATTAGGTTATAAATAGAATCGGAGATCTTAGCTTTCACCAGCAAAAATCTAACTGCCTTATCTTTATTTGTATCTAGAACTTGTAAATTGAATCTTTTGTGAAGCAATTATTGTTACACCTTTGGCTGAGGAGAAGAAATTGTTAAACTCTCCTTCCCCCATCTACCCTCTCCTACATTTCTCTGCCTCCAAGTCATTTAGGTGAGTTTCTTTGTTTTTTAGATGGGTGATCATTCTTTTGGATTCACCCCTTTGATGTTCCAGGAAATACAACTTATAATATTAGCCCTAAGGAGTATTTAGGTCAAATATCTCTTTATCAGGAACCTAGACAGTGTCATTGCGTGGGCCATTGTTAATTCCAGATCTAGGAATGGCATATCTGGCTACCCCCTCACCACCCTGGGGGCCTGAGGGGAAAAGGGAATAGTTAAGGCAGACCATGAAAGGTAAAAGATAGAAAAAGAAATGAAGTGGTCAAAATTGCCAAGGATCATTTAAAAAAATACATAACACTTGTCAAACGGAAATAGGACCTAAGTGGAGGAGGTTTACAAGGGGGTGGCCTTTTCATTCACTTCCCCCACACCTCGAAACACCCATGTGAGGTTTAACTGGATTCCCTTTAACTGTATACAGAAAATAGTCTAATATCAAGGGAGGACATACACTATTCACAACAACAACAAAACGGGGCCGGGGGAAGGAGGGGGAGGCTAGTATCTAAACTTAAGAACAAATCCACGGTGGATAGATATTTAAGCCATACAAATTGTTTAAATAACCTTATTCTAACATAACTGGACCATTTTCAGAGAAGGATTTTTTGGCAGAACTGTTCTGCTTACACTTTGCCCGCTATAGCCTTGTCCATGCTGGGTACAGTGTGAACGCCATTGCCCAATAGTTACACCAGCAGTGTAAATCGGCATAACATTTATTTCAATTCATTTAATAAAAGTAAAAACTAAAGAAAAGAACCTGAATTAATATTATTGAAGAAACAACAGACCATCTCATACTAACACATTCTCAGTGATCTGGTGAATCATCACCAGCAATAATAATTATTTCTTGGATAGCATTTTAGGAAATCAGATTCCTTTGCAGTTTGGGAATTGAAAAAATTCATCATTAAACTGAAATCTTCATTACGTTGTTTAGATCTCGTATCTCTTATAAGTTTATATTTAGGGCAATTGGATTGTCTATTTCTGGATTTATATAAACCCAGACTCTAGGAAATTAGATGGGGATGAAACAAAGTACAATCCGCTGAGAAGAGGTGGGGTTGGAACAGGTACCAGGAGAGAGAGTGCCTCAGCTAGAAAACAAAATCACACTTCTCTGCTGAATGTTGACAATTCATGGGTGTACATAAGGAATCCCCAGGTCCAGTGAAGTGATTTGTTTGGAGTCAGGATCTCTGCGCACTGGAATCATAGGTGGAGGATGGGAGTGCTAAATGCAAGCAAAGCAGGTGTGGCCATATTGTAACACTGCAACCTGCTAGCAGCAGCCAAAGCCCATCGCTGCTTTCTGAGTCTGGAGAGAGGGCCAGGAGGGTCAAAATTCAATCAGAGATGAGATCTTTCTTGCCTTCCTCTTCAGCTTTGAAAGTAACAGGAAAGGAAAGGAAATAGTCCAAACCAATCCTTTGACTAGGGCTCTTGCTCTGTTGAATTTAGCCCTCTTTTCCACCACATTCTTGTAATCTGAGAAAATCACCAGTCTGTGTCCATTCTATGTTAGATTTTCAAAGACAAAAGTGCTGGCAGCTTGGTGGATAAAAATTCCACAGGCCTCCTTTTTCCCAGCTCCTTTGGAAGGCCCACAATTCTCAGATTGCAAAAAGAAAAGGAGTACTTGTGGCACCGTAGAAACTAACAAATTTATCTGAGCATAAGCTTTCATGAGCTACAGCTCACTTCATCGGATGTATTCTCAGATTGTTTCTCCTTGATCTTCCCTCAAGATCATTAACCCCCTGCAGTGCTTTGAGTCCTTTCCGGTTGCTCTGAGGCTATATTGATAGTACACACTGTGTCTTCTAGCAAAGAGATTCTGTTCTCAGCTTCCTCTAATCTTGATGCCAAGCCTTGGAAACTGGCTTCATGTGTACTAGTAACATTTTTTATCTCAGTTGTATCTTCAGATATTTTTTCTCAAGATTGTCTGTTCACTTGAGATTTGCTTTAGCCAGTCCATAATTTCATCCAGTCTTAGAGGGCCAGTCTCTCCCAGGTCAGCCATCTTGGCTGCAAGAGGGCTGTCTGACAGCTTCCATATTTTAGGATTTAGTTGAAAGTCTGGAGATGGAGTAACATACATAATGGTATTAAATTAAAAGAAAAGAGTTGGAGAATTATATTGGATGAATATTAGATGGGGGAAGTGATTTGATTCTTGGTGGTGTGGATTTTAGGAGGTGGGGAAGGGAGCTGTAAAGCTATGCAGCCACCAGAAATCCAAAGTAAATTTCTTTCCAAGTAAAAATATGTGAAATGTAATTGTTTGTGGAGTAATGTCCCTTTGACCATTTGAAAATAATTCCTTTCAGCCTTTATTAACATTCTTGTAGAAATGCTACAGGTTTCTCATTCCCATATGTACCAAATCACAGCTCTACTCCCTACTAGAGAATCATGGCATGTTAATACTAGGGGAAGCTTGCCCATTTTATACTTTTCTATAACAATTAAGATGTTGGGCTTATTATTCTAGACCTATCTGGATGAAATCTTCCACAGTCATTTAACGAAGCTCTGTTAAATATTAACAGACCACAACGTTGAAGCATTTGGGGAACAGTCACATTCTTAATGGCTTTTACTGTTCCTGCTGTTGTTTATTTTATAGGTGATTATCCCCTGTCTACATCTATGCTATGCCCAAAATAAGTGTAATAACATCCTGGTTGGGGTCATCTGCAGGGCTGAACCCGGCACCTCTGGGTCTAAAACAATGAGTGCCTACTAAACCCAGATCTTTTACAACCTCTTCAAGGTTCCTCAAGTGGCTTTCAATCTGAGTTCCTGAACAGATCAATGGGCCTTTGCTTTCAAAGAGGGAGTGGGATAGTGCTTGAGAGACAGAAAGTATGAAGGCAGGGGGGTACTAAATTGGCCTACAAGATCTTGGACATTTTCAACATTTCTCTCTCTTCTTTTCCTCAAAAGAGAGCATTATATTTGGCTATTCATGACAATCTCAGGATTTTAAAAGTGGGGGTTCCTCGCTGAGAGAGAGACTGCAAGGTAGAAGCTACATTTATTATTATAGGTTGTACAACAGACTTTGCACTCAGTTTCCTCTCATCACACTCCCACAAATTTCATTTGCATGTAATTGTGCAGTTCTGTTTGCAAAATTCTATTTGCAAAAGGTGCAGTATCCTGTCTTATCTTCTGTCATTTGATTAACTGCCTCAGTACCAAGTCTTTGGCCAATTGGACTTTGAGAAAGTCCATCCCTATACAAAAGAATGTAATATTACTGTGTACTGGCTGAATTACTCCACCAGGCCTTGCAGCACTCTCCCCCAGCCGAACAGACTACGTGACAGATCATGAATATAAAACTCCCCAAATCTGGAATCCTGTATGTGTCTCATTACTATATCTCCACTGCACAGTAAAGCTTGGTCTGCGTGACCCATGCTTGCAAACCTGATTCTTTTCCTCCCAAGTTTGCGCCTGAGCATCCATGCTGCATTGCTATGCATTCCTCAGACCTGTACCAGCACATTCATACATTGATTCCAGGGTTCTTAGGGCTCTCAGTAGCTGTAGCCGCTCTAAGTCTTGGTATAGTGGGGAAAAACTTGTCTATCCATCCTGCAGCACTTCACCTGATGTGCCCTTAGCCCACCCAACATTCAGGAGAGTCATTTTGGGTCTGCATGCTCCCGGTTACTGGAGACATGCTATGGAGCCAGCTGCAATGGAATACCTTCTCCCGCTTGCAGTTTCACAGCTGTTTTCGAATTCAGGGAAAGAATTGGTGGACATTTTGGTGGTAGTATCTGTCCTATAGAAATCAGCTCTCAGAAAGGCAAAAACATGTCATTTGCAGCCTAGATGACACAGATGCTTCCTGCCACCACCATATGTAGATTGTCATTTCTTGAGCAGGGTCACAAGCACAGACTGGTGGGATCATATCATCATGCAGACCAGGATGACCAGTGGTGGGTCCAGAACTTATACATGAGGAAACAGATGTTCCAGGACCTGTGCAAGTAACTTGCACTGACCTTCCAGTGCCAGGACACATGCAAAAAGGAATCCATACGAGTCCAGAAGTGAGTCAAGGAGAAAGGCAACGTTATTTTGCCAAGAGTGAACTCAAGACACTGCTGCATTGCAAGATTGTTACATGCAACCAGAAAGCACACCTATTGTTACTAGGGCCATAGGCACTGACTCCATGAGTGTTCCAGGGCTGGAGCACCCACAGGGAAAAATTAGCAGATGCTCCGCACCCACCGGCAGCCAAGCTCCCCCCTCCTCACCTCCTTCTCCCCCCGAGCACACCGTGTCCCCGCTCCTCCCCATCCCGCCCAGTGCTTCCCACCTCCTGCCACCTACCAGCTGTTTGGTGGTGCTTAGGACTTTCCAGGCAGGAGGGGGAGAAGTGGGGACGTGGCGCACTCAGGGGAGGAGGCGGAGAAGAGGCAGGGCAGGGATGGGGACTTGCAGGAAGGGGGTGAAATGGGGGCAGGAAGGAGGCGTAGCTGGGGTGGGAAAAGGTGGGGTGGGGACTTTGGGGAACGGGGGTGGGGTGAGGGCGGGGCCAGGGGCAGGAAGGGGCAAGGCCGGGGGCAGTGGGGTTGAGCACCCACCAGGCAGAGGGGAAGTCGGTGCCTATGACTAGGGCAGCATCCCACGCACGAGGGAAATCAGGGGTGCCCACATAATGGATTTGCAGGGTGCTATAGATATGGGGAAATGAAGTAGTATAGTTTTCTCACACTTAAGTTATCCCACAATTTCGGGGGCCAATGCAGATTATGAATTTAATAGAATCGGTTCATGTAGCTCTATATACAGATTATTATAGTGCTGTAATGGAGTTTTATTTTTTTAATGAATTTAATAAAGCCTGCATGTAAGCTTAGGACTTGTTCTTGTTTGGAAAAGAAACCCTTTATTTGAAACATGTACCTAAATAACAACTAACAAAACTTATAGGCAGACCAGCTGCCAGCAAGAGGCAAAAGACATTAAAGCAAAAACAAAAAGTGCAGAATAAACAACCCAAGCAACAAAAGTGCAAAACTGCCAAACTATATATAGTGCAATTGCTACACTCTCATGGATAGTGGAACTGTGTCCCCACTCTGTTCTCCTTGTTCCTTCTGGAGCATTTTGCATGTGTGGGCCTCACTGGACTGTTGCACTGGGTACATTTTGACTATTCCATGTACAGTTCATTGCTTGGGTCGTGGGTCAACCAATCTCAGAACTGTCCACTGCTTGCACAGGCTGCAGGATGTGGTACTGTGGTGGGGACTGAGAACCTGGAGGTTGGACAGTAGCTGGAGCTTCAGCTGGCATTGGAGCTGGTACTAGAGCCTTTCACGTGGGGGTCATGAGAGGAAGCAGCCTCTCAGTGTTCCTTCTGCGCTCTGTCCTCTTCACTCAACTTCTGGTCATGTTCTTGGAACTGTGTACCCATTCTTTCCTCATGCTAGGTTCCACCTTCTCCCTCTGCAGCTCTCTCTCTGAAAATCTAGCTGTTCATCTGCCTTGGCCAAAATGTCCTGCAGCATTTTGTATCTGATTCTTTTCCTTTTCCCTTGTCGGTGGAGTGTCCCTTTCCCCAGTTTCCTAGTTCCTTGCCTCTACCTTTGGGGTGGAGTTCTGGATTAGAGGTGTGTTTAAATAATGGGGGTACCTCAAGGGTCAGCAGTGGTCCTGGGGGCCTAGAACAGGTATCGTGAGGAGCCCCACTTCCAAGAAGGTGACTGAGAGTCAGTGCCCAGGAAATGTGCCAGAGAGGCCAAGGAAGGAACCAGTGCTGCATCTTGCTGCAGTTCTACAAGCTTAACATACCCCAAGGGATGCAGAACACAGAGACTTGGATTCCCCTCATAGCAGCCCTGGTAGGTGGCCAGGAGGGGGGCACTCAGTAGGATCTGTGACAGAGGCAAGGATAGAATGAGGTTCTACAGGGTGGCATGCAACTTCCTAAGCAGGAAGACCATCATTTCTCTTTCTGCAGTCCCCTGCTTCATTCACTTTAACTTCAGCAACAAATGAGGCAGAGGCAACAGACAGCCTCATGCACTACCCTACTCCCAATTAATTTCCAGAGCATAGTTCACCTTGTGCACTTAATGGAGCCTGTGGGCGGGAAAAATAGTATATGATCATGTAATTAAACACTGTATCATGCATGCATGCAAGGGGGCTGAATTAAGGTTGTACAGACATTCCTAGTTTTGCAGTGCTTGATTTTGCTACCCTAAAGTTCTTTTAATTAATTTGTTTAAATATAGCTTTCAAGGTTTTTTAAAAAAGCACACTAAAAATAAAAGAAATTCCATCATGTGGAACCATATTGACTCCCATGTGGTTCATCAACAGAGATAGAACCTTTAAATGCACAGCACAGAACTCTGCCACTTGAAATAATGGAATAATTGACAGCAATAGAAGGTTTACTTGTCATCTTCTATGTCGGCCACATTTTGCCAGTGGGTTTCAAAGCTATTTGCTGACAGGAGAAGAGTGTTGAGACCTGGCTGCTGGAAATTGCAGGGAAAGTTCTGCTTAGCTCCTGCAGCACTCACATCCCATCCCTGGCAAATTTCAAGCCCCTGCTCCTAAGTATAGAGGTACTAGAGCTTCTCAAACTTTTGTAAGATTTTTTGTAACATGGGGAAAATATCATATTTCCCCCTAACTTCATTCTGAGAAATGCCATCTTTGCTGTGGAGTGTGTGGGAGCCTGAAGCAGACACCCCTGCCTGGAAGATTTCAGCCCAAGTGGTTAATATCTGGTAAAACTATAAGCAACTGAGAACAGGGTCTTATAATGGGAATTGTCGGACAACCTTAATTAAAGCCAGCATCACCTATAAAAGTTAGGACTTGCTGTAGCCAGTACACAAATGTTAACAATGGATTTATCCAAGATACTTGTAAAAATAAATGGCCCGAGGGTCTCATAATGCCAAGTTACAAGAGAAACAAAGCAAATTGGCTATACATTGCAGGAAAACAAAGCCAGAACCCCCCAAATTATGTTACCTTCCTCTGGCCTGTAGGTGGACATGATCTGAGCCTGGGTGTGGAGTTATTCCTGAGCGTCCCCGACATCGCTCCCAAGTAGGCACTTCTCATTGAGTTTCCTGCCAGGGAACCCCACTAGCCTGTAAACTCATCCTGCCTTGCTCTGTAATCCTGTGTACCTGTGCAAACAGGGAAGGAATATGAGCTACAGTTAACCTGATTAGCTAGGGACAAGACAGGGTCTGTGCCCTCTGTCATATATGCATAGTTATTTCAACAGTCCTATTACACCATCAACCACTAAAGGTGCGTCTACTTTATTTCATCATTTCACATTTTAATGTATGGGCCTTAAAGAACATGTCTACAACCTTTATAAATAAATCTCCATATGCTTGATTATTAATGACTCTGCAAACAGTAATAGCCACAGTGCATTGTTTTAAATATTTTATGAGGCATCAGTGTCGCCTATTAGTCATTTGTTACAGGTTACTAAAATGTTTTACAGATTATTTGATTGAATTACTAGGAAGGGTTAAATAAGGGATATGGATTTCAGTGGTAAATGAGGCTGTAATTCCGTTGCATAGCAGAGCTGTAATTCTTGTGACAACATCATTATTATACTTAGCACTTAAAGTATTTTTAATCTTCAGAGCATTTCACAAACATGAATTATTCAGTTCACGCAAGGTCCTTTGAGGTAAGTCACCACAAAAAAAGAAATTCACATGATTTAATTACTGTGTGTCACTAAAAATCTGAGGCTGAATTACAGCCTCCTACACTACCTTTGGTAAACCTTGGGTTTGGGTATATAAATAACATACACTGAAGTACTTTTTTTTCTTGTATATAGTATTCATCTTACCTTTCCTATAATACTTCCTTTGCATTAGATTTCACCATGGCTTTTGTCATATACAGTGATCTCACAGTTACAGTGACCAGTTTACAATCAGACACAATAGTGTTTTATTTATTGTCAGGTAGTACAGAAGTCCTAATTTGTTTCAATGTATTGTAAGCTATGTGCCTGGTTACAATGAACCTCCTCTTAAAGTGAAGTTGGTCCATATGTGGCAGGGGACAGGGGGGAGAGGGGAGAAGCATGTGGAACCTGCACTGTAAAAGAGTTCCCCAATGTTTTAATCAAACAAATAAAAAAACATTAAAAATAAATAACCAAGATAAGAGGCCTGTTTCTTATTTACCCTAATGCCTCTTTACACCATTCTGGCAGTGTAAAGGAACCTTAGTGAAGAGCTGGTCAGAAATTTTCCAAAGTAACAGAGTTTTGTCAGAAAATGCTGATTTGTTGTGGAAACATATCAGGTTTGATGAACTGCCAATGAACCATGAGCAGGTTTCCATCAGAAACCTGCCTGGTTTCCTGCCAACACACCTGGTGGACTGTTAGAGATGCTGGGCTTCTATGGTCTGTGGCTGCCATACCATGCTGTAGTTGGGACTCAGCTACCTGCTCCACAATGGGGAGCCTGGAAGCCCTGCAAACCCTGGCTCCAGCTGGAGCTCTCAGAGCTTCTAGTAGGCTCCCCACTCTGCAGTGGGGGGACTCCTGACTCCCCAGGAGTGGGGGGCAGCCCGGGGAATGCCCAGAAGTCAGGGGGCAGACGGCTGTTTCATTTTGGGGGCTGGGAGGGGGAATGGAAATCTAACTGAAACTTTTTTTTTCCAAAACAAATAATCAGAATTTCCCTTTTGTGCGAGATTTTGAAATGTCTAATTTTTGTTCCAAATCAAAACAAAACCTTTTGAAATGTCCAAATTTCCCACAGAATGAAATCTGCAAGTTTCAGCCAACTCTGTTTTAGTGTAACTGAGAATCGTGGCCTAAGTCATTACATCATGGTGGTATAAAGTTTACAGCAATGGTGCTCAAACTGTGTTCTGTAGTTTTTAGAATCCAGCAGTTAGAGCATTGGGGAAATGGGTCCATGAGAAAGTCCCAGTCTTAATGAAATGGTGCACAGAATGCAAGAGTCAAAAAATCCTGGTCTAAGGGCTTGGCTACACAGGTTTTGCTCCCATTAAACTGTCTCAGATATAATTAAAATAATATATTAAAAACCTTTATATCTCTATAACTGCATTCACACTGGGGGTTGCATCAGTTTATATTAGGTTCTGACTTGATATAGTTAAGTCAATCACAAAAACACTCAAAAAACATGTGCATAATCCAACCATAAGATTAAAAATTCTTAGGATCTGTTGCTGCAGTCCCTACTCAGGCCAAAGTCACAGTGACTTCAAAAAGGAGCTTGGTTTGAGTAAGGCTTACAAGATCTGGTCTGACATCTTTCCAGTTCCTAAATGTAAGCGGGGGAATAGTCCTGCTATCGTGGGTAACTTTCTTGGCTTCTGCACTACCCTGGTGAAGTGGGCTAGCAAAAGGATCTGAGTCCTCACTCCCACTTCCTTTACCAAGTGGCGTCCCTGCCCTTGGGGACTCCCCTTCCACTCTCCTGTCTGGCAGAGTCCTTGTAACCCCAACAAGGCTGGGCCTAGGATTCCTGGGTGGCTCGACCCCCAACCCTGCTGCGGTCACCTAGGACTCGGGCTAGGGTGTCCCCACTCCTGGGTACTCTCTCTGCACTGGGCACTTCTCTGACCCACTGACCATTTCATACAAGTTAAAGCAAATGCAAGTTATTTAATCAACAATTAATTTTAAAAAGAATAAGGAAAAAGGTGAAAGGAAACACATCAACCCACTCTGTGGCAGGGAACATCACAAACAGTGTCTCTGGAATGTCTGGGCAGTTCACACTCTGTTCCTTGTAAGTCCCCGGCCACCTTCTCCGGCCCTGGCTGTGCTGCAGGGATGCTGTGGGTTGGACACTTGCTCTGGTGGTGGCCACACGCTCTCGGGCTCTAAGTGGTAGGACCCTTCTTCCCAGTGTTGCCCCCACCCTGTCAGGGTTATGATCCAAGCCTGGCCTGCAGAGTCTCTTGGCTGAGGCATCTCCCTGTGCTGGGCCCACTGCCCAGGGTCCCCCTCGATCTCCCCAGCTGCTCACTGCACCCAGCCCCGGACTACTCCAGCCCCAGCTCCACCACTCTGTCTCTGCTGCTCTGCCTCCAGCTCCCTGGGCTGCTTCTTTGGCCCCTCTAGCTCTGGTTGCTGTAGCTCTGCTCCCAGGACAGGTCTGCTCTGCAGGCTGCTTCTGTGACTCTGCTCCCAGCACTGACATGCTTCGCAGGCTGCTTTTCTGGCCCCTCTGGCTCTGGTTGCTGCAGTTTTCTTCCCAGGGCAAGTCTGCTCTCTCTGGGCTGTGCCTCTGGCTTTGGGGCTGCAGCTCTACTCTCAGGACAGGGTCTGCTCCCTCTGGATCTAGCACGGCTCTGCTCCCCAAGTCAGCTCGGGCCCATGCTTTCTTCTTAACTCAGCCCCACTCTGTCTGACCCGGGCAAATCCAACTCACACGGAGGACTGGACCTCCCTGGCCTCCTGACTCCCTGATTAGCCTGCCCGCCATGTCATTCAGGCTGACCTGGAGCATTGGCCTCTCCCCATTGTTGCTGGGTACTGTCAGTCTCAGGGTCCTGATTTACCATAGACCCTTCCCCTTTTAGTACTGGGAGGTAGCCAACCAAAACACCCCCACTGAATGTTAGTAAGGGGGCAACAGTCCCCTTACATAAACTTGGCAGCTAAATGTGTCAGAATAGCCTCCCTCTTTGCGTCCAAGAGTGATTCAGATGCAGAGGCTTCACCTTTCTCAGTGCTTGAAGTTTCAGGGTCACCAACCTGGTGATTCCACACAAATTTTTAATATTAAACAGCCCTCAAAAACATGATTTACTTACATATGGTTTACACGGAGGAGTGGAAGAAGAGTTGGATTAACCTGCTTTAAAGTGGATTAAATGTATAGGTAAACCATACCGGAGGCCTGTTCTGAACAAAACTTGGCCTAGAATGAACTGCTTGGTGAGCCTGGGGGTTATTTCTGATACTTTGGATGAGCTTTGCTCAAATGGGAGGTCTGTGGTGCCAGACAATTATTTGTATCGAGGGAACACCTAGAAGCACCATGACCCCACTGCGTAACTGTACAAACAGAGATAGTCCCTACCCAGAAGGGCTTCATATATTGATGCACAACCATGACAGACATTTTGTGCCCCTTACTGGGAGGAGACAAAAACGTCAAATCTGATATGTGGACTCCATGGGTATGTCTACACTGCATAATAAACCCAGGTTCTGTCTCATGTTTAAACCCAACCCCCCCCCCCCACACACACACACATGCTGTCCATACCCAAAGCCATCTGACATGCACCAGAACTCTCTCAGAACCCTGGCCTGCTGACTTGCCGAGGGGCATGGATCTGAGCCTGCATTTCGCTGTACTGTATATCCAAGCCCACTTCCTTTGCAGTATGGACACAGGAGAAACGAAGGTTGCCAGGCTCCTTTCAGAGAGTCTGCCTGTGCTATCCCACAGTCCCCTGGATCTGTGTGGCCAGGCTCTTATCCCACCAAACTTCCCACTCAACTCCCAGGAACCAGAAGCAATCTCCTAGTTCAAATGCAGTTGTTCAGTGTTTAACGCTTCCTTTCCACACAAGCTGCTCGATTGTAAGCACAGTCAAGCCTGTCTTGCTGGAAAATGTTGACTGAGAAAATGCCCTGCACCTGACATGCTGCTAGCTGGCCAGAAGGACAAACCAAGATTCTGGTCAACATGGGTGTGTGGAGAGCCAGCTCCATGACTTTAGCAATAGTACGAGAAAGAAGCATGTTTATGTTGATGGATCCAAGAGGCTGGTGGTAGTGAGTAGTCAATGCTGGGAGTGAGTCAAGCACCTTAAGACTGCCTACTGCATGTGAGAAATGAAAATCATATCCAGGAACTCCCCAACTACCTACCCTTACTACAAGGAATTTGAGCAGATGCTGAGAAGTACACCAAGCACAGGGCTCACAATGCAGCATGAGAGTCTCCTGAGCGGGGATGGCATATTTGAAACCCCAGAGACAGAGGCAGCACTGAGAAGAGCCTGAAATCACCAGAGCAGACCCACAAAGGAACTGCTGCTCTCACAGGGCCTGGATCAGGCTATGGGATTGGACCAACTACAGCATATCCTGGGTCCGTATTCAGTAGACCTATCTGGGGATGGCCTTGGGGAATGGCTCACAGATGAGGCAGAAGCACAACAAGCTCCAGAGCCTGGTATGTTACAACTGCTATATATATATTTCTTTCTTTTTGGTGGTTGTTAGTAAGAATGGGAGGGTTTTCCAGGTTTTGACCCAAACAATTATGACATACAGGGGGCTTCCACTGAAGGTGAAAGCCATGCCATCTCCTTAGCCACCACCAGACCCAACACCATGTGGGATCCAGTATGGATTCCAGGACTTGGGGGAGGTGAAGAAACAAGCAGTCAGCATTAACTTTTGACTAATTAAACACGTATGTATGTTAGAGGGACTGGGGTATTCGCTTTATCAAGCTTTGATTCCTATTTCTGCATGTATGTTTCTGTTGATAACTCGGCCAAGTGCTGAAGTGTCCTGGGCTGCCTATTTTACCAGTCCAAATTGCAGTGGTGGATGTGTTTAGTGCCAGGATGCCAGTCTGGTCTACACAGAAATGCCAAGTGGTTGTAAGGGGGCTGTAATGCACTCCATCCTACATCAGCATCTTACTGATTTTGCCACAAATTTACCTTCATTCCTGGTGTCACGGGGTGTCCCTTTACCTCCCCCTGAATACTGCTGCCTGGCTTGTTCTTGTGGTCTCCTAGCCACAAACACACAGAGGCAATTTCCCTTTCACCATGTGTGCTTTTAATCTTCAGTTTCCAAGCATAACAGAAGGAACTACAGGGATAGAGCAAGAGGAGACTTCCACACAGCTTTTTCTCTACTCCCTGGCTCCATCCCCCGAGCCCTGCTTTTCTCCCAGTTGCTCCCAAATATATCCTACCAATTACTGAGCCAATTGCTCATTAGCCCAGCAACTCTCACCCAGTAATCCCCAACAGAAACCGGTCAATTAATTTCAGTTAAGCCTGCAACCTTCCCAGTGCTGCAGCAGCCGTGGTGACCAGTGTGCTACTAGATAATACCCTGTCACACCTGGCTAGCGATGCATGCTGACTTCACATGGAGTAGGAACTCTAGGCAGTTGGTTAAATTCCAGGGCAGGGCAAAATTATTATGGCTGCCTCTGTAGGCATGAGTACCCCTCCATTTGTAGATGTGCTGGTCAGTTACCAAATGTGGAAAAATCTCCTTAGCATAGGTAGATGGCTTTCTGCCACTAGCATGGAAATGAAGTTCTTGCTCCCGCTCAGGTACTCCTAGGAGGTTAGTGTCTTTGAGAGCTAGTCCTGCCTGAAAGGATAGTAAAACTGAAGCGAGTAACAGGTTCCTTCATAGGAAACCCACCCTCTACCATGGGAAAAAAATTAATGAAATTTAAAAATAATTAATTGATTTTATTATGTTAATCTTACCATAATGTCTCTTGGCTTGGGCTGTGGCTTGCTAGAGCTTCTGAATAGGCCAGTGAAATAATAAAATAAACCTAAATGATACTTTTTTATCATTCTGTGACCTTGTTGTGATGCACCCTCAAGAAAGGATAGAAGTCTTTTCCCCATGGTCAGACAATATGCTCTTTAATTTTCCTAGGCAGGTTTACAGTTTAACTCTTTCAGGGGATGCTGCAGTTGTGAAGCAGTCAAAATACACACTTTGCACAGTTCTTTTTTTACTTAATCTTGTAAAGCACAGGAGAATGCAGATAATACAAAACAATAATCACATGATACTGCAATGTCCCTCACTTTCTAGCTCATTCTTCTGTTGTAAATCCTTGGGGAACCATCTGGGTGCAGGTAGGCAGGGTGTCATGAGAGGAGGTTTTGGAACAAATTGATAAATTAACAGTAATAAGTCACCAGGAACAGATGGTATTCACCCAAGGAGAAGGAACTCAAATGTGAAATTGCAGAACTTCTAACTGTGGTATGAAACCTACCATTTAAATCAGCTTCTATATCAGATAACTAGAGGATAGCTAATGTGCATCTAAGGACTGCAGGTACCCCACCCAAGGGGGAAGAGGGTAAGAACCCGCAGGAGTTGAGAGGGGCTGGGGCTCAGAGTGAGGAGCAAACCCAGACCCCTCACCCGCTTCCCTCCTTTACCACCTTCTTGGGCCACTAGCGGGGCGAACGATGCCCAAGAACAGGGACAAGGAATGGCATCTTAGCTCCCCGCCAAGAAAAGTGCAGGACCCACCAGACTAACATTGGCCATCTTGTCACACGTGGTGTCAGGGGTGGGATTTCTGCGCCGTGAACATAGTCCAGGGGGGGTCACAACCACCCTGCCTCAAAATGGAGGATGTGGTCAAAGCACTGGTGCAAACCACTGCCACCCAGCAGGAGGCCATGCAGCTGCAGCAAGAGACCAGTCGCCTGCTGATGACCCAGGCCACCCAAGATCAGGCCATGCTGCAGGGACTAGTGAACCAGGTGAAGGCCCTTACGGAGAAGAGCCGCGGGTATCATGGGACGCAGACCATATGGGCCAGCTACTATCTGCAGAAATTGACCCGGGAGGATGATGTGGAGGCATACCTTCTGGCCTTCAAGAGGACAGCCCTGCAGGAGCCCTGGCCCCAAGACCAGTGGTCAGGCATCCTCGCCCCATTTTTATGCGGGGAGGCCCAGAAGGCCTACTATGATATGACCGCAGAGGAGGTGGCAGACTACCCCCAACTGAAGGTGGAGATGCTGGCCAAGGTAGGGGTAACGACGGCCCTGCGAGCCCGGAGGTTCCATGAATGGCAGTACTGCGAAGACAAGACACCACAATCACAACTATTTGACCTAATTCACCTAGCCCAGAAGTGGTTATGCCCGGAGGCTCTCAGCTCAGAGAAAATGATGGAGCTCCTGGTGCTGGACCACTATATGAGGGGACTATCCTCGGGCCTCCGAGCCTGGGTAAGCCAGAATGACCCCTCCACCTATGATGAACTGGTCACCCTTGTCAAGAGACAACTGGCAGCCCATGAACTGTTCAAAACCCCAGGAGGTGGAACACGGCCTTTCAGTAAACCAGTCCCGACCCCGAGGACCCAGATCATCGAGAATGCCAGGAAAGCTATAGCCAGAAGAACAGGCCCCAAGGAGTGGCCTGAGGCCCCAGGAGGACCTTGGGGTCCAGGGGGAAAGAGTTGGGGGAGCGAGTCAGCGGGTGTAAGACAGAGGGCAACCTCCGGGATGAGATGTCACTGTTATGAGTGTGGGGAGTTGGGGCATATAGCAGCCCAGTGCCCCAGTAGGGAGGAGCCCATGCAATGTTATCTGGGGGATCCCAGTGACCAATGTGGCCTAATCAGCCTGGCAGGGGGAGGGGGGTCACAATGGCCCCACATGAGTACACCAGGCTGGTAAAAATGAACAGCATCCAGACCATAGCTTTGGTGGACTCTGGGAGTGCTGTCACATTGGTCTTAGGGAAGTTAGGGGGGCAAGACCAACTGAGCTGGGCCAAGAGCACCAGAGTGACATGTGTCCATGGCACAGTAAATTTCTACCCCACAATTCCAATACAGATTAAGATCCAGGGAAACACTATCAAGATGACTTCAGGGGTGGTCCCCAAGCTCCCCTGCCAGGTTTTAATTGGCAGGGACTTTCCTGGGTTTGACAGCTTACTCCCCCCATCGAGTTAGGGGAGGGAAGTAAACCCCAAGCAGAGTTTGAGGCACCCAGGGATGACCCTACCACAATTTTTGCTGGGTTTTCCCCAGAGTTATTTTAACCCCCGGGGAAGTCCCGGAAATCTAGATGGGAAAGGAGGGCAGATAAACGATTGGGAACCAGGATTTTGGCGGCCAACCAGAGAGTTGCCCTGGTTGGGAGGAGGCCCCATCAGGGAATCCGCAAGGTAGTACGGACTAGTGGAGACTCAGAGATGGCCCCCAGCACGAGCGGAAACACCCCAAGAGAAGGAGGGGAGCCGAATCCAATAGAATCAGGCCAGATTCTGTATGCAAACATGAGGGAGGGGGTAGTAGAAGTAAATGGCATGCCAATAGAAGGGAAAAAGCAAAGGCCATAGGCCATACTATATAATCAAACAGGATCTGTTGTACCGGGTAATGCAGATATGGGGGGAAGTAATAGAACCGCTCTTGGTGCCACGGAATCACACAAGGGCTGTATTAGAGTTAGCTCACAGTCATCTGTTTGGGGGACATCTAGGAGCAGACAAGACCCTGGATAGAGTCCTAAGGAGGTTCTACTGGCCGGAGGTACGGGCAGAAGTCCAGCGCTATTGCACCTCTTGCCCAGAGTGCCAGTTGCATAGCCCCCGACCTCAGTTAAGGGCCCCATTGATACCCTTGCCTATAATTGAAGTCCCTTTTGAAAGGATAGCAATGGATCTCATGGACCCCCTAGAAAGAACGGCCCGGGGCCACCGAAGCATACTCGACATCCTGGACTATGCTACACGGTACCCCGAAGCCATTCCTTTAAGAAACCCCACATCCAAGGCAATTGTAAAAGAACTGGTGCAGGTTTTTGCTAGGGTAGGCATCCCTAAGGAGATCCTGATAGACCAAGGGACTCCCTTCATGTTGAGAGTAATGAAAGACTTATGTACCTTGCTCCACATCCAAGCCTTGCAGACCTCGGTCTATCATCCCCAAACAGGTGGTCTGGTTGATTGATTTAACCGCACTCTCAAGAGCATGATCCGAAAGCTGGTGGCCCAAGACGGAAAAGATTGGGATACCCTCCTACCATACTTGATGTTTGCAGTGCAAGAAGTTCCCCAAGCGTCTACTGAATTCTCCCCCTTTGAGCTACCGTATGGACGCCACCCACGTGGCATATTAGACATCATGAAGGAAGAATGGGAGGAACAACCCACCCCGGGGAAGAATGTCATTGCAAATGTAGCCCAGATGAGAGAACGAATAGCCCAAGTGACCCCCATAGTACGAGAGCATTTGGAGAAAGCACAAGAGGCCCAATGAACCTACTACAATTGTCGGACAAAAACACGGAAATTTCAACCAGGAGAACGGGTGCTGGTGCTAGTACCAACAACAAAAAGTAAGCTCCTGGCCAGTTGGAGTGGACCCTATGAGATCATGGAAGCCTTTGGGGAGGTGAATTATAAGGTAAAGCAGCCAGACCGCCGAAGGCCAGAGCAGATATACCACGTCAACTTACTGAAACCCTGGCTCGATCTGGAGACGTGCCTTGCCGTCCTGCCGGCTCAATCCCAGGCAGATCACCCACAAGGGCAGGTAAAGATATCCCTCGAATTAGCCCCAGAACAACAAACAGAGGTCGTCGAAATGATCCAGCAGAACCAAGACGTGTTCTCCACACAACGAAGCCGTACAACGCTGATCCAACACCACATCGTCACCTGTCCTGGAGCAAGGGTGATGATAAAACCATATTGCATACCAGAGGCAAAAAGAGAAGAAATTAGGGCTGAAGTAAGGAAGATGCTGAAACTTGGGGTAATTGAGGAATCACACAGCCAGTGGTCCAGCCCTATTGTCTTGGTCCCCAAGCCTCATGGCAGCCTGAGGTTTTGTAATGACTTCCTGAAGTTAAATGAGGTATCCCAATTCGATGCCTACCCAATACCACGTATTGATGAGCTGGTAGATCAGTTAGGCAAGGCCCAATACTTGACCACCTTGGACTTGACAAAAGGCTACTGGCAGATTCCCCCTGGCTGAGGACGCCAAGTTAAAAACAGCTTTCTCTACACCTGATGGCCTTTTCCAATATACCGTCCTCCCTTTTGGGCTCCCTGGGGCCCCTGCGACTTTCCAACAATTGATGGACAGATTACTTTGACCCCATGTCAAGTATGCTGCCGCCTATTTAGATGATGTGGTAATCGATAGCCCTGACTGGGAGATGCACCTGGGGAAAGTGGAAGCAGTACTGGATGCTCTTAGACAGGCTGGCCTCCCTGCTAACCCATCTAAATGTGCAATAGGGTTAGCTGAGGTCAGATACCTCAGGTATGTAGTCGGAAGGGGCCTGGTGAAGGCCCAATGGAACAAAGTGAAGGCAATACAGGAATGGCCTTGCCCAATCTGCAAGAAGCAAGTTAGAGCATTCTTAGGGATAGTAGAGTACTATCGCCGGTTCATCCCTCACTTCGCCACAAGGGCAGCACCTCTGACAGACCTGATGAAAACTCAGGGCCTGGAAATAATTTAGTGGACCAAGGTGGCAGAGGAAGCTTTCACAGATGGTGGGGGATGAGGAGCACCCAATCCTTTACCTTAGCCGAAAGCTCCTGCCCAGGGAGCAACGGTATGCTGTAGTAGAAAAGGAATGCATAGCAGTTAAATGGGCCATGGAGATTCTACGGTACTACTTGCTTGAGTGGAGGTTCACCCTTCTGACAGACCACGCCCCACTCCAGTGGATGCGCACAAACAAGGAGAAGAATGCATGATTGACTAGATGGTTTCTATCCTTACAACCTTTCCACTTCCAGATACAGCATAGAGCCAGAAGCCAACACGGACAGCCTGTCACGGCAACACTGTCTCTCATCCCAAGTAGCCCAACCCTGTGGTGTTGAGCAGGGGGGCAAGATATGTGACACAGGAAGGCCTGGGAGCAGTGGGAAAGTGCTAGGGGGAAATATATAAGCTCAAGGCTAATTAAGGTGTGGTTCCCTGTAGACTAGGGAAGGTGGCTGCAGGTTAATTGGAGCATCTGCAGTCAATTAAGGCCCTGTTAGGAATTTAATAAAACCCCCTGCTTCAGGCAGACAGAGGAGGAGGAGGAGGAAGGGGAGAGGACTGGAGCTTGGAGGTGTGCTGTGAGACTTGGAAAATCAGAGAACTGAAGTAAGGGGGACCCTGTCCCAGTAGGGGAGGGAGACTCCCTTCCCCAGCATCTAAGGACTGAAGGTACCCCACCCAAGGGGGAAGAGGGTAAGAACCCACAGGAGTTGAGAGGGGCTAGGGCTCAGAGTGAGGAGCAAACCCAGACCCCTCACCCGCTTCCCTCCTTTACCACCTTCCTGGGCCACTAGTGGGGCCAATGATGCCCAAGAACAGGGGCAAGGGGTTGCATCTTAGCTCCCTGCCAAGAAAGTGCAGGACACACCGGAATAACATCAGCCGTCTTGTCACAGGAGTATGGAACAGTTTTCATATGAGGACAGATTAATAAAAATGGGACTTTTCAGCTTGAAAAAGATTAAGGGGGGATATGATAGAGATCTATAAAATCATGACTGGTGTGGAGAAAATAAATAAGGAAATGTTATTTACTCCTTCTCATAACACAAGAACTAGAGGTCACCAACTTAAATGAATAGGCAGCAGGTTTAAAATGAACAAAAGGAAATATTTCTTCACACAACACACAGTCAATCTGTTGAACTCTTTGCCGGGGGAGGTTGTGAAGGCCAAGATTATAACTGGGTTCAGAAAAGAACTATATAAATTCATGGAGGATAAATCCATCAATGGCTATTAGCCAGGATGGTCAGGGATGCGAAACCATACTCTGAAGTGTCCCCTAGTCTCTGCCAGAAGCTGGGAATGGCTGACAGGGGATGGATCACTTGATAATTACCTGTTCTGTTCATTCCCTCTGGGGCACTTGGCATTGGCCACTGTTGGGAGACAGGATACTGGGCTAGATGGATCATTGGTTTGACCCAGTAAGGCCGTTCTCATGCTCTTACGTCCCCTGGCTCATGCAGGTTATTACATGATGTCTCATTTCGCTCTCTCCCTTATGGAGCCCCTCATCCAACTGCCCCATGCTTCCTCTTCTTGTCTGGTTCTCCCTGTTTCTGTGTGTTTCTTTATTTAAACCACTCCTGGTGTCTTTTGTCCTACTCCTGGTAAGTTTCCACTGCTCCTACCTCACCGCCTCCCCTCAGGGTGGTAAGCTAGACTGGATTTCCAAGACTTGAGCTATAGCCCTTATGAGGGCTAAGAACCATCATTAACCCTAAGTATTTCCTATCATTTCTGTCTGGTGTGTCCCTGCTACAGGACCTATCAGCAATGATGGATCTCTCTCTCTCTCTCTCTCTCTCTATATATATATATATACACACACAGTATAGTTGAAGCTGTTTGGTTCCCAGGATATTAGAGAGAGAAGGTGGGTGAGGTAATATCTTTTATTGGACCAACTCCTACTGGTGAGAGAGACAAACTTTTGAGTTTGCAAAGGCTGTTCTTCTGTGTAAGCTCCAAAGCTTGTCTCTCTCACCGACAGAAGTTGGTCCAATAACAGATATTACCAGTGGTGAGCTGGACTCGGTTCGCACTGGTTCGCGTGAACCTGTTGTTAAATTTTTCAGCCAGTTTAGAACCGGTTGTTAAATTTTGCAGCTGGTTGAGAACCGGTTGTTAAAGGAGTGGGCAAACTCCTGTCCTGCCCGTCCCGCCCGAGCTCTTGGCTCCCCTGACTCCTGTCCTGCCCGTCCTACCCAAGCTCTCGGCTCCCCCTGTGAATTTGTACTCACCCGGCGGCACTGCGGGCCCTTCACTCATTCCAGGTCTTCAGCGGCACTTCAGCGGCAGGTCCTTCAGTGCTGCCAAAGACCCGGAGCGAGTGAAGAACCCGCCGCCGAAGACCCGGAGCGACTGAAGGAACCGGATCTTCAGCTTCTGGCAGCTCATCACTGGATATTACCTCACCCACCTTGTCTCTTGCACATATATAGACGTTCATGATACAACTTGACAATATCAACCAGAATTCATAAACTGTATAGATACATTCCCAGAATATCACAGCTTCTGCCACAGAGTTCCTATGCTAGAGTAGGCATGTCACTTAAACCAAAGGGGTGGTCACTGACTGTGTGTTCATCACTTTTTAGGTGCCCAGCTTGAGACACCTGGATTCTGATTTATAGAAGTGCTGAGCACTGACCGCTGCAGCTGAAGTCAATGAGAGCTGTGCTCTGAACTAATAAAGTGCTATATATTGCTAAGTACTCTGAAAAATCACATCCAGGGCATCTCACATTAGCCACCCAAATTAATGTACACTTTTGATATTAATGTCTCCGTACCTCAGTTTCCCATCTGTAAAATGGAAATAATATCACCTTTTCTTACAGGGTTTTGTGAATATAAATTCATTAATGTTCGTGAAGCAATGAGATGCTACAGCAATTAGCTCCGTAGAATATCCTATGAATAAGTTAATAATTCTGTATTCAGAGCAGGGTTTTAATAGTGTTCAGTAAATGGTGCATGCAGCCACACATGGATTATGATAATGCTAAATATTGAATAGCTGCTCATCAAATGAGCACCATCCATCCTATGCACTGAATGAGACAGTGTGAGAGAATGTGGGGGGCTGGGGGGTAAGGGTATGTGATCATGTCATTAAAAATTATTATGATATATACACACAAGGGGAACAAATTAAGGTTGCCACTACAGGCATTTTCCTACCTTTTGAATACTTGACTTTGCAATCTTTAAATGTAGTTTAGTGTATGTCATTCAATAGAAATCATTAAAATATTCTGTTTCTCCTGCCTGTCTATCCACTCCTGGCAGTTAGATTCTTCTCCTGTGCTGCCCTCACCATCTGGAACTGCTACTGTGTGCCTAATTGGCTTCCTGACTCTCTTCAGATCCTATCTTCAGGTCCATCTTCTCTCCCAGGCCTATAACTCCTATCCCTCTTTATAATAAGAGAACTAAATCCCATTTCTTGAGCAGTCTAGTTTTCTTTAGACTTCTCCCTTAATTCTTGGCCTCTGCTCCATTCTTCCCCAGGTCTTCTTGCACCCTGTACAGAGAAGATCTTTAGATGTATAATAACCACTACAAAATAACTTTCATTTGCTAGTATAAGATGTAACTGTCTGTAATTTAATATTCTGTAGTATTCCATCATAAAAGACCATGTAAGAGCAATTAGTCAATTGAGAGAAGGACAAGTTCAGTCTAAATTAGTCTTTAATGTAATACCAGCAGACTGACTTACTATATATGGAAACTCAAATTGCTTGTTCTCTTTCCAGTGAAATCTGAGTTGCCGAGTTTAGTAGCCTCCAGGAGATATTAAAGGGAAAAACTAGGAGAAAATCTAAATTGCAATCAAATTACAATTCAAGACAGAAAAAAATCACTTCTTTTTTTAATTTACAGTTACAAGCGTGTAACATGATCAGTACACAGTACATCAAAATTTCAAAGATAGTAAAACTGTTGTAGGGTTAAATTCATTGCTGGCATAGCAGACACAACTCCACTGACTTCAGTGGGCTTGTCTTTGTTTACTATCCAAGTGAATTTGGCCTATTGTGTTGTGACTGAGGGCATGGCTACCTCTGCAGATGTAGAGTGCTTTGAGTTAAACCAGCCTTCGGAGAGCGCAGTAGGGAAAGCACTGCAATCTGTCCACACTGACAGCTACAAGCGCACTGCGTGGCCACATTTGCAGCACTTGACATGGCATTGGGAGCGGTGCATTATGGGCAGCTATCCCACAGAGCACCTCTTCCCATTCTGGCACTGTGGCTTGTGGGAAGGGGGCGAGAGGGGCATTCTGGGTCCTGTCCCAGATGTATCGCTTCGCATCCCAGCAATCCCTGTGCTTCCGTCCATATTTCGCGCCATCTTTCAACAGTTTTTGTACTGCGCGCTCTGTCTTCCCTTTCAGTCTGAGGGAATGGAGCCCGAACTGCTGAGGAATATGCTGACGAGTCTCGCCAGCACATCACGTTTGGCAGTCGAGTTACTCCGTAAGATCCAAACTGACGGTGAGGACTCTGACAATGATATCGACACGAGTAACGCTTACGACACGAGACTGTTTGTGGCATTCACGGACATGCTCACCACCATGGCACGCCGCTTTTGGGCTCGGGAAACAAGCACCGAGTGGTGGGATCACATCGTCATGCAAGTCTGCGATGATGAGCAGTGGCTGCAGAACTTTTGGATGAGAAAAGCCACTTTCATGGGACTGTGTGAGGAGCTCGCCCCCACCCTGCGGCGCAAGGACATGAGATTGAGAGCTGCCCTGACGGTGGAGAAGTGGGTTGCTATTGCAATCTGGAAGCTGTCAACTCCAGACAGCTACCGATTGGTCGCTAACCAGTTTGGAGTGGGAAAATCGACCATTGGAATCGTGTTGATGCAAGTTTGCAGGGCCATTAATCGCATCCTGCTCAGAAGAACCGTGACTCTGGGTAACATGCATGACATTGTGGCCGGCTTTGCACAAATGAGTTTTCCTAACTGCGCAGGGGCGATAGATGGGACACATATTCTAATTCTCCCACCTAGTCTCCGAGTACGTTAATCAGAAGGGGTATTTCTCTATGGTTCTCCAGGCGCTTTTGGATCACTGTGGGCATTTCATTGACATTAACGCAGGCTGGCCCGGAAAGGTGCATGACGCATGCATCTTTCGGAACACTGGCCTGTTCAGGAAGCTGCAAGCTGGGACTTTTTTCTGCAGACCAGAAGATCACCGGAGGGGAAGTCGAAATGCCCAGTGTGATCCTTGGAGAGCCCGCGTACCCTTTAATGCCGTGGCTCATGAAACCCTACACAGGGAGCCTTGACAGCAGCAAGGAGCAGTTCAACAACAGGCTGAGCTGGTGCAGAATGACTGTGGAGTGTGCTTTTGGCCGTTTAAAGGGCCACTGGCGCTCTCTGTATGGGAAGCTGGACGTGGCCAATGACAACATCCCCGCGGTTATATCTGCTTGCTGTACCCTCCATAACATTTGTGAAGGGAAGGGTGAATGATTCACTCAGGCATGGAACTCAGAGGTTCAACACCTGGAGGCTGAATTTGAACAGCCGGAGAGCAGGGCTATTAGAGGGGCCCAGCGCGGGGCTGCAAGGATTAGGGATGCCTTGAGGGAGCAATTTGAGGCTGAAAGCCCGCAGTAATGTTTGGTGCCCTGCACGGGAGTGAAGTGCAGTAATTCCAGTGTTAGTAAGAATCTGTGTTTGCTATGCTGACTTGCAGTTCCTGTTGCTTTCCTGGGCTAAGGTATCTTTTACTTTATGCAATAACAAAGAATGTTTTCAAAGCCAAAAAATCCATTTATTGAAAACCAAATGCATTTATTGAAAAGAAACACAACTGCTTGTGAAACAGGGCAAGGGGGTGAGGTGGGGAACGGTACAATCACAGATTTGCATATGTCCTGTTATCATATTCAGCCTTCCTGTACTTCAGGATGTACTTCAGGATGGCTATACTGCATGGTGATGGGGGTTGAGTGCAGTGGGTAAGGGTCATAATTTTCAGGGCTGGGTGGTGAAGCTACATGTGCTGGAGGCAGCTGGTGGCAATAAGAACCCGGATGTTGGGGAAAGTGAGTTGGAGGTGACATGGGGGCACAAGGGAAAGAGTTTTGGGACAAGGGCTGCAGGGTGGGTTGGGCACGGTAGCGCTCTGCCTGCCTGGCTACGAGCGCCTGGATCAAGTCCGCTTGGTGCTCCATGATGCTTATCAGCCGCTCCATGCTTTGCTGCTGGAGCTCCACGCTTTTGTGCCGGCGCTCCTCATTCTGCTGGCAGATCATCCTTTCACTCTCCCTCCACTCCTGCACTTTTAGATTCTTATTAAGGGACTGCTGCATGACTTCATGCAGCATGTCTGCTTTGCTTTTACGTGGCCTCTTCCTGATTTGTTGAAGTCTTTCAGCCGGTGATAACATGGATGGCTGAGATCTCAAGGTTGCATCTGTAAAGGCAAAATGCAATACTTAACAGAGGCAGCATTGTTCACACCAGACAGAGCAATGATTCCCCCATACTTAAGGGCAAGCACAGTCTACACAATAGCATAATTTGCCTGCCCCAAAGCAAGTGCACATAACCCACGGGAGCCCCAAAATGGTGAGTAAGCACAGGGTCAAGGGGGACTGATTGTTTCATGGCTGTACCGTCTTCCAGGTTTCTGTGGCTTGGGGAGAGCCAACAGCTGCAGGGGGACACTATACTGAACACTGTCCCCAAAATTTCGACAGGAGTTCGTCCTGGAAGATATCTCGCTGCTGAGGGTGACCTGGGAAGCAAGGGAGAGTCTTCTACTACAATGCAGCTTCCTCCCTGTCCCATACGCAGCTTGCCCGTGTGCAGCAATGGTCCCCCCGCCCCCCATGACACAGTGGCGCGGACATGTTAGCCTGACTGGGACAAGGACCACAATGGCTCTCCCAAGAAACCTGCGCAAGCGCATTGCCCAACTTCTAGATGAGACCTTTGAAGAGATCATGGAGGCCGATTACCGCGATGTGAGAGAGCACATCAACACCCTATTCCGCATCTAGGCATGCACGCAGCCCTAACCCTCCTTGCTCCAAGAGCCTGCACCGAATAACTTCCTTCCCAAAATCAGTAGCGTAGCTAGGGGGGGAGCGGGGCAGCGGCTGCTCCCCTACCGAGCACAAGTTGCGCCTTTTTAATTTTTTGGTGCCTTTTTAATTTTTACTCACCCGGCGCCGCTCCAGGTCTTCGGTGGCGGGTCAGGAGGTGCTCCGTGTCTTCAGCGGCACTTCGGTGGCGGGTCCTTCACTCGCTCCGGTCTTTGGTGGCATTTTGGTGGCAGGGGGGTCCTTCAGTGCCGCCGAAGACCGGAGTGAAGGACCCGACACCGAAGTGCCGCTGAAGACCCGGAGCACCGCCGGATGAGTACAAGCGGGTGGTGCCTTTGTTATCTCCACTCCCCCTGTTTTCTCCACCTGGCTATGCTGCTGCCCAAAATAATAGCTGCTTACTGGAAACCTCCTCTGGTGTTTGTCCTTCCCCAAGCACTGGCCGCCATGACTGGCTACCTTCCTCCTGGCTTGAGAACAGCTCCTTGCTGCATGCATCTAGGGATGCCGGGGTGTCTTCCTCCTCCTCAGCACCCTGGCTCCTGCTTTCCTCCTCCTCCTCCTGCCTTGTTGAACTGGGCTCTGAAGTGGCCATGGTGGTACTCGGAATGGAGATGGGGTCACCCCCGAGTATTGTGTCCAGCTCTTTGTAGAAACGGCAGGTTGCGGGGGCAGCACCGGAGTGGTGGTTTGCCTCGCGGGCTTTGCAGTAGGCGTTCCGCAGCACCTTCACTTTAACCCTGCACTGCAGTGCGTCCCAGTCATGGCCCCTTTCCATCATGTCCCTTGATATCTGCCCAAAGGTATCATAATTCATACGGCTGGAGCGCAGCTGGGACTGGACAGCTTCCTCCCCGCAAACACTGCTGAGGTCCTGCACCTCGCCATTGCCCCATACTGGGGATAGCCTGGCGTGGGGAGGCGTGGTCACCTGGAAAGATTCGCTGAGAGCACTCCACGCCTGGCTGAGCAAACAGGAAGGGGATTTTCAAAATTCCCAGAGAATTTAAAGGGTGGGTCTGATCATAGGCGGGTGCAGCACATTTTATTAGGGTGTGCACCCAGGGAATTTTATTGATATTTTTAAAGGCGAACATTTATTGAATACTCAGTCATAAAGGACATTATTTTTATTCATCAAACAAACTAAAGAAACTAAAACTCAGGTCCCACCGGAGCCACACCGCTGCAGCGCTGTCCAGGGCCGATCCTGGAGGCGGCGCGCTGAGGCACCAGGGGATGGGGGATGGGGGAAGGTGGGGCCGGGGGGAGCCTCCCTGGCCTGGAGCTCAGGCAGGCCGGGCAGGACGAGCTTGCCCATCCCTGCATTAGGGTGTGCCTGGGCACACCCGGCACACCCCATACGCATGCCTATGGGTCTGATGGTTGGTCACCTGAGGGCAGGGCAGTAGAGTTCAAAGCAATGACCAGAGTGGCTAGAACAGGCATTGTGGGACACTTCTGGAGGCCAATCAGAGCGCATTAACAGACCAAGGCGTCCACACTGGCGCTGCGGTGCTCCAGCGGGGGTGCATCAAACATTATTCCACTTGCCGAGGTGGATTACCAGGAGCGCTGTAGCCATGGAGTCAGTGTGCTCTATGTGCCTTGCCAGTGTGGACGCGTCATGAGGTAGGGCGCCCGGAGCTGCTTTAATGCGCTCTAACTTGCAAGTGTAGCCATGCCCTGAGAAATGCGAGGGTTGGAATAAAGCTACAACAGAAGGGTCTCTTCAGCTGACTCTTCACTATGACTGTTAAATAATATTTTAAATATTCATTGTTTAATGCATAGGAGAAATGTCAAATGTATTTTAATAGTGCAATGGGAGTTGGTGTTGACTTTAATAGTGCAATGGGAGTTGGTGTTGACTTTAAAGAGAGCAGAACTGGGCCTTTGGCCCTATTTTGTTATAACTTCTAGATGTCTGTTACAAATGTTCTCTTATCTGTTCTTTTTGCCTTCTGCTCCTTCTACTAATTTGTTATTTTGTCCTAGTTGTTCCAGTTGTTTGTTTTCCCTGACTACTTTCTCTGTCACTGCTTCTGGTGATAGTTGTTTGTTGTTGGGTTTTTTTGCAAAGTTTAATAACCCCAAGATCTTGCTACTCTTTATGTATGTATAGTGTGTGATGGGGGGCAGGTTTTGTTGGTTCGTTGTTTTGTGTAAGCACCCTTTACTAGAGGGGCCTCTGAACTTAACTGGGAGTGTTCCAGTTGGGAGGATTCTGTGTGCTGCAATCCAACCTTAGAGAATGTGACCGGGGTGCCTGGGGCAGCCCTCACTGAAAATGCCAAGGTCAGGGCAGGCTTCAAAAGGTAGAGCACTCCCAAAACTGGTGGTTAACACTGAGGTTAAACTCACCAACCAGTCACAAACTATGCTTCCAATACCATACTGGTTATCAAGAAGCTGAAAAAAGAAATCACACAGTGCCCTTTATTGCATTCCAGTTCTCTGGCTCTCAATCAGCACATAGATCCAGTACACATGCTCCCCGGGTTACGCAAGACCCAACTTACGCAAATTCGCACTTACGGAAAAAGTTCCATAAGCCAGAAATAGGATTTTCAAGTTGCGGAAATTTTTGCAAAACGTACAGGTATACGTTTCCAACTTACGCAAAATTCGAGTTACTCAAGGCTTTCCAGAATGGAACGACTGCATAAGTCGTGGGGGCGTCTGTACAGTGAGAAGTATCAGGGGGTAGCTGTGTTAGTCTCTATCCACAAAAACAACAAGGAGTCCAGTGGCACCTTAAAGACTAACAGATTTATTTGGGCATAAGCTTTCATGGGTAAAAAGCCCACTTCTTCAGCTGCATGGAGTGAAAATTACAGATGCAGGCATTATTATACTGACACATGAAGAAAAGGGAGTTACCTCACAAGTAGAGAACCAGTGTTGACAGGGCCAATTCGATCAGGGCGGATGTAATCCACTCCCAATAATAGGCATGCCCCTACAGGGCTTGCTGACTCATAAGGTGTAGCCCCTGCCTTCTCTCAGTGGGTTAATTGTATAGTTGATTTCCCTTGATGGGCCATCAAGCAGGTTTAATGCTGATGGTATTCTGTCTGGGGGTGTCACCCAGAAACACAGCACAAGTTTTGAAATACAGATATACCATACTTATCTATAACTCACAATAAAAAGGCGATACAAACAAGGTTATCATACTTGGTAAATCATAGCATTTTCACTGACACCTTATATGGCATATCTGATCAGATTCCTTGCAATTTTATAATACTCGTATTAGCAATATCATAAAGTGTCTCCCATATTCCATACAGGGTCACATCTCCCAAGCAAAATTGATGCAGAAAGGGGTGTACATAGACACTGCTGAGTGCATCAGAGACCACAACTCTTGCTCTCTCTCTTCCCCCAAGGCATCATGGGAGAGAGAGAGACTTCCTCTTCCAGGGAGTGCAGGGAGAGCATGTGGAGGGCTCCGTTTTGGAAGAGATGCTGAGCTTGCTTGCTTATGTGGAACTGTGTCCATACCAGGAGTTGCTGTTAACTGCGGCTAGGAAGCCAGCAGCTGCCGCTGAGAGCCTGTTGGGGCTTTGATCGAGCAGGGAGCCTCTGAGGTGGTTGGTGGCTTCACTGCAGCCAGGGCAGAGACTGTTACTATGCCTAGAACTGACTGAGCTGGGCCTGCAATGAAGGCCGCGTGAGTAACTATCACCCTTGTTTGGGAAAGTACTTGCAAGGGAAGGGGGACAGCAAAGAGACTTTCAGGGGTTGTCTGAGTCTGAGACGAGGCAGAGTGGTCTTCTCATTGAACCAGGATCTAGGGTTGCTGACATTTGGTTAAGACAACTCCAGTCTTCAGAGAGGTTGTGCAGCTTGTTGCCTTGGCTGGACTGATTCACTAGATCAACAGAGTGTTGTCTCCAGCTTTGAGATCTTCAAACACGCCCATACAAGCGTTTAAAACTGTGAAATCCAGAGGAATGTACACTCCGGGGTGGGGTAAATGGTGGCAGTGTACATGCAAATTAGATAAGTTTAATTTATTACTGTAAACTGTATTTGTTAATTGATTTATTGAACTGCCACCTGCTGGTTTAAATTAATGGTGACATTTAATCTGTCTGTTATATCCTGTTTTCTTAAATTGTTAAATGTGTGTTAACTTTAATCTAAATGTATATTGTTTATAAATGGTATTTTTGAGTTAGACCCATTGCACAGATTAGCCTAGATTTATTTCTAGAGGCTCCCAAGGGATGCCATTGAGTGTGTGTACAAGGCCCAACCAGGTGGAGGTACAGCCAATTTTAATTTCCTTCACAAGTAAAAGGACTGCAGAAGAGGGATGGATAGAGGATTCCCACCTCTCCACCATCGCCACTGGGATACTCAGGATCTCCTTTACGGTCACCAACAGCATCAGGTGCCCGGGCACACAGGGGGGTGCTGCCTGCTCCTGAGTAACCCAAGGAGAAAAGGGGAGGAGGGTTACATTTGCTTTTTTTTTTTTTTTTTTTTTTTTTTTACAAATTCTCAAATTGCAAGTTGCATGATTTTTTACTTGCTTTTAATAATTTTTTTTGCAGGAATGTAGACATACCCCATGCCTCTGCACCTTTACAAAGATCACTGGTCACATTTTTATATCCTTCTGTTTTCCTTGAAACTCATATAGCAACTAGTTATCCCTGCTGAAATTTTAAGTTAACTCCAAACTCTTTTCATGTTGGTATGAATATCTCAGTGCAGAAGCAAGACAATCATTCATACAACACCACGTGAACTGAATTGTATGGTATGTGCTCCCTTATGGCAAAGCTTTTAAAATAAAGCAATAATGAGAGAATATACACATTAAGCTTCAAAGAAAAAACAACCCTCCCCTGCTGACAAAATCATTTTCATTGCTCCAAGAATTAGAGAATACAATTATTTATTTTATTGCATTCTTTCATTTTCATGCCACAATGCTAATCCTGCTCCTGGTGTTTTAAAATCTATAAAACTGCCTCCTGCCACTGAGTTCCAATTTCTTTATTAACCTAAACTTTTAAAATTCATTCTTTTATGCCTGAAACAAAGACCTGCTTACAGTCTATCATCTTACGATGGCACCAGTGATCTACCTTTATCTTATGTGAAGATAGAAATGGCAGAACATTGGCTGAAACTGTAGAAAAGTGATTAACATTTTCTAGGGTGAACAGCGTATGCTTCCACAAAGAGTGAATTTGAAATGATCATGTTCTGGCTTGGAAATTGGCACAGTCCAGAGCATGAGTAATACAAGGTATGAAAGAATATCTCCATACACTTCTATAATAGAACATGGTTTTGTCTAGCTCCTTCTATACACCAAACATCCAAAGTACTCCTGAATGGAACACTGGTGGTGCGATGACACTGTAAGCAAACAGTCACCCCATGATCAGAGATGCAACTCACATCTAACCAGGTGTGACAGGGTGTATCAACCCCACACTGGCAAAGCAAAAGTTAAGGAGCTTCTCTGGATGATGCATGAAGCCATGTCCCCTCTCTGTTGGACATGCTCCCAGTGGTGGGAACATTCAAAAGGGAGCAGCTTAGCTCAGTCTGCGCTGACAGAGGAGGAGAGCAGTTGGATGCAGCCGCTTCCTGCCAAGAAACTGCCAGGCCTCCAGGCTGCTGGGACTGAACCCCATAGCCAAGCCACTAGAAGCCCATTGACCGCAGAAGCCAAAGGTGACAACTCTCGGTTTCCAGCAGAAGAGACTCCAGAGACAGATTAGAGGGGAACACAGGAGAGATCCCAAGTCCAACCCATGATGTCGTCAGAGAGACTGGAACAAGAGTAGGAAGTGACCCAGGGAGCATGCTTAGCAGTATCCGATCCTAGGCCTTGTACAATGGCTACTGTTTTGAAGGGCCCTTAGTCAGAACCTGGTGGAATACAGTGGGCCCAGCTTCCCCTACCCCCATCTCACCCCACTACTTCCCTGAGCTATGGCCTCTCGACTTTCGCCAGTGAGTGACACTTCCCAAACTGTAACTGCCAGATAAATCGAACCTTGGACTCTCACCATGAGGAGTTATGCCCCAGAGTATCGCCATTAGGCAGTACTGCTGGCATGAGGGAATAAAACAATTTGTAGGATTGAGCGGGGGAGAGAGACTGTTGACCAGAACATTCTGGGCCTGATTTTTCAGAGGTTCTGAGCCCCTGCAGCTCCCACTGACTTCAGCTGGAGTCTGACAATCAGGGCCTGAAGTTACTTCCAACTATTTTAGAAAGTGCCAAGGGGCTGTAGCTGAAATAAGGAGAAAGAATTTCAGTTAAACATCTGCCTCCTTCCACTATTGCAGTGGCTACACCACCATGCTTGGTCTGACACTTGAACTCATAATTTTCTAGCCCACAGCGGAGGATGCTATCAGCCATACTGAGTCTTAGCATAATTGGTTTCAGTGATATGCAGACTTCAGGAGTTCCTCAGTCTTCATAAGGAAGTGGTATCTCAAACACATCTATGTTCTTATTAATACTACTGTTGCCCCTTGTTGACACTTAAGATAGGCCAAGCAAGGTTTTTAAGGCTTGCCAGGGAGCAAGACTTCCGTGATGCTTTGCAGTTAAGCTAAGTATAGAAGGTGGAATTTTACTGAGCAGTAACCTTTAGCTTATTTTGAAATTGCGGTAGCAGATATTTTAGTAATATTAACTGTAAGATGTGTGCAAACATTGTCCAAAAAAGGACAAACAATGACTACCCATAAGGTGTTGAGGCAGTTGGAAAGTGGGAACAGGGAACTTAAGAAACAACCTATTATGATAGAAAGTATAATAAGGGGGTAGTGTGATGCTTCCCAGGGGTACCCACCTCTGTGAGGCACTTCACTACCACCTGCCAATTGGTATTCTATTGTTTAACAGTGCGATTAAAACTGCGATTAATCACGATTAATTTTTTTAACCGCCATTCATTTTTTTGAGTTAATTGCATGAGTTAGCTGCAATTAATTGACAGCCCTATAAATAATTAATTATCAATACCCTTTTTGACCCAAGCAGCTAGTCAAAGTCCAAGGCCCTGAGGATGTCCCAGTAAGGGAGTAGAAATTGATGATAGAGTCTGGTATTTCCTTTGATGCAGTCTTGTTTTAGTTACAAGGAATGTACAAGGTCCTGCTTCTCCAAATGCAGAAGGCACCAGAAACAAAAGAATAGTTTCTTAGCTTACAGCCCCAACCCTCTTTAGCCAACACCAGACCCAAATCTATCTCTCTCATTTTCCAGGGTCATACACCATGCGCACAGGCTGCTGCTTCGCTTTCTTGCTTTTTGTTTCTCTCTCTCTGTTTCTGTTCTCCCTTCCCTCACACACACACACGGGCTCCTCCAGAAATTTTTCGGATGATATGCACAGCTGACCCGCTTTCGCTTTACTTAACACGGTGTCTACGTGTACACCTTTTTAATCTTACCCAAGGCAAACCCCTTTGTGTCTACCCCACCAGATTTCCCCACAGCCTCTCTTCTGATCAGATCCTCCATGCAGGCACTTGCTGCAGCTCTCCATACTCATAGCAGGTTTTGGTGCTGTCGCTGAGCAAGTCCAGCATTCAGAGCAGAGGGGACACAAGTTGCTGAAAGTGGGGTGAGGCCGATCAGTCCCTGGTTCAGGAGCTGGCCCCATGGCAATGGTGAGGAGGAACAGCACTGGCCACTCCACCACCCACTTAGGTTTGACCCCTGGATCCCTCCTGTCATGATGGAGAGTGGCAGGACCAAAACTGAGTGGCTTTGCACAGTATACGGTGATTGCAGTGTGGCTCAAGTGTGGCCCCGCAGACCCTCCGTGACAGGGGTATGGTGGGGCTTGTTGTAGTAATTTCAATGGAATATGTGGGCTAAAGGTGATAACAGTTGCTGTTTAACATTAAACAGTGTTAAACTAGGTGTGGGGTTTGGTATACAGAGACTTTAGCCTGCTTAGTACCATGGCGCACTCATCAGTAAAAACCATATTTAACTTTTTAGTAGAGAAGAAGGAAAAATACATTTCAAATACCTTACCTAAAGTATTAAGAAAGCGTTCATCCCTTGGTCCCTTTCCCTTTAGCTGGAGACAGTTTTAGAAGGAAAAAAACCCGTTGTTTGACTGTTTCTTTGATGGTATTAAAGACAAACTGTCTTTTGGAGGGGAAAGAGAAGTTAGTTGAGATGAGCTTGAGCCATTGCTGCTATTAAAGTTTGATCCTATTTCATCCCAGGTGTTGGTTGGGATTTAGCTGCAGCTGATAGGGACCTCAGATAACATCGTCACCCCTCTCTCTGGCACAGTCTGGTCAGGACATCTCTCAGGATTCGGATGATGAAGGCCTGGGGTCCCGACTCTCAGGAGATGGTGGGGGTGGCAGGTACGATGGCGAAGCATGCTAGAGAAGCCTTCATCTGTCAATTGTCACAACAGCCCAAATGTAAGTGGCACTGTGATCCCCACGCTCACAATGTCACTGACTCGGTTTTGGCTGCACCCTCATCCCCCCAATCATGATGGAGAGACTGCACAGTTGTAGGCACCACTGCACATATGCTTTACCCAAAACCATGCTCAGCAAAAGCCCCTCTACCCACCCAGTCTAGAACTCCAGGCGGGGTTCACCTATCACTTTTGTCTTAGGTAAGGGGTTGTGATTAACTCATCATTAGTTATGCTAATTGAAGAATATATTCACACCCCTCAACCTCACTGAGGTTTTTTAAGTCAGCCAATAACAAGGTTTCACCCACCCTAAAAAAAGTAAGTGTTACACACACACAATATTCAAAGGATTAAACACTAAGGGGCAGCTCCTCAGCTGCACCCAGTTTCTGCTGATTGTCCCTGCAGAGGTAAAAAAGAGCTGTTTACGGCACCCTAACCGTGGACCAGTTGTAAATTGTCCTTAGACTATGATACAGCAGCTGACTACAGCCCCAAAGGGCATCTGCCAGCCAGGGATTGCCATAGCACAGATTGCTTCAGACACACACCCTATCTTTGGGGCTGCAAGTAGGGTTACCAGGTGTCTGGTTTTTCACTGCAATGCCTGGTCGAAAAGGGACGCTGGCAGTTCCAGTTGGCACCACTGACTGGACTGTTAAAAGTCTGGTCGGTGGCACAGTGGGGGCCTGGAGCTAAGGCAGGCTCCCTACCTGCCTTGGCTCTGTGCTGCTCCTGGAAGCAGCCACCGGGTCCCTGCAACCACTAGGCACATGGGCAGCCAAGGAGGCTGTGCGCACTGCCCCTAGCACCGGCTCTGCAGCTCCCATTGGCCAGGAACCATGACCAATGGGAGCTGCGGGGAGTGGTGCCTGTGGGCGTGAAGGCAACATGCACTGTGCAGAGCCACAGGGACCTGGCAGCTGCTTCCTCGACGACGTGGAAGCACCGCAGGGACCCCACACACCCCCCAGCACCAAATACCCTGCCCCAGCCCGGAATCCCCTCCTGCAGCCCAAACCCCTCATCCCCAGCCCCACCCCAAAGCCCGCACCCTCAGCTGGAGCCCACACCCCTCCCGAACTCCAGCTGAGCCCCCTCCTACACCCCAGAGCCCACACCCCCAGCTGGAGCCCACACCCCCTCCTGCACACCAAACCCTTCAGACCCAGCCCTGAGCTTTCTCCTGCACCCAAACCATTTATCGCTGGCCCCATCCCAGAGCCTGCACCAACTGGAGCCCTCAACCCCTCCCACATCCCAACCCCCTGCCCCAGCTTGGTGAAAGTGTGACAGATTTCTGTTACCAGTCTGCCTGAGGTGTCAGGTGATCAGGCTGAGGCCACAGAATTGTTAGGGGAGGAGGTGACGGAGCACACCAAGTAACTGAGTTTAAATCTTTATTGTGATTTAGCCAACTAGGGGGGGCGCTTTTCTTGACCTGCTGCTCACAAACCAGGTAGAATTAGTGGGGGAAGCAAAAGTGGATGGGAATCTGGGAGGCAGTGACCATGAGTTGGTTGAGTTCAGGATCCTGACGCAGGGAAGAAAGGTAAGCAGCAGGATACGGACCCTGGACTTCAGGAAAGCAGACTTTGACTCCCTCAGGGAACAGATGGCCAGGATCCCCTGGGGGACTAACATGAAGGGGAAGGGAGTCCAGGAGAGCTGGCTGTATTTCAAGGAATCCCTGTTGAGGTTACAGGGACAAACCATCCCGATGAGTCGAAAGAATAGTAAATATGGCAGGCGACCAGCTTGGCTTAATGGTGAAATCCTAGCGGATCTTAAACATAAAAAAGAAGCTTACAAGAAGTGGAAGGTTGGACATATGACCAGGGAAGAGTATAAAAATATTGCTCGGGCATGTAGGAAAGATATCAGGAGGGCCAAATCGCACCTGGAGCTGCAGCTAGCAAGAGATGTCAAGAGTAACAAGAAGGGTTTCTTCAGGTATGTTGGCAACAAGAAGAAAGCCAAGGAAAGTGTGGGCCCCTTACTGAATGAGGGAGGCAACCTAGTGACAGAGGATGTGGAAAAAGCTAATGTACTCAATGCTTTTTTTGCCTCTGTTTTCACTAAGAAGGTCAGCTCCCAGACTGCTGTGCTGGGCATCACAAAATGGGGAAGAGATGGCCAGCCCTCTGTAGAGATAGAGGTGGTTAGGGACTATTTAGAAAAGCTGGACGTGCACAAGTCCATGGGGCCGGATGAATTGCATCCGAGAGTGCTGAAGGAATTGGCGGCTGTGATTGCAGAGCCCTTGGCCATTATCTTTGAAAACTCGTGGAGAACGGGGGAAGTCCCGGATGACTGGAAAAAGGCTAATGTAGTGCCCATCTTTAAAAAAGGGAAGAAGGAGGATCCTGGGAACTACAGGCCAGTCAGCCTCACCTCAGTCCCTGGAAAAATCATGGAGCAGGTCCTCAAAGAATCAATCCTGAAGCACTTTGAGGAGAGGAAAGTGATCAGGAACAGTCAGCATGGATTCACCAAGGGAAGGTCATGCCTGACTAATCTAATCGCCTTTTATGATGAGATTACTGGTTCTGTGGATGAAGGGAAAGCAGTGGATGTATTGTTTCTTGACTTTAGCAAAGCTTTTGACACGGTCTCCCACAGCATTCTTGTCAGCAAGTTAAGGAAGTATGGGCTGGATGAATGCACTATAAGGTGGGTAGAAAGCTGGCTAGATTGTCGGGCTCAACGGGTAGTGATCAATGGCTCCATGTCTAGTTGGCAGCCGGTGTCAAGTGGAGTGCCCCAGGGGTCGGTCCTGGGGCCCGTTTTGTTCAATATCTTCATAAATGATCTGGAGGATGGTGTGGATTGCACTCTCAGCAAATTTGCGGATGATACTAAACTGGGAGGAGTGGTAGATACGCTGGAGGGGAGGGATAGGATACAGAAGGACCTAGACAAATTGGAGGATTGGGCCAAAAGAAATCTGATGAGGTTCAATAAGGATAAGTGCAGGGTCCTGCACTTAGGATGGAAGAATCCAATGCACCGCTACAGACTAGGGACCGAATGGCTAGGCAGCAGTTCTGCGGAAAAGGACCTAGGGGTGACAGTAGACGAGAAGCTGGATATGAGTCAGCAGTGTGCCCTTGTTGCCAAGAAGGCCAATGGCATTTTGGGATGTATAAGTAGGGGCATAGCGAGCAGATCGAGGGACGTGATCGTTCCCCTCTATTCGACACTGGTGAGGCCTCATCTGGAGTACTGTGTCCAGTTTTGGGCCCCACACTACAAGAAGGATGTGGATAAATTGGAAAGAGTCCAGCGAAGGGCAACAAAAATGATTAGGGGTCTAGAGCACATGACTTATGAGGAGAGGCTGAGGGAGCTGGGATTGTTTAGTCTGCAGAAGAGAAGAATGAGGGGGGATTTGATAGCTGCTTTCAACTACCTGAAAGGGGGTTCCAAAGAGGATGGCTCTAGACTGTTCTCAATGGTAGCAGATGACAGAACGAGGAGTAATGGTCTCAAGTTGCAATGGGGGAGGTTTAGATTGGATATTAGGAAAAACTTTTTCACTAAGAGGGTGGTGAAACACTGGAATGCATTACCTAGGGAGGTGGTAGAATCTCCTTCCTTAGAGGTTTTTAAGGTCAGGCTTGACAAAGCCCTGGCTGGGATGATTTAACTGGGACTTGGTCCTGCTTTGAGCAGGGGGTTGGACTAGATGACCTTCTGGGGTCCCTTCCAACCCTGATATTCTATGATTCTATGATTCTATGATTTAAAGCGGATGTGATTGCAGAGCCATTAGCCATTTGAAAACTCATGGCGATCGGGGGAGGTCCCAGACGACTGGAAAAAGTGCCCATCTTTAAAAAAGGGAAGAAGGAGGATCTGGGGAACAACAGGCCAGTCAGCCTCACCTCAGTCCCTGGAAAAATCATGGAGCAGGTCCTCAAGGAATCAATTCTGAAGCACTTAGAGAGGAAAGTGATCAGGAACAGTCAACATGGATTCACCAAGGGCAAGTCATGCCTGACTAATCTAATTGCCTTTTATGATGAGATAACTGGCTCTGTGGATGAGGGGAAAGCAGTGGACGTGTTGTTCCTTGACTTTAGCAAAGCTTTTGACATGGTCTCCCACAGTATTCTTGCCAGCAAGTTAAAGAAGTATGGGCTGGATGAATGGACTATAAGGTGGATAGAAAGCTGGCTAGATCGTTGGGATCAACAGGTAGTGATCAATGGCTCCATGTCTAGTTGGCAGCGAGTATCAAGCGGAGTGCCCCAAGGGTCAGTCCTGGGGTCGGTTTTGTTCAATATCTTCATTAATGATCTGGAGGATGGTGTGGATTGCACCCTCGGCAAGTTTGCAGATGACACTAAACTGGGAGGAGAGGTAGATACGCTGGAGGGTAGGGATAGGATACAGTGGGACCTAGACAAATTAGAGGATTGGGCCAAAAGAAATCTGATGAGGTTCAACAAGGACAAGTGCAGAGTCCTGCATTTAGGACGGAAGAATCCAATGCACCGCTACAGACTAGGGACCAAATGGCTAGACAGCAGTTCTGCAGAAAAGGACCTAGGGGTTATGGTGGATGAGAAGCTGGATATGAGTCAACAGTGTGCCCTCATTGCCAAGAAGGCCAATGGCATTTTGGGCTGTATAAGTAGGGGCATTGCCAGCAGCTCGAGGGATGTGATCGTTCCCCTCTATTCGGCATTGGTGAGGCCTCATCTGGAGTACTGTGTCCAGTTTTGGGCCCCACACTACAAGAAGGATGTGGGAAAATTGGAAAGAGTCCAGTTGAGGGCAACAAAAATGAGTAGGGGACTGGAACACATGACTTATGAGGAGAGGCTGAAGGAACTGGGATTATTTAGTCTGCAGAAGAGAAGAATGAGGGGGGATTTGATAGCTGCTTTCAACTACCTGAAAGGGGGTTCCAAAGAGGATGGATCAAGACTGTTCTCAGTGGCAGCAGATGACAGAACAAGGAGTAAAGGTCTCAAGTTGCAGTGGGGGAGATTTAGGTTGGCTATTAGGAAAAACTTTTTCACTAAGAGGGTGGTGAAACACTGGAATGCGTTGCCTAGGGAGGCGGTGGAATCTCCTTCCTTTGAGGTTTCTAAGGTCAGGCTTGACAAAGCCCTGGCTGGGATGATTTAGTTGGGGATTGGTCCTGCTTTGAGCAGGGGGTTGGACTAGATGACCTCCTGAGGTCCCTTCCAACCCTGATATTCTATGATTCTATTGATAAAATAATAAAATAACAGTGGAGAGTGCTGGGGGTTGGGGGGTTACCCACGTCACTCGAAGGAAGGAAGCGTTAGTGCCCCAAGCCCAAGCCCTAACCCACTTTCATACTCACACCCGCATTACCCGATCCTGGACAAGCCTGGATGTAATGTAAGAAGAAGGGTGAACGGGAGTTCTTGTCCTGTGCACAGGTCGTTCAGGGTCCGCTGTTGATCTCTCCGATTTGCCTCAGCTCCCAGAAGGGTTTTTAAGTCCTGGGGTCTCTTGGGGGCATTTCCTTCAGGGACCTTTGTTCCCCGTGCTCTCTGTACCCATCCAAACTGACCTTCCGAGCTTCCTTGGTTTCCCCAAAACACATTGGCTTCAGGGTCGCAAGACTGTTATGTTCCCAGTCGCTGACCTTCGCATTCTCACTAGTTTTGCACCCCCCTTTCAGGTCTGTTTGGTTCAGTTCTCCTTTCCCAGAGGCTTTTGGCTGTTTAGCAGCAGGGAGCTTGTTTGTGTGTGTGTTGGCCTTGAGCAGCAGTTTCGCCCCTTATCTTCAAGCCTAGTTGAATCATTGAGTAAACCCATTCCTTTATTTCTCCCTCCCTCTTCGGCCTTTTACAACCTGCAAAGGAATCTTCCATGCCACATTCACACCTTTAACCCTTCCCAAAATGCTCTGCAATGCCTGCAACAGCATTAGCAGCATACAATGCTGATCTGCCTCCCCAGGGGACCCCCTGAGGGAGGGGGCCCTTGAGTTGTAATAAAAGTGAGTGAGGGTAGGGAAGAGCGAGCGACCGAGGGAGGGGGGATGGAGCAACCAGGGGGTGGGGCCTCAGAGAAGGGGCGGGGCCTCTAGGAAGGGGTAGGGCAGGGGTGTTCGTTTTGTGTGATTAGAAAATTGGCAACCCTACCTGCAAGGGTGTAGCAAAGACGCATGCTCTACTCTGGCTCTAAGCCCACTGAGAGTCTCTCATGCTGGGAGAAACCCCAGCCAGAGGGAGGCTGAGAGTTACTGTTCTGCCTGAGCTGTGTAAAGGGGGCAGAGCTTTGGGGCAGGATTTGGGCCTAAAGGCTTACGTTAAATTCTGAAATCTCAAGGCAATTCAAAAGTAAGAATAAAATGCTGTTATTAATTAATATATCCAGATGTCTAAACAAAGTCTTCAAACAGTTGGTACCTTGGGATCTGCTGTTGACTCTGGAAGCCTAGGAGAATTTAGTGGAATGAATCTCAAATGTATTTCTAGAAGATTTAATTCTAATAGGCTTAGCTGAGGTCAGTTTCAGCCTTACTCTGAATTTCTTTCTTATGTATGGGCCAAATTTTCCACTTAGTTAAATGGCTGGAAGTGCAGCTCCCCTAAAGTCAATGGGAGCTACACCCAAGTAAATTTGCTCATGTGTGTTTAAAATCAGACCCATTTAACATTTCTTAATGCTGTTTCAATGGGCCAGTAATCTGTAAGGCTGTCATTTATTTTGCAGAAAATAAGTTTATAGTAGAAAAATCTATCTTTAAAAAAAAACACATATTTTTGTTCTGTAAAGTGCAAGATTAATGGTAGTGGCTGAAGCTAGGCACAGATTAAGCAGGTGTTGTCTAAACTTCCCTTTACTAGCTTTATTGCTGTTGTTTCTATCCCAACTAGATACCCTGCTGTTCAGATATTCAACATCTCCCCACCCCCACCCCTGTGGAGACTCTTAAGTAAGACAGGTTTCAGAGTAGCAGCCGTGTTAGTCTGTATTCGCAAAAAGAAAAGGAGTACTTGTGGCACCTTAGAGACTAACCAAATTATTTGAGCATAAGCTTTCATGACCTACAGCTCACTTCATCAAGTGAGCTGTAACTCACGAAAGCTTACGCTCAAATAAATTGGTTAGTCTCTAAGGTGCCATTAGTACTCCTTTTCTTTTTGTTAAGTAAGACAAATTGTTGTAGTGGTTTTGTGATGCAAAGAATGTTGTGTAAGGGCTAGTTTTTAGACCATAAAAATGTTTTTTTTAATTAAAGGCACCCTGTGCCTTACTTTCTCTATCCCCAATAATAATTCTAAAAGGGGCTTTATAATACTAAAAAATCTGTCTCTGAACCACTTTCTGGTACATTCCTCTGCAAATAATATAATGATTTTCATAAAAACAGGAAAGCTTTGAAATCATAATCAAATCATTCATTTCTTTGCCATTTATTGTAATATTGTAAGTCATGGTGAACTCTTGGTAGATATAGAAGTATCTATGGGGTATTAATATGGGATTTGTCATCTAATATTAATTCAAAGAAAGCAACACAAAGCCTGATTCTTGCTTCTTTACTCAGAGTGGTTTTAATTTCTCTTCCCTACTGAAAAACACTGATCAGTGTAGCTACTTTAACGGGCAATCATTGGTTACACATTTATTCAATTCATGTAAACGATGTGTGAAATCAAACAGACATTCGAATAATGGGGCCTAGTCTCTTCTTGCTGCATAATAACTTTGAGGAAGATCCATCTCCCTGTAAGGGAGAGAATCGGTAGCTTAGAATGTTCATCAAAGGAATAAAAGGGTTTAAAGCACACCACATAAAAGGCTGGATAGAGGATACTTTGGATATGAATGCAAGCTTCAACAAAAGCTGAGAGAGAAAGGGGTACAGAGAGAACATAGGCCTTTGTGCAGAGATAGGCAGTGCACACAGAAGAGGTTGCTGGGGCAATGCACAATACCATGATCTAAGAGGGAGTATGCTGTAGGTGCAGGGCTATGAGCAGACACAAAAGCATTTTGATGAGGGGATAGGCTGTGCAAAGGCAGTCTGTGGCTAGAAGAGGAATGAAGAGATCTGAAAAAGGATCAGGGCTTGGAAAATGACACCAATTAACTCAAGATAAAATTTGTATATTGCCAGTGATGTAAAACAAGCATTCTTTCAAGTCCACAAATGGACAAAAGAAACACATGCAGAAGAAAAATTGGAGACTAATTGTGGTGTTTTAATTTCAATGTCTGTATTTTAATAAGTGTTTTCCTTTTTCACATATGAAAAGCAAAAATATGGTGTTTGACCTGAATGAAATTAAAAAGCACCTACTTTCTCATCAATATATATTGAAACAAAAATCATAACACTTCCTCACACTTACACATCTTCCATCAAAATTTTATATTCCTAGCAGAATCCAACTGATTATATGCCTAGAATACAATAAAGACACTGTTGACATTTCAAGATGCATTGTTCAGGCTCAAACCTTATAGGTCTTGTCTGGCTGTAGAATTTAGCTCTTAAAAAAAAAAATTAATTAGGTTTGGTTAAATTCTTAGAGTTGGTCCACGTCAAAGAAAACAGATATGCTGAAACCAAACCCAAATTTTAAACTCACTTATTAACTTTCCACGTTATCGGATATGTCATGTCCCAAAGATGTAGGGACCTGAAACTGGCTGACACATCTCAGGCCAATGGCCAGGAAATTTTTCAGACATTTTGTTTCTCATCTGAGTGGCATTGTTCAAAGACTTATATCTGGAAAATAAAAAAATAGCTTGAATAACTGAGAATTATCAAAACTCTTGTTTCCTGTTTGAACAAATTGCAAAATGTAGCAGCCAGCCAACAACTCACCTAGTGCCTCTTCTGGTGAGTCTGAGCCAATTGGAGAGACTGGACATCTCCTCCAATTGGGAGCTATGTGGGCAGTGCCTCTGGTGATCTAGGTCCACCAGCCCACACTCCCTGGGGTGTGGCTGCAAGCTGAGCACTACCTGCAGACCTGGGTGTGAGATCTGCGAGGCCTCACGCTCCCACTCTGGTCACCTTTACCATGTATTATCCCAACTCTCTCCCCAGCCTTTATCGAAGTACTTTCTTGGCTGCTGGCCAATCGAAACATTGGGCTGCATCCAAAGTCTAAATGCTGCTTAGTGGTTGTACTGACCCGCAGCCAAAATTTGGATGAGGAAACTCCAACTCCACCTCTGGGGATGAGGAGTTTATTTTGGAGAGGGATGCCTGCAAATTTAGGTTGAGTTGAGAGCTGTGTTTACATGGATGCCATATCTGTTGATGAAGAAGCCTTCTCCTTCTTGCTTAGGTTGCATATATAGTCTCAGAGAGGGGAAACATAATATTCTAGCACTCTCAGACAAGTCCAAAATCAGTTCCTTGTCACTATCACAAAAACAGCTCCAGTAATATACTTTTAACCTTATTACTCTTATCCATGTTTTCTCTGCTGTGTCCTGGAATTATCTGTAAACTATTGTTTATTTAAACACTGGATTTGCCCCTCTAACACTGAACTTATTGTTTTCCCCCTAGCAACAGATATTTCTCATAGCAGATTTTATAAGGTGTTGAATAAGGTTATCCCTCTCCTCCTGATGACATTGTTTTAAAGCTAGTTACAAAGGTGAGAACTAGGGCTGGGCTACACTAGGAATACTTTGCCAGTTGTTACCTTTTGTGACCTTTATGTTGAAATGCTCCCAATTTATATTACATTGTTAAAGATAAGGGCACAATAAAAACCTAACTAACGCTATGTCTACACTACGGACCATACAGTGGCAGAGCTGTACCCCTGCAGCTGTGCTGCAGCGAGGTTTCCTGCATAGGCATTCCATGCCGGCAGGAGAGAGCTCTCCCGCCAGCCTAATGAAGCCATCCATAATGAGCGGCAGTAGCTATATTGGAGGAGAGCGTCTCCCGCCGACATAGCGCTGTCTACACCAGCGCTTTTGTCAGTGAAACATATGTTGCTCGGGGGGGAAGAGGAGGCGCAGTTTTCACACCCCTGACCGACAAAAGTTTGCCAACAAAAGTACTAGTGTAGACAAAGCTTTAGTTTACAGGTGTGAGCCTCTAGGTTGGTTACAGAAAAAATATTTAGTAGAGGACCACTAGGTGACACTTTGAATGATAAAAAACAAACTTTATTTAAAAGGAAAATGATTAGTTAAGCAAACAGGCATGCCATGACCAAACAAACTTTATTTAAAAGGAAAATGATTAGTTAAGCAAACAGGCATGCCATGACCACTTACACAATACTGCAATTATACTTACACTCAAAGATGAAATAATGTATCAATGGGTGATAAATCCATTGACAGCAGAGTGAAGTACAGTCTTATAATCCTGGAACCTAATAGCACCCTGCTAATGTTAGTTGGAGCTCTCCCCAAATTAACAAAAACTACTCCTTTTATAATCCATTATAATACTAATTAACATTAAACTAGCACTTACCATACTTATCTTTCTGATAACTCCTTATTGCCTCTTTACATTACACATTTAAATTGACATCTACACCAATGTCCTTCCCATACTATCAATATAGATAGCATTTAATAAAACATTTACAATTCTCAAAAACACTCCTCATAAACCTTGCTTAAACCAGTTATAACCATAACATAATGGCAACATAACCTTGGGTCATGTCCTTGCTAACTTCAATTTTCCCATCTTACTGTCTCCCACTTATCTGTAACTTTTCCACACTAGCAATCTCAATTTCCCATTCTCCTCTACACTTCGGCTAAGTTTAGGCCAAAGCCTAATTTCTATTGAACATATTGTACAGACTATACTGTATAGCTTTACCAGTGTATTATACCAGACTATAGGTCTGTGTGGCACTTAAATAAGATAAAAGTTTTGACGGAGCATCTTGGTTTGTTTTCAAGGGGCGATATGTCTTTTAAACAAACAAACAAAAAAAATAGTTTGTGAGAACCCAGCTCTCGTATCTTTGTGGAAAGAGCCCTATTTACAGCAAAAACCTGAAATGTGTGTAATAGAATCCTGAGAAAAACAAAAACGTGTTTAAACTAAAGCAAAAAGAGCTCCTATATTGTGTATAAAACGGATGTTTGAGACATGTATTTGAGTACAATAGAGCTGACTCACCCTATTGAACTGAATGGTTTAACCACACCCCTACTGACTCTACTGCCTTCAACGAGTCTGTAGGTGTAGGTCTAGATATGATTATCCACCCTTGTCTCCATCAGAGTTAAACATATTAGTGATCAGTAATTAAGTTTGATGGGTGTACACCCACAGTAGGGAAAGTGGGTGGGTGGGGATGGTGAGCTCTGATTATATTAAATGAAATAAAACCTCAGGAGTCTGTAGAATGCTATTGGACAGTTTAAACGTAACCACAGGAGTTTGTAGATGCTGTTGGACAGCTTAAATAAAACCTCAGGAGTTTACACAAAGACATAAGAGTTCAGCTAGGTTCTCAAACTATTTTTTTTTTTTAATTTAAAAGACATACAGCCCCTGAAAAACAAACCAAAATGCTTCATCAAAACTTTTATCTTATTTAAGGGCCACACAGACCTAACAGGTTTCAGAGTAACAGCCGTGTTAGTCTGTATTTGCAAAAAGAAAAGGAGTAGTTGTGGCACCTTAGAGACTAACCAATTTATTTGAGCATAAGCTTTCGTGAGCTACAGCTCACTTCATCGGATTCTGCAGTTTCCACAGTATGCATCCAATGAAGTGAGCTGTAGCTCACGAAAGCTTATGGTCAAATAAATTGGTTAGTCTCTAAGGTGCCACAAGTACTCCTTTTCTTTTTACAGACCTAACAGAGATCTAACTACCTAACAGATAGTCACAAAGCCTTTTTCAATAGATATTTTTATTTACAGCTACCAAGCTTTATATCGCATGATTGTCCCCTCACCATTCTCTAATTTAGTCCTTTTAGATTTCTTAAAAATAGTCTTTTTCTTAAGCAGGGTTCAGTAACTGTTTGTGTGGACCAGACGGTCAATATAGCACGCTGAGCAGGTAAACCCTTGTAACCAAGGTCACCCCTTGTGCTAAATTTTCTTGGGTTAGGTACAGACTTTGCAAAATATAACTTCGGGCTGTCCTTAGGCATACGCAGCATATGTAGCTGCATAGGGCACCCAAAAATTTCGGGCACCACCGGGACCATAGGCGCCAACTTCTCATCTTGCTGGGGAGGAGGGGTGCTCGCCCCCACCACTCCAGGCCCTGCTGCCACTTCACGCATTCCACCAAGACCCCCTCCAACCTCTTCCCACCCCTGCTCCACACCCGCCCTGCCTCTTCCCCACCTCTTCCCCCGAGCGCGCCCCGTCCGCGCTCCTCCCCCTCCTTCCGGGAGGTTGATTCGCAGCACTCCGGAAACGCTGGGAGGGAGGGGGAGGAGTTGGTTAGTGCAAGGCCGCCAGCACGCAACAGGCATGGGGGGAAATGGGGAGGGAGCTTGGTACTGGTGGGTGCTGTGCACCCACTACATTTCCCCCATGGGTGCTCCAGGGCGGGAGCACCCACCCATGGAGTCCACGCCTATGACTGGTACAACAGGTAAGAGCAGGTCAGCTCCCGCGCACCCAGTGCCCACTGGAGTCTCCTTACTAGGCGGATGGCAGGGGCCGTATTCACAGAGCTGAATGCACCGGTAGAGGGGCACCAGTTGAATAATACTGCATAGGGTCCAAAAATCTGAAGGATGGCCCTTGCATAACCTGTGGCAATAACAGTGTTTAATAAGCTTTCCAAACACAGGTCAGCGCACAGGTCCCGGAGCATGCAGTTTATATTCTCCAAAGTCCAAGTCACACAGTCATGGCGCCGTTGGCCTGGTGCATCTATGACAGCCCTCACAGTCTTTGAAAAGCTTCTACCTAAGGCAGTGATTAAGGACAGCATAGACAGCAACACATACAATAGACTGCATGACTTTTTTACGCTCATGACATGGCACTGGCTCTGTTAGTTCTATGCCAAGGGTTCTCCTTAAACCCATATAGCCGTCATCCTCAGCGTCCTCATCAGCAATTTGTACTGGCGTTGAGCAAAAATAAGATGGGCTCAATTAATCTTCGCTGTCCGATGCAACGCTGTCCAGGGCCTCTAGAAAGGCATCGTTGAGCTGTCAAGAGATTTTCGGAAAAGAAACAACTGTAAGCCCCACGCCTATTTTTTTTTTTAAAGATTTACACAACCCCGGCTCAGTTCCTACTGGTTCCTACCAAGAAGCCATCATGCAGCTCATTGATCTGCTTCACAAACTGTTGGGTTTCGGAGTCGGGTTCCAGCATATCCATCAACGGCTAGGCCAAAGGGCTCCCCTCAGCCAGTCCCTCCTCCTCCTCGGAACTGTCTGTCACTGATGTAGTGCTTTCTCTGCAGGCAGTCGAAGGCCCTCGGAGCTAAAACAAATTCTAAAGTTTTCATAGGGGTGGTGAAGGAGTCCATGTTTCCTCTGAGTGTTTCCATAATTTCTGAAACACGCATTCTTGGAACAAGATGGCCTCTTCCATGCATCGCTGGGACTTACGGGCCGGATTCTGCCGGCCGGCCAACCGTCAAGGTCCACAGATCGGGGGGTTCCAGCCTAGATCCATGTGCTACACCTATTCTGATTGGTACACATTTTCCTTCTGGGACAGCCTAAGGATGCTGAAACCCACCGCAACTGGTAGAGGGCGATGGGAGGAGTTCTAAGAGGGGTCACATGACCCACTTCCAGATGGCTCACCCAACCCCAGAACTTCTCCCAGTTGGTCAAATCTCCTCTTGGGGAAGTCCTATGGGGGAAAAACCCATCCCAATTGATAGAGGGCGATGAAAAGAGTTTGTAGAGGGGTCATAGGCCACCCCTTGCTTCTGGTCATGTGTCCATTTTGACCCCAGAAGAAATACCCCCAGGGGTGGGTCTTAGAGTAGCAGATGGGCAGGGCCTGACAGGTCAGGGATGGGGACAACATTTGATGGATAGTAAGCCCCTTATAATACTTACCAGAAAAGTGCTCATGGTTTGACTGCAGTTTATGCTGGCAAAACTGAGCTTTTGCAGGTATAGCTTATTCTAACCTCCCCAAGCAAAATAAGGTGTCCCAGTGAATTTTTTCTGGTATAACTGTGTCTGCACTAGGCACAGCTCACACCTCTTCACACCCCTAACCAACCTAGCTATGCTGACAAATGTTTACACCTAGCCCTAGTTTAAACGGTAATGTTCTGTCCTGGGAATCCCAGGATGTAGAAACTTGAGCTAACTTAGAGCTGCCCGTTGATATTTGCAATTTTTACTGCATTATTTTGTTCACATACATTTTAGACATGTAACAAATCTATTAGCTCATCTTATTCATCCTTCTTACCATGCAGAGTTGTTCCCTAGTTGCTAGTGCTTTGCCTACTTTAGTTTAAATGAGTAAAGCAATGGGGCTTCCAACATTTCCATAATAAGATAATTCCAGTCTAAGAAGTCTCACTGTTAAGAAATACTTCCTGTTGTGTTATTTCAGTATATTCTAAATGTGTGGGGTGAATGTACAGCTCATGAAACCAACTGGGCATAGTGCAAAAAAGCAATGTGTAAGCCCTCCTCATACAACTTGCCCATGCACCTCCATTTTAAACTGCAACGCCCTTTACTATTCCATTTCTGAACCGCTCTCTAAAGCTCCTAATTGTACGCAATTGTAATTAGGGTTTGTGATGCAGACTCTTAACCAGCAGGGACCAGGATGTGATCAAACAGACTTGGATCACTTATTACAGCAGTTCTCAACCAGGGGTCTAGAGCCCCCTAGGAGGCCTCGAGCAGGTTTCAGGGGGGCCTCCAAGCAGGGCCAGCATTAGACTCACAGGGGCCCAAGGCAGAAAGCCGAAGCCCCACCGCATGGGGTTGAAGCCCAGGTCCCTGAGCCCCGCCACCTGGGGTTGAAGCTGAAGCCTGAGCAATGTAGCTTCATGGGGGCCCCTGTGGCATGGGGCCCCCGGCAGTTGCCCTGCTTGCTACCCCCTAATGCTGGCCCTGGCTTTTATATGCAGAAAGCCAGTTACTGCAGCACAGGTGGGCTATGGAGTTTTTATAGCATGTTGGGGGCGGGTGGGGGGGGGGGTCAGAAAGAAAAAGTTTGAGAACCTCTGACTTACTACTTTGTAATGACTAAAGAAAGCAGATCTTTCAAGATAGTACGGAGTCTAGAACTCTAGCCTCTCTGCTGCCTGTGCCAGCTGGAAGAAGAGAGAGACAGCTCTGCCCTGGTAAAGTATCTGTATCATAGATGAAAAGAGCTTTGTGGTTGAAGACTGTGGACTCAATGAATGGGCTCTCCATGTGGGAACTGAAGTATACAACATGATAGGGAACAGTGCCATTTGTAACATATTGAAGGCACAGCTACTAAAACAAGTACAATGGTGACTAAAGCGGAAGAAATGCTATTAAATCTCCGTGTTCAGGAGAAAGTATTTCAATTTAACATTTAACTCTTAGGCCTTATCTTCACTAAGAAAAAAAAAGTTACATACCTTAACTCGCGTTAGCTAACTCAAAATAAAATCCTAGTGAAGAAAAGGCAGACTAGTTGTCACATGAGTTAGTAAGTCATATTAAAACCCAAGTCTTTAACTTGAACTGCAAACTCATGTGACAACCACAGTCTTCCTTGTCTTCACTAGGATTTTACTTGAAGTTGAGAACACACCTTTTTCCCTAATAAAACACTGCCTTATAGTATACCCAGCAAAACTGACTTTGCTAGGGCTTTCTTCATGCTGTTACGTGCTGCTTGGTTGTCCCCTACCACCAGAACTCAGAGAGCAATGAGACTAACCAACAAACATAACTGAAGCAAAGATTTGGACCCCAGAGTAGAATATTGTACTCTTAATAAGGGACTCCAAGAGAACAACAAGTGCATCAGAGGTGATCTGCTGCAGCAAGATCAAATTTATTTCAGTGAAGTGTTGAATTCCCAGCCAGGTTTACACAACAAACTTATGCCATCATAGCTATGTCAATCAGGGTGTAGAGAGGGTTCGTCGGGCTTCGTCACTCTCCGGGGCGGTGGGGAACCACACCGCCTCCTTTAGTCCTTGGGGAATTGGTTGGACCTCAGGAGTCCTGGCTCAAGCCGTCCGGCAGGGAGCTGAGCACACATAGGTAACAATTAGCGGATAACCAGCCCAGGCCCTGGGTCAGGGCGAGGCAGTAAAGAGTCACAGCTCAGCCCCTTAGGCAGGGGCTGAGCAAACACAGGTAAATAGCACACCCAGGCTTCAGGCTCTGAGAGGGAGACTGCCACCCACGCGTTAGGTGCCGGGGGGGTCGCAGGCCCTCCCACTCCACTGCATCCCAGCCCAGGGCCCCAGTAGCAGCCAAAGGCCCACTGCTGTGTCAGTGGGGATCCTGGCCGCAACACACTGACATGGATTCCGGCTGTGCTGCAGCCAGCCTCGGGTCAGCTGCCCCTGGGCTACTTCCCAACTCCCCCTCTGGAGGTACCTGGGTCAAGGTGGTGTCCTCACAGGGGTCAATCACCATTGGATCCTCGGGGTAGCTGACGAGGGGTAGGCTCAGCGACTCTTCTGGGTAGCTGGTGAGGGGTAGGCTCGGCGACTCTCCCACACACTAATCCATGTTGAGTACTGGCCGGTCGGGCCGGTCTCCAGGTCCGCCGCTGGTTGCTGTAGTCTCCCCAGCGGGAGCTGGGCCAGAGGCATCTGGCCTCTCCAGCAGCTGCCTCTTAGGGAGCTCTGAGATTGGGCTCTTATACTTCCTGTCCGGCCTCTGACCCTCCAGGGGCAGGCTTGGAGTGCTCTGGCTCCGCCCACTCTGGTGTCCAGCTGGGCTCATCCCTCTCCAGGGCACCAGGGAACCACACCGCCTCCTTACACAGGGTGATGAAGAGGTGTGATCCCTGACCAACACAGCTGTTCCAGCAAGAGCACCTAGTGTTGACACAGATATATTGGCAAAACTGTGTGTGATGGATTAATATTAGGGCTGTCAATTAACTGCAGTTAACTCAGGCGATTAAAAAAAATTAATCGTGATTTTAAAAAATTAATTGCAATTAATCGCACTGTTAAACAATAGAATACCAATTGAAATGTATTACATATTTTTGGATGTTTTTCTATATTTTCAAATATAATCAATTTCAATTACAACACAGAATACAAAAGTGTACAGTGCTCACTTTGTATTATTTTTTATTATAATTTTTACAGTGCAAATATTTTTAAACAAAAGAAATAGTATTTTTCAATTCACGTCATACAAGTACTGTAGTGCAATGTCTTTATCGTGAATGTGCAACTTACAAATGAAAATTTTTTGGTTATATAACATAAGAATGGGTCAGACCAAAGGTCCATCTAGCCCAGTATCCTGTCTTCCGACAGTGGCCAGTGCCAGGTACCCCAGAGGGGATGAACAGAACAGGCAGTCGTCAAGTGATCCATCCCCTGTCGCTCATTCCCAGCTTCTGGCAAACAGAGGTAGGGACACCATTCCTGCCCATCCTGAATAATAGCCGTTGATAGACCTATCCTCCATGGATTTATCTAGTTCTTTTTTGAACCGTGTTATGGTCTTGGCCTTCACAACATCCTCTGCCAAGGAGTTCCACAGGTTGACTGTGCATTGTGTGAAGAAATACTTCCTTTTATTTGTTTTAAACCTGCTGCCTATTGATTTCATTTGGTGACCCCTAGTTCTTGTCTTATGAGTAGTAAACAACACTTCCTTATCTACTTTCTCTATACCAGTCATGATTTTATAGACCTCAATCATATATCCCCTTAACTGTCTCTTTTCCAAGCTAAAAAGTCTCAGTCTTATTAATCTCTCCTGATACGGGAGCCGTTCCATACCTCTAATAATTTTTATTGCCCTTTTCTTGCCCTTTTCCAATTCCAATATATACTGCACTCAGAAACAAAACAATTTAAAACTTTACAGTCTACAAGTCCACTCAGTCCTACTTCTTGTTCAGCCAATCACTAAGACAAACAAGTTTGTTTACATTTATGGGAGATGCTGCTGCCCACTCCTTAATTACAATGCACCTGAAAGTGAGAACAGTCATTCACATGGCACTGTAGTAGCCAGTGTCATAAGATATTTACATTCCAGATGCACTATAGATTCATATGCCTCTTCATGTTTTGGCCAACGTTCCAGAGGACATGCTTCCATGCTGTTGACACTCGTAAAAAAAAGAATGCATTAATTAAATTTGTGATTGAACTCCTTGGGGGAGAATTGTATGTCTCCTGCTCTGTTTTACCCACATTCTGCCATATATTTCATGTTATAGCAGTCTTGGATGATGACCCAGCACATAGGCGCCAACTTCTGGCACCGGTGGGTGCTCTACCCATCCCCACCCTCAGCCCCGGCCCCTCCCGCCCCGCCCGCATTCCACCCCATTCCCCAAAGTCCCTGTCCCAACTCCACCCCCTCCCTGCCCCTATTGGACTCCTTCCCTAAATCGCCACCCCGGCCCTGCCTCTTCCCCACTTCCTCCCCTGAGCATACCATGTTCCCACTCCTTCCCCCTCCCTCCCAGAGTTGTTATGCCACAAAACAGCTGTTTCGTGGTGGCAAGCACTGGGAGGAGAAACGCAGCACACTCAGGGAAGGAGGCGGATGTGAGGTGAGCTGAGGCGGGGGGCAGAGTGGGGAACTTGGCTGCCGGTGGGTGCAGAGCACCAACCAATTTTTCCCAGTGGGTGCTCCAGCCCCAGAGCACCCACGGACTCGGTGCCTATGACCCAGCATATTGTTTGTTTTAAGAACACTTTCACTGCAAATTTGACAAAATGCAGAGAAGATACCAATGTGAAATTTCTAAAGATAGATACAGCACTCGACCCGAGATTTAAGATTCTGAAGTGCCTTCCAAAATCTGACAGGGATAAGGTGTGTAGCATGCTTTCAGAAGTCTTGAAAGAGCAACACTCTGATGCAGAAGCTACAGAACCCAAACCACCAAAAAAGAAAATCAACCTTCTGCTTTTGGCATCTGACTCAGATGATGAAAATGAACATGCGTTGGTCTACACTGCTTTGGATCGTTATTGAGCAGAACCCATCATCAGCATGGTCACATGTCCTGTGGAGTTGTGGTTGAAGAATCAAGGGACATTTGAATCTTTACCTCTTCTTGCATGTAAATATCTTATGACGCCAGCTACAACAGTGCCATGCAAACCCCTGTTCTCACTTTAAGGTGACATTGTAAACAAGAAGCAGGCAGCATTATCTTCTGCAAATGTAAACAAACTTGTTTGTCTGAGCAATTGGCTGAACAAGAAGTAGGACTGAGTGGGCTTGTAGGCTCTAACATTTTACATTGTTTTATATTTGAATGCAGGGATTATTTTTTGTACATAATTCTAGATTTGTCAGTTCAACTTTCATGATAAAGAGATTGGACTACAGTACTTGTATTAGGTGAATTGGAAAATACTTTTTCTTTGTTTTTTACAGTGCAAATACTTGTAATAAAAAATAACTATGAAGTGAGCATTGTACACGTATTCTGCATTGTAATTGAAATCAATATATTTGAAAATGTAGAAAACAGAATATCATTTATTTAAATATTTTTCAATTATTCTTTAACAGCACGATTAATTGCGATTAATTTTTTTTAATCGCAATTAATTTAGTCACTTGACAGCCCTAATTAATATATGTCTGCATATTATCTGTATCAATCTGCAACCTCCATTTTGTTTTTATTTGTATTTATTTTTTTGTGAAGGCCATTTTGATTGTAAATCTGTTCTGTGCTTTCACCTTGGTGCTGTAGCCTTCATATTGAGCTTGAAATACATAGGAGGTATTAGGAGAAATTCTTGCACCTAGCAGAGGGCTAACAATGGAGGGTCATTAAACCTTGGTGACCTTCCATTCAAATGGAAGCACCCTCAGATAAAGGACTGACTACCACCAAAGGAAGTCCTCTTCTCCCAGGTGGGCTGGTAACCAAGCAACAAATCACCTGATGGGAGATTTTGGTCACCTGATGAGCACTTGAAGCAGATGAGAGAGGTCACCTGACAGACACCACTGGAAGTTATAAAATGGCATGGTGTGCTCTGAGTAGCTGTGTCTTAATGAACAGAATAAGAAGGCAAAACTGAGGTGGAGTAAGGAAGAAAGGAGAGGGGATAGAGCAGAATCCTGGATTTCCTGAATAGACACTGAGTGAATCTCAAAGGGCTCTTAGAATGGTGAGTAAAGTGAGGCAGGGATTTTCATGCAAGGTGTTTCTTATTTTGCATAGATCTGAATATCTCTTGTGTTGTCTATGAGTAAAGTGTGATAGGTTTAGAATTCCTCTGGCAAGGTCTGTGTTTTCTTGCTTCAACTATCACACGTTCCCAAGGGGTTAAACTATAAACCAGAGTACCCACACGGACAAAGTTCTGGGAAAGAGTGTGCTTGAGCTACTAGGGTGTCTTGGGGAATCATCACTGGTCCTGGGGCACAGGGCAGCTGTACTTTGGGGTCTCCTGAGAAGTGATACCAGACAGAGAGTCTAAGTCCAGGAAGTAAGCCTAGAGGCCAAAGAAAGAGAATGGATGAAGCCTGCTGAGACCCAGGGGCGCTCAGAAACACATCAGATCCTAGCTTTGGATCCAAGCACAGCAGCCTGGTGAGAGTCCAGCAAGGGGGAGTTCGCTCAGGTCTGTGACACTACACTTCTGCAGGTATAACTCATTTCCCACAGGGAGGCTGGAATATAAAGCACAATATAAGATGCATCCATACTAGGACTGCTTTGCTGGTATAGCATACTGGTATCACTAAACCAGCAATGCACTCCTAGTGTAGACCAGGCCTCAGAAGTATAAGCCCAATTTTCCAAGCTTATGCAAAGCAGAGACTTGAAGAGAGATAGCAGAGCATCTACTTGATGCCTTTGCTTTCACTAGTTAACATGCAGGAAGCACAGTGATTCCAGATTACGATATCTAAAATACATGAAGAACTTTCCCAAAATTCATATGTTCAAATGCAAGGTTCTGGTTTTAGTCCATATCTAAAAGTGGCTAAAGATTTGCCTTCTAAATTTGGCCATGACTTTCATGGTTTTCATGTTCTTTTAAAGATATCCATGATTTTTAAATATCAAATGAGAGGTGTACTAATACCTTTTCAACTAGATGGATTACTAGTTTGACGTTTTATTCAAGAGGATGAATGTGATAGTGTGGTGCTTTCGGGAACTTATTGTTACAATTTATGAATTATCATTGATGTTATGAAGTTGTCGGTATGAAAATTGCTGTATAATGAATGGTTTCAGAGTAACAGCCGTGTTAGTCTGTATTCGTAAAAAGAAAAGGAGTACTTGTGGCACCTTAGAGACTAACCAGTTTATTTGAGCATGAGCTTTCGTGAGCTACAGCTCACTTCATCGGATGCATAGCATATCGTGGAAACTGCAGAAGACATTATATACACACAGAGACCATGAAACAAAACTTCCTCCCACCTCACTCCCCCGCTGGCAACAGCTTATCTAAAGTGATCCTCAAGTAGAGCCATTTCCAGCACAAATCCAGGTTTTCTCACCCTCCCCCCCCCCCCCCACACACACACACATACATACAAATTCACTCTCCTGCTGGCAACAGCCCATCCCCCTTTGAAACCCCTCTTTATAATGCGCATGATAATCAAGGTGGGTCACCTCCAGCACTAATCCAGGTTTTCTCACCCCCCCCCCCACACCCCCTCCTTTTCCAAAAACCACACACATAAACTCATTCTCCTGCTGGCAACAGCTCATCTTACAATGTGCACAGCAATAATCCAAGTTTAACCAGAACGTCTTGGGGGGGGTTTTGCAGGAAAAAAAACAAGGGGAGACAGGCTACCTTGCATAATGACTTAGCCACTCCCAGTCTCTATTCAAGCCCAAATTAATAGTATCCAATTTGCAAATGAATTCCAATTCAGCAGTTTCTCGCTGGAGTCTGGATTTGAAGTTTTTTTGCTTTAAGATAGCGACCCTCATGTCTGTGATTGCGTGACCAGAGAGATTGAAGTGTTCTCCGACTGGTTTATGAATGTTATAATTCTTGACATCTGATTTGTGTCCATTTATTCTTTTACGTAGAGACTGTCCAGTTTGACCAATGTACATGGCAGAGGGGCATTGCTGGCACATGATGGCATATATCACATTGGTGGATGTGCAGGTGAACGAGCCTCTGATAGTGTGGCTGATGTTGTTAGGCCCTGTGATGGTGTCCCCTGAATAGATATGTGGGCACAGTTGGCAACGGGCTTTGTTGCAAGGATAGGTTCCTGGGCTAGTGGTTCTGTTGTGTGGTATGTGGTTGTTGGTGAGTATTCGCTTCAGGTTGGGGGGCTGTCTGTAGGCAAGGACTGGCCTGTCTGCCAAGATTTGTGAGAGTGTTGGGTCATCCTTCAGGATAGGTTGTAGATCCTTAATAATGCGTTGGAGGGGTTTTAGTTGGGGGCTGAAGGTGACGGCTAGTGGCGTTCTGTTATTTTCTTTGTTAGGCCTGTCCTGTAGTAGGTGACTTCTGGGAACTCTTCTGGCTCTATCAATCTGTTTCTTCACTTCCGCAGGTGGGTACTGTAGTTGTAAGAATGCTTGATAGAGATCTTGTAGGTGTTTGTCTCTGTCTGAGGGGTTGGAGCAAATGCGGTTGTATCGCAGAGCTTGGCTGTAGACGATGGATCGTGTGGTGTGGTCAGGGTGAAAGCTGGAGGCATGTAGGTAGGAATAGCGGTCAGTAGGTTTCCGGTATAGGGTGGTGTTGATGTGACCATCATTTATTAGCACTATAGTGTCCAGGAAGTGGATCTCTTGTGTGGACTGGACCAGGCTGAGGTTGATGGTGGGATGGAAATTGTTGAAATCATGGTGGAATTCCTCAAGGGCTTCTTTTCCATGGGTCCAGATGATGAAGATGTCATCAATATAGCGCAAGTAAAGTAGGGGCGTTAGGGGACGAGAGCTGAGGAAGCGTTGTTCTAAATCAGCCATAAAAATGTTGGCATACTGTGGGGCCATGCGGGTACCCATAGCAGTGCCGCTGATCTGAAGGTATACAATGAATGTGCCTCTATCTGTGTGAGACAAGGTGGGTAAGTTAATATCTTTTATTGGACCAACTTCTGTTGGTGAGAGAGACAAGCTTTCAAGCTACACAGAGCTCTTCTTCCTGGGATCAACCTCTGTCTCTATGTCCACCATTGCTGACAAGCCTTAAGTATGTATCTCCCTGACCAGGTACAATGGTGGATCTTTAGAACTCAAAGACCACCTGTTTTGGGTAAAGCACTTTTGGACAGTGAGTTTGCTGCAGCCTAGGAGAAGATACTTCTTCCTGTGGTCAGAAGGAGGAGGAAGTAGAGAGAGTGGAAATCCCCCAAGCAGGTCAAAGAGAGAGAGGTGACCAAACAGAAGGTTATAAAAGGACTCACAAGGGGAAGACTTAGACATGCAGGAAGTTTGGGCAGAAGGGGGAAGGAGACAAACAAGCAAAGACCAAAAGGGGCAAGCTCAGGGAGAGGGGAGGAGAAGGCACCACATTTCAGAACTCAAGGCATGCACTGTAGCAGAGGAAACTGGATGGCCCCAGACAACCCTGATCCCACCCCAGAGAATGCTCTGGAGTGGTGAGGAAACCAAGGCAGGGAAGTGCAAGGAGGGTGTATTATTTTTGTATATATCTGTGTAATTTTTATGCTTTTAAAGAGAGCAAAAGTTCTGTAAAATCCTGTGCTAAGTGTCTGTGTGTTATATGCTACTCCTATCACATGTTCCCTTTAAGAGGTAAACCAGAAGGCTCACATCTTGAGGTAGAAGTCTGGGATAGGATGTGTTTGCTATGGGGAGAGTTGGAAGGGTAAGCATGGGTTCAAGAGGCTGGCTGGGCAAGTGTCCACATGGTTGCAACTTTCAGGAGGGGATGCCAGAGAGTGTGCCCAGGGGCCCAAAGACAGCAACAGTGCCTGAACTGCGTTCAGATTCAGGGATCTTAAAACACTCGGACTCAATGGCTGGTTCCCCACAAGCAATCCGGTGAATGATGAGAATTGGGGTGGCCATCTGGACCTGTGACAGACAGTAACAGCTATGAGTTCAGATTCACTGAGGTCTGGAAAGTTACTCCCTGGCATTCATAGATGACTAAAGGACTACTGGAACTCCATGGCAAAAGGCCAAACCTGTCGTGTTCTCAAGGACAGCTTTAATTCCACAGAGTGAAAAGAGAAGTTAAAAAATAAACAATCAAAACTTAGCCAGGTTGAGTTTACAAGGTCAGATCCAGTTTAACTATTTCTCTGTTCAAACCTATTTACTCAGGGGTGGACTGGCTGGTTCACAGGCTAGGACATTATGCTACAACCTCAAACAACGTGCCAAGAGTCTAAAATGCCTTAAGCTGCTTAAATAGCTTTAATGGCTTTAAGCAGCTTTGAAAACTTAGGCACTTAAAGCTTATAAAGGAGCTTAAGGTGCTTATGCCACTCTAGGACTTAAAGATGGCCCAAGGGTGTTGCTCCTCCGCTGGATGAGTGAAGGGGAGCTGGCCCTGTGCTGTTGAATGAAGGAGTGCTGCTGCCAGAGAGGGAGTGAAGAGGAACCATCTTTGGTGCTACTCCCCTGCTGGGTCACTGAAGGCAAGATACCACATCTCAACCATGCCTGTACCTTCTGCCATGGTGAACCAGATCCTCAGCTAGTATAAATCAGTGTAGCTCCACTGAGGCTGAGCATAAGCTTTCGTGAACTACAGCTCACTTCATCGGATGAAGTTTTGAGGGAGAGCTTTGGTGTGATTTTCAGTGGGTATGTCTACACAGCAATGAAAAACCCCTGGGTGGCCATATCAGTTGACTTCAGGCTAAGGGGCTTGGGCTTACGGGGCTGTTTAAGTGTGGTGTAGACATCCAGGCTTGGGCTGCAGTCCTGGCTCTAGGACCCAGCGAGATGGAGGGTCGCAGAGGTTGTTTGCAGCCCCAGTTGGAATGTCGACACCGCAATTAAACAGCCCTGAAACCCAAGCCCCACTAGCCCAAGTCAGCTGGCACAGGCCAGCCACCGGTGTCTAATTGCAGTGTAGACATACCCAGTAAGACATTTCCAGGTTCCCTAATGCCAATTGTCTCAGCAGTCTAAGAGGTGATTTCTCTTCTTGTCTAGAAAATGTGTAACTCTCTCTTCCCTTATTGTTGTCACTCTGTGCTCAGGGCTTCTTTAAACTCTGCCAAATATCTAGGCTTGGAAGGATTAGATTTGTAGAGGTAAATGTCAATAAATATCTATACACAGTGAAATAATCTGTTAGTCTTTAAGGTGCCACTGGACTCGTTGTTGTTTTTACTGTACACAGAAAAACTGACAAATATTTCCATTGATAAATTATCAAAATTTAGATAGGCAAAGTAAAATGCTGTTTGTATATTTTGATGTATGATGTTGACAATTTGTGTTGTAATGGTTATAAAATGTAGACTGTTGGAATGTCAGCACCTACTGTCATTATATTATTACTCTCTCAACCTCCATAATTTCCCAAAACTGTGATCATTTAAATAGGTAAAATTTTTAAAAAGTTTAAAACTCCTAATTTTGTTCAACACAGAAAATTAAATCAGTAAAAATAGAAAAAATGCTTTAAACAATATTGATCAAAATTATCAAAATAATCATATTCTGCCAACCCTATAAATATCTTAGTAGTTGTCTATTGAATATGTTCTGAAGACTATAACTTTGTTCTCAAACTTTTTGTTTTAAACAAATACATTATCCTACAGTCATTACCACAGCCACTATAGCGTTATTATTGAAAGAGTTAGTGTTTTGGACCATTGCTGTAGAATAGAGTAATATCCTTTATTATACTATCCCTCAAAGAGGAATAGCCACATGTTCAGTGCTATAGTTGTTCTTAAATTAGAAGTGAGAAGAAAGAGGGGAAAACCCAACAGGAAAACATAACTATTCTTTTTTTCATTCTGAAAAGGTGTTTATATTTTCCTTTCTCAGTAACTCAGTAACAGCCTGAGAGATTTTCCTTAAATTGGAAGGAAAAAACCCTCATCCTTGGGTGTCAAGGTTCCTTCCCCATTCTGAACTCTAGGGTACAGATGTGGGGACCTGCATGAAAACCCCCTAAGCTTATTTTTACCAGCTTAGGTTAAAACTTCCCCAAGGTACAAACTATTTTACCTTTTGCCCTTGGACTTTATTGCTGCCACCATCAAGCGTCTAACAAATATATAACAGGGAAAGAGCCCGCTTGGAAACGTCTTTCCCCCCCAAAATCCTCCCCAAACCCTACGCCCCCTTTCCTGGGGAAGGCTTGATAAAAATCCTCACCAATTTGCATAGGTGAACACAGACCCAAACCCTTGGATCTTAAGAACAATGAAAAAGCAATCAGGTTCTTAAAAGAAGAATTTTAATTGAAGGAAAAAGTAAAAAGAATCACCTCTGTAAAATCAGGATGGTAAATACCTTACAGGGTAATCCGATTCAAAACATAGAGAATCCCTCAAGGCAAAACCTTAAGTTACAAAAAGACACAAAATAAGCTGTGCTGAATGGAATGGATATTACTGTTTTTATCAGCCATTTAAACAAAACAGAATCTGACGCATATCTAGCTAGATTACTTACTGAGTTCTAAGACTCCATTCCTTTTCTGTTCCCAGCAAAAGCATCACACAGACAGAGAAATTTTTGTTTCTCCCCCCCTCCAGCTTTGAAAGTATCTTGTCTCCTCATTGGTCATTTTGGTCAGGTGCCAGTGCGGTTATCCTAGCTTCTTAACCCTTTACAGGTGAAAGGGTTTTTCCTCTGGCCAGAAGGGATTTTAAAGGTGTTTACCCTTCCCTTTATATTTAGGACACTTGGGTCCAGCCTAAGTTTGGAAAGTTTCAGCCCTAAAAGACAGGTTTCAGAGTAGCAGCCATGTTAGTCTGTATTCACAAAAAGAAAAGGAGTACTTGTGGCACCTTAGAGACTAACAAATTTATTTGAGCATAAGCTTTCGTGAGCTACAGCTCACTTCATCGGATTTCTGATGTAGTGAGCTGTAGCTCACGAAAGTTTATGTTCAAATAAATTTGTTAGTCTCTAAGGTGCCACAAGTACTCCTTTTCTTTTTGTGAATACAGACTAACATGGCTGCAGCCCTAAAAGAGAATTTTTCATAAATATAAGCAAGAGAAAACAGGGAAGTTTCTCTGCAACCTTAACTATAGTGTTTGTTATCACAGATAGCATTATGCATTATGCCAGGTTTACAGACCATGATTCAGCAAAGCACTTAAACATGTACTTAGCTTTAAATAGGAATTTAATTCCCATTGGCTTCTATGAAACTTTAACTTATGGTTAAGTGCTTTGCTGAATCAGGTCCATAGTTATGTTCTGGGTTCACATTCCACTGTGTCTTGACTGATAACACTTATTTATTTATTTTATTTTACATTTCACACTGATCTGATTAATAAGATAACAGATATCCATTGATCAGCTGATGTACATGAAGCTCTCAAGCCTGTTGCTGGGCAGATCACCGGGTGCTAGCAAATTGCCAGCCCTGTTGCCAGGCAGATCACCAGCTGTTGTTGAGCTGCCAGGAATTTGTTGGTCCAATTTCTAGCTGCTCACACTACAAAAATTAAAGGGCTGGTATGTTTATCCTTCCTCCCCCACAGCAGGGCTGCAATCTCCTTGAAGATTGTTTTGTTCCTCCTGTTTAGGATCACAGCTGACCTCTTCCCCTCCTTTGAGCTCACCAATTTCTAACAGGGAAAATGTGAGAGCATGAGCAAAGTTGCTTCTTCTTGTTGTTCCCCTCACTTTCATCCCTTGCTCATCTCACCCCAAAGCTTCCCGCCTTCTATCCACCCCTAACTTTTTAAAATAATGTTTTTAACCTTATATAGAACTTGCTAACTTTTAAAAACAACCTTTTTTCCCTCACTACCGATGTTTTTGCAGACCATACTCCCGCAAGTTCCACAGATGGCTTCATCTGACTGCTGGATATAGAGTGGATTTTCTATGTCTTTCAAAGCAAACATTTGTGGATGTTGAGAAATGTATGGAAATCTCAACACCAACCCAACTCTTGGACTCTGCTCAAAGCCAGACCGAGAGCAAGGTTGGTCTTGATATTTTAGGACAGGAGCCAGAATCCACAATATTAAATCCTGCTTGACTGACCTTCCCACTCACATTCTTGAGTCTACAATTTACCCTAGCTGCCAGTCACCACTGTGTTCACTTCAAAAACATACACCCCTCACTCTGATGACTATGGGGAATGCTGGGTGAACAAGTCAAACAGTCATCAAGTAACCTGAGTCAAGGACTTGCAGGGGCTAAATGTAGAAGGCACAACAGGAGCAATCATTAGAAATGAGGGAGAATGTGAATGTACAGCAGATGTTCCAGTCACCTATGGGGCAGGTGACAGAATTCAGAGAGGAAGAAACTACAAGATGTGTGCATATCAGCTCAGTCTGAGCACACTTCACCAGAAGCTAGGCCACCCAGTTCATACTTAATGTTACCAATGCTAGTACAGTCCAAAAACTGCCGCATCATATGGTATGCTGTATGGGCTATGATCGTTTGCTCCTCACCTGAGAGAACTGATTATCGGTTGGCTTTGAACTGCAATAGTATTCTAGTTAACCTATGAAGTAAATGGACTTTTGTTTGATTTGTAACCACCTGAAGCTATAACGCATTCCAACTGGGGAAATTCAATGCCATAATATACTGTTGTTCACACACCTTCAAAGGAATAAATGAGAGGAGAATTTTACCCACTGTATATTAAGTTTGAACAGTCTAGCTAATTGAAAATATTATATATGTACAATGTGGATAAATTATGAGAACCAATGTTCCTGTATATACCTTGATTAGCTTTCTGCTTTCTTTGTTAAAGAAAATTTGCTTTATTTAAGACAATTTGGTTTACTAGCTATTATGGGAGCAAATTGTTGTGAGCCTTTCTGAAGAAAAGGAAAATTAAACTCTTACCTTAGCGAAGTAGAGTGGAGTTAAAGGTATTCAGTCTGGAGCACTCTGTCAAATACTTGAGGGAGCAGGGCTGCCAAAAGATGCTGCCAAGTGTATGTTGCCAAGTGCTTGCTGCAATCACAGTGGAGCAAAGGGACAAGTCTAGAGGCCTAGAGAGGTTGGCAGGTGTAGGGGACTGCTAGTGACAAGCCAAAAAGGAAATAACAAAATCCCTGCTTACAGATTTTATCATCTCCCTTATTGTGTTCTTAGATATATCTGGAGCTTGATAAAATCTTAAAGAGGAATGAGTTTTTATATGCATAGAATGAACAAGGTATTTTTTAATAGTAATGCATGACATTTCCATACTCTTGCTTCAGAGTAACAGCCGTGTTAGTATGTATTCGCAAAAAGAAAAGGAGTACTTGTGGCACCTTAGAGACTAACCTTGCTTGTGTCCTATCAGTCATTTCTTGGGAATAATACTGTAGCACAAATGGTAGACCTATGAAATCAATGATTTAACTGAAACAAATATCTGAGATGACACTTTCTCATAAGTAAGGTGACCAGATGAAAAATCAGGACAGGGTTATAGGCATCTATATAAGACAGAGCCCTGAATATTGGGACTGTACCTATAAAATCGGGACATTTGGTTACCCTACTCATAAGTGCATGTAGCATGTGTCAGCCTTTACATGCTCAGCAATAGCTCCCACGCAACCTGGGACGTTAGTACATGTTTCATTGAGAGGGAATTCTGGCCAGGACAGCAAAAGTTGATCCCCTTTTTCTTTTGAAAAGCATCATGAGATCTTCAACTTATTCCTGGCCAGCCCCCAGAAATTGGTCATATTTTATTAGTAGCTTTGAAAATGTTCTAGATGCTGTACAGACATTCAGGAAGACAGTAGCCGTCCCAAAGAGTTTGCAATGTACAAGAAAAGTGATCACAGTGATGGCTGGCATGTGACTTGTTAGTAACAATGTATTTTTAATGTACACATACAAATGATGTTAAAAGAACATTATTAAGGTTTCAAAGTCAAGCATTAAGAAATTAGGAAATGTCAGAATTAAGGTTGCCTATGCAACCTTAAAAACTACATTAAATGACATTTTTAAGGTTACAAAGCCAAGCCCTTAAAAGTTAGGAATCACCTGAATCACAGTTGCCTGTGCAGTTCAAGGCCTGTTACACAATCTTAATTCTGCCCCTTATGAATGTGTGTCATGTTACAGTCTTTAATTACATGATCGCATAATGTTTAGGTGGGAAGAATATGGAGTGTAATCAGGACATTAGGGTAAACACTTTTAATCTCGTTAAAAGTGTCATGGCATCTTTAACCACCCTACTGACCCTTGTACGTATGTAACGCTGATGGACCCTGGTCGTCAACGGTCAGGATTGAACTGGGGACCTCGGGAGCTTCATGCATGAGCCTCTACTGCATGAGCTAAAAGCCAGCTGGCTCTTAGCTAAGGCTGTAGAGCAGACTCATTTAACGCTCTCTAAGTGGTCTCGGTGCCACTAGAAGGAACAGAACACCACACCCAGGAGGTGTGTGGCTTACACATGCATAAAGTATGCCCTCGCAAAAAAAGAGGTTATGATCTGAATCACCTCAGGCCATGCTGGAAGATTATTCACTTCATGCCATGATACTGACTCACTCCCATCATCCTCTGCCCTAGTATGGGCCTGACTCATGTTATTATCTAGCATTGGTACAGTTAAATAGGAGAAAAGTTACTTGTAAAATACTTATAAATGTATTTTATTCCTAAGGAATACTCATTACTAATTACTGTACATACTAAAATATTTCCCCCCCAGTCTAGTAATTTTTTTGGTAAGGAAATGGTGGCTCACTATCCTAGTAGGAAGTGAAACTCTACCATATGAGGAGATGTTGTTGTGGACCTTCTTTCAACCTGCATCTAATCTGATGTGTGAGAGGTTAGTCTATAATGAGGAACCTGGAACCAAAATACCCTATACAGAATTATTAGAAAATACGAGATCAGTCCTACATTTGATGTGGCCCCCCTTTTAGTAATTGGGCCTACAAACTTGCCCACTGTAAGTTCAACTGTGAAAAGTATGTAAAAGTTCATAAAATGTCACAATAACCTATAACAAATTTTGATGGGGGAGAGAAATTGAATTAGTTTAAACAAAAAGGCCTACTGAGATAACTCAAGGGTTATGTTAAATCATGCTTTCTTAAAAACAGAAGATATGGAGTCAGAAATTAATTAACCAAAATTGGTGTGTCTGACAGTAGGCCTAACTGGTGGACAAAATAATGAGGGGATGGGCTAGTCTACTCACCATTCCCTTTGTGGGTCCTTTTTTTTCCCCTCCTCTAAGAGAGGAGGTGGGAAATAGAGAAGAATCGATGTGCACAACTGGAGTGAGCTTTAGCATCATGTCTACCACCTTTGGTTCCTAGAGCCCAGACCTTCATCACTCTCATCCTGAGAGAAGATCTGACCAGACTGAACTAAAGAGAGAGGGACCCAAATAACATTCCCACCATGATCAGCTCCCAAAGTGAATCCCAAATACTACCAGAAATGAAATGGGAATGGATGTTAACAACCAGAGCAACAACAACAGCTCCAGCCCATCTCAACTAACTTCTTCTCTTTTTCCCAAAAGGACAGTTATCACCATCTTTGTTATCTTCTACGAAACTGTCAAATATGGGTTTTTTCCTTCTAAAACTCCCTCCAGCTAAAGGGAAAGGGACCAAGGGATGTTTTTTAAAATAAAAGCCTTATTGGGTGCTTTACATTTCAAATACTTGCACTGTTTTTTCTTCTTTTCTGTATCTTTAAGAAAAAGTTAAAAGGATGTTTAAAGGTGTGTTTGCCATGGTACTAAGTAGGCTGAGGTCTCTATACCAAACCCTGAACCTTGTTTAACACTGTTTAATATTGGACAGAGAGTGGGTTAGGTTAACATCTTTGGTCCATTTATTCCATCTAAATTAATACAATGCCCCCCACACACGGACAGTTATTGCACTCTACAACTCAATTTAATCTTGCATATTTGCCGTATATCGTGTGCAGATAATACTTGTGTGATATATTGTGTCTGTGCCAAAATATTTTTTATATAAAAATGTCAAATAAGAAAAGACAGTTCAGCCATACAAGGATGTGATCGCTACAAAAACTGCCACAATAGAAAAGAGTTAGTTTACAAGGTCAGATTATGAAAAAGGCCCTGTTTGTGCTAACTGGCCTCTCTTCTCTCCTAGAGTTCAGAAAGCCACATATCAGAACCAGGGCTGGTCGAAAGAGGATTTTGTTGCATTTTATTTTTTTTAGTGGGAAATTTACAAAAGTTTTTTGATTAAAGAAAAATAAAAACTGAGCATTTTTAAGGGTTTTGGAAACAGCAATGAGATTTTGTTTCCTTTTGTTAAAACTGAAAAAATATTTGACAAAAAATGGCTTTATGGGAAAAAAAGTTTTTGCAAAACATTTTCAAAAATTTTTTTATCTGCTCACATGGGAATCTTGAATGAGGGTATGGAAGTCAGCATCAGGGCATAAGGCAACCTGTGACCACTGGAGAACAAAACTTTCCTTGAGGTCAGATTTTCCCATAACTACCTACTCCCAGGTCTCTTGCAATTTCCGCTGAAGCATCTAGTGCTGGCCCTGGTCAGTGACTTCATAATGGACTAGCTGGACCTCAGGTCTGATCCAGTCTGGCAATTCCTATATTCCAAGACAGCCCTGTGACTTGATTACTATGCCATTTAAATAGCTAACTTTTTCCTAATACAGCTTGATTTATTTTTTAGCTTACCTTTGTTTCTAATATGTGACTTTTTTTGGATCACATAGGTATGAGTGGTAATGATTTTTTAAATTGTGCTCTATTCCCTATTAGGTGAAATCCAAGGAGAGTTTAAGTGGGACGTAAGTGGTGTATAGCACATGTTGGCCCTCTGTAGAAGGGTGAATTGCACTCTGTTGTGACTCTCAGTTGTGACTGGGGTTCACAGCACAATTGTAGAACTTAGGTTCCACCGCTGAATTTGTTCCCCTTCACTCAAATATCTCCATTAGTGCATGAGTTATATCACTGGCTCCCAGTCTGTGAGATCTATTACCAGTGTACATATTTCAGGCCTTTGTGAGTGGCATTCTGAATTTGATGAGATTTTTTCTTCTATGATGTGATTGGCCATTGCAGCCTACCTCCTGTTCAGTTCTGTTCACTCTAAACCACAGTGGAGTGTGCGTTATTTCAAACTGATAAAAGAACTGGGGTATTAGAGGCAGCATACTCTGGTGACTGTGACACTAGACTGGGATGCAGAATATGTGGGTTCTCTTTCCAGTTCTACCGTTGAACTGGTGTGTGACCTTGGGCAAGTCACTTTGTCTATTTGTGCCTCTTTCTCCTCTCCCAATTAGGCCCAATGAAATATTTGTGAAGTTCTAACGCCTTAATATACACACACTTTGATCTAGGATTATTTAATTACTGGGCTATACGTAATGTAATGTGATGGCAATCAACAGGTTTATAGATAAGTGAAGACAATGTCATTAACATTCCCTTTGAACTAAAACAAGTGAATTGGTCCATGCATACTAATACATTTAACATTTCTTAGATTTTCACACACAAGTGAAATGGTCTGGCTCCAAACTGAGTGGTCTGTCAGCCTCACACCTCTGTAAAAGGTGGTATTCCAGAATTAAATGCTGAATCCACAATGTTAAATTGGCTTTCTGAATTCAGCAAATCAGATGATGTGTCGACATTCAGTGTCTGAACAAGGTTGTTGCAAGACATTCTGTTACATTGCAATAGAACTACAGACAAACATTGTTACACCAGCTAACAGTAAATGTCCGAATATTTTAATTGGATTGCCGGTCATGGGATAATTCCTTCAAAATTAAGACTCTCCTGAAAAAACTAGGATGGGCAGCAACCCAAAGCCGTTGTCTCTGATGAAAGGTATATCGTGCATTCCCCTGTTACTATTATACTAATCTTTTAGTAATGCTGATGTACTTCGAAGTGGTTTTTAATTTTTAGAACTCAGGAACTTATTTTTATATAAAGCCTGCCTGATTCACCACTATTTTTCTGATGCAACTGGAATGCTGCTTGATAACACCATTTCTTTTATGTGTAATGTATCAGTACATGACTGTCACAGGACTGAGGTTTGACTAGGGAATTACTGTGATATCACTGGTTTCAGAGTAGCAGCTGTGTTAGTCTGTATTCGCAAAAAGAAAAGGAGTACTTGTGGCACCTTAGAGACTAACCAATTTATTTGAGCATAAGCTTTCGTGAGCTACAGAAAGCTTACGCTCAAATAAATTGGTTAGTCTCTAAGGTGCCACAAGTACTCCTTTTCTTTTTGTGATATCACGACATCTAGCTTGAGATATTTATGGTGGCTGTTTGTAGAGAATTTTGAATAACTAAGTTTTTAGTAGATTGTAATGTCACTAAGGAATTTCTCTCTCCCTGTCTGTCACATTTTTTCCTGACAACAATTGATGTGTAGAGACATTTTCTCCATTTTAAGGATTGTCTCTTTGGCTCCATGTGATTTTCCCCCCCACACCCCAAACGCCTCCAAAATTTTCCTTAAACTATGGTGAAATTGTCCCTTAGCTTGAGATACTTATCATGGTCATCTACACAAATCACTAGAAAATTTATTATACAAAATAATTCTGCTCTGGCTGAGTCTAAAGGATGGGCTACAGTCAATGATTTAATAGTCCCTTTCTATTTTTGTCTTGTATATATTTACATAATTTTGTCATAGCTGGCTTGTTCTAGCTGAAAAATGTATTGGCTTTTTTCTTAGAAGATCATTTAAGAGTGCTTTTACTACACTCCTGTTTTGTTTATATTATTCCCTCAGGGCAAAAGGTTGTCTCCCTGACACATCTATATCAGTTGTAAGAAAGTAGCATATTATCACAGGTTCATTTTTACATTAATCCTCCCTGGGTTATCAGTCTTGATTGTGAATAATCAGGGAGAAGTTAAGAAATTATACATTTTATACTATTTCAAACATTCTTTCCTGCAAACTAAGGAAACAAAACAATAGCTGTAAAAAACTACAAATAAGGACATTTGGCCAGATCCTGCAGAGGAGTAAATTGGTATAGCTCTATTTCAGTGGGCTATGTCAATTACACTAGCTGAGGTTCTGGTCCCTAACTCATCCTTATTACAGAAGGAAACATTTTTTTTATGTTCAGGAAAATTGATGAATAATTGTCCTCTCCTAAAAACTTTAATTTTTCCTTGCAAGCTTTGGTAAGTTACCTCTGGACTCGGAGATACACACTGCTTGCTGCAGTTTCCAAGGCTTGGTCTACACACTACCAACATATGTCCGCATAACTATGTCACTCGGGTGTGGAAAATCTGGGATGTGTGTAGACAGCACTATCTCAACAGGAGGGCTTATCCTGTCAGCACAGTGACTGCCTCTGGGGCGAAGCTCTCCTGTTGGCGTAGGTAGCATCTTGAACAAACGCTACAGCAGTGCAGCTGCACCAGTGCAACTGCGTTGCTGCAGCACTGTAAGCGTAGACAAGCCCTGAGTCTCTCTTGCTCAGGGCATGGCTACACTGGAAACTTCAGAGCGCTGTCACGGCAGCGCTTTGAAGTGCGAGTGTGGTTGTGCACAAGCACTGGGCGAGAGCTCTCCCAGCACTCCCAGTAGTCCACCTCCACGAGGGGATTAGCTCCCAGCGCTCAGAGCCTGTTTACACCAGCTTTAAAGCGCTCTGACTTGCTGCACTCGGGGGTGATTTTTCACACCCCTGAGGGGAAAGTTAGAGCGCTATAAAATGACAGGTTTCAGAGTAGCAGCCGTGTTAGTCTGTATTCGCAAAAAGAAAAGGAGGACTTGTGGCACCTTAGAGACGAACCAATTCATTTGAGCATAAGCTTTCGTGAGTTACAGCTCACTTCATCGGATGCATTTTATAAAATGTAAGTGTACCCAAGCCCTCAGTGTGCTCTGTCAGCATCTCCGCTCTGGGCAACTGCTGAGAACCCATTCAACCCTTCTTCCCTAAGCCAGCTTCTTAGGGTGTGTCCACACAGCAAGTGGCAGCCTATGGCAGTGGCCTCAGGGTATGTCTACACTGCAGTTAGACACCCGTGGCTGGCCTGTGCCAGCTGACTTGTGCTTGTGGGGCTCAGGCAGTGGAGCAGTTTAGTTGATTGTAGACTTTCAGTCTCAGGATGGAGCCCAGGCTCTAGGATCCTGCGAGTTGGAGGGTCCCAGAGCTCAGGCTGCAGCCCAAGCCCAGAAGTCTACAGTGCAATGAAACATCACTGCAGCCTGAGCCCCGGGAGACTGAGCCAGCAGGCACAGGCAAGTCATAGGTTTATAACTGCAGTGTAGACATACCCTCAGAGCCCAAGGTGACAGACTACAGTGCTAAACATAGTTGTATAGACGTTACTGCTAGGGCTTCAGAGCCCACCTAACCCTAGGCTTCCCAGTAGGAAGTGGATAGAAGAACTAAGGCCTGGTCCACACTACACTACATCAACTCACTGTAAGCATCTACATTAAAATGATATAACTCGCCCACTACACCGACTTAATAACTCCACCTCTGTGAGAGCCGTAGTGCTTAAGTCAATGTAGTTAGGTCAAGTCAGTGTCAATGTAGACACTGGATTGCTTACATCGGTGGCTCTCAACTAGGAGTATGCATACTCCCAGAGGTGCTGGAACAGTTTTTATAGTGGGGGTGCTGAGAAGCATCGGACCAAACTGGAAACCCTGAATATAATCAAAACCACTTCAAGCCAGGGGGTGTGGCAGCATCCCTAGTTCCAGTACCTATGCATATCTCTGGTGGGATACAGAGGTCTTCCAGGGGGTACATCAACTCATCTAGATATTTGCCTAGTTTTACAACAGGCGACATAAAAAGCACTAGTGAAGTCAGTACAAACTAAAATTTCATACAGACAATGACTTGTTTATAATGCTCTGTATGCTCTACACTGATTTATTTTGTAATTATATGGTAAAAATGAGAAACTAAGCAATTTGTCTGTAATAGTGGGCTGTGAAACTTTTGTGTTTTTATGTCTGATTTTGGAAGCAAGTACTTTTTAAGTGAGGTGAAATATGGGGGTATGCAAGACCAATCAGACTCCAGAAAGGGGTACAGTAGTCTGGAAAGGTTGAGAGCCACTGACTTACATCAACTGTTGCTGCCTTTCAGAAGCCTTTTCTGCAGTGCCCAATACTGGCAGATAAATTGATGCAAGGGCTCCTGGTCAGGACATGCACTGCTGATACAAGGAATGAAGTGTGGATGTTTAAAACCAATTCAATTACTGTGGTGGCTTTATTTTGAGGTCATTTAGGGCAAGTCTATACTACAAAATTAAGTTGACCTAAATGTTGATGGAGTCTCAGTGCATTGGGTGGGAGACTTCTGATGGCCTGAAGAAAATGGTGCCCTCCAAGCTGTTGCACCTCCTCAAAAATATGTAACAGGATCATGGCTCTACTTCAGTCTCTTTAAACACAGAGCTGGTTCTAAAAAGAAACTAATTAGGATTCCCTACCAAAGGAAGAGAGAAGGGCAAGAGACATACTTAGGCAGGTATGGAACTAAGTGTTCAACTATGACTGAATTTAGCATCCACAGAAGCAGCATTTATACCCCTTTCTATATAATTCCTTGGGTTCGCATAATTCAGGCTCTCAAAAAGGGGACACTTGTGGGGGTGGAAGTGGGGAATGGAGGGGAAGCTGGGCATGGGGTTACAGTTGGGGGGGGGAACTGGAGGGGGAAGGGGGAGCTGGGGAGGGTATAGTTGGGGTGCCAGAGGGAGTAGCTGTGGTGAGGGTACTCACTGGAGATGTGGGGCAGTGTGGCTCCCTGTCATGGTGGCAGGGCAGCTGGTACAAGCCCAGAATGCAGTGACAGCTGTCACTCAGCACCTCCCTGTGGGACCCCTTCCCCAGGGCTGGGGAAGGGGAGGGTGGCCTGCAGGGATGGGATCCAGCAGCTGTGGCTTGCAGGAGAATTGGGACCAATCAGGAAGCAGACCAAATGGGGGTTCTTTCTGAACTGCCTCCTATCTGCTCTACAAAAGAATCCTCTGTCACCCCAGATATTTCATGTTATTTGAAAACCCCACTCGGACAGAGAAAGCAGGCTTAAAAAAGAGTCTCTGTCCGGGAACCCCAGATGTATGGTAACCCTATGAGATTGTAGATAGATATCAACAGAAGCGTGCTCCCCTCTCTTCCCTCCTGCCCAGATAATTCCTAGTTTCTTAAAGTGAATCTGGTACACTAACAGTGTTACTTGCCCTGCTGGGAAAAGCTATTTCTGGCCTTTTATGTATCAGAAGAGAAATTGGTGTGATAGATTTGGGGCTGCCCTGTGATTTATGAATGTTATGTTGGTCTGAGTATTGGGAGATTTGATGTATGAATATCTGGGTTTAACTAACTAGTATTGGTCTGGAGCACAGGCAGGAAGAAGGTGATCAGACCAGAGTCCTCAGGGCCATTGGTTTGGCATTGTCCATTAATGACTCTAAAGTGTCTGTTGATGGATGGCTATCTGGAGCCATCTCCCCCTTCCTGCCTGCCTGACCAAACCCCTAGTGAGTTAAACACAGATATTCAAACACAAAACATCCCTATAACCAGGCCAACATATTGCATTCATACATTATCACAGGGCAGCTCCAAATTCATCACACTGGAATTCCACACATCCATGCTGCACTGCCATGGATCTGAGGGTCCTCCATGGGCACAGATCCAGTGCTGAGGTACAAAGCTTCTGCACAGATAGCCCTAGCCTCTTGCAGATCCCCCTATGTGGAAAGCCTTTTAATTGTTTTTTATGTATTTTCTCTGTATGTTTTTATCATGATTAAATGTGCTGCTTAGAAAGAGCTGTGTGATAACTTGTAACTGCTGGCATACACTGTTCATTGCCCTTGGAAAGAAAGCAAAGCACAGCTGCTGGACTCAGTCATACCTGCTTGTTGTGAACTTCAGCCAACTCTTTAGTTTAACAAAGGTGAAGCAGTGTTTTGATTACCAGCTATAAGTACCTCCATGGGGAACAAATATTTGATAATGGGTTTTTCAATCTAGCAGACTAATATATAACAATCTAATGTCTGGAAATTGAAACGAGACAAATTCAGACTAGAAATAAGACATGCATTTTTAACAGTGAGGGTAATTAACCATTGGAACAATTTACGAAAGGTCATGGCAAATTCTCCATGACTGACCATGTTTAAATCAAGATTGGATGTTTTTCTAAAATATATGCTCTAGGAATTATTTTGGGGAAATTCCATGGCCTGTGTTATACAGGAGGTCAGACTAGATGATCACAGTGGTCCCTTCTAGCCATAGAATTTATGAATTTATAAGATCCACTGCAGCTTAGGGATGGGACCTGCAACTGCTTCATATGTGGGAGCAAACCTGCCGTCTGTGGAACAATTGGGTAGAAAACTGCAAGAGAAAGTTCACTGAGATTTCCTCCCCTTTAGCTCTCACCCCTGGGATTTTCCATGAGAGAGCCATGAGATCCAAAATGAGGGTTGGACTTAAACACATTTTTGGTCACTCTCAATGCCCTAACTAAGACTGTCTGCATTAGCACTTTGGTCAGTAAAACTTTTGTCTGTCAGGGGTGTGAAAAAAACACCTTTCTGACCAACATATGTTACACCGACAAAAGCATCAGTGTGGACAGTGCTATGCTGGTGGGAGACGCTCTCCTGCCAACATAGCTATCGCTGCTCATTGGGGGTGGTTTAATTATGCCGACAGGAGAACTCTCTCCTGTCGGCATAGAGCAACTACACAAGAGACCTAACAGCGGTGCAGCTGTGCCTTGTAATGTAGTCATAGCCTAAGAGTAGCCCCCTGAGTTTTAACTCCATCTCTGACCTTGGGCAAGCCTTTATCTCCTCATCTGTAAAATGGGGGCCATAATACTTCATGGGCTAGTATGAGAATTAATTTTGTTAATGTTTGGTAACTTCTTTGAACATGTAATAGAATGCGTCATTGGTAAGCATTATTATTATTATTCCTTACTTGAAGAAATATTGGAAACAGTATCTTACCGGGTTCTTGAGAATGGTTTTCAGAAAGACTGGAAACAAGCCCAGACCATATTGTGCATCAATTCCTAAAACAGCCACTACAGCCAATGATGCACATATATTTATTCACTGCTCATTCTAGCTATTCTGGCATATAAAGTCCTTCCTTGCTCACTGTAGCCGGAAAGGCTAATATATTAAATCTGTCTGTCTGTCTTTGAATTTCTAATGCAGTCATCTGGCCCACATCACGCACATTTTTATATTTTGTGGTATTCATTTGACAACATAAATAATAATATATTAAGGAATCCATTTATCAAGAAAAACTGGAATAGGAAATAATGTATATTTTGGGCCAGACCATCCAGTGGCTGCTTTGTGCTACACCGCTGGTAGATTCTGGCCATAGAACTGACATATCCAGCTCTAGGATGACCCAGTGCAAAGAGGATTTTTCAGTGGCATAGATCCGGCACAGAGGCACCTCCGCTGCTGCCCCATAGAAGGTATGGCTGAGACACCCTGATAGAGCAGTGATCTCCAGGTGTGATGTTTTGGCCCCTGGGAGCCATTGGCAACCAGCATAGATTAGAGCAGCCCTCCAGCAAAGCAGAGTGTCTCACAGCTACAGGGCTGCCCCATATTCAGAAGAGAAAGCACTCACTAGTGGTGGCTACAGGGAAATTGTGAGGTTTGTGTGTTTCCAAAAAAAAAAAAAGCCACTGCTGCCAGAAAATCTAGAAACTCAGGAGAGGAAGCAGTCAGAGAGCCAGAGCTAAGAGCAGAAACTTGGACCCTCCAAACAAATTCTGGAGGTTACACAGCTTCTAGTTGCAGTAAAATCTCAGAGTTACGAACTGACCAGTCAACCACACACCTCACTTGGAGTTGGAAGTATGCAATCAGGCAGCATCCGATGAAGTGAGCTCTAGCTCACGAAAGCTTATGCTCCAATAAATTGGTTAGTCGCCAAGGTGCCACAAGTACTCCTTTTCTTTTTGCGAATACAGACTACCACGGCTGCTGCTCTGAAACTTGTCAAAAAGCAAATAGTGTTAAACGTAAACTACTAAATAAAGGGAAAGCAGCTTTTTTTCTTCCCCATAGTAAAGTTTCAAAACTGTATTAAGTCAATGTTCAGTTGTAAACTTTTGAAAGAACTATAATGTTTTGTTCAGAACTCTGAACATTTCAGAGTTACAAACAACCTCCATATCCTGAGGTGTTTGTAACTCTAAGGTTCTAGAGTAACAGCCGTGTTAGTCTGTATTTGTAAAAAGAAAAGGAGTACTTGTGGCACCTTAGAGACTAACCAGTTTATTTGAGCATGAGCTTTCGTGAGCTACAGCTCACTTCATCGGATGCATAGCATATCGTGGAAACTGCAGAAGACATTATATACACACAGAGACCATGAAACAAAACTTCCTCTCACCCCACTCTCCTGCTGGTAACAACTTATCTAAAGTGATCATCAAGTAGAGCCATTTCCAGCACAAATCCAGGTTTTCTCACCCTTCCCCCCCCCGCCCCCCAGCACACACACACATACAAACTCACTCTCCTGCTGGTAATAGCCCATCCCTCTTTGAAACCTCTCTTTATAATGCGCATGATAATCAAGGTGGGTCATTTCCAGCACTAATCCAGGTTTTCTCACCCCCCCCAAAAACCACACACACAAACTCACTCTCCTGCTGGCAATAGCTCATAAGGTTCTACTGTCTATGAGAAGCACTACTGAACAAGTGAGCTGATATAGTCTACAGTAGTTGAAGTTTTTTAATTGTAACCATGGGTGGTGGGTATAAGAGGCCAGGGGAGGCTAAGCCTCCCAAACAGTCCCTTCTGCCTTTGAGAGTGTGGACACCTGGGTCATGGTCCCGCCTATACTCCACTCCACTCCTGCTCTTCCCTGTGGCCCTGCCTGTGCTGTTCCTCTGCCTGCCCTCATTCTGCCCCTTCCTGTCCCCCTCCTTCCCTTCCCCCGAGGTTGCCACCACCTGCCGCTCACTGAGTCACTCCTCTCCTCCAACCCCCTCTCCTGAGGCCCCTGCTGCTCGCTGAGTCACTCCTATCCTCCACCCCATCCCCCGAGGCCCCCATCCACTGAGTCATTTCTCTCCACCCCCCTTCCCATGAGGCCCCCCACAGCAGAGGAGAGGAGCGAGCAGTAGGTGAGGGGGTCAAGCAGGGAGGGGGGCAAGTGGGAGTGGAGCCTGGGGCTGAGCATGGGTGGGGCCTGGGGGCAAAGCAGGGGTGGAGCATGGGCAGGGCGTGGGGTGGCGTGGGAGTGGAGTGTGGGTAGGATCTCGGGAGGAGGAGGCCGAGTGGGGGTGGGCCTGAGAGCAGAGCCATGGTCCGGGCACCAGGGGAGCTTCCGATGCTTGTGCCAGCCTCCCCAAATGCTGGAGCCATGCACCACCTATGATTGTAACTCCACATATACACTGCAGTAATCCAGTCTGAAGGTGACAAAAATATGGATTGTAGTAGAAAGAGAGAGCATGAGACATAAGGCCCAAACAGAGTCAAGCCCTGCTATAAAGCAAATACCTGCCTGCAGGTTTACTGTCCAATACATGAACTTGGCAAAAATGAGGGTTGGTATTGCAAAAACACAAATACTCCAGAGAAGTGCTAGGCACAGGACACTCACGTAAACACCTTCCAGAAGGATAGTACCAGAATACACCAATATCAAGCATAGTATAAACACACTCCCTGAAGATAACAGGGACATATCCCTCCCCCCCATAAAGATAAGGACAGGATGACAGCATGATGGATAGAGATGTTTTAATCAAACCAGCATGTACAAGGTAAAGGGTAGTAATTAACCATGTCAGAGGGGCACTATGTAACTTGTTTATATCAGTGTATAAAAGAGGCATCGCAGAGGGTGTGTCTTTGTGTGGCCTAAGGGTAGGGTGACCAGACGTCCCGATAAAATCGGGACTCCCAATTTTTAGGTCTTTGTCCCACGTCCTGACCGATGTACGATCGGGACACCATTTGTCCTGGTAGTGCGGCTTTGGCTGCTCCGGCTTTTTTTTTTTCTTTTTTTTTGTTTTGGCAACTCTGGCCATTTTTTTGGCTTCCCCCATGTGTCCTGATATTTTCCCCGTTAAATCTGGTCTCCCTACCTAAGGGGAATGGAAAGTCCCACAATTCACTGAGCCGAGTCCATTCCAATGAGCATACATGTGTTAGTGTACCTGTAACCATTGAGCCAGGGCATTAGGTCCATGCTTCGTTGGCAATAAACCTGGCCGAGTGCCTTCGCTATGGAACCGAGTCTGTGGTCTTTTTGGCAGTTCAATCAAAGTCTGCTGTGTTCCCTATCTGCGCAGAGCTGGGGCAACACACAGAGAGAACACACACATGCAGCCAACAACTGACTACATGAATTACTGTGACAAGGTCTACATCCAAAATACCAGGCCAACTGCAGATGGAAAAATGCCACTCTTGGAAAGTGCTGTTATCTGGATATCTAGAAGCAGCTGAGTATTGAACAAAACTTATAAATTGTGAACATGTGTAAAAAATGGCAGGCGAGCCCCTAAACTGAGGGAGCTGATCTCACTATTTCTTCTTCTTCTTTTCTGCAGCCAGTCAGCATAACCTCCACGTTACCTGTGCTGAATATCAGCTTGCTGTCATCTTCAGCCATCACTATCAGCTTGCCCCATTCACAGCTAGATATTGGAGAAACCATTAAACCATACTCTCTGACTCTGATGAAAAAGAGACATTGAATTAGCTGTCATTTGGCTATTGAAGATAGCGCATGCCATACTGCCTCACCAACTCCCCTAACAGCCCTGGTTACAGTAAACTCAAACAGGCAGAGGAGCTGTCATGATGCCAGACAAAGAGGAGAGGTGCAGGGCTACTTCAAGTTAGTGAGAAGAGGGGCAACTCTTTGTCTTCTTTACCAGAGGAGGCGAAGCTGAGCTCTCCCATATTTTAACAATATCACAAATGTGTTGACAAACTGATGAGATGACGGAATAGAATCCTGTGGCACTCCACATGAGAATGGCCTTGGGACAGATGAACAATCTCCCAGGGCTACCCTCTGGGTCCTCTGAGAGAACAAAGAATGGAGCAACGCAGAAGTAATTCCATTTGCCCCAAACAGGTATAATGACTAAGTCCCAAAATTATGAGTTATTAGTATTTAAGAATTGCCCAGACATCAGCCTTTTTTAGAAATGATAGGACAGCGGTCTGAAAGAATAAAAAAAATCAAAGTCTAATTGTAAGATTCTTCAGACCTTCCAAACAATCAGAGGAAAGTCAGAATTTCTGCCACTTTTCACAAGAGTGTATCACTGGTCCAGCTGAAAAGATTTCCCTTTGTCCCTAATTGTGAATTAATGTATTAAATGAATCAAGCATTCACAATCAAATATTAAGATGCTATATTAAGTTCCCACAGTAGTGGGAAAAATAGGGAACCAGACTGAATACCCTATTGTGATTAAATAAAGTTATATGTGTAAAGTGAAGTTGACTATAAGTAATACAGCTTTGGGCAAAATACTGTAAACTTTAAAGACAGGGTTTATCTCCTGGGCAATCCTGTTAGGTAAAGAAGGGGCACGCGTTCATATTGATTTCTTTTAGTTTAGTGATAAAATAAAGAAGTAAGGCTAACATTTGCAATCAAACATGCTTATGCTATTAAGTGAGTGAAATACACCTAAGCTGAAAGAGGCAGTAGATAAAAGGGACTAAAACCAAATAGTGTCCTATAAGGACACTTCATTGCAGAATGGAATAATCAGAACTTTAACTGTTTGATCAATAATGAACAGACTCAGCTGAGCCATACATTCCAAGGTCCGACTATTGTTGTTAAAACAAGGAAAACAGAAATGGAAGATTTATACTGCTGTTGTGGCCTGCTGGAGATGAAGTGGGTTTTAGCCCATTAAAGCTTATGCTCAAATAAATTTGTTAGTCTCTAAGGTGCCACAAGTACTCCTCGTTCTTTTTGCTGATACAGACTAACACGGCTACCACTCTGAAACAGTTCTGAAAGTGACTTTGTATAATGAACTGTTAAAACAAGCTTAAAGAGCATAAAATAATGTGTCAGGACTTTGTATAAACTTATGAACTTTAATCTGGACATGTCAGCACCTAGCAGAGTTGCAATGGAGAAACTGCAACTTGAGCAAACATGCAAAGTTGGCCAAGAGATGCACCACGGAGGGTCATAAAGTGATTTATGGAAGTAAGTTGCTGACCAGAGAAAACCAGCCAGGGTTCAGCGTGTGACCTAAGATGGTTGTACCAATATCTATGGCCTATCTTGTCTTATACAATAAGACTGGACAAGCTGATACAATAAGACTGGACAATTCCAGTCTCAGTTGGAGAACTCAAGTGTGATGCCTCATTCCCTGACTGGATGGTGAGAGAGGATAATTCTCATTTTGATTGGACATTTCAAATATTTGGAAGAAGTATGAGTCAACATCTGATTGGTCCATACCAGCATCTCTAAGAAGAGGAACCATGTTGGACCACCCAATAGAAATGAGATAAAAGGGCCCATCTGCTTCAGCACATTGTTTCCTGAAAGCAGAAGATACCTGGAAGGGAGAAGACTGAGGTCCTGGGCCACCCACCTGGGAGTCCTCCTGGTGATATCCAGTACCTATCTTATATCAGCACTTTTAACTGTCACTTTCTATTTTCCAGCAATTTGGGTTGCCTGCTAACACACCAGGAAAAAGAAAAGGAGTACTTGTGGCACCTTAGAGACTAACCAATTTATTTGAGCATAAGCTTTCGTGAGCTACAGCTCACTTCATCGGATGCATAAAGTGGAAAGTACAGTGAGGAGATTTTATATACACACAGACCATGAAAAAATACACATTGTAAGGAGAGTGATCACTTAAGAAGAGCTATTACTAGCAGGAGAGTGGGGTGGGGGGAGAGAAAACCTTTTGAAGTGATAATCAAGGTGGGCCATTTCCAGCACATTTCCAGGAGTTAACAAGAATGTCTGAGGAACGGGGGGGGGGGAGGAATAAACACGGCAAACCTGGTGGCTGAACTTTGTGACTTTGTCCTCACCCATAACTATTTCACATTTGGGGACAATGCATACCTTCAAATCAGCGGCACTGCTATGGGTACCCGCATGGCCCCACAGTATGCCAACATTTTTATGGCTGACTTAGAACAACGCTTCCTCAGCTCTCGTCCCCTAATGCCCCTACTCTACTTGCGCTATATTGATGACATCTTCATCATCTGGACCCATGGAAAAGAAGCCCTTGAGGAATTCCACCATGATTTCAACAATTTCCATCCCACCATCAACCTCAGCCTGGACCAGTCCACACAAGAGATCCACTTTCTGGACACTACAGTGCTAATAAGCGATGGTCACATAAACACCACCCTATACCGGAAACCTACTGACTGCTATTTCTACCTACATGCCTCCAGCTTTCACCCAGACGACACCACACGATCCATTGTCTACAGCCAAGCTCTACGATACAACCGCATTTGCTCCAACCCCTCAGACAGAGACAAACACCTACAAGATCTCTATCAAGCATTCTTACAACTACAATACCCACCTGGTGAAGTGAAGAAACAGATTGACAGAGCCAGAAGAGTACCCAGAAGTCACCTACTACAGGACAGGCCCAACAAAGAAAATAACAGAACGCCACTAGCCGTCACCTTCAGCCCCCAACTAAAACCTCTCCAAAGCATTATCAAGGATCTGCAACCTATCCTGAAGGACGGTCACACAAATCACTCTCACAGATCTTGGGAGACAGGCCAGTCCTTGCCTACAGACAGCCCCCCAACCTGAAGCAAATACTCACCAGCAACCACACAACAGAACCACTAACCCAGGAACCTATCCTTGCAACAAAGCCCGTTGCCAACTGTGCCCACATATCTATTCAGGGGACACCATCATAGGGCCTAATCACATCAGCCACACTATCAAAGGCTCGTTCACCTGCACATCTACCAATGTGATATATGCCATCATGTGCCAGCAATGCCCCTCTGCCATGTACATTGGGCAAACTGGACAGTCTCTACATAAAAGAATAAATGGACACAAATCAGATGTCAAGAATTATAACATTCATAAACCAGTCGGAGAACACTTCAATCTCTCTGGTCACTCAATTTCTGATCTCAAAGTGAGTATCCTTCAACAAAAAACTTCGAAAACAGACTCCAACGAGAGACTGCTGAATTGGAATTAATTTGCAAATTGGATACAATTAACTTAGGCTTGAATAGAGACTGGGAGTGGATGAGTCATTATACTAAGTGAAACTCTTTCCCCTTGTTTATTCCTCTCCCCTCCCCCCCCCCCCCCCCCCCCCACTGTTCCTCAGACGTTCTTGTTAACTCCTGGAAATGTGCTGGAAATGGCCCACCTTGATTATCACTTCAAAAGGTTTTCTCTCCCCCCACCCCACTCTCCTGCTAGTAATAGCTCATCTTAAGTGATCACTCTCCTTACAATGCATATTTTTTCATGGTCTGTATGTATATATAAACTCTCCTCACTGTACTTTCCACTTTATGCATCCGATGAAGTGAGCTGTAGCTCACCAAAGCTTATGCTCAAATAAATTGGTTCGTCTCTAAGGTGCCACAAGTACTCCTTTTCTTTTTGCGAATACAGACTAACAGGGCTGCTACTCTGACACCAGGAAAAGACTGTAATCATGTCCATCCTTCACTCCAAATGTGTTGCAGTGTCAATCCCTGCTGTGAACAGTAGCTGAACTGAAAGTTGATGCTGAACACAGATCTGATCATAAGTAACACAGAGACTTTCTCCTGGATGATAAATCAGTCAGTTAACTACATCTAGAAATTGGGTAGCTAATTAGTAAGGAAGTGTACATACTTGGGAAAGTTCTTTAAAGATTGTCACAGAGTTACACTATGTGTCTTTTATTTTATTTTATTTTTTTTTTGGTAACAGATTGCTATAAAATAGCTTTGAATCTGAACTAGCTACCATGGTTAACTAACATTGTGAAACACTATGTGTCTACCGTAGTTAATGGTTTCATACTGTCTTTCAAGTGCTAGACATAAAACGAGACCAAGTGGGCAAGACTCTTGAACTCTTCTCAGTCTATACAACTTGTTATAAATGTTACAGTTCATGTTAGGTAGTTAGGAGAGTTAATCAGATCATCTAGCTAATGTAATTCATGGTGAAGTAGATTAAGTGTTGACTACAATAGATTCATTGGGAAGGAGACCTTAATGAATGGGCATGTAAGTAATTGACCAAATTTTTGTATGCTTTAGTTTTGAATTGTTTTTCTTCTGATGTGTTAGCAACCGTGGAATTGATAACCAATTGGCATAAATGAGGACCTATTCTGAGCGACCTAAAAAAACTAAAGAAAGTCACCTTCCCAGGATTGTGGTTAAGCGTCATTTTCTATTGTGATTGTGTTATTTGATTCTGAAAACCTGGATAGTTATTGCATCAACCAATTTTCTAATTTATATTAGCAAAATTATAGTCCAATATAATTTTTGCCTTCTTATAGACCAGATGACTAGTTGCTGTTCTTAAGGACAGCTAATAAAACTCAATAAACTTAAATTAAACTCTGGAGTCTTTTTTTCTTTAGTAAAGCAATCAAAATTCAAAGAACCCTGAGAAAGGTGGTATGGGTAATCAATTTTGTTTTGTACCTTTCTTTCTTACACTGGGTTTGCAAAAATGTCAATGACTCTTTGTGATCACCGGCAATCTGGCATCAAAGCCATCAGACAGATCTAAAAAAAGGATAAAAAAATTCAGCATGCTCATTCAATCCTCATCCATCATCAGAAAGAGATGATTGATCAACAAAATCAGTACAGTATTGATGCCATAGGCAGGTCTAAAACTGGATTGATCAGGGACAAGGAACTCTGTGGACTTCAGATATTGTCAGGGTTATTTTGCTACCACTTTCTCCACACATTTTTACAAAGAAGGGAGATTCAAGATTGGGTGATAATTAACAGGATTCCCAAAGTAAAAAGATTATTTCTTAAGCAAAGGTATAATGATCACCATTTTAGGAGGAACTGGCCCTCACCTTCTCTAAAGTCTTGTCTACATGGGAAAGTTATACCACTGTAAGGTTGGGAGTGCATTTAAAGTTCTCCAGTTGTACCAGTATAACTCTCCATATGCGCACACTTCTTTTGATATGAGTGCCTTTTTTCAGTTTAGTTTGTCACTTTGGGAGGGGTTTAAGATAAACAAACAAAAATAATCCCACTTATTCCAAAATAAGAGAGTCTGCATGGGGGTTTATGTCAATGAACTCTAGTGGATTTACTATAATTATCTCAGTATAACTGTTAAAACATTCCAGGTAGACAAGACCTAAGGGAGGCATTGGCAATTCCCTCCAAAAAAAGAACCTAATGCCTCTTTGCTACATTTCAAGAAGTGTGTTTTGGAAGTATTGTTATAGGTTGGGTTAAACTTTGTTATTCTGGATTGGATGTAACCACCATCTTTCATTCAGAATAATTGTGAAGAAGTGGCTGAAACAATAGCAGTAGCACCCAAAACAGAGGTGCACAGCAAAGCTTAAATAGAAGCAGAACTATATGGCTAAGGGATTTCAAATGCATGAGCAAGGGCTTTTACTGGAGAAACTGTGAGAGAGAGACACAGTCTTGACCAGAAAGCCAAGTAGTTGATAACAGAAGAACAGGTAATGTGGCCCTGGAAGAAGGCTACGAAAGGAAGCTCTTTGGGCACAGAGTGCTGGCTGGAAGGTAGGTTTGGAACAGCAAACAGAGGAACTGTCTCCTGCTGTTTGATTACTGTGTTCTGGGAAACCAGACTGTATGTACAATATTTGTAAATAAGATTGCTTCAAAGAAAATACCTGGCTGGCTCTATCATCCGTTTCTTTTCTTAGTGGAAACAACCTGCAGGACCCTGGACTTGACTAGTCACTTGGATCAAAAGGGATAACAGCATGTTATTCCCTTTTCAATTTCTAATGGATACAAGTGTATTCAGGGCTGGAGAAGTAGACTGAGTTTGATTTAAAAGTGAGATTGGGAAAAATGTTTCCTATTCCGGTTTATGCACCAGATGCAAAATTAAGGCCCTGGCACTCTAAATCTGTGTTTAGGGCCCCAGCTCCTCTAGCCATGAGATTACATCAAAATCTCAGCTTCCATTACAATAAAAGTAAGTTTCTTGTCTTTGTGGTTATGGAGAATATGAAATGAGTATAACTGAGTGAGGCATGCAGTGTAGTTGAAGCCATGTCGGTGACCCGAAGAAGAGCTCTGTGTGGCTCAAAAGCTTGTCTCTCACCAATGGAAGTTGGTCCAATAAAAGATATTACCACAGTCACCTTGTCTCTATAACTGAGAAATACAGATATGTCTGTCTGAGTGGGCAGACACATTAAAACAATAGCTCTAACTGGGAGAAAACTGTACATTTCAGTGGGGCCACTGCTCTGGGGGCCCTGTCAACACCACCCCATCAAAGAACACTCGGAGGCAGAAGGAGAAGACTGCAGCAGCCCTGGCTGGTACACCCACACACCCAAACTGTTACACCCTGATTACTGGGAAAGTACTGAGGGGACCCTGCTGACTAGCACTAGATGCCCCCACTGTTTTCTCTGCTGTTTCTGAGAGGAAGGAGGACCCTTGATGCAATGCCTTGGAGAGTAAAAAGACTTCATATTACTGCCTCTGCCTTTCTTGGAGGGGACCTACCACCATGCCTACCATTGTGCCCACAAGGAAGGTGGGGGGGGGGGGCTTGCTGCTATTTCTGCATGTTCGAAGGTTAGGGATCCCAGTTTTTCCAAAAAGGAGTGGTGGGAGAATCCTCATCCAGCAGTCAGCTTTTGTGAGAGATGGCCCTGCCACTGATGGGGTGGGGCCATAGCATGGAGATGGAGATATGGAGGGCCTGTGTTGTGGTGTGCATAGAGCATGGGATTGCCCTAATCCGGCCCTGATATTTCTTTATGACCAATGAGGAAACAAACACTTTAAAATTGCATCAAGCACCAGGGCAGAAGACCTGAAGAAGAGCTCTGCGAAAGCTTGAAAGCATGTCTCTTTCACCAACAGAAGCGGTCCAGTAAACGATATTACCTTACCCACTTTGTTTCTCTAGGAGACTAGTTAAAACAATTAATAATGAAAGGAAGAAAAATACTTGACAAGAGAATAGTAACCTTTGTACTTTCAGTATCCATACCTGTAAAACAGGGCAATGCAATTTTTAGTGTACACACTAAATTATCTGAACTGCTTCCCACTGTAACTGCTCCAGTCTGCAGACCTAAATATCATTTTTTTATTTCTTGAAATACAGCAATGGCCTCTGAAATCAATTTGCAATAGAGTGAGTTTTCTATTTTTATTGTATTGTAGAATATTTTCCTGTTTCATGTGTTGGCATGCTTCTGAGGTAAAATTTTTTGTATGAATTTCTGTGAAGGCTAGTTTAAAAATGTATATATCTGAGGATGTCATAACAGACCTGGTGTTTCCTATCCCTTCTCTACCATGTAAATGAAAGATGCATTGAAAAAGAAACTGCTGGGGTTTTTGTTTTTTTTGCAGAAGAAAAAAAATGAACTGCATTAATTAGTTTTTTTTTCAGTACTCAACTACTGCAATTCCACTTTAAATGGCTTTCTGTCTCACTCTATTGCAACTGCATACTCAGTAGCTACTTGTCTGGCAATGCCTATTCCAGTTCCCCCTCAGATGGCTTTTTGTCTTGTTCTGGATATCCCGAAACAATTCCACCTTAAATGAGAAGAGAAGTGGGGGGAGGGAAGAGGAGAGCGTGAGTGAACGCTAGTGTATATTAATATTAATGACTGAAACTGAAGACCCCACCCTTCTGTTGATTGCTCTAAGCAAGGCAGGGAGATGCGGCAGGACTGGAGAAAAGAAGATATGCAGATGACAGATGGGCTGGCTGGCATCGTTCTTATTAACATAAATAAGACAGAAAAGTTAAGAAAGAGTAGCCTGTTCCTGTGGTGTTATTCCCAGGAAGAGAGTGAGCTTTATCTCTTAACTGTCCCTCTTTTTAAATCCAAAATTGCTTCTGTCCTTAAACAACTTGGTGGGATCGTGAGCTTATTACTGTAATTGTTGAGGCTGGATCGTGAAGATAAGCATGCTTACTAAGCATCGTTCTGTGTGGTAAAAAAAATTGTCTTACATCATTAAAAGCTTTTTACACTAATACTCTTCGTGTGCCCATTTGTGTGATTAATTATGTCCCTATGCGGAGGCAGTGTCTTTTGTGGGTGGGGAGGAGAGAGATAATTAGGTTAGCGCTGAGTTCAGTAATAGTATGGCTGCATTACAGTGGAGGTTTTTTCCCCTCCACTTTGAGTTAATTGATTTCTAATTAACTTCAAGTAGTTGGCACATCTGTAAAGGCTAGTCTGGACATGCCCCACATGCTTGTTCCAGAATATAAAACGTTTGTGGTTTAGTGTAGCTTGAATCTTAGGGTAAAAGTTGTGAAGAGGAGCCCTAAGATTTTTTATTGACATGACAACCTCTACAAAACTCAGTGTTAAAAAAAATAGAGAGAGAGAGCAATAGTGACAATCACCGTGGCGAGGTGCCGGAGTGAGGTGGGATCCTCCTAAACTGTTTGAGGTTTGATCCCCTGTATCTGTGAACAGTCTTCATCCTTGATGAGTTGGCAGGTTGATACACAGCACAGTGTCCAAGTAGGGTGACCACATGTCCTGATTTTATAGGGATTGTCCTGATATTCAGGACTTTGGCTTATATAGGCAACTATTATGCATCACCCCATCCTAATTTTTCACACTTGCTGTCTGGGCACCCTATGTCCAAATCTCTGCATCACACTCATTCTGGCCAAAGGCTAGGAAATGGGAGAGCCAGCAAGTGTCCCTAGGACAGGTGGATGAAACAGCTGGTTGAAAACAGTGGGAGGAAAGGAGGGGATTAGGGTTACCACCTAGCCCAGGGATTGGCAACCTTTGGCACGTGGCCTGCCAGGGTAAGCTCCTGGCAGGCTGGGCCAGTTTGTTTACCTGCCGCGTCCACAGGTTCGGCTGATCGCAGCTCCCACTGGCCGTGGTTTGCTGCTGTAGGCCAATGGGGGCTGCGGGAAGTGGCAGCCAACACATCCCTCAGCCCGCGCCGATTCCTGCAGCCCCCATTGGCCTGGAGCAGTGAACCGTGGCCAGTGGGAGCCACGATCAGCCAAACCTGCAGATGCAGCAGCTAAACAAACTGGCCTGGCCCGCCAGGAGGCTTACCCTGGCGGGCTGCATGCCAAAGGTTGCTGATCCCTGACCTAGCCTGTATTTGACCGGCCTGGCTGATTTTTGTATGGATTTGTCAATTGCCAGAAAAATAATTGAATCTGCTGGGGCTTTTTTACGGGGGGGGGGGCCAAAGATTTGCATTATTACCACAATACACTGGGATAGCTAATGTTAAAAGTAGGGCTGTCAATTAATCGCAGTTAACTCATGCAATTAACTAAAAAAAACCTTAACTTAATCATGATTAATCGCACTTATAACAATAGAATACCAATTGAAATTTATTAAATATTTTTGGATGTTTTTATACATTTTCAATATTGATTTCAAATACAACAGAGAATACAAAGTGCACAGTGCTCACTTTATATTTATTTTTTATTACAAATATATGCTCTGTAAAAATGATAAAAGAAATAGTATTTTTCAATTCACCACATACAAGTACTGAAGTGCAATCTCTTTACTGTGAAAGTCTAACTTACAAATGCAGATTTTTTTGGTTATATAACGGCACTCAAAAACAAAACAGTGTAAAACTTTACAGCCTACAAAGCCACTCAGTCCTACTTCTTATTCTGCCAGTCGCTAAGACAAACAAGTTTGTTTACATTAATGGAAGATGCTGCTGTCTGCTTCTTATTTACAATGTCATCTGAAAGTGAGAACAGGCATTTGCATGGCACTTTTGTAGCCAGAAAGAAAAGGAGTGCTACTGGCACCTTAGAGACTAACAAATTTATTTGAGCATAAGCTTTCGTGACTACAGCTCACTTCATCGGATGCATTCAGTGGAAAATACAATGAGGAGATTTATATACACACAGAACATGAAAAAATGGGTGTTATCATTCACACTGTAAGGAGAGTGATCACTTAAGATGAGCTATTACCAGCAGGAGGGGGGGGAACCTTTTGTAGTGATAATCAAGGTGGGCCATTTCCAGCAGTTAACAGGAACGTCTGAGGAAAGGGGGAGGGGGGGAATAAACATGGGGAAATAGTTTTCCTTTGTGTAATGACCCATCCACTCCCAGTCTCTATTCAAGCCTAAGTTAATTGTATCCAATTTGCAAATTAATTCCAATTCAGCAGTCTCTCGTTGGAGTCTGTTTTTGAAGTCTTTTTGTTGTAATATTGCGACCTTTAGGTCTGTGATCGAGTGACCAGAGAGATTGAAGTGTTCTCCGACTGGTTTATGAATGTTATAATTCTTGACATCTGATTTGTGTCCATTTATTCTTTTACGTAGAGACTGTCCAGTTTGCCCAATGTACATGGCAGAGGGGCATGGCTGGCACATGATGGCATATATCACATTGGTAGATGTGCAGGTGAACGAGCCTCTGATAGTGTGGCTGATGTGATTAGGCCCTATGATGGTGTCCCCTGAATAGATATGTGGACACAGTTGGCAACGGTCTTTGTTGCAAGGTTTTGTAGCCGGCATTGTAAGGTATTTACATGCCAGATATGCTAAACATTTGTATGCCCCTTCATGCTTCGGCCACCATTCCAGAGGACATGCTTCCATGCTGATGATGTTTGTTAAAAAAATAATGCATCAATTAAATTTGTGACTGTACTCCTTGGGGGAGAATTGCATGTCTCCTGCTCTTTTTTACCAGCAATCTGCATATATTTCATGTTAAAGCAGTCTCTGATGATGACCCAGCACATGTTCATTTTAAGAACACTTTCACAGCAGATTTGACAAAATGCAAAGAAGGTACTGATGTGACATTTCTAAAAATAGCTACAGCACTGGACCCAAGGTTTAAGAATCTGAAGTGCCTTCCAAAATCTGAGAGGGACAAGGTGCGGAGCATGCTTTCAGAAGTCTTAAAAGAGCAACACTCTGATACAGAAACTACAGAACTCAAACCACCAAAAAAGAAAGTCAACCTTCTGCTGGTGGCATCTGATTCAGATGATGAAAATGAATATGCGTTGGTTTGCACTGCTTTGGATCGTTATCAGGCAGAACCCATCATCAGCATGGACGCATGCCCTCTGGAATAGTGGTGGAAGCATGAAGGGACATATGAATTTTTAGCGCATCTGGCATGTAAATATCTTGTGATGCCGGCTACAACAGTGCCATGCGAACGCCTGTTCTCACTTCCAGGTGACACTGTAAACAAGAAGCAGGCAGCATTATCTCCTGCAAATTGTAACCAACCTTCTTTGTCTGAGTGATTGGCTGACCAAGAAGTAGGACTGAGTGGACTTGTAGGCTCTAAAGTTTTACACTGTTTTATTTTTGAATGCAGATTTTTTTGTACATAATTCTACATTTGTAAGTTCAACTTTCATGATAAAGAGATTGCACTACAGTACTTGTATGAGGTGAATTGAAAAATTGTTTTTTTTGTTTTTTACAGTGCAAATATATGTAACAAAAATAAATATAAAGTAAGCACTGTACACTTTGTATTCTGTGTTGTAATTGAAATTAATTTATTTGAAAATATAGTAAACATCCACAAATATTTAAAATAAATGGTATTCTATTGTTTAACAGTGTGATTAATTGTGATTAATTTTTGTAATCGCTTGACAGCCCTGGTTAAAAGTTTCTGTGTCCAGCTAAAGATGCTGCAGTGTTCTCACTTCTGCAGTTTAAGCGATAACAGATCAAAACTGTTGAAAATACAGTAGCTGTCTGCCCACCACCACTGTAAGCACACCATGCGTGTGTGAGAGAAGGTTTGAGTCATGTGAGAGTGAGGAGTTGTGCAATAGTATCAATCTTATGCTCCAGTAAATTTGTTAGTCTCTAAGGTGCCACAAGTACTTCTCCTTCTTTCTGCTCATATAGACTAACATAGCGACCACTCTGGAATCTTACCGATGTGTGTTCTTTCTGTAGATACTATAAGTGACTGTTGAAAGGGCAGGGGTTGCAGAGTTGCCCTTATGGTTAGGGGGCGGGCTTGCCTTCTGCGGGTGGATGCCAGTTTTTTTCCTTTTCAAAGGTGGTAAGCCTAGAAAGGCTAGGGAGGGATAAACCCCCTACTTCCCCCTTCCCCCAGGCCAGGTGTATTGTCCTGAGAGGGAGCAGAGTTTCCCTTTAGGAAAGAGTGTGGTGTGATGAGGAAGCCAGGCAGGGGAGGACTGCAGAAGCAGGACTCTCAGGCCAGGGACACCCATGAGAGGGGTGGGGGATGGAGCTATGTGAGGGGAGGGGACGGGGCAGGAAACAGCTTGCGTGAGTGGAGCAGGGGCGAGGGTGGGGGTCCGTGTGCAGAGCGGGCGGTGTTGGGGGTGGAGCTATACGGGGGTGGGCGGGGTCTCCAGTGCGCGGTGACAGGGGAAAGGGAGGAGCCCGGGGGAGGAGCGGGGCGGAATCTATGTGCAATAAGGGGGCGGGGCGACGGGGAGACCCATCTCCGAAGAGGGGGCGGGGCCCGGCTGGCCGTTGGCCGTGTCGCGCGGGTGCAGTTGCAACCTCCGAGGATAACAAACGCCGCGGCGGGCGGAGGGGGCAGGGTCCGCTCGTTGGCGGCGCGGCCCGGGGTCTCGGGCGGGGATCGGCCGGTGGAGTCGCGTTCCCCACACCCCCCGGGGCGGGAGGCGCCGGGCGGCGCAAGGACAATGGAGGCGGCGGCGGTCTCGGTGGCGGCGGGGGCCTGGCCGGCGGATCGAGCGGGGGCCGCGGCGCTGAGCGGGGAGAACGAGGCCGAGAGCCGGCAGGGCCCTGCGGAGCGCGGCGGGGAGGCGGCCCAGCTCAACCTGTTGGACACCTGCGCCGTGTGCGGGCAGCACATCCAGAGCCGGCGGCCCAAGCTGCTGCCCTGCCTGCACTCGTTCTGCCTGCGCTGCCTGCCACAGCCCGACCGCTACCTCATGCTGCCCCCCGCCGCCCCGTCCCCCGGCCCGGGCACCCCCAAGGAGCTGCAGCCGCCGGCGTCCCCCTCCTCGCCCGTCCCTTCGCCGACCTCGCCCCTGCACTGCACGCCGGGTAAGTGCCCCTCGGTCCGCCCCCCCGCCGCATCCCACCCCAGGCCGGGCTCCTCGCTAGGGGAGCTGGAGGGCGGGGAGCCCGTCCCCGCTGGAAGCCGAGAGGCGCCGCTCTTGCCATCGCTCTGTCAGGGACCGCGGCGGCCCCCCTGAGGAAGGGGAGGGCAGGTGCTCGCGTGGGTCGCCGCCCATTGGCGGGCAGCGGGAGAGGCCCGGGAGTCTCTGGCCGCTCCCACCGTGGCTGTTGTGTAGGGATGAACTGGTCACGGGGGTGAGTGAGTGCCTGGGTCATGTCGCGATGCGGGGAACGGCGGGGGGGTTTGATATTGAGAGGGAGCCCGGCCCCTCTGCTGTGTGTGCTCTGCAGGCAACTTCCAGGAGTAAGTGGGGGCTTGGGATTCTTCTGTTAACTACCACTCTTCTGTCGGGGACCTCCTAATTGCTGCTGTTATTGCGGTGCGTCCTGTGTCAGAAACGAGAGACGGAGCAAACTCTCTGATACCATCTACATCTTCCACCCCCCTCACGCTGCTGGGTTATTCTCCGCATGGTGTTCTCCGGCACTTCACTCTCTAGATCTAGCTCTGGTTCTTGGAAGGAGCTTCTATTATTTCCTTTTGGAGCCACACCCGTTATCATCTGTAACAAGTTGCATGTGCTAAACAGAAGGCGAGAAAGCTGAACAGTGCAATTTGTGATGTGGATTTGTTGGTGGTTTTGCATCTTCTTACTGCTCCCTTTTGCACGTTGAAGAGATTTGACTTGCTCAGTACTGTAAAAGATAACTGAGAAGGGCTTGTGGTAGGGAGAAAAGAAGTATGGCAGAATAAAAGATCTGTCATTTGGTGGTGAGAAAGTTGTGTTCTGAAGTTTAACTGTTTTCATCATTTTAAGAGCAAGCTGTTAAGCAGCCCCAGATGGATTTTTTTTACACCGTTTATAGGTGTGATCTTGTTTGCACCAAGATGAAGTCTGTAATGGAATGTGCTTTTCATTGTAAAGATCTATCTGATGTCTGGTATATTTCTAGAAAATAGATACGTAGTAGCAGAAATCTAGTACTATGCCAGTAGCTTATCAAAAAACGGGGAAAACAGTTTAAAAATTTCTTGATCCCCTTTCTGATACATAAATTCATCCTGAAGAAAACCTCAAACAAGCAGCATAGTATGGAAATGAGTGAAGTTGTTATATTTAATGGGGAAAAAGAAGGTGTAACAAAATTAGAGCTGCTCTGTAATAATGTAGGTAGACCTATTATTGGGATGTTTACTCTATGACTAAACTTAGTTCAATAGGACGATGGTTTTCAAACTCTTTCTGTCCACCCAGTTGAAGAAAATTGTTGATGCCTAGAACCCAATGGAGCTGGGGATGAGGGGGTTAGGGTGTGGGAGGGGCTCAGGGCTAGGGCAGAGGGTTGGGGTGGAGCTGCGAATGAGGGTTTGGGGTACAGGAAGGGACTCTGAGTTGGGGGGGGGCGCTCAGGGCTGGGGCGGGGGATTGGGGCATGGGCTTATCTCAGGTGGTGCAGTGGGGGTACTAAGGCAGGCTTCCTGTCTGTCCTGGCACCATGGACCACGCTGTACCCCAGAAGCAGCCAGCAGCAGGTCTGGCTCCTAGGTGGAGGAGCGCAAGCAGCTCTGCGTGACTCTCGCCCACAGGCCCCCCCTCTATTCCCCCCCCCCCCCCACAGTTCCCGTTGGCCAGGAACCGTGGCCCCCCTGCCTAAGAGCTGGACCTGTTGCTGGCCGCTTCCAGGGTGCAGCGCGATGTCATATCAGGTAGGGACTAGCCTGCTTTAGCCGGGCAGTACTGCCAGTGGAACTTTTAATGGCTCAGTTGGCGGTGCTGACCAGAGCCACCGCGACCCAGTGCCTTACATTCTGTGACTCAGTACTGGGTCGCGACCCACAGTTTGAAAAGGGAGGAAGGGAATAGAATAGCTCAGCATAAGCCATCCCTCCGCAAACAAGGATTGTTAAGGGGCAAGGTTAGAACTACTAGCTCTGAATATTTTACTTCCTCCTAGCCAACCCGCAAAACTAGGTGGAACCACAAGAAAGGGACTGCTTGTTACTGAGGGGCAGATGTACTCTGTGATAAGTTAAACTCCTCTCCCAATTGCTCATTGTCAGGAACTACTTACAGATGTTTTCTGTCAATGTCATAGAGTTTGTATGGCAAACTCCACCGTCTCTGTATGTGTATATATATATATCTCCTTACTATATGTTCCATTCAGTGCATCCAATGAAGTGGGCTGTAGCCCACGAAAACTTGTGCTCTAATAAATTTGTTAGTCTCTAAGGTGCCACAAGTACTCCTGTTTTTTTGTCAATGACTTGGTTACAAGTGTCTTTAGCTTATCAATTAGATAGACCAGATACAGTGAAAGGAGCTCTGTAGGTCAATGTGTTTTCATTCTCGTTTTCTGTAAACACACATTGCATATAAAGGGGAGAGTTTCTGGGTGTTAGTTGCAAGTGAATCGAGCTGTGAAATCACTTATCCAGTCTGGTTTTGTATGTATAACTTTCCTATCTGTGCTTTGCTGTGTTGATCATTATTAATCAGTGATTACCTGACACAGAATCACAGAATATTAGGGTTGGAAGGGACCTCAGGAGTTTATCTAGTCCAACCCCCTGCTCAAAGCAGGACCAATCCCCAATTTCTGCCCCACGGTCCCTAAGTGGCCCCCTCAAGGATTGAACTCACAACCCTGCGTTTAGCAGGCCAGTGCTCAAACCACGGAGCTATCCCTCCCCCCATCTTGTATTTTTAAAATTTGAACCCATTTGAACCCAGGGATGGTGTGCTTTTAGGTAAGATAGACTTGCACATCGACTTGTTCTAAAATTCTTTTTCTCTGGAAGTTTCGTTTCTACTATGAAATAAACGCTTTGGTTTTAAGAAGGTGGTTTGGTCACTACATACGCTAAAGGCATTAGACTTTGGCATGGGCTGACCCCAGTCAAACTTATTGGGTAAGCATTGTTGATACATAGGTTGTTCTAGTCCATGGACTGGTCTAGGGGTGGAAGGATTGCAGAGTTCCACCCAGGAGAGGTAAAGGCATGTGGCCTGACACATGAGGTGTTGCACTCAGAGACTAGAAAGGAGATAGAGTTGCAGTCAGCCGTGTAACCATGACAGTGGGGTTAGGCCATATAATCATCTTTTGTTGGTGAATTCTCTTGAGTTTTGAGGTCATGAGCGCAAACAGCCCAAATGAAATGTGAATCCAAACTGACAAGTTAAATATAGAAGAGGTCTATAGTTAGGAGACAGATAAGATTAGGACTGTTCAGAGATTACTTGAATAGGAGGGGACGTATGGTAGAATAAAATGAATAAAATGGAAAGAGTAGATTGAACACTTCTGTTTTTACCCTTTTTTTATGATTGTGGAAGTGATGGCTGCAACTATAGTTTAAAGATTTGGTTACGGTTGCTTTTTTCTCTCCACTGTAAGGCTAGCCTGGGTGCCAGTGCAGGCTGGGGAAGGAACAGGCACAATCTGTGGAGCAGTCTGTCAGAACTACCAGGCAGCTGGGAATCCTGGCAAGATGTGGCACTCTGTAGTCAAAGCAGCACCTTGGAACCCCCATATTTACTCCTGTTATGTAATTATGATATATTTCATACGAAGCATGCCACATAAGATGTCATATGAAGAGTCATGATCTGCTGAAACCCATTGTTCTGTCCAAAAAAAAAAAAGTATATATCATGAGTAAATATTAAGTTATGAGATTTTGCTGTATGGTTGTTACTGAAATATGTTACAAGTTTCCTAGTGACAAAGAAGGCAAACCACGCCCAGGAAGGTGTTCAATGACCATTAATCAGCAGGGGAGTTGTAATCAAGGGATTTACAATTCAATGACAATTGTGCTAGCACCAACTCTAGGACTCAGTTGCACAAGACTATACTGGAGGACTGCTCAACCCTGTGACTCGGCAAAGCCCACTAGGACATGTCTGGGCTAGTATTTTCCAGGCACGTAAACTGAGGATATAAAATAAGGGACAGTGGCATCTTTCCTTGGCCTTTCTCCTACCCCACGTGTGCTGGAAGCAACAAGAATGCTGAAAAGATGGACTTCAACTGTGGTGACTGGCCCCAGGATAGAGAGAGAGAAGTCTGTGTATTAAGTACTATAACTTCTAGTGGGGTGAGAAAACTGCTTGATCTAATAAGGTTTAAGATTTAGACTGTGTGTTTACCTTTTTATTTTCTTGGTAACGATCTCTGACCTTTTATGCCTACCACTTATAATCACTTAAAATCTCTTTCTGTAGTTAATAATTCTGTTTTATTTACCTAAAACAGTGTATTTTGGCTGAAGTGCTTGTAAACTGAGCTGAGATTTCCCAAAGGCTTGTGTATGTCCTCTCCACATTGAGGGAGGGGTGGACTAGGTAATAAACTTGCACTGGTTAGGCTTCGGACCAGGGAAAGATGGTACAGCTCTAGGGTGCAAGGCTGGAAGTGGGGGACATTGGCTGGTGTGATTTGCGAGTGTCTCCGGGAGCATTCATGCTATCTATCTGGTGGGGCTCCACATGCTGTTGTGCTGAGTGATCACAGTGCCTAGAGGGGTTTGCTGCTTGTCACTAGGAAAGTATTGTGAGAGACAGCCCATATTGGAGAGTTAAGGGGGCACAGCAGTACCCCAGTTCCAAGTTGTACCCCCCGGGGATCCTGTCACTCAAGGTAGGAATGTTTTGCAGGCTGGAGTGGCTTGTTTCCTAAGGAGCCTATATACCTTGCTTTGGGGTCTCCCAAGGTTAGGCCCTTGCTTGTGGATTGGCTGGGCCCTGGTTCATTAGCATGGGCCTTTCAGAGGACTTGCAGGTAATTACCTCTCAATACTCACCGGCTCAGGGATGACTCATCATACCTACTTCACAAAGAAGTTGAATCCCTGCTTAACTTATGGAGAATACAAGGTATCTCCTTTCCACACTTATCGCATTGTAGTTCAGGTCCATTGTGACATGAGAGAACTCTTTACCAAATTGAACCAGAGTCCCATAATGCATTATGCCTACACCTAGGATGAAAACTACTGCTTATGGAGCTAGTTATATGTAATGCTGGTGCTACAGTGGTGATTATACCACATATGGAATGAAACTGTACTAATGTTGGGTGAGCTTGGGGCCAAGACACTCAGGTTTATTAATTCAGACCTTTGTTTGAACCAAAAACATGGCCTTGCAGTTGCAATTTCTGTAAAAGCAATGAATGATAGCTACACAGAAAAATAAATTGATCAGCTACCTTCTCCTGGGGCATATGTGGGTCACAAGAAATTTCCCTTTACATTCTAACATCTATACCATTCCAGATTACGATCATCCAGTCAACATTAAGCATTGTCTTACATAGCAAATACAATACTGTACCACATGCAAGCTTCAGTTTACATACATTTTTCTGCCCATGCTATTTCTCTGTTATGTTTCTTTTCTGTTACCACTAATCATGCATGCTGGCCAAGCCTTTCACCTCTTACCAATGTAGGGACGACTTGGCAGTACATTTTGTGTGTTCATTGTACTGATAACTTCCTCTTATCTATGTAATGTCCTTCAGCTCAGTACATTCTGTTTTTAAAAAAATAAAAATAAAAAAAAATCACCTTTGTCCTGTACAAATGCTAAGTTTTACTGTGGAAACTTACTAGTCAAATTATTGTAACTTCTGTTCTTTGTGTAGCGTCTGTCAGAAAATAAGATTTGTTTTGTTGAGGCTTATGAAGTTTGCAATCGACCAGGTATGGAATTACAGATGGTTATCTATATTGGGTCTGTTTGGTACAGATGCCTCTGTCTTGCAAACCTAGTATGAAGCTAGGTAAAAAGGTCTGTAAGGTCTGGCAATAAAGAGAATCCTCCACAAATTTCAATCAGTCATAAACAAGTATGGCATAAATATGGGTAGATTTGAATGCATACCTTTGAAGCAGGCTTACAGTGCAAGGTGTAATGCTGCAAGACTGTTTTCTGAAGAGGGCAATGTATGTATGACTGTGGCATTACCCAGGGTACAGTCTGGACTGTTGGACAGTTAAGGGTATATAGTAAAAGTCATGGACAGGTCACGGGCCGTAAATTTTTGTTTACGGCCGTGGCCCGTCCATTACTTTTACTAAAAATACCCGTGACTAAAATGTAGCCTTAGTCATAATCCAGCACTGGTTGTTTGCATAGCGTCTGTATAAAAACAAAATAACATGAAATTGAAAGGTGATATACATTAATATATTCTAGGAATTATTTGTGTGGAATTTCTGTGGCCTGTGTTACACAGGAGGTCAGACTTGTTGATCACAATGGTCCTGTCCTTAGAACATATGAATCTATGAATATGGAAAAAACTGTTAAGTGGTTATACAGTTTTACACAACACATATTTAACCAGTAGAACTCATTACTGCAATTTTCCTTAAGCTCAGGAGCTTGTTAGAATTCAAAAAGATTTGGTTTATGTTGTGCTATAAGCCTCTTTACACCATTCAAATATGATTTTTTTCATGAACAAAATCGGAGTCTGTGATATCTTATATTTTGTTCCTAAAGTTTAGACTGTCGAAGAGTAAGTCTTGGAATGCGTGCATGTGTATAAACCATAGCACCAAAACTTCACTCATAGGACAAGATCATTAGGTCAGGTTAATTTAATTTATCAATAGTAAAGGCAATTCACCAGGCCCTGAAAGTTTCCTGGTAGGCTGTCTTATCCCCCCCCGCCACGTCCCCGCTCCTCCACCTACCTCCCAGCGCTTAGGACTTTCCAGGAGGGATGGGGGAGGGGGGGAGAGCAGGGAGGAGGTGGAGAAGAGGTGGGGCTGGGGTGGGGATTTGGGGAAGGGGTTGGAATGGGGGTGGGAAAGGGAGGGAATAGGCGGGGCCTCATGGACTAGACGAGCAGTCTGAGGTATGAAGTTCAGCATGTATGATTCTTTGCTGGGAGTAGTTGGGAAGAATGTTAAAAGTGGCAATGTATTTTGTATGAGTAGTTACTTTAAAAAGTTCCTGCCATGACAGCTGTGTTGATAGACTGTTAGTGTAGATCATCATCAGTGTTTCTGACCAGATAAGGAATAGTTACAGGTATTTATATTTTATTGAAACCCCTCTTCACATTACAGTTTTAAAAAAATTTAATACATTGACTTTTAATAGCATACTATATTACTCTTCATATTTTTTCATTTTTGACTATACTTCTGTATCATTGTATGCAGCCCCTCAGGCCAATATACTAGTCCTCATATGGCCCTCATGGTGTTTTGAGTTTGACATAGAGTAATATGGGTTACGAATATTGCTGCAAGAGTGTGCTCCTAAAACTTAGGTTTTGGTGCTCCCAAAACTGACTTTAGTATATGACCGGTTATCATTGCTCTTGGACATCTGGGCCTGATTGAATTTTTAGAAAATAAAAATTCACTTAATTTATTGGTTTTTGAACACTGAGTGTATGCTTGCAAACTGAGGTTTGATCACTGAGTATAAGATTTTTTTAGAAATTTTCTTTTTGCATGAATGTGTATTTTGAGTGATGCCCCAAAGGCCAGTTGAGTTAAATAACCTCTGTTTAATTCAAGGACAACTTCCATGGTGGAGGGAGTGCAGAAGCATTTATCTGTTTTTGTGCATTTTTTTTAAATTGAGGCATCTGATAACCACATGAGTGAACATACTTTTTTCACAACAAAATTTCAGAACCATTTATTTCTTGCCATGTAAGCTTGAAACATCTTTGTTTCACTCTTGAATTTTCCATTATTGCCAATTTGGAGACAGAATAGATTTTACAAATAAATACTCTTTCTAGGTCAGCAGTTCTCAAACTTCATTGCAACGCAACCCCCTTCTGACAACAAAAATTACTACATGACCCCAGGCCAGGGAGTGGGGGTGAAGCCCAAGCCCCGCTTCTCTGGGCTGAAACCCTCAGGCTTTGGCTTCCGCCCAGAGTGGCAGGGGCTCAGGCTTCGGCTTCAGCCCTGGACCCCCGCGAGTCTAATCCTGATCCTGACCACCCCATTAAAATGAACCCACTTTGGGGTCCTGATCCACAGTTTGAGAACTACTGTTCTAGATAATGGACCTGTATGTCGTGGATGTGATTGGAAATACGTGGCAAAATTTTGCCTTCACCTATATCTATGAAATACTATTAATATCAGTATTCTCATATGTAACTGAGGCCAGGATTTGGCCTTTGTCAGTTGGCTTGTCTACACTAGAATTTCAAAAGCTTTTCATACCTTTGTAAAGACCAGTTTGGACACTCCTAAGGGTACAAATGTCCAAGAATCTCCAGACTGACTTTTACAGATGTGCTAAATTCCTTGAGTTGGATTAAGTGAAAACTTGACACAGTAAGGGTTTCAGTTTGATATTTCATTGGAAAGCTGTCCAGAAGTAATTGCTAACCATGACTATTTTGTGCTTTACAAGACAGATCCAAGAACTACTCCATCTCCCTTCATGCATTCAACCCATGTCCAAATCTTGTCACTTTTTCATTAATCTTTACCATCCTAACTCTTTTTTCTTTATTCACACAGCTAAGACTCTTGTCCAGACCCTCATTTCCTATGTTGACTACTGCAGTCACATCCTCTCTAGACTGCCTTACATGTTCAAAATACAACAGCTAAAATAATCTTAGGATATGTTGAAGCTATAGAGACTATTCCAGCAAAGCTATGTTGCTGTAGCTATGTTGGCATAACCCTGTAGCGTAGATGCAGCCTACACCAATGGAAGAGGTTTTCCTGTCAGTATAGGAACACCACTTCTGTGAATGATGATGGTAGCTACATTGACAGAAGTATTCTTCCATCAAAATAGCTGTGATTATATTGGGTGCTAGGTCAGCATAGGTATGTCATTCAGGGATATGGACATATCCCCTGACAGATGTAGGAATGCCAACCTAACTTTTAAGTGCAGACCAGGCTTTACTTGCTTATTGCTGCATGTAATTCTTCTCTTTTTCATCAGTGATTGAGCTTCTTGTCCTTGCCATCAAAGCTGTTTGTGACTTTGCCCCTCCCTGTTTATCAGCTCTTGCCTTATTATCTCTTTCCTCCCAGTCCTCTCTCAGGCCTCTCCAGTCCCTCAATGATTCCAGCCTTGACAGCCTGTCTGCTACACAACTATTTCATACCACCTTGCATGTTACACTTTATGCAATGAATGCCCTTTCTGGGCTGATCTGAAAGTCCATTATTCTCTCTCCCATATTCCTCCTCAGGATCCAGTTCTTGATGCCATGATTCCTGGAAGAACTTAGGTCATATCTACACTATGGGTACTATAACAGCATGTATATGGTGCCATAGCTATGCCAGTGTAACCCCGTAATGTAGTTGCAGACTAAAGCAATGAATTGGTTTTTCCATTGCTGTAGGAGTTCCATCTCCCTAAGCGACAGTAGCTAGCTTGAAGGAAACATTCTTCCATTAACCTAGCTCCATCTATATCAGGGGGTAAGTCAGCATAGTTATGGCAGTCAGGGGTGTGGATTTTAAGCTTTTAAGTGTAGATCAGCTCTTGGTCAGCTGATTTGGGGCAGTTGGAAGTTGTTGGTTTCTGTTTTAAAAAGAAAATGTTTGATTCTGTTTCTCTCCCCCACTTTTCGTATGCTGCTTGTTGTCTTAAACTGTGAGCTCACTGGGGTAGGGATTGTGTGTGCCTAGCACACTGTGGACAATGCTAGAATAAAAGTAATACATAACATTATTATTTCTATCCTGATAATGCCTTGCATGCTGTGGGCACCGTCCGTGGGCACAGTTCATGCACACGATGGTCAAGTCTCTGATCGAGAGAGTCATGTTACTTGTGAAATAGCTTAGATATAGATTGTATACCTTAAATTTAAAGAGACAAAAAGACAAATTACAAAAGTACTTTCTTCTTGTGAGCCTAACTTTTCAAAAAGGAAAAGTGATTATAAGAACAGCATTTGAGTTAACATGTCTGCAGGTACTACTTTGAAAGGGGGAGGGAAATGTCTTCAAGTAGCCTCTATATATTTCTGTGGGTATGTTGCCTTTTTTCCCCACTGACCTCTGTGTGTAACTACATTCCTGCCCCAGTCAGTCTTGATCATCACGGATGCTGAAAGGCATTTTAAATTCTGTGCTTCCAATTTGGGAAATTCACAAAGCCTAATCTATCTAGGAGCCTCATCCTCCAGATGAGGATGGTCATGTTTGCCCCTGCCCTAAGTCTTGACTCTGTTCCTGTTGGTGCTCAGACGTTTTAACTCTGAAGCCATGTGAGGCTTCACACTCTAGAGCAGTGGTTCTCAAACTGGGGCCGACGGTTGTTCAGGGAAAGGCCCTGGCAGAATGGCCGAACCTGCGGACACGGCAGGTAAACAGCTGGCCCAATCGCGGCTCTCACTGGCCATGGTTCGCCGCTCCAGGCCAATGGGGGCTGTCGGAAGTGGCAAGGGCTGAGGGATGTGCTGGTCACCCTTCCTGCAGCCCCCGTTGGCCTGGAGTGGCGAACTGCGGCCAGTGGGAGCCGTGATCGGGCGAACCTGCGGACGCGGCAAGTAAAAAAAACCATCCCGTCCCGTCAAGGGCTTTCCCTGAACAAGCGGCGGCCCTAGTTTTAGAACCATTGGTCTAGAACACTGATGTTTTGACTGAAAAGTGACCTATGTCTTGTTCATCATGGTGCTGAGTCTTCAGCCACAGTGGGTTGAATAACCAAGAATAAAATTGGAAACCATTTACGTAACTTAACCTGACACTAAACATTTCGGAGTGGGGGGGTGTCTCTGTCCTAAATGTTTTAGATACTCTACCCCTTTTGTGGAGACCTTGTCTCCTATGGCATAAGAAACCAACTTTGTAGAACCTTAATTTGTATTGTCTCAGAATTAAGAATGCACCTATTAACCAGTTAGTAATGTTAAAGAAATATAGACATGTCATAGCTTTGCAGCTCACGATAATTGACAAGGCTATTTTTAAAATTAAAAGATAAGCATATGCCATTGTCTCTGTTCAGACAAGAGATGCATATTGAACGGAGGGGCATGTGGTCATGAGTTTCAGATTTGCGTTTACACTCTTGGTAGTGATGCTTCTTGATGCCATAGACTAAGGAAATATATCTTACCTCATGGGCCTTGTCTTCACTGGGGATGAGCGAGGGAGAGGTGAGTTAACTAACTTGAGATAAAATCCTAGTGAAGATAGAAGACAAGACCATTCGTAGTCTTAACACAAGTTAATTTATGTGAAGATTACAAATTACCTAATCCTCATTAGGATTTTACCTTTAAATTAGCTAACTTGAGTTAAGAACACATTTTCCCCCTCCACCTCCCCAGTGAAGACAAGGCCACGGTTTAGAGCAGTGTTTCCTAATGCAATGTGCTAAAAACCTAGAGTTGGACACTGGAAAAATTCTTTCAAAGCCAAGGGGATACATGAGTTTGCATCCACTTGCTGTGGATGGAATTTCCCTGTAACATGGGTGGAATTTTCCAATTATGGTACATCTATAAAGTTGATATTGCTTACTATAGCTGAGCTACTAATGGGGTAGGGGAAATCCCAGAAATATTTAATCTAAGTCCGAAGTGAATTTTGACTTGATTGTAAGAACAACCTCTGATGCATAACTGAACACTCAGACTTCATGATAGTAAAAACTATGAAAGCTCAATTCTAATAGTATACTTGTTTGTAAAATTTGCCATTTATGCTGTGTAATTTAGTCAGATAACATTTTACAGTGGATTCTGCTTAATAGCAATCACAATATTAACAACTTCCCCTTAATAGCAACAATTTGCCAGGAACTGATCCCATCCCACTGACTTTGATATTCATGGGATTTAGATATTGGCAACAGGAATACCACTTAACTTTTTAGAAGAGAGGTCCTACCTGTAAACAATTTCCTGGCTCTCATCCTTGGCAGCAGAGCACTTCTTCTGCAATGTCATGGCTTCCAAACATGTGGACCTCTCTGTCACTGACTAAGCTAAGATTCTGGAGGGCCTGTGTGAGCCTGGTGCTAAGCATTAGTGAGTAGCGGAGAAGCTTGGTGTCTTGAAATCTGTTTTGTGCATTGTTAAGAATAGCAGTGACATTTTAATAGGAACATGAGAGCAGCGCAAACCAAGACTTCAAGTAGCAACACAATGGCAAGGAGGTGACATGAGTGACATTAGTGAAGTCCTTGAGGCTCTGGTTTCAGCATATACCTGGCCAAAATGCTTGATTTTTCCAGTCTGATATTGAAATAGAAAGCAGCTCAGCTGGCAGCAGCTCAGGGAAAGGAGTTCAACTTCTCTGATGGCTGGCTTAGTTGTTGGAAAGGCCAACCCTATGTTCTTCAGTGTCAGGGGCACGGCAGGAAACAAGACCCACTCACCTTCCAGCAGCTCTCATTGGAGGGCGGACACCCTGGCCAGCTTTCTAGTCCAGTTCCAGCCATGTGACCTCTTCATTGCTAAGTCTACTCTCTTCTGCCTGGCTTTCTAGACAGAGGCCTTGGTTTGGTGAAGAGTTTGCAGGAGGGGGGAAAAAAGCCATGGACCTCATCATTATATTGCTATGTTGTGCATACATGGATGGGACAGAAAAAACTGCTTCATATGGGGATCGGAAAGAGGAAGCACCTATTTTGTTTCCTTAAAGATTATTCGGAGCTGCCCATGAGCTACAGAAACTCTGCCAATGCCTTCACGACTAGTTTATTTCAAGAGTGGCTGAAGACTTGGAACAGGGAGCTGTGCCTACAAAATAGTCACATGTGCCTGTTGATTAACAGCTGTCCTGCTCACTTAGTTAATGTACAGCTGTCACATGTGTTTAAAATTTTTGCCTCCCAACACGACGTCAGGCATGCAGTTGATGGACATGGTATGTGATAAAGAACTTCAGAAGTCACTGTCACACTCATCTGAATGTGTGCATCATTGCCTCTCTGACCCACACCTACAAGCGATGGATGTTGCAAAACAAAACAAAATATCCTTTAATTGATGCAGTGCATCTCGCTAAGGAGTCATGGATGCTGTTCTTTCCAAGACTGTTTACAACTGCTTCAGAAAGAGAGGGTTTGAATCATCCACAGAAAATACTGGCCTAGTGGACAATGTGTTGTCCCAGTAATCTAACAGAGGAATTTGAAGCCATTGTTGAGTTTGAGAGTCACCCGGAGACAGGAGGTGACTCACAGATGCCAAAATTCTCATGTCTGTTTAGCACCCACAGGCTGAAAAGCCACAAGAGAGTAATGTGTCACCCAACAAACTTAAAGACCCTTTGCTTCCAGAACAGGTACGTGCAATGGACATTTTCCGCAGGATATTCCAGTATTGTGAGATTGACAATGGCTACAAGGCTGTATGCAAAATTGAGAAGGATTTACAGCTAAAGGTAACAGATCATAAAAAGCAGGCAACATTGGACATATTTTAAATTATTTTTTGTTTTTGTTTTAAATTTGGCTACTTGATCATAAAATTATGTGCTGCTTCACCCCATGTCTCATGTAAGTACTAGCAGTATATCAAGATTTAAGTTTGCTCTACTTCTTACAGTGTAACACCTTACAGCATCTTTTGTTTATACCTTTTTAAATTTTTTTCTGCCTTGTAGCGAAGTGAAACTTAGACAGTAGCCAAGCTTCTACAATTTCAGTGGATTGTTCTTCCACACCCATACAGGTATGCATGGGCTCAAAAATAGCGCCTTATTGCTTAATGTCAGCTGCTGGATAATGGCAACTTTTTGCTGGGAACTAAGAAGTTGGTAAGAAGTGGAATATACTGTATTTTTGCTTTTCCCTGGTAGGATATCTTATATAACTAATGAACACATCATGAATGGCAAATATTTCAATGAAATATGCTGTTTGACACTTACACTGCATTGATCAGTTGGACAGTGTTCAATTGAATTGTACAAATGTTTTGCAGAGGAAGAAAGTTGTGAATAACTTCAGATTTAAAAAAAAAGAGACTTCTGTGATATTTGAACAAAAAAGGCAAAATTATGACTTGTGAGATTGTTTTAGCTCTTAATTACCTACCTTGTATGGATATTGTGGGCATTTATATTTAATGCTATAGGATCCTTCCCCTGTGGCCTGATTTTTCTAGTACAGATTACTGGCTCTGGTGGTGTTACTATCACCATTTCATTGGCCTGCCTTGGTGACCAATCACATTGCAATATTGTTTCCTTTGAGACGTGCACCAGGATGGATTGATTTAAATCAATTTTAACCATGTTTTGCATTTGTACTTTTCTATAGGAAAATAATTAAAATGTTGGTTCTTGATGTTTGGTAATCACTAAGACATGTTGATTTGCAACTGAATATAGCCTTTACATTAAATTTGGTGCTTCTTTATACTAATCAGGAAGTTGTTCTATATCTATACATGTGTATATAAGCAATTTATGTTAGAAAATGATGAATGATGCATTTCTTATTTACTAGATTAATTTTTTACTTGTGATTTTTTTTTTTGGACTGGCTCCATTTTAATGGAAATTCAAATTTAACTAAATGCACAAAAATATCACTTAGCTTTTTTATTGAATAAAGCTGTCTTAAATGTGCTTGATGCAGAAGACAAAAACCGATATTTATCAAAATGTTTTGCATTTAAAAAAACTGATTTATTGAACAAAGGAACTATTCTTTTGTAGTTAGTATATTGAACTGATTTTGCTTTTGTCACAGTGTCTTTCAAGACTTTAGAACTAGCAGAGCTCATCCTCTTGCACCTGGTTTTTATTCATAGTTTGGAAGAAACTTTTTTCCTGCTTTTTCAAAGCCCAGTTGGTTTCTTAACTTCAAATGAACTAGTCATTGAACTGAACTAGTCAAGTAAACTGAAATGAAGAAATATTCCCTGTACCTGCAGAAGAAGCTCAAATCAATGAACTGGTTTAACTTTCTTTAAAACTTGGCAGTAAACATGTACTCAATTTTTTTGTATGTAATTTCAATGATTTTTAATATTTGGGCAGAGACCCCCTGAAATATTTAATGTCAGAGGAAGTTATATTGATAGGTGGTACTATGTTGTCACAGTTTGCTATCCTATCATCAGCATATTTTTCTTTTAAATAAGAAATGTTGATTAATTGGACATACCTTTTGATAAGTATATTTGCTAAGTAAGTATATTTGCTAAGTACCTGCTATATCAGTTTAATGTTGAAAAGCAAACATGAAGTGAAAGTCTTCAAAATGACCCATCGAATGTGTCATAAAATACTTGTTTATTGCTAATGCCTTGTCTACACAGGTTTTCTGTGTATTTAGATTTGTGCGTGCTAACTTGTGGAATAACTATCTTGCAGTAATTTCATCCAGATGGCTGGCTTTTACTTACTTGCCTCCAAATCAGTGCATATATATGGCAATAACTTTTTTTTCTGTCTAAGCACTCAGCATTCCAGACAGGTGCTCTGTCCTGCTGCTGAGCTCTGTACATTCTGTGATTTTTCTCATGGTGTATTGTGGGATATCTACCAGAAGCTGTTGGAATTCTGGAACTTGGGGTCACAGTAACAAATTCCCATGATTCCTTTCTTTTCATTCCAGCATGTCTTTTGTAAGTTAGCACCACTTTCAAACTTTGGTGAGCTGGCATGGAGGGCACATTGCTGTGTATCTTAGTCAATGTACTTATTAATACCAGGGTCGATTTGATTTAAATTAAATTGATTTAAATCACTAGTCAGGAAGACTCGATTTAATCATGGATTTCTACATAAAAGTGCATTCTTGTTGCACTTAATACATATTCTTCACAACTCAGAGATAAATGTAGGTTTCATTTTTAGAGGATACACACTATACTTTTTAAAGTGATTTATTTTGAAAACTTTTCAGATTAGTTTTATAGCCATATCAGAAAATGAATGATTGTTTGGTTATTTCAATTACCAAAGGTAATTGAAGCAGGTATTTATGAAGTCATTGGAAGGTGAGCTATCTCCAATTCAACAGGTTAATCATTAATATTTGGAGGATTTTCTTGCCATGCTGTATTAGGAGGAGAACATCACCAGACAGACGTTTAAATTATTCTGTTGAACTAAAACAACATTATGTATTCTGGATTTTTTTTTTCTTCAACAGCAAACATGCTTGTTTTATATATATTATATGTGAATTTTTGAATTTAGTTAGACATTGAAGTTTTTTTAAAATCCAGGTTTGTTTTTGTTAAAATTGTTTTTAACTAAAATATTTAAATCATAGAATCACAGACTTTAAGGTCAGAAGGGACCGTTGTGATTGTCTAGTCCAGGGGTGAGCAAACTTTTAGGCCCAAGGGCCACGTCGGGGTTGCAAAACTATATGGAGGGCTGGATAGGGAAGGCTGAGCCTCCCCAAACAGCCTGCCCCCCCCCCAATGTGCCCCCTCCCACTTCCTGCCCCCTGACTGCCTCCCTTAGAATCCCTGACCCATCCAACCCTCCTCCCCCCCCCCCCCCCCCGCTCTCTGTCCCCTGAGTGCCCCAACCCCTATCCACACCACTGACAGGCCCCCTGGGACTCCCACGCCGTATCCAACCACCCCCTGCGCCCTGTCCCCTGACTGCCCCCTTCTCCCAATCCCCCGACCCATCCAACCACCCCCTGTCCCCTGACTGCCGCCCTGGAACGCCCACTCCCCACCCCCTTACCATGCCGGAGCCAGCCAAACCGCTGCGCTGCCCAGAAAGAGCGGTGGGCCAGAGTCCTGGGGGCGTGGAGGGGGGACAGCGGGGGAGGGGCTGGGGATAAGCCTCCCCGGCTGGGAGCTCAGGGGTTGGACAGGACAGTCCTGCAGGCCGGATGTGGCCTGCGGGCCATTGTTTGCCCACCTCTGGTCTAGTCTGACCTCCTGCACAACTCAGGCCACAAAATCTCACCCACCCACTCTTGTAACAAACCCCTAACCTATGTCTGAGCTACTGAAGTCCTCAAATTGTGGTTTAAAGACTTCAAGGTACAGAGAATCCTCCAGCAAGTGGCCCGTGCCCCATTCTGCAGAGGAAGGCGAAAAACCCCCAGGACCTCTGCCAATCTGCCCTGGAGGAAAATTCCTTTCCGACCCCAAATATGGCGATTAGCTAAACCCTGAGGATGTGGGCAAGACTCACCAGCCAGACACCCAGGAAAGAATTCTCTGTAGTAACTCGGATCCCATCCCATCACAGGCCATTGGGTATATTTACTGCTAATAGTCAAAGATAGACTAATTTTGTCAATTAATTTATCCCATCATACCATCCCCTCCATAAACGTATCAAGCTTAGTCTTGAAGCCAGATATGTCTTTTGCCCCCATTGCTCCCCTTGGAAGACTGTTGCAGAACTTCACTCCTCTGATGGTTAGAAACCTTCATCTAATTTCAGATCTAAACTTCCTGATGGTCAGTTTATATCCATTTGTTCTTGTGCCCACTTTGGTACTGAGCTTAAATAATTCCTCTCCCTCCCTGTATTTATCCCTCTGATATATTTATAGAGATGAAATATTAAACAAAAACAAATTAAATTGACTGTCAGCCAGGTCAACATGAGAAACTTAAAATATTGGCTTCTGCAGCTAACTCGGTCATCTTCACCTTCATTTCCTGTTTGTTCATAATCTGGAAAAGAAAAACAAACTTTCCTGCTTTTTCAGGTCCCAAACGATTTCTCATTTTGGAATGAATTAGTCCAAAGGAAGAAAACATTCTTTCTACATTGGCAGAAGAACCTACTGTTGTTAAAAGTGAGATTATCACTTCAAAAGTCTCTGAATCCAAGTGCTTAAGTGACTTCCACCAGTTCACTGGTGTGACTTTCTTTAAAACATCATCAGCAAACGTATTTCTTGAATGGTTCACCCTTAGCTCTGAAGTTTATTATAGTTGGCATTACGGAGGGATGATTGCTGGATGTCCATGTCCTAGCCAACTCCTTTTCTTCAGCAATTAAGGTTTGACCTGGTACTGGGTAATGAGAATATTTGCAAGAAAATGAGCTGGAGATAGTGCTTGTCCCATTCATTTTTTAATGCTTGTAATTTAACTCTGTCATTGCATATTTCTCTTTTTAAGATCTCACTCAGTTCCTTCCAAATTTCCATATCATCAGCAATAAAACAGCTATTTCCCTGCATTTTGTTCAAGGCTACAAAAATAGGCTTCAGGGTACTCAGCACGTGTTCAACATTTCTCTTAAGCCCAATGTTGAGAACTTTGGCTGTGACAGTGCCATCTATTTTTTTTCACAATTTTGTTCACAAACTGTCATCAGATTAGGCCAGTTCTTGATATAGTGCTCAGAACAGTCCACTAGTGAGTTCCATTGCACGTCGTGTGGGAGAGTTAGCTTGGTTCCTCCCACTTTTTTGAGAGCAGTTGCTGTAAAGTGGTTGTTACAGAAGTATTTTGCAATTTCAACAACATTAGCCTTTATTTTTGGAACACTAAAGTCTTTGGCTAGGAGGTGCATCAACTGAGCACTGCAACTGTATGTTGTTAGCTTGGGACTCTCTTCTGGGATACATTTGCAGCATTGTCTGTGACCAAGCTGCGTACTAGACATTTTAAATTTTTTTTCACAGTTTGTTATAGCTTTAACTGCTGCTACTTGTAAGTATTCTGCTCTGTGTGCATTTCCTGATGTATCAATTGTTTCTGTAAGGAAGACATTCCCTTCTTCTGTTGTTGCACAAGCACGTACAACAGGATCATCGTGGACATTGTTCCACCCATCAAGACTCAGGTTAACAATGTCACCCTCTAGACCTTTTGCACATTGCTCAATTTCTCTTTCATACGCTTTATCCAGCAATTTGCCTGCGACATCTGCTCTGTTGGGTGGACTGTATCCTGGTCTTAAGGACTGAACCATGTTAATGTGGGTTCTCAATCATATGGAAAGGAGAGTTTGTTGAATAAGCAAACTGGACAATTTTTTCATCAATTATCTCTTTTTGTAATCTGCTGGTTCTTATCACAAATGTACCTATGGTTGCTTCTGGATGATCGAGATTTTTTTTTTTCCTTTTTGCTACAGGTGATATACTGTGGCTATGTGACGTAGATGATGTGACTCAAACACTGGCATTGGCAGATAACTCTGAAACTATGGAAAATGATGGTGATCTTGAAGGTGGATTGTCTTCAGAATCCTGTATGTTGAGGATGGATTCTCCTAAAGACAATAAGTCCATGCAGTTATTTAATAATTATTATTACCATACTGCTCATTTAGTATTACCCATTGCATTCACTGATACTCAGTACTACTTTAAAGGTGAAATTGTAAAAGGAAGATCTGCCTGTTTCAGCTGTTTGGTTTTTTTTATCTACAATGGTAGTACCATAGAGTAACAACTATATTTTTTGCTCAAACATGAGAATTCAGGAATAGTCTAGACGGAAGACAGGCAGTTCTTAAGGAAGAAGTATGAAATAAAAAAGTTTACCAACCTGAAGATCCTGCATGTTCAGACATGATGAAAGGAACATCTTCAGCGTAGCTTCCTCCTGAGAAGGAACACTTCTCATGCTGCTTTTTTATTCAGGCAGCCAGGCCTTGCGTTTCTTTGTTGCACTGTTTGCGTTTTGCACACATGCCTGTCTTGCCCACAGGTAGAGGAACTTCATTAAAATCTTCCCAAACTGGGTCCCATTTACGGCCTGCTGCCATTATAGTTTTTCCCTTCCAGTGAGAGAATGGTATGGTTGATCTCAAATCAATGAAGGCTACACTCAGAAAGACCTCAAGACTTCTGGAATATGCTACTCAAAGAGTTTCACTTTTGTTTCTACTGTCTGTCCCTCCCTTCTCACATTTATCTCGAGACCTCTTCTCCTTGTCCAGATCTATTCTGCCCCCAACAATCTTTTATTCATTGAACTTTTTGAAACTTTGCACCTTTAGAGAGAGAGGTAAGGGATTGACTCTGTGTTCACAAATTTGCAGAGGGACAATAGGGTTGAGGTCTGTTATTTCTCACCTCAATATATTAATATTAATTTATTTATTTTAAAAACATTTTTTGCTGTTAACGAGCATGTTATCTCTGGAGACACAAATCCACAGTTTGAGAACTGCAAAACTAAGCATCTCTGATGGTATCTTCTATACTGAGCCCTGAGTTCCATTGGGTAGGTAGAAAGATTAACCGAAATAATCTATACAGAAGCCCCCGGAACTCTGTAAGACTTTGCTAGAGATCTGTGTGGAGCTCACCTTGCAGCTGCAGTGGCATCACACCAACATGAGAGTTCCCCCTGGTGTGGAGAAGTGTGTGGCCATCTCCATCTGGAAGTTCACCACTACTGATTGCTGCTGGTCAGCAGCTAGTCAGTTTGGGTATTGGTAGATCAGTGGTCAGGGCTGTTGTCGTGCAGGTTTGTGCTGCTTTAAGATGCTGAGGACACAAGTCATAAACGCTGGCAATGACCAGGAGGTTGTTGATGGATTTTGCACAGCTAGACTTTACTAAATATATTAGGGCAGTTGATGGAGCCCAAGTCCCTATTGTTTTGCCGCCTCCCCACATCCCCACAAGGCTTCCAAGTCCATCAACAAAAAGGGGTACTTCTCCCTAGTGCTCTGAGGCCTGACTATCACGAGTATTAATACTAAGTGATCTGGAAAGGTCCATGATGCTAAGATCTTTAAGAACTCACTCCTCTTTTTTTTTTTTCTTTAATGAGAAATGGAAAATTTGCTGCTCAGACCCCTGTGGATATTAATGCTGGTGTGATTCTCCCATTCATTCTGGGATCCCCAGCTTACTTTTGCTTCCCTGGCTTATGAAACATTTTACTGGACACTTGGATAGGAGAAAGGGCCCGTTCAGCTATACCCTGAGTAACTGAAGAACGACAGTGGAAAGTGTATTTGAAGGGGAGATGGCATCTTATGAGAAGGCTGAAGGTTACTGAATCATAACTGCTTGCTGTATTTTTCACAGCATCTGAGAGAGCAAGGGAGTCTCACTGATTGGTGGGAAGCACGGTTACAGAGACTTTCAGGACACGAACTTCCTGAGGCTTTCTCTGCAAACTGAAGCAAATCATCAGGGCCTCAGGGTCAGGGATGCTCTGCCCTGTACTCCTCCTTTGAGGTAAAGAGCTGAAAGGTTACAATGTAATTTTATTATGCACTATTATACCAAGGTTTCATTACTTTGTGTATAGATTAAGTGACATAGGAGTGTATTTTGCTTTTTAAATGCTGTATTCAATGATTTTTGGAGAGGGCACTTTGTTTATATGGTTTACAGTAGATTCTGCTTAATAGCAATCCTGATAATAGCAACTTCTCGTTAATGGCAACATATTGCCAGGCACCAGTCCTGTCCCATTAACATCAGTGTTAATGGGATTTAGATATTAGCAACAGGCATGTTGCTTAATAGCAACTTTTTTAGAGGGGGGGGGGTTGTCTAATCAGTTTCCTGCCTCTGAGCATACACAGTTGAGTGCGCTCATTGTGTGCTATGGCGTCTATATGTGGGGACCTGTCTCTTGCTGATAAAGTTCAGGTCCTGTGGGCCCTATGTGAGCCCAGTGCTTGTGGGGTTAATTTAGCTGATGTGAGGAGGCCCAAGTTAAGACAAGCCTGAACAAGTAATTGCTGAAACAACTAATTATTGTGAATGTCTACAGTAAATAAAGTAGGCAGGAACACCCCCACCTGATAAACTTACCTTACACAATCTGCAGATTATTAGTCGTTACATGCTTGCAGTATAGATGTAAGCTAGGAAAGATGTATATAAAGTTTTTTGTGTGTGGAATGGATTGGAATTGTGGTATCACTTTGTACCTAAATCCCCAGTGTCTGGGTGTGGCCAGTGCTGGCAAAGAGCTGCTACATGCCTAATATGATAACCTCAGTGACGAGCTGGAGTCAAACTGAGGTTTTTTTTGGATCCCAGAGAATTGGATGAAGTATTTGTCCGGAACTGGATGAGGTGTTCTGGTTAAACTGAGTGGAAAGGTCTTGGAGCGAATCCCAACAGTGCTAAACAGGTGAGAGTAGCTGAGTGGTGTGGTATCTCAAAGTTTGTTTTGTGCATTCAGAAGAAGAGCCATAACATTTTAGAGGAGTACAGGAACAGCATAAACCAAGACCACAAGTGCCAACGTAAAGAAAAGGAGGCAGGTGTTGGTGACGCCCTTTGGCTTTGGTTTCAGCATAAGCTTGGACAAGATGCTGGACTCTTGGGCCAATGCTGAAACAGAAAGCGAGGCAGCTGGCGGCAGAACAGGGGAGGGACTTTAACCCTTCAGATGGCTGGTTCAGTTGGTGGAAAGCTCAGTGCAACATGGTTCAGCATAAGGACCATGGTGAGAAGCAAGACCTTGATGTTATGGCAGCTACTGAATTGCGGGCAGACATCTTACCCACTATTCTAGAGCAGTACCAGCCACATGACGTCTTCAGGGCTGACCAGACTGGTGTATCCTACTTGGGTTTTCCTGACAGAGGCCATGCCATGCTGAAAGAAGGGTTTGCAGGAGGGAAAAAAAGCTATGGACCTCATCACATTGCTCTGTTGTGTAAACGAATGGGATGAGAAGTGGCCTCTTCTGGTGATCAGAAAGAGCAAGTTCCCTATTGTTTCCCTGAGGTCCAGTCAAAGATGCCTGTGTTCCACTGAAACTCAGCCAATGCATGAATGACAAGTTTGTTGTTGGCTTAAGAACTGGAGTAGGGAGCTGAGGCTACAAGACCAAACTATGCCTCTTATTTGACAATTGCCCAGCTCATTCAGCAAATGTAGAGCTATCACATATCATGTTAAAATTCTTGCCCCCAAACATAACCTCTGTGAAGTAGCCAATGGACGTGGGTGTCATGAAAAACTTCAGAGGTCACTACCATGCTTATCTTAATGTGCACATTCTTGCCTCTCTGGATGCTAACCACGTCTACAGATGGTAGATGTCAGAAAAACTGATTGCACTTCATCTTACTAAGAAGTCATGGGTCTTCATTCTCATACAAAATCTTCTAAACTCCTTCAGAAAGGGAAGGTTTTCATTAACAACAGAAAATGATGTCCTGGTGGACATTGATATGCTGGCTGATGTTTCTGTTCCTGAAGATCTAACCACAGAGAACTTTTGAGGCCATTGTTGAGTTTCCCAGTTATTTGGGATGAAAGGTGAACTTTCTGATGCTGAGCTTCTGGAGATAGTAGCAGCTTGAAAGCACCAACAGGCTGAGGCACAAGAGGATAGTGCATCTGATAGTGCAGTGGCTGCTGTTAACAGTCTCTCTTCTCGCCACATCACAGTGAAATCCATGACCTCTGCATGGCTTCATGCAGATGCATGAGGCATGGCTGTGCTAATGCTGAGAAGGGTATGTGTCTCTAGGAGTGTGTGACTGCAAATAGGGCATGCCTGGCTGTGTACCATGTCGTAAACAGGGAGGTGACATCCAGTCAACATTACTTACCCCAATAGAGTGCACAAGGGTAAACAAACAGGTGAGTCTTAGTGTGAAGCAATGCAGTGTGGAATAGAAATGAGGACTGAAATTAATCCCGAATATATGCTTGTCCATACAAACCTTTTTCGATGTTAATTTTATTTAAAAATATCCACTTGCAAAGTCACAGGTGCTGGCTTCTAATTTTCCCTGAGGGTGCTCAATCCCACGTCATGCCCCCACTCTACCCCTTCCCCCAATGCCCCACCCCCTCCCTGCCTCTTTTTGCTCCCTCCCCCGAGTGTTCCTCTTCCCCACTCCTCTCCCTCCCCTGCAGCGCCTCCTGCATGCCATGAAACAGCTGTTCTCCAGCATTCAGGATGCATTGGGAGGGAAAGGGAAGAGTTGATCGGCAGGGCCACTGGCGGATGGGAGGCGCTGGGGTGAGGGGGAGAGCTGGCTGCTGGGGGGTGCTAAGCGCCTGCCAATTTTTCTGTGTGTGCTCCAGCCTTGGAGCACCCACGGAGTCAGCGCCTATGTTTAAAGTGGATTATCCAATTGGCCAGTTAATTCAGAAGAAGAATTGTGATGGGTGGATGTAGGACATTTTAATGGAAAAAACCTCTTCAGTTAGTGTGAAATACCCTTGTATAAGCAAGCCATAAATGAGGCATGGATAGCTCAGAAATACACAGGTGATTAGTTCCTTAACTGTAATAAAGAAAGTAAACAGATACAATGCCTGCATAATTTATGTCGTGCAAGGGGATGTTTTTTACACCCCTGAGGGACAAAAGTTTTGCTGACATATAAGTGGTAGTGTAGACATGGCCTGAGTGCTGGACTCACTGGTCACCATGGAGGGATTCCTAGTCATGGTCATAACTGGAAAAAAATTTTTTGCCACAGATAAGCACCTTATTTAACTGTCTTTCTACTTTGCAGTCCCTAACAGAAGAGTGCAGCAGTAGTAGAATAAAACAAGACTACAACTGAAATACCATCTGAAACTGAACTGAAATGTCAAGCAGTCATTGTGAATTGTCATATTACATCAGTCTATACTGCAGCTTTATGTTGTAAAGAATGCACATGCTTTCTTTTTACCCAAGTGACTTAATTATTTAAATATTTTTCTGAAAGTATGTACCTGAATTAAAAAGCATGTCAGTCTTAAAAGTATAATCTAGACCTTTTTTTTTTGTTTACTAACAAACTTCACTGTCAGTACCTAGAAACTTTGAGCCAATCAGTGATTAAAATATGCAGATGGGAAGTACGTCGTTCGTTCACCGTAGCATTAGTTTAATGGGAGCTTTTCATATGCATTGTAAAGATGTCTGAGAACTTGCATGCCTAGTTCATGACTTGTGGTGCCATTGATTTGATAATCTCTCAGACAAAAGCTTGGATTAATTTTATAAATCAGCTAACCAAGTGATAAAACAATTGAAAGAGAAATTTCAGAGTTCATAGTAAACCAAAATTAGGATTGCAGGTTACCTGTAGTAATCTCTATTGGTCAAATTCAAGAGGAATTAAAAATAACTTTAAATTACTACCTATTAGATGATGATTGTGTGGTTCAAAAAAACAACAACCCCACAGAAAATCTGGGAATGCAATTTTGATTTGAAGCTTAAGTAGTTAACTGTTCAAATTTGTAGTGTGTAAATCTTGTTTAAATTCACACCAACAGTTCTATAACTTTTGGCAGATCAGTTAAGGCTCTATTTCCATATTGACTTTAAAATCACCCACTCATGAATATAGAATTTGAATAGGTTTATCATTGTGATAAGACTTTGAAAAGATTTGAATGTAGTGTGATCGGATATATTTTAGTAAATTCTCATGTTAAATTCTGTTAAGTTTGCAAGTATTAGCACTGAGTAACTTTTTTTTATTTACTTTTTGTAACCTACTTTAGGAGGGATTTTCAGACACACTCTGTTGGCCTAACTGTGCTTCCAGTTGACTTCAATGGAAACAGACTTGGGCCAATACTAAATGCTCTATAACAAGGGTGACCAAACTGTGGCTCTTTTACCATTAAAGTGCGGCTCACGGAGCCCCACACATCCTCCCTTCCATTTTCCACCTACCAAACTGAGGGTGGGCGTGGGGAGAGCTCAGGACCTCTGCCTTGCAGCAGGGTGGTGGGGTAGGGGCTTCTGCCCAGCAGAGAGGGCGGGTCTCGGGGTGTACCCCAGCTCTTGAACTTCTGAAGATTTGTCCTATGGGGCTTGGAGGGTCAGTAAGTTTGGCCACCCCTCCTCTATAAGTCCACCCATTTAGCTTTTCGAAGTTGTGTTTTTGATTAGTAAAACACAGCTACAAGAAGTCTTGAGATTCTAGTTTGGCAAAGTAACCTGAAGACCAACAAATTTGCAAGAAATGTGATATAGGTAACTGATTTAATCTTAATGACTTAACCAGAATTACTTATCCTTCTCTGACCCTGTGTGTCTTGTCTATTTAGACAATATTATTTCCTTGTACTCCACAGTCTGTCTGTGCATCAGTCTGTTGTCCCTTGTCTTACACTTACAATCTAAGTTCTTTGGGGCAGGAACTATTTGTACAGTGCCTAGCACAGTGGGAGCCTGGTCCATGACAGGAGTTCCTAGGCACTACAGTCGTACAAATTACTACTACCATAATGTTCTCTCAAACTCCCTTCCTGCTTCCTCAGGCAGGGCGTGTCTTCAACCTTATGCTTTTGTTCTTATGCTCATCTTCCTGCAGTTTGAAGAGGGAGAAAGAGCTGATGAGGGCTATGTCTACCGTAGCACTTCTGTCGGTAAAACTTTTTGTTGGTCAGAGTGTGAAAAACCACACCCCTGATGGACATAAGTTACATGACTGAAGCACCAGTGTGGACAGCACTGTGTTGGTGGAAGATGCTCTCCCATCAACAAAACTACCACAGCTTGCTGGGGGTGGTTTAATTATGCACCTGCATGGGAGACCTTACAGCAAGGCAGCTGCATCGGTACAGCTGTGCCGCTGTAAGGTCTCTAGTGTAGACATAGCCTTAGATTTGAAAAAGCATGCCCTAAACCTGACCAGTACCTGATTTTTTTAGAAAAAGGAAAAGCACATGGCTAAGAGAGCAGAACCTGGATTCTGAAGACTTGTGACTTTTTTTATTGGCTGTTGGGAGACAAGATAGGAGAAATTTTCCCTGTTAGTCCAACAAATTAGAGAGATGACTTATGCTTTTCCTGACATCAAACCTTGAGTCACTTCTGTCTTGGGACCCACATGTATTGGAGGTACCCCCAATACCTCCATGCTTTTTAACCTGTTTGTGGGTGGAGAGGGTGGTAGTGCTGTATGGAGGCCCAGTTAGTAAGCAACTGTCTTGGCAGGGTAGGGTTGGAAATAACACAGCTATGGGAGAGTGAAGGTATGGTAGGAGTAAGTAGTTGGTTTGGGGATGATCAGGCATCTTGGGGATATCTGCTCTCAATTAATGCTCCATATTAACACCATCTCCTTGGCCCAAGACAAGATATTCTCTCCTCCCCCTCCCCTTCAGCATCATTGACAGAGAGCAGATTGCTGTGGGAGCAGTGCTCCCTCTGTCAAAATTAAGAATTTTTGTCCAAGAGAGAAGCTGACTCAGATGGAGCTGCTGGCTCTGCTCTTGACCTGCCTATAATTGCAGCTTTCCCCCCGTGTTGGCTTCCTTTGTAGAACCTCTGTTCAGCTTGAGTTGAAGGACACTTGTCTTTGGACATTCCTTTCTTCTGGCTCGTGCTGACTCCCTCCCTTTTGACACTTGATCACAACCATTACTTGTAGAGGTACTTGGTACTCCCATGCACCACAGTGAGGGTGAGAAGTCTCTTCGGCCAGATTTCCTACAAAGAGCCTGATATTCTTGCTTTGGGGGTGCTGTACTCTCTGCCCTCTTTTCATATAAAGAGATTGTGATGGTCCTGTCTCTCCTGTTTTTTAAAGCGCGTGCACACTGACAAAAACCTTCCTAAAAGACGCCACTGAAAATGGGCATTGTTGTATCCTCATCTGTTTTTGATAGAACATGGATAATGGTATTACCATTTTATCTAAAAGAAATCTCATCACTCGTGCACGTACACACAAATCACTGTCCTTATCTCAGTGTTCAATGAAGTGATCTTGAAAGAAATTAAATGTTCATATAACTTCTCAATAAAAAATACTTTAGTTGATCCAAAATAGTCATATGAAATCTTGGGTTTTTTTAAAAGATGTAAATTAAAAATGATGGAAAATGGTCCATTTCATTAATCTTGTACAAACACGTTCTCAAAACAGAAGGTTTAGAAATTGTCACTGTTCAACCGAACACCCTTTAGTACAGCAGTTCTCAAACTGTGGGTTGGGACCCCATTTTAGTGGGGTTGCCAGGGCTGGTATTACACTTGCTGGGGGCCTGGGGCCAAAGCGAAGCCCCACGGCTGGGGGCTGAAGCCCGGGGGCGTTAGCCCTGGATGGAGGGGCTCAGGTTACAGGCCCCCTGGCTGAGGCTGAAGCTCTTGCGCTTCAGCTTTGGCTCAACAGGCTCAGGCCTTGATCCCCTCTCCTGGGGTCATGTAGCAGTTTTTGTTGTCAGAAGGGGGTCGCAGCATGATGAAGTTTGAGAACCCCTGCGCTAGTGCCTATGTGTATTTCTCAAATACCATTAGACAAATTGTACAAATCTTTAACTTCAACAGCATATTAAAAGTAGCATTAATAAAATGTTTTGCTGTCCTATATATGGTAGTAACAATTATTTGTATTGCTACTATTACCTGCATTTAAACAGATTTCTGTGTTGTTACTTTTACTAGATAGTAGTAATGTGCAACATTGATACATGACTTGGAGTTCTGTGATATTAAAATTCACAATTATGTGACTATAACAGTATTTTAAAGCTATCATGCATAAAACAGATGACTCCAGTAAAAAAATCTTAGCAATTACAGTACTGTTTGAATATGACCTCAAGGTCACCGTGGTTTTACGGAGTTGTAATACAAACATAAATTACTTGGCACTTCAGTTGTGCTTTTTCATCAGAGGCTGAGTGCGTCATAGACAGCTAAGTTTCAACACTTCTATGAAGTAGAGAATTGTTTATACCTGATTAACAGATGAGATAAGTGATTTGCCCAATGTCTTACAATGGGTTCATCTAATTAGATGTTCTGTACACTTCTGCATTGGTTTTATCAACTGTGTACACAGGGTTCAGAGGTTTCTACTATACTGTTATCCCATGTTGCGGTAAAATGGGTAGGAAATCTTCTAATATAGACAGAATCAGTGAGTCAGTGGCAGAGCCTGAAAAGAATGCAGAAGACCCTGTTCCCAGCTCTTTCAAACTAGAAAGAACTCCTTCCAAACAGTAATACATTAAACATTCCAAATTGCACTTCATCCTCAAGTTGCGTGATATTGAGTTGGGCAGCAATCAGCATAGATACCCTCGACAGTGCTGAACAGTCTCCCAGAGGACATGCTGCTTAGTAGAACTAAAAGAAATTACTTCTAAGAGACCACCAATATTTGGCAGATTAACAGTTGTGCTGTCGCACAATTCAACAGCACCTTCAAACTTGGAAAGCTTGGTTCTCTGACATGGCAGCAGTTGTGGAATCTCTGGATTGTTATTCCTCTGTAATGTCTTAATAGCTCTGCAGATATTTCCCACGTTACTTTCTTTAATAGTTTAACAGATTTTTACTTTGTCTTTCATTTGTTGTCATAGCTACTGGCATTTTCTTAGCTTACTTCATTGAGTAAATCTTTGAGTGACTCTTTTGGCACAATAAAGGTTGGCATATGAGCTAAAAAAATTTAAACCATTCATTCAGTACACAAGTCTATCTTATCTGTGTTCTGATTCACTGTAGCTGAAATAAAGTGAGATTGTCAAGAACTTCTGTGGTTATGTATGGGTCGTAATACAACAGGGATGCTTGGTTGATTCTTGCTAATATCTAGTCTCTGCTGGCTCTAGTAGGTAAACAGAAGCCATCCAGCACTAAATTATCAGAACCTAATAAAACGGGATTGAATCTTCGAGCAGGAGGGGCCCGTATGAGTGATTATGGAAGGGCATCAACTGGTGAGATGCCCAGATACCATCTCAAGTCTCCTACAGCTTTATGCCTATGCCCAGGAGGAGGATTAGAGTAGCTGAGAATAAACCCCCATCAACGTGAGAGGATGGGTAAGTGTGTTCCTTTTTCCTCCCAGCAGCCAGAGAGAGGCTGGGATCCAAATCCCACGTTTGTGCTGATGCAGACCACACCACAGATGGTCAAATTATTTTCCTGATTACCTGCTAATTGCATTGTCTCAATCAAGCTATGAAAAGCTAGAGTCCAATCCTGGCCAGGCTCTTCAAACTAAGGAGACTTTGCTTAGTTCAAGAAGTAGAGCAGACTAATGGTCCTATTTCAGGCTGGAAGAAGTCAAACTGGAAAAGCAGAGGTGGGAACACTGTTCTGGATAGGGTAACCAGATGACAAGAATAAAATATCAGGCACGGGGGTGGGGGGGAGGAGCAGCCACAGGCTCACAGCCCCCACCCCACTGGAGCCATGCGGGAAAGGGGATACATAGCCTGAGGAAGCCGTGGGTCGGGGGCACAGGGCCCTGGCTCTGGCTGCAGCCCCACCGCAGGTCAGGGGTGCCCGGCCCTTGCTCCTGCAGCAGCCTAGCCGCGGGTTGGGAGCGCATGGCCCCAGCCCCCGCCACAAGCACATGGCTCCGGCTCCTGCCTGCAGCCCCGCCGCGAGCCGTGGGTGCAGGGTCCCAGCCACAGCCCCTCTGCTCACCTGGGGGACAGTTCGCACCCACTGGGAAGCACCTGGCAGGTTCCTCTGGCTCCTAGGGTCAGCAGCGGCCAGCAGGGTCTCCACTCTTCGTGCTGCGCCTGCCACAAGTACTGGCTCCAGCTGCCATTGCCTGGAAGCTGTGGGGGCGGGACTTATTTGGGAACATGAGTAGCATGCAGTGCCCCAGGGTCAGGGGTAGCCGGGGTGTGTGTGTGTGTCTGCGCCTGCAGCTCCCATTGGCCATAGTGGAGCGAGCGCTCGTGATAGGTGCACCATGCAGAGACTCCGCCCCCCCCCCCCCCATCCCCCCGGCTGCCCCTGTGCCTGGGGCCGCAGGGTTCGGCTGCCTGCCGTTTCCTGGGAGCCGCCCCAAATAAGCACTGCTGGGACCCCAGGTGAGCACTCACCAGTGTACTCCTCCAGCCCGGAGCCAAAATATTGGGACAAATGGCGTTCCAACTGTACATCGGTTGGAACGCGGGACAAACAACTAAATATCAGGACAGTCCGGATTTTACCGGGACGTCTGGTCACCCTAATCCTGGATGACTGGTAAAGCTGCATGTTAGCGCAAATGAAGAGGAACCCCAACATCTACATTTTCAGCCTCGCCACAGAAAAGAAATTAGCAAGTACTTGGGAGTATAATTGGTTTATTGTGAGGGAGTCCATAGTATTTTAACTTTGTTTGTGTTCTGTCTGTGACCTCTTGTATTAACTCATTAATGGACTTGTTTAGTTCTTTCTGCTATGCAATTTTGAAACCACAGATAAATGTTTAAGTTGGCAACCAATGAGTTTCTGCTTGGTAACCCCAATTTGGCAGGGACTTCTGGTTAAAGGTGGGCTAAATGCAAAACTATATGTTGTGCACGAGACAGCCCAATTTGTAAATGTCTGTGATCAAAGGCTTTGTGGGGGGGGGGGGGAATGTTGACTTATAGCACACACTTTGCTCCAGCCATCTTTTATTATTTTCTGTTTTCACAGCATTTTCTGGAAGGCAATTGAAACTGCAGTACCTGGGTGTCTACTGATGGCCTTCCAGTGCAGAACTACTGTTCTTGTTTGTAAATTATCTATGCAATAGACATTAAAGCGAAGTTTTGTCACTTAGCATTAAATACACTGTTATTGCTTGTATATGAACCCCAGCACTTTTCTGTCAGCATAGCTGCAAGTTGGCTGGTAGTGTGATTTACCCTTCCTCTCCCTCACACTCTTAGCAGACATAGCTATGCTGGAAAAATTATGTAGTGCAGACTAAACCAAAGCACAAGTTAAACCAGTACAATTAAAATAGAATAGTTAACAATACAACACCCCCAACCCACTGTGGATGCAGTTATACTGGTATAAAGCACCTATATACCGGTATGACTTCTTCCTGTATGAGAAGAGGAAGTTCTTCTTTGAGTGATGGTCCCAGCTGCACCCCATTGAGGGTTTACGCATGCACCCCATGTGTCTGGAGCCAGAGAATGTAAAAGTAGTTGCCAAGTATCAGAAGGGTAGCTATGATAGTCTGTATCCACAAAAACAACGAGGAGTCCGTTGGCACCTTAAAGACTGACAGATTTATTTGGACATAAGCTTTCGTGGGTAAAAAACCCACTTCTTCAGATGCATGGAGTGAAAATTACAGGTACAGGCATAAATATACTGGCATGTGAAGAGAGGGCAGTTACCTTACGCGTGGAGAACCAGTGTTGCCAAGGCCAATTCAGTCAAGGTGGATGTGGTCCACTCCCAATAATTGATTAGGAGGTGTCAATACCAAGAGAGGGAAAATTGCTTTTGTAGTGAGCCAGCCGGTCCCTATTCAAACCTAAATTAATGGTGTTAAGTTTGCAAATGAATTGTAGGTCTGCAGTTTCTCTTTGAAGTCTGTTGTTGAAGTTTTTTTTGTTGAAGGATGGCTACTTTTAAATCTGTAGTTGAATGTCCAGGGAGATTGAAGTGTTCTCCTCCTGGCTTTTATATGTTACCATTCCTGACGTCTGATTTGTGTCCATTTCTTCTTTTATGTAGAGACTGCCATGTACATTGGCCAAACCAGACAGAGGGGCACTGCTGGCACATGCTGGCATATATCACATTAGTAGATATGCAGGTGAATGAGCCCCTGATGGTGTGGCTGATGTGATTGGGTCCTATGATGGTTTTGCTAGAGTAGGTGTGTTAGCTTTTCAGGTGCCACTGGTCTCGTTGTAAAAGTAGTTGTGTGCATTGGTCAATGCACGTGCCCTGACTCACCCCATGCTTTTAGTTCAAGGTGATACACGGTAGGATGGACTCACTGTATCTTCAGACCATGCAGATGTGAGAAGGAACTGGGTTGGAATGGTTGGTATCTGTTTGCTTGTGACACACTTTCTCAAACTTGTATATAGTAAATTTTTAGAGATTTTTACTGTTTTTAGGTAGTTTCTAATAGTTTGAATAGAATAGCTAGTTTGGGGCCTGATTTTTGTCTTTTACCCCCCCGTGCCCCACCCACATGTGGGTAATAGACTGTGCTGAAGACCCCAGGCTTTAAAATCTGTGCCTCCTGTCTGCATTCCTTGTTGGTCAGCGATGAACATGAACGCTGCCTCTACTGCTTGGGAGAGGGCCACATTGCATCCAGGTGCAGTATCTGCCAGATGTACCCAAGAAGGTCAGGCTATGTGCCTCAGGACGCATTTCATGGAAGTTGCCATGAGGCTTCATTCGAATACCAGCCAGGGACCCCCTATATGTTATCTTGAGACAGCCAAGAGTGCCCATCTGGCAAGAGTCCAAGTCCAGCACTATGGACCCTGTGCTAGGGCCTAGTTGGGAGACCCAAGCTCTCCATGCCTGTCCAGACCCTTCATTTCTAGGGAGATTGTACCTCCCCATATAAACATGCCGCATTTGGCTCACCACTCAACTCCTGCTCCGGCAATCCGCACACTTCCACTAGTTCTGACGGTACCGCCTGTGGAACCCATCTCTGAGCTCATCTTCAGATGAGTCGGACGGTGGGCAGGGTCTGTCCATCACATGCCACTGCCACCACCAGGACTACTGCAGGAAGCTATCTACACCATGGCAGTATCCTCTGGTGCAGCTGTCATGGAGCCATTGGTTTCCCATGCTATGGGGTCTTCTGCAACACCCTCCAGATTCGTCATGCTGCTCATATTGGGGACCTTGGCCACAATACCCGCCATTGGAATCCATGTGATTAGCAAGTGAGATTTCTCCAATTTCCCCATCCCATGCGCCTTCCAGCAGGTGCTTGGAACCAGTGATAGAAGAAGAGCCACTTAGCCTAGTTCCAATGGTACCGATGGAGCAGGAGATGTTTCCATCTTCCTCTCTGGACATGGCTCTTGTGTCAGCATTCACCGCCTGATGTCTTCTGTCAGGATATAAAGCACCTTTATAACAGTGTACTGCATCTACACTAAAGCTTTTACTGATATAACTATTCTGGTTTTAAAGAAAATCACCAGTCGTCCCCCCGTCAAAATATTTACACTGGTATGTAACTTTTAAGAATAGATCAGGCCGTAGCAGGTAAGAAAGTAGTATATTAAGCAGATCTACATCGGTGTTTCTAAAAGTATTGGGCATGAAGAACTACCTGAAAAGATGAAGATGTATAAATTAAGTTGGGGAGGCTTTAGCAACACACTGAGAGCAGTAAGGGATGCATTTGATTTAAATTTCCTGAAGGGGGCTCAACTTCTAAAAATTTGGAAAGCTGTCTTAAATAAAACCCAGTTTAAGGGTAGCCTTGAAAAGCTCTCAGAAATCTACTGATGGAAATTGCCAAAAGCACAAAGAGTCACTTTTCTTAATAAGCAAGCGTATGAAAATAAGGATTTTCCAAAGTAAGCGTTAGTGCTTTCTTCTCTCTCATCCTGTGGCAACTACTATTGTGCAAATGATTTAAAAAAATCCCAGGTTTATCGTGAAAACAAATCTCCACTCTGACATGGCAACCTTAACGGCAACAGATTAGTGAAAAAGTGAAAACTTTATCGTATAAAATATTTAGAAGTTGTTGATAAGTACAAATTAGAAAGTTGTGGGTTTTTGTTGTCATTAGGCATATGAGTGTGCTGGACATTGTACTTTATGGTGAGTATACAGTTATGTCATCAGTCAATAGCTTATTGCAGTGACACTACAGTTAGCATGAATTTATAGTTTTGGGTTGGAGTCTAAAACTTCATTTTAAAAAAAAAAAGTTTCTTGTAGATGTGATACCTACTAGTTTATTTTACACCAGCACAAGCTGGAGTTACACTGCAGAACAGTAACGATAGATAGATATTTCTAGAAGCGAAGCTAATCTAAATACTGATTCACCTCTATAGTTTCTTTAGTTGGAATAAATTACTTAGCCGTGGATGAAACAGAAATGACACTAAGGAAACTGGGTTTGTTACTTGGTAATATGGCTAATCTGGATTTGGCTACAAATATTTGACTCTCATATCGGTGTCTGTGGGACAAGTAAGAGCTGTAATTTAGTTTTTTCTGTTTGACAGGGATATTCTTTGTCCAGCAATTCCCTCTCCAAAAAACCCAAAACAAACAATATATCCCTATCCCCTAACAGCCAAACCTAAAGTACCAGAACCATAGGTTAATAAACTTGCATCTATCTGTTCTCTGTATATGCTCTCCTTCTGGGGTGTGTGTATGTGCAGGTTTTTCTTCTCTGTACCTATATAATTTCTTGATAAAACTGATAGTCCTCATTACAATTACATCAATTTTAATCTGTTGTAAATTAAGTAGTGTGGGAAGTGAAGATATTGACAACTACCTGCCCTGCACAATGGTCTTCAGGAAATTTTAAAATTGATATCAATGTAGCAAAATACAGATTTCTTGTTTTGCTTCTTTTTGATATATGAAGACCTGAAAATAATCTGAGAAGTATCAGCAACATCAAATCTTGTCTTCCTTATTTTTGCTGAAGGACTCCTCAGAAGTCTAGAAAGTTGTGGGAAATAAGGCAGCCTTAAATAGAAGGGGTGGGATGTCAGCATTATTTAAAAAACAAACAACCAAAAAAACCCCCAAACCACTCTTTCCTCATGTGTTTGAGTTAAAAACAAACACAAGACAGTGTTTAAAATTGCAGTTAATAGTTTAACAAATACAAAAAATACATTCAGTTGTTGAAGTTCCTCTTTTATGAGGTCAGCCTACTAATTTTCTCGTCCTACAAGTTCTCTCTCTTTGGTTTTTACTGGACAAGACCCAATACTCTGAATGTAAAGACAGGCAGAACAAGTTTGTATGGGGGGAAGCAACTTTCAGGCCTTCTTTATATAAAATAACAAAACAAACTTTTCGTGCAGTTTTCCTTTAAATGTTAATCCATTACATACCTTTTACAGCCTTGTTTAGTGGATTCTTTTTAATAGCTCCCCCAGCAGAAATAGAAATATGCTAATCATTCAGTTGTCCCACTTACTAAATTTATAAAAGTATATCATGCTGGTATATATTCTGTTTGATTGCACAAGCTGCTTTAAAATGAGCCTTTAATAATTTGAAAATTTATCTTCTGATTCATATGGTTATCCAATTATTTGAGGCCTTGCTGGTTGTTTTCATTAGGAGAAGAAATTGATAGGTATTTCTTAGATGCAATCCTGTTTCATTATAAAGAATGTACACAAAGTCCTGAATGCTGTAGGAATCGAACAGGAGACAGTTTCCCTGCTCAGTTTTCCAAGCCTTTTTTTCTCAGCAAGCACTTGACCCAAAAAAGCTTTCTCTTCGCTTTCTCTCGGGGTTAGTCTATACCAGTGGCTCCTCAACCTTTCCAGACTACTGAACGCCTTTTGAGGAGTCTGATATGTGTTGCATACCCCGAGTTTCACTTCACTTAAAAACTACTTGCTTACAAATCAGATATAAAAATACAAAAGTGTCACAGCACACTATTACTGAAAAATTGCTTACTTTCTCATTTTTACTATATTATAACATAAATCCATTCAAATATAAATATTATACTTACATTTCAGTATATAATATGTAAAGCAGTATAAACAAGTCATTGACTGTATGAAATTTTAGTTTGTACTGACTTCACTAGTGTTTTTAATGTAGCCTGTTAAATTAGGCAAATATCTAGATGAGTTGATGTACCCCTTGGAAGACCTCTGTGTACCACAGGGGGTACACACAACCCTGGATGAGAACCACTGGTCTATGCTTGTAGACTTTGCTGGTACAGTTCTACCAACAATGTACCTAAGTGGAGATGCAGCTTATATCCTTTTGCTGTTATAGTCAAACCACCTCCTCAAATGACCATCTAGATCAGCAAAATGATTCTTTTGCCAGTATAAAATATGTCTACATCGGGTTTTTTGTTTGTTTGGGGTTTTTTTTTGTTTTTTGTTTTTTTTGCTGGTGTAACTGTCTGGCAGTGGTGTGATTTCCCTGCCCCCATTCCTAACCCTATAGCTATTCCAGCAAAACTTTGTGGGGTAGACCTGGCATCAGGTCTGGCTGTCCTTGGCTTTTTGCGCCCTTTTATCTTTTGTGACATTTCTGACTGCATCTGTTCTCTCTGTCTTATCGCTACCAAACCAATACCCAGCCCTCTGTTTGCATTCAGCCCCCAGAGAATCTCCTACACCTGAATAGGTCAGCTTTTATCAGAATTTCATGTGGACTGGGTTTTGGGAGGTGGCTCCTGTTTTTCAGCTATCTCACCCTAAAAGGGGCTTAACTGCTTCTTACACCTAGCCAGCGTGAAGGACAGCTATTATGTCCACCAGTTTCATGATGATTCACTCAACCTCCAGCACAACAGTGTTTAATAAGTTCATGGCACTTACACTCAAAATAAAACTGAGAAGCTGGATAAAGCAAACAAAGATCCATACAATACATTTAATGCTAGTAAACACCTGTTGTCTGCACAGCATATATACACACAGATTGCTACTGCTATAAGGTGTGAATTAAAACTGATTTTAGTTACTTTGGTGCAAGTCAGTAAGTTTGGTATATACCAACACCCGAGGTAAGTTAAAGGTTACTGGTGACAGAGGAAGTATGGATCAATGCACAAAGATGAGAGAGAAGGTGACAGAGGGACGCTGCTGGGAAATTCAGTGGAGAAGAGTAGATGGGGGGGGTGTTGTAAAAAGTCAGAGATGATTTTGTTTGCATAATAGTGCTTTAAAATGAAGTCTTTATTTCTACGTTCAGCTAAATATGTAGGAAAAGATACTGCTTTTTCAAAACTTCGTTTGTGGAACAATAGTGAATCTGAAACTTCATTTTGTGAGCAGCATTGTCTCACTTCATAAAACAAACGCCTGGTTAATGTAGACTGATCCCAATTAAAGACTAGATGGCTCTGGGCACTGTCCGCACGGAGCATGCAGCCCATCAGGGTTTTGTTTGGAGCTGTGGGGCAGAGTCTCTTCAGGCACTCTATAAAAGCAGCACTGCTATTTTGCTTCTTGGCTGCTCTTTCCTGCAGGGAATTGGCATTGATTGATCGGTTGTTCAGTGCTGAAGTAATATCACTGGACGAGCATGAAAAATTTAAGCAGTTGGTGTCAGTGGCCTGCAGGTGAGTGCAGAGGAGCCTTGGTCTCCTAATGATCATCATTACCTGGATAGAGAGAGGGCTTGTCTCAGGGTGGATTTGATAATCATGGTTTAAATCACTAGTCAGGAAGACTCGATTTAATCATGGATTTCTACATAAAAGTGCATTCTTGTTGGTTGTTATAACCTTAATACATATGCTTCACAACTCAGAGATAGATGTAGGTTTCATTTTTAGAGGGTACACACTATACTTTTTAAAGTGATTTATTTTGAAAACTTTTCAGATTAGTTTTACAGCTGTATCAGAAAATGGTTGTTCGGTTATTTCATTTACCAAAGGTAATAGAAGCAGATATTTATGAAGTCACTGGAAGGTGAACTGTCTCCAATTCAACAGGTTAATCATTAATATTTGGAGGATTTTCTTGCTATGCTGTATTAGGAGGAGAACATCACCAGACAAACATTTAAATTGTTTTATTTAACCAAAACAACATTATGTAGTCTGGATATTTTTCTTCAACAGCAAACATATACTATTTTAACAAAGCAAGCATATGAATTTTTGAATTTAGTTAAACATTCAAGTTTAGTTTAATTCAAATTTAGTTAAACATTCAAGTTTTTTAAAATCAGGTTTGTTTTTGTTAATAGTTTTAAACTAAAATAGTTAAATGAAATATTTAAAAAAAAAATTTAAATAGACTGTCAGCCAGGTCAACATGAGAAACTTAACATACTGGCTTCTGCAGCTAACCCAGTCATCTTCACCTTCATTTTCCTGTTTGTTCATAATCTGGAAAAGAAAAACCAGCTTTCCTGCTTTTTCAGGTCCCAAACGATTTCTCAGTTTGGAACGAATTAGTCCAAAGGAAGAAAATATTCTTTCTACACCAGGGTACTCAGCATTTGTTCAACATTTCTCTTAAGCCCAATGTTGAGAACTTTGGCTGTGACATTGCCATCTATTTTTCCACGATTTTGTTCACAAACTGTCATCAGATTAGGCCAGTTCTTGATATAGTGCTCAGAACAGTCCACTAGTGAGTTCCATTGCACGTCGTGTGGGAGAGTTAGCTTGGTTCCTCCCACTTTTTTGAGAGCAGTTGCTGTAAAGTGGTTGTTACAGAAGTATTTTGCAATTTCAACAACATTAGCCTTTATTTTTGGAACACTAAAGTCTTTGGCTAGGAGGTGCATCAACTGAGCACTGCAACTGTATGTTATTAGCTTCTCTTCTAAATAATTTTTTCTCATCTTGGATACATTTGCAGCATTGTCTGTGACCAAGCTGCGTACTAGACATTTTAATTTTTTTTCACAGTTTGTTATAGCTTTAACTGCTGCTACTTGTAAGTATTCTGCTCTGTGTGCATTTCCTGATGTATTAATTGTTTCTGTAAGGAAGACATTCCCTTCTTCTATTGTCGCACAAGCACGTACAACAGGATCATCGTGGACATTGCTCCACCCATCAAGGCTCAGGTTAACAATGTCACCCTCTAGACCTTTTGCACATTGCTCAATTTCTCTTTCATACGCTTTATCCAGCAATTTGCCTGCGACATCTGCTCTGTTGGGTGGACTGCATCCTGGTCTTAATGACTGAACCATGGTAATGTGGGTTCTCAATCATATGGAAAGGAGAGTTTGTTGCATAAACAAACCGGACAATTTTTTCATCAATTATCTCTTTTTGTAATCTGCTGGTTCTTATCACAAACTTACCTATGGTTGCTTCTGGATGATCGAGATTTTTTTTTTTCCTTTTTGCTACAGGTGATATACTGTGGCTATGTGACGTAGATGATGTGACTCAAACACTGGCATTGGCAGATAACTCTGAAACTATGGAAAATGATGGTGATCTTGAAGGTGGATTGTCTTCAGAATCCTGTATGTTGAGGATGGATTCTCCTAAAGACAATAAGTCCATGCAGTTATTTAATAATTATTATTACCATACTGCTCATTTAGTATTACCCATTGCATTCACTGATACTCCGTACTACTTTAAAGGTGAAATTGTAAAAGGAAGATCTGCCTATTTCAGCTGTGTTTTTTTTTGTTTTTTTTTTATCACAACTGCATCTAAAATGGTAGTACCATAGAGTAACAAACTATATTTTTTGCTCAAACATGAGAATTCAGGAATAGTCTAGACGGAAGACAGGCAGTTCTTAAGGAAGAAGTATGAAATAAAAAAGTTTACCAACCTGAAGATCCTGCATGTTCAGACATGATGAAAGGAACATCTTCAGCGTAGCTTCCTCCTGAGAAGGAACACTTCTCATGCTGCTTTTTTATTCATGCAGCCAGGCCTTGCGTTTCTTTGTTGCACTGTTTGCGTTTTGCACACATGCCTGTCTTGCCCACAGGTAGAGGAACTTCATTAAAATCTTCCCAAACTGGGTCCCATTTACGGCCTGCTGCCATTATAGTTTTTCCCTTCCAGTGAGAGAATGGTATGGTTGATCTCAAATCAATGAAGGCTACACTCAGAAAGACCTCAAGACTTCTGGAATATGCTACTCAAAGAGTTTCACTTTTGTTTCTACTGCCTGTCCCTCCCTTCTCACATTTATCTCGAGACCTCTTCTCCTTGTCCAGATCTATTCTGCCCCCAACAATCTTTTATTCATTGAACTTTTTGAAACTTTGCACCTTTAGAGAGAGAGGTAAGGGATTGATTCTGTGTACACAAATTTGCAGAGGGACAATAGGGTTGAGGTCTGTTATTTCTCACCTCAAAATATTAATATTAATTTATTTATTTATTTTAAAAACATTTTTTGCTGTTAACAAGCATGTTATCTCTGGAGACACAAATCCACAGTTTGAGAACTGCAAAACTAAGCATCTCTGATGGTATCTTCTATACTGAGCCCTGAGTCCCATTGGGTAGGTAGAAAGATTAACCTATATAATCTATACAGAAGCCCCTGGAACTCCGTAATATTGGGTCCTTAATCCATGAACTATTGGAACTCATTTACAAAACTTTTATTAAACATTACATGAATATATTGTCTCATACTGTAGAATTAGATTTTATAATCCCTATTCCATGGTGAGATATTTTTGAGCTATAGTGTATCTTTATTAAAACTCTTTAGATAGGTGTGTTTTTTCCCTGCAAATCTGATTTAAATAAAAATAAATCATTTCTTTTTTAAATCATTGGTTTTTATCCACCCTGGTTTGTCTACACTTGAAATGCTACAGTAGCACAGCTGTTGTAGGGGTTCTCCCATTGACATAGGTAATCCACCTCCCCGAGAGGCAGTAGCTACGTTAATGGAAGAATTCTTCCATTGATTTAGCACTGTCTATGCTGAGGGGTTATATCAGCTTTATGCTGAAGAATCCACTGCCCTGAGTAACATAATTAAGTCAACTTAGTTTTCTGGTGTAGACTATCCCTAAAACAGCTTCAGTTGTGATCAGTCTGGGTGTTGGAAGGGGTTGAGGAAAGAAGGTGCCACTCTTCTGTTGTCCATTTATCTGGTGGTGAGCGGGATCAAAGTCCTCAGACAAAGAGGGGTGAGGAAACGGGGTAGAGTGGAAAGAAGTGTGAACTTTATGGGAAAGGGAGAAAACAGCATAAAGAAGAAAAGTGGGATGCGGATTAAGGGTTTCCTTTTTTGTAAGCAGTTCTGTAACATTAAGGTGTCTAATGTAAACACGCAAGTCAGGAAATGGATTAAAATTTAGCAATGGATGTTAATTTTGCTATGAGAATCCTTAGTACTACCTCACTGTTACATGAACATTTGCAACATATTAATTGCAAAACCTACCTTAATGCAATTTTAAGGTTTCCAAATGCTGTGCTGTGGCATGAACGTATTACAGTATTTGAATTGAAACTACTGTCCTCCTGAAGATCTTCTAGTGGCAGTCTTGTGGCTGGAATTTTTCCTAGTGGGTACCCAATGATCTTCTACCTAGGCCCTGAATCAAGTAAGATCTCTATATAGGATGGCATACTAGCATGGTGGTTACGTCACATTGAAGCCTGGCACCTAAAGTTATTCACAGGATCGCTTTCAACCTGACCACCATTATGAATGCAAAATTCTTCGAGTTCTCTCTGAAGTCTTCTTTAGATATATTTGTGACAGATACGACAGCGTCCTGAAATATCCTGGATAACCCTTAGTGAATTAACATCTTTGAGGTTCATTGAAAAATGCAGATGGTTTTTATGTACTATTGTGGGGTTATATGGAACTTCTTTAGCAGGAGACAGGATTAATGCAATCTCTGGATGATATTAAGAACGTTTTGGGGACAACGTGTGAAGTGAATTTCCTAGGAAGTACCTGGAAGTGAGGGGAATGCAGATGACCCACTTTAGAGCTATTCTTTTGAAGCTACATCCTGGGGAGAGAAACTGAGTGTCTGTTAATTATGTGCATCTGTAAACTCTATAAAGTTGGGAATTAACTTTTCTTGGGGGTTCTAGTTCTTGTTGGGATTCCCTCTGAGAGCTCTCTTTCACTTGGCTTCCCAAGAACTCAGTTCGACTCCAGATTTTGACATTTAGGTATCTTTATTTGGCATACAGCAAAGCTATGCTGAGTTGATCGGACTCAAATGCAAGGATAACATCACAAAGCTAAGTTACACAGAAAAACCTCTCTGTCTGTCCTTCTATATACATAATTTATCCACTACGTTGCGTTACACATTTTGGAGTTTGGCTTGGTTACGTTGCAGAAACCAGTCCGTGTACAACATGCTCTTGTCCACACATTGTCCATGCACGACTTACTTTTTACCTCATCCTATGTTCTAGGCTTATCTTGTCCATTGTTATGTTGTCCGTTGTGAATGGTTCCCAGAATGTTTCCCCTTATGTTAGCTAGTTCAGAAGTTCAGTTTCTTAGCTTCGTGATCCATTTACCTATCTTACCACAGACGTTGTTTCCAGGCTGCTGATCTACTTACCTCTCTAATCCTCTCTCCCAAGAAATGAGGTCTTCCTCATGTCCAATTACTCATGTCAAGCTAGGCCTGCAGTTCTGAGCTGAAGCTGTTATGAGCCTGTGACCACAAAAGAGACCTCTTTACATGGTTTGAAGGACTCCCCTTTTTAGAGCCCATGTTGGAGACAGTCGAGGGGATCTCTGGTAAGCTTATTAGCAGGTGTGTAGTTTTTTTCATTTTTTTTAAATGTTTTCTCTATAGTGATTTTTACTTTAAAAATAAAATAGGCTTACATATGAAAAGCTGTGTGGTAACTTATAACTGTTGGCAATTACTGTGTTGTTAGTCTCTGAAGAGAGAGCCTATTTAAGTAGATTGTCTTTTGCTGGCAATAACACTGAAGGTAGGGAACTGGTCGGTCTTGAAATACCTGTGTCTCTCCCTTCTGACCAGGGTATCCACCAAAGATGGGCAACAAGTAGGGAGCCTGACAGTGGATGCCCTTGCTGAACCACTAAGGAGACATACAGGTGCAGTTGCCCTGAGTTATGATATAGCTCACCAGCAGAGTGGGTTGGGAAAATCAAGATAGAAAGTGCTCACAGAGCCCCGATCCCAATAGTAGCATAGGCGCTGACTCCATGGATGCTCCAGGGCTGGAGTACCCACGGGAAAAAATCAGTGGGTGCTCTGCACACACTGGCAGCCAAGCTCCCCTCACCAGCCTTCTGCCCCCCCCCCCCCCCCCCCCCCCCCGCAGCACACCATGTCCCCGCTCCTCCACCCACCTCCTAGCGCTGCTCCCCGGCTGCCGCCAAACAGCTGTTTGGTGGCATGCTGGGAGGGAGGTGGAGAAGCGGCAACGTGACGTGCTCAGGGGAGGAGGCGGGCCGGAGATTTGGGGTAAGAGGTTGGAATAGGGGCAGGGAGGGGGCGAAGTGGGGGCAGGGCTGGGAAAGCGGGGAAATCGGTGCCAATGAATACTAGAGATAGCTGTGTCTAAACCAGTAATCAATCAGTTTCATAATTTTAGTGTCTACCACAGGATTTTGGCTGTAGCAACAGGAAAGAATATTACGTATCAGAAAACATACTTTTTCATCTGCTATAGAGGCCGCAAGGTCTCACTGATCAGAAGTCTTCCAGAATGCCCTGAATCTCTTTTTTATGGAGTCTTGCCTGCGATTGGCTCTAGCTTCCTAAAAGACAGTAAAAAGAAAAGGAGTACTTGTGGCACCTTAAAGACTAACAAATGTGTTAGTCTCTAAGGTGCCACTAGTACTCCTTTTCTTTTTGCGGATACAGACTAACACAGCTGCTACTCTGAAACCTAAAAGACAGTGTCTTTCTACTTCTCCATAATCACAGCTTCCACTACAACACCAAAGTTGTCAATTAGTGGTAGGAGACTGAAATTTCACAGGATCTAGTCTTAAACTGTAGAACTCAATGCCAAAAGAAATAAAAATTATTACTAACCTTGCCATCTTCAGAGCTAAATGCAAGACCTACCTCTATGCCAGTTTTTTGGTAAGAGTTATTTTACAGCAACGCTCTCCCACTTGAATATATTTAGTAATAACCACAAACTTGTTTTTTGTTTTCTGGCAAGCAGAGAAGAAAGTGGAGCTATTGCTTTCCTTACTCTGGAGAGGCACTAGGGCACTATATCCTTGACCACCAATATAAGAACCAGGAATGTAGATATATAAAATTTAGATTTGCAAAATATTATTTCAGTGGCATTTATGTAGAATTCCTAATGGCAGCTTTAAGCTTAGGCAGTATTAAAACTACAGTGGATGCCAGTCATTAGCAATCCAAATATTAACGATTTTCAGTTCATAGCAACATTTTGCTGGGAGCCATTGACTTTGATGTTAAGGGGGTTCAAGTACTGGCAGCAGCCATACTGCTTATTGAGAACTTCTTCTGGAAGAAAAGCTCTGGCCTCAGGAAGACTGGGAAATGCTGGGACATGCCTTCCCTGCCTGCAGCCCTGAAAACCTGCCTGCAGCTGAGGACCTGCTGCCCTGTAAGGAAGGGCGCTGGGGGCCACAGGGCTAAATGTTATCTCTCTCGATGCCGTTTCATGGCGCCAGAGGCCTGGGCTTGGCACATCCCAATGCTTCCTTCCTTGGCTACAGCCCTGCAAACCTGCTTTTTGCTTATTGGCAACCTTCAGATTATAGCACCTTTTTGCAGGGAACTGGAGTTTTGGAAGTTAGAAATTTCTTTTTAGAACAACAAGTTTCTATCAAATTTAAAGTCTCTTTGAAGACATTTTGTCTTGTGAAATTGGATTCATTACATATCTGATAAATATAAGAATCGGAGCACATGTAGATTTCAGGACATGAAAAGATGTTTCTTTAATAGTCATAATTTTTACATAGTCATCACAATTGATGTAACTGTTGGTAGTCCTTAGGTCAAGGTTTAGTTGACGGCAGGGAGGTGAGAGGAATTGTACACCTTAATGCTGTTCTGCTATTGTGGCACTTCTCGTACCACTAACCTTGTCTTTTAAAGAAAATAAATTGGAGGAGAAAAGGAGTATTTGTGGCACCGTAGAGACTAACAAATTTATTTGCGCATAAGCTTTCGTGAGCTACAGCTCACTTCATCGGATGCATGCAGTGGAAAATACAGTGGGGAGATTATATATACACAGAGAACATGAAACAATGGGTGTTACCATGCACACTGTAAGGAGCGCGATCAGGTAAGGTGAGCTATTACCAGCAGGAGAGGGGGAAAAAAACCTTTTGTAGTGATAATCAAGGTGGGCCATTTCCAGCAGTTGACAAGAACGTGTCAACTGCTGGAAATGGCCCACCTTGATTATCATTACAAAAGGTTTTTTTTTTTTTTTCTCTCCTGCTGATAATAGCTCACCTTACCTGATCACTCTCCTTATAGTGTGTATGGTAACACCCATTGTTTCATGTTCTCTGTGTACATAAAATCTCCCCACTGTATTTTCCACTGCATGCATCCGATGAAGTGAGCTCTGGCTCATGAAAACTTTTGCTCAGATAAATTTGTTAGTCTCTAAGGTGCCACAAGTACTCCTTTTGGTGTTGCAGATACAGACTAACACGGCTGCTTCTCTGAAATTGGAGAAGAAATACTCTTGCTTTCAGCCATACATTCTGCATTCATAATGTTGTGATAAGTTTCAGTGCAATACAAGAGTTGCAAAATCTGTAGGTTGTCTGTTAACTGAAACATTTAAAGGCTGGCATGTGGTAAAAACAATAAGCCACGTTTGCAGAGCAGCTGAAGTATTTTTAATTCTGCTCTGCAGTGCTTTCCATTTCAAGAAAGTCAATGCACTGCAGCATTGAAACTGTCCTGTAACACTTTTTCGGAGGGGGGATTGCAATCAGGTAGTCTCTTATCTTTAATATATTAATCCATTTTATATGATGTTTAAATATACCATTTAGGTTTTAATAAACTAATTTGCTTGATTTATAGGTTTGCAGTTAGAGGCAGGTTTCCTCTAGAGACACGTGTGCTTGTTGGTTTAACCTATGTGAACTCCACTAGAAGCAGCAGACTGCTAGAACTAGATAGAAGCAGTTTTTTCTGGAGGAAACCAGTTTGAAGAAGTTGTTAATTTTGCCAGCACAGGATTGATTTACTGAGGAAAAGGGTATCTTTAAAACGTATTCAGGCTTATTGCGAGTAATATCTCCAGTGTTAAGTCTTTTAATAACATTTTATGTAACATTTAACAAAAATATGACCTGTATGAGGACTACAACCAGTTTACCCCAACCCCATGCACATGTTTAACAATATTTGTGTCATATTAGTGGGAGTTATGTGCACATATTGAGGAGAGGAAGTTTTGTTACAAGTGAAACGTCCTTATTTTGGAGTCAGAAACAGTTATGGGCTGGCACTGTTTTAAAATTTAAAATACCTGGTTTTTTTCTGTCATTAAAAATACCATGTCCCTCTTTAAATCTTGCTTTCTGTACTTATAATTCTTCTTCAGTATAACTGATAAATTACAAAAAGTAAAGTTAGTATTATAAATAAAGATCTTGCATCAACTAAGAATTGTCATGCTCTGAATTTTTGTAAACTTGGAAAATCCTGTCTTGCTGTCTGTCATTTTACCACCTTTTTACAATGCTAACTAATCTGCTTAACCATAGATATACTTTGGGAAAAACAAAAGTCCCCAGTTGTTCCCAGGTACTCTTCAGGGGAAATGCCCTTTAAACAGGTAACAAGTAAGCTTTGTCTTGGATTATCTTGGAACTATTTAACCATTAAACCACTAGAATATTTGTAGAACATTTCCTCTCCTCAAGCAAAAACCACTGCATATCTACAAATGGCTTACAACTGGTTTAATTACCATTTGGAACAGACTAATTTTTCAGCAAGTTTATCCAGTTTAGTGCAGTGCCAGAGCACACTAGATTTAACTGTTCAGCTGGTCTTCCCACTACTGTCACAGAGTGCCTCAGTGCCTTGCAAAATCTTTCAATATTGCTTCTGGGAGCTGAGTTAGAGACTGTGGAATAGATATCCAAAGGTAATTGAAACTGAATGGTTTAAAATAGTGCTAGTGTGGATGCCAGGCAAAATTCTTAATGGCCTTGTGTGACGTTATTGACATAATCTGGGACCGTATAGATCATTGTTACAACCAAGGTCCTGTAATGACACCAAATCTTGTATAAAGGGGGTCAAATAAGGTGTCTAAGACAAGGTTATGGTTTGCTGGTTATGATTATGCTATGAATATGCATGTATCATTTTTGTATTTAAAGTTATAAGTATTGGCTCTATACTGTCTGTTTTTCAAACTTGTGCTATGCTTCTGAGCGACAGGTTGGTGTCAGCTCTGCCTAGCCTGCTTGATGGCCCATTAAGGACCATCAGATATACAGCTGACTCATTGAGAGAAGGCAGACACACCGTGTGACTCAGCAAGGTATGCAGGGACATGCCTATGGACAAAACTCTGTGGTTTTTCCATGCCATGTGATGGACAGCTTGTCCTTGGGACAAAGAAAGAGAGACCACATGGCATGAGAATATAAGAAGTTGCTGCAACTCCATCTTGTCTCCAATCCTGCTTCATACCTCTGGAGGGACTTAGCTCTAAACAAAGGAATAATGACCCATCCCAGCTGTGGATGTACTCCAGAGACTGGATTTGAAAATGCAGTTTATTCCATCAATGCTGCAAGCCTGAACCAAGAACTTTGCCATTAGTGTATGTAATTGATTCCATTTAACCAATTCTTGCTCTCATCTATATCTTTTTCCTTTCATGAATAAACCTTTAGATTTTAGATTCTAAAGGATTGGCAACAGCATGATTTGTGGGTAAGATCTCATTTGTATATTGACCTGGGTCTGGGGCTTGGTCCTTTGGGATCGAGAGAACCTTTTTTCTTTTACTAGGGTATTGGTTTTCATAACCATTTGTCCCCATAATGAGTGGCACTGGTGGTGATAATGGGAAACTGGAGTGTCTAAGGGAATTGCTTGTGTGACTTGTGGTTCGCCTGTAGGGTAAAACCAAAGTCTTCTCTGTCTGGTTTGGTTTGCCTTGGTGTGCATAGAAACCCCAGCCTTGGGCTGTAACTGCCCTGCTTTAAGCAATTTGTCTTGAATTGGCATTTTCAGTTGGGTCCCTCCAGAGCCAACATCGTTACACCTTGTTAAGAACACAACTCGTTCATAGCAAAGACAAGGACAGACTAATTCAGCTTGATTAAAGTGGACGCACTGAGCTATTTGTGTTTAAATCAGTTCAGTTACAAACTGTTCAGTTTTCTAGTGTAGACAAGGCCTCTTCACGTAACACTTCTGAGACTAACTTCAAAGTACAGGAGATGAGAAAAATAAGTAGGTCACTAACTAGAAGACTTACTGTACTTTCTGTTGGTACTCCAGGGATATGTCTACACTAGAGTTTTTAACTTGAATTAACTGATTACTGATTAACTTGCTAGTCTTGCCACTCCATAAACACTTGTTCCAGGAAAACCACAAAACTGTCTTGTGAATTGGAAATGGTTGTTATATTTTTAAAACATGGTGGCTGTCACTCTTGAGAACATTCTACCCCTTCATGCCCTTAGGACCAGAAGCCTCCCTTCTTCTGACCAAAGAGTAAACTGGTATATATATGCTTAGAAGCTAAGAAGTTCATTTAGCAATTTAATGGTCTAAGCCTTCAATTCCGCATCTTCAGTATGTCAACGTGTAATCTAATTGCTCTTTCTTCTCAAAAACTAGGAAGGGCCAGAACCAATCCTGGCCATGTGTGGGTTTTTTTGTTGTTGTTCATCCCTTTTCTCTAGCTTCGTTCTGCTGACATGTACTCTAGTTTTTTGTCCTTTGCTTCACAAAGGATAGTAAGAGCAGAAACAGGTCTCAACCTTCTCTCTCTCTCTCCTCTGATAGACCCATTTTATTCAGTACATCTAAGTAAAGAAACTCACTAAATAAATGTGTTTAATTAAAAGGGAGCTAAAGTTGGCTAGCAGTGCCTTTATACCTTCTAGAACACAGAAGTTGGCAGCTGAAAACTGAAACCTCCTGGGAAGCTGGAAATACAGCAAAACAAAACACCAACATTATAAAAGCAGGAAGTGCAGAATTAAGTTAATACCTGCCAGACCTTACTCCCATGCAACCTTAACTCTGCCCCTGTGAAGATTTCAATAAGCACGGTGAATATAACAGAACTGTGGGAATATAATAGAACCGTACCCATCCCTAACAATAGCTGCTGGTTTTTGTATGCCCACCACAACTCCAAATACTCACTCCTCTTGCATTGACACTGCATTTCTGTGCAGTCAAGCCCAAAATATACTCACGGTGGAATATAACAGCTGTCTGTACAGATTTAACAGTTGAAAAATTTTCCTTCTGACACTGCAAGAGCATTGTGCATTGCAGTATCAACAAGAAGTTTGAGCCTGGTATTAATATGCTGAGTTGAATGCACAACCTTCTGGCCCAGAGGCAAATGTGTCCTAATGATCTTCACTGATAACTAGTATTTCACAATGTGATTGTAGATATCTGGCTTTCTCATGTTTTTGATTGTCGGCAGTGCAACATGATGCAGCTGCAGGCACTAGAGAACAGAGAATGACTTGTTCAAAATGCCAGACAGCAACTTAGCTTACCTATTATAGGTCAGTACCTTTTAGTGGAGTGGGCACTTACCCTGAGGAAAGTTTTCAAATGTTTCTTTGCCCATGAAAGCTTCCTTTAATGTACAGTTTGATCCACTCACCGTCTCAAAGCCCTTTACAGAAATGACAGTTTTCAGAGTAGCAGCCGTGTTAGTCTGTATCCGCAAAAAGAAAGGAGTACTCGTGGCACTTTAGAGACTAACAAATTTATTTGAGCATAAACTTTAGTGAGCTACAGCTCACTTCATTGGATGCATTCAGTGGAAAATACAGTAGGGAGATTTTTATATACACAGAGAACATGAAACAATGGGTGTTACCATACACACTGTAAGGAGAGTGATCAGGTAAGGTGAGCTATTACCAGCGGGGGCGGGGAAAACCCTTTTTGTAGTGATAATCAAGGTGGGCCATTTCCAGCAGTTACAAGAATGTGTGAGGAACAGTGTGTGTGTGTTGGGGGGAGGGGGAGATAAACATGTGGAAATAGTTTTACTTTGTGTAATGACACATCCACTCCCAGTCTTTATTCAAGCCTAATGTAATAGTGTCCAGTTTGCAAATTAATGCCAATTCAGCAGTCTCTCGTTGGAGTCTGTCTGAATTTTTTTGTTGTTGAAGAATTGCCACTTTGAGGTCTGTAATCGAGTGACCAGAGAGATTGAAGTGTTCTCCTTCTGGTTTTTGAATGTTATAATTCTTGACGTCTGATTTGTATCCATTTATTCTTTTATGTAGAGACAGTCCAGGTTGGCCAGTGTACATGGCAGAGGGGCATTGCTGGCACATGATGGCATATATCAGATTGGTGGATGTGCAGGTGAACGAGCCTCTGATAGTCTGGCTGATAGTCTTAGGGATGAGTTGTGTATTAGATCTTTCTTGTGGAATTTAAGGACTGTTGTGACATCAGTTTGACTTTTTACCCCTTCATATTCAGTGTGGCTGAAATTTTGACCCATGTACTGTAACTTTCCTTCAGTTCTACTCATGGGGTTTCCCATAAAAGTCAGTAGGTGTTTTCTGAGTGATTGAAATGCAGCGTTAGAGCCCTGTGCATTGAAGTTGTAAGAAGCTTTGCTGTCACAACAGCAACAAATGTAATTTCTACCTCTCCCATAGTTTTAATAATTTAGGGAAGACTATGTTGGTAGGGGAAATAAAAGCAAATAATGAAATAAATTAAACACTTAGTACTATACTATCTGTATTTGGGTTCTCCAGGACTTACCCAATGGGGACATATGCTAATGTAGTTAGTTATTGCATAAACACAAGTCGATATAGTCCCCACATTGAAAAGAATACGGTAACTTCAGGCAAAACACAGGCAGTGAGGGTGACCAAACTCAAAACAAGATAATACAGTTACATAGGTATTGTAGAAATTGATGTTTCCAAATCTTAAATTAAAATCAGCGTGCCCTCGCTACTGCACAACCTAATCATCATTGACTGGCAGACTTGTAGGCATCATAGAAGTGTGTCTTGAAGGAATTAAGGGAGGAGAGGTTAATTGCCTCATGGATTAATTCAAGGATATCATTACATGCTTACGGAACAACTGTAGAAGGAAGTGAGGAGATGTTTTGTGGGAGACTTATATAATGAGCAATAAAGGCTGGCTTCACAAGAGTGACTGACTAAATCCTTCTCCTTTTTCGAGAACATTCTTGATTCATTAGACTCTTATTTTAGAGGGGTTTTCACTGTTCCTCATCTTAAATGGGTATATATAGTTTCTCCTCTTCAAAGTGCTTCATCAGTACACAGTGACGAATACTGTCTGTTTCTGCCCCCTGTATTTAGACCATTACTTCTACTTATTCTCTAACTGTAAAATATGGTAAACATTCACTTGAGCAATTTTAAACTCAGAAGCCTAAATCGGTGTTTCCAAATATGTATTGTGAACTAATGAAAATTCTGTTTTCCAAAATGGAAAAATTTATGGATTGTCGAAAACCAGTGTGCAAAAAACAGGCAATGCAATACAAATTTTAAATATAAATTAAAAGATTAGGACTTCAAAATTGGAAGAGCAGCAAACGCCCATTTCAGTGCACAAATGTGGCCTGTTGTGGCGACATATACACCGTCCAGCAAGAATCACAGTTCGTGTGTGAAGCTGTAGTCTTCCTTGCTGTCCTCTGGCATGAAGTGGTAAGGGTAAGGAGGCAGCCCGTGATGCCACGTGTTTATGTTGAGGGGCTAGAGAGCTGCTACCTTGGAGTTCTCCATACTGTCTGCCTTGCTGGCCCTCCAGGCCCTTTGTTCAGTGTCTAACACAGCACTGGCTTGCAGGATTTCCTTGAACGTGTGCTCCCTAGTCCTCTTCTTTTTCGCCTCATCAGGGTCAGGTATTCTGCGGCTGATTAAAAACAGTTGTATCATTGGATTTACAGTCACATCAGAAAGGGAATGATCAGGCAAAACTCCCTTGCCTTATTCCCATAAAAACTTTTAATAAGACATGCTTATTAACACTTCAGCTTTGGAGAGCCTCTACACAGCATCACTCTCCAGTCCCAGCCATGGTGAGTATGGCTTTGCTTGCATGATGCACTAAAATTTCAGTCTCTATCCCAGAGGGCTGTGGTAATATTGACACTATTTTCCGCAGGCAATGGAAAGCCCAGCTGCTACTAGCATCCTGAAGCTGCCTGGCCAATATGCTACTAGCCTGTTTACTGCAGTGGTGCCACCTGAGCTCATCAGATAGTGGCATGGGAAAATGTCCTACCACAGAGGAAGAAATAAAACAGCCATCCCTAAAAACTTTCAGGAGAGTATTGAGTCTTGCCATGAAAGTTTCCTCGAGATGTTCTACATGGTGCCCCCTCCCAACCCACCCCTCCCCTTCACTTATCCCAAGAGGGGAACGAAAAGCAGATGCCAACTCTACCTCTGTTGTACTTTTTTTTTTTTTTTTTTTTTAATATATCAGTAAAATAATGGGGAGTTAGTACCTGTGTCTTTTAGTGGTGGGCCAGTCACCATCTTTAAATTTTAAACATTGGACAATGCACACAACAAGGGAGAGTTTCTAGGCATGCTTGCCAAGGTGGGCAGTCACCAAAAGCAACACTTATATTGGCCAGAGACAAATTTGAGTGTAGACGTGCACAAAGAGCTTATAAGTTGTCTTGAGTCAGCAACTGAACTTTGTAGTGTAGACCAGACCTGTGTTTCAGCACTGTTTGCATTAAGCTCTAGAGCTTATCAGACTTCTTGAAAACAGAGTTCCTGATTTATATCCAGAATGATGGTAACAGATATCTACTGCAGTTTTGACCAGGGTGAGGAAAGTGTGTGTGTAAAGATTCTTCTACTTGCTGTTCCACAGTGAATGAGTTGTTACAGCCTGCAGCTATAAAGTGTTGGCTATTTAGCTCAAGGTGTAGCATCTCACTTTCAGTTCTAGAGTTCCCTAGGTCAGTCCCTGCCTGGTCTGTCAGCCAAGAGAAGAGCTATCACATGTATGTCTAGTGATGCAGCACAACTGTCTTTGAGATATGTAAGCTGTACATCTTTCCTCTTGCTAAAGATTTTGGGCCTGAAATAAGAGCTTAACATATCTATGATCGTATGCGTAGAAGTAAATGTATTTTGTCAAACTCAACTTTAAATGTGATAAGGTGGAGGCAAGTGCAGTGCACAAGTCTGAACTCTCTATAATCTGTGTTAAATGAATGTCCAGATCACAAAGTCACTCTGAGAAAATCAATGGGCTTGTATCAGAAAAGGCCTAATTCTCGTATAGCAGGGAGGTTAGTAATACACATTAAGATACATTGGCAAAATTTTATGGGGAGGCTTTTGTAAAAGGTGAGTTCAGAACACTAACAATGTGAAACATAGTTGATTATGTAGTAATATATATTTTAACTTTCTACTTCTACATCTTCTTGTTAGTTTAAAAGACTTAACTGTGAAATGGTGTATCAGGTGTGAGTTACCAGGTTAACTGCCCCTCTGATCCCTCCTGTTTTCAGCACACCTTCTCTTAAAGCATAACCAAAGCAATTAAAAGAAAATAGATCTTAACAAAACTTCATAGAATCATGGAATGTCAGGGTTGGAAGGGACCTCAGGAGGTCATCTAGTCCAACCCCCTGTTTAACACAGGACCAATCCCCAATTTTTGCCCCAGATCCATAAATGGCCCCCTTTAGGACTGAACTCTCAACCCTGGGTTTAGCAGGCCAATGCTCAAACCACTGAGCTGTCCCTCTGCCCCAAACCAGTCTGTATTCATGCCTGCATTCCTCTAAGGCTTACTGTTCCCTGGATCTGGGGAAGGGTCTAACGCAATCTACACCACAGAGGCTCTCTGTGGGCATGTCTACACTGGTGGGATTACAGTGCCGCTCAGAGAGTGCTGAAGGGAAACTGCTGTTGTATGTTCACACTGTCCGTTGCCTCCGCAATAGCATGTTCACACTTGCGTCACTTGCAGTGGTATTCGGAGCAGTGCACTCTGGGGAGTTATTCCACAGAGCATTTCTTCCTTTTCTGCCACTAAGAGTTGTGGGAAGACGCATAGGCACCAACTTCTCATGGTGCCGGTGGGTGCTCGCGGCCCCCCCCCCATTCCAACCCCTTCCCCCAAAGTCCCTGCCCCATTGGACCTCTCTCCAAATCCCCACCCTGGCCCCACCTCCTCCCCTGAGTGCACCATGTTCCTCCTCTTCCACCCCCCCACCCCCCCCAGCACTTTGCGGGGACAAGTGCTGGGAGGGAGGGGGGAAAAGCGGGTGCTCGCAGACGAGGCAGAGCAGAGGTGAGCTCTGGCAGGGGGCGGGGCGGGGAGCTGCCGGTGGGTCGGCACCTATGTGAAGACGGAGGGGGTCGCAGGGCATCCTGGATCCTATCCCAATGCCCTGTGATGCATTGCTTTGCATCCCTGCAATTCCTGTGCTTCTGTCCATATTTGGTGCCATCTTTCAACCATTTGTGTACTGCACGCCCTGCCTCTTCGGGCTGCAGGAATGGATCCTGAACTGTTTATCAGTATGCTGCTCGCTCTGACCAACACATCACGAGTGGCAGTGGAGTTATTCCTTAAACTACAAAGGCAAGAGGAGTCTTTCCACGCTACCATCTACGACACGAGTCCTTGTGGCATTCATGGAGGTGCTGCCCACAGTGGAACATCGCTCTTGGGCTCGGGAAACAAGCACTGAGTGGTGGCATCACATTGTGATGCACGTCTGGGGTGACAAGCATTGGCTGCAGAACTTTTGGATGAGGAAAACCACATTCATGGGATGAGCTCGCCCCAGCCCTGCACTTCCGTTGGAGAAGCATGTGGCGAGAGAGAGAGGGAGCTGCCTTGCCATTGGAGAAGTGCATGGTGATTGCACTGTGGAAGCCGGCTACTCCAGACTGCTACTGATCGGTCGCTAACCAGTTTGGAGTGGGAAAGTTCACAGTTGGACTTGTGTTGACGGAAGTGTGCGGGCCCATTAATCGCATCCTGCTCTGAAAGACGGTGACTCTGGGCAACATGCGTGACATTGCGGATGGCTTTGCACATATGGGGTTTCCTAACTGCGGAGGGGCGATAGATGGCACACACATTCCAATTCTGACACCAGACCACCTACCCACTGAGTACATTAATCTCAAGGGGTATTTCTCAATGTTCTCCAGGCACTTGTGGATCACTGTGGGCATTTCACAGGCATTAATGCAGACTGGTCTGGAAAGGTGCATGACCCACACATCTTTTGGAACACTGGCCTGTTCAGGAAGCTGCAAGCAGGGACTTTCTTCCTGGACCAGAAGATCACCATAGGGGAAGTCAAAATGCCCATTGCGATCCTCGGAGACCCTGCCTATCCCTTAATGCCATGGCTTATGAAGCCATACATGGGGCAACTTGACAACAGCAAGGAGCGGTTCAACAACAGGCTGAGCAAGTGCAGAATGACTAAGTATGGTTTTGGCCGTTTAAAAGCCCACTGACGCTGCCTATATGGGAAGCTGGACCTGGCCGATGACAATATTCCTATGTTTATAGCTGCGTGCTGTACGCTCCATAATATCTGTGAAAGCTTCACTGAGGGCTGGACCTCAGAGGCTCAGTGCCTGGAGGCTGAGTTTGAACAGCCAGAGTCCAGGGCTATTTATTAGAAGGGCACGGTGCGGGGCCATAAGGATCCGGGATGCCTTGAGACAGCAATTTGAAGCTGAAAGCCACTAATATCTGTTGCTATGCTTGGAAGTGCAGTGTTTGTAATGCTAGGAGGGGATTGTGATTGGTGCAATGTGAACGTTTAACATAATTGTCTGTTGCTTTGCAGGGCTCTGTTTGCTTTCAATTCATAGAATAAAGATTGCTTTCAAACCAACACAATTCTTTTATTAAAAAACAACAACCGGAGGAGAGAGTCAAACAAAAAAAGAAATCTGCAGTGAGGGGGATGGGGGAAGGGAAGATCCCAAGAGGAGGTGGGGATGGCTAAAGATTTGTGTATGTCCAGGGATCATAGCCAACCTTCTCCTTTGATGTACAATGCAGCGGGTATTGTACTTCAGCAGGGCCAAACTGCAGAGGGATGTGTGTTGAGTGCAGTGGGTTGTGGGAGTCCACAGTGCTGGACTGTGACGGGGGAGGAGTGAAATGCCGCGGGTATAGACTGGAGCCGGGAGATTGATAAGAGTGTGTTGGTGGTGTCTGGGGGGAGAATGGGAAAGAGTTTTGCAACAGTGGCCGCAGGGGAGTGTGGGCGCAGAGCTGCTCGGTTTGAAGAGCAAGTATCACCTGGAGTGTGTCCACTTAGCGCTCCATAACATATAAGGGCTACTCCGTGTCTTCTTTCTGGTGTGCCGCGTTCTCCTTTTGGTCCCTCTTCTCGCTGTCTCCGTCACTCCTTCGATTCCTGTTTCTCAGCAATGGAGTGCATCATAACATCACGCAGAAAGTCCTCCTTAGTTCTTCTTGGCCGCTTTCTAATTCTGCGCAGCCATTCAGCCGCCGATAACAAAGAGGGAGGCTCGGCTCCCCAGGTCATCTCTGTGAAGTTTAAATGCAACATTTTACAGAAGCAGTATTGTTTGCAACACACAGAACACTGATTCAGTGATTTAAAACACAGCCAGTACTTACACACCTGTCACTAACTGGCTGACCCCAGGCAAGCACACGAGCCACAAGACCCCCAAAATGGTGAGTAGTCGCAGGGGCATGGTAAATCACTCATCCCAGACTCAGATGTACACTGGGCACGTGGCTCTTGGGGAGAGCCAGCTCTGTAGGTGGGGCCTGATGATCATTCCTGTCTCCACACTTTCCACAGGATGTGATCATTATGGAAGATATCTCGCTGCTAAGGGCCAGCAGTCAATCAAGGGAGGGTCTTCTCCAAGACTGCAGCTTCTGCCCTGGCCCTTATGCGGCTTGCCTCCCCCCCCCCACACACACATGGTGATGGCACAGTGGTGTGGGAAAGTTACCGTTAATGGGGCAAGAAACAAAGCAGCTCTGCCAAAGAACCTGTGGCAGCGGGTTGCCCAGTATCTCCATGAGAGTTTCCTGGAGGTCTGAGGCAGATTCCCATGAAGTGAGGGAGTCAATCAACAGCCTGTTCAGCCGCTCAGACTAGGCATGCGGTGGGAGACAAGCCTGCTTTCTGCAACCCTCTTGCCCCGAACAGCTCACTTCAAGCCCACATACTAGGGGCCTTCTCTTCTGTTTGCTCTTCACCGACAGCTGTGACTGGCAAGCCTCCTCTGGTGTAGAAAAGAGCTGCTGGCTGCATGCATCTCTGGCCTTCGAGTCATCCTTTTGCTTCTGGGTCCCCATCCCCCTCCCCCATCACATTCTTGTCCAAGATTTCCTCCTCCTGGCTCGGTCCACTCTCAACTGGAATGCGACCTACCGAAGTATCCACAGTGGTCTTCGCAGTGGAGGTGGGGTCGCCGTTGAGTATCGCATCCAGCTCTTTGTAGAACCGGTAGCTCCTGGGCGCAGCACCGGAGCAGCAGTTTGCCTCCCACGCCTTGTGGTAGGCGTTCCACAGCTCCTTCACTTTGACCCTGCACTGCAGTGTGTCCCAGTCATGGCCCCTTTCTGTTATGCATCGGGAAATCTGTCCATAGGTATCATAATTCCTATGGCTGGAGCGCAGCTGGGACTGGACAGCCTCCTCTCCCCAAATGCTGATGAGGTCCAGCAGCTTGGCATTGCTCCAAGCGGGCGATCGCCTGGTGCGTGGAGCAGGCATGGCCACCTGGAAAGATGCTCTGAGACCACTGCACACATCACCGAGCAAACAGGAAGGGGACTTTCAAAATTCCAAAGAAATTTACAGGATGGGGAGGATGATTGGTCACCTGAGGGCAGGGCAGTAGAGTTCAAACTGATGACTAGAGAGGCGAGAACAGGCATTGTGGGACACCTCCCGGAGGCCAATCACAGCGCTCTGTTCAACTACGGTGTCTACACTGGCACCGCAGCACTGTAGGCCCGGCACAGGAAGCTGTACGCCTCTCGTCAGGGTGGGTTTTTTACAGCGCTGCAACTGCACAGTTTCTGTGCACTGAGTGGCTTGGCAGCATGTACACCTCAGGAGTTACAGCACAGAAAGTTGCTTTACTGCACAGAAACTTGCCAGTGTAGACAGGGCCTTTGTTAACCTGTCCCTTTGACAATTGACAGCTCTCTAACTGTTTATAACCCTTTGATCTGTGAGTTTCCAGACTGGTAAAATGTCTGTCTCACTTTGGGCTGTAACCTGGAAGTACGCCATTGTCTTGCAATTGTCCTGGGGGGGTTTGTTTATAGCTATTATTGTGTTGTCCTGCTTGCTTTTCCTGAAGCCCCCTATTAATTAGAACAGGAAAGTCTTATAACCAATATACAGTAACTTCTCCTCATTGATCAGACGGTATATTGTATTCAGAAAATTATTACATCTCAATATTCTTAGATTATTACACAACAATTCCATGTCCATCACATCACTGTTGCAGTTACGTACCTCTAGTCCTGCTGAACGTATCTGGTACCTTACAAACTGACTCTTTAGCCATTTTGCAACAAACTGCTCATGGGAAGACATGAACCTTTGAGTAGCAAAGGGGTGAAATAAGTACAAGATTCACGACAAAACTGATTATTGAAACTAAAGTGTCTGAATCCTACTAGGAGCTGAGATACTCAGTGATTTTCAGGCAGAGACCCAGAGTCTGTGGGTTGGCAGTGGATAAGAATTGGCATCTTATCCCTTGGGCTCTAGAAATACTAACTGAAAGTTTTCAGAAAAGTGTATCTCTAGAACAATTATTTTTGACGTTTTTTTGATAAATTGATAAGCTTACAAATCTTAGAAGATTTCTTGCCAGTTGAACTTGCTCTTTATTTTTCTCTCCAGTTGGTGTTATCCGCTGTCCAATTTGCAGCCAGGAATGTGCAGAGAGACACATCATAGATAACTTTTTTGTGAAGGACACCACAGAGGTTCCCAGCAGTACAGTGGAAAAGTCAAATCAGGTGAGTACATTAAAATGTAACCCGCCTCAGCATCCTTTGGGTGCCTAGGTATATCCTAAGTTGCTAGCTGTGTGGCCTTTATTGCTTATTTTGTATTGGGGTCGGGGGAGAGAGGAAGGTAGAAAGAGCATTCAAATAGCCATACTTTGTATTTTATGACTGCCATCGAAAATCAGGTAGTATGTTGGGAGTGGTGGTGATGGTAACTTCTGATTTAAAAAAATAATGGTTTTAAATATCTGAGATGAAGTAATTGCATGGCTACAATGATAATGAGAGAAATAAAGTATGTATTATCTTGCTACAGTGAAATTTCCTGAACCCAAGACAAAACAGTTCTCATAGAGTACTCTAAATGGGAGAATTCCTAGAACAAGAGACCAGAATGACTTAGAATAATAGAATCAGAGAAATGTAGGGCTGGAATGGACCTTTAGAAATTATCAAGCCCAGCCGCCTCTGCTGAGGCAGAACCAACTATAGACATCCCTGGCAGCTATTTGGAGGTTTTTACGAACAGATAGTGATGGGGATTTCACAACCTCTTGCAAGCCTATTCCAGAATTTGACTACCCTTATAGTTAAAAAGCTTTTCCTAACATCTAACCTAAATGTCCCTTGCTGCAGACTAAGCTGATTACTTCTCGTTCTGTCTTTCGTGTAAAACTCAATTTAGTTTGGTCAGGACTGGGAAAATAGAACCTAATTAGTGTCATGTTTTGCTAATATTAAACAGCTGGGTTCATTAAACAAGAAGTTCTCAAATGTTGTAGTTGAGATCATATCTTACTTGTGTGTCTATGGTCCACTGCCTTCTCCATTCACAAGTGCATAATGATTTTTAATGTACTTTTAGTTTCTTTTCATGCATTTTAGCAACCAGATATAAGAAGAGGTAGCACCAAGTAAATAGCCAGTGACGCATATGGCCAAAGTTTAGGAACCTCTGGCATTAGAATTTGCCATCCTTCATTCTGGGCCATGCCAAGATAAAAGTCCATGTGCTTTATAAATGGACTTTGTTAGACTTTAGGAAATGATTTTAACTCCTTTAACCTCTTTCTACATAGATGCTTTCTTTATAATGGCAGCAAGAAGACTACTTTTGCAATGCTGCAGTCATTTAAAGTCAAGACCCTAACTGCAGAGATACTTTTGTATGCTATTCTCTTTTAAAATAAAGATTATTTTGAAAGTGCCTTTTTTAATCCCTTCATTTTGTATAAGGAGTGCATCATAAGTCTTGATCTATTTTGTATTCTGGCAGTCTTTAGGGCTTATTTAATTATACCATGCAATCTTTTTTGTTTCAAAGTTTCTAGTGGTGGGGGTGGAAATATACCTTGTAAGTCTTCTTCCCCTACACCAAGGTAGGTGCGGATATTTAAACTTATGGCCATCTGAAGCTTTTGTTAGCTGTCTTCAGATGCTCAGCCAGCTTGGGACCTGGACCTCTACATTATGATGATATCAAATTTTCTGAACCTGGACTGGAAAGTGAGATTTGATTAAAGCTCTCCAGAAGCTTGGACAACATCTGTCTACCTTTTTGTGTAGGAATAATTTTTTTTTTTAAATGTGGAGTATTTTTGATCATGTATATTTTGCATGTGCCACCCACTGAGTCATCAAAGCAACCTATGATCTTTAATTTATGCAGTGATTAATCACTGCTTGATTTGGAAAAGTGATCATCTTATCTTTAGTCAGGTAGCTTTTCTAGTGAGTTTGTCCATTAGGAGGAGTAGCAAGAAGTTATCTATTTCCAGAGGTGTCATAAAGAGTTTGATACCATTCAGAGGTATTCCCAAATTTTCTTAAACTTATGAGAGTCCATATTGCTGTCTTGCTCCAATATATGTAACAATCACTGGGGGTTATAATGGATCACAAATTGAACGAGTCATCAATGTGATGCAATTGCAAAAAGGGCTAATATTTTGGGTTGTATTAGGAGTATCATATGGAAGACATGGGAGACAATTGTCCGACTCTGCTTGGCACTGGTAAGGCCTCAACTGGAGTATTGCAGCAAAGGCGTTTTAGGTTAGATATGAGGAGGAACTTTCCAACTATAAGGGAGTTAAGTTCTGGGATAGTCTTCGGAGGAAGGTTTTAGAATCCCAATCATTGGAGATTTTTAAAGACAGGTTAGACAAACACCTGCCAGGGAAGGTCTGGGTTTACTTTGTCCTGTGTCAGCACAGGGGTCTGGATTAGATGACATCTGGACGCCCCTTCCAACCCTACATTTGTATGATTCTATAAGCTTCCCAGAACCTTAGTTCAGAGAGCTATGACCGAACTAGTTGAGATAATCTTATTGACAGGATCAAGGGTTTTTTATTTGTATTTGCCTTTCAGCTTTCTATCACTAGTATCTCAGGCATTGAGGCCTTTTTGACTGGGGTGCAGATCACAAAATTTGTATAGCAGGACTTCATTCGTCATTCTCAAGGTCTTAAGTCTCTAAAAATTATGGAGTTCCTTCAGGAGTCGTGGCTTAGCATGTGAGCATTTCTGAAACTCAATAATACTGTACACCCTCGTGGATTAGAAAATAGATCCCCATTCTTCCCTGGATTTTAAGTCTTTCTGAATGCTTGCTGGTCCTGCTCTGCTGGGGAGGATACAAACAGTACTTGAACCAGTGCTTCAGAGTTCTCCATTGGAAGCTGGATAGTCTGAGTGGGCTGCAGGGAAAGCCCTATGTAGATATTCTTCTTCGAGTGCTTGCTCATGTCCATTCCATGTTAGGTGCATGTCTTGCCACATGCACCGGTGCCGGAAGTTTTCCCCTCGGTCTACCTGTAGGGGACCCACTCTGGCGCCCTCTGGAGTGGTGCGCACATGCTAAGGTATAAGGAGTGCTGCTGGCTCCCCCCACCCTCAGTTCCTTCTTACGCCAGTGATGGTGCTGGAACGTTTGTTGCTTTGGCAAATTCTTCAGGTCAGAACTGTTTGTTGCAAACTTTTCCTGTAAATAGTTAGATAATGTTTGTTAAACTAGTTGGTGGTCCCAGACAGGACTTAGCCCAGGGATGGGGTACACCCAGTTCCCGGTTTTCAAACGCTGCGACAGCTGCAAGAAGCCTATGCCCATCAGCAACCCGCACAGTAGCTGTCTAAGGTGCTTGGGGGAAACCCACATCAGCGACAACTGTCGCATCAGCAAAAGTTTTAAACCTCAGATGAAGAAGGAGCGGGACATTCAACGCCGGGCGCTCCTTATGGAGTCTGTGTTAACACCAGAACCATCCAGGTCGGACTTTGCACCCAGCATCGCAGCCTCGGTCTGGAGTGTGCCACTGGCGCCATTTTTGGACCATCGTCGATCCCCCTCCCCAGTACCGACAGGGAAGAGGAAGAAGATGGGAAGAGGTTGTTCTGCTCCCCGCAAGGACAAGGAGAGGGCAGAGGAGAGTAGAAACCCATGAGAGGCAGCCCGTCACCTTCGACAGGGAGTTGGGCCCCAGCTGTGGTTGAGCAGGCTAGCCCATCCTGGGATGCGCCTCCTACCCCAGATAGTGACAGCAGAGTCCAGCACATGGTGGTACCCTGGACCCTGGAAGCCCTGCAGGCCACGCAGGAGATCATGTTCCTCCCAGTGCCACCCACACCAGGCACAGCAGCTCCCAAATCCAGGGATAAGCCTGCCCTGGGGCTGTTCCATCAGACACAGCTCAAAAACGTTCAGCGTCGATTGCTGGGGTACCGTCACGGTTTCACTGAGTGCCAACGCCAGTCTCCGGGATCTCGATAAGGACGATTGTCTCCCTCATACAGATCCCACTCAGAACATGGACGCAAACACCGCCAGAACTGAGGTGCCTGGTTGATCTTGGTGCGGTTGAGATCTCCGGAACACGGCCCATCCTCGTGAGGCTCTGAGTCGAGCCAGGAGTCCCTACCACCAGGACAAGGCCCTCCCTCCAGAGCTCCAGTTCTCCCTGCAGTACCGCTAGGGCCATCTTGGCCATCCCAAGGGTGCAAATTGGTGTTGGGAGTCTCCAACAAACCCTCTGCCATGGTCTCCCACTCCCATGGGGAGGCAGAGGTCACCATCCATGGGACCCCTCAGGTGCAACCTGCTGGGGAGGAAGTTCCTGTAGATCAGATCTCAGGGATGGCGGTACCTACTGCACCTGCATCCTCCTCCTCATCAGCCAATGAGGCGATAGCCAGACCCCCGCTTCCGGTCCCTGAGGACGATGCCAGAGCTCATCAAGAGCTTTTGAAGAGGGTCACCTCTAATTTGGGGCTAGAGGCTGAGGAACCGGAGGAGCCCTTGGGCTCTCTTCGATGTCCTCACTTCATCAGCCCCAGCGAGGGTGGCCAAGATTACGAAGTCCCAGTGGCAGACCCCCTACTTGCTACCCCCAATTTCCAAGCAATCAGAACACAAGTATTATGTGCCCACTAAAGGGTATGAATATCTCTATACCCACCCTGCCCCGAGCTCGCTGGTGGTCTCAGCTGTCAGCGAGCGGAAAAGGCAGGATCAACCAGGTGTGACTCCCAAGAATAAAGAAGCAATAAAGCTCGATTTATTTGGGAGAAAAATTTATTCATCCTCAAGCCTGCAGCTGAGGGTAGCGAACTATCGGGCCTTGCTGGGCCGCTATGATTTTAATATTTGTGAATCCCTAACCAAATTCTCCAACTCCCTCACGGAGGACCCCAGAAAGGAGTTCCAGGTGATCCTGGAGAAGGGAAAGGGAGTGGCAAGAGCAGCACTGCAGGTGGCCTCAGACGCGGCTGATTCTGTGGCACGGACCATGGCCTCCACCATATCAATGAGAAGGGGTCAGTCCTCGGGCCTGTCGGTGGAGGTCCAACAAACCATCCAGGACCTCCCGTTCGATGGTCAAGCCCTGTTTGCAGAACAAACAGACAGTAAACTGCATGGGCTAAAGGACTCGTGCACTACGCTTAAGACCGTGGGCCTTTACATCCCGGGCCCACAGAGAAAGCGTTTAAAGCCGCAGCCATTTTAGTGGCTGGACATCCAGCCTACATCGGAGCCCTTCCGAAAAAAGAACAAGGGCTACAAGTGCCAACAGGGCCAGCAGCCCGCTACTTCGGCGCAGTCCGGATCCACCCGCACCCAGCCAGGAGTTAAGCGGGTATTTTAAGGGTGTGCCCAAGGGCCACATTTCAGCAGTGGCTGTCAATGGTCTATAACTCGTCCAGAGATCACCTGGACAAGATCATCACCATCCCGCCAAGGGTAGTCGCTTCTCTCTACAGTGATGGACCGACCCAGGGGCAGTCCTCGAAGGAGTGCCATTTGACAACCCACAGTCCTCGGTCTCGTTGATATCAGATGCCTTGGACCTCAGTTGGGGAGCGTGTCTCTGCACAATGCAGATCCAAGGGACGTGGTCCCCAGAGGCGCTGACGTTGCATATCAACGTCAAAGAGCTCAGAGCAGTCAGTTTAGCCTGCACAGTCTTCCTGCCATAGTTGACGGGCCAAGTGGTCCAAGTGCTGATGGACAACACGGCCTCGATGTTCTACATCAACAGGCAAGGGGGAGCCTGCTTGTCAGCTCTCTGCCAAGAAGCACTCCGCTTGTGAGATTTCTGCATCCATCATGCGATCCATCTGGAAGCCTTTCACCTCCCCTGCGTAAGGAACACGCTAGTGGATCACCTCAGCAGGTCCTTCTGCTCTCACCACGAGTGGTCACTCAACTCAGAAGTGGGGAACTCCCTAAGTGGATCTGTGTGCCACCAGAAAGAACAGGAAGTGTTATCAGTTTTGTTCTCTGCAGGGCCTTGGCAAGGGCGCACTCTGATGCCTTTCTCCTGTTGTGGTCTGGGGACCTGATGTATGCTTTCCCACCGATCCCTCTCATCATCAGGATCCTGTCAAAAATCAAGAGAGACAGGGCTTGAGTCGTCATGATCACCCCAGCATGACCGTGCTAGCATTGGTTCAGCACGCTGATGGACCTCGCAGTAGCCACCCTGTGTTCACTACCCAACCGCCTGAACCTTCTTTCGCAGGATCATGGTCACCTCCTTGCCCTGTCTCCACCTCATGGCGTGGATGTTGCGTGGTTGAACCCAGAAGAGTGGACCTGCCCTAGTAGGGTACAGCAGGTCCTCCTAGAGAGTAGAAAGTCTTCCACTAGAGCGACTTACCTGGCCAAGTGGATGAGGTTCTCCCGCTGGATATCTGAGTGTAGCAGCTCCCTGACGCGCTGATCTCTGCAGTCCATCTTGGATTACCTGCTTCACCTGAAGAATCAGGGCCATGCCCTTTCTTCTGTCAAGATCCACCTGGCTGCCATTGTGGCTCTTCACCCGCCGATCCAGGGAAGATTGGTGTTTTCACATGGAATGTTGATCAGGTTCCTGAAAGGCCTCGAGAGGTTCTTCCCTCTGATTTGGGACCCAATCCTGCAATGAGACCTCTACCTGGTCATTGCCAAGCTCACAGGACTGCCCTTTGAGCCCATGGGCTCTTGCTCCCCTTCCTACCTGTTGTGGAAGGCCGCCTTTTTTGTTGCAGTGACGTTGGCGAGACGGGTGTCGGAGATTAAAGCTCTCACCTCGGAGCTGCCATATACAGTGTCCTACAAGATACAACTACAACCCCATCTGGCCTTCCTGCCAAAGGTGGTAGTCTCCTTCCATGTCAACCAGGATATCTTTCTCCTGGTATTCTGCCCTAAGCCGCACAAGACCGCTGAGGAGAAGCGGCTGCGTGCCTTGTATGTTTGGCGTCCCTTGGTGTTTTACCTCAAGCGTACCAAACCCTTCCGCAGGTCGACCCAGCTCTTCATTGCAACAGCGGGTAGGATGAAGGGCCTTCCAGTGTCCTCTTGGAGGATCTCTAATCAGATTACCTCCTGTATCTGGACTTGCTACGAGCTAGCACAGGTCCAACTGCTGCCTATTGTGAAGGCCCACTCGATGGGAGCTGAAGCGTCCTCAGTGGCCTTCCTGGCGCATGTCCCCATCCAGGACATTTGCAGGGCTGTGACATGGTCTTTGGTGCACATGTTCACAGCACACGACACCATCACACAGCAAGCTAGAAACGACGCTGGGTTCGGCAGAGCATGGTTGCAATCTGCACACCCATGAATTCCTGTCCAACTCCGATGGTACTGCTTGGGAGTCCCCTAACATGGAATGGACATGAGCAAGCACTTGAAGAAAAGACAGTTACCTTTTCCATAACTGCTGTTCTTTGAGATGTGTTGCTCATGTCCATTCCATGATCCACCCCCCTTCCCCACTGTTGGAGTTTCTGGCAAGAAGGAACTGAGGGTGGGGAGAGCCGACAGCACGCCTTATACAGTGGCATGTGTGCACCATAGAATCATAGAATATCAGGGTTGGAAGGGACCTCAGGAGGTCATCTAGTCCAACCCCCTGCTCAAAGCAGGCCCAATCCCCAATTAAATCATCCCAGCCAGGGCTTTGTCAAGCCTGACCTTAAAAACTTCCAAGGAAGGAGATTCTACCACCTCCCTAGGTAACGCATTCCAGTGTTTCACCACCCTCCTAGTGAAAAAGTTTTTCCTAATATCCAACCTAAACCTCCCCCACTGCAACTTGAGACCATTACTCCTTGTCCTGTCCTCTTCTACCACTGAGAATAGTCTAGAACCATCCTCTTTGGAACCACCTCTCAGGTAATTGAAAGCAGCTATCAAATCCCCCCTCATTCTTCTCTTCCGTAGACTAAACAATCCCAGTTCCCTCAGCCTCTCCTCATAAGTCATGTGTTCCAGTCCCCTAATCATTTTTGTTGCCCTTTGCTGGACTCTCTCCAATTTCTCCTCATCCTTCTTGTAGTGTGGGGCCCAAAACTGGACACAGTACTCCAGATGAGGCCTCACCAATGTCGAATAGAGGGGAACGATCACGTCCCTCGATCTGCTGGCTATGCCCCTACTTATACATCCCAAAATGCCATTGGCCTTCTTGGCCACAAGGGCACACTGTTGACTCATATCCAACTTCTCGTCCACTGTCACCCCTAGGTCCTTTTCTGCAGAACTGCTGCCTAGCCATTCGGTCCCTAGTCTGTAGCGGTGCATGGGATTCTTCCGTCCTAAGTACAGGACTCTGCACTTGTCCTTGTTGAACCTCATCAGATTTCTTTTGGCCCAATCCTCCAATTTGTCTAGGTCCCTCTGGATCCTATCCCTACCTGCCACCGTATCTACCACTCCTCCTAGTTGAGTATCATCCGCAAATTTGCTGAGAGGGCAATCCACACCATCCTCCAGATCATTAATGAAGATATTGAACAAAACCGGCCCCAGGACCGACCCTTGGGGCACTCCGCTAGATATCGGCTGCCAACTAGACATGGAGCCATTGATCACTACCCGTTGAGCCCGACAATCTAGCCAACTTTCAATCCACCTTATAGTGCATTCATCCAGCCCATACTTCTTTAACTTGCTGACAAAAATACTGTGGGAGACCGTGTCAAAAGCTTTGCTAAAGTCAAGAAACAATACATCCACTGCTTTCCCTTCATCCACAGAACCAGTAATCTCATCACAGAAGGCGATTAGATTAGTCAGGCATGACCTTCCCTTGGTGAATCCATGCTGACTGTTCCTGATCACTTTCCTCTCATGTAAGTGCTTCAGAATTGATTCCTTGAGGACTTGCTCCATGATATTTCCGGGGACTGAGGTGAGGCTGACTGCCCTGTAGTTCCCAGGATCCTCCTTCTTCCCTTTTTTAAAGATTGGCACTACATTAGTCTTTTTCCAGTCATCCGGGACTTCCCCCGTTCGCCATGAGTTTTCAAAGATAATGGCCAATGGCTCTGCAATCACAGCCGCCAAGTCCTTTAGCACTCTCGGATGCAACTCATCCGGCCCCATGGACTTGTGCACGTCCAGCTTTTCTAAATAGTCCCTAACCACTTCTTTCTCCACAGAGGGCTGGCCACCTACTCCCCATGCTGTGTTGCCCAGCGCAGCAGTCTGGGAGCTGACCTTGCTCGTGAAGACAGAGGCAAAAAAAGCATTGAGTACGTTAGCTTTTTCCACATCCTCTGTCACTAGGTTGCCTCCCTCATTCAGTAAGGGGCCCACACTTTCCTTGGCTTTCTTCTTGTTGCCAACATACCTGAAGAAACCCTTCTTGTTACTCTTAACATCTCTTGCTAGCTGCAGCTCCAGGTGTGGTTTGGCCCTCCTGATTTCATTCCTACATGCCCGAGCAATATTTTTATACTCGGGCACTCCAGAGGGTGCCAGAGCTGGTACCCTATGGATACTGAGGGGGAAAAACTTCCGGCACCGGTGCGTGTGGCGAGCACACACACCTAACATGGAATGGACATGAGCAACGCATCTCGAACACCAGTTACGGAAAAGGTAACTTTCTTTTCATCCTCCTTTGTGTTAGAAGAAACTGCATCACAGGGTGGATAAAAATGAGGTTTTTATGATTTAAATTGGATATATATTTTTTAAATTTCAGTCAAATACAGATTTTTTTAAAATAAACCTCAAGTTGTCATTTAAAATGTCATTTTATGTTAAGGCCTAAACTTACTATGGTTTATTAAATTATTTAAATTTAAAAAAAAAAAAGAATCACTACATTTGCTGCCAATTCTTGAAGTCAGACCACTGAACTGGTGGAGTTCTATGGCTAAGCAGCTGAATCAGGGTCTATTGATATGCTAAGCTGACTTTTGACAGTAGTAGCCTCTTCTGCAGGTGCAAAAGGGATATTTTCTTTGTTTTATTCAACTAGTTCAATGACTAGTTGATTCAAAGTTAAGAAACCAATGTGGAGTTGAAAAGCAGGAAAGCTTGTTTGTTCCCTCCAGTCTGTGAATAAGAACTAGGCCTAAAAGGATGATCTACTTGTTCCAGAATCTTGAGGGACATGGTGGCTGGAAAAAAATCATTTGAATTCATTAACTACAGATAATACTTCCTTTGTTTAATAAATCAGTTTTAAATGACACACATTTTGATAAACCTTTTTCTTATGTATCCAGTACTTATTAAATAAGAAATTAAAATACTGTGTATTTTTAATTGAATTTGAATTTCTATGTAAATGGAGCTTTACACAAACCCCACATAAAATATTAATCAGATACTAGAAAAAGGGTGAATGTTAGATTTTTTTTTTTATTACATTAGAAATCTGAATAAAGGTAAATTAAGCTACATAATAGCTTAAATAAATGTGTATACATATAGTGTATCCTCCTGGTTTAGTATAAAGAACCACCAAATGTAGTATAAAGTGTGTAATTAGTGCAAGGGCTATCTTTGGTGGCAAATGACATGTTTTAATGGTTACCAATTAATGAGAACCAATCTTTCTGTAGGAAAAGAACTAAAAAATAGAAATGGAAATCATGATTAAAATCCGTGATTTAGATCAGTTTCCTGTTTGCTGATTTATATCACTTTGATCTAAATTAGTCCAGCCTGATGCACAGTTCTGTTTTGTTTGAATAGATCTGCTCTAGCAAGTGATCATAAAGGAAAATAATCACAGACTTTGTTATATGAAAGTTGGATTTCTGGAAATATTTTCTGCCTATATGGATATCCACCCCATTGTTTAGTTAAGTTTTGTATTTAACAGTTTGTCAGGTATTCTTCAAGAAACTTCCATTGGCGAGGACAAGCCAGGGCTGCTATACAAGAGGTAATGGCTTGAGCCCAGTGTTTCTTTTCTGAAACTGGCTTTTACATGTATGACATCAAGAAGAAGGAGCAGTTTATTCTAGCTTAGGGAGATTTTTCAAAAATACAACTTTCAAATAAGAGCAAAGTTTCTTTGTTTCAAGTTGTACTGTGAAGGCAGTAGAAATCATAATATGTGTTAAATAGTTCACTGTTTACTCCTGCTGCGTTTCATCCAGGTACATAAGGGATGGAGAGCCTAGTCTTCACAGAACAATTCCAGACATAAGACTGGTAATGGGTCATGTTAATAAAACCTTCCAAAGAACTACTTGTTACAGATAACCTATTTGTGATATATAGCCATTCCATGAATGAAAGACTTATTTGAAACATTTACAATGCAAAGAATCTCATCTTCGGGGAACATAATTTAAAATTTAACTGGGGAAGATAAGAGAGCATTCTCTTCTTGACTTCCCTGAACAATAAATTTATTACAAGGGAAGTGGGAAACCATCAAAATGTCAACATCCTCCCCCTCAAAAAAAGCAGCATGTTCAGAGCTGGTTTTGACTTATTACCCTATCCATGGCTGTGCGTTCAAGCTTCAGTAACAGAAGGGAGGCATAAAGTTAATGAAAGTTCCTGAGGAATACTTCCAGTGTAATGGGTCTTCCTGGCTGTTGCATGGCTGAATTAAGGGCCCAGCATGGAGGGCATATCAGAGGGAGAGAAGGGGAGTGTCTGTAGTGCCATAAACAATTGCTAGTCTTATCTTCAGGCAGCCCCTGGGTAACCCTAATGTAAATATGCTGAATGAGCAGAGGAAGGTTCAGATCTTTTGGGGTTTTTTTTGACACTCTGACTTACTGAAAGACTTTGAAAATAATTGAATGTTGAGGTTTTGAAAATAAATAGGGTGACTGTGTTGTGTACAAAGAGAAGGAAGGAGTTCCAAGACTACAGGACAGCTTTGAAGGAGACAGAATAAATTAAGATTATTACGAGCACAGGCAGAGGAAGAATTAGAGATGAAAAGAAATAAAAGGTGAGGTAGAGCTGTGCAAGGCCTTGTGAGAATTAAGTTTGATTTTGATTTGGAAAAAGGAGAGGAAGCTATTAACCATGTAGAAATTGCCATGCTGGATCAGACCCATGTTGTGCTTAGTCCTGTATCCTATTGTCCGCGTCCAGCACCAGAAGAGGGAAAGGACACTTCTTTATTTAGAAGTGTTTTTGTATACGTTGGACATAACAAGGTATGTTGCTTACTATGATTTGAGTTGAATTATAAAGGGTTTTGTTGGATTGGGTTGAATGGAGAAGAGAGGATGGGTTTTGTTTGAGATGTCAAAAAAGAAGCAACAGGATTAGAGCTTGGGAGTGGAAAAAGTGGAGAGAGAAGACTGATAGACACTAGCATAGCAAGCCTGTGTGATTGGAAGTATAGTGGAGCTGTTAATGATAGTGAAGGGGGTAGAAGGGTTGGGAGGAAAAATCGGAGTTTGTTTTTTGTCACGTTGTGTTTGTGAGAGGGGGAGCTGATGAAATACTGTTGAAGAAGGGAAGTGGTGGAGTTTCGGTATGTGGGTTTTGGAATACTCAGCTCATATTTGGAGCCATGTGTGGTTGAGGGTGCCCAGAGAAAGGGAGAAGAGTTCAAATAAACAAATGTCCTTGGTGATTTTTCGTTCATTTAGTCACATTAAATGAACGAAAACACACAATACAGATGCCAAGAAGTGGCATTTCTAAACTTTTTGGAATACTTAGTTTCATATTTTTTCTCATCTTCTGTTGTGGGCAATTAGATGCAACCAATTAAGATTGGCAAATTTTGGAACACTTGGTGAGTGAATAGTCCTCCAGATTTACCTGCTTCTTGGCATTCTTCCTAAACTGAAAACTTTTGCTTGATGTACCCCTTTTCTACCTAAAATATAGTTTGCCTGATTGCAGTGAAGGCCTTCTAAGTCTCTAACAGGATGTTGCCTTACCTGGATTTTCAAAAGTAAATTTTAATTTTTTTATGAATAGAAACAATCCTGTACAAAGATAAATATATGTAGGGACCTTTCTGTGATGCGAGGAGTATCTTCAGTTTTTATTGAAGCCCCCGTTAGATCTGAATAAGTGCCTTGTGCTATTACAAATATTATAACTAGTAAGGAGGAAGTAGAGTAGCTATAGGCTTTTCCTGTAAGCATAATTGTTAATACAGAACTACCTTCTAATCTTGATCAAGAGGAAAAAGACAAGAGAATTTAGAAGCGGTAGCATAGCATTTCTCCTAATTACTAAAATAAAGGACATTTTGAATAACATTAAGGACATGGTTTGGTCCCCACCCACCCCCGAGAAATTCCTGTGAGTTTTAACAAAGTCCCATTTTTGTCTTTTTCAAATGGAAAATGGATTAAAACAAAACTGGTTACCACATAAGAGTTGTTTGAGGACATGACTTACCACATCTGATCCTTGTTTTTTAATTAAATATAAATTGAGAACTCTGATTTTTCCTTGGTGTCTTAGGACATTGCACAAATAAAGGATAGTATGTGCTTTGTCCCATGGAGGAGAGGTGAAGCTTTAGTTCATTTGGCAGTGCCTGCTTGGCAGTTATTGAACAGCATCTGAAGGGACTGGTAGGTCTTTCAAGCCCTAACAACTTTTACCAGCTGAGAAAGCTTTAAAGTATGTCAGAAAGAGTGGACAAAGAACTTGGAATCCTAGGAAGGATATTTCATTTCTGAAATCCTTTGAACTCATTTAAATGTTCTGGCTTGTAACAAGTTTACTTGCTAAGAATGCCTGAAAGATTTTTAAGGTTTTTTTGTTTTTTTTTTTTGTTCTTTCTTTCTTATGTCCGCTTGTTTTGCACTTTAGAAATAAAAGGAATGTCAAATCTCCCCTCTTCTCTTCCCTCCCCTTTAACAAGGTGTTAGAAAAGGATATTTACTTGCCTGTTCTAACTCTTTTTAGTTAAAGATGCCGAATCTTTAACAATGCTTCCTTTATGTAAAATGTCACTGAAGTTATGCATGAGTCAAGGAGAACATACAGAAAGTTTTAAACAGTCTGACTAAAACTTGCTTCCTCTCTCCATTGTTCCTTTCATTTTCTAAGGTCTCGTGATATCACTTTTTTTTTTTTCTTTTAGTTCTCCATATCTTGCAGCCTAGAATAGGACCCGAATTCTTAGCAGAAAATTGATTTTTTTTTTAAAGTCTTTCTGGCCTCCTTTGTCGCAAAGAATCAGAAAAAGGGCATGAGCCAAGTTTTTTTCTTTGCGTGTAACATTTAATGAAACCTCTTGCTTTCACTTGGAGATTATCCACAATCCCTGTCTTGACTTCCTTCTCGGTAGAGTCTTAGCTTGAGAGGCAACATGATCTAGGAGAGCAGTCATAGCTTTGGGAATTTGGAACTCCGGAGTTCAAATCCTTGTCCGGTCATTGACTTGCTGTATGGTCTTAAGCAAGTCATTTCACCTCTTTGCCCTAGTTTTCTCCTTCTGTAAAATGGGGATAGTTCTAAGCATATATAAAGCATACCTTCACCATCATATATAAATGCTTGCTTCCTCTTAACCCTTGTCTACAATAGCGATTATTGCTAACATTTTCTCGTTGCTCCTACTAGTTCCACACCACCAGTGGGGGCTCTAGTGAATATAGAGTTCCAGACAACTTGAGGCTATTGCTTGGAATAGAGTTAAACAGTATGATGGCTACATGGAGACTTATCCACACTAGCACACCCATAATTGTTACCATCAGTGCTAAATTATACCAAAAATCCCATTACAGGTACAGACACAGAGGTGTTGTAAGGATTAGTTAATACTGCTACAATGCTATGAAGATGTCCGGTATTATCTGGGAGCTAAGTGTTATCTTCAGTCCATTTAGTTTTATTTACAATTTAAACAGTTTCTAGTTTCTTGAGTAGTAGTAGAGGAGAAACTTGTGCTGATTAATGAGCGTATTTCTAGGAAGACAAACCAGTCCAATGGATGCTACTAGATGCATAGAAAAGCTTTCAAAGTCAGCCTTACTTTAGTTAAATACTTCTCAAGAGCAGTTTACTAAATATATAGTACAAGACAGAAGGAATTGAATTGACTTTTAGCTAATTCATTTTTTAAAAAGTGCTTTATTGGCTATGAGTTTTTTTCTTGAAAAATCACCTTAAACTCTGTATAGTTAAGGGGGTATCTAATGGACAGAGCTATAATGTGTTCTGTACTTCAGACCGTATTTTTCTTCCTTTTGACTCACTTAGAAGAAATAATGCACAAGATGCACTTACAACTTGAGGTTATCTGTCAGTTTTATTTTAATTACTGTTTTGTATTCCCCCTTCTTGTCAGGTCTGCACAAGCTGTGAAGACAATGCAGAAGCCAATGGCTTTTGTGTAGAGTGTGTAGAATGGTTATGCAAGACCTGCATCAGAGCTCACCAGAGGGTTAAATTCACAAAGGACCATACAGTCAGACAGAAAGAAGAAGTATCACCAGGTAATACATTTTGCTTTCTTCTTCACTTTGGGTGCAAATCTGTCTTGGATAATTTTATTTAAGCCTGTATACTTCTTTAGGAGGATATGCACTCTAGTGTAAATTTAAGAACCCCCTTCACCCTGTTAAACATAAAGGGATAAATTCATCCCTGGTGTAACTCCACTGAAATCAAGGGATTACATTATGTGTGAGCTTGGTCCAGAGAGACTTGAATCGGGGAAAAATGAGGAAAATCCATGCTTAAGATATTGTTCCACACTAAATGGTATTAAACTATTTTCTAGCTTTTCCCAAATTGACTGCACAGGAGATAATCTTTCGAACAGTCAGCTCCCACACTGTAGAGCTCTACCAACTATTAACATTTAATTTACTGCAATAAGCCACCACAGGGAGCTCAGCAGTAGGTTGTTCCTGCTTTCCTTTGGCATTCAGCTGCTGAAGAATTGTGCCTCTAGCTACTAATTCACATCCTGGCATTGCTTATTGCTTTTCAAGCGTGTAGCTTTAGTTTATAATTTTACTGTATATTAAAAAGATTTTAAAACTGTTTTTGAGGCAGTGTGTTAAGCACTGTGAAAAGTACTTCTTAGAAGTCCAAGAAAACATTAGGGAGAAGGTTGTTATACTTTTTTGCGACTTTAAATATATTTATTGCAAAGTTATTTTTCTAAAATTTTAATAGGTTTGTTGTACACATTTGGCCTGTTCAGACTGCACTCATTCTCTCGTCGTCTCCTCAAGCCCCCCATGTCTCTTGCACGCACATGAGCTTGGCTACCCTTATTCTTGTTCTTCATAGCCAAAGGGTAGCTTTCAAACCAGGTGCTCACCTTCAAAACTAAGCTTAAAGCTACTGTATTTAATAATCTTGATTTATTTATTTTTTAGGATACAGCTGAACTCACAGGGAGATGATAAAAGCAGTAAAAACTTTCATTTTTTTTCTCTTCCAGTCCCTACTAACTGCCTCCTGTACTGTTTAGCTCTCAACTTTCCTTGCTATAACTTGTTTTAGTTAAATAACGAGAGTTCCAGGTTTAACTGTCAGCCATCAGGTTTAGGTGCTTAACAAATTATCTGAGTTTTCAAGGTACTGAGCATGTGCAGTTCTCACCATATGGTATGGTATTATTTCTTATGTTGTTAACACTTGTCCACTGAAGCTAGACTGAGACTGCCAATTCATTTAGAATTTGTTACTGATCAGCTGTTAGATGGTAACTTCTGGTTACTGGTTTTCTTGTCTGGTTTTAACAAGTGAGTAAGAAGTCAAAGATTCTGTTTCCTATTATCAGTCCCTTGAGCTGTATGATGCCATGGTCTGAGTGACTTGAGCACAATAAAATGTGAATGACTGTTCTTTTATTAACAAGATATTGTGAAGAACTGCCAGTTTTCAGTTGGTTCTCTGTCATGAGAATTCATTGCCTTGTCAGGCTTAGAACTTCTGGTTTTTCTGGGGCCCAGAGTCAGGCAAGTGATTGTTTTGTTTCCAGTGCAAATCTGCCTTCAACTCCCTCTACAGGTATGCTGATGATATTCCTCCATCGTCTAGTCCATGCTCAGTCACAGAGCTGTCTGCAGAAGCTCTTTCTGAGGGCTCTTTTCCCTCAAGATTATTAGCTAATTTTTCATGATCTCTTCACCTTCATCTCCAGGTGGCAAGAGGAGGGTCTTCAGGTGAATACTCTGAAGAACATGAGGGGGAAAGGAGTCCAGGAGAGCTGGCTGTATTATAAAGAATCCTTATTGAAGTTACAGGAACAAACCGTCCTGATGTGTAGAAAGAATAGTAAATATAGCAGGCGACCAGCTTGGCTTAACAGTGAAATCCTTGCTGATCTTAAACACAAAAAAGAAGCTTACAAGAAGTGGAAGCTTGGACAAATGACCAGGGAAGAGTACAAAACTATTGCTCAGGCATGCAGGAGTGAAATCAGGAGGGCCAAATCACAATTGGAGTTGCAGCTAGCAAGAGATGTTAAGAGTAACAAGAAGGGTTTCTACAGGTATGTTAGCAACAAGAAGGTGGTCAGGGAAAGTGTGGGCCCCCTACTGAATGGGGGAGGCAACCTAGTGACAGAGGATGTGGAAAAAGCTAATGTACTCAATGCTTTTTGTTGTCTCTGTCTTCACTAACAAGGTCAGCTCCCAGACTACTGCACTGGGCAGCACAGTATGGGGAGGAGATGACCAGCCCTCTGTGGAGAAAGAAGTGAATCGGGACTATTTAGAAAAGCTGGATGAGCACGAGTCCATGGGCCCGGATGTACTGCATCCGAAGGTGCTAAAGGAATTGGCGGATGTGATTGCAGAGCCATTGGTCATTATCTTTGAAAACTCATGGCAATCGGAGGAGGTCCTGGATGACTGGAAAAAGGCTAATGTGGTGCCCATCTTTAAAAAAGGGAAGGAGGAGGATCCGGGGAACTACAGGCCAGTCAACCTCACCTCAGTCCCTGGAAAAATCATGGAGCAGGTCCTCAAGGAATCAATTTTGAAGCACTTTGAGGAGAGGAAAGGGATCAGGAACAGTCAGCATGGATTCACCAAGGGCAAGTCGTGCTTGAATAACCTAATTGCCTTCTATGATGAGATAACGACCTCTGTGGATGAGGGGAAAGCAATGGACGTGTTATTACTTGTCTTTACCAAAGCTTTTGATATGGTCTCCCACAGTATTCTTGCCAGCAAGTAAAAGAAGTATGGGCTGGATTAATGGACTATAAGGTGGATAGAAAGCGGGCTAGACTGGGCTCTACGGGTAGTGATCAATGGCTCCATGTCTAGTTGGCAGCTGGTATCAAGTGGAGTGCCCCAAGGGTCGGTCCTGGGGCCGGTTTTGTTCAATATCTTTATTAATGATCTGGAAGATGGCGTGGACTGCACCCTCAGCAAGTCTGCAGATGACATTAAACTGGAGGAGAGGTAGATACACTGGAAGGTAGGGATAGGATACAGTGGGACCTAGACAAATTAGAGGATTGGGCCAAAAGAAATCTGATGAGGTTCAACAAGGACAAGTGCAGAGTCCTGTACTGATTTGAGCCCACCGATCTGGGGCAGGAAGGCCCAAAAGTACCTTCTTAACCTGGGCTGATACCACACATTTTCAAGATTGTCAGACAAGGTCTTCTCATAGACTTTCAGCAGCCACCCTCTCTAACTTGTCTTTTGCCTCTTCTAATTGAAGTCTATGTGAAAAGATGAGGGTTTCTAGACTCTGTAGTGCATTTTCTTTCCCTTAGAGCAGTAATCTTGGTTCCATCATGAGAAAGGTTTGTTCTCCAGGTTCTTTGTGTTAATTAAAAGATCCCATAGATGTTCATCCAATTCTGGAGCTGTCCAGCCTCAATCATCACAGGTGAAAAACTTACTTCAGAATGAGGCTTTAGCGTTTCTAATCTAAGAAATTTCCCTATAAAATGCTTTATGATCCATAGTGTAGGAGCTGATCTGTTTGGGGTCTTTTGACCATTTTTAGCAGCTCAAGCAGAGAGAAGTTACTTCAGGAGCCTGGGTAGGTGGGGAAACCTAGTTTATCTAAACTGCAAAGGACTCCCAAGGGAAGGGTGAAATAAAACAAGGGGTGTTGTGTTCAGGATGTGTGTTTTCTTGATATGTACTCTATTTTATCTATTAAGTAAAGAGCAGTGGTGGTCTAGAGTCTTGTACAAAGTCTGTCTGTGTGAGCAGTGTTACACCTACCACGTGTCCCCATGAGGGTGTAAGCCAGTAGGCTCTCGGTTGGAGTTCTGGAAGAGAGGTACGGGGAAGAGGGATTCTAAGGAGTCAGCATTGGTAATGGGCTAGGCTGTTTGACTGTGGAAGTCTCAGCACAGTTTGCGAGACAGACGGTCTGCATCCTGAGAGTGTGCCTATGGACCCCAAGACAGAGGCAGTGCCTAGACTTCGTTAAAACTTCTGGATGCTCAAAACAGCTAGGGATTCAGCAACTGGATCACCACACAGTGAGTGGCTAAAAGGGGGCACTTGACTGGACTTGTGATGTTCCTATTTTCTGAAAGCAGCATCATGTCAAAGACCCCCCTAGTCCACTGTCCAACTGAAACAATGGACCCTCAATTAAGTGTTACACACTCATACTAAATAACCCTTCAAGTCACCAGGAAAATGTTCTTGTCTTTTTCTAACTCAAATGTTTGTCTTCCTTTTGGCCATCAGAGAATTAGCATATTTTGTGGTTTCTTTGCAACAAATAGTCTTACTTTAAACTTTTTTCAGATAAGGTGGTTGAAAGGCAAGCTCCCCATTTCATTTGTAAGAGAAATTTAACCTTCCATTTAAGCGAGTCAGTTTCCTTGTCCTCTTTGTCCTTAAAGCCTCTCTCATCGTGAAGCTAGAGCTTTTGTAGAATGGTAAAATTCAGCGTGTGGGGGAAGCCCAATGCTTTATTGGTGGTACTTAGTTCTGCACCCCTTTCTTCATCCAGGTGGATTAAGGCCACTATCTTCCAAGCTTCTAATCAAGATCTTCCTGAAATATAAGTGTTCACTAGGGATACAACTACTTCATGGACAGAACTTGCAGGGTAGCTACTCAAGGGTCCCATTCACAAGACAAAGCAGACATGCTTTATGTTCAAAGGCAGCACCGGATGAACAGAATCCAAGGCTTTCATGGATGTTCTCCCATGAAAACACTTGATACAACAAAGCCAAAGTATAAATTTTCAACCTGTTTGGCTTGAAATGTCATCGCTTTAGCACCTCATATGTTTATACTCCAACTGTTGGATGGGAGTGCTACTGCACTGGAGGGGGAGAAGATCTCTTGTCTGCCTCCAAGACTTGAAGAAAGCAGAAAAGTCCAACAGTTCCAAGATGGAACAATGGATTCCTGTTCAAAGAAGACAGAATGGAGACATGGAAACTAACCAACTTCTCATTCTAACCCAAGCCAATAAAGATTGTTTTAACTTGCTAATAGAAATTTTAATCCTCCTTTTTTCTACAGAGGCAGTTGGTGTGAACAGTCAGCGGCCTGTTTTCTGCCCTTACCACAAAAAGGAACAGTTGAAGCTCTATTGCGAGACCTGTGACAAACTTACATGCCGGGATTGCCAGTTACTGGAACACAAAGAGCACAGGTACCAAAGTAAATTACGTATTTTTATACAACTAGTAGCTGATGCCTTATGAAAGATGTTGAACGAATTCTGAATTGGTTGCAGTACTAGCCTCGGTTATATTGTTGAGCAGGGCTCCTGCTAAAATGCAAAATTATTTTTTAACAAAAAGACCCATGAAGTAACTGAAGTTAACTGACTGAAAGGTCTTGCTAAAGAAAGTCTTTGGTAAAGTTGAAAATAGAATCTTGATCTTCCAGCTTCTAACCCTGTGTGGGCCTTTCGTTATTGGCAGTTGAATTGCAGTAGACTCTCTGAGTTACAAACGCCTTGGGAATGGAGGTTGTTCGTAACTCTGAACAAAACATTACGGTGGTTCTTTCAAAAGTTTACAACTGAACATTGACTTAATACAGCTTTGAAACTTTACTGTGCAGAAGAAAAATGCTGTTTTCCCTTTTTTTTTTTTTTACTGGTTTACGTTTAACACAGTACTGTACTGTATTTGCTTTTTTTTTTTTTTTTTTTTTTTTGGTCTCTGCTGTTGCATACTTCTGGTTCCAAATGAGGGGTGTGATTGACTCATCAGTTTGTAACTCTGGTGTTCATATCTCTGAGGTTCTACTGTAGATGGAAATCTTTGCTATGCAGTTGTTCAAAGAGAGAGCCCTTAAAAGCACCGGGGCTATATTATGTAACTATATAGTCAAACATAATTCTCAGTCTGCTGTTGAACAGGATGGTTGTTTAAGAGGACCTGACCAAACCTTTCATAAAGGGGAAATGTTCATTTCTCTCTGAAAAGTATTTATCAGAGGAAATCTAAAATGTCACTTTAATGGCTCTCACAAAAACTAATACTCTTAATTTCTATGAAGAAAATAATTACACAAGAAAAATACTTCAAAATCAGGCATATTTGCCTTTTATGGGCTTCCTGGTATTAAACTTGGTCTTTTAGCAGTGTTTTTAGCTGGAGTGATGATTTTGTTGGAGTGCAGTCTATTTTTTAGTAAGTGTAGTTCAAACCTCTTTCTCATGTTTAAATAGTTCATTAAGTCACTGATTATTGCAGGTACCAGTTTATAGAAGAAGCTTTTCAGAACCAGAAAGTGATCATTGATACACTAATCACCAAGCTAATGGAGAAGACTAAATACATAAAATATACAGGGAAGCAGATCCAAAACAGGTCTGTATCATGTTGCTAAATAATATTGACACACACTGAACATAAGAATGTTACCTAACTCACTAAGGCTTTCAAATTAAAGTATTCCTAAATGGATTTTGTACATAATCTCTGCATTGTTTGATACTTCCAAAAGGAAATAATTTCCAAAATGTTTTCAGTAGTGAAATATGAAATTCTTAGGTTTTCAGTTGGTTGTGGTAATCCTTGTGTATTTGTTAACTTAAACTTGATGTTGGTTACATAACTGTTCTCTTAGCCTGTAAACTTCCAGGACAACAGGAGGGCAAGCTCAGCCAATTAGGCTGCTAGGAGATTTTTAGAAGGTAATTGCAGTATCTCTTCGCCACCCATCCTCCTTTTTAGTTTCTCATGATATGTATCTCTCCTATAAATGAGATGTTATGGCTCAGGTTTTTGTAAATAAATGCTTGTGACCTATTTACTTGAAGATCATTTGTGGAATAACAATGTGATCAGGGTTCATACCTGACACTTGCAAGCCAAAGGCATAACCACAGTTGCAACACTACATAGAATCATAGAATATCAGGGTTGGAAGGGACTTCAGGAGGTCATCTAGTCCAACCCCCTGCTCAAAGCAGGACCAATTTCCAACTAAATCATCCCAGCCAGGGCTTTGTCAAGCCTAACCTTAAAAACCTCTAAGGAAGGAGATCCCACCACCTCCCTAGGTAACCCATTCTAGTGCTTCACGACCCTCCTAGTGAAAAAGTTTTTCCTAATAGGCAACCTAAACCTACCCCACTGCAACTTGAGACCATTACTCCTCGTTCTGTCATCTGCTACCACTGAGAACAGTCTAGACCCATCCTCTTTGGGAACCCCCTTTCAGGTAGTTGAAAGCAACTATCAAATCCCCCCTCATTCTTCTCTTCCGCAGACTAAACAATCCCAGTTCCCTCAGCCTCTCCTCATAAGTCATGTGTTCCAGTCCCCTAATCGTTTTTGTTGCCCTCAACTGGACTCTTTCCAATTTTCCCACATTCTTCTTGTAGTGTGGGGCCCAAAACTGGACACAGTACTCCAGATGAGGCCTCACCAATGCCGAATAGAGGGGAACGATCACGTCCCTCGATCTGCTGGCAATGTCCCTACTTATACAGCCCAAAATGCCGTTAGCCTTCTTGGCAACGAGGGCACGCTGTTGACTCATATCCAGCTTCTCGTCCACTGTAACCCCTAGGTCCTTTTCTGCAGAACTGCTGCCTAGCCATTCGGTCCCTAGTCTGTAGCGGTGCATGGGATTCTTCCGTCCCAAGTGCAGGACTCTGCACTTGTCCTTGTTGAACTTCATCAGATTTCTTTTGGCCCAATCCTCTAATTTGTCTAGGTCCCACTGTATCCTATCCCTACCCTCCAGCGTATCTACCTCTCCTCCAGTTTAATGTCATCTGCAAACTTGCTGAGGGTGCAGTCCACGCCATCTTCCAGATCATTAATAAAGATATTGAACAAAACCGGCCCCAGGACCGACCCTTGGGGCACTCCACTTGATACCAGCTGCCAACTAGACATGGAGCCATTGATCACTACCCGTAGAGCCCAGTCTAGCCCGCTTTCTATCCACCTTGTAGTCCATTAATCCAGCCCATACTTTTACTTGCTGGCAAGAATACTGTGGGAGACCATATCAAAAGCTTTGATAAAGTCAAGGAATAACACGTCCACTGCTTTCCCCTCATCCACAGAGATTATCTGATCATAGAAGGCAATTAGGTTATTCAGGCACGACTTGTCCTTGGTGAATCCATGCTGACTGTTCCTGATCTCTTTCCTCTCCTCAAAGTGCTTCAAAATTGATTCCTTGAGGACTTGCTTCATGATTTTTCCAGGGACTGAGGTGAGGTTGACTGGCCTGTAGTTCCCCGGATCCTCCTCCTTCCCTTTTTTAAAGATGGGCACCACATTAGCCTTTTTCCAGTCATCCAGGACCTCCTCCGATTGCCATGAGTTTTCAAAGATAATGACCAATGGCTCTGCAATCACATTCACCAACTCCTTTAGCACTCTCGGATGCAGTGGACTCATGGACTCGTGCTTATCCAACTTTTCTAAATAGTCCCGATTCACTTCTTTCTCCACAGGGGGCTGGTCACCTCCTCCCCATACTGTGCTGCCCAGTGCAGTAGTCTGGGAGCTGACCTTGTTAGTGAAGACTGAGACGACAAAAAGCATTGAGTACATTAGCTTTTTCCACATCCTCTGTCACTAGGTTGCCTCCCCCATTCAGTAAGGGGCCCACACTTTCCCTGACCACCTTCTTGTTGCTAACATACCTGTAGAAACCCTTCTTGTTATTCTTAACATCCCTTGCTAGCTGCAACTCCACTTGTGATTTGGCCTTCCTGATTTTACTCCTGCATGCCTGAGCAATAGTTTTATACTCTTCCCTGATCATTTGTCCAAGCTTCCACTTCTTGTAAGCTTCCTTTTTGTGTTTAAGATCAGCAAGGATTTCACTGTTAAGCCAAGCTGGTCACCTGCTATATTTACTATGCTTTCTACACATTGGGATGGTTTGTTCCTGCAACCTCAATAAGGATTCTTTAAAATACAGCCAGCTCTCCTGGACTCCTTTCCCCCTCATGTTGTTCTCCCAGGGTCTCTCAAAGTGGGTCCTAGCTAGTACCTCCACAGCGCTATTCAGATGCAATACTCTGATAATGTAAGTCCAGTCTTCCCCGTAGGTTTAGCTGTTGGGACATGGAGAAGCTTTACTTTTTATGCTTGTTCTCTCCCGCTTCTCTCTCATCACTTCTTGGATGCTGGATGCAAATCACTGTCTCCCTCCCTCCCTCCCACCCCTTGCTCCTGGATGTCAGGAGAAAAGTAATATAATACTCTTCTCCTCCCACATGGAATCCAAGTGCCTTTCTCTCCTTCCTAACTTCTTCTGCCTGGTGTTTTTAAGCACCTGTACCAGGTGCTCAGCACTGCCTGATACCCATGCAAAGGTAGTGAAAAGTGTTCCCTGCTCTATCTCATTCACTGCACCAAAGAGAGGGTAGAATGAGCAGCATATTGATTGAGTCAGCAGTGTAGTAGCAATATTCACATCACTAGATAGGGCTGCAAGCCGTGCTGAAGCAGTAATGTGTCTCACCATTGGCAAGTGTATTGTTTCAAGCTGTGCATTAAAAACAACAAACACAAATGCAAAGGCCGCCACTACATTGCTGGATATCTTATTTCTGGAGAAACTTTCTATATTGGAAAAAAATGAGATCCTGAATTCCTGTGATGTATGGAAACTTTTGTATTCCCTGCAAGAAAGGCTTAGGAGACTATTAAAATCAAGACTCTTTCAACCATTCATTTTTTATCAATAAAACTCCCTTGCTTAAATAAGTGTCCTATTTTTCTAGTCCATATAATTAGAATTTCTCAGACTTGCACCAAGGTCAGATGCATTCCTAAATCTGTGTTTTATTTATTTATTTTTTTAAACTAACTCAGCCTGATAATTTTCCTGGCTAATGGTAACATCTGATTCCATATATACTACTGGATGCACGTGAGCATTCTGTGTACAAAGAATTCATTTCCTTTGTTGAGTCGGGATGAGCTTTTGTGTTGGTTTCTTAAGGACACTGTGCTAAACAATTCTAAATATTTATTCTTTACTTACAGAATCCTTGAAGCGAATCAGAATCAAAAGCAGGTGGAACAGGACATTAAAGTTGCCATATTTACACTGATGGTAGAAATAAATAAAAAGGGGAAAGCTTTGCTGCATCAGTTAGAGGTAAATTCACTTTTAAGATTATAAGTAACAGTCATCTTGTAAGTGCTTTTACAGAGGCTTTAAATGATCCATCAAAATTCAAACACAGCAAAAACTATCTTTCAGCATGAGTTACATGTTGGTACCCCTTAATGAGAACGTTTCAAATAAGGCCAAGCAGAGAAATATTTCATACAGTAGCAATTTACTTTGCCAGTAACTCTGAATTCCTGTTTGCATTTAGTTTTCATGAATCAGGACTGCCCTCCCTCATAACCAAGCAAAAGAAGCTGGGCTGTGCAGTGAAGTCACAGATCTATGTCTGATGCAGGAAAACGGAGGTTGAGATGCCACAAATTCAGCTGTCCAACTTCATTATAATAACAAGTGGGAGAGGATAGACTGTGAGGGAAACCTATTTAAACACTACTATAGAGTAAAAACCCATAGAAACTTTTCTGTCCCTAAGGAAAGAAGATGGGAATCTGAATACACCCAGTGGGCTGATTTCTTGAGTAAGAGTGTACCAATTTTAGTGACTTTTTAGAGTATATAATCACTCTTTAAATCTCTTCTGACAAATGAGGTGAAATCATTTGATATTTTTGAGGAGTATCATGTTTATGGATTAGCAAATGAGAGCTAATACATTTCTGCTGTAAATTGAAAATTTCACTGGAAGTGCTTTACCCCTTTCAGAGTCTGTCAAAAGACCATCGGATGAAGCTTCTGCAGCAACAACAGGAGGTGGCAGGTCTTTCTAAGCAGCTGGAACATGTCATGAATTTTTCCAAGTGGGCAGTTTCCAGTGGCAGCAGCACAGCGTTATTGTACAGCAAACGCCTGGTAAGGCTTGGAAAGACAGTATTCCTTAGTTGCTAAGGGGCCATAGTTAAGTCAAACAAGTGAATTTTCTGCGTCTTAAGTAAAGTCAAGGAATTAATCTTGTTGATTACTTCAGTATATTTCAGCACAAGTGTGTAATATACATTTTTTCCTACAACAGCACAAGTTGAGGAGGATGTTAAAACTTTGACTTCTGATCCCTCCTGGATATTCCTGAAAATTTGAATTGTTACAGGTTGTCCACTGAGATAGGGATTGTCACGCTTCTGTGGAAGTGTATGAATCACTACTGTTAACCTTTTTAGGATGAAGCATGTCTCTATGTATACATGCTCATACTATTAACACAGTTTTTAGCTCAAGGATGAGGTGATCCAAACATAATGGATAATGTAGATATAGCTTTTTAATGTAAAATGAACATGTTGGCTCCCCACAGTCAGTATAACCTTCCATTGAAAGGTTAAGACCTTGTCTTCAGACTTTCAAGTCTGCATAATGTACCTGATGCTATAGGTTGATATATACTAAAGCCAAACTTTTTAATTTTAAAAGAGAAACCAAGGCCTAAAGATACAAAGGTCCTGCTCCATTACAAGTACAATTGTAATTAAAATAAAAATAAAAATTAGAAATGTGGGCATTTACACAACTGCAGATAAATGGAATTGTGTTATATTCACACACTGTCTTTTCTGTTATCACAATTGTTTGCTCATCCACACCTACCAGGTTTCCTAACCATGATTGTATCAGTGCATTCTGGTCAACTATCCCATCATGCCTTAGCAAGACACAGAGGGAGACTTTCAAAGCACAAAGGGAGTTAAGTGCCCAGCTCCTGCCAAAGGCAAAGACATTTGGAAGTTGGATGCCTGACTGTTTTGTGCCCTTTGAAATCTCCTCCAGAGGACATACACCTGTACAGAGGAACATGTGAGGCTGTGCACTGTGGGATATCCTGCCACAGAGAGCTGGGAAGGAGCATAACCTAGGCAACTAAATTACACAGATTACTGCTAGGAAGCCCTATCCACACTGCAGAAAAAGAAACGGGCTGAGCAGGTTGCAGGAAGACTCCATATGCCAACCTAGACTTCTGGCATGAAGAAAACACTGTTAGCTATTGTGAATAATTGTAGTAGCTAACAGTTTTAGTCATGTAATGAATAGATAAAAACCATATGTAGAGCCTGGTATGCCATAGGCAGTTTAAAAGCTCTCAGGTGAAATATGAACTAAAATTGAAGCAATCCTGTGATGTTAAGTACCCCAGCTACTGCTCGTGTCCACAGGAATCCTGCATTCAAAGTGGTAGTGATTACAGCTTTAAACATTCCCACATCCCCTTTTAAAATATATATTTTGTCACGCATTTTCACACTGGTTAGGTATTCTAGAACTGACGTACCTAAAGTTTAGGAAACTACAAGTAAATAAGGAACTCTATGAAAATATTTATATAGGGGGTAATTCATGTCAGTACAAGTAGGGAAGTTAAATTAACCAAATGGTATGAGATTAAGAGGCATCTTCAGTAGAAATTTTTTTTTTTTTTTTTTTTTTTTTTTTTGAGGAAGGTTTTGAGAGGAATTGGGATTAGGAGAAATCCAGAAAGAATAGGTGTGTTGAGTTGGCTAGCTTTTGCCTGTCTGAAGTTGTCTGTATTATGTTATAATTAGTACTTGGATTGATACGTCAGCCCTTGTGTTTTCTTGGGCCTTTTTTCCCCAGTTTTTTCCTTCCTAATAAAACCCGAATCTTTAATTGTCTGACCTGAAGTATTCTACTCTTCATAATATTTTTCTCTCCAATTGTAAACATAATCTAATTGTTGAAACTAAGGGCTTAGAAAAGCTCTTAGATATTAGAACATTTCAGAGAATTCTTATACATTAATTCATTTCATTATTGGGGGGAGGGAGGACAGAAATTTTTATTCTGAGATAACATCCTTTCTAATGAGAATAGTAAGATCTGACAGATGTGAGAATAGAGGACTTTCAGACCAGGAATGATCACATAAAGAACAGAAAGTTTATTTGCAAATATATTGGGTCATTACATTGTCATCTAAGGATGACTACATATCTCTACAGTTGGAAAAACTTAATTTCTTTATACTGTAGTTAATCAGTGTGGAAAATTTCTTTATTTGTGTGGGTGGGGAGGGGAAAGTGGGAAGTTGAAAATCTTCACTTTTAGTTGGTTGCACAAACCTCTGTTCTTTTCACCCCAATTTAAGGCATTTTTCTCAGATAATAAACATTAAACCCTGCTGTTGTCTTGTGGGAAAACAGTACAAGTTAATCAGGGTTTTTTCCTATTAAAAAAAATTTGTTTTGTACAAGGTGTTTTCCTGTTCTAGATTACATATCGTCTACGGTATCTCCTTCGAGCAAGGTGTGATGCTTCACCAGTGACTAACACCACTGTCCAGTTTCACTGTGATCCTAGCTTCTGGGCTCAAAATATTTTCAATCTAGGTATGATGTGGCTCCTGCTTGTTTTATCAACTTCTTTAGAAACTGGTGGTATCACTAAAAATAGTTTTGTCAACTGAACAGCCTTTCAGATATATAATTGAGTGTATTTCTCATATGTTCTTTGATATCTTCTACTGGTGGACAGAAATTACTCTAAAGTGCGTGTCTGATCTGACTCCATATTGGATGCTTTTCCAGGTAGTAAGGCTAGATAGGCAGTGCCTAACTAGTTTTAGCTGACTGAGCTGAGGGATAAGAACTGAGGTTTGGAGATGAGAAGGAAAAAAGGGGGCGGGGGAACTACAATGGAAATGCATCAGGTACAGAAAGCAGTCTTTTGAGTAATAGTTTTCAGTTGGGGTTGGGTGCTTTTTTCCTAGCTCTATAGATTTTGCTTGTTGTCCTTCCTGGCATACTGTTAACAGATGTGAGCTCATAGAGCAAGCAAAGATTGACCATCCCCACTGTACCATGCCCTCTAGGCAGGCTGGATTCCTACCGTCAGACTGGTATTTGCATTTTCTCTTCTATCTGCCGGTGGCTAGGTTTCTGCTTGTACATCCTGTGGTAGGGAGCTTTGTGAATAGCCTGTTCAATATGATTGACTAAGTATACGTATTCAGTCTAATGAAGACATGCAGCATAGGAACTGCCCTGCTAGGAGCAGGAATTAGAGTCTAGAAAGACTCTGTCTCGATGAATTTGATTGTCATGCCTCCCTTGTTTTCAATATCTGTAGGGGTTTTTTGTCAGTGTCTTCATCTTTCTGTTGGAACATGGTTTTGGATGTACCTGTCAGGCATTTTGGCCTTTGGTCAAAAAGTGCAACCAGCTTTGCATTATAACTAGGGCCCTACCAATTTCACGGCTGTGGAATCAGCCCTTCCCTATGAAATCTGATCTCCCCTGCTGCTGGGATCCCAGGGGCTCCTAGCTGCCAGTCCAGACATGCTGGGGAGGGACAGGAGTTGTCCTTCCCCTGCGTGGCTGCTCTTGGTGGGAAGATCAAACTCCCCTCCAGAGGCAGCACACAAATGAGTGTGGTACACCCTCACTTCTGTGTTGCAGCAGCCCGGAAGCTGGGCTCCTGACTTGTCTCTCTCCCCCCCCACCTCCAAGCTCGGGGCTTCCTCCCACAGCTGCTCCTGCCGGGCTAGGGGCTTCTGCTCTTGGAGGCTGCAGCCAGGGCAGCCTGGGGTCTGGGCTTCTGCCCCCCATCTCGTGATTCCTTCCGCAGCTCGGGCCATTCTCCCCCGACGGTTCCTGGGGCTGGGGGATTCCGCTCCTGCTGGCTGCAGCCGGGGCAGCCCGGGCTCAAATTGACTTGGAGCCCCCTGCCTTAATCTGTCACTGGCCTGGACTAGCAGCTAGGAGCCCCCTGCTGGGGTGCTCCTAGTAGCATGGGGGAGAGCCTATTCACTTCAGAGAACCTCCTCTTAACTGCAGGAAGCTCGGAGGCTGCTGTCTTGGCAGCACAGAAGTGAGGGTGGCAATTTTGGGATCTCTCCCCTCCCCCGCACAATAATTTTGCAATCCCCCATGATACCATTTTGGGCCAAGACCCCCACCCTTACAACACCCTGAAATTTCAGATGTAAACATCTGAAATTGTGAAATTGACCAATTTTAAAACCCTCTGGCCATGAAATTGACAAGAATGGACTGTGAATTTGGTAGGGCCCTAATTTTAACAAAAAGGTGGGGAAATGTTGTCATAAGAGTGCTGTCATGACAAGATCCTTTCTCACAGGTACTGGATAACTACTCGATTTGTTTTCAGGTGATTGCATATGTCCATTCCACTTCAGGTATGTGAGCGCCCAGTAAACTAGCATCTGGGATTTTTCCCTTAGTGGTACCTGTTGGGGTAGTGAATGCACTTTCTGTTGTCTCATCCTGCTGTGCGATGATGTGAAGGGCAGAGCTGTCCCTTACCTCTCTCATTCCTTCTTAATGCTGTGATGGTTATCGGAGCACATTATCTTGTTGCTGCAAGTGTTTCCCTTTCTTAGTCTTGTATATAGTGGGTACTTATTTAATGGTTTGCCTTAGCAGAATTTTTTGCTATTAAGTTTCCTTGTCCTGGGATACTTATTAATATGCTCTTCGGTTCCCACCGCTGGGGTATTGCCTCGGTCGTTGGGCTTCAGCCTTTCGATGAATGCAAGAAATCAGTGCCAGGCAGTGACTCTCTCACTCCACGTGCCGCACATCAGAGACTGGTGCTGAATCTGCAGGGACTTTAAGCCTGGAATTAAGAAGTACAGGGCGATCAGACTAAAGCACCTTATGGAGGCAGCCCTCCACCCACCTTGGGAGTGTCCCCATTCAGAGCATGCACCAAGCGAGTCTCCTTCAGTTAGGAGCGGTTGCCTGTCTTAGAGTCTCAACGCAGATCTTCTCTGGTACTGAAGAGGAGGCACCGTAAGCTGGCATCGAGGGACTCATCAGTGCCAGAGACCTTAATCTCCTGGGCGAAGTCCAGCAAACAAGCTGGGAAGGAGGGTAGAGGGGCAAATAGCACATCAGTCAGGGTCGTTGACTGGTGCTGATTGTAGCCTTGTTGAGACTGACATCTAAGGTGACACCATCTTTGACTCAGCAGTATCAAGAGACTGTCCCAATGCCAACAATACCTCAGGTATATGCTGTGGCACACGATCTGCTGAGTCTCTTGGTACCAGTGTCACCGGCAGTTTAGGAAACATCTCAACAGAACCTTCTAAAAAGTGTGACTTCCTCCCTAGACATACAGGTGGAAGTAGTTCAGGAGAGCTCATACAGATTGGTTGATATCGTGGGATCTGTGGGGCCTTCTGAAGTGGCAGTTTGCATAAACGAGGCTATTCTGGAGTTCACTAAAGTGTTGTGACAAACTCCATCTTCCATGCCTCCTACAGCTAAAAGGATGGAGCAGAGGGATTATGTGCCCTCATAGAGGTTTGTGCATTTTTATGTCTCTCCATCCCTGGAATCTTTGCTGGCTTCAGTTTCTAATGAGAGCGCGCAAACAAGGTCAGCAGGCATCTACTTGAAAATGAAAAGTTGCAAAAGGGCTTGATCTTTTTATGGAAAAAATATATTTGACAGCAGGATAGCGCCTCAGGATTGCTAATCAGCATGTATTGCTGGGATGTTATAACTTCTCCTTCTGGGACAATATTTTAAAATTCATGGACAAGTTGCAGGGTGAGACCAGGCAAGAGTTTCTCACTATGGTTAGTGCGGGAAAGATGATAGCCAAGACCTCGCTTCAGGCTGCATTGGATGCAGTGGATTTTGATGACAGAGCCAGGGCATCGGCTGTTACGATGAGTACGTGTTTGTGGCTCCAGGCATCAGGTCCTCCTCAAAAGGGCCAAAAAACCATTCAAGATCTCCCCTTTGAGGAACTATAACTATTTGCGTAGCAGATCGATGACAGGCTTCATAGCCTGAAACAGACTCTTGGGCTATGCACAGGTCTTTGGATATTTACACTCTTCTACCAAAGAAGCAGTGGTTCTGTCCACAGTAGCCTCATCATTACGCTTTCTGTATACCTCACCATCAGGACCTGGCTTACAAAGAAAGGGAGAAGTTACAGGAGAATACCTCCGCCTTCTCTTTTTTGGGGTCTGCTATAGATTCGTCCAGACAGCATAAGAATACCATGCAGTCAGTTTGACGTTCTGGTTGAGGACAGCTTACCAGTTTACCAGCTTCTCCTATCCCTGTTTTCTTCCAACAGACTATCCCACTTCCTAAGTGCTTGGACCCATATCTCTACAGATAAATGGGTTTTACGCATGATGGAATTGTGATACACTCTTCAGTTTATTGCTGCCGCCCCACCACCTCTGTCCCCCATCCCCTTTCAGGGACCACTCCCACAAAGGTCATCTTTCAGAGGTACAGTCTCTCCTCCTGTTGGGAGCCATAAAAGAATTTCCTCTTCTTCAGAGAGGTAAAGGGGTTTTATTCTCGCCACTTCCTAATCCTAAAAGCAAAAGGAGGTCTCAGAACCATACTAGACATGCTGGAGCTCAATATTTATCTAAAGAAAATAAAGTTTTCCGTGGTCACTCTGGCTTCCGTTATGCCCTCCCTGGATCCTGGCAACTGATATGGTGCGCTCACCTTTAAAGGACACACGTTTCCATGTCCCAATACATCAAAGCCACAATAAATTCCTCAGATTTACGGTTAGCCAATCCCACTGTGAGGCTACATGTCAGGACTGCAAACTGTCTGTCTGTGACCCCACGCGTTTTTACAAAGTGGATGGCAGTGGTGGCAGCGTTTCTGAGGAAATCAGAAGTTCAAGTGTTTCTATACCTGGATGAGTGGTGGGTGAGAGGCCACACCAAGAGCCAGGTAATATCTAGCATGACCATGATCCAAACCACCTTCAGCACAGTAGGATTACTGATCAAAGAGGAAAAGATAGTCCTCTCACCTGTTCAGAGGATAGAGTTTATAGGAACAGTCTTAGATTCTATGGAAAACAGGGTGTTCCTCATGCAAACAAGATTCCAGACCATGCTGGCCGTTTTGTTAGACGTGAAGGCCTATCCTACCACAACACTTCAGAATTGCCTCAGCCTTCTGGGGTATACGGCCTCATGTATTTACATGGTTCAGTTGGCCAGGCTTCATCTCAGGAAGCTGCAGAGCTGTCTGAGCTTGATGTACTCTCCAATTCGTCATCCAGTGAGCATGGTGGTTTGAATGACCACATGGATCTTAGCCTCTTTGGACTGATGCATAGACTCATCCTGTGTGTGTGCGCGCGCGCTTATTCCTTTTGTTCCCCCACAACCTACTTTGACTTTGGTTATGGACACTTCCGCCCTAGGTTGTGACAGTCCACTTGGGTTCTCTGAAGACTCAAGGGCTATGGCCTGGCCAGGATTAGTTCACTTCATAAATGTAAAAGTTGAGCCATTCATCTAGCTTACCACACCCGGATGGTGTTTAAAAATCAAACTGGACCATGCTCGAGTGAAACTCACAGCATTGATGTGGCCTGCTCAGTCTTGGTTTTTCCACTCTGCTGAGCATCTCAAGCAGGTCTCCATTGACACTATCACCAGACCTAGACTTGATTTCACCAGGCCATGGTTGTCTCCTTCATCCCAATGTGGAAATCCTTCACCTTACAGCCTGGATGCTCCCTGGTTAACCCCTCAAGAGGAGATCTGTTCAAAGGAAGTACAAAACATCTTCTTGAATAGTAGAAAGCCTTCTACTAAGTAGGCTTATCTATTGAAATGCAAGAGATTCTCCATTTGGTCTCAGCAAAAAGGGGTTTCCCCTGTCTGGGCTCCAATACAACATACACCAGACTGTTTGTTATATCTAAAACAACAAGGTCTTGCTGTTAGTTCCGTTAAGGTTCACCTAGCAGCTATCTTGGCTTTCCGCCATCTGACTAGTAATCACTCTTTTCTCTAACCTCATGTCAGTCAGGCTTTCAAAGAGTCTGGAAAGGTTATATACCCAAGGTAAGGATTCTGTTCCTCCTTGGGACTTAAACCTAGTGTTTAGCAAAACTAATTGGTCCTCCCTTTGAACCTCTGGCTACCTGTTTGTTGCTCCATCTCTCAGTGAAGGTCGCCTTTTTGGTGGTACTTGCCTCATTGAGGTAACTGGCGAGTAGGTGAACTGAGAGTTCTAGTATTTGATCCACTGCATACAGTCCTCTACAAGGAGAAGATAGACCTATGCCCTCATCCGAAGTGGTTTCTCTCATCCATATCTGTCACTTAGCAGTTTACCAACTTTCTTTCCTAAGCTTCATGCTAAGGATGAGGAGAGGCTCTACCTATTGGATGTTAGGAGAGTATTAGCATTCTACTTGGACAGAACTAAATTGTTTAGGTTGTCCTCACAGCTGTTCGTGGCAGTCATGGGTCTTCTAGTCTCATTTCAGAATCTTGTCATGGATTTCCTCCTGTGTACATTTGTGGGGTGTCCTGGCCACTGTAACTCTGCCAGATAGGGTGCTGGCACGTTCAACGAGATCCCATGTGGCCTCTGCAGCATTTCTATCTCACATGCCTATACTGGACAATTGTAGCGCTGCAGCTTGGTCATCAGTACATACTTCTGCTTCTCATTACGCCATTTCCCAACAGTCTAGAGATGATGCCAGATTTGGACGTGTCCTACAATAATTCAAGTAGACTCCAGTGCATCTCCAGATTGAACTGCTTGTCACCTGAAGTGGAATAGACACATGTAATCACCCAAAGAAAACAGTTATTAACCTGTTCTGTAATTGTTCGAGATTTGTTGGACATGTCCATTCCATGACTCAGGGGTCAACAGAACAGTGGCTCCACCCTTTATATCGTTGCGCAGCTAATGCACTGGACACCCATCCACCCGAAGTGGAATGGGTGTGTGCAACACATTTTGAAGAACAGTCATTACAGAACAAGTTAATAACTGTTTATTGTCTTTGGGAAAGAGATCACACGAGGTGTATTTGTATTTTTCCTCAGGGGTGAACCCTCCAGCCATGTGAGTAATGTGTGTGTGAATAAGTATAAAAGAAGCTGTTTTTCTTTATTTCCAGGTAACCTTTCTTTCCTTCCTTCTGATATGCCTTTGAATTGTTGGGTTCTGCTCCCTTGAAGTCTGAGATACTGAAATGGGAACAGGAATTCCATGTAGGAGCCTGTGTGTTTCAGGCTATTAAAATGGTTTCATGAATAATAATTTAGCACTGGCCTCTTTTGGTGTGTCTCCATGGTTTATTACACAGTTTCAGAAATTGAAGCCACCAGGGGTTAAAGCTTCAGAGTCAAGGTTGATCGAGAACTTTTTTCCCCATAGACCATGTCTTGTAAGAGTTCTTGTATATTGAAGAATCTCAGGTCTGAAGTTGTGTTAGCTGGAATACTAGCTAGACTCTTTACTGGCAGTGTGATAATATCTGAAGGCTAACTGGGTGTTACTAAACAACTTAGTGATTGGGTGCTGTTTAGAATATATCTAAGAAAATGAAATAACAGCATTATCAAGTATCTCATTTCAAGTTAAATAACCCATAGTTTTCAGTGTAATGGAAGGGCCCTCTTTGTTATCGATGGCACAGTAATGCACACAGTTCTGCAGCCACTGATACAGATTTTGGAAAGAATTGTTTACCCATCCTTTAAACTGCAATTAGGAATGGTGACCTGATGGCATAAAAAGAGGGAAATTATGAGAACCTGCGTATCTCCCAAGTGTAAGGTGAACATTAAAACATATATTTTTATTTTTTACCAGGTTCTCTGGTAATTGAAGATAAAGAAACCCCACTACACATGCCCAAGAGCCCTGTGATGGAACCAAATTTACAGCCACAAAGTGGCTTACCTTCAAACCAACTGTCTAAGTTCCCAACACAGATCAGTTTAGCTCAACTACGACTCCAGCACATGCAGCAGCAGGTGATGGCTCAGAGGCAGCAGGCTCAACGCAGGGTAGGCCCAATGGGTCTACCGAACCCAAGAATTCCAGGGCCCATGCAGCACACTCCTACTTCTCATCAGGTAAACTATCATTGTTCCAGAGAGAAGACATGTCTGATCGTACTTGTTCTAATAGAATGATAACAGGGTAACTTCTAGTGACATTTCATTGGCGCAGCAGTCTTTAGCACATATAGTTATAATGAAGCCCATATTGTATGTATTTACAGCATTTTTTTTCAAGATCTCAATGCCCATATCTCTAGAACTTCCAGATAATCTCTAAGCATTGTAAAGAACTCTTATTCTTTGAGTGATGGCCCCTTTTGTATTCCACTGTGGATTACACATGCTCCTGGACCAAGAGAATTTGAAAGCAGTGTCCATTGGTCTGCACATGCACCCTGGCTCGCCTTGTCTCTCCAAGGGGATAAAGGATGGGGCGGCCAACTGCCTCTCAAGTTCCTTCTCACCGCTGCGTGGTCCGAACAGAACCTTTAAGTTTCCACAGCTTCAGCTTAGTTCTACAAAATAAAAATCATCAGTTTGTAAATAGTGTTAACAGTTTTAATAGTTTTTACTGTTTAGCATTAAATTAGTCTAAAAACCCTGGGACACCGCTATGCCCAGGACTCCAGGCTTCAAACTCTGTGCTTCCTGCCATGATCCTTCTCAGTCAGCGGCAACCACCAGTGCTGCCTATACTGCCTTGGGGCAGCTCACTGCACCTCGCCGCGATGTATTGGCTGATCATTCCTCAGCCGTATCCAAGAAGGACAGGAACTTTAACTCCGCAAATACCTCATGGAGAAGGCCATGACTATCAGACCCAGACTAGGGAACTCCCCTCATACGAAAGCCTGACTCAGCAAGGAGTGCACCTCCTGTTGCAAAGTCTGACTCTGCTTTGGGAGAATCTACCCTAATGGACCCCATTGCGGGATCTTGTCAGGAAGCTAGGAAGCACATTCATAAGCATGAGACTAAGTCTTCCTCTGAGTCCACTTCAAAGAAGTCTGACTTGGCTGTAAACAAGCCCACTAACTTGGCCTATGAGGATTTAGGATGTATTAAGTCCCAGTGGCACAACAAGAAAGCCCATAAGCATTGGGCTCCATCTGTACCAGACTGTGTTCCGTCGGTATTGTCATCCCTAGCATGTCCCAAAACCTGGGATCCATTGGCACCAACGAATTCTGATCACTGCCAACTTCAGATACCACCCTTCTCACCACTTCCAATGGCCTGAACAAGCAGAACTCCTCTCACACTGGGGAGATATGAATCTGTTGCCACCTCAAGGACGTTTTCACTCTCCCAGATCTGGAATCCCCTCCTCCACCAGGCTCTTCCACTTCCAGGAAGATATTGCCTCTGGGAGAATCAACTGCTGGAAGGAACTTATCACCCGTCCCATATGCAGAATACATCTCCCCTCCAACAGCATCAGCAATGCTGCCACTGGAACCAGAATCAGCCTTCTCCCTGGGAGATTCTAAACCCTCTGATGAACTGCTTTTCCCTGACCCTGTGTGTCCTCCACTACCTAAAAGACCCATATTGGTTTGGGTCCAACATCCGCCTAAACTCACTCTGAGCTGCTGGTACCTCATGCCATGGGGGCCCCATGACCACCTATCTATCCCTCCTACTGGCTGTATTGGGGGCCTTTGGACAGTATCCATTTGCAGAGTTGATCTGATTCGCTAGGGAGCCATCCCTTGCCTCCCATCTAAGGAGACACTCAGATCTGCACCTGAGGAGGAGGAACATTATGCTCCAGATCCAGCACTTCTGCCAGAACCAGCAAGACTGCCACTGTCTTTTCTAGACAAAAAGGTGACTTCTGTATCCCCTTCCCTTACCCAACAACAGTGACTTTGGGAAATTCCAGGACTTTCTCCTCAGAGTTGCTGGAGAGCTTCAAATTCCTTTTGAGGAAATCCAAGACTCCTAGGACAAACTCTTAAATATCCTGCACACTTTTGGGCCCAACAGAATAGCTCTCCCTGTTAAGGAAGCTATATTGGAGCTAGCTAAGACAGTTTGGCACACCCCTGCTAGTTGTGCTCCTACCACCAATAGGGTAGAGAAGCATTATTACGTGCTAGCCAAAGATACAGAATTTTTGTTTTCTCACCCCTCTCCCAACTCACTGGTGGTCCATGCTGCTTCTGAAAGTGCGAGACAGCAACATCCCTGGTCTATTCCTGCTGATCCAGGGCAAACATCTGTATCTGCTGGGAAGAAAGGCCTTCTCACCTAGCCTCCAGGTCAAGATAGCCAGTTACCAGGTGCTATTGGCTAAATACGATTTCCTGAACTATGCCGAGTTTACTGAGAGCCCTCCACAACAGGACAGAGCACATTTTCAAGCTCTGATAGATGAAGGCAAACTGATAGCCAGGACTGCACTCCAATTTGCAGTCGATGCTGCTGATGCTTCCTCTAGAGTTATGGCTGCTGCCTTTATCATGCACAGGGAATCATGTCTCCCATGTGTCAGGGCTCCCTAGGGAGGTCCAGAATACTACTGAGGACCTCCCCTTTGAATCACACCACTTTAATCAGAAGATGGACAAGTCCCTCCATACCCTGAAAGATTCCAGGGCTACCCTCCACTTGCTGAAGATATACGAACCTGCCCTTAAAAAGAAGTTTCACTGCCCATCGGTTAAATCTAGACACGTGGCTCAGCAGTTTTTCCTTCAGAGGGCCTACGAACCACCACGTAAGAGACAGAGGTTTCAAAAGTCCTGCTTCCCTACACTCTCTGCAACAAGTGTGGCACTTCAGTCTCAGCCACTGCCTTAACGTTATTTTTGATGGAGCTCGAGAACCATGAAAGATACTTTTTCAACACCTGGAGTGTGATAACAGACGGATGCTAAATGTCATCCATTCTGGCTATCCAATTGAGTTTGCATTCCTACCTCCTCCAAAGACCCCACCACCCCTTAAGGGACCACTCTCAAGAGAGTATTCTCAACAAGAGGCGACTTTTACTGCAGCAAGGAGCAATAGAACATGTCCTTCCTCAATACCAAGGGGGAGGGTTTTATTCGTCTTACTTCCTGATACCCAAAAAGAAGGGCAGTTGGAAACCAATTCTCGACCTCCACCATCTCAACCGCTTCATTCATAAACTCAGATTTTGCATGATCACACTAGCAGCAATAGGTCCATCTTTAGAAAATGGCATATAGTTCACGGATCTCGATATGAAGGATGCCTATTTTCACATAGATATTAGTCCTGCCCACAGACATTTTCTCAGATTCATAGTGGATTCTAACCATTTTCAGTATAGAGCACTCACCTTCAGAACAGCGATCGCCCCCAGAGTATTCATCAAGATATTCTTAGTAGTAGAAGCCCACGTCAGATGATGTGGTTTCATTGTATTCCCCTACCTCGATGACTGGCTCCTTGCAGCCAAGTCCCACCAGGAAGCCTATGCATCAACCTCACTGATACTGCACATCTTCTCCTCGCTGGGAATCAGTGTGTAAACAGAAAAATCTGTTCTCACTCCCATGCAATCTCTGAACTTCATCAGGGCAACCTTAAATTCTATCACAACAAGAGCATACCTGATCAGAGACAGGTTACAGACCATGAACAATATCCTAGCTTACATCACAAGTAATCCTCAAGTACCAGTCAAGACATATGTCTTTTGTAGGTGCACAAGGCCATCTGATCTAGGTCCCCACCTTCGCTAGACTCCACCTTTGTTGGCTTCAAACATGGCTGCAGTTGGTATACTCCCCAAGCCACCATTCCACGAACGTCATAGTGACAGTTCCATCCCAAGGTAGTGTCTTCCCTGCTATGGTGGACAAATCCTCATCAGGTCTGCATGGGGTTCCCCCTTCTCCCTTCCTCTGCAGACAGATGCATCCCTATTAGGTTGGGAGGGCCACATGACAGTCACACAGCACAAGGTGCTTGGATATCTCAAGAGTCCAGAATGCATGTCAATGTCCTGGAGTTGCAAGCAGTCTTGAAGGCATGAGTCACTTTTGTTCCCTTCATCCGTACACTCTGTGTCCGTATGTCAAACAACATTATGACTGTCTTCTACGTCAACTGGAGTGTCAGCAATCAAATCACCCTATTGGCAGCCTACCTTCTGGGGAAGCAAAATATACTTGCAGATTCTCTCAGCAGACATTTCGTCATCGACCACAAGCAGGAGCTCCACCACTTGGTACTGCACAATATTTTCCCTCTGTGGAACCCCAACCAGGGATCTGTTGGCCTCTGAAACAAACAGGAAATGCGCTACATATTGCTCCATAGGAGCCCTGGGCCGCCACTCCTAGGATAACGGTCTGCTTCTTCCCTGGTTGGACCAATACAGCTATGCCTTCCCTGCACTACCATTCCTGCTACGAGTTCTACGCAAAATCCAAGAGGACAGCACACAGGTCATCCTGATCGTCCACTTCTGGCCCAGACAGTTCTGATTTCCCAACCTCCTACATATCATCCCAACCACCAACTGCCCTCCCAATGTTTCCCAACCTCCTGACCCAGTGGCACGGCAAGATCAAGCACCTTGATCCATGTCCACCTCCCAGTGAGTCCTCAGTATTTGGATGGGTATCATCCTGAGAATGCGTTTGGTATTTGGATGGGCATCATCCCTAGAATGTTCATGCTCCATAACTGTACAAGTCATCCTCCCTAATAGTTGAAAGGAATCTACTAGAAAATGCTACCTAGCTAAATGGAAGCGCTTGTTTTCTTGAGCACATAAGAGAGACATCCTCCCAGAGACGACTACTCTCCCAGTCATCTTGGACTGTATTCTATCTTTGAAAACATCAGGTTTGTCCGTCAGCTCCTTGCGGATTCATTTGGCAATGATCAGCACGTACCATCCACCTTCTCAGGGCTACTTGGTCTTCCCACATTCACTGACCAGTAGATTCTGCAAAGGCCTAATGAGAACCTTCTAATCTATTCAGAAGCCTACTCCCTAGTGGGACCTAAACCTTGTTCTCTCTCTACTCATGAGGCTCCACTTTGAGCCTTTAGCTACTTGCTCCATATCCCTTCTTTCCATAAAGGTTGCTTTCCTTGTAGCCATCACCTCAGCGAGAAGGGTTGATGAACTTGGAGTGGTGATGACAGATCCTCCATACATAAATTCCATAAGGATAAGGTATTTTTGTGTCTGTACCCCAAATGCCCCCAGAAGTAGCTTAGGAATTTAACCGTAACCAATCCATTCAGTTACCTGTGGTCTTCCAAAAACTGGACGCTTCCACAGAGGAATGAAGACTTCACTCCCCCAATGTTTGGCGAGCCTTAGCTTTTTACCTACAGAGAACAAAACTAATCAAGTATTCCCCAAGACTGTTTTGTCGCTATAGAAAAAAAGAGTGAGAGGGCATGTCCTCTCCACCCAGAGAATCTTCAAATAGATTTCTGGCTGCATCCTACTCTCCGCTTTCTAACCTTCTTGCACCAGAGCACAAGCAACAACTATGGCATCTCTTCAAGAGGGACCCTTCCTAGACATCTATAAAGCAACCACATGGGGCTTCGTTCACACATTTGCAAGACAGCATGCACCGGTGCAGGACTCTTCTGCCGATACCTCCTTTAGGATGGTGGTACCCTGATCAGCCCTACTGTCTACATCGTCAAACCCTCCTCCTGCTTAGGTACTGCCTGTCAATCACCCACAGTGGAATGGAACAGGGACCATCACTCCAAGAAGAGGAGGAGGTTACTTAAAGAACTGGAGGTTCTTTTGGATGCATGGTCCTTACCTGTATCTCACTATCCGTCCTCCTTCCCCTCTGCTTTGGATCTTATCTGATTCATGGTAGAGAAGGAACTGGAGAGGCAATAGGTTTGTCCCACTCTTTATCCCTTCGGTCAGAAGCACAAAGTGAGCCTGGACACCCATGCGGACCAATGGACACTGCTTTCAAATTCTCCGGGTCCAGGCACGTGGTGCCCAGGCGTAACCCACAGAGGAATACAGAAGAACCGCCAGTTAGAGGTAAGTAACCTCCTCTTTTCATATTATTACACAATTTTCCTCAGTGATTAGTTCAGATATAACAAGTTACAATTAATTATTCTATTTTACTCTTATCTTAATTGTCAAGATGCATCAATGCTGAGATCTGATTTCATCTTACATTTGAGTGAATGGTTCAGTACTATGTTTGTCATGTATTTTAAAAGTTTAAATAGGAAGTTGAGGGAAGAGTTTTTTCTGGAGTGTTTGGTGTTAGTCCTCAGACAGCTAACTGAGGGGATTGTCTGTCTCTTCCAGCAGCCACCTCCACGCTTGATTAATTTTCAGAATCACAATCCCAACTCTAATGGGTCAATTCTTCCTGCTCAACAAATGAGGTGTCCCCAGAACCAGAATGTACCAAGACTAACAATAAAGCCCAACCCATTGCAGATGGCGTTCTTGGCACAACAAGCTATTAAACAGGTAAACTTTCTCCACTCACCCACCCAAAAATAAAAATTGAATACTGTAAACATTCATTTTATAACTTACATTCCTTACTTTTCCAGGATGGATTTACAGCGAATATACTACTGTCTAGTCCAGTGATTCTCAACCTATTTACCATTGTGGGCTGCATATGCAGCTTTCTCTGTATTATGTGGGCAGCATCCACACTATATATATAGTCTCTGAGCCATACAACTGTGTGGTGATTGGGCCGCAAGCGGCCCGCAGGTTGAGAGCCACTAGTCTAGTTCATGACAAGATACCTGATGATTTTGAAATGAGTTAATTGTCAAGTCCAGTCCATTCCAACTACTTTGACTAGAGGAAGAGTTAGACTTTGTCTACACAACATGTTACTTCGGTATAACTTATGTCATTAGGGGAGTGTATAAACCACACCCCTGAGCCATTAAGTTGTACTGACCTAAGCACTGGTGTAGACAGTACTATCTCTCTCATTGGCATAGCTACCGCCTCTCACAGAGGCAGGAGTTACTAAGCCAATGGGAGAGTTCTCTCCTGTCTGCTTAGAGCAGCGGTGGGCAACCTGCGGCCTGTGGCCCGTCAGAGTAATCCGCTGGTGGGCCGCAAGACAGTTTGTTTACGCTGATTGTCTGCAGGCACGGCTGCCTGCAGCTCCCAGTGGCTGCAGTTCGCCTTTCCCAACCAATGGGAGCTGCAGGAAATGGCGTGGGCCATAGGGATGTGCTGGCCGCTGCTTCCCTCATGGGCCGCAGGTTGCCCTCCGCTCGCTTAGATCATCATCACCCCAAGCGCTACAGCAGCGTAGCTGCATCAGTGCAGCTGTGCTGCAGTAAGTGCTATTGTGTAGATGTAGCCTGAGTGAATTATGGTTTAAATGTTTGCTTTAATTTATTGCTATGTTTATTTTGTATCTATCACTGACTTCCGGGCAGCCTGCAAAACTTAACACAAACACAAGTTCTGTTCACTGCAGTCTACGACAAACAGAGTAGAAAACCCTGCCCTCTAATTTCTCCCGCTCGCTACTGCATCAATAAACAGACAAAAGCCTGCTTAAAAAGCTGTAGCTGCCACTAGGCTCTGGAGCTTGCCACGCCTGGACTCTTACAGATGGAGAGGAAAGAAATTCCACAGTTGTGGACCTTCTGCTGCAAGTGATCAATCCCCAGCTGATCAGCAGTTATGTGGGGATAAGAGTGAATACTTCAGCTACTTTCTAGCTGCTCAATGAGGCAAATACCAATTAACCAACACACCATTTAAGGCTTATCATACACTTAAAAAGAGCAGAGTATCTTGCCACCATAGGAAGGAATGAAACGCTGATCTGTGACCTAAGAAATGGAATAATAGTGCCATGGCTATCACAGTCATGTGAGCTGAATCAAAGAGAAGATCAAGATTGCTTCACAAGTCCTTCTTAAATCATTTAAAAAAAACCAAACACCTTAACATCATTCCACTGTCCACTTAAATAACAGTACCTAGTTTACAGTACTAAAAATACAGGAGCAGGTTTTCACATTCAGCCCATTGTCGGTAGTGCATTTATTCCACTAAAACTATTCTGTCCCTCTGCAACATTGTGCATGTTCCCACATGTAAATACTAATGCATGTTATCAGCAGGAAATAAATTAAATTTTAAGTTTTAAAAATCTCATACATTTGTCCTACCTCTTATTTCTCTTTTTTTTCCCATTTCTAGTGAGTCATGATTTGAGGCTACAAAGCAAATATGAATTTCAGTTCTAATTTCAACTCATTCTGCTTTTGTGTTGCTGCTTGCTTAGTTCAAACATGTTAGTGTCAGTGTATGTAATAGATGTCTTCTACCACGCAAAAGAACAATGATGAATTCTGGTTGTTGTTGTTTTTTGTTTTGTTTTGTTTTTTTAGTGGCAGATAAGCAGTGGACAAGCATCAGCTGCTCCGTCAACTGCAAGCAGCACTACATCCACCCCTTCCAGTCCCACTGTTACTAGTGCTGCAGGGTATGATGGGAAGACATTTGGTCCACCCATGATAGATCTGAGTTCTCCAGTCGGTAGTTCCTATACCCTACCTTCTCTTCCTGATGTAAGAGTAACACACAAGCAATGGTTTATAGCTTTTATTTTAAAGTGAATTGTTTGCAAAAGGTGATCAGTGGAAAGGTCTTTGACACTGAAATTCTTTCTCTGCCTACCAAACTGGTACAATATAGAAAGCAACAGTTCAGTTTTCCTACATGGTCCGGGAGACAGTGCTCCTGCACTGTTCTGGAGGCACTGCCTTTAAGGGATTTAGAACTGGCAGGAAGAGTAAGAATGAAAAATGCAATTGTACTCTTTTTATGTAGACACCTACTAGCCTTCATCTGTCATCTTCTTCAGTTCCTGCTAATAAAAAATGAGTTTCCTCAGCTTTGGTCATCAATACCCAGAACATGTAATAGTACATGCTATAAATCTAGGGTCTCAGTACTATATTACTGAGGTTTCTGTATAATTGAAAGTCTGTCCCATGTAGATATTAATATACAGTGCTAGGCTGAAATAATTTTTCTTCATCAGCGCATTCAGTATTTTTTTTTCCTATGGGTGGGAATGGGTGTTAGCTCATCTCCCACAATTTGTGTGTGGTAGGAGGGGAAGCAGTGTCATAATCTTGCTGTGTTTTATCTAATAGACTTTGAACTGGAATACAGCAAGAGTCTCTTCAGATTACTACATCTTTATCAGAGGGCCAAATTAGATATTTTGAACTTTAAGCGATCTACTTCATTGTGTCAGAAACAAGAAAAGTGCACTTTAACAGCTCTCAACAGTTTATGAATAACTGAAATTTCATACCATTTCAGCGGTAATTTGCTATTCATCCCTGTTTCTTCCTCCTGTCTCCTGGTCCTTCTGAGTTGCTCTCGGATCTTGGATAACCTTTTTATCTTTTATTTTTTTAATTGAAAACATTGGCAGAGGCATTGTGATAGCACAATGTAATGAGAACTGGATACCCCATCATTTAAAATTGTTTTAAGATACTTAGTTAACACACTCAAAACACATCACATAAATGTGTAATTTGAATCCATGACAAGTACTTTAACATTGTTCTGCATGTACAAGACTATCAGCAGCTCTGTTTCTCTTGTGTATCATTGAATACATGCTATTAGATACCTCACCATATTAGTAGTGATTCAGAAGAATGTAATGTGCTATTTGGAACACTTCACAGTAGTCACATCATCACACTAATCTACAGTGTCAAAGGTCAGTGCAGCCTCTACAGGTGGATTTGCAAGGTGCAGCTTGCCATGTGAATGCTTTAGAAAAGTATGATCCTAAAGTTATTTGTGTTTTCTAGCCAAACGCTCTTATTTAGAGTATTTGTGTTTCAAAGGCCATTTCTCTAATCCTGCAGCATGTGTGAAAATTTCAGTGGGCTGGGATGATAAATTGGGACTGGTTTTGCTCTAAAACAGGTGTCTCATTTTTCTGTCCTCATGTGTCATGGCTGAAAAGACATAACCACTTAGCTGACACTGTGTACCTTTTCTACTGAATGTGCATGTCCTCTGGCCACGATATGGAATGTGTTGGGTTGCTTATTGGGTGATTCCTGAATTAATTCTTTGAATTGTATGTATTTGCGTGTTGTTGTTCTTTTTTAATTAAATGAAATAAATGAGCATGTTGAAAGAGGGTGTGGAAGTGCAAACTAAGATAAGGTGTCTATATTGATCACAGTATTTCTGTCTTAACAATAACCTCCCTTCTTGCGTCTTTTAGATTGACTGTTCGGGAAACATTACACTGGATAACATTGTAAGGAAAGATGGTATTGTGGAGCAGAGCCAGCCAAAACCCCCTTCAAACAGAACCGTCCAGTCACCAAATTCATCAGTGCCATCTCCGGGCCTCTTGGGTATGGTGATTAACCTGATTTTAAATGGTGTGGTGGGGAATCTAGCACTTTACTCCCTGATCTCAGAGTTCCCATTTATCAACTTAATGCAGGGGTGGGCAAACTTTTGGCCCGAGGGCCACAATGGGGTTGCGAAACAATATGGAGAGCCAGGTAAGGAAGGCTGTGCCTCCGCAAACAGCCTGGCCCCTGCCCTCTAGCCGCCCTCTCCCACTTCCTGCCCCCTGACAACCTCCTTCAGAACCCCTGACCTATCCAACCACCCCTTCCGCTTCTTGTTCCCTGACCGCCCCTAACCACTCCCACCCTCCCTGGGACCCCAACCCCCCTCCACTCGTCCCCCTACCGCCCCCTCCCAGGACCCCCATCCCTAACTGCCCCCCCAGGACCTCACCCCCTATCCAACCGCCCCTGCTCCCTGTCTCCTGACCGCTCCCCTGCCCCCGAACCTCCACCCCATCCAACCGCCCCCTGTCTGCCCCCTGGGACCTCCTGCCCCTTATCCAACCCCCCTCCCTCCGCCCCCTTACCATGCCACTCAGAACGGCAGGACAGGCTTACTGGAAAGCCAGGGACGTGGGCGGGCACAAGCCGCGCTGCTGGCATGGCTGCGGGGGAGGGGCCAGGGGCTAGCCTCCCCGTTCGGGAGCTCAGGGGCTGGGCAGCACAGTCCCGTGGGCCAGATATGGCCTGTGGGCTGTATTTTGCCCATCTCTGACTTAAATGTATTATTATCATGCCTTCTAGCTTATTACGACATACTGACAAATTCAGGGCAAGGGAGAAGGCTGGCATTGATCAAATGGGAGATGAGGGCCTAACTAAGAGTTTTAGCTTTGTGGTCAGAGATTAAAAGATCAGATCTAGTCTGACCTCCTGTGTATCACAGGCCACCATGACCATTCAGCACTCGCACACTAAACCCAACAACTGAAATTATACCAAAGTATTACAGCCCATAGGCAACTACGCTATTAAGTGCCACAAGGAGAGAACAGGAGGGACAGAATTACATCAATACCCCAGGCCCCCCATAGTGACAGGTAACTGACATACCCAGATAATCCTGGTAAGTGACCTGTACCCATACACTGCAGAGGAAGGCGAACCCCTCACCTCTCCACAGTCACTGCCAAACTGAGAGGAAAAGTCCATCCCAACCCCACATAAGGAGATCAGTTAGACCCTGAGCATGTGAGCCACAAGATTTAGATAGCTGAGATGTGAAGCTCTAGGCAGAGAATGGAGTCAAAGTTGGTAACCAAGTTACAAGCCTGAGTGATAGGTATAATGGTGATGATGTCTACTGTGACAGAGAGAGTTAAGTAGCATGGAGGACTTGCAAGGGGAGACACAATTTGGTTTGGGCTATGTTTTGCTTTCGTTGATGGCAAGGGAATCAGAAAGGTCAGAGCAACGAACTAATGAAGAATTGGGTGGAGAGAGAAATTTTGTAGTCAACTGTGCAGAGAAAATTGTTGCATCATATGAGTAGATGAGGTTACGTAAGGAAAAGATGTAGAGAGAGAAAATAAAAGTGGTCTGTTAGTGGCCTGGAAACTAGTGGAGGAAAAGAGAAGGAGGTTCAGCCATTGAAAGGCTGAATGAATGACCATAGAGATGGGAAAACTAAGACAGTACAGAGTTGTGAAAACAATGGGAAGGTAACAATTTAAGAAGATGGAGTATGATCAGCTATCTGAGATGGCTGAAAGGTTGAGGAGGATGAGGATAGAGTAGAAACACCAAGGTTTGACCATGAAGAGGTAGTTAAAGACAATTAACTTAAGTTAAAGCAATTACAGTGGAGTGGGGAAGCTGGAAACCTGAGTTGTGGTGGTAGGAGGATTAAGATCCAAGTCAGGGAGAGGGACATGAGGTGGTAGATGTACAAGGTAGGATCTAGGATGAGGAATATCATAATGTGTTATATTGTGTGGTAAAGGTACCTAATGGGACTGTGAGGTTAAGGAGAAAGGTGAGGAAATTGCAGGAGGGGAGTATAAGTTTGTAACGGAGGAGGTTCTTGCCTCTGGGACTTTCTTCAGGGGTGCTCATGAGTGGAGGAAGAGGAAATTGGGTTAGTGGAATGGATTTTACTGTGCGAGAGACAGGTGAAGGAGTACAGTATGATGGAGAGAATTGAGTTGAGCCACTGACAGCTGAGTCCTACAGCAGAGTGGTCTGGGAATGCTGAAGTCATGGATGTTGGATTGGAGGTCAGAGGTATAAGAGCAGAGAACAGATGGAAGATGAGGTTGTGGTTAGAGAGGGAACTCTGCTATTGTGATATCAGATGGAGAAGTGTTTAGTTGTGGGTTGAAAGAACACAAATACAGTGCAGAAGCTGTGAACATCACAAAATGTCAGACTTCCTGAGGTTACTCCTTTCCTAGTTCCAGTAGTTAGTTAAATTAGCACTTTATACATTCCTGTATTACAGCTATGTATTTGCTGCTTGTGAAGCATATCTTTCCAAAGAACATACTTACAGCAGTAAAATAATTCTTTTTTCCACTTAGCGGGTGGTGATTTTTCCATCTGTCAGTAAGTGCGTGCATATTCACTCTCTCTGAATTTCATTATTTTGCCTTCTCTAATACTTTTTAAATAAAAAGAGTGAACAAATACTCTGGATTGGAAATGTGCAGGATAAGATGTCTCATTCTTTTCTAGACTTGGGTTAAATGAGTAAAGAATGACCAAAGTCACAGTAGAGGAGAGGAAGAAGCATATTCTGGTCTGTTTTACAAATAGAATGTGTAGGGTGGTCTGAACAATCAATATCAAGAGATCAAAATGAATACTTATACGCAAATCTCTATGTACTTCTCTGACAGAAAATTAAATGTAAGACTTCTTGTATGAACAAACCTGGTTGGGTTTTTTCTAATTTCACCTGTTTTTTAGGACCAGTAACTATGACCAGTGTCCACCCTCCAATTCGCTCACCCAGTGCCTCCAGTGTTGGAAGCAGAGGCAGGTAAGCAGACCAGTTGAAAAAAACATAGCTTCAATCTCAAAGGACACTATATGCATGTGACCGCAGTTGACAAAAGCTTTCACCAGTAATCTATGTCGAGGTTTGCCATGTTATTTCGTCTGAGAGACCATTTCTGATGGCTTTATTGTAATACTCTTCAAGGCCTAAAATTTAGTGCTAATTTCATATCTAATTTTTAATGGCACATTAAAGACTTGTAATATGTTAAACATATGGTAGCTGTGAGATTGACAGCTTGATCAGATGTTTTGATAACCGTGTACTGTAAATAATGGTGTAAAGTTCATGACAGTTACACAACTGTTTTTTTTAAAGTCTGAAGCAGGAAATCCTCACTGAACCATAAGTAACTTCAGATTTGAGGAATCAGCTTTATAAAGAGGATTATAAATAGGAAGCTTTAACCATGATGTGGTCAGTTAAGTGAGTACTAGATATTTTGAGACACAAAAATAAAGAAATGATTAGGGCTGTCAATTAATTGCAGTTAACTCATGCGATTAACTCAAAAAAATTAATCGCGATTAATTGCAGTTTTAATTGCACTGTTAAACTATAGAATAACAACTGGTTTCAGAGTAGCAGCCGTGTTAGTCTGTATTTGCAAAAAGAAAAGGAGTACTTGTGGCACCTTAGAGACTAACCAATTTATTTGAGCATAAGCTTTCGTGAGCTACAGCTCACTTCATCGGATAACAACTGAAATTTATTAAATATTTTGGATGTTTTCTACAATTTTCACACATATTATATTCTGTGTTGTAATTGAAATCAAATTATATATAATTTTATTACAGATTTTTGCACTGTAAAAATGATAAACAAAACAAATAGTATTTTTCAGTTCACCTCATACAAGTACTGTAGTGCAATCTTTGTCCTGAAAGTGCAACTTACAAATGTAGATTTTTTTTTTGTTACATAACTGCACTCAAAAACAAAACTGTGTAAAACTTCAGAGCCTACAAGTCCACTCAGTCTTACTTCTTGTTCTGCCAATCACTTAGACAAACAAGTTTGTTTACATTAACAGGAGATAATGTTGCCCTCTTCTTATTTACAGTGTCACCAGAAAGTGAGAACAGACATTTGTATGGCATTTTTTGTAGCTGGCATTGCAAGGTATTTACATGCCAGATATGCTAAACATTTGTATGCCCCTTCATTCTTCGGCCGCCATTTCAGAGGACATGCTTCCATGATGATGACGCTTGTTTAAAAAAAAAAAAAAGGCGTTAATGAAATTTGTGACCGAACTCCTTGGGGGGAGAATTGTATGTCCCCTGCTCTGTTTTACCCGCATTCTGCCATATATTTCATGTTATAGCAGTCGTGGATGATGACCCAGCACATTGTTCATTGTAAGAACACTTTCACTGCAGATTTGACAAAACGCAAAGAAGGTACCAATGTGAGATTTCGAAATATAGCTTTAGCACTCGGCCCAAGGTTTAAGAATCTGAAGTGCCTTCCAAAATCTGAGAGGGACGAGGTGTAGCGCATGCTTTTAAAAAGTCTTAAAAGATCAACGCTCTGATGAGGAAACTACGGAACCTGAACCACCAAAAAAGAAAATCTGTCTGCTGGTGGCATCTTGACTCAAATAATGAAAATGAACATGTGTTGGTCTGCACTGCTTTGGATTGTTATCGATCAGAACCAGTCGTCAGCATGAATGCATGTCCCCTGGAATGGTGGTTGAAGCATGGAGGGACATATCAGCGCATTTGACATGTAAATGTCTTGCGATGCCAGCTACAGCAGTGCCATGAGGATGCCTGTTCTCACTTTCAGGTGACATTGTAAACAAGAAGCGGGCAGCATTATCTCCTGCAAATGTTAAACTTGTTTGTCTGAGTGATTTGTTGAACAAGAAGTAGGACTGAGTGGACTTGCAGGCACTAAAATTTTACATTCTTTTATTTTTGAATGCAGTTTTTTTTGTACATAATTCTAGATTTGTAAGTTCAACTTTCACGATAAAGAGATTGCACTACAGTGCTTGTATTAGGTGAATTGAAAAATACTAATTTTTTTTACAGTGCAAATACTTGTAATAAAAAATAAAGTGAACACTGTACACTTTGTATTCTGTGTTGTAATTGAAATCAATATATTTAAAAATGTAGAAAACATCCAAAAATATTTAAATAAATGGTATTCTGTTATTTAACAGTGTGATTAATTGTGATTTAATTTTTTAAATTGCTTGACAGCCTTAGAAATGATGGAATATTCATGAACAAATAGTTAGACAATGCTGTCTGAAGAGCAGGTCTGTTAATGTGTTCCAATAAATCAGGGCATACAATTAATATAGAGTTAATTTTTCATGTTGAGAAAAAGCAGAGAATATGTTCGTGCTGCTGGAAGTGGAAGTTCAGATACTTTTAACAGAATATTTCTTGTTCTGTTTTATTTATATAGTAAAAGTCATGAAGGGTCCGTATCTTCTTATGATGTCCAAGTTAAAAGTTTTATTTATACATAAATTTTTAACTACATTAGATATCTGCAAAATCTACTCTCACAAAATAAATAAGTTTAGTTCAAGTGATTGTCGCTGTAGGAGCTCCATGTGATGTGCATGCACCTGTACGCTCTTGACCAGAGACTTTTCTGTTAGCAGTGTCTGCAGGTCGATGCCTTTCTAGTGTGCCTCTGTGTACTCGAGTATGAGGGCATGTAGGAAGGAGCGGACCTGCACCACTCCAATACCTTCTCAGTTGCCCATAGCTCAACATGGAATTGTGTAGTGTCTGCTATCTAGCTGAGGCAGTTGTTTCTTTATACTCTTAGTAGCTTCTTTTAGTTTTTGTTTCTTAGCAGGGTTTGTGCTTCTATTCTGTCCCTTCCCTTTTTGTGCCACACCCCTCCTTTTTTTTCTTTAAGGTCAGGTCCTTTTTTCCTCAGGTCGTCTTGGCCAGTGGCTTGCCTAGCAGGTTATGCCCCAAGGCCCTAGGATTCAAGCCTTGCTAGACCTGCCACAGGTCCTTCCCCTCAGTGATGGAAATGCGAGCTGCCTCCACTCCCTTGCAGAAGCCCAGATCCTGTCCAGATGCAGGATTCAAGAGCAGATCTTGTAAACTGAGGGAAGACTATTTAAAACTGCTGCTCATGGAGTGCTCCCTTAGACCTGCAGGATCCAACTTCCCATTTTGTACATCAGATTCAGCCCCACAGAGTACTCCAGAGACTTCATGTGCTCTGGCTCTGAATTCCAGAAACCAGGAGCTGGATTTGGTCTCTCAGAAGACTGCCAAACATAAGAGACCTCACTCCCCGATAGACTAAGAGGAGAGAGAAAAGTCTTCATTTGGACCTGGGATTAGGGAGACCTCATGTCCCGGTGTAGCTATCACTGAGTCTCCCACTGGGCATAGTGCTAAGATGTTGGTACTGTTGTTGGACTTCCCTAAATGGAAGAACTCCTCAAAGAATATGGAGTCTTTGAAGAAACCATCTCACCTGGCACAGTCTGACATCACCGGGTCTCTCCAGAATGAGCAGGCCTATCATTGGTACCTGCAGAAGTGGAAATATTGCCAGATTTGATGCGCCCAAAACCCCATATCTCCTTCCAAATCTTCCCTTATGTTCATTCTCTATTACCGTCTGAATCTAAAATCTGCTGGGTTTGTCCCAGAGCTCTGTCAGTGGTCACTTAGTTGCTATCACAGCATTCCACTTTCCAAATGAAGGATTTTCAGCACTTGTCTAGTGAAGACCCACTAAATTGACTGCAGATCACTCTCCCATCGACTCCTGTACTCTACCGGATCAAGAAGAGTGGGGGGAGTTGATGACATTGCGTAGTGTGGACCCCACGGTAAGTAGATCTAAGCTATGTCTATTTGAGTTACGCTATTCAGGTAACTCAAATTGTGTAGCTTAGATTGAATTTCCCCTGTAGTGTAGACAAGGCTTAAGTCTTCGCACATCCTACAACCATGACATTTTGATTAAATAACTAAGAACAATATAAATTTAACTTGGCACACATTAACTTGATTAAAAACTGGCTAACTGATAAGTCTCAATGTAATTGTAAATGGGGAATAGTCATTGAGCGGATGTGTTTTCAGTGGGGTTCCCAAGGGATCGGTTCTTGGTACTATGCTATTTAACAATTTTATCAATGATGTGGAAGAAAACATAAAATCATCACTGATAAGGTTTGCAGATGGCCCAATAATTGAGTAGGTGGGTAATTCATGAAGAGGACAGGTCACTGATTCAGAGGAATTGGGATTTCTTGGTAAACTGGATGCAAGCAAACAATGTGTTTTAACGTGGCTAAATATAAATGTATACATCTAGGAACAAAGAATATAGTTCTGTCCTTGCATGAGGGGGAGCGCTATCCTGGGGAGCAGTAACTCTGAAAGATTTGGATGTTGTGGTCTAAGTCCCCTCTAAGCTGTGTGGCTGCGCAGCTGCCTATTAAGCGCCACGCCTGATGAGAGATGCCTCTCCCCCAGACCTGCTGCAGCGGGGAGAGCACCTGTCCCCGCCAGCCCTAGCGCAGACCTGCCCCGGACTTGCCGGGGGAGAGGAGCCCCTTGCCCAGCCCAAGCCCACTGGAGCTGCCAGGAAGATGAGCTCCCCGTGTGATTGTGACCTGTAGAACTAATGCGATCCTGGGATGTATAAACAAGGGAATCTCAAATAGGAATAGAGGTTTTTTTACCTACATTTAGCACTGGTGCACCCACTGCTGGAATATTGTCCACTTCTGGTGTTGACAATTCAAGAAGAATATTGGTAAATTGGAGAAAACATGCTTTATAGTGATAGACTCAAGGAGCTCAATCTATTTAGCTTAACAAAGAGATGGTTATGGTGTGAGTTGATTTATAGTCTATAAGTACCTACATGGGAACAAATATTTCAATCTAGGGCTCTTCAATCTAGTAGAGAAAAGAATAACACAATCCAATGTCTGGGAGTTGAAGCTAAACAAATTCAAACTGGAATTAATACATTTTTAATAGTAATTAACCACTGGAAAAATTTACCAAGGGTTGTGGTGGATTCTCCTTCATTGAGAATTTTAAAATCAAGATTGCATGCTTTTCTAAAAGATCTGCTTTAGGAATTATTTTGGAAGAGTTCAATGGGCTGTGTTATTCAGGAGGAGGTCAGACTAAATTAACACAAAGGTCCCTTCTGGCCTTGGAATCGGAGTCTGTGAAATTTCTTAAGGGCTTCCTTAATCAGTTTCCTCCAGTGCAGGACCCTGCTCTACCAAGGGACCTCCATTTGCCATTTAACACATTAAGAGGGCCCACTTTTGAGCCCAAGGCAACTTGCTTGCTCCTGCATCTGTCCGTCAAGTTTTCATTTTTTGTGGCAATGACTTTGCCCAGAATGGCTGGGGAACTGGAAGCCCTCATGGCTGACCCACCATATACAGTGTTTTATCCAGACAAAGCTACGTTGCATCCCCATTCTTGTTGCTTCCCTAAAGTGTCATTAGAAGTTCAAATCAGTCAGGATATTCAATTGCCAGTTATTTTACCCCAAGCCTTACCTTTCCAGGGAATAATCCAGTCTCTATAGTCTATAGAAAAGAACAACGCTGGCCTTCTACCTTCACCAGATTAAGCCCTTTAGGGTTTTCCTTAGATTCTTCATTTCCTTTGCTGAGAGGATGAGGGATCATTCTGTTTCTATTCAGAATATCTAAATGGGTTTTGGGGTGTATTTTGACATGCTATGAGTCCTCTGGGATACACGCCCTCTTAAAGTCACTGCTCATTCCACTAGGGCTCAATCCATTTCCATAGTATTCCTTAGAAAGGTACCCATCAAGAACATTTGTAAGACAGCCACCTGGTCTTCTGTTCACACGTTCTCAGAACATGATGTATGGACCTACAAACTTACTCTAAATGTGAGCTCAAATGGAAAAAAGGGAGTTTAAGTTCATAAGATGTCACAATAACAAAAGTTGAAGGGAAAAGGTGCAAAAGTGAGATTCCAAATTAAGGACTGTGTTAAGATCATCCTTAGATTTCCAGTTCCATACTTATTTTCTATGGACCAAAATTGATGTGTCGAAAACTAGGCCTGATTAGTGGGCAAAATGATGAGGAGAATGGGTTATTCTATCCATAGTGTTCCGCGATTTCAGTTTTTATTTGTAAAAAGGAAAGAAATCCAGGAATTTTTCAGTGTTTATTTTCCAAACATTAAAACCGGGATGAAATCCTGTTTTAAAAAAAAGAATAAAAAGCAAGAAAAAAGAAAAACAAAAAAAGTTCATAATATACACATTTTACTACAGTACAACTGAAACTTTTTTATGTACAAAGGTATTTTTTGGTCTCTGTCAGAGCTAATAGCTTTTCAAGAAATCCTGGTTTGTGTACGCTCGCATAACTTTCTTCCAAGTATCCACACTCATTTTGAGCCCCTTGTGCTTTCTTTGAGGTAGTCCAACTTTGAAAATAAGCACTCTGCACCAATAGATCCAGGGGGTACAATCAAAGCTTGCCATGTCACTTCGCTGATGTTGGGAAGTGTGTCTTGATGACTGTTCCAAAAAGCCAGCACATCCAGTTTCAAATAGCCAGGGTTAGGTATGCTCAGGTAAATTGTAAATTTCCCCTTTCAGACTTGAAGTTTCATCTTTAGTGGCAAATGGTGGAAACAGTCTGGCATAATGGCCATAATCTGCTGCAAAATTCACCTTAAGGAAGGAGGTGTAACACCTGGATGACATTCCAAAATAAGTCTTCAGCACCAAACACTCTGGGTTTCCCATTCCTTGTTGAGCATTGTGTTGAAGGTTTTGAACTCTTTTTTGATGTTCTCGTGTTGCAAGGATTTCCAGAAACATCTGGGTTTTCACGCTGTGTTTCTTCTGCAGCTTTTGTGCTCAGTTCGGCTGAGATTTTGGCTGTTGGGATCCAGTAAACATCTGTAGGGGCAAATGTGTTGTCAGTAGTTGGAGAAACTCCAGAGTTTTCTGTGTCACACAGTGATTCCAAGTTTTCAGCAATGAACGTCATCCCCTTGGTACACAGTTATTTTGGTTATTTGCCAGTCTCTTCCAAGTTTCTGCTTTAGAACCAACAAACTCAGGATGATCCAGGAGACGCACTAGCACAGTCCATATGTTGTTTATATGACAGGCAGCAAAGTACAAGTTCATCCACCAATGTGGCACAAAAGGAGTAGGTAATCGGCAGTCGGCTTGTCACTCATCTCGCACTGTGTAAAACAAAGCCTTCAGCTTGTTCACGTGCTTGAAAATGGCCCCACATGCAATGATGCAAGATTTCATGTCTTTCATTTCTTCTGTAGCAGTAGCTGCTGGCAGCTAATATTAGTCAGATGAGCAGGACAGGTAATACATAGCAATTCTGGTTTCTGGTTGAGTTTAATCTCCCGTGCAAACTTAGCCATGCAGGAAGTTAGTTGTGGCCCTGTTTTCCCAAGTCCGTTGGTACATGTCAAACATATCAGTTATTGCTGCATCAACAAAGTGGCTGTCAGCTGAGGGGATGAATATCCCATTGGCACAAAATAATGCGGGTTTATTCGCTTTGAAATAAAAAAAACAAAAGGCCAAGAATCGGACGGTCCAAAGCATCAGAAGACTTGTCAAAAATCAGACCAGACACCAAATTTCCATCAATTCATTCCATCGTTTTAAATACTAAAGAATCATTTTCTTTCAGATACTTACGAGGGAGGTTGTTTGCATTAGGAAGGGTTTTTGCTGCTGGACAGTATTGTTGCACTAAGTCACCAATAGGCCCCTCTGCAATTAACAGCGGTTATCCAGCGAAACAGAGCATGCAAACACTCATGCTGTGTCCTCTTTCATTAAAACCGTGGTGAAAGCTCCAGATATTGACTGTTTATACCAAAGCTCACTTTCTTATTTAAGCTACTTGTGTTGCTTGCTTTTGATATGCTTCTTTATTCTGTCAGCGTGAGCATTGACCTTGACCTCAATGCTGCAGTACTTGGAGTGTAATGCATCCTCTTCACTCCCATCTTTACTTTTCTTGCTAATTTCGAAGCACTGATTTTTCTTGTTGATATTGAGGCATAGATTTGCGTTTTTGCCCCATGTTTATCTTTTTTTTACCTTCTCTATCTTTATCTGTGGAGGATTGATCATTTAAATTCAGTGCCAAACTAAAACAGATGCGAAGAAATAAGTGGCCAGCATCTACTTGTGAGCCAATTTGATTTTCCAGCCATCGCCGTGTGTGTTCTGTGTTTTATACTGCGGATCTGCTTCAGTCTCAGAGCTTCAGGATACAACAATCACATAAAGTTAGTGTTTAACAAAAATAAGTACCCCCCCCCAAAAAAAAAATTGAGTGGATTGATAAACGGGTGTAAATCAGTAAAAACTGAACTCCTTTAATTAAAATAAGTGATACTTTATTGCTGAAAATTAGTAAAAACTGAAAATGTGGAACACTGTCCATCCATACTTCCCTTCTGGGGTCCTTAGAGAAACTTTGGGAGAAAAATTGGCTACTGGAGCAAGCTTCACCATCTGGCTGCCACCCCCACCTTCTCTGGGAACTCTGGGCCTTCATTATCCTGACCAGGCCACAGAGAGGAAGCCAGATGACATCACCACACCACCAATTCCGTCGGAATCCCAACCACCACCTGGAATGAGAGACATTGTTTCCTGCCCCCACATATACTTTTCCTTCCCTATCTTATTTATTTTATTTTCTCTCTCCTTTTTCTTTCTGTCCAAGGGCCTGGCTTAGCTCGCCAGGGCTGTTTGTTTTGCAACACTGCCGTAAGCCTACAACCAGGAAGAGGAAGCTAAATGTCCTAAATATCCCAATGCTGGTACAAGTTTGCCAGTCTGAAAGTAGCTGATAAGACTGTGCTGTACCTGTTTTTTCCAGCAGCGAGGATGCAAGTAAGAGTCAACTCCGGAGACAGAACCTGCATTTTTTTTATTTTTGCTGCTGTTTTCTCTCCCCTATTGTGTGCTTGTCCTGTTCTGTCTTTTAGGAAATGGGATCAGACTTTAACGGCAGAAACCTCCAACAGTGTTTATAATTGTTTAAAGTTGGACAGTGATTGGGTTATTTTAACACTTTTGACCCATATATTCTATCTATATTAATACAATATACTTTAGTATCTGCCTCCAGAGTTAACGTGGCCTTTGAAGCCGTTCTACACTGTACTGAATTCACCTCCTCAGCACCCTCTCTTCCATACTGAGGTACTGCTTGGGTGTTTCCTCACATGGAGCACCCATAGGGACAATAACTCAAAGATGGAGAGTTTACTTATTTTGGGCAGGACCTGGAATTCTTCAAGGTGTTAGGTCCCTATGGGTGCTCCACCATCCACTCTCCTTTCCCCTCTGCATTGGAGTCCTACCATGCTCAAAAGTGGAGAAGGAACTGGAGTAGCATGGATCTACTCCTTCCTATAGGCTGTCCTACTGGGGTACGAGGAGGCATACAGCCCAGGTGCAGACCCGTGGCCACTGTTAACTGAAAAATCTCTGGTCATGAGTGCATGGACTTAATGCACATCCTTGTATGGAGCATCAGTAGGGACAGAACATCTCAAATAATTCCACTTACTGTATATAGTAAGTAACTTCTCCTTTTGGGTGCAGTCTCCTATGTTTTGAATTAAATTGAAATTCCATCGTAATTTAAGGTTAAGATGTCCTTTCTCTTTTTGTTATGATTATGCACAAAAGCAGTGACATGGAACCTGATTCTGAGGGAAGGACCTGACTGGATATAGTCCAGTGTGTGGTGTTTGAGTGGACGTTGCTGGAATGACACTTACTTTCTCCAAAAATGTAACTGTTCTCCTCTCAAAAACTTCCCAAAATATTGCTATTTTTTAGGTTTTGTTAAAATTTGTATTGGGTGGAGTTTAATGAGAAAAGTGCATTCACCATGGGACCTAAACAAACCAATGCTGTATTCCAAACCTCTGACCTATAGAAAATAAAACTCTGAGCAATTCTGCAGTCCTAGGATTAGATTAGCATTTCCCCCCTTTTACTATCCTATTTTAAAAAACCTGAAGATTTTGTTCTATGGTGGATAGTGCTGTAGCCTCAAAATGTAGAGAATGGAAAATACTGTAGTATTCCAGGGTCATGAGTCTTAATCACTACAAGAGGTGTGATTTTTCTGAAAGCACTATGCTCTCTTGAATGGTGCAGATGATGTCCAACAACTTCATTTCTCTTCTTTCTGCCTCTTCTCATCCTCTATAGCTCCGGCTCCTCCAGCAGGCCACCAGGAGCTGATTCTACACACAGAGTCCCTGTTGTCATGTTGGAGCCAATCAGGATTAAACAGGAGTCTGGTACATCCCACGAGAACTATGATTTCCCAATTGTTATAGTGAAGCAAGAAACAGATGAGGAATCCCGGCCTCGGAATGTAATATTAACAATAATAAAGAATCTCTTCTGAGTTTGGGTTTGGGGGAGGGTGTTTTCGTTTATTGGAAATAGAATAAATTACAAATATTCTGTTAGAGCATTACTCTTAGGTGTTAACTTTAAGGGAAGCACATAATGTATTAGTGGGTGTGTTTTGTTGGGTTTGTTTTTTTTTTTTAAAAAGGGATGAAGTGAGATTCCAAAACAAGTTATATTTCTTAATAAACTGGGATGACTGAATAACTGACTTGATCAGACTGCCATAGTCTGTGGGGATCTGGGAGGTAGGGGGAATCTTATAAATACTGTAAATTCTTTCACATGGTGTTTGGAGATTTTGCTACTACTAATGCGTATGCTCAACTTTAGGAGTGCAAGACCTATTTGCTACTGGAAGATTATTATAGTTTTCTATTGGAAGCAGTTTTTTAAATGTCAGAGCTAACCTACTTGGGTCCTGTTATACTAGTTTGCTGTATTAAATTGGCTGAAGCCATAACAGTGATAATTCCTGTGTAGAGGTTATAAGGGGCATGACTAACAATACATGTGAAAAAAGTAATGTTTTTATTTTCAATGTGTTTATGCATTGATAATTATACCTGACAGCCTGGTATCTAGATGTATCTTAGCATCTTTGCGTTTTCCTACAGACCAACTTTTCAAGAAGCATACTCACCTCACTGCTATTGGATAGCAGTCATAATACCACTTCTGACAAAACAGTCTTAAGAACAGATGCTCCAGATAGCACAGGTGACCGACCAGGGATACTTCAGGAGAATACATCCAGTGGGAAGACAGCATGGATGGGTACCCCTCACATTGGAGACAGCAGAAAAGAGGATGACCCCAATGAGGACTGGTGTGCAGTGTGTCAGAATGGAGGGGAGCTCCTGTGTTGTGAGAAATGCCCTAAAGTGTTCCACCTTTCTTGTCATGTCCCTTCACTGATGAACTTTCCTAGGTAAAAATGACCAAATGAATTTTGCCAAACTTTGCTCAGAAGAAACCACCTTTGGGTTGTGAGGCTAAGTACAGGACGTTTCTGCCCCAAAAGATAACTCTAAGGTTATCTCTACACTACAGCTTATGTTGGCATAATTCATGTTGCTCAGGGGGGTGAATAAACCACCCCCCGAGCAACATAAGTTACACCAACATAAGCACTGGTGTGGACAGCACTGTGTCGGCGGGAGAGCTTCTACCGCCAACATAGCTACCTCCTCTTGCGGAGGTGATTTTATCATGCCGACGACAGAGCTCTTGCCTATTGGCATACGGCATCTTCACCAGACACACTGCAGCGGTGTCGCTGCATCAGTGCAGCTGCATCCCTGCAACTCTGTACGTGTAAACAAGCCCTAAGAAAGTTTGAGTCGGAGAAAACCAGGATTTAACTAAATTTGAGTTGTGTAACCTGAACTAGTGCTGCTGCAAAAGCTATTATAAAATTCTGCAGTTTCTTGGCATGATTGCTTATATCTGGGCCATCTATTATTATCTGTAGCCACAAAATTGGGCCATAGAATCACCATTCTAAACAGAATCCTTTAAGGACAGCAAACTGTCCTTGTTTGTTGTTGTTGTTTGTTTTGTTTTTAATTCTTTTAAAGAAAAAGCTCTAAACAGGGGCCACATCAGCCATAGGGCACAGTGCTTGCTGTCTGCTCATAATATTTTTAAAACTACCTCAGTAAGCACTGAGAAGAAGCAAGACTAATCTTTATAGGCCTTAATTGGTTTGTTGGCAACTGTGCAATTTGCTCAGCCCAGTTGGAACAATCAGAAGATTAAAAATCCATTTTTCTATTAAGTATAAATGTTTGAAAATAGATACTTATCCTTAGTATTTCTAAAGTTTATTATTGGTGTCAGCTGCTTTGCCAGAGTAAAAATGAAATTTTTGTGACACTTTGGTATAGGAGTATTGGATAAAAGACTTAAGCTAGTATTGAACAAGGATACAAATATGTTTACCATAAGATGGTCAGCGTTCAGTGATTTGATATAAATGTTAAATACTGGTTTAGTTTACAGTTTCTTACACTGGTCAGCTCTGCTTACATGCTTTGATTAGAACGATTGCTAGTAGCACATCAGGCTTTGAAATACCAATTATATTCAAGTACTGTACTTAGTCTATGCACATCGAATATGTGCCTTTTGAATCTCCAAACTATGGGGCTGTCTTCCTTTAAATACAGCACTGTTATTTTGCTGACCATAAAAGCTTTCTACAATTTTGTTTCCTCTGTGCATAAGCAAAGACTTATGAATATGATGGATAACAAACTTTTTTTTATTAGTTAAATGTTGTCCTCTCAGTGTAAAGGAAAATATCACTATTTTCATGTCACATTGTACAGTTATTGGGTTTTCTAAACATTCCAGAAATATCTTTCTAAAGTTTCAACTTTTCTTTGGCTGTGGCTTTTGCTGAGCTTATTCAATGAGGCAAAGAGCAAAAAAAGAAGTTACCAAGTGGGGCTCAAATCTGTAAAGTGCATAGTAACACTAGTGGCCAGTACTCTTAACTCTGAGCAGTACCGCCACAGATACTGAGATTTCACACTTGAACTCCCATCTCTAAACCTGCCCCTCAGCCCCATCCCATCCTGTCAACCTTCCCTCACTCCCTCTTTTGCCCCTTTTGCTCCTTACTGTCTTCTGGCCCGTTCCCTTCAAAATAGTTGCCCTGGACTCCAACTGCCTCTCCTACTTGCAGCCCTTCACCCTGAACATGCTGTTACAGCCATTGCCTTGAATTGCTCTCCTTGTACTCTGTCTTGAATCCCTTTCCATCTGACATCTGTTCTCTTCACTCCACCAAAACTGCTGTCATACCGTGTCCCTAACCTACTCTTTTCATGGCTAAATATGTGTGAAAAGCTGCTAGGATTCAGAGAATTGTGAATTACTGTGTTACCCATCTTAGCCTCACCAAGTGAGTTTTGCTGCTGCTAAGCTGTAGGACAGCTCCTGGACACACAAGCTCGTATGCCTTGCCAGCAAACTCTTCAGCTCTCTGCCAGTCCAAACCTTGCCTTGTGGGTAATAGAGTGAACCCCAGCTTTCCCAGAGATGTCTCCCTACAGCAGTGGTTCTCAACCTGCAGCCTGTGGGCCGCTTGCAGCCCAATCAACACACAGCTGTGGCCCATGTGACATCCTCAGGGCCATACGGGTAGTATTGGATGCGGCCCACAATCGTAAATAGGTTGAGAGCCACTGCCCTATAGTGTCCAGCCCTCTTACTGAATACTTAGAGAAGTTATTAGGTTTGTTGCTCTTTTAAAGAGACAGTATACTGCAGGCAGGTAGCTTAACTGGGGTTAACACACCCTTCCCTTCAAACAGTGCTAAATTGGCTTATCGTAAAAGTAAAACAAGTGTATTTAACAAAAGAACATAGGATTAAGTGATACCCAGTGTAAGGAATAAAGGTAGAAAGGGTTACAAGCAAATAAAAGTAAAAATATGCTTTTTAGGCTAAAACCTTATTTAACAAATTAGACTCTCTTGTTCACAAAGTCTCTTTTCCAGCATGGCTGACCAGACTCTGAGATCTGTGAAGGGTCCTGGACAGAGTGCTTGGTTCCTTTGTCTCTTCAGGTGAAAGATAACTTGAGTTTGCTCCCCCTTCTTTATAGACCAGTGAACCTGTGAAATGTATTCTCTGGTAAAGTTCCTTTTTTTTTTTTTTTTTTTTTTGCTGGGAAGAGATGCCACATGGTCTGGTGAAGACTTCATGCTAGTTCCTTCCCTAGTAGTGATAGTTGAGTGGTTGCTTCCTCCCCTTGTTAGCTTGATGGCTTTGTTTACCTTTTATGTAAATACATTTTCAGTTGCGTCTTGATTTACCTTGGAGACACATTCCTTTGTCTTGGGTGGAGTATCTTGTCCTGCCTGGGACACATTTTAAGAACATAATTTTAGCAGGTTTCTAATTTTTCATATGTTACCTGTATATACACTATGCAGTAATATCAGTGAGTTACTCTTAGACCTTATGGGTCTTAAAACTCCATCCCTCAGCACCAGACTTTTTTTTACTCTACCAACAATGCCAGCCTTGATTTTTTTTTTCACGCCTTCAGTACATTTATTTATGCTTTCTTCAGTGAATGGAACATCTTCCCCATACTGATCCTTAAGGCTACTATTCTCTTGTGCTCAAGATCCATTTTTGCCATGATTTGTATATGTTTGAATATCTCCTTCCTCCATCCTTCAAATGTTTCTTGTTGTCTTAGAGATGGGCCGAGACCCAGATATACTTCCGTACTGCACCTAGCACAGGCTCCCTCTGTTACAGGTGGTTAGATGCTACTTAAAATATAAGTAGTTGTTAATTCTCAAAATAAAAGCAAATAAACTGACATTTGCCTTCAAAAGAGTTAGTCACTCATTACCCTCCAGGCTCAGGCTAGCCTAGGAGAAACTAGAAATCTTTTAATTATCCTAATAGGATGTATGTCTGGTTTTTTTGGAGGACTTGTAGTTCTGATGTAGGCTTTAACAAGTTTCACTGTCAAAAGTAATTTTAACTTGCTCCTGAAACTAACCCCAATGCCGGAGGTCATGTTTATATTATTAGATCAGATATGTGGTACATACACGCATGTTAATACTGTACTTTTCATAATCAATCATAGCTGAATTCTGTCTTTATTCATTTTTGTAAGCAAGTTAATACAATTCAGCCATATTGTAGTTATTCGTGAAGATGCAGGTGTCTCTGTAAAGAATTTTACTAAACCACAAACATTCGCTAGGATTGCTCAAGTATTTGAGGGCATCACTAATGGTAGGGGGGGGAAGGGCAGTTAGCAAAAGTAGTTTGTGAACCATTATTCCCCTGCCATTTAGAGTTTTCCCTCAAGAATAACTGAGATGAGGGGAAAAAAAGCTGAAAAGTTATTTTGTTAAGAATAGAAAACTATAGCCTATAGGCTAACTTCTAATGAGAAAATATACTTCCCACAGGTCCCAACCTCTCCGTTGCTCTATTTTTGTGGTTTCTGAATTTGTTTTGCACTCTGCCTATTCTGTTCCATTTTTCATCCCAAAATTTTAATTTTCTCTCCTTTCCTCTTGTACTTTTTTCTTCAAATTGCCTCTTAACCAGCAACTGCACCTGCTGTTAAAATTTGAATTTAATCTGTCAACCCATATGAATGGTTTCAAAACTAGTGGAAGTAGATGCTATTTTTTGGTGTAAAACTATTCCAAAAATTTCAGGAATGAGTGAGCTTTTCTTCGAAAGAGATGTCCTTTTCCATCATTATCCCTCGTTTTGGTGGTTGCAAAAAAATTGACACAGTGCAAAAAGAAAATAGAAATGAACAACTTGTCCAAAGGCATTTGGAAACCCTCTATTGAAGACCGTGAAACTTCAGCAGGTGCCCGGAGTAATATATCTGTTTTCCCCCTTGTTTAGAGGAGAGTGGATTTGCACATTCTGTCGGGACTTGTCGAAGCCGGAAGTAGAATATGATTGTGATAATCCCAATCAGAGCTCTGAAAAAAGAAAACTAGAAAGTTATATGGGATTGGCACCAATAGATCGGCGGGTGAGGATACGTTGTTCATTCAACCAGTCTGCTTGTCCAGTCATTTTGTAAATGCTGCTTTTTATATATTTGGTGGTAGTAATAAGAGTTCACTGGAAGATTTCTAAACAGCTCTGAGAACTTGGCCGTACATTTAAAATATAGCCAAGAATCACTGAGTGCTCTTCGGTTGTCTTGAGTAAGATGTTAAATATCTTTGCCTTGGTTTCCCACACCTGGAACAGGCCTATTCTGAAGGCTCTTTTTCATTCATAGAGCACTATGAAGTCTAAAATATTTTTCTGGTGGGCCGCTGCATATCCCCAATATTGGGAGGTGCTCTGGTGTCGCAGTTGCACTAGTAGCAGTCTCTGGAGCAGGGCCTGCATGTTGTGTTCTCCCTTTGTGGCTCTGAATATTAGAGGTGAAGCTATAAAAGCCACCTCTGTTCCTTCCAACTGTGGCAGTGTGCAGAACAGAAACCTGGGCTCAGTCTATTTGACCTAATGTTCTGGAAAAATTGTTTCCCAGAGCCTCTTGGTTTTTGTATTTTACCCAGTATTAGTAGATTAGTTTAGTAGTTTTAGTTAATGTTGGGTTCTAAGGGGCTTTCTGCACTCTAGCTTTAGTCTATAGGTATAAAATGGAGGCTCCTACTATAAGGAGAACTAGGGCTGAGGTGTGCTTCTCACCCTGCAGTCTTTGCAGCACTGGACACTCTAGGCAGAACTGCAGGCAGGGGGGCACTCTCTTGGATGGCGCTGTGGAAAAAACAGAATTAGGCTTCTTGGTAATGATGATTGACTTGCTTTCACTGACTGTCTGAAATTTTCAAATGTGCTTGATTTTGTTTTGGGGGGCCAGGGAAGTATTAAACGTCTGCCTGAATTTTTTAGCATAATAAATTATTAAAAGTAAAATCGCAGCATTCTCTAATACACAGGCATTCTGTCTTTCCCTATATACAGAAGTGTGAAAGGCTACTGCTGTACCTCTACTGCCATGAAATGAGCCTGGCTTTTCAAGATCCAGTTCCTCCTACAGTATGTACATTGTCATTTTTGCCTTATAAAAGAGTCAGAGCACTTGGCACCAGCACTTCTGTGGGCGTTACTGGTAACAAATCCATCATCAGAAGAGTAATCTACTCCAGATATTTAATGTAACAAATATCAAAATGTAGGATAGCGGTAAAAGGTTGATACTAGATGCATGGAATTTCTGTGCTCACTGAATCCGAGCAGAGATTAAGGTGAGACTTAGTTAACAATTGCAGTAAATTAACAAACTTTACTATAAAGTGTGCGCTACATCTTAAAAATCATGTGTTTTATGCATGAAACATGACTTAACCCTTAACTTCTGGTTTTCCCACTTCATCTTGAGTGTTGCTGCATTCTTTTGAAATCAGTGGTAGTTGGCACATCGTTGAATTGCATAATGAATAGTGCTATTTACATTTAACAGCAATGAAGCATTTATTTGTGTGAACTCAAAATGGAAGGAGAGGCTTGATCTATGCTACCAATGTATGCCAGTATTTTCCACACCCGAGTGATATAGTTATGCGAACCTAATCCCCAGTGCAGACAGCACTATGTGGATAGGAAGGCTTCTACCGTTGACATGAAACCTTCCTATCCAGGGGGGAGGGATAGCTCAGTGGTTTGAGCATTGGCCTGCTAAACCCAGGGTTGTGAGTTCAATCCTTGAGGGGGCCGTTTAGGGATCTGGGGCAAAAATTGGGGCTTGGTCCTGCTTTGAGCAGGGGGTTGGACTAGATGACCTCCTGAGGTCCCTTCCAACCCTGATATTCTATGATTCTATGACATAACTACCACCTCGTGGGAAGGTGGAGTACCTACACCAATAGGAGAAGCTCTCCCATCAGCATAGGTAGAGTCTTCACTAAACGCTATAGCTGCACCGTTGTAAGTATAGTTGAGCCTTAAGAGAAGTCTCTCTTTCTGTAATGTCAGTAGTACAAGCACATACTTTAACTCCGCAACTTGGACTACATCTTAAAATTCTTCACAGATCTGCCTAGATTGTTGGTGGATGGGGAGAAAAGAATGGCTTCTGGTTCATAAATAACAATCTGGAATAAATTTATCCACATCTCCTGCTGACATGCAAGTCAGGATTTGCTCATTGTTTGTGCATGGGAGCCAGGCAGGAGTATACAAAATTACATCTTTTAAAATTTGCACCTTCATGCCTTAAGTACCCTCTATCTTCTTTTTAAAGTGTCATATGTTTAATTAAACACACACAGGAAACTGCTAATCTGATCATTTATTTCAGTTTGACAAAGGAAATGCATCTTTGGAACACTTCATGTTGCTGTAAGGCAAGTTAACTTTTTTTAAAGTGAAGTTACATGAACCACTTTTTCATCTAGTCAAATATTGTGCTGTATTTCCTCTGTTCTAAAACTGCAGCTATCTGCGGTTCATCTATGGTGCCTATTGCTATTATAGCTAAGCACTGATGTATCCGTAAAATGGCAGATCTAAGTGAAAGGAAACTTACCCTTTTATTGTGGAGATATTGAAACAGTGACTCATTTTTGGAGTTAAATTTCTGATTTTGTTTAAAATCAATATTTAAAAAGGAGATGAAGATGTAAAATATTACTGAGTATTTCTACTGTAGAACACTGAGGTTTAAATCCCTTTGAAAAATAGTTTTGAAAACTCATTTTTTTAAACAAAAATGTGCCCTGCATACATGGCAGTAGCTATACGATACATTACATTTCTTTATTTTTGAGAGCCTCACCTGCATTTTGCCCACTGATTTCACTCCAGACTGCTTCTAACATTCCAACACTTTGAGCTGCTTTCTATGAGTTACTGTATTAAAAAATAAAAAACCTCTGCCTCAAAAATATTTGCTCTTCCTCCTGAGGCAGAGTCCTTACAATACTCAACCTAGATCAGTCACAGGTTTTTAGGTCCAATATCTTGTGAACCATCAGAATTTGAAATACAGGTTCTATTCTATTGGATAACAGGGAAATCACTCCACCCACCTTGAGTGCACTTTAGTTCTTGCCTGAGCAGGTTGTCAGATACGGGAGTTCAAAACCATGACATGAGTTTCAGAAAAGCTATCTTAAATTTGTAAATCTCCTGTACAGTTGGACCCCATATATTAAGACAGTTGTCCCCAAACTGTGGGGCGCATCCCACTGGGGGGCACAGAGGAACATTCGGGGGTGCACACTGGTGGGGCCTGGGACAGCCCCCACGGGGGGTGGGGAAAGAGCCCCACTCTCTCCCATCTCCACTCCTCCCTGAGTCCAGCTCCCCCCTGCTCTACCATCAGCCCAGCTCTGCCCTCATTCCCATTCCATCTCTAGCCCCAGGTCCTCCCCCAGCCCCAGTTCAGCCTCCAGCTCTGCCTTCAGCCCAAGCTCCTCTGCTGAGCCAACTGTGCAGTAATGGAGGGGGACGCAGACAGATTCCATTACTGGTAAGGGCTGGGGGAGAACAGGAAAAGTTTGGGCACCAGTGTATTATGACAACAGCCTGGCTGCACAGGTGAAAGGATTGAAGTAATAGTTTAAATCATTTATTGGTACTAATATATATAGATCGATAGATAGATAGCTGTTTATACCTCAAATGCATCTTTAACTAGTCTTGCCATTTTCATTTAATGTAGTATGGAGAACACTTAGGGCATGTCTATACTACAAAATTAAATAGACTTAAGTTAGCTTGCCCCACAGCAACCATAGTAATTACATCCGTTCTTCATGTCCACACTATGCTCCTTCTGTCGGCGGTGCACGGCCTCACCAGGAGCACTTGCACCGATGCAAGCGAGACATTGTGGGGTGCGGACGGGCTGTGAAAGGCAGCAACAGGCAATGTAAGCAATGCAGTGTCTACACAGACACTGCCTCGACCTAACTACATCGACCTAAGTGCTACAGCTCTTGAGGTAGAGTTATTAGGTCAACAAACCGCGCAAGTTAAATCAGTGGGAGAAAAATTGTAGTATAGACACTTACACAGGTAGTTCGACGTGAGCTGTCTTATGTCGACCTAACGTCTGTAGTGCAGACCAGGCCTTAGTGGTGTAGAAATAAATCCAGATACATCCTTTATCTTATCATAAAGGTAAGCAGAGTTGTGTCTCGCTACTCACAGGGAGCCAGGCTCAAGGAAGAAGGCATTATGTTTACGTCTTAAAACTATACTTCAAGAGTTAAACTGAATAGTATTTTGCCTAGAAATGATGATTAAAAGTGTGTGTGTGTCTGTGTCTGTGTGAGAGAGATATCTGATTGAATTGATTTTTTTCTTTTAGGTGCCTGAATACTACAAAATAATAAAGAAGCCTATGGACTTGTCAACAATCAAAAAAAGACTGCAAGTGAACCATCCACTGTATATGAAACCAGAAGATTTTGTGGCTGATTTCAGACTGATTTTCCAAAATTGTGCTGAGTTTAATGAGGTCAGAAAAGTAAAACCGTATAGTTTTACAAGCTTACATATTTCCAAGAAAGCAGAATTTGTGGCAGGTGGTAGAATTTCTTGGTGCAAATGACATGACATAACTTTGTGAATTAATCTTGCTTTGGTTATAAGACCTATTCAATGAAGTTATAGATTTCACTTGAAATTACTTTTGTATTAGATTAGTATGTAGTAGAGACAGTTCCATAGAAGGAAGAAGGGAAAGACGGCAGTAGCAAACAGTTTGGTTTAATTGTTATTACACCAGGATTAAATATGCATTAATTCTTCTTTGAGTAGATACAAATGTGTATTCTAAGTAGGTGTATGCGTGCCCCACGCTCCAGAGCCTTTTGCCTAGCAGTACCTGTAGAGGGATGGCATTCATGCCTCGGGCCTGTCACTCCTCCCCTGGATATATGTGGCGGCGGCACCCCAAACCCCCTCAGTTGCTTCTTACTGCCCATTTGCTGGAGTTGGAGCTCTATGCAGTTATTGCTTCACAACCTCACGAGTTTATATCTTAGCCTAGTTTGTTGTATATATCTATCCTTCCTGCTTTGTCTCAGAATGGCTTGCTTGCAGCTCTGGTCCTTCAAGACACCTACTTCTATGTGGCTATTCTACCGAGTCACAGGAAGTATCTTTGCTTCATGGTAAGAGACTGCCGCTTTCAATACGTGATTCTCCCATTCGGTCTCTCTTCTGCTGTGCCCCCGAGTCTTCACCAAATGCATGGTGGTAGTCATGGCATATCTGAAGAGGAAAGAAATCCATATCGTCCCTTACCTTGATGACTGGTTGCTGCAGGCTCCAGAGAGAAGGTTCTTGCCCACATTGATACCATACTACACTTTCTTGACTGTTTGGGACTTCGGCCCCCACTCAGCAAATAGTGTTCGCTGGGGCCCTGTTAGATTCCACAAAGTCAAGGGCGTTCCTGATGACCAGTCACTTCCAGATGATTCCACAGCTGTGCCTCAGTTTGCAATCACAGCTGTCCAAGACAGTCCATGTGTGCCTGAGCCTATTGGGCCACATGGGAACAGGGAACTGTACCACCACCAACAGCACCTAGGTGGTCCATCTTGCCTGGGTACGCCTTTGTCCTCTTCAGATGTAGTTCAGGATGGTTTACAGCCCTGCCCTGTATCCTCTAGACAGGTTGATTCACCTTCATTCATCAGTCCTGGAGTCCTTGCACTGGTGAGAGTCCCCATCCAATATGTGCCAATGGGTCCCCTTCACTCGGCCCTGTCCCACCAAATCAGTGGTTACCACCACATCCCTTCTGTTTTGGGGAGCACATCTGCACTCGCTGGAGGTGCAGGGTCTGTGGTCGGAACAGGAGACCTTGCTTCATATCAATGTGGAGCTTCAGGCCATCCACAACACGTTGTGCCTTCTGGGACTGAATCAGGCATTCAGTGGTTCACATACTCACAGATAATATTACTGTGATGTACTATGTGAACAAATAAGGGGGGAGCCCACAATAGAGCACTCTGCCTGGAGGCAATCAACCTGTGACAGGTCTGTATCAGATGATACCACCCCAATAGCTGTCCACTTACCAGGGGTCCAGAACCATCTCATGGATCATCTCACTGGGTTTTCTCCCTGAGCCACAAGTGGTCCCTGAAGACTGAAATCTCATTTCATCTGCCTGTTCAAGGAAAATTGTTTTTCTCCAATGTCATGGTGATGAGATTTCTGAAAGAACTACTCCACCTGCATCCTCTGGTCAGAGAGCTGGTCCCCTTGTGGGAACCTGAACATGGTTTTAGTGGGTCTAATGGGGCCGCCATGTAAGCCCCTTGCTTCCTGCCTCCTGTCCCAGAAAACTGCATTCTTGATAGCCATTACCTGTGCCAGAAGGGGTGTGAGTTGCAGGTCCTGATGGCTGGTCCTCCTTAAACACAGTTTTCCAGGGACAAGATTATGCTTTGGCCACATCTAAAGTGTTGTATCCAAATTGGTCTCAGTTTCACTTGAACCAGGCAGTGTATTTGCCTGTATTTTTCCCCAAGCTGCATTCCTCCCCCGAGGAGCAATGCCTCCATATACTAGATGTTAGACTCTGTCTAGCCTTTTATCTGAACAAGATGGAACAGTTTTGTGCTTCGCCTTGCCCTGTTTGTATCATATGCAGACCATATGAAGGGTCAAGTGGTCTCTGTTATCCATCTCTAGATGGATAACCTCTCACTTCAATACTGCATACGAAATAGCATCAGTTACGTGTCCTCGGCAGATATGGGCACATTTGACGAGAGCACAGGCAACTTTGGTGGCGTTCCTCAATGACATTTCCATATTGGACATTTGTCGGGTGGTCACAGGGTTGTCTGTGTATACTTTGACAGATCATTAGGCAATCGTTGCTTCTTCCAGAGCAGACACTAATGTCAGAAGAGCAGTCCAGCAGTCCTTGCTCAGGTGGACGCTAAGTCTTCGCTCCAGATGGGGTTCGCTTGTTATCTGCTTGGAATACGTGTCTGCATCTACTGAAAGAAGACTAAACAAGTACTTACTGTAACTCTGGTCCTTCTAGATTGGATGCAAACGTGTATACCACAATCCACCCACCATCCCCTCAGCATCAGTCTTCCCCGAACATTCTGGGCAAAAGAACTGAGGGGAGATGGGGTTTTGTCGCCTCATATAGCCAAGGGAGGGGCTACAGGCATGAAGCATGAGCGCCACTGCTCTACGGCTACTGCTAGGCAAAAGTCTCTGGCTCCAGCATGTGCACAAACCTACTTGGAATACACATCTGCATCACATCTCAAAGTGCAGTTACAGTTAGTAACCATTTATTCTATGGAAATGGATAGGAGCAGATTTTAATATGGCTTCTTCTGTTGGGTGAAAGGCACAATCCACACCAGTTACTTAAGCTTAATTAGTTGAAAACTTTAAGAACATTTTAGGACACTATATTACCACCTTAACTAAGTATAGAGCATAAGTAAAGCAGATCAGAGTAGGATACAGTCCTGGGGCACTGGTAGTTTGTTTCTGTTCTCATCAGAGCCATTCTGGTCCAGTCTGGTAGGGGTCCTGCATTGCTCTACATGTCCTTTATACCTTGTCTCATACAGGCACCGATTATTTAAAATTCCTTATCTGTCAACATTCTATTCTAAACATTTTCATATACACACCATCGTAACTCTAGTACATCTTTTACTTATCCTTCAAAAACTCTAATTGGTATCTCTTGTCTTTTTAACCATTGCTATCATCCTTCTTACTCAGTCTAGCTGTCTTTTCATTGCTTTTGTGTGTCTTATTCTTATCTTCATCTTGTGACCTTGAACTTCGCTAGTTCTGTCTAGTTAATATCCATCCTCCCTAGTCCAAGATCTTCACCTGGCTAGTAAATCTCACACCTTGTCTGAAGAAAAGGAGAACTTGTGGCACCTTAGAGACTAACCAATTTATTTGAGATGTAGCTCACGAAAGCTTATGCTCAAATAAATTGATTAGTCTCTAAGGTGCCACAAGTTCTCCTTTTCTTTTTGCAAATACAGACTAACACGGCTGTTACTCTGAAACCACACACCTTGTCTGGTTTGGTTTGCCCTGTTATCTACACGAACCAAGAATCCACTGTAGATAAGAGACAAACCAGCTTTCTGATTTTTACAACCTTTAAAGTTGTTTTAGCAGAGTTTTGAGAGCTGTCATCTTGACAGATACAGAAAACAGAAAAATTCCCTTTTACATATACCATTATTATGCACGCTTATTTAACAGTTATTATATATTTATTTCTCTCTCTCTCTCTCTCTCTCTCTCTGCCTTTTGCCTTCTATCTGCAGAATAATATCCTTTCCACTGCCCTTCCTCCCTTCCCTGACCCCTCAATGAGTAGTGAGCCTTTCATTCCCCACCCACCTTGTCCTGCCCTTCAGTCAACCTCTTAAGTACACAGTGGCTTCTGACTGCCATGCCAAGAACTCCTTGGCCACTGCTGGCTTTGTTAGCCATCTGCTGATTCCTCATTTGAAGTGAGGGGTGGAACCCTGGGGAAGAGATAAATGTCCCATGTAGGGCAGGAAAGAGGCAGACCTGACTAGAACTGGCTTTAGCTATTAGCCTCTGCTTAAACCAGGAAACTGGCCAGGGCTGCTGATGTGAAACACCTTGGGGCTGGTTAATGTCCTAAGGTATAATCATCCATGTCAGTAACATTTTATATTCTGCTGTGTATATGAGAGAGGCGGAAAAATGGCAGCATAGCAGTCAAAGCATCTGGTACAAAATACTCTGTCGTCTTAGTGGCACAATTGACCCAACCCTTCCATTTCTGAAGTGGCTAAACTTTGTACCATGTATGATCTCTTAAGTGGGTTTTTCAGTGGAGATCTTAAACCAATGATCTTGTCTGTTCTTGAACATTAGATTTTGTCCATTTTGTAAGAGAAGGAATTAGCTGTGATGTCCTTGGCCAAAATTTCCCCTCTGCCACTGATTTTTGCAGAGTTCTGTGTGCTGGTTGTTTGCCACCCGTGTCCCAGAGATGTCTGTGTCTTATTGCTACTTGATTTTTGTAGTTTTCACTTTTGAGATTCTTTGGGTGCTATAAGTGTCAAACTATTTTATGATGCACTGATTATTGTAAACTCACCCAACAGCCTGATTCAGAAGTGGCTGATGCTGGCATGAAACTTGAAGCCTACTTTGAAGAACTCCTAAAGACCCTTTATCCAGAGAGAGAATTCCCTATACAACCCTACTGTCGGAGTGAGAGAGAGAATCCAGAATTTAGTGATGACTCTGATGATGATTTTGTACAGCCCCGGAAAAAACGCCTCAAAGGAGAGGAGCGCCAGTTGCTTAAATGAATGAGTCGCATGTACTGGAATGAATTTTTTAAAACTAAACAAATATTTATCAACTGTCAGTTGTCAAGAGGAAAAGTCATGACCACTTTGACCTGTACGTTTGTGGATGTTTACTAGACTTTATACCCTTCCCCCTCAAACAGAAATCTACCAGGGATCAAGGCATTTGGAGAGACTGTTCTCTGAAGTTCAGTCCTTACATCCTACATGTTGAACGTCATTCAGACGGCAGTCTGGAACAACAGCTGCTCAAATTCATTTAAAGAAAAGAATTTGTACAGAATTAAACTTTAAAATGTTACATGAATTCAATGTGTGACTTTCTCAGTTTCAAGAAAATGTAATATCACCAGACATTAATTTTACCAAAGGCATGTGGCTGGCCAGAATTTGAGTTTTGTACTGTACTTAACCCCAAGCCATGAAAGCACATGGTGTAATTTGTTGTCCTAGGATACTGACTGGTACAATGGAAGTGTAGTTGCCCCCCCAAAGAAGTTACTGGTGATTTAAAATGTAAAGGGGGGGCTGTATTAAAATATATTTAAAAAATCAGGGATTTGTTTGGGGTGTTTTTATAGGTGAGGAAGGTTGTTCCTCTCATCCCAGCAGTTGGATTTCTCTTGGTCACTATGCATTACTGCAATGAGATGCACTAAAATGTCTCTGAAATGTCCTCTAAACAAGATAAGACAGATTCAATGTACATGTGCTAATAGGAGTTAATGGCATAGTTGCAAGGAAGGAATAATTACTTGTACCTAGGGTTGTTTAGACAATTTATTGAACTTCTAAAAATGTCATCTTTGGAATACAGTTTTGCATTTCTCATTCCTTTCATAGAGGTGGTCATGGTGATCGCTCCTGGATGACTGAGTCATCACTATATCAGTACCTCTTCAAATTGGAAAGCAGGAGACACTGTTGTTCAGCTCTCCTCCTTCTCCCTGCCATTGACCTAACTAGCTCTCTTGTGGCAGTGTTTGTGAAATATGTCAACCCATGCTTCCTTCTCAAGCCGTTCTCTTGGATGCTCCACTGACCTAAGTACAATTTCCTTTCAAAGGCACCTGTCTGTGAGTACTCCACAGACCAGTTAGAAGCCCTAATTCAGGTTGGTTTTATGTGGAAACTGAACTTCACAGGGGCAGCCGTAGCCAAACTGTTCCCATTTGTGGGGCACTATGGTAGCTGTCTACACCAATACTGCAGGTAAGCAAACAGATAGATAGGTTGCTGCTCCAGTGTACATGATCGTTACCACAGGAGTTTAGAGGCTGGCCACAACCATTGATGACTACTTGGTGGCAGAGCTCTGGAGTGAGGGGAAGAAACCGACTGAAGGTGAGCATTATAGCCAGGTAAGTCGTCTTTGCCTTAGTAGAAGGGTGGCTGGTACTTCCCCTTTAGCTGTAGGTTACCTGCCATTTTTCATTATAAAATATTAGGAAGTTTGCAGCAGGGATGAAGCGAGAAGGAAGAAAGGCAGAGGCAGGGTCACCTCTGCTCTGGAATAAGAACCTTCTGCTGCTGCCACCTGTGGTACCCTGGAGACCCAGTAGCAGTATGTATTCTATTGCTGGGGGTTCTAAGCCCCCCTAATACATAAGGGGAGTTGCTAAAAGTAAACATAACTATTTTAAAAAATCTGACAGTTTTTCTGTAGGTAATTTCCTAAACATTTAGTTTAGGTTTTAGATTAACAGTTGCCTGTTCTGTTACTTTATTTTGGTTCTCCGGAGTGGAGTGTAGGGCTGCTGCTGGTGGGTGCTGAGCTGAGTGAATGATCAATGATTTTAAATTTACAAGTATCAGGGGGCAGCTGTGTTAGTCTGTATCCACCAAAACAACAAGGCGTCCGGTGGCACCTTAAAGATTAACGGATTTATTTGGGCATAAGCTTTCATGGGTAAAATACCCCACTTCTTCAGATGCATGGAGGGTTTCATGACTGTATATCAGTCACCTCACCCTCCACTCCCATGTGATATAATGTGCAGAGGCATAGCCAGCTTGAAAATTGGTACGACCATGGAGGGCACAGGATGGATGGGAAGTGGGGAGGAGATTACTAATGTTCAAGGCCAGAAGAGACCACCTGGTCACCCCTCCAGTATAACACAGGCCATAGAACTTCCTTAAATTAATTCCTAGAGCAGATCTTCCAGAGAAACAGTCAATGTTGATTTAAAAATGGTCAGTGATGGTGAATCTCCTATGACCCTTGGTAGATTACCCACTGTTAAAAATGTACACCTTACTTCTAGGCTCAATTTGTCTAGCTTCAACCAGCTATTAGAGTGTTACACCTTTCTCTGCTAGGCTGAACAGTCCATTACTAGATGTGTTCCCCATGCAGAGATTATTTTACTTAGGGATGACTTGATTACAGATATGGAACTCACTCACTGTAAGTCATAAGTCTGTTTTCTTATCATTTGCTTGACTCTTAAACCCCCTCCAATTATCAACATCCTTCTTGAATTGTAGGCACCAGACTTGGACACCAGTATTCCAGCAGAGATTGCACCAGTGCTAAGTATAGAGGTAAAATAACCTCTCTACTCCCCTGTTTATGGAGCCAGCAGCACTCTAGCTCTTTGGGCTACAGTGTTGCACTGAGAGCTCATGGCCAATCAACGGATTATCCATCACCAACCCCAAATCATTTTCAGAGTCCATTTCCTAGGATTAAGTTCCCCATCATGTAAGTATGGCCTATGTTTTGTTCCTAGATGTATACACTTATGTGCAGCTGTATTGAAACAACTAGTATTTGGAGCCAGGCCCCTGCCCCGGGGTTGCCAGACACAACAAGCCTCGGGATAAAGACTATGCGAGCAGGCACAGACAACACTATACAGGCACAAAGTAGAGAAGCTGGGCTGTGGGCATTAGAGGATAGACTGACCATGTCTGTTCTAAGTACAACTGGGCATGTTTCATGTGCTTACTCCTGGGGGAGTTCTGTGCCAAAAAATTCTGCACTGGTATTTTAAAGTTCTGCAATTTTTTTTTGTCAAAATGGCACCCAATAATCCTGCCTGTTTTAATTACCAAAATAATTTATTTCAAAATGCCTATCAGCAACTCTGTCTGTAACATTACAGACACACACAAATTCCCCAGGAGTAGAGTTTTAAGGAAATTCCTTTTCTCTACCCCTCCCCCCAGAGCCCACCTCAGACACTGGCAGCACATGCCCCCTCCTGCCCAGAGGGAGAATCAGCCTGTCTCCTGAGAATTGCAGCTGCAGGAAACCCTGCAGCTCCCTCCCAGTGGCAGCCCCTCTAGTGGCCAGCATCCCATTTCTGTGGAGGAAAAGGAAATTCTGTGGAAAAAACATTAATTTCTGCCCAAATTCTCCATAGGCAGTGGCATAATTAAGGCAAGGAGTGCTTCCCTCATATCATGATGCATTAGCTCAAGATTGTATTCCCATAGTGGGGCAAGTATCCACTAGCAAGGTAACAGTAGCTTACTCATCTCCAACACCTCCTAACTGTCTGTCTCTCAGTGTGGAGAGGAGACTGAGGTGAAGTAACTCCCCCAAGGAGGCAGTAGCCCCTTGATAAATGCTGCATTTTACGCCCATACACACTAATGATTAAAAAAATTCTAAATGGTTGCGGTTACACTGACTGTGTCCATTAGCCTTGTTCTATCCCAGCCTGTGACAGCCAAGGGAAGCTTTAGTTTTCACAGTAATGAAATGGAGGTATTTTGAAAAAGATGAATGATTTTGGAATGTTTAAAAACCACTATAGTTTTCAGACTTCCAGCATACAAACACACCACAGCTATGCAGACACTGCTCCCTCTGTGGGCCTGATCGGGAAAGCTGCCCCCTTCACCCAGGTTCTGACTCCTCTGTATTGAACCCTGTTTTGTATCTGCTGTTTTAATTGAGCTCTGTACAACTTCCAGTCTTACAGAAATATCCATTAGTGGAAGTTATATTTAAAAAGAGGGGGGGGGGGAGCCCTAGTGTTGTGCCAGGGTCCCTGATTGCTGAGGCGAGAAACAGAAGCTGGCAGGTGTCCAATGGAAAAATTCCAGCCAGCTCTAAACATTGAGGTAAATGTAAGGGCCAGAGCAATCACCCGAAAGCCCCATTGTGAGGGCAAGGTGAGGTAGGTGAAACTTGCTTTTACAGGTCAGTCCCAGTGATGGGAGTATTTGGTCCTTGAGGAAGGAATGTTGTACTTGATTAGTATGTACATGCTGTAAGCCAGATTGCCATGGCAAAAACCATATTCCACTCATGAAGGAAAAACACCCTCCCCATTAGTCCAGCTGTAAAGTAAATACGCCAACTTGCCCAACACCAGGTACTCCAAGATGGGCCTAGGACCTATGTATTTTAGTGGCCATCTTTTGGCATGGGACCAATACTAAGCCCAGCGGGGGAATCCAATCTAAGTTACGCAACTCCAGCTACATGAATAATGTAGCTGAAGTCGACGTACTTGGATCGACTTACCGTGGTGAGTTGACTGGTGCCGCTCCCTCATCGACTCTGCCTGCGCCTCTCACAGAGCTGGAGTACAGGAGTCAGCAGGAGAGCACTCGGGGGCGATTTATTGCGTCTAGACTAGACACGATAAATCGACCCCTGCTAGATCGATCGCTGCCCGCCGATCCGGTGGGTAGTGTAGAGACTTCATCTTGCGCCAGGGGCTGGGGAGAGATCTATTTATTGAATCACAGGAAAGACCGCGCACACAACAGTTTTTCCAAATGCATCCTGTAGCTTGTGTGCTCTTCAACTGTGATTATTTATGCCTCCTCTTTCCAGAAATGGCATCAAGAAGCAATCAACATAAAGCAGCTCAACTGCAACTGAGAAACTATTCAAAGGGTTCCTTTTTCTCTCACACACGAGCCAACTTTGAGTGTCTTCATTCATTTCGTTTGCTAAAAAAGGGAAAGATACAAAAGGATAAAAATTTCAGAGTCAAATTGAAAGAACAGGGGCATATGGACCAGGAGCAGGTTCCGCTCTCAGATACAAATGTGTATTTTTATGTGTCTAAAAATCCTGCCTTGTATTTGCAAGACCCATACACTATTCTAAGATTGCTCTAAGATTAAAATCTGATGCAAAGGCTGAATATTTTCAGCCTGTGTCTCTTTCAAATAACATTGAGCAGACTTCTAAAATTACTTTTGAAATATAGCTGCCTACAAAGCAGATTTGGAAGGCACAATGTAGACATTGCCACCTTGGCTCTTAGCCTTAAATGTCACTGTGTTAAAGAATACAGACAGCATTTTATATGGCCTCCTATCCCTACTATTAGAGAGCAAGGGGCAATACATTCATTAGTCTAGAATCTGCAGCCATGCATAACTTCATGAACAGAATTAATCCCATTGATGTTAATAGGATGTTATCAAGTATGCAAAGTTACACATTTGCATAAGCATTGGCATCATCCCTGCTGAAAATAAAGCCTGTGGCCCTAATCTGGTTAATTTTTGTGCACAAGTAACTTTGCATACTTGATTATTTCTATTAACCTCCATGGGACTAATCCTTTGTGAAAAGTATAACTGGTAGCAAAATCAGGGCCATAGATCTTGTCTGCAAAAAGGATGATGTCTATTGAAACTTCAGCTGTGATATTAGCTCACAAGAATGCAGCCCATTTATCTAGGTCATGTCAATTATAGATGGATCAAAGCTTTTCTCTTACATGTAATGCGATTTATTGGAGTGTTTTTGTTTGATTATTGCAATATTAACCATTTGAGGGTTTAAATAGTGTGCGAGCCTTCAGCACAGGGCTGCCTTTTACCCACAGAGACAGAGTAATTAAACAACCTTAAGTCCTTCTCTGAAACTGTTTTTTTTAGGAAGGTGGTGGCATTATGCCAAGAGGTATGGTGACAGTGCTCTGGCAGCCTAGCTATGCCAATAGAGCTATAATGGCAAAGTAAGTAGTAAGACAAGGGCTTAGTTAGATCAGTCCAAGCTGTGTGTGTAAAGACACTTATTTTGGTTTACTTGTGGCACTGTAGAGACTAACAAATTTATTTGAGCATAAGCTTTCATGAGCTACAGCTCACTTCATTGGATGTATTGAGTGGAAAATACAGTGGGAAGATTTATATACACGAAACAATGGGTGTTTGTTACCATACACACTGTAATGAGAGTGATGAGGTAAGGTGAGCTATTACCAGCAGGAGAGTGGGGAAAACCTTTTGTAGTGATAATCAAGGTGGGCCATTTCCAGCAGTTGACAAGTTTTTTTGTTGATATATATCTATTCAGGGGACACCATCATAGGGCCTAATCACCTCAGCCACACTATCAGAGGCTCGTTCACCTGCACATCTACCAATGTGATATATGCCATCATGTGCCAGCAATGCCCCTCTGCCATGTACATTGGCCAGACCGGACAGTCTCTACGTAAAAGAATAAATGGACACAAATCAAATGTCAAGAATTATAACATTCAAAAACCAGTCGGAGAACACTTCAATCTCTTTGGTCACTCGATTACAGACCTAAATGGGGCAATTCTTCAACAAAAAAAACTTCAAAAACAAACAGACTCCAACAAGAGACTGCTGAATTGGAATTAATTTGCAAACTGGATACAATTAACTTAGTTTTACTTTGTGTAATGACACATCCACCCCCAGTCTTTATTCAAGCCTATTTCCCCATGTTCTCCCCCCCCCCCCCCCGCACCCCTCCCCGGTTCCTCAGACGTTCTTATCAACTGCTGGAAATGGCCCACGTTGATTATCACTACAAAAGGTTTTCTCCCCCCTCTCCAGCTGGTAATAGCTCACCTTACCTGATCACTCTCCTTACAGTGTGTATGGTAACACCCATTGTTTCATGTTCTCTGTGTATATAAATCTCCCCCACTGTATTTTCCACTGCATATATCCGATGAAGTGAGCTGTAGCTCACGAAAGCTTATGCTCAAATAAATTTGTTAGTCTCTAAGGTGCCACAAGTACTCCTTTTCTTTTTGCGGATACAGATGAACACGGCTGCCACTCTGAAACCTGTTATTTTGGTTTGTGTGCTTTTTATGGAGCTGGGAGAGGATAATGGTTTTAGGAGCCTCTAAACTGATTTAGTTAAATCAGTATCATTTTCTCATGGGGACAAAGCTGTAGCTGTGTCAGAAATGAGATATTACAAACCTGGAGCGCTCTTCCTTTGGTCTCTATGGGCAGAGTGAAGGCAGAGATGGCACACACCACACACACGCCTGAGAAAAGGCACAAGGCCCCAAGGAAGGAAGCATTCATGAGAACCTACAAACAAACAATTCAAGCATCAGCTCCATGCTGCAGTACAAGATTGCGGTCAGGGGGCATGGTAGGAATCAAGATGTGAAATGGATAAGAGACTAAAGGATTCAATAATAGCCAAGAAAACAAGCTGTTCTAACAGCTTCTGCAAAGTGTGTAACACACACTAACCAGTTACGTTCTGTACAGAGAGCTTTACACAGGGCAAGAGCAGCTTGCCAGCCTAGGAACATGAGCCACAGCCTACCCAAGAATTCCCAAAAAGCTACACCATACCTTTTGCATATTCTTTTTTATGTAACTGATACATTTATACAGCTTTAAATTTATGATTTGGTATAAATGGCACAATCCACGCGCCCGTAGCGAAACCCCACACTAGGAAGTTTGATGAATGTGGTGCTGCGTGAGGCTGAAATGTGGGATAGCGAAGAGTGCCTCAAGGAGCTGCCTTGTTACCATGACAATTTACCCTGCAGAGGACTCATTTTATCAGCATTGCTGTGGTAACCACTGCGTGGAGGGGCCACAGCTGGGGAATGAGAGCAGTTGAGGCCAGGCTCAAGGGGCGGGTTCAGGGGGCAGGGTTGGGACCTGTGCCTCCCTAGCCTCAGGGGGGCTGTCCAAGTTAACCACCAGGAGCTGTTGTCAACTCCCAGGCCGGCCTCATGCTCCACCCCCCAGTTGTGGCCTGAGTAGCCGCAGCAGCAGCTCCAGCTCCTGCTCCTACTACATTATAAATAAGATAAACTTTTAATATCTATTAAATTATACACTGGGGGGGGGGGAATGTAACCATTTTGTGACTTGTGTCTCACCTGTCAAAAAAGTCAAGAACCACCATGGATGCGGGTCTTTTTGGCAATGACCACGTAACTAATCCTAATGTCCACATAAATATCAAAGACCCAATGTCTTGGCAAAAACAAAGGTCAGTATGTACACGTGTATGCATGCACGCACCTATGAGCTTTCAGGAGATCTGTGGGTGCATCTGAGGGCAACGCTGGGCATAGAGTTTACCAAAAACCAGAACGGTGCCCATAAAAACAAAGGCCAGTGCTGAAAGCTCTTCCAAGGTAGCTGAAGACATACCATCCTAGGGCTTTTTTTTTTCCATTCCCCATCACTGACAACCCCCACCTCATACCAGGCTGATAACAGGAAAAGCATCTTACTTGTGCTATAAATGGTGCCACCATAGCTCCAATCCGACATAGTGAACCACTTGTCCCCATCCCCAGAGCTCGCATTGTGGTAGGGTAAACCTGTAGCAGGACAAAGAGGGTTTAATTCAATACCAGTAAGAACTGTGGCATGCCACTGGTTCCTGGAGGCTCACTGCACAAGAAAGGACAGCTGTAGGGGGAGATTTTCAAAGGGCAGTAAGGCTCCCAAATCTCTCTCTTCCATATTGAATCAGTTTATGTTAGTCAAATGGTTCTCAACACGTGGACCATGGGCCACTTGCAGCCCAATCAGCACACAGCTGCAGCCCATGTGACATCCTCAGGGCCATAGCGGTACTGTTGCGGCTCACAATGGTAAATAGGTTGAGAACCACTGCGTTACTCCAATCAAAGCTGGAGCGGACACTGAACGAATCCCACAGCCTTAGAGGTGGTTGCTCAAGGTCAGGGTTGCAGAACCGTGATAGGGTGATATAAGGTACTCTTGCATGGCCACGCTCCACGTCTGATGGACAGAGACAAGTAGTGTCCAGGGCTTTCAATCCTTAGGCAAGACCTAAATTCACTTATGTATTAGACAAAAAAGTGACCTAAAAAGAACCTCCAAGACTCACTGTGGATTATGCTTTCTGCCACTCCTAGGCCCTGTTTCAGCAAAGCACATAAGCATAAAGGAGTGGGACTGTGTAGTTTATTATCTGTTAGAAATATGGTTGTAGAAGGACTCAGAGGGGTATCATTCTCACTAAGCCACTTCAAGAGAAGGATTCCCCAACTGCTTTCCTTCTTCGAGGGGAGCAGTCTCAAGAAGCATTTTCCAGGCACTGGGTGGGCTTCATTGTTCCTTTTTATTAAACGCTCTCAGGTTAGTGGTTTCTGACACATCCATAGCCAATAATGGACTTCCACAATTCTAGACCACCAAAAGATTAATATATCTATGCACTGCAGGTGCATTCTTGTAAGCACGATTGTGATATACTAAATTATTAATGGTACAGAGATAGTAAAGCAGACTCATAGATAATCATATAGTTACAATAACTTTGCCACAGACAAGTAGCATGGGAAAATTCCTGAGAATAGGCAACTGTGCTGTTATTCATTTAATACACTCCATAAGAACAGCCATACACTGTCAGACCAAAGGTCCATCTAGCCCAGGATCCTGTCTTCTGACAGTGGCCAATGCCAGGTGCTTCAGAGGGAATGAACAAGAGAGGTAATTCCCGTCGCCCATTCCCAGCTTCTGGCAAGAGCAGCTTAATGAGGAACTTTCAGAAGGACCTACCTCTGCTGTGTAAATGTAGATGGTGTTGAAGTTTGCTGCTACCAAGGCACGCAGCATGAAGAGAAAACCGATCAGACCCGTACTAGGGAGAAAGAAAGGGGTGGAGAATATGGAACTAGCATCAGAGAACACTTGTTAAACACAGGCAAAGCAAATGGTTACTGCACTAAGGAACTTCCCTCCAAAATAAGAATATAATAAAAGACACAAGTAAAATGTAATAATGACAAATGTAACCTTTATCCATTCAATTGACAAGGAAAGGTTTATGATTCACACTGAGGGACTTTCTTCTTGAGGAAATGCTTGGAAAATGGACTGACCAAGCTTACAAGCCAAGGGAGAGATGACATCTATATTCATTATAGCACGTCAGGTTGCATCTGCTAGAGTTAAGACTGGGTTCTAACTTGCTGTCTTATCCCTCTTTCTCAGTTGCTAATTAACTCTCACAAAGTCTATGCTTGGACTCAGCCCAAAGGTGAAGACTGAGCATAATTGTTTCAGGTATTTGGCCACTGGAAAAAGCCCTTTACTCCAATCAGAATTTTGCATTCAAGTAACTATTGCATAGATTTGGCTAGAAACTTTGACTTTGGCTTGATTTCTAAATTTCCCTGCCATGCAAGCAACAAGCCAAGTTTGAAGAAAATTATACTAGTCAGGGGTGCTGGAACAATTTGTACAGTGGGGGTGCTGAGAGCCATTGAACCAAACTGTGAACCCTGGATATGATGGAAACCACTTCAAGCCAGGGGGTGCAGCACCACTGGTTCCAGCACCTATGATACTAGTAGTTTTAAAGTTCCCATCTCAAACATGAACATACAATTTTCCTATGCTGTTTTTCAGGCACCAGTAAAGCAGACTATTAGCTACTGTGCTTCATGGCCATCCCTCACAGCTGAAAGGTCAGTTTAATGGAAACTTTAAGCTGAAGGGTCATTTCAGAGCCCTAGCTGCAGTCCTGGTCCACTTCAAAAAACTGACAAGCTCTGCCAGCTTCACGGGGGGGAACCTGTAAATCCCTTCAGCTCAGTCTTTATTTAGTGAATATAGTCAAACCTTGCTAATTCATCCTGATTAGGAGACCCGACACCCCCATCGCCCTGTGGATTATTAGTCTAAGGGGATGTCTACACGGCAAAGAAAAACCCGCAGCTGGCCTGTGCCAGCCAACTTGGGCTCATGGACTCGGCCTGGAGCCTGAGCTCTGGGACCCTCCCACTTCCCAGGGTCCTAGAGCCTGGACTCCAGCCCAAGCCTGGAAGTCTACACAGCGATGAAACAGCCCCACAGCCCAAGTCGGCTGGCTCAGGCCAGCCACAGGTTTTCTGTTCTCCGTAGAGACTACCCTAACTTGGTAAATGAGCAAACAAACAATGCAAAAAATTATGGGCACTGTACCACACAATGTACTTTGTTTCCTTATCTTGATGTGTGGTTTAGCTATAATTATTTATTGCACTTCATAGCACGCTAGGACACGTCCTGTCGTATAGTTTGTGAAATCCCCGTAGTCTCAGCAATACAAGACCTCACTACAGCTTCTGCTATTACATTTTTTTGCTGGGAAGTGACAGGAAACTGCAGGAGATTTTTTTTGAGAGAGAGAGAATTATCAGGACTGCTGATTAGCAAACTGAGAATTTAAGAGGTCCTGCCCTCTGCCTGTGGTATTACAAACCACCACGACAGTACTAGCATACTAATCTAATACGCTACCTTGTAGTGCAGATATTAAGGAAGAGGAAAAATAGTGCAGTGCATCCCATTGTTATAGACAGGCTCAGCCGTCTTCCTAGGAAATTGATGCCTAGAATGTTTAAGGGATTTACTGGAAAACAGAACAAAACATAAATGTCAAACTTCAGAGTTAGATGATCTAATTATGTCTCAGCCCCTATTTAGCGGTCATTTCCTGACACTACAAACCAGGAATTCCATCCCACCATTCCCAGTAGAAAAGATTTCACCCTCCATTACCCAAACACTATGATCTTCCTCTTACTTATTTTTCCTTTTTCTTTTTTTTTTTTTTAATGTCTGGAGTTTCTGAACCGGCCTCACTTGAGACACTTTAGACACACTACTACTGTGTCACGACTACAGTAATGTCTCACTAGCATTATAGCCTTGATCACTTCTTAGTAACAGCAAGATGCTGGGAGGAAGGGCGGGGTCATGTGGTTAAGCACAGCACTTGAACTCTAGACAGCTGGGTTCTATCCCCAACTCTCCCAAAGACTTCCCGTACGAGTTGGGCAAGTCACCCAGGGCTCCAGGATGCTAAGCAATGTGGCTCCAGCCCAGCAAAACACTGAAGCACATGGTTAACTTCTAGCTTAAGTATGTGTTTATGCCCTTTGTTGGACTGAGGTCAGAGAGTTTGGCACCTTACAGGATCAAACTTTTAATCTCCTTTTATCTCATTGCCCTAGATGTAAATGGGGATAAAGCTTACCTCACAGGGGAGCCATGAAGCTAAATCCAGTAATGTTTTACCACGTACTTTGAGCGCCTTAGATGGAAGGTGCTATGGAAACATGTTATCACATGACACTTTTACCACCTAATACTGAAGTAGAGGAGATATACCAAGAAACATGGTGATTTGTGTTGCTCTGGATGCATTGTGTACTTTCTGCTGTATTCCATTCTAACCTACTCTGAGCAGGTCTCTGCTGCACAGTACAGGATGATGGCACTGAAATAATACCCTTTCTAAGCTAAAGCACACCTTTGCTGCATTCTGTTGCCTACATATCAGTGACTGGTTGCAATTCTTGCTAGCATTTCCAAAAGTCACTGTTCTAGTTGTCTGAAAGTTTGCCTTCAAGCCAATCCTGGCTCTCTGGTAACTTAGAAACTGAACTTCAGAAGTGTTTAGGTGCTTAGCCTCCACTGATTTCAGTGCAAGATAGGCACCTAAGTATCTTTGAGGATCTGGACTTTACTGTTCAGGTAGTTTCCTATGGTCATTTTAAAAAAGAAAGTCATTATGTATCCCCTGCATAGGGGCTATTCGGCTTTGCCAGTTAAATTTTCACAACTGTCCTTAAAGATAAATTAGTCATGTAGGATGAAATTCCTCCCTGTGACACCAGCACAAAGCATATGCACCTACAGCAGAACCTCAGAGTTATGAGCACCAGAGTTACAAACCGACCGGTCAACCACACACCTCATTTGGAACCGGAAGTATGCAAGCAGGCAGCAGAGACCCTCCCTCCCCCCCAAAAAAAGCAAATACAGTATAGTACTGTAATAAATGTAAACTACGAAAAAAATAAAGGGAAAGTTTAAAAAAATGACCTGACTAGGTAAGGAAACTGTTTCTGGGTTTGTTTAATTTAAATTAAGATGGTTAAAAGCAGCATTTTTCTTCTGCACAGTAAAGTTTCAAAGCTGTATTAAGTCAATGGTCAGTTGTCAACTTTTGAAAGAACAGCCATAACGTTCTGTTCAGGGTTACAAACATCCTCCATTCCCAGGGTGTTTGTAACTCTGAGGTTCTACTGTAAATCCCACTGAAGTAGTGCATTGCCCTTGGCTGGCTCTGTGCACAGGGTGAATTTCACCTATAGCCTATATATTGTTTTGTGCACGGGCATGTAAAACTGCCGAGTTAAACACTTTGCATAACACATTAAATAGCCACAGAAAGACAACTTGGAGATGTTTCTGTTACATGCAATCTCTCCAATTGTGCTGATGATCATGATCCGGTAATCCGAAGGGGCAAATAAGCGACAGTGACATGGGCTGTGGCTTTCCTCTGAATCATTCCCCAATTCCTTCGCTGCTGCTGTCTGCAAACTACAGACCATGTCCCGCTCCAGTAACTCAGCACTGGCCAGGATGACGCCATAATACGCAAAAGATATTCCAAGCCTGGGGGAAAGAAAACCAATGTTGACAAGGAGAAAATAATCAGATTCATGGAACCATAGAGGAGTAAAACTCAGCAGATATTAAATGCCCAAGTACAATTACAAAGCAAAACAGGTAAACAACACTTAACTTTTGGAAATCTTAAGTCCAGAGAAACCCCAGTATTTATTTGTGCAACCAGCAGCAAACTGGTTGTCACGAACGTGTTACACAATGGCAGCTACCATATAAGTACACCTCTTTATTAAAAGAAAAAGCCCAGTTCTTAACGGGACTGTTATTATTAATTTGTAGTATGGTAGCACCTAGAAGTCCCTGTCATGGACCAGGACCCCACTGTGCTGTACAAACAGGGATGAAAAGACAGTCCCTGTCCAAAGGAGCTTGCAGTCCAAATAACGCTGATCTCTGTGTGTGTCAGTTTTCCCATCCATAAAATGGGTATAAATCTATCTCACAGAGGGTGAAATTCACCTTGGTACAGAAAACCAGCATAAGGTCAATGTTTCACTTACACCCTGTTTTGAGGACTTAAGAAGTAGAATTTAAGAAATACATAGGCTTTTGTTCAGACTTTCTGCATAGGGGTGAAATTACCACCACGGAATATGAGCTTATTCCATGTTAAGGCTGCAGAATAAAATACTACTCAGCTTGAGGAAGTGTGGCAGCATTGGGCCCACGGTGTTCTTAAAATTCTTTGATGCAGGGCTCTATATACTGTAGTTTACAAGCTTTCATTTAAAATGTAAAGCCAAGATCCTGATCCCTTGTGACCATTAAAATTCCCATTATACTTTTCATATGAACAGGAAGGTTAGCCCTGAAGCTCTGGCCAAATGCCAGTCTGTATAATTACATTCTGCCATTTCAGTTAAAGACAATTTTTCCCCACATGTATTGTGAAGTATTGCTAAACAGCTGCGATGTTCTATACCAGAGGTGGGTGCATGGTGGGTGGAAATTATCACTGTATGTTTCTTACCTACCTTATACTATTTTCCAAATGTTTGAGACCCATTGATGAAAGGAGCAATGGTATTATTTACAGGCTGGGGCAGTGGACCCTAAAAATGTGTAGCAATGCATGTTTGTGCCGGGAAATTTTTCAAACATTCATTCCTGGTGGAACCTGCCCATTGAATATTTAAAACAAATCCCTGATGCTTCTTTTACCAAATCCTAGGACCATCAGAGCTTCATTCTCCATTCTGTGCAGTGACTTTTAAAATCAATTTTACGCACCGTCTGATGGGGGAAGCTCATATATTGTCATGGCTCTCTGTCAAGAGCAGAGTATTAATGACGGCAGCCTTGTTGCAACATCATCAACTAATTCGGCATGTCCCTCATCATAAACAGGCTAAGAAATGGATTTTCACTCCCCCCCCCCCCCCGGCAATTGAAGAAGCGAGCCTCAGAATTACAAGCTATCAAAAGACCTGCATACCAAATGCAAGGAGAATGCTAAGTACATAGAGGATGGGAAAGTAAACCTATGGAGCCTATAAGCTGATTTATAACTGTAGAAAAACTGTATTTTACAAAAATAGAAAAATCATAAAAGATGCAGGGACCTATATGCAAAGATTCTGGGTCACTGAGCTTCCACACACCCATTATCAGCACATTACAATTCTAGTCTGCAGTGGTGTCATAGCTGCATTGGTCCCAGAAGCTGAGAGAGAGAAGGTGGATGAGGTATTATCTTTTATTGGACTAACTCCTGTTGATTTGAACTACACAGAAGTTGGTCCAATAAAAGATATGACCTCACCCACCTTATCTTATTATAATTCTAGACAATGGTGCCATTAAAATATAGATTGATCTACTTCAGGCCTACTTATGAGACTTCAGATGAGAGTCATCTTTTGTTCACTTTGAATTTTCCAAAGCCAGTGGAATCAGTAAGAACTAACAACATTCTGTCTGGAACCTATTTCACTGGTACTCTGGCTGTGCTACCAAAGCAGGTGGTGGAGCACCGGTTCTCGTTTTGGGAAAGCCAGGGGTGAGAGAGCAATCTTAAAACCAATCCAGATGTTCCCCCCTATTCCAGCTACACCGGATGTCTCTGTAGGTCACTCAGAGTCTGATCCAACTTGCTTTAGAGTCAATGGGAGACTTTTAATCAGGGTCCTACCCCACCTCATATGAAAGAATTACGTTAAAAACAATAACCAAAACCAAATAACATATTTACCATATGATCCATATTTGCAAAGTGGTTCGTAAGTATTTGGAGTCCAATAGGTCACAGAATCTACCTCTTCTTTCCTGCAAATTATTTAATAGAAAACACAAGTTTGGAGAAGTATCTTGGCTCTCTGGACTAATTTTCTGGTGCTACCATGTATTTCTACACACTAATATGTTTGCTGAGCTGAAAGGCAGACATGTAACACACTGCAGCAGCACACAGATGAATCTGGAGATTAAAGAGCACCAAAAGGGAAAAGGTTGTAGAGAGAATGTGTGGGGATGTGGCCGTGATCCTGTAAGTCCAAGTGCAGCCCCACTGACTTCCACAGGGCTCTGAATGTTCCCAGGCTCCACTTGCATGGAAAAATTTGCTGTATTATGGCCTAAGCTGGGAAAGGTGTTGGTTACTTACTTGTTTCTGGTTTGACTACTGCGGTCTGAACTGACCGCAGTTACCACTTGTATGTAACATTTTATGTTACAAGACATAAATGCCGTAATGAGAAACAGAGTCAGAAATTAGAGGCTGTACGCTTGCTTTTGTATTCTGCATCTAACCAGCTGTCAGACATTGGGCTAGCAGATATGAAAGTGAAGACATGTAGTAACAGCTAGAGGATTGGTACATCTAAGGCAAGATTCTTGCTGCCGTGAATGTGAAGAGAGTCAATTAATCATCACTTGTCCCAGGGGAGGGGGAAAGAGTTCACATGAATGTTTCGAATTGATTTTTTCCTCTTTGTTTAACATGGCTGTGTGCATAACTTTAAATTTTAATAGAAACAGCACAGAGCCAGTGAAATCTCTTTACAGAAATTCTACAGAGCGTATAGGGAAGGCCTTTCTTGTTTAATCCTAATGCCAATTCAATAGTACCACATTGCATGAGTTGCCAAGGCCAATGCTAAGTGCCTGTGGGATTAGATAAGCAGCAAACAGGTCTAGAAGAGGGACCCCTCCGAGCTGGGTGATGGTGTTGAAGATTCCCATGGTTCAGGTCTAAGTTCCTTCAATCTAACTGTGGGCTCTTGAGCCACTCACACCGTGATGTTCCCTTTAATACTGATATGCAGGGCCTGAGCCATATTGTAACCAATAATGACTGCTCCAGTGCTCCCGCACCGTCAAGTGCTCCAGCTCCATTCCCCCACATCTGCCACTGCCCGGGTGTTGCCGGTCATGACTAGTACATGCTTGTCTTGTAGTTCTATCTGGAAAGGAAGGAGCATAAGCCCAGTTTCCCACAGTTCATGATTCTTTTTCACTCTTGGTCTGTCTGTTCTCCCTGAGTCACTTGTATGTTTCTATGGGCCCCCATCTGAGGAGTTGGACTGCATACCTGAGGCAGCAAGCCATGCTTAACTCTGTCCAGCCATGGCACAGGGAGGGGGGGAGGAATCTTTGTAGCTCTTTATCTGGAAATGTGCCACCTGGAGAATTTCCACACTTGATACTAGCATGCCCTGGAGCTGCATGAGGAATCTTACCGATACCAGGGTGCAGTTGTCAATCATTGAGTCAGGCCAACAAGGGGCAATTGTCTCATGTCAGAGATGAAGGCCTTGTCTTTGGCTGGGCTAGCATTACTCCGAGGTGCTTTGATCTCTGACTCAGAACCAGATGGTTCTTCTTCATGTTCACCTACAAGCTATGCTCTTGCAGGCAGGTGATGGTGGTTTCTGTGTCCTGAAGGGCCATTTCCCTCAAAAAGGAGCTTGGATGAACAGATCTTCCAGGAAGGGAAAGACATGAATTTCCTGCACCCGGAGAGCTGCTGCCAGATCTCTCAGCAACTCAGAAAAGACTGCTTAGGGATCTCACCAGGTCAAAGGGGGTGCTCTCTACTGGAAGCCTTTTTTATGGTAGCGAAAGCAAACATTTCCCCAGCATTATGTTCATTTGAATGAGAAGAAGAATATAATAAACAAGCCCATTAAAATGAAAGGGCTAAGATTTCTCTCTTTTAAATAGACAAATGACAGCTTCTATCATGGCATTCAATATTCCTTTGGAATGATGCCTGATATAGTAGAAACGCATAGAACATGAAAAGCTTAAGCAAGATAGCCCTGTCCCCTAGAATCCCAGTAATCCTGTGCCCCAGGAAATATCCAATCAACCATCAGCGTGATGAGAGAAGATATTTTAACTCTCACATTAACAGACTCCACCAAGATCCCTTCTGGCATTACTGAGCGGTTCATCTTGGCTATCTTCTCCAGTGTTTCAACAGCGGCTTTGTTATTTCCAGTAGATACATTGTACCGAGCAGACTCTGGAATGAACTGCAAATACAGGTTGGTTAGGAAGAGCTTTAACCGCTTAGGGCAGCAAGACAGAGCTTTGGTTAAGTGCCAGGAGACAGTGCACAGACCCAACAGTTATTGGATTTCCCCTTCTTTTTGCTGTTTCCCATCTGCATGGTTCAGTTTTCCAATCCACTGAGAATGCACATTCGTAAATATTAAGCCAGACCCTCAGCTGGCGTAAATTGGTGTCACTCCATCGACTGCAGTGGAGCTATGTTGAGTGACCCAACCTGAGGCTCTGGTCCAGTCTATAAACAGTGCTAGATAAGTGTTCTGAACAACAGCAATTCCTTGCACATATTCAGGGAGTTCTCAGAGAACTAACAGAACTACTGATCTCCGTTCTACAGCCATTCTGGGACAGCCAACCAATAAAAAGAAAATGGCTTTTTTAAAACTGTGGGGAAACCAAACCAAAACAGTGAAACAGAAATAATAATTAAACAAAACCTAACTTGAATCTGACATTGTAAGCTGAGACTAACAACATACCTCTCCTTCTTAATAAAAGCGTCCCAGACTTAAAAGAGATTTTGGGTTCATTTCAAGGGATGCACAAAATTGGGGGACATTAGTTTAGCTGGAGTGTTTCACTCATCCCTCGTATTGATCACAAAATAAGTAGAACTGAATGAATATTACAGAAAGCGGTGCTTGAATTTTTAAAGGCATTTGCTTGGCCATGCTTGTGCCTCTCGTTTTGTTATTTCCATGAACAAATCATGCAGCATAGTTTTACTAGAAGAGATGTTCAGAGAAGTCAAATTTCAAGACATGGGTATTTACAGAGATCCTAGTTTATATTTGCAAGCATACGTATTTATCTCAGTCCATGTCTGCACTGGACTGGTGTGATTGCAGTTTGGACTGCAATCGAAGGTGTGATTGCAGCTTGGACAGGCATAATATAGGCCTAAATATAGCAGTGAAGATATAGGAGCACAGGCTTCAACATGGGTTTGGAAAGTGAATCCATATTCTAGGGGACCAGGCAGTTTTGTACTTCACTGCTATTTTTAGCTGTACTAAATACATTAAAACTAGAGCAATGATGTCTCCCCAAGCTGCAAATCACATTTTTGCCTGCGGTGTAGACATACTCTCAGACATGCTTGGGCACTCATCCAATCAGGGAATGGATTTTATCATCTATGTGATTTATCTGACCAATCACAGCTAATCAACATAGCTCAAATTGCGATATTCACAGAGACTTGTTTACATCCCGTCCAGAGAGAGAAAATATGCTCTCCCCTGAATAAATAAGACGACATTGCAACCTGTTAAAAGGCTAACTTTGTTGGGTACATTGTTTGTTGTGAATTATTCACTTAGTTCTACAAAATGTAAAGAGTTACGAGGATGGGGTATATACAGGGAGGACAGCAACAAATTCCTAAATTTGCCAGCATATGAATTGCAAGCTTCTACGTAATCTAATCCAATCTCATCTCATCTCATCTATGTTTGCATGCCCTTCCCTCCCCCACCACCACAATATCAGAACACAGGGTATGGATCCAGAACACCGATGCCCTTGTTTTGGGATGCTGCTATGAAGGAACAGCAAATCTGTAGAAAGAGGCTGTCTCCTGCAGGTCCCTGCGTGCTGGTGGCTGGTGTCGGGCTCTTCAAAGTTTGTCTCCATGAGAGGGCTGCTGTGGGTTATGGTGAAAGCAGGACCACAGAGGCAGGCTATCAGGTCCTGCTGTCTCTATCAGCCGATGGCAAAATATACCTAGAGATTCCAGACCTAGTGTGTTCTTTTGGGTGGGAGGGAGTGTTCTTCTCACCTTAAATGCCAGGATGAGAATGATGCCTGGAACAGAGGAGATTCTGATCAGCCAGCGCCAGCCTATGGTCGGGTTAACCACTGATGCCAATCCAATAATTAATAAGGAGCCTGCCAACCAAAAGACCTTTCAAATGGAAAGTGAGAGGTTACAATAAAGGAGCCAATGGTTATGGTTTGTATATTTTAACCACTAGTGTTCTCGTTCTTTTCTGAGCAACCTTCCCCAAACACACCATTAGAATATGGTAGAGATTTGACCCAGACACAGTCAGGGAAGTTGAATTTTTGGAGAGAGCTGGGCCAAAGTTTTGGTGCGACTGGGCCCAGGATGGTTTCAGGTAGCTGTGGTTGAACACAGAAAGCCATGTGTGGTTATCATTCCAAATGAAACCCTTTAATCTGCTTCCCTGGTATTCATGAGCCTTTTTATTTGCTTCATTAGTCAAATGAATGAGATTTTTTTTCTTATAAGAATGCTTGTAGAAGGCAATAGTGCTATGAACACTAGTGCAAATAGTGAGCAATACTTTCCACTGATTTTACACCACAGGAGAATCTGGCCCAATACTTGCAAGCATGTGTGTCCTTGAAGTTCTCATGTAGCCGTTAGAAAAAATGCTTTTTTTTATTTACACAAATAAGGTAAGCAACAACAAACAAATTCATAAAAGCCACAACCTGTCCACTGAGTAATCTGGGGGCAAGGGAAAATAAATAATAAATAATAATCAAAGGATTTCGCCTGTTTATAAATCTTAGGCGAGAACAGAAACAATGACTTAAGTGATCAATCCAAAGGCTCAAACAGAGAATAATGAAAAGCAAATACTCATTGCTACAAGACCATGAATAAGCCAGAGGCCAATATATGTTTGCACAACTATTGGTTGACAGGGGTGTCGGAACCAAGGGGAGCGGGGGTTTAGGGGGCCAGGGCCCTTTCGCTTTTTGACCCCCACCCCTAGTGGACCCCACCCCCATCCCCTCCTCTTTCCCCAAGGCCCCATCTCCTGTCCAGGCCAGCATGGAGCCCAGCCAGGGAGGGGAACCTGGGCAGTTGTGGGAGCCACGCATGTGGCTCCTCCACCTGCCCATGGTGTGGCGGGGGAGGCTGCGAGCAGCCCCCGGCCCATGTCCTCGCCCCGGCCCAGGACAGGTGGAAGTGGAGGGTCTGTGACTCCATGCCAGCGCCTCACATGGCTCTCCCTGACCCAGCTCCAGCTGGGGGGGCTCAGAGTCACATCCTGGCGTGGGCAGGGAGCTGCAGCCCCTCTACCTGCCCTGGGAGGAGGGCCTGAGGGGTAGGGACACAGCCAGGGGCTGCTCTCAGTGCTCCCCCACCCCACCGGGCAGGTGGAGAGACCCAGGCTCTCCTCAGCTGCCCACACTGTTCTGCCCACACAGGCTGGGCTCCAGCTCTGAGGGTCGGGAAGAGCCCACACAGGCAGTTGTGGGGAGCCTGGGTCCCTCCAGCTGCCCTGTGCGGGAGGTCTGGGGGACGGGAACATGGGCAGGGGACTGCTTTCAACCCTACCCCCACCCCGGGCGGGGCGGGAGGGGCGCGCGGGTTCCCCGGCCCTGCTCCAGCTTCCGGCTGGGTAGGGGATGGGGCCTCCAGGGGGAGAGGAGGGGAAGTGGCTGGGCCTCGGGCCCCTCACTTTTGGGAAGGCTCCAGTGCCCCTGCTGGTTGAACAATTGGACAAATTCCTGTGTATCAGGAGCTCTTTACAGATAATTCCAGAAACCCATGGAAAAAGTGCTAAATTCATTGGACAAATCATTCACAAGAAAAAATTCAAGCAGCTCCAGATTTAACCAGCCCTTGCTAGGCAGTACAACCTGTCCCAGAGCACCTCAGTCCTAACTCGCAACCATCAATGCTGCTCCATTCCTGGCCACCCAGGGCACCTTTAGCTTTTCCAGCTCTGAGCCTCTCCTGAACAGAAACTGCCCATTATGCCACACAATATGATAAGTTTTTGATGTGCATAAATTGGGGACTCGCATGGGACCACCTAATGAATCTCTTATTATGACCCAAATCAGATTTTGAACTCATCTCCAAAGGTACACAGCACATGTGCTGATTCATTTGTCCTGGGCCAGCCCCAGTTTGAGTACTGAAAATTGCTTCCAGATAGACAGAGTCCAGTCTACCGGCGTGGAGCACATTTCTGTTTCAATTTTTAGCTGCCTATATGCTATTATCTTGAAACGAGATTGAGCAGCTGACCCAGCTTCTGACTGACAGCCTGTCAGGGGCGATACTGTTAGAACAGGCAACGGACGCATTTATCAACCTGGCAACCAAAAGGCTGGACGTCAGCTGTCAATCAGTGTCTCAGTGCCATGTACAGAGCAGCCAATTATCAGAAAAGAAATTGCTTTTCTTCTGCACACTCGTGCACATGTTTAATAATGCAGTGTTGCCTGTGACACACGCTGAGAATGAGAGACCCTCACTGCATGTAATACATATTCAGATATTGTGGAACACATTAAAACTGGCTAGAATTCTGCTTTCTGAGCCAGACACAGGAAATCTGGGACTCTGGGCTGCAATGCATTTAATCTTACCTGAGATAAAGGCAACATATACCCTCGGTATTTTGTAGGCAAGAATTCGGTTTTTATGATAAGTCTGAAAAAAATGCAGAGAGAGTGAGAATCTGCATGCAGCTGAAATGCCAGCTCAGTCAGTTTTAGACTCCACTGTCAGTTAGTAGAATTGAGACTCCACTGTCAGTCAATTGCTCTTTCACTGCTAGCAACTGAAAATTGGGCACGGAACAAATAAATGTGCATAGCGTTTGTGAGCATGTCTCATTGCGTACCATAGAGCCAGATCCTCAGCTGAAGTAAATAGGTGTAACTCAACTGACTTCACTGGAACTGTGTCCATTTACAGCAGATGGGGGTTTGACCTTAAACTTGTAATTCAGTGAAGAGTCTCTGGTCCTTTGACAGAGAGTGTCCCCTCCTCCATGTCAGAGATCCTTTAACGTTACTGCTCCTGCAGCAAAGATTGCTGCCAAATATCGACCTAGTTTAACACAACATGCTGCACAAATATCTGCCCACAGGGACAAGGAGGCTATGTAATGTCAATCCAATAGTACACTTGAGGACATAATCTCAGAATACAAGTATCTGAGTGCTGGCACTTTGCATCATGCACACCTCTAAGGGAAGGATCCGTGGAGCTGTTTGGACTCCATGTTTAAATGCTATGCATTCTGTGTGATGTGAAGTTAAAGAAAGGCTGGTTTTGGTTAGGTATCCTGAGGGGCTTCTCTCTTCACCTGCCTATCCCCAGAGCCTGGAGGTGGGTCATAACCTTTCACATTGGATTGAAGCACTTTGCAATTCATCAGTCTGTTCACTACTCGGCTAGCAGAGTCCCTGGTTGAGAATAGTAACCTCTGCAAGGCACTGTTTCTTTCCCAAGGTCCAAGTGCCCTGCAGCATAGCACTACCAGAGAGAGCCAGTGGAAAAAGGGAGGGAGGGAGGGAATAATGAAAAATGGTGAGTTTTCTGATTTGTTTCCATGTTGCAGGGTTTGAAATGAAACAGTTTTTCCCTAAAACTTTGGTGAAATTTTGTTTTTTCAAAAAAAATTTTAATTTTCAATATTTTTAATTTAAATTCCCTCCCCTTTCTCCCTTTCTGCCACTGAGTGCAGAAAAAGGAATAATATGTGAGTGGGAAAGGGTTCTTCTCTTTTTTTTCTCCCCACCATAACTTTTTGAAACATCTCCAACTTCAAAAAAGTTACAGGGTTTTATTTTTCCTTTTGTCACGCTATAACTTTTCCAGATTTGAATATGTTTTGAAAAGTTAGAGTGGGGGAAAATGGAGGGAAAAAAAACCCCAAATCCAAACCAAACCAAACACAGGGAAAAGTGAGGGGGAAAAACCCAACATACATCATTCAGCTATTACAGTCAGTGGCAAAAAGGTTGGGAAAGGGGAAGAAAAAAAACAAAACCCAAATCCGAAATTTTTGAAAAACCCAACCAAATAAAAATTTCAATTTGAAATCAAATGTTTTGCTTTATTTCTAAATTTCCTGTCAAAACAATTAAAGAAATAATCAAAAATTACAGTATCCTATGAAAATTTTCATTTTTGACAAAACTCCATTTTTTAGCGGGAAAATGGTGGGGGTGAAAAATATTGACCCGCTGCACTTCCAACCCCTGCCTGGGAATTGGGAGTGACTCCAGGCTTCCAACAACGGAACACGCCAAACTAGGTCACCTGGGCAGCTCTCGTCTTTAGCTTTTTGATTTGAATGGACTCCCATGTGTTTATTCCTAGTGGAATTCATGAGCCTTTAATCTCACTTTCCATGCTGAGATTTTCATGAAGGGGGGGCATCTAATATCCATTTAGTGGGGAAAGACTATATGTAAAGTATCTCTCTCTCTCGGGGTTTTACACTGCCTCCCATCTCCACGACATCTGAGCACCTTCCACAAAAAAGAATAGCAATAGCAAATTCCACCGTGGATTTCATGTAATCTCTGGTACTTTCCCTTTTCCAAGTAAAAACTGTACTTGCGGTAGAGTTTTTGTTCTAATTTTTTAGATGTAGTTATTTTCTCCTCTTTTTCTTCTTTTGTTGTTCTTGGTTGGTTGGGAGGTCAGGAGTAAAAGGGCTGACAGTGTTGTGAGTGTCAATGTTACAGCGTAAAGGCTTCCTTTTCTGAAAAGGAAGTACTGAAAGTGTTCGCTATAACACTGACTGTGTAACACTTAACACTGCGGTTTTCAAGTACGCACTGCATTTACATTTCAATACAAACGTACTATTCTCATAAAACAGTCCATTATTAAAACAGAATTGTGTCCATTTTTTTTGTTTACTGTAAAGTAACATTTACACATCTATTCCCTGTTTATTTGTCCCTTATCAAATGTGTTTGATAAGCCATGAGAGAGACAAGGTGGGTGAGACAATATCTTTTCTTGGACCAGACTTCAGGTCTGGGCCTGAGGTAAACCTGAGGAAAGCTATGGCTACACTACAGAGCTTACAGCAGCCCAGCTGCACTGCTGCGAGTGCCGATGCTCTGTGTCAACAGGAGAAGGCTCTCCCGTTGTCTTAATTACTCCAGCCCCCGGGAGCAGTGCTAGCTATGTCGGAGAGAGAAGCTCTCATGCTGACACGTAGTGCTGTCCACACCAGCACTTAGGTCAGAGTAATTTACATCATTCAGGGGGGTAGCTTATTCTCACTTAAACTGTAGTGTAGCCATAACCAAAGACCTGAGGAAGAGCTCTGTGTAGCTCAAAAACCTGTCTCTCTCACCACCAGTAGTTAGTCCAAGAAAAGCTATTACCTCACCCACCTTGTCTCTCTAATATCCTGGGACTGACACAGCTACAATTATCTTGTATACACCATTTGATAAGCCATTGTCATTCATTTAGTGTAAACTAGCTGCCCCTGTCTAATCTAGATTGTTTAGATCTTCGGGAATGTAATTTAAAGCTCTGTTCAGAAGGGTTCCTTGAAATTCTGGTAAAGTGGATGGGGGAATTTCCCCACATTTCCCCTTTATTCCCAGCCCTCTTAAGAAGTCCCTGGTTGACGGTCTACTCCCATGATTGCCCCTGCCTGCCTGAGGTGAAGTAAACTGCCTCCACATCACTCCATGGGCTAAATACAGGGGGAAATGGGGGAAATTCTATGTCCTGATATACACTGGAGGTCAGACTAGATGATCGAATGGTCCCTTCTGGCCTTAAACTCTCTGAAGCATCCAGCCTCTACTAGGCCCAGGATGCTGTGGATTGAACTCGTAATCTGCAGAGCACTACAATTTAATAGAACTCTGTTATCACTTTTAACCGACTGAGTCTAACAAAATTAGATCAGTTCAAAGTGCATTCTAGTCTGGCTACCACAGCTAACCGAGTAGTATAGGTCTTTTCCTCTTTGCCTTTGAAAAAAGGGCACATTAGTCAGCTTGCCAGTAAGTTTTTCACTTGCTTACACTGGTTGGAAAATTTCAATGACCTTTTCTTTGGCATAAAATGAGAATTTATTTTTTCCACACACACCCCTCATGCAACCAGCTCTATCTGTCACATTTAGTAAGTAGTACTTAGTCACATGAGACATGGGGAGAATTCAGCTGATCTCCTCCCCTTAAAAGGTGTCCTTGATTTCTATTTGCCTATTGCTTCCAGGGCTACAGTGCTCAAAGTACAACGTTACCCTTGTGCGTGGCCTGACACACCGCATCCCACCATGGCCCGGAGGAAAACAAACCAGATGTACGATGGGGAAAATGATGTCAGCAAGGAGAAATAGGCCCCCCATAAGAAAGAGATCAGCAGAATCTGGAAGGGAAAGATTAGAAAACATCCCTGTTCAGGACAGCACTTCAAGCATAGGATTGAATGTTTTGCTGACTTGGGGCATAAATAAAGCACAGATCAGCTGAGCCCAAATGGAAATTCAAAGCCTTGGTCTCTGAGACCTTGTCTACACTACAGGTTACTTCAGCGGCAGGAGATATTAAGCTGATAGGAGAGCTCTCGCCTGTTGGCTTACAGAGTCACCAACACCATCACCAGTGCAGTTGCAAGGGCTGTAGCATGGATGTAGCCCGAGAGACTCTTTAAATAAATAGAGTTGGGCGAGGCTTCCTCCTTAGTTAACGTCACCTACAGCTCCAGTTGGCCCCATTCTTTCACATTGACCTCTTTAAAGACCCTGATCCAAGAGCAGGCTTTCAAAGGGCTTTAGATCAAGCTCAAGGGGAAGTGAAAAGGACCAAGGATCCATAAAAGCCTTTGAATGCTTCTGTACCCTTCCAACAACCAACCACTGTGCAAATTCGATACCCTCTGACACAAGTGCTCATTGTCATATAGTCTGGCTGCCCATCGTGAGAGACACAAGGGCTCTGCTTCCTGAACCAGTTCTAACTCTGGAATGTGGAGTGCCTAGGAATAGGGTGGTATCCCTTTAAATAGCTTGCGAGCAATCTAATGGTGCCCACCATATTCTGTGATTATGTTTCAGAGGCTTACCTGTAGGAACCCATGTTTGAAAATGTCCTTAATTCTCATCCCAGCCCTGCCACTGATTCACTGTGCAGCCCTGGACAAGTGTATGTGTAAAGGGGGACATGAATAACAATAGCCCCTTCACAAAGATTGATTAGGTGATGTGGTTAAAGGTGTAACTGTCTGGGTCAGTGCTAACTTTATTATTTTGACAGTTCTGTCATCAGGCCTGGCTCTGTTGTTAAAAGGGAATGCTCCAGAACTTTCACTTACCTTCCAGCGGCCATATCTGTCAGCTAAGAGTCCAAAGAGTATACTGAATATCATATAGCCAAAAAACACCACCTAAGAGGGATTAAAACATTGCCTTGGTTAATCAGTAGGGGTTTTTCCACACCTTGTACCTATTATGTGGCACTGCTCTTAAATGTGTGGTTGAACTTAATACACCTGAAACTGAGGGATTAATAGCTGTGACTTGAGCCATGTGTATGGTCAGGTTTACCATTCACAGCTTTCCCAAGGTGGCTTAATCCAGACCTGTAGCATCCTCTACTATTTCAATCCTGGGACTGATACTTCGGATAAACTACGACAAATCTTTAAGAGGGAGAGGATGGTCTTGTGATGAAGGCACTGAACTCAGAAGATCTGGATTCTAACCTTGACGGTGCCACATGCTTGTTGTGTGACTTTGGGCTATTCATTTAGTCTTTTTGCCTCAGTTTCCACAATTGTAAAATGATGATAACATGTCTCTCCCTCAAAGGGCTGTTGGGAGATTAAATTCATTAACGTCTGTGATGTGTTCAGATACTGCCCTGTGGAAGAGTCTATAAATAACTAAAATTAGTATATATTAGGTAGCAATTTTCTGAGTACTCATATATCCCTTTTCTCCATAGCATTGAGCATCTTCCGATCTGGTTAAATGTGCATTTAAACTAAACCAAACAGCTCCTTCCCCTGGCAATGTTTGCAGAGTACAAGCTTAAGGGGTTATAAATGACACATACCGTTGTCACTAAAGCCACCTGCCAGTCGTTAAGTTGCCACTCACAACGGATAAGTGGAGAAACAACAGCTATTAGCATGATCTCCATGGCTTCTACCACCTTCAAGAACAAACACAGACATTTGCAAAGACCAGTTCCAGTGGCAGCACAGTGAACAATTCCTTTGCATGCCGGGGGGGAAAGATCGCAGTCATGCTAGGGCTTGAAATCCAGGTGACCAAACGTCAGGCCATCCATTTGGAACAGTACACATACACTTTCCAGAACCAACCTGGAGCATTCTGCAGGCAGAGCCGAAGGAATCATGGAACGGGCATCTCCCTCAGCCCCTGATATGGAGTATGTCCAGTACCTCTGCAAGGCATGCATACCCCCATCGGTTGTATTACTGGGATTCTCAGTCATTCAAAGAACAGTTACTGTGGTACTGGACTCAGAGAATAACAACCATTTACAAGGCCTACTGGAGGACCCAATCTTTGTCTTCTCCAGAAAGTTGTGAACTCTTGGAAACATGGGGGGAGGGGTTCAGAGGGAAGCTTCTCAAATTATTTTTGGGAGGGCTAGAGACTGACAGGGTCCTCTCTCTCTGCCCATGTGTATTAGTGGAGACTGCTCTGTCCTTCAGACTCTTGAAAAATCAAGCTACTTCTTTCAGTGTCTAACTATGAATTTAAGAGTTTTAACTCTAGGCACCCAAGTTTGAAAATCTTGGCTGAGAAGTGCAATTGTACTACGTTGATTTAATACATGTGACCATGTTGCCCGCTAGTGACTGGTGACAGCAAAGATAAGAGCCTGCTATTTGCTCATAGCTAATGAGATCCCTCTTTTAGCTGAAATTATAACACTTTGGGTGCAGTCACTCTCAGGTCTGAGCCCAGCTGACGACTGTGGTGTTTCTGTGTTTTTCAGGATGGCTTGTTACAAAAAGAAGAAAGGAAAGGGAACTAAGAGTGACAAATGCTGACCCATGTACACCCATGCAACCCCAGTTAAGTCAATGGTGAGTGATAGGTGAGGTCAGAAGTGAGCCTAGAGTCTATGGATTCTGTTTCATATTAATAAAGATACTGTAATAGGATTTTTAGGCTCAAGTTAGTAGACAATGAAAACCTACACCAGTACTGCCCATGACCAGGAAAAGCACTATATGAAACCGCCCAAACCCGATGGTTTCCACAGCCTCTTCCACTGTAAATGTCTTCTGTTCTAAACATCAAAGAGAAAGAGAGTGTTAGAACTGAGACCACCCCTAAGTATGTCCTTGCAAAACAGAACCACTTTTTGTTATTGGCAGGAAAGATGTTGGAAACTCCATCAGTGCCAGAGAGCTTCTTTCAACTAAGCAGCTGTAGAATTATATAGATCCCCAAGAGGTCAGGGTTGCTGGGCACTTTAGAGATTCAACAAAATGAGAGAAAGATAAAATCAAGAGATGATAGATAGCCAGTGAGAATACAGAACATACATGGAAGGAAGGACGAGGTCTATCATCCAGTGCTTTTCATATAGTATTCTGAGCTACTGTATGTATTGCTCAGACCAAGGAAGAATGGTTTCAGGTTAGAGAACTGTACTGGGATGCAGGAGCCCTGGGTTCATTTCCCAGCTCTACCACAGATTTCCTGTATGGCCTTGGGCAAGTCTCTTACTCTGCGGCCTCTGTTCCCCAGATGTACTAGTCAGGATAATACTACTTTCCCCAGCACAGCAGGCATTTCAGAATGGGAGGAAGCCAGAGCTCACTGCAGCCCAGTAATCCTTGTTATTTTAACGGCTCCAGATGACAATTACAAGCTGGCTGCTCTAACCTGTGCTATAGGTCAGGTCAGCCGCTGAAGAGCTTAGTGCCAACTTTACTTTTCCATCTTCAGCATGAGCATGACACAGCTGAGGACTGGGCCCTAGCTTTCCTTGCATAAATTGCTTTAAAATAAGCTTAATAGAAAGTGCTAAAATCTACCTTCAAACTATATTAGGGTAAAATTCACTTGCTGAGTTGCTATCACAGAGTAGCATCCAGGGGGCTGGCTATTTATCCCAGCAGAACCTTGCTCATCCCGTATGGAGGTGGTAGGGCTCTCTGTGGGGAAGCCACACCCAACCCCAACCCAGGGCCAGACTGCCCCTCCTTACTGAGATGTGACAACCACCACCCTCAGTCCAGCTTATATGAACCAACCTTTCTTGGGTTCTTGCCTCTCAGTGCCTATTTCCTCCAGGCCAATGGCATTTGGCACTTCCTTTTGCTGGGCGGCCATCCTCAGCTCTTGTTGGGTTCCCAAAGATGACAATGGAGATTACCTTGATTTCACTTTCTAACCTACAAGATAGTCACAGTCTTAGTAATGAGCCATCAAGTAATTTCCAATGCAAGACTGGTGGTAGTGAGGGCAGTTTAAAGTCTCTTAGTTTCACAGGATGCTAATCGGAAATGTTAAGGGTTCGCACCTACCTCCTCTTGGTGTGCGTTTAAATAAAAAATTAGAAGGGCTGTCACGGACAATTTATTAAAATTGGCAAAGGTCAGTCACCATCCTGGCCTATTCATGAAAAGTCCAATGAAGCTACTAAAAAAGGTAGGATAACACTCATATACCTTCGTGGGGTATCGTGGAGGCTTTTTAATCAACATTTGTAAAGAGATTTGAGATCCTCAAGTGAAAGGTGCTATATGTGCAGAAGTCATTGTCTGAAAGGCACCTAGCATGCTGTGGGTTTGTGTTCGCTCAAGGAAAGGAAGGCAAAGAGGGAATCAGGTAACCTAAATGGGAGACTGTATGAATGGTGACTTTCTAACTTTTTTCCTTAGAGTAGTAATAGACTATCTCTTCACAGAGAGACAGAGTGTGTTTCCACCGAAATCTAAATGCTTCACTGAATCAGGTTGATTTCACCAGAATTTTGTTTTGGAAGAAAACTGGAAAAAAGTTCCAACAACATTGAAACAACCTGTTTTCACGTTTTCGTAATGGAACATTTACATTTTTCATTACAAAAGGACTTTTCATTTAATATTTGATTATATTACATATTATGATGCATACAAAACATTTAAAGGGTCAAAACTGACATGAAAACGAAAAACAAAATGCTTCAGAATTTTCCTTCATGGAGAATTTTGAAATTTTCTGCTTTTGCTTTGCTGCAGAACAAAGCCAAATTTAGAAAGCCCCAAATCCTTAGCAAAATGAAATCTCCCTCCTGTGCACAGTTCTGCTACTCACTCTTAGCAGCAGGGCTTGTTCTGGGGCGGGGGGGGGGGGGGCGTGAGCAGGGCAGTTGCCTTAGGTGCCAACTTCCAGGGGGTGCAGTGCCACTGTGATGCTCAGGTTGTTTGTTTTTCTCCTCTGCTGTTTGGAAGGGGAGTGGGGATGCAACAAAAACATTTTCCGCCCTGGCTGGCACAAGAGCCACCTCCTGTTTAGGGGAGACTCTCGTGTGACACAAATGAGAGCATCGCTCCAGATGAAGTCCCAGTAGGGGCAGGTTCCTCGTTACACACAAGCACTGAGAATGTAATAAAGAGGGTTGTGCTGTTGAGTTGGAATTCTGCCTGCTTTTCCGGTTTCCTCAGAAACAGATCCACACTGGGTTTCACATGAGGTACCAGCAGTGCTGGGGAAAGGACCAGACGCACAACATTAGGGATTGCCATCCTCTTTCTCTGCATTCAATGGGGATTAGCCTGGGCAGCAGCAAAGCAAGCTACCTTAACACTGCCCCGCTCCAGCCATCAGCGGCACCTTCAACCTTGTGCTGAAAGGACAACGTCTCGGGGTGAAGATAGTTGTGGAGGCTGGGATTTGCAAAGACGCCTAAGGGAGTTAGAGCTTAAATCTTCCATGTGTCTGTAAAAAGGGGACAACAATGCCTCCCTCACAGGAATGCTGTGGGGATTATTTCCCATTGGCTAAGCTCTTTTAAAGACATAATGGGCTCTCTAATTGCTAATCATTATTATATCATGCTTTGAAATTAAGCCCAGCAGGTTGGAACACCCTGCACACGTATCAAAAGGGATCGCGCATCTGTGCTCTTAAGCACTCTTTCTTAAGCCCTTCGTACGCTGCCCGAGAACAACACTGCAGTGTATTCTGTGCAACCTAACCCCCCATTATATAACCAGCAAAACACTGCCCGTTGTTGGTGTCGCTCCTCAATGAAAATAACACCATGAGGTTGTTTTGCCCAGCTTCCTCAAACAGTTTTAACCCCCATCTCACATTCTACTGCCTCCGGGGCAGGGGAAACAAGTCCAAAAGATTATAATGGAGGCAATCACAGGTCTCCTCTGCTGGCTGGGGAGATGAAGGTTAGTGTTTTCACTAACGCTGCAGGGCTGTGCGCTTGCCTGCATTCGGGATGTGGGTCCAACTCCCAGTGAAGTCAATGGAAGGCTCTCTTTTTGACGTCAGTGGGAGTTCGGTTGGGCCCCTGGAGAGTTACGCTAAGAAATTCACTCAGTCACCCTCTCAAACACATTCCTCTTCCAGGCGCAGGACCAATGTGCTGTTTCCTATCCCAGTAGGCCCAGCAAGGGGAGAGAGGCAATGGAGGAGAGAAATGTTGACAGAGAGGGTTGAACACTGAAGGCAAAAATAGATAGAGACCAAAAGGCCAAATCAGAAAAGACAATGGTTTGAAAAGAGTCAGAGAGTTTGAGAGAAAAAAAATGAACTGTGACATTTTAAAGAGATGTAAAATGTCAGTTATATTAGTTAGAGGGGAACACAAACATTGAAAAAAATTGAATTCTGGAAGCATTCAAAATTTAGGTCAACACTTTACACTGAGGGATATTTTAAAGGGTTAATAATTGATTAACAGATGTTTTCGATGACGGAATCTTTGTTATAAATTGTTAAAGAGTCCAACAGGTCAATAAGCTGCTTATTGTATAGCTCAGTGGTTCTCAAACTTTTGTGCTGGTGACCCCTTTCACATAGCAAGCCTCTCAGTGTGACCTCCCTTGTAAATTAAAAACGGTTTTATATATTTAACACCATTATAAATGCTGGAGGCAAAGCAGGGTTTGGGGTGGAGGCTGACAGCTCGGGACTCCCCATGTAATAACCTCACGACTCCCTGAGTGGTCCCAACTCCCAGTTTGAGAACCCCTGGCATAGCTTATAACATCTTCCTTTGAGGTGTTTATAACTGTCCACAACACATACTACTCATATCTGTAATATGTTTATATTGTCTCTTCCCAATTCTTAACCGTTTATAAGTGGAAACAATATAAATTGTTACTAAAATGGATTATCTAGAAGAGCCCTTGGAAAGAGAACAGTGCTTCATTCCAGGTTAGAAATGTCTTCTTCACAACTATAAAGGCTAGAGATAAATAAATAACTCTGTCAGTACGTCCTGCCCTAATATTGCTGTGCACTGCTGAAAAGCTGCGGTATGCCAAACCTGAGCTGGCTTCGATGCAGTGAAGTGGTGATTATTATTAGAGTTCAGAGTAGCAGCTGTGTTAGTCTGTATCTGCAAAAAGAACAGGAGGACTTGTGGCACCTTAGAGACTAACAAATTTATTTGAGCATAAGCTTTCATGAGCTACAGCTCACTTCATCGGATGTAGCTCACGAAAGCTTACGCTCATATAAATTTGTTAGTCTCTAAGGTGCCACAAGTCCTCCTTTTCTTATTATTAGAGTGTTTGTGGTGGAGGGTAGGGGTTGGAAGGCAGATGAAAGGAGAGAGACACAGGAGGTCTTTTAGTTAGTAAGGGCCCGATCCAAAGCCTGCGGAAGTGAAAGGAAAATCTCTCATTGACTTCAGTGAGCACTGGACGAGGCCCTAATGCCATGCTTTTACTATTTCAAAGACAGGGTGGGTGAGGTAATATCGTTTACTGAACCAACTTCTGCTGGTGAGAGAGACAAGCTTTGGAGCTTATACAGACTCTTCTTCAGATCTGGGAAACGTACTCTCAGTGAGGCTTGGAGCGCCTTTCCCAGATCGGAAGAAGAATTCCATGCAGTTCGAAAGCTTCTCTCTCACCCACAGAAGTTGGTCCAATAAACAAAATTACCTCACCCACCTTGTCTGGCTAATATTCGGGGACCAACACAGCTACTACCCCACTGCATATGCTGATTCAGACAGTTTGATAGTAAGGTGCCCATCAGAGCCCTAAATCGAGGGTAGTGCAGAGAAAGCATTTGGCAAATCAATGTTAACAGAAGGCTCTACCTTTTTAGTCACTCTCCAGTGCTCCCACACTGGCTGGATGCTTCACAGTTAAATACACTGATAGATCTTTCGCAGTGCCACTGTGGTGGTCATGAGAAAAAGCCCCTTGCTTCACATCTACAAAGGAGCAGCACCACAGAAACATGCCCTGTATATTCATCTCTCTCTCCATACAGTGTCTGGTGCTGGATGCATCATGACAGACGCTGTATACTTCAGATGTCTATAGTACTACATGCTATACAACAGCTTTTATGTCTACAAGAATGGGTGAGCGGAGAGTGACATTTTTATCCATATGTGAATACTTCCAAGAAATCTTACTACAGCTCTTACTAAAAGGGCAGGCTTGCTCCCCCCAAACGTTTCCAAACTTGTTTGCCCTGGTACAAGAGCTAGAGTCTTCTGTCCTTCCTGGGGCTGTCACAAGGGTTAGTTGATTAATAATTGTAAGTCACTTTGAAAACATTAAGTGCTGTATAAGTGATACATTAATAACCATCACCACCACAATAATGCACTAGCTAAAGGGAGCAGCCTGAGTGATAAAGTTTAGTGGCACAGAGATAACACAGAAAGATTAACTGACCCACAATGAGAACCCTGGCAGGATTTCTCAGCAATGGAGGCAGGTATAGGAAATACATGGCTGCTCACCAGGCCTTTAGATAACGTAGTCTCCGTCACAGCAAAACACACAAACATTCAAATAACCCCACTCCACCTAGACAGGACTTGGTTTTGATTTTTGCGTGAAAGTTTCTTACCTTAGAAAGCTCTCAAACTTGGGGAAATGGCTCTTTCCTCGTTTACAGTTTTAACTATTCTGCCTCTTTTCCTTTTATTGCACTAGCTGCATTGCTGCTTTAGGGGCCAGCTTCCATAACTTACTTTTCTTCCTAGCCTGGGGCACACACATCCCTCTCTAAATCCTTCAGCTCTGGCTTGTCTGGGTTTTAAATGAAGGGTTTCAAAACTTCCTCATTCCTTTCCAAAGTAAGTTGCTGCATTTACGGTATCTTAACAGGTCAATTCACCCTGTGCCTCCAGGAAATGTTTTTAAGGAATTTACACTAAAATATGCAGGTTAATATCCTTGAGCCACACCTCCTCCACGACAACATTTCACCTGTCCCGTCTTAAAAGGGCAACACCAACCCATAATTTCATAGCATTTAAGGCCAGAAGGGACCACTAGATCACCTAATCGGACTACCTGCATATCACAGGCCATTACATTTTACACAGTTACCCATATATTGAGCTCAATAATTTGGGTTAGATTAAAGCAATTTTAACTCCTCAGGAAACTAAACTATTGTGTTCCACAGGCAGAGAACAGGAGAGACTGAGGTGCCACCTATGCCCAAGGCCTCTGCAGTGTCAGGGAATTGATTCGGTGAGATGTGCCCAGATGATCCCAGCAGGCAAACCAGGCCTCATGCTACAGAAGAAGGTGAAAACTCTCAAGTTTCCTGCCAGTTGCCCTGGAAGAAAATTCCTTCCCAATCCAGAAAATGGCAATCAGTTTGACCCTGAGCACGTGAACAAGGCGCACTGGCCAGCTATAGAGAAAAAGGCCTCCATATACCACCTCAGAGCACTGATCCATCCCATCTGTTGTCCTGTCTCCTCCTCTGGCCAATCCCTCCTGCTTCAGAGGAAGGCAAAAAAATCCCAAACAAACAAACAAACAAAAGCCCAAACCAACCCAACCTAACTCCCTTCCCATGCCCCCACCCTCTGACCCACGCTACTACTGGCCAATTGTTCATCAGGGGGAAAAAACTCTTCCTGACCCCTGCAGGTGACCAACTAAAGCCCTGAAGCATCAGATGTGGTTATAGTCATCATCACAATGCAAAACTGAAAGTGGCATGAGCATGTAGAGCTTCCTGTTCTCTCCATGACTAATGAAGGAAGGGAATCAATGGGAGAAGTCACAGATTCACAGACTCCTCTCAAACTCTGACACACAGAAACTGATGGGAAGACATCCTTTGTTAAAAGAGAGAGGCCCTAACATAATGAATGGGAGTGTGAGATTCCAAATGGTCTCCTCTGATGCTGGCATGACGGCCTGACGTCTATTCCCAGATATTTCCAGTTTAACACGAGAACTATGTTTCACAATGAGGACTTATGAGTTAAGTAAAGGAGGGCAGTTTTCTTTAGGTACCATCTTCTCCCTGTTTAAAATGTGAACACCAGAACTGAACACAGTGTTATAGTAGCAGTCTTACCAAAGCATTTTAACTTCATGCCGCATGGCCTCTGGGGGTCAGGAAGGAATTTGCTCCAGCCCAACATATAACATTCCATAGCATTATTTTACAACCTCCTTTTAAATGTCCCGTATTGGCCCATGCTGAACTAGATGGATCAGTAGTAGGATTTGGTGTGCCAAATCCACGATCCTATACCCACTTTGTAAACTGGTTCCAGCAAAATTGAAACGCTTCATGTAAAATCACAGCATTTTGTAGAAATTTCACAATGCCAACTTCCCTGTGTTAATGTGAACAAAACTGGCCACAGTTCTGTGACATTCCCAACCAGTAGAAACTCATAATTTTAGGCCTAGAGATCCAATGGTCAAGCCCTCCCAATGATACATCCAGGAGAATCGTGACAAATAATGTTCTGTTGGAGGACTGAACTTTTGTGGATCTCTAATGCATGGGATGAGCTTTCCTGACCAGTGAGAGTGTATAACCTACACTAACATGGTTGACTTTGTTCCCCTCTAGTGGCTAGGCTATGTATAGAGATTTGTGGGTCTATACTGCTGTTAAACTAACACAGCTAATTCTTTAGCTCAAGCAGTAGAGGCTTGTGCATTTAGATCCAGAGCTCTCCACTGGTGACCCACTTAGCCGCATGTTTGTACAAACATATGTGAAGGAGTTCAGAGAGATTATTATTATTATTCAGATGCCCAGAGAAACTGGGAATAAACTGGCTAATAGAATGTGTGCGTGGGGGTGGGGAGGAGTAGATGAAGCAGCAGTGTTGCCTATTAGTATTCCGAATGAAGTGGGGCCAGACCATGTCCAATGAGACATGTGAATGTCACTTCCTGGGAACGTCAGCCACCCAAGAAATAGAGGTGCAAACACACAAAAAATACTCATGGGGCAGAGAGAGCAGGAGTAAAAATGAATGACTCCTGCAGCTGCCCTGAGAGAGACATCAACGACTGGAAGGTATTAAATACGATGGTGATGAGGGCAATATAAGGGCCAGTACACAATAGTGCAATTATAATAACCTGGTGAGAGACACATTCCTCTCATCCCTGGCCCCGGTAATGCCTATGGCATGCAGAAGGGGGAAGATGCATCTGGCTCGGCACTTGTACGTAAACAGGAATGGAAATGCAAAACAATGAAGATTTTGGATAAAGCGAATGAAAATAATACATCTCAATGCCTTTGTTGAATTGGCAGCGGCCTTAAAGACTGAACGAATTCAATCCAGTGATGTGCATGATTGTGTCAGTGATGCGAGAATGAACACTTGGATGGCAGTGGTCTGGATGGCTACGGGTTCATCCATTAATGTAATCAAGGCTTCGGTATAACAAATCGGTGTTAAGGAATGTGGTAACAGAAAGGGGCACTGGGTCGGAGTGCAGGAGGGTCTGCATCATGCCACACCAATCTGAGAGTACTCTGGAAATAAAAGATGGTGAAGTTAGCAATGATGTGTCAGCCACAAGGCTTTTTTCAGCAACGAACTGCAAAGGAACAAATGCAGCTGGCAGCTTGTGATTCCCAGTGGAATTGCCAGAAGCATTTTCTGGCATTCGTTTTTGGAAGTGCTTTTACCACGTTGGCGGAGGGTGCTAGATTGCCAACAGTCCAGGCTGTTTCCCCCCATGAGAGGTACAGTGTGGGCAGCAGCACATCCAGATTTGCCATCTACGTGTTTTAACGTTTGCGCTAGCGGGATCACTTCTGGGGAGGAAAGAGGTTTTAACTGCCTCAGCTTTGGGATGCGAATTCGAACCAGACTGCCTGAGGCTTGGCAGTTCCTCTGCTCTGGGTGGATCTCAGGAAACATGCGCTATAGCCCTGACAGGAGATGACAACAGTTACCGTGGAAAATGTCAGGAAGTGCTGAGATTTTTTTTTGTTTGTTTTGTTAACCACCTCATGATACTGTGTAGCTCCCATCACCTCGCTACTGCAAACAAACACCATCCAGATCAACGGGATGCACGTAAGCCTGGATACACAGGCAACAATTTCTTGCCAAGCTCAGATCATACAGCGCTACCCCCATGTGAGGACTATTTTGTAGGCTGCTAGTCTTGGACCCGGCAAGTCTTAGTGACCACGATCTCAGAGAGAGGACCTCTCTTTACTGTTTTAACAAGGTTTGAACTCGTGCAATGGTAGCTACGCCTGTGCCTGTCTGCACCTTGCAAGAGGTCTTCATTATATCACCCCAAGAGGCCCCCAGATATCTGTGGAGCCTCAGGTTTTTGAGAGCTTATTCCCAGATGTATATCCTGTGAAGCCCTTACTCAGGCAAAATTCCCCGTGACTCCCATGGGAGTTGTGCCTGTGGCCAGCACTGAGTAAAGAGTGAGCAAGGATTTCAGGATTTGTTGCTAAGACCTGCTAGTAAATAATGATCAGCTTTACTGAGCTCAGCCATGACAGGTACACACTAGAACTAGAAACCCCAAAGGCCCGCATTGCTGAGCTGCAGCTGGTGTGTCCTTGTATTTGTGTGATTCAAATTTAATGCTTTTCTAAAGTGACAATGTGTGAGAAAGCCTATAATCCAGCGATGTTAAGCTCTGGAACAAATAAGATAATAAGCAGTTTGTCGTAGTAAAGGATGTCTTTAAAAGCAAGCATTTTTCTCAAGTTACTTTGAATTGTATTTGTGTGCTATATTAAGAAATGTAATCTTGTACAGGGATTCATCACATGCAGTTGTCTTCTGATCACCCAAGGAATTCATCTAAATCAACCCTTAAATGTTTTCTTAAAAAACAAAAACCACAAAGCAGGACAGCAAAGGGGGAAAAACACGTGAGAGTTGATGATTAATTTATTTCAAAACAGTACACATCCTCTGTTTTTAATCCAAAGAGTAGACAGATGACTCCTACAGATAGGGCCAGATACGCAGCATTGACATCAACGGAGCGATGCACGTGTACACCAGCTGAGGATCTGGCCAACATGCTGGGTGTTGTCTCTGTGTTCTGTTGCTCCACTGATTTACAGTTTAGCATTGTATAGGTAAAAATGGTCACCTTTTAGATTAAAATTTTTGCTAAATTATGACAGACGGTTAACCCTTCAATGAGAGTAGTGTCTGGTTTGTACCTAGTGCTAGGCCAGCGCAACCATTCCATTTAACCACATAGAATATGAAGCTCACTTGAAGAGGATTCTGTACTCCACAGCGTAATCTGTTTCAAGGAATGAAAAATATGGTCCAGGGAATAAAGGGTTTTTGCAGTGAGTTGTCTCTAGTCTTCTGTAGTTCCATCGATGATAGACTTAAAGCAGAATGGAGAAAACTTATAACCTGTCCCCATGTAGAACTTGTTCTGGAACTCCACCCTGATAGGGGGAAAATAAACACAAAGAGAAGTTTAAGAGGCACTGTAATGTGTTACATGAGTTTGCAAGAGAACATAGGGGGGTGGGGAGAGAGGGAAGAAAGGAACATTTAAAAGTCAAGCAGTGAGGTACAAAAATATCAGCTCCAGGAAGAGAGAGACCGGCAGCTTAACTAACAGTGGAGGGTGGGTGTCGGAAACATGCACACGTTTCCAGGAATCTCTACAGCTTTGTGATGTGCATGTGGTCTGGACTGGTGGCTGAGCTAGGGTTTCCTGAGGGCCGCTCTGACATAATGGAAAGGGGCAGGATCAGCAACAGCACCGTTGGCAACTACATTTCAAAGGAAGAAGAACCACCCTTGACATATTTGGTTCCCACCTTCCTTGGGTTGGGGGTACAAGGAGGAAAGTAAAGTGTCTGAGAGAGAGTAACAGCTGTGGCTGAAAAAGGAATTCAGAAGAGCCACGGACCATTACAGCCCCTTTCATACATCAGTCTGAAAACACTGCCAGTGAGGGGACAATCACCAGTATCTTGGAAGCAGTGAAAACTAGGCCCTTGTTCCTACACTAAACCTAATATCCGAAAGAGCTTTGATAACCACCAGGGGCAGCCAAGTTCACTCCTTCATGCAGTACAATGGAATCCGAGAGCTAGCAAACTTCTCAGGCCCTCCAGCCCCCATATCAAGTGATTCCAAGCTTTACAAGCTGGTTTTTGCTCACTGTATTGTGTGGTCAGGGATGGAATGTCACGTAATGCAAAGTAAACAACACAAGCCCTCCAAGAGCACTCCAGGGCCGATGAGTTCTTTTTTTCCCTTGCATTGAATTTGTTTTACGCATCAGTCTGGGTTCTTATAAGATCTTAGAAAAGTGTCTGAACCCCTAAGTGCAGGTGGAACAGTGAGTTAACACTAGATCTTCCACCACCAGGAAGGAGTTTACAAAAGAGAGTTACCTTTTCTGTAATGGGTGTTCTTCGAGATGTGCTGCTCATGTCCATTCAACTTAGGTGTGTGTGCTCGCCACATGCACTGGTGTCGGGAGTTTTTCCCTCACCACTATCTGTAGGGGACCGGCTCCGGCGCCCCCTGGAGTGGTGCGCACATGCGGTATATAGGGCGCCGCCGGTTCCCCCCACCCTCAGTTCCTTCTTGCCGGAAACTCTGACAGTGGGGAAGGAGGGTGGGTTGTGGAATGGCCATGAACAACACATCTCGAAGACCAGTTACAGAAAAGGAACTGTCTTTTCTTCTTCGAGTGCTTGCTCATGTCCATTCAACTTAGGTGACTCCCAGCAGTACCCTTGGAAGTGGGTAGGAGTTCACGGATGTGTTGATTGCAACATCGCTCTGCCGAACCCAGCGTCGTCCCTGGCCTGCTGCATGATGGCGTAATGGGCTGTGAACATGTGCACCGAGGACCATGGCTCAACAGATGTCCTGGACTGGGAAGTGTGCCAGGAAGGCCGCCGAAGATGCCTGCACTCTGGTCAAGTGAGCTCTGATGATCGGCGGTGGAAGGACTCCCGCCAATTCATAGCAGGTCCAAATGCAAGAGGTGATCCAGTTAGAAATCCTCTGCATGGACACCGGGAGGCCCTTCATCCTATCAGTTGTAGAGATGAAAAGCTGAGTCAACTTACAGAAAGGCTTTGTCCGATCTAGGTCAGAAAGCCAGAGCCCTTCTTACGTCCAAAGCGTGAAGGTGCCTCTCTTTGCTAATCTCATGGGGCTTAGGGTGGAAGACCGGAAGGAAAATGTCCTGGCTCATGTGGAAAGTGGACACACCTTGGGAAGGAAGGCTGGGTGGGGCTGGCGCTGAAACTCATCCTTATAGAAGACCATGTAAAGCGGTTCTGAGGTCAGGGCTAGCAGCTTGGACACTCTCCTTGCCAACATCACCGTCATCAGGAAATCTACCTTCCACGATAGGTGAGACAGGGAGCATGAGGCCAAAGGTTCAAAGGGCAGGCCCGTGAGCCTGGAGAGAACCAAACTGAGATCCCATCGAGGGACCAGGGACTGAACTCGAGGAAAAAGTCTCTCGAGACCTCTGTGGAACCTGATCGTCATGTCATGGGAGAACACCGTCTGCCCCTGGATGGGTGGATGAAAGGCGGAAATGGCTGCCAAATGCACCCTGACAGAGGAGTGTGCCAGACCCTGGTTCCTCAACTGAAGCAGGTAGTCTAAGATTGACTGCACTGAAGAATGCGAAGGGGAGATGCCCCGTTTGGCCACACAGTGGGAGAACCTCGTCCACTTTGCCAGGTAAGTCTGTCTAGTCGAGGGCTTTCTACTCTCGAGGAGGACCTTCTGGACCCCTTCTGAAGAGGGGAGTTCCCCACTTGGGGAGTTCCCCACCTCCGGAAGATCACGCCGGCTACCTCTAGGTGGAGCACCCACTCATGGTGAGAGGAGGAGTCCCTGCTTAGGTGTTCCGCTAGCATGTTCTTGGCACCCAGAAGGTGACACGCTTCTAGATGGATTCCATGGTCGAGGCAGAAGTCCCAAAGATGGAGTGCCTCTTGCAGAGGATCATGCTCCCCCTTGTCTGTTGATGTAGAACATCGAGGCTGTGTTGTCTGTCAGGACTCTGACCACTTTGCCCGACAGGTGAGGTAGGAAGACCGCACAAGCTCTGCGCACTGCCCTGAGCATTTTGACATTTATATGTAGCGTCGTTTCCTCTGGGGACCACATACCTTGGGTCTTGGCCCTGAATCGCTCCAGCAGCAGGAATGCCCTGGTATGGGTAGAGTTGAACACTGCTCTGATGAAAGGAGCAGGACCAGGAGTCAGAGTGGGCCCAATGCCGGGAAGCACCCGCATGCAGTGATGCCTTCTTAGGGGATCGGCCATGGTCCAAGGAATGATGACGGTGATCGGGGTATATATGCACGGCGCAGTGGTGCCCCTCGGGGGGCCCGCCGGCAGCCGCTAAGGGAAAAAGTTTCCAACGCTCGTGCACGTGGCGCGCGCACACCTAATGTGGAATGGACGTGAACAAGCACTCGAAGAAGAAACATGAGCTACTCCCCAACAGACATGAGTTTGGAGGTCTCAGTTAGGCCACTTCACCTGACGGTTTACATATTTTTGCATGCCTGCCCGTCTTCAAACAGGAAAGTGCAATCTCTTGCAGTGTTATGGTATAAGCCTGAGGTACAATAAACGGCTGTGAATAGAAAACATCCTGTAACAAATATGAGCATCTACCGAGGCATACAGTCTCACTTTCTAATTAGGTATTTACATGCCCTCACCCCGTGCCCCTCCCCACGCACATCATCATGGACTCTCTGCAGTAAAATGCGTGCCCTCGTCTCTGCACTAGAAAAGGCTTCCATAGCTTGAAGAGGGACGAATACGTACCAGTGAAGGCGCAGTGCATGCAGGAAGGCAGAGAGGCCCTCCATGACAAGCAGAATAGCTACAGTCAGAACTGCAAAGATAGCAAAGATGATGAAGACCCCAATAAGTCCTCCCCAGCCGCTGTTCTTCAGTCCGATGTTCATCACCATCGTCCAGAGGACCTCTGATAACTCTGCAAAGCAAGCAGGGGGGAAGAGCAAGAATAGTTCAACCATCACAATGGTAAAATCCATACGCCCACCCCGTTCGCTGGATGGAACAATCCATTTGTTCTGTGCTCCATCATTCACAATGCCTTCCCTAAAGGGAAGCTGTGTGCAGAACGAATGGGAAGTGCGTATATAGTGCAGCTGAGGTGTAACATCCTGGTCCTCCAAAGGGGCCCATTGACTTCAGTGGAGCACTGCCAGTTTACATTAGCTGAGGATCTGGCTCTATGTCCTTTTGCGGAGCTGTGTGTGTGACTGCACCTGCCAGAGACCTTTAGAGAAATCCGGGCTGCTTTCTCCTGATACCTCCCATTTGTTTCTATCAGAGTTATAATAGGTCTGTGTCATTGTAGTAGTGCTGGTCCCTCAGACAGTGGGATGCCAGGAGTGTCCTTCATGGTTTTGCATTTCATCCTTACTGCCAAAATCAGTTCCCTTTCTTACCACTGAGTGTCTACTTGATCTCCAGCTAATGTTAAGATCTGTGATCGCAGGCAATAGGTGCCTGTGTAAAAGGTGGGTTCTCTTGGGGTTCTAAATTATTTCTCTGATCAGTCTATCCTATGATTTTGCATTGCAGCGCCAGCTACAAAAGTCCCTTGCGAACGCCTATTCTCACTTTCAGGTGACATTGTAAATAAGAAGAGGGCAGCATTATCTCCTGTAAATGTAAACAAACTTGTTTGTCTGAGCGATTGGCAGAACAAGACTTGGGGACTTGTGCGTGGACTTGTAGGCGCTAAAGTTTTACAATGTTTTGGTTTTGAGTGCAGTTATGTAACAAAAAAAAAATCTACATTTGTAAGCTGCATTTTCACGATAAAGACATTGGACTACAGTACTTGTATGAGGTGAACTGAAAAATACTATCTCTTTTGTTTATCATTTTTCCAGTGCAAATATTTGTAATAAAAATAATAATATAAAGTGAGCACTTTGTATTCTGTGTTGTAATTGAAATCAATATATTTGAAAATGTAGAAAAACACCCACAAATATTAATACATTTCAATTGGTAGTCCGTTGTTTAACTGTGCGATTAAAACTGCAATTAATCTTTTTAATCACGATTAATTTTTTTGAGTTAATCACATGAGTTAACTGTGATTAATCAACAGCCCTAGTTTTTACATGTCCCTCTTGACTATAGTATTTAGGCACCTAATAATCTTCATTGTATTTCTCCCCACAACACCTCTGTGCTGCTATCCCCATTTTACAGATGGGGAACAGATGCTAAGTGACTTGCCCAAGGTCCCACAGTAAGTCCGTGGCAAAGCAAGGAATTGAACTCAGCTCTCCTACAGTCCATGCTGGCACCCTAACCATTGGATCATCCTTCTTCTATCTCCTTGGACAATACAGAAAGATCCTTAGCCTATATTTTGATGTAAGAGTTCAGATGAATGGGCTATCATCTTAGCTGCCAATAGTTGTAATGAACACTTCTGCTAAACCTCCCAAGAAAAACAGGTGTTCAGATGTTCATAAAAGGGCTACCTGTATATTTAAGTGCATGTCACCCTTTTACTCAAACGTCTTATACTTTTTATCACTTTATCTCCAGTATAAGGCTAGTGTGACTTGGCTTCTAATTAAGTCCTATTAGACTCACTTATGTGCCAACAAGACTGTTATAAGGGGAAGTGCAGCTCACCCCTTCCAATCCAGGGATCTCTGCACTCCTTCCTTCTGTAGTTGCCCATTTCTAGATTGTAAACTCTTTGGGGGCAGGGACTGTCTGGTACTGTGTTGGACAGTATTTAGCACAGTGGGGTCCCCAGTACATGACTAGGACTCCTGGGTGCCACAAAAATATAAATAATAAATATATAATAATACTTAGAGTTGGTCAAAAAATCAGAAATTCTGTCCTACGGGGAATTCTGATATTTTCACATTTGTTTCATCCCAAATCAGGATGAAAAGTTGACATATTGAAATTTTTCATGAAAAGGAGAGTTCTAAAAAATTTTGATTGGAAAATTTCAGATCAAAATGAAAAGTTTAGCTATTCCCACATCAAAATGTTTCATTTTTATTTGCTGCACGTAATCAAAATATTTCTTTTCATGTCAGTTTGACATTAATCTGTGTCTGCCTGAGCTGCCCCGGTGCCTCATGGGGAGTTGTAATTCTGGTGCCTCATGCTCTCATTCTCCTTTATGGGCTGGGTTCCCCGGATGTGCTACCTCTTCCCATGATGGTTCAATCAGTGCATCATGGGAAATGTAGTTCAGCCAGAGAGCCAAGGCCACAGCGTGGACATGAGGAACCACAATTACAAGACACCAGAGGGACTCGGACTTTAAGGCCAAAAAGGACCATAATGATCCTCTAGTCTGACCTCCTGCACATCGCAGACCATGGAACCACACCCACCCCCTCCTGTAGTAGGCCCATAACCTCTGGCTGAGTTACTGATGTCCTCAAATCATGGTTTAAAGATTTTAAATTACAGATAATCCACCATTTACACTAGTTTAAACCTGCAAGTGACCCCGTGCCCCACGCTGCGGCAGTTTAGGTGAACAGACTGAACTGCCACAAAACATTTTGATTTCGTTCGACAAACCAAAACACGTTTATTTGGGTTGACATTTGGGTTGATTTTCCTGATGGGCAATTTCCCTGATTTTTGGGGAAACCAAAATTTTCCACAGAAAACTTGTTGACAAAAAATTCCCAACCAGCTCTACTCGAATCCTTTCTGTAGCAGCCCTTCACAGTCACTACCTGAAGAATAAAGAACACAGAGCAATAACTCACGTGCATGAGCCAAGCTGAGGGCCCAGAGCCGAAGGTAGGATGCTGTGTTGGAGATGCAGCCCAGACAGTATTCAATCGTGTGGATAGCTTGGTGGACAAACGTATCGCCAAAACTGAACTGGAATGATGTAAAAATGAAGTTGCTAAGCAAGCAGCACTAAAGGAGCGTAAGTGAACAGCGCAGTGCTGCCTTAATGTGCGGCACATTGGTCTCCTTCCTCCTCTTCATGGCCATGGGAGCAACACATGGGTACTTCACAGATCAAAAGGAAAGGTTTGAAAATTGTTCCTTCTCCTTCATTTTCCCAGCCCACCATTCGGAAGAAAGGCAACTTGAGGCAACTGCTAAAGAACTACCCTTTACCATCCCTACAATTTAACCCCGGCTGGGGGGTGGCAGTGAGATGACCACTGTCCTCCTTGGGCTCCCCTCAGGCCTGAAGCTTTAGTTTATGGCTGGAACTGCACAGGAAACCTGGTGGCAGATGCTTCTGGGGACATACGCCGAATCAGTGCATTTCTTAAGAGCCATCTCCCTCCTCAGCCAGCCAATCCCACTTCCCAAACTGCCGGCTGAGACTGAACCCCCTCCCCCTGAAGCATCTGGGACTGCTGTGAACCCCAGTCTAGGCAGAGTGTCTGCTGCCAGAGGCCCACATCCTGGGTTCCCCCAGTTCAAATGAATGAGGCCTAATGGCCCCCTCCCCCGCCACACGCACACACGTTACAGGCTGCAAGGGTGCAACCCTGAAATAAATGTGGAGCACAAAGGGGCTGATCCAACACTACTGAAATCAACGAGAGTCTTTCTATTGTTTTCAGTGGGTGCTGGATCAGTACATTCAGGTGAGAATTACGCCCAACTTCTGTCACTATCTTAGTTGCTCTCACCTTCCTCTCCAGATTTCAGGTTCTTTTACTGCCGAACACTCCTGTGCTTTTTCCACCAGGACAACTGCTTTTCCTTCGGGCAAGTCTACATTTAAAACATTGCACCGATGCAGCTGCTCCGCTGTAGCACTTTAACGAAGATGCTCTAAACCGACAGAAGAGAGCTCTCCATCGGTGTAGTTAATCCAACTTCCCAAGAGCGGTAGCTATGTCAGCGGGAGAAGCTTTCCTGCTGACACAGTGCTGCCTACATAGGGATTAGGTTGGTATAACTACATCACTGAGGGGTGTGGATTTTTTGCACCCCTGTGCAACATAGTTATGCCGATAGAAGTTTGTAGTGTAAACCAGACCTTCGTGATGGGCAAAACCTCAGAAGGTGGGGGAGATGTTAAACTTTGGGCTTCAGGGCTTAAGCCAACTCTAATAATTAGAGAGCAGGATGAGACTTCTATGGGGAGCTGATTGTTCTACATCTGCCTTCTGCAAGGTCCTTACGCCTTCCTCTGAAGCGGCTGGTACTGGCCAATATCAGAGACAGGGTACGGGACTGGATGGGCCTGAAGTCTGATCCAGTCTGGAAGTTCCTATAGTTAGGTTCACACCCAAAACCTCCGATGCTTAGCCTCAAAATCTGAACCTCATGGGTTCACAGAACTGGGTGAGAAGATAAAAAAGAACAGGTTCTCCCACAGGAAGTACATTATGATATGCTACACGCTGGCCTTATTTTGCCAGCTATAAACCCAGTGAGGCATGAAAATGAACAATAATAGATGGGGAGTGGAAGGGGATGGGGCGTTATACCTGTCTGAATCTCAACAAAGTTTAGGTTCAGATTTGGTCAGAGGATTGGGTTAAGGTTCAGGGGGCTCTTCTCTTACAAGGAATGGGTTCAAGAGCTTTCCCTGAAACTACTGAAAAGGCCGCAGGCAAATTCCAAGACCTCAGTTTGGCCTTGCAGAAGATCATCCACATTCCAGTCTGACCTACTTGCAGGTAGGACTCATGAGGGCTGCTCCTCCCCCTGTCCTGTGTTCTGATTTCCCTACCTCTTCATCATGGTCATGTCCCGCATGGCCACCACTATGGTCTTCCTGACCAGCTTTCTTGGCGTGATTGGAGTCAATGATCTCCACTTCAGTGTCACCAGCAGGGTTTTCTGAAATGGCTGGTGTCTGGAGCTTTCAAAAAGGAAAAGAGAGAGGAGAGGTTTGTATTATTCAAATTGCCTCAGTGGTCCTACAGGTCAATAGATGCACTATGTAACTATACCTATACGTATGTGGTACATAACTCCCCTATATAGTTGTAGCACAGACTATGTGTGACATACTGGTGATTTCAGCGACAGTCAGACATTTATTAGACTAGAGAAAGAGTGTATTGCTGTCTCCGTCACTAGGAATAAATAAATTCTTCAATTTCTAGAACATCTTCCAGCCAAGGATTGCAACATAATTTACATGCACTACCTTCAGCCTCGCAACCCCTCTGTGAGGCAGGGGGATACCATCTGCACTGGGCAGATGAGGACACAGTGGCACTGAAAGCCTGATTTGCTCCTTGCAATCACACCGATGCAAATCGAGAATAGTTGTAGACAATGGAGTCACGCTGTTACAAGCCAGAGGAGAGAATCAGCCTCACAGAGACTGAGTGATTTGCTCAAGGTCACACAGTAAGTCTGAGAGAGAGATCTGGGAACAGAATCCAGATCTCCTGACCTATATCCGGTGACAAAATCTCAAGACTATCCACCCTCTCTCCATAATCAGTATTTGTGGAGCATCATCAAAGTGCACAGCATTATAATACACACAGGATGACTTGATCCATGCCTCCAAAGACCATGAACGAGTATGTGAAGAATCCTATAGCCAACATAATATAGGGCACAATAAAAGTCTCATTCTAGTACTGATATAGCAGCTTTTTAGGCCGGATCCTGGCATTCTTTAATGCTTCCAACATGTTTTGTAGAAAAGGTCTCATAATAATGTGTTTTGTTCTGTTGCACCAGTAATCTCTGTGATACCCACTTATCTTAGAGTTGTCTTGAATATCATACAAAGAGCGCCTTTTGTTGGAGCTGTATGAATCTGGCCAAATCATAGAATAGAATATCAGGGTTGGAAGGGACCTCAGGAGGTCATCTAGTCCAACGCCCTGCTCAAAGCAGGGCCAATCCCCAATTTTTGCCCCGGATCCCTAAATGGCCCCCTCAAGAATTGAACTCACAATCCTGGGTTTAGCAGGCCAATGCTCAAACCACTGAGCAAATCTAAGATCTGATCAGACAGCTGACATATGAAAATCATTGGTTGGAATAGGGGGGAAAGATGGAAAGAGGAGGAAAGATATCAAATGTTATTGGCATAAAGCAGAAGCTGGAGTCAACAATGTAAAACTTGCCTGAAAATCCCAGAAGAGTTACACAGTAAGAAGTTACAGGACAAATGATAGGTTATGAGCTACTGGACTGGAAAAGGTCACTTAGCATAACTAGCTGATTTCTTTTTAAATGAAAACATCTGTGCCATATAAAAGATACTCCAGTCACTACATCTAACTACCAAGAAAAGTAAATTAGAAACAAATGTGATAAAGAACAGAATTCACAAGCAGCTTTGACTGTTATGTGCAACAGAGTAGGACCAGGGGCTTTAAAACTTGCTCAGATGAGTTCTATCATTTAAGGAGGAAAGCATTATTTAAAAGTGGTCAATCACTTTTAAATCAGGCATTTCCCCAGGTACTGTATACGTTCCCTGAGAGCACCATTTCTGCCCTGCTCCCCGTTTATGTGGAGCAAGCAATCAGCCATAACAGTGATTGTGAACTGAGCACAGCAGGGAACTGAGGCAATCACCAGACCACTGGCCTCACAATTACTTTTTTCTAACTGCTTCTGACCTAGGATATAGTTTCTAAAAAACACTCAGTGTTGGCCTAACTCTGCTCCAATCAAAGTCACTGGTAAACACTGTTCCCTCTAAGCTGCGCGCGCGTGCGCGCGCACACACAGATCCTAAACCCCGCACACACGGCAAAACACCACGCACACAACAGTTTGCACAGAATTAATTTTTTTGCGCACACGGCCTGTCAAAAATTAGAGGGAACATTGCTGGTAAATAACTCCTGTTAACTTCAAGGGGAGCAGAGTTAGGTCCTATGCTGAGTGCTTTGGAAAATCTCACCTCTGATCTTCAGCTCTGGCCCCATGTAGTGAAAACAGAGCTGTCTGCAACTTCTGATTGCAGCAACGGACTTGTGCCCTTACCATTCGCTGAGCTTTCCGGTGATTGGCTCGGAGGATGAAAGGTTTAAATAGAAGCATCCAGGGAACGGCTATCAGGGCAAATATGACCAGAAAGCTCTGGACTTCTTCCTACAAGGGACCAAGGGGGGAAAAAAAATCTGTTAAAGGGACGTCACAAAAGCTTTTTTAAAAAAAGCTTTGCAAGTGCAATTATGGTCAGAAAAGCGATTCAGTAAAAATGGCCCCTTCTCACTCAACCAGTCTGCTCCCTGTGTGCCTTCAGAGTGTCATCTGCTTGCTTAGTGACAAAAATAAGCATATACTCTCCTTTGCACTCCTGTTAACACTGCAGACCCTACACAGCTATTGGACAGCGAGTCTATTCCATCTTAGGCATCAACAACAGTCTTGGCAACTGAGTCCAAACTGCAGGACAGAAATCTGACCTCAGAATGCTGTAGGGCTGCACAGATGCGACGAAGGGCAGAATTTGTCCTGCAGAACCTTCCTTATTAGAGATTAAGTATGTACGAGCCAGAAAGAACACAGCTGGACTTTCTGAAGCCAGCATGAATTTGCAGGGCTGACAGTTAGAAAAAACATCTTCTCATGTATTATCTGACCAAATGGACAGAGCTGGTAGGAAAACAGTTTTCTTTTGGTGTAAGATTTTGACTTTTCATTAAAAGTAAAGAACCTCCAAACCAAATAATTTTTGATCAAAAATTTCCTGAAAACAAATACATTTCGGTTTTCAGCCAAAAATCTTGAGTTTTCAGCTTTTCTGATGAAAAATCAGAAATTCTAGAGGAAAGCAGACATTTCTGGAAAAAATTTTGCTTTGTCAAAAACCTGGTTTTATGTCAAAAATAGTTTCGCCAAAACATTTATGAGCAGCCCTAAAAACGGAGTCACCACAAGACAATAGAGCACCACAGCTTTGCTTCCACAGTCACTCTCCCAGTCTTGGGTGCGTCATCACTGGGGTCAGCAATTAGACCCATTTCCTCACTACCGGAGCAACCTGAATTCCAGGAAAACAACACTCCCCAGCCTGGCACCTGGCAGTTGAGCCCCTGTGCGCCTCCCCAATAACAACGTTGATTTCGCTGCCTGGAGACAGGGTTTGCCTCTCACAGAACAAAAAGACAGCAGGATTAGACATTAAGAGGAGATACTGCTTTCACTAGAACCAAATTCCACCCTACACAACCCACCACACACGGAGGTGTGATGGAGGGCAGAATTTGACCCTGTCAGGGTTTCCTCCCCTCTCTGAACTTTGGGATACAGATGTGGGGACCTGCATGAAAGACCCCCTAAGCTTATTTCTACCAGCTTAGGTTAAAACTTCCCCAAGGCACAAATCCTTTCCTTGTCCTTGGACGGGATTGCTGCCACCACCATGTGATTTAGACAAAGATTCAGGAAAAGGACCACTTGGAGTTCCTATTTCCCCAAAATATCCCCCAAGCCCTTTCACCCCCTTTCCTGGGGAGGCTTGAGAATAATATACCAACCAATTGCCTTTAATAAAAGTACAGACCAGACCCTTTTTTTAGGACACTAAATTCAATCAGGTTCTTAAAAGAAGAACTTTATAATAAAGAAAAAAGGAGCACCGCTGTAAAATCAGGATGGAAGGTAATTTTACAGGGTAATAAAAAGATTTAAAACACAGAGGATTCCCCTCTAGGCTCAACTTCAAAGTTACAAGAACAGGAATAAACCTCCCTCTTAGCACAGGGAAAATTCACAAGCTAAAACAACAGATAATCTAATGCATTTCCTTGCTATTACTTACAATTTTTGTAATCTTAGATGCTTATTTCAGGTAGGGTTTTAGGAGATTTTTTTTTCCTGCCCTGGTCCCTCTCTGTCCGAGAGAAAACAAACAAAACCTCCCCCGCACAGATTTGAAAGTATCTTCTTCCCTTATTGGTCCTTTTGGTCAGGTGCCAACCAGATTATTTGAGCTTCTTAACCCCTTACAGGTCAAGGAGGGATTTTATGCTACCCATAGCTGTACGTTTGTCCCATAGAAATTTTCTCAACAGACTTGAACTGTTTGAAAGGTAGGACCAGTCTAAACTGCTTATTATACCAGTGCTTGTCTAATTTTCAAACTAACATAGCTTGGGGCTCACACACACCAGTTAATGAAGCTGGGCTGAAATGGCTCTCTAAACTTGGGGTAAAACTAGGTGTAAAAATACTCGAGTCATTACCTGGTGTGGATATAAGGGACCGTTTGTAGGATCGTTGTAATTAAACAGAAACATGTTGATGAAGTGGATGAGAATGCTCGGTGCTTTCTGGGATACACGGACGTCGAAGCGGCACCATTTGAAAATAATCATGAAGACCAGGTAACCAAACAGGCAGAGGATAAAGATCATCTCTGGAATGAACTGCAGGACGATGTTTATGGTTTTCTTGAAGTAGCTGGAAAGACAGAACCCCACCAAAGGGATTGGTGTGGCACACCCAGGACAAGGTCACTGGGTTAGGGCTGTGGAGCACATAATGTAGTCTCCGAAAAATGAAACTAGCATTGTACAGCTATGGATGGACAAGGGAGAAATGTGTGACTTGGGCAAATTTAGGGATTAAAGGTACTATTAAGATATAAATATTATTTTACACATATTCTATTCAGGTCTTACACTTTGCCTATCACTATGGTATCTGAGCATCTGTATGGATTATTACATTAAAAAGTACATTAAAAGAATGTTAAAGTAGCAAATATTAGGAAATGCCAGAATTAAGATTGCCCGTGCAGCCCTAATTCACACCCCCTTGTGTGTGTGCATGATACAGTCTTTAGTTACATGATCACATACTACTTTTCTATAGGATTCCTGCCCCAGTCAGTGCACAGGAGGGATGGTGCTCGCTGAATGAGCAGTTATTCAGTGTTTTGTTTTCTCCTCCCTGTGTGACCCCAGGCCTTATTTATTGCATACCATCCACACCCTGCACTGAATGCAGAATTATTAATTTCCTTATGGGCTTTTCTATGGTGTTCTCATCATATTACGTTAGTTCCTAACAAGCACTGGTGAATTTATCTTCACAGCACCCCTCTGAGGAGAGAGGTTTTTAGCCCCATTTTACAGATGGGGAACTGAGGCATACAGATTAAAGTCAAAAGTGCCCAGTAATTTTGGGTGCCCAATTTGAGGCATACAGGGCCTGACTTTTCACAGTGCTTAGCTTTATATAACACTGTATTCAAAGCACAGCTCCCATTAACTGCAGTTACAGCTGTGAGGGCTAAGCACTTCTGTAGATCAGACCCAGGGTCTCAAGTTGGGCGCTCCGAAAATGAGGAATACACAGTTAGGGGCCACCTGGGAAAAGTTTGGTTTAAGGGACTTGCCCGGCATCACACAGGAACTCTATGGCAGAGGCAGGGATAGAATCCAGTTCTCCAGGGGAGCGTTCAACTGCCTTAACTATGAGACCAGCCTTCCTCTTCCTGCAGTTCCCTGCTTCATTCACTATGTACCTTCCGACTTTTCAGCAAATGAGGGTCCTATAGGCAGCCTCATCCACTACACAACCTCCATGAGATCCCAGAACAGAGTCTGGGTTTTGTGGATGTATTATACATATAAGGCCTGATCCAAAGCCCACTGAAGTCAATGGAAAAACTTCCATTAACTATAGTGGGCTCTGGATCAGGCCCAGAGAGAGAGATTTTAGCCAAAAAAGCTATAGATTCTACATATAAAATTAACTGCACTTCTGTATCTCTGAAAATAGTTTGTGAAATCAAGAACACACACACACACACACACACACAGAGATCACTCAGCAGAAAAGCCACAACCCTAATCAAGAAGAGATTGTGAAAACTGGTGACCTATTGCACTTGGTTCGGTTTCAGCAATGAATTGGAGCGGTGATGTGCATCAATACACAGGGCTTGTCCATCTGCATTAGAGGGAAAATTCGCTTCACCTGCAGTAAACCGAAGAATCAGCCTCGATGTGGGTGAAGTGCAGGTGTGGGGCACCAGCATGGTCAGCAGGGTTGCTGCATGGCTAGGGTGACCATATTTCCTAAAGTAAAAATGGGATGGCACAGGGCTCGCTCGAGCTGCCCTCCCCCGTGCCCATGGGGCTCGCCCGAGCCGCCCTTCCCCCTGCCCATAGGTCTCGCCAGAACTGACCACACCTCTGCTACCCCTTGCTACCTCCCCTCCCCTGATCTCCGTGCCCCATGCCACCCAATGCTGGGGCTCACTCCCCGAGCTCCGTGCCGCCCAGGGCTGGGGCTGAACCCCCAAGTTCCGTGCCTCGTGCTGCCCATGACTGGGGCTGACCCCCACCCCCCTGAGCCCCATGTCACCTGCGGCTGGGGCTGAGCACCTGAGCCCCATGCCGCGCTGCAGCTGACCCCCCCCGAGCGCCGCATCACTATGGGCTGAGGTTGACCCCCCCACCAGAACTCCCTACCCCATGCCTCCTGTGGCTGGGGTTGAGCACCTGAGCCCTGTGCCTGCTGGGGCTGACCCCATAAGCCCTGCTGTCCAGCACCTCGCATTGCTGGCCCCCCCCCACAATGTTCCTCTGCACCCCCCTGGGGGGTGCACCCGAGCTTTTTGCTAAACTGGGCATTCGTTCATTTGCTCTTGCCACCTGATCAGCTGGGAACAGCAAAAGGGACAAATGCCCATTTTTGTCAAAAAAGTCAGGACAGCCAGGACAGAGCTTAAAAAGAGGACTGTCCCAGCCAAAACGGGACCTATGGTCACCCTATGCACAGCCCTCCTGTGGCTACTACCCTATCTTATGAGCAGTAGAACTGTGTCCCATCACAGGTCTATCTCCTCACCTAGCTAGGTTTTCATAGGGCATGGCTACACTGGAAACTTCAGAGCGCTGTTGCGGGAGCACTCCCGCAGCAGCATTTTGAAGTGCGAGTGTGGTCGCGCATGAACGCTGGGAGAGAGCTCTCCCAGCACTCCTGGTAACCCACCTCCACGAGGGGATTAGCTCCCAGCGCTTGGAGCCTGTTTACACTAGCGCTTTAAAGCGCTCTGACTTGCTGCGCTCGGGGGGGGGGTGATTTTTCACACCCCTGAGCCAGCAAGTTAGAGCGCTATAAAACGTACGTGTAGCCAAGCCCATACTGTGCTTGTCATGATATATGAGCACCAGCTAAGGTCCCACTGACACTGCAAACTGTAACCATGTTGTAAATGGTTCCTCTGACTCAGCTGTCAAGTGCAGACATACCTTACTTCCAACCTGTTTTCCTACAGGCTTCTGGGCCTTATTTTCTCTCAAGCCCTGTCTACACTAAGTAGAGGCTTTGATACAAACAATAGTCCAAGGCTTTCACCTACCTACAGGGACATCGCTAGGTCCCATCCGCACTAAAACATGTTGCAAGTAGGCTGAGGGACAAGTGTGCAGTTCTGGGACCCCTGACTCAGCGATAGCTGTGGTAGAAAAGTGAACGGTACAGGGAATGTTGGGCTGGGGAGAATTTTCTGCAAGGCTGAAGGCCAGGAATGCAAATCTCCTTCAGTGGAAGCTAAGGCCGTGGAAAATACGTAAAACATAAGTACATAAGAATCACTTGCTGATAAGGATAAAATATTCTGGCCAACACTTGATCCTTATCAGGATTTTCCACTGTACCAGACGGGGGTGCGGTGCCCAGGCTTCAGAGAAGGAGTTAAAGCCGCGAAGCTATTCATGAGCAGCAGCAACAGGCCTAGAGTCCACGCCTCTAGCCCAGTAACCCAGAGCAGCCTTTAAAAGGCATGCGCGAAACCGTTACACTTACATGTGGTTGAAAAGACTCAGTGTGACCCCAAAGACCATCTGCGTAATCCCCATGACGACAGACATCTTCATTTTGTAGGAGTTTAAGAACGTCAGCTTGTTTGCAGCGATGTTCCAGATCTTCAGAAAAGCGAAGGGAGAAATGGATGAAAACAGCAGGATTTGGGGGAATGCTTTTGATAATGACAGGTGAAAAATCATTAGACCATTAATTTCAAATGCCATCAAACTCCTTTTGCTAGTTCTACTTCGAACGGTCCCAAATGACTGAAATCTCAGTCTGACTCATAATACACTGGATTTACATAAAGCTTTTCACCCAAAGATTTCCAAGATAATTATTATCCTGTTTTTAAACAGATGAGGAAACTGAGGCCCGGGGTGCTGAAGTGACCTAAGATCATGCACATGGCAGGCCAGTGGAAGAGCTGTTAATACAACCCCGATCTCTCCAGCGTCTGGCACTAGCCACTAGACTGTGCCATAGATGCTGGAACTACAGGTGCTGCCGCACCCCCTGGCTTGAAGTAGTAATAACAACGCAAATACATAGTTGTACACCCTCAGCACCCTCATTATATTATATATATGCATAGCAAATACATAGTTTCCACCCTCAGCACCCTCATTATAAAAATTGTTCCAGCACCACTGGACTGTGATGTGTCTCTCTCGACAGCAGAGGTGGATAACAATGCGAATATCCTTCCTGCCTTCATCCACTATAAAAAAGGTCTTCATGTTCGCTGGAGGAAACAGTGACCTGTAGAACACATGCTCATTTCAACTCAAGAAAGACTATTCTCATGCATGAAACTGAGAGACAGCTCTGGTCACCACTTAAAGGAGCAGCTGAACCGTTATGGTTATGGAAACCATTGAAACAGATCCGAAGGCAGGAAAGCCTGTAAGAGAATCAGAGGGTTCACTGGACTACCTGAAGCTGAGGGAGAAATTAAGGATGAAAAGTACCTTGCATGTAATTCAAATAGTTTATTTGCCTCATTTTCCACTGTGGAGGATGTTGAGTAGATACCTACTTTCCTCTTCAGGCAATACTTGTGAGATACAGTATAAAAAGGAGCCGGGGAGCAGGGTTGGGGGGGAAGGGAGGCTGGACGGGAAAGTAACATACTAGTTATTTATTTATTTAGCTAGTAACATACTAGCTTCTACACACGCTTTAGAGTAGGATATACTATCATTTTGAAGGCGACCCCAAAATAGTCAGATCTCAGTCTAGGGTGACGATTTCTCTTCAAGGTATAAAGGCATCATACCATCCTACTAAACCCGCACAAAAGTATTCTCCACAAAAGAAACAAGCCAGGCCTTTATAATGAGTGAACTGGTTAAATCCCATAGAAATGGTCATATTAAAAAAGCAGAGAGACAAGGGGTGAGGTGATATCTTTTATTGGACCAGCTTCTGTTGCTGAGGTGAGAGAAACTTCCAAGCTCACCAACAGAATTTGGTCCAATAAAAGATATCACCTCACCCACCTTGTCTCTCTCCTATCCTGGGACTGACGCGGCTACAACAACCTTGCAAACACACCAAGAAATGTGCGGCACTGTCCATTTTCTTACAGCCTGCTTCATTGTTAGGATTCCTGTTAGAACCTTCAGCTAAACCTGTGCAGTACTGGAGAGAAAAGCTGCCATCTAGTGGCCTGCTGGGCTCATCACAGTTATTCTTGTCCGCTTTTGTGTTGCTGTATGCCGCACATCTACATTCCAGTTAAATGACACAGCTGGGATAATTGCTTTGTTTCAATAAAATCCAATTAACTAATAATAATTATGCAGCAAAGCCCATGTCCTGCTCTAAAGCTAGCTGACCCAACCACCGGTGGATTACCAGAGTGCCGGGGAATCCTCAGATGGCGTACACAGAGTCACTGTAATGTCTTCTATGCACAGCCGGTGGAATATGCCCATGGTTCACTTTTGCCCTCCTCCCCCCACATCCTTGGATGCCAGAATAGCCCACTGGGAGAATTAGCAGCCAGAGTAAATAAAAGCGTACGGCTGTTCTAATTTACACCAGCGAGTGGACACAGATGGTTCCAGGAGTGGGGGAGGGAACATACAGCTGGTTTAAACCCGCTTTAAGGCCACTTCTTGAATTGCAGTGAATGCTTCTCAGCTACACTGCCAGGTCTGGGCCCAGGAAATTAACATGTTACTGTGCTGCTATGAGTTTCTTTGCCTTGTTTTTTGACAATGAAATCCCATCTAGCTCTTTTACGAACAGGGGCAGGCTGGATGAGAATGAAAGGGAAGTAGGGAGGTTGGTGCTAGTGACCACTTGATGCTAACTGAATTTCATACCCAGCATGAAGGAAAAGGGTTCACACAAAATTGCAATGATGGGGTATTAGATGTCAATAACTCAAATTTGGAGACATTAATAATCCTTACATTTATTTAGTGCTTTAAATCACTGTACACACATTAAGGAGTTAATCCTCAAATCAAAATGATGAGATACATAGGTACACGTTATCATTATCCTTATGCAGTTGGGTAAATTAAATCCACTGACTCACAGGCAGAGCAAGGATTAGACTCAGAATTTCCCAAGTCCCAAATCTGTGCACAAGCCTGCAGACCACACAGCCTCTATCTATTGGTCATGGCATGAGGGGAAGGAATATTGTACTAAAATCTTGACGGCTGAAGATGAGGATCCTAAAAGACTCCATAACTAAGGTGTAATGGACTTGCAAAGAGCAGGAAGTGGCCAATGTGGCTTCGGGAGGGACTGCTTGCATATTTGAAGGCTATACACAAGCTGCTGATGTACTAGATCTGGAGACGTGAGGAAGGAATATAACTAAAGATCTTGGACCAACTGAACTTTATTACCGGATCAATTCCAAATGGATATGGATTTCCTGAGTAGACTCCAGGGATCGCTGGATCCAACTGCAATAGTTGATTTTCTTCAAGAACATGTGGACTACAAAAGAAAAGAGAAGAGGCAGTTTCTTACTGCCTCAACCTGAGGTTTTTCTCTATCAAGAGTGCTAAGTACTACAAAATTAAAAATGTCATATACCCAAGGCCTACAGTGGCATTGTGCGTGTGCATATGCTATACATGTGTGTGTGTGTGTGTGTGTGTACACACATGTGTCTATGTTGAATATACAAGGCCTGACACTCCTATTCCAGCTACAATGAGTCTGGGAGGAAACACATCAAGGTAGCATCCGAACAATTCCGGAACGTCTAGGCAATTGCTCTCTAGCATTTTGATTGTTCACATTGTCATTGAAAAATCTGAAGGAATGTCACAAATCCACTTCTCCCTGATGTGTGGATACTAGGGGCTAGATCCTCACCCTCATTCCAGTCCCTTCACACCTGGTAAAAGGGCTGGAGGGAGCAGTGTAAAGGGCTCAAAAAGCCCTGTAATCTGGACAGGAGTGGGGGTTCCCCAAAACAGGAACTGAGGAAAACTGCCATAAAGCTGCCTTCCAAGACCCCCCTTGCTAGCATCATAAGGACCATGTCGGTGGCAGGACTGGAGGTGGGACTGGGCCTTAGCACACAGTTCTGCAGAGGTTCCAGGCAGTACTGCGGCCCATAGGGCAGCCCAGGGGAGGCTGCCATAATTTAGACAGGCCCCCAACACTGTTTAAATTATGCCAGAAGCTTCCCAAGCTCCCGGAGCATGAGAGTTTTGGTACATCAAAGCATCTCAGTCCAGGAATTTATTGGGCCTTGGAATCTCTTAGATACTGACAATGAAGCCGGATCGTGAATATAAGAACGGCCATACTTCGTCAGACCAAAAGTCCACCTAGCCCAGTATCTTGTCTTCTGACAGTGGCCAATGCCAGGTGCCTCATAGGGAATGAACAGAACAGGTAATCAAGTGATCCATTCCTTGTCGCCCATTCCAGCTTCTGGCACACAGAGGCTAGGGACACCATCCCTGCCCATCCTGGCTAATAGCCATGGAGGGACCTATCCTCCAAGAATTTATCTAGTTCTTTTTTTAACCCTGTTATAGTGATATGGGGCTGTGTACAGACAGGGGAGGAGAAGAAGTGGGCAGGGCAGGCTCCAGGAGTAAAAGGGGGCTGGGAAAGGTGAGTGGGAGGCAAGTGGAGTGAGAGAGAGAGAGAGGTGAGGAACGGGAAAGCCAGGTCATACTCCCATGTGCCGGGGTGATGGAGTCCACTACGCTTATGATGGCCCCTCCCCAAGTCAGCAGCTATTTTAAGTATCTGTTAAAATACACCTTGATTTTGAGATGAGATTTGTCCAAACATGAATTCAGTCATACAGCTTGGTCCATTCACACATGAATTCACCCCAGGGATTCAGCCCAGCCCCACATGCATCCTCAGCAGGTCTTTCTTTTAATCCCCATGGAACAAAATATTGTTCCGTTACATGTCATCTTGTTTTTTGTTTTTACATCATTTACCACTTACTTCCACGTGTTGTTTCTAAACATGGGGCGGGTATGCCAGGAAGAACCAAAGATGTTGAAAGATTTGGAGAAGCAGTCATTGTAGATAAAGCCCGTATAAATGGAGAATATGCCCATGAGCAGGATCAGGTAGCGCCCACCAAAGAAGGTGTTCCAAATCTGCAAGGGAAGAATTCAGGGAGAGCAAGCAACCATCACACCACACAGCAATGCTCGCACTGTGCAGCATGCCTCGAGAGAGGAATTCTTTTACAGAGTCATTCGCTCACTCCCCGTATTTCCAGATGTTCATGCTTGGATAAGATGTTCCTACAGAAATGGCCTAATTTCAGACGTGCTGAACACCCTGCCATTTTAATGGGAGCTGCTGGCTGCTCAGCGTTTTTGAAAATCACGCCAATTACTTAGACCCCTAAAGGTGGATTTAAGAGCCTGACTTTAGTATCCGACTTCTGAAAACTGAGCCCCAATTTGTACATACAAATGCCAGCTGCAGTTTTGTACAGACATATACGTGGGTGCATGAAACTGCAGGTGCAAAGTTAGAGCGTGTTTGGGGCGATCTGGCCCTTTGTGTTATTATTAGGTAGAGGAACTACTTGCCAAACAGCAAGGCCTCTTAGGTCCTCTGAGTTTTACAGAAGAAAATTCATTTAACATTTTGGGGTTTAGATGCCTTCAGTATTGAGTAAGGGTTTTGGAACCCATTGCAAGGCTGACAGGATGCATTCAGCCCTAGGAAACTCACCTCGTTATTGCTTTTCTGGGCCAAAAGTGTCTTCTCGTTAGCGACCATCCAGAGGGCGAAGCCCAGCATAACAGCCCCGTGGCCACAATCTCCAAACATCACCGCGAACAAGAAGGGGAAGGTAATGATAGTGTATGGAGCTGATGGAAGGAGACAGACAGGAGCTCAGTTTCACTGAAGGGCCTCAACAAGAATCAGCTTTTTAAATCAACCACTAGGGTCAGAAGGCCAGACTCTATGCCACGTGTAAAGGGGTGCAGTTTCACTGTAGTCAATGGAGCTGAACTAATTTGCACCAGCAGAGAATTTGGTTCAGCTGTGACTTACGTGGTTTTGGATCACAAAGTGTGGTCAGAGACCGGAGGCCTTCCCCTTTGACCCATGCCCTTGGCAGGATCTCATCTTCAGGCTGCAGCAAAGCACGTGTCTTTTTACCTGGATTCATCTCCCTGTAGCTCCCCACACCATAAGCATCCACAATGTTCTGAAAGCCTGCAGTGAACTTGTTGGTTCTGTTGAAGGTGGGTGGGGCCATCTTAGACTGTACTGCAGTCAGGATAGGGGAGATGGTAGAGCCGCTACGTTCCTGCAAACAGGTGACAAGGATGGACGTTAGCCCATTTTTACTAGTCACATCATGCGGTTTTGCCAAGAAACCTCACCCATGGAGTATTATTTGGCTAGTGAACCCTGCCCAACAGGTCTGCATTATACACCCCTTTAGCCCACTGTCTCCCAACCTTGGAAGCAGGTCCCCTCAGGAGACGGGATAGACAGACTAGCCCCAGCAGACTCAGGGCACAGTGGCTGTCATAAATATAAAGGGAAGGGTAAACACCTTTCAAATCCCTCCTGGCCAGAGGAAAAACCCTTTCACCTGTAAAGGGTTAAGAAGCTAGGATAACCTCGCTGGCATCTGACCAAAATGACCAATGAGGAGACAAGATACTTTCAAAGCTGGACGGGGGGAGAAACAAAGGGTCTGGGTCTGTCTGTGAGATGCTTTTGCTGGGGACAGAATAGGAATGGAGTCTTAGAACTTAGTAAGTAATCTAGCTAGGTACGCGTTAAATTATGATTTCTTTAAATGGCTTGAGAAAATAAGCTGTGCTGAATGGAATGGATATTCCTGTTTTTGTGTCTTTTTGTAACTTAAGGTTTTGCCTAGAGGGATTCTCTATGTTTTGAATCTAATTACCCTGTAAGGTATTTACCATCCTGATTTTACAGAGGTGATTCTTTTTACTTTTTCTTCTATTAAAATTCTTCTTTTAAGAAACTGAATGCTTTTTCATTGTTCTTAAGATCCAAGGGTTTGGGTCTATGGTCACCTATGCAAATTGGTGAGGATTTTTTATCAAACCTTCCCCAGGAAAGTGGGGTGCAAGGTTTTGGTGAGGATTTTGGGGGGAAAGACGTTTCCAAACGGGCTCTTTCCTAATAAAATAAACCCGGTTAGACGTTTGGTGGTGGCAGCAAAAGTCCAAGGGCAAAAGGTAAAATAGTTTGTACCTTGGGGAAGTTTTAACCTAAGCTGGTAAAAGTAAGCTTAGGAGGTTTTCATGCAGGTCCCCACATCTGTACCCTAGAGTTCAGAGTGGGGAAGGAACCTTGACAGTGGCGTTGGGCAAAACAGCGCATTCCTATACCGTACTCACTTCCCTGAGGCAAACGTGCTCCCACAGCCACAAATGAAGGGGCAGGCAGTCCATGAGGGCCGCCCACCTCTCCTCCTTTCTCTGAGTGGGCCTAATGCTGCTGGGTGCTCAGAGCAACTCAACGCAGAGCTCAGCTGAGCCACGACAGCACATGTGGCCCAACTCCAGACGCACCCAGGGACGTCCCCACCCAGTCTGAACCATGAGTATCTCTCTGTCAGGGAATGAGGACAGGAGCCACCAGAGCCGGGAGAGCCAAAAATAAGAACAGACAAGGAAAAGGACAGGAGAGAGATAAAAGAGAGGGACTGATGAAAAAAACTGGCAGAGGAAAAAGAAGGTCTGGTGGGTCCTGGGAGTCCATTCCGAAGCAAGAAGGGGGTTCCGATACAGAGTGGTTGGGAAGCGCCGCTTAGTCCCTCACCATTCCCTGCTGGAGAGCCCTTTTTATCTTGCCGGAGTCAGCCACTGGGAACCAGATCTCAGCGATGACGCACTGCTGGGTGATGTCAATGTTACAGCAATTCAGGATGTGGTAGATGGCTTTGATTTTCTTCACCTTGATCCCCCAGGTCCACAAGTTGGCAGCCGCCTCGCACAGCAGCCGCTGGCGGTGCGATTCCGTTTGGGTTATCACCTGCAAGCAAAGCAGGAGCAATAGTGAAGCAATGGGAACTTATTTGGTGTGGTGCCCTTCAGCTGCATTTTAGGGAAGCCTGAGGAAGGATTGCAGGTGTTTAGTATGAGTCAGCCAAACACCTGATAATGGCATTCAAAGATGTCTGAACATGGACGCAATTTGCCAGTCTCTGGAAAGCTGAAATACTGGGGGGGAGGAACGGGGGAGAATTATCACAGCTTCATTCCTGTTACGAAATTTTCCAGCGAAGTGGCTCAGTGGCTGATACTGTAAGGCACATTTTTCTGACACCAGAAATTTAAAACTCTGCTCATTGCGAGCTTGGTCCTGAAAGGGGCTGAGATATTTCTTGCAGATATTGAGCACCTTCAACTCTGATGACACCTTCAGGAGTTTCTGGGCAACAATTGTAGGATCAGGCCCTAGTTCAGTCTCTCTCAAGAAGGCCTCCACAGCTAACAAGCGGAGAGAGGAGTCTGGCTGGCTGAGGCACGCAGAATTAAAAGCAAAATCCTGACCAGCTGGCTAGTCAGCAGTGAGACTATCAGGGGGTCAGTCTGACATGAGCATTTAGAGAGGGGATGATATCATGTCAAATAAACTTCTGCATCTCCAACTGCTAGCTGGGATGGTTTGGAACAAAGACAGAGAATGAGGGCTGCCCACTGTATCGCACTGAGCAGTATTACCGAAAGTTTGCACAACACAACAGGCCAAAGCTCCGCACCCAACGCATCAGTCTCATTTTCAAATGGAGGAAAATCCGTGTCTTTATAAATGGGCGGGAGCGTTTTATTTTAACTATCATACTCTTTCAGGGCCCCATCCTGACTTCCGCACACTACTCACAAAGTGGAGCATGGGCCACAGCACTGGGCCCCTAGTTCTTACCCCACATCCTTACTATGCCACCCTCCTGCCTTACATGTTAATGTGTGTCTAAATAGGGGCTGGGTGACAAAAGTCAAAGCAATCCAAACAAATGACTTTTGGAAAGCTCAGCGTGATTCAAAGACAGCAGAATTCATGGATTATTTAGGACATTATCAGTGCCAACTAACCAGTCAAATAAATAGATTAAACGCCCAATCCAAACCAATGGGCGACTTTCCACAGACCGCAATCTGAGTTCAATCAGGCCCTTTAAGAGCAAAGGTCACGAGTGGGATAAATTATCTCACAAACACATGGATTTTTAATATATCACACGGTTTTGCAATTTATCATGTGCCTTTAGCCAACTCAGCTGCTCAGCCAGCTTCACTAGACGACTGCTACGAGCCTCTTCATTCAACTGCCACTGGTTTTTTTCCCCCAAAGGAATCTGTTAAAGAAACTTTTCCTTCTTTCCCCTCAAATGTGGAATTTTCCCCACAAAATTATACACCTCTGAGGCCCAAGATGGGTAATTTTCAGTTCTGCCACTGTCACAGATTTAAGGGTTGAGATTTCAAAGTTAGAAACAGGAGATGGATACCACTAGAAAAGGAAGATCCCTGGCTTTCCAGAGTGGTTCAGGACTTGTTACTACACCAAGGGCCTGAGAGATCAGCCATTTTAGGTACAGTAAAGCTATTTCAGGTATTTTTAAAGGGTTTTATGGTGCCCTCTCATCCCTATACAGTTGGACCAGGTGGTAAAGTAGGTGTTTGTATACAAGCGTTGAGATCCCCATCCTCTGCTAAAGCTATTGCACAAAACAAAATAGTTCCAATAAAAACATGTAAAGCTCTCTCAAACATTTGTAAAAACATTTTTCTGTCACATATGTGGCACATACATGATGATGCAATGTGGTACAAATACGTTACCAGCACTCTTGAGGGGAAGCAGTGTTGCCTAGTGGTTAGACCACTAGACTGGGATGCACATGACTTGAGTTCTATTCCAGCTCTGCCACGGGCCTGACTGGAGAAGTTGGGCAAGCCAGTTCCCTTCTCTTTGCCTCAGTTTCCCTACTGGTAAAACAGGGACAATGACACCTTCTTTCGGAAGCACTTTGAGATCTACTGCTAAAACGTGCTGTAAGAGTATTATTATTATATTGTCTTGGATGACCTGTAATTCAGCTGTTCCATATTCAGGCTACTAAAACCTTTAGTTCATACCATACCATCATGTACTCCCTAGATATCAGAGATGCAGGGTATAAGTTGGGCAGCAATCAACCACCTTTTCTGAGAGAGTCCTACTTTTATATTTTGTTCATCTACCACCACGCCCCCTTAAGCTTTTAACATGTGGGGCCTTTCCAGCGTCGCTCTCCCTGTATCTAATGGAAAATGGCACAGCTACCACCCTGTGCATAAAAAGAAGGCTCTGCCCCAGCTGACAAGTTGCAGAACTGGTCTGAAATCAACCAGATGAAATTAAAAAAAGACCAAGTGCAAATTTACTACACTTAGGAAGGAAAAAAAAAATCAAACCTACACCTACAAAATGGGGAATGACTGGCTAGGCGGTAGCACTGCAGAAGAAGGATCTGGGGATCACAAATTGAATATGAGTCAACAATATGATGCAGTTGCAAAAAAGGCTAATGTCATTCTTGGCTGTAATAACAGGAGTGTCGAATGCAAGACATGGGCGGTAACTGTCCCGGCTACTCGGCACTGGAGTATTGTGTCCAGTTCGGGGCAGCATATTTCAGGAAAGATGTGGACAAACTGGAGAGAGTCCACAGGAGAGCAACAAAAATGCTAAAGTTTAGAAACCCCGAGCTACGAGGAAAGGTTAAAAACCTGGGCACATTAAGTCTTGTGAAAAGAAGACCGAGGGGGCAGCTGGTAGCAGTCTTCCAATATGGGAAGGGCTGTTACAACGAGGACTGGGATTAATTGTTCTCCATGTCTGTCGAAGGTAGAAAAATAAGTAATGAGCTTACTACATGGTCAGATATTAGGAAAAACTTTCTAACTATAAGGGTAGTTAAGTTCTGGAAAAGACTTCCCAGGGAGGTTCTGGAATCCCCATTATGGGAGGATTTTGAGAAAAGGGTTGGACAAACACCTGTCAGGACCGGTCTAAATTTACTTGGGCCTCCCTCAATGCAAGTGGCTGGGCTAGGTGACTTCTCAAGGTCCCTTCCAGCCCTACAGTTCTATGATTCCATGATTAGCTATTCCTGGAGCCTGTGCTCGTCACCAGGTCCCCAATCCTGCAACTGACTGTACATGGCCAGAGCCCCATTTGTGTGTGGATCCCTGCCGTTGTCAGCTGGGCTGCCCAGGACCATAGGAGCCAGTCTGTCTGCAAGCAGTCAGTCACAGGATCGGGGCCAAAACAAAGCTAGTGTCACTTACTGCATTTAAATCCTCAATCCTTGTGTTCACACCATCAGACATTTCTCGACGTTCAGTAGCAGACTCTGGACAGGTATATACTGTAGCACGAAACCTAGTATGAAGAAGGGGGAAAAGACCCAGTCATACTTACTGTCACTATGCACAGTCATCTGTAAGGCTATTTGCACACTCTTTTCAGTTGAAAACTGGTCCCCATCTCCACTTCATGCATTGAGATGCACTGGCACTGCAGCTGAGGTGCAGTTATACATAGGAACCTCCCTCGATCCAACAGTAAATGAGACTCTCATTCAAATGTGGCTGCTCAGACAACAGGCCTCTCATTCTGTGCTGTGAGTTAAGGTACCTGATTTTCCTTAGGCCATGTCTATCCGTACAGCTCTGCAGTGGGGCAATTGAATGGATACAGCTGTGTCGCTGAAGCACGTCTGGTGAAGATGCTCCCTATACTGACAGGAGAGTGCTCTCCAGTCAGCATAAAATACCCATCTCCGTGAGTGGCATAAGCTATGTTGGCAGGAGAAGCTCTCGCGCCAACACAGCGGTGTGCACAGAAACACTTACGTTGGGGTAACTCATGTGGAATATTCACACCCCTGAGCAACATATGTTTTGCCGACATGTAGACCTAACCTTAGTGGAAAGGATGTTAAAGAGTGACAAAAATAACATTTTCTGCAAAGCCAAAGTGGGTGAGGTAATATCTTTCATTGGACCAACTTCTGTTGGTGAGAGAGACAAGCTTTCCAGTTTACACAGAGCTCTTCTTTGGGTCTGGGAAATGTACTCAAGAGTGCCACAGCTAAATGCAAAGTGGAACAGATTGTTTAGCATAACACATATTTCAAGGGAACATTCAAGGTGAAGAGACCTGTTAACATTGGTGGGTTACAGATTGTTGTAATAGGCCATAAACCCGGTGTCTCGATTCAGGCCATGATTTTTAGTGTCTAGCAAAGTCATGAATTTAAGCTCCCAGGCTCATCTTTTGAAGATGTTGTGCAGGCTCCCTTTGAGGCTGAGGACTGAGAGGTCAGATATAGAGCGATCGCTTTGTGAAAAAACTGTTCACCGACAGGCAATAGGGTGTTTTTGTCTTTTGGGGGGGGGGTATCATTTTGTTATGTGAGTTCATTCAAGAGCATTGTGATTGTCTCATTTCACCCGCTTAGCTGTTACTGGGGCATTTCATGCAGTTTCTGAAAAGTCAGTCATTGAACAGAGCAGCCAACAGATGTCCCTGTAGCACCATGTCTTTACAGTAGCCGTTCACCTTTCTCTTTGCATCACAATTGCAAAATCAGCATATCCCCAGTCAGTGAGCTGTTACATGACGCTTAAGAGCCTTCACTGAGGAAAATTTTAATAAAACCCAGTTAGTCTATAACGTATGTTTTCTATATTTATTTGCCAGTGTAAACAACTAAAATTGAGAATGTACAGTATTGTGTAGACTGAGGCCAGGCCTACACAAGCAGTGCTATACTGGGATAGCTATAGTTGTATACTACATCAGCAAAGCACTCCTAGCATGAATGCAGCTATCGCAGCAAAACTGCAGTTTGTATAGTAAAACCACCCCCGAGTGAAACAAGCTATACTGGTGAAAGCCGTTTTGACGCTATAATTGCATCTACACAGGGAGCTTCTGCTGGCACAGCTGTGTTGGTCAGGAACCAAACTTCCTCACACTCCTGACTGGCACAGCTATGCCAGCCGAAGTCTGTAGAGTTTACCTGGGCTGGGGCGTGGACTCAATTATGTCAATCTAAAAGTGTCAACCCCAGTAGAAGCACTTTTATATCGATAAACCTGTGTTCACACTGGGAGGGTTTTGCTGATTTAACTGTACAGGGATAGTTACAGTTAAAGCACGGTCTGCATGACTAAGGCCTCGTCTACACACAAAAGTCTACTCCCCCCCAATCTGGATTCAGCCGTACCAGTGTAAATGTGCTTATACCAATATAGTTGAGGCCTGGTCTACACTTAGACGGAACTAGCTGCATCGCTCAAGGCTGTGAAAAGCCCCCGAGCGCTGCAGTTAAGCCGACCTAACCCCCGGTGTAGACGCAGCCAGGTAGACTGAAGAATTCTTCCATCAACCGGCTTACTGCAACTCAGGGAGGTAGATTACCTACAAAGACTGAAAAACACCTTCCATTGACGTAGGAAGGGTCTACATGACAGTGCTAGGCAGCAGTTGTGTCACTGTAGCGCATAGTGTAGACTTGGCCTTATTCCTGTACAGGAAGGGGAATAAGCAATATTGGCATAGAACACCTTTATTCCAGAATAACTGTAACCACAGTAGGGGTTGTACTTGTATAACTAAAGCAGTCAAAAAACAAAACACACACACCCCTAACATAGTTATACCAGTACAAAAATTACACACAGAGCAGGCTGTAGTTTGTGTTACACTCATGTAGTGTACACTGACAGATTTTTCTGGCCTGCTGTCCACTGGGACCCTCACAAAACAAGACACACATCTCACGAGGCTCTCTCAGTGGATAAGATTTTTAACTACAGAAAATAAATGAGTGCAAGGTAACATATTAGCTTCTACTTATACACGGATTTCTCAGTCATTAGCTGTTTGATTCATGCAGCGATGGCATACAATCTAGTGCTCGTGCCCCCACTGTCACTTCAGGGGATGTCACAAAGGCTGTACTGAGATATGGCTCCACGAATCAAACAGCTGAAAAAGAACGCCTAGAAGAGAATGCTGCTTTTTTACACAAGGATACGTGGTCAGATTATCAGCTGGTGTAAAGCGACCATTCCATTGATCGTTTTAAAAGACAGCATGTGACATTTAGAAATGCGTGTCACATTATGGTCTCAAAGCATGTCACGGTATGTTTCCCAGAATCAGTTCTAGCCCGTGCGTGAGGAAGAACAGTGGCAAACTTAACAAAACACATAGCCGTGTATTTGAGCCCTCTATAATCACAACAATATCTCTTTACCTAGCCTCCCACTCTGAACGGGATCTCTAACCACAAAACATCCTGCAAAAGAATCCCAGGGTTACTAGCCCCACTTAATTATCTCCAGCTTCTTATGCTTCAGAGCTCTTAGCCCATCTTTTAATTGGTATTTTTAATCAAACTTGAAAGCTTATTCCACCGTGCTGTAGAGTTCTTACATTTTGCACATTATCACAGCAATGCTACTTTGATCGGTTAACAGCCCCTTTGCATATTAAATATCGCCTTTGCCTTCATGACAGACATCTATGAAAGCTGAAGGAGAATTCAGCAGGGAACCCTTACACTGATAAACCCATTTTGGCATTCACATTAGCATCTAGGCAGCCACCAGCTTAAGAGAAAGGGGAAAATCTCCTTGTTCCCACCCCTCTGTCTCTTTAATAAATTTGTGCATGGGATTAATGCTCATGAAATTGGCAGACTAATGTTATCAGTTAGAGCCAAGCATACTGCAAGTGAGGGATGTACAAACATTTCATATACTGTTCCCCCAATCAAAGCTTATTCTAACCTGTAAAAGTCCTGCTATTCCAATCCAGGGGTTCTGCAGAATATTAACTGTTAATGGTTGTGCTTAATTGTGCACTGATGATGTTGGGTTTCTGATGTGAGCAAATGCTTTTTAAGGACTACAATGGTACCACCAAGTTCATTTCTACTTTTAAATTAACCAGGATTAGGAGAACCTACGGGCATGTTCATAGAGCCACTGCTCAGTGTCTGCTTCCCACAAAGGAGGAGTCTGCTTCAGCTCTCAGGTAGAGGGTGTAGGTGTTGGTGCCTAACTCCCTTTGAATTTAAATGGGATTTGAGTACCTAACTCCCTTAGGCTCCCAGCTGCTGCCCTTTTATTCAAGGGGCAGAGGTTCACGCTTTTAGCTCTGGGGACCTGAGTTCAATCCGCACTGAGAGCCAAAATGATGATGGTTCTTATATCTACTAAAATTGTTTTCTGAAAAATTCCCGCTGGTTCTACAACGGGTTGGGTGGTGGCACCGGTGAGAGCCCTGGCACAGACAAGCCTTCAGGCATAGTCATCGCCATGTTACATTCATAAGAAATTTTTGTTGTTGCTTATTGCAGCACGCTGTAAAGGCAGCCAGTAAGGGACTGATCCCGCTCCCATTGAAGTGAAGGACAGAACTCCCATGGATATCAATTATGCAGGAGCAGATCTTAAAGGTCAGATTGTCAAGTTGGAGCTCCACAGTCAAAGACCTTTGCTGGGAAAATTCTCCTTCCCGATCCAGTCTTGACTGAGCCTAGGGACCAAGGAAAAGACCCACCCACCAGATGGCTGTGTCAGGTATGGTCAGTTCTGGTTCTCACATAGGGTTCTTTCTTGGAGTCATCATTGCAAACATCTGCCAGCCTTAAGACTTCAGCTAACCATGCCAAAAGGGGGGGGGGGTTATGTGTGACAGTGAAAGTTAATCAAATCTGACTTACACAGTACAAAGCCCATCAGTACTGAGTGCTATAAAACAGTAACGCACTATTCAGACCTGATTCGTTTTTTTAAAGTTTGCTCAATAGGGTGGGAACGAGACGGAATGTTTAAGATTTTAATTTTAATTTTTATTCTTTGCTGTTTCATTTTGACACCAGTTAAAGAGACTAGCACAGAGGTCAGCAGTTAATTCAATACAGAAAGGTTTATTAAAAATATAGCACCAGATCCTTTAAACAGAAGCTTAATAAAATTTGTCCTAAATTTTCAAACATGACTAGAGATTTTAGGGATCCCCAGTTTTGGACTGCCCATCTTCTGACACCCTAATAAGGGCCTGATTTCCATACAGTGGGTGCTGAGACCTTCTGAAATCCAGGCCCATTAAGGTATCAGCTTAGAAATCTAGAAATTGAGGCTCCTGAAACCTCTAGTCACTTTGGAAAACTGAGGGCCTTAATTTTAAAATGCCAAAGTGATATATATTTTTATTATTAGACACAGCAGAATTGAAAAGCAGGATGGAGCAAATTGGTAGAACTGACAGCAGAGTGCTGAGAAATAATCTCTACTCCCAGGCTCCTTTTGTCAACCCTGCCAAGTAAACACTCCCGAAAGAGTCATTGCTACTTTCTCAGCAGCCTGCCTTACCCATCACAAATCTTCTTGATTTTTTGGTTGAGCTGCTCTCCTTGATAGAAGATAATGAACACATTCTTTTTCATCTGTTCCTTCTGAAAAGCAATGCAGGCAGATTTTAAAATGCTCATAACAAAGTACAGCACAGTACTGAAAAGGGAAAATTTTTAGTCACCCTTTTTCAACAGCATTTTTTAAAATAGTTTTCCAGGAACAATAATTAAAACACAAAATGCTGTTCAGAGGGGTTCCCCTGGTTGCAGACACAAGGACTAGAATATCTGTTGCAGGCTGTGTATACTGGAGACAGAAGGCCAGCAGGAGTCCTAAGTGTGACCCTCAGAAGAAGCAAAGGACAGGGCTTCTTGGGCACAGAGCTTGCTGGAGGGACAGACTTGGAAATTTCTGAACGAGAAAACTGCTGTTTGTTTCTACTGTGTTCAGGGACACAGAACTTTGTGTACACTTTCATAAATAAACAAGAATACACCAAGAACGTACCTGACAGTGAGTCCTCATCCTATTGAAAACAGCCCTACGAGGCCCTGATTATTGGCAAACTGCTCAGGCCAAATGGGCAACAGTGATCATAACAAATGAAAATGGGGAAAACAAAGATCTGTTGTGTTTTAAAGAGGGCCTCCCCGCCTCATATTTGTCCCGCCTCTCTTACTATATGGATTAGCCTCTTTGAACCCCAGGTTTAACTAAGGCGGCAGGTACAGTAGAGTGGCAGAGGGTTATCATGGCAGTAGTTTGGGTTTCTCTAAAGGTGTGTGTGTGTGCACATAAAATGGGAAGGAGGTAAAGCAGAAGTATACCTACCGTAATAGGGTCCTCCAGGGAAGTGTCCATTTCAGTGTACCTCAAATAGATGTTTCCCCTGCAGGCTCTCCACAATAAACGCTCAAAAGGCACCATCCTTTCCCTTTTTATCACCCCTGCTGTGAATCTAGGCAGTGTTAACAAGACCGATAAATGGCAGGCATATTTTAAATATTTTTGAACATGTACCACACTGGGTTTTATAATCATTAAGGCGCCGTAGTCTACGATAGACTGTATTTACATTCAAATCCAAGCTGGGACCCTGGCCACAGGTGTGGCTGTAGTTAGGTGAGGCCTCTTTATTAAGAGAAGTTCAAGCATGGATCTTACTTCTTAATCTATTCACTTTTCTCTATCTTTTTAGGGGGCCATAAGCCCACCTCTCTGTTTCACGATTAGGGGAGGGAGGGAGAGGAACAGGGAGAGAATGATTCATTCTCTTCTTAAATATGTGAAGCGGATATAGTGATGGTGAAAGGCACCTGGATGACAGCACTGGAAACTGAAATACTCTCCATACACACAGCCGGTGAAGCATAGGCAGGGCATGTGAGTTTCACCATATTGACCGAACAATGTACCTCGGCCTCAACCCGATGAGGTCAAAGGTTTAGAGCAGAGTTCAGTTTCCCGGCTTTCTCTCCCTCTTTCTCTAGTGCAAGGCTGGAGTAACTAAGCCCTGACCCAAGGCAATCTTGCCATCATGAGGGCAACTGAAGAACTGCCTATTTTACAAAACACCACTATATGGAGATTTAACTACGACGAGCTAACACAGTGCTGAACGTGACTTGTCTTAGCCAACATTGCTGCAAAGTCACAGTCAGCATCATGCCATCTGACTCGAATGCATTCAAACTCACTGCAGCTTTCTGCTGTAGACAAGCCCTGAGTGTAAATTGCAGCGGTGGTTTCTGTGATGTGCACATCTTTCATTAGAACATAATGGCCGTACTGGGACAGAACAATGGTCCATCTAGTGCAGTATCCTAAATTCAAACAGTGGCTGGTGTCAGAGACTTTGGAAGGAATGAACAGAACAGAGCAATTTATTGTAGATCCATCCCCTGTCATCTAGTCCCAGCTTTTGGCAGTTGGAGGTTTTGGGACACGCAGAGTATGGGGTTACATCCCTGACCATTTTGACTAATAGCCATTGACAGATCTATCCTCCATGAACTTATCTAACTCTTTTTGGAACCCAATTATACTTTTGGTCTTCACAACATCCCCTGGCAATGAGTTCCAAAGGTTGAGTGTGCATTGTGTGAAGAAATACTTCCTTTTGTTTGTTTTAAACCTGCTGGCTATTATTTCACTGGGAGCCCCATGGTACCTGTGTTATATGAAAGGGTAAATAACACTTCCTTATTTACTTTCTCCAAACCAGTCATGATTTTATAGACCTCTATCATATCCCCCCTTAGTTGTCACTTTTCTAAGATGAGCAGTCCTATTCTTATTAATCTCTCCTCAGATGGAAGCTGTTCCATACCCTTAATCATTTTTATTGCCCTACTCTGTACCTTTTCCAATTCTAATATATCTTTTTTGAGATGGGGCAACCAGAACTGCAGTCATTATTCAAGATGTGGGCGTACCATGGATTTATACAGTGGCATTATGATATTTTCTGTCTTATTTATCCCTTTCTTAATGGTTCCTAACATTCTGTTTGCTTTTTTGACAGTCACTGCATATTGAGCAGCTACTTTCAGAGAACTATCCAAAATGACTCCAAGATCTCTTTCTTGAGTGATAACAGCTAATGTAGACCCCATCATTATGTCCGTATGGTTGGATTATGTGTGCATTACTTTGCATTATTAACATTGAATTTCTTCTGCCCTTTTGTAGCCCAGTCGCCTAGTTTTGTGAGATCCCTTTGTAACTCTTTGCAGTCTGTTTTTGACTTAACTATCTTGAATACTTTTGTATTGTCTGAAACTTTGCCACTTCACTGTTTACCCCTTTTTCCAGAACTTTATGAATATGTTGAATAGCACTGGTCCCAGTACAGATCCTTGAGGGCCCCCATAATTTACCTTTTTCCTCTGTGAAAACTGACCATATATTCCTACTCTTTGTTTCCTATCTTTTAACCAGTTACTGATCCGTGAGAAGACCTTCCCTCTTATCTCACGACTACTTAGTTTCCTTAAGAGCCTTTGGTAAGGGACCTTGTCAAAAGTTTTCTCAAAGTCCAAGTACACTATATCCATCGGATCAGCCTTGTCCACATGCTTGTTGACCCCCTCAAAAAATTCTAATAGATTGGTGAGGCATGATTTCCCTTTACAAAAGCCGTGTAGGACTCTTCCCTCATATATCATGTTTATCTATGTGTCTGATAATTCTGTTCTTTACTATAGTTTCAACCAATCTACCTGGTATTGGAGTTAGATTTACTGGCCTGTAATTACCGGGATCACCTCTGGAGCCTTTTAAAAAAATCGGTGTTACATTAGCTATGCTTCAGCCATCTGGTACAGAAGCTGATTTAAATGATAGATTACATACCACAGTTAGCAGGTCTGCAATTTCATATTTAGTTCCTTCAGAACTCTTGGGTGAATACCATCTGGTCTTGGTGACTTATTACTGTTTAATTTATCAATTTGTTCCAAAAGCTCCTTTAATGACACTTTAATCTGAGACAGTTCCTCAGATTTGTCTCACAAAAAGAATGGCTCAGGTGTGGGAATCTCCCTCACATCCCCCAGAGTGAAGACTGCTGCAAAGAATTCATTTCGCTTCTCCGCAACAGCCTTGACTTTCTTGAGTGCTCTTTTAGCACCTTGATCGTCCAGTGGCCCCACTGATTGCTTTGCGGGCTACCTGCTTCTAAAGTACTTAAAATAAATTTTGCTATTACTTTTTGTATCTTTTGATACTAGCTCTTCAAATTCTTTTTTGGCCTGCCTAATTGCACTTTAACACTTGACTTATCAGAATATATGCTCCTTTCCATTTTCCTCACTAAGTTTCCCAGAGGCCACTCAACAGCTGTCAGATGGCAGTGATTTTCAGTCACTAGGCACATTTGAACCAGTGACCTGGAGCTGAAAGGCTGTCCATCCCATTTAGCAATAGTCTGAGCCATAAAGATCAGTTTTTAATCATCTATTGTCTCCTTCAAAACACTAATGTTGCTTTCATTTTAATCAATGAATTACAATTAAGAGACTGAAAAGCAGCCTGTACTAAGCTATCTGAAGATAGGAACTGAATTCAGCAAACCTCTAAGACTGGGTCATGGTGCTGAAACCAGCTTATTAATGCTGGTGGAAGTAAAAGGGAAGGGTATATTTGCATTGGCCTTATTAAAGCTATAAGCCTATAACCACACTGACCCCAGCTTTGCAGCCACTGCAGTAGGAGTACTTCTTAATTCCAACAGACCAGAAGTGTCTTCATTGAAGAAATCATCTGGGAGATTGGTTTCTGTCTGAAAGCAGAAATCATCATTTTCTTTTGAAATTATTTTAAAAACACTAACATGTTCCAATGGATTTAACTGTTGTCACATCTTTACTGTTGCTATTTTTTGTCTGAAGACAGTTTTTTACGGAGAGCTAGACCAAGTGTCTAGACCAAACTTTCAAGTGTCTAAGTGACTTAGGAGCCCATGAGATTTAGGCACTGAGAAGCCTGAGACCCAGTGAGACTTAGGCTCACCAAGGCATTTTGGAAAATTTGACCTCGAATCTGCAGTAAAGGAAATCTGGAGTCTTTTTTACCCCCCACCCCCCCAAAATAAAGCCAAAAGCATAAACAACTTTAAAATTCATCAACCCCTCTGCGAAAAGAAAGAAGGACAAAACGGACAGATAGTAACACATCTGAAGAACTCTCACCTCAAAGAAGTCCTGAGTTTTCTTCAGGAGATGTTTTAGTTCGGTCAGTTCTAGAAAGTTCTGTTTCAGGGTTTGCTGATTCTGATTGGCTTCCTGCAGCTCACTCTCCAATTTCTCCAGAACTGTCTGTTTACAACCAAAACAAAACAGAAAAGATTCAAGACAGGCCCAGTTATCCTTTTACAGGCTGCCACATCCCTATCAAAAGGATTGTAAAATAATATGGGCAGACATGTACGATTGTGCAATGAACATTTTAAAATATGCATCGGCTGTTTAGGAATATGCACACAGCTATCAAACCCCTGACCTTCCCCCTGCCACCTTCTCTGTTACATGCAGTGACTCAAAGTTATATTTAGGCATTAAATTAGGCAAGCCAGCAGACCATCATTCTATGTGAAGAGAGATCATGGTCTCTTCCCAGACAAACAGTGACAGTCAATCTTGATTAAAACCAATCAGCGATATATAAATGCAGTATTATTAATCTAGTACACAGGGTTGTGCCACAACTACAGAATAACATGGCTAACCCATGAGAATCTGTCACTGGTGAGTCACTTTCCTCCACTTCTGGGACCCACATGTTTTTCCTGAGATGTTAAATATGTGGGTATATATGTAATTTCACTCCTCCCCTGCCCAATCTTGCTCCATATGCCCCCGAGGCAGGGCAGAATTCTGTACCTCCAGATCAATCATTTCTCGAGGTAGGGGGGTCTCAGGATACTTTTCAGGTTTGAAGATCACAATCTCATTTTCCATTTCATTTTCCAGAAAGCCTGCAAGGAAACCACACAAAAGGCACTGTTAGGCTTTCCCTGGGGTCACTGACACGGCCTGCGGTGGTGACCCGCATGTGACATCATGACACATGATCACAGTATTCAAATGTCATTCGACACTTATTCTAGGAGATTCACCAAATATTTGTGGAACTCTTCGACACCCAAGAATCTGGCTCCCTGGAGCCTCCCTCAGCAGTAAGGAAGCTGCTCCTTCTCCAGAGGAGATAATTGTATACACCTGGGAATCGTGACTGTAGTACGAAGCTAACCTAATCATAGACACGGCAGTGGAAAATGATCATCAGTTCATTGTGCCTGCTCTCCAGCCTGCTGTTCCTTACAATACAGCATACAGTGGTTTCTCCAGCACAGTTTCAAATCCTCAAGGGGTTGGGCTACTCCAACCTCCCTTAGTACTCCTGGTGGAATTCTGTACTAAAAAATTAAAAATTCTGCGCACAATATTTTAAAATTCTACAAAATTCTGCATATTTTATTTGTCAAAATAACACAATATAATCACACCAGTTTCAATTATTTTTGGTCATTTATTTCAAAATACCTGTCAGCAAGTATATCTGTAACAATACAGACAACTAAAAGATTAAGGAAATGTTTTTTGACAAATAGATTCCTTACTAAGCATATTAATACAGAACTCTGAGTAATAATTCATTTAAACTACAATACGGAACCATATTTCCCACACCCCTCAGAAGCAAAGTGCAAAGGTTTGGGGGAGTCAGAGCTAACAGAGGCGCTGAGGGAGAGGAAAGTACATTGCTGGGAAGGAGCCTGGGTGTGAACTTGGAGGGTTGTTGTATATGGGTGGGAAAAGTATGGAACAGGGGAGCGGAGGGACTGTTTGGGAGCTTTCCCCATGCAGACCCTGGCTGACCCCTAGCCTCTCCCATTCAGTCAGACACATCTGCCCGTCCCCATGTGTCTCTGTGCTCTCACCCAGCCACCCTCTGTCCCTGTGTCCCTGTACCCTCTCCCCATGTGTCTCTGTGCCTCCACCAAGCAACTCCCTTGTCCCTATGTAGCTCTGCACCCCCCATCAGCATGTGTCTCTGTGCCTCCACCCAGCCACTCCCCTGTCCCTGTCTCCCTGCATCCCCTCCTCCTGTATCCATGTGTTTCTGTGCCCCCACCCACCACTCCCGTCCCCATGTAGCTCTGCACTCCTCCCCCTGTCCCCATGTGGCCCTGCACCTCAACTCTCATTCAGCCCCTGTCCCAGTCTGTCCTCCCCCACTAGCTGTTTTGAACCCGTCTGACCCGGCAGCATCCCATACTGTCTGTCTCCCCATAGCCCTGTCTCCTGACCTGGCCCGCTGCAAAGAAGGCAGCTCTCTCCTTCCCTCGCTGGTGGGGAGCTGCAGCTTTGCTCTATTGCCACAGCACCCTCTGGTGCGCAAAAGGTGGAACTGCAGCAACATTTTGGCAGAAGCTTTTTTCCTCACAAAAAATTAGAAATCTGCAGGGCTCATTAATTATGCGCATGTGCAGTAGCGCAGAATTCCCCCAGGAGTACCTCACGAGAATACACTGCAATAGAATAGATCCCACTGGTAGCAAAGGTTCTTTGCTATCCAGCCTACATTTTTCCTGTGTTTCATTTCATACAATAGATTTATTTAGACACCTTGAACCTTGCACCTCCTCGTTTTGATATCACAAAGCCAGGGTTTGGTGCCCAGGCTCCTGGACAATGAATGAGACAGGCACCTGAGAATGGGATTCACAAAAGCCGGCATGCTAGGTAGCTCCTCACCTGAGCTAGCTAATGGGAGATGCCAAAGCAAGGGGTGAGTCCTTGCCCCACCCCTCTCAGGGAGTTCACCGCCTAAATCCAAGCTGGAGAGAGGTGCCACCCTCCTTTGGGATTCTCTCTTGGTGCTAGGGGCCAAGTGGAACAGCTTCAACAGGAGAAACGGCGGAAACCCCATATCAGACTATCCCATAGGCCAGCGGTTAGGGCACTCACCTGAGAGATGGAAGATCCCTGTTCAAATCCCAGCTCCTCGCAGCTGGAGAGAGACTTGAACCAGGGGTCTCATGCATTCTAGGTTACCAACCTAGCCACTGGACTAAAAGTTATGAGGGAGCTCCTCCTTCCCTCCCCTCCAGTTGTTTTGTGTGAGTTCACCTGCAGAGGCCCAATCTGGTAGGCAAGCTCTGGGCCTGCTTACCAGATTGGGCCCCACAGGTGAGTTGGGCAGAGGAAGGCTGATCTTCCTGCAGTTCAGGCATCACACTGGGGCTTGGACATCTGGATGTCTAGAGCAAGGCAGCAGTGCACGTGCTCGGAGAAAGAAAGACAGGGGCAGAGGGAACTTCTAATGCAAAAATGTAGCTGCCAAATGAGTTTCGTTGCCTACAGCATTCAGTGGCAGCTGACCGGGGGTTTGTGAACCCCGGTGGGGCCTGATTCTGGGATTTAGGTGCCTAAAATAGCAGTTAGGGTACCTATGTCTTTTTGTGAATCTAGCCCTATATCCATGGCCACTGACTTTTTGTTTGCACCCCTTCAAAATCCGGACCCTGCAACACCAACTGAAAAACTGTCCCCAGGCAGCAACAGCTTTCACCCTCCTCTCCCCGACAAGCAGCACTTGTCTTAAGTATCCAGGGCCCTCTTCCAAAAGGGATAGGGCTGAAGCCTGGAAGGTAGGAGACCTACGGTCTATCCCCAGCTGTGCCACTGACCCACTGTGAGACACTGGACACGAAATTTAACCTCTCTGGCCCTCAATAGAGCCGCCTGTAAAATGCGGAGAATAGTGCTTACCCACCTTTGCAAGGTGCGTGAGGATCAATGGGTGATTAGCACTATAAATGCTAAGTGAGTGTAATTATTTCCCCCTCACACAGTAGAAAAGTAGACATTTTAAGGATCCTATGGACACTTCACTTGATACCATTTCCTAGCAAGCCCCACAAAAATAATGACTTTAAGAAAAAACAGCTTAAAAAAAACCCCATTTTTATTGCCTGCCGGCTTTTTAAAGAAATCTCTGACTGGGACAGTGTGCTTTGCTGCAGGAAGTATGTTCTAATGGTTAGAACACGGGACTAGGAGTCAGGACCCCGGGTTCCATTTCCAGCCCAGTTGCTGGAAATGTGATTTTATGCAGGACACTTAACCTCTCTTCTGACTTTACCCATATGCAAAATAGGTGTGATACGTACATTCCCCCTCCCCAGCCCAGTAGTATAGTGGCACTTAATTGGTGCATGCAAACACTTCAAAGCCTTCAGATGAAAAGTACAAAGACTTTCTAATGAAAGCTTTGCCATCTTTAGAACAAATTCCATTCAATTTTGCTAGTTAGATCACTTTGCTTTTTGAAATAGTAGATTACCACTTCTGGAGCCAGTAGCATTGTACAAATGTCTACTTACGGAGGATCCTCTCCAAGGATTCACATCTTCTGACTTCATTCACAAACTTTCTCTGGAAGCTGTTCACATTCACATTCAACTAGAAATTAAAAAACAAAACAAAAAACCAAACAAACCCAGGGCTGAATGCACATTGCCAATTGGGAGACTTTTAGTTTAACTGTATATTAGCGTGGGTGAAAGATGCTGCCTTTGCATATTACTGAAACTTGTAGCCTCCTAGCCACACAACAGGCACCACACAAACAATGGGAATACAAAACTTCTTCAGACAATCACTGTGCCTCAACCTTGACTGGTATGCTTGGCCCATTCAGTCATGGCTTCTCTGGCTGCCAGAGGTCTGAGCAGGGGTAGAAAAGGCTTCTTGGATTTTATAGATTTTAAGGCCAGAAGGAACCACTGGGACCATCTGGTCTGACCTCCTGCATAACAGGGACCACAGAATTCAGCCAGTGATTCACTCAAGACAGCCTGCTCATTATCCTGACAGAGGAGAGTTCTTCCCCACTTGCCACCGAGGAACTGAACCAAGATCCCTGAACTTGTGTCACCAGCGCCACTGAACAGGCATCAGACAATTATTCTCCACCACTGCTGACCTCGCATGGATATGAACTGGGGTCCTGGCAATGGGAGACTTGATATTCTCCTGAACAAGACTCTGAATCCTCTTTCCTCTCATTTCTTTAAATAACCAAACCTCTGTTTGGGGATGTACATGCCAATGTCACAGGTGTAACTATTTGGGGTGTAATTTTGTGAGGCACATTCCATATACCTTGTTTACACTAAGCAAATTAGTAAACATTTATCTTCACTGATGCAGCTCCACCGGTGGAAGACACTAACTACTGCCTCCTGTCTGCAGTACAGCTTCCACCATTGCTACCAACAGCACCACGGCAGAAAAAATACTCATGAATTTTCCATGTCCCACAGCAGACTCTTTTGGTCTGCTAATTCACCAAGGATATGTCTGTCGCTATGCCATTCACTACTGGCAGTTACCAATAAATCTCAGTTTCAAGCCTTGTATAAATACTTTATAGTCCCTTCCTTGTACAGATAAATCTCATGCTGCAGTTTTTGCTCTCCAAAAACAACGTTCTTGTAGATACCCACTTTGGAAAACCACCAAAGGTAACCAGGTGATTTAGGTGGGTGATGGGGATTGACTTTAAGGATATGCAAATGAAGCCTAATTGGCATGCAGAGAAATGGTTCATATTTTCTTAGCTGAATCTAACTTCTGGCATCAGGCTCAGATTTAGCTGATGAACTGGAGGAGCAGCATCTTCCTTGATGGGCTTAGATTTTTGCAGAAGCACCACACTGTGCATATACTTCAATCATGCATAATTGGCATCACATGGAGACATTGCATCCTTGCTCATCTTTTCTATAGAGACTACAATACCCAGCAAGCAATGCTCTATCTGGAGCCAAGATGTCTCTGCTCTGATTACAATGGAGCTCTGTGGATGTAATTTCTGTGGATCGTATCTCCATATTAAATTATGGGTGAGGGTGGCCACAGACTGCATTGTAGGGTAGTAGACACCCTTGGACTCCAGCAATTCCAAATACTCCCCTTGTAAATTATTATAATTCTCACAGAAGAAACCCCCTTTACTGTAGATAATTTAGACTGTGGCTCTGTTTACCATACTGTATCTGGCCTTAAACAGACATATAAATAAACCTTTACTTTCAATTTTCAGACAGGGACACTGTTCAGGTAATCCGATCAAACTGGAAAGTCAATGATAGGAAGAGTATTATGTGTAACAATAAACTCAGAGTAATTATTGTTACGGTAGAACCTCAGAATTATGAACACTAGAGTTATGAACTAACCAGTCAACCACACACCTCAACTGGAACTGGCGTACGCAATCAGGCAGCAGCAGAGACCCCCCCCCAAAAAGGCGGGGAATACAGTACAGTACTGTGTTAAACATAAACTACTAAAAAAAAAAAAGGAAAAGCAGCATTTTTCTTTTGCACAGTAAAGTTTCAAAGCTGCATTAAAGTCAATGTTTAGTTGTAAACTTTTGAAAGAACCACCACAATGTTTTGTTCAGAGACATTCCCGAGGTGTTCGTAACTCTGAGGTTCTACTGTATTTGTATTTGAGTAGTGCCTAGAGGCCCAAGTGAGATCAGAGTCCCAGTGTGCTCTGTGTATACGCAGACTGTCTCTGCCTCCACAAGTTGACCATCTAAATAGACAAAACAGATAAATGGAAATATTTTTATCCCCATTTTACAGATGGGGAACAGAGATGCAGTGAAAATAAGTGACTGGACCAAAGTCATGCAGGCAGTCTGTGTCAGAGCTGGGAATTGAACCCGGATCTCCCAGTCCACTGCCTGAACCCCACGGCCTCCTTCCTTTCCAGAGCAAGGCAGGTATTTACAGTCTTTATGCCAAGCCCTTCCAGCATAGGTGCTGGAACTAGAGATGCAGGGGGTCTGCCACATCCCCTGGCTCGAAGTGGTTTCCTTTATAGACAGGGATTACAGTTTGGTTCAAGGGTTCTCAGCACCCCCACTATAAGAATTTTTGTAGCATCCCCGCCTTCCAGATTAAGCTATTGTCCCAGCATCTTTTGGGACCAACCACATTTACAGTGGCCCTTTAATAGCTGATCCCAACATTCCTACCCGAGAACCTCTCATAACTACTTACATCTCTGAACTGGACCAGGCCCAGCTCGCCAAGCTCTGCAACGCAGCAATAGGCAGCCTCCACCTGGAGAAACAGCTGCATCAGACACATCTCCTCACTCCGGAACATCGACGCCATCTCGCTCGCTCTTGTTCTGCACCAGTGTTGATGGGAGAATTAAGGTGGTGACGCTGGCTCGTTTGCCTTGTGACAAACCTTAAAATGTAAAGGGCAGTATAAATGCTGGCTTATTAAGCCAATACAATGAACGCTAAATGCTGGGCATCCAGAAAATCTGCACCTTTGGTAAAAATTAGGGCTGTCAAACGATTACAAAAAATTAATCGTGATTAATGGCAAGAAACTGCGATTAATTGCGATTCATTTTTTAATTGAGTTAATTTGTTTGGAGTTAATCACTTGAGTTAACTGTGATTAATTGACAGCCCCAGTAAAAGTGTGACAGGTACAGAGCACTGGGGTGTTTTGATATGCCCTAGCTAAGGACAACGATGGAACTGGGTTTAGCTGTGAGGGGTTACAAAGCCTGTCAGCCACAGCCCAGCTGCAGAGGGCACTGACCGAATCCCAACCAGATCTCCAAAGGGCTGCTCTAACTTTACCGCCGCTTTCCACCGCTACCTCCAGGTCATTCCGGAGCCAGAGCAAACAGCCACCCAGCCATGCACCCTCCTGCCCACCCAGACACAGCTTGGGGGCAAGGGGTGTAGGGCTGTTATGACAGCAGGAGGACCCCCCCTTATGGTAGGGGGATTCCTGGCACATGAGGATCCAGCTGCTTCCCCCATCTCTTTCATGGCCTTCCTGTGGCATAAAAGGGGGCAGAATGCAGCCAAAGGGCAGTACCCCTGTATACAACAATATATGGTCTTTGTCCAAGATACTAACGCATTAGGGAGACTTGATGAATTTTAGGCATCTAGTTTGCTTCTCCCTATTTACACCTCACAACTCTCCAAACAGAAAATCAGGGTGAGAGAGAGAGAGAGAATCCAGAAAGGGTGCCCCGTCCACCTCTCCCACCTTTAGGATGACCAGATGTCCCTATTTTATAGGGACAGTCCCGATTTGGGGGTCTTTTTCTTATATAGGCTCCTATTACCCCCCACCCCCTGTCCCGATTTTTCACACTTGCTGTCTGGTTACCCTACCCACCTTTAATCCTCTGTCTGCTCACAGTCCCTCCACTTCTCCTCCTCCTGGTAGCTGCAGTGAGGAAGAGAGGAAGGAGCAGGCCTGGGGAGAGGAGAGCAGCAGGGAGAGGGCTCTCTACACAGCACAACCTGCAGGGGAGGAAGAAGTGCTGCAGTACAACAAACACAACAGTGTTTCTTCCTCTCCGGAGGGCAGTAGCCATGTTGCCCGCAGAGTCATCATCATGGCAGGGTAGGGTGACCAGATGTCCCGATTTTATAGGGACAGTCCTGATATTCGGAGCTTTGTCTTACATAGGTGCCTATTACCTCCCACCCCGTCCCGATTTTTCACACTTGCTATCTGATCACCCTATGGCAAGATGGAAAGTTAGCGGTGGGGTTGGGAGAGGTGCATGCTTGTCATGGGAGGTGAGTCTCATAGGTCTTCTACATTAAACAGGTGAGTGAATCCTGCCCTCTCCTCTTCTCCCTGTGCCCAGCGTAGGATCTGGGCACTTCAGACCACCCAAATGTGGGTGATTAACATGTTTGGATACTGAAACTGAAATTCACAGTATGTCCACAAAAGTGATGAGCCAAGGGGCCTGACATCTTGTTCCATTAAACTCATCTTGAATATGGATAGGTAAGGGAGACTGATCTGTTTCGTGTCAGTTTCACTCCTAACACAATGTGGTGTCTGGGTTGCAAACACAGCAAGGGACAGTTTACATCATAAAAGGGAAATCTATTTTCATTTAAATTTAAATCAACATTTCTTGGAATGTTTCATACTAATATTTGTTTTATAAAATGCTTTTTCTTTCTTTCTTTCTTTCTTTCACAAAGGGCCTATTTTCAAAATAAGGCACATGTAATGACATACGCAAAATGCACATGCAATTTTTCATTTGCTTTGTGCATGCTATTATCACTATTTACATTAGGTAACTGCACATGCAAACTGCAGATAATCATGTCACTGAGCATTCATGCATGTAATCAGCTAATTTCAATGCACAAACATAGCAATCACTTGGCCAGAAGAAACATGCAATTGAACACATTATTTCCATGCATTTAAAAATAAAAATCAGACCCAAACCGACATTTTTATACTTCGACTACTAACTGCATCCCTTGATGAATTTCTTCCACCTAATAACAAAGGCGGGAAGGGAACTGTCCCTAACCTGCTCTCTTTTTCAACCCAATCTTGCAATGCTTATTCCTAGTAGGTCCGTGTGTGTTCAAATCACCTCTTATTTAAAGCACCAAGGACATTAAAAAAAACCACCCTAAAAATGATAGATGAGTTTTACAAAACGTGTTAAATGGCCTGATTTATGGAGATTCAATGAAGTCAGTTATTCGTATATAGAGTCAATGCATATCCCTTTTCCTCTGAGCTTTCATTGCATCACTCACTGTACCCGTTCACTAGGTAGTTTAAGGTATAGAAAAACAGAACATTTGATAACTAATAACTTGCTAAAATAAAATATATCATCTGTCAGTTTCATATGGCTGAGATAGGATGCGAGCAATACAGCTGGTTGGGAATTTCACAGTAAAACATTTTTTCCATCAGAGAAAACAGATCATCAAAACCTAAATTATTCAGTTTCAACAAGTCTCCCCATTTGAAAAGATTTGAAAAGAAAAGTTTCAAATTTGTTGAAACAGCCCATTTCAACATTTATGAAACAAAATCTTCAACTTTCATTTTGAAATTGTAGGTAATTTATATACTTTAAAGGTAAAAAAAAAAATAATCAAGATTGAAATCTTGAAATCATTTTTTTAAAATGAAACATTTTGATTGACCCAATCCAAAGTGAGGGTTGTTTTTTTTAAAAAAATCAGATTTTTGATTTGTGACAATTTTCAAGATTTCAGACTGGAAAATTATTTCCTGCCCAGCTCTAATGAGCATAGTAGAAGTTTCTCATTTACTTTAGCCACTATTAATTTAATATGGAATATAATCCCAATCTGAGTTGCTGTCAGTTTTCTTTTCCTCAAAATTCTTCAGTTTGACAAAGGGATAGCTAAACAATCATCCACAGTTACTCCATTTGTGATCTCCTAAGTTATAGTTAGAATGTACACACGTTTAGATATAGCTGTAAGAGTTAGTTGTTGATTTAAAAAGAATATTATTATGTGTCATCAGGTCAATGACCAAAAAACTTTATGTAGGCTTAGCAGGGGTGAGAGGAGAACCGCCCACCAAGTCTTAACAATTCTAAAGGTAGTTCTACAACAATGAAAATGTTGCATTTTGGCTTAGCTAGCCAGAATTCTTGTGTTAGGTAATATGAATGCCTGTTCTTACCTTGATCACCTGCTCTTTATGGAGCCTGAAGAATTCTGGAACTACTTCCAATTCTACTGAGCAGCAAATGAAGGACTGAAGTAAACTTTTCTTTCTTTAACTTATCTATAGAAACCAGTTCTTTTAAGGGCTGAACTGGTCTAGACCAGAGAAGAGAGACCCTTTTTGTCCTAAAACAAGCACTGAGTGAAATGGATCAGGAGCTGTCTGGCTCATTCTAAATTTTTCATGTCAGATCTGTGACAAGAGTTGGCTGTTTTGTCAGCGTGCAAAGTGTTGTGATTAATAACAAATCAGACATGCTTCTTTGCACAGCCAAGGTGCTCTCAAACGAAAATGAACTTTTGTAAAGTGCTGTACTCTGAGAAGTATAAACCAATGAAAGCTCATTCAAATATTGGTTAAAGAAATAGCAATCCCCAGGAAACAGAGAAAACCTTCAAGCTGTTTCTCACACATCTCTATCAGCTTTAAGGCAAAGACACAATACTGGAGGTCAGATAGGAACAAGGAGAGATTTATGACTTTCTTCCAGCCAAACATTGGTATGAGGTTAATGTGGAATGTTCACACACCAAAAAGAGGTTCTATGAGGAGTATTATGTTAGTGATCATGAACACTGATTTTATGGACCTTTATTTTTATTGGTTTGTGTGACGGGAAATGGATGCTTTATATTCCTTCCCCTCAAATGCTAAAGAAAAAAGACTCAGTGAAATCCTGGCTCCAGTGAAGTCAATGGCAAAACTCCCATTGATTTCCCGGGAGTTGGGATTTAACATTATTTTTTTCCTTTTGAAAACTGTACTATTTAAGTGAACTTTAGTACTCATGAAAGCTACTTCATTGTGAGCCCCAGAGACTTGAAGTCCTTTACTCCTCAACATGGCGAGCAAAGGGGAAGCAGGGAGGGAATGGTGTCTCAGAGGGATGGTCCCTTCTAGGGTCTCTCCTGGGGTAGGGATTCTTATGAATTACCCCTTGCTCAGGGCTGTGGACTAAGGGTATTTCTACGCGGCAGCTGGGAGCATCCTTCCCAGTGCAGGTAGGCAGATGTGCTAACTCTGCTCAAGTTAGCTGGGGGCAGAGCCCTCCCGTGGGTATGGCAAATCAGGGCGACTGCCCTGGGCTCTGCGCTTTGGGAGGCCCCACACTTGTATAAAATCATGGGGAGGTGAGGCACGCAGATGAGTGGGGTGAGGAAGCAAACGGGGAGGTGAGTGGCAGGCGGGCAGGTGGCAAGGAGGAGAGTGGCGGGCAGGCAGGTGTGGGGGCGAGGAGGTGAGCTGCGGCCACCAGCAGCCCCCCTATGAGAACTTCCCCCTCACCACAGTGCCTCCTGCCCGCTGGCGGGCCCCGCCAATTAGCACCTCCCGCTCCCTCTCAGCACCTACCGCCCACCGCAGATCAGATATTTCACTGCAACAGGAGGCACGGGGGGGTGGGGGGGGGAGGAGAGGAGCATGGGCGTGGTGCGTTTGGGGGGAGGGGGTGGAACTGGGCAGGGGCGGGGCCTTGGGAGAAGGGGTAGAGTGGGGGCAGTGCCTGGGCTGAGCCGGGGGAAGGGGAAGCACCCCCTGGTAGATTAGAAACCCGGTGCCTATGTCGTGGGCCCTGCACTCCCGCAGGGATGGCCCTGCCTGGGGGTAGCATGGGCATCGACTCACCCTAGCCACCTAAGTATGCACCCAGGGGTCCGGATGTGTTTGTACTCAGGCGGGTAGCGCAAGCTGCAGTCCATGCTGCTCCTGGCGACACTGGTATTTTTAGCATGCTAGCTCAAGCAGAATTAGTGCGTCTGTGTACTCATGCTGGGAAGCACGCTCCCAGCTGTAATGTATACATACCCTCAAAAGCACAATCGAGCACTATATGACTAAATTGTACTTGTGTGATTGGACAAACAGCTCCCAAGGTTGGCCTAGCTACAGATATATACCCCTCTACAGCTGGGGACTGGGATCCACTGGAGGGACAAAGGCCTGTCTCAAAGCAAAATCATGAAGGCTAATGATAATGCATGTTACTACGTAAAATAGGGTATTGTCTAATACCTGCAGACTCTGGACTGTTAAAAGAGACAACGACACACTTTCTGAGACCCAGACATTTCTGGACACACAACAGTGAGCTCACAAGCGGAAAGCCACAGTTTGACCAGGTGGGGTAGACAACCACACTGGCAGAAACAAAGAGCTTGTGAATACGTAAGGCCTACATTTTCAAACAAGGACAAGTGAGTCCGGATGCCTCAGTTTTTGGTTGCTCAGCTTGAGAGGGAGGGTGCTCTGCACTTTCTGAACCTCCCCCACCTTCTCCAGTTGGGGTACCCAGAAAGCTGAGGCATCTAAAACCAGGGGTTACCTTGGAAATTTAGGCCTAAGGTTTTCATCTTGCTCACCTGGCATCCTCCAAGTGACTTTAGAGCCTAGAAACTCTGCTTGGCCCAGCACTTGCCTGCTTTGTGTCTGTTTTGCTTGTGATTTGCTCCTCGTGTTCTACCCTGTGTCAGCGAACTCTGCTTTTCATTTAAACTAGCCAGAACTGGAGGCGACAGCTGTTGAACTGAGGTACTTACTGTCAGGAGAAGAAACCTCATCTCTGACCTCCAAGGAGACAGAAGCAGGAGTGAAGTAAGAACATAAGAATGGCCTTACTGGGTCGACCAAAGGTCCAGCGAGCCCAGTATCCTGTCTTCTGACAGTGGCTAGTGCCAGGGGCCCCAGAGGGAATGAACAGAACAGGTAATCATCAAGTGATCTATCCCATCACCCATACCCAGCTTCTGGCAAACAGAGGCTAGGGACACCATTCCTGCTGATCCTGGCTAAGAGCAATTGATGGACCTATCCTCCATGAATATATGTAGTTCTTTTTCTAACCCTGTTATGGTCTTGGCCTTCACAACATCCTCTGGCAAGGAGTTCCACAGGTTGACTGTGCATTGTGTGAAGAAACACTTCCTTTTATTTGTTTTAAACCTGCTGCCTATTAATTTCATTTGGTGACCCCAAGTTCTTGTGTTATGAGAAGTAGTAAACAACACTTTTTTATCTACTTTCTCTATACCAGTCATGATTTTATAGACCTCAATCATATCTCCCCTTAGCCATCTCTTTTCCAAGCTGAAAAGTCCCAGTCTTATTAATCTCTCCTCAGACGGAAGACATTCCACACCCCTAATCATTTTTGTTGCCCTTTTCTGAACCTTTTCCAATTCCAATATATCTTTTTTGAGATGGGGCAACCACATCTGCGCTCAGTATTCAAGATGTAGGCATACCATGTATATATATATAGAGAGAGGCAACATGATATTTTCTGTCCTATTATCTATCCCTTTCTTAATTATTCCCAGCATTCTGTTTGCTTTTTTGACTGCTGCTGTACATGGAGTGGATGTTTTCAGTGAACTATCCACAAGGACTCCAAGATCTCTTTCTTGAGTGGTAACAGCTAATTTAGACCCCATCATTTTATATGTATAGTTGGGATTATGCTTTCCAATGTGCATTACTTTGCATTTATCAACACTGAAATTCATCTGCCATTTTGCTGCCCAGTCATCCAGTTTTGAGAGATCCTTTTGTAGCTCTTCGCAGTCTGTCTGGGTCTTAACTATCTTTAGTAATTTTGTATCATCAGCAGATTTTGCCACCTCACTGTTTACTCCTTTTTCCAGATCATTTATGAATATGTTGAATAGGACTGGTCCCAGAACAGACCCCTGGGGGACACCACTATTTACCACTCTCCATTCTGAAAACCGACCATTTATACCTACCATTTGTTTCCTATCATTTAACCAGTTACCAATCCATGAGAGCACCTTCCCTCTTATCCAGTGGCAACTTTCTTTGCTTAAGAGCCTTTAGTGAGGGACCTTGTTAAAGACTTTCTGAAAATCTAAGTACACTATATTCACTGAATCCCCTTGGTCCACATGCTTGTTGACCCCCTCAAAAAATTCTAGTAGATTGCTGAGGCATGATTTCCCTTTACTAAAACTATGTTGACTCTTCCTCAACAAATTATGTTCATCTATGTGTCTGACAATATTATTCTTTATTACAGTTTCAACCAGTTTGTCCAGTACTGAAGTCAGGTTTACCGACCTGTAATTGTCGGGGTCACCTCTGGATCCCTTTTTAAAAATTGGCATCACATTATCTATCCTCCAGTCATCTGGTACAGACGCTGATTTAAATGATAGGTTCCAGACTACAGTTATTGGTTCTGCAATTTCACATTTGAGTTCCTTCAGAACTCTTGTGTGAATACTATCTGGTCCTGGTGACATATTGCTGTTTAATTTATCAATTTGTTCCAAAGCCTCCTCTAATGATATCTTAATCTGGGACAAAAAGAAAAGGAGTACTTGTGGCACCTTAGAGACTAACCAATTTATTTGAGCATAAGCTTTCGTGAGCTACAGCTCACTTCATCGGATGCATAAAAGTGGAAAATGCAGTGAGGTGTTTGTCTGAGGGGTTGGAGCAAATGCGGTCAGTAGAATTGTCAGTAGAATTTCAACAATTTCCATCCCACCATCAACCTCAGCCTGGACCAGTCCACACGAGAGATCCACTTCCTGGACACTACGGTGCTAATAAGCGATGGTCACATAAACACTACCCTATACCGGAAACCTACTGACCGCTATTCCTACCTACATGCCTCCAGCTTTCACCCAGACCACACCACACGGTCCATTGTCTACAGCCAAGCTCTACGATACAACCGCATTTGCTCCAACTCCTCAGACAGAGACAAACACCTACAAGATCTCTATCAAATGTTCTTACAACTACAATACCCACCTGCTGAAGTGAAGAAACAGATTGATAGAGCCAGAAGAGTACCCAGAAGTCACCTACTACAGGACAGGCCTAACAAAGAAAATAACAGAACGCCACTAGCCGTCACCTTCAGCCCCCAACTAAAACCTCTCCAACGCATTATCAAGGATCTACAACCTATCCTGAAGGACGACCCATCACTCTCACAAATCTTGGGAGACAGGCCAGTCCTTGCCTACAGACAGCCCCCCAACCTGAAGCAAATACTCACCAGCAACTACATACCACACAACAGAACCACTAACCCAGGAACCTATCCTTGCAACAAAGCTCGTGGCCAACTGTGCCCACATATCTGTTCAGGAGACACCATCATCACAGGGCCTAATAAAATCAGCCACACTATCAGAGGCTCGTTCACCTGCACATCTACCAATGTGATATATGCCATCATGTGCAAGCAATACCCCTCTGCCATGTACATTGGTCAAACTGGACAGTCTCTACGTAAAAGAATAAATGGACACAAATCAGATGTCAAGAATTATAACATTCATAAACCAGCCGGAGAACACTTCAATCTCTCTGGTCACGTGATTACAGGCATGAAAGTTGCGATATTACAACAGAAAAACTTCGAGACCAGACTCCAGCGAGAAACTGTTGAATTGGAATTCATTTGCAAATTGGATACAATTAACTTAGGCTTGAATAGAGACTGGGAGTGGCTAAGTCATTATGCAAGGTAACCTATTTCCCCTTGTTTTTTCCTACCCCCCTCCCCTCAGACGTTCTTGTTAAACCCTGGATTTGTGCTGGAAATGGCCCACCTTGATTATCATACACATTGTAAGGAGAGTGATCACTTTAGATAAACTATTACCAGCAGGAGAGTGGGGTGGGGGGAGAGAAAACCTTTTAAGTGATAAACACCCATTTTTTCATGGTCTGTGTGTATAAAAATATCCTCACTGCATTTTCCACTTTTATGCATCCGATGAAGTGAGCTGTAGCTCACGAAAGCTTATGCTCAAATAAATTGGTTAGTCTCTAAGGTGCCACAAGTACTCCTTTTCTTTTTGCGAATACAGACTAACACGGCTGCTACTCTGTAATCTGGGACAGTTCTTCAGATCTGTCACCTAAAAAGAATGGCTCAGGTTTGAGATCTCCTTCACATCCTCAGCCGTGAAGACCGATGCAAAGTAACTGGCTTCAATACTTGGTGAAAGGCAAGGGAGTTGCATTTCCCCACCCAAATGGTGCTGTCAAGGAGCCGGCACAGGTCAGAGTGGGCATTGCCAAACAAAGGGGTTGCTAAGCTTGGTTATAATGCTAAGAGAACAGAAATCATCATTCATCCCTTGGCTGAGGTGTACTGACGCAATAAAATAAACGGGCTACTCAGGGTCTCCCATGTTAAGTCTAGTATCCACAAGATCACCTTCCCTCCCAACAAGATCATATTATTTTAATGCTAACTTTGTTTGTACTAAAGGGGTAGGAACAAAACTATAAAACTCTTCCCATTTTTATTCACAACATTTCAGTGGCAGGTCCAGAATTACATTCAAATACTATCCTAGAAGGTAGCTGGGAGAGGGGCCTGGTATTTCCAGACATGCAATCATCACCAGCTGAGCACTGCTAAGATCCCTCTTACATTGGAGACTAAATCTAATTAGCTGACACTGAGTGAATACAGAGAGGAGTAATAAAGCTGGATCCCCATTTTTATTACCTTCACAGACTCATGATAGAAGCTGAAAGGATAATCCATTTCATTCCTTCGGCATTTTGAATGCAGAACATTATTAAAAAGAATATTATTAAAGATCAGATTGTCATTGGTGGTGACCAGACCCAGGAGTAAATTCTATTCTGAAGAGCCCCATATGCAGTGCCTAGATTGGTAGTGAGCGTGTTCTAATTAGTACTGGATCTGGGTCTCGAATCAGGAGCCCCATTGTCTGTATGCAGCAGCTGTGCTAGCTGGAATTAAAGGGAGCCTCTTTCTAACTCAGCCAGAAGGAACTGTGTAGTAATGACTTATACAATTTCTAGGGTGCTGGAGGGACAAAGGGAAGAGAAAGGAAGGCACATTAAGGTCACACTATCGTGGACCAGTCGAAGTAACAAACCTAGCACTGGCTGGTAAACCCAAAAGTTTTGCAAACCATTTCAAAACCTCGAAATTGATTTTGTTCCGAAGCATTTAACACGGAACCACATTGCATTTGCTAAGAGATTCTCACAATATCTTTTGCAAATTCCCCCCAATTTTTTTTGTTCTCAAACACATCATCAAAAATGTTATTGAGAAAAGTTAGCCAATGTTCATTTTGATAACATTGATAACATTTTTGCTTTACAATTTCAACAACAAAAATATCCAGAAAACCCATGAAAGAGAATTAGCTATTCACATGCTGAAAGTTAGGCATGTGTGTAAACACCTTCTTGAATTGGAGCTGTGAGGGGGCCACTGCAGAAAGCACCGAGTCCCAAATATAAATATGATAAACTAAAGGGGAGGGGAGGCTAAGGGGCTTTGGAGCCACTGAACAGCCCCAGCCATCCCCACAAATCTCTTTTCTAAACGTGGACCTGGAGGTTTAGTTACTCACAGGGAAGATGCAAAGAGATAGAGGCTTACATGATCGATATCAAGACTGGATCAGGGCTATCAGGGACCTGAAGACGTTTATTGAGCCTTTAGCTCTGCAGTCCTCTTTTGCCATATGAGCAGGATCTTTGTTCGTAACGCTCTGAATGTTAGAATCCGGGAACTGCAATAAACAAAACTAAGCTAGGACCCAATCACATCAACACTCAAGCACATGTATAATTTTACTCGTGTGTGTCATCCCACTGACCTGAGTCAAGTTACACACAGACCGAAGTGTTTGCAGGATCAGGGCCTCAGATTCCATTTGTACTCAGCTCTATCACACAAAGATATTCTGTATGGCTACATCAAATGTGAACAGGTACTTTTTCTTTACACCAAAGCTGCCCTCCTCCACAGCAGTAGTAAAAACAACAATAGGCCGGTATGCTGAAGACAGAGTAGGGACCAAAGATGTAACTGACTACAAAATGCTTCATTTGAAAAAGGGGATTTGCTCTCTTTTTACTTGACTGTGTTGTGCCACGTACTTAATGTTCTTTGCTCTAGTGCAGTGTATGTTGTATTGATTTAGGTATTTTTTGCTCTAGAATGCAGAACACGGCACTCTTTGCTACTCTCTTCAGCAGAGTTGCACTGATGCAAAGGTCAGCTTTTGTTTAGAATGTAAAAAATAATCATCGGTAATAATCGGAGGGTCACACAGTTGCAGGCAGTGGGCAAAGAACATTTAATTAAGCACAGAAGCCGTAGAAGCAGTCACTATAAACCAAAAAATACACTCAAATGGTAGCTAATCCCACCTTTGAGATTATTATGAAATATTGCCTAACAGATCTATTAGACTATGGAATAGTCTCCCAAGGGGAGTGGGGAAAGCCCCCTTACTTGAGTCATCTGAAAATAAACTGGGCAAGGCATTCAGCAAAATCCATAAAAGAACAATCCCTGGCACGGGAAGGACCAAAATGACCTATATCTTTTCCATTTTTAATGTCTGTGATTCATGCACTACCCTTTCTCCTCTGGAGACTGGAGTTCAAATACTGCGATAGATCAACAGCTAAGAAAAGGTTTGATGGGTCTCCCCACACAATTTAGCATGATTAGCAGCTTCTGCTGAAGGGAGATGCAGCACTGAAACATTACAGTGTTACAGATCAGAACGGAAATAAAGCCAGAGTTGTGTGCGGAGAACCTTTAACAGAGTTTACTTGAGCTCATCAATAATCCCCTCATTTCAAGCCCAAGCCAAAAGCCATTGCAGTCAGTGGGAGTCTTTCCATTCTCTTCAGTGGATTTTGGCTCAGCTACCAGTTGTTGTTTTTAAAAGGTAAAGAAACAGATCATTGTGCATGTCAAATGCTCTCTAGCTGTGCAAATGCTCTGAAAGCAGTATCAGTCTTTTGGAGGTTGAAGTATTTACATACAATCTGACAAAGGCAGTTTGAATAATGGCTACAATTGAAAAGATGCATCATCACAAATTATTTGCTAAACAACAAAGTTTCTCTCTTTCTCAAACATTTTGTAGCGTGAAGTGGGTTTTGATTTTGATCATGTCTGTGAAATGAATTTCTGTATCAACTCCCAGCAAAACCCAAAGAGGAGCCATTCAAGGAGGGAAGGGTGGAGTGGAAGGGAGAGCACTTGGCTTTCTTCCCAGTAAACAATTTCTGTTTTTCAGGTAAGCTCATTCTCAGGTGAAAATGAAAATAAAAAACATGTATTAATGAAAGCTCTGGACACTGTAATTAGCCAGAAGCGAAGAAGATCTTATACAATGAGTTCCAAAGGCATTCTGTATCTGGGCACTCAGGTACTTTTTAAAGCACTGTCTGTTATGGAAAGGCTTATTTCTTTCAGGATCACTGTCTGATGGTTTGATCATACACGCAGTTCTGTTGTCACACAAGCAAACTCCATCCATAATTGCTCCACTGTCAACAGAAAGTATTTACAGCGTGTACAGAAGGCTCCGACAAGAACGAGCCATTGCAGACTGGCTAGAGGCAGTTGTAACTTCATCTGCTGTGGTGGACAAGCTAAAAAACATAAAACAAAGCAGATCTGGAATGGCAGGGCCTGGTGGCTAACTGTCAATTTTCCCATTTCAGCTGTCTTGTCTTTTTATTCATTTGCAGCTTGACAAGTCTTTTCTCATGGAAATCTCAAGTGGGATAAGTTGTATTTCATCATGGAAATATTTTATTTCAAGGACTGGGTGTTCTGAAGGGAATCAGTAAAGCGATACGGAACCGTTCACTGCCAGTACAGAACTGGTGGCAGTCTTCTCGGTCCATTCTTAGTGAACGGGTGGCTGCATCACAATTGTCATGAACTGGATGTCTCGTCGTTAGTCTGAGCTGAGTGGCAAAGAACTAAACAGAACGACCCATTCAGCTCGCCAGGTCAGGGTTAGGGCTGGTTGGAAAACAATTCCATTTCGCAAAAGACAGGTTTTGACATTTGTTTTTGTTTGGCCTCAGAATGACATGGAAGTCCTGTGAAAATTTTCACAAAAGACATGAGAACACGCTCCCCCAGAAGAGTGAACAGCTTGGTGGCTGGAGCATGAACCTGGGATGTGGGAGACCCAGCTTCGACTCCCCGCTCTGCCAGATGTCAGTGAAACACGTCACTGTTGATGAAATGGGTATTTTTTGACAGAAATATGTTTAGTTCATACTGACAATTCTTCAACCAGCTGGAATGAGTGTGGAGGCCAGGTAGCTGGGGACAAGGCAGAGGACAAGGCTTTCCCTCCCTGGGGACAGGGCTTTCCCTGCCATTCTCTGTGCTGCACCTGTCTATAAGAATAAATCAAAGACTTATTCAGCCTGACGCCTTTTGATTTCACCAGCATGAAATTGCCTAGCCTATTAAATTTGTTCTCCCAACAGCTGTTTCCACGCAGCACAAGTTTAGTGAACAAGGCACAACAGATCTCTGTGCTGACTGCACAGATCCAGCATAGCTTTTATTTTACTTGTGCACCTGAAGTTATTTGTAATTATGGCAAAAAAATGTCAATGATCTGTGTGCTGCTGGAATCCAGGTGGTTTTCTGTCTGATTTAACTTCTGAAGTTTCTTTTGTAAGGACATCATGGTGGGTAGAAGACAGGAATGGGCAGAGATAATGGCTTATGGGAACTGTAATAGCGTACAGATTCTCTCATAGTTGTACCTTAGGTAACCAGTTCTAATTCATGGTAGAATCCAGATCACTAGTGACAGCCAGTCATCATCATCTGACAGCTGTGAATGGCCTACACAAAAGGACTGGTCTCAGCTCTTTTCTTAGTGGACAAGTACTAATCTCAACTGACACACTGACTGCCCTCTGCACTGAAACTGCCAAAGACTGTGTGAACCTAACGTCTGAATTACTCTCTTATGCCTAGAAGTACCACCTCCAGAAGAGAGTTAAGGCGCAACTGCTACACAGTGTGGGGAAGGTGACCAGCATACAGAAATCTTTGGATATTAGATCCAAAATGTAAGACAGGTTCCTCCCACTGATCATCTTCTTTTTCAGTTCTTAAGCCATCTAGCTAAGATCAAAGATCATGACTTATGTAGCTGCAAGCCCCATTCCAGAGCCTGCAGCTGCACCACAATGCCATCCAAGATTGCCTAGTCAAAGCCATCCCGCCACCCGTGGACTCTGCTATCCCTGGAACGGACAGTCAACTGCAACAGGACATCGTCATGTCTAACGAGGAATGGAAGAAGATGGTCACGGTGGACATCACAGTTGCCTTTGAAAACAGGACCCCAGCCTTCTGCAAGACCTGAGCTCGAAAGGTGGAGAAATAAACCTCTCTGGTCGATGTCTTGAGTGCTAGGGGTTATGAGGTTCAAACACATGTGCTGATCGTCGGAGCACTGGGCGCATGGGATCCCTGTAACAAGTAAGCGTTGCGTGAATGCGGGAACGGTCAGTGCTATGCTTGGCTGATGCGGCAACTCATGATGTCAGATGCCATTAAGTGGTCAAGGGACATTTATTTAGGACACATCACCGGACATCAGCAAAACCAGGAGCTGGCGTGCCATTGAGAGGTGAAGTCAGGAAAGTAACTGAAAAACTTCTCTGATGGATTGTATTTACTATCCTAAATTCTCATTTACTGAGGAACAATCTACACCCATAGCTATATTTTCTTTCCACAAGCTACTCTTAATATAACTTTTTACGAGTGATGTACCCGAATATTTGGATGCTACTATTTTAACTGTATTCTTAAATTTATTAACCTTAATTTGGGGTATTGCAGATTATATACTATGTGTATTTTCTTTCCTTAATTTGTGTATTAGATAGTTTTAACATTAGCTTTAATACAATTTTTATATCAAAAGATGTACGTAAGCAGATCAGGGGCCTTTGCAAGAAGAATGGACTCCAATAGAAAAGGAGGACTTGTGGCACCTTAGAGACTAACAAATTTATTTGAGCCTAAGCTTCTGTGAGCTACAGCTCACTTCATCTGATGAAACCTGACTCCAATAGGTCTTTCCTATCTCTTACTACAGTGATCCTGTCAGGAACTGGGGCCTGACCTTCAGGGAACCTTTACCAGTTGCACTGTTTGTAATCAACTTACCCTGAAGGCTGCCAACACACAGACTTTTGTTTTGGTTAAAGCCCTTCTCTTTTACTGTACACTACGTGATAGGAAAGTTCAAGGTGTACTGGCAACAGGAATTTCCTTTGCTCCACCCTTCCCCCTGAACATTAGGCTTGAATTTTATCGAGGACCTGCAAAATCACCTTCAAAGCTGCCATTGACTGCATATTGATTAGCACAGCTGCTCGGCCAGGGTTCCAGCATGAAGCTCTTTACCATCGTGCCCTGTACTACCATCACCCTCGTCTTCCTCTCCATCATTCTTCGGAGTTCTTACTTAGCAGGTAATTCTGTTCTATTTAGGTTCTTATACTGCAGCTGTCACCTAGGTATTTGAGTGCCTTGCACCTCAGCAGTCAGGTGATTAACGGACTAAACAAAGATTTTTTTCTTGATTTATGCAAGAAACAAGCCTCTGTCCCTTAGCTAAGAAGTGTAAAGAACTGGTGCTGGTTAAAATTAGTGATAGTTACTGCAAAAGGATTCCTTGAGGGGAGCACTCACAGTATCGTTCTGAAGAGATCTGATGTTATTAAATGCAGCAGTTTTTCAAAACTCCCATGCGCCTTTGCCAGGCATGTACTTTAACAGTGCCACAGACCGAGTTTGCTGATTCAGCTGTAGTTTGCTCTGTAGGATGTTAAGTAGTGGAGGCAGCTACAGAAGAGACATGTGGCTTCCATACTCAACCTGCTGGGTTAAGCGACCACTTTAAAGTATCCAGCATTTTTCAGTATAATTTGGTTCAGTCTTTGACTGCTAATTATTCCAGACAACTGATTTTCGCTGCTCCCTTGAGAGGAGTGGCTGCTTAAAACAGGGCAGGTATTTTCCTCTCAGGATATTGCTTCCATTTAGGTGTCAGAATTTCTCTAGGTCTTTTAGCAGATTTTTAAAGATGGGCTACTTAGGGTACGTCTACGCTACCCTGAAAGCCCCACAGCACTGCTGCGGTTGGCTGGCTCAGCTGAGTCTGGCTGCAGGATACACATTCAGGCTTGGGCTGGAGCCCACGAGGAGGGAGGGTCAGAGACCAGGCCCCAGCCTGAGCCTGAACATTCAGACTGCTATTTCTAGCCCCGCAGCCCAAGCCTCATGAGCCTGAGTTAGCTGACCCAGGCTCTGAAATTCAGTGCCATGGGCTTTTTATTGCAGTGTAGCTGTACCCTTAGTTTGCTTTCACAGTAACTCTTTTTCAGCTAGACCAGGGGTGGCCAACCTGTGGCTCCAGAGCCACATGCGGCTCTTCAGAAGTTAATATTTTAACGGCTCCTTGTACAGGCACCAACTCCGGGGCTGGAGCTACAGGCTCCAACTTTCCCATGTGCCAGGGGGTGCTCACTGCTCAGCCCCTGGCTCTGCCACAGGTCCTGCCCCCACTCTACCCGTTCCCACCCCTTCCCTGAGCCTGCCATGCCCTCGCTCCTCACTCCTCCCCCCAGAGCCCCCTGCATACCACAAAACAGCTGATCAGGAGGTGCGGGGAAGGAGGGGGAGGCACTGATTGGCAGGGCTGCCGGTGGGTGGAAGGCACTGGGAGCAGAGGGTGGGAGCTGATGGGGGGCTGCTGACGTATTACTGTCTCTCTTTGGCAATGTACATTGGTAAATTCTGGCTCCTTCTCAGGCTGGCCACCCCTGAGATAGACTGTAAAAGTAGAGATTATAACCACAATGCTGCTTTGTACTTCCGTGGTACCTTTCTTCCAAAGATCGCACATTATTTTACAAGCTTCACAACATTCCTCTGAGGTAGTTATTAACCCTGTTTTACGAGTGGAAAAACTAAACACAAATGGATGAAGTGAGCTGTCCAAGGTCATGCAGCAAGTTGTAGCAGAAGTGGGAAAAGGAACTGGAAGTCCAGACTGCTCCTGCCCTTCTCTAAGTTGCTCTCGATATAGCTGTGCGGAGGAAAGGACAGGATTCGCAACTCCCTGAGGCCAACTGACCCAAAGTCAAAGGTGGCACACAAGAACGTTATTCTGAGCGGGAAGATTTCTTTAGTATTTCCTGTAACCTCAAGTTTCGTGGCTCTATATTTCTAAAAACATGGAACAAAATTCCTGAAAAACAAAACCAAACCAAAAGAGGAAGGATGGTTTTGTGGTTAAGACACTAGACTGGGACTTAGGAGACCTTGTTCAGTTCTTAGCTCTGTCAGCCTTCCTGTGTGACCTTGGACAATTCATTCAGGTGGGGATTTTCAAAGGGGCCTAAGGAAGGAAGACAACTCCTAGGCTCCTTTAGAAATCCCAGCTTTATTCTCCTTGTGCATCAATTCCCACAGTTGTACAAATGAGATAGTATCTCCTTCCCTCCCACAATTTGGCTGTCTTGTCTATTTAGGCTATAAATTTTTGGGGGCAAGGACTGACTTTTCCTGTTTGTAGACTGCCTGGGCACAACGGAGATGTGATAAAAAAATTAAGCATTCTTTAGGTCTTTCGTGACAAGAGACGCTTCTTTCTAAGCCAGTGCTGACAATGGTGGTCTGAGGGGAAGGGAACCCAGAGGAGGGAGCATCCTAGAACACACATTTGGGAACTGTGGGCTTTTACAGTAGAAGCACTGGCAACGTACAACAGCCAGACAAGGGGGAACCTCCTCCCACAGTAGTGAGTTGTAGATCAGCTGAACAACGTGCACTGTCAGAGACAGCACCTGCCCTGGCAGAAAACCCCATGCGCTGACATTTCACCTGTGTCACAGGAAAAAGCTCTTTTCCCCAGTGCTTCTTGCAGAAGAGGATCATCATCAGATTGCCTGTGGTCAGCAGACTCCAGCCGGGCCAAGACATTTCTCCATTTCCTGTCTTTGTTTTCAGTCTACGGAACCTTTTCTCCTGTGCTTTTTCCTTCCAGAGGCCGAAATGAGCTCCAGTGTCTCCTTGACAGACCATGGGGGCAATGGGAGCCAGTGGCAATGCCCTGGTAAGACTTCTTTGATTCATTACTACAGCTCCTAAGCCTAGTGGTGAGATTACACAAAAAAAGCATCGAAAGGCAGCTATGCGGTAGGATTTATGTACTATGATGCACTTAACCGAAAGCTCAGGTTATGGGTAAAGTTCTGTGAAACATTTTACTAGAATCCTAAATTCACCTGATATGGGTGGCTTTTGAGGCCTAGTGCTTCCTGGGACCAGTCAGCCCAGGTTCACAACTTTCACGGGCCTGGACTAATTCAGTTTGCACAGCGTTTGGTTCCACATCCCTTTCCACACAAACCAGACCTTTGTTTTCTCAGGCACCCAGTGGTTTGAGCCCCTTCCCTCCCAACCAGACCAGCCATGTCTGTAGGGTGTGAAAAAAACCCTTCTTAAAGAGCCTGTTGTCCCCTCCCCACAATCCCCAGTTACCAATCCCTCCCCAAACTACCTAATGCACTGAGTTTAACTAATCCAAGAGCCTCCTTCCAGCTGCTAGCTGCTCCAGTGCTTCCAATCTCATCCTCTTTCCCAGGTGCCAAATATTTCTGTGAGCCATGCACCTCCACCGGACTTTTCCCTGCTTCAGAATGACCCCCCACTCACTCTCACATAAATGAGATTTGCCTTCACTCCCCCCTGGCTTTTTTTCTTGGAACAGCTACTTTTACCTTAGTCCATCCCTGGAATCAATCAGTGGACAGATGCTGAACTAGGTGTTTTCAAAGGATGCCCCCTTGAGGGAGCAGCAGCTCTTGAATGGGAGGGTTAATACTGTCCCCCACCACCCTATGCATTCAGCTAAATGAAGGCAGTTGGCCAGAGAGTGTAAAACCGGGGCATGAGGAGTTGGAGAGCGCAGAATGCAGAGGCCAGGATCAGGTACATGCAAAAGTCATTCCCCCACCTTCCCTCTGGCAAAGAGAAGTCTGTTCTGTGTAAAATGACCTGGATGGCTCGTTTTGCTTTCTCTGCCATCAGATGTGCAATTCTGCCCGGATGTAGCCAACTGCTGCCAGCTCGGGGTAGACGAGTACGGCTGGATTGCAGCTGCTGTTGGCTGGAGCCTCTGGTTCCTGACTCTCATCCTGCTCTGCGTGGATAAGATCATGAAACTCAGTCCCGATGAACCCAAGTATTTGCAAGCATGAGACGTGGCAAGCCAGCAAGAACCAGCATCCGCCACGGTCATCCAGGGAAGAGCAGATGGGTTAAGAAGCAATTGAACTGCTTTGCTGAAGAAAGAAAAGGACAGTCAGGCCTCTTATACTAAAAATGGGTCCAGATCCAAGTGAGGCATGGTAGTGCCTTCCCCAGGAGGTTTTATAGCTGATCCACTTGAGCCAACCAAGTCCTGGAGTGGATTCCAGTCCCTTGTAGTAATTTACAATTAGTCCTATGATGCAGAATGCCCCCTCTTTCCTGGATACCTGTACTCTGCTATGAGCTTGCCACCTGCAATTCACCTATCACTAGCCCACATAACACTTACAGAGGACAGTTCAGTACACAGCTTTTGACCGTCGAGCAGACAACAGGTTAGTGAAACTAATTTTATTTATAAAAGACCCACCATTAGCAGCTCCATACTTAAGAGTGTGTAACCTGGGCCAAATCCTCAGCTGGTATGAATTGATGTAACTCCACGGCTTTTATGGAGTTGTCTTCACACAAAAGTTGCACTGGTTAAATTAAAAGTGCGTTAAAACTGATTTATTTAAACTAGTGCAGACTTCTGTGTGGACACTCAAGGCTTGTCTACACAATAAAATTGTGCTGGCTTAATTTAGAACCGATTTAGTTCAGCTAGTGCAACTTGTGTGTGTGGATTCTCTTGAATCAGTTCAGAATTGCACCAGTTTAATTTAAACAATTTTTAAAATTATATATTTAAACCACCGTGAACCCATCTGGACTCACTTTGGTTTAAGAGAGCATCATTTTGTTTTAATAATCAAGATCAACTTAAACTAAATCCAAAAAAGCCACCGTTAAACCAAAGTAAGTGCGTCCACAACAGGTTTGCACCCTTTTAACTAAATCAGCTTAAATTCACACCTCAGGTTCCAACTGTGCAACTTTCCTGTCTAGACAAGGCTCAAGTCAATTAAAAAACCAACCTTTAAGACCTTGTCTACACCTGTGGTGGTGGCGGCATGTAGGGACATGTAGTTCCACAGCACAGTGAAAAGTGGGGAGGCAGTGGGACCTGCAAGGCACTGCTCAGATGTGTAGAGGGCTGGGTAGGGTATATACCCTACCAAGACACCATTTCATACAAGGTAACTCCTCTGTGGAGAGAAACACTGAGCTGAAATTTTAACATCAGGAAATGAAGCATGAAAAAGGAAGGACTTCATTCTTTTGTGGCTTTTTTATTGTGATTTTTTTTTTTAAACATGCGCAGAAATACCAGTAGGAAACAATCACAAAACATCGCTCATCAAGAAAACCTCACCATTTCAACATGCAAAAATTAAACAAAAGCAACAGTCACCTGACAAATATTAGTGTTGGACCTGCCAACTACTCCTTTTCACAAAAAATATATATAAACTTGTATATTTACAAACTTACAGAAACAAAGGATTTGTATTTTGTCGTCATTGATTGAAAGAACAGTGAGTTGACAGTTAAACACTGTAAATTACGGATGAATGACAAATCTTACAGCTATATACACACAATGGTTTTGTCCTGATCTATTATTTTAATGTGTATTGGTCTGACTGCAACATGATGTGTGTTGTCAAAAACACCACATACTGCCTAGTATCTACCTGCTGCAGAACCCTTTCTGTTCTTCGGCAGTTTTAGGGAGATTGTTCTCCAGATTAGAAATAGATCAGCGGCTGCTGGAAGTGGGATTAGCTATGATTTCTGTAGTTCTTTCACTACCCTAGCTAAGTTTGGAAAAAAAAATCACGGCTCTTGATACGGTGCAATTCCACCACAAAACAAACTTTATACACCAGTGTCATGGGGCAACAGCCTCCCATTCTCAGCAAGAGGCAGGTCTGAATTATATTGACTAAATTAATTATTTAGAATTTCTGTTATTAAATGGATATATCCCAGATCCCCACTCCTGTGTAAATTTCTTATGTAGTACAAGGGCCTTGTTTGCAAGCTGCATAAACCCTTTGCATTTGACATTACTAAGAGACAACTACACAGTACAGCATATGATTTTAAATACCTATTTGGTGCTTGATCCATAGCCTTTCAGTTGGACTCACTCCATTGACTACAGTGGGCTTTGCATCAGGCCCTTAAGGAAAATGTAGTCCTGTTTATGAATGTCATGAGTATAATACTACCATCACCAATATGCTCTGGGGTCCTCAGAAGTGGTGGCAGTATCCAAAAAGCTCCTAGGCTACCAGTGCAAACAATTTAACAGTCCCATTTGTACACAGTAAGTTATGATGTAATTAAAACTCTTCTAAAAACAGAGACTGTCAACGAGGCATGTATTACATTTTTGCAATGATGACACGTGTTGTGAGAGACAAGCACAATGTAAAATCTACACACACACACACACACGGCAAATAGCCAACTGGTCTTCCAGTAACAGGACTTCAAGAATTAGACAGCAGTTGCAGAAAGTGCAAAATAAAAGGTTGTATCCAAGGACTCTGGAAATGGGCCTTTTAAAGATAAACAGAAAAATAACTAATGAGCTGTCATATGCACAGCAGGGTACCTCAGAGCTGGTGCACAACAGTGCACAGTACCCAAGTACAACCAAAAGTTTATTTGTGATGTGCCGCTACATTTGTTAGCGTATTTGGGAGGTGGAAAACACATCACCGTAGGATTTATGTTGTGGAGCTGCTAAATAGCTTCTTTCTGACTGACAAAATCACAACAGAAGGTTTATCAATGTGAAGAAACACAACAAATAAGATGTCCAGTTTTCATTTGTAAGCCAAAGACGATTCAGTAGTACAGCACCTTTTACAACTGTGTTCTTTATGCAAAACCATGAAGCATTTAGTCTGCTACAGTCATACTGCTAATAATAAATACATCCGACCAGAACCTCAGCTGATGTAAATCTGCATAGTTTTATTGACCTCCAGTGGGGCTATACCAATATACCCCAGCTGTCCCAACCTTTAGTTTCGGCATTACAAATTAGCAAAGCCAACCAATCTCTCTTTCACAGTACAGAACATTAAGCCCAACTAATTTGTGTGCAAGCTTCATTTTCACCTGCGATAAACCTCACAACTCTTAAGCTAGTACATACTGTACGGGTGTTATCGGATTGTTTAAGATGTTTTAGGTCCCCAAATGTCTAAGACAAAGCATGCTGAAATGAACACGGACTGAACAAGTGATCTATTAAACTGTGAAATAACCTCCCACAGATGACGATGGAAGTCCCACTGCTCAAATCATTTAGAACTTGACTAGTGCACTGCACAGAACCACCTTGCATTGGCAGGAAGATGGACTAAATGCCTTCCCCATCTCTAACCCATGTAATCCAGTCCTGGCCATTAGAACACAGAAAAGGCAAAAAGGGTTGAATTTGGATGGTAAGACAAATAAACATAATTGAATAACCCCAGTGTGAATCTTATGATTGTTGGTCAAACCAGCAGACTTCTATTTGCTTTTGACGAGGGTAACAAAGATTCCCAATTCCAGGCATGAGATGTAGTGCCTATAAAGAGGGAGGGAATATCCAGTAAAGTTGCCATTAGCTTAAACAGAATGAGAGTTCTATGCACCCTAATAAGATGAACAGAGCAGCAGGAGGCTTGCAGCTGATCAGCTTTTCTAATACCACCAAGTGCCATTGAAATAAATGAGCATTAGTCGCAGCAAATGATTCTGGTGTAAATACATTAACTTGCTCTGAAATACAATAAATCCAACTACTGTATATCTGACTAGGGTTTTTCCTTATTCCTTAACTCAAGGCTAACCTGATTAGCACTTCATGCGTGACTCTTCATCTTTCTTGATACCGCTGTTCTGGTAATTACTCACACTACTCACTCACTGTTTCTATCAAGGGGCTGTTCTTTGGGGTTTTACTGAATAGGCTACACATTAATCAATTGCACTTTACAATGATTGCACTTTACAAGTTCACCACAGGGATGAAAGCTGGCAAAACACCAGAGCTTCCTGCATGCATCTAATGTACAGAGTGAAGACAGAGATTAACTTCATAAGAAAAGATGGTCTGTACTGGGACTTCAAGAGCTGGGATTTTTTAAGCCAAAGAAGTTAATAGATTTCATTAAAGAAGTATACTTAATTACTCCCATTATAACCAAGGACAGTAGCAGACATTCATGGGAAGCCACAACAATTATGCTCAGAACTATATGCTCAAGACCTCCTGTATTCCGTGATTCAGAGGTTTCAGCATCTGCCATAGAATTCACTCCTTGCTGCAGATGTGAACCGGTATCTAAATGTTCACTTTAAAAAGAATAAGTTTCCAGCCCTTATGTCACGCTGATAACCTTCCAAATGTGATTGAGCGTAAACAATGCACTACTGTCTTCCTGAGTCTGCAAACAGCTTGAAACAATAGCCGTAGAACTGCCCCTTCATCTAAGTGGGATGTCAACTCTGAACCCTAAGGAGGTCAGTTTAATTGTTCGCAATTAAGTATCAGCATTTCACTGCTGATCATTGTAAAAGAAACATCCAGCTAACTCATTTGTGTTGGATGCAATGGCAAATAATGGGGCAGGGGCTGCAAAATGTTGCTGGTAAGAATTCAACTTCTGCTTCAGAACCTAAAGTCACCTCTGAGGTTTGGTTGACATCTAAAAGTTAGGTCACCCTAGCTACGTCACACGGTGATGTAAAAAATTCAATTCCCCTGAGAGATGTAGTTAAGCCAACCTAAGCCTCAGTGTTGACAGCGCTGCAGCATTTATAGCATAGACATACGGTGACTCAAAGAGGGAGGGAAAGAAGAGATGCATCCATACGTCACGAAAGCTAAAATGCTTCCAGAGTGCCAAAACTCAGAGTCCCCTTCGCTGTCCCACATTCTGAAAGCTCCAACTGTCCCCTCCTCAACTGTGGAAACCTTTAATTTCCCCCTCTGCCAACATCAGCTACACAATTAGGTTTTTGCCATACAAATATCTGCAGCACGTTGAAAATTTAGGGGCAGTATAAACTAAAACAACAACTCACTACACACTGTATTAGTTAGTCAGAAGCCTCCATTTTTATACTTACCAAAAGGTGCCACAGAAGCTTGAGTTTGCCACACTAGAGAACCCCAGAAACCAGGGACACTTGCAACATAATTTAGATCTAGTTGCCAGAGAATACATGGGCTTTTCACATGCTACTGCAATATGGTTCTTTTCAAAAATAGAATAGAATTATTTAAGCAGTCGGCCTGGGCATTTTGAAGTTAACCCTTTGGAAACAATGGATAGATTATATCAACACTCCTCAATGACTTTCTCTTTTCCTTTTTATTCTGGTCACCACTCTTGTTTCTCTCTTTCCCTTCTGATCTTGGTTTCCCTTTAACACTTTCATATTCACTACATAAGATTTGCACAGCACTTTAACCACATAAAAACTCTATAATTCCTAAGTATTGGTGATATATATATATATATATTTTTTTTTAAGAGACAGACATACGTCATCCTACCTTCAATCTTGTGTTCCCATCATAACTCTTTCCTTCTGCTTCTAGGCTCCATAACCACCTCACCCTCCAAACCCTTTGGTCATCTCTGCATCTTGTAGTGTTTTTTGAAACTTCAAGGCTCTATACCCTTTTCTCCAGTTCTCCACCCCATAGGTGCATTCAGTGTTTGTTGTGACAATCCAAAAGTCCTGTGAAACTCCCCTGGCTTCCTAGAGAAAAACATGCCATTTTAATCACTCCCTAGTTTATCTTTCCATAAACTAATCTTTCTTCGCTGATGACTGCATTTTACATGACAGTTCTTTCCCCTCCACTGGCTTTTTTCCATAACATACTTCGGTATCAGAGGCACTTCCAAGTCTAAAATAAACCACATTGCCCACCACATTATTTGATTCTCAACCTTTGGTCCATGGACCATTGGTATTGTATGGAGAGTTGGTTGGTCACATGGTGCTGGCCTTTCCTAGTCTCTTAGGCTGACCAGACAGCAAGTGTGAAAAATCGGGACGGGGGTGGGGGGTAATAGGAGCCTATATAAGAAAAAGACCCAAAAATCGAGACTGTCCCTATAAAATCGGGACATCTGTTCACCCTGTAGTGTCTAGTTATTAGATCAAATTAGTAACAGCTAAACATTCAGCCAAATACTTTCTTAATATTACACTTCCACGTTACACAGGGATGTCAGGCAGTTATGAACGGGAAGTGGAGGTGGTCCACATGACGGTGAATGGGAACAGAGGTGTGCTTGAGGCACTCTCTCTCTGTCAAGTTGTGGTCCACACAAAGACATCGATTGAGAATCCCTGACTCGTAGGGTGTCATTAACGTAATATATTGTACCCAACAGTTCCCAGGATCTGTTAGGAAAATATTCTCTTCATCAGCATGCTCAGAATGCCCTAGCTCAAATCAATACCAAAGCTAGTAAATTTCATTTTCCTTTGTTAATGTTTGTAAGCTCTCTGAAGATATAAAGCACTTTATAAATGCTAAAGTGTTATTTTATTGCAGGCAGACACACAAAACATTGGCATTTGAGTCTTCCGGGGCTTTTCTCTACAGCCGGAAATTCATAGTAGATTGAATGGTAAGAAATAAAGCTTTTAGTATGAAATAAGACTTACGTGTCTCTCACATCAGTAGCGCCTCCCTCTTCTGAATCCATTCTAGAAGAACTGACAGAATAGGCACTCAGCTACATTTTTGCCCCAGTATCTTCCTGATAATCAGGGATTATAATATACTTATTTGCCCTACAAAAGTGAGCCATCACTCAGAGTTTAGGGCCTGATTCTCTATTGCTTTGTGCCTTGTGCAGTCATTTACACCAGTGAAAAGGAGATGTAAAACTCAACCACTCTGATCTGGTAGCATCTTAAACCCACTTGCACTGGTATAAATGACTACACAAGGTACAGAGCAATGGCAAACCAGGCACTAAGTTATTAGTCAGTGTTCACAGTAAGCTGACTGAGACATCACTATGTCATGTAGTGACTCACCAGCACAGACAGGGTCCTCCTAACTCCCATACCTTCGTTCTAAGCAATAGGGACAAAATTTTCCCTCGGTGGTTTATAAAATTTACACCTAAATACACATTTAAGTAGCTAAACAAAAGTGGCTTTTCAGGGATCTTCAACTCTGAAAACCAGATCACTTATTTAGGTGCCTGACTGAAGAGACTTGCATTTGAAAATTTTGTTGCAGAGGACTGCAGTTTCATTGTACTGTGTTGGAATCTGCAGTGGTGCCCTATTCCCACCATCATCAAGGCTATAATTCAAAATCAAGAACCAAATGGCAGAGACTCAAATGCTGTTCACTACATAACTCTCATTTGCTCAAAGCCCACTGAAGTCTTCTGTTGGATGAGGGCCATAGCGAAGGTACAAGAGTACTTATAGCACTGCGACGGCCCCCAGTCTGAGCCAAAGAAGTTACATTACAAATACCATGCTGATTAGTTTGGAACCATTTGTCATATTCATTAAGTTCTAATTGTTCTGCAATCAGCTGAAAATGCTGACTAATGGCGCTTACTACACATCAGCCCTAAGGGACCTACTACATTATTCACTGTATCACCTCACTTCCCCCCCTTTCTTACTTACCGAAGTTCATGCATATGGTATCAACAGAGCCAATCAGCAGAGATTCATCTTCTCTGACAGGGTAGTGTAATTAAAACATCTGTTATATTAAGTGTATAAGAGTAAAACTTAAGGGTAAGGTAATAAATTTGTTAGTCTCTAAGGTGCCAGAAGTACTCCTTTTCTTTTTCGAATACAGACTAACACAGCTGCTACTCTGAAACCTTTTAATATTCAGTTGATTCTCCAATGCTCTAGTAAGTGCAATATTTCAAGTTGTTAGCCTTACCACTCAGGCTGCCATTCTGTCATATCTCAAAAGCTGAGCAGGCCTGAGCCTGAGCAATGCTAAGGATGAGAGATATTCATGGGCAAATAGAAGTGGGATTTTCTAATGTGCTCTGCACACTAGCCTCAACTCTGTTCCCACTGAAGTCAATATTAAAACTCCCACTGGCTTCAGTGCTGAATGCTTCCGAAATCCCATCTCAGAATGCAACAGGTAGTGGTAATGGTGATTTCAGGAAGTGGTGTTCTTCTCTCCCCACCTATTCTGAACCAACACCTTTGAGTAGCGTTAGGAGGCACTGTGTTGCTGGAAATGCTCTCTTTCTGAAGGGACAAATATCCTTCAACATTTGTGGTCACTAAAAATTCTGCTACACTTTTCACCAGAGCAAGATGATTGGCACCAGCATCCTGGCTAAATTCCAATTAGGTGAAACTCCCCTGTAGTTTGTACTGAATAGGGGATTCTTCACTTTGTATCCTGAACGGTTGCAATGTGTTGTGTAAAGGTTCCCACCTTCAACAGCAAAAGTGGAAATGTTGCAATGAGTACAGAACTCATCACTGTAAATGGGTTTATGAATGTCATGACACTTGGGAACTTTTGATAAAATGTGCTCTATAAATATCTGTTACCAACTTATCTGGTATCACTTTAATGAGGGTCACACAGTTTAACCCCTCCTATACCAATCAATCCATAAGTTTGCTTGCTATTCCACTATTTTAAGTGCCAGAATCATTCATAGCTGATAACCCTTTAATTGGTTTAATGTTTGACAACAAAGCTACATCTTTTAAACTGCCACAGATGGTGGCTTAATTCACAACTCCATCTGCTGTTTTCCTGTTGCCAATGCTCAATAATTTCCCGCTTTATTACTATTTCAATGTTTTCTTTTAACTACAGAACCACACTTCATCCAGGTCTGTCTTTTAAATCCAGAACAAGGTTAATGTATTGCTGTATATAATGATACTTTGTTTTGTATACCAGTAGAAGGAAAAGCAAGGTCGCAGTCTATGGTAAATCTAGCTATTGCTCTCAAATTAAACAGCCAGACAGAGAAGCCAATTCCGTCTTTGCCTCAGAAATGACAGGAAAAACCTTAAGGAAATGGCCAGTGGAACATGACACAGGAGTGCCACAAATATAGCGCCACAGGAAACCTGACAACTCTCAGTCTTCAGTCTCTTTTCCATCCTCTCTTGATTCTCATTTCACTGAAACTTTGCTAAGTAACTACCAACAGGCTAAAATAACACAAAACCAAAAAACCCACGTTACATTTCCATAGCGGTTTAGCATACATAAACTGAAGAAAACTTTCACTTCATCCATTCAAACATACTGATCAAGGCAATAGGGAGAGTAGTCTGAACATAAACATCAAGTTATGGGGCAAGAACTACTGAAAACTAAATAGGGTTAGCCATTCCAAGAGAAATATTTGTTTTAAATGCGAAATAAGGCATCAGTAAACAACACACAAAACCAAAACTAAATACTGCAGCCCTGCAAGCTACATAGGCAGAGACCTTTAGTGTGCTGTTCTAGAGTAAGTGCCCTAAAGTCACTTTTCTGTCCGTTGGCCTTCAACAGAACTCTCAATTGAGCTTCTGTTCTGAGGAGTGACTCTTTAAAAAGGCATTGTTGGGTTCCATGTTTCCTGTTCTTCAGTCAATTCCACATACCTGTAAACTCACCCTGGGATCTGAAAGTCAGACTGGATGTTCTCCGGCTAGCACATCATGTGCCAGCAATGCCCCTCTGCCATGTACATTGGTCAAACTGGACAGTCTCTACGTAAAAGAATAAATGGACACAAATCAGACGTCAAGAATTATAACGTTCAAAAACCAGTCGGAGAACACTTCAATCTTAGGTCGATTACAGACCTAAAAGTTGCAATTCTTCAACAAAAAAACTTCAAAAACAGACTCCAACGAGAGACTGCTGAATTGGAATTAATTGGGAAACTGGATACAATTAACTTAGGCTTGAATAAAGACTGGGAGTGGATGTGTCATTACACAAAGTAAAACTATTTCCCCATGTTTATTCCCTCCCCCCCCACTGTTCCTCAGACGTTCTTGTCAACTGCTGGAAATGGCCCACCTTGATTATCACTACAAAAGGTCCCCTCCCGTCCCCCCCGCTCTCCTGCTGGTAATAGCACACCTTAAGTGATCACTCTCATTACAGTGTGTATGGTAACACCCATTGTTTCATGTTCTCTATGTATATAAATCTCCCCACTGTATTTTCCACTGCATGCATCTGATGAAGTGAGCTGTAGCTCACGAAAGCTTATGCTCAGATAAATTTGTTAGTCTCTAAGGTGCCACAAGTACTCCTTTTTTTTTTTGCGAATACAGACTAACACAGCTGCTACTCTGAAACAAAAGATCTTTGGGCCAAATTTAACCCTCATTCACATCTCTGCAACACAATGGTTTTCAGAGGAGTTGCACTGGTGTACGGTGATAGAAAAATGGATCAACTACTGGAACTCAAGCCTGATCTACACTTAACAATTAGATCAACCTAGCTATGTCGCTACGGGCTCTGGAAAATGTTGTGTCCTATGCAATGCAGTTAGGTCACCCGAACTCCCAGTGTAGATGGAGTTCTTCTGTTGACCTCTTAGAGAAGCAGATTAAATACATCGATTGAAAAACCTTTTCTGTTTGTAGCATAGCTATACTCAATGATTCTGTTGACATGTGAGCAGCAGCAGAATCCAGTTCACTCTACCAGAGCTTACCACTCTACAGAGTTACAAGGAGTAAAAAGTAACACAAAAATAAAACACACCCTTACTTCTGACACTAGAGCAAGATCTGACTGAATGTACATGAGGAGCAGATTTGCTGAGCATGAATTTTTACAGTCATTTTTCTGACATGAACTGCACTTCAAAGAATGTTGTGCATGCACAGGGGAGACCAGGCACCCAGCAGCCAAGTCCTCTCCATGCTTCCGAACCATAGAACTGCTCTGAAAATTGTCCTTTCTAAATTTAGGTTTCCCCTTTCTTCCTTAAGCTTTAATCTCTAGCCACATTGGAACATGTGAATATCAAGAGGCTGGTGATAGTGATGTACAGAATTTCCTTTTCCGCTTTACATTTAGTATAAAAAGTACTAGAAATAGGCAAAAGATGCCCAAGACACAGGGGTGGCAAGACTTTCAAAAATGGGAGCCTAAATTTATGCTCCTCTGTCCATACTTAGACACCTAAATAAGTGTGGACATAGGAGCACAACTTCTGGGGCTTAATTTCAGAAGTCTTGGTCTGAATGTAGAAGTAAAAAGTGAGCACCTTGGGTGAAGCTGCCACCCTCCAAACACTGGATATGAATCCTTGCTGCGAACTGTCCTGACACTGGAGCAAGAGGACTGGTCTTTGAAATATCTCCTCTCCCCTGAAGTCCAGATTTTGAACACTTTCTGCTATGAAGCCTATCTGTCCACCAACGTTCCCTTTTCTGAATCACACGCTCACAGAAGCTATGCAGTGTTTCCTAAGCAAAACTATCTTTGAAACTATCACTGGACTATTAGTATAATCTCCTTGTGAATTATGTTGTATCATAGGGAGGCATGGGAAACACATGAAAACCTCTATGCGATCAATTACATAAAGCGTAGGTCTAAAATATTTCGGTTAGTTCCAACAACTAAGTATCAAACAGGCTAGAGGTCAGCACTTTTGACAAAAAAAAAAAATCTAGCTTTCATTTTGCCAGTTTTTCTTTCTTTCACCTGTATATTCCAAATTGACCACTGACTATACACATAATAATTCCAGGAAAATTGTGAAGGGTTATGAGAGCGTGTAGGCTTCTGCAAAATAGAATGGTGTAAGCATGGAATTAAAATATAAGCATTGGTAACACTGCTTCTTCTGCATGTACATACTAGCCAAGTGCTCAATGGGATTGATGAGATTCATTAACATATGCTTTATATTTTACCCTTTGTTCGTCCACAAAGCTGTAACACAACAGTACAATAAAAAGGACAATTGACAAAACCAGACACCTAGTTGGCCTAGGTAACCAATCTCCCTCATCTTGAAACTCACTGTTTTCCTTCTCAGGTTTCCTTTTTAAAGGTGACTAAAAACATTACAATTGGTTGGTAAACATGTACGTGATTAGTACTGGATCATTTGCCTAGATTCTAAAGAGGAAATACACATCTTGGCCCATCTGTTTCAGACAGTACTCTTTTCTTGCACCACATGAGCCACCTAAATCTTCAACAATTCAGCAGTTGCAGAAAGTCTGTACACAACCCCTTTGTGTTACGGCCATTCTTTTGAGTGAAGCATTGGACATCTTCCATGGAGGGTTTTAAATGGCATTGGGAGACAGAGGACCATATATAGATGGTGAATAGCAAATAAGGTCTCTAGCAGGTCTGAGAGCGGTACTCGGGCACAAACCTGTTACATGTGTTTTCCATTGTACTTCTCTATGAACACTTCAGGTCTTAAAGAGGGACTTTCATACTAGAGAAAGCTTAACAGACTAACTTAAATCCTTCACCTTTCTCAAGTTGTTCACAGTGTTTAAACTGGGAAGAAAAAGTGCTTGTTCCCCCATCCCTACAAGTGATGATTTACTCCAACGTTCTCTCTTACACCACATGCTGCAGTGAGGGTATGGCATAAATCACCTATCCTCCCATCCATTTCAGAGCTATTCTTCCATAATTCTTACTTATGTTTGCTGGTTACAGTATTTGCATTTAATAAAGATTTTACACCCAACAGCCCATTTTCTCCTGGAGTGAACTCAGAACACTATATTAATGATTGCACAATGTACCAATGATCATGTATTAATAGCACAATGTATTAATGATACCATAAGCGGAGTGATGTCGGAAGCACAGTAATCAGACTTCACTTCAGGTTCTAGAAGGAGAATCTGGGCTGTGAAGGACGGAATTTTCAATGAAACACCCAATAAACAGCCTTCAGTAATATCAAAACATACAAATACTGACCCAAGTACATTTCTCACCCTGCTAATGCTCTTGTTTTTCAAATTTGCTTCAGTGTGAAAGTCTCTCTTTAAAGCATCCTTAGGGTTTGCTTTTACAAACCATTGTATGAAACCAGTGTTTCATCCATTATGTTTGTACCAGGGATGACATGTTATACACTAAGTCAATAGGTAAATCTTGAAGAATGTCATATTAAAATATTTAAAAAAATATAAAAATTCAGTGACCTGATGGCTCCGCTGGTCATAACCATACAGGCATCAGGATTAAATTCAATCTGGGCTCATGAAGGCTTGGAGCACTGGCTGGGGGATTGATTATAAACCTCAGAATTTCACTTAGACTGCAAGTGCATAGCCTCATAGTTACCCTACCATAACAATGCTATCTATGCATACTATACCAATGCTTATTCAAGTATCAGCCAAATAAGGTATCTATATGAGGCAGATTCAGACATACCCCAAAGCCACCTGCTTGATGACCCCTTTTGTGGTCCATAGTTCAGACCATTCATTACTACCCTTTGGTTCTGTTTGAAAATCCCAACTCCTAGTATCAAGTAGTCAAGAACATCACTGTCTCAGTGAGAGACTCCTAAGCCTCCTGACCGATATTAACTTACACTTTCTCTATGCCACCATTTTAGATTTAATTTGATGTAAGTTAAAAATAAAAATACTCCAACAAACCAAAATTTAGTCAGAATTTTCACTTGTATTATGCAGGTTACAATTGTGCAATGGCCAAATATTAGTAAACTCATAGCTAATTGTAAATTAAACTCTGGAAAAATAATAACAGACACTCCAAGACATGTACCATCATTACTGTGCCCCTTCATCCATGGGGTCAGTAGGAACAGATAGAAATAAAATAACGGTCTCAAACAACAAATCTAAGCTTATGTTAATATTCTAAATGTCTTTGCCCTAAGTTTTATCTTTTGTAAGATTCAGTTTCACTAGATATGACTGAGATCCCAGCATAAGCTGTGGTTTATGGTAAATGTATACCTAGTGCTGGTAATCCTGCATCACCCAGGCTGGCTTGCTTTCTGGCCACACAGCAAACTACAGATTAGTATATTTTATCCCTCGTCTTGTGAAAGCATATAGTATGAAAGTATTTATGTTTAGAAGACAAACGTACATACTTATGCTCCAAAATTCAACTGTGACTAAGAATTCTCAACTAGATTTCAATGTATTTTTAACAAAATAAATATCCAGCCTTTTCTTTTTGGACATTTTGCTTTTCCACTCTGAATGAGTTTCCAGATATATTCTTGGATTTAAAAAGGCCATGGTTTTACTTTGCAAACATGAAGATGAAGGGACACTTGAAGCTTCAGCACCAGAAAAAAACGAGGAGGAGTGCAGAGAGTAGCTCCATTTGAAAACACAGAGCTCTAACAATTATTGTTCTGGTTTGTTACAAGTAGCTCAGAAATCCTTTTTTCCCCCCCTAAGTAGTCTTACTGTTATTGTCATTAAGGTGATTTCCCGTTCTGGATCACACCTTCAATGTCTCCGATCCTATATAGTTTGTAATCCCGCAAAGCAGCAACACGAGCCACTTCACTAAAAACACTGGAGAGGTTAGAATTCTTGTAATCTCTCATCAAATGTTAATTCAGTCCATCTTGCTGGTAACAGGAAAGCTTTGCCTTCTTCTTTAAGCAAGGTGTCTCACCGTCTACTATTCTTGGTGGGGGTTTTGTGTGCGCGTGTGTATTTTTTTAGGGTTAGCTTTTGACCTAAAGTTTTATTTTGTTCATTAGATCAAACCAAAGAGGGGCACAGTAATGCTAACAGATTAAGCAGGATAGCCAGCTCTGACAATACCACTTTGGCCTCCCTCTCCCTGCCTCCACACAAATCTCTCTCTTTCTCCTTCTGTTGCTGCTCTTTTCTGAAGTGTAATCTCTGGCGCCGTGGAAGTTTACTCTGATGACAGAAGAAAAACGTTGCTGATTTCCTTTGAGTCTTGCTTCCATAGGAAGCAGATACCTGGCAGATTTGCAAGAGCATGACAAATCAGCTGTGAAAGTTCTGAACTGTTGTCTGTTTCTGTGAGAGTCGCAGAAGCTCCTCTCTAATTGCTTTTATGAGAGACGCCGAGGAGTGACCAGTTTGGAGGTCCTCATTGGAACTGGTGGTGTAGCAGAGCCCCTGTCCCTGAAGGCTGCTGTGTGGAAGATGAGCAGGTGGTGCTGAGGGCTGTCTGGCCGAAGTCCTCTGCATCTGGAATACTGGTGAGGAAGAATATTCTTGATGTCCATACATGTGTGTCTGCAAAATGGAAAAAAAAAAAAAAAGTGATTGTTCCTCCTATTCAAAATAAGATGAGCTTGAGAAAGGAGAAGAAAGGAGAAAGACAAAAGGCAGAGGAGAAAGAGAAAAAGCAGCATGGAGATATGTCTAACCCCTGCTAGTTCCCTACTGCGTGAAAGGGTGATTGTGCTTGTGAAGCACAAAACAAATAAGTTGCTGGCTTGTCCTAAGTTCAGGAATTCTCATTTTCTCTTCTAAGGTTTACAAAAATTTGGCCATTCTCTAATGTCTGATGTTTAAATACAGAAAAGATGGGAGAAAGTCACGAAGGACTGTCTTATGGATAAGGTACTGGACTGGACTTGGTTTAATTCCTCTCTCTGCTATCAACTTCCTGTTGGCCCCTGGGCAAGTCACTTAATCTCTCTGTGCTTCAGTTCCCCATATCTGTAAAATGGGGATACTAGTACTTCCCTTTCCCTACTCATTTCTGTCTTGTCTATTCAGACTGTGCAATCTCCAGGGCAGGAACTGTCACCATGTGTTTGGACAGTGCTGAGACCAACAGGGTCCCATATTAGTAAAAGTAGAACTAGAAGAAAGACTCAGCAAGAAAAATTTCATTTTTCCACTCTCTAGAGTTGTTTGAGCTACACAGTTTCAGAAACATTGCCTTGGTGTAGGCCCAATTGTCCCAAATTAACAAGGAATACATCCTGTTTTTGTTCTCTAGTGCTATTTGCTTAAGAAACAAAAGAGGGTCTTAGTTTAAGTGGGGGAGGAAAAGAGGGGGACCCTAGTGAATAAAACTGTATTCATTAAGCAAAACAATAAATTCTCTGTAGTCTCTTTTAATGGCTCTCAAACTGTGAATGGAGAAATCTGGCAAAGCAGTTGAAACTAGTAATGGACGACAACTTAAGAATAGGCTTGGGATTTTTGTTAAAATGACAATCTTGAAATCACAGTCATCCTCATAATATGTAGGATGCTATCTTGCACAGCTCATGTATAGTGCAGCTGGGTTTTTTTGGGGAAAGGAGCTTTGATAGGAAAATTAAAGGATTTATGCTGGATAAAGTAGGACTTTTTTCTGTTATAAGTGGTATCCCATCTTGCTTGTGAGAAAGAAACAATTCCAGTTATTGGAAATAAATTAATTGCTGCTTTGATTTTTCAAAATAGAGGCATCCCGGCCAAATGCACTAAAATAATTCTTACCTGCAGTCTTTGGTTAGCAGACTTGGCAGGTAGTCTAATTCTATATTGAAGAGGGACAGGTTCTATGGTCCCAATTGAAAAAAGCAAACAAACTCCATTTGACACTGAGGTTTTACCAGCAAATTAAGCTATTTTCAGAGTACATTAACATTAGAAGTCACTATATGATTCAGCTTCTTACCTAGTAAAAAACAGTCAGTCAATAGTATACTGCAGGAATGGTTTCTTGGTGGAAGTAAAAGAGAATGTTTGCTGACTGTGGTTGTTGATTATTTTAGTTTTAAAGTTGCCTAGATGTTTTTTAATATCTTATTAAAAGCACAAGTGGCTACTGTTGGGTTCTAAACAAGTCTGAGGCTATAAAAACGGAGACACACTAGCTCACAATGCCACCAATAAAATGGATTATGCCAACCACTTGAAGATGATCTACCAGTAAAAAGGCACAAGGATTTGTGCAAGTAGTTTTAGTCTATTATTTTTTCCTTTTCTTATCAAAACAAAGATGTTTTCTACCGTACAGATAAGTATCAAAGTAACATGTACTGCTGTTAAGTGTTTACCCTACTTCACTGATGCTTTCTCAATGAGAATTCTTTCCTCCTTCATAATGCGCTCTATTTTGACACAGAAAGAGTACCAGTGATGGCTGTATTTTACTATTTCCTAAAAGAAATATAACAACTTGTTCTAGCTATCCAAATCCCTCTGAAATCAATGGAAAGCCTCCCACTGACTTCAAAGGAGTCTGTATCAAGCCTTCTTGGATTAGCTTAGTGGAAAAGTAGGATGAAGCGTAGTGACCTGCTTGCTGATTTTGGGTCAGGAAGCAAGACTGAAGACTCATATCTTAGCATATTCCAGAGAAAATCTTCGAGAGTAAAGACTGTGGAAAGCAGAGGTAAGAATACTGTAAGGTAACAGAATCCATCACAGGAACACGAAAGAATCAGAACCCACCTGTGTCAACCAGGGAAGAAAATATTCTAGTTCTAACCTTCCTAACTGTGGAGGATAATGTCAGAAATGTGTGTTCATATGAGAGAGACAGAGTGAGCGAGCGAGAGAGCAGGAAGAATGTTGGTGAAAGGGTCCCAAGCATCCAGGAAACATGACACCTGAGGAACGCAACTGTAACAAAGAAAACTTTTAAAGATGTCATCTTTCCAAAGAGGAGAATTGCAAAGATCTGAACTAGCGGAAGAAATCAGTCTGTGAAGATACAATAGAAAAAAACTTCCTTTCTGTTACAGGGAACTGTCAGATTACGGCACGGATTTAGCATTTTTTTCTCTTTTTCCGTTTAATTACACTTTGTAAGAAGGAGGGAAAGAACAACTGCCCCACTAGAGAGGCACACTAGGCATTCACGTGGGCTCTGTGACAAGCAACAGAACCGATGTTCTGTAGGGTGTGACAAAGTTCCTCCTCTGCCTTGGTGGGTCCTGCGCTTATTGGCGGATTTTCTCGCCTCAGAGGTTCACGTCAGCCCTCAGTTTGGCCACTTTCACGGCTCAAATCTGCCGTTCACTCCGTTAGCCTCATCACTGGCCAGCGTGGGGAACGGAAGAAGAACAATCCCCGCAGTCTCTGATGATCCACCTAGTGGATCGGGGAACAGGCCAGAGACCTTCCCCTCTGGTGGAACCCACAGTCCAGTTCAACTCCTCCAGTATCGAGTAGGGAGTTGGAGGGATGAGGAGAACCCAGGCCCGCCCTCTAGTCCGGGTTCCAGCCCAGGGCCCTGTGGATTACAGCTGTCTACAGTGGCTCCTGTAACACCTGTGTGACAGCTACAACTCCCTGGGCTACTTCCCCATGGCCTCTTCCCAACACCTTCTTTATTCTCATCACAGGACCTTCCTCCTGATGCCAGATAGCGTTATCCTCAGTCCTCCAGCAGCATGCCCTCTCACTCTCAGGTCCTTGTGCCTCTTGCTCCCAACTCCTCGCACACACCACAAACTGAAGTGAGCTCCTTTTTAAAACCCAGGTACCCTGATTAGCCTGCCTTAATTGATTCTAGCAGCTTCTTGATTGGCTGCAGGTGTTCTAATCATCCTGTCTGCCTTAATTGTTTCCAGAAAGTTCCTGATTGTTCTGGAACCTTCCCTGTTACCTTACCCAGGGAAAAGGGACCTACTTAACCTGGGGCTAATATATCTGTTTTCTATCACTCTCCTGTAGCCATCTGGCCCGACCCTGTCACAAGGGTTTTAGTCAATGTTATAATCTGCACAATTTTTTTTTTTTTTTTTTTAGCAAACTGAGAAAACCTCATAAGCATCTGCATACAGACTGTAGCAGTCAGAAAGGAAAAAGAGCAGGGAACATAATTAAAATGTTACCACAGTTGACTAAAGAAAAGGATGTTTACTGAAACCACATTAGAGCGACAGGTGCCTATTTGAAATGGTAACAAGAGCTGCTAACTGAAAATAAGGGCAATAAAATCCTTTTAAATGGGTCCAGAAGCTTTGAAATGCTCGCTAACCACTCAGACAACTGATGGGAGAAAATGAAGAGACTGTCTATCAAGGAAAAAATTATTTAATGACAATATAGAGATAACATTGGAAGAGTGTATATGATAGGTATTGATGGCTGAAACAAACAACTGTTTACTTAGCATCTTGCAAAATGGGGCTCTGATCCTGACTGGAGTCTGAGCAATACTGTAATACAAGTAATAAAATAATAAAGATATAATGGTCCGTAAGCACTTGAGAAAAAAGCCCTGAAGACCGATAAAACTAAAGTCACTTGAGCTGCCTGGGAAAAGGGCTGAAGGACAAATTATGAGAGCTGTCAAACCAACATGGACCCTGAGATACCACTGGAAGAGGCATGGAACAGAGCCTGTAAGATCTCTCCGCTGAGTGCCGGTCCAGGTGTAAATGAGCATTCGGATGCTTACCTTGACCAGAATGGAATGAGTTACTTGGATATCACATTCCTAAGCACGGAACAGGGGTACAGATATCTAGCTACATTAGACAAACAGACCATTTTGGCCTTGTTAGCTATGTTTTGCATAGCATGAGGAGAGTCATATTTACATCCTGTCTGATTTTCAGAGGTGTTGAGCGCCCACAATTCCAACTGAAGTTAATAGGAAGTGCTCTGCATCTTTGAGAATCAGGCCCCAATCCTGCTTAATTTTGATTTTGTTGAGCCTCTCAATATTTTTATTAAATACACCTATTTTAAGACAACATGGAATATGGATCATGGTGATTGCTAGTGGGGACAAATGCTGGTGGAAGTACACAAAGGGAGGAAATTCTCTTCCTCAGGGAGGGGACGAATTTGAACAGAGGTGACAACTTGAGAGTGGGGCGGACAGCCAGAGCATAAAGGGGTTATCTCCAAAAGGGTACCTCGAGAAAGCTGGCATAAGCCAGTATGGGTAGAGGAATGGTTTAAAGACCAACTGCATGAAATGCTGGTGACAGGTATCCACATCTTTCCTGAGAAAGACAATACAGTAGCTGAAACATCACAACGCTTATAGTTTAATCAGAAATTTCATCTTCTGGAAGCAGTATTCTGTCAAATCATGGTGCCTGTCCGGTTGTATAGGTAAACTAACAGATATGTTGTTGACAGGTGAAAGGAAAACACCTTGTCCAGAAATCTCTACTGCTGTACACGACACATCTAAATCTACGTTCAGTACCCAGATTCTCTGCCCTTATGAACTGGTGCAGCTCCATAGAAGTAATGGAGCTGTGCCAATGCATGCCAGCAGAGAACCTGGACCATTTACTTCAGTGCTTTCTACCTGCAATTATCTCAAATTAAAGAAGTGCATGGAAAGCAGACTCGACCTCTGCTGGAGCTCTGGGGTAGAAGTGGTGAACTGTAACCAGAACACAGTGGTTAAAGGCCTTGAGTGAGGAAGCGGTTAGGGAAGAGTGAGTGAAAGAGGTTAGAGAAGCGGAGGTGAAAGAATAGCAAGCAAGAGAGGTTAGAAGAGCTAGTGAAGGTTGGAAGAGCAAGCGGAGGTTGTCAGAAAAGCAAGTGAAAGAATCATCGGAAGAAATTCCAAACAGCAACGAAGGCAAAATCTGAACATATCACTGCTTTAGAAACTATATAAATGTGAAACAGTACTCACTGCATCTCTCCTAGCACATTCATCCTCTCCACGATAGTGGGGCCACCCTGGTCCCCCCGGCTGGCCATGCCCTGCTCTGACTGAGGGAATCTCCACTTGTTGGGCTCCGATTCTGCTAGCAATTCCCACCTGAGTGAGGTGCTGTATCTGAGAACCTTAAAAGCAAATATTGGTTTTTCATCTTTATACACAGTAAGTTTGCAGGGCAGACAAATGACAAAAAGGTAACATATAATTTTTTGGGGGAGGCAGGAAGAAAAAGAAGCTTAGTTTTTGTTTAACACACAAATCAGGATCAGCAGACAGAAGAATACCAATGCAGATTGGAGAAGGGAAATGCATTTACTCTGGTGCAGCTCACTCAAAATTTGGTATTTTTCATTACCTTTCATTGATAACAAACATCACACATACATGCACATCAGACACTGAATGTACATCTCAGGTATATGCCAGTCATTAAAACAAAGACTACAGAAAGCCCTTACAATTTTAAATGCTGGTGATCTGGCAGCAAAAAGGAGACATTTGCTATTGCACCAACAGACCAGGAAGACCCTAAGTCTGCACACTGTTCTCTGTTCCATCCCTCACAGCCACAACATGAATGGCTATCCCTGTATATGGTTTTTCCTGCTTTCATTTGTGCTTAAAGATTAAACAGTACTGACATTAACCAACGGGAAGGTCAGTACACAGCTTACTTCCTTTATTAACTCAGCCTGGAACCTAAATCCACTCCCTTCCCACTGCTTTCTGCTGAATGCCAGGACAGCTATCATCATTAATTGCAAGAGAGACATTTAGCAACATGCCAAGTTTACTTTTCCCCAAATTTTCTCTTATGATGGGCCAAAATTTTTCTGTAAATACATTAGGAGCGAAATAACTTTAAAGATCTGCAGATACCTCATTGAAAACTTTGAAAAACAGGAGCTGTTGATACTTTGTGACTGTGTGTTTTGTGCGGGGGTGGGCACATAGACAGGTTGCCTAACTTGCATGTAATATTTACTTTACTCTTCTTTCCTTAAAATAAATTTTTTAAAAATTATAAAACTGATATTTGGTTGTTCTTATATCTTAATTGAAGGATAAAAACTGGTTATTTGAGTTCACCAGAAACAAAAACTCGCAGCTGATCAACCATAGAAACTTAAGGAACAGTTTACATAATATATTAAATCATCTATGAAATAATGAACCCCCTCACCACCATCACTTTGCACAATTATAGGGAGAGGAGAGCTGCAGGTCAAAGTTAATTCTCTGGACTACAACATGGACATGTCTAATTTAGAAATTCTTGAGCACTCCTATATTTTCAGTATTTTAATTCCCTCTCTTTTGGAAGAAAGTTAATAGAGACATTTACATGAGAACAGAATCTTTGTTTCTTAAGAGTTCATCAGCTCCTGCCGTTTAAACCCAATGTGAAGTTAGAACCTTGTTTGCTATGGAAATTGTCTCACAGTCAGGAAGATGATTTCATGTGGTACAGATAGACTCTTCAGATACTGTTTTTATGCAAATGTCCCTAGTAAGAAAAAAGAAAAAAAAGATGCAGGATAAATAGGCAAAATTTTGCTGAACAGAATATTTTCTCCAGAAGGCATCAGTTACCGTTTAACTTACCACAAAGGAAATACTGCGGTAACCTGTGAAAAGTCAACATTCACTGAACTCTTTTTGAAATGCTGAAGTTATTTCCTATTCTAAGGCTACCTTTTAACTACAAAAAAAAAAAAAAGGGTGTTTTTAACCATAGGATAACTAATACACATTAGCTATCCCACTGAAAAATCCTAGTGGCACTGTAGTTTTTACCACGAGGCAGCGAGGCTCAGGCCTGGGTATGATGATGATCTTGCCTTGCAAGCTAGCAGTAAAAACTACAGTGCCCTGTCTCCATTAGGGGATAGCTAGCAATAGTTAGTTGGCAGTGAAAACAAAGCCTAAGTTTGGAATATGCCATCTACGGTGACCAGATGTCCCGATTTTATAGGGCCTGTCCTGATATCAGAGGCTTTCTCTTACACCAGACCCTATCACTCCCCACCCCAATTTTTCACACGTGCTATCAGGTCACCATAGTACCACCTGATGGCAAATGATGACTTTTAGTAGGGACAACTATATATGGAACATATTGGAAAAAGGTGTAATATTCCAGTGCACATTCAGTATAAACCCAAAGTACCTGCAGTGCTTCCTACTGGTCGCGGCCGTGCCACCGATGGCATTTCTTCTGGGTATAGCCCTCTGGAGGAATACTGAACATCAGATTGTTGCTGGTCTGGGTGCATTAACTCTGCAGGCTGAAGGAAACCCGGGCCAAAACTTTGCCTGTTGGCAGAGCAACATAAGATCACACTGACTGATCTTTCCACTGTGAAAATATTTACACTTGTCCCTTATACTTAACCCTATTATGATCACTCATGCGTATTTTTACCGTAGCTGCTACAAAAAGAATTAAACTTCATTACCATAATCCTCTTTCGTAACATGCACTTCATAAGAATAGGCTTGTACAAAGACTAACACAGGAGTTTGAACACAAGCATTTTCATGGATTGGGATGGCTTCACTGCACTGAGAAGGGTTTGAAAAAAAGGAAGATTTACTTTTTCGCTGAGGAAAACCATCATCACTACTACCTCAAAGCGACCACGGAACAGGACAGAGTCAAATTCACTACTAATGTAAGCAGGTTCATCTAACTTCACTGACTTCAGTCGAAACACACCTGCGTAATTTAGGGACCCAAAAACCCTACTAACTAATGTTGCTGAGTCAGGGGCTTGGATCTAAATCAACAGGAAGAAAGTGCAAAATGTAACATGTACTTGGCAAACAGAGATACCATTTGGTTTATGGGTACTTCCCTAAGTGTTATGAATATTTGTTGTGTTGAGCTCTAGAAATTTTCAAACATCCTCTGATTATATATGATACATCGCACCATGTCACGTTGTGTCGTGACACAGGTCAAGAGAAGGTATGTTAACATCCCTACTTCCTGCAGTGCGATTATTCAAAGGCAGTCTCCACCAATGGTGATAATCATAACTCCACAATTGTTTGCTTACCAAGCGTAGTTTAAGGTGACTTAGCATTAATAAAATGTGTCAGATTGACAGCACTGGAGAGGAAAGCCTATTCACTGAACTGTTATACCAGTGTGACTCACCCTGAGCTGGAGACATCACATTTAAGGATTAGCTTGATCTCCACTGTCTATCGAATTCTCAGTTTCTCTGCTGAGTGTGTCGACATGGTGCCAATCAGTGCTATTGTGAGAGTGCTCTCTGTGACATGGACTCCCATTTAGCTATACTCTCGATCCTGTAATGAGCTCTGCAGGAACTCATGTGCCCAGATTGAGCATTTTACAGGACTGGGACCCAAGTTTCTATACTATGCTCATCACCCTGGTGTCTGAGCAGCTTTTTCCTAGGAATTGGGCTACTTATTCTCCCTAGATTTTTATTCCACTCATTAACATGGACCACTAAATAGTCATCTGATTGTATCTCACTCAAGCCACTGCTGACCTGGGGAGCATTTGAACCAGTGACCTACATAAGAAAGGCTCAGAGGACTGCATGACTCAGAAAGTTGGTAATGGGATGTGGAACCTAATAGAGAGAAACCAGTAATTTAAAATACAATATATTAGTCATTTAGGATACAGCCTAACAAAGAGTTCTGAAGGGTTCAAGAGAAACATTTTTAGTTTGGAACAGCCACACTCTCCCTATATCCCATGGACTTGTTCCCAATTATCTACTCAGCAACTCCATTGAAGTGATTTGGAACCAGCTTTCCAAACATCATGGGACATTAAAATGAATGTCTGAAAGGGGTTTAATGATGCCTATTTGGGGTTGTTATCTGGGGACCAGTAAGAGTGCAACAGTGAGAGAAGCGCCCATATGGTATTTCATGCCTACACCACCAACCTGGAACCTTATAATCAATAATCTATTAGAATCATTTTAGATGTTTCCTTTCAAAGGAAATATCCTCTGAAGATTACAGCTGAGGGTATTATTTTTGTGCAAAATTATTTTTTGAGGGGGGTATTTCCATTACTGTTGCTCTTTCTGTAGATGAAAGAAGTTCATGTTTAACATCTCTCCTCAAGCCTCCCATTATAATAAATGATGGTTTTAACTACTCTTTACCACTAGTCAGAGATCCATGACAGATGATGCAAAATGGATACCTGTATCATTACCTAGCTATTGCTGGTCCTAATTTGGATCAGACAGACTTTCCAGTCCTGGTTTCTATTTTCCAGACCAGCCTTCCATCTGGCTTCTCTAGTTTCAATGGAAAGGTTTCACTTCTAGCCAATTTAATTGGAAAAAACCCTTTGCAAATCAATTTTTAGATTTAGACATTCTCAGCATGCTCAAGATCAGTGTACGTCTATTGCATGATGCAACATTCATACCATGATAATGGCTGCCAAGTCCCAGTATCAGCACAGTAAGTAAGTGACCTAACTTAATATGTTTTGCCTTTCTGCCCAGGTTGGTTCCAGCCCATTAAATATGTTGATTGCATTAGTATAGAGAAAAGGGAACAATCTGGTTTCCCAATCACTGTTCCGTGCATTGGCTATTTAAGCCATTGGACTGTGACGTTAACAATGTCGACCTGTAGTGATTTCAAAACACTCCCCTTCCTATTTCTATAGGTTTCTGCATTGTTTCTACCAGTTTCATTAACTTTGTCTTCAGGAAATGAGTGTAACCTTCTTTACTAGAATACAATATATTTCTTCCCTGCTCCGTCACGATGTAAAATGAAGAAGCCGTGGTATTTTATACGGGTTTTAAAGAAACCTTCCTGTGCAGGTCAATGAAGTTGCAGGTTGTTACTTTAACCCTGTGGCACTAGCAGGTCCTGGGTTTCCACCACCACCACCACCTGTGGTATTAATGTTTAACTTAAGGAAATTCAAACTGCGGGTATCAAGGGGCCCATAGCCTTTTGAAAAAGTAATACACAGTGAAGGTACTGCCTTGTTCAAGGATTTGATAACTGGCTACGGAGCCTTTCACTATTAGCCCGCCTCTCTAAATCTGAGACAGGTTGAGAACGAATGAAAATTGTTAATAATTGATGCCTAGTGGTGATCTACATACAGTGAGCTGGTGATCTCAGTACAGTTTCTAATGTGCTAGCGTCGCAATCACAAAATCATCTTCTCACGTCATGATTGGCCGTATCAGCCAAGACCTCAAAGAGCAAATGTGCATGGGGACTAAATTCCCCTCTCCCCTTCTAGAGGTGATCCTTTCAGTCTCAGTCCCATGGGCAGGGAAAAACTGTCCATCCCCATTCTGCAGATAGAGGTTTTCAGTGCCTAGGACTGTCAGCACAGCCCTTCTCCAAGAACTATATTCATTTTAAAATAAATAAAATAAGGAAGTAATACACTATGTACAAATCAGACCCCAACTTTCTCTTGGAGCTTTGTCCTGAGGAGAATTTGTGCTCTGACACATCTGTCTCCAAGGTTAGCAGGTGATCTTCCCTTTACTGGGGTAAGCTTTTGGGACTGTAACTTGCTCCCACTTGATAATGTATATTGAACATTCGTGATTATATGGGAATTAAAGGGAAAGCCAAATAGTAAATTTGGAGTTGGGAGGGAAGGGAGGCATTTATCAGTTGTAAACCTACGAGGAATAATGTTTCCCTTATATATCTACATAGATTGGGATTTTCTCACCTCCTTCTTCATATGAGACTACCACAGCAGGGCCAGGAGAGCCTACGAGATAGATCCCCACTGATTTTATACAGGTGGGCTTGCTACCAGGCCTTCTCTGAGAGGCCCCCTTTGCTCTGGAATTTATTCCCCACTTGGCCCAAAATAAATTGAATCTCTTAATCTATAAGGCATGCAGGGAAGACCATTTATTGACAGGGCTTTTCAAGAGGGCAGAGGGAATGGACAAGAGGGAGTCTTTGTGTGGAGTGAAGTACACTTGGTTGCTCTGATTTACTGTTGGTTAATTTAATTTTTTTTATTATTAACATCTGACATTTGAGCATGGGCAGTGTTCCGCTATTCATTCAGCATCTGGCACAAACCTTAATCTCCCCTAACTACCACAGTGCTTTTCCATCTAGCTGAGACTGCAAAGTATGAGCTTCCTATAGCCCGCTGCTGCACCATGAGCAGAGCACTGAGAAATACGGAAGGGATCATACAGTTCCTTCCAAACTTCTCTTCAAGCACGTGTCCTCAGAATATGGCTAACTTCCCATCTCTGGCATGAGAACTGCAGGGGTGTATCCATGAAGTTCACAAAGGACTGGGGCCTGTATCTCCATTTGTGCAGTAGAATAAAAAGAGTTAACAAGCATGGAGTTTCCATATGTTTAACCATTGCAAAAGTGGCTGCCCAGCAACAAAGAAAGCATTCTATCATTGGCATACAGCTTACACATGTTATATGAATGAAACAAAGACAGGAGAAGCAGCTTAGTGCAAAGGAGAGTGCACTGGACTGGTATGCAGGACACCTCTATTCTGGGCTCCACCTCTTTGTGCTCCATTTGCCCTCACACCCTTTGTCTGTCTTGTCTGTTTAGAGTGTAAGTTCATTGGGACAGAGACTCTCTCTTAATACGTGTTTATACCAAGAGTGTCAAATCTACTCAGATGAGAGAGTTTAATTACTTATTTAATTATGGCCCATGGCCAGGATATAAATTCAGAACTTCATATTCTCCTCAATCCACAGTGCATCTCTCACTGACATCAGTGAGAGAGGTCTGCGCAGAGATTAAGTGAAAGATACAGACAGCCTCTATGTAGTAACTAAACTTTTATTTATTAGCTATTTATTCAGCAACTTTTTGACATATTCAGCATCATTCATTGAGATAATCAGCTCCCCTTTGGGCCGATGCTACTCCTGCCAGGTGTTTTTCTTCCTTCCCCACCCCGCCCTTCTCTTAAGTCTTTCATTCTTCCTTCTGCTCTTCCCTCCCAGGAACTCCCAGCTCTCACCCTCTTTCCTGTTCCATCTATTAAAATGATCAGCAATGGAACAGTTAATGTTGACAATGACATTTCTTCGTCACTGGGCTTTAGAAATGCCACTCCAATGAGATTAACATGTTACACATGTTGATGTCATTGTTTCAGGCTCTCTGCAGACTCTGGCACTCAATGGTATGCTCCATTCACATTTGGAAGATTATCTTTGCAGCCATGAAGGCTTGAAATTTATTGTTTTTTAATTAAAGCTTGGAATCTACATAATCCAAGTGTGTCATGTTGGCCACATAAATACTTTATGCAGGCTGCATCTGGCCTGTGGGCCATCTGTTTGACACCCTGAGTTTGCACAGTACCTAACAGAGTAGGGTCTCAATCTCAGTAGGGCCTCTTGGAGCTAATGTAATATAAATAATAATTATAATTCCATGAACAGAAAAGTACCTCTGCAGCAGACCCGGCGCTGTTGGAGGAGTCATTCCAAATTCCACGTATCTCTATTGGAAATAAATTAATAAAAATAAAATCAATAAATTTGAAATTTCAGTCAGTGTTTTACAGGTTGAATGAGACCCAATTGCCAGGCCTACATGTGAGCTGACTGCAAGCTTACTGACAGAGATTTACAAACATTTTTTGTTAAGTGGCACAAGAAGACCTGGGAAGTGCAGCTCCAACAGGACAACCAGCTCTTCTATGTTTGCCCATGCTCCTTATGTGGCTTATCCACCTTTTGAAAATGTGTTCTCTGACTTGCAGCTCAAGGCCCCCTACAATGTGTATTTAATATAAATTTTATGAAAAACTAAGCTATTATTTTACCTTGTGAGGGTGGCGGGAGCCAATGGCACACAGGTAGTGCTAGATCTTAATTTATCCTGCCTAAAATGATTTATTTGGTACAACAGACTTCCAACTCTATTTACAATTTCATACAGGAGCATCAGCTAATGGTTAGAGCAGGGGAGGAGAAAATCAGGATGTCATGGTCTCAAATCTCCTGGTGGAAAACTCTGCCGAAATACTTAGAACTTTATCTTCGTGGGCTCTAAATAGGTGCTAAGCTAAAACAGACTTTAGAAAAGAAATGTTATTCATTTAAATACCAAGACTGATCTGTGAAAGATCACAACTGAGTGGACCAGGCAAGTGTTCTCTTAAAAGAGAACTCCTATCTGCCTCCAACTGAGAAAAAAAGTTCACAGGATGGTTTAAACAGTGAATCCCCCATTTGGTAACTGTTCACATCACAGATATCCCTGGTTCCAGTAATTGCTCAATATCCGTGATGAACCCTGATCTAAAAGGTATAACAATAGTGACCATGGCTCAACTGGTCCTAAAGCCCTGCCCTGAAAAGCCTTTCAAGACGTATCACTCACACTAAATGGGTTGTTTACTGCCTGGGCTGGACCATATGGTGATCCCCACTGGGGGCATGTGGTTCCCCTCCCTGCTCGAGCAGGAGTGTTGTTTACCGGCTGTCCCGCAGAGACCCCAGGTGATGTGATGGCAGTGGAACTGGCTGCTTGGCTACTGGGAGCCACCAGGGCAAAGGCATCATCCAAGAGAGAGTGCATGGTCTGCCGGGCCTCTTCAATGGATGGCTGTGGAGGGATGTACTGAGAGGCTGGGTGGGGAGGCAAGCCTGGGTACTTCCCGAGATCAAGAGAAGAAGGTGTCTGTGGTTCTGCAGGCAGGTCAGGATCAGACTACAGAGAAGACAGAGAATGGAACCAGGAGTCAGACAGACTTTTACATACGCAGTTTCAAGTCAGTGACATTTAACTTCTGAATAAGGATTAGAACAAGCTGGAAGCAACAGAGAAGAGAGACCTGGGTGTGTGGATTGATCACAGGATGACTATTAGCCACCAGTGGGACGCAGTTGTGAAAAAGGCAAGGCGTTTTCAGTAGAGATAGAGAAGTGTTAATGCCACTGTACGAGGCCACTGGTGAGACCTCATCTGAAATACTGTGTACAATTTTGGTCACCCATGTTCAAGAAAGATGAACTCAAACCGGAGCAGATGCAGAGAAGGGCTACTAGGATGATCAGGAGAGAACGGACAGCCTATCTTATGAGAGGAGACCAGAAGAGCTTGGATTGTTTATCCTAGCAAAAAAAAGGCTGATCGGGGATATGATTGCTTTCTATAAATACATTGGGGGAGGGGTAAATATCCGGGAGGGTGAGGAGCTATTTAAGCTACAGGACAGTGTTGGCAGAAGAACAAATGGGTTGAACTGACTCCAAACAAATTCAGGCTGGAAATCAGAAGAAGGCTTCTAACCACCAGAGGGGTGAGGTTCTAGAACTGCCTCCTAATAGGAGTTGTGCAGGCAAACACGAGAGAACAGCACAAATTGATCAATGCGACTCTACGACAGCACTGCTGGTGATGCTAGGTGCCAGGGCTCATTTCTGGTTTTTGTCTTATAAAAGCTCATGCTTCAGAGCTTCAGCCAGCCACCTGCAGGAATCAGGAAGGGATTTCCTCCCTCCGCCCCCCATGAGAATTTGGTCGGGGGTTGGTCTCCTTCCTCCAAAGCATCATCCGGCGTGGACACAGCTGTAGATGAGACCCTGGATGGAGTGGGCCAGTGCTCTAAGGTGGCATCAAGCATTCTGTCTCTCAGGTGCTTGCTGGCTGGTTCTTGCTCACCTGTTCAGGGTCTAACTGATTGCCATGTACGGGTCAGGAAGGCATTTCCCCCAAGGTCAGATTGCAGTGATCTTGGGGGTTTTTCACCTTACTTTGCAGCATGTGGGGGTGGGTCACTTGCCAGGATTATCTGGGTACATCTCACTTAATCATTTCCCTGCCACTGCGGGGGTCTCAGGCACCGGTGCACCTCGGTCCCTTCTATTCTCTCCCTGCAGCATAACAATCTAATCTGGGTGCTGTAACACTTTGGTCTCAATTCGGTTGTTGGGTTTAGTATGTGGGGTGGTGTTGGTGGCCTGTGACATACAGGAGGTCAGACTAGATGATCTGGTGGTGCCTTCTAACCTTAAATCCTATGACCATCGAAACCAAGTTGAGATTTAAGGCATCTGTGTGCATGTCAGACAAAACCAGCCCAGTTCTTCTACCAGAGAATCATTTAAGTTCAACTGTTTCAGCCAATTTAAGCTTCCTCACTACATTACTAGGTGGGGAACAGCGTACCACCTGATAGAGACCGAGCTGCACTAGAATGATGTGGTTTGTAAATGTATATGTATCTGAAATCACATAGTGAATGCTGACTCTTATCTAGAAGATGACAATCTGAGCTAGCTCTCTCTCTCTCTCTCTAAATCAGGGGTGGGCAAACTTTTTGGCCGGAGGGCCACACCTGGGTATGGAAATTGTATGGCGGGCCATGAATGCTCATGGTTCCCGGCCAATGGGAGCTGCGAGGGTGGCGCTTGGGGCAGGGGCAGCGTGTGGAGCCCTCTGGTGCCCCTATGCATAGGAGCTGGAGCGGGGACATGCCGCTGCTTCTGGGAGCCATGCGGAGCCTCAGCACCGTGCGAAGCAGGGCAAGCCCCGGACCCTGCTCCCCGTCAGGAGCTCGAGGGCCGGATTAAAAATGTCTGAAGGGCTGGATGAGGCCCTCGGGCCGTAGTTTGCCCACCCCTGCTCTAAATGAAGTCTTTCTGAACCTTTGCAGCTCTACGGAGCGAGTTGAGTCTTTGTGTAACAACTGACCACGTTAGCTGAAATGTGAAACAATTACGGCTATCCTGAGCAACACAGGACAGGAGCTATTCAACAGCTAAGCGGTTAGCTGTGAGGAAGCTGAACTGAAGTGCATCGTCCTAAAGGGATTCACAATAGTGCCTGATGTAGCCAGCACAATTACTACATATGGTCTTACCTCAGGAGCATATTGCTCCTCAGTAACAGGAAGTTACGCAGCCTTGCAGTAGCAGACTTATTGTGTCAGCTCCTTCTTGCCACTGCATGCCGGCTGCAGTGTCACCTATCAAGCCACACCCCTCTACGTCACTGGGAGTTTCGAATGCCGAGGGCCAACTCTCCACGGGTGCCGAAAGGGCTGAGCTTGTGATGTGACAAGTCTCAATTAAATAGCTGCGGACTAGAATTCATTCCAATACGTTTGACATTAAAATGATCATGGTGCATGTTTGAACGCCGATGAAGACCACAGAAAGAAACGTTATGGTCCTTCACTACATTTTAAAAAATGGAAACTGTTTGAAACTGTCCAGAGGTTTTGAATGTTAGCAGCGTCTGAGTGAAGACTGATTAGTGGCCAGAGTGCGGGTGCACCAGTCCAGAAAGCACAGTAAGTGCAGTTTATTACGTGACATTATTAAACTTCAAAGTTCTTAGTTACTATTTTTAACATGGAAAGAAAGCTCATTTGCTAGATACTGTATGAAAATTATTTCAGTTATTTCTGCACTGATATCTAAGTTTAAAGAAAAGAAAATCTATCATTGAGGGACCTCAGTTTTTCACTACCTGAAAAACTAGAATAAAATTTCTTATAACATTTGGGATTATTTAATCACTGGTAATGTGGACTAGAATGTACTGAACTGACTGTGCTCAAAGGATCCTGTAGCATGCACACGTTTTCATGTGATGGGTCTTTTCCACGATTTATATTTTAGTTTCTAACTTTGCTCACTGGAGAATCCTTTTCTCATTTCATAACATTTCCTATGATTACTGTCCCTAATGGCCCCATTTTCAATTCTCATTATATAGTTTATTGGGACTGATAAAAATGCTTTTCAGTGCTTCTGTTTTGAAGACCAAGCAACACCAGCACGAGTGGAAAATGACAGGTTTTACTATTTTACCCAAACATTCTGCATAGGAGGTTCTTGACTCACTCAGTTTCATCCAAATGGAATTAGCATATAAAGTAGCCACTCAGAGCATACCAGGAAAATAGGAGATTCGCCTAAGTCACAGTTATCGTAAGAACTATCAGTGTATTCCTGTCATCTGAAAGACAAACATACAATATATGCAGAATTATTGACTCCTGGTGGTCTTTTGTATGTCCCATCACTGTCGGTGGTGATTAACCTGTCCTTCTCAGCATCAATAGGGCTTCCGTTTATCTGATGTCTCCGACGCTGCTTGGGAGAACGTTTTGCACGTGAACTAAAAAAAAAAAAGAGAGAGAAATCAAAACCAAGAGAAAGTTCAGCACCTTTTGTCTTACTAGAAATACAACTAGTTTTTATGGCTGGTTATGGATTGTCCTCAGTTCTTCTGTGCATCCTTTCAGGTATGACCCCCTGCTGCACATGAACATTTTGGAGAGTCCTCAGGCAAGGGACATCTCCTATGAAGTATAGTGCAATATCTCAGTCATATGTAATTCTACATGAAAACTGCCAAAAATGATGTCATAAAGGAGGGATTTAAAACAAAAAGAGACACGTACATTTGGTCATCCTTTGGCAAAGCATCAACATACTTCTGAGAATGACCTTGGTGACAAGGATGCTATCACTACACACAGCCTGTGTGTGAGTGAATGAGTGTACAATTTTGCTTTGGAAGACCATTTTTCTACCTTGGCTGGCACCTAGAATATTTAATAAGTTCATATATTCTTCCAGTCTCCTTCAATTACAGTAGAGAGTATTGATTTACAATTCATATTTTTAGGATTTTTAAGAAATAAAACTACATAAAAAGTAAATCAATACTCCCTAATACAATTGAATGACAGAATCTGATAAGCAGTCAATCCTATTATAGTGCCTGTATGATGGAATGGAATTTTGAGTGCCCAGTTTGAGACACCTAGGATCTGAGTTTTCAGTGTTCCTAGCATTATATAGCATTCTGTATGTTCAGAGCAGTCTCACCACTGACTTCAGTTGAAGCTGCAGGTGCTCTGGAATTCTGCAAATCAGACCCCAGGGTCTTAAGTTAGTCACCCAGAAAATGAAGAGCTGACCACCAGTGAAAAGTTTGGTTTAACTGACTTGTCCATCACCATATAGGAACTCTGTGCTCTACTGGACACAGACTCTACTGCCATTTCCCCCCAGGTCTTGAGACCTTTTGTCCTGTCACCATCCCAGTCTTGTATCTTCCCACCCCAGCTCCTCGTTCCTGTCTTGTTTTCCTCAACTAGCAGTCTCCAGTGAGGCTCCACTCAGGCTTCTTATCCCAGTCCCAGTCTCCTTGCTTCACAAATACTCAGTCTCCCTTGTCCCAGTCTCAACCAGTCCATTCCAATTCTTCTTGCCAAGCCAGTCCCAGCTCAGTTTCCCTAACACCCGATATTCCTCATTCCAGACCTGCAGCATTCTAAATGATGGCATTATGGAGCTAACAAAGTAACCATCAGACTGCAGGACAGAGATTACGCTGAGCTTTAAATTGATGTATGTAAGGGCAGGTCTTCATTACCTGCCGGATCAGCAGGTAGTGATCCATCTATTGGGGATCCATTTATCGCGTCTCACCCATCGACTCCGGAACTCCAGCTCGCGAGAGGTGGAAGCGGAGTAGACAGGGGAGCAGCAGCGGTAGACTCGCCGCCGTCCTCACGGCCAGGTAAGTCGACCTAAGATACGCCGACTTCAGCTACACTATTCCCGTAGCTGAAGTTGCGTATCTTAGGTCGACCCGCCCCAGTGTAGACCAGGGCTAAGTCAGCTGAAGGAAAGACACAGTGGAGGAAAAGTTTTGTTTGTTCTCAGTGTGAAAGTGGTCCAGGCAGGACTGCGTTTAGGGAACCTGGAACTCAAGAGAAAGAGCCCCCTGTGTCCATATACCCCACAGAAGACACAGAGCAGACACTGTCTTGACATATAAGACCAGGAGGAAAGATCTGTGAGATGGGTTAAGTGCTGTGTACATCTGGTTACCATGAAGGAATAAGGAAGAAGGGATTTTATTGTCTGGTATTTGCCGAGTTTTAAAGATAAACTTGAACTTTTGTATATTTTATCATTAGTTTTCATGGTCTCTTGACTGCATGTTTTTCTCTGTTTTGATATGAAAATAGTATTCTTTGCCATTTACTTTTTTTTCTTATTCCTTAGTCTCTGTTAGTGCTCTTAAGTAAATTCAAACTTTGTTTCACCCTGGGTTTGTTACCTGTGATACTTAGTACAAATTGTGGTGGTGGTGCGGGGATACTGTGTGATTAAGTAGTTCTGCTTCAGCCTGCTCCCAAAATTACGTTGCATTTAACAATTACGCTAGAGGAATTAGACAGTTTCCATGTGATCTTATGCAGCTACTAAACGAAAGAGTGTGCAAAAGTAGCAGCACAAATAATAAGCATCTGCTTAAAAATGGCTTTGGTATGTTTGGTTCCGCTATTGAGAAATGTCCATGAGAACCTGTAAAAAAAACGCATGGCCCTCTGAATGCTGTTAAAAAAACCCAACCACCATGCAAAAAACCTCTGGCATGTATTGACTAGACCAAAACACCTAGAATAACCCCAACCCTTTCATCTCTCCAACCCAAATGTTCTTTAGGGAACAAAATGATTTTAAGCTCTCCAAGTGCAGAAATACAGGCCTGATGCAGTTTGCAAGTCTTGACACTGATTCTAAAGGAGACTGAATCTTCCCCTTGCTCTCAGTCTGTACCTCTTCCTGGGTTCTATAAAAACAGTAGGCACGTTGCCTCCAGGGTCCAAGATCTTGTCAATCTGCATCTGCGCTTTGCGGTATATTCTATGCTGCTCTTTGGCGTCAACAACAATCACATCATCCACAACTGGAAATTCATAGTGGCCTTTGCGCTTGGCTCGAAGACGGATCTTATTGCGGTGATGCTCGATCTCAGACTTATGCCTCAGAGCTGTTTGTATCTTAAAGGAAGAAAAAGAGAAAACCATGAGATACGCTTTTGCAAATAGAGCCTATTACTGCTGTACAATAAAAAGGAGAGCCAGAGCTAAAGCAAGCAATTTGAAATTGGCACACAGGTCCTCCCTCAGTTATCTCGTCCTTTTGCGGGTAATAGACCCATAATCTCCCCAGGTAGATGTGCTACCAGACATGGTATAATCACTAATATAGCAAGTGAAATTAAAGACAAGTGGCAGACTGTTTATAAAAGGCGTGATGGATAACAAAAAGTCCTGCCAGTTGCCATGAGAAACATTGCTCCATTAAAATTAGACTGCAACCAAGGGTGTACATGGCATATGTCTGCCTGCACCCATATGTCTGCATCATAGGAGAGATTTGATAATTATAGCCAAAGTCTGTCTCTGATTCCCTTTTTAAAAAAAACCTCATAATACAAGGGGCAAGAACTTAAGGAGCTGCTTGAGGAGCACAGTTGGAAGAGGGAAGGAGGAGTGGAATGGTCCAGGGCATGGCAATAGGTTCTTCAAGTCACTAGTTTAAGCGTAGACCAGTGCTTTTAGAGCTGGTCCAACACCTACTGAAGTCAATGGAACTCTTTTCATTGATTACAGTAGATATTGGATCAGGCACTTAATGGCCACTGTGCTTGTGTTGGAACTGTGTTGAGGTGCACAAAAAGCACGAAAAATAAAACCCACTATAATCTTTTACAAAAGTATAAAAAAGCCATTAGACAAATGTACATAGCAGGATTTTTCCTAGTAGTTAAATTTACATTTCCTGGACTTCCTTGTCTACAGGTATTAGATGTATTAATTTACTTTCCAACATATTATGTAAGGTACTCAACACAAAGGACGAATTGAGCTTTTAACCTAGAAGCAGGGGGAGGAGATGATCTTCAGCCAAGTACAAAATGAATTACTGAGCAGCAGCTGGGAGAAGCATGCAGAACTAGACCCAGATAGCCGAGTCATCTGGGTGTCACACAAATGTACAGAGCCACCACGCACCACAGAGTGTTTATAAGTACCTGCATGGTAACTCAAGGTTGCATGGTAAACAGTGTGTCACCACTCTAGTTGCAAGATATACCTAAATCAGAGCTCAAACAAAAGGTCAGGCTTTTCTCCATGACCCAAAACAACAGGCAACTCATGACTACACACTTATAAAGGAAAAAAACCATTCACAGGATCTGAAGTGTGACTCTCAACATATAAGGGAACTGCGAACCTTTTTGCTCCCCTTCTCACTTAGCAGCCCATTTCTATATCCACTGTATATATACCATTGCATGAACACAAGAACATAAGAATGGCCATCTAGCCCAGTCCATCTCAAAGGTCCATCTAGCCCAGTATCCTGTCTACCGACAGTGGCCAATGCCCGGTGCCCCAGAGGGAATGAACAGAACAGGTAATCTTCAAGTGATCCATCCCGTTGCCCATTCCCAGTTTGTAGCAAACAAAGGCTAGGGACACCATCCCTGTCCATCCTGGCTAATAGCCATTGATGGACCTATACTCCATGAACTTATCTAGTTCTTTTTTGAACCCCGTTGTAGTCATGCACACAAACACTATCTTAAAAATACCTCTTTGTTAATTTTGTTGGACTCTGCTACTCGGTCAGACAGTGCTGGGTTCTGAGCAGGAGGGGCTGCGATTGGCTGCATGGCAATCAACTGGATCTTGCTGGGGACCCGTCTACTTGCGTCTGAGGAACGAGACATCCTGTCCACATGCTCAAAGATAGAGGCTGAGGAGTGCTGCTCGTTTCCACTACTGGTCTGCGGAGGTCCTGAATTACCAGAACAAATAAAATAAAAGACAGTGTCATAGCTAGGATCAACTCAGTGAAATGTCTGGCCATACAAGATAACATGAAATGGTGTGCTACAACATTATGCCTTCTTTGCCGCTGCATTTAATTTGCCCTGGAGGTCTTCCATCCGCTGCAGATTTACTGCAGGCAGTTTACTCAGTAGTCTGCAGATTATTAAACTTTTTCATTTTTTCTCCTGACGGTGAACAATCATTCTTTATTTTTTTAAATCAAGTATTTGATATTTTACAAAGATAAAAACCTCAAACTAGTTTTATCCCACCAAAAGCTATTCAGAATGCTCTAGTACGTACTACAAATTACTATTGATAACATTACTTAAGAAGGCTCAGATTCCACAAATGGAGTTTTACAAGCCAATAAAAGACTTCGAACTACGAAATGCCATACTTTAACAGATAAGTGATAGCGAGGGCAATTTTTCAACGAAAGAAAGATTTAAAAATCTGTCCAAAATCTAGTTTTAGAGGTAATTTTTACAAATTTAAGCTTTTTAATCGTCTGTTTTTTCTTACCAACAGAAAGTAAACAGTCTAGCATTAGGCATTTAGCCGTACAAACAATGCTTTGCTCTGATATGTTGGGAAAATTAATTTCTACACCTACAATCCAAATATACTTAAGAGTGTCATTCTAGGGATCCAATGGACATTTGCTTGATAACGAGCTCATCAAATATCTTGTTACATTTTTGTACTACTTGGTAACATATGCAACTATACTACTTAGTCAGAACCTTTATAATTTTATCCATAACTTTTTCTTCACAGTGCCTATTCTATAAATGAAAATTTCAGAGAAAATGTCAATCTGAAATATGGTCAATTTAACGAAATTAATTAAAAGTAGTTTCAAGTACTACACCTGCCCCTATGTCCTCCTGCCAGTTTTTGTGGTTCTACAATAACATTTTTCTTTTTGAAAAAAATATGTTCCTCTCCCCACTGCTGCTGCATGAAAGACTCACAAACAAAGGAAGAAACTCACTAAACCTCACTATTCCTACAACAAACTCCATATGAAGGCACTGCTGTGCTTGTGGAAGCCCTAAGAAGTGGGTCAGGAGAACTCCGCATAGGTCCTGCTCATGTGGAACAATTTGCAGGACTGAGGCCTAAATGACTGACTGTACAAACGAACTAGAGAAACAGACTATACAAAAAAGTGCTGTTAAATGCATTAACGGAACACATGGAAAAAACAAGAGAATTTTATTTTGCCTAATTTTTTTCAGCACCAATAATCATAAGTATTATTTTTAATACAAATACAGAAAGTAGCATATTTTAAGACGACTGTGTCCTTTTAAGCAGAAAAATAAAAGACAAAAATTAATTCCTTCTGTAAATACTAAATGGGGAAAAAAGTCTCTGAAATGATTATATTATTTCAATTGATCCATCATATCTGTAATTTGCTAACCTACAATTAAGAGAGTTAAACATTTTATTTAAATAATATTAAATATTAAAATGAATAGCAAATCTCCGATGGATATCTCACTGAGTTTATCTATGCTATTGACAACAACTTAGATGATTAAAAATAAATAATTTTAATCACCTAATTTATTTTTTACTATCTACGGTGTTTGTTTCCTTTCCTCTTGAACAATTTAAACACACTAGTCAGTTTTTCTTGTTCACTGTCCATTCTAGTTACTTTCACTTTCAGCTTCTCACGTATTAAAACAATGCAGTGGCTTGGGTTCCAAGTGCAGCTGAGGAATGCTACTTTGTTAAAACAATTATTTCCCCTAGAACGTAACAAAAGACATTGAGCATTTGTATTGGTTTTAAGAATTTTGTAAAAGCTTGTCTTTACAAAACCTAAGTTGCCTGTACAAATGTCATCTAACCTCTCTAATTTTGTCCCCCCTAATTTAACACAAAGCAAGTCCAAGTGCAGCTATTTCCCTTCAATGGGCATCGTCCAAAGTCCACTGTAGTCAATGGGCAGTAGTAGGTACAGTAATGAAGCCACCAACCTATTTTCACATATGACACTGAATAGCCAACTGATAATTTTTAGTCCCAACAGACCTGGGCTGAGTAATAACTGTGAACAAGTGAAGGCTCATTATTCAATTATCAACCCCTTGAGCCAGCCAATCCCATGGAAGTAAAGACTTAAATTTACGAGTCACAATGATATCACTTAGGGCTAGGAGCTATCTAAAAATATATACTACATTAAACTGAACAGCTGACAGAGTTCAAAGCAGCATAAATATTGGCCATTTAAAAGATATTAACTATTCACATTCTGTTCAGGGAAGGAAGCCAAAAGGCAAAGAATAACAGAGATCACTTTAGCATACAATACTTTAGTCAAAACATCACAAATCACATAATTAAACAAAAAGCCTCAATTAGAAAAAATGCACTTGCTACCGGATAAACAAATTATCCTTTAATATAATTTGTGTTGTTGAGAATTCTTTCTGACAGTAAATTGCTCAAAACCAATCTTGGTTTTTAGACTCTGAGGACAAATCGACTCAAACTTCAGATACAATTAGTTAAGCTTTCTAAGACTTTTATTTGCATTTGTACCACAAAACTGCCAGTTAAACAAAGGCTGTCAAACACTAGGATACTTACCCACTCTGTTTGCTCCTTACAGCATAAAGGAGAAAGCAAAAAAAGATGATACCATAGTTACGAATAATTCAGCAGAAATGGCATTTAGAAAAACGTATGATAAAAAGGCCGCTCTGGTGCCGAGTGAGATACATGATTGCCAAGCCTTAGCTGTAGGAAAAGGAGGCTCAGACTGGAGTTTAGCAGCAGTAGACTACACCATTACAGTGGGGTCTGGTCTTGAACATTAAAAATAGTCCCCTTTATCCCTTGACCAGGAGGACCAATTACTGAGAAACGGCTTCTTCAGCCCCAGAATGGCAGAAGGGAAAAAGAGGACACATTTTGCACAGCTCTCCAGCAAATCCTTCCAGATAATTAAGATACAGTTAAAATTAGCTCTTGCTGTAACAACTTCTAACACTCCCTAAAGCCTAACATGGAAACTCTGAGGAAGATGCAAAACAAGGTGACAAATAGGGAGTTTCCCAGCAGGAGGCAATGGGATAGTATTGAATGAGATGCAATAGGGCTGGATTCACATAGACTGGAACAAGTAGCAGTCCAACAGTCTTTCATAATATTAACTCCTCATAAAACACTAATATTATACTCATTTATTCAGGCATTAATTCTGGTCCTTACAGCAAACATAAGACATTATAACATACACCCTAGGCCACTAGGATGACATCTTACAAAATAAGAAGGGCACCTCGTGAAAGGTGTATGCAAGGGACCTGTATTGCATTCTAGTTTACTAGGAAGCACACTTTATTTTCTGGCAGCATTTGCCTACTTTGTATTTTGTTTGCTTACATGTTACAACAGAATGTTCATCCAGGAAGTAAACGAGCCTCATCAAACCAGCCCTTTCAGAATCATTCAGTGTGCTGAGCATTGCGTAGGTAGAAGCATACACTGGGGAAAAACAGGTGCTTTGGAAGGGAACTAGTGATTGATATTATCATAAAGATCTCTTGCATCTTACTCATTATCACCTCTTCTCTGACACAATGGTAAACTGGGAAATGTATGCTATTAGCTCAAGTATATTGGCATTGCATTCCTCAATAGCCACCTCATGGAAAACTCTGAACACCATTCAACTTTTAGAGAGATCTGCCTGTGGTACTTCCAGTATTCCCTTCTCTCTTGTTTTACTACTACTAAGGACATTTGTACAAAACAGGATTGTAATGTATCTGGACCTCCACACTGGAGCTACTCTGATTGATGAGCTGAGGATCTGGTCCTAAAATCTCCAGTGAGAAGTAAGCAATATGAATAGAAGTGTTAGCTCTTAATCAAAATCCTGTTTTCATGCAAACATTTTAAATACTTTAAAATGCGGGTAAAATGGAATAAAAACATGACAGGGGTGAGGTGAATAACGCACAGTATTTTCCATGAGATGCCAACAAGTCTTTACCAAAACTCGTGCTAATAATAAGGCATCTTGACTTCCTAAATTATACCATGCACAAGCACCACACTGATTTTTAAACTCTTAACTTGCCACCCTATTTTTAAATCTCACTTTTTCAAAGTCACAGTTAAAGGCATATGCCCCCACGGTGTCAAGTCCTGTTGTGATCTCCTTACTCCTGTAATTTCCTGCAAGATTTCTACCAACAGAGTCATAATGACGTGATTAGAACCATATTTACTGGATGAGAGAACAGAGGGTGATTGGTGTTATATCACTTGGATCAGATGCATGCCTGAATGAAAGAAACATGCAGATCTCCAACTGCAACATATGAAAAGAGAAAATAAACAGAGGGAAAAATGGAGGAGAACCAAAACAAGAAGATCCAATAGACAAAAATTACTTTTTAGAAAATAGCAGCACTGAAATGTATCTCAGTTGTGCCCTACCAAAACACTGCAGCAAGAGACTGAAGAATAAAATGTAACAAACCACTCTTTGGAGCTCTGCGTGGTTTGCCCTCATTGGCAGTGATTGGTGGTCTTGCGGTTTCTTCCCCTGTCTCTCTCCCACTGGACTGTTCACTTGCTGTGGAGTCAGCATCTGAAGGGGAAACTCTGCAGCCACAAAAAAAGAAGATATAAAAAAAGATGAATGAAATGTTAGATGGGTTTATAAAGGGCTACAGCCAACAGGTACAAGGAGATCCCATAAGAACATATGTTGGTAGGACTTTTAAAGTTCTTTTGAGAAAGAACTTTGACTTATAATACATAACTGATTACCTTTGTCATGAATGTGGGAATTGCAAAATTGTGGCAATGCTGTGCCCCGTGACTTCACTCATACACATGACAGGATTGTTAAGTAACCTGTTTTTACTTTTAAAAAGGTAATCTTAATTGTAACAGAAAGCCCTTCACATTAGCAACTAGCAGGATTACTTTTCAGGCAGAAAAGTCATCTGTTACTTCAAAAGTAATATGACTAAATGTGTAGTTAGTATCAGAGTATGAAGTTACCAAGTCCAGCTACTAAAGTAACTCTGAAAGTAAGTCCACACTGATAGTTTTGCTAACTATTTAAGCCTACAATCAGCCAGGACTATTAATATTTTATTTACTCAATACAGTACAAAACAAAAGAAAGATACAATCCCTTGGTTTCTACAAATCGTGGACATAGCTTGTCTATGCAAAAACACATTAGTATTATTGTTATCCCATCCTTCCTCCTCAGCACCTCTGTTTACCTGTTTGTCTTAGATTTAGATTGTAAACTAACTGGGGCAAAGATTGTGTCATCTACATGGTTATTCAGTATCTAGTAAAATGGGGCCTCCATCTATTTGGGCATTCAGGAGCTGCAGGAATACTAATAACCTACAATTTCTTATATCACTCAATTTAATTAGCTCATGGTAGGTATATATAGAACAATTAAAGGCAATCTTGTGGTTTTCCCCACCAGCCTCTGAATTGCACGCGTATTTCAGCTGACAGCTATTCAAAAAACAGAATACAAAACAATAACGGGACAAAGTACACTAGATGCAACTGATTCTAAATTCAGCACTTCAGCAGAGGATTAGCTGATGCGATAGTATGCATATTGGATATATAATCTTGTAAACATTCATAGTCTGTCTGTGCACTGATGCAATGGTTTCATGAAGCGGACTAGTTGGTCCACCAACCTTGCTAAGTGCCAGATTTGGCAGATATTTGATCCAGTTACTAAAGCCTTCAACTAAAGGTCAGCCTTCCCTAGAGAGTGCACACTAAGATAAGTGCTGCTCAGGCAGATGAGTTCATCAAAAGTTCAACCCACCACATGCACTTGTTAGCGTTCCTAACTCAACTTCCCTCACCCTATGCATACTGCCAGTCTATCTACAGAACTCCATACAAATTCTCTTCCTGCAAAAGTAGTATATTGGTTATTCAAATCCCAATACAAAATACTCCTGGAAAAAAGAGAATCACTATAGTATGTACAAATCTTCCTCACTACATAATCTTTTTTATAGACAGAAGAGCCCCACAAACAGGAAAGTGAGAGCTGAGCTCTCTCTGTTTGAACACCTCTTGGTCAGAACATAAGAATGCCCTTGCTAAGTCAACACCAATGGTCCATCTAGTCCAGCATCCTGTCTTCCGACAGTGGCTGGGGGCAGATGGTAGGGAGGGAATGAACAGAACAGGGTATTTATTGAGTGATCCATCCCCTGTTGTCCACTACTCCCAGCTTGAGGCAGGCAGAGGCTTAGGTATGCCCAGATCATAGGGTTGCATCCCTGACCATCTTGGTTAAGAATTAATCTAATTCTTTTTTGAACCCAGTTATACTTTTGACCTTCACAACATCCCCTGGCAACAAATTCCACAGGTTGACCGTGTGTTGTGTGAAGAACTACTTCCTTATATTTGTTTTAAATCTGCTGCCTATTAATTTCATTGGGAGACCCCTGGTTCTTGTGTTATGTGAAAGGGTAAATAACACTTCCTTATTTACTTTCTCCACCACCATTTATGATTTTATAGACATCTATCATATCCCCCTTGTCTCTTTTCTAAGATGAACAATCTCACACTTTAATCTCTCCTCTTATGGAAGCTGTTCCAGACCCTTAATCATTTTTGTTGACCTTCTCTGTACTTTTTCCAATTCTAATAAATCTTTTTTGAGATGGGGTGACTAGAACTGCATGCAGTATTCAAAGATGGATTTATAGGGTGGCATTATGATATTTTTCTGTCTTATTATGTATCCCAGGGATCGGCAACCTTTGGCACGCGGCCCATCAGGGAAATCCGCTGGCGGGCCGGGACGGTTTGTTTATCTGCAGTATCTGCAGGTTCGTCCGATCGCAGTTCCCACTGGCCGCAGTTCGCCGTTCCAGACCAACGGGGGCTGCAGGAAACAGCGTGGGCCGAGGGATATGCTGGCTGCTGCTTTCCGCAGCCCCTATTGGCCTGGAACGGTGAACCGTGGCCAGTGGGAGCTGCGATCGGCCGAACCTGCAGACGCTGCAGGTAAACAAACCATCCCAGACCGCCAGCAGATTTCCCTGATACGCCGCGTGCCAAAGGTTGCTGATCCCTGATCTCTCTCTTTCCTAATGGTTCCTTACATTCTGTTAGCTTTTTTGACTGTCTTTGCACCAGAGAACTATCGCTGGTGACTCCACGATCTCTTTCTTGAGTGGAAACAGCTAATTTAGACCCCATCACTTTGTCTGTATAGGTGGGATTATGTTTTCCAATGTGTATTACTTTTCATTTATCAACACTGAATTTCATCAGCCATTTTGTTGCCCAGTCACCCAGTTTTGTGAGATCCCTTTGTAACTCTTTGCAGTCGCTTTGGACTTACCTGTCTTGAGTAATTTCATATTGTATGCAAACTTTGCCACCTCACTGTTTCCCTTTTTTTCCAAGATCATTTATGTATACGTTGAACAGAACTGGTCCCAGTAAAGATCCTTGGGGGACCCTGCTATTTGCTGCTCTCCACTATGAAAACTGACTGTTTATTCCTACTCTTTGTTTCCCATCTTTTAACTAGTTACTGATTTATGAGAGGACCTTCCCTCTTATTCCATGACTACTTAGTTTCCTTAAGAGCTTTTGATAAAGGACTTTGTTAAATGCATTCTGAATGTCCAAGTACAACATATCCACTGGATCACCCTTGTCCACATTTGTTGATACTTTAAAATAATTCTAATAGATTGGTGAGGCATGATTTCCCTTTGCAAAAGCCATGTTGACTCTTCCTTAACATATTGTTTTCATCTATATAGCTAATAATTCTGTTCTTTGCTATAGTTTCAATCAATTTGTCTGATACTGAAATTAGGTTTACTGGTCTGTAATTGCCATGATGGCTTCTGAAGCATTTTTAAAAAATCAGCATTACATTAACTATCCTCCAAGCATCTGGTACAGAGGCTGATTTAAACCACCAGTTACATACCTCAGTTAGTAATTATGAAATTTCATATTTGAGTTCCTTCAGAACTCTTGGGTGAATACCATCTAGTACAGGTGACTTACTACTATTTAATCTATCAATTTGTTCCAAAACCTCCTCTACTGACACTTCGATCTGGGACAGTTCCTTAGATCTGACACCTAAACAGAATGGCTCAGGTGTGGGAATCTCCCTCATATCTTCTGCAGTGAAGACTGATGAAAAGCATTAATTTAGCTTCCCCACAATGGCCCTTCCTTGAGTACTCCATTAGCACTTTGATGGTCCAGTAGCTCCACTGGATTTTTTGGCAGGCTTCCTGCTTCTGATGTACTTAAAAATGTTTTTTTGCTGGTAGTTTTCATGTCTTCTGTTAGCTTTCTTGGCTTGCCTACTTATACTTTTATACTAGACTTGCCAGAGTTTATGCTCCTTACTATTTTCCTCAGTAGGATTTGATTTCCAAATTTTAAAGGATGTCTTTTTGTCTCTAAGCACCTCTTCTACTCTGTTGTTTAGCCAGGGGGGCATTTTTTTGGTCCTCTTGCTGTACTTTTTATTTGGGGGGTTACATTTAGTTTGAGCCTCTATCATGGTGTTTTTAAAAGTTTCCATGCAGCTTGCAGGCATTTCACTCTTATGACAGTTCCTTTTCATTTCTGTTTAACTAATTTCCTCATTTTCCTCATTAAGTGCCTTTGTTCTACTTCCCACTCTTCGTCTTCTCTATTTAGATTTTTAGTAAATATGTATTTTATGGTAGCATACAAATGCCTTATTAGGGATTGGGGCTCCATTTTGCTGGGTGCTGTTGTAAGATGTTCAGGGCAGGGAATGTCCCTTATTATGCATTTGTACCTTGCACAGCACAAAAGGACCCTGATTTCAGTTGGGGCCTCTAGGTGCTACTTGAATAAATAAATAGTTTATATATCATAAGTCGCTTCCATTTGATCAGCCCATGATGTCAGCCTCCTCTGCCCACTAGTTAAATTTTCAAACAAGCACCTTTGTGCTTTCTCCCATGTTGCCCCTCACACTTATAGGAGCTCCCCGTAAACATCAACAAAACTACTTTATTATCCTCCTTCAAAACCCTCCTCTGCCATGATGCCTACAAAAAAACCTTTGACAACAGTCAGGCTCGTGGCGTGCTGAGACCACAGGCCTATCATGTTGACCAACACTGGTTTATTGTTCTCTTCTAGCTTCCCACCTGTCTGTATCCATTTGCTATCTCTTGTTTTATGCATAGATTGTAAACTCTTTGGGGCCCAAACCATCTTTTTGTTGTGTCTGTACAGTACCTAGTACAATAGGGTCCTAGTCCATGACTCAGTATTTCAGTAAATACAAATAACAAATATGAATATTCACCATACTGTTTTGTACAGCATTATATTGAATCAGATTCTGTTTTATTCTGTACATACCCACAAAACCAAATAACTGAAGGAATGATCCATAAAATATAAATCCGTAATGTGTCCGTCTTTCCCTCCCGCAGGGAGAAAATGTTTTAAACATCTCACTGGCAGCTGCACATCAACATATTATGAAGTGACTCCACAGCTGAGCCTACATGGAGATTGCACTTAAAGCGGGGGGGGGGGGGGGGGGGGAAATACCCACATTTCAAATTTGGCACAATGATTTTTTAAGTAAAATATTTACTAACTTATCCAGAGGAAACATTTAAAAAAGCTTCTTTTCGAAAATTTACCATGTTTTCCTTTGAGTCCTGCTAAAACCCTCAGACATCACAGAGCTCTCAAACTCCAAGCTACTCTCTCTCTTTTCACACACTTACACATTCTGATAATCTCTCTGACATAGGCCACTTTTGAAATTTTAAAATGAAACACATGAACTCATCTCTCTCATTTAGAATAATCTAATTGATCTGAGCCAAGATTAGCTGACAGAAGTGACAAGTTCCTTCAACTGCTTCTGTTTTCTGGGATGCTGCTAGCCTCGGTCCCTGACTCACTAGCTCTACTCCTTACGAAGCCCATGGGGAGGCAGGGAATATGGGGGATGGGCTCTGGAGAAGCCCATGTGTGGCAGCAAGGGTGTCAGGAGGCCAGAAGAGTGAATGAAGCTCTGGGGTGCATGAGGGATTGAGTGGAGAGGTGTGGAGATTTATAGGGGTGAGTTGGGGTGCAGCGATCTGACACTGAGCAGGGAGACTTAGGTGGGAAGGAAAAAGGGATGCCCATCCTCTGCTTTCTGGCACACCATGCTGCGGAGAACCAGAGGAGTCAAGTGCTTCTGTGCAGAGGCAATGATATACCAGGGGTTCCCCACAGTTCTGCCAGTGCAATGCACTAGGGAGTCCAGGCAGCAGCAGATGAAGAGCCCTTCAAGTGCCGACAAGTCAGAGCAGAGGCAGCGTGCTGCTTAGACCCCCAAAGCACCATCTGTATGCCCCTCATTCTTCCCAGCAAGCCTCTCCACCCAAAATATTCTCTCCACACACACCCCACATGCACCCCTCACTCCCTCTCCACATCCTCACCCACCATCACTCTTGGTTTCCCCCTGTCATAATGCAGGAGCACTGCGGGCAGCCAAGGTGGGATCAGCAACCATGCTGGGGGACACAGCAAGGGACAAATGGCTGTGTGTGTTGGGGGGCATCTGGGTTGCAAACAGGGATGGTGAAGAAGGGGTGGGAGTGAGCAGAGATGTGAAGGGGAGAGGAGGAAGAACTGGTGGAAAGTGCAGCAGAGAGGCGCTCTGTTCTGCTGAGCCACTTGTGGTTCATCATACCATGGCTCCTCGTCTCTGCTTCATTTCTTCCCATCAGGCCCCACCCAGCTCTGGCCCATTTGTCCCACATTTCCCTCTCACAGTCCAAATTTCTGTATGCCCCCACAGCCCAATCAACTGTCATGCCCGGCTACACCCCTGCACACCACTCAGTACTCTCCCGGCAATGCCACGCTCCTTTCCCTCACAGACTTCCCCGATGCCCCCCCCCACCCCCCGCACTCTTCCTAGGCACCCACTTACAGTAATGATACAATCCTACGCCCCACGTCCTCACACAGCCCCGCTCCTCCATATGCGCCTCCTACCCATCATCTTCATCCATCACACACCCTGCTAATTCTCAACCACATTCAGCTTTTAAATACTGATATGCATCAACACTGATAAATGTGGTAAGGGAGTAGGGTAGCATCAGCCCATGGACTTGGGTGTGGAAGCACGGTGAGGAGTGAGGCTGTAGAAGTTATGGGTGCCAAAATTGCAAACACTTGATATAGGTGGTTTCATAAAGCACCAGAGATTTTCATTCAATCAGCACATTTGTGAGCGAGGAAGCCACCCGTCTTCCACAAACTAATATCCAGTCTCTTCTGCAAAGCTGCAACATATCTCAGTGTCCTGCTTTGGTGAGAACGATTCCGACAGCAGCTCTAGTGAAGTTTAGTTATGTGACATACACATATTCAGGAGAATATAAGAGTACCGCATTCCTTCCTCAGTATGCTGCACAAGACAGAGACAACTGGGCTGGTAGGAGACCTTCCTCATCACAATACTCAAGATAATTAATAGCTCTATGAGAGAGGAAGATGGATGGCTTCAGTCATCACAAATGCCACAGCACTAATATCTCTAACTCACTGTCTCAGCTACACACCCTTTCTCCCCATAGGCCTGATTCTCTCTGGCTCTGGCAATGCAATGAGTAGTGGATGAATGATGATGTCATTCAGCCCTTGCTGACGGTCAGGAAATTCTAAGTGAAGGGTGATATGTTGTTCTCAACTTGCTTAGCTGTGCACCTTTTTGCCTGACATCAGTTTGAGGAGAGTGTTGGACATTTAGCAGATAGGTAACACAGTGATGGGCACAGAAAAGAGTGTCGTCTTTGAGTTTTGCAGCTTTTGTTGATTTGTGGGAATTTTAGTCTGACTTACATATAATACTTGCAACTAGTATCACTAATAGGATTTCTTAATCACCCATTCCCCTACTAACCACAAGCAATTACAAAATTCAATGCATTAAAAGCAATACACTTAACATTACCCCATAATAGGTAATGCTCTGATTCTGCCCAACCTACACCCTGCCCAAGATATCCCATTTAACTGAAAATGCTGCAATTAAAAGCCAAAAAAAAAAAAAAAAAAAAAAAAAAAAGCAGCCTTGCAATGGCGCCTATAAAGTAGCTAGACATAAGCTCTGATGAACTGCTAGAAAAAGCAAGTTCCAAAGTTGAGGATCCTTCACTGAAAATGCTTTGCAGTTTACAATACCACTTTGCATTTAATTAACCGTAATCTAGCCAACGCTACTTCTCTTCAGCTGAACTAACCTCCCTCTGTGTCGAACATTCTTTGAAGGCTTTGAAGCAGTCTTTGATTTGGGGCTTGGCACATCTCCATTTTCAGAAGGGGTAGTGTCCTTAATAGGTCCTGGAAGAGGAGCTGGCTCATGAATGATCAGGATGTCATCTTTGTTGTGCTGGCCCAGATGCTGCTTAGCAAAATCAAACCCCTTCACACTGGGGGCTTGTAGCTGTAATGAAAGAATAAAGACCAAACAAAAAATATTAGAAGACACAGTGTGAAAGCTTAATGTCAGACTGTTGTTCAGAGTTGTGACCAATGATCTTTAGGATGCTGACCAGAAAACAGGTTTCCAGGGTGAGTGGGAAAGCGCTGTAAAAAGAAAAAGAAAAACTATATCTGCAAACATGTTTTCAGATTATATATATTTTAAGATACAAAGGCAACAGCTCCAGGGGAGAGAAGGTATTATGTTGCCACCACACAGACAACTAATTCCTTAGATTTAATAATTACAATAATACCCGTCATTTTCATTGGGTTTTCCATCTGAGGATCTCAAAACACTGCACAAACTTTACAAGTGTCTCTCAGTACCTAAGAGATACGGAAGGATTATTGTTCCCATTTTACAGATGAGGAGACTGAGGCATAGAGATACAGAGGATTGTAGAAACTGCCATACCAGATCAGATCCAAGACTATCCTTCCTTACCCATTTGTACAGTATTACTAAATTACAATAGATGACTGTTTTGGCTGGGAAGCGGTGCTCTGAAGGACCAATCCTCACCAGGACCACAAAGCCAAAGTGCAGGTGCAATCAGATCACTGTTACTGATGGGATAGTACTGTGCTTTAAGCAACAGCAATCCCGGTGGGAAAGCAGGAAAGGAGTTACAGGGCCTCAGAAAACCACAAGATTAAAAATTCTTTAACTACCTGTACTAGGCTTCACTCTGGATGCGGGGAAAAAAGTTTGTCAAGTTCTGCTAATCTAAAGAAGTTATGGCCCTCACATCATTATTTAGGTAACACTCCTACAGGATTTAATGGGAATTTTATCTGAGTAAGGAGTTCAAAATTGGGCCTTAATAGTCTAAACAACATTTATAAAATAACTAACTTACTTTAATAATATTTGTTTTTGGCTCTTTCAACTTAATCAAATTATGAGAATGAGAAGTTCACCTGCTAATTTTCCAGACCTTGAAATAATCAGAAACTGTTCCATTCGAATTTTGTACACATTTTTTTTTAAAAATTGCTTTTCTTTAGGTCACATTTAATTAAAAAGTCTGGAAGCTGAAAGTAAGAAAAACCTTTGACAATTCCGGTTTGCACAGCAAACACACACATATGATGGCTGCATAACAAACACACCCACCACTCTGTTTGTTCCCAAAATAGGTTTGAAGAGAAACCGAAAGGTGTGTCTGAGTATGCTGACGGGTGCATCTAGTTCTAAATGTTTAAATGAGCCCCCTTTCATTAAGCCTAGCATGTAGTTTCCAACTACAAAAAGGCTGATAAAATGCCAAAACAAGTCTGCCTATGGAACATTTTGAGATCGTCAAAATATTTTCCAAAGGTCCTGGAAGAGCATGTTGAAGAAGTGTGCACTGTCTGCTTGATCCAGCAGATGGTGATAGAAGCCCTACTGTTGAAAAGATTCCTTGACAGGGGCATATATAACACATGCCCAATCATGTCTTTTTTGGGTACATTTTGCATAAGAGGAGAAAACTTACTAGTTTACTAGATATTTTGGATTTCCTCAATTTACCCCTCCCCCACACACTTCTCCCCTGCAAGGTGAAAGAGGGCAGCATTCAGCATTATGGGCCAGATCCAGAAATGAATAAATCACAGATCTATTGACTTCAACTGAGCTATGTTGATTTATACCAGCTGAGGATCTAGTGCTGTTTCTCCACCTTTATTGACTTCCGTGCCCACAATCCCAGCCATGTATCTGAACCTTCCCCCACACCACATCCCCCTCTTCTGCACACAATCTTATTGACTTTAAAAATATATATATAAAAAAGACCAATGTCTGACATGATCTTCCTCTTTTCCCTTTCTCCTCCACTTCCCCACCCCCTTTCATCTTCTTCAACACCCTTTCCTCCAACCCACTCACTTGCTCACTCGACCCCATCTACTCCTGGCAACTATTTGCCCTCCCCCCAATCCCTACTCTCACCCACTCCCTATCACTCCTCCACAACCTCTGACTCTTTTTCTGGTCTGCTCCCCCACGAGCAGAACACCCGCCCTAACCCCAAAAATATGGCTCCATCTTCCTTCTGCCCTTTTTCTTTACATTTATGCAGTGTGCCATTTATAATTGCTATCTCAAGTTTCTCCCCTCCAACTCCATCCTTCCTCCTTCATTCCACCAAACACACACTCACCTGAGGTCTTTTGCAGCCTCTTCCTAAATCTCAGATCTTCTACTCCATCCCCATCCTCCTTGGCTTCAGTAGTAACAAAAACAGCAGAGACCATATCATCCTTCTTAAACTCTTCTCCTCCCTTGGTTTTCACAACCCCGTCCTTTTCTAATTCTCTTCAATCCTTTCTGATCATTTTTTCAGTGTTTCTTTTGGTATTGGGTGGGGTGGAGTGGAGGAGGAGGAGAGAGAATCTTCTCCTTTTACACTCTGGATGATCTTATCCACTCACGTGGCTTCAACTAGCAATGGCCAATTACTTAAAAATTACCAGTGACTTAGGAAATGTTAGAATTAAGGTTGCCCCTGAAGAGTTAATTCAGACCCTTTGTACATATACAATTTTTAATTATATGATCACATACTATTTTCCCCCAGGACCCCTGCCTCATTCAGTACACAGGATGGACTGTTCTCCAAGGATGAATCAGAACTGTGTAGTGCAAGAGGCTGTTATCTGCCTCCTCTGTTGCAGAAGATGGAAGGTGTCTAGTGAATGAGCCAGGAATGCAGAAAAAGGGAGGCTGTTATCTTCCCTGTGGATCTGCCACTAAAGGAGAATGAGATACGCACTCTGCCGGTGGTTTCAGAGTCACTTGCTGACAGCAGAGGAATGGTGACTCAGGAATATCTAGTTCCATTCCAGGTTTTGGAGGGGCATGTGGTCTACTGGCCACACACCACTCCGCCCTGTTTCTCCCACGCCTGACCACTCTGGTTCCTCATCAGTCCCAATCTTCCTGTTCCCAGTCTCTCCCCGTCTCCCTTCCCTAGGGTTCCCATTTCCAGTCTATTCCCTCTGCTGCCCTCCCAGGTCCATCTTTTATCCCTTCTGCATTCCCAGGCAGCAGGTTTCTCTTCCTCGCTGCCTGGGTGCCAGCAGAGGGAGCACTGAGAACACAGGAGAGATGGGATATCCCTGGTCTCACTTCTGGTGCCTGACCCCACAGCCCTATCCATTGCAAGGAGAGTTGTGCTCAGCCTCTGCAACCTTGGGATAGAGCATGTTCAGTACAGATGGAATCTTCTGATAATTTTGCCCCCAAACTCGACTAAAAAGCCTAATGTGCAAACTGCAATTTTTCTAAGGTTTACAACTTGGTTGCATTTTTCAACAGAAGACATATCCCTGGCAGAAATTCCACCCTCCTGCCAAATTTTGAGCCCTTGCTCCAAACCACAGAGGCTCTAGATCTCCTCAACAAAACAGTTCCGACACGGTTTTAGTAATATGTACAAACCAATGTATTTTTCCTTAATCTCATTCTTTTAAAATAGCAGAACCCTGTTTGTTGAAACTTCCCAAAATGATTCAACCTGAAACAGACACCAAACATGGGAAATTTCAGCCAAAAGTTTAGCAAAGTTATAAGCACTGAAAACAGGAAGTGTCAGGCAACCTGTACTACAGCTGGCTAGGAGCTACCGGCTCTGCCTACTATATATCTGTATCTATCTATAAAACCTGTAGTTAGTCTGGGTTTACTAAAGGTGGTCCTTCATGCAACTCCTACCATTTGACCTAAGCTGTTCTCAAAACATACTCGCTGCTCAATATTTTTATTAAAAATAGAAAAACTGGTGTATTTTTGGATACAGACACAATGCCCACAGACTCCGATTTTGTAAAAAAAAACAAAAACAAAAAAAAACCCAAACAAAGAAACAAAAAAAACCACCTCTACATTTCTATGATCTTCATTCTTTTGACCTCATGATTCTTTTTAAAAATGATACTGGCCAAAATCACATTCTTGGTGACAAGTGTCAAAAGGACATTGCAACACAAGTCCATATTCAGCAAAGCAAGATGGTCATAACACTGAAATGCAGTGGAATAAATAAGATCAGCGTAGTTCAAGACTGAAAAGGCCTTGAGGCCTTCCTGTATTTGTTTTCATGTGCGACACAGACTACTTTCATCTTTTTTTTTTTTTTTTTTGGTAATAAAAAGTGATAAGCTGTAGCAGGCTTACCTGATTATACCATCTGTGTTCATCTCTGAATAGAGGTAACCAGAATCCCATGGGTAGATCAGTCATTTTATTCCTCACACACCAGTGATGGAAATTGTGGGGGTAGGAATGGAAGAGACCAATCTATTACACCTCTTTGAAGAAAACACATTTGTTCTGGTACATCTGTCTGTCCTGGCACTGAAATAAAACCTTTCAGCTTTATTTTATTGCCTTCTCAGCCTGTGCCTAAGACTGCACAAAATCAGTACTTTGAAAATCTCAGGTTAGGTTCTCTTAGGGGGATGTTTAATTTTACGTTGTAAAAAACTCAAGTTTTAAAGCCAAGTTTCTAAATGCAGACTGCAAAAAGCAGTTACAAAATTCAGTGAAAAGTACTGTCACACCTTCAATAAAGAGAATGAGCTAACCCATTATTAAGGCAGCTGTTGTTCAGTACAAGGTAATATCTATTGAAATTGAGAGTCAAGATGTTTAAAAAACTGGTGCCTCAGGTTAGCCTCTGAAGTCTATATTTAGACACCAAATTCAATGGGAGCTCTTAGGTGACTGACACTTTTGAAAAATTAGACCATTTATTCAGGTGCCTAAATATGGATTTAAAGAGACTAGCATGAGGATTCCATTTTTGAAAATCTTGGCTGAGACATTCAAGAATGTTCATCCAATCAAGGGGGAGAAGACTGGCTGAAAATCATTTGACGCTTCTAACATAGACCATGTGTTTGCCAATATACTGTTTTCCTAGGTAAAGGCACAACATGAATGAGACCAATTTGTTTTCCAATAATAATGTTTGGACACACATCTGTGAATGGTTAGAATGGAAAACAATATGGAGGAAATTGGTTTTCTCTAAAATAACGTACTCATTTCATAAAGCATCAATCACACATCTCCTACACTTACAGCTACTACTGATGTACTAGTCTACATATTACATTTGAGACATTGTTTTTTCTATTTATTTTTATATGAACAGTATTGCCTTGTTCTTTGAAGAGACATATGCACTGAAGAGAGGTTGCCAAAACATATTGCTAATGAAACAAAGGAACTAAATTTGATCCCAAGAATAATATTTCAGTTCTGGCAGCTAATCTGTGAACAGCACTGGAAACCCTGTAAAAATGTCTTGCTGAATTATGATATAACTAAAATACTAGTGCACACAGTTCTGGAAAACCAACAGAACAAAATAGTGAACATTTACTTTAAAAAAAATTCCCAGTAAAGATATTTTGATATCTACTCATTTAAATCTAGGGAGGAAAAAAAAGCCAATAAAATAGCACTAGCAGACGCTGAAGATCTATTTCAGTGGTCTGACAGCTAAAAGTTATACAATGGTCACAGACTTCCACAATTTCAGACTTACAGCATTAAGCTGTTCTATGTATTCTGAGGATAACACAGCACGGTCAAGTGTGAATTCATTGTATTACTCTCAGAATGCACCAGTAAAGCAAACTATTTCTAGCAACTGCTGTGCATACAAAGGTGTACATTTAACTGCACCTTATTTGGTTTTACCATTTCTCTATCCAATTATCCAAGTTATTTCTAAAATTAAATTTTTTCCAAGTGACCTATTAGCCCATCCTCTCAGCACAGTATTAAGAGACATTTGGAAACATTTACCACTAACTAAAGTTTTGGAACTCCCAAGACACATATTACATTTTAGCATTTAATTCCACTGTGTTTGTATCAGAGTAGCAGCCGTGTTAGTCTGTTTTCGCAAAAAGAAAAGGAGGACTTGTGGCACCTTAGAGACTAACAAATTTATTTGAGCATAAGCTTTCATGAGCTACAGCTCACTTCATCAGATGCATGCAGTGGAAAATACAGTGGGGAGATTTTATGTACACAGAGAACATGAAACAATGGATGTTACCATACACACTGTAACAAGAGTGATCAGGTAAGGTGAGCTATTACCAGCAGGAGAGAAAAAAAACCCTTCTGTAGTGATAATCAAGGTGGGCCATTTCCAGCAGTTGACAAGAACGTCTGAGGAACAGTATGGGGGGAGGGAGGGAAATAAACATGGGGAAATAGTTTTACTTTGTGTAATGACTCATCCACCCCCAGTCTCTATTCAAGCCTAATGTAATGGTGTCCAGTTTGCAAATTAATTTCAATTCAGCAGTCTCTCGTTGCACTCTGTTTTTGAAGTTTTTTTGTTGAAGAATTGCCACTTTTTGGTCTGTAATCGAGTGACCAGAGAGACTGAAGTGTTCTCCGACTGGTTTTCGGATGTTAGAATTCCTGATGTCTGATTTGTGTCCATTTATTCTTTTACGTAGAGACTGTCCAGTTTGGCCAATGTACATGGCAGAGGGGCACTGCTGGCACATGATGGCATATATCACATTGGTAGATGTGCAGGTGAATGAGCCTCTGATAGTGTGGCTGATGTGATTAGGCCCTGTGATGATGGTGTTCCCTGAATAGATATGTGGGCACAGTTGGCAACGGGCTTTGTTGCAAGGATAGGTTCCTGGGTTAGTGGTTCTGTTGTGTGGTATGTGGTTGCTGGTGAGTATTTGCTTCAGGTTGGGGGGCTGTCTGTAGGCAAGGACTGGCCTGTCTCCCAAGATTTGTGAGAGTGTTGGGTCATCCTTCAGGATAGGTTGTAGATCCTTAATAATGCGTTGGAGAGGTTTTAGTTGGGGGCTGAAAGTGACGGCTAGTGGCGTTCTGTTATTTTTTTTGTTGGGCCTGTCCTGTAGTAGGTAACTTCTGGTTACTCTTCTGGCTCTGTCAATCTGTTTCTTCACTTCAGCGTATTCTAGTTGTAAGAACACTTGATAGAGATCCTGTAGGTGTTTGTCTCTGTCTGAGGGGTTGGAGCAAATGCAGTTGTATCGTAGAGCTTGGCTGTAGACAATGGATCGTGTGGTGTGGTCTGGATGAAAGCTGGAGACATGTAGGTAAGTATGGTGGTCTGTAGGTTTCCGGTATAGGGTGGTGTTTATGTGACCATCGCTTATTAGCACTGTAGTGTCCAGGAAGTGGATCTCTTGTGTGGACTGGTCCAGGCTGAGGTGGGATGGAAATTGTTGAAATCATGGTGGAATTCCTCAAGGGCTTCTTTTCCATGGGTCCAGATGATGAAGATGTAGCACAAGTAGAGTAGGGACGTTAGGGGACAAGAGCTGAGGAAGCACTGTTTTAAGTCCTCCATAAAAACGTTGGCATATTGTGGGGCCATGCGGGTTCCCATAGCAGTGCTGCTGATTTGAAGGGATACATTGTCCCCAAATGTGAAATAGTTATGGGTGAGGACAAAGGCACAAAGTTCAGCCACCAGGTTTGCCGTGACATTATCGGGGATTCTGTTCCTGACGGCTTGTAGTCCATCTTTGTGTGGAATGTTGGTGTAGAGGGCTTCTACATCCATAGTGGCCAGGATGGTGTTTTCTGGAAGATCACCGATGGATCGTAGTTTCCTCAGGAAGTCAGTGGTGTCTCGAAGATAGCAAGGAGTGGTGGTAACGTAGGGCCTGAGGAGGGAGTCTACATAGTCAGACAATCCTGCTGTCAGGGTGCCAATGCCTGAGATGATGGGGCATCCAGGATTTCCAGGTTTATGGATCTTGGGTAGCAGATAGAATACCCCTGGTCACGGTTCTAGGGGTGTGTCTGTGCGGATTTGTTCTTGTGTTTTTCCAGGGAGTTTCTTAAGCAGATGGTGTAGTTTCTTTTGGTAACTCTCAGTGGGATCAGAGGGTAATGGCTTGTAGAATGTGGTGTTGGAGAGCTGCCTAGCAGCCTCTTGTTCATATTTCGACCTATTCATGACAACAACAGCACCTCCTTTGTCAGCCTTTTTGATTATGATGTCAGAGTTGTTTCTGAGGCTGTGGGTGGCGTTGTGTTCTGACGGCTGAGGTTATGGGGCAAGTGATGCTGCTTTTCCACAATTTCAGCCTGTGCACATTGGCGGAAGCACTCTATGTACAAGTCCAGTCTGTTGTTTCGACCTTCAGGAGGAGTCCACTCAGAATCCTTCTTTTTGTAGTGTTGGTAGGAAGGTCTCTGTGGGTTAGTATGTTGTTCAGTGGTGTGTTGGAAATATTCCTTGAGCTGGAGACGTCGAAAATAGGATTCTAGGTCACCACAGAAATGTATCATGTAGGAGGGGTTTATGTTTTTGTAGAAAAAAGTCCTGATGGGTACAATCAACTGCACACACAAATAATAGAATGTAAATGTTTAACATCTTGGTTGTGTCTACAAATCAGGTAATTAGAAGTCTAAATTGTATCATCTGCAATTTACCGCAGGCACATAATTAGCTCCCTTTGAAAAATTTGACCCTGGAATGTCTAATTCACATAGGTGCCAAGATAGGCGCCTATATAAGACAAAGCCCCGAATACCGGGGTATCTGACCACCCTAAATCCATACTGTGCAAAAACTTACTGAAGGGGGAATCTCTCAAAAAGCTCCACTTCAGGGCTGTACCTCAAGGTTTTTTTTATCCTTGAAACTCTCAGACATCCATTCCGAAGCACCTTCTTTATGAAAGCTTCTTTTCAGTGATTCATGCCACCCTCCCCAATCTTTCTGTATTTCCTCTCCAGTTTTACCGTGAACCTCAGTAAACTTCACAAAAACCAAGAACAACTGTATTTTTCTTCCATTAAAGGCATTAATTATGAGTGAGGCTTGATACTGAGCATGGATAAGCTCCTGCAATATCTTGAAGTGGAAAAAAGAGATTTGGAAAACCCATAGCAGCTGCAACAGCATCTACAAAACAGCAGCAATTGCCTAAGTTATAGAACAATTTCACAGGCAACCATCAGTCAGCAACACTCATGAATATTGCCCCCCTCACAGAAGACACAAGTAGAGCAGGTTGAAAGTTTTCAGATGGAACAGATTTTTTCACTTTTTATTGCCATTTCCACACTGTACAAAACAAAACAAAAAAAACTTTTCATAATGTGGGCACTGTGGGCAGAACACAGCACATTTCATTACATCCCTGAAGTGCCGATAGTCTCTACAAGCAATATGAAAATGTGCTGAAGACCCTTTGAGAGAGTGTGAAGGAGAAGTTCCATTTTAAAATTTTTTATTTTCTTGCTTTTTCGTCTTGCTGTTGAGGTTTTATTGAGCCCAATAAACAAAGGCAGCCCTGAGTTCACAGAAGTAGAAAGTTTCTCTCTTATATTTAAACATACTAAAATTGCCAGTGATAAAGCTCTATGCACTCAATACACAATAATTCAAAAATAGAACTCATACCTGGACCAGCCCACAACTATGAAATATGTATATCCACCAATCATCTGATCTGCCACCTTGTCAGGGCCTGTCCAGACGAACTGTTAGTGCGTGGCAAGCTGGGGTTTAAATCTACAGTGTTCCAGTGTGCCTGGCACTAAATGTCCATGTGGACCCTGCCACTGCATACTAAAGTTCCCCAAAAAGAAAAGGAGTACTTGTGGCACCTTAGAGACTAACAAATTTATTTGAGCATAAGCTTTCGTGAGCTGCAGTGGAAAATACAGTGGGGAGATTTTATATACACAGAGAACATGAAGCAATGGGTGTTACCATACACACTGTAACCAGAGTGATCAGGTAAGGTGAGCTATTACCAGCAGGAGAGAAAAAAAAAACAAACCCTTTTGTAGTGATAATCAAGGTGGGCCATTTCCAGCAGTTGACAAGAACGTGTGAGAAACAGTGTGTGTGTGTGTGGCGGGGGAAATAAACAGGGGGAAATAGTTTTACTTTGTGTAAAGTTCCCCAGTGCACTTTGACTTAATAGGTGTCCCTGCTTGAAAAAGTACTCTTTGCAGATATGTACAGACACAGTCAGATTCCTGGCAAAGCAGGGGGCATCAGGAATACTTGTCCAGCTGTAGGTGCTGGAACTAGGGGTGCTCGGGGTGTTACCGCACCCCTTGGCTTGAAATGGGTTCCATCATATCCAGGGTTTACAGTTTGCTTCAATGGCTCTCAGCACCGCCATTATACAAATTGTTCAAGTGCCCCTGGTCCCAGCTATCAGCCCCGGTGCACATTAAAGAAGCGCCTCTGCCAGCTGGCAACAGTTCTCCCAAGGGACTGCACATTAGCTGGGATTAGCAGAAACACAGTGTGCTCTGGCCATGTCTCCTTCCCCAACCTGACATATCCCATGTTGGGAACTGCAGGCAGGGTTGTGCATGTTCTATGCCCTCTGGCAAAATCCATATCAAGGGAGATGTGGCCCTTCTCTGCTGCCTTTGAGGCACCTGAGTGGCACAAATGGAGCAGAGCAAAGCACAGAATTGGTTCTGGTGCCTTGAAAGGTGGAAAGTCACCTCTGGACTTTTAGATGTGGTCTTCTGGTGAAGGTGGAGGAATTGCACATGCCGTTCAGTCAAAGCCATACCTGTAAAGCCAGGGGATACAAAGTGCCAAATAGTTGTAAGAGAACTTACAAGATCTTTTAAATAAATCAATATACTTATCCAGGACGCCTCTTTGGGTGATACTGATTACCTTCAGTCAGAGAAGAACTTTTTCCTGAATAATTGGCAACAGCTGAAATCACCTTGGAACCATAGCATAGAATTTGGTTTTATCAGCTGGAAGCTTGAACAGCTTAGGCAAATTGACAAGCAAAGTAAAATGGGCATCTAGAGCAGATCAGGTTTCATTAATCAATTTTTGGATGATCAGAAGGAGAGAAATAGTGCTTAACCTAGTGGCCTTACAGGTAATAAACAGAACTGCTCTGATTGCTTCATAATCTACCAATTTAAGGAGGGTCCAAACAATTCTAGTTTTGATACTGGTTTCTCATCTAAACCCTTGCACCAAATGTAATGTAATATAGCTTTGTAAAGCCTAATTTTAGTGCTATGGGGCTGGGAAGAATCAGATTTGTTGTTCACGACCAGCATAGGGGCAGGATCGTTTCCTTTGTCCATGGCTCAGCACTGGGGGGAAAGGAGCAAAATGCTACTGGGAAGCTCTTCTGGGAACGAATTCTGTAAGTAGTTAAAGACCGATCATGTGCAACATTTAATATAGGCTCAGCAAAGCATTAGAAAATGTATTATTGGGATAATCTTGCAGGCTTTCTAGACAAGTCTGAAGCAAGACTTGAACAAAAAATTCAAGATTTTTGACTCTCTAGTGACTAAAATGGAAAGTACAATGGAAACAGCGAAGGAAAGGACAAACTGAGTATAGAGTCCAGATACTTCCAAAACAAAGTAGATACTACCTAAGCTGTTTCTGGTCTGTGGGTCAAAGAGACTGCTTCTCTTATCTCGGCTTGAGACAACAGAAAACGGAGGATTTGGCGGATACAAGAGTGCACTGAGGTTACAGATTCCTCTCTTGGGACACAGATTTATTAGACACTTTGATAAAACGGAAATGAATGTTGGCACTTCATTACAAATTAGTAAAAATTGTTGAAGCTATTGTAATATGTTATATTGCAAGATTTCATGCAATCAGCCACCATCTTGCTCTGAAATTTCTGGAAAAAATTATGAGCGGTTATAAGCACTTTTCATACATGCTAGTGGTGAAAGTCACCTCACTGCAGAGATGCCTTGCACAAAGACATCAACATTGGGGTTAATTTAACCCTAAATTAGCAACCATCCTTTAAGTCGCTTCAGTGCCTTCATAGCTGATCATTGCCTACCTACTTCAATTTTAATCCTCTTGAGGAAGGGACTGTGTCTTCCTTCATTTATTATATAGCACAGACCTTCGCATATTATCAGTGCTTAACAAATAAATAATAATACTATTTATCACTGTTAAGTTTATTTTTAAACACTTCCTCCAAACAAAACAACCCCCCGCAACCCTATCAAAAGTATTATCCTTCACTACATGCCAAATCTCAAATTAATTTTCAACTCCTATTCAGGATTAAGTATTATTCCAATCAAACGCTGAATTAAATATTACCACAGCCAGGGTAAAATGAAAGTTCATGTAAGGTTTCACTTGTTGACCTTGATTCTGCAACTGAATCTACAATGGCAAGATAAGTGGGAGCTGCTATTGATTTATTCTTGCTGCTTTACAAAGTGCAGCCACTTTCTACTTCTCTCACCTTTTCTAAGACTTTTAGAGAGGAAACTGTTTGACTGAACATGAGGTGACAGTACGCTGAACATAACTGTAGTAATACCGTACTAATGTCCCTGGCAAGAGAAAGCAAGAGTTTAGCCACGAACAAGTATTTCGGACACACTGCCATGTCCTCCTCAGTTTTGTTCAGTAAGTACAAAGAAAAAGGAGGATGCCATACTAGTTTTGTCTTTGTACTAATGCGTTTTTTATGAAAATACAGCTTTAGGCAGTTCAGCATAAAAAATACACTATCAAATTCCTCACCATAAGAACGGCCATACTGGGTCAGACCAAAGGTCCATCCAGCCCAGTATTCTGTCTACCGACAGTGGCCAATGCCAGGTGCCCCAGAGGGAGTGAACCTAACAGGTAATGACCTAGTGATCTCTCTCCTGCCATCCAACTCCACCCTCTGATGAACAGAGGCTAGGGACACCATTCCTTACCCATCCTGGCTAATAGCCATTAATGGACTTTACCTCCATGAATTTATCCAGTTCTCTTTTAAACCCTGTTATAGTCCTAGCCTTCACAACCTCCTCAGGCAAGGAGTTCCACAGGTTGACTGTGTGCTGAGTGAAGAAGAACTTCCTTTTATTTGTTTTAAACCTACTACCCATTAATTTCATTTGGTGGCCCTTAGTTCTTATATTATGGGAACATAACTTTTCCTTATTTGCTTTCTCCACACCACTGATGATTTTATATACCTCTATCATATCCCCTCTTAGTCTCCTCTTTTCCAAGCTGAAAAGTCCTAGCCTCTTTAATCTCTCCTCATATGGGACCCGTTCCAAACCCGAATCATTTTAGTTGCCCTCTTCTGAACCTTTTCTAATGCCATATATATCTTTTCTGAGATGAGGGGACCACATCTGTACGCAGGATTCAAGATGTGGGCGTACCATGGTTTTATATAAGGGCAATAAGATATTCTCCATCTTATTCTCTATCCCTTTTTTAATGATTCCGAACATCCCATTTGCTTTTTTGACCACCACTGCACAGTGTGTGGACGTCTTCAGAGAACTATCCACAATGACTCCAAGATCTTTCTCCCGATTAGTTGTAGTTAAATTAACCCACATCATAATCTATGCATAGTTGGGGTTATTTTTTTCCAATGTGCATTGCTTTACATTTATGCACATGAAATTTCATTTGCCATTTTGTTGCCCAATCACTTAGTTTTGTGAGATCTTTCTGAAGTTCTTCACAGTCTGCTTTGCTCTTAACTATCTTGAGCAGTTTAGTATCATCTGCGAACTTTGCCACCTTGCTGTTTACCCCTTTCTCCAGATCATTTATGAATAAGTTGAATAGGATCGGTCCTAGGACTGACCCTTGGGGAACACCACTAGTTACCCCTCTCCATTCTGAAAGTTTACCATTTATTCCTACCCTGTGTTCCCTGTCTTTTAACCAGTTCTCAATCCATGAAAGGATCTTCCCTCTTATCCCATGACAACTTAATTTACGTAAGAGCCTTTGGTAGCCATCCATGGCCTAGCCCTCCATGACTTTAGCTATAATACCCGAAGCTCTGATCTTGTTCATTCTCAAGCCCCAGGCCTGCATCAGGACCTACTAAGCAGGGACCCCAGAGCCCATGTTGAGACCTGCTCACTTGCAGGCGGCAGCACACAGATGCAAGGGTTTGCTCTAGCAGATCCCAGTGCAGGACTGGGGTTGACATATGGTTTGCTTTGCTTAATGCTTGGATGGAATACCTCCAAAAACCACTTTGGGCTTCCAGAGAAAGTGAGGTTTGTGATTCACCAGGCAGCATGCTTCCCTGTGAATCAGTACTGAGTCAAAGCAGAGTGGTTGTTTTGGGTGGGGGTTTTTGCTTGTTTGTTTTTTTACGTTTCCAAACCTTTCCCCACTTCTGGGAAATACAGCAAGGCCAGACAATGCCTTGCCCCACATAAACTTGTGGAGGGAAATGTTGCACATACCACATAAAAATCTGTGGCTGAATACTCAGGCTACATCTATGCTGCAAGTAGGGGTGTAATCTTCAGCTCATGTAGACACACCCATGCTATCTTTAATCTAGGTAGTTCACTAAAAATAGCAATGAGAACACTGCAGCACAGGCTACGTCATGCCCACCAATGCCTGCATCTACCCGGGGGACCAGGTGGGATTATACAGCCTGCACTGAAGTTTGTGGCACCAGGACATCACTGTTATTTGTAGTTAACTGGCTAGATTAAAGATAGTGCAGGTACAACTACAAAAGCTACACATTAAACCTCCGGATGCAATGTAGACAGAGCTTTAAGTTGTTAACCAACTGCGTATTTCTATCAATACTGAGTGAGCTCAGTATATCAGCTCCAAAAAACAAAAGATTCTCTCTCCAGGAAGTTAAAGGAAGAGCTCTGTCAGCACAGAGAACTGAAATGACCAAAGTCTGATATATTCCACTCAGTAGAGCACACACACATATCTCTGTATACATACACACTCACAGCCATAAAGAACTGCACAGCAACGAAAATGTCCAAGAACAGACCCATTACACAGCCCAGGTTATAAGATTTCATTATATGCATGTACTATGTTATTTGTGATAAGACAAATTGTACATGATTGGTGGGAGGGATATAAGGTTTTAGCTGCCATTTCCGGAAGCTAAATCCACTTGTAAAGGCAAGTTAGAAAGTTAAGAGGACAAAATACATGCTTTTTGCACTATACTTGCAAAACACTTAGTAAATTTGTAATAGCCTATGTCGAAGGAGCCTTAAGATAAGTCTTGAGTTCCGGGAATTAATGGGACAATTGGGCAGTGGAACAGTTTGGCTTATGAGGTATTCAAAAGACACAGAGATGATCCAGACAAAGTTAGAGAATTTCTTGCATCTAGAAGGAATAATACAGCATCTTTCTCACAAGGAATAAAGGTAAGAAGATGGATTAAAATGATGCAGGCAAGTTTCTTTCAACCTTGTCACCTAGGTTTCCCCAACGGGAAGACAGATCCTAGGGGTGTGACACAGCGTTAGATAATACAACAAGCAAAGGAAAAGCAATGGGAACCACTGAATTTTCTGGATTTATATTATTGTGTAATTCATAGCAGTTCCACTTTTTTTTCCAGATTGCAGGAAGCCTCTGCCATGGTGCGTCTCACCTTCTCATCTAACGACACTATATATTTCCTAGACTGTTGCATTCACAAGTGCTCAGGTTACCTTAACTATTCCCAACACATCTTCCCATCCCCTTTTACCTTCTGTCGCTGCTGAATATTGCTCATGGTATCTGGCTGAAACTCCAACTTGTCTGTTCGGCAGAGCTTCCAGTATAAAATAATAATGATAAGCAGCACCACAGCCACTGGGACTGCCACACCAACAATAATCCACAGATTGTTATTCTGAGACTCAGACGATGACTCTTTCACTTTATCCACAGCTGCAGAGTTAGAAGGGGGTAGTGGGGAGACAAGAATTTTATACAGTTATATTTTTTTTTTATCTGTTGACACTTTAGGGGATATTCATTTCTACACTCTCATAATTGTTAGTAAAGAGCTACATTTATAGGAAACAGACTGCCGTACAGGCAAGGTGATAAACGTATTACTTAATGTACATCTTGGCCAGGAAACACAAGTGTGGAGCAAATGATCAACTGTCTTAAAGCCTACTTTCAATTCTGGAGACCTGTGCTTAAGTTGCAAGTGAAAATGGGTTTCCATCACAGCCTTTGACATGATTAGTCCTCTCTGTTCAGGAGGAGCCATAAATTGAGTTGACATGTAACAGTGTGGGAGAACTTTTAGCATTCTTGCCTGTACCCTGACTTTGTAAAAGGGACACAGTCAATTTGAAATCCAGTCACCTACAAAAAACAGGTTAAACAGTATTTTCACGTACAGTATTACACCTAGCCCTGAGTTCTGCAATCATATTTTCCCAATTTATTTACTAAATGTTTTTCTTTCCCGTTATTATGTGCAAATCCCTACTAACAAAGGAGGAAACTAATTATACAAGGGGACACAAGGAAACTGACTATGCACAAAGTAAACAAACTGGAAATAGAGAAAATTAATTCTAGTCAATTTCATTTACAGTAATTATAGATGCTACTTGAAACAATAGCAGGTAAAACATTTTCAGTCAGAATTGTAATTTTTAAAGGGGCTTCTGTACCAAATGACTGGACGATAGCTAATGTGACACCAATTTTTAAAAAGGGCTCCAGAATCCTGGCAATTACAGGCCAGTAAACCTGACTTCAGTACTGGGCAAACTGGTTGGAACTATAGTAAAGAAGAAATTTATTGGGGAAGAGTCAACATGTTTTTTGTAAAGGAAAATCATGGCTCGCCAATCTACTAGAATTCTTCGAGGGGGGCAACAAGCATGCAGACAAGGGGGATCCAGTAGATATAGTGTACTCAGACTTTCAGAAAGCCTTTGACAAGGTCCCTCACCAAAGGCTCTTAAGCAAAGTAAGTTGCCATGGGATAAGAGGAAAGATCCTCTCATGGATCGGTAACTGGTTAAAAGATAGGAAACAAAGGGTAGGAATAAATGGTCAGTTTTCAGACTGGAGAGGGGTAAATAATGGTGTTCCCCAGTGGTTTGTACAGGGCCCAGTCCTATTCAACATATTCATAAATGATCTGGAAAAAGACGTAAACAGAGAGATGGGCAAATTTGCAGATGATACAAAACTACTCAAGATAGTTAAATCCCAAGCAGACTGAGAAGAGCTACAAAAGGATCTCACAAAACTGGCTGACTGGGCAAGAAAATGGCAGATTAAATACAATGTTGATAAATGCAAAGTAATGCACATTGGAAAACATAATCCCAACTATACATATAAAATGATGGGGTCTAAATTAGCAGTTACCACTCAAGGAAGAGATCTTGGAGTCATTGTGGATAGTTCTTTAAAAACATCCACTTAATGTACAGCAGCAGTCAAAAAAGTGAACCGAATGTTGGGAATAATTAAGAAAGGGATAAATAATAGGATAGAACATATCATATTGCCTCTATATAAATCCATGGTACGCCCACATCTTGAATACTGCGTGCAGATGTGGTTGCCTCATCTCAAAAAACATATATTAGAATTGGAAAAGGTTCAGAAAATGGCAACAAAAATGATGTGGGGTGTGGAACGGCTTCCATATGAGGAGAGATTAATAAAACTGGGACTTTTCAGCTTGTAAAAGAGACTACTAAGGGGGGGGATATGATAGAGGTCTATAAAATCATGACCGATGTGGAGAAAGTAAATAAGGAAGTGTTATTTACTCCGCCTCATAACACAAGAGCTTGGGGTCATCAAATGAAATGAATAGGCAGCAGGTTTAAAAGGAACAAAAGAAAGTATTTTTTCACATAACGCACAGTCAATCTGTAGAACTCCTTGTCAGAGGATGTTGTGAAGGCCAAGACTATAACAGGGTTAAAAAAAGAACTAGATAAGTTCACGGAGGATAGGTCCATCAATGGTTATTAGCCAGGATGGACAGGGATGGTATCCCTAGTCTCTTTGCCAGAAACTGGGAATGGGTGACAGGGAATGGATCACTTGATGATTACCTGTTCTCTTCATTCCCTCTGGGGAACTTGGCATTGGCCACTGTCAGAAGACAGGATACGGGTCTAGATGGACCTTTGGTTTGACCCCGTATGGCCGTTCTTATGTTCTTAAATAACATCCCAATACTGGTTTATCCTTACAACTTCGTGAATATTTCCCAAACAAATATTACACTACATTAGTAAATATAGAGCATAAGCTTAAAAGGTAACTGAGCTACCTAAACTACTAAACTAGAGGGAAAATAATATTTTAAAATCATGCGTGAACCAATCATTAATATTTTCATAATAACTACCTCACTGGGCATATACATTTTTTCCATAAAAATCTTTCTGCAAGTGACTTTGTAGATCAGACATATGCTGTATTATATCTGACTATTCTAGCTATTGCTACCGAAGCAAAAAGACTTTGTGCTTTCGTGTCACTCACTTCTCATCTACATACAGCAAAGTCTTGTGTTCCAGTAGGAGTACTCAGGGCAAACAACCTAACTAGTTTTAAATGGAGTTTGCTAAATTTATGAACTGGATTATGAGACGTGATTGCCTGAGATAGGAGGTGACTGGACTGAATGATCCAGGAGACCTCTTCCAGTCCTGTGTCCTATGTTTCTATGTGTTGCCTACACTGAAAAAAAAATGAAGTTAATTATGGATTTAAATCTAGTCAGAGATATTATATTGTTTATATTACAAATGTTATAGATTTTAAACCTTCCCCCCTCACCAGGGTGCACAGTTTAGAGTAATTCTTACATGGCACCTTAGCTTCATTTGGCCGTAAATATTTTCCATTTCACATTCCCGCCTCACAACTCTCATTGAGTTGGCATGCTAGGGATCTCCTATACTAATGTTCATGCACATCTAGTTAATGAAATCTTATTAACAGGTAATGACAAGATCAAACTACAGACACATCACTAATAGATCAGTAAATAAAGATGAGATCTATGACATTCAATCAAGGAAAAGAAGCCACAAGTTATGCCTCCCAGCTGTTATGATCCAAACAACCCCTTCCCCACAGTAACTGCATCTTTCACTCACAAGGAAAAAGTGGCTTTCTTTTTTTGCTTTTTTGGAGGGTAGGGAGTTGTAAAAAGAGTAATATTTAAATTGTGTAGGCTTGCATATTTCACATAGATGGAATATTCCATCCCACAAGTATACTTTTTCCCCATTACCCTACATTTTTTGTAAATTCACGGGTGAGAGCCTCACCCCTGCTCCAGCTCCTTCATGGTGCTTAAAGGGGCTGGAGCAGCACAAAGGGCCTCAAAAGTCCCGTTTCTGGCTGGCAGACACAGAACAGGCATCGCACAGACAGTTCTAATGCATTACAGACATGATATAATACGTATTACAGTTTGCTTTGGGGAAGTCTCCAGATTTCCATAACTAGGGTCATGTTTCTCCTTTCTTTTCAGTGGTACAGCGATGCAGAGTTGGTGGGACTTACGTTGTGCAACTGCGCCTTGAATGCGGTATCCAAGAATGATAGCAGCTCTCTGGATGTCAACTCTGTTAATCAGATCTGAAGACTTTACAGCGCTGAGCCTCTCTCCAGTTTGATCTTCCACAAAATAGATCAGTTCTACAGGGTTATCAGCACCCACTATCCGTGACACGTTGACAATCTGAAGAGATACAGGAATGTTTTAAACTTCAAATAAAAAATTTTTTTTCCTCCAAGGTTCTCCCATATTTCATCTTTTAACCCTTTCCTCACACACTTCTATGCTTATGGGTTTGCACTCAAAAAGAAAGGCGATGAGAACAGCTTTACCTAGAGAGAATCAGTGCTTCTCTTTGAACTGCCACTGTCACTAACCCCTGATGACGCAAGAGCAAAAGGCCCCAAATTAGATCACGGTGAGAAAACATGTTGCCGCTAAGGTGAAATCTTAATATCCATCAGACCAGGCACGCCAGAACACATGGTACCCCACTAAATGCTCACTGCGAAACCTGGAAATGGACAGTATCCAGAGAAACCCAGCAGAAAGACGTGTTGTGTAAACAACTCCAAGACTGTGAGAGTATTAAGAGACAATATAAGACCTAATTCTACACTACTTCTAAGCATGCAAATATCCCTGATTTTAGCAGCACTCTAGTTAATACTGAGGAAGCGAGGACATCAAAAACTAATTGTTAGGTGTTTATCATTAATCCATAATAATTTGCTCCCAAAGTAAAACTCAAGACATCACCTTATAAGTAATAATAATGGAATAACAATCACAATTCATTATTAAGAGAAAACTCCATCTATTCCAGTGGATGATTACATCAATGCAGTGTTAAATCAGTGCCCTTAATTACACAGGCCAACATTCAAGTGCTGCAGGAAAGGGAGAAACCTATAGACATGACTGCCTGGTGGCTGAAGAGGCAATTATTTACGGTGAACTAACCCTTTGCACAACACAACCGCTCAAGCACAAAGCTGAAGTTCTTGGCTTGAACAACTTTGGTATCGCTGTAACACAGATTTCTGGGTGTGGGATGGGAGTAGGAGTGACTTCTAGCGATTCAGATTTGTGCCAAATAAAGAAGTTAATTCCCAGCTAAATTTTACCATGCAGTTGGAAAGTGATGTCAGGAATTTGTAATACTCTAAGGGTTCGTGGGTTTGATTTCCCTTATGGTTTGATTTCACTTGCCCTTCCCAAAGCACCTATTTTGGCTTCACTTTATTGTTTTTGACTTCATTTACTTGACTTAGACCCAAACTGTGTTGATGTTACCCATATGCATAGGAAGGCTTTCTATTTGCTCCAAATGAATCATTCTGCTTGTCCACAACTAGAGCACCGAACCTTCCTACAAGAAGCCAAGAATTTACAAGACACACTAAGAAGCCAAAAAGAAAAGGAGTACTTGTGGCACCTTACAGACTAACCAATTTATGTGAGCATAAGCTTTCGTGAGCTACAGCTCACTGCATCCGATGAAGTGAGCTGTAGCTCACGAAAGCTTATGCTCAAATAAATGGGTTAGTCTCTAAGGTGCCACAAGTACTCCTTTTCTTTTTGTGAATATAGACTAACATGGCTGTTACTCTGAAACTAAGAAGCCATTCCTTCAGTGCAATTTTAATGCCATTAATCAAAAATATGTGTTCTCTGAGGCAGCCCTGTAGACACCTTCTCATGAATGAACATTTAAATTGTAGATGAGAACCCTCAATACTCTGTTCTTGTAAAATTAAATCTAATACATTTTAACCATCTTTAGATTAACCATTTATATGGTGCATTCAGTTTAAAAGTAGGTGAAATAAATGCTGGGAATGATTCTATGGAAGGCTGAACCAAGGTAATGCGATATGGAAAGAATCATAACAGTAGGACAATGGTATTGTTCTCTCACAGAATTATCTTCTAATAAGGAATTCATTCAACTGATGATTTCGAGTCCCATTCCTCCAACCATTTGTGCACATGTTTAAAGTTAAGCACATGCATCAGTGTTTGCAGGATTAGGGCTCAAGAAAGCAAAGCCAACTACTCTTCCCTCCCCAGTTTCCAACACTCAAATTGTTATTAGGGAGTGCAGTGTAATATTCCAGTTCACACCAGTTGTATTAGCTGTAACATTACATCTCAGAACATCAAGTTTATGATGAAATCATTGACAGATCCTTTATCGTAACAGTGTTATTGGACTCTGATGCAATTATATCATGAATATACACTTTAGATTTCACACACTGACACACAAACAAGACAAATTTCTTTTCAGTACAAAGATTGGAAAAAGATGGGAGGATCTCACCCTCCCACTCTCCTTCAACCCTTCTGCCAGCTGAGGAGCTATCTATAACTCAGTGGTTCTCAACCTATTTACCACTGTGGGCCGCATATGCAGTTCTCTATGTGTTACGTGGGCTGCAACCACACAATATAAAATGCCATTGCCCATGATATATAATACTGGAGGGGTGAGGAGGAGGATTAACCTGAAAAAGAAAGTATGGGGCGCGGTGGCTCTTTGATAATTCCAGCTGAAATAAATGTTCATGCAGTTGGTAGGGCAGCACTTAAAAGTGCACCCCTTTGTGACCCGACTCCACTTTTAATTCTTTTTTGCCAGGACTGTGACCCCTTGCGACTCTGCCTACTTTAAGCCTTGCCTGAGCTGGGCCAACGAAACAGCTCATGGTCAGCAGTATATCCTCCTCCGGGCCGCTGCGCTGCAGTCCAGGGGGCAGCGTGCCTGGTGTGTGGCACACAGCAGCTCTGTGCCCTGGGCGCCTCTCACCTGGAGCTCATCTGAGGTGGAAGCAGAGCAGGCTGCCCAGCTGCTGTCTCTGTGCATGGGTGAGCAGGCACTGACCTCCGGCTGGCAGTAATGACTATGGAGGGGGTATAGCTGGGACACAGCGGGTTGCTCCAAGCCCAGCTCAGTGCAGTAGGAGTCCCATGTGGGGCTCAACACTAGGATGCTGTCCAGGCCAGAGAGGATCACTGCTGTGGAGGGTACTAGAGCCCTGTAGCAGAGATTGCACAGGAGGGGGAGAGGGTTCCTCCCCACCTGGCCTGTTGCGGCTGCCCAGTCGGGAACATGTCCCTCCACAGCTGCTCCCAGACAGTCAGCGGCAGGGGTAACCCCATCCACTGAGCTAAGGGACGCCCCAGCTGGGAAGTCACCCACAGGACAAATTTCCACCCTGCACCAGCTGTTGCTTGCAAATAATGGTACAAAATTTTAATATGATGACTTACAGGGCAGCCTGCTGCTCTAGCTGTGAGCTCCGGGTCTGGACATGGTCAGCAGGGGATGGGCAGGCAGGCCGGCCCTGTCTGCTGCAGGCAGCCCAGGGCGCGCTGCAACCCGGAGCATGCTCATCCTCTTATGACTCTTCTTTGAACCCGCTCCAATTTATCAGCACTGTCCTTGAACTCTGAACAACAGAACTGGACACGCTATTCCAGCAACAGTCGCACCAGTGCCAAGTACAGCATAAAATAAGCACTCTACTACTGAAGATTCCCCCGCTTATGCATTCCAGGATCACATTAGCCCTTTTGGCCACAGTGGCACACTGGCACAGCGGTTCTCAACCCATGGCCCACATGCAGCCCAATTAGCACACAGCTGCAGCCTAGCTGAGCTGTGTGCTAAAGGCCCCGGGCGCCGGGCTCCCCGCTGTCCTGTGGGTCTGGGCTGCCAGCGGCTGCCCGGACCCACCCGGCTGGCTGCAGGCTGCCACCGGGGTCTGGGCCGCTGCCTGATCCCACATGATGGGGTCCAGGGTCAGGGTCCCTGCCCAGCTCTCTGCTTCTGGCCCCACTCTGTGGAGGGGGCTCTGGGCAGAGGGCGCTGGGTATAGGGGTTTGTGGGGGGAGGTGGCACTGTGGTTCTCAACCTGTGGCCCAGGTAACACTTTGTGGGCTGCATATGTGGCCCACAATGATAAATGGGTTAAGAACCACTCCACTAGGAGCTCATGTTCAGCTAGATTATCCACCATAACCCCAAATCTTCCCAGGATAGAGATGCCCATCCCTAAGTATGGCCTACATTCTTTGTTCCCAGATGTATACACTTAAATTTAGCCATAAACACATATTGGTGCTTATGCCCAGTTTAGAAAGTAATCTAGTTTGTTCTGAATCAGCGACCCATCCTCTTCATTATATACCATACCCTCAATTTTTGGGTCATCCGCACACTTTATCAAGTTAACATCTGTAAAATGGGGTAATTAACACCCACTTTTGCAAAACTCTGGATTTCTCTACACTTACATAGCAGTTTACATCTAAAGTATTATTTTAGATATATTTCATAGTACAAGGCATAGACCACAGTGTGTATTATATATATATAAAGTTTATATGTAGTAGGTCTCATACTATTTTACCAGTGAGGTCTTCTGTACAATTTCAAATTATTTTTGTTTTATAATTTGTAAAGAGCTTTAAGGTGCTAAAGACAGCACAAATGCATAGAAATCCAGTTTTCCCATCAAATGGAGATGACTTCCATGTGTTAAGAAGCAAGAGCCAGTATTTTATATCTGTGCTTTGAGGGTGGAGGAGAAGGGAGAGGAAGCATATGAAAAAAGCAAGAATTTTGATCATTAAAAAACAAAACCAAAAAAACCCCTCGTCAGTGCAATTCACTCCGTTTCTGCTTGCATAAATCACATCTTTTCTGTTAATATTAGACATGTGCTTTAACCTCTACAGACTAAAAGCTTAACTATGTTGCAGTGTCAGTAAAAATTAATTTAAAAAAAACGTTTCCAAAGGAGTACCATAGGTCAGTGAATAGTGTTGCCTTGGTAACCAATTCCAGTCCATAAATTACAGTAGGAAAATCTACGTAGTGGAGCAACTCAGAAAGCATTTGCACTGTGTCAGTAAGCCAAAAGATCCTATAATCAGTTGCCAATTTGTTAGTAAACAGCAGGATTACTTCTTTTTGAGAAATATGTACATCCCACAGGAAAAAAGAACAAAAAGAGATTCTGCTCTATCAAAAATAGGATTTAAACATCAATGCAATTAAGTCAAGCTGTGCCAGGGTCTGGATTACTTAGCAGACATTACAGCATGAACCATATGTTCAATGAGCAACACACACACACACACACACACACAAAGTCTACCTTAGGTTTGAGTAAGATGTTGCATAAACCTGCAAAACCAGGAAACACACTGGTGGAGCTTTAATGATGGCAGCTGTGTCCTTAAGCGATCTTGTTGGGTCTACATGTCGCAGTATTTGTGACTAATATCAAGGATTCATCCAATTTGGCATTTAGGCTCTGATTCTGCAATTGTCATGTTGGGAGGGACTAGTAACTAAATCTGTATGAGGCGCCAGCTACAAGGTCTGTTCCTGTAGCAGCTATCCCAGCCAGCAAACCACCTCTATTTTGCTAGCTGGAAATCTGGTTTGCCACAACAAAACGGGTTTGTCCAACAGTCATAGGCAGAGGGGAGCCTGAGGACTTAATCTCTATCTGAGGACATTACTGGAAGCCTAAGGTACATGGAAACACTACAGTTCCCTTCAGAAATCCACCCCAAACACCACTGCCAGGAACACCCTCATGTGCTGGATGGGTCCCTCAAGCTCTCTCCTGCCAGTACAGGTCTGGTGAACTACCTCTGGTTCATCAAACCAGGCCTTGTCTACACTAGGGGGGTAATTTGACAGAAGTTATGCAACTCCAGCTTTGTGAATAATGTAGCTGGAGACAAGGTAGCTTAGGTCGACTTACTGCGGGGTCTACACTGTGCTGCATCGACAGGAGATGCTCTCCTGTCGACTTACCTTACACTTCTCATTCTGGCGGAGTACCAGAGTCGACAGGAGAGCGATCTGTGGTCGATTTAGCGGATCTTCACTAGACTGGCTAAATCGACCTCTGGCGCATCGATCGCAGCAGCGTCGATCCCCAGTAAGTTTAGACATGCCCCCAGCAAACTAACAGGTGGTTCACCAGCTAGGGCAGCTGCTGGGGTAGCAAAAGTTAACAAAAGAATTCCAACAAAAAGGTCAGACAGTGGAAATTCTTAAAGTTTCCATTTAAAAATAATAAAAATCCCAAATAACCTCAATCTTTACTCACAGATTATGTGCTGTCAATTTGGGAAGGGTACACTGATCATACAAAAGAAGACACTGCTCTCAGTGAAAAGCTGAACCCACCTTTGATATCAAGGTTGCTAGCACACTTATATAATAATTATTTTCTCATATAGATTCTTAGATAACTAAATATTAGCTATATGAGTTATTTAATTTCTGTAGTTTTCCTTTAACTGAGAACTTCACTGCTTTCGTCACGTTGTGCCACAACCTTAATTGCCATTCTTTTCTAGGATTCACCTTTTTGTTCTCTACAGCATTCAAAAGGAACATAGATAATTTCCATCTAACATAAATTAAGTATTATTTTAATATGAGCTTCTGGTGGGGTTTTTTTAAAACAGTACTTAACAGCCTCATTCCTCATAAAAGTGCATGAGAGCTGACGTGACAGACTACTCATAAAAATGTCAAGTGCCTTTAAGTCCGCATGATGTAATGTAACCTACAGAGTATGCCTTGCATTTGCAAGAAGAAGCTATAAAAGGTGAAATTCTCTGTGAAACATTTGAACGAACACACAAACATAGATGGGATTGTGTTGTGTATAATAAGCAGCTGTAAGGCTGTAAATCCTGTGTGTAGCTATGGCTTTAGGTGTTTATCTAACAGAGCGTGCCACCCTATGAGCAATGCAGATGAGAGAATGGGAAAAGAAAAGATGAGCCTTTGGGTACTGTCAGTCCAAACCTCTTATTTTTATGAAAGGTTCAAAAGTGTTTAGATTTAAAGAAGTGATTTTACCCAGTTATGATTTTCAATAAACGTATTTATTAAGGAAAAAAATGTGCCCCCCACAACGGTGCCAGTTCTACTTCCACAGCATAGGAAAGGAAAACAATTACTGTGATAGCATTTATCAACAATTGCCTCCTTTTCAGCACAAGCTCTTTAATTTTCACAGCGCTCAGTGGTGTCACGTTTTCATACAAAGTACCTTTCACTTCAGGAAACCTCAGTTCTAAACTGGCTTATCACAAGTGAAATGAATGTGTGGTCTCAATTTAGTCTCCAGTGGACAAATGTCCTTTTAACTAAAACAACACACAGTTTGGTACAACTGGCAGTCTGCGCCCTTATTTCACTCCATTGTGGGTTGGTATTAGAACAGAGCTATCAGAAAAGACATTATATTATGCACCACATGCTGCTGGCCTGCAGTATAAGAGAAAGGTTGAAAATAACATGCATAGACTGGAAATTTTGTTATCTGTGTCATGGTGTCCTCTGGATGCGCGTGCGCACACACACACACTTCTCCAAACCAGTTCACAATCTCGTTCAGAGAAACCTGCAGAATCTGCTGCAGCAAAATTAAAAGGTTTATTGCGGTTGAGAATTGATTTCTTATGCCTCCTATCCTCAGCTGAGGTGGGAGAGGTGATGTTCTATGTTACAACAATTTGCAACAGGCTCCAAGGGGCTATTGTGCAGCCAATGGACCACTGAAATGCCACAACACTCCAGCCACCCACCCTGGTCTCAGACATGTGTCACACTATGCCAGGGCTAGGCATGATGGCACAGGACTAGCTCTGCACCACCTGGAGTCCCTTACACCAAAAGAATCCTCATATAATGGTGCTGAGTAGCTTTATTGGGGTCAGGAATCTGGGCTCAAACCTACACTTCTGCTACCTCACCCTCAGTAATTACAGGCCAAACCCATAGAATCATAGAATATCAGGGTTGGAAGGGACTGCAGGAGGTCATCTAGTCCAAGCCCCTGCTCAAAGCAGGACCAATCCCCAACTAAATCATCCCAGCCAGGACTTTGTCAAGCCTGACCTTAAAAACTTCTAAGGAAGGAGATTCCACCACCTCCCTAGGTAACGCATTCCAGTGTTTCACCACCCTCCTAGTGAAAAAGCTTTTCCTGATATCCAGCCTAAAGCTCCCCCAAATAGCACCACTGTACACACTAAAACTCTGCTGCTCTAGCAGATCCTGTTAGCGAGTGGCTGCAAGAGGCAGGACAAGGAGCATGTGCAGTAGTTCTATGTCCCGAACACTGAGAGAATAACAGTTCTTATGAAAAGATGGTTACCCCCTTAATAAAACAGCTGCTGATCCCCCAAAAGTCAAGGTTACCCTATTACTACATTAACTACCTATCTGCAAAGGGCAGCCCAACTGAAAAGAACTTCATCACTTTTGGTGGGAACACTGCAAAGTTTCACTGTCTAATATGTGGTTCTGAGGGCTGGGGAGGGAAGAACACAAGTCCTGTTTAGGTGACAAGTCGCAGATTGTAAATAGTGCACTGTACTAGTTACTCTTTTGCCTATAGAAGAAAAAATACCGCAGGTAGGGAGAGAAACGTTTATGTTCATGTTTACACTCAGTTACATGCAGGCTAAAAGGTAGGGAGAGAAATGTTTATGTTCATGTTTACACTCAGTTACATGCAAGCTAAAAGTAAGTGCTCCAGAATTTTCAGTCACATAGTGCAGACACTATAACTCCATGCTCACCCTAGGATTGTAAATCCAAACTTGGGTGAAGACACATGAAGGGTTGTGTTTGTGGGGGCATAAGATTCTTCCCTGTTGTCTTCTAAGCGGGTACTGGCAAACAATGGAGTGTAAAAAAGAAAAATTACAAAAGTGTGGTCACTTTCTGATAGTTAATAACTTGATCCAGGAGATAAAGTAGGTAATTGGTCAGCCAACACAAGCACAAGGGACTACATGTACCAGATCACAGGTGTCACTTATGCGCCAAAAGGACTGTCGGAAGTATTATATATAAAGTATACAAAACTTCACTGTGAAGAGGACAGGGTTGCTACATACACTGCATACCTGACACTAGCCCGCAAAAGCAAGGATATGAGAAGTTAAGCCACTTGGCAATATATACCCTCTCCTCCTTCATCTACAGGCATGTGTCTTAACATTATCACAACTACCATAGAGCACAACCTGAACTCTTTCCCCTTCAACCGTCTCTTCTCCATACACCCATTCACCAAACTACCCTCACCTAACACAACTAGCTATGGCGGTTTGGTGTAGTGCTGTGTTGTGCTGGGAGAGTATGGTATAGTTTGGTAAAAAGGAGTGATGAAAGGCTGGTATCCCTAGGGAATTAAGCAAAGGTTGTGGGGTGCAGTACTAGGTTGTACTGCCTCACCACTGGGGGAATCCTCAGCTGCTGCCCAGTTAAGGAAGCTTGATAGCTCCTTTGTACCAATGAAGCAGTAAAAAGGAACAGTTATTGGTGACTAAGGCCACGTCTGCAATACAGCTGCTGCAGCTGTGCTGCTGTAGGGCCTTAGGGCAGATGTTTCCTACATCAGTGGAGGGGTTTTTCCATCAGTGTAGATAATCCACCTCTCCGAGAGGTGGTAGCTAGGTCAACCAAAGAATTCTTCCATTGGCCTAGCTATATCCACACCAGGGTTAGGTCAACCTAACTTACAACACTCAGGACACAAAATTTTTCACAGCCCTAAGCACAGGTGCTGGAACTACGGGTGCTGCTGCTGAACCCTGTGGACTGAAGTGGTTTCCATGATCTACAGGGTTTACAGCTTGATTCAATGGCTCTCAGCACCCCCACTAGACAAATTATTCCAGGGCCGCTGGCCCTAAGCAACGTAGCTAGGTTGATCTAATTTTTAAGTGTAGACCAGGCCTAAGACCTGGCCCATAGAATACAGCAGAAGTACAGCCACTTCTGGGAGTAAAGCTCTGTGTTCTCTCCCAGTGAAATACAATGCTATCGCTAGAAAGGGATCTCTCTTAAAACCTGTGCATGTAAACAACACAGAACTGGCAGTTTATTACCTAAAGGATAAAACAGTAACTTTTTCCATGCAGCCTAACTGTATGTATTTTCAATATGATCGCATCTTTGTGGGTAAGACATAAGGTTTATTTTATTTCAAGAGGCAGAGGGATAAACATGTGCAATGGGGAGAATGAAAAATCTGAAACAGGGCTCTGTATTCACAGTGAATCATAGCGGCGCAAAAGAAATAAAATACAAACTACTCATAGAACAGATGCTTCTTTGAGCCCCAAACCCCTCAAACATCTGGAAATTAAAACAGGAGGGGACACTGCAGGGTTATACTGAAGGAAGATGACAGGTCTGAACTGCCTGGATGGCAACTCTGAGGTCAACTGTTGATGGATTAGCTGGCAAAGTTATTTTTAAACAACTTTCCCATTAAAAAGGTAGACTGGGTTTCAGTTTGTTGATCTGGCTGATAAAGGACAATCTGTGACAGCCAGAAATCTAAGAAAAGGTTAAGTTTTCAAACCTTTGCAGCCAAAAGGTGGCTTTCACCCACATGAACACCACCAGCCACAATGAAGGTACAGTCTGAGAACCACCAACACCCAGATATCACAGCATGGGAGGGGCTGTTATGGATGCCAAACATGGTGCTAGTGCAGTTAATTCTTCTTTCACTGCAACTTCTATGACTGAGAATATCAGACCAAACAGGCAGTTAAAAAGTGTAATATGTTATTCTGTTTGACAAGATCCCTTAGCTGCATAGCATAAGTGCCAGCCAGCACTCAGACGCATTATCCTATTTCATATTTATATACTGTTACAAAACACGACAGAGTACCTAGAAGCGTTTTAAGAGCTGTATGGCCCCCCCAAAGGGGGGGGGAGCCTTTGATCCATAAAAGCGTTGTCCCTCTCTTTGCAAGACACCTCAACTAAATCAGGAACTCAGTCAGTTCTTAAAATAGGCTGCTTTTAAGAGCTGTTTCTGAGGATTGTTTTTAAAATCACAATACTTACTTTTTACCATTTAACACTCCCATTGTTTTCACTGTTATCACAGTCATTAGTTCAAAAGGCAGCAGGGCAGCTAAAAGAATGTTAGTTGCACAACATGATTTATGCATCAGTCATATATGGCAGCTGGACTAGAGGCTTTCATTTCATCTCTTCTTCCTTCAAGTGCTAGGTATTATTTACTGTTTGAACAGTTTATTCCCCTTTACACATACACACACACAAGCACAGGTCCAGCCTCTGACCTATTAGTACCTGCACAACGTTGCTGCCGGCAAACGTGGCTCGTTTCCATATTCGCCCTCCGGTCAAAGCCTCATTTAACAGCTGAGCCAATTTCCGCTCCATCCCAGCCTGAAACACTTCCTCCTGAATTCGCTGGTTGACAACACCCAAGAGAACTACATTAAAAAAAAAAAATCAACCCAAGAACAAACAAATTAGTAAGAAGCATTAGTGTCTTTTATGCATCTTCAATTGCAGGCCTTGAATCATTCTCTAGAGCCCTCTGCTGGACTATTTAAGCATAGCATTGAAATATTCATACAGGAATCCCTCCCAGCTCAGCAGGAGATTGCAAGTTGCAATGCAAGACTTTGGAAGAAGGGGTATTAAAACTAAAAACCGCTGAGGTGATTCCTGGAACTTCACAGGGGCTAGACTGGTCCAGAACAAATGCAGTCATGGGGCAGCCCTGCCTCCAAAAAAGCTAAATATATGAAAATATATATATATATAGTGATATATATCAAAACACAAGCAGCAGAGAGTAAAGAATTCAAAGTTATAACCAATTCCGATTTACCTGCTTTCAATGTTAACCATACTTTGAGTTCACCAGTCACAGAGTCAGGGGTAGGCAGGGATAGGGGATATAAACAGGAAGATAAAAATAGGACAGAAATAGCAGAACAGGTAGGAAACAGAAAGGAGAAGAGTGTATTGTCACCTGTTTCAGACAGCCCCGAGCCTAAGCCTATGAGACCAGTGGTGCACAGAAACTGGCTAGCACGAGTGGCTTGGACAACCCAGCAGGCAAGTGCTGTAGACACTCCAACCATTAGAGCCACCACGGCAGTTCAGTTAAAGGGGTTACACTAATCATCGTCATTAAGGCATACTACATTTAGCAATTCCATCAGTAGCTACTGGGCACAGAAGCCCTTTTTTGGTTCAGACAGGTTCTAACCTCCATGGGCCCATGCACTCCCCTGGAAGGAACCCACAGTTTCTAAAGTCTTTAGGGCTTGTCCATGCTGGGCAGCTGCCTTTCTACTTTGGACCTCACCCTTTTGAATCTGGTCTCCAGCAGGCTGGAATTCTAAGCCCGCACCTGCTACAGTCCTTTAGCTGAGACTTCCTTCCCCAGGCCCCGAGCCGTCTCTGTGGCAGCCTCTAGCCATAACTGTGTTCCCCAGAGACTTCCTCGCAGCATTCCCATTTCAGGCTGCTTTTCCTTGGCCTTTTCTTACTGAAGACCCCCACCCCCTGATCTCACATACACAAAGATGCGAGGTTCCTTAACTCAGCCTCCCCTCCGCCCCCTCCTCCCGCTCTTTTCTCAGCATCTCCTCTCTTTCTGCCTCTCTACAGAAAAGCTCCTTTCTTGGTGTGGGCCACATTCCAGGAGCATCTCTTGCTCCCTTCAGGGCCAGAGGGACCACTGCTTCACTCTCCCACTTTCTAAGATGGCTTCCATCACTTGTTCCACCCCCATGATTTGACTGACTAATGGAAACTGACTCAGCCACATAAAAGAGTGTTAGTTTTTGATCAGTCCCAAAGCTGGAGCAGCTCTTCCCCTGGCTGGTGAAACAGTAATAGCCTGGCCCTTTAGCGGTCCATGAATTTATAGAAAAGCAGCTGACTCTGTGACTAGCACTACCCTAGTGTACTTCTCAATCACAGGTGCATGGAAAAGGATTTACCTGCTTGTGAAATTTCTATCATAGGAGGATGCTGGACTGACACTCTCAGCAACAGACATTAATATATCAAAAATATCCTTCACAAACAGAGCTGGTTGAAACATTTTTTGGATGAAAATTTTCATACAAAATTTTCATTTTGGTCAAATTTTTCTTTTTTCTTGGTTGAAAAAATGGATCAAAAGCTCAGAAGAGTCTGACCAAAAAATTCAGTTTTCAGAAAAGTTTGAATATTTTTGGCTAAAATTCTCATTTTTTAATTTGGTTTTCAGTACAAATGTTTGTGTTTCAGTTTTGAATTCTTTTTAAGCCTAAATGATTTTCAAATGCTTTTTTTTTTTTTTAAGCTTTTTGTTCTAGTTTCTCCATTGGGGGAAAAAAAAAGTCACAGGAAGTTTTAGATTCTCTCTCTCCCCCTCCCCCCCCAAAAAGAAATTTTCCACACAAAATAAGTGGTATCTTTCAACTGGCTCTAATCACAAATGAAGTATCTCAGAATTAAACAGCAATATAAATGATCAGTGATCAAGAACAATTAAATGCAGGAAACTTGACAATATAATTTTTTCACCTTCTTTTAAATTCATATAGATTGAGAATTACAAATAATAGCAGCAAGTGTATTCCACACCAGAAGGGCATAGTTACAAAAAGCACTAACTCTGACTGTTTTATGATTATATTCAGGGCAAATTAGGTCAGCTGACTTGGACGAGAACAATTTGCAGGAAATTAATTTGGGGGGAAAACCAAAATAGGATGGAGCTGCATCATTACAGTCCCTAAAACCGTTTAAATTGTATGGCATCTATTTGTATTCTGTTGTATAGCCGTGTGTGCTTTGGTGAAAGGTGCCATGAATAAATCAAGTGTTAAAAGTTTAAAAAAAAAACATAGCTTAAAAAAAATAAAATAACGCAATGTCCAACTTAAATGGCAGTTAGTGTATACAGCACCCTCTGCATACCGGAGCTGTGTTACTGCACTTTGAATAAACTGCATTCTAAATATAAAACAATTTTTGAGCCAATAAACAAGGAATTGCAATAGTTCATTCTACACAAGTGAATTTCCCAGCAGTTCCAGGTTATTCATTCTTTTGCTTTGGAGTTTATTCAGACCTGAATATAGTTATTACCTCAAACCGTAAGCAATCTCAAAAGTTATTAATGTGTTATCTAGGACCCGGCTAACAAAAATGGTCTCACAGCTATCTACCCTTATATAGTCTACATACCTGTTCTCACCCAGGAAGATTTCATCAACTGAGACACATTGAGTTGAGGGTAATGAAAGGCTGGGGGGAAAAAACATCTGTAAGAACTGTATACTCAACAGCACAAAAACAAGAAAAGAGGCTGTTTCATAATTCACATTAAGTCAGTGAACATCTTATTTGCCGATGTAACTCTTAATGCTATACATAAGTGACAGAAAGACATTGCTCTTGATATATATTTTCTGGTTCATACGTCTGAACGTAAAGCAGCTGACTAAAGTGGTCAGATTAATTACCTGAAATATTTAACATACCACCCCGACAGCTTTGCTTCTAGAAATATTAAGCAAAGCCTGTTTGGCTACTTTGTCTTTAATGTAAGATGAGATTTTTGTTTGCTAAGATCAGGCTGTACACTGGATGACTCTAGGTCAGGGTTTCTCAAACTTCATTGCACTGCGACCCCCTTCTGACAACAAAAACTATTACATGACCCTGGGAAGAGGGCCTGAAGCCTAAGCCCCACCACCCTGTACAGTAGGGGGGTCAAAGCCCAGGCCCTGCCACCCTGGGAGGGGCCAAAGCTTGAGGGCTTCGCTCTGGGCTGGGAGGTTGTAACCTGAGCCCTGGCGCCCGGGGCTGAAGCCAAAGCCTGACCCCTGCCACCCAAGGATGAAGCCCTTGGGCTTCAGCTTCAGCCCTGGGTGGTGGGGCTTGGACTTTGGCTTCAGCCCTGGCCTCAAGAAGTCTAACACCAGCCCTGGCAACCCCATTAAAATGGGGTCGGGACCCACTGTTTGAGAACCGCTGCTCTAGGTGAGTCATTCATGGCTTTTTGAGGAAGAAAGGATCTAATTCTTTGTGACTGCAACCAGGTAGAAAAGTTAAGACTTAAGTATAAAAGAGAAAATTGAATGTACCTATTTTGTATTCCAAGCCATAACAAAATAAAATATGCATTAACCATTGTGAAGCTCAAACTGGATTTATGAAAATCATAAATGAATTCCATGACAAATCCCAGGGCATTATGGTTTTATTTTGTTCAATAGCCGAAGTTTTGTCAAAATGACCAGCCTCCTGGAAACACTAAGCTTCAGAGGTAAAATCCAGGCCTCACTGAAGTTAATGAAAAAACTCCCATCAACGCCTGTGGGACCAGGATTTCACCCCAGATTCCCACTGGAGCAAAGTAAAGAGGCACTGATGAATAGATAAAGACAGAGGTTGGGACTAGTTTTCCTGAAAAGAGATCAAAACTTCATGAAAGGAATGGGGGGCAGGGGTGGGGGGAGAAGGCATAGTTTTGTCAAAGTTTTCCCAGAATCATCCAAAGTTCTTAAAGTGCTTAACAAAGATAACTTGTTTAAAACACATTTTAAGGATGGGGAGAGTGAGGCACACAAAATTAAACTGACTTGGCCTAAGGTCACAAGGCGAGTCAAAACCAAAAATCAAGGTGCCCTGACTTCCAGTTCTGTGTTTTAACCACTACACTATAATTAGTTCAACTGCTGCTATTGTAGGCACTCAAAGAAACAAAAAAATTATTAACGTTCTAATTTACTCAGTGTGTCTTATTGGCAAGCTAGCTAGCTAAGGCCTCTCCCTCTGTGTATAAGGTTGTTCACATAAATATGTTACCTTCCAGAATCTGCTGATTTTTACTATTAAAACCCTGATCACTCTTTTCTCCCCTAATGCAAAAGCAGAAGAGCCTCCAGATATATAGAACCTTTTCTTTAAAGCTCAGGTTTTTGACACCGCACTTTCCTTCTGTACAGTGAAGGAATTTACTCTTTATTCTCTTCTTGTTTAAATTAAATGCCACTGTGCCCAAAAACTGACTTCCAATTCAACATTTTCTGATACCCTTATTCCAGTTTAGTAGCACCTTGCTTCACAGATCGTGCTATTGAGACTTCAATAGGGCCACTACTGTGAAGTACGGGAGTGGTCCATGTGCATAAGGGTATCAGAATATGGCCATTTATGTATTTGAATTAAGTATTACGTAACAAATGTCGAAAAATGCCACTTGCAATGTACAAACAGGAAGCGCCCCGCTTTTTACATTTCTATATTATATAACAATATATATTGCTGCAGGGTTCTTCTAAACCAAAGGATGAGAGGGTCTGGCTCAGTATAGCTATAAGGCTGGAGATTGGTTTCCTATGGTAAGGCACTCGTTTACCTCAATCTAAAAATATCATCCCGCAAAAAAAATATGTGTAAACTGCAGCTGCACTGGTGTTTTCCAAAGCCCAGGAAAAGCAAGATCACAAGATAATTAACCATCTGCCAATGGCAATAAAATTTTGAACTGTTAAGAGTGTTTAATTACTTTCTTTTTTTTAAACAAGGTAACAGTTGTGCTTTGACACTCAATATGATATACCCTTTTTTTCTAATTAGTGCTTGAAAATGATTTAATGTATGCAAATTCCTGTATGCCTAACAAACTTCATATAGAACTAGAAACTTAAAAAAAAAAATCCTTGAGCATCTGATCTTGATGGTACAATGGGAGAAGTGCTCTAATCTTTCAGCCATGCAGTCCTGGGCTGAAAACCTGGCAAAGAGTGCAGGAAAGGATTGGGAATATGTACACGGTACAGCTGAGCTCTGTCCAACTCGCCGCTGTGTTTCATGCTCAGAAGGAGTTCCACGTTGATAATGTTCCCATTGCTACGCAGCCTTTGTAGATGCCACTTGTTTTTTTTGGCATGATCTAGGTAATGAATTGTAAAATGCAAAAACAGAATATAGTACACTTAAGTGCAATGTAATATGGGCTGGTATTTAAATGCACCTGACACCCATAAGGAGTACTGAATAACCCAAATGTAATTTCTGTTCTTTGTACACACTGCCTCCCTCATACCAGAGGCTGCGTGTGCAACCTTTTCTCCATACTATGGTCTCCCAATCTCCCCATCTCAGGGCTTTGTGTGCACCTCCATTCACCCTTTCCCCTCTCTAGTCAGCACTGGATTCTACTATTCTAATTAAAAATTGTATTTCTTTTAGATTCCAATAACCATCGTGATTTTAATGGTTTCCTATGGGAGATTTGTTTAATAGCTCCAGAAAAACTTTGTTCCATTGCCTTTTCACTTTCCTTCAGTTTTTAATGTACTTTGTATCGATTAGCAACATGTTACTGAGCAAGAAATGTCTCAGGTTAGATACCATGATTTGGGGAACATTTACATAGAAAGAACTGAAGTCATAAACCATACATTATATAGACTATTTTTAAACTATTCCTAAAACGATTCTTCACTCTTTAACCTCTCCCTTAAGCCATCCAACAGAGTGATCTGTCTCCAAACAAAATAAATCGTCCAATATATGGGGTTCTGGAAGTTATCAGCCGTGCTCTTTATGAAAATAGTTAGGCAGAGAAACCAACAGTCTTACGAAAACGTCCACCGTTCTGCAGAAATGTGGAGGATTAAATAATCAAAAATGGACAAAATGTGGAGAAGTCAAAGAAGTGACCTGACACATCTCATTGATCCATATTACTGCACCACTGGGCTATTTATCAGGGGTCTAGTAAGTTTATAAACCAGAACTGAACTGGAAAGGGGAAATTAAAAACAGTTCTTTAATCAAAACAGGTTTTTCTTGAACTTTTTTGTACCGGGGAGGAGGGGTTGGAATAATTGACTCACTTAAATGCAAAAGCCAACCTGTTCACTGAAACCTACCAGCCATGAAGACCACATGTTGTTTCATCTCGTATTGTATTGTATCATATTGTCCTGTACCTTTTCGTGCCTTTAAGCCTGCACTCTCTTTGGAACACGAAGCCTTTCATTTGACACAGTGTATCTTTTACAGAACATACAGCACTATCAGTGTTGCCCACTTTCATGATTTTATGGCAAATCCTGTGATATTTGTTGTTCAGAGTCCCAGCTGCTGGAATCATGTGAATGCATGAGAATCTCAGTGCTCGCACTCAAAACAGGAAGTATATTTCTGCAGAATAAAGCGATCCCTAAACGTTCAGAAGCCACAAAGCAAAGAAAAAGAGCCCAGAGTTTATTATTTTAAAAAGAAACTCATGATTTTTGGAGGGGGTGCGGGGGCTTGATTCATGATTTTTGGATGCCTGGGGACTGGCAACAGAGCACTATGATAATGATAACACTATAATTGTCTTCGTAGCAGTCTACCATGCTCAAGATCCTTGTCAGTCCAGATTATAAAACATACTCTTATTAATTATTTGTATTGCAGTAGCACTCTAGAAAGCCTTGATTAGGTTGTAGTAAAATCTCTGCCCGAATCAGCTCCTAATCTGAGAAACTAAATGTAAACACATGGGCAAGGGAAAAACAAATGGACAGATGGGAGAGGAGATGAAATAACAGACAGGATATTTTAGTAGAGATAAGACAAATTGGAGGATTGGGCCAAAAGAAATCTGATGAGGTTCAATAAGGATAAGTGCAGGGTCCTGCACTTAGGACAGAAGAATCCAATGCACCGCTACAGACTAGGGACCGAATGGCTAGGCAGCAGTTCTGCGGAAAAGGACCTAGGGGTGACAGTAGACGAGAAGCTGGATATGAGTCAGCAGTGTGCCCTTGTTGCCAAGAAGGCCAATGGCATTTTGGGATGTATAAGTAGGGGCATAGCGAGCAGATCGAGGGACGTGATCGTTCCCCTCTATTCGACACTGGTGAGGCCTCATCTGGAGTACTGTGTCCAGTTTTGGGCCCCACACTACAAGAAGGATGTGGATAAATTGGAAAGAGTCCAGCGAAGGGCAACAAAAATGATTAGGGGTCTGGAACACATGACTTATGAGGAGAGGCTGAGGGAGCTGGGATTGTTTAGTCTGCAGAAGAGAAGAACGAGGGGGGATTTGATAGCTGCTTTCAACTACCTGAAAGGGGGTTCCAAAGAGGATGGCTCTAGACTGTTCTCAATGGTAGCAGATGACAGAACGAGGAGTAATGGTCTCAAGTTGCAATGGGGGAGGTTTAGATTGGATATTAGGAAAAACTTTTTCACTAAGAGGGTGGTGAAACACTGGAATGCGTTACCTAGGGAGGTGGTAGAATCTCCTTCCTTAGAGGTTTTTAAGGTCAGGCTTGACAAAGCCCTGGCTGGGATGATTTAACTGGGACTTGGTCCTGCTTTGAGCAGGGGGTTGGACTAGATGACCTTCTGGGGTCCCTTCCAACCCTGATATTCTATGATTCTATGATTCTATGTTAAAATTGCCTAGCACTCTTTAGTACCTTGAAAGAAAAGAGAAAAAAAGAAAAAAGCTGACAGCTCCCACCCGTGGCCATTCCCACTGCCTTTATTCTTGCACAGACCCCTCCACTGTGCAACAGGTACCTTTATTAAAAATAAGAAAGTTACAAAATATCCCGAAGTACCTTGCAACCAAACCATGTACTGCATTAGGACTATCCCGCAAGCGTTTGGATTCTGTTTAAGCTTTATGAACAGTCTCCAGTAAAATGTTTTTATACAGAAGATGATCTAAAATAGACAAAGACTGGGCATAACAAATTTCTTTTTCCAGACACAGTTACTAATATTCAGGCTGTCAAAAGTTTCATTTAACCACGCCCAACAGTTTGCGTTATAATATAAGATTAGCTTTTCCTTAGTTTGAACCAACATCAACTTGCTTGTAACTAAACTCACCTGGAATTTGCAAATCAATCCTTTACTTGCACACTATTTTAAACACATTTATATATAAAAAAACATATACACAGACAAGACTGATTGAAAAAAAAAAACACTGGGAAAAATCTTTGGAATGCATTAAACCACTCTTCATAGTGTAATACTGAAAGTGGTGGGCCAAATAACTAAGAAGGAAATGGCACAGAAAAGTATGCTAGGCAATATGAGAAACTGAGATGTAAATGCACTTTCCAGAATTAATGAAAAGCTAAATATCCATCAATTTTGCATCAGAGATGAAGGATTCTGTATAATTTGCTGAATGCATAAGCAGATTTCTGACAAGGGCGGACCTCTTACAAGAAGGGATATCCTGGGTCAGACCAATAGTCCACCTAGCCCAGTATCCTGTCTTCTGACAGTGGCCATTAGTAGGTGTTTCAGAAGGAATGAACAGAAGAGGCAATCATCAAGTGATCCATCCCCTGTCACTCATTCCCAGCTTCTGGCAAACAGAGGCTAGGGACACTTCAAAGCTGGGTTTTGCTTCCCTGCCCTGCTAATAGCCATTGATGGACCTATCCTCCATGAACATATCTAGTTCTTTTTTGAACCCTGTTATAGTCCTGGCCTTCACAACATCCTCCAGCAAAGAGTTCCAGTGTGAAGAAATACTTTCTTTTGTTTCTTTTAAACCTGCTGCCTATTCATTTCATTTGGTGACCCCTAGTTCTTGTGTTATGCGAAGGAGTAAATAACGCTTCCTTATTTACTTTCCCCACATCAGTTATGATTTTATAGACCTCTATCATATCCCCCCCTTAGCCATCTCCTTTCCAAGCTGGAAACTCCTAGTCTTATTAATCTCTCCTTATACAGAAGCTGTTCCATACCCCTAATCATTTTTCTTGCCCTTTTCTGTACCTTTTCCAATTCCTATACATTTTTTTGGAGACGGGGCAACCACATCTGCACGCAGTATTCAAGATGCGGACGTACCATGGATTTATATAGAGGCAATACGATATTTTCTATCCTATTATCTATCCCTTTCTTAATTATTCCCAACATTTGGTTCACTTTTTTGACTGCTGCTGTACATTGAGTGGATGTTTTCAAAGAACTATCCACAATGACTCCAAGATCTCTTTCTTGAGTGGTAACTGCTAATTTAGACCCCATCATTTTATATGTCTAGTTGAGATTATGTTTTCCAATGTGCATTACTTTGCATTTATCAACATTGTATTTCATCTGCCATTTTGTTGCCCAGTCACCCAGCTTTGTGAGATCCCTTTGTAACTCTTCACAGTCTGCTTGGGATTTAACTATCTTGAGCAGTTTTGTTTCATCTGCAGATTTTGCCACCTCATTATTTCCCATTCTTCCAAATAATTTATGAATATCTTGAACAGTACTGCTCCCAGTGCAGACCCCTGGGGGACTCCACTGTTTACCTCTCTCCATTCTGAAAATGGACTGTTGACTTCTACCCTTTCTTTCCTGTCTTTCAATCAGTAACTGATCCATGAGAGGACCTTCCCTCTTATCCCATGACAGCTTACTTTGCTTAAGAGCCTGTGGTGAAGGACCTTGTCAAAGGCTTTCTGGAAGTCCAAGTACACTACATGCACTGGATCACCCTTGTCCACATGCTTGTTGACTCCCTCTAAGAATTCTAGTAGATTGGTAAGGCGCAATTTCTCTTTACAAAACCATGTTGACGCTTCCCTGATATACCATGTTCATCTATGTGTCTGATAATTCTGTTCTTATAGTTTCAACCAATTTGCCTGGTATTGGAGTTAGACTTACTGGCCTGAAATTGCCAGGATTGACTCTAGAGACTTTTTAAAAAAATTTCTATCCACCAGTCATCTGATACAGAGGCAGATTTAAGCAATACATTACATACCACAGTTAGCAGTTCTGCAATTTCATATTTGAGTTCCTTCAGAACTCTTGGGTGAATACCATCTGGTCCAGGTGACTTATTAATCTATCAATGTGTTTCAAAAACTCCTCTGATGACACCTCAATCCAGTACAATTCCCTCAGGTATGTCACTTAAACAGAACGGCTCAGGTTTGGGAAGCTCCCTCAAATCCTCAGCCGTGAAGACCAATGCAAAGAATTAACTTAGTTTCTATGCAATGGCCTTATCGTCCTTGAATGCTCCTTTAGCATCTCCATTACCTAGTGGCCCCACTGGTTGTTTAGCAGGCTTCCTGCTTCTGAAGTATTTAAACTTTTTTTGCTGTTACTTTTTGAGCCTTTGGCTAGCTATTCTTTAACTTTTTTTTGGCCTTCCAAATTATATTTTTACACTTCACTGGCCAGAGTTCATTCTCCTTTCTATTTTCCTCACTAGGATTTAACTTCCATTTTTTAAAGGATGCCTTTTTGTCTCTCACTGCTTCTTTTACTTTGTTGTTTAGCCACAGTGGCACTTTTTTGATCCTCTTACTATGTTTTTTTAATTCAGGGTATACATTTAAATTGAGCCTCTATTATGGTGTCGTTAAAAAGTTTCCATGCCGCTTGCAGGGATTTCACTTTTGGCACTGTACCTTTTAATTTCTGTTTAACTAACTTCCTCATTTTAGTGTAGTCTCCTTTTCTGAAATTAAATGTTACTGTGGTAGGCTGCTTTGGTTTCCCCCCCGACAGGGATGTTAAATTTTATTGTGTTATGGTCACTAACACCAAGCAGTTCAGCTATATTCACCTCTTGGATTAGATCCTGTGCTCCACTCAGGACTAAATCAAGAATTGCCTCTCCTCTTTTGGGTTCCAGGACTAGCTGCTGTAAGTAGCAGTCATTTAAGGTGTCAGGAAACTATCTCTGCATCCCATCCTGAGGTGACATGTACCCAGTCAATATGGGGATAGCTGAAATCCCCCAATATTATTGAATTTTTTATTTTTAAAATCTCTCTAATCTCCCTGAGCATTTCACAGTCACTATCACCATCCCTGTCAGGTGGTTGGTAATATATCCCTACTGCTATATTCTTATTATTCAAGCACGGAATTACTATCCATCAAGATTCTATGGTACTGTTTCGTTCATTTAAGATTTTTACTTCATTTGACTCTACGCTTACTTTCACATATAGTGCCACTCCCCGACCAGGACGGCCTGTTCTGTCCTTCCAATATATTTTGTACTCTGGTATTAGCGTGTCCCATTCATTATTCTCATTCCACCAAGTTTCTGTGTAGCCTATTATATCAATATCCTCATTTATCAAGGCACTCAAGTTCACCCATCTTCATGTTTACACTTCTAGCATTTGTATATAAGTACTTTAAAAACTGTCACTTTTTAACTGTCTGCCATTACATGATGTAATTGAATGGGACTCTTTTTCATTTAACTGTTTCTCATCAGATCCTACCTGTATTTTATCATCTTCCATCCTGTCCTCCTTACTAGGGTATAGAGAATCTCCATTAATAGATCCTCCCCTAAGGGACGTCTCTGTCCAAACCACGTGCTCTTCCGCACCTGCCAGCTTTCCCCCTTAATTTAAAAACTGCTCTACGACCTTTTTAATTTTATGTGCCAGCAATCCGGTTCCATTTTGGTTTAGGTGGAGCCCATGCTTCCTGTATAGGCTCCCCCTTTCCCAAAAGGTTTCTCAGTTCCTAATAAATCTAAACCCCTCCTCCCTGCCCCATCATCTCATCCAAGCACTGAGACCCTGCAGTTCTGCCTAACTGGCCTGCATGTGGAACTGGAAGCATTTCAGAGAATGTTACCATCAAGATCCTGGACTACAATCTCTTACCTAGCAGCCAAATTTGGCCTCCAGGACATCTCTCCTATCCTTCCCTATGCCACTGGTACCCACATGTACCACGACCACCGGCTCCTCCCCTGCACTACACATAAGTCTATCTTGAGAGATCCGCAACCTTCGCACCAGGCAGGCAAGTCACCATGCAGGTGTCTCAGTCATCATAAACCCAGCTATCCGTTTCTAATGATCAAATCCCCCAATACTATTACCTGTCTCTTCCTAATAACTGGAGTTCCCTCCCCCAAAGAGGTATCCTTAGTGCGAGAGGATACCATGACATCATCTGGAAGGAGAGTCCCAACTATGGGATCGTTTCCCTCTGCTCCAGTTTGATCTTTTCCTTCCCTGAGACTTTCATCCTCCACAACAGTACAGAGGCTGTCTGACCAGGGATGGGACCGTTCTACTGTGTCCCAGAAAGTCTCATTTATGTACCTCTCTATCTCCCTTATCTCCTCCAGTTCAGCCACTCTAATCTCCAAAGCCCGTACAAGGTCTCTGAGGGCCAGGAGCTCCTTGCACCGAATGCACAAAAATGACACCCACCCATAAGGCAGGTAATCCTCCATGGCAGATATACAGGTCAGATATAGAGCGATCACTTTGTGAAAAGTGTTCATCCACAGGTGATACGGTGTTTTCGTCTTATTTTTCTGAGAGAGTTAATTCAAGAGTATAGCGATTGCCTTGTTTAGTGGGTTTAAGATCTTTAGATGTGACTTCCTGCAAGTATATGACTGCTCTGCTGATCAAGTGAAATGCATGAAAGCAGAAAGACTTGGTCCCCATTACCAGAATGCAGTGTAAAAGGCAACAGGAGCAGTCTTCCATCTTAACACCACTTATAAACTCTTTAAGCATGATCTCAGTTTTAACAATTTAGAAATACTCTGCAAGTTATAGGACAAAAATTGGTCTTAACCTTTGATCAAACTATATTAACACTTCCAATTTGAAAACTTTATAAAGGCAACTGGAAAGTCTCTTAGGTATGTCTACACTGAAGTTAGACACCCGCGGCTGACCAGAGCTAGCTGACTCAGGCTCGCGGGGCTCGGGCAAACGGGTTGTTTAATTGTGGTGTAGACACCCGAGCTCTAGGACCCTCCCCACCTAGCAGGGTCCTAGAGGCCAGGCTCCAGCCCAAGCCCGAGCATCTACACCACAATTAAACAGCCCCTTATCCTGCGTCAGCTGACGTGAGCCAGCTGCAGATTTTTAACTGCAGTGTAGGCATATGCTGAGGGAAATTGCTCAGAAATGCACGCAAGCTAGGTTTATTGTTGTACTTGCTAAGGGATCCACTGTAAGGCCCATAGCTGAGAAAGAATCAGAGGGCATCAGATTTGTGCCGGGTGAAAAGCCTTGGAGTCTCCTTGCTGGCACAGCAGACTTGGAACATGGGACAGTTAATGATATCACCCAAAGAATAAAAACAGCTTTAGGAGACATGGGGACCAAATCAAAACCAGTTGCCCTGTTTGGATAGAACTGCGGTGAATATGAGCTGTTCAAATCCTGGACCAGCCAAGTTTAGACAAGATATTCCTCATGTTGCTGTGCACAGCATCACCCACATCCTTGATCCTCTTATATTCTGGACTCAAAGCTGATTATTTTAAAAAGTCTGAATTTATTTTTAAAGACATCTTCAAATTTGACTACTTCAGTCCCCAAAAGACACTGGCAAATCCAACCCCTTACTGCGGCCTTTGAAGCAAATGTTGTGCTATTCAGCAGTATACATCAAACACAGTGAATTGCTAGTTAGGTCAGATCACTGAAGGCAGTGATATAAAAATATCAATTGGCTGTCCCCTACTTGGAACACACTCCAGAAATGGAGTCAGGGGCTGATGCAGCTCAAGTTAGAGCCACTCTTAAAGAGCTCAAGATAGGCAAATTTGTGATCACATTGAATTTTATGATTTACTTAACACCGTGACTAAGTCTCTCTTCCTGTGCAAGAGGGGAAAAATCTCGATGTCTGAGCCTTTGCACAGGCTACAGAACTCAATGCTGGAATTCACAGCAATGGAAGGTATCTTTGCCCTTGTGTCACGAATCCTTAGAGACGGCAAATGTGCAGGGGTAAATTCTTCTGTGCTTGAGACAAAGCTACAGAAAAATCTGATCTGTATGCTTGAATCTGCCACTGTATGTAGGGATACCAGATTTAACAGGCTAAAGCAATGATCATGCACATGGTTTTATTGTTCTGACTCTACACAGTGACCAAGTGAAAAAAAGAGAACAATCTTCTTGACCACTTTACACAGGTACTCAGTGAGGAGGAAATGGAGAATGTCCTATATCAATATTTCTCAACCTTTCTGCTTTGGACTTAAAAAAAAAAAATGTGCCCCCTCCCCCCACCTTAAGCACAGGGCTCAGAGCTTCAGCAGTCCTACCTGGGGCTCAGGGCTTCATCCCAAGCGGAGCTGAAACATGTAAATTAGCTTTGTGGGGCCCCAGGCAATTGCCCTGCTTCCTACCCCCTAATGCTGGCCCTGCTTGCGACCCACCCTAAAATCCTCCCACAACCCCCAGGTTCCCAGGTCAAGAAACACTGCCCTGCACCATTTGCATTATTATTTTTTATTTGAATTACAGTAGCACCTAGCAGCCCCAATCAGGAAGCAGTCCCATTGTGCTAGGCATTGTACACACACACACACACACACACACACACAAAAGGTACATCTATACAGCAAAAAAGACTCGCAACAGGGAGTCTCAGAGCCCAGGGCAACTGACTTGGTTTCTGAAACTCTCTGTCGCAGGGTGTGTTTCCTGGGTAGACATACCCTATCAGACAGTCCCTGCCCCACAGAGCTGACAAGGCGGTCTTTAAAATTACACGTACATACCATAAAATCCAAAACAAAGGATAGCACACTTGGATGTTTTATAAGGTTTTTAACCACAAGGCACCGTGCCTTTCAGGATGTATTGCTCTAGGTAGAAATTCTGTTCTCATTTCATTGTTCTGTAGCACTGAAGCAGCAGGACATGGGTTTTCAATAAAGAAATTAATCAAAACAAACCAGCCCACTAATATATTGTGAAGGATTTGATGCAAATACAAATGAATGGCCCAAGTATAGAAGCTTACCAGCCCCTATTCGCTACAAGCTTGATGCAGGGCCAGAAACAAAACATATTCATGGACACAGTGACAATGAGTATGTAACAGCAGACCGGACTGATAGAGAACTAATCTAGGATTATTCTGTATGATCAGATATAGTTTTCAAGCTAGAAAGACATAATCCATAATATTACGTAAATCAATTTGAAATAAATTATGACATTCTCTCTGTCCTTCCTGACGATCACAGACTTGTTGGGGTACTAGCATTTCAAAATTTGGGTTAAAGGGCATACAAAACTAAGAGCTATAGGACTAAGTGAGAGTAAATCATACTAAAACCAAGCAAATGAGTGAAGAGAAATGCCTTCAGACAATTAAGGAAGCAACAATTATTCACTTTAATTTATTTGAGAGATTGAGACCGCAGCCCAGAATAGGAGACAATCTCATTTTATTCTCTCACAAACAAAACAGAAGTCTTAGCTGCCTGTGGACAAGTGTTCTGATTCTGCCGCCGCCTCCTCCTCCCCTCCCATTGCAAATTACAGATTGAACCAATACTAGAGTCAGTGATTAAGTCCAGCTACTGTTGCACAGGGACAGCTTATGTGATCAGAGGCACTGTTGTATAGATTTGCATAGAAAGACCAAATTAGAAGCTATGGAAATTAACTAATGTTAACACTTACATAGAACATTACTGTGAAACTGCAGAGAACACCACACAAAACCAATTTTCTGCCGCCTTAGTGATACGACGTACTCACGTTCAGCAATTTGCTGCACAGGAAAGCCCAAGTAGAAACTGAACTCCACCACAGACAGGTTCCTCAGCAGCTCACTGATTTCAGATCCATTCAAGAATCCATATGTATCCTGAATGGCAAAGACTATGTTCACAGGGCCCTGCCGAAATGCCACACGAGGCTTGCTCAGAGTTATATTCAGTATCTGAAAAGACAAAACTGGACAGGTCAGGAACAGCAAAAACACCAGCACTTCTGTTCCCTCCCTACCCCATTTTTTTTTTTAATAATAATAATATAAAGTGGGATGCTTTACGAGAGAGCTGAGTAACATCCATTTCAGACTGATTCAGCCACACTGTCTCAGCAAGGACACTGTTTCCCTTCCAAGATTTATTCTTTAAACTGGGTTACAATCCATGCTGATGAGAAAGGTGCTATCCAGAAAACGACTGAAGAAAACGTCCAGAGAAAAGTCAAACGCAGAGTCAGCAAAACAAAAGCTATCAACAAAAGAAGCCTGTGTGGATACCTTACCTATCTGGAACAGATAGGAAAAGACCCCCAACATAAGGTAAATGAACACTGTGCAAAGAGAGCTGTCCTGTCAAAATCCACTATGCCCTGCACTTCCAGAGCCAAAGACGGCTGAAAACAAAGTGCAATCAGATCTCAAAATGTGCTTCCATAGGTCTTTCCCTGGAACTTCACCTAGCAGCTACGTTCACAAACAGATCACATGCATCAAAAGCAGACAGGCTAGTGTGTTTAAAGTTAATTTTGGTATGGGAAAATTACAGGTATTACAAGCTGTTTCATAAATGTTTTATTATGACATCTTATATTGCCATTTTTATTAACCCAAGTATTTCTATTTACTTAATATCTATATTGTATAATATTTTGCATATATTCTTCACTTTAAAGACGTGTACTTAAACACAAAGAAGTTATTTTATTTTTATGGTGATTAGATACTATTTTACATTGTTTATGAGTTTATACAGCACAATTTTTATTGATCTTAGTTTTAGAACAAAGTTAGAATAAATAAACTTTCAGGAAAAAAAAAGCAGCATGTCTTATTAATTAGATTTAGAGTTTATATCCAATGAGTTTTAAGCCCCTTTATTTAGTACAATATCGAATAAAGACTTCTCAATTTCCAAATCTAAAGTTCAGGTAATCGCTACTAAGGGCACATGGCACTGGTGGAAACACTAATGAACCGTGGAACCCAAAAACCTTAAAATCTATTAGTTATCCTCAGTATAAACCCACCATTAGATTACCCACTCAAAATGTGTGATGCACAGTATGGTGAACTTCCTTTTTCTCAGTGCATGCTAGCATTCTTACCTGCACTGTGAAGTTGTAGATATCCTGGTGATGTTTTCTCACCTCCATGAATGCCATTGTCAGCCCTTTTTCAATGCGCTGGCTGAAGTTACAGAAGCCAGTATCAACGTTTTGAGGCACAAACTGAAGCACTGGAGGTAAAGGGTATGTGTTAGTCCCACTGAGTGCAGTGCAGTTATTTGCACTGAAGGGAGAGAGTGGGGAAGCAGGGAACCCTCTCCCTCCATAAATGAACCCGTTTTCCATTAAATCCCGACTGCATTCTTGGCAGCTGAAAGTCCAAACAGTGCAGCTCAAGAAATTAATTACGGCAGAAACTATTCTGCATTGATGCAGAAGGTTTTCTTGTCAGTAAAATCTGATGTGACAATAAGGCTCACTTGCTGTCAAGAGATTCTGCAGCCAAAAAATAAAATAAAATCCACTTCCTATTACAGGCGACTGAAAGATTCCCAGCTATACATAAATTGTCTCTAATACTGAGTCAGTCATCTGAAGCTCTGGAATCCCTGAATTATCCAAGATTTTTTTAATGAAAATCTTTAAAAAGAAGACGACCAGCAGCATCCTTCTTTGTAGGCTGATGGTGAAGTCTAGTATTCAGTTTGGTTGAAAGACTCCAACTTTGGTATACCAGGCATCCATTGATACCAGTCTGACACCTTTCAACAGCACTTAATAAGCATACATACATTATATATAATGTGTGCATACATGCGCACACCAATTAAGCACTGGTGAAAGGTGCCAGAGCGACAGCACTCGAAAGTGAAATTCTTAAATATATAATAAGAAGTTCACTCTCTAGTGCTGTCATTCTGGCACCTTTCACCAGTGCTTAATTAGCATGCACGTGGCTAGTGAAAGCTGTCAGATTGACAGCACCAGTCTCCCACATCATGAATATAAATCAATCTGAATATGAAAAGGTCTTTTTAAAATTAAATTATAAGCAAAATAAACCTAAACATTTTAAATAAAATAAACTTTGAATTCAAAAATAATTTTCAGATATACATGAATAAATAATTAAATATGCCTTACTATTAAAAGCAAAATACTGGAGAACAGAATACCTTTCTCTTTTATGTATCTGCCAAGACCCTTATTCAGGGTTCTGTATTTCCCCTGCAACAGTCTGCAAATGGTAAGTGGCCAGTGAGGATGAAGAAAGATCTGGAGTTTTGCACCATGATAAAATTGTTAACTCTTAAAACTTGGTAAAAAAATGCAAACTCCCTACACTGACTGTCAGAGACATCATCAGCTATAACAAAAAGTAGGGAGTAGAATAGAACATTGCATTCACCTCTTGCCAATTAAAAGTTTTTCAACTAATTAAATAAACAACAGTAATAGCAATGTTTTGAATGTATATAGCATTTTCCATCCAAAGATCTCAAAGCACCTTGTTAATATTCATGAATTAAGCCTCACAAAAATAAAGCCTAGATCTTTTGATTCCCAATCTTGTATATTAATCACAAGACCATCCTTCTTCCCAGATCAAAATCTGTATCAATACTACGTTATTTCTCCCCCTCTCTACAGTGTGAAGCACAGAAACAAGAACTCACCTGTGTGAACTTGGAACCTGGGATCTGGCATGGTGAAAGAAGGCTGCAGTGACAGGATGACAGGGGCCTGACCACGTAGAAGGCTGCTGTTCATAAGCACATTTATGACAGCTATTGCTGTGTAAACAAAAGGACCCGATGTCACCAAGAAAGAGAATTTTGGGGAAATTTTATAAACCTATGGAAAAGAAATTAAATAAAATTATCAGCATCAATATTGGCAACAATACCTCACATCTCTATTTCTCTGTCCATCTAATGATCTTGAAGCACTTGGATAAATTAAGCAATGTATCCCTGACAGGTAGAAAAATAATTATCTTAATTTTACAGCTGAGGAAAGAGAAGCACACAAAGTCAGAGAGCTGGGAATAGAATCTTTATCTGGAGACTCCAACTCCAGTGGAGTAACCACAAGAGCATCTTCCCTTTGCTAAGTTTACCCCATTAGAAGTTGTACAGTACAGTGGTTCTCAACCAGGGTTATGTGTACGCCTGGAGGTATGAAAAGGTCTTCCAGGGGGTACATCAACGCATCTAGATATTTACCTAGTTTTACAACAGGCTACATACTAACGAAGTCAGTACAAACTAAAATTTCATACAGACAATGACTTGTTCATATGCTCTATATGCCGTACACTGAAATGGAAGTACAATATTTCTATTCCAATCAATTTATTTTACAATTATATGGTAAAAATGAGAAAGTCAGCACTTTGTCAGTAATAGTGGGCTGTGACACTTTTGTATTTTTAGGTCCGATCTTGTAAGCAAGCAGTTTTTAAGTGAGGTGAAACTTCGGGGTACACAAGACAAATCACGCTCCTGAAAGGGGTACAAGTAGTCCGGAAAGGTTGAGAGCCACTGGTTCAGAACATTCACCTTTGCTTTTGCAAAAAGTACTGCAGGAATTTAAATGGCCACAAAGTAGTCAGGACTTCAGTTTTATGGATCATCTCTAGCAGCACAGTATCTCATCCTCTACACAATATTGGAGGGCACTACAGATTCCATACCAATAACTGATGACTTACTGAATCACCAACATGGCTTCTTGCATACTGGACACACATATGGTAGTGTATACATCCCATTGACTCTGTGTGTGCGTGTGTGTTATGCAGGAAGCAATACACACAATATAGTTTATAGATATAATACAATTTTGTATGTGTACCTATACATACACTTTTTTCTTTTCAGAAGACACTCCTCCCCCTTATTTCAGCACAGCTACCAATAGAAGCTTCCCACAATTCATATATCCCCTGCTATTCCTTTCAGAAGATAAATCTAGAGTTGAGCAGTCTATTCTGAAGATCTCTAGCCATCACATAACAGATGAGGATCTAAATAGAGGATTTACTATAAAACCAAGTGAAGGTTTCAAAGCAGGCGCTTTTGTATATCCTTACAATATTATCTAAAACAAAAACAAGGTGAAGGATTTGAGTATTTTACAGTATTTCTTTCTCCAGCAGGAAGTCTCCCCTAACCCAGTCAACACACCTACTTCCTGGCTGCTTCTTCACACTCCAGTTCCCTCCATCTACCACACATGATCACATTGTGACACACTTCCTACACAAAAAGCCAAGACCAGAGCCCTAAGACTTCAGGTACACTTCCACATCTTTACAGAGGGAGACACCAGCTCTCTCCAGACCTTGCCCGAATGATGGGATACCCTGAAGAATTTGCAGCTGAGGATCAGCCTTGTGGAAGAGCACAAAGTGCTACCAAATCCTAGCTTACATGTCTCTTATTGACATCTCTATGGCAGCACAAATTAATAGAAATTAATTTTCAGAGGACACAACAGAAAGCCTTTTCTTTTTTGAAAAACAAAATGAGCAAGATGTATTAAAAAAAATAAAAAAAAAATGGCAAGAAACAACCTCAAGTATCAAGGAAAAAAATACGGTCTCAAGAAAAATATATACAGATCTCCCTATATTCCTTGTAATTAGACGCCAAAAGCGTGCTACTGTCAGATTTTATTATAAATGGATCCAGACCTGTAGCATTCAAATTAGTTCAATATAAACAGTTCAATATAAACAGATACTTCAAGCCTTTTAGCCTGAAGTTTACCCTTTTATCTCAAGAAGAAATGTTTTCAGCAGCTTCAGTTTGTGAAATGGGGAAGGAATGCCAGAGAAATGTTGTCTAGTACCCACAAAAGAAGACAGGCAAGAAAAAAAAGAGGAAACAGTGTTTTCAATCCTTCAGCTGCAATTATTTGGTGTTTGCTAAAGTAAAACATGCAGAAGGAGAACAGCCCAGCATAGCATGAACTGATACTGATGTACTCTAATCTGACACTTCAGTGGTAAGAGAAGAAAAAAATTGTTATCCCCTAAACTCCCTCAAATTTTGCATAAAGTATTTAGCCTGAACAGTCAATACACACCAAATGAGTCCATTTTTGTGCTTCATCATGACAGGAGGTGGACAGTAAATCCAAAAGAAACATAATTTGAAAGATTTTGAGAAGTGTGAGCTGGAGAAAGGTAGTGAGACGAGAACCATTAAAGGCCCAAGACAAAAGTCTAAGTAGTATGCTTCACCACCACCACCGTACCAAGTGATAATAAGAAGTATCCCTAGAAAGCACTTTATTTCCCAAAGGTTTACCAAGGCCGGTAGGTGTTAAAAGTGAAATGCAGAGCTTTTTATTTTTTGAATTATTGTGTGCACGACGATGTGCAGCTTAAGATCCTAAAGGCAACATTTTCAAACCATATTTTGGCACCTAAACAAAAACAGCCTAAATTTCAGAAATGACAAGCACCCACAGATCTCACTGAAATTAATGGGAGCCACAAGAGCACCTCCAAAAAACAAGGCCACTTTTATTGAGATGCCTATCATTTAAGTGCCTAGCTTTAGATAGGCAGGTTTGAAAATCTTGGTCTAAATCACTAACAGGATTAGGAGAAGCCTTAAAACATAAATAAATACTATAATGACCTGACTAATGTGTATTTGTATACTGCCTTCCATAGGATAGAATCAGAACTGATCAACTAGTCTCATAAGCCCCATGCAGCACAGAGTTGACAGATTCTCCTGAATTCAGACTGCAAAAGCTGAAAGAAAGCATTTTCAATTCCTGTTTAACATTAACATTTGTTCATATTTCAGCGGAGCAGCAGTTACATCAAATTGCAGCCAAATATTTTATTTTTGTAAAGGATACCTTGCTACTATGCTAAATTTAACAGAACTGCCTCCTATTTTACTGTGCTGTAAAAATGAAACATCTGTAAGCTATAATAGGAGATGTAAAAAAAAGAAAAATTAAAAACAAAATGTACTAATTTACCTCAAGTTGTACTTTACATAAACCAGTTCATGACACTGTTGCCAAAAAAAAAAAAGTCAGATTTGTTTGCTTGGTTAAGCTAAGCACCAAGGAAGAATTTGTTTAGAGAGCTGCATGACTGCAGTCATTAATACATGTTACTATATTGGACAGCTGTTAATTTTAAAGCCTAACAACCTTGGCAGTATTCCATTACTGACATGAAATTATATTCTGGTAGGGTAGGGAAGCAAGAATACTTCAGCTTTCTGGAGTTAGAAACAGCTACCCCCAGTGCATCACTAAGAGAAAACACATACGATAGTACTCTTCTAGTTCAACATAAGCATGACTTATTTTACAGAGCTGTTCTCTGCCTTTGATGAGAAAGAATTTGCAAACGATGAACCAAGACTCGGAAGACTAGCTGCATTATTTATAAGAAGAGTAGACTCCCAGCAGCCTTAGGGTCAATATATCCTGTCAAGAGGTCTGCATGGCAATAGTGGGCATAAAAGGAATGAGTTTGAAAGAGAAAAATCATAAAGGGACAGGATATCAGATGTTTGCTCCAGTCACTTTACAAATATTTAGTAATATGTCTGGTTTTATTGCAGTTGACATCACCATGTCAGCAGAAGTTTCTCATATTACTGAAACATACAGGGCTAGTTCTCAGCTAGTGTAAATCAGTGTACGTCCACGGAAGTGAACCTTTGACTTCAATACAGCCATGCAGACTTGCACCAAATGAGGATATGGCCCATAGTTTGGAATCACTGGATTTGTCTAAATGGAAAAGAGAAAGGACATTTCATTTCAAAATGGTTTATTCTGCAGATCTACTGTAGAAGCGCCTATTCTAAGCTACACAGACTATTCATATACATAAAATGTAAAGGATATAAATAAATAATAGTACTTGCCAGTCATAACGATTCACAATTTGCAAAAATAAATAATACAATTAAAGAGCTTACGGGAAGCCTAGATAGCCACCCTTAACAAACCATCCCATATCCCTTTAATCCACATCACTATCCTCCTTCAAAAAGCCCAGGAAGGTAGAGGAGCCTTGTAAAACCAATTGCTTAGGCGAACAGAGGGATTTGAATCCAGGACCCTGACAGTTAAAATGATGAACTTCTACCACTTAAACCAGAGGACTAAATAATGTAGCAGAAACTCATAAACCACTTATGTGGACCAGCTACAAGATGTGGACAAAGATCCACATTCTTAGGATAGGTCTTCACTTCAGAGTTAATTCAAGTTACAACATTTGAGTTTCTCCACTTGAGCTAGCCTAGCTTGGGTGACAGCAACCATACTGTAAAGCCTAGCTTGGGTGACAGCAACCATACTGTACCTCTAGCTATACTAGAAGTATTGCATGCACACAGGTGCTGTAATGAACCAAGTGAGGTGTTAGGTCTTCCAGGAAGCTCATCGCTTAGTTCTTAGTGCTACACTGGTGTCTCTCTTTTGTGGTGTACTATGGGAAAAGTTGTCTGTCCTTCCTGGGCACATGGACAGAAGTAGTTTTAGACTGTCAACTCGTTACAGGACACAACTTCTGGTTGTGTGTACCTAGCCTATGTTTCCGTGAAGACCTGGGTCACACTCAGAATGATGACATGTACCAAATGTTGGCATTCATGTGGACAAATAAAGGACAGGAGACGTGAAGCCCAGAGTCTTTTGGCAGCAGTTTGTTGCCCTCGGAAGGTGGAAACATGCTTTACTAAGGAGAACACACAGGCTGCATGCAGGCAGGATGAAGGGACAGAGGCAGCTCATGCAGACTGTCGTAGCTGAGAACTCTCTCTGTGCTGACCAGCTGTTCCAAAGCACCAAGCGGCAGGACTGCAATGTAACACAGACCTAGGATGAACAGCAGCAGAAACAGAACTTTCACCACCTTCCTGGAGTTGTGTGAAGAGCTTTCCCCAGCACTTTAAAGACAGGATAAGCAGATGAGACAGACCGTACTAGTACAGAAGTGTATTGTTATTGCTATCTGGAAGCTGGCTACCCCAGACTGATGCAGGTCAGTGGCTAATCAGTTTGGCATCAGGATGTCAACCATCAGTGCTGTGGTGATGGAGATCTGCAAAGCAATTATAGCTTTAATGAATTATAGTTTGGTGAAGATTGGAAATGTTCATGAAATAATAGTCTTCGAACAAACTGACAACCTGAACTGTGCTGGCACCATTGGTGATAGAAATGTGCCCATTATCTGCATGCTCCACAAGAACCGCACGACTACATAAACCAGAAAGGATACTGCTCCATTGTTCAGCAGTCACTGGCTGACCGCAGAGGGAGGTTCACAGGCAACTTCATGGGATGCACTGTCAGGGAGCATGATGCCAGTGCATTCTGGAGATTCTGCCTATTTGAAATTTGACAAGCGGGGACTTTATTCCCACCCAGTGGGATATCAATAGGATGTCTGTCTCCTCTGTTATTTTGGGAAACCAGCTTATCCTGCATTGCCCTGGCTCATGAAGCCCTGCCCAGATGTGAGGACATCTGGCAGAAGGTTCAGTTATACCATGTGCAGCTGCAGGATTGTGGTGCATTTGGCTGACTGAAGGTTAGATAATGTTGCCTACAAAACCATTTAGACTGCAGCTTCTAAAATGCCATTCATGTCATTGGGGCATGCTGTGTTCTGCACAACAGATGTAAGGTTAAGAGGGAATACTGTGGGCAAGACTTGGGCAATGATTGTGCTGCTTTACAAATCCGATACAGGCAGCCAGAAAGTGCATCAGCTAAGGTTGGGCCTGGAAGAGCTAGGGAAGTAACGGACTCCTTGGCTTGGAAGGGGAAAATAAGATAATGAAAGCATTTACTGTAATGGACTGCACCTATATGAGAATGATGTGCTTGTATATGTATTGTCAAGCTGTGAGAGTATTGAAATCATAGAAGTGTAGGACTGGACAGGACCTCACTAGGTCATCTAGTCCAGTCCCCTGCACTCAAGGCAGTTTAATAGAGTTCCTCTCAGTCTTGTTCTCAAAGTACTTACACACCAAGTGACTATACAACAAAATATTTGATTGAAAGAGAGTAACACTGTCAGTGCAGCTGTCAGAAGGTCGTCAAGTGCACAGGGGGTGCAATACCACGTCACCTGTAATGAAAACGCACATCGTCAGAGTTCTTGCCATCACTCTACTGTGCCTGCACAGGGCGGAGTGCAGAGGATACAGCTGACCATGTGCCCTCCCTCCCATCCATGGACTGGGTTACCCCTTCTGTAGAGGGCACTGGCTGCAGGATATGTTAGTGTGGAGGGGAGGCAACAGCAGGAGGCTGACCTGGACAGGGTCCAGACCCAAGTTCTACTGAAACCTGCTGCCATCAGTCCCAGCATGTGCTCAGACAGATCCCTCTACTCCTCATGGTCCTGCTCCCTCATGGTGCAGTCATGGGTGATGTAATCAGCAGCCATCTTCTTCCTCTCCAGCATCTCCTCAGCTGCAGCCTGGTTCTGCCTGTCCTGTTCTATCATCTCCCTTGGAGCTCAGGGAGGCAGTCTCATCTACAGACAAAGTCCCTGTGCATCTCTATCAGCTGGTTATCCTTTATCCTTTTCCTTCAGAAGTTCTGGACCTTCATGCTGACTGTCAGTGGTCTCCTAGATGGATGTCTCACCTGCACTGGGGCAGATGGCCCTGAAAAACAATGCATTATTCTTCTGCCCAGAGCGGGAAAAAAGAAAAGTTTCTTCCCTTTAACTTCACAGCGAGGGAAAAGTCACAACTTTTATCTCCTTGGCATTCATTGTCCTCCGTCTTTACATTTCTCTACTCTGAAGCTGCCCAGTTCCAGCATTCCCTCCCCTGCCCCCGACAATGGCAAATGCTTTATACAGTCACACAATTTTTTTTTTTATAATTTCATTTTTAAAAAGGGGGTTGGGGACTTGGGTGTGCAAGGGACAGGCCTGGGACGACAGAACATTAATATCATGACAGGACTGTTATTTCAAGTTGTGCTGGCAATGGAAGAGGTGAACCTGCCTGACATCCCTGTACAGGTGTTCCAGGATGCTGGGAGATAATCACCCATCTATGCTAGGAAGCTACTTCATCATCTGGTGAGTGATGGGCAAACAGATGACTGGGGACTAGTGAACTAATCTGGGACAGTATAAACAGGATGCTAAAATAGAGGCAGTAACACAGAATCACCACAGATGTGCCTTTGCAACCTAGCCCCTTCCACCCTGGCAGCCAAACCACAGACCAGTATTTCCAAGAGACTTTGGAAGTGTTCTGGATTTAATACTACCAAAGACCATGCAATGGATTTATTTCCTAGGCTAGTGGGGGTTTTTTTTTGTTTTTTTTATATAAAGTTTTGGCTGCCTCCAAAAACATAATGCTAGTGTGAGAAAACACACGTTGCTGTACGCGCATTCTGCAGCCATGCTTGTCTCACTCCCATTGCTGCGTTTGCTACCATTGCTCAGCTTGTATTAATAGCCACGGCTTTGCACACCTGGAGGGGTGTGCACCACAAAAAAAAAATCACTGCTTGCATGTTTAAAATTTTGTTCCCCCATGCAGAATTCATCTTGGACTGTATGTGCCCAGTAGGATGGCATTTCTCCTCTTACCTCTCAAGTGTACCTGAAACCAGTATAGTATAAAAGCCTGCCCTCCAGCACCCAACACCCCCCACTACAGTAATAGAGATTGGTACTAAATAGGCAACAACAGCCCCCTTATGTTGTCATATGCCCCCTAGCCATAACAAGGGGAAGTCACTCACTCCCTTACCCAACTGAGGTGATGCTGGTTCCTCTGCTGTATTCCCCCCCAGTCTGTTTCTCCATCTCCTCCCCAAACAGGTCCTGGCAGTACTGAATGAGGTCAGACTGGCTGTGCGTGGACGTGGCAAACATCTGCTCTGCCTCCGCTGAGACTGCTGTGGCTGGTGCTGACCCTGGCTTCAGTTCCTCCCCTGCGTCCACGCACAGGCCCTTGACGTGTCCGGGGTGTACTCGGGCTCCATGTTTGGGACACTACTGAGCACCCAGTGCAGCTCCTCAGAGGATGGGGACATTCTAGGGGAGTCATCAGACTAGGACTTGTGGTTCTTTGCCTGGCAGTACAAGTTCTTCATGGATTTTATCTTCTCTAGTCCAGTGAATCCCGTCCTCAATGAGCTTACTGGAGGTAACATTGTAAGACTTTTGATTTCTGGTCCTGGACCTGAAGCCACTCTGACTGGCCTCACACCACAGGGCCACAAGAACATTGGTGTCAGACTCAGGCCAGCTAGATGCATGCTGGGAGGATGCTCTCCCAGATGCCATCTGATCTGAAAAGTGCAACAAGTGCAGAAAGCTGCGTGCTAAGGCAGTGTCTGAAAACCAAAGCAGGCTGTTTATACTGACTGGAGATAACTTTCAGTCCTGAACTAAGGACCAGGTAGGTAAACACAACAAAAGTCCCAAGGTGAATTCTGGGACAGCATTAGAGACCTTTCAGCACTCAAGAAGACTCTAGCTGCAACCAAGCTGCATGCATTAGCTTGAGCATCAGCAGCACTCATTCTTCAACCAGTACCCCAACAGGCCATCTAGCCTGAGTTTAAAGCATCACTGTGCTCGAGCTCGAGATTTGTGAGAGTAGACAGGAACAACACTTAAGTTATAACTCAAGATGACTTTGCAGGAAAGACAGACCTTTCCGATGGGTTGTACTTTCAATACACCTTGACGGTCAACACACCTGAGCTTTGTTCAATCAAGGGAGGCTTTGCTAGATTGTATAAATCTATACAGTTGTAGGGCTAGTATCTCTTTAAACAATGTTTATAAGGAAAGCATGAATGCTTGGGGAGATAATATTAACCCAGATTCAAATAATAACTAACTCCCTTTGTGACCCTGGGGCAAACTGCTGGATCTTCTTGTGCCTCAAACTATGTCTTCATTGCAGTTAAATTGATATCTACACTCAGATTAGCCTAGCTCAAGTGAGACACAGAGTTGTGTTAACTTGAGCTTTAGCTTACCCCTCCTCCTCCCGAACAGGGCAGACACCTCAAGTTACAAGCACCACTACACTCAAGTTAAGGATTTGTGTATGTGGACAGGAATCGAGTTAGGGGCAATATACGAGTTATAACTCAAGTTACCTAGGCAGTTAAGACAAGCCATCAGCCACCCAGGAAAGCTGGGAAAATTAAAAGAGGAATCTTGCACAGAATGAGATGTTGCATCTGTGCTGAGCTATTATGGTCAAATTAACAGAAAGCTGGAGAAAAGCTCTTTGTTTATAAAACTTGGTTTGTTGAATGGACAACACTGAGTATAAACAGAAGATGTTTTGAATATTCTTCAAAATATTCACTATAGTCAACAATAATAGTTAAGAATGAAAGAAAGCTAAGCCAGTAATTCTTAAGGTAAACAGAAATACACCCAAAATGCTAAACTGAGCTGGCCCCAAAGAGTTACTATTAGCATTACTACGTTAGTTACCCTTAGTCTCAAAATATAACATCCCAGAACAAAGATACTATTAAACCCTATTCTACTGTTGACAATCAAATTATGGAAATTAACCCTCACCTGAAAACCCATGTAAAAATAGCATGACATTTACAAACTATTATTTATTTATCCATATTTTATTTTACTTGGGCTGAATTAGCTTTCATCTTATCTATGCCTCTTGCGTTCTTAAAATTGAGATGGAAATCTCATGAGAACACAGTATGAGCACTGTTCTATTTAGAACCCAGAGGGTTAACAGGAAGCATAAATGAAAAATCACTGGACAGGGAGAAAAAGTTAACTAAACTTTTTGAAGCCTGAAAGCACATTCAACTTAAATTTGGTGCAAAGTTTAGGGGTAATTTTCTTGTTTTCACACATCCTAAAATAGCACTAAGTTGCATGACACTGCTAAGCAATTCCCAGCCCATTCAGACACAGCACAGACTTTAGACTGTTATTGACCAGCTGGATTACTCCGTGACATTTATTGAACTGCCTTATTTGCAATAATGCATCAATAGTTTTTGACAGTGGCACTTCCCATAATATAGCTTGTTTTTTGCAAAAGGCCTTGCATTTTATGTGCAACATCTTCAAACTAAAAGAATGAACTTCCAAAGAATGTAAAGGATCTCTTTTTGAAGAAGAAAGTTACACAGTATATACTGAAATTCTGAAAACCTTATGCACAGTACATTTCATCCTTTTGTAATATGAAGTTGATTCATGCTTCCTAATTTTAATTCAGATCATTCCACGCAGCTACATCTAATAAACTGTAAATTAAACTTTGCTTAGTCTTTAAGGGCCAGATTCTTCCACCATTACATAACAACGGTAATTATTTCAAATTTTAGAGTATCTGATTATGCAGAGACTAAAGTCAGCATTTTGTTTGCCACCCAAAAAACTACTTCTAGGGTCTGTCAAAAAAAATTTTTTTAAAGGGGTACTTTTAACTGAATGCAGCTTTAATGTAAGTTCCAATTTACACTGATTTTTTTAGACTTGGGAACCATGTTGAAACATTATATAACGATGACAAGAAGTAATTCTTCTGTTCTACTCCATGCTGACTAGACCTCAACTGGAGCATTGTGTCCAGTTCTGGGCGCCACATTTCAGGAAAAATGTGAAAAATTGGAGAAAGTCCAGACAAGAGCAACAAAAATGATTAAACGTCTAGAAAACATGAACTATGAGGGAAGACTGAAAAAATTGGGTTTGTTTAGTCTGGAAAAGAGAAGACTGAGAGGGGACATGATAACAGTTTTCAAGTACATAAAAGATTGTTACAAGAAAGAGAGAGAAGAATTGTTCTTCTTAACCTCTGAGGATAGGACAAGAAGCAATGAGCTTAAATTAGAGCAAGGGATGGACTTTAGGAAAAACTTCCTAACTGTGAGGGTAGTTAAGCACTGGAATAAATTGCCAAGGGAGGTTATGGAATCTCCATCATTGTTTAACCTGCTCTTAAAAATCTCCAAACACCTGTAAGGGATGGTCTAAATATCACTTAGTCCTGCCATGAGTGCAGGACTACTGGACGAGATGACTTTTCGAGGTTCTGTGATTCTATGATTCCCAGACCTGATTTGTGCCCCAACCTGGAGGGTGGTCTAAGCCTTTAAAACAAACAAAAACACAAAAACACAAAACTTCATCATCACAGAGGAGGGAAGGGAAAACACTACTGAATATCCCAGATGTACCTATCTGTAGACTTAAAAATGACATTTAACAACTGAAAATTATTTCCTAGGTTCTTCAATCTACCAAGTCTTGAGTTCAGGATTCCATATTTCCCCTGCAAGCACTGATATCACTAAAACCTAAATGAGCACAAGCTATGGAAAAGGCTCCCTGCTTTGTTTTAAATGCTTGGGATGTCATCAGCTGGCACTGGAGAAAGACAGAGCCCTGAACTGATATTTTAGACGGTATAAGCTTTTCAATTCATCTTTTGATATTAATCTATGCAGGGGTTAAAGTGGGGGAGCTCTCAACACAGCAGCCAATAAAGAGGGTGAGCTGTGGGGGAGCACTGCTAAACCAAGCCAGAGAGGAAGGCACGCTTCCCTAAATCTGTCACATTATAAAAATATAAGTAACAATTCATGTTACACTTGCATTAAAAATGCGAGAAAAGATGTTTTATGTATACAGTATTCCTGTTCAACCACAAACAAAATTCCGTTGTGCTTTAGAATCACCAGGTTTTTGTATTTTTAATCATTATTTTACATAGGAAAATTAAAAACGAAAACAAACACACCACGCTATAGCATTACACTAAGCAAAGAGCGCACACATTTGGTACCACTTACCTCCAGTTCTACTGATCGCCTGAACTGAACTCTCAGCACTTCTTTGATGGAATTACTGACATTTTCTAGCACAGCTCTGCGGGCCAGCACTGGAAATTAACGAGAGTCAGTCAGTACATTTTAGCTTCATCTATGGTGCTTTGGTTCATTGTTGCATTTTCAATTGTGTGACGCATGACAAAGCAGATAATGAGGTCAGGTGTGTTGAAGGCGTAAGACACAGGGATAAGGTGCTGATAGAAGTATAATTATACCCTGAAAAGGTAACTCTGTAAATAGCTTCATGGGTTCTGTGGTTATTTTCTCTCAACTTTTTCCGTATCAAATTAGTTCATTTGCTAGTAAAAACAATTACCTTTGTAACAGACGGACTAGAAATTCAAACTGGATCTGAAAGTCAAACTGCGTTCTTTTTTACTTGAGCACTTGTAATAAAGATTCCGCGGTTGTAATACAGTTAATAGTTCTGTAGATGATGCATAAGCCAGAATAGAATGCAAATCACTGTACAATAACTGTGTTGGATATACACTACTAATAGGCATTTAAAAAAAACCAGTTATTTTTATTAAAAAAAAAAAAAGTAAGCAAACACTGCTCTGATTACACATGGAGGCAAGACTGTTGAATAAGAAACTACCTTAAAAACACTCACAGGTGCATTGCTAACCATAACCACACTTTAAATTATGACAGTGATTATTGAAAGCAACTGTAAAATGGCATCTCGGTGTTTTGTACTTATTCTCCATCAAATATTTGCATAGTAAAACTGCTCTGTTTACAAGTCCCCTCCATCCCCCAAAAAAGGCTCTTTCTTAACACTAGCACAGCCAACTCACCCTCGTAGCTGGAAAAAATTAAACTCTGTTTTCTGTTTTATACATCAAACGCACACATTCTGACCATAAAACTTAAATGGAAAATTTTTGTTGACTGACATTAAATATGACTCCTTCACAACTGTACTATATTAGCTTGGCAGGAACAAGGCAACTTTCTTTTTAAGCATACAAAGTCACTTTTCTGATCATAACCACACCACGTTCAACTAAAATAATCCAAATACAGGTACATAGCTCATTTTCACATGGTAAAATAAAATGTTAAAGATATTTAGAAAAACTGACTTTAGTTTCACATGTTCTAAAGTTTATTTTAAATTATGGCATTTATAAACACTCCCAATATCTTCAAAGGGAAACTTATTCCACCATGCTGTTAAAAGATTCTGCATAACAGTTCTGTAAGAATACTATAAATTTAACACCAAAATTATAAAGGAGCTGCAATTAAGCCTACATGTATGCATGATCAATTTTAAAGCACTATTTGCACTCCACTTGTCCACAAGGAACAGGTTTTGTGCAGCTAAATTTTATAATTTGTATGAGCAAGGGATAGAAACCAGGCTATATGCATGGAAATATAGGCTGAGTTTTGAAAATCTGGCCCTTCATAACAACTACAAGTAAACAAGACTGTATGTTTACATTCAGTAATCTACATTCCGTGCTGTGTTTCTTTCAAATGCTTATTGAGCACCCATACATGTGTAATTTAAATGATAAAATCTGCATTAGAAGGTGACGTTCATTAGTGATTGGGGGGGGGGGCGGGAGGAGAAGAACGGGGAATACTTTTGAAACAATTTTAAAGAAAAAAATTGAAATAAAGTTAGCAGTATCTTACCAGCCATGACTAAGTAAGTATCAGGAACCGTGATGTCACAAACATATGGTTGTCGGGTTGTGGTCATGGCAGAGGTGATAATTATAGCTTCAGATGGAGTCGTGGCCACTACAGCAGTAGAAGGGGATGAGGAAGTACTTGAGTTGCTCTCAGTAGTTGTACGATAGCCAACTATACTACTAATGGTGGTAGTAGTGGAACTAGTAGCACTTGTTCTATTGGTAAGTTCAGTTACACTAGTTTTTGTTTGTATGCCAAATTCAGTGGAAGTGTTTATGGAGGGAGGCAGCTGTGTAGGTACAAATGATGTGAGCACAGAAACGGACTCTGTAGGTGAAGCTGTAATGCTGTTCACATCTGTGTGCAACAACAGAGTATATGGATTTGTTATAACATGTGCTGTACTAGCAGTTGCCTTGGAAAGAGATGTTAAAAGTAACGTGTGGTTAGCAGTAGCACCAGTATCCTCATCTGAAGCTGTAACAGTTGAGAGAAGGGACGAAGATACACTTAAGACAGGAGTTGTCTGAAAGGTGGTAAACCATGAGGTCAAGTGTGTTTCATCAACCAAGATATTGCTGGTGAGAATAGATTCTGAGTCAGAAATGGACAGCACCAGTGTAGGAACTGCTGATTCAAGGGAGAAGAGTGAAGACTCTAACTGAGAGGTAGCTTCTGCGAAAATTGAGGTAAACGAAACTTCAGAACCCATTAGCAAGACTGATGTTCCTTCTAGTAACATGGAAGAGTAAGAGTAAAAACTTGATGATACCACTTCAGGATTGTGTGTGTTTGGAACAGAAAATGTATTTGAATAAAGGTATGAAGTCTGCCAGGGAGAGAGATGAGAAACCTCTATGCTTGTGCTGTCAATGGCAGGAAACTCAGTTGAATCCCAACTAGAGGAATCATCAAAAACTACTGATGTCCCCAGCAGTGTAGGGAAGACCTGAGGTAATAGTGTTGATAAATCACTTGGCATTCTTGAATAAAAGGTCAATACAGCAGATGATAAAGATGACCAGCTGCTAGGTTCAGAGAGAAATGGTGTTGATAAAAGGTTGGATGAAAAATCTGAAATATTTACAGATGATTTGTCTGTTGAAACACTTGCAGGTGTTTTGTCAAGAAAAAGTACAGATTCTGAGGGCATAAATTCAGGTGATTCCAGCAGGCCTGTTTGTTTGATTGTAACTGATGGTACATTCTCACTTGTGGTAAACATGGATTCAAGGAGAACGCTGGTGATAACAGAAGGTTTTGCTTTAACACCAGATGTTAAAGTAACAGTTTCAGTAATAGGGAAGGAGAATTGAACAGAAGTGATATCCAATGATATTCCCTCAGAGGGCTGTCTGTAGGAAGGAAATATTGTTGTACTCATTAGGTTAAGACCAACGTCCACACTGTTTGAAAAAGACAAGTTTGACTCAGAGACTTCTATAAGTCTTGAAGAAAATGAAACAACAGGTCTTGATGGAAAAGTAGTATCAAAGATTTCAGGAGTTGACTCCTCCAGTTCATACAAGTCAGTAACTACAGTTGTCAGTGGAGTAATGCCTTTTTCCTCAGAGGCTGTGAATGACAATGTTTCAATATAATCACCCGAACCCACATCATGTTCTGTGTGTCCTGCTGAAAAGCCTTGTTCCGGTGGAACTGAGGCAAAGCCACAATTCGAACATGAAGCATATGGTCTAGTGAAAGGCACTGGGCTTATTAACTCACTGAAGAGCTCAACTTGACTTGGTATTTCTAAATTGCCAGGCAAATTTGGTGTTGTACTGGAGGATTTATGGGAAAATACATGTGTAAACAAGTCATCAGTAACAAAAGTATCAGAGTCAGTGGATCCAGCAGCTAAGTGAACTGGGAAAGACACATATGGAAGACTAACTGAAAACAAAGCAGGCTCCATGCTAGTTACCAAAACAGGTGCTGCCCTAGAAATGCTTGCAACAGAATAGGTCCTTAGATCCAAAGTTTCTGTTGCATCGCTATTCACATCAGGGTAAGCTTCAGTGTATTGATCAGTACTTTTTGCCAAAGCATCTGGTGTAATTTGGCTATCCTCATTCAGCTGTCTCATAAGAACAGAGGACCCTTCTGAAGCAGTATCAAAAGGCAAAAACAGTGAGGAGTCTGAACTAGATGCATAGCTTCCATCTACATTTTCCACCAGTCCAACCACCACCTCTGATGTAGTGGAACTTAAATAAAAATCTGTATTTGTGGGGTCCAATAGCAAGTCTCTGCTTGTAGTCGGAATTATACCATCTGGAGCAAAAGGCTTCAATTGTGTGAAAGCACGACTGTGACCAGAGGCAGCATGTGATGTCATTTGTTGTGCTTTCATTTCATCATATGGCAACAAAAGGACAGATAATGAAGGTGTTAGCAACACAGTTTCTAAGGTTTCTCTTGATGGCTCTACTGAACTATACTCCACTGTAACAGACTTTAGTGAAGGAGTCCACTGTTCATTCAGAAAGGAGCTCATCAATCCATGGTCACTTAAAAATGCTTCATTGCTAGTTACTGTGACATCTCCTACTGGCATAGTTCTTCCTTCTTCACTTCTCCTCATTCTTTCTTGGTCATATAAAGTCATATCAAAGGGAGTGGTAAGTGATGATAAAACCACATGAAGAAAATTATTTTCCTGGGGTTCTACTGTGCTTTGTGTTAAGGCCTTGTGTGTCATGCTGCTCACTGTACTTTGATGTAGTTCAGATCCCACGGAGACTAAGGAAAGATTTTGCTGCTCCAAGGATAAACCATCTGAAAAATAAAAGAAAAAATTTGATCAGTTTTAATGTAATCAAATGCACAAACACTAAGACTGCAATCAGGAAACCCTACAAATGGTGGTTAATAGGCAACATACTCAGAATTCTGAGATAATAATCGTAAAAAGTGACAACCAAGACAGACAAAACTTCTGAATGACAGTATAGACTGTCAACACAAATGTTAAATTTTATTACAGTAATAAATTCCATGGGGGCAAGTAGCTTAACGTTAAAGTCTTCCCAATCCACACCTGACGCTAAACCCACCAAACTGATAGGATCTTTAAAGAGACAGGGTAGGTGAGGTATCTGTTATTGGACAAACTTCTGTCAGTGAAAGAGACAAGCTTTTGAGCTACACTTAGCTCTTCTTCAGGTCTCTAGAGCTCGAAAGCTTGTTTCTCTCACGGACAGAAGTTGATTCAATAAAAGATATTACCTCACCCACCTTGCCTCTCTAATAACCTGGGACCAGCAGGGCTAAAAAAACACTGCAAACAGGATCTTTAAAGGCAGTAGCTTTGTTTTCAACTGTCTTTTTCATATACTATAATACGCGCCAGCTAACATCCTAAATATATAAAAATGAGTAAAAAGGCATAATACAGCGTAAAATTCTTCTGCTTTTTAAAATTAGTATTACTGAATTTCCGTGAGTTCTTATTAAGCTCACCAGTAAAGTGAACACACAGTGAAATAGTTATGTAGTGCATGCAGGATTCTAACACCTCACCAATCAAGATATAATGGGCCAAGTTTTCAAAAACAGACTCTAAAGTTATGCCTACTGCCACCTGGACATGCATACTTGGGCAGACATCCAAGCACAGTACTGAATTTACAAACACATTGCTGTTTATGCATGGAAATATGAGGCTCAATAGTCCAATATAGAGGTGTACTATTATGTTTGTTGACTAGCAAATTGACACATGCAAAAATTGCACTTTTCACTCACATGGAGTTCTTTGGTCATAGGATCATAGAAAAGAAGGGCTGAAAGGGACCTCAAGAGGTCATCTAGTCCCCGGATATAACTTTTTTCAGTCAGTTCTCCCCACCCATCCACCCATGAACAGTAGGTGGCAATCCCACTCCCTCTACCTGCTACAGGCACCATCCACAGAAAATTATTATAGCTGTCCTATGCAGAGCACTTCATTTGGTCATTGAGGCCAGTTGTGTCCGGCAGAGAGCAGCCAAGTTTTCTCATCTCTTCACACTCAGGCTGCTGGAGCAATCTTGTAAAATGGAATCTCTCAAAAGGATCTGGAATCTCTCAAAAGGATCCACTTTTATTCACAAATTTTTTTACAGAATTACTAAATTAGCCACAGGTTCTTTAAAAACACTTTTTTGCCTGTGGAGCCTGGACTTACAGCAATGAATGGTCCATGAGACCTTTATGTGATGAGGCAATTTCCTATATCAGTAAGTGTTGATATATATATAGCCCAATACTGGTTTTATTCATTATTGTACGTCTCCCTGTTATATTATAGGAACTTGATGCAGTGTTAAGTGTCAGCAGTCAGCACAGACACAGATATTACAGCCCGTGAGTAGAAAATCCTGTAGTTCCCTTTATAGTGTAGCACACTGTAGCAAACACACCAACCTTTTTGGTGTACTATTATACAAAACCTAATATACTTTCGCACTGTCCTCATTTTAGGGGCCAAGGGATGATGCTGGAGATCTTGCCCAAAGCACAGAGAACTGAAAAGACTTGGTAATGTTGCTGTCAAGCTTAACATTCATGTGAATGCCGATGGGACAGTAGGCACCGCTAAGAGATGCCCTGCTCACGGCTCCTTGGCATGACTTTAACTGAAAGTCCTTTCTCTGGGAGTAGAGCTGCTTCATGAGGTCATGTGTAAAGCTGATATGTGTGTTGTTCTGCTATTTAAACAACTGATACCTGACAATATTTTAAAGGACTTACATTCATGTTAATTATGCTGGACCAAGGGGTATGTCTGCACTCAATGTCACTCGAGTTTATTAATTGCAAAATTATGTCATTTGCTTCTAGCAAGATATGAACCTATATTAATGCTACCATGTGGTCCTCTCCCAGTCTCTGAGCAGTATACTGTGACCATTTCATTTGATCATTACTCTGCACTTGCAAGCCACTGATAGAGTAATTATTACTCTATTACTTCATTTGGAATACAATTTTACTGTTCCCATCTACCAGAATCCAAGTGGCAATGGCTGGATTTGAGCACCTATGAGAAAAGCTAAAAGCCAACTGTCAGGAAACCCTCATTTGAACATTACTTGCTTTCTCTTAGCATGTCACTTTCCTGTTTCATGGTGGTGTTCTTGGGGTGTGATGGAGACCCATGTGACAGCTATTTCAGAAACGTGTGTGCTTGTATGAATCAGGAAGGCAGATTGTGGCTTGAATACTCCATGTGAGTTTCAGGATCCAAGTACTGACTCTGCAGCCAAACGCAAGAGAGCTACCTCCGGACACATCACATATAAAATCTGCCATCTGATCACCCGGCTATCCCAGCCAGTCCCGCTGCTGTCATGGTAGTGTTCGTGGGATGCTACTGGCACACCACTGCAGTGGTGCATGTGACAAGAGAAAATATACACAGGGCAGTTTAGTCACAGAAAAGGAATTAAACAGTTAAGAAATATAATTAGATATCATCATATACAATGCGGTGATATAAAACAAAAAGTGCTCTATAGAGGTACAGTAAGTTGTCCAACTGGAGCTGTGTCCTGCTAGAACATCCCTTTCATTCAATAACCTGTGGCAAGTCTTTGCAAAGGTGGCTCATATGTCTGTTACACTGTCAGACTGCCAACACCACCTCCTTCCAAAAACGATGCTGTGACAAGCTGCTCCTTTTTGATCAGTCTGGCAAATGCCCCAATATAATTTTTCAACTGGTGGCACATTAATGTGATTAGTTTCATATCTGGTGATCTGGAAAACGCCAATGGATTAGAATTAGTATGCAGGACACTACCAGTAAAGGATGTGTGCTATGATAAAATTTTATTTTATGAAACTCATGCACAGTATCTTGCAGCATATGCACTACTCACTCAGGAAAAATATGAACACTTTATCCCCTGAGCCTCAATACAGGCAGAAGCAGTTATGTGGCCTTGGGTCACTACAGGAACAGAAAACAGTGTGACCATAAAGCATGGACAAAGTATAAAGTCACTGCATTAAAGTAAACAATCTTTTGATCGTACCTTCCTTGGAAAAAAATATGTGCAAGACTAATACCCGTACATAATCACAATTGTATCCCTGATAATTTTCTGCTCAAATAATTTTCATTCCATTATCCCTGTGAACCCAGTGTATAGTGCAGTGTACCATATCATTATGAATTTTACAAAAGATTTTCATTCACTTGCATAGTGATTGGAAAGTGCCTTCCAATATGAAGGCCAACACCTTGTCTGCTAATTGCTCCCCAGACACAAAGCTTCAGCAGGTGCTTTGGATACAGTTCAGGTTAACAAACTCCAGGGTGCATTGCTCCATCATCAGAAGCCTCCCTGACATTGATCCATCTTTTGACCTGGTTTTTGTGCTTCTTCTTAATCACCTCGAGTGTGCAGACAGTGACTAGAGAATAAAGTGACAGACTAATGACTGAACATTATAAACATATATAACTTCTAAATGTAGTATACACACAGGCACGCAATAAGATTTACCGAGTGTTTCCATAATACTGTCCTCCTTTCTCACTTTGTTCTCTGTGCACTTGCTTACGGCAATGCCAAACTTTTCTTGAACACTCAAAGACTTTAGGGGAGGCAGTTCTTTGTTTTTTGTTTGTGACTTATAATTTCATCTGCATCAGCAAGACAGATGTATTAGGCTTCTTTACCACAACAACCACAGTAACTATAAAAATGTATACACTATTTATATCTATTCTGACATGCAAGTGTTACTACAATCTACTTACTTTGTGCAATTATGAGCTGATCTCTTCACATGTCCTGGGAATACTGGTCCAAATCTATATCGGCTGATATTTATGCCCATTCCAGGGACACTGGAATCACTTTCAGTGGTGCTTGCACTACCTCTGGGCATCATCCAGAGATTCATATTGAGAAATCTGTGGATTTTTGGCATTATGATAGTGATAGAAGAATGAATACTAAGCAAATTCTGCTGGAAGCAATTGAAAGTTGTTGCGTGACATTGTGTTGTAAAAACAGTGGCAGTACTGCAAGACACCTAATGAGCATGCAGGCTGGCAATACACGCTTATATGTACAAATATAAGAAGGTGGGTAATGTTGCTCTGAATCCAGGCTGTGACTTTGCAATAGGCATTTCTTGAGAGGAGATTTCCATTAGTTCTTATTCAAACCACACAAAGGGTTAACAATACAATAAAAGCAAGCAAGACCTTTGCCATGCTCTGGTGTCCTTTACTGGTCTAGAGAGCCACCTGACGGAGGTCATGAAAGTGAGCAAGCTCCTGTAAGATGCTGGGAAGGATACTGAAGTTTTACTGAGATACAAATGCTTTGGAGAAGTTACTAACAGAGAAAGGATAAAAGTGCAGGGTGATTAGACAAATAGAATGTCTAATAGTCTCACTTCAATAGCTTGCAAACCTTTAGAACAAATCTTGCAGGAAAGAATAACTACATCCATGGAGGTAAACAGAAAATGGGATGTAATGCAACATGGGTTTACCAAAGGTAGACTGTGCCAGACTAACCTGATTTTCTTCTTTGCGAAGATAACGGATTTTTTAAATAAGGGAAATTCAGTAGATCTAATATACCTGGAATACACTAAAGCATTTGACACAGCACTACATGGGAAATCATTAGTTAAATTAGAAAATATGGGAATTAGTTCAATAATTGTAAGGTGGGTAAGTAAGTAGCCAAAGGGAAGAAGGCAATGGGTGGTGCTGAAAGGTGAGTTATCGGACTGAAAGGATGTTAGAAGTGGAGTTTCTCAAGGATCAGATTTGAGACCAATCTTATTCAATATTTTAACAACCTTGGCACAAAAAGGAGCAGGTTAATGAAATCTGCTGATGATAAAAAGTGGGGAGGCACCATCAATACAGAAGAAGATCAGATTATTATATAGGAAGTGACCTTGTAGAGACTGGAGTAACAGAAATGGGATGTTTTAGAGTAGGAGCCGTGTTAGTCTGTATCCGCAAAAAGAAAAGGAGTACTTGTGGCACCTTAGAGACTAGCAAATTTATTAGAGCATAAGCTTTCGTGGGCTACAGCCCACTTCATCGGATGCATAAAATGGAACATATAGTAAGATTATATATATAATAATAACAACAAACTTATCTGTTTGTGTGTGTGTGTATATAAACAAATAAGTTGGAAGTTATCATACAAACTGTGAGAGGCTAATTAGTTAAGATGAGCTATTATTAGCAGGAGAAAAAATTTTTGTAGTGATAATCAAGATGGCCCATTTAGACAGTTGACAAGAAGGTGTGAGGATACTTAACTTAAGGAAATAGATTCAATATGTGTAATGACCCAGCCACTCCCAGTCCCTATTCAAACCCAAGTTAATAGGATGAAATTCAACAGAATAAAGGCAGTAGCTAGTGCTGGTGGCCTGTGATGTACATGAGGTCACACCAGATGATCTGGTAGTCCCTTCTGGCTGTAAACTCTATGACTATTTGTTCATTATTGATTTTGAAACAACCGGATAGCACGTTTGCGAGCCAAAGTTCTACATACTGTATACATTGCTGGGCTCTTAAGAAACAAGGGAGTATCAATGGCATGTCATTAATAATATAAATTATTGTTTTCTGTCATCTCAAGGACAACACTGCATTATTAGACTGCTACATATCAGAACAGTGTGTGCAACTCATCAAGAATAGATAGGACTTGTAGCAGGGGCTCCAAAAAGCAGACAGACAGAAGAGAAAGCATAAAAATAAAGTGAAGTTCATGGAAGGAGGTAAGCCTCAGGTAAAGCATGCTGCACGACAGACAAACCCCTCGTTACTGCAAAGCAGCCAATCCAGCTATTCTCTAGGATAAAAACATACAGACCACCTGTGCTCTGATATATTTTAATGTTGTGAACTGCACGAAGTTATTGACTAATATCAGTACTGGTTTGTCTGCCAGCACAGCTGTTATCTTTGGACAACTATACTGTTACTGAGCCAGGCAATGACGACAGGGCAACAAGCCAACAAGCCAAAATCTACAAAGCTGATCACATTAAAAGAGAGATTAGATGGCTCAGGAAACAGAATTAAGACTCTCAGCTACAGATTGAAAAAGTAAAAGGAGAAAACCACTCACTTGTGGTTCTGAGTAAATGAGTCATGGATGGCACAAGTGCAATGGCTTAGGTTGCAGACTACTCTTTAGTCGGTGCAGACATAAGGATTTGCCAGTGAAACCATGGTGATAAACTATCTTTAACATTAACTTCCAAACTACGCAAAGTAATGAGTGGAGTTAGAACATAACCCATCAGTAATTCAAGTACATCACTGAGGACTTCTGAGCACGAGAACATGATGTTCATTCAAACCTGTTGATCTACCTTTGGAGATTTCAAGTACGAACAGGATTATGGCCATACACCATGGTGGATACACCAACGCAACCTCTAGTAGGCAAGAAACATCAGTGCTGTATTTTGCTATAACCAAATCAGAGTATTGTTCCATAATATAGACTCCTTCTGTGACAAGTTGCACAATGCCATCCGGCCAAGTGTGTGTCATAAGCCAGCAGCGGGACAGCCAACTTTTCATGGAAGTCATAGGAGAGATATATTCCTATGGCCTTGTGGCACTCCAGCTTCATATGCCCAACGTCATCTATAAACTGTCCTCCAAGGGAAGGAAGAATGATCTTGTGGTAAAAAGCACTGGACTGGGACTCAAGAGATCCTACTTCTAGTCCCACAAACATCCACAAACATCCTCTGTGACCTTAGGAGAGTCATTTCACTCATCTGTTTTCCAGTTCTCCATGTGTAATATGGGCTATTAATTTCCTGCCTTAGAGGAATGTTGCAAAGCTGAACTCATTAATAGATGTGAGGTGCTCAGACATTACAGTGATGAATGCAATAAAAGAGACTATACATTTTTTGAAAACTACGTTTTGAGGGTAGAAATAAAAATGCTCTTAGAGAAACCAAAGCAACACTTGCAAGTCGGTAAGTAGAGGTCTGTAAGCCTCAACCAGGACCAGCAAACTACTCAAAACAAAAGTTACTTCATGAATGATCTTTTCAATGCGCATGGACACAGTGACCTACGCATAATAAAGGTTTATTTGTAACAGTACATTCCTATTTTAATGCTCTTATTCTGTAGATAAGGAACAAAGCTCCCTCCTGTTACCATGCTCAATAACATTAAAGAGAGACCACCACATGATAGTACTTAGACCAATACGGGAAATTATTATGATTAATGCATTACATAACAATGGATCCTAAATTATGACATGCTAAAGCACTCTGCAATGCAATGTACAAGTCACACAATTACTTAAATGTCGGTGTGTTTGAGGGATAGCATGCCTCCCATTTCAAAGAAACATTTGCCAACATTTTCCCCACTTGCCACAGGGAGCAAAAGGAGATGGAAATACCCGAATGCAGCTCAGGAGGGGACCATCAGTGTGCCTGGTGCAGAGAAATCCTCAACACAATGACAGTGGCAAATGCATTTGAAAAATCAGAAAGTCTTCCTCAAAGGGTCAAAAACTCAAAGACTCTATGACTGTTTAATCATTTAACATTTTCCTTTCTGGATTAGCTGTGGTCAAGCAAGTCTGTGTATGCTGTGTCCTCACAAACCATTTACACAGTTATCCTGTCAAGTCTGTGGGCAAATTTACTTGGATGCCTGGTTCATGAGAAAATACCAAGTCATAATAGCATTTGCACTTGAAAAGCAGGATGCCTGGGACTTTTTGTAGAAAGGTACACAAAAGCAGTAAAAGAATGACTGAGAAGGGAGCTTGTTTTGCTTCTCTCCCCTATAAATCATAAAATACTATTAAGACAGTTATATTAAGACAGAATATGGAACAATTTTTTAAGTGCACCCACTAATTTAGAGAGCATGTACTAACCTAGAGAATGGACCTAGGCTTTGCTGAAGCTTTTGATCTCTATATAGTGGCATGCATACTGATAGAATATTATTACCTTGCTTGGGGATATATATAACTGAACCACAAGTATGGCAAAATCTTTTAAAATGTCACAGAAAGTCATACTAGACCAATATAATACACAGGTGTGACAGGGCCAGAAAGGGTTACACAACTAGCAGGCTACTTGATCCAGATTCAACCTTTAGAGACATGTTAGAAAAGTATGTAAATGGTAATTAGGGCCATTTCATGTTAGACAGACTAGAGCTTTGAAATGTAAACTTGTATTTTTAGAAAATTAGAGGTAATACTAATTGAATGAGTTTACTTATATCTTGTTAGACGCTAACCATGTAAACAAATGGTTCCTGGCTATTACTATAGCTATTAATTCAGAGATCAAAAGGAAATTTTAACATTTAGATGAAACTTGGGTGTAATAATGTCACTATCTATATTTCTCTTTGAAGTCTGTAGTAAACTCTCTATGAACTGCTTACTGGATAATTACCTTATGCTGATGAATGCAACAAGTTACTTGTGTGTACATAGGAAACAGGTAGTTCTACTTCAAAGCTGCTATTCTTCACCAAAGGAATACCTGCTGTCAAGAGGCTATTATAGCTGCCAGAGATCTATATAAAGAAATCTTGGGTCCTGATCCTTTTTATCTCAGATGTGCTTAAGCTTCATGCAGGGGAAGTTTAAGTCGCAAGACTGAAATCTCCAGTCCCTTCTGGACTGCCCTGATATTGAATATTTGGACATTGAACTATAACCTGATGAACTGATTCTGAAAAGGGCTCTTTGCAACTCTAGAACTCACCATCTCTACTACGAAACTGAGAACTCTATTGCTACATGTATAATGATCTTTTAACCAAGACTCACTCTCTTCTTTTTTTTTTTTTAATACATTTTAGTTTAGTTAATAAGAACTGGCTGTAAGCATGTATTTGGGTAAGATCTGAAACATTCAATAACATTAATCCGGAGGGTAATGTATCCGATCCTTTGAGATTGATAGAACTTTTTATATGATTAATAAGATTTTCAGTAATCCTCATCATATTTGACTTGGCTGTCTGGGTGGAAGCCCAAGGCTGGGTTGCTTTAAGGGAACTGTATTTCTGGCTTCTGGGTAACAAGTAAGGTATTGTAAAAGCTGTTTTGTTGCTGGCTTGGTGAATCTAAGTATTAGAATAACCACCAGTTTGGGGGATTGTTTGCCCCATTCTTTGCAGTTTGCCCTAACTGAGCAATCTCAGAGTGACCCCCCTGGGAACCCCAGTCACAAAAGGTTACTGTATTTACAACACCAGTGCACACTTTTGGAAAGCACACAGGCCATGCTCAATAGCTATTTCTCTGAGAAATTTTTTTATTCTAAAAGATCCAAAATGCCTACATTATTTGACATGTGCGCTTGTGAAATTTAATTGCAATGAATTAAGTTGCTTAGTCCACCTTCAAGAAGGCAAACGTCCAGAAGCCTATGCTAAGTTGCAGCATTATACAAAGCTGGACATAAAATACCAGGCCAAGTATAAGTGGTTATATTTCAAAACTTTTGTGCAAGTATAAAGTGTACAGTGAGAAGGTATATAACATTCACATACTTTCAGTGCCCTCTGTGTTTCTATAGATTTCCAAAAGAAGGACATCTTGAAGTCTCTCTTTATCCACGTAGGGTCAGACTGTGCCCAGCTGCTCCACAGGTGCACACAGAACAAGAAGCTACCCATCTGGTAGTCTGCACTCCTGCGCAGCAGCTAGACACAACTGCAGGCTTTCTGGGAGCAAGCTCCTTACAACAAAGGAGACAGAGGTGGCAAGGCTCTCTCTTCATATTTGTCAGCAGAGATGGCCAGGCTCACACGAGAGGTATAGCAGCAGATGCATTCTCACTGCTGGAGAGCCTAGGCAGAAATCCTGTCTTCCCTGAGCACAATCTTTCATGCAAGGGTTGCCAACCTGTGACTCCAGAGTCACATGCGGCTCTTCAGAAGTTAATATGTGGCTACTTGTATAGGCACCGACTCCGGGGCTGGAGCTACAGACACCAACTTTCCAATGTGCCGGACGGTTCTCGCTGCTCAACCCCTGGCTCTGTCCCCACTCCATCCCTTTCCGCCCCCTCCTCTGAGCCTGCTATGCCCTAGCTCCTCCCCCCCCGCTCCAAGCCTCCTGGACGCCACGAAATAGCTGATCGGGAGGTGCGGGGAGGGATCGGGAGGAGCTGACTGGCGGGGCTGCTGGTGGACGGGAAGCACTGGGAGCGGGGGAGAGCAGATGGGGGGCTGTTGATGTATTACTGTGGTTCTTTTGCAACGTACATTGGTAAATTCTGGCTCCTTCTCAGGCTCAGGTTGGCCACCCTGTTTCATGGTGATACTTAGGGGGTACTGCACCTGCACACTGCCCTCAACATGGGCCAAAATCCTGTAAGACACGATCAGGCCCATAACAAGCTCTACTTTTACGACTTATCACTGCAAAATGATTAAATTCTCCATTTTTCTCCTCCTCCAGCATGAAAATAGTTTCCCATAGCAACTGACAAAAAGGGTCCCACTTATTTTAAGGGAGAAAAGCTTTTGACTTGGTTCAGGATTCTGTATTTCCTCTGCAGTAGCAAATAGAAATAGCTGCAGTCGTTACTCTGATTCAGGAATTTGTTGTAATGACATCCTTTGCTGGAGTGGAACTAAGACCCTCTGCTAAGTCCTTGGCAGATAAAGAAAAATGCAGCTTTTATTTATTTAGCACCATTGTTGTGCATGCTGCTTTATAAACAAGTTAAAAAGCCCAAGAAACAAAACAAACAAAAATAGTCCTTGCTTTGAGACACTTGTGATCTCAGTAAAATTTTTCATACATCAAAAATAATGACAGACCAATGAGTCGGGAAGTAGGGAAAGAGGGCAGGGAAGGGATTTAAAAAACAGTAAACATATGTAGAACAGTACTGTGCAACACTATTGCCTTTGGACATTTTGCATATTATGGAGCCTTGTGTCAACATGATAGGTGCACAATATACACGGTTGTTCTTTTTTGGGGGGGGGGGAGGGGGGAGGAAGGGGGAAGGTTTGAACCATGAAGACAGAGGACCCATGGATCTGGTTATAAGAGAAATCCTTCTTTAAGGCAGTCCACAAAACATTCACACCAATGGACGCCCTGAGTGGATATTCACATTCTGTAACTCCTCCTGACAAACTTGCCATGATCCACATGTGAAAACAAGATAAAAGTGATTATTCAAAACCAGGGTATTTTGGAGCATTTGCGGGAGAAGTCAGGAGAGAAGACTGAATTAAGGAACTAATCACATTCTCCTGAGAATACCGCAGATATATAAAAAGAAAACCCAGAGCGCTAAGAAAAAAAAAAGGCAATTACACTGTACAAGCCCAAAAGCTCTGCTTCAGCTTATGCGCACACACATAGAACTGCAAATCGCAGTTCAAAGTCTAGTTTTTGCTGGGAGCATTCACACTTTTTTAGCAGTTAGCTGTACATGACATCGTGTGGGAAGCCTTATATCGGGGAAAAAGTGCACGCAACTTGAACTGGACTTACAGAAGTTAATTCTAAGAAAAACTCTAGTTACATTTGCTCATCATGATAACTAGGTCACACTTTTAAAGAAAAATATAAAATGCTTCCCCCCCCCAAATTAAAGACAGCCTGCATTGTGATTTGAGTTCTATTCTCTAAAGACCTTGTGTCAGTTTATATCCAACCAAAATACAATTGACACGCTTTCCATATTCTGGCCTCCTCTAACATGCAGACTCTAGAAGCACTGAAAATTGCAACTAAATTTACATTAACCTCCTCTTTGACAGAGATTACCTAGACCAGATAGAAGTGTTTTAGATCCCTTTGTTCAGATTTAACACATCCTTTTTAAAAATAAAGATGCACTTTGTAAAAACTATGTTACAGTTGTAAAAAAAACCCTAGTGGTGAGGTAACAGGCAGCCCAAAAGACAAGCGTAACTGCCTAATTAAAATGAAGCTTATTCTGTATCTTAGTAACCCCATTATCCACAGGGACACTTCTCACTGACATAGTTCCTTAACTATGCTGACAAAGAAGAAAATAAATAAACTTTACTGAGCTTTAAACTGTTTGGCCAACATACTTTTCTGCTTCTAAGCAGCACTGTCTCTAGGATTTAATTTTAGTACTCATAAGAGTATACAAGTGACCCAAACATTCAGGGCCTCAATCATCCTCTTTGTGAGCTTAATTTAAAAGACAGTTGTTAGGCAAGGCATGATTAAAGTTTTAGAAGACAGAACTTTTAAGGAGTATCTTTTGATCCTGCTAAATACTATTACGCCTTGTCTACACTACCAAATTTTGTCGACAAAAAACTGCCTTTTGTCGACAAAACAGTGAATGCATACACACTGCGATGTGACTTTTGTCAGGAAAAATGCCCAGTTTTGGTGACAAAATACAACCACCCCAACTAGAGAAATACACTTTTTTCCCTCTAAATTTTTCTCGACAAAGTGCCAGCGTAGACAGCATGCTTGATTTTATTGCTTTAATTGGTGTCCCACAATGCTCAACCTGACTCCTCTAGTCAGCAGTTTGATCTCCACTGCCCTGCAGCCAGATAAACAACCATCTACAACTCCCCCTTCAGATGCCCCTGGAATTTTTGAAATTCCATTTACTGCTGGCTCAGCATGGAGAGGTCTCATCACGTCTTCCCAGGTGACCATGACGGGTTATCACAGCAAACACTCTCCCGCTTGGACCACTGCAGAGCTGTTGAATCTGATCAGTATATAGAAAGAGGAGGCTGTGTGCTTGAGTCATAGGAATTGGGATACCTACGGGCACATTTCTCGAGGTTTGTGCAAAAAGGACTGGGATTGGGACATTTTGCAGTGCAGAGCGAAGATAAAGGAGCTGAGGTAGGCGTGCCATAAGGCAAGGGAGGCAAACCATCACTCCGATGCTGCACCTAAGACCTACTGGTTCTATAAAGAGCTGGACGCTATCCTTGGTGGTGACCCCACCTCCATCGCCAAGAGTCCCGTGGATACTTTGGAGGGCCTCGAGGAGGCAGAAAGAGTACCTAACCTGGAGAACAAAATTACTGATGAAGAGGCGGAGTTAGACGACGATGTGGAGCTCCCAGCAGGGTCGCCCAGTGGGGCAGGGAGCCAGGAACTGTTCTCCACTCCAGAGGTGTCTAGCCAGTCTCAGCAGTTGCTCTCCGGCGAGCAAGAAGCAGAAAAGGAGATGCCTCGTAAGTGGCTGTGGTTTGCGTAGTGCAGAGGTGGGTTCAGGGTATAGAAATGTAGAAGGCCGGCTGTGTTTCTGTGAGGTGGCCATGTTCCTGTGTAGCTAGTCTTTACGGCAGAACAGGGTGTTGTTGCATCCCAAGTTCTCACAGAAATCCTCCAGAGAGATCTCCTGAAAAGTTTATTGAAGGTACTCAGTAATCCTCTGCCAAAGGTTCCGTAGCAGAACAGCTTTGTTCCTTCCCCCATTCTAGGAAACTTCCCGGGCCCTTGGGCAATCACTTATGCAATGACCAAAGCGGCACACAGGCGAGCAGCACAGGGAGCAGGGCGGAAGCCACAAGCATGGAGTAGATGTACCCTCGTTTCTCTGCTTACCCTTAGCAGTGAGATGTCTGCTAGAATGACCCCCGCCTGTGGAAAAGTGGGAGAGAATTTTTTTCCTAGTCAGCTGCCCCACAACCCTTGCAGAGAGTGTGCTTTTTTCCCCATGTGGAGCATCTCCCTGCTCCCCCTCCAACACTCACCATGCTTTGGGTGTTCGCAGAGATGTGTGCCTGTCAAGGGTCAGTGAGAAAGTGATTATTATGTTGCCAAAGGTGCATTTAACTGAAATGTTTCAATGCTGTGTGTGAATTTAACAATCCTGCTTCTGTGCATTGTCCCTTGTGCTTTGGCACATGTGGCCTTCAGGAACACCCCACACACCCCGGCTGAGCATCTCTGCCAGATAAGAAAGCGCCCAAGATGGAGCAAAGAAGACATGTTCCGGAAAGTACTGCACTGCTCTAATGCAGAAAAAAGGGAACTTAAGGAGTGCTGGGAAGCCAAACGGCAGGACAGAAAAGAGAATCAAGAGTTTGTTAAGGACGCAACTAAGTGGATGATTAAAATAATGGAGAAGCAAACGCAGATGCTGCAGTCCTTAGTACTGCTGCAGACTGAGAGGATCCGTGCTCACCTGCCCTGCAGCACATTCAGAAATCTTTTCTGTGCCCCCAAAACTCCACCCACACAGTCCTTTCTGTTTTCTGGGATTTCTCAGTTTCCCCTTCACTCCACCCCGTGGGGCAACTTTCACAGTGATAGCTGGACCTACATACAGCTGTGAAAGTCTGCCCTTTCCTGGTACCTCATTTCCCACCAAGCATCTTTGTGTGTTTGTTTGTGTGTACTGTTTCTTGTGCAATAAAAGCAAAGTTTTTAAACAGTAACTCATCTTTATTTGTTTCCTACAAATTGAGATAGCAGGCACTACCAATACATGCACAGGCATTTTAAATCATTTCCTTACTGGAATGTAAGGCCCCCAGTGTCACCATTGCTTCCTAGCAATGTTACATTACATGTAGTTTTCCAGCACCAATCACAGAGCTATACATTACTGGTTCTCATTTTCAAAGTGTTGCCTCAAAGCCTCCCTGATTTGAATTGCCCCCCTTGGGCTCCTCTGATAGCCCTGATATCTGGTTGCACAAAATCAGCAGCCAAGCAGTCTGCTTCAACACTCCACCCCTGAGCAAACCTTTCACCCTTAGCTTCACAGAGATTATGCAACGTACAGCACGCAGCTATCACCATGGGAATATTATCCTCATTGAGGTCTAACCTGTCATAAAGGCATCACCAGCGCACCTTTAATCTGCCAAAGGCACATTCCACTGTCATCCAGCATCTACTCAGCCTGTTCTTAACCACTCCTTACTGCTGTCCAGGTGTCCAGTGTAAGGTTTCATTAGCCATGGCTGTAAGGGTTACGCCGGATCTCCCAGGATCACTATGGGCATTTCAACATCCCACACTGTAATCTTCTTGTAGCTTTCTGTACAGGCCAGCGTTCCTGAAGATGCATGTGTCATGCACCTTCCCAGACCACGTCTTGTTGATGTCGGTGATATGTCCACGGTGATCCACAAGCGCCTGCAACACCACAGAGAAGTACCCCTTCCTATTGATATACTCCGTCGCAAGGTGTTCTGGTGCCAAAACTGGAATATATATGCAATCTATCACCCCTCCACAGTTAGGGAAACCCATTTCTGCAAACCTGTTCACCATTTCACACACATTTCCCAGACTCACGGTCCTTTGTAGCAGGATGCGATTTATTGCCCTGCATACTTGCATTAAACGCCGCCACAACAGTTGACTTCCCCACTCCAAACTGATTCAAGACCAACCGGTAGCAGTCTGGAGTCACCAGCTTCTACACAGCGATTGCCACGTTTCTCTACCGATAAGGCTGCTCTCACTCTGGTGTCCTTGTGCCGCAGAGCGGGGGCAAGCTCTACACATAGTTCCAGGAAGGTGACTTTCCGCATCCGAAAGTTCTGTAGCCACCGCTCATCATCCCACACCTGCATGATGATAAGATCCCACCATTCAGTTCTTGTTTCCCGAGCCCAAAAGTGATGGTCTACCCTATGCAGCTGTTCTGTGAATGCCAAAAGCAAACTAAAATTGCTCCTATTCATATAACGCAGCATGTCAGGTGCCGGGGAGTCTTCTTCAGTTTAGAACTTAACTGCACTGCCACCCATGATATCTTCATGACAGTTAACACAGCATAGGATAGCAGTGCAGGATCCAACCCTTCTCACAAAGATGCCAGGGTGCACAGCAAAGAAGGGCCATTGAAAAATGCTGCAAAAGAAAGCCAGAAGCCCATGGAATGCTGAGACAGAAAGCAATGCATCACGGGACATTGAGCAATGTCCCAAGATGCACCCCAATCTGCTCTGCCTTCCTACAACACCTAGTGATAGAAGGTGTTGATCTGGACTGTGGAAACACCTTGGAAACACCTGAGGTACAAGGTCTGACCCAGGCTAGAGGGATTTCTAGCCTGTGAAAGGAATACCCAGTGTTTTTAAGATGCAAGCAAGGGCAGCTGGCCCCTTAAGGAATCTCTGCAGTGGTCTTAAATCACCATTTAGGGTGAGAATTTGCTACTTATATCCAATCTCTTTAGTATATTAAGCTTAGATTGCATTTTTGTTTATTTTCTAGGTATCCTGCTTTGATCTGTTTGCTATCCCCTATAATCACTTAAAATCTATCTTTTGTAGTTAATACATTTGCTTTTGCTTTATCACAAACCAGTTTGTGGGAGTTATAATTTGGGGCAAAAAGCTGTTGTATATTCTCGCTCTACACTGAGGGAGGGAGCGAATTTCATGAGCTTACGCTATACAGATCTCTGTGCAGTGCAAACGGTATAATTTTGGATTTACACTCCAGAGAAGGGTGCGTTCTTGAGCAGCTGGGCAGTTTCTCAGCTGAAGCCTCCCCATGAAGAGCTGATCACAGCAACCTGTAAGTATTGCATCTGGGTGTGTCCCTACCTGTACGTACGCTGATGAAAGAGCAAGCTTGGAGAACTTGGCAACTTATCACAGCAGCACAGTGTGAGAGGGAGCCCAGGCTGGTGGGTCAGGGGGGCTCAGTGGTATCCTGGTTGCAGGTGGCACCCCGTGGGGAACCAGTCACAATGCTTAGCTTCACTCACAAGTATACTGTAACTGATTTCAATAACACTACAAAGCTGAGTTCCTAGGAAAGAAGGCTGCTTGGCAGCACCTCTAGCAAACAGTACTGTGTAAACTGGTTCAGATGAAATAAAGTCAGCCCAAAAGTGAAATGAAACCCAAATATTTGAGTATCAAATAAGTTTGGCTAAACTGTTTTTTTCCTTTTAAATCTGCTTTTTGCATGCCTGGTGTGGACCTTAACTGGAAAGAGAAATACCTCAAAATACCACAGTAGATACTCAAAAAGCTAGTCTTAATACCAAAGAGCAAATTTTTTTTTTACATCAGTGCAATCCTACTGTAGTAAACGTAACAAAAAACCAGAGATACAGAAAGGTTTTCCTAACATTTCTTCAATGGGATGTTTGTTTTGTTCCAAAGGATGGCATAACCATCAGCTTTGCTAGAGACACTAGAAATGCATTCACTGGAAGGATGGATTGGGCAATCAAATTGTGCACACATTGCAGCAAAGAGTCACAACATTTAGCAATTAATTCTAGTCTTCTTATCAGAATTCTTATTCTTATTCTCCTTTGATTGCATCCTCAATGGTGACAAAAAGAATATTTGTTATCTCAGAGCCAATAAACTTGCCCGAAGCCTTCTCTTCTTATTTCTCCTGTATACCTAATGCATTACAACAGGCTTGATCACTTCTGTCAGAGGCCTTGTCGACACTAACCTTGTAAATCAATCTAAGTTACGTTAGTTAAGTTATGTAAGTTACGTAACTTAAGTCGACGTAACTTATATAGACTTAAGAGCGTGGTAATGAAAACAAGGTCAGAGTATTCTCCTGGAAACAGCTTATTCTGGACGGTCGTCAGCTGAGCAGAATCCATTGCTTGGCTAAGAAAGTTCAAGTCAGTTGACTTCAATAGAGTGTACCCAATTATTCCAGCAGTGAACTTGGTCCTCAGAATCCAAAAGTTCACCTTCTTCCATAGAGCTACTACTATGCAAGGTACTAACATGTTTTGTGTCCTAATACATCTCTTGGTCTTTTTAATAGCTAAAAGTGAATGCACTTCTCAGAGTTGACCAATAAATTGTAAGTTAAAAAGCAGGAGCATCCCCAGCTCCTGCCTTCATTCTCTTGCCTGGTGGTAACAGGACTGGACAAGACTTCAGCCCAAGATTCCAAGTGACAGCTCTGAATGGTCCACAGTATCTTTGCAAAGGCAATCAGTCTGCTCGTGATGGAAACAAAAGGGAGAGGGATAAACAAGAGGCCAACATCAGTGGTGTGAATAAATTGGGACTCAGTGGATATGAAGTCAGAGGCAAGATGTAATGAGTCCATACTTGAGAAAAAAAATGAGAAAGGCTGATTTTTAACTTGATTCAGAGATTGAGAAGAAACCAACAAAGGTAACAAAGGATTTGTGTGGGGGATGTGGGAGTAGGACTAGAAAGCATTGCATGGTTCTTTACAGAATATTCTGGCTGCAGAATTCTTGACTGCCTCAAGTTTAAAAGAGTAGGGCTTTATGAATATTATAAAGAGGGATTTTCCAATAGTTTATTATATCAACAGGTACTTCCAAGGCTGAAAAGTAAAAGCGGAAAGGAGCAGATCATTCAGTCTCACCGAAAGTTAATATGTATGAGGACAAAGAGAAGAGGCCTGTTGGGAAATGGATCAGTCTACACAAATTTTCTAAAGTAATGCTAACGTGGCCTGATTGAAAAAGGACAGTAAGTATTAAAGAGTCTGAAGTGCCTCACTTTTGCCTTGTTATCCTTGAGGAAGATGTTCTGTTGTGACAGATGGTTATTGGAAGGGTGAAACAAAATAGCCTCTTCTTCAGGACAATGAGGAGCAAAGAGGGTGGGCAAGGTATCATGTAAATGCTTTTGACAACAGCCACACTGAAGCATTCAGGAATCATCCTTTTTACACTCTTCTCTCGCTGTTGCCTATCCTTCACACTGCACTGCATATGCCATGCCCTGTGTGACCTTGCGTTTAGGGTTTCCTGCAGCAGCATTTTAATTATTTATCTGCCGTGTAGAAGAATTAAGTGATACTGGAAACTAACCTCTCTCTACAAAGCCATAGAGTACCAGCTCCTTTGCCAGGCTGCACTGGTCTAAGCGGAAGGAAAAAAAGAGAGGGGGGTAGATTTCTTTATTCTCTGTTCACAACAGATTAAACTTTAGCTATCAGTCTGGAAAATCTAGAGATGCTATCAAGATATACTTCAATTTGAGGTCATGGGGCCATTTTTGAAGAAGCAACAGTCAGTCTGCCTCTATCCTTACAGAAAGGAATCTTGAAGAGACAAAACGCTAGGTCTCCTCTGGATGAGCAACGCTCACTGATGTGCTAAAGGTACTGGACACATGCCATCCCACAATCTGTTCTTAGGATTTGCATCCCTTCTGGCTGATGGAGACTAGTGGGGGAATACTGGGTCTATTGCTGACAGAAACTGTTAACGCCTACATTAAAGACGGCAGGGTGCTGGCTTCTCTTAAAGAAGCTACTGTGGGTACTTTGCTCAAGAAACCAATATTTGATGCCGACAACCTGGCTATCCCCCACTGTCACATCTTCCATTTCTGGCAAAGATTTTAGAGAAGGTTGTGTCGGGACAACTGAGTGACTAATCACCTCAGATATTCTTGATCTTTGTCCATCTGGGTACCAACTTGGATATGGAACAGAGACTGCACTGGTAAGGCTGCTAGACAACAGCCTCCTGGCCACGAAGATATGTTAAGGATGCTGATGACAGATGCTTCAGTAGCCCATCAGTACCACAGACCATGAGGTATTGTTGACTATGCTGAGGACTGCTGCTGCTGGCTGGCTCTGTTCTTTCCTGGGTTGAAAGGCCGCTCTAAGGCCGCTATCGTTTGACATTCCACAGGGTTCCAAACTGTCTCTCTCAATATTCAAAGGCTATATGGGGAGAGTCGAAATGTTGGTAAGGGGGTATAGGCTACAACCTGTTCAGTATGCCGACAACACCTCACCCAGCTGGAGCTGTTAAACTCCTTCTCTTGTGTCTGGTGAGGTTGGGGCATGTCTAAGAACTAGCTGGGCTGCATCTCAGTCTGAATAAGCCAGTAGGCTGGAGAAAGCAACCAAAAGACATGGCCAGGATGTATCAAAGGTATTTACTCTCCATTTGTAATCACGATACAAGCAGCGTCGGGGAACAGTTCTGTCTTTGAGAATACAACAGTTTCATTTGGATTCAGACCTTGCTACCATGATCCAGGTCTCTGTAATGTCAAAGTTAGAGAACTACAATGAACCTTGTATAGTACTACTGTGACATTACCCAGGGTGCAATCTGGACTGATGAACAGTTGTGTCCTCTCAGTTCTCAAACCTGGGGTGCGTTTTACTCTGCTTAGCTGTGACAGCAAACCACTATTGGTCTGCTCACAGACAGCCTCCAGAATTTAAATTACTCCCAGCTTTACTGTATGAGTGGTAATGCCAGCCACTCTTGAATTACACTGCAGAGTAACACCAGCAAATTTCCAGTCCCAGACTTTCCCCCAGAAATGTGTGTCTCGTACTTCCCGCATTCTCCTGGACAATACAAGCTCATAGAAAGGCTGTTATTTTATTAATAGAAAATTATATGCACAAATCCTGTTATCCCAATGGGAGCTTCCCAAACACTTCAATCCAAACACACAGGGTTAGATAAAACACTAAAACAAATGTATTAACTACAGAAAGACAGATTTTAAGTGATTACAAGTAATGAAGCATAAAAGTGAGAATTGGTTACAAGAAAATAAAAGTAAATTGCAACCAATTCCTAACTTAACAAGCTAAGTAGATTCAAAACAAAAGTCTCTCTCACAACATGTCTTAGCAATCTTACTGGCTGAACTCTTTTGGACTGGAAGAAGAATCCTGATCGATTCTGTTTCCTTTGCTCTTCAAGTGTTGTTGATGCCATGGATAGAGAGGAAGGGGAGAGATAATCTTGGGGGGTTTGCCCTCCTTTCTTATAGCATCTCTTCTTTGAGAATCATCTAAAGAAGAGGCTGAGGAATGAGGCTCAGGAGACAATGTTTGTGTTGACGGGAACTGCCAGCTGTTTCTTTTGTTCTTCATGTAGATTTTTGCCCATCTCATCTTTCCTGATAAAGAATGGCCATTTATCCAGGTGACAGTCCATTTGACTTTGCTGACACCTGGCTAAGGCACTGGCTAGCCTTTTGTCTCAGGGGAACTGGTTTGTGGCTGCTTTCAGATTTGGAATACATTTTACCAAAACAATAATTATCAACGAATTATGAACAACCATAAACGGCTTAAGACCTTCCTACATGAAAGACAGATTCTCACTTTGTGCCTTATCACAACTGCAAACAGCAGAAGGCCTTGGGCTGGATCCCCCTCAATTTAAAAGGGGGGGGGGCTGGAAGTAATTCTCTCCATGAAGGATCCTCAGATTTGGAACCATCTCCCTACCCTGTCTGAAATAGCCCATTGTCCTTCAACGCCTACGCAAGGCGCAATTTGCTTGAGCAGAGAGAATGGTTTGATGGAGGTTATATCTGCCTGGGGGTGGGGTGGGGGGTGGGAGATTGTGGGTGTGATGTAGGAAGTTGAATTTTAGTGGGTGTTGTGGTATTAGTTACTAATTATCTATTTTATTCCTCTAATTTGTGTGCTTTGGGTATTCACTTTGTGTGTGTGTGTATAAAACCAAGTAACTAAATGGGTAAATTTTTCTAAAATAAAGATCAAATTAGTCTGACAACTCTTTCTACCCAAGAAACTTAAAAAAACAAAAACAAACCCACCACCCACCTACCACTTATGCTCAGTAAATCTAAATCTTGAAGTTATCCAGTGCCAGGCTAGATAGTATATTTCTCCTGATAATCTTCCTAAAGAGTAAATTACATAAAAAACACTTTGCATGTCATCGTTATCATGTTTCTATTACGCCTCTGACGTTTAGGGGTGTGACAAAGCTCCTTCCTCTCCTGTCTGTTTCTAGCAAGTCTTTAAATGGTTCCCCAGCTGTCCCCCACGTTTTTCAGCTCGGCTTCCACAGCTCTTCGCCATGTTGTTTTTGGGCGGCCTCGTTTCACTTGCCTTCAGGTGTCCATCTTATTGCTACTCTGGTGATGGAAGCACATGACTGATCCATCTCCAATGCCTCATGGCAATGATAGTGCTCAGGTCCTCTTGGCTGCACTGTGCATGTATCAATTAGAAATTCATCATTTACAAAACAAATCTTAAAGGCCCCAATATGCTCCTTTTAAAGGGAATGACAGTATCTGGATTATCATTTCTCTATTCAGAAATTATATTTTAATCTGTATCACTTGGGATAGATAATAGAATGTAAATAAGTGAAGTATATTACAATTCCACAAAATTACTTCCTTTTTCATGACATTTCTACTTAGAACCCCCCCATCTGAAGTTGAACTGGTACAAAGGAAAGAGAAAGAAAAATGTTTAATTTCTCCATTAGGCTTAAGGACTCTTGAGATGGCAGATTTACATTACCTTTTATACAAGTTGTTTGATTCTATCCTGTGAAGGTCTAAAATTAATTCTTGGCTCCAGATGAAGATATGGTCAGAGGCCTGCCTATTAGGTCTGGCCAGACATGTTCTAGGAGCCCATCTTAGTTCCTGTATGTTGGGATTTTTCCTCTCCGTGATGGAAGAGCTGAACTGAGGAACCAGGTTAAATCTGGATGCAACCTAGACCGCTTTCCTTGCAGAAATCTCCTAATAGCATATTTCCATTGAATAACATCACTTCTGAATCTTGGGGCCTCAGTGTATGCATCTCAGATGTCCTCGTCCTCCTTCCACTCACCCTCAACTTGTAAGATGGGCAACTGAAATTGGATCACTATAAGGCAATGAGGGTATCCAGGACATTGGCTACAAGTGGCAATTTGACTATAAAAGAAATGTTAAAACTTTTAATAATTTTTAAGAAAAAGCTCAGTATTCTATAAGACCTCAGCTAATAAGCATCTGCTAGAGACCTTGAGAACGCCTGCTCCATCTGCCAGAAATAAAATCATGTTTCGGAGAGATGTCCCTGGCTAAGCACTAAGGCAGTAACGATCAATTTTGGAAGCACAGGGAAGTTTCCAGATTCTGTTTAACATGAACTAATTCATTCCACCAAAGAGTTTAACAATATTGTTTTGGTGATCATACAAATGCAGCAGAAAAAACATGACAAAATATTTTTAGAGACCTCCCATTTTAGAGATCTCTTACATTTAGTAATCTCTTACAATTGGAATCCTCTCTCTGAATTAGCTTGGATTAAGGTTTCTTAGCCTGGGTTTTTAACATTTAGGAAAAGATTTCAATCTTGATGAGAGAAGCATGAGAAATTTGGAAAGAGCTCCTATTTGGCCTGTTGCAAAAGTAGAAGGAACCACAAGGAAAGAGATCCTAATGAATTTCTGAGTCCCCATATGCATCCACATATTGCTGTAGTATTTGTCTTCAGGCGAAATGGAATTTAAAGGAATATGAAGGACTTGGCTACCCCCAAAGGCAATTGAACCTGATGCTCCACTACTTTGAACCTTGTGTAGTTATTTACACCTGTGCAAAGTAAGTCCTAAATGCTAATATTCTGATTTGATAGTATTGTACGCCCTTGAATAGGCATAAATAACTGCACAAGATGCAGGGACAGTTGAGAATGCGGCCCAATGAGTACCTATCACCATAACCACCTTTAAGAAGGGGCATCCTTTGTGATGAAATAGAGAGACTACAACTGGAAGTATTGGGGTTTGGGAAGCTTTCTTTACGCCAAAATGCACTGAGAGTAGAACTGCAATGACTATGGCCTGGTCTACACTATTGTCAACATAGGGCAGTTTATGTCAAATTATGTCTGTGTACCCAATATAGCCTTGTCCCGCTGATGTAAGTGCACTACTATGCCGACATAATAACTCCACCTCCATGACAGATGTAGCACTTATGTAATTGTAGTTAGAGTGAGGCAATACACTGCCTTACTTACACTGGCTGTCTTGTCAATTTCACGGCTCCTTGCTGGAGCCCAGCTGCCCCCAGCTCCCCATTCCCAGCCAGGCTGCTGCTCAGAAGCTCCCTGCTCCCAGAACTGAAGAGCCCATGTGGCCGCACCCCCTCACATACCTCCAAGTAGGGAGGCGAGAAGCCCGGGTGATTGCCCAGGCCGGGAGCAGGGGGGGACAGGGGGATGGACAACAGCTGGGCTCCTGGCAGGGAGCTGCACGGAGCTGAGAGTCCTGGCTCTGAGCCCTCCACACTGTCCCTCTTCAGTTGGTGGAAGCACTCTGATGAGGACGCACACCCCTGATAGAAGGAGGGTAGTGTGGACATCAGGCACTGTAGTAATTACTGCAGTGGCTGAAAGTTGACCGAACATAAATCTACTTAGGACTGTAGTGTGAACATGCCCTGAGTGATATGCTAGGGGAGACACAGCTAGGTCAACAGAAGCATTCTTTTGTCAACCTAGCCACCGTCACTCAGGGAGGTGGCATTCCTATAGTGATGGAAAAATCCCTTCTGTCACTGTGGTCCGTGTCTACACTATGGGGTTACAGCAGCATAGCTACAGCGATGACTACGCCAGTAGCACAAAGCTGGCCTATGTCTGCTCACTCAGTCGGAAGAGTGAATTGGAGTCTGAATATGGTGCTCTTAAAAGTCTACCAGGGAGAGACTGAAATTTAAATAAAAAGGGGACAAGGGAAACAGCGGTACACCCTGAGCTGTATGATAGGAACTGGTGTGAGCGGAGTTGGTGTAGAACAGACAGTTCATGTGGCCATGACCAGTGGTTTGAGAGTTGATGGAGCTGTGTTCTAAGCCAGCACATTTGTGGTTTAGCTGGTAATTACATCGGTCACCTGTAGCAAGTGAATTATTCACAATACCTCTTCACTTATCCAAGGCTGGCTGCATGAGTACAGATGTCCAGCCAAGCGGTCTGGTACCTCCAGTGGCACTCTCAGCCGTATGCACATGACGCATAGTACATAATATTGGCAGGGACACACAGAGCTCAGGTGGTTGGCAGTGGGGAAAGGCCAGGAAGGCCAACAAGATTGGAAGGGAGAGAAAGAAGAGGGCATTTGCAGGAGCCAGGCCCACAGCAGTGGCAAGAACAAGCAGCATTGGCCATTCCAGGCTGTCATGACAGAGGGGCTCCAGAGACAAACCTGAGCAGTGCTGTGACCCCCCATGTACCAGGTCACGACGACACTCACTCAATTTTGGCCCTGCTCCCTCCCCGCCTCCATCATGATTGGGGGATGGGCGCATGCAAGGCCAAACCTGAGTGCGACGTGCGCTGCTCCTCCTCCCCGTTGTTGCCCTGGGGCCAGCTCCTACACCAGGGTTTGCATGGCCCTGGAGCTTGCCTGGCCTTGCCCTTCTTCCAACAGCCAGTGTCTCCCTCTGCTCTGCCTGCAGGACTTGCTCAAGACCTGCTACAAGGGGCTGAGAGAGCCTGCATGGAAGAGCTGGCCGGGAGAGCAGGGAGCCCTGGTGGAGTAGACTCAAGGGGGTTCAGCTATGCACCATATGGAAAAATTTCTGGGGGAGTCCCAGGGTGCCTTTCCAACAGGGAGACTGTAACACCCAAAGTCGCCCCCTTGAAACAGTCTCTTTGCATATCTTTTTCTCTTTCCAAGGACTGAAGTGGGGAAAACTATGTGCTATATGACATTTCTTGACGGGTTATTCAATACTCTGTGTTCGAAATGAAATAGTCTCAAACCTTCCAGATGAGTTAGGTGAGCATATCTTAACAGTTCTGCTTATTTTTTTTATTGTTTCTTCCCCCCCCAACTGGTATGAGAAGCGTTTGTAAGTTCTCAGCCAGCTCATTCTTAGGTCATGTCTACACTACCACTTATGTGGGCATAACTTATGATGTTCAGGGGTGTGAAAAAACATCCCCCTCAGTGACACAGTTATGCCGGTATAAGTGGTGGTGTACAGCACTATGCCAGCAGGAGGGTATCTCTCGCTGACATAGCTACCACTACGGTTTAATGATGGCGACGGGAGAGCTCCCTCTCATCAGCATAGAGTGGTTAAACGAGAGACCTTACAGCAACGCAGCTGTACCTGTACAGCTGTGCCACTGTAAGGTCTGTAATGTAATGTCATAAGGTCTGTAATGTCTGTAATGACATAGCCTTAATCACAACCGCAATTACACAATATAAGAACATAACAAGCACAGATGCATCAACTAAGCATGGGCAACTGGCCGTCAAATACATGCCAATGTTATTTTATAACAATACACCACCCCTCCAAACAGGGATAGAAATGTTTCAGTCACTGCAGGTTCCTGTGGGCTGCTTCCGTCCCTTGCAGTTACGGAAAAAGTTTCTCAGCAGGTTATGCTAAGGTTATACTCAACTTCACTTCAAGGCCCATTTCAGCTTCCAAAAGTGCAATACTTTTTTATTTGCTGCCTCTAAGTGGCATTCAGAGCAAACTAGTACAGTTCCTGATGCTGCAATATGCTTTAAAACCTTTCATTGCCAGCAATGATTGCCTATAAAAAAGCTGCAAGCATGTATTATAAAGTGGGATGCAGAATTTCCCCACACTCATACGGTGTCAGGATTCCATCTGAAGAAGGATCATAGACACAGCTGAGAGGAGGCGGTCACGGACAGATACATTTGAATGGTTTAGGGCGAAGGTTGGTGCTTGCAGCACTGTAGCTGGAGCTGAGATCTCTCTGAAGTTGAGAGAAGAGATCAGTTTTACTTTTAGTGTGCTAAATAAACAGAAACTAGAAGGAATGACAATCATTTGTCCACGCAATGTCTGCCCCCTATAGAGCTGGGGTTATTAAAAGGGAGCTGGCTGTTGCTGAGAAGGGTTGTGCACGTGCTTTTTGTATTGTATGCTGATGCCAGGGGAGAGAATACCAGAAGTGGAGACTCTAGCTGATGCTTCTAGTCACCTTAGTTCAATATTACTTTATTAATCACTGCTTTGTATACAGGCCCCAATCAGGGACCACTGGCCTAGGCACTGTACACACATGAAATGATGAGACAGTCCTTCCCCCAAAACTCTCTGCCTATAAGAAAATACTCTAGGGGAGGGTATATATAGTTTTATGCAAGTCAAAGATTCTGGTTTGCATTTGTCATTTTAAAAAACCTGTCTGTGGTTTCAACAATTTATGTCTACCACCTTATTCTCCATCACCACTTCCTTTTCCCCTCCCCAAACCCCACCACCAGGCAGTTCTCTTGTCTGCTTTAGGACAGGTATACAATCCTAGGTTACAGTCATTTAAAAAAAGTAAACAAACATAACGTTACACGTTACATACCACTTAGGATTTGCAAAAACCTAAGCATCTTATCCTGTAATCTTTTTGCAGCACTGTGAATAATATTGAGTATTAATTTGTTTCGAGATATATTTCATTCTGCTCTGTTAGGAAGTCTCAAATCACACAATCATTTAGCGCAGGGGTGGCCAACCTGTGGCTCCAAAGCCACATGTGGCTCTTCAGAAGTTAATGTGCGGTTCCTTGTATCGGCATCGACTCCAGGGCTGGAGCTACAGGCATCAACCTTCCAATGTGCCGGGGGGTGCTCACTGCTCAAGCCCTGGCTCTGCCACAAGCTCTGCCCCCACCCCACCCCTTCCCGCCTTCTCCCCTGACCTGCCACGTCCTCGCTCCTCCCCCTCCCCCCAAGAGCCTCCTGCACACCAAGAAACAGCTGATCGGGAGGTGCAGGGAGGGAGGGAGAGGTGCTGACTGGCAGGGCTGCCAGTGGGTGGGAGGTGCTGGGAGCGGCGGGGGGGGGGGGGGGGGAAGGGGAATCTGATGGGGGCTGCTGACGTATTACTGTGGCTCTGACAATGTACACTGGTAAATTCTGGCTCCTTCTCAGGCTCAGGTTGGCCACCCCTGATTTAGCATGTCACTAAAGTAAATTTGCTTATTATATTTTCAAATGAAGCACTTAAAAAGTCTGAAATGTATTATTCAGTAGTGAATATTCCTGTCCAGAGGATGTGAGGGTAACTGTATTGAGCCAAGATTTTTTTTTTTTAATTTAAAATTTAAAATATTCAGTTCTAGTGTGCACTTAAAGCAGACCACAACCTTCTAGAAATAAAGACATACTAGCATAAGTATTCTCATAACAGCAGGAAACAGTCACCTTTATTAGCAGCTAAATTACCCCAAGTCTCCTTTACATTACATTTCCGCCAACTAATCATCTGTAAATGGCCAGGGAGAGCTCAATGCACATTTTCCCCCACACTATGGAATTTAAATCAGACATGTCTTCTAAAAGAAAGATGCACGCCTCCACTTGCCCAATTTTTTTCTGTGCTGCAATCCAAAAATTCAACCGATGACTGCAGCAGTTCTCTGAAGATGTCCAACTGCTCTGAACGTGGCATGAGCTTCATCAGTTGTCTTCAGTCCTGATCTCTACTTTTGACACCCACCCACCCGAGTAGTTTGAAAGTACAAAGCTGTTACAGTGAGCCAATTAATAGTTCCAACACATGCAAAGGCTTGACAATTTTTCAGTAGTAGTATGGTAAATATGGACTAAAAATTTACCATACTGGCAAGCTGAGATTTTGGAAAAATGCTACCTAGATAAATTATTGCTTTATCAGGCAAGTAGAGCTGTTAATCATTGTGGACCGCAGCACCCAGCACCCTAAAACCACTCACAGTCCCTTATGCCCAGTGCCTCTGCCCAGAGCGTGGCCAGGAGCGGACCCCTGGGTGTGGGACGGCAGGTGGACCCCAAATCCCACTGCGCGGGGCCAGGCAGCAGCCGGGACACACCCCCGGACTCCATTGCCGCACAGGGCCAGGCAGCAGCCAGGACTCCCAGCACTAGGCCAAGAACAGAGAGGCCGGTGGGCTGGCAGCCAGGACCCAAGAAGGGGGACCAGGAGCAGAGCCCCTCCTAAAACCTGGGGAAAACCCCTATTTCCCCCACAAACCTACCCACAGACCCACTCTCCCACCCTCTGCCCCACTGTGGTACTCACCAGCCCGCTGCTGGGAGGGCAGCACTGGTGCAGGTTGCAAGACGCTGTCTCCCCCTTAGCCAGCCCCGCCCCCTGCCAGACCAGAGCGGCAAATTTTCATATTTTTTTGTAGCACACAGCTGGGCTGCAGCTGTGTGCTAATTGGGCCACGTGTTGAGAACAGCTGCTCTAACTCCACTTCAGAGTACACAAAACCCTGAAATATACTGGGGGACTACGGTGATCCTAAAAGAGTGTCTACTCTGCAAACCAAGGTGCGATTGCAGCATAGGTAGACATACCTGCACTAGCACAGGTAAAAATAGCAACGAAGACATGGGGGCATGGGCTTCAGCACGAGCTGGCAACACGAGCATGTATCCAGGGTCCCTAGCCTGCTTGTACTGCCCGCACTGAAGCCCAAACTACGACATCTGCACTGTTATTTTTAGCTGTGCTAGCGTGGCTATGGCCATCTGAGCCATAATCACACCTCAGATGGCAGTGTATACATACCCTAAGATTATCAAGCCTGTTAAACTTTGTTTCAACTATGTGTCCTACACAGAGTTTTACCAAAAAGATGGCAACCTCTTTAACCGTACATATGTAAACTGCAATATTTGAAAGGCAGGTTTCTAATTACAGTTGTCATTCCTGAACCTCACCCGGTAATGATAGCAGTCATCTTGCTGACCACAATGGACACATGCAAAACTGGCAGTGCTGCTGGGAACAACAAAACAGTAGGAACAGTAAGGAAATTTTACAGCCAGCACTAAAACCTTACCCTATCTCGCTGCTAAGACTCTAATCCCATATCTATGTTGAGGTTCTTTTGATAGACTTCTGTCCCTTTGCAGGAATTCATTTGTAGACTCCATTGATATTCCCCACCCCCCTCTAAATTCTGCTCCCTGGCTGTAAACATTAAACAAGCTTCCCAGCCAGCAAATACAATTTTCTGCTTTCAATACTTTTACTATTTGTATTATCACTGCATTGTTAACTATAGCGTTAGTTACCTCTGTGTGCCACTTCAAATCCTTTATGATTGCTTTCCGCCCCTTGTGAGAGCTTCACAAACCACTTTTTCATTGAAATGACGGACAGTCGGTGACTACCTAGGTACATCTGGCAGCAGCAGAGGTGTATTTTGCTCCCTGTTTCTGGCACGCTGTGTGCAGGTGAAGCAGTTAGTGGTGGGGGAAAGGGAATAGTGTTTACACTGTCAGTGTTTTTAGGAAGGGTACAGAGTTCATTTACAGAGGTATGCAACTGATTATATGGGAATGATGGAATTACATTTTTGATAATGGGCTGCAAACTGGGGTTAGTGAGATAGAGCCATCTTACTCTCAATCCTCTGCAGCTCTCTCACTGACAACAATGGATTGTTTGCACAAAGACTGAGGACAGAACATGTGCCTGGTGAAATAACTCAACTTTTAGCAAAATTTACTGCTGCACTGAGCACCACTCAGTGGAAAAGAAGTGATGTAGGGCACTTTTAAGACCACCACTATTGCTGCCTGTTGTCTATTTGTTTATCCAGTTACCCAATTTATGTACACAACTGCAATAATTGTGTAAGTAAATTAGGCACAAAATTGTTCATTTAAGTTAAAATGTGGCCTATACAATATCATCATTAGGCTTAATAGCCAAGAACTTTCTGAGATGACTGTGGACAGTTCATAGATAGGCACTCTGAACGGATAACACTAAGACAGTGCTGTATTAATTTACATTTGGAAAGTTATCTTAGTACCCTCTAAGACTAGAAATTTATTTCTATTTGACACTAAACTTTAAATTCTGCAGAACCTGAATTTGTCATGGGAGCCAGATAAACACACCAAGCAGGCCAGAGGTGGCCTGAAAACTGGATATTTGGCACTCCTGCCATAATATGTTTTACTCCTCTAATTAAGAGCTACACATAATCAGGTCACACAGACTCCGACAGAGGTCCTGTGACAAAAGATTTGGATGAAAATGTCTTAAATTGTAAGCTTAGTCAAAGTCATTGAGCGTGTACAAAGCATTTAGTAGAGAGTTGTTTTTCATTTTTAAAGGAGCCATTCATTTTACCCTTGTAATATCAGAGGCTGAGCTGTCAACACTTTCAGAAGCAAAATTAAACTAATCCCTGCAGAGAACGTGCTATGACAAAGGAGAAAGAAAAAAACAACACACTAAACTTCTGTTAGCCATCTGTTCTAAAAATGATTTAATACAAAACAAGGCCCGTAAACAGGAAAAGTGATACTACAGCTTTAATAATTGATAATATATTCAGTTGCTCACAAAGTGGGGACTCTGTGTACATATTCTTTCATGACTAAGCAGGACAATGAATTTTTCTGTCTCCCTAATGCATGATCCAGTAATAACCAATGAAAGTGGCTTTTTATTAGCACTGCATCAATGATGCCAGGGTGGTGACCTTCAGCCCTACAGTTCTGCTTCAATTCCCAGAGCAGATTATGAAGTCTGTGAGTAACTAAACAGCTGGATACAGTTAATTTCTGGATCCTGAGTGTGTGCATCTCTCTCTCTTTCTCCATTCTTGTGAGGACATTTTTAGTGGAGCAAGAGGAAGAAAAAAAGTGGAAAGCCACAATGGCTCTATTTGCTCTATTCTAGTTTTAGTTTAAACTAGTGAAACTATATGAAGATGGGTTTATATCATATTTTGCATGTCATAGAAATAAAAGAAGGGCCAAACCCAGCACAGAACAAAGAAAGATCTGGGGGTAAAAGCAGGGCAAGACAATATTTATAATTCTACTACATCAGAAAATAAATTTCCACAAGTAAAATTTTGGGCTAGCAAATACATTTGAGTTCTAAAATTCAGTTTTTAGGTGAAATTTAAAAAACCCAGACACACACAGATGGAAAATGTGAAAAAAGGAGTCCTAGTGAAGATTTTGGGTTGGCATAAAAACTTCAGTTGTTTTATACTAAAATAGAATTTACATTACTAAGATGTAAAATCAGCTCCTTTGTTTTTAGATCAAAAGTCACTGACTATAAATCAAACTTGTAGCCAGTTGTGGTCTTACCATTACACTTCCCTAATTTTCTTGCTTGATGCAAGGATGTGGCAATAGTCATGGACTAGTTAAACTTATTTCCAGTCTGATGAGAGAATGTATGAGAACATGGGTATTTTTAAGAAACAGCTTAGGCCTATAATGTATGGTGGTGCCAAGAATGGGCCACAGGGCCATTATCCCTCACTAGAAGGCTGGAAAGGGATTCCTTAGGGTGGGGCCCACACAATTGCTATATTTGTGTTTTGAAAGAATACATGGCATGCAGTTGCAACAGCAGAGCTTTCCAGACAGTGGCCTCCTGACCAGGCCTCTCCACAGTGACCTCAAAATGAAGCCTGCCCACCTCAATAAGGACTGGGCCATGCTGATTGTATCCAGAGCACATGGACCACCTAACTGGCCCTGAAGCGACAAAGGTAGTGCCTAAAACAAAATGGGAGTTGCCCCATAAGGGTCAAAACCACAAAGAAGGCACTACCTTCTCTCTGTCCCACATCTGAAAGGAATGCTCCTCCTTTGGAAGGCTACCTAAGAGAAGATGTAATAAAGACTTTTCACTGCCTAGCCAGTCAGAGCTGTCTGCTGCTGTTTAAGAGACCCCTACTGGCGTCCAGCTCTGTCACCAAGCTACTCCATCACCCATTTCTAGTAACACTAGCTACAACAAAGTAATATGTGAGACAAAGACCACAAGACAACGAAGCTGAAAAGTTCCATCTCTTTTTACCTAAATTATCTCTTTTTTCTATTTTATTATTGGGGGGGGAGGGGAAATGGAGGGGAGACATAGCCCATCATTAAGGCTAAGATTTTGTCACAGATATTTTTAGTAAAAGTCAGGGACAGGTCATGGGCAATAATGAAAAATTCACAGAAGCCCGTGACCTGTCCCTGACTTTTACTAAAAATATCCATGACAAAATGGGGAGCCTGACCAGCTGCAGGCGGGCTGGGAGCTCCAGGCCCTCCACCCACCCATCCACAGGGACTTGGAACCTCAGGGTCCCCCTCTGCTGGCAGCCGGGAGCGGCAGGAGTCCCTCTCCCATCCAGGGCAGCCGGGAGGACCGGGAGTCTCCCACAGTGGCTGGGAGCTGTGGGGGTCCCCCTTTCCACCCGTGGCGGTCAGGAACTGTGGAGGGTCTGCCTGCTGCCACTGGTGGCCAGGAACTGCAGGGGGCTCCCACCAGCTGGGGTGGCTGGGGTACCCCGCAGCTCTCTGCCTTCGCAGCCGGCAGGGGACCCTGCAACGCCCAGGCAGCGCTGGATGAAGTCATGGAGGTCTTCGGAAGTCATGGATTCGGTGACATCCATGACCTCCTTGACTAAATCACAACCTTATCCATTATCATTTTTCTCTACCTCTTTTGAGATATGAATGTGAATACGTGAGATTCTCTCCTTTTTGGGAACCAGCACCAATAATGATTCCCTAATCCCAAATCCTAATTCTGACACTGAATCATTACACAGTTTTCCTCTGTTGAGGAAGAGTGTTATTCAGAGTTGCTGTACCGCAAACTCTAAGTATTAACGATTTTAAGCACTTTGAGATGTACTCATGAAAAGACCTATATACAACAGATGGGTATTAATATTAATACCTACTTCTGTTCTGAAATAACTTGCAAGCTCTGTGGGAGGGGAATAAGAGGAGGAGAATATTATTTACTATAACAGTGATATTTATGGAGAAAGCATGAAGTAGCATTCAGAGGTGGCTTAAGAAACCACTTTGGCCTGTATGTTTCATTAAGACTAACTGATTTGACCACTGCAGGCAATCTCTTAAAACTGAAATGGACAGCTATGACCTACACCAACTAAAGCAGTTTCACAACCATGTGCAGAATCTCTTTGTAGAGGTGGGGTGCATTAGACTGAACCGAAACAGTCACCCCTTTCAGTTTCCTGCTGCAAGAGTAAGAGTAATCATTTATGTCAGCCCATGATCTGGTTACCTGTTATATTTATTTGATGATCTGACCGATTGACAGACTTAAACCAATTGTTAAGCCATTAACCTATTGATTTAAATTCCAACTGTCATCTTGATTTGAAAATATATTCATTTAATTTGATCTGTTTGCTTATTTCTTCATAAACCCCATAAAAGAAATGTACAGAGCTGGCTTATTCTTTCAAATAAGCAACTTGGGTCAGAAACCTCAAGAATGATGGAAACTTAGGCAAGGTAGTTAAGAGCCACTTGGCTCTTTCACTAAATTAAACCCTTTGATCTCACAAGATCATTTAACATTGTTTGGTCTGTGTAACGATGCAAACAACTATTGTAAAGCAACACTGGTGACAGCCTGCATTAGCACTATCCCTACCTTTATGGTAACAGCCCAAAGGCCTTGTCTCTTATAATAGACTCATCCTTCTAGCCCATAGCAAGTTCAAATTTCACCTTGAGCAAATAGGACCAGGAGCTGCTGACTCTTTCCCAGTATTTATCAGGTAATTCACAACAGCAAATATATTCAAGAGGTTATGCACTATTCATCTAATCCCTTACACTCTGAGGAGGACTAGCAAACGTCTGAGATGAGGGGAGAGACAAGGTTGCCACAAAAATATTTATTAGGGTGTGTGACGGGGAGCACTTGCCCCGCACTGGACAGGGAAGGGTTAACCCTACATTGTGGGTTGAGGAAACCACATCCCCTTCACTTTACTGGGCATGCTCAAGGTGCACTGGTATAAAAGGGAGCAGCTCAGCTGGGGCTGACCACTGGGGAGGAAGGAGATACTCCACTGGCTCCAGCCAAGGATCAGTTGAAGCCCAAGGCCATGGAGGCTGGAGACACCATAACCCAGGCAGACGCCAAGGTATCTATGAAGACCTCGCTGCATCAGGAATCGCTGGGGACAGCACAGACCTGGGAACCCAGAGATAGCAGAGATGCCCAGACCACAGCAACGGGAACTACAGTAGGAAGCAGCCCAGGGGAATTAGATAATGGTCTGGTTAGTGAACCAGACTTTTGAGTCAATGTGTTTCAGTCGGAACCCCCAACACTGACTCAGTAGCACGCATTCCTGCCACTACCAGGGCCCTGGGCTAGGGTCCAGTGAAGAGGGAAGGCCTGGATCCCCCTACCCGAGCTACCACCACCTCTTCTTGTGTGTGGCAGCCCCCTTCCTGACTCTGGCCACTAGACCTTGCTGAGGAGGGTGAATCTATGGACTCCGGCTGCTAGGGCACTCTAGCCCTGTTAACTGGTGCAAATCTTACTCCTGAGGGCATTCTGAGTCAAAAAATTAAAAATTCTGCACACAATATTTTAAAATTCTGCAAGTTTTATTCGTCAAATAAATGCAGAGGCTCCAGTATGGCAGTGGGGAGCACAGGCCACTGGCTGCACGAAGGTGAGATCACCCTGCAGCCTCCCCCACCCCCAGGACATGGACTCAGTGATGAGGCTGCACCCGACCCTGATGCAGCACAAGGCCTGCACCTGCCCCAGAAATACCCTAGGGCCCTGCCCGTTTGCACCAGGTATGGGGCAGGCAGGCTCAACCAGGCAGGATCTAAGCGTGGGGGGATCCAGATGTGGGTGAGAGGATTCTGTGTGTGACAATCTGGGTGCAGGCAACTGAGTTTGGGGCGGGGGGGGGGGAGATCTAGGTGTGGTGAGATCTGGATGCACAGAGTCTTGTGGGGGGGGGGGGGGGGGGGGGGGGGTTGTTTCCAGGTGCAGGGGCAATGGGATTCTGCAAGAGCTTCCAGGTGAAAGTGGTTGGGGCTCAGCAGAGGGGTCTGGGTGCAGCTAATTGAGGATTGATGGGGTGAGGGTCTGGATGGGGGGCTCAGGATGGTGCAGAAGGCTCATCAGCATGGGTGTTTGAGTGCAGGGAACTCTGTGGGGGGTGGTCTGGGACTGGTTGGGAGTCTGGAGGCAGCAGGTGTGGATGCAGAGGCTCCAGATGCAGGAGTTGAAGTTCAATGGATGGAGTTCACGTATGGAAGGCTACGGAGATTTTGGGTGTACGGGGTAAGGCTTGGTGAGGGTGTCTGGGTATGGGAGGTCTGGATGCACGGGGATTGGGCAGATAGGGGAGCAGCTCCCTGTACAGCAACCCCTCCCCCCGCAGCTGAGGAGCAAAGGGGGCAGGATGCTGAGCTTTCTGCAGCTGGGGGAGGTTTTGTGGGGGGGGGTGGGTGGGTCTGACACAGCCACTCTTGCAGGGAAAGAGGAAATCCTGTTCTCTCCTGCCTCCAGCCCAGCCGGGACTAGCAGCTAATCCTGGCGCAGGGTAGGAGCTACTGGCTAGGGTGTCCCCAGCCCTGCGGTGATTTACCTCTCCACCAGCTGCTCCAGGTGCCTGAAAACAACGTATCTGCACAGCTAGGGAGTGGTGTGACTGCTTTTGCAGCTTCCCTGTCAGAAAGTCATTTTTCTTCAGGGAAGCAAATAAATCTGTGGGGGACATGAATTCTGCACAGGTGCAGAATTCCCCCATAAGTAAAATCTATTGACACTGACCATTGGATAACACTGCCCCGTTTACCAGGGCAAATTTACTGACTTTGGCTGCTACATCTTACTGCCCTGCCAAGAAGGGCGAATCTATCGACGCAGGCCCCTAGGCCTTACTGTCCTGTCGTCATGAGGCAGATTTACTGACTATAGCTGCTAGGCCTTACTGCCCCACTAAGAGAGGTGACTCTAGCCTGTGGCCACTAGACCACCTTAATGCCCCTCTCAGAGGGGTTAACCTATTGACTTTGGCCACTGGGCCACACTACCCAGCTATTAGGGGCGAGTACGTTGACTCTAGCCATTAGGCCTCATTACTGTGCTAAGAAGGGTGAGTATATTGACTTGGTGTGATGAGATGGATGGGTTTTTTTCCCAACCCTGTCACAGGGTGCCAAAAAGTCAAATACTGAAACTGACTTGGTGGGAGTGTAATAAATGAAGAATATTGCAACTGCACAGAGTATTGTACTCTGCAACCTATACAAGAAAGTAGAATCATCATCGCTCTCATTTGGAGGGTGATCAGTGATCCACTGGATAAAATCAGCCTTAAATGGTGAAACCTTGCAAAACTCCAAGTTCCATGAATCTGTGATCTGATCATAGTACTTTGAAATAGGACTAGATCAGTGGTACTGATCCAGTGGTCCATGGAGCCTGGGGGTCCACAGACTATCTTTAAGATTTCCAAAGGGGTATGTGCCTCCATTCAAATTCTTTTTTTAGGTTCACAAATGAAAAAAAGGTTAAAACCACTGAACTAAATCAAAGGACACTAAAGAACGGTTAGTGTGCAGCAGCAGAGTTCACAGGGACAGTTACTGCATGGCAGGCATGGGTGTGACTCTAGCCTATTGCAGGCTATGTTCATGTAGAAATGCCCTAAGGGTCAACTTTTGGGTACTGATTTTAGCATGTTAGAGTAAGATGCAATGAATAATGCAGGACAGATAAAAAAAGACACAGTTGTAACAGAAAAGTAGAAAAAAAAAGAAGACAATAGTTAAACTGAAGCCTGTATCATTTAATAAAGCAATTAATCAATCAATCAAAATCTATTTGGCTTACACTCAACCTGCAGGGAGATATCAAGAAAGATACATAATCCCAATACCAATATCATTTTGAATTTATGATGCTGCAAGAATGCTTTCGAGACAGACTAGTCCCTAAATCTGATCTTTTTTTCCTTCTCCCCTATGTTTACAAAGTAAAAACCATCCTGTGAGCTTGTGGGTGTGGTGTTTTTTCCTCCCTTTAAATAAAAAAGGTTTTGTTTTAAAAAGAATCAATGATGGCAGCTCAGCATTCATTAGCACCCCCTGGATAATAAAACAGTGTCTGTATACCAGAGAGAGAAAAGAACAGTTAAGGAAACAGATTTCAGCTTTAAAATGTCCATGGGGTAGTAACAGAGTAGGAGAATAAATATGTTTGTAAAAGATGAGGAACACCATGATAGCATCCTTTAAGAAATTTCACATTCTTCTCTCCCTTCACCTCCATAAAGAATTGATAACATGTTTGGGTTTCAGACATGCATCTGTTTGGTACAGCTATTGTATACTAGAAGTAATGTTTCTTGAGGAAAAGTGCTACAGAAACAATCTTTGATGCTTAACATCCAGAATAATACCACCTAACTCTCATAGCACTTTTCATCAATTGATCACAAAGTACTTTACAAGTCTTTAATGTATTTATCCTCACAACACATCTGTGAGGTACGGAAGTATATTATCCCCATTTTACAGATGGGGAATTGAAGCAGAGAAGCTAAATGACTTGCCCAAGGTCACACAGGAAACAGGGGGCAAAGCGGGGAATTGAACCCAGCTCTCCCAAGTTCTAGGCTTGTGCCCTAATCACTGAAACATTCGTTCTCTCTTGTAATATTTTCCTACAAGTTAACAAGTAAATTCTTTGATATCTTTGATAGTATTTCTATGATTAAAAACATTACAGTATTCTTCTTGGCCATCACTAACATAGTAAATCTAGTAACAATGAGACACTTCATAAGAGTTATACTATCTATGTTCTTGAGCTAAAAACACATCTATGAATTTACACTTCATGGGAACTACTGAAGTGCCTCTCTTTCCAGTAGTTAGCATACAGGTAAAAAAAACACCTGAACATAAACAAGATTGTATGCCATGCCCATGAACAATTACATACTGCAGTTTAACACAGATCTATAGCAGTCTCACGTCCACTGCAATTTCAAAACCTTTATTAGAAAAAGTAACTTATACTACCAGAGAACAGGAATTCTCCACTGCTGTTGTTGCACAAAGGGGGATTTAGTGAGCCTAATAACAGAGCCATTTGGTGCCATTAGCATTGGTTTCAATTTTAAGAAGAAATTTCATTGGCTTTAAATCTAGTAAAGTACATTTTATGCCTCACTCTGCTTTGTTACACATTAAAAGTCTGAAAAAATGAACCATGTTTATATTTATTGTACCCTGTGGTCTGTGCTTGGACCTTAAAGGTGGGGTTAACTGAGATGTTCAGGTATTAACACTAATTTGAAAACTGCTTCAAATAAGTTTTTACTTTCCAAATTGGCATATTTAGCCTATTTGACATTCAGTCTGACCGGGTATTAGAAGGATACTTTCCACAGCCTCAACAAGTAGCTTCGGAAGAAATGCCACTGAACTATGACAATACAGCAAGGCATCTGAACATCATTTTGCACACCACAGGACATCTGCGAAGAGCTGCTACATGTTATCTTCATTAACTCATCAGGGGACTGTCAGAAATGGCGAGAGATGCATTATAATCACCTGAACATCTTGATACTGCGTTTGTTTGACACTCCAGGAAGTCGAAAGAAGAAAATCAACCTAATTTTTCAAACAAAATTGATCATGCATTCAAATGCATAAGCCAGGTGCAAGAAAGAAATATGGAGGCATATTGTGGAATATGGCTCAAAAGGCCTAATTATAAGGAGCAGGGATGGGGAATTGGTGTATGTAGCTGACCCATAGGTGTTGGATGTTGCATTGGAACAGAATTTTGAAGAGGTACAGAAGAGAAGATCGGGGGTATTTTCTTGGTATTTGGCTTGGTAGAAGGGTGATGAAAGGCTGGCGATTCATAGGAGGAAGAGTTTCAGAGTAGCAGCCTTGTTCATCTGTATTCGCAAAAAGAAAAGGAGTATTTGTGGCACCTTAGAGACTAACATTTATTTGAGCATAAGCTTTCGTGAGCTACAGCTCACTTCATCGGAGGCATTCAGTGGATAATACAGTGGGGAGATTTAAATACACAGAGAACAAGAAACAATGGGTGTTACCATACACACTGTAACAAGAGTGATCTGCTGGTAGTAACTCACCTTACCTGGAGAGCGGGGTGGACGGGGGGGGGGGGGGGGGTGGAGGGAATAGTTTTACTTTGTGTAATGACCCATCCACTCCCAGTCTTTATTCAAGCCTAAGTTAACTGTATCCAGTTTGCAAATTAATTCCAATTCAGCAGGACAGGCCCAACAAAGAAAATAACAAAACGCCACTAGCCATCACCTTCAGCCCCCAACTAAAACCTCTCCAACGCATCATCAAGGATCTACAACCCATCCTGAAGGACGACCCATCACTCTCACAGATCTTGGGAGACAGGCCAGTCCTTGCTTACAGACAGCCCCCCAACCTGAAGCAAATACACTCACCAGCAACCACACACCAGAACCACTAACCCAGGAACCGATCCTTGCAACAAAGCCCGTTGCCAACTGTGTCCACATATCTATTCAGGAGACACCATCATAGGGCCTAATCACATCAGCCACACTATCAGAGGCTCATTCACCTGCACATCTACCAATGTGATATATGCTATCATGTGCCAGCAATGCCCCTCTGCCATGTACATTGGCCGAACCGGACAGTCTCTACGTAAAAGAAATAAATGGACACAAATCAGACGTCAAGAATTAAACCATTCAAAAACCGGTCGGAGAACACTTCAATCTCTCTGGTCACTCGATTACAGACCTAAAAGTCGCAATATTACAAAAAAAAAAAAAAAAAAAAAGACTTCAAAAACAGACTCCAACGAGAGACCGCTGAATTGAAATTAATTTGCAAACTGGATACAATTAACTTAGGCTTGAATAAAGACTGGGAGTGAATGGGTCATTACACAAAGTAAAACTATTTCCCCATGTTTATTCCCCCCCTCCATCCCCCACTGTTCCCCGGACGTTCTTGTCAACTGCTGGAAATGGCCCACCTTGATTATCACTACAAAAGGTTTTTTCCCTCCCCCGCCCTCCTGCTGGTAATTGCTCACCTTACCTGATCACTCTTGTTACAGTGTGTATGGTAACACCCATTGTTTCATGTTCTCTGTGTATATAAATCTCTCCACTGTATTTTCCACTGAATGCCTCCGATGAAGTGAGCTGTAGCTCATGAAAGCTTATGCTCAAATAAATGTTAGTCTCTAAGGTGCCACAAGTCCTCCTTTTCTTTTTATAGGAGGAAGAGTTAAGGTTATCACGTGGGGTCTGCTTTTTGGTAGTTTTAGTAGTGGTAACTTGTGCGTCAGGTTAGGTCTATGCTTACGGTCATGTGTCGAGCACAGCCACTACCCGTTTAGCTAGACGCTGCAATGAAAGACAGGCTGCGTCCACACTTCTCACAGCTGTGCGTAGCTACACATGGTAGGGAAAGGCAGAGGGGATGTGCTATCCCTTTCATTGGGGCAGGGAAAGGCTCCAGCAACAAGCAGCATCAGGACTCTACGCAGCTAAACACAGCAATGTAGACATAGGAGACACCGCTTGGCCACATAGAAAGTCATGTAGGATATATGCCCTGCGAGTTCAAGGCATGTAGGGCACTCTACTCAACTCACCTAAGCGGTGTGTCACTGTCTACACTGCTATTTATACCCGTGCTAGCTGGGTGTGCAGTGTCTGTTCTCTACAAATTGCCTAAGCGTAGACTTATCTTAGGACAGTGGTCTCCAACCTTTTTACGCATAAGATCATAGAATATCAGGGTTGGAAGGGACCTCAGGAGGTCATCTAGTCCAACTCCCTGCTCAAAGCAGGACTGATGCCCAATTAAATCATCCCAGCCAGGGCTTTGTCAAGCCTGACCTTAAAAACTTCGAAGGAAGGAGATTCCACCACCTCCCTAGGTAACCCATTCCAGTGTTTCACCACCCTCCTAGTGAAAAAGTTTTTCCTAATATCCAACCTAAATCTCCCCCACTGCAACTTGAGACCACTACTCCTTGTTCTGTCCTCTGCAACCACTGAGAACAGTCTAGAGCCATCCTCTTTGGAACCCCCTTTCAGGTAGTTGAAAGCAGCTATCAAATCCCCCCTCATTCTTCTCTTCCGCAGACTAAACAATCCCAGTTCCCTCAGCCTCTCCTCATAAGTCATGTGTTCCAGTCCCCTAATCATTTTTGTTGCCCTCCGCTGGACTCTTTCCAATTTTTCCACATCCTTCTTGTAGTGTGGAGCCCAAAACTGGACACAGTACTCCAGATGAGGCCTCACCAGTGTCGAATAGAAGGGAACGATCACGTCCCTCGATCTGCTGGCTATGCCCCTACTTATACATCCCAAAATGCCACTGGCCTTCTTGGCAACAAGGGCACACCGTTGACTCATATCCAGCTTCTCATCCACTGTCACCCCTAGGTCCTTCTCTGCAGAACTGCTGCTGAGCCATTCGGTCCCTAGTCTGTAGCGGTGCATGGGATTCTTCCTTCCTAAGTGCAGGACTCTACACTTGTTCTTGTTGAACCTCATCAGATTTCTTTTGGCCCAATCCTCCAATTTGTCTAGGTCCCTCTGTATTCCTATCCCTACCCTCCAGCGTATCTATCTCTCCTCCCAGTTTAGTGTCGTCTGCAAACTTGCTAAGGGTGCAATCCACACCACCCTCCAGATCATTTATGAAGATATTGAACAAAACCGGCCCCAGGACCGACCCTTGGGGCACTCCACTTGATACCGACTGCCAACTAGACATGGAGCCATTGATCACTACCCGTTGAGCCCGACAATCTAGCCAGCTTTCTATCCACCTTAGAGTCCATTCATTCAGCCCATACTTCTTTAACTTGCTGGCAAGAATACTGTGGGAGACAGTGTCAAAAGCTTTGCTAAAGTCAAGGAACAACATGTCCACTGCTTTCCCTTCATCCACAGAACCAGTTATCTCGTCATAGAAGGCAATTAGATTAGTCAGGCATGACTTGCCCTTGGTGAATCCATGCTGACTGTTCCTGATCCCTTTCCTCTCCTCTAAGTGTTTCAGAATTGATTCCTTGAGGATCTGCTCCATGATTTTTCCAGGGACTGAGGTGAGGCTGACTGGCCTGTAGTTCCCAGGATCCTCCTCCTTCCCTTTTTTAAAGATGGGCACTACATTAGCCTTTTTCCAGTCGTCCGGGACTTCCCCCCCGATCGCCATGAGTTTTCAAAGATAATGGCCAATGGCTCTGCAATCACATCCGCCAACTCCTTTAGCACTCTCGGATACAACGTATCCAGCCCCATGGACTTGGGCATGTCCAGCTTTTCTAAATAGTCCCAAACCACTTCTTTCTCCACAGAGGGCTGGTCACCTCCTCCCCATGCTGTGCTGCCCAGTGCAGTAGTCTGGGAGCTGACCTTGTTTGTGAAGACTGAGGCAAAAAAAGCATTGAGTACATTAGCTTTTTCCACATTCTCTGTCACTAGGTTGCCTCCCTCATTCAGTAAGGGGCCCACACTTTCCTTGACTTTCTTCTTGTTGCTAACATGCCTGAAGAAACCCTTCTTGTTACTCTTAACTTCTCTTGCTAGCTGCAACTCCAGGTGTGATTTGGCCTTCCTGATATCACTCCTGCATGCCCGAGCAATATTTTTATACTCCTCCCCGGTCATTTGTCCAATCTTCCTCTTCTTGTAAGCTTCTTTTTTGTATTTAAGATCAGCAAGGATTTCACTGTTAAGCCAAGCTGGTCGCCTGCCATATTTACTATTCTTTCTACACATTGGGATGGTTTGTCCCTGTAAGCACAATAAGGATTCTTTAAAATACAGCCAGCTCTCCTGGACTCCTTTCCCCCTCATGTTATTCTCCCAGGGGATCCTGCCCACCAGTTCCCGGAGGGAGTCAAAGACTGCTTTTCTGAAGTCCAGCGTCCGTATTCTGCTGCTCTCCTTTCTTCCCTGTGTCAGGATCCTGAACTCGACCATCTCATGGTCACTGCCTCCCAGGTTCCCATCCACTTTTGCTTCCCCTACTAATTCTTCCCGGTTTGTGAGCAGCAGGTCAAGAAGAGCTCTACCCCTAGCTGCTTCCTCCAGCACTTGCACCAGGAAATTATCCCCTACACGTTCCAAAAACTTCCTGATTTGTCTGTACACCGCTGTATTGCTCTCCCAGCAGATATCAGGGTGATTGAAGTCTCCCTTGAGAAGCAGGGCCTGCGATCTAGTAACTTCCGTGAGTTGCCGGAAGAAAGTCTCGTCCATCTCATCCCCCTGGTCCGGTGATTTATAGCAGACTCCCACCATGACATCAACCTTGTTGCTCACACTTCTAAACTTAAATCCAGAGACTCAGGTTTTTCTGCAGTTTCATACTTGAGCTCTGAGCAGTCACACTGCTCCCTTACATACAATGCAACTCCCCCACCTTTTATGCCCTGCCTGTCCTTCCTGAACAGTTTATATCCATCCATGACAGTACTCCAGTCATGTGAGTTACCCCCACCAAGTCTCTGTTATTCCAATCACATCATAATTCCTTGACTGTGCCAGGACTTCCAGTTCTCCCTGCTTATTTCCCAGGCTTCTTGCATTTGTGTATAGGCACTTGAGATAACTTGCTGATCATCCCTCTTTCTCAGTATGAGGCAGGAGCCCTCCCCTCTCGCGCGCTCCTGCTTCCTCCTGGTATCCCACTTCCGCACTTACCTCAGGGCTTTGGTCTCCTTCCCCCGGTGAACCTAGTTTAAAGCCCTCCTTACTAGGTAAGCGAGCCTGTTTACGAAGATGCTCTTCCCTCTCTTCGTTAGGTGGAACCTGTCTTTGCCTAGCACTCCTCCTTCTTGGAACACCATCCCGGGATCAAAGAATCCAAAGCCTCCTCTCCGATACCACCTGCGTAGCCATTCGTTGACTTTCACGATTTGACGGTCTCTACCCAGGCCTTTTCCTTCCACGGGGAGGATGGACGAGACCACCACTTGCGCCTCAAACTCCTTTATCCTTCTTCCCAGAGCCACATAGTCTGCAGCGATCCGCTCAAGATCACTTTTTGAATTCAAGATCAACCCAGGATCTACCCCACCCCTTCCCTGAGGTCCCACCCTGCTCACTCCATTCCCCCCTCCCTCTGTTGCTTGCTCTCCCCCACCCTCATTCACATTCACTTTTACTGGGCTAGGGCAGGGGGTTGGGGTGCAGGAGGGGGCTCCGGGCTGAGTCTGGGGCAGGGGGCAGGAGTGAGAGGTGCAAGCTCTGGGAGGGAGTTTGGGTGCAGGGGTCATGTGGTCACACTGCACCTAATCTCATAGAATCCACTAGACATTTCATGAGTTTTACTTTTTATTACTGTAATTTGTGATTTATAGATTCAAAATCCTTCAGGGATCATCACAAATCAATGTAACATTCTCAAGTGTAGGGTGTGCACTGGCTGAGCCTGGGGCAGGGGATTGGGGTGCAGGAGTGTGGGTGCAGGAGAAGGCTCCGGGCTGGGGGTTGGGGTGTAGGAGGGGCTCTAGGCTGGGGCATTGGTGCAAGGGGGGGTGCAAGGTGCAGGCTCCAGCTTACCACAGTGCTTACCACAGGCGGCTCCCGATCCATGGCACAGAGGGGCTCAGGAAGGCTGCCTGCCTGCCATGCCCCACGCTGCTCCTAGAAGCGGCTGGCTGCTGGCACGTCTCTGCAGCCCCTGGGGGGCGGATCTCCGTGCATTGCCCATGCCCACAAGCACTGCCCCTGCAGCTCCCAGCCAATTCCTTAGGTTTCTTTTAAACCTGCTGCCTATTAATTTCATTGGGTGATACTGGTTCTTGTGTTATGTGAAGGGGTAAATACATTCTTATTCATTTTCTACACATCATTCCTGATTTTATAGCTCTCTATCACAACTCCTTAGTCCCACTTTTTAAAAATCTCTCGTCACACAGAAACTGTTCCATATCCCTAAACATTTTTGTTGAGCTTCTCTGTGCCTTTTCCAATTCTAATATCTTTTTGAGATGAGGTGACTAGAACTGTATGCAGTATTCAAGGTACGGGTGTACCATGAATTATAGAGTGGCATATTTTCTGTTTTACAATCTATCCCTTTCCTAATGGTTCCTAACATTGTTAGCTTTTTTGATTGCCACTGCATACTGAGCGGATGTTTTCAGAGAACTATCCACAATAACTTCAAGAATGTGCATTATTTTGCACTTGACACTGAATTTCATCTGCCATTTTGTTGCCCACTCACCCAGTTTTGAGAGATCTCTTTGTAACTCTTCACAATCTGCTTTGGACTTAGCTATCTTGAGTAGTTTTGTATCATCTGCAAATTTTTCCACCTCACCTGTTTACCCCTTTTGCCAGCTCATTTATGAATAGGTTGAACACCATAAGTCCCAGTACAAATCCTTGGGGGACCTTGCTATTTACCTTTCTCCACCATGCAAATTGACCATTTATTCCTAACCTTTGTTTCCCATCTTTTTAACCAGTTACTGATGTAGGAGGGGATCTTCCCTCTTATCCCATGTGACAAAGTTCCTCCCCTACCTTGGTGGGTCTTGCCCTTATTGGCGGATTTGCTCGCCTCTGAGATTCACGGCAGCCCTCAGTTTGGCTGTTTTCGTGAACCTACAGTTCAGGTCAACTTCTCCTGTGTCTGACCAGGAGTTGGGAGGTTTGGGGGGAACCCAGGCCAGCCCTCTACTCTGGGTTCCAGCCCAGGGCCCTGTGGAATGCAGCTGTCTAGAGTGCCTCCTGGAACAGCTGTGCGGCAGCTACAACTCCCTGGGCTACTTCCCCATGGCCTCCTCCCAACACCTTCTTTATCCTCACCATAGGACCTTCCTCCTGGTGTCTGATAATGCTTGTACTCCTTAGTCCTCAAACAGCACGCATTCTCATTCTCAGCTCCTAGCGCCTCTTGCTCCCAGCTCCTCACATGCACACCACAAACTGAAGTGAGCTCCTTTTTAAATGCAGGTGCCCCGATTAGCCTGCCTTAATTGATTCTAGCAGCTTCTTGATTGGCTGCAGGTGTTCTAATCAGCCTGTCTTAATTGTTTCCAGAAGTTCCTGATGGTTCTGGAACCTTCCCTGTTACCTTACCCAGGGAAAAGGGACATAGTTAACCTGGGGCTAACATATCTGCCTTCTATCACTCTCCTGTAGGCATCTGGCCCAACCCTGTCACATCCATGACAGCTTACTTTGCTTAAGAGCCTTTCATGTAAGACCTTGTCAAAGGCTTTCTGAAAGTCCAAGTACACTGTATGAATTGGATCACCCATGTCCACATACTTGTTGACTCCCTCAAAGAATTCTAATAGATTGGTTAGTCATGATTTCTCTTTACAAAAGCTGTGTTGACTCTTCCCCAACATATCATGTTTATCTATGTGTCTGATAAATTGTCGTCTTTGCTGTAGTTTCGGCCAACTTGCCTGGTACTGAAGTTGAACTCACTTGCCTGTAATTGCCATTACGATGTCTGGAGCTTTTTTTTTTTTTTTTTTTAAATAAATCAGAATTACATTACCTGTCCACCAGTCCTCTGGTACACAAACTGAGTTAAGCAATAGGTTAAATATCACAGTTGTTAGTTCTGCAATTTCATATTTGAGTTCCTTCAGAACTCTTGGGTGAATACCATCTGGTCATGGTGACTTATTGTTTAATTTATCAATTTGTTCCAAAACCTCTTCTGACACCTCAATCTGGGACAGTTGCTCAGATTTGACACCTTAAAAAATGTCTCGTGTGGGAATCGTCCTCATCCTCTCCAGCGAAAACCAATGCAAAGAATTCATTTAGCTTCTCCGCAACGGCCCTCTCTTCCTTGAGTGCTCCTGTGGCACTTTGATCCTCCAGTGGCCCCATTAATTGTTTGGCAGGCTTCCTGCTTCTGATGTACTTGAAAAAAAAAATTGCTGTTAGTTTGTGTGTCTTTTGCTGGTGGTTCTTCAAATTCTTTCTTGGCCTGCCTAATTATCCTTTCACACTTGACTTGCCAGAGTTTATGCTCCTTTCTATTTTCCTCAGTAGGATCTAACTTTCAATTTTTAAAAGAATGCTTTTTTGCCTCTTCTTTTTTTTGTCCTTTATTTTTATTTGGGAATATACATTTAGTTTGAGCCTCTATTATGGTGTTTTTAAATAGTTCCCATGCAGCTTGCAGGCATTTCACTCTTGTGACAGGTCCTTTTAATTTCCATTTAACTAGCTTCCTCATTTTTGTGTAGTTCCTCTTTTCAAAGTTAACTACCATGGTGGGGTGTTTTAGTGTTTCCCTTCCCTCTCCCCCCCAAGGATGTAAAATTTAATTACATTATGGACACCACTAACAAGCTGATCAGCTATATTCACCTCTTGGATGATATCCTGCACACCACTTAGGACTAAAAACAAGAACTTCCTCTCCCCTTGTCGGTTCCAGGACTAGCTGCCTCAAGTCGCTGTCATTAATGGTGTTGAGAGTTTATCTCTGCATCCTGTCATGACGTGACATATAAATCAATAAATATAGGGTAGTTCAAACCCCCTATTAGATTTTCTGTTTTTTGTAGCCTCTAATCTTCCAGAGCATTTCACAATCACCATCCTCATCAACTGGTCGACAGTCTATTCCTACGCTATATTCTTATTATTCAAGCATGGAATTTCTATCCACAGAGATTCTATGGTACAGTTTGTTTCATTAAAGATATTACAATATGCTTCCCTTTCGCTGACAGATTCCATCCAAACAAGCTTTGCAACAAATAAAGATTCTAGCATATTCCATGTGCTTTTAAGTACATTAATGGTAATTCATTTAGGTAACTATGTGTTTCAGGAAATTATTAGTCACATTTAGCTAAAAATCATTCAGTACAATTTTCATAACCTATACATTTCTACTATTAACTGGATATTGTTGAGTAGTCATGCAAATATTGTTGTGAATAAAAGCTTTTTCTAGGGTTTTTAATTCAGAGAGGTGCATACACACACATCAAGCCTTGTTACTACACTCAAAAAGTTGTGATAAGCTTAGGTTACCAGGATCCAGTTACTAATAGGTCAGAGACTGACCAAGTACCACTGTGGCTTTGCCTCTTGGGAGACATACAAATTACTGCCCAGAGAATGATATCATTTCCTGATGAGTTAACCATGAGAAAACTGTCTGCCTTTGTCCACCCACGCAACCAGTTTAATGGTTCCACAATAATAATTTGATATTAATATAGTCTAAAGGGCTTTGCTTCCACAGATGGTTCGATTTATAGTTTCTGCCATTGCATGTTCACAGACTCACCAACCCAGCGTACGCTGCATGCTCCTGTACACACAGGAAGAAGTGAAGACTTCAGAGCTGTGGGGTAAAGGCTGGGAGGTGTGGGGAACACAAGGGGAGAACCATTTTACAAGTAGTCTCTCTCTGAAGAGCAAAATACTCAAGACCTGCACAAAGAAAAGTGTACCTGTTATTAGAATATATGTTTGAGAAAATACATTTGTACAAGGTTAAAGAAATTCAACGGAAGTAATTCATGCTACTTTTAAATACTGCAGACATAAGCTTTTTTAAGTCCTCAACTACACTAAGTTTACTTCCATTACTTTTCCCTTTTTCCACCAGGATTTTAAGCAACCAGATGTTTTTATGAACTGCAGTTTAGAGCAGCTCCTTGTGGATTTGCAGCAATAACTACAGAGACCTAAGCAGAGATCAGGAAGAAAACCAAGTTGGAAATTGAGTAACTTTATACCATTGAAGTTTTCCAGTGTATTATTTCCAGCAAATAATACACTTAACATCTTTCTCAAAACGAACCTGATTAAGAGGCATGTCAAACTTACTCTGAATACAAACATTAATCTCTATCCCACCAGGACCTGCAGTTTGCTCACTTTTGATTTAGAGAAATGACTGGTATTCAAATAGGTTAGCCAAGTGTTTCCTTGCAAGGGACAAAATACACTCATCTCTCACTCACATAAATGGGATATCAAATGATGAACCTCAAAAATTAGGCTGTAACAATGTTTTACAGGTTGAAGAAATTAATCCCAGATCATACTAAGCTTCTTTGTTTCTTTAATGTTGTATCTTCCACACATTTGGTGTTTGGGCAGCTTGAATATCATCTTGTGTTTGCTTTTTCCACACCATTTTCCCTTTGTTTAGGGAATAAATGACAGGCAGCTGTATTACCAAATCAGGAGCAACACTATAAAAATCAAGCCTCCTGTTGAAAGCCATGATGGATATTAAATAAGGAAATATTTTCATATGTCACCAGATTTTACTATGGGAAGACAAAGCAAAATATGCTCACCTCGTATCTCAAGGATACCCAGTCAGCTATTGGATTTACTATGCCTACAAACTGGTCATTTGGCTTATACCCACAGTGGACCTTACTCACAGAAGACATTTCCTTCCAGATTCACTCCCCCATTAACAAAAGATAACTACTGTAAATTCATATAAAACCACGTCTCCTGAGATTCAGTTACCAATTATTTGTATTACTGTGGCACTTAGGATAACTACTCATGGACCAGGACTCCATTGTGTGCAAACACAGAACAAAAAAGACAGTCCCTGCACATCCATCTTATCTCCACAAATGAAAAGGGAACATTTTGTTAAATGAAAACAGACCTTTTCCCCAACAAATCCAGTACATAAGGTTTCTCAAAAGAAAAAACTTCTAAACCTAAGTAATAACTAGCTGAAACCAACAGGTCTTTCCTTATGACATCTGATGTAATTATTTCAGTAAAATTTAACCCTACTCTAGTCTGCACTGGACGATACTGAACACATTTTTACTGAGGTTATTTCATTGTTTTCTCAATGTGGGTAAGCAGCTTTTCATAAGACAACAAGAAGTTCTTGTGCTTAAGGGGGTTTCATTTTGTTTTCTTCAGTCAAATCAGTTTACGTCATTAAAGAATGATCTGAACAAAAAAAGCTTCTTAAAGCCAAGCAGTAAAATAAGATTAATGAGACCCTAGCCAATCGGAATTAAGAACTTAAAACATCCTGGGTTTGTTTCTACAACATTTATGTGAATGACAGCATGGAGAAGTTTAATTCAAATATTTCATTAAAATGGGGTTGGGTTGTAAGTCATGAATGGTTTATTGACAAGTCTCTGCAACTCAGCCAGACTAGACTGAGCTCCAACACATTTTGGTTGAAAGTGTATTGTTGGGAAGTCTGCATCTGAGCTTTCCTACTACTGTATTTATAAGCTGTATTTTATGTTTAGTAAACAGTGCATTTTTATATCAATTCAATGGTCTAAAAATGTGGAATATACATTTAAAACTGGGCAGCAGGAGAACAGTGTGCTGCTGTATTCTGGGACAGCAAGAGGCAGCCAGCATCTTATGTTTTGTGAAAACCTCCTTGGTAATAATGACTGACAGTTGCATTTTTGCCTTCCGCCACCTGTGACAGTCTCTACAGCGAGGTGGGGAAGAAAAATGAAGTAAGTCCACAGGTATCCAGGGCAGTATTTCAAGGATGCCTTCAACCTAAAGGGAAAAAGTTAAAACAGTGCTAGGTATATTCTGTTCAGATATCAGACAATTCTGCAGCCACAAAGATTTGCTCTAGAATCCCATGCTCTATAATTGTATTCCAAAAATCTAAGCCTTCATTTAATAAATAATAAAAAAAAGCCAGATTTGTAGCCAGTTTTGTTGAAAAGATAACAGTCAAACATAAAGCAAGAGTAAGCCAATGAAGTCCTGTCTTCCTGAATTTGCAAGCTTCCTAAAATAGCTGCAAGAACAGTGTGAATTGCTCTGACTGATATCAATGAGCAGTTAAAATGGTCAGAATTAGGTTTCAGAGTTAACTACTTCTCTGCTGACCACTTACGCCAACAACCAGCTAACAACCGTAACCCCACAACCTTTAACTGAGTCCCGCACATTGCCAAGTGCCAAAAGATCCAACTGATGTCTACCCAGTTGTCAATGTATGCAGATTCCACCTTCACAACATACTTACAACACTCTGAAAATATCAAATTAAAAACAGATTAGTACAATAATCCTTTTTAATTTTCATATTTAATGTGATGAAAGATAAAATTTATTTGACGTGCCCAAAAAGATTCCCAGTCTCTGCATTGAAGTGCTGCCGCACTTCAGAGGTCTGACCACAGAAGTGAAGTCTGATTTGCTGTGGAGTACCAGGGGGTCTTGACATAGAACATGCTTCTTTTGATTTACCTGTGCTACCTAGAGATCAGGATGAGATTACTTCACTGGCTGTATGTGGAGCAAATATATGCTCATTTTAAAGAGTGTTTGCTTAGCAATACTCCTCCTTTCGAAAGAGTAGAATGAAGACCTCTAACGTGCCACATATCAGGTTCTCAGACCTGAAGGGTACGTCTATGGTTGGGGGTGTGATTCCCCGCCAGGGTAAACAGACACATGCTAGTTCTGCTTGAGCTAGTATGCTAGAACTAGCAGTGTCGATGCTGTGACACAGGCTAGCCCCCCTGACTATAAGCCCACTCAACCCCACTCCCTGGGTCCACACACAGGCTGCTAGCCTGTGCCGCAACATCCACACTACTATTTTCAGCACACTAACTCAAACAGACCTAGCACATATCTTTCTACCAGGGCTAGGAGGCATGCTCCCAGCTGCAGTATAAATATACCCCATATCAACATTCCAACAGAGATCTGCATCAACATCCATTAGTGAAAGAATGCACTGATGATTTATATAGTCTTATCATGGAGTGACACATTCTTAAAGCACTAATATATGAGTGAGGAGGAGGGTAAACCAAATCAAGTATGTATGGACCTCAAACATCATTTGTTGCACAAATTCAGATCAGTTTTCAGTAGCATCCAGAGCTGAAGGATTTTTAAAAGTTCTCCCTTTTGTGTTAATATTAAGTGGAATTCTAGACCTTTAGAGACATATGTTTGAAGCATTCCCTTAAAACAAACTAAAAAAAAGTATTTTAAAAACCAAAGTACATACAAGTGCTAGATGCACTTATTATGGCAGAAGAATGCAAAATACCACTAATGCATATCCCAGTGTTGTTTCCAAAACACGATAGCTTTTCTATAAATTTCTGCAATTATTGGTCAAGAGCCAAAAGCAGGTCAAGGTACTTTCTACTCTAGCCTAATATCCTGCTCCCTAATTTGTAAGTTACCTCAATAAAAAGTATTACAGAACAGGCAGGGTGCTGAGAGCCACTGAACCAAACTGTAAACCCTGTATATGATGGAAACCACTTCAAGCTAGGGGGTGCTGCAGCACCCCCAGCACCTATGCAGAACAGTGAAACTATACTATAACAAATCAGTATCTCAATACCACAGCATTTGCACTACATACTTATACGTACAACAGAAATCTGGCTGGTTGCATTTTTCCTGGAATTGATCAAGAAATAGTCTTTCAAAAATTCTATTTTTTTTTTTTTTTTTTTTTTTTTTTTTACAGGCAGGAAAGAGATGGTTGTCCCAGATAGTGAATTTTTGAGCTCACTCCCCAGGCAGTGAGGAATCCTGGGAGACTGACATCCTACAAGGCAAGCTGCCAAGAAGCCCAGGAAACGCTTGTCTCCAGGCTGTTGGTAACCTGGGGAAAAGGCTCAGAAACCTGCCTGCTTTCCACCAAACATGTGGTCAAAATCGACACATACCCGCAGAACATTTTCATTTTGATGAATTGGCATTTTCGAAGGCGTTCCACCAAAAAAAAAATTTACAATTAGCTCTAATTTTTCCCCAGCTCTAATTTTGTTATCAGATCTACCAGCTTGGGGATACAAAGAGATAACTTCCGGTGATTTTAGCACAGCAGAATGCAGTTACCAAACTGCGATTTGTTTTAAGGTATACCGAGGAAAAACAAGATTTCACATCTATTCCTGTTTAAAAAAAAAGAAAAAAAAAGGACAACTGACATGTTGTAGACTACACAGTACCAACTCTTAAGAACATGGCTTAAGTAGCCATGAACAAACATAGCACTGCACACCCTTTTCAAACAAAAGCTATTTGCAAGTAACATTACTATTATCCGACCCATATTTCTGCAACGTTTCCCTTCCTCAGCGTTCATTCTTGCAAGATGCTAAACATCTCCTCCAACATGGGAGTGGAGGCCATTCAGCACATTACAGTAAGTGCTCATCACCTTGCAAGAATTTAATCAGTGGAATCACTAGATTCCTTTGGAGGTTTAAACCATCCAGTTACTTTCTACGGCTGCCTAGTTGAAATATGAAATTAATAAAAGGTAGGTGGGAAATCCCACACTGATTTCATAAGTGATCACAAGGCAGCTCTTTAGCATTTTTTTTAAAGCACTGTCTGTAGAACTACAAAGGATTAAAAAAGCTAAGACCCTACATTTTTTCCTTGAAGATTCAGACAACACATACAGAAACAGGTAGTCAGAGGGTATGTCTACACTGCAGCGTAAATCTGTAATTGAGCCTGGGGTTAAGCCCAACCCCCACTTGCGTCTACACTGCAATTGCGCTGAACGAGGGTTCCAGGACTCTGCAGGGCTGGAGGGTCTGAGCTTGAATTAAGCTGGGTCCCAGGGTCACAGAGCCTATTGCTTTGCAATGTAGACGCAGCCCCTCTTGACTTGGGACCCAGGAGTAAGCTGGAAATATCCCACAATTCCATGGGACAACTTCCTTAGTCCTCTCTATCCTAACAATCGGCAATCCACTCTACTGAAAACGGAAGCCACCCTCCCTTTGTAAATGCCAGAAACTCAGGTCAGTGTTAACGCATTCTATTCTGATCACTGCTCTGCAAGCAGCACTATCAGAGAGCCTCCTGGGTTTGCAACAGAGAAGAAACCAATCAAGCCTTTTGCAAAGCAAGCGGCTTCCAGGGTGCAGGGCGGGTAGTAAAGTTTTCTCACAGTGCACCATGGTCCTAGGGTTAAAAGTTTTAACCTAGGATTGAAATACAACGTAGATGGTCAAGCCCAGGGTTCCCTATCACAGGTCAGCTGACTCAAGTCCCACTAACTCTGGGCTTATATTGCAGTGTAGACATACCCTAAATAACCAGTTTCTACTATTCTTAAACTATTCATACTTCAGCATAAAAAGTGCTTTTAGTCAGTATTTTCTGTATTTCTTTAATCCCAAAGGCAACTGCAGAAAATTGAGAACTTCTGTTTTAAGAGTCCGTTAGTCTGTCAGAAGCAGTAGAAACAATTTCACCATCACAACCCTCTGCTTGCAACACCAAAACTGCTTCAGGTGGAAAAGATTCTGGTATCACATATCAGGAGGAGAATAAGCAACGGAAGCAACAGGGGAGAAAAGGTTACACTTCCAGAATCTCTACTCAAGGACCTTTAGTAGAGAATAATACAGAAATCAAGATTACCATTTCTGAGACCAAATCCTTCAAAGTTCTGCACAATCTACTATTTAAACAGTTGCATCGCTCCAATTTTTCTAGCCATGTTAGATCCCTAGTTTCATATTAAGTCACCATTGACAGTATAAGAACAATGCTTTCTTCTGTATCAAGTCACTCTTTGGGTCATTTTTATACAGGACTTGCCACTGTACTACGGTGGTCCCCTCCAAACATAAATGTCTCTAACGGAAGGAGGTTTTGTAGCCATTACGTCCAATGGACTACATCTGTTTGCAATAGTTTGTGTTACTCATGCTAATTTCTCATTAATATCTGGGGCATGCTGCTGACCTACTGTTGCCCTGATTCACTTCCCACTGGGTGTCTGCCATAGACAGAACACAGAACAAAACAGGACAGCTATATAAAGATTAACTCGCCAAGTGTGAATTTTTAGTTTTTATGAATAAAACAAGAAAATGTAACTAAGTCATTCTGATTTTCAGACTCCAGAGATCTGCATTCAAATTCTTGCATTATTCACAAGTGAAATGATTTCAAAAATCTTTTTAAGTCACCAGGACCAAAGTTACTTGCTCACTCACTTGTGATAAGTGGAAAAATTCTTTTCTAGAGCATTCAGGTCTAAGCCATAAGCTTCAAATTTAAGAGCCTTTAAAAAAATCAGTTTCCGTTTTTATATCCCTTATGGCTGCAAAGATAACCATTTCAATATAAGCTAGTGAAGCGACATCTTCCTAGCCTGCCTGAAGCTTCAGGGCCTTTGCTGCTGCCTATGCATTTGCAAAGCAGCAGCCAAAGTGAAATTAAAAAGACCCTCCATTTTTGGGATGCAATTCAAAGACTTTCAACAGTGTTAAACTGTATCAGCTTCCCAAGTGGCAGAGTGTAAATACTCAGGTCTCAGAGTAGCAACCATGTTAGTCTGTATTCGCAAAAAGAAAAGGAGTACTTGTGGCACCGTAGAGACTAACAAATTTATTTGAGCATAAGCTTTCGTGAGCTACATCGGATGAAGCGAGCTGTAGCTCACGAAAGCTTATGCTCAAATAAATTTGTTAGTCTCTACGGTGCCACAAGTACTCCTTTTTTTTGTAAATACTCAGTAGCCCAAGGCAGACAGGAGAGTTATTCCCAAGAGAATAAGAACCAGACAACACATGTAAGAAGTGTACAATTGAAGAGACCTCTTCCCCCTTTGACCCATGCCCTATCTTCACAGCAGCCAGGAACACAGTAACTTGGTAAAGTAGCAGAGATCTTGCCCCTGCCTTGCAGCAGCAGGTGGTTCTGGACATAGACGCCAACTTCCTCTCTATCCAGGGGGTGCTCAACCCCACCTTTTCCCGCCCCCGCTTCACCCCCAGCCCTGCCCCACTCCATCCCTTCCCCCCAGGCCACACCCTCTTCCCGCACCCACCCACTCCCCCAAGCATGCCCGGTCCCCACTCCTTCCTCTTCCCCCCAACGCCTCCTGCACATCACAGAACAGCTGTGAGGGAGGGGGAGGAGTTGATCAGTGGGGCTGCCAGCAGGCAGGAGGCACTGGGAGCGGGAGTGGAACTGGCTGCTGGTGGGGGCTAAGCACATGCTAATTTTAGCGCCCACGGAATTGGCACCTATGGCTCTGGAAGGGATAAGAGTCAGAAAGTTTCTTATTCCAGAAACTACAGGATCACACTAGGTGGCATTCCACCACAAGCACACACCAGCTACAAGTCAGCAGTGCGGGTACATCAGACAGAGCTGAAGTGGTTTAAGACCTGTAGGAAAGCAGAATGCATTCACTGAGGACTAAGGGTTTGAGTTTTTTAATATATCCTCTTTCTGTAGCTGCAGTGGAGCAGTGTCACTGTTAATAATTAAATTCTCCATAACCGCTCTTCTGTGTCCTCTTTTTCTGCTAGGAAGAAATATTTGTTTAAAAAAATTCAGCAGTGTTTGTATTCTTGCTACATTGAAAACAAGCTCAAGCTCTAAGCTCTTTGAGTATTTCAAGTGTCACAAAAACTACTTTACATAAAAACAGCCATAAATATAATTACAATAGTACAGTAAACATTTCTATATAAATCACTACTTTGCATTATAGTTGACTTGGCTACAGACCAAGCTGAGTCTAGTTAAAACTTCACCGGTTTAAAATGTTTAACAGCTCTGAAAGGCTGTCGCTCCAAGTGAACGTTTCCAGTCCTGCCAGCTGAAAAAAGTGAGACTTAAAGAGAATGGAAAAAATCCTCAGGTGACATGGAACAGGGCAACAGCATTTCTTAAAAGGGTGAATGCTAGTTACATAAATCAAAAATAAGGAAATGAATGAGATTGCTAGTGGAATACAAGTAATAACTTTCAATACAACCACCTAATTTACTCTTCCATATGAATGAACTCAAACCATTGAGTGTTTTGTGTTAACAAGGCTACATCTACACTACAGCTGGGATCAATGCTCTAAGATCGATCCACCAGCGGTCAATTTAGCGTGTCTAGTGAAAACCCGCCAAATCGACAGCAGATCGCTCTCCAGTCAACCCCTGTACTCTACCCCCAACGAGAAGAGTAAGGTAAGTCGACGGGAGAGTTTCTCTCATCGACCCCTCGCAGTGCAGACCCCATGGTAACTCGACCTAAGGTACGTCGACTCCAGCTACGTTATTCATGTTGCTAGAGTCGTGTAGCATAGGTCGACTTACCGCAGTAGTGTAGACATAGCCCAAGATTACTGCAGCATAATGAAAGCAGCAGTCCTCTTTACTTGGGCTGCCTATCAATAGTTTTAGGGATTTTTTTCTTCTTTTGACCTTGAGTATTCAGTGAAGTGATAGGCTTTTTATTTGCAGTAGGAAAAACCTTATCCCATTTTTTTTTCTGTTCCATTTCAGAATTGGGTCTCTGCTGACTATTGCGCCTTAACTGTTGTATGCAGTCTAGCTGTAGCCTTATCAGTCCCAGAAGGTGGATGAGGTAATATCTTTTACTGGACCAACTTCTGTTGGTGAGAGAGACAAGCTTTCGAGCCTCTTATTCAGGTCTGGGACAGGAATTCCCAGTGTCACAGCAAAATGCAAAGTAGAACAAATTGTTGAGCATAAGCCAGTCTGTTTTGGACATTCATGAAGGGATGACCAAGTTGCTCCATTTAGCTCAGAATCTGCACTGGACCCACTATAATGCACTGCTTCATACATCCAGCTAAAGTACCTTAGGAACTATACAACCTTCTTATGGATCTTAAGACTTGTTTTCTGAAAATCTTCAATCTTCTTAGTTGGATATGATATTAGAGTTCTGAATATATCAAAGGAACACCCAAATCTTTGTTTAGTATTGGCTCAAAGGTCAGAAGTGAAACCTCTTGATTAATATGAAAGGCAGAGATGGCCAACTGTGAGTCATTCCCATGACAACTTTATATGCCTCAATGTCCCTTCACTGACGAGCCATGATGTGGATACCCTATGCCCTGTCTTTCCTGGACAAGTACTGATTCAGTAGTCCAGTTTCACCACACTGTTTCTTCCCCACGCCAAAGAAGTTCATCACTGGGTGCACCACCTTGTTTAGGTGTCTGTCTTGTGATGACAGATCCACTCTTTGGGACTTGTCAGCAGGATAGTTCTAGCAGTACTAGCTCCATCTCCTTCTTAGTGTGGTTTGAGAGATTCTGCTTGTCGCATGCATTCCTAGAGAGCTGTTGCCTTCCCAAAGGGGATTTTACCTTTACTAGATCACGACACAATCCAACAATCCACTCTAGGAAAAAGCCCTTCAAGGAGGGCTGCTATTTCTGGGGATGTTGTAGAGATTGTAACACTTGTCAGGAGCAGAAAGTTTTCCATCAGGACTCTCCCACAAGATGACAGAGAGGAACTAACCACAGAATGGTCAGGCAATGTTTCCTCACTTGAACCATCTGCCAGGACAATGGACATAACTTCATGTGCCTTACCCTCCTTTTCCTCCCTAATCAGTGAGCGCAAGGAGTGTATGTTTTCTGGCAGCTCAGGAAAAGGAGATCTTCCTCAGAATTATCAGTTCACATCTGGAGACTACTGTCTTATTGCCTCTGCCTGGCCTGACAGAACCAAACAAGTCAATCTGACCCCATTTCCATCCTCCAAGATGTCCTCACATTGCAGGATGAAAGAGCACACAGTCTTGCAGTGTCTCAAATGGGATTAGCCGACACCCAACTGCCATCCTTCTTCCCTTAAATTATAATTACGTCTTCTACTAGAGGAATTCTAGCTCTCAGGGAGCTTGCAACCATCTGATGAATCTCTGAGCCAGGAAACTGGATGGCCTAGTTCTGCCAAACTGGATCTAAAGCCCACTCTATGGGGAAAAAACAAACAAACAAAAAAACACCACACACCACACCATCTTCTGAGAGAAGCAGGGAGGCTACACGAACAGATGGTCAACATGCCTAAAAGTACTGTAGATGTGCTTCTGAGAGTCCAAAGCCTTCTTTCAAAAGGACATGGGAAAAGGTAAAGCGTGTCTTCAGCCTACCTCCATTTTAAACTTTGATGATACATTGTTTCTGAGTTGCATTGTTGGTACTCCAGGCACCAGGCAATTCTAAGTGCATTTAAGCACTTTGTTTAACATTAGAGAACATTTCGATGCGGCAATGAATAAAGGAACAATGTTTCTATCTTTGAGCAGAAATGCTCTGACTTCTGCACCTTGACCTTGAAATAGATCAGACTCCTACGACCTCGAGCGTAAAGCCCAAGATCTAAGAAGAGTTACCTGGTGGGCGGAGTTTACAAGAGATTGTTATAAATTTTCATCTTAAATTTCAACCACCATTTTATAATGTAGCAATTTTAAGCATGAAACTTGCTGAGAATAAAGTATTTTTAAGAGCTTGCTGCAATTTGGAATAGACCAAGACTGTATTTGTGGCGGTACCGTATCATATGCATTCTTAGTTCATTCCACCTTCCTATACTATACAAACTGGAGTCTTACTCAATAGCATCCTGCTACATGGGCTTAGGAGCCTCACCCATTTGGGTCACTGCTGTGACCCATGATTTTTTTTTTTTTGATGTATCACCTTAATTAGAATTCTCAGTTGGCAGCCTGAATAGAAAAGCAGAAGAAAACATGGGCATACATTTGAACTTCCCCCTCTCACCTTCAGGGGAGGTCAAACCCAGGTTAACAGTGCATCGAGAAGAAAGTGTGTTTTGTAATGGTTGTTTGGACAGTGGACTTTAGTCTCCAGATTTAAGACCAATGATTAAGATATAGAATTTTTATTAATTATTTTAGGCTTTGGGATGCTACTAAAATGCAATCACAATCACAGCTCCACTGTGCTGGGCAATGTAGTCCCTGACTCAAAGAGCTTACAATCTAAGAAACCACCAATAAATTTTTTTAAAAAATACCAGGTAATCTGCAAGAACATATCACACATGAAATACATATCATGAGAAAGCAGCATACTGAATGAGACAGAAATGAATGAAACAGAAAGAAAAGGGAACAAAAGAAATTTAAGAAGCAACACCACCAGAACATCAATTCAGGGCTGAAAAGAGTAAAAGTTCAGAGGTAGAGGTGACTGCATTTCTGAAACCTTTGCACACCACTTTGATTCACAGAAGAATTCTAAACCTAGACTGGGGATTGGGGAGGGGAGGGAAGGGAAGGGCCAGCAATTATTCTGTGATGTAGATATTTGATGCAGGCTGCCCAGGAAAGAAGCTAAGGTTACCTGAGTCACATAACTAAGGCAATACAAGCAACAGGAATATCTACACCAGCACAAAAAGCAGACTGACACTAACAAGTTATTTTGATAAATTCACAACTGCATATCCCTTATTCTGAACATTCAAAAAGATACAGAGCAGATTGTAAAGTTGATTAACTGAAACCAAACATCATAAAAAAATATTTTGCAATGCTCTTCAGTGTTTACAAAATGAACTGCTGGGACACATGCGTCATCGAAGCCTTACTCATTCAACAACAGCATTCTTCTTCCGTGCTATTTAAGTTAGCCGTAAACTATGACCATGTAATGGAATTATGAGAAGAGGGGAAAACTGTATCATTCCATTAAAAAACACATCCAGAAGGCACATGTCTCAAAACAACCTGGTAAATTTACTGTACCAGAGTTACCATTACTATAACATACATTTATAAAGAAAAGAAACTACATGCTCTGTGTAGATGAAGTTTGAACCTAAATTAAACTGGGATAGCCACAAAAATATGAAGTAACAGAATTATAATTGGACATTAGAGAGGCCAATAAATTCCTGTGTTTCGGTATAAAGTATTTCAAGCGGTATCAGACGTATAGTGAATTACAGGTCTAAATTTTTGGCTTCCACATGAAGTAGCGAGATAATTTACATCCCTTCTCCCCACACGTTAAGAGATCAGATAGACACAGCAGGGTTAAACGCTAAAGTACGGTCATGAGTGAATCTTGGAATAGCTACAGGTTACTAGGCTTCATACACTCTTACGTATATTTTAAGGGACGTCTCTTTCAGTCTATAGCATGGGATTCTCAGTCTGGGCATTGTGACCTCCAGAGAGGTACTGAACAGGTCTCACAGGGTCACAACTACCCTTCACTTCCCATACTGCTAAAGAAGAGGAGGGGCACTGGGGGGGGGGGGGGAAGAGAGAGAGAGAGAGAAAAAAAAAAAATCACTGGTCTTCAGGCAAATGATACACAGCTCTAGGTCACCTCCAAAGGTGGGGGGGAAATCACTATATCAAAATATCTAACATTTGTCAGAAGAAATGCAGGCTCCATTGCCTCACACAGAGGAGATATGACCCTGTCAGATGTCACCCTGAGAGCGCCTCCTGGTGGTACAGCTCAGGGGGCTCCTTTAAATCTCAACACACTTTGTATTTCTTTACTCAAACCACAAACACTAGATGGGAATCAGCCCCCACCTCAAATCAAGATATTGTTCTAGACTGTCATGGGAAAGTCATTTTCTCTAAGTACCCTCCTACTTTATTCATCTCACAATCTGTGAAAGTCTCTCTTCCTTTAGCCCTCATATTATGTAAAGAGGTAAGACAAAGTTACTAACACAGTAAGTCTTTCTATTCCTCACAAAGAACCACAAAACCGAGCAACAAATTAAAAAGAGATACAGTGGGTAAGGTAATATCTTTTATTGGACTAACTTCTGTCTGTGAAAGAGACAACCTTTTGAGCTACACAGAGCTCCTCTTCAGGTATCAGAAAAAGAGAAAAGCAGTAGCTCAAAAGCTGGTCTCTGTCACCAACAGAAGTCAGTCCAATAAACTGTATTACCTCACCCACCTAGTCTCTCTCATATCCTGGGACCAATACAGCTACAACCACCCTGCAACAAAAGAAACACGAACTCACTTTCCCATTCTCCTCCCAGAGAGGGCTGTTCAAATGAGACGCTGGGCTGTCAGCCCCCAACAGTAATAATCCCTTACCCACGAGCACCTGAAAGGACAGCTTTCCTTTAAATCTGTCCCTCACAAAGGTCAATAGTCACAAAAACAAGGGTTGCAAAAAATATTACAATTTTAGAAAAAAATATTACCTAAACAAAATCACTCTCCCAGAAGTCTCAGTACCCGAGACCCTCTCCCACTGACAGGGTACAGAGTGTGCACATTGTATATGTTTGAAGTTTATACTCCTAGTTTTATTTTGTTCTTATCTTCAATAATTCAGTTTTCAGTCTGTTGTAGCCCTCACTTCAGAGGCTGATCTACTTCTCCATAGTGAAGTCACACTGTGAAGGAAAGACTACCATTAAAAACAAAAACATTTGGGACCCCCTTTGGTCATATTTCACGTTGGCACAGGCCAGGTTTGACCATGTGCCTGTAAAGCTTTCATGGGTTAAAGTAAGAGGAGGAGGAGGCTGAGAGGGAAGGGCTGTTCACTCTGCTCTCCCTGGCTCAGGGCAGTGCTACTTCCCACAAAGTTTGCATTAAACGAATTGGTTTATTGTAACAAATGGGACTGCATTACTCACCTCACAAGTCACTTCTCTCTGCTCCTACCTCAGTTTGACCTATGCATAAGAGTGAAAAACCCCTTACTTCTAGTTTAAGCTATTTGGCACAATGGGCTGTATTTGCACAGCACCTAACGCAATGGGGTCCTAGCTCATAACCTGGCTCTTCTTTGTTTCAGTTTTCACCAAAAAAGTTAGTAGCAGTTGGACGTCTAACATAGTGGATGCCAGCAAAAATGAGGTAAGATCAGAGACTAAAATAGGGAAAGAACAAGTTAAAAATTACTTAGACAAGTTAGAGGTCTTCAAGTTACCAGGGCCTGATGAAATACATCCTAGAATACTCAATGATCTGACTGCGAAGATATCTGAGCCACTGGCAATTTATCTTCAAAAAGTCATGGAAAACAGGAGAGATTCCAGGGGACTGGAAAAAGACATATATACTGCCAATCTATAAAAAGGAAAATAAGGACAACCTGGGGAATTACAGACCAGTCAGCTTAACTTCAGTACCCAGAAAGATAATGGAGCAAATAATTAAGCAATCAATTTGGAAACACCTAGAAGATAAGGTGATAAGAACAAATCCTGTCAAACCAACTTAGTAGTTTTCTTTGACAGGGTAACAAGCCTTATGAATGGGGGACAAGTGGCAGATGTGGTATGTCTTGATTTTAGTAAGGCTTTTGATACGGTCTCATATGACCCTCTCATAAAACAAACTAGGGAAATAGAACCTAGATGGAGCTACTATAAGGTGGGTGCATAACTGGCTAGAAAACCGTTCCCAGAGAGTAGTTATCAGTGTTCTATAGTCAGGCTGGAAGGGCATATCGAGCGGGGTCCCAAAAAGATCAATTCTGTGTCTGGTTCTGTTCAATATCTTCATCAATGGTTTAGATAATGGCAGAGAGAGTACACTTATAAAGTTTGCACACAATACCAAGCTGGGAGGGGTTGCAAGGATTAAAATTGAAAATGATCTGGACAAACTGAAGAAATGGTCTGAAGTAAATAGGATAAAATTCAATAAGGACAAATGCAAATTCCTCCACTTATGAAGGAAAAATCAGTTGCACACATACAAAATGGGAAATGACTGTCTAGGAAGGAGTACTGCAGAAAGGGATCTGGGGGTCATTGTGGACCACAAGCTAAATATGAGTGAACAGTGTAAACCTTTTGTGGGGGGGGGAAAAAAAAAAAAAAGAGCAAACATCATTCTGGGATGCATTAGCAGGAGTGTTGCAAGAAAGATACGAGAAGAAGTAACTCTTCCGATCTACTTCATGTTGATTAGGCCTCAACTGGAGCATAGGGCCCAGTTCTGGGCACTACATTTCAGGAAAGATGTGGACAAATTGGAGAAAGTCCAGAGAAGAGCAACAAAAGTGATTAAAGCTCTAGAAAACATGACCTATGAGTATGGCCCTACCAAATTCACGGCCATGAAAAATGCATCACGGACTGTGAAATCTGGTTTCCTCCTGTGAAATCTGGTCTTCTGTGTGCTTTTACCCTATACTACACAGATTTAATGGGGGAGACCAGTATTTCTCAAATTGGGGGTCCTGACCCAAAGGGGTCACAAGGTTATTTTAAGGGTGTTACGGTATTGCCACCCTTACTTTGCGCTGCCTTCAGAGCTGGGTGACCAGAGACTGGCCACTGCTGACTGAGGGCTCAGCTCTGCAGGCAGCAGCGCAGAAGTAAGGGTGGCAACACCACACCATGTCATCCTTACTTCTGACAGCAGCTCTGCCTTCAGAGCTGGGATCCTGGCCAGAAGCCACCGCTCTCCAGCGGCCCAGCTCTGAAGGCAGTGCTGCCGCCAGCAGCATCAGAAAAGTAAAGGTAGCAGTACCACAACGCCCCCTACAATAACCTTGCGACCCTCCCACGACTCCTTTTTGGGTCAAGGCCCCTACAATTACAACTCTGTGAAACTTCAGATTTAAATAGCTGAAATCATGAAATTTAAGATTTTTAGAATCCTATGACCCTGAAATTGACCAAAATGAACCATGAATTTCGTAGGGCCTTATCTATGAAGGAAGATTGAAATAAATGGGTTTGTTCAGTCTGCAAAAGAAAAGACATGATGACAGTGTTCAAGTACATGCAAGGCGGTTACAAGGAGGAGGGAGAAAAATTATTCTCCTTAATCTCTAACGATAGGACAAGCAGCAATGGGCTTAAATTGCAGGAAGGGTGGTTTAGGTTGGACATTAGGAAAAACTTCCTGTCAGGGTGGTTAAGCACTGGAATAAATTGCCTGGGGAGGTTGTGGAATCTCCATCATTGGAGATTTTTAAGAGCAAGTTAGACAAACACTTGTCAGGGATGGTCTAGATCAGGGGTGGGCAAATTTTTTGGCCTGAGGGCCACGCTGGGGTTCCAGAACTGTATGGAGGGCCGGGTAGGGAAGGCTGTGCTCCCCAAACAGCCTGGCCCCTGCCCCCATTCGCCCTCTCCCACTTCCCGCCCCGACTGCCCCCCTCAGAACTCCCGACCCATCCAACCCCCCCTGCTCCTTGTCCCCTGACTGACCCCTCCCGGCACCCCAGAATGCTGGTGGCACAGTGAGCTGAGGCTGTGGGGGAGGGGGGACAGCACGGGAGGTGCTGGGGGCTAGCCTCCCCAGCCGGGATCTCAAGGGCCGGCCAGGACGGTCCTGTGGGCTGAATGTGGCCCGCAAACCGTAGTTTGCCCACCTCTGATCTAGATAATACTTAGTCCTGCCATGAGTGCAGGGGACTGGACTAGATGACCTCTTGAGGTCCCTTCTAGTCCTATGGTTCTATGATAACTAGGCATCCTGGGTGCTCCATATACAAACAGTAGTAATTATGAAGGCAGAATAAATAACGTTTGCTGACAGAGTGCCAAGACACAGTTTCCTTCTTTAAGGATGCCTTGTATTAAATTACATAATACCAAGATGCCATAATGACTGGCATCTTATAAATGCCTAGATAGAATATTACGGCAGTGTTTAAAGTTATACAAGGAATTAGATTTTTTTAAAAACTGATCTACCAAAAGTATGCCAGAAGCACCCAGACAGAACTAATGTATAATGGATGCCCCGAAAGTTACCTCTGAGCTGTCACATTACTGTAGATCTTTATAAAAATGTACATAACAAATAGCACAGTGTTTACCCCTCCAGTCATATTTTTCTATTTTTTTAAAAAATGAACAAAGAAGAGAGCGAGCACCATTTAACAATCCTTCATAAAGATCAAGTTATTCCATCTGTCACTCACATTCAAGAACTTCCATCTATACCATAGTAAATTTTTCCCTTCTTTCATCAGATTGATTAAATGAAGCTGTAAAAGAGGTCTTAAAGCCCAATGTATTTCTGTAGTGACATCTATTCCATTACTCCATGGGTCAGTGTATTGCTCTGATCCCTATAGAAAGTCTTCTACTTGTTTATTCATTCTGATTTTAAAATAAGTCAGACAATGGTGTTGTGACTAATTCACTTAGGCTACTCTACAGCTTAATACATCTCATTGTTGGAATGTATTTCCTGCTATTCATCCAGGGTTCTGCCCCCTCCACTCGTCACTTTGACTCAGTCTACATAACCAATTTATGTTGATGTAACTACTTTGGTCAGGGGTGTGGAAAATCCTACTCCTGGAGGAATTCTGCACCAAAACATTAAAAATTCTGTGCACAATATTTTAAAATTCTGCAAAATTCTGAGAATTTTATTTGTCAAAATAACACTACATAATCACACCAGTTTCAATTATTTTGGTAATTTATTTCAAAATATCCCAGTTCCTGTTTCTCTGCTCCTTCCACCCCCCACAAGACACCAGTTAGGGAGCCAGACACTCTCATCCCCTTCCCCCCCAGAGCCCAGCCCAGACACACACACCCTCCCCCTCCTCCCTCTCAGACGCCAGCTGCAGGCCCCTCCCCTCCAGAGCCCAGCTGCGCCCCCCCCACCCCAGCCCAAACACTCTCACCCCTCCCCTCCAGAGCCCAGCTGTGTCCCCCTCCCCATCCCTACCACCCAGAGTCCAGCTCGAAGCCCCCCCGGCCCAGACACTCAAATCCTCTACCCCTCAGACACTCATAGACCCTACTGGCCTAGAGCCCAGGGATCCAGAGGGAGAAACAGCCTGATACTGGGTCCCGGGCTTGCATGGAGTTTCCTGCATGCCACCACCTCTTTCCTTCAGGGTGCGCAGGGAACTGCAGCTGCTGAGAACCTTCCAGCTCCCTCTGGCAGTGTTTTCTATTTGCGAGCTGGGCTCTGCCAGGTCCAGTGGCCCTTAGTGGTGCCCAATATCTCTGCAGCCCATTTCTGTGCGGGGGTGGGGTGGGGGCGGAATTCTGCATGCACAACATTTCAGCAAAATTTTGCATTGTGCAGTGGAGCAGAATTCCCCCAGGTGTAAAATCCACACCTCAGAGGGACGTAGTTATTCCAAATTAACCCCTGCTGTAGGGGCTTATCTACACTTACAGTACTGCACTGGTGCAGCTGCACCACTAGTTGCCCTTAGTGAAGACACTGCCTATGCCAACAGGAGAGCTTCTCCCATCAGCGTAGTTAATCCACCTTCTGGAGAGGCGGTACCTTTGCCAATGGGAGAAGCCTTCCTGTCAACATAGCACTGTCTACGCCAGGGGTTAGGTCAGAATGACTAGGTCACCCAGGGGCGTGGATTTTCCATACCCGAGCAATGTAGTTATATCAACATAAATTGGTAGTAAAGGCCAAGCCTAGACAGCACTATATCAACTATCTCAACATAACTAGCAGTTCTCAGGGAAGTGGCATACCCACACCAATGAGAGAAGCTCTCCTGTCAGCATAGATAGCTTCTTCACTAAGCGCTACAGAAGCGCCTCTCTACCAGTGCGCCACTGCAGTGCTGTAAGTGTAGACAAACCCTTTGTCTCAACCAATTATTCCTACTTACACACACAAGTAGTATGCCTAAGGCATTCTTCTCCATCCTCGGAGTTTAAACCCTTCCAGTTCTTGCAGACTATTAACATCCCTTCCTTAGCTGCTGCGTAGCTAAGCTATTTATCTCCATGTTTCTTCATAAACTAATCCCTACAACCCCTTGCGCTAGAATTAATAATTCCATATAATATATTTTGATTCTGGAAAGAAAACATTATATCCAAGGTGGCATCACGAGGAAGATAAAAAAAAAATCACTTTCAAAAGCAAAACCAGACTCAGAAGCAACCTCAAGAGTTAATGCGCCTTTGCAGTAGAAGACAAACTGCAATGGGCAAGTACCTGCTTTCACAAGATTACCATTGTTGCCAAGGTACCAAAGAGGGGAAGAACTGGATTTCAGTGGCTACTTAGAGGGGTCTCCATACAGCCTTATCGTGCTCCACAGTGCTCCTCCATATCCACAATAATTTTATTTTAGGAGTAGGAGCGTGAAGGGGAAGAAACAAAGAAAATGAAGTGCCAGAATTGCCTCCGATTTGTGTAACAGATAAACCTTGTATTTTTAAACCACTGGAACTGTTGTGTATACAATTTGCCTATAACTGACATATTTAATACCTTACAGAATTACTTGTTATGTAACATGTCGTTCAGTCAAACCTTCCAAAAGACGCATAATTATCTTGTTGCAAACCACCAAATAATTGCTTTTTTTTTTTGTACCTCTCCTGTCTCATTCAGTAAGTCTGCTTGAGTTTTCTCCCCACGCAACAGGAAATTGACTTAACTGACGCATTCCATTAACGCAGACAGCCAGCACTCAGTTTTGAATTGCTCCTTTGTAAAAACTCCATGAAATGCTAAAATGAAAGCCCCTGCAGTATCAACACTCTGCAGACTAGAAACAACAAGTTAGATTTGGGCAGATGACTCATTTAAAATGACATTGTATCAAATCCAAGTTGAATTTTTGCAATTCAAAATTATTACTCTTCGCAGATTTAACTTGGCTGAAGGGCAGGTGCTGAAGTCTTTAGAAGCTCTACAATAATCCTAGGCTATGTCTACACTACAGCTTATGTCGGCATAATTTATGTCGCTCAGCGGTGTGAATAAACTAACCCCCCTGAGCGACAGAAATTACACCGACATAAGTGTTGGAATGGACAGCGCTGTGTCGGCAGGAGAGCTTCTCCCACCAACATAGCTACTGCTGCTCGCGGAGACTGGAGTAGTTAAGCCAATAGGAGAGCTCTCTCCCGTCAGCTTAGAGCAGCTACATTAGAGAATTTACAGCAGCACAGGTGCACCAATGCAGCTGTGCTGCTATAAGATCCCTAATCCAGTGGTTCTCAAATTTTTTTTTTCCACGGACCACTTGAAAATTGCTGAGGGTCTCGGCGGACCACTTAATGATCTTTCCAAATGTTCTTTGTACCATTAGCTAACTATCGTAAAGTGCTTTGGATAAAAGCGCTATAGAAAAAACCTTAATAATAATAATAAACATTTTTTGTTCTACACATAAAAGCACACAACTCATATTTTAAAATCAGTAGTCTTACCTTTCTAATATGATGGATGTGCCCTCTCTCCCCCGCCGCAGCAGCCCCTGAGCTGGGGCTGGGAAGGGCGGGGGGTCTCCCCCGGCAGCCACAGCCCTGGAGCTGGGGAAAGTCACCTCTTTCTCTGGCCGCCACAGCCCTACATGTCCCACTTTCCCCCACCCCCTCTTCTCTTCCCACTGCCCCCTCCCACTTACCCCCTATTCCCCTCAAGGCCACCACCTCACCTTACATGTGTGTCTTCTCCAGGGTCCGGGCACCTAATTAGTGGAACCATGCCTGTGTGGCTCCACTAATTAAGTGGGTGGCCCTTCATTCTCTCATTTGCAACTGCCTAGGCGCACACCTTAGAGGGAACTATTGTGGACCACCTGAATGGAGCTCGCGGACCACTGGTAGTCCACGGACCAGAGTTTGAGAACCTCTGCTCTAGTCAGTGTAGCCATAGTCCTACTCTTTCCCTAGGCAACCACCTATTTTACTGATCAAGAATCTCCAAGAACCCAGGAAGTTATTTTTTATAACAGTACAAAACAAAGAAAAGGTTTCTCCCCATACATGCACACTTGTTTATATGCAATATACTATCATCTTCAGTCCACTTCCTCCTCAGTAGGGAGACCTGCAGAGCAGAATTAAAATCTGATTCTCTTCATGAGCAAGAGATGTGGTACTTTTACCAGGCCAGGGAAATGAAAGCAAGAATTCTGGTGTGCTATTCCTGGTTCACAACCCCCTTCTGTCCTAGCCTCCCCAGGTATAAAACACTAACACTCAACTTCCTCTAAAGATGGGTGCTAAGCTCATCTAACCTTCTGTTTTAACAAAAGTAAGATCAGAAGGAGGAACCATGAAATATTTCAGAATTTTATAAGCAAAGTTGCTCCCAAAAGGCAAAGTCCTTATTAAACAGTACACGTACGTTTGATCTTTAGGCATTTATAGATCACAAAACTGTAGCACGTTAATGCTGCAAGGTCAAGTGTGTCGTCAACAAGCAGGCAAGCAAACTCAGCAAAATAAAGGCAGCAAACAATATCTGCCAGCTCCTTTTTTCTCATTTTTCAAGACTAAACCTAAAAGTGAGTAATTTTTTAGAACAGAGAAATTGTCTTCCTGACTCAAAGACTCAGGATCCATCCAGTCTGGTGCCCTGTCTCTGACAGCTCAGAGCTTTGGAGGGAGGTGCAAGAAACTCTGCAGCAGGCAGTTCTGTCCCACAAGGTAAGTTTGAGCCTCTATTAGGTAGAATTTGTCTTATTCCATGAAGACTTGCATCTCCTCCCAGACTTTTGGGGTTTTGGATCTACTATTGTAACTCTGGATGTTCTGGTTTTCATATTAAATGCTTACCTACACAACTGGCTTACTCTTGCCTTCCACTTTCATCAACATGGAGGATTTTCCCTCCATCTACAAAATAGCATGTATCTCAGTCTGATAAGACTAGTAGCACACACTAGCACCAACCACTTGTCTTCTCCAAGCAGAAGATCACAATACCCATGCAAACAGCATACATACATACGTGCAATTGCCATTTCCAGGAGCAGGTAATGGAGAAAGTGTGCAACCAAACTGATGGACAGATGCATGTTGGAAGAGACATTTATAAGCAAATGTGTAACAGCAGAGGCTATGGGGGCCTCCTTTCCACCGCGGGCACCAGCGCCAGGTAGGTAGGGCTGGGGCCAGTCTGTGCTCCCAAGCTTCAGCTATTCTGCCCTGTAGCACTGTGCTGGGGGGGGGGAGGGGAGGGAACCCTGTTCTCCCACGCTGCCACACTCACCAGCCCTGCTTAACCAGTGCAGGTTTGTGTGTTTTGGAGTGCTAGGTAGTGGGGGTGAGGCCTGTGTATGTTGGGGCGCTGGACAGTGGAGGGGTCTATGTGGAGCTCTATGTAGTTGTGCTGGTGGGGGATGTGAAGAAGGGCTGGGTAGTTCAGGATGGGGAAGGGGAGATGTGTGTGTGTTGGGGCACTGGGCGGGGGGTCTGTGTGTGGTGCTGGGCAGTTGTGGTGGGGCTGTGGGTGCAGGGGCATTGGGCAGGGACAGTGGTGTGCATTTGTGGTGGGGGGGGCACTGGGCATAGTGGGTCCGGGTGGGCTGGACATAGGGAGTGTTGGGCGGAGGGGCTGTGTGGCGTGGCATGGCATGGGCCTGTCCCAGAGGGGAAGTGGCATGCTGGCAGCGCAGGGCTGGGCGGGCCAGTGTGCATCTGGCGACTGCCGGTGTGTAAACAGTGCCCTTGCACTGGGCTGGGTGGAGCCTCATTGCCCCTGGCCGGCTCCTCATTCCGGGTACCAACCTTCCCACACCATGCTCCATTGCCCACAGGGAGGCCCACAAAAGGTTAATCCAGCTCTGGCTGCAAGGCACCCGCCCAGCCCAGACACTCGTATCTTCTACCCCCCTGCCCAGAGTCCAACTGCGGCCCCCCACCAGCCCAGAAACTCGCATTCCTCTACTCCCCCAGAGCCCAGCTGTTGGGCACCCCCCAAGCCCAGACACTTTTACCCCTTGCCCTCCCAGAGTCCAGCCACAGGGCATCCCCCAGCCCAGATACCTGCACCCCTTCCCCTCCAGAACCCAGGGATCCAGAGGGAAAAACAACAGCCTGATGCTAGGTCCAGGGCTTACGTGGCATTTCCTGCATGTGTGGCGTTTCCTGCAGGTTGAGCTGAGAACTACTGCTTCCTGGAAACCTCCAACTCCCTTCCCCCTCCCACCAGCAGTGTCCTCTATTTGCAAGCTGGGCTCTGCCAGCCAGCAGCTCTGCAGCTCATATATGTGGGAGAAAGAGGAAATTCTGTGCAGAACATTAATTTCTGCGCAAATTCCGCACTGCACAGTGGCACAGAATTCCCCCAGGAGTAAATAATCTTCTACCCACTTAAACAAGGAAACCTCATTCTATGGATACACTATATGCACAGTGTAACAGATACTGAGTCATTGCTTCAGTTCGTGTCTGTGTGCATTTTTAAAACTAGAATACTTCTGACACAATAAGTCCTTAAATACAGTTTAATTTAGGCACAATACATTTCAATGGAGGACTTACCTAAATCCTTGATAGATATGCTTTTTTTTGTTTTTTTACACACACAAAAAGGACATTTCCCAGTTGGCACTGTTGTCTACAAATCTCATAAGATTCTACATGCAGCATACAAATCATGAAATAAAGCATGTCCCACATAATCAATTGTGGCCATGAATGGGTTCCTTACTCAAAAGAGCCATTGATTTCAAGTGAAAACTTTCCATTTGTTACATGCTTTGAATGTGTAGTGCAATGATACAAAAGAAGGTTGCCCAAAATTTTCAGAAGTCTGTACACTGACATCCGAAATGATAGAATTCACAAGAACTATCACAACACAAGACCAAGGCCTGACCTTTTCAAAAGTGACTAGGGCACCCAAAATCACAACTTGAGACAACTTAAATGGGCCTGATTTTCAGAGGGCAGATGTTTAGAAAACTAGCACCTTGCAGGAAAAACAACATTTACTATTCTTCAAAAAAAAAAAAAAAAAAAAAATTACATGTCCCCTTTGCTATTCAGACATTTATTTCAAAAGTAGCTCTTTTCCTCTTGATACTGTTTCTCCTTGACTCTGACTGGCAATTACAGTCTTGAACTCTTTGGTAATAGTGTCACCTCTCAACACTCTGAGTGAAGTTCAGGAAATCAAGAGGAAGGGAATATGGCCTAGTTAGGGAGAACCACTGATTGACACCACTAAAAGTCGTCAGTCAATTAAACACAGCAAGAGATAGCTTTCCAGTTTGAAAAGTCCCTCTAAAGAAGACAACAGACCCCCATTTTTAGCTCACTATGCAGTATCAACCCACAAACCACATGGTCAGACATAATTTAAGAGCTCTGACTAAAATACAAGCCTTCTGTGAGCCAGCTGCACGGCTTATCAGCCTACTGCTGGAGTGCCATCTGTAAGTCTTGGTGACTTTGTTAGGCATGTTTTGTGTGTGTCAAAAGGAAATTACATGTCCACATTCTCCAGAGAAGGAGCAGAGTGATGGAGGCAGAAGGGATGGGATTACTACAACTCTTACTGCCTATTAGCGAATAAGAACAGATGAAAGTGACCACTAAGTAAGAGCCATGATAAGTCAACAAGTCTGTTCACCCCCTTCCTCAACAAGCCTTCTGGTTTCTTCAGAGAATTAAGTAATTTCAGATAAATAAAATATTAGCACTTTTAGAAATGGCAAACAAACTATTTAATCTTTGGTACTTCTGTCCCTCCACCCCCTCAGCTTTTGCTAGACCTTACTTCACCCTATGCATTAATAAGATGCCATAAGACATTCCTGTATAGCACAAAATTTATGCTACAGTATGTTGCAATATTGTTGCAAAAATGAAACAAATCCTGTAATATGCATAGAATCATGATTTAACTCCTTCAAGACACTTTCCATTAAAAAACTGTCCATCCACACACCTTCACTTGGTGAGTTTTTTTTATGTTATGTATGCATTGTACATGCCATAGTTAAACAATTTCCTCCATCCAGGGTTCCACTTGGCAACTGCAGAAAATTTTCAAAAATTATCTTCAGAGAAATGATCCCAGTCCAATAACCAACAATTTTAGAAAGGTGATCAACAGCACTGGGTTAGGAGGGCATAGAGGAAGATGGGAACTATTAACCAGATCGAGCTATGAGTTTCATTTAAAGCCGTGAAGTCAGGATATATCTAAAATTATTGAGTTTTCAGTAGACACAGCTTTTCATTCGGTGGAATTTTGCGTTCACAGGTCTCAAAACATGGTTCTAATTGATAGATTCTTTACCCTCTCCCATGTCTTCAATGTCACACACTAGGACACCAACAATTTCCAAGCGATATTCAGCTTAAGAACAGTATGAGAAAAATGCTCTGTGCTTCTATTTATTTCTGTGCAATTCACAAATCTTGTAATACATATATTTATATTATAATTGAGCAACACAAAAAACAATTAAAGAACATACTGTTTTCAGGAATGGAAAGAGAATGCATCTGAAATTAGGCCATGTCTACACTTACATTGCTTCAGCTCTGCCGCTGCACTGCATGTAGTGAAGATGCTCTATGCTGACAGGAGAGATTTCTCCCATCGGCATACAGAAAACCACCCCCACAAGTAGCATAAGCTAAATCAGAAGGAGAACTTCTCCCACCAACATAGCATTGTGCACACTAGCTCTTATGTTGGAGTAGCTTATGTCACTCAGGGGGGTGGAATATTCACACCCCTGAGCAACATAAGTTTTGCCAACATAGGCAGGAGTGTAGACATGGCCTTAGTGTTACCTTAATAAGATTCAATTAATTTTTTCTTTTAAGTTTTCAGCTGCTTTCTAAATCCCTTAATATGCCACTCTCCCCACTGGGAACAGGAATCTTAAATGTGATGGCTTCCTTACTTTTTCCATGTAGTGCAGGGAATAAAAACAATGCCTTTCAACCACACATAATATAGTGGTGCAACTGATTCCAGATTGCTGACAAAACCAACAGTTTGTTGCATGAACTTGTTGAGAATCCACCAAGCCACACTTGGATCCTGTACATGGCTGCCAGTCCTAAACAAAGCTGAAGTAGCAACTAAGGCTGAATACCACTTCCTCCCTGCCTCCAAATGAAAGCAGACATTTTTCAAGGATCAAAATGGCAAATATCACGGGGCAACACTTCATAAACATCTGCACACGCTAGGTTTAGTTCAAACGTACACCCTTCCTGGGGTTTGGCTTTACTGAGAACTCAAAACAAAAATGTGAACTTCAGCCTGAGCTCTCTCTGCTGTTCCTAGGGTTTTCCTGCAGAGGCTTCTGCCCCAGACACATTTCCTTCTGCCCAAAAAGCTGCTCACATGTCCCTTAAAGTAAACCCAGGATGGAGTTACTAATCTACACTTGTTTACTGATTACTGTTAAATTACTGCTACATCTCCATGAAGTGTTTCAACACCTGCTAGCAGAAGGACCCTGCCACCTAGCTAAGGAGAGGATCAGCCAAATAACGCTTTTTTAAAAGTGCTATAAATTTTCAATACACACCTAAATAAAACAAAAAGTTTTTAAATCCCTTTTTAAGATACTTGTCTTTACTTTTAAAAGCTCAAAGAATCAAATGATAGTTTGTACATAACTGATAAAATAACTTAGAAGTTATAAAATTTCTACTGTGCAAAAAATTTTGTTCAGTTGAGTAAATTCTCAGTCGCAGTATTTAGTTGAGATACAAGATCTCCGGGTATATGCTCTCAGGTTCCGACTTAGCAGTGCAGCACCATGCGAAAGACCTTTTAGCACTTGAACTATGGTCTGGCACTCAAAACAATAATTGCCAAATCTGGAAGATAGTATCTAGTTTAGCTGAGACTATTTTCATTCAGTCTACATAAGCCACTTTCTTTCTTTTCCATCGAGATAGAATTAAAGTTGTGCTTTCACAGAGATCTTTTCCTCCAAGACTAGTATGTTGGAACTGATCTGATCCTATAACACCAGGATAGCAAATCTCTGAAGGACTGACATCCTGCACGGCTTTAAGGACACTGCAGCTGGTTAATAAAAATGACCATTCTTCATGGTAGTCATGCACACTTGGGCACAAACAACCCAATAGTTTTTGTAGATCTTTACCTAGAAACTTTCCCTGAGAGACTTCTAGCGAAAAGACAACATTCGCTATTATAGCAAGGTAAACCTGAAGTTAGTCTACTATGTAACTATTTCAGAGCACACTGTTCTACCTGTAATTTTATCTCCTTGTTATAAAATGTCACAGCTTTCCCAAAAAAAATAAAAATGGAACTTTAATGAAGATAATCAAGAAACCAAATGTTACACATAACATCGGTAGATAGGCGACTAAAGATATACTTTTTAAACTGACTGGTGCCTTTAACAATATCGCCCAATGTAAGCCATCTCCTTATCTTGCATATCTCAGGAATAGAACTGTGAACAAATGAGTGCTCCCCCTCCTCGCCATCTGCTTCCAGGTAGGTAGAAAAATAGGCTCTTGGGCCACTGCACTAAAAATCTTTGTCTGGGTACCAGCAAAACTTATTTATGCCCAAAAGCCAATGGCCAAAAACTTAATTATTCAAAACAAAATTTAGTTGGACAAGTCAAGCGCATTAACTGGAACACAGCATTGCCTTCATTCAAGCTGTTGTAGATGTTCGATTCCATTCCTAATTCACTATGGTTTTGAGTGATTAGGTTTCCAAAACCTAGGATTTTGCCCAATCCATCATTTTTATAATGTTTGGTGAGAAATCCTCACTTTCCCTGAGAGTCAACGTTACCAAATACAACTCGTCGGTCATATGTCAGTAGCGAGGAAGATTCAATGACTAAACCATAAAGGCATCCTATATGTTGTGAGCACCTCAGAAAATACTCATGGATCTTTTCATCATCCACACCATCTTTTCATCATCCACATTTAACCACCTGTACAGGTGTTCCCTACCATCTGTCTTCACTGCATTGTCAGCTGGAGCATTGAAAATGGAGAGTAAAACTGTCCCAGATACTGCCAACTTATGAGGATGCTGGGACAAAACTTGCACCTGGTGTCAGGGGTGGAATCTTGGTCATTCAAGGCCCCAGAAATAGGCCATCCCTCCCTCCCCCTTTGAATTTTTCCACAGGCGCAGATTCAAGTTTGTCTTCACCTTCAAGTTTTTCCTCAGTTCTTCCCATTGCTATGTGACCTCTCACTTCTTATGTCACAATCCACTTTGCTCTGCCACTAATGCTGGCCTTCTCTACCTACTCATCAGCTTCTTTCACAATCATCCCAGCACCTCCTGGCAAACTGCGCATCCTGCAGGGGACACCCTTTGAATAAATCCATAAAGTCACTACCCTCTCCTCAAGACCCACTTCAATAATGATGCCTTTAAAAAAAAAGTCAGCTACGCTATTTTTTAATTTGGTATTAAATACTGTAGTAGCTGTTCAGCTATGTAACTGCGTGATCTTATTTCCATTAAGCTCATCCCCACTTCCTCATTCCCTGCTTTTGTCATTATTTCAGATTTTACACAATGATTAATAAAGTGTTAAATTCTTTGGACTTGGGTCTCTCTCCAATGGCTTTATATGGCACTTAACAGGGAATCTAGACACTAGTGAAATAAAATATGAAAAAAAGAAAACCAAGGCATGAACTGGTTTTGCTTTGTTCTTCAGCAGTGAAGAAAATTAGGTGTAGTTTAGTTGATGCAACCATAGAAAGGACATCAGTATGAGTCTCTTCTTGTGATGATGCCAACATCATTTTGCTTGACAGAATACAGAAACCAAAATATTATATTTCAGAATAGGGTTAACAGAACTACTGAGAGATTTGTTCCCTCCCAGCTCATCTCAGAGATTTAGAACATAAATGGCTTTGGTAAATGGCAAACATGGCAAGGAAATTTATGAAACATGTTAGGATTAAATCTCTAATATATTAATATTTATACCAGAATACATGAATTGATTAGAAAGTTTTCACCACTGCAGAAGTCCATGTTTTAACCTAACCTACACCTAGCTGCCACTTCAGACAGGCTGCCGGTATGCAAGTGAGAATGCCTTCCCCTCCCACCCACAGAAATCTACACAGTCAGAGGTCCCAAAACAACATTACAAGCGTGTGAGATGTCAACCAAAAGCTTGATTTATTAGAATGGATGTTACTCTTCCAGTTGTTATACTCCACATGGTGGTTTTTGCAGAGACAGAGAAACAACTATCTTGATTTATTTTTCCACAAGTTATCTCCAAGCCAGCTATCACACAGACCAACACTCTCCATCACTAAAACTCTTTATTTATATCTAATCTCCCAAGCCCAGGGAGAGACAGAGGGCTCAATCCTGCTTCCATCTGAGTCAGTGGATGTTTTGCCATTTATTTCAAGAGAAGCATAACAGCTGTTCCAAAAAGAGCATTATTATTAGGTTCTGGGTCATCATTTTTCCTACAGCTTCTAGGCAGGAGTTCCATAGGCTGCTATATATTAACATTTTTTAAATGATTTTTCTATAAGAGTCAGGGAGATAGCTGTATCTTACCCAGTTCATGTATTTCAGTTTGGGTAACTTCAGACACAACTGTGGATCAAATGATTGATTGTTAGGAAGCACCAATTAAAAAAACAAGCAACTGTTATTGATAACCATCCAGAAGTTACGTAACCTGATGTTTGGCTTCTTTGTTTATACATATTAATGAATAAAGGAAGAGCAGGCATGCTGTACTAGTGGCTACACTGAAATACCATTTTTTAATTGAGTCTAATTAGGGTTTGTTTGTGGGGGTTTTTTTTTAAATCTAAAGTGAATGTTTAATCACAGCATGCGCCTTGTTAGAGTATTCTTCCAATGACTTGGCTCCCATAAAAAACACACTGTAACCAACTCCCAGTGATGTCCCTGCAGCTGAGAAAGTCAATTCAAGTCTCCCTTGAAAGGCCAGGCAAAACATCATCTGTGACACACTTAGTACATATTAAATTTCAGAAGCACATTTCAAATACCTGAATTGTATCCTGCAATATACTATGTGATAATCTGAAAATATTTTATGACAAAAAAGTCATTGCATCATCTAACATGGCAAACAGTTACAGAGTGTATGTTGCAAAATATGAAATACTAAATACCTGTGAAATACTAAACTAGTACAGGAACATATATAGTATTGCTAAAGTATCAAAAAATGTAGTTTGCTTCATTCTAGGATATTTACATATCTTAATGCTACATTTTAGGATTAAAAATAGTTTACCTCAAGTATTAAATAGCTGGTTCCTAGAAACTGGTCAAAAATACAGTTTTATGAAATAATTTGAAGTTGTTTTCACTTTTAAGAGTTCAAAGCAGAACCAGGGTTTGGTTTTTTGCCGCCCCCCCCCCCCCCCCCCCGTTTTTTTTTTTTTTTAATTCAAGCTTTTTCTCTACCAAAAGCTTGGGTTTTAGTAAATGAGAAAATTTCTCAACAGCTTTTATAACAATTGTCACAACTTAAAATGTCACAATTTTTCATTAAAACAAAAAGGTTTGATAATGTTAACAATTTGTCAAGAAAATTTTTTTTAAAAAGATCATTTTTCAACAAAAAATTGTGTTTGAAAAAAGTTTATCAAGCAAATCATTTAATGGCTTGCTTTTTTGAATTTTGGTTTTAGCTATCAAAAATACTATTTAACAGATTAATATTTAAATTCCCCAAAAGTGAAGCCTCAAACATTACTGATATTTAGTGCTGATCACACCACAAGTAGTTTTGCTCTATCAACTCATGTAAATTAATCACTGTTTCTATCCTTCCTCCAGAAGCATTTTTACAAAACAACAACTCCTTTGTCTAGGTCTTATAGACCTAAAATCTCAATATCCACCACTAAATATGCTTGCAATTCTTTATCCAGCTGCAATGCCAAGATTCAAACCATGGTCCACTAACTGTCTAGTATGTTAAGGCTGACTTTTTATCCTCCTGATTTAACCAGTTCTATTACAAGTTGATAAAAAATTCTCTCGTTCTGTTCCTCATTAGTCAAATTACATGTGCAATTCTAAGAAACAACAGAAACAAACAATAAGAAAACAGATTTTTTTTTAAATTCACTCTGTCTTTACACCTTAGGGAGAACATGACAAAATTCTTGCACACCTTTCAAGGTGTTCTAAAGCAAAAAATTCAAGTCTGCATGGATTTTAAACACCCAAGTAGTACATTGTTTTGCTGGAGTATTAATATAATGAATTGAAATTTATTTTAAAGAAGAGTAAGATCCATGCATTTAACCAGATATCATTCATATCCCTTGTACATTAAGCATCTACAAGCAGTCATGAGATACCTCAAGTTCAAATCCCACCAAAATGACGACATTTAGCCTTAAATGTGATAAGCAGATGCAGTTATCATACAGATATCACTCTACCTGAAAGACCGGCACCTAGATACAACATACATGGCTCAGGCTTCATTCAGGAGGGAAGTGATGGTATCAGGAAGGAGCAAACATTTCAAGTAGCCAGCCCTGGTGCTGGCCCCAACCTTCATCAAGGGCATCCGCCTGCCAGTTATCAAGACAATGCTGTCATCTTGTACAGCGGTTCCCAACCAGGGATCCACAGCCCCCTGCGAGCTCCCAAGTCCTTTCAAGGGGGCTGCGGGGCTGAAGCCCCGAGTCCCGGTGCCCCCGAAGGGGCTGAAGCCTGGAGGCGCAGGGCTGAATATTGGAGCCTTGATGCTCCCTGTGGGGCAGAAGCCTTGAGCCCACGGGCAGAGTTGGGGACATGGGGGGCACTGCCCCCTAAACTGCAATGCAAGATCATGGCAGTCCCAGGGACATCTCCACACCTCTCCCGAGTCCCCTCCCCATCTCCTCTCGCCGCCCCCTGATCAGGCTGGAGGCGGGAAGCCAGAGCCATGCAGTGCGGGGCAGCTGCTTTTCTGGTTGATGCTATGGAGCAGGCAGTGTTCCTTCCTCTCCTGCTGGTGCTCCAGGTGGAAGCTACTCCTCAGCTCCCAGCCCCCTTTGCTCCCACAGAGGCAGCCGGTAAGAGCCACCCGGGTTGAGAGACCCAGCTCCATGGCTGGCAGACCCCTTCACAAACAGGGATTGCAGGGGAGTCCTCCCAGCACACAGCCCCTAATACCCCTCTCCCTATGCCCTTCCTGCACCCTGGGCTACTCCCCTGCCCGCACACAGCCCCTAGCTACACCTTCCCTACATCCTAAGCTGTTTTCAAACTTTTTGAGCTAAGACCCCCATATTTGAGTTATAATTTTTGGTACCCCCCCACCCCCCAACCCAGACAGGCTGGGTGGCCTGCTGAGGTGAGTCAGGGAGTGGAGGTGGCACTCCCTCCCTGGACCCCACAATGCAGAGGTGGCTCAAGTCCCACGGGCCCCTAAACCCCAAACAGAAGTCAAACTATGCCTATGCCCAAGGCCCCTGCCCTGAGGGCCCCCCCCACTGTGCCCTAGAGTTTTTAAATAGCATATCGAGAGGGGCCTCAGAAGAAAAAAGATTGAGAACCCCTGGTCTGGTATCACTTCAGGTTCACAGAACAACAGAAGTGTAGGGCTGCAAGGGACCTCAAAGGATCACCTAGTCTTGCCCCCTGCAGTAGGCAGGACCAAGTATACCTAGACCAGCCATAACAGATGTTTGTAATTCATTCCGGTTCCTTACATCTCAGGGAGCAGCAGTAGCAAGGAAAGTCTTTTACCACTGTGACACTCTGTGCTGCAAAGCAACACCCTGGCACCCCCATATTCACCGCTGCCATATAATTATGATATAGTTTGTACAAAGTATGCCTTGTGAGGTATCATTCTAAAAGTCTTGATCTGCTGAACATTAATATCTCATTGGATTGTAGGTGCTATAATTGTATGTGAAGTTACGAAGTTTTTCTATGTATGTGTTACTGAAAAATGTTGAAGTTGGAAAAACCCACAACTAGCCTTTCAGGTACAACAATGAAGAAGCTAGACAGTGCTAATGGTCCATCGGCAAAGACAATGGACCACCATGGAATAGGTATGTCCTCATCTGGGAATGCTTCAGACAGCCTATGAATAATGGCTGCTATGACTCAGCAAGTCATGCAAGGGCATGTGACCAGACCACATGACACTCAACTCCATTTTGGTACCCATATTTTTCTACAAACTAGGCTGGGACCTTAGCTCGGAACAAAGGGTTCCCACCATATTGAGAAACTGTGTAAGCTGGGGGATGACATCATGCTTTGTCTTCACTCCCCCACAACTCAACACCCAAAAGAACCTCTGGAAAACAAAGGACTTGGAACAGGGGAGTGGGACACCCAGGCTGCAAAGCAGATGAAGCTTCTGCCTCAGGAATCTGTAAGCCTGCTTGTATCATCAGTCAGGGTGAGATATTGCTAATTCAGATCCTATCTAGCTAGTATATTAGGCTTAGTTTCCGTTTTTGTTTATTTGCTAGGTAATCTGCTTTGATCTGTTTGCTATCACTTAAAATCCATATTTCTGTAGTTCATAAACTTGTTTTAGGTTTTATCTTAACCAGTGTGTTTTTGTGTGAAGCGTTTGGGAAAATCTCAGCTTGGTTAACACAGGCTTGTTGTGCATATTCCTCTCCACATTGAGGGAGGGGCGAACTGGGTAATGATTCATACTGGTCAGGTTATTGACCTGAGCAGGACAGTACAGCTCTGGGGTCCTAGGTATTCTGGCTATAGCCTCTCCATTGGTGGTTCATGTAGCAACTGCAGCTGGATATGTCCCTGCCTGCGTGAATGCTGGTGGAAGTGTAGGACCAGAAGCGGTCTGGAGTTTGTCACAGCAGCACAGTGAGAGAGAGAACCCAGGCTGGTGAGTCAGAGGGCTCAGTGGTACCTCAGTTCCAGGCTGCATCCGGGGGGGGGGGAAATGGGGGACGACGACTCATCACAACCACCTCAAGCATGCCAGCTGATTATGCCCTTTCCTCTCAGACAAGGACCTTGCTACCATGATCTACATATGTGCCCCCCACCCATGGCTGACTTCCATAATTTTCAGGTTAATGGAGTTGGGTTTCAAACCCTTTACATAATTCATACCTGATAAAAATTAAGTAACATTCCCCATATCACATGTCTAGACAATTATATGAAATTTAAGGGATTTCAGAGAAAAACCAAATAGTAAAATATGAACATCTTAGCATTCACTACAGTGTCACTTCACAGAGACCAATTTACTCCTGCCAGTAGTGACACTGATAAGATCACCAAAATATACATATGATGAAAATCTACCAAAAACTGCTGCTTTCCCACACTTAGATTTTCTGTACATCAGCAAGTTTAGATTTATATGGTACTGTATTTAAATAAAAGTCTTGAGCCAATCTTTTTTAACAAGATTCTGCATTTGAAGTGACAGATACAAGAACATTAAAAACCTTACCAGTCAGCTCCAAAAGTACTCTACATAAACCAGCCACAATTAGCGCTAAAGTCAGGGTCTGGCAAGATCACTGCATGATCACTTATCACAGTACCTCATTGAGACCACTACATTAGCACCTCTGCCTGACTAAACAGCAGCCTAGAGAGAAAAGTAACAAATATTAACCTTCAACTTAATATCAAATAGAAAATAGATTAATCTCTCTCATATCAGTGTGGATAAAAACCCAAACCTGAATGGAACATATGATTAAGGTTATATACTGAAGCACACACTTGCTGGAGATTTTCCTGTTTATATCGTTAATGACAGTACAAATCCTCAGTAATCAAAGTTAATGATCCAAAACACAAAGCAGTGGCCTGAGTCTTTTAAACCAGAGTAAAGAAACATGACAGAAAGACCATGCATTTCAGCAAAAGCCTATTTTGGCAAGGTCTCTTCTTTCCTTGCAAGTATTCTACTGCTGAATCTGGCAATACTGACAGTGTCTTCACTGTTTTTGTACTGACTCCCAGAGTTGCTTTGGAATTGGTAACGTTACTTGCCCAGGTCTTAAACTCATGTGATAGTCCAATCATAATTAGAGGCATCACAAAGGAGACTGTTCCACCTCAACAGACGCGAGGAACTGTAGTGGAATAATTTTCCCCCAGTTTACTATGTAGTTTTAAACAAGACTCGACTGTAGTATGATTTTGGTAGAACAATGCCCTATATGACACAACATTTTCATAAAATTCACTGCTGTTTGACAATCTTTGCTGAAGAGAAAATTATGGCCTGACCCCAGAGACTGAATTATTTCTCAGAGTGGGTAGCTTTGCTTGTCAAATTTGAGGTCTAATTAGAGTCATATTAGGGTGATCAAACAAAATGGGGAGTCTTACCTGTTGAATTATTATTGTATCTTAGTATAGTATCCATATACAATAACTGGAACAGTTCACGGTCTCCAAACTTGAGGCAGAATGCATAACCTGCCATAGCTCAGGATTTCTGGCATGCTTTCTCCAGTTTCTCTCTTTTTTTTTTTCCCCCTCCTCCTCCTCTTTTGGAGATTTTCTCTCCCCATCTGATTCTTCCAAAGCTAAAATTAATGGGGTAAGAAGATTTACCTAATTCCCAGCACTCCTGTGAGGTAAGTGCCATTCTACTCAGAAGTTACTACATCAGAATAGTACCTGCTTACTTCACAGATCTGTGCCTTCTATGTACAAGGACATATCTGTTCACTTTCCCCTGCTACTAAAATACTACTCTTTACTGCAAGCAGCCGTACAGACAGGAATCAACTCAGAAAAAACCTACATTTTCTCCCTGGTGAGTAAGTCCATTGCCTGCTTCAGTTCAGCTTTCCTAATCACAGGTGAGTTCACCTCAGCTGTTTATAGTTTGTCAGTTTCACTGGTGCCCACTGGGTTTGGAATCACAACAAAATAGACCACAGCATTGTTAGTTTCACTCTATGGCTGATGGGAAAAATGCCAGCAGCCGTAAAGACCAACTCCACGTTCAGGTTTATTTCAGCGTCATAAAAGGTTACCAAAAGTTTGGTAGTGGTTGTTCTTTTTAAATGAAACCTTACATTTTGCAGAAGTTGATGGCTTAGGCGCTCTGCTCACTAGAGAAAATTTCATCCCCAGTACTGACAAATAGATTTTTCAACCAGTCATATATTGTAGGTCTTGATCATACAAGGTACTGAGTGCTTTCAGTTTCCATTTAGTGCTCCCCCCACCCCCCCCAAAAAAACCCAACAAAACAAAGAAAAAACCCTTAGTTTGGATGGCAACATCTTTTGGAGGTCACAGAAAACTACTCAAAATATCATTTCATACTACCTGATACAGGCTACTTTACAACTCAATTTAGTTAATTGGATGCCACAGAACTGTCATTTCATACAGTGTCAGTTTAAATTTTGTCTCGATTAAAAAAAAAATCCACTAGTAGTTGACTTGATTTTAAAAAGAAAAGAAAAAAAAGGAGTTCCAGAGAACTGGGGTGAGCTATTGCTCGTATAACATTTACCAATAGCAAAGATTATTTCGACAAATTTATATGTAGTTTTTCCTTAACAAACTGACTTGCAGTTAATGATGAGAAGGGGAAAAGTTTAAGTTTGGCAAGGAACTGCAGATAACCTGCATTTGCTCTTCCTCTCCTTTCCAAAATTCCCCTGTGGGACCACAGTATTCCCAAAGAAACTGACCCAAGCCTAGACAGTTTCATTCTTATCATGTAGGGCCCGGAAAAGCTGTGACTAGTATAAAACTGACAAGACTGGAATCCTATCCTTCTGTGTACATAGCATTTCTGTGATCCAGGAAGAGGAAGCATGAAATTGACCAGGCTCCTGTCAGTTTCACTCCAGTATAGCAGCTGAAGCATGACAGAGGGGAGGACAGCATACAGTAAAGGAAAAGGGAGCAGAGGACACACACAAAAGAAGGAAGAGAAATGAAAGTGTTAAAAAAAAATCCCACAAGATAGAAGGGAAGAAAATAGATGGAGAGGAAAAACAAAGCAGAAATTTTACTACTACATTTTAGGTCACAGACTGACAGCTGAGAAACAATGTTTGTGGAGGTTGTGTTTGTTAGATCTTCCCCTATGTTTGTAGAGATGTTTTAATATTCCACACACTCCAGAGAAACAAAAGTGTGTGAAGCACCAATTTGAGGAAGGGAAACTGAGCTTAATATCTCAACTTTAAATCTAATACCATGCATTTCTGAAGTCAGAAAACAATACATTCTGTAATATGCACACACACAAAACTCTAGTATTTACTTGTTTGAAGTAACCACCTGGTTTGCTTTTAAGAGTCAGTTATACAAAGACCTGAATTTTACTTAAAATATATTATTCAGAATATAAATCAATCAATAAGGAATACTGTGCAAAGAGTTTGTTTAAAAAAAAATGATGCAAGTTATATGAAGAGCCTGTTTTCTATCAAGTAACACTATTTGAGCTTACATCATTACAAGGGGGGTTACGCTAGGCCAACTAAAATTACCACTGAACCTAAAACATTACTGAATTACTGAAAACACTTTATGAAAAATCTGGTAACTACTGTTTCATTTGCTCTACTTGCACATAAATAATGCTAAAAAAATCTCTGCATGCTTATCTAACAAAAATGTTTCTTTCCCAAAATAAAACTTGTGAACAGGAACTCTGAATCACACAATGCACACAAAATAAAATATATGAAATTACTCAGACACACCCAGCCTGGTTGGATTTACTGGTACTGGATATTCCTTTGCCAGAAACAACTAGCATCAATAAGTGCTAAAACCTGAACTGATATTTCTGTTCTAGTTTTAATAAACTTTCCAGTGTTTTGAGTAGAAGATGGAGGATGGTGAACATTGACTATAAACTCTATTGCACAGCCCCATTAAAGATAATGAGGGTTTTGCCATAGACTTCAATAAGGCCAGGATTCCACCCTTACAGTTTTAAAAAACAAACACAGCCATGTTATTCTTTTAAGTTTTCTGGGCTGATTCAGATGTTTTCAAACCTACAGTTGTAGGAGATGCCAGGTCACAGAGGCTCCACCAAAATTCCCTTGATGTTTACTAGGACTGAGAAATAGGCAGGAATACCTACATTTTTCTGAATAATTAAGAGTCTCTTCCTTTAATCATGGCTCTGACTGAAAGGTTTCCCACCCCACACCTTACCTTAGATCAGGGGTCTTAAACTCGAATCGCCAGGAGGGCCACATGAGGATTCGTACGTTGGCCCGAGGGCCGCATTCCCCCCCCCACTCCCCTCCTGACCCTGCCCACGGGGCGCAGCAGGGGGCTCAGGGCAGGGGGTTGGGATGCAGGAGGGGTGCAGGGTATGGCAGGGGGCTCAAGTGCAAGAGGGAATGGAGGGTGTGGCAGGGGGTTGGGGTGCAGGCAAGGGGCTCAGGGCAGGGAGTTGGGGTGCAGGGTACAGGAGGGGTTCAGGTTCCGGCCCGGCGCCACTTACCTAGAGCGGCTCCAGGGTGGCAGGGCACGCACCGGGGCCAGGGTAGGCTCCCTGCCTGCCCTGGCCCCATGCCAGGCCACTCTGCTCCGGGAAGTGGCGGGCACGGCTTCCCTGCGGCCCCAGGGAGAGGGGGAGCAAAGAACTCTGTGAGCCGTTCTTGTCTGTGGGTACCTCCCCTGAAGCTCCCATTGGCCGGGAACGGGGAAGTGTGGCCAATGGGAGCTTCAGGGGAGGTAACCACAGGCAAGAACAGCTCACAGAGTTCTCTGCTTCCCCTCCCCGGGGCCACAGGGAAGTGGTGCCTACCGCTTCCCGGAGTGGCGCAGGGCCCTCAGCACCACGGGGTTGGCAAATCCACGGGCCAGATCCAAAGCCCTGAGGGGCTGGATCCAGCCCGGGGCCGTAGTTTGCCCACCCCTGGCCTGGAGGTAGGCTGGGGACACGACGCGCTGAGGAGGGGTCGGGGGGAGAGGGGGACTGCAGGGAAGAACCCCGTCGCGTGTTTGAGACCCCTGCCTTAGACCTTAGTTCTGCCTGTGCTGACGATGCATTGATCGGTCCAGTTCCCCCATTGATTATGGTCGCTCACTACTAACCCAGGAACCTATTCTTGCAACAAAGCCCGTTGCCAACTGTGTCCACATATCTATTCAGGAGACACCATCATAGAGCCTAATCACATCAGGCACACTATCAGAGGCTCGTTCACCTGCACATCTATCAATGTGATATATGCCATCATGTGCCAGCAATGCCCCTCTGCCATGTACACTGGCCAAACTGGACAGTCTCTACGTAAAAGAATAAATGGACACAAATCAGACGTCAAGAATTAGACCATTCAAAAACCAGTCGGAGAACACTTCAATCTCTCTGGTCACTCGATTACAGACCTAAAACAAAAAGACTTCAAAAACGGACTCCAACGAGAGACTGGAATTAATTTGGAAACTGGACACCATTAAATTAGGCTTGAATGAAGACTGGGAGTGGATGTGTCACTACACAAAATAAAACTATTTCCCCATGTTTATTTTTCCCCTTACTGTTCCTCACATGTTCTTGTCAACTGCTGGAAATGGCCCACCTTGATTATCACTACAAAAGGGTTTTTTTTCCTCTCCTGCTGGTAACAGCTCACCTTACCTGATCACTCTCGTTACAGTGTGTATGCTAACACCCATTGTTTCATATTCTCTGTGTATATAAAATCCCCCTACTGTATTTTCCACTGTATGCATCCGATGAAGTGAGCTGTAGCTCACGAAAGCTTAGAGACAAACAAATTTATTTGCGCATAAGGTGCCATAAGTCCTCTTTTTCTTTTCACTAGTTGTAGTTGTTCTTCCCCGCTGATGGCAGCACATTCAATATCTGTCACTGTCATCTGGAAGTTCTTCCCTGGCCTCTCTCATTTTCACTTTCCTCCCACAATGCTTACTTAACATGGCTCCCATCTTCCATTTGGTGTACACATCCCAGCAACCGGAGCCTTCTTACTTGGATCATATTTTCTGACTCTCCCATTTGTTATTTTGTCTTTCCGTTCAACGTATGTCATCCTCAGCCATCTGTGATGGGAAGCCTCCAACCTCTTTGTTAGCCATTGTCATCGGCCAAGTCTCTTCTCCATACAGTAGCGTGCCCAGTACAATCACATGGAATAACGTGACCTTTCGTTTGGTGGGGAGACCTGTTTGACCAAATATTGTTCAGCACTCCAAAAGTGGCGTTTGCTCTTCCTAGTCTCGTAAGAATATCTTTAACACTCCCCAGATAGCAAAACTTATCAGAAGTATCCCATCCACTATCCCCATACCTCCTTTGTATGTCGTCTTCTCCCTCACCACGTAACATTTTGTGCCCCTTTAAAGCCCAAGAAAGGCCTCCGCCTGAGGCAACCTGGAATTACACCACCATATGGGAGGGAAGGATCCAAATCCTTGTCTGAGCACCATGCACAAGAATTTTGGGCCTTGCAGCAGAGGACCAATTGCATGATTCTGCAGATGGCCCCATGCATACCTGAACAAGAACAGTTAGGGCTGGTCTACAACAAAAACTTACATTGGCATAGCTACATCTCTCAGAGGGTGCGGGGGAAAAAAAAAAATCTACACCCCCGAGAGACGTAGCCATGCCAACTAATCCCCAATGTACATAGCGTTAGGCTGATGGAAGAATTCTTCCGTTGACCTAGCTACTGCCTCTTTGAGAGGTGGATTAACTACAGTGATGGGAGAACTCCTTCCATTGCTGTAGCACCTACACTGTAGCTCTATAGCAGTGCAGCTGCACTGCTGCCATTGAAGCATTTTAAGTGTAGACATTACCCATAAGAACATAAGTAGGGCCATATTGGGTCAGACCAAAGGTCTATCTAGCCCAGTATCCTGTCTTCCAACCATGGAAAAGGCCAGGTGCCCCCAGAAGGAATGAAGAGATCATCAAGTGATCCATTCCCTGTCACCCACTCTAGCCTCTGTTGCCAGAAGGTGGGAGACACCATCCCTGCCCATCCTGGCTAATAGAGCCATCAATGGATGGCTATCCTCCATGAACTTATCTAATTCTTTTTTGAACCCTGTTATGGTCTTGGCCTTCGCAACATCCTCTGGCAGGGAGTTCTACAGGTTGACTGTGCGTTGTGTGAAGAAATACTTCCTTTTGTTTTAAGCCTGCTGTCTATAAATTTCATTTGGTGACCCCCTAGTTTGTGTGTTATGAGGAGTAAACAACAGTCCCTTATTTACTTTCTCCACACCAGTCATGATTTTATAGACCTCTGTCATATCCCCCCCTTTGTCGTCTCTTTTCCAAGCTGAAAAGTCCCACGCTAATTAATCTCTCCTCATATGGAAACCGTTCCATACCCCTCATCATTTTTGTTGCCTCTTTTCTGAGCCTTTTCCAATTCACCATGGTACCTCTACCCAGCCCCTTCTCACTCCATTCCCCCTCTCTCGGCCGCTCGCTCTCTCCACCCTCACTCACTCATTTTCACCAGGCTGGCTCAGGGGGTTGGGGTGTAGGAGGGGGGTGAGGGTTCCAGCTTGGGGGTGTGGGCTCTGGGGTAGGGCCAGGGATGAGGGGTTTGGGGTGTAGGAGGGTGCTCCAGGTTGGGACTGAGGGGTTTGGAGGGCAGAAAGAGAAATCAGGCCTGGGGCTGGTGGTTGGGACACTGGAGGAGGTGAGGGCTCTGGATAAGGGATTTGGGGTGCAGGAAGGGGCACTGGGCTGTGGCAGAGGGTTTGAGTGCAGGGTGTGAGTTCTCCGGCTGGGGGTGCGGGCTCTGTGGTCGGTATGAGGGGATTGGGGTGTAGGAGGGTGCTCTGGGCTGGAGCTGTGGGATTCAGAGTGCGGGAGGAGGATCAGGGCTGGGGAAGGGGGTTGGGGCATGGGAAGGGGTCAGGGGTGCAAGCCTCTGGCAGCTTCTGGAAGCAACATCATGTCCCTCCTCCGGCTCTTACAGGGAGGCGCAGCCAGGCAGCTCCATGCGCTGTCCCGTCCGCAGGCACCGCCCCTGCAGCTCCCACTGGCTGTGGTTCCCAGCCAATGAGAGCTGCAGAGCTGATGCTTGGGGCAGGGGCAGTGTGAGTGCATGGAGCCCCCTGGCTGCCCACTCCAGCTCCTAGGCGGAGGGGGACATGTCGCTGCTTCTGGGAGCCATGGCAGGCAGGGACCCTGCCTTAGCCCCGCTGTGCCGCCGACCAGACTTTTAATGGCCCGGTCACCAGTGCTGACTGGAGCCACCAGGGTCCCTTTTCAACTGGGCATTCTGGTCAAAAACCAGACACCTGGCAACCCTATACTGAAGTTAGGCTTACTGATCTGTAATTATCAGGATCAGCTCTGGAGCCTTTCTAAAAAAATGTCGTCACATTAGGTATCATCCAGTCATCAGGTACAGTAACTGATTTAAATGATAGGTTACATACCACAGTTAGTAGTTCAGCAATTTCACATTTGAGTTCCTTCAAAACTCTTGGGGTTTTTAGCCATTTATAATCTCTTGAAAGCTAGAAGGTGAAGCTCCTTACCTTAATTTTATTTCCTCCCATCAGACAAATGTAGTAGTTCATAACTACAGGATTGCTCAAAACCATTTTAAAATATATGTACAGCACTTTTTGGTGATTGGTGATTGTGTGTGATAAACTGTATTTAACAGGCACCTCTGATTTTCTTTCACCTGCCCTCTGTCCACTAATCCAGTTTCACCAGGATTTAGTCCAAACCCACAGAAGACTTCAAACAACTGCCATTTTTAAAAGAAATCCTGGTATCTTTTCCTTTTCACTCCATATGAGTTTCTCCATTCTCCACCTCCCTCATCCCAAAAGCCACATTGCCCGTGATCCAGGACTGAATATTACCTCTCTATGACCAGTGACAGCTTTAAACAAAATATTCTCTAGCCTCTTTCAGTTATAATAATCTTAGGTCAAACATTTTCTGATAGAAGTGCAATTAAGTTGATATGCCTTTAAATAAGTTTTTACTGTGTTACTATAAAAAGCACATGCATGCTGGAAAGACAAAGAAAACTTTTTTTTTTGTTCTTTAAGAATGGAAGATATTACGTCTTTGCAGAATTGGAAGTCCATGGCTGACAGCCCAAATCTGTTTCCATCTTTCAGCATAAGGACAGGATATAAGGTCACTGTCAGCTTTTAATTGAAAACATTTTCAAACCAGACTTCTGACAGGGAACAGGATTTTTATGTCTTCTTGTGCCGCATGACTTCTATCCCAGCTATAACACATGAGCTTCCCTGATGCAACATTAATTCCAGATTTAAAATGAGTACCGAGTATGTGCACTTGGGAAAGTTAAGTAACTGGAAGCAAGGGCAGCTGACATGCAAGCTTCCCTTTTTGCCCCACCAATATTCTTATCTCAAGCCTACAGGGACCGCCTCAATAAATGCTCCATTTTGGTCTCCAGACACGGCCAAGTTGTGCCAAACCACGTGCGATGGTTGTGAGATTTAGAGTGCTGCCCATGGGAAGCTGTACACACAAAACTCATTTCATTTACAATCAAAAAGTTTAAGCCATAGTCAGAAACACAAAAGGAGAGAGTGTTTCAACCACTCAGCCACCCCGTTCTCCTTGGAAACTTTTACATCCCAGTAAACAGAGGCCAAAAATATCATCTTGCTATACTGTAAGATCAGAACTTACTATACTGTAAGTTAAGTCTGCTGTTCTACAAAATCTTTTGTTTTGAAATTCTCAAAACTATCTTCAGTCTTTTTTGAGGGGGGGGGACGGGACCACCCCTTTTTCTGCTACAACACACACACACCCCCTCAACAGCTTACCTTTTTAATTTAGCAAGCAACTAGTCCTCAATCAAGAGCACCATCCATGAAAGTCTGATTTCTAAAACAGCTGTAAGCATTGAAAATTGCAGCATACTGAGCACGAGCAATAGAAAGTGTCATTATTTCTAAATTATGCCCTTCTATGAGATGATCTGCACATGTTTATATTATTTTCAGATGTACATTAATAGGCACCTAACAGCTTTAAACTTGGGCCCTCTTGACCCCTCATTTCTCTTTTAAAAAAAAAAAGTGAGCATTCGAACATGTTTCATTCAAGTGTCCCAATTTCTGCTGTTTAGCACCTCAAATATACTGGAGCCTCCAGAGAAAGGGAACTCTGAAATACAGATGACTAAAGTTTGGGTCTAAGTTTGCTTCTTTGCTAATCTGCTACCTGAGTGCACAGGATCCGTTAGGACTTCTCCCCACTTCATGGAGAAAAGTTAATCCCTAACTTTTGTAATAATTAAATGGCCAAAAAACCTCCCTAAACACAGAATTAAGGATTCTTACTGATAGTGTTCTGGAAGGGCACGAGCTGAGTTCAGCAAAACTCAAACTTCTGAAAACCTGGAAATGCAGAGTTATGGTACACATAACCACATTAACTCTGCCCCCTGGACCTGGCAATAGCCACCGGGAATTATCTGCATGCACTCCAGCTGCATTCAGGGTGTTAAATGTAGCTGAACTGAATGGCGGAAGCAATAGTTGGGGCAGGTTAATGGAAGTGCATTTGTGATATGAGGAAATCTGGGGATTAGTTTGAGGAGGATTGCCAAAACCGTGACATGAAGAGATCTGGGCATGAGGACCCCAATGTGTGGGAATCAAAGAAAAGAGGTGCATGTGTATTTTGAGGTTCCAATCTGCATCATGTCAACACAGAATTGTGCAGTCTGGGTCAATAGCAGGGCCCTGGGATCTTCTTGCCATGGATATTGTCATTAGTTAGGTGGGATATTAAACCACAGACTGCTTTAATGATAGCTAGAGAATGATATAGGTTTAAGTGATATCCTATGTGCAGTTGTGATGGGGCTGTAAAAGAGCGTGAAGTGGCTGTTAAATTTTACAAGTGTGGTATTTTGTCAGGGGGAATAGGCTCAGTGTTTGAGTGTAAACCAGATGCAGGTAGCATCTGTGTGTTGTACTGAAAAGGAGAGCGAGTATGTGTGGTATAGGGTATTGCTCAAAGAGGGCAGAGTTAAAGTCGGGTGAGCATTTACCATAACTCTCTATTTCCTGGTTTTCAGAAGTCAGAGTTTTGCAGAAAGTAAATTAAGAAAAAGTAATCTACACTTTGATACTTCAACTGTAAGCAAGTTGCTCTAAAGAACAGTTATTATCTTGTAATAAGCTTCTTGTACAGTTTATGTGGTACGTTTGCTTTAGTGGCTCTTCAACTATTAAAGAATGAATGTCACTGACCATCAGAAGACTTTGTACCCAATAAGAAATGCTGAAGCAGTGTTACATGTCAGGCAATTCTAAGAGAAAACTCAAAGTTTACTGCATATTAATAGGGGCATATGACCACCTCTCTTGTTTTCATGCACTCTTTAGTGAAACCAAAACCAAAGATTAGGATAGGGAACAAGGATAAGATATCATTGACAGATTCCTGTATTGGTCTTCAGACTAACTTTATTTTTGTTATTGCAGTGTTCTTAGAATACCCCCAACCCTTTTAACATTAAAATCATCACAGTGAATGAGCCATATTTCCTCTGAGTATTAGCTTCCACTGGCTAGACACTGGTTTAATTATAAAAACAGCACCACAAATATTATGTCCAGAGGCCCCGAGACATTGCAATTAAAGGCTGCTAATTAAAAGAGAAGTCACACTCCACTTACTGTCTAAAGTCATAAGGAGCTAAAAATATTTTTACTATCCTCTAGAAAAAGAAAGCTTTGACACCTCCCTGAAGACATCATACCTAAACTCTATTCTACATATAGCATCTCTGAAATTTACTGGACATTTTCAACCTTCATAGGAGTCCAACCAACTGTTTAAAATAAGCGGAAAATCCCCCACCAGCTGCAAAAGGAGTTGGATCAGACCTTAAACATGCAATACCACAATATGAAGTATTAATAAAGATATACACTGTACAAATGCACAGAGAATCACCAAAAAATGGGTAACCCTCCCATCTGTAAAGGTTTTTTTAAATATATCCAACACTTACAAATACATCAGTCATTGCTACTTCAATTTTGCTAACCCTTCATTAAAAGAAAGTCAGCCTTTCCTAAATGTCAACTTTGGCTGGTCCATTGCGTGGTTGGTTAAGGCAAGTCTTACGGTTTATTATGCTATTATTATCACCTAAGAAGGTGTTTAAATAAAAATCTTAACTTTGATTTCAACAAAAGCATACATCAACACAAGGTGTCTGTTTTATGAAATGTCATCTGTTGAGCAGGCACAAGTGTCTACTGACAAAAGTGATACAATAAGAAGTTTGTGTGTATGACACGTCTTTGTAATATAATTTAACAACTACATTAGTTTCATTTAAACCGCATTTAAGCATTGACAAAATATTAACTTTCCATATAAAGTATGAACAGTAATCAGCTTCAGACAGTTGTCATCTCACTGCTAGGTTTACATTTTTTGTTTTAAAAATAGTTGCATACTAGACAAGGTTTTCTAATTTCAGCACTTTGTGGTTCCACACAGAAAACAAAACAATACATCTGGAATCCTGCAAATGCTATTACAAATTGATGTTGTGACATTTCCAAGTGTCAATACTATTCAGAATATCCAAGTATCTTTTGTTAAAAAACACAACCATAACAACAACACGCATGTACAGACTGCCCAACAATCCCTCCAGAAGCATGCAAGTTGTGGGAAATGTATTCACTGCATGGATTCCAAGAGCACATCAGCGTTCAGATGACATCATAGAAGACCGAAACACCGGATTACCAGACAGATTTAGAAGGATGGGGGGAAACTGACACCACTCCATATGAATTGCATCCTCAATTCTATGCTGATAGGCAGTCACTCAGCTACCTTGCTTTAAATAAAGCTGTCTGCTCATTTTAAGAAATTATGCCTTAACATTAAAAAAAAAAAATGTTTTCCAAAAAACCTTTTGGGGAGCACATTCTCTTTTTAAATCTCCAAAAAATATTTTGAAATTCCCTGTATAGAGCTTTTTTTTTTTTTTTTTTTTTTTACAATGACTTGCTTTCAGTCTTCCCAGTACACAAGGCACGAGGGTTTTGGCACAGAAGAACAGGAATGACCATATTCAAGTGTAGTTAGATACTGTTTCTCCCCCCTCTTACACCTTTAACATAAGCCCTGTCATCTCCGGGAGAAGGGAACAAACCTGTATCCCAAAAGTGCTTGCAGTAATGCTATAAAATGTTTTTTTAAAGTGAAGTATCCGTCACAAAATAGCCTAGAACAACCAACCTCACAGAGGCCTTTGGTACATAGCACAGAACAAATTAGAGCCCTGGCAAATTTTGCCATGAGTCCTCAGTACAAAGAAGCCTCCGTACAGCACTACCCGTAGGGACCACACCTGCAACCACGGGCAAGGAAACCCGGCACAGCATTGCTCTGTGCAAGGCAGAGGAGCCCACGGATGGGGCCTCTGCTCCCTTTTGTTTCCTCACCTGCCATCGGGGAGCCCAGGAAGCCCGGCACGGACAGCAGCAGAGGCAGCAGCACCGGGAGACCCGCTCGCAGGGCCGGGCGGCGGGCGGCGCACCCAGGCTGACCCGGGCACCAGCACACCAGCGTCACCAAAGCAACCATGAAGCATGTCATCCCATCCATGGCAAAGCGCAGCCTCAAGTCATCGCTGCCCCGCTGGGCATCCCCCGAAAGCCAGGGCTGGGCTGACCCCGCGGCTCCTCCTCGGCACATCCACCCCGCAGGGCTCACGTGCATGGGGCGGGGGCTGCAGCACCCCCTGCCCCCGCCCCCCCAAGGTAACCGGGGCAGCTGCCCGGCGCAGGGGCGGTGGAGAGCGAGGCGGGGTCTCACAAGGGGAAGGAGAAGGGGGGTAGCACGACAGCCCCGGGCGCAGGCGGCGAGCGCTCGGAGCAGCGGGGCAGCAATCGCCCCGAGGGCAGAGGGGCTCCTCCTGCCGGCCGGAGCTCCCGGTGCCAGCCGCTGCAACGAGGCTCCCTGGCTCCTGCTGCTGATGGCCCGTCTCGGCTCCTCACGTGGGTCGGGGCGGCGGCGGCTGCTCTGTCCCAGCCGCCGCGGCGGGCCCCAGCTCCTCCCGGAGACGCGCCGAGATCCCGCCGGGGGCCGGCCCAGAGGCGGGGAGCGGAGCGGAGCGGGGCGGCCCCGCACCTGCGTGCCCGCGTGAAAGGGAGGAGGAGGAGGAGCGCGCGCGTGCCCGCCCGCGTTCTGCGCCGGGCCCGGCTCGCGCCCCGGCTCCCCGCGCGCGCGGGCACAACGCAGAGGCAGCCAGGGCTCCCGCGCACCACCGGCCCGGGCAGCCTGGCGCGCGCAGGGGGCGGGTCAAGGCCCACATGGGGGGGAGGGAGGTGTGCAGGGGCGGGGCCGGAGGAGGAGGCCTCTGACGTCGCCAAGCTTCGTCTCCTGTTGCTGTCGTCTTTGGAATTGTTCGGGCGGTGCGCAAGGAGCGCTGCCCCTTCACAGCGTGGGTGGGTGGGGAGGGAGGCAGGTGGCCCCAGTGGAGTTCCCACTCAGCTCTAAGGTGATGGGAGGTGAGAATCGAGAAGCAGCTGTCTGGCCCTCCAGGCTGGGATAGGGTGTTAGGCTGCCCGCCTGTCCTCGAAAGAAGAAGTTAACTTCCAGAAACATGAGGGGGGCGGGCCTGGGCTATGCCAGAAACGTAGGTTGCTCTGGCTACTACAAAAAACAATGAGGAGTCTGGTGGCACCTTAAAAACTAACAGATTTATTTGGGCATAAGCTTCCATGGGTGAAAAACCCACTTCAGCTGCAACTGCTTCTGGCTACGGGGTTACTCGAGGGTGGTTCCGTTGACCTAAACCCCTGGTGTAGGCAGGGCTAGGTCAGCAGAGGAGTTCTTCCATCAATCTAGCCCCTGACTCTCAGAGAGGTGGATCAGCTACTGTGATGGAAGAATAGGGGAGGGATAGCTCAGTGGTTTGAGCATTGGCCTGCTAAACCCAGGGTTGTGAGTACAATCCTTGAGGGAGCCATTTAGGGAACTGGGCCAAAAATTAGGGATTGGGCAGTGGATTGGACTAGATGACCTTGTGAGCTCCCTTCCAACCCTGCTATTCTGTGATGTCTTTGAATCATGATTGGAGAACTAGAGGTTAGAGAGTGGATGGGTGAGGTTCTGTGGCCTGCAGGGAGGTCAGATTAAGTGACCATGAAAGTATCTGCACTAGAGCAGCACACAGCTGCTGTGCTAGTGTTGTGGCTGCAGTGTAGATGTGGCCGTAGTCGTTCCAACAAACACTGGGATACACAGGGATGGCGAAGCCTTGTTCATCCCTTAAATGGTGTCTTGACCGCACCAGAAGGATTCATATTCAGAAAACACAAAACACTTTTTGGTGGTGGAGTTAGTAGTTGCAGTCGCACAACCATGCCTTGTGGGCATCATACTCTTCCCAAAAGTAAGAGCTTAAATCCCTCAACCCAAATGTCAAAAAGCAGGGAATGTTGAGTGAAAGTCATTCTACTGTCCTGTACAGCCATATCTACGTCCCATACAGAATTTTAGAATTGAAATTATAAACATCAAACATGGGGGAAAACCAACATAAGAATGGCCATACTGGGTCAGACCAAAGGTACATCTAGCCCAATATCCTGTTTTCAAACAGTGGCCAATGCCAGGTGCCCCAGAGGGAATGAACAGAACAGGTAATCATCAAGTGATCCATCCCCTATTGCTCATTCCCAGCTTCTGGCAAACAGATCCTAGGGACACCATCCCAGCCCATCCTGGCTAATAGCCATTGATGGACCTATCCTCCTTGAATTTATCTAGTTCTTTTTTGAACCCAGTTATAGTCTTGGCCTTCACAACATCCTCTGGCAAGGAGTTCCACAGGTTGACTGCATTGACTATGCATCTTTAAAGGTTACATTTATCTGACAAGACACCCACACAACCTTAACTCTGCCCTCGTAAGGAAAACCATGAGAAACTCCCAAGAACACAGTACCTTACTCTCACTAACAAAATTAAAAAGGCCATTTCACCACAGCTTCTGATAACAGGAGTCCAATAATAATCTCAGTATAGTCACAGAGCAAATACAGCTGTCTAAAAGAGATCATGTTGGAACACTGAGCTGCCTCGCCTTGTTTCAGCTGCACAACCACAATTAAACAGGTTAACAATGTATCAGGGGATTTCCTAATGTTATTTTCCAATAGTTGACACTGTATGGGTAGAAATTTCCCAAGTGGTACTGTTGCAAAGACACTTGAAGCCTGGAAGCTCAGAATTTTGAGTAAAACACCCAGAATTCAGTGAAAGAGAAACATTAATACCCCCAGGAAACCTGCCACACTCATTTATTACGTTGAACATGGTTTGGTGGAAGGGGTGGGGAAATCCTGCTAGAAAATAAAAGAAAGAATTTTGGTCCTCTAATTGTCTTGCTTACTGTACCCAATAGCTAATGTAACGCCAATATTTAAGAAGGGCTCTAGAGGTGATCCTGGCAGTTGCAGACCAGTAAGTCGAACGTCAGTACTGGGCAAATTAGTTGAAACAATAGTCAGACACATAGAACATAAATTGTTGCGCAGAAGTCAACATGGTTTCTGTAAAGGAAGATCATGTCTTCCTGATCTATTAGAGTTCTTTGAGGGGGTCAAACAAACATGTGGGCAAGGGGGATCCAGTGGACATAGTGTACTTAGATTTCCAGAAAGCCTTTGACAAGGTCCCTCACCAAAGGCTCTTAAGTAAATAAAGTTGTCATGGGATAAGAGGGAAGATCCTTTCATGGATTGAGAACTGGTTAAAAGACAGGGAACAAAGGGTAGGAATAAATGTAAATTTTCAGAAGGGAGGGGGTAACTAGTGGTGTTCCTCAAAGGTCAGTCCTAGGGCCAATCCTATTCAAACGATTCATAAATGATCTAGAGAAAGGGGTAAACAGCAAGGTGGCAGAGTTTGCAGAGGATACTAAAGTGCTCAAGATAGTTAAGAGCAAAGCAGACTGTGAAGAACTCTCTGGTAGTTTGATCTCTATTCTCTTCCATATAATAGTTGGTGACTTTGCTAAACATGTATAGAATTATTTTCAGTTTCTCAGTATACATGGATGATAGGGCAACTTGGTGTCCTGTAATAATGTATGAATATTATATGTTCTGTCTGTCTGCCTGACTTTTGTAAAGGAGGTACTCTATGGATGAGTCATTAATTCAAGCAGGGGTTGGCTGTATATTGGAAAAAAAGACAGTAGCGTCAGATTGCCCCTCAGGTGTAGGTAAATGGGTGGCTATGCCAGCATTCATTTTGATGTCCTGCTTCTGACCCCCATTGAGCTCAGTGGAGCAGTTTGTAAACAAAGAAGAACCAGAGAGCTGGAAACCTAAGACAAAGGGCTGAGGGTTAGGGGGAGTCAAGTGACATTCTTGAAGGAGAGGGGTTGTGTAGAGTTGCTGGTAAGAAGTGGTTCTTACAGACACACATCCCAGAGGTCTGGGTTCTGGACTAATGAGGGACCTGCCTAGGGTCTCTGCCAAGGGATGGCATGGCAAGCCTGTAGGTAAGATAAACATGCATACAGGTCTTTAGTGTATTAAAATCCTCTCTCTTATTCTATGCTTTGTTCCTAGTGCAGAACAACAATATTTTAACAGCTACCTGGGTCACAGTACTTACCATTGGTCACAGCTCCTGAAGGGAAGATCCATTCAGATGAGTGCAAGGTACAGTAGCCCAAGGCCTAGTCTAAGAGTAGAAACCTATGAACATCATTTATGACATCATAGAAGAGATTCAAACTCAGAGCCTAGTTCTGATTTGACTTGTAGTAAACAAGTATAACATTCATTTCAGCACAGGTATTCCAGATTTACAATAGTGCGAGATCAAAATTAGGACCGCGAGGTTGAAAGCTTGAAAGTTTAGTAATGGAAGCTGAGGATGAGGGTGGCTTATTGGGAAACTAGTTTGGGGAATATATGGACTTATTTTGTAAAGAGGAAAGGATTTTTTGGCTAATTCTGCTGGGTCACTTCCATAACATGTCTATTTTCCCCCTGGTTTAGTAACTTGGAATGAAAAGACTACTTAAGTGGCCTAGAAATGACACTTTCTAACGAACTTAGATCCCCTTTGCCCAGAGAAAAGCTGAGTTATTATATTAACCTGCTATTTTGAACAGGGTTTTTCTTTTGAAGCAACAGCAGCTGTTACCACAGCATCTGACTTCCCGATTGGAAGGAGCAGGAGAGACACGTAGCCCAGAACCCACCTAAGTGTTGCTTCTGGAGTTAGCAAACCAAGATGCTGCAGAAACAAAAAGTAATTACTCAGTATTGATTAAAGAAAAGGAGTACTTGTGGCACCTTAGAGACTAGTATGCATCCGATGAAGCGAGCTGTAGCTCACGAAAGCTCATGCTCAAATAAATTGGTTAGTCTCTAAGGTGCCACAAGTACTCCTTTTCTTTTTGCGAATACAGACTAACACGGCTGTTACTCTGAAACCTCTCAGTATTGATTGTGGTTGATATGGGTCTTGCTTTTGCACATACCCCACCCCCAGCATACAACTAGTTCTGTAGTGAATAGCTTCATAGGGAGTATCTGGGAGCTTAGGGCTCATAAAAGGATGGTCTCCCAACATACACTTCTCCCTCCCACCAAAATAAATGTTAATGAAGGAACTGGATGTGTGAAAGGATTGGTAATAGCTTAAAGAACTCTCCATCTTCAAGGTCACCAATAAAACTAGATGAAAAAACTTTTCATCAAAACATCTTTACAACAGAAAATGGTTTTTCAATAAAATGGAAACGGTCATGAACTTTCAGTTTTCAGCAAAAGAAACTTCAGGTTTTCATTGAAAATGTCAAAAAAATAAGAGATTCAATTTTTAAATGAATTTTTTTTCCCACTGTGGGGAGGGAATTATAATTTCCCAAACAGCCAGTGCCCAGGTTGAATCCCAGATCTCCCCAGCTCCTCTTATCCTTCCCCAGCATTGCTCTACTTCAGGTACCTTGCTCTCAGGCAGATAACCGTTCCCACTCCAGGCCTAGAATAAGACTTCTACAGCTTCTGGCCCACAACCCTCTTATCAGGGCCAGCTGGACCCTGACTGAGCTGTCCACACCTGTGGTCAGCTACAAACTCAGGGTCTCACTGCTTTTCCCAGCCACAGCCCTCTCCAGGACTGCTTTTAGCAGCTGCCCCACTCCAGGCCCCAAAACAGGACATTAGCACTCAGTTCCCATCCCAAACCATCCATGCTCCCATTGCCCATGGTCACTTACTTCCCCCTCCCCAGAATCCTTCCATCCTGCTTATCTCTAGGTCTCCTTACAAGCCCTCCCTCACAGGTTCTCCCTGGGTTGTTTCCCCAGTATTCTGGATGGAGAGCCCTACTCCAGGTCTTACATTATCCCCAGTCTCTCTAGACTAGTGGTTCTCAAACTTTTGTACTGGTGACCCCTTTCATATAGCAAGCCTCTGAGTGCAATGAAAGCATAACAAAGTGCATCTATTCTCAGTCCTGCTTGTTTGGGACAACACAAGTAGGCATTTGCAGGATCAGGGCCTAAGCATGTTAATCGTTAATGTAAGTAGATCTAAGAGCTTGAGATTTACCTGTTTTAAAAGTTAGAATGGCGTGCACACAGGCCAGCTCTAAAACTCTCATCCAGTAGGGATCTATATTTTCAACTGCTGTTTCTGAGTTGCCTGGAGTAGTCTGGCTGAGCCACATTTGCAACTGCAAGGTAATAAGGAAGGGGCTGATACAGTCCCTTATTACAGAAATTTTTCAGCTGGGCCATGGGGGAGTCACAAAAGAGAATAAGCCTGTCCCATGTGAATAGTTAAGAAGGCACCAGGTGCAACTTCTGCTGACATTCAAAGTCATAGCTAGAAGGTTTACTGAAATGAGCAGCTGCATTCTCTGAACAAAAAGGCTTTTCCCTTCTGATTCTTTTCAGTGATATTTTACACAACATACAATTAAGGTCAGGTAAAGGACATGTTAATTAATGTCCCTCTCAGTGAAAACTACATTTTAGGCACTAAATTCTATATGGTTATTGTTTCTGAAAAAGTTTCACTTTTAAATTCCATTTGAGTCACCAATTCAGGGTCAGAATTTCTCAAAATAGTATCTGGACACGGTTCCATGTTTTTAATAAATGTTCTCCATGCAACTAGTGTTTAGAGGTCTCAAAGCTTAGACCAACTCTGCATCCTTTTAAAAACATTCATTGTATTTTATTCACTGGAAATATTTTACTTCATTTTGTGGTGTTACGATTTGCAAAAATTACACTAATAGCCCAATTTTATGTAATTATACTAATGCAAAACATTGTTAAATTGAATCCCCATTACCTACATCCTAATTCTCTGGGCTGCCTCACTTTCAGATTATGATCTAAAGTCTGCACATGAGAGAAAATGCTGTTATTGTAACATGAAACCCTTTCCCCCGTTATTTTTCCACCGTCTTTCACCACACAAGCTGTTTTTATTGTCTGCAGCCAGAGGCACACTGAAGAAATCCAATTTAGCATCATAGGCCTGCAGTGCATGTATTTTAGATAGGTTTTCTGTTGAATTATTGTGGTAACGACCCAAATCCTCTTGCACCATAATTGCATCTATAAATGTCTCTTGTGCTGCATATCTAAGACCAGAGTGTGGCTGGCCCTGCTTGGGTACATAAGGGGAGGGAGGAGAAAAGGCAGAGGGAGCATTTTCCCACTTTTATGCACCTGTGTAGGGGCCAGCCACAGTGGCTATAGCTATGCTCCAGCACAGAACTGGTACAGTCTCAGGCTAACTGCCCAAACTTGGACCCAGGATGTCAGGCAGGCTTGTACTCGGATTGCTAGCCTTAGTCCCTGCCCACACTGCAGCATACACCCTGCGATTTTTAGCATGCTAAATTAAGCTGAGCTAGCGCAAGTTTGTTTACCGTGCTGGGAATCACACCTCCCAGTTGCAATGTAGACATACCCAGTGTGGCTTTGGAGTGCAGGCAATGCACAAGGCTAGCACTGTGGTGATGCCAGCAGTATTGCCATTCCCAAGTCTTAAAAAATATTGAGAAGTGCTTAAAAATAATAAATGTGGGCTCTTTTTTGTTTAACATCTGGTTTTTGAGCCTTTAGGGTTCATGTTTTCCAGCTTTTCTCCAAGTTCATGAGGGCAAAAAACTTAATTTTTCTTAAATGAAAGCTCAGATTCTCTCAGAGTCACATGATTCTAGGATCTGGGACTTTCAGAAAAAACAGCAAATATCACAAAACTCATGAGAGATGGCAGCACTGTGCTAGTTTCCCCCCAAATAAAGTTAGGAAGCAGTCCTAACCTGGCACATGTGCTGCCTTTTGAAAGGGTAGGGGGACTTCCACTCCAATATGCACTTTCCTGATGCCCCAGGAGGATTCCTGGCTGACTCCCGCTGCAGTCCGTCTATGTCTGCACCCCTTCCCCAGTGCGTGGCTGGGCTTTAAAGGGACAGTCCAGCCACAATGTGCACAATCCTTTAGTTACAACTGTTTGTCATAGCCTACATACCTATTATTTGACTTCACACGTGTGCCATTTGAATGCTGTTTTGGTCTTCTATCTAGCCCATATATGCTTACAGGCATCCATGCAGGATTCTTTGCAGTGTATGACTTTTCACTCTGGGTGGGGCAAGATCCGCCAAGAGCTATGAGAATCCCTCCCTCCTGCCACCTGTACATTACTGAGCCCTTGCTAGCTCATAAAGTGAGAGAAAACCTGGGCACCTGCATGTCAGAGGTAAGTAACAGACAAGTTTACCAAGCTTGACCTCAACCTTGTATTTTTCCCATTAGTTTTATATTTAATGACTGAAAGCCTCCACTCTTCTACTCTTCATCTGTATGGTCATGGTGCAAACACAAGTGCACCATTCATACAGGTTGTTAATTCTTGAACCTATACATTAAACTAATGCAGGAGTCATCACGCAGAATTAGAGATGACCCTGAACCAGAATCCTGGATCTGTACACTCAAACACTGTCTGGGGGCAAAATGGGGATTATAATCCAAACCTGGATTCAAGTTTTAGAATAGGGATAATGGGCACACTGGAACCCAAGGCATGGACAAGCCCAAACTTTGCAGAAGGAGGGAGTTGAAATCCAGATCTAAATTTTTCAGATTCAGCCCATCTCTAATCAGAATGCTGTTCCAAACCAATCACTCGCCTAGGAGTCAGTCTCCCAAACACATCCTGTGATGAATTCTTCTGCATCTGGGATTTCAGATGCCCAAGGACATGAGCCAGGTCCTGTTGAAGTTAATGGGAATCTTTCTGTTCACTTCAGTCTGAGCCTGATAAAGTACTTAACCTATTGTGGAGTTTCAGTTAAGAACTGTACGTATCTCATGATCTGTACAGACCATGGGACTGTTGCATTTTATTATGCTGAAAGGAATGTATTATCTATCTCTGAAGAAGACCTCAGAAGAACTAAAATTAACCCCTAGAGCTGGTAAGAAAATGAGGGTTTTTTCTGTAGAAAATTTCAATTTTGGGGGTAAAAATTTGAGTACCAAAATAGTTTGGCCAAAAATTGAAATAGTTTGTTTCAGAAATGCTGCCAAGGTTCCTCACGGGAGTTGTAGTTTGGGTCCTCGTCTATAGTCTGAGCTTCTTAGTCAGACCATATGTCCTATGATGCACCATGGTCTCCCCTCTTGGAGAGGAGAGACAGTGCACCATGGGAGTCCCTTGCCAAGGAACATCATGGAGTCTGGCTGGGCAGCCCAGAAATGAGAATGAGGATGTGAGACACCTGAACTACAACGCCCATGAGGCACCACAGAAGTATTTCTGACTCTAAATATTTCAGTTTGAGGCCAAAATATTTCAGTACTGGAATTTTCGCTAAAAAAAGAAATTTTCTGTGGAAAAAAAGAGAGCTCACTTCTGTGTGTTTGCTTTACGTTTCATCTTCAACATGGTAATAATATATCTGATTCATGTTTGCTCTGCATCATCAGCAACTGATGACTTTGAAGGCTGACTTTAGCCAACAAGGTAGATTTCTTCTATCTCAGTTTGTCGAGTGTGCTCCTATTATGGTTCTCTCTTACATCATTGGAGATCCCGCTAAATTTTCTTCTCTTTACTACCCTCCTTTATCCATAGGACCTTATACTACTGCCACAAACCTCTCTTTCTGAGGACCAGAAACAAACTTTTACATACTTCCCTTTAGTCATTCAGGGGATCACTTGTGGTGCTGGTTGTCATAAAACTGCTCGGAGACTCTGACTGATTGTGACACCAGCCCCAGCAATTATTTAACACCAAGATCAGACAGAAATAAACAGACTGGCTGTCCTGATGCAGCAGCACCTCTTTCTCACATTACAGTCTGGGAGTTCTGTTAAACTGAATCTCTGGTTTCCACTGTATTAATAGGACTGCAAAGCATCTTGTTTTGGGATCCCTTTCAGGCCACCTGACTAACTTACTACACAACAAAAAGCAGTAAGCGCTAATCAAATGCCATTTACTTAATCTATTTCCACACAAAGTTATAGTGAAGTTTAAATGATTGTTAGTCCCAATTCTTATCTCACCTTTGCCAAGTTCATGTTATGTGTGTGCACACACATCATGCACATGTATCCACAAATACTTCAGTATTTTATTTTTAGAATAGAAATCAATACCAACAGCTTCTTAAGACCAGCCCTGTGACATCAAACCAGAATTCTCAACCTAGCAGTCCTTCAGTAACAAATCAGGGTACATGGTGGGGAAAAAACAAAGGAAAGAAAAACTTTAGAATGTAAGCAGATTTCAGTTTCATGCTTCCAAGGAATTATATAAACATTAAACAGTGAATTAAAAATGAAGAAAAACACATTCTTAATGCCCTTAAAAATCATAGACCATATATCACATTTAATTATGTGCATTTGAAAGAGCTACAACCTATGCTTTGTCACTAGAAATTTTTTTTACAATATGAAAAATTATATATATGATCATGATACTGCATTTAAATCCACTAGAGAGAACCCCTGGGCTCATACATGCAGATAAATTGCATTCATTAAACTTTGAATTCTTCAGCTACCCTTGGCTCACTAATCCATGTATCCAAACCCCTGAACAGCTTCAGAGAGCCTCAGGTTTTTTTAAACAATTTGCAAGAAAAATGTTCCTTCTGGGGAGAAAAGATGGCCCAGAGGTTAGAGCATTAGTTTGAGATGTGAGAGATCTGGGTCCAGTCCCCTATTCTGCAACAGACTTCCTGTATAACCTTGTGCAAGACACTCCGTTGGTGCTCAGTTCCCATTGCCACAATAATACTACTTCCCTACCTTACAAGGGTAAAGACTGTGAATCACTCAGATAATATGGTAATGGAGACTGCTATAAGTATCTTAGATAGACTGATTATGGCCTGGCATAGTGGGGGGAAAGGGGCATGGCTATAGAAAAGGGGGTGTCATTGGTGAATCATTTATGTTACATCTAATATTGCATTTTCAGCCCCCTGTAGCCATTAAATCAGTGGTTCTCAAACTTTTCTACTGGTGACCCCTTTCACATAGCAAGCCTCTGAGTGCGACCCCCCCTTATAAATTAAAACCACATTTTTATATATTTAACACCATTATAAATGCTGGAGGCAAAGTGGGGTTTGGGGTGGAGGCTGACAGCTCGTGACCCCCATGTAATAACCTCATGACCACCTGATGGGTCCGACCCCCAGTTTGAGAACCGCTGCATTAAATGCTGCCCTAACACTGAACAGGGGAAACAGTATGCAAAAAGCAGTCCTAGGACTGGGGCAACATAAATGAAAGTTTTAAGATACCTTTGCACATCAGTCTCTGACTTGTGCTCTGTGCATTTTGGCTGTACCTGAGGATTTGGCCCATAATCTTTTAACATCATAGATTGTAAGGTCAGAAGGGATTGTTATGATCATCTAGTCTGACTTCTTGCATAACACTGGCCATAGAACCTCACCCAGTGATTCTTGATTCAAGCCCAATAACCTGTGTTTGAGTTAGAGCCATCGCTATCAACCTTTTCCATACAGCAAGCCCATTTTCCAAATAGCAACCCCATGTCAGAACACACGGACTCCCCTCCCATAGATTAATGAGACCCTCATATCGAGCCAAAAAAGAAAAGGATGGTTGTTAAGACACCCTGAGCCTGTTCATAAACTCCTGGTTGAGAAAATGTAAATTAGAGCATATCTCTTAGATACATCAAAGCTTGATTTCCTGCCGCAAGCATCTGAGTGTTTTTAAGAGTTCTCGTCAACTTTAGTTCTCTTGTAAAAGAAGATGCACTCTTTGGATAGAGCTCGGTACAATAGCTTTCTAAGTACTCTCTCACTGTGCTGTTGCTCTTGATTTATTTTCTGGAATGGTCAGTTAGCATATTTTCTTTAGTCCAAGTCTTAAACCCACTAGAGCGCATAGGTCCATTGCAATAGTGTACCTTAGTAAGAACGTACAGCTGAAGAGCAAAAGCATGAATGAAAAAGAGGAGACGAAAATGCAGAGAAGAAAAAAATAAGTCGAGAGGGAGAAGGCAAAAATAGGATGAGAGAGAGAATATGTGAGATGGGGGCCTGTGTGCTGAGGGGATGCAAGCGGCCTCTCACTTACTTCGATATACATCAACAGTAACTCTATTAAAGTCAACGGAGTTACTGGTGTAAAATGGTTATATGAGAGAGGAAAATGAGTCCCAGGATCATACGGTGGGGGGAGGTGAGGAAGGGCCAACCACCAACCAAAACTATTACAGATGCATGTTTCAGAGTAGCAGCCGTGTTAGTCTGTATCCGCAAAAAGAACAGGAGGACTTGTGACACCTTAGAGACTAACAAATTTATTTGAGCATAAGCTTTCGTGGGCTACAGCTCACTTCATCGGATGCATAGAATGGAACATATAGTAAGAAGATATATATATATATATATACAGAGAAGGTGGAAGTTGCCTTACAAACTGTAAGAGGCTAATTAATTAAGATGAGCTATTATCAGCAGGAGAAAAAAACTTTTGTAGTGATAATCAAGATGGCCCATTTAGACAGTTGACAAGAAGATGTGAGGATACTTAACATGGGGAAATAGATTCAATATGTGTAATGACCCAGTCCATCAACTTCCACCTTCTCTGTATGTATATATATATATATATATATCTTCTTACTATATGTTCCATTCTATGCATCCAATGAAGTGAGCTGTAGCTCACGAAAGCTTATGCTCAAATAAATTTGTTAGTCTCTAAGGTGCCACAAGTACTCCTCGTTCTTTTTACAGGTGTTAGTAACAGGCTGGCTTAGGGTACTTATCCCCTTCTATATGCAACACAACAACAAGATAATTTAAAAGAAGAGAGGGTTTAATTTTCAAACAATATAAATAACATCAGATGAACAGGTAAATTCTTGGTGCAGAGGCAGATAACTAAAGCATTCTTCTGGGCACAGCTATCCTGGGGAGAGAAATAAGGTGGAGGACAATTAGTGGTGCAAACCCTGTTTCCCAGTTATGGAGTACTACCTCAGATCCAGTTCCTTCTTCATCTCCTGACCAGTGACTGACCTCCCCAGACTCACCGTAGAACTCTCTGGGTTTTTTGGTTGAGAGAGTGACCCAGTCCACTTTGAGCTTTGTTTGGAAAATCTGACCATTTCACCTGTTAGCTCTTAGTCTCTTTCTCTTTACTTTGTCACACCTAAGTGTAGTCCTGCAGGCTTTAGGTATCCCTAGATCCTCACTACTCCTAGTGAGTTCATTTAGCTGAAGGTTTGCGATCGTCCAGGTGCGTATAATCAGAAGTAATGCAATGAGACTATGTGTGGAGAATGAGGGAGATATCTGTGTTCTTTTTAATATCATATGTACCTCAATTTACCTGTTCAAGTCATCCTGCCTGACTGCATGGAATTAAATCACATAGGGGGAAACAAGACCACGACAGAGATAAGGTACCATCAGGAAGAACACCAAGGATTCTTAAGGAAACAACGGGGCAGCTATTAATTGGGGAATGTCCACCTACCTGGCTTGTATCAGGCCAACAGGTTAATTTTTCCCAGACCTGAGCCTAGGAACAAAAGCGGCATTAACCTGTTAAAGACCCCAGCCTCAAGAGGAAGAGGATGAGTGGGCAGCGGTGGCTGGAGATGACTCTCTGCCAGGGCTACACTGAGAGAATGCAGCAGGGTCTGTCCATCTGTTTCAGGCCAGAGTAGGGATGACTGGGCTGAGTGGAACGTACCCAAAACTTGCAAGGTAAAAATAAAGCTTAGGTAAGCCCTAGGTGTGTAGGCCTTTTGTTGTTTTGTCCTTTTGCTCTGTGTGCTGTGTACGTTTAGGTGAATAAATAATGGTTGGTTTTGAAGAAGCTGTTTTGAGTCACTTTAATCAGCTACTGTCTCAGGCTTCCAAATGAAAAGGGCTTACAGGTGTCAGACACAGTTGGGCCTGTCAGGTTAACACAGTTGGTAAACAGTGGGGCTGTACAGAGACCCATTCTAAGAGTGGTAGGACCACATGGTTCCACCCAGAGAGCGGTGAAGATAGTGAAACCTGTCACCAGAGGGGTGCACTCAAGAGGAACTAAAAGGGGTCTAATTTGAAGATAATCCTGTACATGTGAAACTGGGCAAAGGAAAACTTAGCTTGGATACCAAGAAAGAATTCCTAGTAGTGAGATCTATAGGACTTTTGAATTGTCTCCCATTTTGTGATGGACTACATAGCCCTGCAGAATACACTATAGGAAGAAATCCTTCTTTGGCAGGGATATGAACAAGGTGGCCTAACAGCTCACGAAAGCTTATGCTTTAATAAATGTGTTAGTCTCTAAGGTGCCACAAGTACTCCTTTTCTTTTTGCGAATACAGACTAACACGGCTGCTACTCTGAAATCCATCACTAATATCTATGATTACCAGCATCAAAAGTGCTACATAAATGTGAGAGCTCATTACTTCCTATAGAAGAAAAGCAACCCCCCAGAAAAGATCAGGTAAACCTGAAAGTGATACTGTCACTTGACCCCTGTATTTCTTCATTCATCTGGTTGCTCAGAGTGGTTGCCTGGCAACTGCTACACTGCTTCTGCCCATGCGCACAAAGCTTATTGTAAGGAACTGCATTTTGGTTTGCAGTGGCAGAGTGATCCCACTCAGTGCAGAAATGTTGCAGTCTTAACTTATAGCAGGTGTAAGCATATTAATCCAGGAAACAACACTGGAAGACAGAATCAAAAGAGCCATATATTCAATGCTTTGCCCGGGGCTTTCACTACAGTCCCACCCCACTCCTATTCATAGCATGGAATTGATGTCAATGGCTGTTGTGCAGCAAAACCCCTGTCACACACTATTCTGAAAATGTCACAGTTATAGAGAGACAGATGCTCTTTCGTCTGTGGGACCTGAGGACAAAAAGTGGTTTTATCCTGCAGTTGCTACTAAGTTTTTGTAGCTCATATGCTAATTATTCCTCGTTCTGAGGCCCCATTGAAATAGGACTATGAATAAATCCCAGTGATCTGAAATTCGTTTATGTCCCCCAAATAAAAACCAAATTTCACTTAGCCAAAACTCTGATTCTCTGAAGATTTTGGATACCCCTCCAAGTCATTCAGTTACTCAGAGTTCACCTGCTCTTGACACTGAATCCCCTATTTTCAGGGAGGGTGTTTACATATAACATTTTAACTAAGCCTTTTTCTTTTTAGAATAACTCATTTGTATTGGCCTTCAGCCAGGGAGCTACAAGGAGCTATGTAAAGCGACATGGAGACAGTGCATTTCACAGCAGGGCCATGGTGAGGTAGTGAAATTGTGGTATCAGCAAACTTATATACAGGGAATGCTGCAGCCGCCGAGAAATAGCTAACGATAGAGTAATGGTGACTGTGCCTGTATTTAAAGTTTAAACCGAAATTAGCTTTATGACAGCATAAGTAAAATAATCCTGTAAAGGGCTGAAATCTCATTAGCTATGGGATCTCAACAGTAAATAAGGAGCTGGGGAGAAATGTGGAGCCCATTGTAAAGGGGTTCTGTCAGATCAGTGCAAGGGTGACGATGTAAAGAACCCAGGATTTTACAAATAGTGTTTAATATAATGTGTGTGTACACCGGGCAAAATGAAGATTGGCTTTAAACTCAAATCCCAAATTCCTAGGGGGAATACTAGAGTAGTATATAGGTTTACAATAAACTTTTTGCCAACAAAAGAAGTGGTATTCTGGATGAATAGCTTTTTTTTTTTTAAAGTCTGGTTCAGCTTGTAGCTGGGTTTAGGAGGTAGTTCAGTCAGTTTGTTGCTTATTCAGTGGTGTATGGATGACTACAGCCTGGAATTGTGTCTTCAGTCTCAAATGTGATATGTCACAGAAGCTGAGCTGTGGCCACATTTAAGGCAACACACATTTATTATAGGTGGATTTTATTTAAAATAGCTGGAGAATAATACAGCCTGTGCACTGTGTAGTGCTACATTTATTTATATGTGTGACAGGTCAAGACTGAAAAGGAATATTTGAGAGATTCTTGACAGCCAATAGGAGCTAATGTAATACTAAGATCCCAGGTGCAATGTTCACCGCGGGAGTGGAGATCTGAGAGAGTTTGGTAAGAAGTATGTTATATAATGTGGATGAGAAATGCTTAGATTCTGGCCATTGCTGCAAGGACCCTTCCAAGTGGTATGATCCCAAGAAAAGTATGTCAATTGCTTATAAGAAATAGCAGAGCTCTAGTCTGGAGAAACATCTCGAAGTCTCTGATGAAGAAACTTATTTCAGTTGAGCCTAACATGTCAGTATGTCATTTATCTTTTGCATACTCCAGTCCAGCTACACACACTGTCATCAGATGAGGATCTTCTTGCTCCAAGGAGAATTCTGGGTTGTTCTGAAGCAATGAGCAGTAAGTGTACTGCCAAGGATGTGCTGGGAAATTTAGTACCCTTTATAATACAATAGTATCCAACAACCTTGCATGTGGTTGCAATATCTGTTACAGTGGTTGGATGTAGAATAAATTCCCACATTAGATCCCAAACAATTCAATGGTTATTTTGGTGTCATAACAATCTTGTCTCTCTCAGAAAGGGCCCTGCTGAACTTTAGAACAGAAAGTCCTTCTGGGGGCACAGAAGCCTCCAGGTCACCACCAGCTTGTGGTCTTGCTCCATGTTCCACAGCATGGATATGAACTTGTTGTGTACAGAGGTTGGGGCACATGTCAAACAGGAAGTCAGACACTATATTAAAATCCCCACACAACTTTAAAAAATCATGCTCTGTCAAGTGGGGATATTTCTCAGGCCAAAACTGCAGTATCTCATGCAGCAAAACTTATATCCGAGTTATAGACTCATAGAGTTTAAGCACAGAAAGGACTATTAGATTATCTAGACTGACCTCTTGTATACAACAAGTCCTTAAATTTCACCCATTTGCGCCCATATTGACCCAATAACTTGTATTTCTCTAAAGCTTCTCTTCCTGAAAGGCACCCGTTCTTGATTTGAAAAGTTCAAGAGATGAAGAATCCACCACTTCCCTTGGTAGTTTTTCCAATGGTTAGTCACCCTTATTGTTAAAAATTTTTGCCTAATTTCTCATTTGAATTTGTCTGGCTTCAGCTTCCGGCCATTTGATGCTCTTTATGGCTTTCTCTGCTAGATCAAAGAGCCCTTTAGCACTTGGTGTTTTCTCCCCATGAAAATACTTGCACTGTAATCGTGTCACCTTTCAGTCTTCTTTTTGATAAACTAAACAGATGGAGCTCTTAAAGTTTCTCGCTGAGGCATTTTCTTCAGCCCTTGCATGATTTATGTGGCTATTGTCGACACCCACTCCAATTTTTCAACATCCTTTTTAAACTGTGGGCATCAGAACTGGATGCAGTATTCCAGTATCAGTCTCACCAATGCCATAAACAGAGGTAAATGTACTCACTGCTATCCTGTTTCTACATCAAAAATTGCATTAGCCCTTTAAAGCAGAGCATTGCACTGGGAGCTCATCTTCAGTTGCTTGTCCACTAGGACCCCGAAATCCTTTTCAGAGTGACTGCTTTCCAGGATACAGCCCCCCATTCTGTAGGCATGGCTTGCCTTGTTCCTAGATGTATAACTCTGCATTTGGCTGTATTAAAAAGCATTTTGTTTGAATGGGCCCACCTTACCAAGTGATTGAGATCATTGTGTATGACTGCCCAGTCTTCATAATTATTTAGCCACTCTGCCAATCTTTCTGTCCGTCCATCCACAAAGTTTATCTACTGTGATTTTTATCTTTACTTCCAGATCATTGATGAAAATGTCGAGCAGCATCAGGGCTAGTACCGATCTTTGCAGAACCTCACTGGAAACACCCCTATTCAAATGATGATTCCCCACGGACACCTACTTTTTGAGAACTGTCAGCCAGTTTTTTATCCATTTAACTTGTGCCCTTTTGATATTGTATAATGCTAATTTTTTTAATCCAAATGCTGTGCAGTACTAAGTCAAACACCTTACAAAAGCCTAAGTTTGCACAGTTACCTTTATCAACCAGACTTGTCATCTCACTAAAGAATGAAATCCAGCTTGTTTGACGAGGCCTATGTTGACTGTCATTTAAATTATATTCCTATCTTTAATTATTTATCAATTGAATCTTGTATCAGCTTTTCCATTATTTCGAGCTGGACTGATGTCAGGCTAACTAGCTTATAGGTCCTCGTGCTACCCCACTTGCCCTGTCTAAATATTGGCACAACATTAGCACTCCTCCAGTATTCTGGAATTTCCCCAGTATTCCAAGATGTATTAAAAATGAACATTAGAGGAGCATAAATCTCCTCCGTCAGCTCTTTTAGGATCTTTGGGTGCAAGTACATGCACAGTCTCTGAGAAGAGCACATAATGGACATCCAGGTCAGTTACTGATATCTCCACTAGGACGGATAGGTTTTGTGCACTATGGGCCTGATCCAAAGTGCACTGGAATCAATGGGAATCTTTCCACTGACTTCAATGGGCTTCAGAGCAGACCCTAAGATTGCACTTCTGAGGAGGTGTAAAGAAGCGCACATTCAGTCTCTTGGTAATTTGGGGTACTCAGTGTGATCAAACTGTCTCCCCTATAGGAGAGTTGTATCAGGAAGTCCTTTTGTTCAGATGGGTTATATTTTCTTTTACATTTAATGGAACCTCTTGACATTGTATGTGTAGAATTTCACAGTGACTGGTGGTGCTGCTCAGCAGCATGCTGGAGACTATTTATGCAGTAGTGCCCAGGGAATTAAAAGAGATTCTCCTTCGGGTCATGAAAGAAACCAGTGTTAATTCACCAGGAAAACAAGCAAATCAAAACTGTGATGTTTTAGTGCTAGGGTGTCCACCACAGATGGTAGCCTACTGTATGAGTCTGTGCAGTGAGCATACACCAGGCCACAGCGAGTAGAGAGAAACACAAGTTGCACTGTGTTACAGCACGGCTAGTTTCAAATGCTCTCTGTTGTATTCAACAACGTACTTCAAGTGCCCTTTGCTGAGGAGTCCTATTTATAAAAGGAGACAGAGGCTGCAATAAGCTAAAGAGAAGGAAACAACTGTTTCACAGTAGAGAAAGTAAATATAGGCTAGCAAATTGTGTAGCTCAAGTAACACAGAGGTCATCACAGACCAATTAAGCCCATTACTATCCTTGCTCAGATATAAGCTGGAAGACTATGATGGTGGAAAAAAGAAAGAAAGATCAAGAAAAGAGGAGGAGGAGGTGGAAGACAGGGAAATCATGGAAAGCAGAACTAATATGGGTGTTGCCAAATGGAAGAATATGACCCTGCCTGGATCTTATTAGACTGCAAGAAAAGACATGCCCAACTAAAGAGTTAGTTTTTAAACCCTTCAGCTAGAACCTTGCCAGGAGAGCAAGGTCATAAAAGACAACACTGATGACAGGAAAGTGCCTTCAGAGCTTGCATTAACTATAAGTAGTAACACAGCATTATGAAAAGGCTCAAGCATCATGATGTTATGTAAACCAGAAAGAGGAAAGCACAGAGTTTAGTTAGCAGTTACTCTAGTCCTGCAGCAGCTCCTGATTAGATCTTCCACTCTCAAGACTCTGGGCATATTTCATCACTTCTGAGTCTTTAAAAGTGAAGGCCTTGCTGCCTTTGAAAACTTTGAGGATGACAGAGTGGAGAGTCAAAATGGAGGTCTTTTTTTCTTCCTTTCGGGGTGTAACCTGTGTGCTGCCTAGAAAAGTCTTGAAAGAAAAACAGTTTCTCTCCCCCGATAGGTGATAGTCTTCAGATTTAGGCCACAGCCAAGATGCTCTGGAAGTCGATGGGTTTATGAAACCTATTGATTATAGGTTTAGGTCAAGAGCCATTGCCAGTGCTGGTACTAGGGGCCTTGTGAGCCTTCTTGATTTTTCCCTTTCTTGAGTTCAAGGTTGAATATTTGGGGAATCCAGGTAGAAGAAAATACCAGAGGACCACAACTTCAGGAAACCCAACCAGTCTGAGTCTACATCTGCGCTTGGAGCTGGAAGTGTGAGTCCCATCTCGCATAGACATATACTCGGACTAGCTTTCATCAACCCAGCACTCTAAAAACAGTAGTGTAGACCAGTCCGCATAGCATGGGCAGCGGCGAGCAGCGGCACAGGCTAGCTGCCTCAGGTATGTACAGAGGGGCCCCAGAAGGTTTGTACTTGGGGTGGCTAGCCCATGCTGCCCCTTGCTGCTGCCTATGCTGCACTTCTATTTTTAGCGCGCTAGTTGAGTGAGAGCTAGCGCAAGTATGTCTACTTGAGCTGGGAGTCACACCCCCGAGCTCCACCCGTAGCCCATCGTCTGAGCTTCAGACTTCTGCTTCCTGCACCCTCTTCCCTGCTCTCTCTGTAAAAAGGGCACCTTGTGTGAGGAGGCTGCGGAAGCAACTGAGCTGCAGCATGTGCAGTTTCAGTGGACGCAAACAGCTCCGCAGCTCTGATCTCACTGTGAAACTCGTTCACGCGGGAGATGAGTCGATCTAATGAAGACGATCGCAGGAAGAACTTAACTGCACAGAATTTGGCATGTCAGGCTAGTTGTGGTCTGATTGGAAATAATGTCATGAATCGCTTCAGGTGTTAGGTCTCCTGAGCTGCAGCAGTGCACCATCCAGGCCTCCTCTGGCTCAGGACTAACTTTGCTGATGCACTCTGAGTCTTGACATCCTATTTGAGTGTAATTTTCTTTTTAGCACTCAGAAATTATTCCTTTGTTCTCAGTGGGAGAAGAAATTGGTAGGATAGAACTTGCTAGGGTTAGGAATTAGGCAGGAAGTCTCTGACAGCTCTCAAAAAAACAAAATCCAGTACCAACCATAATACTAACTCATTCCTCTTAACATAGCTCATTGGGGACAGATTGTTGATTTCTTTAGGTATAAATTAGCGAGAGCAGGAATCCTCTCTCTCTCTCTCGCTCTCTCTCTCTCTCTCTCACACACACACACACACACACACAAAAAAGCTTTCCAAAGTTTTGAACCACATATGTTCTTTTTTTAAAGGTTCTTTTGTTGGGATTGTTGCCGAGAGATAACTGAACATCCTTCCAGCCTTAACTATTCTTTAACTATTTTTTTCCTTGGGAATATTTGTAAAAATCCTTCTTATTTCCCTTCAAACATTTTGGATGGTAAAAAGAAAAGGAGTACTTGTGGCACCTTACTTTTGGCTCAGATCCTTAACTGACTGTTGAGTAATTCTGGTTAGGTTTCGTTCTCTCTTCTAGTACCTAATATTTCTTCACCTCAAATCTTTCAATGCTCCCATGCAATTGGACATCTTTTTATGGTCCCAGAATTCTTCTTTGTCTTTCTGAGCAATTAGGCTGAAGTGCATTAGTTATGGTGTCTCATCAGATTCTCCAGCTTTCTTCCACACTGATGAGCTTTTAATACTTCGCCTACTACCCTACTGAAGCTCACTGGCCTCTGCACTTAGATTGTAAGCTCTCTGGGGCAGAGGCTGTCTTTTTATTTTGTGTTTGTCTGGCACACTGGGCTCCTGGTCCACTACTCGGGCTCCTAGGTGCTATCATAAGACAAATAATAGATTTTTTGATGCCTCAAATTTTCTGTTCTGAAACTCTAATGCTCATGTATTCTGTGAATTTATTCTTTCATATGCTAAATTCAAGTAACTCAAGATCTCTAGTTTTAATTTTTCATAGTATGTCCTTTCAAATTTTCAAGCACAGTATGTAGGATGAGGAAAGATGGCTTTTCCTCTGGTAGAAGTCTCTGCTTTCTGTCTCCTACCAAATGCAGGAACCTCTTTAGTGATGTATGTTTGAGAGGTGTTGCATAACAAATGTAATTTGGATTGTTAAAATCCTTCTTGATTACCATGTCACGCAGTTTAGGGCACGTTTTAGAGTTGGTCTGGGAACTTCTTATTCTTGCTCTCCGCCAGTCCTGGTGATCTGCAGCGTATGTCCTTGGTAAGTTTCCACTTCATTCTTTTTGTCCACCTCATGCAAAGAATTTCACTAATATACTCTTCATTTGTTGTAACTATTCAGGGTCCAGATGCTCAGCTTCTCCTTTACAGATCTACACGCAATGCCTGAGAAAGTCTATTGTATGCTGTCTCCTGCCCTCTGGTCACATTGCTCATTTATACCTGCCTCTGCTGCATTTGCTTCCTATAATCATTGGCTCACACTCCCAGCTACAATATCACAACCAAGAGACAGGCTTAGGATGGTGAGACTGTTAACCATTCCATCAGTAATAGGGTACCTGGAAGGGACCTCAAGAGGTCATCTAGTCCAGCCTCCCCACACAGACAAGACAGTGTTTACCTAGATCATCCCTAAAAAGTGTTTGTCTAACTTGTACTTAACAACTGCCAGTGCTGGGGGGTTCCACAATTTTCACTGGTAACTTATTCCAGTGCTTAACTATCCTTATAGGTAGAAAGTTTTTCCTAATATCTAACCTCAACCTCCCTTACTATGGATTAAACCAATACATTGTGGCTTAAGTTTCAAAAATTGCATTGTACATGACAATGAAGGGATGTGGTATTTCACTGTCATTCTTCTGCCTTATCTGTGTGATGTAAAAGATAACAAATCAATCTTAGTCTATTGCTGTGATAGTCAAACTTATCTCAGCTATTTAGATTGTAAGCTCTTTGCGGAGGGGGGAAGATTGTATTCTCTTCGGTGTGTTCTTTACTTACCATCCCAAACCCGAGTTGCAGTCTTTAGGTGCTATTGGGATACAGATAATAAATAAAATACAATGAAGGCAATCATTTTTTTATTGTATTAGAAAAATAAAGATAATTGGCTAGCTCATTAACCTCCCATCACCTATTCACTCCCTCTTGAAGTCTGACTCCCTTCCAGTCTCGGAGCTTTCCCTCACCACTCATAGACACTAATATAAAGTTTATATTTACTATCTTCCCTTTAAATCCTTTTTTAAAAAAAAAATCTGAGCTCACGTTTTGATGTGCTCATCTTTTTAAGAAGCAGGGATTTTGTTATGGTTCTGTGATATTGCACTTTTTATACAGCATCCTGAAGTGTATTGAAGGAAGTAGGGGAGGGAGGTGATATTTAAATAAAAATACCACCATCAGTAAAGGATTGATGAATAAAAGTGAGCATGTGTATGAATAATAAATTGAATAATAAATTGCCTCAGTATAGCAGTCGTTCATCATTGCTTCAACATGTAGCAGTTGGGAGCCCTCTGCTGGCCATAGGAGGAGATTGCAGAGCAAAGAATGAACATACATGTTACACAACTGCTTCAGGATTTTGATCCCACACTAAATCTTTGTCTGTTTTTCCAGCCTGATAGTAGATCTTTTGTAGTGTTGTTTGGTAACAACCCTTTAAATGTTTACTTTAAAATATATAGAACCAGAGGGCAGACGCACCATGATGTATTTTACAATCAAGCAGCATAAGCTTCCTTGTACTAACTGTGTCCACAATAAGGGGTTCTTCTGGTACAGCTATTTTGGGGGTGGGTGCGAGGGGAAATCACACACACATTCCCAGAATAGTTACACTGGTACAAAGTCTGTGTGGAGTTCAGGCCTAAGAGTGTTTCAACACAACATCCATAGGAGCTCAAAAACTGCAGTGCTGAGGGCCAAGTAAGTTCCTAGAGAGAGCTCCCCAGTACAGGGGTTGTACCACTTTGGTTATACTGGTATAGTTAAAGAGGCACAATTTGTGGGTGTAGACAAGGTCTTCATTCCCCAGCAGCCTGAATCAAGGAATCCTTTGTGCCTGTAGGCTTTAGTCTGAGCGTGTGCAGCATTCATCGATGACACCATTACCTGAACTATGCTTGTGCATGACAGTGGAAATAGGGGCAGAATGTACTCTTACAATTTACCCTATGCAAAATCAACATTCTCCATCAGAAGATATTTTGTTTTTATTTTTTTAACTGAGCAATGGAAAAAAAAAAGACATGTCCCCCTGGAACAGGCCACTGGCCCTTCTAGAGTAGCTCAGGGTGCTGTTAGACAGTTGCCTTTACAAATACAGTACTACTGATGAAGACAAAAAAAACCTGCATATAGTGAATGCACCTGGCCAATTGTGCAATAAAAATACAACGGTTGTGCATGCAAGTTATTTCTTCTTTACTGCCAGATGGTGATTATCTTATACTCTGAATCATGCAGATTAGTAGCCCTTGCAATTTTGTCCTAGCGGGTGCAACTACAGATACTATTCTCATTCAAATAAGTGTCTAAGCCTCTTTTTTTTAACCTAATTAAAGTTACCAGCCACAATGAACAATAAGAACCATAAGGAGCTCATTCCCAAAGGCCATGGTGTCAGGGTCACTGTTCCTCCAAATGTTAGCACCAGTGTAAGGTATGAAAACAAAAGCCTCAACCTGCCTCCCCTCCCCCCAACATCCATTGGTAGAAGAGAAGCTAGAGGCTGGTTGGAAAAATTTGGCCCACCCAGCACCTAGTTTTCTGAGGTGCTGCACTGTCACCGCTCCCAATCCACTTCAGCTGGAGTTGTGGGTGCTCAGCCCCTTGGAAAATCTGCCTCTCTGTTCTGTCTTCCTTCGCTGCACCGTTTTCTTCTGTGTCTACTTGTCATTCACTCAGTGTCTGTTTCCCAAGCAGTCCTCTTTCCTTTTCACCTGCTTCCTCTGTCTCAAGTGTCCCCCCTCTATTCTTTTTGGCCCCTTGCATTCTCTCTCTGTGCTATTCTGACCTCTGCGTATATTTTAGCAGGCAGCAGTAGGGCTGGGTGGATGGTGCAGCTTGGGTGAGATGCCAGTGAGTGATGAAGGGTTATGCAATAGTGGGCAGCCAAGTCTCAGGATCCCTGGAATCTTCATTTCTAGGCTTCCTGACATTAGGGTATTTAAAATGGGGTCAAACTTTTGCCATTTTTTTACATAAGAAAGGCCATACTGGGTCAGACCAAAGATCCATCTAGCCCAGAATCCTGTCCTCTGACAGTGGCCAATGCCCGGTGCCCCAGAGGGAATGAACAGAACAGGTAACCGTCAAGTGATCAATCTCCTGTCGCCCATTCCCAGTTTCTGGCAAACAGAGGTAGGGACACCATCCCTGCCCGTCCTGGCTAATAGCCATTGATGGACTTTCCTCCATGAACTTATCTAGTTCTTTTTTAAACCCTGTTATAGTCTTGGCCTTCACAACATCCTCTGGCAAAGAGTTCCATAGGTCGACTGTGCGTTGTGTGAAAAAATACTACCTTTTGTTTGTTTTAAACCTGCTGCCCATTAATTTAATTTAGTGACCCCCTAGTTCTTGTGTTATGAGAAGGAGTAAACAGCACTTCCTTATTTACTTTCTTCACACCGGTCACGATTTTATAGACCTCTATCATATCCACCCTAGTAGTCTCTTTTCCAAGCTGAAAAGTCCCAGTCTTATTAATTGCTCCTCATATGGAAGCTGTTCCATACCCCTAATCATTTTTGTTGCCCTTTTCTGAACCTTTTCCAATTCCAGTATATCTTTTTTGAGATGCAGCGGCCATATCTCCATGCAGTATTCAAGATTTATATAGAGGCAATATGATATTTTCTGTCTTATTATCTATCCCTTTCTTAATGATTCCCGACATTCTGTTCGCTTTTGTGACTGCTGCTGCACACTGAGTGGATGTTTTCAGAGAACTATCCACAATGACTCCAAGATCTCTTTCTTGCACGGTAACAGCTAATTTAGATGTGTAGTTGAGATTATGTTTTCCAATGTGCATTACTTCACATTTATCAACACTGAATTTCATCTGCCATTTTGTTGCCCAGTCACCCAGTTTTGTGAGATCCTTTTGTAACTCTTCACAGTCTGCTTTGGACTTAACTATCTTGTGTAGTTTTGGATCATCTGCAAATTCTGCAACCTCACTGTTTACCCCTTTTTCCAGATCATTTATGAATATGTTGAACAGGACTAGGCCCAGTACAGACTCCTGAGGATACCACTATTTACCTCGCTCCAGTCTGAAAACGGACCATTTATTTCTGTCCTTTGTTTCCTATCTTTTAACCAGTTACTAATCCATGAGAGGACCTTCCCTCTTATCCCATGACTGCTTACTTTGCTTAAGAGCCTGTGGTGAGGGACCTTGTCAAAGGCTTTCTGAAAGTCTATGTACACTATATCCACTGGATCCCCCTTGTCCTCATGCTATTGACCCCCTCAAAGAATTCTAGTAGATTGGTGAGGCATGATTTCCCTTTACATAAACCATGTTGACTCTTCCCAAACAAATTATGTTCATCTATGTGTCTGACAATTTTGTTCTTTACTATAGTTTCTACCAGTTTGTCCGGTACTGAAGTCAACTACTGGCCTGTAATTGCCGGGATCACCTCTGGAGCCCTTTTTAAAAATTGGCATCACATTAGCTATCCTCTATTCATTTGGTACAGAAGTGGATTTAAATGATAGGTTACAGACTACAGTTATTAGTTCTGCAATTTCACATTCGAGTTCCTTCAGAACTCTTGGGTGAATGCCATCTGGTCCTGGTGACTTATTACTGTTTATCAATTTGTTCCAAAACCTCCTCTAATGACACATCAATCTGCTACAGTTCCTTAGATCTGTCACCTAAAAAGAATAGCTTAGGTTTGGGAACTTCCCTCACATCCTCACCTGTGAAGACTGATGCAAAGAATTCATTTAGTTTCTCTGCCATGGCCTTATTGTCCTTGAGTGCTCCTTTAGCATCTTTATTGCCCAGTGGCCGCACTGGTTGTTTAGCAGGCTTCCTGCTTCTGATGTACTTAAATTTTTTTTTGCTATTACTTTTTGAATCTTTGGCTAGCTGTTCTTCAAATTGTTTTTTGGTGTTTCTAATTACATTTTTATACTTCATTTGCCAGAGTTTATGTTCCTTTCTATTTTCCTCACTAGGCTTTAACTTTCACTTTTTAAAGGATGCCTTTTTGTCTCTCACTGCTTCTTGTACTTCGTTGTTTAGCCAGGGTGGCACTTTTTTGGTTCGCTTACTATATTTTTTAATTTGGGATATACACTTAAGCTGAGCCTCTATTATGGTGTCTTTTAAAAGTTTCCATGCAGCTTGCAGGGGTTTCACTCTAGTCACTGTACCTTTTAATTTCTGTTAACTAACTTCCTCATTTTTGATTTGACCCCCTTTCTGAAATTAAATGCTACAGTGTTGGGCTGCTGTGGTGTTTTCCCTGCCACAGGGATGTTAAATTTAATTATAAAAATTTAATTATGATGGTCACTATTACCAAGCAGTCCAGCTATATTCACCTCTTGGATCATATCCTGTGCTGCCCTTAGGACTAAATCAAGAATTGCCCTCTCCTCTTGTGGGTTCCAGGACCAGCTGCTCCAAGCAGCAGTAATTTAAGGTGTCAAGAAACTTTATTTCTGCATCCCATCCTGAGGTGACATGTACCCAGTCAATATGGGGATAGTTGAAATCCCCCATTAATATTGATTTTTTTTATTTTTATAGCTTCTTTAATCTCCCTGAGCATTTCACAGTCACTATCACCATCCTGGTCAGGTGGTCGGTAATATATCCCTACTTCTATATTCTTATTATTCAAGCATGGCATTACTATCCATAGAGATTCTATGGTACAGTTTGGTTCATTTAAGATTTTTACTTCATTTGACTCTATGCTTACTTTCATATATAGTGCCACTCCCACCAGGACAAACTGTTCTGTCCTTCCAATATATTTTGTACCCTGGTATTACTGTGTCCCATTGAGTATCCTCATTCCACAAGTTTCAGTGATGGCTGTTATATCAATATCCTCATTTAATACGAGGCATTCTAGTTCACCCATCTTATTATTTAGACTTCTAGCATTTGTATTATAAGCTCTTTAAAAACTTGTCACTTTTTAGCTGTCTGCCATTACATGATGTAATTGAATGGGACTCTTTTTCATTTAACTGTTTCTCATCAGATCCTACCTGTATTTTATCATCTTCCATCCTCTCCTCCTTACTAGGACATAGAGAATCTCCATTAATAGATCCTCCCCTAAGGGCTGGCTCTGTCCGAACCAGGTGCTCCTCCACACGTGTCGGCTTCCCCCAGCCCTTAGTTTAAAAACTGCTCTATGACCTTTTTAATTTTATGTGCCAGCAATCCGGTTCCATTTTGGTTTAGGTGGAGCCCATCCTTCCTGTATAGGCTCCCCCTTTCCCAAAAGTTTCCCCAGTTCCTCATAAATCTAAACCCCTCCTCCCTGCCCCATCATCTCATCCACAGATTGAGACCCTGCAGTTCTGCCTGACTGGCCCTGCATAGGGAACTGGAAGCATTTCAGAGCATTTGTATTATGGTAGTGACTACAGGTCACCACCAAGATGACAGGTTCTGTCAGGGGCTCTGGAACAATTTGTACAGTGGGGGTGCTGAGAGCCATTGAACCAAACTGTAAATCCTGTATATAATGGAAACCACTTCAAGCCAGGGGGTGTGGCAGCACCCCAGTACCCCTAGATCCAGAACCTATGGGGTCTGTACACACACAGACCCTGTCCTGAAGCATTTATAACCAAAATAGAAAGTCCAGTCAAAGGGCAGAAGGGGTCACACAGACACAGAGCAGTGAAGTGACATGCGCAGGGTCACCCAGAAGGTCAGGGGCAGATCTGGGAATAGAATCCAGGTTTCCTTAGGCCCAGTCGAGAGCCCCTAAAGAGACAGGGATGTTGTTCCTGGTGGCAGCTTGGCTATTTCCAGTTTTAACTCTTTCTAACTGAAGTTTTATTTTCTGCTTGTTTATGAATTCTTTCCCCGTGTTTTTAAATTGCCCCATGTGTCTAAAGGGGATTTGCGTTTTATAACAGGGCTCCATCAATGTGTTTTTGAAATACACAGTGCTAGGGTGGTTCTCTTTTTACAACTTTTTTCTGTGACATTGCACTTCGCAATTTCTGCAAATTTGTAAATAAAAGGGGAAAGAAAACGACCCTTTTGTGTTTAACAAGCTCACAAAGCAGCGCAATTGCGCTTGTTTTAATGGAACTGAAGGGTATAGTCCCTGCATGACTGTCTGCTAGACCTGGATTGCATCAGAGATGTATGTGTCTGAGTAAGTTCCGAATGTCTGTTTTCAAAACAAGCTGATGTTAAGCATGTTTAAAACAGCTGGCATTTGTTATTACTAGGCCTTGTTACTGGACTAATATGCAACACGCAGTCAGGCTAATAATTCACACTGTTAAAGAATACGGTGTCCAGGGTCTGTCGTGGTCCTCATGAGTCAGCTTGACGTTTGCAGGCAATGTGGTGACACTGCTTTGGAACAGTCTCCCACTCCTGAACTGGACTGACGCCAGGAGGTTTCAGACACTGATAGCACAGACCCTGATGTACAGTGCAGTCAGGGAGCTCCTAAATTCTAGAGTTATTGCACACTATTTACACAACAACCTCACAGCAGAAAACAGAAAAGCAAGCTGCATGACAGAAAAACGCTGACCTAGGCATACTGGCTCTGGGCTGACTAGAATAATAAGCTGGATCTAGCTGCACAATCAGAAAGCAAAGGATTAGAGTTTAAAAGCTTTGTAACTGGGTGTCCAAAGCGACGTTCCTAACCCCATAATTGGAAACCAAAAGGGAAGGAGCCTAATTTTCAAAGGTGTTGAGCACCTAGAATGTTACTTGAAGCCCGTAGGAGCTGAGAGTGCTCAGCACTTACGAAAATCAGGCCACTTCTGTTGAGATGAATTTAGGAGCGGAACTTTAGACACCCAGCTTTAAAAATATTGGCCTCTGTCTTTAAAGCATCATTTCATGCTAATCTTTCTGTCACTTCCATGTGCATGCGTGAGTGCACGTGGCCTAGGGTTGCCAAATTTCTAATCGCACAAAATGGAACACCCTCTCCCTGCCCCCATCCCCTCCCCTGCCCCTTCTCTGAGGACCTGCTCACTCAATCCCCCTCTTCCCTCTGTTGCTTGCTCGCTCTCCCCCACCCTCACTCACATGCTCATTTTCACCAGGCTAGGGCAGGGGGTTGAGGTGCAGGAGTGGGTGAGGGCTCCAGCTGGGGGTGCGGGCTCCAGGGTGGGGCCAGAAATGAGGGGTTCAAGGTGTGGTAGGGGGCTCTGAGCTGGGGGTTGTGATGCAAGGGGGGGTGAGGGCTCTGGCTAGGGGTGGGTATGAGGGGCTTGGGTTCAGGAAAGGGTTCCAGGCTAGGGCTGAGGAGTTTGGAGTGCAGAAAGGGGTATGGGGTGCAGGATCTGGGTGGCACTTACCTCGAATGGCTCTCTAGAAGTGACCAGCATGTCTCTCCAGCTCCTAGGTGGAGGGGCGGCCAGGGGGCTCTTCACACTGCCTCTGTCCACAGGCGCTGCCCCTGCAGCTCTCACTGGCTGAAGTTCTCAGCCAATGGGAGCTGCAGAGCCTGTGTTTGGGGCGGGGGCAGCATGTGGAGCCCCCTGGTTGCCCCTATGCTTTGCAGTCAAGGAACTTGTCCAGTGTTACCTCTAATTTTTTCCATCCATGTGTGGAATGAATTTTGTTATGTGCACCATATCGAGGTAATGTGCGGATGTGCACTATCAGTAGAAACAAAAAAACCAAGATATAATATATATATTTTTAAAATTACCATAGGGATAATTACTCCAGCCAGGGTAGGTTAGGCATTTTAGAACTCACTACTCAAAGAATTAAATTTAAGCGTAAGAGAGAAATAAAAATTATGAAATGCATAGACCAGTTAAAAAACTAAAATAACACACTTTGAAAGAAGTATCAAGAAGTAACAACAACAACAATACATGTATGTGTTGGGAGGTGAGTATGAATGTGTGTGTGTGCGCGTGTGAGACAGAGATGCGTGTTCCCCCTTTAAGTATGCTGCCCCACTTTATGTACACTGCCCTTTTAAGTAGATCAGCACGTTCAGACGCAACAGCAGCTGCCAGGAAGCTCCCTCCATCTAGGCCTGTCGTGTCCTCTCCCCCCACCACCTCCCCGCTCTGTGGAGATGGGGTACAGAGGTGGAGGGAGAGGTATACCCTGACATCAGCGCCCCTCTTGTCCTTCCCCTTTGCCCCCCCCACACTGCACAGCAAGCAGGAGGCTTCCAGGAGCAGCTCCAAGGCAGAGGGCAGGAGCAATGCGGAAGTGGGGGGAGGGACACCTGAACTGCGTGGCACTTGATAGCCTGCTGGGAGGCCGCCCAGCCATGCAGCTTAGAGGGAACTGAGGACTCGTCGCCGCTTCTGGGGAGCTGCACGGAGCCAGGAAGAGAGCATGCCAGCCCTGCACTAACCAGACTTTTAACAGCCCGGTCGGTGGTGCTGACCGGAACCGCTAGGGTCCCTTTTCAACCAGGCTCTCCAGTCAAAAACTGGACACCTTGCAACCCTAGCACGTGCATGTGTGTACACGCACCTCCTTCTGTCTTTGGAGAAAACCTTTTGCACCCTGAATAAACCAGCTTTGCATGGGAGTAGCGGGATAGACTCTTCCCAGTCTGAAAAGCACCTGACCAGCACAGTATTACAGTCCCTGGGTTATACAGCAACAGCTTCACAGCTTGTAACTCCCTCACAGCATCGGTTGCAGTGGATCCAGGTAGTTTATGGACCCAAGCTCCACTTCTCTGGCTCACCCATACGTCACCTCCTCTATGGTGCCATAGAGGGAGCCATTGCTGAGCACTACTCAGTTGTGTGTTGGGGATATCTCCAAGCTCCTGCACGGCCTTCCCTTTGCACAGTACAAACATGGTGGTCCCTATGCATTCTGGGCTTTCCACATCCCTGACCCAGCACAGCACACACACTGGGAGGAGGGAGATCAAGTCAGGATCAATTCCTGATAGAAATAATGGGTGAAATCCTGTCTCCTTGGAAGTGAACGGCAAAACTCCCATTGACTTCAACAGGGTCAGAATTTCAGCCAGTGAACGTTAAATAAACCTAGGCACACACAAATTGAGATGAGAGCAAGTTACTGATCAGAACACAAGCCTGGGAAATTAAACCCAAGATATCCTTATGCCCTGGTGCTAGGAAGTCTACAGACCAAATTTGGGTCTTTGTTCTTTGTCCTTTAAGGACACTTTCAGCCTTTTGTCTGTAAGTTATAAACTCATTGGTCTTTTCCTCCCTGCCATCCCAAGAGTCATGAAAAGGTGCATTCAAGGTATTCCTGCTGAGCTATGGAAATTAGTTTCCCTCTGGGAACAACTGATCAAAAAAAAAAAAATCACACTCCTAGACTCCAATGCATTTTAATCCTATTTATGTCTCCAACAATGAAATTAAAATTTTTTAAAATTACACAAGTATGTTTTATTAAAACAAATATTAAAGTTACAATGTAAATAGGGAGCAACTCTGTGTTCGTTAATGGAGTTACTCTGGATTTACATCCATGTAACTGAGATCAGAATCTGCCCCGGTAAGTCTCTTCTTTAAGACCCCAATCCAGTAAACCATCCCCGTTCACAAAGCATTTAGGTACATGCTTAACTTTAAGTACATGCTTTTAAATCCCATGCACAAGTTTCAAGGTAAGGGGATAGGGATAGACTTGCTTTAATTGCTTTGCTGCAACAGAATCTACCCCAGTAAAAGGCAGCTGGTAGAATGATGCTGTGAGCTCCTGTCGCTCACCTGCTCCAACAGCTACCGATAAGATGACAAAAGCTATACCACTCATTTGATGCTCTAGACAGAAAATCTCTGAGATAGAATGTTGTCCTAGGGTCAGCTGGGAAAATGAGAGTCTTGGCTTTGCCCCAAAACATTTATTGTGGATAAACACCTTTTGTGTCACCTCAGGATTTATTTAGGAGCTCAAGACCACTGACCTTTGGTGTTGTACAATTCCAGGGACATTATCTGTTAAACCCGTTGATCAGATGCATATGGCAAGGCAGATAAGCACCCCCCAGGAGAGGCCAGAGTATACAACACTAAAATTTACTTAAAGAAGCCACTAGCTAGAATATGTAGCCTGACAAAACTAAACAAATTTGGAGGCAAGGAAACCCAAGAGCCTCAAAAAATCAACCCCCATATCAAGGAAATGGCACCAACCCCAACAGGTGGGTTTTGTACTGTAACAGGTTGTTGAGGGGACACGGATTGATCTCCTCCAGGATGATGTTTTGCAATAGAGAACCTTTTACGGAACAAATCCTGCCGCCAGGCTGCTCCTTAATGAAGCTAGAGATGAAATCTGACCCAGCCCAGATGTCAGATATTGGTGGGCAGCAGCTTTAGGAGAGATGTGATCACTCAAATGTTTTATAGTCTGGACGATCTCTTTAATGTGAAGCTGTAACTCCCTAGAGAGGGGAGAGGAATAAAATGCAGTTCACCGGCAACAAAGAGAAGAACCAAAATTGTGACTAATTCTAACTACCACAGACCAATAAGAATAATATAAAGTGCCTGGGAACTAGAGAAGGATTTGAATCCAAACCTCAGATCTGAGCACCCCCTCACATTTTGGTGAAGCTTAGATCTGCTTAGATTTGGTGACGCTTGAGCTCAGTGCACTACTACTGAAGATCATATTTATCTAACTTGTCTTGCAAATCTAAAAACTGTCACTTAAAAAAAACCATTTCCCTTTGAAGTTAGTCTTTTCCAAAGACTTCCAAGGGCTGTTAAAAAGCAACCACCCACCCAACCAACCCTTCCCCCCCCCCATATAATATTCACACCTAATCCTAGCCAGTGGGAAGACAGGCAGACAGACATGGACTTTGCAGTGACTTAAAACAGTTTAATGTAATTCCAAGACAAAGTGTGATTACATTTCTACACATATACAATATGCATATGTGAGTTTACAAATTCTGATTAATAACTCGTTTCACCTCAGAGACCGAAAAAATGATCAAAAAGAAACCGTGAATAACAAGCTATAACATAGTTCACCACAACGGGACCTCCTTTCTCACCCTACGGTTAGTAATATTACAATTAAAATAACTATATTCTTCTATAATGTATTTTCTGTTAAAATCATCTCATAAATTTACAATGCTATTATTAGTTTCCAAGACTAATATAAATTCACTCCATTTTTCTACAACGAAAATGATTATTAATTAGAAGCACACAACGTCATGATGAAAAACACAAGCATTTTTTTTTAGTAGCAAGAACTTGATTGGTTAAGAATTAGTTTTCTTGTAAAACATTCTAAAGCCAAGTAAAATATCCATTCTTATAACATACCTATAAGATGAGCCTAAGGAATAGGTTACATATAGGTCTACAACACATCAGTTTGTTTGTTTTTTAAAAAAGAAGAAATACATATTTACCAAAAAAAAAAAAGGGTGGGGGAAAAAGAAAAAGACAAAAAGGGAAAAGAAAAAAAGAGGGACAATTCACATAGGAAAAAAGCAGTACACAAGAAAATACTGTTGCATACAATTTTCACAAAGATTAACACTCATATTACAGAAACCGTACAGTGGAGGAACACAACGGATCAGGGCTTTCATGGGGTTACTGGGCTGAGATGACACTGTAGAGAAAGAACCATCCAAGATTCTGGGTGGGGGCCAGAGGGCATCTTTTCCCTTGCATTTTTTACAACATTTTCATGTTTTTTTTCCTCTCTTCTTCTTTACAATTCTGGCACAGCGTATGCTAACTTCCACTTTCCATCTAGAGTACATTGGGTTTGTGGACAGTCAAAAGATATAAAACATTTTCTCACTTTCCCCTTTTTATAAGAGGATTTCACTATTTAGAAAAACTGTTTCACCTCTTCGTTTTAGTTAGCTACCCTCGTCTAGACTCTTCAACTTCCAAGATACCCTTTTCTTTCTTTCTTTCTTTCTCTCTCTCGCTCTCTCTCTCTCTCTCTCTCACTCTCCTTTTAATAAAGCTATTCATTACACTTCCTCTCCTCTCAGAAATTTGGTTTGGTATAGAATATACAAGCTACATTCCAATTCTGTGCAAGTAGAATCTGATACCCCCAAAATGCCTTGTTTACTTTGTTGGTGAAACACATGGGATGAGCAGATACTTTCTACATCTGAAATGGCTGTGCCCTGGAATAGCCATGGAAGTATCATTTTAAGAATATGAAAACCAAAACCAAACAAATAAGGAATAAAGAAAAAAAAAAGACAGAAGTGTTGTATGTAACCACCAAATGTGGAAGCATTGAAGAATGTTTTATTTCCTTTTTGAGGACAGAAGTGCTATATGTAACCATTCAGATTGTAAGGGATGTGCATTGCCAGTATTAGAAACCCCTTCTTGCTTTACAAGTTCCAAGCCAAAGTATTTAAAAAACTCTGTAGCTCCTTCAACCAAACGAGCTGGTATTTCCAGGACTGGCTCGTGCCACAACGAGGCAGAACAGGCTGTTGCTGAGGACAGCAAAATGGTTAGTGGCTGTTGATTCTGTGACTGTGGCCTGTTAGGGGGTGGACATTTTCCAGTTTGCCCAAGGGCTGCTAACAGTCCTCGATTTAGTTCACCAAATGGCAACCCCAGTCATGGTAAGTTATCGCTTTGGTAATGTGAGTTACAGTGAGGGTACCTGGCACTGAATGGAGTTACTGGAGGGGCTAGGGACCAATTCTGCTCCCATTGAAGTCAATGGGAAGTTCGGACACTGATTTTACCAGCAGCAGCACAGGGGCCTAACTGTAAAGTATCACTGTTGTTTTCTAGTAACTTCATTCAACTGCCAAGATCAACAGTGCAGCTGTGTCAGGCCTCACTGAAAGATGCAAGGAGCTTTGCTGAGATTACCTGAGCGCCACGACTGAAGCTCAGTATTTCAGACAGATTTTTTTTAAAATGCCAATTCAGGTACTTTTATTATCTAAAAGTACCACTTTGCCCAGCGAGACATTGACACGGTGTTCAATGGTTACCCAACTGAAAGAAAACAAAGACAAAACTAAACAGATACTCATGGTGAAGTGAGACTGAAAAAAAAAGAAGAGGTTACATCAAAATGCAAAATATACGACAACCTATAACAACGAAACAACACCAAAGGGTACCACCGTTCGCTAATAAAGTTTACAGAGAGATGGTCAGTGGACTTTGTAGTTAGTTCACTGGTTCAAAATGTTTCTAGGGTGGAGTCACTTGTATAAAGGGATGAACAGAATGAAGGCCAAATTACAGCATTGCCTCTCTGAGTGGCTGTCACACAAAAAAAACAACAACCAACAATCCCAAAACAAAATAGGGATTCACTAGTTCAGGAATCAATAGTTCAGCTAATGAGTTATGAACAAAACAATACAGCCCTTCCTTTGAATATCCTTCTCTCTCATTATACAGGTATCTTCATCCAGGTTATGGTCCTACAGAGGATAGTTGATTTGGAAGTATTGTGCTCCATGCTTCAACCCAAGGAATTTCATTAAAGTTTGTTATTAAAAAATAAATAGCTCATGTATTGGACTATACTTCAGTATGTGTGGAGCGGTTTTTTTAACCATACTTTGGAATAAGGTAGATTCTTTGATCAGAACTCACTTTCCAATACTATGTTATATCTCAAAACAGAATATACATAATAAAGACACACCTGCTCTTTTCTGTTTTAAAAGGGCAAAATTAAAAAATAGAGGCAGCTGTATTGAGTTTTTGAAGGTGTCATTTACAAACAGAAATTTCCCTTAAAAAGTACCAGTTTAAATGTAAACTATAAAACACTGTAATAACTATAAAATGTAGCCAGAAAACTGTTTAAGTAGCCACAGTCTGTTATTCAGTTCATATTGGTTTAAAATGTGACTCATTAAATAACTTCTAGAAGGCCAAAGCATTTTACAGTAGCTATAAACATATATACTTACATGTGCATTTTCACAATTGATTACAATACATAAAAGAGTAATCTATTCCTTGGTTTCTTTTGTTTTAAAGAATCACGGTCTTCAGAATTCATTCAAGCAACAATGACCAGGGTGGGCATTTATCATTATTCCGCCCATACAAAGTTTATAGTCTTTGAAACCCAAGTTCAAGCTGGCTACATGTTTTCAAAAAGGCTAAAACCAGGATGAATGCCCACATTTGAGGTAATTATTGCCATTAGGTCACAGTTTGTGTAATATAAGTGTATCTAAATCCTTCTTTAAAAAACGGAAGGTATTCCACCATAGCGCCAGAATACCTTTGCAACCAATCAGAATCCAGAATCCTGATCAGATGGGTTTGCTTCCAATGGAGTCAATGAGTTCTAGAACAGTAGAACACATATAGACCAACCTAGAATCCAGGCAAACAAGCCTCGGACCAATCGACAAGGATGAATTAAGAAACAAAATATAACAAAACCCTAAGAGGTGCCATGTGGCTGATGAACAGCATTTCTGATCAGAATTCCAGACCAAAGCTTTTCTAACTTACTTACTCCTTTCCAATCAATTCACTGGAAAAAAAAATCAATATCATGTCTGCATTATCATCAACTCCATGCCAGCACTGCAAAAGCTCCTTGGCTATGTTCTGAAAGTGGGATAAGCTTTTCTTTTGCTCTCAGCATTGCTGTCCATCTCTTTCCGTCTCAAAGAGGAAACCTTTCGATTTTTATTTGTATTTATTTTTTTTAAGAAAGAAAGAAAAAAAAAAGTCCCTGGCTGTCAGACCCACACACAAGTATTTACAAGATCTATGTGAATCTGCACATAATTCCCCCTACAGCTAAAGACTTAAGATCAGAGATGTCACAATATTTATCAGTGCAGTAAAAAATATCATTTTTGGAAAAAATATACCTTTAGTATTGCCTTTCTTGGATTAACTATGACAAGCAAAAGATTAAAAACAAAAACTTTACCTTCATACGCACATGAAGAGTCTGTTATAGCAGCACTGCTAAAACTGGAAGGACAAGCTAACCCGTACGTGAGAAATGTAAATTTCAATCTGATTCTATAAAGGTAGAAAGCAAAGCCTCATAGTATGCTTCGTAAGACTCCTGAAAAGTTAAGCTAATTCCCCATTCAGATTTCACACTTGATGCAAAACGTGTGTTTCCTTCTCCTATGAGAGCAACTTGTGTTTGCTGAGACCAGTCTTTGTCTGCTTATCTAGATCTGGATCCTGCAAACATTTACATACCTGAGCAACTTTACACACGTGAGTGATTCCAGTAACGCTCTGGGACCAAAGTGGAGGAAAGTTATTCACGGGCATAAGCACCTGCAGGACTGAGTTCCAAATTAGCCATCTGGTCTGAACTCTAACCCTGCAGTGACACTGCCTAATGCAATCAAGTAGCTTCAGGGCTGGGCAGGGCTGCAGCCTCTGGGTGGCAACAGACCATAATGGCAAACTTTGAAGGGCTGGCATCACAGCATCTAGTGGTGACATACTATGTACCTGGAACACAGGGCAGGCAGCATGGGCTGGACCTATTCTTAAAGACAATACTACAGCAACGAGCCAAGACACTATAGCTTACAGTAGTGTGACAAACATTTGTGACCTTTGCTGTAAAATAGTGTGTAGAAAGGGTATTTTGCTCAACGCGACTGATAGTCTTAACTTGGTCTACATGCAGGCAAAATTCCCATTGGCTTCAAAGGGAGCTCTGCCAGAGTATGACAGCATGTGGACTCAAAGACTGGATGCACAGGGCTCAGTCCCATTTTCCTTTCTCTAAGAACTGAGGCCTTAAATGCAGAGGAACTAAAGTGATCCTAATGCACCGGACCAGACTCCAGAGAGGGAATTTGGAGGACTCCACACATCATGCACATTGCAAAGCAGTTATCGTCAGAGGCTGTCTCTACAGTAGTGCAGAGGAGATCTGGGGATCAGTGGGTCCACAACTGCAGATCCACTGACCTAAACCTCCACACGGGGGAAGGGGAACACAGCGGGTACAGATGCTACTGCAGCCCATGGCCTGAGTCACACTGGTGCTTTGCACCCTGTCAGGGAAGGAGAGGATTATTTCTCCCAGTGGCTGCAGAACTCCCCGAACAAGGAACATTTAGTCAGACCCTGCACTCACAGGTCCAGAACTTGGCCCGTAAGCAGCACTTCATACCCCTTTGCTGGGCTGATTGCCAACCCATGGCAAACCTGCACACACTTCCACAAACACTTCTTCTGCATTTGCCCAACTTTGCAGAGGTTTCGTCATGACAGGAGCTACAGCATTGCACTGACACACAGAGATTGCAAACGGAGTCCTAAAGCAGGAGAGTTAAACGCTACAGAAGCACGGGGAGCTTACGGAAGCTTATTCCCATTACACAGTTCACAATTTCAACACCACATTGTTGCCAGTGATAAGATACATTGTAATTATTATGAATAATAATAACAACAACAACAACAGTGAGAGAAACATAATGGTTTTGATGTCCCCTAAAGTTTAGGATAGCAGCAATATTTTAGTGTGACTGAATTTCTCCACTCAAGAAGCTAGCTAATCAAAACATAAACGAGTGACAGAAACAGAAAGAAACGAAATGAAAAGAAAAGGAAAGAAAGAAAGAATTCCATAGCATGTCATTATTGCCTGACAGTCAGGACCTGTGACTTAATTCTGTATCTGTAATGGGTAGGGTCTCTTTCTCTCTTTATTTAAATTTCTTTATGAAGCTTCTTTGGTTAAAGAAAGACATGGGGTTTTATCTTCCCTTCTGGTTTGGTAATGGAATTTCTTTCAAACCATATTCGGAGGCATAATCCCTTGAGAATATAAAAAAGAAGTATGACAGAAACAGAAGCGTCCCTTTGCTGGAATGTTTCTTGACAGAACTATTATGGAGCGTGAGGGAGTAAAAATCTCCCCAGAGGGTCAAATGCAGCCCCGGTATAAGCAGGTGCAACTCCACTGAGGGGAATGCAATTGTAGTTGCTTCTTCAAACAGCTGGATTTGGCCCAGTCTACACTGAGAAAAGTTCTAGCTCGTCCATTATCCTGTTTCATTCTGCTCAAGGTAACTAGTCCCTCCACCTCTCTGTATATTCTGGTTTCATAGCAGCACTTTGAATGTCCAGCTCTAAGAGAGGCAATGTCTGTTCACCTCTCCTGTTTCCAGCATCAGACGAAAGCAAGACACTGTGATGGGGAAAGGGGTCACTGCCAACCAGGAACCACCGGTAATACTTCCAGTACTGAACCATTCGCCTTCCACCTCAAGTTTCCAAGCAGTTTGCTCCACACACACAAAGAAACCCAAGCTCATTCCAAAACACATCAATCCTATTTTCAACTCCAAAGGTCTCTGCAAGCTAAATAATTCAGCTATTGTTACTTGTGTAGCTCCAACCGTGTGCCTGCCAAGAATTTAGCTCCTCTACTAACATTGTCTCCCCTCTGTCTGGGTAATAGTACTGCCCTTACCATATTATATTTTCAGAGAGAGAGAGAGAGAGAGGGAAAGGCATTTTTTTGTGTCTCCCTAGCCAGCAGAAAACTCAGTCCTCACTTAGCATTGCAACATAAACACAATACTACGGATACATCGTTCATCCTTATTACAACCCCTTCCAGCAACGCTGCCTCTGACTGCGCTGGGATCAGAACCATAGCTAGCCCAACTCTGCTCTCAGCACGAACAGGACCAACAACTGCCCCTTCCACTTTGCAATGCATTCCTTCACACCACAGAATGCACCGTCGTAAGCTCTGTCACCCTATTGCCACAGAAATCAGATTCGTGCGTAGTGGAAGAACGAGACAGACCTGGACGCAGGCAAAACATAATAAATAAATCAAACATTCTGGTAAGTGAGATTAAAACCAACCCTTCCTCTCTTCCCTGCTTTATTGGCCCCAAATATAGTGATGCACGTAAGCAAATATTTTGACTTTAAGCATGTGCTTAAAGTCCATCCTTATTCAGCAAAGCACTCAAGCGTGTGATTAAATGTGCTGCTGAATTAGGCCTCTACACAGACTCTACACCCACAGCTCTAATAAGGGTGGGAGATGTAACTGAAAACATAATTCCATACAACAAAAAAGCTTAATAAAATTTCATAAGTAATAATTAAAAGACCAGCTATATCAAGGAGGAAGAAACACGAGCCAAATATCTTGGCCATATGGACACACCTTTAGTCTTCAGAAATGGTAGAACAGGACAGGTACCTTGCTATTCCTGCTGCTTGGTTTTAACAAGCTAATATCTTCAGTGTCTGCCAGTGTTGTTTATCCAGTGACTGGACTGGGGATCACATTCTTTCCTCCATTCGGGTTCTCTCATTCAGAGCTTGGAGGGTAGATAGGGCACCTTCTGAGGAGCCAACCATTTGTTTGCCCCTCTGGGAAACTGAGCTCTAATACTTAGCCCCAGCTTGGGTTAATTAAAGGGCTTATGGGGACATGGCCTGGTCTTGGTCTCATACAAGTGCCTCAGCAAACATTAGCTGCTACAATGTGATGGTGAGTTGGACCTTATGGACCCAGGGCCCTCATGCTCTTTTAATCCAGCCCTGCTGCTAGAAAATGACGTGGGTTGCTGTTTGGTCTCTGCCTCCAACGGAAAGTTTCTGGCATTCTGCTGAAATGCAGGGGTGCCATGTGGGATAATGTTCCATCCCTAAAGGACAAGTCCTCATGGCATGTCCCTTCCCTGATCCCTCTATGCTCTCTACAGTTTGTCTTCTCAGAACAAAACTATCTTCCTCTCTTCCTGCAGTTCTCACAGGCACAGCAACCCCTCTGATGCCACTGATGAAGAGAAACTATTCATAATAAAATTAACAAAACAACATCAATAATAATACTAAGAGAAAAATAACACAAAGATGCAGGAATGCGTGTGCAATTAAAACCCAGAGTAAAATATAATAATAAAATAATAATAATAATAATCAGAACAATCATACAGTAAAATAACAATATTATTCCTTTTAATGACACAAGCAGCATGATGCTTTCATTCCTGAACCAATGGGACATGAGAGGAATGCAACGGAAACGTACAGGGAGAATAGGGAATTTCCTGGCTTTGATAAATGGGAAAGTGTGGTCTTTTTAAAGGAAGAATGTAAGGTGCATGGACTGCTGAGAGATCAGATTCTGATTTACATTATATTTAGTGGGAGCGAGGGAGAGATGGTAAAATAAAACAGTGCAAGGATAGCTTATGAATCTGAAATGGCAAACATGAGGGATACTTGATGGTTTGCCAAAATAAAATAATCTTGCCCAATCTATGCATACTGAGATCCCTTCCTTCTTCAAGGCTGGACAAATGCTCATGATCAGATATTACAGCTGTGCTTGTCTGTCTTGCCAGTTTCTCTCGAGAGAGAGACCTTTTCCTTAACTCCATCCACGGGATCCATCCCTCTTCACTCTGCCAATTGACCTGCCATTCTCTAGCATCTTGCAGTAAACCTTGAAACACTCCTTGCTCTCGGTTTAGGTAGATCTATAGTGGCACTGAGTGGCCATGCAGACCTAATCTTTGATGGGAACACGCCACCAAACCTTCTTCTTCTTAGGCTCTCCTCCCCTTCCTGCCACAAGTACATATGAAATTCTAAGTATTGATGCAATGGTGCGCCCATTTTTATCACCTTTTCTCTCTTAACCCTCTCAGCTATAAGAAAATCTCTCTTTGGAAACCTACCCGAAAACAAGACTGTTTAGAGTTCCTTTGAAGCGGAGGATCCAGAGCAAGAATTTTTTCACCAAGTTCAAACAGCATTCTACTACAGCTTTTATACAAATGGGATGAGTGAGGGGAAAGAACACAGTCAGAACTACATTACAACGGGTAGGGCCTTGATGTCTCAAAATTTTCTCTTTTCACTCAGGAAACCTGAGTTTAACTCTCTAGACTGAATTCTCTCATTCTCTTGCTTTCTTTTCCCCCCATCTATGGAATTCTACTGGAAGTGTCCTTAAGCATTCCCCCTCTGATGGATCAAATCCCCATTCCCCCTTCTCTCTGACATAGTACTCAGGCAATGTAACGCTCTAGATGTTTGTAAAGCAAGGATGGGAGGAATCTGTTCTTCTAATCCTCTAAGAATGTTAGCAAACAGCAGAATGAGAATTAAACTACTGATAGGGAAATTTTTATTCCCAAAGGGAAAAAAAAAACCCAGACCCACAAACAAAACCTTTGACCCTTTGGGAAGCTACATTTGGGTCTCATGACCAATCTGGTCACTTCTAGCCTGTACATTGTTAAACAGATATCTAGGGGTACGTCCTTCTAGCCCCCACAAGCCTTCCTGACCCCTGCACATCGGCAAATGACTAAAGAGTAACAACAGGGGCAGAAAAATAACCTCGAAGAAGAAAATCAACACCACCACAAAAGAAGAGCTCAGATGAAATTCTGACTAGCCTCAGTCAGTTTCTAGGAGTACCAGTGGAAGTAAACCCTTAAACCGCATCTGTAGTTCGGTAAGGCACTACAAGGGAATGATGTAAAACTAAGACTGTGACAGTTGTAATGGCTGTGCTGAGGAACACACCACAGAGAGAAGGCAGCATCAGCACGCGCGCACACACACACACACATACATACATACCTGGACAATCACATTTGTTACATGCCTATGTTATATTTTTTTTCTTTTTTTTGTTTTGTTTTGTTTTTTGTTTTTGTGCAATCACATTGAGGAATAGTCTATTGGTATCATTGAAGTTCAACACAATATAGTAAAAAGGGTGTACGTACTGTATAGTGCTACATTCTACCAAGGGGCCAGCGAAATTTTCTACTCCTACACTAAAAGAGCTGGGGATTAAAAAGAAAATTTCCAAATAAAATAAAATAAAGAAACTGAAATCTAACATACACTATTAGAGACATTTTTTAAGAATAACATTTCTCAGGGATTTATCCAGGGTGCTCACAGAAAGGGAAAAATAGCTCCAAATGCTTCTGATCTTGACAAATGGTGCGTATTCTTGTTTGTGTGTACACGTTTTAAGCGTATCAGTGCTAGGTCTGAAATTTAGAGTGATGGAACAATCCTTCCTTCCCCTCCTCTACCCCTGTCCACTCCCCTCCCTTTACCTTCCCCATGGAAAACACCTCACACACCTTTGGGTTACAGAGACCAGTGCAAAAATGGGGCATTATCCCTTTGAAATTCTGGATAAATCCCTAATCCGTAGATTTATTGGGTTAAAAACCTAATGGATTTTGTTTTAGGTGTTCTGGACAACAAATACCTAAATGTATCTCATTATCAGATTAAAATAATCTTTAAAAGTCTATTGGTGAAGTTCTCCAAAAACAGGACCCACTTTGGGTCCATCTGTTTCCCCCCCTCTAGTTTGGTGCAGAATGGTTTTGTATTTGTTTTATTTTTCTCACTCTTTTTTTTTCCTTTTTCTTTTTTTTTTTTTTAAATAAAAAGTGTAGAATTAGTTCTTTCCTTCTTTCCTTTCTCATTTCTCCCTTAAAGTCTCCTTCGTTCAAGTTTCAAGTGAGCCTCCCATTGCATTGTTTGTCATGTTCTTCAGTATAAAAACAGCCACCTCACTCCCTCTTTGCGGGTCTCTCTCTCTCGCTCTCTCATTCCAGTGTTTAGATGTAAGGGTACTGGTTGACCTTGGTGGGGCTCAGCGGGTATCCAGTGTAGACTGTGGAAGCGGGAGAAGCACTGATATAGGTCTGATGGGCAAACTGAGCCTGGTACTGACTTGGGTGGATGGTGGGTGATGGCAGAACCCGAGGGCCCATGCTGACAGGAACCTGGTGGACAATGCTGGCCGGATAAGTGGTGTGTTGCACAGCATGACGAGCAGACCCTTGGGAGGCCACCAGGTGAGCGACGGTGCCTGTGGAGCCCAGAGCAGCGGGGGCGGTGTACGTGTAGAGGTGGGGCTGGGTGGGGAGGTGAGCTGCTGCCGCCGCAGCCAGGTGGGGGTGGACCGTACCATGGCTGGGACTATTGTGTGGGAAGGAGTACGGAGCCTGAGCTATTGTTGGAGTGATGTAGGCTTGCTGTCGCCGGTGACTCCCTGTGCGATCAGTCGTGATGTGCTGCTGGGCCTGCACAAAGAGAGCACAATACAGGACAGTTAGAAGACAACAGGTTGTTCTTTTCCTCTAGGCCCTGGAGTGAGCTTCTTCCAGAGCCAAGGTGATTTCTGTGATGGTTCTCGAGGCACCCAGGAGTACAAGTCACCTTGTTAGCCCCCTGCCTCCAGGGGGGAGACCTGCTTATGCTTGAGTGGGAGTCTGCTCCCTGACACCTCCAGCCTGTTCACAATCCAAGCACTCGCCTCTGGGTTATGCCAGCCCTTCCTTTTTTCCTTGAAGGTTAACAATAGCGCACCCCAGACTCTGAGCCCCTTTGAAGCATTCCCCTGTAGAGTTCAGCTCCTTCTCCACTGAACACCCACAGAAATACCAAGTCTGCTGTCCCCAAGAGAACAGAGTGCACACCAGCTTGAATGATTCAACTCATAAGAACGGCCATACTGGGTTAGACCAAAGGCCCATCTAGCCCAGTATTCTGTCTGGTTCTTCAGAGGGGATGAACAGAACAGGATATCATCAAGTTACCTATTCCCTGTCGCCCATTTCCAGCTTCTGGCAAAACCGAGGCTAGGGACACCATCCCTGCCATCCTGGCTACTAGCCATTGACGGACCTAACCTCCATGAACTTAACTACTTCTTTTTTGAACCCTAAACTCAGGATCAGCTCCTTGTATAATACCACAGCACTGAGATATGTATATAGAAAACAACAATAAGGTTATCATCAAAGATTTGAGAGTGAGAGACAGTAAGGATAATGGAAACAAAAGGGCTACCAGGTTTCTAGAGATTAAACTTAACAGGCTAACCTTCTGTCTAAAGAATTTAACCTCCCCTCACATGACCCTTGCAGCATTTCAACCAATCAAGTTTAGTTGTGATCCCATTTTCAGGAATGCAATCACACTGCCTAATTATTTCCTAGGTGCAGATAAAGGGCTGCCTTTCTAGCCTTCTCCTTATCTCTCCCAAAGTTCATTGTCTGAACCCAGAGGCAGGATAAACCCCTGTGACTTATTCTCCAGTGCGTCACCCACTGATTTCATATGTAAATAGGGCTTCCTTTGTGTTGGCTTACAATGCTTAATTTACATGCAGACAGAGAGATAAGTCAATAAACATCTTTTGTCTGACAGAAAACCTGTCTGTCAACTCTGCCTTGATACAGATTTCAGAACATATTTCCAGTATATGGACATAACTCCTTACACAGTGTCTGTACATACATTTCACAATGTTATTAATGACCGTCATGATCCCGGCTTTCTTTTAAGACCTCACATGACATTCTTTGACAAACCAGAATGGACACACCAGGATCAGAAGATTCTGAGGGGTTTCGGGGTCACAATTTCCCATGTGTTTTTCCCCTCCTCCTCAAATCCTCAATGTCACAGTAAACTTCCCTTGGAAGTAGCAGGGTTGCACAGGGTCCCTCCAAAACCTATGTTCCATTGGTCCAACACAGCAGTTCTCCAGAGAATATTACAAGACTGCACTCCCCATTGCCTGGAAGGGCAGCTACAAGTAAGACTCCCACAACCTTGCATCGCAGTGATGCAGTAAGAATTTCTACTGTGAGATCCATGGCTAGATTCAGAGAAACCTTTTTAAAATTTGACAGTGAATTTAACACTGATGAAAGCTGCTGAACTGCAAGCCCTGGAGTCCAGCATGGGCAGAGGCAGTTGTATTGATTTATGTATTGATTTAATAACGGTGGTCTTTGCTGCTTTCACTTCCTTGGTTGGAAGCCTAACATACGCCCCCAGCAACCCTGAGCCCCAACAAATCCTTAAGACTTTCCTCTCTCAGAACTCTCATGTAATCAGCTGTAACTTCTTGAACAGAGGTAACTGCTGTTCTTGCCTTAGGAAAGAAGATATGTTCTTCCCAAACACTAGGAATTTTCTAAGCTGGTTCCTTACACTGCATGATGGTGCCAAAGCGTTTCCTCAGTCAGTTATGACTATTGTGCAATCTGGCAGTCAAAGTATTAAATAACCAAGAAAACAGGAATTAGAAAACAATTGCCAAACAAGAATGACACTGCCCCATCTTTCTTACTTCTATTTTCCAATTCTCCTTTATCATTTTCCTAAATCCTTCCTCTGTAACCTGTAGGGTCCAGAATGCTGCAGCCAAACTACACTCTCATTCTTGTAAACAGGATCCCATCATCTCCACCTTTCACCAGTTTCACTGACTTTTAATTTAGAGCTAGTCAAATTTTTTCAAACTTTCAGCTAAATTTTGAAACACGGGTTTTGCCAGAAAATATTATCATTTTTTGAACAGCTTCTCTTTTATTCAGCTCTGTATCAAAGTCAACACTGCCCTCTGAGTTCTCAGAGCTTCCCACTCCTGAAATCTTGGCATCTTTGCTGTCTCCTCCTGACTGCCATTACCTCGCAATAGAGATGAGATGGGTCTCAGATATAGTAAACTCAAAGAATATTCTTACTGAGACTGCTGGGCAGCACTGGGCTTCTCCGGCTCTTACTCAGAGACACATCTGGTACAGCCTGCTGTCACCCAACAGGGACTGCCTAAATCTTGGCCCAGATTAAGCGATCTGGAAATGGACTTCTGACTACACTACATCTCTGGCTGGCCACAATTTGTATGCCCACTCCACTTGTCACCTCTGACTGGAAATGTCTTCCACCCCGACAGCCAGTCACACCCTCCTTTCAAACCTCACTCGAAAGGTTTTGTCTTGACATCTGACTATAATTGAGATGAATCCCCACCCCTTTCGTATACCCTCCCCCTCCATTCTCCCCTATAATCAGCACACAGACCTGCCTGTCAATGTTACTTCTCTTTTCTCTCAAGGTTAAACGTTTTGACTTTTCAGATACTTTGTATGTTCAATGTATGTGCAACCCTGTGTGGTTTGTTAGCAGTGGGAATTGAACTGGGGACTTCTGGTTCTAAAAGCATGAGCCCCTCTTCTCTGTGCTAAAAGACGTAACTCTGTCCTACACACCACTAGAGGGCAAAAGAGTACTACACTGAGTGAGTGTGGGTTACATAAGGAAGATACTATGTCAAAATACACATTAGATGGCACATTTTTGTGGGGCCTACTTGCTGCCTCCTTCCCAGGTTCCTTACCTGGCTGAGATTAAGAGGCTGCTGCTGCTGGAAATGTGGTCCTGGCCGCTGCTGCCTATAGGCAATGGCTCCAGACGAGCTCCCTGAAGAGTGACCGCTGGTGGAGGTCACGATGTTGGAGGACTTGGACTTGTAGGAGGATGAATGATGACTGGTGGTGACTGTGACAGGAAAGAAAACACATTTGTTCTTAAATAATGTCTTACATCATCTAACCAGCCCTTCCCTCACTGAATAGTCTCTGGGTGGCCTGTGGAAGAAGGAGCATAAGAAAGGGTGCATTGAAAATGGCTCCTCCTAGCTATAGGAAGGTACTTACCTAACAGTACCTCTGGGAGCTCACAAACATGGGCCTGCCAGTTGCCCCCAAGGCAACAATACAAACTCCACTACGTGAATCTCTAACTGGGTTTGGAGGCTGGTTTACAGAACCCTCACGAGTGCCAGAAAGTGTTCTGCTTGGGGACTGGCAGGAGGCGAGTGGGCAGATGCTAAGGAGAGAAAGGAAAAGATAGAGGCCTGGAATGCAGAGCAAGGAAAGCCCTTAGCCTGGCCAGCCTCACTGTGAATAGGGAGGGAGAACAAGGGAGAGCCCACGCTCTGCACCTTGGTGCACAGTCTCGCAACTGCAATGTATGAAACAAAAGGACAATCACACAGCTCCGAACCCGGCGCCAGGAGGCGGGAACCACAGATGAAAGCCCTTTTTGATCCGGTGTGTTTTCCAGAACAGCGGAGGCTCTGAAGGTGGGTGAGCGAACCTGACACACCCAGTCCAGGGGAGCCTGTTCCCCCAGAAACGTTAGCCGGTTTGGATGAAAAACAAGGCTTTCAATCTAAAGAACTCTTGCCCATTTTTGAGTAAATATATAACCTTACATGGCAGGCCTGGCTCAAGCTGGTGTAAGGGCCCCGATATCAATGTCTGCACTAGGGGCCAAATTCTGCTCTCGGACTGCTGATGTAACCGAGAAAAAACGTAGCCCTTATGACTCCCAGCTACGCTGAAGTGCCTCCGTGCAACATGTTAATAATGCTCCATGCCTCCCAAGAACAGCTGTACCAGGCATGTTGGGGGAGAGAAGGTGCATAGCATCTATTTTTTAAAGAACCCGAAGAGTGAGATTCTTCCAAGATTGTTGTTTATTTCTTGTTGTTATTTTCTTGAGGGAAGAAGTGCAATTTACCTGGTACTAGGCTATCGCATTCCACCAACACCTCACTGGCTTGGGTTTTCAGTGGTGGCACGATTATAGTTCGGGGGTTCCCACTGTAGTGGGTCTCTGGTACCCCTTTTGTATCATAGGTGTTCCCATTATTGTGTGCCCCACGGTGTTGCACTGAATAGGGGCTGTTGTTGCTGGAGGAATCGGAGTAGGGCGAATCGTGCACTGTGACACAGCTGATGACGTTTTTTCTTTGCTTGGATAGGGTGCTGAAAATCAAACAACATGGAAGATAGTGAATAGGCAAGAATTGTCTGAATACCAACATTCCATTCCATCCTCAGCCTGCTCCTTTAACAACGGGGGTGCTCACAGGCTTAAAGTGAAGCATGTGCTTCAGTGCTTTGCCAGATCAGGGCCACCTAAGCCAAATCCTGTGCTTCTGAACTCACTTCTTACTATTCAGGCAAACCTCTATTGAAGTCATGTGAGTTTTGTCTGAGCAAGGACTGAGTAAAATCCTGAGTCTGGATCTTATAATTGCGCTTACATGCATACCTTAGAATAGCGCTCACACAGACTGCTAGACTTATTTCCAAGCTATTTACTACCTCTCGGCAGGAGAAGCTCAGTAGATCACACTACACTAAGTTGCATTTCTTACCACTCACACAGAAATGCAGTGTCTCCCTCCCTCCCTCAGCAAAGATTTAATAATAGATGTTACAGTGAGGTTTCATATGATTAAAATTCCATTTTTACAAAATATACAACATTATATTTACTAATGCACTATACAGCATATATATTCATACATACTTGAAACGAAAGGACAGCTGAAGAAAATGAACAATATATATTTTGCTATGCAGAATCCTTGGGTTTTATTCTCTTACTTGTTAATTTGCAACATTCAGTAATTCGCAACAGGTCTCCTGACATTAATGCGAATTACTGAGGTCCTGCTGCACCTAATCTATCTACAGCATCAAAGAAGTGATTAAAAAGGAACATCAACATCAACATTTCCAGGATTATTGCTAGAAGTTCATTAGGCTAGACTGCACCCGCGCTGTTGGGATTCGCTCCGCTACTGTGTCTAATTATTCCTGATGGTTTATCCTTCCCATTATGAGCTTGTTTAGAGAAAAAAGAGAGCGAGGTGGGGGATGGGAGAGAGGGGGAAGATTTGCTTAAATGGCTCATATCCTTGACAGCGCACAGACCTTGACTACAGAAAATAGCTGCTATGTTTCACTGATTGCATTATGTTGTTATGGCAACTGAAGTTTTTAAAATGATGAAAAGAAATGGATAGCGCATAAAGAGCTAAGTAATTAGACTCAGTAGTGGAAACAGTCCCAACAGGAACAAAAACACCATATAGAAATAACAGTCCATCTCTTAACCTCTTGAGCACAACTCTTTTTTCCCCTTTATTCCCTTCCCCATTGAGGCTCAGTTCAATTCCTTCCCTCTGACACGTTGTTAAACTCAAGAGAGGATCTGATTATTCTGGATTCAGCCACCGGTGGGCATTTTGCCATCTTGTCTCAGCATTACTAGCTATCCCAGTTACTGTAGGCAAATGCTGCAGACCTCCAGACCAGCTTGCATTCCAGGCAATTTTTATTTATTTGTGCATGTATTTATTTATTTATTTATTTAACAGTGCAAGAAAAAGTGAGCTACGCCTCTTCAGCAGCATTATTGATTTCACCACATTTCACTGATAAAGAGCCTTTCCAGCAGCCTTCCCGGGTGGCAACTGCCCAGCTTTCCCTTTGCTTCTTGGGTTTGAAAAGCTTTTATTTCATTTTTTGTCCTTCAAGTGAAATGTCCACTAATGTGCTGCTTTAAAAACCAAATTCTCCAGTGCCTGATTCTGCAATGCTTTCTCAGGCGAGTAATCCTTACTCAGGGAGCTCCACAGATTTCAAAGGCTTTATGATGATTAAAGGAGCACCTAGGAAGCCCAGACCTAGATTAGAGCCTCATTGTTCTAGGCACTGTAGAAAACACATAGTGACAGTCCCCGTTCTGCACTTACAATTTAAATAGACAAGACAGATAAAGGGCGCGAGGAATGGTGACTCCATTGTACAGATGGGGAACTGAGGCTCAGCGAGATTAAGTGATCACAAAGGAAGCCTGGGGTAGAGCACAGAATTGAATCCACTCCTCCCACGAGTAAAGGACTTCTTTTAAAGGGCTTGCAGTAACAGACTGTCAATTTAATCCCCTCTTCCATCAAGAGACGGACAGGGTGCTGTGTTTGAAATGGAGAGAATAATGGCGTGTCTTAGAATGACAACTGACTTATTTGAAGGAAGATGTAAAAGTTTTGATATGGTGCTGCGAGAAAGAACATTAAGCTGATAAAAATGACTCTGTCATCAATATTCCATCTGCCTAATAGAAATGCTGTAATTTCACATTTACGAGTATCTGTAATATTTGCCCTTTGCAACTGCCCTCTGCTGCCTGTGAAAGAGACGTTTGTTCTCTAACACTGAGTGTTATTACATTTTATAAAGAAAAATCAAGTCACTGAACTGTGCTCTGACAACTGATAAGGTTCTCACTGCATTTCTTTTATAGCTCCTTCCTTACATATGGGACTTAGTGGCTGAGCTGTAAACATTTGCTCCTGGCTGATACTTGGTATGCAAGGGGCTCAGCTGTGGGAGTGGAAGTGCACTTTTTCCTAGACATGAAATCTCTGTGTTTTATTATTCTAGAATTTTCATATTTTATGCCATTTTGATTGAGAGATCTTGAAGGCAGGGTCATCTTGTTGTTAGACGTTGGTACGTTGCCTAGCGGAACAGGGCTGGGGCCACCAGCCTCTTCCTATTACAAATAACAACAACAACGACAGTGTTTAGTTATTTTCTTTTGCTACAGGATGTAAGCTGGCATCATCAAGGAAAGAACTGTGCTTCCATCAGCAAAGTTTTCCTCCTCGAGGTGCACTGATTACAATAAGAAAATCAAGTGCACTAGAAATCAAACATATAAAATGAACAAAACCCCAGCCCTCTAAAGAGAGGGAGGAGTATTATGATCTTCATTTTACAGACGGGGAACTGAGCGAGACTAAAGCTCCAATCCTGCGAACACTTATGCATCTGCTTAACTTTACCACTATAAGCAGTGCCAATGAAGTCAATGGGATGACTCCAGGTAGTAACGTTAAGCACATACGTAAATGTTTGCAGGATCATGGCCTAACCATTCAGCAAGGTGCCTAACTTTTAAGAAAATGAGTAGTCCCACTGAAAATCCAAGCTGATTTGCTTGATAAAAGTTAATAACTATAATCAGTGTTAGAGCCCATACATCTCTCCCTAGAGAACACAGAAAAGCCAAATGGGACTACTCATATATTTACAACTAGGTACCTGCTTAAGTACCGTTTTGAAGTGGGGTCAAAGATATTCAGGATGGGATTTTCAAAAGCATCTAAATGAGTTAGCTGCCCAACTTACACTGAAAATAAATTGATTTCAGTGGGACTACTCTCAGATTTAAAGTCAGGCATCTATTTCAACAGGCCTTTTGAAAATCCCACCCTGAAACTGAGGCCACACAGGAGCTCTCCCTTCTCAAAGCCTTCCAACTAGCAAGTGGTTATTCTCCCTTCTGATTTCTCATGAGAGTCGGATATGGGCATTCAGTCCATGACCTGCTGTGTTACAGGACTAGACCTGGCAGACCTACATGAATCTGGGAAGGGGTGTTAATTCCTGGCTCACTGAAAATCAGAGGCCCTCTGCACCCTGTCACACGCCACTAAGGTAGCCTACTTGGCAGGCTTTCTGTATTTCTATAGCACAACTGCAGCTTTCTGTGGAAGTTCCAGGTTATTCAGAAACACAGTTAAAAACATTGATGTGGCTTGCACGCTTCTTATTACACCTGTGTATATTCATGGCTGCTGCCTGGACAGCAGCTCTCCCTGCTGCAGTCACAGTAGCCCAGGCATGCAGTCTTGAGAGGGGTGGAAGTCTACCCTCACAGATTAACGAAATATCCATTCTGCAGCCAAGACTCCATTCTGCACGGTCATGCTGCTCTTACCGTAGCATCTGCAAAAATTGCCTTTTAAGATGACTATTCTTTATTAATTATAAATCCCTATATGTACGCTTAGTGTTTTTACCAGGTGCATAGAAAGACAAGTACTCTGCCCTACAGAGCTTGAGATCAAACTCAGACCACAGAACAGTTCACGTCCAAGAGGTACGGAGACCCTGAGCATGTCTGTGCTCTCAAACATGCATGGACAGCTTCCGGTGACTTCCATCAAAATTGCCTGGGTGCAGCTGAGAGAAAGAACCAGGCCCCTTTTCCAAGAGGAGATCAGCATAGCAAGGCCTGTGGGGTTTCAGAAGGGATTTGAAGGAGGAAAGGGAAGATGGTTGGTGCACTGGGAGAAGGTATGAAGCCAGATGGGGCATGGGGGACGGCCTGGCCAAATGGTGTTGTGATCTGGCCCAGGGGCAGTGATGTGCAAACATTCCCAGTTGTGCCGCCCCCTTACCAGTAACAGAATCTGTCTGCGCTGCCCTCCCTCCCCAGTACTGCACTGCCAAGGCTCCCTCAGCAGTGGAACCTGGGCTGAAGGCAGAGCTGGGGGCAGCACTGGGGATGAGGGAGGAAGGAGCTGGGGCTAGAGGTGAAGCTGGGATGTGCTGGGGGTGGAGAGGGAATGAGGATGGAGCAGAGGGCAGAGTGGAGCTGTTCCTGGGGGTAGAGCAGGGTTTGGGGGCAGAGCGGGCCTGGAGGCAGTGCAGGACTGGGGGCTGAATGGGTTTGGGGGTGGAGCTGATCTGGGGCAGGGCGGCACAGGGCTGGAAGTGTGGCGCTCCCTACCCGCCCCCCCATGGGGGCTGGCATGGGTCTGGAGACAGAGCAGGACTGGGGGCTGACTGGGGTTGGGGGAAGAGTGAGGCCAGGGTTGGAGCACTCCCTCCCTATCTCCCATGGAGGCTCTCCCTGGCCCTGCCATGCTACCCCCTGAATGTTCCTCCACTCAAGGGGGGCGTGCCCCCAAGTTTGGGGACCACAGTACTAAGGGCTGGCACTGCAGCCTGTGTAAATCAACATTGCTCCATAGAAGCAGAGTTCTACCCACTGAGGATCGGGCCCTAAGTCTTTTAGGACTGACAGTTTTTCATGACCAAGATCTTCTTTTCCTAACTGAGAATATCAAGTCCCAGAAGATGCAAATGTAACACGTTGGTCAGTATGTGTCAGGGCCTGTTACAGCTCTCAGACTGAGAGTCTGGCTCCTTAGCTCAAAATGTAGCAACTCATGCTTCCAGCTGCGGAGGCTCCCTGGTTCAGGCCCTAGGGCTGACAAAAATGGCAGTCATTGCACAAACAGACCTTTTGGTTCATGGGCATTTACACCATACCACCTTACCTCTCTAGAAACCACATCATGGTACATTCTGACATGGCCCAATGCACAGAACTGGGCTAAGCCTACAACAGCTCTCTTCTATGGCTCTGAAGGCCCAATAACTTGCAGTTTTCTGAATTTTTGCCACTTCAGAATGAACCACTATAATCCCTATGCAAAGAAAGTTTACCCACATAAACCCACAAAAACTAAGGAACTCCCACGCCAAGGCTGAAATCCCCTAACACTGAAACATGACTTGCCGCTTATTTCAGTGCTGGGACCTTACGTATCTTTGCCATTCCACCTTCTCACCTGACCTCAGTAGCGTAGCTAGCGGGGGAGCGGGGCAGCGCCCGCTCCCCCACTGAGCACAAGTGGCGCCTTGTCAGTGTCTTGGCGCCTTTTGAATTTTCCCGTTGAGGGAACAGGGGGAGCGATCCAAAAAAAAAAAAAGGCACCACCCGCTGTGGCGCTTTTACTCATCCGGTGGCGCGCCGGGTCTTCGGCGGCACCTCGGCGGCAGGACCTTCACTCGTTCTGGGTCTTCGGCGGCACCTCGGCAGCGGAATCTTCAGTGCCGCCGAAGACACCCGGAGCGAGTGAGCGCTGGCCGCCGGCTGAGTAAAAGCGCCGCAGCGGGTGGCGCCTTTCTTTTCGATCGCTCCCCCTGTTCCCTCCACCTGGCTACGTGGCTGCCGGACCTCTGACCTGTCCTGCTATTCTCGTTTCACCTCTCTTTGTGCATCACACAGAACTGCACAGTCCGTGCTTGTGAAAATGAGAAATATTCATTAGAAATGACGTTGAGCCCACTGGCTCTGTTTTCACTTGTCTGAGACCTAACCCGGCACTTGCACTTGGTACACAATGAGCTGTATGTGCGTTCCTCACTCCCCTCTACTGGAGGGAGTCAGACTTGCTAAAGCATTTAGCAGTGTGTAATGGTTCTGCTACTGCAGGCCTGGTGAGAGAGCTTCTGCTGGCTGTTATTTCAAGCATTAGCTGCCTGGGATGGTTTATTTGTTTACTTGTTTTAGAGAAAGGATACGAATTCTAACTTTGTTCTCTGATGATTGTGATTAGTCAATGTGATGACTATGTATAACAGCATTAATAATAATACCATTATATATTAAATACTAAGGGTGAAATCGTATCCCCATTAAAGTCAATAAGAGTTTTGCCCTTGACTTTAATGGGGACATGATTTCATCCCAAGTGCTGATGTGTATATAAATTAGACAGTACTTTTTTTGCTTTATGCTTTATACCAGGGATCGGCAACATCCCTCGGCCCATGCCGCTTCCCGCAGCCCCCATTGGCCTGGATGACAACTGGGAGGTGAAAGGATCTCATGCTTCCTTGTGGGTACAACCGCTGCTTCTTTTCTCTTTTAAATAGTCCCCTTCTAAGCCAAGGAATCATCAGTGTTTTCTTTTTAGAAAATTGTTGTGAGGGTGGTTGTTTTTGTTGTTATAAAGTCACGAAGGGCACCTCCTCACTGCCCTCCTTTCAGTCACTTCTTCCTGCCATGCTCTGCTACGCTAGAGTTAGCGGCATGTGAAATTATACCTCCTGCTGCTATTACCACTGGCCTGGTCCTGTGTGTCATTCATTCACGAGCAGCGCACACATTCTCTCTCTTGCTTATATCCATAATTTATTCGTCCCAAGATGCATTTGTGCTTCTGTTCTATATTTAAGCTGTTTTATTTTTCCCCTGTTAACTTCAGAAGTATTTAATCAGCTGAGTATGTACACCTAAAAAAAGAACCTACAAAATGAAAAGTTATGGAGGGGCTACACAGCTCAGGCGACTGTGAGTGAGGAATGCTAGCTGTCAATCTGGCTGGCTGCCTTCCATTGCCATAGAATTGGAGGACTTTATTACAGAAACTTACAAAAATGCCAAGTCTCTCAATTCATAAGAAATCTGTAAAATCTAAATTCTGTTTTGAACTTCCTCATGCCTCCAGGGAAACCAGTGGGACCTAAACTTCTCTCTCCAGAGAAATAACTCACAGAACTGCTGTTCTTCAGCACAGCACAGCACAGCTCATCTTTTCCCGCCTAAGCATGCTGAGCTCAGGGAAGTTGCTTTGGAAAAGACAATGAACTGAGAATGCCGTCTAGAGATCTCTTGGTGGTAAAGACCTCGTACAAGCTTTACTCTTCTCCCCTTTAAAAAGAAAAGGAGGACTTGTGGCACCTTAGAGACTAACAAATTTATTTGAGCATACCTTAGTCTCTAAGGTGCCACAAGTCCTCCTTTTCTTTTTGCAGATACTGACTAACAGGGCTGCTACTCTGAAACCTGTCTTCTCCCCTTTGTAATTTATGGCAAGGACGTTAATACCAGTCTCCAGTAGGTGGCACTCTTTTGTAATACTACATTGGAAGCCACATGCTTCCAAAGACCCATAGGACTTCCCATGGAAACTTTATAGCTCCCTGCTGCTTCTGAGAACGGGGGGATTAACAATTTTTTTAAAATATCTGTTGATTTTTAGATCATTATACAAAGCTATACCTATCAACAATGTAAAATACACAGAAGAAAAGAATTAAACCAAGTCCTGGATTGCCTGTTACACCGCCTTGGCGACATCTCAAAACTTTCACTTGCACACCTGTGTTTTTCATTACATAGGAAAGAAATTCTTCCCATAGCATGTGGAATTCTCCTTATTCTTACAAATAAAGGGTCTGACCCTCCTTTATTAGAAAGCCACTTTGTACTGCCCTGGCATTGCAGAAGCGCCTTAAAGTAGGAGTAAACTCTCACTTTGAGACTCCTTTATTCTGCCAGAGCACGGTGAAGGGGCTTCAGCATAACTGAGAATCAGGCCCAATATATGCAGGTGGGACAATTTTGTCCATGTCAATATTACCGGTCTTTTAAAATAGGGACATAAGAACTTTTTTATCTGCTAAGGATCAACCTCTTTGCACAACTATGGACACCTGAAAAATTATTTATTTATATTTTGGGGTGGGGGTGGGGGGGAGAAGACAACTTTCTAGTCCCAGGGACTCAAGGAAAATCACGTAATAAATTTAGGGCTTAATCCAAAATCAGGGAAGACAGTGGAAAGACTTCAGTGACATCAATGAGCTTTGGGACAGACCGTTAGTTCTGACTCAATTAGCAAATTATGATCTCATACTAATTCTGTAACAGTTGACCAAAAGTGTCTAATATTAGGACATTGCCAAATAACGTGTGCCAAGTTATCCCCTTGGCTTTCATGCTACCAGCACTCATCGTTGCTGAGCAGGCTAAAATTTCCACAAATACATACAAGTCCAGTAAAGCCTTTGCAGGATTTCCAAGTGTTACAATTTTATTTTAGGCCAATTTGTAGCCCCTGTTGTACAGTCCTGTATAATTGGCCATTCTCTCCCATCAAACACATATATTTAATTTGAATTCCCATCTTTCTTTGAGAGACACAAGAAAGATGAGGAGGAGAAACTTAGCTAAAGGTAACAAACTTCAGACAGCACACTACAGATTAGATCCTCAGCTGGTGCAGAGCTCACTTGACTGAAATAAAACTACTCTGTTTTACACTAGCTGAGGATCTAGCCCTAGATTTGGTCATGCCAAAGGGCCCCAAGCAACCTGACTTCAATCCCTCTGATGCTTTCACCGAAGATAACTCCCTCATCCTGGACTCTCTTCTCCCTCTGCTTCTGTGACTCTGGCCCTTCCCTGCCTCTCCAATCATTCTGCTCTGAGTAGAGCTGGTGAATTTTTTTATGTGAATAGTTTTTTCAACAAAAAATACAGATTCAGGTTGAATCAAAAACATCCATACATTTTGTTTCAGCATTTCAAAAATGAAATGTTTTGATTTTTCATTTGAGAAAGACATTTTGTTTCAGAATTTCCCTCAATTTAATTAAAAAAAATTAAAGAAAAATATTTAAAACCCTAAAACCAAAATGAAACAAAAACAAATTTTGGGTAGAACAAAATGTTTAGTTTGATCTGAAATGTAGTTTTTCCAATTTTTCATTTCCTAGAGAAAAACAAACAAAAAAAATGTTGCAGTCCAACCCAAAACCTTTTTTAAAATTATTATTATTTTTTGGTTCAATGGCCAAACAGAAAAATTGATTATTCACCTAGCCCTAGTTTGGAGCTTCTCCTCTGCCTGCTCTCTGCCAATGCCCTTGAGGCCTCCATCCTCAGCCCACTCCTATTTTCCCTTTACAAGTTATCCCTTGGAAACTTCATATACTCTTCCATGCTGGCATCTCCTAACACTGCCTCTTCTCTCTGGACCTTTGCTTTTCTCATCCAGCCTCTCCTCTGTCTCCCTCACACACTAGCATGGATACTGTGCTTCCAGTTCTCCATTTTCCATCCTTGACGGTCCCACCACCCTCTTGTTCACTAAGCCTCACAACATTAGTTTTCAACTTTTCTCTTTCCTTGTCCCTGCAATATTGGCTGTTGCCAAAGAAAAAACTTGGCAGAATCTAGCACCATCTCTAAAATCCATCCTTTCCACTCCTTATCCAGGCCTTGGTCATCTCTCATCTGGACTACTGCAACTGCCTCTCCCCCTCATCCTCCAGCTTCCAACTTGTTCCCTTCCAATCCAGATAATCTTTCTGGTCTGCCATTCCAATAATCCTGGAAGACTGTAGCATTCTTCTAGATAGATTCTGGGGGATTGGACTAGGCGAGGGGTTCTCTCAGATTTTTCATTCTGTGGATCGCTATCCTCTTAACCATCCCTTCAGGGCTTCTTGTTCTAAACTTCTAGGCCCTGCAGAAATCCACACCTCTTTATCTCTCTGATCTCCTCTCTTCCCCCGGCCAGGCCTCTCAGCTTCCCTTTGTATCCCTCTCCCACTCTCATCTTTGTACCTTCTCCCATGATATCGCCAATGGTTGGAATACCTTTCTCTTACTGCACTTGGCTTCCACCCTCTCTTCCAAATTCTTTCCTGAAATACACTTCTTCTGTGAAACCAACCGACCAAAGAACTGTTATAATAATTATTTACAAAAAAAATTGTAAAATATCCGGCTCTGCTTTGTGATCTCTCCATCTTTCCAGTCATCTGGTACATGACAAGCTTGATTTTGAGAGGCGCTGAGCTTCCACCACCCCAACTGAGATCATATGAGTGCTCAGCACCTCTGAAAATAAAGCCCTGTGATGCCTGGTTTCTCTATACAAGGTTGTAAATTCATGGAGGTAGGCACCATCTCATCTGTTCTGTACACATTTTCAGTGCACTACTAATAATCATCACAGTACTGAGAATCAGAGATATAGATATCTCAAATGATTGAAGGCCAATCTGCCGTGGAGCAGGTTCTAAATAAAGATGCTGTAATTTTATCTTTTATTATTGAAGGGATAAGGTTAGAAAATTCACAGCTGAGTTAGTAGCACAAAGATTCTGTAATTATTCAGCTATTTGCAAGGCTAGTTCTCTGCAGTTCCTAAAACAGACTGACATTTTGTGACTGGTGTAGGATGGGGAAGCTTAGAGTGCTCAGGCTTTCACTGTGCGCATGTGAGGAAAGGTCCTGAAATGAGAGCCTTGGATAAAGAAGTCCTCTCTTTATCCATGGAACAAGAACAGCAAAGGCAGTTTCCCTGTACCACTGCATCTGCTGTGACTGGGTTGATCTATTCTATGAGAAGACGGAAGTTCAGTCTCCATGGTCCACTTGTTTTTTGTCTCCTTGCTGAGGCAACCATGGGGTGCTGTAGTGGGATGGTCACCCCACTCCGGCCCTGAAGGGGTTAAAACAGCCCTGGGAGACGGCTGCCTGGGGGAGCCAACAGTAAAAGCAGCCCCGGAGAGGGCTGTGGCTGGGAAAAGCTAGGCTGCTTAGGGGAAGCAGCCACAGCTGGGGCCACGCCCCAGTCAGGCCACAGCTGGCCCTATAAGAGGGCTGAGGGCCAGGAGCTCTAGGAGTCTCACTCTAGTCCTGGAGTGGGAAGGGCTAGCTGCCTGAGAGTGAGGTACCTGAAGCGGAGCAGTGCTGGGTAAACCCCGAGACTGCAGGCCTTGATGAAGGCCTACAAAAGGTACTGGGGCTGCAGAGGGGCAGCCTGGGGATAGGCAAAGGCAGCAGGTCCTAACCTCCTTGCCAATGATGAGTGACCATGACAGACTGTAGAGTTTTCCCCAGTGAGCGGGGGCTAGATGGTGACTGGGAGTACCCAGTGAGGCAAGGTGGGGATAGAGGATTGGGGGTTCCCCTGGGAGGGGAGACCCAGAGTATGGGGGTACTGCTGGAGGCAGAACCCTGAGTTAAAGGGACACGGGGCCTGAGGCAGGCGAGCCACCAGCCAGCAGAGGGCGCTCCGATGCTGGAAAAGAGCTAATTCCCAGGATGACCAGCAGGAGGCGCCGCGCTGGTGAGTTTCTCTTCGCTACAGGTGCCAATTAGTTCTAAAAGTGATGATATTTTTTGTGATATGACCACCAATGAGAATTGGACAGATACTCCTCACAATTTATTTCACCTAATGAGGTATTCATGACATAATCATTCGAGTTTTTCAAGACTAAGTTAGGAGAAGCACTGTACATGGAAGTAATAGTGTGGTAGCCTTCTTGACAGAGGCTGAGGACTGGACTAGATAGGATATTCTCTGACCTTTTCATTCTATGGATAACCTAAAAAGAGAGATCTGATCTTGAACTATCTGCTCTCCCAACGCCAATTCCTCACTGCTTTGTTCTATGAACCTATCTTAGGTATTTATATAGCCCCTATTACCTTAATATCTGAGCACCTCACAGGCTTTAATATATTTCTTCTCACAACATCCCTGTGAGTTAAGGAAGTATTATCTCCATTTTATGAATGGAGTAACTGAGGCACAAAGGATCACGTAAATTGCACACGGTCACACAGGAAGTCTATGGCAGAGCAGGGAATTGAACCCAGCTCGCCTGAGCCCCAGGTTAGCACTCTCACCACTGGACCCTGCTAACTTTCCTGTCAGAGTGTTTCTTTAGGGCGACTGCCAGGAATTGCTTTCCATGCCATTGCTGGCCCACACAGCATAGATCGTGTACCAATGGACTAGATTCTCTAGGTGGTCTTTGAGTTCCAACCCTATTTCCTAAGACTCTATGGAGTTTCCCGATGGGGTACAGAATCACTGCTCACCTGGTGGGTGCATGTTTCTGTTCTTCTTCTTCATCTGTGTCACTGCTGATAGTGATGACACTGACTGCAGGGCTGGGTGTGTCGGGAATGATTATCGTCTGCCGCTGTCGCTCCCGCGTGGTGCTGGAAGCCACGTCTCCCCACCCACACGTGACAGAAGTGCTGCAGGCCGGGCTGTTGTGCACCATGGCACAGCGAGGGGGAGTGTTCTCCTTCACGCGTTTCGATCGCTGAGGGGAGCTGATGGCCTGAGAGGACGAAACCTCAAATGTGGACACGTTTCTGAAAATGACAAAAATGATCAGTTGGTTAAAGCTTGGATTGCTCAGATATTATTGGCTTTTGAGTCCTGGCGTCAACCTCTCTCACATTCTTTTGTTGATGAGGGCTGGGCACTCTACAGAACTGGTGTACTCGCCTCTTCGAGGGAGGGAGGGAGCGCTTCACATCACACATCACTAGAGCTGGCTGAAAAATGTTTGGGTTTCTTTCCTGTGGAAAAGTTGGATTATTTTTGGCAAAAATTTAAAAAAAAATTCAGTCTGAAAACCAAAATAGTTCAATTTGGAAATGCTGCCTCATGGGAATGCCTGGCCATGGTGCATCCTGGGAGATGTAGTCCAGACAAGCATCCCAGCACACTGAAGAGAATGGGTGCATGAGGCACCACTGCTGCATTTCTAAATCAAAATATTTGGTTTTTCATCCAAAATATTTCAGTTTTTCAACCCCCCAAAATTGGAAGTTTTCCCATGGAAAGCAGACATTTTTCACAAAAAGCTGTTGTTTAGTTGAAAATCCAATTTCCTGTCCAAAAAAAAAAAAAAGTTTTGACAGAAAATTTTTGCCCAGCCTTCTCAGTTTCATTTGGCTCTGATGTGAGGTGGCAAAGGCAGTGGGTGCAGGGTGGAAGAAGTAAATAGGTTTTTCTTCACTAGTGGGGAAATATTCTCAACTCCCTCCTTTCTATCTTCCTAGTTCAATCCCCTGCACTAAAAGTAAATAAGGAAAATGGGGGTTCATTTGCATCAGGACCCTAAACACAGTGGAGGCAAAGAGTGGAGGCAACAAAAAGACCTTGAATGAAGAAGGAATGCATATTCTCTAGTATCCACATCATTATTCTCTAAAGCCTTTTTTCCCCTCCCCCCAGCAAAACATTTTCAGAGTCAAAGGAAAAAAGACAGTTACCTTTTCCATAACTGGTGTTATTCAAGATGCGTTGCTCACGTCCATTCCATATTAGGTATGTGCGCTCGCCACATGCATCGGTGCTGGAAGTTTTTCCCTTAGCAGTATCCATTGGGGACCGGCTCTGGCGCCTTCTGAAGTGGTGCCTGCATGGCGCAGTATAAGGGGCGCTTGCGGCTCTCCCCACCCTCAGTTCCTTCTTGCCAGAAACTGACAGTGGGGAAGGGGAGTGGGTCATGGAATGGACATGAGCAACACATCTCGAAGAATACTATTTACGGAAAAGGTAACTGTCTTTTCTTTGAGTGCTTGCTCATGTCCATTCCATATTAGGTGACTCCAAAGCAATACCCCTGGAGGTGCGTAGGAGTTCACAGATGTGTCAATTGCAACACAACTCTGCCGAACCCAGCGTTGTCCCTGGCCTGCTGAGTGATGGCATAAGTGGTAAACGTGTGAACAGAGGACCACGTTGCAGCTCTACAGATGTCCTGGATAGGGATGTGCACCAGGAATGCCGCCAAAGACACCAGCGCTCTCATCGAGGGGGCTCTGACAATCGGCGGTGGCGGAACCCCACCAGGTTGTAACAGATCCTTATGCATGAGGTAATCGAATTGGAAATCCTCTGTGAGGACACCAGGTGACCCTTCATCCTATCCGCTGTAGCAATGAAGAGTTGAGTCGATTTTTGGAAAGGCTTGGTACGTTCTAAGTAGAAAGCCAAGGCCCTCCAGATGTCCAGGACATGAAGATGCCTCTCCTCACTGGTCTTGTGAGGTTTGGGACAGAACACTGGGAGGAAGATGTCCTGGTTCATATGGAAGGTGGAGACCACCTTTGGCAGGAAGGCCGGGTGGGGCCACAACTGAACCTTATCTTTGAAGAATACCATGTACAGAGGTTCTGAGATCAAGGCTTTAATTTCAGAGACCCGTCTCACCGACGTCACTGTCACCAGCAACGCAACCTTCCATGACAGGTGGGAAAGGAAGCAGGAACCCAATGGCTCAAAGGGTGGGCCGGTGAGCCTAGAGAGGACCAAGTTAAGATCCCACTGTGGGACAGGAGTCCATACCTGAGGGAAGAGTCTCTCGAGCTCTCTCAACAATATGTCCGTCATGTCATGGGAAAACACCATCTGTCCTTGGATCGGCGGGTGAAAAGTGGAGATGGCTGCTAGATGCACTCTAATGGAAGAGTGTGCCAGGCCCTGGTTCCTCAAATGGAGCAGGTAGTCCAGAACAGCCTGTACGGAAGAATGCGAAGGAGAGATGCCACGCTCAGACGCCCAGCGGGAAAACCTCGTCCACTTGGCCAGGTAAGTCAGTCTGGTTGAGGGCTTCCTACTCCCCAGGAGGACCTGTTGGACTCCTTCCGAACAGGTCCACTCTTCCGGGTTCAGCCACGCAGCATCCATACCGAAAGGTGGAGAGACTCAAGGTTGGGGTGTAGGAGCTGGCCGTGGTCCTGTGACAGCAGGTCCGGGAAGTTGGGCAGGGGCCAGGGAGGGGCTGCTGACAAGCTCATGAGCGTGCCTAACCAATGTTGGTGAGGCCACACCAGGGTGATCATGATGACCCGTGTTTTGTGTCTCTTGATCTTTACCAGGACCCTGCTGATGAGTGGAATCGGAGGGAATGCGTACATCAGGCCCCACAACCATGACAGGAGGAAGGCATCGGAGAGGGAGCCTTTGCTCAGACCTTGCCAAGAGCAAAACCAGTGGCATTTCCTGTTCTGTCTGGTGGCGAACAGGTCCACTTGGGGAGTTCCCCACCTTTGGAAGATCATGCAGGATACCTCTGGATGGAACGACCACTTGTGGTGAGAGAAGAAATCCCTGGTGAGCTGGTCCGCCAGCGTATTCTTGACACCAGGAAGATGACAAGCTTCCAGGTGGATTTCGTGCTGATGCAGAAGTCCCACAGGCAGAGTGCCTCTTGATAGAGAGCCAACGAGTGTGGTCCCCTTTGCCTGTTGATGTAGAACATAGAGGCTGTGTTGTCCATCAGGACTCATACCACCTTGCCTGCCAGGTGGGGCAGGAAAACTCCGCACGCCGGCCGGACTGCTTGGAGCTCTCTGATGTTTACGTGCACCTTTGCCTCCTTCGGGGACCACATCCCCTGTGTCTGGAGGTTGCCGAGATGTGCATCCCAGCTGAGGTCCAAGGCGTCCGACACCAACTTGATGGAATGAGGGGGGTTGTTGAACGGAACCCCTTCCAGGACTGTTCTGCCGTCAGTCCACCATTGCAGCGAGGTAAGTATCACCTGGGGAATGGTAACGATCTTTTCCAGGGGGTCTCTGGACTGAAAATAGACCGCCCCCAGCCATTATTGTAGGGGGCCCCTTTCGATGCCTGGCATGGCAGACCACGTAAGTGAATGCTACCATGTGACCCAGGAGGTGCAGACAGACCCTGGCTGTAGTCAGAGGGAACGTGGAGACTTATGCGATGAGGTTCATCAACGTGTGGAACCTTTCCAGCGGCAGGAACGCTCTGGCGCTGGTCAAGTCAAGGACCACTCCAACGAACTCTCTCTTCTGCACTGGCACGAACGTCAACTTTTTGTTGTTTACCAGTAGGCCCAGAGAGCGGCACATGGCCTGAAGCACCACAACATCCCGTTGGACTTGAGACCTGGAGCTGCCCTTGATGAGACAGTCGTCGAGGTATGGGTAGATCTGAATACCCCGGCACCTGAGGTAAGTCGCTGCCACCAACATCCACTTGTTAAACACTCTTGGTGCTGTTGCCAGGCCGAATGAGAGGACCACAAACTGGCAGTGGTGGGGCCCCATCATAAACCGGAGGAAGCGTCTCTACCCTTGAAAGATTGCTATGTGGAAGTATGCGTCCTTCAAGTCGAGGGGAGCATACCAGTCTCCCGGATCCAGGGAGGGGATAATAGAAGCCAGGGAAATCATTTTACAGGATTTCAAAGCTCACAAGAACAGAGAAGGAATCAATGCTAGCCTAAGCAGCAGACGTTCCAGCACTGTTACTGGCGGCAAGAAGGAACTGAGGGTGCGGGGAGCCGGCAGCGCCCCTTATACTGCGACATGCGGGCGCCACTCCAGAGGGCACCAGAGCCGGTTCCCCTATAGATACTGCTGAGGGAAAAGCTTCCAGCACTGATGCATGTGGCGAGGACACACCTAATATGGACATGAGCAAGCACTCGAAGAAGAAAAGTGGTGGTTCCATTTTACAGGCAGTTTTTGACTGTGTTTTTGGTTTGGCCTGAAAGCTAACAAAAGGAATAGGTGGCATGTATCAAAGGGAAGAAATTATGGACATATCACACTGCACTGACTTACACAGGGTCCTTTGCATAACAAATGACTGCACAGTAGCATTTGCAGTGCCTTTTGAATACCAATGAGAAACATGGAGTATCCTCTTCTCGAAAGGAGCATATCCCTCATTTGGATACAAAAGCATCACAAATAACGTAAAATAGAGGACCGTGGAAAGCAGCTGCTCTGAGAGTGTCGGACTCCTTCCTAATGCAGACGCCTTGTGCCCTGGTGGCAGATTACTGGGGGCTGGGGAGACACTTTGTATGTCCAGATGTATTGTGATCTATTCCCTGTTTTACTGGCTTGCTGGGTCTTAACTGGCTCTGTTCTGTATTACGAATGGCATAAGATGGCTGGAATTCTCTCAAAGTAAATGAAACATTACACATTAGAGAGCAGACAAACAGGAAGGATTTGAATACTGGCATCTTAAGTACAGTGGAACTGGTTATGAATTCAGTAGTTTCTCTGGCCCCAATCTGGTCACCTAAGAGCTGTGAGCTCCTCTGTTTTTCCCCTTCTGTAGGTCCAGCTACACAATCAAATAAACCCTGCAGCAGCGAGTCTCAGAGCCCAGATCAACTGACTTGGTTTCACAAGGCTTGTGCTCTGGGGCTAAAAATAGCAGTTCAGATGTTCCTGCTCGGGCTGGAGTCTGGGATCTGAGACCCTCCCCCATTGCAGGGTTTCAGAGCCCAGGGTCTAGCCTCAGTGGGAACTTTTACATTGCTATTTTTAGCCAAGTAGCAAGAGTCTGAGTCAGTTGACGTGCCACTGAAACTCGCTGTTGCGGGTGTTTTTTTGCTGTGTAGACATACCCTGTAAGAGCAGGCCATTTCTGGATCTCTCTCTCTTTCTTGCTCTTTCTTTTCTTAGAAAAATTCAGTGCTAATTAAAGGTGCTGGTTTAACAGCCCTAAAGACCTCAGCTCTCTGTCCACAGACCAGCTACAGCACAAGCAGCAGCAAAGTATACTTTTGACATATGCACCCTGCCAACGTGCCCCACCCACAGGGATTACCACAGGAGCGAGAGGGTTATTGCACATGCATTCTTGCATTTTGTTCATGCAACTGCATGCTATGGGCCAGAACCTGGTCCCACTCCTGCAGGACAAAACATCCATAACTGATGGCTCCAGCCCCCCAAAATTCCCCTGTGTAGGAGAATCCTTGGGTGGCACAGAACTCCTGCAGTGGCCCCTATGCCACCTCCCGTCCCAGACCTTGGTGCAGGAGATGTTCTTACGCCCCCATGATTCCTTTGGGGCCATTGTAGACGAGCATAAGCTAGGGCAGCCAGAAGACTGCTCTAATGTATGCCAGGGAGTGGCCCATGTCTAGAATGAGGGAAGAGTACAGGCGGCTTAGGGCTATCTTTGCCCTTTACTTTGTGTCGAATGCATCACAGCTGAACCAGTGGATCTATCCCTGCATATAGGCAATCACCCATTTGCTCTTGAATGGACATATTCTAGGTGCACGCCTTAGGTCCATTGTTTCTGAAAATATGGCCTTTTGAGGGGATGACAATGTTGAGGAAATGTGGCTACTTTTAGGAGTGTCATTGAGATCAGACAGAGGGAGACAGTTACACCTTTTGTCTGTGGGTATTTTGGGTTGGGGCATTCTGAATCAGCACATCTGAATTGCATAAACAGAATACAGATAATTTTTTGTGGGGGGAGGTAGGTAGGTAATAAGAATTTTGATTGGCATTAATTTGCGGAGACTTATACAATTGACTTGTGGCTCTGCTGCTCACAGTGATGTGGTCATCCCCAACACAGGGCATTAAAATTGTATGACACCTCACTTCATCATGCAGTCTATATTTATAACTACTCTGTTCTATATATATTCACTGAAGTGGAAGCAACGGGGCTTTTAAGTGGTTCAATATCCACTAATTCTGCCAAGACATCAATTTAATGGATTTAAATAGGCACGGTTGCATGCCCTTCTGTTTGAATGACTTCTCCTCTCTCTTGGAAAGCTGAGCAGAACCCTACTACAGTACATATACAGAGAATCAGAATATTATGGGCCTGATCCTTCTCTCACAACTAGTTCCTCCTGATTTACACATGGTGCACATGAGAGAAGAATCAGGATGTCTGTTGGGGAAAAGGCATTTCCTCCCCTCTCTTTATACAGTTTCCACCAAAATTGCCATTAGCCTCAGTGCATGCAGCTCCGTCAACTTCAGCAGTGAATTTGGCCCTCGGAGTCCTTAGGCTTCCGCTATGCTCCTTGCCACTTACCTCATAGATGACTGGTGCTGCTTGTTCTTCCTGGAGGAAGTGGTGCTGGTTGGCTGTTGCCTCATGACATGAGCCACGCCCACATTCAAGGGCTGAGCTGCGGGAAGAGTCACGTGACTAGCTAAAAGCGCAGGCTGTTGCATGATGGGATTATAATGGCTGCCGTGAGCATGTGTGTTTCTGCAAGAGGAGGGAAATTGGAGATAAATGCATTTTAAATGTGTATCAGTTCTTAAAAGGCTTTCATTAGCCTCAGAAATGCCTCCAGCTAAATGTGACCTTGGGCATGCCAGTCCTGGCATCAAGCTTGGGTTGGTGTTTTTCTCCCTTTCTTCCCTTTGTTTTTCAGAGGCCTTTGCTTCATTCTCTCGCAGGGATGGGGGCGGCATGCCCCTAGTTTATATTCAGAACACATACCCCCACTGGAGCCACTCAGGGCCATTGCCTGTGTTGGCATCAGAGGGCAGGTGAGAGAGATGCACGTCACCCTTTCCCCTAGTGCTGACCTCACTGCCTCTGCAGTTCTCCGATCCCCACCTCTGCCTGAGGAACAAGGGACTCAGCTCAGTCCCAAACCAAACCATCTCAGGATGTATCCTGCCGCAATCACCCGACTATAATAGTATGCCTGTGGCTAAGGCTTAAAAACAACACACACACACATTCATACTTTGACCACGTGGGTAGCTTTTTCTCTATAGCTTGTTGTTCTGCCTACAGTATCCACCTACACGCTCCAATCCCTTCTCTGTCCTTCAGGAAGACCTTCTCCAGCTCCTTCAGATGCGACTCACAAAAGCAATTCCCCACAACTCAGATGTCACATCAGGCTATCAGGGAAGCCAGAATAAGTCTCTGAGTCCCAACGATAACTGACACTCCCTAAGGTCGCGGTATAACAAGGACTTTGGAGTGAGATGCCAACTCACAGTGGAGTAGCAATCTCCCACCAGTGCTGTTCTGTGGACCACCTGGGTATGGCACTCTTCCAACTAAGGTTCAAAGTAGAGATGATCTGCACAGCCCACAGGCAAAAGGAGAGGAGACAGCCTGCTGAAACAAAAATCTTCCACCCACCAACTGTTCACTGAGAAACCATCCGGGAAAGCAACTGATGTTTTGACCCAGTAGTGATGTCTTATTTGTGGAATAAACCACAGCAATGGAGCAAGTGACAATCTGACCAGGTTCCTTTGGGGATGGACAGATTTCAAACTCCTTAACTATGCTGTGCTTGTGACTGACTGTCTCGGAGACTACAAGAGCAGAGTTAGCGCCTCTTTAGTGCCCGTTTTCGTAAAGTATAAAGGGTGAAAATGACAAGGGGATTTGCCAATCTGACATCTCATATGAATTTGCTTCAGGGGCAAAGGATTTGGCCTTACGAGAGCCTTGAAGGATACCCCATTTACCCACCATTTTAATCCTCTTACTTTCAAGGCCTTGCATTGCAGCTCCCATCCTCACTACTGCCTCCTCTCAGTGCCTACTCACACTGACCTCTGAAGTAGCAAGAGCAACTTGGCAGTGGAAAGACTATCAAAGGTAGACAGAGCATCATTGGAGATGTTCCAGGTAGGGATGTAAATATCGGTTAAAAAAGTCCCGCAGGTCTGGCTGTGGCACGGCCGCCTGGCTGGAGTCCCTCCGGTTGGTGCGGGGCCACTGGGGTTAACAGTTAAGGGTTAGTCTAATGCTTACCGGTTAACCTTTTACATCCCTCGTTCCAGGAGAGATGAAATAAACCATTAATGGAACAATTTCGGGAAGGGCCTACCATGATAAACGGGTTCAAAGTAATTGGCCTGAGAAGTGCCTCTCCATCCCTAATCCTTTGACAGGGGTCAGGATTTCACAAACAACTGTAGCACAGACAGGACCCGGCCAGAATTCCATTCCCACTCTGCCTAAAACGCTAAAGACCCACTTTCCAGGCCTGCACCGAGACTGCCAAAGGCCAAAGCTCTCCTACATAACTCTCCACAGATGTCGCCCCCCACAGAATTATCCTGCCTCTCAGGAAGTTTTCACCAGCGCAAAAAGTGCTGCAAACTGAATCTGGGATACAACACAGCACAAAACAATAGGGCTATTTGGCTTTTTAAACAAGCCACGACGGATGCGGATGGTCGGGGAGAAGATGCTGGGATCAAGAATGGAGCATGTGTCTTTTTTCTTGTAAGATGTTATCGTGTCACAAGGACAGACCTGTAAGGAGCAGCTTAAGAGAGGCTAGACCTGAATTTGGTTTTATGATGGATGGTTCCCTTCATACTCAAAATATCCAAAAGCACCTTACAGACCAAGTCAGATGCTGGGAGTCCAGTGACTGTGTGGGCAAAGACTGCGCCCACTGTGCATTCAGCGTTAGCCCAGAAGGACACCCTGGGATATTAGAAACTACTCAGACACAGAGGCTGTCAGACAGACATTCACATATAGTGGGTGTCTCACAGATATACACACAATACTCCAGGTTTACCTCCAGTCTGCCAGCGGCTGGGTCCCTGCCATGGTCTCTGGTATGACAGTTGCGTGCTGGACTGAGGTGTGGGCGGCTACTCCAGTCAATTGCTGCCAGGCTGGAGGGAGCAGGATCTGCTGGGTCCCGCTAGGCCAGGCCTGCTGTTGAACAGAAGAGAAATTGGTGGTTAAAAAGAATCACCACTCATTGCTTTGGTGCCAGCCCATCCTAGGAGGGAGGTTTTAATGCCTTCAGGAAACTGCAGTAAAATAGTTTTCAGTACAGAGCACACAAAGGAGTAGAGAAATCCCTGCTAATGTATTCCAAGACAGCAGCTGGGTCACAGTTAGGAATAGGAAAATGAGAACTGGCCCGAATCTCAACCCAAACTTCAACTAGAACCAGAATTTTTTGTTTCTGTTCTTCAGATCAGTTTGGCTCAGAGGCCCCACCACACTCACTCCCTCTCCCCCTATCGGGCCTTCTGCCTTTGCGGAAATGCATCTTTGGGTCTCAGCGGGCCTGGCATATTTTCCTGGGCTGGATGCTGTCTTCAAATCTCATTAGTTCCCAGGCTTCCTAAGGGTTAGTTAATAAAACCTGGGTCACCTCTGAGCTAGGGACACCCTAGGCTACTAAAACTGAAACAAAACAGCTGGCTAAAGGCCAACAGAGAGTGTGCCAGATCAGAAATATTTTCTTTCTTGCCACCCCAAACAGAACTGAACAGAATATAGAGTCAAGAGGATCAGGAAAGGGAAAGGATGGGTTAGGAGGATTGGTGGGAGAAGTGAGAGGGATTTAAAGGTCAAAGAGGGAGTTGTGTATTAGGAGTCTTACAATAGAGAAGGAGAGAGAAAGAAAAGGGATAGCTGGAAGGAAGGAACTGAGAGTCAGGGGAGCGGGAGGATGGGATCAGAGAAGAATGAAGGAAGGATCTAGTTGAACTGGAAAGAGGGAATGTGATGTGGAACAGGTCCGGTGGAAAAATGGATATTTCATGAGATTCAGATAGGCTTATTCACACAAAATCTACTTCATTAGTTCCAGTTAGCTCACATCTAAAGCACAGGTGGAAAAATGTGAGATTTAAAAACTAAATTCAAAACAGATATTACCAGAGGCAAAAGAGAGTCAATTCCCTATCCCTAATCCTAACAAATTTTTGATGACTAAGGGCCAGATTGTGATCCCCTTACTGACATGGGTAGTACTTTACTCCATGGAAAGTTCCATTGACGTCAATGAGACAATTTGGAGAATAAAGTGCTATTCAGCCCCGAGTAAGAGTATCAAAATCTGGCCCTGAATTCACTTCAGCTAAAGGAGCTTTAGTATGTGCAAGTCACTCAGGTGTAAAGCAGCTGGTTACTTTACACAAATAATTTCTGATGCTTGAAAGGTGTGAGTGTCATGTTTTCACACTGACTGAAAAACAGCGGATTCTGAGCACTAATGCCCACTTTCACTGACTTGCTCAGGCAGTAAAGGAGAGTTGAGGGATTTGAGAATGGGAAATATGCTAGGACTCCGTCTGTGCTGAAATATAAAGCATGACATTCGCCACCTTGCTGGAAAATTGTTCAGAAGCACAGTTCTGCCAGCTAGCAGGCTTTGGTGCTCCAATCTGGACAGACAGTGGATATGTCTAGCCTGGAGCAGGGAGAGCGGGATGCGAGAGTGGGGGAAGGCTACAAATACATATTTGTATTTTACTCCACAAGCAGTTCCACTGAAACCAGTAGGAATATTTGTGGGGGAAAGTATTATTCAGTGAGCGTTATTAAGTTAATATTTGCCCAGAGCAAATGCATTAACAAATCTTTTCTTTAAAAAGTTCTCTAAAATCTTTAAGGACTGGAAGTTGTGAAGATCTTGGTTTTAACTCATCTGAAAGGTGACACTTCCAGAATCAGTGTCCCTCCAACATTGGTTCAACAGTAACTCAGAGGGAAAAGTAACATCTAGTAGATCACCAACATCAATTTTCTTCAGCACCTGGGACTCCCATCCACACCTAGTCTGTCTACACTGCAATTAAATAAACACTGCAGCTGGCTGGTGTCAGCTGACTTGGGCTCAGGCTGCGGGTCTGTAAAATTGCAGTGTAGACGTTCGGGCTCGTGCTGGAGTCTGGGCCCCTCCCTCCTCGTGGGCTCCCAGAGCTCAGGCTGGAGCCTGAGCCATATCTGCACAGCAATTTTACAGTCCTGTGAGCCCAAGTCAGCTGACACAGAGCAGCTGCAGGTCTTTAACTGCAGTGTAGACGTATCCACAGTGGCCCAGTCCAACCCTACTTAGCTTGTGAGATCTCGAGGAGATCACAGCACACAATAGATTTTTTGTGTAATTGCCTTCCCATTGCAAATTTATTTCTAATTTCAATTTTTATTGATAATCACTCAATTCCTATGGTTGAAGAACAGAGGTCACAGTGGTATCTGCTTGGTATTCATGAAGGGCTGCTTTCTATAAGCAGAGGAAATTGGCCATTATCACTAGTGCTAGTCATTAACATACAAAAGTGGATAAAAGGAATATCATTTATTTGTTAAAACCTAATAGTTTCTGCTTATGCCCCCTTTAATGTTCATCCTTCCTTCCTAAAGTTGCACACGAGTCACAAACTGAACGGAGAACAGCCTTAACACAATGGTGCACAGTATACCAGAGCCTTGTCAGTCCTACTCTTTAATCACCTACCCCTACATGAATGGGGCTTTCAGTCTATTATGAGCCTGCCCTGTCCGAACAACACTATATTTTTGAATCAAGACTTAATGGGCACCAAGTGAGAACAAATGGCAGATGAAGTTATAGGGGCAAGGGTTCGAAGACAGACAAAATCACTTCTTACCTCCTTGAATGACCCTTACAAAACATTAAGTGAATTTAGCATTGGACTGACCTCCCTGGGGAGTGAACTCCTCAGGTTAGCCACATAACAGGTACTGTATAGCACAGGCAGTACCACTGCAAGCTCCCCCCATCCTGACCCTCTAATGTTTCTCCAGCCGGACCTGGAGCCATCACCTCTAGGGATGTCTTTGGAACATTCCTTACTTAGCTTCTTTGTTGAGGCCTCTAAAGGGTGGCAGCTGATGTCTGTTGGGATGGTGGTTTCTGCAACATGAACATTTGACTGCTGGGAACTGGACTGAGACCGTTATCCCATTTCACACAGATCATTTAACAGCTCCCAGTAGGAACAAACTTTCAGTGATTACTGACATGGGCTGAATTCAAAACGGGGACAGGGATAAAAATGTTCCCCAGCTCAATTAGCTAAGCCATCCAGTCCCCAAGGAGACACTTTCCATAGCAGGAGGCCTTCCACGTGGGGCATTTACTGGGCAGCTGATTATGCCGTTTTCTTCTTCTGTGCTGCCTCCTTCTGTCTCAGTTTCTGATCAGTACTTCAGAGGACAATCTAAAGGCGAGCTGCAAGTGAACCAATCCCTGCCATTTTTCCTAGCTCAGACTCCTCCTCTTAATCAGACATGTTTTTGATTGGGATTGGAGCCTTAGGGGAGTTAGATGCCGAAATCCTACAGAAATTCTCTTCCATTCTATACTATTAGACTATCCTATTCTAATTCTCTGTTGGGCTCCTTTGAAAACCCAGCCTTAGTGTCCAAAGCTGTGTAGGAGCTAGTGTTTAAAGCATAATGGGTTAGATTCTTCCCTCAAATATGTATGCAGATCGCCCATCAATTTCAATGGAGGAGTTGCATGGGTGCATCTGAAGGCAGAATCAGGCCGAGTGGCTCGTGCGCTTGCCCCTAGCCACTGCCCGGCACAGCATCCCATGTCACTGCTTTGGGATTGGCTGCAGCATGACAGATGCAGCTTAACACCAAAATCCATTCCATATGAACAGAAAATAGGAGTATTTCAGTCTAGCAAACAAGTCTGCGAATTACATTTGTCCTCTCCGTACCCTCCCTGGTATTTTCTAAACTGGTGCCCCTTAGTGCCAGAGCTAGACTCTCTCCCCTGCAAGCTCAGCAATCACATCCCTGTGAATGTATCAGTCCAGGCACACCATTACAAAGATTTCCCAGGGTCATCTTGTTCTGATGACTTAATTTAGGAATCATATAATCTATTACAACCTGGTCATATTCAGATGCAACCAACATGACAGCAGGATCTCTCGAGTGCTGGCATAGACAGCGTGCGTGCTCAGAGACTGAGCCATGGAATTCAAGGGCATCAGCTACATCCCTCTCTAGGGTCATATCGGTGCCACTGTGCTAGATTCACATTGTGTAGCCACACAGCACTGAGGGGGCTACACTGTAAACAGAGTCTCTGCTTGAAGGTATTTCACCCTGTTCTTTCCTAAGCCAGATTCAGAGATTGATTTACACAAAAACCTTAAACCTCTCCCCATCCTGTAGCCCCTCCAGCTCTCTCCCCCCCCCCAAAAAAACCCCCAAAACTCCCATGCTTTCCAGCCCAGCTCCAAATGTTTATTGTCTTGGGATTTTCTGCCTTGCTGAGTCAGATGAAAGGGCTGCTATGGTGGGCCTCTTTCTGTCTCGACCACATCTGCAGAACCAGGGCTGGAAAGGATACTCAGTCACAGGACCCTGGAGAGCTGTTCACAACACTGTGCTGTAACAAAGGACTAGCATCAGCAGGCAGGTGGATGAGGGGTGGGGATATTTTTGTTTTTACAGCTGTGGTTTAAAAAAGGTAAATAAACTGTTGTTGCTCCCCTGCAAGAGATTACCTGAGTTTACATGCTAAAGCCACTTCCTCCTTGTTTGGGGAGGGAGCCTGGATTTGTTCAGCTCTTCGCCTCTTTTAGGGCGTGAATCTAGATTCATTGTCAGGGTCCCGGCACAAACTCTCTACTTATCAGGTAAGGACCATGGAATCATTTCATCGGCAGGAAAAGATTGCTTGGGCTGGTCCACTGGGACAGTGCTGCCATGTCCACTGCTTTGAGTAAGATTGCACAGGTGTGACTGAGAGCACACTTTGGCCCCTGGTGTCTCAATCCTAGGTCCAGATGAGGAAAGTGGGAGTGAGCTGCATCAGAAAGTAGCACAAATGGATGTGGCCCTATTTATTCAGAAGGGGCCGGTGGCAGCCAAGCAGGGTTTCCTGCCTAGGAGTGCTGTTGGGAAGGAGTGAAAGTGAGAAAATGCAGGAATGCAGAACACTCCTGAGGGAGAAGGGAAGGAAGGGACAAGCACTGGATCAGGCTTTTCAATGCATGACAACATCAGTTTCAGGCTGGACAAAAACACCCCTGAAATACATGGTCCCCTGCCCCTTTAAGATGTGAAGCGACTGCACTGTTAAAGACTGGAATCAGCCTTCTTTCAAGTATACCTGTTTCCCCTCCACACACAGGTATACTTGCTCATGTGGGTGAAAATGGACCCGGTAAGGTCGGGTGTAAGGGTTATTTTCACCACCCACTTTGCAGATTGCAGGCAGTGGTTAGGTCTAACTTTTCATTTCTGCAAGAACCAGCTTGCAGAGACAATATACAAAATACACCCCTATCCATCACCACTGTGATGGCAGAGCTTATCCAAGGGCCTCAGGATGAGGGACTTGCAATCATTTGCAGGGCCCTGTTTCCTGGATTTGAAAGTATATAGAGAATAAATGGTAAGGGTCCAATTTTGGCATTCAGCCACCACCAGTGCTGGAGTATATTGACGCGGGGATGAGCCCCAGTGGCTGCTCCCAGAGACTTTACGACGTGTGCATTGTCCACACTCGCAGCAGCCTGTAGAATACAGGCAGTACATGTGTAGCTACAGGAGGCAGCCAGAAAAAGATTTGGCAGTTCCCCACTACCATGACCTTTCACTGCACTGACGAAAGGTTCTGGCAGGGGGAGGCATTTGTGCAACCACAATTGCATGTGCTACATGCTGCAGTAAAGGCAGGCTGCGTTCACACGTCTCACTATGGTGTGTAGCTCCCTGCAGCTATGAAAGACTCCAGCAGGTGGGAGGCAGTGGGGAAAGAGTCTGGCAGTTCCCCGCTGCTGGAGCCTGTCACTGCATCAAGGAACGGTTCTTGCAAGGGGCAGGCATTTGTGCAAATGCAATTGCAGGTGCCTAATTCCAGTGTGCACATCTTCCTGCTCATAACTTTGAAAATCTGACTTTTCGTTTCCACTGCTCTGCTTCTTAGACACCTGCTTTGTACTGAATGGGATACAAGGCCCAATCTTGCCGGGCTGAAGGTTATGACATTCATCAGCAAAGATGGATTCCATTTTGCGGCAGACTTACGCCAAGAGTCAGCTCTGTAACAAAGACTCTTTTATTAGGAATGGGCGGGGCACATAGCTAGTGAAAAAACACACAGGCTTTAGGTAGTGTTTCATTCTGTCTTCACCAGATAAGCTCAGCTGGCAGCTGGCAAAGGAAAGTAATCACAACAACACACAATGGCACAGGTAACCCAGGGAATCCAGTGCTTGGGCATGATTTTAAAGTCTGTTGAGATCTGAATGCAAATGAACATTCTGGCATTAATCAGTGCACAGTAGGCATGTATTTTAACTCTGGATCACTTTTTCCAGGAGGTATTGTGAAGCTCTATGTGTCTTATGTTAAGTATATTTGTTCTCCATCAAAGACATTCCTGATACCAACAGAACCAATAAGTCTCAGACCATTTAAAAAAAGTAAAGTCGGCCAGATTCACTGAAGCTGGCACAAGGAGGTATAAGTTGCACCTCCCTTGCCAGAAGGCTGGGGATTCACCCTGAAGGAGAATAGGCACTGTTGCCAGTGCCAGCCCCCACCCCGAGTTTCCATAGTTGGGGAGTCATTTATCTCCCAGTAGAGTCCCCCCCAAGAACTCGGCCAATAGAGGCTGCTGCAGAGATTCACTGACTCAGTTGCCCTGGCCCTCCCGTCTACCTATTTACCCTTTCCCACTACTCAAGAACAAGGCAGCATTCAATAAAACTGAAAGGAAACAAATTTAAAACTAAAATAAGCAAAACATTTTTTAAACAATACACAATTTACCGGTGGAACTCATTGCCACAAGATGCCATAGAGCCAAGAGCTTAGTAGGATTTAGAAAAGTATTAATGATTCATTCTCACCATCGGTCTGACACAACTTCCATTAATTTCAGTTGGAGTTGCATCAGGCCTTGTGAAGAGGAGGACTGAGAAAGAGAGTGGAGCTATTAACTGTTATATTGTTAGAGCCTTTCAGAAATCAAAATTGGCCTGCAAGATGAAAGGGAGATTGAGGAAAGATGGATGCTCCATGGAAAGCTGGAGATGCTCACTTGGGTGTCCCATTCTAAAACTGAGCCACAGAGGGACTGGGGAAAAAAAACACTTCACCCTTTCCTCCACACCACGTAAAAGTTAAACTAAATGAAAAAGACTTGCTCTGCATAGGACTATTCAAATGTCACCTATACTTGCCCAATCCACATTTACCCAGACTAAGGAAATTACCTGTGCGAGGAGACCTGGCTGGATCTGAAGAGACTGGGCCCCAGGAGCCTGAGTGACAATCGGAACAGCATTCTCCATCCGTACAGAATACCCAGCATGCTTTGAAGGGGAGGCTTGTAATCCTGTTCCATGAACAGAGAAGGGACACAGTTAATCAGCAGCAGCACCGGCCAGAAGAGGAGCCTGATTTTCACAGGTGTTCTGCTGCCACAACTCTAACTGCAGTCAATGGGAACGGCAGGTGCTCAGCACCTCTGAAAAATCAGGCCCTTGATTCCCACTTATTACATCCACCCAAATGTATTACGCCCCAGCCCAAGGAGATCTACCAACTTTTGGCAGACACGACACACGTGTGTATACACGAGGCCGAAGACAAGACTTTTCCAAGGACACCAGCAGATTACCCCTCTTTAAACCTTGTGCATGCTTTTAGAATGTCTTAAATGTAGCAGAAGACATCATAATGTAACCTACATCTGGAGGCAATTCTACAGGAGGAAGGCACAAGTTAATGGTTTGGTTTTTTTTCAAATTAAGCCTGTTATTCTCCAGTCTGGCTAGAGACAACCACCATAGATGGCTAGGAAAATACACTACAGGGTGAGAGCGCTGCCTGCTGATGAAAGTGGGAGATTGGGAATCAAGAATACAGGGTTCTACACTCCACTCTGCACTGTCTCACTTTGTAACTCTGGACTTGACTAGGATTTAAAGGCACATCACCAGAACGAATTAGTCAACACATTCTGAAGCTATAGTGTCAGTAATGCCCTGTCTACTTTGGGGGACTCTAGGCTTCAACTGGTGTGAAAGTTAACACTGCAAGATCCTTGTATAAAAGGGGTTAGAGTATTGCCAAGTATTATTGTTGATAGGTTCTGCCCTACCAGGACCAAATCTCAGCTTTTGTCTAGCCTGAGGATTTGCCTCTGATATAGCGATTGGTGTAACTATGCAGGAGCAGCCCCTATCATAGACAGGCAAAGCTGCTGTGTGCCCCAGTGCTGCTTACCCTGGTTTCAAGCAGGAGTGTTGTCCACAGGGCCAAACAGCAGCTATGCCTGTCTACGCTAGTTGCAGTGGTGCAGCTGTACTGATGACTGGCCACTGATGTCCATAATTGGGGCGAATTTCCAGGCTAGACATCTTACTTTCTAGCTCATTAACCTGCTGAGTCACCCTGTGGAAACTGGATCACTGAGCAACCTGGGAACTGGTCAGTAAAATATTCCATTCTTTTCAGGTTTGCCAAAACAAGATGGAGGTTCTTGAAAATATCCTGATCAGGGTAATGAACAATGAGCATCACAATCTCACCTCCCTCCCTCCACCCCCGAGTCATCAGCCGCAATCCAACTGCTCCAAAGGTTCTCCTCACTTCCAGATTTTCTTCCTTCAGAAAGATTTGCTGGAGGGAGTTTTCAAAAGAGAACCCAATCAAACAGCAGAGGGACTGGCTGTGAGGGGGAAGGCCTGTTTCTTACCTTGGAAGCCTGGAGGGCATACAATGAGGGCTTGCTGGAAGGGGTCAGGCCGGGCACAGATCTGCGCCGTTCCCGTCTGCAGGGGCATGCTTCGCTGGGCCACTGCGGCCATGGATGCTGCTGAAGGCTGGTAGAGTGCAGATTGGTAGTTTAGTATGGAGACTTCAGGGTTGGCTAAGGAAATAGTGGCACTGGTGGAGGTGGGAGCCAGGTTGGTGGCCTAAAGGAATGATGGGAATTAAACAAAACAAAAAAAATGAGGGAGATGGTATGTTGGAAGAAGCAAATCTAAAAATAAATGAACCTAAATAAAACCAGCAAACAAAAAATAAAGGAGGAGCAAAACAGAAAACTGAGGAGTGCAGAGGCAAGGGTGGGTGACATGGGCAAAAGGAGCACACTGAGCATGACCAGTGAGGCCTTCTATCAACTGGGGCTGCTTCCAACCACCCCACATCCCAGTTTGTTGTCCAAGGAGTCTCCAGAATGGAGCACGTCTCCTGAGGATGGATTTAATTTGGGACAATAGGGAGGAGACAGGAAAGAAAGGGGCTCAAAAGGAACTGGTCACACAAAGTCAAGCTGCTCTGTAAACGCTTCTGGCACTTCCTGTGGGAAACCTGGCAAGATCAGTTCTGCCCCCAACACAAACTTGTTAGGAGAATTTGGAAATTCCCACTCATCTGCCCATCACAACTACACATTTCTTTTGGTGACAAAACCCAAGGTAGTTCTTCCCTCCCTCCACCCCCACTTAAAAAAACAAAACAAAAAAAACCAGGCGTTAGATGATGGAAACACAAGAGATAGTTGGAAACCTAACCTATGGATGGGAGATGAAACAGGAGAAATGGCCCATAGGTCTGGTTTTTGACTTACAGTAAGAATGTTGGAACTTCCTGATACTGGTAGAGCCTCACCCAAATCTTTGCTACTGTTTGACACGCAGGGACAGATTCTTCCACCCGTATTCAAGCTAAGCAGCGCTAACAGTCTCGTTGGAAGGAACTTTTGGTGGAGTAAGTAACTACTCAGTGTGAGTAAAGGTGACAGAGTCTGGCCCTTCCAGTAGTGGTGATGGTGTTTGGTTATAGTAAATGGTGCCAATTGGTGCTTGGGAGAGGTTAAGCAGCAGGAATTTGGGGAGTTTGTAAGCAGTCTGACTCTCCAGTCTGAGTTCCAAAAGCAAGCAAGCAAGGATACCTGTATTTTTAAACTGACAACTCACTACATTTAATCATGACACACTAATGACCTATTGCTGCGTACAATTGTGGTGCCCACAGCTTTATGAATAATGTAAAGAAGTCTTTTCTTACCATAAGTGACCAAAAATTGAGCCAGCATGAAATCTAGATTTATAAGATACATGGGATCACTTTGCAAACCAGACTCTTTTGGAGCTTCTATTCCTGTGGCACCAGTCCCTCATGCCACAGTTATATTCATCATCCTTAAATCTTCTTGTTATAACATCAAAACAAGGCGGCTCCCACACCAAAGAGCTCTACAAAACCCTAAGGATGGCAACCTCACCATACTTCAGTCTTTTACTGTCCTATCCAAGAATACCTCCCCTTCCCTTTAATTACTGTAACACAATTCCAAGGGAAACAATTTAAGCTACTGTTTGTTTAAAATACACCAACACTGTACATATCAAGATCATGTGATAGTCCCACTCTCATGCACACGCACCCTCTTTTAAAATCTTTAAAAACCTTCCTATTATGATACAGGAGACCAAAGTGTAGGCAGTAGATATGAATCTACCAACTTCAACTGCAAGCCCTTTGGGGTCGGGACTGTATTTTATTGTGTGTACATACAGTGCCTAGCACAATGAGGTCCCCATCTCAATTAGGGCCCGTAGGTACTACTGTAAAGACAAAGAATACACAAGGCGAAATACCACCACCAAATGCTAAGACAAGAAGTGAGAGCACTTCATTTTGTTGGTACTGCAGAGTATTGTGTCTGTGATATGAGGATTTAGTTTTACCTCAGCAGTAATATGAATAAATCACTCATGTCTGCCTGATTATCACTGAGTGCAATCCTACTTGTTGCATAGAAGGACACTGCCATCAGATTTTTTTTTCATACCAACTTTCCAGGGAGGCGGGCCGAATCATCTCCAACAAGATAGACTAAGAAGCCAATATTTCACAGTCACACAAGTGCCATGGAATTAATTCTCCTGTATCAAACACCACGCAACTACACAGGGCTCAAGGAGGAGGGTGGCATGTTCTAGTCACAAGGCAGAAAGGAACCATCTTATTGGGTGTGTGCTGAGAGGAGCACTATGTCTGCTCTCCATTTTCTAGAGCTCTCTAGCTTTCAGGCCCCGGCTGCTGCCAATTCCCATACCTGGTTGTGGACAGTGTTCAGCTGGTTGTTAAAGGTCATGGTCAGGTTGGTCGATGTGCTCGGGGCCACATGGGTGATGAATGGGGTCTTGCTCTGGTTTACCGTGTCATACATATTCACCCGCCGCTTGCAGATCTCCATGTTCTGGAAACAGGACTTGACACTGTTTAGAAAAAGGAATGAGAGGGTGAGAAAGAGAGGAAAAAAAACCCAGTGAGCATAGTTAACAGTCAGCTATAGAAGCCTAGCTTCAGGTCAGCATTTCTCTGATGGCTGAGACAAGTGATCAAACCATGCTTGGCACTTGTTAGATTAATCAGTGTTTGAATGTCCCCTTCTCCCCACAGCCAAGGCTGGCACTGTTTGTAATGAAAGGCATTCAATAGAAGACTGCTTTGGCTTAGGATTCTTGAGTGCCCCATCCAGCCTCAGTCCTGCAGCGTAAGTCATAGTCAGCAGCCAAAGCTGTCAGCAGTCAGACAGGAGGGGAAGACAAATCAAACCAAGAAATAGTGGGTCTTCTTTTGTAACGTGACAGAGAATGGGGAGAAGGGCCAGATAGTCTTGGCTCATTTGGGATGCTCTTTAAGGCAGTTTTAAAAGTCTTTCCCTCTTAGGAGGAAGATTTTGCTGTGTGTGGTCAATGAGACATCTGAAATCTTGTTCAGCACTTTAAAAAATGTTGGTCATTTGAGCTCAATCCTGCAAGATGCTCAACACATTGGCCCCACTCCAGTATAGCACCTAAGCATGTGCTTAACTTTAAGCATATGAGTAGTCCCTTTGAAGTTATATGGCTTAAGGACTTTACTGAATCAGGGCTAGAATGCTCAAAACCTTGCATGATCGGGCCTTGAGGTTGTCCCAGCCTGCGAGCCAACAGTGGGGGAATGTTTAAATCCCCTCCCCCACAATCCCTCCACACTACCAAAAAAACCCTACTTATTAAATACACACACATATATATTACATGGCAGTGGAAGTATTGAAAAATATTTTGTATCCTCAGAATGCAGCAATATACTGACCGCGCAATATAGTATATAAAACACTGCTGCCCTACTACAGCACAGTCCTTGTGAGGTAGGTAAGTACTATTATTGTTTCATTGTTACAGCTGTGGAAAGGAAGGCACAGAGAGGTTAAAGGGACACTATCAATTTAAGTATGGGCAAAATGTACCGACCTGACCATGACCCTTACCAACCAGCTAAACATTGTCCATAATCAGCTACTTTTCAATATTCTTTTAAAATCCAATTCAAATGGTTATTTTTCATCCAATATTTCTCCCAGTGTTTTATACCCAAACCTGAAACTAAGAACCTGACAGTGAGACTGACTATAAAGAAAACAAAAATGAAACTCATTTCCTTGATTTTCATTTGCTAAATGGAGAGAAATTTTTTTAACTAAGTAATGCGCATCAGGCTTGAATTTGTAAAATTATTTCACTTTTAATAATCTCAGCTGTTATCAGTAACAGAGATAAAGACGATAGTTTATTTATGATACTTTATTTTTAAGGTGATAGTGTCCATTTAAAGAAACGTGCCCATGACCACACAGGAATAGTCAAGAATAGTCTCCCGAACTCTTGACCACCCAGTCCTGTCCCTTAATGAAGAGACTTTGCTTCCTCTCAAAAGCTCAATAGCTATTTGGTTATGATTATATCTGTTCAATAATTACTCAATGTTGAATCAGATGTAAGAGAATATGTATATACTTTCATTATGTACAAATTTTTAAAATCTATGAAATACAAGTAATCTGTAAAATATTTAGAAATCTGTGTAAAAGTCAAAAAAATCTATGTGGCAAATGTAGAATGCTATTGCATGGATTTTTTTTTGTAGGTTTTAGCAATTAACAACTATTTTTCAAAAAACTTTATAGTAAAACACTGAAAACAGCATACTTATACTTCACATGATACTATCATTGCACGTTACAAAAGAGTACTACAAAAATATAACCTGCTCCCTGTAAGTTAGTGCAATAATATACTGTGTATGCAAAAACATGCATGGAAAGGTGACCAAACAGGTCAGAAAGACTGGCCTTTCCCACAGTTTAATATCCATGCAATCAGAAGATGCAAAGCTGGACACTGGACTCACTTTGCTGCTGCTTTGGGACTAACAAGTACAAAGCCTCAAGGGTTCTTGAGACTTGTAGTCTTTCTCTGAAGCATGTCATAGTAAAACTGCTTCCAGCAACTATGTCTTCTCTACATTTGCATCTGTTTCCTGATTTACTTTCAAGAGCGATTACAGTCCCCAGCAATCCTGGAGGCTTTGAAGTTCCTATTCTCAGGACAATCACAGGCCTGACTTCAAATCAGCCAACCCACATTGTTTAGACCTTGATGCAGTTCTGACCAATCAACATTTCCAGTGGAGGAAGAATGAGGTTGCACACTGAGCTGGCAGGATGTTTAGGATCTAGAGGCCCGATCCTGAAGGTCTAACTCATACAAAAATTTCCACTGAGTTATTCCTGAATAAGAACTGCTAGGAATTTTGCCCAAGGAGGGCAAGGGTAAGAACTTCAGAAATGAGGCCCTGATCCATGGAATGATTCCGAATGGCAATGGACTGGGCCCTGAGTCTCTAAAATTTTAAGCAGTTACTGCACATGTAGAAAGAATTGTTGCAAATGAGAGCATGTGATTGCAAATATAAAAGTAGATTTTTGTATATTATTTCAATATTTTCATAAAACACTGACTTATTTATGAACAGCTTTAGACGAAAGTAGAGTTTATTTTCTCTCTGTTTACAGCAATTATCTTGTGTTCATACTGCATTCATCACCTCAGTATCTATTTATCTATCTATGGAACTTATATGGCCCACAGCGTCTGAGCACCTCACAATTTCTAATGTATTCGTCCTCACACCAGCCCTGTGAGTTATGGCAGTGCTATTATCCCTCAGTCACAGATGAGGAGCTGAGGCTCAGACAGTCTAAGAGCTAGATTATTAAAGGTTTGTAGGTACGTGCTGATGCAGATATGCACCTACTGGGGTTTTCAAAACCGGGTGCCTAACTCACTTTGAAATCAATGAGTTAGGCAGCTAGACACTTTTAAAAATCCCACTGCACACCTATCTTCATCTAAATATCTTTAAAAATTTGGTCCTAAGTGACTTGCCCGGGGTCACACAGGAAGTCGATAGTGGTGCAGGGAACTGCACCCAGGTCTCCAAAGTCCCAGGCTAGTGTATAGTGCTGTTCAGGCCTTATTCTAATGAGAATCAGGCCCTAATGAACCATGCCTTACAACATCCCCGTCAGGCCAGGGAGTATTTCTCTATTCTACAGATGTGGAAACTGAGGTTCAAGTGACTTGTTCAAGGTCACATAGCAAGTCTGAGAGAAAGCTGGGCACAGAACTGAGATTTCTTGTTTCCAGTTTCTTGCTCTAAGTCAGGAATCCTCAACAAGGGGGCTGAAAACAAGTGTTGGGGTTATGACCACTCTGCCCTCTTTCCAGACTGTTAAACAGAGAATAGTCCCGACCAGACTCCAGCTGGATGGGAAAGGGTTTCTGGGAGGAGGGGGTGGAGTCCACTGTGGGTAATGTTGAGAACCACAGCACCAACCCCTGGACTATGCGTCCTCTGCCACATGCATAAGTTGAGTTGATACTACTTGCATATATTTTTTTCTGTATTTTAATATGAATGTGTGTAATTATTGAATATTTACACAATGAACGTAATACATTCTGCAGTCTTTTGAATGCCGTGCATCAGCAACACATTTCTTATTCATATTAGGTTTTTTGTTTTTGTTTTGTTTTTTAAACAAAAATTAAAATCTTTGGGCCTAAACTCCTTAATGGTGTCCCTTTAAAATACCGTTGCCAAGCCCTTTTATCAACCCAAATGTCCACCCTACAGCCCAGTCTCCCCTCCCATCCTCTTCATCTGCTTTTTCTCTCTGAAAACCCAGCCCAAGGCAGAGAGAAGGAAGCGTACTGTGTGCTATGGGGGAAATCAAGCAAGTGCGTCATGGTGACAAAGGGGTGGTTCAGAGTTTCGATCGGAGTTATCCTCTTATCCGCATCTATAGTCAACATCTTCTTTAACAGATCTATAAACTCCCGCCGGTCTGCCTTTTCCACCAACATATCGCTTCCTTCTAAATCTGTTGTCATATTCACCTGGAAGAGAAGGGACAACAGTTAGAAGGGAGAAGCAGACAGTCAGGTCTCCAGCAGATTATTTTCTCTCTCCTGACTCCACCAGGTTTCTGTCTCTGGAAGAGTAGCTGTTGAGGTCACAAGGAAGAATCTGAGCTGGCAAATCAAATCACCATCAGGCTAGTGCAAGACAAATCTCTACAAAGGCTGTTAAGTATCTAGCTCATTTGGGTCAATGGCTACTGAAGATCTTAGTCACCCTTTGCAGCTTTTGAACAGCTTCTGTGTGGTAATAGACAAGCTCTGACAATCATTATGTATCAAATAAAGCACTATACAATTAGACTACTTAATTGTGTGTCCTGCAATGACAACAACAACAAAAAAAACACAAACAAAAAAGATCTTGGTAAGTTTATGGGGAACATCACTATTTATATATCAGGTACCAGGAAAAGCCTTCATATTAAAATCTTTCCAGATCCCAAGCCTCTCTTTCTACACTTTAGCTAATGAAGCTAAAATATTGAGAATGATCTTACACAAACTCTGGATCAAAAATGTCATGGGTCATTTTGTTGGCATTAACTTTAGTAGCCTCATACCAAGTTCACTATTACAACAACAAAACAAATAGATAATAGGAATAAACACTTTTCCTTTACAGGTAGCAAAGTGCTTTACAAAGTGGGTAAACATCCTCCTTATTTTACAGACTGGGGAACCTGAGGCACAGAGAAGTTAAGTGACTCACCCGAGGTCACGTAGGAAGTTAGTGGCAGAGCTAGGAATAGAACCTAGTACGTGTGAAACTCCTAGTTACTCAACCACTCTGCTTTATGTCACTTTTATGACTATATATCTGGTCTTTTCTGGAGGGATCCAACACATGATAACTGGGAGTTGGCTGGATTGGTGCAGACCTGGTGTTTCTCAGGGGTTTGCCCAAAGCAGCATATATGCAGAAGTGATGTCGCGCCCCATTTGTTTGCCTTGCTCAGAAGCACAAGGAGAGATCTTGCTAGTTACTCACCAACATTCTTACCTGTGCCATATCATCCAAACAGTTGAAAATGTACTTCCTTGCTTCCTTCGACTTAATCCCCGTCTCTGCCTCATGATCATCTGGTGTCTGCTCAAGACAGGGGAAAGGCAGTTACCTGAGTGGCCCTTGCATCTATGTAGGGTAATATGCCAGCTCAGATGGATACCTCAAAGTCCATCTCTATACAAAGCCATAGGCATGGTTTGACTTCTGTATTTTGGGGGAAGGGGGCAGCTCCAGTCAGGCCAATGAGGCTGCGCATGGGGGGAAAGTTCCATGCCTACCCGAGGCTTGCAGTTTTGGGGGACAACGCTCCCCAGGCCCCCCTCCCCAAACTACACCATGGACAAAGCCACCTGTCTCTTCCCCGAACTAGTAACCAAAATAGTAGCCAAATACATTTATATAGCACCTCTCATGCCTAAAGAATCCCAGAGTGCTTTACTGACTAAGATAGTCCCAATCATTGTTAAGCTAAAGGGCTCACTGTTGACAGCACCAGACACAGTGCAGCTGAACATGTTGCTATCACGGATCCAGGAACAATTTTTTATACCATCATCTATTTTAATTGTTAAAATGGAAATGTGTGTGTTAACTAGACAGGTATTAAAAACAAATTCCACCCAGGGGCAGGTTAAATTAAACATCACTTCATCAACGACAACTATCAGCCATAGATAGGGAAGATATAAACAACAACCCTAAATTGACAGGCTAGTACTTCTCTCTCTAAGGGTAAGTCTACACCACAATAAAAAGCACCTGAGGCAATGAGCCTCAGAGCCTGGGTTAGCTGACTCGGACTCATGGGGCTTGCGCTACCGGGCTAAAAATAGCAGTGTAAATGTTCGCACTCGTGCACCCAGGTTCTGAGACCCTCCCCCTTCACCGGGTTTCAGACCCTGGTCTCCAGTCCAAGTGGGAACATCTACACTGGTATTTTTAGCCTCAGAGCATAAGCCCAAGTCAGTGGACCCATCATTTGAGACTTGCTGCTGTGGGTTTTTACTTTGCAGTGCAGATATGCCCTTAGTTAAACTAAAATAGTCCCGTCCACAATATCCCCAGGCTGGGCAGCTCCTGATTGGAGAGATTTTAAGGTTCACTTTGGACTTTAAGCTTCTACAATGCAGTGCCAGGCACTAATTGCAAATCCATTGGCCAACCAAGGGCTGCCTACTTTTGTTACAACAGTTTTACGTCAGCTCATACCCATCCCAACATCTCAGTTTTGGGAAGCATCTCAATGCATTGCAAAGAGATGAGACCCACACTCGGACTTAACAGAATGTCGCCTTACTTCCAGTCTACTATTGCAAGATGAAGGAAACAAGGAAATATCTTCCTACCTTTAGCCTCCACAATGGATACGGTGAGTCTGTATCCCTGTTGAAAAATCTTGTTGTCTTTGTCCCTGAACTTAACAAATACTCTGCTGGTAAGCCCTGTGTCTGTGAAATATAGCGAATCTGTAAGAGAAGGATGAGAGGTCACTGTTCATCTGGTGAAGATCTGTGGTGGTCTTCCTTTCAGGAGGGCAGGAGGCATTTAAAACAATGGAACAAAGAAAGAGAGAAAAGGGTGGTGTCAAGTTGGGCTTTATCAAGGATATACTAAAAGGAATGAAAGAAAGAGAATTCCCATAGACTTTAATGGCATTTCCACCTTTACCATTAATGTCTCAGGGCATTTACCCTGGAAGTCTATAAAATATTCTTCCTTTAGCTTCTAAAGTCTGTGGGAATTTCTCCCTTTATCTTCAGACTTTAAAGGTAAAAGAGAATGCCCACACATTTTAATGGTGTGTTTTTATTGACTTAGAGCTTTTCAAGTTCTCGTCTCTATAAGGTATGTAATTTCAATAACTTGGGACTTCTTTTATTTTTTTGGAGCAGCTCAGAGGATAAAGCAGATGAAGCCAATATCGGTGAACCGAAGCGGCCTATATATTGAAGCAAATGTACACCATCATTCTGTGTCGTGTACTAAATCTACAGTGTTTATATCGCTTACTGCATTTGTCATGTCAATGACTTTCACGGACTCTGCCTAGCTGGCATACACAGAACCACGGACGTTATGCATACGTGTCTAATTGTGGAGAATTCTTTTTTTCATTTAGTAGAGAAAAAGTATGTGAGCATGTAATTAAAGGCTGACATAATGTTGACATAGGATGGCATATGAACCCTTAACTTCAGCATTTCCTGACTTCTTGATTGCTTCACTTTGAAAACTTAATGTCCTTCTAATGCAGGAAATGCCACAGACAAAACACTCGGTATTTTTCAAAGAAAAGATGGAAAGAAATGAAAAAAAATCATAAGAAGCAGCTTCAGTCTTGAGGACCTCAAAACGCTGCTGGCCCTCGCCCATACGAAGTGCCCGCCCTTGCTGTGGAGCTCCTTCGGTACATCCAAGCAAGGCTCCCTCCTGCACACCTTACAAACTTCAATAGCCCCTCTTCAGCCCACTACCAACCTTACAAATCCACACAGCCTGAGGCAAAGACTCAGTTTCCGTGCCGGCCCATTGCACAAGCTCCACAGGAGCCCACAATATACTTGACTAGAGCAGACTTTGCACTACTATAAGTCAACCGTATACAGGCATGTGAGGAGTCCTTCCTCAACTGTACACTTTCTCAGTTTATCTCTGGAGGGGAGTCTACTGCTCATGCTCAGTATGTGATTTTCAAAGGCACAAAACCGATTTCCGCTGGAACAGCTAAAGGCACTGAATCTCAGTGAGGGCTTTTCCATGCCAGATTTCACTTTCAAAGCCGTGGCTGAAATACTATTAAAAAAAGAAAACTCTCAGGAATATTCTCATAATGGGAAAAGTGTACTATATTTCTTTTCGTCACTCTCCTTTTCCCTTAGGCTTTCCCCAAAAAGATCACTTTCAGACAGAGCCCAAGCCCCCAGTTTCAGAAAGGAATGGGCAACTGAAAAAAGGTGGTTAGAACAGAAACTGTTATCTAACCTGAACTGTAGCGGTTGCTGCATCTCCTGTTATAGAGATAGGAGAGGAACATTAAAGTCCATGGGGCTGATCTTCAGTTAGCTTTAATTATCACAACTCAGTTGAATTCAATGGAGCTATGACAGTTGACAGCAGCTGAGGATCTGCCCCAAAGACCATTCTTTTTCTTTTCATTGATTTTAATATACGTCCTCATTAGGGGATTATAAAAAGCAGCTGAGTTCATACAATTTCTTATAACAAATAAATCTTCATTTAATACTTGCTGTTAAGCAGAGTAAGGATGGCAGCTCTGTTCAGTGATTAGAGATCATCTACAGAGCTTTCTAGTCAACAGGAACTTATACTCTTGATTGACAGTTCACTTAGGCAGTCAGTTCTTAAAGGCACAGTACTAAATATCTTATTGGTTACCTAGAACGCTACAGGTGGATGAAAAAGTAGTCTTAGGATATTAAAAATCAAACACACATATCTTCCATCAGCAAAGAATAGAAAGTTAACAGTCTGTCCCTTCCGACACAAGAAAGAAAAAGTTTCTGTGTTTCTGTTAACAGCAAGTGCAGCATCCATACCAACCTGATCGTACTCTGAAGCTCCTGGGTATAAAGGCCAGCCCAAGAACAGCTCTGCAATAACACATCCCAGAGACCACATGTCAATTGCTTCACAGAATGGTAAACCAAGGATGATTTCAGGGGCTCTGCAAAAGAACAGATGAGAAAGCATTAACCATTGTAAAACACACACTGTCATTTGTTTAGAATTCCATGTAATCAGCAACCCTCAAGAAGCTATTTGCAGTGAACAACAAGTTTTATTGGTCCCATAAAGCCCAGGAACCATGGTATATATTCGAGAGTGCTGTCTTCTGGCACCTTATCTGTTAACCAACTCCTAACACACATACAGACATCACCTTTATAGGACACTCCTATAACACCATATACTGAGCTCTTATATTTCACTTTTCATCTATAGATGTGAATTTTCTTAACAAAAGAGATAAGTATCACTATCCCCATTTTACAGATGGGACATTGAGGCACAGTGGTGAAGTGACTCGCCCAAGGTGCTGCAGCTGGGAATAGAATCCAGGTCTCCCGATGTCCGGTCCAGTGCCCTCGTCATGGCATAATGCTGATTCTCTTTTACATACGGCCGTCCATGTATAAAACTCAAAGTGATTTATAAATATTCATATTTAATTAAGCTTTACAACAGTCCTGTAAGGTACAAAAGCATTGTTGCTCTTATTTTACAGATGAATGTACTGTAGAACAGAGAAATAACACAACACCACCATGGCTACATGGAGTTATGGGCAATGCCAGGAAAAGAACCCAGGAATCCTGGCTCCCAAGGTTGTGTTGCAGGCACAGGCCACATTTTCCATCTGCTTTCAGCTAGGGAAGGGAGAAAGGGGATATTTAGGGTCCCCTTATCTGTCTCTCCAAATATGACTGGTTTGTTTCAACAGACGCCAACTGAAGCAAAGCAGAGTTCTGAGCAGTACATTTTAGCATTAGCTCTGCTTAGGAAACGTAAAGGAGGCACTGAAGTCTCTTACCTGAGCCTGCTTGATACCGTACGGTTTCAGAGTAACAGCCGTGTTAGTCTGTATTCGCAAAAAGAAAAGGAGTACTTGTGGCACCTTAGAGACTAACCAATTTATTTGAGCATAAGCTTTCGTGAGCTACAGCTCACTTCATCGGATGCATGTATTTAATGATTAACTTAATGAAGTGCTTAAGAACAAAAGCCTTCTACTATCTGCAAAGCTTTGGTCCATTCAGGTCACCACTAGCAGAGACACCCATACAACAGGGGAAATGCTTTTCTTCCCGTTTTTAAAACACAGACTTCCAGCAGTAAAATTGAGACCATTTTAAAAACTTAGATTGTGCTTCCACAGAACACTAGTGTCCCAAAAAATACTTTCATTTTCCTAGCAACTTTAGTCCAAGAGCTTCAAAACCCTTTATAAACAATGAAAACTCATCACCCCTATGATGCCTCAGTACCCCTGTGAAGTAGATAAATATCATTATCCCCATTTACAGATGGGGAAACTGAGGAATAGACATAGTGTTGTCAACTCTTGTGATTTTTATTCTGAGTCTCACAATTTTATCCTGAGTATCACACTACTTGATGTTTCCTTAAAGCCCCAGCTTCTGGAGTCAGGTGATTATATTAGATTCTCAACTTTCCTTTCCTGCAGAGAAAAGCTTGAAAACATGAACCCTAAAGGCTCAAACACCATCAGAAAAATAAAGCTCCCCAAATGTATTATTTTTAAAGTATCATGATTTTTAAACTAATCTCATAATGGGGGGGGGGGGGAGGGGACTGACCCACGGTTTTCAAATGCTTGTGTTGGCAATATTGATCAATTGCCTCAGTCCATATTAGAGTGAGAATTAGAACCCAGGAGTCCTGACTCCCAAACCCCTCTCCAACCACTATACTGTCTCCTGAAGTATGTCATTTTTCATTGAGATAGCAACCAATGCCAGCAGGAGATTCAGACCTGCTAATTGCAATTGAAATCATATTGTTTTCCAGCAAACACCACTGCTTACTCATGAAGAGACATAACTTCAGAGAGGAGCTGTGCAAAACGGGGGAGGTTTTCTTTATTTAAGAAACAAGCAAAGACACACCAATGAGAGCCCATACCCCAATCTCAGCACAAAACCCTCTTCAACACTGGGCTGACTTGCAGCGATAAAAACAAAAACTTGGCTCCAAACCCAGCAACCCAGAATCTGAAAATTAAGGCACCTTAAGCCTGGGCTGATTCTGCCATCCCCACACAGAGTACACTATAGGTCTGAGTTAAAAAAAAACAAAACAACAATCATCCCGCATCAGCGCTCCTATTTTCTTTTGTGATTGCTATAAGCTTTTATACCCACCATTCCTTTGCATTAGTATGCCTGTCACTGCCAACTTTTTATTCCAGTATTACAGCGCCAGTCAGGAGAATGGCAAAGGGTTAATTTCCAGATCTTCGTCTATATTCCCCTCCCTTCCTTGTCCGCTTCTTCATTCCTTCCACAGTGGATGACACCCAGACAAAAATGCAGAAAGAGAAAGAAGACAGCTAGGATGACCTGAATCTCATTACTATGTAAATCCTGCATTCAAAGCCATCTGCCTCTCCCTGTCTGCCTGCATGTTATGAATGAAGCCTCCCTGGTCACTAATGAGAGTTCAATCTCGCACTGTCTGAACTTGAAATCCCATCCACTAACTCCCTACGTCAGGGAAGACATAGAATGTTATCCAGAAGCCTCCCCACCCATGAAAAATCATCTCCACTGCTGCCAAATACAGGTATCACCCTTCCACTATCCACAACAACTTCCCCATCTCGACCATTCTTATTTATTTATTTACTGTTCCTGTAAGGAGCTAGATTGACAGCCCTGGACACTGCAGTCCTCTGTTTCCCCAAAGACCAAGCTTCCACATGTGCTTCCAGATTATCTGCCATTGGATACCTCCTTTGTATTTTACAGGGCTAAAATTCATATCTATTTTTGGGAGCATAGGAATTGCCAAACTGGATCGGGTCTTGATCCATCTGGTCAAGTAGCCTCTCTCGCACAGCGGTCAATATCAACTACTTCAGAGGAGGGGGCCAGAAACCTTGTAAAGAAATAACCTGCCCATAGAAATTTCTTCCTAACCACTCTCTGTCAGATGTTGGTTTATGTCTTGAAGTATGGGCATATGTTTGCTTTATGAATTTTTATCTAATCTAACATAACAAGGGATACTCTCCTTATCCATCTATAGGGGCATAATAATTTTTTTAATCTTACTAAGCCGTTGACCTTAATGATAAATTGTGGCAATGAGTTTCACAGGCTATGTGTTGTGTTAAAGTGTATTTGGTTTTATAGGATAAGTTTGTTGTCTTTCACTTCACATTCCCGTGTTACTATAACGGGCAAAAGGTTAAAAGGGAGCACTGGATTCATCTTCTCCTATGCCATTCATTATTTTTATACCTCTCTCATTTCCCTCTTATTTGTGGGTCTCTCTAAACTAAACAGTTCTAATCTTTTTCAGTTTTCCATCATGAGAATGTCCTTCCATGCCTCCAATCATGTTTGGTACCCGATTCTAAACTCCTTCTATTTTTGCTATAACTTTTTAGAGATGGGATGATCAGAAGTGAATACAGTATTCAAAGTGGGGACGTACCATCAATTTACATAATGGTATTAGAAGAGCTGCAGAATTATTTTACATCCCATTCCTTTCCGATCCTACCATTTTGTTTGCTTTTGGACCAACGCTGTGCACTTCAGCAGATGTTTAGCCTGAACACCACCACGCAGGTCTTTCTCCTGAGTGGTTACAATTAATTTATAACTCAACAATATCTAGGAGTAGTTCAATTTTTTTCCTTTCAACGTGCGCTACCTTATATTTGTTAACACTGAATTTCATCTGCCACCATTCTGCCTATTCCTCGGTTAAGTGCCTGAGCAGTTCTTCACTGTCTTTGGTAATCTTGACTCACCTTCATAATTCTGTGGCATCTGCAAATTTTAGCACCCTATGGTTCCCTACTTTTTCCAGATTGTGAATAAATATATGAAATAAATTCCGGTTCTAGTGTGAGACCTTGAGTCACCCCTTTGTTTATCCTTTCATTCTTAGATCATTCAAATTCGGCTCAGATACTCAAAGAGTGGCATAATTTTATTCCAAAGGAAGGAAAAGTTTGTCATATCTTAAAACACCATTTCAGCTGCACCAGGGTCTAGCAACATTAGGAGCTCTTGCACAGATGACTCTACCATTCTACCAGCCATTTTCAGCACAGAGTCAATTCAACCTGCTCAAAGTAAGTCTGGGTGAGGTTGTGTTGAACCAGTGTTGCAGGGGGACCTAGTTAAAGTGCAGGCTAGTGCAGCAGGGTAAGGTTTGTGTGGTATCTGCTGTGTGCATGGAGGATGCTGTGCTCCAACATCACTGTGGTTCCCGGACTTCCTAAGCAGGGACTGCTGCTCTAGGCTTGCCAGTGGTGGGAAATGTTGTGAGGAGAAGTATCTCCCAGCCTGGTTAAGGCAACGAGGACCTAGAACCTCTGTTGACGGAGTATTTCAACCTCCTCCCACGGTCAGGAGTTTGTAAGAAAAAGGGGAAGGTTCTTCAATACCACAGGAAGGCCCAGCAGAGACAAATAGAAGATAATGGGTAGCAAATCGCACACCAAAAGCAGCCAACACTAGGCCCAGCAGAGTTTCTGAAGCCACCTTTGCAGTGAGGTTAACTGGAGCTCCTCCTTTTTCAGGATTATACAAATGCACCTCCCACATCCATCCCTACTCTCCCCTCCTCCACCAGACACCCCTCTCCACACACGCCAGCCCTAATCCCCTCCCACCTCTCTCTACTATCCCTGTCTAAAAGCACAAAACCTGGTCCAGGTGACTCACACTTTTCTATCCCAGGACCTTAGGGGCCGGGGGGTGCGAGGCCGTGGGAGAGTTGGGAAAGGGAGAGAAAGCAAACTTTGTATTTTGGAAAAGTAAAACCAAAACCAGCTTCAAGTTTTTGTTGCCAATAGCATCCCACTCTTCAGGAAAGTGCATTAGAGCTGAGGGCCTGTAGGAAAGGAGAGAGATTCAGGAGCTAGTGAGGTAGCAGGGTGAGCTCACTGGGCACCCCAGCATGTGCAGGAACATCCCAAGTTTATAATCTCTGCCCTGGCAAAGCACGACTGTGTATTTAAAGCCCTGCTGCAGTACAATCTGTGGCTCCAGCATTAGTCATTAGCTACGTGGGAAAAAACACTCCCTGCCCTCCTCTTCCACAAACCTCCTCAAACTTCTTTCCAGCAAGACACCTCCCTCCGCTCCCTACCCACAGGAATGAACCAGGTTTAAAGGACACAAAATCTCAATAGCGTGACTAGGGGATAGAAAGTAAAAGCCATCTGCAGCCAACCTGGAAGAGGTCAAAGGCAGCCAAAAGCGTTTAAGCCTCTGAGATAACAACAGCCAACCCTGCCTTCACCTCTTAGCGCTCTCATCCCCCTTCCCAACTTAATTACCAGGTGAACTGGATTAAAGTGTCTGTAATGTTAGTGGGAACTCAGTGTTGCTTCCTTCCATTCCCTCCCTCCTCTTGGAGTTGAACTACAGCAGAACTGCATCTGCTAGACAGCTGTTTTCGCTGGCATGAGAACTCGACCCTCGCTCTGTCCACCCAACAGGGTTGCCAGCATCCTAAACCTGCTTGTGATGCCCACAATTCCCCAAATGAAGAAATGCTGCTTCTTTTGTTTGCTCGCTCCTGCCACGTGACCCTATGCCGCTTTTAGGCCTGCCTCCGGCAGAATATTTACTTCAGTGACCCTGCTCTGCGGCAGGGTAATTTCATTGTCTGGTGTTTCTGTCAGGAAAATTAATTACCAGTCTCGCTCACTGGCTTTTTCATCCACCCATCACAGGATGTCGAAAGCGACTGCCAAGGAGTTTCGTTTCCCCAGAGTTGGATTTTGACAGTTGGGCTCCTTCTGAATTTTAAAACTGCCCTGTAGGGTGCCCACCCTCAGATCAGTGGTGGAGCTAACAGGGGCCTGAGGTGACCACACTCCCTGGGGTTCTTTACGTGTATGTGTGGTACCTTTTCAAGCACATTATGCACAGAGACACTTTAGGCATAGGCAAGCTAGGCAGCTGGCTAGGGCAGCAGATTTGCAGGAAGCTGGGATGTGCTCTACCCCACGAGTCTGCTGCAGTGTGGACTAACTACGTGCACCCTGACTCGTATTAATGGTTTCTTAACAAGCTTTGATTTAGTCCTCTCAGCAATGGGATGTCATCCTTAACATACACATAGAGGCCTCTGCACAGATGAAGCCCAGCCTGGGAGGGCCCACAGCCCTGCCTGGCCCCTGGTGGTCTCTCCCGGGACTAGCTCCAGCAGAAATGGCTTCCCAGGACAGGTGGGAACCAGGGGGACAAATGGGATGGCAGGGACTAGGACATGCAGTGGCCACCTCTGCCCCCATCTCCCCATGTCCCCTCCCATCTCAGCTGTCCCTGGGGTCCTGCCCTGCCCCCTGCATCCTATCCCGACCCACCTGCCCTCCATTTTCCACTGTGTCCTAAACCCTCCGCTCCACCATCACCCCTCTCTATCCTAGCCTATCTGCCCATCGGCTCCTCAGGGCCTGCCCATCTCCAGTCCTCCTACCCAGCAAGGTCCTGCCCCCCATGCCATCAGCCCCCTTCTCTAGTGTCCTGCCCCACCTGCCCCTGTATCCCATCCCCTCAGCCCATGTGCCCTGTAATCTGTTCCCTGTTTTTATAGCCTCTCCCCAACCACCTGCCCTGCATGTCCTTGTTCCTGCCATCCTATTTGTCCCCCACTGCATCCTGGACCCTACCTGATCTGTCTCCCATGTCCTGACCTCCATCCCCAACCTGTGTCCAGACTCCAGCCCACCTGTATTATCCCTGACATTGTTCCTCCCACGTATGGTATGTCCCTCCCTCTTCCTCCCGCTTCATGTCAGGAATATCCCCTCTGGTCTGGGGCAGCTCCTCCTGCACCCTAGGGTGCCCTTCAGATTGACACCAGACAGAGCCCAACTGGGGGTGGGGGTGGGATGGGGACAGATGGAGCCCATGTTGCAAGTCTCAGCAAATAGATCCCTAATGCAGGGCTGGGCAGGGCAGCTGGCTCCTCAGTGTGGGGGATCCCAGTGAGGGTCCTTCCAGGGAAGCCTGTGTACAGAGGAACATGCTGATATATTTGCTGCTTTGTTACCCCAAAAGGGAAACTGACCTGGGTGCGGGAGGAAGAGACACATCAGGAAGACTCAGAGGGCCACTCTTGTCTTCCTGGGATGCCCCCTTTCAAATGTGGGCACTGTTTAGGTCCCATACACCTTTATACCAGATCCTGGACAGGAGGGGGTGGGGGTCATAATACATTGGCATGATAACGTGCAAAAATACCAAGCCAATAGACAGAACTGAAGGTGGAACTTACTAACAACCCATCACACAGCTCACTCCGCACTTGCCAAACCTGGCAGACATTATTTACCACTCTTGGTGGCCTACATGAACACGAAGTTGGTTGTCTCAGTCCAATTCCTAGTGGACAACTACTCTCATCACACAGAACCATCACCGCATCCTTGACACTGACTGGCATCCTCACCAGACTATGCTACCCTCTCACCCCCAATGGGGGCCATTTTAGAAGAAGGTTGTGGGAAGCAAGGGGGAACTTTCACTGATGTTTCCCATTCTGTGGATGAATAAAGTACTTCGGTATCCAGGGCTGTGCATCTCATATCTTTCAGGGGCCTCCACAAAAGACAAACTATGAAGCATAGCAGCTATTCACAGACTGCACATCAAAGGCAGTCGACATTCTCTTTGGTGAGTTGGCAATTGTTTTGATTCTTTACTAGCCAGATAACTCTGTTTCTTTGTCCAAGTTTCCACTGTAAGATTTTGCAGGTCATAGCAAGGTGAACTGTAGTTCAGAGTGGAAGCTGCAGAATCTGAGGAATAAACATTTAACCGGGGGAATGCCCCCTCTCATGATATAGACTCACTGAAGTGAGCTCTGGAGGGGCTGGCTTCAGAGTCTGTTTAAGCAGCTCCTTACTCAGCCAGAGGAATCCCTATAAAATAGCAGAAATTCCTTATGACCTAACAGGGCTTGACACTAGCTAGGTGAATAACAGATTTTTTTCAATTCGTAATTAACATTTAAAAAAATTCATTCAAGTTGAATGAAACATTTCATCTCAATGTTGAGCATTTAACATCTCTGACGTGGTTTTTTGTTTGTTTGTTTGGTTTGTTTTTTTTTTTTACTAAAATTGAAAGAAATTTTTAATTCAAAATTAAAATGTTTCATGTTGGAAACATCAAAACAAAACATTTTGATTTTTTCAGGGATTTTTTTTTTAAGATTTGTTTTGTTTTGAAACAAAACCGACCCGAATTTGGTGCTACTGAATCAGCATTTTTCACCAAAAACTGGTATTGGTGCCCAGCTCTACTTAGCACCCTATCCCTGTAGTTGCCCAGCTCCAGTAACAAGAGATCTGCCATGGACCGGAGTCTCTCACACAGCAAACCGAGCACTACCACAAGCACTAGGCTACTAGGCCAGAAAACTGTTGCATTTTTAAAATGATCAGTAGTCAGCACTAGACAGATTTCAACCAGGCCAGGGGACAGTGAAGTGGCAGGGAAGGACACAACATAGGGATGCCACCAATTCTATCAGCTACATAGTGTATTGGACACGCATGAACATGTTTAATTTGTTTATGCTTCTGGAGACTCTGACGGGCACTGCTAACGATCTACCATCCTTTATTTTTCACTTTTCAGATGCAGACACACCCAACTTCCTGCTAAGGATTCTGGGTGTAGCCCAGCAATCATTTCCTGTGCTAAGTAGTATTGTCGTCATACCCATCACTGGAGAGAGCTCATAATAGTATGCGCACACCTATCATCATGATGAATCCCACAGGATTAGCTTCCAGGACATTTCCCCCACCAAAAAAGGTAGACATTCAGCTCTCCAAAGTCCGTATGAACTAAGACGAATGAAGGTTGTATCAGCTCAGCATTTGGTAAGGGTTTATGTTACAGGACATAAATATAATGGGCAGAACATGTATACTTGCCAATGACGTGGTTACAGCAATCCCTGTATTTCTGTGCTAAGTAGCATGCAACTGGGAGTGCTGGAGGGAAGGGCCAGGCAGATCTTACTGCGTATTTACCAAGTGCATGCACAGTTGTATCTGTCTTAAGAACAGAGGTCATGTGACATGGGAATTACTTTTGGACTCAGTAAGGGTAAATACCAAGTAAGCGTCAGGAACCTGTAGTTACTATAGGGTATTTAACAACAAATAAATCACAGAATCAGGGACTAAAACAACTTCCCCTGAGACGGACTATTAATGACGTAGCAGCATGCTGATAGGTAAGGCTGAAAAATACCTGCCTTGCCTCATCCCCAGAGGCTCGGCCCTCTGCAATTAAACGGAATAGAAGAATCAAGTATTGCCTATTGCATACTCTGCTTACTTGTGACATATTGTCAATCCAATATCTATATAATACATGTGGAAAAGTGTAACTTACTATTGTGTCTTTATTAGGCCTTTGTTTGTACTCATTTTCCCTACTTGGCTTCACTCCACATTTTTTTCCTTTCCTTATAAAAGAGCATGACAACTCTTTTCCTGCTGGTCTTCAGTGACTGTTTCTTTGTTACCTTATCTTTCTCCTTCTAGCTCCTTATCTCGTTTTCTCTCTCTCTTTTCCGGTATTTGTCTTCTCTGCCTCCTCCTCTATATCTTTGGTGTCTCCAAACTCTCCCTCTTCTCCCTCCAAAAACTCTATCTCCATGTCTCTTTTCTAACTTCCCCGTTCCTCCCGCAACCCCCATGCATGCATCCTCTTAAACACACAGGGCTAGGAAATATTAAGCCCTAAACACGTAAAGAGGGTGTACACCATCCTATGCATGCAGAAAAAATATGTACAAGTGGAACCATGGATGTGCTACTAAAGCAGTGGGCTGTGCAAGTGCAGATTGTGCACATCCACTTTTGCAGGTGCAGTCACTTACAAGCACCACAAGCGGACACACAAGTCAGGAGCTGACTAAAAATATGACCTAAATCGGGATCCTCACGGCCTGAAAACAGCTGAACCAGAGTTAAAAGAGAGCCTCTTTACATTAAGGAAATTGGCCCTGGTTAACCCTGTAATTTAGCCAAGCAAGCTGCAAGCGTGTAAGTCCTGACATCTCCATTAGGGGTTTTGCAGGGGTATACCTACATCCATATGTACACCAGTGGGAATTGCCTTTAATGGAGAGAGGGCCCGAAAGGAAACCTCCTGCTCACTTTGAACAAGAGACAGAGAAAGAGCACGCAAACAAACAGTGGAAGCTTTGAGCTGGAGAAAACAGCACAGCTGTTCGCGGAAACAAGACAAAAGGTTCAGAACAGTTGCTTTCTCCCTACCCCCCCCCCAACCATGTTGTTTACTGAAACCAAGGACTGAAATTTTGCAGGCAAAGCCACTGAGAGCAGCCTGTCAGTCTCGGGGGGAGCAAGGGCTTCTTTCAGGATTACGGACCACTACTAAATTGCTCTATCAATTATTAAACCAATCACTCAACTCCTGGTCACCAAAATACAACAGATAAAGCATTTTTCATCCACTCTCCACCAGCTGCTCCCCTTCTCTAGAGCCAGAGGGGAAATCAAAATTCACCTGGTTTATACTTCATAAACATCATTCTGATTTTTCCCTGTGCCTTGGAAATGAGAGATCTCGCCAGCAAGTTACAGTGTGTGTGTGTGTTTTATGGAAAGACCAAGACTCTGGAAGTTCGAAGCGACTCCTGTGAATATGAAAATCATCATCATTGTCCTGATCTTCTGGGGGCCACGGAGTTAAGAGAGCCTCTGTAGATACCATGAACGACAGGGCTCATGCACTGGTGGCCATAGATTCCCCCTTGCCTGTCCCACATGGCAAGGCATAGTTCAGTTGCACTGTAAGGTGCAATACACTTGGTGTCTGAGGGGATCGGGAACAGCAAAGGGTTCTGATACAATTCCCGTGGCTGGACATATAGAGTTAGAGAATGCATACCCCTTATTAAATGGGGAGAAAGCATTGTGGTTGGTAACAGGCCCCATGGGGCTGAAAAGAGAGGATGGAGGAAAATCTGAGATCCAGACCTGAAAGGATGCAAGCTGTAATGTCTGTTGCCTGGCGGCCTGTGGCATAGCTAGAAGTAGAAATTCGGGTGGGCCCCAGCTTATGGTGGACAAGCAATGACCAAAGGTCTGATATCACAGCAAATCATTTATGTTACATATTATTATATGTTACTGCATATCTGATTGTGGCCAGCCACGGGCGGGTTGTGGCACATCTCTGCCAATGGAGAGGCAGTAACCAGGGCTGGGTGGTGTAACAGCAGAGCCCCTTCCCTACTGGCATGATGAAGGGGCAGCTGGACCAAATTTCACTGGCATTTTCACTGGCAAATTTCCTGCCTGCAGTCCTGGGCTCTGCGAAGCCTGTGTCTATGGGGGAGCAGAGCAGAGGCAGAGACTAGCAGCAGGACCCTGTGCACCAGGTTGCAATGCCACTCAAATTTGGCCCAGCCACCCCTCCCTGCCAGCAGGGAAGGTGCTCTGCCATTACACCACCCAACTGTAGTTACTGCCTCCTCATTGGCAGACAGGCACCCAGACTTGGGTGGCGTGGGATGGAGCCCCACCCCGTATGAGTGTAGACAGATGTTTGGGCCATTGAGTGGCTCTGTGACCCAGTGCACGCGGTCTCTCTGGCTCCCAGTCCCAGCCTCTGCTCTGTTCCCCCTTCGACACAAGCTTTGGCTCTGTCCCAGGCCCACCAGCTCAGGTTACTTCCTCACGTGATGCACTACAGTAGTGCAGCTGCACCGATGTAAATTTTTAGTGTAGACCAGTCCTTAGTAATACACCTCTACCCCAATATAACGCTGCCCTCGGGAGCCAAAAAATCTTACCGCGTTATAGGTGAAACTGCCTTATATCGAACTTGCTTTGATCCACTGGAGCGCGCAGCCCTGCCCCCCGGGAGCACTGCTTTACCGCGTTATATCCGAATTGGTGTTATATCGGGTGGCGTTATATCGGGGTAGAGGTGTATTCCTATCTGGACTGGCTGTGGCCCCGATTCAACAAAGCACTTCAGCACATGCTTAACTATAAGCAAGTACTTACGCCCCATTAGGATTTAAGTACATGGTTAAATGTTAAATGCTTCGTGAATTGGAGTCAATGGGCATGTCCTCCTCACACTTGAACTGTGAACCTCGTGATGCACAGGAAGTAATTCTGTCAGGTGAGCCAAAAGAAACCTGTACCTTGGCTGAGCCAGGAACTGTGCTAAGTTTGTCTCAGCTGGGAGTTTCCCTGTGCATCTCTCAGGAAAACCTCATCCAGCTGATCATGAGGAGACACACAATGGAGAGCACCTCTGCTGTTACCCGTAATGCATGTTCAGCTGCATGATGATCCAGAAATGTAGAAAGATGTGAAACAGCAGCTCTACTCAATACAATGTGATCTCTTGTTGTGTGACACAAAGGGTGGGGGCACGGAGTAGGGGAACAGGCCATGCCAGGGTTTTTCCCAGGTGATAGAAGAAATCACATAATAGAAAAATAATAATTTGAAAACAAAAGCCCTGTCCAAGCCCGGCGCTGAATGGGTGAGACACAATGTACTGGGTGGTGAGCTCCCCTTGAGGAGACATCTGATCAGAAGGGGAAGAATGTCAATTATGTGCTTCCATTCATGCCACTGCAATGAAAGCACAATTCTGATTCCACTTTCTGACCACACTATGCAATTTATGCAAATCTGAGCCGCTCTCGCTTCTCTCAGAGCCAAACACCCACCAGTGCCAAGCTTTGGCTCTAACTCCCCCGCCCCCTTTTTCATCTATTGTTTTCACTGTTAAATATTTAAGACTTTTCTTTTCTTTAGACAGGAAATTTAATTAAAAAAAAAAACAGATTCAGTCACTGGAGCTGACATCTTGTTGCTTACACCTCCCTATCTTCCATTCCCAGCTCTGCGAAGGCAGCTAGCCCCAGCCCCTTGTTATTCCAGTCCTGGGCCCCTGCAGTGATCAGCCCAACAAACCTTCTCAGTTCGGACTTGTAGCTCTCAGTGCTGTTTCCACCCTGAGCAGACACTGCCAGACACACCAGGCTGTGGTGGTTTTATGATCTGGGCAACCTGGGATTACACTGACTATCAAGGTGATCGCCAATAGAAAGAGAATCCAGAGGCTTTCTACCTTGGAAACTTTTATAAAAAGTTGACTCAGGCCACGATCCTGTGACTCACCCAACACAGGCAGACCCCCGCCCCCCCCGTGCCCAAGTAAAGCCAGTTTGCAGGGTGTGGACCTAAAAATGTCAAGTTATTTCAGGTTTTTCTAATTTTTTCCATTTATCTATGTGTGCTTGTTTTTTGAAAGTTAAAAAAAAAAAGTAAAATTCTTATACTACAAGCTCTTCAGAGCAGGGACATTGCCATTATGTATTTGTCTGTTGAAAGCTATGCATATTTAATATTAATGTTATGTATATTAGTGAGACACACCCAGGCCCCAACTAAGATTACGGCTCCATTGTGCCAGGTACTGAACCAACATAGATTTGGGGGGGGGGGGGGGGGGACAGCCTCTGCCCCAAAGGGTTTACTTTCTAAATAGAAATATGGCGCAAGGTGAAACAAAGTCACAGAGAGGTGAAGGGATTTGCCAAAGATCACACAGCAGGTCAGTGGCAAAGCCAAGAACAGCATCCAGCTTTCCTGACTTCCAGTCCTCTACCCCAGAGGTTCTCAAACTGGGGGGCACGCAGGATGTATTCTGGGAGGGGAGGGGAGGGGGGCGTGAGAAGCTTTAGGGGGGAAAAAAACCTTACTGTGCACATTTAGAGTTGGGTGGCTGGAGAGCGAGAACTTCTGGCTGGGCGCCCAGCTCTGAAGGCAGCGCTAGTGCCAGCAGCAGCACAGAAGTAAGGTGGCGATACCAGGCCATGCCACGCCACCTTACTTCTGTGCTGCTGCTGGCACCGGCGCTCCCTTCAGAGCTGGGCGCTCAGCCAGCAGCTGCTGCTCTCCGCTCCGCCTTCAGAGCTGGGTGGCCGGAGAGTGGCAACTGCTGGGCACCTGTGGGGTGGGGAGAGTAAACTTCAACAAGCACAAAGAAGGCGGGGTATGATCGCCACACTAGACCCATTTATGATGCTCTACAAACACTAAGACCTAGCCAACAGGATTTTTTTTTAAACTTTAAATTTTAATAATAGCATTAATAAACACCTAAATATCCTGAATTTCAATCATACCCAACTAGGATGAAATTATACCACAAAGCAGAATAGAAAACAGACGAAAGCTCTCAGTACAAATTGCTGGGCAGAGTGCTGAGAAAAATTATTCTCCTTTACAGAATTAAATGAACACATTAATTATGAATCACCTCTTTATTCCATTATTATTGTTTATTTGTATTGCAGTAGCACCTGCCACCCCGCATCTGGGTCCTATTGTGCTACGTACTGTAGAAATACATAAGAAAAAGTCCCTGTAGGCAAGAGCTTACCATCTAATTATAAAATCCCACTCACTTGGGTAAATGGAATCTACCTGTACCAAGTATTATTATTTGCTAAGCACTGACTATGTAGTCAGACTTTACAAGACATAGCAGATGCAGTCCCTGCCCCAATGAGCTTACAATCTAAGGCCTGGGTCCTACAAATATGCTGGAACTAGTGACTTTATGTCCCACTGAATAGTCCCAAATAGGTCTTATGTAGACAACTAACACTCCACAGTCAGTAATTAACACAAATAATAAAATGAGGGGTAGGCAAATCTCCAGAAGAGATCAAGGGTCCCCTCTGGAATCTCAGGCTGCTGATAGCATACAGCTGCCCAGAATAAGACAGCACACAAACCTGCTTCCAATATGCTTCAGTTTAGAATCCAGTGTTTGGAACTTGCAACGAAGTATGGAAAACTATTATCTACCATCTTTTCTGCACTAAGACATCAGTGCCTAAGAGCACCCATGACACTGGAGAGGTGAGGTTCTGGGGGAACCCTCGAACAGCCAAAGCCTCAAACACAGAGACGCGGGGCTCCCTCTTTCCACTGCAGACCCTATGCATAACTACTGCCCATCCTCCCTCAGGTCTCCTGCACCAAAGGCCTCCCCCTTCTCTCCCCCACAAATCCCAGGTAACATCATCCCATCTCCCTAAATCCCTGCTTTACTCCTCATGTCCCTGTTCACTCTGCTTGCCCCCCTTCCACATCACTGCTCATCCGCTTACAGTCTCCCCCAGAGCCCATCCCTATGTCTTCCAATGCCCAGCCTGCCTCCCTCACTCCCCAGTGTGCACAGAGCACAGTTGGGAAGTCAGAGATAGTGCAGGTAGAACATTATCAATAACTCCCCCCCCCCCATTTGCTCTACACTTTGTCAGAAAATATTGATAAACATGGAAAAGAACGTTTTTGAAAATTCTCACTTTTTTCGTTGTTAAGAACAGACATAGCAGAAGGATCAGAGCAGTTCTATTGGCTTGGGGGCAAAGTTGGTTGTGAGGAAAAAGGGGAATGTATTTCATTTCTAAAGTTCAAGAACAACCTTTGTAAGTTCAAAAACAGTTTGTGTGCATATAGTTTGTAGAGCCTGTGGCTTCTTTTCAAACCCAAAGAAATGTGAGAGAAACAGGACAAAATTTCAAAAAGAAAGCATTCTTAAATGTTTCCTCTGAAAAAGTTAGGTAATATTTTAAGTACAATAATTACACAGAAAATTCAGTTGTCCTCCAAAAAGATACTGTGCCAAATCTGTAGGCTAAATTCAATCATTCAAGTGTGAAACAGAGGGATTTAAGTCTGCTTTAAGTGCAAATTTTAACACAATCTTAACTATGGAGTTGCTACCAACACCTTCATAACATGTCAACACATAGTCATATATTAGTTTCTGGGACTCTTCAAGTGTCTCCTTTTCCAGGTTCCTTTTTTCTTGCCAAGACAAATTTTTGAACTTACTTTGATGATGTAAAAAATATAAACATTTTCTGCATATTAAAATCTTAGGTGACTATGATACAGAATCACTGGAGATATGAAACTTGGTAGTTTTTTTCACACAAGTTAAACTTTTCTTTTTCTTAACCAGCCAGTGGTAGAGTTTGGAAAGATTCCCATCTGACTTTAACTTCTAATCTGTCTTTGTGTAAGGGGACTGTTGCCCCCTTACTAACATTCAGTGGGGGTGTTTTAGTTGCTAGCTCCCAGTACTAAAAAGGGGGAAGGGTCGATGGGGAATCAGGACCGAGACTGACAGTCCCCAGGAACAATGGGGAGAGACCAATGCTCGAGGTCAGCCTGAATGACAGGGTGGGCAGGCTAATCAGAGAGTCAGGAGGCCAGGGAGGTCCCATCCTCCATGTAAGCTGGATTTGCCTGCGTCAGACAGAGTGGGGCCGAGCTAAGAAAGCAGGGGCCCAAGCTGAGCTGGGGAGCAGAGCTGTGCCAGATCCAGAGAGAGCAGCCCCTGTCCTGGGAGCAGAGCTGCAGCCCCAAAGCCAGAGGCACAGCCCAGAGAGAGCAGACTTGCCCTGGGAGCAGAGCTGCAGCAACCAGAGCCAGAGGGGCCAGAAAAGCAGCCCAGGAAGCAGGTGAGTGCTGGGAGCAGAGTCACAGAAGCAGCCTGCAGAGCAGACCTGTCCTGGGAGCAGAGCTGCAGCAACCAGAGCCAGAGGGGCCAGAGAAGCAGCCCAGGGAGCTGGAGGCAGAGCAGCAGCAGCAGAAGCAGTGCAGAGACAGAGTGGTGCAGCTGGGCTGGAGCAGTCCGGAGCTGGGTGCGGTGAGCAGCTGGGGAGAGTGAAGGGGACCCTGGGCAGCAGGCCCAGCACAGGGAGACGCCTCAGCCAAGGAGCTCTGCAGGCCAGGCTTGGATCGTAACCCCGACAGGGCGGTGTTGACACTGGGAAGAAGGGTCCTACCACTTAGAGCCTGAGAGCGTGTGGCCACCACCAGAGCAAGTGTCCAACCCACAGCATCCCTGCAGCACAGCCAGGGCTGGAGAAGGTGGCCTGGGACTTACAAGGAACAGACTGTGAACTGCCCGGACATTCCAGAGACACTGTTTGTGAAGTTCCCTGCCACAGAGCGGGTTGATGTGTTTCCTTTAACCTTTCCCATTTTTCCTTATTCTTTTTAAAATTAATTATTGATTAAATAACTTGCATTTGCTTTAACTTGTATGTAATGGTCAGTGGGTCAGAGAAGTGCCAGTGCAGAGAGAGTACCCCAGAGTGGGGACACCCTAGCCCCTATCCTAGGTGACCGCAGCAGGGTTGGGAGTCGAGCCCCCCAGGAATTCTGGGCCCAGCCTTATTGGGGTTATGAGGACTCTGCCAGACAGGAGAGTGGAAGGGGAGTCCTCAAGGGCAGGGAGGCCACTGGGTAAAGGAAGTGGGAGTGAGGACTCAGATCCTTTCGCTAGCCCACTTCACCGGGGTAGTACAGAAGCCAGGAAAGTTCCCCACAATAGCAGGACTATTCCCCCGCTTACATTTGGCTCTTGCTGCAATAAGGATGTTGTTTTTAAAATTTGACTGTTTTTCAAATAGCCAATGCAGTCCTTGTAAATGGTGAAGAAATTCCCTTTTTAACAGAAATTCTTTTGGCTGATGGGAATTCCATAGTTACTTCAGGGATACAAATGCCACAATCAAAGGAACTTTCCAGGACATGGAAACAAAGGCCCATCCTTTCTATAAGATAGAGACCCACTTGTGTGTGCATTTGGGTCATGCAATTACTATGATTGCACGTCAGACAAGTATCTGCACACCCTTCTTCCAAACCCACTGCGTATTTGGAGAATTTTGGCAGGTTGGAAGCTTTGCTTGGCAGTCACAAACTCCTCACTCTGATGTGCCTGAACCGAACTCATTGTTTTTAACTTATGTATGCTGGTTTGAAGCGTCCATGTGGTTCAAAGAGTTCAGAGATTAAAAACATCATGGTGACCCTCACCAGGCGGATTGCTTGGGGGCTGTGGTTCAAATCAGTTAGACAGAGAAAGTGACACACTCTAGACTGGGAAGATCAAGTGGTGGCAAGTTCAAGCAGCAGGTGAAACAACTGGAGCATCATTTCCCCGTGACAATATCTTTTTCTAGGCCCATGACATAAATCTTCGGCACATACATTAGTCACCTCTGCATCTTAGCCTAGGCAACGTCACTGTCCTGAACCACTAATCTTAGTGCACAGTTTAGGTGTCATCACCTTTCTCACTGTATAACACCCGACTCCATTTCTGTTCAAATCCCCCCCTGCCTGTGTCTACTTCAGTTCTACAGATTGTTCCATTTGGTTTCACAGCAACCCTGCCCGGTCAATATCATTTTCAGCAGAGTTGGCTATCATTACCTGAATGGGCAAACAATCTCTAGTACCATAAACTCTTTCCTTGCATGGGGCGGGGTACAACTATAAGGACTCTTCAAAAGGCATAATTTCTATTTCCCTGCAATATGATTTGCGACCCACAAACAGCAGTGTTCAGAGCACAAAAATAAGGCTGTACCTGAGCGCATTACTCACAAACAATACTGGGAAGGGAATAACTATATTTCCCCTCTCAATCTAAGGGGAAGTTCATGAAAAGGTCAGAGAGAAAACAATGCAGGCCATCGATCACAGAGACGGCTAACCTAGAAAGGTTACTGTGAGTTCCAAATTCATTTTTCAAATCTGTAATTACCTCGCAGTCTCATCCCACCCTCCTCTCCCCAACATCCTACCCCTTGCCAAGAATTGAATACAACCCACCACTTCTTTATTAATTATGCATTTTGTTTACACTTGCTGCTACTGCCCCGCAGCATGGCCCAGTGGCTGAAGGATTAAACAACACAACTCCTGCTAATTCCAGAGGGACATGTGGAAAGGGGTCTGATTTTTTTTTCCCCCTCTAGCATGCAGCACTGGAGGTTCAAAACACTCAGAAAGGCCCGTGTGGGAATATATGGGATAGAGATGGCATAAGAACGGAGTTTGATGTTTGTAATGCAATGTAAAAGGGCAAATCAAGATGTGAGAGGGAAAGACAATTCCTTTCTGGAAGTTCGAGAGTTATCTACAGATTTTCATCCAGATGAAATCACTGTGACCGCTGCTGAATATACAGCAGCCTCTGAAAGTACACTTTGAGTCTGAACAGCGCCCACCTGAAAATGGCACCATGTCCCTCACTGATGCCAGAACAGATTTAATCAGATTACAAAGAAAAATATGATTTTTCTCAGGGCCAGTACTGCAAACTCAAGATGGGCTCTGAAGTCAAGCTGGGCTCATTTCTTCTCACACATTCTCAACTAGGAATAAACTTTATTCAGGCTAAATTATGTTCTCAGGCCTGTGCAACATAGTGTTATATGGAGATAGACAAGTAAAACTCAAGGCATAATTCAATGACAGTGATGTTGGAGGGGACTCAGTACATTTCTGTTTCGAAGTATGGTTCAGTGTTTCTGATATAAGAAGCCTAGGATTTTTCCCGTTGCTTTGGAAAGGCTCACAATAACCTATTTTAAGAATCTATACTTTATTTTTATCTCTATGATGCAGTATTTCTGGATCCAACATTCCCTATGGTGCAGAAGTGGGCAAACTACGGCCCGCGGGCCACATCCGGCCAATGGGACTGTCCTGCCCGGCCCCTGAGCTCCTGGCCAGGGAGGCTAGCCCCCGACCCCTCCCCTGCTGCCCCCGCTCCCCTGCAGCCTCAGCACGCCGCACCGCCAGCACTTTGGCCAGCCGCTCCTGCCAGGCAGCGTTGGCGGCATGGCTGGCTCTGGCTGGGCGGCGGGGCTGCGAGCTCCTGCTGCTCTGAGCAGCATATTTCACGGCGGGGGGGGGGGCCGGGGAGCCAGGGTTGGATAAGGGGCAGGGGGTCCTGGGGGCAGTCAGGGGACGGGGGGGTTGGATAGGAGGTGGGGTCCCAAGGGGCCTGTCAGGGGGCGGGGGTGTGGATAGGAGTCGGGACAGGGAGCAGGGGGGGTTGGATAGGGGTTGAGGTCCCAGGACAAGGAGCGGGGGGGGTTGGATGGGTCGGGAGTTCTGAGGGGGACAGTCAGAGGGTGGAAAGTGGGAGGGGGCGGAGGCCAGGCTGTTTGGGGAGGCATGGCCTTCCCTACCCAGCCCTCCATACAGTTTCGCAATGCCGATGTGACCCTCGGGCCAAAAAATTTCCCACCCCTGCTGTAGTGGGGCAGAGGTAAATTTGTGTCTAAAATAAGAAAAACTTCCTTGTGCAGCAGTGACACAAACATACTTCAAGCTCCTCTACCTTTCAAATAAACTGATGCACAGAAACACTGGTATGCACTCTACCACCTTGAAACTATTTTCCTAACCTGCCCCTTTTTCTATCCCATCAGAGGAAATAAAAGCATTCAATTAAATCTCCAACAGCGTTAAATGTAGGACCATTAGTATGTTCTAATTTTAATACATATATTTATGTAGCAAACTCTACATTAATGCAAAGTTAAATTTAAAAATTTTAATTGCACAAAAAAGTCAAGAAATTCAGAATTAAGATTCCAAATGTAACCTTAGCTCTGCCCCTTTCCTCACGTGTTACAACAGCACCTTTCATTACATGATCACTATGATGTGGTGCTCAGCCCACACCACCCCCAAAGGGGTTAAAATGGCTCAGAAGGAGCTACTTGATTGGTTGTGCTGCACCTGGTGAGGTGTAGGCTGGATATACGGCCCTAACTGAACCTGAAGCCCAGCTGGGCAGGAAGAGGAGGGGCTTGTATGAAGTCAGTCAAGATGGTTAGGAATGCAACCTCATGCTCTGTGTGTCCCTAGTCTCTGTTTGCCAGAAACTGGGAGTGGATGACGGGATGGATCACTCGATGACGGCCTGTTCTGTTCATTCCCTTTGAAGCATCTGGCTTTGGCTGCTGTCGGAAAACAGGGTACTGGGCTACACGGACCATTGGTATGACCTCGTATGGCCGTTCCTACGTTCTTATGTCAGGGAAAGGCACGCAGAAAGGGACTGCTTGGGGGAGAGAGTCAGCAATCATTCACAGGTTTGAGCGAAAGGAGTAGGAAGAAGTCTAGGGAAAACAGCAGCAAGGGTGAGACGGCATGGACCTTAGCTGCTGATTGTACGGTCCCTAGACTGGCTCCTAGTGTAGAGGGCAGGCCTGGGTTCCCCTACCAGCCATTGGGAGAGTGGCATGTACAGGGCAGTGGACTTTGAAAACTGCCTGAGGCAGTTTGTTTGATACCCCAAAAGTGGCATGGAAACTATAGGGAGCTGGCCAGAGGGCCAAGCCCCAAAGAAGCCGTGCAGCTCATGGGGCATGAGAGGCTGCACAGTGAGAGATTAGGACAAGGGGCTGAGAAACCACAAGCGGAGGCATCAAACCAGTTGTGAGGTAATCCTTAGAAAAGAGGCAAGGAGGTGTCCCAGTGGTTGAGTGGAGTGAACCCCTTGACAACATACAATATGCAGGAATACAAAATGCCACAAATTTGCATCTAAGGGAACAGAAAAAGGGGAATCTTACAATAGTACATAGTACATAAATCTTCCCATGTACATAGGCCAATCAGACAGCCTCTTTGGCACCAAACGGGATTACCCTGCTTTCAAACTACAGTGATTCCTCTTCTCAAACCAATGCCTATAGAAGTTTAACATAGAAAGCACAGTGAGTGGCATATTACTTATACACTGCCAAATGTTAAGCCATAAAAAGGCGATGCTTGTGGAAAGTCATTATGAAAAGTATAACTGAACCAGAAACACAAAAGAAAATGAAACAACCTTTTCCAAGTACTGCATTCTCTCTTTATAGACAACCTTCCATCCTTTGGATTTGAGAGAGAGAGAGAGATTACACTATGCACAACTGACCTTTCCTATATATTATATTCGCTCTCCTCTTTAAATTATGTTTGTTCCCGCTACCATTCTGTGCCCATTCTCCTGTCCCCATTTTCCTTTCTTTGCCTAGGAAGCTTCAGATGTGTGCAATCCCTGAAATCACACACTTAATTTAAAGCACTGCTCCATTCCAGAACGATGAAGAGCAATTGGAGGGAATTCAGAACACAGCAAACAGAAATGATTAATGGCCTGGAAGGACTGACTTATAAAGGAAGATTCAAAGATCTAAATATCTGAGCCTTTGCATAAATGATGGGAGACGGAACTGCCTACAAATACTTAAAGGGTGTAAACCCCATGGAGAGTTTGGAACTGTCTGGCATGGATGTTACCAAGACTAATAGTGTAAAGTTAAGAAAAGAGAAAAAAAATAGACTGAACATCAGGAAAACTGTCTTGATCCTCTGGATTGTGGAGCAACCTCCCACACAAAGCTCTAGAACCCCATCCCTGGAAAAATTTAGAACTAGTCCAAATAAAGCACTAGAGAGTGTAGAGCAGGGAACAGTCCTGCATTGGCATGGGAATAAATATAGCTTTTACCCAGTTCTAATCGCTAGGATTCTGTAATCCAAATATCTTCAGCCTCTCCTCCCAACCTCCCCAGTCGTAGCAGGTGTGACTGCATGCCTAAAGTGTACTGGGGCATTATTGTATTGCTTTGTTTTGTTAAGTTTTTGCAACAAATTGTCCAAGAAGTCTGTCTGGGGACAGAATTTCAAATGTGCCTAAGGGATTTAAGAGCACAAGTCCCACTGGAAATCCATGGGGCTTGGGTTCCTAAATCAGTTGGTAAATTTGAAAATCTCCCCCTTCCCAACCTCCTGAAAAATCCTAAGCCTTCATCGACCAAATTCCTTCTGTCCCAAGGCTTTTTTTTTTTTTTTATAACTGCATGTACAGTTCTACAGCATGAAACATACAATTCACATGAAACATACAAAGAGGGAAGATTGCCTTTAGCTGAAAATGCATTAAAGATGTAAGAACTGCAGGAGTATAGGTACAAGAGCTACCTCTGGTCTTTCATGCTGACTGTGGCAATAAAGTACTTACCAGGGGCATCTCCATATCAGACCCTCCCCACACAATCTTTGTAGCTCCCTGCTTTACTCAGTGGAGGATCCCATTATTAAAACTTCTATTTGTTCTACAGAGACCACTGCTGATTAATGGTGATCCTCATATGTCTGCCAGGTCTGCCAACCAGCCAAGATCAAAAGCAAAACCTACTGGAGGCTCCGATTTGGATTTGTTTCCAGTTTTTTTTTTTTTAAAAGAAAACCCTACACAACTCTTTTTTGAGCATGACCTTTTTTGTTGACATCATCACATGCCCTTCCTTTGTTGTGGAGGTTCTTGACAGCTAAAAGTGGTGTCAAGAGTACTGAGCTTTCTATATGCTGAACAGACCCTGTACCCTCAAATCACAGTCCAGATCCCCAGCTGGTGTAAACAACTGTAGCTCAATTAAAGTCAATGGAGCAACACCTACTGACACCTGCAGAGGAGTTGGCCCCAAATTTCCATCTGAAAACATTATACCTACTGCTGTTACTAGTAACCCCCAAAGATTCTTTTGAATTGTTTCCAGTTTGTTTACTTTTATGCATGTGACAGCACTTTGTGTGAAGGCTGGGTCATTGCTCTGTTGTCAGTGCATGCCCTTCTCCAGGATCTACAAAAGAGTATTTAACATCAGCAACAAAGCTGAAACTGAGCAGGCGGCAGGGTGCACAGGGTCCAAGGGAAGATGGAAAGTTGAGCCTGAATAGGTTTGATGGCGCTGCTCTTTGGGACACCCAAAAGACCCTTTCAAAAAATCAAGAAAGGAGCAGAAAAACCCTTATTTTTGAAAAGGAACTTTTAATAAAATTGAGGACACAATATTTAAAGGCAGCTCTATCAGAATGTATTGTCTAATTAGTCAACTTAAAAAAAATCAAGTACACAGTGTCCCTTTAAGCTGCAAAGCGTGTGCTGGGGGAAGGAAGTATCTTAATTTTCAAAACTAGAAATCTTTTTTTAAACTTCCCTGCAAAACAAGAACAAAAACCAACCAAACCATACAAAGCAGTATGATGTGGGTAAGAGCAGGAGAGGCACAGTGCTCAGGATTCAGACAGGCAATTTGGGAACTCATTTTACTTACTTTTAAGAAATCCTTGCTTTGACATTGCTCATATCATCTAGCTCCCCTCTACAAGGAGGAGTCATTAGTTAATGTTTGTAAAGCCCTTGGAAGATGGAAAGTGCTAAATATTATTTTCATTTTCAAAATTCCTCAATAACGTCAAGAGCAAAACCCCTATTTTAAAAAAGCAGTTTTAATATGAATGTGGAGCCTTGAATTCTTCAAGAGGCAGGGGATGGTTTTCCCATTCTTGTGGGAAATTACAGAAGTGGGTTTTTGTTAAGCACTTGGCATCTAATTGCGGATATTTCAGTATATTCCCTTTCGTTACATGGTCTTGGTTTACCTCCCATACACTCTGTGTCACGGGAGTGGCCGAATGCTGGACTGGAGTTCCACTCAAACAGGCCATAATACAAAAAGATACATGTGGTATTACAGTGCTGCACAGTAATTCTTTGGCAACTTCAGTGGAAAAAACAAAGTTTACAGGTGGATCCTTTATGTGCTGGGCATGACCCTGCTCTAAAAGGACTGGACTAGCAAAGGAAGACAGATCAGGATTGAAATGTATTAGCAGAGCTATGTTTGGACAGGAATAGCAGGGGGGCAGTCACAGGTCAGGACTGAAGCGTGCTGGCAGTGGAAGGATAGGGCAGGGAAGCTTGCCTGGTGTCTGCCACATTATACCTTCCTCACACCAGTGCTTTTATCACATTTTCACAATGAAGTTCACTCACTTTTTTTTTGGTAAAGATACAGCACACTAGATCCAAGTTGAACTGTTGGGTGCTACTGTAACCTAAATATTTTATTTGTATTAATAGTAATGAATGCCCAACTTCAGACACACCTCCCCACTGACTAAAGCTAGTGGTTTCTACATTGGGCCTTTGACCTATAAGCCTTGTTTCACCTCACAGCTGTCAACACAGCACTGGAATTCCACAGCTGCTAGGTTCTGCCCACTCTATAAATTCAACAATACAGGGAAGGGGCAGGAGGATTCAGTTCAAACACAGTAGTCCCACCACATGGGCTTGCAGTGCAGACAGAAGCAAACCATGTTATAACAACTGTGTTGCCAAATGATGCTGCCACAGAGATCAGGAACATGGTCCACATATAACTTGGTCCCATGCACACTGCGAGACCAAACTGGTTTTTAGCCATGTCCTGGGATTACCATGTTTTAACCAAGACCCTTACATGGCTGAGCCTAGAATGCAGACCGGATATTAGATACCACATGCTTGTTCTTTCATGGTGGGTGGAAGCACCTGTGCAAACAGAGACTTTGCAAAGAGGAGTTCAGTTCAGCTATGTGGCACTCTGGGGGAAGTTGAGGCCTCAGAGTTAGTACAAGAGCCATTTGCGTGAATGGGGAGACCAAGCGTGATGGATTTCTGGCCTACCAGTAAAGCAAGATTGCAAGTAAAGTGTTCACAATGATGGCCAAATGCAAGGGATAAATCACACAGTTTTCCTAATGGAGGGATTCCCTCTCTCCCTTCTTCCCTCTAATATCAGTGGTAGAACAACCCAGGAAGTAAATGCAAGGAGCTCCCTCTGCTTTCACAGCCATTTCAGGTCTGCCGTTAATGGGTAGCAGGTGAGCCAGTTACAAAAGTTCCCCTTTCTGCCGGTTAACCTGCCGTTGGCACTTAGCCCTGTGCACATGGACCAGCCACCTGTTCTCAGGATGAATTCAGGAGCGGCTGATTTATTCCATAGAGTAAAGACAGTGCCTTTCCCAGGGTCATGATAATCTGCTCCCACCACAATAACCATACCATTTCAGCTCCTAGGATCTAGTAACCAGATTACAGTTGCTAACAGCTAACTACGTGCAAGATGGCCAGCCTCCTTCTGAAAGGTCCTCCCACCCCAATCCCATTCTTGCTCCAAAGTCACCACTCCCGCCTATCTCCCAGCCTCCAGTAATCCACCTGCCCAGTGACCAATCTATCATCCTGCCTCCCTCGCCACCACCTCCCAAAGTCACACATTTAGTAGATAAGCCCCCAGATAGCTGCCTAAGATAATGTGATAACATTAGCTTGATTAGCATATGCTGCCGCTGAATTCTACACACGACACAAAACAGATGTACAGGCGGGCTAATGCCTAGGATAAGCAGTGATCTGAATTTTAACCACCCCTGCCACTCTGAATTAAGGTAGGTAACATCACTTTTCAGCCTGACACCCCCTGGGGGTGATTAGTGCTCACTGAATGCTTTGGTAAAGAAGCGTTCTTTCAGGTAAGCGCAGTTCAGGTCCAAGTTGAGGGCTGTGGCTTGTGTAGAGAGCTTGTGTTCTTCCCCTTATCTTTTCCCTCAGATTTCTTTCGGGATTTTTTGACTCCTTTGTCTTTGCCTCCCTCTGATCCTTTTCCACGCTCCGACCTGTCATCAGGGCTGAAATCATTTCTAGACACAGTTACAGCTGGACATAGCTGTAGCATGATGTGTGCCCACACTCATCATGGGGACAGATGCTCCTGTACTTGCAGCCACGCAGCTCCCATGGTCTTCATGGCAAGTTGGAAACGTGGCCTCATGGTTACCTCACCCACATTCTATGGTTATTCAAAAAAATCCTTGTCTACAGGGAAGCTGTGCTACAATTATGTTAGCAACAACAGAGCTAGGAAACAGTTGTCAGGCACAATTTTGGCAGTGCCCGGTTGTTGCTAACATGGCTCAAGGTGTAATATGACATGAAAAATAAACCAGGAGGTACTGCCCCAATCCTGACATTCTGGGGCAAGCAAAATGACAGTTTGAGGACAGTTAACACATTGCCTATTAATTTTTGCATAAAAAGAAATTCATTTGCATTTCCGTGCTTAGACAGCACTGAAATCCTAACATGCCACTCCCCCCTTCCACCTTCTCCATCTAATATTGTACACTGGGCATAAACAAATATGCAAATAAGGCTCAGAGCAAAGACAGTAGATCTTATTTTAGCACATTAGTGCAACTCCAGGGGAAGAGCTAGAGGAAAAATCATATGGGTGAGGGAGAAAATATGTCTTGAAGAGCTTCAGTTTATAGGGAGAAATATGTGTGCGCGTATGCACACATGTGCATGCATGCGCTAGGGCCGAAGGTACTGAAGTTCACCATGAAAGAGGGAGTTTTTTGGCATCACAATGAGGCAATAAATTGTATCATGGAAAGTGCTATGATCAAAAGACATTTCAGTTAATCCTTTAAAATTACAGGTTGCAATACTGCTGTGTGAGAACTGCACCCTGCGTTTGCCTCTGTAAGGCTCCGTCTTGTGAAACTAACTGAAATGGTTCTGTTCTGCAAAGTGACTCTGTAAAAGTGGAATCATGGGGTTCTATGTTTATACTGTCTCACTGATTCCATATCAGATTTGCTCAGTTTCCAGACAAAAGGTTATATTTCTTTGTTTTGTTTTTTCCCCACATGCTAGTTAGTCCTGCAAATACAACCAGGGATCTGAGAGCCAACCAGTTTCTTTTGTTCTCATGCATCATCACCAGTAATAAAGACTCTGCAGGCCAAATTCTACCCACACTTATGCTACTGGTCATCAGTGTGGTTTCAAGAGTGCTTAGATATGACAGCAAAGGGCCAGACAAGTATCTAGCTAGGCATAGCTAAAGATAGCTAATGGAGCTCAAATTCTGCCCTTACTTGCACTCTGCACAGCCCCTTTGAAGTCGATAGCATTGCACCGGGTATAAACCAGGGCAGAATTTGACTGTGGGTATTTGCTAAATATACTGATTATGGTTGCAGCCAATTGCCTTCATTAATTGGCTTTGTTTAGATATGTGTTGTGAGGATGGCTGTGTTGTGAGGTTAATGTTTGAGAAGCACTATGAAGATACTAATGCTTTACATTTCTACAGCATCTTCCATCCATAAAGTTGATGCTCTTTATAAACATTAACAAATGTAAACTGGCAACAGCCCTGTGAAGTAGGTAAATATTATCCCCAATTTATAGATGGGAAAGTTAGGAATGTATAGGTTAAGTGACTTAGTCAAGGTCACCCAGGAAATGTGTGGCACAAACAGGAATAGAATCCAGATCTCCTGATTCCCAGCCTTGTGCCTCAACCCCAACCCCAAAACCACCCCTAGATAAAAATGCTATATAAGAGCTAAGTTTTATTAGTAATAGCTATCATTGCATTTTGTAACATCACATTCAGAAATATGATACTTTAAAGAAAGACTGCAATTTTTAAGGTTATAATCGAGTACCTCCTGAGAACAAACAGTTTACGATGTGTCACCTTTGGTGAAGAACTGTTTGGAAGCCAGGCTCCCACCTAGAAAGCTCATCTGCTGAAAGCGACAAGGGAATCAGGGCATGTCCTTGACCAATAAACTAGGGTTGCCAGGTGTCCGGTTTTAGACCAGAAAGTGCGGTCGAAAAGGGGACCTGGCAGTGTCCGGTCAGATGTACTAACCCGACACCAGAAGTCCAGTTACCATGGGTGGAGGAAGCGCCAGGTCATTAACCCACACCAGTCCCTGCTCAGTCAGGGCTGCCTCCTCCCTGCATCACGTGGGCAGGCAGCAGGCACTGCATTAGGCTGCAGCTCCCATCCCAGCCCTGGAACAGAAGGAGGTGGTGAGGATCGAGCGACAAGAAAAGGGATGGGGGAGAGCAGGAAGCAACGGCGGGCGGGATGGGAGAGCAGTGAATGGAGGGCAGGTCCGTGGGGGGGGGAAAGGCAGAGCAGGGGGTCCGGTTTTCCAGAATTGGAAAGTTGGGAACCTACAATAAAACACAAAAGCAAAGTGTCCCTGTTACTGCGTTGGGTAGCGCACACCTCCAGAGAGCTGGATTTTAGGAGAGAATTCAAGCCCTTAGGAAAGAAGGAGCACCTTGCATCACTCAGCAGTGACTCTTCTAGATGATTAAGCAGCAGGGTTGGCAAGACTTCAAAGGGGCATAACCTGTCAGATGGAAGGATGGTGGGGAATGTTACACAGAGACTCAAGCACAGAAGTGGAGGCAAATGAGGAGTCCTTTGGGACAAAGTAGCCATGGAAAAAGAACTTATCTCTGTCCTCCTAGAGGACTGCTGGGACAAATAGGCTACCTCCATGTGCTTCCTCCACCCATTGTGTTTGAAGCTTTCTTCAAATAGCTCTTTTAAAAAAGGGCCTGAGAAACAAGAGAACAACTGAAATCCTTGCACAGCTGATGTCTTTATAAGGGGTCTGGACCAAAGGCTGCACAATCAATGGAGCAACTGCCATTGACGTCAATTATCTTTGGATCAGGCCCAAGATGCACTGCTTTTCTATGAATCACACACTGTACCATTATATGATGGGCTGTTTATTTATTATTATTATTATTGCAGCCAGCTCTATAGGTTCATGTCATGTCTTGTTTATTTGGGAAACATATACCTACAGTTATTTCTAAGTGGCACTGTGGGTGTTACCCACCCGCACACATCCTCTTCTGAAGCTCAAGCAGCTTTCTTTGCTATTTTGTTTTTAAGTGTCACCCACTCTTTTACCCCTCTTTCCCTTCTCTCTCTACTCCACCTGAGCTCTGCAAGTTGCAAAGGTCTTCCACATAGAAAAGAAGAGCTGATTTCCAGTGCAGAAGAACGAAAGAACTTTCCAAAAAACATGGGGGACACCTAGTTCCCATAGCAGATCTGGCAAACCCAGTGTCTGGAAAAAAAAAATCTTATGTCCTTAGGAAAGCATCTAACTTTTTCATTAAGTGGAATTTTGACAAGGAGGAACTAGATAATGCCAGATGGATTATTAATGAACTATGGAATCTTTCACTTTTAGATTGCCAGTTTAAATCCTACCCAGGTCTGTAGTATGCAAAAGTTGTTTCTCTCTAATGGCTGTTTGGTAACTTATGTGAAATGCATTGATGCCTGCAATTCAGCCTCTTGGGAGACAGGTGCTTTACAGCAGCAAATACATTTGGTAGAAATTGGCACCATGTCTGACAGTCTTAGAGAGGTTAAAAACTGAATGGGTCTTGAGATTGATACACTCCAACTAGAGATGTGGTCTGTCTGGGTCATGAAAAATTGAAAAGTACAAAGGAAACTTCACCCACATATGAATAAAGGGCAAAATTCTCTCATCAGAACCTCACAGTAATGCCCATCTTCTATACCCAGCTCTCCAACATGTGCCAAACTGCTGTTGAGGTCAGTGGGAGATCCTACATCTAAGGAGAGCACAATCTTGGAATTGGGTACCACTGTGTACATCTCCTAAGAGAATTTCCCCCAAAGTGAACACAATGGACCAAATTCTGTTCTCAGTTACATCACCATTGAAGGCAACAAAGTTACAAGAGGGGGCTTGATGGGGTTAGTGGCCTGTGATATATACCTGAAGTCAGACCAGATGCCTTGGTGGCCCTATCTAGCCTTAAAACCCGAGACTCACACCGGTGTCACAGAGCTGAATCTGACCCAATGGACACAGGGTCAAGTTGTCAAATGCAAATGTTTAAAGCCACACTATGCAATGAAAAGAGAGACTGAGATCCAACTGGCACCCAAAAACTCTCTTTCCCCACCACTTTCCCTTAGCCCGGTGTTTCTAATTGGTACTGATCGTTTTGGCCATTACTCACACAGGAAGGGTATTTTCACTAATACTAAAAAAAAAGTCAATGTCTTTCGTGGGCCTCACTCAGCACTCAGATGAAGGGCTGACAAAGGGATGCCCCTCTTATAGGAGAATGTACATATAAGCAGAGGTGAAAGGGAGCCCAGGGCTCCGTTGGCAATTTAAAGGACCAGGGACTCCCAGCCGCCTCTACCACAGCGGAGCCCCGGGCCCTCTAAATCACCACCGGAGACCCCGGCCGCCGCCACTACCCCGGGGGCTCTGGCAGCGGGGCTTGGGAGGCGATTTAAAGGGCCCCGGGCTCCAGCCACTGCTACCGCAGCAGAGCCCGGGTCCCTTTAAATCGCCGATGGCTCCAGCAACTGGGCTCCAGTGGCAATTTAAAGGGCCTGGGGCTCTAAAGGTCCTGCCCCTTCCGGTCGAGGCCCTGCCCCTTCTGGTCAAGGCCCCGTCCCTGCTCAGGACTCCGGCATACCGGTAAGTCCTTTAAGTTACTTTCACCCCTGCATATACGCCATACTCAGAGTGTGAATAGGGAGCATTTACTATGGGAGCTCCCCTCCCCCATCAACATGTGTTCCTTGAAATCAAAGAGATTAATGTAATGGAGGGGAAATCACCATTTCTCTCATTCCCCCTGCATTTGAGTTTTGCATATATTGCCCGCTGACCCTAGAAGTATAGCATATAGGGTCAGGATGGTGGGGAACAGTATGGAAAAGAAAATGGAGATATTATTATCTCCAGTGGGACAATGAATATAGGGGAAAAAAAGTCTCCGTCAAACAGCTAAGAGGACATTGGACTATTTTCTTACCTCTTACCAACCTTTTCCCAGCTAGCTCTCTGTTTAGAAACAAGGCTTGCAAAAAACAATTTAGCAGCGATTTTGAAAATCTTTTTGCTCCTGATGTTCTTCTTACTCACGTCAAGTTCTCACTGAAGTTGGTAGGAGCCATGACATCAGAATTTGGCCCACTGTCTTTAGCTGCTCCAGTTACAATAGTACACTTAAAAAATTCCAAACTAACCAGGTTTGATGCTGAAAATGAGGAGGACTTTGGGAAAAATTTGGTATAAAATAGGTATGGAAATTGAAGGTGAAACAGCCGTATAGCCTCTGGGGTCAACCATGAAAAACTTTACCTCTTGGGTTAACCATGTTGCATTAGCATTTGCTTCCCACACTCCCACCTCCCAGGAAACGAGCTAGTGAGTGAAGGGGCCAAGTAGCCACAGAACGAAACGCAGGGGCAGAAGACACATACCCTCTTCCTCCTTCCCCATCCTTTAGATCCCCTGCCAACCACCCTGCAGTTCAAAGTCACTGGAGGCCTTGGTTCTTATCATGGAATGTTCTGCCAAATCAAATGTAAACAAATGACATGCACAGTTGACATGGCAACAAAGCAGCACTGCACGCAAGGGTGGCAGCCGCCGCAATTAATTCTCCTGAGCTCAGCACAAGTTTGCTCTAAAGGCCAGAGTAGCCAGGAAACAAAGAACATACAAGGTGAGACCGTTTCATCTGCAGCCTGGAGATACGTATGGTTCAGTTAATTCACTGTCATTTGCTGAAGAACCAACTGGTCCCCCACCGACAAGGTGGCTGCTGAGCCTTTTAATTTTTCTGGGTAATTTTAGATGGCAGGAGAAGGGCTCCAATAAAATAGCACCAATGCTCAGAAATGGAGGTCAGACAGGATTATTAATTATTATTATATCATGCTTAGAAGCATGCCAGGCACTCCTGTCCCCAGTGGTTCATGATCTGAGGCCCTGAGCCTTCAAACTGCAATGTGCGGGCAGATCCCTGAGCCTGTGTGCTGCCCCACTCATTGCAATGGGGCTCCATGCAAGTGTAAGGGTCTGCTCACACGGAGCTGCTTGCAGGGCCAGAGCCAAAGTGTACGCAATAGGCAGCAGGGGAGGGTGATACACAGTAAAGAAGAGCATGTGGCTAGGAAGTACAAGGGAACTGCGATACAGTAATATGGTTCCTCATTTTAGGGTATTGGGATAAGTCCCAACAGTGCACCAAAAAATATAACCCTAGGCATGAAGAAGAAAAGCAGGGATAGCCAATATATTTTGGTCCACCTTTGACTGTGATCACATCACATCTAATAGCTAAGCAGGGTCAGATATAATTAATACTTATATCGAAGACAGACATTAGGTTGTCAGCTCTTCAGGGCAGGGACTGTGTGCGTGAAGTTTGATAGTGCCTTGCAAAATTGAGCTCATTTGGGCCTTACATTCCTCCTGTAGTTTCAGATAGATACAATATTCTTCCGTTCCTGCCCTAAAATATCAGGGTAAATTACCATGTGCTGTTAGACAGCTCCCATATTTGACCCCAGAGGTGGCTGCATTTCAGTGACAGATGAAGGGATTCCTGTATAGATTGTGTGGTTTGTAAATCCAGTGGGATCTTTAGCATTGAAAAGTGCTAGGTAAATACAAAATATTATATTTTAATTTCCCTGAGAGTCATGTCCAATCTCTGAACTCCCTTCTGAAAGGAACCTGGCCAGGTATTTCTAGTCTACAAGGCAGAGTCCCTTTAAATGTCATCAATGCTAAGCTAAGCATCCAAGCAGCAAAAATAAGGAAGCTGGCTCTTAAATAATGAGTGTGGATGGCCCCCTCTGCTTACACTCCCAGCCTAATTACTTACATGGTTAGCTCATCCCTATGTGCCTTTCAAATGTTTCCATCTAAAAATAAAAGATAACACCACAGGGAACCCCATGAAGCGAAGTTGCTCAGGCTTCAGCCCTGGGTGATGGGGCTCGGGGTCCCAGGCTGCAGTCCTGCATGGTGGGGCTTCGGCTTTCTGCCCTGGGCCCTAGTGAGTCTAATACCGGTCATGCTTGAAGGACCCCCTGAAATCTGCTCGTGGCCCCCCAGAGGCTCAGGACCCCTGGTTGAGAACCACTGGACTAGGGTACATAGGATGGGTGAGTGTTCACTAACACCCACAAGGGGGAGCCCCACCAGGTTAAGGCTGGGAACCAGTGCCTGAAGTGGTAATTCTCTTATGAGTTTCTGGAATACGCTTTTCCCTGTTAGTTTGGCATAGGGTGACCAGATGTCCCGATTTTATAGGGACAGTCCCAATTTTTGGGTCTTTTTCTTATATAGGCTCCTATTACCCCCACCCCCGTCCCGACTTTTCACACTTGCTCTCTGGTCACCCTCGTTTGGCACCAATATTTTGGCTGGGATGGCACAAAACACCGGCCTCAGAATTTATCACATGCTTTATGCAAAGCTGTCAGAATCATTTATAGCTGCATGTCTAACAATATCTGCTTTTGCTTCAGCCATTAAGGAAACTCGAGGAAGCTGGAAAAGAGGCGATATGAAAAAGGGGCTTTTATATTGGAAAAACAAACGTATTTGTTATCAAAGATCAGCAAACTCTACCCTGCCTTAAAAAGGTGAGGGGTTACTTTCTGCTCCTAGTGTGGCTAATATGATGGATTACAGTAGTAGATTATTTTTCAAAATGCCACCTGATTACTCTTCAAGCCAATGAACAATGGGTTCAATTTTCAGTTATTCTTCTGAGCAATACTGGATTCCTGTCTGAGTAGGGGCAAAGAGGTCACAGGACCCAGTATGGCCACATGCTGATGGCGTACAATGGAGAAGTAATCAAAAAATAATCAGCAGTCTACTAGCTCAATGAGAAAGAAGACAGTAAACAGTAAATGGATTGCTTTCTGGATGAGCTCTGTACGATACTGTCTTTTTGAGATCTATAATGTATGATAGATTGTTTTTATGAACCAGTAAACAGTGATTTATAACATTAATAACCCTGAGCACTGCTAGGTAACTCCCCAAATCAGAAAGAATCTCTTCCATATTATATACATATAATAAGAGAGAGAGAGATATAGAGAGAGGGGTGGTAGGTAGGATGTGACCCTACAAACAGAGGTGGGTGAAATTTTTCGATTGAAACTCTTTTGGGGGCGGGGGGGGGGGGGGGAGAAATTGCAAAGTTGTGTGGACCAGAACATTTAGCAAACTCATGACAATTTTGGCAAACTGTATCGGTAAAACAAATAAATCAGCAATGAGCCATTCCAATTTTTTGGGCTAGATTCACATGGAGACTTAAGCACCATTCGCAAAATTAAGGGGGAGGGTGGTGCTGGCACCACATCCCACCCCACCAATAGCCCTGTGGTTAGGACATACTGGGCTGTGGGACGGCCATCTTTGAATCCCTGTTCTAGAACAAGGACTTTAGTCCAGGTCACCCCCCTCCTTGATAAGCACGCTAACCCCCAGGCTGTAGGCTGTTCTGGGCTGTGTCACTCTCAATCTCTCCTGTTCCACTTAATTAAATATTCCGTGGAGCAGGGACTAAAACCCAGTTGCCCTCCCTTCCAGGTGTGTGCCCTAACACCTGGCTGAAGGGACACTCTCTCTCTCTCTCACATGGCCAATGGCCCACCATGGCAAGATCGAGACCTGCTCCAAAACAGCCTATAGCCTGGGGGTTCGGGTGCTTATCAAGGAGAGGGAAGACTTGGACTCAAGTCCTTGTTCCAGAGTGGGGCTCTCACATACCAAGTAATGTCCTAACCAGTGGGTTACTGGGCATCTCCTCCTCCATTTGGTGAATCTGGTCCTTTATTTCCTTTTCTTTTTATTAAAACCCTAGGTCAGATTTTCCCTCATTTCAACAACCCTGGAATCCCTCTGACTGCTTGCCAAGACCCAATGCCAAGGCCAACATGAACATTCTTTCCCCTCTAGAGTATAGCTCTGGAACAGATTTAATGGCTTGGAGAAATCCACTACACCTTCCCCAACCCCTCCATGACAGGTTCTCATGAATTTCATAGCTCAAAAAAAAAAATTAAACTGCCAAACAGTCGTTTGTGATCCCCCTGGAAGCCCTGATTCAAAATACAGATGTTAATGAAGACGTGCCTTTACCTCTAGAAAGCAATTCATTAGGAAAAGAGGGCAAAGGGAGTAGGGGAAACTCAGGCACAGCTCACAAAATATTAACAATTACTCAGTGAATCCAGAGTCCAGTTCTGGAGAATACGAGCAGTAAATTGCTGAGTGGCTTTCTTTAATCTAATTATTTCACTTGCAATTCAAATTATTTCCCAATTAAAAATGAAATAAATTCTGAAATGTAAATCAGACTCCATTAGCTTTTATAATTGCAGTGCCGGCTTTATTCCCCTCTTTCCTCTAATGGATAAAAGTCAGGGGCAGATTTCAGTACATCCTTCCACAGTACAATATATACTTGGATTATTTCATGCAGTATTCACTTGTTTCTCCATCCTCTCCCCACCCCCCTCAGCACCACGTGAAACAAGTTTGGTGTTCTCTGCTCAGTGAGCACCACAAAGCCCAGCGATAAAGCATGGTAAAGAGCTTTCTTTAAGAGCTCAAGCCTAGCACCAGAGTGAAGCCTCCCTGTATTGCTGGCCATCACTGAATGCCAATGGTGGGCAAAAAGGTGATTTCCAAACCTTGCCCTAGAAATAGAGCTCCCTTTGTCTTCCTCATTCAGTATAGATCCACTAAGCCCGATGATACTGACGCTGGGCTTACATTTCCCCTGCACTCAATAGCAGTGTCGTATGGGGAATGGGGATTGAGCACTGAACGGCCTGTCCACTGAGGGCTAGAAAGCCCGTCCCGCTTACGAGGGAGCTATTGCAAACCAAGGCAGGACACCTTCCAGGCTGACATCCTCCAAGCCAACTTGTAGTGCTGTTGCAATCACTGAATCTTCTGCAAGCATCAGTACTACTCTTCTGCCTCACACCACCACCGAGACAGACCTGGCTCCCTCTCCTCCAAGGAAAAAGATTGAAGCAGAGCTCAGCCTAATACTCTGACCTGTAAGCAGCTCTTGCCCAGGGTCTGGGGAGCTGCAGATCTCCCACAAAGCCTGCGGGAGGCCTGGTCTGAAGAGTTTCGCAAAGCAGCTGTGCCAACAGACCCGTCGGCGATGTTTCCGTGAGCTGTTCCACCCAGAAAGAGGTATTTCACAGAACTGACCCTTTAAAGACTCCTTGTATCCTCCTAATGACACAGCAGGAGTCAATAAAGGTGTTTCATTTCATCTCTGATATTTTAGCTGCCCAGCCTGGTACTCTGCTAATTTAAGCATAACTGAGGCTCATTACTCAATAGCTTCAGAGGGCTGTCTCTGTCTTTTCATCTCTGAATCCCAGAGAGGCAGGAGGCTTGGGAGTTTCAGGCCTTTCACTTCTACTGGAAAAAGCACTTAGGAAAGTTTAACCATTTGAGTGTCAGGCCTCCAGACGTTCCCACGGCCACTTGCATGCCAGGCCTCCTAGTCTTTTAAAGGCGGAATCCATTATCTTCAGTACAGCAGAGGCACACATGCAGCATGTATCCACAGTGTCAAGTACAAGTGTCCTTCCTCAGTGCGTCCCAGGTCTTGGAGGGATGAAGAATTGCCGTTGGTAGGCTAATTTAGAGTGAGAGACCCAGGGCTAAATAAGCATGGGGCAGCAAATACTCACATGCTACCAGTTATACCTGTGGTGAGAAGGGTTCTTACAGCTCTAGATCTTTGGGTTTCAATATTTTCCATACTCTAACAACATATTTTAACTGAGAAAAGTTTTGGGACCTCATTCCATCTTGCCATAAAGGAAAGGAAGGTGGTGGCAACACCTCCAGACATGATCATGACTCCTCAGGGATCACCTCAGACTACCTAGCCCACTGCCAAAAGTCTCCAGGAGCTCCGATCCTGCACTCCGAGCACCGGTAGAATTTCAGTGAACTCCACTTTGAGTTCTGCCTGTGTTAGGACTCCAGGATCGGGTCCTAGGGACTTCAAATCACGTCAAGTATAATGTATATTGAAGACTAAAATGAAAGAACAGGCTATGAAGCCTACAGATCCAGAAGAGACACATATTCAATGGATGGGGGCCAGTTTACTACGCCCTGCATCGTCAGTCAGTTTGGGTTGAAATCTCTCTCAAAGCACATGGATCACATAGGCCAGTCTGCGTTTCTCTCTGGTTGATGAATCAGGAATGTGAATTGAAAAGTCACAAGGATAAAGTGTGGGACAAATTCTTCTGTAAGTTACACCATAACTCAGTTGACTACATGGGAGCGACTTCAGATTTGCAATGGTGTAATTGAGAGCAGAAATGTCCCTACATCCATAAGGTCACAGGTTCAAATTCTGTACTGATTTATGCCTCACGAAATTCCATTGACTTCAGTGGGATTGCATGAACATAAATCAGTGCAAAATCTGACCTGCTGTTGGGTACAAATCTGCTGTGATTTAAACACCCCTCCTCACCCTTCATTGTCTATAACACCCTCTCAAAATCCTGAAAATAAAATTTCTCTTCCTACCAGCTCAGCCCTTCTTCATTTGGCAAACATTAATTCCTCCCTCTTCTACTGAAGTTTGAAATTAACATGGCTTTTTCATTTCTTTCTTTAACAGCTCTGTGAAAACACTATTTATTATTTAACTGCCATCACACAGGAAACCAAGGGGATAAAACATTATTTTTGTTTAAGTCCTAAAATTTTTAAAACCCAAATCGTCTAAGGATGCAAAATAGTGGATTTTTAAAAAAAACCATTAATACATATTTAGAATCCGAAGGATGTAAACTAGCCAATAACGGTTATAAAGTGGCATGCATTCTGGATTTAAACCACTACCAGTACCCTTTTAAAAATGTATGTAGAGATGTCTGAGAAGCTTCAGCCTAGAACATGCAGTTTTATAAAGCCTTAATAAGCCAGTAGATGGCTGCCAGATTTCATCACTTCGTAGGGAAGGTAGAGAACAGATCCCAATCCCAGATCTCCTGTAACCACTAGAAAAAGCTTCCTACAAATTTGACTATTGATTAGTTTGATTATTATTTGATTATTGATTAGTTTGATATTTTCAACCTGTCCCCTTCAGATGCTTTCATGAGCTAGTTGCAGCTGCCTGCAGGTAGAAGACAGATCACAAAGCAGTTAGTTACAGTGCATTTTCTGTTTCTCCTCTCAGTTTTAAACAATGTGCTGTCTGACACCGGCCAGGTTGGTGATGAAATAAAGCTGTAATTTATCAAAATCCTTCCTTTCAGATGGGCTTGCTGACTATCAGCGCTCCTCTGTCTCTGCCCCTCTCAGTGGTTATTGGCAAGTTCTGGATTTTCTGCCTTTGATCTCTTACACACTCTTTCCTTATAAAAACGTTTGTAACAAAACATGTGGTGGCCTTTTCTTGGACTTTGTGACTTCCTTTCTATCCTCCTTGTTTTCAAATCCAATGGCCATCATCCCCTTCCTTCCTGGTCCTCACCTCCTTTTTGCATTGACCCTTGGCCACTTTGCCAGTTACGCCTCCATGACTATTATGTGCACCCTTTGTTTCTTCATTGGTTTACTTCCTGAAAAGTTTGTTGCTAACCTTAAGGGGCCAGAAAGTGCTGCCTGGATCTGCGCATGGAGAGGACCATCCATGTGCGGACTTCCCTGTTTCTGAGAGGAAAGTTCTAAGGGCTAAAGCCAAATCCATGGCATCCCTCATGGAGGCCTCTCTGTACCACACAGTGCCTGTGCTGAGGAAAGAGGTAGAGACTGGGTTAGCCTGGGGAGGAGGGAGTCTGCCCTGTGTAAATCAGACCAAAAAAACCCCAAAAACAACAACACAGCCAAGGCTTTCCATACAGCCACACCAGGAAGAGTAGGGGCCATCATGGCTGGGGAAGGCTATGGTGACACAGCTCCGGTGGAGCTGCACTTAGAGTTGCCAAGTGTCCAGTTTTCTACCGGAATGCCCAGTTGAAAAGGAATCTTGGCGGCTCCGGTCAGCACCACTGACCAGGCCATTAAAAGTCCAGTTGGCGGTGCAGCAGGGCTAAGAGAGGCTCCTTCCCTGCCATGGCTCCACATGGCTCCCAGAAGCAGCAGCAGCATGTCCTCCCTCCAGCTCCTATGCGTAGGGGCAGCCAGGAGGCTCCGCACGCTGTCCCTGCCACAAGTGCTGGCTCTGCAGCTCCCATTGGCCAGAAACTGCAGCCAATGGGAGCTGTGGGGCCAGCACCTGCAGATGGGGCAGCATTGCAGAGCTGCCCATCCATGTGTCCGCATAAGAGCTGGAGGAGGAACGTGCCACTGCTTCCGGGAGCTGCTTGAGGTAAGCACTGCCCGGAGCCTGCACCCCGACCCCCTCCCATGCCCCAACCCCCTTCCCCAGCCCTGATCCCCCTCCCACCCTCTGAACCCCTCAATCCCAACCTGGAGCACCCTCCTGCACCCCAAACCCCTCAACCCCAGCCCCCTGCCCGAGCGCGGAGCCCCCTCCTATATTCCAAACCCCTCATCTCCACCCCCCAGCCTGGAGCCCCGTCCTGCACTCCAAAGCCCTCATCCCTGGACCCAGCCCAGAGCCCATACCCCCTCCCACATCTCAAACCTCTGCCTCAGTCCCCTCCCATACTTGGAACCCCTCCGCTACACCCCCCAACGCGGAGCCCCCTCCCTCATCCCCGACCCCACCCCAGAGCCCTCACCACCTCCCGCATCCCAACCCTCTGAGCCAGCCCGGTGAAAATGAGCGAGTGAGTGAGGGTGGGGAGACCAAGCAACAGAGGGAGGGGGGATGGAGTGAGCAGGGGTGGGGCCTCGGAGAAGGGGCAGGAGGTGGGCCAAGAGTGTTCAGTTTTGTGCGAGTGGAAAGTTGGCAACCCTAGCTGCACTGCCAGGGAGCTAGACCCTGCCAGAGGGCAGTGCAAAGGCACAGGGACTTCAGAGCATAACTCTGGCCTCCTGTAGATACTTGAGGTTCCCAGGTTTGGCATGGGTACCCTCAGCTTCTCCTTGGGGGACAAACACTGCCCCACCCTCCTACCACATACAAGGCAATAATGCATGAAGGAGATCTCCATGAGGGGATTGTTTTGTGAGCAGAAACACACCCCTGTGCTTTTTTAGAACCTCCAATCTGGAAGTCCCTTTGTATATTAATAATAATAAGGGGGGTACAACACAAACTTATCCTACCTGGGAACTGGAGGACCAATAACTCTATGAGTTAGACCTCTTTGCACTTACACCAGTGTAAATCAGGACCAACTCCATGGAAGTCAATGGAGCTGCACTGGTTTAACTGAGAGGAGAATCAGGTCTGAGTTTAACTTAATGCCAGAGATCCTCACAGATATTTCCTCCCCCAGAATCCCCTCTCACAGGTTTTCCCATAGGACGGGATGATTTGAGCTGATATCTTATATTTGGCTATCCATTTCCCCAATTCCTGACTGACTTTGTTCGGTTTTTTTAAAATGTGGCTGGTTTACTATGTTGTATTATACTTTATCCATGGTATGTTGTATGTCCACATCCCTAAGCAAGGAGGCACTTAATAAATTACATTGTTAGTAGGGAAAGGTCCAAACCAAAACCCTAGACTAGGCTGGCCACTAGCTCACAAGCTTTGCAAGGGTTCCCTGATCCACATCTGGATTTTGAAAATGGCTTTTGTCCTTATAGTGGGCTGAGGGAAACCACTGGATCAAAACACCTACAGACTTCCAGGGGATGAAATGCTGCTCTGTGTTTTGAGGCTTGAATGGATTATTTTTATATTATGGTATTAATTATTATTAATTAATCCTTTCTTCCCATGGTGTCCAAAATCTGTGTGACTTTCTGTAGGGGAAGTTAGGAAGTAGAAGGGAAAGCCAAAGCTCTCTCCTATCAAACCAATCAAGACTGGAGGAGGGGGAGGGAACGCCAGTCTTTTCCCATCACTGGCAGCAAGTGCAGGATTCTGCACTCAGAACAGTAAACAAGAATGGCAGAATGACAATAAGCAAGCAGGCTTTGCGAGGAGGACAAGGACAATCTGGGGACAAGTCACCTGGCTAGGCATATCCTCTTCCAATATTGCAAAACCCTAACCATTCAATAACCATTAGTCAAGCCCCCAAAACTCCTGACATCTGAAAATCATTATATATTTGGGGTCTTAATTGATCATCTGTGTTTTAGCCCGTAGGAGTCATGTTTTCAAGCTTTTCTCCATAATCAAGGGCTAGAAACATACTTTTTCTTTTTAAAAAGTGAAATATGAGGTTCCTCCATAATCCCAGGACTCCAGGAGCTGAGACTTTAAGGAAAAAAATCCACTAAATATGAGATTCATGATAAAATTCTCAAGAGCTGGCAACACTGTATCTGACCTCAGTGAGTGGGGTACTAGTTTCCTGGATGGGTAACTTGGTATTCTCACCCATCCTTCAGCAGCCTCAGTGTTTGACATCAATCCCATGGCGGCTGCACATTTCTGTCCTGATCCCTAGCGAGAATCTTATGGCTCCAACTGGGAGGACAATAGTGCAAATCTAATTTTGGTCACATGACTGCTTGTTAAACCAATGTAATTGGTAAGAAAAATAATCCAAGGGGTTAATAAATAGAATACATAATGGGATCTTGGTATGACATTTATCTTCATAGCCACAAGTGAGTTATCCTGTCTCTCCTCTAGAATGAAGATAAATGTCAGAAGAGATCAGCCATCATGTATTATACATATACAATGCATAATTTTTTCTCCTGCTGTTTTGAAGAGCTGAAACTGCTTTAGATGACAGGCATGAAATATTTAGAGTGTTCAGAATTTGTTGGAATAGAATGTTCTGAATCCTACTCAACTTTTAATAATTTGAAAGTTGTGAGGTCACCATTAGAACAACAACAGGGAGGTTTCTTTGCCTAGAAAAAACAGCTGAGGGAAACAGCCCCATTGTCACTGCACATATAGGTATCATTTACCAGGAAATCAGTTAGAATTGCTATTTAGCTTTGCTATATTTGTGCATTGTACTATTAGTTCTAAAAATAATTTTAGAACAATTTTCTGAATTCAGTGAAATGTAACCGAGCATTCTCAGCGTAAGAGTATTAACATGAAATTAAACTGGCAATAATTACCAGAAAGTGCAAAATACACAGAAATTTAGTTTTATAGTAGAGACAAAAACTACATATCTATTATTTATTAGGTCATGGTGATTTTGCTTTCAGTTACATTTTATGGAACTTCATGGACACAGGCCTCAGAAATTCAAATATAATATTACGACACAGCATGTTGTATTTGTGTGCATACAGCTATAGATGCTGTATAAATGCCCACTGCACGCATTTTAGCGCACTCCTTTTAAGGGAAGCAAAGGTTTCTCCCCCCCCCCAACCCCCCATTCTCAGACAGGCACAGATCTGTCCATCTATTCAGAGGAATTATTACACTAAAAACAGAAGCGAGTGACAATGTCTTAGAATTCCAATGGCTTTTGCTCAACCACCTTTGCAGCACTCTGGAATCCAAACCCATATAGATTTTCATCACTTCTAACGAGACACCTTCAGCACAGGAGCTCCGGCCATTCCCATCTGTGGCAGCCCATAGATCCCCTGGTTTTTGCTCAGTGTGACCTGGCAGCTCTGCAGTTCCCCACCAAGGGGCCTCCCAACGCATGGATCATTTCACTCCTATTCTCCACCCCTCCCCTTTCTCTGAAGGATTGCTTCCGCTTGGGTGGATGTTGAAAGGCTCGGTTTCCTGGAAAGCATCAGATTCTTACTTAACGTAGGAATTCTTGTTAAGGAAGCTGAGTTCATGCAGGCCCTTCTTCCCTTCCCATCCGACCTCCACCCCAGTTTAGGAAATTCATCTTCCTGGAAGTCTCCACAGCGCCGTGGCTGAATCCACGCCTGGGAATAGTTTGTGATAGTTTTTTCAGTTGTGTGCAAACCTTTTACCTCCTGAATCATCCTAATCAACGCCTCCACAGAGTATAAAATGTTCTGGGCGGGTGTTATGTGCATGAAAGGACTGTGTCATGTAATGCACATACAGAATTTGCACATGTATCTTCACATGAGCGTGAGTCTATTTGACTAGCATGTGAGTGCGTAAGTAAGATCCTACTGCAAAATACTCTAATGATTCTTTCACTCTCTCTCTCTCTCCTCCCCCTTATTTTTTCTACCCCTCCCCCTTGGCATTCACTTAGGTGCTGTCACACCAAGTTTGTTTCATTTTATAACCACTCGCTTACAGAAGCCACTTGGCGGAAGTTATTAGGGCTGCTTTGGTATGGGGAAAATCTCATTAACATCAGCAAAAGGAGGAAGAGTTCTGAAAAGCTCCCAGCTAATTTGCTTTCTTTTAATTTTCTTACAAATGTAAGAAGTAAGCAGTGCTGCACTCCCGCTAACTGAGTCTTTATAAGTGTGGCAGGGTCTTCGCTCTGCATCTGCTATTTCCAAACTTTTAACCCTTTGATGGACTACATGGTCCCAGAACAAATGGATTTTAGTCATTTTCAGTAATTACTCTGCACGGTGGAAAACCCCTACTTAATCTGTTTGGGTTTTGCTTGTCTGGTTGTTTTAGCAGTCACCACAGTGATACTGATTTCCCACATCCTTTGCTTGGTATGAATTCTGTTTCTCTTACTGTAAACCTGGTTCCCAGTCTGTTTTTATAATGCTGCAATCCAATTTTTGCTGAAAAAAGTACAGTGTTGCATATCCCAAGACAACAAAGTGGCTGATTTTTAAATCTCACTATTTTTCCCTTTTTCCTTCACTGTTTTGGAAAGCTGAAAAGCAATCCGATTGTATACCAAGCTTCACCTTTATGTCTATTTCATTAACAAATTGGGAGGAGAGTGAAGGAGCTGACTTTGGTAACAGGATATGGAATCAGAGCTGGTTGAATTCTCTCTCTCTCTCTCTCTCTTTGTTTAAAAAAAAAAAAAAAAAAAAAAAAAAAAGCTTCTCCCCCCTCAGAAATAGGATTTCATCAATTTTTTTTCATTTTTGATAAAGTATTTGTTTTCATTGAAAACCCCGAAACCAGAAAATTTCAATTTTTCAACAACTTTTCATTTTTTCCCATGAAAACCCAAAAAAGTTTTGGTAACAAATTGTCAACAAAAACATTTTATTTTTGGCAAAGTTTTATATGGGGAAAATAAAAGTCATTTCCCAGCTAGCTCTAAATGGAACCTTTGACCTCTAGGTCACTAATCTACATCGAGCAAAGGTCAGTAAGCCCCCAAATGTCCCCCTGATGTCCGTTCCTGTATTGTCAGCTTTCCTGAATTTATCGAGTGTTTTTTAAACCCTCCGTTCCTGAAGTCATGTGATTTTCAAAAATGGAGAGCTTACGTAAAGTTAGCTTCTAGCCTTTGTGGCTATGGCAAATATCTTGAAAGCATGAACCTTAAAGGCTGAGAAAACAGACGGCAAATACAAAGAACCTATTGTTTATTGTTTTTAAACTCTCATGATTTTTAAGCCAGTCTCATGATTTTGGGGGGCTTAACTTGTGATTTAAAACAAAACAAAACAAAAAAAACAACAACCCACCACAATACTGCTGTTTAGAGAGCTGGAGGTTTTTCATCCTTGCTCCTGTGGAACACCTCACGAGCCAGCATTCACAATAGACCAGCTTGTTGACAGCCTGAGCACAGAGACCTAATATCACAGCAGCATGGAAACATTTCTGCCCCCATCCTTAAAGGAGGTCTCCCCAGGAAATGACGGATCCATCTTGGGAACTATTAAAGCAGTCTGAGGGAAGGCTACATTGCGCCTGCCTATTATGTACCTGTTCTCTGCAGTACATAAGTCTCCAAGGCTGTCGCTCTGGCACATTTCAAACAGCACTAAATTGATTAGAAACTGCATTGCACATGAAAATTAAACGGTTATTAAAACTGCTATTAGGTGAGCTCTTAACTGGACACATTTGTACTAAAAGCAGCTTCTTATATGAATTGTAAGTAGAAGAAAAACCCACGGTGCCAGGAAATTTGGAAAGCAAATTAATAAGTAAATTCTTTGTGCGTGGTGTGGTGGGGAAGAATGAAGACATATTGTTCAGTCTCTACTGAAATGCACTTGATTACATGGGCTTTTTGAATGGACAGAATGAAAAAATATATACTATTTTAAACGGTCAGCAAGTAGAAGAATTTTGCCTATATCATTTATAGGTACTGTACATGCTGCAGAGTAAACTCACAGTGTGTGCGTGTTTGTCTATACGTTATGGACACCGTTAGATTCTGCTAAACACCATTTTGGGCACAACAATCACCATCACCCAATACAAAAAACAGCCAAAAGATCTCTGCTCCAACTTTAAAAGTCAATACATAAATTCACCTGGGGGGCAGAGACCAGGCATGGAAAATTTCAGTCAAACGCATGAAATTTTTAAAAAGTTGTGTGCAAGTGAAAACAGAGGATTATCATGAAAGCAGTTTTGCAGCCTTAACTACCACTAGCAACACTTAGGTCTTCTTAGTCATCAAAGCATTTTACAAATATGAACTAACTAATCCTCGTTATGCCCCTGTGAAACAGGTACATATTATGAGCCAGTCTTTGGAGCTATGCCCAATTACAGTAGCTGAGAACAGGGCTCAAAATTCCTATTTTACAGACAAGACAGAGAGATTAAGGCCCACATTTTGAAAGTGGCCTCTAATTTTGGGTCTCTCAGTCTTTGGATGCCCATTTTAGGGCCTTATTTTCAGAGGGACCAAGGATCCACAGCTCCATCTGAAGTCAGTGGCAGATGTGGGTGCTAGCACCTCTGAAAATAAGAACCTGGGCGTCTAAAGTTGGACATTGAAAACAAAAATTAGAAGACATTTTTGAAAATTGGCACTAAGTCACTTGACCAACACCAGAGGAAGTAATTGTCAGGTTCAGGAGTTACAACTCACGAGTTCCTGGCTATCAGTCCCGTTCTAAGACTGCTAGAATACATCTCTCTCTTTCCATCTGTCTGTAATTCATACTGAGGGCCAAATATACTGACATACTAACTTTATTGTGCAACTGAAAGGTAGAACACCACAAAGCAGAAGTACGTCATTTTGTGAAACAAATTGCTGGACAAAAGCCTTAATTTCATGACATTCCTGCTCCTCAAGGCAGACAACAAGCAAGCAGGTTAGCAGGAAAGATGACTGTTCTCATTCAGAAGGTTGATTTCACTTCCTTCACACATGCTTTTGTGTAAGGTGACAGAATGGCCAAGTAGATTGGATAGAGCTGAGCAAATAATTTTGTCCAAAACTGTTAGACAAAAATGCAGATTCGGCAGTATAGAAACATTTTGCAAATTCTTGACCATTTTGCCTAATTGCTTACGTTGGGGAGAAAACAGAACAAAATCCAAAAAAATTATTAACATATTGTTTTGATATTTTAAATGAAATTTTTCAAAGTTTTGATCAAAACGACCTTTTGTTTTGAAATTTCCTCCGGTTTTAATTTTAAAAAATTAAACAATGTTTTAAAATGCTTGAAATTTGCACAAACTATTTAGTTCGATCCCAAATTAATTTGTTTTTTCAATTCGCTGAAATTTTTTTGTAAAGTTATTTTTGGGTCCACCTGACTCAGTTTTCGAAATTGCCAGTGGACTGAAAAAACAAACAAACAACAGTTCTTTACACAACTCTAGCTATGGAGTCTTTCATTTGGAAAGAATGTCCCTAGTTTGAATCTAATCCAGACTGGTAGTGGCTGAGAGTGGTTGTAAACAGAGGGTTGTTTGATGGCCTACTATGAGATGGACGTCTCAGTTTAGCTCTTCGTGGACAGGTGTCTATGTCACATTTGGTAGTTTGGACAGAGGGCCAAGGACAGACTGGAATGGACGCTGAACTGCCATTGCAGCATTAGAGTTGGTCCCCCAGAACAGGTGAGGGCATGCTGGCAGTGCAGCAGGGAAAGCATGCACTGCATGTGGTGGACCTGCTTCGAGGATAAATAGAGGAGACCCGTCTCTCGTGCTGTCAGGCCAGCACCAACATTCACTTAATTAAATGACTCTACCCCTGATGTCCTAAAGAAAAGATGCTGAAAGAGTCGATTCCTCCCATCCCATTCAATAAAATTCTGTTCTCCCCGGAGCTATAGATTAGTGCTGGAACACTCAACAAGGCTTTTTCCCCCCCATACCACAGAATAATTTCTGCAGTATAATTTCCCATGATGGTTCTGCAGTAGTAAGTTCACTCCCCCACAAAAGATAAACACAGGCAGATAAGTTCACAGCTCACTTGTTTGCATACAAACACTCAGCTTTATCAGAGTAGGAAACCTTTTACCAGCTGCTGTGCCTATATCTGATATCTATTTCTATGTCTTTTAAGGGGCCCACAGGGAGAATGGGGTGAAGTGGGGCAAACACTATAATTTTAGAGTTATACAAAGCCAGAGGATGATTCAGATCCCAATTTATTTGAATCCCTGAAGTTCTGGGTGGCAGGATAAATGGCTCTGTGTTTAGCCCATTTCTAGGCCCAAATTTTAACCAGTTTAAAAATATTTATATCCGGATGAAGAATGCTTCCTGAACCTTAAATTTAAAAGTAGCAAGATGCTCTCTCATTTGTCACTAAATGTAAAAATAAAAAGCAATCATTTTGGTATGACTTTCCCCACACCCCTCTGTGAAAGCAACCCCTGCTGGTTCCGCACTATTCACAGCTCTGTGCACATGCCAGATAACACCATTGATTTTCTTCTGCAGACACAAAGAATCCAATTTTAAAAAGTCACATTGGCTTCTGACCATTAGAAACATAGCAAACTGCAATATTTGCTAAGTAGATAGAAAAACACTAAGGTCAGTAAGGAAAGTAATCTCATTTTCAAGCTACTAAGAGCTCGTTACAAAGGATGAAAAGCTAAAAAAATCCACTATAAAAATGTAGCTGTTTGACTTTAAATTACTGGTTTTATTTTCCAGATCCAAATAGTAACTCCGTGGCAGAGGAGTGCTCCAGCATTTAGACAAGAGATGCGGAACGGAAGGCATTCAGGAGCATTTAATTAAGATTAGTTGCATTTGAAGCATGTACACATGCAGACAGAGAGAGAGAGAGACACACACACACACACACAGGCAGAGAGAGAATCATTCTGAATATTTGTGAAGACCCTGTCTGCTTTTCAGCTCTTCGTTTTAGCAAATTAAACAAACTAAGCCATTGCACAGATCACTGAGGTCTTTCCTTCTGCATCTGTAGACCTAGCTGCATTGCAAACAAAAAATATTATTCTCTAATGGCTGCACCTTTTGGACAACAATTCAGTGTTTTTTCTTTCAGGCAGTACCATTTGATCTTTTGGTTTATGTTACGTTAGTTGTTTTATATACACACAAAATCTTCATATACTGGCTAACAATTCATGGGGACACTTAATTAAAGCAACATTTTACCATGGACCCTGACAGATTGTGTATCTGAGATACCTACATAACATTTGATACAACAGTTAGCGTATCTCAGTTAAATACAGAGGATCAGATTGTGAACTTGTACACGCACTGCAGAGCGATCACTCTTATGATCAGTCTCACTGAATTCTATGGGACTATTTAGGTGTGTAACTGCTCACCGATGTGAGTAAGGATTTTATAATCAGGTTCCAACGCAGTATTTCAGATACTTATTGTGACTGAATAACTACATTACAGGTCTCCCCCCTCCCCCTAGATTCTATCAAATATTCCCTGATCCCCAATGAATGTCTTTATCACTGTTGTTGATGAAGTGTCACTGGCCTGCAGGAGAAACAACAAGTTATTTACAGGGTAAGGACCGAATCCTGCTCCCACCAAAACCAATGGTAAAATGCCTGCTGACTTCACTGACCGCAGGATCAGACCCAGTGTCATCACCTTCCCAGCAATCATTGTGCCACCATTATTCCCAAAGTATCTAGCGGTCCCTTGAGAAGCCACAGCAACCCCTGCCCTGTCCTTTCCACTCCATTGTGGTTCTTCTCCCATAGACACATGCACACCCTTTCCTTGTTGGTAATAAGGGCTTTTAGCCATACAAAGCATGAAGTGATTTAACCCCAGCCCAGCCATGCCATCACAAAAAGCTTATGTCTGCTGTTGGGAGAAGAGCTGGAACAAGTAGTATGATGATCCTGTATGTCCTGCACACGTTTAAATCCACATAAACCAATAGGATAAAACACACATTACTCTCAAAGTGATGAAGGAATGCGTGACAATTCTGATCCATTCACAGGGAGACACACATGACACCTGCCTGGATCTGAAATGGGAGTAGGGGAAATGAAATAGAAGTGGGCATCCAGAAAAGTCACCTGGGAATGACAAATGGCCCCACAGGCCAGAAGACCCCAGCCAGCCACCCATCAATGCTACTAGCCCCTGATAGCCATTTATTTTGATCCGTCTGAATGAGACAAACAGATAAAATCAGATGGGGTTTCTGCAGTAAAATAAGCAGCTCCCTCTCCAGTCTCACCCTCCCATCCAATTGCCAGACTGTTGTCCTTCACAGAATTAAGGATTGCAATTATTCTCGGTGTTTAGGGTCCTTACACAACTTAAAATAACCATTTCTAGGTCAGTGATCCATTTCTGGGAATGCTAGATTCAGTAGCCCGAGGCTAATGTAAAAGCTGTAGATATGTCTAGAAGATGCTAGAGCTCCAGGGTTGTTAAATATCACACCCCTTAAACTGGATGTGACTCTCTCCAGAAACCCGGATAGAAGACAACCCCACAGAACTGGGCTGTGAATACTGCATTCTTGGTAGGCGTATCAGCAGCCCAGCAGCAACCCTGGGCATGGCCATTCTATAGTTTCCCTCTGCTCTGACCTATCACTTCCCCACTGTACCCCTGCTGCTTCTCTCTCAAACTTCTGTTTTGGTTTAAGGGAAAAATCCGCCCTTCAAAGAGCCTGACCACCGTGTCAAACTTCCCAGAAAACAGCCTCTCTACGAAAATCACACTGAGAAATAGGAACATGTGCAAAATGCAATGTATAGCTGGGACCAGCTTTGCACGGCTTCTGTCAGCTGAACCAGGGCGAAGCTTGCTGTCAGTTCCCTTGTCAGAGGGGCTTCCATGCACTAGGCAGGTTCTAGTCTCCGCTGCAGTACATACTCAGGGTGTTTGCACAGCAGACAGGAAGATTGTGCGCTATGTCTGGGCACCAGCTGGCAAAAACAACATAATAAACAGGTTTTTATTTAAGATAATACCCATATACGTGCACACAGATATGCACATCCAGTATACATACGTACAGTGAACACATTTCAGATGTATTACCAGGATTCCTCATTTTGGCCCCCATCCAACACAGCACTTAAGCACATACTTTAATTTTAATTCACAGCTCTTGAAGCCAAAGGGGTTACTCGCATGCTTAAAGTTAAGCACGTGTGCAAATGCTGCACTGGATCGGGGCCTTTAAGACCTGGGAAGATTGCGGGAACCAGGAATGCTTTAAAACCAGAATTACTTTTTAAGCATACCCACTGTGTATTTATATGAACATAAATATATAGATAATAAGTGAAAGATTTTGATTACTTTGCAAAAAATGCACACAGACATTTTATGGCTTTTCTAGTAACGATATTGTGTCTCCTTACTTCCAACAACACAGATCAGACTCGAAGGGTTACTGATTATGCCAGTCAAAAAAACTGCGTTTTCTTTTGGTTTTTGCTTTTTTTGTTTTTAGACTCTCAAGAACAGCCCTTATAATTTTGCCAACGGCCAAAAACATGACTACAAACCTTTTTCTAAATGATACAGCAAACCTAATTTGGTGCTAGTCCATATATATCAGTGGTTTTCAAACTTTTTTTTCTGGCGACACAATTGAAGAGAATTGTTGATGCCAGCGACCCAACAGAGCTGGGGATGAGGGGTTTGGGAGGGTTTGGCACAGAGGGTTGGGGTACGGATGTGAGAGCTGCGGGGTGGGGCTGGGAATGAGGGATTCAGGGTTTGGGGGGGCTCAGGGCTGTGGCAGTGGGTTGGGGTGTGGGAGGGGGTCAGGGCTCTGGACTGGGGGTGCAGGCTCTGGGCTGGGGATGAGGGGTTTGGGGTAGAGGAGGGGGCTCAGGCCTGGGGCAGGGGATTGGAGTGCAGGCTTACCTCCGGTGGTTCCCATAAGCGGCGCAGTGGCAGGCTTCCTGTTCTCCTAGCACCGCGGATAGCGCTGCCCCCGGAAGCAGCCGGTCCGGCTCCTAGACGGAGGTACACAAGGGGCTCCCACCCGCAGGCACTGCCCCCCCAGCCCCCATTGGCCGGGAACCGGCCAATGGGAGTGTGGAGGCAGTGCTCAGGGCAGGGGCGGCGCATGGAGTCCTGTGGGCCCCCCGCCTAGGAACCGGACCTGCTGCTGGCCGCTTCCAGGGCGCAGCGCAGTGTCGGAACAGGTAGGGACTAGCCTGCCTTAGCCGGGCAGCACCGCGAATGGGACTTTTAACAGCCCGGTCAGTGGTGCTAACCAGAGCTGCCGCGACTCAGTCCCTTCCATTCCACGACCCAGTTCTGGGTTACAAACCACAGTGATATATATTATGTCCCTTTGTGGCCATAACAAAACTGAGAAGAAGAGTTAAACAAAAGGTGTGGGGGGGGGGGGAGGCGGGGAAGGAAGATACCTGTAATTACAGCAATTGTTTGCTGAAAATGACATCAGCACTAATAACATTATGTATCCTGAATGCAGTTTTGTTATCTTTCTTTATCTTCCTTCATTATTACATACATGGGACCAGCTTCTGACCCCACTTACAGGAGGAGTAAACTGGGAGTAACTCTATTGACTTCAGTGAGATTCTCCAGAGGTACGTCAGTGTAACTGAGGTTACTGTTTGACCCGCGTTCCTGCATCTGCGAAGAAGAGATCGGGTATCAAATGAGTCTCCAGGAGACCTTCGTAAAACTGCTCTATGGCCAAATTCTGCTTTTGTTTGTACCCCCGCAATCCCATGAATCTGGTCCACTAATCGACAGTACTAACAAACAACAGCAGCTATTTTCTGGCAACTAGGGGGACTATATCTCATGGGGAATATTTTTATTTTTAATAGAGGACTTCGCCCCCCAGCCTCTTGCCTGCTGAAATCAACTTGTAATATTTCATCATCCACATCTTAGTGTGGTGGCTTGGAAAAAAATCAGCCAATCTGTCTTTCTTAATAGTATTTGTGACACTCAAAATGAAACACTCCATTTTCTTCTTGACGGAGGATTCCATGTTTTTTAGTCCCCCAGGGGCAGTCAAAATACTCTTCTTAAAAAGTGTCATTTATTGTGTCTAAGAGACCAAATACTCCCCCTTTCCACCAGAAGTTTTCTTTGTGTCCATAGCCTTCAGTGTTGTAAATAGCAGCAACTAGTTTAAATTTGAATGCTTACCCTGTTAAACATGATTAAAAGACCATCTGTAACAGTTTTCACACAGAAAAGTACACGCCAGGCCTCACAATCGCATACATAAACACCATCAGATATATTCACACAACTCCACTCCAGTTCTATTCACCCCTTTCTCTCCCTCCTAGACACAGAGCCTCACGTCAGATAGTTTGTCACAGAGAATGTTGTAGCGAATAGGAACAGGGTAAACTCCCTTTAAAGAGTTTGTGAGCACTCTGATGGTACTCATGGTGTTCTGCGTTTACAAGCTGCTAGAAACCAGTCAGAGCAGCAGTATGTATGCAGCTAGGCCTGCCATGTTTGTGTATAGTATATTTAATAAACACAGTTATTTATATATGTGGTTTCTTCATGCTGTTTATTGTTGTGTCAAGAGGAAAAGACACAAATATATAACTTTTTCCTTATGGAGCAACAGTTTATAAATAGCTGTGACAGTCCCTTGATTGCCCTAAATGAAGAGAGGCCACCTTCACTTGTCCATCAGAGGGTTGCCAGGTGTATGGTTTTTGATGGGAAAGTCCAGTCAAAAAGGGGACCTGATGATGTCCGGTCAGATCTACTGACCAGATACCCAAAGTCTGGTTACTGTGGGTGGGGAAGGCGCTGAGTCATAGATTCATAGATAGAGTCATAGATATTTAGGTCAGAAGGGACCATTATGATCATCTAGTCTGACCTCCTGCACAACGCAGGCCACAGAATTTCACCCACCCACTCCTGCGAAAAAACCTCACACCTATATCTGTGCTATTGAAGTCCTCAAATCGTAGTTTAAAGACTTCAAGGAGCAGAGAATCCTCCAGCAAGTGACCCGTACCCTATGCTACAGAGGAAGGCGAAGTCATCACCTGCGCTAGCCCCTACTCAGCCGGGGCCACCTCCTACCTGCATTGGGCAGCTGCAGCTCCCAGCCCCAGCTCTGCAGGTGAGTCCCTCCTGACCCACGCAGGGAGGGGTGGAAAAGGGCAAAAGCAGTGAGCAGGAAGGGAGGGGGGGAAAAGAAGAGCAAATGGGGGGGGGCAGGGCCGCAGTGGAGAAGGGGCAAACCAGGCACGAGTCCTTGGGGGTGGGGGAAGGAGCAGGGAAGGGGAGGTTCTGGCATTCATGGTGGAGTGTCCGGTTTTTAGATATTACAAACTTGGCAATCCTAGTCTATCACAGTTTCTCAAGTTTAAAAAAATAGTGTGTAAGTGAGATGTGGAAATGTTATTAACAGAAGCACGAGTTGTATATCAAGAAAAGAAAATAATTATGCTTAGTCCATTGACAAGCTAAGAGTTAAAACACAAGCAGCCAGCTCATTACAAGATCACCATCAGACTTAGCTGGAACATTACTGATTTTTGTTCTCAAAAGCTGCCTATCATTAGAAACAATTAAAGGAGCACACACAGTTCTCCCTATTTTCTAAATAGAGCAAGAAAAAAAAAAAACAACAAAAAAAACCCACTGTGCCTTGTGAACCAACTGCCTGAGCTTGGGTTCTGATGAGCACTCCACATTTTAGATATTCATCTGAATCTGCTGAGAACTCTGATCTTCAAGCTAGAAGCAGCATAAAAAATTCCTTCTTGTACTTTGGAACTTCTGCTTCCACTCAGAACTAGGAATTGCAGAGATGTGTGAAAAGGCAGAATAATGAGAAAGAACTAACCTGACTCTGTGAACCATACAATTTTTGGTTCAGGTTTGCTTCAGTAAGATTCAGGTAAATTCTCAGACATCAAGACCGCTCCTATCCTCCCCACAAAATTGCTTTGAGAAACAGCTCTGAGGTGTGTGAAGGGTTTTATGCGATGGAGCAATGCATAGAAAGCTTTTACTCCCCCTCTCCTGGAACTGGACGGGAGGGCACACAGGGATGGGAAGTGGCAGAACATTGACTTCAACCCTCCACACACCAGCCAGGATCACCAAGCTGGCATAAATGGGTCCGAAAGCTGTGCCAAGTAAGGGTCTGATGCAGATTACTTCTGCCCTAGAGCGACTGGACCAAGGACCAATTTGTGACTGAGAGAGTCCCACGTAGAGCTGAGTGAATAGGTGATTTTTCACTTTGATGTCTGCATCAAAAAACTCTGAAAAAATAATTGCCAGCTTCAAACACAAACTGATTTTTTTCAGGGCAGCTTCACCAAGATGAAAAAAAAAAATGTTATTCATGACAAACAAAATGCTTCAGATATTGATTCAAAAAAGAAATATTGAAAGTTCGTGTTGAAAATGTTTAAACAAAACATTTCAATGCTTTCAAACTTCGCGGGCAGGGGGAAAGAGTGTGAGGAGCAACAAAACTACTAACCAAATTCAACCCAAATTCATGAATAGTTTCAGTGCCCCCCCAATTGCTTTTTTTAAAGCAAATTTACTATTTAAAAGTATTTCGCGTAGCTCTCATCCCAAGTTGTTCCCTGATCTGGTCCTGCCACAGAACAACTACACACTGTCCTTTCCCAGGAGTTCTGGTAAATCTAACAAGCAAGTCCACTGAAATGATTCACAGAGTGATGAACCACTCACAGTGAAAAAGAGTGGTAAAATTTGGCCTTAAATTCCTCCCCACACTTCTTTTTACCCAGGGAAGATATGCTCTCAGGAACCCATATACTAGGGGGAAAATTGCTTGCTAAGTGTCTTCCCCACTCCAGGACCCTAGAGACATTCCTCTTTGATTTCTAATTCCCTGTCTGCACTGAATGTTTATCATAGGGTACCTGTGTGTCCTTTTTCTTTTACAGCACTACAGAGTTCACTCCTCAACAACCCTTCCCCAAAGGGAACAGCAAACTTTTTGTCCTTATTTCCCAATTTAAACAATTAACTAAGTAGCTACAGCTCAACTAACATCAGGCAGAGAGACAGGTATGACCCAGCCAAGGTAGAAACTCTCACCTGATAGAGAATGTTCTTTTCCTCCAGCTTGACCTGGAGAAAGACACTGCAGCTGTTAGCTACTTCCTGACAGGCAGCTGCCTTTACCTCCAGCTGGGACTAATTTAAAGCATCACAGGTGCAGCAATAGTTTGCAGGCACTGAGGCAGAAACTTTAGGCACCAAAGTCAGTCTGGATGGAGTCTGAAGGGTGTGACTCTGTAACCCTCTTTTTATATATATATATATATATATATATATAGATGTATTGACCAAGTTCTCTTCCGGTAATTTACCTCTACTTGTTCCGTTGAATCCTTTTATAAACCAACTCCAATCACTTACCTAGCAACACCCCTATTAAGCAGTAAGGTGGGAGATACTATCCACAACTCCAGATGCTCTTTATCATAAGGCCAGTGTAATTTAGTTCCCGACTGCACTGTGTTGGGGACACATGGACCTCACCAAAGTACTGATTTGTCTAATACACCTGCCTCTGTATAACACATGCAGCTCTTGATTACTGAGAGCAGTGTTGCAGGGAAAGGGGGCACTTAAGGTGCAGGCTGATGTATTTAAACATTTGGTACCAAATCCCAATTTGGGCAAAACACCCATTGAAGTCCTGTGTAAATGGTGTCCTTAGTGCTGCCTTTTTATTCAATAGGCATGGATGATGAGTCTCCCTAGTAACTAATCTCATTTTCACACTTCGGGTGCTGATCTAGTGCCAATGGTTCGTCAGCTCATTGTGGTTCTCGGTGGCCAATCGCCAGCGAGCACAGTGACCTGGCACAAGTGTTGAAATAAGTGGCAAATGACACACAAAATCATGAAATGACATGTTACTTTTGCACTTTCTCCTTCATCAACCACCTCTTCCTGGAGCAGTGCTTGTGGGTTGCCATGCTCTGCTGTTCCTAAAGAACAGCTGCCACCACGCTGTTACAATGCCTGAGAAAATGAGTCCTTTCTCCGTTCTCCCCCTTTTCCATGCTAAAGGAGTGACCTGACAGGGAGGAGATGGAAAACTGTAGTGCTTCTAGCCATGGAAAGGTATTTAGGCCTCTAACTCCCACTGATTTCAATGAGAGTTAGGCACCTAAATACTTTTCAGGATCTGGGCCTGAGGGACCAAGAGAGAAAATCAAACTCAAGTTCTCTCACATGTCAGTTTAGAGCTAACTCCTACCTCAGCTCCTGTTTAGGCCCTGCTAATTGTGCTGTGACTTGGAAATGACAATGAATAGGAAAGTACCTTGCAGTGTATTTTAATGTGTTCCTTCCCAATCCACCAGAGGGTTATGGGTATCTTTACTACCATGCAGTACACCTCTCACCAGTAGGGACCAGCAATCTAAGGTCGGGTTGGCAGGTGTCCCGTTTTTGACCGGAATGCCTGGTCGAAAAGAGACCCTGGCAGCTCCAGGTCCTTAAAAGTCTGGTTGGCGCAGAGCTGGCAGGCTCCCTACTCAGTTCCACGTGGCTCCTGGAAGCAGCCGGCATGTCCCTCCAGCTCCTATGCACAGCGGCAGCCACGGGGGCTCCGCACACTGTCCCCGCCCCGAGCACCAGCTCTGCAGCTTCCATTGGCCGGGAACCACAGCCAATGGAAGCTGTGGGGGCAGTGCCTGTGGATGGGGGCAGCACACAGAGTCGCCTGTCCGCGCCTCTGCGTAGGAGCTGGAGAAACATGCCGGCTGCTTCCAGGAGCCGCTCAGAGCCTGCACCCAGAACCCCCTCCTGTACCCCAACACTCTGGCCCCAGCCCCCTCCCGCACCAAACTGCCTCCCAGAGCCTTCACCCCAAAGCTCCTCCCACATCCCAACCACCTGCCTCAGCCAGAGTCCCCTACCACACCCTGAACCCCACATTTCTGGCCCCAGCCCAGAGCCTGTACCCCTTTCCACACCCCAACACCTGTGCCAACCCAACGAAAATCAGCAAGTGAGCAAGGATGGGGGACAGCAAGCAATGGAGGGAGAGGGCCTGGGAGTGAGGCCTCACAGAAGGGGCAGAGCAGGGACGAGGCAACGGGGTAGGGGGTGGGGCAAGGGTGTTCAGCTTTCTGCAATCAGGAAGTTGGCAACCCTAATTTAAGGGTATGTCTACACTGCATACTAACCCAGGCTCTGACTCAGATCTGAGCCCAAGCCTCCCTTCTGTCCATATACAAATCAGTCTGACTTGGACCAGCAAGCACTCAGAACCTGGGTCCTGGGACCCTTCTAGGGGCAAGGGTCAGAGCCTAAGTCCTGCTTTGACCCAGATCCAAGCCCTGTCATTTTGCAATGAGGATGCAGCTCAAGCCGCAGATCCAAGTCAGAAGGCCTGAGTAGTGCAGTATGGATGCGTCAGCATGCCTGTGAGACCTGGTCTAGCAATTGTAAGCCCAGGTTTATAATGAAATGTGAATGCTTGAGCGTGGGTTTGGAAACACCAACTCCACAAGCCTGAGTCTGTTTACAATATAGTGTAGACATACCCTAAAGTACCACAGCCAAGGGCTGAAACAGGATGGTTTGGATTTCTTTCCTTTTCTTTTTTATTTAAACAGCTGCTGCTAAATAAAACAAACTCTTTATAGCCATTTCAGGGCCTGCCCTGGTACAGTAAATAGCACAGTGACCTTGAATTTTATATCACCTTATCAGGCTGCAACCCAGGAAGAGACTTGTTGTGCTTACAGAGCTTGAAAGAAGAAAACAGAAGGCAGGAAATCCCGTGACTTGCTTGTTCTTGTGGTAATATCAGAGACAGAATATCAGAAAGGAATGTGGCTCAGTTCTAATGTATGTAACCTTGAAATCCTGATCATTCCTCACATTACCAAAACTAGTTTGGCAGCAAAAGCAGGGATGCTAGGTATTGCACTACGATGCAACCCTGGGTGAATAATTCACTGAGTAATTCACTTTGTGCTCCAGCTCCTGGGTTTCTGTAAGTGGAGCTGGGCAAACTGCTAACAAAGCTTATTTGACGGTTGTCTTCTTTTCTTTTCACAAGTTATCTGATCAGATCACAATTTTCCTCGACTTATGTGGTGTTTGAAATTATTCACCAACGTGTTTTGGCGAATAATACTTGTGGATATTTGAAACGTCAGCTCTTGCTTAGTTTTGATGTGATACCCTACAGTACAGTCCTATTCCCTGACTGGGTAAGTGTAATTTACAATCACATTTCCAATGCAAAATTGTCTACATAGTCAGCACTGGCTTTCTGTGGTTCCTCCTCAACAGACCTTAAAATCTGGAATCATTCCTGCCAGGAAACTCATTTGCTAGGATATCTGTGGAAAGTGGATACCAGAGGTGTGTAGGCACTGCCAAAGTATTTTGTTTCAAAACTGGGATGCATGGGGCTTTTTGTTTACTGTTTTTGCCCAGGTCTGGCAGTCAGCAAAGATGCCATTCACAAGGGTGGATCCTCACCCTGCCTCATGCCAATGCACAAAACAATTGTGATGCTATGTCCTGATGTTACATTGTAGCATGGTAGCAGCTCAGAATATGGCGCTGTATCACAGTGATGCAGATGTCATAATATAATGGCAAGATGTTACTCTGTAATTCTTTTGGGCTCTGCAACGCCACTGAATACAAAGGTGGCCATGTAGGTTTGCCAGGATAAGTACCTCTGCTCTGAAATGATACCATTACCAGAGGCTGCTGCATTAATCACCCTGATCCAGGCACAGAATCTCCCTATATTACCCAATAATCCCTACATTTATTTGTGTAATGGTAGTGTCCTGCCCAGAGTTGCGGCCCCATTGTGCTAGGCACTGTACAAACACACAGAAAGAGAAAGTTCCTGCCCAGAGAGTTTAAAATCTAAGTAGACAAGACAGACAAAGGGTGGGAGAATGGAAATGTTATTATCCAGCATTTTACAATTGTGGATCTGTGGCACAGAGAGATGAAGTGACTTGCCCAAGGTCCCTCGGGCAGTCTATGTCAGAGCTGGGAATTGAACTCTGAGGCCCAGTCCACTGCCTGAACCACAAAAACATCTGACCATTTAAAGGAGCCATACACAGATACATTTGAAAGCTGTGGGAAGGTATATTTCAGAAGGCACTGCTTGTTTTAAAGCTTTGCACCTGCTATAATGGCGAATCACTGGCACACTTGAAGAGCTGCTGATGCTTTGGGAAAACATTCCTTTTTTTAGAAACAAATTTGCATTTCTCTTATTTTCTGTATTTCGATTGTTCTTTTGTACAATGGCCATTTTCATAAAAACAGGATCTTTGCTTAGAAATTCCTCTGCTCCTGCTGCTTATTCCAACACCTGAAGTCATAATCCACCTCTGTTTGCCACTCTGGAAATTCTGTTCATTTCCATATTAACCAATTGTGATGCCCCTAACTTGCAGGGATTATGACTTCAGGTCAGGGAGAGAAGCAGCTGGAAATTATGAACTCTTCAGAAACAAACATCCTTTTTAATGCAAATAACCCTAGCAGCGAAGAACAATGGGAAAGAAATACAGAAAATACAAGGTATAGATAACAGATGGGCTAAAGCCCAGACTATACAGTGCTTTTGGGTCTCTGGTGACTTCGGTGGCAAAAATCTTTTTTCATCTGAGTGCGCAATGGGATGTCTGCAACCTTTCCTCTCGAATCTGTGACCCATGCCTTTGTGCCTCCTTGGATTATTGCAATGTTTGGAATCTACAGCCGCTGTAGAATGAGCCTGCTCACCTCAACAGCAGTATTAGCCATTGGGAACACAGTAGACCTGTCTTCTAACCACTATGCTGTCTTTTTGTTTGTTTCTTGCTACAATTCAAGCTTTTGACTTTGCTCTGGGGCCTGGCTCTCTCTCCATGAGCTGCCAGAAAGCCGAGATGTGCTGGGGTGTTTTATCTAAGAGGCCCTAGATTTAGTCACCTAGAGCAGTGGCTCTCAACCTTTCCAGACTACTGTACCCCTTTCAGGAGTCTGACTTGTCTTGCCTACCCCCACGTTTCACTTCACTTAAAAACTACCTGTTTACAAAATCAGACATAAAAATACAGAAGTGTCACAGCCCACTATTACTGACAAAGTGCTGACTTTCTCATTTTTACCATATAATTATAAAATAAATCAATTGGAATATAAATATTGTACTTCCATTTCAGTGTATAGTACATAGAGCAGTATAAACAAGTCATTGTATGAAATTTGAGTTTGTACTGACTTCGCTAGAGCTTTTTTTGTAGCCTGTTGTAAAACAAGGCAAATATCTAGATGAGTTGATGTACCCCTTGGAAGACCTCTGTGTATCCATTGCCTTAGGGACCATTAGATACAGCATTCTAAGTAGAGGGCCCTCAGTTCTGGAATTCATTTCTTCTTCGGCTCAGGAAGAAGCCTGGATTAACCTTTAGGGCAAAGCACAAGACTACTCTCTTTCCTCAGGCTTTAGGGGCTTGGGTTGGGATGTTTGGATGAGAAGTGTCTCTATTTGGATCAGCAGTGTTCTGAGAAGTGACCCTCTGTTTTCTTCTACACAATAGTGTGTTTTATTATTATTAATATTGTGTATCTTGTGATATGTATAACTGGACATATTTTATACATTTAATTAATAAATACATAAACTACCTTTTCTTGAACTTCCCTGAAACTGAACAGCAGCCTTTAAGACGCTGCATAAGGATGGATGCCAGGCTTCTTAGTCAAGGCATCCTGATGTCAGGAGCCTACCCCAGACTGAGAGATGCAGTGTAATTACTTCTCAGTCATAGAGAAAGGGGTCACTTGTTAACTCCAACAGGACAAAAGAGGAGCTGGAATGTCTCTCTCTCAGTGGAGGGAACTAGGAGTGTAACAGAGAAGGTTTTGCAGGGAAAACCTAGGGACAGCCAGGCTTGATGAGAAAGCTTAGGGTGAGGTCTAAGTTTTGTTATTCTAAATAAAACCAAATCCCAGGAAGAGGGTAAATTTAGAATACACAGAGTACACAACCTCTGTTCAGAGCTCTGTGGGAGCTCCACTGGCTTTTCATCCCCATTTTGTGGTCATCTAGATAAAATGGAACCTGGCTTAGAACCACTCCTGCTTTGGTTTTGCAAAACCAAAGCCATCCTGGCTTGGCCATCAAGCGTTGTGAGAAAGCCAAAAGCTTTCAAGCTGGAACCTCAATTTCCCTCCCAACTTTGGTGGTTTAGATAAAATGGAACCAAGATTAAGCTAACCTTGGTATTGGTTTTGCAAAACTTCCTCAGCTGAGCTTTTGTTCTGCAAAAGCAAATCCAAACTCCAGCCTCCTTGGTACGTGTCTGGTATCGATGCAGAATTGTTTCAAATGGGATATTTGTTCCCTCTCCACCCCACAAGTCTTCTAAAATGTACCCGCTGTTCTGCAATACTATGGCACCCAAAAGTCACTGCATGAAACCTGACATTTCTGTATCCCTGAAATGGGAGGAGAAATTAAATAGACCAGACTTTACCAACTGCGAATAGGAACTCCAGTCTTGCACGGCCCGTTATAAAATCCAGTATTGGTCTGTATTGTCTCTGCTACACGCTATAATCCAAAGTACCTTTATATCACAACCAACCCACTGGGATGGAGACTAGGGAGTGTTAGAGACCAGCATGGAAAGATAAGGGGACCATTCATGTCAATACAGAAAGGAAGATGTCTACAGTCCTGGATCTAGGAGCACATCTGCACACCAGTGTGCCCATCAGCTTGCAATAAGATGCTGGTAAATGGGATTATGGAAATGATTTTCATGGAAGAACTTCGACGGCCCTTCACTTCATACTCACAAGTTCAACAAAAATTAAAAAGGCCAGGCTGTCCAGCTCTGAAAAGCAGGAAAGCAGGCTGGCTGGCTCTGAAATGAGCCCCTGGAGCTAGCCAAAGGGTACAGAATGCATGGCCTTCCTAATCCCTTCAGAGCTGGATAAATGGCTCTTCAGGCTTCTCACTTTTTAAAGTGAGGACCTGAAACCAAATGCTCACAAAGAAAATTCAATGACGCAGCAGTGAGAGGGGCACCTCAGTGGAGGAGCAGGAAGTGTGTCCTGTAGGTAGTGAGTTTATGCACTGTGCATTTAGTTCAGGGAGGCTTTGTGACCTTAGATTACCAGTGATGAACTTGGTGGTTTCATTCTAGTCCAGAGAGGGAACATCCTCTCAAAACCATCAGGTAATCTTGCACAATTGACAGTCTGGACCTCAGAGACACACAGGACAGGCAAAGCAGAGAAGGATTGAAGCACACTGGGAGAGAGCTATGTGGATCCCGCTGATGGAAAAGCAGAAGGTGCATCAGATCTAAGTTGGAGGTATGTTTGGAGAGAAGTGTGGAAGCTCAGAATTGCAGAAGGTTTTACAAGTTAAGTGCATTAGCTTTGCCATTAGAGGAGACTGGAGGAGCACAAGGTGTGGCAGGACAGGAATAAGGGGCTTTGACAGAGCTAAGGGTCAGGAAACACTATGTCCAGTTCTCGCCATCACAAATACTAACGTTTACCTGGCTAATCTAACAAATTCAGGCAAAAGAAACTTGTAAAATAGCCAGAGAGCCATTTACCCACTAAAATAGTCTAGAAATTTGTCAGCCAATAAGTGTGTAGTATCAAATCGCTAGTATTACCAGACACGGCAGGAAAGCTTTGCACACAATATCTATACATTTCCCTGCAGCATCTGAAATAGTGGCAACAATGAAACCATCTTTCCAAGGTGCTCACAAATCTCATTCTCAACAGCCTGGATATTTCAGGATTTCCCACTTACCTCCAACATAAGCATCCAACGCCCTGGCCACTTACAGTACATTCTGAATGCTTTTAAAACAAAGCATTCCAATTATTTTTATTTGTTTGTAGGGCAGAGGTGATAGTCATAATCTTACATTTGTAGTATTCTGCCTCCTAAATGATTACAAAGCATGTTATGCGTTTTATATATATATATATATATATATACTTCATAAAGTGATTATTTCCCCCACAAGTGAAATATAGCCACCTCTGCAGTGAAACAAAGCAGCTGTTTTAGCAAGGCACAGCAATACCATTTGGCAGACAAGAAATGGAGAAGAACATATCCAGTTGAAACTGCAGGGGAATTTAGGCACACAGGATGTAATTCCCCAAGCTGGAATTTGACTGGAGTGAACATCCCTATTCATAAGCAAAGTGACATGGGACATTTAATGACTGCCTGGAATCAAGACCTCAGTTTTATGTGTAATCCAAAAGATTGCTCTTCTAAGAGTACAATGACCCCTAACACCAATGAGTCAGTGCTGACTCAGATGGAGCGTGATACCTACTGAACTAAGGCCACCACTCCACACAAAATTTAGGTTTTCCTGGAAAACATCCTGTTTATAGATTCATAGATTATCAATCCAGGAGGGACTGTGGTGATTATCTAGTCTAACTTCCTGGATACCATAGGCCATGGGGCTTCCCTGAACTAAGTCCTGTTTGAGCTAGAGCAGATCTTTTAGAAACCCATCAGATCCTGATTTTAAAGTGTCCAGTGATGGAGGATCCACCACATCCCTTGAAAAGTTGTTCCAGTGATCAATTACCCTCACTGCTAAAAATTTGCACCTTATTTCTAGTCTGAATTTGTCTAGATTCAGCTTCAGCCATTGGGTCTTGTTATACCTTTGTCAGCTAGACTACAGAGCTTTCTCTGGTCATATTTCTGTTCCCACCGTAGGTACTTATAGATTAGGATCAAGTCACCACTTAACCTTCTCTTTGAACGTTCATTGGTCAGACCCAAACCTCCTTAGCTTGTGATACTTGGCAAGAACAGAGCCCCTGGTTATTGGGATGCAGGTTAGGAACTATTTCTATTAGAAAGTTAAAGCAGCACCCAGCCACATCCACAGGTGCCATTTTATATACCATTTAGGCATCAGGCAGGGTAGGAGTGATACAGGATGCGTATTGCTCTGATTGAAATGGGCATGATTTATATCACAGTGAAGAAGTGGGGGAGAAAAAAGTCTCCTCCTCACCACACCGCATTCCCCTTTTCACTTATATCTTTGACCACAACACTGACAGAATCTCTGCCTGGGGTGAAAAGGCTACTGTAAAAGGCTTACAACTAAATTAGAGCTAAGTGGGATTGTCCCTGAATGGCTGATCAGTGATTTAGGGGGGAAAAAAAGGATGCAAGTGTAACTGCTCTTTGGCTATGAAACCATCAGGTGTCTGGGCTTATACTAATGAACCGGTAGTGTCAACCGCTTAGATATAGCTTCCAGCACACAGGATGGGGGGGTTGAGGGGGAGACAGGGGACATCTTGCCTGTTTCTTTCTTTCTTTCTTTCTTTCTTTCTTTCTTCCTTTCTTTCTTTCATGTCCCTTTGGCTCCTTGGCAGTGTTTCCAGCCAATGGGAGCTGCAGAGCCAGTGCTTGGGGAGGCTCCTGCAGACAACCCAAGCAGAGAATAGGGGGGACCAAGGTGCACCAATGCTCAAGGCCCTCACAAAGGCAGGAAAATGATTAAGTGAGAGATACCCAGAAAATCGTGGCAAGAGACCCGCATCCACATGCTGCAGAAGAAGGCGGAAAACCCCTGAGGTCACTGCCAATCTGTCCTGGAGGAGAATTCCTTTCCTATAGCAAATAGTTAGGCCCTGAGCATGTGAGCAAGAACCAGCCAGCTAAGCACCTGGCTTGTCATTCCATCACTTCTTATATAGCCATGGCAAGAAAATCAATTAAATGGATTTATTATTCAACATGTATACCCCAGTACGAAAATGCCTCTCTTTGGAATAAAGCAGGCCTTTATTTTCTGCTATTCCTCCGCCCCAATAAGAACATAAGGAAGAATAATATGAATTTTGTCCATTATTTGAATTTAGCTTCATCAGCAGCCCCCTGCCGATGTAATTCATCCCAAATACTTTTTTTTTAATGAACTACTGTCCTTTCCCCCTCGCATCAGGAATGGAAAGCAAGAGAGGAATTAGATGAGTAGGAATTATTATCTAACAAGTTGCAGCTTCAGTCTGGGCAGGAATAAAATTTCAAAGCATAATAAGAAAATGTTATTAAGCTTTTTATTCCCCAGAGACTGTCACAAAAGCACTTTGTGACTGTCACTGAGAACTAACCATTTTTCTCTTTCATTTCTGTTTTCTATCTCACATTTCATTCCAGCTGTCCCTTCTGTCTTTCAGCTTGGGACCTGGGCCGCCAGTGCAGATAACTCGACAACAAAATGCCTGCATTATCATTATATTTTTTCTTCATCCACCCAGCAAGGTAACTGCAACCCTAAAACCTTTTGCATATTTATAGCAGAAACATGTCTCCCCTGGAAGACGGGACTGTCATCAGGTGGAATATTTCATTTACTAAGCCTCTTCTGAGGTATAAACTGGCTTTTTTTCCCTCTTTTTTTGGCCTCCTTCAGAGGAAAGGACAAACAGATAACAATCAGCTGCTGCAGTGCTACAGCTGTCAAAATTCCTGTTACTGTGAAAATTAACTCTTCCCCACCTCCCAGCTCTGCTGGGCTTTGCCTGTAGTGTCTGAAAGCTGCGTTATTTGGGGGAGAAGGGGTTTGAAAAGTCCTCCTGTTGTAAAAGATGAACATCCTCTTTAGAAGTGGAGCAACTAATCTGCTTTTACATAAGAAACAGCTATTGCATCTAACCCATGAGCCAGGCATGCTGCCATGCCACATTTTGATCAAATCAGTTATCAACAAGTTATCATTTCACGGAAGTCATCATCATTTCAAGAAATCACCATACCACTTTTCACTGCTGTTTCAGAGACTTATGATGACAGAGACAATTCCCGAAAATGTCTAAATGCAGCTGTCATCTGTAAACTAATTCTCTCTTTGTTTCAAACAGAGGGGCCACAGTTCTAAAGCCTTGGAATGCTCTGGGTCTAAGCGGCTGGGACAATAGGAAGGTTCTTGAGAGAGAATATATCTGCACAGGAAGCTTTGCATCCTTGAGTTAAGACACACTCCAAGGATGAAATTCACCCCAATGGGGCTGCACAAATAATACCTACCTCTTATGTAGCACTTTTTATCCATATATCTCACAGCACTTCATAATCTTTAGCAATCTTTATCCTCCTAACCCCCTTGTCAGGTAGGGAAATACTATTATCCTAAAAAGAAAAGGAGTACTTGTGGCACCTTAGAGACTAACAAATTTATATATATGCTCAAATAAATTTGTTAGTCTCTAAAGTGCCACAAGTACTCCTTTTCTTTTTGCGAATACAGACTAACACAGCTGCTACTCTGAAAACTATTATCCTAAATTTTTACAGATTGGGGAACTGAGGGACAAAAAGGCTAAAGGGCAAACAGGCAGTCTGTTCTGGAACAAGGAATTGAATCCTGGTCTCCCAAGTGCGAGGCTAGTGCCCTAACCCTCTTTCCTCTCTATGCACAAGGATTAGGTACTACCAAAGCCCTATATTACAGACTTAAGCAGAACTTAAATGGTGCGTGCAACTTGGGTGTGCCCTCTGTACAATTCTGAATTTCACCCTAAGACAGCACCTGCCTGTGGATAAAGGGTAAAAAGTACAATGAATAGAGATCAATAAACCTTAGCCAGGATGCCAGTCTCAACCCCACCCAGAAATATGGACAATACTCATTCATCCTTCTTACTTGGCTGTGAGATTACCCAGGGTACAATATGGACAGATGAACTGCTGTGTCCCGTCAATTCTCCAGCCTGGGGCTCAAGAAAGAGAAAGTCTGTGGGGACAAGAACTTCCAGCAGTTTCTCTTCCAAAATGTAGATTTCTCACTCACACCCTTTTTCCTGCTGAAGAGTGGCCTCTTAACTGGATGATAGTCTATTTGATTTTGTTGACACCTGGCTGAGGCATCAGTTTGCCTTTGGTCTTTGAGGAACTGGTCTGTGCCTGCTTTTCTAAAATCGGAACATCTCAGTAATGTTCTGTAGTAGAATTTTATAACTTTACATACAATGTTGCCACAAATATTTTATCAGGACAATAATGATCAGCAAATTATGAGTTTTCAAATGATACCTCACAAGGCATACTCTGTACAAAATGTATCATAGTCTTGTAAAAGGGGTGAACATAAGAGTACAGATTGTCACACTGAGTAAATTTCAAACACTGAAAATAAATTACCATTAAAACAAAGTTATATACTAAAATGTGTTCCGGTACGGCCTGACCCACAGCCCACTGCAGTCAATGGGACTCTGACTGTGGACTCCAATGGGTTTTGCATCACGCCCACAGCCTGGAAAACTACTATTTCAAGGCAACTGTTAGATTTGTACAACTTCTTTATATGGTTGCACATCATTTTTACAAAGTCCATCATTTCAGCCATACAAAGAAGCCTGTAAATCTGATTATTTATATTTAAAATGTTAATTCATTGTTTACGGATAAAAAAACCTTTTTAAATCCAAGTCGCTGTAGCTTGCATTAACTTTGCAGGGAAATGCACCAACTCAACAACTCCGAGGATCTAGCTCACACTGTGGAATCAGACTCAGGAGTCGGGGGGTGGGGGGGAGGAGGGCGAAGGGATGCTTTTCTAAATTATCTTGTCAGTTTTAATTGACAAACTCCTTTTTTAATCAGTCAATTTTTGAAGGTTATTTCCAAATTAACAATGGCTTTTAATGGCCATCACCCCAAGATGTTAAATTACTTTTCTTTCATTTTGGCAATGGACATACAACTCATCATGAGAGTCTAGCCATCACAATTCAGCATTCAGTACAGATACAAAAGATGGCAAGAAAAAACGGCTGACCATAGAGGTTTTTATAGGATCTTCCAGAAAAAACATCTTCCTTGACATTATTTGACACAACTCTCTTACCTGTAATATCTGGATTGAAGGTAAGTTGAACACACAGCCTTAGACACGTGACTAGCTGAACCAAAGTCTATGACCTTGACCCTGTATGGTTGTCGGGATGGGTCTACCAACATGATGTTCTCTGGCTTGAGATCTGCGTGAATCAGTCCCAAGCTTTTCAGCTTCATTAGGGCTGTTGCTACCTGCTGGAGGATTGGCCGGATATACTTAAGGGGCAAAGGACTGAATTTGTTTTGCTTTAGAAAATCATAGAGGTTCTGCTCCAACATTTCAAAGACCAAGCAAGTGTGATTTTTGTGCTGGAAGCACTCATAGGCTCGGACAAAGTTGTAGTCATCTGCACTTTCCGTACTCAACCGGGCCAGGATGCTCACTTCAATCTGACCTTGTCGGGCATAGGAAGGATGGTTCTTCAGGATCTTGATAGCTACAATCTCATTAGTGCCACGTTTCCAGCATTTGACCACTTGCCCAAAGGTTCCGCGGCCAAGAAATTCTAATACTTCATATGTGTTGGTCATAGAACACAGCACTTCATGTTGTACCAGCTGGTAATCCCCTTCGCTGTTGGAGCCACTGTTTTTGGATGTGGCAGTGGATGTGGTGGCAGTAGCTACTGTGGCCCCACTGGCATTGTTCTGAATCATTGGTGGATGCTCTTCAATTATCTGCACACTGCTTGTGTTCTCAATTTCCTCACTCTTGCGCTTAAGTCCACATTTTTGGTAGGTGTCCAGAAGGCTCACAGTGCTTCGACGCATCAGGTTGTGAGGTCCTCCCAATGCTTGCCCAGACACTGCAACGACACCAGAAGTGCTGCTGGCAGATGTCACCACGATGTGCCCCGTGCTTGCTGGAAAGATGATGGTCTGTTCGTAAGGGATACTGGGGTTGGGAATCTGGAGGGAGGCGTTGACTGCTGCTGCCGCCGCTTGGGAGGACTGCACGTTCTTGGTCTGGCTGTAGACTTTGCTATGTGTGCCGTACCCAGTCATATCCCAGTTAGAACTCGGTTCCACTTTCAGTTTCTTCACACTACAGAAGGCACTTGACTGAAGGGTGTGAGGGGAGAAAACTTGCACATGCGAGGCCATACCTGCAAGATAAGATTTAAAGAAACAACAGTGTCAAGATTTCTTCCCCAGCTTTTTATTCATTTCAGTTGCAATAAGGGAAAATGGAATGATGGGGAGGGAAACCTCAGGAACAGCTAGAGAATGACCAGGCTCTTACAGACCGAGAGACGTATCCATTGCAAATAAAGTGCAGTACAGTAAAACAAAGAGTCAGCACTAACTGAATCATATATATTAATAGTGACCATTAGTCTCCCTCTCTCTTTTTTTAATATCAGTAATCTAAGGATTAGGTTTACCTTTTGCGACTAAACATCCTTCTGGTCCCATTGTCTCCAGCAACAACTTAGGGCTTGTCTACACTTACCGGGGGATGATACATGGCAATCGATGCATCAGCAGTCGATTTAGCGGGTCTAGTGAAGAGCCGCTAAATCAACCGCAGATTACTCTCCCATCGATTCCTGTACTCCACCTGAACGAGAAGCACAAGGGGAGTTGACGGGAGAGCATCTCCTGTCGACATAGCATAGTGTGGACCCCGTGGTAAGTAGATCTAAATACGTCGACTTCAGTTACATTATTCATGTAGCTGAAGTTGTGTAACCTAGATCAATCTCTTCCCCGCCCCCCGTAGTATAGACAAGGCCTTGACATTGACGGAGAGATGGTGTAGTGGGATACTGAAATAGTCTTTTACCTCTGCAGACCAAAGTCCAATCCCTGATGTATGTCATACATGACATCGTTTGGGTGGGGTCTCATTCAAGTCCTCTTTCTGTACACATAAAACCACTGTATAATTCATGTTTTCTGCTCAGTAGAAGTCCAGGACGGGAATAGGAAGAGGTGTTGAAAGTCAGAATTGAGGTGTGCTGACAGAGAAGTTTGTGGACCCAGGGACTGGAATAGCTGGTGATGTTTCAAGTCATAATTGAAGTCCCTTGCCAGAACTGTATGTGGGAATCTTGCATAACGCTTGTCAGCATTTATGGATAGTGAAAACAGGTATTATGCAAAGATTAGCCCTAGCTCCTGCTATCAGTTCCCTTGGTTTCATAAATCACGATGGGCCACATTTTTCCATTCACATTCATAGTGAGTAGTACCATAGCTGGAAAGTAGATCCTGCTGAAAGTTAAAAGGACAATTCTTGGAATAAGGTAACATTTGGCATGAGTAAGAGAGCAGCAGAATCTAGCTCTAAATTAATGCAAAATTTTAAAAAAGACATAAATTATTTTCCTGCAATCTTTTTCTTTGAATCTAAAAATGTTAACAGTCTATAGATATTTATACAAACAACAAAACAGAACTAATTACCCAGGTACTTAAAAAAATCCAAGCAAAACCTTGTGGTTAGAAAGGCACAAATGTGGGAACCCACCAGAGATCCATAGAAGGTGGAAGACCAAGTACAGAACTTCTCCCAGGTTTCTCCTCCCAGTGTAGAGACTATAGGGCTGGCAAGAAGAATTAGTGAATCGCACAAAGCTGAGTGTGGATTTGTATTTAAGAAGCCGACACTAGGAGTGAGTTAAGGCAGAAAGCCATGCCCTTTTTCAGCAAGCGTTGCAAATCTTTGTTTTGTAATAAACCCCAAGACTGACAGGGGAGGGGGAAAAAAACAGTATTCTGATCTTCCACCATCACTGAATTTTTAAGAGAAAACATACCTTGACTTGTTTTCAATTTAAAAGGAAAATATTTGAAGGCTGAATGTTTCATTAACAAAAATACAACAAAATCAACACATACACAGATGACCTGAAGCATCCTCCCAGGCAGGGGGGAATTAAGAGTGCACAATGCTCAGCTTTTTTTCCTCATAATTGCTGAGAGAAACCAGCTCTCTTCTAGCCCATTCCCAGGTGTGTTGCTATGTTCTAAAATCCTTTTATGTTTGTGTGTGTGTATATATATATATATATATGTAGCTACATATATAGTTACTTCCTAGTTTCAAAGCTGATTAGCACAGAGAAAAGAACTCAGTTAAGCAAACACATACACAAATCTTTCAGTTAATTCCCAGGAGCCAGAAACCAGGAACCTCTTATGAAATAGCTGAGGTGAGCTGAAAGTGCATTCGGTGTAATTGCATGTAAATCACCAGCACGCAGAGGTGAAAGTGGGCTGGTACGGTGTACCGGTAAGAAGTGGCCGCTGGTACAGGCCGGTATACAGCCAACGTTAAGGCCCCCGCCCTCCCAAAGGGTTGGCTGGGGGAGGCTGACCCACAGACCTGTCCCTTCCGCCCGAGGCCCTGCCCCTTCGGCCCAAGGCCCTGTCCCTTCTGAGGCCCAGGGCCAGGCCCCCGTACTAGTAAGACTTTTAAGTTACTTCCACCCCTGCTAGCAGGCTGAGCACTCCACTTTGCTCCAGAATCCCTCTATTCAGCCCTGCTGCCCCAAGCAGCTTTTAAAGATAGAGCAGAGTCAAAGAAACACGTAATCAGGACAAGGGGAACACCCACCCCAACACCAAAACCTGCTGTGTAAAGCTCCTGTAACCTCCAGCGATGAAGCAGTACAGATTGCTCTAGTCTACCGATGTGACCCCTAGCTTTAATGTGATTTTCTACACTGTTTGCTGACACTTGTATAAAAAAAAAAACAACCTCCAAAGTCCCTGTTACTCAGTCTCCTGGGATCTTTCAACCCTTCTCCCACAGCGCCTGCTTTCCTCCCTACTTTCCACAGGGTGACAATGTTGCTATGAATGACTTAGCCTGTGGTACGCAATGAGCTCAGAGAACTGCAGCAAAATTACTCAACTTGTCATCCTGGACACCAATATCATATGTGAGGCAGAGGCGATGTTTGTTTTTCCACTAATTAAAAAGCGTCACAGTGTTCATTCTAGTAGTGACCTTTCTGGGGTAGTGGGGTGGTTGGATGCATGTTTTCCCCTGGGACATGAATAATAAAGCAGAGGTAATTGGTAACATATTGTGGATCTAGTAGAGGTGTAATTTATAGCTTTATGGCTTTCATTCCAGTGTGCTTGCTTACCATCCCTAAGGTTAAAAAACCTGACACAAAAAAGGAGAGAGAGCCATAAGAGATAGCTCTAAAAATAACTTTAAATGATCTAGTCACCCCAAAATTAAAGCCACCGATACACAGCGCAACAGCTGTAATTATCTAGGTCAGTGGTTCTCAACTTTTTTGGGCTCAGGAACCATTGGGGCCTCTCATAACCCAGAGAATAGCTTTAGTGCAAAAAAAAATTTCGCTTACTAACTATTTCTTACCCACGATAAATAATATACACATTGATGTAATAAATGCTACACAAGTCCACCGTGTGTACTATAGTGGCATCTCCTATCCCTATCCTGCAGGGCTGTCTGGGCTCAGCTCCCTGCTCCAAACATTGCAACCTCTAGGGTCACAGTGCCACTCAGGTTTGGCCTGGTGGATGGGGAGTCCCCAGGCCAAATTTATGTGAGTGGTGCTGTGACCTGCCCTGCCACATGGGGCACAGAGCTACTCACTCCAATTTGAACCTTCCCCCCCACCCCCGCGTAGCGAGTGAAGGACCCGACGCCAAAGGGCTGCTGGAGACCCAGAGCGCCTCCAGGTGAGCCTTTTTTTATTTCCGCTCCCCCTGTTTTTTCCACCTTGCTATGCCACTGCCATCATCATGATGGAGGGACAGCTGGGCCAAACCTGAGCAGCACTGTGACCCTCTGCACCAGGTTGCAACACCTGAAGCAGGGAGCTGAGCCCAACCAGCCCCAAGAGACTGGAGCTGCAGGAGTAGTGTGGGGTGTGTTCTATAAGCCCCATGGGCCTCCCTTTTCCCAGGGCAGGACCCGACACCTAGGGTGATCAGATGTCCCGATTTTATAGGGACAGTCCAGATATTTGGGGCTTTTTCTTACATAGATATCTATTACCCCCCACCCTCTGTCTCAATTTTTCACACTTGCTATCTGGTCATTTTACTGACACCCCACCCCCAGGACTCCCATGGAACCCTTTGACAAATTCTGGTGAGCCAATTCTGGGTTGTGACCCATGGGTTCAGAAACCCTGATCTAGGTGCTACCGTAATGAATAGCCATCATTAAGGGCCGGATCCCCAGTCAGTGTAAATTGGCATATGCCATTTTACATCCTCTGAGGATCTGTCCTGATACCAACCAGGATCAGCGGTCACTGAAAAATTGCTGATGTCAGATCACTGTCTATGCCCCTTAGTGAAATAAGTTGGTGGTCTCAGTCCCGTTTTCCTGGAGACAGATCCACATTTAAAAATCCCTCTGCACCAGACACCCTTCTTTGTAGTCTCTACAGAGAGAACAAACACAGAATGAGCATAAAGACTGAACTATCCTGTCACCACAAGAACACATCCCTCTGATAAAGGCTGTGGACAAAGAACTGTGGCTGCCTACACTGTACTTGCCTTCTGGCTAAACAGAGGGCTTTGAACTCTAGCATTGTCAGTCCAGCACCTTTCACTCTCCATGAGGCACAACATTCACTAGAACAGTGGCTTGAGAGACTACTGTACCCCTTTCAGGAGTCTTATTTGTCTTGCATACTCCCAAGTTTCACCTCACTTAATAACTACTTGCTTGCAAAATCAGACATAAAAATACAGAAGTGTCACAGCACACTATTACTGACAAATTGCTTACTTTCTCATTTTTACCATATAATTATTAAATAAATCAACTGGAATATAAATATTGTACTTACATTTCAGTGCACAGTATATAGAGCAGTATGAACAAGTCACTGTATGAAATTTTAGTTTGTACTGACTTTGCTAGTGCTTTTATGTAGCTTGTAAAATTAGGCAAATATCTAGATGAGTTGCTGTATCCCCTGGAAGACCTCTGCGTACCCCTGATTGAGAACCACTGCCCTAGAAGAGTTTTTCTTTTAAAAGAAATATTAAATCTCCCTCCCTTTGCTGAGATCATTTTTTTCACAGCTGATATTTTGGGGGCACATGGCCTAAGGAGAACGGCTTGAGTAGCTGCTCAATGTAGTTGGTGCCAAGAAATTATAGTCTGACTGACAGCCCAGGGGTGGGAAAGAGAGAGTTTCTGCAGCAAAGTAATTTTTATTGTAATGCTGTCTGCATGTCTAATTTGAGAGAAACGCAAACCCAAAATGTTTGGAAGATGCTAAAAAACTGTGGTGATGATGGTGGGTGTTTCCTTAAGATCTCTGCTCAATTACAATATTAATAATACAAAACATGAATAGGGGCAGGCCCTGTGGTTATTGCTCTCTAGTTCCATGTTAGAGACCGGATTATGATTCACAGTTCCAACCTCTTAGTTCCTTAGGTTGACAAAAGCTAGAAGCATGTAAAGGAAGCAACAAACCTATGCTGCTATGTGGTGACCGCACCCCCAGCCCAGCTCAATCTATATATGACATTGATGTGCTCTGAACATCCCACACAACCTTTCTCTGCTGGAGAAATGTCATCATTCCATGGGTCATCAAGAGACTGAAAGGCTATAAACTGTTGAAATAGGAAAATAGGATATTATACTTCATAGAACATGAGTTCTCAAACTGCAGCCCATAGACTTGCAAAGACTTCCTGAGAGTGGCTGCACCACTATAATTGCCTTTGTGTCTCTCCTCTAAATTCACTTCAGACAAGGATCCTGCCAATATGGTGCCACCTCTAATTGCTGAAGGGGATTTAGGATGCAGCTGGGGACCAGCCTTTCTCACACTTTCCAGGCAGGAACAGGAAAGGGAAGAGTTAAGAAGCAGCCTTTTTCTCCCACAGCACAGAATTGGCAGCCATGTTTACAGGGCTTTCTGGCTACCTTGAGGTTAGCCTCGGGAGCTCCACCTGTGTTCGCAGAAGCTTTGTCTTGACTAGGAAAAGTGATCGCCTTTAGGTTGGGCTTACCTAACACACACAAACTAAGCCTGATCTAAATGTGGCCTTTTTCGAAGCATAGATGCAGGGTAACTCCGTCACTCCATTTACATGGTCAAGAGGTAGCCAGGACTCTGGAATATAAAAACAACCCCTGGAAAATCAATATCTGGTTTCACTTGTGCATATTGGGTCACGACTGTGAGAGTTTTAGTTAGTCGTATGCAGAAATGAGGTCAGATAGGATGCATTAAATAAAGCTGATAGTTCTTTCCTTTAATAATGAGTTTTAGTGTAGTCATTTAAGGCCCTCACGCAATAGATAGTAACTGGATTTAATGGGGACTGCTCTGTCCTTGATATGAGTCGTGTAACTCCCCCTAGCATTAACAGGAGTTAACGTATGTAGAGTGCACTGAGGGGACAATTCTAAAACTAATTAAAGGGCTTTAGTTGAAAGATTTGAGTCTCAACCACTCCTCCTTACCCAGCCTTCACTAAATAGTAATTTCTAATTCAGACAGCATTTTCCTTCATACATACACAAATCATAGACCTGCCTCTGTATAGTTCATATCAAATCCAATAAGTTCCAGAGAAGCAAACAGGGGAAAAATCACAGCTCCTCCTCCCCAAACCTCTCCCCAAATTGCAAGAATTACAGCTGGTAGTTAAACAAGGAACAATTTGAAAGACACTGCTGTTTTTCCTCTCTATTTGTTGTACTGACAGCTTATGTATAATGAGGACCTTAGGGGTGGCAAGAGACTAAGACCCTGCCCTGTATTAACCAGGCAATAAGACCTTCTGCAATACCTGCAGAGCTGTTGACTCACTGAAACCAGAGGCTGCTGACTGCAGAGAGAACAACAGTGTCTGTTTGAAAAATACTGTTGAAAGTGCATGGCTTGTGTATAGCATATAACTGATGCACCCAAGACACACTTGAAAATAAATATCTTCCAGTTTCCCTGTGGAAGCAGGAGCTAAAATACTCCTTTCTGCGCCTCAGTTAAGAAGGCAGAGAAGGAAGGAACTGCAGGGTATGGAGACTCTGCTGTGTTCTTCTTTAAGGTGGCCTGCCTCTGCATGGTCTTATTTGTGAGACATGTCTCCTGGTGCTGCTAAGCTTTGAAAACCACCTGTCCAAAATGAGGCCATATGAACGCCCTGCCCTGAAGCAATGAATGTTTGGAGCCAAACACAAAGGGCAGTGTGGTTCTCAGCTGTCTCAGCTCCTTCTCCCTGGCTAGCTGAGGGTGTCAGGACCTTCACTCCACGTCCACATCCTTCATTTGGTTTTTTAGATCATGCTTTCCTGTGTCATCAACAGTAGTTAGCAACAGTAGTGGTAGTTTTCTTAGTGTTTAGATCATTTTTAAAAGAGTTTATTTACCCTATAGAGTCTATAAGCTGCACCATCACACAGTTATATTCCCAGATAAGCTATTGCATAGTTCTAGGATCGTGTGTCTGATCAAGACCGTACAGGCACAGAAATAGCTATATAGACTCATGGAATCACAGAAATGTAGGGCTGGAAGGGACCTCGACAGATCACATAATCCAGCCCCCTGCACTGAGGCAGGACCAAGTAAACCTAGACCTGACAGGCATTGGTCCAACAGGCATTTGTTTTTCGCCTTCCTCTGTAGCATGGGGCTCGGGTCACTTGCTGGAGGATTCTCTGCTCCTTGAAGTCTTTAAACCATGATTTGAGGACTTCAATAGCTCAGACATAGGTGAGAGGTTTTTTGCAGGAGTGGTGGGTGAAATTCTGTGGCCTGCGTTGTGCAGGAGGTCAGACTAGATGACCATAATGGTCCCTTCTGACCTAAATATCTATGAATCTATGAACCTGTTCTTAAAAACCTCCAGTGACCTGGATTCCAAAACCTCCCTGGGAAGCCTGTTCCAGAGCTGAACTACCCTGATAGCTAGAAAGTTTTTCCTAATATCTAACCTAAATCTCCCTTGCTGCAAATTAAGCCCTTTACTTCTTGTCCTATCTTCAGTGGACATGGAGAGCAATTGATCAACATCCTCTTTATGACAGCCCTTCACATATTTGGAGACTGTTATCAGGTTCCCCCTCAGTCTTCTTTTCTCAAAACTAAATATGCCCAGGTTTTTTAACCTTTCCTCATAGGTCAGGTTTTCTGAACCTTTTATCATTTTTGTTGGTCTCCTCTGAACTCTCTCCAATTTGTCCACACATCTTTCCAGTGCTGAGTAGAGCAGTACAATTACTCCCCGTGTCTTCCCTACGACACTCCTGCTAATACACCCCAGAATAATATTAGCCTTTTTGGCAACTGCATTGAATTGTTGACTCATATTCAATTTGTGATCCGCTATAACCCCCAGATCCTTTTCAGCAGTCCTACTGCTTAGCCAATTATTACCCATTTTGTAGTTGCATTTGATTTTTCCTTGCTAAGTGTAGTACTTTGCACTTGTCTTTATTGACTTTCATCTTATTGATTTCAGAACAAATCTCAAATTTGTCAAGGTCATTTGAATTCTAATCCTGTCCTCCAAAGTTCTCACAACCCCTCACAGCCTGGTGTCCTCTGAAAATTTTATAAGCACACGCTACACTTCATTACCAAATCATTAATGAAAATATTGAATAGTTCTGGACCCAAGACAGACCCCAGCAGGACCCTACTAAATACAGCCTCCCAGTTTGACAGGGAAGCATTGATAACTACTCTTTGACTATGTTTTTCAGCCAGTTGTGCCCATCTTATAGTTAGGGCCCTACCAAATTCACGGTCCATTTTGGGCAATTTCACTGTTATAGGATTTTTAAAATCATAAATATCATTATTTCAGATATTTAAATCTAAAATTTCACAGGGTTGTAACTATAGGGGTTCTGACCCAAAAGGAGGATGTGTGGAGGTCACAAGGTTATTGAAGGGGGGTCACAGTATTGCCACCCTTACTTCTGTGCTGCTGTTGGCGGGGCGCTGCCTTCAGAGCTGGGCTCCTAGTAAGCAGCCGCGGCTCTCCAGCCACCCAGCTCTGAACGCAGCACAGAAGCAGGGCAGCAAATCTGCATCCCTCCTACGATAACCTTACAATCCCCCCACCACCTGCTTTTGGGTTGGGACCTCCAGTTTGAGAAACGCTGGTCTCCCCCATGAAATCTGTGTAGTATAGGGTAAAAGTACACAAAAGACCAGATGACACATTTTTCACAGCCGTGAATTTGGTAGGGCCCTACTTATAGTAATTTGCACCTACCTCACAGTAATTTCATCTAGACCACATTTCCCGAGTTTGCTTATGAGAATGTCATGTGGGACTGTGTCAGAAGCCTTATTGACATCAAGCTATATCACATCTACAGCTTCCCCCCATTCATTAGGCCAGTAACCCTGTCAAAGAAGGAAATTAGGTTAGTTTGTCAATCTTCATAAATCCATGTTGGCTATTATTTATTATCCTGTTATCCTCTAGTGCTTACAAACTGATTGTTTAGTAACAGATTGTTCCAGTACCTTTCCAGGTATTGAAGTCAAGCTGGTTGGTCTATAATTCCCTGGGTCCTCTTTGTTCCCTTTTCTAAAGATAGGTACTATGTTTGCCCTTCTCCAGTCCTATGGGACCTCACTTGTTCTCCATGAGTTCTCACAGATAATCGTTAAGGAATCTGAGATTGCTTCAGAGTACCTAGGATGAATTTCATCAGGCCCTAATGACATGAATATATCTAACTTGCACACACAGACACACACACACACACATACTGTACCAGAACAAAAACAATCTCACTAAGATGCTGCAGTTAGGAAAGTCAGGAAATGCTGTTATGATTCCAAAAACAACCGTAACCCTGCCCCCTTCCTACTGCCTCTGACCTACACCTGTGTATCAGTGACATACTTACACCCATACACCGGACTTCTCCTGCATTTACAGTATGAGCAATATACACCCCCAAACTGTCCCACACTCTGCTTACTAATGTATGAAACATCCACCTTTGGTGTAACTACTGCTAAATACTTACCTGTAACTACTAATTATAAGCCACCCACCCAACCACAGACACGCCTCCAGTTCACCATTCCTCCGCCTCATCTACACTGTTTCACATTTTTCTTTCCATACATATGCCAAAAATCTGTCCCTACCATAGCAAACCTTTCCTCTAGAGTCAAGAGACCACATTTGTCACATCCTATCATCTAATTACAATTCACAAACAATACACTCCAAGCCACAAAGCCCAAACTATCCTATCTATCCTCTATATACACTAGAAAATCACTATTTGTATTCATCCTCCTGATGTGGTCCAGGTACCCAAGATCCAAAGTATTAAGGCCAAGCTCTTTTGACATCCTCTTGATCTAGGCACTTAACATAGAATCCCAGGGGCAGATCAATATATTTATATTTGGAAACTTAACTATAACTTAGCAAAGAATTGTGTTTTGAGAATTTCTTGGGGGTTTTCCCGCTTCATATTTGAATTGTTGCAATGGAAACAAATCTTATATATTTCTTAAGTAAATTATGGGGCCATGTTTCTGTTTCACATGTTATTTAATTAGTAATGTAAAACCTGAGGATGACGGTTAAATCAGATGCCTCACCAGAGTCTCTGCTACCTAATTACTTCTCTGCAGACTCTCCAACCATTTGACCTTCCAGAGACTTCTAGCTCTTGGTGTGGGAAAACTGACAAGGGCCTAACATTCAGAGATGCACTCCCAGGACCTCTGGACATACCTTAACTATTTAGATACCGTCTTAGGGACAGGAGCTTGGCAGTGTGGATAATGGAAAATTATAAGAAGTCATCTCACCTTCCTTTCCTCAGTCTGCCTTAAATATTATTGAAAGTGAAGTAAAAGAAGTAAAAAGTTATGCCATTGACAAAATGGAGCTAGATTCTGGCAAGCCAGTCCTCTTCATCAGACCTGTCAAGAATGGCAGCAAGACCATCACCTCTGAGGAAATCATGAAAATTCTGTGGAAATCCACCAAGTCATCAAAGTGCTCGTCAGACAAATAGAAGATATCTGGGAGTCCACTGTGCCTGAGGCAGGTCTCGATGACTTAACAATGAAAAAGTCTTGCCATATTTATCTTGCTGAGCAAAAACCTCTAGAGCCAGGGTAGGAAGCCACCGGCTCTTGTGATGACTTCCGGAGCTAGGCACTTAGCAGAATCCCAGGATCAGGCGAAGATGAAGCACGGTAAAGAATGAGGGGACAACAGCAGCAGAAAGCAATCAAGATCTACAAAGGGGTGTGGAGAGCCTCACACAAACAGCTTAGTGCAAAGACATTTTAGAAAAGCATATCTCAGTGAAGTCAGGAACCAGTGCTGCCACCAAACATTGGGATTTCCAAGGTCCTAAGGGGGAGACGAGAGACTCCCCTTAGCACAGATAGTGTGGGAAGGGGGAATGTTGCCGATCCAAACAGACTCGTAATTGTGACAGACAGAAACTCTGTTTTGAAGCTTTATTGTCATATCTCTTGGAGTGCGCTGATAAAAGTCTCAATGAGGGTGTTTTGTTCAAGAGTTTCAGCTTTCAGTTTCATAATGAGAAGACAAGGCAGAGCATGGAAGCTTAAACATTACCCAGCTGGGGGATGGATTGGCAGTTTTAATCTGCTGATATCCTGAAGACAAGGTACGTACTGTACATAGGGTTAGGAGTGCAGTATTCCCTACAGAAGAATCCTTGCATAGCACTGGCTTTCTATGTAGCCTTGAACAAGTCACTTAACCTGTCTGCCTCAGTTTCCCATCTTCAAAACAGGGTTAACAGTACTAACCTATCTCACTGGGAGGTTATGATCCTTAATTATTTTATGGTCTAGATTCATACAAATTGCACCAGCTGGTCCCCCTCTTGGCCCATGAGAGGAGATTGATCTGGAGGAAAGAGTCCCTTTGGTTTCCATCAGGAGCTCCAGAAGAGTCTACACAGGGGATGAACTGCATCAGTGCATCCCTCTTCTGTCCTGCCCATGCCTCCTCCCTTGCCTAGCACTGACACATTTTTGTGCTTCTGGAGTCCTCACTGGAAGGGATGTAGTGGCTACTTTCCCCACCACAGCCTCCTCACCTGGTGACTTTCCACATGTAAAGCCCACCCCTAACAGTAGTGAAACCACAGCACTTCCCGTGTGCCACTGTCAACAGCAGGAACCCTTGCTTAAAGCAAGTTGTGGGCAGTTTTCTGCAGTCCCTGTCTGAGCCTCTTATGCTCAGGAGTTTTAAGTGTTTCATTTGCAAAGAGGCCATTGCGTGACAGTCAGCGCTTCATTTTTTATGAGATCTGAACCTCATATCAGCCACTAGCTGGGCTGAAAAGGTCAGTTTGCTGATTTGCGAGTCCCTCCCTTCAGTTTGTTTCCATCAGGAAATAGACCTGGTGGAGAGAGACAAGCCTCTGGATAAGGTTAGTACGATAAACAGGAACCTGGCTTCAGGGGCATGGATTACTCTGCAGGGGGAAAACACTGCTTCAAGCCTGCTACACATATCTCAGACGATTCTGAGAGAAAGAGAGACTTTTAACTGTCACATGATCAGGGTTAACTTAATTGTATCAACACCTCACGGCTAAATAAGAGCTGCTAAATACAAGCCTTACTACAATCCCTCACAAAGAATCTCCAGCTAAATACAGGATACTTTAGGAAGCTAAGGATGAGAACCCATCAGGTTAGTCAACTTGCTTTCATTTTAAGTAATAAAAAAAGAATGCTATAAATGCACACGCACACAAAATAGCCCTTTGGCTCCACAGGGAAACACCTGTCTAAACTGCGATTTTCTCCTTCTCCTTCCATTTTCTTAGCCTTTATCCTACACAAAAAACAAAAACAAAAAAAACCCTGTGCAGTGAAAATTATGGCCAAATCCTCAGCAATCTCCTTTGTTTTGATTTGTCTTTTAAGGTGACTGTTGCAAGACTGTCAGGCCCAAAAGGGTTGGAGATGAGAAGGGAGAGGGCCTGGAGAACTCAGAACTAGAGCTGGGGCTGAATAACAAAATTCAGAGTCAGGCCAGATCCAAACATCCCCAACATTCTGGGGGCTTAGGATCCAGGATTTTGATTAGGGTCCTTTTCTCCTTAAAACACAGCTGAAAAGAGGGCCCTACCGGAAGATTCCACGTAACTAAACGATCCCCAAAATTCCTTCTCCCATCAGAGTGTGTTGAGCAGTTTAAGGGAGACTGGAAGGATGGTGAGGTGAAACACTCTAAGTGAGAACATTACACACTGCTATAGGCAAAGAGAACATCTTTGGGTGCCCCTATTAATGTGTGATACAGACCATCCCAATTGTTTATTTTCTTTTAGGTAATGTAAGCTCTCTCTCTCTCTCTTGCCCATATACTTGCAGAGCCATGGGATGTGCCACTGCATGCAATGACATCTCTTTTCCAGAAAGAAATGACAAACTCTTCAGCCAAACAGAGCAATCCCATCAGATTAACTTCTAGTCACAAGCAAATACAAGCCTCCTACCCCCTCCCTGCTTGTATACTCCTAGTGAAACTGGACCTGTATCCTTTGGTATGTACTGATGGGTTTCCAAATATCTTCACCACTGCTCTGTTTGAAATAAGATACTGTAGGGCATCTGTCACTTCGGGTTCAGCGTGGAGGACAATCCTGTCTAACTGAGGGGGATGAACTGGATGATCCAGGAAGCTCTTTCTAGCCCTAAAAGAAAACCCGAGTTGGGGCTGGGGATGAACTAAAGGACGGATTTCATGGCTGTGAAGAGGAAACATCCAGAAGATCACGAAAGGATAACTGACTTGAGGAGAAAGGATATAAGACCCTCGAGTGTGATGAAGCAGCTCAGTAAAAGCTGTTCAGGGAGACTAGTAAGTACTACCACTCAAATCTCTGAAGGAAAAGAAAGCAGAGGAAGGGAAGTCATTAAGAGAAAGAAAATAGTAAAATCCTTCACCTGAACTCTCTGGCTGCCATCAATCTGCACACCAGGTTTCTCTTTCATGCAGTTTATATTTATTGACATATTTATTTCCTCATTTCTATTCTGCTTAATGCCATGGCAGCTAGACCACTTCCATTATAGAAACTATTACACAAAATAAAAGGAAGAAAGCAAAAGCAGAAAATCAAGTGCTATGCAAAATACTGACCTTTTACAGCTTGCCTTGAAGGTTACAAAACTCAGGCTCTGATGGGCTACCAAGGGGAGTGAATTCCCAAAAGCAAGGCCCCCAGCTGAGAAAGCCTTGCTGGCAGACATGGGGTATTCATACTTTATGGACCAACAGCAAGCGTTTTAACAGCCTCAATGGGGTGTAGTGTGAGAGACCACCTCTCAAATAAACAAGCCCCAAAAATCAGGGCTTCAACACCAACACCTCGAACTGCACTCAGAATGGAACAAGAACCCAGTGCAGGGACCTGCGCACTACTCAAGCAATGGGCAACTGCATTCTTTACTAGTTTCTATGTGGTGTTCATGGGTAGAGACCAAGTACAGCACTCAAGCCTAGAGATTCATAGATTATAAGGCCAGAAGGGACCACTGTGATCATCTAGTCTGACCTCCTGACAACACAGGCCATAATGAAAGCATTGACGATCGACTCCTGCGAAATCCATGTTAGAAAGGATTAGCCATAGTCCCCTGGCCAGCTGTAGATGATGAAAGGCACAACAGGTCACCACTCTCATCTGAGAAACCAGGAGCAGTGATGGATCCAACGTGACCCCTTTAAACAACAGGTGGGCATACACCATCAGTAGATGGGGCAGACACTTACTACACCCATTCCTCTAATGCTTATCCCTTTCAACAAGCATCAGTTCAGTATTATCCTACTTGAGTGGCAGCCATCCCCCTTTCATCCAGAACCCCTCTCTCTTTCAGACATTGGAAGAATAATGAAGTTGTAGTATCTAGGCTTGATGAATAACAGACAAAGAGCTAAATATAATCAGCATATTAGTGACACTGCACCCAAACTGTCCCACAGTCTCACCCAATGGCTTCATATAAACGTTAAACAGGAAGGGTGACAAGACTGAACCCCGCAGAACCCCACTCCCATCTTTTGGAAGCCTTTTGGGAGGACCAGCCATTGCCCAGCACCACTCTTTAGGATTTTTCTGACAAGGAAGAACAAACCCACTGAAAAGCCAGATCATCCACTCCCACAAGATCCTGCAGACAAGTTAACAACACTTCATATATCAAAAGCTACTGAGAGATCTAATAGAATTTTGGACGTCCTACCTTTGCCTACCACAAGAATGACATGCGAGAGAAACCATCGGGGTAGTCCCGTCTTTGTTGCTATGGTGAGCATGAGAACCCAAGTAAATGCACAAAGACGGAGATTTTCAAAAGAGCCCTTAGGGATTTGGGAGCTAAAATCCCATTGACTTTCAACAAGATTTGTACAGTCAAAACCCATGGGTGCTTTTGAAACTCTCTCCCCAGATGTGACAATCCAGGTGGACACAGATCAAGATGAACTAAGCAACCAGGTCCAACAAGAACTCAGCAAATTAGAAAGGCATTCCACTGAGCTGAGGTCTGCACACAGTCAAAATCCCAAATTCATTTTATTCCAGGATGGACACACTCCTTGGGTTTGGGCAGAGCAGCCACACTGGACTGAGATGAGTCATGACAGGACCAGCAGAGTCATACAGCCAAGGCTTGGAAATATCCACATGATTAAAATGTGGATGATGTCAGTCTTCTTAGCAACCAGTCATGCATTAACCAGGAGGAGCTGAAGGTTGGCATCACTGCTAGCCATTACCTCATCCTGCTGAGGTAGGACCTGATCTTGTGGTCCCTTCTGGTCTTAAACTCTATGACTCTATGAGCTCAGAAGAAACCAACAGGATAGATAACAAGCACTGGCCACCTAGTCTGCAGCTGACAAAAGGCCCTTTTCCACCTCGTCTCCCCACACCAGTCAGAACAGCTCCCGACCCCACAAATGGTCTCCTCTTCTGTCCACCAGATCTCTGGCAACTGCTAACCCTTTCTTCACACTTTTACAGACAAAGCACCGATTAATTCCATTTCTCCAGACTGCCATCAAATCTTTATGAAATCGGTTTCAAGTTCAAAATACAACCTTCCTGAGTACAGAGTAATTGTCACCTTTTTGAAAGCACAGGTCTGTGTTTAATTTAGAAGTCTATTGTTTTCAGAACAAAAGTGAACAGGAACAATTGCTTTTGTGCACAGAAGATGTATTTGTCTTACAGACTCTTTTATGATTATTTTAAAAGTTTTGTGAGCGAGTGTAGTGCTCATGAAAAAGGGTGATGGCTAGAACTAGCTTGAGCTGGACATGTTGGGAGCAGATGCTGTGCAAGCTTCCGTCCACCCCACACATACGTCTGACAATGCACTTCTGTTCTGAACATACTATCATGATCCTGACCTGCTATACCACCCTGAGGAGCAGAGGCTGCCAGTCATGACACACTATGTGACAAATTCTATAATGGGTTTGAATGGACTAAGATGAAAATATTTTATTGATTTGGGTTAGGCGTTGATCCTGTAAACACTTATTCACATGCTTATCTTTACTTATCTGTGTAAAGTTAAAAACATATATAAGTGCTTGCAGAATCTGGGGTTTAGACAGTAAGCTCCTCAGGACACAGATCTTGTCTTTATCCATGTTTTGTAAAGAACTCCTTACCTTCATGGAATTTATAGCAAAAATAGAGGGGACTCAAAGATAGGCGATGAGAATGATTTAGAGGCATGGATAATCTCTCATATGAAGAGATTGAAATGATTGTGACTGTTTACCTTGTAGAGGAGGCAAATAATAGGGGACAAGCTGAAACTATACAAAATAATGGATGCTTAGAGAAGGTACCTCTCTAGAGAATGTCTGTTCTCTCTGTGTCATAACAAAAGAATTGGGGGATATTCAGTTGAAGAAAAATTCAAAACTAATAAAAGGAAATATTTTTTCATATAACGCACAGTTGGCCTGTGGAACTCATTGCCACAAGATATCATTGAGACCAAGAGCTCAGGAGACTTCAAAAAAGGAGTGGACATTTATATGGATTATGAAATATCCCATATTGTAATAAATATTAAAAAATAAACAAGTTTTGAAAGTGATATAAACCCTCAAGCTTCTTGACATAAACTAACATCTAACTGTTGAGGGTTAGGAAGACACAGTCCGTGGGGGTAAGTTTAACCCATAACTGCCCACTGCAGGGTTTCTTCTTGTGAAGCATCTAGTGCTGGCCGCTGTCACAGACAGGATACTGAACTAGGAGAACTGATCAGATCTGTTATGGCAAGTCCTAATCTCCAAAGACATTTTCACTTGTTTCAAAAAAGTGAAATTTCTAATCCGTCTTCAGTGGACTTCAGAGCACTAAACCGCTCTGCCTCAGTCCCAAGCATATCTATTGCTTCAAGTGTGCAGTTTACCCTTCTGGTGATTCTAACAGTCTCTGTTAATATAACAGTTTCATTTCTAGGGTCTTTGTTGTATGTGGCATTAAATGATTGATCTGAGGGATTTAATATCTCTTCTTTTCACAGTCTTTTCTGAAAACTGTTGCCACTTCCCAATTTAGGAAAGGAGGAATAAAGAATCTGCCATGCCAGGCCAGACCATTAGTTTATTAAGTTTAGATTGGTATTCTGCATCCTGTAGTGGGCAGTACTTGAAAGATAGTACCCCATAATGTAACTGGCCAGCTACACGTGAAGGGATCGGGCGGAGCCCTTTCTGACCTCCACATGTGACCATCTTAAATCTGAAACACAAGATCATTTATCCCTTTTAAAAACAGCCCCCCACAATATATGATGGACTCAGTGATATCCCACACTAGCAAACCCCACAGGTGACTGTATGTGGTACGAAGCAGAACTGTATTTCCTTTGATTTGTTCTATATTTACCAGTCATTAGTTCCCTGACAGCTTCCCTCTGGAACTTCAGAGGGTCCCTCTCTCAAGCCCACCTCCAGATTTCAGTTGAACTGTGATGCAGCCCTCTCACCGGCTCTCTGTGCCCAGCATCTACAATCTGCTCTCTCTGCAACAGCAGAAAGATACAGGATGTGCTGCATTGTACCGTCTTGTTCCCTGATGCCCTGACAAACTCGTTTTATTTACAAGAAGGAAGATGTCTGAGAGAAAGAAACACAGACATCTCAGTGACTAAAGGACCCAACCTGTCAGGATAGTGTTTAGGCCTTAGGGAAGCTGGATGTCAAAAAGGAGCAGGTGTGACTGGATAGCTAGGCTTTTAAAGGCTTGGTGGAGGAAAGTCTTTAAGTTGTTAACATAAAATAACAATATCCTCCCGGTTCCTGTAGTGACAGATCCCACCTCCATCCTGACACCAAACACAACGTTTCAAAGCAAGACGCTGGAGGTGAAAACCTGACAGGGAAAGTAGCCTGACCCTGAAGCCTCCAGATTTTATACTTTATTCCTCCACGTTGTAAATAAATATGAAATGGATCCTGGCAAGATCAGCAGGCCCCAAAATTGGTGGTTTCTCTCTTTTGTCCATCGGTTCCAAGATACACATCATTCCCTGTGTTATTTTTTTAAAATTTCTAAACCAATGCTTCAAAGCTCTTTCTATTTTAAAAAGTCAGTGGTGGCATCTCATTTTCATAGCAGCCCTACCACGAATGAATATCCAAATCCCAGCTCTCATGAGCAACCCTACAATAACACACCAGACCATGGAGTTTGCTCATCATAACTACAATAGCAAACCAGAGCATGCAGCTCACTGCTCAAAAGCAACCTTACAATAGCATAACAGACTGTGCAACCTCTAACTCGTGTGTATTGCTACAACAACAAACCAGCGTGTGCAACCTCATGCTCACGGCCAGCCCTGCAACAACAAACTAATGTAAACATCCCACCCATTGGGCTGCGTTTTTGCCACGGCTATCAAAGGAGTCAGATGTTTTATCAGTGACATGTTTTATATATATCCCTGGCTTTTGACACTTGGAGACTTTTCCAAGTGGCTGAGTGGGGTAAGGATAAGAGCTGACCTCATCCCACTGAAAACCTTAAGGCCTGCCAAGTTAAAACTTGGGCTGCATAGGGGCTTGTGAGAGATGGAACACTCGTGTCTCGGGCTACTCTTTTGTCACAGAGGATCATGGGATTGCTTGGGGGTGTCTACGGAACACATCTTGGAGCTTATTTAGCTGTTTTAAGAGGTGTCTGCCCAGTGCTGCTCCTCCTGCTGAATTTGTGGAGGCTGAGGCAGGAAAGCAGCACTGCAGGAGCAGCACTGACCTTCTCCTAATCACATTGGGGATGGGGGAAGGGATAGCTCAGTGGTTTGAGCATTGACTTGCTAAACCCAGGGTTGTGAGTTCAATCCTTGAGGGGGCCATTTGGGATCTGGGGCAAAAATTGGGGATTGGTCCTGCTTTGAGCAGAGGGTCTGGACTAGATGACCTCCTGAGGTCCCTTCCAACCCTGATATTCTATGATTCTATGTTCCCGCTCATGCAGCTGTGAGGCTGAGCCAGCCAGCATGGCAATAGCAGTTTAAATGGCTTCCATGCTGTCCCCCACACCCTTTTTGAGCTGTTCCATAAGACCGCCACCCTATCCACACACAGATCCCTCTGCAAAAGCTCATAGGCCACAATCCTGCAAACACTCACAGACACGCCTAACAGTACAGCACAGCACAGTAATTGCAGTAATTGTAGGAAATTAAACGAGCCAACAGACCAAGGGTAAGGGAAAAGGGTAAGTATTCGCGGGACTGGGGCCTTAGACAGCAAATGCTGCAGGTCAGGGACTGTGCTTGTATTTGACAGGATTTTGTATATCCTAAGTTTGTCTCTTTCTCCTGTATAGTCAAACTGCAAACACTTACGCATGTGTTTAACTTTAAGCACAAGTTGTCTTACTGACTTCAATAGGACGCTCAGAGTTAACCACATGCATAAGTGTTTGCAGGATCAGGGCATTAGTCAGCTTCCCCTGTTGTGTGCATGGGTCTTTCACACAGCAACAGGAGAGAGAAAAACATTTACCACAAAAACTGGCAGGTGGGGCTCAGGGACAGGAGTAGCACTTGAAACAACTTTAACTCCCTTTTTGAAATTGAATAGTTTTCAAGTTGATAAATGTCCTCTTTCAGGAACAGAGGAAAGAGACTATGTATGCACAGTAAAACACGTGATCCTCTAAAGCTGTTAAAGAGCCATTGATTTATTCTGGAAAACTTTGAAATGTTTTGTCTATAGAAATGCTGCAAATTCTGCACTTGTTACTCAGGCAAAACTCCCAATGACTCAGCAGGTAGTTTTTCCTGAGTAAAAAATGCAGGATCGGGCCCTTTACCCTGAATTTTCTGATATTATTTTTCCCTCCCCTCACTCTTTATCTTCTGTGATGTGTATAAAACATAGTCTTTGATTTCTGAAAAGTTCATCTGCTCCTGCTGCATATTCCCCACCTGGCATCAAAATCCTCTCTTTATGACACATCGTTTCCACTGCAGTCAATTGTGATATCACAGACAGACCATTGTGACTTCAACTGGAAAATAAGCAGCAGGACCAGATGAACTCTTCAGAAACAAAGATCCTGTTTTCATGTAAATAACCCTCACAGTAGCAAAAAAAAATTAAAAAAAAAAAAGTTATGTGAAGAGAAATACAGAAAATATATGATAAACAGAGTTTTTGCTACACAGAATGTTTTTAAAAGTTCTACAAGAGACACTGAATTATCTTTCATTTTGTTTCCACTGTGTTAAGAAAGCAAACTGGCTTCATCAGCCTTTGGAATATGTATTTACTACCCTTTTTTCATTTGGTTTTTAAGACCTCTGTGTCTTGTCCTTGTCCCAGAGTGAGCAAACACTCTTGCTGTGCAAAAGAAACAGCTCTCAGGAAATAACGTACTGTGTGTTTCCAAATACTTCATAAATCCACAAGCAGCTGGAAATGCTGCCCATGTTTCTACAAGAAATTTTTCATTTAAGTCACTTATTAATGTAACTTTTTAAAAAAACCAACCCCCTCCATCTCGACCCCCATCCAGACATGTACTGAAAAGCAGAGGTTATAACCATAACCAGAGTTAAACTAAAGAAGTACTGTTGCCAGCCTGTTGGATGTTTATGAAAAGGACAGGAAGCAGATCCATTGCAGCCCTACCCATGAGCTTTGACCTGACAGACAATGCACCTGACTAGCACACTAAGATATGTCAGAGTGGATGTTCACAAGATATTTTCAAAGAGGCAGTAATGAAATTATATCTCCTAGATAAGGCCAAGTCCTAGAGAAGTAACATATAGCATTAGGACTTGGATCCTCAAAGGGGGCAAGCTCCCTACCTGCCTTCCAACTTCTGCCTTCAGCCTCTGGAATTTTATTAGCTCTTCAGAAGGAAATAGGAAAGGAGGAAAACACCTTCTTCACTTATGATGCCCAACACCCCTTAGGACTGAACTGTTTACAATAAGCTAATGGTGACCCTGTAGTAATGGTGTGATACACAGGAATGTTACAACGAAGGACTGATAATACCTTACTGACTCCAGGGGCTGCTGTTATAGACTCTGACCCAGATCCACAAAGAGCTTTGGAAGATTAATTCCCATTTAAATCAATGAGAGTTGGATGCTTAAACACCTTTGAGGATCTGGGCCTCTGTTTCTAAATCTGAGTTCTTCAGGCTGATGGGCTTGCTTCAACAGCCTTAACCCAAAAATCCAGCATAGTGTTGCATCTTTAACTCTGCAACAGGAACAAGTTTAAGAATGACCTTGGGTTTTCCTCTCCCAGACAAAGAGAGATCAGGCATTTAGAGTGATTCATTCACACAAGAGTCACCAACCAACTACATACCTGAAGCTTGGGGAGTAGAATTCACCATCTTTCGACACCAGAAAAACCTGAGCTTCCACCTGGTGAGCTAAAGAAGCAGTTCCGCTACTTTAGGTGGTCAATGGAAGTGATAGATACTGAAGCTAGTTTCATTCCAGCAGAGGGCAGCAGTACACAGACACACAAACCCACTCACTATCTCTTGTCATGGAGCTGACCCATGGTCAACCCTTTCTCTGGTAAGAAAGATTCTAACAGACATCTTCTCCCCTTTTCTCCATCTCCAGTGGTTGTACGATGCTGAGAAATGGTCACAGATCTCTTCTGTGAGCCAAAAGGTTGGGGAGGGATGGGGCACTGTTAGAGAAGAACAACCAGAGTTCTCTTGAAGTGGAACACTAGACAACCAGCTTCCACTACCGCATAGTCCTTCCCATACCAATCACCATTCCTTTTTGTAAAAAGAAAAGGAGTACTTGTGGCACCTTAGAGACTAACCAATTTATTTGAAACCATTCATTTTGTTTCTTGGTGGGACCAAACACTGTGGCACTGCACCCCGACTTCCACTCTGGCCACAGGCTGAAACCATCAAGTAAAGTAGTCCCCTGACTGCCAACACATGCATGGGGCTCAGTGATAGGCCCTGAACGGGGAGTGAGGTATTGTGATGCAGTGTCTCAGTGTTCTCGCTAAATATCCAGGTCAATGGGAAGTTCCCAGTACAGTGAGAGATTGTCAGAGGCCTGTGAAAAACAGGGTCCATAGTTTGTTATTCCACTAGTAAAGGGCCTTCCTTCCAATTGCCAGAACAAGTTACATACCAAGTGACGTTCAGAAGCCACAATGGGACATTCTCACGGTCAATTAAATAAAAACTATGCCTGCTTTTATCCCCTTAGATGTTTGCAAATTCCATATCATTCTACTAGTGTGTGCAAGGGTGGGGATGTGCACAGGGGTTCCCATTAAAAAATACTGGTATTGTTGGCTGAAGGGCAACATCCAAGCCAGTAGCCTAATACTCATGAGTAACCCTACAATAACAAACCATTGTTTGCAGCCCCACAACTACCATGACAAACCTGTGTGTGAATTCACATGGAAAGGAAGAAGGAAAGGTTTCTGTAGGGAAGCCGATTTCATCAACAAGCTGGTATTACAAACGAGAGAGAGAAAAATATACAAATTACCTGGATGGTGTTTTCTTCTGAAAAAGAATGGAGTTTGAGTGATTTTGCTCTCTGAAAACTGCAGTGGTAACAAGTAAACAGAAATGTAGTTTATGTAGAAACTCCATGGGAAAAAGTGACTGTGGCATAACCAGATGACTACAATGAGAAGAGGCCCTGGTAGTTATTTGAGTTTAGTTTTTAAACAGTGAATGGATTTTAGGGATTATAGACGTGAGGAACTAAAAAATCCCAGTTTGACTCATAACGTAGGCAGAGGTTATGCAACCTTCTTGTACACAAACAGCTCTGCAATGCACCTTGGTCTTGAACTGCAGCACTTGAAGGCATGGGTATCCATACAACTGTAGCAATGCATCTAAATCTTGACCTGTAGCATCCCCTGCTCTTCCACTCCTAGTCTGGCACGGAGTTTTATAATGACCTGCTATTCCACTACTGAGCCAACAAAGAAGACACAGCCAAATTTACCAGCCTTTGTGGCGCTTTTGTGACACGGGCAAAGAGTATGATCAAGCCATCTAACTTTTCATCAGTGACATGAGCATAATTTGAGCTAAAACCTCTAGGGTTTAGAGGCTAGTACACTAATTCATGCACCATTCAGTCCTCCACGAGGGAAGGATCTGAGGGAAGAAACCAGAATTCTGTACTCCCTGTATAAAACTCAAGTTTTCATTCCTATAACAACCATACCAAATAGCTACATTTCTGATCTTATCCTGATTTAACATAATGATCAAATGTGGTGATCTGGGCCACTCCTGCACACTGCTGTTGAACAGGTTTGGAAAGCCAGCACAAACTAAACAGCCCCCATAAGGAAAAAAAAGCAACCCGTTTTTTTTATTCTGTTCTCTAACTTGCCGCATTTTTTGGCGCATCTGTGTTCAAAATCTTAATCTCCCTGGTGCAGAAGCTTCACCAAGAAGATTTTGCTGTAGAGGCTGAAGGCCTAGCATGGCCCTTTTGTTTCCTGATCCAAATGTGACACCCTCTTTACTCATTCTTGTATACATGTTACATCTGTATATTTATTACACACAAAAATTACATTAAAGGAATATTATTAAGATTGAAAGTCAAGCACTCGTGTTAGGAAATGCCAGAACTAAGGTGTCCTGTCTAACCTGAATTCAGTCCCCTTGCGTATATGCATTATGATACAGTCTTTAATGACATGATCACATGAGAATCTCCTTTCTCTTCCTGCAGGCCCCTGCTGTATTCTCTACCCACCCTCCAACTTCTGCAACAAATGAGTCATAGGTCCTATAGACAACAGTTTCCTTCACTACACCCTGACTCATCCACAGAGCAGGTCCATGTTAGGCACTGAATAAGGTAGGGGACCTGTGGAAAAACCAGTAGGTCACTGCACAGGCAACCTTAATTCTGGCATTTCCTGACATGTGAGTGCTTGACTTTGCAACCCCAATAATGTCCTTTTAATGTTTTTGTGTGTAATTTCCTTGGATTTAAAAAAAGCGAATTGAAAAAAAAACATGTGGCTTCCTACTGACACCCACATCGGTTGTCAGCACTGTTGGAACCTTTAGTTCCACGACAGAGACCTCTGCCACTTGAGCTAAGGAAGTAATTAATAGCAGTAGTAGGTTGTCATACTCTGTGTGGACAAGCACGAGAGGAGGATGGGACATTTTGCCAGTGGGGTTTGAAGAACATTGGCTGACAGCAGAGGAATGATGAGACTCAGGAATCCTGGCTTCCTTTCCAGCCTCTGGAGGGGAGTGTGCTGTAGTGGGCAAAGACTCTTCTTCCCATCCCCAGCAAACTTGTCCTATTCTGCCCCATCCCCTGCAATTTGTTCCTGCCCTGATCCTGTCTTTTCCCCACTTGTGGTTCTTCATACCAGTCCCATTCTCCTCCCCAGCCAGTCCCAGTCTCCACTCCTCAGGCGACTCATCCCAGTTCTAGTCTCCTTGTCCAGCAAGTCCAAGTCTCACACTCTCAACTCCGCATCCCCGTGCCTGTCCTCCCCAGTCCCAGTCTCCTTACCCTGCTATTTCCAGTTCCCCTCCCAACCTCCCAGCTCCTTTTCTCCTGTCTCCTTACCCATGCAGTCCCAGGACCCCCAGTATCCTCATCCAATCTGTTTCTCTACCCTGGCCTCCAGTACCACCTCACACCGGCTCCTTCTTCCCCAGACTCCTTGGCCAAATTGAGTGTCTGCCTCCCCAGCTCCTTCTCCCAGTCTCTTTGCCCAGCCAGTCTCAGTTCTCCCCTGCACCCTGGCTCCTTGTCAGATCTGTCTCCTATCCCCCCTCATCTACTTCTCCCTGCCCCATTGGTTCTCAGTTCCAATTTCCTTGGCCAGCCAGTCCCAGTCTTCCCCTGGGTCCTCATCTGCTCTCCCCCCTCACCCTTATTTCCCTTCCTCATCTCCCAATCCTAGTCTCTTTGTCCAGCTAATCACAGTCCTCCAGACTCCCAATCTCCTTGCCTAGCTAGTCCCAGTCTCCTCCCTACTCAGTTTTCCAGGCCCAGTTACCCTCTCTCCATCTCCCACTCCCACCGACCTCCAGTCACAGGCTCTCTTCCTCACCTGACTTCTTGTCCCAGTCTACTTCCCTTACCACCCTTGCAGGTCTGGCTCTTGTCCTCTCTGTATTTGAAGAAGACAGATTCCCCGTGGGTGCCAGCAGGAGGATCATTGAGGGAACAGGACAGACAGGCTCCCTTCTTTCAGTTCAGCTGCCTGGATCCAGACCCAGCATGGTAAGCAGCAGCCCAGAACTGCAATTGCAGGGAAAGTCTGGCTCTTCCCCAAGCTGGAGCATGCTCTGTGGGGATGGAATCTTTGGGGGAATTTAGCTGCTAAAGTTTAAGACGTCTCTATTGAGCATGCTCAATCTGCAAAAATTTTAAGGCTTATAACTTGGCCAAATTTGGATGGATTTTCATGGGGACTGCAAAAGGAAAATCCCTGGCATAAAAGCTACCCTCCTGCCTTATTTCAAGTCCTGGCTCCAAAGTATGGAGGCACTGGAGCTTCTCAAAGAAAAGGTTGCCAGAATTTTTTAACATGAGGGGAAAAACTTATTTTTCTCTAGCCTCGTTCTCTGAAACAGTTGAATTATTTTTGTTGAACTCTCCCCAGAAAAATCAGCCTGCGGCAGACACTCAGCATGTAAAATCTGAGCCCAAATGATTACAGTCTGGCAAAGTTATAAGCATCTGAAAATAAGGTTTTATAATGGGGAGTGTTGGGCAACCTTAATAAAAAGTGGCATTACCAGCCCTGTCTATAAATAATATAAACAGACATGTAAAAGTTTCCTTCATATACTGTGTTATCCAGTGACAGAAGAAACCACATATGCCAGATGTTACACAGACACAATGAAGCCCAACTGAGATGCAAATTGCAGATAAAGCTCTATTTTATTTCCTGGTTCTGTTCAGATAAACAGGAATCATTTATTTCTAATCTTAATGCACAGTAACAAAGTCTTGTTACTCAATTCTGAACAGCAGCTTCTGCTTATAGTATTAACTCTGTCTAGCCTCGTGTTCTGTTTGTAAGAGAAAGGAAGTTAAATAAAAAACATTTTGGATACCATGGTGATGAGAAAGAAAGAAAGAAAGAAAGAAAGAAAGAAAGAAAGAAAGAAAGAAAGAAAGAAAGAAAGAAAAACCCCAGGTGCCAGCATTCTTCAGAACAATAAATTACTTTTAGTACTACTTTATTAGAAGCATAAAATCCAGCCTTGCAACTGTCCATCAAGTGTGTGTAAGACTCAGAGATGAAGTGAGATGATAAGAGTGCTAGCAAGGGAATTGGCGGAGGAGCCAATTCACTTCATGAATAAGCAAAGTCTATCCCTTGAATAACTCCTGATGATTCCTCTTGCCACCCAAGTTATATTCCTGGTGAATGAGTAATGTGCTGCTCCCCCACCCCAACCACTCATACCACACACACACACACCCCCTAGACGAACACATGCTCAGTTTCTGTGTCCTGTTCTGAGACCTCACTCCATATTCCTGCCTCACAGCTACAGTCAAGACTCCTGGCTCTGCTAACATAGACTAATGTATTATTTTTAATTACAGGAGGATTTAGAGCAGTGCCTAAATACCCGCTGTTTCTACTGGATCTGAGTATCCACTACATACAGAGTTGCACATTACACAAATAACACTGCACATTAGATAAATCTCTCTCTAGAAATGGGATTAAACCAAGATGCAAATCTTCCCCATTCCCCACAAAGAAACAAACCCATAAAGCAAATTTCTGTTAGAGACAAATTTTTTTTCCTATTTTGCTTAATAAATAAAACAGCTGGTCTGAGGAATCAGGTCAATCAGTGTCTGGAAAAAACCCTATCAAAGCTGCTATATAACCTAGTTTTTCAAGCCGCATGAGACATGCTACTATTGGGAAAGCAGCAGCCCATGCTGAGAGAGCCTGTTCCCTCCAGCTTCTGTCCTGTTCAGGTTCATGGAATATATTTATGATGGAAGAATGTGGTACTTGAGCTGTCCTGGTAAACAGGTCACGGAGCCAGGCTTTGAAGGATCGTAGAACAGATTACATAATATACTTAGGCCTAAATTTTCAAAAGTGGCTCGTGATATTGTCAGCCTCAATTTTTGGGTGCCCAACTTGAGACACTTTAGAGGAACCGGATTTTCAGAAAGAGCTGAGCACGACACTCTCTGGGAATCGGGTCCTTTCAAAGGGTTTCAAGTTGGGCACCCAAAATTAAGGCACTCCAAATCACTAGTCACATTTAAACCTGAGCTTGTATCTAGGATTTTTTATCCAGAGATCTCAAAGCTCTTTCCAAAGAAAGGTAAGTCTCATTATACCATTTTACAGATGCATAAACTGAGGTACAGCAACATAAAAAGGCTTCATAGAATCATAGAATATCAGGGTTGGAAGGGACCTCAGGAGGTCATCTAGTCCAACCCCCTGCTCAAAGCAGGACCAATCCCCAATTAAATCATCCCAGCCAGGGCTTTGTCAAGCCTGACCTTAAAAACTTCTAAGGAAGGAGATTCTACCACCTCCCTAGGTAACGCATTCCAGTGTTTCACCACCCTCCTAGTGAAAAAGTTTTTCCTAATATCCAACCTAAACCTCCCCCACTGCAACTTGAGACCATTACTCCTTGTCCTGTCCTCTTCTACCACTGAGAATAGTCTAGAACCATCCTCTCTGGAACCACCTCTCAGGTAGTTGAAAGCAGCTATCAAATCCCCCCTCATTCTTCTCTTCTGCAGGCTTACCCAAAGTCAAACAGCAGGTTAGCAGCCAGTCCATTAAAATAAGTATTCTCTCCCCCCATAAAAAAAGAAGAGGGGAGGAAACTGATAAATATTATCCAGATGCACTAAACATGGTCCCTTGAATGCTGGGTCCCACCTCCCTTTCCCCCCGCTATACAGCTATTGGAACCTCAAGGATTAGCTCCTTCATTAGCACAGGAAATATTCTTGGTGGTGGAGCGAGACTGAGTAAACCTGTCAGGCTTCGCTCTCCAGTGTGTGTGTGTGTGGACAAGGTGGGGGGAGCGGGGGGGTCACTGTCTCTATCCTGGACTGGTGCAAAGGAGAGGCACAGGGGAGTAGGCTGGAGAGAGATCCTGCTCCACCCTCACCCCACAGCAATGGCTCTTGGCCTGTGGGCTGGGCCTGTGCCCAGTTCCCTACTCTGGTTCGTTGGCTCTTGCCACTTGCAGATTTGCTGTAGTGGGCTCCTCTGAATATGGGGGGGGGGGGTGCACTAGCCATCTGATCACCTCAAGAAGACAAGGAGTGGGAGGGGAGGGGGAGGGGAAGGTTACCCGCCATGCAAAACACTCCAAATTGAAGCTAGGACACTGATGTCAGGGCTAAAAGAGTGAAGGGCCCTGTGGGGGGTTCATGGGTGAGCCAGAGGGGACTGAAATACAGTAATTGAAGAAGGGAGCCAGGAGTTAGGGGCCTTTGGGCTGATCTATAGGGTAGATGGACTTGAGTGTTGGGGTCAGCAGAAAGATCCTGGGAGTCGTGGAGCCGCAGGGAGTAGGGGTGTAGAGAAAAGCTGTGGGGGAGAGAAGTGGTTGGGTGAAGGTGGGAATGGGGGAGTAGGGGAGGTTTTTAAGAGGTGGGTTTATTGGGGAATGGGGCTCGAGGGAAGGGTGAGCAGTGGAGGGTTTGGGGGTGGGGTTGTGGGAGGGGGGTTGAAGGGAGGGGGTGGGAGCTGTGGGAGGGGAAGATTGGGGGCTGCAGCAATGAGGTTATTTGGGGGTCTATGGTGGGGGTGGGTGAGTGGGGGCAGTGAGAAGAGCTGGGAGCTTTATGGGGGCGTCAGTGGCTGCAGCTGGAGACTCACTCTGCCATTTTATCTAACAACAAAAACTATTAATTTAGCACATTAGCTAAATGACTTAGATTGTAAGATTTTGGGACAGGTTGCAGGGGTGCCTAGCACTACCCACAGCCTGTTTGGGGGCTAGGCCCTACTGTAATACAAGCTATAGTAATATATTTTCTCCAGAACAAATACAGCATGTATAATAGCTGTGCAAGCTTCCTCCACACTGCCCTGCCCGTGTGCCTCAGCCTAGACCTCAGCCTTTGCCCTCTTGGCCAGAAAGGTACTAGCTAGTACTGTTTGTGTGGATACCTGTCCATAGGAAACTGGCCTGAAGACACACCACAATTCACTGCACGTACTATAGGCCAGTTGGTATTAGCTTAGAGTCATACCAGCATGAGCTGGTAACCTAGAGGTGAAAGGCCACTCTTTCATATTAACATTTAATTTAGGGATGCTGGCTCACGAGGAATGACCCGGCTGTGGGACAAAGACTATGGGGGGAGGGGGCTGATTAGCGATTCCCCACGCCTTCCTTTCTCTTCTTAACATTTTGTTTTAATTGAGAAATCAAAGAAGGAGTTTTACATCTGTATTTATCTTTCACAGACCCATGATATGCTGGACTAAGTTACAGATGTTAGCCAGCAAATTCCTGCTGTTTCCTCAGAATCCCTGACATTTGTAAAGCGAGTGACCCGCCTCCCTTCACACTGCATCTGGTTCACCCCTGCGGAAAATGATTCTGTTTGCAATATATGGATGATTGCAGACACGCACTCCAGCTACATTCAACTAGAGCACAGGGGAATGTGCATGGGGCATCCAGTCATTCCACAATACCAGTGCAATGTTCAAGGCCTGTGACAATGTGGTAGGGGTGAAGAACAGAGTGAAGGCTGAGCCTAGATTTCATGGGGTAGCCCCACTTGTCACAGTGCCAGCCATATGACTTGCTCTTAGGATGTTAAAGCACCTGAGCAGAGTTCAGGCATGGCATTATGTCACGAGATTGTGCCACTACATTTGGAAGCAGTGAAATGTCACCAACAGCATGGTCCTTGGGATAGTGCACCAGACTGGGACTCAGGAGACCTGGATTTTACGCTTGGCTTTGCAACTGACCTGCTCTGTGACCTTGAGCAAGTCACTTCACCTCTGTGAGTTTGTGTTACCCCCTTCACCCTTTGTCTGTCTTGTCTCTTTACACAGCAAGCTGTTCAGGGCAGAGACTGTCTCTCACTATGTCCATGTTTAGTGCCTAAGGTAGCAGGACCCCAATCTCAGTGCCCAGTATCTAGGCACTAATATAATATAAATAAAAATAATAACTGTGTGAGTCAATGCAATGTCATAGCAGCATGTGACAATGTCATTAGATCATGCCGGAACATTTCTGCAACCAGGCAGACTCACAAAAGACAACCATTAGCACCACTCACTGCTCATGATACAACCCTTACTCAGGTTCCCTGGACCTGCCTGCATTTTGCCTGGCATAAGCCACTGCTACCCATTCTGTACTCTCGCAAGCACTGATTTCACTACACACACCTTTCCAAAACACAGCTTAGTGACAACAGTGGGACACTGCCCTGCCTCTTGTATCGAATACGCAAGAGTATTTCTCATCCTCAGGATACGAATATCCCCTCTCACTGTGGGCCCTAATTCCTAGCACGGCTGATGGGAATGACACACATCCAGAGGGAATACACCACTAAGGGATCAGTGAGACTTTTGTTGAAAGGGTGCAGGAATACTGGGGAGTCCATTCCTCATTCCACTTTTAAAGGCCCCATACTCCCATCTGCCCCATTACCTCTTAGTTACTCACCTTGTTACCCATTCTAGGAGAACCTTCTGCAGCACCGGGTAGGGAGACATAAACCAGTTCCACTTCCACACTCCCTCCTGGCAGAGCCCTTTCTCTTTTCTTAAATATCTCCCAGTGCCTGGCTGTTTTATAATCCCCACTAAACATCCTATTAACTCTTACGTTGCTCAGCCCTCCCTCTCTCTCCTTCCCTCTCTCTCCCTGAAAGAACAGATAGAGCCAAGGCAAGACGGAGAGAAACCTGGATCAAAAATGAGCAATTGGAATCCAATTGGAAGAATAAAAGTAAAATAAAGGAGTAAGTCAGTCACCTTTTCCAGCTTTCTTTTACACAGACTGCTAAATCCTGTTAAGTCATTTCTTCTGTGGACATTTATGTACCGTAGATGCTTACTTCCCCCTTGCTAATCTCCTCTTGCTTATTCATACCATGAGGTCATATGCCTCTATTAGTAACATCATGGTAAATCACACAGCTTGCCCTTTGAGGTCTGAATTAAAAACCCATCTTGGATCACAAGAGAAACTGAGCTGGATGGTGTCATCCCCCATTTGTGCACTTCGCAAAACCACAGCACAACCCACAGCAGCCAGCCATCAGTCTGTGGCTCAAGAGATGCCCACGCCCGAAAGCCCAGCTAGGACCAGGGCTGCATCTCAGGACTGAAGTGCTTTGGCAGAGCAACGTAGGGTTCCCATTTCCTAGAGCGGCACTGAGAGTTGCAGGACAGCACTGAAGTGTATTGATGAGAGCTGGTTATGTGATCGGCATTAGAATAGCAAGGAGTGATGCAGGTCAAGTTAGGACTGAGCAACACAGGTAGAACTGGAGTGGGGGCAGACTTAGAAAGGCAGGAAATGCTATAGGTCATTCCCCACTAAGGTGCATTAGTCCTGCTGTGTGGAGAGGGTCGCATAGCGCACACATTGGGGGAGGTGGTGGAATCTAGAGCCTTTTGATTTCACAATGCCAAAGAACTGAAAAATAAGAAAGCTCCTTTTTCCTAGATACATTTTAGATTAATCCCCATTTGGGGTAAGGAGCAAGGAAAACAGTGAAAAAAAAGAAATGGCCTTCACACAGCCCATCCAGGATGGGCGTGTCTCATGCACAGCTGACTTTCTGGGCCCACAAAGGCCATGGCTACTTCTTGCACAAAGAGAACCTTGAGAGTATAACTGGTGGCTAGTGCTCCAAAGTCTGTCACCATGCCTTTTCCCCTCAGATATTGGGTATTCATGACCCCTGTTACAATCACCCAGGGCTGGCCTGTGGGAGTTGGGAAATGGGTCTCTTGATGTTTAAGGGGACCTCAGACCGGTCTGCAGTGCTGAGGGGAAGTGTGTCTTTAATGGCAGCAGGGTCACCACAAGCTCCTTCCCAGCCATCTGCAGCAGCTGAGCCAACTCTTCTTCTGAGCAGCCAGTGTGGCCTATAGCTACAAGGGACGGAGGACTCAGGGGGCAGCTCAACAGCATGGTCTGGTGCAGTGGTGCTCAACCTTTTGGGGCTCTGGATGGACGCATTTGTAAATGTTGATGGCCTGTCGTGACCCAGTAAATAGGGGAGAGGAGAAGGGGTCGGGTCCAAGCACCCCCCGGCCCTTGTCCCTGCCCGCCACGCCCTCTGCTCAGGGCAGGTGGAGGATCCGCCACGGCTCCCCACAGCCACCTGCCTGCTCTTATCATCAGAGCCCTGCGTGCATACAAAATTTGTATCTGCATCCGCGCTGCTATCCGCAGATATGGTCCACGGATATAAAGCGGATACCCGCGGATTTGCAGGGCTCTAGTGGTGGGGTCGAGCCCCTTCCTGGGAGAAGTGTGAAGCGGAGGCTAGCAGGGAGCCTGCCAGCCCCACTCCACAGTGCCGCCAACTGACAGTTAATGGCCCGGTCAGCTGTGCTGACCAGAGCTGCCAGGATCCCTTTTTGACGTGTTCCGGTCAAAAACAAGACACCTGGTCACCCTACTCTAACAGTTATGGCCCACAGAACCTCTTGAAATTTTTTTTTTTAATGTTGGCAACTATAAACAGGCCCAAGCACAAGCAGCTCTGTTCCGTTCAGCTTCTGCAGCACAAGACTGGTGACGATCTGAATATCCTTCTCCCTTTCTTATGTAATGTGAATCACTGAAAGTTCAGAAGTGTCCCAAAGAATCACCCTGTGCCTAGCAGTGAGCTCACGGTGCACAGGAGTTGGTTACTTTTTGTGAGGGATGGGGACAAAAAATTGTTTTGTAGGCCCACCACAAAAGGCTCAGGCCAGCTCTGGCACCATGTCACTCAGCAATGACCTCCTGCAGCTGCTTAAAGAGCAGCCTTGACAGGGCTCCAATGTCAGCCCCAGCCAAGCATCTTCAGCCAAGAAATTGGTGGTCAAGGTGTGAGATATGGAAGTTGTGCAAAGAGGACAGTTGTACATTCATGTGGGGCTGAAAGCAGAAGAAATCTAAGGGCTGTGAAAGTGAAAGGAATGTAGAGGCCCCTCCTTCCCCAACGGGGGGAAAAAAAGGCAAAGGCACGAAGTGCCTGGAATGAATCATAAAAAACTACAACTCACCATTTATTTTCATATCCTCTCTCTAATGCTTGACTAATGCTAACAGTGGAATTCTTACGGCATCCATGTCATCCCTGCAAATGCGGAGTGAATTACTTTGTAGCTGGGCTATGAATTATGGCACCGAACAGCATATTCATTACCAATGATTGGATGATGAACAACAACTCCCAAATTCCTCCTTTCCAATTCTAGTGACACTAAGATGCAATTTGAAGAGAGACAGACTGAGCCAGGGAGAGAAAGTTTTGACTCAACCTATTGAAATAACACTGGCTGTCACTGCCTCCCACTGTGTCTTGTATTAGTTGATACCATCTCCTCCTTCCTCTCATCTCTTTACACCGAGCCCCAGGTGCTAAAAGTGGTGTCAAGAAAGCCACCGGTGTGGCAAGAGAGCATGGCAGGAAGTCACAGCCCCAATCATCACAAGCACATTGGCTGCAAAACTGGAGCTGAGATAAATCTACCACGTGACTTTTCCTTTCCCACCCCCTCCCCCCGCCCCTTTGTACACAGCATCTGGGGGAGGAGTGCGATGCTGGGACAACGAGATGAAAAATAACAAATGGGATTTTGCCCTGGTTTTTAAGTTGTAATGTTTTCAAGTGAATCAGTGCAGATAAAAGATTCATGATTGACAGCGCTGGGGAGAAAGTCCTCTCCTCCCAAAACAGATAAAGCATAGGCAGGGGCAGTGCAAGTTTCCTCCACACCCCATTGCCAATGCATTGCAGTTACATTCTGGAGGGACTCCTTTCAGAAGTGAAAGGGATCTTCAGTCCTAGATATCTCTGCAGGGATTGTCAATAAAAGTGCCAACTGTATTCTTGTTTCTTGTGACACAGACTCCTGTCCACCAGCATGTGGGTGAGGCCACAAAACTCATTACACATAGGCCACCAAATGGTAATCATTTTTGGTTACTACCAGGCTGGGATGAATTTGAACTGTAGACCTAGGGTATGTCTACACTACGAAATTAGGTCGAATTTATAGAAGTAGATTTTTTAGAAAGCGATTTTATACAGTCAATTGTGTATGTCCCCACACTAATGCACTAAGCACATTATGTCGGCGGAGTGTGTCCACAGTACCGAGGCTAGCGTCGACTTCCAGAGTGTTGCACTGTGGGTAGCTATCCCACAGTCCCTGCAGTCTCCGCCGCCCATTGGAATTCTGGGTTAAGCTCCCAATGCCTGATGGGGCAAAAACATTGTCATGGGTGGTTTTGGGTACATGTCGTCAGTCGCCCCTCCCTCCGTGGAAGCAACGGCAGACAATCGTTTCGCGCTTTTTTTCCATGCAGGCGCCACACTGCTTTCAGCAGACAATGCAGTAGGACTGCTAACCGTCGTCATCGTCATCATCCACCACTTCCGCTTCCACTCTGCTCTCCTGATGCTATGAATCCACCTCGCAGGTCCTCTATATGACCGTCGTCATCCACCACTTCCGCTGGCACTCTGCTCTCCTGCTCTCCTTGTGGTCTCGCAGGGCCGCTTCCGCTGCAACTCTGCTTGGCTGCTCTTGTCTTGCCATACCACGGCAAACGTGCAGCCCGCTCAGCTGTTGTGTCCTGGCAGCAGACTGGGCAGTAGGTCTGCAAAATTGGTCATCCAACCACCGCTTCCCCTGCAACCCTGCTCTCCTGCAGACGCCATACCACAGCAAGCATGGAGCCCGCTCAGATCACCGCGGCAGTTATGAGCACTGTAAACACCTCACGCATTATCATGCAGTACATGCAGACCCAGAACCTGCAAAAGCAGGTGAGGAGGCGATGGCAGCGCAGTGACGAGAGTGATGAGGACATGGACACAGACTTCTCTCAAAGCACGGGCCCCAGCAATTTGGCCATCCTGGTGGCAATGGGGCAGGCTCATGCCGTGGAATGCCAATTCTGCACCCAGGAAACAAGCACAGAGTGGTGGGACCGCATAGAGTTGCAGGTCTGGGATGAATCCCAGTGGCTGCGAAACTTTCGCGTGCGTAAGGGCACTTTCATGGAACTTTGTGATTTGCTTTCCCCTGCCGTGAAGCGCAAGAATACCAAGATGAGAGCAGCTCTCACAGTTCACAAGTGAGTGGCAATAGCCCTATGGAAGCTTGCAACGCCAGACAGCTACCAGTCAGTTGGGAATCAATTTGGAGTGGGCAAATCTACTGTGGGGGTTGCTGTGATCCAAGTAGCCAATACAATCACTGGGCTGCTGCTATCAAGGGTAGTGACTCTGGGAAATGTGCAGATCATAGTGGATGGCTTTGCTGCAAAGGGATTCCCTAACTGTGGTGAGGCGACAGATGGAACTCATATCGCTATCTTGGGACCGGAGCACCAAGGCAGCGAGTACATAAACCGCAAGGGGTACTTTTCAATAGTGCTGCAAGCCCTGGTGGATCACAAGGGATGTTTCACCAACATCAACGTGGGATGGCCGGGAAAGGTACATGACGCTCGCATCTTCAGGAACACTGGTCTGTATGAACAGCTGCAGCAAGGGACTTACTTTCCAGACCAGAAAATAACCGTTGGGGATGTTGAAATGCCTATAGTTATCCTTGGCGACCCAGCCTACTCCTAAATGCCATGGCTCGTGAAGTCGTACACAGGCAGCCTGGACAGTAGTCAGGAGCTGTTCAACTACAGGCTGAGCAAGTGCAGAATGGTGGTAGAATGTGCATTTGGACGTTTAAAGGCGCGCTGGCTCAGTTTACTGACTCGCTTAGACCTCAGCAAAATAAATATTCCCATTGTTATTGCTGCTTGCAGTGTGCCCCACAATATCTGTGAGAGTAAGGGGGAGACGTTTATGGCGGGGTGGGAAGTTGAGGCAAATCGCCTGGCCGCTGATTACGTGCAACCAGACACCAGGACGGTTAGAAGAGCACAGCAGGGCACGCTGTGCATCAGAGAAGCTTTGAAAACCAGTTTCATGGCTGACCAGGCTATGGTGTGACAGTTGTTTGTTTCTCCTTGATGAAAATCCGCCCTCTTGGCTCACTCTACTTCCCTGTAAGCTAACCACCCTCCCCTCCCCCCTTCGATCACCGCTTGCAGAGGCAATAAAGTCATTGTTGTTTCAAATTCATGCATTCTTTATTAATTTGTCACAAAAATAGGGGGATAACTGCCAAAGTAGCCTGGCAGGGGTGTGGGAGGAGGGAAGCACCAGGTGGGGTTGTGGATGAGGGGAGGAGGGAAGGACAAGGCCACACTGTATTTCAAAACTTATTGAATGCCAGCCTTCTGTTGCTTGGGCAATCCTCTGGGGTGGAGTGGTTAGGTGCCTGGAGCTCCCCGTCCCACCCCCCTGCTTTCTTGGGCATCTGGGTGAGGAGGCTATGGAACTTCGGGAGGAAGGCAGTTGGTTATACAGGGGCTGCAGTGGCGGTCTGTGCCTTTCCTGCACCTCAGCCATACACTGGAGCATATCAGTTTGATCCTCCAGTAGCCTCAGCATTGCATCCTGCCTCCTCTCATCACGCTGCGGCCACTTCTCCTGTTGCTTCAGCCATCTATCCTCTCACATGTCCCTCCTGTCCTTGCGTTCGTTTTGTGCTTTCCTGGACTCTGCCATTGTCTGCCTCCACACATTCTGCTGGGCTCTTTCAGTTTGGGTGGACTGCATGAGCTCAGAGAACACTTCATCGTGAGTGCGTTTTTTTCGCCTTCTTATCTGCGTTAGACTCTGGGACGGAGATGCTAGTTGCAGCGTTGAAACATTTGCAGCTGTTGGAGGAAAAAAAGGGAGATTAAAATTGAAAAAGACACATTGGCCATTTAAAAGGAGGGGCTGATGTTTTCGGGTTAACGTGCAGCACAAACCCAACTAACCCCCCCCCCCCCCCCCGCTCACACACACCCAATTCTCTGGGATGATCGCTTCACCCCACCCCCTACCGCATGGCTAACAGCAGGGATATTTCTTTTCAGCCACAGGCAAACAGCCCAGCAGGAACTGCCACCTCTGATGTCCCCTTAATAAAATTCCCCTATTTCAACCAGGTGACCATGAATGATATCACTCTCTTGAGGATAACACAGAGAGATAAAGAACGGATGTTGCTTGAATGCCAGCAAACACCGGGACCACACGCTGCCAGGCTTTCTTATGCAAGGATTCCAGACTACGTGCTACTGGCTTGCCGTGGTAAAGCGTCCTGCCATGGAGGACGCAATAAGGCTGCCCTCCCCAGAAACCTTTTCCAAAGGCTTTGGGAGTACCTCCAGGACAGCTTCATGGAGATGTCCCTGGAGGATTTCCGCCCCATCCCCAGACATGTTAACAGACTTTTCTAGTAGCTGTACTGGCCGTGAATGCATCCCAAGTCTTCAGGGCAAATTAATCATTAAACACGCTTGCTTTTAAACCGCGTATTATATTTACAAAGGTACACTCACCAGAGCTGCCTTCTCCGCCTTCAAGGTCCAGGAGCCCGGGTTGGGAGGGTATTGGATCCAGGGTGATAAACAGTTCCTGGCTGTTGGGGAGAATGGTTTCTCCAGTTGCCTGGTGTGTGCTATCTTCAACCTCCCCCTCCCCATGATCTTCCTCGTCCCCAAAATCCTCATCCCTGTTCCGTGAGACTCCCCCCTTGCAGGAGTCCACGTACAGGGGTGGGGCAGTGATAGGGGCACCCCCTAGAATTGCATGCAGCTCATCATAGAAGCAGCATGTCTGGGGCTCTGACCGCGAGCAGGCGTTTGCCTCTTGGGTTTTTTGGTAGGCTTGCCTAAGCTCCTTAAGTTTCACACGGCACTGCTGCGGGTCCCTGTGATAGCCTCTGTCCTTCATGCCCTTGGAGATTTTTTCAAATATTTTGGCATTTCATCTTTTGGAACAGAGTTCTGATAGCACGGATTCGTCTCCCCATACAGCGATCAGATCCCGTACCTCCCGTTCGGTCCATGCTGGAGCTCTTTTGCAATTCTGGGACTCCATGATCACCTCTGCTGATGAGCTCGCCACACTGGCCAAACAGGAAATGAAATTCAAAATTTCTCAGGGCTTTTCCTGTCTACCTGGCCAGTGCATCCGAGTTGAGAGTGCTGTCCAGAGCGGTCAAAATGGAGCACTGTGGGATAGCAACCGGAGGTCAATACCGTTGAATTGCGTCCACACGAACCCAAATTCAACCCGGCAATGACGATTTCAGCACTAATCCCCTCATCGGGGAGGAGTACAGAAATCAATTTTAAGAGCCCATTAAGTCGACAAAAATGGCTTCGTTGTGTGGACGGGTGCAGGGTTAAATCGATCTAACACTGCTAAATTCAACCTAAACTCGTAGTGTAGACCAGGGCCTAGGCTCCATATTCTCACTCCCCTGAGACAACTAGTCCCCTCTGTTTTTTTCTTCCGATAACATATGAAAGACAAAAAATCCATAGATCTCTAGTTCCAGGAGGTTCCAAAGTCTTCATCTTCACTCCCAAAATAATGTGCAAAATAGAAACTGAAAGCCTCCCTTGACCAAACTGCAAAATTATATCCAAATGAATCCAAACTAAATTCTCACTTTTGTGAAATCAGTGCATAGTTGGGGAAAGGAGAAATCTCCTTAACACTGAAACGAAATGCACTTACGCAAACAGGATTCAGGATTTACATCCATCTCCTAGCCATCAGTTTGTGTTTTTCTCTTAGCCTTGGTTAATAAACCATCTGTCTTCCTACAAAGGTGAACAGTCACCTATGATCCCTTCTCCAGTTCTAGACACATAGTACAAAAATCCTGAGAAGATGCCGATGGCTCTCAATTCCCACAGACTTTGATGAGATTTGAGGGGATTCAGGATGTCACAGGAGGCTCTCAGCAGCCTACAGGCTCCTCCCGCTACACTTGTCCAAATTAGGGTGACCAGATTTTATAGGGACAGTCCCAATATTCAGGGCTTTGTCTTATATAAGCACCTATTACCCCCCACCCCGTCCCGATTTTTCATACTTGCTAGTTGGTCACCCTAGTCCAAATACACACAGGCACATATACACGCACTCTCACATCATACACATTCCTAAAACTACAAGTCAGCCTCTGAAGCAACTCACCAGTAATTCAGCACACCTCCTGCCTCCATTCTCCAAAGCTAGGCCTACCTAGTTTCTCTTCCATATGTTTCTCCTAAAGCAACAGCACAAGTGTCTATAAATGAAGAGCCTTTAAAGTAAAATAAATTGACTGCTACAGGCCCCAAAAGTCCTGGGAAATGAGATGAACAGGAGGAGCCAGACCCTCAGCTGGTGGGAAAAGGTGCAGAACTCACTGGGGCCCAGACCTAAGGGTGTGGCCTCAATTCTGCAGCAAGGTTCTTTCTTTGCTGTCTATAAAATTCCTTTGCTGAAAAATTCAAAGAACAGTCATTACAAATAAATAAATAAATAAGAATGAAAAGAGACAAGTTACAAGCCCACGACCGGGGTGATTATCAATAAGCCGAAGAGCACTTGGTGCCAGCAACGGACTGAGCCTTGTATTCTCACAGACAAGCAACTCCAGCCCCTGGCACCACAGCCAGGGTCAGGAGCTGTGGCTGCACGGGTGCCAGATGAAGGGGGTGACTGTGTAAAGAGCAGCTGCGGGGGGCGGGGGGAGGGAAGAGGAGGTGGGCAGGAGAGGGGAGTGAGGAGCTGCTTCTGTCTGAGCACCCTTGCAACGGCAAAGCTGCCTGTAGAAGGCTGGCTTCCTTGCAGGGAGGGAATCTGCGGGGGGTGTTATTTGCTACCACCAACTAGCTGTGTCCATTGCTAATGCCAGCAGAGAGAAGCAATTGGGATGGGGAGACAGAGAAAGAGAGAGAGAGAGAGGTTCACTGTGTAGATAAATATAGTAACATACATAGCTAAATCTATGCAGATGGGCTGGATAATAGGAGTGATCTAATTGGCTAGTCATAGAATCATAGAACTGTTGGTCTGGAAGGGACCTTGAGAGGTCATCAAATCCAGCCACCTGCAGTTAGTCAGGACCAAGTAAACTGAGACCATCCCTGACAGGAGTTTGTCCAACCTGTTCCACAACCTCCCTTGGAAGCCTATTCCAGAGTTTAACTACCCTGACAGAATTTCCTAAAAATCTGACCTAAATATCCCTTCCTGCAGATTAAACCCATTATTCCTTGTCCTTCCTCCAGTGCACATGGAGAACAAATGTGTACAGTTTTCTTCATAACAGACCATGATTTAAAAATTGTCAGTTATGTAGAATCCACCACACCCTTTGTTAAGTTGGTCCAATGCTTAATTACTCTCACTGATAAACACTTACACCAGTCTGAATTTGTCTAGCTTCAACTTCCAGCCATTGGATCATGTTATACTTTTGTCTGCTAGATTGAAGGGCCCATTATTAAATATTTGTTCCCTGTGTAGGTATTTACAGACTGTGATCAAGTCACCCCTTAGCCTTTCCTTTACTAAGCTAAATAATTGAGCTCCTGGAGTTTATCACTATAAGGCATGTTTTCTAACCCTTTAATCATTCTCGTGGCTCTTCTCTGAACCCTCTCCAATTTATCAACATCCTTCTTGAATTTGTGGGCACCACACAAGGTGTTTCAGCAGTGGTCACATCAGTGCTAGCTAGATACAGAGGTAAAGTAAGTTCTCTGCTCCTACTCTAGATTCCTCTGTTTATGTATCCAAGGATTACATTAGCCCTTTTGGCCACAGCTTCACAATGGGAACTCATATTCAGCCGATTATCCACCAAATCTTTTTCAGAGTCACGGCTACCCAGGACAGGGTCCCCCACCCTGTAAGTATGGCTAAGGTGACCAGGTAGCATGTGTGAAAAATTGGGACCAGGGACAGGGGGTAATAGGCATCTATGTAAGAAAAAGCCCTGAATATTGGTATTGTCCCTATCAAATCAGGACAACTGGTCTCCCTAAATATGGCATAAATTCTTTGTTCCTAGATATAAATATTTACATTTAGCCATATTAAAATACATATTGTTTGCTTGTGCCCAGTTTACCAAGTGATTACATTCCCAGGCTCTCCCCTGAACCTTTAGAGTCTTCCAGTAAATTTACACACACACACACACTCACACATACACACACTCAATTCTATACATACAGGCTGATTTTTTTTCAGGAGCCTATGGGAGTTGGGTGCCCAACTCCCATTGAAAATCAGTGGATTTAGAAAGTCTGAGTCCTTTATGTCCCTTGGCGAATGCATTTCCACAGTTCATTGCCATGAAAACCCTAGATGGGCTAGAAATCTATGCCTGGATGTTTAGAAACTCTCTCTTGATGTGTTAAAATGCTTTGGCAATGTCCTTATCACTTACATTGAAAACCCCTGAGGTTGGGATGAGACATTTTCTGTCTGCAAAACCCTGGTTCTGCAATCAAATAAAATCATAAATAAACCCCAGTAATCCCAGTGGCTTCTGAAGCAATGGGGCAGAATGGCGTGGCCCTCATATCTACCTCACTGCTTCCCAAGCTGTGGGTTGTGCATCTTCAGTTGGCTGTCCATGGGGGTTGGGAGCTTGTTTGCTTTCTCTGTGTCAAGTCTTCTGCTGGGGTAGATTTGCTCAGCCATCTACAACCAACCACAGATGCCAGAAACACCCAGTAAGGCACTGTGCCAGTTATACAGCTCTATAGAAACTGTCACAGGGTGCACCTGAAGAGCAGCGGTCATGAATGGTTGAATGTGGGGTCGAAGGAGGAGAATTGATTGAGAATGCGTATTCTGATGTGATTTAATAAATCAGTTAATTAATAAATAAACAGATAAATAAAATAATAATAATGGGCTACTTTAGTTTTAGCAACTTTTTTTAAATGGTGTCTTCCAGGCTGGAACTTGAAAAGGCCTGTTTGAGTTGGGGTTTAGTAACAGAGAAGGCTCTGGCAGACCCTCCCCACCAGAGCTGCTGTGCAATGTACCATACCTACAAATGCACACACATGCTGAGCACAGGGCAACTCTCAGCTATTGCTTTAATGGCTCGTGCACTGGGGAACAAGAATGTCACCCCCTAACACTCCCCTATCTCCAGACACAAGGCTTCCCCTTTCCTCCTGTCTCCTCCCACCGCCTGATGTACTTTACAGTGACTGGCTGCCAATGGCATTCAACCAAGCTAGCAGAGAAAAGCTATGTCCACCCTGCAATAAAAGACCCATGGCACGGCTGTGGCTGGCCCGGGTCAGCTGACTTGGGTTTGCAGGGCTCAAGCTGCAGGACTATAAAATTGCAGGGTAGATGTTCGGGCTTGGGCTGGTGCCCAAAGTCTGAGAGCCTGCAAAGGGGAAGGGTCTCAGAGACCAGGCTCCAGCCCGTGCCTGAGGGTATGTCTATACTGCAATTAAACACCCGCGGCTGGCATGTGTCAGTTGACTAGGACTCACGAGGCTCGGGCTGTGGGGCTGCAAAATTGCAGTTTAGACATTCAGGCTTGGGCTGAAGTCCAGGCTCTGGGATTCTGCCCTATTGTGAGGTCTCAGACCCGGACTTCAGTCCGAGCCCAAATGTCTACACTGCAATTTTACAGCCCAGTAGCCCAAGCCCTGCAAGCCCGAGTCAGCTGACATGGGCCAGCTGCGGGTGTTTAATTGCAGTGTAGACATACCCTGAATGTCTACATGGCAATTTTCAACCCTGCTGTCTGAACTCACAGGCCTGAGTCAGCTGACCTGGTTTCTGAGACTCGGTGCTGCAGGTTTTTTATCGCATCACAGACATACCCTAAGAGAGAGTGAGAGAATATTATGCTAAGGAGCCACAGAAACATTGCAAAACATATGATGGGAATAAAGGAAAGGAAAAGGTCAGGCTACTTTTCAAACAAATGCAATGACAGAGAGTGAGGTGGACAGGACTACTGACTGCATCTGCAAAGCATCTGAGGGAACTTTCCAACTGTTGACGGCTGCTGTGGGGACATAATTAAACGCAACTGAAAATCGATGACCTGCAACGAGTTCCAGCAATGCCAAATGACATACACACATTTTCCCCCACTCACCCCCAGTGCAACCACAAACATCTGTTTTATTGCTCCCAGTATCAAAAGTCACAGGGATCTCACCTGAAAACCTGCCCTACCCTGCCATTCACTCCTACGCCATCATCTCCTCCCTTGCTCTCCCCACACTGTTTTCAAAGTTCAGGGCCTCTTTGGCAAGGACAGCCCAGGCTGTGTGTCTGATGGAAAACAGCAGGAAAAAGCAGACATCCCCCTGTAAAGCATCCTTTGCCTGAAATCCCTTCAGACTTTCATAGCTTAGAGGAAATGCAGGACTTGATAATGAGTCATGTGCTCCTCTGGGAATGATTTCAGAAGAAGAGGAAAAATGTTTAAATCGGATCGAGTAGAAAGCCAAACTCAATCCTAAAGGGGGCAACTCCAGAGACAGGACACACTGTCCATGCAATGCGACCATCCACATTGGAACTGGAACATAATGATGGCTCAGAGGCCTAAGGAGTGTTCTGGAAAAGACACAGCTCCTCTATTGGAATGGGTTTACTTCAGCTACCATGGTGACTGGTATGGTATGGTATGGCGTGGCAGGGCATGGCATGGTATGGGTAGATGCATGGATAGATAAATACTGATCCCCTAACTGATACTGCATTTGTCTATATCGCTGAACTATCTTTGCACTCGGTATGATTGGCATGATTTGGTCTGGGATTGAAATAGTGAAGGGTGCATTAGCAGAGCTGTAGAAGAACCCCAGAACTGGAATCACAGGGATGCCAATGGTGAAGGCTGATATGCATCAGCAGAGCAGTGGGCGGGGTCCTATGGCTGTGGAAGTTGCAGGCCAGGTGAACTGGCAGATCCAGGATTACAGATCACTCCTGAAGAAGGCTCTCACTGGCAAGACACACTCAGCCATTCTCACACACACTGTCACAACACCCCTCTACATAAACACACTAACCTCACTCCCAACACACAGAAACTCTGAAGCAACCTCACACGTCTGGTGCACCCATTGATACAGTCACCAAACACACTGACACAAATTCCCATCCTGACAGAGCCTCATGTACACACACTGAGGGCCTGATTCACATTTACACTCAGACTTTTTTGCACCACGCTGACAGCCTAAGGGGGCCTTCACGTGAGTGCTTGAGTCATGCTGGAACGCTCAGGAATGCCATGACGACACCTTTCTGGGCGGCCAGAACAGCGTTCCAATACCTTTGCTGGGCCAGGGCCAAGCGGCTCTTTTCCCTCCCCAGCTGCAGAGCGTCCCCTGAGCCAGCAGGTGCCGGTACTGGACCCAGGGGCATCGCTCAGTGGTGGGTCAGTGAGGAAGGAGCTGGGGATGCTGCAGGAAGAATTGTAGAGGGGAATATGGGAGCCCCCCCATGAAAAGCAGGAGATGGGCACAGCTAATGAGCTAATGACAGGACAGGCTCTGCGGGGAGTCAGCCTCTTCTCCCCTGGGCCTCCCCCAGCTTCCCCTATCTTCTTCCCAGCTCCCCCTGCTCCCCTGCCAGGCCTCCCGGTGCCCTGCATTCTGGCACTTCTTTTTTTAGCACTTTTTAATGTGCATTCAAATGTAGTTTACTGACAGTGCAGTATAAAGAGATCCTAATGAGAATCAGGCACACATTGCCCTCCCTATACAAAGCTGATAGAACCTTCCATGCCCTGTGCCCCACACTCCCTGCCACGGCCTTACATATGTACTGTCACTTGTGCTTGCACACACACAGAGCATCCTCTCCTTCCTCTTCATACTCACTCGTGCTTTCCGATTACTCCAGCATTCAGGCTATAAGAAACTACCAGCCTTCATCCTCCAGGAACTCACATCCTTCCCTTTCCAGTCAACGAGAAAATGACAGTGCAAGAAAAAAAATGGTCACCACCAATGGGATCGTCTCAAGTCTGGGTTACAAACTTCTCCGTCATGTTGCACAGCTACTTTACAGCAGGTGTATAAGACGACTGAATCCCCTTTGCAGAACACAAACACAGTCTGATGTTGGCAGAGAGTGAGTTTTATGGGGATGCAAGTTTCTGGTGGGTGAAGCAGCCAGAGTTTTATGGGGATGCAGGTTTCTGGTTGTTGAAGCTGCCAGAAAAGTGGATGGAACATAGATTTTCCCCCCTGCCTGAGTGAGCCCGACACCCCATTTGTCACACAATACGTGACTCTGGTGTGTTGTTAGATCCTGGGCTGCTCCTGGGTGCCTATGTAGTGATTGTGGCCAGGAGCGCTCGTTTTCTGCTAAGTCTGGCGAGAAAGGTGCAACCTTTCCTCCTATGCAAGGATGTTGCCACGGTTGTCACCGCCTGGAGATTTGATTGGTGTCATGTATTCTACAGGCAACCACATCTTGAGACTACCGAGACATGGAGGTTAGTGCAGCACAACATAGCCTGCTTATTAAATGGAGTTGCACACGGTGGGAGCAATTAAATTAGTAAGCTGGTCAATAAGCAATAAGTAGAATTCAACATGTTTGTTTTAACCAATATTGCTTGGGACCTGGTCCTACTGACACAGCTGAAATAAGTCCAGTAAAGGGGCTCCAGCCAGAGCTCTCTCACTATAAACAGAGGGGGTTTCTAGCAGGGTGTTCTCCGTGAGAGGTCCTGGAGCTTGGAACTCCCCTCTTGGTCTGCCAGAGCCTGGTCTTCCTAACCTACTGGGCATGAAGAAAAGGCTGTGGTTTTTCTTGGGCTTTGAGGTTAGGGGCTGGGAGTCAGTAGGGTTTGGCAGTTACTGATTTATGCATGGGCAGCCCTTCACATTATATTATATTGCATATTTAAATCTATGGGATAGGCACTCGTAGCATAGGAAGTGCTTCAGTGGAGATTTACAGAAACAGAGCTCCCTCCAGGGCTTGTCAACCGCTCTCATCAGCCACCTCAATCAGAGGGGGCTGCCTGAGAGTGACATGAGGTGCTGCTTCCACCACACTCCCCGCCTTGTCTTCTTCACCAGGAAGGAAAGGACCATGTTTCATCCCCAAATTTGAACCCCATGTATTGATGCCCCCTGACACCACTAGGCCAATTTGTTTACTTGCTTTCATCAAAATTGGAATTAAAAAAAATCAACCTCCACAGTCATTCAGCACCAGCCCTACTGGTCTAAAATACCACCCATGAGGAGAAGCCCACAAATGCGGGGTGTCACAATTTCGGGACTTGGCAATGTAAACCTGTGTTCTCTGTGACCCAGGCAGGTGTCCTCCCCACTGATTTCCAGTCAGGTGCTCTGTGCTCAGGTACACTCCAAACTACTTTAACCCCTGACTACACTTCACACAGACTGAGACACTTCAACTCCTTGTCCGTCCTCCCCACCCTAACGGCTCAGTAAAACCCATCATTCAACATGGAAGCAAAATCTGTCCTTCCCAGATGTTATGGGCATCCCAGATCCCTGACCCAAAGTCCAGAAGTCACAGAGATATGGTGTAGTCTAGTAGAGTGAGCACAGGGCTGAGGACCAGGCATACCAGAATTCTAAACCCAGCGCTGCCACTGTCTTACTATGAGGCCTTGGGAACATCACTTAAAGTCTCTGTAAAATAGAAATAAATAATAATACTACCCACTGACCTACCTCATCAGGGTGTTGTGAGGATTAGTTAATTATGGTTTGTAAAAGGCGACTGAAATATTAAGTAAATTGTGTCACGGTCATGCTCCTGAGGTGCACACAGAGAGCCTGAAGATGAAAAGAATCCCATTTCCTCCCAAATGATTCAGTTTACATGAGAAAGATTAAGAATGGTAATGCAGCAGTGGTAACCACATTCTATCCTATTCAGGCTCTTATATTCCACTAATCGCTGTGTTATCTGACTGCCTACATGTTGGCCTACGGAGCCTATACACCAGGGGTGGCCAAACTTATTGGCCCTCTGAGCCGCATACAACAATCTTCAGAAGTTTGAGAGCCAGAGCACACCTGCCAGGAGCCGGGGCTTGGGGCTTCAGCCCCACTCCCGTTGAAGCTCCAAGCCCTGGCAGGTGAACCCTGCAGGGCTGAAGCCCCGAGCCCCCCTTCCCACTGGACAGAAGCTCCTATCCCCCTGCCCCACAGTGCAAGGCAGAGGTCCCAAGCTCTCCCCCCCCCCCCACCCACCCAGTCTCGTAGGCGGAGAATGGGGTGGCGGGGGGGGGGCCACTTGCGAGCCTCACTTTAATGGTAAAGGAGCCACATGTGGCTTGCAGTTAGACCACAGTTAGGCCATCCCTGCTATACACCATTGCTTGGAAAATGAGAGTGTCACATAGGGCTTGCCATGTCCAATCAGACCACTGGTCTGGCTATTTCAGCACCCAGAGCTGGCTGTTAGACTGAGAGGAGGGGACTCTAAAGATCACATACACACTTTCAATGTAAAATGTATCCAATAAGCTAGGGACATGTCCCAAGAATCTTCTTACCAACTTTCCCCCCAACTTCTGAGGCCAGTCTTTTGTATAGTGGGGTTGATAATGGTGGCTAGCAGTTGACTGCGCTTAGAGGGAGAAGGCAAATCATTTTGCAGGCCTGCTTCAAAATATTAAGACCTTCTCTGCCAGCATTATGTATTTGGAATCCATCAGTACAAAATGCCTCACAGGAAGGTTAAAAAAAAAAAGGCCATAATGCACCTGGCTAAATGCCCTTCACTCCCAGCGTCAAGCCTTAAACACATGACCATCCCTTCTATCCATGGAAGTAGAGAACACCACAGACATTACTACAGCAGTTTCAATCACATTGTGGGCAAGGCCAGAAGATGTCTGAGGTAATGTTCTTGAGCCACCAAAAGTTGCATCTATACTGTCAAAAAGCACGTACCTAATTCACCACCAGTGCAACTCCATCAGCAATAGTACGGGTGAAAGCTAACGTACAGACAGATCTCAGACACTGTTGTTGCCCTAGTGGGTTAGACCAAAAGTGCTGGTGGTAAAAATATCTGAGCCCTGTCTACACTGAAACATTTCTACCACTAGTGAGGTGTCTATATTTCTGCTAACACTGTTCATTCTGTTGCCTTATCCTCCCAACCACACACAGTCTATTTGTCTGATGTGGCCACCTGATATGTCCTTTCTGACGTGACATTATAAGCTATTTGGGAAAGATACTTGCCTTCTTTGTGTACGTTACCTAGCCCAATTACCTTTGATTTACGTCCTTAGCTGCTATTGTAATACACATAACAAATAGTAATAATAATTGTGAAGCTGCATCAGTGGTGAATTATGCTTCCATTTTTTCATAGTGTAGATGCACCTTCAGGAGACACACAGGAGAGGCTATCGCTGGTATCAAGAATAAAGCACAGCAAACCAGACCTGAGCTGACCCATAAATGTGCACATATTGGGCTACCCACTGGGGGAGGGGGGGGTTCTACCTTTCAAAGGAAAGTAAGACAGAAAAGAAATCAGACAGACAGCATCCTTGGAATATATGTAGGAATATATAATCATGCTCTCTCTCTCTCTCTCTCTCTCTCTCTCACACACACACACACACCATAATTTATCTCTTCCTCCTCCTGTTTGACATTATCCTCTGTTCTAGTATCATAATCTGTTGCTACGGAAACAACTATGATGTCACAAAGAGAGGATTATAGATGTCTTGAACAGGAAGAAAAGGTACATTATAATGGGAGAGAAAAAGACACCTACAAATAGCTGCTGAGCAGGAGACATTCCAGGAACAGCAAATGTGAAATGGAAAATAAACAAACAAGTGGCATGGATGTCGCTGTAACTGGGAATAGAATTTGGCCCATCATTTTCAAAATAAAAAGGTGTTTACAGTTTTTACCCCAAGAAGCAAAAAGCATCTGTGCAAAGCTGTTTAAGCATTTTCAAAAATTAGTTTTTCTCAGAAATTCTTTGCAAGTTTCCTTGTGGAGGATATTCTCTCAGTCTCACTGATTGAGGCTGGGTCTCCCTCACATCACTACACTATGTGTGTTCCAGAACTCCCGTCAAAAGTGCTGGCATAATGCACCTGTAACAATATGGCTGATCAGTAGGGATCTTGTTGGTTGGCTGCCATCTTATGGGTCCTTTTGATCTTTAATCAGAAATAAATGGAGAAGCTCCGAACTTGTTTCCAAGTCACTGATGACTCAGAAGAAAATGCTCTTGAATACTTATGGGTCAATGTCCTAACAGATAAAGCACAAAGTGGGGTGTTAGTTGGTGTCTGCTACCAACTGCTAAATCACACTAGGGAACAGGATGACCAGCTCCTTTGACACTTATCTATAATGTGTAGGGAAAAACGTGCTATCCTGAGGGACTTCAATATGAGTGACATATCCTGGAGATCTCATGCACCCAGTACTAAAACATCCTTTCTGAACATTATAGAGGAGAATTTCCTAACTCAAAAAGTGTTGCAGCCAACACAAGGGAATTCTATATTAGACCTTGTCTTGACAGATAAAGAGGAACTGGTCACAGAACTAGAAATTAATAGTAATTTAGGTACAAGTGACTCATAGACTTAAGACAAGAAGGGACCATCATGGTAATCTAGTCTTACCTTCTGCACATTGCAGGCCACAGAACCTCACCCACCCACCCACCCCTGTAGTAGGCCCATAACCTTTTGTTGAGTTACTGAAGTCCTCAAATCTTGATTTAAAGACTTCAAATTCCAGAGAATCCACCATTTACTCTAGTTCAGACCAACCAGTGACCTTGACTTGTGCAAGCAGAATATAGTTCAGACCAGGGATATATATCCTTGGTGCTTTAAAAGGGCCAATTTCACTCAGCTGAAAACAACGATGAGCCAATCATCTGGGAGGAAGAATTTTAACAGAAAAAAATGTAAATGATAATTGGGACTAGTTTAAGAACTTTACTTTACTAGATGCCCAAAAAGCCACAATCGAGGAAGAAAGCCATATTGGTTAAAAAACCAACATGGTTTAGTGGGCAAGTGAAGGCAGCTGTAAAAAAAGAAAAATATTTATATATACAACAAACAGAAGAAATAGGAAGTTGATAGTAATGAATATAAATAAGAAGCTAGGAATTATAGAAAATTGATAAGGGAAGAAAAAGGACACAAGAAGAAATCTATGTCCAGCAGTGTTAAGGACAATAAGGAGTTTTTAAAATATACTAGGAACAAAAAGAATCCTAACAGTGGTATTGGTCCTTTACTATACAGAAATGGCAGAATTACCAATAATAATGCCAAAAAGGCACAAGTGTTCAATAGATATTTATGTTCTGTATTTTGGGAGGGGAAACAAGGGATGTACTCATATTATATGCTAACACTCTTTTCAGTCCACTAGTATCTCAGGAGGATTTTAAACAGCAGCTACTAAAGTAGGACATTTTTAAGTCAGCAGGTCCAGATAAGTTGTTTTTAAAAAGCTGTCTGAGGAGCTTGCTGGACCATTAACGTTGATTTTCAATAAGTCTCGAAGCACCAGGGAAGTTCCAGAAGACTGGAAGAAAGCTAACATTGTGCCAGTATTTAAAAAGGGTAAATGGAACGACCAGATAATTATAGACCTGTCAGTCTGACATTGATCCTGGGAAAGATAATGGAGCGGCTGGGACTTGATTAATAAAGAATTAAAGGAGGGTAATATAATTAATGCAAATCAACATGGGTTTATGGAAAATAGATCCTGTCAAACTAACTTGATATCTTTTTGTTGATGAGATTACAAGTTTGATTGATAATGGTATGGTGTTGATGTAATAGACTTGGATGTCTGTAAGGCATTTGACTCGGTACCACATGACATTTTGACTGAAAAGCTAGAAAGGTATAAAATGAACATGGATCACATTACATGGATTAAAAGCTGGCTAAATGATTGGTCTCAAAATGTAACTGTAAATGAGGAATCATCATCAAATGAGTGTGTTTTTACTGGGATGCTGCAGGGATCAGTTCTTGGCCCTGTGCTATTTAACATTTTCATTAATGACCAGGAAGAAAACATGAAATCATCACTGATAAAGTTTACAGATGACACAAAAACTGGGGGAGGGATAAATAATGAAGATGACTGGGCACTGATACAGAGCAATCTGAATTGCTTGGAGCAAGCTGGATGCAATCTAACAATATGTATTTTACTATGGTCAAATGTAAATGTGTATATCGAGGAACAAAGAATGTAGATCATACTAAAGGATATGGGGGCTCTATCCTGGGAAGCTGTGACTCTCAAAAAGATCTGGGGATCATGAGGGACAATAAGCTGAGCATGAGCTCCCCGTGTGATGGCCAAAAGGGTAAATGCAATTCTTGGATACATAAACAGGAGAATCTTGAATAAAGTAAAGGGGTTATTTCACCTCTATAGTTGGCACTGGTGCGACCGCTGCTGGAATACTGTGTCCAGTTCTGGTGCCCACAATTCAAGAAGGATGTTGAGAAATTGGAGACGGTTCAGAGAAGAGCCACAAAAATGATTACAGCAGCGATACTCAGACTTCAGTCGTTCAGGAGCCAAATTAGCAATCAACATTATCCAAAAGAGCCACAGTAGTGTGAATGCATTTTTTCGTTTACTATAGTACTATATATTCACATTTCAACAGTATGAGAGGGGAAATATATTATTCTCACAGCAAAATGACTGACCAAGTATTATTATTTTATCAACTGCAATTGGTTAATAACATAGTAAAAGCATCTGATTGGTTAATAACTTAGATTGGTTAATAATTAAATCACACAGTGTTTTAATATCATGTGCTGCAAAGAGCCACAGGGGACATATTTAAGAGCCACTTGTGGCTTGCAAGCCTCACTCTGAGTATCACTGGATTAAAGGATTAGAAAACATGCCTCGGAATGATCTACTCAAGGAGCGCAATTTATTTAGTTTAGCAAAGAAAAGGTTAAGGGATGACTTGATTACAGTCTATAAGTATCTACATGGGGAACAAATATTTAATAATGAGCTCTTCAATCTAATAGAGAAATGTGTAACATGATCCAATGGCTGGATGTTGAAGCTAGACAAATTCAGACTGGAAATAAGGCATAAGTTTTTAACAATGGGAGCAATTAACCATTGGAACAATTTACCAAGGGATGTGGTGGATTTTCCATCACTGACCATTTTTAAACCAGGATTGGGTGTTTTTTCTAAAAGATCTGCTCTAGGAATTATTTTGGGGAAATTCCATGGCCCGTGTTTTACAGGAAATCAGACTAGATGAATAGAGTGGTTACTTCTAGCTCTGGAATCTATGAAAAAAACAAGTGGATTACATCCAATAGCAATAAACTCACTAACCTAAAATGATAAGCAAGAAGGACTCTTTCCTGTCCTCCTAGGCAAGCATAAAAGCAGAGCCTCACTGATACAATGGCAAATACATTGGTACAGCTGACCTGATGTTAGAGAAAAGAGAATGTTGGGACCAATGCTGTCAAGCCATCCAGCTTTCACGCCAGGCACACCTATTTACTAAGTCACACACACACTGGATGCACCTTTAGATTTTTATACATTTCAGTCACCTGGCCTGATCGTGAGAATGGGGCAGACAGACGGAAAGGAGAGATTATGTGACAGCCACACGTGCCTTTGCCGCATTATGTGCAGACATAAAATTGCAGAAAATTTCAGCACTCAGGGATTGTAGGGGTCTTCCAGTGGGTCTATTTGAATTGCTTCTGTGTTTGAGCCCTCGATTTGGAGTGGCTGATAGTAGTGATGGGGGAACCCCAAGAATTTCAGTGTTAGGAATCAGATCAATTAAACCTCCAAAAATTCTAATACTTCACCAGAGTTTACCCGGATTATATGAACTTCTTGATCATGTGGAATTGGACTGGGAATCTCCCGTGAATGGAATTTCTCATGCAATAGCATCCCTTTTGCTTCCATTCCCAGCTAAAGCCAGGAAGTGCCTGGAAGTACAAAGATGAAAAATAATGGGACAGGGAAGTTGCTAAATGAACTTTGTTCAAGTTTTGGACCAAGGTTTGGCTCCTATTTTACATGAACCTATTTGCCTTTCCCTGGTTTTCCAGGATCAGGAGAGCACAGTGGGAAACAAAGCTGATATTTTGATGGGGGATGAAATTTGGGCATGAGCCACTGTGTCCCTATGAAGTTGTCAGTCTTTAGAGGAGTTCAGTGAGGAGCTATGCATTGTGGAAATGTTATTCCAGATGACCAAGCCTTGCTAATCCCCTTAAGTGTAAAGACTGTAATGAACAGGAAACATTGCTGCCCTCCTGAGTTTTCTGGGATTGCCAAGCTTCCTGGAATATCATTGGGTCTGACAGAACATCATCACCTTGTGGTGTGACTATTTTATCACATTTTAAATGTGGCAGCCTTAAGTGATCTCTTTACCCTTTCTTCTTCTAGAAGGTAGATGTCAATGCAGACACTGGAAGCTGAGCAGGGAAGAGAAAGGGGCGTGATTAAAAGCAGTGCTCAACTTTTCTAATCAAATGGCCCGTTCAGTGGAACCTGACAGACAGTGCTACATTATCAAACTGCTGGGGAGACCTTAAAAATACTGTAGTACAGTCTGTAGTCCTCAACTCAGCAAAACTCCCACTGTCTTCAGAATTCAGTCTATGGAGCCTGATTCTAAACTCACTTCCAGCAGTGTTATACCTGTGTGGCTCCATTAGTTTAAGTGGCATTACTGCTGATTTACACCTGGTGTAAGTGAGATCAGAATCAAGCCAAGAACTGGCTAGAGAAGCTTGGGCATGGGGAAGTTCACAGTGCTGCTGCTCATTTTGTACCCACATTGTAGATAAGTAGAGGACTTCATTCTCCAGGGCTGACATTCCTCCACTGGCTTGAAATTCACCTGGATTCGTCAGCCAGTTTATAAAATACTTGGAACATGTACAGAACTGCACAAGTGCACAGTGGGAATTTATTATTAATTATTATTATTATACCAATAAACAGTAGGGTTTATTTATTCTTTTTAACCCTGGCTTTTGATTCTCTAAGGTGATAAGTGTGGGTCTGGAAATGTCCCTCACACCCTGCTATTGGAACACGGGGAGCTCATTTACTTCAGTGTAACTCTACTAGCTTTAATGGAATTACTCTTAGTTCAGGTCCCAGTTCAGAAAAGCATCCGTATTCAGGAATGGCGCTTAAACCCATGCTCAAGAGCTTTCATGAATCGGGGCCTTACCCTGGTGTGAGAGGAGAATCGGGCTCACTCTCTCCACCGGTCAGCTGTAAATGCTCACAGGAAATAAAGTGACTTTGCTTTTTCTATGCTATATACACACAAACTGAGCAGCTGCTGACTTGGAGGAACGTTATCATTTGGGTCTGAATGTAGATTTTCAGAACGGTTAAAAAAGTGAAATAATTTTTAGGCCAACAGTTCCAAAAGAGGATGCCTAAAGTTAGGCTCCTAAATCCATATTTAGGTATATAAATAAGTAAGAGACCCTTTTTTCTAATTAGGGTTTACTTCTCTCTTTTCGTTATGCAGCAATGTTTGTAGCTGGACTGGTCCTTAATAAAGAGGTGGATAAAGTAAATAAATCTTCCACTAGAGCAACAAATAAGAGACAGCAATGATAATAGTAATACACTGAACTTACAGAATACAAATTCCCGAGTGAGGGTGAGTAGTCCATTTACAAATGGACTAACTAAGGCACAGAGTCTAGGTCAATGGGACTGTTCGTGTGCTTAAAGCGTGACACATATGTAAGCACTTTCCTGAATTAAGGCCATAGATTAAGGGTGGGATTTTCAAAACACACAGTCTTGGCCTAACTCTACTGCACAGAAACCTATTGATTTCAATAGGACCAGAGTAAGGCCAACACCGAGTGCTTTTGGAAAATCCTACTCTAACAGTCAGGTCCAAAGTCACGCACCAAACCAGCTCCCCAGACACCTGCTCTTACCACTGGTCCGTGCTACCCCATCCTGAAGTGAAATAGTCTCTGCCAGTCTGAACACAGGGACGCTGTACTCACATCTGAACTACAGTTTTCAGTAATCATAAGAATGGAGAGCTCTGCAAATTTCTCACGTGGGGGACCACTTTGTGAGACACAGGGACCCTCACAAGGACTCACCTCCAGTCCCAACACCCCAATCCTATAATGGCTTGGCTCTCAAAAACCTTCACTCTGGAGATCACCAGAGAGGTTCTCCACAGCTACCATATGCCAACGGTTGAAAACCAACGTTGAGCGGTGGCCCAAACTTATAAACTTGGGTAACTAAAAGCAGGCACCTAGATCCAAGCCTAGTCTTCAAGTGGCCTGATTTGCAGAGGTGATGAGCGTTCAAAATACCCATGGAAGTTAATTAGGGTTGTGGATACTCACCACCTCTGAAAATCAGGGCAATCATTGAGATGCCTAAAATAATGAATAATAATACTACTCAGCTCTTATATAGTATTTTTTATCTATGCTCTCAAAGAGCTTTACAAAGGAGGTCACTATCTTTATCCCCATTTTAAAGATGGGGAAACTGAGGCAGTGGGAGGGACGGTGACTTGCCCAAGTTTAAACCTTTAGGCACCGAAGCCCCTATTCTGCAAACTGACCATGATTTTCAAATTTGGGCCTGATGCTGCACACACTTATGGATGTGCTTAACTCTCTACATGCACGGTGAGGAATCTAACTGAAGTCAATGGGGTTTGTCACTTGTGTTAACTTAAGCCGATGTGTAAGCCCATGCAGGAGCCAGCCCAAGCCTGAAGTGTGGCCAGTATGCATATTCCTGCATTCTGAGTGGCTGTTCCCCTCAGAACACATTGTCTATCTGCCCGCACTATCCTAGCCCTTACAGGGTTTCTTCCATTTCAGCAAATAAAACAGCATCTCTCACCCATTTCATCTCAATAATATTTAATCATTAGACATTTCAGTATGATAACAACAATAATTATAACTGGAGGGGATTTTCTGTTATCTTGGAAACAACCACCTCTTGAGCTAATAAAAACCTGTGCCTTTGGTCCCAGCACTGATTTAGCTCAGGTGATGGTTATTACCTCATAAACAGGAAGCTCCATTCAGTTATTATCTCAGCGCACAGAGTTTTGGGGCAAAGCCCTTCACAAAGTGCCAGAGGTTAATCCATTAAAATGATCACATGTTGCCTCTGTAAAGTGCCTGTCCCAGAAGCTCTGGGAAAACACTAGCCAGTTAAATAGGATCTGACCTTAGACATGTTCAGGGTCAGAATTTCATGCCTCCAACAGCCTGATCCTGCGAAGAGCTCCCTGGGGGCAAACCTTTCTGCCACCATGAAGCCCCATCAATGTCCCTGTAGTGGCTAGGTAGAATTTACAGGAAATTCAGATATTAATTCTATAAGCCACCCACACATAAAACTACTGACGCTGCTGCTAATAATAGACTGTAAATTGCAACAAAGTTGTCAAAGATAAGTAATAAGCAAAGCACAACAGCATAACACCAAAACAGGAGGTAATAATCATTCTAAAAATAAAGGTTAAAGCAAACTAACACCCCTTTATGCTGTGCTCTGAAGGCTGCCAATCTCAGGTGCTGGTGAGCCACCCAGGGGCAGGTGAAATTCACTTCTATGCAGAAGGCTGCACAAAGTCTGTGCACCACTTAAGTCCAGCTTATGCACCCTTAAAATAGGGCTTGAGTGGGACTTCAATGGTGCATAGGCTTTTTGCTTGACCTCTGCACAGGGCAGAATTTCACCCAGCAAGAGTATCACAACTGATTTGAGCAGAAAGGTCGATACAGGGTGAGGCGCCATTCTCTCTCAGAGTCATGGGACCAGGTGCTCCACTGGTGTGACTCAAGATAGCTCTGCTGAAGCCAGGGGAACTACACCAGCTAACACCAACTCCGAAACCGGACAACTTATTTGTAATGCCAGTGAGGACAGTTATGCTCATCTAGTCTGACCTCCTGCATAACACAGGCCATAGAACCTCACTCAGTGATTCCTGCAGTTAGCCCAATAAATTCTCCAATCTCCATTAAGATTAAAGCGACTCAAATCCAATCCAGGTGCTGAACGTTAGTTTTAGTTGCCTGTCTATTTTATTTCCTTCATTTTACCCTTTCAGTTCTAAAAAGGAAAAAGAACAGGAAAGGCTGGAGAACAGGAATGTGGCAGGTGAAATCCTGACTTTACCGAAGTCAATGACAAAACTCTCCTCGATGTCACTGGGGCCAGGATTTCATCCTATGTATTTACTTATTATGCGCGGTCTGGCTCACAAGAGCTGCTACTTGGGCCAGCAGTTTAGTATCATCACGCAGAGCACGCACCGAAGTATTCAGAAAGGTCTTTGTACATAGCTCACTTAAACAGAGATGTATTGGAATCATTTAATAAATCTTTTAAGGTGTCACATTTTCTAACAACATGTTTTTGTAAAAGAGCCCTGTGCTTTCAAACCCGGACTGTTGGGAAAGATATCTTCTCACATATTCCATCGTCCGTTTTGGTGGTGGTGGTGGTGGGTGTAGGGGGGGTATGTGTGTTACAATAGTAATCCATTGACAGCTCAAGAGTCAAACAATAGGAACAGAGGAGCTGTTACGTACTACAGCACTGAGCCAGCACCTCTACAATTATGCTTCCATTAGTGGCTTAAATGTACCTGATGCTCGGGAGGAAGGCTCAAGAGAGCCTGTGATATGCAGACTATCATTTCGGGAAGGAAAGACCAGAACCACACACTCTCCTTTTAAGATTAGATTCACATTCCACATGCAAGTAAGTGCAAGTTTCCATCCTTGCCCTATAATGTGTCAGGGAACTCTGAAGAACTCTCATAACTATTAGGGAGGACAGCATAGCTATTAAACCCCCGCCCCCCCCAAAAAACAGTCCAACCCACAAACCTATTTTAATGCAAAATTCAACCCCCTTTGTACCTTATGTGGACTCCTGAGAGTTGGGATATTGCAGATTTTCCAGCTTTAAGGATTGGGATGTTTTAATAGGCTGCAAAGTTTTGCTGTGGGACCTTCCCTGCTGCAAGACTGTTATAGATGGCTCCAAACAGGCCTTCTTTATAGGTTGTTGGGTTTTTTTTCAATCACCCAAGTGCCTTGAAGCAGCTGACGTGAGAGTGCAGTAACTGTTAAACTCCGGCTAAAAGCCTCAATGCGTCACCATGAATCTAGAGAAGAATCCAGTATGCTGGCTCCCACCAGGCTGATGTCCATTAGACTCAATCTTCCTGTAATATTTCAATTGGAGATGGTGCCATGCACTTTTGCAGAAACAAGGCTTAATGAAACATTTACAGAAATGAGCTCAGTTTTCCACAAAGGAGATAAGGTAAAAATCATGTTCACACTGCCCTATAGACACTGTTAATTATTCTCTCCTCAGATCAAGGGGGTGAGTGGGACAGTAAGCTAAACATCCCTCTTCTGGAGACCTGGGGGACATCATAAATGAACGTGATCTTGGAAGATTCATCCTACCCCACAGTGGATTTTAGTCCACATCACAAAATCACTGCATAATCCAACCTGATCAGTAGACTCTGTTGCAGAGAAGCTCAGGACGGGGACAGCAGGCACTGTGATGTAAGACAGGCCTAAAGTGCACTGGACTAGCTGTGTAAGGAGTCCAGCGCTGCAATAGCAGGGAACTGATTTGGTCAGGATTAAAATGCACTGGCAGTGCTACCATCTGTGGGGCCCCAAATCTAGACTAGCAGGGAAGTGAGGCAGGTAAAGATTCGGATGCCCTTACACAGCTGGGAAGTATGGAGCCCAGGACAGGAGCAGCAGGTCAGGATGGAGGTGCAATGTCAGAGCAGGGTGGGCACCTACTTGCCTCTAGCAATTTCTGTTAGCATCCCACTGCCACAAGCGTCACACCCAACCATGACCGTGAGCATTGCAAAAGAAAGGCTTTCCAAATAGAGACACTTCTTTTCCCTTGAAAGGGCAAAGCCTGCTCCTAACAGTTCTTCATTCAGTGGCAAGTTTGTTTTCTAAACCAGACCTTAACCGTCCAGCAGAGGGCGAGTTCAGGAGGTGTTTAAAGAGAAACATTATTTCATTTCATTTCAACACCCCAGACAGTTCCAGCACTGACTGTAGCCCCTTTTTACAGATACAGTTTAATAATAAATGTCCCTCATTGTTTTGCACACTCTCTTTTTTCAGCAGATCTCTTGCATTTGCCTTTCATTAGTCACACTGCAGAAAAAAATAATGGCTACATTAAACCTATGGTCTTCAGGATCAGAGAAGAAAGGACTGGAATAATACTTATTTGTGTTGCCTTCAAACAATCCCCTTTGTTTATTTTAGAGTTCAGACTATTTACAGGCCCCACAATTGTAAACCACCCTGAAGCATCCTAGCCATCAATAAACACATCGGTAACTTTACACCGTCAGGAAAGCTGGTTCCTTTAGAACACTCCAACTAATACTCGATTTTCTTCTCAGATAAGTTTTATCAGACGCACTACAGATAAAGTATTGCTTCCCGCATGCCTCTTCCCCTGCCAGACATTAAAATCTCCCTTGCTATAAATCGATCGTCAAGACATTTCTGAATAAAATAAAATAAACTGAGGATTTCTATCCTGTTTACATAAATGCTCTCTTACCAATTCTCAACTAGAAAAGGGGGGACGGGGACGGAAAGGAAGGACATAAATACAACGCTAGGTGATATAAATTAAGCCGGATTTATTTTTAAACACGAGTCCTAAAAAGAGAGAGAGAGAGAGAGAGATTTAAAAAGTGAAAAAAAAACTAAGTTCACTTTCAATTTTCACTGCAATCCCCGGTTGGATTTAACTAGAAACTGAAAGAACTGACAGTCTGCTGCTAGAATTTTTTCCTGACATATACGCCTAGATACGCTATTATTTTTTTAACCTAAAAATATAGTTGATCAACAAAATCCCAAAGCAAATGCTTTCTGGAGTACAGGCTAAAGCAATAGGGTGTTCAGCCCTTGAATTTAAACTACATTTCATACAGAGAGAGCGAGAGCGAGAGAGAGAGCAATTACAGGGCAATCTTAGTCAATTTCATTGTTCGGCTCGGCACTGAAATGGACTTTTCCACCCATTTCCTTCGTGACCACGGACCGAAATGATCAAAATAAAATAAAATAAAATAAAATAAAATAAAGTGGGGGTGAGGAATTTTACAGACAATCATGGGTGGACAGAAGGAAGAAATGGAAAGCAAATTAAAACCAACCTCCATTCAAATACTCAGAATACTAATTTTTTAAAAGGCAGAGCCATACATTGAACCTCACACCAGCGACAATGAGCTATGCTATAATGTTGATTTCAGATCTGTGGTCATTTTCTTTCTCTTTTTTGGTGGGAGGTGAGGGGTGCCTGGTGCCCAGAGATGGCCAAAGGACAGGGATGGGGAGGGGTGGAAGGAAATAAAAGACCCAGAGCTGCCTTACCTTCGTACATAGGGGCCATCGGTGCAAGAATGTGTTATTCATGGCAAAAAAAAATATATTAAAACATTTAAAAAATGAAGCGAGATCTCAGCCCCCCAAACTCAATACAAATCTGCCATCTTGAGCCTGTGTCTCTCCGTACAGTCGAAGCTGCCAGCCTCCTGCATCACCGCCTCACTTCATCAGGGGGGAGACAGAAAAATCCACCCTTGATCCTGTCCATCTAACAAAAACACCACCAAAAAAAGGAGCAGGGAGTGGAAGAGGTGTGGGGAGGGTCGATGCACAGTGGACAGGTCAAGGGTGGGGGGAGAGGTGATTAGAGGCCCCCCCCCAGATTTGGGACTTGGGGTCGGGGAGGGGGGACTCAGCCGATCCCCCTAGCTCTCAGCTCAACATGTCTGTGTGTGTTGGGGGTTTCTGCAAAAGTTGCATTGGAGGCGAGAGCGAGAGCGAGACAGAGACAGAGAGGGGGAGACGAGGAAAAAAAAGCAAAGGGAGTTTGCAAATAATCAAATACCGATGGCACTGATCGCAGTTTCCCAGAAGGAGAGAGAGAGAGAGAGAGAGAGAGAGAAACCCTCTACTGAGATTATGTGGGATCTTGTTTAACAACACATTTCAATCACGAGAAAAAAGGAACAGTCAACAGAAGTTGGTGAAACAGTTCTGTCTCCCTCTCTCTCTCTCTTTACAGAAAAGAAAAAAAGGCAGCTGATTGAAGCTTTGCAATTCACTGGCTGTGGGGATCATATAATTTGAGCTTATGTTTTACAATAGCATGGAAAATTCCTACTCCCGCCCCCCCCCCCAAAATCTTCTATTCCCTTTAGGCATTTCACAATCTGTTTCTCTGACAAAAGTTCCGGGGATTTTTAAGTCCATTCTTCCCATTTAAATCCAGTTTTTGCAGTGTAAATATTTAGAGGGTGCATTTAAAACAAACATACTTTGTTGCTTTCAGAATTATTCTTTTTAAAGAATCACATCGGATAAGTGTTTACTTATGGAGACTGACAGCTAATGACCCTCCTCCTGTTTTCATTTTAACAGATCCATCTCTTTCCCCCAGTTATTGCTGGGGAAATGCCAGTCCTCAAAATCATTTATTATCAGCACATTGACATATGCTGTAGGTAAAGCCTTTATTTTCTAAGCATCTTTCATCCAGTGGTTCCTCAGTACTTCACAAAGAAAGGCAAATAACCATATGCCTATTATACCAATGGGGAAACTGAGATACAGAAAGATTAAGTGACAGCAAATTCTATTGCAAAGGTGGAACCAAAAACCAGGACCCCGGTCGTCCAATAACCTCCACATGGGTCTGCCCACACAGAGCTCTTTGCTGGATCAGGGCCTACGACCAGATCTTCACAAGCGCTCAACAGTTCCCATTTAGGCACCTAAATGAAGTGGCCAGAATTGTATAAGTGCCAAGAACCCGGCCACTTCATTTAGGTGCCTAACTGGGAGTTGAATTCTTTTGACAATCTGGTCCTTAGTCTTCTGACTAGCAGTCTCCTACTCTAGGCCCTGGACACCATTGCCCCTTAATTACAGATTGTCACCATCCTTATTTCCTAAATCATGGTTCCCGTCTTCTTAATCCCATAATTCTCTTGTTATAATTGGAGGTCACTTGTCTGTCTAGGTCACTAATATTTATTACGTAAACTTGTTTCTGCATCCTGCTTCCTGACTAGAACACCAGCTAGTGGGGTGCATTTCAGGGCTGCTGAAGCAAACGTAGCTTCTGGAGAGTAGCAGAGGACAGAGGGAAGGGAAAAGAGTAGGAGTTAAGGGGGAATGGGTTCTTTTTCTGGCTCTGCATCTGCCTTGCTGTGTGACCTCAGGTAAGTCACCTCAGTCTGTGCCTCAGTTTTCACAGCTGTAAAAAGGGGATAATAGTCAGTGCTGTGTGAATGTGGAAATGATGTTTTCCCTTTTTTCAGTTTGAGCTATATTGTGGCCCTTGATTTCCGCATGAATTTTAATTTTGCCAAAGCCAAAATGACGCATGAACTTGAAAACTCAGGAGAATTTTGCTCGATTTTTTTCAAAATTATGAAGTGGATTTCATTTTGACTGGATGTAGCAGAGCAGCCATCTTTAGGGCTTTCCCTTTGTGTGTCACTAGCTAGGTATGGAGAGTTTCAGCTACGCAGATGTGGATATTAAATGCATACACAGGCATTTAAAACCTCTTGCTTCAAGGCTTAAGTCAATTTCTAACTATTGAGGTATAGGACAAGACCATCCTGGGAGACAGATTATCCCACATCTGTAAAAGTCCCCCACCACATGTAGGCCACTCCTGTAGTAACATTGATCTCCTTCCCCACCTCACACAGAACCCCCTCTGGAAGTGTCTCTGTGGTTTCCAGGGGCAGGATGGGCTAGAGCACAACACTCTTTGCTGCATTGTTCCCCTGCTCTCCCCTTAGGAGACAGCAGAGCTCACACCTGTTTTACCTCCCTCTGGGTTCCTTCCAAACTGGGTACACCACAGAGGGACCTAGCCACTGTGGCTTCAGTGGCCCCTGCGGGATGGTTCCAGGCTCTGTATGGAAAAGTTTGTCCTTCCCCGCGGATGCCTAAGATTCATGGGCTTGGGAAGGGGTCCTGCCACTCATATTTGCAGGCCCTAAACCCTACTCACCAGAGAGGACCCTCCTAGTGTATTTCTCCTCTTTAGCCCCTTCCCAGAGGTCTTCCACAGGAGGCAGAAATCTAGTGTGTGTTAGGAAAGCACATCTGAATTTGTTGTATTACGTATTTTCATTTGTTGATTGCTTTGAATTTATCCTAAGCACCCCTGTGCTCTGGATACTTTTACAAATGGATAATACAAATAAAATATAGTATATACATAGACCCTCATGAACTGCCCAGACAATAGCATCATCAGTTTTGTCCAGCATGACTCACAGGCAATAGCAGGAGATACTTAGTCTGGGAGATGGTCTTGTTAGGGCACTGGACTGTGACTCAGAAGATCTGTTTCTGTTTCTGGCTCTACCACGCAAATTCTGGGTGACCTTGGGCAAATCACTCCATCTCTCTCTGTGCCTCAAGTTTCCCAGTATTGGGGATAATCATATTTATGTGACTTGTCTATTTCGACTGTAAGCCCTTAGGAACAGGGACTGTCTCTTCCTCTGCCTTTGTACTGCTTGGAGCCTCTGAGCACTACAATTATACAAATAGTAATAGGTTCCTAGTCTAAAGTATGGATACAACGTGTTTTTCTGCCCAGAAATGGCAAAAAAAGCTACTGTAACATGTCTGTTGTTTTGGTGGGATAATCATTTTTAAACATGGTTGTAGGGTTTCATTCACATACATGGGGGCAGAACATGGTACATGGCATGAGGCAAAGCCTGGTCACGTCAATGGAAAGATTCTCACTGACTTTAATGGCCCTTAGATGAGGCTAATAGCACAAACATAGCAGTAAAATAAGAGCAGGATGCAGCCATTTGTGTTGTAGCTGGGCAGCAGACAACACCACTTCGCGTTCTGGGCTCACATCCTGGTGGGGCCAGGTGGTGACCACGAATAGGCCCCTGGTAAGGTATATGGAGGAGTGGTCAGCAATAATCTGTTCCTACTGGGATATGATCTCAGCTGTCTGGAGCCATCTGAGAAACACCGCCAAAGCTCATCTCAGGGTGTGCACCGGGGTGAGTGACGCTCCCTGGCAGGAGGACAACTGTGAGTGGCAACCTGTGACAAAGGAGAAGTAGAGCTAGCAACTGTGGAAGCTCACTGCTGGCTGGGATATGGTGTTGTTTCAGGTACAACAGATATCTATCTGTTACCATCACTGGCTCCTTGGCCGTGAAGAGAGGACCATAGTCAAGTGGGAGAGGCTTGTCACAAAGTGCAGAAGGGCCATGTCAGACAAGGAGAGTGTTTATGCCCTCTAAGGGCTGTCCACAGTGAGGATATGGGACCTGCTAGCTAGAGGAGTTATGGGAGAAGCCTGTGTTTTTGGAGCTGGAGGAACAGGGTGCTAGTCCTGGCTCCACAGGTGCATGTGTAATTTACCTAGTTCAGTAACTGAGTATTGTCTGCAGACATGGATAACTAGAGGGCCTCTGAGCAGCGGCTCAGGGGAGTGTTGCTCAAGTGGACATGGGGCCCTCTTCTACCCCTTTCAAACATTAATGCTGCTGTGGTGTGGGCTGCTCTTCCTTTGCCCCTCATTCAGGCTGTGGCACTGCAACCATGGGGTCTAAATTAGCTGTAACCACTCAAGAAAGAGATCTTGGAGTCATTGTGGCTAGTTCTCTGAAAACATCCATTCAATGTGCAGTGGCAGCCAAAAAAGCAAACAGAATGCCGGGAATCATTAAGAAAGGGATAGATAATAAGACAGAAAATATCATATTGCCTCTATATAAATCCATGGTACGCCCACATCTTGAATACTGTGTGCAGATGTGGTCGCCCCATCTCAAAAAAGATATACTGGAATTGGAAAAGGTTCAGAAAGGGGCAACAAAAATTATTAAGGGTAAGGAACGGCTGCCGTACAAGTAGAGATTAATAAGACTGGGACTTTGCAGCTTGGAAAAGAGATGACTAAGGGGGGATATGATAGAAGTCTATAAATTCATGACTGGTGTAGAGAAAGAAAATAAGGAAGTGTTATTTACTTCTTCTCATAACACAAAAACTAAGAGCCACTAAATGAAATGAATAGGCAGCAGGTTTAAAACATACAAAAGGAAGTATTTTTTCACACAACGTAGAGTCAACCTGTGGAACTCCTTGCCAGAGGATGTTGTGAAGGCCAGGACTATAACAGGGTTCAAAAAAGAACTAGATAAATTCATGGAGGATAGGTCCATCAATGGCTATTAGCCAGGATGGGCGGGGATGGTGTCCCTAGCCTCTGTTTACCAGAAACTGGGAATGGGTGAGAGGGAATGGATCACTTGATGATTACATGTTCTGTCCGTTCCCTCTGGGGCTCCTGGCACTGGCCACTGTCAGAAGACAGGATACTGGGCTAGGTGGACATTTGGTCTGACCCAGTACGGTCATTCTTACGTTTATTAATGGGTCTGACTTTCTCTGCTCACCACCAGGGCAAAGTTCATTCAGGGCATTTTCTTATTTCCTTTGGAAAGTTGCAGTTTTTAAAAAGCATTCCATTGTTGGAATGGAAACAATGTAAAATCATAATATGAGACAGGTGCTTTAAGCAAAAGGGTCTGATTCTCATTTAGGATACGTCTACACTGAAAAAAAGGTGAGTTCTTAACTCACATTTCCTAACTGAAGTTCAAATAGCAGTGAAGTGGCAACTCAGGTTAGTGTAACCCACACACCTCCTGGGTGTGGTGTTCTGTCCCATCTAGTGGCACTGAGACCACAGAGAGAGAGAAAGAGATCAAATGAGTCTGCTCTACAGCATTAGCTAACAGCCAGTTGGCTTTCAGCTCATGTGGGAGAGGCTCATACACTGAGGTCCCAGGTTCAGTCCTGCCCCCCGACAACTAGGGTCTGTCTGTGTTACATTAGCTACTCCAGCAGCCTAGGGTTGAATTCAACCTGCGAAACCAAGTTAATGGCTGAGTTGCTGTGTCTTCACTGCTGTATGAGCTGACCCTGGTTAAGTACACACCTTCTTTTGCAGTATAGCTATATCCTTGGACTAAGAATCTTTTACACGGCTCTGGCTGTGCAAAGTGAACTGAAAGCAGTGTAAAGGGATCTAAGAGTAAATGGGATTTGGGCCCCAAATATTTAGCATTAAACAAAGCAGAATCATTTTGTAAATGATGAGGCAAGGTTTTCCTGTGAAATACATACAGATGTTTTCTTTCTAACTGAAAACCAGTAAGGGAATGGACAATTTAATTACAAATAATATTAAGTAAGTGCTGAGGGAATCTACTTTACCTGCGATGTACAGTCACATATTTTTTAACAGTGAATCAACTGCAGTTTTAAATGTTTTCCCTCCCAATGCTATCAGCTTACAGAAGAGCTACGGCCACCTGGAATGTACTGAGGGTAATTTTTCCATGTGTAGAAAGATATCTACTCTTCAGGTGGATGGTGAGTGCCAACATGCCCAGCTGTTGCACATGAATACCTTGCACTTACGGTCTACTGAGCATTACCAAACAACTGGCATACAGAAAAAGTAGAGCACAGGCTTAAGTCTTTACAGGATTGAGAGCCCATCTTTTAAAAGGGGAACAAAAAGGACGTGGGGAATTATAGACCAGTCAGCCTAACTTCAATACGTGTAAAGATACTGGAACAAATTTGTAAACAATCAATTTGTAAGCACCTAGTGGATAACAGGGTTATAAGGAATAGCCAGCATGGGTTTGTCAAGAACAACTCATGCCAAACTAACCTAATTTCCTTCTTTCAGCCCTGGTCTACACTAGGAGTTGAGGTCGAATTTAGCAGCTTTAAATCGATTTAACCCTGCACCCATCCACACGACGAAGCCCTTTTTTTCGACTTAAAGGGCTCTTAAAATCGATTTCCTTACTCCACCCCCGACAAGGGGATTAGTGCTGAAATCGGCCTTGCTGGGTTGAATTTGGGGTACTGTGGACGCAATTAGACGGTATTGGCCTCTGGGAGCTATCCTACAATGCTTCATTGTGATCATTCTGGACAGCACTCTCAACTCAGATGCACTGGCCAGGTAGACAGGAAAAGGCCCGCGAACTTTTGAATGTCAATTTCCTGTTTGGCCAGTGTGGCAAGCTGCAGTTGAGTGCAGAGCTCATCAGTAGAGGTGACCATGCAGAGCTCATCAGCAGAGGTGACCATGATGGAGTCCCAGAATCGCAAAAGAGCTCCAGCATGGACCGAACGGGAGGTACGGGATCTGATCGCTGTATGGGGAGAGGAATCCGTGCTATCAGAACTCCGTTCCAGTTTTCGAAATGCCAAAACATTTGTCAAAATCTCCCAGGGCATGAAGGACAGAGGCCATAACAGGGACCCGAAGCAGTGCCGCGTGAAACTTAAGGAGCTGAGGCAAGCCTACCAGAAAACCAGAGAGGCAAACGGCGCTCCGGGTCAGAGCCCCAAACATGCCAATTCTATGATGAGCTGCATGCCATTTTAGGGGGTTCAGCCACCGCTACCCCAGCCGCGTTGTTTGACTCCTTCAATGGAGATGGAGGCAACACAGAAGCAGGTTTTGGGGACGAGGAAGATGATGATGATGAAGTTGTAGATAGCTCACAGCAAACAAGCAGAGAAACCGTTTTTCCCAACGCCAGGAACTGTTTCTCACCCTGGACCTGGAGCCAGCACCCCCCGAACCCACCCAAGGCTGCTTCCCGGACCCGCCAGGCAGAGAAGGGACCTCTGGTGAGCGTACCTTTTAAAATACTATACATGGTTTAAAAGCAAGCATGTTTAATGATTAATTTGTCCTAGCATTTGTGGCTCTCCTGGATGTACTCCCAAAGCCTTTGCAAAAAGTTTCTGGGGAGGGCAGCCTTATTCCGTCCACCATGGTAGGACACTTTACCACTCCAGGCCAGTAGCACGTACTCGAGAATCATTGTAGAACAAAGCATTGCAGTGTATGTTTGCTGGCATTCAAACAACATCCATTCTTTATCTCTCTGTGGTATCCTCAGGAGAGTGATATCATTCATGGTCACCTGGTTGAAATAGGGTGCTTGTCTTAAGAGGACATTCCTGCTGGGCTGTTTGCCTGTTGCTGAACAGAAATGTTCCCCGCTGTTAGCCATGTGGAGGGGGGAAGGGCTAGCCATGTGGTGGGGGAAGGCAAAATGCGACCCTTGGAACAAAAGCACATGTGCTATGTATGTAATGTTAAGAGCAAGGTTTACTGTGAAAGAGTGTACCCATTGTTCTATAAAATGTGTCTTTTTAAATACCACTGTCCCTTTTTTTTTCTCCACCAGCTGCATGTATTTCAAGGATCACAGGATCTTCTCCTTCCCAGAGGCTAGTGAAGATTAGAAGGCGAAAAAAAACCGCACTCATGATGAAATGTTCTCTGAGCTCATGCTGTCCTCCCACACTGACAGAGCACAGACGAATGCATGGAGCCAGACAATGTCAGAGTGCAGGAAAGCACAAAATGACCGGGAGGAGAGGTGGCGGGCTGAGGTGAGTAAGTGGTGGGCTGAAGAGAGGGCTGAAGCTGAAAGGTGGTGGCAGCATGATGAAAGGAGGCAGGATTCAATGCTGAGGCTGCTGGAGGATCAAACTAATACGCTCCAGAGTATGGTTGAGCTGCAGGAAAGGCAGCTGGAGCACAGACCGCCACTACAGCCCCTGTGTAACCAACCGTCCTCCTCCTCAAGTTCCATAGCCTCCTCACCCAGATGCCCAAGAACGCGATGGGGGGGCCTCCAGCCACCCAGCCACTCCACCCCAGAGGACTGCCGAAGCAACAAAAGGCTGGCATTCAATAAGTTTTAAAGTTTTAAACTTTTAAAGTGCTGTGTGGCCTTGTCCTTCCCTCCTCCACCACCCCTTCTGCTGCTTCTCTCCTCCACCACCCCTCCCGGGCTACCTTGGCAGTTATCCCCCTATTTGTGTGATGAATTAATAAAGAATGCATGAATGTGAAGCAACAATGACTTTATTGCCTCTGCAAGCGGTGATCGAAGGGAGGAGGGGAGGGTGGTTAGCTTACAGGGAAGTAGAGTGACCCAAGGGGTGGGGAGTTTCATCAAGGAGAAACAAACAGAACTTTCACACCGTAGCCTGGCCAGTCATGAAACTGGTTTTCAAAGCTTCTCTGATGCGCACCGCGCCTTCCTGTGCTCCTCTAACCACCCTGGTGTCTGGCTGCACGTAACCAGCAGACAGGCGATTTGCCTCAACCTCCCACCCCACCATAAATGTCTCTCCCTTACTCTCACAGATTTTGTGGCGCGCACAGCAAACAGTAATAACAGTGGGAATATTGGTTTCGCTGAGGTCTCACCGAGTCAGTAAACTGCGCCAGCGCACTTTTAAACGTCCAAATGCACATTCTACCACCATTCTGCACTTGCTCAGCCTGTAGCTGAACAGCTCCTAACTACTGTCCAGGCTTCCTGTGTACGGCTTCATGAGCCATGGCATTAAGGGGTAGGCTGGGTCCCCAAGGATACATATAGGCATTTCAACGTTCCCAACAGTTATTTTCTGGTCTGGGAATAAAGTCCCTTCCTGCAGCTTTTGAAACAGACCAGAGTTCCTGAAGATGCAAGCGTCATGTGCCTTTCCTGGCCATCCCATGTTGATGCTGGTGAAACTTCCCTTGTGATCCACCAGAGCTTGCAGCACTATTGAAAAGTACCCCTTGCGGTTTATGTACTCGCCAGCTTGGTGCTCCGGTGCCAAGATAGGGATATGGGTTCCGTCTATCGCCCCACCACAGTTAGGGAATCCCATTGCAGCAAAGCCATCCACTATGACCTGCACATTTCCCAGGGTCACTACCCTTGATATCAACAGATCTTTGATTGCGTTGGCTACTTGCATCACAGCAGCCCCCACAGTAGATTTGCCCACTCCAAATTGATTCCCAACTGACTGGTAGCTGTCTGGAGTTGCAAGCTTCCACAGGGCTATTGCCACTTGTTTCTCAACTGTGAGAGCTGCTCTCATCTTGGTATTCATGCGCTTCAGGGCAGGGGAAAGCAAGTCACAAAGTTCCATGAAAGTGCCCTTATGCATGCAAAAGTTTTGCAGCCACCGGGAATTGTCCCAGACCTGCAACACTATGCGGTCCCACCAGTCTGTGCTTGTTTCCCAGGCCCAGAATTGGCGTTCCATGGCATGAACCTGCCCCATTAGCACCATGATGCCTGCATTGCCAGGGCCCATGCTTTGAGAGAAGTCTGTGTCCATGTCCTCATCGCTCTCTTCACCGCGCTGATGTCACCTACTCGCCCAGTTTCGCTTTACCAGGTTCTGGTGCTGCATATACTGCTGGATAATGCGTGTGGTGTTTAATGTGCTCCTAATCGCCCAAGTGATCTGAGCGGGCTCCATGCTTGCCGTGGTATGGCATCTGCACAGAAAAAAGGTGTGGAACGATTGTCTGCCGTTCCTCTGATGGAGGGAGGGGCGACTGACGACATGGCTTACAGGGTTGGCTTACAGGGAATTAAAATCAACAAAGGGGGTGGCTTTACATCAAAGAGAAACAAAAACAACTGTCATACAGAATGGCCCCCTCAAGGATTGAGCTCAAAACCCTGGGTTTAGCAGGCCAATGCTCAACCCACTAAGCTATCCCTCCCTCTGGTATTTCAGGCAGGACTTCATGGAGGGAGGTAGGGAGGGGGGAGCAAATGAATACAAAACAAATCTGGTCTATTTCTTGTTTTGGTCCACTCCATCTATCTTTTACATCTTTGGCTGGCAGCAGATGGTGCAGAAGGACTGCAAGCCATCCATATCTCCTGGCTGCTCGGCGGAAGATGGTGCAATAGGACTGCTAGCCATCCACATCTCCTGCCTGCTGACCATAAGATGGTACAATAGGACTGCCTGCAGGACTAAAGAGAATGACCTGGTAGAGTCACTCCTAATGTAGTCCCTGCACCCATGTTTGCCCAGGCGCTCCTGACTGACCCTACCGAGGTGGCCAGGAGCACCTCGGACATGATGAGGATGGTTTTCAGGCCTATTGTACCATCTGCTGCCACAAGGCAATGGGTTGTTGCTGCTGTGTAGCAATGCAGTACCGTGTCTGCCAGCACCCAGGAGACATACGGTGACAGTGAGCTGAGCGGGCTGCATGCTTGCCGTGGTATGGCGTCTGCACAGGTAACTCAAGAAAAAAGGTGTGAAACAATTGGAGGGACTGATGACATGTACCCAGAACCACCCGCGACAATGTTTTTTGCCCCATCAGGCATTGGGATCTCAACCCAGAATTCCAATGGGCAGCGGAGACTGTGGGAACTGTGGTATAGCTACCCACAGTGCAACACTCCGGAAGTCGATGCTTGCCTCGGTACTGTGGAAGTACTCCGCCGAGTTAATGCACTTAGAGCATTTTGTGTGGGGACACACACAATCGACTATATAAAAACAATTTCTAAAAAACCGACTTCTATAAATTCGACCTAATTTCGTAGTGAAGACATACCCTTAGAGGATTACTGGCTTAGGGGATGGGGGGAAACTGTAGACATGATATATCTTGATTTTAGTGAGGCTTTTGACACAGTCCCACATGACATTTTCATAAGCAAACTTGGGAAATGGGGTCTAGATGAAATACTATAAGGTATGTGCACAGCTGATTGAAAGGTCATGCTCACAGTAGTTACCAGTGGGAGGGCATATCTAGTGAGATCACAGAGGGGTCAGTCCTGGCTCCAGTACCATTCAATATTTTCATTAATGACTTGGATAATGGACTGGAGATTATGCTTACATAACATAAGAACAGCCATACTTGGTCAGACCAACGGTCCATCTAACCCAGTATGCTATCTTCCAACAATGACCAAAACCAGGTGCTTCAGAGGGAATGAACAGAACAGGCCATCATCGAGTGATCCATCCCCCGTCATCCACTCCCAGTTTCTGGTAAACAGAGGCTAGGGATGCTCAGAGCATGGGGTTGCATACCTGACCATCCTGGGTAATAGCCATTGCTGGACCTATCCTACAGGAACTTATCTAATTCTTTTTTGAACCCTGTTATAGTTTTAGCCTTCACAACATCCCCTGGCAATGAATTCCACAAGTTGACTGTGCATTGTGTGAAGAAGTACTTCTTTTTGTTTGTTTTAAACATGCTTCTTATTCATTTCATTTGGTAACCCCTAGTTCTTGTGTTACGTGAAGGAATAAATAATTTCCTTATTCACTTTCTCCACACCAGTCAAGATTTTATAACCCTCTATCATATCCCCTCTTAGTTGTCTTTTTTCCAAGCTGAAAAGTCCCAGTCTTTTTAATCTCTCCTCATACGGAAGCTGTTCCATACCCCTAATCATTTTTGTTGCCCTTCTCTGTATCTTTGCCAATTCTAATATATCTTTTTTGAAATGGGATGACCAGATCTGCACGCAGTATTCAAGTTGTGGGTGTACCATAGATATATAGAGAGGCATTATGCAATTTTCTGTCTTATTATCTATCACTCTCCTAATAATTCCCAACATTCTGTTAGTTTTTTTGACAGCCGCTGCACATTGAGTGGATGTTTTCAGAGAACTATCCACAATGACTCCAAGATCTCTTTCTTGAGTGGTAACAGCTAATTTAGATTCCATCATTTTGCATGTATAATTGGCATTATATTTTCCAATGTGCATTACTTTGCATTTATCAACATTGAATTTCATCTGCCATTTTGTTGTCCAGTCAGCCAGTTTTTTGAGATCCCTCTGTAACTCCTCACAGTCTGCTTTGGACTTAACAGTCAAGTAATTTTGTATGATCTGCAAATTTTGCACTCACTGTTTACTCCTTTTTCCAGATCATTGATGAATATATTGAACAGTACCAATCCCACTACAGACCCCAGGGGGACATCACTATTTACCTCTCTCCATTCTGAAAACTGACCATTTATTCCGACCCTTTGTTTCCTATCTTTTAACCAGTTACTGATCCATGAGAGGACCTTCCCTCTTATCCCAAGACTGCTTACTTTGTTTAAGAGCCTTTGGTGAGAGACCTTGTCAAAGGCTTTCTGAAAGTCTAAGTACACTATATCCACTGGATCACCCTTGTCCACATGTTTGTTGACCCTCCCTAAAAGTATTTTACTAGAGTGTTGAGACATGATTTCCCTTTACAAAAGCCATATGTTGACTCTTCCCCAGTAAATTAATCTATGTGCCTGATAGTTCTGTTCTTTATTATAGTTTCAACCAATTTGCCTGGTACTGAAGTTAGGCTTACTGGCCTGTAATTGGCAGGATTGCTTCTGGAGCCTTTTTTTAAAAAAAATTGGCATCACATTAGCTATCATCCAGTCATCTGCTACAGAAGCTGATTTAAATAATAGGTTACATATTACAGTTAGTAGTTCTGCAATTTAATATTGGAGTTCCTTCAGAATTCTTGGAGTGACTTATTACTGTTTAATTTATCAGTTAGTTCCAAAACCTCCTCTACTGACACATCAATCTTGGACGGTTGCTCAGATTTGTCACCTAAAAAGAATGGTTCAGGTGTGGGAATCTCCCTCACATCCTGCAATGAAGACTGATGCAAAGAATTCATCTAGCTTCTCAGTGACCTTATCTTCCTTGAGCACCTCGATCATCCAGTGGCCCCACTGATTGTTTAGCTGGCTTCCTGCTTCTGATGTACTTAACAAAATTTGCTTTTAGTTTTTGAGTCTTTGGCTCGTTGTTCTTCAAATGCTTTTTTGGCCTGCCTAATTATACTTTTACACTTGACTTGTAAGAGTTTATGCTCCTTTATATTTTCCTCAGTAGAATTTGATTTCCAACTTTTAAAGGATGCCTTTTTTCCTCTAACCGTTTCTTTTACTTTGTTGTTAAACCAGGGTGGCACTTTTTTGGTCCTCTAACTATGTTTTTTAATTTGGGGTATACATTTAATTTGAGCCTCTATTATGGTGTTTTTTAAAAGTTTCCGTGTAGTTTGCTGGTATTTCACTGATTATAAAATCTGCAGATGACATCAAGCTGGAAGGTGTTGCAAACACTTTGAAGGACAGGATTAGAATTCAAAATGATCTTAACAAATTGGAGACTTGGTCTGAAATCAATAAGATGAAATTCAATAAAGATAAGTCCAAAGTACTTCACTTGTGAAAAATTCAAACGCATGAATACAAAATGGGGAATAACTGGATAGGTGGTAGTACTGCTGAAAAGGATTTAGGGTCATAGTGGATCATAAATTGAATATGAGTCAACAATGTGATACAGGTGCAAAAAAAGGCGGATATCATTCTGGGAGTGTATTAACTGGAGTGTCATAGGTAAGACACAGGATGTAGTTGTTCTGCTCTACTTGACACTGGTGAGGCCTCAGTTGGAGCATCGTGTCCAATTCTGGGTGCCACATTCTAGGAAAGATGTGGAAAAAATTGGAGAAAGTCCACAGGAGAGCAAGAAAAATGATGAAAAGTTTAGAAACCCTTAAAACCCTCAGCACAATTATCCCAGGAATCAGATAGTGTAAATAATTATTACTATTATAATTGTCAAAATTATCATCACTCTGAACTTCATTAACATCTCTGCATTGAAGAAAATTTGATGCAAACTGCTCCCTTTACGGATAAGAAGTGGATTTCTAATGTTTTCAAGTTGTGTGGCAGCACATATGTGACACACAGGTCTAGCAATACAGGATTGATTAGGCTTAATTGACATTAATACGACTGATTCTCCATCACATTACACTCACTACCCCAGCATAAATCTGGAGTAAGGCAGTGAAGAATCAGGCCCATTGTTTGTAAAAAGCTTTGAAATCCATGCAAGTGCAAAGTATTATCACCCAAGGGAAGCCAGGGATCAGATCAATTCATACATGTGCACAGCCATATATGATCAGATTTCTCAACCTCACTTTCCTACTAGGAGCATCACTGAAATAAATAGCCTAAAACTGATGTGGTCCCTCTATTTGAGGCTTAAACACAATTTCCTATCTTCTAGTTTATGCAGTCAGTTCAAGCATTATTTTCTTTCTTTCTTTCTTTCTTTCTTTCTTTCTTTCTTTCTTTCTTTCTTTCTTTCTTTCACAATGAAACTTTGAAATAAGAAAATTGGTTATCAGTTAATGAAATTCTAGCTGTGGTCAAATCTTTCAAACATCCAGGGCCCTGATTTAATTGGAAGTAATTATAGTCTTTTCTGAAGTATAATTATAGGGTATTTTTTTCCCTGACGTTTACAGTGTGGAAATTAAAAACAAAATGAAGTCAGAATCACAAAATTTTAATCTGTCTTCAAACAATAATGTGAGCTAGTGTCAGAGGTTTGTCCTTGGCTGGGGGAGGGGGAATTCAGAAAATTCTCTGGGTAAAGGTGGCTAATAGCACCCAGTTGTGTGGTTTTTGTACCCAAACAGAGAGATTCCTGAGGGATTTCTATTTCTCAAAACTTAATGAAAACCTCCCATCTATGTAACGGGGGGAAAGGTAAGGCAGTTCTTAGCTCCTGAGAACGATGGCTTTATTATGTCAAATGTAACTCCATAGTTAAAGTTACATTAAGATTTACACTTAAAGCAGGACACACACACACAAAAAATCTCTGTGTTCCACATGTTAAGGATTGAATTCAGTCTCCATACTCAGAAAAACTCTCTGGAGGACAACTGAATGTTCTATGCAATTTTTTGGAGAACAATATTTTACTAACCTTTGCAGAGGAAACATTTTAAAATGCTTCCTTTTGAAATTTCAACCTGTTTTTCCTTTACAATTCTTTGGGTTCCTCTAGCTGAACTGCCACACTGCACACATTCATAAACTCCACACTACACACATTCTGGTAATCGGGATAACACCAACCAGTACAAATTGCAGCCATCCTTGACTATAAATGAGTTTTGCAATGGTACAGCTACAGTGGTTGTTGGATTCAGACTGCAGAATCCCAGGGGCCAGAACTTCAGCTGGGAAAAATTGTCATAGCTCCATTGAAGGCAATAGCTCTATGACTTCAATGGAGCTATGACAATTTACATAGAATCATAAAAGATTAGGGTTGGAAGAGACCTCAGGAGGTCATCTAGTCCAACCCCCAGCTCAAAGCAGGACCAACCCCAACTAAATCATCCCAGCCAGGGCTTTGTCATGCCGGGCCTTAAAAACCTCTAAGGATGGAGATTCCACCACCTCCCTAGGTAACACATTCCAGTGCTTCACCACCCTCCTAGTGAAATAGTGTTTCCTAATATCCAACCTAGACCTCCCCCACGGCAACTTGAGACCATTGCTCCTTGTTCTGTCATCTGCCACCACTGAGAACAGCTGAGCTCCATCCTCTTTGGAACCCCCTTCAGGTAGTTGAAGGCTGCTATCAAATCCTACATCACTCTTCTCTTCTGCAGATTAAATAAGCCCAGTTCCCTCAGCCTCTCCTCGTTAGTCATATGCCCCAGCCCCCTAATCATTTTCATTGCCCTCCTCTGGATTCCGTCCAATTTGTCCACATCCTTTCTGTAGTGGTGGGCCCAAAACTGGATGCAGTATTCCAGGTGTGGCCTCACCAGTGCCGAATAGAGGGGAATAATCACTTCCCTCGATCTGCTGGCAATGCTCCTACTAATGCAGCCCAATATGCCAGTAGCCTTCTTGGCAACAAAGGGATACTGTTGACTCATATCCAGCTTCTCGTCCACTGTAATCCCCAGGTCCTTTTCTGCAGAACTGCTGCTTAGCCAGTTGGTCCCCAGTAGTTCCCTGGATTGTCCTTCTTCCCTTTTTTAAAGATGGGCACTATATTTGCCTTTTCCCAATCATCCAGGACCTCACCCGATGGCCACGAGTTTTCAAAGATAATGGCCAATGGCTCTGCAATCACATCAGCCAACTCCCTCAGCACCCTCGGATGCATTAGATCTGGACCCAGGGATATATAGCAGAGAGGATCTAGCCCCAGGTACAGACAAGGCTTGGGCTCTTTCATAAGTATATCCACCCAAAAGTACAATTTGACCCAGCATTTTTAATCAATATCTTCTCCAGCAATTCCTGCAGCGTATAAGGAAGAAAGGGAAGGTGCACTCTACCCCCTGCTTTTCTGGAACTGAATTTCTGGCTTTAACTTCCATTCCTCAATTCTATCCTTGCGAGTCAATCTAAGTGAAGAAAGGAGACAGATTAATATAGTGCCATTCAGATCAAAAGGGCTACATAATTAAAAATGTGACACACAAAGCAGTCTGTAATTAAAAGCACAATAAGGCAAAATGTAACATACATGTGACTAGGGGAGCAATTGTGCGGCTGGATACACCCTCTTTCTGATGTGGTGTTACAGGAGGTCCAGACCACTTGTAATCATTAATGATTCCATAGGGCTTTTCACAAGGAGTGTTAGCCAAATTCCAGCTGGGCAACTATGCTCTGGCCCATTAGCCTGCCCCGCACATAATTCTGTTCGAGTCTTCACTTTCCATCTTAAGAGCCCCACTATGTGGTTTCATTGGCACAGAATGGCTACTGTGTTTCATTCCAGACATGGCTTTCCTTCTGTAATAGCTGAAGGGATCTCTCTCAACATGGCAGCCTGTGAAACAGCCTGGTCAAAGAAAGTGACTTAAAAGGTAACGTTCATTATTTTTGTTATAGTGGAAGCCATGATGAAGACAAAGAGCCTGATACAGGTTGAGGCAAAATGCTGGCTAAAGAAAACTGCAATGATTAGTTATCATACCTTAGGTACTGGACCTGAGCCACTCAGTTCTTTCCAGGAACAGGTCCCACTTCTGCATCCAAATGATAAGGTTACATGAACCTTGTGACTCCTAGATGGTATCACCTAGACCAGTGTTTGTCCAGCTTTTCGGGATGACAGCCTCCTTCTTCAGAGTCAAAAATTAGCATGACTTTTTACTGTAAAAGCAAGAGTAAAATGAATATGATATGAATATATATGAATTATAAAAACATATATTTTACTTTTCAAGAGGTTGACAGAGAATACTTGATTTTAAAGGGTCTATCTATCATACTTGGATGGTCTCCATCAACATATTATCACAATTACTAATGTATTTATCCTCACAAATGCTCTGTGAAGCAGAGAAGTGCTATTATTCCATGGTTATAGAAAGGGAACATAGGCACAGAGACCAAATGACTTGCCTGAGGTTACACAGGAAGTCTATTGCAGAGCAGGAATTGAACCCAGGTCTTCCACAGCCCAGGCTAGCACTGTACCCACCGGAGATAGTGCGGCACTAGCAAGCATAGGAAAGGGAGATTTTTTTGTGCTTTAGAGTGTAATAACTTTTTACTGCCTTGCAACCTTCTCTCTGCCCCATTGCTTTTCATGATCCCCTCGGTCACGACCCACCAGTTGAGATACATGGATGTAAGCAGTGTCAAGATGAGCTCCACCTTGGCATCTGGTGGTGAGGTGTGGCAAGTTGTGGAAAAGAACTTCAGGGGCTGATCTCATTTGCATAGGCACACCCACCCCGCCTAGAATGAGGCCATAGCTGCCCAAATGGTCACTTTGGCTGCTGTGGGATCCCCAGTGTCTCTGTTATTGGAGCAGGAAGAATAAATTGTTATTACCCTGATTATGGGAACTGTGCTTGGAACTGTACTTGGCCTTTTGTTATGATGGAGGGACTCACCATCAACTAAGTAGCACTCGCTAGGCAAGGGTCATGGGTTCCAAAACTCTGTGAATTGAGAGAGGCTGGGGCTAAGTATTAATACTTGGTGGTATGGGCTCCTGGGTGAGGGCTTTACATGCTAATTGCACTTCCTCTTCTCTCCACTGTGGAATATCAGAGCTAATTTTGATTCCATTAGGAGTCTAGTTACAGGCTGCTGAGCTCACTTTGGGCTAATAGTGCACCAGCACTGAGGCTTCCTTACTACAAGCTGAATTCACCAAAGAGCTGAACTGACTAAGAGCTGAAATCACTGAGCGTTGCGTTAAGTAGTGGGGGAGCTTGAAGATATATTGTGGAGCAGTTTGTGGGACGGCTGGAGTGCCTTGTGGACAGGCTGGTGGAGCAGTTCATAGGACGGCGGGAGCTGCTTGTGGGATGCGGAGCAGTTCGTGAACCGGCTGGTGGAGCAGTTTGTGGGACGGTGGGAGCTGCTTGTGGGCCGTGGAGCGGAGCCGAGCGAAGCAGTTCATGGGGCGGCTGGTGGAGCGAAGGCCTATGGAGCTGTGGGGCGGTCAGCTTCAGATCATGTAAGGTGCCCCTTACCTCTCTCCCCCCCGCCCCCCAATCTCCACCCAGGTTGGGAGGTAAAGCTCTGCAGATAAACTTTTGAACTCTGGGGCTGCCCTGACCAGGGACAGAGACTTTTGGGTCATTGGACTTTTGGGACTTTGGGTGATTTGGGGTTGCTGGACTCAAGAACCAATGGGAAAGGGCATGCCCCAATTTGCTTGGGGTGACTTTTTTTGCTCATGGGTTGTGTTATGAATCCTGTTGGTGGTGTTTCCCCAACATAATGCCACATTGTTTCTCTCTGTTATTAAAAGGCTTTTTGCTACACTCAGACTATGTGCTTGCGAGAGGAGAAGTATTGCCTCTTGGAGGCGCCCAGCGGGGGTGGTATATATTTGTCCCAGGTCACTGGGTGGGGACTTGAGCCGGTTTGCATTGTGTTATTGGAATGAATCCCCTAGATACTGAACCCGGCCCTTGTTGCTGCCAACTCTGACGGGCAGAAGGGTTACATGAGCCTTAATTGATCGGGCACAGGACTAGGAGTCATGGGTTCTATTTCAAACTTGACCACTGACCTGCCATGTGACTTTGCGCAAGTTACTTCACTTCTATTTCTTCTCTCACCTTTTCCCTCTCATCTTGGGTCAGAGACTGTTTCTTACTGTGATCATGCAGGGCCAAGTACAATGGAGCCTGGATCTCAGTTATGGCTTCTAGGTACTAATGTCATACAAATAATAATAGCTAACCTGCCACCAGGAAGCAGTGCTGGTGTTCCCCAGTAATGTTCCCTGTCCTGCACAGCTTGGCTTCCCAACTTAGCCATAGTCTGCAACCACAACTTTGATAATTGTTCTGGTGGGGCCTTGTCTTGAGTCCCATCAACACCACCCCTCTCTAGAGAGCTCCATAAATATTTATTGCTTCTGATAATAACACTTAAGCATTTCCCTCTGCAAAAGGCTTTACCACTGTTTACTAATTCATCTAATTGAAATAAGAATATATGTAAACTGATTGTCAAAGCAGTTTATTAGAAAAACCCATCACTGTCAGGAGCAACCCAGCTGTGAGTGATGCGGTGTTGTCTTTCATTGCTGGCTGACATTTTAATGATATTTCCCAGTGAGGGACTGAGATTGATCATGCAGAGTAGAAGCCAATGTTGCTGGTGCTGGGATATATAAATGACACCTACCTGGGTTAGCTTGGACATGTGTGCCCTTTCCTACCCAGGTTGGGCAAACAGCGTTACTGCCATCACCTGCTTAGCAACTTATCTGGTATCCTGACAGTTCTCCTGCCCAGCTCCTCAGCATCCTGCCTGGCAGATTGCTTCAGAGTCAGGGACCCCAGGACTTCCCTGCCACAGAGCCAGCAGCCTGGCAGACTGGGGTGCTATCAGACCTTTGAGCCTTCCTGCCACGGCGCAAGGAGCCTGGAAGCTGTGACTGAGTTGGGAGCCTCGAAGCTAGTGTACCTAGGTGGAATTCATTTCAAAATTTTCAAAACAAAGCTTTTCTATTGTTTTGAGACTTTTTCTTTAAAATGATTTCCCTTCAACAGGAAATTTCCAAATTGCTTCTTTTTATTCCAAAACAAAATTAATTATTTTTCAAACTTTTGGAATTTCCTTCGTAAGGAAAATTTCAACTTTTGGCCAGCTCTAAAAATAAATAAAATTTGAATTTTCTTTGTAATTTAACAGTGATTAAATTAACTCTTAAATTAGCCAAACCAACCCTGCCTGCACTTATGCCAGTATGCAATTTTACACAAGCGATTAGTACCGTTGATCTTAAAGGGATTACTCCCATTTGTAAAGTTACTCACATGCACAAATGATGGCAAGATCCAGGCCTTATTTTAAACACTAAAATTTTCATTACAATGTCTTTGAAGGTCTCTGGTTTCCCATACATTCAAATGTTGACACCGATTCCTGCTCTAACACAGACCGTTATGTTGGCAGTTTCCTGGTTGAGGATTGTTTTTAAAAAAATATATATTTAAGGTACTAAACTTCCTTAAATTGGGTTCCTTTTCTTCATACTTAGATGTAATTATCAGAATATCTGTTCTGTTATGCTACAGTTTTCTATTATGCTTTCTATTATTAATTATTATTATATCCATTATTTGAAAGCCTCTCCAAACACTGACAAGGGTTGCATTGGCACAAGCTACTCAGTTCAGAATTTGGAAGTGGAGTCCTTTAGTGCCACTTGTATTATCTTCTATCAGAATCCATCCTGCATTGTGAAATGGACTTTTCAAATAAGTGCTGCATTGTTCACAGTAATGAGACTATTGGGAGGGTTGGAGGCAGTGAAAGGTTTAGTGGCTGTTTCCATTTGTTTTAGCTGTATCAGCTGGGCAACTTGTTGCATTTTTTTCTACTTCAGACACAGCTTTGTTTTCAAAGGTGCAGATGCAAAATCTGGACACTCCTGTCAGCTGAATAGGGCTTACATATGTTCATGTCACTGCAAAGCAGGTTAGAATGACTCCAGCTCATGCATTCCGCACTAATTAAGTCAGTGGAGATCCATAAAGCTTTCAGCAGAGCTAGGACTGCATGTACTGAAGTAACCTTGATGATTTTGGACCCAAGAAGCACGCATTAATGCTGAAATCTACTTTGCTAAGCATGTTTTTTTTATTTTTCACAACAGCCAGGTAAATATAGCTGAAGAACGCACATTCTTCCCACCTTTCTCCATTATTACAGAGGAGATTATTTGTGTTGCACTTTCCTGTCTAGTAAGTTTACATGACTTGCTTGGCCAAAGAGCTTGTCAGCTGTCTGGATTGCATTCCCAGTTCCCACATTAAGTCTCTGTTGACCAGGACCCTTTATGTATAATCACCTCACCCTCCAGCAAATTCTTGGTAAAAGGTCTGGCTTCATGAAGTTCCAAGTGCTAATAATTTAGGACCAGATGCTCTCATTTAGTGTGTGGCATGGATGGGAGCACAGGAGCAGAATTCGAGGCAGAAAGGACCTGAAGCTTGTGGAAGGGAAGGACGGCCTGCCTGGCAGACAGCTCCCAACCCAAAAAAGACCCTCCTTGTAAACACACTGTAATTGTACACAACTCTACCATTTGAGGGTATGGATGAAGGGAGTGGAGCTAGGAAGCAGATGCTGCATGTTGTATGCCTCCCTATGAACCTGGGCGAAATACTGCTGTGAAAGCCAATGGAATTAACACTGCAAATAGCAGCAATCATTTCCGCTATGTGTCTTATGACGAGCTGGTTAACCTTTTTGATGGCTTTTTTTTTTGTCAACAGTGCATTTTTGAAGGTTCAAAAGTATTTGCCAAATTTGGAAAATAGTTTTGGTTGGCAAAAAAAAGTCAAAAGAGTTAAAATGTTTTGTTTTCAACCATTTAAAAACATTTTGTTTTGACTTTCCAATTTGAATCAGCGTTTCAATTTTAAATCTGGGCAGTTATTTTTTAAACACACACACACACACACAAAATGGCCAAGATCAAAATGAACAATTCAAAAAATTTGCTTTGCATTGATTGAAATAGTTCATCCAACATAAAATGAATAAAAAATAACCTGAACGAAATATTTTGGCATTTGACTTGAAACATATTGGTCACTTCAGAACAATTTTTCTTTTCTTGAGTTTTCCAATTTAAAAAATTGTTCTGGTTTGTATCAAACTGAATTTTTTTCTGGACTTTTCAGTTTAGCCCCTTAAAGAAAAAAATCCGTTATTTGTTTAACTCTCCTCTTATATCCCCTTTGGAGGAAGATGTAGGTATCATGGCCCCCACTAGGGGGTTGATCTACAGAGATTTGTGAGTCTGCTACTGCTTCTAACTAGAGAGTTCATAGTACCTTAGCTCAGTTGGTAGAGACTTGTGCTTTTAGTGCTGAAAGTCCTGGGTTTAAACTTTGCTGTTGGTCCCAGTGGGATTGGCTACGCAGACACAACAGAGGGACAAGTGGCCATGTGACTCCTGAGTGAGCCAGGCTACCAGGGGAAGGGAAACAACTGAGAAGCATAAAGAAAAGGAGGACTTGTGGCACCTTACAGACTAACACATTTATTTGAGCATAAGCTGTCGTGAGCTACAGCTCACTTCATCAGATGCCGATGAAGTGAGCTGTAGCTCACGAAAGCTTATGCTCAAATAAATTTGTTAGTCTGTAAGGTGCCACAAGTCCTCCTTTTCTTTTTGCGGATACAGACTAACACGGCGGCTCCTCTGAAAACTGAGAAGCGTGGAAGTGCCAGCTCTCCATGCAGCTTCACTGTGATCCAATGGGTTGGGATTACATTGCTCTTGGATCCTTTAGTTCTGTGCAGCCTTCAGAGGAGAATACAGAAATAACCCCACAGGCTGATCCGCGCTGTCAGCAGCACTACTACCCCTCCCTTGGGAGGTATGCGGGAGGGATAATTTGCCTCTCAGTGTTCAGGCAGTGCCTTTTGTTGTATGGTAGAAGGACGGGTCACTCACGTCCAAAGTAATTCTACTCTGACTCTTGGATAAATGTATACATTCCCCTGTGCGGTCTCTCATTTGGAGGGAGACATCTCAGCAGAACTATCAAAAACGGGGCAAAAATCTCAACAATAATGTTCATAAAAATCCCACCTCCTTTTTTTTTCGTAAAAATTTCAAATGATGATTTTTTTGGTTCATGTTTGGAGTCCAGGACACGCTTGAGGATTTGATAATGGTTGCCTGGTGGACTACGTGAAAGGGTCTTGGTTTGATTCCAAGGAAACCTCATAATTGGCCCCCTTTTTTCAGCCTCAGGCCAGTGGTCAAAGAGTCCCAGGAGAGAACGAAACACCATTGTATTCCTACAAGGCAGGCCTTTACCTGCAATTAGTCAATAAGCTTGCCTTTTATCAGTCCAATATGGACTGGCAGGGGCAGGTATTTAGGGCCCTAAAGCTAATACAGGACTGCTATATTAGGCCTTATTGCCATTATGAGTTTGTGTCAAGTGCAAAGACTCTGTTTTCCAAATCGTATGTTTTCTATCTGCTTGTTATTGTCACCCTCAGACTGGCTTGGACAGTTCATTATGAGAAACATAATGGTTCCTACAGGCAAACTTACCTGTATATAGTATTTATGGAGTGCCAATCACTATCTGTCTATGGTATTTATGGGGTGCCAATTACTAGAGTATCCAGGTGCCAAGTACAATATTAAGATAAGCATAAAAGTTATTCAACATGGACTCTGCTCTTCTCATTCTAGGATTTGGCCCCTTATACTTGGATATTTTTTTTTCTTCTCCTCCTCTCTCCCCTTCACCTTCATTCACCACCCTTTGTCATAGTTGCTAGGCTCTGAGGAAAAGGTGCTGTTTGCACTGTGCTCTCAAAACAGTCAGGCTTGTGATCTCTTTCAGCAGGGCATGCCAGTCTAGGCCCCAGTGCAATAGCTTCTGGGCCCAAAAGCTTCACCATAGGCAGAGTCGGCCTCTGATCCTCAATGACCACAGTTGCCTAATTCAGTTACTCATAGAGAAGTGGTCTTTTAAGGACCACGTTCCCAGTGGAAAATAGGAAGTAGTCCGCAGGGATTACCTGAAATAGCTACTTTCCTCCATTTGCAATGATTGCGAGAGGAAGGAGAGTAGTTGTGGCTAATGCAGGACGCACTAAGAGCAGTTGGATCTTATTTCCCTAATGAAAGTGTCTCTACTGGGGAGTAGAAGGGGTTGAGGAGAGACATGGGAAAAATACTCACCTGGCTGGGTAACTCAAAGGCCAGGGGCTTGTGTTCTCATTTTGCCATGGTTATTATTTTCATTAAACACTGGGAATAGAACCTGGGGAAGGCCCTGAGACCTTTAGGGGTTGGTTTGCTGCAAACTAGGGCTGTCAAGCGATTAAAAAAATTAATTGTGATTAATTGCATGATTAAAAAATTAATCACGATTAATCGCACTGTTAATAATTAAATATTTTTCGATGTTTTCTACATTTTCAAATATATTGATTTCAATTACAACACAGAATACAAAGTGTACAGTGCTCACTCTACATGTATTTTTATTACAAGTATTTGCACTGTAAAACAAAAGAATTAATATTTTTCAATTCACCTAGTACAAGTACTGTCATGCAATCTCTTTTTCATGAAAGTTGAACTTACAAATGTAGAATTATGTTATAAAAAAATAACTGCATTCAAAAATAAAACAATGTAAATCTTTAGAGCCTGCAAGTCCACTCAGTCCTACTTCTTGTTCAGCCAATCGCTCAGACAAACAAGTTTGTTTACATTTGCAGGAGATAATTCTGCCCGCTTCTTGTTTACAATGTCACCTGAAAGTGAGAACAGGTGTTCCCATGGCACCGTTGTAGTCGGCATTGCAAGATATTTACGTGCCAAATGCACTAAAGATTCGTATGTCCTTTCATGCTTCAACCACCATTCCAAGGGACATGCATCCATGCTGATGACAGATTCTGCTCGATAACAATCCAAAGCAGTGCAAACCAATTCATGTTCATTTTCATTATCTTAGTCAGATACCACCAGCAGAAGATTGATTTTCATTTTTCGTGGTTCAGGTTCTGTAGTTTCCACTTCAGAGTTTTGCTCTTTTAAGACTTCTGAAAGCATGCTCCACATGTTGTCCCTCTCAGATTTTGGAAGGCACTTCAGATTCTTAAACTTTGGGTTGAGTGCTGTAGCTATCTTTAGAAATCTCACATTGGTACCTTCTTTGCGTTTTGTCAAATCTGCTGTGAAAGTGTTCTTAAAACGAACATGTGTTGGGTCAACATCTGAGACTGCTATAGTGTGAAATATATGGCAGAATGTGGGTAAAACAGAGCAGGGGACATAAAAATCTCCCCCAAGGAGTTCACTCAAGTTAATCACATGAGTTAACTGCAATTAATCCACAGCCCTACTGCAAACTAATTCAATTTTAAAAATATGAAGCGGCAGAGATGCTTTTTGAAACCCAAAAGACAAATGACACAGTCAACATTTAATCTGGCACAAATCCCAGGCCTCCTATGAAGTCCCAAATGTGTCCTGGTCTCAGACCATTGCAGGCCTTAACAATTAGAACCAGAGCCTTGCACTGGCCCTGTAAGTGAATAAGGAGCCAGTGGAGGGTGCAGATAAGACTAGTGTGATAAGCTTTTGGAGGCTACCCCTATGAAACAGGCAATTTGCCACACGTACAGACTAGATCCTCTGACTGACCTTGACCAACAGTCAGGAAAGAGAGAGAGTTAGAGGAGTCTAGCCTTGAGGACAAAATGAAGCTCATGGCAGTAGCTAGGTCCTCCTCTGAAAGAAATGGGTGTAACCTTCTACAAACTGGAGGTAGAAGGCGGCCTGAGCTGTTATGGTCACCACTTGGCTATTGAGAAGTAGGAGGGAATCGAATCAGAGCCTCAGCTGAGAGCTGGGGGGAATATATTATTTTTAATTTAATTTTGAAATTAAAAAAAAAAAAACAGGGAAAATTTAAGACAAAAGGCTTGTGAAAGTTTTCTCCTGTTTTTTGACTCGTTCTATAATTGGTTGAAACTTTTCAAATTTTGAATTTACAAAAACAAAGCGGGGGGGGGGGGGAAGAAATGGTAAAAAAATGTGGCAGAAAGGAGTCACCAACATGTGTGACCTAGTGCTGTCTTTGGAGATGTGGAAGCTAATGATCCTGATTGGCCTGGACATCTCCAGTTGTAATTACAGACAGGTATTGCTTATAGGACAGCAGCTGTGTTAGACACAGTATGAAAATACATAGCTAAGGAGTGTGCTGTGATTGTCGGCTTATCTCCTTGCTTATCTTTAAAGCTATTTTGTTATCCTCAAATTTTCCAGAAAGGAAAAGCATCAAGTACATTTTATCAGCATTTTCACTAATACTTTGCCTTTATGTAGCACCACGCAGCCAAGGATTTCAAAGTACTTTACAAATACTAATGATTTGCCTCACAACACCCTTTTGAACTTGATTCTGTAAGTGGTGTTAGCTCCATTTTACAGATAGAGAAACAGAGGCTCAGAAGAATTAAATGACTTGCCCAGAGCCATACATCAAATGAATGGCAAAGCTGGGAATAGAACCCAGGAGTCCTGGGCTCCCTACCCTTGCACTAACTAGTAGGCTGTACTCTTTGTACTTTTGAAACATTTGGCTTTCTACTCTCAGCCTCTATTTGCTAACTATTTTGGAAGGGCCAATCATTCTCATAAGGTCAAAGAGGATAAGAATTGCCCCTTGCCAAATAAGAACTTCTGTATAATTGCCCGGGGCAGGTGCATCCCCAGGTGGCTTTTAACTGTAGCTACACAGGGCAGACAGCAAGTGGAGTTAGGGAGACAAGGTGGGTGAGGTAACACCCTTTAGCGGGCTAACTTCTGTGGACGTCCAGCTGCACCGCGCACAGCCAGCCGAGTCAGTCAGCGCTCAGGGCTCAGCTGGCCCGATGATTCTACCAGTTGATTGCTCAGGGCTGCAGCCGCCAAGCTGCGTGACGCCAATGGGTTTGCACAGGGGCTGGAATCAGATTACACTGACTCCAAAGGAGCAGGCAGCGGCTTTCAAGGGAAAATACTCGTCCACATAAAGAGAGAAATAATTGCAAATAACTAATTAAGTGAGGAGCAGCGAGAGGGAAGGAGTGAACAGCACTGAAGGAGAGGAGGAAGGGGAAGGTGTCTGAGCCAAAGCTACGGACAAGAGGAGCTGAACCTTGCATCTGAAAACCAGGGCAAACCTAGAGACATTTTTTTAAAAAAAGAAAAGTCTGTGAGGGAGAAATACAAAAAAATGTCCCAAAGGAAACGGAGACGTGAGGACAAAAATATAAGCATTGCTTTCTTATATGTGTAGGAAAGCTCTCTTCAGCTGCGGAGCGAAAGTAAACTTTGGAAAACACCCAAGGAAAGTGCTGGGAATTGTTTGTCCTTGTTATTTTTTACTCCAGTCATTGGGGAGCGTTGGTGAAGAAGTTACTACAAACAAGCTTACTGGATTCAGTATATAGGGCATTCCTCTCTTTTCAAGGCTAGCCTATGGCCAAGAGTATTCAGTTAAATGGGATAAAAGCTCCTAGCTGAACTCCAGGCACCCTGCATGACTGTAAACACATTCTAAACTTAGCTGGATCTGATAGCCACAAAGAGGAAAATCCTCCCCACCCACTGCAATTAAGATTCCCCCTCACCCCAGTTCCACCCCATTCAGGAAAGCCTGGGGAAATGGATAGGCCTGAAAGCCAACAAATGCAGGCTGTGTCAGACCAGAGTCCAGTGGAGGTTTCAGAGTCCCTCACTGAAAAACCCCTGCAACTGTTTCCTTCCCATTTTATGCAGGAGGCTGGAGGCTATAGCAGGTGTCACTGTATTAGGTGAGTAGAGGGGTGGCTTTTCACATAGCCAAGATCAAAACCATTTAGGGCTTTTTAAGTCAAAACCCAAACCGTTACACTTAGGGTGACCCTGCGTCCCGTTTTGGCCAGGACAGTCCCTTTTTTAAGCCCTGTCCTCCTGGCCATCCCAACTTTTTTTTTCCCCAAAAGGAGGCATTTGTCCCGGTTGCTCTTGCTGACTTGCTCAGCTGGCAAGAGCAACCGGGACAAATGCCAACTTTTGTCAAAAAAGTGGGATGTGATGCGGAGGGGGTGAATGGAGATGCCAACCCCCTGCAGGGGAGAGGCAGGACTGGGGCGGGGGGGGGGGGAAGCAGTGTTCCAACATGAGCCCCTGCCTGGGTTCCAGCAACCAGGCTGCAGCTTCCTGAGAGCTCCCCTCCCCCACAGGATTCCAACAAGGAGGGAACAGCCTCATGTGAGGGGGCCCCAGCAGGGGCCCGGCGACCGGGCAACAGCATGGGGGGGAGCCCCTCTGTCGAGCGGCTGGGGGTGTCCAGTTTTCTCTTTGGAAAATACGGTCACCCTACTTAAACTTCTTCCAGAAGTCAGCATAGATCACAGGTGTGATGTGTCAGAAGAGCCACTCAGTAAGCAGGCTGTTGCATTCTGTGCTATAAACCAAGGCCATTTCAGATGCTTCCTGATGAAGTAAAATGCAATAGAGGAAAGGTTTCAGAGTAGCAGCCGTGTTAGTCTGTATCAGCAAAAAGAAAAGGAGTACTTGTGGCATCTTAGAGACTAACAAATTTATTTGAGCATAAGCTTTCGTGAGCTACATCCAGTGAAGTGAGCTGTAGCTCACGAAAGCTTATGCTCAAATAAATTTGTTAGTCTCTAAGGTGCCACAAGTCCTCCTTTTCTTTCAATAGAGGAAAGTAGAAGAAAACTCATTTATTCAGATGTATGAGAGATGGCAACAAAAGGGCTACCAGAGCCGATCATATACGGTACTTGGCATCCAATAATCCATGTTTTCTCAACTCAAACCTTAAATAAGAGAAAACTGGCATGTCAAGGGTCACTGCATGTTAAACACAAACAATCCTTGCTTCCCATGATTTTGTTGTTTTTGGTCACGTGGGGCTCATTGCTCATGGTGATGTCTAAACTCAGTTTAAACCCAGAATTCACTCAGGTCTAAGGTGGGCCTGTATTCCTATAGGTGGGCAAACCCCTATCTTCTCCCCATTCTTGGATTACACTAGGCATTAGGCAGGGGATAAGTGTCCAGGTGCTGCAGTGTTTCTCAAATACAGCCACTGTGGCAGCATGTGGCCACCTGGGGCTTTTCTTGCAGCCGGGGCTGTGATGGTGGGCGGGGGGCAGAGGGGGAGCAGCAGCCACATTCCCTGCCTATTGCTCGTAGATGCACTACCTTGGTGTTGATTGCTGGGGCTGCCAGCAAGGGTTTGGCCCTGCCCCAGTCTGGAGACACCTGGGGCACAATGCTGGAGGAGCAGGCAGCCAGTGAGTTCCCCACCTTCCCAGAGGCAGTGGGGCTCGGGCTTTGGGCTTTAGCCCTGGGGTGGCAGGGCAGCTGGCTCCGGCTGCGGGGCTTTGGACTCCAGCCCCGGGCTCAGGCTCCAGCCGCGCGGCTTTGGGCTTCTTCTCCCAGCAGTGGGGCTTCAGGCTCTGGCCCCTTGCTGCCTCCCCCCGTCACCCCTGATCTTCACTGCCTCCCCCTAACTCCCAGCCAGGGCTTAATTTGTCCCTGGACTCGCAGGGACTGAGTAAGCCTGCTGTGAAAAGTGATCCTTGTATGTTTGTTAATATTTTTCGCAACAGACTGACTAGCTAGCACTAAATAAATTACAATGCTTTGGACATGTAGCTGTGCATATTTATTTGTTTTTCCTAAAGCTAATGAAGTATTTTAGGTAAAAGCGTGAGCGTGGCCACCAGCACAAGTTGGTGGCCGCACTCTGAGGCCACCAAATGCTTTGTCTCGAGAACCCCCAAGAGTGAGACAGCACTGTGCAGATGGTACCCAGAGGCAGACACTTAGGCACCGAGGGAACTCCTACAGTGGCAATTTAGGCACAGAGTGAGTTTAGGTGCCTACAGGGTTAGGTGACAGCTGAGTGGGAGTTTTGTGGATCGCAGTAGTGCCTAAACCCTAGATTTAGGCATCAAAATTCCTTTAAGGAGCTGGGCCCTTGCAGAGCCCTGTTTCAGGCTCCCTACACAAAGAGTCTCTCAGTTTCTTGCTAGCTCTCTTTTGGGCTCAGCCTTCCGTTATTGCCCTGGGCTCCCTGGTTTGCTACTATGCCAGGTGACCCAGCCTCCTGCCACCCGAGGCATACTTCACCACATCTAGCTCCTCTGTGTACTCTAAGGGCTTCCTTCTTTTCAGACCAGCCCTTGCAGGCACATCCCTTTTTCAGGTGTACCAAAGCAATCCCAATTAAGACCAGACACGCCTCTTTCCCTAGTGTTGCAAGGCAGTTCTAATTCAGACCCTTTCAATTTTATTAACCCTTTCCTGACTCCTGTTCCTTCTTACCTAAATGACCCTAGAAAAGAAAGGGGGAGATTTAGTCCGTGAGGCATAGGGCACTGAATCAGCCTTGTGACAGTGCCCTTAAACCTGCTGGCACAAAGGCACAGATTCGCAAAGGTATTCAGGTGCCTAACTCCCCTTGACTATAGTGGGAGTTAGGTGCCTAAGTACCTTTGTGAATCTAGGTCTGCAGTATTTATCCTCCCCAAGCCCTGAGCTTTGTTTATATTATATTCTTGTTAACATCTTGTGCAACATTTTACAACATTTAAAAAACTTTCTCTCTGGACATTGGTTTGCAAGGGGATGGAACAGATGACTACTGACACTGATCCTAATCTAATCCTTCCAATAATCTAATCCTGCCAAGCCTATTTATAGCCTTGAAATGACAATAGAGTTTAAAGTGACACAAGTATCTGCATTTGGGCTCTAGAAATATACATGCTGTTCTACATACATTTTAACACTCCAAGAATGCAGTTTCCTCAAACCAATTGCATGATAACTCCCTTTCAATATGACAGGGGGATAGGCTGTGTGGCTCCGGTACATCCTCCTTGACCAACAATACTTTTTATAATACTGGTAACGTACTGAGGACCAAAAATACATTTCATTTCAATAAAACTCATAAATCTGGAATTTTTTTCCTTGGTGGAATTTAATAACCTTCTGCTGTCTGGAAATAATCAAGAAGAAAAGCTCTCATAGCTATGTAAAAAGTATAAACTGATTCGGGTTTGTTATTTCATTCAGCAATTTGAGAACTTTTTCTATTTTCTTGGGATTAAGGCGATCAACCAGTGTTTTTTTTCCCCCTCCAATCTTGTTAAGGAGCTTATTAATGTTTTACATTGAAAATAAAGATAAATGAGAACAAAGTGATCTGAAAACAAAGTCATACCTAATGCCACATATTTCTGTATGTGACTGCTAGACTATTTCCACTGTTTGTAACCAATTTTACCAGTGCTTCTGCTTCTCACCAGCTCTGCAGAACTTCAGCTCACACATAGCAGAGCAGTAGTTCAACCAGGAGTCACCAGGTTTTTAAAAAATATATATATTTCAACACAGGGACTTGTTTATAGAACTGAATCCTTTTGTTTTTGCAAAAGGGACTTGGATATTCACTAAGCAATGACACCAGTGGTAGGTAATTGTATGCTTTTTCCAGAGCAAAGTCCTCAGTTTTCAGCAGAATTTACATTCCAGAAATAAATATTTAAAAGAATTGTAATGGAACTAAAACAAAGAATGTCTCTCTCTCACACACACACTGTCAATTAATGTGGGGTCACTTCAATGCAGACAGTGTCTCTGTTCAAGCCCTTTAATATATTACTTTATCCATGAGAAAACTTGGCTTCTTTAGATTTTTAATACCCCATAAAAAGCCAGTAAAATGCTATTGGTTACTGCCTACCTAGCAGATGGGTCAGACAAGTCAGTCAAATGGCATTTTTTGTTGCAGGGCCTCTCTCTCTCTCCCACAAAAGGAAAAGATGCTGTGTAACTCGTGTGTCAATTTCTTGCTGCTCTTTTTCAGACATGACATTTAAGATTTTCTATATCTCTGATTTTTCAACAACAAAAGAAAGTAAGCGACACCAGTGCAGCAGTCAGAGAACATAAAAGAGCTGCTTAGCTAGATTTTGATTTTAAATGTGTTGACCATTATTAAGCAAATGAGACAGTGGTGCACTTTTCCATTTAAAAAGCTTGCATTCACCCCTGTGGCCATAACACAGGGTGATGTCTTAAATAATGATGGGTTTCAGAGTAGCAGCCGTCTTAGTCTGTATCCGCAAAAAGAAAAGGAGTACTTGTGGCACCTTAGAGACTAACAGATTTATTTGAGCATAAGCTTTCGTGAGCTACATCCGATGAAGTGAGCTGTAAATAATGATGGTGACGGTCACATTTCTGACAAACAAAAGAACTGTTTGCGTGGGGGTTGTTTGTTTTTTTAAGGGAAAAGACGAAAATAATCCCACTCTTTTGGGAAAAACTAATGCACTTTTTCCAAAGGGCAGAATAACATAAGCCAACTCAAAAACAATTGGGAAAGAAGAGGGCATAAATACTGAAGTGACCTGCAAACTTCCCACAGCAAAGGAGGCTGCAACAGTATATCAGTCTTCACAATTGCTCCAAGCCAGGCACAAATTAGCACTGTATTTGCACCACATTCTGGTTGACTGTAAACCCCAGCACTGGTTTCCTCTGCGAAAAATGCTACGGCATGCGGGGAACAATGCCTACATAGAGGCCCAGACTCTTACTTATGCCGGGTAGTGCCTTAGTCGGCCGACTGAAAACAGCCAAGCTACTGCACAGGAATAAGGGCAGCAGAATCTCACCCAGAGAAAGGTCACGTTGTAGGTGGATCAGATATATCCAACCTCAGACAGACCACAGGATCTGTTCTCTCCCCACCCTCATTCCTCGTCCATCTAGATGTGCCCTTGGCACTCCCATTGTGGGAATTACACAATGGGTTTGGGACATGCTGTCCAGGAGAGGATAGACCCTTAACTTGTGAAGCATACATTATTCATGGGGCTGAGATTTGCAAAAGGCATTCATGTGACTTAGGAACACAATCCCTATTGAAAGTCAATGGGAGTTGGGTTCTTATGTCACGTAAACATTTCTGAACATCCCACCTGTAAGGTTAAAGAACCCCTTCCTCCTAGCTATACACTCAAGGACTGCTGAAGTCTGCTGGGTAATATTATACCAGACTAAGGGCTGCGACAGTTAAAAGTCTTCTATAGATAAGGTTGAGTTTCAACCTCAAACCTAAGTAGGGAGGGTCAAGGCATAAGGAGGGAGGTAGTGGGCTATCATGAGCACATCAGAGCTGTCTACACTGGCCTTCTATAGAATACAGAGTCAAGTTCATAGATTCAGTCCATATCTTTAAGGCACTCCATGGCTTGGGCACAGCACATTTGAAAGATTGCCTAAAGCTCTAGGATGGGGGCTGTGGCTAACAACTCTGGTCAGCAGGCACAATGCAACTCTCTACCCCCAGGGCAAAGTTCCTCTGTGCAGGAGACAGAACTTCCTTGGGAGGGAGTGCAGATGAAGACTGTGGAACAAATACTGCTTGAAATGAAAGACCATCAAAAACCACAACACCATCTGCTCCAAGAGCAAGTTCAGCCTGGCCTACTCTAACATAAACGCATTAAGAAAAACCCCAACCCCAAATCAAAACGCTAACTTGCACACATAGGCGGCTGGTGACCTGGCTATTGGGAGAGGCTAGCCCCCCCTTGTGCCCAAGGCTCCACCCCCCCTTCCTCCACAGGAGCCCGAGCACCCCCACCACAGCCAGCAGCACAGCTGTAGTGTCCCCAGGTCCAGTGCACCGGGCAGCATGGTCCCAGCACTGGTCACCCTAAGTCCCCGCCTTATTGGGATCCAGGAAGTGGGCGGGCCAGCCAGCCCCAACCAGCCTGGGCCAAGGCAGAGCACAGGGAACTGTAGAAAGGAACCTGGGGGGTGGAGCATGGGCGGAGCCACACGCGGCTGTTTGGGGAGGCACAGCCAACACCTGTGCTTGCACATGGGCTTCTCCCCCAGGGAGAGGCTTAGAGAGGGAACAAACCACAGGTGACAGATATTAGTCACTTAATGGCCACTGGAAGGCTCTCACATGCTATGGTGATGAGGGTGGTTTAAGAACCTATGTGGAACAGACTAGCAGAGAAGATACTGTATCAACGCTTGGGATAGTCAGAATCAGTACTGGACGGAGGGAGCCAGGGTAGCAGCTGTGGGGAGGGTTGAAGGCTTGGGGGTTATTTGTTTTGGGGGTTTTTTCCTCCATCAACTGTTACTATGTCCAAGACACTTAATAGAGAAAGATTGCTTCTTCTTACCTTGCTCCTTCCCCACTGTCATGTGGTTGTCCTGGTTTTTCTTTTTGGAAATCTGGTCAGCCATGGCTCAGCGGCACTAACTTGCCCAACGGATGTGAAAGCACACATGTCTGTGAGGATGTTGGCTAAGCACCAATGGTTAAAGCAGATCTAACTAAGGTGAGGGTAAGCTCACCAAGTCTGGTGGCAGTATGTCATCATGGGTAGGGACATTGCCTCATCTTGTGTGAAGGGACATGTCATGGTGGGAATGGGGTCAAGGGAAATGAACATAACTGTCTGCAAGTAGACCCATACCCTGCCAAATAAAGGGAGAGTGTGTTTGTGTCTCTGTGCAGGCACAGAGTATAGAGCTGTGTAGAGAGAGTCAACCCTTGAGCTCGCATGCATCCTCCCCACCCTGTTCCCATCCACACCCACCATTATCGGGAGGGTACATGTGTTTCCCCTGGATTCTGCTAAAGGAAACAAAGCCTGTAGTAGGTTTTCCCTTTTATCCTGAAGAGAGGGAGTGAGATGAAATGGACTCCACTGCACCTCTTTGCCCCTCTGCCTTCCTAGAAGGGAAGAGAACCATCTGTGTATAGAACAGCAGAAGTAGATGTAGACAGGAGACTCCCCATCAAGTGCCAGTGCTGCTCTACCTACCGCTAGGAAAGGTTTGAAGCCTCCTTCTGCTATTTCCACTTCTGACTCTCCTGCCTACTGACTGAGCCTTCATTCTACCTCTCAGTAAGAGCCAGGAGAAGGAGCTGAGCTTCCCCAAGGTCCGGGGAGGGAATTATCCCTTTAGGCAGAGGAGGAGGAGCTGTCCTCCCACAAGACCCCCTGAACTTTAGCCCCTGATAAGGTGGCCGGGTGAAAAAGGATCAAATGTTTATATATCTACATTCCAAGGTGATCTACTAATTATAGGTCTGTTTAGGCTCCCCTCATTCCTGGTGAGTAGAACCTTGGATCAGTGATCCCCTTGAAATCCATAAGGCTGGTTGGGAGAGTAGGGTACTATTAAAGGTAAGGAAGGCTAGCAGAATTAGGTGCTACCTCAGTCAGTGGGGTCTTTTGGGGCCACAGCATGTTTAAGAAAGTCTGAGCACTCACACAAATACTCTCCACCAGGAAGTGGAGCAGTCTGTAAGGTCATTGTTTTGACTTTATCTTCCATGATTTTTTTTCTGCCTGCCAGGATTTTAAAGGAGCCACCTGAGTGAGCCTTCCCCCTTCAGAAATGGGAAACGAAGTACCAGGGCCTGGCTTTCACAATGTACCCAGTTGAATATCACATTTAATCAGAGGCCTGACTCCCTGCTGTAGGGACACATACTGTATTTGTTAGTCTCTAAGGTGCCACAAGTACTCCTTTTCTTTTTGCAGATACAGACTAACACGGCTGCTACTCTGAAACCTGTCACACTGTATTGTGCGTGAGAGGTGAGAAGGCACCCATGTGAAAGGCATGATGTGGTTTTAGCTCTGGCATACTTAGCACTAAGTTGTTTCACCTCCAAAGCCTCTACTATGGATCTCCCTTCTCCTTTCTGTGTGCAAGGTGGGGGTCAACTGCCTTCTCAGCGCCATTTTCTCCCCCCTCCAATCCTCACCGAAGGCATTTGGGTGTTATTGTGTCTGTGCAAGGAAATGATGTAAATGAGATGTCCAAGGTGCCCTGGAGTCAACTACGGTGTCAGGGGGCTGGGAGGAGAGCACCATGGGTGAGAAACAGTGTGTAGTGACAGGGTCTCCGTGTGGATGGCTCTCACCTCCTATAGGCCCCCTACAGCAGTGGAACAATAAGGGAAGAGTTCTGCTAAGGGGAGCCATACACAGATTTCCTCCACCAGAGCCTGTTTCTGCAGGTTTGTCCCTGGCTGTGGGGGGATGACTGAGACTATTTTATTTGGGGAAACAGCAAGAAGAAGAAGAGTTCATGAGAATAAGGCCCCCATGTTGCACTGTGAGTAGCCCCACTGACTTCAGTAGGACTGCTTAAAGGGCATAAAAGTTAAGCATGTGTGTAAGTCTTTCTAGGACGAGGGCGTAATGTAATACATAAAAGAGTCAGGCCCAGATCCACAAATTTATTTCGGCTTCTAACTTGAAGTAAGCGAAAATTAGGACCGTAAATAGCTTTGTGGATCTGAGCCTAAGTGATAATCCACCATGTCCACAAAACCCCTTCTTACATTTTTTATAAAAGATATTGCTTTGTCCGTCATCAAATGCTACTGAACTGCAGCAACAAAAAACAAAATAAACCATTTATATTTAAAAACAACTTCTCCCATGCTTACAGCAAGTCCAACGATCCAGTCCAACGATCATGGAGCTCCAGGTGCAAGGGGGAAAAACAGTATTTTCAGTTTAAATTATATTTTAGAGATAAATGTATCTTGTGCTGATTGAAGCAATCTTTGTAAATTATTAAAATTCTAGTAATTTTCCAAAAGAACACACTCTTGAGTTTTATTATTTGTACACAGATTGTTGATATGTTTTAGCAGAAAAGCCCTAGGTCAAAACTGAGACTTTCTAGCAAATGTAGGGAAATTTACCTTCAAAGTGACATACATCATAATCTTCAATGCCTGTTGGTGTAGAAGGAATTTGTCTGACTGGTTGTACGCTCATTTCATTGTTCACATTTTTTGGCGGGTATGCAAGCAGCCAAACCTGGGAAAAACTTTAGAGCTTTCAGTATACTGTGAACAGAAGCTAAATTTTAGATTAGTCACCAAGTTGTATCATTAAAATGACCTGCCTGTAATTACTAATTATTGTGTGGAGAGTTTTAGCCCTAAATTGTGCATAATGCTAGGAAGCAATGCTTGATGTCTGAAGAGAACAGAATGATCTGCTCTGCATAATCTATCCCCATGTGTTTTAAAAAGCAAGAATTTAGTCCTCAACAGTGCAGCCTCTTCCATGCAGCATTACTAGCTCTTGCAATTTTATCATGAGTCTCATGCTATTTGGTATTTTTGTTGATGTCTGAGCTTCTGAGTCACGTGATCACATAAGAATCTCAGCTTTTATTTTTCAAAGAAAGGAAGTTTTTAGACCCATGGTTGCAGACAAGTAGCTTCAACATGTGATCCTTAAAGGCACAAAAGCCAGAAGGCAAATAATAACAGGCCAGAATTTTTTATGATGATTTTAAAGCTAATCTTGTGATTTTTGGAAGTCCTCACTCATGACGTTTGGATGCATGGGGCTGCCACTATTGCACATGCTAATTTTAAACAGCTGAGCAGTAGACCCATTGATTTTTATGGGAGATAAAGTTGGACCTGTGTGTGTTTCCTGGACTGGGGCCTGATAGCATAACTAAGAAGACACCACTTAACTCATTAATGCATGGGAACATTAAGATGCAGTTATCTTTTTAAAATTTTTTGCAATACCTGTTTACATTTAAAGAAAAAAAAAACACAAAAAGATGTCAACATTTTCCTGCAATGAATTTAAGGGTGAAATTATTTTGTAGTCTTGTAGTCTTTATACACTGGGGGGGGGTTCAATTCCAAATCAGCACGTTGCAACATGTTTCGATTTCTTCCACAAAGCAAACCATGACACCCCGCTCTCCAAGTGCATTAGAATCAATCCTGAGATGTCACGGCCCCTGGCCCTTTTACTGACCCGGAGGAGTGCTGCCTGTAGCGTGGGAACTACAATCCCCACAATCCATTTGTGCAAGGAACAGAGAAAAGGGGAGGAATGTGGTCTGCCGCAGGGGTTCTGGGAATGGTAGTTCTATTGCTGCTTCCCTTAGTCCTCAGCTGAGGGCAGATTTCCAAGCACCTGTCCCTTTGCAGGGAAGCTGAACTACATTTTCCACCACTCCCTTCGAGAATGTCACGATGCAGTTGCTTGATAACAAGCCAAACAGGAATTGATGAGAGCTACATGGGAGAGATTTAAAGGTAAGGTCATGCTAGGCTTTGCTGGGGTGGTAGCTCTCTTTGGTGGGTTTTGTATTGTGTTTTCTGGCTAAGAGCCTGTGACATTTCATTCAGTTTGGGCAATCATCTTATTTTGTTGGGGTGGGAGAATTCCTGCAGACGTAGCAGCTAGGTCACCTGTGGACCAGGGGGGTCACCTGCCTTGTGGCTCTGGTTAGGTGTGTAGCATGGTACCTCATATGCCTAGAGGTTGACAGTCATAAAATAAGAATTTGAGGGGAAAAGTCTACTCCCTATTGTGATGGCAAAGCTTGCTGTGGTGTGTCAGGGATCGATCCCACGAACTCTTGCTGAATTTAAGCTTTTGTGTTTGTTTTTTTTAAAAAGCCTTTATCGCCCCAACCATAAGAACTAGAAACATCCAAAGGTACTTGGAGTAAAGTGATGCAGCAGCGTCTGCCTACGTCTATTGATGGTTCCAGTGCTGCCGCGGTCTCTGATAAGTTTGAGCAGTAGCCAAGATAAATTGTCAGGGCTGTTCGATACTGCTGCAGTTCAGAATCCTGTGGGCGGCAGCGAAACCCCCCAGAAACATGTCAGTTTTATGCAGATGCTGCTTGGGAAGGCTGAGCAGTAGCAGCAGAGGCCGTCAATGGAGAGAGGACAGGGGATGGTGCCTCAGTGACTGAGGCAGGAACAGTTAGTGAATGTTCCTGAAAATGTTGGCCTTAGTCCTCTGACTAGTTGGTGTCTAGGAAATTTTTCACGCTTTGATCATAGTTAACAGTTTATGCTCAAGGATCACAAATTGCTTTACACAAGGCATAAGTGCAGCACCACTGTAGTGCAGCCACCTTTGGGGTGAAGGACAGCAATCAGTGGGCACACAGAACTATGCAGAACAGTGTGGTTAAAAGGGAAGATTTGGCTAGGGTTAGTGGGGCAAATCCCTACTCTTGTGAAAAATAGTATGGGATCATTAATGTCCTTGCAGAGAAGACAGGTTCTGATTATTAGTAAAGGTTATTAGTAAAGAATACACAGATATTTTGACCTTGGTAGAACTAAGAACTATCTATCATCCTTTTAAACTGGGTGATAAAGCAGCTTCATTCTTAATCTCCAGAGAGGTGCCAAATACTGGAGGGGCTTTGACAATGAATTACAATCCAAGAATTGGAGCCTCTAGATCATTGAGGCACATGTGGCTGGGACTTGTATACTTGACACAGTTACCAAAGATGTCTTGTGAGAAAGCAGAAGGAACAAAGCTTCAGGACTGTCACCACTCATGAACTTTGAATTACTGCAACATGAATAAAAGAACCAACACCAGCCTCCCCCTCTGCCCCAGCAAAACTCTGACAGACCTAAAATGAGGGACAAATGGCAGAGGTGTCAATAGAAAAGGATGTGAGATTAAATTAATCCCCTGTGTGTAAAGTAATCCATGACCCAAAAAGAAGCCACACCAATGCTTAGAATTTGTGAGGTACTTCTCATGTTCAGAATCCTTTATACACATCATAGTCTTGACATTTCTGATGTCTTAAATTATTTTCTGTATTAAACAGCAAAGTAGCATAAGGTTGGCGTGGGAAGTAGGTAAGATTGAGTTTTAAGTGCCTCATATACATTAAAGAAATATTGCCAAGGTAAGCAACACTAATAATAAAATACATGGGTAATGTTTGTCTACAAAGTCACAGTGTTTTGGGTGTTTCACTGCTTGTACATTGTCAAACACTGTGTATGCCAATTCCATCCACCCAATCAATGGCAGTTTTAAGGCTAAACCATTTCAATTCCTGAAGCTCTACTATGCTCAGCAGGCTACATACCAAAATAAGATAGCGAGGCAGCCAGAGCATTCATTTGATACTTACTTTGCTGAGTCCCTTTACCCTCATTATTGCACCTTTTTAAGGTGCCAGGAAAAAGCTATTCATGCTTGCAAGGCTTTTGCATGTGTCACAGTGATTTAAAACAAGCTCTTTTCCCGGAAAAACTGGATAGCTTGAACATGAACAAATTTTCATCTGGGAGTACTAAATTTCACTACATGCCCTTCAGACAAACTTGGAGCCTGGTCCTACGGTCCTTACTCACGTAAAACTGAAGCCAGTGAGAACCTTACTTGGGTAAGGAGAGCAGGATCTAATTCTCAAGCTTTGTCTATACTTTAAAAAAAAATCAGCTGTTGCTGAACTGGAGCAAAACATGGCTTAATTGGAGTGTATAGATCAGGACAAACCATGTTAGCTGTACTTGTGGTTGACTCCTATTATCTACAATAGCTAGGTCTCCTACTGCAGCAGAGAAGGCTTAAATCAGCCGCTACCCAGTCTTCTTTAGGTCCTCTCCCCACCACCTCATTATTAAGCAAATCCTGAACTTTTGAAATGACGCAGGTTTTCTATTACCCAGTGTCTCAAAATACTTGTCTGAAAAGGCAGCTGTATGTTTTTGCCAATGCATGTAAAAATCATAAAACGTGGATAACTTTATTATGTAAGCCTGTATTGGGTTGCTCTTACTACCTAGAGAAATGTCCCATTGTCACAGTTCAATTGATAATATATTAGCTTGCTTGTCTTTCACTTGACAAATGGATTGGAGCCTGTTTGTCATTAACATGCTTTAGCAACTACAGTAATTGGTTAACAAAGCTGTGTTCAGAAGCCTGGGTGGGGGTAGTTAGTAACTAGAGACCAGGTCTGATATGCAAGAGGATCAATATGTTTGCTGTGACTGGTGAGTTGATTTTATTGTGTATATCTGCTTAAATTAATTTTTTTAATGCAACTTGAATTACATTTTTAAGTGAAGGGCTTGAACTGTATCCAAATAGCTAATTCTTATGATAAAAGAAGAGGATAAAGGATAACTTCTTGCCTTCTGTTGATCATGGAAATACAAGCCCTCTTCCTCAACCCTCCCCACACCCTCCTGTGTGTTTAAAATTAAGCACAAACCCATACACTAGTAAATTTCAACCACTGTTTATGTCCTGATTGTAATGTAAGAGACAAGACAAAGGGTTACTCGTTTCTCTCGGAACCCTTTCCTTCCCTCATTTGGAACGGTCGGTTAGAGACTTTGCTCAGTGTAACCCTCACAGGAAAGAGTAATGTATACATCTGTATGTTGGAAGTGTAGAGAGATATATTATTCATACCTTGTCAATGTATACACTGGAAAACAAGCTGAATTTATAGTTGTTTTCCCTTTCCGCTAGTGCTGCTATAGTTAACTGTCTCAGTATTTCCATTATAAGCCCATGTTTTCTGAGGTGTATAACTGTCTTTAAAACAAAGAGTTCATTAATCTTATATCATAACAGAGAACATACAGTGTTGCATTTAGAAAACAGTTGTAACTGCATATGAAGGGGAGTAATCTCAGTGTACAAACATGCTCCAATAAAATTAACTAGCATTTTACATATTAAGGGGACAATGGCATTTTACACTTGAAATGATGCTCCTCCGTCAGAGATCTGAAAGAGCATTACAAAGGTGGGTGGTGGTATTTCTCCCTCCCCCCCATTTACAGTTGACAGAGCTAAGGCACAAATAGGTGACTAAATACCTTTGGAAATCTGGCCCAGAGATATTAAATAATTAGCCTTGGATCAACCAGGAAACTGGTGGCAGTTAGGAATAGAGCTCAGCGCAAATTACACTTGCAGTCGCTTGCTGTAGCCATTAGACGCATTACCACTCCCAAGAACTATTCACCATTAATTCAGCTACATCTTAACTGGGGCAGAAGAGCCTAGTGTTTTGTTAGCAATAATTGATGCGGCAGAGCTGAAAGAGACAGGCTTTATTAAACGTACCATGAGACTGGTGTTCCATACTCCAGCTCTGCTCTTTCTCTCTATGTGGCTGCAGCCCTTCTGGTTACACCCCTGAGCCTCAGGTCTCTCACCGATATATACCCCTTCTGAAACCTGTCTTTCTCTGGTTCCACTCCTCTTTTTATATCTGGGAGCTCCTTTGCCGCTAGTGTTTCTTTTCCACTTTTCTTCACCTTTGATTATATTCATATGTAAATAAAAGAACATAGGTAAATCCCTGACTCAGGCTGGCCAGAAGATGGTCTCCAGGAGGGTTCTAAATACTGAAATCTGTGCAAAGGGTCACCACCAATAAACAGTACTCTTCGAAGCAACTAGGGAAGCTGGTAAGGTGGGATCCACCAAAGGATTTAGGTGTTGCAATGCTGAGCATCACAGTGCCTAACTTTCAGGCACCTAGAAAATCACAGGAGTAATGTTGCATTCCAGAAAGCTGAGTGAAACACCTCGGCTCCCTGTACAATGAATGGGAAGAGATAGCAGTCTACAAACGTGGTCCACAAAAGCCAGCATGTTAAGTGGTTCACTGTCTAAGCTAGCCAGTAGGAGATGCTGACCAGAGGGGTGTGCCCTAAGCCTTTCCCCTCTGTCTGAGATAGGTGCCTAAGTCTGGGCTACAGGAAGGTGCCTATTTCCGCTAGCAATCCATGAATGGGAACCCACTGCCTGGAGTCAAGTGGCTTATGCACCTAAGGAGTGAGTTAAATCCCTGCCTGGCCCCACACAAAACATCAGGAGGAGCAGGTAGTGGTGCATACCTTTATAACCATTATCCCAGAGGTTAGAGTACTCACCAGGGATGTAGGAGACCCAGGTTAAATTCCCCACCCTAAGGGGCGGGGGAATTGAACCTGTGTCTCCCGCATCCAAGGTGAATGCTCTAACCACTGGGCTAAAAGTTATAAGGTGGGCAGCAACACTATTACCACCACCATGTCCTCCTCCTGGATTCTGACTAGGGCCCAATCTGGTAGGAAGCTTCTAAGCATACCTACCACGTTGGGTCCTGCATGTGACTAAGGTGGCCGAACGTCTGTCTTTCCTGATTCGTGATTTGCTCTGGGGTGTAGGTGGGAGATAGGCATGTGGGTGCCTGGAGGGAGGCAGCGGTGTGCATGCCCAGAGGCAGAAATAAAGGGTCTATTGAACTTTTATTCTGAATTCTTAGGTGCTGAATGAGTGTAGGCACCTGCAAGGTTTGGCGGGAGTTTTGTGGATTGTAGTGGAGCCAAAACTGAGACTTAGGTGCCTAAATCTGGGGGGTCCAAGTGCCTAAGTACCTTCATGGATCCCATCCCTAATGGCTACTGCACCAGGAGGAAGGATGACTTCTATTTGCTGGGAAGCAGGGTTGGGTTAGGACTCTCTGGGCATGTCCACAATGGAACTGGTAGGTGTGATTTCCAGCTCAAGTAGACATACCTGTGCTAGTTCTGATAGCGCTAGTGCACTAAAAGTGAGAGTCTCACATAATTACAGGAGTCAAGGAGCTGGGGCTTTAGGAAAAACCCACCCAGATATCACAAGACTCACCATAAAAGCCCGAGAGTTGGAAATGCTGCATTTGCTACTGTGTAATTTACATTTTCTTCTCTTTTTGGCCCGTCCCCTCCCATCCCTTACTCATGCACGTTGCCTCTGAATTGGGTCTACTCAGAATGAGCGCGAGGGAGCTGAAGGGAGTTCTATTTCGGTGTAGCTGGCATGCCAAGGAGCCAGAAAAATGGACTATAGCAAGAAAAGTATGTCAAATAAGCTAAAGTAGGCCACCCCTACTTTATTTGACATCTTCTGCTCCTCACTGTTTAAGCTATCACAACTGAGACTCCATTACCTATTGGTAAGTGGGTTTCCATAGGCCTCAGGGAGTCTTAAGTCCCATCCAGCCAACACTTAATGCTTAACTCTATGTTCATGACATGTATGAGGTTCATCGAGTTAAGCACAGGTATAAGTATGGCAGGACCAGGGCCTAAGTAAGGGCATCCCAACTTACGGTACTTTTAGGCGTTGCCTCTGTATGAAGGAACTTATTCCCCATCCCCTTCTTATGGCAACTATATCCATTCTAATACAGAATGTGGTGACTATTCTGTATTGTATATGCATGTCTAAAAGCTTGTGATGTCTACACATTGCACTCATTGTTTTTGAAGTATATACTGTGTGGGAGATTTTCAAAGGCACAAATAGCAGTTAGGTGCCTAATTTCCCTTGACTTCTGAGGGGAGTTAGGTCCCTATCTGCTACTTTGCCTTTGAAAATCTCCCCGTATTTTTTTATTCACCAGTAGAACTTTTTAATGCAATAAGGAGTGACTTTTGTGGCCTCGTATAGACTCTAACTGGCTATTGTTAACAAGGCTTAAAAAAAGAACAGTAATTGACAGCTTCCTGATTACACTTTACAGTTGAATGTAATCTTTTTGCAATAGCATTTCCTTTAAACATATACATGTGGGATAATAGCATAACAGCATGCCACTGTGGTTTACATGCTTCTTGATCTTTAAAAAGTTCCTGCAGCAATAGTATTAGACCAATGACTTCGTTAGATGCCTTCTCTGTTGCTCTTTTCTCTGCCAATCCACTCACCCATTTTAGCGTGTGCTGGTTGGATGGAAGTTCTAGAGTTGTCATTCCCCCTCTTTGGCTGGTGAATAGCAGCATGTTTGCATTATGTAGCCAATCATACATTCTTTCCCCACTTCACTCATGCTTTACCTCCGGTTGTGGCTGTTAGAATCACTGGGGTTAGATTCTTGGGCCCAGTTCTGCTGCCCTTATTCACATTGAATAATAATACTCATGTGAGCAGACCCATATATATCAATGGAACTTCTTGTGTGAGTATGTACTACATGGTGTAAGGAAGGGTGACAGAACTGGGCCAAAGAACGGTCCTTGTATTCATCAAAGGCCCCAGACTCCCTGCCCTCCTTTTCATTCTGTGTTTTGCAGAGTTATAGGCTACTGAGGTTTTTTGTTGGTGTGTTTGCTGTTTCCAGGTACTTTGTAACTGCACTTTTATTTCCCAATTATTAATAACTTTCTGGTTGCCCTAGGCCTTGGTGATTCAGCCCATTTCCAGGATGTCAGTGTCAGGTTGCATGTGGCCAGTACCTGCAATCTCTTCCTCTTTTCAATGGGCTAATAAGCAATTGTGTTCTTCAGTTCAAGGTCTGATCAATTTTTTCCCCCCACAAGTAGAAACTGCTTGCAGATGACTGCACATTGTGATGCTAACATAAATTTCCTCCTATCAGTGCCCTGTGACAATCTGTTCTAATCCGATTTTCCTCATCTATTCCTCTTGTCCCGCCCCTTTTATTCGCTCCTGTGACTCCTTTAGTTGAGGCACATGGAACTGTTTTTGTTGGGGGCACTGAACCGTATAAGAGTTTAGATTTCTATTGCTGGCAAACTCAAAAAACACAGGTACTTCGTCTGTGGAGTAGCGATCATTATTGGTTAATTCTCTCTGAACCCACTGTCCTACTTTTAAGTAGGCTGCCTGCAGTTGCTCTCTAATGGAGTCTCTTCTGTTTGATACAGGGGAAGATTGTCAGTTTTTTAATTGTAATCTAGAGAGTCAAGGGAGGGATCATGTCACTATAAATATGAGATAGGTCTCTAAGTATTGCTAATCATTTGGGAAAAAAACAACTAGGGCACTATAGCTCCCTGGTCACTGGCTGCAGAACTGTTGGACAACCAGTAGGAGATGTCTTAAACTCAGGGCCAGCCTTACTCATGTACCTTAAGCCTGGATTCGCAAAGGTATTTAGGCACCTAAAACTGGGGTTTAAGCACCTAAGTCCCATTCCTAGTCTCCACTGTGATCCACAAAACCCCCACTCAGGTGCTGTTGAACACTGTAGGGGCCTCAGCTCGCTTGGTGCCTAAGTTTTCAGGATGAAAGTTTCCTAAGTGTCTATGTTTCTGCCTCTGGGCATGCACCCTTCAGCCTCCCTCTAGCTGCCTGGAAGCCTAAGTCCTAGAGTGATCCATGAAGTGGGGGGAAATAAGTGGAAGAGTGCCTGTCAAGCCTGATCCAGTAGGCATGCTCGGGGGGGGGGTCACCAACCAGCTGAGATCCTATTCAAAATCTGGCCATAGGAGGAGGTAGTGATGGTACTGCCCATCTTCTAACTTTTAGCTCTGGTTAGACGACTCACCTGGTATGTGGGAGACCCAAATTCAATCCCCTGCTCTGCCTGAGAGGGAGAGGATTTGAATGGAGTCTATCACGCCTCTCAGAAGAGTGCTGTAATCGCTGAGCTGGGGAATAGTTTGTACTCATCCAGTCTCTCCTGTTGAAGCTGTTCCATGGTGTATAAATAGTCACTGCAGAAAGGGATCTGGATCCTGGGTCTTCTTTCAGGCTATAGAATCTTTCATTCTCTCTTTCTCTGGCCCGGTGAGTCTTTAAGTATTTATCCAAAGTGGAACAGCTTCAACAGGAAAGAGTGAGTTGAGTACAAAAGAATAGCGCAAGCATGTAGGGACAAAATCAGAAAAGCTAGGGTACAAAAATGAGTTACACCGAGCAAGGGACGTAAAAGGGCATAAGAAGAGATTCTGTAAATACACTAGGAGCACGAGAAAGACAAAGGGAAAGTGTAGGTCCACTGCTTATTAGCTCTCTGTCCCTGCTAACACTTGACATCAAGAAGTGAGGTGTTGAATGCTTATTTTGTTTCCGTCTTTACTAAAAAGGTTAATTGTGAACAGATACTGAACACAATTAATATTAACATTAAGGAGGGAAGGAATGTAAGCCAGAACAGGGAAACACCAGGGTAAAGGATATTTAGATGTATTCCAGTTGGCAGGGCCTGATGAAATTAATCCTAGGGTACTTGAGGAATTAGCTGAAGCAATCTCAGAACTGTTAGCGATTATCTCTGAGAACTCATGGAGGACGGGTGAGGTCCCAGAGGACTGGAGAAGGGCAAACATAGCACCTACATTTAAAAAGGGGAACAAAGAGGACCCAGATCATTATAGATCAGTTAACCTGACTTCGGCGCCTAATAACATACTGGAACAGCATGGGGCACGGGTCACTTGCAGGAGGATTCTCTGCTTCTTGAAGTCTTTAAACCATTATTTGAGGACCTCAATAGCTCAGACATAGGTGAGAGGTTTATCTCAGGAGTGGGTGGATGGGATTCTGTGGCCTGCATTGTGCAGGAGGTGGGACTAGATGATCATAATGGTCCCTTCTGACCTTAATATCTATGACTCTATTAAACAATCAATTTGTAAGTACTTAGAGGATAATAGGGTTATAAGTAAAAGCCAACATGGATTTGTCAAGAACAAATCATGCCAAACCTGCCTAACTTCCTTCTTTGACAGGGTTATTAGCCTAGGAGACAGAGGAGGAGCAGTAGATGTGATGTGATGTATCTTAATTTTAGTAAGGCTTTTGACACAGTCCCACATGACATTCTCATAAACAAACTAGGGAAGTGTGATCCTGATGAAATTACTATAAGGTGGATGTTCAGGTGACTGAAAAACCATAATCAAAGAGTAGTTATGATTGAAGTCAAACTGGGAGGACATAACTAGTGGGGTCCTGCACAGATTTGTCTTGGATACAGTACTAGTCAATATTTTTTATTATGGACTTGGATAATGGGGTAGAGAGTCTGATTATAAAATTTGTGTATGACACCAAGCAGGGAGGGGTTGCAAGCACTTTGGATTATAATTCAAAATTGTTGAATTTCATGTTGTTGATTTCAAACCAAAGACACACAAAAAGTACAACACTTAATAAGGAAAAATCCAATGCACAAGGCAAAATGGGGAAATAGCTGGCTAGGTGGTAGTACTGCTGAAAAGGATCTGGGGTTCTAGTGGATCACAAATTGAATATGAGTCATCAATGTGATATACTTGCAAAAAAGGCTAATAAAATTCTGGAGTATATTAACCGGGGTGCTGTATGTAAGACACAGGAGGTAACTGTCCTGTTCTACTTGGCACTGGTGAGACTTCAGCTGGAGTTCTGTATCCAATTCTTGTCTCCACACTTTAGGAAAGAGATGTACAAATTGGAGAGAGTTCAGAGGATAGCAACACAAATTATTAGAAAACTGACCTGTGAGGAAAGGTTAAAAATGGGGCATGTTTAGTTATGAGAAAAGAAGACTGAGGGGGACCTGATAGCCCTTTATATATTTGAAAACTGTTATTATAAAGAAGACAGTGATCAATTGTCTCCAAGTCCACTGAAGATAGGACAAGAATTAATGGGCTTAATTTGCAGAAAGGGAAATTTAGGTTAATATTTGGAAAACTTTTCAACAAAAAGGGTAGTTAAGATCTGGAATAGGCTTCCAAGAGAGATTGTGGAGTCCCTGTTGTTGGAGGTTTTTAAGAACAGGTTACACAAACACTTGTCAGGGGTGGTCTAGGTTTATACTTGGTCCTGCCTCAGCGCAGGGGCCTGGACTAGATGACCTCTGTGACAGATATCCAATCACATCCAATGTCTTTGGGGATGAATGGTTTATATATGATCTATTTCATGGGGAAGGGTATAGGGTTGCCAACTTTCTACTTGCACAAAACTGAACATCCTTGCCCTGCCCCCGCTCCTTCTCTGAGGCCCCGCCCTCGCTCACTTCATCTTCCCCCCCCACACACATCCCTCGCTCTCCCCACTCTCTCTGACTCATTTTCAGCGGGCTGGCTCAGGGGGTTGGGGTGTGGGAGGGGGCTCTGGGCTGGGGCAGGGGGTTGGGGTCGGGGGAGGTGTGAGGGCTCTGGCTGGCGTGCAGACTCTGGGGTGGGGATGAGGGGTTTGGGGTGCAGGAGGGTGCTCCGGGCTGGGATTGAGGGGTTCAGAGGGCAGGAGGAGGATCAGTACTGGGGCAGGGGGGTTGGGACACGGGAGGGAGTCAGGGGTGCAGGCTCCAGGTGGCACTTACCTCAGGCAGCTCCTGGAAGCTGTGGCATGTCCCCGCTCCGTACTTCCGCATAGGAGACAGTTAGGTGGCTCTGCGCGCTGCCCCATCCACAGGTGCTGCCCCATCCACAGCTCCCATTGGCCATGGTTCCCGGCCAAAGGGAGCTGTGGAACCGGTGCTTGCAGCAGGGGCAGCGTGCACAGCCCCCTGGCTGCCCCTACGCCTAGGAGCCAGAGGGGGTGACATGCCACTGCTTCTGTGAGCCGCGTGGAGCCAGGGAAGTCAGGGAGCCTGCCTTAGCCCCACTGTGCTACCAACCGGACTTTTAACGGCATAGTCAGCAGTGCTGACCGGAGTCACCAGGGTCCCTTTTTGACCGGGCATTTCAGTAAAAAACCAGACATCTGGCAAACCTAGAGGGTTACCACAGCTTCCACAGGAAGTAAAAACCGTGGGGGGTGATTAAGGTGAGTCACTGAGACTAAACAATAATGGAGAGGTACCACCCTGCCGGAGTGGTTGGCATATACTAGTTCAAGTTGGGTTTTTGAGAGACTAGGAAAGGGCTTTTAGAATAAAGGGATGCATTTGAACTGATGCAAGGCTTTCTTTCTGATCCAACAAATTGACAGGACCTTCTGTACCAGGTGGGGGATGGGGAGTGCAATCCTTGCAGAAGGGTTGGCCATGTAAAGCCCCATAAGACTGATGGGTGACTCCGGGCATGTTGCTGTGTGTTTAAATCTGTTTATTTTTATTATGTTTGCTTCTGTAGTGCTTTTACCTTAAGAATAAATGTGCTTCCTTAGAAAAAGCTGTGTGGTAACTTGTAGCTGCTGTTCATAGCCCTCTGAGAGAAAACCAAGCAGAGGTACTGGCCTTTAGGTAGACTGTCTTGCTGGGGATATCACATTGTAAGGCAGGGAGCTGTGCAGCCTTAAACCCTCCAGTCAGAAGAGATTGAGTTCTGGGTCCCTGCCCAGAGACAGGTGACAGCTGACTGGGAACTCCTGCGGTGGACCACAGAGGGAGAATGCAGGTGCTGTTACTGTGAAACTGTGACAACCTCTCGAGGTTTCTTCCAGCCCTACATTTCTATGATTGAGGGAAACTGTTTGAGAATATCCCACAGCTCAGTGGTGAGAACGCTTTCCTGGAAGAAGGAAGAACCTTGTTTAAATCCTCTTTTTCTCCCTCAGAAGGAAATTGAACCTGCGTCTCCAACATCTCAGGAGAGTGCTCTAACCACTGGACTAAAAGTGGGTACCCCCAGCTCCTCCTTTTTGACCATTTTATGGGGAGTGGGGCAGGCTCTTAACTCGTTCTCACAAGAAACAACTTAGGTACCTAGGACACCTGACTCCAGGAAAGGGGTTACTGGTTGTGGATCACAAGCAGGGATGGCCACCTCCCTGCCGCCTTGACTTAAAGGAGCAATGCTTACTTAGTATACACACTTCTCATTGGCATCTCTCATTGGCCAGCTTAGGTGGCTCCCTGCCTAGCACGCTGGTTTTTGTGGATCACATTCTAAGGCATCTGTTTTTCTCCTGTCATTGTATAGGGAGCCTGGGTGCTTAACTCAGGCTTTGTGTGTCACAGTGTTGTTCCTATCATTTTCTGGGTGCCTAAAAGTTAGGCACTGTGACACATAGGTTCCTTTCTGGATCCTGGCCTTACTCCTTTAGTAACTCAATTTACTCCAGTGGGACTTGTCCCATTATAAGACACTACTCAACATGAGCAAGGGTGTTGGGATCTGTGTGTGTGTGGTTTTTTTTTTTTTTAAACACAGGTTTTACATGGGTTGCTAGTGTGAGAAAGATAGGTTAGTAAACACAAACAGAGGTAAGGGTTCATAGGTTTTCTTTCTGTTCTTTAGATCTGTATTCCTCAGCTGAAGTACAGACAGGAAAATTCTTACAAATTTATAGGTTTTACTATAGACAGCAGAATAAAGATTGTGAATAATATCATCTCTGTCAAAAATTGACCTCAACATGGGATGTTGCCACAAGAGTTATAAATCAGTTCAATTAATTCAAGGTCTTATCACAATCTTGTTACAAAGGCAAACTTTTTTATCCTAGTTCTATATTAGTCTGGGCAGGTGATTTTTGGTATCAACATGAAACTATAGATCCTTATGTATCTCTAGACAAGTTTATGGGACACTGCTTTTGTCAGTTCAACAATTCTAAAGTAGGACTTTAGAAATGTAGGCAACTTACTTAATTATTGAAGAATGTCAATTGAGTTCAAATGTACCTTATCAACTCATACATGCTCAAAATTATCACACATTAAACCAAATATAATATACAGGTAATTATTGTGAAGCTATTCTAATTTCTCTGGAATTTCACCAGTACTGTAAGCTCTTAAATTACTTTAACCAAAGGTTCAAATAGTGGTAAGACCTTTAACTTGCAAACCAATTCAAAGTTTCTTCCTCTTTCTGTGTAAGACACCGTTCGTTCTCTTGGACACAAAATCTATATGGCTTCTAGTATGAACTCTCTGAAATAATCATGATTTCTCACAGCTAACTTGTTTGTAGGGAAGCAGTTTCCTCTTTCAAATAGTACTAGGCTTAGCTAATACAGTTAGTGTCTCCAGACTCTGTGCCTTCATTGGAGTTAGTGATTGAGTGGTTCCCGAACACCATGATCGGCTTCAATAATGGAATCCTACAGACATCTATTACAAGAAACCAACGGATCACCACACCTACGTCCACAGATCTAGTAACCACCCCAGACACACCAGGAAATCTGTTACCTACAGCTAGGCCCAAACCTTGTTAAGCTCTTGGTCAGAAGCAAGCTCCCCACAGACCAGGACACATCAACTCAAAGCAGCACCAGACTCTGCCAAAGCAAAAACTGCTAGACGTATCTCCACTGTTGTGATGATCAATTGCCCCTCACAACACACCGGTCATAATCCATGGGGCTTGCACATGCCTATCACAACATGTGCTTATCTCATCCAGTGTATCAAATGCCCCAATAAAACTATATGGGTTGCTCACACAGAAAAATGATAAAGGACAAAACCACACTCTCACCCACGAGTGAACACTTTTCACAAAGTGATCACTCCATATCTAACCTCTCAGTCCTCATCCTCAAAGGAAACCTGCACAGCATCTTCAAAAGACAAGCCTGAGAACTTAAATTCATAACTCCACTGGATACTTTAAAAAGCCATGGACTTTACAGAGACACTAGTTTTATGGCTCATTCCAACAATTTGTAACACGCCATGCTGACTGCTAACTCTTCTTTGTCCTACTACTGCAGAGGTGTTATGGCCCACTTCATTTTAAGTAGTGTCCTACAACTTGTGGGAACCTCTTATGCTTAATTATCTGTCCCACCATAGATATGACACCCTGATTACCTTCACCAGATCTGAAGAAGAGCTCTATGAACCTCAAAAGCCTGTCCCTTCCACCAGCAGAAGTTGTCCAATAAATTACCTCACCCACCTTGGCTCTCTTAGTGATTCAGTGTAAGTTCTAGACAACTAAGACTAAATCTGTTAGTGAAGTATAAGCACACATTATACACTTTAGTCATTCGAATGGCTTTAACTCTGATATGTACTTTCTGAGGAGCATTTGGTTTACGTGAGCAGGTCACCACTTGGGTAAACAATTCATGTATAAAAGTGACGTTTGAAAGTGGCGTGAAAGCAGCTTCTCCAGCTCAGCTTCACAATTGCAGTGACTGGTTTCTCAAGATTGAGTGAATCACCTGAATGAACTTTAAGATGGGAGAGAGCTCTCCCACTGGCATAATAAATCCACCTTCATGAGAGGCGGTATCTATGTCAGTGGGAGAAGCTCTCCCACCGACATAGCGCTGTCCACACTAACGCTTAGGTTGGTGTAACTTGTGTCGCTCAGGAAGGTGGCTTATTTGCACCCCAGAGTGATGTAAGTTATAGTGAAGTAAGTGGTATGACAGATGTATTTCTATTCTTGTTCTGAATTTTTCAGCCCTCTCTCTAGGTAGAGGCTCTTGTTGAACATTTAGTTCCTGGCAAGCTGGAGTGTAAAATTACCCTGCACTAGCCTGGGGTGCACTAAATGTCCGTGCATACTCTGCTGCTGGGCACTGAAAGTTCCTTAGTGTGCTTTGATCTACTCCTATTTCAAAGTGTTGTGTGTGTCAGGTATGTGGCAGGCTAATGGAGGGTAGATTTACACCCCAGCTTGCTGCAAACCAAGTGTTTCTGTAGAAAAGCCCAGAGTTAATAGGGTGCTTGTTAGCTACAAGACTTCAGTTGTTACGGAGCAGAGAGAGCTCTTGCTGCGCCGGCAATGGCAGTCTCGCTCACGCTCTCTCTCTCTCTCTTCTGTATATTTCAGCTTCAGGAAGCAACATGTTGAACAACAAAGGGCATTTTTTACATTTTCTGCTGGGTGGCATGGCCTTTCTTGGAAAAGCTCACTGGGCATGGGGGCAGGGCTGTCCTTACCCATATGCAAAGTATGCAGCTGCATAGGGCACCTGAAAATTTGGGGCACCAAATTTCCTGGTATCCTACGCAGCTGCATGCTGCTCCAGCACCTGCTCCGCCTCTTTCCCATGGCCCCCACCTCAGCCCCGCCCCCACTCCCCACCCTTCTCCACCCCTTCCCCAAAGCTCCTGCCCCTGGTCGGGCCTGCCCTGCACTCACTGGGTGGCAGGAAATGGAGTGGCCCGGCCCGGCCTCAACATGCTCCACTCCACCGGCTTGTGCTAGGGGGTGGTTTCCCCCCGCCCCCCAAGCCTGCTTCTGCCCCCTGAAGAGGCCTGGGGCCAGCCCCTCTCCTCCCTGTGGCGGGGCTGTGTAGGGCACCAAAATGGCTAGGGATGGCCCTGCGTAGGGAGGGTTGTTGGGGGGTGGGGGGCAGGCATGGCAATCGGAAAGTGACCTATGTTTCTGGCAAAGATTTTTACATGTTCCACCAGAACACAAGTTGTGTTCCTTCCCATCATCCAATGAGAAAACAAGGAGTCCCCTTTATGACTTTTATTAAATTGTCTGCAAAATTCCAGGTTCTTTGTGCAAGATATCTTGTGCCATCCCAGTTTGTGTAAGCCATGTTGGGTCATATGCTGAACGTGTGCTGGCTCAGCTCCAGCCAGCGACCTACCTCTGCAAATTACTTTTCTGTGGGCCCTGTACAGTGTGGTCGTCTGGTTGACTTTGCATAACTCCATGACCTTTCCAACAGTGCTTTTAGCAGTTTGCAGAAATGTCCATTTTGAAGTTAAGAAGAGTTTTTACGTTAAGTCTCTTTACAGCCGTGGATGGTCCTGTCTATATTGCTGTATGATGAACAACTAAACAAAAATTCATTTCCTTGGTCAGTCACCAATGGGAGATAACAATTAACGCAATAATATGAAACACACACTTCTCTACCAGTACTTGAATAATCCCTGTACCTCAGTGATAAAGTTAGTGGGATGGCTTCAAGTGTGAAACTCTCTGTGCAACTTCCAAGCACACTGTTGATCAAGCTTTATGATCTTAGAACATTTTGGTTGGTTCATATTAAAGATTTGCGCTTCACATTAGCGTCTCAATATTCCACTTGACTACATCAGCTTCTTTATATGTTAGGTACTTGTTTTGTATTATACACAAACACCTTTTTGTTAGATTAGTTGTATATATCTTATTGATCACATTTCTATTTAAAATAAACTGCATGGGCTGAACTATTTGCACTGGTTTGTGGTCAGGTTGCATATGCTACAAAATTTCCTTGAACTGAAGGGGTCTATTAAAGAATGCTTTAGATAATTATCTCAGATAATGAAGCTTTTTAAATGTTAGTTGACACCTTTTTAGATTTCCTATATCTAGCAACAAAATTATACCTTCTGAATTTATATAAAATAACATAGTTCTACAGTGTGTCCATTACAAATATATAGGCATAAAGCATATAAAATAGAAAGAAGGAATTTACTTCATAACTTAGCAAGAGTTTATGGTTAAACCAAGCTAGTTTAGCTTTTACTCAACCTACATACAGTATCCTGCCTATGAAAAACAGAAACAGTACGTGCTGTTTGATATGTTTTAAAAGCTTAGGCCTAAATTAGGCCAGGGATTCTCTGGCCTATGTCTTGAGATCTATAATATTGTTGTTAATTATTTATTCCATATTTTCTGTGTCATCACTACACCAATCTATGGCAAGCATTTTGAAGGTTTTCATCATGGTAGAATATTTATGCTGCATTCCAGTTTAGAAACTAGTTCTGTTGCAACTGTGTTCAAAAACTATTCCTGGTCATGTGGACAAGCCTTTAAAATCATTAACTCTTCCTGGAAAACTTTAGACTATTTTTTAGCTGAGGAACAGTTCAATTTCTAGTATTTGTCAGGCAATTTCTGTACTTCCTTGTTTTTTCTTTTCTTTTTCATTTTAAACACATATATGTAAACTGACTCTCTTGCTCTGTAAGATTTCAGCTGCTTCTGCAGTTCGGGCCAAATCCTGCCCTTTTCTCTGCTTCAGTTCTGCTGCCGCTGGGTTCCTCTAACTATGTGACTCTGCTGCACGTTGAGAGTGAGAAGGGTCTGGATATGAAGCACCCAAGCATAGGTTTGTGTGGAACGGATCTGAGCTCTGTGGGTTCTCCCTGCTGTGGAGGGGAATGTGGGATGGAAGAAGATGCCTTAGTGATGAGCACAGTATAAATGTCAATGGATTGTGATCCTTGTGGGTCTACTTCCCCTGCCTGTCCCTGAATACAGGAGCTGCAATCCTTCCCCCTTCTACTTCCCCTCAACCTTCTCGGGCATTTGACTGAGAGGAATGGAACTTGCCCCTCTATGAAGTCACATACTCCTGACTGACATCATAGTACTTTTCATACCAACCAGATGTGGTGTCTCTCAGCAGAGGATTGTGAGTAGAGATGGGGGGGGAAAAAGTCTCCCATTAACTCTTCAATAAAGATGATGTTTCTCATGCAAATGACTCTTGTAATGAAGAGTTGAGGGAAGAAAAATACTGAAAACAGGCCCAATAAATAGAATGTTTCTCAAAGTTTTCCACAAGGCATCAGCTGGATCTTTGAGACAAAGTCTCTTTTGGGAAATTAGGCACTTGACTGTGGTATCACTGTAAATACCTCGTAGCGAATGGGCATGTGAGGCATGTTCCAGGTGAGTGTTGGGATTATTGTTGTATGATTTCCCCTCTATCTGGGTGAAGATGCCAAGTTAAAAACTTTAGCAAGAAACGGGTGCAGAGGTGTAAAAATGCGGTGCCCAACAACAGTCAAACTACTCATTTATTCACTCTGTTCCAAATGGGATGCTGATTTGAAAATCCATTTTCCTTCATTATGTGTGTGTGTTTAAGACCCGTACATCCCATCCTCCTCCAGCATGATCCTGGAAAGTTCCATTGAGCTTCTAAAAATAATCAAGCAAGATCTGGGTCCAACTCTGTATTGACTGAACTCAACATGAGTTTTGCTGTTGCCTTCAGTGGGAGAAGCATCAGGCCTACTCTGGGCAACTGTATGCACTCTTTAACAAAGAAATCAAAGTCAAAATATCTAATGTCTCACTCTCAAGATTTGTGACTAATCGTCCTCCCTTTTCAAGAAGCTTTTAAGAAACATTCCATATAAACTAAGGTCCAGGGAGATCAGTGCTATTTGGGATCAGTGTGTGCCCAGTGATTAATCCTTTACGTCGCCAGTCTTGAATTGTGATGCAACTGTTCTCGGACAACTTGGCAACAGCAAACCAGCAGAGCTGCTGTTGACCCAGAGTAGCATCTGGAAGCAATGGCATTATTAATACAATAAGCAAAGTTTTCTGTGAATTACTGTGCTACTCTGTGGAGCTGATGAGCTGGTTAACACCTTTTACTTATTTTGTGAGGCTCCAGCGCTGGAAAGGAATGAATGTACTTGTGAAGCACCAAGAACTAAAATAGCAGTGATTCAGTTATAGTCGAGCCAAATCTTCTTATAATTAAACTCTATTGTGTTAGAGATTTTTACTTTTTTGATACCTATATTATTAACCTCTCTGATAAGAGAAGGAAATGTAATACAGTGATATTGGAGAAGCCTCGCACATTACATCTAAGCTGTTATCTCAGGGGGCTGAATAAGAAGAAACTATTTTTCATCTTGTATGTTATGGGAATCCGATGAGCAGAATGTCTAATTCTTAAGGTTACTAGATATTTATAAACCTAGTTCTCTTTGGGAATAGTTTAATTTGCATAACTTTCAAATAGGTTGTGTGCAATATCTATTTTTTTCTTTAAATAACAACAAACTATGTTGGATGGCCCTAGCAACCAGGAATTTCATGGGTGGTGGAGGATGTATCTCACTTGAAAGTCACTTTTAACTATGGCTTAAACCATTTGTGATTTGAAATTCACTAGCATTTTGATAGCTTATATATAAGTAGCTCTGTGCCCATCATAGAGAGGCCCCCTTGCTGGATCATATTAAAGAAGTTCTGTATTAAAATCACAAATGAGTTTGATTCCCCATAGTTTAAATTCCAGGGTATTGCTAATTAAGAGGTCTCTTGGTTTTTAGTACTGTTTCTCTCCCTCTATGTGTGAAACTTGCAAGCTGCTAATTGCGTTAGTACATTCTAAGACAGAGTCTGTTCTCAAAGCAATTCACACAGAGAGAGACTCAAAGCAATACTCTGTAACAACAGAAACAGCACCCAGAGACTCCCCGCCCTTTTGTTGTATTAACAATTGTGATTAAAATAGAGATAGAGGATGTATGTGGATGGATGCTTGGTATGGATAATAACTGAATGATCAGGGAGGTGCCAGCCTAAGAATCCACTGTCCATCTGCTGAAGAAGGCGTCAAGTGGAAATAACCAGAGGACCCCTGGAGGGCAGACTGGAATCCACCCAACAGCCTCAAGAATGGGAGAACCAAAGAACAAGATAACATCTAGCAGCACGGAGCCGTCAGGAATGTGCCATCTGCTGATTGATTCAGCAACAGCATGATGAAGCAATTCCCATAGACTGGCATAGGAAGAAATTCCTATAAAAATGGGTTCTAGAAAGTGAGAACTTTGGGGTCTGATTCTGCAAACCAACTTCCAGGAGCTTCAGATGTGCATCTGACGAGGCCCTGCTCCCTCCTCATGTCCAGGCCACCTGGCCAGTGGCTTGGCATGAGCAACTCTAAGGCTGGTAACTATGATAACAACCTTGCAGAACCTGTGTGTGTGTGTTTGTATGAATGAATGTGTGAATAAATATGAGATTGAATGGAATGTTATAGCTATAACTAACTGCTTACTATGATTCTTTCTGTATTCACAATAAATGTGGTGTTTTGCCTTTTCCCCTTTAATAAGATCCTGCTGGTTTTTATTTTATTGGTATAACACCCTAGTTTCAACTCTGCTTGCTGTCTAATCTGAGATACCAAGGACTGAACTGGCAGGGAAGCAGAATTACCCTTTTGCTTCTTGAGATGGTCGTTCGAGTCGGGGGTGAGTCGTGTTAGAGGGACACTAGAGGATGTTTGCGCTATTGTTGCTCCTCTCCTATGGACAGCCTATTTCCAGGGCTGCCTACTGAGCAACTTTCCCGTGCATCAGCAGTATGTTGCCAGATTGTTCACATTTTAAAGAAACTTTTCTATTTTTATTTCTATTTACAGAGCACAGTGGCTTCATTGAGGTGTTTTTTTTTTCCAAATCTATTCCACATACACGTGATATATTTCCTTTTTTATTTTTTTCCCCCTCCTCCTGCAAACCTGTGGGCCAACTCTGATGTCTCAAGCAGCAGCTATGTAAATATTTATTAATGCGACAGTCATCAAGGGGGAAAAAAAGTTGCTTAATCCCATTACACAGGAAACCCTTAACTTCTGCCTTTCTCTGAGGGTGCCGTCAGTGAGAACAGGAAAAGTTCACAATTAGAGCTGGTTTGACGGACTTTGCTCCCTTGGTTCCTGTTTCACTACAGACTGTCATTCATGTAACTGGCAGGTTTTATCTGTTATTGAGGAGACTTCCCCATCAACCTCAAGGCCAGCATTGTGTAGTGAAGGAAAATGGAGCTTGCAGATCTCTTGAAATTTCCCGTCATGGAAATCAATGGAACAACAGTAACAGTGGCTCTGCTGGTGATCCTCCTAATGTTACTCTGTTGGTAAGTGTATTCAGACTAATATGAGACCTATGTAATACTGAAAGCCAGCCAAAAAATTTGTGCCAGGAGTAGATTCTCCCAGCAGGAATTCAGCACCAGTGTATCCCCTCAATCAAAATGTCTTAGTGCTTCATTTTAAGAGGCTGGAGTGGAGGCAGATGCTGAGATTAAAATAATAAAATAGACACTTACTAGAAAGTCTTGTCAAATTTGTGAGAGAATTTTGTCTTTTCTATAGGTTTTTTTTTTTTATTTTTGTTTTTTAAAATTTTCCTGTTAAAGTCTTTAGGTTTTTGGAGTAATTTCTGTAGAACTCTATCAAATTTCATTTAATACCTCCTGGTTTCATCCCCATTAAGTTTCCATGTGAGAGATGTTGAAGGTGGTCAAATTTGAAAAGGAAAGAAGTATAGCAGGGGTTCTCAAACGGGGGGTCACAAGGTTATTACATGGGGGGGGGGGGTCGCGAGCTGTCAGCCTTCACCCTAAACCCCGCTTTGCCTCCAGCATTTATAATGGTGTTAAATATATAAAAAAGTGTTTTAAATTTATAAGGGGGGGTTGCACTCAGAGGCTTGCTATGTGAAAGGGGTCACCAGTTCAAAAGTTTGAGAATCACTGAAGTATAGTGTCACTTGCAGAGTCTCGGACCTTTCTCTCTCTTGATCTTACCCACACCCTTTGTTTGGCTTTTCAACTCAACCCTACCGATACCGTAAATGCTTCTTGAGTTCCCTTGCTTATTTTTTTTTTATTTCTCACCTTGAGTACATAGTAGACTGATAGTAGGGGATGGGGAGGGAGGCTTATAAAGTAGGAAAGAACTGGATTACAGTGGACAGAGAACCTTGCCTATGTGTGCTGATTATCTATTAGGCAAATTAGCAATAGTTTACGGGCCATCTCTGTTTTTACTACAGCTGTGCCTCAAATCCCCCCCACTCACCCCATCAACAGCCATTGTTCTTTGTTTCTGTGTGTCCAAGAAAGAGATTACTGGAAAATGTCAGGAAATCTAAACTAAATGCAGTCTTTAGACCACCTGCAAAGATCAAGATAAAACACAGCAATAACACCGTAGATGTGTCAATGAGAGATGCTCGCCTGCATGTGCTCTGATTCTTCAGTCTCTTAAGGCCTCATCCATTTCCATTTAAGTCAGGGGGGCGGCAGGGGGAACTCGTGCTGACTTCAAAGGGAGTGAGGTTGGACCATAGGTGGTTTGGCAGAATGTATTGAATAGATATGTTGGTGATCCAGTTTGGTTTAAAATAATAATTGACCCAAACCACCTCTGAAAAGTTACAGTCCAACCCATCTGTTTTGTGGTCTGTTTTTTGAGATCCAGATAAATCACACTGAGGATTCTTGCTGCAGCACACCCAATGTCCAGTGTGGATTGTGGTTTAAAAGCCATGATCTGGCCCAAAATCATTACTAAAGCAAAACTCCCATTGACGTCAATGGGGATCTTTGCCTGAGTCAGGAGTCCAGGATCCGGCCCACAGATTAGTTCATGCTGTTTAGACCATAGATCGCTTTCAGCTGCAAGGAGGGGAACCCCCACCCCCTACAATTTCAGGAGCTAGAAAAGGGCTGGAGAGCCCCATTGGGGTGAGAGGTTGCAGGCAAAGCCACAATTACTGCTTCTTAACAAGCTTCCAAAAGTGCACAGTTCTGAGCAGTGCATGCATCTGCCGTCAGGTGTGCATTTCTTAATATAATAAATCTACATGCAGACCCAGTCAGGTGTATGCTTTTCAGGAGTCCATAACTCTCTGTTAAATCAAAAGCAATCATTTGTTCAGATTAAGTGAAGACACTAAGGGCTTGTCTAACTTCCTGGGGTATTGACAAGCGGCGATCAATGCATCAGCGATTGATTTAGTGGTTCTAGTGAAGACCCGCTAAACCGACCGCAGATCGCTCTCCCGTCGACTCCTGTACTCCACTGGATCGAGAAGAGTAGGGGGGGTCGACGGGAGAGCGTCTCCCATTGACATCATGTAGTGTGGACCCTGTGGTAAGTAGGTCTAAGCTATTTCTATTTGAGTTACGCTATTCACGTAACTCAAATTGCGTAGCTTAGATCGAATTTCCCCCGTAGTGTAGACAAGGCCTATGTCCTGGGCAAAATTTAATTGTTGGCATCAGTAGCCACAGAACTCTATTGACTTAATGAAGTCAATAGAATTGTTTCCTGTTTTGTCAGTCATGGCTTTGACACCCAGCCTGTGCTGAACTTCAGCTTTCAAGCTTCATTTCTTTTGGGCATAGATTTGCTCAAAAGAATGTAGTTAGAATTGTTTGAAGCAGAAAAAGGATTCACTACCAGTTGCAATTATAACTCTTGCTGCTGATCTGTGGAGATGTATTAATACAAGTTTAGATAACTAAAGGATACAGATGCCTAGGGACCATTATTTCAATGAAAAGACAGTGTGTTTCGCAAACTTCCCGTAGAATGTGTTGAGCAACCTATCCGAGCTGTCTTGTGAGAGTTCACCTTGCGGATATAATCTTTTCACCATCCATTTGTTGTTTATTCCAGTAAAATGTCATGATTCAAGCTGTAGGGTTAGTGGCTTGAAATCCGTCTGCAATCGTAAGAAGAGAAGTGGCTTCTGCTGGTGTTAGAAGCCTATCAACCTTTTCCAACCTAGCTGCTATTTATAAGGAGTAGTTAGGTCTGCTGTGTGTTATAAATACTCCTTCAGGGCTGAAACCTTGCAAGCAGGGAATTACTGAAAATAATACACATATGGTTGCTAATAGAAATGTGTCCATAATTCTAGAGAGCATTTACTCGCTACATTCATGTGGCATATGCCATTGTGCAGCTCCTTTGTAGTGTCCCTGCACAAGGCTCTGATGGCACGAGCAATTAAGTAGTTAAGATACCATGAATGTTTCCATTCTAACCCCCTATTTTCAGTTGCTTGTAACTTTCTGAAATTTTCATTTCAGTAAAGGTTGCTTTTTATTTATTTGTTTGTTTAATTTTGAGTGAAAATTGTTCAGCCATTTTGCATGTAAGGAGTGGGAAATGATTGCAATGTATCTCAAACACCTCTTCAGCAGAAATGTATGATTTATGTTATAGTAATGCCTAGAGACCAGCCAAGATCAGGGCCCATTGTGCTAGGCACTATACAAAGAGAGGGTTAGAGTATGTCTGTTCTGGCATAGCAGCGTCACTGAAGTTATGCTGGCATAGCCCCATAATGTAGACAAATTCCCTTCCATTGGAGTGGGCTGTGCCATCCCTGTAAGAACACCACCTCCCCGAGTGACAGCAGCTATGTGGATGGAAGCACTTTCCCATCAGTATAGCTGCATCTATCCTGGGGGTTAGGTCAACGTAACTATGTCAGTCGGGGGGTGGTTTGTTTCATACCCCTGACCAACATTTTATACCCCTGACCCCTGTCGACCTAACTTTTAAATGTAGACCAGGCCTAAGAGACAACCCCGGCCTCCAAGAGCTTAAATCTAAATAAACAAGATAAAGAGAAGGTGGGGAGGAGAGGCAGGCAAAGCATAGCTGTCAACTCCGAGGGGCTCAAGCATCCACTGAAAAAAAAAAAAAGGGGGGGGGGTGCTGAGCACCCCCTGGGCCTAATTAATCTTTTGCGGGCCCTGGCTCCTGGACCGTGTCCCTGCCCCCCAAGCCCCCTGCCCCCGCTTCGCTCCACCCCCTGCTTGCATCGGGGTGGGGGCAGAGAGGCACACCCACCAGCAAAAACAAAAGTCAGCACCGGTGTGGCAAAGGGATATAAGAGTAGAATGAATAATGTGATGCTGGCAAATGTCATGTTCATTCTACAACTTTTTAAAAATCCTTTTTGGAGGTTTGTTAGGGGACTAAGTAAACAGGCAGCTGGGGAGGGGAGAAGAGACTGGGGAAAAATTAGGAAAGGATGGAGGGCAGATAGAGTCAGGCAGAAGTGGAGTGACTGTGAGGGAGATAGGGCCAGGAGGGATTGGAGCAAGCAGCCAGTCAGCACATGGGGGTGACTGTCTAGAATAAAGGATTGATGCCCTCACCAGTGCCTGGTGGTCTTTGCTGTAACAGCTGCTGCATGGAAGTAACCCTCAACGAGGGGAGCTGCCTTGAGTCTTCTGAAGAAAATTGTTTTAGGTTTCACCGAGTTATGACCCTTTGAAAATCACACTCTACCCACACATGGTACATATCTCTCCCCCCACCCTTTTTAAACAGAAGGGTCCCAAAATGCACAGGTCCAATGTAAAACCTTTATCTCATTATGAAAGTACTTTGCTTTTTTTTTTTTTTTTTTTTAAATTAAGTGGATAACATTTATAGTGGCTATCATCTGTTACTATTTTTGTCCTTCATTTAGAAACCTGTGTTTTTAAACTGATTAAATCTTTACAGTTTTACAAAATACAAAAAGGACTAGTTTGGCCACATTTTCGGTGTTTATTCAGCCAGTTGGGTGCTGAATTCTGTTGAAAACCTGGCCAAATGTCACAGAATGCTGCTGGATGTTGAGCACTCTTGAAAAATCTGTCCTCATCTTCCCCCTCCATTTCTCTGATAACCAAAATGAATACTCTGGTGAATTATTGTCTTTTTTTGTTCTGTGTTTGCACAACACCTAGCACAATAGGGTCCTGATCTATGACAAAGGCTCAAATAATTAATCCTAGTAATTTATCAGAAAAGTTCCTCCTAAGCAGACTTTCCTCTTCCAACTCCCAATGTGGAAACTAGCAGTCTATTCACTTAACCTTCCTGTGGCTGAGTTTCCTCATCTTCAAAATGGGGATAATAATATCTCAAAGGCTTAATTAGTATCTGCAGAGCTCTTTGATATGCTACAGTGAAAGATGCTATATTATAACTGTGCAAAGTATTATTATTCATTTTCATTTTAACTAGATGCTAAGTTGGGTCTCCCATGCTTGGCTGTGGGTGCAAACATTATTTTGTGGCTTTCCTTTTACTGTCTGTGAAACTGTTGATAAAAGGAAAGCAGGAACTCCTTTTTCTTTGAAAGTTTAATGTACCATAAGCTTTACATTATGAAGACACTGTCACAGCTCTCTGACGCATGTGTTCAAACTAGATTTTCAACTGCTTGTCTAAACAAACCTGATTTTTTTAGAACATTGGAAGGTGAAGGGGAGGTGTGTTTGTGTGTGTGAGAGAGACAGACACACACGCATTTCTCATTGCACGCTTAGCTTTTACCCATTGTGAAACAGGCACTTATGATGTCCTTGCCTGGTGCTGCAAAGCCAAATCATTCAAAAGGCATCAGTTTTACATTTAAAATTGTTTATTGCTTGCATGATACCTAGAGGCGCTGATCAGAGATCTGGTCTTGGTAATGTCCACACATGTAATAAAAAGACAATCCCTTCCCCAAAGAGCTTACAGTTTGTATAAATTAGAGAAGAATTGGAACTAGAACAGTTCTTTTAAACCCTCTCTGCCCCTGAATTTTAGGAGTTTGGATAAAGTTGAGAGATGGATCAGCAACTAAACCTTGGTCTGGATTTGAATCAGAGTTCACAGCTGAAACCCATCTCTAACTGACCGATTTAGAACACTCAGACTTTGGGACAGCTTGGTTTCAGATATTTCAACCACTTAATGTTGGGAATGTTTAGATCTGGGGTTTTGGTGAGGTCCCAGAGAATACAGATTTAAAAAAAAAAAAAGACTCAAATCCAAGCCCTAGTTTTGCAAAACCAAAACCCAGATGACAAAACTTTCCAAAACTTAAACCAAAATTGTCTGTATCTTCTCACCCATCTCCAATCATGTGTAATCTAAAAGCTGGGTGAAAATGAATTGTATCATAACTTTGATTTTAAAACTGTAGTGCCTTGTGAAAGGTACCAGATCAAGAGGACTGGAAACTGGGGTACAGTACTACACTATACTTACCCACTGGATGCAGATGTTGTGTGGGCAGTGCCAGCTTCTCCTTGCTGAAAGGCCTATCTCTGAACTAAGAGTGAGCTGTAGCTCACGAAAGCTCATGCTCAAATAAATTGGTTAGTCTCTAAGGTGCCACAAGTCCTCCTTTTCTTTTTGCGAATACAGACTAACACGGCTGTTACTCTGAAACCTATCTCTGAACTGTCGTCTAGCCCTTAAGATCTGAATGGGCACGGAGATTAACTACTATGCTGAGACTGCCACGAATGTTGAATGTGATGGTTTTGAGATGTGCACCCATTTCCACAGGAATTGTATTCAGATTCCCTGTTTCATTTTTTTTGTTACAGCAGTGCTGTATCCCAGAAGGGCGAAAAAAGTCCTCTAGTATACCTTCAGTAATATTGCTGGTGTGTGTGCTGTCTCTTTGTGAGCTAAGGTATTCATACGGTGTTTGTGACTGTTGTATCTGGGTGCATTATGTTCAGTTTAAAAGGCAAAGTATGAGTTGTCCCTGTTAATGACCTAGTGAAATTACTGTCCTTGATAAGGGAGCTGCCTCATGGATAGCTGACTGGGAGAGGGCGTGGAAACTTTGAAGATGATACACTTGCCAGAGAAAGTTGCTGTAGGAATTGGACAAAGTCAAGAAAATATGATCAACCACAGGAAAAGAAGAGAGAAAAGAGAAATTAAAATCTTACTTTAATTTTCCGCCTAAAAATAAAAATCTTCATTCCTGGGAGAGAGGAAAAAAATGCTAATGGGAGGAAACTGTTTCTTGTCTGACTTTAAAAGGATGTCTGTGTGTGTGTGTGTGTGTGTGTGTGTGTGTGTGTGTGATTTTGGTTTGCAGATGGTATGAAATTAGGATCTAATGACTTGTGCAGTCTGTTTGTCTTTGAATACAACAAACCCTATGCATTACTAAAGATACTAAAAACCCAGATAAAAATAAATTTTACTTACTTCTAAATAAATTCATCTTCCATAATGGTATAAAAGGGGAAAATAATTACACTGTTTTAGTGGTGGTTTGCTTCCTCCTTAGTTAATCTTCTTTGGAGGCAATGGTGGTGTACAGCTTCTCTTTCAGGTCTTGCTAAAGTTTTGTTTTCTTAATGCATGTTTGTTTCAAGGTAAAGTTCTTGAAAGTATGAGCCAAATGTGACTTTATGTCAATTTAAATAAAAAGTACTAAAATTATTTTCTGAAATTTATCAAATCAGATGTTAGGGCAAGGGGTTGGCTCTGAAACCTTCAAAGCAGTAAGAGTTCTACTGGCCATTCATATTAGTAGGGGTGGGAAAACTAGTTTTGATAAAACAAGAACTTGTGCAAATCAGGCTTTTTATCCAAAGATCAAAAGACTTTTTTGACTTTTCCCCCTTTCAAGTAATTTCCTCCACCTCTTTCCCCCCCCCCCCCCCGACATAACCCTGCGCTTCTTTGTTCCTGTTTGAACCACATGTGTTGAAAGCGGCTTCTGCAATATTTGCAGGCTAACTGGGAGCCTTATGAGAGCATGCTTTTTCAAGACTTCCAGCCCAGCTTCACAGATTCAAGACATTCAGTTAAGCATCCAAACTTAGGGCTGCTGGGAAGTGGTTTTCACTAGTAATAGGTGATACAACAGGAAACAGAAGTCTATTTAATATGCCAAGAGGCTAATGTAACATGCTGAGGCCCTCGTGTTTGTGTAGTAGCAGCCTGAGCCCAATTTGCATTCTGGTCCCTCACTAAATTATGTCTCTTATGAAATCTGACCCTCTTTCTCCAGTTCCATTCATGAATGACCAGCTACACAATGAATGACCTCCGCTTCTAGCCCACTGCAGAAGATGTTGAGCACCTTGTGGGATTGGGGCCCCAAAACTCTGATCCTTTCTGCAGTTCTCCATTACTTTTACTAATGGGCTGAGTGACCCATGTTTTATAATTTGGCAGCCTCAGAGAGCGTGGCTAACCTCATACTAGTAATCAGGTTGACAGGTGGTGGCTGGGTGGGAAACCCTTCCTTGTATCCTCAGCTGGCCCTGTTGGCTGCTTTTCAGAGAATGACCCTTAAGTTGGAGGAAATGCTTTGCCTAGTTCAAAAGTTCCACCACGTGAGGTTGCAAGGATCTGACTGAACAGGAAACGTGGGCAAATTCCCACTGATGACAGAAAATCTTCCAACTCCTCATTCCTTATGTCATACAGTCTTACATCAAGCAAATCTGGGGTTTCCACTAAAATGTCAAATATAATATGACATTGGAATTGTGCAATGTGTGACTCCCCCTCTGAGAAAACCAGTTGGCTCTGGGTGAGCCGGACCAAGCTTTGCCTGAAAAGGAGCAGAGTAAGCTAATGAATTCTGATTTGGAAGAGTGCCAGGACACGAATGACTAAATATCTTTCGTTCTGAAAACAAGGAAGATCTGATTATCTGGTATGAAGTTCCATCACAATATTGATTTGTACTGGGTTTTTTTTCTGAAAACAAAGGTCTCTTTATTTTTGGGTGAGATGGAAAGGAGTTCCTTGAAATCGTTTTTGTAGCTTCAGAGCAAAATACTTTTAGTATCTTCATAGGATAAACTATAAAGGCCCTTTTATTTCTGATAAAACTGTGTGCTCCTTGAGCGCGGTGTAACATTGATACCCTTATTTCTCTCCTTAAGGGTGACATTCAGAGGAACAGCACAAAGCCTAGGCCCCATTTTAAGCCCTCAAAATAGGGCTTAAGTAGCACATAGGCCTTGAGTTGATTTGCTGCATAGGAATGAATTGCACCATATTAGTGTCAGGTCAAGGGATACATACTTGGGTTGTTTATTCTTATGTAAATAAAAAGGACTCTTAAATTATTCTGGCATAAAGTTTGATTTAGAGTAGGGAGATTGGTGCTAATGGTGCACTGAGGTCGTCCTGCAGAATACGTTAGATCTTGGGACTCCACTGGAAAACTTTTAGAACCCAGGTGGGAAATAGCCCTCCAATGCTGTAAAGTTAGTTAAATCAAACAAAAAGTTCACAATTGTTAGATCACCCCTGGCACAAGCTGACAGCGGCTAGGCTGCTGGCCTTCATTTCTGGTGAGCAGGGATGTGACTGCAGAAGCTGCCCACAGCCATTGCTCCACCATGGGCTTGGATTTGGGCTGGTCTAGCTTTGGAAGGGCCAGGTTTCGCAAGAGACAAGTTGACTCAATTCCTTTTTCAGGAAGCTTCTGCTAGTGGGGCTCCAGAGAAGCCAGATTGCACTGGGAGTAGGGAGACCTGGATTCTGTTCCTGTCTCTGCCCCGGCTTGCTGTGTGGCTTTGGGCAAATGACTTGCCTCTCTTTGCCTGTTTGCCCTCTGTCTGTGTTGTGTATTTGGGATTTTGGGGGCAGGGACTGTCTATGTCTGTGTCTGTATAGTGCCTAACATAAAGAGAGTCTGGGTTGGGGCCTTTACACACTGCTGCAATGCAACTAATAAGCCGTTTTAAAGATGCTGCTTTCCGCTGGCTGACCCCCCATGGGGGGAAGGGGCTCTGGTGGTGGGAAGGTGTGCAGAGCACTCCCTCGCTTGAAGTAATAATAGCAACCAAATGCTTTACAGTTTTGTTCAAGGGCTTTCTGCACCGCCACCCTAAAAATTGTTCTGGTGCCCCTGCCAAAGGGAGGATATTGGCAACACCACTGCCTCCCCTTCCTCCCCTGGGATAAATACCTCCCTTCCCCTGGTTCAGTTGCCCTGATTCAAGGGGTATAGATTTGCAATTTAAATGATTTGAAATGCTCTGGGCCAAGCTCTCCTCTGGCCTAACTCCGCTGATTTTAAATGGATTTAATCCAGCAGGCAATTGGGCCTTGACTGACTGGACTTTCTGAGAAGTTGAACGGTAAACATAAAAATTCTCCCTGTGCCATGTCCTCGCCTCACATATATTCCATAGTGTTTTAACAAGGGCAACTTTTATTTTCCCCTCCACTCTCTCAAACTTTTTAAAAATCCAGCTATGGACCCTCATAAATAATGTTTCATTATCTTTTGTTTTCTCTGCTGGCTCAACTGTAGTTAGCTAATGCTTTCCACAGGCTTGGGTCCCCCTCTCAGAGAGAAGTGGAAGTAGGTAATTGTGCAGTATTTGATAGACCTGCTTGAAAATTACTGGTGAAAACTTCCTTGGAGGTGCAAAAAAATGGCTATTTGGACAAAACTGAAATGTTAGTGAGAATTTTCATTTTTGTCAAAAATCTTGGGGTATGTTTGTTGAAAAATAATTTTTTTTTTAACAACAGAAAACAAATGAAAACCTGAAAAACTTTGAAAATGGAAATGTTTTGCTTTCCTCTAGGTTTTTGACAGAAAACAAAATACATGTTTTGAGGATCTCTAGTGTATGATAACCACAGATGAACAGGCAGCAGAAGGAGTGCAAAGTAATTTTATTTTGTAGGTCATATTTAAAAACAAAAATAAAGTGAAATTCTTTTTAACTTTCCTAGGAACAGAGCAGATTTAAAGAATAGATATTTAGGGTCCAGTTCTCCAGGGCCATGCACTTTCTGTCATCATTTACATCAGAACAGTTTCTGTTCTGATCTGGTAGCATTTTACACCCACTTTCTGTGGATGTAAATGACTATACAGGGTGCAGGACAATGGTGAACCAAGGCATTGGTATTTACGGGTGGACTGTACCCACATTAGTCATAGCTATGGTAACTACCTCCCCATCCCTGATGTCCCCCCTTTCTCTCAGTTCCCTGGAAAATTCAGGAATGTAAGGGATAGGTTTGGAAATGATAAGTAGGCAGGAAGGGTACAAAGAGGGTTATTGGGGCTAAAAATGTTGGCTCGGTAATGATGGGGTGATTGTTCTTGAATGGAGTGAGGAGGTAGATGGCTGGGGAGGAAGAGCAGTGTGGACATTGATCATTTGGGAAAAAGTCAAAAGGCTGTGGGGGGAGGAGAAACAGAGGGAAGATGCTGATTGAGGATGGAGGAATGAGTCATGTGGCTGGTTGTGGAGGAAGCACTGGGCAGCTGGGAGTGGCTGCAATCCGATATAGTCCACACGTGTGATGCTTCTTATCCCAAAAGAGCTTTTTGTAAATACTCTCTTGATTGATAGAGATGTAACAAGATATCGATCTTTACCTAGAGATTTACCGTGTGGAATGTGAGAGAGACATTGCAATGCAGCCACCTCAGGGAGGGATGGAGAAGCAGCAGCCAGTGGGGGCCAGTAGCATGCTGGCTGACAGTGGTTGACAGGAGGAACTGTGGCCAAGGATGGTGGTGCCTTCCTCCTGTTCTTGGGGGGAAAACTTCATGTGATCTTTAAAGTTTACAGAGAGCAAACGGGACTTCAGTTTGGCATGAAAGGTTTGTGTCAAGCTGTGACAAATGAGTCCACATTGAGTTTTACACAATATATCTGCATTTATGGTTTTTTATTGTGTATCCTAGAAGGGTCAGCTGTGCTTGTGACCTCTATACTTTCATGTTAATGGAAGTGCCAGTGAACTAGAATAATTAGCAATGGAAAGCAGAATGAAAATCGCAGTTTTTAACTCTAAGGCATCTGAGTTAGATACCCAACTCCCATTGAATTTCAAAAGGATTTGTGTGCCTAACTTTCTTAGGTTCCTTTGACAAATCTCGGTCCAAATGCATACACCAAGGGTAACCTGCAACCTTATATCTATCTACAGTCAGAGCACTGTAAAGACACTATTTGTTTTGTTTATTCAGCTGGCCAGAGGCATTCAAAGAAAAGGAAAGTGACAAATTGTCAGGAACTTGCTTATGCTCAAACAAATTTGTTAGTCTCTAAGGTGCCACAAGTACTCCTTTTCTTTTTGCTTAGGTAAAGGAATCTTTGCTAATCAGATCACAGTATAAGTTTTGTATTAGGAAAAATTGAAACTGTTTTTTTGTGTACTGGTGGATTTTGAAAAGACCAGTGAGATACAGTACCCCAAGACCTTCACAGAAAGGTGTAACAATCCAGAAAAAACTGTAACTGAACCAAACATTTTCTCAAGAGGCATGTTGGACCCAGAGCTCTGCCTGAGAGACAGAGGCACAGCTGTGGGAGAGTAAACACTTAGTAATTCAGGAAAAAACATACAGCTATTCTGAAACTAAATGGGGAGGGAGCTAGTTTCAAGTGTTGTTCAGATGTCTCCTTTTCCAGGTATTTAATGTAGATGTTTTCATTATTTCTTCTTTCTCTCCTATTTGTTTCTAATACATAATACTTTTGCTCAATCTAAATAGAACTGGTGTTGACTGGCATCTGGGGAAATGATTGGCTGATGCTCTCAAATAAAACAGAACTCTTCCCCCTGCAGAGAGGGAGAAGGTGAGATCCTGCATGAGAGTCACAAAGGAGGGAGAAGGCTGTGGTCTTCTCCTGGAGTAGTACCATAGAGGAATCTCAGGGATATATTGTGTGCACAAGATGGTCAAATAATCCAGTGCACCATAGCACCTACAACCAAAAAGCTGTATGGAGATTTGCATATTTACCATGGAAACATTAAGGTCTAAGTTGATCCTGTTGTTGGGATTCAAACCTGAGGGGCTAGGGGTTTGTGATATTTCAAACCCCATGCTTTGTCCACTAAACTATCTCCTCAGTGTTTAGTGATGGGCTTGTAACTAGAACAGGGTTCCTGACTATTAAGGAATGGAGAACTCCTTAAGGGGCTTGTTAATAAACTGTTTCCTCTGAAGGACCCGTCTCTATTTAATTTTGACATTTTTAGGGATTCTACACAGCCACCTCTTTTCCCCCCCCCCACCCCGTTTTTGTTTACGTTCCTAAGTGAGAGCATCACCAAGCAGTGAGCTCTGTGCCATGGCAGCATTTTATATTTTGAGCAGAGATAAAAATCTTTCCTTCTATAAACAAAACAAATCAAGAGATGGTGCCCCAGAGAACCATTTCTCTGTAGCCATTTTCCTCCAGCTGCTTTCTATTCCATGCAGTTTGCAATGCACCATATGAAATACGCATGTGCCTGCCAGCGTGCATGGAACGCAGGTTTCCTCCAGACAGCAGCCGCTGCGGCTCCATCATAAACACTGATTTTTACAGTGCTGTAATAATAAGATTACTAATAGAGCTGAGATGTTTGGTTATTTAATAGCCTATTGTTTAGCAATGAGAGACAACAAGAGCACTGCAGTCACAGGCACTCTGTCTTCACTGTGAATAGTTTGGGTTATACATGGGGATGGGTGAGGGTGGCAAATATTGGGGTGCATTTTAACTGAAGAGGGACCAAGCTCTCTCGCTAAAAGCTAGCTACCCTGTGGGTGGTTGCTGGATATACTTCCCTACCCACACTTGCAGGTCTGCCAGTTTCTTCAGTAGGGACTTGATGATTCCACTCAGACCTGGGACTCCAGCAATCTAGAATTCTCTTTATTCACCGCACTGTCGTGTTCGCCTCAGAATGAGGCTCCATAAGACAAAACCAAGATGGTGACCGCAGCAAGCATAAAGTGATAGTTGTGAGACTGGGTTCAAATCTGCTGAGTTCTCTAAATGTCGCTCCCTCTCACTAGATGCTTCCCCTCTATTAATATACCCTGGCCCTCTGCATTAGTGTGGAGTCTCAGGGACTTAAGGGGTCTCAAACAGTCAATCTGAAGGTCTCTCAAACTTGGCACTGGCTTTATTAATAGAGGGGAAAAAATCTTGCTACATCAGTCAGTGACCCTAAAAAGCTCCTTATACATTTCTATTTATTTCTGCACTACATTGCTATGAATGGCCAGTTTTATAAAGAGGGAAGAACAGAGCTGGTCAGAGCTTTCTGCTCTAATCTAGACTCACTGGATCCTTAAGGCAAACCCACTGCACAAAGGGCTTGCCATATAATTCCTGGTAACTAGCGTCTGGTGGGTGAAACATCTAGAACTCCTTTAATAGGAACCCCAACTGTAGTGTTCTCAAATTATACCTGCATTTGTCACCATCTTGGTTTTGCCGTGTCTAGCTTCATTCTGAGTCTTCTTGTGTGGCACTGTGTATAAAAACTGCTGCAAGGTACATCAGCTTTGTGATATCAACAGAATTCCAGTAAGGATTAGGATGAAACTCACCAGACTCAGCAAACCTTTAAAGGTCTGTCTATGTTATGTAATTGACCTGTTGCCAATGGCCATTGCCAACAATGGGTCTCTCCCAAATTGTGGCTGAAAACTTGTCTCTTACTGTGTTTGCTAACACCTACATTAAGTGTGTCAAGATCTTAGTGTAGACTAGTCCTGTGCCACTCTTGGAATTCAAATTCCGGTCTATGTAGACTAGAGGAGAGAGATTAGAGTGTCAACACTACAAACATTAAGGTGAAGATTTTTCAAAAGAGCTCAGCATGCTGGGGACTGAACTGTCTTGAAAGACGTGGCCTCCGTTATGGGTGTTGAACACATGGAAATCTTGGTTAAGTGTCGTTTACAATGGTTGGTTTTCTTTGAGACTTTTTGTGTCAGTTTTATAGCTGGTTGGGAGGATGAGAAACTTTAGAGGAAGTTTTCCTGAAAATGTATCCCTATTTTTCATTGAAAAATTTCAGTTTCAACCTGCTCTAGTCAGGTTTATCAAAAAGATAATAACATTGGGGGAACAAATTCACCTCTGTTGTAATGCCATTAAAAATCATGAGGATGAATTTGGCCCAGTATGTTTAGATCAGTGATAAACAAAACACGAGCTGTTTTATGTCTGAGTGCTTTTGAAATCCCCACCCCCACTCACTCCTCCAGTTTGACACAGACCTTTTCCTGTGAAAAAATGTGCTTAAACATAATATTGGTGTGATAAGAGGTAAATCCATAGAGAAGATGCACCATAAATCTCTCTTTCTCTGAGGTGCTTTGCACCAGTTATGTAAATAAGAGGCCCCTGGTATTTTGGCTGTTGGCAGAATTGATGTGCTGCCTCAAAAATCACTCTTGTGTGAGGAGTACTGGCTGTGTGTGGCCATCTAGCTGTCCACCCTTTCCCCTTTTTGGAGAGATCCTTAAATGGTGTAGTTTGGTGTAATTTTGATCCATGGACTTCAGTGGGCCTATGACAGTTTACACCAGCTGAAGATCTGCTCCCAAATGCTTTAGGATCACGATAGTGTTTATTTAGTGCATGGATCAGCGTTCATGTCTCACTCCCTGTCAGTACCTGGCCCAAGCCAGGGAAGGTAATGATCCAACCGGCGGAACAAATTCAGTGATGAATCCTGGTCACATGTCACCTGTGGCACGTTGCACATATGCTAAGAAGAAGTGCACCTGCATTTGTCTTTGCCTGGAAATACAAGGGCTTTTGATTGACTGGAAAGTGTGTTGGCCAATTTGGGAGGAATGACTGTGTTAAACTATATTGTTGTTTCAGTGGAATGCAGCTATCTTCATTTCCCATTCCAAGCTGTTCTGTGACATTACTGTATGCTGTTTGACAGTTGCCATGTTCCACTTCAGTGATGAGTGAGTTGATTCATATATATCTGATATTTGTAAATTACATTGGCCTCCAGCTATATATGAATGCAAAGTCATTATGCTTGCACAAACATTACAGCTTTTTGCAGGGGTTGGGCAGTTCAGTGTTGTCACGAAAGCTTATGCTCCAATAAATTGGTTAGTCTCTAAGGTGCCACAAGTCCTCCTTTTCTTTTTGCGAATACAGACTAACACGGCTGCTACTCTGAAACCTGTCTTTCAGAAAGTTAGAATCTTCATCTTTGTGGGCAATGAGCAAATTGTGTTATAAAACACAAGAGATTTGGTAGAAGTTTGTGGAATCCTAATGAACTGACAATGATTTTTTTTTAAAGCCACATTTTTTTCAATTAAAAAAAAAAGCTGTTAAAAACAACTTGGAACAACATTATGACACACTAGTCCCTTGACACACAAGCGTAACTTTGGGTTAAAGATATAAATAACACTGAAAAGACTATATTTAGCTCAAGGACAATGAAGAAGTGAAGGCCAAATAATAAAATGAAGCAGGGAAATTATAGCTCTCCTTGTTCTATTTTGCAATGTGCTGTTTGGCAGCTGTGAAGGTACAATACTTTAGAATTTGTCTAACACAACTATTTCTGATTTGTACTTTAAATAAAGCAAGTAAGCATGAAGTGTGTGTATATGTACTTTTTGCTAAAAACACAATGCTGAGACCTGTTGCACCAAATCCAAACAGGAGCCTTAAAATGTTACAGAATTCCTATAGGTTAGATATTAATAGATATTTGGAAGTCCTGATCAATGCTATTTCCCCACTCTACAACTGAGTGTGCCTCAAACCAGCTCTGGAGAGATCACGCCGGGAGGTGAATGGGTAATTCCATCTACATCATCCTTCAATTTTTGGCATTTCTGCCAAGTGAGCCAAACTAAACCACGACTGACCGTTAAACAGTGGACTGAGATCATCCGCTCGTTTCAAATAGATAATCAAAACAGTTGTAAAATAGTAACAACTTGATGTCACCATTGTCTCAGGTAGAACTGGAGCTAGTCACTTGGACAAGATGTCCTTTAAATTTAAACATTACAAGTGCACAGCTCAGTATTGGCTCATTGTGGTAAACACAAGTAAACTTACAACCTGGGAAAGGCACCCTTCAGCTGAGTGATGATACTTTGATCCTTGATAAATGGAGCTAATGTCCTCGTATTCTGCCTGAAATGACAACAGGGACGAGGTAAGAATTGTGCTGCATTCTTTTTTAACCTAACCAAAGCACTTCACTTAATGTCTAACTTCGGGTCACATAAGTACAGTTAAAGTCACAAGAACAGCTCTCAAGAGCCCTATGTCAATTTACACCAGCTGGTGATCTGGACTGTAGTCAATGTCCTGAGTGCTCTAAGCCAATTGAAAGGCATGACACATAAGGCTGTTTTGTGTTTATTACACTGAAGTACTGGCTACCATTAATGGAACCTGAAGACCAAAGATCACATCCATCGTTGTTACTCCACTGACATTGGGTCAGATTCATTTCCCTGTACATGTTTAGCCTCTCTTTCTCTGAGGAATGTGATCGAAGTTGAAAGGGCCACATTAATGAAGTTACTTGGTCTCTTGGAATGGTAGCCAAGTATTGCACAGTACCCGATTCTGTTTGTTTTTGTTGTGAATCCCAGACTTTCTTGATGTGAAATGGCATGACAAAGATAATTAGAAGGAAGTTGGGAGGTTTCCTGTTAGCAGCAGGATTTTGGTCATATTTCCTGTGTGCAGACTTCTTATAACCCTTTGTCTAAACAAAAGCTTCAGGGCTCTTCTCTCTACTCCACAGTATGGCAGAGGTCCAGCGAGGGGGGAGGAGCCCTTCAGTAACAAGCCAGTCTGTGACTATGCAAAGTAGGGGAAAATAAATTAGGATAATCCTGAACCAAAGTCCGAGCTCCCACGTCATCTTATCACCTCATTCCCTGAATTGAAGACACCTCTAACCTTAGCTGAGGCTCATGAACTAGTCCAAAATTTAGATGGGACTTATAAGTAGGGTCCAACTCTAATCCTAGTCAAGGCCCACAAACTGGCCCCAACCTGAAGCTTTAGGGTTGGGCCATTGAACTGATCTGAACATTTATCTAAACACAAGCTCCCAACTTGGCACTAACTTTACATCTGGTTTACAGGTAGAACTAGGTGATTAAACAAATGCTGTCGACAATTTCCTCAATCCAGCAGCCATATATCATTAGGCATCTTGTACTTCATTCTATTTGCTCGTTGTAGAAATGCAAATATATGAAGCTTTCATTTCATAATGAAGGTACTTGTTTTGTAATAAAATTTCATTTTACTACTTAGGCACTCCCTCACACTAGGTTGAGGAAACATATGAAGCAGCAGCTTTCTAACAAACTACCCACAGTCACTCGCTTTCTGATGTCTTCAAAGGCTAAGAGTCTGGTGGGGAAGGAGAGAGAAAGGAGCCAGCCACTCTTCTGTAGCATGTTTTTAGCTTGGCAAGTATATTCTTGCTTATATGTTGCTTAAAGAATTTTGCAGTAGGGTAACTATGCTGCTGTAGTTCCCCCAGTGCAGACCCCTAATGTAGACATGTTATACTAGTCCAGCTCATCTGCTCTGGGGGTTTGTGAAGTTATATTTACATCAATGAAAAATGTCCCATGCAGACAGGGCCTTACCCAGAAATTCACAGAGTGGCATACTGGCAAATGATCATCTGACCGCTGTAGCTCGGGCTAACCCCATGTGGTGCAGAGGACAGCCTCCACCCTCGCAGGGCCAAGGACACTTGAATGAAAAGAGGATGTTCCTTGCTGGCTCGTGCATTCCTCTGGCCCTGTTTATTCCTCATTTGTAGTTCAACTTCCTTTGACCGCACACTCTTCAGGGACAAATTTATGAGGCCGCAAGCTGAAGAGTGTGATTTTTTTGATGGATTTTTTTTCTTGAGTAGGGTGAAGAACCCCTTGTAGAAAATAGTGCTTAGCATTGCAGTAGACGAGAAGCCATGTTTGAGAGCGTAAGAGTAGTTCTACTTCCAGCCGTTGCAAAGACATGACAAAAAAGCAACCGAGGTGGATGAACTCTTAAAACCGCCTGTTTCTGCTCAGATGCCCTTAGTGAGGATAGTAACAAAGGAATTAAAAAATAAACCCATACCATTTATGCTATGTCAGCAGAATTGTTTCTAAACAAAACATTCCAGAGTCTTCTGTGAGGCATCATCAATTTCTTAAAAATACCTTTAACTCTTTGCCAGCTGCTCTGTGAAGAAGAAATAGAAGCTTTAAAGTTAACTTGCCACCCCGCTAGATGGAGGCTATTCTGTGGCAGCACCCGAAGGCTTCAGTCAGAGGTGGGGCCTATTCTGCCAGGAACTGGACAACCACATCAGGAGGAATGGTCCCCTACCATGTTTAATTGTTAAATTACATATATATACACTGCCTTGAGATAAGGGGAAGAATTCGCCTTTTTAAAATTGGCTTTGCTGAAAACTATTCAGGTACATTAAAAGTGGGATTATTATCTCTTTTACACTGCTATAAATCCAGAGCAACTCCACTGAGGTCCATGGGGTAGGTCTGAATTTCAACATCAGCCCCTATATATACCAAGGCACATTTGCTTTGCATATTCTAGAGAGAGAAGATCTTTGTGGCAGCTCCAATGGGGTGAATAGTGTCAAGCCAGCTTTGCAGTGCACATACCAAGACACACCACCATTTCAGGTCTTAGTTTTATTTAAACTCCCTGGAAGGAATATCTTACTGCAAAATGTCCCTGCTCTTCCAGGGAATACTACTACAGCAGCCAAAGCACCAGAACAGTCTAATTTCAGAGTCTTTTGCCCTCTGTACTGTTTAGCACTGACTGCTAGATGCATTTTTTTTAAATGGGGTAGGAAAAAACCCCCCAGAGATTCTCATGTGATCACCTGACTCCAGGAGCTGGCGCTTTAAGAAAATACCAAATATTACGATAATATTGTGAGAATTGGCAATGCTGAGAGTACACACTCCTTATATACTCTTGTGATGTAGAATAATAAAACTTTAAGGAGCTTGATCACATTTTAAAGAAAGGGACACTTTTTTCAATGAAACATGAAAGGTTTGGTTTTAATTAATAACAGAAATAATATAAGCATAGAGATGCAAATCAGTTGCATTTTGTTTTAGGCCAATGCGGGGTTTGCAGCTATATTGTCAGTGACCCGGAAGCTGATGAACAGGTGTCAGGTGCGTGGAAAACAAACCATCTCAGTGTCAGTGTACAGGCTACAAAAGAGCCCTGCTTCCTCTGCACCCATGCCTCCCTGCAAACACAGAACTGTAAGATTCATGTTGAGAGGAAAGAAGATTACATCTCTTCACTTGTTTGAAGAGAGCGTGTCTAAATTTCGTTAAGGTTGTCAGCTTCTAAATAACCCTTTGTTAATGCAGGGCGTGCTCAGTTTCAGCAACTCACACGCAACCTCTGAGACAAACCAGGTCAAAGAACATCTCCTGAGTAGAACTGGTTGAATTAGTTATGCATAACAATTATGTTCATTGCTTACGTCCCTTGCCTCTGTTCTCCAAAAACAAATCAAGATCTTTATAAATATATTCCTTATTGAACGAAAAGCTTTTGTCAACAGATTTGGGCCCAGGACTTGTTCGTGAATTGTCTGAAGAAAATTCTCCTTTTTAGTACCCACTATTCAGAGCTTGTTGTTAGAATGCAGGGATGGGTAACCTAAATCACATGGTATCGTTTGTGTTCTCTGATCGTATGACCTAACCATTATAGACAGTAGGGGTACCTGAAGAAATCATTGGACCACCGGTGGGCTTTTAAGAAAGAGGAACACCTTGAGGTGGTGGAGATTGAGCAGGAGATGAGCAGGCCTGGGAAATGTTAGGACTTCTAGAATGTCTACCTCTTCTCTTTCGGTGCCTGATCCAAAGCTCAATACCGTTGACTTCAATAGATTTTGGATCAGGCTGAGAGATTAAGTGACTTACCCAAAGTCACATATGAAATCAGCAGCAGAGCTAGAAACAGAACTATGATCTCCAAAGCCCCAATCCAGTGCATTAACCACAAGAATATTCTACAGCACCAGTATGATATGTTTGAGATACTGCCTGTGTGACCCACCACTCGGTCTGTACATGTAACGAAGAGGTGGTGGTTAGGTTGCTGCTACTTCATAGAATCGTAGAATATCAGGGTTGGAAGGGACCTCAGGAGGTCATCTAGTCCAGCCCCCTGCTCAAAACAGGACCAATTCCCAACTAAATCATCCCAGCCAGGGCTTTGTCAAGCCTGACCTTAAAGACTTCTAAGGAAGGAGATTCCACCACCACCCTAGGTAACGCATTCCAGTGTTTCACCACCCTCCTAGTGAAACTATACTTGATGTGTATAGTTTAATTTATGTCCTCCTTTTTATTTAATCCTTCCATTTAGTACCCAAGCATTATGCCAGTGGTGTGGCTTCTGTGAAACCCTGTACATGTGATAACTAAGGCCTTGGCTTCACTTGCGAGTTGGAGCGCATTAAATCAGCCCCAGGCACCCTATCTCCTGAGGTGTCCACACTGGCAAGGCACATAGAGCTCCCGGACTCCGCAGCTGGAGCGCCCCTGATAATCCACCTCCGCGAGACGCATAAAGCTTGCTGCGCCCTGGCTGGAGTGCCGCGGCGCCAGTGTGAACTCCCTGGTCTGTTAATTCGCTCTGATCAGCCTCCAGAAGTGTCCCACAATGCCTGTTCTAGCCACTCTGGTCATCACTTGGAACTCTACTGCCCTGCCCTCAGGTGACCAACCGTCAGACCCGCCCTTTAAATTCTCTGGGAATTTTGAAATCCCCCTTCCTGTTTGCTCAGCAAAGCATGTAGTGCTCTCAGTGCATCTTTCCAGGTGACCACGCCTCTACGCGCCAGGCGATCCCAGTATGGAGCAATGGCGAGCTGCTGGACCTCATCAGTGTTTGGGGGGAGGAAGCTGTCCAGTCCCAGCTGCGCTCCAGCCATATGAATTATGATACCTATGGGCAGATATCAAGGGCCATGATAGAAAGGGGCCATGACCGGGATACAGTGCAGTGCAGGGTTAAAGTGAAGGAGCTGCAGAATGCCTACCGCAAAGTGTGAGAGGCAAACTGTCGCTCCGGTGCTGCGCCCACCACCTGCCATTTCTACAAAGAGCTGGACAAGATACTTGGGGGTGACCCCACCTCCACTCCGAAGAGCACCGTGGACACTTCAGAGGCCGTAGCAGCCCAGAGTTCAACAAGGCAGGAGGAGGAAAGTGGGAGCGAGGGTGCTAAGGAGGAGGGGGGCCCAGAGCCAGAGGATGGCCCGGCATCCCTAGATGCATGCAGCCAGGAGCGGTTTTCAAACCAGGAGGAAGGTAGCCAGTCACAGCGGATGGTGCTTGTGGAAGAACAAACAGCAGCGGAGGTGCCCGGTAAGCACCTATTTTGGGAAGGGAGTTCTTTGGTGTGGGCTCCTGGGGCAAAGAGGGTTGCAGAGAGAAGGGTTAGGGCTGCGTGCATGCACCCTCAGCAGCGAGATATCTTCCAGGATGAACTCATCCTGTGGAAAATGTGGGGACAGTGTTCAGTATAGAGGGCCCCTGCAGCTGTTGGCTCTCCCCAAGGCACAGAACCCCAGAGGACAGAACGGCCATGAAACAATCAGTCCCCCTTGCCCCGTGCTTACTCACAATTTCAGGGTTCTTGTGAGTTATGTGCACTCGCTTTGGGACGGGCACTTTCCACTATTGTGTGCACTGTGCTTGCTTCAAGTGCGGCCAAATCATTGCTCTGTCTAGTGTGAACAATGCTGCCTCTGTTAAGTGTTGCATTTTGGCTTTACAGATACAACCTTGAGATCCCGCCATCCTTGTTATCAATGGCCGAAAGGCTGCAAAGAATCAGGAAGTGTCCATGAAGAAGCAAGGAGGACCTTCTGCATGAAGTCATGCAGCAGTCCCTTACTGAAAATCAAAAAGTACAGGAGTGGCGGGAGACAGAAAGGAGGCTCCGCCAGCAGAATACGGATTGCCGGCACCAAAGCACGGAGCGGCTTCTAAGCATTAGGGAGCGCCAAGCAGACTCTATGCAGGCGCTCGTAGCACTCCAGACAGAGCAGATCCACGCCCGCCCCTTCCTCTGCAGCCCTTGTCCCAAAACTCTTTCCCTTGTGCCCCCATGCCACTGCCAACCCACTTGCCCCAACATCCGATTTCTTATTGCCATCAGCTGCCTCCAACACCTGTAGCTTCACCACCCAGCACTGCATACTACGACCCTTACTCACTGCACTCAACCTCCATCACCGTGCATTTTAGTCAGCCTGAAGTGCAGCGCTCATTGCACAGCACTCCAGACATGAAGGCTGAATATGATAACAGGACATACGCAAATCTGTGATTGTCCTGTTCCCCACCCCACCCGACCCCCTTCCCTCCTCCCACAGGGCACAGCTGTGTCATGCCATGTGTGTTTCCCCAGCAGTTGTGTTTCTTTTCAATAAATGAATTTTTTGGCTAAAAAGATAGTGTAGCCCAGGAAAGCAACAGGCACTGCAAGTCAGTACATCATATGTAGCAAACACAGATGCCTACTAGCACTGGAACCACTGCATTTCACTCCCAGGGAGGGCACCAAACATTACTGGTGGCTTTCAGCATCGAATTGCTCCCTTAAGGCATCCCTAATCCTTACAGCCCCACGCTGAGCTCCTCTAATAGCCCTGCTCTCTGGCTGTTCAAATTCAGCCTCCAGGTGTTGAACATCCGTGGTCCATGCCTGAGTGAAGCTTTCACCCTTCCCTTCACAAATGTTATGGCGGGTACAGCACGCAGCTATAACTGTAGGGATGTTGTCATCAGCCAGGTCCAGCTTCCCATACAGACAGCGCCAGCGGCTCTTTAAACAGCCAAAAGCACACTCAACAGTGATTCTGCACCAAGTTAGCCTGTTGTTGAACCGCTCCTTGCTGCTGTCAAGGCTCCCTGTGTATGGTTTCATGAGCCATGGCATTAAGGGGTAAGCGGGGTCTCCAAGGATCACAATTGGCATTTCAATTTCCCCTACGGTGATCTTCTGGTCTGGGAAGAAAGTCCCAGCTTGCAGCTTCCTGAACAGGCCTGTGTTCCAAAAGATGCGTACATCATGCGCCTTTCCGAACCAGCCTGCGTTAATGTCCATGAAACGCCCACGGTGATCCACAAGTGTCTGGAGAACCATTGATAAATACTCCTTCCGATTTATGTACTCGGAGGCTAGGTGGTTTAGTGCCAGAATTGGAATATGCGTCCCATCTATCGCCCCTCCACAGTTAGTTAGGGAATTCCACTTGTGCAAAGCCAGCCACAATGTCACGCACATTGCCCAGAGTCACGGTTCTTCTCAATAGGATGCGATTAATGGCCCTGTGAACTTGCATCAACACGATTCCAATGCTTGACTTTCCCACTCTGAACTGGTTAGCAACCGATCGGTAGCTGTCTGGAGTTTCCAGCTTCTAGATTGCAATAGCCACGCACTTCTCCACCGGCAGGGCAGCTCTCAATCTCGTGTCCTTGCTTCGTAGGGTGGGGGCAAGCTCAGCACACAGTCCCATGAAAGTGGCGTTCCTCATCTGAAAGTTCTGCAGCCACTGCTCGTCATCCCAGACTTGCATGACGATGTGATCCCACCACTCGGTGCTTGTTTCCTGAGCCCAAAAGCAGCGTTCCACTGTGGTGAGTGTGTCCATGAATGCCACAAGCAATCTCGTGTCATAAGCATTATGTGAGTTGACATCATTGTCGGACTCCTCACTGTCACTTTGTAGCTTAAGGAGTAACGTGACTGCAATTTGTGACATGCTGGCGAGACGAATCAGCATATTCCTCACACGTTTGGGATCCATTCCCACAGACCGAAAGGGAAGACAGAGCGCGCAGTATAAAAACCTTTGAAAGATGGTGCCAAATGTGGATGGAAGCACAGGAATTGTTGGGATGCAAAGCGATGCATCACGGGGCGTTGGGACAGGACCCAGGATGCCATGCGCCCCCTTCCCCCACCCCATTCCCAAAGCCACAGTGCCAGAATGGGAAGAAGTGCTCTGCGGGATAGCTGCCCATAATGCACCGCTCCCAGTGCCGCTGCAAGTGCCACAAATGTGGCCATGCCATTGCACTTGCAGCTGACAGCGTGAACACATGGCAGCGCTTTCCCTGCTGCGGTCTCCGAGGACTGGTTTAACTCACAGCACTCTACATCTGCAAGTGTAGCCATGCCCGAAGAATGATACGGCTGATGCTGCTAGCAGAGAGCTCTAATTTATGGACCTACATTTATGTATAAAGATGATGTGGTGATAACTCCCAAGTAATGCTGTCCGTTCCTGTAATCAAAGTGTAGCTGTCAATCTGCTGTGATTTGCACTACAGTACCATCACACACCCATTCACAGAGGGGAAAGTGAAAAGAAACTTTCGGGACCAGAACTTACTCCCACCCATCTCTCAAAGGACTGTGAAAGAGAAACTGTAAGTTCTCTCGGCAAACTGGCCGGAGAAATGTAATAAAGGCTGCATTAATCGGATTTCTGTAACTCTAAAAATAAGCCCCTGTATATTTGGAGTCTCCAAAATGTTTTGCGAAAAAGACTCCCATGCAACTGAACATTAAACTTGCTCCTGCCTCTCTGGTGGGCTTACAGTAACCTTTTTAGGGCTATTGAGAAGTGCTGCTGGTATAAAGGTCACTTGCCTTTTCCTTTCTTCTGAAGTCTTGCTGTTATTACCTAAACAATTCTGGCAGGTTCCCAGTGTACTCTAGGACTTGGATCACTTCTAAAATATTGACTTGGGAAAGTTTGGCTGCAAAGCAGCATCTGGATTTTAGTGTTAGCCTGAACTTACTAAGGAGGTCTCGTGATTGGCCCAGCGCCACACATTGACTCAGTGATTCAGACACTTTGAAAACCATGCTCTTCTTCGTTCAGAGCTCTGCTCTAAACATTTGACCACACTGCTACTTACTTGATGGTACATGAGTATCCAACTTGAATCATTAGGTTGACTTTTGTGGCATTTAAATGTATTTGAACACGAGAGTAATAAATATAAAAATAAGCACTCACCCACCTGGCCAATCTTCTACGTTACTTGCGGCCTTGTTGTACTCTCCTGACTTATAACCTGAGAGAGCAGAAGAGGACCACACAGGCTCTGCAAGAGGTCCCTTACAGAGTTGCTGACTCACTGCCTCAGAGCAGGAGGTTTGGACAGGGGATGCTGCAAAGGCGGCGGCGAGCATGGTCTGCAATCCTCACAAACTGCTAGGGATCTAGTGGGGAAAGAAAGCCCTATTGTTGTTTGTTCATGTTTATTATGGGAGTATCTACAGGCCAACCAAGAATGGGGCCCCCATTGCGCTAGGCACTGTACAAATGCAGGCTACACCACAAGGTTAGGTTGACGTAAACCACCTTGAGTTGACCTAGTTGTGCATGTGTCTACACTTAAAATTTGTCTCCCATCAATGTAAGCTCTCCATTACGGTGACATAGTAATGCCATGTCCCTGAGCGGCGTTGAGCCGCGGTCAATGTACTGAGGTCAACGCAGCACAAATGTAGACACTGCGTTACCTATGTCAATCCTAACAGTCCTCCAGTTGTCCCACAATGCCTGGCACTGACCTCTCTGGTCACAATTGTGAACTCCATTGGCTGGCGGTCATGAAGACTAGAAGCACCTCCTTAAAGCCCACATTTTTTTTTTTTTTGAAACTGTTTGCAACTGCCCAGCTGACCATGCCAGCTACACACTCCAGACTCAAAGAGCCGCACACCATGTTTGGCGGAGACCCCACCACCACCACTCTGGACGCCACTGTGGATATCTCTGAGGAGTCAGACGGGAACAAGGAGGAGGCGGAGGAGGAGGACGCTGGGGGACGTGCGACTGGGAGGTTCAGCTGTGCCACGAGCCAGGACCTGTTTGAGACTCCACTGCAGTCCTGGCAATCAAGCATGGGAGAGCCCGATGCAAGGGAAAGAATGTTGGGTAAGTGTGTAAATGTAATTCCCATTACAGTGATGGTGCCTACCAACTTAGCAGGATGCAGCCGTACAACAATGAGAGCTAGAATTATCTGCTTTTCATTCCGCTGTAGAGATGTGGGGGGTAGCATAGTTTGTTTGTGTACACAGAGATGTCCAGTGAATCCTCCTGCGAGATCTTGGTGGAGCTTTCATGGGGGTACTCTGCAATCCTCTCCAGAAAGTTTCTACGGATGGCAGCCTTATTTCTTCTTCTGCAGTAGGACACTTTCCCACACCAGTCAGTGATAACTTCAGCAGGCACCATTGCAGTAAACAGGCTAGTGACATACTGGCCTGGGCAGCTTTGGGACACCAGCAGCAGGTGTGCTGTCTTTGCCTTTGTTACCCTCAGGAGTGAGATACCCGCTAAAGTCCCCATAGCCTGGGGAAAATGGTGCCAGTATTCAGTGCCAGTGCCCTATTCTCATAGTTTCATGCACACAAGCAGTTCCCTCCTAATTTTCCTCACCCTTGGCAGGCCATACTCACCATGGCTGGTGCTGTAAGTGGTGCCATGAACAAGCACTCCAAACCAGAAGTGTCAATAAGCGTGTTTTGTTTAAAACTTTAAGGGAGCAAAGGAAGGGAGTTCTGAATCTTAAGTTTCGCTTTCCATTGTGACTATCCTGACAATTCTACCTCTGTGTTTAATAGGCAGCTGCTGCCGTTGCAATGTTGAGGGGTTCCCCCTCCATACCTGTGGAATGCCCGAGCCAGATAAGAAGGTGAAAGAAGAGGACTCGAGATGCCATGTTTAACGAGGTCCTGCAAGCCAGGGTTGCATCACACTGGGAGCAGAGGGCCTGGAGGATGAATATTGCAGACAGCCTGGAGAAGGAAGAAGTGGACAGGAGAGAGGCCCAGGAGTCCCAGAAGGAGAGGGAGATGCACCAGAACATAATGGGGCTTGAGGGTCAACAATCATGAGCTCGCTTCCCTTTTCAGTCCATGGAGAAGTGCATTTCCACCCCTTCAACGTTCCATGTGGCATCAGGGACTGCATCCCTCCTCCTCCACACCAGGGGATGTTAAAGACAACCACAGCTTCATATACACTGGCCTGGGAGAGCCATGGCTAATGTACGTGTAGCTAAAATGGATATGAATGTTCCTTCCCCTTCTTTAAGCGCTGTTCCATAGATTTATTAAGGTCTTAATATATTTGTTTTTAACTTGCACAGAATTTGTTTTGAAGTGTTTTTGTTACTCAATAAAACTCTATTGTTTGGAAAATAATTTTGTTTTTATTAGTGTCCAACATATGCTGCAGAATGGCTGGCGGTAATGACAGCTCCCACTTACTTGTTGGACACTGTGACACAACTCACAGGATCAGTGATAAACACAGTGTAATAATCAGAAATGTACAGCAACCACCACAAAATTAACAGATGTATTGCCAGTGTTACGTTCATAGATGTGCACCAAGCACCGCACAATTCCTAACAGGTGCCCCAAACTGCAGGGCCGGGTAGAGTACAGGATACCATGACACATTACTGTGACTTGCTGTGTAAGTGCTCTTCCGAAGCCTCACTGAGCTGCATAGCTCTGTTTTGAGTTCTTCTGATGATCCTTGTGTCTGTCTGTCTGCCCAAACTCAGCAGAAAGCTGCTCCGCCTTCCCCGTGGCTGCAACTTTTCCTCCTTTGCTTCACAGATATTCTGCAGGACACAGCAGGCAGCTCTAACCATTGGGATGTTTTTCTCACTGAGATAAAATCTTGTGAGTAACAATGCCAGCGCACCTTCAGTCTGGCAAAAGCGCATTTGACTGTCATTCTGCACCTGCTGAGCCAGTAGTTGAACCTTTCCTTCGTGCTGTCGAGATGGCTAGTGTACAGCTTCATGAGCCAGGGGAGTGAGAGGTAGGCTGGGTTGTCCACGATCACGATTGGCATTTCAACATCGCCAACATCTGGTCAAGAAAGGAAGTCCCTGCTTGTGGCTTTCTGAGCAGTCTGGTATTCTTAAAGATGTGAATGTCATGCACCTTCCCTGACCAGCCATCGCTGATGTTGGTGAAGCATCCCTAGTGATCCACCAGTGTTTCCATAACCATAGAAAAATAGCCTTTTCTGTTGATGTAGCTTGTGGCAAGGTAATCTGGTGACTAATAGAGCTATGCATGCAGTCTATCGCTCCACCGCAGTTCAGGAGCCCTATGGCTGCAAATCCATCCATTATGTCCTGCACATTGCCGAGAGTCACAGTTCTGCATAGCAGGAGACGATTAATGGTCCTGCATGCTTGCATACAATGGCCCTCACGGTGGATTTTCCAGCTCCAAAAAATGATTACCCACTGACCAGTAGCAATCCAGCATCACAAGTTCTCATAGTGAAATTGCCACTCACTTCTCCACTGTCAGTGCAGTTCTCATTTTGATGTCCTTGTGCTGGAGGGCTGGGGCAAACTCAGCAGGTAGATCCCAGAATGTGGCCTTGTGCCACTGTTCATCATCCCAAGTCTGGATTACAATGAGATCCCACCAGTCAGTGCTTGTTTCTCAGGACCAGAAACAGCACTCCACCATTTTGCAGCTGCTCCACAAATGTCGCCAAGAACGTTGAACTGGTTTTTGCTATGTCCCACAGCAGTCTGCCCTCCAGGAAATCATCATATTCCCCGTGGCTCTGTAGATACTAGAGGATCATGCATCCTATGTGCGCAACATTCATAATAATAGTGCAGAGCTGTGCAGGCTCCGTGCTTCTGTCAGAGATGGTGGACTGTGGTGAGTCCCATGCAGGTTCATGGGATTTTCAAAATAGGCATGAAAATTATAGCATAGAGATGGCATTATGGGTTGGCGAAAATTGCATGATAGGGACTTGACCCCACTGTCTCACTCATCCCTACACAACTCGGTTCTGCCCCACCACGCACTGCCAAAACTTCCTAAAAGACAATGCACTGGACGGTGGCAAGTTGCACACTGGGATACCTACCCAAGGTACACTGCACTGTGCATCAAAGCAAGCAGTCCTGGTGAGTACGTACAGAGCCGACAAAAGCAAACTATGCACGTGCTCAAGCAATATACTAACTGCAGCGGCTTTATGTCAACATAACTTGCGTCAGCAGAAGTTTGAAACATAGACATACCCACAGATTATAGACAGTCCCTGCCCTGCTGAGCTTACTCTCAAAATAGCCCTAGCCACAGTGAAGGGCTGACCAGTCTCCATATCCCTATAACATCACAGTTCCCTTCAGAGCTATGCTATCATCAGCTCTCTTCTGCCTGAGCGTCTACAATATTTCCCTGGGCCGACAGGCAGACACAGGCATGGAGCAGACTGCTCAGAGCAGTATTAACTCTTGCATGGATACCCATGATGCGGACCCCCATGGGATCATGCAGTAGAGAGCAGCTGCTTCGTGCTGCTAGTTTTAACCAAGTAAGCACAATTGTTGTAAGGATATGACCTGAAATAAGTGGGGAGGGTAATAGTGAGCTGTCAGAGTTACACTGCAGAATCTAAGGGCTTGGTCACAGAGTTTCGGTCCAGCTTGACGCAGAGTACATAGGGTGTTAGTTATTGTATCTTCTTGGTTTTCCACTTATACTCCGACTCATCAAAATGGTTTTGAAGGTACAGCGCAATGTGTTTGCCTAGCAGTACAACAGCCCTTGGCCGTTCATTTGAGGATCCCTATGTTCTTTGCAAACAGAGCTGTTCTAATGCACAGAATATAAAATATAATTCATCAGACACCTTGTGGGATTGGATCTGTAATAGAGTTCTAAGTGTCTCCAGAGAGAGAGAGAGAGAGAGAGAGACCCTAAGAAACCTGGAATGCCAACCCTCAGGGGTTGCTCAGCACCTTACAAGCTGATAATGGGCCAAATTCATCCTCTGTTGACTGTCCATAGCTTCCGTGGACATTTGTAGTGTGATTTCATCTAGGAGCCTCAGTCACATATCAGGGCCCCTCATGCTCGGTGCTGTAAAACACAGAATGCCTTGAAGGATTTAGTCTGATACAATATACCAGAGATTAAATTGGTCAATTGTTGTTTTTTCTTGTTCATGACTGCAACATAGTGATAAAGTACCAGTCCCGACTATTTTAAAAACTACCACCTCCCTGTAAAATTAAAATAAAAATCTTTCCAAATAGCCTTTTTTTATGTCATCTTGTGTTTAATGAAATGTTGTCCTACAGTTTCTGTGTCTAGTATTTTGCATGGATCAAAGTAAGGAATAAGCACCATCACTTTGAGTACTGTTGACTTTTTAGAGAGTGCAGCTAAGGTCCCGAAAGAGAAGTGGGTAGATGGTAGGAATTCCTTCACCACCATCAGCACATGTTCCCTAACTGCAGAAAAATAAATTGCCCCTTGCAAGGGCATCTTGCCTCTGCTCACAAACTGGGGTTTTTAGTATATGCATTTTTCAGCTTAAATATTTTGCAACAGAATTAACTCATTGAAATGCTTTGGATTTTTTTCTTCTTTGCTTTTTTTCATTTGTGTTTTGCGGTGGCTTCCCATCACATACCGAAGCAAGATTGCCAGACACAATAAAAATTTGTCTTGAGGCGACAATTGCAAACTAGCTGTTGTACTGCTGCTATCTGTAAGGAATCAGCTGAGCATTAGCAAAGTAGTTGTACAGCTTGTATTCAGATTGCTTGATTCCTAATGTGGAATGTGACTTTGTCAGGGTTTATGTAATTAATGTGCATGGGTTTGTTTTTTTGGGCAGGAGGGGGAGGAGGTTCTTGTTAATTTTGCATTGCTTTCTGCTGGGTTGCACTCTCAATGCACAATCATCTCGGCCAGAGAACCTGAATAAACATTTCAAACTATCAAAATAAAGACAAAGGGCAGTGTCTTTAAGGGAGTGCACATAGCCTCTGTTCTAGATAAAAAGCATTATGTAAAGGCCCTTAAATAGCTAGCTTTTCTCTTTCCTGTAACATTGTATAACTTTAACTTAGGATGTCAATTAACTTTCTGGCATTAACTATTACCTTGAGATTTTTTTAACTCTATTTGGATCTTGTGATGGGTCTAAAGACTGCATGCATGCACTGTATATGGCACTACATTCGTACGGGGGCACATGTAGAGATGGCAATGTCTGCTGCAGCATTGGGCGATGAATAACTGTGGAGAACAATAGTAATACCTTTACTAAACACAGTGCGTTACTAAAAATAGTAGCAGATACTGTTTTTAAATTCAAAGTGCTTTAAAAATAGTTAACTAATTACTACAACTTCACTGTGAGGTAGGTGAGTCTTATTATCTCATTATGTAGCTGGGGAAATTGAAGCAGAGAGGTGGTGACTTGCTTAAGGCCATGGAGAACTGGGCTTAGAATCCACTTACACAGTGATCCCTACCTTTGTGCCCTCTAGGTTGGATTGCTTCATTGGCTGATACGTAGGTGTGAGCTAAATGAACTGAACTAAATGAAACTTTGTAGACAGAATGGTGCAGTCCGCCCCCTTAGCAGTGCCAGCCTCTGAGAGTACCTCCCCCCCCCCCCCCCCGCAGTGTGCTGTTTAGTACACTGTCTTCCCATGGAACACCAGGTTAAATCCAATTTCTCAGTTCTAATGTTCAGTGATGCCTATGGAATTGGCCGAAGATACCTCAGAGACCACCTCTTTCGACATGCTGATCCCTTCCCATGACAGCTGTGTTTCTGAGGAACAATAATGCTGTTAACTGGAATGGTGAAACTTATGAGAGCAGGAGACAGGGCTCTGTCTTCATCGCTGCTTTCCAGGCAAAGTGCACAATACACAGCCGTGCAGTTGAGGAGCTGAGCAGGAGGGGAAGGGCACTGTCATGTGAGACTCATAGCTGTGTGGGGTGAGAGCTCTGCTCTTTACCAGCTTAGGCTGATGTGTGGAGTTGCTGAATTGGGCCAGAGCAGAGCTCCACTCTGACAGAATTTAAGAGACTATACAGCATCTGGAAAGAGAGGCTGACTAATTCTGCAGCCATTAGCACGGCTGCTTAAAAGTGTTATAGACAAGTCTTTGGGTACTGGCTATCTTTCTGAATGACCAGGGCTTAGGTTGGGCATAAGTTCAACACTAGTCACGTGTGTGAGGTTTACAATGATACTGGGTACCATGACGTTGTCACTCATGCTTGGGGCAGGACTGATAGGGTTGCACAGCAAAATAACGAAGTCATCTGCGTTCTCTGCTTCAGGCCAGTCCACACACAGTCATGATTGCTTTGCACTGCACAGTAAACAGACAAGAGTCCCAATGAATTTAGAATTATTTTTACCATTTTAGGCACTGCCTCTGCCTCTGCTTTTCCTCTGCACTGTCAAGCCATTGATTGAGGTACAAGCCCCTCCTGAATCTATCAAGATGCCCCCTCTAGCTAAAATAAAAATCAAGTACAGCAATAAGAAAAGTCTGTTGTTCAGCCATCTTGAGCCCTAACTGCAGGCTTCTCCTCTCCCCTCTGTTCCCATGGATAATGCGTCTTCCAATGTATTTGATGAAATGTTGGACCAATTCCATTTGACTTGGTACCAGAGCCTCGGCCAGAACTTCTTCAGTCATTGATTCCAACGTTGTTCCCTCCCCAGTGGCCACAGACAGAACAAACCCTAATTTTCTCAGATGACAGTTCAGGGGACAGCCTGTGCACCAACAACTCTAGATGCTTTGTATTAAGGTCTTGACTGTTCTGAACTCATTCCTGCACTCACTTAAATCAATGGGCTTTTTCCCCATTAACTTTAAATCAGACTGAGATCCTGCCCCCACCCCCTTTGGGTAGTTTGCCCATCGCTGAAGGGACAGGGCTTCAACCCCTTTGTATGGAGGGACAGGCAGGGGACAGATAATGCTGTTCCAGTTCACCCATTTATGAAGCTTGTGTAACGCCAACAGACTCCAGTCATCAGCAGGCAGGATCAAACCTCTGGAGCTTAGTGCATGAGCCTCTACTGCATGAGCTAAAAGCCACATGCTTGTTAGGTGAGGCTGTAGAGCAGACTCATTTTCTCTCTCTCTCTCTCTCTCTCTCTCTCTCTCAGTGCTCTCGGTGCCACTGGATGGGACAGAACACCACAACCAGGAGGTGTGTGGGTTACACCTGCTCTCCATAATGTCTTGGTAGAGCAGTTCCCAACCACTCCTTACTGGAGCACTCCTTTTGGTGGGCTGACAGATGAGTGTCACCCCCACGTTCCCTCACAATTATGGCCTAGCACAATTGCCACACTCTTTTTTTGATTCCTTTCATTCATCACTCTCTCCTTTGCTCTCGTGCGTGTGTGTTCTTTTACAGTGAATTTCTGAGTTTTCCTCTTACTTATTTGTTTATTTTGCCCTACCCCTTACCTTCTCAAAAGAGGGCTATGTGCTGCCTGGAGAGGGACGGACTCATCAGTCCACAGCCCACCAGGAACAGGTCTCGTATGCTTTTTGTGGCTGGGCTGAGTGCCGCAGTAATAGAGAAGGAAAACTTCAGCTAGAGGGCTTCTTCCTGAGCTGCTACCACAGCCAGCCACATTAGGGGCCACTGAGGTAACAAAGCAATGGCTTTCAATGACATGTCTGCTCCTATGCGCCTCTCAAGGGAGCTCATTTAAAGGTATATGGGAGAGAGTGGCTTATATAACATCTCATGCAGCTTTCCCTTGCCCCCTTTCCTGTCCTGTGCTTTGTGTTCTCCCTGGGCTGGTTGGGGCTCTCTTCGTTCCTCAGTGGCTCCTGATACTGGATTTTTTTTATTTACATTTGTAGAGCTCAACACCATGTGAACAGATTTTGCTGAAACTTTTCAAAATAAATTAACCACTCCCCTGACAACAAACATAGAAAATTCCAGCCCAAATGGGCTATAAAAAGTTGTGAGCAGCTGGAAAAAGCAGGGTTATAATGATAATGAATGTTGCTGTTTCAACCTTAACTATATTGGTTGCCTTGTTCCTGAGCAGCATATGTCACAGAACTGTGAGGCCCAATCCTCACCTACTGTCATTTGGTGTAGCTGCTTTGACTTCAGGGGGGCTGTGCTGACTTATGCCAGCTGAAAATCTGGCTTGTGATCCTTATTATCCTGTAACGTGACTATACCGCTGTAATGCAATCTGATTCAGCTTGCTGAGCCAGGTGGCAGAATAAGTGTCTAGGATTATCTTTAGAAAAGCACAAGATCTCAGGGTGCTGCATGACACACTTTCTTTATATACATTTATTTTTTTATTGCTTTTGAGCAGCCTGGGTTGCTCTTTTTTTTGAGGGGGGGGCTTTTAAAAAAAATTAAGATTCTACTTAGGCATATCAGTAGGATGATTTTTCACCTGTTCCTTTCCCCCTTCTGCCCGCGGTAGATGCACAGAAAAGACGTGTGTTGCATCTGATGCAGTGCGATCTTTGCCTGTTCCTGCAGTTTGGGTCTGACTGCACCTTTAGGGTTTAGTTTTGGGCTCTTTTATTTTGTACTGATATAGGACATATTGGTTTTTGTCAATCACACCCTGTTCATTTCCCCTACCTGAATTCAGAACTCTCTGTGACCTTACAATCATCTTGACTACAGCCAATTGCGATAGCCCCTTCCTCCGTTTACCCTTCCTCCCCTGCACCCAAGATCTGTTTGTCAATAGAGAATTAAGGGACACTGAAGTCCTTGGGATCAGGATCTGGCAAGAACTGAAGAGCCCTTTAAAAGTACCGTCCTGTTTACATGCCAATATCTCTTCTGTAATACAGAGTTTGGGAAGAGAACAGTGGAGGGTTTGTTGTTTTTCTAAATGGAATGTTTTCTCAACTTCTCAGCAAGGCATTAGCTGCTCTTTAAGAATGTTTGGAAGCATGAACCAACAAGGTATTACCCAAGCATTATCTCCAGCATTCTTTTTCAAACTACTATTTTTATTTGCACATACTTTTATCTCTAGTGTTTCTTCAGTCTGAGAAGGATCAAGCAGACGCCACGCTGTACAGTGTAGCCCAGACAGACAGATGACACACTGCAGTTTCGACTTGAGAAACTCTGGCTGCTGCTAAGCATCAAGGGGCAAACCCTTATCTTGGCACGTAGCCCTAACTGTGTTGTATGCTGAGAGAGATGGGAAAAATTCACTCTCCCAGTGTGTGAGGCTGTTCTAAAATTACCACTGCAGCCACACACTTCTGCTCTACTAATGACTGCAAATACCTGTATCTTTGAATGTTATGCCCTCCCCAAAATAGTTTTGGATGCCCTTCACAAAGTGATATCTACTAGCCCTGCTCCTCCTCATCCCCCTTCTCTACCCCTGCCCCCAAACTCATCCTCTGCAAAGGGGCACAGGGAGTGCCCATGGAGCTGTGCTTACCGCTCTCACAGGAGTAAACAAAGGATCCCTGCCTCCCCTTTCTTCCCATTCCCACCGCAAGGGAGTCATCCCATTGATTCTGCTGTCGTCAGGGCCTTCTGTGCCCCACAAGTGGGAGGTGGAGGATGTTTGAGATTGGCCCCAAGAAATTTTGTGTTGATCATGGTGATAGTTCTTGAATTCAGGGGACATGGAATGAGAATTTGTAATAGGATTCTAGTGCACTGAGTCACGTAAACAGAGTGAAACAAATTCTGGGTTGCAGCCCATAACTGCGGGCAAAATGTGGTCCCTTGTGCATTGCCTGGCAAGACTGAAAATGTTGTGTTTTAAACATGAACTCATCCTATTCTCTGGAAGGATCACGCATGCTCTTCCTCACGGGGGAAAGGTATGCGTAAATCAAGCTATGTTATGATAGAGGTGCTCACTTAAACATATTCCTACTAAAAGAATAAACATGGAAGCTAGACATCTGTGCCCATGACATTTTTGAATAATACCTTGTTAAAAACCTGGTTTAGGAGGGAATCAGTTCAGTGAATGGAAATCCTATTTATTAATAGAAGGAGTTTTTAAAAGGGGTGTCAGAGTCACTTCTCTTCCCCTCCCTACCCCAAAGGGTAGATTAAGGTCCCATGGTGTTTTAATCTAGTCTGCCAACCTGTGACTTCATAATCAATCCAGATTTGGCCATACTGCTTTCAAAGAACTGAACTATTTGCTGTGTTGACGTGTGGCATATGCTTTCGATAAATGGACTTGCTTGGTCAAGATGGGGACCCAGTGTGCTTCAGAGTATATTTTAAAATATTAACAAACCTCCATCAGCTCCAAATCCAACCAATCTATTGTATATGGGCAAAAAATTAGACTGAGTTTGATAGTAACTGTGCTGTTTAATCACAAGGCTAAATTCAGGAAAGCCTCTGCTGGAAGGAATGTTTGATCAATGGAAACATCTGGTGATGCAACAAGCATTTAAGAGACATGCCCATAGGATATGCGTTTAAGAGGTCTAACCATTTCCATACACTGAGTGGCTTCTGGCTTGTTGGTTCTGAAAACCTGATTAGGACTAAAGCCTTATCACTGGTCATAATTTAAAGCCTTAAAGAATAGCTCTGATCTATAGAGCAGTAATCCAGTGCAACGTTGTTAACAATGGCTTTGTATGTAAACAATAGTAGTACTTTGGTTGTACAGCACTTTCCATCTGAGGATCTCAACCATTCAGTCAACGAATCCTCAACACCCATGTGAGGAAGGTGGTGTTATCCCTGTTTTACAGATGGGGAAACTTGAGGACAGAGAGGAAAAAGAGATTGGCCAAAATCACACAAGCCTGTGTCAGAACCCGTGTAGATCCCAGATTTTTTGTCTCCATTTCTGTGCTTTAACCACGATACCTGATTCTTTCTCTCCTCCTTGTTTTCAGACCTGCGGAGGTAGTTATCCTCCTAAGTCTCCCAGCATCTCTTCCTTCTTCCTAAATATTTACCTTTCACTAGTCCCACCCACAAAGGTCCCACTAACATCTAGCCATTCACAGGCCTGACTAGGATGGGTGTGGCTGCCTTCAGGACGCTGAGCTCACTAGAGAGAGATTCTAAAGAGCACTGGCACTTTGTGCTTTCCAGAAACTGGCCTTGGACTGTAGCCATTGTGTGTTTTGTTCTGAGGTACAAAATGCTCAAGCTGTAATGCAGCGGCAGTATTGCAATGTTTGTGTCTTCAAATCAGGATGCGGCTTGATGTGCAACAAATTAGTATTATTCTGGTTAAACACTATGATGCTGCCTCCTCGCTACAAGTAGGTGCAGAATTATTGTGTCATGATGGTGCATGAAAGAATCTGTAGTAAACTTGGGGGCCCTTTTAATTGTTCAGCAACCAATGATTGCGGGACTGGGGCAGACTGCTGTTGCCACATCCTATCAGTGTTGGAGTGCAGACTCATGAGCTCGCAGCCTTGATTGCCCTAGACTGTGAAGGCCTGAGCGGGAGTCTTTCTAACTTTGATCCCTTGTTTGGTCTCCTAAGTGGACTATGTGGCTCAGAGGTTGGCAATGGGAAGCAGAGCTTCTATCTCTTGTTCACTGGCTCAAATCCAGCTTAGGCCAGTTGCGTATGACAGCTCATAGCGTCTGATGGCTTTCTAATCCTGTTCAGGCGGGGAGGTTGACTTGATGATGTAACAGACTGAGGAGAACATAACTTAAAGCCTTATAGAATATAGAATGTGATTTTGTGTAGCCCTTGTACTACCACGAGTCCATCGTGCTGGCTGGCCTGCACCAGAATTTGGTTTGGGATTTTGGGGGGTAAACTGCTTACCTAATGAGACCTGGTGATTTGTCCAGTTGGGTATGAAAGCAGGTGTTTCCTGGTGACATTTTTATTGGCTCTATAATATATATAGAATGCAAAGAGACAAGATGGCTCAGGGGATGAGCAATAGGAATGGGTGCAGAGCCTTTCCTCTCTAGATCACTGGTTTGGGTCAGGCACAGGTTGATCACAAGTGAGGGTCATTATCCACTTTGTGGCTGTCTTTTAAGTTGTGAACTGATGTCATCAGGCCAGTTGCTAAAGCACTTTCTTGGGGAAAAGCAGCCCCGTACTTCACAGGTCAGGGTTCTTTTACATTTCACTACTCCTCTGGGTCACAAGAACAGTCTCGTGTGCATGGTGTCTGTGATCACAAACAGACTCTGAGCCTTATTCATTGTTGCCCTATAGTTACTGTCCCACCGGGAAACTCTCCTGGTGCAGGGGCCCTTTTTCCAGGTGCAGAGCTCTCTCTGCCGGCTCGGTGCCGGCTCACCAGGAATAGCCACAGGAGGTGTTCTGGAGTGTGTTGGGCTGAAGAAGGAAGAGGTGGATCAAGGGTGTAGCCAGGGTGGCCATGCACCTTGGTGATTCTGCAGTAGTCCCTAGGGGACGCCACAGGTGCTGAGTTTTGCTTTTGCTGGTGGGTGATTTACCCCGCTCCAAGGCCATGCTCCCGCTTGGTCTCTTCTCTTGAGGCCCTGCCCCCACCCTGCCTCTTGGCACCCCTGCTCCTCCCCTGCCCTGAGGCTCTTCCCCCGGCCCGCTGCTTGCTCCTCTCTGCCCCCGAGCGCCTCCCCCACCGTTCGCTCCTTTCTGCCCCTTCCTCCCTTAAGGGCAAGTGATGGGGGAAGGGAACAGAGAGGAGGGAGTGGCAGGGGCCTTGGTGGAAGAGACGGAGCAGGGGCGGGAAGAGACACCGCACGGGTGGAGCCATGGGGGAAAAGGCTGAGTGGGGGCAGGACCTCAGGGTGCAGCGTGGGTGGGTCCACAGTTAATGGGTGCTGAGCACCCCCCCTTTTTTCTCCATGGGTGCTTGAGCTCCAAAGCACCCTTGGAGTCAGTGCCTATGGGGGCTGCTGATGCAGGGCTAAACCTCGGGACTTCCTTAGCCTGTGCTGGGGACCAAATTAAGTCCTGCAGCCACAAAATAGGAGAAGCACAAAGTAGTCCATGCACAGGAACAAATCTGCTCCTCAGTGCTCTGGGTGCAAAGTTGGTGGGTAGTACAACTGGCAATTGGGCTTTGAACCCAGCTTCACCTCTCACTTTGCTGGGGCTGCTGGGTGTTCCTCCGCTCCCACCCACTCAGCGAGAGAACATTTAAAAACAACATGTAATTATTTTAAAGGGGGGAAGGGTAAGTGTTTACCTTCCGCGACTGTCCACTTTCACAAGATCACCTTTTTAAAAAAGAACACTGGAGTTTTGTTTAATGGACTTCCCCTCCCCAAAATAGAAGACTCCTTTCCTGCAGCATGAACATCCTCAGTGGTTTTAAAACATATTTGAAATGGCTTAGTTCTGTCTTTATCCTCATCCCTGTCATGACTGTTCTGCTTTGCAATATTCTCTTTGTGCAATTGCTCTTGCATTGCAGCTTCTTGCATTCCATCCGTAGCGTCAAAGCTCGTCCAGCACATTATGTGCTGAAAGGATCCAGAAGCCTTCTGTGCGTTCTCTCCCCGGGTGTGGGTGTATGTGTGTCTTCACAAGTGTTTTTACAAAATGAACTTTATTTTCAAGTTTTATGGTAGTGTTACTGTTAATGACGCTGTTAGCCGCTGCAGGATTCCCGCCCTTTCTAACTGCATCGAAGACGTATACGATAAATTGGAACTCCTGGACAACTGCCATATTTATTACACGTAGGGGCACCTGTGCATTTTATAAAAGGCCTTATTCATTTGGAGGACTTGTGTCGTGCTCCATACGGAGACTAAGAACACATATGAACGGTACAGGGAGGGAAATAGTGGACGATGCTTGAGAATGATGTCAGGGGATAAAGAACTCAGTGAGTTCCCAATGACCTAACATGGAGACAAGTATTTCCTTGACTGACTGAATACAAGTCAGCGGGGGACAAATTTTAAGAGGTCAAGTGGTTAAATGCCGGGGGCCCCAAAACTGGATCTTCTTGGCTGATCTCAGGTTGTTTTCCAATATGATGCCCCTCTGCCAATGGATTGTAGAGACCTCATTAAAATAGTGTTGCTTCATAATCAGTTGGCAATTATCCTATCTACTCTCTCTGGTGTGTTTTCACCGCACCCATTAGTGTAGTGTCTAAGTGCTGACGTGCATTTTCAAAGTGTTAGCGTTTGTACTGGGTGCAACTCAATCAGAGACGAACTACTCACAAAAGATGAAATTCACCCCTATGCAGAGGGCCAGCACAAGTCCTACGTAGTGTCCAATTAATCCCTGTTTTGATGGGCTTAAGTAGTAGAAAGTGAATTTCATCTGTTGAACTTAATTTGAAATTGGCTTTCATAAGGGGCTGATTTACAAGGAAGAAATAAGTGTGAAAACAAGTGCAGAAATGGAGAGCTTAGCTTTGAAATGAAACTGTAATCTGCATGATGCTCCAAATTTAGCCTTCCGTATTTACTATCTGTGGAACCCAGAAATGTTCGAGCTGCCTTGCAAAACAAGCAAAAGCATGCTTCCTGGGCCAGATTGTTCACAATCTAAATGCAACATGACCCAGTAATAAAGAGTGATAAGCAGGAAAAAGTTGTGGAGGAGAAAGAAGAGGGTAACATTAATAGGATGATGTGGCGACTCAGTAAAGCATGCCCTTCTCTTGCTGCATCTGATAGTGAATTTTTAGGAGTAATTTGAGTGAGGCAAAGGAGGTGGCTTGGTGATCAGGTTTGGGGAGGTCTTTCACACAGTATGGTAGAAGGCTTGAAGAGATAAAATATGTCAAGACTGTGGTCACTGGCAGAGCAGAGGGGAGGAACATGGAAAAAAAAGCCCAGGTCAGAAAGGTAGGCAGGGTTTGCTTGATTTATGGCCTGGAAAGCAAAGACAAGAAATCGGAACTTGATTTCTTCAAAGCAAGCTTCCATCCTGCAACCAGTGTGTGAAGCCCAGCACTTGCAAGCAGCCTGCTGATCCAAGATCAAACCTGTGTGTGTGTGTGTATGTGAAATCAAGTTTTCCATATGTCACTGAAGGAAAAAAATTCATTTTCAAGCTTCCACTGGGTCCTTAAAACAAAATTAAGCAAACAAGGTAATGAAATCAGTTATGTGCATGAAATTGGCAGTGCACTTTATAAGGTCTGGTTAAAACAGTGGGCCCTATTCTCCACTGCCGTGCACCTTGCATAGTCACTTTCATCTGTACAAAGTGGGCTAGAACTGATTTATGCCAGTTCCAGATGTGGCCCAGTATGGCTAACATATTGGAATGGTAGCGTTTTCACCTCCTTCATACAGGTATCAATGACTGTGCAAGGTAGGGTGACCAGATCTCCCAATTTTATAGGGGCAGTCCTGATTTTTGAGTCTTTTTCTTATATAGGCTCCTATTACGCCCCACCCCCGTCCCGATTTTTCACATTTGCTGTCTGATCACCCTAGCGCAAGGCAGGGAGGAATTGGCCCCAGGGTCACTAATCACATTGTTGCTTTCTATAGGTCAGATCCTGCCAGCCTTACTTATGCTGTGTAATACCTTACTTCTTGAGTGTTCCCCTTAAAATCCATAATGTACATGGGGAACTACTTGCGGAGGGTCAGATCAAGCACCCAGCGACATCAGTGGTAAGACTCCCACTGGCTTCAGTGGACTTTTGATTAGACTGAGCCAGAGTAAGGAACTACTTGATGTGAATAAGGATGGCAGAATCAGGCTCTGCAGCTTCTCTTCCCCTCCTCTCGCCGCTCCCCCCCGCCACCCCCTGGTGGATTTTACTGAGTTAAACCAACAATCTTTTTCCAGCGAGAGAAATGTATAAATCCCAGCTACATGTGTATTGAGTGAAGGACAAAGGCACAGAAGGAACCATGTTGTCTAATGTAAACCAGGGCTGCGCTGATAAAATTATGACTCTTTGGGTGAAGCAGTTACAGTCAGATGTGGTTAATCTGAAGAATAGATTTTGCAAGATTTATTTTTATTCTGATTTAAAAGAAAAACCCGTAAGGTTAACAAGTCAATAGTACAGCCATTAACACTTAAATCTTTCCAAAACCCAGGTCCATAGTAGGGGATGAATGAGGTCTGGTTATTGTGTGTTTAGTTACCTCTTCCATGCTCGGGTTAAACTAACCCTGCTTTGTGTGCCAAATCTGGGATTTGAGCAGTTCCAGACTTTTGCAGATATGCAGCTCAAGTGTAGTGAAGAACTGTTTAAACAGGTCTCTGTTTGTAGTGATACTTCTCCCCTCTTTCCCATTTGCACACTTATACTCCTGACACACTGTCCATTTTCACGCTAATCCCACTGTACATTTCACTTATCTTAAAAGGTGTGTACTGGAACTGCTGTCTAACGTCAGTGCCGGGTTCTTTTTAAATTGATCACTGCAGTCCGCAATAACAAACGGAAACCTCTCTGTTATTAGTACAGGTTACAGGAGCACTGCATCCAATGATTTTTAAAAAGAACTTAATTAGTTACTGTGGAAAAGGATTTTCTGATTTAATTTAAGTTCCTGTGGTAAATCACTTTTAAATTAGAACCCTTTTTTTTTTTGTCTCTACATGAAGATAGGATCTGTAAGGCTTCCTGAGTGTGTCACTTGGGCGTTTGAGCATAATTGTCATAGCGTAGGGTAGCAAATGAATGTACGAAATGTGTGCTTTATGGTCACTTGTTTACCACCATTGCATGTTCAGACTGAGCAGTTATATGCTGCAATGCATTCTGTTAGAGATTTGTGTGTGAACAGTCATGGTAAAAGGGCAGACACAGTTGTGTGCCTAGTCTGTATGGAAGCTGGGTCCTTGCTCTTCAAGTTACAGTTGCTGAAAACTGAACTCTTCTTTTTATCCACTGAGTAGGAAGGAACAGCAAAACTGACAGCAGAGTCAGTTTGCTCCTTACAGACTGCTGAGTGTCTCAGTGCTGACCGGGAGGGTCCATCCATAGGAGAGAAAGGGCAGTTTGTTCCCTCTTCTTTCAAATCCTTGTACTCTCTTTTAAGATATGCACAGAACAAAACTAAATTTCAGTATACCCTTATTGTCCACCTTATCTTACCTGATTGTATACCTCTCTCCTATTGCCCACCCCTCCCACAATGCCTAACGTGAGGTGGCCAAGCAGGTAGATAAGACAGAAAACATCAGAATGCCACTATATAAATCCATGGTACATCCACACCTTGAATACGGAGCGCAGTTCTGGTCACCCCATCTAGAAAAAGATGTATTAATATTGGAAAAGGTACAGAGAAAATGATTAGGAATATTGAACAGCTTCCATATGAAGGGAGATCAAAAAGATGTGAATTGTTCATCTTAGAAAAGAGATGACAAAGGGGGGATATGATAGAGGTCTGTCAAATCATGACTAGTCTGAAGAAAGTGAATAGGAAAGTGTTATTTACCCCTTCACATAATACAAGAACTAGGGGTTATCCAATGAAATTAATAGGCAGCAGGTTTAAAACAAACAAAAGGAAGTACTTCTTCACACAATGCACAGTCACCCTGTGGAACTCATTGCCATGGTATATTTTGAAGGTCAAAAGTATAAGTGGGTTCAAAAAAGAATTAGGAAAGTTCATGGAGGATAGGCCCATCAATGGCTATCAACCAAGATGGTCAAGGATGTATGCCCGTGCTCTGGGTGTGCCTAAATATGTGACTGCCATAAACGGGGACTGGACGACAGGAAGGTGGTGGATCACTAGATAACTGCCCTGCTCTGTTCATTGTGTCTGAAGCCTCTGGCATTGGCCACTGTCGGAAGACAGGGTACTGGGCTAGATGGACCATTGGTCTGACTCAGTATGGCTGTTCTTATACTTAGAGAAGGTAGAGAGCAGGACTGAGGCATGCTGTCTTGGCAGGGTGAGGAAGCTTGAAGTGCTGATGTCTGTGCTGTACCTAGTCAGTGGCAACCTCAGTCTTCCATGCTCACACTCTTAACTGCTTTCATAGCTTAATTGTTGAATAAAACACACATCACTTTTAGTGTTTTAAAGGCATATAACCTATCTTTATCACCAGCTGCAATTTGTTAATGGAACAACAGGAACAGCTGCAGGTTCAGATGAGGGAGCCCTGGATGTTTCATAAGGGCCCCTGGCAATCATCTTCATTCTGTTGGTTGCACTGCTGCATTTACCACATGCAGGTAAGCAAGAGATGGCTCAGCTTCACTTTTGCCAGTGTGCCCACAGCTGTAACTGTAAAACCATTTTTGTCTAATCTCAATAGCGAGTTTTTCAGATAGCCTGATCCCCGACTTATTTCTCCCCTCAGAGAAATAAACACTTCTTAAACTTTCCCTCTCCCACAAATTCTACAGTTTGAAGATCACAGTACAATCTTTCACCACTCTTCTCCGTAGGGATGAAAGCTACGATAGTGTGTGCATTCAGGCTGGGCCAGTGGTCAAGGAACAGGATCCAAACCTTGCCCACAAAGAAGGTTTCTGCTCTGTTTGGAAATACAACCCCTTTATGTAGGCCTGTTGCAGAGTCATAAGCCAGACTTCAGGGTGGTAGCCGTGTTAGTCCGTATCAGCAGAAAGAACGAGGAGGACTTGTGGCACCTTAGAGACTAACAAATTTATACATTTGTTTGTCTCTAAGGTGCCACAAGTACTCCTCGTTCTTTCTTATAAGCCAGACTGTTCTTCTGGTCCTGATGTGTAGAGTGAGGAGGATAGGAGAGTAATAATTCATTTTAATTCTCAAGACTATCATGCCCAGAGCCTCTTTGGCTCTTCATACCATAGCAATAGCATCACTCCAGGCGATCATTCACTTTGCAGATCTGAAAAACAGAACATGGTCACTTATGAAAAGTGATGTGCTTGTTCTGAGGTTAGAATGGACCCTATGAGGTCATGCATCTAGGGAGTTGATTGATTAGTGGAGTTACCAGTTTATGTTGAAGGGCAGACAAGAGAATAGAGGTCCCTTTGAAGGGACATCTCATTACAGGGTAACCATACTTAATTGGGTATATGTTTGGTTGTACCTTCTGTGAAGTAGCATATCCCACACTGTTTTTTCGTGTATCTTGACAGTGGCTATAAACTTTTAAGACATTCTTTACCAGCAATTACCACACAGTAATACTCCCCTGACTAAGCATTGGGAGATACCCCACAGTGCTATCAGAAGTACTACTGTAACTGTTGACTCTTGACTGGTGACTATAGTATTGGCTTGGGATTGTTTACTTTCAGAGTTGCATCTCCACCTCCAATAGTACAATGGTGATTTCTTCATTCAAGGAACAGCTACTCTCACAGATACCTTTTGAGTTATGGATAAGGCTTTTTAATTGCAAGTTCTTTTGTGTCACTCAGTGCTATGAAAAGTGTTTATGAAATAGTGAAATAGTGTAAGGTATTCCAATAAAATCCAAGTAGTGGATCCACACACACCTTGGTGTATTGAATAATCTAAATATATTCGGACCCACTTTTCTGTTGTTACAGGCCCACTACCTAAGATCAGATTCCGTTTTGCTGATGTGAAATGGGTAACCTCTAATAAACCCCCCCCCCCTTTTTTTTTTCATTTGCCTTTATCTGCATGACCTGTTGGTACTGGAGTAGAAAGGGCCAGTTCCCTGACTCTTTACAGTTTTGTGTCAGTGGTGCATATCCACTCTTGGTGAAGGAGCGAAAAATAGTCCCTCTCCCACTCATTGTTCTATTTTTTATATGCTATGATGTTTTATTTGAAAGCATAACTTATTGGAAGTCCCAAAACAGCATTTTGGAAGCTAACAGGTACCTACAGAAACTAAAGTGGAATCAAAGAACGTTCCAGTCCATTTATTAAAGTGCCTACAGGTCCCATTTCAAGGCAGGGAACCATTTAATCACCTGCTCACACAGACACACCCACTACACTGAGGTAGAGAAATTGGCACAGGGGCCAGCTACTCTGCCCATGCCTTTGCACCAAATAAAAATCCCTATACTGGGAATTCTCAGCTGATGGCCAGATTCTGGCTCCTTTGCACTGATCAGGGACAAAAGGATCTGAGGGGGGGTGGGGGAATTGGACCTTAAAGTCAGAGAATGGGAAGGATCAACACTATCTGAAGTCAGTAGGATTAAAGTATAGAAAATCTTCTGCTCTGCTGCATCGAGCATTAACTCTGTGCATCGCTCAGCAGGATAGCTTCAGAGAGGGCAAGAAAATGGCCCTTTTGAAGGGTGGCAGTGTGAATGTTCAGTTGCTCGGTTTGGCACTAACTCACCTCTGCTGCTAATACACCCCCCAAGGGATAGATACGAGTGAAAGATAAGTGCACAAGATGAATAAAAATGTGGTGTACAGAAACCCTTGTGATAACCGTGCTGCTACCAAAATAAATTACATTGTAAAACAAATATTCATTTTGTTTCATGGGGAATACAGCAGGATTTGGTTGTTGTATTCATGGGGAATACATCAAGGTTGGTTGGTTTTTTTTGGAGGGGGGGGTGTTTTTGTTAAAACATGGTGCCTTTAAGTTTACATATTTGAAGAATCTGAAAGTGCTTTACAAGGAGCAAGCTATTGTTAGTGCAGTGACTGGATAGGTAAATGGAGCAGCCATTAGGCACTCAAAAATCACTTGAAAAGTGTGCTAGGGCTGCTGAGGGAATTCATAGTCTTTCCAGACACTTCACATCACTGCCACCGTTTTGCTTACACTTGAGACATTTTAAAATTAAAACCAGTGCTCTTAATGCTTGGAAGGTGACAGCAGGGGACTCTCTCCCTTACTTTGAGTGAGTCCAGTATGGCAATCGAATGCATACAAACTTTTCTGAGTGCAGTTATGCTAGGTCATGTGAGATCTGATGCTGATGGATTAGTTATTTATTATTTGAATTGCAGTAGCACCTAGGGGCCCCACTCAAGGATCTGGGCCCCACTGTGCTAGGTGCTGTACATGCAATACAGAAAGATGGTCCCTGTTCCAAAGAGCTTGCAATTTAAGTGGTGAAACTTTTTGTTCATGCACAGCAAAGAATGTTAGACTGTTTCACTGCGAGAGGGAGGCTGGTGTAGGACAAAGGAGCTATCACGAGACCCTTTTATAAATACCACCAGTGGGATCTTTCACTTGTAGCACAAAATAGCACCCTGGACCCCGCATATTCACCACTATGATAGCTACTAGGGGAGAGGCTGTTCTAGATTTGATTTTGACAAACAGGGAGGAACTGGTTGAGAATTTAAAAGTGGAAGGCAGCTTGGATGTAAGTGATCATTAAATGGTAGAGTTAATGATTCTAAGGAATGGTAGTAGGGAGAACAGCAAAAGAAAGACAGTGGATTTCAAGAAGGCAGACTTTAGCAAACTCAGGGAGTTGGTAGGTAAGATCCCATCAGAAGCAAGTCTAAAGGGAAGAACAATTGAAGACAGTTGGCAGTGTTTCAGAGACATTAGTAAGGGCACAAGAGCAAACTATCCCACTGCATAGGAAAGATAGGAATTATGGCAAGAGACCACCCTGACTTAACCAGGAAACTTCAATGATCGAAAAATCAAAAAGTGGAAAGAAGATCAAATTACAAAGGATGAATATAAAGAAATAACACAGGTATGCAGGGACAAAATTAGAAAGGTCAAGGCACAAAATGAGATAAAACTAGCTAGAGACGTAAAGGGTAACAAGAAAACATTCTACAAATACATTAGAAGCAAGAGGAAGATCAAGGACAGGGTAGGCCCATTACTCAATGAGGGGAGAAAAACAGTAGCACAAAATGTGGAAATGGCAGAGGTGCTTAATGACTTCTTTGTTTCGGTTTTCACCAAGAAGGTTTCACCAACATAGTGGATGCCACTGAAAATGAGGTAGGATCAGAGGCTAAAATAGGGAAAGAACAAGTTAAAAATTACTTAGACAAGTTAGATATCTTCAAGTCACCAGGGCCTGATGAAATGCATCCTAGAATGCTCAAGGAGCTGACATAGGAGATATCTGAGCCATTAGCGATTATCTTTGAAAAGACATGGAAGACAGGAAAGAGTCCAGAAGACTGGAAAAGGGCAAATATACTGCCAATCTAAAAAAAGGAAATAAGGACAACCCGGGGAATTACAGACCAGTCAGCTTAACTTCTGTAACCGGAAAGATAACGGAGCAAATAATTAAGCAATCAAGTTGCAAACATCTAGAGCATAATAAGGTGATAAGTAACAGTCAGCATGGATTTGTCGAGAACAAATCATGTCAAACCAACCTGATAGCTTTCTTTGACAGGGTAACAAGCCTTATGGATGGGGGGAAGTGATAGATGTGGTTATATCTTGACTTTAGTAAAGCTTTTGATACTGTCTCACATGACCTTCTCATAAACAAACTAGGTAAATGCAACCTAGATGGAGCTACTATAAGTTGGGTACATAACTGGTTGGAAAACCGTTCCCAGAGAGTAGTTATCTGTGGTTCACAGTCATGCTGGAAGGGCATAATGAGTGGGGTCCCGCAGGGATCAGTTCTGCAGTCCGGTTCTGTTCAATATCTTCATCAGTGATTTAGATAATGGTATAGAGAGTTCACTTATAAAGTTTGTGGATGATACAAAGCTGGGAGGGGTTGCAAGTGCTTTGGAGGATAGTATTAAAATTCAAAATGATCTGGACAAACTGGAGAAATGATCTGAAGTAAATAGGATGAAATTCAATAAAGACAAATGCAAAGTACTCCATTTAGGAAGGAACAATCAGTTGCACACATACAAAATGGGAAATGCCTGTCTAGGAAGGAGTACTGTGGAAAGGGATCTGGGGGTCATAGAGGACCACAAGCTAAGTATGAGTCAACAGTGTAATGCTGTTGCAAAAAAAGCGAACATCATTCTGGGATGTATTAGCAGGAGTGTTGCAAGCAAGACACGAGAAGTAATTCTTCCGCTTTACTCCACGCTGATACGGCCTCAACTGGAGTATTGTGTCCAGTTCTGGGTGCCACATTTCAGGAAGATGTGGACAAATTGGAGAAAGTCCAGAGAAGAGCAACAAAAATGATTAAAGGTCTAGAAAACATGACCCATGAGGGATGATTGAAAAAATTGGGTTTGTTTAGTCTGGAAAAGAGAAGACTGAGAGGGGACATGCTAACAGTTTTCAAGTGCACAAAAGGTTGTTACAATGAGGAGGGAGAAAAATTGTTCTTCTTAACCTCTATGGATAGGACAAGAAGCAATGGGATTAAATTGCAGCAAGGGAAGTTTAGGTTGGACATTAGGAAAAACTTCCTAATTGTCAGGGTGGTTAAGCACTAGAATAAATTGCCTAGGGAAGTTGTGGCATCACTGGAGATTTTTAAGAGCAGGTTAGACAAACACCTGTCAGGGATGGTCTAGATAATACTTAGTCCTGCCATGAGTGCAGGGGACTGGACTAGATGACCTCTCAAGGCCCCTTCCAGTCCTATGATTTTATGATTGTGATATGTTTGGTACAATGCATGCCTTGTGAGGTATCATTTAAAAAGTCTTGATCTGTTGACCCTTAATATCCTGTTGGATTGTATGTGACACTATGGAGTATTGCTATATGTGCTACTGAAATATGCTGTGAAGTTGGGAGATGCCCCTAGCTGTCCTTTTAGTAGGGACAAATGAGCACCCATCACTGGCTAGACAGGTGTTAATGGCTCATCTACAAGAATCCACTATCCCAGAGACTTCTCAGAGAAGGCATGTTCACCATGGGGGCCTAGCTGCCGGAAGAAATTATAAATGAGTGGCAGTGACATCATCACTGGGCCTCTTTCCCCTTCACACACACTCTGCCCCCCATCTCCACACCTGGAAGATTATCTGGAAACAAAGACTTAACTAGTGAGATTGGTCCCAGGCCAGAAGGGAGTCCAGTCTGTCTATTGAGGAACTGTGCCTGTAACATCTGTTAGGATGAGAGACTGTTTAACAGACCAAGCAAGATTTGAATCAAAGTTAGAATTTAGACTGCATTTCTATTCTTATTTCTTAAGTAACCAATTTTGATCTCTATGCCTGCTATTTATAATCACTTAAAATCTATCTTTCTGTACTTAATAAATCTGTTTTATATTTTACCTAAAACTGTGGTTTTAGTTGAAGTGCTGGGGAAATCTCAGCTCAGATTACAAAGGCTGGTGCATGTCCACTTTCCTATGAAGAAGTGGTGAACTTATTAATGAGCTTGCATTGCCCAAGGGGTCTTGAGCAGCGTAAGATGGTACATTACGGGGATGCAATTCTGGGGGTTGGGGTGATTGACTGGTGCCTTTCTTGGTATGATTCATGAGTGACTCAGGGAGCATTCATGTAATACAGCTGGGTGTGGGGCCCACCTGTTGATGGCTGAGTGATCACAGCGCCCATAGGGGTGTTACTGCCTGTCACTGGCACAGCTTTGTGAGAGACAGGCCAGGCTACAGACTTAAAAGAGGCACAGTGGTCCCACAGTTCCAGGTTGTACCCCGGGGTCCCCGTCACATCTGTACAATACATTAAGTGCAGAACTGCACATCTAATGTGGAGAAAAACTGGTGCCAAAGGGACAGACAGCGATGATTGACTTTCTTGTATAATTAGAGAGCAATGCATTATAAACGACATTCAATAGCCTATCAAACAGCGCAAGAAGGAACAAGACAGAGGCAAGAGTGGAGCTGCTTCATTAAAATTAGCTTTTCCTGTCATGTGCAAAACCATTTCACAGAAAAAGGGGACTGTTGCTGTGTATAGTGTTGAACATCCAGATGAATGATCTGAAGAGGAAGCTGTCATGTGATATGACATAGAATAATGCAAAATAGACTCTGTTACAGGAAAGCTGTTTCCATGTCAGCCTGTACATGGTGACTATCTGTCTCGAACAAGAGTTTCTTTAAAAAGATTTTTTTTTAAATTAATGGATGGATTTTTTCTGTGCACTGGAGGAAAGACCATAATGGTCTTCAGCGCAGCTGATAAATGAGATATGTTGGTCCAGTGCTGCAGGCATCTTTTTATAACAGTCAGTCAAAAGAGGGGCTATTAAAGGGACACATCAACTTAAAACTTATGCTTCTCTTTGAACACTTTTAACCTTTTGCAAGTGATGCCTAATATTACCGTAATTTATAGCGATTAAAGGGGGAGGAGGGGAGTCTCTACTTTTCAACAGTTTCCTGTGAAGTCTGACACTTTATATATCTATTCAGTTTCATTGATTCCCATTTGTACTTTTGTATAGTCAGTCATTTTCCCTGTTGTTTTGAGTGAATCTTTCACACAGCAGCAGGAAAGCAAAAACTTTTTTTTTTTTTAGAAATAGGGAAATTGGATTGTAAAATAGTAAGAAATCTGGCACAGGGATTCGGCATCACTTGAAAGTATTTTTAACTCATTTTGTCTATGTTTCAGGTTAATGCCATCTCCTTAAAGTTTAATTTGTTTGCTGTTATTCTTTGGCTCAATCCTTCACAAATTCTAGTTCCCCCCTCCTCATGTAGCAGCTGTTCAGCTCTGTTCTCTTTGGCAGTGGTTCTCAAACTTGTTGTCACTAGAGGTCCTTTATTAGTGGTCCACAGAGAGCTGGCTGGTCACATGATGATGGCTCCTCCTCTTTGTTTCTTTCTGCTAAATCGCATTAAACGATGATAAGAATACTTTCTTGAACTTCCTTTTCCATTTAAGGAATTGCATAGGGAGAGGAGGCGGTCCATGTTACTGCAAATGGGAGAGGAGATGGCCCATGAAGCAATCTCTCTATCTACAGTGATCCACAGCATGACAAAATTTGAGGACCCCTGTCCAACACTACTGCTCCTCTCTACAGACTTAGCCCTTCTCAGCCAGAGGATACCAGATCAAATCATGAATACTGGGCATAGGAAACAAGGGAGCTGGGTTAAATCTGCATCTTCTCACCAGCTTTGTGTCCATTCCCCTCTCCAGCCACCCACTCTCCCTCCATGGGTACCTATCACTATAGAAGTCCTGTAGGTGGCAGTGCTAAACTGCCCTCCCTACCAGTCTCTTCTAATGTTTGCCCGCATTACCCAGCATGCTTTGCTGTGTTCACTATTGGAGCTTAGGACCCCCTGGTTGCAGCCTGCTCCCAGTGTATGTTAAGCTGCACAGCAAACCACAGCATCCTGGACTGGAACTTTATTTTTATGTTTGGCAGCTTATCCCTGTGGGCCCCCAAGCCGGCCACCAGATGGTGCTATATTTTTTTTTTGCTACCGCAGATTGCTTCAGAGAACGTTGCTGCATCCGAGAAGAGCTCTGTGTAAGCTCGAAAGCTTGTCTCTTTCACCAGCAGAAGTTGCTGCAATAAAAGATATTCCTTCACCCACCTGGTCTGTCTAATATCCCGGGACCAACACAGCTATAACAACTCTGCATGCTGTACACTGGTGGCAGCTCTTACACATTCTTTCCCTCTTCCTATGCCATTACTGTTGGTTCAACAGCCCACCAGCGTGTGGCATCACTCTTTCAGGAGGATTAGTGCCTCCACTGCAATCTCTGTGAAATAAGGCCAAGCCAGGAGAGTGACTGTTTATGGGAAATAGGTTTCTGTATTTTAATAGTTTGAAAAGAGAAAACTTGGAGTGGAAGGTAAGCCATGGAATGAGGAAATGAGAGGTGGGGGTGGAATGAAGAGGAGTCTCTGAAGCCTCACGGCAGCTTTCAAGCTCTGGGAACCGTAGAGCTCTTCAGTGCTGATTTCAGGCTATGATATGCTGTCTGGTATGTATGGTATTATGGTAGCATTCCTATAATTAAGGGTCTGAGTGTTGCCATCGTCACCCCCTATTATAATAGATTATAACTCAGATATAATAATTTAGCTATGGGCTGAAATTAGACATACAAGTTCTCAGCCTAGGAAACAAAAGTGGTGTTTTTTTTTACCCAGAAGTATTTTATTGTAGGTGGGGCTGGTAGCACCACCTATGATTAAGGTTGCACAACACTTCCGATTATAAGACCCTGTTTTTACCTGCCAAATTTTAACCGGTTGGGCTGAAATTTTCCATGCCAGATGTCTGTCTCAGGCTGAGTTAAAAAAATCCATTAAAATAGTTCAGTTCTCACAACAAAGCTAGGGAAAATATGCCGTTTTGCCTATATTAACAAATTCTTGAGATCTTTTCTTGGAAATGACTTAGCGCCCCCATGCTCTGGAGCAGGAACTTGAAGTTTGGCAGGGAGTGGCCTTTGTGTCAGGGATGTGCCTTTTGTGGTCCCCATGGCCAAGTTATAAACCTTGGAAAAAATTATTTCTCACATGCTCAGTAGAGACTTTGATTTTAAACTGCTAAAATCTCTGAAAATTCTGTTTCGCTGAGTGTGCGCTATCCACTTACAGCTTAAGCTGAGCTAGCGTGAGTCTGTCTGTCAGGGTCACACACGCACAGAACTATGTTAAAAGAACATTATATTAAAGTTGTAAAACCAAGCATGCAAAAGTTAGGCAATGCCAGAATTAAGCTTGCCAGTGTGATCTTAATTTGTCATTGTGCATATGCATTATAATACAGTCTCTAGTTCTGTGATCACGTGCCATTTTTTTCACAGGACCCCTGCCTCATTGGGTACACAGGATGGACCTTCCCTGGAGCTGAATCAGGGTTGTGTAATAAAGGAGGCTGTAGTCTGTAGGACCCCTCCTTCATTAGTTGCAGAAGTTGGAAGATGCATAATGAAAGAGAGGGAATTGCAGGAAGAGAAAATGTGGTCTCACAGTTCAGGCAGTTGAGTGCTGCCCTGGGGAATTGGATTCTATCCTTGCCTCTGCCACAGAATTCCTGTGTGATTCTGGACAAGTCAATTTAAGCAGACTTTTCACAGGTGGCCCCTAATTGTGTGCTCCTCATTTTCGAGGTGCCCAACTTGAGACCCTGGGGTCTGAATTGCAGAAATGATTTCACAGCTGCAACTGCAGTCAATGGGAATGGTGCTTTGAACATATAAAGTGCTATACAGTGATAAGTACTCTGAAAAATCTAGTCATCTCAAATTGGGCACCTAAAAACAGTAAGTACTTTTGATCTTAATCTGTAAAGAAGGGATAATACCTCAGTTCTCCATCTGTATGTAAAAAAAACAAAAACACCATCCCCTCACCTCACAGACATTTTGTCAAAATATATTAATGAGTGTTTGTGAAGCACTCAGATACTATAGCAATGAGCACCAAAAGCTAAACAAGTAGTTACTTGGAGCCCCATGCCCTGTGCGAGATCTACAACTCATGGGTCAGCCCTGGGTCTCCTGCTGGCGGTGGGATGAAAGGAGGAAACAACCTCCCTTCTGCACCTGTACCTGTGGCAGGAGGATCAGAAGGGGAGGCAGTTTGGAGCCATGTAAAACTCTGAGAGCATCCTTCCTACATGCGTCATTTTTGTCTGTCCAATGATAACTGGGCTCTTGCCCAGATCTGTCAGTACTGGCCCTGGTGCTAAGTGTACAACCAAGGGTGATGCAAGGAGGCTCGCTGCACTACCCCTTATGGCGCCTATGCAGGGGCCAGCCACAATTGCAGTTCCTGTGCTCTCCTATGTACGGAGACCGCTCCTTGCCCATGCTCCCAAAAATTTGGGAGGGGGGAGCTGGGGCCAGTGGCTCCATTCCCTGCCTGTGCTCCAGCCACCAAAACTAGCAGACCGCAGAGAGGGAACCCTTGCTGAACTTTGAAGGTATGTGAGGCGCTTGAGGCAATTTTGCTCCTCCTGGAGCTCCCACTGGTGTGATATGAGACCACCCTGCCTCCCAGCATTAGACCATGGCCTTACTGGCATCATCTGTCCTTAAGTGGCTGTATGCATGGTCGGGGTTGTTGAGGAATTTAGTACAAGAACTTTAACCCTGTTCCTCTGCAGCGTTGGAAATCCTTGCTGTCCCCAAGGAATAATAGACCACAGGCCTGGGAATCAAACTCACTTGCTTCATGGCCGTGCGTAGATACAATCACTAGGCCCCTGGGCAGGGCCCACTTCTCCATTTAAACTCGTTGCATCTGCAGCCAGTCCAATCTAGGTTTATTCTTATTGGTATTTAGAAAGGGTTGAGATGTACGTGGAAACACATGTCGTGCATTTGCAAATGGAGTTGCATCACTAGGATATGAATTTGCATAACAATTAGAATGTCTAATTAAGCTGAAACTTCATGTCCTTTTAATTATGCCATTAAGATGTCTAATTACAAAATGAAGACATGTAATTATGGGGCGACAAAACTTTATGAAATGTTATCCTGCTCACTGGAAATCATGTTTTTTAAAAGAAGCCTCAGTTTATACAAATACCAACTTTCCTGACTAAAGCTGGGGTGTTCAGAGCCCTGACGGTAACATGCTCTGCTGTAAGCCCTGCAATAGGCGGGCACAAATGAGTATACAAAAAAGAAAGAAAGAAAAGGAGATTAGTGCATGTGAAAAGTGCCATGTTAACCGTCCTAGAGAGTGAGAGGTAGGGTGGTCTTGTGGTTAAGTTGCTACACTGAGCCTCCAGAGAGCCTGGTGCAGTTCATAGCTCTGACACAGACTTGCTGTATGGCCCTGAGCAAGTCACTTGAACTCTTTGTGCCTTGTTTCCATTGCCTCATCTGCTCAGATGGCTATCAGGGGTTCTAAGGGCACCTGTCTCCTAGGAACTGGACTGAGGCCACCAACTCATTTTGCAAAGATACCAAACAGCCACAAGACAGCAACGGCTTTTGGTTGCTTCAGAACTGGATCACATTTGCCCATTGAGATGACACCGGTGAAAGGCTCGAAAGCCCATTATTAAAACTGTAGAATGATCACAGACATGAATTTTAGCATTTGTTTTGAAAAAGTCATAGCCCTGTTGGAAGAGGCTGCACTCTGAGTACCCGGCCTCCGAGACTAGTGATGAAATATTGTATGGGTCTGCCATACAGGCCTGCAGTCTCCCATGGGGCTTCTCTCTGGAGCATAATGCCTGTTGATTGTCTGTGCAAGTGTTATTGGCTTTCTTTTTTTAATTGCATGCGACTCATCAGTGATATTAAAAAAAATTACTATGACAAACCTGCGGTTTTATTATTACCTATCTCTTGAGCCACCAGCTCCCTCATGACAACATGCGTTAAAAGAATTGTTCAGTAGACCAGAACAGTGTGGATTAAAAGATGATTGCTGCCAGATATTTGAGGTATAAATGTATATAAATTTGCCCTTGCCTTCCTTGTATATCATTAAAACACTAGGTATTTCATCTGGAATAGGAACACTATGGTCACGTAAACTTTGTAGCTGGAAAATACTTTTGTCCCTAAAACTGGTAGATTACGTGTGTGTGTGTGTGTGTGTGTGTGTCTGTGTATGTCTGTCTGACTGTCTATCCTATTCTGACATGAAACTATGTTAAAATGGAGTTAAGGTTAAGAGTACATATCCTAATTTAGAATTTAGATACATTAAAGGGATGCTGTAATTATCCCCAAATCAAGTGTTTATAACCCCATATGTTCATAGATAAAAACCATTTGAAAGAAATCCATGCTTATTCAGATATGGAAATATAGAATTAGGGCACCCAAACAGCCTTCTGAGTCTGCCCTTTCACTGACTCTTAAAAAATTTCCTGTATAATAAAAAACTCACTGAAATCTTGTGCAAAAGGTATATTCAAATACATATTTGGAGGGATTACTGATTATTTTTCCTTACTGTGCTTTATAATTGAAAGTACCTCCTTTATCAGAAACATTAATTCTGTCACGCAGGGGCATGATGTGATAACCATACAGGTTGGATAAAGGTATTTTAGTGTTTGTGGAACCAGATGAGATTTGACTGATTCTTAAAGACACAATACATTTTAAAAAATCTTTTCCACCCCTCACTTTGTCACACTACATGGCAGAGTTTTATGGCCAGATTCGCTGGTACACTTTGGCTGCTTTATCCATTTCTGGAACAATTCAAAGTGGCCAGAGCATACAAGCCAGTTAAACTGAGTTTACAGCTGCTCTGGTTTGTCAGTGCAAAGCAGAACAGTCAGTGTATATCACAGTTTCCACCCCCTTCCTGTCCTCCAAATTCCCTAGCTTCTTGCACCTCTCTACATTACCCTGCATGCACACACCCCTACTTCTCCCTCCTTCACCCTCTACATTCCCTTGTGCACACACACGCATACACCCTAGTTTCCTCTTGCTCCTGGCTTAACCCTTGACTAGATCTGGTAGTTTTTTGAAAATAAATTTAGGATTAATGGTCACTTTTTGCCATTTTTTATTAAAGTTTATTTGTCACGAAGATCTGCCCTCTTTTAAAATGGAACTGTTCTCAATGAGTCTAAAACCACAAGGCCCTTAAGGAAAATGGTGGCCCTCTGTGCTGTGAGGAGGCAGAATCACAATCTGACTGGGAAAAATGAGAGACCTGTTCTCAAATGGCCACCAACAGAGGGCAGGTGTGCTTCCGTCCCTTTAAATAATGGGAGAGGGCAACCATTTTGGAAGATAGTTCTTTGTGGAATTCTCTTAGGGTGACCAGATGTCCTGATATTTGGGGCTTTTTCTCATATAGAGGTCTATTACCCCCTACCCCCGTCCTGATTTTTCACACTTGCTATCTGGTCACCCTAAATTCTCTGTTTCAGAAGAACATTGTATCCTTCAGTCTTTGCTGTAGTACATATCTTCAGTTATGAAAAATAACTATGTATGTAAAATAACCATTAATTCTAAAAACTTATTCAAATGTAGCCTATAAATAAGATTTTAGTGAGATTTAACTATATGGGAAGTCTGAGGAGTCTCTTGCTCTTATACTGAAGTTATTACATGCCAAAGAAAAAAAAAAGTCTGACACGAAGTGCTAAATTTCATAAATGACCCATTTTAATTCATTTTAATTCCTAAACATATTAAGAGATTTACATGTAAATTCTCAGGCAGTTCATTCTGTACTCAAGAGTAAGTGCTATAATTTTGGGGAGTACACACTTTGTTTTTCATATATAACAAAGAGTTTGAATCCCTGTTTTATGTGCAAAAACCCTAACTATGGAATTGCTACTGATACCTTTGCTGGGGTGTATGTGGGTGTGTACTGATATCTCTGTTTGTGTGTGTAAAATAAACTGGGGGACATATCATAACACTTACCTGTTTACCAGGGATAAACCCTATTTCAGCAAAGTATTTTCTGTTTTCCCACCCAGCCTTCCAAAAAAGTCTTTTCTAGTTCCAAGTTTCAGTGAAGTTAAAAAGTGTACCACAATTTTTCTCTCTAAACATCTCTATTTATAGCTCTCAGATGTTGTCAAGTATGCATTGCATCTTTGAAGGAGATCAGACACAGAAAGAATGAGAGAGAAATGTGGGATAATTTCAATGGTACATTAGAGTCCGTGATGATTTTATATTGACTCTTGAACGGTATCTTCTGATGTAAACTGTTTACACTAAATGATAGAAGATGTATTGTTAGTACTCACTTAGTGGGGGGTTGATGGGGCATTGCCACCTCTGTTGTTTATTAATTTATTATCTCTTAAAGGCCAGAAGAATTATCATACTTATTATTAATCATTATTATTTATTTTCCTCTTTGTCTTTGCTGAGTATGCATCTTTTGTTCTCCCTGTTGTTCTTTTGCACTCTGATCTGTGGAGGGAAACTTGACAAAGCCCTGGCTGGGATGATTTAGTTGGGGATTGGTCCTGCTTTGAGCAGGGGGTTGGACTAGATGACCTCCTGAGGTCCCTTCCAACCCTGAGATTCGATGATTCTGTGTGCTTGGGCTATCCTGTCTGTGACCACTGCTCTAACCACTAACCCACTCTTCCCTCCCAGAGCCAGCAACAGAACCCAGGGATCCTGATTTCCAATATGTCACTCAAAGAGCTGTGTAAATCACTGGCAAAATGTATCACATTCCCATCCAGTAGCTCAGAGGTTCTCAACCTTTTTCTTTCTGAGGCCCTCCCCCTCCCCCCCGCAACATGCGGTAAAAATTCCATGGCCCACCAGTGCCACAACTGTTTTTCTGCATATAAAAACGAGGGCCGGCATTAGGGGGTAGAAAGCAGGGCAACTGCCTAGGGCCCCACAAAGTTAAATTGCTCAGGCTTCGGCTTGAGCCCTGGGTAGCGGGGTTCAGGGCCCTGCGTTTCAGCCCCGCAGGACGTGGCTTTGGCTTTCTGCCCTGGGCGCCAGAGAATCTAACACTGACCCTGCTTGGGGACCCTGGCCATCTTAATGCCGGGATTTCCTAGCTTTCCAGTGCTTGGCTTTGCAACCTTAATGCTATTTTAATATAGCTTTTTTTTGCCATGTAATTTCCCAGGTTGTTTGAAAACAACAATCACATACAGGGGGTTTTTCCCCCACAAAACTGAGGAAAAGCAACTAAAATAGCAGAAATACCCCACAATTGTAGGGTGTCGGAATGTGTGTGCGCAAACATGGCACTATTTTTTTCCCCTGCCTTCTGAGTCATTGTGTGCCAGCGCTCAGCATGGCTATGTTAGTGCTCTGCTTACCATCTCGTTGTAAATCATGTTTTTATGCCTTTTGAAAATCTACTTCAAATGTAACTGGAACAAAGAGCATCAGAAGACGGCTGCATCCCTGAAAAAAAGGCCATTATGTGGAGCTGCCAGAACATTCTGAGGCTGACAATGATGAGATGCTAATGAAGGGGTGAATGGTCTCCACACTTGCAGTATATTTTCTTTCCTGTGCTCTCATGAGAATCAGTGCTAAACTTTGAACACTGTTTGTGCTATTTAGCTCTTTTTTTTTATTTAGTATTAGTTGATCACATCATCTCCTTCATGCAGTGTACTCAGTTTTATTTCATTTTGCAATACATGAAGATCTGTGGTTTTGGTACCATTGAGAGAAAATGCATTGTATTGTCGATTGGATAGCTATGAGTACCAAAATCTGATGCATTGTGACATATAATGTGTTTTAATGATCATTCTATTTATATTTTCAAATTAAAACATCAACAATAAAATACAAGTAAGTACACTAGTCTATAAAAAATGTTTTTGCCCCTTACTTTATACACTGAGGATATCAAAGTCCCCAAAATGAAAACCACAGTTTAGGCAAATCTAAAAATAAAATAAAAATAATCCGTAAATAAATAAAACATAAATAATCATTTAATAATAACTAATCGGTGAATAAATAAATAATAAATACTAAATAAATAATAAATAAATTAGTCCCCCCATACATAAAATATATAGTAAATGTGGACTTATATGCCTTCCCCCCTTTTCTTTCTCCACAATTCCCTGTCACATTGAAATTGTGCGCTTGCATGAACCAAAGATAGTTTGTTTCTATTCAGAATTTGTGCTCCCACAGGTTTGTCTTGTCATCTAAAAAATGTTGCTATCTAAAAATGATCAAACATGTACTCTGTTATAATAATTTCTTTTTAAATATCTTCACAGAGGAAAATCAGCAGAAGTTGATATATTATAAGAAATCATTTGGGGATAAAAAAAGTACAAAATACCACTAACTAGATACTTTAGTCTCACTTTATTTTGCTGGTCACAGGAGATCCAACTCTCTATTCACATTTCTAGTTATGGAATATTTCAGCACCCAGAATTCTTTGACACTGGGAGAAAAAAAAATCCAGATGTGACACAAAAGATGGTTTCCTTTGACAAGTCATTTCAGAGTCCAACTATTCTCCCTTTTATCTTTTTTTTGTGAAGGGGAAGCACGCACCTTCTGTCCTTTAGTTAGGAGCAGAGCAAAGCATCTATATATCACCTAGGGCTTTTCAAGTGGAATGTGTGAAGGTTGTGTGACTATCAGACTCTTCCACAGAGGCTCCTTAAACTGAGAGCTGGGGTCCGGGGGGTCAGAACTCATTGGAATTAGTGGGAGTTGTTCTATTGACTTCAGTGTGCTTTGTCCCTGTAGTGTTACTATTCAGTTAAAACTTTATTGGGTATCTGGCTAACTACAAAAAGAAAAGGAGTACTTGTGGCACCTTAGAGACTAACCAATTTATTTGAGCATAAGCTTTCGTGAGCTACAGCTCACTTCATCGGAATACAGACTAACACGGCTGTTACTCTGAAACCTGGCTAACTACAGTTGTTGTTCATGCTTGTCCCTGGCAGACTTCAGTACCTAAAAACACCACTCCTATTTAAAATTGATTTTGGCATAAAGGTTTCAATTGTTGTGTCTGATGGTGTGCAGCCACAGCATTTGACTGTAGGTGTACCTGGGAGTTTTTCCATTGGTTTTTGGTTCTTCCTATTTTATCATTTTTTAAGTTGCTGACTAGTAGCTGGCAAATCAGTTAATCAGTACATCTGGCACAGTAGCTACGTTCCCCCTGAGATACTGACAGTATCTTGTCTCTGGTACTGCTAATTCCAGCTTGAGTTCTTGCACCAATGGTCTAAATGGGTAGTGGGGAAGGGAATTGACCGCTCCCTTCCCCTGTGCCACCAGTCAGAAATGAAATGTGTGTTCTAATCTCACTTATGTTATGGCAGTGTACCTTCATTGACTTCACAGGGGTTTCTTCTGATTTACCCTGGTGTATCTGTGAGCAGAATCAGGTGCCCCAAAAGTTTCCAGGCCTAGATATGCTGGGTTGAGGTATCTCTTTTCTCTACCACTTGCTCCTGGGGAATCAATCCACTAGCTTTTGCAAGTGTGCCTAATAAATGGAGCTACAGAGCAATGCCTCTGTGTTGATTGTGCCATTTGACTGATTGCAGAAAGCATCTCCTCCCAGTCTTACTCCAGGAACTCTACTTATCTAATTCCTCTGGAAAGCCACATGGTGACTACATCCAAAATTAACTTCTTGTCTATTTAACCCCTTTCCTAGGTACTCCACCTCTTCGTTCTCCAGGCTGGAGAAGGTGGGTATCAGGCATCCAGCACCTTTGCCTTTCATCGGAAACCTGCTGTTCTTTCGCCAGGTGAGAAGGCTTTGAGTTGGTATCTATCCAAAAATGTTTTAAAAGAGCAGGGGAGATGGGGAGGAGGGGACGGGAGAGAGTGATCTTGTAGCTACTGATCACTGCTCTTTGAGGATCTTCCTGTGGAAATAACAAGCACAACTCACCTTTGTGACCAGAAGAAACATAGCAAGCAGCTACCTATAAGAGGCACTGATTTAAGGACAAAATTAACCAGACGGAAAGAAAGGGTGTAAGCTTCTGAAGCTAATTACTTGAGCTTTTCCAGGAAAGTTCATGACCTTGGTGGAGTAAGCTTGGTTATGTGAATAGAACAGATTATATTAACTAGCTCTGACTGGTTTGTTCTGAGCTGTTTCAGTTTATACAGCCCTCTGTTGCTGATTGTACATGTTTATTTCAAAGCATGTAACTTTGTCTACTCCCAATCAAGTAAATGAAGTTAGATATCATTAACTAATACTGCTCCCTGCCCCCAGTTTTAAGGTCTTTTTTGAGGGAGGGGAGTTTTGTTTAGTTTTGGGTTTTTTTGCTCATGTACAACAACAGAACTGTTTCATTGAGAGAAACTTTTGTTTTATGGTCTGATTTCAATAAAGGCCAAGGACCCAATCTCTCAATCTGAGTTTACAGTGGAGCACCGTCATTTTTCAGGTATGGAGTGTTAAAGTCTCTCCCATTCACATTGGTGGCTTTCCATGTTGGTTTTCAAGATTCCAAAGCACTTTGTGAAAGGAATCTGGAATAACTCCAGTGTTCAGGCCATATTCCCCCTCCCTCCCCCCCAAAGGTTTAATGTCCAAGATTGTCTGAGAAATGTTAATGAGTATAGTTCTTTTTGCTGTCAAAGTGGTTACACTCCCAGTATCTGATTCATTGTTTGGTAAGGCATTGTGAGGTACCTGGAGTATTAATGTAAATCCAGATTCAATTCTATGGTGAAACTAATTTAAATAGTCGTTTTCACATGTGCACCCAGTTTCAACCAGGAGATAATTTAAAAGGCTGAATCACCTTAACAAGGACTGGAAGGCAGTAATGAGACACGGAGCTGGTCAGCTTTAGCACTGCGACTTGAAACCAGCCTGGAGACTGAAAGTAACTAATCTTGTGTCTCTTTGATGACAAAGCACAATTGATCCCTGTCCTGGCACTTTTTCAGCAACCGGCTGACAGAGAACTGAGTCACCCTCTTACCCCTAGAGGGAGTTGCTCATGAACAGGGTTGAGGCACTGGTGAGAGTAATGTGGGGAAGTTTTCGCTGCTGTTACCTGTGCTTGTACTTAGACAACTTTAGTGAAACTGGTTTCTTTTATATGCACTAAATTAACATAAACAATATAATGAAGAGAAAACACATGCTATTTTACAGGGTTTTTTAAAAAATAAAACAATGTAAAACTGCTGTGCAATTACAGCTTTATGTTCATGCATGAGTACTTAGAAATAAGAATTCTGGATGGGATTTAAACCGTGCTTAAGTTCTTAACAGCACAAGTCCCATGGATTTGCAGTCCTAAATCATTTAGGTTCTTTTGAAAATGCCTCTGTTCTATTGTGGGTGGGCATGATCAGTTCTATCGCTGTCAGTAGGAGCTAGGCACATGTTGTATTTAGTCCAGGCTCTTTGTAATTTGTTTTTCTCCCCTGATAGGTTCTTCTGTATTTTCCTGTTCTGTTTCTTTGATTGTTTTCTCAGAAATAGTGCCCATAGCAACACACTGGTAACAGGAAGACCATGTTTGTGCTGCAGGCTGTTTTCTAATGGTAACATTTTCACATACACATGTACTGTACTGAACTCAGAAAAGGACATCTCCTCCTCTCCCAGTAAGAGATAAACAGAGGCAATATGTCATCTTACTGGGAACTAGGCTGGATTTTATGGACCTAGTTGTGAGGGCACAGCAGCAGTTTGGTGGCTGGGTTAGTTTCTAAGGACAGCTCAGATGCAAGAAGTAAAATGCTTGTACGTCCCGTCGTCATGTATAGAACAGTAAAAACTCTTTGCACTTACATATCAGATGCAATAATGTGATTGTATATAAGCGATCTTGTAAACAGCCTTTCTTCCAAGCCTCTTCGAAAGGCTGAATCCTTCTCCCTGTACTCAGCATTGCCAGCCCCCAGCATTCAAAAATCATGTCAGGCCTCCCAAAATCAGAAATGGTTTAAAAATCATTAGATTTTAAAAATATATATTTTAAGGTTTTTCTATTTGCTTTCTGGGTTTTGACTGCACTCAGGTCACATTTTCAAGCTTTTCTCTGCAGCCGTGAAGGCTAGAAACTTTTAAAAATGAACTCTGAAATTCTCCCATAATCTCATAAATCCAGGAACTGGAGTTTTAAGAAAAACACCAAATACCACAAGACTCACATAAAATTGTAAGAATTGATAACACTTATGCTTACTTATATAGCTGAATAAAATCTATGGGCCTGATTCTCCTCTCACATAAATCATGTAAATCATCAGGTGTAGCTCTAGTAAAGTTAATGGGGTTAATGCCAGTTTTATTTCATCGTATAAGTGAGAGGAGTATCAGGCCCTATCTCCCTTTCTCAGATTGCCTTGAAATGAGGGGGAAATATTACTAATGTGAGTAGGATTTTGCCCAGAGTGCTTCTTTTTTATTGTAAACCTACAAATCAAATTTCTGTTACAAAACTCAAACATGTTTTTCTATATCTCTTCTGTTTAAACAAAAACGCTTTATTGAAGAGTAAGTATTGTTTAGTTTAAAAAAGTAAATGTAGTGTTTGTGAAATCTCTGGCTGTTGGCTGGAATGAGGGTCGCTGCTATGAAGTGTCGTTTGAGAGCTGGAAGATGGTGAGTGGCAAGGGTGGATGGTGGGGGGAGAAATTTGTGGGGAGGTGCAGGGAAATGAATAAAAAGGTAAACAGCAAGTTGTTCCATTACTCGTAAGGTCCCACTTCTCTTTTAAGAACAGGAGAGAGCGACAATCACACCCTGAAATTAAAACATACCCAAGTTAATCGGCTAAAAAAAAGAAGATATGGAATTTTTGCAGTCCTGCAGCTGGGAAATTACCTCAGAGTCCAAGATATTAGATTAAAAATACTTCGATTACATTAGAACCATTTGCAGTGGGTAACATCTGCTGCAGGAGTAAAAGTGATTATGCTGTAAAAACATTGTGTTTAATTTTCCCAGTAATTGAGCAGGAGATTTGCAGCAGACAGAAATGCAATTTCACCAGGAACACTTGAGTGTTTCTCATCCTCCCTGCAACAATCTTGCATTTTTCTTACAAATCTGTGGGAAAACCATGGGGTTTCCTCCCCTCTTGGAAGCATAACCGGATACACAAAGCGTACACAGAGCACGCAAACAAAACAAGGCATTAGAGCCACAGACTATTTAAAAACTGAACAAAAATCACCTCTTAATTCACAAGCTAATGGCTTTATTATGTGACAAATGCGTTCAAAACCTAACATATATAACACGGCCCTTCCCCCAAGAACCAGAGAGAACACTTAACCTGTTGCTCTTACAGTGTTGTATCCCCTCCCCCTGTACCTCGCCCTTTCCTAAGAAAGCAGTTATCAGTTCTGCTGTTTTAAAATGTCATTATCTTGATATTTTAATGGTTTGAGTGATCGGGTACTTTACCTGTGGGCACTATGTACTATTCAACTTGCTGTTGATCTTTGCTGAGCTGAAAAATGTCATGGTCTTGGGTTTTTTTGGTGGGAGGGACTTTTATAACCAGTTGCAACTTCTAGACTGTTGGGTGAGCTGCTTTGGGTCCATATATTGGCATGTTTATATTTTAGTTTCTCCCATTATTCATTCGAAGCTTCAATCATGCTTGTGACTGGTTGTGTGCTGCCTCCCTGCCTTGCATTTTAATGAACGACATCGCTCTTTTAGCCCCTCTCTTGGCATGGACAAGATGCTCTTTGTTTGCTCTGTTTATTCCTGATTGGGCTACTTGTCGTTCCTGGGCTTCCCCTGAGCAGCCCTCTTCTGCTGAATGGAAAACGGGCACTGTATGGATGCTTTGTCTCCTTCAGTGTTGGATTGGGCTGGGCTGGGCTGAGCAGTTTAATGGAGTGAAGGGTGTGGGGAGAAACAAGAGATCAAATGTGATTCTTTCCCACTACTTATCTGCCAAAAGCATCCTTTGATATGCAAGTCAAACAAAATGCAGGGCCCTTGCCATAATGAAATTAATTCCTGTCTAATTTTTGAACTAGCAAGCAGCACATCAGTGTTTGGAGATAGAAGCTGCAGCATTGACTGTTCAGGAATTTAATGACACAGCACGTAAACCAAAGCAAGGTTTTAGAGAGACAAATGGTGAGGAGAATGGGAGGGAAAAAAGAGGGAGCTCACAACTAATCTATCGGCCTGTGTTAATTGCAGGAGTAATATAGCTTGCACTGACAGTAAAAGCTTGCATATGGTTTTGTGTTGTTTGGTAGAGATAAACAAGAAGAGAGGAATGGAATGGGGAGTGTTTGTTTGCCAGTTGATTGATATTTAAGTGGGAACTGGAAAACAAGGCCTTGGCATAATGAACAGATATCTCATTATCTTTCCCATTTGGTCATGGACATGTATTGCGGGCTGACACTGTATCCTGTAAAAATGTACTGGGTGGTTTTAGTCATCTCTAATGCATTGGGAAAATTCTTCTCACATTAGAGGCCTGTTTATATATTTCTAATGAATGAAACACATGCATGCATTACAGATACAACCCTACCCACTGCACAGAGTGCTGTATTGTACTGGGCTTTGATTCGTGGTATGGATGTGCTTATATCTGTGTATGCATTCTCTCCCCTTAGCTACGTCAATCTCCTTTATTTTGATTTGCACTTGATACTGCCTCCCTTGTACAGGACCCAGTCAATTTGGTTCTGCACATGGTCTAATAGGTTTAATTTTTAAATCTGTTTTTATACAACCCTAGCGCTCCTGAAACTAAGGGGCTGTAAGTTCTAATACAAATATAGGCTAATAGGAATGTAAGAGCCAAGAAGGAGCTCTGTGTGTCTTCCTTACGCAGTGCTCCAGTGCTGATCTCTTGAACTGCTATTACAGTTCTGGGCTTCACTTGAACAGAATTGTGCTCAAATGTGTATTAATGTTGTACTGCGCACAAATGGTTTAGGTTTAGACCCACCTAATTTTCACATGTGACTTTAAATATCAATTTGAACTCTGGTCTCCAAGAGAAGAATGGCTAGTATGTTGATAACCCTTTGTGCAACCTATATGTTTCAGCAGTCTTAGTAAGATAGATCTATTTGAGATAGTAGACTTTATAAAAATAGGTTATTTCACAATTCTCAGTGATGTTAGTCTGGCTTTGACTTTCTAAGATTCAGTATGGTATTAGTAAATTTCCATTTAAAGGAAAGGGAATTAGCAAATGCCCTTGTACATCAGAAAGAATTCAAGGTTTTGTTAAGTTTCTTTATTTTTGACTTAATACAGTGCAGAAAGGTGTGAAATGCAACGTAACACCCATCTCTGGTTACTTTAAAAAGTTATCTCACAGGTTTGGTAATGGAAAATACTGTTTTTCAACTCTAGATTGTGGTCTGGTTTAAATCCAGATCCAGCTGGTAATGAAAGTTGTTACCACAGCTTGCTTGGTGGCCTAAGTGAAATGAGTTTGGTGGTCTCAGTCTAGTTCCTACTGGATAGATACACACATGACCGAAATAAAAAGAAATGCCCCCACAGCTGGCACAAAGTGGTACCCTGGTTGGCAGTGGAGACTGAACCACCTTCTAAATCCTAGACGTGGCCTATTCAGGTTGGGATTGAAGCATGTTGATGGGGCATTGTGGGAAAGTTTGCATTGTTGCTGCCTGTGATATATTGATGAATCAAGAAATTGTATTGAATGTTAGATTTTTGAATTATGAGTATTAAGTTTTGGGAGGTGCTTCATGCTCAGGATAGGTTGCAGAGAAATGAAATAAAAATAAAATATTTTTGTGTCTAAATAGAGGACTTTATTGTTCTCAGGCTAGCCATCATCAAATTCTCACACTCACATATACTTTGATATACCTTTCTCATACATGAGAACACTTTAGTATGAGTGTGTGTACATCAATGACAAGAGAATGTATATAAAAAGGGAAATCTTTGGGGCCTGCGCCATTGTATTTAGAGATGCTCCTTTTTGAAGAATACATGTGGAAAACTTGAAGGGAACTTGTTGATGATTTTAATTCCCAGAATTTGGAGTGGTTTTATTCTTTTTCTTGTAGCACAAAACCTTGAGAGTCCCCTGACTTTAGGAGTTGGTGATAGAATTGCGAGAGCATCAATGAGGCCCAAGTAAAGATGCTGAGCATAGTATTTTGTTAGTCACAATCCAATAAGGTGAAGAAATCTGAGGGAAGTGAGCTGAAAGCTTAGGGTGACCAGACGTCCCGATTTTTAGTTCTTTGTCCCGCGTCCTGACCAATGCACGGTTGGGACGCCATTTGTCCCGATATTGTGGCTTTGGCTGTTCCGGCAGCTCCGGCAGCTTTTTTTTTTTTTTTCCCTTGCTTCGGCAACAGGGCTCCGGCCGCTTTTTTTTGTTTGTTTTTTTGCTTCCCCCATGTCTCCCGATATTTTGTCCGTTTCATCTGGTCACCCTATGAAAGCTGCTGGGCCAGGAAGAAAACAGTGTCTCCAATATTCATCATAAAGGCATTCAACAGCTGTCAGCGAGAGGTGATGTTTCATGAGCACCTTTGGAAGTATTTCTGTGTCGCTGGCTAGGCCTCATGTGTGTCTCTCTTCGCACTTTCTATTAAATGCAGCTCTTTAACACACTCAAGTAAGATACTGTCCCTAACTGGCAACAAGAGTAAGCAGAGACCATAAATATAGCCACAGGGCACATCTAGTGTGACCGCCTTTTCAAAAGGCAAAAGCGAGACACGTGCAGGAGCCTTGCCCCCTCCATGGCCCCACCCCTGCTGCTCCTCCTCTTCCTCCCCCAAGGCCCCACCCCCCGGCTAGGCCGGAAGCCAAGAGCTGGGCCGTGGTAAGAGCCACCAAGTTGCTTGGGGAACCCCAGACCCTCCACCTGCCCTGGGTGGGGGGGCCAGGATGCTCGAGAGCAGCCCCTGGCGCATGTCCCCACCGAAGTTTCCTGTAAGCTGCGCGGGTGCGCAGCAGCCTATTAAGCGCCGCGCAGGTGGTCATGAAACCTGCCTAGCACCTGCCACAGCCGGGGAAGGGCGCCCCTCCCCCGGGCCCAACTCAGTCCCGGACCTGCCGCAGCTGGGGCGTCCCTCTCCTGACACCAATCCAGCCCTGGCCCGGACCTGCTGTGGCTGGGGCGCCCCTCCCCGGCCCCAACCCAGCCCTGGACCTCTTGCGGCCGGGGGAGAGGCGCCTATCCCGCAGCCCCAGCCCCGGAGCTGGTGCAACGGGGAGAGGCACCTCTCCCTCCCCTCTCCCGCCCAGGTGCTGCTGCGGGGAGAGAGAGCTGGGGGGAGTCCTCTCTCCATGCCATAGCCCCGGGGCAGACTGCACCCCAAACCCCTCATCCCTGGCCCCACCCCCAAGCCCGCACCCACAGCTGAAGCTCTCACCCCCAACCCCAACCTTCTGCCCCAGCCCTGAGCCCCTCATCCTTGGCCACACCCCAGAGCCCACACCCCTAGTCGGAGCCCTCACACCCCTACTCTCTGCCCCAGCCCTGAGCCCCCTCCCACACGGCAAGCCCCTCAGCTCCACCCCCATCACACATCACCTCCATATTGGTGCACATAACAAAATTCATTCCACACATGGGTGGGAAAAATTAGAGGGAACATTGGTCCCCGCCCTCTGGGGCATGTCTCCCGGGCAGGTGGAGGGTCTGGGTCTCTCCACAGTGGCCTGGGCTCCCTTACTACTGCCTGGCTCCAGCTTCTGGCCTGGCCATGGGGCAGGACCTTGGGGAGGAGAAGAGGGCGAGGCCTCATGGCAAGGGGGGCCTCAGGCCCACTTCAGCTCCCCCCCTCCCCCCCGCCCCACACACACACCAGGAAGAGGCTGGCGCTGCCCTTGAGCCTTAGACAGGCACAGAGCAGTGCCGCAGGGAATTGGGACCAATGCTGTCCTGGAGTCATTCAGCCCAGGACTGGGACTTGACTTCTGCATTTTGGGACTGTCCCGCCCCATTCAGGATGGGTGGTCACCCTAGGAACATCATTTGGGTTCACTTGATTGGTTTTAAGGACCAATGCCTTAGCTCCATCCATCTATCCCCTTTGAGCTTATTAACTTGTACTCAGTTCAGAGACATGCTCATACAGCTGAGGCATGCGTATATTTCTCTGCACTCTGTGGAAGCCTTTCTATGGAAATGCTGAGTGCTGAGGCGCCCTGCGTTTCTGTTAGCAGCGCTCGGTGGCCTGCTGGATGAAAACCAGAACCCTCTCTTTTTAAAATAACAGTCTTGCAAGAAGCTAGAAACTGTAAATAAAACATACAAAGCAATAAGCAAATGGGACCAGCTCACATGTGACTGTATCATGAGAATGGAAGCTGCTAGAGATTCAAGTTTTGAAGCTGGTTGGGCAGTATTATTATTACATGCTTTCTTGCTTCTCCAAATAACAGGTTTTCCTCTCTAGGGGAGGAGGAGGACGTCTCTGCCGTCTCTTCCAGCATCTTAGAAAATCCCCATTGTTTGCCATTTTGCTAACAGTTGGCCCAGCCTCTGTCACCCTATCAAATGCTCTGTGTATGTTTATGCTGCAAAAAACAAAAACAAAAAGGGGGCTCTTCTTAATTCATATGAAAATAGCAGTGAAGGTGAGACAGCTCACTTTGAATTTGCATTAGCAGCTCGAGTTAAAGTCTATAGGAGAGCCTGGGGTGGAATTCAAACTGCTAACCCGAGTTAAAAGCCAAGTTGCCATATCTTCTGGGTTAAAATAGCAGTGAATACATGGCAACTTGGATTTTAACTCAGGTTAGCAGCTTGAATTCAACTCCAGGCTCTCCTATAAGCTTTAACTTGAGCTGCTAACCCAACTTCAAAGCCGAGTTGTCTTATCTTCCCTGCTATTTTACCCCATGTTAGCTAACCTGAGCTAAAAACACAGTTGTTTTTTCAGCCTAGAAATAACCCCCGGTCAAAAACGACTGGATGGGGACTCCCTTTGGCGCCAGAGAACAGGTATGTAAAAGTGGTCACAGTTTTGCTGGTGAGCTGTGTAATGCTTTCCTTAGCTGCTCTTATTGGCAAGCTGGTTTTATGTAACTATAGAAGCTTACGTTATTAAATGCTGTGGGGAGTGGTGCCTCAGGCGATTGCTAATAGGATATGAAGGACTTCACCTCTACAATGGAAGGAAGAAGCTTGTTAAGTGGTGAATGAGAATTGGGACTCTGTACTCCCAGCTTTGCCATTAACTCCCTGTGTGGCTTAGGGCAAGTCACCTATGCTGAGATTTTCAGTTTCCAATAAAACTAATGGGAACTGGGTATCCAAGTCTCCTTGGTGTCTTTGAGAATCATGGGTTTACCTGTTCTGTGCCTTGGTTTACCCATCTGTATAACTGATACAATATATTAATACTTAGGGGAGCGTGATGAGAATTCTCTAATAATAATATGACCTAGCTCTTTGTAGACCTCAAAACACTTTTCTAAGGAGGGGTCAGTGTCATTATCCCCATGTTACAGATGGAGAAACTGAGGCTCGGTGAGGTGACTTGATCAAGCTCACCCATTAGGCCAATGGCAGAGCAGGAATAGAACCCAGGTCTCCCATCTTGTATTTGTAAAACAAATTATCTTCTGATAAAAGATGACATACAATTGAAGAGTATTACATTAGTAATAATAACAGCAATAAACAATATTTTATCAGTTCCAATCCAGTCTAGATCAGAAGTGGCCAAAAAACATTGCTATTCAACAGCTGTTTGGTGGCTTATGTGAAATGATTATCTCCATCCAATTTCCATTGGAAAGAGGTATGCATCACACAAAGTTTCCATCACAACTGGCTCTCTTGTTAGCAGTTTCATCAAAGAGGCTAAAGATTTCATAGATGTGGAGATTAATCTACCCTGTATTGATGGGTACTGTGGTTGAGATACATTACTGGGACAGTGATGTATGGGAGGTTGCCATGAGCTATAACTAAGGCTAAGATTTTGTCATGGTTATTTTTAGTAAAAGTCATGGACTGGTCATGGGCAATAAACAAAAATTCACGGAAGCCATGACCTGACTGTGACTTTTGCTGCTGTGGCTCCATGGTTTCATTATAGGGGCTGGGAGCTGTGGGGTTCTCTCTCTACCCTCAGCAGCTGGAAGCTGCAGGGGGGTACCCTCCGCCCACGGTGGCTGGGGGCTCCAGAGTGGCCATATTTCCTGAAGAGAAAATGGGACATCCACAGCCGGTCGCCTGAGGCGTCTGCCCCCACCCCTTCCGCGAGGCTGTTGCCCGTCTCTGGAACCCTGAGGAGGGCCCCCTTAGGAGTCTGTCACCTGTTGCTGGAACCTTGCAGGGGGCCCCTTGTCGCCTGTCACTGGAACCCTGCCAGGGCCCCACGGTCTGTCAGCTCCAGAGTCCTGCAGCCCCTGGGGCTGAAGCAGAGAATGTCAGGGAGGTCTCTGGAAGTCTCAGACCTCCATGACATAAATGTAGCCTTAGTTATAACTTTTCTAAGAATACCTCACATTTACATAGCCCCTTTCATCCCCAAGAATCACAAAGGCTATCCTGTATGCAGGAATTACTTCACGTACCACTGAAATGCAACTATCTTTGGGGTGAAATGCAGCAGTTATTTACAGCAACACTAAACAACAGTTTAAGTCAGCAAGTGAAGTATATCCAAGTGTAATTTTAGGGGGCTGTAGGTAGGCAAAATGTAACCACCCAAATTACACTTTAGCCTGAACTCCAGGGTTAACAACTCCTCTGTCTGGTGACTGTAAGGACTCAGCACCTTCGCCCTGTGTCTCATTTGAAGAATGACACAACGTCATGAATAAAGGACTTCAGAATCCATGGCTGTGAATCCAACACCTTGTACACAGACACTTAAGAAGGGAGAAATAATCTGAATAGAACAATGGCAATCTGTTAAATATATGCTGTCGTCATGTTGGTGAGTTATTGGCCTGGGGAGAATGTGTATTGGCCAAGAAAAGTCTCTTGGATTCTTAACTTAATACAGAACATAAAAGAATCACTGCTATATTAAATAGGTGCATCTCCATTGACATCAATGAAGTTGCATTCATTCCCTCCAGCTTTAAAGTTAGAACTTAGTGAGTCCAGACGCTGTTTCCCCGCCTTTATTAGAATGCAAAGAACTCCCCATCCAAATGAATACAACTACTTATAATAATGGCCAGGTATCAGTTATATGCTGGTATTATAGACAACCCAGAATGGTTGCTGGCAACAGGCATTATCCATGAGCCAGCACATTTAGCTGAGTCTTAACTTTATTAGCAGTTTCAGAGTAACAGCCGTGTTAGTCTGTATTCGCAAAAAGAAAAGGAGGACTTGTGGCACCTTAGAGACTAACCAATTTATTTGAGCATAAGCTTTCGTGAGTTATAGCTCACTTCATCGGATCCGATGAAGTGAGCTGTAGCTCACGAAAGCTTATGCTCAAATAAATTGGTTAGTCTCTAAGGTGCCACAAGTACTCCTTTTCTTTTATTAGCAGTGTCTCAATGCATTAGCCATGTGCTCTTCAGCATATGGTAAATACATACCGATTTATTTTCATTAGGGTTTTGTTAGAAGTGCTGCATAGCCCTAACTCCATGAAAAATGTTTACAGCATGAGCCGTTTCTTAAAATAAAAGGCTGGGCTACAATCATCAGCTTGGCCTGGAAAGATTGGAGAGTGAGTGATAATGAAAAGCAGGAAAGTGTAGCCGTGTATAGGTTGGGAGTCTCTCAGCTAGCTGGTCCTAGTTTTGCAGGTCCTTATGCTAAATAACAAGTGGAGGGCTCTGTACAGCTCCCTCTCCAATCATGTACCCTCGTATCCTTGACATTCCACCCTCATCTGTAACACACCTCAGATCTTGTTAGCCACCACAGGAACATGAATTTATGAGGCTGCTTAGCCTCCATGACTCACTCCGTATGAATCAGAAAGTGAAGACAAAGTGCAGTTTTCCACAAGGGGCGCAGCTGGGTAATGCAGGTGGGGAACTGAATCTTTGCCATGGCTCACTGAGTCAGATGGGACAACAGAGGAGGTATTAAGGATAGTATTCTGGGCGTGTGACGTGGTGTAGGGCCCTATGTGGCTGCATAAATTGCATAGGACTAAAGCTGCCATTGCACCGATGTGGGTGGAAATACATATTCTGGGACGCCAATATTTTTATTTATACTTTTTGTAGCAAAAGTGAAACTTAACTAGACAAACAGAAGAATAAGAAAGGACTGACTTGTCTGACTTGTATTAAAATAATAATAATAATAAAAATACTTCTTTAAAAATCCTCAGGCAAAAAACTGCAATTCCAAGTGCTGGTGGGCTTTTGTAGGTGAAGACCTCATTTTAATAGAGCTCATTTGAAATTTTTCAACCAAAAAACAGAGTTTAATCAAAAGCAATTATTTTTTTGGGAAAATGCAGGTTTTTTAAAAATTGTCAATTTTTCAATGGAAAATTTCTAAACAAAATCAAAACAAAATTTGTTATTGCAACTGGAATTTTCATTTTGGTTTGGTTTCTGAAAACAATTTTTTTTAAACTTCTGATTTGTTTCTTTTCTTTTTTCATCATCGAAGGCAATAGAATTAATAATATCATCTATGGATTTTCCCCTCACACGTTTTGCTTTTAGTTTTATTCCATTTTTCCTTTTTCCACTCAGCAACTTTTTGAAACTTCCTCAACTTTGGAAAAGTTACAGGATTGCTAAGGAAAAAACAAAACACCGTAACTTTGTCACTGTGCAACTTTCCAAGATGAAATAGTTTTGAAAAGTTAGAGTGGAAAAAGGAGAAAGGAAACAAAATTAACAATCCCCCTCACTACTGGACATTATTCGTTCTATTGCACTCAGTGACAAAAAGAGGGTGGGGAAGAGAAACAGAAAAGGGAGGTAAGTGAACATGTGAAATTTTGAAAAAAAAAATCCACAAAACACAAAGAAAATTGTTCTAGACTGAATCCTGCAAAATGGGAATAATTAGATTTTTTTCCCATTAAAATGATCTTTCCCATTTTTTGACTAGCTCTGCTTCTTACACACTATATCTGGTGGTTCTTAGTCAATTTGTGGAATAGCCAAAGGTGAAAACATTTCTTAGGTAAGATGAAGGCAGGATCCTTGTGTACCTGATATTTGGGCTTGATGGCATGGAAGCCTGATGGTATCAATGAATTGTCTAGGAGGCTTTGTGGGCCTGGGGAAGGGAAGATTAAAGACTCCATTGAAAGAAAGGGGAAAAGGTCTTACGAAAAGATGGGGATGGGAGGAAGAGTCCATGGGGGCGGGGGACGGGGGGGAGGAGAGGGAAGGAAGCAGTCAGAATAAAAGATTGGAGGGGAGTCCCGAAGTTTTGATGGATTCAGGGCACATTTACTATTATCCAATATACGTTTCTTGCAAGGAAAGGAGGAGTGTTTCATTGAATTAAGGCCAGGACAGGTTGTGACCTGCCAAAGGGCCCCTTGGTGCTTGATGAGGAACCTGACTGAACAGGACATAATGGGAAATGACCAACAAGCTGGTGATTCATCTATTAGTGTTCACAAGGTTTACCACTTGGAAAAGAATGAACACACCTGATAAGGTCAGAAAATATACCAGAAGGGTCACCAGGCTATCTTTCAGCTGTTTCCCAGATTTGCAGACGTCCTTAGACTTGATGTGCATTATAGAAAAAGTTCATTGGAAAGGACTCTTCATAACTAAAAAGAGGGAAAAGTTGTTCATGATGGAGTTAACTGTAGCCTATTTCCCAGTAAATGACCTTATATCGGAGACCACCATTTTAATAAAGAGCCTTGCAGAGTTCAGGTCAGATAGAATTAAGGAGTATGCAGTATCTCGTATTTATATTTGTGTTTACATTTTTACTTCCATACTTTTAATGCCCCACAGAGCCATATAGGAGGCCTCAAAATACAATATCTCACTGTCTAATGCTATTTCATTTCCTGAATGGAGGACGTACCGTGAGAAGACCAAACCTTGAATTATAATGGCTCCCTAAGGCAAAAGAAGAATACACTGAGATCTTTGGGTTCCTACACAGCCAGAATACATAGCTCTAGTTAGGATATAGTTAGTTTGGTGCAAGGTTCTTATATAAAGTATGCTTTTTAGACTTCCCCTTTAATTTTCTCTTCCCCCTATTTATTTAAATTCCTGTAGCATTAAAGTCCCTTTTCAGCCTTTATGCTGGATGTTGGCTCTGTTCTCTGCAGTGCTTTCAGCCCCTACTACCCTGTCTCCATAGCACTGTAACTGTGACTGCAAAGATTATGTTGTGGTTACAGCACAGGGGTGCAAGCTTAGGTTCTATTACTGTCTCTGCTCCAGATTTCCTTGTGGCCATGGGCAAATTGCTAAGTGCCCAGCCCATGTGGGTGTGCAGTGGAGTGAGTGCACAAAAACCTTTGCCCCGCTCTGGTGTGACCCACATAAGGACTACAAACAATTGCAGTCTTTTTGCTCAGGGAACTATAGGGGCTACTCCCAAAGGGGGAGGTGAGAAGGCAAGGCCATGGTTCCTCTCCCCCTTCGCAGCAGCCGGCAGAGTGGTCTGGGTATAGTGGCAGGTGTAAGCTGCACTGCCCAAAGAGGTGTAGCAGCCAGTACGCTCCCCCTACATGGTGGGGAGTTCAGGGAAGAGTTCTGCTTCACTGGGGTAGAATTTGACTGGGTTCCTCCAGGGGCAGTGTGCCCCTGGGCTGTCCCTCAGTGGCACAAATGAGTCCCTAATCTCTCAGGGGACGTCTACACAGCAAAGAAACACCCCTGGCTGGCCTGTGCAAGATGACTCGGGCTCGCGAGGCTTCGGCTGCTGTGCTGTTTCACTGCTGTGTAGACTTCCAGGTTCAGGCTGGAGCCTGGGCTCTAGGACCCTGTAGGGTGCACAGTAGTGTCAGCAGAACTACAGTGTGCTGGGGATTCGAGTTTGACTTCTTCACTCCGTCACTCACCCCTTGGGCCAAAAGGGCTGGATCTGTTATGCAGGCAACATTTTTAATCCTTGATGGATCATTCTTGATGGATCTCCTCCAGCCAATCCAAGGCTCCTGCCTGTATCATGCAAAGAGACAGAACTGACCAGTGGGAGGCCTTTAGGCGGGAGAGGGGTGGAACGAATAATAATTTTTATATAAAGTGCTTTACAAACTGTGGACAAAATATTGGTGCCTAATCCTACGCAGGTAAATCCATATTTAGGCACCTAAACTTGTGGCTGTCTTTTCAGAGGTACTGAGCACCTGCAGATTCCATTGAAGTTAACGGGTGCTCTTGATTTTCAGCCCCCTTGAAAATCAAGCCACTGATTTAGTCATCTAACTTCAGGCACCCACATTTGAAACTTCTGGCTGAAATACAAACATCATCAACCAAATGCAGCCACCTCTGGGATTGGGTGGATGGCAGCCAATCACAGCACAATACCCTGAAAGGGAAAATTCTATGAGCAAGGACCCTAAGGCTCCCCCAAGAGACTTTGCACAGTAAACAGCCTGGAGTCTTCCTGAGGAGGATGAAGGACTGAAACAGCGATACCAGAATTTGAACCTGATGTTTGTTAATACAGTAGCACCTAAAGGCTTAACCAAAATTGGAGCTCTATTGTGCTAGGCATTGCACAAACACACAATATCATAGTTTCTGCCCCCAATATCTTACAATTTAAATAGACAAGACAGACACATGCTTGGAGAAAGAAAGCATTATTTCCATTTTACAGATGGGGAAACTGAGGCACAAAAGATTTAAGGTTCTGATCCTGAGACTATTGAAATCAATGGCAAAGCTCCCATTCACTTTAGTGAACACAAGATCGGATAGTAAATGGCATGCCAAAGCTGACACAAAATCTGTGGCAAAACTGAGAACTGAACCCATAGAGCAGATATTCCAGTTCACTGCTTTAATCACAAGACTTGCTTGCCTTTCACTCTCTCCTGTTGTTGCAGTGAGTGTGCGTATATTGCATATATGAATAGCCATAGCATCTCCACTGGAATAAACAAACAAAAAAAATGCAAAGTTCAAATACAAAGCTACTAACCCACCACCTCTCCCTCAATCAGTTTGGTTATTATGTTGCTATTTGTCTTAAAAGTATCAGAAAAATGTGACTAACAGAGTCAAATCCTTCTCAAAAGAATGATTACAATTTCTCTTGACTTTCAACAAGGAAAACTTACTTTTGCAGCAAAGATTTTGACATTTAGTGTCTCGATACAGTAATAAACGTGAGATGGATTGCAATCTATTGCCTCAAGACTTTGCTGATCATGGACTAAAATCAGTTAATGCATTTGTCTAAATCTTGTTACGTTGTGAAATGTGCTAGTAATATTTTTTTGTAAAAAAATCAATCCAGGAAATATATTGATCATGTTACCTCCATTGCAACAATATTGGGATAATGTTAGCTTAATAATTGTGCTTTGTGGAAATCTCAAAGAATAATTACAGCTTTGTGGTCTTTTCACAATGTGTAATATAATAACGTTGCTTCCTTGATTGCAGTCACCAACAGCACCGCATCAGTAGATGCTGTTTTTGTGTGCATGCATATGCATCTATGAGTAATTTTGCTCAGGGTGAAACAATTTAGCAGACTATTTTGGGATCATTTTTAAATGGTCAAGAGCACAGATTAGCAATTATTTGTTTTTTCCCCCTTGACTATGCTACTGTAAAAAGAGCAAGCTAAAAATTATTTCTCCTGCTCCTTTCTTTAGAAGGCATGAAGAGATTTTAGCATCTAGCACAAAATAAATGTCCAATTGGTCTGTTATGGAAGTTGAAAACCAAAAAGATAGGAATTTGGGGGTGAAGATGCTTCAAAACAAATGTTTCAAGGCAGTCTCTTTTTCTGGATCCAACCTATTGTCCTGTAGAACTAACTTCTCTTATTTCAGAGGAGACCTGACAAATCTGGCTGCATTCTGGATGATCTGATCAACTATGGGATGTTAAGCGATTAATTTACAAATGTATATATATATTTTCTAATTTTAACAAGGGTTAGAAAGTTGTTTGTCTGCCCCTCTTCATCTTGCACTTGCTTTTGATGTTACTGAAGGCAATAACATAAGGATCAGTCTTCTTATTTTGATCTTGAACTAAAAGAGGAAATGTTAGCCCAATCCTCTGAGCTGTGACTAGTAATGAGGATCATGGGTAAAACGTGGCTGTCCTGCCACCTTTGTGCTCCTCTGGTTTCTAGGATTGCCAGGGACCAATTCATCCCACCAAGGAGAAGTTAAAGGAGCCTCACGGATACCCTAAATCAGTGGTTCTCAACCACGGGTACTTGTACCCCTAGGGGTACACAGAGGTCTTCCAGGGGGTACATCAACTCATCTAGATATTTGCCTAGTTTTACAACAGGCTACATAAAAAGCACTAGAGAAGTCAGTACAAACTAAAATTTCATACAGACAATGACTTCTTTATGCTACTCTGTGTACTGTGCACTGAAATGTAAGTACAATAATAATATTCCAATTGATTTATTTTTATAATTATATGGTAAAAATGAGAAAATAAGACATTTGTCAGTAGTAGTGTTCTGTGACACTTTTGTATTTTTATGTCTGATTTTGTAAGCGAGTAGTTTTTAAGTAAGGTGAAACGTGGGGGTACGCAAGACAAATCAGACTCCTACATGGGGTACAGTAGTCTGGAAAGGTTGAGAACCACTGACCTAAATTATATCTCCCAGTAATGGATCACAAGTGCAACAGCCCTCCAGCCATGTCCCCTTCCTCTCCCCCTGACGTACCCCAAATACAGGGTTGGGGCTTAGAGAGTGGGTGGGGCAGAGCTAGATCTACACCAACTGGAGAGTCCGTTATGTTGGCAGAATCCGCAGCTTCCCAGGTAGGCCAGCTTTATGATTTCTTTGTTCTGCCAGAGCTGGGGTCAGGATCTGACCCTTTCTCAGCTCAGCTTTATTGTTCCCCCTTTTCTCTGCTCAACAATGCAAGCTAGGAATGGAAATTTACACCATTAGAGTGGTTTAGGCCCTGTTGTTGTTGGTTATCCAACATTTCTTGGCATGGGATCATATTATTTCGTCCTACTCCCAGATACCAAGTTCCTAATTTGAACTTCCCATGCCTACCACTCTGTAAGAAATGCATACTTCCAGGGTTTTATACTGCTAATGTTAAAAAAAATCACAAAGAAAGTGCAGTGCTGCCAACTGGTGCAATTTTATTGAGAGTAATATGATTTTTGGGCCCTGCGGCAGGCAGTCATTTGTTATTCAATTTGTCACATGATCTTGGGGAAGCAAAATCAGAGAGACAGACAGAGCGACCCCCTCCATACAGTGCTCTGTAGTCTAGCGGAAGGTTAGCTAAACTACAAGCCAGAGAGCACGAGTTCCATGCCCAGCTCTTCTACTGACTGCTGTTAATCTTTCTGGTCACAGCCTTGTGCCAGGGTCTTGTACTGCAGCCTTTGAGGGATGGCTATATCATTCATCTGTTTCACAGATGAGATAACTGAAAGCCTGCAAAAGGTCTCTTCTGCCAAAGCTGAGAATAGAACCCATCTCTAAAATAACAGAGCCCAGTCTCATGCCCTTTGCCACACAGCCTACACACTCACTGTGTCTAGACACTGAGTGTGATAAAGGTTTGAAAGAATAGAATCACATTGTTTTCAGATCAAATTTCCTCTTTTTATTCATTTGTTCACCACTCAAGAGTCTCAACTAAGCTTTGCATATTTAGTGTATTATAAGGGGATAGCACCACCTATTATTGAGGTTGCTCAGGACTTCCCATAATAAGACCCTTTTTTCAGTTGTTTATTATTTTGCCAAACTTAAACTGTTTGGGTAGAAATTCCCCACAGTAGGTGTCTCAGGCTGACTTTTTTTGGAAACTATGAGCCAAAATGGTCAGCTGTTTCTGAATATGAGACCAGAGAAAATATGTTGTTTTGCCCATGTTAAAAACTTCTGGTGACCTTTTCTTTGAAATACTCTCGAGCTCTCTCATGCTGTGGAGAAGGGGGTGGGTCGTGTCAGGGATGTGCCTTTTGCTGTTCCCAGGAAAATCTGTTCAAATTTGTTCAAGTTATAAAAGTCACGGTTTGCACATGCTCAGTAGAAACGTCTTCAATTTTAGCAGCTAAAATCTCCAGATTCTCTGCTACACTGAGCATGCTCACGTAGGTCCCTCACAGCTCCTAGTGGTGACCAAACAGCTCAAGTGCCATCCCCACAGAGCGATTGAGTGTGTTGCATCCCCTCACAGCTTATAGGTATGACTGGACTGTGCATGCACTTTTCCTACAGAGTGACTGGACATGCTCCCACCAGCCCATGGCTACAGGATCAAAGCCAGCCTTCCCCTGTAATGGCTGCTGTGGGTTGGGATAGGGCCAGACACCAGAATTCAGAGCAGAAAGTCTGTGTCTCCTGTGCTCTCAATGACCTCCCTCCGCCTCCTCTCCCCCCCCCGCCACCCGCCGGGCACCCAGATAGCGTGGAGGAGGAATTTGTCTCGTTCAAATGTAGAGGAATGTAACACTGCCTGCAGTGACTGAAGAGCATGAGTCTGTACCTCAGGCTAGAATGTCAGTAAGCGGGGCACAAACCCCCAATTGGTTGTGAGCGCTGTACCTAGATTTCACGAACCAATTATCAAGTATAAACTTAATAAGAATTTCCCTTCCCCCACAGGTTAGACAAACACCTGTCCGGGACAGTCTAGATAATACTTAGTCCTGCCTTGAGAGCAGGAGACTGGACTAGATGACCTCTCGAGGTCCGTTCCAGTCCTATGATTCTGTGAAATGGACTGCAGTGCTGCTAGCTGCCACTAGGGGCAACTGGACTCGGCAGAGCCAGCTTGCACATAGAAGACACTGCTGGGGGGAGGGAGAGGGAGCTAGAGGGTTCCTGGCAGCTGCAGTTCCCAGTGTGCCATGAAGGAAGGAGGTGGTGTGCAGGAAACTCCGTGCAAGCTTGGGACTGAGCATCAGGCTGTTTCTCCCTCCGGATCCCTGGGCTCGGGATGCGGGGGAAGGGGGATGGGTGTCTGGGGAAGGGAGGGCCCTGCAGCTGGGCTCTGGGTATCGGGGTGCGGGTAGCTGGTGCCGGGGAGGCCTGCAGGTATCTGGGCCGGGGGTGCCTGCGGCTGGGCTCTTGGGGGGGGTGTATTGGTTGGGGGGGACCCTGCAGGTGGGCTCGGGGCGGGGTGGGGGGAGGTTGTGAGTGTCTGGCCCCCTGGCTGGGCTCTGGGGCAGGGGAAAGGGGGCAGAGAAACAGGAACTGGGTTGTCATAGGGGTTTATTTAACTCTCTACTCCTGTGGGAATTTTTGTGTGTGTCTGTATTGTTACAGACATACTTGCTGACAGGTATTTTGAAATAAATTACCAAAATAATTGAAACTGGCGTGATTATGTAGTGTTATTTTGACAATTAAATTTGCAGAATTTTGAACTTTTTGGTGCAGAAGTTTTAATTTTTTGGTGCAGAATGCCCCCAGGGGTAATCTTTTGCTTATGCCTAGAAATCCTTGCCCCCTGGAGTCCAAGCAGCTTAGAGATAATCGCTTCCTTCTTGTTAAGGGTTTTATCTTCCTCCTGCCATGTTCTCTGAGCTGCAAACTCAGCTGATGGGAAGAATCCACTTGTATGACTTATCTTCATGGGGAAGAGGGCAGAACCGCAAAAATTGTGTGTCCTCTTGTTGGTATGTGGGGAAATTCCAGTTGCAACATCCCACAATAGTTCGTCCGGTATCAATGGCTGTGCAACTTTTATTTGTCCTCTTTGTGTATGTGCATTATGATGTAGTCTTTAATGACACAATAACATTCCATTTTTTCCACATGACCTCTGCCGCATTCAGTACACAGGATGGACCCTGCTCTGGGGTTGAATCAGGGTCACATTAAAAGAAGCTGTTGTCTGTAGGACCTCACTTCATTTGTTGCAAAAGTTGGAAGGTGTTTAGTGAATGAAGCAGGGGCTTGCTGGAAGAGAGAGGACAGTCTCAATGGAGGTGTGCTTTGAACATATACATTGCTATATAATGCTAAGTAGTCTGAAAAAATTGGTCTTAGGTGTCCAGATTGGGCATCCCAAATTAGTGGAAACTTTTGAGGTTAAATATCTGTGTCTCAGCTCCTCTTTTGTAAAATGGAGATGATACTACCCTGTTATCTCACAGGTGTGTTGTGAAAATAAATTGCTTGTGAAACACTCTGATACAGTGATGAGCACCAAAGAAAAATTCATGAGGAAATTAATAATTCAGGCGTCAGAGCAGGGTTTGAATAGCTGCAGTAAATAAGGCCTGGGGCCACACATTGAACAACAAGGGCAAAACACAATATTGAATATCTGCTCATTAAGTGAGCTCCGTCCATCCTGTTCACTGAATGAGGTAGGAGTCCTGTGGAAAAATAGCATGTGATCATGTAATTAAAGACTGTCCCATAATGCATATGCACAAGGGGACTGGATTAAGGTTCCAAAGGCTATCATTTGAATTCTGGCGTTTCCTAACATAGATGTGTTTGACTTGGCAACTTGGAGAATATTCATTAAATGTAGTTTTTATATGTAATTATTATATAGCAATAATAACTGGGGATTTTAATGAGCTGTCCTTACCTGCTGCTGTTCCCCTTCTTATATCCCCATAGGTTATGTGTTTGGAAAGATCAGTGGGTTCAGCATTTTGTCCTAGGCAGTGGTTGCTTTCTGTAATACATGTGATTTCCTAGTAATCTCATTAATTCGAGGGAGCAGCAGTTCCTCTTGACTACATGCATTGTGCCCAGGCATCATATTGTGTGCAGCATTCGTACTGAACAAAGACTCCAAGCCACCCTCTCATGGGGCAGATGAACTCAGCTGAAAGGGTGCCTCATCCATCAGCCCCTGACAAATGTTGCAGGTACATAGTAGGGTTGCCAATTTTGGTTGAGTATATTCCCAGAGATTTCATCCCATGGCATAATCTTTAATTAAAAATTAATCTTTCATTCCTGGAGACTCCAAGACAATCCTGGAGGGTTGGCAACCTTAGTACATAGTGCCTTTTATCAAAGGTCATGAAGCGCTAAAACTGATTTTCAAGGGAGTCCCCTATAGTCTTCTAGAAGTTAGCCCTAACTGGTGGTCTAGAAACAAACAAAAATGAGTGATTGATGTATGAGCCAGTTCAATTCTAGACCCAACTCCTTGCCCCTTAGAAGCTTGTCCCATACCCCTCTCGCTAATCATTGTTGCCACTATGTTGTTTCTTGGTGCTTTCCAAACTTCAGTTTGGCTGGTGGCCTGTAATTTCTCCAGTCCTCAGTGTTGTCTTGTACCTCAGTGGCCTTCTTCCCAGTCTCCCTATGCTTTTCCAACTCTTTCTGGCAATTCTTATCAACTCTCTCTTGATCCTGCTCAAATATCAGTGTGGTAATTGGGATACTGTAGCTGTTCCATTAGACCTGTCAGAGTATAATTCAGCATTTTCTTTCTCTAGTCCCTAGTTAGTGAGTTAAAATTTTGGCATGAATGTCTTAGTTTATACATGACTGTGTGTTTTTTATATATATGGATCATATGAACCACCTACGGAGTGGAAAATAGCAGCCTTATTACACTGCCTTGCAGTTCAGAACAGAACATGAAGAGTAACTTATCCCACTGAAACTACAGAGTTGTTTTTTTTTCATAGCTGGAAAAGTGTACTTAACCAGTCGAAGTTTGGCCAGGATCGTGGACCAACACTCTTGTTGCAAAAAGTAATATATCTGTTCTATTCTACACAGGTTCTTATACCTCACTCACGTCACTGTAGTATATGATCAGCTTCCAGTAACTTGTCTCTCAGCTTCTTGCCAGTGGAAGAATTGTGGGTGCAGGGTAGTACTTTGTTTTTTGGGGGGAGAGTTATTTACTAAGGTCATGTCTACACTACAGAGTTAAGCTGACTTAAGTTTTGTTGACAATCATAAGTCAATTTAATAACATTGGTGGAGCCCTTCCACACAAGGTTCCTTGTTTCAGTTGAGTACGCCCACTGTTGTTGCTCTTACATTGACAGAGAGAGTGTTTCATTGTGGGTAGCTATCCCACTGTACAACTCACCACCCTCTGCTGCTGAGAGCTCTGGGAACAGATTGCGGTGCGTCATGGGGACGTGCTTGCCATCCCATGATGCAGTTCTTTCCGTCTCATCATTCCATGGGCTTTCTACTTCGTTTCACGCTGTTTTTCAACAGCCCTTATAAACTGTGCACCTGCCATCTCTACCTGGCAGCGTGGATCCTGAACTGCTGACCAGAGTGGCTATGAGCATTGTGAACACAACGCAGCTGGTCCTGCAGTATTTCATGAGCTGAGAAACTGAGAGTGAATCAGTGATGCCTGCCCTGCTGTCTGCCATGGAAACAAATAGTTCAAGATTTCTGTTGGCATTCACGAGACACTTTACCACAGTGGAATAACAGTACTCAGCTTGGAAAACAAGTGCTGAGTGGTGGAATTGTACTATGATGCACGTATGGAATGACGAGCAGTGACAGCAGAATTTACGGATGCGCAAAGCCATCTTTCTGGAACTGTGTGTGGAGCTGCGGTGCAAGGATACCAGAATAAGAGCTGCCCTCACTGTGAAAAAGTGACTGGCGATTGCTGTGTGGAAGCTGGCAACTCTCGACTGCTATTGGTCAGTCACAAATCAGTTTGGAGTTGGAAAGTCCACCTTGGGAGCTGTGGTGTTGCAAGTGTGCAGGGCCATTAATCGCCTCCTGCTACAAAGGACTGTGACTCTTGGTAGTGTATAGGAAAAAATTGATGGCTTTGAGGTGATGGGATTCCCTAACTGCGGTGGGGTGGTAGATGGAATGTATATCCCAATTTTGGTCCCCAACCATCTTTGGTTGGAGTACGTCAACTGAAAGGGCTACTTCTCCATGGTCTTGCGGGTGCTGGTAGATCACCTTGGCCATTTCACTGACGTCAGTGCAGGTGGTCCGGGAAGGTGCATGATGCACACATCTTTTGGAACACTGGACTCAATGGAAAGCTGCAGACTGGGACTTCCTTTCTAGACCAGAAGATTCCAATGGGGGATGTGCAAATGCCCATAGTGATCCTTGGAGACCCCGCGTACCCTTTGCTTCTGTGGCTTATGAAACCTTACACCAGGAACCTAGACAGCAGCAGAGAACGCTTCAACAACAGGCTCAGCAGGTGCTGAATGAGCGTTGAATGTGCCTTTGGCCAGTTAAAAGGTCGCTGATGCTATCTTTTTGGCCGTTTAGCCTTCAGTGAGGAAAATATTCTGATAGTCATTGCAGCCAGCTGTACTCTGCATAATATTTACGAATCAAATGGGGAAAGGTTTTCCCAGGGGTGGGCCACTGAGGTTGATCGGCTGGCTGCTGATTTTGAGCAGCCAGATACAAGGGCAATTAGAGGGGCTCAGCAGGAGGCTATTCAAATCAAGGAGGCTTTGAAGGAGCATTTTGACAATGATTCCCAGTAATGTGTCAGTATGTGATGCATTCGACCAGGCAATGTTTACTTGCTGCCATGAATTACCCCTGTAGTGCTTGCTTCTTGAACATTAATTGCAAGGAGCAAATATTCCTACGTACAGCCAATGTATTTCAATGTTAGCTCTGAGCGATGTATGTATATATGTCACAAATAAAGACTCATTTTATTTCAAAGACTCATGTTTAATAACAGGATAAAACATAAAATTTTGGACAAACAGGGGACATGAAAATAAGGAACAGCCTCGCGGTAAGGGCTCTCACAGCTGGGTGTAATTCCAGTTTTCGTTGAAAAACCAGTCCCCAGGCATGGAGTGCATGGGGCACTGTGAGGGACCAGGAACACATGATGAGTACGGTGGGGGATTTTGGGGAGGGCGTGGATCGAAGTTCTGTAGTGGCTGGAAGGGGAGTTGGGCGTGGATTTTCTCTGCTTGCAGGCTAATGAGGACTTCAACATATCTGGAGCTTTATCATCTGCTCCTGCTCCTGTGTCCTCTCCTGGCTATCCAGCTTCAGTCTTTCATGTATTGTCTCCCTCCACGCTCTTGTTTCGTTCTGTGCTGCATCTGTTGACTGCAGCACTTAGCGAAACATATCCTCCTTACTCCTCCTGGATCTGATGGAGGCGCTCCACTGGTGTGGAGGAGTGTGTTCTCAAGGGCACATCTGCAGAAGGCAAAGAAACAATGAACAGAGACAGTATTATGAGTGTGCTCGCAGCCATGAATCACAAAAGTTACACACACCTCTTTCTCACTATCCCTTGGCTAGCACACAGGTCACCGCGAGTCCCAATTATGGGGAGTTCACTGGGGAGAGAGGATGGGCAAGGGGGAAAGGGCAAGAAGGGGCAAAGGGTGATTTGCAAATGGGGTTACTATAAGCGGCTAGGGAGCCTATTCTGACTATTGGTATCCTTTTCCACAGGCTAGGGTAACTGAGCCAAATATCTTACTCCTAATGGTAACCCAGAATGCAGGGATACATCTTCTGCATTTGTGTGGTTTCAGACCGGCTCTATATGCTGCTCACCTGTGTGCCGCTCTGGTCTCTGCAGGAATAATTGCTGTGTGTCACGGCAAAGTTTCCTACAGCGGGGGGAGAAACAAGGCAGCTCTGCTAAGGAACCTTCGGCAGAGGTTTGCAGAATACCTACAGGAAAGCTTCCTGGAGATCTCTGTGGAGGATTCCAGAGACATCCCCATGGACCTTAACAAACTTTTCCACTGTGGCCCCACTGCATAGATGGACAGATTCTGTTGTTAGTTTCTGTCCCTTATCCCTCCTCTGCCATATAAGGAAATACATGAGAGCTCAATCTCCTGTCACTGTGCAGTATCAGAGCAAAATGATCACTTACTGGAGCTCCCCTCTCCTGCATCCTGAACGGCAGAGCCGGAGTGCTGGGACTGGCTAGACCTTTCAAGAGTGGAAAAGAAGTTCTGATTCGTCAGGAGGAGCATTTCAGTGTGTACACCTCCACACTTTTGTCGCCAAATTGTGTAGTGTAGACAAGGCTTAAGTGTATGCACTATGTGTGTGCAAGAGAAGATGAGGTCAAAGAAGTGCCCTTGCACTTGGAGCGGAAGGTAGTGAGGTTTGTAATGATGTTTAGTTTCTGAGGGAATTTGTTCCACAGTCTTGGACATGGGCTTTTCAGTGACCACAGGTAATAGAGTGGCTTTGATTTTAAGTCTCCCATTTCACCAACACAGCGTTTCCTAGCAAAATGCTGGGGAATTGCTTCAAAAAAGTCCCAGAGACTACCCCCTACTAAATAAATAACACCACTTCCTGCAGTGCTTGAGTTTTCTTTTGAGGCCTCCCATCCAAGCAATGACCAGGCCTGGTGCTGGTTCGCGTATAGGGTTAGATGAGCCTGTACCCTACCCCAAGTTTTGCATGGTAAGAAAAAATGTGAATAGCACCAGAGTCCTAGTTCTCTAACACCACATTCTACAGGCCATTACCGTCTGATCCCACTGAGGGTTACCAAAAGAAACTACACCATTTGCTCAAAAAACTCCCTGAAAAAGCACAGGAACCAATCTGCACAGACACACCCCAAGAATCCCGACCAGGGGTATTCTATCTGCCACCCAAGATCCATAAACCTGGAAATCCTGCATTTTATCTGTGGGTCTGTGTCTTGTGCTGCTGCTGCTGCTGGCACTTTCTTTGTCCTCCACTCCAGCAGGTGGCTTTCAGCTGAGAGATTTCCTAGGGGAAGGGGGCTGAAGGAGAAAAAGTTGCGTCTGTATAAGGGAACAGTTTTTTACCAAGTGCTCAGCCTGCAGGTAGCAAACGTGCGGCTGAAGAAGATGATACCGATTGGATTCAAAATCTGTTTTTCGTAATACTTGTCTCCCTTCCAACCTTATCTTGGCTCAAGAAAATATCTTAGAATTGTCAGGTGATCACATACTGAAGACCAAATTTTCAAATCTCACAAACCAAGAGTTCTGGATTTCTGTTAAAGGAGAGTGTGAGCAACTCCATGATGAAGCTGTGGAAGTGTTGCTTCCATTTGCGTCCAGTGATCTCTGTAAATCTGGGTGTTCAACAAGGATTTCTGTGAAAACTAAACGTAGAAATTTAAACTTGGAGAAAGTGCCAGACATAAATCAGTCAGAGATTCAACCAAACACTGTGCCACTGTGCAGTTTGAAGTAGGCCCATTCTTCTCACTCAAATCATACTTCAGCTATGTCTGAACATGCCAATAAATCCATATTTTCAAATTATAGTTTTAAAAACTCAGATTAGATCAGATAATATCATTAAACAAACTATACAGTTGAATAAAATTGTAAAGCTGTCCTAACTCTAGTGCTCTTGAGTCTAGGGTGCTGAGTTGTTAAAACAAAACAAAATCCCTCCCCAGAAACCCAGTATTTGTTTGGGGGGAGCCACCATGTTTTAAAATATTTGTCAGGGAGTTGCAGTACAAACAAATTTGGGAACCACAGATATAAGTAATAAACAGGGAAATTGCAGTTACAACCACACATCAGATAAGAACAAGATCTAAGTTAATGGCAGTTAACTTCCAAACAAATAAAAGTTCACACAGTATAGAGAATTCACCACTGCAGGAAATCAGTGAGCTGGATTTTTTTAAAAGGTCTGGATAATTTTATGACTAATTACATTTGTGGTCATGCATATTAAGATAAGGGTAGTTGAATCTGGTGCTGAACACAGGGGTCAGAAAGAAATCTCCCTCTATGTAAAATAATGCACAGTTGGTTGGATATATGGGTTTTGACTCTGACTTCCTTTTAAGTTTCAGACATAGGGCATAGCCATAGGCAGAGAACATCAAACCTGAAGGGCTGTTGATGCTTCAGTCTGGTATAGTGTCCTGTGTTCCTATGAAAGATGGAGGAGAAAGAATGGTCTTGTAAGACACAGAGCTGGGAAACAGAAATTTGTGTCCTGTTCCCAGCTCTGCCATTGTCTTTCTGTGTGACATTTGGCAAATTACTTAATCTTGAACCTCAGTTTCCCCATCTGTGAAATAGGCTTTACACTTACCTATCTCTGGGATGTTGTGAGGCTAACCTAATGTTTGTAAAGTGCAACAAGACCTTGAGACAGAAGATAATGTGCACGTCTGAAAGTCAAGGTAGGAGAAAGTGAGGTTATAATTACTAATGCTCTGAATGAATGTCCTAACCTGGTTAATGGGGAGATTCAACTAATACTAGTAAGTGTGATGGGATTTTATTAATTCCCTCTTGTAGCTCTTGATATTACAGTCTCTGGCTCTTTTGAGCAAAGGCTGATGGTTGTTGCTAACTGTCTTTGTTTTGTAACAGACACATAGAGAGACTAGAATGAGACAAGATTCATTTCTCCTTGTGACTTGAATGAGAATTTGACCCCATGTCTCCTGGGGTTAAAGGCTAGTGCAGTGATAACCTGTTATCTAGCCTTGTGTATGCTGTGTTGCAGAGATGATGGGTTTGAGCTTTTGGGGCAAGGTATTAGCTATTGACTGAATCATCTCGTGCCATCTAATACATTGGGTGGCATTGGCTTGGACCCTAGAGAAAGATACAAATACAGCTTCTGCACCAGGAAAGGAGTCATGTCTATAAAGGGTTGGTTAAGAGAGAGAGCATCAAAGGGGGAAAATAGTCATTTCAAAATGAAGGGCTTGTAGAAGCAACTCAGGGTTGTGTCTAGCCAGTTCTTTGCAAAGCAAAGGCCATTGTTAATAGATAGTATTATGGCGAATAAAGGTAAAAAATAATTTACAGTTTTCTTGGTATTTAGTTCAGGTAATTTTTTATAATTGTACAATGAGAACACATTGTCCTAATTTTCATATGCAGATTCAATTAGCATTCAGTTAATTAGCCTTTACAAATGAGGATTAACATAATTGCATAACACTAACCTCTCTTAATAACTATAAAGGGTAGGAAGGCTGTTTTTAATAAATTTGGAAGGCTTATATATGTTTTTTAAAATCTGAAATGGCACACACATAAATTAAACCAAATTACACACAAAGGACAGCTATTAGGAATGATGATCAAAGGAAACAAACTATGTACATGGTTTAGAATAGTGCTGGATAGAAATTCACTCTGGTTCTCTTCCTTGCTGTCTGCTGGCCTCCTAGTGTTTCCTCTATGATTATTACTGGGGAGATTGAACCATCCAGGGAGTCATTCCTTAAAAGTGAGCTCTGGCCTTATTATAATTCAAGTGTTGCTAGATCATGTTTTGAAACATATATGATCATTTGGGTGGTAGGCACACAAAACCCATTGGATTTCAATGGGAATTGGTACCTAGTTGCCTTGGGCTCCTTTTAAAAGTCCCAACCCTAAATGCTATTAGTTTCTGTTACCTGATGTAAGTGGATAGCTATATGGATTTTTTCTCTTTATTTGATATGGATATTTAAGTAGTGATGCTCCAGTTAAGAATATCATCATGACACAAAATACAACATATGACTGAGGGACCGAACAGCACATGGGTTTAGTAATGGGATATGGAGCCTTTGGTTTCTAGGTTACAGGTTTGAATCCCGACTATCTTGGTAGTGACCTTTCAGTGGCCTAGGTGAAGAGACTTGGTGTCTGTCCAGTCCCTCATGAACAGGTGTTGGCATCAGATAACACCACAACTGATATTCTCAAGCCAACATTTGAATGGGCATGAAACCCCAGAGATGTTCATTTCAGGCCAGAGTTGGGGCATTTTTTTACTGGGCAATGCAAGGAAGCTTGCACTGCTGTTACTCATGCTTCATATGTTCTGTGGTGAGGGGAATGCTGTTGCTCATGCTTCATGTGTTCTGTGGTGAGGGGAATGCTGTCTCCAGGTCTGTCAAGGTGATACTTTTCATAAACACGTAATAAAATAAATCTGTTCTCTGTTATTCTTAAATTAGAATGCTGCTCATTCAGTGGTGCTTGAGTGACATATCTCCATTACCATGTGGTCCAATACCACTTGTGTTCCCATTTAAGTACCTTGGGCTACCCTATGTTCTAGAAGAAGTTTTTCCTGTAGAAATTATTTTGTTGACTAAATTCTTGAGCTGTGGGCAACGACAGACCTGTATTGCATCCCAGCGCATGTGCTCTCATTAAAACCATTGTACCCTGCCTCTTGTGATCCCAGCAAGGACCCTAGTTAATTTCACAAGTCATATGATCTGTTGTCAAATTGCAGAGCCCCAACATTTTCCAAAGTGGCCGCAGAATTTTGATGCTTCCATTTTTCTGGTAATCAGCTTGAATCACCTTGAGCCCTATCTTTCAGAAGTGCTGAGTCCTCAGGACTCCACTTGAAGTCTGTGAGAACTGAAGGTGCTCAGCACCTCAGAAGAACAGGCCCATGATGTCCCATGCTTAGCATCCAAAAATTGAGAGATACAAAACTAGTGGCCATTTCTGAAAACATTGGATACAGTGACTCCGGACAGAGATGCCTCTGTCCATTCTCAACTGGAGGGGAAGGTCTCTGCAACACAGGTCTTTTGAGAGTCTGGAGAAGTAACCTGGTGAATGCAGTAGTGTGGGGGGGGGAATCCTCCTCTGGGAGAATCCACTTTTAAAAATGGAGACTTGAGTCCACATTGTCTTTTCTGATTTCCCTGATTTATGTGCTGCAGAGCCTGAAATCTTAACATGAAATTGCTTAAGGTAGTTTCTAGTGGCCAAATTCTACTCTCCCTGACAGCTGTAATTCTCATTTCCTTCAGCAGGAGTTCTACCTGGGCTGTGTGTGTCTGAGAGCAGAATTTGGCCCTATGCGTTGTTCGGTACACAGATACATTTGATAACTTACAATCAATCAAAGAGAGGAGAGAATGCAAACATCCTGTGAGGAAGCTGGCACAAACTATGTAAAGAAAAAGCTTTCTGGATTTCAGGCAGTTAAACCACTTCAGCTGCTGTTTCCATGGTGTACCAGTTGCTGCTAAATATGCCTTCCTCAGGAAAGGAATCCTTCAGCTTGCATGCATGTGTTATCTCTTTGATAATGGCCCATCAGCAGGATGGCAGCTAATTGTGAGGGCCAAGTGCAATTTAAAAACCTTTTCCTGAGGTGGTGTTTGTGATCAGTTACATTCTGTAGCCTTTCAGAAAACGAGAAAGGAGAAGTGATTTTTCTAACTTGGAACAGCATAGCTGCCCACTTTTTTACAATTAGAGATTGTGACACATTATTTAAAGTGGTAACTTCAAGGTCAACACTCATGCACTTAGGTATCATTACAAATGGCATAGTCTATGCTACATTTTCCTTCTGATTCCTGAAAAACTATAGGTTTCAGAGTAGCAGCTGTGTTAGTCTGTATTCGCAGAAAGAAAAGGAGTACTTGTGGCACCTTAGAGACTAACAAATTATTTCACTTCCTCCACTCCATCACCCCCCCCCCCCCCCGTTGGTTAAGCTGTAGCAGTAGGTAATGCACTGAGTACGTGACTAGGAGGTAGAGCTCCTAAATTCTAATTTTAGCTCTGCCACTGATACAGTGTGTGGCATTTAGCAAGTCAATTAAAGCTCTCTGCCTCAGTTTCTTTGTAAAACAGCTGCTCAGTGGTTTGTAGATCCTCAATCACGGTATATGTGCAGACTATTATTGCAGTTACAATCCGGGGCTACCCTACAATAATACCTCATAGGGCCAAATGCACCTCAACCGGTGCAAAGAAGTTGCAAATGCACCTCCCTTAACCTGCAAGGCTTGCTGCGCTTCAGGCAGGATTCACTTAAGGGGAAGGACAAGGTGGTGTTTCCACCACACCCCTTTGTTGGGAGTTATGCCAGGGGACATAAGCTTTAGTGTTTATTGGAGCCCTGCCAGTGAAGACTGAATCACTACAAGCTGACAGGGTAATAGAACTCTAGACTTTCCTATATCTTCCATTGTTCTATGTAGTGTAGTTGTGGCAGTGTTGGTCCCAGGATATTAGACGGACAAGGTGGGTGAGGTAATAACTTTTATTGGACCAACTTCTGCTGGCGATGAGAGAGACAAACATTCAAGCAACTCTATCCTGAATGGTCTCTTACAATATGTGCTAAGTACTTATGCTAAACAACCTGTTTCACTTTGCATTTTGCTGTAAGGCTGGAAATTCTTTCCCCAGTCCTGTAGAAGAAGTTAGCTGTAGCTCACGAAAGCTTATGCTCAAATAAATTGGTTAGTCTCTAAGGTGCCACAAGTACTCCTTTTCTTTCTGTGTGGTTTGAAAGCTTGTCTTTCTCACCAACAGAAGTTGGTCCAATAAAAAAGATTACCTCACTCATCTTGTGTCTCAGAAAGATTTTCCTGACATTCAGCCTAAATTGTTCCTTTTAAAATTTCATCTCCTCTCATCATTATGTTTTCTAAAATCTAAAGTCATTATGCTCGCTGATATTTTTACTCTATCTTTCTGTTATATAATTAGAACACAAATAAACACACGATTGCGAAATTGGTGGTAACTCAGTTCCATGGAACAAATCACATGTTAAAAACCCTGCGATTAAAAAAATAAAAAGTTCAACGTGGATTTACTTTAAGAATTCAAAAAACCCTATACAACTGCCTATTAAAAAAGAATTGTATTTAATTTTATCTAAAGTAGAAAAATATTTTTAATTTGCTCTGTTAAATGGGAGAGCCCTTGCCAACTGCCAGATTTTTTGAATTATTTTAGTGCAAAAAAGCAACAACAACAAAAGCACAGATACTGCATTACAGTGTGTTTCATACATTTATGTTGACTATGATTTAATTTTAATTATTTATATTTCATACTGCTCTAGCCAATATTCCATAGTATGTTGTAAAAGGGGTAAAGTCTTCATCTGTGACCTCAATGCACCATTTTGCTAGTGACTCTTTGCTGAGAATGGAGATAGCCCATGGATTATAGAAATGCAGATTAGCAAGGTCATACTGCAGTTACTTTCCCTATCTAAGTGATAAATACAATACCATATAATTTTCTGAATACTATAGTTTTGTCTTAATCATGTTTATTCACTTTTGGGGAAGCACTTTATACCTCCCCTCCTGCTACTCAAATTGTATTTATGTGGTAGGTAACAATTTAGTATAGTAATAAATTTCCTCATCTAAATGGATACCAGTTTTCTTCAAGTATGAGAGTGAAACACAAAAAGTAAAAATTCAAAATAAGTCTGTTAAAATAAAGCTGTTTAATTTTCCTGTTTATCCCCAGTGACTACTTAGCATTAAACTCAAACCAAGCAGGGTTTTTTTATTTGTGAGATAATGTTTTATTGGTGCATTTTTTTTAAACTTTTTTTCCCTTTATTTCTCTTGTGTGCAATGAGTAAATCATATTCCTACTCTCTATTAGTTTCTCCATTTTCTGCATTTCCAAGCACAAACATACAAAGAATTATGAGTCAGGCCCCAAAATCATAAGATTGGCTTAAAATTTTTAAAAAAAATTTTCTTTGGCCTTGTATTTGCATTTTGAGCCTTTAGAGCTCACATTTTCAAGTGTCTTTCTGCAACCTGGAGAACCAGAAAGTTGTGGTGGTGTTGTTTTTTCTTAAATGAAAGCTGAGATTCTCATATAGTAACATTACTCCAGGAGCTGGGATTTAAGAAAAACACCAGAGAATCACGAGTGTTGGTAACCCTGCATTCTAGGATCTCAAATGTTCTGGTAATGCCATATGTAGTCAATGATAATACTGTGGTAACTCTCTTTCTCTTTACTCAGGGATTTTGGGAAAACCATACAAAACTGATCAAGGAGTATGGACCTGTTTGTGGGTAAGCTAGCAATACTCTTTCTTTACTTGGTTCGTTGTTGCTGCTGTTTTCTTGTTGGTTTGCAACTTAGTGACAGTGAACTAATGCCACTTTACTCCTGAATAAAAGCATCCAGATGGAAGTTAACACACTGATGTGCCTAGACTTCACGCCTTTAATTGATTTGCCTTCCCTTTCTTGAGTGTCTCCATATAAAAAACTCCTAATATTGAACATACAGACAATTCTGCTTAGACCTAAGGGCATGGCTACACTTGCAAATGTAGAGCGCTTTGAGTTAAACCAGCCTTCGTAGAGCGCAGCAGGGAAAGCGCTGCAGTCTGTCAACACCGACAGCTGCAAGTGCGCTGACGTGTCCACATTTGCAGCACTTGCAGCGGCATTGGGAGCGGTGCATTGTGGGCAGCTATCCCACAGAGCACCTCTTCCCATTCTGGTGCTGATGAGGTCCAGCACCTCACCATTGCTCCATACTGGGGATAGCCTGGCGCGGGGAGGCATGGTCACTTGGAAAGATTCGCTGAGAGCACTCCACGCCTGGCTGAGCAAACAGGAAGGGGATTTTCAAAATTCCCAGAGAATTTAAAGGGTGGGTCTGACGGTTGGTCACCTGAGGGCAGGGCAGTAGAGTTCCAAGTGATGACCAGAGTGGCTAGAACAGGCATTGTGGGACACTTCTGGAGGCCGATGAGAGTGCATTAACAGACCAGGGCGTCCACACTGCTGCCGCGGTGCTCCAGCGGGGGCGCATCAAACGTTATTCCACTTGCCGAAGTGGATTACCAGGAGCGCTCTAGCTGCGGAGTCAGAGCGCTCTACGTGCCTTGCCAATGTGGACGCGTCGTGAGTTAGAGCGCACTGGGCTGCTTTAATGCGCTCTAACTCGCAAGTGTAGCCAAGCCCTCAGTCTTTCTCAGGCCTTTACAGAGCTACCACCCTTGTAAAATAAGGGTGTTGGAAGCCGCTGCACAAAAGAAAATATATCTCTTCTCTTATGTGAACATTGAACTGATGAGGGGAGGAAGTGCCTTTAAAGTTGCTTTGGTTTACATGCCTGTCACCTATGTGATTCTGAGTTTTCACAATGAGACAATGAAACATTCACCAAAATTTAATTTAATTTAAGAAAAAATCACGTTTGCAAAATACTGTGGATTTGAGTTCAAATCTCTCACTCCATATCTGTACAAAAATATCCATTTTAAAAATATCATGAAGTAAAAAGTAAAAATTGCACACCTCTTTCCCCTGTCCTCCAGCTGTAGTTAACCACTTACTAGTGCTGAGGAGGGACTACACCTCAGGAAGAGTACACAGGGACTCCCCTAAAGTCAATAATTTCCCGTTTCTTTGAATCCCACATTGGTAGTACAAGTTTTGCATTGTTATAATAGTGCTGGAGCTGCACTTTGCCTTCCATTCTTTTCTATCCTAAGTGGAAATAATGACTTCCGGGTTCTCTCTATCCTTGGTATTTCCAATGTGCTTATTACTTTGATATATAAATACAGACCAATAATTACAAAGAAAGCATAGACTCAATAGGGACACTGTTTTTATGTCTCCTTACAACAATCTGTAACCCACTAATTCCCTTTTGTCCTATGACTGCTGAGGTCTCAGTTGCCTACTTCATTTTGAATGGTTTCTTGCAACATGTTTTAACTTCTTATGCTTAACAATCTGTTTCACCTTGTATGTAGCTGTGATGCTCTGATTACCTTTCCGAGATCTGATGAAGAGCTCTGTGGAGATTGAAAACTTGTCTCTCTCACCAGCAGATATTGGTCCAATAAAAGATATTACCTCACCCACCTTATCTGCCTCATATCCCGGAATTAATGTCGCTATAACAACACTGCAAACAAAGAAAGCATAAATAGTCCTGAAAGGTTTTTTTCTTCCCTGTTCCACAGAAGTTCAGAGATGCGTGTGAGTGTGTGTAGATTATAAATATGTTTTGGATGTTGTTCCTGCAGCAAAGCTTTATCAAAGAGCAGTGTTTTATAATTAATCTGAAGACAGGCAAGTTGTGGTTCAGACCTAATGGAGTTCTCACTGCTAAAAAAATACTCCACTCCCTATTTCTGACAATCTAAACCAGGGTCTCTGCAGCTGTGTCATCCCACAACTATGTCTGCAGATAGCAGAGGATGAGGTGGTTTGCAAGATCATAGAATCATAAAATCATAGAAAATTAGGATTGGAAGAGACCTCAGGAGATCATCTAATCCAACCCCCTGCTCAAGGCAGGACCAACACCAACTAAATCATCCCAGCCAGGGCTTTGTCATGCCGGGCCTTAAAAACCTCTAAGGATAGAGATTCTACCACCTCCCTAGGTAACCCATTCCAGTGCTTCACCACCCTCCTAGTGAAATAGTGTTTCCTAATATCCAACCTAAACCTCCCCCACTGCAACTTGAGACCATTGCTCCTTGTTCTGTCATCTGCCACCGCTGAGAATAGCCGAGCTCCATCCTCTTTGGAACCCCCCTTCAGGTAGTTGAAGGCTGCTATCAAATCCCCCCCCACTCTTCTCTTCTGCAGACTAAATAAGCCCAGTTCCCTCAGCCTCTCCTCATAAGCCATGTGCCCCAGCCCTCTGATCAGTTCTGTTGCCCTCCTCTGGACTCTGTCCAATTTGTCCACATCCTTTCTGTAGTGAGGGGCCCAAAACTGGAAGCAATACTCCAGATGTGGCCTCACCAGTGCCAAATAGAGGGGAATAATCACTTCCCTCAACCTGCTGGCAATGCTCCTGCTAATGCAGTACAATATGCTGTTAGCCTTCTTGTAATCCCAGGTCCTTTTCTGGAGAACTGCTGCTTAGCCAGTCTGTCCCCAGCCTGTAGCAGTGCATGGGATTCTTCCGTCTTAAGTGCAGGACTCTGCATTTATCATTGTTGAACCTCATCAGATTTCTTTTGGCCCAATCCTCCAATTTGTCTAGGTCACTTTGGACCCTATCCCTACCCTCCAGCATATCTGCCTCTCCCCCCAGCTTAGTGTCATCTGCGAACTTGCTGAGGGTGCAATCCATCCCATCATCCAGATCATTAATAAAGATGCTGAACAAAACCAACCCCTGGGGCACTCCGCTTGAGACCGGCTGCCAACTAGACATCGAGCCGTTGATCACTACTCATTGAGCCCGACAGTCTATTCAGCTTTCTATCCACCTTATAGTCCATTCATCCAATCTATACTTTTTTAACTTGCTGGCAAGAATACTGTGGGAGACTGTATCAAAATCTTTGCTAAAGTCAAGATTTATCACATCCACTGCTTTCCCCATATCCACAGAGCCAGTTACCTCATCATAGAAGGCAATCAGGTTGGTCAGGCGTGACTTGCCCTTGATGAATCCATGTTGACTCTTCCTGATCACCTTCCTCTCCTTCAAGGGCTTCAAAATGGTTTTCTTGAGGACCTACTCCATGATTTTTCCAGGACTGAGGTGAGGCTGACCGGTCTGTAGTTCCCCAGGTTCTCCTTCTTCCCACTGTATTTGCCTTTTTCCAATTGTCTGGGACCTCCCCCAGTCACCACGAGTTTTCAAAGATAATGGTCAATGGCTCTGCAATCACATCAGCCAATTCCCTCAGCACCCTCGGATGCATTAGAGCTGGACCCAGGAACTTGTGCATGTCCAGCTTTTCTAAATAGTCCTTAACTTGTTCTTTCACCACTGAGGGCTGCTCACCTCCTCCCCATACTGTGTTGCCCAGGACAGCAGTGCAGGAGTTGACCTTGTCTGTGAAGACCGAGGCCAAAAAAGCATTGACTACTTCAGCTTTTTCCACATCATCTGTCGCTAGGTTGCCTCCCCCATTCATTAAAGGTCCCACACTTTCCCTGACCTTTTTCTTGTTGCTAACATACTTGTAGAAACCCTTCTTGTTACCCTTCACATCCCTTGCTAGCTGCTACTCCACTTGTGTTTTGGCCTTCCTGCTTACACCTCTGCATGCTTGAGCAATATTTTTATACTCCTCCCTAGTCATCTGTCCAAGGTTCTACTTCTTGTGGAAGCTTCCTTTTTGTGTTTAAGCTCACCGAATATTTCACTGTTAAGCCAAGCTGGTCACCTGCCTTATTTGCTATTCTTTCTGCACATCAGGATGGCTTGTTCCTGCGCCTTCAGTAAGGCTTCTTTAAAATACAGCCAGCTCTCTTGGACTCCTTTCCCCCTCATATTAGCCTCCCAGGGGATCCTGCCCATCATTTCCCTAAGGGAGTCAAAGTCTGCTTTTCTGAATTCCATGGTCCGTATTTTGCTACTCTCCTTTCTTCCTTTTGTGAGGATCCTGAACTCAACCATCTCATGGTCACTGCTGCCCAGGTTGCCACCCACTTCTACTTCCCCTACCAATATAAGATAGTCCACAGGGCTTTGTAGACTAGGCCAGGACTTAAAACTCACGCTCCGAATTGAATGGGAGGAGAATTCAATTCGCAGAGCAGTGGTGTAATATTGTGTCAGCCTTGTTGTCTGAGGTATTTGCTGTACCAATTGTATCCTTCTTGTGGCAGTCACATTCAACCCTAGGGAAAGTGTCTTGCAGAGATAAAACCAAGAGGTAATGATATCATGGCTGTCAGTGGCTAGATCCTCGACTGAGAGGAAATGATATAGTGTCCTGGCCGGTGAGAAATAGAAAAAGATGTTCATCACCACTGTGGCACTTTGGATTTGTCTGGGGTAGTAATGGACTGAGCATGACTCTGAGGCTTCATATTATTCCAAAGATCTGTAGTCTTGTGCCCTTAAACAATGGTGATGATAGAGCACTGGCATTAGTTCCTCAGTATGTTTTCCGCATTCTAATTAGTATCACATCTGTTTTTTCTAAGTTGATCTAGAGCTCTCTGGTTTTCACTCCTCTGCTTACCCATTCCTTCAGGCATTGGTGATGGCAGGGCAGTGTCAGTAGAACAATGAACTGGTAGCATATGAGTCACACTGTCTCCGAGTGGTCTCTTGTAGATGTTGGAGGATGAGAGAAAGCACTAAGCCTTGTTAGATTGCACATAAGATGATACATAGGTATATATCCTGTCTCTCTGGGGTCTGGCTGATAGGAATGAGTGGATCCAGCACACTGCTGTGCTGTTTACTCCTGCAAGGTCTTGTATAGGTATCTTCAGCTCTGTCTGACTAATGGTGCTGAAGGCTGCAGAGACATCTAGCACTAGCAGCACAGAGGTTTCTTTCCTATATGTGATGATTCTTGGGATATCCAGGACTGTGAGTCACCTTGTTACCAACTCCCTCCCCCCCCCTCCCCAATCTCCAGCATGAAGGAATCTTGCTTGCGCTTAACTGGTGTCAGCTCCCTGACACCACCAACCTATTAGCCACCTAAGCACTCTTCTCTGGGCTATGCCAGCCCTTACTTTGCCTTGCAGGTTAACAATAAGTGTGCCCCAGTCCCGGAGTCCCTTTCAAGCATTCCCCTGTAGTGTTCAGCCCCTTATCCACTGAATACTCACAGAAATACCAGGTCTGCTGTCTCCAAAGGAAGAATGTACACATCTGCTTGAATGACTGAACTCAGGATCAGCACCTTGCTTAGTATCACAGCACTGAGATACATTTACAGTGCAAACCAGAATAAGTTTATTAACAAAGATTCAAGAGTCAAGTGATAATGAGTGAGAATATTGGAAACAAATGGTTACATATCAAACAAAATCATAAAACGCTTTCTAGACACTACATTTAACTAATCGGTTAATCTCCTGTCTAAAGAAGTTTATCTTACCTCCATAGTCCTCTGCAGCATTTCAGCCAAGGTTGGCTGAGATCCTGTTTTCATGAATGTAAATGCACTGTCCATTTACTTTGTGGATGTAGAATAAGGCAGTGTTTTCTTTGCCTTCTGCTTAAAGCCTCAAAATTCATTATCTGTACCCAGAGTCAGTATAACCATCTTTGGTTTGTTTTTCCTGTTTGCAGCTGCCTTGTTGACTTCACATCTCTTCAATAACTTCAAATGTAAATGGTATCCATTAGGTTATCTTACAATGTTTACTTAACATCCCAACAGAGAGACAGGTGAACAAACACTTCTTGTGTGACAGAAGACCTGTTTCTCCATCTAAGAACATATTTTCAGTGTGTGTGTATATATATATATATAATTTTTTACATAGTATCTGTACATACATTTGACAACAATATTAAGGACCAGTGTGGTCTGGCTTTCACTTAAGATCTCACATGACATTCAATTAAATTCAGCAAAGACAAATGTAAGGTGCAACACTTAGGGAAAAAAAACCGAAATACATAAATATAGAATGTGGGATAACTCTCAGGAAGAACTTCCTAACTGTAGAACAGTAGGACAGTGGAACAGACCTCCTAGGAAGGTTGTGGAAGCTCCTTTGCTGGAGGTTTTCAAAAGGAGGCTGGATAGCCATCTGTCTTGGATGGTTTAGACACAACAAATCCTGCATCATGGCGAGGGCTTGACTAGATGACCCTTGTGGTCCCTTCTCAACCTATGATTCTATGATTTTTTGGTGAATCAGAATGCACCTTCCAGAATCAGGACATTCCTGAGACTCCCTTGCCAGTTGTCATTAAGAGGTTCTTGGGTCACACTGTACAAGGCCAAGAGAAGGTTGTTCAATAGCAGGACAGTTTCTGGGCTGTGTCCTAGAGAGAAACCTGATTTGTCAGGGATCCAGGAGATTGGCAGGGAATAAATGCTACTCTTGAAATCTTCCAGGAAAAGGAATCTTTGGGACACTTTTCAGAGTAGCAGCCGTGTTGGTCTGTATCCGCAAAAAGAAAAGGAGGACTTGTGGCACCTTAGAGACTAAAAAATTTATTTGAGCATAAGCTTTCGTGAGCTACAGCTCACTTCATCGGATGCAACTGTTACCATGCTTGATGTAAGTGGTCAATTAGTGGTTCTAGGAAAATGTTTGGGCCTCTTGTGGCTGCCTGTGTGTGTGTGTGTGTGTGTGTACGTGCACACACGTGTATTATTATGATCTACCCAATGCATGAAACTCCTTCCTCATTCCCACAGCTTCTTCTGTTTGAGTCTTACAGTTCTTGTGAATAAAGGTAACAAACGTTATGTGGCAGCTGTGCATGTATGACCAGAATCAAGGCATTTGACCTGATGGCCTTGGAGAAGATCTGGCATTTTGCTCTTTTCAGATTGAAAACAGCTTCCCAATAAGCATGAAGAGCAATGATATGTATTTTCACAGTGGTGAAGTGTGTTGAATACAGATCTTTGGAATGGAAGCCGTTATTCTCCCCTGCCCCCCTCCTAAGGTCACTTGAATAGTCTGAATGATACCATCACAACTGTTTTCTTTCGTATGTGAATTGGTTTCCTTGACAACAGGACGTCAAATCAACTTTTCAGCTTTAATCAAGTCAAAACAATATATCCCTTCCATTCCAAACGGCCTCAAGTCGTAGGGAATTGTTTCAAGCAAGGTTTTCTAGGTCACAATACCATTTTTTTTTTTTTTTGCTCCTGTGTGTAGAACCAAAGGAGAGGTGATGTCATTGTTCCTTTACAGAGAGAGACAATGCAAATAACCTCCAGCGGTGAATGTGTGATGTGAAACTCCTGTCTATTTTCATACAGGGAGGGTCCAGAATGGGCACGAAAGGGAAAACAAACTACTCTTGGGTTCAATACACAAGGAGAGATGCAATGTTCTAGTTCCATTGAAATGAATGGATTCATGCTGCCCACTTCAGTTTTCAAGAGCTAGGATCACCAAATAAAGTGGCTGTTCATGTGTGTATAACTCAGTTTTATCCTGAAATACCACCTACAAAGATGCTTATAATAAATTTGCTGATTTTTCATGCAAAAACAATGACAAACATTCTATTTAGAAATAACATTATTTATGTTGTTGTTCCCCTTCTTCTTACTAGCGAAATAGGATCTTGGTTTCTGTGGGATTTATTGTGTTCTGTAGCTTATTCCTCAGATGAACCCCCATTTTCTAAGTCTTCTACTTATTTTCCTTGCATCCAATTGTCCCATTTCAATTCAAGGATATGACTTCTGGTGGGAAAGAGGTGGCACGAAACTTCAGCCTTAGTGGATGAAGAGAAGTATGGGGAAAATATTACACAGAATCAGAAATGTGTCTAGAACAGTGGTTTTTCAAACGTTTTTTAGCTGAGCCCCCCCTTTGATTTTACAATTTTTGGTTGCGCCTCACCTCCCCCGCCCCCAACCCAGACAAAAAGAGGTGAGTCGGGATGGAGGTGGCGCTCCTTTTCAGAGTTCCACCCTCGGGGGCTGAGGTCTGAGCTACCTGGCATCGCCCCTTGCCCCCCTGAATGTTCCTTCTCGCCCACTCCCCTGGGGGGTGCACCCCAGAGTTTGAAAACCTCCGGTCTAGTAGAATGTTACCAGGTTTTTAGAGGCTATGACTTAATCCTATTTTACATATACGCTCCATGTGCATTTGATTGGACATCGTGATTGCATTATCATTATTTATATGGCACCATAGGTGCACATTGATGGTGCATAGTAGAAGAGCTGTGTCAAAATAAGTAATAGATTTCCTGTCCTGAAGAACATAGCATAGAGAATTACAGAAAAATACAGTACAATATTAGAATGACAGGCGGTAGATACAACTGGCATGAGTCACCTACTAGGGCTTGAACCTACAGTAAACTCCATGTGGGCACAAGGGTCCAGTCAGAATGAAGGACTTACCATGAAGGTTCTAAAGCATTTTTGCAGCAGAATGCACTGTAATTCGTGGTTGCAGTGTTCTTTCTTAATATGCCTCGAGCATGGAACAGCTCCCAGTTAGTGTAGGCCAACCCCAATTCCTTCTCCGTCAATAAAATTCTGAACACCTACCTGCTCTGTGAAGCCTAGCAACTATATATCCTTCTTTGCTCACACCCTTGTGTGCCATGACATTGTGAGCTCTTTGGGGCAGGGCTTTTGTTCTTTGTTTAGCACATTTTAGCTCGTTTTTAGGCTCCAGCTGAACACTTCTGGCTCTGTATAAAGAATCAAGAGCTTTAGCACCAATGATGTGATGTGCAACACAGTGTTGTTCATAATCCCGTTTTGTTGTTTGTTATAAACTTCTTATGAGCAAGTTATCCATCTTCAGCAAAGCAGCTGCAGCAAACTCTGCTGAGCCTAGGACATAAGCCTTCTGGTGTCAGCACAGTACTACAAAATGAGTTCCCAGGGTATGGAAGAAAGCTAGGGGTATCTGCATGGATACTAGAAGCAACTGGGTCGTATCTTTGATGTGAACGGAGCTACATTTTTTTATAAAACATAATTAGTTTATAATTAGTAACTTATACAAATTTTAATGAAATGTCCGGGAAGTAAAACAACAGGCTGGATGTTCTTAAGGAATTTACGGAAATACATGACATCTGATCTGTCTAAAAAAAGACATCATTCATATCTTGTCATTTAGGGGGCTGGATGGCTCAAAGAATTAGCAGTAGAATATCGAGTCAGTCAGTAAGCTGAAATGTGGCTAAGGCTGCATATGATTGTACTTTATACAGCCAGCTAAGAGCTTTTCAGCAGTCTAAGCAGAATGAATTAATACTTTCTTAGTGGCTGTCCACACCAAACATGCCATTGCAAATGGCACTAGTTGACTTTGTTAGCCATTTTTGTAGGTAAACCAAGGATCAAATTGTTGTAGACACTGAACTCTCATTCCAGCTTGTGGTCCCTCTGCATCAGGGATGAGGTACGCTGGTGACTTATTGTGATGAAGGCTTGTGTGGCTATTGCTTATGCTATACCTATTCTGTGGATAAACAGGGGATATATGTTTTCAGGGCTGTCGATCTGGAACTGTGCACAGAAATTATCCTTCCCTCCCCTTCCCCAGAATACCACAATAAAATTTTGGTCCCAGTCAAGTCAATAAGGCCAAGATTTCACCCCCAGTGAACAGTTTTTAGACCTCATCATGTAGTTAGTTTACCCACAGAAATAGTGTATTTATTGTCATTTAATTTTACAAGATTATTTTTATACCTGTTTCTCTGACAATGCCTTATTCTTCCTCATCTGGAAAGGGTAATCCCGAAGTAGGTGTTTCATCATTATTTCTGATAATCAATGCAAAAAAATCACAATTTTCTGAAATAACCTTATCTTGTGTAATTTTTTTCTCCTTTTCTGCTGGTGGTTTTAATGGACTCCATGTAGGCCTCCTATTATTTTTTAAACAAGTCATTTTCCATATTTCATCTAGAGAAAGACATGCCTGGGCAGGAATGGAGAGGGGGGAAAAATCAGTCTTTCTATTTTTGATATACAGCCTTCTTAATCTCTGGTTCACATTTTCCCTGTTAAGGTTTGTTTTGTTAGTCTCCCTTGGGTTGGATTTCCATGTTTTAAAAAGGATTATATGCTTTTTGGCCTGAATAAAATCTTTTACCATTCTGTCGCTTTTTTGCTCTGTTTTGTTGCTTCTGTCTCGCATTGTGATAAGATCCTTTGACTCTACAGGTATGTACACTACACGCTCTGTGGCAGGACTGCAGTGTAGACACTACAGCGGCAGAAGGGGCTCTTTCATCTCTAGAGTAAATACACCCACCCAAGAGGTAGTAAATCAGGTTGATTGAAGAATTCTTCTGTTGACCTAGCTGCACCTACAGTGTGGGTTGGGTCAACCTAATTACATCGCACAGGGTGTGAAATTTGTCATAACCCTGAGCAATGTAGCTAGGTCGACCTGAGTTGTAGGTGTAGACCAAGCCTATGGTGTTCTTAATCAGTCCTAGACCTACTTCTGTGGATTGCAAAGATCTAACTTTTCCCTTTAGACAGTTACTAACTTTGGGTCCTATTCAGCAAAGTACTTGAAGACGTGTCTAACCTGAAGCACCTGAGTAGTTCCACTAAAGTCAATGGGGCAACTCACATGCTTTGAGTTAGGCATATGCTTTAAGTATCTGGCTGAATCAGCGTCATCAAAGGGACAACTTAACAATTGCTTTTCTATCTGAAAAATGTGTAACTCCTACAGCTACAAGTAAACACCTAGTGCAACTGAAAGAAATTGATAGGATGAAAAATATATTTCTCTTTTTCCCCCAGTTGACAATACTTTGTGCATAGACAGCTTGACTGTTGCCCTTTGTAGTCTGTTAGCCAATTTCTTCTATGGTTAAAAAAGATCCTTACAAATATCATCCAAGCAACAGAAAAACATCAATAATTTATCTTTTCTATGTTGAAAACAATATAAACTTTCAGGACCTGACTATGTAAAGAAGCTTTATCAGAAACTGGAATTTGTTAAAATCAGTCAGTTAAAAAAATCAATATAACATTATGCCTTTCCATTTTTAAATAACAATATTCCAGCCTAAAAAGTTTGATGTCACAGAACAATGCTACCTTGTGGTATGACTCCCTACACAGACCCAGGATATCAAAGTTAATTAGATTCAATCATTGCTACTTTTAATGGCTTAATCAAACTATTCCTGAAACAACTTTTATGACTTGTTCATAGCTCTCAGGTGCAAATGCAAAACTCATCTCCACACAGCAACCTATCCCTCTGCAAAAACCCAGATAGCCTTCTCCTCCATTGCAAACGTTGTGCTAATTTTCTTGTAAAGGGCTCAAATACCAAAGTGATTGGAGTGGTATATAAAACCTGGGTTGAAGATAAGCTGATCCTTTAAATTTATCAACTGCCTCTTTTGGTCGTGACGTGACATGTGCCAGTGGGGAGAGATGAGTTGCTCTTGAGTGGCTCCTTTCCTTTCTTTGTGGGAGGTTTTCAGAGGGCAACTTTGTGCAGTTGCTCGTATTCCATGAACACTCTCTATGGTGGGGTAGTGATGGTTCTTGGGTTATCCACCAATGTGAGTCACCTTGTTTCCTCCTGCCTCTAGTGAGAGGAAGCCTTGCCCATGGTGGCTGGAAGTTAGCCCCCTAAAGCCACCCGCCTGTTAGCCAAGCTCTCTCCTCCGGGGTAGGCCAGTCCTGTCTTTGCCTTGCAGGTTAGCAATAGGTAAGCTCTAGTTGCAAGTCCCTTTGCAGTGTGCTCTGTGATACCCAGCCCCTGACACTGGCTACTCACAGATAGGGTGACCAGATAGTAACTGTGGAAAAACGCGACAGGGTGGGGGATAATAGGCGCCTACATAAGAAAAAGTCCCCAAAAATGGGACATCTGGTCACCCTACTCACAGAAATCCCAGCTCTTGTGCATCTAAAGAAGCAGTGTACCGCAGTTTACTAGTTCTACATTAAACCACCGCTCCCGTACAACAAACAGCACTTGTAACAAAACAAAAGAAGGTTTATTTAAGGAAGACTAGAGATTCAATTAGAAACAAGATAGAGTGATGGAAACAAATGGTTACAGTACAATACAAAATCATAAAATGCAAACTAGGGCCTACACATATTAGTTACCTTTCCTATTTAATAAAGTAGGTTTTCCCCCCCAAAGTTCAGTCTGTTCAGTCTGGCTGGTTTACAGAAACCTTGATCCAAATGTTCATGAAAACACCCCTTCCCCCACTCCACAATATATTGCCTCAGCAAATGATCCAGAGTGCCTGTCCCTCCTCTATGTTATACTGAAACAGTCTTGTTTTTGTTCAAAGACAGGGTGATCCCCGGTCTGTTGTAATGTTCCTTTTTACTTCCAAGTGGCTTCGATTGTTTGCAGTTGTCTCCAATGGTTTTTCATTGATAGTATTGGGATGGAGCAAGGCTAGACAACTGAGCCTTGCATCGCATAACCAGCAAGGGTGACAAGTCCCTCCTGCTTCAATGGGCCATCCCCGAGACATTAGCCCCTGGAAACTAACTTTTACTCTAAGACCTGTGACAGGGTCGGGCCAGATGGCTACAGGAGAGTGATAGAAGGCAGATATATTAGCCCCAGGTTAAGCTGGTCCCTTTTCCCTGGGTAAGGTAACAGGGGCAGTTCCAGAACAATCAGGAATTTGCTGGAACCAATTAAGGCAGACAGGTTAATTAGGACACCTGGAGCCAATTAAGAAGCTGCTAGAATCAATTAAGGCAGGCTAATCAGGGCATCTGGTTTAAAAAGGACCTCACTTCAGTCAGTGAGGGGCGCGCAAGGAGCTGGAGCGAGAGGGCGTGGTGCTGGAGGACTGAATAGTACAAACGCTATCTGCCATCAGGAAGAAGGTCCTGTGGTGAGGATACAGAAGGTGTTGGGAGCAGGGCCGGCTCCAGGCACCAGCTTTCCAAGCAGGTGCTTAGGGTGGCAATTAGAATGGGGCAGCAGTCCACGTCCCGTGGTGGCAATTTGGCAGCAGCTCCGCTGCTGTTGTGGTGGCGGCAATTCGGCGGCGACTGCTTGGGGCGGCAAAATTGGTAGAGCCGCCCCTGGTTGGGAGGAGGCCGTGGGGAAGTAGCCCAGGGAGCTGTAGCTGTCACACAGGTGTTATGCAAAACACTATAGACATCTGTGATCCACAGGGCCCTGGGCTGGAACCCGGAGTAGAGGGTGGTCCCGGGTTCCCCCATCCCCCCAACTCCCTATTGGATACAGGAGGAGTTGACCTGGACTGTGGGTCCTACCAGAGGGGAAGGTCCCTGGCCTGTCCCCCACCCACTAGGTGGATCAGCAGAGACTGAGGGGATTGTTCTCCTTCCTTTTCCCCATGCTGGCCAGTGATGAGGTTAGCTGAGTGAACGGCAGGTCTGAGCCACTAGCAAAAGTGGCCAAACTGAGGGCTGCTGTGAATCTCTGAGGCAAGCAAATCCGCCAATAAGTGCAGGAACCCACCAAGGCAGAGGAGGAACTTTGTCACAGACCTTAAAGCATACTTTCAATATAGCTATGTTTTTCCTTAAATATTACCTGTAGATGAATCTCACAATGATTGAGTCTTGATAAGAGATGAGCTTTCTGTAGATACTTTACAATACATGTTATCCCTTCTGGATAAATATCCTTCCAGACATGTGTTTGGTATAATGAGTTTGTCAGGCCTGACATGAGAGTTGTTTGCAAAGGACAGGGGACCCTTTGCCAAGGGGCCTCTGTGTCAGAGGAGTACAATGGGTTTTTTGTCCTGTCTTCCCTCTTATTCAATATGTATTTCAGAGCTCTGGGAGAGCTACTAAACTGATGACACAAGGCCTAATTTTCCACTGCCTTGCATCTGATGCAGTCTTTTGCACCTGTGCAAAGTGAGTATAAAATGCTACCAAATCCAAATGATAGCATTGTGCACTCACTTTGCAAAGGTGTGAATGGATATGCAAGGTGCAAGATCATGGAGAACAGGGCCTGGGGTCTGTGGTGTCTGCAGAATGCTCTTGATGCCCATCTCTACATTTCTGTCTTCTGTGGCCTGTCTCTTGCTGCAGCACCAGTGACTTAGTATTTGCAGACGATCGGGGGCTGGCTGACTAGGTCATGACTGAGGTGTATGTAATACTGTTAGTTTGAGGGAAGCACCCAGGAGAGTTGGTGAGAATTGTACCAGTGCCCTTGACTGAGGGAGTGAGGCTGCAATTTGCAACATAGGTTAGCAGTTTAGGAACCTAGCTAGATCTGGGATGCTCAGGTAGCAGCTGTGGCCAGGAATACTTTTCTTACCATCTGTACATTGTGAGAGATTCGCTTGGCTATGTGGTTCCATGTCTTTATTGCCACAAGGCTAGACTGCTGAGACTGCTTGTTCAGTGGAGTGTCACGCCTAGAGCACCTATAATGCCAATCAGTGCTCCATGGTCTGCGCTGGCTGCCTGTGCATTATTTCAGATGATGCTTTTGACTTATAAGACCCTCAGTGATTTGGATTCTGGTTACCTGAGAAAATTGCCTCTTCTCATTGGGTCGTACCACTGCAGTTGCAAGCAGCAGGTCCGTTCAAGCTGGAGACTTCATAGTTTAAATGACACAGATTCCCAGGAGGGCATTTTCTAAAAGGGGCCCTCAAATCTGCAGTTTGATCCACCAAAGACTGAATTTGTTAATTTTCTTAACAAGCTGTAAGTCCATCTTTTCTCTTTGAGCCTTTGGGGAGGAAGCACTGAGGGTTTTTAGATGGTTACAGTGTATGGTGGTGATGATGATTTTAGCAGGCAAGTGCTATATGAGTTGTAAGGCACTTCATTATGTAGATCTGTGTTACTGACATGGTATGTTTTAATTGCTTTTATACTCTAGCACCCAGAGACATTGATGGAAACTTTATTATAAATCCAGGTAAGGTACATACAGTGTGTAATGAATTATATAAATGTACACAGAGTGAATATCAGTGATCTCGAACCTTTCCAAATGTGTTTTTTGTTATGAATGGAAAATGTGTTTCCCTTAGCTGTGCACAGCAGCAGTTTTCAAATGAGGTGCTTGAATCATCCCCTTCACTATAGGGATGAGGTAGAGGCACTGCGTCCCCTACCGCTTCCCCCTTTTTCCTCTGCGGCTGCAAGAGCAGCTCTGCTAGGAGTTGGCTGTGGTTTGAGCTGCTGTTGTCCCATCCCTGCTCCCGCTGCTCACCAGCTCCCCCACTGGCTGTCTGCTGCATCACAGATAGGGAGGTTGCACTATGAGCCTAGGGAAACACCCAGCAAAGGATGCCCCCACAAACAGCCAACCAGGAGAGGGGGGCAGGGAAAGAGGAGAGAATCTGATGGGTCAGATGATCACAATGGTCCCTTCTGGCCTTGGATTCTATAAACCTATGAGAACCCACAACCAGTTACTGCTCCCCCTGATTCTCTACCCCAGCCCCAGTACAGTTTAGCGCATGCTCCAGCCATTCCCCATCTCTGACACATTCCTTGTGCCAGTGGCTTTGGAGGGAAAGTACAGGAATTAGCTATGCCAACTTCAAGCATGCGGGGGGTGGGGAGTGCTTGCCTGTGGGTGGTTCTGCTCCCTTAGTGCCACCTGGGTGCCATGAAGGGAACAGAACAGTGCTGAGAATCCACCCCTAAGGATTGACTGTGGTCTCTTAACCTTTGGGAAATAACATGTTCCACTCTGAGGGTGAAAAAGCTGCATGCCATTGCTGGATGCATAGTATTTAGGAGAGGAGCTTTCCTTTTGTGCATGTAACACTTTCCCGTTTGTGCCATCGGTCTCAAAAGGTTACACGCTCTTGCATCAACAACCTTGCCATGGTGCGGGCTGTTCTTCATGTTTCTGTTTCTTACAGTGAAAAAAATTGCTTCCCTAGCATCTGCTCTCACTTTGTGTTTTATCCTCTTCAATTTTTATTCCTGCGCTCAGTTTTTATCCATGTTTTTTAATGCCATCCCAAGGTTTTTATACACTTCAATAAATCGCTTCATTGCTTTTGTATTGTTTTGTCATATATAGGTTAATTTTTTCCTCTACCTTATTCGTCCTGGGATCAATTTTATTCCACTACATTTTATTTAGTAGGAAGGGGGAAAGAACATCTCCTTTTTCTTTGTGGGTTTGAGACCATCTTCAAGATTACCCCATTTCTGCAGCTCACTACCTCTCTTCTCACCCCTCCAAATCAACAGTTCTACATTATGGCAAACATCCCTCTAAGGGCTGGGTGCAGTTTGGCCTGGGACAAGGCAAAAACATTCCAGGCATTGGATCAGATGGTTGGTGCCTGCATGGCTGTGTGCACTGCTATTGTAATTCTCTGAGCTTGGCTGGTTTGAGAAGTGAGGAATGAACTGTGAGCTGCCATCACTGAGGCAGGTTGGCCTTTGAATAGGCCACAAGGCATTTAACTATAGTGCTTTAAATTCACATACTACTTTATACCAGTATAACTTCCCTATCTAAACCAGCCCAGAAGATAATGGACCAGATCCTCAGCTGGTGCAAATTGGCGTAGCTCTGTTGAAGTCAAAATATTGGGCCAGATGTTCAGAGTGGGTAATCTAATCTGTGAGCCTCATGGTCTCTCTCATACTCAATCATTGCTCCCCAGGAAAAACATTGGTATATGTGTATCCATGTAAGCCTTTTGGTAGCCTTCATGACTCCTCACCCCACCATCATGCCAAGTGTGCAGAGCTGTTGAATGTATTTCACAACCTCTTAGCTTCTCCTCTTGATTGAACCACTGTGCACATGATCTGCCTGTGGATTTTTAAGGAGGGTCATTCAGATGATTCATTCCAGTCCCCGGACCCAATATCTTCATGCTGCTCCTACCCACTTCCAGTTGTAGAAGAAGTGGAACCCAGCTGATTGTGCTGATGTCTAGCGCTACAAAACTGTACTGTCAGGTTCAAGCTGTCTGTGTAATTGCAAAGTCCCTATCAGCTGAGGAGATCCCAAGTGAGATCAGCATGACGGATAATTGCCTGTGTCTGAAAAATGACACCTCCTCCTGCTTTGTCTCCCTGTGCCATTGTAACCCATGCCCAGACCAGAAAATGAGGTAGCACAGGGAGCAGCGGCACAGGCAAACCCTCCCAAACCCCGTGGGTACAAACTTGGTACAGCTAGCCCACGTTGCTGCTTGTCGCTGTCCTGGTGACACTGCTATTTTTAGCGCGCTAGTGTATGTCTGAGGGAGCTGGGGAATATCACTCCTAGCGCCTTGCATAGACATACCCCCAGATATGATTTTTCCCCCATTCAGTTTTTCATCTCCCCTGTTTATGGTAGCATTGCTCCATTCTCCTGGCTAGTGCCTAGCGGTTATCAAAGGGAGACAGGCGCTGTGGCTGTGTTTTATCATGCCATTGTCTTTTTTCCCCTGTGAATTTGGGGTGGGTTTTCTTGGTATTACTTTTGCTTTCTGCCTCTTCTAAGCATTTATAACCCTTTTATTTTCTGTCTTTGATCCTTCTTGATAGATCAGTATATTTACTTCAGTGACTCTTTGTTCATCATCCGGTTGTTGAGTTTTTGTATAGACACAGTGGGCCAAATGAAATTCTGGTGTCATTCCATTGTCTTCAGTGGAGTTCTGTCAGGGAAGAACTTGTCCCAGTACTTTTTTCTCATATATTTAAAAGGAATCTGGAACATTTTCCATAGGTTTTTAAAATCAGTCTTTTTCTCACTCTTTAGAGCAGGGGTGGGCAAACTTGTTGGCCTGAGGGCCACATCGGGGTTCCAAAACTGTATGGAGGGCCAGGTAGGGAAGGCTGTACCTCCACAAACAGCCTGGCCCCTGCCCCCTATCCGCCCCCTCCCACTTCCTGCCCCCTGACTGACCCCCTCAGAACCCTCCACCCATCCAACCCTCCCTGCTCCTTGTCCCCTGACCGCCCCCTCCTGGGACCCCTCACCCCTAACCACCCCCGACCCCACCCCCTATCCAACCCTCCCTGCTCCCTGTCCCCTGACTTCCCTGACCCCTATCCACCCTCCCACCCCCTGACAGGCTCCCCGGGACTCCCACACCTATCCAACCTCCCCTGTTCCCTGACTGCCCCCCGGACCCTCCTGCCCTTTGTCCAACCCCCCTGTTCCCCGCCCCCTTAACAGGACTGGCAGCCGCGCCGCCCGGCCAGAGCCAGCCACACCACCACACTGCCTGGCAGGAGTTCACAGCCCCACCATCCAGAGCGGGGGCGGCACGGTGAGCTGAGGCTGCAGGGGCAGGGGACAGCAGGGGAGGGGCTAGCCTCCCTAACCGGGAGCTCAAGGGCCGGGCAGGATGGGCCCGCAGGCCGTAGTTTGCCCACCTCTGGTTTAGAGGAACATCTTGGAAGCTCAAAAAGGCAACTGTTGCCTGATAGAAATGTTCTCCCTGTGACATCCAACGTGTGTGTGTGTGTGTGTGCACGCGCGCAGGAGAGGGGAGTTCCCTGAGTTCTGGGCTACTGGAATTTTAGGTGTGTAGTCCCTCTGCCATTTGGTAGGCGGTACGAATAGCTCACATAGGAGCTAGATAAGCAGCGACTGGGAAAATTAATGAAGTACGTTTGTCTGGCAACACGGAGCAGGGAGTCTGTCAGCAGGCTTCAGAAAGGAGACTGACTCCAGAACTCCATTATTCTGACTAACTCAGGTGCCTTAGACATGGACCCCACCGGATGGGCCTGGGCCCAGGAAAAGGGGAAGTAATTCCTGGGCCAAGAGACTCTCAATCATGCTTGAGTGACAAAAATGCAGGCCCAGGATAGCTTGAACATGGCTGGGTCTGCCCAGACACATGCGCTGAGCCAGGATAGGCAGTATTCTAAGGAAGAGAGTTAGCTGCAGGGAGTCAGCTCCAGCAGCTCTAGGAGATGCAGCATCTCTGTTGCCATCCAAGGGAAGGAGAGAATGTATACAAAGAACCCATAGCTGATTGGTCCAGGGGAAGGTGGGTGTCACAGAGCCACTGATGGAGGAGAATGAGTGGACTTCACCACCCTCTAGGACCCAGGGATGCCCCAGGATGAGGGTATATATGTAAATTTATTATAAAATTAGTGATGACCCATGGCTTTGGGCTCAAGTTATTGTTTTATGGTAAGTATGAGGGAGGGCAGGCAAGTGCGTGTGTGTGTTGTGCTGGGAGATGTTTGTGTTGATTTGTGTGGGTGGCAAATGAAGGGGGTGAGCTAAGGTGAGGGGCTCTGTATGTTTGGGGTTATTGCATGTTCTGGTTGTTTTGTGGGTGCTTTTGAAGAACTTGGGCAGTTAGGCCAAGTAATCCACGTGTGCAGTCTCTCTCCTACAACCAATGAAATTGTTGCATGTAGATTAGCTGTAGAGTAAGGGTGGTGATTGGTTGAATTACCTCTGAGATCTAGAACTTTTGGCATAGCATAGCTACATATCTTGCTACTGTATGAGTGTAATTCATAAAGTCAAAATGGCTGAGAACTTAAAAATTAGACAATAACAGGCTGCAATTCCAGTGATGTTTGAACGTAGTGATATTTTAAACAAAAAAAAAGCCCACAAACATGTTTGTAGCTGTTTCCATTGCTTCACACTGACTCAACACACGTAATAGGCTTCCAGTGACACACAGACAGGTAACAATCCTGGAATCTTATTCTATAGATTGTAAAGAAAATAGAGCAATGAAGCATTCTCTTACAAATGATATACAGTGTGATGAGGTGTACCAACCCCACACTGAGCTAACGAGGGTTAATGAGCTGCTGCGGGCCCACTCAATCCCACCCTGCTGTGCCTTCACTGGCTGTCTGGTAATGAAGAGATAGTTAAAAAGGGAGGTAAGGACAGCCCAGTTCCTGGCTGACCAGGGTAGAGAGCAGATCTTCTATCCTTTGCTCCTTGAGGGAAAGGACTAGCCCAGGATCTCTGCAGAGACTGCAGAGTACCAGAGCCCCATCAGAGGAAGGTAGGCCTGTCTCAGGACTGCTGAGTTTGTTTTGGGACCATTTTTCTTTGCTTGTTTATAAAAGGAGTATTGGCCCAGGTTGGGCTGCCTGGGAGGGACCTGAAGGGGGCCTACAAAGATAGTTTCAGGGAACCTCTGCCTTAAATGGGTGTGGGAAGCTGCCTCAAACTGTGTGAACTTCTTGTACCATACTCCAACCTTCCCTGTGGTCTGTCTGAGACCCTAAAGAGCACGCGGTCACACAAAGAATTACACTGAAGCAGTACATTCTATGAAAAAATAGGTCACTCTCAACAGTGCTCCTTCAAACATTACTTTTCCAAACCTACCTTATGTTTTCTTTTGACAGTACATAAAATTACTTAGGGCAACCCCTCAAGTGATCTAAACTGGTGTATGTCTACTGATTTCAGGGAAGCTATTGGTTGAGACTTTGGCCCCCTGTAGTTAGCAACTCCCATATCTAACCAAATCCTTGCAGATTTGGAAGTTTTGGTTTTCAGCACTATTCAGTTCTCTTTTCTAGATTAACACATAGTCTCTCTTATTAAGAAACTAGTGACTCAACTATTTGGTGTTATGCATTGGTAAAACCAGATATTCCTGGCAGTCATTGTTTCGTTGTGCCATTGTTAGCTTATCGTTTCTGTTTCTGTCATGCTTTTTGTCAAAGATTTTACCCATTGTTATTAGTGAGGATGTGACCGCTCATACGTAATCTTGCAATCTTTTCATTCTCTTCTATCAGACACACACAGCTGAATTTCAGTTTCCTTTGTCTTCTGTCTGATGCATTGGAGAGACTCTTTCATAGTTGTGTGTTTTTGTTTGTTTTCTTTTATATAGGGCTTTAAAGTGCAGCACAACACAGATTGGATTGATTCAATACAATTTCCTGGAACCATATACTGCAGCTTTTTATTATTAAAAATATTATTTTTAGCTTTTACAATTTCTCTGAGATAGAAATGTTCTTAATGGTTTTTCTTCTGGGTCTGTGTTGTAGCCCTGCTTTCTTAATGTACCCACATGGTCGAACATTAGCCACTTCTCTAGATAATTTAATCATGTATGCATCTAACATTTTCATTATAAAGAGTTCTGCTAGTGGTTTCATGATGAATGATTATCTAAACTATTAGGATATGACTCTTATTTGGCTTGGTGCATGTTTAATAATGCATTAACAAAACTAAATGATTGTTTATGCATGTGTGTGTATGTATAATATAAATACATAAGAAAAATATACATTATCATAGCCATTAAGGATTTTTAGAAACTGCATTTTTCCTGTGATTCATTTTGTATCCTGTGGGATCCAGATTGTTCCCAGGAACATGGTACGTGCTTGGTATACTATTTCTACCTTGAGATATATATATATTAGAGTTGAGAAAAAGAAAGTGAGCCCTGAGAGTGTTGTGGCATTGAGGACATAGGGGGTGGGAATTGCAGGAATCTAATTAGAAGAACACATCTAAAGGGAATGGATAATCTAAGGCAAAAAAGAAAAAAAGCATCTTTGTTGTTCCTCTTACATCTTGAGAGATCTACATAGGGGGCGAAATCCTGATTCCATTGAAGTTAATGGCAAAACTCCCATTCATTTCAGTGTGACCAAGAGTCCACCTCGAAGATATACACTGGGGAATTACTCATGTGAATAGGATAACTCACCTGAGTGACGTTTTACAAACTCAGGCCCTAGATCTGTATATTATAGGTGGAGCTAGAAGTGTGGCCTATAGTTAAGGTTGTCTGTTATAAGACCCTGCGTTCAGCTGCTTATATCTAAATGTCTTCAGAATAGTAACCATGATAGAGTCATATTTTTTATTTAACAAAACAGGATATGTGTATTTTCTTTGGTATTGACTTCAGCCCTACATGCTTACTCCACTGAAATAACAAATAACGTGGTTACATCCCATGCATTGTTGTTATGTTTCTAATGATTAAAATAGTCTAATGATGAAAAATAGACAGAAGTGGTCCAGAAGTTCACAGTGCTACACCAACATAGCATAAGCAAAGGCAAACAAAACTTCTGTGTATAAAATTGATGATGGTGTGAGCTGTACTATAAATTGTCTCATTGTTTTGAGTTAATATCAATGCATAACAAGAAAGTAGGTGAGTGAAAGGAAGATATGTATTTGTTACTCCCAGATACAGTAAAAGTAAAATGTTGCACTGCCCACCTTTGCTGATAATTTACATGTTTCAGATGAGCTGTCTCCAAAGCAATGGAAGATCTACGCCAAGATTTAAAAAAAACTAGTGATTTTTGAGTACCTCATTTTTGGATGCTTATTTTAAAACACTTTAAAGGGGGCCCACTTTTCAGAGGGTGGGTGCTCAGAATTTTCTGAAAACCATGCCACTTTATGGTATATCAAGTTAGGCACCCCAAAACTGAGGTGCTCAAAATCACTAGTCACTTTTGGAAGGGTTGGCCATGATTAAGGCTACATTTTAGTAACGAGTATTTTTAGTAAAAGTCATGGGCAGGTCACAGACAGTAAACAAAAATTCATGGCCCATGACCTGTCCATGACTTTTACTATATACCACTAACTAAAACTTGGGCCGGGGGTGCTCGAGGGGAGTCGGGGGTGGGCCGGTGGTGCTGGGGGTGTGTGTGGCCCAGGACCCCTGCTGGTGCTGGGGGGCAGCGATGTGCGACCCGGGATCCGTACTGGGGCGGGACGTCAGGAGGCGGGGTGCGACTCAGGACCTGTGCTGGGCAGAGGGGTGGCAGTACGTGGTCCGGGACCCCTGCTGGTGCTGGGGAGGGGGGGGGCGGGTGCACAGCAGCTTGCGACCCTGGGACCCATAGTGGGGAGGGGGGCAGCGGTGCACAGCCCAGGACCCCTGCTGGTGCTGGCGGGGTGGGGGGGGGCCCGCAGGCCAGAGCGTGCGTCTCAGGACCGCTGCTGGTGCTCCGGGGGGGGGGGGGGGGGGGCGGGGAGGAGGAGGAGGGTTGGTGGGGCTGACAGGTTCCTTACCTGGCTCCAGCTGGCATGTTCCTGAAGCTCCTAGGAGGAGGGGCAGCCAGGGGGGCTCTGCGTGCTTCTCCCGCCACAAGCGCCTGCTCTGCAGCTTCCATTGGCTAGGAACCACAGACGATGGGAACTGCCGGGCGGCGGGGGGGGGGTGGTGCCTCCCTCTGGCCCCTCCACCAAGGAGCTGCAAGGGACATGCTGGTGGGAGCCAGGGAGCCCCCCCCCCCACGCCAGGTAAGCGCCGCCTCACACCCCAACCTCTGCCCCAGCTCTGAGCCCCCTCCCACACACCCAAACTATTACTGCTGCTGCTGGCCCAGGGGCTGCCCAGCTTGGGCAGCCCCTGAGTCAGTACCAGCCTCAGCAGAAGTTCGGAGGTCACGGAAAGTCACAGAAGCCATGACCTCCATGACAGGCATGCAGCCTAAGCCATGATATATACAGTGGCACATGTGATTGTGTATAATAGTTCTAGAAATCACATGAGTTACTGATAGCTTTTATTATCCCTTGGTATTTTGTCTTGGTAAAACAATAACAAATGACCAGATGTGCATTTCTGCACTGTGAGGCAGACGGCAAAAGCTACATGAGCATTTCCTATATAATCTGACATCATGAAGTGTTATTTTATTTTAATGATGGGAATGTAACTATTTATTACGCTCATGGTTTTATTATATTCCACCTGTTTGCATACGTTTGGTATATATTTCCATGACAGAGCATTACCTACTGCTATTTGAATCTTCTGAACTTTGCCCAATAACATTTTCCCCACTTGTTTACAAACATTAGATTTTCCTTTCTGGCAGTTTTAGTAATCCTGTTCTGGCATTTGTAGTCTTCACTTTTGCCCCAGAATAACTTCACACTACTAGACTATCTGCTTTTACGCTCCGACCTTCCCCTCTAGCCTGAATGCATGCCCACACACTGTCACTCTCATGCATTCTGGACCACAGAGAAACGTTCCTAACTCTACTGCTTTTCGTTCTGGCCTATTCGAAGAGAATGCTCTAGAACAGAAAACAAGCAGAGCATCTCGGCTTTGTGCGCAGCCACCCTTTCTCGCTTTGGCATCCCATTAACAGCAATTTTCTTTTTGTTGATGTTACATTCCTTGCCTCCATTTATCCCGTATTAAATAGCTATAGCCCTGTCACTGAAATCTGTCTTGCTTTTTACTTTTTCACTGAAATTGCCTACTTGTCTTTCAAGTCCAGCTGTTCATAGCTTCAGACTAGTAATAATGATACACCCTAAGCAGATCCTTTCTCCCCCACTTCAACAAGGAAGAAAAAGCTGCCTATGTTTATCCTGGATAACATTATTGTGTTATCTCCCCAAGCCATCTTGCACCTTTCTTAACTTCACTGATAACAATAGATAACATTGTCAAATATCAAAAACACTCCTACAAATCCAGACAAATGAACAAAGTCTGAATGGCAGTCAAACAAATTTGAAGAAACCTTGAAATCTACCAGTTGTGGCTTTCTTCCAGTATGTCTTGAGAATAGTTACCTAACATTTTGTTTTTCCACCAGCACATGGAAATGGAATATTTTGGGTTTAGACTATGTGCAAGGAGGTCAGATCTGAATAAGGCCATTTGCACTCTGTCCGTCACAATGTCACAGGAAAGCTGGTTCCTGAGTTGTGTGCTGAAACACACGGGGAAACATCTGTCACATCATTCATAGATTCATAGATTCATAGATATTTAGGTCAGAAGGGACCATTATGATCATCTAGTCTGACCTCCTGCACAACGCAGGCCACAGAATTTCACCCACCACTCCTACAAAAAAACCTCACACCTATATCTGTGCTATTGAAGTCCTCAAATTGTAGTTTAAAGACCTCAAGGAGCAGAGAATCCTCCAGCAAGTGACCCGTGCCCCATGCTACAGAGGAAGGCGAAAAACCTCCAGGGCCTCTTCCAATCTGCCCTGGAGGAAAATTCCTTCCCGACCCCAAATATGGCGATCAGCTAAACCCTGAGCATATGGGCAAGATTCATCAGCCAGATACTACAGAAAATTCTTTCCCAGGTAACTTGGATCTTACCCCATCTAAAACCCATCACAGGCCATTGGGCCTATTTACCATGAATATTTAATTACCAAAACCATGTTATCCCATCATACCATCTCCTCCATAAACTTATCGAGTTTAATCTTAAAGCAAGATAGATCTTTTGCCCCCCACTACTTCCCTCGGAAGGCTATTCCAAAACTTCACTCCTCTGATGGTTAGAAACCTTCGTCTAATTTCTAATCTAAATTTCCTAGTGGCCAGTTTATATCCATTTGTTCTTGTGTCCACATTGGTACTGAGTTTAAATAATTCCTCTCCCTCTCTGGTATTTATCCCTCTGATATATTTATAGAGAGCAATCATATCTCCCCTCAGCCTTCTTTTAGTTAGGCTAAACAAGCCAAGCTCCCTGAGTCTCCTTTCATAAGACAAGTTTTCCATTCCTCGGATCATCCTAGTAGCCCTTCTCTGTACCTGTTCCAGTTTGAATTCATCCTTTCATCACATGGAAGTCAGTCAAACATACTGTTTAACAAGTGCAGACAAAACAAACTTCATCCCAACTCAGTGAAAATGTTGCAGTCCACATGTGGATAATAAGACACAGACAAATACAACCAAGCTTGGTGGGAAACGTGACGGGAAAATATTTTAGAAATTTTCTTCTGCCAATCTTGCCAGGTTAAAGTACTACAAGCATTTTCGGTTTTACCCAGCAGAAGCAGTGTATTCTGAAGCAGGGGAGGTGAGCTCGTATCTTGTTAGAGTCATATTGCCATTCATTTTCAGTAATATAATGTAAAGCACAATCCTATGAACAGCTTTCGTTTTGCATTAACGAAATAGAATACTGATACAGCTAATAAACAGTAGTGGTACACGCACACGCGCACACACAGAGATGTAGTAGTGATAATCATTTTAGCCCATTAGACAGTATAAAAATAAACTAAAACACCTTTGGGAAACTGAAGTCCTCCAACTGCAGAACAAGTTCAGTATCAGAACTGCATACTTCCGTACATGATGCTGACCCACCTCTGCAGCTGGGAGAGAAATAGTCCAGTCTCCATGCCCATTCACTTCTGAGCCTCTCTCTTGAGATTGACAACTATGGTGTCAGTTTTGATGGTATTTATGGTATTTATAGAACTTCTCTCCACTTGGATTGACACTGCAACTAATTTTGCATAGGCCACCAAATACCCATCATATAATGCAGTTATATGCAGTCATAATACATAACTGTACTTTTCTTCTCCATTGCACTTTTCATCCATTAAATAAATTAATCCTCTCAGCTCCCCTGTATGTAGGTAAATGTTGTTAATCTCATTTTACAGATGAGTTAACATAGTCATGGAAGGTCCAGTTCTCCAGTTTGTCCGAGCACATGCTTGAATACAGTGGACATGTGGGGAGCAGCACTAGGAAGCAGGTGTAGCCTTTATTCTGAGCTGCTAAGACCCAGCCCACTTTAGAGGTGCATCGGAGTATCTCTAATTTACACCTCTGGCATAAGATCCCTGAAGGGTACCACCATGCCCTCCCCCACAGAATGCTCCCAACAAACCTCTTTCTCTCCTTACTATTACCCATGGAAATCTTACTGTTAAAACACAAGAGCCCTATACTGGGACCTGACAAGACTGGTGCTACTTTAAGAGGAGTACAAAGAATCATAGAAGATTAGGCTTGGAAGAGACCTCAGGAGGTGATCTAGTCCAACCCCCTGCTCAAAGCAGGACCAAATCATCCCAGCCAGGGCTTTGTCAAGCCGGGCCTTAAAAACCTCTAAGGATGGGGATTCCACGAGCTCCCTAGGTAACCCATTCCGGTGCTTCACCACCCTCCTTGTGAAATCGTTTTCCCTAATATCCAACCTAGACCTCTCTGCAACTTGAGACCATTGCTCCTTGTTCTGTCATCTGCCACCACTGAAAATAGCCGAGCTCCATCCTCTTTGGAACCCCCCTTCAGGTAACTGAAGGCTGTTATCAACTCCCCCGTCAGTGCAAGATAACCTCATCCAGTGCAATAAATGCCCCAATAACAATTATGTGATGAAACCAAACAATCACTATGCTCTTGAATGAACTCACGTAGGAAAAATGATAAAAGACAAAAACACCCTATCACCTGTGGTTGCTCAATTTTTTTCCACAAAGTGCTCACTCTATAGCTGATCTCTCAGTCCTCATCCTCAAAGGGAACCTTTCAAAAGACTTTGCTAGACACTAAAAATCATGTACTGAACAGAGACACTGGATTTATGGTTTATTAGAACAATCTGTAACCCACTAACCCCCCATAACCCACTCTATGACTACAGGGGTTTTAAGGGGCCACTTCACCTTGAATGGTCCCATGTTTTAGCATCAGTAGTTAACACCAAGATCGAACAGATAGAATATGTATTTAGCTCTGACACTCTTAGTACCTTTCCCAGATCCGAAGAAGACTTGTTATAGCTCAAAAACTTGTCTCTTTCACCAACAGGAGTTGGTCCAATAAAAGACATTACCTCACTCAGTTTGTCTCGCTAATATCCTGGAACCAACATGTCTACAACAACAGTGCATACCTCTCACTACGTGAAATTTAACTAGTGAGAAGTGAAATTTGCAGGGTTTTTTTGGGGGGGGTGGGGGTGGGGGAAGGAGAACTTAAAACCTCTTTCTGAAAAGAAATGTAGCTCCTCATAAAAAGGAGTTTATGAACAATTTAATCTTATATAGAAGTCATGGTGACCGTGTCTCCTCTTACAACTTCATAGTAGCTTGGATTTCTTCTTGGGGTTGGGAGACCTTTGTGTAACTGGATGACTGGGGAGGGAATACATGGAGGAAAGGGGAAAGACACAGTCGAAGCTAGTGTGTAGGCCAAGACGTGGGTGCATTGGCAGAGCTGTGTTGGAAGTTTCCTTTCCCTGTGCCTGATGCTAACCAGTGCTCTTGATGCCTCATTCAGTAAGTTCACCTGTTTTTAGTAAGTCTATTTTTTAAGGCTACGTCTACACTGCTTACCATTGGTGATGCCATGCAGGGTAGGCGTAGCTACATGCCACAGTGAAAAGTAGCTTGTGTCCAAACTTTGATGTGTAGCTCTACATAGCAGTGAAAGGCTCTGGCTCCCCATTGCTGGAGCCTTTCCCTGCTGTGTCCCCCTGCCAGAGCCTTTCCCTGCTGCTGGCACTACACTGCTAAAAATAGCAGTGTAGACAGGGGAGGCTTTGCGTGGGCATGTAGAGACCCATGTAGGGTACATACTCACTGGGTTTAGGTGTGACTTTACTCACCTGAGCAGTGCCTCACCATCTACACAGCTATGGTACATATGCTAGGGGGGAGAACAGTATATGTACTCTACATGCCACTGTAAGGAGTGTGCAGTGTAGAGTACTACTTAGTACTACTATCCTAAGAAGTAATATGCATTTCTGAACTCTCTAATCTAAGGAATCTTGGCTTCTGAGCTGTTTGCCTCAAGTTCAGAACTTTGTTAACAGAAGAGAACAAAGGTTAAGTCCCTAGGCTGGGACTCGGGAGACTTGGGTTCAATTCCTGACTCTACCACAGACTTCCTATGTGATCTTGGGCAAGTCACTTAGGTGGAGATTTTCAAAGACAAAAATGGTCATTAGGTACCTAAATCCCATTGAAAGTCAATAGAATTGAGATGCTTAACTATTTATACTTCTGAAAGTCTCCCCCTTTGTGTGTGCCTGGATTCCCCATGTGCAAAATAGATAATACTAACCTTTCCCCCACCCTTTTGTCTGTCTTGTCTATTTAGATTGTAAGCTCTTCTGCACAGGGATAGTCTCTTATTATGCTTATGTACAATGTGCTTACTAGCACATTGGTAAGACCCCACTCTCTTTTGAGGCCTCTTGGTGCTAGTATGCTACAAATGATGAGACAAATCAGCAAGGTCTCTCACTCTTCCCCTCCTTTCTTTTCCTCTCAGTCCAGAGTCGCAGCCATCTTTGTGAAGATTGCATCTGGGTTGTGCGGCTGTGAGGCACATCCCATTCAGTCCCATAGACTGTGGGCTTCTCACAGGAGTTGGATGAGGGCAGGACTCATGGCAAATCAATTTGCTGACCTCTGAAATAATTAAGCGAGCAGTATCGACCTTATTTTTAAATGAACGCACATATTTTTCTTTTCCATATTTCTCAGCTTGTTGTGAATGAGCCTCTCTAAAAATAATAGAGGAGGAATGATCTAGGAATGATCTAAGAAAATACACTTTCCTTCTGTATGCTTGCTACTTCTGTTCCTCTTTCTATTTGTTCTCCTTAGCGTGTTCTTTGTTCTCCCCAAGGGAAGGAGAGACATAGTATTTTCTTGTTTAGTTTGGCTCTCCAGATGATCTTCACCTGCTTTACGAGACCACAGCCTAGAAAACAGAGCCTTGTTGTTTATTGCCCAGCAGCATTATTTTTCTTAATGAGAAATGTAATGCGTCTGAAGTGCATGGGCCTGATAACAGATAGAGAGATCAAAGGCTTTTGAGAGTTGATGGCCCAGCTATAATCAGGGTGATTGGAGTGCAGGTGTTTCCCGCACAGATGTTGTGCAGAAAGTGCCCTTTTAGCCATGATACACCATGCACATGTTCCACTCGTCCTGTGAAGTAAGGCAACTTTGAATGGTGGCCATCTTGCTAAAAGAGTGTGTGTTTTCTAATGGCATAGGAGCTATTAGTTAATATGAGGCTATAAGGGACACTAGGAGATGGTCCAATAGAACTAGAATGATCACTGTCTGTGTCACTTTGAATGCAATACTGATGGCACTAGGTGTGATCAGAATTTGTCCTCCAATGTGCCCTAAGACTGAGGTTTTAAGGTCAGTTGGGTGTGCCATGATGTAGTGTGAAAATCCAAATTTGGGTTCTAAAATCAGTACCTGGCAGATGCGGGATCATTGTGAAGTCAGCAGAGAAGAGGTGATGGCATGGCAAGGTGATTCAGAAGCGATCTCCATCTGGTTGATGATCATAATAGTGCTCCAGAAGGATCCATGATCAGCCCTTCCCTGCTGTGGAAAGGTACTGGATTGACAGCCCGAGTAATTGAAATCCTTTATTTATAGAGCAACTGTAGCACAGAGAAGAGTAGTTAAAAATTTACCCAACCCCATTCCCTTCATCAGCTGTGATCCGTAGGACCCTTCTCTGGTGAGAAGGTCGCTGAGTCTCCATTCCATGCTCATTCAGTCCTTGCTCTTTATTCTGAGACTGCTCTCAAAGGGAAGGCAAATGGGATGGTGGTTTTAATGGTGTGTAGATATCTGTTCGCTAGGAGTTGGACTGATATCACCAACTTGTTACATATAGGCTACTGAACAGGGATTGCCAGTAACTGACAACTGCAGGAGAGATGGAGGTGTAGGGTAGGTGCAGCTAGGGTTCTGGAAACCTATGGAGGAGGAGCTCCTCGTGGGCATGGTGCTGTACTTGGAAGGATTTTGGTCTTGTGCGATTAAAAGGTGAGAGGGAGGGCCAAATTGTTCCCCCAATAGGTAGCATTGGTCTAATAGCTAGAATGGGGGACTGGCAATCAGGACACCTAGGCCCTATTCTCCACTCTGACGCTGATTCGCTGAGTGACCTGGAGTATGTACTTTAATCCTTGTGCCTCAGTTTCCCCATCTAAAAATTGGGAATCATCATTCAGCTCTTTGTAAATACTTTGAACCAATAAGGTGCCTCTTATGATAGATGTTATATATTAATGATAGTACTTAGTATTTACATAAAAGTGTATCTTGTGTAAGGGTGGGATAGGGCAGGGATAGCTATTCACTCCTCCGCTTTCCTCCCTTCCCTACTCCACCCACCACATTAATATGCCCTCGATGTGGCTTTCCATCTTCTATTCACACCCTTCAACTCACCATCCCTACCTGGATTGAAAACTGGACCCAACTGCTTCTGTGCTTGCTGGGCTTGACGCCACTCTGCTGCCACATCTGCGGCCCCGTCACTGAAGCCTGCTTCATTATCACACTAGGGAGACTAGAGGGCAGTCTGTGAGACAGCTTAGGCCCTAGCACTGAAGTAAATAGGGAGGAGTTGCAAGCAAAACTGTAAAAATTCCGACCTGTTTGTTTGCAGATAATTCCTGAGGAGAAAAGAAGAGCTCAGTCTGCTGAATAAATTATTGGTTGTAAACTGGCTAGACTCGACCATCTAGAATTGAATTTGAACGACAGGCAAAATAATCCGTGTACTACATTAACTGCAATGTGTTTGTTCATTCATTCTTACAGACCAAACTGCAGCAAGAAATAAGAGTCATAAATGAGTTTTTGTGCTTGCATGTGTCTATGGGAGCCTCTTTAGTTATTAAAATGCTCTGGATACAGATTAACTTCTTTTTCTTAATATATCATTGTTTCACTCCCCTTGAGCTGCACACTGTTTGGGGGAGACAGTGAAAGGTTGCCTGGCTTTTCTGTAATTCTTGTAAGTAAGTCTGTGTTCTCTGTTGAACAGCTGTTGGATAACTTCTTACAGTAGTACTCCTCAGAGGGCAGTATAACTCACATCCCTGCGCTTCCTATAGAAACGGTACCATTTCTCCCATGGGGGAAGCACAGTCCTGTCACAAGCTATGGTAAATTAGGATACTTGGCCTCCCTACCATGACAAGTAATAGATCTTTGTCTTTAAATTGCTGGCCTAAAAATGTGCGGGTTTTACTTATGTTGGGAGGCTCCCATTTAAACAGAAGAGATTATGAAAAGCTGAATGTGGCAAATAAATAGAAATACCACACAAGAGTAAGGTTAACCTGGAGAAACTTAATAAAAGGGAGTATCCTCAATTAACCGTGAATCCATGAGTTTCTTTTCTCTCAAAGTGTTTTGTAAAATATGACAAGAATATGCATTTTTTCCCAATAATAATCCTAAACTAACTATTGCTGTATAATAATATTAGATGAATATAAAGCTATATGGCAGAGGTTAAACGGTTATTTATTTGGAAATAATGGATTATTGTTCAGAAGTTTTTTAACTTAATAGGGTATTTAAGAACAAATACAGGTAGGGAATATCCTCTTGGTTTTGAGAACAAAGCCCTGATCCTATAGAGACTTATGCTCATTCTTGATTTTAACTCTCATCCTTAAAGTTAAGCATGTGCCTGTGTTTTTGCAGGATCAGGATCCACGTGTGTAAAGCAGGAAAGCTCATGTGATCTTCCTTGACCTTCAGGTCCCCTCATCCCTTTTCTTTTCTTTTGAAACATAGGTGATGAGAGTTAGCAGATTATTACTATGACTCTTGGACCTGAGTTTTCCCAAAGTGCTTTCCCATATTCCCACTTTTTTAGTTCCCAGAAAAAGTTAGGAATAACCTTCTAATAAACATACAGATTGGGGAAACAGAAAGGAGACATCAGGGGAGCAGTTATGTTTTGGGGTGAAAGAAAGCAATGATACACTGATCCTCCCTTACAACCATTGTTCTTGAAAACCGGTTGAGAGCACAAAGGCAGCTCTGAACTTTGCATAAAAGCAATTTTAGCCTTTTAGTATTTTTAATCCCTGGGTACATCAGTGGATTTTTTCCATCCATTCCCTCCTATGCCCCTCCCTTCTTTGTAACTGGATTAATCGTTACAAACAATAAGAGAGAATGGCTGGAAACTTCATTGCCAGATGCTAATGACAGCTGTGATTTCAAATAATGAGTCAGTTGAAGAGTACTGCCCCAGAAACAGGGACTCTATTACAAGCATCTATATCCAGTGCAGATACATTAGGTTCAAATAAACATATTATGATTCAAGTTTGTTATGTGTTAAAGTAAATTTGAGCTTTGTGTAAAATACTAGAATTGCATCTCAGGGGACCTCTCTACTAAACAGTACAGGCAACAGAATCGCCAACTACCCCTACTACCTTGCCAATGTGCCTAATCTTTTATCTGGAGAACATCATGTCTAGGAAGGAATGAAAGTTTTCATAGCCATTTGTTCTTTGGTGTGTCTCCAGAGACTTCAGACTATTGGTGGGCAGAAGTGGAGAAATTCATCGTTTTGTCGTGGATAAGAATTCAGACAATTTTTTGTACCTCTGAGGGTTTTATCATCGTGAGATCGGTCTTTCATCATGAGATTTTCAGTACTTCCTAGCTGAAGCGTGGTCTGAAACGCTGTACCAAGTGAGGCCACAAGCATTCTTTGTAAATGCAAATGCCAGGGCTCAGAAGAAAAGTGTGAGTGTTAACAAACATACTTATTCTGTGGTATCTGGTTAGACTGATGCAGATGATGTAGAAACAGGCCTATATTTTTTCTACATCTGAAGCAGATAAAGAATCTCACTTCATTGTCTGAGAAGCCAGAAGGAGCCATTGCATCAGATTCAGGAAACGATAGCTCCCTCCCCAAAGCTATCCAGAGTAAAGAGAAGACAGTGTGGTCTTATTCTTACTTGGAGGCAATACTGTCCTTGTCCCTCCCCACCCCACCTTCCTCTGTCATTTGTTTGTTGTAATGATAAAAACACCTCTGAGGTGGTCTACATCAGCAATGCCATTGTTGTTAGCAGCAGGGGAACTGCACCATTGCCCAGTCAACAGTGACTGAACATGTTTCTGAACATGTTTAGGGTAGAAATGTTCAGTGCAGATACAGCCTAGTGGTGGAAAGGCATTAGATTTAGATTGGACAAAGTTTCTAGTAATTCTTTCTTGTTTGGTTGGGTGCATTTTTTTCTTTTTTTAATCAGTGTTTTCTTCCCATTCTTTTACAGTCTGTCTTTAGTGATAACGTATTGTGTTATGTTATGTTATGCACTGAGTACAGTATATAACAAGCAGCTGTGCGTAAGTAGATGATGGACTGGTTCTTTAATTAGTTCTCAGCAAGTGTTTTAATTGGTGATGACAATGGATAAAATGTTTTTAATTGGTTCCTTTAAATACCAATGAACTTGACAGCTTAATATTTTTAAATATTTCAGAGAGGTGGAGAGATACTGAACTGCCAAAGAGAATGGAAACCTGATATGAGTAATTTACAAAAAATTTATTTTAGCCAACAGAGGCATCTTAGGGAAGGTGGCTGTTCTCCGGCTGGCTGTGGCTGCTAAAATGGTTTTCCACCTCCTTTGTAGATACTACATCGGTCGGCGAATGTACGTGTTGGTGTCCAAGCCAGAGATGATAAAACATATCTTAGTGAAGGACTTCAGCAACTTCACCAACAGAATGGTAAGTTTAGTAGAAAGACTCTACCTCATACTGTAAATTCAACACGTGGGAGGCCACATCCTGCAGTCCTCAGGCAGGCCAAAGCTCACATAGATTTTGATGGGGTTTTCCTGAAAAAGAAGCTTCAGATCTGGCACTGTGTGTTTCAGGAAAACCAGCTTTAGAGAGAAGGATGGATGAACTGCTGAATAAAACTAAAGGAATGCAAATCTGACCACACATGTCAGCTAAATGACTCCATTATTTTTCAGAGCACTTTGAGGGCATGAAGAGAAGGTGTTAAAGAGAGAAATAATTGTTTTTTGGGAAAGGCACTGGACTGAGACTCAGGAGAGCTGGTTAAATTCCCACTCTGCCACTGACTTCTTGTGTCCAGTCACTTAATTTCTCTGTGTCTCAGTTATAAATGGGAATAATACTATTGTGGCATTCCCCAGGGTGCAACCTGAACTGCTGGACTGCTGTGTCCCTTAGCTCTCCAACCTGGGATGCTTTTTACACTGCTTTGCTTGTGAACAGCAAACCCCTCTAAGCTCTGCTCATTCACAACCACCAGCATGTAAAGTCACTCCCAGATGAATACACGCATGTTATGCCCAGCCATCCATGAATTACATACAGGGTGACACCCGCATATCCCTCAGTCCCAGCCTTGGTTCCCAGAAATGTGGGTCTTATACTCTTCAGGACCCTCCTGGACAGTATAAACTCATAGATAGTCCATCATTCCAACAATGGGCAATGAATCTGCACCAGGCTTGTTGACTTAAGTAGAGATTCCCAAGAGCTTCAACCAAAACACACTGGTTTAGATTATTAACTAGAGAAAGACAGATTTTAAGTGATAGATGCAAATAAGTCAGGATTGGTTACAAAAGAAATAAAAGCATAAACATACAAGCTAACTCCGAAACCCTACCAAGGCTAATCGGCTTAAAAGCAAAAGGTTTGTCTCACCATGAGCTGCAATACATTTCACAGGCTGCGTCCCTTTCCAGCCTCGCACCACTTCCCCTCTTTATTCAGTTCTTTGAGAGTCATTGTTCTCATGAGCAGAGAGATGGAAGGAGGAGAAAGGTGGCTACGGACATTTTCCCCCACTTCTTATACCCCAGTTCTTTGTGCCATGCAAATCCTTGCTGGGTCATGGGGCAGGCAGTTCCATTGCATACATGAGCTCCAAACTGTCCTTCAGATGAACTGTAAATTTCTTGTTTACAACTCTCCCCCACTGGAGAATGTCCGATTAAGCCAGTAATGGCTCTTTAGCACTTTGCTGGCATGCTAGGGTATCGTTGTCTCTGAGATACTGGTTTTTGGGCATTGCCCAGAACTACAATGTGTTTCAGTAACAATCATATAGCAAAATCTCATAATTTTACATGCGGTGTTGTCACACACATTTCAACTGGGTAATAATAATCTGCAGATTATGAGTTTTCAAATGATATCTCACAAGGCATACTTCATGCAAAATATATCATATTGTTACAAAAGTGGTGAATGTGGGGTACAGAGTATCATATGAGGTACATGGTGTCACAGTCTCCTTTCCCACACCCTTTGTCTGTCTGCCTTGTCTATTTAAATTTGAATTCTTTGGGACAAGGGCTGTCACTTAAGATGTGTCTGTTCAGGGCTTAGCACAGTGTTGTTTGATATTATGGTAGAGCCCAACTGCGATCAGAGCCCCAAAGAATAAGGATATGTTTAACAAAGACATCTTTGTATGGAATGTTTAATTATTTGTTTCAGATCCAGTTCTAAATATTTTTAAAAAATATTTTAAAATGCTCTTCTTAAGGATTGTTTAGAACAAATAATAAAAAGGAAGCTACAAAGGGATAGCAAACATTTCTGGTATCCAGTAGACATTTTACAGGAAAATATGGCCACGCTTGTTTTTCGGCTTAACCTGTTCCCTTCTTCTTCCTACACATTCACAAGTGCTATAAGCCTGAACCAGGTCTGCTCAAGCCTGTTGAAATATGTTACATGATGGGTGGTCATACTTAATGACCCTTCGAACCGCATAAGATAATCTTCAGAAGTTAGAGAGCCGCGAGACATGCACAACCTGCTCTGCAGGGCAGCACCTGCTGGGGTACAGTCCTGTGCCCTAATACCCTCCTGCCGGGCTAAGGCCCGGAGACACCCCTCCGCCCTCCACAGGGCAGAAGCCCCAAGCTTCCCCCCCGCAGTCTGGTAGGTGGAAAATGGGGGGCCTGGAGGGCTCCAGAAGCCGCACTTTAACTGTTAAAGAACCACATGTGGCTCACAAGCCACGGTTTGGCCATGCCTGTGTTAGATATTCAGGAGGACTGTATGTTCTCAAGGGTGAAATTCCATCTCTGATCTACTATCCATCTCAACTCCCCACTGCTCACTCTTCTTCTCTAATCTGCATGTTTTAATCATTGCCCATGTATACTGCTAGGTTCACCTGTGGACACCCTAACATCTTACTCTTCTATATCTCCTGTAACTTATTTTCTGATTTTCCTATCTACTCCGTGTCTGCCTGTAACTCTTGGCTACACTAGGAGCTCCTGCTGCTGAATGTTTCAAAGGCTGCAGTTCTCCTTGTGGGTAAAAAGTTCTCCCCACACTGTATTTTTATCTGAAAAACCTGCTGCTATTTCTCCCACAACAAGTGACCTGTCTCTTCCTGCCTACAACTTCCCTTCCCCATATTAGTTCCAGACAACTGACAATAATTAGATTCTACCCCATTTTCAGTGTGCAGCCAGTTCCCCGTTGATGATTACCTGGAAATCAGGAAGCATTTTTAGGGGGTTTCATACAGATATTAATTGTGTTTCTAACTAATTGTGTTTCGAATGCATCTGATGAAGTGAGCTGTAGCTCATGAAAGCTTATGCTCAAATAAATTTGTTAGTCTCTAAGGTGCCACAAGTACTCCTTTTCTTTTTGCGAATACAGACTAACACAGCTGCTACTCTGAAACCTTTCTAATTAGAGTCATCCTTGATATTTGAATCCTAAACTTCCCTCCCCTCTCTCAGCTTACTTGTCTGTCTTTCTATCGCCACTTCTCCAACATTGGCAGAATTTGTCTTTAAACCCATCTCTGTAGAAATTCTTATCCATTCTTTAGTTCTCGCCAGTTTGCATTTCCCTTTTTCATGGTCTCTGTAAACATCTATGGTACTCTCTAAACTTATGGAGGTTCAGAACACTGTAAATTTACTCTCTTAGGAACAGGCGCTGACTTTCCAAAGTGCCGGGGGGGGGCGCTCAACCCCCAGCTGTGCCCCAGGCCCTGCACCCACTCCACCCTTCCTCCAAGGCCCCAGCCCGCCCTGCCTCTTCCTGCCTCCGCTCCACCCCACCCCACCTCTTCCTGCTCCTGTTCCACCCCCTCCCCAAAGTGCGGCACTTCCTCACTCCTCCCCCCCCTCTCCCCCAGCTTCCTGCACATTGCAAAACAGCTATGAGAGGCAGGCAGGAGATGTGGGGAGGGAGGAATAGGCACTGATAGGCGGGGCCCACTGGTGGGCAGGCGCTGAGGGGCCTGTGCGGGAGCTGATATGGGGACTGCTGGTGGTGGTTCAGCACCCACCATTTTTTCCCCGTGGGTGCTCCACCCCCGGAGCAGCCACAGAGTGGGCGCCTATGCTCTTAGGACCATACTGTTCCCTGTCTGGCTAGGTACACATATAGCTCCCATCACTATAGTGTCTGAGCAATCTCCTAAGTATTTATGGATTTAGCCTCACAACACCCCAACGTATCACTATTTCCATTCTACAGATGGGGAATTGAGGCACAGATGAAGTGATTTACTCAAGCTCACACAGGAAGCATATGGCAGAGGAGGGAAAGAACGCAGGTCTCCTAAATTCCAGTATCTTACCCACAAGACCATGCTTCCTCTACCCTTTGTCATTATCGCTGGTTTGTTGGATGACTGAATCGAATTGAAAATATCCTTCCTTGGGCTTGCTTCATTTACTTCTGAGCTTTTTATCTACCTGTTCTCCTGCTTGCTCATGCATTTCTAATCTTGGAGGTTTCTATCTCCCACCCTTCACTTTGTCTGCTGTCCACCTTCTTCCATCTATCATTCCTCACAATGTAGGATGGTCAGCCTTCTACTTAGGACATGGCTACACAGGGACATTCAGGAAGATTAATCCAAATTAACTAAAGGAGTGAATTTGAAGCAGATATTTAAACCACATTAAACCTCTGTGTGAATACCCTCATTCACAATCAAAGTGATCTTAATTTTATTTGGCTTAATTCACTTCCAAAGCATCCATACAGGAATTTAATGCAGTTTAGCTAATCTGTTTCAAATTCAGACCTTTAGTTAATTGGGATTAATTTTCCTGCATGTCCCCATGTAAACAAACACTTTACTCATCCACATCTATCTGAAACTGGTTGTTTCTGTCTTACCTATTTCTTCTCGTGGAATTTCACCCAGAAAGCTTCCTTTCCTCTTTAGCTCACGCTTGATTCTCTCAGTGAAGTGTTTTGTGATGCTGTGTATTAAGGATTCTATATAAAAAATAAATAGTATTGAATTGTATGTAAGACAGGTAATTTGAGTTTATTCAAATGTGATTTTGTGTGTGTGAATAATGGTTGCAGAGGGACAAAAGCACTTTCCAAGTAATAGAAGCCTTTTTCTCGTTGCCTGCACAGAGGTTATTTTAAAGCTTTTAAGGGAGTGCTTCTGTTTATACTTTAGAAAATTACTGAAAGCAAGGTCCTTCTCTACTTTATTAACAATTTCTACTTGCTAGTGTAGAATTTAAAATGCAAAAATAATATTACTCTGGGTTATTTTCCCCCTAAATGTTACGCTGATGAAATTTAGAGACTAAAGCATTGGCTTTTGAGTAAGCACTATGCACAAAGCTTTGCTAATGCAGCTCAGTCCTGACATAGAACATTCCTGCTGTTCCAGTCTCAGGCCTCTTGAGCTGAGGCTGTGAGTCTTGTAGTGGTTTTCTGATGCACTTGAACGGAAAGTAGGACAAAATCACCAAGCATTTTTTTCACATGTCACCAAAACCAGGAGGCAAGTCCAACACAGGCGAAATCTTAGTACATTAACCCAGCATACCACAGAGGCAGTGGTGGCTATGACATGTTAACAAAACCTCTCTGTAAGACCTTGTCTACCATTGCAGTGGCATGTAGGATAAGTATAGCAACACACTGCAGTGAAAGGTAGGCTACGCTCACCCTCACTGCAGTGTGTAGCTTTACACATGCCAGTGAACAGCTCCAGCAGCAGCAGGGTAGCAGCAGTGAAATGCTCTGGCAGTGGGAAGCTGACAGAGCCTTCCCCTGCTGCCTTCCTCCACCTGAGCCTTTCCCTGCCGCCAGTCTTTCACTGCAGAGGGAAAGGCTCTGGGAGCAGGACATCTACGCTGCTTAAAAATAGCAGTGTAGATGCGGCAGCTCCCCACTGCCAGAGCCTTTCCCCACTGCAGGGAGCTTTCAGAACCTTTCCCTGCCGCAGGGAGCTGCCAGAACCAGTGAAAGACTCCAGCAGTGGGGAAAGGCTCCAACAGCTCCTTGCTGCCAGAACCTTTCCCTACTGCCTTCCCCTGCCAGAGCCTTTCACTGCCATGTGTAGCTACACACTGCAGTGAGTGTGGATGCAGCCTGCCTTTCACTGCAGCATATAGTAGCATGTAGCCACATATAACACTGATGCCACTATAAAAAAGGCCAAAGTGTTGTTTAAGATTGTGGACATGAAGTCAGTATTTTCTAGGTTGTATTTCCCTCAGTACAGAAGGGTCTCTTGGTGTGGTTCTCCCCCTTGGTTTGACACAGCCTGGCTTTGTTATCCTTCCTGATACAATGCAAAGCTTATTCTTCTTTTCTTTGGTGTTGGCTGGGCTGGAGTTATTCATTGGAATGACAAGGGTGTTTTGAGGACAGATCTCATCATTTTTTAGGGGCACTGGCAATGGATTTAAGTAGTTTAATGTGATATATTTTATTATTATTATTGGTATTATTGAAGCAGTTGGTGCCCCTGTTGTATTAATTTAGATGGACTATATGGGTCAAAGGTGTTAATATAACCCAGTCACTGTCCAACATTAAACAGCATTAAACAAGGTCCGGAATGTGGTATACAAGGTCTTAGCCTGTTTAGTACCATGGCAAACACACCATTACATTTTTAACCTTTTGTTAAAGATACTGAAAATAAGGAAAAACAATTAAAATGTGAAGTATTAAGTAAGGAGTTCTTTTTAACAACATCCCTTGTTCCCTTTCCCTTTAGCTGGAGAAAGTTTTAGAAGGGAAAAAAAACCCTTTGTTTGACAGTTTCTTAGGTGGTATCAAAGATGGCAATAACTGTCCTTTGAGGAAAAGAGAAGAAGTCATTTGAAATGGACTGGAGCTGTTGTTGTTACAGCTGTTTTGTTAAAGTAAGATCCTATTTCATCTCAGGTGGCGTTTGGGATTCAGTTGAACCTGGTAGATCGAGGTGGTGATGTCATCTCTGGCCATCTCTGGCCTGATTTGGTCAGAACATCTCTCAGGGTTAGGATGACAAAGGCCCAAAGTCTTTAAGCATAGGCTTAGCTCTTGAGCCAAGGCTAGGGTAGAGCCCCTGGAGCTGCATTTCCACCAATCCCATCACCCTCGTACTCCACATGAGATAAGGCTGGACTAATAGCTGTAGACAAGGCTGCAGTACAGACCCATGCCCTGTGCCCAGGTCAGTGGGTAGATTTTATCTTCTGAGTTCACCTGCACTTCTGTCACATCAATCCTGATTACTTAGTGTGTATGCAAGCAAAGTGGGTTTGTCCCTATATGAACTGAAGGCGAGCAATATTTATTTTGAGTGCTTGAGTTTCCCTTTGATGATATATGCATCTTCAAGGAAATCTCTTTTGAATGTTGTTGCAAGGAGCATTTTAGGTGTCCCCCCTCCTGCCCCCGGCCTTTCCTCTTGCCCTCTTCATGGTGTTTTTGAATTGCTGATTGGTAATTTTATGCTATGTTTGTTGAAGAAGCCTAGAGTGGCTCTGGCTTCAAACTGCATTGAAGCTCACTGTCAGCATCCACTTTATAACAGGCAACAGCGTATAACAAACTAAACATTATTTTCCTGCAGGGCTGGGGTACTTTTTATTCTTATCCATGTAATCACCAGGCAGGCAGTAATGACCTCATATTTTTCCACATAGACTTGATTACGATGAGTGCTTTGACCTTTTTTTTTTTTAAATTTTGTACTGTTAATGAATACAGTCTTCATCCTTGAAATACACAGTCTTTTCCCTAGATTTATAGCTACAGCAGGAGAGGAAAAAGTGAGAATTAGTGCATAGAACTTGTGCTAAAAAAGTAAGAAATTGATTTTAATTTAGTTTTTTTTTTCATGAAACCTCAGTAAGAATTGTAGCTGGGGACTCTGTTGTTGTAAATGACACCTTCTTCTCACAACCATTACAAGTAATCACTTGGATTGAGTTTTCCTTATAAGAGCACTAACATGGTACTTGAACCTTTATAGCTGCACAGCATTACTGTGTTCTCTGGAAAATGAGGTTATAATGTCTGTTGAATCATTTTAGGCAGGATAATGATGCATAATGCGTTTGGAAATTGTTTTCGGTTTCCACATTGAAAATTTTCTTAGGAATTAATATTTGCAAATCATTAAAGTGTAAGTTTTATAAAGGACGATCAGATTGTTCGTAGTTAGCTGTTAAAAGAGAGATCCAGAGGTTACCTGGTCTATAATTTGAATGACAAATTGTATCCAAGGTACTGCAGGCCAGATCAGTTAGAGAGAATGCAGATTGGTATGCCCTACAGCAAGGGTAAATACTGGATAATTTGTGTTTATCTGACTGCTGGAGCAAACATTCTAAAAGGATTAATGCTGTTACCAAATGGTAAAACTAATGATAGGTCCAATCCAGAAACTCAAATCTGAATCTCTACAAATTTGGGGAAGGTTACAATTGAAGTCAATGAATCCAGATCTACTCTTATAGCTTTGGTTCTGAGTTTGAGCTATAACATTTCCATTCAGATGCCTTTCCCTTTCTATTATGGTTGCTGACAATGAAAAAGCAAGAACAATGATCCTCTTTCCTCCAAGAAGCTCATATAACATGGCAATACCTGCGACTTACAGCCTCATCCCCCCCCACCCAATAATTTCCCCAATTCTTTCATTTTGTATTTGTTTATTCCCCCCGCTCTTCCATGTGTTGAGGGATTTACTCATTTTGTCTATATAAATTAGATTGTAATATCTTTGTATTGGTCTCATCTTTATTCTTTAATCTGTAAAGCTGCAAGCCCACCCATGGCACTATGTAAATAATATATAATCAATAAACCACAAGGGGCCAATTTTCTGCATCATGTTCAGCTGTGTGCCAAGACTGTAGAAGTCTTACAGGATCAGCTGATCTAGTGGCTTTTTGGCCGTATGGGGACAAAACATCACAGGAGCAGCTTTTGCGAGTTCAGTGCTTTCAAACTAGCTCAGGTTGAGTCTCAAGTACCAATTTTGTGCAAGAACCTTGGCTGGTGTAAATCAATATAGTTCCCTTAACTTCCCTAGAGCTACACCAGTTTATGCCAGGTATAATATACCTGTAGCCATAACCCAAATCCAGGTTTAAGTTCTGCTTCCCTAGCCCATCTCTATCAAACACAGTTGTTTATGCTTTGAAAAACAAAATAATTAAAACATCTTTGTGGAGGCTTGTGATTTTAAAAATTAAGAAATTAAATGTTGTTGTCTGTAGTTGTGGGGTGGGACTCATTAAGTGCCAGACAAAAAAGAAAGTGTTTCACCTCCACAATGAGGGGAATAATTAAATGGACTTGTACCACTCGGTAATATTAACTGGAAAATGAATTTAACTGGCTTCTGACAGTGCTAAATTTCCAGGACATACAGCATATTGAAAGTCTTGGCTGGATTCGATTCAGTTTCATCAACAAACAGGGAGCTCCATAGTACAACATGTAGGACCTGATTCAACACTATCTGTGTGAGGAAGAGACATTCTTTTCTAAATTAGACAGTTAATCAAGTTGCCAGAAAAAACTATGTAGCACACGCTACTAATCTCTAACCCCTTCCCTTTCTGTTTACAAATTTTTCCTTCATTGTAGTTGTACATAATGATTAGGACTTGCACTTCCTGTTGGGTCAGCTTCATCATCCATCACATTCTGAGTTTGTTCTGAGTTTGTTCCCAGGTTGTTATTTTTGCAAAATATAATAACCCTAGTTCATAAATGGATGACTTGTGTACTGTGTGAAAGACTGATGCACACATGCACTAGGGCTTGGAAACACTAGTCACAAATATTTTGAAGATGGCTAATACAGTATTTGGAAAATGATTCAAAGGATTAAAACATTGCAGAACAAAACACTTTTTGTTCAACCGGTGAGAACACCATTTCTGTCACCTACCACCCTTCAGCAGGGGGGATGTTTACATAAACTGTAACAACCACATTCCTGAGTGTATTCATATAATTAATTTGCAGTCCTACACCCAGGTTTAGAGGATATTTTTAGACTTATTTATCATAATGTTTTTTGTTAGTTCGGTTCTTGCTTTTCTTTTTCTTTATCCAATTTTCCTTTATGTTAATTCAGACACAAGGAGCTTGAGTGACTCTCATGAAGTTATGGGTTGCTTTGTGTCTCAAAATTAGCTGGGCAGCCGTGATTTTTAATAGATCTGTGCTACCTATTTTGTAGAAAAACTGAAGATCCAGATTGTTCCCCCAGATTTTTCCCTAGACCATGGCTGCCTCACAGCACCATGCCAATTTCACAAAATATGCACCTTCTCATCATGATGTCAGTATGTGGTAATGCTGCATCTCAACCTGAGACAACTTTATCACCATTGACAGCAAGTGATGGCTTGAAACTGCAGCCATTTGTGATGCAGAGTAACTGTGGGATTATTCGCAAAAAGAAAAGGAGTACTTGTGGCACCTTAGAGACTAACCAATTTATTTGAGCATAAGCTTTCGTGAGCTACAGCTCACTTCATCGGATGCATACTGTGGAAATTGCAGAATATCATTATTATATACACAGACACCATGAAACAATACCTCCTCCCACCCCACTCTCCTGCTGGTAATAGCTTATCTAAAGTGATCATCAAGATGGGCCATTTCCAGCACAAATCCAGGTTTTCTCACCCTCCGCCCCCCCACAGACAAACTCACTCTCTTGCTGGTAATAACCCATCCAAAGTGACCACTCTTTTCACAATGTGTATGATAATCAAGGTGGGCCATTTCCTGCAGAAATCCAGGTTCTCTCACCCCCTCACCCCCCTCCAAAAACCACACACACAAACTCACTCTCCTGCTGGTAATAGCCTATCCAAAGTGACCACTCTCCTTACAACATGCATGAAAATCAAGGTGGGCCATTTCCAGCACAAATCCAGGTTTTCTCACCCCCCCCCCCCCCCACACACACAAACTCACTCTCCTGCTGGCAATAGCTCATCCAAACTGACCACTCTCCCCACAATGTGCATAACAATCAAGGTGGGCCACTTCCAGCATAAATCCAAGTTTAACCAGAAGGTCGGGGGGGGGGGGGGTAGGAAAAAACAAGGGGAAATAGGCTACCTTGCATAATGACTTAGCCACTCCCAGTCCCTATTTAAGCCTAAATTAATAGTATCCAATTTGCAAATGAATTCCAATTCAGCAGTTTCTCGCTGGACTCTGGATTTGAAGTTTTTTTGTTGTAAGATAGCGACCTTCATGTCTCTGATTGCGTGACCAGAGAGATTGAAGTGTTCTCCGACTGGCTTATGAATGTTATAATTCTTGACATCTGATTTGTGTCCATTTATTCTTTTACGTAGAGACTGTCCAGTTTGACCAATGTACATGGCAGAGGGGCATTGCTGGCACATGATGGCATATATCACATTGGTGGATGTGCAGGTGAACGAGCCTCTGATAGTGTGGCTGATGTTATTAGGCCCTGTGATGGTGTCCCCTGAATAGATATGTGGGCACAGTTGGCAACGGGCTTTGTTGCAAGGATAGGTTCCTGGGTTAGTGGTTCTGTTGTATGGTATGTGGTTGTTGGTGAGTATTCGCTTCAGGTTGGGGGGCTGTCTGTAGGCAAGGACTGGCCTGTCTCCCAAGATTTGTGAGAGATTATTGTGAGATTATTGTGCCTTGTTGGGGGCAAATTTAAATAAGTAGGAACTCTACTGCATGTAAAGTAGTGATCAGTCTTGCAAAGTGCTGAGTTGTGAGTTGAGATGGGGTGCTCAGTGCCTCCAGAAATTGCTTACCACTTTGCAGCATTGAGTGAAAAAAGCATTTTAGCTTTGAATTTATCAAGATTTACCTTGCGCCCAACTATTTGCTACCCCCACTAGATCATATGTCGTCCTAAAATGTTGGGTTTCAAATCTCTTGCTGACCTAACTCCATTGAAATCAGTGGAGTTATGCCAGCAGAGAATTTGGGTCAATTGTGTAATAGCACTCAGAAACCCCAGTCAAATAATCTGGTATTTGAGGAGTTTTGCCTATATCCCTTCAAGGCAGGTGAACTAGGTTTGTCCTAGCTTTGCGTCTCAAGCCTGTAACCAGATGGGGCTGGGGACAGGACCTTTTTTTTCAGGAATCTCATTGTTGAAACTACTTTCTCTTAGAGTCTGTAACCTGAATCACTTTGTGGCTATTTTCTAGGCTAATTATAAGGCCTTTCTAGTTGGGTCAGTTAATTCTTGACTATTTTTCCACCTCCCTTTTTCAAATAACTTAATTTTTTGGTTACTTTTTTCTTTGCCGATTTTGCTTTGATAAGTTTTTGACAGAATTTTTTGGGCTGTTAAATTCAGTTTGGTTTAACTGCTTTGAAATTGTACTTCATGCCAAATGTTTGCAATGGGCACTTTAGAAAATAATAAAATAAATATTAAATGTGATATTAATTTAATAATAAAATAACTATTAATTTTTCTCTCAGATTGGATGTCACTTCATGCACTCACAGTAAATAGTTACCTGCTTTTCCCCTCCAGTTTAGGGCATTTAACTAAAGCTGTCAAATGATTGCTGCTCTTGGCTGTAAAATAGATCGGACTTTGGCTTGGGATAGCCCTTATAGAAATTCTTGACATATCAGCTGCATCACAACACACCGGATGGTGTCATGGGAGTCAGCTGGACTTCTGTACCCCAGTGAAATGAATGGTTGACTTGTGATTAAGGCACTAGATTGGGACTTAGGATATCTGGGTTCAGTTTTTGGCTCTGCCACCAACTTTCTGTATACCCTTGGGAAAGTTATTTAGGAAACACTTAGTCGCATTAAAGCATTTAAGCGTGTGCTTAAGTCCATTGCTATTCATGAAAGCACTTAAGTGCACACTTAACATTAAGCATGCCCTTAAATTCTATTGACTTTGATGGAACTTTAACACATGCCTAGTTAAGCATGTGCTTAAGCATCCTCCTTGAATAGGGATGCTTTCCTGAATTGGAGCCTCAGACTTTCTGTGCCTCACCCTCACACATGGAACCTACTACTTTCAACAGTCCGCCACAGGCACAGCTATGGTTTGGCATGATATAAGGCACACCTCTTTGAAGAGGCTTTTAATTGGGTGCTCTTTTATTGTCAAGGCAGGTCCTGTGGATATGTTTGCTTAAGATTTTTTTAATTTCTTATGAAGGAGGAGGCCAATATTTGTTACAGCACTGGGTGCCATTTACAAATGGCTAAACAAGAACAACTCATTCATCTTCTGTGAAGCAGAACTAATGGGATAGCATCAGTTTCCAGAGCATGAGGAAACTGGTGGATGTGGGATATGATGGAATGCAAGAAGGAGCCCATTTCATTTTTCTAGGTTGTGCGCCTTCTACAGAATGAAAATGGGCAGTGCTCAGAGATCCAGAAGCTGACTAGTTTTAGATTACAGGTGTGGTAGCCTCAGCAATATGGGACCCTTTTTTCTTTTTTATGGTTGACTGTAAGGAGACTGGATGATTTGTAGGCCTTTATTTTTGAGTCCCCATATCAAAGACAATAGGGTAAACTCTATGGGCCAGACTTTCATGCCTTGACTCATGTTGAGTAGCACCATAAAATGTGAGTGGTCTCTTTGAGTTCAGTAGGACCAGTCATGGAGTAAGTTACTTTTCAACATGAGTAAGGGTATTAGAATCTGGCCCTAAATCTTTTTCTGCTTTATTCAAGTTCTTATACTACTCTCATCAGCTTGGTATCTGGACATCTCTTCCTCTGTAAAGATTATAAAGCTGAAGGAGAAATTAGATAAAGTATAAATTCTTTGCCCTTCACGTACGTGTGTGTGTGTGTAAAACCTATAGTTTGAAAAAACTAAAGGAAACAAGAATATAAATACAATGAGGTACCAAGAAATCATTAGGGTTTGTTTTTTATTTTAAAAGATAAAGCGCTTTCTTTTAGGCTATTATAACTCAGCTGTCGCTGGGTCAATACCTGATCCTAAGTAGATATGGGAACACCAACTGGATTACATACTGTCCAGCACTAACGATAGTGGCTGACAATTAGTGTAAATCTCCCTCTCAGAGGTTGTACAAGGCAATTTAGGAAAGCTGAATGCAGCTGTACGCAATTACACTACTTTTGAAACTAAACCAACCTGTGAAACTTCTGTTCCTGGAAAATGGTCTAAATTAGTCAATTTAAAAAAATGACAACAATGACAACAGCAAACCCACACCTTCATATTTACCTAATTAATAGCGTATTGTGACACAAAGCTGCTTAGATGAGAGGGGGAAAAAGAGAGAGCATAGCACAATAAAGTTCAGAAAGGTGGTTTTACTGCACTGCAGGTGTAGGAAGACACTAATTTGAGCACGCACTCACCTGCATGTGCATGAGCACGCGCACACATGCAAAATGTGAAGGGGAAAGGGAATGGAAGGGAGAGACTGTCTCCCTTCACTGTCTCCCTAGTTCTTTCTTCCCTTCATTTATCTTTCAATCTGGGATTAATTTTTGGACTGTTCTTTATCTACAGATTTTTTCCTGGCCTTTCTTTTGATCCTATGGTATTTTATTTTTAAATGGGTAAGAAAAGCAAGATCAGATTTTTATTAGGCCTCCTCCTCCTTTTCCCAGTTTTGCCTCCTGTTGAAAACTTGCCAATCACTTTTCAAGCCCATATTTAGCTTTTCTGCAACACAAGAGATATCATTAAGGCTTTAAACTAGCTAATGATAGAAATGTGCACTGCTTGGAGGCTTCTGCAATATTAACTACATCCAATTATGTTAGGTAAATGTATGAGTATAGTCAAAACAGGATGAAAGCATATCTTTCTATTCAGGCCAAAAGCAGTCTTCTGAGCCAATCTTTCATCAAATTCACATCGGCTGTTTATTTATTATTTTTGTGGCAATTGATTTTTTTTATTCTTATGTTTATAATTCTCTTTCAGCTCTAAAGACAAATCAGGGTTACACACAGGAAGGAGCTGTCTCTTCCCAGGTCTCTGTTCCTTATTTCAAGAGAACATTTTATTGCTGAGTAAACATGTGAAATCTTAAGCTGCGATAAGATCATAATTTTTTCTGTTTTAAATTCGGAACTGCTTCCTTATCTGATATATAATCTTATTTTGTCTAGCTGTGTTAGAAGTGGCAGTGCTGTGTGGTGGTAGTGGGATATGTAGCAGTTATGGGTTTGCTGTCATTGGCCTTTGATTTCTATTGCTTTTTGTAAAGAGGTCCACCTTGCCCTGCTTATTTGGGGGCAGGCTTCTCTTTTGTGAATATTGCTTTTAGGGGTTTTGTTTTTATTTATTTTTCTGCTGAGTGATAAAAAATTAAAATGCAAGAGGAGGGAGCTGGATTTTCTACAACACAGCACCATATACATTTGGAGATTCATAAACATTTGGAGAGTTTTCCACTGCCTCATTTCTTCTCAGGGAAGATTTATAACTCCTCCTTTCCACTAGACTAAATAACCTGCAGTAAAATGCAAAACTTCGTTTCCACACATGACTCCACACAGTTACTGACTTCTGAAAATATTCTTTGTGAATAGCAGTTTGGTTAATTTGTTTATGATTGTTTCACCCTCTTTTCCACTCATGCCACACCATACACTATGTCATGTCCTTTTACTCTTGCCCTTCTTGGTGCATTCCTCCTAGAAGAGAGGTCTTCTTGATTTGAGCTTGAATTTGCAATAGTTCTTGGTGTGGCAGGTGATACTTTAATTAAGATGGATTCAAAAATCTGACCTGCATTGTGAATATCCTAAGACAGGGGGTGTTTGGATCCAGAGTTTTGTGCAGGCACATTTCTACATTTGAAGTTCTTTCTTAATGATCGAACAGCTACACAGAACTCTGTGAAATCCCCGCCAGAGATGAACGCACTGAACTTCTTTCAGAGATATTTCAAAGTACGGAGAGCTGATCTCTGTGTGCATAGAGTGCAGCCTAGAACCTCACACCCCACAGTTTGTGTAGTTTGGACTGGAAGAATGTTCTAAGTTTTAGGTGTGCAGATGAGCACATGGTTTTTGCTGAAGAACTGGTGTGTATGATGCAGCCACAAGAAACTTTTCAAACTGGTGCTTGTGTGACAGTGTGTCAAGTTTATTTCTGTGCCTCTTTCTCCACTGAGAATTGTGTGAAGGTCAACCACACATTCTGAGTGTGGGTTTGATCTACAGTATAGCCTGTAAATAGGAGTCTTGGTTGCCTTATTTTTTAAATTTGCAGAGGAGATGACAGCAAACTCTTAAGATGCAATTTTTTGAGCAGTTAGTTGCAGTGTATTCAATCAGTGCTTCCCAACCAATGGATACCAGTACTACTCATGCTATCTGTGGATTTCAGACTTTCATGACTGGTACTTCAGACACCTTCTTCACATGTTAATGATAAGTCTCTGTGCCGATCCTCAGGGCATGCTGCTGGCTAAATTTTCATTTAATTGTTTGTGCTCTAACCCCAGGATGTTGGTGCTGCAGTATGGAAAAGAGCAAGAACACATAGTTGAATGAGAGATATCAGACTGGGTCTGTAAACTGGTACAGTTGCCTGAAAACATTTGGAACCACTATATTAGATTCTGCTTAGGACCTATAAGTACAATTACCTGGGGTAGATTGTTCAATGTGTGTTACACGTTCTGTCCATACTGAGATTTACATTCCTATCAAAATCTTTTCTAAAACTACCCATACCTCTGTGGTTTGCACAGCTTGGCTGGCAACTCTGTAACAATAGGCCAGTAGTCTTTCTTTCAGGAGATTTTACCACTTCTGCTTCCACTTCATGGTTCAGCCAGAACTGGGAACTGAAACAGTACAAGAACGTCAGAAAAAAATAAGTTTAATGAACATTTTTGGAATCTGAAAAGTGGTTCTGTACAACTTTGGATAAAAATTCTAGTCACTTTCTGTTCACCTGAACCAGTTAACCCATCCTCACTTAGCAGCACGGATGCTGTACAGTATGGTATAAATGAAATCCTGAAACTGGCACTGCTGCTTCTTGTCTCCACATAAGAATGAGTAATTAGATAATCATGGTGTGACTAATGATTGGCTCAGAGAATGGCTTCTGGCCCAGGTGAAAAGTTGTGCCATTGCCATATATTTGTCTGTGTTCATACATTAATTTCATAGAAGTATAGGCTCGATGGAGAGGCGGGCTTAGAGCATTAGCCTCTTATCTCTGGTGACATACAATAGTTTTAATTCCTACATGGGTCATGAGTGGAAGCTAGTTGAGTGGTCTTATTCTAGTTCCTGGTGGAAATTTATTACAAAGCAAACATATACGGTGTGACGCCATTTGACATGCAAGTCATTTTGGATCAAGGGACACTAGAGCTGGAACAATAGAGCTGTGCATGAGGATCCAGGACTTGGAATAGGGTTAGGTAGAGCTGCTCGTCAGAACTGAGAAAGGTTGCAGAGAACTTGCTGGTGCTGTGGAATACCCTGAGGTATCAGTCCTGCCCTTTGATGAGCACTAAATTCCTGACACTCTGAAAGAGACTTATTCCATAATCCCCTCAGACATCCTGTGCTGTGCCAGAACTCCTTCTACTCTCTTTAACCTGCCACTTTATATTCCATCATTTGTTCCCTCCTCTGTGGTGTTAAACGAGTGCCCCTTACTTCTGTTTCTGTTGGTCTTTGAGCACTGCTGATCACTGCTCATTTCCACTTTGATGCATCTGTTTCTGAAAGCTCATTGACAGCTCTGCATTGCTACCGTTCGGGTTTTCAAACATGCACACACACACGCAGAAGCAGATACACACAGATTGGAAACAGCTGATCCTGGACACAAAAAAAAGGATGTTGATCGATATTAATTATTTACTCCTGCCAGTCTATGGCAGCAGAAATGACTGCAGCAAGTATTATCCATTCTAAAATAAATATGCTTTCTATAGAACCAGGGTCTGTTTCTCTCCCTCTTCCCCTCCACGCCCCCATTTGAAAAAGGACTTGGGGCCATAAGCAGTCAGGACAAGAAGTGTCTCACACTGTTGTGGTCTGGTAGATTAATTGTAGATTTAAGATACAGGAGACTATTTTTCTTTCTTTCCCAGGCAATTGCAAAGGCCAGTTTCACCACTTCCTTTTTCCATTTTCAGTATGCGCATTTAGATGAAGCTAAAACTGCACTCTGGCACTTTAGTGCAGCTTTCCTAAAATAATTCTGAATAATTTGACAGTGGCTCAGAAAAATCCCAGTTTAACCAGTAGAAGCTCTTCCTTTACGTTACTCTAGACCTGTCCCCAGAATTGTTTCATCAAAACTCCCCTTCATTGAAAGTAGAGCTGGTAGCAATGCCTATAGTTAAGATTGCTAACACTTTTCATTATAAGACCAGGTTTTCAGTTGCTGGTGTCTTTGCCAAACTTTAAACGTTCAGGCTGAAATTTTGCATGCCAGGTGTCTGTCTCAGGCTGAATTTGTGTGGGAAGTTTCAGCTAAAACAGTTCAGCCATTTCCAAGAGAAAGGCTTGGTAAAAATATGTTGTTTTGCCCATGTTAAACAAATTCTAGGGACTTTTCTTTGAATAGCTTCTAGTGCCCCTATACTTTGGAGCAGAGGCTTGAACTTTGATGGCGGGGTCAGGGGGAGGTGTCACTGTGCTATTGGGGATGTGCCTTTTGCCATCGCAATGAAAATTTGCCCGAATTCTAAACCTTTGAAAAATCTTAGTTCATAAATGCCGAGGAGGGAAGAACATGTATAGAGAGAAGGGATGATGGAGGCTGGAGCACTGGAGAACACAGTATTGGCAACCCCAGATGTTCAAAAATCATGAGTCAGTAGGATTATGTAAAAAATGATAGATTTGGTGTTCCTTCTATTTGCCCTCTGCTTTTCGAGCCTTTAGGGTGCACTGGGGTCACATTTTGAAGCTTTCTCCACAGCCACGAGGGCTAGAAACTTACTTTTTCTTTAAGAATGAAGCCTGAAATCATCACATATCCACTTGACTCCAGGAGCTGGGGCTTTAAAGAAAATAATAATTATCATGAGACTCATGAAAAAATCATGAGAGTTGGCAGCACTGGGAACAGAAAATGGAGGTAAGAGGGGCAGGAGCTTGGGATGGGAGAGAATAGGAGCCAAAGAAGAGAAGGCAGGAGCTGGGGACAGGGCAGAGGGCAGGGGCCAGGCAGCGGGGAGTAGGAGCTGGGGAGGTTAAGGTCAGAGGAGGGGAAAGAGCCTGGAGCTGAGAAGGGAGGGAAGGAGCAGAAGGGGACAAGGAGAGGCTGGCGTTGGGGATGAGGCAGAAGCGTCTATGATCATTAGAGCACACTCCTCTCTGGAATGTGGAATTGAATGCACTATTCCTGATTCTCACCATTCTTCTGCTATCTAGCAAATAGCTGTGAAACCCACTGGTGAAGTGTGTATCTCCGTCTCCCTCTAGTCACAGGTCCACATAGAAGATAACAGCCTTTTACTGCTACCATTTACTCCATTAGCTCAAGTGATAGAGCAGTGTTTCACAAACAGAATATCCTGACCCACCAGTGGGTCGCAGGAAGGTTCTACATGAGTTGCCATGTCCAGGGCCAGATTAACCCATCCCTGGGGCTTAGCCTCAGCAAACGTATGTTCCTACCAGCTCTCCATGGCAGGGCCAGACCTGAGTGGTGCTGTGCACCAGACTGCAACACATGGAGCTGGGAGCTGGGCCCAGCCTCATGAGACAGTCACAGGAGCCACTACTGTGTGGTGAGTGCCGGCTCGCTCTCCAAAACTGCCCTCCCTCTCCCCCAGGCCTCCCCTCTGCATGGGGCTGGAATTAGGATGTAGTGCTGGCACAGAGGGTACATATTGGTAAATGGTGGATCGTAAAAGAAGACAAAATGCAGGTGGTGGCTCACCTTAGTAAGAAGTTTGGGAATCACTGTAATAGAGGACTGTATGCTGGATCTAAAGGTCCTGACTCTGCTGATGACCCATGTAGGAGATCAGTGTGGTTTCATATGGTGACTATTTTGAAAAGTTCTTCTAAAAATCTAAGAAATTACATTTAAAAACGATGTGAAAGGAACGTTAAAGTTGCAAAGTCAAGAAGAAGTCCTATGGGAAAAGTAGCATGTGATCATGTGTTTCAGGGATCTCAAACTCAAACTCAACTCACCATGCGGGCCATATGAGGACTAGTACATTGGCCCGAGGGCCGCATCACTGAAACCTTTTCATACAAAGATACAAAAGCCCCCACACTGCTCCCGGCCCCACCCCCACTCCAACACTTCCATGAGGTCCCGCCCCTGCTCCGCCTCTTCCCATCCATTCCCCGCCCCCATTCCAACCCCTTCGCCAAAATCCCCACTCCAACTCTGCCCCCTCCCTGCCCCTATTCCAACCCCTACCAAATCCCTGCCCCGGCCCCGCCTCTTTTCCGTCTCCTCCCCTGAGCATGCCGCATCCTCACTCCTCCCCCCTCCCTCCTGGAAAGTCCTAAGCACTGCCAAACAGTTGTTTGGCGGCAGGAAGCACTGGGAGGTAGGCGGAGGAGCCAGGACGTGGTGCGCTTGGGGGGGCACACGGGAGAGCAGGGTGGGGTAGCTTGGCTGCCAGTGGAGTCGGTGCCAGTGGCAGGCTGCAGGAAATAACTCCCTGGGCCGCGTGTTTGAGACCCCTGATGTATATGCACAAGAGGTCCAAAGGCATTGCCTGAATACTGGCATTTCCTGACTTTTGAGTCATTGACTTTGCCACTTTAATATTCTTTTAACATAGCATTTATGGGGTCCTGCTTCTTTTCTTTTATTTTATTTAGCTGTAATGGGAAGAAATATAGGGAATGGTGTATTGCTGATACCAAGGATTCAAAAGTCATGAATAAGACCTTCAGACATAGATTTGGTTTTAAAATTGTAAGATTAACAGTAACAATAATAAATCAAAACTGGCCTTTATGTTGCCTCAGTTATGAGCAGGGTGAAACCTTGTTAAGGGTTGAGTTAAAACCCCACTGAGGTGCGAACTCACCCTTCAGTTAACATAACTAAGCATAACTCCGTCTAAAACTAAACATGTGTTTGAACCAGCCCGGGAGCTTTTAGCTGAGTATTGCATTGGGGGAGAGGAGAAGAGCGATTGTACAGAAACTGAGGTGAGACAAGAATAGGCAGAGTGAGAGAGAGAGAGCCTGAAGAAGTAGCTGAGGAGAGGTTTTGGGTCAAACTGGCAGGCTGAAAAGGGTGCTTTTGGTGGTGTGAGCAGAATAAGCTGCTACCTGCTATTTGATTCCTTCTGGGTTCAGAGACACAGGACTTTGTACATTCTTTGTAAGTAAACAAAATTGCACCAGTGAAATACCTGACTGCCACCAATTTCAGCTCACAGGGCCTCCAACTTTGACTAGCTTCTCTGGCTGAAAGCACCCTTCTCCAGTGTGCATGTAATCATTTCAGGTTAAAAATTCAACCTTCCATGCACACAAAATGTATGTGTGCGTGCACACACAAATGAAAGCCTTTCTGCTGGCTGCTAAGTGACACAGCCACCGATTTCCTTTCTTCACTAGTGGGGTGGGGCAGCCATCATTCTTTCCCTCCCCTATGAGTCTCTTGCCTTCTGCTGCCATCCATGCCCTCCTTACTGTCCGATGCCCCTCTCCCACTTTCCCTTCTGTGCACGCTTACAGTCTCCTGTTCCATGTTTTCCCTCCCTTTCCTCCCACAGGCTCCTATACCCTCAAATTCTCTCTTTCTGCCCAAGTCATCCCTCCTGTTTCCTCTACATTACCTTGTTCACTCACATGGTATGTATAAACTATGATAAAAAACCCATGGCACCAATTCCCAGAACTTGGCTCAGTTGACTCAGACTTGTGGGACTCAGGCTGCGGGTCTAAAAATTGCAGTGTAGCTGTTGGGGCTGAAGGAGCCCGGGCTTTGGGACCTCCCCTCCTTACCTCCCATGGGGTTTCAGAGCTCAGACTGCAGCCCACGCCTGAACATCTACACTGCAATTTTATAGCCCCGTAGCTCGAGCCTGTTGATGCAGGCCAGCCACAACCATATGGCAGGTCTTCTATCACAGTGTAGATGCTCCTGTAGTTTCCTCAGACAGTGCTTAACTGGTGCTTGGGGAAGGGCAGAATGGCTCCTTTCCACTCAGGTTGGCTCCTGCAGGACTTCAGCTGTGCCAGAGTCCACTTGGGCTGCACAGTTCCATGTTCCAGCGTTCACAAGTCATCCCTGAGGTAACAGAATAGTGTCATCAGACCTCTAGACAGGATGCTGAGAGTTGTGTTTATAATTTTACCATCCTTTTCTTTTCTTTAACAGAAGGTGTAATGCAATATATGCTAGATGCTGATAAAATGCAGGAGTTACAGACCCATACAGTAAATGCAGTGTGTATATTTATTATGTGGAATGCCCAGCAATCTCACAAAGATTTACAGTAGCAGTCTAGACAAATTCATTCCTTTTTTCTGATTCATGCAGGAAGTGATCCATTATCCTGGGAAAGCCCTTTGTTATGAGAACAGCAAGGACAACCTCTTCTCAAGTTACCCATTGTATTATTTATATATCAGACTGTTCAGGGATTAATACTCAAAGAAAAGACTGCAGGTGTTTCATTTTAATGGCTGGCGAACATTCCTTATCTGGGATCTCAGTAGATGGGAACCAAAATTCCAAATATCTCTCAGTCTTACTGTATTTTTGTTGGGCTCAAAACTTGGTGTCAGTTTGTCCATAACTTTTATGCCGTATATTTATTATTGTGACAGCCTGCTACACTAGATGTAGCATTATTTTTGCAGGAATTAGCAATTAGGCTAGTGTTAGACAATGTGGATTCAGGGCCTGACTTACCACCATGTTACTCCTGTTTCACGTCATTTAAATCAATGCCATAAAACTGAAGTAAAGCCGTGGTAAAATGAGCCCTCAGAATGCTATAAAATCTAAAGGAATCCTGTTTTGTAAGAATAGAACCAATGAGTTGTTGTGTGGGATCCCATCTGTGATCCACCTAATTTGTGTTTATATCTTTTCAAGAATGCTTAAAATAATAAAATATACGACTGTGTTTTGGCCTTTGTATTCCACAATACTTGCTATTAAAGGGCGACTATGTTCAAGAAACTAACATTGGGTGATATGGTTAATTTATTTAAACAAGGTATTTCCTGGTACTTCTGAGGAGCATCCTGAAGGAGTCCAGTAAAACTGATGTCAGCAGTAGCTTGGTTACTGGTTGTTTGTGCACTGAGACTGTTGAGGTAAAGGAGGGGCCAAAGGGAACATGCCGTCTGTATGCAACGGGGTGCTAGTACTCTGGAAATCATAATTTTTAATTTCTTGGTTTTTTAGCTTGTTTATAGCTTCAGCTGTAATCACTTTTAACAATGAATTTCCTTGCTTAAAACAAACAAACAAACAAACAAAAATCCTTTGATTGTTCGAGCATTCAGATCAGTGCGTGTAAGATTCAAATGAATGAACTGTAGGCTGGTATGCCCATTTCCAACATGTCCAGTGAAGATAACTGCCTTTAGGACTAAGTTCATGACATGTGTGAAGTGTTAAAGACAAGCCAGGCCTGAGTTAAGCACAAAAAAACCTAAATTCCAAATATTGTTTTTACTCACCATTTCTCATATACATAAAGCGTCACTGCCAACTTGAAAAGCACATCCGTCGGAACGTTTTTTATCTGTTGTTATTACAAGGAACTTGCTATAACGAAGAAATGAGAAGGGGGAAATCTTTTTATTTTATCCACACACACAGTTATAGGTACTCGTATAGGCAGAAATGTTTAATTTCTTCCATTTATGTATTTGACAGTCCCTTTGTAGTTACTGCCACTATTTCCCCTGTGTAGTCAGGGCCTGATCCAGAATCACAGACGTTTAAGGCCAGAAGGGACAACATGGATCACCTTGCCTGACCTCCTGTATATTACAGGCCACCACCGCCACCCAGGACCTACACACTAAACTCAACAACCATAATTAGACCAAAGTATCACAGCCCACAGGAGACTAGATTAATATGTGCCACAGGCAGAGAATAGGAGGGTTCCAGGTGCACCAGTGCCTGAGGCCCCCACAATGGCAGGGAAATGATTAAGTGAGGTGTACCCAGATGATCCAAGCAAGTGATGCACTCCACATGCTGCAGAGGAAGGCAGAAACCCCCCAAGATCACTGCCAATCTGACCTGGGGAAAATTCCTTCCTGACCCCACATATTGCAATCAATTAAACCCTGAGCATGTGAGCAAGAACCAGCCAGCCAGTACCTGAGAGAAAGAGAATGCTCGGTGCCACCGCAGAGCCCTGACCCACCCTAACCCAGTGTTCCGTCTCCAGCTGTGACCATCCCTGATGCTTCAGAGGAAGATCATCCCCCGAATGTATTTGGGGAAGAGGGGTTGATAAATCCCTTCCTGACTGCTGCAGGTGGCTGGCTGAAACCCTGAAGCATGAGCTTTTGAGAACATAAGACGTAAAGCAGAAGAGAGCCCCAGGGCTGCTGAGCTCTGTCCCCTACCATCCAAGCAACCCCATCATAAAATCACACTCATAAATTTGTCCATTGAAGTCAGTGGACATTTAAAGTGGACATTTAAAGTTTCTGCATTTAAAGTTAAGAATAGTTTTTAATGCTTTATTGTATTGGGATCCTTAGTCAGTTTCCTTAGCAGTTGGTAATAGCGACCATAATGTAATTACATTTAACATCCCTGTGTGTTGGGGGGAGGGAAATACCAAAGAAACCCACCATAGTAGCATTTAACTTCAAAAAGGGGAACTACACAAAAATGAGGAGGCTAGTTAAATGGAAATTAAAAGGAACAGCCACAAGTGAAATGCCAGCAAGTTTCATGGAAACTTTTAAAAACCACCATAGTGGAGGCTCAAATTATATGTATGTCCCAAATAATTTAAAAAAAACAGCAAGAAGACCGCTCCCCCCCCCCCCCCCCCAAAAAAAAAAAAACAAAAAACAAACGCCCCCACGGCTAAACAACAGAGAAGAAGAGGTGGTTAGAGACAAAAAGACATCCTTTAAAAATTGGAAGTCAAATCCTAATGAGGAAGATAGAAAGGAGCATAAACTCTGGAAAGTCAGGTGTAAAAATATAATTAGGCAGGCCAAAAAATCTATAGTAAAGAACAGAATTATCAGACGCATAGATGAACACAATATGTTGGGGAAGAGTCACCACAGCTGTTGTAAAGGGAAATCATGCCTAACCAATCTATCAGAGTTCTTTGAGGGGGTCAACAAACGTGGACAAGGGTGATCCAGTAAATACAGTGTACTAGAACTATCAGCCTATCAGAAGGTCCCTCACTAAAGGCTTGGAAGCAAAGTAGGGAGTCATGGGATAAGAGGGAAGGTCCTCTGAGACTGTTCAGCTTGGAGAAGAGACAACTGAGGAGGGATATGACAGAGATCTGTAAAATCATGAATGTTGTGTAGAAAGTGAATAAGGAAGTATTATTTACCCTTTCCCATAACATATGAAGCAGGGGTCACCCAATGATATTAATAGGCGGCAGGTTTAAAATGAACAGAAGAAAGTACTTCTTCACACAATGCACAGTCAGCCTGTGGAACTCATTGCCAGGAGATGTTGTGAATGCCAAAAATGTAACTTGGTTCAAAAAAGAATTAGATGAGTTCATGGAGGATATGTCCATCAATAGCTATTAGCCAAGATGGTCACAGACGCAACAACATGCTCTAAGTGTCCCTAAACCTCTGACTCTAGAAGCTGGGGCTGGACAACAAGGGATGGATCACTTGATAAATTGCACTGTTGTGTTCACTCCCTCTGAAGCATCTGGACTGGCCACTGCTGGAAGACAGAATCCTGGGCTAGATGGATCATGGGTCTGACCCAGTCTGGCCATTCTTATGTTTATGTTTACATGTTTTGATAAATCGGAGCCCATGTTTTCAACTTGATTAAAAGCAAAAGGTACCCGAAAACAAAAATCAAATTGTTTTCACAGGATTTACAGCCCAATTTTGCTATCCATTTTGAATTGGATACTTTGTATGAGGTGAAAATAAATGGGGAAATAAAAACTACTGCTATCAGGCAAATGCTGTAGGTTTTCAATGGATAGAATAGACTATATTCTTAAAACAAGACCTTTGAGTTTTCTTTAATGTGTAAGAGTATATATGTGATCACAAAATTTTGCGGAATAGCAGTCTGGGAACTTGAAATCTTCAGTTAGTCTGATACTATGAATTTAACATTGCTATTGGGTCATGTTGCCATAAGCGCTTATTGGGAATTTTCTCTTGGAATGATTTTCTGACAGAAAATACAGTTTTTGCAAAATCAATTTGTCCTTGGGAAAATCTAGATTTCGTTAAAAAAAAAAATCAATTTTTCTGTTATGAGAAGCAAAATTAAATACTTTGTTTCAGGTCAGTTTGTCTTGAATGAGAGTATTTAGTTTTGTTGAACTGACTCAAAACATTTAATTTCAAATCAGTTCAATAAAACATTAAAATGGGCTTCTTTATCAGCACTTTGCCTTTCGAGAGTTGTAGTTTGAGCCCTCTCCTGTTGACTGAGCTCTTTAGAGCTCCCACAATGAAATAAGGATTTCCTTCGACCAAGCATTTCATGGTGGATCATGGAAGTGATACATAAAACTGGGTGCATCATGGGAATTGTACTCCAGGTAGGGAACCTGACCCACTGGGGAGAATGGGGATATCAGGATCCCAAACAACAACTCCCATAAAGCAATAGACCACAAGGGGAAAATACATTTGAATGTTGAAATAACTTTCCTATATTTGTAAGTCCATTACAATTGGCAACAAATCTTGGCAATCTCAGCAGAGAAGTGAACGATTGACTTGGCATGGAGACTTTCAACCTTACTAGGACAGTGTGGGGGGGGAGCATGAACTTTCCACTGTTGTACTGTACCTCTTCTTTGGATAAACAGAGGACTTCATCTCCAGAACTTAATGTTCATCCCTTTCCAAGGGCACTAAAGGCTCAGTCCTGTAAGGTACTGAGTGCTCTGGCTCCCACTGAATTTGTTGTGAGCTACTGGGCGCTGAACACGTTGGGAAAGCAGATAACGTTTTTAAGTGCCCAGATATGAACTTAGGAGGCTAAGACACTTGTTTTTTTAAAATCTTGGTCCTCATTTCCAATTCACCATTTAAGCAGCTTGTTTACTTTTTGCATTTCAACAAAGTTTAGACATTTTAAGCTAGACTGGCCTGTTTATCATTTTATTTTTATGGCACTTATTTCCATAGCAGAGTATCTGAGCAAAAGAGATTAAATCTAAAATTCAATTGGAAATTTTGAAAAATTACAAATCTTGAAATTATCTCTATCTATTATGTTATAAAAAAATTCCTTGATATAAAACCTATATTTTCACCTAAAGAACGTGTCAGTCTCCCTTTAAACTAGTTAAATCCAGGGATCTCAATAACAGGAAATAATCACAATATCTCTGATGTGTAGCAAACATTTGTTAAACTTTCCTTGAACAAGCAGACTATATCCCTTCTGCTCTACGTTGCTTGCCATGTTATAAAATGTGAAGAACAGTTTTTTGTGCATCAAATTCATATTATGCACAGATTACCATTTCCACACGTTCTTACAAACAATTTAAACCACATGAATAAATCTAAATTGTCAAAAAAGATCAAGAACTATTTTCCTCTCCTTCCCCCCTCCCCCACACACAAAGGGAATCTTCCTCTCCTAAACCATTCCATAGGAAAAGCATGCATAAATAGATGTGCTTTTAACAACATTATGACCTTAACCAACACTGGGCAGTACAACTGTGTCAGCTGAAAACCAGTTTTAAACACTGGCAGAAATAGTGTATGGTGGGATCCAGTTTCTGTAGCACAAACTGACAGTGCTAAAGTGTTGTTTTTGAAACCAAATTGTCAGCAAATAATTATCTCTGTTGCCTGATTGTTTTATACCCCTTGTGTGTAAAATGGAAAGTGGATTCTAAACCGTGTGTTCATAAAAGGTATGGGCTTGTGATCTCACTTACACCAGTCTAACTATGTGGAGTCATTGCTGATGTGCACCATTCTAAGTCAGAGCTACAGGAGGCCCTATATGTTTATTTTAGCGTTTAAGAATGGTTGTATTTATCTCATAGCTGTGTCTTGATTTGGTTTCTATTGACAAAATCATGACTTAAGAAAATGTTTGTGATGACAAGAACAGATGTTTCCAGGCAGCTTGCCATAGCAAAAAAAAACCCCAACTAAATAAATAATCTAGTGTTTACTTGTAAGCTGGTGTTGGCTGTTCCATTTTGCCAATGAATAATGATGACTAGTAGCTATTAGTGAGTAGTTTAAAATCCTGACTTGACAAGAAGGGAATAAGCTTATAACTGCCTCTTTGTGTAGTACAATCTATACCGTAGACTGGAATACAATTGCTGTAATCACCATAACAAATCTTACTTGGTAGCATTTTTCCAAGTCACTTAAGGTATGTCTACACAGCAATTTAACACCTGTGGCTGGCCCATGTCAGCTGACTTGAACCTCGGCTGCAGGGCTGTAAAATTGTGGTGTAGATATTTGGGCTTGGCCTGGAGCCCAGGCTCTGGGACCCTCCCCTCCCACTGGGTCCCAGAGCTTGGGCTCCAACCCGAGTCCAAACATCTATACCACAATGTTACAGCCCCGTAGCCTGAGTCCCATGAGTCTGAGTCAGCAGACATGGCTGTGGGTGTTTAATTTCAGTGTAGACATACCCTCTGTGACTGGGATGGAAACCTGAAAGATAATAGAACAGATGACCATTAATTGAACAACTGGATTGTATTTGTGAATGTTGGTGGTTTTAATGTAAGCTAGAAACCTTTAGTAGCAAGGTGTGAAATAGTCAAGTGCAAAAGCTTGTTGGAGTTGGCAGCTGGGTGGAAACTACAGCCATAAGGAAACCTCTAATTCAGAGATCATCTTCTGTCAGAGAAATTCTTCAACTTCATTTAAACCAACTTGCTTAGGAAAAAGTATTCCTGGTTTTTTCCGCTCAGGCTCATCAGCAATTCAAAAGATTTTTTTGTATGTTTGAAGAAATCAGCAACCCATGTTATGTTTTAATGAGCAATAGGGATTGGCATAGTCATTCCCATATCAAGCAAGGGGAAGGAAATACCTTGCTTGAATGGCCTGGCAGAACTTGGGCAGCTGGAGAGGAGTTGTTGTTTTTGGAAAGCAAATAGGCGAGAGAGGGATTTATTTTGGGATCGAACTTGAAAGAAATAACTGGAAATGCGGAAGTTTGTAATTAGGTTGTTCTATGGACAAGATGCTTCTCCCTACCACAGCACAATACAGGAGCAGAGTTGAAAGATTGGAAATGCTGATGGGCGTTAGGACTTTGCACTAATACCATGGCTGTGATTCTCAGATAAGGAGCGTGGCTCCCAAGTCTTGTTTCAAATCTCAAAAATCCTGATTCCCCATGAAAAAATGGTACAGAGAGTTTGCAGAGATGTACCGACAGTGTGCTGCTGCCTAAGCGAGAGCCTGTCAGTGACTTTGGTGTGAAGGCAGAAGTACTATACTGTAGAGTGTATCTAAAAGACCGTGTATTTTGAAAACAGTTTGTAACATTGAGGTGGTACTCTGCTCAGTCAGAAGCCACGACATAAACTCTCTGTGAACGTAAGGCACTCAGGTTGGGAAGAATTGTGAATGATGTTTCACTTATCACAAGATGCTGGGGAAGTAGGGGGATAATATGCTTTATTAACAATTAAGGGTACAGGTTTCTAATACATTTAAATGTCACTTGTAATACTTCATTGATATCCCATTTAGTCAAGAGTCAGAGAGGAAGAACAATACGCATATGTGATCTGTCAGCTTTTTTTTTTAAACGTGGAAATGGTGCACTAATTTGTGGATGTCGTACCACTGCCCTCTACTGGGTGAAATATTGTCAAATTGGTTTATGTACATATTGGTTCCCCCGTTGGCTGAGCTAATGGAACTGCCCTTTGGTCTAATTGGGACAAGCTGGGCTTAAAGGCCTGTGAGAAGTTACAGGTTAGCATAGTTCATGCTTCAGAGAGGAGTGTAGAGAACTACCCTCTGTCAGGATATGTACCTTCAGCCTATCCTCCTTTAAGTCCCTCCTTGTGATGCACTTCTTCAAACAATGCTACAAAACTTAGTCATACACCTGCCATCACATTGAGGGAAATGCAGGCCCCTTTTAAAAATAATAAGACCACCAAATAGTACTCCTTGTTCTTTTTGCAAATAAATACTGATACACTACAAGGTGTGTGCCAGATTCTGCCTCTTGCTCATCCTATTTTATGTGGCCTCCTGTTCTCTTCGCTCTGCTTGTATGTTGTCTGCCTAGATTGTAATCTCATTGGATTTGTGTTTTTTACATGTCTATAAAACCCTTAGAATATTATGGCCCCTACACAATTAATACCATGCCTTTTTGACCTGTGTACAGAGCTCCCCCTTCTGGTATGGAAGGGAAGGTCAGCTACCTCCACAGCAGAATCCCCTTCCCTTGACACATACATTTCCTCATTTCCTCAGCTCCATATAGGGTTCACCACAGGCCTAGGGATCTGCATGTGTGGAAAGGATGGGTAGTGGAAGGGTCAAAGAGGGAGTGGGGGTAGGGTTTGGGGGGACATGTAGCATCTCCTGTATCCCAGCAGAGATCCCTCTGAGGTCCACACCAGAGATTGTTTCTGTGTATGTGGCCCCCAAGTGCTTTCCAGTTTCACAAGAACCCTGCAGATGTGAGGGGGTATGGGCCAGACTCTCTCTTTTTTCTGCTGGGTGTAAAAATCCAATCCCCTTCTTGCTCTCTCTAGCACCCCCCCTTCCCAGAATGAGGAACATAGAGGATGCTCTGAGAGGAGACCCTCCTAGAATTTTCCTCCCCCTGTTCTGTGTTGATGTTACCGCCCGGTAGGGGTACAGCCTGGCCCACTAATAATTGATTGAAAGCAGGAGCAAAAGACTTGGTGAACATTGACACAGAGATGAAGGAGCCAGCGGTTTTTTCTTTAAGGGCAGCATGAGTTGCAGAGTATTAGGTAGGAAGTTTCTGCACACATTCCAAAAGATATTGCATGCCCATATGCTAAAGCACATTTTTTAAGCCCTGGAGCTAAGGCAGAGATCTCTTTATTTGGAAGCAAAGATCACTCACATTCTCTCTGGCCGTGCCCAATGTCACAAGCGTGATTGAAGATAGTGGCATTTTGTGTATATGCTGCCACAGCAGATTACCATAGCTTCCCCTTTGCCCCGTCCCACACAAAACCCATTTCTGAATTTCAGTTACAGTCTTCCTTCCACTCTAGAGTATTACTGTATCACAGTCAGAAGAGGTTGACTACTTAGGAAAAGAAAGTAGAGAACAGTTGCTGAATCTTTAGGTTGTAACAGATGCAATATTAGTCTGATTGCATTTGACTGGAAAGCAAAAACCAGAGAATGTTACAGCAGCTTTGTCTAATAATTTGTAGTGATTTGCATATGATCAAAAATTCTCAGTTGCAGCTTCTACTATTTCCATTTTGAGAGAGAAGACACTTCATCCTTCACCAAGATGCTTCAGGCTCATTGTCATACCAAACTCATTTTCATTCCTGCTATGTGAAGCTGTAAAACAGGTTATGCAATTAGCAGGAAAGTGTTTGCAGGAATGATAAGGAAAACTTGACAAATGAAGTACTCTCTAGGGTATCAGTTCTGCTGCTGCTTTGCTAAACAGAGCATGCTGTAGTACCCAATTTAAAGACAATGTCAAATAATTTGAGCCCCAAATTTGACCTTCCTTATTCAAAGCGCCTCAGTGTATATGTGATTTATACATACGTACATATATATATGCACACACGACTATATTAAAGGAACATTACTAAGGTTGCAAAGTCAAGTGCTCAAAAGTTGGAAATGTCAGAATTAAGCTTGCCTGTGCAACCTAAATTCAGTCCCCTTGTGCATTATGATACAGTCTTTAATTACATGATCATATGCCATTTTTCCCACAAGGGCCCTACCTCATTCAGTGCATAGAATGGATGGAGCTCACTCAGTAAGCAGCAATTCAATATTTTGTCTTATCCTCATTGTTCAATGTGTGGCCCCAGGCCTTATTTACTGCACACCATGCAAGCCATACTCTGAAGACAGAATTCTTACTTTCCTCATGGGGTTTCTGTGGTGCTTGTCACTATTGTATCTGAGTGCTTTACAAATATTAATTCATTTTTCTTCACAAAACCCTATGAGGTGAGGGGGTGGTATTATACCATTTTACAGATGGGGAGCTGAGGCACAGAGAGATTAAGCTAAAAAATGTCCACTAATTTTAGGTACCCAGTTTGAGACAACTAGGACCTGACTTTTTCAGAGTAGTTAGCATTATATAGTGCTCTATATGTTCAGAGCACAGTTCCCATTGACTTCAGTTGCCTCTGTGAGTGCTCAGCACTTCTGCAAATCAGGCACAAGGGTCTCAAGTCAGGCACCCAGGAAGTGAGAAACACACGATTAGTGACAAGGCGTGAAAAGTTTGATTTAAGGGACTCGTTTAACATTAGAAAGTGACTCTGTGGCACTGGTGGGGGATAGAATCCAGTTCTCCACAAGAGCGGTCAACTGCCTTAACCACGAGATCAGCCTTTCTCTTCCTGCAGTCCCCCGCCTCATTCACTACTCATCGTTTAACATCTGCAACACACAAACCAGGCATTCTACAGCCAAGTTTACTTCACTACACAGCCTTGTTTCATCCCCAGAGTGGGTCCATCCTGTGTGCTGAATGAGGCAGGGGTCTTGTGGAAAAAATAGCATGTGTTCATGTTGTTAAGACTGTATCATAATGCATGCACACAAGGGGGCTGAATTAAGGTTGCAAGCCAGCCTGAATTTTGGCATTTCCTAACTTCTGAGTGCTTGACTTTGCAACCTTAATAATGTTCTCTTAAAGAATTACTTTAAAGATGATTTGAAGGGAACTACCAAATCTTCCTCAGTATTTACTATGTACTGAATACCCCCTATTGCCACATGAAAAGAATGGTCCACATGTCCATTCTATTTTGTCTTATGACATTCATTCCTACGTGGATTGCAGCCTCCCCTTTTGATACAGTGTCCCACTATGCCCTCTTTTTCTGGCAATCAACCCACTGTTGCTCAGAGCTGTCTGTGCAGTATCAGATTAGTGCCATTAGTTTACTATGCTGTGTGGTGTTACCAAATATTTTTAAAGTAGAACTTTAGACATTTTGCAAGATAAAATGCACTGCGTAGTTTTGTAAAATATGTTAAAAGTAACAAGCCTCCTTCCAAACATCCCCTCCATTATCTAAACAACACTTTGGCTGGCACTACTTTCTTTAGAGGGATTCCATAGCTGGTGTGGTATTACAAGTTTAGTGGATGCTGGACGTCTTCGTGGTGCAAAAGCGCATAATCGCAGTGGGGCTGGGCACTGTGGGACTTAGCAAAGGGAAAAGGACCATTTAAAACTAATATTATGTTTGATCAGTAATGGTCCCAATCTTCAGCTTCTTACTCAGATAGAACTATCAGCGAGAGATACCCAACGAGTAGAGTTTTGTGTTGAATACAGACTGGGATTGGGCCTTGTCCTGTATTTCAGTGTAATATGTTTAGGGCTGCATTCTAATACTCCTCCCTCGTTTTGATATGGACTTCAGTGGGATGATTTGTAGAGTAAGATACTGTTCAATATGTATCAGAATCTGTCCCTTGTAATTTTTTGGGATACTAAAATGGTTGTAGTGTCATGTGTTTTAACCCCTGTTTGCGTTTATTTTGATTCAGACACCAGGCTTGGTTACCAAGCCAGTAATTGACAGCATTCTCTGTCTGCGGGATCAGAGGTGGAAAGAAGTTCGGAGCATACTGACCCCGGCCTTCAGTGCTGCAAAAATGAAAGAGGTAAGATGCAGTAAGTGCCACGACTTTAATCCAAAGAAGCTGATGTTTTGACTTCTGTAAGCACTTTCCTTGTATGCTGCACTTCAGGGATATTTAAAGGACTGTCAACATGTCATTGTCAAACTGTTCAGGCCCCATTGTTGTGTGTGTATCGACACAATGTGGGTCAGAGCCTCAGCTAGTGTAAATCAACGTAGCTCTATTGACTTCAGTACAGCTGTGCTGTTCTGTATCAGATGAGCATCTGGCCTCATAACTTTCTCCAATAAGAAATCAGCTTGCTCATAAAAGTGTAGTAGATGTAATAAATAAACAAACTTTTAAAAATAAGCTGCTCTGATGGACTAAAGTACAAAAAAGGTTAATGCTGTCTATCCATCAGAACACAGCTTTTCAGTATTTGCAGAATTAGCAGCTCTCACTTTCATGCACGAACCTCTGTCAGTCTCTCTTCATCCCCCTCCCCCTTTATTCTTTAATTCTGGGATATAATAGAAATGGCTCACTGGAATAGAATGTAGTTGCAAGATAAATACTACTGATTGAAAATAAATATTTTTCCGCTAATTTTCTGTAAATTTCTCAGCATTTATCTACAGTGGGAGACCATTATCCTACGACAAAGTTATATTCCATTGACACTGTATCTCTTAATTAAATGCAGAGTAATAATTGACTGGTTAAACTCTGCTTTAAAACAAATCTTCCTTTTTTGCATTTATGCTGAAAAGGAAACACATTCCTCACTCTGGTGCCCAGTTCTTGGTTGTAAAATTTTCCACTGGGCAGAAGCGTGTGTTATTTTGACATGTTGCTGTCGAAATCCACAGTAACATCTAAATGCGTCTGGCTTCTTTAGCTCTATAGACAGCAGTTGCTTAGCAACATCAGCTGTCACCTCCTTATTATGGTAAATTCTAATTGGCCATAAGCCTGGTAAGGACCGTTGATTAATCAGAACTGACAATATCATTGGTTATGCATCTAGACACTGACTCTGCCACTGGCTTGATAGCAAATTTCATAGACGGGATTTTTAAATACTCAAATGATTATTCAGTAATGGTGTGGCTGAAGAGGAGAGTTTTTTGCATTTCCTGAGCTAAAATTAATCTCTCTTACTGCACATCTTCAGCACAGAGGAGTTTAGGGCTTCAGCTTTTTGCTGTTTAAACTAACAAAAGATGAAACCGATCACCACCTGGTTTGTACAGAGCAACCCCTGCTGGCATCAGTCAGGTATACTTTAGGGGAAAAAAGGTTCTTTGGACATTGTGCTTTGTGGTGATGATGCATGTTTGCAGAGTTAATTTTTTAATGTGGGAGAAGAAGAATCCACACTTACATCTCATTCTGCTTGGTCGCGAAGGAACGACACCAAAGGGGATTAAAGCTAGAGGGTTAAGCCCTGTACTGACTTAATGTCTAGCAGCAAGCTCATATGTGCATACTGCAACATTTATATTTCCGCCTTCTTCCACCTTTTGCTCCCTGTTCCAAACGGTGTATGCTGAGACTGTTAACACGCTGTTAGTTATTAGAAAAAGGAGACTTTTCCTACTCTGTTGTGCAAGGTGACGAGGGGAGTGTTCAAGTCTAAACAGTCAGGAAGAGCTTCCTTCAAACAATGCTACCTCTGTTCCTCTGTGTGTCTGGAATGCCCCACTCCCCTTCGTTGAGAAATGTTATCTCCAGTTTAGGGGATCCCCACAAGTAACGTAAATCATTTTTTTTCAGTTGCTTCAGCAGCATTGTTCCAGACCTATTCTGTTTCTGTCTGCCACTGTGCTTGTTTTTTTCCATCAGAAAATGATACATCTGGGTACAGTTCTTTCGTGGTAGGGGTGTTCTTGGTTATTTTAGATGATTCTATGTGAAATTAAATAACCTCTTTTGCATGTATATGCGCCTCATCCTTGTATATCATTTTAAATCAAAAGTGGTATTCTGTCCTAGGATTTCAGTTTAACATGATTTAACTCCTCACTCACACACGCTCTTCTCCGCACCTTAATTTAGAGGTCATACTAGAATTTCTCAAAGGAAATCAGTACTCATTCATTGGTATCCATCTCTCCTTTTCTGAAGCCTCCCACCTTTAGTACTTCCTACAGAGCCTCGGAAGTACTGCAATGACAGAAATACTAGTTTTTAGTCTTGGCCATATTACAGCAAGGCCTGGTGCTCCGAACTTTTCTATAATATTAATCCTATTAGTGTTTCTACCATGCTCAATCCAGACATCGTAGATTGGAGTTCGTTAGTCTCTAACACTTCAGTGTGGTATCGCATTTTAATGGTGTTTGCACCATGTCGTTGTCAAGTTACGATGCTTTACCAGCAGGGTCTGTCATCTGCAATCCTATCCCAAGAGTGGGAGTGGCAGGAAATGGCCAGCTGCTTAATTAATAGTTCTTCTTTCCAGGAATCTGGCCACCTCCTCTCTCAGATCATTAGGGCCTTAGCACAGGCCTACCTGGCAGTAAGAAAATGCACCCCTTTCACAGTTTTTTCTGGAGCACTTGCCTCACCATGTCCCCTGGTATTCTGCTATGCCCTGATTCCCTGGGGCACTAACAGGCTCTTCCACAGCATTTACAGAGGCTGCAAAAATCCTCAGCGAGTGCTGGGAGTTGCACATGAGCAATGTAGGTTACCGCTCCATTCTGAGCAAACCATTGTCTACCTGAATGCTATAGGATAACAGGGAGATTGAGGTCTGCAATAGGGCAATATTCTAGTGAACCTGTGTGCTGAAGACAACCAACATAGCTGCCAGATAAATTACACACACACCTGGAGAACTGGGTCTAGGAACCCTAGTCCTTCAGTTTTAAAAACACTGGCCTCTACTACTTGAGCTACATCTTCAGAGCTGGTAGTAACAGTAGGCTCCTTATTCACCCGGTGGGCTAGTCACGAGGGGGGCAGCATCACATACAGAAAGCTAGTACGTTACGATAGGGGCAGTTTTTCTGTGTCTGGATGGGAGACCTGGGCTGACAGACCTACAAGGCCCTCACCTCACCTTGTTTTGCGATTGAGAAATTCATTAAACAAACCTGAGGATTTTCACCTGACTGTGTGGTATTCTGAAAAAAGTCAACCAGAGGCAGACACCAAATATGGAAAATTTCAACAAAGCTGAGCATTGTTAATTGTTAGGTGACCATACCAGTGCTGCCTATATTAGGAGAATTGTTTTTCTAATGTGTTTCAAAATTTTCTATGTGGCTTCCACAACTCATTCACCCTGAATCTCCTAACTTGTTTGCATTAAAAGTTGAATGCTATTCAAACATTGTTTTGATGGAGTTCCGTAGGCTGTCTTTTCTCCCTTTTCTTTTTCTAATGAACACAAAAAGGCTAGTAAAACTAGTAAAACAGCTCACTCTCATTGGAGGAAGTTTTAATGCTTGTTAGTGTGAAGCACTGAGGAATCTTAATGACAAGTGCAGTATAAGAACATTGATTCTCAGGCCTTGATCCTGCAATCAGATCTGTTGCATGGACCTCTGCACTCATGTGGAGCTCCATTGGAGTCACTAGCAAATCTGATTGCAGGATAGGCCTTAGATTATAAATGCTTTGGGGCGAGGCACATATCTTCCTTTATGATTGTCCAGTGGATAGCCAATGTGGCCTGTCATTGAGACCTCTGGGCGCTATTACAATAGGAGCAATAAATAATCAGACTAGGAGAGACAGCATGTGACTGGGAGTCAGGAGATCTGAGTTCTCTTCCCAGCTCTGCCAGTGACTTCCTGCATGACCTTGAGAGAGGCACTTGAGCGCTCTGTGCCTCAGTCTCCTCTTCTGTAAAATGGGGATGATAATACCTGCTTCATGAGGTTGTTGTAAGACTTACTTCATTAATGATGTCAGTCACATGCTTTGAGGTCCTTGGATAAAAGATGTGTTAGAAGTATCATAGCTACACCAAGATTCTTTTAAAGTTCCCTCCAGGTATGATATAATAAAGCAAGAAAAGATGTTAGGATGTTTGTCCAAGCTGTAATGATCTTGGTGCCCTATTTAGCATTTCTTGATAAAAGTAAAGAATGCACTTCTGATGATCCTGCTGTTCTGAACCCCTTGTCAGACTTGATAAATAATTCTTCTCTCTTTTACTGCCCACACCAGCAGAACTCTATTGATTTTTATTTATTCTGATTGTGCTGCAGTGCTCTTGCCATATCCTATCAGTAGACCTGCAATCCTCTAGGCCACTGCCACCCGTTCAAACAAAAAGTGCAAGTGTGCAACACAGTGTAGCATTGTCCTAAACGATCTGTGAAATGGAGCTTGTGTTAATGCCATTTTTCTACCTGAAGAGGGTTGCAAAGCAGAACTTGTGGTGATGTTGTACAACTGGTGGTGATGCTGTACAATTCTCTGTGTCATTCACTGTTGTGTGAATGACACAGAGAATTGCGATAAAGACAGGTTAAAAGAAAGGAGAGAAATTTTGGGTGACTGCATATATGAGTCAAAGAAGATCATTTGTGGGGTGGGACCCTCAATGTCCCTTGTGCCCCCAATGTTAGACCCTTCACTGCGGTCTGATCAGTTAACTGCAAATGAAGAGATGCAGTTTCTTTTTGTCTTCCCTAGTGCTTGAGTATGGAGGTAATGAACACTGGCAAGAGCCCCCACCCCGCAAATGATCTTTCTTGACTCTTATATGCTGTCACCCACAATTTCTCTTCCTTCTTTTTTCCCTTGCCTCTGATAAACTCCTGTTTCTTCAGTCATCTGGACTGGCGGGGGTTCTTCATATCCTGTCTATTTGCCACCAGGATTGGGAGATGGAGTCCCCAGAGTGGGTTCTCCATTATTGGTGCAACAGCTGCCTTATCTACCTGCTGCTTATGTTCCAGCACCAGTTCTTCATGAGCTTGTAGTTCTCTTCTCCCCCTCCTCACACAGGGCTTCTCACTGTGGGTCTGATCCAATGCCCTTCAAAGTTAATGGAAAGTGTCCCATTTACTTCAGTGGATTTTGGATTAGGCCCTTAGTCCCTAGCTGGTGCCAAATGTTCTCATGTTCTGTGAGACCACCAGTACCAGGACAGGGACCCTGCCTAGCAAGTTAGACAAACTGTATGTCAGGCCAACAAAAAAGTGTCAGCAGGGCATAATCGCTGGGTTTAGTCCTGCACTTCCCCCTCCCTTGAATATATAAAGTGTGTGTGTGTGTGTGTGTGTGTGTGAGAGAGAGAGAGAGATTAAGGCATGGGGTCACGCATTGTGGCCCCAATCCAACAAAGTACTTAAACACCTGCTTATGTGCTTTGCTACATCAGCACATGAATAATGAGGATAAAAAGAAATATTAACAGCTGTCTGATTGACTGCGCACGGTTCACCCTGTGCATTGAATGATGCAGGAAGTCTGTAGAACAAATGGTATGTGATAATTTAATTAAACACTGTGTCATAATTCATATGCACAGTGAGGTAGAATTAAAGTTGCACAGGCCTTAATTCTGGCATTTCCTACTTTTGAATGCTTGGCTTTGCAACCTTAGTAATATTCTTTCAATACAGTATTTTTGGTGTAGTATTTGTGTGTGTATGTATTGGGCACATTGTGCCATCTAGCAAATGGCCATTACTTACAGGCGAGCTGGTAGCACCATTTATTATTAAGGATGCCCCAAACTTCCCATTTAAAGGCCCTGATTTCAGTTGCTTATAACTTTCCCAAATTTTAACCATTCAGGATGAAATTTTGTATGCTGGGTGTTTGCCTCAGTTCAATTATTTATTTATTTTTAAAAAAACTTCAGCACAGATGTCTGTGTTCTTGAAGGTGGTTTTTCCCATGTTAAAAATTCTGGCAACATTTTTTGAGACTCTATGGTGCCTCCATGCTTTGAAGCAGGGCTTGACATTTAAAAAGGGGGGGCCTTTCAGAGATGTGCCTTTTTCTGTCCCTGTGAAAATCCACTCAAATTTGGCTGAGTTACAAGCCTTTGAAAAAAACCACAGTTTGCATGTGCTCAGTAGAGACTTTCTAAGGCTTTGCACCTAAAATCTCCTGTGAAAAAAACAGCATATGATCATATAATTAAAGACTGTATCATAATGCATAAGCAGAAGGGGGCTAAATTAAGGTTACCCAGGATCTAGATATGGTCTAGTTCAAACAGGAATTTATTCAGGGAAGTCCGATGACCTGTTATGCAGGAAGTCGGACTAGATAATTGCAGTGGTCATTTCTGGTTTTATAATCCACAAATTACTTTTCTCCAGCCCATATCATGCTGTCACAGTGCCATATGATAGTGATCCCTGCTCTTGTGCAATACAGTATGAAAATCTGAATGATTATTACTGATGATTGTACACAATCTTGTTGATATTTTAATTACTATTTTTAATATATAAAGACAAGATTTTCATGCTATAGCAGCGGACAATTGGTTAACCAGTTTTGCTGAACGCTGAGATAGTTATTATGGAAAATTGTTACTATGACATGATATAGTTAGAAAGTAATAATCGCTTAGGGTGGAAAGGATGTTCAGTGAGTCCTGTAGACCATCCCCATACATCAAGACAGGAGTTTAGTACTCCCTAACCCTGTTTAAGACTGTGTTTGCCTGTCGTCTTGAGGAAGGAACCTCCAGCCTCCATCCACCAACCTCTGTGGTAGCGAGCAAGAGTAAGCAGCAGGAGCTGCCAACGATTGCAAAAGGGAAACATACCATGCAAACCCTTCGCTCTGCCCCTAGAGAACACCAGCAGATGATCTCCAGACACTCCCATTAAAATGGGCACCATTAGACTGGGTGATTGCTTTTGTTCCACCCACCAGATTCTCATTCTGAGCCTGACTCTATGCCGTAGAATGAGCAGTTGGAAAGGAGAGAATAGTGGGGCAGCACCAGCGGAGCAGGTTGGGAAAGAGAGAGGGGAGAGATGGTTGGGGAAAATCAAATACTGTTTAAAAAATAATCTGATATGGAAACAATATTACCTTGAACATTTTGCTCATATGTTGTTCATCTCTCATGACTCTTTTGAGTGTAAGTTCTGTGTGGCAGGGAACGTGTCTTTCTATGGCGTATTGTGGGGGCTAATATTAAGGCAGATAAAATTAAATACTCAGAAATGTGGTTAATCAGAGGAGTGTGACTATGATGCTATTGAGCAAAGTAAACACCCCTGTGTACAGTGTATACATAGTGCCAGAAACTAATTGTTCTGTGCCAAGCCATATATTGGCAAGATTACGCAAGGAAGCCCCTGGCAACAAGAAAAACCCAACCCCAAGCACTCTTCTTTGGCAGATAGAAATAAATCTGGACACTGAGATACTGGCAGATCAAATATTTACAAGGAACATATTGTTTCAATTTTACTCCATTATGTTACCACCAGCCAATCGGAATGTACAGCAGCTGGAGTTTATTTACTTAACAGAAAATTGTGGAGCTCTTGTATTCTGATTGGCAAATGACAATGTATAGTAAGGTAGTGGTCTCCAGAGCATAGCTGCTGAGTTTGTTTATTACTGTGCTGTATTTTTTAAAGTTTTCTGTCATTTCTTTTCCCCCACCACCACTATTTTATTTTTCTCAATGATTAAACAAAGGGCTTAAATTGCTCATGAATCAATAAATGTGTCAGCCTGTGGTCTTTTTATTTATTTATCATTAAGTTATTTATGCCCCTCCCCCCGCAAGAAAAAAAGCTTAAATATATATCCTGCACAGTCTTCTTATGCAAATAATTGTCTTGTCAATGTCCTTACCCTTTAACAATGCCTGCACACCTTCACAACAAATCAAATCCTTGTTAACTTCCATTTCCCTGGGTAGATTTGCCAACAAAAAAATCATAGGGGTAGAAATAAAGTGCAACAATATTCAGAGACTTCAAGGGCTGGCAGAGTATAGAAATTCTGAGCAATAGAGTGAGCTGCCCTGTCCACCACAAGAGTAACCCGCTCCACCCCTCACCCCCACCCCATCAGCTGTTGGAAAGCTATAACAACTGGCTGGGTGGCTGCATGTCTGGTGATGAAGAATGAGGGAGAAAATAAGGCAATAAAAAGAAAATATATAATGATCACCATATGTTTAATAATTATACCTGTTTAAAATACTGATTTTTGTTTTGTTCTCCTTAAATGATTCTGTTACGTGGAAGGGTTTAACCCAGCAGTTACAAAACAACATTTCACACCATTTCAACCCATTTAACAGATTTCTGTTAATTTCATTGAACCATTTGAGAAGAACCTCTTTGCAGGGGACTTTCAGGGGGAAGCCAAAGGGGAAAGGAGATTGCACTATAACTCCCCTACTCTCTCAGCTACTTTTGCAGAATATCAATCTGGCTTCATCAGAATTCACATTATGAGATTTCTAGTATGAGACCCGAATCAATCCAGTTTTGAGCTGAAATAGTAATGTCCTGTTCCTTTGACTATAGGCATGGAAGCTCATGTGACTAACAATATTCCTAACTCGGAATGTTGCCTTCAGTAAACATACTGGTTGCTCATCCACAGATCTCTTGGCTGTTTGTACTACAGACCATGTGTTCAGATGGCTCTGTGCCTGTGTACAAAGTGTTATGCCAGTTTCACGAAGGCAGAGGTGCCAAGCAACCATGGACTTGGATGGGCAGCCTACATTGCTCTGTTGATGTAGCAAGAGGATGCAGTAAGTCATTTTTTGGTAAGAGTGTCACAGGAGTAGCACAAGCCTGTTTGCTCTTATCATGCTGGTTCCCGTCCGTGCAGAATACCTGGATAAGAAGGCAAGGAGGGTATGAAGCTTGCGGGTGTATGTGGCTGCCAATGTAAGCAGCTTGTCTTCCAATGGGTGCGTATAATAGTCACTGGGGATACAATGAGGTATCAAATCATGGATTATAGAGAAGTACAATTCACAGTCCCTGTGAAGAAAAGGACATAGCAGACAGTGCTGCCACGGGATACACTCAGATCACAGGCTGTGCACTAACCCAAAGTAGTCAACTCACTCGTGGAACATAATTGTGTTTGGTGTCTAATTATCAGGGATCAGGGCTCTCAGCAGAGTTAGTCTCCTGGCAGCCCAACAAGTGCAGCTGGTCTGCAGCAGGCTACCTGATTGACTGCACCACCCGATCAGTCAGGAAGGGCAGCTGGATGACTCTCAGCCGAGCAGCAGTGGCAGCTCTCTGGCTGCTCAGTGCATTCACTCCTGAAGCTGCAATCCTCCATGTGCTCCTCGCTTTTTTACCCTGTCCTGCTCCAGCACTGCTCCTAGTCCTGTTCCTGCCTTGTTTCTCAGCCGCGCTCCTACTCAGTCCTTGCTACCTCAGTTTGTTCCTAGTTCTGACTTCCTTATCCTGACCCTGGTTCTTGACTCCAGCTCTGACTCCTGTTGGGGCTAGTGATTTCTGTCTGCAACCTTGACCCTTGGATTGGAGCCACTTCCCAGTGCCTGCTTTGACAACTAGGCCTGACTCCTGCTCTGACCAACAGGCATGACTGCCCACTGATGCCCTTTTTATGTGTGGCGGTACATAGACCAATACCAAATGGGGTTTTGATCATTGCTCTGCTTTTGCCCTGACTTGTAGGAGTCAACAAAGATGGATTACTCCTCTGTTAACCACACCCATGTCATGGTTAGATCCTCTCTTGACCATCATGTGTCAGCACCTGCGAAGGACTGTTAGCAGAGTATTTTGATGGGCATTAACTATGTGTATATCCAGGCAGTGGCAATTGCTGTTCCAGCAGCCAGTTGGTGGAGCTGGCACACTGTTTGTGGTCAGAACTGAGAACTTGTACGCACTACCACTTATGACAGTATAACTTAGGTCATTCCAGGGTGTGAATAAGCCACCCCCAGAGTGACGTCAGTTACACTGTGTCAAGGTTTCTTCCCCACTCTGAACTCTAGGGTATAGATGTGGGGACCTGCATGAAAGACCCCCTAACCTTACCAGCTTAGGTTAAAAACTTCCCCAAGGTACAAACTTTGCCTTGTCCTTGAACCATATGCTGCCACCACCAAGCATGTTAAACAAAGAACAGGGAAAGAGCCCACTTGGAGACGTCTTCCCCCAAAATATCGCCCCAAGCCCTACAACCCCTTTCCTGGGGAAGGCTTGATAAAAAATCCTCACCAATTTGTACAGGTGAATACAGACCCAAACCCTTGGCTCTTAAGAACAATGAAAAATCAATCAGGTTCTTAAAAGAAGAATTTTAATTAAAGAAAAGGTAAAAGAATCACCTCTGTAAAATCAGGATGGTAAATACCTTACAGGGTAATCAGATTCAAAACATAGAGAATCCGTCTAGGCAAAACCTTAAGTTACAAAAAGACACAAAAACAGGAATATACATTCCATTCAGCACAGCATATTTTACTAGCCATTAAACAAAAGGAAATCTAATGCATTTCTAGCTAGATTACTTACTAACTGAACAGAGTTTCTGAGACTGCATTCCTGATCTGTTCCCGGCAAAAGCATCGCACAGACAGACAGACCATTTGTTTCCCCCCCTCCAGCTTTGAAAGTATCTTGTCTCCTCATTGGTCATTTTGGTCAGGTGCCAGCGAGGTTATCTTCGCTTCTTAACCCTTTACAGGTGAAAGGGTTTTGCCTCTGGCCAGGAGGCATTTTATAGCACTGTATACAGAAAGGTGGTTGCCCTTTATTTTTATGACACACCGATCTTAGCACTGGTGTGGACAGCGATGTTAGCGGGAGAGCTTCTCCTACTGACATAGCTACCGCCTTTCGTGGAGGCGGTTTTATTATGCTCATGGGAGAGCTCTCTCCTGTCGACATAGAACATCTTCACTAGACGCGCGGCATTGGCTCAGCGGTAGCACTTCTAGTGTGTAGACTAACCCTGAGAAACAAGAGGTGTCTGTCTGCCCCTTCCTCCAAGCTTCCTTCTGCCTCAGAAAAAATTACTCATCCACTGATACAGAAGATCTTGTGAGCACTGTACCATTTACTGTATGTAACTAATATAGAGGAAATTATTGGTTTTTTAATTATGCCATGTGTGTTCCTTTTCAGATGACTCCACTAATAAACCAAGCATGTGATGTCCTGCTGAGTAACTTGAAGGTGTATGCGGATTCTGGCAAGGCTTTTGATATCCAAAGGTACATTCACCACACTACAAATGAGAACCACCTTTTCAAAATCCTTGAATAGTCACGCTTCCCCTAAATACACACTTACTTTACAAAAGGAGTTCTCAGTCTTTTTCTGAGGGTGGATCACAGCTTAATGCTGGGTGTGTCTGATGAGACACCTCTCCTTTGCAGTCATTCTCATTTTAAAGGTATAGCTATGCTGCAAATCAAACACCACTGTGCTGAGTCTCAGAACCAGGGTCAATCAGGCTTGGGCTCACAGGTCTCCAGCTGCAGGGCTAATAATAGCAGCAGAGATGTCCCCGCTTGGGCTAGCACCCTGGTTCTGAAACCTGGTGAGGGCTGATGGTCTTGGAGCCCGGTCTCCAACCCAAGCAGGAACGAATACACTGCTATTTTTAGCCCTGCAACCGAACCTCAGAAGCCCAAGTCAATTGACCTGGTCTCCGAGACGCAGAGCCAGGGGTTTTTCTTTGCAGTGTAGACATACCCTAACATCCCTGTGGCAGCAATTGCTTATTTGGAAAAGTAATTTTAGGAAAGTATCTAAGGTATTTGTAGCTATCTTTTAATGAAGTATAACAGCTGGAAACAAAAAGGAGAGATACATCAGCCTGTGTCCAGTCAACTCCCTGTAGTCCACTAGAAACATGTGAACACAGGAACTGCAATACTGGATCAGACCCATCTGGTCCAGTATCCTGTCTCCAACAGTGCCAGCACCAAAAGCTGGCAACAAACCCCAAGATAGGCAGTTGTAGGATAATTTGTCTCAAATTTTAGTTCTCATCCTCATCGCTAAATAGTCAGAGATTGGCATAAACCCTGAAGTATGAGGTTGAATAGCCCTTTCAAAATTTTTGTTGGCATTAACTATTATAACTCTGGTTATTCTTGTTATCCATATTAATGTCCAATTCCTTTTTGAATCTTGCAAAATTCTTGGCCTCAATAACTTCCTGTAGCAATGAGTTCCACAGTCTAATTAAGTGAAAAAATATTTCCTTTTATCAGTTTTGAATTTGCCAGCTTTTAATTAAATTGAATGTCCCATTGTTCTTATGAGAGAGGGAGAAGAGAAGCTCCCAATCTGCCTTCTCTAGACTATTTCATATACAAGTATATAGTTATTTTGTATACTTGTATCATATCCTCTCTTATCTCCTCTCTAAGGTAAACTATCCCAGTCTCTGCAGATTCTCTTCATATGATAGTTTTTCCATGCCCATAATTATTCTCATCGCTCTCCTCTGAACCCCCTTTAATTCTGCACTGTCATTTTTTAGATGAACTTCAGAATCCTTGGAGGTATACCATCTGTTGCTTTTTAAATTATAATTTTGTTCCAGTACCTCTTCTTCTGACACCTTAATCTCTGATATTACCTCATCTTTATTAGCAGGGAAGAGCAGGTCCAGGGTAGGTATCTCCCGAATATCCTCTGCAGTGAAGACTGATGCAAAGAAATAATTTAGTTTCTCAGCAATGTCCTTGTGTTCCTTTGTGGCTCCCTTCAGTCCCTCGTGATGTGCAAACCACCAGTGGTCCATTGACCACAGTTTGAGAAATGCTGCTGTACAATATATGGATAGAAATTATTAGCAGGGTTATAAGAAACATTCTCACAGATAGGGATCTCCTTTTGAGCTAAAGAGGCAGCTTTTTCATGGTCAAAGCACCAGAGAATCTGATATCCAGAATCAAACTAGTCTTTCATAAGATGACATGGGGGCTGTGACCGTGGATAATTTGATAGTTGTTTGCGAACCCCTGACATACTGCATTTGATTTATAACCATTTATAAAGAGACTTTTTTTCTTTTTATAATTTAGAAGTTCAGTTCCTGGCCAAAAGGGTTATATAAACAATATTAAAATTTCTCACATGAACTTTAGAGGAGGCTGGAGGCTGCTATTATTAATAGCACTTAGCCTTTGTTGTTTGTTGTTAGAAGAATAAGGAAAAACTTTGCTGTAGGTGAAACTCAAAGCTAATGAAAATTGATCCAAATCTAAAAAACAAAGGGAAAAAGGTATAATGTAATATTTGTGAAGCAGATATTGAGAGAACAAGTTAAGAATTACTTAGACAAGTTAGATGTCTTCAGTTGGCAGGGCTTGATGAAGTAAATCCTAGAATACTTAAGGAACTGTCTGAGGGGATCTCTGAGCCATTAATGATAATCTTTGAGAAGTCCTGGAGGATGGGAGAGATCCCAGAAAACTGGAAAAGGGCAAATATAGTACCTATCTATACGAAGGGGAATACGGACAACCCACAGAATTATAGACCAGCTGACTTGACTTCAGTACCCAGAAAGATAATGGTTCAAATATTCAAACAATAAATTTTGTAAGCCCCTAGAATATAATAAGGTGATAAGTAATAGTTGGCATGGATTTATCAAGAACAAATCACGTCAAATCAACGTAATATTCTTCTTTGACAGGGGGTAACAAGCCTTGTGGGTAGGAAGGAAACAGTAGATATGATATATCTTGACTTTAGTAAGGCTTTTGATGCTGTCTAACATGACCTTCTCATAAACAAACTAGAGAAATGTAGCCCAGACACACCTGCTGTAAACTGGGTGCAGAAATGGTAGGAAAACCATACTCAGAGAGTAGTTACAGTTCACAGTGAAGATGGAAGGTCATATTGAGTGGGGTCCTGCAGGGAACTGCCCTGGGTCAGGTCCTAGTCAATATCTTCACAAATAATTTGGATAATGGCACAGAGAGTAGACTTACAAAGTCTGTAGACAATACCAAATTGGGAGGGGTTGCAAGTGCTATGGAGGACAGGATTATAATTAAAAATAATCTTGACAAACTGGAGAAATGGTCTGAAATAAATAGGATGAAATTCAATAAGGACAAATGGAAAGTATAATACTTAGAAAGGAGTAATCAGCTGCACAAATGTAACATGGGAAATGACTGCCTAGGAAGGAGTACTGCAGAAAAGGATCTGGGGGTCATAGTGCACCTTAAACTAAATATGAGTCAACAATATAATACTGTTGGGGAAAAAAAGCGAACATCGTTATGGGCTGTAGTAGCAGGAGGGTTGTAACCAAGACTCAAGAAGGAATTCTTCCACTCTACTCAGCACTGATAAGGCCTCAGCAGGAGCTCTGTGTCTAGTTCTGCTCACCATACTCTGGGAAAGATGTGGATAAACTGGAGAAAGTCCAGAGGAGAGCAATAAAAATGATTAAAGGTTTAGAAAATATGACCTGCAAGGAAAGATTTAAAAAATTGATTTTGTTTAGTCTGGAGAAGAGAAGACTGAGGGGGGAACATGATAACAGTGTTCAAATACCAAAAAGATTGTTATAAAGAAAAGGATGATAAATTGTTCTCCTTATCTACTGAGATAGGACAAGAAGAAATGGGCTTAAATTGCAGTATGGGAGATTTAGGTTAGACATTAGGAAAACTTTCTAACTTTAAGGGTAGTTAAACACTGAATCAAATTGCCCAGGGAGGCTGTGGAATCTCTGTCATTGGAGGTTTTTAAGAACAGATTAGACAAACACCTGTGAGAGATGGTCTAGATCAAGGATCAGCAACCTTTGGCACGCGGCCCGTCAGGGTAAGCCCCTGGCAGGCTGGGCCAGTTTGTTTACCTGCCACATCCTCAGGTTTGGCTGATCGCAGCTCCCACTGGCCGTGGTTCGCTGCTCCAGGCCAATGGGGGCTGCGGGAAGCAGTGCGGGCCGAGGAATGTGCTGGCCACCCTTCCCACAGCCCCCATTGGCCTGGGACGGCGAACCGCGGCCAGTGGGAGCTGTGATCAGCTGAACCTGCGGACACGGCAGGTAAACAAACTGGCCCAGCCCGCCAGGGACTTTCCCTGATTGGGCACGTGCCAAAGGTTGCCAATCCCTGGTCTAGATAGTACTTAGTTCTTCCTCAGTGCAGGGGACTTGACTAGATGACCTATGGAGGTCCATTCCAGTCTTACATTTCTATGATTCTATGGAGATGCAAACAAGCAGCTAATGAGGTCATGTTCTTAAATTCAATGCAGGAGTTACGGCTGCTTCACCTTGGATGTCGTTGCTAGCGTGGCTTTCGGTACCCACGTGGATTCTCAGAAGAATCCTGATGATACCTTTGTTAAGAACTGCAAAAAGTTCTTTGAATTTTCAGTGCTTAGGCCCATCCTAATTCTAATAAGTAAGTATAGCCCATCTTTGTCTATTTATTTATATATATGTTTTTTTTAAATTATTCTTGAGTCACAAAACCTTGTGAAGAGGGAGCAGGAAGACATACTGAAGGCTTTGTTTTAGAGGTATTCACACTGCAGCCCACACACCAAATACACCCAGTAGATTTCTACAATGTGGCCCGCATCCACCCCCATCTTCATTATGAACATGTTTCCTGACTAACTACATACCCCATAAGGCAATGCTTCACCTTGATGTGAATGGAAGTCTTCTAGGACCTGTAGTCTCTGTGGGCTACACTTTCATAGTAAAACTGAGTCACTGCAATGTAATCCATGTTATGTGAATTAAGTGTGGCCCATAGACTGCTGACAGATTCTTAATAAGCCCCATGCTTGAGCAGTTTGGATGCCCTGTGCTTACTTGGTAGGAGTAAAGAGCCCACCCCTAAACAAAATCATACAGAAAGGGGATGAGGTGAGGGGATAAGTGTGTCCTGATATCGTAAGTCCTTAAAATTATCATTTAAACAGCAGCTGTCTGGTTGGTGTCTGTAAAGGATGAAGATGATAAATGCTGGTACAGGAGGCCATTAAAAGAATGTATTTATTTTGAGGTGAAAAAATAGGGACTGCATTGTGGGACTGGTAATGGAATATAAAGCCTTATGTCTTAAATTCTAGTCCAGCTGAGGCTGAATGTGACTAAGGCCTTGTCTATACTTAGGTAATTAGGAACTTGATGGAAGTTTTTACATTGACTTTAGTGGGCCAGGTATCAATAAGGCGTTAGTGAGCCAAGACCTCCATTAAAGAAAGTAAGTTTCTGCATCATGTGGGGTGTCTGCATGGAGAAGGCTGGTCTTCAGCATTATCCTTGCCACCAGTGCATCGCACAATTTGATTCACAACAGCTTATTGGCTTACATGCTGATCTCACAGGAGTGTTATGACAGTTAATTAGTTAGTGTTGGTAAAGCTGCTTGAAGATGCTCATGGTGCACTGTTTTGATAGCCAAACAGGGAGCTGTATGATAGCCTAGTGGGTTCACCTGCCAGCTTAGTTGTACTGAAGTGCAATACTTCAGATTTCTTGTCACTGATTATAAATACTAAGGGGAAGGAGTGCACGCTTGGGCCCTGGTTACATTTTAGTGACATCCTGCTTCCAGGTTCCCTCTGCCTTGGTCTCTTCTGTAAAATGGTGTGTAGTAGAAAGAGTAAAGTAGGCAACCAGCTTACCATACATGGACAGGAAGCAAGAAATGGGAGATAGGTTACCATCCATCTAGAGTTTCATGGGTCCACTCCATACCCTGCCAGGCTAGCTTGTAGGATTAAAAATCTCAGATTTAATTATTGGGAGGCGGGGGGGAAGGGGAGAAAAGAAATCTCCTTCTTTCACCATGATGCTCCAGCATTATGAAGTTGCACTGAATTTTTGTACTGTGGGACAAAACTGCAAATTGGGGCAAACTTTAGAGGGCATGTGACTAACGAGATTCCCAGTCATGTCAAAATAGGCTGGAGGCTAAGCAATATCAGTCTGTAATAGAGGGATGAAATCAGAGAAATAAGTGGTATAAAATTAAAACAGCCTCTTAAATGGGGGCCCAAATAAAGTTGGGGTGGGGGAGATAAGTGTTCCTACACCCAACTTCAATGTTCTCTTTAATAATCTCTTACAGTTGCATTTCCATTCATAATGATCCCACTGTCCCGGATTTTGCCAAACAAGAGTCGTGATGAGATGAATGGATTTTTTATCAAAGCCATTAAAAATATGATTGCCTTGAGAGATCACCAAGATGCAAATGAGGTAAGGCATCTCTGTAATAAATGTAAGGATGGGCAAGTGTATTTGGATAAAATCAGAACTCACACACCCCTTGGTCTAAAATACAAACTCAACCTCATTTTAATGTTCAAAATAATATTGGTGATGTTTTTTTTCTAACTTTTACATGCTTCTGCCCCTCTTTGTATGTGTGTATGGCAGAGGGGGTGGTGGGGAGAAGAGAAGAACTACTAAAATACTACAAGAAAAGCAGATTAGTATTTCTTCCCTGTTTAAAACAATGAAGTACAAAATTACTCATAAGGAGCCTGATCTCAGGAGATTTCCAGTCCAGCTTCTAGACCCAAGAGGTATTTATTATTTCACACAAAGCAGCTATCACCCATCACTTTGCAGACTGTTCCTTTTTCATCTAGACAAGGGACTATTCTAATTATCTAATACTATGGCATTGTAGAGTATCTGTAGACACTGGGCATTATAATAAAGGAACAGTTCAGTTCTCAATCTGCAAAACATTTGGAACATAGACATGCACTTAAACTCCCTGACGTAACAGCCCTTCAGGTTTTCTTCCTTTTGGACTGTTCTTTAACATGGGCTCTCCATTTTAGGCTCACAAATACGTTGACACCTTAATTCTAGATTTATAGACAGAAATGAGGAATGTAAACAAAATTTCTATTTTAGAGGAAACAGACTTCTTATTCCCATATAACTTGATTTGGCTGTAAGGTTTGACAGAGCATGCCAGCCAGCCAGCTGTTAATGGTGAAGTATAGGAGGTGCCCTATCCAGTATCCAGGTTTGACATCAATTGAATAGGAGGAAAACAAATCACACTGAGACCCATTACCCCACTCTTGGGGTTATGACATATGCAAGAACAACAGGCCCTCCCAATCATCCCTCTCAGACAGCCTAACCCCACATCTGCAATGCCACCTTTGAGAAAATAATGGATTTCAGCCTACTCAGCAGTATATCAGAGATGCATTTAAAACACGGATCAGTGTTCAGAGATATTGCTATTTTCTATTTTGGTTTGTGCTCTGCTCCTTTTGACTCTATCGCTCCCACTCTGTCTTATATTCTTATATTTGCTATGCTTTTGTCTTATTTTCCTTTTCCTCATTTTCTCCTCTGGCCATTCTTCCTCTTTCTCCCTCTTCTCTCCCTAGCTATCAGCTTCCTCTCCATCTCTGTCTCTGCATGCCTCTCTCTCTCCCGCCCCACCCCGAATCCTTTGTTTTCACTCTGCCCTATCCCCAGGTGTGCCCTACCACAATCAAGTGTCCATGTCTGGTTCATGCTGATGAGGCACATGGCTGCTGGCTCAGGCTGTCACATAGGTGCTTTTGCTTACAGGCGGTGTGGCTGATCTGCCTACAGAGTCACCACTTCCAGCACAGACCACAGCCTGAGTGACTCTCTGACTCTGTATTGATCTAACTGTAGATATGATGAGGGTTGGCTCAAAGATTTATGCAGAGTCGCAAGCTTATAGGGATAGTAGGACAGGGTATATTTGCAAATTCTGGAAGGTTTAGTAGCAAGGTGAAAGGTGGTTATTTATTTATTTGTATTGTGGTAGTGGCTCGGAGTCTCATTCGTGGAGCAGCTGGAGGTTGGGGAGCAGGGCAGGGCTGGAGCAGAGTGGGGAGCTTATAGAGATAGCAGGACAGGGTATATTTGCAAATTCTGGAAGGTCTAGAAGGAAGTGAAAAACTGAATGCATCCGATGAAGTGAGCTGTAGCTCACGAAAGCTTATGCTCAAATAAATTGGTTAGTCTCTAAGGTGCCACAAGTACTCCTTTTCTTTTTGCGAATACAGACTAACACGGCTGCTACTCTGAAACCTAGAAGGAAGTGGTTATTTATTTATTTATTTGTACACACAACCTGCAGCTGGCTGTAGTTCTACCGCCACCCAGGCTCTTGCCAACTTTGAAAAATTGTCCCATGGTAACTTTTACAAATGTTGCTAACAGTGTTCTTATTATTCAAGAACTTGGCCAAGACTTTGAAAAGTGACTCTGGAGTTTGGTGCCTCAATGCCTTTTAAGTGTCTCAGGGTGGTCATCCAAAAAACAGACATACCCAAAATCATTAGGCACTTCTGAAAATGTTGGCACTTGTGAATAGATGGCCACGAAATTTTGCCAGATACAGGCAACACTCATAACTTTCCAGGAACCAAAAAGCCTCATGCTAATTTGTATAGAAAATGGAGAAGAATGTAGCTGCCCTTCATGTCAATATGGAAATATGACCTGCAAAGACTACAGCTGGAACACTGAATGTTAAGACTTGTCATGAAATCCTGGCCCCATTGAATTCAATGGGAGTTTTGCCATTGACGTCAGTGAGGCCAGGTTTTTACCTGTAGTCTCTGGTTTGCATCTCTGTATTAAGGATGATAGCCATGAGCCATGTTATAGAACTCACGGTGCTGCATTTGTCCAGTGAGTGACCTTTAGATCGCCCCATTCTTAGATGTTGCATTGTCTTTATCCTCTTCATCTCCATTTTAAAATTTTGTTTATTTAATTTTTGCTGAAAAACATCATTTGGAACAAATTGTAAAACAACTAAGTGCCCCCAAAAAGTGATTCAGCTGGAACACGTCTTCCTCCCACCTGCAGCTAACATGCAGGAAGAATAAATGGGAAAGGAAAGGAAGACTTAAAAAATAACATGATGAGCAAAGTCAGCCTGTTCTCACTAGTGCTATATCAGTAAATGAAACAATGCTTGAAGATAATCGCACTGGGTAGATAGTAATTTTACAGCCAGGTTTAGATCTAATAATATGTTTGCCATTTATATGAGATCTGGGATGTCACTTTTTCTTATCCCATCAGGTAGTACTGCAGATGTCATTTTAATTACATACTATTTTTCCATGGTCAGTAAAATAATTTCAGTCCTGGATGGTCATACTCATTGGCTTGTGTATAGAAACATTTTAGGGTCACATGTTGGGAATTTTAATTACAATACATTAAATCATGCAAGGATGCAAATTATTATAAGAAACTTGCTTCCTTATATTTATGTCAGAAGAAATTCATCCTTCTGCAGAAGGACCAGCACAAGACCTATGGACCCTTATGACCTGTTTTGAGAACTTAAGAGGGATTCTAGTGGTATATCTGCCTTGCACTGGCCCTTTGCATAGGGGTGAATATCATCCTTATAACAAGATATATATATATATATATATATATATATATATATATATATATATATATATATCCAGAGACTTGGTAGGTGGGCTGTGTCAATACATGATGGTTTTTCATTTAGTGTTTTGATATTGCTTATCCATATCCACATAACAATTTGCCTTCCAAGAAATGTATCCCAGTCCTTACTTCTGCAGTGTAATTGTAAAACTCTAGATGGATATTGGTGGAAAGGTCTAAAAGATGAACTGATAGAAATTCATACAGAGAGAGAGGGGGGGAAACTGTTATTTTAAAAGGATATCAAGCTGAGAGGTCTAAAATATGCCTTTCCCTGTCCTCAAAAATGAGACTCCCTTTTAAAATACAATCTAGGTGAAATCTAAGTCTTAGTCAAGTCAAGGGCAAAGCTCCCATTGACTTCAGTGAGGCAAGCATTTCACTCATAATCCCTAGTAATAACAACAACCCTTAGCTCATATGTAACAATGTTAAGTTTCTGAAGGATTTATGAACATTAACTAGTTAATCCTCACAACAAGAAATTTAAAAGATTATCAGCCTTTGAAACAAGGACTGCCTTAAACTGAAAATGAGAGTTTCTTAGAAGCTACAACCAAAAGTAAACCTGTCAGAAGAAATGAATTTCTAAAATCATAGAATCATAGAATATCAGAGTTGGAAGGGACCTCTGGAGGTCATCTAGTCCAACCCCCTGCCCAGAGCAGGACCAATCCCAACTAAATCATCCCAGCCAGGGCTTTGTCAAGCCTGACCTTAAAAACTTCTAAGGAAAGGGATTCCACCACCTCCCTAGGTAACGCATTCCAGTGTTTCACCACCCTCCTAGTGAAAAAGTTTTTCCTAATATCCAACCTAAATCTCCCCCACTGCAACTTGAGACCATTACTCCTTGTTCTGTCATCTGCTATCACTGAGAATAGTCTAGATCCATCCTCTTTGGATCCACCTTTCAGGTAGTTAAAAGCAGCTATCAAATCCCCCGTCATTCTTCTCTTCCGTAGACTAAACAATCCCAGTTCCCTCAGCCTCTCCTCATAAGTCATGTGTTCCAGACCCCTAATCATTTTTGTTGCCCTTCGCTGGACTCTCTCCAATTTCTCCACATCCTTCTTGTAGTGTGGAGCCCAAAACTGGACACAGTACTCCAGATGAGGCCTCACCAATGTCGAATAGAGGGGAACGATCACATCCCTCGATCTGCTGGCAATGCCCCTACTTATGCACCCCAAAATGCCATTGGCCTTCCTGATAACAAGGGCACACTGTTGACTCATATCCAGCTTCTCATCCACTGTCACCCCTAGGTCCTTCTCTGCAGAACGGCTGCCTAGCCATTCGGTCCCTAGTCTGTAGCGGTGCATGGGATTCTTCCTTCCTAAGTGCAGGACTCTGCACTTGTCCTTGTTGAACCTCATCAGATTTCTTTTGGCCCAATCCTCCAATTTGTCTAGGTCCCTCTGTATCCTATCCCTACCCTCCAGTGTATCTACCACTCCTCCCAGTTTAGTGTCATCCACAAACTTGCTGAGGGTGCAATCCACACCATCCTCCAGATCATTAATGAAGATATTGAACAAAACCGGCTCCAGGACCGACCCTTGGGGCACTCCGCTAGATACCGGCTGCCAACTAGACATGGATCCATTGATCACTACCCGTTGAGCCCGACAATCTAGCCAACTTTCTACCCACCTTGTAGTGCATCCATCCAGCCCATACTTCTTTAACTTGCTGACAAGAATACTGTGGGAGACTGTGTCAAAAGCTTTGCTAAAGTCGAGGAATAACACGTCCACTGCTTTCCCTTCATCCACAGAACTAGTTATCTCATCACAGAAGGCAGTTAGGTTAGTAAGGCATGACTTTCCCTTGGTGAATCCATGCTGACTGTTCCTGATCACTTTCCTCTCCTCTAAGTGCTTCAGAATTGATTCCTTGAGGACATGCTCCATGATTTTTCCAGGGACTGAGGTGAGGCTGACTGGCCTGTAGTTCCCAGGATCCTCCTTCTTCCCTTTTTTAAAGATGGGCACTACATTAGCCTTTTTCCAGTCGTCCGGGACTTCCCCCGATCGCCATGAGTTTTCAAAGATAATGGCCAATGGCTCTGCAATCACATCCGCCAATTCCTTTAGCACTCTCGGATGCAACACATCCGGCCCCATGGACTTGTGCAAGTCCAGTTTTTCTAAATAGTCCCGAACCACTTCTTCCTTCACAGAGGGCTGGCCACCTCCTCCCCATGCTGTGCTGCCCAGTGCAGTAGTCTGGGAGCTGACCTTGTTCGTGAAGACAGAGGCAAAAAAAGCATTGAGTACGTTAGCTTTTTTCACATCCTCTGTCACTAGGTTGCCTCCATCATCCAGTAAGGGGCCCACACTTTCCTTGACTTTCTTCTTGTTGCTAACATACCTGAAGAAACCCTTCTTGTTACTCTTAACATCCCTCGCTAGCTGCAACTCCAGGTGTGATTTAACCTTCCTGATTTCATTCCGACATGCCCGAGCAATATTTATATACTCATCCCTGGGCATTTGTCCAATCTTCCACTTCTTGTAAGCCTCTTTTTTGTGTTTAAGATCAGCAAGGATTTCACTGTTAAGCCAAGCTGGTCACCTGCCATATTTGCTATTCTTTCTACACATCGGGATGGTTTGTCCCTGTAACCACAATAAGGATTCTTTAAAATACAGCCAGCTCTCCTGGACTCCTTTCCCCCTCATGTTATTCTCCCAGGGGATCCTGCCCATCAGTTCCCGGAGGGAGTCAAAGTCTGCTTTTCTGAAGTCCAGGGTCAGTATTCTGCTGCTTTCCTTTCTTCCTTGTGTCAGGATCCTGAACTCGACCATCTCATGGTCACTGCCTCCCAGGTTCCCATCCACTTTTGCTTCCCCTACTAATTCTTCCCAGTTTGTGAGCAGCAGGTCAAGAAGAGCTCTGCCCCTAGTTGGTTCCTCCAGCACTTGCACCAGGAAATTGTCCCCTACAGTTTCCAAAAACTTCCTGGATTGTCTGTGCACTGCTGTATTGCTCTCCCAGCAGATATCAGGATGATTGAAGTTGCCCATGAGAGCCATGCACATCTCTTACCATTTCTCCAAATGTCTCCTACTTTTCTAGCAGCATAGTGTAATGTAAAATTAATAATTCATGGTTGTCAAATCCATGCCTGGTAGATAGTGACCAAACGTCATTACTGTCTGATGGGTCTTGTGGTCTTCTCAATCCAGGTCTTAATGAACAGGTGACAAAATCATCACCGGAATTTGTTTCTTAGCACCCTTGTTGGGTGGTTGAGTCTCAATCTGGCTGAGGGCCAAGGACTTACTAGGTATGCTGAATGCATTGTCCATAAGTGAAGGCCAGGGTAGAGATGTATCGAAGTATAGTGGAAGCTTATACAACTTCTACTTATGCTGTACATGTTCTGGGTATAAAAGGAGGATGGCAGTCTCCAGGATGAGGTGCCACAGAGAAGCCATTTTCAGCTGTCAGTAATAGGGATGGTGTGGCCCTTACTATAGGTTAGAGCAGCCCTATGGCTGCACACTGTGCTAGCTCTATCCCACAAGGGGCTAGTCATCATCCGGGAATTGCCAGGGTACAATGATGCTGCAACCAAGTCCATTCCCCGTCCCCGCGCACCTAAATGCAACACACCTTATGCTAGGTGCTGCGTAGGAGACATTCCTTCAAGCAGGGGAAATTCCCAAGTGTGGAGATCCACCAGCTTTTCACCCCCAACCACAGAACAGCACAGAGAGACCAGCTGAAACCTGTGGCATTGAGAACTGAATTTTGAGGAAAATTGGCACTAAATGTTTAAAAGCTTGCAGAGGAGTATATTGCTCTCTATGTCAGTTTTCAGTGCCTTAAAAGTATAATAATGCACTGTAAGAAAACAGGCATCTTTTAATATATTTCTGTGGAAATCATGACCTGATTACATCTTTAATCTCTGGAACACTGATTCTTAGAGAACAATACACAGAGCTCCACTGAATGGTTTACTAAGGATAAGATGTGTGGGTGTATGTGTGTGTTTGTGGGGGGAGGGGGAGGTTTGCGCATGTGCACTGGGGGAGAGGGACCATCTGAAAATCTAATTACTGTGCACACATTCATTTCTTCTTGCCCTCCTGCACCAATTCCCATGAGCTTTTCTTTTTTATGACCTAATGAACTATTTGCTTCAAGAGCTGCTTGAAATTAGTTGAGCAGAGGAAATCCTACTGAAAAAGTCTGATCCCATCCTTGTCAGGGGAAAACTATATGGTTACTAAGAAAACTTAGTTAAAAATTTGCTAAATTCTGTGTACATTCCAGGAGTCATATCTGTGTGAACTGTGGAAAATGCAGTGCAGATGTTAAAAAGTAAATATTGTTCTTAGGAGATAGCAGATGGAAGGATTAGACACCTATGAACTTGTTTATATTAGATGGGGGATGGTGTACACTAGGCAAACTTGTTACAAGGAACTAATAGATAATCCACATTTATTGATGAATTATTGACTGACTTTTTTGCTTTTTAAACATATAGGATCATAACAGTTCTATCTACTTACATGGTCCCCATACCATAATATCTGAGCACGTCATCATCATTCATGAATTATCGTTGCAACATGCCTATGGTGTAGGGAAATATAATTATCCCTGTTTTTCAGCTGCAGAGCTGGGACATAGAAACGTTAAGTGACTTGCTCAAAGTTACACAGGAAGTGTGTGCCAGGTCTGGGAATTGAACCTGTATATCCATCGACTGCCTGAACAACAAGACCATCTTTCCTCTTGAAGATGATAAAGACGTTTTAGATTATCAGATTGATCCTCATGCATGAGCAATATATAATGCCCCTACAGAGGATGCATCCGATGGCACAAAAGATCACATTCAATATTACTGGCAGTTACAGGTGCTCAGCATCTCTCAGAATCAAGCCAGTAGTGCTTACTTTAGCATATGCAACATTCTTTTCTAACTTTTAGTGAAGTCCTCATGGTTTTTGGAAGACTTCGTCAATTTCTATAATTGCTGGAGATTTCAGAGAGGACAGCTTTAAATCCACCCTTAGGTCAGTAGTGACCAAAATTGTAACCAGATGAGGGTTGATTGTTGGCGTGTGAGAAATGAGTTTGGTGGTGTCAGGCCAGATCCAAGTACTGAGATACAGTGAAAAATACTTCCATGATTGATACTAGATGGTGGTCTCAGAAGAAATCCAGGATAAAATAGGTGTGGAGAATGAACTACTTTCTCACCCACCCATTGTGCCTTAGAGGCACATAGGTGGAGCAGTCAGGAGAAGTTTGCATTGCCACCAAATCTGTCCTGAGGGCAGAAGGCTTCTATCTCCACTGCTGCCAGTCCAGCATTTTTCATGAGCACTGTGCTCACAGAAAAATGATCTCTGCTCAGCTACCCACTGGCTGCAAACAGTTATTCGGGTTGTTTGCTATTAGATATGTATACTCTCACCATTGCGCTCTGTAGGATTGCTCACATACGTAGTTAGCATGTGTGTATTTGCATGGGCAGGCGGAAGGACTGAAACAACTCTAAGATGCCAGATTTTCCATAGTTTTTTGAGAAGCCTCAGTTTTTGAGTGTCCCCCTCCCAACCCGAGCAGACCTCTATCTTATGGAAAGTGCCATGACATTGTAAATGTCCATGCAGAGTGGACTGAAGCTCATCCAAAAGTCCAAGTTACAATGGAATTGAATATGGCTACATCAGAGGACATCTTGTCTTCAGCCTTGGTGAAAACAGAAGTCTATATTGTAGCTTTACCAGTTTGTGGTACATTAGGGCTTGGTTTGGAAAGATGCCTCACCAGCAACAGTGACAGGAGGCATTACAATAACAGAAATGTAGGGCTAGAAGGGACTTCCAGAGGTCATCTAGTACAGTGTTTCTCAATCTTTTTGAAACCAGGTACCGGCTTGTTGCCTTCCTAAACTGTGTCAGAGAGTTCTCAGGGACCGGCGCCAGTCCACGGACTGTTCGTTGAGAAGCACTGATCTAGTTCATCACCCTAGGCTGAGGCAGGACCAAGTAAACCCAAATCATCCCAGACAGGTATTTGTCTAACCTGTTTTTAAAAACCACCAATAACAGAGATTCCACAACCTCCCTTGGAATTCTATTCCAGAACTTAACTACCTTTATAATTTGAAGGTTTTTCTTAATATCTAACCTAAATCTCTTTTGCTGTGGATTAAGCTCCCATGTCTTACATATGGCACTCCTGTTAATACACACCAGAATAATAGCCCTTTTCACAACTGCATCACATTGACGACTCATATTCAATTTGTGATCCATGATAACCCCCTAGATCCCTTTCAGCAGTAGTACTGCCTAACCATTTATTCCCCATTTTGTAGTTGTGCATTTGATTTTTCCTTCCTAAGTGTCATGCTTTGCACTTGTCTTTATTTAATTTCATCTTGTTGATTTCAGACCAGTTCTCCAATTTGTCAAGGTCGTTTTGAATTCTAATCCTGTCCTCCGAAGTGTTTGCACTTCCCGGCTTAGTGTCATTTGTAAATGTTATAAGTTTACTCTCCTCTCCATTATTCAAGTCATTAATGCAAGTATGGAATAGTGATGGACCCCTGTTAGACCCCACTAGATATATCCGCCCAGTTTGACAGCGAACCATTGATAAGTACTCTTTTAGTGTGCTCTTTCAACCAGTTGTGCACCCACCTCCTAGCAATTTCATCTAGACCACATTTCCCTAGTTTGCTTATGAGAATGTCATGTGTGATTGTGTCAAAAGCCTTACTACAATCAAGATATATCATGAATACTGCTTCCCTCCAACCACTAGGCCAGTAAATCTGACAAAGAAGGAAATTAGATTGGTTTGGTGTGATTTGTTCTTGACAAATTCATGTTGGCTATTACTTATTACCTTGTTATCTTCTAGGTGCTTACTTGTTCCAGTATCTTTCTAGGCATTGAAGTTAGGGTGACTGGATTATAATTCCCCGTGTCTTCTTTGTTCCCATTTTTAAAGATAGGTACTGTGTTTGCCCTTCTCCAGTCCTGTGGGATCTCCTCCATTCACCATGAATTCTTGAAGATAATTAACAAAGGTTCCGAGATTGCTTCAGTTAGTTCCTTAAGTACCCCAGAATGAATTTCATCAGGCCCTACGAATTTGAACACATCTAATTTATCTAAATATTCTTTAATCTGATTTTCCCCTATTTTGGCTTCTATTCCTTCCCCCGCATTGTTAATATTAATCATGTTAAGTACCTGGTCACAACTAACTTTTTTAGAGAAGATTGAAGCAAACTAGCTATTAAACACCTCAGCCTTCTTGATATCATTCATTATTAGCTCTCATTTCCCACTAAATAGCAGATGTACATTTTCCTACGTCTTTCACTTGCTCCAAACATATTTATAGAACTTCTTCTTATTACCTTTATGTCCCTTGCTATGTGTAACTCATTTTGTGCCTTATCCTCCCTGATTTTGTCTCTACCTGCTTATGCTATTTTTTTGTACTCACCCTTAGCAATTTGTCAATGAAGGCTTCTGACTGCCTCTGTATTAAAGGGGAAAGCAGATACCTTCAGTAATGCTGGGAGGAGAGGAGCTCCCTGGAAAAGAGCTTATACACCTCCACTTGTAGGTTTTGTGCGTTTTGCGACCTCAGTGCTGGCTCCACTTTCCCAATCAGTACCAAAGGATGTGGGTTATGTTAAATCCAGAGCCACTGGAAATTTTGCAAACAAAAACTTTTTTTGTTCCTTGATCAAAAAATTGCCTTTTTTCCCCCCTCAGTTGTTGACAATGTCAAAAAGTTTAGCTGCTTTTTTATAAATTTTATTTCAACTTACAGAAATGGTTATCAAAATTTTATGTTTACCAAAAACCTAGACAAAAAGATTTTTTGATAGCATGGGGAGATGGGGTAATGGGGAGTCCCCAGGAAAGAGAAAATGCAGTTGCTTTAGTAAAAAAAAAATGGGGACCCATTGGACTGGATAATCATAATGGTCCCTTCTGGCCTTAAAATCTGTGAGTGAAATCCTGGCTCCACTGAAGTCAGTGGCAAAACTATCAACTTTTATGTGGACTGTGACTATGAACCTGGTGACACCAGATTCTGTGAAATCTTGTTTGTAGCTACTTTCTTCATAGTACACCTTCTTCAGCAATCCTTTTAGCAATAATAACGCAGCTATGTTTAAAAGCATTAAAAAGCAAAACCTTCCATTGAATAATAAAGGGACAAGGAGGATTGCTGAGTGTCCCGTTTTTTATTTTAACTGAAATATACACCTTTTAATCATGTAATGGCAATTAAAAATCTATCAATTACAACCCACTCTTTGCTGGTCTCCAGGGAGAGAGAGTCAGAATTCATATCAAAATGTAAAATTTCAGAAGCACAAAGGGCTAGGTCGGTGTTTTGTGATTGCCCAAATATTCAGTGATTTTAATTACAATGGAACCTTGATAAATTGGTTTGTGCCACAATCCATTATTAACAACTTAATGAATACTACAATGGCCTATTAAAACTGTTCTATAGCAAAAGCTGTTGTCAGTGTTTCAGTTACAATCCCCCTTTGGTGACTGGGGGTTGTGGAATGGTTTATAACTCGGCTGTTTAAAAAAAAACTTAGAGTGAAACTCTGCATACAAGGGGCGCTGATCCTCAAGTCTGGCCAAGCTGTGCTTGGTGCAGGTCCTGAAGAGGGAGGGAAACAACAGTGGTTTTAATACTGCCTTTGTGCTCCTCTGATCTTAGGATCAGTTAGGGGGTCAATACTGCTCCCAGCACAATTTAGAGAAATCATACTGCTTTACAGTATGACAGGTGGTTTTGGTCCCCAAAAGGGCCAGGTGAGGGCTCACCAGAGCACAGTAGCACTCTGTTACTTTTCTCTTGGCCACATCCTCAGTACATTCCGTATGCCGGAGGAATCCTCTGTGAACCAGTCGCGCCAGCTTCATGGCTCTTTTGTGCCACCAGGGTGCTGCAAAAGGGCTGTAGAACTTGCCAGGATCTGACCTAAGCATGATTTTAGTATGGATTAAACAAAGTATTGATTGGTTTAAAATGCTGTTTTTCAAATGAATTTTTAAAAAGCTTTTATTTGCAGTATTAAACTTTGAAATGTGATGAAAATATCAGTGAGAATTAATCTGATTGTGAGCACAGTCAGCATTATGGATCCATATTTATTAACATTAGGGGTCTGAAAGATTTAACTGTCGTAAAACTCAGGCCATTTTTCTTTTCAAAACAAACAATATCTAAAAGTTTTATATTGCAGTAGGAACTTTGAGAACTTTAGATGTTACAGAAGGGTATACGGGGTTGACAGATCTGCTTGATTTGATAGGGTCCTATAAGAGTTTAAGCAGCTGGAATTTAAACAGTTATGGTCCAGTTTCTTAGAGAAACATTTAATACATTTGCTGCATATGCTGTTTTCTTCCATTTTCACCATGGTTGTTGCAATCTCCAGGGGGATTACAAACAGATGTCAGGGGGTCACGACCACACTGCCCTTTAAATACTGCTGAATGGGGAGAAGGTCCTGGCTTGATCCTAGCTAGATGAGAGGGAGGATCCCAGTACAAAAAGGCTGAGAACCACTGCTCTAGTTAGGAGGAATTACATATATTAGACATATATTATTTGCATTTACACAGTTGACAGAATAATAATTAACAAAGTTGAAACATGTCATTACATTTTGTTCTGGAAAATAAAAGTTGTTGAATAGCAAAAGAATGCCCAGATCTGCTCACCACATGAATTATAGTATTACTCATTAGAATGCTTAATTTGCACATTGTATAAACTTGTATATGGAATGCGTAGAGTCCTCCTGGGCTGGCAAGTCAATAGTTACCATACAATATGATTTTTCAGAAAAATATTTTTAATTGGTATGTTAAACAATGCTGGCTATAACTCGTGAGTATTGATCAGTCAGGGTCTCTGCAAGAAGTAGGACATGTTAAGATATTGTTGAGGAGGCAGGCAATTTGTATTCTGTATACTTTCAACTCAAGTGTTGGTGTATTTCTGCTGTTGAGTTGAAGACTTGAATTTTGAGAACATTCCAGGTAATAGAGATGTCAGACTACCATTCTTCATGCATTCTTGTGTTTTGTGGAAAGGGCATAGCAAGATACACAAAGTCCTCTTATTTTTCTTTCTATGTGTGTGTGTGTGTCTCTCTCTCTCTCTCTCTCTCTCTCACACTCACACATGCATAATTTTTGTATGTGTTTATCAGTGTGTGCAAAATGCCTGTGTTTGCAATATAATGGATGTGTAAATACTAGTAAGTCAGATTGAAACTCTCTAATGGAAAAGGGAAAATGCTTATTGCTACTAAGGAGTCCTCTACTGGATAAAAACCATAACTGAACTGAACGTTCAGGAAACTTCAGATAACAACACAATTCATCATTGGTTATCCTGTGCATGTTCAATGTATCTTTCCCTCCCAATACCAGTTTTACCCACCATCCCAACCCTGGCAACAACTACCTCCCTTGTGCACATATACCTCCCCTCACCCCCCGCAAGCTACTGATGTGTTTTAGTTAGAGGTTAGTTTAATGTGACCTAAAAATGTGGAATAAGTCCTAACTTAGAGCTAAGGCCTGTTTGGTGACTAGCCCAGTAGCATGACAGAGCCTCAGCTGAAGAGACATCGTTGTTCAAAGAAGAAATAGTAATATCAGTTGTTATTATTTATTAACATATAGCAATAATTATAATAATAAATGGTATAACTATGCTTTTTATTATTAATATAAATAATGACAATAGCTGTATTACTTGACAGGTATTAATTTTGAGCACCCCAAAATGAGTTAGGCGTCTCACATACCCAAGTAATGCCATCTTCCCTGCCCCAAAGTGTGCATGGTCTCAATGTGACACAAGAGGGTCTTAGACCAAGGAGAAAGGGTGCCAGTAGTACAATCACATGGTAACCCAGTAAGGCATGTATGTAGGTGGCTCCACTAGGCAATGGAGGTGGATTGGCAGACAGGTTTGGGGAGGGTGTGCTAAGCATGTGGAGGAGAGTAAAAGGAGACTGAGGCACTTGTAAGGCATTTTTAAAAAGGGTGAATAAAAGCAATGTTGGGGTGGCTCTCACAATCCTCAAGGCAGTAAGTACTAACAGTACATTCGTGTACATTGGTGTTGAATGTCAGGCCAACACTGTAAATAGAACTATTCAGTCTAAGCTAATACCATTATAATCTCTCAAGGAGAAAAAATGGGGCATTGAGCTCTTGCAACAGCAACCCAAATCATTAGTCTTGTGTTCGGTAACTGGCGTGTCAGTCAGTGATTCTGCTTCGGATACCAACGTCCTTCCCGCACACACATACAACGCTGTGAGAAAAGGAGGCGAAGAATGTCAGATAATGATTTGGGAGGCAAAATAAACTTCAGAATGCTGTGTGTATGTGTGTGTGTGTGAGAGAGAGAGGGGGGAGGGGAGGGGAGACATCTTATACCTACTAATACAGTATGTGTTTGGTACTGTATGTTGATTTGGGTGGGGGCTTCTGAAAGCTGACTGAAGTCAACGGAAACCAGATAAGGCCCTTTATACACAGATGGGGTATGGGCAACAACAGCTCAAGCTTTCCCCAAAATTATTCTTACTGTTATTTATTATTTTTATTATGGTAGTGCCCAGGGGATTTAGTCAGGGATCAGAGCACTGTACAAACACAGAACAGAGAGGTGGTCCCTGCCCTGACACATCAGTTACAGCCAGTGTGCCTCATTCCTGAGTTGGAGAGAATAATGGTTGATGTGGGAGAGTAGCATAGTCTCTCTCCTCATTGCATTCTTGGCCTCTCTTCTGACGCTGCCAATAATGGTCTTAATTGTGTGTGTTGGGAAAGGAATTGTGATGTTTACATCATTTCATTATGCTTTGGATTGGGACCACCAGCTCAGCACTGATAAACCACCAACCAGCTGTCAGAAAGTAGGAGACTTTTGGTTACCAGGCTGAGTTTCATCTGATGACCTGGAGATGGGAGGTTTCATGTTCTGTTACCAGTCCTCCTAGCCATCCAGTACATCCTTCCTGTTCAGTTCAGTATTCAAAGAGAAAATGTGTGACTGAATTCCTTTTTGGGGATTTGCTACTGTTCATAAACTGCTCAAACTGCTGTCACTCTCTTGGTTTTATGATAACAAAAAAGCCTCAAGAGTGAATTACAGCTTTGGATACACATTAGAGCCATCTCTATTGGCGCATATATAGCTAATGATGCAAAAAAGAGGTGTTATCTATTCCACAGTACCCATGTACTTATCAACATATATTCAAAGTGGCACTGTTACAAAAGATAAGACACCATCTCTTCTTTAAAAATTATTTCTTCCCCTTCCCTGTGTATTTAGCTGGCAGTTAGCATATCCAAAGAAGTAAAAATATCCTTCTCGTTAAGTGAATACTTTGTGTAACTGCAGAAGGGATTAGCACAGTGGCTTTAGCCAACTGTAAGCTACTTCAGTTTTGTCTACACTGTGCTGGCAAAGCGCATTAGAGGGGTGCGATTTGTAGAGCACTAGCTCTAAAAGGTGTCCAGTTAGCGTTAATGTAGACGACACAGTGTAGACAAGCTCCAAGTAGACTGTTTACACCAAGTAAGGACCTTTTAGAGTGTGCCAGCAGAGTTTACAAGGTGCAGTTAGAGTCCAACATGTTAGAGTGCTTTACAAATCACACCCCTCTGGCGTGCTTTGCCGTGGTGTGTAGATGAGCCCTGGGTGTAGCTAATTTATTCTCAGGGAGTTCTATTGTGATATTTTGTTACTCCCCATTATACTGTTTTTATATGGATTCCCCTGCTTGTCCCTTTCTGGAATTATAAAGTGCTCTTTTGGGATGTCCACCTGATGCCATGGATCATAAACTGTAGCATGAGCTGTTCTTGGAATTGCCCAGACAGCAGTATGAGCATTTTATGACTTCCAGAAAAAATAACCTTGCTTAAGTGCATTATGGTTGTAAATATGTATCAAGAACTTAAGTGGTGATGGTGGTGCAGAGAAATAAAGAATGTTGCAGTTTAAAAAAAAAAAGTCTCAAAGTCAAGAAATTTAAACCTAAGGTTACACTTTAGAAAACTGTGGAGTAGCTTCATTGAGAAATAAAAAAACATGGTATTGAGCAGAATTCAGTAGCTAGAATTGTCCTGTTTCTTTATTCTACGTGTTGCCTCAAACAAGCCTGTAACTAGGAGCTTTGTGGTTCATACGCAACAGCTCATCCTGGAGGACTAGAAGGACCTGTTTTAAACTTGTCTCAGCTTGAAATAGCTCCCTAAATTGTCTTCATTCATTAGCAACTGAATCTAAAATTCAAATTTATTTTCATCTCTGAACTGTGTGGAAGATCTTGGGAATGACATGATTTTCTCTGTAGACTCTTAATACCTCTAATACAGGCTGGCACTTGGTACTGATGTTTCTATATTTTATTTTGCTTCACTGCTGTGCTCGATAAGTGAGCAGCTAAATAATCTCTGGATCGTTAACCAAGTGAGGAACTTTCTGGGATTGGACATGGTGAGTGAGTCTTGGGAGTATAGTAGCACCACTTCCCTTCCCTGTCCCCCTCCCTCCCTCCCCAACTTCAAGCATTGGACTTTTACAATGTGGACCACAAGGTGTATTTTAATTTCTCTGTATGGAAAGAGAGATCCCCATCCATCCAGAGTTCTTCGGAAGGTGAAGAGGGGAAACCTGAGCACTCTTCTCTGTCACCTTCCCTCTGAACCGTTCTTTTGTCTTTAAGTGGAACCCAGCAGAGGGAAATTGCTTCATATTTTTCAACAGCCTGATTTTCCTGTTATTGGGTGACTCCATGGCCAGATGCACGGAAAGAGTATATTCTCTCTCTCTGTGTCTATATAGGATGTTAAAAACCCAAGTTATGCTGTAGTCAAACACAAGTTGTTGGGCTCAGTACAGGGATAACTGTGTGAAATTTCATGGTCTGTGATATGCAGGAGGTCAGACTAGATGATCTAATGATCCATTATCGCCTTAAACTCTATATAATGTATCTCTCTCTCCCCCTTCATGTGAGGTTTTTTAAGTGTTTTTATAAATCTCAGTTAACTTAAGCCTCACAATACCCTGTAAAGGTAGCTGTATATTATTATACCCCTTTTACAGTCGGGGAACGGAAGCTAATTGTAGTTCAAAGACAGAGATTGGAATAGAACCCAAGTGTCCTTGCTCCCAATGGGGTAAATGCTATCTACTATAACATAGCTCCTCTCTCTAGTTGTTTGTGGGTGGTTAATCCAGCCAATGAAATAGCATCTTACTAGGCATTAGGCATTAGCTTAATACTTGATTTATTTATTTGTAAAAAGGCAAGAGTCATCACCCTTGCAAAGGAGATTCCATCTCTGACTCTAAGTCTGCAGGTGACTCCAAGAATTTGACAGTCTTGTCTGTTCACTAATTGTTTCTTCCAGTGTGTCCTGTAGCTGTGACTTCAGGGTAATGTAACATCCTGATCAAGTTATCATAATGATGCATCTGTTTTCTGTAGAGAAAAGGGAATCAGTCTGGATTCTCGCTCCACAAACAAGGACATTCATAGTTAGTTTGACCACTCTCTAAGTACAATGAGCATAATCAGTATGACATTTCTGGAGCCAGGGAAATTGACTAAACTCTTTTTATTTTGAGCTGTATGAAATTATCTGAACCAAGTGCAAAATAACACAAAACTTCCCTGATCTGGGGTTTCATGACAAATACTATGCTCAGACCAGGTTTGACAAAATGTTCTTGAATCTTTTAAATAAACCTGGGCCGATATTTATCCTTTTGCATTAAAAACCTCATAAAAGTAGGAGCTTTATTCCTTTATAAGATGTGCCTATCATCAATCTCTCAACTTGTTTACAATAAAAACACCACAATAAGCCATCCAGCCAGTGTTAGTAAATGCAAACAAACTAGTTTCCCTGCCACCCTCAAACAATACCTTTAAGGATGGCCTGTGTTAAAAGATAAACTTTGCAATTGACTTGAAGTTCAACAAACTCTGGTTCTTTTGGACTGAGAGGGGGACTAAATTCCAGAGTTGGGAGCCCTCCGCTGAGAGTGCCCTGCCCTCAACCCCCAGATGGGCAAATCTAGGACCTGTCAACTCAAGCATCCCAATTAATTCCAATCTCTGGTTTAAAACATATAGAAAGAAGAGAATCTCTGATTTATTGGGGTGATGGATTTTTTTTCCCAGAGGGCTGGAGTTTGCATGTTTTTGATGTGAAACTTAGTGTTTTTAATCAGAAGTTGGATTTGACCATCCTGTTTTAATTTGACAGATACTCTTCCTTGAGGGCTTCATTTTGTGCTCCATAGTAAAGCTTTCAATTAAAAAAAAAATCAAGAGTTTTATTCTCCGCTCCTTTACTGATGCCAGTGAAGCTATTCCAGACAAAGGTCTGGCCCCAAGATGCTGGCCCTCAAGGTTCCAAATTTAGCTTTCAAAATGTGAACTGGATGCAGACTAATATAGTTATGTGTGTCTGAGTCTGCAGAGAGCCTGAAACAATCCCTGAAAGAGGTGTGAACTGCTTCATTTTATGAGTGGGTTAACTCTGAATCCTAATGAGATTTTACTGTCAACCTATTTTGTTATTTCACTGCCAATCAAAGCATGCAGGAAAGAGGAGGTATGATCATACTGTGAAGGTCTGGTGCAGTCTATTGTTAGTGGCATTTCATTTTGGCATCATGAGTGTGTGGAGCTTGGGTTGGCAAGAGCTTTGATGAGAGGAGCTTGGGAGAGTTTCACCAATTATATTTTCCAGTCTGGCTGCTGGTTTCATGTGTAATTTGCTTTGGTATTGTTTAGTTCATTCAAACTTGAAACCCAAATTGAATTACAGGTGTGAGAAAAAATTGTAGAAATCCTTGCAGTTGAAAGCATCCTTCTGAATGAAGATTCCACGGGAAATGTTTCTGATAGTGCTGTCTGTGAGCTTTCCCTTTCACCTTCTAAAACTGTAACCCAAGAGGTCCATTTGGGCCCAAAAGCCAGGGTTCAGTAGTTAAAAGGTCGTTCTATAGGCTTAACTTAAAAGTTATGCAAAAATGCAGTTTCCCAGTTCAAGGCTGAGTGAGCTTGAGACCCTGCCCAAGACCCTTGATTCTTGTGAGGTGAAGAATTATGATGCATTGCATGCACAAGGGACAGACTTCTATGTTCTTTTGACAGCTGTGAAGCTTAAAAGTGAGTACTGAAGAAAGAATGATAAATACTGCTGGATGTGCCTTCCCCAGTACAGGACCCATCTGTTCTTCTGCTACACATCTGTAGCACAAAGCTGGTTAGTTCCATGCAGAGTGATTTTTCTGCATGGCCAGGTGATGTTTAAGGAGACTAATGAGAGGGATGATGTGGCCCAGATCAGTGGTGTCAGGAAGCATATAATAAAGTATCTTTCTCTGAGAGACTGAAAGCAGGACTTGTCCTAGTATATATTTCAAAGGGGGTAACTATGTCAGCCACAAAGTTGAACATTTACTCTCCTGCAAACCACATCCAAATTAGTCTTTTAAGCAGTAACTAAATCTGAAGCTTTCATTGGTTTAATGATAGATGCTTCCTTGTGTGGAAAAAAATAAAAAATGGAAGTCCATCTCATTGACGCGACTTTGTTTTGCTGCTGGCAATTGCAGCTCCCTCTTACTCGGGAATAACGTAACTAAGAAAGATTGAATATAATATAGAAGCTTCTGTTGGCTTCTGCTGCCTGTCAGGAAAATCAAAGAAACTTCCCATTGGGAAGAGTAAGCCAGCAGCTAAATATGATGCCCAGAGAATGTTTTCATGTGGTGATGCTACCAATATCAGATCTGTTGTCAAACTGAAAAATGTGCATTTTCTTTCCTGTGAATGTACCTGAGAGACTCCCTCTTCTCACCTCCAGCAACTGACAAATAATCCAACTTTTTTTGTTTCTATGCCAATGTTTTTTCCCAGTCACCATACTGTGGTTTTTGGGGAAGGATGATTTTACTACCTTTGTGATCCCAGAAAAAAAAGCATGTCTCACTGTGATAGGTAATAACCAACCTGCCAAACTGAAATCTCTTTTCTCTTGCTGGGCTGATGATTGTTAATGTTGCATTCTGTATTGATGTGTAAAGTAGAGCTGGATGAACTGTGTACTGTGGAGGATTTGTTAAAATGTACCGCTTTGTTCTCTTTGTGAATTATCGATGAACAAGTTGTGATTTTTCAGTGTTATTCATTCTTCACATTTATTCAAATAATGTGTGCAAATAAACTTAAGTTTTTTATGGATTGTTCACTAAACGGTGGCTTTTAATAGTCCCTGTGCGTTACGGGGCCAATCACATGGTATAAATAAGTTAGAAGTTATTTGCTTCTCCTCTCTGATTGGATGACCTACAGTTCATAAACAGGAAGATGTGTCCCTTTTCCATATTATATGCAAAACGGTCAAAATTGCGATGGCAGTGTTTTAGTACAATACACTAGTGAATATTTAACTTGTGCTAGAATTCATTTTGTTTTGCACAAATGTTCTTTTGAACTAAACTTTGCTCACCCTGTTCTATTATTTATTATGATTATTATTACTTCAACTATTCTGGCAGTGCCTAGAGGCCTCAAACAAGATCAGGGCCTCATATGGCTAAATGGTGGGCAAGCATATTGTAAGGGACAATTTCTGCCCCAAAGAACTTACAATCTAAATTTGAGGTCCAGACTTGACAAGTAAGTACAATTCCTAGGCAACAGGAGCCAGTGGGTTGCTTTGCAAGACTACACACAAATATATCTTTGACCATATTTGCCTATCTCTGGTTCAAACTAAGGGCTTGTCTACACTAGAAAAATTGTACCACTTTAAATTTACTGGTAGAGTCACAGCAGTACAACCCCTCTAGTGTTGACATAGTTATATTGGTATAAAGGTGATTTATACCATATAACTAGCTATTCCTATGCAAAAAGGGAATTAACTATACTGGTGTAAATCACCTTTATACAGGTACAACTGCATACACGATAGGGCATTTACCAGTATCACACACCTAATTGAAATAGGTATACAGAAAAAAATTTCAAGTGTAGACCAGGACCAAGAGCTGGACTGTTTATTGCACAATGCATTGACTACCAGAACAAATGTTGAATGAGCACGTGAATGAACGGTTTCAGAGTAGTAGCCACGAAGTGAGCTGTAGCTTGGGAAAGCTTATGCTCAAATAAATTGGTTAGTCTCTAAGGTGCCACAAGTACTCCTTTTCTTTTCACGTGAATGAAGTCTTCCTAGGGCAGTTAAATGCAGTCTTTAGCCATAAAGAGTTAAAGTATGCAGAAATATTGATTCTTTGGTTCACAGGGACAGCTGGGAAAGAAGGTATATTACCCAGTAACAGTTACAATACAGTCACAGCTCTTTTATTTCTTCATGTGTTAGACATGAGAGGCTTTTTGCTAGCAGTACATTCATTTTGACTGCAGAACACATTTCTAAATTTAGGCATAGGATGGTGTTGTAAATGATGGGACACATTTCTGAGTGCAATATACAGTAATATGGCTTTGCATGCTTCATCACCCTGGGAAATCCATGCATGCAGGGCACTGGGTGTAATGCAGATCAGCTCGGCCAGTACGCATAGCTCTTGTGTATACCATAACTGGCACTGGCCTCTATAATCCAGCCTCTTGCTTTCAGGGGCACCAAATTCACATGTGTAATTACAAGCTTTCATTTGATGGACTGAGATTCACAGGAGAACTTAGAGCGGTTCCGTGCTACCCCCTTGCCTTACCCAAACGCTCTGAATTTCAGTTTCTCTCTGCAGTTTGCTGGCAGCAGAGCTAGAGCACAGGATATAAAATATTTCTCCTCTTGGCTCTCGCTGCTCCTTTTTCCCATGTCATGTAAAAATATTATCTGATTAAGTCTGTTGATATATATAATTAATTGCTCCTTCCTTACCCTTATCTCACTAGCCTATCCTTTCTCTGGCTTCTTCTTTATCTGTATCATCTGATGCAAGAAAATAATTCAAAATATTTTTGTTTATTCTTTAATTAATAAATAAATGCCGATTTAATCCTTTTGAAGAAACACTTGATCCCTGCTTTTCCTTTTCAAGCTGCAGCATGTCAGATCCTGGCACTGCAGTCACCCCTGGGTTCTTTCTGTGCTATGATACATTATGTTGGTATTTGAGGAATTGAAAAATGAATCTCCTGGCCTCATGGCTTAGATTCAGCACAGCAGTATTATATCCTGCTCTCAAAAGTCAATCCAAACTGTCCAAACTGGCTTGGAGTCAACCTGCTCTTGTGCATAGTTCTGTTTCTGTGGCATTTTTCTGGCTCAAACTGACATAAGCAAGTAGCTTTAGTAAAAGGAGGATGGTTCAACAAGCATTTTGCATGAACAAGACATACATACATGTTTTGTTCTGATGTAACTATATCGTATAGAGATGCTTATAGTGGTGCAACTTATTACCAAAGTTATACTAATATAAGCACTTTTATACCAATAAAATGGAGTCCACCCTAGAGGGCTGCACAACCAGTATAGTTAAATTGATACAAAAACTGTGGATGGATCTGCCCTAAGACCTAGATTGTGCCTTAGTGTGCTCTTGAGTGGCTGCATAAGCTAACTCCCCTGTACATGCCCAGCGTGGCTATCTGGACCTTAGGTTTGGGCGTATGTGAATAAGTGGAACAACATGCCTGCTTACTCCCTTCTCAGAGTAGGTAGGTGGGGAATGGGCAGAGAGTATGCCTCCATCCCCCCGTCCCTACCCCACACATGCACACGCACTGGCAATACAGCTGTGTTGGTGTGGGTCGGCTGGGACATGCCATTATAGGTACTACCAGAAAGTGCTAAATACCCACCCTCTGGAAATTAGGTCCTTGTAATGTGTTTGAAGTGGTCACGCACAATCATTTTTGAACACACATGCATAGTTATTATTTTGATTCATTCTTAGCGTATGTTTTTATCTTGCATTTCACAGAGGCGCAGAGACTTCCTCCAGTTGGTACTCGATGCTCGCAGCTCTACGAACTACATTGGTGTGGAGCACTTTGACATAGTCAACCAAGCTGATGTTTCCATTCAGGACCGTAAGCCTCCTGCTGACAAGGCCCTGCCTAAAAAGGTTCAGAAGACATTGTCTGAGGATGAGATTGTAGGCCAAGCCTTCATCTTCCTCATTGGTGGGTATGAGACCACCACCAATGCCCTCTCCTTCGCCACCTACTTATTAGCCACCAACCCAGAGTGCCAGGAGAAACTGCTGCAGGAGATAGATGAGTTCTCTGGAAAACATGTGAGTAGATTCATTGACTTCTTTGCATAACATAAGTAGTGTGAGCAGAGTGCCTGCCTTGAAATATGGACCTGGACACATGAGGCAGATATTAAAAATGTAAATTACATGCACAAAGCTACATTAATGCAACATGAATATTGCACTAAATATTGCATTAAAATAAAAAAGTCAGGGAGTGCAAAAATTAAGATCCCAAGAGTAACATTTAAATGAACCATGTTCTTTTTATTAATCCACTGCGAATGTATCCTCCCACTGTAGCCTCTAGTGCAGGTGGTAGTTTTGTCCGCCCCAGTCCTGTATGCATTTCCTGGGTTTTAGTTATATTCAGTTACTTATTTAACAAGAAAAATAAAAACGAAATGCTAAATGTCACCACCTGGCCTGGAAACACATGACATGGATGCCAGACTGTTGCGACTGAACCCAACCACTGGGTCCTACATGCTTCTAAACCCACTGGGACTAGGTAGTGTCCACTCACTGTTTCTAGCTCTGAATCTCTATGGATTCTCTATACTACCAGGCTGAGACCTCAGGCAAGCAAGGAGCACACGCTTAGCGTAGGAATTTCTTAACCACAGTCATTTTACTCTAGAAAACATTAGTGAATTATAGATCTTTGAAAACAAGAAACAGGCTTGAGGCGTACCCTCCGCCCAGTCTCATGTTACCCCATTTGTGAATCAAAGTTTGTCAGTATTCATGCTGGGCATATTCCCTCCTGCTTTCTCTCTCTCCTTCACATCTGGCTTACATGTAGCAGTGGTGCACCCCTGTACTTCAAAGCAGCAGCTCTTCGTAAATATAGACGCTTTCCTTTTGCCATGTGCCCTGGCTGAGAAACTGCAGACCTACCGGCTGTGCTGGTGCCCCTATGTAGAAAATCCATTGTTCCATGAGTTTGGACCAGTAGTTGAGAGACAATCAAAGTGGATGGCTCCCGATCGCTCTGTGACTGCTTCTCAGTGATGATCCTTCAGCAGTGTCAAGTACTTTTCCTGGACAGGGCAGCTATCTGGAATGCATTTCAATAACCTTGCCTTGGGTGAGATTAGACATGTGTTCAGCACATAACAAAATGGATGTAGGTCCTGACACAAAATGAGATTACAATATAAAATGTTCACAGTGTGACACAGACATATCCCATTCTATCACACCAAATATATCCAGTGTGGATGAGTGAAAGTTGCTACTGGGCCAGAATCAGAAGTTCCTGATTCTTTTTTGTGTGTCTGTGTGTGTGTGTGTGGTTTTAACTGTGAAACCTTAATTAGCGAGGTGGGACGCACCAGCACGGCCCCTCCTGCTAGTCGTCCTGGGAATTAGCTCTCCGGCCTCCGGAGTGTCCTCTGCAGGCCAGTGTCCCACTTGCCTCAGGCCCCCGTTTCCCTCACGGACCCCAGTGCCCCTTTATCTTGGGTGCTGCCCCCTGGCAGTACACCCTCTCTCTGAGTCTCCCCACCCAGGGGAACCCCCAACCCTCTATCCCCACCTCGCCTCAGTCTATGGCTACTGCCAGTCACCATCTAGCCCCCACTCACTGGGGCGGACTGCAGTGTACAAGCCATTCATCATTGGCAAAGGGGGGGTTGGACCTGATGCCTCTGCCTACCCTGCAACCTCTGCAACCCCAGTACCATTCCCAGCCTTTAACAAGGCCTGCAGCCTGGGGGGTTTCCAGGCAGGAGCTCCCCCAGCTCCTCTAGCCTTCCCCTAGCCCTGCTCCACTCTAGGTTCCTTACTCAGCTCCCAAGCAGCCAGGCCCATCTCACTCCACAGCTAGAGAGAGACTGCCTGAGCTCCTGGCTCAAAGCCTTTTATAGGGCCAGCTGTGGCCTGACTGGGGCATGGCCCCAGCTGAGGCTGCCTTCCCCATCAGCCTAGCCTTTGGCTCACCACCCCTGCCCTCTCCCAGGGCTGGCTGTAACCCTTTCAGGCCCGGAGCGGGTGACCACCCCGCTACACCTTAATATAGTTGTTTGCATGCCATAACTTTGGTTTTCTTTTCTTTTCTTTTTTTTTAAGAAGATGAGAGAAGAAACTGCCTGTGTGCTTAATAACTTTAGCAGTGATATGAGCCCAGTAACGTTTTGAAGGGAGTAATGTCCCACCTTTGCTGATTTTGTTGTTTGTCCAGAGACATTTGTCTGACAAATGAGTTTACAGGGCAGCACCAGCTGTTTACAGCATAAATTTTTGCAGCCAAAAAAGATAGCTAGAAAGAGGCAGATTCTCAGCTGATGTAAATTGATGTGGTTCCATTGGAACTGCTCCAATTTACACCAGCTGAGGATCTGGCCCCAAACTCTTTTTTCTTAATGAACACTTAAAATTTGCAGAATATTGTACAATGCCCCCCAGTCCCCAAATGTGGCCAGACACTAAAATTATACAGTTTAAGTTTTCTTCCCTCCCCACACCTACAGTTTTGTTTTGTCAGTGTTATGGCAGATTTTTATTTTCTGAATTTTCATAAGCAAAATTTTTGTCCTCAATAATGATCTTCAAAGCTTTTATTAAAATATTAATAAGTTGAATTCATCCCATATTGGTAAGAGAATCTATGTATAGACTTAAAAATTACAAATACCTGTTTATTTTAAAACCAAACATTTTATATCGATACCTTCTTCACTTCCAGTACCTGCAAAGCCAAGTCCAAAGTCCACTTTTCCTTGGCTACAGTCAATGGAAACACAGTGCGCCAGACATTTTGATCTCTTGAATTCTCTGCTCTAGTTGTTAATAAGATAGTGTGCAGTATCTAGTGTCTGTATTTGTCTTCGTCATTGTTTTTCATGAGCTTTTTAATGAGGCAGGACTTTGGTGGGACAAAAATAACACTAGATACAGCCTTCTTCATTTCAGCTGATGAATTTGCATGCTCAAATCTTTGGTCATGCAATTTTGGGTTGCTTACTTCTTATGCACCCCAAAACTCAACCTTTGCACCATTTGTGCATGCAAATTGAGTAATTAGATGTCTGAGCAGCTTATTTACATGCACATCCAAGTTTTAGAATATGCAAAAATGTACATGATTAAAATTTACCAATTTTACCCAGCTCTGGTTGTGCAAAAGTAAAGGCCAGGCTCAGAATACTTTGAAAATTTGCCTCCATCTTTCCTGTATGCAAAACATTCTTTGAGTGGCAATTCTACCTCCTAAGCAGTACATTCCCAAGTTTTTGAAAGATTCCTTTTGCTGTAAGGCTGTATATATAAGTGATAGCAGTGAAATACAAACATTCATCAACCTGATCCATAAGGCTTTCTCCTCAGCAAAATCACGCATTTCATGCATATGAGCTGAGCTACTCCACTGAGAGGCCACTGGCATCTTATGTTCTAATTATAAGACTCGGTTTATAATTCTAGATTATTATTAGTACTGTTGCACTCCAAGTGGAGCATCTTACTCCTTTCACTCAGGTACAAGGGGAAAATTCTGCCCTCAGAACCATTTTACTTCATTGATGACAGTGGGGAGTTGCAAAGTTGTGACTGAGGGCACCCTTTGGCCTTCAGTGGGTATGATTTATTGGTTTATGTTGCAGTCAGAGCACTTCAGGATTACAATCTATTTGTGCTAGATATTATATTAACACATAAGAAAATATAGTCTGTGCCCTCCCAAGGAACTAACAGTCTGAGAAAATAAGTGACATCCAAAAGGATCCAATGAAATATATACAAGTAAGAGTGTGTGTGTATACATATACTCTCTCTCTCCTCACACATACACATATACATACACAAATACATTATATTTTTCTACATAATTGTAAGTAGATGTAGGCATTGTGACACAGTGTGTGATTCACTTCTGTCTTTCTGTGTTCTCTGAGCTTCTATTATTGTTAGGTTCAAAGGAGTAATGCTTGACTTTTGTTCCTATTACAAATTTATTTTCACAGTAGCTCTATCTTTTGTGGTATTTGGAGAAAGCTCTGTCACTAGGGCTTTAATGGCAGAGTAGAATATAAAGAAGGAGATCGGAATGGTGGGCACACAGATTAACTGGGTGGTTTAACAGCATAATAAATGGTTGGTTCAATATGCAGTCATACGCGTAATGGGATTGATGGCCTTATCTTTATTTCATAGTGGACATCAGTCTGGATACCAAGGCAATACAGGCACAGTTGTCAGTAGCCCCTTGCAGAGCATTTCCCCTGTTACCTCACTGATGTTCAGTTTTAGCTACCGATAACATATATATGGCTGTATGACAATGGAGAAGAGGAACAGAACTGTAGTCATTCAGCTGTCCTCTTCAATAACAAGAAGTTCATGCTTCCAGTCTGCATGGCCCCCTGTCATAAGGTTTCCTATTACTACCAACATTAACCACAATTAATCTTTTTAATGTGTTAGAGGATCCCTGATCCAGGAATTCACTTCAGGGTCAGGAAGAGGGTACAGCAGTTCAATCCTATTAGCACTGTAATTAACCACATTTAGCCTAAAAAATAAAATCCTCACAGATGATTTGAAAAGTTATGGGGGAAGAAACTGTTTTAGAACTGGGAATGTATTAATGTATCATGTTTGGTTGGAGGAGGGGGAAGGGGGAAGGAGTATGTGACCCAAAGGCTCGCTGATCTCAAAGTCACTAAGAAACCTGAAGAGGTTATAGCCGTTGAATGATGCTCAACATTTCAGCTTAGCTCTTACCTTTAATCAAGGTGCTTTTCAATTTAAAGGTCATGATAGAAGAACATCAGTGGGACAGAACAGGCAAGGTGGGTGCAGCTGGCGAGGTTGCATCTGACCAATACATAAATAGAAGACTGTACTTATTCATAGATGCACACGTGTTAAACGGTTACGCTGCGTCCTGTCCAGCCAAATTTATAGTCAGGTAATTGCAGTATGCCTACTCAATTCCCCCAGCAATTTCAGTTGCATTGTACAGTTATATTTTTATTGCCCTAAACTGTGGTGTAGAGTTGCAGTATGATCTTAAAACACCTGCTGCATTACATCCCAGAGATGGCTGCGCTTCAGTGGTGAGCAACATGATTTATGCATAGATAGGAGTAGTTAATATAGTCATTTACTAGTGTTTCTAGAGCATCGTGGGATCCAGCTGAGTGGGCCTGTCATACATAGCCCTTTCAATCCTGGCCCTTCTGACCCAGGAGTTAGAGGCACCCACATCCCTTACCCCCACACTCAGGGGCTTTATGCCAGCCTGACCTAGGCTAATGAGAATGAGGCTGGCACAGAGAGGGGAACAGAGCAGTTCCTTGTTGGCTCCTGGGTTCAGACCTGAAGAGTCCCATGAGCTCCCTATCCCCTGTGTAGGCCCTTTTTCTATCTCCCTTGCACAGTGAATGCAGACGCTACCACTAACCTGGGCTGTAGTAAGCCTTGCGGAGCAGCTTGCCAGGGAAGACAGCCTTAGGATGGGGCTGCTCTGTCAGTTTCCCTCAGAAAACAGTGCATGTAGTGGGTCGGAGTAACAATTCCTCCTTCACCTCCACTCCTCTCCGCTGCATACTCTGTTCTTCCTCTTTTGCTACACTCGGGCCCCTTCTGGGTTTGTACATGTGCTCTGTAACCATTCCTGTCAGCCATTCAGAATCCTTTGCCAGTTCTGTCTTGAAGACCTTACAGTCTAGGAAGACATGAGGGAAAGAGCTGAGGGAGAGGGGTACAGGTGCAGTTTGGCTATTGCCTTTCATTTCACTTCCCATTTGTCCCTCTCCAGATAAACTCATCTTTAGAAAAGACAAAAGACATTTCTTAAATGAGGAATGTCAGTTCACCCTTTAGTCTTTAAATCCAACCCAGATCATCAGGTGATTAATCTAACTTGGGGGCGGGGGGAAGGGTAGGAGCTGGAATCTGGACAGTTCACCCTTCAGAGGGTGAAGAGAGCCAGAAGAGGTGCTAGGAATGTATTTTTGTGCCCATACCTTAATCTTAGGGAGAAAGCATAATCTAGTGGATTGGCGCTGGAACTGAGAGCAAGAAGCCTTCTAAGTTCTGATCCTGGTTGAAAAAATGGCTCACTGTGCGGCCTCAGTCAAAACACTTCACCTTTCTGATTCTCAGTTTAACGTGTAAAATATGGACAAGAATTATGTACCTACCTGCCTCACAGAGCTCTTATGGAGATCAACTGACGCATGTTGGTATGCATTTTTGATGACATAAAGCACTGTGTATGGCTAGTGTAAGTAAGGACCTGATGCTGATCCTGGAACCATGCTGAAATAATTTGAAAAAAATCGAATACTGTATTAATGATTAAGTCCTCAGTGGGCTGATACTAGCTAGGAGGGCTATGGTGAAGCTCCACCGGAAAAACAGCTCATTCATTCTTGTCACTGGTTGCCTGTGAACACTGTTAGGGCCAGGCAAACGCGAGGGAGAACAGGAGGTTGGGAGGAACAAGGAAGCAAATGTAAATGTGTTTTAAAAATGAAGAGCAAATATTAATGGAAAATATTAAATATGGAAACAGAGCCCTTGGGGGTCTTCCATTCTAGTTTTTAAATAATATACAGTATATTACTATTATGTATTTACATACCTAGAAATCCCAACCAAAACTAGGGCCCCATTGCACTAAGCATGTACTTACACATACTAAGAGACAGTCCTTGCCCCCAAAATGCTTATAGTTTGAATGTAATAGGTAAGACAGACAAAGGGAGGAAGAAAGGAAATATGCCCATTTTAAGGATGAGAAGTAGAGAGACTGTGGGTATGTCTAAACTGCAGTTACACACCTGCGGTTGGCCTGTGCCAGCTGTCTCGGGCTGCAAGGCTGTTTTATTGCTATGTAGGAGTTTGGGCTCAGGCTGCAGCTCAAGCTCTGGGACCTTCCCACATCGCAGGGACCTTCCCACATCGCAGGGCCCTAGACCCCAGGCTCCAGCCTGGGCCCAAACGTCTATATCACCATTAAACAGTCCCTTAGCCCAAGTCCTGCTGTCAGCCCGAGTCAACTGGATCAAGCCAGCCACGGGTTTTTCACTGCAGTGTAGACATACCCTCAGTGACTTGCCCAGAGTCCCACAAGAAGAGCCAGGAACAGAATCTACGTCTCCTGATTCACAGTCCAATGTCTTAACTACAAAACAGTCATTCATTTCTGTTGTAACCCCATAAATCTTAAAGAAACTCAAGGTCTTGGGATTTTAGCTTGCTGCTAAAAGGCAGTTTGGAGGAATGTTTTTAAAGGAAAAAACTCTGTCCCATAAACATTTGCTATTCTGTTGCTCTGGCACATCAAACAAAGAAATGTTGGCCTTTTCTATGTTTAAATTGCATTTATTGCTTTTCGTTGGCATTGATTTGTGCCTACTCTACATTATTACACATCATCATTTCATTTATAAAATGGTACTGCTTAATTGTTGTTATAAATCTGCTTTGAATGGTGAGTTGTAAATTAGCCAGGAGCTGGACTGGATTGATACATAGCCACTCCTTTGCAGGTCATGAACTTGCTATAGTAATTCATGAAATAATTTGGACACAAGCTAGGCTTTCTTTTATTGCTTAACTTGCAAACTTTGGGGCCAGATCCTTATCTCGTGTAAATCAGCATAGCTCCATTGACTTAACTGGAGCTAAGCTGATAGGCACCAGCTGATTGTGCCCTTTGCCTTGAACTCCCTTCCTGCTATTGTAGTAATCTAACTAAATACTGCTTGATATTATATTTTTGTCTTGTTACAAAGGCGTCTTTACCAACTTAAAATTCTTCCCTTCCATAAAGTTTCCAGGGAGCAGTGAGAGGAAAAAGTATTTATTATGGTGTCATTTTGCTAATGAAATACTTTATATTTTAAGCTGTTTATGCAGTGAATCTCTTTAGTAGACAGGCTGCTTTCTCTGAGTATTAGCAAAAACAAGAGGTGAAAGTCACAGAAATGCCACTGTCAGGGAATTACCCACAACAATTTGCATGTATCTAGTGCCTTTCATGCTGTATCTCAAGGCACTTTACACTCCGAAACTTGCAACTACAGAGACTAAGCTTTGCTGAGCAAATATGCTGAGGGTGAAGACTTGCGTTTGTCAAGAGAGCCTGTATCGTAAATAGGCTTTGGAAGAAGAATTCCCCAGATGAGGGACACTATTTTATACACAAACGCACACAAAATAAGCACAATCAGCAAGAATCATTTTGCTGTCAACTTTGTCAAAGAAAAGGCCCACTTTGATTTTGTTATTTGTGCAAGGAGAGGATGTTTCAGAGCAGCACCTCGTTCACGTGAGCATCAGGTGCCAGTAAGCAGCTTTGTTACTTAAAAACAAAAACCCAGTAAAATCCTTAGACCACAATAAACAAGAGCCTATTTCTGCATTCCTGGTAAGGTCACTGGATAATTAAATGTTAATCTGTGTCTCTAGATACTTTTATATTTGCTGTATGATGGTTGCCAGAGCAGGGGAAGAAAATACATCTTTCCTTGCTGTTTCTACACTCTGTCAGTGTGATATACCCAGGGCACAATCCAGGCTAATGAGTAGCTGTGTCATCCCTGCCCTCTAAACCTGGGGTTCCCTTTACACTGCGTTGCTGCTGTAGCCTCCAGTTTCGACTGCTTACAGACAGCCTCCAGCATGCAAGCACTCCTACCTACTTTACCTACAGTGAGTGTCCAGCAGCCAGCCAGTCATATCTTCGCTCTCAGCAGCTTGGTTATATTGCAGGGTGACCTCAACACCCCCCACAATCCAAGATCTTTCCCAAAAATGTGTTTCCTGTACTGGCCAGCCCCCTCCTGGACAATGCAAGCTTTTATTAACAGAAATAATATGCACACATCTTGGTACCCCAAATGGAGTTTCCCAGACACTTCAATTTAAACACACTGGATTAGATAAAAACAAGTTTATTAAGTACAACGAGAGAGATTTTAAGTGTGTACAAGTTATGAGGCATAAAAGTCAGAAATGTTTACAAGAAAATAAAGTTAAAATGGTACTGGTGCCTAACTTAACAAACTATTTCAAATTCAAGCAATTTCTCTCACTGTATGCTATTAGCAATCTTACTGACCAAACTTCTTAGGCCAGGACCCCTTCTCCAGCTCAATGGCTGCTACCTTCGTCCCTTCTGGTGCAATGAATTAATGGACAGAGAGAGGGAGGGAAGAGGGGTGCTTTGGGGTGTTTGTCCCTCTTTTTATAGTGTCAGCCCCCCTCTTGGAAAAAATTTCCAGCTGAGATTCTGGAGACAAAAAGTCTAAGGCGAAGGATGTACCCTGGTGCTTTTTCCTCACCTGTCTGAGATTTCTTTGTCTATTCTTCCTGCTTGATGACTCTGTTTACTGCTTAAATGCAAATTAAACAGAGCACACATTCCTTTGTTTGAGACAGACCTGTTTGCCAACGTCTGCTGTGGTTTGGAACATGTGTTAATAACATACCAGGAAATCTTCTAACTTCATGTACAACATTGCCACACACATTTTATCAGGACTATATTGACCAGTAAATTATGAGTTTTCAGATGAAATCTCACAAGGCATACTGTGTACAAAGATTATTGCAACAGTGTGTAGAGTGTGGACTTGCTGTCACAGTCAGCTTCTAGAGAGGAAGGATTTTGGGGAAATCCAGGTTCACTTACCAGTGTGACCTTGGGCAAGTCACTTAGTCTTTCTGTGCCTTAGTTCCCCATCTGTAAAATGAGGATGATGATAATAATACTTTCCTACATCACAAGCTGTTGTGAGGATAAATATAATTTAAAAAACCTTCCGAGGTGCTCAGATACTACAGTAATGAGGGCCTGATAAGTACCCTAGATAGATACGATGTATTCTGTTAGGAGTTACATGTATGAAATGATTTTTGACTGGCAGGTGTCAGTAGTTACCACCTTCCTCCACACCTGCACTCCAGATAAGTACTCCTGGACCATAAATCCTTGCTGTTTCTGGGACTCTCCAATCTATTTAATATTTCAGACTATACATGCAAAGACATACATTGGTTGATTGCTAAATCAGGAGAAATTTAGAAGTGTTTTTTAAGAGTATATTATTAGTTTATATAAACATAGTCAGTACCTTAAATCCCCAGCAGGAGCCATGCATTCTTCTGTCTCTTTGACTGTTCTAGGAACCTTACAGCAAAGACAGCCTGCATATGAGCAATTCACTTGACCACTGGGGCAGCACCATGAATAGGCAGGGTGGTCTGGAGTGAAACTATTGACGTGACCAGTGCCCTCATTTTTCAAGGTTATATTATTGGCCAGAGGCTTTTGAGACTATATTTTTTTTCTAATAAATGTGTATATTCTTTGCCAAGCTAATTAACACAGACTCATCCGTCTCTTTCCTATGAAATCTAATCTTATCTGTTGCTTGCAATTCCACATGTGACTTGGTATACTAAAGAGGGCCTTGGATAATATATGCTGTTGAGAGATTAATTTTTGACCCCTTGATTTTCCTGGCATTTTGACATCAGAATAGTTAACCAGCATCACTACAAGGTTGATGTTAAATAATTAATTATTCTAGTGACATGGAATTTAGACAGAATGGGCTCAGTTGCAATCATGCAACCTCTAAGATGATGGACACCCTAGGAATTCATAAGTTTGATTACCTAGATTAGCTGAAAAGGGAAGGAACTGAAAGAATCCTCCCCCACTTCAGACTTTTCTTGGAGGAGTGAAAATTGACGTATTTTTCTCTCAGGCTAAAAGAAAATTAGTTTCATCAAGTGAGAGTTGGACTCTCTATCCCCATTTCTCTTGTCCACCATTTTGGTAATATATGGTAATCAATATACTTCCATCATAGGCTGAGTAAGCCAAACCCACAACAATATCAGTGTTTTGTTTCTCTTTTGTATCTGCTGATAGACCAGATTATTTGCAGAGCAGACATCACAGCAGGTGGAGTAAGGGGAGAGCCTGACTGGAGTGAAACCCTTGTCCACACTGATGCCCAGGGGAGATTGAGAACAGATAAACTAGGATTTGGAAAGGAGCAGGGCAGGTGGATGCTCAGAGTTTCACTTGACAGGTGGGCCATAGAGAGATGAGGAGACAAGCTGGAGCCACAATAAATTTCCTTGGCTGGCTGACTGTGCCACCTACATCTTTCATAGGCCTTGGAACGGTTGTAAGGTACTAGCCCTGCCAGGGAAGCCATATGTGATGAGATGTAGTTTTGTCCATATTGTATGATGCCTATAGAATGGGATTATCTTGTCTGGGTGCAGAGTGTCTCCCAACAGCAGTCTTTCCAGAAGCATGAGGTCCTATGTGTAGTAACTAGGTTCAACGCTGCAATGCAGGTCGTGTGAGTTGTGATGCAAAGTAAGTAAATTGGGGTGAAAGGGTAGGGCCCTGACCCAAAAGAACAGTGGCTCAGCCATACTTATTACCTACAGAAACTAGAATATAGGAAGTCAAAGAAATCTGGAACATCTGGCCTCGCGGTATTCAAAAACAACAAGAGAGGAAGAGCTTTGTATGATACCTCTCTTTGTATGGAACCCAAACTGTATCCCAAAAGCTCAACATTAACTGGAAATAGAATTCATCAGGATAGCACATATCTCCTGGGGAGCAGTAACCAAACTAAACAATAGCAGCAAAAATGTAACTTCTCAATTTAGATGTTAATTTGCTTCCACTTGGAACAACAGCATCCTTTCCTCTTCCCCAAATTAGCCACAAGATTTCTCAGGGGATCAATAGTGCTTCAGGTGTAGCATTGTAGTCTGCTTTATGCATTTCCATCAATCCTTCTTATCCTGAGATGTCTTCAAGCCTCAGCAATAAAAATTAAGAGGAGATCTTGATACAAGTCACTCCTTTCCTGACCCAGACAACCTTGGGTTTTTGAGACTCCAGAGAAACAGGTACCTCTTCTCTCAGTAAGGGCTCTCCTAGTGGAAGGGGAGAATTCAAGTAACACATACAACCAGTAAATAATCTATATGTGTCTGTATGTGAATGAGCTATAGGGAAGAAAAGGAGAATTCTGTAATCTAAAAGTCCAGCACAGAATCCTAAATTACCTATTTTATACTTCCAGAGTCTAAAAGCTGAGCTGATGATGATGTTTTGTTAAGAAATATTAAATCCCCAGAAGCATACCATGATGGAATTAAACTCCTGTTTAATGTGTTAGCAACTTAAAAAATGATCCTAGCTGGTTTGAGTGTTAGGTCAAAATGGAATTTTTCCTCCAGGTATGTACATAAATTAGGTAGTATTAACAGAAAACAACCAGACCATTTATTTGTCAATACGTGTACAAAGTGAAGGCCTACTGACCGGCTGCCAGAAGGAATAGAAACTAGTTTGCATTTCATGATTATGTAAAGCAGTACCTTAATGGGGTGAACTTCCTGTGACCTTCCCATGTTGCCCTCCCTGCCCCCACCCTAATTTTCAATTTCTAACAGTTTACTCATGCAATAATGCTACACAGCAGGGAGCTTTGTTATTGCGTGTTCCATCCTAAGATGCCTTTTTAATGTTGGATTAGAGAAACAATTGTGATTCAGTGTTTAGGATTTTCTTTTCTTCTGTTTAGGGTTCTTCCTGTGATATGGCTAAACATATCTCCATTAAAATGGGACAAAAGGGAATGGTGTTGGGAGGAAATCAGGGAAATGAAAAAAAACCCTCAGCGTGCATGCTGTTTAATACTATTTTGTTTCACGCTGATTAATAGTTTATTAGAACAAAGAATTGAAGAACATTGGATTTTCACTAGGGTTACTAACAAAAAAAATTAATGGCATAAATTGCCAAAAAGTGACTAGTGATATTGGATGCCTAGATTTAATGGGGGCCAAATTTGAGAGACCTAACAGAGGCCTAATTTTTGGAGGGCAGAAAATTAGGCCCTTTTATGGTGTCTCAGATTGGGCAACCAAAAACTGAGACTCTGAGATTAGTTATTTTTTGAAAATTTAGACCACTTTCCCAAAATGTGTATGTGTGATTTGGATGATTGTTAATAGGATATGAAGACTATCACCTCTATATCAGCAGCTGAGAGAGGGCCTAAGGGCCTAGGTCAACAGAGATTGAGGGTAGTTACTATTCAACATCTCTGGTGCGATGCTGTGTGTCAAGCTGTCTCTCTCTCTTCATGTATGGACAAGTGTCTGAATCCATTTTAAAACTGGTACCAGGACTGGCAATGTTGTTAGGGGAGCCACAGGTTGAATGCACTTAAAGTTAGGTTTCTATTTCGCTCCTATAGGTTATCCCTCCTGGCTACCATGGAGGTATATGACAAGGACAGGGAAGGGAAGCTTATGCTGCCTCTGCACATGTGGAATGCGTTCCGTGAACAGAATAATTAATTCTTCAGGGCTGTCGAACCAGCACTTTTCACCAGCTCCAAATTCACATTTTAATGTCCTAGAAAACAATGAGATTGTGTTCTAGGTAAAACTTTCTGGGTTTACATAAAAATGAGAGAGAAATTGAATTTCAAGGGTACTTTTGTTAATGAATAGAAAAAAAGGTACAAAGGTAATATTTTCCAGTAATGTGTAACATTCCCTTAGGTCAAAAAAGGAAGAAGTTAAAATGATATTGACACACATATCACTTTGGGAACAGGAATTGAATGAGCTTAACACCTTTCTTTGTGTTAGACATGTTTGCAGTCCAAAAAAGACAAATTGTGTATCATCAAAAAAGTTCAGAGCTGTAGGTCCATTATCTCTCGCCCCTCATTGCTCTTGATTTCAATAAACCACAGGGGGAGGGGTGTGGAAGCGATATTAAAAAGAAACCTCTCAGTAGCTCCATTTTTTTATGCATCAATTTTGTATGCATTGAAGGTACAATATGATGAAGGTTTTATGCAGTCAGGAGCCAAGATTTAATAGCCTGAGAAATAGAGAACCTTACAGCTAATGTCAAGGTGTTAATCTAACCTTGTGTTTTAATCCGTTAGTTGCCCAGGGAATGGAAAAACAAAAGGTAAATATTTTGATGTTATGGAGTGTTCAGGGAGAAAATTTGCTTCCAGCAGAGCGGCTTTTAAATAAATGATTAAGATTTTTTTTTCCTTGATGGGAAAAGAATAACTATAAGATAGATTTAGTAAATTCACTTTCCTTTAAATGTCTTGCATCTTTCCCTCTCACTAATTAGTAAAAGTCAAATGTTCTCGCTCTGCAGACAGTGACTATGAAGAAAGGGATAAAGTATGTGGAAAAGACTGCAGAGCTGAAATAATTAGGCAATTTATCATTGAGGGTAATTGGACTTATGCAAAGCAGCATTGTTTAGTACAGGTTTCCATTTCTTCTAACTGGGTGTGAAAATGCAGTTGCATTGATTGGGCAATACTTTTGTGCTTTTTCCAGTATGCATTATACCAGGGTCTCTCAGTTTAAAGAGCAAGCTTTTTTCCAGTCATTTTTTTCACTTCACTGATCTTCAGAGTCATCATTGAGCTTCTTAGACCCCAAGCCAAGATTAAAGCACCCAATGTAGAGTCAAGATGGGAGGGTTGGGTTGCTGAATTTTAATTTTTTCCTCCACCAGATGATTTTCACTTAACAAATTAAAGTTTTCACTTTGTTTCAGAGGAAAGATTGCCAAATGGAAGCACATCTTAGTCGCACTGGTAGCTAGTTGAGACATTATGTCAGTTTCCCAGGCATGTTGGCATAGGGAACAGGAGGTCCAAAACTGTGCCTCTGAGCATATGTCTACACTGCAATTAAAAACCCATGGCTGGCCAATGCCAGCTGACTTGGGGTTGTGGGGCTCAGGCTGTGGGGCTGTTTCATTCCTGTGTAGACTTCCGGCCTTAGGCTGTAGCCTGGGCTCTAGGACCCTGCGAGGTGGAACATTCCCAGAGCTCGGACTGCAGCCTGAGCCTGTAAGTCTACACTGCAGTGAAACAGCTCCTATGAGCCCCAGTCAGATGACTCGGGCCAGCCGCGGTTTATTAATTGCAGTGTAAGTGTAGAGTGACCAGATGTCCCGTTTTTAAAGGGACAGTCCCATATTTAAGCCCTGCTGCAGGTGTCCTGACTTTTTCTTAAAAACCAGCAAATTGTCCCATATTTTCTGTCTTCCCTGGGCCCTGGTGCACAATGCATCCTTAGGACTTAACCCCTTCCTGCCTGTGCTGTAGCCAGATGGCTGGGTTATGTTGGTTATGCAACAGCCTGGAGGTGTTAGCTGCCTGTCAACGCTAGGAAAGGACAGGCGGCTTCCAGCCACATGGGGGTGGGGAGGAGAAGCGGGGAGGCAGAAGAGATGAACTCTGCAAAGACATGGGCCAGGTCATCCCTTCCCCCCCGCGTGGCTGGAAGCAGCTCCCGTCCCTTCCCTCCCACACAGTGCCGAAAGACTGCTGTTGGCCACATTCTGGTGTGAACCCTGGCAGAAATCTGGGGAGGGGGGACATATGACCCTGCGTTCCCACCCCTGCCCCCCCCCCCATATGTTGCCTTGGGAAGATGCAGCACCAGGTACCAGGGGAGGCAGGTCTGTGCTGGAGGCCTAGCCAGGCATGGAGGGTGGAGAGTCCCGGGCTGGGGGTGAGGGGTGTCAAGTTCGTCGGTCACCCCCCTGTGTGAAAGAGGTGTATGGGAGTTTGTGTGTCAACTCTCCCTGTGTGGGGGGGGAAGGGAGGGAAGCGGTGTGTGTGTCACCCCTCCCCGTGTGAACCCTAAAGCCTTAAAGATAAGAAAGTAAATAAAAAGAATTCAGCTACACAGTATTTCTTAATGGGGCTCAGTTAATTTGAATGTTTGTACTGCATAGTTCTGATTGATTGCCGTTGAACTTACTTGAATACCAGTAATTTTACCAGGTGTCCCATATTCAGCATAGGAAAATATGGTCACCCTATGTAAGCTGTCCTTGAGAATGAAAAACATAAGCATGAAGGCACCACCAGCAGGTAGATATTGTTTAGATATTAAGGGGACAGAGGTGAGCAGTGATTATTTTATAAGATACAAACAAGTTCATTATTCATTGGCAGACATGGCTGCCCCTTCACGCTGGTAATCCTTGTAGCCCTATGCATTTCAAGTGCCCCTAAATTCAATCCTTCAAACGTAAATATTCTCTTTGTTTTCCAAGGCAGAGATCAGGGCAGATATCCCTCTGCATCCCTGTCAAAATTTCATCATGTTTCCTGCTTTACACCCTCACCCTTGATACTTATCTCATCATGCAATTCCCAACCTTTTGACCAAAGCAGACTAGATGTAGCCTCCATTTGAGCTAGTCGATGCCACACCATGATTGGCTGGCTATTGAGTAATGCAAGGTATTTCCTTCCCTTTGTGTTAAGTGCTCTGCTATTTCATCCCTCCTAACACCTGCCCAAGGAAGTGAAAGGCTGTGAATGGCAAAGGCTAATATCTTTTTTAAAATACTTTTTTCTTTCTATGAGTGTGCTTCATCCAGTAACCTCAAAGTGCTGTACAAATATTAAGCCTTATAACATCCCTATGAGGCTTGTAAGTAAAATTATCCCCATTTTAAAGGTGAGGACAGATTAAATATTTTGGCCAATGTTACAGAGTGAAGTCCTGATCCTGCAAAGATTTACACACATACTTAACTTTAATCATGTGAGATCTTTGGTTGGTGTAAATTGGCATAGGTCCATAGACTTTAATGGAGTTACGCTGACTTATGCCTGCCAAAGATCTGACCTGTTGAGTTCAGTAGAACTATTCAGGTGCATGAATTAAGCACACACATAAGTGTTTGAAGGATTGCAGCATAAATCTGTGACAGAGCTGGGACTATACCCTAGGAGTCCTCTTTTCCAGTCTCCTGGCCTACTCTCTCGAAAGCATTCTTCCTTCCCTATGTCCCTTGCTGCACCAAAAAAGGTTTAAAAAAATTTAAAAATCTTTTCTAAGAAAAATTGAATGGCGTAAGATGGCTTTCCCAACCTTGTGGGTTATGCTGAGTGGAATTTTGAAAATTAATTAATGATTGAAGATAAAATATTCTAAGGAAAACAAAAAAATATCTGCTTTGCTAACTTTCTAAATACTCATTAAGTTTTTGCCAGTTTTCTGTTACTCCAGAAATCCTTAATGTTGGCCAAACAGCCTTTAATATATTGCTTTTTAAATTGATAAGAGTGTTGAACTGTCTGTAGATTTTTGCATTCATTATTTTAAAATTCAATTTTGTAAAATATATACTGTGCACAGGGTACCTGCAATTCAAGCACCCGATTCTCATTTTTACTAATGCCTCTTTACATTGCTCTGGTAGTGGGAATGGGCCTACAGTGGGTGCAAATTTATGTATGACATATTCGGTGGTGGCAGTGATTATCCCTAAATTCGAGGATGATGTCTGCCAGGGGAAAAAAGTCATTGGTGAGACTTAAGATGGCTGAGGAGTCCAATTCATGCTCTACAGGTTTTTCCACATACATGACAGGTGGTTGCTTGGAGAAAGCAAAACTGTTGGCCAGGATGCTGTACACTTTCTTTCCTCCTCCAAGCTGAGGCTTGGTATATGATGCAATGCCATTGCAGTTTATTGCCAGTTAGCTCTTCCCAATTCGTAGGGTCAATGCCTCCCTTCTTAAGATTTACTTTCAGGGTGTCCTTGTAGCATTTCCTCTGTGCCCCGTGGGTCCTCTTACCATGACTAAGTTGAGAAAAGAGGACTTGCTTCAGAAGACGAGTATCAGCCATCAGCACACAATAGCTAGCCCAGTGAAGTTAATGTTTCATAATCTTCGCCTCAACACTGGTGATGTTAGCTGCAAAGAGAACGCTGGCGCTGGTGTGGTGATCTTCTCAGGTGATATGAAGAATCTTCCTAAGGCAGCGCAGTTGGTATCACTCCAAATGCTTAGGATGGCTTCAGTACGTCACCTATGTCTCGCACCCATAAAGAAGAGTGGGGATAACTACTGCATTGTAGACAAGGGTCTTAGTTTCCATCTGCAGATCTCTATCAATAATGACACGATGAAGCAACATGCCAAAGGATGTGCTGGCATAATGGATCCTATGTTCAATCTCTACATGAAGATTAGCTGTCTGGGAAAGGTGGCTACCCTGGTAAAAGAAATGCTCAATGTTTTCCAGGAATTTTCTATGACAATTTCTGGGAGAAGGGGGCAACTTGTGCTGGGGCAGGCTGGTGGAGCACCTTAGTCTTCCCAATGTTGAGGGAAAGTCCCAGGCTACGATAGGCACCTGAGAAAAGATCTAGGGGGGACTGCAAGTCAGCCTCAGTGTGTGCAAGGGTAGCACAGTCGTCAGCAGACTGAAGGTCAATAATAACAGTCCTGGTGACCTTAGTTTTAGAATGAAGAGTCTGCAGATTGAAGAGCTAGCCATCCATGCAATGCTCAATCCCAATTCCAGAAGAAAGGCAGTCATGACAAAGAATCAAGATCATGGCAATATAGATGGAAAAAAGGGTTGGGGCAATAACACAGCCCTGCTTAACACCAGTATGGATGGTGAACAGGTCCCTTTCCAATCCATTACAGAGAATGGTGGCGGTCATCCCATCGTGAAGTAGCCTGAGAACGTGAATGAACTTCAATGGACAGCCAAACCTAGACAGCATCTTCCATAATGCTTCAAGTTGCAATGGGGGAGGTTTAGATTGGATATTAGGAAAAACTTTTTCACTAAGAGGGTGGTGAAACACTGGAATGCGTTACCTAGGGAGGTGGTAGAATCTCCTTCCTTACAGGTTTTTAAGGTCAGGCTTGACAAAGCCCTGGCTGGGATGATTTAACTGGGACTTGGTCCTGCTTTGAGCAGGGGGTTGGACTAGATGACCTTCTGGGGTCCCTTCCAACCCTGATATTCTATGATTCTATTCTATGATTCTATGATTCTATGACTGATGGAATCAAAGGCCTTAATTAGGTCAGTAAATGTCATAAATAATGACACTTCTCTTAGATCTGTCTTGCAACAAAAATCATGTTGGTGGTGCTCTGAAATGGTCTGAAACCAGATGGGATTCTGGAAGGACATCTTTGGCAAGAGGGAGGAGATGGCTCGAAAGGATGAGAGCAAGGATCTTCTGGGCAATGGAGAGGAGGGCAATGACTTAGTAATTCCTGCACATGACTTGTCCTCTTTCTTAAAAATGGTCACAATATTGGCATTCTTTAGGTTGGGTGGAATTTACCATACCATACCATACCAAAATGCCATATACAGAGGTAATATCACCACCCTACTCTTGCTTGATATTCTTTACATTTACATACACTTCAAGGGTCTCTACACAGCCATAACAGTGTAAAGGGACCTTAGTGTAAATAAGATCCAGGTCCAAAGGATATATGTCTAGTGCTTTACAATACAACTATTTTAAGGAGAGCAATATTCATAGAAAAATCTGGCATGCAACTCCAGGCAAACAAATAATTCAGAAAACACATACGGAAAAGAGAAGCCACGTTAAAGACAAAGTGTTACATATTCCAGTAGATCTTCCTGCTTTATATGTGGGACAAATGCACAGACATTTTTTGTAAAAACATGCACCGTTTCTGATGTAAAGAGTACAGCCTACACAGAACAAGACACCTTGTATACGGGTTAAAATGGCATTTAAAAAGTCCCATATTCTTCCCTGGTTCCATTTCCCCCTTTTATATTCTTACATAGACAGAAGCTAGAGCCCTGGCATGCATAAACAAATTGCTTGTTAAAAACTTGAAGCCTACAGGATGAAAGTTTGCGTTGGACCACTTGTAGGGCAGTGATAAAGATATGTCCTGCCAGTGAGGGGATCTCTAGTGATCAGTTGCAAAGCCCACTGATATGGAGATGTGATATGGCCAGATATGGTGGTGTTCAGGTTCACAGGCTGCTTATTTAAATAAACCTTTTATTCCTCCTTTGGCATTCATCACCAAGAGTCCTAGTACTGTGTTTGGAATGGAGAATAAGTCAAGGCTGCAAAGAGATCAATATGGAATGAACATCCTGAATTTTTCCAATCTCTCCTTATGAGAGAACTATAGATGGGTCTGAACCATGAAGGTGTGAAATTGTCCCAAGTTTAGCAGCATTCAAATCTGGGTTCTGGTTTGGTCCCCATCTCTAGGGACAAGGAAACAATTTCTTCACCATCTTGTTTTTATATATCAGCTGGTGCTGCCAAGTTTCATAGATTTTAAAGCCAGCAGGGACCATTGTGATCATCTAGTCTGACCACCTGCATAATACAGGGCAGAGAATTCCATCCAATGATTTCTACTGCATCAAGCCAAACAACTTGTGGTTGAATTAGGGCATATCTTTAGAAACACATCCAGTCTTGATTTAAAACTCCCAAGTGATGGAGAATTTACCACATTCTTTGATAATCTGGTCCAAAGGTTAATTAGCTTCATTGTAAAAAAAAAAAAAAAATAATTGCATTTTGTTTCCACTTAGAACTGTGCTGGCTTCAACTTCCAGTTAGTGGATCTTGTAATTCCTGTGATTGCTAGGTTAAAAAGCCTTTTAGCATTAGATATCTTCTCCCTATGGAGGTAATTATAGACTGCAATCTAGTTATTCCATATCCTTCTCTTTGGTAAGATAAATAGACTGAGCTCCTTAAGTCTCTCACTGTCAGGCATCTTTTCTTGAACTTGAATCATTTGTGTGCCTCTTCTCTGAAGAGTCACCAATTTTCAACATCTGTTTTGGAGTGTGGACACTATAACTGGACACACTACTCCAGTGTGGTCTCACCAATGATAAATACAGAGTGTGACAGGGTTGGGCCAGACAAGAGGACAGACAGGAGAGTAATATAAGGCAGATATATTAGCCCCAGGCTAAGTAGGTCCCTTTTCCCTGGGTAAGGTAACAGGGAAGGTTCCAGAACAATCAGGAACCTTTTGGAGACAATTAAGACAGGCTGATTAGAACACCTGCAGCCAATCAAGAAGCTGCTAGAATCAATTAAGGTAGGCTAATCAGGACACCTGGGTTTTAAAAAGGAGCTCACTTCAGTTTGTGGTGTGCGTGTGAGGAGCTGGGAGCAAGAGGCGCTGGGAGCTGAGAGTGAGAACGTGGACTGTTGGAGGACTGAGGTGTACAAGCATTATCAGACACCAGGAGGAAGGTCCTATGGTGAGGATAAAGAAGGTGTTGGGAGGAGGCCATGGGGAAGTAGCCCAGGGAGTTGTAGCTGTCGCACAGCTGTTCGAGTAGGCACTCTAGACAGCTGCATTCCACAGGGCCCTGGGCTGGAACCCAGAGTAGAGGGCGGGCCCAGGTTCCCCCCAAATCCTCCCAACTCCTGGTCAGACGCAGGAGGAGTCGACCTGGACTGTGAATTCAGAAAAACAGCCAAGCTGTGGGCTGCCGTGAAGCTCCAAGGCAAGCAAATTTGCCAATAAGCACCAGACCCACCAAGGTAGAGCAGGAACTTTGTCACAAGACGTAATACCATCGCCCTACTCCTGCTCAAAGTTCCCCTATTAATACAACCAAACCTTGTTAGCCCTTTTCGCCACAGTATTCTTTTCTTGTCTTTGCCAGCACAGCTCTGTAAGTGGAGCAGCTGCAGTGAGGTAGGGAGTACTGACAAATAACACATTTCTTTGCCCCACTGGCAGGAGCATGATGTTTTCAGTCTCTTAAATCTCACCAAGCCAAAATTTAATAGCTGAAACTATCCACCTAATTAGAAATGGGTTTTGTATATTGCCTTTTGTGCTTGTGCTGTTTCAGATTGAAGAAGTAATGAGTTAAATTTGAGTAACACAGTGACTATGTAGGCTAGTGCAGCAGCTGTTATGCACTCAGGGCCAGATTTTTAGAAGTATTTAGGTGCCTAAAGATGTAGATAGGTGCTTTGGAAAATCTCACTAGTTGCTTATCTGTAGGCACCTAAATACCTTTAAAAATCCGGCCCTCAGTTATCAAACATCTTTGAATATTGGAACCTGCTGAGAGAATGAGTATGGGCCAGGACACTCGGGTAATGGATACTTTTCTAAAAGAGTGTTGGGGAACTTTAATTTCCATCTTGGTGGTGGATGAGGGGTCTAATTTTAATGCATCATCCAAAGGATGGTACCTCTAAAAGGGCAGTACATCCCACCTACTTATCCAGTTCTATACTAGTGTCAGTAATGCATATAAGCCAAGTCCTGGTGTGAAACTTAACCTCTTCTATGGGGATATCACAGTTGAGCCAATGTTGTCAGAAGGTCAAATGAAATTAGATGGTTGCTCTTAAATGTAGAAAGAAAAGGAGTACTTGTGGCACCTTAGAGACTAACCAATTTATTTGAGCATAAGCTTTCGTGAGCTACAGCTCACTTCATCGGATGCATACTGTGGAAAGTTTAGAAGATCTTATTATATACACACAAAGCATGAAAAAATACCTCCTCCCACCCCACTCTCCTGCTGATAATAGCTTATCTAAAGTGATCACTCTCCTTACAATGTGTATGATAATCAAGTTGGGCCATTTCCAGCACAAATCCAGGTTTTCTCACCCCCCCCCCCCCCACACACACACACAAACTCACTCTCCTGCTGGTAATAGCTTATCTAAAGTGACCACTCTCCTTACAATGTGTATGATAATCAAGGTGGGCCATTTCCAACACAAATCCAGGTTTTCTCACGCCCCGCCCCCCCCCCACACAAACTCACTCTCCTGCTGGTAATAGCTTATCCAAAGTGACCACTCTCCTTACATTGTGTATGATAATCAAGGTGGGCCATGTCCAGCACAAATCCAGGGTTTAACAAGAACGTCTGGGGGGTGGGGGTAGGAAAAAACAAGGGGAAATAGGCTACCTTGCATAATGACTAAGCCACTCCCAGTCTCTATTCAAGCCTAAGTTAATTGTATCCAATTTGAAAAGGAATTCCAATTCAGCAGTTTCTCGCTGGAGTCTGGATTTGAAGTTTTTTTGTTGTAAAATAGCGACTTTCATGTCTGTAATCGCGTGACCAGAGAGATTGAAGTGTTCTCTGACTGGTTTATGAATGTTATAATTCTTGACATCTGATTTGTGTCCATTTACTCTTTTACGTAGAAACTGTCCAGTTTGACCAATGTACATGGCAGAGGGGCATTGCTGGCACATAATGGCATATATCACATTGGTGGATGTGCAGGTGAACGAGCCTCTGATAGTGTGGCTGATGTTATTAGGCCCTGTGATGGTGTCCCCTGAATAGATATGTGGGCACAGTTGGCAACGGGCTTTGTTGCAAGGATAGGTTCCTGGGTTAGTGGTTCTGTTGTGAAGTGAGCTGTAGCTCACGAAAGCTTATGCTCAAATAAATTGGTTAGTCTCTAAGGTGCCACAAGTACTCCTTTTCTTTTTGTGAATACAGACTAACACGGCTGTTACTCTGAAACCTGTCTTAAATGTAGAGAAATCTTACTGACTTAACAGCTAGTCCATCAAGAGCTGTGTGTAAGCTCGAAAGCTTATCTCTCTCACCAACAGAGGTTGGTCCAGTAGAAGATACTACCCCACTCCCCTTGTCTCTCAGTCCATCTGATGTACACGCCAGATGTTAAATGGAGATGGCTGTTTAATACAGAATGTCAAATGCACCAGGGTGGGAATGAGCTTGCACTGTTCTCCATTATGATTTAGGCTTTGTGTAGCCTGAAGCCAAAGAGAATCCAGTGGGGTTTGTTGAAGTAACAAATCCAGGGTTAGGGTCACCAGAGAAGAGAAAACTGCACAGGATATACTCAGTCCAATAATCTACAGTTAAATGTGCTGCATAGGCAGAATTAGAGTATCGCTAGTTAAAACTAGTTAATTATTTAAAAAAATCTAATGAAATATAAAATATTCAAACTGTCTGTGCCTAGCATATGCTATTGCTGCAAAAAGGAACACACCTACATTTAGAACATTGCCTGTTAAGCGATTTTAAGAAGTAAAATATTTTAAAAACAAAAAATGGAATCATATTATTTGAAAAACAGTGGAAAGTAAACAAAAAGGGCTCCCCAATCTTCCATTTCTTCCAGGGGAAAAGATGCCTCATTCTCTCAAAATGAAAGTCATTTACAACATCTCTCTGCTCCCTCCGAAATGAATAGCTTACTAAATGTTGTGATAATTGTGCTGAGAACCTGTTACAGTAACATAGTGTAGCTACAAACTGACTGGGAAATTGGTGCCTTGAGTCTGAAATTACATGTTGCACTTACCAGGCATCATTTCAGATTAGCAGTACCTGTCTCGTGGGCAGCTCATAAAGAGCCACATTGGTGACTCAGAGAGGCCTGCAGTTTTCCTTGCTTAGAAGCTGGCATGGAGAATTCAGTTCAGGAATAAAATAAAAATCAAGCAGTGCTTAAACAGTGAGCCCAGAGATGTGATCTGAGACAGGTGCAAATAGTTTGAACCTTAGTCTGCCTGCTATAGAAACTTGCAGATGAAGTTGGGTAGGTAAATATTCAATCACCTTGAACAGCTTTCAGGTGTTGGGGAAACCCTACCATATTCTGTGCCAAAAAATTAAATTCTGTGCCAAAAAATTAAAAATTCTGCACACAATATTTTAAAATTCTGCAAAATTCTGCATATTTTATTTTTCAAAATAAGACATGATCATCAAACCAGTTTCAATTGTTTTGGTAATTTATTTCAAAATATCTGTCAGCAAGTATGTCTGTAACAATACAGACAACAACAAAAATTCAGGAAATGTTTTTTGACAAATAGATTCCTTACTAGGCATATTAATACAGATCTGAGTAATAATTCATTTAACCTCAATACAGAACTGTATTTCCAACACCTCTCAGGTGCAGTGCAAAGTTGGGGGGGAGTCAAGGGAAATGGAGGAACTGAGAGAGAGGGAAGTAATTGCTGAGAAGGAGCCTGGGTGTGAAATTGGAAGGTTGTTGGGCATGAGTAAGAAAAGTATGGAATAGGTTTTTGGGGGGCTGGGTGGGGGAGGATTTTTAGGGAGATTCCCCCATGCAGACCCTGGCTGACCCCTAGCCTCTCACATTCAGTTCAGTCTGCCCTGTCCCCATATGTCCCTGCACCCCCATTTGTCCTTGCACCCCCTGTCCCCATGTGTCCCTCCACCCCCACTCAGACACCCACTCCCCCCTGTTCCCATGTGTCCTTGCATCCCTCCCCCCTGTCCCCATGTGTCTCTGTGTCCCCACTCAGCCACCCCTCTTTCCCGATGTGGCCCTGCGCCCCCTCCCCCTGTACTCATGTGTCTCTGTGCCCCCACTCAGCCACCTCTTTCCCCCATGTGGCCCTGCACCCTCTCCCCTCGTGGCACTGCGCCTCCACTCCCATTCAGCCCCTGTTCTCCCCCACTAGCCCTTATGAACCCCTGTCTGTGACCCCACAGCAATCCCATGTGCCTCACTCTGTCTGTCTCCCCACATCCCCTGTCTTCTGTCCTGGCCAGACAGGCGGTGTGAAGAAGGCAGGATCTTTCTCTTCCATACGGTAGCTGTGGCTGGCCAGAAGCGGCTGCTCTGTTCTAGCACCACAGTGCCGTCTGGTGGGCAAAAGGCGGAACTGCAGCAACTTTCTGGCAGAAGATCTTTTCTGCAGAAAAAAATAAAAATATGCAAGGCACATGAATTATGCGCATGTGTAGTGATGCAGAATTCCCCCAGGAGTACCTTCCTTTAAGACACTTGTTTCTAGCAGGCAGAAAGGCAACATTTCTGTAGCAGCTAAACATGGCACTTTTCACAAAAATAGGGTGTTAGCGGTGGTGTCTTGACCAAATTGCAGCTACACGCTGGCTGCTTATAATTCCATCTGTAGTATCAGTTGCAGGAAATGAAGAATATCTTATGCCCTAAACTGTTGTTACTGTGAGCTGGAGGATTGGCTGCATTTCAAATGTGGATGACATTATCTCCATGCATGTTTTGTCTATCAGCTTAAGGGCCCGATGCTTCACACCCTTACTCGTGTGAGTAGTCCCTCTGAAATCTATGTGATTAATCATCTGAGTAAGATTTACTCATATGTGTAAAAGTTTGCTGGGTTGGGCCTTAAGGGTTTGATCCTGCAACTCTTATCCATAAGAGTAGTTCCAGTTATTCAGCTGTGCAAAGTTCCTCACATGCATAAGTATTTGCAGGGTCAGCACCTATGTTTCTAAAGTGCTTAGAGATCCTTCGGGATAAAAGTTGCATAAGTGGCCAATATTGTTATTATTTATTATGTATTATAAAACCTGAATGTCTGATGGCAGGTGTTGGAGTGGAACATTTTGTCATCAGAACTTATTATTCCAAGATATTTAATTAGTTGTGTTGATAATTTTGTCACACTTGAATATTTCAAGTTATTAAATATATCAGTGTTCATTTAGTAGGAAGGCTATCTCTGTGGTATACAGCAGGTAATTATGCAGGATATAATGCCATCTACCAATCAAGATTGAACCAGTTGGCAGAGTGCTCACGTGCACAACTTCTTTTTCATTCTCTGGCTAGTTAACTTGTAGCTATTACTGACAGTTGATGCAGCATCTTGGTGTGCAAAGGTGGAGATCTGAAGATGGAGCACCTGAAGGGGAGGTGGAGAAAAGGCGTCTTTTTCATCTCAGCTTTCAAAACATTAGTGATTTCCCCCTCCAATGTCACATCCAACTTTAAGATGCCTGTTTCAAATGCATGGGAGTCACATTATTTGGGGCCCTCTCATCCCTATGGGGAACCATTGGGGAAAAGGTGTACTGTATCAAATTGATAGCTTTTTCAGATTTAAATAATTATTTCCGAAGAGGAATGTTTCTGGGATTCTTTCTACACAGATAGTCTTTCTTCTCCTCCGCCTAGCTGATGATGTTGGCAGTGTATTCCTCTGCTGTAACTGTAGTTCTGAGGATCTCCCTTCTCATTCTTGCATTTAACATGGACCACCTTAACCCCCTTGCACACCCTCCTCTGCTCGACTCAGTCATGTGCTGACATAAATAATCTACAGAGGCATAGGCTGCTGTTCATATGGTATTTACAAATACCTGGGAACACCAGCAGAACACAAACCCCATATTAACCCTGCTTTTGCAGCATTAACATGGGCCCATGCCCATGCTGAAACTGCGTAAGTCCTATTTCCAGCATGCACTGTGGTGTATCCAATTTGTAGAAACCAACATTTTAAAATATCCACCACTCATATTTACCTATTTTGATTGTAGGCAAGAATTTGTGTTGGTGTACATTAGTGCAGCTTCACTGAAGTCCCAATGGAGTGGGGCCAGTTTACACCAGCGGAGATTTAGCCCTGAGTCTTGAAGAGGCCTATAAGAAAGGAACATTTTAAACTACTACTTAGGAAAATGTAGCACATGCATATAATTTGTTTTAATCAGATTATATAGTTTTTTCGCAGCCCTGTTGCTTGAATGTTCCCTATAGGTGGAAAGTAATTAAACTCCACTGGCATCTCTCCCTGCTGGGACTTAGGCTAGGGACAGCTCTTTAGGAAGCATAAAACAAATACTGTGAAAAAGAAACCTTGTTAGAAGAGTTGCCAGAAAATCAGATCTGCTCCATTTACAAGCTGGTAGCTTTGAAAATGTACCCTCTCTTCCTTTAGAGAATTGGTTTCCAGAAACTGTTAATTAGCCATTTAAACACTTGGGGGGGGGGGGGAGGGAGGAAGGGGGAGGAGAAAAGCAATTTGCACCCGTTCTTGCTCCGCTCAGAGTCTCTGAGCGTTCACATGTTAGGAAGCACCTTCACCGTATATAAGCTGTCAGGTATATTTGAAATGAAAATCGACTTTTGTTTTTTCAAAAGAGAATTTAGTGCTGGGGGACCGTGATAGGTGGATAGCCACGAAGGCTGGCATGTCTTACACACAGAACAGGTACAGAATGGGCAATGGCATTTCAAGCTTCTGCCATGCTGTGTGGCCATGTCCCTCAACTGTGTGACCTGGCAGGTCAACCCATAGGGATATGATACTGTAATTTGTTCTCCATGCTCAGTCAGTCCCTGTCCTCATGGCTGAGACTGCCAATAGGGATGCAGGTTGTGTAAATTTTTCATGTTGTGCTGTAAACACCATCCCTCTTAGAGCTAACCCAGGACTACTCCCACATTCCACATAGCCTACCAGCAGCCATTAGATAGTAAAATTATGTGGGCCTGTTCTCAGTTCCAATGGAGTAAGTATAGACTACCTTTGTAAATTCTGGAGGCACATTGCTGTAACTGAGAACAGAATCTGGCCAAAATATTGTTACCAATAACTGCTGGAGACTTTGGATAAGGCCCCTATATCCCTTAGGCACTCCTGAAAACTTCCGTTTCGACCATATTTTAGCAAAATGAAATGAAGTTGCCGCATAGTTAGTTTCTTTGTTCTCTGGGACACCAAGGTCTGGAATATTATGGAGGTAGCATGCTCAGTCCCATGGGGAAGAAGTGTCTGTTGTTGCTTTCAAGTATCCCCCATCCTCTCTGGGCTGTTGACTGGAGTTGCTAAGCTCCAAAGTGTATCCAACCCAACTTCACATGAAAGGAAGGTGCCTTGATATGGGTCTTTTCAAGAGTGGTGGTGCTAGGGGGATCCAATTAGGAAAAAATGTCAAAGTAGAATTCAAAGCTCTGATCATTCATATCTCCTTTTTGTTAATTGTGATTTTCAGGATTGAAACTGAACTTGCTACTATCATGTGCATTAACCTTGTTAGTTTGTTCGCACTGTTGAAGCTGTTTATCTATGGTGTTTTTACTGTGCGAGTCACTGTGGGATCTAAGTGCCAAATATACAAATTATAGGCAACGCTAAAAATTGTCCAACGAGACTGTCCCTCAGTGCCTCTCCATGCTGTTTGCTTGTTTCCCCCCCATTTCTCCCGTACCCCATCACTCCTACTTCCTCTTATTCTCTTTCTTCTTCATCCTCTTCATTATACATTCTGGACCATTCCCTGCTTTTTAGGGGAGCTTACTTTGCATTAGTTGGCCTCGTATTTGGAGTCAAAACAAATAGGTGAAAATGAGTTCTCATAACAGTAGTGTCCTGCTTAAACAAGATGCCAAATAATTACAAGGATGAGCCCAGCTGACCCCAGGTTCATTATAGAAAAGCCACCCCAGTCCTACGTGTGTATTTTCCTTTAGGATATTCTGTTTTCAAAAGCAAGCCTTATATTGTTCTATTCCAAGAGGGCATCCTAGTGAGATGATTTCTGCAAGTGTGGAAGGGAAGTATATGCAGGCATTAAAGTGCATTTTAGTTTACAGAGATTTTCTGTATACAGTATAGAAATACTTATTCTGAATTTTCTATCATTGCAAATATGTATGTAACGCAAACAAATTCTGCTGTTCTAAACATGGAACTTCAGCAGCAAAGATGGGGGGGGGGGGGATTAGTTGAGGCCCAGACATATCATAGAGAAGGCATTGGTGGTAGTTGCCGTGTTTCACAGGACATGATGCTTCACTACTTCAGCGTAGGCTGCTGAACGGCAGAAAGAGAAGGGGCTGCAGTGAGCTTTGGAGCAAGCTGCTCGCCTCTCCATCTAGCCAAAGATTAATTGCTGCAGTGATATTCTAAGTAGCTTCTTGAAAAGAGAATGGAGAAGCTGATCTGCAAAAGCATTTGGGACAGGGATAGAGGTGGGGAGCAGGCTTTTGTTGCCTGGAGCTGAGTGGATTCAGTGTGTACTGGTGTGTCCCAGTCCACAATAAAAAGAGTGGAGGTAGAGTAAGAATTGGGGAGGTGAAGGGAGGGGAGGGGAATGCTCACCCTAAGCCAGATAGTTGACATTTCTGTCAAATAATTTTGTATGTGGTGGGGGGAGGGGTCACTGAAGCCTGCATTTCACTACCCAGTTTTTAGGTCTACTATAATGACCTCCGTAAATCTCTCTTTTTGTCCTGTTGAACTATGCTACCAGCACAGTAACAAATGGTCTTGGGGGAGAGAATATTGAACAGAGGGAGGGATGAGATGTGTTTAATAAAAGAAGATACTCTGCGCTATTGCAGGTGCAGTTGGATGCTATTTAGGACAGTCACTCATCTCTCTCCAAATAAATAGTAATGACTGTTTCCTGTGACTGTGCTGTGAATCATATTCAGTGCATGCAGGGGAGCAGAAAATAAAGCTGCATGCAAGCCACACGAGATAATGGCTCTTGTAATATTCAGCAGTCGGGTCTGGTTAGAAGCATTTCATTATCTCAGAATTAAGAGGGAGCTTCCTGCTGTTGCAAAGCCGTGTTTATTCCTCTGCTCTTTTATATATATATATATAAATAATCTCCCCCTTTCCTTTCTCTGAAATGTTAGCTTAATGATTCCAAGCATAACTGCAAGGTCAAATTTATGGACACTCATCCCTGAGTATTATTACTGCTATTATAATTATTATGAGTTTATTGTCTGTTTTTTAGTTTAATGCAAACACAACTGCATTTTCTTTGTATCTGTTTGTCCTTCGTCCCTCCCCCATCTCTTTATAGTCATTTATCAGGAAAGATCTAGACAAATAGGGCTTCCTTCCCATTTCTTGGTGAGCCATAAAGCTTTGCTTCTCCTCTCCAGAGGCTTAATCCAAAGCCCATTGTAGTCAAAGGGAGTCTTTCCATTGACTTTTCAGTGGACTTTAGGTCAGCACCCAGATATCCTTGATTTTTAGAGACTGCAGCCATGAGGTCAACGCCACCCTCTCTCTCAGGCTGTGTCAAAGCCAGGTAGCCTGGCTCATCTCAAGGGGGATCCTGCCTGAGAAGGATAGCGTTGTCCCTTTGACATACTGCACAGTGGCAGAGCAGCCACTCTGCAAATGCTACTACACTTGGGGGCTTTTTGAAAATCTCATCCTAAGGGAGCCAGTGCCCCATCTCCTATTGACTATCAGTGCGAGCTGGGTCCCTAACTCTCTTAGGCACTTTTGAAATTCTCAGCTTTAGGTGCTCCTGTGCTACAGAAAACCCTAATATACCCTGAGGCTTCAACAGCCCCTGAAGTTGCTGTGTTCCCAGCTTCCAGGGGAGCAGCAGCTGGTGAATCCAGGTAGAGGATGGATCCACCACCACTGCCCCGATTTCTTCCTCATCCTGCAAGCACAGTGCCCACTGTACAGATGGAGTCTCCACAGGATACGGGCTTTTGGACCCCCCTATTTAGGCTCCTCACAGCCCTGCTTCCTCTGCACAGAAGAACCATTCCCACCATTTCCATTCCTTCTGTGGCCATGAAAGAGGGGACGAGATTTTGTCTCCACATTGCTAGAAAACCTTAGGCCAGGTCTACACTGGGTGTCTTACAAATTTCCCCTTTTGCGCTACTACAGGTATAGCGGCCAGGAGAGACTCGCTAGACAAAGTACCAGCATCTTAACCACCATATCAGTAATCCTGTTCAGAGCAAATGCAAATGGTGTGGTGGTAAAAAGATGGTGGCTGCTGGTGCCCTGACTACTCTGGAGATCCCAGGGAGCTGCTTTCTTGCCTAAATTAGACCTTCCATTGTCATTACCGCTCACAGGGCTACGTCAGTGGAGACACAGGGCTGGAAATTTTAAGGAAACGCTCATTGTAGATGATGCCTTAGAGCCTCTTGCCAAATGTGGTGTGTGCATATGGTTTGGCCTAGTCTATACTCAAGACGAGCCCTGATTCAGCAATCAATAGCCAACAACTGGGGTAGCTGCCCTTGTCCCCTAAATGCAGACAAGGGCGAGCTGGGGTTTGCACTGATTGAGCCACCCTTGTATGTCCTTGTCTGCATTGAGCCGTCAGCACTGATGAAGCTGCAGCAATTGCTGAATCAGGGCTGTTCCGGTGTGTAGGCAAGGCCTTCACATTTTTATGGAATTTCAACCCTCCTCTGGAGTGAAAGAGCAGCCTGTCTAGCCCTTACACTAGTACAGTCCTTTGCTGCTCTCCAACAGGTACTGAAATTAGAAGACACTGCTCTAAGGACACTAGCTTAGATGGACTATGAGCTCCTGGAGAAGGGATCCATGGATAGTAATGAATTAATTAAACCCCAGAAGTGCCTCTGGTTAAGTACAGTGTTTGTCTCAGCAGCCGTCAAGATGGTTAAAAGGCACTTGCAGCCATTGAAATACATAGCAAAACTATTATCAGAAGATGTCACTTTTCGTAAATGTCATATGTAGATTTTTTATGGGGATATGGTGACAGATAGTGAATAATTTAACATAAATTTACATAATATAGTGCAGTTGTTAATTTATGGCCATATTAGACTGCAAGGTTATGTATCTAATGGGTTTTGGTCTCTTTTTCTGAAAGTTAAAACTTTCCCTAAATTGTCCCACTTGACTCATAATTCACAAGACACCTGTCTTCCCTCACCTACCTCCTAAAGGGGGGTATGTGTGTGTCATACCACCTTTTGTTAGCCATGTGATTCACATTGTGTTCCCCCGCCTTAACTATTTCAGCTCATTTCATCCCAGTTTTTTAAAGTAGCTACTGTGGTTGTTCCGGGACAGGGAGTGGCAGATGTGCAATGATGTTATTGAAGTACAGAGGGATTGGCTTATTTTCTACCACTCCTAAGTCAGAGGTCTATGTATCACTATAGCAACACATCTCCTCTCCCCAACTTGGGAGGCTGTGGCCATGAGGTTGAAATTTAACCAGTAATTTAAGGCCTCATCCTATGCCACTGAGGTCAGTGGGAACAGCATGGGCACTCAGCTCAAGGCCAGATATTCAAATGCTCAGCATAACTTGGGCCAGATTTTCAAGAAAGTTTAGGGGAGATTTTCAGAGGTGCAAATGGCAGTTAGGCCCCTAATTCCCAGAGAATTTCTGAGGTGCAGGAGCTGTGGAACACAGCCACAAGTTGTCCTCCAATGACTTTCTCACAAGCCCTGTTGAAAGGGCTGAGCAAGAGGGACTTTTTGGTGGCTGGGCTTGAAGTGAGGCCACAGATTGCAGTGAAGAGGGGATTCTGGCTGGTGCTGCTGCCTCCAGGGCAGCCTGGGGAAAGCTGCTGTAACCTAGAACATAAGAACAGCCATACTGGGTCAGACCAAAGGTCCATCTAGCCCAATATCCTGTCTTCCGACAGTGGCCAATGCCAGATGCCCCAGAGGGAATGAACAGAACAGGTAATCATCCAATGATCCATCCCCTATCACCCATTCCCAGCTTCTGGCGAACAGAGGCTAGGGACACCATCCCTGGGCATCCTGGCTAATAGCCATTGATGGACCTATCCTCCATGAACTTATCTAGTTCTTTTTTTAACTTAGACAGGCTCCAAGGGTGTCTACTTTATGCCACGGACTTCTCTAGCTCCTGGTGCAGTCCAGTCTAAGTTAGGCACCTAATTGCCATTTGTACCTTTGAAAATCTTCCCCTCTGATTCCCATTTAGGCAGCTGAATAAGGGACAGATTTTCAAAAGTCCTTTGCAAACAGAAGCTCTCATTATGGTATGGAGCATACTGAGCTCTTTTGAAGATCTGGCCACTCTTCTATGCTGCCTATATAGGAGACACCTTTGTAAGCCCTGGAAATTCTAGCCCACTGTGGGTATGGGGGCCCTTCTGAAAATTCTGACTTCCAAGTACGGCTTGTGTTCAATATCAAAACAAGCTGTAATAATAATGTTTAACCTCCTTAAGTAGACTGGATGTATTTATTTTGAGGGATGTAGGATTCTGCTTGATTCAATGTACTGTCAATATTAATGAGAGGTTTTTATTTTAAATATTTGGGGGGAGGGGATTAAAAATGTGTGTGTGCATGCGTGCGTGCACTTGGGAAAGCTCAGTTTGTGTCCAGCAGCTGTTTTCTGAGGGAGGCGTCTTGTTTTCCATGTTGATTTATTTAATTAGGGCTAGGTCTGTACAAATTGCACATAGACTGTGGTAAGGGTGGTGTGTAGCTGCACTACCCCAGTGGGAGCATAGGCATACCCTGGTGCACAGGGGAAATGTGTGCATAACCCACTGGTGAGCATGTGTTACAGGCACTCCTGTTGCTGATCTGCAGACGATATGAGACTGTTACAGCCCCAGCTAGCTAGGGAGTTTTAGCTCAAGCTGTAGCAAATCATGCTTTTCACTCTGGAGGTCCCACCCAGTTCAGTCCCCAGTGTGTCGGCCGAGATTGTGTCCATCACATCTGCACACTGCTACAGCCCCTTTATAGCAGCACACTCCCCTTCCCTTCTGCCTCCACTCTGCCTACCAGCTCTGCTGCACAAGCCATGGCAGGGCACAGAGCTGTAGCTCCACCTCCCCTCTACCCCTCTCTTGAACCACTGTGGGTATGTCTACACTGCAGTTAAACACCTGCACCTGGCCCAGATGTGATGGGATCCCTGACGTAAAACCTGGAACTGTGGGACCACTGTACCCTCTTAACTCTCCAGTCTGGACTGTCTCTCACAAAGCTATGCCAGTGACAAGCAGCAAACCCCTCCAGGTGCTGTGATCACTCAGCCTCACTGGGTTTTCAGCTCTAGGGCCCACTGATGTGCTGTCACCTCTCTGGCAGCCTCTTTCTCTTTCTTCTGCATCTCCAGGCCTTTCATTCTCAACTGACGCTCATAGTCTCTCTCTTTTTCTGCTACTTGCAGTCTATACAGCTCTAACTTTGCAACGGCATCACTCTCACTCATTTTTATACCTTTCTGCTCCTATTTCCCTTTCCTGAAATAAGCAAACAGAAAATAACAAACTTGCAACCTTCTCTTTGACTGTTCTCAGCCAGCAGACTTAAAATCTCTACATCTGTGTATGAAGTGAAAATCTCACTCAGAACAACAAGTTGTGCATTTCACCCTGCTCGCTGCGACCCTGTGATGGGATCCCCTGCGTGCAACCTGGAACTGTGGGACCACTGTGCCCCCTTACCTCTCCAATCTGTGCGTTCTCTCATAAAGCTATGCCAGTGACAAGTAGCCAGCCCATCCAGGCACTCCGATCACTCAGCCATTAGCATGTGGAGATCCACATCCTGCTAAATTGCATGAATGCTCCCTGAGCCTCTCATGAATCATACTGTGAGAGGCACCAGCCTTGCACCCCAGAAATATACCATCTTACACTGCTCAAGACAGCCTTGGACAGTGCAAGCTTATTAATTAGTTTGCCACTCCGATAAAAGAGTAGTGGATGTGCAACTGCCCTTGTTAGCCTGAGCTGAGATTCCCCAAGCACTTCAACCAAAACCACACTGTTTTAGGTAAAATATAAAACAGATGTATTAACTACAGCAAGACAGATTTTAAGTGATTTATAAGTAGCAGGCATAGAGATCAAAATTGGTTACCTAAGAAATAAAACTGGAAACGCAATCTCAATTCTAACTTTAACAGACTAGGCCAGATTTCAATCAAGCAGTCTCTTACCCTAATAGATGTTACAGCAGCTCACCAGTTCCTAATTCACAGGCTGGATTCCCTTCCAGTTCACAGTCTGTGTCTTCCAGATGATCTTCTTGGTGTTGAGATGGGGAAGAGAGAGGCCAAGTGATGATGTCACTGTCCCTCTTTTATACTTTCTTCCAGCTGCTAGAAAGATCCTTGCTGTGACATGGGGGTTAGGCCGCCCTCATTGCGTATGTGTTCTCTCTGAGGATTCTCTGGCATAGTGGATTCTTCTTGATGGGCCATCAACACCTGTCTGGCCAGTGATAGCTGCTCCTTTGTTGTAAGGAACGGCCAGCTGTAGGCATCTCCTAACCCCATAACATATTTCAGTAGCACATATAGCAATACTTCAGAGCTTCACATACAATGATAGTACATACAATCCAACAGGATATTAATGTTCTACAGATCAAAACTTTTTAAATGATACTTCCCGAGGTATACTTTGTACAAAACATATCGTCATCATATCACAGTGGTGAATATGGGGGTTCCAGGGTGTTATTTTGCAGTACAGAGTGTCACACCATGTCAGCTGACTTGGGCTTACAGGGCCTGGGCTATGGGACTGTAAAACTGTGGTGTATATGTTTGGGCTCGGGTTAGAGCCCAAGCTCCAGGACCCCACAAGGGGGGAGGGTCCCAGAGCCTGGACTTCGGCCTGAGCCCAAGCATCTACAGTGCAATTTTACAGCCTTATAGCCTGAGCCTTGCAAGTCGAGTCAGCTGGCACAGGCCAGCCATGGGTGTTTAATTGCAGTGTAGACGTACCCTGAGTGTCCCCAGGGTTGTTGGGAGGAAGTAGCTCCTGTGTGTGTGTGAGCTCAGAGACTGGATTTCTGTCCTGCCCTTTCTGAGGGCCATGCAAGAAGGGGGCTCCTTATCTTCTCCCCTCCTGCTGCACAGGCATATAGCGAGCCCAAGTGGATTGTTTGTTTCTATATGGCACTCAGAAACGTGCTAGATGCTCTACAGAGCAAGTAAGTCATGTTTGTATCATAAGGAGCTCATTGTCTAATACTGGAGTCGGGTGAAGAAGCATGTGGTTACTCAGGGTATTCACACAGCTTCATTTTCCTTAAAGTAAAAAGTGGTTTCTATTTAAAAGTAGCTTCAAGCTGGTTTTCAAGGTGATACAAAAAAAGGTAGTGAAGCGAACTGACCAGGAGATAAGACAGCAGCTCATTGTGCAGCAGAACTGTAGTCTCCTTTGCACTAAACACTAGCCACACTGTCTTGTTTTCCTAAGGTGCTTCTCTATCTGCTTGATTTACCCATGAAACACAGATCACAGTGTGTGTGCTGCTGCATGTCCCAAGTCTTGATGTTATGCAGATAACAGTGCTCAGGCTTCAGAAAAGAAGAGTTAAATCAGATTGCTAGAGCCCTGTGGATCGTCTCTAGAAATTCATGTTGGCGTATCAATGCTAACTTAATCTTTGTTTCCTCCTGTGGAGAAGATGTCCTCCATATCCCTGTTAGAACTCAGAATGTTTCCCAATTTCTCCATTTTGGTACCTCACCCTCACCTTAAGGTTCTGCATCACAGCTACTAACCACCCAGCTAAGAACAAATGGACAGAGACTCCTTTGCTGAGCCTGGAAATACTGTGGCTTAATCATCTGGTAGGTAGGGTTACAGTTAAACAAAAAGGCTACCCCCTCCCCCATGCAAGTTCTCCCAGAACCCCTAATTTGGTAATGTACTAGGGTGATTAGACCAAAATGGTGTGATGATCCACCCACCTCGTTTTGTCATTGCCGAGCTTCCAGGGAGGCCAAATCAGAAAAGAGAAGAATTAGAACAGAGAAATGCCTATGTCTCTAGAATATCAAACAGCTGTATGCAGCGTGGCCTGAAGCTCTGTCTGGAATTCCACTGGGCATGATACAAATGCTTAACAAATAGTAATAATTTAGAAGTCTTGAGATGTGGGGAGTGACTTAACTTGACTGAATCCAGGCAACCTTTAATAGCCACTAGTGGGGGGTGATGAGGGAGTGAAGTCCATTGAACATTTGTAATAGTTTTTCATGTTTATTGTAAAGAATAATAGAAAAAAGATGAATTTTTTGGCATTGGTGCGCAACATTCCAAGAGTGCTAATTGAAATATTAAGTGTAAGACAACAGTGATTCTTTCTGGCTGCTACTGAAGTTGAAAGCATAAATAGCACTTTTTGACTGACGTGGTGTAGATATCTGAAGATATTGTGTTTCCTTTCCCATCTGCCTCTAATAAACTTCCGCAGACCTTAAGCTGCTACATACAGGAAACAGCCTGATGGTTATTGTGTTAAACTGATAAGGTCCCCTGGGATGCTTTGACTCTCTGTTTGTGTGTGCAAAATTAGCATCAATCACTGTCTTATTTGCCTTTCTTTTTAACAGCTAATAAGCAAATATGATCGTGGAAAATGGGACAAAAGTATTTGATTTACCATGATATGAGCTAAACTCAGAAATTTGAGACTACATTGAAATACCTTCCCAGCAGTTCTCATGCCTGCATCTCTCTTACAAATAATAGGTTTCTTCTGTGCACTGTTTTGAAATATATACCTGTTGTTTGTTAGCATATCCCACCCACACCCCTATTTTACACAATTGTAAACTGCAACAGACAAGTGTGGCTGTCATTGTAATTTTGCACTCTATGAGCTGTAATGGTATTTACAGCAATATTATATCCCTGTCTGTGTTTATGGCAGGTTTATGCAGTTTACTGCTCCGTACAGTGCTGTGAGATGGCAGCTAGAATTATCTTTATCATGGCTCTTTAAAAAACATTTAAAGGGGTGATTTCCCACAACTTCATACTCTCTGACAATCGGCTGTGATGTTTCTGGAGTTTTTCACAGATTTCCTGGTTGATTATGTCAATTTTTGAAATATGGACCAGATACTGGCCCATGCTAAGCCTGCTGTGGTGACTGAAAGTTGGGCTAATTTGCCACCTGAGAATTTCCATAGGGGATATGGAATCCCTGAGTGGTGCCAACCCCATGCAGCTGGATCTATGCCACTGCCCCTCATGTTCCCCATAGTCTGGTGAATGTTGAAACATGGTGGGGAGGAGGGGATGGTGTCGGGGAGGGGAAGGGACGTGCCTGGGAGTTGCTGCGCTCCAGCAATCCATGCAATCTGTATAGTCCCTCAGAGGCCATTGCAACCAGCATAGGTTATTAGAGTAGCCCTGAGAGGACTGAGGTCCTTTTTAAGGTCCAGTTACTACCTCATGTTATCCCTCAGCCCTCCTGGAGAGAGAGATCCTGATTCCATGGCCTTGTCCTTTGTGTAGTTATCTCCACTTTTGCTACCACTGAGGTATATTTGATAATGGGCTCTTCAATTCAGCAGAGAAAGGTATAACACGATCCGATGGTGGAAAGCTGCAGCTAGACGTGTTCTGATTGGAAATAAGGCGTAAATTTTTACCACTCAGAGTAATTAACCACTGGAACAATTTACCCAGGCTTGCGGTGGATTCTCCAACACTGAAAATTTTTAAATCAATATTGGCTGTTTTTCTAAAAGATCTGCTCTAGGAATTATTTTGGGGAAGTTCTCTTGCCCGTGTTATACAGAAGATCAGACTAGATGATCACAGTGGTCCCTTGTGGCCTTGGAATCTGTGAATCTACGAGGAAAGTAAGTGGAGGACTCTGCTATGGTAGCATTTTACACACACTTTGCACAGGTGTAAATGATGACACAGGATGCCAGGCAGTGGAGTGTTGGGCCAATAGCTTTAGGGGGAGATTTTCAAAATCACAGATGGCAATTAGGCACCTAAGGGTATGCCTACATAGGGATAAAAGCCCCATGGTACTGCCACAGCTGACTCGGGCTTGTAGGGCTCGGGCTAAGGGGCTAAAAATTGCTGTGTAGACATTTGGACTCGGGTTGGAGCCTGAGCTCTAGGACCCTCCACCCACACAGAGTCCCAGAGCCCAGCTCCAGCCTGGGCCCGAATGTCTACCTAGCAGTTTTTCAGTCCTAGAGCCCAAACCCCGTGAGCCAGTCGCAGGTTTTTAATCCCTGTGTAGACATACCCTTAATCTCTATTCTAGAGGGTGGCCGTGTGACTTTCTTTGCTTTGAAGTAGGGGTGCTGTTTCAGAACTTCTACAAAGCACTATCCTGGCCAGTTATATTATTTGTTGAGTGCTGACAGCGATTGTTTGGTCTGTGGAAACACGCAGCCCCCAAGGAGCCTGAATACCTTGGAGGATCTGGGTCTTACAGTCTAAACAGACAAACAATACAGGCCGAGATTTTTCCAAAGAGCCTAAGGGCATTGGGCAGAAAACTCCCACTGAATTTCAGTGAGATTTGAGTATCTAACTTCCTTAGGCTCTTTTGAAAATCCCAGTCACAAAAGAGTTGTACCCTAGGTTGAGATTCTCTGCTGTGCCTCTTGGCCCAAGAGAGGAGGAGGAGGAAGTTAAGGTGGCTGTAAGCCACCTTTTGTGCCCTGGAGCGGCCCTTGTTGTAACCGAGGCTACATCTACACTATGAGCAAGGGGTGTGATTCCCCTGCTCATATACACACACTCGTGCTCGCTCTCATCAGCGAGCATGAGTACAAGTAGCAGGGTAGCCGCAGCAGCACAGGGAGCTGTGCTAAGTACAACCGCGCCTGAAACCTGCGGGCATGTACTTGGCTTGGCACAGCGCTGCCCGGCCATGCTTCCGTTGCCACTCCCTGTGCTACGGTGGCTACGCTGCTATTTATACTCTTGCTAGCTGGATGAGAGCTAGCACAAGTATGTGTACGCAAGCAGGGGAATTACATCCCTTGTGTAGTCATAATGGTACAGCCCTGGAGGCCTCTCTAAATTACGTCAGCCTCCCCTATGGGCAGCACCACCGCCCAGAATCTCCACAGCACGAAGTGATGTGGTCACACCCCAAAGAAGCTGCTTGCAAGAGTGTCTCTGGAGGACAGCCTGTGTCTATCTCGCACAGCGTTTGCACCAAGGGATTCTCCGGGGCTTTTAGAGCATTCAGGGGTGAGAATCTCACCCTCATTCAGATGATGGTTTTATCAGAAAGTAGTGGGAGAATTTTTACTACCTTTTGTCAATAACTAGTACAACACTCCTCTTGTTTGTTAGGTGGACGTTGGCCGGCTTCACTGAAGAAGTAAGGTTTAAAGTGGAAAGGGGGTGTTTTAAAAGGGTGGAAACCTCACACTCCAGGGGCTTGAGCTAAAGCTCACTGAATTCTGGCCCCATTCAGAGCTATGACAGTTAATCCCAGCTGAGGATTTGGCCCCTGGTTTCTCCGTGTAGCTATTCAAGTGCATAGTGTTGCAGCCACTAGCAGATTTTTTCTTCCACACACAATCTCTTCTGTCTTATATTATTTTCAAGGCTGCAGTGTAGCCTTTCAAGCTTTGTCCTGTCTCCTCAGATTAAACATAATTCTCCCACAGCATTTACTTCCACTTCTTGGTTTGCTTTTATTTGACTCGCTCACCATGTCACACAGCATTAGCCTTGTAATGCAAGCCCACGCAGTCCTGAACCTCGTTGAATGTGTATGCATGTTTGAATGTAATTCTTTGTTTTTCTCTGGTGTGTCAGTATGACCAGAGAAATGTATATCTGAAAAGTTTTGGGTTTTTTTGTTTCTTTCCACTAAAATGAACTGCTCAAGTCAAAAGAGTTTTCAGTTAGTAAATGATCGAAGGGGTTGTAAATTACTGCAATAGCTAACCATTGTCCTACAACTTGAACATCACAGTCACCTGGCTAGACCACAGATGTGTCTAATGTCACCTAAAAAATATAAAAAACTGACTTTCAGAGTAATTATACTGTGTGCAAATTCCACTTGCATTGTTAGTTGCTTCATGGATAAATTAAAGGGGCCCTTCTTGGTAGTGTCGGCCCCAAAAGTTAGTTTTCATTAAACAAAAAACAAACTAATATGGTTAGATATATTTTCACTGTGTTCTTTTTTCCACATGAAGGGAGTCATAACTTAATCATTCCTTTGTAGTGTTGGAACACAGTAGTATTGTGCTCGTACATGGGAACAGAAAGTGAATCAGGTTTTTCTGGGAAAATGGCACTGCAGTCCTTACTCATGATGATGATGGAATTATTATTGTCACATAGGGTTGCCAACTGTCTCATCACACAAACCCAAACACCCTTGCCCCGCCCCCTGCCTGCCCCTTCCTGAGGCTCTTCGCCTGCCCCACCCCTTCTCTGAGGCCCCGTCCCACTCACTTCACTCCCCCTCCCTCTGTCACTGGCTTTCCCCCACCCTCCATCACTTTCACCGGGCTGGAGCAGGGGGTTGGGGTGCAGGAGGGGTGTGGGGTGCAAGCTCTGGGAGGGATTTTGGGTACTGGAGGAGGCTCAGGTCTGGGGCAGGCGGTTAGGATGCAGTAGGGGAGAGGTGTAGGCTCCGGGAGGGAGTTTGGGGTGTGGGAGGGGGCTCAGGCCTGGGGCAGAGGGTTGGGGTGCAGGAGGGGGTGCAGGGTGCAGGCTCCGACCGAGCAACACTTTCCTAGGGCAGCTCCTGGTTGGCAGTGAGGCGGGGCCCTGCGCTGCTTCCAGCAGCAGCTGGCATGTCCCTGTGTTTGGGTTGCCCATGCCCCCAGCACTGCCGGGAAGGTTGGCAACCCTATAATGTCACAACAGTGTGAGTCCCCAACCAAGATCAGGGCTCTGTTGAAGAAGGGACTGTACAAAAATACAGTAAGAGGAAGCACCTGCCCTGAAGAGCTGACAGTAAATAGACAAGACAGATAAAGAGTGGGGGAAAGGAAATATTATTATCCCCATTTTACAAATGGGGTAGTGAAGTGTAAAAAGACTGAGGTCCCAATCCTCCACTAATAGCCATGTGGATAGATCACTGCACCCATGTGGAACCCCACTGAATTCAGTGGGGCTCCATGTAGGTGCAGGGGTCCACTCACACTATTCTTCAAGCAGGGTCAGGGCCTAAGTGTTTTCCCAAGATCACAGCCTGGGGCTTTCCTATGCCAGAGCTCCCTGGCTCCCTTGGCCTTTCCTCAGCCCTGCTCCAAACTAGATTCACAGATATTAAGGTCAGAAGGGACCATTATGATCATCTAGTCTGACCTCCTGCACAATGCAGGCCACAGAATCTTACCCGCCCACTCCTGCAATAAACCTCTCACCTATGTCTGAGCTTACGGAAGTCCTCAAATCATGGTTTAAAGACTTGAAGGTCAGAGAATCCTCCAGCAAGCGACCCATGCTACAGAGGAAGGCGAAACCCCCCCAGGGCCTCTTCCAGTCTGCCCTGGAGGAAAATTCCTTCCCGACCCCAAATATGGCGAGCAGCTGAACCCTGAGCATATGGGCAAGATTCACCAGCCAGATACCCAGGAAAGAAGTCTCTGTAGTAACTCAGATCCCACCCCATCTAACATCCCATCACAGGCCATTGGGCCTATTTACCATGAATAGTTAAAGATCAATTAATTGCCAAACACATGTTATCCCATCATACCATCTCTTCCATAAACTTATCGAGTTTAATCTTGAAGCCAGATAGGTCTTTTGCCTCCACTGCTTCCTTTGGAAGGCTATTCCAGAACTTCACTCCTCTGATGGTTAGAAACCTTCGTCTAATTTCAAGTCTAAACTTCCCGATGGCCAGTTTATATCCATTTGTTCTTGTGTCCACATTGGTACGGATCTTAAATAATTCCTCTCCCTCTCCGGTATTTATCCCTCTGATATATTTATAGAGAACAATCATATCTCCCCTCAACATTCTTTTAGTTAGGCTAAACAAGCCAAGCTCCTTGAGTCTCCTTTCATAAGACAGGTTTTCCATTCCTCAGGTCATCATAGTGGCCCTTCTCTGTACCTGTTCGTTTGAATTCATCCTTCTTAAACATGGGAGACCAGAACTGCACACAGTATTCCAGGTGAGGTCTCACCAGTGCCTTGTATAACGGTACTAACACCGCCTTATCTCCACTGGAAATACCTCGCCTGATGCATCCCAAGACCTCATTAGCTTTTTTCACGACCACATCACATAGACGGCTCATAGTCATCTTGTGGTCAACCAATACTCCAAGGTCCTTCTCCTCCTCTGTTACATCTAATTGATGCGTCCCCAGCTTACAACTAAAATTCTTGTTGTTAATCCCTAAATATATGACCTTACACTTCTCACTATTAAATTTCATCCTATTACTATTACTCCAGTTTACAAGGTCATCCAGATCCTCCTTTATGATATTCCGGTCCTTCTCTAAATTGGCAATACCTCCCAGCTTAGTATCATCCACAAACTTTATTATCACACTTCCACTTTTTGTGCCGAGGTCAGTAATAAAAAGATTAAATAAGATTGGTCCCAAAACTGATCCCTGAGGAACTCCACTGGTAACCTCCCTCCAGCCTCCAGGTAAATTAGATCACTGCGTTTCCTTTGTCTAAAAAATCTGTTACTTTCTCAAAGAAGGAGATCAGGTTGGTTTGGCACGATCTACCTTTTGTAAAACCATGTTGTATTTTGTCCCATTTACCATTGACCTCAATGTCCTTAACTACTTTCTCCTTCAAATTTTTTTCCAAGACCTTGCATACTACAGATATCAAACTAACAGGCCTGTAGTTACCTGGACCACTTTTTTTTCCTTTCTTAAAAATAGGAACTATGTTAACAATTCTCCAATCATACGGTAAACCCCTGAGTTTACAGATTCATTAAAATTCTTGCTAATGGGCTTGCAATTTCATGTGCCAATTCCTTTAATGTTCTTGGATGAAGATTATCTGGGCCCCCCCCCCCAGGTTAGTCCCATTAAGCTGTTAGAGTTTTGCTTCTACCTCAGATATGGTAATATCTACTTCCATATCCTCATTCCCATTTGTCATCCTACCATTTTCCCTAAGATCCTCATTAGCGTTATTAAAGACTGAGGCAAAGTATTTGTTTAGGTATTGGGCGATGCCTAGATTATCCTTAACCTCCACTCCATCCTCAGTGTTTTGCAGTCCCACTTCTTCTTTCTTTGTTTCCTTCTTATTTATATGGCTATAGAACCTTTTACTATTGGTTTTAATTCCCTTTACAAGGTCCAACTCTGCTTGACTTTTAGCCTGTCTCACTTTATCCCTACATGTTCTGTCCTCAATAAGGTAGCTTTCCTTGCTGATCCCTCCCATCTCCCACTCCCTGTATGCTTTCTGCTTTTTCTTAATCACCTCTCTGAGATGCTTGCTCATCCAGCTTGGTCTACAACTCCTGCCTATGAATTTTTCCCCCTTTCTTGGGGTGCAGGCTTCCAATAGCTTCTGCAGCTTTGACTTGAAGTAATCCTAGGCAGAAGACAGATCCTCTATTCAGGTCTCGGCAGCCAGGTCCCTCCCTCTCAGAGTAAGAGAGCTAGCTCTCTGCTCCTGGCTTCCCTGGCTTTTATAAGGCCTACTGGGTCTGTTTGGGGCTTGGCCCCCAGCTGCGGCTGCTCTGCGCCAGCCCTCTCCCAGGGCTGTCTTAAACCCCTCTCGGCCCGAGTGGGTGTCCATTCTGCTACACAGTGCTCATTTCTTTGAGAAATGAATTTTTCATTGTGCTCCTACAAGGCAAATGTGAAACCTGCCTATAGATAAGCAAGGGGTATTTTCCCAAAGCAATCAATTTTTGTATGGTTTGTTTTTGGATTCCTGTTGATGGCTGCTGCAAAAAAATCTTGTTTAACTTCTCAAGGCTGCCATGCTATATTAGCAATGTTGTTGGTTTTTCAATGCAGCCTTGACCTCCAAGGTTTTCGGATGAGAATAAAGCACATCACAGCTAGACTATGCTTTCCTTATTATTATTTTTTATTATTATTATTATTATGGCTCTTTCAGATGAGTGGATTGAAATTGATTTGGGGTCGGGGGGAGGAGAAATAGAATGAAAGGTATGTTTTGGGAAAATGGATTGCGCTATATAGTCTTAACTGGTTTTAACTCTTGCTACCATTGCCTGCTTTCTCTAGAGAAGGCCCTTTATGTGCTTGTGGGTGACTGCAGGGTGGTTTATAGCTTCCCATGCCTCAGCTTTATGGAGTAACAGAAGTGATACAGGCAGTGCTGCAGGCAAAGCCTTTTATGTTTTAACTGAGAGTGTTATCTGCTTTAAAAATGTCAAGATTAACACAGTGATCCAAAAAAGCAGGTCTTCCATTAACCCTCCCCAGCCAGGAATGGTCCCAAGACTCCAGTGGCTCTTTATTAGAGCAAAGGGGTTTCCCATAAGGCATCATCTGTTATATTACTTCCACCTTGTAAATTACATTTTTTTTATTAGGCTCCCCTGGCTAAAAAAAAAAAAAGCAAGATGGGTCTTTGAATTGGGACTGCTGGAAAAAATACAAAAGGAATGCCCTAGAAGCCTTTCCAATTAGCTTAGGGAAGCAATGCAGACCTTTTGAGGGGAAAGTGTTCAGCAAAAGGATGCAAAACAAAAGACTTTTATGAGGGACCTTGGATCAGCTGCTTCGGGATTATTTCTGTCTGGCAAGTTAAGTGCTCCTGGAAAACCTCAGGATTTGTCCCTGTATTTTCTGTCTAGTTGCGCTTTCTTACATTTTGGGAAGGATTATTTTATTGACTGGTTTTTTGTAGTGCCAAGCAAACTGTTGGTGCTCGTAGAAAAATTATTTGTTCCACCTCCCTCCTTTCCCCAAATCAGAAGTGCTCATCTGTAAATGGTAGAAATTGTGTGGTGATGAATGTTTCCCCTAATCTGGAAATATACACCCTGATCTCTGAGCTTATCAAAGGTAAGTGAGCTGTAGCTCACGAAAGCTTATGCTCAAATAAATTGGTTAGTCTCTGAGGTGCCACAAGTACTCCTTTTCTTTTTGATTTTCACACAGAGCTGAGGGAACAAATCCACAAAGGAAAGAAAAATGCAGCCAACATCTGAAAGCCTGAAAAATATTTCGTAATAACTTCTTTAGCAGGCATCAGTCTCTCTTCACTCTCCTTTTTTGAGCAGTTTTAATGAAATCAGCAGGACTGAAGCCTGATCAGTGTTTAGCGACATCTGCCTTCTTTAGGGTGTAAACAAATAAGCCCATTCATTTCCTTATATACCTCATGATTGCCATTAACATAGTCAAGACAAAAGCCCTGCCCATGTGATGTCAAATGACTCATGCCTCTGCAACCTATAATTGATTGATTATTCATTTATCTTTAAATATCTTTCTAGGTTTTTATACCAACCCCACCACTGTGGTGCTAAGCCCCTTACAAAATTAAATATCTGGGTGATCTACAGAGATTCTTCACTATTCCTTACGATTTGTATCATGGTAGCACCCTGTTATTCTAGGCACCAATCACACATAGTGGGCCAGAACCTCAGCTGTCTTCAAAGGAGTTATGCTGATTTATGCCAACTGAAGATGCCCCAGAGAGCTGACAGTCTAAGAAGAAAACTAGACAACAGACAAAGGGCCAACTTCTCTGCTGGTATAAATTAGCACATTGGCTTTAATGGTATTGATCATTCTTTAAGTCAGTTACCTGTTATTGATAATCTTATAGCTGGAGTTGTAAGATTAAACAATTACACATTTCCTCTTATTTATCTCTTCACTATTAATAAAATAATTAATAGTTAATTGATAAACCCACCCCAGCCAAGTGATCTAGGATTAATAATCTCAACTTTGTCCTCAATAACCAATTGTTAAATTATATTAAAGATCATGTTGTTTTCAACAAATATCAATTAATCATTAAACTAATTATTGTTTTCCCATCATCGACAATATCATTTCTGTTATTGCAAGAGTCATTAAATGGTCAGGGCATAATAAAAATGCATACTCAATAACCCCTAAATTAAATCAAAATATATTGACAGATACTGAAGTACAGCAAATAGGTCACTCTCTTAGTGTCCACCTTCTTTCCAATTAAAATGGCTAAAATTACATCGGGGGGAGGGGAATCTATGTCAGGGTTAGGCCTGTTTGTGGAGGTTTGGAGCAGGTCCTTTGAAGGGACAGCTGGTATGTAGTCAGCACGTTGGTAATTATAGACATCTGAAAAACAAAATGTGTGGCTGTAGATGTTATCTTGGATAGTAATACCTTTATTAACAGCTCAACCCTTGAAAAGCTCAATTGAGAACCAAGCCCTTTATGACACTTCCCTTATTAATGTATGAGTGAGTAAAAGCACACATTCTCACCAGACTATTAATACTTGATGGTTTGTGGGGAGGAGTTCAAGTGACCCAGGCATTAGGATCAAGTGATCATAGTCCCAAATTGAGGTCCTAGAAGGGAATCTTTAGAAACACAGTGGTGGGAGCAGGAGGTGAAAGGAAAAGCAGCTGGCACCACAAAGTACCAGTCTCAGCAGTGTAGACAAGAAGTCAGTTGCCTGTTCAAAGGCTGGTGCCAATGATCTTTTAATTCCTTTGTGAAATGAAAGAAGACATTCCACTGAACACTGCACTTTGCTGCTTCAGCAAGGCAAGCTATTTGTTTTATTAAAACAAATTCCAAGAGGTTCTCTGTTTGATTCAGGCTTTTCGCTGCAGCATATTGTCACTGAGCAGTGTGTGTGAGACTTTAATACACAGTTTTGGAGATGGCAGGGGGTAGATGCTTCAGTTTAGACTAATCCTTTTGTCGCCACAATCCCTTGTCACCCAGAACTGCCACATTTTAAATGCATCCAGCAGGCTGATGTGCAGTAGCTCTGTAGTCCTGAAGAACCATGCAGTGCCTCTTTGCAGCATGTTCTCTGTCCTGCTCAGGGTACCTGCAGGGATTATAGAATTCGAAATCCTCCATTTTATACAAAGGAGAAGCAGGGCCATTGTGTGACAGGGTAAATACTGAGGAAGAGTTGGAGGAAAGGCAGAGTGGTCTTTTGTCTCTTTCTTTCACAACATTAATATTTTAAACAGCCAGCATTCGTTCTGCTGTGAATGGAGTTAACCATTTCTGTGACATGTGTTTACTGTTTTACTGGCATGTGTTCATCCCAGCTGCTATTGACTTAATCGAGGTGACACATTATTTAGGTACCTATTTAGGATTCTGGCATCCTCTGTGTGTTGTTTGAGATCCTTCCTTCAGCTTCAGTCAGTCATCAGGCTGCTAACAGTTTGTATCTCTGCCTGAATTTGATTCAGACTCCAGTTCCATTATACAGGGTTAGGATGGAATGCACCTGGCCTAATACTGAATTTTTGGCTGATTAATCCAGGTCGCCCTGTATGCTACCAATAGGTAAGACTCCTTGTTTTCAGTTTGACCAACTTTCACCAAAAATTTCCCAGTTTTACAAAAGCTATTTGATTTGTGCCAATTTTTTGCCTGATTTTTGGATGCTGCTCGGTAACCTGGACAGACCCCAAGGGAACCTAGCAGGAGGACACCCCACTTCCCCCCGGACCTGTCTGCCTGCTCCAGAAGGAGAGATGGTGTCTTGGGAACCAGAGTGGCCGAGGTAACCGAGCCACCATCTCTCCTTCCGGAGAGGGCTAAGAAGCAGAAGAAGTGGAGGAGGCAGCGTGAAGAGATAGTCTCGATAATACTTAGTCCTGCCTTGAGTGCAGGGGACTGGACTAGATGACGTCTCAAGATCCCTTCCAGTTCTTTGATTCTATGATTCACAGTGTTAAACTGCTTTTCCATTCAGTGCTCTTTTCTCTATTTTTCTTTTCTTTTTTTTTGTCCTCTCATCGCTCAGTATTAACCCCGATATTTACCTCAAAACTGTGAAGTTAAATTTTTGCACTGATTTTTTGCCCATTTTTATAATAAATACAAAGTCCCAGGAAATTTTAAACAAAATAAAAACCAAAAACAAAGCCCTTAGCCCCTCTGGATTTAATCCATGGGCCCAGTCTGTCAGTCCCTGAACTAGCAGGGGCTATGTTGCTCTGGAGGCAGTACAAATGCTTTGCTATGGGGGAAAGGCTCCTCATGTAGCTCCTCAGTGACCCTTCTGACTGACCTGTGAGCAGCCTGGATGACCCCTGAAAGGAGTCCCCCATCACATGTAGCCCTCTTTGGAATGTGCCTGTGACCTCATAAACTCCATCTCAAACAGCTACAGTGCACGGGGCCCTTACTCCAGGCGCAGAGCCAGCTGGTGCCGGCTCAGCAGGAAATAGCCACAGGAGGTGTTCCGGAGTGTGTTGGGCTGAGGGAGGAAGAGGTGGAGCAAGGGTGGCCATGCACCTTGACACTCCTGCAATGGTCCCTGGGGGCCGCTGACACAGGGCTGAACCTCGGGGCTTCCTTAGCTTGTGTAGGGGGCCAAACTGACTCCCGCAGCCCCAGAAAAGGACCTGGATCTCAAATTTCTGAAGCAAGGAGGAGGTCTTGTAAATGGAGATGTAAAGTTACTAATTCCTGAGGCATTCAATAGCTCTGTTCCCTAACAGCACATGAGAACCCATATTTCTCCAATACTGGTGGTATCTCAAGGAACAACAGGGTTTTGTTTATGGCTCACATAATACAGTACAGTTTAATTATTTTTGAAAATTTGAAACAAATTAATCCCTATAACCATACACTGTGAGGTACTGAACAGTTAATCCCGTAGAGTGGCGTGACTGCATTGCGGAGTGGGAAGTCAAAGACTGGACCTAGGATCCCAAGTCTTAGTCATAGGACAGGGGAGTTTGAGTGGGTGACAGAGATAACGACATCTTCAGACTCAGGGAAAGAAGAGGGCCAACCTCTTCATGCATCATTGCCCCTCCATACCCAGTGCCAGCTGGCTCAGAACTAGAGTTGGCATCCACATCCTCTGCAGAGGTATGTGTCTGACCATCCTTCTAGGCAAAATAAAGTGCTGGATGCTATGGCTGTTTTAAGAAGGACAAAATCAGTGACAAAATTATGCCATTTACATTTTTAAGAGCAACAGTTTGCTCTCTTCTGTAAATCTCATTCGTTTTTTATTAAACTTTGACTACTATGTATGTATGCATCATAATTTAAAAATAGTTAATATATGCCAGCTTTCATCCTGTTGGTCTTCTCAAAAGGTTAACTGTGCATTGGCAAGTGGGAACTCATGCTTCAGACAATGCACAGTTAACCATGCATTCTCCTCTGAATAAAGACAGAGAGGCAGGTGTTTATTATTTATAGAGGGAATGCTGTCTAGTGATAAAAGAAGCGGGCCTGAAGTTAGGACTTCTTGTTTCTGTTCCTGGCTCTGCTGCTGACTGCTTTCTCTCTGTGCCTCAGTTTATCCACATGGCAGATAAGCAAACTAATTTCCACCTAGCTCACGGAGGTGCATTGAGGCTTCATTAATTGATTGTAGAGAAATTGGAGATTCTCGGTTGAAGGCCACTGAGTAGAACGTAGCTGGATTATAATTTTATTCAATGTCTCATTTTCTTTTCTTTGCATTTTGGAAAGTTGAAAACAATACTCCAGCATCAGGATACAGCAATAGTATAAAAGAATGATTTTTTTTTTACATTTTCAGATTCAGGTACCCCAAGTTAGGCACCTAAATCCATCTTTAAGCACCAAAAAGCAGCCTAATTTCCAATGGTTATGAGCACACGCAATTCCCATTGAAGCAAATAGGAGCCCAATATCAGGCCACTTACTTATCGCAGGTGCCTCAGTTTGGTACCTGACTTTAAGCATCAACGTCTGAAAATATATGTCATTATTTCTGCCATGATTTTGTAAAACAGTCTTTCCCTAGTCATTGTGCGAGGCACTTTACAAACACAGAAGAAAAAGATGGTCCCTGCACCCAAGTGCTTACAATCTAAGCCTGTTATTTTTATACTGAAATGTTAGAGGCATTCAACACTTTATTTGCAATGCATTTTTTTCTCTTAAATATAAAATATCTTGTAATATTTATTTTGTTTACTTGGCCCTGTTCATAGTGGTTTGACCAAATATAACCACAGACTTTAGGAGCTTGAAGCCTGTAGTAACTTGAAACACACCACTTCAGTCTGAACAATATAGATTTTTGCCATGGCAGTCCACACAATAGTGATCTCCAGGTTTGACTGGAGTACTGCACCATATCTAGGAATAAAACCATGAGGCTTAAAGCCCATCCAGTTCAAAACACAACAGCCACTTATTCAGCAACACAGACATCCAAGACACATTAGCTCATTGCTCCTCACTGATTCTTATATAATACTGGGCCAGATTCAAGGGTTTGGTCCTCCTCTTCAAAGCCATCCCTGAGACTGGTCCAAGTTACCTGAGAGACCACCTCATAATGTGACCATGATCCCCTGTGGCAGCTACCATGGGATTATTAACATCCAAAATTGAGGCTTGTGTGTGCAGGAGCTGAGACGTTCTCAGTAACTGACCTACAATTGTGGATCTCATTTCCAGAAGACATCAGAGTGATTATGAATCTTCAGAATGAAATAAATAACCCATTCCTTCAACCTAGCTTTCCTACAATTACCACTTCTACACATAAAAAACAGCTCACTCCCTGCACAGTGGTGTAAGGAGAGTGCGAGAGAGACAGAGATCTTCTTGTGTCCACTTTAACAAACATATTAAATGCTGAGGTACCACAGTAATGGAGCAGTATAAGAACTAGGTAGCTCATGATATTCAGTGACCTGGATGAACTGAATTAGTAGTCTCAGACCTGTTCTAATGGACAAGTGTCCACATCAAACAAATCACCAGTGTTGGCAACATCAGTAGAGAGGTCTTTCAAACTAAGCTGCACAAAACACTGGAAAATGTACTTTAAGGGATAATTTGGCACTGGGAACATGACAGACTAGAGAAACTAGTATGGGGCTTTCTTTCAATATCTCAGTAGATAGTTCAGTCTTCATATCCACCAGACACTGAAGTTACTATCTAATTTATCTTCTCCTCATTACCAGACGATCCTGTCAGGTCATGAAGCACGTATATTGGCAGGACGTTGTGGGGAAGCTTGCATGGCTGGAGCCCATTCTGTACCTATTCAGTGGACAGAGGACTTCAGCTTCTTGGGCAAAGATTTAAGGGGTTCAAAAATCATGTCTGAAGATATATATGTTGGACAGGGGGGTGAGAGAGAGAAATATCAGCTTTTTCTCCAAAGACCAGCTCTGTCTCTAGATTGTGACAAATTTAAATGGCCTGCTAGCAAATCGACACGGCTGTTGCTGAAGCATATTGTGGGTGTTATGTCCACCATTCCCTTCAGCACTACCCCAGTGGTATCCAGCTGAACCATTCTTCCAAATGTAGATGACTTGTTGGCATCAGAAAGTGTACCTCCTATAGCTCATAATGTGATGTTGAATGGATAAAGTGAAGCAGAAAAATACTTTTTTTCTCCTTTCTTGCTTTCCTATGGGCCACATCTTCATCACAATACGCAATGCATTTACATACCATGAGGGATGTATGGTTATTAACTTTCACTGCAGCAGTTTCCCCACAGACACTTATTTATGCTTTAAGCAAATTTGCCTTGAAAGCCAGGCCTCCTTTCTAATGCTGCTGAGCTTTTTTTCTTATAGGTACAGTACCAGTATCATTGGGGAGTGCTGTGTATCCCTGTGGGAGATGTAAATGCCTGATCCTACTTAAACTGTATGGCATGTAACCCCAAGCAAATGTCAATGATTTTCTTTCAGTGTTGCCATACCAAATGGTTTATTCCCAAGCATCATTCATGTCCATTGTATCACAGGTCCAGCAACAATGCCATAATTACCAGACCTGATTACTTCCCTGCTGAACAAGAAACACAGCCTGTCCACGTGAAAGATAGTGATCTTTTTTACTCTGAGATATACCCAAAGCCAGTGTAAGAACCACTCTTCCGTACAGTCAACTGCAAAAGTTCTTCCCCACATGTTCTCTCTGGCATCAAACACAAATGGGGGAATCTATTCAGGTTTTTTTGGGGTGGGGTGTCTGGTTATGAGTTGTTTTTGTAATTTATTAATCCATGTTTGCTCAGCTCAAATGCAACATCTGGGTTTTTCAGTGAGTTTTTATTCAGTTTTCTAGCTACATTGACTAAGGTCACAATAAGACCCAATGATCTGTGATGGGAGAAACCTCAAGAGATTTAATGGATTGAGATATTCTGTGAAACTCCAGAGTCTGGAAAAATTAGGTTTTGAGATCTGACAATACCAGGTTTTCTTATGAGATTTCCAGCACTCCCAATTCTGATCCCAGCCAGAATCTGGAAATAAAAAAGTATGCAAACCTTTGCAGAACTTCAAAATGTGGGGTGGTTCTTGTTTAGTTCTACAAGAAATGGGTAATGGCTTTGGAGGGATTCTAATCTTTCCCAAGCCAGTTTGATTTTTGTCCCAAAGGTGCATGGGAAATCAATGCCTTAACCTGCCCTAGAAGCGACAGTAAGCAAAAAGAATAAAACCTAAATTGTCTGGAGCAGAGAGTGAAAATATAACTTTAGAGACAAGAAGTTACATGATGTTAGTAATTCATTATGTTTACCATTTCTAAATAATGCAGTTTGCTAAGCCAGCCAAGAGTCAGCTATGATCTCAGCTGATTAGGGCTGTGTTTCTGACACAGGAATTATAGATTCCATGGCTTGGGGAATTTTTCCGTGTGTGTGTATGTGAGAGAGAGAGAGAGAGAGTCTAACTGGTCATCTTGAGTGTTGATAGAGGCAGTGATAAGATTTTAGAAGCCCCCCTTTCAAGGAAGGAGATTGAGGCCTCACCCCAGAAGAACACCTCCTTCCACTTCATGTAGTCAGGGGGCTGACTTCTATGCCCCAGCTAGCTTTGTGCAATCCCAACAACTATGCTAGTCATAGGTGCCAACTCTGTGGGTGCACTGTGGCTGGCACAACCACAGGGAAAATATAGTGGGTGCTGAGCAGCCCCCTTATCAGCTCCCCCCACCCCTCCCAGCGCCTCTTGCCCACCCCCGCTCGCCGTGAACAGCTGGGTTCTGCTTTCAGTACCTATGAACCTTCAGGAATCTTTCAAAGGCATGGGGCCTTGCACTGCTTCTGAGGCACCTTGAGCACATGTGCATTTTTAAAAAATTCCTTTGCAGGTTATGTTTAAAGAGCTGCATAGAAATCATGGGCCAAACCCCCAGCTGATGTTAGTCAGCCTGGCTTCATTTACTTCCTTGGAGCTACACCCATGGACAACAGCTAATGATCTGACCCTACGTGTTTGTCTATACTATATCCATCCAGGGCTGGGAATCAGCTGCCATATCTAGGAGCCACACTTTCACTTAAGCCAGGTCCACACTAGAAACTTTTGCCAATGTAGCAGTAGCAGTCAGGAGGTTGATTTTTTTTTCTGTTTAATGATATTTCTACATAGGCAAAGCCTATGGTGTAGACACAGTTATACTGACAAAAATGTGCTTTTGCCAGGATAGCTTATTTTGTTTGGTAACTGGTATAAGCTATACCAGCACTCTTTTGCTGGTATAAGCTGCATCTCCACTAGGTGGGTTTGCCAGTAGAGTTATACTAGTGTAGTTATATTGGCAAACCTTTCCTCATGTGGATTAGGCCTTAATCTCTCCTTCCGTTATACAACAAAAGTTCAGCCCTAGCATCATTCCAGCACCAAACCAATCAAACATCAGATAGGTACTTGTGCTCAAAAATCCTTTGTTTAATATTAACAGATGAAGTGACAAGTGGGAGACAGTGGTTGATCCCTCCAAAGCATTCCCGGGGGGAGGGAAGGGGGAGCCATTAACAGAAACACTTCTCTCATATGTTGTTACAGATCATATAGTACAGACCCACCTCTGCTAACACAGGTGTGGTATGTGTTCACTTTAATACCATGGTCCTCTTGCCCCCCACAAAAAATCCGGTTCTAACTTGCTTCTGGAATAACCACTCTACAATGTGGGAATGTGCAATTCTAATATTTATATTAGTCATGTCTACACTGAACTCAACCTATGCATAAGAATGGCTGGCACCCCAACAGAGTATCTACTGACCTTCGTAAGAGATTCCATCACTGCTCTTGGTGTCAGTGAGTGCCCTTGGGAAAACTTGATTTATTTTTGACAGGCAGCAGAATCTGTGTTGTCAGATTCTCTGGCAAGAAACCTGCCCAAGAAAGGCTGTAAAAACACTTAAAAGAGTGGGCATCAAATAGTCGCCTGGTCCAACCTATGTAATAACTGGCAACCAGGGAGAAGGGGAGGAGGAGATGTGAAAGCCATGTGTAAAGGAAGTAAGCATATGCATGTCCTACAAGTATTTCAGGGCCCTGGAAGCCAATGGGGGTTCTTATTTGCTCAGAAAAATAAACAGAAAGTAGTCTAATTGGAACTGTAATCCAGGCTTCCGGGGGCAAGATCAGGTCACAGAAACGATTTCAAATGACCTGTTTACAATCTGTTAAGAATGCTGTGTGAAACCATAGTAACCTCCCAAGTTACTGCTCTCTTTAAAAAAACAAATGCATGACCAGCTTCACAACACAGCCCAAGGTCATGGGAAATCTGGACCTGGCAACTCTTCTGAGCTGAGCTGCCACCATCAAGTGTACTTTAAAAATTGCAACATTGCAGGGGCCTCTGGCATTGGTGCACCTCAGTCCCTCCTGTTCTCTGTATGTGGCACACAACAGTTTAGTCTCTGGAGGTAACTGTAATACTATGATCTAATTCTGGCTGTTGGGTTTGGTATGGAGTGGCTGGTGGTGTTTAGTGGGCTGTTATATACAGGGGTCAGATTAGATGATATGGTAGTACCTTCTGGCCTTAAACTCTGACTTTTTAAACCTAGTCATAGCCTGCAAAGCCCTCCCCCAGAGAAGACTCCCCCACCTTCTCTATGGTGAAACAAGCTGCTGGTGATCGTCTGCTGACACGAGGCGGGAAAGTAGAGTGGATCAAGAAATGCCTTTGATCTGCCACCTGTCCTGACATTGTGTTCATATGGAAGTTAGTGTTTCTAGACTGGTAGTTCTTACAGATAAATCTGAGGTGAATTGGAGTCCACAAAATAATGGCTTGTAAATCAGTGCTGCAAAGAGATCCTGGACAGCATCTGGGAGAAAGGAAATATTATCATGCTCATTTTCCAGATGAGGACCTGGGGCACAGAGGATATGAATGGTTTGCCCAAGTCTGTAGCAGAATCAGGAATTGAACTCAGATGTCCTGAGTCACAGTCAAATGCCTTAAGTCCTGATTCAGCAAAGCACTTAAGCATGGGGTTAACTGAGTAGTGCTATTGAAGCCACAAGACCCTTGTTCCTCTGTGTTAGAGCTACAAGTGAGCAATGCATTCCTGACAGTGGGCTTTTATATTGGAGAGGGGGAAAAAAAACTTACTAATTGTGGCCTTTGACTGGCCCCTCTTTTAATAAAAACCTCGGATGATAAGCAGATATTTTTCACTTCTGTTACACTCTGTCAGATGTAGTGTTGTTGTAACCTTGTTGGTCCCAGAATACGAGAGTGAAAAAGTAGGTGAGGTAATACCTTTTATTGGGTAACTTCTGGTGGTGAAAGCTCCTGAAAAAGAGCTCTATAAAGCTCAAAGTTGGTCCAATAAAAGATATTACCTCACTTACTGTGTCTTATTCTGTAATAGACATCTTGTGAGAAGAAAGGAAGACATTGTTTTCTGTTGGTGTTTTGGCTAAATATTTTTATATTAATGGTTGCCCATTGAAGACACCTGTTTAAAGTTCCTAACCCAGAACAGAGCTGGACTAGTGTTAGAGATTCGATATTTTATTGGGATGTCTTAGAGTATATGCATGCTGTTCTGTGAGCAAGTAACAAACGCACAGACCATGTCTACCTGGGGCTTTTAGCTAAAATGCATATTTCATGTTCTGTGACTAGGAATAGGAAGAAGGTTGTATTCCGAAGGAAGTGTTTTGGGTAGATTTTAGTAAGCAATACAGCACTCCACAATTGTATTTATTCTGCGAGACGCATAGAGGGTTAAAAAATATTCCATTACTTAAAGCTCTTATCTTTGTTTACCATATCACCAAGGACACTGACCTGTATTCATACCCTCATATTGAATTGTCAGAGAGAGACAGACAGGAAATGCTGCCTTCTGTGTAAGTTCAGCTTATGGATTTAGTGAAAAGAATAATACCTTAGTGGTGGTGGTTGTTTTTACTCTAGTTCTTTTATTTTCTTCTGTTGTCTAACTTCAGTAAACCCAGATAATTTTAGACAAAGGCCTTTGTGCTAGATTCCTGTGCTTTCTAATTTAGTAACCCTCTGATATTTAAATATTAAGACCAAGTAGATCAGACAAAGAAGTCTCTATTCCTTTCATTTCCCATTAAGCTGAGCATGCTGTGTACTATCTGGAGCCTGGTCTCACATAGCAGTCTGTGAATACAAGCCATCTTTCAGTTTGAGCAAGTAGCAAGTATGTCACCACTGATAAAGAACACTGGGCTTCCATCCGTTACTGTGGTAACACGGGGCTCATTGCAAGCCTGTTCAGTGCTTGTATCAGCTGATTAATAACTCCCCTTTAATGAAATAAGAAACACGTGGTAGGAAAAAAAGCATTGTCCAGACTGGTGCAGATATTTGCTAGTAACACTGTGAGTTACAGTGAAGCAGACCTCCATTCTAGGCAGCATCCTCCTATCTCACGCTTATAGGGAGTGATGTGCCTGGACTATGAAGAGGAAAGGACAGCAGACCTACACTTGCCCCCAGTAGTGTTTCCTGTCACCTGACCTGAGAGCAGTGTTGGCTAAAAGAGAAAAAGAACTGAGTTTGCCTTGTCAGCTGGAGGAAGAATATGACCGTCCTAGCACAATCTGAAGAGGGGATTGTGGTGTTTTAGGAGGGAAGGAACAGCTTCAGAGATCTAAAGGACCCTGTTTGTGTCCACCCTGAAAGATAGCACAGCAACAGCCGCAACAAAAATGCCCCCCTCATGTACTCAATCTTTGTAATTTAGAGGTGTAGGGCTGGAGTCAGTCCCTATCCACCTTCCTCCCCACAATCCCTAATCCTATTTTGGAATTATGGAGTCCAAAATAAATAATAAGTGATCAAAGCAGATCCCTTAAACTTCCAATTACAACTATTCTCTTCATGCAGATGCAGGAAATAGCTTGGGTTTGTGTCTCCATGTTACTTGTTTTCTTTCCAGCGACTGATCCTCATGAAGTAAAGCTCTGGGAAGGGGGTAAATTTACTCATTTTTAAAAAATAAATATGGAAAACCTGTACCATTTCTTCATCAACAACCTGCTGACAATCTTGGAGCCCTTTCAAGATTTAGCTTTCCTCTCAATCTTCCTTCAGTTCAATATTAATACTGGCTGTTAATAGATATTTTACTGGTGATTTAAAAAAGGAAGTCAGTGGAATTAACAGTAATCCTTTATAATAATACTCTGAATTTTTATAGTGCCTCCCAGCTGAGTTCCTCGAAGCATTTTGGGACCACTAAGAAATTAACTAAATTTCAGAATTAAGAGGGGAAAAGTATTATTATCCCCATTTTACAGGTGGGGAAAATGTAGCACAAAGAAATTAAAGTCACTCGGGCTGTGCCAGGAATTGAACCCAGATCAAATGCCTGTTAGCTCCATGCCATAGCTGCAAGGCCATCATACATGTATGAACTTATACATACACATGCACAGAATCTGACCTCACATTTCCGATGTCACATTAGTAACTGCTGGTGATAAATTAAGTTCTTTAAGAATATAAGAGCTGCCACACTGGATCAGACCCTTTCTCTGACAGTGGCCCGTACCAGAGCTTCAAGGGGAATGTACAGAACAGGGCAATTTTGGAGTGATCCACTCTTGTCTTCCACTCCTGGCTTCTGGCAGTCAAAGTGTAGGGTTGCGCCCAGCATGGGGTTGCATTTCTGACCATCTTGGCTAATAGCCATTAATGGACCTATTCTCCAGGAACCCAGTTATTCTTTTGGCCATCACAACATCCCATGGTAATGAGTTCCACAGATAAGTAGTAGTTGTGTGAAAAAAGTACTTCCTCTTGTTGCATTAAACCTGCTGCCTCTTAATTTCATCAGGTGACACCGGGCTTTTGTACTGTGTGAAAGGTAAATAACACTTTTTTTCCATACCACTCATGATTTTATAGACCTCTGTCATCTTCCCCCTTTGTCATCTCTTTTCTAAGCTGAACAGCCCTACGTCTTTTTAGTTTTTCCTTGTATGGAAACCATTCCATACCTTTGATCATAGAATCATAGAATATCAGGGTTGGAAGGGACCTCAGGAGGTCATCTAGTCCAACCCCCTGCTCAGAGCAGGACCAATCCCCAATTAAATTATCCCAGCCAGGGCTTTGTCAAGCCTGACCTTGAAAACCTCTAAGGAAGCAGATTCCGCCACCTCCCTAGGTAACCCATTCCAGTGCTTCACCGCCCTCCTAGTGAAAATTTTTTTCCTAACGTCCAACCTAAACCTCCCCCACTGCAACTTGAGACCATTACTGCTTGTTCTGTCATCTGCTACCACTGAGAACAGTCTAGATCCATCCTCTTTGGAACCCCCTTTCAGGTAGTTGAAAGCAGCTATCAAATCCCCCCCTCATTCTTCTCTTCTGCAGACTAAGCAATCCCAGTTCCATCAGCCTCTCATCATAAGTTATGTGCTCCAGCCCCCTAATAATTTTTGTTGCCCTCCGCTGGACTCTTTCCAATTTTTCCACATCCTTCTTGTAGTTTGGGGCCCAAAACTGGACACAGTACTCCAGATGAGGCCTCACCAATGTCGAACAGAGGGGAACGATCACGTCCCTTGATCTGCTGGCAATGCCCCTACTTATACAGCCCAAAATGCCATTAGCCTTCTTGGCAACAAGGGCACACTGTTGACTCATATCCAGCTTCTCATCCACTGTAACCCCTAGGTCCTTTTCTGCAGAACTGCTGCTTAGCCATTCAGTCCCTAGTCTGTAGCAGTGCATGGGATTCTTCCGTCCTAAGTGCAGGACTCTGCACTTGTCCTTGTTGAACCTCATCAGATTTCTTTTGGCCCAATCCTCTAATTTGTCTAGGTCCCTCTGTATCCTATCCCTACCCTCCAGCGTATCTACCACTCCTTCCAGTTTAGTGTCATCTGCAAACTTGTTGAGGGTGCAGTCCACGCCATCCTCCAGATCATTAATGAAGATATTGAACAAAACCGACCCAGGACCAACCCTTGGGGCACTCCGCTTGATACCGGCTGCCAAATAGACATGGAGCCATTGATCACTACCTGTTGAGCCCGGCGATCTAGCCAGCTTCCTGTCCGCCTTATAGTCCATCATTGATAGTTGATCATCTTTGTTGCCCTTCTCAGAATCTTTTCCAGTTCCACCGTACCTTTTTTTGAGTTGGGTGATCAGAACTGGTCACAGTATTCAAAGTGTGGGAGCAGCAGGGATTTATATAGTGGCAACATGATATTTTCTGTTTTATTTTCTATCCCTTTGCTAATAGTTCCTAATATTCTGTTAGCCTTTTTGACAACTACTGCGCATTGACCTGATGTTTTTCAGAGAACTATCCATGATGATTCCAAGATCTCTTTCTTGGTTGATAACAGCCACTTTAGAATCCATCACTGTATATGTATAGTTGGTATTATTTTTTCCAATGTGCATTACTTTGCACTTATCAGAATTGAATTTCATCTGCCATTTTGTTGCCCAATCACCCAGTTTTGTAAGATCCCTCTGTAACTCCTCACAGCCTGCTTTGGACTTCTGAAAACTTTTCCACTTCACTGTTCACAATGTTTTCTAGGTTTCAGAGTAACAGCCGTGTTAGTCTGTATTCGTAAAAAGAAAAGGAGTACTTGTGGCACCTTAGAGACTAACCAGTTTATTTGAGCATGAGCTTTCGTGAGCTACAGCTCACTTCATCGGATGCATAGCATATCGTGGAAACTAGATCATTTCTAGATCATTAATGAATACATTGAAAAGCACAGGTCCTAGAACAGGTCCTTGGAGGACCCCTCTGTTCACCTCTCTTCATTGTGAAAAAGTGACCATTTATTCCTACCCCTTGTTTCCTATCTTTCAGCCAGTCACTGATCCATGAGAGGGCCTTCGCTCTTTATCCCATGGGTGTTTAGTTTCCTTAAGAGCCTGTGGTGTGGAACCTAGGCTTTTCGAAAATCCAAATACACTATATTAACTGGATCACCCTTGTCCACATGCCTGTTCACTCCCTCAGAGAATTCTGATAGAAGGATGACTTCCCTTTACAAATGCTGTGTTGACTCTTCCGCAACATATCACATTCATCAATGTGACTGATAATTCTGTTCTTTACTGTAATTTCTACTAGTGTGCTCTGTTAATTTGCCTAGTGTTTTTAAGACTCCTTTTTCTTGTAGCTTAAAGGAGACACAGCAGTGATTTGGCACAGAGGCCGAGAAGCACCTTGCACACACGCACGCTTTGTGACAGTGTGTTTTTTGTAATATAGTTGCTTTAGAGTCTATTGTGGTAGAGAAAAGACAGGTCTCAGCTATAATGGGCGCAAAGGGAATTTTTTTTACTGAGGCCACTGGACACAGGCGGGAAGCTGTAGCCCTCCCTGGCTCTTTAGCACCAGAGTAACTGACACAGCCTGTGTTTTTTGTTCTGTGCTTGTATAGCACCTGGCGCAGTGAGAGGGCCTGATTCAGACTAGGGCTTGTCGATGCTACAGTAAATACAAATATTAAATAATAATATCCTCATCCACCATTCCTCTTTGATCCCTTTACACCATGTAAGCCTGGTAATGGCCCCTGGAGAATTCTGCTGCATAAGACTGTAGAGATGCCAGAATGGCTCTATGCCAGCCTCCATCGCTGCCCCCTTAGGATAGAGGGTATGCCAGGATGTGTCCAGGGAGCAGTGGGTGCGACTGGCGCATGCTGTGCTCGGGCTAGTCTAAGTTGTGGAACAGCCTTTAGTGGGCCTAAATCAGAGAAGACCTAAGGCTCCTGTAATGCTGGAGTGGGCAGGGCCAGGAATACAGGTGGTGAAAAAGTTACTTAAATCCACTTTTGCTACTCTACTGACTTTCTTCCTGTATCAGGGAGAGCTCAGGAAAAACAGAGAATATGGTCCCAAGTTTATTCTTTTCCTTGATACTTTACCACCCCAAACTCAATAGACCGTACTTGTTGCAAATTATGACAGTATTCTATAGACTGGATCAACCCACTATGGCAGCAGTCCCCAAACTTTTGAGGATCGCACCCTCCCAAACCCATTCCCGCCCCCCAGAGCCACAGCTCCTGTGGAGGGGCATGGACAGGGATAAGGGGGCCGAGGCTGGGACCACAGCTGGGTGTGGGTCTGGGAGCGGGGCCATGGCCAGTGGCCAAAGCTGGGGTTGAGGCCCGGAGCGGAGCCACAGCCGGGCTGCAGTGGGGGCCGGCAGCCAGACTCGCACAGCCAGGTGCGGCTCTGATCCCGGCCCCACCCCCAGCCTTGGCCGTGGGCTGGGAATGGAGCCACAGCCAGTGGCCAAGGCTGGGGGCTGGCTCAGGGCTGGGAATGCAGCTGGGGGTGGGACTGGAGCAGAGGGAGGGGCTGGGTGGCGCTACCTCCCCGCCCCCATGGGGGCTGGCCAGGCCCCACAGCTTGAGGACCTCTACCCTACTGTAAGTTGCAATGTTTTGGAGCATTGCTATAGAATATTGTGTGATTTATCTCAATATTTAAATAAGGGCAGTAGCTGTCTCATGATGTCACTGTGCCAATGGCCTCATTTTGAAAACAAGCCCAAACCGAAAAATACTATGCAGCTCTCTACAATAGTCCTACACGGGGCAAATGATTATCCGGCTTGCTTATGGAAGAGAAACCTACCTTTATCCAGACACATGAAAGTAAAAGAAATAATAATATACACCCTTCATCAGTCAGATAAGCTCTATTTATACATCATCGGGTGGGGTTTTTTCCTTTGTTGGTTTACATTTTTGACTCTTTAATTTAATTTCCTCACTTACAGGCACACAGCTGTCTGGGCTTCAGCCGTAGATAAGTGTCTCTGTGTATAATAGCAGCAGCCAGGATTCACTTTTCTTTTTTCATACCCAGAAGAAGCAATATGCTTTTTAGACTCAGCAGAATCCCCCACCTCCTTCCCCCAGCTCAATTACTTTGTCTAGGTGCTCAGCTGGCACCTAACTCCCATGGGCTCCTTTGAAAATCCCGGCCCAAATGTGTTGTACAAAACATTCTCTATTTTGAGGGATGGGGTAGGATGAGGGATCAACTTTTGTAGTTGTTGTCATTCATTTTAAGTTCCAGGTCCCTCACACATTGTAAAAGGCCCATGTGATGCTATCTGACTGTTTCAGAACCAGATGGCCAAAGGGAAGACCAAATATGACCCTAGTGTTGCCATCTCTTGCAATTTTAACATAAGTCTTGTGATATTTGGTGTTTTTTCTTAAATCCCTAAGCTCTGGTTAATACACCAGAATCACCCCCTTTCGTTAAAAAAAAAAAATTTCTAGCTGTCATGATCGCAGAGATAAACTTGAAAACATGAACGCTGTCTCAAAAGCCAGGAGGGAACTAGAAAGCACTCCGAATGTATTGTTTTAAAATCTTGTGATTTTAAAGCCAGTCTCATTAAATTTGGGACCTGACTCATGATGTTTGAACAACTGGGGTTGGTAGAACTGTAAATATTTGTAGCTGCCTTTGTCTTTACTGCACAGACTTTGTACAGAGAAACTACACCGTCTCAATATGCGGTGCTCCATCTTGTTCCTCACCGAAAACCCCGCAGATCATGATAGAGCATTCATTATTAGAGCTGTACGCTCTGCACATCATGTCTGCTATTACAGCGGACACTGAGTGCAATGGGTTTGGAAAATAAGGGGGGTTGGAGCAAATTGCCAGTGGGCATAGTTTGGGCACCTGTCTATAGCTAAAAGTGAAGTTTTACTCTGAAGAATCACTTGGTAAAAATAGCATTGGGTGGTGCCATGTTTGGGTCCCAGTGGCTTGCAGATCAAATGTGCTCCATTTCAGGGCTGGTTCAAACACATCTGGGCAACTCTACAGAGTCACTCAAGGCCTCTCCATTATTGTGTGTCCCATTCTGTCCCAGAGCTTACTGTTAAAGCTATGTGCTGGATAGAGCTTTAAAAAAGAAGGAAAAAGAACAAAGTGTTGGGTGCAGGGACAATCTGGTGGGGAGGGTAATAGGACAGTAGCAGACATAGGCTACAGAGAGAGGTGGAAGCAGGTAGCACTGGAAAGGTAGAGGAGAGATACAGAGACAGACTGTGGGAGGAAAAGGGAAGGGTCAGGGACAGGAAGCAGCAAGTGACATTAAGTGGCAAGACAGGGCCAGAGACTAGTGAAAGAGGCCTCCTTGTAAAGCAGGAGGAGCTGCAAACCATTGTCCAAGCCTGGATGATTTGGGATCCATGAGGTAAAGGTTCAAAATTTTCTCTCTGCCTTCCTATGCAGTCTCCTCCCACCCTGTGTCCTTAATTCCATAGGCTGTTAGAAATGACCCTGCTCAGTGTGCAAGTAAATTACATATTTTCTAACTGCTAGCCATATAAACCCACCCTAAGATCTGAGACTTAAGATGGATTCTTTCCTGCTTCTGCACAGTTACCGGTAAAAAAAAAAAAAAGATTCCCTGTGCCAAATTCTGTCCTCTGTTACACCTGTGCCGTCCCATTGTCTTCAGTGGGCTTGCACAGGTGTAACTTGGGCCAAAATGCGGCTCTGCCATTGGAACCTAGTTAGCATGATGCATGAGCCAGAATATAATCTAGCTCACTCTCCTGCAATTTTGTTAGCTCTGCTGGACTTATATGGATAAAAAACAAAAAAAGAAAGCAACCTCATTCTTAGTAACTCATCGGCAGCCGTGACTGAATTGAACAACTGCTGAGTAAAAAGGTTCCATTTCCATACTCACTTTCTCAATTAGAACTGCACTTTGTACCCCAAAAAGAAAAGGAGTACTTGTGGCACCTTAGAGACTAACCAATTTATTTGAGCATAAGCTTTCGTGAGCTACAACTCACTTCATCGGATGCATACTGTGGAAAGTGTAGAAGATCTTTTTATACACACAAAGCATGAAAAAATAGCTCCCCCCACCCCACTCTCCTGCTGGTAATAGCTTATCTAAAGTGATCACTCTCCTTACAATGTGTATGATAATCAAGTTGGGCCATTTCCAGCACAAATCCAGGTTTTCTCTCTCTCTCTCTCTCCCCCTCCCCCCGCCCCAACCCACAAACCCACTCTCCTGTTGGTAATAGCTTATCTAAAGTGACCACTCTCCTTACAACGTGTATGATAATCAAGGTGGGCCATTTCCAGCACAAATCCAGGGTTTAACAAGAACGTCTGAGGGGAGGGGGGTAGGAAAAAACAAGGGGAAATAGGTTACCTTGCATAATGACTTAGCCACTCCCAGTCTCTATTCAAGCCTAAGTTAATTGTATCCAATTTGCAAATGAATTCCAATTCAGCAGTCTCTCGCTGGAGTCTGGATTTGAAGTTTTCAGACAGACATCATCTTCCTTTCCAAATGCAAACAGATGGACATCATACCAAAAGGACTGAAGGTAAAAAATCCATTACAATCTACATACCACACAGACTATACTGACAGCTTGTGCCACACGCTCTCAAAGAAACTGCGGAACCACCTGATCAACATCCTCTACAGCAAACAGGGAAAGATAAAGAATGAGCTCTCAAAAATGGATACTCTCATAAAAAACCAACCTTCCACACAAACTTCTTCGTGGCTGGACTTTACTAAAACTAGACAAGACATTTACAACACACACTTTGCTTCTCTACAAAAGAAAAAGGACACTAAACTTTCTAAACTAGTACATGCCATAAGAGGCCACAGCAATGGTTCCCTCAACCCACCCAGCAATATTGTTAACCTATCCAACTATACTGTTAGCCCAGCAGAAGCAGCTGTCCTATCTCGGGGCCTGTCCTTCTGCCCCTCCACCCCCACGAACATGATACAGTTCTGTGGTGACCTAGAATCCAATTTTCGACGTCTCCGACTCGAGGAATATTTCCAACATACTTCTGAACAACATACTAATCCACAGAGACCTCCCTACCAACACTACAAAAAGAAGGATTCTAGGTGGACTCCTCCTGAAGGTCGAGACAGCAGACTGGACTTCTACATAGAGTGCTTCCGCCGACGTGCACGGGCTGAAATTGTGGAAAAGCAGCATCACTTGCCCCATAACCTCAGCCATGCGGAACACAATGCCATCCACAGCCTCAGAAACAACTCTGACATCATAATCAAAAAGGCTGACAAAGGAGGTGCTGTTGTCATCATGAATAGGTCGGAATATGAACAAGAGGCTGCTCGGCAGCTCTCCAACTCTCCAACCACTTTCTACAAGCCATTACCCTCTGATCCCACTGAGAGTTACCAAAAGAAACTACAGCATTTGCTCAAGAAACTCCCTGAAAAAGCACAAGATCAAATCCGCACAGACACATCCCTGGAACCCCGACCTGGGATATTCTATCTACTACCCAAGATCCATAAACCTGGAAATCCCGGGCGCCCTATCATCTCAGGCATTGGCACCCTGACAGCAGGATTGTCTGGCTATGTAGACTCCCTCCTCAGGCCCTACGCTACCAGCACTCCCAGCTACCTTCGAGACACCACTGACTTCCTGTGGAAACTACAATCCATCGGTGATCTTCCTGATAACACCATCCTGGCCACTATGGATGTAGAAGCCCTCTACACCAACATTCCACACAAAGATGGACTACAAGCCGTCAAGAACACTATCCCCGATAATGTCACGGCTAACCTGGTGGCTGAACTTTGTGACTTTGTCCTTACCCATAACTATTTTACATTTGGGGACAATGTATACCTTCAAATCAGCAGCACTGCTATGGGTACCCGCATGGCCCCACAGTATGCCAACATTTTTATGGCTGACTTAGAACAACGCTTCCTCAGCTCTCGTCCCCTAACGCCCCTACTCTACTTGCGCTATATTGATGACATCTTCATCATCTGGACCCATGGAAAAGAAGCTCTTGAGGAATTCCACCATGATTTCAATAATTTCCATCCCACCATCATCCTCAGCCTGGTCCAGTCCACACAAGAGATCCACTTCCTGGACACTACAGTGCTAATAAACGATGGTCACATAAACACCACCCTATACCGGAAACCTACTGACCGCTATTCCTACCTACATGCCTTCAGCTTTCACCCTGACCACACCACACGATCCATTGTCTACAGCCAAGCTCTGCGATACAACCGCATTTGCTCCAACCCCTCAGACAGAGACAAACAGAGACAAACAAGATCTCTATCAAGCATTCTTACAACTACAATACCCACCTGTGCGGAAGTGAAGAAACAGATTGATAGAGCCAGAAGAGTTCCCAGAAGTCACCTACTACAGGACAGGCCTAACAAAGAAAATAACAGAACGCCACTAGCCGTCACCTTCAGCCCCCAACTAAAACCCCTCCAACGCATTACTAAGGATCTACAACCTATCCTGAAGGATGACCCAACACTCTCACAAATCTTGGGAGACAGGCCAGTCCTTGCCTTCAGACAGCCCCCCAACCTGAAGCAAATACTCACCAGCAACCACATACCACACAACAGAACCACTAACCCAGGAACCTATCCTTGCAACAAAGCCCGTTGCCAACTGTGCCCACATATCTATTCAGGGGACACCATCACAGGGCCTAATAACATCAGCCACACTATCAGAGGCTCGTTCACCTGCACATCCACCAATGTGATATATGCCATCATGTGCCAGCAATGCCCCTCTGCCATGTACATTGGTCAAACTGGACAGTCTCTACGTAAAAGAATAAATGGACACAAATCAGATGTCAAGAATTATAACATTCATAAACCAGTCGGAGAACACTTCAATCTCTCTGGTCACGCGATTACAGACATGAAAGTTGCGATATTACAACAAAAAGCTTCAAATCCAGACTCCAGCGAGAGACTGCTGAATTGAAATTCCTTTTCAAATTGGATACAATTAACTTAGGCTTCAATAGAGACTGGGAGTGGCTAAGTCATTATGCAAGGTAACCTATTTCCCCTTGTTTCCCCCCCCCCCCCCCCCCCCCCCCCCCCCCGACGTTCTTGTTAAATCCTGGATTTGTGCTGGAAATGGCCCAACTTGATTATCATACACATTGTAAGGAGAGTGATCACTTTAGATAAGCTATTACCAGCAGGAGAGTGGGGTGCGGGGAGGTATTTTTTCATGCTTTGTGTGTATAAAAAGATCTTCTACACTTTCCACAGTATGCATCCGATGAAGTGAGCTGTAGCTCACGAAAGCTTATGCTCAAATAAATTGGTTAGTCTCTAAGGTGCCACAAGTACTCTTTTTCTTTTTGCGAATACAGACTAACACGGCTGTTACTCTGGAATTTTGTACCCCAGATACTCAGCTGGCATAAGTCGGATGTTGCTCCATTGACTTCAGTGACACTGTGCCAATTTACATCATCTGAGAATCTGGCTCCATTAGTTGCATCCTTTAAAATCTCTTTTTCTGCACTTTTATGTATGTATGTATGTTCCAGAAAGACACAATTCTCAACTTTTCTCCCCTCTTATGGATCGGTAAGATGTGCAGTTGGGACAGACAGGCATATTGGGCAGGTTAAATCATAAACAGAGGGACAGCCGTTTGATGTTTCTACAGAAAGAGAAAACAAGGAGCAGGGCTGAGGAAAGCGCAGACACAAGAAGCGCTGAATGTGGCACCATTAGGGCCTCACTAAATCCAAGTGTGAAGAGGATTAGGGAAATCATAGTGCTTTCTCCATACCCATTTGCGTCGGAGACAGTGCAGGGGGAAAAGAGAAGAACTCCTCAAGCAGATCTCTGCTGGGCTGCACTGTAGCCATGTTTATACAAGTATCTAGCAGGGCTTGTCACACCAAACCGTGTGACTGAATTCTGAGTGGGACTTGGGGGTGGTTTTTGGACTGGTTAACCATTAGTGTAAAGGATCCTCTCTGGGATGGAGGAAGAGGATGCAAAAGTTCTTTAAGTACAGTCAAATTGTAGTCAATATTGATAAATCCTAAATTGTTTTATTATTGATATGACGTACAGCAGGTGCTTTCTAGAGCAAATAAAAAGATCTGACTAGAGCTGATTAGGAAATGAATTTTATTTACCACATTCAAACTTTAAAAAAAAAAATTGGATTTTTCAGATTTTCAATGAAACCCTGAAAAATTTCAGCAGAAATGGACATTTTCTCACATTTTGTCAAAAATTTGTTTTCGTCTAAAAGTTTTTGATGAGCTCTAGATCTGACATGTTCCATTCCCTGAAAATCTAAATAGTCCCATTTAAGAAATGATGCAACAAATGAGAGTAATTAAAATTTACCCTTATTCGGGAAAGCACAAGCTAGTGCTTACTTGAATAGGAACCCTTCCTTGCATTAAGGCCAGTGCGAGGGGAAAGAGGAAGGACAAGGGTTATACACTACTCAGTTCTGGTATGTGCACATCTCAATAGTAATTGAATTTATTATGTGTTCTAAAACAATATATTTGAAAATCATTTCCTCTTTGGGGCCCTGACACTGCACTGTAGATGTTACTGGGAATTTTTCCATTGACTTCAATGGGAGCAGGATCAAGTCCTAACATTCCTGCTAGGCACAGGGTTCAGGGTCTGTACCAAGAGATGCCTGAAATGCTGAAAAGCGTGCAGCTCCCACGTTGCCCTAGGTATTTGTGGCATCAAGACCTCTGGAAAGACAAACACAAAGCCCTGACTTAGCGTCTTTGCAGCTAAAAAACGAACAAAGACCTTTTCTGTTTGCATTTCAGATGTATGTAAGTGCTGAGCACTATTATTATTTTATATCATTTAAAGGCTACACATTCATGGCCAAGTTCTGCCTGCTTTAGTCACACAAGTAGGTCTTTGAAGTCAATGGGAGCTCTGGCTGCTCAATCCCTTTGAAAGTCAGGCCACTTAGTTAGGTGTCTAGATATGGACTTAGACAGTCAAGTTGGAAAATATTAGCCTCAAATTTATTGCATCCCACTTTTTTCCCATCTGTACATGGGGATTTTAGCTGCAGAACCTCAAACAAATGAGGGAGGATTATTAACTAATTAATGTTTGTTAAACACTGTGTAATATCTGTAATATCTTCCACCTGTGGTTTTCAAATGTTACTATTTGACATTTTTCAGAGTAACAGCCGTGTTAGTCTGTATTCGCAAAAAGAAAAGGAGGACTTGCGGCACCTTAGAGACTAACCAATTTATTTGAGCATGAGCTTTCGTGTGCATCCGATGAAGTGAGCTGTAGCTCACAAAAGCTCATGCTCAAATAAATTGGTTAGTCTCTAAGGTGCCACAAGTCCTCCTTTTCTATTTGACATTTGTTATTGTACCTCACTTAATGGTTGTAAGGGGCTTTGGAGGCATCGGGCACTACATACCTGTGACATAGCATGAAAACTGCCCTAGCTTTGTCAGCGTGAGTCATAATTACACTGAGTGATGGGGAACCTTACAATAGTTTTTTACTGTGTTTTCCTACCTACTAATTCACAAAAGTCTGATGCAGCAATGGAAAGACTCCCATGGAAGTAACTGGGTCAGGCCCATAATTTGGAATCTACAGTAGGGTGATTTACCAATGTTTTTTATTTAAAAAAAAAAAAAAAAAAGCATTTCAGTTCTTCTTAAAAGTTGGACTGTTCACTCTATGGCATGTTTCATCATGCTGCATTCATGGGCCAATGTTATCTTTCAGTCCATAGGGCTGCATAGCATGCAAAGCCACAAGTATGAGGAAAGATTGGGGAGGACCAACCCACGTGATGATCTCTATTTGTAGCATGGAAATTCACACTGATCCCTTTTAACATAAACATAAATGTGAGGAAATGAACATTTGATTAAACTAAACACACAGGCCTTTTACATCCAGGACCCTAATTTAAAGCACAGTCACCTCCATACAGAAAATAGCAGCTGAAGGAGGAATTATTTAATTTAATCATCTGGCTCTTATGTGACGCCGTGAATGTCTGCTGAGAGAAGGGGAGAAAAACCCTCCTCTTTATTCTAGTAACCACCGAGGAACACTTCCATGGCAGGAAAGATTAAGTCCTGCATGTACTTAATGTGCTTTGGACTAGTGACATGCCCTTCGGACAGACTACCCCAGTTTTATAATTCTCTCATTGAGACTTTTGGACCTCTGGCAGTCCTTTCTCCTGTTTTATTTCCTCCCTGCCTCCCTCCTGCTGGGATACTTCACCATTCAGAATTTCTGCCACCCAAGTAGAAATTTTGATAGTGTCAGACAAGCTTAGCGAGAGACTCTTAATCTCTGCAGACTGAGGCAAGCCTAGGGAGCGAATTGAAGTGACTTCCCAGGTTATGGGAGAATGTTTTAAGGATGCCAGAAATAGGCTATCCCTGTACTCTGTCACTCTGACCCACTACAAACGTAATTGCCAATGATTGTCTCAAATGTTCAGCTAGCTGGAATTCAACAGTTTTTCTAGGAGTAAAGGAAACAGTTTATGGAAAGGAACTATTCTCCCTCCCCAACCCCTAAATTAAAAAAATGCCAGTGGACAGAGGACAAATTCTAAAACCCACCTGATTGGGCCCTCTCCATTTATAAGAAGGTCCTTATACAACAAGGGCCAAATCCTGCCACCTCCTCCATGGCTGTGGAAGAATCCAGAAACAGCAGAACCTTCCTTTATCTCTCCCTCTCAACGTTTGGTTATTCTGGCTTAGTATATGGGGAGTACTTAAGCCCAAGAAAATCTGTCCTTCAAACCAGAGTTTGTGTGTGGTTGAAGCCAGAACTGGTTTATAGAATTTCTTTCTCCTCTTTTGGTTTGTAACCTGCCTCTGACCTGCAGTAGAATAAACCAACCTAAGGACTCTCTCTTCCTCTCTTCTGCTTACTTTAGATCTTCTGCCTTTAGATCTTCTCTCTTCTGCTTACTTTAGATTGTACTTTATTCTCCGTTCATTCACCCATAGGTATTGATGGTAAACCAGGTGTTTATGAATTTCTGCCTGTTTTGGTTAGGGATGCATGCATATGTGTTTGTTTTCCTGTTACAGAAAAATCTCTGTATCTCATTGAATATTTCCTTTTGAACTATCAGGCTGTGATGACCTTTTCTTACAGTACAAAGGCAGCCTGCTGTAGGTAACACTTGTCCATCCTCCATCAAGAACTGGAGTTTTTGAGTCTGAGGAAGGCCTAATTGACTTCAGATGGAGTCAAAGCTGCTGTAAATTTACACCTTCTTCTGGCTTCTTTTTCAGGATTGTCACACCAACTGAGACTCCCACTGTACCGTCATATGAACACTTACTTAGGGCCAGTTTTTCCTTACACTTATACCAATGCAACTGCAGGGCTTCAGTGGATTTACACCTGTGTAGCTGAGAGAATTTGGCTCTTAGACACCCACTCACTGGTCAGTGTGTAACTTATATGTCAACCATACACATCACTTCTGAATTTGGTCCACTGAATCTGCACCTGAGTAGGCCTATGTCAGTGTAACTTGTGTGACAATGAACAAGAAGAGAGGGCCATAGCAAGGAAAGCAACTAAAACAAGAGTGTAAGAAGGTGTGAGTTACAGTAGGCTACAGCTTACTTTCATCTACACCTTTTTAAACCTTCTTCTAGCTCCTTGGAATGTAAATTACACCAGCTCACACTTACCCCTTACTGGGGTGTAATTGACTATAAGACGGTCTAAGTATGTATAAAGGTAAAAGCTGGAAGCTGGGACTGGATGACAGGGGATGGATCACTTGATAACTGCCTGTTCACTCCCTCTGAAGCATCTGGCACTGGCCAGTGTTGGAAGACAGGATACTGGTCTGTATGGACCATTGCTCTGATCAAGTATAGCCATTCTTATGTCCTCATTCACTTTTTTAATGCTTTGCATTTTGTTGTGACTGATTTTGACTTTAACACCTCTGTGTCTAAATCATAGCATAAATCAGAAGTCCAGCCTGAAATTATATGTCCTCTGACAGATTAAATGTATTGGATGGAGGCAAGAATACTTGTGGCAGTCATTACACTCTGAATCACTTTGGCTACTGCATAGAGTTTTTTAATCCTATGCTGTAGCTGTAATGAAGGCAAATAATTTGTTTTTTCTCCTCCCACAATAGTATCCATGTAGAGCTGCTGAGTGTTTCCGGGTAGGTGACAGCATGTTGAATCCAGACTGTATCTGCTGGGAAACAAAATCAAACATCTCTTGCTATGAGGAAGTTTCTGTTGCCTGTAGCCAACACTATTGATTGAATTCTTTCTGTACGGGCCAACTCCAAGATGGCAGATCTGAGTTTGCAGTCTTCCCTGGTCAAGTCATCCCCAGTTTCACTCCCTGAGACACTGAATATTGTAGAAGGGCTTTGGTGTAGACAGGGCCCGTGCAAGATGTTTTGCACCCTAGGCGAAACTTCCACCTTGCACCCCCCCTCCGCCCTGAAGCGCCCCCCCTGCGGCAGCTCCCCACCCCCCCACCCCCGCCCTGAGGCTCCCCGCTGCCCCCTTGGGGAGCCGTGCGGCAACTGCCCCCTCCCCTCAGCCCGGGGAGCCATGCGGCAACTCCCCGCCCCAGCTCACCTCTGCTCCGCCTCCTCCCCGAGCATGCTGCCGCTGCCACTTCTCCACCTCCCAGGCTTGCAGCACCAATCAGCTGTTTGGCACGCAAGCCTGGGAGGGAGAGAAGCAGAGCGGGGCAGCGCGCTCAGAGGAGGAGGCAGAGCAGAGGTGAGCTGGGGCAGGGAACGGTTCCCCTGTGCACCACCCCTCCCCCCCCCACTTGCTGCAGGCGGCCCTCCCTGCACCCCTCTGCCCAGCTCACCTCCACTCCACCGCCTCCCCGGAGTGCGCTTTTGGCCGCCCCCAATCACTTGGTGCCCTAGGCGACCGCCTAGTTCGCCTAGTGGTTGCACCAGCCCTGGGTGTAGAACTTAAAGGACATTCAAGTATTTCAGTGTGGCTAGTAAAATCTAGCAAAGGGAAAGCTGCTTCCATCAAGCTAGCAGTTGTTAGGCTTAGGCTCAAGAAGCTATCTTTGTTCATTGATATGCACACTAAGTGCCATCTCATCTCTAGTCATGCCTGTCTTGATAAGGTTATTAAAAAGGTTGTAGAGGGGCAGCTCTAACATTATCTGGTGTTCAAAGGTTTCTTTGGCCCCTGTCAGTCTGGGTATGGCAGACAGATGATTCTGATGGTGTTGCGGGATTATTTGCTCACTGCTAGGAGCAGATAATCCCGCAACACCACCAGAATCATCTGTCTGCCAGATCAAGTGCCCAGGCTGATTCTTTGATCAATTAACAGTCTTTGAGCCATACGATCAAAAAACGTTGCTCATTATTTGTGGACCTTGGCTGTGGTGGGTAGGGTTGCTCTTCAGCAATTTTGCTCTTTCCTTTCTGAGAGGTCCTTGAGGTTGATGCTGGTGTATTGCTTACGTACCCAAATTTCTGTCACCCTCCTGTCCACCATTTTTTGAGCGGATGGTAAAGTGATTTGGTGTGCGTGTGCACACAAATGTTGTAAGTCATGGAGCTACAGTGATTACATGAGCTACAGATCTAGCCAACAATTCCTAGTGGATATATCTCATAAAAACACAGTAGGCACTAACTGGCCCCTTATTAGCCATCTCAACAAAGAGGACAAATACTGAATGAATCCTGGTGACTGAATTACCCTCTCACTGCTAGAGAGGTCCTTCCAAGTCATGATGGACACACATTGGTAGGGCAGTATGAGGAAAATTTGTACTGCATCTGCTGTGCTCCTGTAGACAAAGAGAAGACTTAAGTTTCCACTGCTGTTAATCCAGTTTCTTAAACCAGTGCTAAATTCCCTTTCATTTTGTTTTTTTCCAAATCCTATTGGTTGCACTGTATCCACTTGTCCATGGACTAGAACGGCTGATTTATGTGTAAGGAGTCTATTTGTTTTCACTAGTATTTAGGAATCCTACCGCTATGCTTACTGCATGTTTGCATTGCCATTAGGAAGAATTTACTTTTTTCAAGTAGCACTCAGTATGCTTTCCAAAAAGAAATAAGGTTCAAGCCCTACCCTTAGGATCTTACTATCTAAAGTCAGACTGAGGTTATGGGGATAAGTCCTTGGCTGTTAAAGACCCTCGATCCACAAGCTGATCTGCACATGCAGACTCCTGTGCCCATACGGAGCTCCACTGAAGGTGCAGAGAGTGGAGCTCCATGCAGGAGTCTGCGTGAGTGGAACAGCTTTCAGCATCCGGAGCTTAGATTGCATTAGTGCCCAAAATGTGTTGTCTCTTTACATGGCCCTCAGCACTGTATTGTCTGAGCACTTTGCAGTCATTCATGAACTTTATCCTCACAATAGCGCTGTAAGGTAGGGAAGAACCATCCCCGTTTTACTGATGGGGAACTGAAGAACAGTGTAGATGAAATGACTTGCCTGAGGTCCTGAGGTCATACAGGAAGCTTGTGGCCAAGACTGAAGCTGCACTAAGGTCTCTTGAGTCCTAATCTGCTACCCTATCCAGAAGACCATCTTGCTTACTTCTTCAGTATCTGGCAAGTTAGGCATTTTCTGGTCAGAGAAAAAGGGTTGAAAAAACAAAGGGAGAGATGATGGAGGAATGTGTTGCCCATAAACCTGAAAAATAAGCCAGTGAAATATGCCCCAAAATACCTCAATGGATTACACTCCTAAATTAGTAAGGAAAAGAGATAAAACCACTGTGAAAACTATTGACTTATAAGGTAAGGTAAATCTTTGTGTAAGGCAATGGTCACAACGTTAAAATGTCTGGTGTTTTATTACATGCAGTGTGGTGCCTCCTTTATTCCTGCTTTCTCCAAAAAGGAATCTATTTCTGCACTAAAACATACCCAGCACTGAGTGACATTCAATGTATAGATGGGCTACACAGGGGCTTCAAGTGGCATCTTAGCATGACAACCTGCAACCCTCTCAGGCATACCTGCCAATATTTGAAAGCTGCAATTAAGGATATTTGGAGAGAAAAGCAAATTTCAACACCTTTGAAATACAGTGGGCTAAAAGAGTTTTTTGAGAAAGGGAGTCAAAAAACAAATGGAAAATATTTTGTTAAAAATATATCAGGAATGTCCCTCCTGAATAGGGATGTTTGGCTTTGGGGACGACACCCAGTCCAGGATCAGACCGTGCGCACAGCTGCTGAAGTAAGTTCAGCTACTTTGAAGTTAGAAGCATGGAAATGCCAACAATTATGTAGCATCTGACGTATGAATTCACTGAGGTGCAAGTGAAAGTTGAGCTCACACTCTACTGCTATTGGCCTGGCTCTTTTTTCTGACATAAACAAAACCAATTTTCTTCCATGGAAAATCATGTTTGTGTTTCTTTATTTTGCTTTCTAAACTGCTAATTCCCTAAAGGAACTGAGGCTATTTGAAATAGCAAAAAAAAGTTTTCCATCATTTAATACTATTTCTTTATGTAAGGTTTGGATTAAAACTTACTTATTATATCAGATTACCTTATAATTATGTTAATTAGCGACTACAGAAGTAAGCAAGGCACTCACAGGAGGGACACCATGGACTGAGCGTGGCTCTACAAGTCAGAACCAACTGAATTCTGTTCTCAGCTCTGCCACTTATTCACTTTGGGCCTGATCCTAAATTCCTTGCTCACCCAAAACATCTATTGCAATCAATGGGAGATTTAAGTGCACAAGCAACACAGGAAAAGGGCCAGTGTGCTTACCTACAATTAAAAAAAAGAGAGAATTATGTGGAAAATACAGGGGAAAGATTAGTTTTAAGGGGCAGAGACACAAAATCATACACATTACGTAATATATTCAAAGCCCTTTGTTTTTGGTTTTTATTTTGTTTAAAAATTCTCTGGAATTTATCAGTGTTTATTACAAAAATTAAAAAACAGCTGAAATTAACTTTACAGTTTTTGGGTCAATAGCAGGGTCAATATCGGGGAACAGGAGGACAGTGGGAAAAAAACAACAAATAGAGAAAAGAGTATTGAAAGTAAAAGCAGTTTAATGCTGTGGTTTAATGCTATGAAGACACCATCTACTCATGCTGACTCCTCCACCGCTTATCCGTCTGGGCCCACTCCAGAAGGAGAGACGACAGCTTGGTTACCTGGGTCGCTCAGGTTATCAAGCCACCATCTTTCCTCCCCACCAGTGGGGAGCCCAGGGTCTGTCCAGGTTACTGAGCCACATCCAAAATTCAGGTAATAATCTGTAAAAACCAAATATTAGCTTTTGTAAATCCTGGGAATTTCTCAGTAAAAATTGGTAAAAAAAAAAAAAAAAAAAAAAAAACCCACAAAACAAAGGGCCTTAAATATATGTGTATCAAAGTGTAGAATTATTTGCATAGTCACAGAGAGGAAGGATGCTCTTACGGTGAAGGCACTGAATTTGGACTCAGGAGATCTGAGTTCACTTCCAGGCTCTGCCACCGACTTCCTGTGTGACCTTGGGCAAATCACTTAATCTCTTTGTGCCTCAATTATTTTTCTGCAAAATGGGGCTAATAATATTCCTTCCTGCCCATCCTTTGTTTCTCTTGTCCATTTAAACTGTCAGCACTTAGGCCTGGTCTACACTACGAGTTTATGTCGGATTTAGCAGCGTTAAATCCGAATTAACCCTGTACCCGTCCACACAACGAAGCCATTTTTTTGACATAAAGAGCTCTTAAAACCAATTTCTGTACTCCTCCCCAACGAGGGGATTAGCGCGGAAATCGACATCGCCGTTTCGAATTAGGGTTAGTGTGGACACAATTCGAAGGTATTGGCCTCCGGGAGCTATCCCACAGTGCACCATTGTGACTGCTCTGGACAGCACTCTGAACTCGGATGCACTGGCCAGGTGTACAGGAAAAGCACTGGGAACTTTTGAATTTCATTTCCTGTTTGGCCAGGTGAGCTCATCAGCACAGGGGACCATGCAGTCCCAGAATCGAAAAAGAGCTCCAGCATGGACCAAACGGGAGGTACTGGATCTGATCGCTGTATGGGGAGAGGAATCTGTGCTATCAGAACTATGTTCCAAAAGACAAAATCCAAAACGTTTCAAAAAATCTCAGAGGCCATGAGGGACAGAGGCTACATCAGGGACGCAACACAGTGCCGCATGAAACTTAAGGAGCTCAGACAAGCGTACCAGAAAACCAAAGAATCAAACGGACGCTCCGGGACAGAGCCCCAGACATGCTGCTTCTACCTGAGCTGCATGCAATTCTAGGGGGGGCCGCCACCACTACCGCACCCCTGTCTGTGGACTCCGCTGATGGGGTACTCTCCACCATGCCTGAGGATTTTGCAGATGGGGAAGATGAGGAGGAGGAGAATGAGCTTGGGGAGAGCACACAGCAAACCGTTCTCCCCGACAGCCAGGATCTTTTTATCACCCTGACTGAAATACCCTCCCAACCCAACGAAGCTGGAGGAGGGACCTCTGGTGAGTGTACCTTTTAAAATATAATACATGTTATAAAAGCAAGTGTTTTTTAATGATTAAGTAGCCCTGAGGACTTGGGACGCATTCGTGGCCAGTACTGCTACTGGAAAAGTCTGTTAACGTGTCTGGGGATGGAGCGGAAATCCTCCAGGGACATCTCCATGAAGCTCTCCTGGAGGTACTCTAAAAGCCTTTGCAGAAGGTTTCTGGGGAGAGCAGCCTTATTCCGTCCTCCATGGTAGGACACTTTACCACGCCATGCTAGTAGCAAGTAATCTGGTATCATTGCATGACAAAGCCTGGCAGCGTATGGTCCCGGTGTTTGCTGGCATTCAAGCAACATCCGTTCTTTATCTCTCTGTGTTATCCTCAGGAGAGTGATATCGTTCATGGTAACCTGGGTGAAATAGGGGAATTTAATTAAGGGGACATTCAGAGGTGGCCGTGCCTACTTGGCTGTTTGCCTGCCCCTGAAAGGAAATCCTCGCTGCAGTTAGCCACGTGGTGGGGGGCGGGGGGCGTTGGCGCTGAGCTGTTCGCATTTGGCTAGCAGGGATCTTCCCTGTTACCAGCCAGGCGGTGCGGGGAGGGGAAAATCATCCCAGAAAATTGGATTGGGGGAGGGGGTTAGTTTGGTTTCTGCTGCTGCACATTAACAGGAAAACTGCAGCATTAAATGGCCAACTCAACGGGCTTTGCTTGGTATGAGAAAGGAGGGGGCTGCTGTTATGAAGGTTGCAGAAGCCGAAAGACTATGGCTTACCATGGCTGCCTGCAAACTGAATTCTGTTGCCCAGCCCTGCGTGTGTGATCTCTAACACCAAAGCCACAGGCACTCAATACAAGATGCAAAATGCGACCTTGTACCAAAATCACATGTGCTATGTAATGTGAATAGCGTTGTTCACCGTGAAAGAGTATAGCCATTGTTCTGTAAAATGTATCTTTTAAAATACTTCACTCCCTTTTTTTCCTCCAGCAGCTGCAAATGTTTCAAGCCTCCCTCCTCCATCCCAAAGGCTATATCAGATAAGGCGGCGAAAAAAACGCACGCGTGATGACAAGTTCTCTGAGCTCATGCAGTCGTCCGGCACTGACAGAGCTGTGTGGATGGACACAATAGCAGAGTACAGGACAGTGGCCGATGAACGTGAGGAGAGGTGGCAGCAGGAAGATCAGAGGAGGCATGAGGAAACGCTGGGGCTACTGCAGGATCAAATGGACATGCTCCGGCATCTGGTGGAGGTTCATGAATGGCAGCAGGATCACAGACTGCCGCTGCAGCCCCTGTTTAACTGCCTTCCCTCCTCCCCAAGTTCCATAGACTCCTCACCCAGATGCCCAAGAATGCGGAAGAGGAGGCTACGAGCACCCAATCACTCCACCCCAGTGGACAGCCCAAGCAACAGAAGGCTGGCATTCAAGAAGTTTTAAAGTGGCTTTTTCCTTCCCTCCTACCCTCCTCCCACACCCCACCCGGACTATCTTGTGACTTATCTCACTTTTTTTATAATCACTTAATAAAGAATACATGTTTTTTAAATGATAATGACTTTATTTCCTTTGCAAGCAAGCTGTGATCGAAGGTGGGAGGGCAGGTGGCTTACAGGGAATTTAGAGGCAACCAAGAGGGAGGGTTTTCATCAAGGAGAAACAAACAGAAGTGTCACACAGTACCCTGGCCAGTCATGAAACTGGTTTTCAAAGCTTCTCTGATGCTCAGTGCTTCCTGCTGTGCTCTTCTAACCACCCTGGTGTCTGGCTGCGCGTATTCTGCAGCCAGGCAATTTGCATCAACCTCCCACCCCACCATAAACATCTCCCCCTTACTCTCACAGAGATTGTGGAGCACACAGCAAGCAGCAATAATCATGGGAATATTGGTTTCACTCAGCTCTGAGCGAGTTAGTAAACTGCACCAGCAACCCTTTAAATGTCCAAATGCACACTCTTACCACCATTCTGCACTTGCTCAGCCGATAGTTGAACAGCTCCTGACTACTGTCCAGGGTGCCTGTGTACGACTTCATGAGCCAGGGCATTAAGGGGTAGGCTGAGTCCCCAAGGATAACTATAGGCATTTCAACATCCCCAACAGTTATTTTCTGGTCTGGGAAGTAAATCCCTTCCTGCAACCATTTAAACAGACTAGAGTTCCTGAAGATGTGAGTGTCATGAACCTTTCCCGGCCATCCCACGTTGATGTTGGTGAAACTTCCCTTGTGATCCACCAGTGCTTGCAGCACCATTGAAAAGCACCCCTTGCGGTTTATGTACTGGCTGCCCTTGTGGTCCGGTCCCAAGATAGGGATATGCATTCCGTCTATAGCCCCACAATTAGGGAATCCCATTGCAGCAAAGCCATCCACTATGACCTGCACATTTCCCGGAGTCACTACCCTTGATATCAGCAGATCTTTGATTGCGTGGGCTACGTGCATCACAGCAACCCCCACAGTAGATTTGCCCACTCCAAATTGATTCCTGACTGACCGGTAGCTGTCTGGCATTGCAAGCTTCCACAGGGCTATTGCCACTCGCTTCTCAACTGTGAGGGCTGCTCTCATCTTGGTATTCTTGCGCTTCAGGGCAGGGGAAAGCAAGTCACAAAGTTCCATGACAGTGCCCTTACACATGCCAAAGTTTCACAGCCACTGGGAATCATCCCAGGCCTGCAACACTATGCGGTCCCACCACTCTGTGCTTGTTTCCCGGGCCCAGAATCGGCATTCCACTGCATGAGTCTGCCCCATTAACACCATGATCTCCAAATTGAGGGGGAATGCGGTTTTAGAGAAAAGTGTGTTCATGTCCTCATCACCGTGATTCCGTCGCCTCCTCGCCTGGTTTTTCAGGTGCTGGTTCTCCATAAACTGCACGATAATGCGTGAGGTGTTTACAACGGTCATAACTGCTGCGGTGAGCTGAACGGACTCCATGCTTGCTGTGCTATGGCGTCTGCTCCTGCTCGGGCAATCCAGGGAAAAGAGCGCGAAACGATGGTTTGCCGTTGCTCTGACTGGGTTTAGCAGGCCGTTGATTTCACGGAGGGAGGGAGGAGAAAATGAATACAAAACAAATCTGGTCTATTTCTTGTTTTGATCCACTTCATCTATCTTTATACATCTTGCTGGCAGCAGACTGTGCAGTACGACGGCTGGCCATCGTCATCTCCTGGGTGCTCGGCAGAAGACGGTGCAGTATGACTGCTGGCCATCGTCTTCTCCTGGCTGCTGATTAAAAGACAGTGCACTGCCGGTAGGACTGAATCGCCATGAGACGAAACTTAAAAGGGAAATGACCTGGCTGAGTCACTCCCATGTTTGCCCAGGCACCCCTGACCTCATCGAGTTTGGTTAAAAGAGCACCCAGGACTACGTCGACGACAGATACCAGTCATACTGCACTGTCTGCTGCCAAAAGGCAATAAACTGCTGCTGTGTAGCAATGCAGTACGTCTGCCAGCACCCAGGAGACATACGGTGACGGTTAGCTGAGCGGGCTCCATGCTTGCCGTGGTATGGCGTCTGCACAGGTAACTCAAGAAAAAAGGCGCAAAACGATTGTCTGCCCTTGCTTTCACGGAGGGAGGGAGGGAAGGGGGGCCTGACGATATGTACCCAGAACCACCCGCGACAATGTTTTAGCCCCATCAGGCACTGGGATTTCCACCCAGAATTCAAATGGGCGGCAGAGACTGCAGAAACTGTGGGATAGCTACCCACAGTGCAACGCTCCAGAAGTCGACGGTTGCCTTGGTACTGTGGACACACTCCGCCGACTACATGCACTTAGAGCATTTGTGTGGGGACACACACAATCGACTGTATAAAAATGCTTTCTACAAAACCAACTTCTATCAATTCGACCTAATTTCGTAGTGTAGACAAGGCCTTACTGTCTGTTTGCACAGCACCTAGCACCACGGGGCCCAGTCTTGTTTCGAGGCTGTAGGCACTATAGTAATAGAAATAATAACAATAAATGATTATTGCTGAAGTAAGGGACAAAATGCATATTGTATTGACTAGAGACGAGACCTCCTTTAATATAAGAGAAGAGTAGTAGCCCTATTTGGGCCCGGTGTGGATTTGAATAACTGACATAGCCTCTCTGCCTATATTTCCCTTCTGAAAAATGAGTGTAATAGAACTTATCTACCTTATAGAAGGATCTGTCAGAGTTTGTACAGCCCTTGGAAAATCTGAAGTGGCACATGCTGTCTCAGCTCTGAATAAAGGGGACGTTCTAACCTGGCCAGGCATTCTCATTTTATTGTACATATTGTCTGCATATCATCTGGAATTGTTCTCTGCTTAGTATTTTTAGTATGTAACATACATTTTCACATGAAAATTCAATAAAATATGCATTATGTATGAAAGCTGATGTAGTAAATGAAGAATGGACAGAATCCAGTCCCTGTTGTGAACCTCAGAGGCCCCAAATCTTCACAGTTTTAGTCTAGCCTGGCGTAAGTGTCTCTTCCTAATATGCTCCATGTCAGATTTTAGAAGAGACAAGATCCTTTAATTTAAACCGTACTCAGCTTTACTGGGGATTTTTTCAGATGTACTTTCTCTGCCCTCTGCTGACAGAACCGAATAATGACATGTACGATCTCTGTGAGTTTTCCAAGACAAGAAATGGTGAGAGAAATGTTCTCTCTCTCTCTGTTGTAGGGCTGGAGCTTTGTTATTTGTTTGTTCTATTATTGTCCCTGTTGGCTCCTTTTTAGAATGTAAATTCATTGGAGCCAGAGTTGTGTTTGTTTATATGATGCTTTCTATCAACTGAATGTATACTTTCAGAGTTATGTAAATTAGGCCCAAATCAAGATCTGCTACACAAAGAGCAAATAAACTGGGTTTGGACAAGAGATCACCACGGGAGGAAACAGAATTATCCCCTCCCATATCCACTACTATGGTCCATTGGAATAGCACAAGTTGTTGCCACTGTGAGGAATTTTGTAGTAAAGGTCCCACTGGGCACACTGTGGGCCTACCCTCAAATGCCATGACCTTGCCATGGAGAAACTCACCACGGCGCACCATTCCAGGGTGCATTGGTCAGTAGTCTCCAACGTAGCTCCTCCACGGCCTGCAGCTCCAGCAGTTTCCAGTACTTAATTATCTCTTTCTTCCTTTCTCCCAGGATGTTCCTGACTACCAAAATGTCCAAGAGCTCCCTTACCTGGATATGGTGATTGCAGAGACATTGCGCATGTACCCACCTGCATTCAGGTATACCTTTTCCCTCTAGCGCCTAGAGAGTACATCATTAGATAAATACAGTGGCAATCTGTTTGGAAGCCCCATGCTCTTGGCCTCCATGTAGCTATCAGTACTGCTCGTGCACTTGAGAGATACAGTGGGGCCAAATGAATGAAGAAGACTGGCTAAGGCAGCTCTGCTTAATGCACCCTTTTCAAAGCCAGCTGGTGAGGAGTCTCTTTTCACTGTTCTTCGGGTCCCCCAAGCCCAGGGGAAGCAGTATCTTTGAAGCAGACTAGCCTTAGGAAGTCAGATGGTTCTTCTTTGCTCCACTTGAGAGATCAGAGTATAGAATTTACGTAGCCTACTGGCTGAGTAGGCCAGTCACCCCATTAAACCCCTGATCTTCTGAAGTTTGTGCATGTCCCTTGCTGTATTCAAAACCATGAATTGTACTATGTGCTATATATAGCTCATTCTGTAGTATAACATTCTGCCCTAATACTGTACTATACCATTATAGCTAACTCTAGTGCCTCCATCCAGTGGGTATTCGAAATTTTCCTTAACTGATATTAAAATAATTTCCCAGGGAGCTTAGAAGTGTTTATTTCAAAAAAGTGGAAGGGAAATTAGCAAACCGTGTAAGATCACAAAACTGTAACAGAACACAAATCTCAGGTCTCGGGGTGGGATTTTCAAAAGCAAACCAGCATTAACCTAACTCTGTTTCTATTAAAGTCAATGGTAGAGCTCCCCTTGATTTCAGTAGGAGTAGAGTTAGGCCAATGCTGAGCACTTTGGAAAATCCCACTCTATGGTAACAAGTACCTTAAAATAAAATAGCTGAAAATTAACCCCTCTTTTACTTACCCCCAAGATTTGAGGGCAGGATCTTCCAAGATTTTCTGTGGAGTTGCACAGGGTTATAAGGGTTAATTATGCTTGCTCATAAACGACAACATTTTACTCTGAAATCCATGGTATATACATGGAAGTTCCTGTGCCTGTTAAGCATCAGGGACATTTGAATTTCAACTCTGTCTGAAACACTGGGAAACAATCAATGTTTGTCAGATGGGAAACAGAATTAGAAGAGAAGGAAGTTATTTTGAAGCTTCCATTGATGTCATTTGTGGTTGTTCCTGATCTCTATCTAAGGCCCAGTGCATTGCAAAGATGCCAGATACATAAGACAAGAATAGTGCTGTATTCCAGAATACAAAGAAATAGTGACAGGTTTCAGAGTAGCAGCCATGTTAGTCTGTATCCACAAAAAGAAAAGGAGGACTTGTGGCACCTTAGAGACTAACCAATGTATTTGAGCATAAGCTTTCGTGAGCTACAGCTCACTTCTGAATGCATCTGATGAAGTGAGCTGCAGCTCACGAAAGCTTATGCTCAAATAAATTTGTTAGTCTCTAAGGTGCCACAAGTCCTCCTTTTCTTTTTAAAGAAATAGTGAAAATTCAATAGCAAACAAAATAATTTTACTACCATGAGTGAGAGAGATTTAAAAACAATCTGAATAAATAGAGAACTTCACTCTGCAGAGCTGGTGGTCCAGTACCTTTCACCAACATCCTATTCACTTTTCAGCAAAAGGGAGGACTTGACAATATTTTTCTCCAGGCTTTGGTTCATAGTTATCTATTTTTATTTAATTTTGTGTGAGAGAGAACATTATGCTGTGAATAGTGCCAAAGTGACAGTCCTAGAGACTGAAATCTTCTATTTATTCACTAAATAGGTACAGGGCAGGCACCAGTAATCATACATAGTACCCCAGTCATGAGGTCACTGCTGATCTGGAGGATGCACTTTTTAGGGATGAGATAACAGTTTGGCCTCCAGGGTCCATGCAGTCTTTGGTTTCTGCTGAGACTGTTCATATATTATTATTTGTATTACTGTACCACTTACAGGCCCCAATCAAGACCAGGGCCCTATTTTGCTTGGAACCATTCACACATATAGTAAGAAAGAGTCTTTAATTTGAAAAGCCTACACACTAAGTGGACAAAACAGACGAAGGATGAGAGAAAAGAAGTATTATCCCCATTTTACAGTTGGGAAACTGAGGCACTGAAAGATGAAGGATAAATTTTTCAAAAGCACCTAAGTCTCATTTTCACACATGATTTAGGCACCTAGGGGCTTTTGAATTTTTTAGCCTTCATCTTTTATTGCTTGAAATTCAATTGGATTTAAGCATCTAAGTCACTTAGGGTAAAAATTTCAAAAGCTCCTAAGTGGCTTGTGCAAGGTCATGCAAGAAGTTTGTAACAAAACCGGGAATTAAACCCAGATCTCGAGTGCTAGGCTAGCGCTTTAACTAAAAGACCATCCTTTCTCTCTAAGAAGGGAGCCAGTTCTGGTAGCAGTTTCTGTGATTTTCAGTGGCTAATGAGAGGAGACCATCAAACTAATTTAACATGTAGGATACCAAACAGCCATCAGGAGATAACAATGCACAATAGGAGCTGGGGCCTCTAGTTGCTATGGTAATAGAAACATGAAATTACTCATAAAAACCTCCCTTAAAAGAACATTATGAAGGGTTGCAAAGTCAAGCTCTCAGAAGTTAGGAAATGCCAGAATAAAGTTAACCTTTAATCTGGCCCCCTTATGTGTATGCATTGTGATAGTCTCTACTGACATGACCACATGGTTTTTTTTTCCACAGGACCCCGCCTCATTTGGTGCACAGGATGGACGGTGCTCACTTAGTGAGCAGCTATTCAATCTTTTCTTTCATCCCCATTGTTCAGTGTGTGGCCCCAGGTCTCATTTACTGCACACTATTCAAACTGTGCTCTGAAAACAGAATTATTAATTCCCTCATGGGTTTTTCTGTGAGCTCATCACTACAGAGCTGAGAGAGTCACAGACATTAATTAATTTATTTTCGCACACCCCTGTGAGGTGAGGGAGTGGTACTGTCTCCATTTTCCAGATGGGGAGCTGAAGCATAAATGGATTAAGCTCAAAAGTGTCTATTAATTTGGGGTGCCTGAGTGAAATCTAGCACGTGATTTTTCAGCGTGCTTAGAATTACACAGCACTTTGTGTCCAAGCCCAGCTCCTATTGACTGCCGTCGCAGCTGAGCGCTCAGCACTTCTGGACGTCAGACCCCAGGGTATCAGGTTGGGGACCCAGAAAATGAGGAACACAACAATTAGTGACCAACTCTGAAAAGTTTGGTATACGGGACTTGTCCGGAATCAGGAAGGAACTCTGTGGCAGAGGCAGGGAGAGAAGCCAGTTCTCCAGAGCATCATTCAACTGCCTTACCCATAAGATCATCCTTTCTCTTCCTGCAATCCCGTCTCATTCAGTACACATCTTCTAGCTACTGCAACAAATGAAGGAGGCATCCTACAGAGAACAGCCTCCTTCACACAACCCCAATTCATTTCCAGAGAAGGTCCATCCTGTGCAGTGAATGAGGGCAAGGGACCCGTGACAAAAGTACTATGGCGTCATTAATGTAAGGCTGTATCATGGGCACTGGAACAATTTGCATAAGGAGGCAGAATTAAGGTTGCACAGGCACCTTAATGCTGGATTTCCTGACTTCTGATTTTGCACCATTAATTTTTATTGTGAATAATTTCCTATGTTTATAAAAAAGCAAACTGAAAAAAAAAACCTAGACATTCCATCATGTAGCATCATACGGATACCCACATGGGCCATCAGCATTGCTGGAACCTTTGGATCCACTGCTAGGGTTGCCAACTGTCTAATCACACAAACCCAAACACCCTTACCCCCCTGCCCCACCCCTTCTCTGAGGCCCCACCCCACTCATTCTATGCCCCCTCCCTCCGTCACTCACCTTCCCCCACCCCCTCACTTTCACCGGGCTGGGGCAGGGGTTTGGGGTGCGGGAGGGGGTGCAGGCTCTGGGATGGGGCCAAGGGGTTCGGAGTGTGGGAGGGGTCTCTGGGCTAAGCCTGGGGCAGGGGGTTGGGGTGCAGGAGAGGGTGCGGGGTGCAGGCTCCAGCTGGGAGGCGCTTACCTGGGATGGCTCGTGGTCAGCGGCGCAGCAGGGCTAAGGGTGGCTGCCTCCCCTGGCCCTGCACTGCTCCCAGAAGTGGCTGACAAGTCCCTGGGGCCCCTGGGAGCTGTGAAGTCGGTGCTCGGGGTGCACGGAGACCCCTGCCCCCGCTGGGAGCAGCGTGGGGCTAGGGTAGGCAGGGAACCTGCTTTAGCCCTGCTGCGCCACTGGACTTTTAGCACCTAAAATCTCCTGGTTTGGCTTCAGTAGCCTCTGGGAGATAGGGCCTGATTCCAGGAAACTCCTGGCAAAACCGGGAGGGTTGGCAACCCTATCCGCTGCTCAGACCTCTGCCTCCTGAGCTGAGTAACTGGTTGATAGCAGTAGTAGGTTGCCATTCTGTCTGTGGATCAGAGTGAGACACTTTGCCGGTTGGTTTCATAAATTTTTGCTGACAACAGAGAAATGGTGAGGCTCAGAATGGGAATCTTCGGCTCCATCCCAAGCTCTGGAGGGCAGTGTGTTCTCGTGGGCACAGACTCTTCTGCCCATTTCCCCCAAAACTTGATCCCTTCTGCCCTGTTCCCTCCCCAGTCCTCTCTCTTCCCCATTCCTGACTCCTCATCCCAGTTCCATTCTCCTTACCTAGCCAGTTCAGGTTTCTTATCCAAATCCCACTCTCCTTGCCCGACCAATCATAGTTTTCCCCTGGAGAGTCCCCATCCCACTCGCCCACCACCCCACCCTTCCAGTCTCCTTGCCCAGTCATTCCCACTTTCCCCCATGCCTTCCCATCTCCTAGGCCCCAGTCTTCTTGCCCAGCCAGTACCAGTTCACTACCTCCTCATCTGCTCGGTCTCTGATCCCCCCCCTTGGCCTCCAATTCCTACCCTCTCCCTTCAACCACATTTGCCATCCCCATTGTTTCTCAGTCTGTGTTCTCAGGCTCCTTGTCCAGTCCCATTGTCCCATCACCAGCTCCTTATCCCAGTCTCTTTCCCCCACATCTTGGCTCCTCATCAGATCTGTCCCCTCCAACCCACTGATTCCCAGTCTCCTTGCACAGCCAGTCCCAAGCTCTGTCCCTAAATCTTCATTTGATCTGTCTCCCCCATTTTGCTGCCAGTACCAGTCTGCTTGCCCAGCCAGTTCCCAGTCCCTATCTCTCTACCCCTAGTTCAAGTTTCCATCGCCCTCTTTCCTGTCCACCAACCTCCAGTAGCAGTCATCCCAACCCCTCCAGACTCCTTGTCTCAATCTGCTCCCCTCACCTTTGCATCCCTTCCCCTGGTCTAGTTTTTATCCCGTCTGCTTTCAAATCAGGATGCTTCCTCCCCCTCATTGCCTGAGTACAACAGGGGGGCATTGAGAGCACCAGAGAGACGTGCTCCCTGTTCTCAATTACAGTGTCTGGAGCTAGCCTGCAGCAGCGCAGAGCTACAATTGCAGAAAAAGTCCTGCTCAGGCCTGGGCTGTAGCATGCCCAGTGCAGACAGAATCTTTGGAGATCTTTAGCTATTAAACTCTAGCAAGTCTCTACTGAGCATATGCAAACTGCAATTTTTCAGAGGCTTATAACTTGGCCAAATTTTCACAAAGACAGCAACAGTATATCCCTGATACAAAGGACAACCTCTCCCAAATGTGAGTCCCTGCTCCAGAGCATGGAGATACTAGCACTTCCCAAAGAAAATGTCTCCAGAATTTTTTAATATGGGCAAAACGATACATTTTCCCCTTAGCCTTGTTCTCAGAAACATGGAACTATTTTGGCTGAAATTTTCAAACATTTCAGCTTGAGGCAGACGCCTGGCATGGGAAATGAGAGTCCAAATGGAAGGTTTGACAAAGTTATAAGCAAGTGAAAACGGTCTAATAATGGGACGTGCCAGGCAACCTTAATAATAGTGCTACCAGAGCCTCCTCTAGCAGCAACAGTTACCAATTTGGGATGAATTCTAACTCCTAGTCTCGTGCTGCAAGGATCCATATTTCATTTGCGGTTCCCCGAAAAGTCCATGCTCTCTATTTTTATGGTGAGGATGACTGTAAATGCCCTTTGTGCGGCAAGCAACTGCTGCTCTGCTTATCTACCAGTGATCACCATCTTGCTTCCCTAATCATTGTAAAACCAACACAGATGACTTATTCAATGGCTGCTTTCAACACCCTGCCTTTGTACTTTTATTCTTACTCATCTGGGGTCGGTGACATTTAACTGTTGCAGGTTCACTCGGGAGACATCGAAGGACTGCGTAGTGATGGGACAGCATATTCCAGCTGGTGCCATAATAGAAATTGCAGTTGGACCTCTACATTATAACCCTGAGCTCTGGCCAGAACCTGAGAAATTCATCCCTGAGAGGTATGTGGGATACTACTCAACATCTCTTGTACCATTGTCCTTATTTAGACCATTTAGAACAAAGTCCTGCCTTAACTGCTGTTTCCTGTGTGGCTAATAAAAAGAGTGCTGTGTGTGTAAGCAGTTTGTTCCCAGGATGCCAATCCCATGCACTAGAAATGCATTCAGTGTGTGGATATTCAAATGAATACACCAAGCAACCCCCTTTGCTGCATAATTCCTGAACCCAACAGAGCCCCAGCAATCAGCTGTTAACATGGAGCAGGTAGACACCGTATCCAGCATCACCTCCACCAAAGTAGTTGGCTACTGGTAGACGAGTCTTAAATAGGAACCAATGCCATGTCTGTGGTTGCCCACCTGGCATGGGTATAACCTGTTCCTGGTCAAATGCTGCTACTTTGGCCACTCCTGGATATAGAAATTCGGAATAAAAATAGGCTACCCATTGTATTCATTTGCATGTAATTACCCAGAATTCTCCTCCAGCGCATGGCTGTTTCAGAGCAGCCTTTCTGTCTGAGATCCTGGAACAGTCTGGGTGTGCTGCTAGGGGCTTACTCCTGTACCTGAAGCCAGTGGGAGTTTTGTCTTCAGTGGGAGCAGGATAGGGTCCAAGTTCTTCATTCTGCTTGCAGGACAGACTTTCATGTAAAGCTTTTCTCACTTTCAAACTGGGTCTTAACGGAGTTCTGTCTGTATAACAACTGCATGGAGAAGAGACTATCCTGCAGCTGCAGAGGTTAGCAGACAAAAAGTGTTCTTGGAATTATTGCAGATCCAATACTATGTAGAAGCACAGGTTTGCTTAGTGGACACGGCTGATAAGATCTGCATCTCAAGTTGCCATCTTGTGAAAGTTCTAGTACAAAATGCTAGCCTCTCAAACACACTGGGTGTGATGCAGACTTTCTAAGAATAGCTCTGAAGGACTAATGTAACTACACATGTAAGTGGGTTTGTATATAGGAATCCTCTCTGAACAGTCCATCCTGTATGCTAGTTGTCTGTTTTCTCTGTCTTAGCTCATAAAGAGGGGCAGCACCAGGGTCAGAACATAAGAATGGCCATACTGGGTCAGACCAAAGGTCCATCCAGCCCAGTATCCTGTCTTCCGACCGTGGCCAATGCCAGGTGCCCCAGAGGGAATGAACAGAACAGGTGATCATCAAGTGATCCATCCCTTGTCACCCATTCCCAGCTTCTGGCAAAAAGAGGCTAGGGACACTATCCCATGCCTTTGCTGACTAATAGCCATTGATGGACCTATCTTCCATGAATTTATCTAGTTCTTTTTTGAAACCTGTTATAGTTTTGGCCTTCACAGCATCCTCTGGCAAAGAGTTCCACAGATTGACTGTGGATTGTGTGAAGAAATACTTCCTTTTGTTTTAAACCTGCTGCCTATTAAACCTCTTTTTAGGAGAAAGGAGCATTTGTATTGTATTCTCAGGTTCAGATGAGAGGTCTGGCAATGATCTTTCTAGTGACAGATGTCATGTCTGGGTCTTCTGTTGACCACTGGACCACATCATCTACCCCAGCTTCTGGAAGTGTTCAGTAAGCGGTGCTTTAAAGGAAAGTGTTTGGGGGATGGGAACTAGAATGCACTTGGCCAAATGTGCAGTGCTGTGCGTGGTGAAGCTGAGGCAAATTTCTTTCTTCACCTCTTCCTGAAGCAGGAGGTACAATTACCCATAGACTCACCTTAGCTTGCATAGTTTGCCAGTATTGTTAGTGGTCATAAGATTAGGCATCTTTCTCTTAAAAAAAAAAAAAAAAATCCAACCCCGGTATTTTTCTCTCTGGCCTTCTGTTGGTGAACCATCCTCAGACTGATTATGTTGCATGAAGAAGAATTGGTTAGCTCTAAGTTTACTGACCTCAGTCCCATTGTTCTTGTATTTTGGGACATACCAAAAATGGGGAGACACATTTTTTCACTACACATGCCATAATGCTGAATACCTCAACCAAGTCCTGAGGCAGGAGGTGTCTCTTACTATATGTTTGTACAGTTCTTAAGACAATGGGGTCCCACTCTCTCTTTGAGGCCTTTAGGTGCTATCATTAATACAACCAGCACATGATGATTTTTCCTTTCCAGGCTAGGTAATCTCAGTCTTGAAATAGCCTTCAAAAGCTCTCATCATATTTAAATCCTGCTGTGTTCATTGCCTTTCTCTGGACCTTTCCAGACCCAAGTGCAGGAGCTGCAACTCTGGCTGGTCCTTGCACACAATGTGCAAGTGGAGGGGAGGCTCATTGCCCCCCTCCCAGTACAAGTGCCCTTAAAGGTATGTGGATGGCTCAGCTGGCATTAGGGCAGTTCTGCACTGGCACATCAGCCTTTGGCTCCCTACGGTAAGGGAGAGCCTTGACCAATAAGAGCAGATATCTAGTACAATGGCACCTCTTGAAATGTTGTTGCTTTTCTAGAATGTCCATAGCTTTTAAGGGCAGAAGGCCCTAGATTTCAGATGGATTGCTGAGTGCACTGAGCCCAATCCCTTGTCTGGCTAAAACTCCAAATCCAGACTGGCTGCTTTTCTGGAAGGTAAGACTGCAAGGGATAGAGTTTCCACCACATCCGTTGGTAGTTTGTTCCAAAGGTTACTCTTCCTCGCTGTTAAAAAATTGTGCCTTTTTTCTAATGTGTATTTCTAATATTTTTATTAGGTATTTTAAAAGAATTAGCTACCCTGGCCTCTTCTGGATGACTGCCACCTTAGTCCTCACTAGCAATTGAACTGGGCACCTCCAGAATTAAGAGCATGCATGCCTTCAGTTTGAGCTAAAAACCTAAATCCCCTACTTCCTCTATGGATGGAGCACACATAAAACAGTGGGATACATCTGTGCAATAAGAGCCTTCTTCCCCAGCCAATCAGATCCCTGCTTTCATATTCCTGTTTTTCTCATTGTCCGTCCTGAAGAGAATCCCAGGCAGGCTCCACCAATTTACATTGCTTTTGCAATGCAGGGGCAGCATTCTTGCTCATTCTAGATCAGAGTTCATTAGTTTGTTCTTGGCATATGCAGGCAGTAGTTTCGCCGTTAGTTTATGCATAGGGTCTGGGTTGCTATAACCCCCGAATTAGTGTTCCGTAGTTTCCTCAGATAATGAGTGTTTCGTGAGGGCAGTTCATTAAAGACAGACTTTGAAAAATGACAAAGAAAGTCTGTTTGTCCTGCTGGGAGAACTACTCATTGACAAAGGACGTTTTAGTTTAGAGCAGAATTTGCTAACAGTCCCCTTGAGAATTGTTTACTGAGACCAATTTAAATCCAGCTTTCTCAAGATGTAAGCAGAAAAATCACATCAGTATGAAAACTGTTTCTTGAGCTGGTTTCCAATTTGCCCACCTTGCAGGTTCACAGCAGAGGCCAAACTGCAGCAGCATCCCTTCACATACCTCCCGTTTGGAGCAGGACCTCGCAGCTGCATTGGCATGAGGATGGCTTTGCTGGAGATAAAGATGACCCTGCTGCGGATCTTGCAGAAGTTCAAATTTGAAACCAGTCCCGAGACCCAGGTTTGTATATGTGGAAACTTATGGACGACACCTGTCAACTCTCTTGGGAACTGACAGACTGCTCTATAGGCGGCCGGTGATGTGTCATAGTGCAGTCATGCAAAAAAACTAACAGGCATATGTGTATAATAAAAGTGGCAGCAGTGCTGAATCACATTACTTTAATCAAAATATAATTGTCATTTAGTAAATAAAACAAACTTCTATAAACCATAGAGCCTACAGCCCAGATCCTCTGCTGGTGTAAATAGTCTATGTCAATTTACACCAGTGTGTTTATCAGAGTACGTTGGTACTTCTGTGTTTGCACCTACTGTATATTTAGCAGGTCTAGAGCTTACGGCAGTTTATTTTATTTAGATTTGTAAGATACCTGGGCATCCACTGCCTAACCTAAAAAAAAAAAATTATTTTTACCATTATACTGCCAACAACTGGCTATAAAATGGACATTTTACAACTTCCATGACGTCTGTATGAGTTAATCTCATAAAGGAAACTGAAAACATCAGTTTGTACTTGTGAAACTTTTACACGCATGCACCGCGCACACACACTGTGTGAAAGAGAGTAAGCGTATAAAATATGTAATTTATTTTCTCTTTTTCAGATTCCTTTGCAGTTGACATCTGTGTCGTCATTAGCACCAAAAAACGGAGTCTATGTTAAGATAGTACCTAGATAGAGCAAAAACCCCATTCTGAAAGCCTCCAAGGAAGTGATCCATTGTTCAGTGGCTCGCTGATAGATTGGGGGTAACATTTTCAAAAGTACTTAAGTGACTTGGGAGCCTAAATCTTATTGAAAGTCAATTGGACTTTAAATGTGTGGTCCAAAATCCTGCTGATTTTCAATGAAACTCAGGCTCCTAAGTCACTTTTGAAAATGGGACTTAAGTACTTTGGAAAGTTTTACCCAAGCCCATGACTGTGAATAGTCTCTGAAAAAGCATCCCACTTTTCATCAGCCTTAGTGGTCGTAACAGGGCCCACTTCATTTTACTTATCTACATGGGAGTTTGTCCAGGCTCCAATCTTAGCAGTCTGCACTTCCTCACCTTCGGTAGATTTTTATAAGATGTTGAACGATCACTTGTTAGCTAACACGTTTTAACAACAGACCTTTAAATCCGAGTCTCAAACTCGGAAAGGCAACGTGTGGTGGTAACAGCAAGGACTAGGAATCAGGACACCTGGATCCTACGCCGAACTCTGCAGTTGACCGATCTTGAGGAGACAGCCTAACCTCACGGTACCTGTCAAATGAAGATAATGCTTACTCACCTTTTGTAAAGCGCTCTGAGACATTTGGATGAAATGTGCTCGTATTATCCTCTAACTTTTGTTACAGTGGATTTTAAAATAATGGCAAATGTCTGTACAGCACTTAAGTTCCTATAAGCAGGACCAGACCAAAGAATGTTGTAGACTGCTATTAAGTTTTGTCTGTTACTGAATAGTATTTAGCGAACCTTGGAATATACAAGTTTAAAGTGTTTAGGAGAACTCGGGGAATTTTAGGGTTGACTTGAAGATGGTGGCACAGCAGGAGCTTTCCCAGCATGGCATGACGCTTTTCCTTTCTATGCATTTCAGTTGGCACTATACTTGGTCAGAGGAAATGAAGGAGGCTGCAATTGCTAGTGCTTAAAGTCAAGGATTGGGAGCCAGGAAAACCAGTTCCAATAGCTACACTAGTCACTTCACCAACTTGTGCCTCACTCAACCCACATAGGGAAAGAATGTGGGTGAATGCTAGGCCCAGCGGCTGCCTGCATGTCTTCACAGTCAAAGCAGCATTGATTTGATTCTTCAGGACCGTTTGCCCACAGCATCTGCAGTAGCTAAAAGCAAATTTTTCCATGTTTGGAATTTTTCCATATTTGCACACATGGAGCAAACAGTCTCTTCCGCTGCATCCTGGTCCACCCCAGCAGAGGCTCAAACTACAGTTTTGGGGGCCGCATGATACCTAGATAGAGGCAGAAAGTTTACTCCATACCCAACCCTAGGTGGAAAATTGAGAAAAAGGAAGAAAGTTGTCATAGGCCCAAGTTTTTGTGTGTGTCCCTGTTGCAGGCCCCTGGGTCCTATGTGGGCTAGTGGAGTGTCACTGAGCATCCTTCACACTGGGACACTGACCATTACAGCTGCAGCATGTTTAGAATTCCCAGCAGCTTCTACTGCTTCTTAAGCCTCAAGGAACTGTGGCCCAGATCCTCAAAGATATTCCACTGATTTCAATCGAAGTCAACGAGCCTAAACACCTTTGAGGATGTGGGCAGTGGTCCCTTCCCAGGCAGACTAGCAGCACCGATGACATTACGGATCACTACAGGAAGTTCTATCCACTGAAGAAGGCAGGTCTCAGTTGGAGAGTGGGGTGGTAAGAGGCAGCCTTCCAAGTGTTCGGGGGAGATGTATATTATTTTCTTTAAACATAGGGCCCTACTTTGGTTTCCACTGTGGGCTGAGATCATGAACAAGAAGAAAGGAGGAGGTTGGTGAAGTTTATTCGTTTTGCCAAAAATAGGTTATTTCCTCCCCTGTGAAATTAAATTTTCCTGACGTTCCAGCCAGCTGAGCACTCCTGAGTACTTTAAAAAAGCCCAGTGAGCTTTTGATAAAACGTAACCTCAGACTGCCCTTTAAAAAAGAACATCTGTTGCTAGTTGGGAGGGAGGGAGAGCCACCCTGACGCTCTTTGGGCCTCAGCTGAACCAGTCACACTTCTTTTCTAAAGCTATGCTACAGGAAACACCAGCGCTCGTGCATGGTACACACAAAACCAGCTGCGATATACTTCTCTGCAGCTGCGGTACAAATGATATTGAGTAAGGCGCTCGATTAGAAGACTGCTGCTGCCCCATGATTCCCATCTACAGTTTCTTGCTTGCATGTGGCACGTTGAGACTGGTGTGATTGGCGCATGCTGCTTTCACCTCTTGCCGGTCATTGTGACCACACTTTTAAAAGTCATGCTCTCATCTTCCTTACCAAGGCTTGTGTTTATTTCTGTGATGGGATTTTCTTCTCACTTGAGTTCTAGCGTAGTAACTGTGGATTATAGGCCTGATAGTTAATGCTCCATCCATACTCCAGCCTTGCCATGCCGGAGTTTAAATGACTCAATGTGCCTATGAAATGAGATATTGAATTAGTGGTCTAATCTAAAAAGGTGCAGCATGCACCTCTATGCACAAGTTTGCCTCAACTTTTTCAATAGCATATTATTTGTGGTTGTGATTCTAAATTATACCTGTGAACTGGAATAGTATAGGGTAGTCTCATTAAAGATTTTTCCCATCCATTTGTCTTAAAGAAAAAGTGTTTGTCCTTTACTGTGTTCTTGCTATCTACATCAGAAAGTCAGCCTCCAAGTTTTCTTCCAACAGTGTTCTCCTGCTTCCCCTCCTCCCCCCGACCTGTGGACTGTAGGTCCTCCCTTTCTTTATTTTTAAACACACACTTTAGAGCCTAAACCCTCTTAGTTATACACTTTACCAGATCATCTATTTATTGCCATATTTATCCAAGGAACTGGAGCTACCACAACATGTCCACTGGAATTTAAAAATTATTGTAAGAAAACAGATCAGCATAACTGATATGGTGCACTGAGTTCTAAGGCATGGAAACAGGCATCACTGAAGGGACTTGAGTTGTCAGAAACTTATAACTGATATGTATATTGCCACTCAAATGCAGGTTAGTGGCTTAACTAACAATACAGTGACTGTCTTGCAAGACTTTTCAGCTACTATGTTAATACCAGCTTGCCCATCCCTGAATACAGGGCTGATTGCAAAGGAAGTAAGTGCCAACTGTAGTGACTTGTCCATTTGAGGTAGCCAGTTTTTCCCCACAGATGCAGGTTAAGCCAGAATTCTGAATCTGAAAGTTAGCCACCGTTTTGTTAATTCTGTTTGGAGGCAGTCGGTGGCTTTGGACTAGTATGGCAACCAGAAGGTTCAGAGGGAGAGAGGATGCTTCAGGACAAATGAAGAGTCCTGCACCCCACTGCTTCCTTTTAAATGGTAGTTGCTGGCCTGCCAACCCCTAACTTCATTATACAACAGCACTTAATGAGCCTCACTCCACCGCTGTCCTTGTAGAGTTCTGCATCATAACTGATGAAACAGGGTGGGGAGATGAGCTCATCTTTGCCATCAAACTATGCCCTGAGGGTCTGAAAAGGGATAATAAATGACACTTCAAGCTGCCCTTCTGATGTTGCTCCCTCTCCTCACAGAGATGAGATACAGGAAGCTGTCATTCCCTCAAGGCAGCTTTTCCAATCCCGTCTGCCACTTTTCTGGAAAAGGGGATGAGGGGAAAACAGCAGCCTGCCCCTAAAGCTGAGCTTCCTATCAAGACACACGATAAGAGGAGGAGAAGCAGAGAAACAGCTTCTTGGCTGCCAAAGCCTGCAGGTGCACCCGTTGCTGGGACATAACTGCAATTGGACATGTTGTTGAGCTGATTTGTTAGAAATTTGAAGTAGTTTGGAACTTTTCCTCACGGTGCCACAGCAGAGAAGCCCCCCAGCTGCACTGGCTGCTGCTGTGGAAGCAGGTAGAACTTCAGGAGGCAGGGGCTTCCCATGTTGCTAGAGCAGGGGTGGGCAAACGCTTTGGACGGTGGACCATGAATGCTCATGAAGTTGGGGTGCGGGTTCTGGCTGGGGATGAGGGGCTTGGAGTGCTCCGGGCTGGGATCAAGGGGTTTGGAGGGTGGGTGGGGGAATCAGGGCTGGAGTGCAGGAGGAGGTCAGGGAGCAGGCTCCGAGCAGCGCTTACCTCAAGCAGCTTCAGGAAGCAGCGGCATGTCCACCGCTCCAGCTCCAACAAGGAGGCGCAGCCAGGCGGCTCTGCGTGCTGCCCTGTCTGCAGGCGCCACACCCACAGCTTCCCCTGGCAGTGGTTCCTGGCCAATAGGAGCTGTGGGGGCAGCACTTGGGACAGGAGCAGCGTGTGGAGCCCCCTGGCTGCCCCTACAGGTAGGAGCCAGACTGGGGACATACCACTGCTTCCAGGAGCCACATGGAGCCACATCATGCATGGAGTGGGGCAAGACCTCGACCCCGGTCTCCGGTTGGAGCTCGAGGACTAGATTAAAACATCTGACAGGCTGCAGGTTTGTTTTAAAATTACATGTGACTACTATAGAACAGGTCCTAGTCACTTGCAGACAGATGACAGAAAGCAAAGACTAACAATGAAACATCTTCAGGGAATTCACATTTTGCAATCAATGCTAAAAGCTGTCACTTTAAAAGTGTATTTTTATATAACTGTATTGGGATAGAGAACCTTGCCAACGTAGTAGTTCACAAAGCACTTTTCGGGAGGGGGAATTACTATTACTCTGGATTACATGTGAAATTTTATCTACTTTAAGGAATATTCTGCAGCATAGTAGAAAGTCACTTCACAAAATAAATATTTTATATACATTTTCTGCTTTCTATTCTATGAGTAAAATGGAATTTCCACCAGAACTTTACCATAGATGCTGATTTGTTTAGCGTATATTTATTGTTCCCTGGGCCTTAATAATAGCACCTGTATTGGAAGGGTTAGAGGTCAACTCATAAAGCTGAATCTCTCATCCCTTGTTATTGAGGAAAGTTATGCAGCCGGCAACAGGAAACAAGCTAATTTTTTTTAGACAGACATCAAGTTGGATCTCAGAGATGCTTGCTCTCTGCCTGGCTGCAGTTTGCCACCCCCTATTCAAGCAGTTGGCAAGATTTCCTCTATTGTTAGTATCTTTAAAACTGAGCTGACTCCCACAGCAATACTCACTTAAAAATGGAGAAGGCATCTGGAAATCATTCAAGGCACTTTTGAACAAGAGGCCTGACCTATTTACTGTTCATTTTCTATGACATGCACTGATCCAATGGTTAATTAACTACCCCCTAACAGCTGACTAACCTCCAAATTTCCCTGACCTTCCTCCCGAAATAAAGTACTTTAACTTGAGCCACAGAGGTCTCCCGTTACCTCCACTTTCACAATTGCTGATGTCCTCTCCTTAAGGTGGCCCTGTGTCCATGCTTCTAGGTCCTGCCTTGCGTGAGAGTCTGACCGCCTCCTCTGGAAATCTTTTCTTAAAAGTCCCCACTTCTAATCCACACGTTCACAAAACTCTACACCACACAGACAGAGGTGCCTCCCTCTCATGTATAAACAGAGCTGGCCTTCACTCAGCCCTCAGATCAGGCCCTGGCTGCAGGTATCAGACTTGGCAATAACATAAGATGAAATGCTCACACCTCTCCTGTCACTCCCCACATGATTCTTCGCTTACAGCTAAGATATGGCTGTTATCAAAGCCCTATAAATCAAGGCAGAAGCTGAATATCACTGCAAGCCTGAAATACTAAGTCAACGGGTAGACTCAGTTTCCATGATATAGACAACAGGTTGGTCATAAAATGCTGAGGCACCCTACTGTGCTGCAGACTGCATTACTGTCAAGCCAGTTTTCCTTTCAGCCCACCCTCCATATGCCTTCACAGGGCAGGGCTGGTGGCAGAAATCCATGTAACCCAACCTCTCTATTATCCCACTCTAGAACACCACTCACGCATGTTCCAAACACTCAAGAGCTACGGCTATCGCTTGAGACAGTCAACATAAGTTTGCATATAATTTAGGTTTCATATGAGGTACCTTTTTTGAAAAGCCAATAATTTCCAACTGCACTGTAAACATAGAGAACACTACAGGCTCCCTTAGTTTGTAAGAACTTGAACATGAAAGTTCACTAGAACCCAAAAGTGCAATTCGTGCTGCTATTTGCAGTACCCGAGATGAAAAAAGCAACAAAGCCTGTTTTTCCCCGGGGTGGAGGGAGAAGCTTCCTCAGCCTCTGAAAACTTACAATAAAAACTGTTCTGCTTTGCATGAAAGACATTCAGTGTGAATCTTTTGTTGCTACTTACCACAGTAAGAAACAAGGATCCACCTAGGTAGAAACATTAAAGAGGGTTAGAGGATACAAAGAGGCCACTATTTGACTCAAACCTTAATCAGTTTTCAGTTCAAAATATTTTAATTGGCATTAAAAAAAGAGGAGCCATGCATATTGCCACTGAAGGTAGCATACATACGGCTGGGAAGAAGAAGATTTAATTTCAAATATTAAAAACATCGAGAACAAGGGCTACCGATTGCTTCCAGTTAGACATTTGTTCCTCATAGGCACTTAGAATATATGACTAGCCAATACATTTACTGTAACTGAAAGACAGCTGCTGTAAGCCCACCATTCCCAGCCATTACAAAGGAGAGTGAGGATCCTGAGTAGTAGTCTCCTCTCTCCAAGCAATGCAAATGTTAAGCTTCAGTCACCAATATCATGATTGTAAATGAGAAGTATACAGCTGCTTACATTTCCAGGTACCAATAAAAGTCATATTATACCTTCCCTTACCAGGACAAACATGTACGGACAGTGAAAGCTTTAGTGGTTCATCCAGAATTGTCACAGCTCTCTAGTTAACGCATTCATTTGTTAGTTGCAGCAGCGTCATTACATAACTAAGTAGCTCAGCTGTTCACAGCAGAACATTAGGCACTATAGTTTATTTTGTGTACATACGGACAGTCTTATTGACGTTCAAGGATGGGCAACCTTTAATCAGTCCTTACTACGCTTCCAGCTTTAGCACTTGCTTCCAATCTTTACCAGAAGATAGGTAGAGAAGTCAGAAGAGATCCATGCAGTGTAAGTAACTAGTGATAATCAGAGGCATTATTAGGATTTTGAAGTTTCTTCTGCTTTCCCATATTGCAGCAGGCTTTTGGACAGAGCTTTACCCTGCACATAAATACACCCTGGAAGGGAACATATTAAAACTCTAGGCTTAACTTTTCATTCACACGTTAGTTAACAGGTGGAAGGGGAAAGCCTCCCAGAAGCGAGGAAAGCTCAGAAGTGCAGTTCTATTCTGAAATGCAACTACTGTATGTGAAATGGCACATTTACTCAGCCTATCTGTTCCTTGCATCTATAAGAACTAGAAAGCTGATTTCAGTGTCAGAGTTTTGATTGCTTTTGACTCTTGTTAACATACAGGAATGAACAGAGCCAAGACAAATAGTGAACTAGATTCTATCCTTTCTGATACATCAACAAAATTGTTTTCTATATTCCAATTACAGGACCAATCACTTAAACCTGTATAGCCCCCACAGAATATAGTGGGTTTGCACAGATGTCACTGAAGGCAAACGACATGACCTATGGAACCTTTATTACTGGCATTGATGGAGGAGGAGGAAAGAACCTCACTCAATGCTTAGATCCCCAAGTTGAGTTTGCAGGGCTGACAGCAAGGAAAAACAGCCTTGTGAAAACTCTTTTAACCTGGAGCTACAGAGACAATAAACATGATCCCCACACTGATTCTTAAAGAAGAATCATGCTTTTAAAAAAATGCAAATGTGTATCTCTATACCACCTCTGACAACTAGGAACAGATAAGAGCAGAAAGCTGCAGCAGCCACATCTCTCACACCATGTCAGAAAAACATCAATCCTACAGGCAAGTCTAAAAGAGAAAAGCGTAAGAAAGAGAAGTTCTTAGGTGTTTTGCCTGAAGTAGTTCTGCTGGAGAGGAGAAAGAACACACAGCAACTGCTCCGGTGTCCCATCTTACACACCTACGCTTGCCGCTGTTCCAACCAAATCACCACAAAGCCTGAGTCAAACTCATGTAACTTCACAGATTTAAAGCTTCCTGCGTTATTTTATTTGTAACCCACATTTGGGGCTTAGCAGGCCTGAGGTATGAGGAGGAGAAACCCTTGGCAAGTAGAGGGATGTAGGTCACCCTGATGTGGTAGCAGTGATCCACAGGAGGGCCATGTGTGCAACAGTCCCCAGGGAACTATTACAAAAATTACTTGCCCACAAGAAGCCTTGTGCAGATTCTGTCTGGCAAACTAGTTTCACAGCTAACTTCACTAGGGGAGAACTAATGAAGACATAATTCCTTTTTTTTTTTAAGCATTTCATATGACATCGCAACCACCTGCTTTTCTATTACTTCATCTCACAGTGCAAGAATGATATGAACATCTATTGGATTTATTAAATCCCCCAGAATAGACTAACAGTGGGAAAAACAAGTTAGCCCCACTAGAGAAACTTAGGAATAAAGACTGGATTTTAGAAACTCATAAAAATACTATGTCTTTTCTAAAATTTCTTAAGATACTCAGCCCTGCTTACTGTTACAAGGAGAGGGTGGACAGGCTACACGTGTAGAAAATGTACACAAAAAACTCTCCTCAGTTAAGTCAATTCCGAAAATAAGCTGCATGTGAAGCCATTGACAGAGCAGCTGCCACCGCCTGGTCCATGTATTCGATCAGATACTCAGGATAAATCTGATGTTTCTCAAAGATGACGAAGATAGACGGATTCGAAAGGCTATTCACGCAGCTGTCATAGAAATTGTTTCCGCTGTCCTTGGCGGGAGGACGAAGATAGGAAGAGCTACCAAGGGTAAAGTCCCCCACCAAGACCCGAGCCAGAAACATGGTCTTGATGTTTGAGGACGTCTTGCTATAGTTATCAGAGTACGATGCATCCCTTGCAAAGTAGCTTCCTGCAGTAGACAAAGATCAAGTTGGTAAGATTGCTGGCTTCCTGGAATACACCGAGAAAAAAACCCCTAATCTTTACTGAGAGAATCAATCAGAAGCTGGTGAGAGATTCGTAAATAATTTCATGTGTGTTGGGCATCCTTTCCAGCATAATTTATCGTTAGGTATTACCATAATTTGATTTTTCACAAAACATGTTAGATATTACTAGTGGTTTTTTATTTTCTAATTTCTCTTTCTGAGAGTATGCTATTTGCCCCCACACCCATCCCACCACACACACACACAAAGCTTATAGTAACTTTTTGGAAGCTTGAAATTGAAGTATCTTTCCTTCCAAAATGTTCTAATCATCATAAGCAACCACTGGGTGAATAAACTCTGGAACGATAGATTAAATGTTTAAAAAATTAAAGCTGATTCTGTTTCACTTGATATGTGGATCCTTTGCTGTAAATAGGGCAGTGGCAGGTACTGTATCATTTTCCAGGGATGGAAGGAATACTGAAGCAGAGTGTAGTTTACTTGCATGGCATCAGAGACCAACTAAATACCACTTCCTCTTGGGGTTCAGAGAAGACAAGCCGCAGCTCCAGGGGGGAGGAACACAGACAGGCGTAAGGGGGCCAAGACTGGGGCCACAGCTGGGGGTAGGGCCAAGAGTGGTACCTCGGCTGGGGATGGCTGCCAGAGCCAGGAAAAGAGCTGGCTGGCACTCCCTCCCTTCCCCCTGTGGGGGCTGGCCCACACCCAGACACACCCCCCCAAACATTACTCCGCACCCCCGCTTGTGCGGCACCCCCCCACAGTTTGCAGACCTCTGGTATAGTCTGACCTCACGTACGACATAGGGCATAGAACTTCCCCACAATAATTCCTAAAGCAGATATTTTAGAAAAAACACATCCAATCTTGATTTAAACATTGCCAGTGATGGAGACTCCATCAAACCCCTAGGGAAGTTGTTCCAATAATTAATGACGCTCACTGTTAAAAATTCATACCTTAAATTTGGGTGGGTGACATATGTTGACTGGAAGCATTCCTGTCCCCTCTTCTTTCCACACAAACAAGTGGGTTTACACGGAAGTGTGGAGCACATAGGCCAAGGTCTATAGAAGTGCCTAAGCTCCTGCTGAGTGTGTTTGTTACATTGCCACATGAAGTGGTTAACATTAACACTACCCATTTAGGCATTCAGGTAACACCTAGCTCAGGTGAATGCCTCTTCCCTCTGCCATTCTCCAGTTCAAACTACTGCTGGGCTAGAGAAAGTTTTCTCTAAATCAAGGTTAGCAGAGCACAAGCTCGAGAACTACCTTTGCCATAAGCTGTCCCATGAAGACCACAGATTCTCCAGTCAAAGTTCTGCTGGCAGATGGCATCAATATGCTTTTTACTGGTCCCATGAAATAAGAGTCTTTCACACACATCTTTTCCTCCATTAGTCTTCAGCATTTGCTCTTTCTGCCTGTAATAAAAAGCACCGTCAAAATTCCACAGTGCAGAGCCAGATTATTTTAGCCAAACAGGTTCCAATGAGGCAGGCACTCAGATTATTTGTGATGAGTGTTACAGAGGGCTCAGATTTTGCAAAATATTTTAATACTTTTTAAAAATTGAGTAATTGCACAAAAGTATGCTTAAAAAAGGCCTGCTTTAAACAGAAACAGAAGCGAGATGCACCATGTACTCAAATATACCTGAGTAAGAATTTATAAGGCTCTAACTGTAGCCAAGAATAGAAACATTAGTCTTCCTTCCCAGCTAGTTGGATAAATATCTTGTGGGGGGCTGGGAGGTGGAATATCCCATGTACACCTTACTGACGGAAAGCCTAGTCAGAGGGGAGTTTGAAGTCATTCTGAACACTTGCAGAAATTCCCTAAACTAGAACTGTGGAAGTTCTGTATGACGGGGTGTACCAACCCTGCACTGGGCCAACTGGGACGGACCAATCACTGTGGGCCCAGGAGGCCACGCCCTCTTTCCCCTGCTGCACATGCTGCAAGTGGAAGAGCCAGATAACAGGAGGCAGCCCAGCTCAGTCAGCGCTGGCTGTGGAGGAAGAGGGAGGTGTACTGCAGGCTCCTCCAGAGGGGCCAGTGACGGTCCAAACTGCAGAGCCCATGGACCCAGATTATGCTGCGGGCAACTTGCCAACTGTGGAGGTTGATGGGGATGCCAAGCCGCCACCAGCTGAGGAGATGCCTGGGATGCAATTTGTGGTAGGAAGTGACCCAGGGGATGTAGTAGAAGCTGATGCCAAAACCCTTAGCGGGGAAGTCCCCAGCTTCATAGGGCCCTGGGTCAGAACCCGGTGGAGTGGGAGGGACTGAGTTCCCCTACCACGCCACACAGACCAGTAGGCGTGGCTGCCGTTTGCTCTCGGTCCCGGTCCAGAGGCTCAGGGACTACGACTCTTTGTCCTGTCCCGCCCAGGGGCTGCAGGCTGATTGCTGTTCTGCCCTGCCCAGAGGGCCAGAATCCCAACTGCAACTGCCTGCCCCAGCCAGGAGTCTCACGGGCTACTGACTGTTTGCTCGCTCAGCCCTGCCCAGGGTCCAGAGCCCACCACACTGCAATTACCTTATCTAACAGGGAAGCCCGACAACTGGGTGATGGGGTGTACCAGCCCTGCCCTGGGCCAAAGGGGTGGCCCAGCTTGACAAATAGTGCCTCCCATCACACTCCTGTCATCTGCACTTGCAGAGCTCCTTCACTGGCTGCCAAACTTCAGTTCTTGTGAAATGCAACTCATGGGAGATAATGCCTCTCCCCATCTGCAAGCAGTATCTCAGGGAGATGGGCTACTCCCACAGAGGGCTCTGAATAGCCGCCATCTTGCCTGAGTTCTGCCTCAGCCAGCTGCAGATCTCAGCTAAGCAGTGGTCAAGCAAGTTCTAAAAAGCAGCTGTGCAGCAGTTTGCATGGCTGCATACTGGCTTCTCACACAGGACTCTGAACATAACCAACAGCAGCACGTACTAACACCATGAAAATATACCAGAGCAACGTTTTACACATACCACTGATACACTTTCCAAAGAGTCGGGTTCTGAATTCTCTGAATCTCTTGAATGACTGTTTTGGGCATTGTGCGCTGAAAGTCAGCCTGGACCTTCTTGTATTCGTCAGACGAGCTGAGAAGTTTGATCAGCTGTGAAAGAAAATATATATAAACCGATCTCCTATCTTTTACAGAGCCATCATAAACCACCACATTATTACTGCTCAAGTCCTGAATGCGGGTCAGGGGAGAGTGGTTCCTGCTTGTATTTTACCTTAGAAACACCATGAAATCAGCTTGAGCCTTCCTACTTTTATTGGAAGATTTGTTGAGGGTTTGTTGAGTGGGGGAATATTGTGAGTTGAAGATTCAACAAAAAACTTTCTTTCTCCAATATGTCAATCACAGTAGCCAAATAGAGCTGGGGGAGGAGGAAGTCACAAAACATTTGTCAACATTTTTCCTTTTTTATTTCAAATTTTTGAAATGTGAAAAATTTCCCTCTACTCTACTAAATAGATGTTTAAAAGCAAGACAAAAACCCCTACACAATTTAAGAAACTACCTCCTCCTCTCCATTGCTTGGCTTCATAATCAGGAACAAAAAGCCCAACCTTCCCCCCCTCTTTAGATCATCTTTAATGTCCTGCCTTAGGAACAACGTGCCTATCATCGCCTGCCAGTACACCCTACGGTGAAAACAAAATGCTGCACTCCCACCTGCTCCACCCAAGATCAGAAGTAAAATAAGTTTGCCTCACCACCCACGGCTATCTTGTATTGCTGAATTTAGTGCCAGTGCCCAAGAATGCATGAGCCCTTGGACCACAACCAAATGGAAAAAGAAGACAGCAGAACCAAATAAAATAAAGGCACTGAAAAGCCTTGTGGGTCTGCCTCCCCTCTTTGATTGCGGGACGTTAACCAGCTGTTGTCTCTAGGTTAATATAGTCACTGCTTCTTGATTAGGCCAAAGCCCTGAGCAATAAGGGATGCACAAGTGAGCCCTTGCACGCCTATCGAGCCCCACTGACTTCAGCAAAGCGCTTGCAGGTACAAAGATCCACCTTTGCCCATGTCAGTGTGATAGCAGGTACAAGATTGCAATTACTAATATAGTAAGTACATCATGTAAGGGATGGTCATCTACAAGGGAACATGCAACACTGAAATGAAGGTTGGTTACCTGTAACAGGAGCTCAAGATAGCTCTGCATATTCACACACATGAAATAATGCACCACCACCACACGGTGCCTTGCAGTAGAACCTTCTTCTAGCAGCGTCAGCTACAGCACTTTTACAGCACCCCCCTATCAGTATCACGGACACAGAACCTTTGACTGATCCATCAGATTCAGACAGCTCTGATGAAAAGAAATCAGCACTGCTAACAGTGGCTGCTTTGCTCTTGTGCCTCATTTCCTTTGGTGTTACAACGGCTGTAACTGAAGGCACTGACGACTCCGGTTATGACAGACTGATGAAATTCATCTTCCTGGAACCGGTAGTGGACATTGAAGCCAACTCCATTCCTGCAGTTGCAGAGTTCTGAAACAGCTGGAAAGCAGTATGGCATGAGGTACGGAACTGGGAAGAGTAACCGAACTGTCGCTCATTCTTTCCATGAGAACTGGGGCAGTGGTATCCGACCATGTGACCCTCGGTCCAGCCCTATACAGCCTTACAGGAGCTGCAGGGACCAGATACGACCCCAGAGGATGCGGCTTCTTGGAACCCTTCAGTCTTTTGCTGCTGGGAACCACGGGGGCCAAGACTAGCCTTATGGATCTCAGATTGGAGGGATTGGATCCAGAGGGTCTGGCCTTGAGGGCTTCTTTCAGGACAAGGAGGTGCAGGCGAATCTCCCTATCCTCACATGCTCTGGGAGTTAAGATCCACCCAAAAGGTGAATGTTCTTCTTCTAGGCACCACACGTGGTCATCAGACGCCATGAAGACAGCCAAGCAGGAAGCGCACCTCTTAAATCCCAGCTTCTTTTGTTTCCTCAATTCCACCATAACACAGAACCAAATAAGATCACACACTAAACTGGCCACTAACCCTAACTATCTAACACAACAGAAGCTTTGGTTCTAAAGAGGTTCACATTGTCCAGGCCCGCAGTTGGAAGGAAATGAGGTGGTGAGGGCACTCTGCCCCTTATAAAGCCTCGCTCTCAGAATGTGGCAACGCCAAGGGGAGGGGCATGAGAACACTCTAGCCGATACCGCTAGAAGAAGTTCTATCAGAAATCACCATACAGTGATGCGAAATCCCATAAGCGGGAATATGCCGAGTCTCTCAAAGAAGAGCCTACCTTTTAAGAAAGCTGTATGTGGTCAGACAGAAAAACTTAAGAGCTCCGTACCTGGTATCCCAATTCTGGTAAAGCTGATTTGTCCCAGTGAGCTGGAATGGATTCTTCCTGAGAATGCTCAACACCACTGTATATTACAAGAGAGGAGTTGTTGTTGTTGTTGTTTTTTAAAATCATATTTAAGAGTATTACATTAGAAAGAGTTTTGCCTAATTTAGAATAAATAAAAGGTAACCCAATATATCCAAACATTTCAAAACTATCTTCAGTTCAGCATGCATAACATATCCTGTCAAAAGTGTTCCAAACCTCATGTCAGTTAATTAGGAATGGAGGCCCCAAGTCATCAAAGCACTTTGGTACATATCTAACTTTAAGCATGAGAGGAGCCCTATTGATTTCAATGGGAACTATTTCCATGCTTAGAGTTGGGTATGCGCCTAAGTGCTTTGCTGAATTGGGGCCTGAGCACATAAAATGACAGAAAAGCACTCAGTATCAATTGTTGGTATGAGTTGCATCACCAAACTGAGCTCAAACTCCCAATAGTTCTGGTGTAGGTCATCAGTTCTCACACAAAGCCAATATTTAGGGGTTAAGTCTCTTTTGTTACCATTAAGCTCACTTTGCTTGGGCCTTCTGCAGTTTTGAGTCCCAGTCTCCACTAGGTGAGAGTTTATGGTTTCCCTCCTACTGAGTATAAACAATCTGCCATTACACATCCAATTCCACCTGCCTAATCAGGACTCGACCATTTGGGGGAGGGATAGCTCAGTGGTTTGAGCATTGGCCTGCTAAACCCAGGGTTGTGAGTTCCATCCTTGAGGGAGCCACTTGGGATCTGGGGCAAAAATTGGGGATTGGTCCTGCTTTGAGCAGGGGGTTGGACTAGATGACCTCCTGAGGTCCCTTCCAACTCTGGCGATTCTATATATGATATTTCCAAAGATAACAGGTTAGAGATAGGGGTTTCATACTGATATCAGAGCATTATGTGAAGAGACTGAAATGCTGAGCATATAAGCTTCCCCCGACATGAACTCCTGTACTGCTTCAAAATACCAAAACATTATTTTCTAGTCCCTAACAGCCACAATATCAAGTTTGTCTTCAAATCCTGCTTGAAGTTGATAGCAACAAAAGCATGATTGGGGCACCTATTATGTATACATCACAGTGGTTAGGAAACATTTCAGCATCACAAATGCACTGTGCTTTAGTTCTCATTTACAAAAAACTAAACCATGTATCACCATCATAAACTCATTTACCCAAAAGAACATGTTTAGCTAAGTTACTACACTATTTTACCTTAGGAGTTACAAATGCCCATCATCATTTTTGCACCAGGTGTTCCTAATCCTCCCAAATACTATACTTCATTATTTAAGCAATGACCATTCCAATTTGCTACATAAATTGTCAGTTACAAATTTATGGCATAAGACAAGCCAGCAACTTCAAAATGGTTAAGCAGAACCCACAACTGTTACTTATATTTTCATTAATGACCTATGCACAAAAAGCAGGCATGTGCCAATGTAATCTGCTGACAACAGAAAACTGGAGGCATTTTCAAACAGAGGAGGATCAAAATGTTATACAAGAAGAATTGGATTACCGAGAGGACTGAAGTAATAGAAACTGGATGAAATTTAATGGTACAGCATGGAAGGTCATGCACTTAGGGACTAATAAGAATTTCTGCTATAAACTGGGGGCTCATCAGTTGGAAACGACAGATAAGACAGATCTGGGTGTATTAGCTGATCCCAGGCCGACTATAAACCAGCAGTGTAATGCAGCTGTAAAAAAAGTGAATGTGATCCTAGAATACATCAGACGAGGCATTTCCAGTAGGGATAGAGAAGTATTAATGCCATTGTACAAGGCACTCGTAAACTGGAATACTGTATACAGTTCTGGTCACCCATGTCCACGAAAGATGAATTCAAACAGGATCAGGTATAAAACAGGGCTACTAGGGGAATAGAGAACCTGTCTTACAAACAGAACACTAAAAGAGCTTGGCTTGTTTAGACTAGCAAAACAAAGTCTGAAACTGTGTTAACCAACCAATTAGGTTTTAAATAAAAAAAAGCAGCCCTGGTGAAAAGGGATACTGAGCTTCCCATCAAGTCACTGACCTGAATCCTGCTGATGGGCTCTGCCCCTTCCTACCAGCTCCTTGTGGCCTATGCTTGCCAGATTATCAATTGACTCCAGCAATGAATGACTCTATTTAGAGTCTAACTAGAAGGTGTGAACAAAAAACCACCCACTCAGCTGGATAATTATTTCCCCCCCATAGCCCTAGCTTTAAAACACTGCCATACTAGTTTTAGTTGGGACTGGACACAGATACTTAAGTAACAGTGAGAAAGGCTGTTTCTGTTACCAATGACTCAAAGGTTTATTTTGTGTGTTTTATAGGCACCAAGTACTATAGAGAGAGAGAGCTATCTAAAGAAATGTGGGCTATTACATACAGAAATTAATCCTCACTTACCTTCACATTTGTTGAATTCTATCTGAAATTGCTCTCAGTTTTCAGACACATTCCATCCTACCTCACTATTATTATAATTAACATTTATAGTGCAGTAGTGCCTAGATGTCTCAGACATTTCACGGCCCCATTGTGCCTGGTCCTTTACAGCCATATTCAACAAAAGACCCTGCCCCCAAAGAACTGACCTCTCTCCCATCTGCTTATGCAACTTTTTCCATCTTGATCCAGCCTCTTCTCAGTCAGGTAGGGTGTTCGGGACCCATGGGTACAGCCATATCTAAAACTCTTTCCACTTCACATACACTCCTCTCTTTCCCTCCAAGAGTATCAATTCCTCTTAAAAATTGTCTTAAAAACACTCTTTTTACTTTTGCTTAGTACTCACACTCTCTCTGCAAGACACTGCATAGTACTGCATGAATACATATGTAGCCACCACCTCAGAGTAGAGTAGCTGTAGTTTACCTGGTTCTCCGTTTTTCCACATCTTGCGGGGAGATGAATTTGGGTCTCCTGCAAACCTCTCTCTGTGTCTTATAGCGAAGGTTTCTCTGATTCATGGCTGAAAACACAGCACAGACAGCAAATTTCTCTTTCAACAATCTTCACATTTGGGGCAAAATTCTCCATTAAGACACTCTGCCAAGACTGCCACCTAACGATGCCAATGTCCCGCTCTTACTACATGCAGCAAACTCCCATTTGCATCACAGACTACAGGAGCCAAGGTCTACCATGTAGATCAAATAGGAGAATTCTGACTCCAATTTTTTTTTTTTTAAATAGGTTTGCTCTGAAATCTAGAGGAAATGACAGATACTTCACTTCACTTTCTAGGGCTATGGAGAGAATGGATGTATCATAGGTAGCAGTTGTGGAAGTGTCCCCACGCTGTTCTGATCGTGTGCTTCAACCTTCACCTGGAAGAACCACCTCTATAGAATGGGTAGATGCATTCTTCATCCTCAGGTTTCAGCCTCTCCCTAAACGCTGTCAACAAAGGCCACAACGTATGTGGACACTTCTCTCCCCTTACAGCTATACTTGGACCAGTAGCTCTTCAAATAGGCTACCAAACAGCCATCACAGGCCACCAACTTTCATTGACTGGCAACACATGGTAGCCTGGATTTGAACCAATGACCCAGGAATGAAAGACTTCACTACAGGGACTCTAACAGCATAGTTATGCTGGCATAACCCCACAGCTCAGATGGAAGGGGCTTTTCCCCCACTGCTGCAGGAACGTAACCTCCTTGAGTGACAGTAACATTCTTCTGTCAATCTAGCTGCATCTACACTTGGGGTTAAGTCAGCACAGTTATGACTCTCAGGTATGTGGATTTTTCAGACCCTGAGCAATGCAGCTGCATTGACCTAAATTGTGTGTGTCTACACTTTGTATCGCATTTACTGTCCCTAAACAAAACCCAAAAAAATCCAGTCTCCTAGATTTTTAAATAAAAATAAAAACGGAAACCTTATTTTTGGAAAACAAGCCAGAACGTTAGACCATTCGGGCTGTCCAGGCAAAGATGTCTGTATTTGTTCACAAAAATAAAGAGCTGGATTGAAGGAACAACCCTCACTGGTTACTCGAGTATTTCTAAGGAACTGACCTACAATAGCTTAATTTCTTGCAGAGGTAACTGGCTTTCATCTGATGCTCTTAGCACACTAAAAATACACAGATATGGCCTCTACAAGCTAAGTAACTTGCTCATGATACTTGGAAGAATGAGGATGCTTTCTAATAAATGGTCTTAAAGGAAAACTGCACCATTCTGCATCATGCTTACCAACAATAAAGTGACTTTTTAAAAGGGTGGTCATAGTTCCCAATTTTTTATTCTATTTCTTTCTTTCTTTCTTTCTTTATTTATTTATTTAAAGTAGAAAGTTTCAGTTGCGTTTCCCATCCTGATCAAACTTTTATTTTTTGGCTGGCAGTTCTCAGCCTCCACTTCCTGAATGAAGCAGTGTCTAATGATGCAAGACCCAGAACTAGCAAAGCTTTATGACAACACTGCAAATTCCCTCCCCACACCTTTGGAGTGCAGGAGACAATCCAGGAAGAGAAAGGAGGTACGTCAGGGAAGAGGTAATGCGGCTGTGGAATTTTTAATCCAGCAATTCTGCTCACCACATTAGCAGAGGGACACAAATTAGAACAGGCCGGAGGTCTACCCTAGACCATGCCTGGGGCCAAACCAAGCCCTGGCTGTCCCTAATACAGGGAGCTGTAAGTCACCTCCCCTTTGTCCACATGCTGGTCCAGGGCCAGCACAGTGATAAACTTTCCTTCTGGTGCCTGCATAAGGATACATGGTTTTCCAGAGTCATCCTCTTATCCAGGGCTTGTACGCTACCTGACCATGTACTGCAACTGTTGTCAAGTCATACCAGCAAATGGATACTATCATCCCCAACCAGATTTTAAAAAGGGATGGGGTCTCTCTTTCAGGGAAAGAGAGAGAGAGAAAAAGAGGCTCTGCAGGGAAAACCCCTAGAATTGCTAAGCTTGGGGAGTAAGCTCAGAGTGAAGTTTACATTGTATTAAGTTACCAGAAAGTAGTTTAGGTAGGAGTTTTATACTCTCTTCAGAGCAGGATGGGAACTCCATGCTACTTACAGGTGTATAGACTGAGTTCCAGCATAACTTCCAGTAGGAAGTTCATGTTTCCCTTTTGCCTCTTTTTCTGGGTAGAAGGCAACAGTAGCAGAGAGTCAAGCATACCCTAGTACTAGCGAGTCTGAGTGGAGCCAGATGACCAGTCCAGGTGGTTTGTGCTTCTCAAAGTGTATGGATAGCAGGTCTGGCGAAGAGGTGAGAAGGGGAGTAAATTCTCATAAGAGGGGATAATTAGTGGTCTTAGCTTCAAGTTTGAGTATCTGGTCACCTTGGAAGCACTGCTTTAAGTCCTGACATGGTTAACCCACTACTTCATCCTTTCCAGGCAGACAGAGCCATGGTCTGGCCACTCTGCTTGCTAGCAACCTACACTCCAGCTCTTCTGGATTACACAACAGCCCGTAGGTGGCTGTGGGAAAGCTACTTTAAGTTAGAGTAGGCCTTAAGACTGCTCTAATTTATACTGGATGTCATGCTAGCCTCTGGAACAGACCAGAATCAGCATGAAGCCGGGGCTTCTGTCCTTTGCCCTCCAAGAGAGAGATTCAGGTGTATAAAACTTCACACGTGAAACTAGATTCCCGGAGAAAGCAGCAGAGGGGGAAGTTTATTATTTGTGGCAATGGTTCCACAATAACCTCCTGGTAAAACACTAAGTAATGACTGTCTGGACTCTATGCCAAACCTATCTTCAACTAGGAAATGGATGCATGATTTAAAACAAAAACAAAAAAACAATCATCTTAGTTTAAGCCCAATTCTGGGGGGTGGCTGGCTGGCTCTAAAAGGACATTTGTGGCATTAACAGAGAAAGAGCCACATGGAAGAGATTAAGAAGTGCCCAGCCTGCCTAATAGTGATTTAACAGCGGTGGGAGCAATATGTAAATAATGTTTAAGATTTACAAACTAAAAAAAGCAAAGGCTTTCTTCTCCTTAAACCAGTAGTGAGAGAACCTGGAAACTGGTTTGCAGTCTATTCCTTAGGGCTCATTACTTTCCATAACCAGAATGAGAAATCCATGAGAAAAGACTAAGCTAGTTTTCAGGCTTCTTTACTCGTGGCTAAAGAAAAGTAAGCTTTGCTTAAGTATTCCTCTTCTAGCTGTTAACCTGTTTTTAAAAGGAAGTTGGAAGCTGGTTTACAGATTCTTCCATGATTCTTTCACACTCTTAGTGTCAAAAAACAATGCAACTTTTCACAAATCAGCTGAATCTTGCAGTGGAGGCTTTTTAATTTAAAAAAAATTCAGTCCAAATAGGCACATCAGTATATTCAGGGTGACTAGCTCTTGAATGGATCCCATGAAATGAGCTGTAGCTCACAAAAGCTTATGCTCAAATAAATGTGTTAGTCTCTAAGGTGCCACAAGTACTCCTTTTCTTTTTGCGAATACAGACTAACACTGCTGCTACTCTGAAACCTAGCTCTTGTATTGAGAGCTTTAATGGATTCCCTTTTCCTTTGACCACCACAAAGTAAGATTAATATCTTAACTTCTCCTCTATTAACATAGTTTACACAACATATCTGAAAGGAAGAAAAAAAAAAAACCCCAACGTACCTTTAAAGTTGAGTTCATATTCATGTCTCCCAGCTTTGAACTGCAACGTTGGAAGTTCTTTTGCTAGATAAGCGTGCTCCAGGTCACTGCTGTATACTGTGGAAGCATCATGATCATCATCCTGTCAGGTGAGAACCAAAAGAAGAAAGATTTTTCTTAATCTTCTCAAAATGAGAAAGTATAAGTATCTGTTCTGTGGCGGCTGTGGTCTTACAGGCCTGTGTGCTACTGCCCTTTAAAATAAGGGCCATCCACCACCAGGTAGACAGAGAAACCTTCCCCAACTCCCAAGATGGAGATGGGAATGGGGAGCGGGAGAGTGCGCTGCTTAATCTGGAATGTCAAGAAACACTGAAGGAAAGAGAAGGTTACATTTCAAGCAATGAAAACTGGTGGAAATACCTGGCACCTATTTCAGACAATGCACTGAACAGACGTCAGTCAGTAATGACTTCGTCGCTTCTGACTGCTCTGTATCTGGGCCATTGAACCTAAAAGTTAAAGTCTCCATATCCCATTACTAATCCTCTGAGCCCAAATATGATCAACAGACTATTAAAATAAAAAAGACAGCCCATATAGCTTCCAACAGTTTCCACAGATTTAATGCAATCGGGTTGGGGAGCTGCCTTTCATCCACACACTTACTTCTGTTCCATATTCACGCCACACACCATATTCGTCCTTCCAGTACCAGAGCCAATCTGTTGTAAGAATGAAGTGAGGGGGTTTGGTCACGGATGATGCTGTGGAGAGGCGCCTAACTTTGGCAGAGCCACAGGTCATATTTTGAAAATATATATACTGCAAGCCACTGTATGAAAACCTGTGTGAGAGGGCCAAAGGGTTTAAAAAAAAAAGAAAAAGTTAGCATCAGTCAGTTGAGCCTACTTGTAACTTCTGAGTCATAGATCCATAAAAATAATGCAAAATATTATGCCCAGTGTCAAAGTAATGTAAGTGCCCCCAAGGGTGAAGCGTAAAGTTATGATTCCTACAACAATCACTATTCACCCCTTACACTGCCCATACATGTGTATTATTTTGTATTGTATATGGTGCCAAAGTTTAAGACACAATATTGTAAATCTATATGAAATCATATCTTATAGAGATCAGAGTCATGATATAGTGGTTCTTGAGTCAGACATAAAATGTGCACGTGTAAACGTCACATACACTTCTCTAATTCCTTATATTCTGACCTGGAACACCTCTTGTCTTTTGATCCCCCTAAAGCAGGAACAGAAGACTGTGGATACTGCAGTGATTTTGTGATATGAATTAATGGATAAGACCCTCAAAACTCATTTTCACTTATAGCTTAAGTCAGGCTTTGAATAGGCTTTGATCCAACATAAGCATGGGCTAATCAACAGATACGTTCATCAGCTGCTCCAATCCTCTCGTTATTATTTCCAGTGCATAGTGGCCACTAGCCGCAGACATGCAACTTGGGAAACAGAACTTCAACAGTTTCTTCCAAAAGTTCATGATCACTACAGATGCAAGAGACTCTCTTGGCTGTTAGCAGCAGCAGCACTGCTGTTCTTTTTTCAGGCCATGAGACATTAGAAGCCGAGACCAGGTGGAATGTGAGACCTTTTTAAGTAAGTGGTCCATATACATATTCCACTACATTATACCATATATTGGCATGAGTTGGGGATCTAAAAGGTTAACCGGTTAGCATTAGGCTTACTGTTAACTGACCGTAACCATTAACTCCCAGCCCTAGCCACCCCACGCCAGCCGGAGCGACCTCAGCCCCGGCCGCCCCGCGCCAACTGGAGGGACCCCAGCCCCGGCTGCCCTGCGCTGGCCGGAGGGACCTTGGTTAACCATTTAACTTTTTAAATGATATTTACATCCCTAGTATGAGTCTCCTCCAATATCTTCTTTGCACTACCATAGCAATTCCAAAGCTTTCTGAAGTTATTCCCACCTTTGCAATTGCTACTTATGCCCTTCAGCTGTCTCTCTCTCTCTCTCTCTCAGCTCTAATCCTCCCACATCTCCTACCTGCAAGGACTCCTTGCCGGAATGAGAGAAGAGTCATGCACTACCTCAATATGATTCAATGGTAAAGGAGAAGCACTCTGTCATAAAGGCAGGGATGAATCAGGACAACAGCTAGTCAAAACAGGACAAATTTTCAAGAATATTTTAGTCTAAATTATTTTCTTCAAAAGTTTTCCCACCATCTCCATTGTAAATAATCCCTTTTTGCAATAGTGCAGAACAACAAACAAGTGAGCTAGCCACTCAGGTCTACAGCATAACCCATAAACGCCCAAGATGGATCCCAGGCTACAACAAACAACCAGGGGGTTAGATCCGTCAGCTGGTGTAAATCAGCTAAATCCCATTGATTCACTAAATAAAATGAAGCAGTTTAGGTATCGGCTTTAATGGAGCTGTGTCAATTTATGCCAGCTAAGGATCTAGATCAGTATTTCACTTTCAGAAGGAAAGCCATAAACATTAGTAAATTACTAACAGTTTATACCTGTTATTACTGGGGTCACAATATGCCTTTTCAATTTTCTCCATATCCTTCAAGTCCTTCCACAGGGCACCTTCCAAGATCTGCCATCTATATGGCAAATGAAAATGAACTCTGATACACTTATCTAAAAAAAGGTAAAAATGAAATGAAGCTGTATTAGTTCTATGGCCTAACACAAGATGATTTTTCTGGGTATGTGTATTGGAATCTAATGCTTGTGAAGGTTCCAGGTACACAGCACTAGAAAGCGTCCACCTACTGAACAGGTACAGCACAGACATCTCAATGCAAGTTTCCATACACTGGCCAACAAAAGTGATTCAGTTGTGACCAGGAGGGACCCCCTGCTATAGTCCCACCGCATTCTTTGCTTGTGTTGAAAAGCTACTATTAAGGATGGAATTGTGGTGACGGTGATGGGTGTGTGTTTGCTTTAAATCTATAAGGTCATGTGTTACTATGAACTAAAATCCCCACAATGGATTAAATAAATATTTTTTCCAACCAAATAGATTACACTGGTGACCTTGTTAACAATGACAATGAGAGTGGGAGACCCAGTTAGATTCCCGGAGTTAATATCTGTCGCTCCCCAAGCTGATGCTGTTCGAACAGTCCAGTCCTCTTTACCACTGTGATGCTGGCAGACCAGGTGCCAGCTCCTGCCAAAGCCACTAACTCTCAACTGAACACCAACAAATACCATGCTGGAACCTGTGTGTTAATATTCTTAAAATAGGTATTAGATTTATAAAAATGTGTTTAGTGTTTAGATTTTATGAAATGCTTGTATGTATTAATGTCACTGACAACATCTGCACCCCATGTTATAAGGTGATATTACAGAGGATTGCGATGCAAATACTTAATTGTGTAAGTCAGTCAGTTATCAAACAGAAAAGAAACATTAATTAATGTAAAATTCTGGCTTTCTATAGAAGGTATTAGAACCTGCCATCAAGAAGACCCACTGAAACCAAATGAGCCATTGTGAAACATCAGACAAAGACTCTGTTAATTGCATTCCTCCCCCCACCAAATGAAGAGGAGATCCAAGCGTGTACTCATCCCATCAGTTTGAACTCTGGGGGGGAGGAAGTAATAAAAGTCCCTAACAAGAAGAAACAGTATCTCTATGTTGTTTGGATTTTAGGAGGGCAAGATTTCTAAGCATAAGCAAGGGATCCCCAGCTGCTTAGCTTGGGGAAGCACTAAATGACATACAGAGCTTGAATATTACAAACAGCTTCTATCATCTTTTGGAACCTAAGATTGTAATCCATTTGTGTACTTATGTTTACCTGCTTTAACTTTGTAAATTACTCTCTTATTTCCTCTTCCTAGTTAATAAGTCTTTAGATAAATTATTATAGATTAGCTACAAGCGTCACTGGTTTGAGTTCTCTGATGAAACTGACCCTGGAGTAAGTGACTAGTCCTTTCGGACTGGGAGTAACCTGAATATTGTTTCAGAGTAGCAGCCGTGTTAGTCTGTATCCTCAAAGGGACCACCTATCACAAAGAAAAACTCACCTGGGTGGCAAGACAGATTGGAGTACCCAAGGAGACAGTCTGTGACTCTATGTTAACGCTGTTTTAGTGCCTGAGGAGTTCACACTTAATAATTGGTTGGTGAAATCTAAGTATAGAACTCACAACTAGTTTGTGGTTTGTGCCCTGCTTCTGCACAGTCTGCCCCAGACTGCACTCACATTCAAGCCATTGCAGGACAGCTACCACTGTCCCTCATGACAATATAGGCATTTTGTGACTGAGACAGGGCTCATACTAAGAAGTGTAGATATGCACAGCTACTGAGTTAACATAAAACTCCTCACCAGGAAGAGTAAAGACCAAAAAAAAGTTTGTATGCACAAAGTTCAAGCTGTTTTTCATTCTAGAGCAACAGGCAGAGGACCTTGAACAGCAGCTGAAGTCAAAGAAACCACACTGCACAAAATTATGAAAAGAGGCACCATCAGCAGAGAGGCAGCAGGCTGAGACCATGAGCAAGGAAAAGGATGAAAGGTGAAGGAGACATGCAACCACACACACACAGCAGCAACAGCTACTTCACCCTGACAAGCTGGAGGATGCTCAGAATGAGAGGAAGCTGAGGTCAGATTACAGTTCAAACAGCCTTAAAGAGACAAGGGGCATGTCTTCACTGGCAGCACTTTAACATGGCTGTGTAGTTGCAGCACCAGCCCTGGGAGAGAGCTCTCCCAGCACTATTAAAAAAACACCACCACCTCCATGAGAGGCGTAGCTCCCAGTGCTGGTGCACTGTCTACACTGGCACTTTACAGCACTCAGGGGGGATTTCACACCCCTGAGCAAGAAAGTTGCAGCACTGTAAAGTGCCAGTGTGTAGACAAGCTCAAGTACTGAAAGGGAGCAAGGCTATCCTAGTGTCTTAGGGACACAGATCTGATCAGTACAGTAATTCCTACATTCCATCTAATCTAGTATCCAGTCTCTGACAGTGCCAGTGCTTCAGAGGAAGGTGTAAGAACCCTGCAGTAGGCACATATGGGATAATATGCTTCATCCCCACATCACCACATTAGATATAGGAATGAGATATAATTAGAGACTGCATAAGCCCTGAAACTTGAGGTTTAATATCCCTACCAAAATGTATTAGCAATAATCATGACAACTCTGGATACTCTTGTTATCTGTATAAATGTCCAATCCCTTTTTGAATCTTGCTAAGCTCCTAGTCTCAATGACTTTCTGTAGCAACAGGTTTCATAGTGTAATTACACACTGTGGAAAAATACTTCTTTTATCAGTTTTGCCACTTTTTAATTTAATTAAAAATCTCTTTGTTCTTGTGTTATGCAACAGGAGAACACAAGCTCCCAATCTACCTTCTCTAGACCATAGTAACCCTAGTCTATATGGTTTGCTAATTTTATCTACTTTTATCATGTCACCTCTTTAAGAAAAGGAAATTCAATCTTTTCAGTCACTCTTCATGAGAGTTTTCCCATGCCCTTGATCATTCTTTTTGCCTTTTTCAGAACTCCCTTTGACTTTCCCGTATCTTTTTTTAAGATGGGATGGCCAGTACCATACCCAGTATTCCAGATGAGGCCACACAATTGATATGAAGCATTATAATGCTCCTGTGTTATTCTCCATTCCATCCTAACAGTGTTTGTTTTCTGATCGCAGCTGTGCATCAATCAGAGATCTACAGTGAGCTGTCTATAGTGACACCCAGGTTCCTACCCGGAGCTAATACAGTTAATTCAGAACCTTGAAAAGTATGCTAGTAGTTTAAAAGTTTTCCCTCCAATGTGCGTTAACTTTCATTTATCGACACTGAACTTTAATTGCCACCTCATCGTCCATTGACCTAGCTTAGTTAGGTCTTTCCGAAGTTCCTCAATCCCTCCTGGTCTTGACTAATCTAAGGCCATGTCTACACTACACAATTATGTCGACCTAACTTACGCCAGCATACAGCCACCACAGTTATTATATTGCTTGTGTTCGCGTGCACTTGGCTCCTTGTACTGGTGGTGCGCATCCACACTAGGAGCGCTTGTATTGATTGTACTGTCAGCGTGGGGCATTGTGGGATGGCTTCTGAAAGCCAACAACAGTCAACATAAGCAACAGTGTCTAAACTGACACTGTGTCAACCTAATTACACTAACCGTGGTTCTACGCCATTGGGGAGGTGTTACTAAATCGGCGTAGAGAGGCACTTATATCAGCGGGAGCCAAATTTAAGTGTAGACACTTCCACCCTTAGGTTGACGCATGGCAGCTTACATTGACCTAACCATGTAGTGTAGACCAGGCCTAAACAACTTCTGTCATATGCAAATTCTGCTACTTTGTTCCCTTTTCCAGAGCATTCATAAATATATTAAATTCTGTACCCAGTACATAGCCTTGAGGTATCTCAGTGTTAACCTTTTGCCAGGATGAAAGCTGACTATTTAATCATACTCTGTTTTCTAACTCCTAGCTAGTTTTTGATCCATGGCAATACTTTGCCTCTCACCCCATGACGATTTTGCTTCTTTAGTAGTGTTTTGTGAGGGACCTTGTCAAAGGCCTTTTGAACAGCTAAAAAAATTGCCAGCTACTGGATATAGGAGTAGTTTGACACATTCAAAGAATTCTATTAGATTAATGAGATACCATTTTCCTTTGCAGAAAACATATCATCATGTAATGATCCTCCAGGTGTTTGAGTCATCTATTTTAAAATTATCATTTCAACCAGTTAGCTGGGTACAGATGTAAGATTTATTGGCCTGGAATTCCACATATCACCCCTAGCATCTTCTCTGAAATACAGATACAACATTTGCTACCTTTCAATCTTCTGGAACAGTAGCTTTTTAAAAAATGAGACTATACTTCATACTTAAGGGCCTTCAGAACTCTTGGGTACATACTAGACAGGTCTGATTACTACTAAATCTAAAATCTACTATGTTAAGACTGTTGCCAACACCATCTGTGATAAAAAGTACTGTATGGTGTTTTCTGGTTACCAGAACAAGCAATACGACAAGAGAAAGGATACATGGCAGCAGGTTTTGGAACTGTCACATAGACTCCACATTGTAACAGTGACGTAAATGAAGGGAGAGTCAACAGAATCAAGGGCAACCTTAGGGATCTGGAAAGAGAATCAGTGTGGGTTTGCCCAAACTGATGTTCTGAGATTCTTTCTGTGTCAAGCATAAGTAAAGGGGGAAAAAAAGACCAATACTAGAAACCAAATGAGGGCTGCACAGATGGTAAAGGAAGAAGGGTCACGATTTCATGGAGCAGTGCTGTTTCAGCCTTTGTAGATGGAGGAAGAGACTAGCAACAATGGCCTTGTGGCAAAGTGTACAGCCTAGGGACGGTGGGGAGAAAGGAAAAAGGTCTTATTTGGAAGTGAAGACCACTTCCAGTCATTTTTACTGAGTAAAATCATTATACAGGATATACCATAGGACTATTTGGTGACTAATTAAAAACAAAACATAAAACCGACCCACACACATTCTAAGATAAAGGAAAAATTAATGCGACTTGCTAGTATCATGACGACTTACCTTGAAAGCTACAACTTTTCCTTATGTAGTACAAGCAGATCTCGTCTAATTCTTCATTACTATTTGTATTCAGGGATACCTGACTAAGACTGTCTCTTCTTGCTACAAAGGAAGAAACAGAGTTGTCATTTATAAATAGCTCTTGTATGCTTAGTTTCAAATAGCTCTTGTATGCTTAGTTTGCATGCCAAAAAATGCACTTATGTTTAGAGAAGACACGCATGAAGAGACTTTGTAACTACACGACTCTGATCCAATTCCAAGAAGACTGAAGGTGAAGCCTCCCCACAACAAAAATAGATTCAGGCACATAGTTACTACATATAACAAAAAGTCATAACATACTTACATTTTACAGCATAGATGGGGTTTAACTATGTTCCATAACAAAACTAAAGCCTTTGTCATTTTGTCCAAGCCATTAGTCCAATTACATAAGCCTGTTCTTTGTTTTGTAATATAGACAGTCCCTAATTTGGTCCAACTTACATTTTTAGATCCTGAGCATGTAAATGATACCTAACTTAGATTCCCTTACAGATGTAACTTAGATACCTTTACTCATCACTAAGGCTAAAATTCTTTCACGGAGGTCACGGATTCCGTGATTTTCCACGATCCCCTGACTTCTGCAACAGCTGGTGCAACTGACTTCAGGGCCACCTGTTCCGGTGGTCCACAGGGCCAGCCGCACCAGCTGCTGCTGGAGCGACCCAGGGCCACCTGCTCCAGCAGTCCCTGGGGCCAGCCGCTGCTCGGGAGGCCCCAAGGACTGCCGGAGCAGCAGCCGGTGCGGCTGGTCCCACGGACCGCCGAAGCAGTAGTCCAGGGGAGAGCCCAGAGCAGCAGGGCCCCAGAAGTAGAGATTTAGTCAGGGGTATTTTTGGTAAAAGTCATGAACAGGTCACGGACCATTAATTTTTATTTATTGCCTATAACTTAGCTTTCCCATCACCTCTGAATTTGACTTCTGGGTCTCTATTTAGTTTCTTGAATTCAGTTTTTAGGTGTATTGTAACAATACAATACAAGAACAGAATCAAACAGACAGTGAAATGAAGGAAGAGAGATGTTAAATGACTTGACCAAGGTTACACAGACAGTCAATGGCACATCTGGAAACAGAACCCAGAAAGCTTGCCTCCTAGTCCCCTTCTCCAGACTTAGTCAGTTCTTAGTCAGATCAGTTACAGAAAATCATGAATCAGACTTGCTTGGCTTACTAAGAAAAATATCTACATCACCCCAACCAGTGGAGTAACAGCCTTATTGTTTCAAAACACACAAGTTATGTGGGTATCCCAGACACCTATTCACCTTGCCACCTTTTAACACAGTCTACAATTTAGAACTGCCGTGGTTCCAAAGGTACACAAGAGAGCTGAGTGATCAGATGGCAGTTACACATTCTGTTTTTCTACTGTGCAGTCCTTTAATTAATTTAGCATAGTTTAAAAATGTAAGCTGAAAAGGAATAGAAAACATTAAAGCTATTAGAAGCAATTAGGACACTGCTTTCCATGGCTTCTCATGCTAGACAACCTAGATACGAGAAAGGTGGAGAAGTATATAAAATCTCACACACACACAAAAAGCCTGCCCTTCCCTTAATGTGTTCTCTCTCTGCTTAACCCACTTCCACCAGAACTATAATAAAGAATCCCTTTCTTCCCATTTCCAGTCCTACTCTTCTGTTCTATAGAAGTTTTTAATACCACACTCATCACCGCAGTATCTGAACGCTGACCATAAAGCATTAAGCAATGTGACTACACTTCTGTCACATGTTGTTTGTCCTCTCGTCCTCTCCCCAGAGAGAGAAGCACATGCAATGGAGTTTCTTGTTTTGGCACTGTGTGACTTTTTCTTTTTTGTTTAATATATACATATACCTGTGACTCTGTGTTTATGTTAGAGAAGGAAAGGTCAAAGAACTTCATCTTGTACTTGGAGTGGAAAGTGGTGAGGTTTGTGATGGTCCTTACTCCCTAGAGAAGGATTTGACAACGGGGATGTTTATAAAGAGAGAGAAGCAGGATTCTTCTCCAGATTGTCCTGGAGTCTCCAGGAATTCAAGATTATGTCATGTGATGAAACCTCCAGGAATACGTCCAACCAAATTGGCAACCCCTAATAAGAACTAGAGCTAAGTCTCAATTTCAGTTTCCCCTATCTAGCAGAGATCTGTGCTAATGCTAGGCTCTCTGTCACCTCCTTCCCTTATGTTTTAAAAAGAATAAGTGTTTTACCTTTGCATGGTGAAGAAGTGCCATTTTTGATGTCATACATGTTCCTGAAGATAGAAGGCAGTTTGGCAATCAGGTTCGGGCTCATTCCCCGCCTCTCCAGTTTTTCATAACACTCCAGATTTAAAATGTCATGTGATCGCTTGCAACTACTGCCAAATCTGCACTCTCCTTGCAAGTAGTACTGGCACATATGGAGTTTGGTGCAGATCTTCTTGAAGGTACAAGACCCATAGAGTCCATCACCTTTGTTATAATGCATGCATACCTGGGAAAGAGAAAAAACAACAACTCTAGTGCAAGTAGTATATTTTGGCCACTTTCTTGTTCATACACACTCAAAACAAAAACAAAAAGCCATGAAGAAATGTATAAGGGTTTTTCTGCACCACGGCTACTGTTTAGAACAGTGGGGCCCAACTTATTACACAGGAGGGCCATGTAAACTAAGTATAACCTTGTGTGGGCCAAACAGATTCTACATATTTTAATAAGATTTAAAGTCACCTGTATTGATTTATATTTTAAATTCAGCTTGTTTTGTATGTATTTAGATAAATAGACAATACCGTACATAGATACATTCTACACCCTTGTGTAAATGAAAATGATGTAAACATGATGACAAAATACTAATGAATTGGTCGTTAGTATATTGTGTTGAAGCAGGCCGCAGGCCTTATGAAATGCTCTGGTTGGGTACCCCTGGTTTAGAATGGGCTTTTGGGCAGACTCAAACATCTGCAACAAACACATTTAGGCCCACTTCGATGATGGCAAATTGAATTTTACTCTAACTCGTATACATTTGGCATGGTTGAGTTGTTCTTGCTGTAAGAACCTCAACTCTTTAGGGTGCTAATTTTGCTGTGCTTCATTTCTCATCTTTAGTGTTTTAAGAAGACAGGTTTTGAATTTAAATTTCCTTGTAAATTCTAGTCATGCAAGTTGAGACCATTTGAGTTTCTCTTTTGTTAATCCTTCTGAACAGGTAACACCCAGTACTACAGATTTATATTATGGATGATTAAATACTAAAGAACAGAAAGATTTATAGAAAGTCAATACAAAAAATCATTGTATAAATTACATTAGAACATTTTTAAAAGATACAAGAGCTATTAAATTAGCATGTCTAGTTTCTTGAAAGCCATTAGTCCTGTGTGTTTGGGATTTATTTTTTATTCTGAATGAACCTGGGTCTCATGAAAAGCTAGTTTCTACCATCTAGCTCTGCTAATGCACTTCAGTCTTAAATCATAACACTCCTGATATTCCAGACTCAATTTCCGATAAAGCTCTGTCAATACACTTCAATCTGATCTGCAATATCCATAAAAAAAAAAAAAAATTAGAACAGCAGGGGTGTTGCAGGTCAGTAATGAGGTACCACGCCTGAGCTATGAAGGAAATATGTAAAAAGCAAGACACTGATCCTGCAAATACTTCTGCACATGGTTGATTTTACTTCAGCAAAATTACTCTCAGTAATAAAGTTAACTATAATTACAAATGTTGCAGGATCAGGGCCTACATACCTCATCATCACAGTATTTGCCAATGCCATTATTCTTTCTTTTCATGACACTAATTGTAAAGGGAATAATATATTGCTCCAGTAGTACTCACCTCAGGTAAGAGCGAAGAATCATTCTGAAGCAGGAGCTGACGCAACTCATCATCATTTAAGTTTTGAAGCCCATGTATTTTTAGGACACGGAGGTTATGCTCTGACTGAAAGTTATGAACAAACTTGCATTCTTTCCTACAAGTTAAGAAAACCAGACATAAAGGAGGATACGTAACCAGATTACATGGTAGTTACACTCCAGGATGAAAAAGCAGGAATAATGGTTTATATTTCTAGCTCTCCTACCACAAATACACTACTAAACTTGAGCAGCATAAAATATTCACAATCAGTATATAAATGATTATTTGTATGATGCATTAGTCTTTGTGGATCTCCATGATTCTAAGTAGTCTGCCTATAAGGGGTCTTGTGAACTATGTAATCACATAATTGAAGATTACTTTTAAATTCCTGCATGTTTGTGCTTGTGTCCCCCACTTTTCCCCCATTTAAATCAAGCCTCTAATCCTCGCGGTCGCAAAGAAAGTCTTCACATTTGAACAGAGGTCTTGTCTATAGTAGACAATTTTACTGTGTTAGTAACATTTGTTCTTCCTTAATAGACTGAAATGCATTCTGCATACACAATCATATGCTGCAACCATCAGGGTCCTTAGGTAATGTTGCAGACAGATCTCGAATTCTCAGGGTTAAACAAAAAGTGAGCCTGAATCACTCTGGGGTAAATTATTTGTGAGCTAGTATATAGGAGCTGTAAGCACAAGCCTTTAAAAGTGACCTCCTACCAGAAGGGTGTGTGGAAAAAATGGAGCTGCTCTGTAATACTGTATGTTGACCTGGGTTATTGGGATGTTCACTGTATGAACACAGAGCCTCCCTTTTACACTAAGCAATAAGGAAAAGCAAGCAGGAAGGACACAATGGCTCATGATAAAAAAAAAAATCCTTAAATATTTACCAAGGGGTGACAAGAGACAGTGATCGAACTATTAGCAGTGAAATTTCTACCACCTGGCTCCAGCCAACTTACAGAACTGGCTTTAACATTCAAGGCCAGAGCCCAGGAACTGAGAAGGATTATGGCTATTTAAAAAGAAGACTCCCTCTCAAGAAGGGGAGGGGCGGGGAGAGGAGAGGAGAGGGAGGTTGCTTTCTTTCTTTCTTGAACAGCTAATTGAGACAGACCTGATGGAGTGTCTGAAGAAACTAGGCTGATTTAAGCCACCATCATCCATAGGCCTATAGGTAAGACAGACATGGGTGTAGACTGTTTTAAAATCTTTTTCTCTCTCATGATTTGTTCCTACTGCTAATATAAATGATACTTTGCTTTTAAGATGGCAGTGTGGTCACTATACACACACCAATTGAGTGGTCGCAGACTTCCAAGGGGAAGAAACACAGGGGCCAGGGCCGTCCTCACCCGTACGCAGCTGCGTAGGGCACCAGGAAATTTGGGGCACCACTGATACACAGGATACTGCAGCCAGGGACCGGACTAGGAGTGAGAGAACTGCAAAATTCCACCCCACGAGCGGTAAAGGCATGAGGCCGGACACCTGAGGTAGATGCACTCACAGACACAGAGGGGCCAGAAGTACAGCTAGCACTGCAATTGCCATAGGGGAAGTATAATGAGCAGAGTTTCCAGCTCCACAGCTTCCTTAGCCATAAGCCATTTGCAAATGGGGGTGCCATTCTGACCACAGTCTAACTCATCAGAGACAAATTTAAGGATGGGTGCATATGACTGAGAGGAGGTCTTCTCCCCCCAAACTTAATCAACTCTCATACCCTTCCCACACATCTTGTCCCCTTATAACCTTACTCTCTCTAGGGCCCTACCTAGAGTCCTAAATCACTTCTTCCCTCTCCTCAACATGTAGGAAAATGGGCAACAATTTAGGCTGAACACAACTGAGAAGAATAGACGGAAAGGGGGGAGAGAGGCACACCTCTTCAAAGGGGTATAAGATATCAGGTCTCTGCAAGAACACACATGTAGAGGAGGAATCATGCTTATTTTAAAAACTGGAGCATTCACACATAGCTTAAAGTTAAAATTACTATAGTTTTTCCATTGTTATACCAATAAAATAAAAACCAGCAGGATCTTATTAAAGAGGAAAAGGCAAAATACCACATTTATTGTGAATACAGAAAGAATCATAGTAAGCAGTTAGTTATAGCTATAACATTCCATTCAATCTCATATTTATTCACACATTCATTCATATAAACACACGCGCACACACAGGTTCTGCAAGGTTGTTATCATAGTTACCAGCCTCAGAGTTGCTCATGCCAAGCCACTGGCCAGGTGGCCTGGACATGAGGAGGGAGCAGGGCCTTGTCAGATGCTCATCTGATGCTCCTGGAAGTTGGTTTGCAGAATCAGACCCCCAAAGTTCTCACTTTCTAGAGTTCATTTTTATAGGAATTTCTTCCTATGCCAGTCTATGGGAATTGCTTCATTATGCTGTTGCTGCATCAATCAGCAGATAGCACATTCCTGACAGCTCCATGCTGCTAGATGTTATCTTGTTCTTTGGTTCTCCCATTCTTGAGGCTGTTGGGTGGATTCCAGTCTGCCCTCCAGGGGTCCTCTGGTTATTTCCACTTGACGCCTTCTTCAGCCGATGGACACTGGATTCTTAGGCTGGCACCTCCCTGATCATTCCTTTATTATCCACACCAAGCATCCATCCACATACATCCTCTATCTCTATTTTAATCACAATTCTTAATACAACAAAAGGGCGGGTAGTCTCTGGGTGCTGTTTCTGTTGTTACAGAGTATTGCTTTGAGTCCCACAGTATTCTTGTCAGCAAGTTAAAGAAGTATGGGCTGGATGGAAGCACTACAAGGTGGGTAGAAAGCTGGCTAGATTGTCGGGCTCAACGGGTAGTGATCAATGGCTCCATGTCTAGTTGGCAGCCGGTATCTAGCGGAGTGCCCCAAGGGTCGGTCCTGGGGCCAGTTTTGTTCAATATCTTCATTAATGATCTGGAGGATGGTGTGGATTGCACCCTCAGCAAGTTTGCGGATGACACTAAACTGGGAGGAGTGGTAGATACGCTGGAGGGTAGGGATAGGATACAGAGGGACCCTAGACAAATTGGAGGATTGGGCCAAAAGAAATCTGATGAGGTTCAACAAGGACAAGCGCAGAGTCCTGCACTTAGGACGGAAGAATCCAATGCACTGCTACAGACTAGGGACCGAATGGCTAGGCAGCAGTTCTGCAGAGAAGGACCTAAGGGTGACAGTGGATGAGAAGCTGGATATGAGTCAACAGTGTGCCCTTGTTGCCAAGAAGGCCAATGGCATTTTGGGGTGTATAAGTAGGGGCACTGCCAGCAGATCGAGGGACGTGATCGTTCCCCTCTATTCGACATTGGTGAGGCCTCATCTGGAGTACCGTGTCCAGTTTTGGGCTCCACACTACAAGAAGGATGTGGAGAAATTGGAGAGAGTCCAGCGAAGGGCAACAAAAATGATTAAGGGACTGGAACACATGAGTTATGAGGAGAGGGTCAGGGAACTGGGATTGTTTAGTCCACGGAAGAGAAGAATGACGGGGGATTTAATAGCTGCTTTTAACTACCTGAAAGGTGGATCCAAAGAGGATGGATCTAGACTATTCTCAGTGATAGCAGATGGCAGGACAAGGAGTAATGGTCTCAAGTTGCAGTGGGGGAGGTTTAGGTTGGATATTAGGAAAAACTTTTTCATTAGGAGGGTGGTGAAACACTGGAATGCATTACCTAGGGAGGTGGTGGAATCCCCTTCCTTAGAAGTTTTTAAGGTCAGGCTTGACAAAGCCCTGGCTGGGATGATTTAATTGGGATTGGTCCTGCTCTGGGCAGGGGGTTGGACTGGATGGCCTCCAGAGGTCCCTTCCAACTCTGTTATTCTGATTCTATGAGTCTCTCTCTGTGTGAATTGCTTTGAGAACAGACTCTGTCTTAGAATGTACTAACGCAATTAACAGCTTGCAAGTTTCACACATAGAGGGAGAGAAACAGTACCAAAAACCAAGAGACCTCTTAATTAGTAATACCTTGGAATTTAAACTATGGGGAATCAAACTCATTTATGATTTTAATACAGAACTTCTTTAATATGATCCAACACCATCTAGCAAACAAGGAAATAAATGTTTAAGTCATTCATTCCATCTACACTTTATTCGCTATTTAATCAACTCAACTCCTGCCTTTCCTCGGTTCTTTCACTCTCATCCTAATTAACTAATAAGGGTAACCTTACCTCCAGCTATAATTACATACACACACTTCTATAGTTTCTACAAAAAATTAATATCAAATTTAGAACAAGCACAAAAATACAGCCATTAACATAACTTTTTCAAACATTATAAAAAAAAAACCACAGTGCAACCATCATTCACAGTTGAACACTAACCCTCACTTGCACATGCCCCTATAAAAACAGATACAAGGTGATCTACAAAAGCCACATCTATCCTAATTAGACCAATACACATGGCCAGAATTCAAAGGCATCTCCTGGTTGCTCAGGAGGAGGGTGGATACATAGTAGGCTGTGGATGGTGGAAGGAGATATCTGTTGTTGAAAAGGAATGAATGAGTTGAGTGAATAATTTAACTGTTTACATCTTTGGGCATGTCTACACTGGCAAAGTTGCAGTGCCACTCAGAGAGCGCAGAAGGAAGATTGCTGTTGTGTGTTCACACGGTCAGCTGCCTGTGCAATAGCATGTTCACACTTGTGGCACTTGCAGCGCTATTTGGAGCGGTGCACTCTGGGCAACTATCCCACAGAGCACCTCTTTCTCTTTTGCCGCTAAGACTTGTGGGAAGGCGGAGGGGGTCACAGGGCATCCTGGGTCAAGTCCCAATACCCCATGATGCATTGCTTCATGTCCCAGGAATCCCTGTGCTTCCGTCCGCATTTGGCACCATCTTTCAACGGTTTGTGTACTGTGCGCCCTGCCTCTTTCAGGCTGCAGGAATGGATCCCAAACTTATGACCAGTATGCTGCTCGCTCTGACCAACACCTCACAAGTGGCAGTGGAGTTATTCCTTAAACTACAAAGGCAAGAAGAGCGTGACATTGATCTTGCCACATGAAGTAGCTACGACATGAGATTGCTTGTGGCATTCACAGAGATGCTGACCACAGTGGAACACCGCTTTTGGGCTCAGGAAACAAGCACTGAGTGGTGGGATCACATTGTGATGCACGTATGGGATGATGAGCAGTGGCTACAGAACTTTCGCATGAGGAAAGCCACATTCATAAGACTCTGTGATGAGCTCGCCCCAGCCCTGCACATGAGAACGAGAGCTGCCCTGTCGCTGGAGAAACGTGTGGCAATTGCACTGTGGAAGCCGGCTACTCCAGACTGCTACTGATCAGTCGCTAACCAGTTTGGAGTGGGAAAGTCGACTGTTGGAGTCATGTTGATGGAAGTGTGCAGGACCATTAATTGCATCCTGCTCCGAAAGACCATGACTCTGGGCAACATACCTGACGTGGATAGCTTTGTACAAATGGGCTTCCCTAACTGCGGAGGGGTGATAGATGGCATGCACATTCCAATTCTGACACCAGATCACCTAGCCACAAAATACATTAATCGCAAGGGGTATTTCTCAATGGTTCTCCAGGTGCTTGTGGATCACCATGGGCGTTTCATGGACATTAACGCAGGCTGGTCTGGAAAGGTGCATGACATACGCATCTTTTGGAACACAGGCCTGTTCAAGAAGCTGCAAGCAGGAACTTTGGCCGTTTAAATCCCACTGGTGATGCCTGTATGGGAAGCTGGACATGGCTGATGACAATATTCCTATGCTTATAGCCGCATGCTGTATGCGCCATAATATTTGTGAAGGAAAGGGTGAAAGCCTCCCTCAGGGCTGGACCACAGAGGCTCAGAGCCTGGAAGCTGAGTTTGAACAGTCAGAGACCAGGGCTATTAGAGGGGCATAGCATGGGGCCATAAGGATCAGGGATGCCTTGAGGCAGCAATTTGAAGCTGAAAGCCATTAATATTTGCTGCTATACTCTGGATTGCAGTGCTTGTAATGCTAGGAGATGACTGGTACACATGATTCAATACGGGGGTTTAACATAATTGTATGTTGCTTTGCAGTGCTCTTTTTGCTTTCACTTAATAGAATAAAGATTGCTTTCAAACCAACACAATTCTTTTATTAAAAGACAACAAACAGAGGAGAGAGTCAAACGACAAAAATACAGTAGCAGGGAGGGGGAAGGGAAGGTCTCCAGAGGAGAAGGGGTCCCAGGATGATTACAGATTTGTGTATGTTCAGGGATCAGACCTAACCTTCTCCTTTGGAGTACAGTGCAGGGGGTGCTGTACTTCAACAGGGCCAAACTGCAGAGGGATGGGTGTTGAGTGCAGTGGGTAGTGGAAGTCCACACTGCGGGACTGTGAGGAGGGAGGCGTGAAATGCTGCAGGTAGAGAGTGGAGCCAGGAGGTTGATAGTGTGTTGGTGGTGGGTGTGGGAGGGAAAGAGTTTTGTGACAGCGGCTACAGGGGAGGGTGGGCTCAGAGCTGCTCGGTTTGAAAAGCTTGTATCGCCTGGAACGTGTCCACTGGGTGCTCCATAACATTTAAGAGCCGCTCCATGGCTTCTTTCTGGTGTGCTGCGTTCTCCTTTCGGTCCCCCTTCTCACTGTCCCGCCACTCCTTCAATTCCTGTTTTTCGGCGGCGGAGTGCATCATAACCTCATGGAGAAAATCCTCCTTAGTTCTTCCTGGCCGCTTTCTAATTCTGCACAGCCGTTCTGCCGCCAATAAGGGAGGTTGGGCTCCCAAGGTTCTCTCTGTGAAGTTTAAATGCAACATTTTACAGAAACAGTACTGTTTGCAACATTGACTCAGTGCTTTAAAACACAGCCAGTACTCACGCAGCTGTCACTAAGTGGCTGACCCCAGGCAAGCACACATGAGCCACAAGGCCCCCCAAAATGGTGCGTAGCCGCAGGAGCAGGGTAAATCACTCTTCCGGGACCCTGCTGTACACTGGGCACGTGGCTCTTGGGGAAAGCCAGCACTGTAGGGGGGCCTGATGATCACATCCTGTGGAAAGTGTGGGGACAGGAATGATTATTATGGAAGATATCTCGCTGCTGAGGGTGAGCAGGGAATCAAGGGAGGGTCTTCTCCAAGCCTGCAGCTTCCGCCCTGGCCCCTATGCAGCTCACCTGTGTGCAGCAATGCCTCCCCTCCCCCGTGATGGCACAGTGGCATGGGCAAGTTACCGTTAATGGGGCAAGAAACAAAGCAGCTCTGCTGAAGAACCTGCAGCAGCAGATTGCCCAGTATCTCCATGAGCGTTTCCTGGAGATCTCTAAGGGAGATTCTCATGAAGTGAGGGAGTCTATCAACAGCCTGTTCCGCAGCTCAGACTAGGCATGCAGTGGGAGACAAGCCTGCTTTCTGTAACCCTCCTGCCCCCACAAAATCAGATCCACTTACCAAGGGCCTCCTTTCCTGTTTGTGCTTCGCCAAGATCCAACTGCTGTGACTTGTTAGGCTCCTCCAGGGTAGAAAAGAGCTGCTGGCTGCATGCATCTCTGGCCTCCGAGCCATCCCGAGCCTCTGGGTCCCGCTCCCCCTCTTCGTCCAAGATTTCCTCCTCCTGGCTCGGTCCACTCTCGACTGGTACACGAGCCAACGAAATATTCACTGTGGCCTTCACAGTGGAGGTGGGGTTGCCACAGAGTCTCACGTCCAGCTCTTTGCAGAATCGGCAGCTCGTGGGTGCAGCACCGGAGTAATGGTTTGCCTCCCGTGTCTTGTGCTAGGCGTTCCGCAGCTCCTTCACTTTTACCCTGCGCTGCAATGTGTCCTGGTCATGGCCTCTTTCTATCATGCATCGTGAAATCTGTTCGCAGGCATCATAATTCCTACTGCTTGAGCGCAGCCAGGACTGCACAGCCTCCTCTCCCCAAATGCCAATGAGGTCCAGCAGCTCAACATTGCTCCAAGCGGGGAATCGCCTGGTGCGTGTAGCAGGCGTGGCCACCTGGAATGATGCGCTGAGACCACTACATGCATCATCGAGCAAACAGGAAGGAATGTACAGGGTGGGGCTCACGGTTGGTCACCTGAGGGCAGGGCAGTAGACTTTAAACTGATGACCCGAGAGAGAGGTGGGAACAGGCATTGTGGGACACCTCCCGGAGGCCAATCGCAGCGCTGTAATCGCCACTGTGTCTACACTGGCACCACAACACTGCAGCCCCAGCGCACAAAGCTGTACGTCTCTGGTTTTTTAGAGCGATACAACTGCACAGTTTCTGTGCACTAGGTGGCTTGGCAGTGCGTACACCTTGGGAGTTACAGCGCAGAAAGCTGCTTTACTGCACAGAAACTTGCTGGTGTAGACAGGGCCTAAGTCTGAGAATCTCCTCAGAGCATCACAGCTAAATACAAGGTGGAACAGATTGTTTTTAGCATAAGTAGTTAACAGATATTTCAAGGCACCATTCAAGGTGAAGTGGCCCATTAACACCCCTCCAGTTATAGGAAGGAAAAGGACAGAAGGGGGCAAAATGGCAGCTGGGGATGAGGGGGTTAGTGGGTTACAGATTGTTGTAATAAGCCATAAATCCACTTTCTCTATTCAGAACAACAGATGCAAACCCTGCAGACAGACACACTACTATGATGATCAGTGCCCCCCACGACACACCTTTCAAGATGCACGGGTTCCACACATGCCTATCACAACATATGGTGTACCTCATCCAGTGCACTAAATGCTCTAACTAATGGCACGTCTTTCACATGGAAGAAAAAAACACATATCCCAGAAGAAAAATAGCAAAGATTTCCTCATACCATGGAACAATCTATCCCCCAGTGAGTAACAATAATCAATTCCTGGTTTTCTAAACTTTTGAAAGTCAAGCCCCATAATCAGAAAAACAAAACCAGTTGCACACCCCCTTGCACTCTTCCCTTTGAGGTGTAAAGCCCCCCGCCCCCATCTTCATGTCCACATCTTGCACTGAAATATATCAAGTGGGAAGGGGAGACGAAATGAACACCAACTCCTGAGCAGACACTGGGTGTGCAGTCCTGACCCAGCAGCCCTGAGGGGCTTTCCCACAAAAGAGGGGGCACCCCCTTGAACAGTTTGGGTGGCACCCACTGACAACGGAAGTGGTGGGCCCAGCCTAGGCAGGGGGCCCATCCCCCAGGAGAGGGGTGTGGGGGAATGGCCAGAGGGGGTGGATCCAGGCTCCCCCAGGAGCGGGGAATGGCCAAAGGGGGGTCCCCAGAACCCCGGGGGTGACCCCGGCTCACCTGGTGCGCTGGTAGCGGCAGTTGCCGTACAGGAAGTACCGGCAGATGTGGAGCTGGCCGCACTGGCCCCCGCAGCCGGGTCCCGGCCCGCCGTGCTCCGGGCACAGCCGCACCGCGCTCGTGGCCACCACCACCCGCTGCTCCTGGGGCGGGCCGCCGGGCGAGCCGGGCCCCGGCCGGGTCACCAGCGTGAACCGCTTCGGCTCCGCCAGCAACAGGCTGTCCAGGCTGGGACTCAGGGCCGGGAGCCGCCGCGACAGCTCGCCCTGCTCCAGGGAGCCGCCGGCGGAGCAGAGCGCCTGCAGCGCCTGGCTGGGCAGCGCGGGGCGGGCCATCCCGGGCAGCTGCGAACCCCGCGCCCCGCCGCCCCCTGGTGCGGCTCCGCCGGGAGGCCCCGCCGAACCCCCCGGCCCCCTGGTGCGGCTCCGCCGGGAGGCCCCGCCGAACCCCACGGCCCCCTGGTGCGGCTCCGCCGGGAGGACTCCGAACGCTTGGTGCGGCCCCGCCGGGAAGCCCTCTCCCCGACCACTTAGTGCAGCTCCGCCCCGGCGCACCCTGCAGCCTCTTTGCCTATTTATTGTTGTGAACCTCCCGCAGAGAAACGAAACTGAAAGCGGCTCTTCGCGCAGCTACCCTACCCGCCCCGCCCCCCCGGGAGCCCGAGCCGCCCCCGGCCTGAGGGCGTCCCCATGTAGCACCCGTGACCCGGCACCGCTGTATTAGCTGCCGCCGCGGGTCCGGGAGGCGGAGTCGCCCCTCCAGGAAGTTCCGCTGCAGATCAGCGCGGTGGCCAATGCACGGACCTGCCTGCCCTCCCGGGCCGCTGCAGCCGGGGGGTGGCGAGCACACTGCGCCGTAAACAGCATCTTGACGCCTTGGCCTCAGGCTCCCTCAGCGGCCCGCGCTAAATCCGCTGCTGCCACTGACTTTGCCCTCTACACTGGTATCACACCAGCGCTGCTGATGCTGCTTCTCCAGCCTCACCCATCCCTCGCGGCCTGGCTCCCTTTCCGCCCCCCCAAGCTGGGGCGTGCCTACAAACCCAGCAGAGATGCTAACTAGAGCCATGTCGTGCACACAGCCCTCGATGTTTAGCTCTTCTTCAGGAAGTTTACAGCAGCTCTCAAAGATTAGCCACCTTTAAATGGAGTAAGTCGTGTCATTAGCATGTACCCAGGTACAAAGAGTTTGTCAGGTTTTTCCTGGTGGTGAGGTTGAAACCCAGGTCACCTAAATTACATGATTGCCCCACCCACAGGACAGGCTTCTGTGTGTCAAGTTTTTTACATCACAGCCCCTCTCTGTCCCTCAGTTTCCCCTATCTGTAAAAGGGGACACTTCCCTCCTTTGTACAGCTCCTTGTGATCTACTGATGAAAACTGCTATATAAGAGCTAAGATTTATTACTTGTTAGTCCAGGGGTGGGCAAACTTTTTGGCTGGAGGGCCACATCTGGGTGGGGAAATTGCATGCAGGGCCAGGGCAGGGGGTTGGGGTGCAGGAGGGAGTGTGGTGTGCAGGAAGGGGCTCAGGGCAAGGGGTTGAGGCAGAGGAGGGGTGTGGTGTACAGGAGGGGGTTCAGGGAGGGGTGTGGAATGCGGGAGAGGGCTCAGGGCCGGGGGTTGGTGTGCAGGAGGGGTGCAAGGTGCAGCAGGGGGCTCAGGGCAGGAGGTTGGGGTGCAGGGGGTTGCAACTGGGGCTCAGGGCAGGGAGTTGGGGTGCAGGAGGGGTGCAGCAGGGAGCTCAAGGGGGTGGGGTGCAGGGTGTGGCAGGAGGGGTTCGGGCTCCAGCCCAGTGCCACTTACCTGGAGCAGCTCTGGGGTGGCAGCGGCGCGCACCAAGCCCAGGGCAAACAGGCAGGAAACCTGCCCTGGCCCCACGCCGCTCCCGGAAGTGGCCGGCACCATGTTCCTGCTGCCCCTGGGAGAGAGGGGGCAGAGGGCTCCGCTCGCTGCCCTTGCTGCGCCTCCAGGTACTCCCCAAAGCTCCCATTGGCCGCAGTTCCCCATTCCTGGCCAATGGGAGCTGCGGGGGGTGGTTCCTGGAGGCGAATGCCGTGCACGGAGCCCTCTGCCCTGCCCCTCCATCTCCCCAGGGGCCACAGGGATGTCGTGCCGGCCGCTTCTGGGAGCGGCACGGGGCCTGCAGCGCCATGGGAGTGGCAATCCCGCGGGCTGGATCCAAAGTTCTGAGGGGCTGGATACGGCCCATGGGCCATAGTTTGCCTACCCCTGTGTTAGTCAATGCCGTTTCATTGCACTGCAATGTAAGCATGGCACAACATTGTGACACACATGGCTTGTAAACTCTTATTGGGGCAGAGATCACCTTTTTATTATGTGTGTGCACAGTGCGTAGAACAATGGGTCTCTGGTCTTTAATGGGGCTTCTAGGCCAGGGGTTCTCAAACTGGGGGTCGGGACCCCTCAGGCAGTTGCGAGGTTATTACATGAGGGGTCGCGAGCTGTCAGCCTCCATCCCAAACCCTGCTTTGCCTCCAGCATTTATAATAGTGTTAAATATATTAAAAAGTTGTTTTAATTTATAAGCGGGGGGGGGGGGGGGAGGGTCACTCAGAGGCTTGCCATGTGAAAGGGGTCACCGGTATAAAAGTTTGAGAAACACTGTTCTAGCACTACTGCAATACAAATAATATAAATGCATGGCAAAAAAAAAATCTTTGTTTATGAAAAATTAGGGTTTCCCAGTGACCGCTCATGTCCTTCCAGAATGTAGAGTTCAACAAAATTTCAGAAAACCAGGAAATGCAGAGTTAGGGTCAAGGTGGATATGATTTAAATCAAATCAAATCATGATTTAAATCACTAGCCAGGAAGACTCAGTTTAATCATGGATTTCTACATAAAAGTGCATTCTTGTCGGTTGTTATAACCTTAATACGTATTCTTCATAACTCAGAGATAGATGTAGGTTTCATTTTTAGAAGGTACACACTATACATTTTTAAGTGATTTATTTTGAAAACTTTTCAGACTAGTTTTACAGCTATATCAGAAAATGAATGATTGTTTGGTTATTTCATTTACCACAGGTAATTGAAGCAGATATTTATGAAGTCATTGGGAGGTGAACTATCTCCAATTCAACAGGTTAACCATTAATATTTGGAGGATTTTCTTGTCATGCTGTATTAGGAGGAGAACATCACCAAACAGACATTTAAATTGTTTTATTCAACTAAAACAACAGTGTTATGTATTCTGAATTTTTTTCTTCAACAGCAAACGTATAATATTTTAACAAAACAAGCATATGAATTTTTGAATTTAGTTAAACATTCAAGTTTTTTAAAATCAGGTTTGTTCTCATTAAAATTGTTTTAACTAAAATAGTTAAATGAAATTTTTTTTTAAAAAAAAACAAAAATTAAATTGACGGTGTCAGCCAGGTCAACATGAGAAACTTAAAATATTGGCTTCAGCAGCTAAACTCGGTCGTCTTCACCTTCAATTTCCTGTTTGTTCATAATCTGGAAAAGAAAAACAAGCTTTCCTGCTTTTTCAGGTCCCAAACGATTTCTCAATTTGGAATGAATTAGTCCAAAGGAAGAAAATATTCTTTCTACGCCGGCGGAAGAAGCTACTGCTGTTAAAAGTGAGATTATCCAAGTGCTTAAGTGACTTCCACCAGTTCACTGGTGTGACTTTCTTTAAAGCAGGGGTCTCGAAGTCCCGGCCCACGGGCCATCTGCGGCCCAAGAACCTCCCCACTGCAGCCCGCAGAGGAGAGATGCAGGCAGACACGCTGCCGGCAATGTCTGCTGGAGGCGCCGCCCCCCACAGCTCCCATTGGCTGGGGGAGAGGGACAGAGATACCATCACTAGTCACCAGGCAGAGTCAGCCATGGAGGCAACATCACTTTTTTCCACAGTGAATATAAACAAGTCAAAATACCGAACACAACTATCTGATGCCCACCTTGCTGCAATCCTGAAGGTTTCAACTGCTCAGTCACTGAGGCCAAACATCAACAAGCTGACAGAACTGAAGTGTTGCCAGGTAACTGGCAAACATTAAAAACTCTCTGGCAGGTGAAGAATTGTATAAAGTTTTATGACAGTTTTATTATTTCTAAGAAATTCCAAATAAAAAATACAATATAAACATTTTCTTTTCTGAACACCATCTTCAGTGACATTATTGGTCCTCTGGGAGGATTTGAGGCACTGGCCCTAAGGTAAATTGAGTTTGAGACCCCTGCTTTAAAGCATCATCAGCAAACATATATTTCTTGAATGGTTCACCCTTAGCTCTGAAGTTTATTATAGTTGGCATTATGGAGGGATGATTGCTGGATGTCCATGTCATAGCCAACTCCTTTTCTTCAGCAGTTGAGGTTTGATCCTGGTACCAAATATTGAGAATATTTGCAAGAAAATGAGCTGGAGACAGTGCTTGTCCCACTCATTTTTTAATGTTTCTAATTTAATTCTGTCATTGCATATTTCTCTTTTTAAGATCTCACTCAGTTCCTTCCAAATTTCAACAGCGTCAGCAATAAAACAGCTATTTCCCTGCATTTTGTTCAAGGCTACAGAAATAGGCTTCAGGGTACTCAGCATGTGTTCAACATTTCTCTTAAGCCCAGTGTTGAGAACTTTGGCTGTGACAGTGCCATCTATTTTTTCACAATTTTGTTCACAAACTTTCACCAGATTAGGCCAGTTCTTGATATAGTGCTCAAAACAGTCCACTACTGAGTTCCATCGCACATCGTGTGGGAGAGTTAGCTTGGTTCCTCCCACTTTTTTCAGAGCAGCTGCTGCAAAGTTGTTGTTACAGAAGTATTTTGCAATTTCAACAACATTAGCCTTTATTTCTGGACACTGAAGTCTTTGGCTAGGAGGTGCGTCAAATGAGCACCGCAACCATATGTTACTAGCTTGGGACTCTCTTCTAAATAATTTCTTCTCATCTTGGATTTTGCGTTTGCATTTGCAACATTGTCTGTGACCAAGCTGCATACTAGACATTTGAATTTTTTTTTCACAGTTTGTTATAGCTTTTACTGCTACTTCTTGTAAGTATTCTGCTGTGTGTGCATTTCCTGATTTATCTGTTGTTTCTGTAAGAAAAGCAATCCCTTCTTCTGTTGTCACACAAGCACATACAACAGGATCATTGTGGACGTTGCTCCACGCATCAAAACTCAGCTTAACAATTTTACCCTCTAGACCTTTTGCACACTGCTCAATTTCTCTTTCATACGCTTTATCCAGCAATTTGCCTGCGACATCTGCTCTGTTGGGTGGACTGCATCCTGGTCTTAATGACTGAACCATGTTAATGAAGTGTGGGTTCTCAATCATACGGAAAGGAGAGTTTGCTGCATAAACAAACTGGGCAATTTTTTCATCAATTACCTCTTTTAGTAATCTGCTGGTTCTTATCACAAACTTATCTATGGTTGTTTCTGGATGATGGAGATTTTTTTTTCTTTTTGCTACAGGTGATATACTGTGGCTATGTGACATACATGATGTGACTGAAATACTATCATTGGCAGATAACTCTGAAACTATAGAAAATGATGGTGTTCTTGAGGGTGGATAGTCTTCAGAATCCTGTATATTGAGGATGGATTCTCCTAAACAAAATAAGTCAATGCAGTTATTTAATTATTATTACCATACTGCTTATTTAGTATTACTCATTGCATTCACTGACACTCAGTACTACTTTAAAGTGAAATTGTAAAAGGAAGATCTGCCTATTTCAGCTATTTATTTTTTATCACAATTGCATCTAAAATGATAGTACCATAGAGTAACAACTATATATTTTGCTCAAACATGAGAATTCAGGAATAGTCTAGAAGGAAGACAGGCAGTTCTTAAGGAAGAAGTATGAAATAAAAAAGTTTACCAACCTGAAGATCCTGCATGTTCAGACGTGTTTCTTTCATCATCTTCAACGCAGCTTCCTCCTGAGAAGGAACACTTCTCATGATGTTGTTTCATTCAGGCAACCAGGCCTTGCATTTCTTTGTTGCACTGTTTGCATTTTGCACACATGCCTGTCTTACCCACAGGTAGGGGAACTTCATTAAAATATTCCCAAACTGGGTCCCATTTACAGCCTGCTGCCATTATAGGTTTTCCCTTCCAGTGAGAGAATGGTATGGTAGATGTCAAATCAATGAAGGCTACACTCAGAAAGACCTCAAGACTTCTGGAATTTGCTGCTCAAACAGTTTCACTTTGGTTTCCACTGCCGTCCCTCCCTTCTCACATTTATGTCCAGACTTCTTCTCCTTGTCCAGATCTGTTTCACTCCCAATAATCTTCTATTAATCGAACTTTTTGAAACTTTGCACTTTTAGAGAGAGGAAAGGGATTGACTGTGTACACAAATTTGCAGAGGGACAATAGCAGGGATGGCCAATCTGTGGCTTCGGAGTCACATGCGGCTCTTCAGAGGTTAATATGCGGCTCCTTGCATAGGCGCCAACTCTGGGGCTGGAGCTACGGGTGCCAACTTTCCAATGTGCTACAGGGTGCTCACTGCTCAACCCCTGGCTCTGCCCCAGGCCCCAGTCCCACTCCACTCCTTCCCCCAAAGCCCCTGCCCCTTCCCCTGAGTCTGCTGCGCCCTTGCTCCTCCTGGTTTTCTGAAGTCTGAGGTTTGCTGAACTCACCATTGTGGACGGACAAGAGCAGTCACTAGGGAACCTTAATTCTGTGTTAACTTTGGGGGGGATCCATCTAATTTTCTAGTTATTTTAACAGAAAGAAGGCTTGGTAAGAATTAGTGGTCACTGGTGCAGTTGTGAGCCAAGTGAACTAGTGATTCTGGCCCTATATTAGGTCCTGCTTTGAGCAGGGGGCTGGACTAGATGACCTCCTGAGGTCCCTTCCAACCCTGATATTCTGTTATTCTATTCTATGTTTCTATAGCTTTCTCCCTTCCTCCACTCAGTCCCACCAACCACTCCTGTTCATTCCAGGCCAGCCGGCCAACCCCTACCATGCTATTTTGTCCAGGCTTCCCTCCACCCCAAGCCCCCAGATCCTGGCTCGTCTAAGAAGGCACATGGAGAGGGATCAGACTCCCCTCAAGGGGCGGAGGGCCCCAGATCCTGGCATATACACACAGTAAGCCCAGGAGCAGGGCTGATGCACACTCAGGGACCCCCACATTCCAGCTCAAAAGTAGGGAGGTAAGGAGTGGGGCTCAGACCCCCCCAGCTCTTGGCACACTCAGAAGGGGAGAATGTGGAGCTGACAGGTGCTCCTGCCCCTACTCTCCCCGAGCACCTCTGCTGCCACTCACCCCCATGTGTCCCTCACCTGAGCCCCACAACCCCTCTTACCTCCTCTACCACCCAACCCTATTTATCCTTCTTCCCCTCAATCAGCCCCAAACCCCTCTTATCCCTATCCTTCCCTCCTCCACTCCCAAAAATGCCTCTCCCCTGCCAGCAAGCATTCACATATTTTTTATTTTTTTAACAAAAATACTTTGATTACATTCACCCAAAAATTTTAAAAAAGCAAAGCCCTGACAAAGACAGATTTTTAAGCAACATGCCATCCAATCTTCCCCAGATCTCTGCCCATGATAAGAGTCAGACTGAGGTTGGCTGGCTGGGTCAGGTTCAAAGGCTATTATTTAATCCCCTGGAGCTACAGCTGCTGTAAAACTTTGAAGGCTAACAATCATGTTAACTCTTCTGTTTACATATGCTCAGTATAATCCATTAGGTGCACAAATAAGCACATGAGGCACGTAAGGAACCTAACTGGAGAAGCAATTTTTAAAAAAAATGTTTTAATTTGATTTCCCCCAAAGGGCTGATTGATGGGTGACATGCACTCTGTGAGGATAACCCTCAAGTATTGGAGACCCTGGTGCGATGGTCTGAGCCCTGAGTTGACCTCTATCTGTGAGCAAAGAAAGGGTGCCAAAATCTCTCAACTTTTAGAAAAGCTGGATTTATTTTGAGGGCTGTATCTTGGGAACCCTCTGGTCTAATAGCCCCCAAATTGGCTCTCCAACAGAAACCTATGCCCCAGTGAGACACACCAAATTTCAAGGCAATCCAAGAAACCATGTAGATTTTAGAACACACAGAATATTAGAGCTTTAAACAGAAAGCTGGTCTTAACCTTAACTGTAGCAGAGCTCTTGCTCTGCTATAATAATTACACACACAAAAACGATGTTAAAAGAACACTATTAAGGTTACAAAGGAAGCACTCAGTATGCATCTTCCCCCCACAAAACACACATTTTGCACACATATGCTTTTTTCATCCCCAGGTTTTCCAGATGTAGCTACACCAGTGCAAATGTCAGGTGCAGATGCACGGTCCAGACATCAGATGAGATTTGTACCGTTGCGACTTACTTTAGTAAATTGCCAATGTTCATTGTACCAGTGTAATGTGTCTAGTTTAGGGCATTTCACTGGTGTAATTAAATCAATGTAGTTAAATCAGTGCAAATTTCCCTAATCTGGACCAGCACCTTGTCTCGTTGTGCTGTGAGAAAGTGCTGGTGGACAGATCTCCACAACACCAAAACACTGCCATTTTTTATTAAAACTGGCACCCTTGTCAGAAAACTCAGCATAAAAATCAGGGTTTGAATGAATACTGAAACTGAATTGTCATCTTACCACAACAGGTGGTCCCAGGAGCATGTTTGTACTGCAGCTGAGGAAAGTTTGTACTGCAGCTGTGGGTGCTGACCCTGCTCTCGGGCATCTCTAGGAGCAGAGCTGTCAATCTGGCACTCTTCACAGGCACTAAAATTAAATCACAAAATAAACCAACATTAATACAGCTTTGCATAGAGAAGATTTCTAGTTTTCAGAGTTGCACTTAAATGGAAACAGCCTTTTTTTTCTCCCCGTATACTCATACGAAAAGTAAACCAGAGTATGTTCCTGTTATAATAAAATTGGTCACGTGAAGTTTTATTTGTTTGTTTAGCATCATGTTCCTCAGGAAGACAGATTTGATACAACTTCCCCAGCTATGAATTATCTATAAACAAAATTATATTTTTCTCTTCTTTAGGAGTATTTTGTATGAAAGGGAATGTAAGTTTCTTTTTGTTTACAAAATCAAATCTCTTCAGCATATAAGCTAGTTGAAGGAGGAAAAAAAGCAACTAACTCCTTCTCCCCAATTAAATCTCCCAATTAAAAATAAGGATACATACATGTTTCATTAAAGTTAATTGTGACATAATTACATTTGATTTATTACACCCATGATAAATTACCACTTTGTGAGCTGACCTTGCAGTGAGGTCCATTCAAGTACCCCCATGGATTTCTGTATAGATGGCAGTGGTCAATCCACGTGGAATTTATAACAGGATCAGGGCCTTAGTTACAGCAGTTTCAATCAGCAACTCTTTGCTAACATCTTATTCCAGAGCTGAAATGTGGCACCATAAAAATGATCTTTAAGATATTTTTTGGGTCTGAATCACTATATTCATATTTACGCATTACAAATAATAAACTTATGAATAGTGACATTAATTTTAATTGCAGAAACTTTATTACTTAATCTGTTTAATCTTCACTTGAGTTTATCCACCTTAAAAGTGTGACAACTAAATGGTTTTTCAGCTGATGTATTTATATGCATCTTTAAAGCACCCATCATTGTAGTATAATAAAGGTGCCAACATCCCCTCCCCCATATTTTTAGCCCTACTTCTAGATGGAAGTTTGAAGTTCCCCTAAACAGAATATCTATAATTAGTAACAGATATAGAATGGATTTTTATGAGTATTGATGTTGAAGACTTTTGCAAAGGTTATGAGAGAAACAAGATGGGTGAGGTAATAATATCTTTTACTGGACCAACTTCTATTGGTAAAAGAGACAAGCTTTTGAGCTACACAGAGCTCTGTGTACTCTAGTAGATGCACCTCCATATATAAAAAGGCCACCTACCATTTTAAAAGAATTTCACAGTGGTACACCTTTGTTGTTTTTAAAGCACACAGTCTGAAAGAAGACGTTAAGAGCATCAGCCTGAGATTAGATGCAGTACTTGAGAGGAGCCAGACTGTGGGGCTGTTGGCTTTTCCAGTGGTCTTGCAGCCTCTTATACCTTGATAATAGTATGTTCGCTACATTAGCTAAGGCTGCATCCGTATTTAACTCATTTTCAGAAATTCAGAGCATAAACTGTGTCAGAACATAGGGCAGAACGTTCTTTCAAAAATTATTTATTTTGCAATAATGATTCTGTATGAACTCAACATATATGCAAAAAAATCAATACCTGCAGTTTGCACTGATCACTGGCATAAATCACAACTGGGTTTGCTACTAAAAAAAAATTTCAGAAGTAAGTGGCTCATAATGTAGTTACTAATGTAATTTAAACTGTCATCAATATAGTTCCATTCTGATTTTGGAGAATTGTTACAGTCATTTTGCACAGATGTAAATAACCACACAAGGTGCATGGGAGGAGACAATCAGGCCTTCTCTCTTCCCCCTACTCATCCTCGTATCCACATAGAGGTCTTCTTCCCATACAGACCCATGACACTTGTCCCCTGGACTCTCCCATCCTCAAAAACAAGCACCATTCCGGGCCTACAATCCCCTCAAGAGTAGATTCTGTCTATCCCAATTTGCTTCACTTACTTTGGATGTCTTTTATAGGGGCAGCTCCCTTCACTTCTCTCCCGTGGCATGATCCAAAATCCATTAGCATCAATGGGAGTCTTTCCATTGACTTCCATGGGCTTGGATCAGGCTCCCACTCTTAATGTTTTCTAGGAGCATCTTGCATGGCTGCTCCCTCAAGCCTATGCCTGAGGAGTCACACCTTATACATTAAATGAGCAACACAGAGCTATCTCCACCAGTTCTGTTATTGTGCTGACAAGAAGACATTCCCCAGAAACCCTTATGTGCATTTGCTGAACATAAGGACTTTAGGGTAAAGCTGGGCAAAATCTGTCCGACAAAACTTTTTTTGCATTGAAAAATGCATGTTCAGGTTGAATTGAACATTTTGCGAATTTATGTTGAATTTGCTGAATTGTTTTGCTGAAAGAAAAAAGAAAAAAATTCCCGAAAAGTCAAAATGCTTCATTTTGTCATTTTCAAACCGTCATTTCCTTTTGAATTTTACATCCATTTTATTTTATTTTTAAAAAGGTTAAAAAAAAATCTCAAAAACAAAATGAAACATTTTGAGTCAAAACATTTTGTTCACTCAGACACAAAACATTTCTGACTTTTTCATTTTGCTGAGCAATTCAAAAAAGTGTTGTTTCAGGTTGACCTGAAACAATTTTTTTAAAAATGTTTTTGGTTTGGCCACCAAACCAAAAAAACCAGTTATTCACAAAGCTCTATTTTGAGGCATATCTCTGGACATGTCTCTGTCCCAGAGGCTCATGGAACTAATGACTACAGGATGATGGATACACTGACCCTCAGGGTATGTCTAGTTTACAGTTGCTACAATAACACAGCTAGGGCTCTGCAGCCGTGCAACTGTAGGGCAGTAGTCTACGCTGACAAAAGGGTTTTTTCCATTGATGTACTTAAACCACCTCTCTGAGATGCAGTAGGTAGGTCAACAGAAGAATTCTTCCTTCAACCTAGCTGCATCTACATAGGGGGTTAGGCCAACCTAACTACATCACACAGGGCATGAACTTTTTCACAGCCCTGAGTAACATAGCTAGGTCAATCTAATTTTTAAGTGTGGATGTGTCCACAGAGAAGCAGGAATTGGTCCCAAAAGGGTTTTGAGTCAACTCATGAAAAGCTTACCTAGCTGGTAGCATGTGTTGCTACAACAACACAAAATTTTCCCAGCAAACCATTTCATTACAGCTCAGTCCAAGTTTACTGAGGTTCACAAACTTTTTGAGCAGACCTGGACTGAGCAAGTCCTCCTTCCCCATAGGAGGAATTCATGATTGTGGTGAAAAACCAAACAAAATACAGCAGTCTCAGCTGAGCTTCTCTACCACTTCGGTATCTCTTCATTTGAAGTCAAAATTCAAGGTGACACTTGGGAGGACGGGATGCAAAACAATAGGAAGCAAATTGGAACAACAAGTTTGTTGAAACAACTGCAAATCAAGATCCCAAGTTTTGAACAGCTCTGCTGGCTCAAGACAGTTCTATTCAACCCTGTTTTCATTTATCACCAAATCACTCAACTGCTCGCATATATGTTGACCCAGAATATACATTTTCATGAATTGGCTAAGCCTCCATCTTCTGATGGCATCTGCCTCCCTGCTGATAATTTGTCAATGACAGTTCTGTTTTCTTTAACACACAAATTACCAGAGAACCATCTTTCATATAGCACCATTTGCCTTACACACCCTTAAATGGTCAATTAACACAATTCAAGTAGTAAGGAGCTTATATAGCAGCTTTAACTTTTGTATTATTTTTGCAAAGTTTATCAACTTGCAGAACTACTTAAGACCAAAAGATGAGTTTTGTCAAATATATAAATACAGTAATTGAATTCTAAAAGTCCATTTTAATTTTGTTCCACTGTCTACAATAATCAAGAAGTTGGTCTGATCACATTATGTTTTATCCTGTGTCAAACAAAATACAAATTTCCATCTAAATAGTATTTGCTTCCAACTTCTCCAATGACAGTGTGAACGGGTATATTTATGAGAAGGGGAAGAAAGATTCTGCTATCCACATTAATAACCAATTGTGTTTAGACACGTCAGTTCCAGAAAACTGTGCCTTTTTATTTGTATGTTATGTAAACTCTACATCACGAACAATAGCTATGCTAATCAGGGATCAACGAACTGACTTAGATACTGTAAAAAATCCACTGCCACCCATGCTCACGGCTTCAACTCTTGTTAGTGCCAAATTCAACCCAAACCTTTTCTGAGGTTTTGTAATTTTCATATACTTTTTATTTCACTTCTGGTTCCCAGTCAGGACTGAATCCAAAAGAGTGTGAATAACATGAGAAAAATTGTTCTCATTATACCTCTGACAAAGAATCAAAATGGTAAGTGCCAAAATACAGGAAGGAAATCCATTTCATGCTATATTCTCTTGTCTTCAGATGAATTGACTCATAGATTCCAAGGCCAGACGGGACCATTGTGATCATCTAGTCCAGCGATTCTCAAACTGTGGGTCGGGACCCCAAAGTAGGTTGCAACCCCGTTTTAATGGTGTCACCAGGGCTGGTTTAGACTAAGCCTGGGGCAGAAGCTCTTGAGCTTGGGCTTTGCCCCACTCCACCTGGGGTGATGGGGCTCAGGCTTTGCCCCCCCTCCCACGGGGCAGTGGGGCTTGGGCAGGCTCAGGCTTCAGTCCCCACTCCTGGGGTCATATAGTAATTTTTGTTGTCGCAGTGCAATGAAGTTTGAGAACCACTGATCTAGTCTGACCTCCATATAACTCAGGCCATAGAGCTTCCCAAAAATAATTCCTAGAGAAGATTTTCTAAAAAACATCCAATCTTGTTTTTAAAATTGTCAATGATGGACACCTGTTGGTAAATTCTTCCAATGGTTAATCACCTTTACTGCCAAATATTTACACCTTATTTTCAGTCTGAATTTGTCTAGCTTCAATTTCTAGCCACTGTATCATGTTAGACCTTTTTCTGCTAGATAGAAGAGCCCATTATTCTCTTCCATTATTGTTTGTTTGTTCCCCATGTACATACTTATAGACTATAATCAAGTTACCCCTTAACATTCTCTTTGTTAAGCTAAATAAATTGAGCTCTTGGAGTCTATCACTCAGTGGGGGAGAAATGGATATCTTAAAGGACACAAGGAAAGCAGGAGATTTTTTTATCTCATTATGGCGGGGGGAGGGGCTGCCTGCAGCTCCTGAAGTAACAAAGAAAGCAGGCAACATTAATCACATTCTGAATGATGGGAAGGTAGGAATGGGCCTTTGGGGAACTGGCCTACCATGCTGGCTACTGAAGATACCAAAGGACAGAGTTGGATTTTCTACAATCATCCTGATTTTAACAGGACAGTCTCATATCTGACAAGCAGTGCTTGGGAGACATTTGAATCACTTTTGTTTCATGGCGTGGTGACATTTTGCACAGTATAGAAGTTGCCCCCAGACACTAATACCTTGCCTCCTGACCCACCACCAAGACATAACATCATCATAACAGATAAGGGAATCTCATCAAACATGTTTGTTGTGGGGAGGGAATAGCAAAAGCCTCTGATTTCATATGAAATTGGTAGATTTTGCAGTGGTTTTATCCAAATGCACTTGGAGATATCAGCTAATTGTACATTTGAAATGCCAGACAAACCTGAAGAGCTTCATCAGCATGAAAACAGAAGTTTGGGGCCTTATTCTCCAGCCACAGGATTCAAGTAACTCCCACTGATGTCAGTAACTATATTTCAGTGCAGGACTTAGGCCCTTGGTTTCCAAGCATTAATTTACTCCTGCTGTTTGTTCCTCACTTGAAGTCATAATTCTCCATTTGGAGTATCACAAGTGGTTGCTGTGGAAATGATTTTGAGATCATAAACAACAGCTTATGGCTTCAGGCAAATAAGCAGCAGGGGCAAATGAACTCTTCAGAAACAAAAGGCCTTGGTTTGCTTTCAAATAGCTCTTCTAATAAAATGTTAAAGAAAGAAAAAACACCCTGATAATGTGCCACTTGGATACTGCCATCCTCGTCGTCAACAAATCTTACAGTAAATGACATCTTTTCACTGTGACTAATGTTGAGAGTGCAGTCCATTATTACCATGTAGTACTTGCTTTGCCGAGCCGCATCAATATGTTATCAAGCACCTTCCTTATCATAAGGTCAATCAATTCATTATGAATTGTTTTGCTGCAGTAATGGTCCATAGCTTTTTTACGAACTACTCAACGTAGGTGCTCACACATGACATTGTCGTATTTCCCAAGGAGTTCTACCAAACTGAGGAAATTACCATTATGTTCAGTGAAAAACTTATCCAACAAGCTCTGGAAAGCCAAATTATTCTTTGCAGGGAAGAGGGAAATTGAGATCAAAAGCTCAAGCACGTCCCTCCAATGCTTGGTTTCTACATTAATAATGCACTGGCTTTCTGCATCTATGCATTTATTCAACTTGAGCCTGGACTCAAGCGCCATCCATTTGAAGTAGGCCGTAAAATGGCCAGGTGATTTTTCATGTTGCTTCAGAGCATCAGCTAAATTATGCCAGTAATTGTACCTGGAAAGCACAAGCAACGATTTTGCATTATTTTCAAATATTTTGCAACAAAAACAGATCACTTTGTCAGTTAATTTTGAGTAAACTAGCCAATGCCGATTCAGTTTCTCACCGTTCTCGAGCACCCTTTCATGGTGTGACTTTGAGAAGTGTCGTTTCTGCTCATTTACTGGAAATGTCATATCCTCAATTTTGCCTGGCCTGTTCAAAATTGTATGATCAATATTGTCAGAGTTTAGGACCGCCGGCCATAAGGCAGGATCTGACGTAGCAATTTGTGGTGTGCAGTTTTTCTCAGTGCTGTTTCTGTCCTCATGAGAGGTTGATTCTTCTTTTCATTTCTCTCCTTTTAACATAAACCAGATTTTTTTGTCTTTATTCTCCTTTTCATGTGAGCTACATTCTTCTTTATCATCACTCTCCTTTACACCACCAGGAAAACTGGATAATTCTCCATCACTTTCCTCACATTTCCATTCCTTATCTTCAGGTAAATCTGCCAGTTCCTTAGTAATTGAACTTCCATCATTTACGCCTTGTTCCTCAATTTCTTCTGCACTGGGACACTCGCTACTGCCTAAGGCCCAGTCTATGTTGTTCTGTTTCAGATATTTTCCCATCAGATTTGCCCCTTGCTGCAAACTAGATTGGAAATGAGCTTTTCGCTTCCTATACTAAGCTTCTGAAGGCTTCTTCAGGGGTATCTTTTATTTTCTATGGGGGAAAACAGAAAGTATTAGGCAGAGCAAAAGTCTTATGTTCCGCAGTCGTAGAAAGTCATCAAACATTAAGTGCTAAGCACGGCAAAAAAGTAATGGTATTTCTTTTATATTGTTGCGTAGATAGGGGTTTGATAAATATCTCTGGCATCTCATTAAAAATGTCCTTTATTGTTGCTACTTGCACTCTTCAAATCTTAAAACACAAGTACACTTTCACAATTACACAATAAAACACGATTCACAATATTGCAGCTGGGCTCTCACTTCACTTCATTCCTATATCTCACCGACTGATTGGTGATGCCCCGCCTCTTATATGCCCACGAGTGCATGGTTGACAACATTTTAGGAGGTTCAAGGAAAATTTAATTCTCACAAAGTCTGGAAGATTCCATGAGATTCTACAAAGGTCCAGAACATTCTAGGAGTTTAGTGAAAAATGAATCCACATATGGAATACCTGAAATATTTTACTTCAAACATTCTATTTTCCTTTTTGTCACTAACAAAAACAGCACCCTGAGCCCAGCGCCCCACAAGCCCAGTACCCCAAGGGTGTCACATGGGTCTCCTGCCCCTAAATCTGCCCCTGTACACATGGTATCTCAAACAGCTACCTATGGGAACAAGCAAAAATAGTTGCCTAGAAAAGGAGGCCTTAACTAAAGGTCAAACAGTATAGATATTATAATAAATAGGAATAATAATATTTGAATGTGTAGTTTAATTCATCTATGACTGGAGTAGTAGCAGCCAAGTGGAGATATGCTTACAGACAATCTTCGTGTAGTGGGAGTAGTACTAAGGCAGAATGTTGTACGTGGGCCAGAGGGAGCTCACTGTATAATGCACCCTGCTATCAGTGCAAAAGGGAACAGCATGTTGTTTCATACACCCTGTTGCTAAAGATGAGTTCTCGGGCAAGGGGAGGGAAGTGGCCTTGTCCCCAGTACAACTAGGTGGGTGTGCTTGATAGTCCCATATATGATTGTTTATTTGGAACAAATCACTGGACAATCTAGGCTCAGAATTCTTTCCAGGAGCTAATCTTTAGTCCAGGATTCATTATATATTTTTGTATAATTGGTTTTATTTATTTTTGCTCTAAAACAATCTTTAAATAAAAATAAAAAGAGGACTAGCCTTGTAAAATGTGGGGCGTGACAATGGTGCTTTTGGCATGTGAAAATAGTAGTACTACATGTTAGCAAGTTTCAAGTCCTATTGAAAAAGAAGAACTTGCTTTATTAATAAACACTTTGCTGAGTCAAATAGGTCGTCCAAAAGTATATTTACAATGGTTTACTAGCATTCTCATGGGAAATGCATGTTGCAATGAGGGTGATTTTCACTCAAAGTTGATGACATTTGTTTTAATTTATTTTCTCTTTATGCTTTTATGTGTGAAACTAGAGCATGAGTGAAACTAGAGAATGAGTGAAATTTATTTTTAATTTATTTTCCCTTTTAATTTATTTAATTTCCCTTTTAATTTATTTTCCCTTTATGTGTGAAATTAGAGAATGTGTGAAATTATGAAATTAAGAGAGACAAGAGTTGGGAAACTGAGAAATTGAGAGGTGAAGGAATTTTAAATTAAACTATTTACATTTTTGTTAATGTTTGTTTTGATTAATACACATATTATTCTTAACAAACATGAGAGAGAAAAGTTCTTTTTGTTAAAGATTCAAATGCTTACACTCAAAGACAGCGCGTGAACCACTGGCTGGGGGAGGCTAGCCTCCAGCCCTGCTCCTTCCACACGAGGTCCTGTCCCTTCCGCGCACTCCATAACCCAGAGCCCTCCCAACCACAGCCACCGGCCCCCGCCCCAGGCTGGCTAGTGCCCACAGCATCCCATAGCCTCCCCTACCCGCCACCCATGCTTACACTCCTCCTTTTGAGGAGTGAGACAGTTTCCTAAGGAGTCCTCCAGTAAAAACAGGGAAGATAAGACTTAATCTACAATGACAGGTTTCAGAGTAGCAGCTGTGTTAGTCTGTATCTGCAAAAAGACAAGGAGTACTTGTGGCACCTTAGAGACTAACGTCTCTAAGGTGCCACAAATACTCCTTTTCTTTAATCCACAATGTATTTCTAAGGTCAAAAACAAGTGGAAAGGAACCTTTAAAACAAAACAACCCCATCTTCCCTCTATCAACTCTCCCCCCAAAACATCAACCTTTCATGCCTTCTTTACACATAATTTAAACATGAAAAATGATGCTAAAAGAACATTAAGTTTGCAAAGTGAATCAATCAAAAGATAGGACATGCCAAAAGTAAGGTTGCCTAGGCAATCTTAACTTGGCTCCTTGTGCTTATGTATTATGATACTATCTTTAATTACATCACATACTATTTGTTCCACAGGACCCCACCTCATTCAGTGCACAGGATGGACAGTGCTCATTTTACTGAGCAGCTCTTCGATGTTTTATTTTATCCCCAGTTTAATGTGTGGCCCAAGCCTTATTTACCGCATGTTACTCAAACCCTGCTTTGAATACAGAATTATTAATCTCCTCCTGGGCTTTCCTATGGGTTTTGCTACAATATCTCAGTGCTTCACAAACATTTAATTTATTTAGTTAATTTCACAATTGATTTTTCTTTGCAACATCCTTATGAGATGAGGGCTGGTATTATCCCCATTTTACAGATGGAGAATTGAGGTACAGAGAGATTAAGGTAAAGAGTATCCACTAATTTTGAGTGCCTAATTTGACCTGATTTTTCAGACTATGCAACATTGTATACACTTTACATGTTCAAAGCACAGCTCCATTGATTTCAGTTGCAGCTGTGAGTGCTATGCACTTCTGCAAATCAGATTCCACGGTTGCAAGTTGAGCAGAAAAATGAGGAACATACAGTCAGTGGCCACCTGTGAAAAGTTTGGTTAAAGGGACTTGCCCAGGATCACATAGAAACTCTATGGCAGAGGCAGGGATAGAATCCATTTCTCCATTCAACTGCCTTACCCATGAGACCATCCTTTCTCAATCTGCAGTCACCTGCCTCATTCACTACGCACCTTCCAATGAGTTAGAAGGTCCTATGGACAACAGGCTTCATCCTGATTCATCCTCAGAGCAGGTACATCAAATGAGGCAGGGGTCCTGCAGAAAATATAGTATGTAGTCATATAATTAAAGATTGTGTCATAATACCTACACACAAGGGACAAACCAAAGAAATGGTCCTACCGTTTTGTTTCGTTTTAACGTGGGCAAAAAACCATATTTTTCCCTAATCTCATTCTTACAAATGTTTGAACCATTTTGGCTGAAGCTTTCTAAAATTATTCAGCCCGAGACAATCATTTAGTGTGGAAAATTTCTGCCCAAACAATTACTTCAGAGTCTTTCGGCATTTCCACTGGAAAGCCTTTTTAACATCCGTATAATGCAGCTATTAAAACTGACTTTTAAGATGGAACAAGAAATACAGGTCATCAGCCTGCCAATTAATTATTTTATAACCCACTGACAAAGCATGGGGCGGCGGTGTAAAAGGAGATTGATATCTAATGCCATATCACAGGCACTGGGAAAAAAACTAGTGGTTCTGTTCTGCTTCACTTAACTCGGTGGGCCCTGCATTCCTCCTGCACACACAACACAAGAGATTCAGGATCAGCCCCAAAACAGACCTTGCACAAAATTATGTGAATTGTCTGGTTTAAACTGAGAAAAGTAAGGAAACATACAGTCTGGTTTGGAGACTTCCAGGCCTATTATTCATGACTCTCCTTGTTGTGTCATGTCAAATTTAGATTGCAAGCTCTCTGGCACAAGGACCTCATTTATATTTGTTTCTGTGAGATGCCTGGCACCCTTTTAGGTGTTTGAATATTGAAAAAATAATTCTAATTAGCCACCACAGTACGTGATTAAATACATAATGCTGTACAAGGGGATGATTCGTTACAGAATGGCAATATTAGGTCCTGATTCAGAAAAGCACTTAAGCATAAGCTTAACTTTCAGCACATATTTAAAGTTAAGAGTGCTTTCCTGGATAGGAAGGGGCTTATGAACATGCTTAATGGCTTTACATGTTTTGTCACTTTAGACTTCATGATTTTACTGTAGATTTTTGTATTTCATAAAGTGAAATAGTTGAATTGGTTAATGATTAATAGCACAGTTGGTAAGATCTTGTAGGGGAGCCACGGACAATGGCTAAATGCCTATTTTAAACAATTTTTTCTTCTCTCCCTTTTCCTACAAAAACTAAAATATTCAATAATGTACACTTTTAAAGAGGTCACATCAAAAATATTATTCACTAATGAGTTGTTATTTTGTTTTTGTCTGATTCATCATTACTGTCAAAAATTTATTTCCTAGCATTAAATCCTAGCATTATCAAATCCACCTTGGGAATGTGAAAGGAGAAATTATGAGATCGGTTTTTAGATGGGGGTTGGGGAATTCCATAATGTTTGCACTGTATAAACCCTAAGGTGTGGCATAACTGTCAGTTTTCTTGCATTACAGCTTAATTCAGTGACAAAAACACAATTTTATGTCCCTCTCTTTAAGGAAATATTAGACTTTTTAAAAGTATATTTGACTATTTCATCTTGTGTGGATGGTGAGTGAAGAGATGGGGGCAATTCATCCACCCCAAACTTCCTAGTTTTTTGTCCTGATTCCTTTTTTCTCAGTCAACCATTACATGACGGAACTTCTGATTATGGCGTTTTTTGCACCTTAAAATGAAGTTGAGGTGAGTGAGGCCACGCAAAAGCCAAACCAGGAAAATAATTTCACATAAAATTCCAAAAAAACATAAATCAAAGTTGTCCATCAAATAACTATAAATATATAGTTGAATAACATGAAATCAGTATAGAGATTACTGACACATCTCCTACTTCGCTATTGAGATATGGAATTGAACATTCTTTAACACCAGTTTATAAAAATTCCCCAACTCTAAATGCTTCCTCAGCACTTCCCTGATGATAAGGGAAACATTTGCAAAACATAAGCAGTTTATGTCCATTGTGGCAAACAGCCGATGCTACTGTGGTGGGTCCCATGCTTTTCCTTGGTGGGGTAGGTTGGGGCACCACCCCATGCCCCTGTTCTTGGGTGCCAAGAGCTCCGCCCCTGTTCTTGGGTGCCAAGAGCTCCCGGAAGGCAGGAGAGGAGTGTAGCGGGGAAGGGTCCACTCCCTACTCAGTCCCAGCCTCTTCAGCTCCGCAGGCTTCTTACCCTCTTCCCCCTTGGGTAGGGTTACCCTTTGTCCTCAATGCTAGGGGGAGTCTCCCTGCTCTGCTTGGGCAAGGTCTCCCTTTCTCTAGTCCTCTGGTCTTTCAGTTCACAGCAATACTCCTCCAAACTCTAGTCATCTCTCTTTTTTCCCTTGTCTGACTGGGCCTTAATTAGCTACAGGTGCTACAATTGACCTGTAGTAACCTTCCCCTAGTTTACAGGGAACCAAGCCTTGATCAACCTAGGGCTTATATACCTCCCCTCGAGAAACTTCAGCAGCATCTGCTTATGATGGTGACATCGTCAAGTGACCATCGGATGGTGGATGACAAACTGGCTTCCAATGTTTCTGGAGACCTTGAAAGCAACCCTAGAGAATCGGATACGACTTGCCTTATGTTAAACTGATCAGGGATTGGCACCTGCTTTGGCAAAATACGGGACCACTCTCCCACTCCACTCTGGCCCTGCTGTATCACACCACACAAATGTTTGTATCATCAAAGCATAAAACCCCATTATTTGTGCCAGATTTTTTTAAATACCAGTATTTCCTGTGATAGGTAAAATAGACCTACTCCTTATTTTTTTATTACCTTTGCTCCTCCTGCACTTTTCAGTGCCTCCTCAAAATTCAGAACTCTTGGCTACAGTTCTGTCACTAACCTCCGCTCATACACTTCTCATTGCTGTGGCCACCCTATTCCCAGTAATGACAGGCATCTCTTTTTTAAGTAAAGAAGACAACTAACGGTCCAATATGATCTAATGATCTTTGTATTTAGGTAAAAAGAAAAGGAGTACTTGTGGCACCTTAGAGACTAACCAGTTTATTTGAGCATGAGCTTTCGTGAGCTACAGCTCACTTCATCGGATGCATGCATGAAGTGAGCTGTAGCTCACGAAAGCTCATGCTCAAATAAACTGGTTAGTCTCTAAGGTGCCACAAGTACTCCTTTTCTTTTTACGAATACAGACTAACACGGCTGTTACTCTGAAACCTGTATTTAGGTAGTTTCAGTTCTTTTAATTATCTTAATACAGAGCATTTGATTGTCATTTTTTACTGAGTTTATTTATTTTCCCCCCTCACAGCTCCATTTTGATGTGCAGACACTATAACACTAAAATGATTCCCAACTCAAAACGAAGATACATCTTTTCTTTAAAAAGAACTAGGCCTGGGAAACTCCTAATCGTTTTTATCCTAGAAGATTCCAATTTTTACAATACTAAATAGCCTCTCTCTCTATGGTCCAAATTATGACACCCTTATTCACATTTAGTAGCAACTTACTCTATGCATGGTCTCCTTGACTTCAATGAGTCCACTCAAGGACTAAGGCAGTGGTTTTCAAACTTTTTTTCTGGTGACGCAGTTGAAGAAAATTGTTGATGCCTGTGATCCAACAGAGCTGGGGATGAGGGGTTTGGGATGTGGGAGGGGCTCAGGACTGGGGCGGAGGGTTGGGCTCCAGGGGTGAGGGCTGCGGGGTGGGGCCAGGAATGAGGGGTTCAGCTTGTGGGAAGGGGCTCTGGGCTGGGGCAGAGGGTTGGGGTGTGGGAGGGGATCAGAGCTCTGGGCTGGGGGTGCAGGCTCTTGGCTGGGGCCAGGGATGAGGGGTTTGGGGTGCAGGAAGGGGCTCCAGGTTTGAGGGGATCAGGGCTGGGGGGAGGGGTTGGGGCACAGGCTTACCTTGGGCAGCTCCTGGTCAGTGGCGCAGCGGGGGTGCTGAGGCAGGCTTCCTGCCTGTCCTGGCACCACGGGCCAAGCTGCGCCCCGGAAGTGGCCAGCAGCAGGTCTGGCTCCTAGGCAGAGGTGCGCAAGTGGCTCTGCCAGTTCGTGGCCAAAGGGAGTGCGGAGCTGGTGCTCGGGGCGGGGGCAGCATGCAGAGCCCCGTGGCCCCCCCGCCTAGGAGCCGGACCTGCTGTTGGCTGCTTCTGGGACACAGTACGATGTCCGAACAGGTAGGGACTAGTCTGCCTTAGCCAGGCAGCACTACCAATGGGGCTTTTAATGGCCTGGTCAGCGGTGCTGACCAAAGCCACTGCGACCCAGTGCCTTACATTCTGCGACACAGTACTGGGTCGCGACCCGCAGTTTGAAAACCACTGGACTAAGGAATTAAGCAACTTGAGCGAGGGTATCAGAATCTGTCCCTGTGTTGAAAACTCATTCAGAAAAGCTAGGAAGTCTTCATTTCAACTGGACTTCACCTGGGAACAGCAGTCTGCCTGAATACTGTAAATTGCAGGATTAGAGCCATAGCGTTTATGGTGGCATTTTTTTACTTTCTTAAGACTTAAATCTCTTTAACAGAGCCAGCTGGAAATTTCAGTTCACAGCAATACTTCTCCAAATTCTAGTCATCTCTCCTTTTTCCCTTGTCTGACTGGGCCTTAATTGACTGCAGGTGCTCCAATTGACCTGTAGTAACCTTTCCCTAGTCTACAGGGAACCAAGCCTTGATCAACCTCAGGCTTATACTAAGCCATTTGGAAAATTTCTCCCTGTGGAAAATTTCAGCTTTTTTTTGAAAGCTTAAAAACTAAAATTATGTTGATTTTTAGCCACCAAAAATTGGAAAAAAAATTGGCCAAAACCTAAATATTTTGTGGCGGTGGCTAAACATTTTTGATTTTCTGGTTTTGTGACGACAAATTTTCTAAGTACACTTTTCATGTAAATTTTAAGTTAGTGAACAACCCAATTTTCCATTACACTTTTTTTTCAATGGAAAATTTTTAACTAGCACTAGCCCATAAGTACAGAATTCACTTTGTTCTATTTCCCTTTTGTTCTTCATACGGGTGAAATTCACCCATGTGCAGAGGGCCAGCCGCAACTCTCTGCACCACTTCAACCCTCTTCTGAGAGTTCAAGTCAAACATAAATTGTGCATAGGCCTTATGCTAGTCTTCTGCACAAGGGTAAATTTCACCTCGTGTAGAGGTCAATCATGATCCCTTTAGGAATTGAGAAAATTTGTGTAGGGAGGTGTATTTTTAATTGAGATATTAATTAATAGATTTACTAATCCCATGTTGATTTGAAGAACTGGCACTTATTAAATCTATTTATTAATCCATGTAGTCAGCATTTTTTAAGAAAAAGAAAATGTGTAACTCAATTTTTTTTCTGTACACTTGCCTTGATTAAAGCTGTTCCTTGTGCTGTTGCTGTGGTTTCTGTTTTTCCGGTTTGTGGGGACTTCCCAGTAGAAGACACTCCCCTGGGTTATATGGAGCCAAGGGAGAAGCCTCCCAAGAAGGCCTACTAGCAGGGGCAACTAGACCAGTTTGTTCGACCTCAGTGAGGAGAATTGGAGAGAAAGTCAACGTAGGTTCCCCCTCTAAGATCTTATCCTCTCCCTCACCTGCTAGATGTAGTTTAATGAGTTCTGTAGGAGAAGTAATTACAGATTAAGGGCTATATCTTGCAAGGATTTAGGCACATGCTTAACTTTATGCATGTGATTAGTTCTATTGATTTCAATAGGACTATTCATACGTGTAAAATTAAGCAAGTGGTTAAATCTTTGCAGGATTGGGCTCTAAAACCACAAACCATGAAAGCACTAAAGCATATGCATAACTTCAAACACACGAGTCAATTAAAGTTACGTACATCTTGGCAGGATACAAATAAACTGCATAACTTGATCAAAACAATGGATCAAAAAGTCGACGACATTTTACCTTAGATTTAGAAATTACAAGAATTTGTAAAGCAAACAGAGAAGGATTGCTAACTGTCTTTAAAGAGCAATATAAAAATGAAAACTAATGTGCAGATTTATAGGACCCTCTCCAGAACTATAATCCAAAATAACATTGCTATATATTGGAAGGTCTGGTCTAAAAAATAAATCTGGGGCCTCCATCTTTCATATACAAGGTTTAAATGAGGAGTCTGATGGAGCTAATCCTCTGTGTACCTTATTAGAAGAGATTTCAATGTGAAATTTGGACCTTCTTTAACAATGGAAAATACTTTTCACTTTCCCTTATTTAAACAAAATGGTTTGTCTGACCTTTTAAAACAAATGTCTGACTTATAAGTAATTGGGATAGAGTTCTGAGAAGGATTAAAACCAAAAATACCTTTTACCATGATCACAAAATTTTAATATTTTCTAGCATAACCAAAGAAACACAAGTCAGGAAGTCAAGAAAGAATCTGCAAAAATGTATGCCAGTACAGCAATTTTTTCCCTTGCCCCATTTTAAGTAATGTTAGATGATAAATTCTGTGGGCCAGAACTTCAACTGGTGTAAATCAGCAGAGCTTCACTGGCTTCAACGAAGCTATTTACACCAGCTCAGAATCTGGTCCTATATTTTTTTATTGATTACAATGAGGCTGAACATTTTTTAGGCTCCGTCTACACTCGAGACTTTACAGTGGCACAGCTGTACTGGTGCAGCTGTGTCCCTGTAAGGTCTCCTGTGTAGCCACACTATGACAACAGGAGAGAGCTCCTGGGTTTGCTAATTTAAAGTTCGAATAACAAACTGATTTGGTATTAAGTAATCATGCCCAGATCATTCCCTATTCTTCATATAGAGGAGGGTATGTGTATATCCCTCCTCTTGCATAGAGAGAAGGGATTTGACACCTTGTTGCAAAGTCCTCAGCCCCTTCTGGACCTGGAAAAGGGTGCACCAAGATCTATTCTACACAGTGGAAGCAGGTGGAGACTGGAAAGCTGGGAACAGGCCAGGAAGATTAAATGCATATCATCCCTCACCCGCCTAGAGGCAGGCATTGTATTGCCTTTACTGTGGAGCCCTGAGGGCAGCTACAACCAATGGGATTTCTGGTAGCAAAGCTTCAGTGGAGCTACATGGCCAGGAAACTGGCATAGTGGAGCCTGCTGAGGGCCAGAGCAGGGATAGAGACACAGGGCCTCTGTGTGAGTGGCCTCAGACACTCAAAGGTCCCTGAAGAGCCACTAGGTTTGTGGGCATTCCACAGGGGGCAAACCACCACCCCATGACAGAACAATTTCCACAGTCAGGCTCCCTTTCCACAAGTTTGTCTGTGATTATCTGAATTTCATATCTTAAGTCATCCATCTTTCTTGTTTGGGCAACTACAACTCAACTGACTTCTGAAATTCATGAGCATGCTACAAAGATATGATGAGAACAAATTTGCCATTTCAGATTGTAAGCTCCTAAGGGCAGGGATGGACTTTTATTCTGGTTTTGAACAGTGCCTAGCACAGTGAGGCCCTGATGCTGACTGGGGCTTCTAAGAGCTATCGTCATACCAAAAAAAATTAATAATATATTTAACGTATGCTAGAGGCAGCATTTGGAAAGATTGCGGGGAAGAACACTTTTTATACTCTACCTGTATGAATTAAGTTTTACAGCCAAGCAAAGGCTACAGTGGCTTCAGAAACCTAAACAATGAATCTATTGTTGGAAGTATGTTTTTAAAATAAAGAGGAAATAGAAGACTAGAGGTTTATGGTGTCTCTATTTCTCATTGACATTCAAATTTTGAATCAATATATTAGGCTCATAAGTCATTTGAGACACTAAGATTTGAATAGCATGTTCTCATTTTCAGACTCATTAGTGGAATCCACTCTTCCCATCTGATGCAAAAACCGTAACTGACACATTCAGTCCCTTTGTACACAGAATACACCAGGTGGTTGACATGTACTGCCAGGTTCAGCCATAGCAGAGATTTGTTGGGGAGGCTGATGGTAGCCAGATCTCCTCAGCCAGAGGTGGGGACAACAAGATCCCAACTCTAAAAAGAACAATACTTGTTTCTCCACAAAGACAGCTAGTTCTGCACATATCCCCTCAATTCACTCTGACGAGAACTCCATCAACCTTGGGAGACAAAGGGTACATCTACAAAGAAACCCTGTGGTATCGAGTCTCAGAGCCTGGATCAACTGACTCAGGCTTGCAGGGCTCGTGCTACAGGGTTAAACATAGCAGTGTAGATGTTCCCGCTCAGGCTGGAGCCCAGGTTCTGAAACCCTGCGAGGGGGGTAGGTCTCAGAGCCCAACCAGAGTGGAAACATCTACACTGCTATTTTTAACCATGTAGCGCAAGCCCCCCAAGCCTGAGTCAATTGATCCAGGCTCTGAGACTTGCTGACATGGATTTTTTTTGCAGTGTATAACCAGTTTTACCATCAGAAACCAAGGGGAGAGAGAATTTGGCACAGAGTGAGGCACTGTGATCCAGTAGACAGGATCTAGAACTGGAAGTCAGGATAATTGAGTGCTGTGCCCAGCTCTTCCTTGGCCAGTTAATTTTCTCTCTATATAACTCATTTACCTCATCTGTAAAATGGGGATAATGTTATTTACCCACTTTTGTAAACCACATTGAGATATAGTAATAAAAAGCACTAGGCAAGTGCTAAGCATTATTATTAATTGTTATTAGCAAACCTGAGGAGAGCTTTAAGGGCCTAATTTTCAAAAAATAGGCATCTAAGTTGTTTATACAATGGGTACGTGCCTGGGTGCAAACAGATAACTTCACACGCAAAATATGCCGCTTCAATTGCCACTCAGGACATTGTGCAGGCAATTCCCATCTTGTGCATGCAAGTACCTGTTTTCCATGTGCAACTACATATTTTGCACACCTAGTCACCTCTCAGTATTCACACAAGCATATTTTTCAAGTGCAACTTGAGCACTTATATTTGAAATAATGGCCTTAAATATTTACCTCCATAGAACAAGAGACTTTAGAAAACCTAAGGCTGTTCTAGTATCATTTTCTCAGTGATGCAAAAGAAAGAAGTCAGCCTTCGAATTTACAAGTTTCCCACCAGTCCTGTATTTTAGAAGTTTTTGTTTTCAAAGGGTCTTAGACTTGCAAAGATTGAAAGCACATTCAGTTATCTGATGTGCATTCCAGGCAAGTTCTATGTGACGGCACATGTAAAATGGAGATATAGATATATTATAGGATAACAACAATTACCATATTCACATGAGTATTTATACCTAATACAATGACAGTTATAGAAGCACAGAAATGCTGGCTCTTTGTCAATAATCTGTTCATCTCAAAGCATCTTTACAGATATAGAGAGCACTACAGCATCGCCTTTCATTCCTGTCCATAGCTTGTTCCTCTATTAAGCCCAGCCTGGTCATGTCCTTGTGTACAATGTCCTGCCACCTAGCCGGTGACAACCTGAATGCAGACTTAGACACAAGTGCAGGCCATGATATTTCGGGCAATAATGCATCACCTATCTGTCAACAAGCACTTCTAGCTGATAAGAACACAGCAAGAACTTGGGGCATCGGTGCTGGAACTAGAGGTGCTGGGGGTTCTGCCGTACCCCCCCCAATTTGAAGTGGTTTCCATCATATACAGGGTTTACAGTTTGATTCAATGGCTCTCAGCACCCCCACTATACAAATTGTTCCAGCACCCACGGGGCCAGATTCTGACGTCAGTTACACCAGTCTAATCTCATTCACTTAAACATTGTTTTTTCTGAGTTTACTCTGCTGTAACTGAGGTCCGAATCTGCTTGTAGTATTTTGGATTAATGCTATGTAAACACGTACAAACATGGCAAATTTCTTCTCCATATTTTGGAGCCCATTCTTATTTTAAAAATCTGATACAATTGAAAAGATTTGTCACTATGTCTCTGTTGCAAGAAAGGGGTAAACTATAGAACTTTTTTAGTCTCACATTACAGAGCAAAACTGTAAGTTTAACTACTTAGTAAAGTTGAGCAGATGAACAGGAAGCTAGTTGCTTAATCAGCTTCAGTCCCACATCACACCCTGAGTTATGATTCACAATTTTACAAACATTTCTTGCAGTTCATTTTCCTTTGAAAATACATGTCAGATCAGAATCATTTGTAAAATGAAACTCTAGGTTTAAAACATCAACACTGAACTATTAACTGTACTGTATTTTTCTAGGAAAAAATGTCAGATATCCTGAAGGTTTAGGACCTAGTTTTGCAAAATTGCCCTTGTATTTGGCACCCACAGGTACTTTTGTCTGCAAATCAGTTATACTCACAGTTCAGAGTCATGTGTAGTCTTACTAATTGACAGTCATTCTATTTATGTGAGCTTTATATTGAACTTGTTAAAGATGGTGCTTGGCTCATCTGTGTGAATACTATTTTACACCACTGCATGGCATGCAATTGAGGTCATTTTGGAAAACATGCTAAAATAGATGGGGCTGCTTTTGAAAAGTTAGTTACCTAGATCCCGGTGAGAAGAGGAACTTTCCCCAAAATCAGGAGCTCTGGACTGTACAGAGCAAGAATTTTGATTTAGCTCTTTCTATATCTTAGAAGCTTCTTCCTAATTTATACATTGGGCCAGATCATCAGCTGGTGTGAATTGGCATAACTGCATTGAAAGCAATGTAACTATGATGATGTATACCAGCTGAGGATCTGGCCCATTGTTGGGGAAAGGTAGTTGGGCACAATTGTTAGATATGAATGTACTCTGAAATAAGAAAAATCAAGAATGTATTAGAAGCCTGTATTAACTGTGGTTTATTGATTCTATAACAGCCTTCCAAAATTCTACTAGCAAAATCCTAGAAGGTCACCCTCTCAGGGAAGATTGATGGATGAGTAAAATGTGTTACCATGACTGCAGACACCAGGGCCTAGATCCACAAACATATTTAGGATGTATAGATGTACAAATGTATGTATAAATTCATTTGTGATCCAAAGGAACTTGTAATTACTCATCTGCACATATCTTTTTGGGCACCAGTTATTCAGGATGGATGGGGATAAACCCATCTGACTGGGGAGCAGATGTATTTTTGTCTGATAGTAGGGAAGGAATCTGTAAATATTGGTGAATCTGGTGGACAGTGGGGGAGACAGCCAAGCTAATTGTTGGCACATTGCTGTGACAGGTGTCGAGTACAGGTACAAGTTACGGAAGGTTATCAGACAAAATAGATTGGATGAGGATTTAGAGAAAAGCGTCCCTTAAGGAAGCTGGGGAAAGGGGGTTCAGTACTCCTAACATCTGGTACAACAGGGAGCCAACCCCCCCTCCTTTTCCAGACCCCTTAAACCTCATACAAAGGGATGGCAGCAAGGTCCCAGCAACAGGCTGGCTGGGACCAGGTTGGGAAGGAGGAGGGCTGAGAGCAGCCATCCCAAATTGGGGGAACCAATTAAGGAAATTATGACCAGCGCTGTATAATTTATTATCAGGTATTTTAAGTGAATAAGGTTGTGGGCTAATTAAACCACATCCATTGCCTCCTGTCTTTCTTCCAGTACGGCTGGGACACTATTCACTTCTCTCTCCACTCCAACACCCCATCCCAATCATCATGGCAAAAGGAAGGTAAGCAAATTTTGTATTTGTGCTGTAACATTTTCATGACAATTTTACAAGGCTGTTCCACAGTCACACAGAATCAATTTTATTTGCTTATAATTTTGCATATTTTAAGCAATAGTTTAAACACTTTATTCCAGAATAAATTGCTACTATTTTGGAAAAAACATTATGCAGCACATAGTCATTCTATCTACTGACCTACACAAAATTATAAACTATGATGGCACTGTGCTGCACCTTTGCTCAAAAACAAAACAAAAACCCCTAGTTGAAGCACTTCCCCAAATTCAGCTATTTAATGGAACCTTTCTGCCAGCCTATTGCTGTAATAATTCAGTCCTTCATTATTTATAAAACTGGTTCTTTGTGTTGTACGTGAAGTTTCTATCCTAGGTAAGTGTTCAGATTATTTTTCTCTCTCTTTCTCTGTTTTCAGCTCTGCAAATGGTACAGTCTTTCAGTGGTTACCAATATTTTACCTTGTTAGGCTATGTAAACCATCAATTATTGTAGCTGTGTAATCAACTTTACCACTTACTAGTCTGGAGTTTTGGTGGGATAAAACAGCTCCATTTTAAGAAATGTATGTTAATTGAAATGCCAGGAATGCTGGTTTTAAATATGAACTCCGATGGATTTCAGCAATGCAGAATCAAGCCTTTAAATGAAATTCTAAAGCTCAGAATGCAACAAATACCAGGGCCAAAATCTGTCTTCAGTTACCTCTGAAATCAAAATCAATAGCTTTATACCAAAGAGCAACTTGGACAGTCCTGTGTCTGTTACATTGAGGAGAAATCCTGATCTCACTGAAGTCAATGGCAAAACAACCATTGACGTTGTTGGGCCGGGATTTCACTCTTTTTGTTTAGACTTTCAGAACCACATATATGGTTCTGAAACAATTTAGTCAGGAAGGGTTTAAAAGACATTTATAAAATTAGATAGTACCTTGATATATATTTTAAAATATACTGCTACTTGTTTACAGGAGTGTATTTAACATGTCAGATCTTTATGGTCAGTTAGGAACAAAGTATTTGTTTCTCGTTTATATTTAAATACCTCATCCAGATTCTCTTATCGAGCTTAATTCTACTTCCATTGAAGTCAGTGCCAAAACTTCCACTGTTTTCAATGGTGCAGGATCAAACCTTTAATGAGGTAAAATATAGCTTGATTGAATTTTTAAGATAATTTTAATATTACACTTAAAACTGAAAAAAATTACAGGGCATATTTCAGAGAGATAGCAAAAACTAATTATATAAAACTGCATAAATATATATATATATCTATATGTGCCAAAAGAAATGCTAAGGAACCATCTGTACATAATACTGCACATCACATATATTCTGTGTTCGGCTGATTAAAAATTAATCTATCATCACTGTTTATAAAACAACCTAATTTGCTTGAGGGACTGACAATTACTCTGGAGGGCTATGTATATGCATACATATTTATATGCTAAATTATGGAGGGGGGGGGAACTATTCTTGTGTTCAGTGACGTCTGAAAACCAGAAAGACTTAAATACCTGCAGTTGAGTCAGGACAATAATCTTTGGGAAATTAAGCGGTTGAGGTAATCAAGATTTAATGCCAATAGCAATATATATTCACTTTAAAATTTCTCTAAAATGTTCATATATAGAGGTTAGATATGTGAGGTAATAATGTCAGAACTAATAGTTTTAATGAAAGTAACGTGGTGCTTCCATGAAATCTTAATTTTGAGAAATTGTGTGGAATTTTTAATACAAAATCCAAGACAAATCTCTAAAATCAATGTTGTAACTAATTTAATATTAATTATATTAAAAATTTCAATCAAAGTGCACTTTCTAAATGTAGATAGGTTTTTATCAATAATGATGTAAATTACATAAATATTTAACCACATTCTGTTCTGAGTTGCACTGTTAATAATCTGGAGTAACTCCATTGATTCTACTGAAGTAATTTTAGTGATGTTGAAATACCTGAAAATAATATTGTTTCCTTTTAAACAGGATTGCAACTTTGGTATTGAAATAATGGTAAGTCAGCAGTCCCTTTATTCTTATTTTTCATTTAAGAACAGCTTCCAATTTACTACTAGAAAACACTTAGGAGTTTGCATAGTTTGCAAAATTATTGTTATCCCTACTTTGAATAAAATACCGAACTGCCATACAATGGCAAAAAGTGGTTTTGTAAAATTCCACAGTGTGGTTTCCTATATGCTTCTTTACAATATTGTAGCCTGCAGTTCCTAACTTGTGTGTCACATGTTAAGCCACATCTATGTTATTGTTTCATAACTTTAGTTTTAATAAGTCATATTATATTACAGATATAAATCTTCCTATTAAAGACTATAAAACAATCCAACAATTTTGTAAACTTTTGCTGCAAATTAAAGACACTGGAAACATTTGCACTCATGAGTAATTTTATACTCACATTAATAGTCCTACGGATCTCAAAGAAACTTTTCAAAGGACCAGAAACTAGTCATATGCATAAGGGTTACAGGATCAGGCTGTCAGTATCTGCAAAATTTATATTCTTCCAGGATGGTTTATTCTATGCAAAATCTATTATGTTGTTCTATTTATTTGGGATTTTCCAAGTAACTGGAATTTGAAGGATCAAAGCTATTCTTTGTTGATTTCAAGCAGAAAAGACCTATTGTTCTTACAGAATTATTCTGACCAAGACATATTGGGTCAAGCCTTTGAAGATGCCTTGGAGGTGTTACAGCAACATTCTGATGGTGAGATTCAGTATTCACCAGGTAAAAAGAATTATTTTCCATTATACTTAATCATTTTTAATTTTTTACACACTAAAAATCTTAAACTGCTTTGTTTGGACAATAGTTTCTAGCTACGGGCTTCAACTTTCCAGTTGGCCAGGGGGTGCTCACTGCTCAACCCCTGGCTCTGCCACAGGCCCCGCCCCCACTCCACCCCTTCCCGCCCGCTCCTCTGAGCCTGCCAAGCCCTCGCTCCTCCCCCCTCCCTCCCAGAGCCTCCTGCACACCATGAAACAGCTGATAGGGAGGTGCCGGGAAGAGGGGGAGGCGCTGATCAACAGGGCTGCCGGTGGGCAGGAGGCACTGGAAGCGGGGCAGGGGGAGCTAATGGGGGGCTGCTGACATATTACAGTGGCTATCTGGCAATGTACATTGGTAAATTCTGGCTCCTTCTCAGGCTCAGGTGGCCACCCCGCCTTATGCTATCTTTAAACATCCTGAGAAATTTAGTTATTTCAGTGTAAATTCTTTTTGGCATTGCAGGTGCTCACACCACAGGAATATTTTCCCTGTATTTTGTTTAGATTCGTAACATTCTGTAGGTCCCTTATTATGAAGATTTTCAGATCAACAGGATAGAACTGCCTAAAATCATGCTTACAGAATTCTATTTATTATTTCATTCCACTTGCTTGTACTGATGGACATCTGCATAGAAAGTGTACAAAGTATTCTTTTCCTTTCTAACAATTCTAACATTTGTTTTAGTTTTCTATGATGTTCCCTGCTTTCATCATTATATTTGGTGAGCATGGGCCTTTTCTTTATTATCCAAACTATTTTATATTGATCAATGAGCCTCTTTTCATGAATTCTGTTTTCCATCAAACTAAATAACCCAACAACCTAGTGACATTATTATTAATTATTATTAATTAATTATTATTATTAATGTTAGTATATGAGTACTATATGCTTGGTGCTGGATAAGCCACCAATATGAAGAGAGTCCCTGCTCTGGAGAATTTATAACCTAGAAGGCAGACAAAGAAGGACAAGGTAAAATGGTAGACCCGGAAGGAAGATTTAGGTGATTTTAAAAAAAATTATTTCCTTTTCTTCCCTTTTATCACTCATTCTTTTTTCCAAATTTTCAAGTAGATTATAAAAATTGCCTGGCCCTAATCAACCACCATCCTCATCTCCGAGCAAGTCCAAACTACTCTGCAGCACCACCTACAGAGGAACCAGTATACAATTGGAGAAATGTAATAGTAAGTAAATCACATAGTGTAGCAAGCAGCCATAAGAATGAAAGCTGGCTGTTTATATTTCACATTCACAGCCCTGGAGCACCCATGGGAAAAAAATGGTGGGTGCTTAGCACCCATCGGCATCCCTCCTATCAATGCCTCTCCCTCCCCCCAGCTCCTCCAGTCTGTCGGAGGGCCCCACCAATCAGCACCTCCCCCTCCCTTCCAGCACCTACTGCCTGCCACGGATCAGATGTTTCGCGGTGTCAGGAGGCTCTGGGAGGGCGGAGGGAGGAGTGAGGGCGCAGCACGCTTGGGGGAGGGGATGGAATTGGGCGGGAAGAGGCGAGGCGGGGGCGTGAAGAGGCAGGGAAGAGGCGAGGAGGGGGCGGAGTAGGGGTGGGAAGAAGCAGGGTGAGGATGGGGCATTGGGGGAAGAGGTGGAGTGAGGGTGGGGCCTGGGCAGAGCTGGGGGAAACACCCCCTGGCAGATTAGAAACTCGGCGCCTGCCTGGTCAGGAGTAATTCAGAATAAGCTGCATGGGAAAATCTTTGCACAGTGTGTTTCACTTTAGCACCAAGATTAACTATTTGACACCATTGGCTAGAGGAGATCAAAGGGTACTGATGGAGATGTAATTCTTAGTCTTTTGCACAGTGGTTCATCGATTAATGTGGATCACTGGAGCTCTGCAGACTAACAGACAAAACTACCAGTAAGGTGGGGACAGGTCACCTTTATAGTATTTGGACAGCAGGCTGAGAAGAACAAACTCCAATGTCCAGTCTCTCCCCATTTTAGGATGTATTTAAATGATTCTCGTGACTGACTTATTCTCTTGACTTGTAAGAAGGAAAGCAAGATTGCCAAGTACTGTGCATGTGGTTGCCTCACCACCAGCCTAATTTTAGAGTGGGGCAGGTGGCAGAGGGCAGGGTGGGGGCTCATGGTACAACTCTACCCATTCTCCATTTTTTTAATGAGTGGTCTTCCAAGTACTGATAGAAAACATCTCCCTTACTCCATGGTCTGCTTCTTAGTATGCTGCTAGGCCCTAGGCTGCATTGCCTTCCCCACAAAGTCCCCTCCACAGTGGGAAGCCCTGGTGAGAGTCACGTGTAGCTCATCCTCAAAGGGAACCTGTCCAACACTTTCAAACGATGAGCCTGGGAGCTTAAATTCATAACTTTGCTAGACACTAAGGGCATGGCTACACAAGAGAGTTTACAGCAGCGCAGCTGCATCAATGCAGCAAGAGGTAATTAAATCTCTCTAATGTAGCCACTCTAAGCTCTCCTGTTGGCTTAACTACTCCAGCCCCTGTGACTTAGTGCTGCCCACACCAGTTCCTATGTTGGTGTAATTTATGAGGTCCGGTGGGGGGCGGGAGTGATTTATTCATCCCCCTGAGTGACGTAAGTTACACCGATATAACCTGTAGTGTAGACATAGCCTAAAAATCATGGACTGAACAGAGACACTGGATTTATGGCTTATTACAACAATCTGTAACCCACTAACTACCCTTTTTGTCCTATGACTGCAGAGGGTGTTAACAGATCACTCTAGCTTCAATGTCCCTTAGAATATGTGCTAACTACTTTTGCTATAAAAATATGTTATTTAGACGTGACGCTAGGAATATCTTTCCTGGACTTGAAAAAAAGCTCTGTGTCGTTTGAAAGCTTGTCTCTCTCACCAACAGAAGTTGGTCCAATAAAATATATTACCTCACTCACCTTGTTTCCCCATGGGATGGTAATCAGCCCCTAGTTTGACAGTTCTCTTTATTAACACTGCGTACTACACACAGTAGTGGTGGGGGGAAATCTCCTGTGTGTCATGTGATGAATGGTAGGATTCCTTAGGCTATCCAGTGAGCCAGTTCTTTTCAAGTTTTCTTTTTCTCACATGGTGTTTTCTGGTAGTAACGCTTTGTTGTCTTAATTTCTTGAAGAATAGTGCAACAGATTTATATTCTGAAGGAACTGTTTACCACACTCTGTCGAATATTCCAGAAAACCAAGTGATGCATACTACTGCTAGCCAGCAAAAAGGAGGGAAAGGTGTGTAGAAAGAACTCTGCTATCTGTGAACATTGTGTTATCTCCAACCTTCTTTTAGAAGTGGTGAATCATGCTTCTTTTATTATTTCCTCAGTTCTTTCCTTTACTATTATCAGGAGAAATGTAATTAATCTTTTGATGTAATATTTACTGGAATACAACTCCCAGAGGGCTTAATTCTGATCTGAGGTCTGCAGACAGATAGCAAAAAGACTGGAATAATCTAGCCATCTGAGTGATTTATAGAATGCTCTACATCAAAATGTTGCTCCACCAGAATATTGTCATTTTCCAAGAATAGATACATCTTTTGATGTCTCAGTCTCTGACAATATCCCCTCCTTACCTGAAAAAAGGTAAATCATCTGTGGTGAAGACCAGTGCAAAGAAATCATTTAGCTCTCTGCAAATGTCCACTTATCCGCTTTCTTTGCTTCTTTTATTCCCTGTGGTCCAGCAGACTCATCAATTCCCTGGTAAGCTTTTGATATACCTAAATAAAATTTTAATTTATTTTGTGTCTTTGTCTCTTTGCTCTTCAAATTCCCTTTTAGCTTTCCTAAATTCCATTGTGAATTTTACCTACCATAGTTTATGCTCCATTCTATTGACTTTACTAGAGTTGGATTTCCATTTTCTGAAGGATATCTGGTTTGGCTCGTGCATCTTGCAATTTAACCACTCTGTTTTACTTGCCTTTCTGCTTGTTTTTGTTTCGGGGTAAGCATGCCTTCTGTGACTCTGCTATGATTGACTTAAGCAGCCTTCATGCTGAAATGAAATGCTCATTTTTTGACTAGAGGGTCTTCTTGAGTAGTTTCCCTTTTCTGTTGTGTTTGAAATCTCCCTTTCTAATATTTAGTCTCAGAGTGCTAGCTTTTGTTATGTTCCCTTGCTGACTGATGTTAAACTTGGTTATACTTTGGTCACTATGACCTAGGGGTTCAACTATAGTTACTTCTTGAATAAACTCTTTGGGACTAAGTCAATAATAGCCTCTCCCCTCCTGCGTGCACTAGAGCTCACTATTCCAAGAAGCAAACATTAAAAATATGGAAATATTGCCTCTCTAAAACTTATCCTAATGCAATACTTGACCATTTTACATGCTGTTAGTTGAAGATACATATAGTTATTATTCTTTTATTAGACTTAGTTGCCTGTTTGATCTCTTTCAACCCTGTGCACTCAAGGGCCTTCTGCTGCTCAAGAGTCCAGAACTATACACCCTACTAGTATATTTGTATTCTTCTGACTTGGGATTTGGAGCCATACAGATTTTCCACTCCAAACTTTTAACTTTATTATATGGAATCTGTTAATTATAGTGCTACTGCTACAACTTCCTGTATAATTTCTAGCCAGGGCCCCTTGACTTTTGTCATTCTACCAAGTTTCAGAAATGCCTATTATGTCCCGGGCCCGCTTCCATTGCCAGGCATTCTAGTTCACTTATTTTTGCTTTTAAACTTTTCATCATAGTAGCAGAGTATTTATTTCTCACTGTGGCCTGATTTTAGGGAGGTTAATAATATTGTTTAGATAATATGGGTCCTATAGGCTACATAGCTGTATGCCTATTTTTATTTAACTCCTTAGTCTGACATCCTGTTACTTTTCTGGAAAGTACCTCTGAGCTCAAGTGGTTCCTCCTCCAGTTCAGCTGTCCTATTCTTTTTTACCAGATGCAGGGTTACTGTCATCCCTAGCAGATGTCTTGGTCTGGAATAAGTGCTTCTGGGCAATTGTCAGCTTCCCCCCTCCTAGTTTAAAACAATCCCCCCAAATCGTATTAGCTTTAGGTGCCAGCAGTCTGCTTCCACTTTGGTTAAAGTGGAACTTCTGCAAGGACTCTCCCTTCCCCAGATTGTTCCCCTGTGTTCAATAAAATTAAGGGCAGATCTACATTACCACTTGAGTCGATATAATGTAGGTCGCTCAGGGGTGTGAAAAAGACACCACCACCCCCAAGCGACTCAAGTGACAGCAACCTAAGTGCTGTCCACGCTGGTGCCATGTTGGCTGTAGACACTCTCCCAACAACATAGCTCCTGCCTCTCAAGGAGAGCGCTCCCCCGTCGGCAGAGAGCATCTTCACCAGACATGCTACAGCTGCACCAACGTAGCGCTTTTATTGTAGACCTGCCCTAAGTCCCACTTCTTTACACTGGCTTCTCATCCCCTGTCTAGCTGACTCTGAGCATGGAACTAGAAACACTTCAGAGAAAAGCAACTTTAAAGCCCTGGATTTATGCCGTTTTCCTAGTAATCTACCTTAAGTCTCCAGAACTAGAGGTGGCTGGAGGATGACAATTCTGTTTCATGACAACTTTTGAGGCATTAAAATTTGTTTTAGTTCCACCTTGGAATGAAAACAAAAGCTTTCAAACATTTTTGTGAAATGGAATTGTGTCAAATGCCCATTTTGTGATCAAAAAGGTCAGGGTTTTGAATCAGATCTCTCTCTCGAATTGACCAGCAAGTCCACCCTGGACCTCAGAAACTTTCCCAGTTGGTCAGAATCGAATTGTTGAACCCAAATTGTTTTGGCTTTGACAAAACAGCATATTTCAGCAATAACAACAACCCCTTTTGCCTAAATATTCTGACCGGTTCCATTCAGAACCTCTTTCCTGCATTGCTCCATGGCATTGGTTCCAATATTACCTTGACTATGGGCTCCCCTAAGCGTTCATTAGAAGACTGTCTAAATATCTTGTTAGATTTGCCACTTTTGAGGCCAGCTACCAAAGTGCCAAATGTTTCTTATAGTCACCATATACCCCACTCTCAATCTAGTAATGATCAAATCCCCATTGCCACAGTCTGTCTATATCTCACAACCATAGCCCCATTAAATCTGTTGCTGGTCTTCTACTGCTCCAGTTATACTGGCCTTTTAATCTGTGACTGGGTACTGCCTTGACCTAGACTTTACCTTTAAGTCTCCTTTCCAGGGAAAGGGCAGCTGCCCATCTTTCAAAATGGATCTGAGTTATGCTCTGACCATTTGCATTTTATTTTTTGATAGGGAGAAAAAAGCTTCGCCTGTTTGAATATCTTCATGAGTCTCTGTGTGACCCAGATATGGCAAACTGCATCCAGTGGGTGGATAAACCCCATGGTGTCTTCCAGTTTGTTTCCAAAAATAAGGAGAAACTTGCAGAGCTGTGGGGGGAAAGAAAGGGAAACCGCAAGGTCATGACATACCAGAAAATGGCCAGAGCATTGAGGAACTATGGAAGAACAGGGGAAATCATTAAAATCCGAAGGAAGCTGACATATCAGTTCAGTGCAGCTGTTTTACAAAGACTCTCCCCATGTTACTTCCTGGGAAAAGAAACAGTTTATTGTCAGTATCTTCAGTACAATCAAGAATACCAGTGTTCCGATGACTGGATCACTTATAATAATTACATGTATAACAATGACCCTGAGCTGCAGCATGCTAACGGCTAGACATGTGTCACATTAATTTGTCTTTTTAATAGTTAGAAGTATCTTAAAGCTCACAACTCTTCTCTCAATATATATTTTTCTTTTAAAATGTAATACACACACACACACACACACACACACACACCCATGGGTGTGATGATCAAAAAAGAGAGGTTCGGTGCTGGCCTAATTTTGTGCCCATTGCAGTGAATGAGAAACTTTCATTGACCGTACAAGCAGCAGTTGTTAGGTCAGTTTCTGATCTCCATTATATCAATTACAGGAGTTACTTCAGATTCACACCTCTGTAACCAAGATCAGAATCTGGCCTGTTGCTTGTTTGACATCACAGGCCACATCCTGACATTGATCCTCATGCGACTCTCATTGACTTCACTGGCACGTCTGTGCATGGAAAAATGGAAGGGTATGGCTCTGAGTTTTCAAATCACAGAGTTCATATGTACCTATACTCCACTACTCAGACTTGCTTTCAGATGGATGTACATGAAATACAAGCTGGAGGGTGTTCAACCGCCTGCCACTAGTGCTAACTTTATTAACCAATACTTCTCATTAGTGATATTTTATAAGTAAATATCATACTGGATTTGTATGCCCACATGACATGGAAGCTGGGACCTGTGAATGCTAGTGAAGGTACTAATCCTTAAGCATTTAAATTAACTCCTTGATACACAGAGTCAGGATTTCCAGGTACCCATTTCATTGCTGGCAGTGACACTCACTGGGAGAGCTACCATACCAGGAAGGGGTTCATCAGGGATTAAACTTTTTAAAATTTATTTACAGTTCTTTTCCTCATAATTCTAGAAGCTGCATTTTTAAAGGGGCAGCAATTTCATATTCAGTTGTAAATAACAAATGTATTTTTTACGTTCTCTTAAGTAGTTATAATTTACATGTTTAAAATACCACTCTCTGTCTCCGCTCAGCAGCCTCACGCTTTATTAGTGTAGAGGAAATTAAATTTAGATACAGAATACGTGCACTCAGTGCAAAGTTAATGCAAGTCGCATTGCTTTACCATTTACACCTGTTCACTGACCAACTTACACCATCATTGATGTCACTGCAGGTTTTGTCCCAGACAGATCCATGGGATCTGTACCCAGTCCCACAAGGCCTTGATTTGCCCATGGTAACTATAAACACAAATATGTATGGAGAAAAAACTGGTTTGTAAAGGGCATTAACAATGTTGACCTGACCTGTCTGACATTAACATGAAATCATGAGGAAGTAGCTCCAGCGTAGAATAATCTAGATGGCTATGAAAAGAACAGGCTTGATTCTGATCTCACACTGATTTTTACCCCAGAGTAACTCAATTGACTTTGATAGTTAATCCTGATTTACACCAATGTAGGTAAGATCAAAATCAGGCCCTATATATTGTTTATTAATATTGGGGGTGGTAAGGCAATCACTTTTGATAGTGGCTCCAATACTACATTCCCTAGCAAGCAAAACTCTAACTGAAGTTAATTTTTAATGATAGAAAGGTTGTATTACAAGAAACTTGAGTGAAGCCATAATATTATACCAATAATGGGTCCAATTATTGAAGTCAGTGGGAGTTTGCCTGACTAAGGAGTGCAGGATTCGGTTTATCAGTGTTTTGTTTTTGTTGACATTTCTTGTAACATACAGACTTTAATATAATAGAAAAGACAGCAGACTGTCTCTGGTACTACACATTTGGGTCCAATCCTACCATACCAGGAACATTACCCGAGGTTAGAGTGTGAGATGAAGCTCTTTAATTTGTGATTCCTTCTCTGTGTAAATAAACATGCAAGTACAAAATGTAACTAACTTGAACTTTCTGAATGTGTGCAAACTATTTAGGAAGCTGAGTGAGTTTAGTTATTATGTCTATGTCTCCCCTTCCACGCTTTTTTTTTATATTCGCTTGAATCTTACAACAGCATGTATCAAATTAAATGTCTACTTTGTCTAACATGATTAGTTCAGTCATTGTATGTTCAGATTTGCCTCTTTTGACCTCAGCTGTTTGCCAAGAAAATAAATACTTATTGAGATTGATACAATTATTTTTTTTAAATTTTGATATAAACATTAGGCTTTGGCATGTTGGTTTGATAATCTTCTGAACAAAGCATGGAGAGTTAACAGCAGTGGTGAACATAAGAACAGCCATACTGGGCCAGACTCATGGGCCATCTAGCCCAGTATCCTGTCTTCCAACAGTGACCAGTGCCCCCATGCTTCAGAGGGAAAGAACAGAACAGGGTAATTGATGAGTAACCAATCCCCTGTCATTCAGTCCCAGCTTCTGGCAAACAGAGATTTGGGGACACCCAGAGCATGGGGTTGTGTCCCTGACCATGTGGGCTATTAGCCATTGATGGACCTATCCTCAACGAACTTATGAAATTCTTCTGTGAACCCACTTATACTTTTGACCTTCACAACATCCTGTGGCAATGAGTTGACTGTGCGTTGTATGCAGGAGTACTTCCTTATGTTTGTTATAAACCTGCTGCCTATTAATTTCATTGGGTGACCTCTGGTTCTTGTGTTATGTGAAGGGAGTAAATAACACTTCCTTATGCACTTTTTCCACGCCATTCATGATTTTATAGACCTCAGTCATATTCCGCCCTTCCCTCCCCAGTCACCTCTTTTCTAAAATGAACAGTCCCCATCTTTTTAATCTTGCCTCATATGGAAACTGTTCCATATCCCTAATCATTTTTGTTGCCCTTCTCTGTATCTTTTCCAATTCTAATATATCTTTTTTGAGATGGGGCACCCAGAACTGCACACACTATTCAAAGCGTGGGCATCCAATAGATTTGTAGAGAGGTACTATGGTATTTTCTATCCCTTTCCTAATGGTTCCTAACATTCTGTTCGCTTTTTTGACTGCTGCTGCACGCTGAGCAGATGTTTTCAGAGAATTATCCATGATAACTCCAAGATCTCTTTCTTGAGTGGTACCAGCTAATTCAGACCCCATCATTTTGTATGCATAGTTGGAATTATGTTTTCTAATGTGCATTACTTTGCATTTATCAACACTGAATTTCATCTGCCATTTTCTTGCCCAGTAACCCAGTTTAGTGAGATCCCTTTGTAACTCTTTGCAGCTAGCTTTGGACTTAACTATCTTGTGTCATTTTGTACCATCTGAAAACTTTGCCACTTCACTGTTTACCCCTTTTTCGAGAACATTTATGAATATGTTGAAAAGCACTGATCTCAGTACAGATCCTTGAGGGACCCTTTCTCCACTGTGAAAACTGACTATTTATTCATACCCTTTGTTTCCTATCTTTTAATCAGTTACTGATCCAGGAGAGGACCTTCCCTCTTACCCCATGACTGCTTATTTTGCTTAAGACCCTTTGGTGGTGGACCTTGTCATAGGCTTTCTGAAAGTCCAAGTACACTACAGCCATTGGATTTCCCTTGCCCACATGCTTGTTGACACCCTCAAAGAATTATAATAGATTGGTGAGGCATGATTTCCCTTTACAAAAGCCATGTTGGCTCTTCCCCAACATATCATATTCACCCATGTGTCTGATAATTCTATTCTTTACTATAGTGTCAACCAATTTGCCTGTTATAATCATATCCTCATTTAATACCAAGCTCTCAAGTTCCCCCACCTTATTATTTAGACTTCTAGCATTTGTATATAAACACTTATAAAATCTGTCAATATTTAGTTGTCTGCCTTCATGTGATGTAATTGACAGGGACTCTTTTTCATTTGACTGTTTCTCTTCAGTTCCTACCTGTACTTTAGCAACTTCTATTCTCCTCTTTACTAAGATATAGAGTATCCCCTTTAATAAATCCTTCCCAAAGGGGTGTCTCTCTCCAAACCATGTGCTCCTCTGCACCTGTCAGCTTTCCCACAGCCCTTAGTTTAAAAACTCCTCCTTCTTTCTAATTTAATATGCCAGCAGCCTGGTTCTGTTTTGGTTTAGGTGGAGCCTATCCTTCCTGTATAGGCTCCTACTTTTCCAAAAGGTTCCCCAGTTCCTAATAAACCTAAATACCATCATCTCATCCATGCATTGTGACCCTGCAGTTCTGCCTGTCTAACTGGCCCTAGTCTAACTGGTGAGAGTATATATCTGTAGATGGAGAGAAATGGGGATGAAGGAGAATTGTAGGGAACTGCTAGAAAAGCACTTTATGAGGGGTAGAAGAATTTGAGGGAATTCAGACCGAGAAGAAATGAGGGTGTAAAGAGAATTTGTAGAGGGAAAGGGGGAAGAGCACATGCTCTTAAGAAGAATTGGTGGGGACTGGGGAGAGAGGTCAGGAGAACTAGAAAGAAGGGCAAACAATTAGAAAGTTAAGATCTCATTTTTTTCAGTGGGAGAATATGGGTGGGTGGGGAAGGGGGGATATTCATGACTGGAGCAGGCAATGGAGTGAGGCCAGGGTATATTGTGTGTGAATTTAAAAGGATGACTGGATTACAACTACAAGTGTACTTACATGGATGAATTAACATTGATAAAGAGGAATAAGAGGTCACTTTAAAAGCTGTTAACACTTCCAAAACAACTAGAGGGAGCTGGATAGATTTTAGGAACAGATACTTTTACTATATTTATGTAGCTACATATTTAGTGTCCCTAAATATGTATGGTGACCCTAGGTTGTACATGTATGCTGAAAAGATTTCTGACTGTAGATGTCTTTTACTTTAGCAGAAAAAAAGCATAAAAAGATCCAATGGCTGGAAGATGAAGCTAGACAAATTCAAACTGGAAATAAGGTGCAAATTTTTAAGAATGAGGATCAATTTACCAAAGGATGGTAGATTCTCGAACACTTGAAGTCTTTAAGTTAAAACTGAATAACTCTCTATAATATATGTTGTAGCTCAACCAAAAGTTGTGGCTTGATGCAGAAATTGCTGTGTGTAATTCTACAGCTTGTGTTATACAGAACAAATTAGACTATTGTAATAGTCCCTTCTGGTCTTAACATTTATTAATCTATATGATTGTATCATGGAAATACATGAGAAGAGCTGCAGGGCTGCGACAAAAGATTTGCACAGAATTAAGTAGTCATATGTAACTAATACAATGCTATGTGTAGCTTCAGTTACTCTCTGATTATATAATATGACTCTCACAACCAGTATTAGCAATCTAGTAGGAACTACAGCAACCCTGCTGGGTAAGTGTAACAGAGAATGGTCGCAATGTTACTGTCTATACCTCACATTCTCTTTAAAACATATTTTTTATTCAGAACACTGGGGACAAATCTAAGTGTCCCTAGGCGTGTTTTAAATATTTGCTTTTGTCCCAGCTCCCTTCTCTCCTTGGCCCCCAACACCCAATTAATGTGCTCTACAGTATGTTGAAGGGCCTAAAAGCATCAGAAGAGTAAGGAAATGTACCCCAAATAGTGTACTGTGGGTGGAATAAGTTTAAATATCTGAAAAAAGAGGGTAAAATATTCTGATTAATAATGCTGCTGCATCAGAGTTCTTGTGTAGTGAGGCTTGCTTATCGTATGTTACAAGGTCATGTCACTGTGCCCTAGCTAGTGTCTCCACTAGTTAATAAATTTAGCAGTAGCAAGAGGACGATAGCAATAGTGAAAAACATTCTCATCTGAGCCTGTTTCAGCCAAAAATATTATGTCTGTAAATTTAAGGGTGTAATATATTACAGAGAGAATAAACTGGTAGCGATCTGCAAGGTTATGCTGCAAGGTTATGCTGCGGTTCTGAGAACCGTAACTCTTTTGAGTTGTTTCAGAGTAGCAGCTGTGTTAGTCTGTATTCGCAAAAAGAACAGGCGTACTTGTGGCACCTTAGCGACTAACAAATTTATTTGACCATAAGCTTTCGTGGGCTATAGCTCACTTCATCGGATGCATTTAGTGGTATTTTCCACTGAATGCATTCGATGAAGTGAGCTGTAGCTCACGAAAGCTTATGGTCAAATAAATTTGTTAGTCTCTAAGGTGCCACAAGTCCTCCTTCTCTTTTGAGTTGCGCAGGAACCACTAGATGGCAATCTAACCTTGTATTTCAGTTTGATTGAGCATGGATCTGAATTGTTTTGGAGTGTTGCTTTTTGCACCTCTTCGTTTTTCACTTAACTTCTCCTTCATTCTTAAGACTGCAGCCGCGACTGAACCCATAGCATCTTCTCTTGAAGTTGCTATCAGGGCAGCTTCAGCTATGGAACATCCTAAAACTGTTGTAACTCCTGGCTTTGGCGTCACTGCTGCAAATTAGAGCAGCTGAGGAATGTCTCCACCACAGTATAATTATACACAAAACCCCCCTACATTTAGTTGAATAGTGTAAGTTTCGCACACTCTCCCTTGCCACCCATAAAATTTGGATCATTTCCTATATATGTCCCGGGTATCAACTGTTTTGGGGGTTAATCAGCACTTCAGCTGCAGTCTTGGCAACATCTGGACAACCACAGCTAAATAACCAACTGTCACAGGAGCACAGAGCCTGTATCAGTTCAGCACTCTGCCTCAGTGGTACATTCAATCCTGTATTTATTGGGATCTTCACAGAACTGAAGGCAGCTTGTTTCAAGACAAGGTTTGGTCAGTGCTTGGAATTTCCTGGTATACAAACTTGCTTTTGAAGGGGACAAAAAAGTTCTTGACCCCAATCCTGCAACAAGATCTGCAAGACCCTTCCATCCATACAGAGCCCCACTGAAGGCTCTTGCAGAGTGCAGTGGTCTGCATGCATGGATCCAGTTGCAGGATTGGGGCTTGAGTGGGTAAGTGATACAATGAGTTAATATATTAGCCTTTCATCACTGGAGACTGGAGTTCAAATCTGCCTTAAATTTAGGGTGACCAGATACTCCGTTTTGAAAGGGACAGTCCTGTATTTAAGCCCTCCTGCAGGTGTCCCGACTTTTTCTTAAAAATGGACAAATTGTCCCGTATTTTCTGTCTCCTCCCCATCGGTACTGGCGAGTCCTGTTGCTGGCTGGATCCCTGCTTGCCAGCCGCCCGCCCACCAGTGGTGAGTGGTGGGGTCCAGTGGCCAACAATGCGGGTGGGTGTACAAGGCTGGTGGTGGGGCAAAGCTGCAGCACAGAAGGACAGCCGCTCCTCCTGCTGGTCCGTCAGCGCAGCCCCCACTGCCTCCTGGCTCTTGGCCAGCAGGGCCCCGCCCCCTGTCTGGTTTCCGGGTGGCACTGGCTGTGAGCTGTGGCAGACAGTGAGTGCGGGCAGGTGCCAGGCAGCAGCCAGTTACATGTCACCTCTGCTACCCACCCATCGGCCTTTTACGTGTACCCCCTCTTGCTGTTCTCTCCCTGCTTTGCCCCTTCAGCCCCCGAGCCCCACTGCTCCTCCATATCCCCACGGTGGGGTGCGTCCCTCTCCCAGTGCTGTGCGGAGAACCAGCCCCTGATCGAAGCACTCAGCTCACCTACAGCCTGGCTGTCAGGCTCCTTCCTTTCCCCACTGCCTCTGGCTGGGCCGGCACCCCGGGAAAGCCCAAGACCCTCCAGCCCTGGGCATTGGCCAGGAGGAGCTGAGTCCTGCATGTGCCAAAGCCCCACGCACCATGGGCACAGAGAAGCCTCTCGCCCCTCAGCTAAGCTCTTGGGGCGGCAGGGGGGAGGGAATTCCAGCCTGGAGTGATTTCCAGCCTGTTCACACCCCAAACCTGGAGTCTCCACAGCAGCCCCTGGGGCAGGAGCTTAGAACCCTCTTCACCCCCGCACCCTTCCCCGCCCTGCAGGGCTGCTCCATCCCCTAGGCATCCTCCCCTGCTGAGCTACCTCTCTGGCTGGGTTCGCTGAGCCCCTGCAGTCAGGTTCCCTGGGCCTTGGTGCACAATGCATCCTTTGGGCTTAACTCCTTCCTGCCTGTGCTGTAGTCAGGGGGTGGAGGATGGGAGAGGAGGTGGCTGGGTTATGGCCAGCAGCAGCCTGGAGGTGTTAGCTGCCTTTCGACATTGTGTGGGCAGGAAGGAACAAGCTGCTTCCATCCATGGTGGGGGCGCCGGGGGGGGGGGGGGGAAGAAGAAGAGATGAGCTCTGCAAAGGCATGGACCAGGTCATCCCTTCCCCCTCTCCTCCTCCCCTGCGGCTGGAAGCAGCTCCTGTCCCTTTCCTTCTGCACAGTGCCAAAAGGCTGCTGCTGGCCACATTCTGGTGTGAACCCTGGCAGAAATCTGGGATGGAGGGAACGTGACCCTGAGTGTTCCCCGCACACATGTTGCCTCAGGAAGACATGGTGCCGGGTACCAGGAGAGACAGGTCCGTCCCGAGGGCCCAGCCAGGCATGGAGGGTGGCGAGCACTGGTCAGGGAGAGTCAGGTCGGTCAGTCACCCCTACTGTGCGAGAAGTGTGTACGGGAGTGTGTGTGTGTCTCATCTCTCCCTGTGGGTGGGTGGGGGTAGGGGTGTGTGTGTCACCCCTCCCTGTGTGAACCCTGAAGCCTTAAAGATAAGAAGGTAAATAAAAAGAATCCAACTACACGGTATTTCTTTTTAACAGGAGCTCAGTCAACTTGATGTTAATTTGAACGTTTGTACTGCATGGTTCTGACTGATTGCCATTGAACTCACTTGAGTACGAGTAATTTTACCAGGTGTCCCATATTCAGCATAGGGAAATATGGTCACCCTACTTAAATTAAATGTACAGGAGCTCAGTCTTATCCACAGTTGGACAGTTGTCCATATAGTAAAGACAGCCATATGATTTAGGCCTACTCAACATAGCTCAAATCAAGAAATCCTTATTGAGGAGTTCTCTATCAAACAGAATTGTCTGTATATATGTAAATAACTGGGTAATGCATAAATTGCCAGTAGATGGTGCTCAAGAATATGCAGCATTATTCCTGAGTTTTGTAGGACCAATAAAACTTGTGCACTACAAATAACTTCTTGTGTCAAACTCTTTACATGCAGCTCATAACAATCTTTCCTCTGGCAAAATTCCCCATTGGCATGTAGCTGAATAAGGACTGATGAAGATACAGTCACTCCCCGGGGCAGAAGGCCTGTGCACCTACATCCTTAGAGCTGCTTAGGCTTGTGCTGGCTCTCTGTGCAGGGGTGAATTTCATGCTACGTGATTCAAGCCCAGGATTGGTAGGTTTATTCAGGACAGGTCGATACCTGTAATAATGGAGTATAGGAGGTCACCAATGAGATGATTTGGCAGAGGCATATAATAATCTTATATTATAAGTCTTATCACTTTTCAGTCGGTAGAGCTTGGAGTGCTTTATAAAGGAGATGTCATTCTCCCCACTATATAACAGGGGAAAACTAGGGCAAAGGGAAGTAAGGTGAGTTGCCCAACATTACCCAGCAGGCCAGTGGTCAAGCTGGGAATAGTATAGAGGCTTCCTGAGTTCCAGGCCAGCGCTCTAGCTGCCAGGCCATACTGCCTTGCATAAGAAACATGCTTTGTCTCTGTTTCTGCTTTACTGTCTCTGTAGCGAAGCGACGACTCACCAGTGCAGTGTCTCCTGCTGGTTTTCTTGGGAATTAGCTCTTCCCTCCTGGACCCCCGGTAGCTCTCTACATCAGGGTTCTGCCCCCAGCAGTAGCCCACAATCTGGGTCTCCCCACCCAGGGGAACCCCCAACCCTCTATCCCCAGTGGCTTTTGCCTCAGTAGCTACTGCCAGTCAGCATCTAGCCCCCACTCACTGGGACAGACTGCAGTCTGTAAACCATTCATCATCAGCAAGGGGGTTGGACCAGCTGCCTCTGCCTATTCCCAGGCTACACCTCTGTAGCCCCAGTACCTTTCCTGGCCTTTAGCAAGGCCTGCAGCCTGGGGGTTTTCCAGGCTGGAGCTCCCCAGCTCCTCTAGCCCTTCCCCAGCCCTGTTCCACTCCAGGTACCCTTCTCTCTCAGGCAGCCAGGTCCTTCTCTCTCCACTGCCAGAGAGAGACTCCTCCAGCTTCTGGCCCTCAGCCCTCTTACAGGGCCAGCTGTGGCCTGATTGGGGCGTGGCCCCAGCTGTAGCAGCATCCCCCAATCAGCCTAGCTTTTTTTCCCAACTGCAGCCCTCTCCAGGACTGCTTTAACCCCTTCAGGGCCGGAGCAGGGTAACCACCCCGCTACAATCTCCCTTCCATGTGCATCACGTTTACAAAATAAATAAACATTCTAGTGCGTTTCTTGAAGGTACTCAGGAGAATGCAATCCTCCTGTACAAGCAGAGACAATACAAACTTTTTCACTCTGCCCGGCAACATGCCTCAATGCTGCATTTCGGGAACATATGGGCAGGCTAGAAGGCAGTAGGCACCGTTTCTGAATATTTTTTCCCTCTCTCAAGGTAAAGAAGATATTGCAAAATACCTTGTTGAAATTGTAAGGAGCTCTGAGTCCAGAGAGCTTGGCCCCTAGGGCGGCATTTTAGAAGAGTGTGCTTTCAGGACAGTACACTACATAAAGTATCAGCCATCTTACTACGAGCTTGGACATTGGACAGTCTATGTTGATACAATGGATTATAAGGTGAATTACTGTGCAACCAGGCTATATGAGCAGAATGCCATCCAAGTGCACACAGAGTATAAGCTGACGGATGGAAAAATAAATCCTTTACTTGACATTCCAGAGTCATATAACCTGAGCCACGGGCTCAAGAATAATGATGGAATAAGAGAAAAGACAACTGGCAGCTAGTCATAATGCCTCTTTCCAGTATTACAGGAACCAATTTCATTGCAGTAATATTAATGAGCGCTTAACAGCTGAATATAACTAATAAATACTTGTACTGTAATATCACCAGTTGGAAATCTAACCATGCAAACATTTTTCCCTGCATGTGAAATGAAAACACAACAAACCCTATTGGAATACTAGCAATCTGCACTATACCAGTTTACACCCAATAAGGATTTGGCCAGCAATTCTCTCCTGCAGGATCAGGATTTAATCCCAATTAGCTGACATGAATGTGGCCTAGCAGTACTGCCAGTCCCAAGGATTCAAACATCATGGTGTGACTTGCAGTAAAATCGGGCATATTGGCAACACTAACCATAGTCAACAATGAGTTACGATCAGCATCTTGTCAGCTAAATCTGATTCTTCACAGTCATGTTCAAATGGCAACATTTTGTCACTTAGACAAACCTATAAGGAGTACCTGCAAGATGCTAGGTATCCTCAGCCTGACCAGTGAAGCCATCATCTGAAGAAACAAAAGTCCTGACCCTCAGCTAGTGGACTAAATGGAGTTTGTTATTTACACCAGCTGAGGATCAGGCTCAAGAGTCTTCAAAATAATAGCAAGACCTGTTTTAAAAGCCCGGCAGAAAGACTGGAGTGCTGACCAGTCAGCTGCCTGATGCCATCCAATCTTAGGTAAAGAGCTTGCTAGGAACATAAAATGTGCTGGTTAAAAAGAGTTCAGAGGCAGAATTTATGACTTGCAGTTCTAAAGAATAAATGAAACAGTCACACAGGGCAAGCTGTAGAAAAAAAAAGTTGTCTGACCTTATACTGTATTACTTGAGAAAAAGCATTCGGAGACAGCGGGAAAAACTGGCATGGCCCTTGCATGGCTCCAGGGTGATGGGGCCATCCAAGAAGCCTCCCTAACTTGAATGGCAAAACAAAGACCTCCTATAGTACTAGTAGTAGAGTGCAGAGACCACTTGCTCTCTCCCCCCCCAGACAGTAATTTCCCCAAACATGGAGAGGGAAGATGTTGGACCATAGTGCAAACTCCACTCCCGCACCACAATGGTAGAAGGATCAAAGCAGGACACTGTATGGGAGCAACCTGCACCAGCCAAATGGTGGTGTAAGGGACCAGGGCACAGCAGTCTTCCCTAGCAGTCATGGCTGGGGCTTGTGCCCATAAGTCAAGGAGAGCCAGGAAGTAGTACTCAGTGAGCAGGGCCTGGAGTAATCACTAGAACCAGAATTGATAAGCAAGAGTCAGGGTCCGATTTAGGCCAGGGTCAGAGATCAGAGAGAGCTACCAGGCTGGGGTTGGAGACTGGAGATCAGAAATCAAGATGTGTTCGAGCATCACAGGAGGCCGGAAGTCTATATGGTTGCCCAGACAACTTCCTGGGGCAACCTTCCAGGGTTAAATAGTGTGCATGGCCAATCAGAAGGCTGCAGATTTTGTCACTCTGAACATTTTGGCCAGTACTTCCTGTGGCCTGTACTCTCCACAATCAGAGGTGGATTACAGTTTTGTGGGCCCCTGGGCCACAGCATGTGGGGCCCCTTCCCGCCCCTTCCGCCTGCAATCCCCTCCTCCATGGCCCACCCAGCACTTCTGCCGGGGGGGAGCGGGGTCCGGGTGCAGGAGCGGCTGGCAGAGTGGGGCAAGCCCCCATGCCCCATCTCCACTCCCTGGCAGGAGCGCCGGGTGGGCGGAGCGAGACAAGCCCCAGCACCCCAACCCTGCTCCCCAGCAGCAGCGCTGGGCAGACAAAGCGGGGCAAGCCCCAGCGCCCCAACTCCACTCTCCCAGCAGGAGTGCCGGGCGGGCTGAGTGGGTCGAGGCGCGGGGGCACCCATTTTTCTGGGGCCACCGGGCATGGGCCCTGTTGGCCCAAGCCTAATCCTCCACTGTCCACAGTACTCCTAGGCTATAGCTTAGCCTGCCCTCCTGGTGGCAATGTGGGATGTCAGCTGTCTAAGGCTCTGCAGGCTTGGGTTCTGGTCCCCTACAGCCTTATAGATTATCACAAAGCGTAGCTCCCCACCCCTGTGCACACTGACTAAGTCTGCTAGAGACTGTTCCTCCTGCCAGAGGAACAATCTGTCTGGTGTTCTTCTTATGATGAACTCCACACCACTCCTTGCATAAATGTCACAATCTAGCCCTGAATCGTAACGCACACACATGAGACAGAAGAGTTAAGGTGGCATGTTCAACTATAACTTGGACATGTCTCATCTTACCACCGTTGCTTTGCATTTAATAGGCATATAACTCCCACTGTGGTTCATGGGCAAATACTGTAGCTCTTACTGAAGCTTTGTCTACCTGGGAAAGTTTATTTCACTGTAACATGAGGTGTGAGTTTAAACCAATATAGTTACACCAGTATAACTCCCCATGTGGACACACACTTATTCCAGAATAGAAACACCTTTTTTCAGTTTACCTTATGGCACTTGGGAATGGGTTTAAACTAAACTTACAGGAATACGAATGGCCGTACATGGGGTTATAACAGTATAACTATAACCTGTACAACTGGTAAAACTTTCCCATCTAGACAAGCTCGGAGGCATATGAGAGTTGTGTATGTGTAAGTGCTTCAGGATGTGCACTTCTGAGGAAGCAAACATGCACTGAACTACTACAAGTTGTGCAAAACATAGAAACATCAATGGCAGATTCCTACTGTTAATCTTGGTCATTGAAGGCCTGATCCTGTTTCCATTGAAGTCAACAGCAGAGTTCATATTGACTTCTGCGGGAGCGGGATAGGACACCAAACCATTAATAGCTTTAGCAGATGTTTCTGATTCACAGGAAACCACATCAATCTCCCATTTAGCTGAGATTAAGATTTTGCCACCTAGGGCAGTGCTAGAAATCAAACACCAATGTAACCTGACTCAGAGCATTAAATCTCCAGGTGAAGAAAGAACAATTCAGAGAGTTCACTCTGACTACAAACAACCTCACACATTGCTGGATCCTTTCCAGTTGAGAGAGACAGAGACAATCTGTTTTAAGTATATATGTCTTTGAAAAATAAGGAATGGAAGTATTTCTTGTCAATTTACTAACCAGATCATTCCAATTTGTACATTGATATGTAGCACCTTAGAGTATGCTGGCAGATTGCCCATTCCTGTCTTCTGGCTAGTCCCTATAAATAATGTTGAGCATGTGGGATACATTTTCAGCACAAAGAATGCAGGATTAAATACTATAATTCACAAGGCAACCTGACTAAAACTCAAGAGACAGTATTACATTATACAATTGCTCAGATTTCCTCCTGGTGGAAGTTACTCTGTTTCAGGCACTTGTCTGTGAAGTATCCTATTCTGCAAGGCAAAATTCACCTCATAAAGAAGCTTACAGAAAGCCAATGCACCACTTCAACCCTCAAAACAGGGATTAAGGCTATGTCTACGCTACGCAGCTTTCAGCAACACGACTGTTCCGCTACCACCGTGGTGCTAAAAGGCGTGCAGTGTAGCCACTGTCTGTCAGCAGGAGAGAGCTCTCCTGCCGACGACAAAATCTTCCACCCCTCCATGAGTGGCGGTAATTTTGTTGGCAGCACTGTTCACACCAGTGCTTTTCCTCAACAAAACTTTTCTCTTTCGAGGGGTGGGGGTGTGTGTGCTTTTTTAACTCCTCTGAACGACAAAAGTTTTGTCGTTCACTTGCCAGTGTAGACAAAGCCTAAGTGGGCCTTAAGTGAAACATAGGTGCCCAGGGATCAATTTCACCCTCACTGAGAACTACAGTAGCATGGTGTTCCAAATGATGTTCTCTTGGAGCTTTGGCTGCAATATTTATATTCAAATACACATCTCTACAATATTGAACCTCCATCCCTGATTCTGCAGATATTCTTAATGGAATATCCATGAATATCAATGGCTCATTGGGATAATAAATAATAATAATAAAATAATAATAATGTGTATTGTAGATACAGTCATGGATCAGGACCTCATTGTGCTAGGTGCCATATGAACCCAGGATAAAAAGACAGCCTCTGCCCCAAGATATATGTTGTATATTCACTAGCAGTAATGAATATGCAAAATACTAGTTATATCTGTTTAACCCCTTATGTACATGTTCAGTTGTAGGGGTAGATTTTTTTTCTGTTTAGCTTAACCATCTTCCCAAGAAGAGTAAGGTAAACTGAAGAGAAAAAAAAGGCACTCATACAAGAATAAAAGTGTTCACATGGGGAATTATATCAGTATAACTATATCTGTTTTAATTCACATTTTAGCTTACACCAATATAACTTTCCTATGTAGACAAGCCCTTAGTCTACAATTTATTGAGTAGGTAGACAATAATGATGGTTTTGTATTCAATATTGTATTTATTTTGGGAGTGGAGGAGCAACCCTTCTATTAAAACAAAGTTTGGGTGGAGTGGGGTATGGTTGCATAGCTTGCACTATGTCCTGTGGCATAGCCCTAGTACAGGCTAAAGGGTAGCACTGGCATTGTAGCTGGTTCAGAATGAGATTAGAGGGACTATAGCTAGAAATTTGCATTTGTCCCCAAGATGGCTGATACATTACCCTCCAATCACCAAAGCTTCTTATTGCCATTGCAGATTCAAATATTTTATCATTTTCTTAAACAAAAGGACACTGAAAATGAAAATTGTGGAAGTGAAGAGACATCCTTGAAAAAGAATTGTGGAAATGCTTCTGCAGGTAGCAGTGTCCTGCCATCAACAGGGAAAAATATCCAGGATGATACATCAATGGTCAACACCTGCATACCTTAGGAAGCCCTGTATGCCCTGATATCAGGAGCAAAAGGTTGTAGCAAGCAGAGTTTGTTACCTACTCACACTGGGAATAATGATAGCACCTTCCCAGTTGTAGATGTTTCATTGTGCAATCTAAACTGAATTAATATCCTTTTACTAATGGTCAATGTTACAACTACAGTTGGTTTTCAATGTACCCGTTCCCTGAATACTCAGCTGTAATGGATTCTGTTTTTTTGTTTTCCATGCTGTCACTTAGCTACTCAAAGCACAGTTAGACCAGGAAAACAGTTTGGCAACAGACCATTCACTGAGTGTGGCTTTAAGAAATGGAAAGGTTTTCAGTGTGTGTTAAAACAGCATGCAGTCAGTTCCAGGCATCAGTGGCAAGAGTATGAGAAAATTGAAACTAATAATTCAGTATGTGTTGCAGACATGCTCATGGCCAGTTGTCATGCTACCAAAACTGAAAATTTACAGAATGTTGAAATGCAGTATAGTTGTAGCCATGTTGGTCCCAAGATATTAGATAGACAAGGTGGGTGAGGTAATATTTAAAGATATCCATCCTCTGTACAAGACAGACTACTGCTTTTTGGGGACAGGAAACACATAGAAATTACTTTCTTCTGTAAGGGTCTAAATGAACTGAATGAATTCTCCCCTGACATCTAGCTAGGAGAGGGAGAGACTTCCGGAGCAAACTGATTTATATGAACACACCTACTCTTCTTAGATATCCAGCAGATAGAGCAGGACTGCTCAAAATAATCAACTTTGGCTGGTGTTGGATTACAAGTCACTTTGGTGCTGAGTGCAGGGGTGGTGGGGTGCTGTTGCCGATGTTGTGGGCTTTGTTGTGTGGGTGCAGGGAGGCAGGGCTGTGCTTCACCTGTCCCAAATGGGGGGATCACCCTCAGCTGAAAGGACCTTGTTAAGCCAGGGGCTCGAATGCCAGAAGCCCTGTGAAAGTAACAGGGGTGGGGACAGGTGTCCTAGCCAGTAGGTGTGGCCTGTCCACTAAGGGTCCTGGACTGGTTTAACCTGTTCCCCTCCCCCCAGTTCAAAGAAAGAGCTAGATAGGCTTCATCAGGAGTCTCTTTATTATTTTAAATGCTCAATCAGAGCTGAAATCAGTTACGGTAGGACTGTATTTCTGCCCTGCCTGCTAAGAGCTAAAAATCACTAAAAGCTGAAATCACTTGAGATGGGGCAATGTTTCTGCCCAGTCTGCAAACAGCTGAAAATTAGTCTACACTGGCAATGTTAAAGTGCTGCCATGGCAGTGCTTTAACATGGCTTGTGTAGTCACGGCAGAGTGCTGGGAGACAGCTCTCCCAGCGCTCTAAAAAAGCACGTCCACAAGGGGTGCAGCTCCCAGTGCTGGTGACTGTCTACACTGGCACTTTACAGCGCTGAAACTTGCTGTGCTCAGGGGTGTGTTTTTTCACACCCCTGAGCGAGAAAGTTGCAGCGCTGTAAAGTGCCAGTGTAGACAAGCCCTATGAGACTGATATGAAGAGGTCAGAGCAGAGAGGTAGGTGGCAGCAGAAGGTGACTGACAGTCAGCTGGCAAATGAGTGGTTGGAGAGGCGTAGTGAGTGGCCAGCAGGGTAGCTGGTGGAGAGGTGCGGCAAGCGGCCAGAAGGGCGGCTGGCGGAAAGGGCCAGAGCAGAGACCTGCAGAGAATGGTTGCGAGCAAGTGCCCGAGCAGCAGAGTGAGTAAAGTGCCTCTTTACCCCCGCCCCACCCAGGGTGGGAGGTGAACTCTGCAGATGCACCGCTGAACTCTGGGTTCAACCCTCCCTTTACAATTGACTAGCAAGCTTGTGTGGATGTTATACATCTCACCAGTACCAGAATGAATAAATATATATAATATATTATATATATGTAATATAATATATATTTTGCTGCATAACTCCTAGGAGAAAGCACTGTTGAAGAGTTGAAGAAGACAAGCCAAGTATTTTTCTGTCGTTGATGAAACTAAAGATGTATCGAAAAAAGAACAGCTGTGTCTCCTAGTGAACTATCATTGAAAAGTAATCATTCAGGAAAGAGCTCTAGGGTAATTCCACATGGAAAACCTAAATGCTGAATTGTTTTCTAACCTGATCTATTCAAGAGCTACAGCTTTGAAGCTTGATATCAATTACTGTCATTCTCACAGGGTTAATCTCGTTATTGCAGACATGTTTTAGCATCATCCAGTGCCAGAAAGTCTTTATATTTGCCCAGGAGCTCTACATGTTCCTCAACAGTAGTTACAATCACCATAAGCTGTTTCTTAAAGTTCAACAAGTGCTAGGCCTGAAAGTCCTTGAGCTTGGTGGGTAATGTGAAACTCGGTCTTGGCAATATGATTCTATCTAAGAACTTCATGCAAGATATGGCACTGTAGTGGAAACACTGGAAGCTATTTCAGTTCAGACAGCTGATGGAATATTAGCTAGCACTGAAACGGGCCTGTTGGAGAGACTGAAGAGCTATTTCTTTATGCTGAGGATCTTAGTTTTGGAAAAAAATATTCAAGAATTTGAACAGTTCTTCAGAAGAACTGCAAAATGAAAACCTAAATTTATGTAGTGCCCTAGAATTAGCAGCAAGCAATATTGCTGCTCTTCAGCAAATGAGATCATCTGAAAGCAAATGGAAGGAACTCTGTGATGAAGCTGAAAACATGACCAAGGAACTTGAGATTGCCATTCCCAGTCAGCCAGTAGCAGAAGTTGACCTCAATAATGCAAAAACAACAAGACCACAAACAACAAACAAAATTTCCTCCAAGCTGCCATAGTTCTTTGTTTCTGGCACTCTGGGTCAGCCATCCACACATGATGTTCCCAAGACAGGTCAAGAATATATAAAAAACCGATTTCTACCATCCTGTGCTGTATAGAATTATTGCTGAGCTTGATGGATGAATCACCTCTAACTCACTTTCTGCACTACATGCTTATAATCCAAAGAGTGACAATTTTCTTAATTATGTATCACTGACCGACCCCAGGCAGTGGCCAGGACCAAACTTGGGACCTCTGGAACTAAATACATGAGCTGCAAGATACATGTTTTTTTACCCAAGGCTTGTGGCAGGCTCAGCTAGCTGGTCTAGCTGCCCCTACAGAGGGACAGAGTGCCACACTAAACAGGCATAGTTACCATTATAACAAGCTAAAGATAATAGCAGCTCATTAGGTATCAAAAGGCACCCATTTTCACAGACTTGTAAAGAAGTTGAAGCTGCCAAGGTGCACATTGCATCACAAAAATTGCTGCTTTAGCCTCTGAATGCAAAGCTGCAAAACACCTGCATGCCAACAAGGCCATTGATTATTTTGCTAAGATGAAAGACCAAGATGTTATCCACTCTAATAGCTGATATCAGAAGCCTTTTGCTTCCATGAGCTCCCTCACTTCAAAAAATGTTTCAACTTAGTTGTTTCCTGTGTCAAAATGTTCCAGCCCCAACATCTAAAATAAATACCTCAGCTTCTCAGCTTGTCCACCTTAATCTTATGCCTGTGATAAATGAATTGTTTCAGTCTCCCCCTCCTCAATTTGCAACATGAGTAACTAGCTGCTAAAACTTCCATTTATAAACAATTTAGTGGGACCATATCAGTAGTTCATGTTTTACGTTAGAATGAGGAAAACCAGAAAACCAGCTGGAATTATTTTTTGTATTTGAAACAATAGGGACCACAACAGACGCAGTAAATGTCCTTCAGGCATGATAACGGGGGGCTACATATATGGGTATCAATAGATTTTTTTTAAAGTAAATTATTTGATTTTTCTCTACTAAAAATAGTAGCAATGTATCATACTGTATGACTGCACTGCTACCCTATGTAAAGGATAAAAGACTGATACCTCAAAGCTGGGAGATCAATAATATTTTACCGTATTTGTCTCCCATGGGTTCTGAGCTCTGTTTTTTATAAGCTTGAAAATTGGGTGTTATTTGATCCTGGCTCTGCATGTCACAGGTGCAGGTTGCTTAACTTTAGAAGTTGCCTATTTGTCTTGTGTTGGTAATTTTGTTGTAGTAAATATATATGAATTAATATTAAAAATATAGAAAATAATCACAACAAATGCTCCTGGAATAGATTGACTTTTGGAGTTTTTGAAGGATAAGATGTAAGAGAGTCCAGGGGCCACTTAGGACCCTGGGCCCACGCTATAAGTTACACACACACACACACCCCCTTCCCACAATCTGAAACAGCACTCCTGAGATGCAGTCTGGTATCACATTTGGGCTGGGAGTCGGCAGTGGCAGTAGCTCCATTGTCTCTTGGGGACCTCTGCAGAGTCTGGCTGCAAGAAACCAGATGGTGTGTCTGTGCATACTCCCTCTCTGCCCCCTGCTGGCTGAAGGCCAGTGTAGGCCCAGCAAGGAAGGGAAGGAGGCAGCAGCAGCAGCTGGTAGGAAAGTAAAAGGATCAGTGTAAGGCATGGGAGGATGGGACAGAAGGAGGGATGCAAGAGGAAGACTGCTCCCCAAGACTACAGGCCCCAGACTCCTGGAAACCCCCTACCCAAGTTCTTCCCACTGCCTCACACCAACAATTCCTCTTCTAGACACTCCCACACCAACACCTCCCCAACAACCATAGGTGATCGTGGAGGGGGGGGCATGCGGGTCAAGTGCCCCCCAGATTTCTTCTTGGCCTGCTGGGGGAAGAGGGAGAGGGGCTTTGTCCTTCTCCCGCTGCACTTACCCGCAGCACGCTTGTCCCCTGTTCCTGGCAGGCAGGCCCGGGTGGGAAGCGGAGAGGGTGGGCCACCGCCACCACCTCCCCAGCCGGGTTCTCTCAGGAAGTTACCCTGCTGCACAGAGCAGCAACCCTGAGCAGCCACCTTCAGTCATGTGAGAAGTGGCTCTGTCCCACTCCACACCTGGGCCCGGCTGCCAGGGACAGGGGCTGAACGTGCTGGGGGGAGGTGGAGCAGAAGGACGGAGGCTCCCCCCACAGGTAAAACTCTGGTGGGGTGGGGAGAACGCAGCAGTCCCAGGCTGGGTGCAGGGTGGGGGTTGCTGTGGAATGCGCCAGGAGCCTGGGCCCAGAGGCATTTGCTCCCCACTCCTGTGGCCCCAGCCCCCCCAGGAGCCAGCAGGACTGGCTGCCCTGGCCCAGGGAGGTGGAGCTGGAAGTTCCTCCCAGTGGAGACATGTGGGGCAATCACGGGTCCTCCATTTTACATTGTGCCCCTCTCCCCACAGTATCAGGAGGCATGAGTCATCTATGCTAACAACCCCTGATTTCCCAGCTGCCCCTGGTTCCCTCCTAGTCCTCTCAGATCAGGGAATAGGTCCCCACCTTCCCTACACCAGCTCCTGCAGATTGGGGGATCCTGAGGGGAAATCAGTGACTTTTTCCCTCCATTGACAAATATTGCACATGGAGCTACATAAAGATGATCCGCTCCAGGTGTCACTATGAGGACAGAAGTTGGCTAAGGAATCTCCAGGGGTCACAATGGGGACAGAAGTTGGCTGAGGCAGCTCCAGAGGTCGGCATGGGGACAGAAGTTGGCTGAGGAGGTATGCTGTGACAAACACAAGTGCAGCTTGGCACTTAATTGGTAGATTTGAGAAGGGTGTGACATTACCTAGGGCACAATCTGGACTGCTAAACAGTTCTCCAACCTGTGGTGCCTCTTACACTGCTTTGCTGTAAGAACATCCACTCCTGGCCTGTTCTTTTACAGAGGAACTAGACACTGTGGTGTCTATATATTAAGCTGGATGACTGAAGGCAGCAGAGGGGGATCCACTTTACCACTAAGCTTTGACCCTTGGAACAAGTATGCTAGTACTAGGGTGACCAGATTTCCTGATAAAATCGGGATTGTCCTGATATTTAACACTTTGTCCCATATCCTGACCGATGTACAATCGGGACGCCATTTGTGCCGATATTGTAGGGTTGTCAGGCATCTGGTTGGTGCAGGGCTGGCAGGCTCCCTACCTCGCTCAGCGCAACTCCCTGGAAGCAGCGACATCTCCCTCTGGCTCCTAGGCATAGGGACGGCCAGGGGTACTCTGTATGCTGCCTCTGCCATGAGCGCCGGCTCCGTAGCTCCCATTGGCTGGGAACTACTACTGTTTACTAGTATACATGTACTGTCAACTGTCTTGCATGATGTCAGGAATCATAAAAAAACATAGTTATGTTTGTAGCTTCCTTTTATAAGTGCTATATGTATACATGCTGAAACATGAAAACTGGAACACTCGGGAGTTGTGCCATAAATAGGGGAACTCAATGGCATTACAGTATGTTTTAGTGTACATTATTTATTAGTGCCACATAGCCCAGAGTTATTAATACTGGTATGCATTCATTTTTTCCTATGCAGCCGTGCAACAAGCACTTATGATGGAGGTCATAGAAACATAGGAATTGCAACACTGGATTAGACCAGTGGTCCATCTAATCCAGTCTCTTGATTCCAACAGTGACCAAAACCAGCTGCTTCAGAGAAAGGTGTAAGAAATCCTGCAATGGTCAATTATGGGGATAACCCGCCTATAGTGAGAGTTTCTTCCTGGCCCTCATTAGTGAGAGGCTGGGGCCATTCAGTGGATACATTCAGGCCCTTTATGCAGTGCTTTGATCATGTCAAATGCCATATATTTAAGAGCAAAATATCCTTAATTAGTCCCATGGCTATTACCAGTTTAAGGCATGGGACACAAAATCCAGATCCCCATTTCAAATGTTGAAAGCTCAAGGTTGCTCAAATCTGGTGGTAGAGAAAGGAGCACGCTGTGTAATTTGAATCAAACACCATGCTTGAATTCCCAGCTCCCTCCTCCCCAAAGTTTTGGGAGTATTCAGATCTGGAATTTTGTTTTGGGCCTCTTTCTGAAATTCATTTTTCCTGACTTTTGTTGCTGTTTGGTCTTTTTCTCCCTTGCCCTGTACTGCCACATGCTGTAATGATACCAGTACCTCACAAATATATTCACTAGGTAAGAGAGAAACAATGCAGACTCTTGCCAATGTCAGTCATGAGATCAAAGAGCACAGCACTGTATGTATCAGTTCTCAGTGTTGAATGTATACACATTCGTCTCTAGCAATTGCTTATTATGGGTATATAAGAGAATTTCCACATGCCAAAAGTATAAAGTCTGAGTCACAGGGTCTTCGCCAGAAACGTATAAAGCTAAATTCTTCAGATTGATTGTGGAGACTTTTACTTTTTCCTGAGCCAGGTATTAGCACCAATGTCACCTTCACCACTCTACATACAGATGACTTTAGTTGTTCTTGACCCACAGCCAACACTGACGTGTTGCTTTTATGATCCAAACTTCTGCATGCTGAGGATGGGAACAAAAAATGTATGACCTCAGATTACATTTTGGCGAGTTCGCTACGATTAGGTCTCCACACTAAACCCCTTTCAATCCTTTTTGCTGAAGCTTCATTTTTGAAAGGTTAACAAACATCTGAGGATTGGAGCAAGTTGAAATCAATAGCTTTTCTCTGATATATTTTATGTGCAACCTTTAGCAACCATTTTAAAGGATTGTCTTACTAAACCAGATACCAGATTTGTTCTGCTTTTCTGTTTAGGAAAAGAGTTGTAGACCCCCCCACCCCCTCAATCTACACTACAATTACAACTGATTCAGAGGACTCAATTACAATACAGTTTCCCTGTGACCTGATGAAAAACATGCTTCCAGTTTTTAGGCAGAAAGGACACTAACAGTGCTCTCAAGCCTGGTGAAAGCCTTAGTTTAGAGATTCTAAACCATGCATATGGTAAATGTCTTGTCATCACTGTAAATTGGTGCTGTGTTGTAACTGGGTCAGAGGACAACTGTGTTATAACTGGGTCTCCTGACTCAGTTATACTTGTACTGTAGATGGAACCACAGACTTCCCGCCCCGCCCCCGTCTTCAGTGTATCAGTAATGTTACACTTGATAGCTCTCCCTCTGTCTGAAACACTCTGATCATCTCCAGTGGTCTGCCCTTTTCCAGTGCTTTCATAGCTCCTTTTCTCCAATGCTTGCCCAACCCCTCTCTAGTATTTCTCCCAGATGGTCTCAGTCTGACTGACTCCCAGTCTTCCATGGTCATAGATTATGCTAGACACTGGACTAGACAAAGATGAATCATACCACTTGCCCAGGACAAATAAATGGTCAGTATAGTAACATTGTCCAGCATAGCAGTGCAGTTCTGTGTTTTTGTAGTATAGCATTTTGCTCCTTTTTCCAGTAATTTTACCACATATTTACATCATCTGTTTCCTTTTGCTAAAGATGAATTTTTTACAGCTTTGTGTTGCAATTTTTAGTAATAAAAATAGAAGCACTGAAGTCAGTGCCTGATAAGTAACTCATATCAAATCACCTCCCAATGGTGACTTGCCACAGTTCTTCCATTCTAAAGTATTATGTGAAATGGATGCCCAAAATAACATTTGCTGTTATTAGGCATGCCAAGGTCTCCCTTGTAATAACAATCCCTGCTGAAAATCCCATATGAATAAAACAAATCATGGCTCATACTTAAGAACTATGGAGGTTCTTTTTGCTTTCCTTATGTGTCATGTCTCATTAAGGTTTTTCCAAACTCATTATTACCTATCTGCAATGCCATTATTAACTTTAAAGAAACTAAACCTTTATGAAACCTTTGAGCTAGTTTCTCCCATGAACAAAACCAAAAAAACTGCTTGTGTAAAAAAAGGCATCCCATAAAAAGATTGAGAAAAAGTAAAATCACGTTGAATGTTATTTTTCCTCATATTTCCCCGCATGTTTTCCTTGGCGTTATCATGTTTGCTATTGAAAAGTCAGTAACTACCACCACTGAGATCCTCTAGTGTTTCCTATTCTGAGTACTGTATCAAGAATCAAAAGGGTACCCCAGCTGCCAACAGTGTGGTAGCTGTAGATAAATGCTGGCTTTTGTAGTGAGGGGAGAAATAGTGGCAAAACAGCCCAAGGGAAGTGAAATGAAAGATCTGAGGATAACATTAGGGGCCAAGTTCTGCTCTCACTGACCTCTGAACAATCTCATTGATATATATAGTTATTTGGGTTGGATATAAGGTCTGGTATATTGTATGAGTATATAAATAGGACTTTAGGGAGGTTGAATGGGTACAACTGAAGGAACAATTTGGCCCTTAGATCATAGGTTTGTGTGATGAATGTACAGGTATTATTGGTGCTGCCTTTAGAGGACACCAAAACCCTGCTTCCCTCACCTGGGTGGTGCCTCTAAGATGAGGCTCTGCTAAATCAGACAAGGGCCTGGTTTTGAGGGGGAGGGATTGATTCCCCAGCCGGGATTCAGTGGCATTTTAAGGAGGCACTGTCAGTTGGGAGCTAATTAAGTACTTGTGTGGAGTGTTGCTGACCAGAAACCATGACAGAGATCTCAGCAGGGGGAACGACACATACCTGTGTGGTTTGCATTTTTTTAGTCTACTGCTTATAAGAGTGCCTGGAAGGAAAGCAGCCAGAGTCTTTTGCCAGATTGGTGTCAATTTGAATTTACTGCAAACCCCCTGCAATAAAGCCCCTGCCTGGAGAGGGTGATTGTGTGTTAACACCAGAGCCTCTAGCGAGAACTTTCCCTCTCATATCATTTCACCCTAGCCCTGTGACAGCCTGTCACACCTGTTGTTCTGCATTAAAGAGCATCATCCCACAAACAATTACGTCAATTACTCCGGCCATCACGCTTATTCCACGCAGAGTCCACTGATGTTAATGAGATTCTGCACAAGAATAAGTATCCACGCAGAAGGAACTGGAACACAGGGTGCTAAATGTAAAACATTCCCAGATAATTCATTCTGAAACTCAGCCTAAAACTTAATGCAGAAGTGTCAGAAGATATTGGACTTAATCTTGCCGTCCTTAAGGTGCCAAAACTCACACTGCCATCACTGGGAGTTTTGTCCAAAGGCAGCAGGTTTGGACCCATATCTTTTTCCTTTGAAAAATTTATTCTTAATATTTTTTTTAACAAAGAGGATTATAATATTGGGCAGTGGAAGAGACTGAAAGGGTTGGCCAATATTTATAAAATTACCTAATTATAAACAAACAGACCGAGCTGCTTAGGTCTCCTCTTGGCAGGCTCTGGGCAGCCTGGAGAGCCTTAGAAATGTTTCATAAACATTTAAATTAAAATGCTGTTTCAACTTTTTCCCCCCAAAAAGTTAAAGTTTCCATTTTGTGGGAAATTTCAAATTTTCCATTTCTTTTCAGAATGAGATTTTTTTTTAATTTTGGAATTTCCCACAGAATGGTCATTTCAATTTCCAGCTCTGCGACCTTCCCTGCACCTGGCTCCAAATCCTCACCCCAGCCTGGGCCCATAAGTTGCATCCAACTTTCACTCTATCCTTCTACCTACCCTAACATTGCCTGAGTTCACCGGACAGTCTAATGAACGAATGCTTCTTACCTCACCGCTCCTACTATCCTTCCCTCACTTGTCTGTGCTTTCTCCTGCCTGGAATTACCTCCTATACTTTATACAAATCAAATCCTACCTTAAAAACAGCTTGCTTTCACCTCCTCTGCCAGTGAGAACTCATCTAGAATTAGAAGTATTTTTAAAAACGTCATAGCTATATAAACTTCCGCTGATCTCTCTGCATCTGCATTGTTTTGTGCACCAGTTGTTAGGTCATTCCTTAGCAAATAATAATTAAGGCTACACTTGATGAGCGGGAAAGGAATTTTCAGTCCAATGGATGAACTATGATGGCAGCTGACAATAGAGCCTTCCTGTTTAGATTTAGTTTTCCTGGCATAATGCACTTTATAACAGTCTCCTCAGAGAATCTGAAGAAAAATCAAAATGGTTTAATATCTTCCAACAAGGAAAAAGAAGATGGAGAGCTACCATGCCATTCTATTGGATTATAAAGCTTAACAGAATCAAACACACGTATCCTCTGATCTAACACAAGAAGGATCATGTCTGGTTCTCATCTTGAATTATAAGCCTATACATAAGGAAAAGGAAACCAAGAACTGTGTCCATGTAAACACTCCCTTCCCACTCACAAAAAAGTTCTAATGCTCAGTTCTGACAAAGAGTCATGTCAAATTTCCCAGCAAATTCCATCCTGTACAGAGTGTAATGGCTATGGTCTTATTCTGTCTTGGCTTTGGGTCATTTCTATGAATCTAATTACCTTTTTGGCTTTGCCTCATCAGAAATTTTGATCAATTTATAATTTACGTTTTCCCCCAGGTGGTTATCATGCCCCACTGAAGCCAAGGGGAGCCTTACTATTGACTTCAATGGGAGTAGGCTCAAGTCTATAATGAATAATATTTTACTCTAACTCTATCCCTCTGGGAGACCACTTAACATATGCACACACCATTCTTAACTATGGTACAACCTCAACAGTCCAAAATGATTTCACATCCTCTGTTAATCAAAAGTTTGTATGCAGAGAGTTGGCTGGCCACTTTAGCTTCAGGATTGTCTGGGTAAAAATTCAATAATTCCATGTGGCAAAGATCTTATTTAAAATCTAGATGATTTATATCCATTGCACTTCCCTTATCTACCCCTCAGATACAATATTAAAAAAAGTTCTCAGATTACTTTGGCACTGTCTCGGTTTCACAAATCTCTCTTGGCTTTAAGTCAATAGGTTCCTCTGCTCTATATGTCTAAAAATAGATTCTCTTATTAGGTTTTCTAATATTTTACTTGGAATTGAAGTCAGGCTCAGAGGGCTAGAATTTTCCAGGTTATGCCTTCTGGTTCTTTGTAAAGATCACAGCTTCATTATTCTTTCCTTCAGTTCTGGGGTGCCTCATCTATTTTCCGAGAATTAATGTTCACAGAACTCCAAGGTGCATAGGGTCTAGGCCTGTAGATTTAGATGTGTCAAGTGTGCTTAAATAATTATTTATTACAACCTGTTTAATTGGTAGTAGTTTTTTATTTCCCTAATTGTTTATTGACTTAGGTACCATTTTTGCCTTGTTATCCTTATTGTATACCTAGGAGGATTAGTTATTAAGAAATTCCTAACTCTCTATTATTGTTTCCTTTTTAGCAGCTGTCCTATCTTGTTTCTGCTGTATTGCCCTGGATATAGGCATAAAACTTTTCCTATTTCCCAGCCCTACTTTAAGTTAACATGATTTAATCACTTCTCCTCCCATTTTTCTACTCCAACTGAGATAGACTGTGATTTTGGGGTAGAGCCCTGAGGAAGGAATGTTGCATAAACTGTATTAATTCTGGAGTAATCTTGGAGGGCATTGTGACTCAGAGTCTGAGAGACACCTCTGAGCCATAGTTCCTGCTTGCATCAGCCTTGCTCCCAGAGGATAGTAATTTGTTGTTGGCCCACACCCACAGTAAGTTACTATTTTCCTCCCTCATGCTAGCTCAGTTACTCTGGCCAGCAAATAGTAGCGGGGGAAGGAGGGAGAGCCTCCTTTCCACTCCCTGCCACCTTGCTCTGAGATGGCCCCACTTACTCCTATCTGTCTGGATCCACGGTTCAGACAGCCCACAAAGGGATGTAAGGGATTTCGTACTCTCCCTTGCATGGACATTAGTCTGAGTCAGTCTAGCCAGTGCAAGTAATGATGAATGAATCTCAAAGTGTCCAGTTCAAATAAGTACCCAATGTTTTAAAACTTATTCAAATCTTATCAGAGCCTCTTGAGGCTGCAAAACTGGACTGGAAATCTTGTGAGATCTCTCACAAGATTGCTGATATATCTTGCTGCTAGCTGGACTGAAAAATAGCAAAGGCCACCCCTTCCCACAATATTCCAACAGTGGTCAGAACTGGGGAGCACAGAGATGTGTGAACAAGAAATACAGTTAAAAACCCCAAACATTTACATGAACTTACTAAAACCCTAGAGATATTGTTTGTTTTAGGCAACAGTACAAGTCATTTTATCTGAACTGGCCCATCCACCCTTTACCCTTAAGCATGAACACGATGGTTACTATTTTCGGTGCTGTCCTTACGCAGGATTGTTAGACAGTGAGTAGTCTCCTGTCCTGTGATCCTGGAGCTGGTCTGAGGAATTTCATCATGCAATCACCTTTAGATCAGCAGGAAGAACAAATGCTCATTTTTCTTCATGACGTACTACTTTGACACAACGTAAATGTCAGCTGGCTGGCTGCACATATCCCACAGAAATAAAACAATATTGGTGGAAGGAAACACTTTCAGGTTAAAATTCATATATTAAAAAAATTAAATTTATTTACTGGTGTCACTAATACCACCTTTGGATATTAGAACTGAAAGAACTGTTAAAATCTAATTTACTTTTAATTATTTATGCTATTTGTTTACCATTGGCATTTCACTGCTAGGACAATGAAAGTAGTCTAGTCAGTCTCCTTTTCTGTTTCCAGTCAGTTTCACTTCCAGGTCTTCATGCATAACACAGTGTTGTAAAATTTGGGTTGTAAACACTGTATGGAACATTAAAGTCTTTGAAAAATAAAAAACCTGTTTCCATTTACAAAATACAAAAAGATAAAAATAATAATTAAATAATTGTAAAATCAATACAAATTCTTGAATTCTGAGACTACATCTAATGAAATTTCAGATAAAAAGTCAAAGCTATAATATAAATTTTACTTAGTAGCAGATATTATACAGGCACAATTATTATATTATACAGGCACAGGCTGCCTTTGGAAAGAGTGCCAAAATTCAAATGGCAAGAATTCTAGCTGATTTCAGTTTTAGGTAAGTCATTAAGGTAGGATAAGGTCATAAGATAGGGTAGGATAAGTTTGTAAGTGGAGCTTGTCAAATATTTTCCATCCAAAATCTTTTGACAGAAAATGGAGTTTTTGAAAAAACTGAAATTTTCACTGAAGTGCCTGCTTTCCTTGAAATTTTCAACCAATACATTTCTTACCTGAAAACTTTTGGTTTTGGTATTTTGACAAAGTCAAAATTTTCCTTTGAAAATTTCAATAAATAGCTTTTTTATTTTTGTCAACATTTTATAGGGGGTGAATTTTCCAACCAGTTCTGTTGTAAGCCATTTTCTATTTTAACCCCCATCTCGACATGCCAATAAATTTCTTAAAATTTCACTTTGGGAATGAAAATTTCCATGCTAGTTCTCTTTCCAGAGGTGGATTTGGGAGGTTGTGGGGGTGGAGTTTGACGAAAATAAATCCAGATTTGAGTTATGAAAGAATGATGAAAAAATTCCTATTTTCAAAAAACCAGACCACGATTTTGACTGGGTTATGTAAAAGTGCCTGAAATTAAATTTGAAACTTTGTATATGCTGGTTACTATTCCTCAATGAGGAACAGTGAATTTGATTGTTTTGGGAAAAATCTGAGTTGGCTTTGGGAAAAAGTGGGCGTGATCCAGGAAGTTATTTTAGTTTGAAAACTGCATGAGCAAGCATAGCAGATAATCTTATTAGTCTGAAGGAGTGCACTTTGGAAGAGACACAGTGCATGCATGTGCAGCTCTGGGAGTGTCCACTTTTCCAAATGGATTTTCAAGCAGACAAAGCCTTTCTATTAGCTCTGAATGAAGACCCTTCCCTTTGTTTTTATTCCTGGGTGCGGAGTCAGAAACAAATCCTAGCACCCTTTTTCCAAGTCTTTTCAGAGGCAGTTGTTTAAACTTTGGCCCAGCAAACACATATGTAAGTTGTTCCATTTAAGGCAATGGAACTGTTCATATGAGCAGAATTACTCACATGTGTATGTGTTTGCAGAATGGGACACTTTGTTTTCATTTCAGAGTAACAGCCATGTTAGTCTGTATTCGCAAAAAGAAAAGGAGTACTTGTGGCACCTTAGAGATTAACCAGTTTATTTGAGCATAAGCTTTCGTGAGCTACAGCTCACTTCATCACAGTGACCCCTGGATGCTGGAGCTAGGGATGCTGGGGGTACTGTCACACCCCCTGGGTTGAAGCAGTAATAACAACCCAAATACGGGGTTTCTGCCTTCAGCACTCCCACTATAAAAATTGTTCCAGCACCACAGCAGTGATCCCACTATTAAGTGAATGCTAATTAATGGTGCAGTGAATGGATTATGCACTTCTTCGAGGCACAGGTATGGGGCAAAAGTGACTTAGGAGCCCAATTTTCATTGAAAGACAATTGAACATCAGCACATTTGAAAATGTTGCCCATGGTACTTACAAGAAACATACAAGTGCCTCCTAGTGTGCACAGGGGATGATTTTTTTTTGTTTGCGTATTCTCTTTAAAAGAAAGAAATAAGTAAAGGCAAAAATACTATACTCATACAACATTCAGGTTACATAGTTAAAATAATATTAAATCAGGAAATAGCGAAAGCTAAGGTTGTAAACTGGGCTACATTGCACATTCGTACAGTAGTAATTTCTATATCTGTCTTCCTTGTTTAGGCTCTGATCCTGGTAACACACATGTATTTAACCTTTACTACTGTGAGTAATGCATTGACTACCATGGGACTACTCAGAATAGTAAAGGTTAAGTATGTGCATACCCTTTGCAGGATCAAGGTCTTAATATATCATTAGATAAATTAATTTTGTAGGTATTTGGGTAGGATATAGGATGCACTTTAATTAAAGTAATAGGAATATCTTTATCATAACATTTCAGAGTAGCTCACAAATATACAACAGCTGCAGCTGTTGCAGGCCTTGTAATGAAACGAGGCAATGACTCAGACTCATTTTGTGCCAGAGGATGCTGATAGTGCATTATAACCTCTGTGATACCTCCATTGAGGAAGTCAAATGTGAGTGAAGAGGAAGTACCCATAAAGGTTGAGCCCAAATCTGCCCCAGAGCCAGCTTGCAAGAAGGGAGCTAGAGCTCTAGAGAGAAGTTACTAGAGTTAAACCTTTTTATCTGTGGCTATAACCAGCAGGATCTCAGTAGTCTTTCACTGAACAACTCCTGTTAATAGGCACACTGCATATGTTAGGCCCTAACACTATCACCTGTTTCTCGTCAATGATTATTATGGAAACATATATGTTAAGAAAGGTACCTGAATCCCATCCTGGAAAAGTGCCCTGACTCTACACCTTTGATGTCAGTATCAGCCAAGATTTACATGTGCAGGGAGCCTGGAGCACTTTCTCAACCTCTAGAGGTGTCTTCCAGCATTTTCATCCCAGTATCTATTAGGGCATTACCTTTTTTAAAAAACAATTGTGAATGAACTAAAAAGAGAAACAAATGAAGGTTGTTGAAGTAGTAGGTCAAATACAAGGCTGCATTATGATTAAAATGTGAAGAAACGTTTTAAATGAAGAAAAAAGGGAGGGAAGGAGATGAAGAAAGGAGAAATTATGGGTTCAAACTGTAATAAAACTGCATGTAAGGAGCAAAAACAAGAAGTTAAAACATTAGCTAACTAGAGCTTATTAGAAAATGGTTAGCTTCTGAAAAGTCATTGGCTAGCTATCAACAGTGTAAGCTTTTAGTAACTCATAAATAGCTCTTAACAGCCTACTACATAGATGTGGTAATCTGAGATTATTTATATAACTATTCCAGAAGCACACATCGTAATATTACCAGAGAGAGAGCCATGAAAATTTGGAAACTAAACTCAAAGAGGAGCACCTCCACCATGCACAATCTGGGTATGGCTAAACTGCAGTTAAAACCCTGTGGCTGGCCTGTGCCAGCAGACTCGGGCTCGCGGGGCTCGGGCTAAAGGGCTGTTTAACTGCAGTGTAGATGACTGAGCTCAGCCTGCAGCCCAGGCTCTAGGACCCTGAGAGTGGGAAGGTCCCAGAGCTCAGACTGCAGCCGGAGCCTGAACGTCTCTGCACCACAATTAAACAGCCCCAGAGCCCAAGCCCTTGAGCCTGAGTCAGTTGGCATGGGCCAGCAGTGGGTATCAAAATGTAGTGGACTGTAGACAAACCCTCTGCTTCCCCTCAATTGCTGAGCTACAAGAATTGCATAACACCATTAGAGGGCTGACTTTTAGTAGCACTGTTTAATAAATAGCAACAAAATCACCGAGTATTATTTACAACTGACATTTATAGGTCAGCAAATATACTAGGTGATCCACCAGTCAGCTTTTCCATGCAAAACATAAGCATGAAGAGGAGATACATATTAACATCTGGGGAAGGAATAGAAACACTTTTTAAGGGAACATAGAAACTGCCATAGCAGATCAGCCCAATGGTCTATTTAGTTTGGTACCCTGCTAGTCTGAGATGCTTCAGATGAAGGTGTATAACCCTTATAATGGACAGTTGGGGACAATTTCTTCCTGACTCTAGGAAATAAAAAAAAATGTTTACAAACTGCTAAACTGTCTGCATGTTATCTTGCAACAATAAATTCTGTGTTGTATAATTTTTTTAATCAAATGTCAAATTTGTTGCCATTTGATTTCCTGGCCCCTTTCTTTTTGTACTGCAAGGGAGTGCATAGAATTGGCTAACTGATCTACTCTAGCTCATTCATTTTTATAGACATCTATTTTCTCAACTTTTAGATCTTGTCAACACAATAGGCATTTCTCATGCTAGCCCCTTTTTCGCTCCCCTAGCGTACCTGTAGCACAGGTCCACACAAAAAAGGCTCCTAGTGGTGCAGCACGGCACCATTTGGATTCGACTTGCTTCAAGAAAAGCTAATAACCACCATACCAGTCTCACTACTATCGTGTCAATGTGGCTTGAGACTGCTACTGTTATTGCCCCGGTGTTACGAATAGTTTTCTCACTGCTATCCCACAATACACTGATAACTACTTAAGTGATCCTTCCCCTCTGTTTTCTGTCCTCCACTGTGCAGATTTTAAGTTTGCCTGAAGCCACTGCACATGCCGTGAAGCAGGGTTCCATGCTGTTTGACCCAGGGATCAACTTCCTTATTGACATCGTTCTATTTCAGCCGCTAGGGTGCCACAGGAAGCGGCTTTCTTTAGGCCTCAGGAGACTGCTCAGGCACTAGTGTACATCTCGTGAAGTGGGGAGATCTAGGGCCAGCTGAATTTGTTCCAACACAAACCTTTCTTACTGAGCAAGATTAAGAGCTGGGCATTCATCCTAGTCTCCATTTTGAGAGAACTAGGAAATGGCAATGATATCTGGGGGCTTAAGGGAGTTTCCCCAGGGAATTATGGGATTTTGTCTTTTCCTCTCACAGTTCCCAATCTCCCACAAGTTCCTTCAAAATTTTCCACAAGCCATTACTTCGGGGAGCTGTGCTGAGAACTATGGGATAGATACCCAAAGGGCAGAACTACTGTGCAAATATAGTTGTGAAATCTATGAAAACTACATGAAACAGCATAGCTAATGCGAAGACATTGCATTGCATCAGTGTTACTCAGACCAGAGTTATTCCACTGGGTCAGTTATTTATCTCCTCTCCAAACTAAGTATTTTGTTTGCCTGATCCCCACCTCAATCTGATAGAGCCACCCAAATTCAGTGGCTAACATTACCTTTGATGGTCACTCCTCTCTTTGACCACGTCAATTCATTTCTAATTCCTCCACTGGTTTCTCCTAGCCTACTATATATCAAAGTATACTTCTTATTCATGCCTTCACAGCCATACACAGCTCTGCCCTAATCTACTTATCATATCTTGTTTCTCATGTGTTTTCCATCACTCTGCCAATGATACCACCCACCATTTACTTTTGTGACTCCCAGTTTTGTATCTTCTCCCATTAACTCCCTTCGCCCCCATGCTTAAAATTACCTCCTAATCCCACTGCATCAGCCTTTCACCTTCTCATTGAAATTCTTCCTCTAGGTTTCTTGGCCACATGAACTGTGGTAAAAAATGGTAATATTCTACCTCCATACCACACCCCATTGCATGTGGTCTTATACATGTCTCTCTTCAGAGTGCAAGGCCACAAGGACAGAGACTGTCTCTATCTGTGATTTATACAGCTTCAAACACACACAGTCTGCACTGAAACAATATTGTTAATCTCTCCACAAATCCCTCTGATCAGGTTTGTTGCACTTTTAACTGAATAAAGCCATATTGCTCTTCCTGTGTTAATACTTAGTACCTATGCACACTACTTTACAACTTCAAAGTGTTCCTCAAATATTTCAGGTAAAACACTCCTCACCTACACAGTCTTTTAATTGGGCGGCGTGTAGGACGTGTTGTAGATGATTGTGGTGAGGTGAAATCCACCCAGCTTCAAGCAGGCTGTGTTTCTGCCATGAAGTGAGCTGTAGCTCGCGAAAGCTTATGCTCAAATAAATTGGTTAGTCGCTAAGGTGCCACAAGTACTCCCTTTCTTTTTAAGAACAAAAGAATGGCCATACTAGGTCAGACCAATGGTCCATCTAGCCCAATATCCTGTCTCTTCCAGTGGGCAGTGCCAGAGGGCTTCAAAGAGAATGAACAGACGAGGTCAGGTTTGAGTGATCCATTGCCTGTGATCCAGTCCCAGCTTCTGGCAGTGGGAGATTTAGGAACACCAGGAGCAAAGGGTTGTGTCTCTGATCATCTTAGATAATAGCCATTGATGGACCTATCCTCAATGAATTTATCTAATATTTTTTTGAACGCAGTTATACTTTTGCCCTTCACAACATCCTATGGCAACAAGTTCCACATATTGACTTTGTGTTTTGTGCAGAACTACTTCCTTATGTTTGTTTTAAACATGCTGCCTCTTAATTTAATGGGGTGACTCCTAGTTCTTTTGTTATGTGAAGGGGTAAATTACACTTCAGTATTCCACATATGGGCTGCCATGGAGACCACAGCTACCCACACCCTTCATTCCTTTTGTAAGGAGCAGGATGTGGGTGGTCAGGCCTAAGGGTTGGAGTCAGGAGCCTGGAACTGGAGCTGGGGTCAGAGTCAGGTGCCAAGCCAATGGTTAGAGCTGAAGACAGAGCCAGGTGCCATGCCATGTGTCAGGGCTGGAGCCAGAGTCAGGAGACAAAGCTGGAATCAGGGGCAGGGGAAGGGCAGAGAAGCAGGGACTCAGAGCAAGGCAGGAAAGCAGGAACCAGGAGCAGACAGGAAGGCATGGCTCAGGAGCTAAGTTCCCTATAGGCTGAGTGGCCACGCAGCTGCCTATTAAGCTCCGTGCAGGGGCTGAGGGCTGCAGCAGGGAGAGGTGCCTCTCCCCGCCGGCCCCAACCCAGCTCCTACATGGACCTGCCGTGGCCCAGGGAGAGGTGCCTCTCCCCCCTTCAGCCCTTCAGGTACTGCTGCAGGGAGAGAGAACTGGGGGGAGTCCTCTCTCCCTGCCATAGCCCCCAGGCAGCCTGCACCCCAAACCCCTCATTCCCGGCCCCACCCCAGAGCCCGCTCCCCCAGCTGGAGCCCTCACCCTCTCACACCTCAACCCTCTGCCCCAGCCCTGAGCCCCTCAGCCCCAGTTCCCCCCACCCCATAACCCTCCCCCGCACCCCAATCCTCTGCCCCAGCCCTGCTCCCACACTCTGAACCCCTCGGTCCTACCCCCAACACATGAATTTTGTTATGGGCACCTGTCACACATCACCTCCATATTGGGGCCCATAACAAAATTCATTCTGCACATGCGTGGGAAAAATTAGAGGGAACATTGCTCAGGAGTCAGGCGAGTAGGCAGGGTCCATAGTAAAGACAGCCAGAAATTCTCCTATTTCAGAGGTTTTCAAACCTTTTAGGCTGCATACCCGCATCTGAGATAGGCAGAGGCAACACATGGGGTGGGGTGGGGGGCACATGGGATCATGTGCCCCCCCCCCCCCCGGAATTCTGCCTTCTATTTAGCAACAGTTTTCAAACTCTGGGGTGCACCCCGCCTAGGGGGACACAAAGCAACGTTTGGGGGGGCAAGCGGTGGTGCCAGGCAGCTCAAGCCAGTTCCGCACAGCGGGTCTTGGGGAGGGAGCACTATCTCCACCTCCTGACTCACCTAGGGGATCTGATGAAGTAAATCAAGCGTCACCACTCAGCTCCGCAAACATTCCTGGGGGGCGCACCCCACAGTTTGAAAACCTCTGATCTAGTTGCTCAGACAACTTCCTTTGTCTTTGTTTTTGGTGCAGCAGCCTCATCATACAAGGCTATGACCTTGTTGTTTATTCAATTTCCCTGATAGTCTCACTAGTCTCTTTAGGCAAAACCTTTAGTTCCAAGATAACTCAATTTTTCATAAAGAAACCTTCATTCCATAGAATATTGCCCACAATTCCACAGAACATGATTAACAATTTCTTTGGTTTTGCACACGTCTTTATTTCTTTTTAATAAGTTTAACATCAGTTAAGGCACAATGACCTGTTAACACTCTAAAAATGACTACTTCACATTTTCCATCATGACTGCAGATTATAGTATTATCTTATATTTTTGAGCATACATCATAAAACCTTCATCGTTTTGTTTCCTTAGTCCATATTTCTTGCTATTCCTTCGCAAGTTCCTATGTGACCACACTTCTGAATTCTTGTCTACTTAAGGGTCTCTTAATATCCACCTCATTTCTTAGAGCATGTTTTGCTGCATTGTCAGCCATCTCACTTCCAGGTATACTGATATGCACCAGAATCTATGCTATTGTTATACAAATACATGCTATTGTCATACAGATACATGCTTGCATTATTTCTGAATATTATTTCACTCATGTCATTTTTGCTTTCCAAAGTCCCTGTTCTGATTGTCATTATTCCTGACAAGGAGTCAGATAACATTACAGCTGCAGCCAGTCGCACACCTCCTATCCAGGTTAGTGCCGACATTATTCCCATTAGTCCAGCCATCACAACAGTCATATAATTCAATAGCCTTTTAGTTATCTGATTCCAAGAGTAGGAACACAGAAGGCTGTTCCCACTCTACCTGTGCTGTCACCTTTTGAGCTATCTGTATAGCCTTGGCAAAGCTGGCCCTGTTTTTCATAAATAAATTCAGAAATTTCATTGGTTACAAGTTTTTTTTTTTCCTTCTTTTTTTTCATACAATTCCAAAATCCACAAATGGGGGAAAAACTGTCGAGCTGTGATTTGACTTCCCATGACTAAAAATTGTTAGTTCTCTATATTTTTCTTTTTTACATTTCTTCTTTTACCCATTTTTTAACCCTGATAGTATGTGGAAGTCTGAGGCAATCCATATTATTTTGGTTACTAAGCTCCCAGCAATGCTCATAAATCTGTTGTGTATTTCTATTTTCATGATTCCCTTTTACCTTTACTCAAAAGGTTAGATCTAATAGTTTCATCCTTAGATTTATAGATGCTTCTCAAGTGACTATTTGCAGCATGCACACTGGTGTTGTTATCATTGTACCACATGCCAATCACACAGCTTGGGAGACAACTTGGTGTTTTTCTTTCTGGCTTAAGTAGTGTGTCCCAGCCAATCGGTGGGGCTGGATGTCTCCCACAGTCAGGAGCTTTGTGGATCGGAGCTTCACTAGCCCTCTTCTCCACAGGTTCCAGTGAAATGCCAGATGGTGGCTGCAGTCTTCAGAGCAATACCTAGGAACCTGCATAATATAATATTCCCATTTGATAGGTAGGAAGGCTGAAACACAGTGGCTTGCTTAAGGCCCCATGTGCTAGTGGAAGCAGTGGGATTGGAATTTGTGACTCTCAGTCTCCTGCTCTCACTGCCTGCCTAAATGTTGGCGCTGAAGTTGTCTTATTTTAAATAAAAGAGCTAAAGTTCTACATTTAGGCAACAATTATGCCTATTTTCAAAAGTTCTATGCAACCAAGTGTCAGTGGGAGCTATAGGTGCACTTTTGAAAATGAGGCATAGGCCTAACTATGGTTTTAGGAGCCTTATTTTAGGTTCCTATTTTTAAAATCTTGGCCAATCTTGTGACATTTGCAAAAATTATTCTTCGTACTTTGTAATATTTAAATGTCAAGTTAGTAACGGGGAAAAGTGATAGTGACACACAGAACTTACTGAGTGTTCCTTTGGATATTTTGTGTGTGTGTGTCATTCTATTTCTGTAGTTCTTTGAACTAGTCTTGGCAAAAGCACACACCACACAATAACCTTAGCCTAGGACATTGTCGTGGAATGGCTGCTTACTGAGCACCCCTTTGTGGCCAGGGGTTGCTTTGCAGGCACCCTCCCCTCATTAACCCCCTCTTGCGAGCCCCTTAAGAACGCCACACACTCAGTCTCGTGGCTAACAGCACCCGCATCCAGGGCTGGTTTGAAAACAGAAAAGATTCAAAAAATTCGCAGAGTCCTTCATAACAAAAAAGGTTCAAACATCCTCAGAGAATCCCCACAATAAAACCTATCCCCCACCCCAGGCTTCAGAATCTGAGCTCCAGCCCGAACCACAACTGCAAGGCCTTGTCTACACAGCTATTTTTAGAGTGCTAGCAAGAGCCCGGCTAGCCAAGTCTGTCAACTGGGAGGCTCGCTGCCCTGGGCTGTGAAGACATACCTGAAGACACTGAAAATTAAGCATGTTTTTTTTAAAATGTAAACTGAAGTAGGCCCTAAATGGTAACCACAGAAATAAGCCTGTTTAGCAATGAAGGGCTATGTCTTGGCTGTTAAGTCAGAGCACATATGGATGTGTGGAGGGGCTTGGTAGCAGGGAGAATCCCTGAAGGCATGGAGGGCTCAGTAGTGGCGGGTGTTGCTGGCTGCGGTCTGACTGACTCAGCCAAAATGCCTCCAGGAGTGCTTCACTGACTGGTGTGAAAGGAGGAAACTTTATGACTGGGATTGTGGCTGGTCCCTGCAGGGGAGTGCAAGTGGGAGAAGGCCCCTTGTTGCAAGATGGGAGAAGGCCCCTTGTTTCTTCTCCCCACCTTGTCTACCCACACAGGGCCAGCCACAGTCTGCCCTAACTGTTTTCTGTGAAAGGGTATTTTAGATCACATGAATGATTCTTTCAATCCCAAGAATGCTTGTTTTGTGGGAACAAGCCAGGAAATATTTTTAAAGAACGTTTAGTGGATAAATTTCAAAAAAGTCCTACATACTTGTTTAGTTGCCAGCAGATGGCACACAGTCTCTCTGTCCAGCTAATACTCAAAATAATCCTACAGACGCAATCCCAAGTGGGCTGTTAAACTTTGTAATAACAAAGCAGTGACCACATCATGCACAAATGCTACTCAGCCTCATTTGGGCTTATCATATATTTGTATTGTTATGGTTCCAGACTGCTAATACCTTAAGCCCCAGGCTCTAACTTGAGCAGGAAGGGTTTATTTTTGGAAGAAGAATCTTTCCCATAGTGCTCGTGATTCCAACAAAAGCCTATTTTTTTTCTTATTTAAAAACAGATATACTGTTCACTAAAGCTCAGACTAAACTAACAAGACTCAGCATAGCACAGCGCTGTCCTGTTGAGAAAGAAAGCTTTCTGGAATCAAGCCCTTGAAGCCCATGTATTAAGACCTATATACTGGAAATGGTATATCTGGGAGGTGTGGTGATACAAGATTGAAAGACTTCCAGTCAAATATGTTTAGAAGCGCATAAAGATAAATCTCTCCAACAAACATAATAGCTCAGAATACATGGAGAGGATGGTCTATTTTGTGTTTTGCATCTGAAAGCCAAGAGAAAAAAATCATACTCGGATGGGATTTCTCATCCAGAGTTCATGGAGTCACAGAGAAGTTGAAGTATGGTCTGGTAGTCAAAGAGCAGCACTAGGAGCCAGGTCTCCTGAGTTCTCTTCTTATAGCCGACCTATTGTGTGGAACCGGGCAAATCATTTGACCTATCTGTAAAATGATCATAATTGTCTACCTTCACAGAGTTGTTTGTGTGGCTTAGTTAATATCAGTAGGTCATTTTGTATTATAGATTCATAGATTTTAAGATCAGAAAGGACCATAGTGATTGTTTAGTCCAGGGGTCACAAACTCAATTTACCTTAGGGCCAGTGCCAGTCCTCAAATCCTCCCAGCGGGCCAATAATGTCACTGAAGATGGTGTTCAGAAAAGAAAATGTTTATATGGTAATTTTTATTTCTAATTTCTTAGAAATAATAAAACTGTCCTACAACTTTGTACAATTCTTCGCCTGCCAGGGAGTTGTTAGTGTTTGCCAGACACCTGACAACGCTTCAGTTCTGCCAGTTTGTTGATGTTTGGCCTCAGTGACTGAGCAGTTGAAACCTTCAGGATTGCAGCAAGGTGGGCATCAGATAGTTGTGTTCGGTATTTTGACTTGTTTATATTCACTGTGGAAAAAAGTGATGTTGCCTCCATGGCTGCCTCTGCCTGGCGACTAGTGATGGTATCTCTGTCCCTCTCCCCCAGCCAGTGGGAGCTGCGGGGGGCGGTACCTGCTGCAGACATTGCTGGCAGCGTGGCTGCATGTGTCTCTCCTCCACAAGCTGCAGTGGGGAGGTTCTTGGGCCACAGATGGCCCGTGGGCCGGGACTTTGAGACCCCTGGTTTAGTCTGACCCCCTGCATCACACAAGCCATAACTTTTGGTTGAGCTAGAGTATATCTTTTAGAAAGCCATCTAATCTTGATTTAACGGAGTGGTCCCCAAACTTTTCAGGGTTGTGCTCCCCTTACTCCTGTCCACACCTCCCCGCTTCCCTGGAGCTGGGGCCAGGAGCAGGACCGTGGCTTGGGGTGGGGGAGAATGCGGACAGGAATAAGGGGGTCAAAGCTGGGACCGCAGCTGGGGGCGGGTCTGGGGGCGGGAGCGGGGCTGGGAGCAGGGCCGTGGCCAGGTGCCAAGGCTGGGGCTGGGGTCGGGGCCAGATGCAGAGCCTCAGCTGGGTCACGGTCAGGGGCTGGAAGCTGGGGAAGGGGGGGCGGGAGCTGGGAGCGGAGTGGGGCTGGATGGTGCTCCCTCCCCACTCTCCCCTGGTGCAGGCTGGCCCAGGCCCCACCATGCCCCCCGTAATCGTAACTAACAACATATTAAATATGTACTTTCCCATATATTTAATATGTTGGTGTGATGTTCCCCTGGTGTTATCCAGACTGGTGATCTGCTAGGTCACTCCAATCCTTGACTCTGGGAGCCAGCCTTACCCTGCTCTGCTGTGAGAACCCCCACTCCTGGGCTGTTCATGCACAGTCTGTAGCATGTAAGCTTCTCCTTGGATTGTGCAACCGAATGACACTAGCCAATATCTCCGGTCCCAGACACAACGCTAGGAACCTCCATCTTGCAGTGTCCAGTTATGCCCGCTGGACTCTGCAAGCTTATATGAGTTCATCAGTTTAACAAAGAAATTGATATGTACCAGGCTTGTTATCCCAAGGGGAGTCTCTGACACACTTCAAACCAAACACACTGCTTCAGGTAGAATAAACAAACAGATTTATTAACTACAAAGATATAAGATTATAAGTGAAAGCACAACAGGAGTTAGTTACCAAAAGAAATAAAATATAAGTATGCAGTCTAAACTCTCAACCCTATTAGACTAGGCAGCAACTAGATTAAGCAGTTTTTCTCACCCCACTAGATACTGCAGTCCTTAATATACAGGTTTGTTCCTTAAACCTGGGCCAATCTCCTCTGTTGGAGCCTTGTCTTCTTCTCAGTGTCTTAGTTGCTTGCAGCGAAGGTGGGGGCAGGAGAAGGGCCCAGAATGTGTCCATTCCGTCTTTTTTATTCCCTCAGTACATGTACTTGGGGAGCACAAGTCCAGGCATGTCTGGAGGGCATTGCTGAGTCTATCCAAGCAAGGTTGAGCAATTCCCCTGGTGTGGCCTCATGCAGGTGAGTCATTGCATTGTAGTTCCCTTGCTGGACAAGGGCTGTTGATGGTTGTTTGACACCCCGCCCGGAGGTTGGTTACTTTCCTTGCTGTTGCCTCTGGGGAGTTAATATCTGGCTGATTCCCCAACTTATAGCATGTTTTAGTGACCACAATACAATACAATTCTCATAACTTCATATGCATTAATGATACACATATATGGATAGAGAAATGACTTTCAACAGATCAAAACCTTTCCCCTGATACCTTACAAGGCATGCTTTATATGTTAGATCACGATTATATGAAAATGAGGAATATGGGAGTTACTGTATGTTCCCCCAAGGTATAGAATGTCACAGTTGGTACTTATGATTACATAACAAAGTAATATAAATATTTTAAAAAATTTTGGGGGGTGTTTGTTTTTGAGTCCATTTGGCCAGTTTTGAATTCACAGTTTACTATAAAAATCAGAAATTTATCTTATTTTTCACAAAGACAATGAAATTTGGAAAGTGACTAATGCAGAAAATTGACTAAAGTGAATGTTTTTAATGTATTCGAGTGATACTAGGAGACATGATTGTTTATGAGAAAACTATGTTGGGATGACAAGATAAAACAGTTGTCTGCAACTTTTCCCATTCAGACAGAGGGCTGATCTTTTAATTCCACCTTATATTATCACACCTCTGAAACTCACTCACCGTTTAAGTGTATTGAGTGGGAAGAGTAGCAATTTTACTTAAAGTTCCTTTTTCTCTTAATGCAATGAGATGGTCATGTGATGTTTATATAAAGGATAATGGGAGCGGAGATACTCCATTTAAAAAGCAATAATCTAATGACCATGTGATAAATCTCATGCTCATGTAAAGTGATCGCCTATTAGGATAAGAAAGGAATTTCTTCTGATGTGTCATAGTGCTGCACATTTGGCTTAGTGCATTAAGGGTGGTAGGAGTGTTTTCCTCATCTAAAGCATCATTGGCCATGCTGGAGTCAGTATACCAGGCTACAAGGACCAACAGCATGATCTGGTGCGGCAAAGCTGTAAAACTAAATAGCAAATGCTTTATGAGCAAATCAAACTATGGCCAAAGAAACACTTCTTATTTATTGTTATATTTATGTTGCACATTTGAAATTCAAGCTTTTATAATGTAACGAAACATGAACTCAGTTCTGATTTCTTTTACACTGGTGTAACTCAATTGATTCCAATGGAGTTGCTCCTAATGTGCACCGGTGTACCTGACAGCAAAAATCAAACCTGTTATTTTTCTTTCTTCCTCTCCCAGTTGACTATTCCCCTTTCTCTTTTCAACTTTCATTTAGCTAATTTACATAATAAAAATAAAGAGTGAAATACTGGCTCCATTGAAGTCAATGGCAAAACTTCCATTGACTTCACTGGGGCCAGGATTTCACTCCAACTCTTCCCTTGGCCTTTCCCTTCTCAGGATCTCTATTCTCATCTTTTATGGCTAATTTAACAAAACAGTCAAAAAGAAGAGAACTGCACTGTTTATTTCTCCTATTATTTTTTGCCTGGTGCTCTTTGTAGCACGCCTGTCTGTTCACCACTGCTGAGCGCTTCACAGCGCAGGAATTTACTGTTGGAAATGCAACACTGTGGTTGCTATAACACTCCAGGACATGTGTTGCTTATACAGTAACGTCATTCTATGTGTCACTGTCAGGCAGAAGGTGAAGCTGCTGAGTGGTGTTTATCTATCAGCCAGATGCCTTGAAGTGCCTCCAAGCTTATTTATCTTGGGGGAATAAACAAAACAAAAATCAACCTGGCTTCCAAAGTTTAACCTGGTCTCATCTTGAAGAAAACCCTCTTATCTAATGTCACATCTCATGTACATTACAAACTTCCCCACATACCCAAATCCAGAATTTCTTTCACACCCTCATACCACTCACGTAACCAATGTTACACTGCATTCTATCCAAATTGGTTGCGATAAAATAAGAATGGACCTGAACCTTTGCCTGGTTTTCAAACCAAGGATCATATCTCCAGCTGGTACAAATGTGACTTAAATGAGGTATGGTGAGTTACGCAAGTTGCTAATCTGGTCCCAGTACTTTTTTGAGACTTGGAAAAATTCAAGTAACTGTTTTTTCTCATCCGTTATTTTTCATTTTCTTGCACTTCGGTCCTTGCTGGTCTGGCCGGGGCGGGAAGCAAAGTGTATGAGAAATACAGTTAGAGATCCTGATTCAGTGGTATTGCAGCACAGTTTTAGACACCGAAAGGATCCAGAGCATCTCAACTTTGGGCTGTTCCTCACGACCGAAACTACACATCTTGGAAAATTTATGCATCACTAATCATTAATATATTTCTGCTTAATACAAACTGCTGAATATATTTCAAATGAAAATGTTATTACCTATTATTCATTAAGGCCCCGATCCAGCAAAGCACCTAAGTGTGTTGCTGCATCAGGGCCTGTGTTCAATAATGTGCTCAGTATTGTACAAGACAGATGTAACATGTAAAGACAACCTTTGCTCTGAGGAGTTTACAGTTTAAGGTTCTGATCCTGCAATCTGATCTGTGCAGGTAGACTCATGCACCTCACTGACTTCAATAAAACTCAGCACAGGTGTAAGGCATAAAGGTCTGTCTATATCACTGGTGCCCAAACTTTTCCTGCTGCACCCCCCCTTGCCAGTGATGGAATCTGTCTAGGCCTCCCCTCCATTACTGCACGGTTGGCTCAGCAGGGGAGCTTGGGCTGAAGGTGGAGCTGAGGGCAGAACTGAGAATGGGGGAGAACCTGGGGATAGAGGCGGAGCTGGGCTCAGGGGCAGAGAGGGACTAAGGGTAGAGCTGGGCTGGGGGCAGAGTGGAGCTGCAGCTGGGGCCAGAGCTGGGCTAGGTGGCACTACCTTCCCACCCCCTATGGGAGCTGGACTGGGCCCTGCCGCATGCTCCCCCAAACATTCCTCTGTGCCCCCCTAGGGGGGCATTCCCCACAGTTTAGGGACCACTGGTCTATACAGATCAGATTGCAGGATCAAGACCTAAAGATAGACAAGATCTTGTGATATAGCATTTTCCCATGGTCAGGTGTCGTCATTGTTTTCTTGCAAAAAATAAGAAATATGTGCATTTTCAGCAATGCACTTTAGTCTGTCATTGGCCAGTGAGGAGAACTGGGAAATACTTGTATTATTTTTTATAAATAACATATGTTCCTCAGTGCATCTGCATGTTCCTCACCTGAATGCACGGTTAGATCAAAAGGGGTTGTTCAAGGAACCAAGCAGAAAAGGAAAAACTATGGCCTAGTCAGATAAGGGCATCTCCTCAAACAATAGCCACATTTATAGCCATGAAGAGGGATTCCTCAGCCCCGACTCTGGCAACACAGCTGTTAGCCAAGGCTGAAAATCTGGAGGTCAAAAAACACAGATCTGTTAAAGGTGCCCCTGGCAGAAAGGGACGAGGGAAGTGTCAGCATAGCATGAGACTGACCCAGAGAGACAAAGAGAAAGCATGCTGCAGGCTCACTCAGACACTGAGAACCAGGATCTGCAGCAAGCAGGCAGCAACTTGGTCCCCAAGAGAATGGGTGACACCAAGGCTAAGTCACATCTACCTGGGGGCTTCAGGGAATACCAAGTGTAGGTAAAACAATGTGCTTGTAAGACTCTTTGTTACTTCAGATCAGCTTCTCTAAATGCTCTGTACCTTTGGGACACAATATATCATACTGTGTTGTGGAAAAGCTGTTTTTGTGTCACTGCATACTAGCACTGTCCACAAGCTCTCAAGGAAGAACTCTTGCAGGTGCCAAGTCTATAGGGCACGTTAGGCATCACCTACCAGGAAGGTAAAATCTGGAGACCCAGGCAGGGGGTGGTTGGGCCTCAGGGCCCCATCCCAAAGAGAAGTAAAGGCATAAGTCTGTCACTTGAAAGGGGTGCAGTCAGGGAATTCGAAAAGGGGAATCGGAAGGGGCAGCCTATTCAGGGACTACGACAACCAGTATCCTAGACAAGAGATTTATTCTTGTTATTGGTAAGTCTGAAAAAATGCTCATTTCAGAAATTCAACCTTTAAAAGTGTTGATGGTCTTTTTTTTTTTTTTTTTTTTTTTTTTTTAAACAGGGACATTAAGGTGTGTCCACACTTTGAGCTGGGAGTGTAATTTCCTGCTCAAGGAGACATCTCTGTGCTAGCTCTGATTGAGCTAAGGCACTAAAATTAGTAGTTGTGAGTGGTGGGAGGAGCTAGCCGCCCCAAGTACAATCCTGTCTGAGACACGAGACACATAGTCAGGGCAGCTAGCCCCTCCCTCTGCTCGCGTCACTATGGCTACATTCTATTTTTAGCATGCTAGATCGATCACGGCTCATGCGGAAATGTCTCCTCAAACTGGAAATTATACCTCCAGCTCGAAGTGTAGATGTACCCCAAATGGCAAAGGCAGTACTCTCACATGAAGACAGTGATGCTACTATGGTTCTGCTGCATGGTAGGAGAGGACAGGATTTCATGTCTCTGTGCAGGGGAGTAAGAGAAATGTGCCTTGTTGTGTGTGCGGGGTGGAGACTAGTGCACCAGAGAGTCTAGCTCCGCAGTCTCCCTACCCAGGCATGTTCATTGGTTCTTTCTGGCAGGAGAAGGTGGAAGCAGTGTATCCACCACGTTTTATACTCACCGTCTTTTGACTTCCCAAGGGTAGATGGGTGTGGAGGCTACTCAAGCCCTGAGGATTCCTTTGTAGGCAACCCCAGAGCTGAGCCTAGTCTCTCTGGCTGGATGATAAGATAAGGATTTCTCTCCAATAACAAATTTAGACACCAGCTTAATAGAATGGAGCATGAGGTAAACCAGTGAATGCTGTCCTAGGAATAGCAGTGAATATGATGGACGTGGATTCAGGCATAGCAGCTGCAAGAGCAAATATATATGCATGGGAATTAATTAAAAAGCAAATGAAATCATTATTTAACTAGTTAAAGCCCTGGTTAGTCCCATTTGGAAACATTGTGCTTTATTGCCAAAGGGACCATATAGAGTTATAAAAGGATACCCCATGTTTTGGAAAGAGGCCAGAAGAGGGCAATGAGATTAATTGGGTTGGGGATAGATGAGGAAAGACTTAGGGATCTTAACATGTTTAGTCAATGAGGTGGCTAGGAATGGATTTTATGATGGTATAGAGGAACCTAAAGGGGATGGGGGAGAATGTGGGTATGAACATGTTACAGAAGGGTAAAATACAAGGTCACAAGCTAAATTAGGGAAGGAGGATCAATTTAGATATCAGAAGGGACGGGATGCCGCCAGGCAGGGGTGCACGGTCCTGGCTGCAGCCCCCGGAGGAAGCCGCAGGTTTGGGGCTGCAGGGTCCCAGTTCCAGCCAGTCCCAGTTGCAGGGCAGGGGCACACAGTCCTGCCTCCTCTCCTGAAGCCCTAGAAGTCATGGAGATCCAGTAAACTCACAGAATCCATGACTGCCTTGACTTCTGTGACTAAATCATAGCCTTAATTATCCTCATTCCACCAAGTTTCTGTGACGGCTGTTATATCAATATCCTCATTTAATGCAAGGCACTCTAGTTCACCAATCTTACTATTTAGACTTTTAGCATTTGTATATAAGCACTTAAAAATTGTCACTTTTTACTTGTCTGCCATTACATGGTGTAATTGAATGGGACTCTTTTTTATTTGACTGTTTCTCATCAGATCCTACTTGTATTTTATCATCTTCCATCCTCACCTCCTTACTAGGACATAGAGAATCTCCATTAATAGATCCTCCCCTAAGGGTTGTCTCTGTCCAAACCATGTGCTCCTCCGCACCTGTTGGCTTTCCCCCAGCCCTTAGTTTAAAAACTGCTCTCTGACCTTTTTAATTTTAAGTGCCAGCAATTTAATTCCATTTTGGTTTAGGTGGAGCCCATCCTTCCTCCTTATAGGCTCCCTCTTTCCCAAAAGTTTCCCCAGTTCCTCAATCTAAACCCTTCCTCCCTACACCATCATCTCATCCACGGATTGAGACCCTGCAGTTCTGCCTGTCTAACTGACCCTGTGCGTGGAACTGGAAGAATTTCAGAGAATGCTACCATAGAGGTCCTGGACTTCAATCTCTTACCTAGCAGCCTAAATTTGGTCTCCAGTACCTCTCTCCTATCCTTGCCTATGCCATTGGTACCTGCATGTACCACGACCACCGGCTCTTCCCCAGCATTACACATAAGTCTATCTAGTTATCTCAAGAGATCTGCAACCTTCGCACCAGGCAGGCAAGTCACCATGTGGTTCTCCTGGTCATTGCAAACCCAGCTATCTATGTTTCTAATGATTGAATCCCCCATAATTGGTATGATTGGGGCACACCAGGCTGTTAGCTCAGAAATTTCTCAATTATATGAGTCTGCTCCTTTCTCTTTAACTCAGTTTTCACTTTATGAAGTAATTGGATAGGAATCCGGTGAGGTGTATGTACACTATATGGTTCTGCATTGTCTCTTAAGGTTATTTGTACGGAATCTCCTTTCAAAAGTCCAATATCACCAAATATTCCATTGAGTTCAAATACTGCTTCCAGTCTGTCCATTGTGAAGGTTTGTCAAAGCTGAAGTTCTCTGGGGCACTGAAGAGTGACATGTTGATGAGTTTCTGCAACCTCTGTTACTGTTTCTTCTATTTGCAATTTTTGTTGCTTTATTCCTTCTGTTTCTGTTCTTTGTTTACTCCTGATACCATGTCATGTTCTTCTGTGTCAGATATGGACTGGTCACAGAGCTTGCTTATACACACCAGCTGTGTTCATCATAAAATTCTTTAATGCTCTGCTAGGTAGGGTTGAGGTTCATTTAAATAAGGTATTTTACACACAGTGCCACCTCATGGCTGAACAGTACAATACAGTTTAGCATTCCATCACACGTTCCACTTTCACAACTCCCCACTGAGCGCTGCCAAGACCACAGCTCCATGACACTTCCCACCTCTCTACCAGTGTTGCTGGTGTCACCTCCCTGCAGGTCCCAGTGTTGGTTCTGCACCAGTTTTTCCTTGTATCTGGACTGTCTGATGGATACGATCCACCTTCCCTTCCAGTGCCTAGACCAAGAAAATTATCAGGACTGGTAGCAAGGGGAAAGATGTTATATTGTGAGGATAGAAAGAATGCATGGTTATGGCAAAGCCAGTTGAGAATAACTCCAGGCAAGAGTTCCTACCTGGCTCCACTTCCCAGCAGCCAGAAATCCTCCCTCCTACTTGGCATAGCATTGCCAGGTGGAAGTCCACGTCATTAGGAAATTTGCAAGTTCCCAGTTGGCAGCCATTGATTAGCTAGATGCCTAAGGGTTAATTATATAAAACCCTTACAGGCCTATAGTTATTCTGCTAATTACTGCAAATTTGTCTTTAAATCCCAGAAAGCCAAGTAGCAAATAAAACAGTGAAGCTAATATAACAGGAGGTACATTTCTGCTATGTTATACTGTATAAGAAAATGGTCCTATTTTATGTAGAAGTTATACAAAAGGGGCAGCCCAGTGGCTCAGTTTAGTGGTAGAACTAAGAATTGTCATTACAAATGATATGCATTGGCTTTCCATTCTTGCTGTCTTGCTTCCTGGGCTGGAAGAAGCTAGGAGTGCTGCAGAAGCCGCACATTCACCTCTGGGAGCAAGGGAAAGCATCACATCTCTCAGCAATGACCTCTCTGATTGACAAAGGAGCAGTGCTGAAAGGAACCCTACACTGTCCACCTATGCTAAAATGATTATGGCTGCAATGAAGGGATCCACACAGGTGTAGCAGATACCAAAAAAGGGAGAGGGGGAATGAAGTTTCATAGCTCCAACAGGAACACAGAAGAATCCTCTTCCCTTAGATAAAAGGAACACAAAGTATTCAACTCACGGTTCTTTTGTCTTGACTTTGAGCAAATTTCCTTACAAAGGGAGGAAAAAAGTTAAAGATTACTGTGTGCATATAGTCATGTATCTATTTGTGATCCTCTTATGCCATGGAAAAAAGGTAATTGTATACAAACAGTTCATATCAGTTCTGCATGCTGGAGAGCCCTTTGGTAGCCTGGCAATGCCTTTTTATTCCTCTGTGTGTGGGACTGTGTGTGAGAGAGAGAGTGTCTCTGTGTGTGTGTGTGTGTGTGGTGATGCTGAATATAGAAAGTTATAGATGTTCTCATCAGCCACATGAAATGCAACAGAGATTCCTTCCAAAAGCCAAGAGAGCAGAGGCTGCAGACAACAGATGTAAGAGGGGCTCCCATAACAGCCAATTTTCAAAGTGTTTGCATTGAAAAGAGAGGAGGTGCTATTTTGATTGATATTTCAATGCAGTATATAAAGCAGAGGAATTCTTCTCCCCCTCTGCTTGTCATACTGATCTGCATATTCTCAACTGGACTTGGGGCTACTAGTTGTTGAATCTGAAGGACTGAAACTCATTGGGAATAAATAGTGTAACAATGCCGGAACCCACCCAGAAAGCTGGTAAGCATAACCCCAGAGCCTTTTTAAAAAAAATAATGTATCTTAACAAATCACAAAAAGATACCCTTTAAACCATCTTGCATTGGAATAATTAATGACATCTGAGAGCAGCCCTAACCAATATACCAGCATTACATTATTGCATAGTTATATCAACTTAAGCAATGGGACTACATTAAAGTAGGACTCCAGGACAAAATTGAATTGACCTACAACTATTTTAAAAAACAATTTATCAGAGAGCATTAAGGAGCTACTCAATGGAGCAAGTATTGCATTCTCCTTTAAAAGTATGTAAGATTTTTGAAGTGTAATTTCTGATTTATTTATTTCTGGCTATAAAATTATCTTGAACCTGAAAAACAGGACATGAGGATTCATTTGTGTTTTCAAAATTCAGTATATAGCTATGATTTTTAAGAGTTCATTTCTTGAAAATAAAGCTCAGGTCTATATTAGACTGTTAAAGGATATGATCATAAATCAGTTTAAATAATTTGATGCACATGTATTCTGAATGTGTGATGTTTAAGAAAATACATTCTATAAAAATTGAACTATGATATTATATTTTCCGGGACTGGAGACATTATTATGGTTGGTTTCAGGAGGACAGTTTAGGACAGAAAAACGATGCCATTTTTCCTGCAGTCCCTTCAGAGGCAAAACTCCCATTGAAGTCCCTAGTTACATAGCTTGTTAACAAGATACATATTTGTATGTGAGAGAGGTTTTGGAATGGATTAAGAAGTTTAATAACTATTGTCTTATGATTTTGTTAAAAATGCATCTATTACTGTTTTGGAACTCTTTCAATGAGTAAAACCAAAGCTAGTGTATTACATATATCAGATGTACATTGCTTATATAGTGTTTGCTGAATCCTTGCACTTCAACAGTGATGTGAGACTCCATCATCATCACTTATCTTTCATAATTAAAAAAAAATTATGTATAGAAGGATGGGGGGTTCTTAGGTAACAGTTTTCATTCTTATTCTTATTATTTGCTTAGCATTGACAGTGTACTCAGTGTTGTATGAGACAAAAATAAAGATAGATTGTAAACTCTTTGGGCAGTGATTAAGAAGGATTCTGAAGACAGATTACTAACAATATGTAAGCCACAGAAAGTTTTCAGATTAACTGAATGAAACACAAAACTTTTCTTGCAAAGTTTAGGGGCTTACCCCACAAGCCTTACTCATATGAGTACTTACTCACATGAGTAAGGGTTTGCAGGATCAGACCCTGACTTTATCTCACCCAATGTGGGGTGAATAGACATGTTTTTCAATCACTAATAATTTCAGAAGCTGTAATATTTATAATGGAGCCTACCTAATCAAGGGAAGTCTTTAGACATGTAGAGTTAGATTCTGATTTCAGTTATATCAGTGTAAACCAAGAGTACCCAGATGAAGTCCTTATTTTACACTGGTTTAACTGAGATCAGAATTTTGTCCCCAATGTACTTCCTTTTCCTAAGGGCCAGAACCTTCAATGCTCAATGGCTTCAAATGAGTTATGGGCACTCAGTGCTTCGTAGGAAGTGCTCAGCGCCTTGCAGGACTGGAACTTCATTTTATTTTTCACTTGCTTATAACACCCATCCATATGAACAAAACTGAATTTAGCACCAATCTTTAATAATCTCAGAAAAACCCCATTTATACATTTTGTTTTCACACTGACATATCAGTACAAATTACATTATTTTGATAGCCTTTCTGAATATTTTTTTTCTGGTGTCATTAAGAGCAAGGAGCTGAACAACTTTCGGTGGGATGTAAGGGTTTCAGCACCTCACAGGTGAAGCTATGCGCTCTGCAGGATTGACCTCTAAACAAGTAGTGTTGACAGGCTGTGATGATCAGTTTACTTGCTGGCTTTCCTTAGAGCCCACGGACAATAATGGATGAAGTATCCCACTGAAAATAGCTACACCAAATGCATGCACTGATACGAGAGCCTAATCCTTTATAAGAGCCAAGCTCCTTCTCAAGTATCTTACATGTAATGTGAATGATTTATGGGTGTATTAAGTGTCCTTTTTGACTAGATATAACACAGCTTAATCAAAATGCATTCTGAGACTACTGACAGAAGCAGAACTGGAAACATTTATGTAATGTTTAGGCAAAAACATTTGAGTGGAGTATGGTGTCTTTTTTTTTTTTTTTTTTTTGGAGAGGGTGTTCTTTTTTTAAGACTAAATCAGGTTAAATGAAAAAGCTAGAGCACAGACAATTTAACAGAATTCTGTGGTTATACTGCAAAATAATTTCAGTAGACTTTGAACAAAAAATGTAATGGAGATGGAACAAACAAGGCTCATTTTGGATGAGCCTTTGTTCTGGGACGTAAGACAGCAATAATATAGAACTTTTGGATCTTGAAAGAAAGTGGAACTCTAATTCAGAGTTTATTTAATTCTGGAATAAATATACGTACATCGTGTACATCATCAGCTCACCCAACTCATCTACCTCAAGGAGCTCATAGTCCTTAAGAGACTTTGGTTGATTCTTAATGCTTCTTGGTAGGTCAAGAGCTTCAGCTGTACTTCTATAGTGAGATTGCAGATCCCCATGTGTTCAGCAAATGTCTGTCCTCAAAGGAATTTTCAGAGTGTGAATGACTGAAATTAATTCATTAATTATGATTGCCCTTGTTCTAGCAAGACTCACTACACACTGTCAGGCACCTCTGAAGGACACATTCAGGAAAGGAAACTCTCTGCTTTCGGGAACTAATGGGCTGAATACAGTGGAAAAGGAAGAACAAAGAGAGGCTTCAGGCACAGGACTTTGCATTGTGTTTGGCCAATAGGAGAGCAATCACAGTAGCATCTCAACAATAGGTTTCCCATGATATTTCCAAAAGAATCAGTCTAGGATGATGCTGATCGTGCACCTCCTTATTCACATGAGTAGTCCCAGTGAAGCCAATGAGAGTACTCACATGTATAAGGATTTGTGGAATCAGAAACTAATTTAACATTTTAATCTAGATCTTATTACAGAGATCTGAGTAGTGAATTTTTGATACCATTGATATAAACAGCTCAAAAGCATCATTTGTAAATATAGTTAGGTTGTTTTTTTTAAGGCAGTTCTGCAGTGGGTCCCAGATCGTACATAGAGAAAACTCCCACTAAAATACACCATATTGAGGTCACTAGTTCCCTAAAGTGGGAAGTTTCCTGACTAGATCTTTCTTAGGGCCCAATCCTGCAGTACATACTTCTATAAATAGTCCCACTGATTTATATGACTACTTGATAGAGTAAAGGTTGTAGGAGCATACCCATTTAGTGGAATCTGTCACAGTACAGACAGGCTTCTGGCACAGAGGAGTCATAGTTAACTAATTAATTAAGGCCTTTATCCAGCTCTGATGAAATCAAGAAAAAGAATCTCATAGACTTCAGTGGGAGTTGGATCAGACCCTACAACGACTATAGTTTCACCTGAGTAGGGTCTGCAGGATCAGACCTATTGCTGTTATTTTAATTTAGTTGTTTTGGCCGGTTTAAAATTTCACACCCATTAGATTAATAAGAGAAGAACATCAGTGGGTATCCTGCCAATGTATGTCAAGAGGTGATCTTATTAGGATTGGTAATCCCAAAGAACTTTTCAGTGATACAGTTGATTTTAGGGTCCTTTACACTCTTCCTGGTGACTTCTGGCAAGTCTACACTACAGTGCTACATCGTCACCAGATGCGCTACAGTGGCGCAGCTGCATTGGTGCAGCAACGCCACTGTACCTCATCGGGTGAAGATGTGCTGTGCTGATGCGAGAGCGCTCTCCCACCGGCATAATTACTCCACGTCCGCGAGACGTGTGAGCTATGTCGGTGGAAAAGCATCTGACCCCTGAGGGACATAAGTTAGGTCGACTTAACAGATAGTGTAGACCTGCCCTAACAAAAATAAGTCTAACTCATGTAATAAATCTGAAGAAAATATAACAATCATTCACTCTGCCCCACCTTTGCCTTTCCATCATGACTTCCTTTTACCAATGTTAGACACGTCTGGCCATTAATTAGCTACCCTCTTAAAAACTGTCATGGACAAATACTTGGCCATGCTTTTGTAAAACTGCCAACTCTCAGACTATTTCAAACTATCTGTGGACACCATTCTATGGGACAGGTGCAACAAGTATGTGGCAAAGAGCTCCATAAACTTGTGTTTGTTTATTCTTCCTAATCTAAGAAATAAGCCATGGTCATGGCATAGATCAGTGTTTCTCAACGACCAGTCCATGGACCAGCACTAGTCCCTGGGATCGCCCTGGCATAGGTTAGGAAGGCAGCAAGCGGGTCCCTGGTATCAAAAAGGTTGGGAAACGCTGGTGTAGATGATCATTCGCAGTCCCAATCAAAAGCATTTGTCAGTTGTCTGCCAGCTTCATTTTCTAAGATTCTGCAAAGACTATCAGAGGTCTGGCCATGTAGAATATTTCCATTTCTCCTCCATACTGGCAAGGAATGGAAATACTCTACAGAAGCAGAATGTTTTGCCTTATGTGGCTTTTTACTGACCCCATTTAGCTACTGTAAGCAGCACAGGAATGTACATGTTTGGAGAAAGCAGTATGCAAACCACGGCTGCAGGACGAGAGAAGGGAAAAAGGAGTTGCACTGCAGGCTTCTTTGGAGAAGTGAAGGTCTGGTTCTCAGCCCAGTCCGAACAGAGTGTTCCTCTGTTGTTGGTGTTGCCCCACCTGTGATTTTACTTCCTCACTTGATCATTTTATAGTTAAAAGTAAAATCAAATGAGCTATTTCAAAAGTCTTGACACTAGTTAGAATGGTCAAATTATTTAGTAACACAGATTTAGTTACATCCAGACTGAGAATTGTTCTGATAACAGATACAGTCAAATAAACCATTTAAAAGCTTTCTTTGCAACATTTTAGCCAGATTTAAGAATCCCTTTTGTAAGATTTCTTATTGCACTTCTCAGTAGTATCTTCAACCTTAGTTTCAATATTGGAGATGGTTGAAAGAACACTAAAAATTATGAATATTCTTCGATTCCTAATTTTTCAGAAATCAAAACAAAAATAAATGAACATTTTACTCAAATGTTCAGGGTTGCTTGGTTGAAATTCAAGTTTTTGACAAGAAATTTATTAGAAAAATCGTAATTTGAAAAATGTTGACCATCTCTACCCAATATAGAGTACAAGTATCATTTACTACCACTGCTGCTTTTCATTTCACTCAGATCTAGTCCTTCGGGTAACTACTGCAGAGTCTTGCCTCTGAAGAATGATGCTTCACTGTTTCATCAGTTATACTTTTACTAATAAGCAGACCTCAGTTTCAGTCCCTCTTCAAACCCTAAGGCTGAGCCTGGGCACTCATCCTAATATAGCCCCCAAATGGGTGGTGCAGCTGCTGCTGTTCTTTCTGTAGACACATGCTCCAGTAAAGCATGGGGCAAACATGCAAATATTTTGCTGCTGCCATCACCATTTTGCTTCTGCAGTACTTGGCATTAACACTTGTCTCTCCCTCTGCCCCGCACACCTTTTAGTTCTATTTGTTTGAGTACCAGTCCCGATGGCAGGATTCATGTAAAATCTAGTCACATACAGGTCATTCACAAATACTCAAATAACACTGTAGATGCATGAACTTTGCTAGCACATTTTCACTGGCATTAGCATTTTCTTCATCTTTACAGTATGGATGTGGGGAATGACGGGGGGAACCCTATTTTACTTTCCCTGTCAATTCTTCATAAGTTCTTTTTTCATCACTTCTAAGTACAATTTTGTAAAGGGAAGGCTTCCAAGCAAGGCCTCGAACATGTAACTGGAGCCTCATAGGTGGGCCCCTGCGCCCTTGCTGAGCTCTGTTGAGCAGGGGTCCGCCCGCATAGATTCAGTTGCAGGCTGGGGCGTGAATTACTCTTGAGCTGTCTTTGCCACCTCATAATTTATTTCCAAGGGTTGCTCCCACACTTCCTCGCAAGATATCAGTCTGTCTCTTGAATTTATATTTTGACCTTCAGCCTCCATCTCTCTGATGTTTGCTTTTATAATCTTAATCTCCTTAACCTATTTGAAAAGCAGTTTTCATTGGCAAGAAAACAAAAACGCATCAAACTTGATTATGGTGAAAACTGGAGAAGTTGCACAAGCTGTTGCCTCTCCACTGAAAAGCTGAAATTTGTCAATTTTTAATTTTTAGTCAATACTTTTTTTTAAACTCAATTGATACAACAATAAATTGACACAGCAAAATCAGCCTTGGCTGACACTGTTCTTATTTCAGTCCAAAAGTCAACCTGCCTTACTCATAAAACAATGTACAGGACACGTTTACTAGGCGTACACTAAATAAACAAACAAACAAACAAACAAACCCTAAAACTGAAAGGAACGTATGAAAGAGAATTCTCTTTTTGGTGCACTAGAGGGTGCTTTGTACTTGGCAGAATTGTCATTTGCAAAATGCTGCCTTTATGCCTCTCCATGCTGCACCTGTTGTGAAGATAAATAAAGGACAGTCCAATTCCTTCCCCCATAAGTCCTAAATATATCACATAAAGAAAGCTTTTTAAAAACATGCTACACTATCCTTCTCCCTTTCCCTAGCAAACTGGATGAGTAACTGCCTTTATTTTCAGGTCTCCAGCCTAACAAGAAGGGCAGGGGCTTAGGTCAAACAGCAACAAGATGGCACAGCTATCTGGTAAGGTGCTGGTAGCAGTCACCCCGCATAAACTAGTGGTCCACAGAGAACTGTGTATGGTACAGTGCAAAGGATTCCGTTGTATGAGAGGCATCCAGAGTACTGTTTGAACTGAAAGAACAAAATATAGCTTGGAACAGAGAGCTATTCTGAGCATGGAGAAAGTACCCTCAGAATACGCCAAATCTTGAGGTCCTCACTCAGGCAAAACTTCCACAGATTTCACCAGCCTAGTAGCGATCCCAATGTAAAATGAACGAACAATTTAGTGATGGCAGAAGAGTGTTTCTCAACCATGCTGCAAACAGTAATAGACCTGCCTCTCCACCTGTCGTCAGCGATGCTATGACATTTATGTAGCATTCTTAAGAGGCATTATTTATTATACACCACTAAGCATTTACATTGCACCTAGGAACGTTCGATGGAGTGGAGGAGCAAGAGGGAAAGATTATCCACTTTTGCTGTGATCTGAAAGTTTTCCCAGTTTCGGCAGCACCAACTCCTATTATATTACTTCTCCACTTCCTCAGTCTCTTGAAGGTATTGAGTTGAGTTCCTGAGAAACGTGCAGCATTTTCATTGTTCTCCTCCCACCCCAACCCTTACTCCAAGGCACTATTGAAGTATCAACATCTAGAGGTCCAGAAAAGGGGCTTTCTTGGGCAGAGGGGTGGTTACTGCTGTTAGGCAACCACAGATGGTAACAGTCAAGGCTAATTTTCTGTTATTAATAATTATTTCTGCATCATAATAGGAACATATTGCACTTTAATGTTAAATCCAAGAAGTTCAAAAGTGGTTTTGCAAAAGCTCTCATTTTTTAAGCAACTCTTTCAATTGAAGTGTAGGGGAAGAAAGGATGGGAATGCCCATGTTTGTTCACTATTAATTCTGTCAGGTTAGCAACCACAGGAATATTACAGTGACTGCACTATTAGTTTCTGAGCAAACTGTGGCAGTGTAGTAACTCTGAGAAAGAAGATCATTCATCTTGCAGTCCATGTACCGTAGCCCTGTCCATCCTGTGTAGCAGCATTATTCTCGGTTTTACTTCCCTACTAGGTACCTCCAGTTCTTTTAATATTGCATAGTTTCAGCTCCATAGTGTGACTGCCTCCTCCCTTCCTCCTCAGCATCTTTTCTGCTGGTTCCCTTCTTTGCTTGAATTTGTGCTCTCTTATTTTTGATCTTCTTAACCAAGCTTTGGGATATCCCTACTTTCCTTCCCATGCCCTTTCGTTATGTCCCATCTTACTCGCTTCTTTTCTAATCAATATAAAATCCATTTTCCCCACCCAACTTTTCCATATCAACATTGTTACCCACTTTCTGTACCAGTTCTTTAACAATTAGTCTCCAGTAATGTGGTCTCCAAAATGATGAGTGGTCTTATCAGGCTCAATTCATGCCTGGAGTAATTCTAACTGAGCTGACCAAATAACGTGATTTTCAATGTGGGGGGGCCACACCATTAAAAAAAATCTTCAAACCAAAATGAAATATTTTAAAAGATTTTTAATTTTTCATCAAATAAAAAAATTGTCATTTTAAATCAACCGAAACATTTCAAATTGACTCAAAACGTGGGGGGTCTTTTTCCCCAGATTTTCAATTTGTTGTGTGTCAAACCAAAACATTTCTATTTGCCTGGAAAAGAATTTTTTTTTTTTTTACATTTTTCATTTCTATTTGGTCATTTTGGGTATTTTCACCTTTTTTGTGTTTTGTTTTAAATTGACCAAAGTTGAAACTGAAATGTCCTTTTGAATTGAAAAGTTGAAATAAAGCATTTCTAAACAAAAAAGTTGAAACAAAATGTTTTTACACTTTTGGAAAAAAGTTCAAAGCAAAACTATTCATCATATTCAACCTGACTTTAGTGAATAGTTTGGGGCCTTTAAAATGCATTTTTCAATTAAAAACCAATTAATCAAAAAATTTTGCTCAGTTCTAAATTTCTGTAAAGTCAGTGGAATTCCACCAGTGATGAATTTGGCCCATTTAACTTTTGGAAGAGCACCATTATGATGCTGTTTGATTAGTTCTATAATGATGTATTCCATTTGCTTACCAGACACTGAGCTGGTGGTTTTAGTTTTCATTCAGTGTCAATCTGCAACTGATCACCCTCTTGCAGCCTGTGAACATTTAACACATATTGGTCCAAATTCATCCCTAGTGTAGCTTCATTTCCTTTTGCCATTTTAAAATCCTTTCCTCATCTCTGGGCACCTGACTGAATAAACCACATCTCTGCCCAGGCCTTCACTGTCCCCCAGATTTCTTTTGATCCGTGCTCTCTTCTCTGAGGTTTTCTCTAGCACAAACCCGCATTTAGCAGCATAGCTCCAGAGGAAGCCATTCGAGCAAGCAGTTCTCCCAGGGGCTGCAATGAAACAGACCCCCACACACACCTGTCCACTCCCCATGTTGCGGACATGGAAGAGGAGTTACTGTTAATTCCAGTTATAGTAACTTCCAGATGGATTTCTGCTCAGAGGCCTGCCTGGACCCGAGAAGCCCAGAATGCTGCATAGAGTGGCTGCTCCCTGGCTCCTCTCCCTGTCTGCCTCAACTCTGCCTTCTCAGAATTATGCTCCTGCAACACAGAGGATCTCCTGCAGTGTCTCGGGGAGTCTGTAAAAGAACCACTGCTCTCTCCTCACTGTGGGTTTGGAGATGTATAGCTCAGTGGTTTGAGCACTGGTTTGCTAAACCCAGGGTTGTCAGTTCAATCCCTGAGAGAGCCATTTAGGAATCTGGGACAACTATGGGGGATTAGTCCTGCTTTGAGCAGGGGGTTGGACTAGATGACCTCCTGAGGTCCCTTCCAACCCTGATATTCTATGATTCTATGTGTCCTGTGCAGTTTGCTACCTTCTGTCTGCACTGTGTAGTAGAGGATAGTCTGTGGTCAATTGAAGCTGCTGTCCCCCTCATGTGTGACACATAATAGTAAGAGTTATGATCACGTGATTGCTACAAAAAGCTGTATTTGTTCTAATGTAATTCATGGAGGTGGAAAGTATCCCTTTAGGAGGTCTGGCCGTTCAATAATGTTATGATGCATTCGGAAGAGGTGCTGTTGTAAAAAACACAACCCCTTCAGGACACTGGCAGAATCCAGAAAACGTTCCCCATTTAAACCACGAGTGACGAGGATTAGATTGTAGCTCAAGCTGTGCACTCTTGCAGGGGCATAAGGGGAAGAAAGATTCTCCTCTCTCTTCCTCCACACTTATGCCCTTCTGTCAGCTACCTGGAACATGGGTCTGTGGTCACAGACATAAAGGATATTGCACAGGCACTTACTTACTCTACCCCCTGCTCCTTGACCAGATAGGTGGGGCACAGGCAAAGCCTTAGTTTGTGATGGTGGAAGGGGGTGTTAGTCATTTACTGTTGGCCTACACCAAAAGAAAATTCTAAATTATTATGCCCTTGGGCAAGGGGCAGGCTGGGAGAGGCTACAATTCCTTCCCTGGAATACTCTCAGGGCAGCACAGCAACACAGAGCCCCACATTATGAGCTCTGACCTTACGGTCATCTACACCTGTATCAGTATTTAACATTTCCAGGTTAGTTCTCATCATCTCCTTTTTCCCAGGAGATTTTTCTATCCCAGAAAGAATGACTATATTACAGCTCCCACTAACAATTCCAACTGTTCCGCACAAGTTTTATCAGTGCTCCCATACCAACATTAGCCATTACAAGCAATTTCTGAGGTGGCTGTGCCAAAGTGGTGAAACTTTTAACCTTTTTCTCACATGGAACGAACCAGTCCAGATCTTCGCATTTACTGAATAGATACAGCATCATACTTCTGTTTTTCGTTCAAGAGTTCCAGTAATGTTTCTACTAAAACTGAAGATTCACTGTTTCTAGTGGAAACTCCAGAATCCAGTTTTGCTCTGCAGATGTGGGAAATGCCTAGAACCAGGAAGATCTAGAGATAGTCACATAAGGAGTGGTATGTAAATAGAAGGTGTCTGTTGATTGATTGCTTCTGTGTAATTTATATATACACACATACTCACTGTAGCACACATGGCTTACGGCGACTTTCACCTATTTTTCTAAGAACCTAGCGTGCAGGGGAAAAAAACGTACAAGACTAGACCCAAACAAGAATCTGAACACTAATGGGGGCTGTGGCTGCTGTTCCTGCACAGGTGCAAACTCCAGAGATGCCTGATGACATTTTTTCCATGGCATTCCCTCCAGTCTTACTAAGCTTCTGTCTAAGCTTTCCTTTGCCCTATTTTTAAAGAGGAAATCTGACCTCTGTCCTTTCTCCTTTGCCCTTGTTTTCCATTTCCATATCTTGCAAAGAGAATTTCACTCATCTGACAAATTATTTTCAGCTGAACAGCAGGTAAATTTAGCTAATATTGTGATTTGCAAAAGCTTTTCAAATACCTTTCCCTGGCAAGCCTATGTGAGTATCCAGAATATACATTTCTAATGCACATATCACTTTACTCACTCAGTTTTGCCTGCTCTTACAATTTTATCGCAAGTCTCATGATGGGCTTTAAAGAAAAACACAAGTGATTCTTTTAAATTAACTTTACATTTTTTAAAAGGCTGAGATTCTCATAATTAGCAAGTTTCTAACCCTCCTGACTGCAGAGAAAAAGCTTGAATATGTGACACGAGGAACCCAGAGGACGGAGAACTCAAAATGTATTTTTTTTTAAAAAAGTCTCATGACTTAAGGCAGTCTCCTGATTTTTGAGTATTTGGGGCTGAAGCAAGAATGTCAGTGAGCTGTGCATCAATTACAACAGTTAGTAGAAGCAACATGGCTGTCCATCTAGGACAATAATCTCTGCAGTTTTCCCAGTGGTAAGTCATGTCTCTGAAATGAATTATAGAACAATTCCTCCTCCTCCAAATTACCTTTGTTCTGAATTTGTTGGAGTGCTGCTACTCACAAGAGGCCAGATTTTAAGTTTCACAGCTCACCGACATTCTTGCTTCAATCTATAAAGGAGTCGTCTATTGCTGACTGAAACCTGCCTTTTGGTCTTGGGAAGAGACAGAAAAATGAGCTACATTTGAATAGTGGAGAGCATTTGCTCAAATGAACTTTATAAACTTGATGAAAATCCACAATTAGGACTGGCTACAGTCGTCTGGCCACTTTCAGCCATAACAATGAGTAATATTCACCAACTTTGCAGGGGTATCAGTTTTATTTAACGGTGCGTAGCGTACTTTGGCTGAGCAGATGGGTGCTGTCCTCATCTGGCGCATAGCTGGCTGGCTTTCTACTAGGCCCAGCTTTCAGCTTGTGCTGAGCTGCAGAGCTCAAGCTACTGGAGTGAATTTGTGACGTTCCATATCACACTGCCAGAGCTCCTCTTGTCTGAAAAGACATGCATACAGCGCAGGTTCAGGGTAGCTGCAAAATCTGCAGCTGCAGGAGGCCCCAAAATCAAAGGGCCCCATGCCACAGGAAGCTGCTGCAGAGCAGGTGCTCTCTCTGCACTCCTTTCCCTGCAGAGGATGTAGCCTGGTCACTGCAAAGGCAGGAAGCCTGGGGCAGCATGGGGAATTCCCTCTGGTCTCCTCAGAGAAGTTGCCAAGTGTGGGTGGTAGTCAGGTTCAGTGGACAAAACTTAGCTTTTGGCACAGGCGGGTGGTGCAAATACTCCTTTTGGGGAGCAAGGGAGCCTGACCCCCCCCCCCTGCACCAGTGGCTCCTGCGCTGGCTCCCTGCTCCAGCTGGTTCGCTCTCGCTGCTCGCAGATTCAGATGAGCCAACTTGAGGCACGTGGCCATGTGCAGGTGAGGCTCTCCCCTGCAACACCCCACCTTGTCATCTTCCAGGCCCTGGTACCACGAGACACAGGGCCTCAGGATTCCCCCCCCTCCCCTTTCCCTGGACAATCCTTCCCCCCCAATCCTTTCTGGAGTCCCCTGGTCCCTGGGACTCTCACCCTGTCCCAGCAAGCCTCATCCAGATCCCCAGTTCAGGGTCTCTACTCTCTATTCCATGCCATCCGCATCTCCTCCTCCTCCTCTTGGGAACCCCCCCAAGATCTACACTTGGATACACCTCTGCTGCTCACCTGCTGGGTGCCACAGCTCCTCTTCCCCAGTTGTGGTTCTCGAGCCTTCCTGCCTGGCAGAGCCTCCTACAACCTGCCTTTTTCTAACTTCAGCCTTCACAGAAGGTGCTGCTCAGAGCCAGGTGCCAGCACCCCATGCTGAAACTGAGGAATCTAGCTCCCTCTGCCAGGAAACCCACACGCAAGCTTGGCCCTCCCCACATGATGCCCCACTCCCTTCCTGGCATGGCTGCTGAGCTATACTATTTGAAGTACTGCTACAGACAGGTCTAGGCCTGCCCAAAACTAAAGGCCCTTCCCCTCAGCTAAGGGGGAGAGCCTGCAGGGACCCTGTGACATTCTCCCTCTTGAGGCTGCATCCTGTGTTTAGGCTAGTATAATAAAGATTCTCCCACATCTTCTTTTGCTGGATCACCCAAGTGTCTTTATTTACAGTGTTCATGTAGATCCCAGATCTCACAACAGCTAGTACCCCACAGACTCTCCCCAGAGTCTCCTAGCTCTTGAGGCTTCCTTCTTTGGTAAAGAGACAGCAATACCACCTTCCTATCTCCTTCCAGGCTAGCCTCCCAACTGAACTTTGCCCAGGGCTTTTATCGCCCTCTCATGCCTCTGCCCAGCTGTCAGCACTTAGCTCAGCATGTTCCTCTGAGCCAGCCCTCATTAGGACTTGCAGCTGGGCTCCCTGCTGAATACCTGTGTCTCTATCCTTGGCCAGAGAGCAGGCTGCAGCCAGCATTTTGGCAGGGCCTTAAAGGGGTTTACCCCTGCCCTGCCACAGGGAGGAACCACTAAGTCCAGGCTTCAGTTGATTTCTTGAGGCAATAAATGAAAAAAACAGAAGCGGGGATGAGGTCAGAGGTGAAGAATCAGGGATCCATCGGGGGACACCAAGCAGAGAACCCCCAGCAGTGGCAAGAAGCAGATAGAGCACAGCTGAACTGCATTCAGATTTGACTTTAACTTGTCTTTTAAGTTGGAAGTTCCTGCTAATTCATATCCAGATCATTGTTGAACTTCCAACTTAAAAGACAAGTTAAAGTCAATGCGGTTCAGCTGTGCTCTATCTGCTTCTTGCCATTATAGTAACACAAAAGATAGCATAGTAATGGCTGCTTCACAGTGTTCTTCTTTGATGCATTGTCTAAAAATCAGATATTGTAATAGGATGCTATAAGTGAACATTTTAGGCATTTATTTTACTATAGAGTCCAGAAATACTTATGTTAAGCCTAAAATAAATGCGCAGGAAAAGGAGATATTTGCATGTAGCACTTCAAACATCAGTTTTTAAAGAAGGTGATGCATGGATCAGTAAAGTTTGGGAACCACTACACTAGGGCATACCCATGTTGCTTGATATACCAGTGTGATAGTTTGGATAAGTCCTTTCACTGGTTAGAGTTTTCTGAAATAAATAACTGTTCAACTTTTATTGCAGTTCTTTTATCTTATAATCAGGACTAAAGATGTTTTAAGGGAAAATATATGGTTAAATATGAGAAAGGGGAAGAAATTTCTGTAGCTCCCGAACATCAGTACTTTACTTGCTAATGATTTCTTTCCAACAGCTTTTGGACAAGTTTACTTTATTTTGTATTTCATAAGGAAGTTATATAGCAATATACATGACAAGTACAACATGCTGTCTTCTGCTATCACTCAGCACCAATGAATCTCTCAATAAATAGCCATTAATTCTGAAAAGAAAATATTTACTTGGAGAGAAATTATTTCTCTAACAGACTAGCTAATAATATGGAAAGGTAGTAAACTGAGATCAAAATACATTACATGCCGACCATTTGACAGTGGGTCACATTTTTGTCATGGGTACCTCCATTAATTTCAGTAGATGCACACCAGAGACGAATTAGGTCCATTTTATTTTAAAATAGTATTTGATTGGGCTAGACTAGAAACCAACTAACAGTGGTCCTGGCATCCTGCTTCCTTGGCTAGAATAGCTGAAGAAAAAACACATTTATCCAGAACTTTAAAAACTTGACTTCCTTTTGGTATCTTCAGTCTGAGGGTGAAAGTTACTGTTTGAGCAGGATTTTACCTGAAATTATTTGTAGGTGCAATTCATGTTACAATAAGATTCTTATGCATCCAAGTTATATTAAGTTTGTACCTGCTCAGGAAAGGGAATCAGGTTGAGGTAGGTTTAATTTGTGTGAAGGAGCAGGGTAGGACCAACGCTGTGTGAATTTCAGCAGTTTTGCTTCATGGGGTTCATGCAAACCTTTAAATGTGGTTCACAATCCCTTTGGATTGCAGGTTTGAACTCAAACTCAAAAGTGTAAGTCGGCCAAACCATTGATATTTTATATAGTTCTATTTGAAAACATAAATTGAACCAGGTTCACTCAAAACATGCTCTGGATCTCATCCTTTTAGCAAAAAAAAATTCTGTCTGAGGTTTGTACCTAAACATGTTGAACAGATTGTAAATTTCATTAAGAAAGTATAGCAGAGCTTTAGGTGGGAATTCTCCCTGTAGCTGGTTAAAAGCCATTGACTAGCTCTGAAGAAAGTAGTCATCATAAAGCATAGACATGACTGACTTCATTAATTTCACTACTTTAGTGCACTGGAGAAAAAAAAAGACTAGAATGGAATAGGGGAAAGAATTGATACAGTCCTGTGATAATCCTTAAAAATAAACCTGCATATGGGTAACTCCCTACAAAAAGTTCGTGGATTTTGTTTTGATAGCTTTGCCCCGTGAAAACAGCAAGAGAGATCCATGTGTATCTGACACAGGACCACAGAACTAAGTGGAGGTTCTGTCTTTAGACTTTTGCATTTGGAAGACCATGTACAGTATCATCTATTTTACAGCTCCAGGGAGTGCATCAGCTAGAATTCCATCCATTTCACTTACATGCCATGCAGCTGTGTCACTGATCGCATACCTGTGCTGTTATATAGCAGGTGATTTTTATGGAGCAACCACCACAAATAGATTAGGCATCTTGAGGATTCTTTTTTCATACAGTGTCAGACAAAGTCTATATTAGGAATCATGTCCTTTAAGAAGGAAAATAAAGTGTGGTTTGTGGTGCGTCTGTAAGGGTTTAGAAATTCAGATTAAAATTAAGGGACACCTTCTATTTTTACAATATAGAAACAGAGGACCTAGTTGAACATGTACACTCTTATGGCCTGGAAGATGAGCAAAAGGCTAGATCACGGGATTTACCTAACCATGACCCATCCCTTCTCCCAATCACATGTTTTGTTTTAACAGTAGCCAAAAGCTCTTAGCGTTTTGTTAGAACCACTCAGAGCACAGGTAGATGGGAATGGGTAGGTGGGGAACACAAGAATTTACACTGTAGTTTATAGTTACAATTAAATGCGAGAACAGGTCATAAGTATATGGACAGTGAAGAGGGACTCATAATAGAGAAATGTTTGAAAGCCTCAGTCTTAGAGCAATATTCCCTGTACTACTGTTCCCAGTCAGCTGAAGCTAGAGCAGGTAGAAAACCCATATTTTTCCCTACAGAACATTTTGTAGGAAAAATACCCTTTTGAAATTTTTCCATTGAAATCTCAGATTTTGCACAGGAAATTTTAAACAGTTGTTTTGTAATGATGTTTGAAAATGGAAGTTTTTCGTTTCAAAGTCTCAAAACAATTTTTTAATTTTTACTTTGTGTTTGGTTTTGGAAACCAAAAATATTCATTTTCCCACTTCGGGGTTTTCCACCCCTCTCTCTCCTATTTTTGTCCCAGCTGGAGCCAGTTTGGAAGGAGAAAGTATAAAAGACCCCCCAGTGGGAAGATTTCAGTGGAAAAATTTCAACCAGCTGTAGACTTCAGATAGAACTCTACTTCCACTCTGATCTGCTAGGTTCAAAAGTGAACATAACTTTTTCTCCTGGTAGTACTGATGCCCACAAGCTGATCTCTCTTTATGGACTAATTTAAAAAAAAAAAGTGCGTGGGGGAAGGGAAGGAAAGAGGAATTTAGTTAACTCATTCTGGTGCTTTGTGGGCTGAGTAGGTTATCTCTGATGATCAAAGTAAATATGTTGATTATTAACTCCCAGAAGGAAGCCCAATACTTATGAGAAAAGAGGAAACTGCTGGGGACCCCATGGAAACCTGCAGTTAATTGATACATTGCTCACAGCTGAGACAACAGGTTGCTGGAAGTAAGACTAATGAACAGGAGGCACTGTGGGAATCCTCTATGGAATAGAGTAATTGAGACTGGAGAAGAAAACAAGCAAGTGAGTGGCCCAGGATAATGAAGTAAACTTAGTGGACATGGAAATGTATGTCCTGTTTCTTTGGTCCGTACTGCACAGAAGTCACTAATTGTGGAGTTTTGGCTAAGATCATTTGCAGTATTGGTTTAATATCTGATGCTTCTGAAGTCAGGGGACCATATATATGTGGTATACCTGGTGATTTGATCTCATATTTTTTAATCTCTAATTCCTATGCACCTACATAAAAAAATAAATTGGGGTAATTATGTGGCTGGTTGTTGGAGCAAGAGTGTATTGCTGACATTACATACAAGAACTGTACTTTCATTTAAAAAAAAAAAAAAACTTCTCTCCACAGGTGTGAGATAAGAATCATCAGGAAGGAAACCCTGAATGCTTTGGCAGTTTACTCAAGCTAAATCTGAGACATGGAAGCAGAATCCCACAAAACACTTAAACACGTTTAACTTGTATATTAAGTCCCATTGAAGGTAATGATTGTGTTTCTATTGACTGCAAAGGACTCTGGATCAAGCCCCGTCTCTGAGTTCATTTAATTTAGAACCAGTTGTGACTTCTGTCCAGTATACTCAGGTAACCTTTATGGTTCTGTTAAGCAAACTATGGTTGATGGCTTGCGAAGGGCTGGACTGCATTGTCTGTTATGGCCCTGCACTATCCCAAGGGAAACACTGGCGGCATTTAGAATGCTTCCTGGGTGCTTGGGAGCAAGGGGAAGTATGCAACACCTCTTTAAAGAGGTCACGCAGCATACTCCTTTCCTCTGAAGCTGGCCAGTGGAAGGGGCTTGTGGAGCCCTTGCTCCTTCTTTTTTCCTTCTCCGTTGAGCTACTCCCAAGAGTAGACCTTGCACATCCCTGAGGAAAGAGGCTGCAATTCTGACCTCTTGTATGAGCAATGTATTCTTTCTGGGGGTGGGTGGAGGATTCTTACACAGCACAGCCATATAAGGGTTGAGGAGCCACAGTCTCTCCCTGAATGAATTATTTATTTTCATCTCACTAATGGAGCTAACATTTTAGGAATGCCTATGTGATAGTTATATTTGTCTGACCTATAGAGGCTATAAACACAAGCTTAATTCATTCTTTCAAGGTTGAGGCAGCTTGGCAGGACTGAATAATGGAAGAGTATAGGGTCATTATCCTCTCCCTTCTTCTTTAACATGTGTAATTAATTCACTTTAATATGTTGCTACGTCCCAAACATCTCTTACCTGGTTCCGTGCTGATGCAGCCACTGCCTTGGTTTCCCTTTTGGATAAAGGTGGCTTAATGCTCTCACCAAATTGAGTTCATCTCCTTTTGGAGTAACAAGTCCAAAACATGGCTCAATTCTTGGCCAGCTGGTCCAGCAAACTCCCACCTAATGGCAGTGAGAAATGAGTGTAAGGGATTTTCCTCCTCCTCCTTCTACTCAATATTGCAACTCTAGATCCCTGAAAGCATGAAAATGCCTTTGTGCAAGTTCTGTTTCAATGTACAAGGTCACTTCCTTCATCAATGGGGGGGGGACACTTTGTAAACAAAACCATTCTTTTAAAGACACCTGTAGTCTCCTTTTAGGGGGTTTTGGCCAGGAGACACCTACCCTGAAGTACTAATCTCTCTATGGAATCAGCAAGAGAAAAATTAATCATAGCAAGTCCTCTTTCCCCTCATGCCTTGTGGTGGCCAACAACTCCCAAGCATCCATTTAAACTGCAAGTCTCAGGATGCTTTGCTGCCAAGATCAGGGTAGTTCAGGACCAGAGGCCTGTTTTAAAGGGGCTAGTACATCTCATTACATTTACTGTACACTCCAGTGGAGTCTGGTAAGGTATATGAAATATAAATTATAGGATAAAGTATATGAGACTGTTGTGGGGGCCTTCTATACCTGCCTCTGGGGTTGACATCAGTGGAAGCTGTATGTATGTATGTCAGACCTTTTGAAAATCAGGCCACTTATTTAGTACTTTTGTATGGACTTAGGAGCCAAATTGTAGGCATCCGTTGTTTAAAATCCTGGTCACCGTATTTAAGCCTCTGGCCACAACAGTGCTTAAAGTGGTTGTAAATTATGCACTTCTGATCCCAGTGCAGACAGGGCCTAAGGTGCAATTGAAATTTTAAATTATGAAGGCCTGGATTTAGCAAGGTTATTAAGCACATCCCTAACTTTAGCATGAGCAGTATCATAGGATTTATTTCAACTTATCACATGCAGAGCAAGGGATTTAAAATCCCATTTTAACTGAAAAATTATGGCTAGCTGATTGAAAAATCATTGGTGATGACTCAAGTGGCAATCCCTGCTGTTTTTACAAGGCTGGGGGTGTGTGTATAATTATAAATCAGAAAATCAAAATGTCTTGGCTCTCAGTACTTATCCTTTGTACCAGACTGGATCCGTAATCCTCCTCATGACATGACTGAGACATGAAAAGCATTTGCGGAGATGTTATCTAAGGGTAGATCTACAGTACGAAATTATTTCAAAATTATTCTATTTGAATTTTCGGAAGCGATTTTATACATTCGGTCTTCTGTGTCCCCACTAATGCGCGTGAATTCAGCGGAGTGCGTCCACAGTACCGAGGCTAGCATTGAATGTCGGAGTGGTGCACTGTGGATAGCTATCCCACAGTTCCCGCAGTCCCCGCCACCCATTGGAATTCTGGGTTAAGCTCCCAGTGCATGATGGGGCAAAAACATTCTCACGGGTGTTTCTGGGCGTGTGTCATCAGTTGCTCCTCCCTTCTGAAAGCTACGGCAGACAATACTGCTTTCAGCAGACGGTGCACCGCTGCTCTCCTGCTACTATGAATCCACCTCGCATTTCCTCTCGTCTTCGTATGTAATCTCTAGTATCTATTCTTTCTCGTCCTCATCGAATGCTTCCACTGCTAACTCTGCTCGGCCATCGTGAACCGAGCAGCACAGCTTCCACAGCCAACTCTGCTCTCCCGCTCTTGCCATGCTACCGAGCTTCTCCATGTTGTCTGTCCTGGGCTCCCACCTCTGTGAAAGCTACAGAAGACAACCATTTCCTGCCTTTTTTCAGCTATTGTGAACCAAAGAGCACCTCTTCTGCTGCCACTCTGCTCTCCTACGTTTCGCGCCCTTTTTCCAGGATTACCCGTGCAGGCGCCATAGCCATGGAGCCCGCTCAGATCTCCGCTGCAGTTTTGACCATTGTAAATACCTCGCGCATTATCCAGCAGTACGTGCAGTACCTGCAAAACTGGAGAGGAAGTGACGACAGCGCGATTAGCATACTGATGAGGACATGGACACAGACGTTCCTAGAAGCACGGCATGTGGCGATTGGGAGATCATGGTGGTGTTGGGCCAGGTTCATGCTGTGGAACGCCGATTCTGGGCCCGGGAAACAAGCACAGACTGGTGGGACCGCATAGTGTTGCAGGTCTGGGATGATTCCCAGTGGCTGCGAAACTTTCGTATGCGTAGGGCCACTTTCATGGAACTTTGTGACTTGCTGTCCCCTGCCCTGAAGCGCAAAGACACCAAAATGAGAGCAGCCCTCACAGTTGAGAAGCGAGTGGCCATAGCCCTGTGGAAACTTGCAACGCCCGACAGCTACCAGTCAGTCAGGAATCAGTTTGGAGTGGGGAAATCTACTGTGGGGGCTGCTGTGCTGCAAGTAGCAGCTGGTCAATGATTGCGTTGGCTATCAAGGGTAGTGACTTTGGGAAATGTGCAGACCATTGTGGATGACTTTAATGCACTGGGGTTCCCTAACTGCGGCGGGGTGATAGACAGAACGCATATCCCTATCTTGGCCCCGGAACACCGGGGCGGCCAGTACATAAACCGCAAGGGATACTTTTCCATGGTGCTGCAAGCACTGGTGGATCACAAGGAATGTTTCACTGACATCAACGTGGGATGGCCAGGAAAGGTGCATGATACTCGCACCTTCAGGAACTCTGATCTGTTTGAATAGCTGCAGGAAGGGGCTTACTTCCCAGACCAGAAAATTACTGTTGGGGATGTTGAAATGCATATAGTTATCCTCGGGGACCCAGCCTACCCCTTAATGGCATGGCTCATGAAGCTGTACACAGGCACCCTGGACAGAAGTAAGGAGCAGTTCAACTATAGGCTGAGCAAGTGCAGAATGGTGGTAGAATGTACTTTTGGACGTTTGAAAGCGCGCTGGTGCAGTTTACTGACTTGATTAGATCTCAGAACAAGCAATATTCCAATTGTAATTGCTGCTTGTTGTGTGCTCCACAATATCTGTGAGAGTAAGTGTGAAGACATTTATGGCGGGGTGGGAGGTTGAGGCAACTCGCCTTGTGGCCAGTTTCATGCACCCAGACAACAGGGCGATTAGAAGAGCGCAGCAGGGGGCGCTACACATCAGAGAATCTTTGAAAGCCAGTTTCATGACTGGCCAGGGTACGGTGTGATAGTTGTGTTTGTTTCTCTTAAAGTTACCCGCCCCCTATATATATATATATATATATATATATATATATATATATATATATATATATGAAAGGAAATAAAGTCACAATTGTTTAAAAAGTGTTCTTTATTATTTGTTGCACAAAACATTGAGAGAAACCAGAAGCTAGATGGGGGGAGGGGGGTGGGTATTGGGTTAGAGGGGTGGAGGAGGAGGGAAGGACAAGTCCAGAAACCAAATCAAAATTTCAGATATGCCAGCTTTCTGCTGCTTGTACAATCCTCTGGGGTTGACTGTGTGGGTCCCCATAGCCTCTCCCCCCGTGTTCTTGGGCGTCTGGGTGAGGAGGCTATGGAACTTGGAGAGGAGGGAGGGCGGTTATACAGGGACTGCAGTGGCAGTCTGTGGTCTTGCTGCCTTTCCCGCATTAGATCCACCATACAGTGGAGCATGTCAGTTTGCTCCCCCATGAGCTTGACCATTGCATCCTGCCTGCTCTCATCGCGTGCGTCCCTCCTCTCTTCGTATTCATGTAATGCTTTATGCGACTCCGCAATTGTTTGCCTCCACGCATTCAGCTGGGCTGTATCAGTGTGGGAGGACTGCATGAGCTCGGCAAACATGTTGTCCCGAATTCGTTTTTTCCACCTTCTAATCTGGACCAGCCTCTGGGATGGAGTAGATAGGGGCTGCATTGAAACATTTGCACCTGTGGGAGGAGAAAAAGGGAGGGTAGTATTTTAAAAGATACATTTTAGAGAACAAAGGGGACACTCTTTCTCAGTGAAACAGGCAATTCATAGTACACAGCACATGTTCTTTCTGTACAAGGTCGCATTTTGCCTCTTATAGATTCATAGATACTAAGGTCAGAAGGGACCATTATGATCATCTAGTCTGACCTCCTACGCAATGTAGGCCACTGAATCTCACCCACCCACTCCTGCGAAAAACCTCTCACCTATGTCTGAGCTACTGAAGTCCTCAAATCGTGGTTTAAAGACTTCAAGGAACGGAGAATCCTCCAGCAAGTGATCCGTGCCCCATGCTACAGAGGAAGGCGAAAAACCTCCAGGGCCTCTTCCAATCTGCCCTGGAGGAAAATTCCTTCCCGACCCCAAATATGGCAATCAGCTAAACCCTGAGCTCATGGGCAAGATTCACCAGCCAGATACCCAGGAAAGAATTCTCTGTAGTAACTCAGATCCCACCCCATCTAACATCCTATCACAGGCCATTGGGCCTATTTACCATGAATAGTTAAAGATCAATTAATTACCAAAATCATGTTATCCCATCATACTATCTCCTCCATAAACTTATCGAGTTTAATCTTGAAGCCAGATAGGTCTTTTGCCCCCACTGCTTCCCTTGGAAGGCTATTCCAGAACTTCACTCCTCTGATGGTTAGAAATCTTCATCTAATTTCAAGTCTAAACTTCCCAATGACCAGTTTATATCCATTTGTTCTTGTGTCCACATTGGTACTGAGCTTTAAATAATTCCTATGCCTCTCCGGTATTTATTCCTCTGATATATTTTTATAGAGAGCAATCATATCTCCCCTCAACCTTCTTTTAGTTAGGCTAAACAACTTGAGTCTCCTTTCATAAGACAGGTTTTCCATTTCTCGGATCATCCTAGTAGCCCTTCTCTGTACCTGTTCCAGTTTGAATTCATCCTTCTTAAACATGGGAGACCATAACTGCACACAGTATTCCAGGTGAGGTCTCACCAGTGCCTTGTATAACAGTACTAACACCTCCTTATCTCTACTGGAAATACCTCGCCTGATGCATCCCAAGACTGCGTTAGCTTTTTTCACAGCCATATCACATTGGCGGCTCATAGTCATCCTATGATCAACCAATACTCCAAGGTCCTTCTCCTCCTCCGTTACTTCTAATTGATGCGTCCCCAGCTTATAACTAAAATTCTTGTTATTAATCCCTTATTGCATGACCTTATGCTTCTTACTATTAAATTTCATCCTATTACTCCAGTTTACAAGGTCATCCAAATCTTCCTGTGTGATTTCCGGTCCTTCTCTAAATTGGCAATACCTCCCATTTTTATATCATCCGCACACTCCCACATTTTGTGCCAAGGTCAGTAATAAAAGGATTAAATAAGATTGGTCCCAAAACTGATCCCTGAGGAACTCCACTGGTAACCTCCCTCCAGCCTGACAGTTCACCTTTCAGTAGGACCCACTGTAGTTTCTCTGTTAACCAATTCTTTATCCACCTTTCAATTTTCATACTGATTCCCATCTTTTCCAATTTAACTAATAATTCCCTATGTGGCACAGTATCAAACGTATACTGAAATCTAGGTAAATTAGATCCACTGCATTTCCTTTGTCTAAAAAATCTGTTACTTTCTCAAAGAAGGAGATCAGGTTGGTTTGGCACAATCTACCTTTTGTAAAACCATGTTGTATTTTGTCCCATTTAACATTGACCTCAATGTCCTTAACTACTTTCTCCTTCAAAATTTTTTCCAAGTCCTTGCATACTACAGATGTCAAACTAACAGGCCTATAGTTACCCGGATCACTTTTTTTCCCTTTCTTAAAAATAGGAACTATGTTCGCAATTCTCCAGTCATAGGGTACAACCCCTGAGTTTACAGATTCATTAAAAATTCTTGCTAATGGGATTGCAATTTCATGTGCCAATTCCTTTAATATTCTTGGATGAAGATTATTTGGGCCCCCCGATTTAGTCCCATTAAGCTGTTCGAGTTTCGCTTCTACCTCAGATATGGTAATATCTACCTCCGTATCCTCATTCCCATTTGTCATGCTACCATTATCCCTAAGATCCTCTTTAGCATTATTAAAGACTGAGGCAAAGTATTTGTTTAGATATTGGGCCATGCCTAGATTATCCTTGACCTCCACTCCATCCTCAGTATTTAGTGGTCCCCCTTCTTCTTTCTTTGTTTTCTTCTTATTTATATGGCTATCGAATCTTTTACTATTGGTTTTAATTCCCTTTGCAAGGTCCAACTCTACTTGACTTTTAGCCTGTCTCACTTTGTCCCTACATGTTCTGACCTCAATAAGGTAGCTTTCCTTGCTGATCCCTCCCATCTTCCAGTCCTTGTAGGCTTTCTGCTTTTTCTTAATCACTTCTCTGAGATGCTTGTTCATCCAGTTTGGTCTACAACTCCTGCCTATGAATTTTTCCCCCTTTCTTGGGATGCAGGCTTCCGATAGCTTCTGCAACTTTGATTTAAAGTAATCCCAGGCCTCCTCTGCCTTTAGATCCATAAATTCTTCAGTCCAATCCACTTCCCTAACTAATTTCCTTAATTTTTGAAAGTCAGCCCTTTTGAAATCAAAAACCTAGTCGCAGATTTATTTTTGTTAATCCTTCTGTTCCGTTTGAACTGAATTAGCTCATGATCACTTGAACCAAGATTGTCCCCTACAACCATTTCTTCTATGAGATCCTCACTACTCACCAAAACCAAATCTAAAATGGCATCCCCTCTTCTTGGTTCAGCAACTACTTGATGAAGGAATCCATCAGCTATCGCATCTAGGAAAATCTGAGCCCTATTATTATTACTAGCACTCATCCTCCAGTGTATATCTGGGAAGTTAAAGTCTCCCATGATCACGCAATTTCCATTAGTATTTACTTCATTAAAAACATTAAAGAGGGCTCTATCCATATCCAAATTAGATCCCGGCGGTCTATAGCACACCCCAAGTACTATCCCAGGGGAGGCTCTAGTAGTTTTCTTCCCCAATGTAATTTTTACCCAGACAGACTCTGTCTTATCCATTCCATCACTTCTTATTTCTTTACATTCTACCTCATCATTGATATACAATGCTACTCCACCACCTTTACCTTTATTTCTGTCTTTCCTAAACAGCACATACCCTTCAATACCTGTAGTCCAGTCATGACTACTATTCCACCATGTTTCTGTTATCCCTATAATATCTGGTTTCACTTCCTGCACCAGTAGCTCTAGTTCCTCCATTTTGTTACCTAGGCTCCTCACATTGGTGTACAAACATCTTAATTTTTGCTGTTTGGCCTCGCTCACATTCTGTACCCTATTAGGCACGGTCATTCTACAGCCAGTATAACCTATTAGACTAGTATCCACAATGCCCTTCCTCCTTATATACATTCTCCTACCCACGGCTGTATCCTTTCTTACTTCATTTTCTTCCCTCTCAATGCTAAAATCCGGCATGGAGATTACCTGGACATCTCCCAACCATCTCCCCCAAATTCCTAGTTTAAAGCTCTCTTAATCAGTTGTGCCAGCCTCCATCCTAGAAGTCTATTTCCTTCCCTACTCAGATGAAGTCCATCCCGAGAGAACTGTCCTCTGTCCATGAATGCCTCCCAGTGGCCATGCATCCCAAAGCCCTCCTTATAGCACCACTGCCTAAGCCATCTGTTGATAGTCATAATCTTGTCACAAATACCTTATACTGAAGTGCCTGCCACTTTGGTGTGAGTAAGCCATCACATGCGGCCGGGCAACAGCATTCAGCTTGCAGACAGCCATGGTAAGCCCCAGGGGCACGCGGGGTTCTGCTTCTTCCGCATTCATTTCAATGCTTTCAAACTGCCGGGCCCCCTTTCCCATAGCAAGCAATGCCTGGTGGGTTTGCCATATAAAAGGAGGGCCTGCAGGCTCTCTAGGATGATCACTTCACACAACACCCTCCCCCCACCCCCCCCAACACATGGCTCTGATGAGGCTCTGAGCAGGGATGAGCCCTTTAAACTAAACATGAACAGCCCAGCAAAGCTGGGTTTTCCCCCACCCGCCACCGCATGACTCCGATCAAGCTCTCACTCACCAGAAGTGCCTTCTCCAGGGTCATGGTCCGGGAGCATGCCTTGGGAGCGCGGGGAGGCTATTGGGTCTAGCATTAAGAATAGTTCCTGGCTAGGGGGAAAACGGATTCCCCACCTTCCGCCTGTGCACAGTCCTCCTCCTCCTCTTTGTCCTCCAAAAACTCATTCTCCTCGCTCTGTGCTTGTCAAGGTTCCTTCCCCACTCTGAACTCTAGGGTACAGAGGTGGGGACATGCAAGAAAGACCCCCTAAGCTTATTCTTACCAGCTTAGGTTAAAACTTCTCCAAGGTACAAACTTTTACCTTTTGTCCTTGAACCTTTATGCTGCCACCACCAAAGTGTCTAACAAAAATAACAGAGGAAGTGCCCACTTGGAAACGTCTCCCCCCCCCCCCAATATCCCCCCAAGCACTACACCCCCTTTCCTGGGGAAGGCTTGATAAAAATCCTCACCAATTGGCATAGGTGAACACAGACCCAAACCCTTGGATCTTAAGAACAATGAAAAAGCAATTAGGTTCTTAAAAGAAGAATTTTAATTTAAAGAAAAAGTAAAAGAATCACCTCTGTAAAATCAGGATGGTAAATACCTTACAGGGTAATCAGATTCAAAACATAGAGAATCCCTCTAGGCAAAACCTTAAGTTACAAAAAGACACAAAAACAGGAATATACATTCCATTCAGCACAACTTATTTTGTCAGCCATTTAAACAAAACCGAATCTAACGCATATCTAACTCGACTGCTTATTAGCCCTTTACAGGAGTTCTGACCTGCATTCCTGCTCTGGTTCCGGCAAAAGCATCACACAGACAGAGAGGATCCTTTGTTTCTCCCCTCCCCTCCAGCTTTGAAAGTATCGTCTCCTCATTGGTCATTTGGATCAGGTGCCAGCGAGGTTATCTTAGCTTCTTAACCCTTTACAAGTGAAAGGGTTTTTCCTCTGGCCAGGAGGGATTTAAAGGTGTTTACCCTTCCCTTTATATTTATGACAGTGCTACTACCCCCTTGCAGGTGTCCACGGACAGTGGTGGAGTAGTCGTGGCATCACCCCCATAATACCATGCAGCTCACGGTAGAAGCGGCATGTATGGGGCTGTGACCCAGAGTGCCCGTTCGCCTCCCTGGCTTTTTGGTACGCTTGCCTGAGCTCCTTGATTTTTGTACAACACTGCTCTGTGTCCCTGGAGTAGCCTCTTTCCACCATGGCCCCGGAGACTTTAGCGTACGTATTTGCGTTTCTTTTTTTGGAACGTAGTTCTGCCGTAACAGATTTGTCTCCCCAACATGCAATGAGATCCAGTACTTTCCATTCAGACCATGCTGGAGCTCATTTGCGAATCCGGGACTGCATGGTCTCTCGTGATGGTGGACTCTGCATGGTCGCCTGTGATGGTGGACTGTGCTGATGGTCACCTGTGCTGATGGTGACCAAACAGGAAATTCAAAAGTTCCCGGGGCTTTAACTGCCTACCTGGCTAGTGCATCGGAGTTGAGAGTGTTGTCCAGAGCAGTCACAAGGGAGCATTCTGGGATAGCTCCCGGAGGCCAAAAACATCGAATTGCATCCACAGGACCTGTAACCCGGAACTGCAATCTCGATTTTAGCGCTACTCCACTTGCCGAGGTGGAGTACAGAAATCTGATTAAAGAGCCCTTTAAATCGAAAAAACTGGTTTGGTCGTGTGGACAGAATCAATTTTAGAAGTAACTCGGCTAATTCCAAAATAACCGCGTACTGTAGACCAGGCCTAAGTGACAGCTGTGCTTTCACTGTATTTGCTAATTACACTTCTTGACATACTATCCTTTCCTTGTAGCCTTATGTAAGCCAATGCTAGGTTAATTCCATTTCTTCCTGTATAGTTATTTACAATCAGCTGTCTTAGAAGTTTCACTAGAGAGACAAGTTTGGTGAGGTAATATCTTTTATTGGACCAACTTCTCTCGGTGTTTCACATCTGATAAATTAGGCTCTTTATGGAGCACAAAATTAACAAATGAATCGCATCAACCATGTACTGTGCTGCTATAGATGCGTAAGAATTGCTTTGCTGAAATAGCTTCAGAAAAGGGGATTCAATTCTCAGTTTCAGTGCATTAGTTTTGCTCCATATACTCCAGCAAGGCAAAATTCACTTTAGCTGTCCTAGCAGGAGACAGATTGTCAAATCTATTGTAGCCATCGTACAACTCCATTGCAATTTATTGGCATTATATTAAGTAGTTACAGGACAGACCTTTCAATTATTTTATTTACTATTAGGTATTTTTCTACTAAAATCTTAGCATAGCCATCCAGCTGGAATTAGCTTTCTTCGCTCCTGCTCAGCTGAAGCTTCACCAGTCTTCTGTGCTCTGCAGCCCAGGGTTCATGATGATTCAATGGAAAATTTCTTCTCTCCAGTAGCTCTGGAATGCCTCATTGGGCATTTTGGTACCAACACTTTCTCCATAGTAAAGTCTCTCTGACAACACCTGCCTAGAGGGATGTATAAGTCAATTGGGCTCTTAAGAATGGCATTTGGGGACTCCAGTGAACATGAAGAAAAGAACACAATGGTAGCTGTTGGCTGAATTTGCTGGGCTCTTTCCTAGCTAATAAGTCCGTTTCTGAGATCGGCCGGGAAAGAAAAGTGGAAGCTACTGACTCCTCCTGTTAATGGTTTTTTTTCCTGGCTGGCCTCAGGAATGAAGCTGTCAGTCAAGTATGATCATTAAAGGGGCCACACATGGAGTCACAGATCCAAGTAGATGCCCATTTCAGGCCACCCACCAGACTGCTGTGAGGGGAATCCAAACCTTTAGGTCCCTGAACCCACAGAGGGTTTTAAGCTTCTATAGCCTGAACAGAGTTCATCACTGCCCCAATCTTGGGGTCCCTAGACCCATGCAGGAGACGCAGACACTTTGATGAGCATCCCATCCTGACAATTGGAACCCTCAGTCCAGTTGCCTAGCTCTCCTGAGAACAGTGCTGACCCTTCAGACTCCTCTGTACTTAAAACATGCCCTATCCCAAAATCCCACCGAAAGACACTGAGCCTTCTCGTTAATGGTTGAACTCTCTCAGGAGGCATGTGGTAATTGTGAAGCAGATACTACACAGAGACACTTTGCATAGAAGTCTAACACATTTGCTCATTTACTTAATCCTGTAAAGCACAAGAGAGTACAGAAGATATAAAACATAACAAATATCCTAACCGCAATTCCCTTTACGAGCTCACCCTTCCCGTGGGAGTCCTTGGAGGGCCATCTGGGTTTAGGTAGGGAGGCAGGGCAGGGCCCCTCCCTGCTGGGATGCTTCTTTCTCCTTTTGAGTTGGAGACAAAATGGGCAAAGACCCCAGATAGATCAGCTCCTCCCTTTTTGTAACTTTTCACCCCCTTTGTCAGGTGACATCCCACTTGGCCTCCCCTAGGTGACCAGAAACCTCTGCCACGTGACTTCGTTGCCAAGGCGACCTCTCCCCTGCTAAATCAGTTCTCCTGCATGGGAGCCAATCTGTTGTTTAGAGCTCCTACCTTTTCATGGAAGAGCACTTATCATCAACAACTCATTTTTGTTACTCTTTTTTCACCAGTCTTTGGAATTTTAGCCCAATATGGAAGCAAAACAATAATAGAGACTGTATGGCCATACATTCAAAATGGAGCTTGCAGCTTTATAAAAATATATACAGAGAGGCATTCATGATACAGCAGTTTTCATAGTAACATTTCATAACAACTTCATACTATCACCAGAATTGATACAGATAGGTTCCCAAGTTGTCACACATCGCCAAAATATTTTCTTAAAATCACATCTTCTTTGCCACCACTTATGCCTGGAGCTTCCTTTCTCCCTATTCCTTCCTCTCTATATATTTAATCCCTCCTCCAAGCTCACTTCTTCTGTGAACAGTTCTGTGAACTTCTCTCAGCAACAACCTTTGGAGCCTTGAACAAGTATTTAAGAAAAAACAAAACAAAACACTGACTGAATAGAGATTCAGGCGTCAACCAGCGTCTCTTGTATATTTGAATGTAGGAGATTTTGTTTGGACTGACAATGTCTTATTTATAATATAAGCTTCTTGAGGCAGGGACTATGTCTGCTTCTGAGATCTGCACAGTATCAGGCAGACTGCTGGCATTTAAGAAACCATTAATACTAATCAAAACTGTTTCCCATATGAATATAGGCCATTGGCCCATTACCCTTGAGTGACAGTTATACAGGAGACAAGAGCTGTACTTCAGACAAGAGCCTTCTTTAAGGGGTGGGGGGAAATTTTTGCCAGAAGCTGGGAATGGGTGACGGGATGGATCACTTGATGATTTCCTGTTCTGTTCATTCCCTCTGGGGCACCTGGCATTAGCCACTGTCAGAAGACAGGATTCTGGGCTAGATGGATCTTTGGTCTGAACCAGTCTGGCCGTTCTTATATAAAATTCAACCATAGTGAGATAATGCATATAAACTTTCCCTGGTGGATTTTGCAACTTATTTTTCAGTGTAATGGCCTTCTACATCAGGCCTTTTCTGATGACACAGTAACATTTCTGCACTAACAAGGACCTGAGATATTCCAGGGTTTGTACTGAAAGAATTTAAAAAAATTATTTGCTAATAATTAGTAATAGCACAAATATGAAGTATTTTACATTAACATTCAAGAAGTGAAACAATGGGAGTTAAAAACCAGTTAACCAATACAGTCCAATATGAGGTGCACCTAATCGGTAGAGCCATTCAGAACTTTCCAAACAAAATCCAAAACGCAAACCCCAGATCTCATTGAAAGGTGAGCCTTTCAGCTGAGCCTGGACTGAGTTTAGAAAGATTAGCCTAGACATACAAATTGTGGTCCACAGCTTATCAGTGTTTGGTTCTTGGTAAAGACCCATGGAGAGCTGACTGGTCACATAGAGCTGGCACTCTTCCTTGTTTCCAGTTGCTAAATCATATTTTAAACTGTTAAACATACATTAAATAATTTCCTAATGCTACTTTTCTGGGTAAGGAATTGCTGTGGTTGTAATTGTCACCGAGATGTTATTTGACTGTCAGTGATAGGGGAGAGAATCTGCATGAATGGGAAGGGAGATGTTCCAGGAGATAATTTCTCTATTAAGATGTGATCCACATTATGAAAATATTTGAGAAGCCCTGACCCAGGCAAGTTTACAGCTTTAGGTAAAAACCATCCAACACTGTGTGGTTTTGAACCCAAATGCAGGAAAATTTGGAAGCTTTGCTTTCAGCTGAAGGATATTTTTAAAGCCAAAACTCAAAGCAAAGCCAAGTAGTGAGAACCAAGGCCAGATAAAAAGGTTGATGTGAACCCATGCATCCTGGTAATCATACTGCATATGTACTGACATGTTAGATGGTAGAGGTCTGTGACTTGGGAGCTTATGGTCCTGGACTCTGTCCCTATAACTAGTGGCCATAATATCTGTATGTATTCATTACACTGATTCACTGTAGTGTGTAGCTTAATATCTGACTTCAAACCACTTCTGTGATTGAAAATTCCTGAATCATCCCAAATCTTCTGTGTACTAAAAGTATTTTTCTTTTTTAAACATTAAATGAATTTATTAAGAATGGTAAGTATGAATCTAGTTATATTTATACCTAAGGGCAGGGGAGTAGTCTTACTAGCATTCCTATGTGTCAGAAACTGAAACTTTATTTCCTGGATACCACCAGGGTCATGGTTCCAAAGGTTAATAGGTTAATACGCTGTCACATGACAGGGGTCAATGTCCATTGACTTCAATCTCTTCTATTACAGTTAGAAGAGTTCAGCCTTTTAAATTTACTCTTGTTAAAAAGATTCAAACTAGAATTTGATACAATAGGTACAATAAGTATTTTTGCTTTTTGATCCAGTGTACAATCCTAATACCATTATAGCCTGGAAACAAGTTATCTTATTCTGCTTTAATAATAAGCTCTTTAAAGGTTTTCTAATGACAAGGGAACAAATAAAAAGTACCCCAAACCTGATGTTCTTTCATCATAATACGTTCAGGTTGGACAATATATGATCCCCAAAATAGGTCTTAATTGAGTTAGAAAATTTGATGCTATGTCATAAATATGGTAAGGGCAAAATTTATTCTGTAGATTTAACATTAAATAACATGGAGAAAATGTAGAAATTATCTCTCAGTTTTTAACCCGAAAGAGTTGTAGTGGGAAAAGAACCAGGATAGCATCACCTGTGTGCACAACATGAGGTATTTTATAGGTAGGCGTAGAAGGATTAGATTTGTGTTTTTACACACAAACGAACAAAAAATATTTCCATTGACAATAGAAATGTACAGACACCCAAAGTTAAAAAGAGAAAAAGAAAAGATGCTTGGAAGCTTATTAGCCTTTGATTTAAGGATATTCCCCTTTGTATATTTTGTATGTGAAGTTTGTATAATTTGTCTTTTAATAGTTATAAAGCTTTAACTTTTTGAATCTCAACATCTACTGTCATTAAATAATTATTGTCTGACCTCTGCTGTTGTCTGACCCCCCTCCCTTAATTTCCCACAACGGTGAAAGTTTAAATCAATAAATTTAAAAAATGCTTTAAAATATACATCTATATTATCTGTCAAAATTATTTTTTTTAAATGTCAAATTCTGTCAAGCCTAGTTAGCAGTCTTACATTACATCCAACAGTGTAACAAAGTGGGCACATGGCACAGAAAGGTGTTGGGAAATAGGTGTGTTTCAGCATATGTGACAGAGATACTTTAAGATAAAATTATTTTAGGCAATGCAGGAAAGGAATAAGGGCAAATTTCTCCCCTAAGATCCAGATGGTGGGTCTTTATTCTGATATTTTGTGCTTTCTACTTGCACAGAACTTCCACAAACACTAATGGAAAATCTGATCATGTTGGGAGAATAGCATATCAGAATCAAGATCCACTACGTGGCTCTGAGAGAAGAATTTCACCCTAAAACAATAACACTAACTGTGGCACTAGTGCTGCCAGGAGTGTTCTTCCACTAAGTCAGTTTAAAGTGCTTCAGGTATTTCAGCTAGCATACTGATCGCAGCTCACTATCAAAGCTCATACTCCGTATTCCTCCAGTTGAAGGAAATTTTGCTGGAACATGAGATATCTTTGCTATATTAAAAAAGGGGGAAAAGCACCTGACAAAAGCATCATGATGAAGGTGGTCGTTTAGGCCCTGATTCAGGAAAGCATCCATATTCAGGACCGTGTGTGCTTAAGTCCCATTGACTTGAAGAACTCACACCAAACCTCAGAATGCATTTTTACTTCAATGGGACATCTAGGGGGCATGCTTAATTGCTGTTCTGAAATGGCTTGCTTTCCTGAATAAGGCACTTCTATTGCAGTACTGCCCGAATTCCTCAGTCAGGGTCCCACTGGACAAGGTGTTATACAAACCCACAAGTAGATATGATCCCTGTCCCAAAGCAGTTAAAATCTAATTTGGAAAAAAAAATGGGTTATAAATATTAGTATAGCACGTGGTAGCCATTTATTTACCATGCTGAGTTATGCAGATAGGAAGTCGAACCACAAAAACTAGTGTACTTTGATCCAGAATTTAAAAAAGCAGTAGGTCAAATCTATTTATTTAAGGCTAGTAAAGAACAGAATTATCAAACACATGGATTGACATGATTTGTGGAGGAAGAGTCAACATGGTTTTTGTAAAGGAAAATCATGCCTCACCAATCTACTAGAATTCTTTGAGAAGGTCAACAAGCATGTGGACAAGGGTGATATAGTGTATCTGGACTTTCAGAAAGCCTTTGAAGAGGTCCCTCACCAAAGGTTCTTAAGCAAAGTAAGCTGTCATGGGATAAGAGGGAAAGTCCTCTCATGGATCAGTAGCTGGTTAAAAGACAGGAAACAAAGGATAGGAATAAATGGTCAGTTTTCAGAATGAAGAGAGGTAAATAGTGGTATCCCCCAGGGATCTGTAGTGGGACCAATGCCATTCGACATATTCCTAAATGATCTGGAAAAAGGGGTAAACAGTGAGGTGGTAGACGATACAAAATTACTCAACATAGTTAAGTCCAAAGCAGACTGTGAAGAGTTACAAAGGGATCTCACTAAACTAGATGACTGAGCAAAAAAATGGCAGATGAAATTCAATGCTGATAAATGCAAAGTAATGCACATTGGAAAACATAATCCCAGCTATATATACAAAATTATGGGATCTAAATTAGCTGTTACCACTCAAGAAAGAGATCTTGAAGTCATTGTGGCTTGTTCTTTGAAAATATCCACTCTGTGTGCAGAGGCAGTCAAAAAAGCTAACGGAATGTGAGGTACCATTACGAAAGGGATAGTTAATCAGTAAGGCTATGATTTAGTCATGAGTATTTTTGGTAAAAGTCACAGACAGGTCACGGGCAATAACCAAAAAATCATGGCCAGTGACTTGTCTGTGACTTTTACTAAAAATAAATACCCCTAACTAAATCTTAGGTGCTGGGGACGGGGAAGCCCGGGGCCCCGCCGCCTCCACTCCAGGCGGGGGCAGCCTGGGGTGCCGCTGCTGCTCCCGGACCACTGCTGACCCCAAGGCCACCTCAGCTTCTTGGGCAGCCCTGGAGTCAGCCGCACCAGCTGCTGCAGCTGCAGAAGTCACGGAGGTCCCAGAAAGTCACAGAATCCATGACTTCCATGACCTCCATGAAAGACTCGCAGCCTTAATAATGAGACAGAAAGTTTCATAATGCCACTATGGTATGCCCACACCTTGATTACTGGGTGCAGTTCTGGTCACCATATCTCAAAAAAGATATATTGGAATTGGAAAAGTACAGAGAAGGGCAACAAAAATGATTAGGGGTATGGAACAGCTTCTGTATAAGGAGAGATTAAAAAGACTAGAAGTTTCCAGCTTGGAAAAGAGGCAACTATGGGAGGATATGATAGAGGTCTATTAAAATTATGAATGGTGTAGAGAAAGTGAATAAAGAAATGTTATTTACTCTTTCACATAGCACAAGAGCCAGGGGTCACCCAATGAAATTAATAGGCAGCAGGTGTAAAACAAAGGGAAGTATTTCACACAACACACAGTCAATCTGTGGAACTCTTTGCCAGGCAATGTTCTGAAGGCCAAAACTATCAGAATTAGGTAAGGTAAGTCATCAATGGCTTTTAGCTAAAATGGTCAGGGATGTAACCCCATGCTCTGAGTGTTCCTAGCCTCTGACTGCCAGAAGCTGGAAGTGGATGACAGGCAACGGATCACTCCGTGATTGCCTGTTCTGTTCATTCGGTCTGAAGCACCTGACGTTGGCCATTGTCACAAGCCAGGATACAGTGCTAGATGGACCATTGGTTTGACCCAGCATGATCGTTCTTATGTTCTTAAGGCTACTGGTGGTATTAGTTATAGAAAAAGTGTATAGAACTGCTAATGAGATTCTGTGTAGTAGCAAATGGGCCCTGTTATAATTTCTGTCCTTTTTTGTACAAAATAAAACCCATTTAAATATAAGTCTCTCTAGAATAACTGGTGTCATTATGAAGACACAGTAGAGAGAAATTATGAATGACATAGGGAATAGGAAAGATGTTTTGCTGTATGTATCAAAATATAAGCTGATTTTTGAGGTTTGGTTTGAAGCCTTAAACTAACCCTGAATGTTTCTGGTTTCAACAATTGTACAATTAAATGTATGAAAAATAAGGTGGGTTTTTTTTTACTTCAAATTCATCTTTTTTCTTTCTTTATTTTCAGAGAATGAAACTGAGGCAGAAATTTTGCCACCTGCAGGAACCACGCCCCCTGCAGGTTAGTAAAGGAATTGCCTTCGTTACCTGATTTGGTCTGTAGCATGAACAGAATTGCATGAGTCTGGACTGTGCTACAATACTGTGGTGTCTATTTTTATTGTCTGACTGTAAATAAACAGCTACTGAACAACAGGAAGTGAGCTTGATTTAGTAAGGTGTTGTCTTCACTTACCATTCATATAGGTTTGCCTAAGAATTGCTAATTTCTCAAGCTTGGTGTTGTTTAGAAGAGAGCTGGTAAATATGACACTGAAAATATCTTTCTGGACACAGTCATAGTAAAATTGGAGACTTGATTATGTTACCCACATTCACATTGTTTCTAAACAAACCGTCCCATTCAGTTTCCATTAAGGTACTACTCAGTGTGGATAAGGGTGTCAGAATCAAACCCTTAGTGAATAAGGCTTCAGGTAAATATGAAGCTTTGAACATAGCTGGCCCCTTTTCTCTTGTGAGAAAGTGAAACGTAGAAGCCCAGGCACTTATGGTTCGATCTGCACGCTCATCTGAACTACATTAACACTCAGACAGTGATATAACTATATACCCCATATATTTGTTTGGTTTATTACTGGATCAGTTCTAGTTTCTAGTCCCATCTTGGACTGCACCTCAGCTAGTTAACTCTCATCCAACCACCATACTCTGTTGGGCACTACGTAAATCATTCAACCACAGTGAGGAGGTCAGATTTGATGGGAAATAGAGTTGTGTCCTCTGTGTATTGAAGACACTACAATCCATACATCCTTGCAACACCTCCAAATGGCCCCATAAACAAATTGAGCAAGATAGTTAACAAAATAGAATCCAGTAAAACCCTGGAATAGAAAACCCTTTTGGCAATTAAGAATTTACAAAAACTAACCTCTGGGTTGTCTCAGGCAGAAAAGATGAGTCACTCAGAAGTGACCCTATCTATTCCTGCTATGATCTACAATAGCACCTCATTGCCAACAGTAATGAAAGCAGATAGCCATACTGATTCTTTTAGGCTATTTGATCTTAATCCCTCCCCAGGAAGAGATGTCAGACCATATCTCCAGCACAATCTGTCTGTACTGTACACAGACCTAAAAACAAATTGCCTGGAGCCCAGGAGATCTGAGGCATTTAGGTACTATCAGAATATGACAGGATCACATGTCTGATCCAAAGCCCATTGACATCAACTGGAGTGTTTCAATTGGCTACAATGGGCTTCAGAACAGTTCCCAAGAGAACAAGGATCTAACAATTGTTGCTTTCAAAGAAGGTGTCACTTTGCTTCCTGTGAGGGAGGCCGCAACAATCCTCTTCAATAGTACATAATCCGATAACATATCAAACACAAAATGCATGTATATTATTCTAATATGTAACATTTGGTGTGGTGAATTATAGCTACACATTATACAATTACCAATAACCCTAAGAAATAGCCTTTTTGCGGGGGTGGAGTGGGGTTTACATATTTACATGACCTAAACCTTTGTTATATTCTTTATAATGCTGTGTAAGTTTTTCTTTTTACTTTAAGATTCTCTCAAAAATGTACTTTTACTTCCTACACAGAACAAAAGAAATCAAAAGAGGATGGAACCGAACAGGCTAAAGGTGAGTGGACAGTCATATCCCAAAAGCTGGAAGCAGGCAAAGCATCCATAAATGTTGTACTGATGCTAGATTGTTTGAGCTTTTTTCAGAATTTTGGTGCATTATATTACAGTAGTGTGGTTTGAAGCTTCCTGGATTTTTTTTTCTGCATGACTCATTGAGCAGAAGGAAATAATGCTGTTTGTGTTTCCTTCAAAAGTTCCGTAAAACAAGTATGAAGCTCACTAGCCTTTGTTGAGCTATACTGTGTAGTAACCATGATTAGTTAGATAAAATGGTCCATCTTCCTGGATCAGATTTCAAATTATTTGCATGAGCAAAAAGCCATCTTCAAATGAGCATGAATGAGAGAATTCAACGAAACTCAGATCAGTGCACGCCACTTACATGACCAAACGTCCCAATTTTATAGGGACAGTCCAGATATTTGGGGCTTTGTCTTATATAGCCTCCTATTACCCCCCCACTCCCTGTCCCAATTTTTCACAGTTGCTGTCTGGTCACCCTAATACCAGTAGCTCTTGCATGAGGTGGGCAATCTCATTTTATCATCCAAGGCTGTTTCTATTCTACCTCAGAAGCTTGGTATTTCACATTTTACATTTTCAGCAGACATCTGATCAACCAAGTCATCTAACTTCCACCTGTTCTTCTGTAAAGGAATCTTCTCACTTCATTAATTTTTCTTCATTTAGGGGCCAATGGTAAACCTCAATACATGTTCTGTGTTACTGCCTTACTGGAAAAATCATCTGCTGTGAACACACACAAACATACACATATTATATATGCATCCAACAAACAGCTACATTTTCAAGATACATAGCTATTCCTGCTACTTAGCTGAAATTAGAATCTGGCCCTCAACTGGCAATTCTTCCATTTAGGAACACACATTTGGTGGGATTGGGTCAAATTCTACCCTTTTGTATGAAAAGAAAGATCAAATATGGCACATACTGTGCATTATTCTGTACTCTCTACCTGAGTAGAATTAGAACAGCTCATTAGTTCACTTTGAATAGTTTATTGATTCAAGTATGAGGTTTCTGATTCTGATTAAAAAAAAGAATCTCAATCAGACTAAGATCTGTTTATAGCTGATCTAACATTTTTTCATTATTTGGAATAGGCCTTGAATATCTACTCTGACTTTGATCTCACCTAGCTGGGAGTTTATAGATTTGCCTTTTTTAAAGAATAGATATGATGTGGCATCTAAGACTTGTTTACAGATTAATCTGAAAAAGATACGGAGCAGTGCATGGCCATTTGTGTCAAGAAAATCAGAATGCCGATATTGAGAATGAATGAACCAAACTTCACTGGCAGAATAAACATGCTGAACTTAGTGTCAGTGCATGCTGCTAACTGTCTTCCAATAGTGCTTCTATTTTGTCACAAAAATATTTTGGGAAGGACTTAAATCTGTCATTCTTGGCAACAGTTCTATTCAGGAGCATTTTGCACTCCAAATAGGTAGAAACAGAAGTGAAGATTTTTGCCTCATAACAGTCTAGCAGTTGTTTGTTATGACTGCTTGAATTTTGATCTGGGAAAAACATTTTGCTCCTGAATTGAACATCTATAATATCTTCCCCTCTAACTCTACAAGTCGACATTTTGCTGAATTAAAAAGACACCTTGGTAAGTATCTCATCAAACACTACTGTTCTTTTTTTTTTTATACAATCTGTCTTGTGGTTTTTTAAGCTTCACACTAGCAAAGAATAAAGAGATTTGCTGGAGGATAGGAGTTTTTCATGGGGCTAAGCCATTTACTTCTAGTGCTTGGAATGGTTTTTAAATTTTAAAAAACTGTTTGAGATTCTACTACACAAAGTAAAAGTTGAGTTGTTTCTATTTTTAATCATATTTCAACTGGCAACGACTGCTGAAGTAAGAGTTCCAATAAGAAACTGAATAGTGAAATGTCAGAAGGATTGTGGTACTGATAAGTAGAAAAGATTCTCTTTTCATCCATCATGGTCTAGTGGAGCTGTTCCTTTACATAGCAGCACAGAAGTCATTGTCAGTAAGACTCAGAGCATGCGGAATGAGTTAGCTGATATTATTAATTAAATTTATTATTATTTACATTGCAGTCTGAACCCCAGCTCCTGTGAACCCCAATCCAGGGCTAGGATTCCATTGTGCATAAGGGAAGAGAGTCTTTAAGACTCTCATGCTCATCTGTTACGAAGAATTTTATATATGGTATTCTTTATAATAACGAGCATAGTTCCTGAATATCAGAAGAAAAGGCCTCTCTCTTCCCCATTTGCTGAAAGTCATGTTATATTAGAAAAAATATATTTTAAAGGGTTGTTTACCAACAAGGACAGATCCAGTCAACAACTGGCTTTTGTACTACTTAGTTCAGTATGGAGCTAAAAACTGCTTCCATAATTTTGCAGGTGCCAGTTTTTGGGTCTTCTCTGAATTATGTGGGATGATGAAGGGTTTCACATCTAGATAGCATAATGAATGGGTGCTTGACAGATCAAACAAATTCTAAGATATCCATGATAGTTCATATGAGCCACCCATCTGGGTACATAGGAAGTTGTCTGTCTGCTGAGAGGTCAGGTTATGCATGAATCCTACAGCCAAGCAAGAAAACCTAGGCCATGTTCTTCACAAGTTCCAGATGATTTTTGTGGCACAGAGCCAGCAGTTAGGCAGAAGAAGTATACCCAGTTGTGTGTCTGCTCTACTATTCTGTTACTCGTTAGTAATTACTGTCTGTCCATGGTAAAACATTTGTCTACCTATTATGTTATTAGTAGGCCTAGTAGAGTTGATAAAATGGGTCACAGCATGTGAAAAATTCTTTGTTCTCTTTCTAGGTTTTTCACTGGAGATGATTAGTTCAGGGCAGTGAAAAGAAAATTTGCCTGCTCCTGTGTAATTTTGCCACTTTCATAGACATCTGAGTTGTATAACTGGAAAATTCAGAACTCAGATATAGCTACTAAGTATTCATTTTATTTGCAGAACAAGAAGTGAATCAGCAGAAGTTCCACCAAATTTATAGCCATGTCATCTTATACTGATCCCATTTTCCATTTTTTTTCTTTTTAAATTTAGCATCATCTTGTATACAAAGTATTGTTATCACGGTTTTCTCAATCTAAAAACAGTTTGCTTATTCCTTTCTTTAGGTACCATCCAGCCATTCAGGTGTCTACTAATAAACTTCTGCGTATTTCACTGATGTGCTTTCTCTAGGTTCTATCCAGCCATCTACTAAAATTTCTGCATGTTTCATCCGTGTATTTTCTTTAGGTTTCACTAAGCCTTTCATCTGTCTACTAAAACTTCAATTCTTTCACTTAGGTAATCACGGTGCTGAGCAGCCAACAGTTCCTGTACAGTTTAATGGGAGCTGATGAGTTCTCCGCACTTTGAAAAGCCAAACAATCTATTTAATAAGCTTAATTTTAGATACAGAGTTTTGAAAACCTTGGTCATTGTTAGGACTAAATTGTGCTTTCAGTTATACCAGTGTAAATCTAGATTGACTCAGTGAGTTTAATTGGAGTTACTCTAGGTTTATCCTGGTCAAAGTGAGAAGAGAATTTAGCCCAGTTTCATTGTGACTTTATAGTTAATTTATGTACATTAATTTGGATACCTAAAATTGTAAGGATAGCCTCATCTCCCTCATAATCTCTAATTTATGAATAGATCTATAATTTATTTTATCCCCACTAAGTGTTACAGATAATCAGTACATGCAATATATATATATATAATTGACCAAATGCTTTATGATTTTCATATATTGAGTTAGTATAGGAATGCACATTATCATCTATTTCATCTCGCTTTACTCCCTCCCTTTTTGTGAAAGCTAGCATCTTTAAATATAGTTCTGTTCATATTATTATTCTTAAATCATGGTAAGGTCAAAAAGTTTCTTCCATATCACAGACTGGGTAAAATATAGCTCTCCATTAACTTAAGCAAAAGTACCTGAGGTTGCATGGGTATGACTGAGAGGAAAATTAGCCCTGCTGTGTGTATGGGTCTTTAGCTTTCTCAAATTCCAATTCCTATTCTTCGCTTGCTTAATCTGTAGCAGCAAATATCCAAATCATTTGCTTACATTACCAAACTTCCTGCACAACCCAGAAGTCAAATGTTTCCATGCCCACAATTAACAAAAGTATCATGTATTTTAACTTAGCTGTTTTGTATCTGCTCTCTATTCAATTAACCTTTTCTGCTGTTTTACAAAAGTGACAATAGTGACTCCAGATTTAAAATAGCGTTCAGTTTTCAGTTAAAGTAGAGCATACATTTGTTTGTTAGACATGAGACTATATTGAACAGAACTAAAATCACTATATGTGTAGGTTGAATTTTGGGGGAAGTCTGATATGAATTCCTTCAGTAGTTAAAGAGACTGAATGACTTTTAAAAAATCAGTTTAGAGTTGTTTTTGTGAAGCATTCTTGTTTAGAAATTATTAAATTGTAACAGTTCAAACTTTCTAGAGATGTAGATGTAAACAAAATCTCAAATCGGCTAATATCTATCTTTATCTCTAAATAATATAGGTCTACTTTATGAGATATATATTTATTTGTCATGAAAATTAATATAGAAAAGATTAGATGTCAAGAGCTAATGTACAAATTTTACACAAGAAAACACTCCTAGTTTCAGATAGGCACAGGTGAAAATAGGTTGTTAGAGAGGATGTGGCTCCCTAGTAGAGGTCCAGGTGCCGCAGAAGCAGGGTAGGTGCTCCAATATAGCTCAGTGGATACACCTTCTCCAGAAGCACACCTCCTAAGGTGTACAGAATGGGGGTTCTGAGATCTGTAATGAGACTCCCCTCCTGTACATCTTGGGAGCTGCACAGCTTTTCTGCTATCCCATCGGCATACTGTGGAAGCCATGTGGAACCCAGCATCATAGAAAATGTAATACATATGGCACATAAAATTATCTGTGCCTATCCAATTTTAAAACTTTCAGGGCTCCCTATGTGGTATTTCTTCTTTTAAAAAAGAAGAAAATACCAACACAGAAACCTTTATTAACTTAACATTAAGGTTGCTAAAGTAATAATTATAATTTTTCAGTAAAATACAGCACTGCAATGTTACCATTTTAAAAAAACCTTAAGAATTAAGGGGCAGATTGTGGAAGACCCTCTCTTGTGTGCACAGGATGTAAGGGGGAAAAGAGTAAGACCACACCCACCCACCTCTGAGCAACCTCCGTGCATCTTGTAACAAATTATTTACCCCAGAACCAATTCTAAGCCCTCTGGGGCTCCTCCGGGAGCTGCACAGCAACAGACCACCTCATTACACAGGACTCTGCCTAAAGGTACAGTCTAGCTGTAGAAGATCAAGGATTATATATTTAAATAGGCATTGCTAATGTATGTGTACCATTGAAAGAGTATGTATGCATGAGTATGACTTGTAGGCCAAAGTTAAGGTGGTCACATTTTCACATGTGAATACTGTCAGAAACTGAATCTGAAGGCAATATTTATTACCTTTCATGTTCATTCCCCCACTTCGTAATGTTTGAAGTTGTTCTGCTGTTGATCCTGTATTATCTGTTTTGTGGAAGAGTTATATTAATGACTTCAGCAACCTTTCATCCAAGTTATTAGTGTTTTATTGGGAAATATATTGCATCATTTGCTTTCTGTAGCCCTGTTAGCTTAGTGAATTTCTTTACAAAATCAAATGAGACAGTTTCAATATTTCCCGATAACAGAGAAGTCACAGCTATCTACCTTCATTAAAGTGCCATGCTATGTAGTTAAATGAGCTGTTAGTTACCATAAAACCATTTATAATAGTTCCTGAAGAGGAGGAAACAGGTTGTTATATTAGGCCAATTTAGAAAAAGATGCAAATTGTATTTAACTTTATAAAGTTAAATAAAATTTTATAAAGTTAAAGATGCACATTTTATTTAACATGTATAGGGTACAGTAGAACCTCAGTTATAAACCCTTCGGGAATGGAGGTTGTTTGTAACTCTCAAATGTTCGTTAACTCTGAACAAAACATTATAGTGGTTCTTTCAAAAGTTTACAAATGAACATTGACTTAATACAGCTTTGAAACTTTACTGTACAGATGAAAAATGCTGCTTTCCTTTTTTTAGTAGTTTATTTAAAATAGTACTGTACTGTATTTGTCTTTTTTTTTTTTTTGGTCTCTCCTGCAGCCTGATTGTGTACTTACAGTTCCAAATGAGTTGTGTGGTTGACTAGTCAGTTCGTAACTCTGGTGTTTATAACTCTGAGGGTCTACTGTATGTCTGTATATCTTGAAGCCATAATTATATCTAGTTTGTTCTAGCCTCTCAACAAGTACACAGGTAAAAATTATATTTTTCTACTAAAAACCATTTAAAACACTAATACGTATGGTCTATTTTCACCAGAGACTGAGCTCTGTGTGTCTTCTATTCAACAACTAAAATTCAAATACAGTTATTAGCTAACGAAAAATACTGTACTGTTGTAGAAAGTGCCTTTTATCTTGCCACTAGGGTCTCCTCACAATCATGAATATTGTCACTAGCCTTTAATATCAATATTTTAATGGCACTTTCATACTTTTCCAGGTTTTATTATTATTATTTATTTATTCATGGCATAGTATATAAATTAACATTTTAAAATAACAGTACAATTGCTAAAATAGATTATAATTCTTAGGAAATGAAGTATTAATACCAAAGAGTGGGGCCATTATTTAGGGTTTATCAAATGAAAACCAAGTGAACTGATAATGATTCAGTACTTGAAGTGTTACCTGTATATGGAAAAAACCTGAGTTGCTTAATCCCTTCATTTTGGATTAATCTTCTAATGCAGGAGTGTGTGTATAGTGGTGGTTTATTAAACTGTGGTATGTCTTGCGTGTCTGAAATGGTTTAGTTATGTTGAATGTATATGTGGTACGCATTTTACTTGCAGACACGAACGTCAGCGAACCGGCATCCTCTTCAGAAGGTCAGATATGTGGTTGACCTTGATTTCATTTTTTGTTCTTTTGTATTCACTGTGGATTACATCTCTAACACACAGAACCACTTAAAAAACTCTCATATAAATCCATATTTTAATAATAGATCACAGTTCACATCCCATTATTTTATTTATTTATTTATTTTACTTGCCTGGAGCATTAAGGTTTACCATTTCAGCTACTGAATTACTCAACGCTTTATTCATCAGTTTGAAGTTTCCATTACCAGTGTTTCCAACTATCATGATTTCCCTCTCCCCCCCCCTTTTTTTTTGCAGGTTTCACATTTTCGTTTGTTTGTACTAAAAAGGATAATCTACAGTGCACTCTTTTTCCTTGTATGTTTTTTTTATTCATATTTCTTTTTACAGATGAAGATGACACCACTTCAGTTAATACTTCACAAGCAGGTTAGGATTATTACAGTGCTTTTCCCCTTCCTTCTTAGAAAAAGCTAGACTAGAAAAAAATAGGTCCTGATTCTGCAGTTTGCACTTAAGCATAATTTCCATCAACACAGAAACTTCTTTAGATACTTTAGGTAAAATTCACCTCCCCATGCAGTGGGCCAGTACAAGGCTTTTACAGCACTGAAATCCCACTTGTATCTTCTTTTAAGGACTTAAGTGAGATGTCACTATTTCAGAGCAGGTGAAATGCTCAGCTGCTCTGAAAGTCAGGCTCTGTATGCATTCATCTGGATGAATACAGACTGCATTTTTAAGGTTAAAGCTGAACCCAAATTTCAGAATTATAATTAAACTAAATCCTTATGATTTAAAACTAGTTATCTCCACCTGGTTGGATGTCACCTTACTTGAGCTGTTTACTGATGCCACTGCTCTACCAGTCAGTCAGAAGTTAGGTGGCTTGAATTTTTCAGTGCTGACCACCAGTCAGTTGACAAATAAAAGGCCTTCAAACCACAACCACTGAATGAAAAGCAGCAGTAACAGATGCTGCATAAGGTCCTAGTGCCACCAACTTTGGGGTGTTGCTGAAACCTCATCCTGCCCACACACATGCTTTCCAACCATGTTTTATGTTAATTTGTTTTAAAAGGAGTGCAAACCCTTAATGAACCACAATGATGGAATGCCTAATGATGCACGTCAACTTGTTAAAGTAAGAAATGCTGTGAATTATTTTAATTCTCTTAAGAAATTATCAGCTTTTACACAAACCCCCTGAAAATGAAATATTACGGGGGTCAGATCTTCAGCTGAAATCAGTGGAGTTACACTGATTTGTACCAGCTGAGGATCTGGCCCTTAATTCTAAAAAGAAAACTATTATTTTAACCACTTCTAAAAAGAACCCTCAAAATTTCTTTTCCATTATTTCTCTGGATTTTTTTTTTCAATCTGAGTCATTATATTGTTAAACTTCGAGATACTGTCCTTTAGGATGAATAATGGACTGAAATGTCTTCTATTATCTTGAACTACCCAGAATTTTGAGGAAAGTATTGGCCTTGTTGCATCCTACTAAAACGTGAGCCTTTGGAAAGGAAGCCTTGCACAGAGATGCGTCTTCCTGTGTTGAATACAGAAACAGAAGAAAGACAATTGAGGTTTAGACTCAGTTATACACTCTTCATATTCCTGTATTGAGACATCTCCACATGATTATGCTCCTAAATTTCTGTTCTACCTCTTCTACTTGTGTACAGTCAATTTTTTTAAAGAACCAGTAAACTCTAAGGTCAATTACACTGTGATCTCTAAACTGGGATCATCCAGGTTACTCTTTCCTTTCAGATGGGAGTACTCGGTCAGTGGAGAGAAAAGATTCAGGTGAGACCTCCTGAAAAAAAAATAGAAACATTCCAACTCTAACATAGTGCAATTATTATTAATTAATTATTTCTTGGCTCTAATTTACCTTTATTTTATATTACAGTCATTCATATGCCATTAAATCTTAACTTTTCAGATGGTTTTAAATGTCAAAGAAAAGGGGTTACTTGGGAAAATCTACTTGGAAATTTAGAAATAGACATCTCTCTTAAATGAAATGTGCAGATGGGACTTCAACCCCAGTTAGTTACCTGGAATAGCCGAAATCTGTGAATCTTTTTAATAAAAACCAAACACATGATGACTTTATGTGATCTTCTTGCATAAAGAAATTTTTTATAACTTTTTTTCAGGATCACGTTGTTATTAGGATTGTAGCTGGTTTCACACTAAAAATTCCAGTACCAGACACTGCCATTTGAAGAATTTTCACTAGTGACCCTTTCCAACTTGTATTTATGTTGTGTTTTTGTATGTGTACCAGTATACTATATATACAGCATATAGATAGATACATCTCTCCCTATTCATTTGTGTGGCTATGTGCATGTGTATATGTGTGTTTACATGTGAGCAATAACACAATTACATGTGCAGTAGAACTGGATACTGCATACATGGAGTGCATTAAGAGACAAGGCTAAAAGCCTAGTTCTTTTAACCATCCTAGAAGTGGAGTTATTTAGTATTTCTGTACCTCCTGAAATGTGTTATAGCCTTTAATAAAACAAAAACATTTGGTTACCTTTTTCCACAGTTGGCTACTGAGCGGTGGCCAATGTAGTTAATATTACATATCTGTGCAATGTTAACTTTCACCAGCCAGCATGATTCCTTCTGTAATAATCCTTTATACAGTGTAAAAACCCTGCTGACATCTGGTGTGATCTTTTACAACAGTTCCAAAAGGGTCTATGTCTCTATTAGATTAATGAGATAGGAAGCAGGAACCCCTAACTTAAATCATTTTATTTGAAAAGTCTTCATTCTGTAATAAACCTGTTACTGAATAATAAAACAGGTACTGTACATGAAAAGGACCTTTTTATATTAGCAACGAGGCATAACAAGATATGAATTATATTGCAATTTGTTGTGCCTGTTTGTTAATCGTAAGATCAGAGACCGACAGCCTTTGAACACACTGACCCAAATCACAGTGTCATGGTTTTTTTCCATTCAAGAACAATAAAGAGGCATTTCTGACCCAAAGAGAGCAAATAAATGGCCTTTTGTGGGGATAGACCAGTATTCATGTTCTTCTGAACAGATTGTACTTTCTGACATATATCGCTGGGTGGCCCTAGTTTTACTAGCTACATTCATTTCCCCCACTCTGTGCTAGTCCACACTCCTCAGTCTAAAGGAAAGTATATATCATTTTTACTGCACACATTCTAACTCAGAATATGGGACACATTTTACTGTGTCTGTCGGAGGAGAGGCTGTGGCCACAAATGTTTTCTTTATTGCTCTCCATGGGGTTTTCCACTGGGAGTCAACTTTGATTCCTGCCAGGGCTCTGAAGGAGTTGTCAGAGAGCAGATATTCTGGAGACTCAGTACATACATCCTTTCTCACCATTGCGGTCCACTTTTGGCTCAGAATGCCCATTGACTTCAACAGGAGAAGTATCTGTACCTGAGTGTGTGACTTAATCATTTGTGTCTGGCTAGTTATTCACCTATAAACATCAATCTATGCACAGAGCTGGCCTGGGGATTTGCTGGACCCAAACTCTCAAGAGGGTACATGTAGGCAGAGGCTGGTGACAGTGGTGGTGGGGGTTGGAAATCAGGCTGCAAGTTGCTATCTCACTGATTCTATCATGGAAGGGAGAGATTGGGATTGAACAGTGAACCTCTTCCCATCATTGTCTCACTGGCAAAGGGGAAAGATTAGTTTGCATAAGTTGCTGAGCGAGTGCAGGATTGAGGGAGATCCACAAAAATCATGCACCAAGTGGTCACACTTATCTTGCTTGTGCCTAAGACTGGCTGTGCCTTTGGACCTTTGATCTGTGGTTTCTGTTTCTACAAAGCACTTTCATGGACTATATCTATAAAGCACTCGTGGCTGAACATTATTGCAGTCAAGTTACAAAAGACACTTATACCGTCCATCTGCCCAAATTCCTTTCCTGAGTAGTTCCGTTTTCCATCATCACAAAGATGATATTTCAATAGGAACTGTAGAGCAGGTGACAGCCCCATCCCTGACAGTGGGTGTCACTGGGAGTAAGGGAACAGAAGACTTGCATACCACTGAGGATGCCTAAAGGGTTAGAGAGATTAACGAACTCAGGTAAGTGAACTTTGGTGGGAGTGAACCATGCTCAGACAAATGATATTTCTCCCTCTCTCTGCATATTAGTATGGTCTCTTGGAGATGGAACGCCAGAAGAACCAGAGAAGCTTGACAATTCCCAGCGATCCACTTTATTTATTGAAAAACCACAGGGTGGTTCAGTGAATGTTGGTAAGTGGCTAGAAACACATTAAGTATGAGGGGTCATATGATACAGATAAAGTCTGACAAGAGGTGCATTTCACATAAGATTTAAATTCTGCCCTCAGGCACATGCAACTCCCATTAACTTCAATGGGAATCACACACTCCTCTTTGAAGAGCGAATTTGGCCTGTCTGTGAAGAGAATATTCAACTGGTTAATATCAAGACCAAATTTAGATCTAATAATTTAGTCAGGGTGAAAGCTGGAAGTTGTGCTCACTTGGAGAGGATAGGTGATTGCCTGTACTGCTGTTAGCTGTACAACAGCTGACACAGTGGGAGAGTTTCAGAGATTGTTGTTCGTATGCTCTTACACTTTCTCAGTATTTAACTAGAAGAAGGGATTTTGTGGGAATCTGTAGAGCATAAACAAAACTAGGGACTGGAGAAATAGGAACTAGACATGTCCCTCTCTGAAGCCCATCAATACTGCTCTTTCAGACAGCCATTTGGGGTTGCTATACAACCTCTCCTTCTAAGGGTATAGCTACACTGCATGGTAAACCTCGGTTCAGACTCAGATTTGAGTCCAAACCCCTCTACCATCCACACAAATCTTTCTATAAAGGAAACTTATATAAATGTGACAGGCAACCACATTTTCAGTAATGATTGAATTTTTTTTTCTTTTTTAAAGGAGGAAATATTACATTTATAGCCAAAGTAGAAGCCAAAGATCTTCTTCGAAAGCCAACTGTAAAGTGGTTCAAAGGTAAATGGATGGACCTGGCCAGTAAAGCAGGCAAACATCTTCAGCTGAAGGAGACATTTGAGCGTCATAGCAAGGTACACTTATATTTTTCTTTTTTAAAGAGACAAAACTTGAAGCCTTAAAAACCATTCTTAACCAGTCATTCATCTAAGGATGGAGGGCATTGTGGTTCAGGCATTGGATAGAGACTCAGGAGAACTGGGTTCAATTTCTGGCTGCACCACACATTTCCCTAGGATGTTGTGTCTGGTAAGGATCTGATGCATCATGTTCACTGGCATAAAACAGGAGCTCCTATGAGTAATAACTTTGAAAGGGGGTCTCCAAGTCACAGTTCCTTTCCAGAGTTTCTCCTGGGCAGCACAGCTCTGCATCACTCCTGACACAGGTGGAGAGAGTAAACTCTCCATCTAGGCCATAGCTTTTAACTTCCTCTTTGTACAAATGTATCCTAAACTAAAATGATTATACTTTGCATTTGAATTTCAGGTTTATACATTTGAGATGCAAATCATTAAAGCTAAGGAAAACTACGGAGGGAACTACCGCTGTGAAGTAACATATAAGGATAAGTTTGATAGCTGTTCTTTCGATCTTGAAGTCCATGGTAAGATTCACCTTTTATAGATTTATAAATTTATAAATAAAGTCCATTTATAGATTCCCCCCCCCCCTTTACAACAAATATGGTATAACTGTATTCTCAAGGCCACAGTGAAGGAAGTTTTAATGTTAACTTTTTGAACACAATGCCTCCTGAGCAACTGTGATTTCTTTTTGGAATGAAATATATGATAGACGGGGGTGGCTGGCAAGCATGGGTTTGAGCCAGAGCCCACGGAGGTCAATAGAAAGACTTCTATTGAATTTAGATCAGGCCTCTCCTAAACAAAAAGAATGCCTGTCATAAATCTGTCAAGAGATACCACATGAGAGAGATTATGTATGCAATTACATCCAAGAGAGGTTCTGATATGGAATGGTTTTGAATCCCCACCTGTGCAGAGAGAGTGTAAAATGGTACCCAGTCAGTGACAGCATTATACATCTACTTTGCCCAGGTATAAACAACTGCATAATGTAGTGGTGACTCAGGGCCAAATTATTTGTCAACTTATGCATGATAAAGACCCTCTTACACACATGGTTAACTTTACTCATGGGACTTCTCACATGAACAAAGTTTAGCACATGCATATTTGCAGAGCCAAAGAGAGATAGGAAGCAATGAGCAAACAAGAGCGAACAATCTTGTCTGCCGCATAAAGGCTACTGTTCAAATCTTAAAACCTGCAAACGTTCACCTGATTCTGTAATTTCAGCTGGTAGGCAGATCCAGTCTAGCTTCCCAAATACCCAGAGGGCAGCAACACTCCAAGCAGCCTAGTCGAGTATTTGTTCATCCTAGCAAAACAAGCCTACCAAATTACCAAGGTCATCAGCTTGGTCATCAGCCAGGGATTGCTAATTGACACAGACAGGCCTAGGAATCTGTGTGTATTCATTAGGCTGCTAGGTGAAGGACTCATCTATCCGCATCTATAAACTTTCTATAGGACAGAGTTGTTTCATCTATTCAGATGTCTAATTCATGCAGGGGGAAATTCATCCTTGTGCCAAGGCCCAGTACAAAGGTCTATCCATCAGTTATATCGCACATAAACTCGCCAAATAGGGTTTATGTGGTGCAGAGATCTTGTGCTGGCCCTTGATACAGGGATGAATTTCCCCCAGAATCTTCCACTCTCAGTCAGACCAAGCTCTTGTATCTTTCTTGCTGACCACACAGCGGGAGAAAGACAAAGTCTATTCTGGGTGGCAAAAAACAACTGAAGATGATTTGAGCCCCCAATAAGATTATGCAGAACTTCTTTTTTCCTGTAAATGTTGGGCAGGAGGGAATTTACTTTGAAAACTGGAAGATGTCCGTGAGAGAGAAAAAAAGTGAGAGAGACGCAGGATGTGTGGGGTCAGGAGGGAATGTGAGAGAAACATCACACAATTTGATCTTGTACACAGAAATGTATAATGTAGTTTAGAGAAATGTACTAAAAAAGATTACCTCTGCACTGATGAGACTTGCACTTGGCAGATCTTGATGCCAGAAGGGCATATACATGGTGGTCACTTAGCAATGAAACTGAAGTAGTTTAAAGCACCAAGGTAAAAATATTTCTTTAACTTTTTTTTCTTTCATAGAATCTTCTCAGGCTGCTCCATCTATTGACATCCGATCTGCTTTCAAAAGAAGGTAACTTTGACTGGTGATCCTGTGAAGTTACTCAATAATGGACACATATAGCATACAATCACCTCATACCATCTCTCCTAGCCAAGCATATCAAGTGTTATAAAAAGGTGGTGTTGTAAATAAGGATGAAAAAAGTGGGATGTAAGGTAATTGAAAGTGGGTGGGATGAAGTAGCCTTACATCAGAAACTGCATATACAGTATAATAGACTTTAAAATGAGAGTTGAGTGTAATTGCTATAATGGGAAGTGTTGATGGAGTTAGATAATCATACAGCAAGCACAGCAAAGGCTAAATAAAGTTATAGGATTGCATTTATGAAATTCCATTTTTAAGAGATAAAAGCTTATATATTATTTCCTTTAAGTAACTCCAGAGTAGAGCTGGGAAAATAATTGATTTTGGTTCACTGGCAGATTAAAAACAAAAAGAAAAGAAATTTTGGTCCAGGTCAAACTAAATCAAAACATTCTCCCAAATTTAGGTGAATTAAAGAAGTCTATTTTGGTTCAAACAAAATATGCCATTCAACCTGAAATGTTTTGTTTCTAGGCATTTCAAAAGAGCTAGAGTCACATAATAACCAGATGAAGGAGGAGGAGATGGAGGTGCCCCTTTTACTAATTAGCCCAGTGATTTACAGGTACTTGGCATGTGGGAGACATGGATTCAGTTTCCTCCTCTGTCAGATGTAGAGCAGGGTTTTGAACTTGTGTCTCCCACATCCCAGGTGAGTACCACCATCATCTTCTCTACCTTCAGCCATTTTGTGAATCTAGCCAAAAAATTTTCTGGCTGAAACTATTCAGTGAATTCATGTCACATTCACAAATTGTTTCAGGTTGACCAGAACGGTATTTTTAGGTGAATAAACTATTCATCTGAAAATTTCACCTAGCTCTACTCCAGAGTTAAATAACCACACCAATTACTAACATTTATGTAGCAACTAGTTTGTGAAGATTCCAAAGACTCTGTCTTTTTGCAAGCAGTGTCTTCTGGGACAGAAGGTAGTAGCCTTTAAACATCATATACTAATGCTACACAGTAGTTCAGGGCAGAAAATGAAAAATGTGTATTACCTCACCCACCTTGTTTCTCTCATTCATTTAAAAATAGACAGGAACTTTAGCTAGGCAGAAAATAATTACACAAGTGGGATTTAGCCAGCACATTGCAAAAGAAGGTTTTAGCAGACGGTGGATAGATAACATCAGAGACAAAAAACATCCCAACATTTAAAAATTGATATTGACACTTAAGATCATTACTTCATAAGACAGAATTTGTGTTTTAAACTCTTTTAATGTGTGTTTCCCATACATTTTCCATCTTATTTGTAAGATGCCATTAAATATTATCTATTTCTTTACAATAATTTTTAAAATTTTATTTTGTGATTCATTAAAATATCCTACTATATGCTCCCTGATAGTAATCATCTATGATGTGAAAGTTACTGTGGGCCCAGTCCTGCACTCATTGAAATCAATGGCAAAATTCCAGTTGACTTCAATGTGATAGGATTATTTTCTGATAAAAAGAAAAATGCATGCCAAATTTATCTTGATAATAACATTAAAATATATGCATTCCAGAAGTCTTAGCATACAGCATTATATCCTAAACCTTCTCTCAGATTATTGGAATTTTGAGATAAACTAGCCATTAAAACCACTGTTATGATATAGTCTTTACACTTTCTAAATCTGCACACATTTTTCTTACCAGAACAGAAATAAAAATATTGGGAAAACAGTCTGTGGGCAGAAAACCAGTGTCATTTGTTAACTTAAAGAAATAAGCAAACAACCTTTATAATTGTGCTTAAGTAGTAACTTTTATTAAATGATGCGCTATTGAGATAAATTCACGCTCAGAAGGATATTAATTTCAAGGTTAATTCTTTCCTAGGGGTGCATTTTTGCACACCGTACTATGACTCAACAGCAACCACAATGTGAACAGAAAAAAAAATACTTCTGAAAACTTTAAGGGAAAACTGTATGCAAACTCTAAGGTGAAATCCAGGTGCCCTTGAGTTAACTGCCATTGACTTCAATAGTGCCAGGATTTCGCCCCTAATGTTTACTGTCATCACCCCAACAATAGAGCATTTTCTTCTATGCACTGTATATTGTAATAAAATTTTCTTGTGTTAAGAAGACTTTCTAGAAGGGACTGCATCTTTTAAAAGGCTACAATCACATTTTAAAAGTGTACAAAGTATTTTTTCTTTTTTTCTGTCTGACTTCTCCCTTTGCGGACACACAGAGGTTAAACTTAAGTGTAATGCTTTGCTAGCTGGTATCTGACACAGCTATGCATTGTTAAATGCAGCACACTCAACAATGCAAATCTTTGTTTTATATTTATAACAGAGATCAGCACAAGCCCTTTGTTTTTTACACATACATATTACTCAAACCCAAAAACAAAGCCCTTTGTGTTGATTGGCTTAAGTGAATTTGTGTTCTAAAATATAACACAAATCTTAGCAAATTAATGTATGCAATCTACAAAAATTTGCCTTAAAAGTATAACAGCAAGCAATACAAACCTTTGTGTTTATTTTTCACAAGTGCTTGTTATGGAACCATAACTTGTGTGGAAACGAATACAAGTTTGTGTTGATTTTATACCATTATTTGTGTGCCTAGACAGTATTGCATATACAGGACATCTAGAGTGTTTGCAATGTGTGTTGTCCAAGTCCCTCTGTATTAAACAAAGATTTGATCTTTTTTTTATTAACAACAGCGGTGAAGGACAAGAGGATGCAGGAGAACTTGACTTTAGTGGTCTCCTGAAACGTAGGTGAGAACCAAGTGATGAAGTGAGCAGGTGTGGATTGGAAACCATTAGGTTCATACACAGAAAGAGTCAGGTTTAGCATTAATCATTTCTCAAGAATTTTATTATCTTACTTTCTTCTGATATTCCTAACTTTTTATTATTTGAGTCTGAAATGCAAAAGTTCAACTAATCATATCATGTAAACATAGTAGGCAGGAAAGAAACCTCAGATTTGAGTGGTGTCAAAGATTTTAGGTTGTGGTGCACTTTCTTAATGGAACAAATCAATAGTATTAAGTCTACATGCTATTTATTTTGTGTTTGCATGGAGTTTTTTTCCTATGCAGGGATGAGCAGGTTGGAAAATTGAGTCTGGTGGGAAAGTAAGAAACTATAGGGGTTAAGCTGGCCCTTTTGGGCACACTTTAAATTAACTTTAGCAAATATCCTCAGACTGGAAATTACATACAATACTTTCAAAATGTAGGTATTTCTATTATTTCCAGGGGGTTTTCTAGTTCAAGATGTGCAAATCAGGGAAGAAGGATTTTTTTTTTAGATGATCACTGACTCTTCTGCTCTTCCCTTCTCCATGCCCCAGCTAGAGAATGCATTATTATTATTTATTCAGAATTATGTGCTCTTTCATCATCTGACCAAAGAGCAACAAGCAGGTTGTTCAAGGAACAGGCAGGTATATTATTGAGACAGTGAGGTCCTAAGGAAAACTTGATAGCCTCTTACAAAAATGAGGGAAAATTAGCTTTCAGATGATATGCAGCATGACTTTGCAGTTCTAATACCCAAAAAGGAGCTAACATCAAACTGTTCGTACATGCACACCAAACCTTTAGGTATATGAACAACAAGTGTTCAATGTTAATTTGATTTTCCTTCACGAGATGGCAGCTAAAAATATTAGGCATCTGCTCCTCAAGACCCCATTTAAAGTTTGGATGCTAATAGGACAGTCCCATCCCTCCAGGTTTCTAGACCTTGGACCCAGTTTTGCCCTTGGATATAGTATAGTGCAACTTCCATTGATGTCAATGAGAGATGTCAATGAGCGGTGAGCATAGAATCATAGGACTGGAAGGGACCTCAAGAGGTCATCTAGTCCAGTCCCTTGCACTCATGGCAGGACTAAGTATTATCTAGACCGTCCCTGACAGGTGTTTGTCTAACCTGCTCTTAAAAATCTCCAATGATGGAGATTCCACAACCTCTCTAGGCAATTTATTCCAGTGCTTAACCACTCTGACAGATAGGAAGTTTTTCCTAATTTCCAACCTAAAACTGCCTTGCTGCAATTTAAGCCCATTGCTTCTTGTCCTATCCTCGGAGGTTAAGAAGAAGAATTTATCTCCCTCCTCCTTGTAACAACCTTTTACGTACTTGAAAACTGTCATCATGTCCCCTCTTAGTCTTCTCTTCTCCAGACTAAACAAACCCAATTTTTTCAATCTTCGCTCTTAGGTCATGTTTTCTAGACCTTTAATAATCTTTTGTTGCTCTTCTGTGGACTTCCTCCAATTTGTCCACATCTTTTCCAAAATGTGGTGCCCAGAACTGGACACCTCCAGTTGAGGCCTAATCAGCACAGAATAGAGTGGAAGAATTACTTCTTGTGTCTTGCTGACAACACTCCTGCTAATACATCCCAGAATTATGTTTGCTTTTTTTTTTTTTGCAACAGCATTACACTGTTGACTCGTATTTAGCTTGTGATCCACTATGACCCCAGATCCCTTCCCACAGTACTCCTTTCTCATTTTGTACATGTGCAACTGATTGTTCCTTCCTAAATGGAGTACTTTGCATTTGTCCTTATTGAATTTCATCCTGTTTATCTCGGACCATTTCTCCAGTTTGTCCAGATCATTTTGAATTTTAATCCTATCCTCCAAAGCACTTGCAACCCCTCCCAACTTGGTATCATCTGCAAACTTTATAAGTGTACTCTCTACGCCATTATCTAAATAATTGATGAAGATATTGAACAGAACCGGACCCAGAACTGATCCCTGCAGGACCCCATTCATTATGCCCTTCCAACATGTCTGTGAACCACTGATAACTACTCTCTGGGAACGGTTTTCCAACCAGTTATGCACCCACCTTATAGTAGCTCCATGTAGGTTGCATTTCCCTAGTTTGTTTATGAGAAGGTCATGCAAGACAGTATCAAAAGCTATACTGAAGACCAGATATACCACGTCTACCACTTCCTCACAAGACTTGTTATCCTGTCCAAGAAAGCTATCAGGTTGGTTTGATACGATTTGTTCTTGACAAATCCATGCTGACTGTTACTTATCACCTTATTATCTTCTAGATCTTTGCAAATTGATTGCTTTATTATTTGCTCCATTATTTTTACCGGTACAGAAGTTAAGCTGACTGATCTGTAATTCCCTGGGTTGTCCTTATTTTCTTTTTTATAGATTGGCACTATATTTGCCCTTTTCCAGTCTTCTGGAATCTCTCCAGTCTTCCATGACTTTTCAAAGATAATCACTAATGGCTCAGATATCTCCTCAGTCAGCTCCTTGAGTATTATAGGATGCATTTCATCCTATGATGACTTAAAGACATCTAATTTGTCTAAGTCCATTTTAAACTTGTTCTTTTCCTATTTCAGTCTCTGATCCTACCTCATTTTCACTGGCATTCACTCTATTAGATGTCCAGTCACAACCAACCTTCTTGGTGAAAACTGAAACAAAGAAGTCATTAAGCACCTCTGCCATTTCCACATTTTCTGTTATTATTCCCGCCTCCAGATTGAGTAATGGGCCTACCCTGTCCTTGGTCTTCCTCTTGCATCTAATGTATTTGTAGAATGTTTTCTTGTTACCCTTTATTTCCCTAGATAGTTAGATCTTGTTTTGTGCCTTGGCCTTTCTAATTTTGTCCCTACATGCTTGTGTTATTTGTTTGTATTCATCCTTTGTAATTTGACCTAGTTTCTACTTTTTGTAGGACTCTTTTTTGATTTTTAGATCATTGAAGATATCCTGGTTAAGCCATACTTCCTATCTTTCCTACACTGTGGGATACATAATTTCCTACACATGCATAATTGAAGGGAGAATTTTCCTTTAATCTCTGCTAGCACTCACCTCTGACTGAGAAAAAAACACATGCCATTAAATACATTAAAGATTGTGACGGTCTTAGATAGTATGATAACAGGGGCCATATAAATAACTTAGATATCTAAATAGCTAAACTTTTTGTCTTACAAGAAAAATAAAAATACACAATAAAACCAAGAGCAGTTTCCAACTTAACCAGTGGCAGAGCTTCCATGGAACCAACTTTCAGTATATAGTAGAAGCAGGATGTGGAAGAATTGTTTGAATTGATTCATATCCACCAGGTCTCCATTTTTTATCCTCTCTTCATTCCTAACTAGGAACTTCAATTTGATGTGTGTTCATTTAACTATCCTACTGAAACAACAAGTAACATGACCATTCTGATTGACTGTCTTGGGGTACTAATATATGGATTGCATATGGGGAGGCTTCATTGTTTTTGTGGTAATGTGAAATTGTGACTATCACTTCACTAACATAAATAATTCATTGTTTTATTTGATAAAAATATACATTAATAGAAACAGTATAACTCTTGTGTGGTTAATGGGGAAACCAAACCAACCTATTTTTAAATAGAATAAATTTTATATTGATAAGACCAGTATTTTGCCTCCACATTAAAGCTTCTGAAATTCAATATATATTTTAACAAAAGTCTAAATGCATAGAGTCTTAATGCTGCTTTTTAAAAATTATTTTGTGACACTCTCATAGGAAGTCAAACCAGTAAGCCATCTTAATGACATACTGTGTGAGGTGGTATGTCTCATCACAGCAATGGGTCAATAATGCCACGAAATTCCAAAAGGCGCCAGATCTCAAAGAGATTCAAACATTTATACTTTTTTTAAAATACATTTTTCAACAAAATGCACATCTCTCGGGTGGGGGAAATTGGATGAGATTGTGGTCTAGATAATTTACAATGGATCTGCCTGGAAAGTAATAAATGTTGTTTGCCCACTATCCACAGGTACAAATATTATAGTCTCAGAACAGAGTGTGGTTGTTCAAAGTGTCAAAATTTGTTCTTAGTTATGCAAGGTGAATAGAGAGGCTGGAATAATTGTTAAATTAGTTGAAAATCTGGACATGCTCATCCTAATTGTCAACCACTGCCTGATTTTAAAGGGGCACATTATCATCTCGGTTCATGTGGATGTGTGTGTGTGTGTAACTCTCATTAGCATTGATAGGAGTTGCACAGCTAATGGCCAGCGCAATGAGATGAGAATTCTATCCCTTAGCGCGTGTCAGCTTTTACATATGTTTGCAAGCTGGGTTTGACCTGACCTCATGCAGGAGGAATCTCATTGAAACACGACTGTTTTCAGTAAGTAGTCAGTCTCCATAAATCATAAGCACAAAACTAAAATTTGAGATATAAAATACCGTGCAATGCCAGTCTTTATATTATCTTATGAGTAATACTACCCACCATGAACATTTTGAATCATCTTTAGTTATTTCTTAAAAATACCACTGAACTACTATAAAAGCTTTAGAAACTAACAAATTTATTTGACCATAAGCTTTCGTGAACTAAAGCTCACTTCATCGGATGCATCTGATGAAGTGAGCTGTAGCTCACGAAAGCTTATGCTCAGATAAATTTGTTAGTCTCTAAGGTGCCACAAGTCCTCCTTTTCTTTTTGCGAATACAGACTAACACGGCTGCTACTCTGAAACCTATAAAAGCTTGTAAACTTTCTGGATTATATAATGGTATAGTACTGTTCCCTAGTCACTGGCCCAACCCTGCTAGACTTCTCAGAGATCCCATGATTCCTCTATACCATAAGGCAATAAAGGCTGAAGTTTCTTTTATTTTTCCATACATTTGTGTTCTTGCTCTGTTGCCAAAAGTGCTGATTCCACCAGAACCTGTCAAATTTAATCAGCCAGGACTGGTCTCAGCCAGGACGTGCTTCTGGAAAAGAAGGGTCAAGACCTTTGCTCTCTCTCCCTTATGCCCCTAAATTACACTAGCAGCTTTCTTTTTCTGAGATAATCAGTGGATCTCATCAAAATTATAATCTTATCCAGACTGCCCCATTATTCCTGCATTTAATGCTTGCCAGTTTCAAAATGGTTAACTAGTTTTTTTATCAGCTGACTCTGTTGACTCAAATATAGACTTTGAAGCTAACTACAATAAATATGATACTCTAGCTTGTTTAATATGAAATCTGATAAGCTTGAACAAACAGAACTAACTCTAGAGATCTAAGAAAATGCTTCCCATTACTAAAAATCACGGTAGGTACAGAGGTCAACATATTTGTGTCATGAGTACAGATGTCAGTGGACACATAATACCAGCCTTGTACCAAATTTAACCCCAGTCCTGCAGTCTGAGAAATACAGATGTCAGCGATGGGTACATGGGTGGTCATGCCTACTGGCTGGAGCAGGAGTCAACCTAGTGGTTAGAACAGGAGTCAGTAGCCAGGAATAGGAGCCCAGGATCAGAGCTGGACTCAGAGACCAGAAAACCAGAGTCAAGGGTCAGAGCCAAAGTCAGGAATCGGAGTAGAGGGTCAGAGCCAGGTAACCTGGAGTGAGGCATCGCAGGGGCAAGGCTGGGGCCAAGGCAGGAGCAGGGCTGAAAACAAGCAGGTACAGGAGCTAATGCAGCTGTGGGCAAATACTTTGAGTAGCCGTTGGACAAATGCTGCTGCTATGCTTAAGAGCATACCTGTTGGTTCCTTCGGCTAACTGTGATTCATTTACAAATCCTCTGTTGCTCAGTAGGGAGGTGTAGCTCGCTGGTCCCAGGTTCAGCTGCGAACCCTAATTCCTGACAGCTCGCCTGGGACCAGTGAAAAGTTCCTAGTATATCTACCATATGGATAGTCTCTTCTGGTTCCCAGGATGGGTCTTCCAGACCATAACCTTCCCAATAACCAAGTATTAGACTTTCCCTCAAACTCACCTGGAGTCAGGGATTTTTTGAACTACATACTCATCTTGCCCCTCGATGGATATGGGTGTGGGCAGGGGATTGGACAGGCAGGGAACAGGTTCTCTGTGTGTGGCTTGAGAAGGGAGGTATGGAACATGGATTAATTTCCAGTGACTTGGTAAGCTGTAGCTTGAAAGAGACCAAGTTGTTCTGTTCTATGATCATGAAGAGCCCTATGCATCAGTGATCCAGTTTAGCTGAGGGGTGGATGGATTTAAGGTTCTGGAATGGACACCCAGATCTTGTCTCCTATTGCAAGGTTGGGAACGTCTGGATGGCCCTCGTTGGCATGGCATTTATAGGCTTCCTAAGAGGTGCTTAGGTGCTCTTGGAGCTCTTGTTGTATCTGATGCAGATGGGTGACCAGCTCCACTGCTGTGGATACCAGGGAGACTGTGGGCATGAAAGCGAGGATGGAATCTGTAACTAGCATAAAACAGGTTTTGCTGAGTGGAGGCATGGGTGGAAATGTTATAAACGAACTCTGTGTATGGTAACAAGGGAAGACAATCGTAGTGTTGGTAATTTAAGTATCAGTGGAATCATTTTTCCAAGATCTGGTTAACATGTTCTGTCTGCCCACTGGGGTGAGGGTGATATAAGGGACTCCACACCAAGGATCTTGAAGAAAACCAGGAAAAAATTGTGGAGCTTGGACTTACACGACACCAGAGGGCAAACCATGAAATCAGAAAACAGTTTCCAAGAAGAAGCTAGGGCGAGAAGGAATGAAATGCTCCATCTTGGTTAGACGATCAACCACAACCAATATCACCTTGCAGCCATAGTAATTCTAATATAAAGTTCAGTGATACAGTGGACCAGGGTTGTGGCAGAATGGGCAAGAGCTGGAAGAGTTTGAGTGGCTTGGAGCATGGCTTCTTGGTCCAGGAGTAAAGAGTGCAGGAGTTTATGTAATACTGGACATCAATGCATAGGCCTGGTCACAAGAAGCTTCATGAAATAAGGTTCAGGGTTTTAGCTTGGACAAAGTGGCTGGTGAGTGGTGTATCGTGACATAATTTTAGAATTAAGAGGATAAAGTGTCCTTCTGGAACATAGACCTGTTCCTTGTAACCGACTGTCCTGTCCCTCAGTTGAAATTCTGAGTTGGTGGGGAAACAGTGGTATTTAAGATCTGACAGAGGTGGGTGCCAAACAGGTCACGAGACAAGAGAGATTGGATGGAGGACATCAGGCTACTGTCCACAATACCACTAATAAAATTAGATGAGTTAAGGACCATGGAAGGGGGTTCTGAGTCCGTTACGAGGTATTCATCTTCGCAGGATAGGGCATACACCTTCCCATTTCTTACCCTTGAGCAGTAGATCACCATGAAGTTGAACCTGGAAAAGAATAGGAACCAGCAAATCTAGTGTTGGTTAAGGCACCTGGCCATGGCAGAGGAATTCCAAGTTCTTGTGGTCTGTAAGAACCTACACCAGAAACTCAACTCCTTACAGGAGATGGTGCCATTCCTTAAAGGCTGTCTTGATTGCTAGTAGTTCTCTATCCCAGATATTGTGGTTCTTTTCTTCTGGGGTTAGTTTACAGGAGTAGAAAACATGAGGATGAAGTTGATTATAGATGCCCCTTTGCTCAGATAGCTTGTCTCCAATGGCAAAGTTGGATGCGCTGGTTTCTACTATAAATGGACCAGGTGGAGTTGGAGTGGACCAGGATGGGTGCTGATGTAAAAGCCCTCTTTAAGTGGTCAAAGATGAGTTGAGCCTTTGGGGACCAGAAGGACTGAGCTCCTTTCCGGAAGAGTGCCATCAGCGGAGCTATCAGAAAAGTTTCAAATGTACTTCTAGTAAAGGCTGGCAAAGCCTCAGAACTGCTGCACCCCACCATGTGTCCCTTGGTCTGTCCAGTTAGAGATGGTGGCTACCTTGCAGGGCCATGGTTAGTTCCCCATGGGAAATAATGTTACCTAGGAACTCGATCATATTCTGATCAAATTCACGCTTTTCTAATTTTGCATAGAGATGATTCAGATGAAGCCTCTCCATGACGTGGCACGCATGTTGATGATGAAGAGTCTGGTCTTCAGAAAACATGAGGCTATCATTGAGTTATACAACAAGAAACTGATACAGCACCTCTATATTTATATCATTGATAAAATGTTGGAAGGTCACTGGGGCATTGCACAGCATGAAGGGCATCACCAGATATTCCAGTGTCCATACTGGGTGTGAAAGGCAGCATTCCACTCATCCCCTTCCAAAACCAGAACAAGGTTTTAGTCTCCATGGAGGTCTAGTTTGGTAAAGACCCTGGCAGAGCGAAGTTGCTCAAAGTATTTGTTGATAAGCAACAGGGAGTACTGATTCTGGGTGGTTATTTTATTCAACTCCCAGTTGTCCACACAGTATCACAGAAAATCATCTTTCTTGACCACAAAAAAGGATGGGACATAGAAGGACAGATGATCCCCTTTTCCAGGTTCCCTCAGAGATAGACTCTGAGTGCCTGTAGTTCTGGTTCAGCAAGAGAGTAGATACACCCAAAGGGAGCCTCGGCTCTGGGCTGAAGGTTTATAGCACAATCAACAAGAAGGCAGGACATCAGCCTTCTTGCTGTTGGGGCCAGCTGGGACACCTTCAAGCTGGGTCCTCCTGTTCCAAAGTCTTTAGGGTGGGGCTGGACTCACTCAGAGGGAGAAACTCTAATCTACAACTGGGCTCAGGAAAGCAGGACTGCTGGAAGTACAGGGAATTAAAATGCACCATGCTTGATCCCCAAATGATGTGGGGATTGTGTGTCACAAGCCATGTGATGCTAAGAATGATTGGAAAGTGTCGGAAATGGACCAAACCAAACTGAAAGGACTTATGATGACCCTGATGAGTGGTGACCTCCAAGGGTGACCTCCTGTGTGACTGGGCCTAAACGTAGGGGAGAACTGTTGATGGTCTCCATGCAGTCATGGCCTTCTGCAGTGTCAGAATCTTGTGTTTTAGGGAAAATTCTAGGTCCAGTTCCTGGAGGCACCAGTGGTTCCAGGCTGAGCTCTGTCATTGGGGATGTCATAGACAGAGCAGGAGCTGAAGGTGTGTTGAGCATTGATTAGATGCCATCAAGGTGCCTGAGGACCACTGTAGGAGCCATTAATGGGAGCAAAGGGGAAGTGCTAGCCTCACCCAGATCCCTCTGCTGGTGCTGGAACCTGGCATTTTCTCTGCCATCCCTTTGCCATACAACTCAAGGCAAAGTGTCTTGGTCCTCTGCAGTAGAGGCATAGCCCTGATGTCCCCTGTTGATCTTTCTCTGCATCAGAGAGATGGGGTCAGGCTGTGTCCAGTTGCATGGGCTCAGACTGTGGGGTGGGTATGGAAGGTTTTCTGACCAATGCCAAGGAGCCACTTCTTTTCTTGTTGGCATGCCCACAGGCAGTTGTCTATCTTAATGCGAAAAAGGCATCCAAGTTGGTCGGAGCTTCCGCGCACACAAGCTTGCCTTTGATCTTGTTGTTCAGATGGAGCCAGAAATGGTAGCACTGTGCAGCTTTGTACCACTTGGTGTCTGTCACGAGGTGCTGAAACTCCGTAGCTGATTGATTGGCATCCCAGTCTCAGGGTCTGGAGCATAGCTTGTGCCATGAATGTTCAATTTGAGTCATCAAAATTATTTCCATCATGTGGACAGAATTCTTGAATTGGCCCAAAAAAGGGCTGTATTTTTCCCATAGTGGAGAGGCCCAGACCTGCACCTCCCTGGTCAGCAAACTGATGATGAGCCCCACTCTGGACCAATCCATGGCGTAAATTCGCAGGCATAATAGAAACAGGAGCCGACAATGGTTCAGGAAGTCACAGAACTTTCCATGGTGTCCATCAAACTTGCCTGGTAAATGAATCTTCAATTCTTTAAGGTCCTTGTGCCAGGCTTGAGTATGTAAAGGCAGTGTTCTGCTCCTGCAGAGTGCTAATCTGGGTTTGTAAATTCTGCAAGGCATCGACCAATGCCAACAAAGGGATGTTAGTTTCTGTGGCATCCATCCTGGAAGAGGAAGCTACCCCAATTTTGGTTTTGGGCTGCGCAAACTGTCAGAGACCAGAATGTGGGTTGTCATACCTAGCAATCAGAGCAGGAGTCCAGCCTAGTGAAGGACCTGGGGTCAGTAGTCCGGAATAGGAACCTAGAGTCAGAAGTCAGGAATTGGAGCTGAGGGCCAGAGCTGGGTTACCTGAATTGAGGCAAGGCAGGAGCAGGGCTGGGGCCAAGCCAGGAGCAGGAACTAATGCAGCTGTGGGCGAATGCGTTGAGCAGCCATTGGCCTAATGCTGGTCCTACGTTTAAGACCACACTGTTAGTTCCTTCAGGCAGTCTGGCCAATCAGGTAATTCTCTTGCAAGCCAAGTGTGATTCAGCTACAAGTCCTCTGTTGCTCACTAGGGAGGTGAAGCTAGTCTGTCCCAGGCTCAGCTGCAAGCACTAATTCCTGACAACAGGTGTACCCTTATGCCGATGACTTCAGTGAGGTTCTGTGTGTGTCCCTGCTACCAGAAACAATTGCAGAATTGTGGTCTACATTCAAAGAATAAAGGCCTCTTTTATAACTATAGAATTTATACACTACACTGTGATCTCAGTTATGTTGGTGTAAATCACAAGTGACTTCACTGAAGTCAATGAAGTTACAGCAGTATGAGAAACTGGTTTATGTGAGATCAGAATCAAGCCTTATTATACTACTGTATTTTCAAATATTTTTTTCCTTAGGATGTAAAATTTCCCACAGATTGATGATACTTGGACATCCCAAAAAAGAACCTTGGATTCAAACTTCTCCAAAATACAGGAGAAGTTGGGATCAGGATCTGAATTTCATAGTTAGCCATCCGTCTATAAGAGACAAAACCAGAACCCTTGATTTAGTTACCTCATGTTCTGTGAAAAAGTTTGAATCCAGAACTAACCTGAGGTTAGGTTTGAATCCAGAACCCAGCTCCGGTCCATCCTCAAGTGAATCAAAACTTTGATTTAAATCTTCAAATCTTAACCAAAACTTTTCTAATCTCACCCTAGATTTAATACCCACTTGTCCCTTTCTTTTCTAATGCACTGAAGTCTCATTAACTGTGCTACATAAAAAAAAAAATTATTTTTTTACTACTGTTAGGGAGATTAAACAAGAGGAAGAGCCAGAGATAGATGTGTGGGAGCTCCTGAAGAATGCTAATCCCAATGAATATGAGAAGATTGCATTTCAGTACGGTATCACTGATCTGAGAGGCATGTTAAAACGTCTGAAACGCATGCGCAGAGAAGAGAAGAAGAGTGCAGGTATGACTTCTTGCAAGAGAGGGTGAGGCAAAGTCTGTGAAATATATGGAGACAAGCTCTAAACTGATTTACACACAGTGAAACTCCACTCAAGTTGTACAGGGAGTAAACCAGAGGCAGGTTTTGGTTCACAGTGCTTAACATAAAAGCCACATACCATTCGGTATTTATCACTAATGTCCTGTGTGCCAAATTGCGGTTCTTAATTGAGCACAACTCCCATTGACTTGCAAGGGAGTTTTGCTTGGTTAAGGACTGCGTAATTTAGACTCTATGTTAGGAGTAACACTTTAGTATTCCTCAACTTTAATAATCTAAACATCTTATTTGCTCTTCGCCATTTATTTTTGTACTTAATTTTGAAACTTCGCTCAGCTTCACTGAGATCCTGGCTAGTGCACAAACACTCCTTTGGGTGCAGGGGTAGGCTGATTCAGGACTGTCCTTCCCTACCCAAGATGCTTAGTAATGCAAATAGTGCAACATATGTACATGCACACAATTCTGTCCAAGGTAACTGTCTGGAAGGTGCTTGTATACCGGGGCACTTCTCAGTTTCATTCCAGATACTTGTGTTGCTCCATTGGTTCCTCAGAGAATTCCCCTTATGTCGAAGATATCTCCCTCCCAGAACACAGGTCAGGAAGCATTCCCAGAGAAAAGGGAGCATGGCCAAGGCCTTATTGTATCCCAGTGATCCCTATCTATTGGATCAGTCCACTGGGGCCACTGGCAGATGGGTGTGAGTTAGAGCAGTCTTTAAAGTGCTCTAACTTATGCCAGAGACTGGAGAAACCCCTGGCCAGTAACAGTATTGAGGGACCATAAAGATGATATAAGGGCCACCTTTGCTCAGTCTCTCTGGTTCTGCATTGAGCACAGTTTGGCCACACCAGATATTCTAGGCCAATAAATCCAGAAATAATGTACATTTATTTAACTATGTCGAGTACTACCAGAAGTAAAATAAATGGTTCTGCTGCTTCAGTCTTGCTTGGAAATTTAAAATTATCTACTGTCATTTACACAATCAGAGATCCATTTTTTTTCCTTGGCTGTTAAAAGCAATTGGATTTAAACTGTCCCTTCGTACTATAATATGGTTCAACTCTTCTAACATACAAACTCATAATGAATGTTATAGAAAAGGTCATTCTCTCACTCCTATTTACCTTTTCATAAAACATAAACAAGGGGACAGTCCATGTAAATGAAGAGCAACATATTTAAAATTAATAAAAAGAAATACTTATGGTATTTTTTTAAAGATAGCATTTAATTAATTTGTAGAATTTATTGCCAAAAGATATTATTGAAGTGATGAACTTAGTGTGATTCAAAAGGGATTAAGCATATGTCTGAATAAACTTGATCTAAACTGGCACAAAAATTTACATACAACATCAAACCTCTGCTTCTGGATAGAAGTCAGCCACCAAATTCCTGAGGTCAGGGAGAAGTTACCCATCTCCATCACCATAGCCATGTTATTGCACAATTGACTTTTATGGGTACTGTTCCTCATCTGATGAAGCATCTGGCACTGGCCAGTGTTGAAGGAGAGAGTATTGGACTAAATGGGCCTTTGATCTGTACCACTGTGGTAGTTCCTCTGTTCGGTGGAACTCTATCTAAAGGAGGAGAGGCAGGTGGAGCCATGCAGGGAGAATCTTCAGCTTCCCTCCCAGTCCTGGTGCAGGAGCAGTGCTGGGAATCAAAGCAGGAACTGCAGAGTTGGCAGGAACAGCTTCACCCCAGCTACACACAAGGACATTTGAATCTTTTAGCAGGAAGAATGGGAAAGGAATACAAACTGCTCCAAGGGGTGAAGGACCAGGATGTCCCTCAGCACCTGCAGCAACTCTGATTAGCTGCCTTTTCTATTCTCTCACTCTCTGGGGAGAGGCTGCCTAACCAATGAGGTTTTTTCTGCTGCTGGGGTTTTCCTTGCAGACCTGTAGGAGAGTCTGAAAACCTATAGACCTTGGGGAAAATCTTTAGCTTTGGCAGATCTGTAGAGACCTTTCTTCTCACCCCCCACTAATTGCACTATAAACTGAGTGTCAGTTTCAGGGTAACTGCACCTGTATCCCCACCTCCATGGTCCACTCCAGGAGATCCCAGTCAAGTTTCAGGTGTTCAGCTGCCACCTGTCTCTGGGAAGGAACCCTGCTGCCACTCCCTTCTGACAGGGGGTTTTAAGGCTGCACAACTTCCTGCCTTACTCTGTGATATTCCCAGCAAGCCAGTTTGCCTTGCAGTCAGTGCCTGTGCATTGTTTTTTCTCTCTGTGGGCTATGAACAATGTATTGACAACAGTTACAAGTTACCACACAGCTCTTGCTAAGCAAGCACATTTATTCTTAAGGTAAAAGCATTACAGAGAAAACATAAAAAACAATGGAAGTTCCTATGCGTATGCTAAAAGCTTATCAGAGGTCACCCGTCAGTTTTATGAGGCCCTAGTAAGCCAAAGTCTCTCCAATCCTTTTGCAAGGGAGAAGCCCCCCTTTCCCCCTTAAAAAGAAGGTCCTGAGTCAACTTAAACACACCACTTTTAAGCCAAAATGTTTGTTTTCTTTGTTTTCATAGTCTCTAGAAACTCAGTTTGAACTGGAATATGTAAACCTCCCCAAGGGAAGATACCTTTCTGGAGGTGTTTACAACATGAGTGATTTACCTTACTCACCCCCTCCCGCATACACACACAGTTCTAGTTCCTGAAGGAGCTGTGGTAACCCTCCCTCCTGGAGTAGAAACACAATCATACATATAATCCCTGACCCACAGTGATACTTAAATTTAATACAATCTGCTCCCCCAAAGATACTGCATGAGGTTGCAATTGCTGTCACACCGAGACTGACTACACTGTAATTAGCTATGAACAATTTATCTGTGGGAACATTTTCTTCACTTTCAGTCCACTGGGGACATGTTCCTCTGAGTCTCACTTCTGTGCCTGAATGTAAATAAAAACCCAAAGTGAAATTCTCTTGAAACCTCTAGGCTTTACCATGTTTAAATGAAGTGAAACCATACATTTGATATGATTTTTATACAAAGCCACAAATTGGCCCAAAATTATAACTCAGACCAGGTTTTGCTTAAGCAGATTTGCAAACTTGAATGAATCCTTTGACAAACCTCATTAGAGTTTTGAGCTTGTAATGAATTTGAAACTGGACTACTTTTGCCTGGTTTCAGGTATTTTTATAATGCTTTGTACAGTTCCACTATAAAAGGAACTGCAGTTTGCTTATGCCAATCCATTGAAACAATTTGGGACTTTCATTCACTCTTAGGCAAACCACAAAGTGCTCACTCTGACAAAAGGAAATTCAGTGGGAATTTTACCTGAGTAAGGACTTCAGGGTTGGCCTAAGTAGCAATAACAACAACAACAGAGAGTTACATCGTAGTTAAGTTCATTATAAATGGTTCCATGTTATGTACTGTATCAGTCCCAGTTGGGTTTTGCATTATGCAATGTCGTTATAACATGCAAATTTTCATTTGTTTCTCCTCTTCTTTTCATACACCCTGCAACAGCTTTTTCCAAAATTCTGGATCCTGCATATCAGGTGGATAAAGGAGGTAAAGTAAGGTTTGTGGTGGAGTTGGCAGATCCAACGGTGGAGCTCAAGTGGTATAAAAATGGCCAAGAAATACGACCAAGTACAAAGTAAGTGATTTTTACTAAACACGTCAAATAAATTCCACACACTTTCTCGCTGAACTAACACATTGCATCTTCCCTTAACGCTGGATTTGTTTTGTGTAGATTTACCCCTCTTGGTGACCAAGCTCACACCAACTTCTTTTGCAGACTGTTTATCATAATCAAACTACATATAAGTTATATGCACGCTGTAAAGGTGCCAGTGAACTATAGTTCAAAGAACAATCCACAGTATGCTTCAGTATTAATATAGAGTGTTCTCTGCATCCCCAGGAATAGAGAGGAATGTAAACTATATTCCCACAACAAAACATACTGAACTATACTCTGCCCTCTAATCTGTAAGGGATTGGGAAATGGTATGGTCAGAATTACTCCATAGCGGTTCTGCAGCGTGACTTGGAGGAGAGATGGCTGGCTTTATATACCAGACCATGCGTCATGTCACCGGGAGGGTGGAGGGGAGTCTATAAATTAGGGGAGTGGTGGCTGGGAAGATAGGGGAGGGAGCAGGTATGTCCAATGCTCCTTGAATCAATTATCGCTTATGCTAAGGTCAGCACCACTTATTATCTATCAATGGATAAGGTCAAGGTGACCCTGCTCCCAGGAACAGCAAAATGTACTCAACTCAAAATCCCAGTACACTGCTTGCATTAGCCTGCCAAGAACATCCTTACCAGCAAGGCCCCTGTACAGAGGACTCAGTGAGTAGCTTTCCCTTCTCAGTATTAGCCGGTGCAGGATTTGGCCCAGTATTAAATGACCGCCATCATGCAGAAAGTCTAGGCGTCTTTTCTTTAATCCCTTAATCTGCCTTGACCGATTCAGGGTTCCACCACAGGCTGATTTGTGGACACCCATCCTGCAGACGCTGAACTGAAACCACCAACTCATTTCACACAGGCTGCAGAACCTCTGTCAAATGCTAATAAGTTTTGGACATTACTGAGGTGAAGCAAATCTGAACCAGTGACATAAAGGTGAAATGCTCCATATCCCGTTACAACTCCCCTGAGCCATCTGGCCTACCAATAATGGTAACTTCTTCACCTCAGCTGTTATTGTACCTCAAAAACCTGTTAAGAGTGTCAGAATGAAGCCTAGGCTCCTGTTACTGGTTATTTTTACCTTTACTGGTCTAGGACTTCAGATACCCACTTTGTTCTGCTATCTTCAAGAGCCAGTTTACAATTATTTTTCCAAATAATTGTGGCTGGGATTTTCAAATGTGCCAAAGGAGTTAGGTGCAAAACAAGCCTATAGCTTTTCTTGCTACTAGGTATTTACTACCACATCTCCATCCTTGTTAAGGCTGGAGAAGACCTTTCAGGCCATCCACTCCAAAGCCATGCACAAAACAGGCTTTCCCCCCACAATAATCCCTTGAACATTTTGTAGTTAAAAGGAGAACAAAAGAGACCAAGTTTTTCTAACTCTGGGTTGCTCTGTGCAAATTCAAACAGGTACATTTTTGAGCACAAAGGTAACCAGCGAATTTTGTTCATCAATAACTGCACAATGGCAGATGACGCCCGCTATCATGTGACGACTGGTGATGAGAAATGCTCCACAGAACTGTTTGTAAGAGGTAGCGTACATCATCTTGCTTTTTAGTTTTAATACAGCAGGCCAGATCCTTAACTGTTGTAAATTGGCATGGCTCAGTCTATTGGAACAATGGTGATTTACATCAGGTGAGGCTCTGGCCCAGGGTGTGTCTGTATGTCCTGTCCTGTCCTCCCCATCCCCTACGATCTCTCTCTATCTCTTTGACAACCTTACTGATTCTTCTTTCCTCCACCTCTTAGTGTTTTAGTGGTAACTTCAGCACATAGAAGTTTTGTGAAGCTGTGATCCTCTGTAGGTTGCAACGTATTTTGGGGATCCACTGACTACAGTGTTAGCCTTCCTAGCAGCACAGAGATTTGATGATACTCAGTAGACTCAAGCCAACTGAACTTTTGAAAATCATCACAAACCAATCTTTCCAGCTGTAGATTTAGGCCACTGACCTTAAGAGAAAACTCTTCTTTCTCTCAAGAGCATGGATTGGTGGCTGGTTCTCCAAGTCTCCCTGCATTTGTGCTGTTAACATTCTTATTGGAATCACTGATGGTGCTACTGGTGCACAAGCAGGAAACTGAGTAAAAGGCAAGCCTTTTGGTTAAAGCTGCATTAGAAAATTGAAGGGAAACTCCTGTTTGTAGGAAGAAAAATTACAGGAAAAGAAAAGCCATTTCATATATATCAAAAAGCTATTTAAAACAATAGTGACTAAAAACTCTATCAAATAGTTGTCTGTGTCCTTTTAAATTAATGTAGTACAAGGGTTGTATTCTTTCTTGCTTATTAAGTTGACTTGAGTTTTAACAAGCAGGGATGCATCTAGCCTATGAAGATTCAATACTATGCCATTCCCATCGCAGCGTATGATGAGAACATTGTACTCTGGGGGATGGAGGGCTTTTAGGAAAGTAGGAATGTGGATCTGCACTTAATCCATTTAGGTTAACACACTGTTTGTAAAATGGATTAAGAGGTAGGTTTTTCTTTTAACTGACTCCAGATCTTGCAATAACTATACCTGCTATTTGTACATGGGCCATCTTCTTACTGATTTCAAGTAGAAAAAAACCGAAGTCTTAGCCAATATCTTAAGAAGATGATTGACATTAGAATTTTTAAAATATAATTATTTTCTGTACTGTTACAATACATTTTTCTATTTTGTTTAGTTCTGTTTCTGAAACATAAAACCATATTTTTTTCTCATCATAGAGCCCCCAGTGGTGGTGACCAAGGCCCTGGAAGACCTGAATACCTATGTTGGTGAAAGAGTAGAATTATCCTGTGAAGTATCTGAAGAGGATGCAAATGTGAAATGGTAAACCACTTTCATCCACCTCAGAGTAGATGCTGTTTTCTCCAAGAATGAAAAGTGCAGTGTCTTAAGGACCATTTAATCTTCTGTGTATATAAACCTGAAATGTGACTAGAAAAGATCAGAAAATATTGTTTTTAAAAATACTGTGACAGCAATAATATGTTTTTAGTTTAATGAATTCCTTAATGAATTAAACTAATAATAATAATTAAACTCCCTGAAAAAGCACAAGAGCAAATCCACACAGACACACCCCTAGAACCCCAAACAGGGGTATTCTATCTGCTACCCAAGATCCATAAACCTGGAAATCCTGGACGCCCCATCATCTCAGGCATTGGCACCCTGACAGCAGGATTGTCTGGCTATGTAGGCTCCTCAGGCCCTACGCTACCAGCACTCCCCGCTATCTTTGAGACACCCCTGACTTCCTGAGGAAACTACAGTCCATCGGTGATCTTCCTGAAAACACCATCCTAGCCACTATGGATATAGAAGCCCTCTACACTAATGTTCCGCACAAAGATGGACTACAAGCCGTCAGGAACAGTATCCCCGATAATGTCACGGCAAACCTGGTGGCTGAACTTTGTTACTTTTTCCTCACCCATAACTATTTCACATTTGGGGACAATGTATACCTTCACATCAGCGGCACCACTATGGGTACCCGCATGGCCCTACAGTACGCCAACATTTTTATGGCTGACTTAGAACAATGCTTCCTCAGCTCTTGTCCCCTAATGCCCCTACTCTACTTGCGCTACACTGATGACATCTTCATTATCTGGACCCATGGAAAAGAAGCCATTGAGGAATTCCACCATGATTTCAACAATTTCCATCCCACCATCAACCTCAGCCTGGACCAGTCCACACAAGAGATCCACTTCCTGGACACTATGGTGCTAATAAGTGATGGTCACATAAACACCACCTTGTACCGGAAACCTACTGACCGCTATACTTACCTACATGCCTCCAGCTTTCATCCAGACCAAACCACACGATCCATTGTCTACAGCCAAGCTCCAAGATACAACCACATTTGCTCCAATCCCTCAGACAGAGACAAACACCTACAAGATCTCTATCAAGCATTCTTACAACTACAATACCCACCTGCTGAAGTGAAGAAACAGATTGACAGAGCCAGAAGAGTACCCAGAAGTCACCTACTACAGGACAGGCCCAACAAAGACACGTTCTTGTCAACTGCTGGAAATGGCCCATCTTGATTATCACTACAAAAGGTTTTTTGTTTTTTTTCCCCCCTCTCTCCTGCTGGTAATAGCTCACCTTAACTGATCACTCTCATTATAGCATGTATGCTAACACCCATTGTTTCATAGAATCATAGAATATCAGAGTTGGAAGGGACCTCTGGAGGTCATCTAGTCCAACCCCCTGCCCAGAGCAGGACCAATCCCCAACTAAATCATCCCAGCCAGGGCTTTGTCAAGCCTGACCTTAAAAACTTCTAAGGAAGGGGATTCCACCACCTCCCTAGGTAAAGCATTCCAGTGTTTCACCACCCTCCTAGTGAAAATATTTTTCCTAACGTCCAACCTAAACCTCCCCCACTGCAACTTGAGACCATTACTCCTTGTCCTGTCATCTGCTATCACTGAGAATAGTCTAGATCCATCCTCTTTGGATCCACCTTTCAGGTAGTTAAAAGCAGCTATCAAATCCCCCCTCATTCTTCTCTTCTGTAGACCAAACAATCCCAGTTCCCTCAGCCTCTCCTCATAACTCATGTGTTCCAGACCCCTAATCATTTTTGTTGCCCTTTGCTGGACTCTCTCCAATTTTTCCACATCCTTCTTGTAGTGTGGGTATCAAAACTGGACACAGTACTCCAGATGAGGCCTCACCAATGTCGAATAGAGGGGAACGCTCACGTCCCTCGATCTGCTGTTTCACGTTCTCTGTGTATATAAAATCATCCTAGTGTATTTTCCATTGCATGCATCCGATGAAGTGGGCGGTAACCCACGAAAGCTTATGCTCAAATAAATTTGTTAGTCTCTTTGGTGCCACAAGTACTCCTTTTCTTTTTAATGAATTAGTTCATTTAAATCTTTTCTCTTGCCCTATGTTCTACAAAAGCTTCTCTTAATCTCTTCAGGATACTTATTCATGCAGAACTTGCTTGATATAGTATTAGCAATGGTAAATTTCATTAAGGAAGTAATATTTATTATCCTCTATCAGGTTTAAGAATGGTGTGGAGCTGACCAATGAACCTAGATCTCGATACCGACTTAAGGTTGATGGTAAAAAACACACTCTGATCATAGATGAAGCTACAAAAGCAGACAATGCAACCTATTCAGTGATGACAACTGGAGGGCAATCAGCTGCTAAGCTTGCAGTTGATTGTAAGTACTGTACATCTTTCTATTTGTGCTTGAAATTTTACTCCTGTAACAGAACTGTTTTCCTAGTACACTATTGCTATTTGCCTATTTCTATGAGTCTACTGGGAAACCCAACCAACATATTTATTTATTTATTATTTGTATTACCGTAGTGCGTAGGAGTCCTAGTCATTGACCAAGACGCCATTGAGCTGTGTGCTTTAGAAACACAGAACAAAAAGACAGTCCTTGTCCCAAGGTGCTTACAATCTAATTATAAGACACCGGACAACAGTTGAAAACAGGCACAAGGAGGAGCATAACGATACAATGAGTATTGCTCATCATGATAGACAGTGGTTCCAACTGATTTTTCTCATAGTGATTTTTCTATTGCTAATCTCCAGGATCAGTGCATTGCATTCTTTTCCTTTGGCTATTATGGGGGTTAACAGATAAGTAAGTAGGGCTGGTTGAAAAATTTCAGTCAAAACATTTTTGATGAAAAATTGGGTTTTTGACAAACTTAAATTTTTCACAGAAGGTGTCTGCTTTTCTCAACATTTTTAACTTTTTCATTAGAAAATCAAAAGGCAATTTTTTTTCACCCAAAACCAGAAAAAAAACCAGCGTTTTTTTTATGAAGGGTCAACATTTTCCATGGGGAGAATAAGCCTTTTCCAACCAGCTCTGTAAGTATGAGTAGTGCTACTAGGAACTAGTTCCCTAATCCCCAACCCTTAGACTTGTCGTCAGAAAAAAGAATAGAAACAATATTGAAAATACAACGTAGAAATACATGCAATTAACCTCCCACACTGGGGTTTTGGCAATATATCTTTAAAAGTGGCTAGAATATACGTTTTCTAGCCAAGCATATGCACATTTGCAGTTTACTGCTTTTTTACTTTAGGGCAAGTGTTGAAAATTATTGTAACATACTTTTAATCATTTTGTAAGTGTGTGTGTGTGTGTTTATGACAGAATATAATTTAGCAGAGTTCATTCTCTTTCTTCTAGACCTATTAAGTCCTGCAGTGTTTGCGAACATGTCCCATTTTTGGTTAATCTATTTCAACAGGTCAAGATAATAGCTATCAGGAGTATGGTTGGCTGTGAAAATTATTAATATACACAAATTTTCATCTCTGGTTCACCAGTCTGAATCTGGTCCATGTTGCAAGTGAGAGAAAGCCACTACCATCTTATAAGTGATCACTGGTATATATAAATTTAAATTTGTGGTCTCACTACAATTACTAGTGGAAGAGATGTACCATCTGTCCTATGAAGGTGGTCCCTCATTGACATGTTGTTAAGGAAAGCATGCACAGTGTTTGCCCATTCCTTGCCTGTTTTGTGGACCAGAGAAGGAATTATGTCTCTTGTACCGTCACCCAGTCAATATGGCACTTTTCAAGAATACACACAATTAAAGAACTTCAGTCACTGTTACATGAAACAATCGAAAGCTAAATGTTTCACAGCTTAAGTAAAGAATGCATATTGGATTTGTATATATTACTAGTATTTAGCTATGAGAGGGTTTTTTGGTTAATAATCATAGGGGCGCTTATCTGATTTTCAGATTATGGCTGCTAGTAGAAGCTCCCAAATAAAATCATGAATGGTTATACAATATCAGCACTAATTTCCATGGTTCTCTTTTCTGAAGTGAGACCGCTGAAGATAATGCAGCCACTAGCAGACCAGACGGTGAGGCTTGGGAAAGAAATCACCCTGAAGTGTGAGATATCTGAGAACATAGAAGGGAAGTGGTACAAAAATGGGCAACTTCTTTCAGCTAGTGACCATGTAAAGATATATCACAAAGGAAGGTAGGCATCCTGAAACATGAATTGTAATAGTGACTGACCTCAGGCGATGCCAGAGTGTGAATTGCCCATTGATATTTTTCCACCCCTCCCATTCAACCCCCTCAGAGATATTTGACCTCACAATAAGAGCGATATTTGTCAGCTACCATCTTCACTGCTGCTTCTCTATTTCAGTCAGTTTACTCAGACTGTTGATTAGCCATAATGGAATATTTCATGATGTACCTACATTCAAGGGATGCATTTTGCCTGAAGTTTCTGTATTGCACTCCTTGTGGGACATTAAGTAGCAAGATTAAAACAATTATTAAAACAATTATTAGAAATGATAGAGAAATTCCATTTTAAGATTTCTGTTTTACTGTCTGTTTCTATTCCATTTCCATGTATTGCGCACAGAATTCACATCTCTGCCAACGCAAGTTATGTGCATTTATCAGGTCCCTTTGCATTTAAAATCTCTGGAGAATTAGTCAAATGTTCAGAACAGAATTCATTTACTATTTTCTCCATTTTAAAAAAAACTAAGAGCCAGATCCTCGACCACAATACTTTTCCTTTGCCCTGCACCAACACACTAAACCGGGTATCTGGGAATTCCACATGTGTAGGAGACTTCTTGGGTGGTATAATGCTACCATGTTGGCTCTACTCACTCTTCCACCACCCCAATGTAAGGAGCACCTTGGGACAAATCCCAGCTGCATAATAGACCCTTATGTTGGCATACAGTAGAATAGCCTTGCCGTTGCTCTAACCTGTGGCCCCTGGCACCCTGGGCTTGGGTACGGGAACCATAAAGGTGGTATAAAGCCATTTTTCCTGCACCTCTCAAGTTGGGTCCTGCCCTGAGCATAGCTTAGCCGGACCAGAAGACAGGAGCCCAAAAAAATCTGTGTATTTCTGGAGAGTTCACCCAGGCATAGGATAGAGAGCAGCGTGCCTTGCTTACTCCCCTGCCACTCTGTTCCAGGGACAGAAACAGTAGAGTCACAAGGAAGGACCAACAAAAATAAGGCCTAGTTCCTGGGAAAGGGGCATCAAATTTTCTCATAGAGATCTAATTGCAACCTATAGGCAGTGTCTCAAAACACCTGAGTATAATAGATTACACTCCCTGTAGTTTTCCATTTCCATGATTAAATGGAAAACATTAAGAGCCCTAACTATTCCTACTTTCCTTGATGCCCTTCTCAAGAAAATCAAATTCTAATCACCAACAGTTTAATCAGCTAAAACACTATTTAGCATACAGTAGCAAAGATTTTTTTAGAGTCAGCAATCTGACACAAATGAGCAGACCTGGTGAACTTATAACTTGAGATGTAACAATAATTCTTCCTTTTATCTGCATAAAGTCTACAAAATATAACTTAAATGGGTTTCTTTTTTAATTTTTCACAGAATCCACAGGTTGGTTATAGGAAGCTCCATTGTTGATGATGAAGGTGATTACATGTTCGTACCAGATGCCTATAAAATTAACATACCATGCAGAGTACATATCATAGGTAAGTGCATGACGCATCTATAGTTTATAAAGTTTTCTTTGACCTGTAGAAAGTGAGTGCTGTGTGAGAGATCCAAGATTTTGGTCAGAAATTCTTCAGAACACAAATGCAATCTCCCATTAGCAAACCTGAGTTTTTACTTAGGCAAAATACAAGGGAAATAGTTAGAAATCATGATTTGGTTATGATTTGAGGGCCTGATCCAAAGACCATTGAAGCCACAAGAAAGATTCCCCTGCTGAATTTCTAAGCCTAAAAATAAGCAAGTTTTAAGAGTTTTCTTCAAACACTTGCTGCTGGGCCTCTAGGTAGCGTGCGTTACAACAGCAGAATGCAGCATTATGTTCTTCAAAGTTTTGACTTTCCATCCCATTTGAATTCTGACACTTTTTGTCAACTGATTTGATACAGGAATAGTGGTACAGGTGCACTTTGCCCCACATGCCAAGTGCATTAAGCAATCTATGGTTAATTTTATTCACCAAGATATGTTAAATCAGTTAAATACGTGGTTTGTTAATGAACCCAATTTTTCAAACAAAAATAAAACATCACAGTGACTGTCCCCTCAATAATGCCCTGTTAGCTGGGTTATGAATCCTAATATTAATAGTAACCATTGAATATTAGGGGTGGCTTTGTCAAACTGTACATCTTTAATATAATATTATGTTACAAGAGCCATATATAACAAAATACATGTATCAGAGAGAGAGGAGACAGGCTAAGAACAACAGAGAATGGCAGTGACCTATCAATGGCTTTGCTGTGGGCCTTTGGAGAATGTTTGGAGGTGGGTGGTGTAAGAAAGGTAATAGGATTGGTTGTCTCCCCCCCGTCTCCCCCCCCCCCCCCCAAAAAAAAAGATGGTTCAACTATATTAAAAATATCAGGGAAGCACCCAACTTAGAGTGTTTTGGACCACGTTTCTCTGCATTATATTGCACAATTATGCCCAGGTCATTGTACTTACCCAAATGTGCTTCTCAATGTGGCAGGACTATAATGAATTTGGCAATGTCTGAATTTTCAGATCCTCCTAGGCTCCACCTGGAAGGTCTTGGTGACGATAACACGGTGACAGTAGTAGCAGGAAACAAACTACGACTGGAGATCCCAATCTCTGGAGAGCCGACTCCAAAAGTTATGTGGAGTAGAGGGGATAAGGTATAACAGCTGGTGCTACTATATGCGTATTTCTGTAGTCTGGGGAAGGGCCTTTTTCACCAAAAATAGTTTTCAGCATAGTGAGTCAATCTGTTTTAATAGTTGTATGGCCCTTACCCTGGCAAAAGATAATGAGGAGACACTTGCTAAACTACATTGTATCTCCATAATTCTGATTCCAAGGAGAAGAGTAAGCTTTATATATATTTATGTATTGTTGTTGTTTTCCATTTGGTGTTATTTTGAAACAAGGGTTGGATAGCTAAAATCATGCAGCTGGATGAAATGGTCTTGCTGTACATACAATATAAAGGGCAGGGATGAATCGGACAAAGTGTAGAGTAGCTTGCGCAATCCTCTCCTCTGCTGAAGTGCATGTTTCTGTTGGACAGAAAAACCCAATCTCCATGCTCCTTTGGAGAACTGAGCCAAACATATCAGATGTGCTGTTATTGGAATGTAGACTGCTCTTCTCACACATTCCTGGAAAAGGCTAAAAGGAACCATTATGATTGTCTAGTTTGCATAACACAGGCCTACAAATTCCTGCAGTTGAGGAAATTGTTCTTCCTGTAAACTAGCTGAACTGCAGCTACTCAGTACATTTTAAATAGCACTTGAATTGCATTTCTAAAGTGAGTTGCCTTATTAACCTACTCTTCTGATGCTTTCAGTTTCTATTTTGATGGTTTTTGATTCACAGATTCAAGCCATCTGCTTCACAGGGGTTCACACAGTCGGAAAATTTAAACATAACAGTCCAAACCACCAATGCTTTACCTGGTTTTTGCATAATTTATGTAAAACTGCAAGGTTTTGACAAAAAGCCATAACTTAGCCCATGTTTGCAAATGTTAATGACCCTCTTGACAAACTGTTGGAGTTTCAAGTTTGTAGTGAAACAACGAGCCAGGCAAACTCCTTATGGTGATGCAATGCAAAACTTCACATAGATTTGTCTCTGGCCACATAGTTCCAAGAAGCCAAATTTATCACCTCCATATTTTCAATGCAGCATGCAAAGATAGGGACATATGGTTCTCATTGATTTCAGTAAGAACCACATGGTCAAATCCTTGTGTATTCCTTAGTAAATTTTAATGGTACTGTCAAAGCTAAGAGTCTCTGAAAGGATCCAGTCATGATTGACCCATCCCTTATTTGTGTTGTCATTTTATGTATAGTAAGTGATTGAAACTTTGAGCTTTACATTTAAAGCTCAAGATGGTTCCTGTAGTTGTTTTGCAGATTTCTTTCCTTTAAGTGTACTGTATTGTACTTTAGTTTTGACTCAAGTCAGAAAATGCTACGTTTCCCCTCCCCTTATTTTGATTCCTAGTGGATCATGGAGACCGGTGGCAGAATACGGGCAGAAACTTATCCGGATAGCAGCTGTTTGGTAATTGATATAGCTGAGAGGGATGACTCAGGTGTCTACAAAATAATGCTAAAGAATGAGGCTGGAGAAGACACAGCTAATATCAACATCAAGGTGGTTGGTAAGTCATTCTCATGCACTAGGCCACAGCACCAAACTGGCAGATTTTATCATATCTACTTCACTTTTCAATAAATACTTGTTAAAGAAATCCCCCCCTAGAATCAGCTTCTTTTTCTCATATGAGTCTTTCATATCTCTTATGGTGCCCTAGGGCTCCTCTGTTTTGTGACCCACCCCAGTGTTTGGCATTCTAGATCTCATCATTCTAGAGGGACCCTTTTTGGAGCCTTATAGATAGACTTATCAGCTGTAGGGTGAAAGAAACATCTGAAGTACCTTATGTCCAGTGGCTGTCTACCCTCATGATCTATTTAAGGTACTTATGTGGCTCCCATTTCCATAGCGTTTTGGCACACACCTCACTACCTTTGCTTTATTTATCTCCACAACTCCCCTGTGAGGCTTTATCACCATTTTACAGAGAGGGAACTGAGGCACAGAGAAATAAGTGACTCACCCAAGTTCACACACAAAGCCTGTGGCAGAGCAGGGAACTGAACTGGGGTCTCACAAGCCACAGCATAGTACCCTAGCCACCAGATCATCCTTCCTCTCTATGAAGAGGTTTGCTCCAAATTAGTCGAAAGGGTTCACAAAGTGGGAGCTCTTTTTGACCGTCTGAGCTAAACATTGAAGCCCACATTCCTATAGTGCTCAGGACAGGATTTCATTTCCAGCATATTCTGACGTTTTCTTCCCACCATGTATCTAGTCACAGTAACTACACCTTCTTGACCTCCAGACTTGATTATTGTGACATATTTATTCTGTCTTTGAAAACTGCTCTTAGTCTCGCTCTCATGGAAAAGCCTGATTCCACTTTAAGAATTTTTATTTTTATTTTGTTTATTTTACAGTATTTTGTGTCCTCCTTTACTTCATTTTAGAAAAACTTTTTAAGGTTCATTTTCTCCTAATTAAGATATGTTTATTGTGTATGCAACAGATGTTCCTGACCCTCCTCTTGCACCAAACGTGACTGAGGTGGGTGAAGACTGGTGTTTTATGAACTGGGAACCTCCAGCCTCTGATGGCGGGTCTCCTCTCTTAGGTAAGTGCCTTTCTTTTGTTTGGTGATATCAGAGTATGGTCAAGGGAAGTGAACTCCAAAGAAATGGATCCTGAATTGAAATGGCTCAGCCTCTGGTCCTGGAAAATTCAATTCTTGGAAATCAACAGGAAAAGCATCATATGGCTGTTAATCTCTATAAGAGGTGTTCTCTTGGATATCTGGGTTACAGATCCTTGGAGACATGAAGACTATCCTCACCGTCTTGTAATGTTATTAAATTACCACTATTCTGACAGGGCTGAGTTGGGTGAGTAATTTGCATATTATCATAAACCACCAAACTCTGAAACTTTGTTCTTTTTGTGAGTTAGCAGACTTAGGGAACAGTTCCATGTCTAGCTGAGCAGCTTCCAATATACAACAATAAATGGACATCATGGGTGCTCAGAAGCTGGTAGACCTGGGCTCTTAATCACTGTGGGCTAAATACTGTGATGTTATAATATTACGTTTAAAAATGGTTGCAATTGGAGGAGAAAGCCTAACTTGCAACTGTTAGCAAAACCCCAAGGATCAGAAAGGAATGTAGAGTGGTAGCCAGAAAGGGGTACTGGCCAGCCAAAAAGATGGCATTCATTTTGGCTTTGTATCTGATTGTACAAATGCTGGTCCTTTATTTAAGTTTACATAATTATGTTTATTCAATAGGATATTTCATTGAAAGGAAAAAGAAACAAAGTTCCAGATGGATGAGACTGAATTTTGACCTGTGTAAAGAAACAACATTTGAACCAAAGAAGATGATTGAAGGTGTTGCTTATGAGGTCCGTGTATTTGCTGTTAATGCAGTAGGAATTTCCAAACCAAGTATGCCCTCAAAGGCTTTTGTTCCCTTGGGTGAGTAAACCAGAATATAGACGTATCTGCACATTTAAAACATTGGCTTGTGTATAAAATTTTAAAGAGCCACATCCAACAGTCCTAACTTTCTGCTTGTAATGTCTTCTTTTTGTGAAGCAAAGGGATGTTTTACGCAGAAGAGCACACGAGTGGCATACAGTGGACAGAATTCATGAGAGAATAGGATCAGTGACAGTCTTGGTCCCTCTGTGTATTCCTTATAAAAATCTCCCATTCTGGAAGCAACCAAGCACTGGAAATTAATTTTTAAAATTGGCCAAAAATCAAATGTCAATATTTTCATGTTGAGTGGCTCAGTGTCATGTGCTATGAACTCCATATGGAGATCTGAGTTTCTTTCACACTTACTCCTTTAGTAATAATACTTAGCACTTGCATAGTGCTTTGCAGTTTCAAAAACCTGTGCAAACAGTAAATTATCCTCTCAACCCATTGTAAATTGACTGGTATCAACTCCATTATACAGATGGCAAAATTGGGGAAAAGTAGTTAAGTTGGCCAAAATCATCCAGTAAGTTAGGTAGCAGAGCTAGGATTCAGATTTAAGGGGGTCCTGGGTTCCAGCCCTGTGCTCCATTTACCATACCATGTTAGTGAAATCACATTTCTTTGCCCCAGAACGGCTAACGTGGTTTCAACACCTTTTCTTAGCCAGGGTAAACTAACCACATTGTAAATAGTTTTGCATACCCGACTATTTATTATCTGTAATATCGTAGCACCTAAGTGCCCCTATTCATGGACCAGGACCCTAGTAAGCCCCAACCTGGTTAAACCTGATGGACAGTGTCCCAGAAAGCCATGCTGGCACCTTTGTGGAAACACACATGTTTTTAAATGATTCTGATAAACACAGTTTCCCTGTAGTACACACAGTACCTTATTCTCTAGGTCAGTAGGCAGTGGTGGCCCCCTCAGGGCCCATTCCCAGGGGCTCCAGCCAATTTGGGGGCCCTTGCAGGAATGCTGGAACCTCTGTAGAAATGGGGGGGCCAGTGGCACTGGAACTGTGGCTCCTCCCTGCTCCCTGACTTCCCCCCAAGGGCCAACCCCCTGGCCAGGCCAGAAGCCAGAGCTGGGCCGTGGTAAGAACTGCCCAGGGAGCCAGGACACTGTGGGGAGCCTCAGACCCTCCACCTGCCCTGGGTGGGGGCCAGCGTGGCAAGAGCAGACCCTCTCCATGTCCCTGTCCCTGCCCCTGCCCAGGGGGAAGAGGAGGCCCTGTGGAGAGGGGGGGCTAAGGCCCACCTCAGCCTTGCACTGCGAAGAGTCTGGCTCCACTAGCAGGGTCTGCGCATCATAGCAGGAGCACTTATCAACTTATCAGCTCCCCTGCCGTGAAGCACAGCCCCTTCCAGCACTGTTTAGCGCCTGCCCAATGCTACTATGCCCATGTTAAAAGGTGGGCAGGCATAGCCCTCCCACTTTTAAAAGTGGAAGGCCTTGACCCCCTCCCCCAGTTCCAGCACCCCTAGGCCCCCAGGGTGTGGGGGGCCCAAATGTTCTTTGTGCCCAGGATCCCAATAAATCTTAATCCGCCTCAGTCAGTAGGGTTTTGCTGCCTTTTACAGAGGACACTCATAGTCCTAGGGAGCATAGGGAAAGAGTGACCTCTCCTCTTCTGAGAGTAACAATACTGTGGTCTGAGGATCTTCTCATCCATCCAAATATACATCAGTGCTGCAGAGCCTGGTAAATGGAAGTTCTGGGAGCAGTTGCTGGAGGGCCAGTATTTTATTTGCTGAGCAGGTGTTTCTTAATTTCTAATGGGACAGAATAAAACACACACCTTTCATAAAGGTGAGAAATAAAGCCTTAAATTCTCCAGTATCTATGCCCTAGAATCTGTTTTGCCACTTTGGGCAGCAATTAGAAGATTCCCGCTTGCTGTATATCATAAGTGCACACTTTAATGCTAATACAAATGTTTTCTTTATTTTTAGCTGTCACCAGTCCACCAACTCTCCTGGCAGTTGATGGAGTAACTGATAGCACCGTTACAATGAAATGGCGGCCTCCAGATCACATTGGAGCAGCAGGTTTAGACGGCTATGTTATAGAGTACTGCTTTGAAGGAAGTAAGTGACAACAACTATAGCATGCTCCTAGTGCTTAAACTAGGTGAGACTTGTCCCACGTTTTCTCCATGAGAGCTGACTGTTGCTTTGAGGTAAAAGTTAGCCAGCCAGAATTCTCAAGCTATGGGGTTTCATCCAGGCTCCTTTCTAGCTACTGCACACCTATCCGTTCCTACATTTGATCTGGCATTTCAAAACAACATCCGGTTAGTCTAGTGACTTGGGGGGCAGTGCACTGTGTTGATGTGCAAGAGTTCGTTGTTCAGGGGCTTCCACAGCTTGCTCCCTGAGGACATGAAATCTGGCTACACCAGAGAGATTAAATATTTGGATGGATGGGGGAAAAGGAAAAGCAGGACAAATGAACTTCCTAATTGGCAGTTGGAGAAAACTGGAGAACCGCATTTCGACATGTTTTGGATTAAAGTCCAGTCACATAGGAGCTTGGAGAGTCTATATCTGGTATCTTAAATCTGTTCAAAATACTAACAAAAGGGTTTCTCTGTGTTTGGAATCAATAGTGGCTTCCTCAAGTACCAGTTTCACATACAGAGGACATACAGCCCTGTGGCTGTGGTATGATATCAAATAGAAGTGGTCCAAGCCACAAAATTCAGATTTGGATTTTGAATGCCCCTTGCATTTGAGAGTGTTCACGTACAGGATTTTTCATTCCGATTTAGAGGCATATAGGAGGATAAGAGGAGTGTAAAGGTGGAAAAGGGGGAGAGAAAATTAAATGAGCGGAGGAAAATAAAGGGAGACAGAGAAGTGCAAACAATATATATCATACAACCGGCAGTTTCACTGTGTAAAGTGATCAAATAGCAAAACCTCAGTGTTTCCCAGTTACATACTTAGCAGAAGCTTTCTTCTGAATGGACATAGAAATGGAGTCTGGGGGCAGAAAGCAACGAAGGCTGGTGACATCTGGAATGGGTAAGCAAAACTTGACACAGTGGAATAAGCAAACTCCAGTCATTGTGGGCATCCAAGATGATTATTTCTGGGGCATCCAGGGGAATAAGTCTGCCAGAGAAATGCAAATTTTGATGAACAGTGGTGCAGTTTAGTTCATTTTAACCACTTTTGATGTTATCTATGCTGTAAATCTAAGAACTAGTATAACCATATTACACAAGTCTCTACAAACGAACGCCAGTTTGTGCATTTAAACCAACAGGAGTTTTTCATGAGGAAAGTCTGTAGGATTCAGCCTGAAGGCAAGAGCTGTACAGGATAGAACATATGACCCACAACAGGAAAGCTTTTTGGGATTTAAACATCCCAGTGGAAAAAATAGAGCAGAAAATCAGCCAGATCCTGCATGGTACTGAGTGCCTTTAAATCTCAGTCAAGTCAATGGGAGCAAAGGGTTGTCAGCACCTCTGAGGAAGCCCTCAGCACCTTGTAGGAGTGGGCTGAAAATCCTTAAGGAGCAGGAAAGAAAATTGAAGAAGGTCAGAGGTACTGAGCAGTTGACATAAAGGTAAACACAACTGGAACGGTAGGAAGGGTTTTCCTTCATGGAGGGAGGGAGGGAGATGGGAGAAGGTCTGGAAAGAGGAAACATGCAGTACAAGATCCAAATGAAGCACATACATGATACATTCATATTGTCCTATGATATTTCAAATGCACAGGCATGGATGTTATTAATAAACCCTGTAGAAAACACTGTACTAAGAAGGCAACTGACGACTTAATGAATCTAAGAGCTGCCGTACATTATGCCCTTGTTCTGCACACATAGTTCCCATTGAAGTCAATAGAAGTAGTGGGCAAAAAGAGAAAAATCAGGGATATAATATGGCCTTAAGGTCTCAGTACTATGTAGCTCATTGCAGAACAGCACGAGGAATTTTCTCTAATCAGATAAGAGGCTAAATACACTATTTATGATAATACCAGGGATAGTATTGAGAGGGATTTTCCAAATATACATTTAAAGTGGTAGGAGACCAAAGATCCTTGTATACCTGTCGAACAGAGCAAATTCTTTACTTTTTTTCTTTCAGATAGGTTTAAAACATAAGAAGATACAACAAAATGACCGTTGAATCTGTCATTTTGGTGTTACCCACCTCAGATAAAATACAATGATTACAATGTATTTTACATAGATTTTTGTGTGTGTTTGTATATATCTATATATGCCTCACATATATACATATACATTTATATATACACAATCAAAATTATTTATGTATATATTTTATCATAACATTTAGGAAGCAAGCTTTATAGAAAATACAAATAAATAGATATTTAACTTACTGTGTATCCCTTTTTCTTTCTTACACTGTTCTCTTCAGTCTTTTCCAGCGTCTGTTGTCCCTCGGACTAATTTTTCTATAATGTTTAATAATTCTTTTGAATGTCAAGGTCCTTTATGGCTGTATCTTTCATCTGTCTGATTCTGCCTTTCTAGCCCGCTTCTTTATCCCTTCAGTAGTATGTTGTCTCTTTCTTGCCCTTGAATGTGGGATTATTAGAGTTTTTTTAATCATCAAATTTTTTACAAAAAATCATAGGGTGGTAATAGGGAGAAGGGGGAAAATCATAGAAATATATAGATTACAAGTGTCAGGTGTCACAGGGTCACATTGGTTTGTACCCTAGAAATCTTTATTTCCCAAGTGTAGGGCCTGATCCTGCAATTGGATCCACACAGATGGATCTCTGTAGCCATTCAGAGACCCACTGGCTTCAGTGGGTCCCATGCAGCTGTAAGGTTGCATCCACATGTATCTATTGCAGAATTGGAGCATTGGGATGAATATCTAGAACTGGGCTTGCACTGTAATAACAGGGAATACGTTTGAATGCAGGAGATCCTACCCCAGAGCCAGCCTTTAATATCCAACTTGATTCTTCTTTAAAAAGGGGGTGGAAGGTCTTTTTTCCCCCTTTATTCCTTGGTGGGGAGAGAAACCTCATCACTCCTGGAGGAATTAAACCTCAGTAATATAGGGACTGACCTAGTTCTTTGTGTCATCTCAGGGTTAGTTAATGAGCTTTTGCTGACTACAGGTGAAATTCATCCCTGTACAAAGGGCCTGCACAGGACCTGTGCAACCACTTAGACCTGGGTCTATTTTGAAAGCTAGCAATTTGGCAGCTTACAAGGTTTTCAGTTGAATTGGCTCAGATTCTTGCCATCACATCCACCCACCAGCATGCACCAGAACCAAAATAATGGATTTTTAAAATTGTGGAAATTACAGAGCCCATGATTCTATGGCCATGACAGCTGTAACCTTAGGGGTTACCTTAAATTAACTTTTATTCCTGCACTCTGCTATTCTTCTTTCTTTCCTTCCCATTAGTTAAATTTGTCCTCTCTCAAACGTCTTTTTCATTCCTTCCCTTTTTCTTTGTCCTCCCTCTCTCAATACTCTTTCTTGCCATTCCCTCCTTTTGTACTATATTTCCTTCTCTCTTTTTTCTCCATTTCTCTCCTCAAACTCTTCTTTTTTCTCTTTCCTTTCCCCTTTTCATGACTGATCAATCCAAAAAAAAATTTCTTCTGTCTCACCTGCCACCTTTTCCCTGAGCACCATGAATAATTCAGAAGAGCATCTCTTCTTCCCCATTAGCCATCTCTAGGGCCATAATCACCCTGAATAGTAGCTCCCACGCACCTTCAAAGTTAAAACTGGCCCAAAGAAGAGGTCCTGTTGTGCCAAGCCACATGTAGTTTGAGGGACAAGTTGTTTATCCAGATATGATTAGGCCTCATTTCTGTTCCCACCTGAGCACAAACTGGGACCAAAACGCGTTCTGGAGCCAATAGAGGTTTTACTGTAGGGATGCTCAAATGGAGTGAGGCAAATGCCCTGATGCTCAGGGGTTTAAATACCTGGATGCACTTCCCAGTTCATTGAGAGATTCAGGCACAAAGCACCCAGGCCAGGGGATAGGGCTGAAGACAGCAGAGCAGTGGTATGAAGAAGAATGGGGACCGGATGCAGAGAGAAGATAGTACAACAAAAACTTCCTTGAGTTATCCTATTTGGGTCAGGTGTGGTTCGTTCTTCTTCAACCTCACATTATGGGTTGAGCCTTGGCCTTAGTAAACCATGGACGAAACCAGTTAAACTACTCTGCTTACCTGGAAGAGTACTACTTATACCAGCTTTATTCTGGTGACTGTCCCTCACCCCAGATGTACTTTGCCTGCAAACTCCCTGATCACCCTACAGGTTCCTCCTCTGAATCTTCAGGGAGCAGTACAGCTCTATGCATAACTACTAACAGGGAATGCTAACCACTGACAATACTCCTGTGTGAAAGTGGGTGTCTGATTAATTTTAATGATGGACTCTCACAAGGTATATCGGCAGATCTGTATGATGAATTGGTGGAGGCAACTTATGACCTGGAAGGTACAGTACTCAATGAAGGTTATAAAACTTTCTTACGCATACCAAGACAGATTTCTGAGAGCCTAACTGACTTTGGGGGCCATGAACCTCCAGAACCTGCAGCTTTACTTACCAACAGAAAGATCTAGGAGTATTCAGATGATGGGGAAAGGATCAGGAAACTGAATCCCTGACTCCAACCTTCTTGTGTTTAGTTGGAAGAAATTCTTTTAAACAGAACTGTGTTTAATCTCTTCCTAAGAGCGGGTCATCCTTATAAAAATGTATTGAATATTCTTCAGTTATTCTCCAGTGCACTAAAGCTTATAATAGTGTAACTTGTCTTGACGGCCAATACCACAGTGGTGTGTTTTTTTTCTTTATAAGCGAAGTTAAACTCCTGACTTGTTGCTTTAGCAATCTGACTCTGAATGTCAAAAAGCTAGGGATCTTAAAGTGATCCAAATTTGGAGGGGAGGGATGAGGGAAACTGTGTTATATGTAACCTGGGCTTTTCTAAAAATGTGTAATTTTGCAATGGATCCACGAATTCTATGTGACCGTATTACAGCAAGATGAAAAAACTGAGAACACTAGAATCATTTGAAGAACTCTGATCAGTCTTGTCCTTATTTCTTAAAGTGATAAGCAGAGAGTCTGTTTTTCATGGCAGCCCTATTTGTTAAAATTCTAAAGCAGCTAAATAACAAATACTTCATTAATTAGCATTAGAGCGAACAATAGAATGCAGTTAGATCATATAAAACATTTCTGTCCATACTTAGACCTCAGAACACTCTACAATTGTAAGTAAATATCACTAACTTCATCTTACAAATGGGACGACTGAGGTACAGAGAGCTTTGGTGACCTACCTATGGCCAGTCAGTGGCAGAGCTGGGGGATAGAACTCAGATTGCTAATCCTAGGCCCTGTCCATGAACCATGCTGTCTCCCAAATGAAGCAATAGCCATAGGAAAACTGACATTTCATAAATAGCTAATTATGTGCTACTATCCTCTATACACGACCGGTGTGATTTTAAAAAGTGCTCAGTGCTGGTCTAACTGTGCTCCCACTGAAGTCAATGGTAAATTTTTCATTGACTTCAACAGAAGCAGAGTTAGGCCAATGCTGAGTGCTTTTGAAAACCACACTCTATAGGCCCTTGTTTTTTATCAACAGACTTTTAATGGATTTCTTTAATTACATCCTGTAATTACTGTTCACATGTATTTACTTTTTAAAAAAGATAATGCTGAGTATCCTTAGAAACATTTCCCTCCTTATTATCTCTGTATTAATCCAAATCAGTGTCATATATTAGCATTATTAGAGAATAAAATCGTTACTCAGCAACAGTCTCTGTGCAGTTGTTGGCTATACTGTAAGTTTTCTTGATGGAGAAGTGATTATGTGTATAATTCTGTAATTTTGCCCCCTCTTTTTTCTTTTTCCTAACCCAGCGGAAGAATGGCTAGTGGCTAACCCCGAACTGACGGACAAAACAAGGTACACCATCACTGACCTGCCAGCTGGTTCCAGAATTTTCGTGAGAGTAAAAGCTGTGAATGCTGCTGGTCCCAGTGAACCTAGATTGCACCCACAACCTATTCTAGTCAAGGAAGTGATAGGTGAGCTACACCACTGTTTCTCTCTTCTCTCCCCAATACACACACACTTTCAGCGTTCATGCTTCCTCTTTCTTGTGACTAGCACCTGCAGTTGGAAACTGCAGAAACGCTGCCATACAGTCACATGCTGAAACCATGCCAATGCAGTACTGCAAACTCCAAGCATTCAAAAATCATGAGATTGCCTTAGAAATAATACATTTTGGGTTGTTTTTCTTTGCCTTCTGGTTTGTTTGCGTTTTTTTGAAGCCTTAGGCCTCATGTTTTCAAGCTTCTTTCTACAGCCAAGAAGGCTAGAAGTTTGCTTTTTTCTTTTAATGAAAGTTGAGATTCTCATGTACTCACAGGACTCCAGGAGCTGGGGCTTAAAAAATAATAAACAGCACACCAAATCTGATGAGACTCTTGATAAAATTGCAAGAATTGGCAACACTGATGCTGGATAGAACAAGCTGCAGGCACAGTGGTGAAAGTAGGCCACATCTATCACTTCAATTTGCTTTTTCATCACCTCAAAAAGTGGAAAGAACAGTAATGCAGAAAGACATGGTTACATTTACATTCAGTCTCATTCCCTTCTTATGCTGCTGACCAGTGATCACATGGGCAAGATTTGAAATTTGAGAGCTAGTAATAAAGCTGTATTTGACCGTCCGTTCATATACACTTTGTTGTCCACTGTTGGATCTGTACAACTGCCCTGGCACCATGTGAAGTGATTTACCCCCCAATATCTTTGTAGCCAGCTGGGACCAAAGGTAGTTAGTTGTACATTGCCTCTGCAAGTGTCCAATCCAGGGGACTGCCAGGGGCTGGTTTGTCTTAGCATAAATTAGAGCAGTTTAGCATGGGGCCAGTATATCAAGCAGGGATCATGAAAAAGTAGCAGCACTCTGAACATTTGACACACTCCCACGGCCCTTTCCTGTGGTGGGAGACTCCTCAGCTGACCAGATAGTGCAGTTTTAAAGACCTTCTGAACCACTGGAATAGCACAGAAGGGCTTTAGCATGAGCTGTGTCTGGCCCTTCGTCTTTTTGTGTAGTTTGATCATTTTTAACGGTGTCCATCACTACCTACCCATTAGCCTATCAGTGTGCTCAGCACTTTCTAAAAAATAGGGCCCCTTTAAGGTGTCTTAAGTTGGGAACCCAAAAGTGGAGGCATCCAGTTCACATCTCACTTCGGAGAAATGTAGGCCATAGGTTTTAATGTTACTAATGTTGGTGCTCACCAACATTGTTAAATTCAATACCACAGTTAAAAACAAAAACTCGCTTTTTTTTTTTTTTTTTTTTTTTTTTAGAACCTCCAAAGATTCGTCTACCAAGACACTTAAAACAAACCTACATTCGAAGGGTTGGAGAAGCTGTGAATCTTGTTGTTCCTTTCCAGGTAAGAAACAAAGACACAGTTATTAATGCTTATTTTTCTTATATTGTGATTGTTAGAACTGCATGTTATACAACTGTGGTGGGGCATGAAGCTAATTTAAGCAGAATTAAATCCTGGACAGCCAGGACACCTGCCAGATGGCTCTTTCTGTGCCTTCTGAAATCAGATTGTGCTCAGCTGAAGACTGAATTTTGTAACTAGCAAACAGTGCTGATCTGTTGTCTGTTGTTCACAGAATACCCATAATCTCCAATGTAGACCTGCCATTACACACAAGATAATCACTAGCACAGCACAGAGCAGTTGCAATAGGCGGACAATGATAAGATACGGTGCCTAGAGCTGAAATGTGACATTTATTCTCTGTCTTGCTTTGGGGGTGTTGTGAAGTTTCACCAACCCAGCAGAATCTTTGTGCAACAATGCCTCATAGAGCCCCTAGGAAGCACAGCTGTTAAACCAGAACTTCCAAGGATGCAACATGCACTTTCTACTCCAGCTGGTTAGCTCTGCTGGCTGGAGGCAGGGCCATAGCCTGACCTTATCCGACACCCTCTGCAGAGGCTAGCTGTTCCAGTAACACTTGTCTGCAGAGTCCTTGATCTGCTGAGTGCAAGGACCCCTACTGTGTCCAGACCTTATGCTTTCTCCTTCCTTTGTGCACATAGACAGATGCCGGGCACAATATATGCTATAGGAAATGCTACTCCTGGTAAATAAAAGTACTACTGTGTGGTGTATACACTCAGCCAAAATACTCTGAAAGGACTGAGGTTACCATATTTGGACAGCACTCCTGAAATTCTCGTTTCTAGAAGAGCAAACTCCCAGTAGTGACATTGCATGATCAACAAGTTAGTGTCTATTGTTATCACACTGTGATTCTCTTAGGGCATCTGCTTCTGAGAACCACTGAAAACAAAATAATATTGCCCATTAAGTTCAGAAAAAAACAAGTATATGAACACGTGACTGCCTCTGAATTGCCTTGTGTTTAGAGTTATCTGCTTTTTCTTTAAAGAGTTTCCACCATTCTGGTTCAAGAAGACTTTTATTTTGTCTTTGCGACAGCCTAACACCTCTTTCTCCTCCCAGAAGCATACTTCAGTTGTTCCATGGCTTTTTACAGGGAAGACCAAGGCCAAAGGTATCCTGGAAGAAAAATGGCGCTTCCGTAGACAAGAATCAAATTAACATCCGCAACAGTGAAAATGATACCATCATCTTTATCCGAAAGGCAGAGAGGAGCCACTCTGGAAAATACGACCTGAAAGTGAAAGTAGAAAACTTGGTGGACAAAGCTACAATAGATATTCAAGTAGTTGGTATGTTTAAAAAAATAAGAAAATGTATTTTGGCAAAGCAGACTCCAAAAACTTGTTACCAGTGTGCCGGAAAACATGAGATTTCCAGTTACAGCCTCCTCTGTACCATGGTACCTCTCTACTTCAGATCACTTGGCCAGAGATTCTGAGTGAGGTCCTCAGCTAGTATAATTGGGGACCTCTGTACAAAACGTCCGTACCAGCCTGAACATTCCAGTCGCACTCTAGAATCCTACACTACTTCACTGTTTGTAATGGATTTTTATGTTCCATATTTGTCAGAAAAACTGAAGCTTTTTACGTTAAGGTGGCACTCAGTCAGATCTGATACAGCTCTGTTGCAGCAAGAGTTCGTTTCTCACAAACATGACTTGGAAGAGACCATCAGTATTAGAATCATAGAATATCAGGGTTGGAAGGGACCTCAGGAGGTTATCTAGTCCAACCCCCTGCTCAAAGCAGGACCAAGCCCCAGTTTTTGCCCCAGATCCCTAAATGGCCCCCTCAAGGATTGAACTCACAACCCTGGGTTTAGCAGGCCAATGCTCAAACCACTGAGCTATCCCTCCCCCCAAAAAAGCCTTATGATGGAAAAAAGAGACACACCTGGGAAATCTCTTACACTATCTATCTATATCTTATAGGTGAAGCTGGTAGCACAGTCTATACTTAAGCGTGCCTGAGACTTCCCATTATAAGATCAAGTTTTCATTTGCTTATATCTTTGCAAAAATAGTAGGTGACTGTGTAACTGAAAACTGTATCATAACACATGTGCACAGTGGAATCAAATTAAAGGTTGCACAGGCAACTTGAATTCTGGCATTTCCTAAATTTTGAGTGCTTGACTTTGCAGTCTTCTTTTAGCATTGTTTTGTATGTGTAAGATATATATCTACAGCTATCTAGATATAGATAGAGATAGAGATATATCATATCTGAGAGAGAGAGAGAAACAGAGAGCAGGCATAATGGAAAGATGACCGTGCCATATCATCATTACAGATCGCCCTGGCCCACCACATGTTGTAAAGATTGAGGATGTTTGGGGAGAGAATGTTGCTTTAGTCTGGCAGCCACCAAAGGATGATGGTAACGCTGCCATTACTGGGTACACGATTCAAAAAGCGGACAAGAAGAGCATGGTAAGTTATAAAATATGTTTGACTCAGTTTAAATCCAACAGTCACCACGTTCTTTCTTTTAAATATAAAAAGCCCTATTTACATGGACAAATGTCGATGATTGAGGCATTGGATCATTACAGAACCACACCACTACTCAGAAAATCTCGAAAGTTCATCAGAAAATCCCAGCGTGCACAGTACTCAAAGTTTATAAATGAGAACATGTGTATTTACAAATCTGTGTTCAGATTAGAGATAAGAAAAGGAGTATTTGTGGCACCTTAGAGACTAACAAATTTATTTGAGCATAAGCTTCCGTGAGCTACAGCAGCTTATGCTCAAATAAATGTGTTAGTCTCTAAGGTTCCACAAGTACTCCTTTTCTTTTTGAGAATACAGACTAACACGGCTGCTACTCTGAAACCTGTCATTATGCAAAGCGCAGATTAGAGATGGTGCAAGTGAGGGGGACGGGTGGGAGTAGCTCGGAATCTCATTTGTCTAAACCCCTCAGGGTTTGCGGGGAGCTCAGAGAAATAATTCTGTTTTGTTCCCTCTGGAAATAGAGAATCAAAATCCCAAATGCTCATTTTGGAGGCAATGTGGCCCCGCAGATAGTCCACTAGATGGTTAGGAGATCTGAGTTCTATTCCCAGCTGTCACTGGCCTGCTTGGTGACCTGGGGCAAATCCCTTCACTTCTCTGTACTACACTTCACAAATTAGGTAAGTATCATTAACCCTATTTTACAGATTGGGATACTGATACTTACCCAATATGTAAAGTGCTTTAAGATTTACAGATGAAAAGTGCTATATGAGAGCTAATTATTGTTGTTATATCACAACCAAGCCCCTGTTTTATAGCTCTGTAAAAGACAGTGGTTGGATTTCTACATTTAATAGATACTGCAAGTTTGGACATTGTGTATCTAAGAGATATGAACCAGTTTGCATTAGAAGAATACTAATATCCTGACCTGCTGTGTGACCTTTTACCAGGCAGTTCACCTCCCTGTGACTTTATTCCCCCTCCCACGCTTCATCTTTCTTTAGATCATAAGCTGTTCAGGCCAGGACCTGTCTCTGATTATATCCATACACTGTGCCCAGCACAATGGGGGCCCAACTCAGTTCCGACTTCTAGGTGCTACTGTAATACAAAATAAAATAATAACTAGTGTCCAAAGTATGCTCTTTGCTCATAGGGCAGTGATTCCATGTTATCTCCACGCTGACTGTGACAAGAATTTTCCTGTAATAGTACCAAGTGGGATTTTAAATAATGATTGTTTCCAAAGGTATATTTTCTTAAAACAGTTGCCTCTGAAGAAAGGGAGTCCCAAGTTCTTTCAAGTGGATGATCCTTTCTGAGCGCTATGAGCTATATTACTGGGAAGTCTAAAATAATGTGGCTCTGCAGGTTTAGTACATATCAGTACAAACTCTGGCACAAGATACTTACACAAATATATACTGTGAGAAAGGAAGACAACTGGAAGGGGTGGCATAAATAAAAGAGAGAGCATTTTCATGGTCATATTCTGCTTTACGTGAATAATATTTTTAGCATTAGACTTGCTGATCTCACTAGGTGGATATTGTGTACCAAGATCAAATTTAAATTTGATATTTAAAGAGATGCCTTTCATCTAAACATGGGTCTCTTGCGAGCTATGCAGATAGATGCCTGAAGCAGTATGCACTGGAGTATATAATACTGCCCAAGAGATGAGTGTTGTGCCAGAAATCACAGGAATTCAGAGCTGATGAAATCACATCCACAGGACTTTGTTACAGAAAAAACAACAACTCACATGCCATACATTGAATGCTTATTTCTGTCCTGTAACTTTGTCCCAGGAACTGCCTCAAAAACTAATTTAACAAACAGGGTTTTTTAGCTGCTTGTTGCACTGTGTCAGTGTCCCTTATTTACACATGATTTCTCAAATTTAAATCAAGAATGAATTGGAAGTCATATTTTTATCAAATAAATTACCTCGTGGCTACTGCCATGGGAGACCTGGCCTCTTCCAGTCGCATGAGTCTGGCTGGGTGAGCTTTACACACTGCTCTCCTTAGACCGTACTGTTGCTACTGCTAAAGAAAAGGACCTCTAAGATCCAGTCACTGTGCTGATCGAGTGTCTGTAGTTTGGGCAGTATGCACTGCTCCTCCTACCCTATCAACTCTTCTTAAATCATGGGAAATCACCAGAATGGAATCATACTTCCCATAATCATATTGTTCATTTAGCCTAGTGCCAGAGGAGGCAGATTTGTACTGGGACGTACTGGGCTCTTGGAGGTTGACACACTGGAACTTCTAGTTGTTAGTTTTGTTGTTGTTTTGCAGTCACTTGCTTTCTTATTTGCAGCAATACTTTCTCTGTGAGCAATATGAAATCTGAGTGGCAGAGCCTGCCTTTCTTCTCTTGCACAATAGGACCTTTGTAATAGTGCATTTCCTATAATTATCCCGCCTGACTAACCATCAGCATGTGACAATTTAATAGGGTTCACTTTCCATTCACCCTTCATAGCACAGTGGTGAATTGCTTGTGACTCTTCCGTCATCACCCAGTTATTCTGTAGTGATTAGCTTAGAATTCATTGCCATTAACTCAGTTATTGTGTTATGCCTTACTGGTTATATAAATTCCTTAAAATTTGTTCTCATGCTTTCACATGCACCGTGGCTATTCTAAACCCTAGCTGTTGATAAATGAAGTGTGTTGCAGGCAAACTCAGTCTGTGTTTGTGTCTTGCAGGAATGGTTCACTGTAATTGAGCACTACCACCGAACCAGTGCCACCATTACTGAACTCATCATAGGAAATGAGTACTACTTCCGGATCTTCGCTGAAAACATGTGTGGCCTCAGTGAGGACGCGACAATGACCACAGAGAGTGCTGTGATCGCAAAGGATGGTTAGCTGTCCATTATGTTCTGAAGGGGGAAGGGTGGGTTTCAGAGTGGGGAAGAGAATAAGAGACAAAAAGATTTGAGTCTCCACTGTTAGTACCTGGTGTAGCCACTTACACCAGTGCAAAGTGAGTGTAAATTGCTGCCATTCCAGTTTGGTAGTGTGTGGCATTCACTGCGCGCAACTACAAATTATGGGACAAGCAACAAACCAGGGGAGGATGACGCTTGATTTTAAAGGGTAACATCAGTTCCCCTATCAATTCTGAATTATGTATCTGAGCTTTCAAACAGTTTAAAGTAGAAACAAAGGCGTTGTTGTAACCTGTACATTAACTGTTGTAAAGTAGAATGGCAGTGAGCATGACCTGAGTTCAGGAATGCTCAGTCTCTCCCATACAGTATGTACAGTGAAGGCAGTTGGCTTAAGTTTAGAGAGATGAGTGACAACAGTCGCTTGCTGTATGAGCCAGTGCTAATGGCATTCCTGCTGGCAACGCAGAACTTTATTCTCTCACTCGAAAGAAAAGCATCTCCATTCTGCCCATCAAAAATGGGGACTGCCTCAGAAAACTAAAAACAGTGAGTTCACAAAGCTGGCATTTCTCCGTGAGATCGCTCAGAGCTGAAATAGTTTTCTATTTAAAAGTGGGGTGGTGGTGGTCAGAAGAGGGGGCTGTAGAAATTGTTTCTTGTCACTGAAAATTCACCCCGTGCTGAGGGCTAGCACAAGGCCGATGCACCTGTGAACACCTGTTGGAGAGCCTAAGTAAGGTGTAAGTGGTGCGTAGCCCTTGGTGCTGGCCCTTGGTACTGGGTGAATTTCACCCCGTATGTCCATTCTATGCATCAGCGTAATTTACAGAGAAAAATAATTTATTTACTACTGTCAGCACCACAAGGGCAGAGACATTATCAGTGAGAAAGCCAGCTCAACTAGATTTTGTTTGATACAGAATCAGCACATTTTCTGCTGTCTTTATTGGTGGTGCTTGTGCAGTATAAAGCAGAAGAACATCTGGCTTTTCAGAGACTGGGCCAGCCCAAGTTTACTGTACTGGCAGTTAGGAAATATTAGTTGTAGATGGAACAAATTAGGAAAAGAAATCAATGACAAGAATAAATATGGAACATTAAGTGACATTTTACAGTCACTGCTTTGATCATTCTTACCAGCCCGCTAATCAGTATTCATATCATTGTACAAAGTGTGTGTGTGTAATTGCAGGCGTGCACACAGAGTATATACATTATACTTAATATACCATGTATTTATACAACAAGGGAAGATTTTAAATCCTCTGTACAGTATGATCAGAGACTACAGCAGAGGTGGGTAAACTACGGCCCGTGGGCCACATCCAGCCTGCGGGACCGTTCTGCCTTGCCTTTAAGCTCCTGGCCGGGGAGGCTAGCCCCCAGCCCCTCTCCTGTTGTCCCCCCTCTCCCGCATCCTCAGTGTGCCGTTCCACCAGCGCTCTGGCCCGCCGCTCCAGCCGGGCTGCACGGGCAGCGTGGCTGGCTGCGGCAGGGCCGCGAGCTCCTGTTGCTCTAGGCAGCATGGTAAGGGGGCAGGGAATGGAGGGGGGGTTGGATAAGGGGCAGGGGGGTCCCGGGGGGCAGTCAGGGGACAGGGAGCAGGGGGAGGTTGGATGGGGCAGAGGTTCTGGGGCAGGGCAGTCAGGGGACAGGGAGCAGGGGGTAGTTGGATAGGCATGGGAATTCCGGGGGGGCTGTCAGGGGCCTGGGATGTGGATGGGGTCGGGACAGTCAGGGGACAGGGAGCAGGGGGCATTGGATAGGGGGTGGGGTCCTGGGGGGTGTGGTTAGGGGCGGGGAGGGTCCCAGGAGGGGATGGTCAGGGGACAAGGAGCAGGGGGGGTTGGATGGGTCGGGAGTTCTGAGGGGGGTAGTCAGGGGGTGGGAAGTGGGAGGGGGCAGATGGGGGTGGAGGCCAGGCTGTTTGGGGAGGCACAGCCTTTCCTACCCGGCCCTCCATACAGTTTCGCAACCCCGATGTGGCCCTCGGGCCAAAAAGTTTGCCCACCCCTGGACTACAGTAACTTTCCAGGCTCAAATCTGCTCACTGCTGCTAGTGAGAATGAGTGCAATAAATGGAGTTACATTGGTATATAAACCAGTGCAAACTAGAGCAGACTCACTCTTCACAGTTGAATACTGTTGAAAACAGTATGAAATGCTTAACTTTGTTCTAACAGCTCTGAACGTCTTGTATTTATTTCACAGGTAAAATCTACAAAAATCCAATTTATGAAGACTTTAATTTCACCGAAGCACCAATGTTTACTCAACCTTTAATTAACACATATGCTGTAGCTGGTTACAATGCTACTTTGAACTGCAGTGTTCGAGGAAATCCAAAGGTATGGCATACCACTTAATAACATCAGTGAAGGGAAAGGAGAGTTTAATCAGACACTGATATTTTCTAGTACTGTTCCTGTTCTTATAATTCACACACATGCTCTAAGGAGAATCAGTGAGCTAAAGAATAGAGCAAGAGTCAGGATTCCTAAGTACTCTTCTCCGTTCTGCCATTGATTTGTTGTACCGCAATGGACGAATCACATCTCCTTCTGTCTCAGTTTAGCCCTCTACAACATGAGTATTATGAGATTTACTAAATCCACAGATTATCCTAATGAAAATGTGGATTTTTCCAAACTGATCAGGCAAATGTAGGGTTGCTACTTCAGTAACTCACAAGAGCTGCATGGTCAATACATCAATAAGGATTTTGGTTTAAAACAAAATATTCTTTATAATTATAAATATTCATATTTATATTATAGTACCACCCAAAGGCCCAGTCACGATCTGGGTCACATTGTGCTAGGCACTGTACAAACACATGGTCCTTACCCAACTGAGTTTATCTCTCTCTTTGACGAATTTTTCCAGAGTAGAAAATTGAACTGACCCTGTAAAATCAGAATTCAGAATTTTTATTTAAAAGCGTTCTCTGATCCACCATTCACTTCCAAGGTTTTTGATTAAGTTCTACGCATTGGTTACTAGTAAAAAAAAACCAGCTTTATTGACCAACCTAGAATATTTAGATCTTGAAAATTATTAGTCGTTTAATATTATATGGTACACCCTTTGTAATGTAACTGATCTACATTTTTGCCCACCCAAAAATATTACCTTGATTGAATTCAGCTAAATTATAAGGGCCACAGGGAGCTGTGCTTAAAAAAAACAATGGCATGATATAGCCCAAATTTATTTTTATGGAGGGACTACAACTTCCCTTTTGTCAATATTTTTTTCATTGTATACCAGTAATATATCATTCAAGTTTAATACAAGGTCACAGAAAGAGATTAACATTTAATTCCCTATATTTGTGTGCACTTTTTACCACAGCCCAAAATAAGCTGGATGAAAAACAAAGTGACTATATTAAATGACCCAAGATACAGAATGTTTGGTAACCAAGGTGTCTGTACCTTGGAGATCCGCAAACCCAGCCCTTATGACGGAGGCACTTACATCTGCAAAGCAGTCAATGAGCTTGGAGAGGCAGCGGTTGAATGCAAACTGGAAGTGAAAGGTAAGGTTTCTAAGATCAGAGCTAATCCACTCTTTGTTTAGATACAGTATATATTAGAGTCAAGAGTGCAGTAAGCAAATGCCAGGGGGGTACATCCTACCACCATTTTTATTCAAATATCCATTGACTTCAAGGGTTGTTTCGTGAGTGGACATGACCCTTAGGGACCAGAAGGTGGACTGCTTATGTGACAAACTTTAGCGCGACTCTCAGATGTACAGCACATGCCACAAGCATTAGGCAAGGAACAGTTCTGGATGGGAGGAGAATCCGTAAAGGATGCCAAAAGGAGTCAAACTAAACACGGCAATAAAGTTTGTCAGCCTTAAACAAACGAAAATAAAAGGAGGTGGAAGAGGAGGTTGGAGCAGAACTGGGTAGAACTGGGGGGCTGGATCAGAGCTGTTGAAGGTGGGAGAAGGGGCTTGGAGTGGAGCTCAGAGGGTGTGGATCACAGATGGGAGGATGGGGGTTACAGGGGGTTGGAGCAGAGCTGGGGGAGGGCTTGTACAGGCCTGAAATGGGGCTGGAGTGGGATCAGGAAAAGAGGAGGCAGGAGAGGAACTAAAAGAGCCTGCGGGGGTGACTGCATAGGGATTGGGGGAGCTGGGGACTGAACTGAAGGACTCTGGAGGATGGTTGAGGAAGAGCTGGGCTGGGGCCTGATCAGAAATGGAGCAGGGTGCGCGGGCCGGGGGGGGAACTGTGGCAGGTACTCAGGACATGTAGCGGGCCTCGAGGGAGCTGGAGGGAATCTTTCAGGAGCTGGGGGGTGGGATGGCTCGACTGGGGCTGCGGGGGACCTAGGGGTCTAGAGGGACAGGAGGGCTGGAAAGGAGGTAGGGGATGGGGGCTGGATTGGGTCTGTGGGGGACCTGGAGAAGGGCAGATTTCAAAATCAGAAAAGGGCTCCCTAACCTATTCTTGCCCCAGGGTACTCTGAGGCTTTGTTGCACCACTGATCTAGATAGTTCTTCCACTGTCCAGTGCAGGGTTATTCCCTACAGTATATTTTCCTAGTGTTTTGCCCAATGTACTTTTAAATGCGTCACGTAATGGCACGTCCACTAGTTCCCTAAGGAGAATCTTTCACTGGTTTATAGATCTTATTATTGTATTTGTTTTTAGGAAAAATACATATAGAGAATCATACTGATTTTGCAAACAGATATGAAGGGGAAAAAGTTGGTCAGATTTCTGCAACCTTGAGAATATCCCTTTAAATCCATTAAATGAATATATTTTATGAATTCAAGATGTTTTAGTATTGACTGCAGGTATTGTGAATGGTCCTAAGGCCCAGTCCAACACTGAAGTCAATGGGATTTGGATCAGACATGCAGTAAATGGTCTAAAAAGCATATTTTCATAGGATTACCAGTTCATAAAAGACTTACTCTGTAGCCATTATTTTGTATGCAGTGAAAGCCAATATATTTAACTTTTCTATATTGTTTGCTTTCTGTTTCTTTTGGATTATGATTAGCATTGTCTCTCATTTCTGATATATCTTGTCACACAGCTCAAATATGGTAGCAAGGAAGTAATGACATAACTGGTATGTTCATAAAGTGGTGTGTTCATCTAATGAGAGTGGTACTAAGCCACATTTCTTGACTGTCCTGATACCTTTTTACTATATTCTGGCAGGTGAAAGTGATGTCCTCCATTCTAGATGTATACAGTCTGTTTCTTAATACCAAGCAAGGCTCCCTGTTTCGCAGCACAGCAGAAGATTATACGGCCTAACAAAGACAGCCATTGATCACTAAAATCTAGAGGCCAAGTTAGACTAATCTTTCATTATAACTCATAAGCCCCCAAGCCCTAAATACCTTACCAGTAGTTACCTTCAACTTTTGAATCTTTAATATTCTGCTCACAATAAAATGGTCAAAATAACACAATTCTATGATCACAGTAAGATCTCTCTGTCTCTCTGTGTGTCCAATGACTTAACAGGGCGCTTTTCCCCTACAGAATAGCTTTTAATTAAATTAAAATAGATCATATCAGACATGTTCAAACAGAAGAAACAATGCTGGTTAATATTTGTCAAATTTAGGAGTCTTAAGCATCCGTAGATGTTACTGTTGCCAAAGACTGTGTAGCATTCTTCAGTAAACCCAACAACAGTGTTGATAATAACTGTACAAGGGAAAAGATCCAGTATGGTGCTTTTGTTGAGTGTGAAACCCTATACTCTGGAATTCTTTGCTACTGGACATCAGGATGAATTATAGTCTTGCCACTTTTAGTATATGATGCAAGACCCACCTCTTTATTCAGGCTTTCCCTGGTATCTAAGCCACAGGTTACTTTGCAACATTGACCTGAAAATTGTTGACGAAGAATTGGTCCTGCCCTGAACAGTGGTTTATTGAGGAATGAATGAGAGATTTTGCCATTCTGATCAATATTGATGTGAATCTCGTTTCTTTACATTTGGCATTTACAAATTGATGTTTGAAGTGTAAAAAGGCTTAGATCATTTTTCAGTGGGTCTGTTATGCTCAGTAATGTAGTTAGGTAGAACTTTAATGTCTATGATGCAAAAAGTAATTACCAGCTACATTTGAGATGACCTCTTTGAGCCTTTCCCTGATGGGAATTTGATCTGACACCACTCACCTCTTACTACTTTTTTAAAAAATGAATTTATAAGACTCTAGTTCGGTGCGCTGGATATTGCACAAAAAATTGCAAACAATCCAAAATACTGCCACTGATGGCCATGCCTACCCCCATCCATGACTGACTACTTCAACAGCTTGTTATATCAAAGGGAAAAAATTCTTCACAACTCAGCTCCTAACATTGCCCATGCCCCAGCCCCTCAGTTAGATCTCTTCATCCCCCAATCATCCATCCCAAGGAGAATCCTCAGTAAACAAGCAAGTCTTGCAGCATGTCCTGAAGGTCACACTATCAAGTTTTCAGCAGACCAACTCAGGAAGCAAGTTCCAAAGCCAAAGAATCATTCAGCAAGAATGTCAAACTAGCAGCCCTGTCCTATTCATACTGCCAGGGGACAGCTAGCTCAAGTGCCTCAAATGACCTCAGTTGCTATGGTATCACATCCTAGATTAGCAAACAATCATGCATGTGCTGTGATGGGAAGAAGGGTGTGAAACTCACTCCCCATAGTGGTGCCTCAGTCCATCCTTCCCCACTTTTAAACAAAACCTTCCACCCCCCGCCCCTGCCTTTGCCCTCAAGAGCTTTAAAGCATGATCATTGTTGGATCCTTTTTTCCATGCATCCTTTTTTTCTTAAAGAAATCAATATTTACTTTAAAAAAGTAAAATATTTAAAATATTTACTTTAAAAAAGTAAAGTGAATGATCTTGACAGACCCTAGAGACTATGCAAAAGCTGAAAGTCTTAATGTTCAAAGCACGTATCCATTTTCTGCATCAGATCTGGAAAGAGTCCTAGAAATAGTGTGTTTTGTCAGTGTCCCATCCTGGGCTGTAGGTTCTCACTCTCTTTTTGTTAATCCATGTCACACCTCTCTTGTTGATTGACTGGTTTTTAAATGGTTTTAAATGGTTATGGTTTTTAAATCCAAACTCATATTAACCGTTGGGCAGTCCAGCGCACCCCCCCTCCCCAACTCATGAGGCATGCAAATCCTTTTCCCCTTCCTAATCCCCAATTAGGGACCACGAATCATCTCTCTTGTTTATATTCCTTCCTTTCAAGTAGCATATTTCGCCATTAATTTCATCACCTTTCAAAAGAAGCATGTTGTTAGACTCAAATACAGTACATCTGTTGTGAGGTTTCAGTCTGCTGCTATTAAAGTCAGGGAGAGTTTAACCACGGCATTCAATAGGAGTAGGATCAAGCCCATAATCAGCAATTGTACTGAACATAAGAACGGCCAGACTGGGTCAGACCAGTGGCCCATCTAGTCCAGTATCCTCTCTTCCAACCATGGCCAGGGCTGGATACTTCAGAGGGAATGAACAGGACAGTGCTATATTTTCAGTGATCCATCCCTTGTTGTCCAGTCCCAGCTTCTGGCATCTGTGCATTAATAAACAGTCCGGGTTTGCTATGTGAAAGAGAGACAAACGCAGTGGGTATCACACATAGCCAGATTGTAAAAACGTAACTTTACCAGTGTTCCCCCATCCATCCGCTTATATGCTGGTTGTGCACTCTGTTAACCTTCCCAGCCCGTCTGCTACCTCAGCAAGAGCGATCAGATGCTTGAGCAGCACAACCACACAAAGAAAAGTGATCTCTGGAGGAAAGGCATTCTGAGTCAATGGAAACAGATCTTTGGGTGTATATTTTTTTAAAATGTAACTTCTGCTTTACTCCAGGAAGTAAAACATTAGGGCCTGAGTCTACAGTCATTTTTCAGGCAAAACATTATTGATTTCAAAGTGAATTTTTCCTGGACAAGGACTGCAGGGTCAAAGTTATAATTTAAGGGATGTTACATGATTGGTGAGTTTAACAGCTACAGTAGTGTCACTACTTTTTTTTCTGGATAGCACACCATGTTAGACAGATATACACTATACAAGAATATATGTTGCACTAACTCTCAGTTTTCTAAATAGTCCAGAATTTCTTTCATCTGTTTCTGAGCTGTTAGTAATCTCTGTTTTAACACGTAGACCTATTCCTAGGAATGTCACAAAAATATCATGGATACAGTGTACTACTCATATTTTATATGGTATCTAAATAAATGAAAAGTTATGGTAATAGCACGGTATACCAGTAGTGCATTACAATTTTATTCTTTTATCACTTTGCATATATCATCTTAGGCTTCAAATCTAGACTATCAGGAGTTACAAATTTTACCTCATTTCTTTAAACATTTTATTGACTATAATAGACAAATAGAATAACAAGTATTTCATTTTACCATCAGTGAAATGTTTTCTGTTCATAAATGTTATTTATTTCTGATAAACCACAGCATTTGCTTAATCTTTTTCAGGTCTATTAGATGTACTTAAAATGGCAAACAGTTGAGCTATTTACTACAATAGCATGACAAGTTTATTTGTCTACAAGGGTGCTGAAAAAGTTCATGCTGCACTTTGTAAAAGATCTTAGTTAAGAAAAAAAGTTCTATCTGAACTATGTTTTGGAAGATGACAAACTATATAAACACAGAATTCCATTAAAACTATTATCGTATTTTTCACACATCCTCTCCCCCAAAGAAAATTTTTAAAACATTTTTTACAGTTCCTTGGGCTAGATTCCTAATTGTGGCTGGTTTGTCATAAGAATTCATAGTCATTGTCTTGTTTTGTTTTCAGTAGATAGAACCTGTTCCAAAACCCATTGAAATCAATAGAAAGACTCCCTTTGACTTCAGTTGACTTTGGATCAGGCCCTCAGAGAATTCATCATGAATAGGGCCCTACCAAATCCAGGGTCCATTTTGTTCAATTTCACAGTCATAGGCTTTTTAAAAATGTAAATTTCATTATTTCAGCTATTTAGATCTGAAATTTCACGGTGTTGTAATTTTAGGGGTCCTGCCCCATAAAGGAGTTGTGAGGGGGGTTGGTAACTAGTGGGAGGGACGAAAAGGAGGCACCAGCTAAAGGGAGGCACGTGACACCACCCCCAACGTGACCCCCTCACATGACTCCTCCCTGCCCCGCTCCCCACATGACCCCCACCATGTGACTCGTCCCTGCCTCCAGCCTAGGGACCCTGCGCTCTCCCCGTCCCCTCCCCATCCCACGTTATCTGGCCGGGGGGAGGGCTCTGCTCCAGTCCCCCTGGCATGTGTGGAGCCACTAATGCACTGTCCCAGGCAGCCTCTGGCCACGCTGCCTGCTGGAGGCTGCTTGAGAGAGTGCAACTGCTGCGAGCTGCACCAGGCAGCGTGGCCAGAAGAGGAGAGGCTCTGGCCCTGCCTTTTCCCTTCCGGCTCTGGCCCTGCCCCTTCATCTCCCTACCTGGTGGTCTTGCCCCCCTCAGTGGTTTGGGGAGGGTCATGTGACCCTTCACCCCCTCCCCCACAGGTCACCTGCTGGCAACAGCCTGCCTTCAGAGCTGAGCAGCTGGAGAGTGGGGGCTGCTGGCCGGGAGCCCAGCTCTGAAGGCAGAGAGAGCCACCGCCAGCAGCAGCACAGAAGTAAGGATAGCCTGGTGTGGTATTGCCACCCTTACTTTTGTGCTCCTGCCTGCAGAGCTGGGCCCAGTCAGCAGCTGCCCAGCTCTGAAGGCAGCAGCGCAGCAGTAAGGGTGGCAATACTGCAACCCCCCGCAAAATAACCTTGTGACCCCCCCTGCAACTCCCTTTTGGGTCAGGACTCCCAATTTGACAAGTGCTGGTCTCCCCTGTGAAATCTATATAGTATAATGTAAAAGCACACAAAAGGCCAGATTTCACACGGGGAGACCGGATTTCATGGTCCGCGACACGTTTTTATAATCATAATCCTGTTGTCATGAAATAATTGACTACTTTGGAGAGAGTGATCAGCCTTAAGAGTGAAGCCAAGGTTGCTTATCACTTCAATAACACGATGATAGTAATGGATTCTGAGAAAAGTTGCAATTGGTATTAATCATATTAAAAAAAATAAGTTGTTAAATAAATTAATTGGGAACAATTTCAAACGAGAATAAATACCAGTACGAATATTCCAATTCTGCAGTGTTGTATCATGGAATAATTACCCCAGGAGAACCATTCTTCTTGGCGGGGAAGAAACAGGTTTATAAAAAGCATATTCCACTGGACATTACCTTCCATTCCATTCCTCTCTTTTTACATCAAAATGTATTTGCATGTAAAGTGTGTATTCCTTAGTTGCTTTTAGATTGTACTAGCTAGTGTCTCATGACATACATTGGCTATGTCACATGAGCAAAGAAGGCCAAATTAATCAAGAATGTGGAGCTAACATCAGAGTTATGCAAAGTCGAGGCAAGAATTAAAACTTTCTCATTAGACATAAAACCATGCATATATGTGTAAAATAAATAAATAAATAAAACCTTAAATGTATGCAACTCCCTTTGTCAAGGTGACTCAATTCCTCTCAAGAGGTGATCTGCATCTCAGAGGATCAGGTTTAGGTTAGTTTGATATAACCTGTAGACTTATTGAAAGAACAGAGGTATCACCATGTTATCCATTTTATTTTAAAATGTATTCCTTATTGTAAACTAGATTTCTATTCTGAATTGGTAATTAGAACTTCAATACAAGCTGACACTTGGCATGCAAAGTCTAAGGGGGAAATACTAACTCTGTTGAAGTCAATGGGACCTTTCCATTGATGTCAATAGGTATGTCTACATGCAATTAAACACCTACAGCTGGCCCCTGCAGTTGACTCGGGCTTGCGGGGCTTGGGCTAAGGGTCTGTTTAATTGCCATGTAGACTCCCAGGCTCGAGCTGCAGTTCGAGCTCTGGGACCCTTCTACCTCACAGGGTCCTACAGCCCAGACTCCAGTCCAAGTCCGAATGTCTACACCGCAATTGAACAGTCCTGCAACCCCAAGTCAGCTGGCACAGGCCAGCTGCAGTTGTTTAATTTCAGTGTAGACATACCCACGCAGTGGGGCCAGGATTTCACCCTTAGAACCAAATAAATTATCTATGAGCATAACCCTGTTGACTTTAAATTCAGCTTCAGCTGAGTTACACCAGCAGAGAATTTACCCCTTTAAATAGAAATGACGTTTTTAACATTACCAAAATTCAAAAATATAAACATGGCCATTTTTAAATTGCAGAAATGCCCAAACACTGATATTTCCAGTACTGGAGGCTTTCAGATGCACAAGTTAAAAACTTACTCTTGTGACGCAATTAAGCTAGAATGTACTGCAACCGTTTTAGATATTTTTGAATACTTCTTTTTTTAAATGGCTGCTACAGTTTAGTGCCCAGACATAGCACTACATACGTAAAATACTTTATTAAAACTAATGGTTCCTATAGAGTAAATGGCATGCCTTAACTAATGTAAATATGTATTTGTGTAAAGGTACATAATAAGGCACTGGTGTGTAACTAGTCAATACTTGATAATTTTGCCTTTTAGAGTTTCAACATATGTATATATATAATGCTATGTGTGTGGGTTTTTTCCTGTGTTGAAAAACACAAATATATATATATGTTTTAGCTTCTTCTGAAGCTAAGTTTGGAAACTTTTATTCTAAAAGTCAATTGCACAATTTGACTGGCTCCACTATGTACCCTAGACTAATTACAGAAGCCAGTCATATTTGTTTGTGCATATTAATATCACACATTAATTATAATTTTGAAGTGGTACTGGATCCCTGCCATTTACTTTCCATGTGCTTCTATTTCTTACATATTTTACATGACTAAGGATTAAAACATCATCTTGTCATCATTATGAACATAATTTCACCCAACAAGGTCTCTACTTTGGTGTTAGCAATTAAGTGCTTACTTCTCTTTCTCTCTCTCCCTTAGTTGCACAGTAAGGATTTTTGAATGTATATTGCCATCTAAGGTAAGCTTTCATATGATTCTTGCATATGAAGCTTATGTCTGTTTTCACGTCATACAAAGCCTGCCAAGTATGGCATGATTTTCATTATGTCATTTAATGAAAATGTTTTAAAATCAATAATTTAATCATTTGAATTTATATTACACTATCCTTAAACTAACAATTAACTCTTAATCTTTCCAATAATTGCTTGTTATAGTAACTCCCTTTAGTGGTACATCCACTTACTTTCTGCTAGTGAAAATGCTTCAACTGAATTTAACAGAGCATGAGTTAGGTTAATTACTTACCATAGAGAAAATACAAGTAACATAAGAGCATTTTTCATCTCCAGTCAATTATTTGCATCTAAGGATAGACTTCTAAATAAATGAGATCATTTTTACATCACTTAATTTTATTTAAAAATGAATGATTCTTATGAAAATTTGCATTACACAAGTTTTAAAGAATGCTATAAAGCATGCCATTTTTTGTCTGAAATAAATATTTACCTAAGACTCGGAAAGCACAACTCCGAAAGAGTGATAAGGTTAAATGATGTAGCTCACTTACTTAGAGTTACAATTAAATAATGTCTCTTTAGTAGGAGAATGTTGTTAATGGATATATTGGCTTGTTCTAAATTGTGTAAGTAGAATAAAATTATATCCATATTGGATCAGTCCGTTTAATCTAGCTGAAATATACAGTTTGCTCGGGTAAAGAGAATGATGTGTTTATCTTGAAAATGTACTTTTGCTTTAAAACTTTTGGTGTACTACAGAAATGCCTCAGAAGGTAAGTGTTATTAGGGGTTGGTTGTGTTTGCACCTTGCAGAAGTGAACATCCATGCAGACTTATAAAAGGTACAGTAGTAATGCAGTTTCCTTATCACACATACCAACCTTCCCTATCGAGGAGGGGTGATCTTTAATATTTTTAGCAAAATATTTGCCATTTTCCCACTGTCCCTCTCTGCCGGTTCATGGGGTACCCAAGACTGAGATACACCTTTTTACCCCCTGCCTCTAATGAGAGGTAGCCTTGTCTCTTGTGGTTCAGTGTTAGCTCTCTAACATCACCAGCCTGTTAGCCACTCAGGCACTCTCCTCTGGGCTAATCCAGTGCTGTCATCATTAGGTGCACCCTCGTCCCCAAGTCCCTTTGAATCATTCTCCTGTGATATCCAGCTCCTGACACTGGCTACTCACAGAAATCCCAGGTCCTCTGCTCTTAGAGGAGCAGCGTACCCCAGTTGGCTAGTTTTACCTTAAACCACTGCTCCTGTAAAATCACGCAGTATGTGTGAGCACTTACAATAAAACAAGATTTGGTTTATTTAAAAAAGGAGAGTTAACTAAAAACAAGAGAGAGTGGTGGTACAATACAAAACAAAATCATAAAATGCAAAGATGGGTCTAAAACAGACCTGGTATTGTCCTGCACACAGTGAAAAAAGTAAAATTTTCTCATGTTTCTAAATATATTAAAATCTATTTTAAAGGTCTCAGGCCGACCTGTGCCCTCCATCGCACCAGACTAAATTTAGATTAACTTCTGAATAACTCCATTGTCTTCATGATAGCCCCAGGTTTACAGTGTGCCAGTGTAACTAAAAACAGGTTTGGCCCTATCTCTTTACCCATATGGTGCCAGATCCAAAGCAATATGCTTTCCAAACCCTGGAAGCCCTGAGAGGCTGTGGCTGTTGACTGTGCTGTAGGATGCTTATTTAGTAGACACCACGGCCTGTCAAAGTTCCAAAGCAAGCCCAACTCCCCAGAGACAAGAAACAGAGCTTTCCAGAGGATTGGAAGGGACAAAGCAACACACAGCATGGTGAGACCCTCCCAGCTCTTATTGGGACCTGTCATCTTTGTCCAGCTTGTCCTCGTCCGTCCCTCCACGAATGCAAGTCAATGCCACACCATTCTATTTTGTTGCAAGCACGTTCTTTCCATTTCTGGCCAAAGAGTTTTGTCATGGGATCGGCCCAGCGTGTTTTCGGTCTGCCAGCGGTTGCTTGTGGTCTCTGGTGATCCAGTGACTGATGAGGATTGTCCACCTATTGTCTTGCCTGCAGACTACATGACCCGCCCATCTTTGCTTTGCATCATACATCGCTTGCACTACATCGGTCACCTCTGTACGCCTTCTGATCTCCTTATTTGGTATGTGATCATGGAGTGATATCTCACACATTCGCCTTTCCATTGCTCTCTGGGTGACAGCGAATTTTTCTTCCTCTGCTTTCGTCGTTGACCAGCTTTCCACTCCGTATATCATTGCTGGCAGAACAGTGGAGTTAAACAGTTCTTTCCTTTTCTTCATGGGCAGTTCATCGTCCATTAGACATGTCTTTATTTTGTTGAAACTTGGCCACCCTGCCTTTTGCCTCCTACTGCATTCCCCTTCGAATGAGTTGTCTCTGCTCAGCTGCTGACCCAGGTAAATATATTTGTCAACCTCCTCGATTTCTTTCCCATTTACAGTGACGATTCCTTCTGCACAATGCTCGTTCCATATCCACTTCATCTTCGACATGTTCACTTCCAATGCGATATCATGCGAAAGTGTTTGCAGTTTCTGCAGTTTGTTCTCCAGTTTTGCCATGTCCTTTGCCAGTATTACACGGTCATCAGCGAAGAGAAGATGCGTTAACTGTTCTCCATCAATTCTGATTCCTTCTTCCCAGTTCATTTTCTTGAACAGCAACTCCGGTACTGCTGCAAACAGCTTCAGTGAGATTGTGTCACCTTGTCTGAATCCTCTGCATATAGTAATAATGCAGGGGACATTGAATAATGTTATCTCTGTTGAGCAATTGCGGTTAATTTCTTCCAGCAGGTCGATGTACCTCCGGTCAATTCCAAGTGTGTTGAGTACAGCGTTGACCTCTACCAAGTCAAATGCCTTTTTGTCATCAACAAATGCAAGACACAATGGTACTTTGTATTCCCTGCATTTTTCGATGAGCTGCCAAACTGAGTGAATGTGATCAATTGTCAAATACCCTAAGCAGAAACCAGCTTGTTCTTTGCTTTTGTGCATGTCAAGATCCTTCTTAATCTGATTGAGTATGACGCGGATGAAGACTTTATACACTTGATCGGACAGTAGTTGCTCAGTTCTTCTGGATCACGTTTCTTCATCAATAGTATTGTTTTTGATTTTTTCCATGCATCTGGAACACGCTTGCTATTGATGTAGATGGTGAACTGCTGCGCTAACACTTTGAAGAGAGTATCTTCCCCTACTTTGAGATATTCCCGGCCAAACATCATCCACTCCCGGACTTCTCCCTTTCTTTATGTTACAAACTGCATATTCAATTTCTTCCCACATAACGTCCGGAACAACTTCTGCAAGAAAGCTAAATGTATCACCTTAAAAAAACAACCCTCAACTACTGAGATATGTCTTGACAATTCTGTTTTTCCTCAGAATCAAGGAAGTGAGGAAATGGGGGAAGCACATCCTCAGGCTTCACAGCTCTCAAAGACGAGCTCTGACAGCAGTATTTGACAGTATTCATTGTGTGGCGTGCCTATTGCCAGTTTGGAAGGAGCATATGCAGTGTACCCATAGCTCCCCTCCAAATGTTGGACCTGCAGTCTTTCCACGCACATTAACTCCCCTCCACACAATGCAGAAGAGGAGCATCTGGCCTTAGTGATTTCCTTAAGGTCACGGTATCAGAAAAAGATGTCACTTTCAGGAGTTGCTGGCCCCCACTCCTGTGCTCAAACTATAATAAGGGCCAGTGCCATTTGAAGGTGCTGAAACTAAAATGAAAGCTCACTGCTGAATCTTAGGAGAGGAGATTATTTACTATCGAAACAGGAATAATACTCATGCCAATTCTCCTTCATTTATTTGAGAATTTATGGTCAAATTTTCAAAGAACTTTATGAAAATCAGGCTACTTATCAAGCCTAAATATGGGCTTCAGAGCCTAAATTCAGGCATCTATTTTTGAGAATCCTGGTCTTTTTGTGCAATTCTTTCATACACATAAATAAGTTACACATACTTGAGTCAAATTCCAAGAGGTATAGTAAATATTTTGCTAAATGTTTATTATAAAATCCAGCACTAATAATGTGAATCTGCACTTCTTGTCTTTTTTCTGCCTGTCAAGTGTTCTCTGCACTGGACTTTCTTAGTCAAATTCTACCCTTAGATACACTTCATGCAACTCCATTGAAATGAACAGAGTTGTTTGGGATGAAGCTATGCATTGTATATCGGTGGGGTTGCACTGGGTGCAACTGATGACCGACTCTGGCCCATTACAGGTGAAATACACCCCTTTGCAAGGGGCCAGCACAAGTTCTATGCACCACTTAAAATCCCAACATAGGACTTAAATTATGAGTTACCTTTGTGCTGGCCCATTGCACAGGGGTAAATTTCACTGTGTGTCAAGAGAAAATATAGCATGGGGACTGACTAGATCTCTGTCACTTAACTGGGTCAATATTTTTCACAGAGAGCCAGAAAAATATTTTTAAAAATCTCTTTCTCTTGGTAATTTTAACCATTCGATTGTCTTGTTTCTTGTCCATAGGTGGACTTTCATTCTTCAGACTCTTAATGCAAGGGGTGCCTCCGCATATCATTCATTCATATATGCAAGAAATGCAAGCAGGCAACCCTGAGGGAAAGTGAGAGCTCATCCACAGTGCTTTCCCGCCACTGCACTGGAAACTGGTAGCCAGCGTTTTAATTCTTGCAATAGCATCACAACAGTGTGCCTCCCTGCTTTTTTCCCCCCTTCCTGCTGCTGAAAATAAAAGTTACGCATGGATTGTTTTGGGGTTGAAATTTAAGCCAAGACACATTTTGTAACGTTCAGCATTGTTTTCTGTTTGATAATGTGTTTTGTTTGTTTTTTAATGAGAAAGAAGAAGAAGCTGTGTAATAAGCATGAGAAGACAATCTTCTTCTTTGTACTTTGTAGGGTTAGGCATATTTTTGTCAGAGTGAAAGTAGACTGATCAACCAGTTGCAATCCAGTAGGGCCTTGACATACATACCTCTTTTGATAATGGATCTTATTAATCTAACAGCAGTTCAAAAGAATACGGTTTTGCTATAAACTGACTATTTAATACATGTGCATTTAATGGTCATTTCAGTTGAATATTTCTTCATCTAGAAGATTTATATTTCTTATGACTCACCCACAAATCAAGTTTCTTTCAACTGAAATTAAAGTGTTTTATTTAATGTACAATAAACATGAAGTCTTTAAGACCTACCAAAATACTGTTTGATTGTTATTTTACATTATCTCACCATGTGATTATTTAAGAACATAAGAACGGCCATACTGGGTCAGACCAAAGGTCCACCTCACCCAGTATCTTGTCTTCTGACAGTGGCCAATGCCAGGTGCCCCAGAGGGAATGAACAGAACAGGTAATCATCAAGTCACCCATTCCCAGCTTCTGGAAAACAGAGGCTAGGGACACCATCCCTGCCAACAGCCATTGATGGATCTATCCTCCATGAACTTATCTAGTTCATTTTTGAACCCTGTTATAGTCTTGGCCTTCACAGCATCCTCTGGCAAAGAATTCCACAGGTTGACTGTGTGCTGTGTGAAAAAATACTTCCTTTTGTTTGTTTTAAACCTGCCGCCTATTAATTTCATTTGGTAACCCCTAGTTCTTATAAAGAAAAGGAGGACTTGTGGCACCTTAGAGACTAACAAATGTATTTGAGCATAAGCTTTCGTGAGCTACAGCTCACTTCATCGGATGCATTCGATGAAGTGAGCTGTAGCTCACGAAAGCTTATGCTCAAATACATTTGTTAGTCTCTAAGGTGCCACAAGTCCTCCATTTCTTTTTGCGAATACAGACTAACACGGCTGCTACTCTGAAACCTAGTTCTTATGTTATGAGAAGGAGTAAATAACACTTCCTTATTTACTTTCTCCACACCAGTCATGATTTTATACACCTCTATCATATCCCCCCTTAGTCATCTCTTTTCCAAGTTGAAAAGTCCCAGTCTTATTAATGTCTCCTCATATGGAAGCTGTTCCATACCCCTAATCATTTTTGTTGCCCTTTTCTGAACCTTTTCCAATTCCAATATATCTTTTTTGAGATGGGGCGACCACATCTGCACACAGTATTCAAGATGTGGGCATACCTTGGATTTATATAGAGGCAAAATGTTATTATCTATCCCTTTCTTAATGATTCCCAACATTCTGTTAGCTTTTTTGACTCCCGCTGTACATTGAGTGGATGTTTTCAGAGACTATCCACAATGACTCCAAGATCTCTTTCTTGCGTGGTAACAGCTAATTTAGACCCATCATTTTATATGTATATTGGGATTATGTTTTCCAATGTGCATTACTTTGCATTTATCAACATTAAATTTAATTTGCCATTTTGTTGCTCAGTCACCCAGTTTTGTGAGATCCTTTTGTAGCTCTTCGCAGTCTGCTTGGGACTTAACTATCTTGCGTAGTTTTGTATCATCTGCAAATTTTGCCACCTCGCTATTTACCCCTTTTTCCAGATCATTTATGCATATGTTGAATAGGACTGGTCCCAGTACAGACCCCTGGGGGACACCATTACTTACCTTTCTCCATTCTGAAAACTGAGCATTTATTCCTAACTTTTGTTCCTTATCTTTTAACCAGTTACCAAACCATGAGAGGACCTTCCCTCTTACCCCATGACTGCTTATTTTGCTTCAGAGCCTTTGGTGAGGGACCTTGTCAAAGGCTTTCTGGAAATCTAAGTACATTATATCCACTGGATTCCCCCTTGTCCACATGCTTGTTTACCCCCTCAAAGAATTCTAATAGATTGGTGAGGCATGATTTCCATTTACAAAAAACATGTTGACTCTTCCCCAACAAATTATGTTCATCTATGTGTCTGACAATTTTGTTCTTTACTATAGTTTCAACCAGTTTGCCCGGTACTGAAGTCAGGTTTACCGGCCTGTAATTGTCAGGGTCACCTCTGGAGCCCTTTTTAAAAATTGGCATCACATTATCTATCCTCCAGTCATTTGGTACAGAAGCTTTTGATTTAAATGATAGGTCACAAACTACAGTTAGTAGTTCTGCAATTTCACATTTGAGTTCCTTCAGAATTCTTGGGTGAATACCATCTGGTCCTGGTGACTTTTTACTCTTTAATTTATCCATTTGTTCCAAAACCTCCTCTAATGACACCTCAATCTGGAACAGTTCCTCAGATTTGTCACCTAAAACGAATGGCTTAGGTTTGGGAATCTCCCTCACATCCTCAGCCGTGAAGCCTAATGCAAAGAATTAATTTAGTTTCTCTTCAATGGCCTTATCGTCCTTGAGTGCGTCCTTTAGCAGCTTGATCATCCAATGGCCCCACTGGTTGTTTAGCAGGTTTCCTGCTTCTGATGTACTTAAAAAAATGTTTGCTATTACTTTTTGAGTCTTTGGCTAGGCTGTTCTTCAAATTCTTTTTTGGCCTTCCTAATTATATTTTTACACTTCATTTGCCAGGGTTTATGCTTCTTTCTATTTTCCTCACTAAGATTTAATTTCCACTTTTTAAAGGATGCCTTTTTGTCTCTCACTCCTTCTTTTGCTTTCTTTTAGCATTTAATTTCCACATTGCAGACATGCCAGTGGTAACCAGGATGCCATTGTGCTAGGTGTTGCACAAGTACATATGAAAACATGATCTTTGACCCAAAGAGCTTACAGTCTAGGACAAGGGGCATACAAAAGTGGGGGAACATGTATACTATTTTATATTTGCAGTGTTTTTAATTATAATAGGAATAGTGACAACTCTCCCTATCTTTTCACCAACCTGTCCTTAATTCACTGATCTCTTATACACACCACAGCAGATGTGTAATTCTTAACCGTACTGCTACTGAGTTTCTTTCCTGATCATGAAAAATGAAAATCAAGGATAAGACCTTATATAGAAATTTTTAGATTAGATAAAATAGTTACACTAATTTCTTAGTACTAGGAACATTAACCTCCAAGAGAAGCAGGTGGTGGCATTTAATGAATGTGATATTTTTCTTTAGCTCTCCATTGAACTCTGCGAAACATACAAGACATGGAGTAACAAATAATTTGGCTGGGTTCTCAGTTATGTTCTGTCCTGTCATTTATTTACCGATTGTTACTCCAACGCCATACATAGGCTAGGTTATGAAGTGCAGTCTTGTTCAAAGGTTTATCATGTAGTTGGAATAACTGGTTGATGCAATAATAGAGAAAACATACAGAAATTGCAACACAGCAGCTGTCTGATGTTGAAAGAAGCATTAACATGAAAATAACCATTAGATAAAAATTATGAAACTAAATGGGCTATTATAATTAAGACATTCTTTGCCGCAGGCATTTTTTTTATTGTCACTGGCAAGTCACTGCTGAGCTAGTGTTTCTGCACTACTTTATAAGCATCTAGTTACCACTTCCTCCTTCACTGTGGCAACTTGAATATCCTCATGCCCTTTGCTCTGCTAAGCTTCCCAGTCTTGATACCCTTTTCATTTCCTTCTCCTTCCACCCGCCCGTTTTCATGCTTTCTGTGCATGACAGGCACTCCCACCACTAGTGCTCCAGGCACCAACCTTTCATTTCAGATCTCACTAAAAGACCCACCTCTGCTTGGAGCTCAACAAATAAAACCATGTAAAATATCAAATTCAAATGAGAGGGAAATGGAATAAAACACTAAAGATAGCTCGTTCCTCTGCATTCCCCCAATTAATCTTGTCTTTCTATATTTTCTAGACTAAGGCCTTTGAGGCAGGGGCTTTCTTGATCTTTGTGTCTAATGCAGCACCAAGCACTTTGTCTTCATTTATATAATACATAACAACAGATTGGTTATTAGGACCAGACTGAGCTGTGGCTAGAAGTGTTCAGTGCTCTTCGGTGGCGGGGAGAATTTGTGTGCATAGCCTCCTATACGATGTGCATGTGTTTATGCGCACAGCTTTCTGCCCACTTTATGCTTTCTCTGGGACCATGCATTTGTCAATCTACTGACTAGCATAAATTTGAGGTGCCTTAGGCCCTCTGCTCCTGAAGCCTGCTCTCGTTTATGCCAAGTGTCAACAAAGAGTCATTCCAGCAGCTGGAAATTGCTGGGGTGTAAAGAAATCCCAGTTATGCTCTTTGCATCGGTAACTGGGTGGAGATGGCATCGGAGCTACTACATCAGCTCTACATCACACAAGAATCTCCCTACAGTACCAGGATCCTCTGGTGACTAGATCCACTTGCTTGCGGGCAGTTTTGCAGATCCAAAGAGGCACAGAGCTGCTTCTTCAAGTTTCAGGAATCTGAGCTTCAGCCCCACAGACTCTTATCACAGTTGTTCCTTCTGATAAATGCAGATGCATCTTTTACTTTCTTCGAAGCCCCCAATTAGGCCCAGCAAACTTGAGTATGTTAAATATAAAGCTCAAATAGAACCAGTTAAACAGATAATTTATAGTGTGCCACTGGTGTACATGACACTTTACAGACAAGTGAGACCTTGGCCTGGGGAACTTACAACCCAAGGCCCTAGTCCAGCAATTGACAACTTATGGACAGAATAATGTACCCACCAAGGAGCCCCACTAGGAAGACCCCTTTTGTTGGATGGAAAAAAGGAAAACCACATGAAAAATAAGGGACAGTACTGTATTTTAAGGGACATTTTAGGGAAACACCATGTTCCTTAGCACATCATGTATTTTTCTCTCAAGTGTACATTTCTCCTGCCCTTAAGTATACAATGCAATTAGCATAAGCTTCAATTTAATGTCTAGAATGGTCAAGGGACAATCCTTAAAATAAGGGATGGGTGATCACCCCAAGCCCCATTGACTTCAGTGGGACTCCACGTAGGCGTAGCAATCTGCCCATGCATTATAAATTGCAGGGTTGGGGCCTAAATAAAGTGGAGAACATAAAAATGACAGACCAAGATGTGCAAAAGAGAAGGGAGGAAATAAGAATGGAAAATAAGGGGTAAATTGGGTAATCTTGACATTTGTATCAATGAGGTACAGTCATAAATGGTCCTCTTTGAAGCCATTGGGCTCCATGTGGGCAGAGGCGTCCACCCACATGGCACTCATTGCAGGACTGGGGCTCATATTAGCACCTAGTTTAATTTGTATGACTTAGCCACACCTATGCTGCTTCAAAGTTATTGTTAGTTTCTTTTAAAAAATCTGTTACTCCAAATCACATTTCTGTTTAACTAAACCTATTTCTCCAACTCACACAAGTCTCCCTGCTGATTAACATTTTCTCAAATAAAGTTAAAAATACAAGATGCCTCTCTTACATTAAGGAATCTTGCTAAGAGAAATTTCACCCAGTGTCCATGGAGACAGTGACTCCTACTCTCCCTATAAAGGAACTCCATACTCCGTACAGCTAATAGTCATTTGATTCCGTCTACAGAAATTAGCATGGCACTCAAGACAACACAGAGAAGCGTCTCAAGTATTTTAGAGTGCACCACTGAAGATTAACAGTCATAAAAACATGACCATATTCAGAGCACGTCTAATAAACAACATGGTACTAAAAAAAAACTGAAGGCCTCAAGTGCCTTGTTTACCAGGAGTAGAGCCAACATGATGTTAGGACCAGTACACATTTTTTACTCCCAATAACCCAAGTGTAGACAATACTAAATAGGCAGCCCTTCACTGATTGATCAGGCAATATAAGCCCTGATCCTGCAAAGACTTAAGCATGTATTTAACTATACACACAATAGACCCCATTGAAGTGAATGTGAATACTGGTGTGCATAAAGTTCAAAAGGGAAAAGTAGAATATTGGAACAGCAATAGTGAAAAAAAGCTTAGATTTACTGCTTTATATTTAATTGTACTTACCTATGCAGATATGCAATAGAATAGCGAATGAATACTGGGGCCTCATATTTTAGTCTCAAAATTAATTGAAATTGACTTGAAGAGGAATTATAAGATTGAACTAGATAGGAAAGGAATTTCAAGTGGATTAAAAACTGGCTGGAGGACCACAAACAAAGGGTAATGAAAGATAAACACCACTATTTTAATTTAGGAGCAGTTATCTGCTGCAGGGACCAGTGTTCAGCTCAGCCTAATTTAACAGCCTTAATTAATGATTTTATAACAGGGAGTAAACAGAATGCTAATGATATTTGTAATTAATACTAGCTTGGGAGGAGCTGCAAATACTAATGATGACAAAGAGATTATACAAAGAAACTTGGAAAGTAGAATCAGGAGGAGATCCAACTTGGAAAAAAATGCAATCTAATACATCTAGCATGGAAATATTCCAGAACAGATATTCAAACAGAAAGACTGGAAAGGCAGTACAGTTGAAAGAGACCTAGACGTGACAGTGGACAGCAAATCAGAACCAAGTGAGTAATACAATACAGCAGGGGGGAAAAAAGCCAATGCAATTGTAAACCGCACCACAGGGACATTGCACTATGAAGCATGGAGGCAACTGTATCTATCTCTATGGATATGGCAGATTTGCCAGCCCTAGGTAACCGTAAGCCAGGCCTCAAACAAATACAACTGACTTTAAGGTAATAGGATTTTAAAAAATAATAATAAATTTAGGGTTCTATTTATTTGCCTTCTGCTTTTTTAACCTTCAGGATTCATGTTTTCAAGCTTTCTCCACAACCATAAAGGCTAGAAATTTACTTTAAAAAACAGGGCGACAGGAAGGGATAGCTCAGTGGTTTGAGCATTGGCCTGCTAAACCCAGGGTTGTGAGTTCAATCCTTGAGGGGGCCATTTAGGCATCGGGGGCAAAAATTGGGGATTGGTCCTGCTTTGAGCAGGGGGTTGGACTAGATGACCTCCTGAGGTCCCTTCCAACCCTGATATTCTATGATTCTAAAAGAAAACCTAGAAAGTTGAGATTCTCACAGAATCATATTACTCCAAGAGCTCGGGCTTCACAAAAAAACACCTAAAATCACAAGAGTTGGCAAAACTGGTTTAATGCATACCTGAATGAAGTATTACATTAAATTGTGGGCACTTGGTGGAATGGACATTCTGAGAAGAACATGCAACAAATCTGAAATGCCCACTATCCCACTGAACTCCAAAAAGTAAATGTTTTGTTTCCTTCCAAACTTGAGAGCGAGCAGACCCCACAAATGATTCATTACTTTGTCCCAGTAATAACCCACTCTCCTATTCTTTCTCTGCTTCTTTCTTTAATAAGGTTTCAGAGTAGCAGCCGTGTTAGTCTGTATTCTCAAAAAGGAGTACTTGTGGCACCTTAGAGACTAACAAATTTATTTGAGCATAAGCTTTCGTGAGCTACAGCTCACTTCATCTGTGAGCTGTAGCTCACGAAAGCTTACGCTCAAATAAATTTGTTAGTCTCTAAGGTGCCACAAGAACTCCTTTTCTTTCTTTAATCAAAAACTCAACAGCTTCTGAGTGCCCTCTGCAATGGTAGTGATGTCTGAAAGAAATCCAAAATGGTGACCCGGACATTCATAGAATGAGTTCCTCCTCATTCTATGAGGGAAGGGATTGTTAATTAGGAGGTGGAACTAGGCCTATATGTATACAGCTCAGGATATGAGAGCAATGATTCTAGATTAGTTTTGAAGAAACAGAAGAGTTTCTCGCTGCTTCTCTTTGGTTGGTGAAAGTGAGAACAGGCGTTTGCATGGCACTGTTGTAGCTGGCTTCGCAAGACATTTACGTGCCAGATATGCTAAAGATTCATATGTCTCTTCATGCTTCAACCACCATTCCAGAGGACATGTGTCCATGCTGATGACGGGTTCTGCTCGATAATGATCCAAAGCAGAATGGGCTGACGCATGTTCATTTTCAATATCTGAGTCAGATGCCACCAGCAGAAGGTTGATTTTCTTTTTTGGTGGTTCGGGTTCTGTAGTTTCCACATCTAAGTGTTGCTCTTTTAAGACTTCTGAAAGCAAGCTCCACACCTCGTCCCTCTCAGATTTTGGATGGCACTTCAGATTCTTAAACCTTGGGTCCAGTGCTGTAGCTATTTTTAGAACTCTCACATTAGAACCTTCTTTGCGTTTTGTCAAATCTGTTGTGAAAGTGTTCTTAAAGCGAACAACATGTGTTGGGTCATCATGCAAGACTGCTATAACATGAAATATATGGCAGAATGTGGGTAAAACAGAACAGGAGACATACAATTCTCCCCCAAGGAGTTCAGTCTCAATTTTAATTAATGCATTATTTTTTTAACGAGCATCATCAGCATGGAACCATGTCCTTTGGAATGGTGGCCAAAGCATGGAGGGGCACATGAATGTTTAGCATACCTGGGACATAAATACCTTGCAATGCCGGCTACAAAAGTGCCATGCGAATGCCTGTTCTCACTTTCAGGTGACATTGTAAATAAGAAGCGAGCAGCAGTATCTCCCGTAAATGTAAACAAATGTAAATGTCTTAGCGATTGGCTGAACAAGAAGTAGGAAAAAAAGCCTTTTAAAAAGGAGGCTTGAATCTGAGGTTTTCATTCAGAACTTGAGGGACAGTCTCGAAGGCAGGAGCTGTCTGTGAACGTTAGATCCCCCCATGGCCTGTGATACACCGGGAAATTCTTCAAAGGCAATGAGTAACTTATATTAGAAAAGAGATTTTATCTACTATAGAAGTGTAAAGCCTGAAACTATGTCTTCATCTTTATTTCCTGTGTAACTTGTATATGTTTGCTTTCCCTTTCTATGTCATCTTTGAATCTGTGTGGTTTTACTAGTAAATAAATATTTTGTTTATTTTTACCCTAAATAGGTCTCTGTTGTGCAAAGTGCATTGAGTGTGTGCGCCAAAGTGGGCTGATAACTAAAGGCTGGTTTCACATCATTGGGGGATGATGAACCAGAGGGGAAATGTTTGAATGTCTGGTAGTTAAAAATTCAGGAAGGATGGATTTGGGGTTACTTGGGATTGGAGTGGCTGTTGGCGTTACCCTGAAAGGAATAACTAGGTTGGTGGAAGACAGGGCGAGACTTTGTGTTTGTGGGCAGAGATCTGAGCCAGAGCAGCACAACTTTAAAGCACTCCCTGGGTATGGGGCAGGTGGGGACAGGACCCCATACTGGTCTGGGTGATCCCCAAAATATCACACTGTGGAAATATGGTCTTGTGGTCAGAGTGCCACACTGATGGGTTGTATCCCAACACTGCCATTGTGTGATCTTGGTCAAATTACTTCATTTAAAAGAAAACTGTGAACTTGACAATCACATTTTTGTCTGAAAATGTACCTACAGTAGTTACAACTAACACCAAAGATTAATATAACAAAGAAGTTAGTGGAAAAATATTTTCTCTTTATTTTTCAGTAAAGACAACACATTTCAAAGCTCAGATTCTAAATGTTTAGAAGGCTAAAAGATATTAATAATTAGTAGGGCTGTTGAGTAATTGCAGTTAACTCACACGATTAACTCAAAAAAATTAATCGCAATTAATTGCACTGTTAAACAATAGAATACCAATTGAAATTTATTAAATATTTCTGGATGTTTTTCTACATTTTCAAATATGTTGATTTCTATTACAACACAGAATACAAAGTGTACAGTGCTCACTTTATATTATTATTGATTATAAATATTTGCACTGTAAAAATGATAAACAAAAGAAATAGTATTTTTCAATTCACCTCATACAAGTCCTGAAGTGCAATCTCTTTATCGTGAAACTGTAACTTACAAATGTAGATTTTTTGTGACATAACTGCACTCAAAAACAAAACCAATGTAAAACTTTAGCGCCTACAAGTCCACTCAGTCCTACTTCTTGTTCAGTCAACCATTAAGACAAACAAGTTTGTATACATTTATGGGAGATATTGCTGCCTGCTTCTTACTTACAATGTCACCTGAAAGTGAGAATGGGTGTTCGCATGGCACTTTTGTAGCTGGCGTTGCAAGGTATTTACGTGCCAGATATACTAAATATTAGTGTGCCCCTTCTTGCTTCAGCCACCATTCCAGAGGACATGCTTCCATACTGATGATGCTTGTTAAAAAAAAAATGTGTTAATTAAATTTGTGACTGAACTCCTTGGGGGAGAATTGTATGTCTCCTGTTCTGTTTTACCTGCATTCTGCCATATATTTCATGTCATAGCAGTCTTGAATGATGACCCAACACATGTTGTTCGTTTTAAGAACACTTTCACTGCAGATCTGAGAAAACGCAAAGAAGGTACCAATGTGAGATTTCTAAAAATAGCTACAGCACTGGACCCAAGGTTTAAGAATCTGAAGTGCCGTCCAAAATCTGAGAGGGACGAGGTGTGGAGCTTGCTTTCAGAAGTCTTAAAAGAGTAGCACTCAGATGCAGAAACTATAGAACCCGAACCACCAAAAAAGAAAATCAACCTTCTGCTGGCGGCATCTGACTCAGATGATGAAAATGAACATGTGTCAGCCCGCACTGCTTTGGATTGTTATTGAGCAGAACCTGTCATCAGCATGGAGACATGTCCTCTGGAATCGTAGTTGAAGCATGAAGGGACATATGAATCTTTAGCACATCTGGCATAAATATCTTGCAATGCTGGCTACAACAGTGCCATGTGAATGCCTGTTCTCACTTTCAGGTGACACTGTAAACAAGAAGGGGGCAACATTATCTCCTGCAAATTGTAACCAAACTTGTTTGTCTGAGTGATTGGCTGTAGTAGGACTAAGCGGACTTGTAGGCTTTAAAGTTTTACATTGTTTTATTTTTGAATGCAGGGGTTTTTTTGTACATAATTCTACATTTGTCAGTTCAATATTCATGATAAAGAGATTGCACTACATTACTTGTATTAGGTGAATTGAAAAATACTATTTCTTTTGTTTTTTTACAGTGCAAATATTTGTAATCAAAAGTGAGCACTGTACACTTTGTATTCTGCGTTGGAATTGAATCAATATATTTGAAAATGTAGAAAGCAGCCAAAAATATTTAAATAAATGATATTCTATTATTGTTTAACAGTGCGATCAATCAAGTGATTAACTGCAATTAATTTTTTTAATCCCTTGACAGCCCTAATAATTAGAATTTTGAAGTATTACAGGACACACCATGCAAGTTCCATTCTGAGTAAGAAAAATGTCCAGGTACTCTGAAAAATATTCTTATTTATCAACTGCGCTGAGGATCTGATGATGCCATAATCTTGGCTATTTTCCAATAGAAACACCCATTACTTAACTACTATGTCCTCCAGACACTTCATAGTCAGCATCACCTGTATGCGTACTGTATGATTTCATATTTGCTCAAAGTTTGACACGGCATAGTAAGCAATGACTTAGCCAATCACCTGGGCTTCAGCTATGGCTCTCAAAGGGATTATAAAGAAGGAAATGTACACAAGGAAAATCATATTAAGATAAAATAAAGTTTGTGAGAAAATGACCAGGATAATTTACAGCAGGGATTCAACCTACATTACCTACAGTAATGTGACTCAAACACAGCCTACATAGTTTTGCAACACGGGGCCCATGATTACTTTCAATATCATAGAATCATAGGGTTAAAAGAAACTCAGAAACTAGTCTAACCCCCTGCCAAGATGCAAGATTTGTTGTGTCTAAAACCACCCAAGACAGATGGCTATCCAGCCTCCTTTTGAAAACCTCCAGTGAAGAAGCTTCCACAACCTCCCAAGGCAATCTGTTCCATTGTCCTACTGTTCTTACGGTTAGGAAGTTTTTCCTGAGATTTTATCTAAATCTGCTATCTATGCTGTAATTTGAACTCATTGTTTCTTGTCCTAGCCTCTGTGGCAAAAGAGAACAACTTTTCTCAATCTTATTTTATGGCAGCCTTTCAAGTATCTGAAAATCACTATCATAATCTCCTCTTTTCCAAACTAAACATACCCAGTTCCTTCAGCCTTTGCTCATATGGCTTGCATTCCATTCCTTTGATCATCTTCGTTGCTCACCTCTGGATCCTTTCCAATTTCTCTACATCCTTTCTATACACTGGTGACCAAACAATATTATTATTCATACAACAATGTCCCTCTGAATGGCACTGTGAATTCAAATAAAAAAGGTAGACCTTTGCCCTGAGGAACTTACAATATAGGGAGCCTCAAACTTTTTCACAGTGTACCACAGTTTAATACAGTGGTTATCTTGTGACACTCCTTCCCTCTTATTCATGACAATGCAAATCAACTCCCCTCCCATTTGCAATTAAACAGACAACTTCCTCCTATTTGCAATTGTTTAACAGCCCTCTGGCAAGCAAGGCAATTGTTTACATGAAAAAATATTAGGAAGATACTGAATGTATTTGTATCGGTCTCTTAATGCAATTTAGTTACTGGAAATAAAGAGAAGAAACCGGTATTTTGTGAACAGCTAGCTCTCAGCAAACAACAAGCAACTGCTTCATGGACCATCAGTTGTTCAGATACCATAGTCTGAGAACCTCCAAGTCAGATAAAACATGACAAAGACACAAAAATCTCACACAGCACAGAATCATACCTTTATACCACAGTATGATCCTTTTCACTGTTAGTTGATCAACTGTTTCTTTCATGCAGTGGGGCACTTGACTTGGAGTTAAGAGACCTGGTTCTATTCCTGGTTCTGCCACTTAACTGCTGCATGACTATGGACAAGACCCTTCACCTCTTTGTACCTCAGTCCCCATCTGTAAAATGGGGATAATGATACCTACATTCCTTTGTAAAGTGCTTTCAGATCTGTGCTTAGGTAGCATAAGTGCTAAGAAGTGGTAGTGCCTAAACATATATATAAAGGTTGCAGGATATTAAGCACCGAAGAGGGGGATGTCACTTAAAACACAGGGCAAGTTGTCATCCTAGTGGAAAGTGTGATCTGTGGAGACCAGGCGTTAGCAAGGGATGATGTGACTGGTGTAGCACCTGATCTGATTATCACAGGTGACCTGTCTCCATTTAGTTTAGGGTGACCAGACAAAAAGAAAAGGAGGACTTGTGGCACCTTAGAGACTAACCAATTTATTTGCACATAAGCTTTCGTGAGCTACAGCTCACTTCATCGGATGCAACCAGACAGGGGGTGGGGGGGGTAATAGGAGCCCATATTAAAAAAAACCCAAAATATTGGGACTGTCCCAGTAAAATCGGGACATCTGGTCACCCTAATCTAGTTATCGCTGAGGGGGTGGGCATTATGTGGGCAGCCCATTGCCTTAGAGGCATCACCGTGCCTAAGAGACCACTAGCTCGCAGTCATTACATACACAGTACAGAAGGGTCCATGGGGCCTGTGTGGGCTTGCTGGGCTCAGCCTGTGGGGTAAAGGTGTGGTGGGGGGGGAGGGGGGTTGCCACTGCCAGATCCCCTATGGGGGAAGGGAGGAGGAGCTGCTTGGCTCCCTGGGGGGCAGGGGGGAGTGAGCAGAGGGAGGTGGGGGGAGGAGCTGCCCGGCCCCCTGGGGGGGAGGCGGGGGAGGAGCTGCCCGGCCCCCGAGGGGACTGGCGGGGATTGGGGCTGCCTGGCTCCCCGTAGCCCAGCGGGGAGTGCTGGGGGCGGGCGCACTTCAGGGCCCGGGAGCGGCGAGTTAAATATCGGCTCCGGGCGGCGGCTGCGCTCCGGCCTCCGTCCCTCCCTCCTTGCGCCGAGCCCGCCCCCGCCGAGCCCCGGGAGCAGCCAGGCCCAGGCCAGGCCCCGGCCCCGGCGCCGAGCGAGCCCCCGCGAGGAGCGGCCATGGCCGGGCTGTGGGCGCCGCCCGAGCCCCTGAGCGCGGCGCAGCTGAGGCGGCTGGAGCAGCATCGGTACAGCGCGTCCGGGCGCTCGCTGCTGGAGCCGCCGCTGCAGCTCTACTGGGCCTGGCTGGTGGAGCAGATCCCGGCCTGGCTGGCCCCCAACACCATCACCCTGAGCGGCCTCCTGCTCAACCTGCTCACCACGCTGCTGCTCATCGCCTACTGCCCCAGCGCCACCGAGCAGGTACCGCCGGCCAGAGGGTCCCTCTGCCGCCCCCTTCAGCGCCCCCCACCCCCCTCAGCCTCCCAGAGACGCCACCGAGCAGGTACCGCCGGCCAGAGGGTCCCTCTGCCGCCCCCTTCTGCTTCCCCCAGTCTCCTAACCCAGGCCGTGTCCCTGCTCCCCTCACCCCGCAGTAGCCTGTCCCCTTCGCCTGCAGTAACCCCCAGCCACCCCTCTCAAATCACCCCCCCTTGCCCCATACTGCCCCACCCCCAAGCTAATCTTCCCTCTACCCGAGAGCGACCAGACAGCGAGTGTGAAAAATTGGGACGGGAGTAGGGGGTAATAAGCACCTATATAAGATAAAGTCCCAAATATTGGGACTGTCCCTACAAAATTGGTCACCCTACTCTACCCCAACCACCCACTGTCATCCCCCCAAACTACCCCACCCTTTCCCCCACAGTAACCACCCTCCCATGCCCAGCACACTCCATAGTAATCCCAGTTATAACCCTCTCTAGCCAGCTCTCACCCCCTGCATCGTGTCCCTTCCCCCACTCAAACACCTTCTCCTCCTCCCTGCATATATGCTCCACTGTAAACAACTTCACTCTCTCCTGCATTGTAATCACTAAATCCACCTATGTTGTAACTGATCTTCTGCCCCCGCGGTCCCTGCTCTGACTGAAACTTCCCCCAGCAACTCTAGCGTTCAACTCACATTTTTCCCTGTAACACCTTTTGTGCACATTGTATATACTCGTTGTGTGAGAGCTTATAACCCTCTCTCTAGTGTAAATAACAGCCACACAAACACACCCTGTATTCCTCCTGCATACAGTAATCTCCAGGTGTAACACACAGCACTCACTGCAAAACAAATTCCTACACAAACTGAGAACCTGCCCCCATTTTAATCCCTTCCTACTGTAAACCCCAGGATGCTGTAAAAAACACACAACTGTAGCACTATATCTTCAGACAAAAAGAAAAGGAGTACTTGTGGCACCTTAGAGACTAACCAATTTATTTGAGCATAAGCTTTCGTGAGCTGTAATAATGCTCAAATAAATTGGTTAGTCTCTAAGGTGCCACAAGTACTCCTTTTCTTTTTGCGAATACAGACTAACACGGCTGTTACTCTGAAACCTATCTTCAGATAGTGTTTCGAGCCTACGCACACAGTAAATCCTACTGTGTTGCATCAGTAGTGCCCCACCTGTGTTATAACTATGTTTGGCCTTCTCTTTCTAGAAGGGACTAAACCATGTCTACGAAGGAAAGACCAAACTGTTATAATGCCAACCAACAGGGTCTGTACTATGTAGCTTAGTTCTAGCCGTATTGGTCCCAGGATATTAGAGACCAGGTGAGTGAGGTAATATCTTTTATTGGACCAACTTCTGTTGGCGAGACAGACAAGCTTTCAAACCACAAGAGCTCTTCTTCAGGTCTGGGAAAGGTACTCCCAGCATCACAACAAGGTGGAACAGATTGTTTAGCATAAATAATTAGCACGTATTGTAAGGGGTCATTCAAGGTAGAGTGGCCCGATAATGCTTCTGCAGTCGTAGGACAAAAAGAAGGGTTAGTGGGTTATATGCTGTTGTAATAAACCATAAATCCAGTGTTTGTGTCCAGTCATGACTTTAATATCTAGCAGAGTAATGAATTTGAGCCCCTGGGCTCGTATTTCGAAAGTGCTGTGGAGGTTTCCTTTGAGGTTGAGGACTGATAGGTTAGATATAGAGTGATGGCTTTATGAAGTGTTCACCCGCAAGTGATAGGGTGTTTTTCGTCTTTTATCATTTTTCTGTGTGAGTTCATTCAATATCGTAGTGATTGGTTTCACCCACATAGTTTTTATTGGGGCATCTAGTGCACTGGATGAGATAGATCACATGTTGTGATAGGCATGTGTAGAACCCATGGATCTTGAAAGGTGTGTTGTGGGGGGGCGGGTGTTGATCATTGAAGCAGTAGAGATGTGTCTGCAGGTTTTGCATCGGTTGTTCTGGAATGGTCTGGTGCAACTTTGAGTTGGTGCGGCCTGGTCTGTGGGGAGGTTGCTTCTGATGCTAAATAGTTTCTAATACTTTGACTTACTCCAAACCTCACTCGTTGGATGGGAAAGGAAACTGCCTTTGGGGGGATTAATTTCAAGCCTGTTTTTGACATTTCTAGAGAGAAGATTTGTCTTGTGTATTGCCAGCACTCATGGATTTTATCATGAGAGACACAATATTGGTGTCCTTAAGTCCAAGCTCCTGGAGTCATGACATTACATGAAAATCTTGGCTTTCTGCAATACTAAATGGTTTTTTTTCCTCACAATATCCAACCAATCTCATCTACAGTTCGGCTCCAAAGATGGGAGCACTAGTGTAAAGTGCCTAATGCTACTCTGTTAACTTAAGCCAGAGGTTCTCAAACTGTGATCCATGGACCACCAGTGGTCCGCAAGCTCCATTCAGGTGGTCCGCAGATAGTTCCCTCTAAGATGCACGCTTGGACAGCCACACACAAGAAAATGAAGGGCCACCCACCTAATTAGTGGAGCCATGCTGGCATGGTTCCACTAATTAAGTGCTTGGACCCTGGAGAAGATGCACATGTAAGGTGAGGTGGTAGCCTTGGGGGAATAGAGGTAGGTGGGAGGGGGCAGTGGGGGGGAATTTGGGATGTGTAGGTTTGCAGTAGCCAGAGAAAGAGGCGACTTTCCCCAGCTCCAGGGCTGCGGCTGCCAGGGAGAGATGGCCCTCCTTCCCAGCCTAAGTTCTGTGGCTGCTGTGGGTGGGGGAGAGACGAGAGACCCCCCCCCCAACCCTTCCCAGCCCCAGCGGGGGAGAGAGGGCACATCCATCACATTAGAAAGGTAAGACTACTGATACTAAAATGAGTTGTGTGCTTTTATTTATAGAACAAAAAAAAGTTATTTTTTTTTCTATAACGCTTTTATCCAAAGCACTTTACAATAATTAGCTAACTGTACAAACAACATTTGGAAAAATCATTAAGTGGTCTGCCGAGACCCTCAGCAATTTTCAAGTGGTCTGCAAAAAAAAAAAAAAAGTTTGAGAACCACTGACTTAGGTTATATAGCGTCTGTACTGGAGCTGGGGCTGTAATTTCCAGCTTGGGTGGACATACCTGTACTAGCTCTGACTCAGCTAGCATGCTAAAAATAAAATTGTAGTCATGGTAGTGCAAGCGCAGGAAGGGGGTAACTGGTCCAAGTACATAGTTGGGGTCTTGAATAGGATCATAGTTGGGGTGACTAGGCCCTCATGCTGCCATGACTGCACTTCTGTTTTTAGTGTATAGCACTATAGTGCACTAGCCCAATGAGATATTTTCCCCACTTTTTTCCATGGTGTTAATTTTATAAAAGATGAGTTTTGTAAAACCTAAATGCTGGGTCAGATTTCACCTGGCAGTCTAAATTAAAAATCTCATTCAACCATCACAACATCCATTGTAAACATGTAATATGAAGCAGGAACCTTTTATTCTGTGTTCTTGTTCTTCTTGTTTTAATTTAGGGGGTCATTTTATGCCTCCCATCACAACATTCTCTCTCACCAATGTATGCATCTCCTTACAACACAAACTCACTCTGTTATCCGACTCCTGTTTGTCCAAACAAATTCTGTCATCTTTTCATTCCAAGAAAGAGAGCATGAGCAGTGTGGGAGCCCTCTTGCAGTTCTGAACTACTGCACGTGTGGCAGGGGTGAAGAGGGCCTAGACTTTTCTATCACAAGGTGGAAACGATGGCCTTAGCCCTGCAAGTGCACTCACACAGTCAGACTCTTGCAGCGCCTCATTGATGTAAATGGGGCTTTGCAAAGGCCCATCTGCGCAGATCCACTTGCATGATCTGGATCTGACTTCTGCTGTGCTTTTGGGATGTGGAGAAACCTGTGTTAGGAGCTAAAATTAAACCTCCAAACTTGTTTTCACTTGTGACCCAAAATGTAGAACTCTTGCCTTCACAGGTTAAAGACTAAAGGGTTAACCTGCTGTTTTAAATATCACCCTCAGATATTTTCACTTCAGGAAAAATACATGTGGATCATACAGAAAAGAATTTACATTATTGGGATTGTAATAATGCAGTGAGATGGAATTACAAACTTGTAGTTAGTTGCAGCTTGGTATGTGGTAACAGACAAAAATTCCTCAGGGTTTATAGGAGTGCGGTTGTTCAGAGATCTGGCTTGTTCATAACTTTACCCATACCAAGGTTGAAACTGTGCTAGCCACAACAAATTGGAACATAGCTGTTAGGATTAGTGTATTACAGATCTTTTGATATTGTAACACTTGAGCATCTTGGCTTGTCTACGTGGTTTTTTTTTTTTTTTTATTACCCTAAACTTTTGCATTCTAGCTGTAGATTAAAGGCCTGCAAACTTATGTTTCTTTATTTAAAAAAAAAAAAAAGTTTTAGTTGGGCAAACTGAGAGAAGCATGCAGATTTGCTTTTTAATTCTTAATATCCAAATTGTTTTTATGCAGTGTAGTTGTACTGTGTCAGTCCCAAGATACTAGAGAGACAAGTTTCAGAGTAACAGCCGTGTTAGTCTGTATTCGTAAAAAGAAAAGGAGTACTTGTGGCACCTTAGAGACTAACCAGTTTATTTGAGCATGAGCTTTCGTGAGCTACAGCTCACTTCATCGGATGCATAGCATATCGTGGAAACTGCAGAAGACATTATATACACACAGAGACCATGAAACAAAACTTCCTCCCACCCCACTCCCCCGCTGGCAACAGCTTATCTAAAGTGATCATCAAGTAGAGCCATTTCCAGCACAAATCCAGGTTTTCTGAGAGACAAGGTGGATGTGGTAATGAAACACTTCATGAATTATTAAATCATTGGCCAACCTGACAGCATAGTAGTATACTTCAACTTCTCAACTCTACATAATTGGCCACAAGAAGCAACCTTTCCCATTATAATTGAGTGAGAGTCTTGACTATTTAATTGTGAGGAGTATTACAACACTGCATTTCCCTCTATAAAATTGTGACTATTAAAGAGACAAAAGATTCTATATAATTAAAGTCCCCTGCTAGTAGTACCTTAAATTACTGAAACTGAATTTTAATACTTTTTTTAAAAAGCGTAGGTAAGTGTAAGTACACATTTCATAATATATTTTAAAAGTGTCGGTAATTGAAAGTCCTGGATTGAGAGCCCTCAAGCCTTGATATGAGTTTTAAAGGCACAGGGGAAAGATGCACCAAGACTGTGACTCCGTGACAGGTCACAGGTCTCCATTCTTACTCCCAATCTCTCACCAAGAGTACTGTAGCATTTTGAGGTGTTTTCTTCCCAGCAGAACAAAGTTAATTGTTCACTGCCAAATGGGGATGGTGTGGAGGAAATACGCCTGCCTAATCCTGGAGCTTTACAAAGACACTGTGAGATAGTAAATGTGTGAACACTATGCATACACTAAAGGAAGTGATGCAACCCCTGGTTTCTTCTGATGGGTAGGACATGACAGTGATGCAACCTTAGTATCTTGATAAACATCTTCAGAACAGCTGCGACAACAGTCATCTGTTGTAGCACACTGACTGATGTTTGCCTTTTAATTGATTTTGACAATTTGATAGAAATTTCACCCCAGGTCAGACTGGCAGAGACTCTGAGGGTTTTTCACCTTCTTCTGCAGCATGGGGCACAGGTCACCTGCAGGTTTAAACTAGAGCAAATGGTGGATTCTCTATAACTTGAAGCCTTAAATCATGATTTCAGGACTTCAGTAACTCAGACAGAGCTTATGGCTCTATTACAGGAGTGGGTGGGTGAGGTTCTGTAGCCTGCAACGTGCAGGCATTCAGACTAGATGATCATGATGGTCCCTTCTGGCCTTAGTGTGAGTCTCTTACCTCCTGGTTACCTGCCTTAAGAACATAATTTCCACTAGAGAGACACAACTCTGTGAATATTAGCCATCCATACATTTCATAGTGATTACAATGACCAGTGGGCTACCAGGTCTCGGTAGAAATCTCTCATGCCACGGTCTAGTGAATTATAATGCATATGTCTGACCCAGGGGAGCTCTGAAAAACCTGTGCACCTCCTGTGCCCTCTGCCTGGTGCCATCACGAGATTCCTAGGTCATGGGGACGCAGTGATGAAATCTATCAAAAGTATAAACATAGTTTTTGATATTCAGGAGACTACTGTCAGACTCCAGAGGGTATAAGCAGTATGCGAGGAAATGGGAAGAAAAGCAGATAATGAAATTTTGTTTGTAGGTGTATCTCCAAAAATCAACCCAAAATAGGCCCTTTTTTTTGCAACTGGGCATGTGGGAAAGGAAATGTGATAGTACAGGATGACTTGAAGGTAAGAATATGTTGTGCAGTGGCCACAAAAAGGCTAACAAGTGTCACTTAGTTGTATGTCAAGAGAGCTCTTAAACCACCTTAAAAAATATTGTGCCTAATATTTGGCACAGAGTTAACAAGTATATAGTCAAACTCTTGAAAGAGTGCTTGGGAAGCCTATAAAGTTTATCAAGGAATTGGCTCTATCCTGTGAGGAAAAAAATCTCAGCTTTGTGTGTTCAGCCTTTAAAGAAAAGTAATATAGGACTTAAATGTACATCTATAAAAGGGTCTTTTTAAGAGTGGGTGAATGGGACGTGTTCATATTACAGGGAGATGGCAAAATGAGAGATGGCGATCCTCTGTGAATCGATGAGAAAGTAGATGTGATTTAGCTGCACTCTCCTGAATAATAATCTAATTATTAAGAATAATTACCAACTTAATTACTGGGTCCAACACTTCTTCTCTTTCGCTATTCTGTCACTATCTCTTTCTTTCACCATATCTTGATCCTTTTTACCATTTAGCATGCAGTAATTTTACCAGAGTCCTTTATTTACTCTCTCTGAACTTCCAAAATATCCCTCAGTTTGTAAACATTTTACTGGTGTTTATAAATAACTCCTTAAGGTTTCATTAAAAAACAAAGCTACTTCAAGCTTGCCAATTTAAAGCTGCTCAATGGGACAGAAAGACAGTAACATTAAATTTTAATTTTAAAATTTTTAATTATTTTAGGTTAATTTTCCAGGCCACTGGAACCTCTGTGTTCATGACATTACATAGCTTTAATTTCAGCATTTGAATGTTGGATTGATGCAAATAGCAGAATTATTTGTCTTCAGAGTGGGTCAAGAATCTGGACTCCTGAGCTATTTTGGCTTCCAGAAGCCTGCATCCCAAGAAAAGGTAAAAAATTCATAGGCAGGAGTTGTAGACCAAGCTGGATGAGCAAGCATCTCAGAGAGGTGATTAAGAAAAAGCAGAAAGCATACAGGGAGTGGGAGATGGGAGGGATCAGCAAGGAAAGCTACCTTATTGAGGCCAGAATATGTAGGGATAAAGTGAGAGAGGCTAAAAGTCAAGTAGAGTTGGACCTTGCAAAGGGAATTAAAACCAATAGTAAAAGGTTCGATAGCCATATAAATAAGAAGAAAACAAAGAAAGAAGTGGGACCGCTAAACACTGAGGATGGAGTGGAGGTCAAGGATAATCTAGGCATGGCCCAATATCTAAACAAATACTTTGCCTCAGTCTTTAATAAGGCTAATGAGGATCTTGGGGATAATGGTAGCATGACAAATGGGAATGAGGATATGGAGGTAGATATTACCATATCTGAGGTAGAAGCGAAACTCGAACAGCTTAATGGGACTAAATTGGGGGGGCCCAAATAATCTTCATCCAAGAATATTAAAGGAATTGGCACATGAAATTGCAATCCCATTAGCAAGAATTTTTAATGAATCTGTAAACTCAGGGGTTGTACCCTATGACTGGAGAATTGCGAACATAGTTCCTGTTTTTAAGAAAGGGGGGGGAAAAGGTGATCCAGCTAGCTACAGGCCTGTTAGTTTGACATCTGTAGTATGCAAGGTCTTGAAAAAAATTTTGAAGGAGAAAGTAGTTAAGGACATTGAGGTCAATGGTAAATGGGACACAATACAACATGGTTTTACAAAAGGTAGATTGTGCCAAACCAACCTGATCTCCTTCTTTGAGAAAGTAACAGATTTTTTTAGACAAAGGAAATGCAGTGGATCTAATTTACCTAAAATTCAGTATGGCATTTGATACGGTGCCACATGGGGAATTATTAGTTAAATTGGAAAAAATGGGGATCAATATGAAAATTGAAAAGTGGATAAGGAATTGGTTAAAAGGGAGATTACAGCGGGTCATACTGAAAGGTGAACTATCAGACTGGAGGGAGGTTACCAGTGGAGTTCCTGAGGGATCGGTTTTGGGACCAATCTTATTTAATCTTTTTATTACTGACCTCGGCACAAAAAGTGGGAGTGTGCTAATAAAGTTTGCAGATGATAAAAAGCTGGGAGGTATTACCAATTTAGAGAAGGACCAGGATATCATACCGGATCTGGATGACCTTGTAAACTGGAGTAATAGTAATAGGATGAAATTTAATAGTGAGAAGTGTAAGGTCATGCATTTAGGGATTAATAACAAGAATTTTAGTTATAAGCTGGGGACGCATCAGTTAGAAGTAACGGAGGAGGAGGAGGACCTTGGAGTATTGGTTGATCACAGGATGACTATGAGCCGCCAGTGTGATATGGCCGTGAAAAAAGCTAATGCGGTCTTGGGATGCATCAGGCGAGGTATTTCCAGTAGAGATAAGGAGGTGTTAGTACCGTTATACAAGGCACTGGTGAGACCTCATCTGGAATACTGTGTGCAGTTATGGTCTCCCATGTTTAAGAAGGATGAATTCAAACTTGAACAGGTACAGAGAAGGGCTACTAGGATGATCCGAGGAATGGAAAACCTGTCTTATGAAAAGAGACTCAAGGAACTTGGCTTGTTAACCTAACCAAAAGAAGGTTGAGGGGAGATATGATTTGCTCTCTATAAATATGTCAGAGAGATAAATACTGGAGAGGGAGAGGAATTATTTAAGCTCAGTACCAATGTGGACACAAGAACAAATGTATATAAACTGGCCATTGGGAAGTTTAGACTTGAAATTAGACAAAGGTTTCTAACCATCAGAGGTGTGAAGTTCTGGAATAGCCTTCCAAGGGAAGCAGTGTGGACAAAAAATCTATCTGGCTTCAAGATTAAACTCAGTAAGTTTATGGAGGAGATGGTATGATGGGATAACATGATTTTGGCAATTAATTGATCTTTAACTATTCATAGTAAATAGGCCCAACGGCCTGTGATGGGATGTTAGATGGGGTGGGATCTGAGTTACTACAGAGAATTCTTTCCTAGGTATCTGGCTAGTGAATCTTGCCTACATGCTCAAGGTTCAGCTGATTGCCATATTTGAGGTTGGGAAGGAATTTTCCTCCAGGGCAGGTTGGCAGAGGCCCTGGGGGTTTTCGCCTTCCTCTGTAGCATGGGGCACGGGTCGCTTGCTGGAGGATTCTCTGCACCTTGAAGTCTTTAAACCATGATTTGAGGACTTCAGCACCTCAGACATAGGTGAGAGGTTTATTGCAGGAGTGGGTGGGTGAGATTCTGTGGCCTGCATTGTGTAGGAGGTCAGACTGGATGATCATAATGGTCCCTTCTGACCTTAATATCTATGAGTCTATGAAATAGATATAGCTTTAGCAGACTTGAGACTGTCAACTAGGCCTAAGTATGGTGGGGGGTTTTGTGATTTGGACACTGGTTTACTACCAGTTAGATTGAGATCACCAACTCCTTTCTTGTCAGCTGCCCAACAACATGCAGGTCACTACCATCCTGGGTTAGCTTTGAAGTGGTGACCTTGGGGTGAAAGGCTCCATATCCCGTTTCCAACTCCCCCAAGCCATTCATGCCGACACTTGTTGCTACATTTTCAGTGCAATCTGCTTCCCCTCTCAGCAGGTGTTCTGTAGCGTTAACTGATATGGAGGAGCTAGTTATGGGGAAGATGAGAATGAAAACCCTTTGCTTCTCACTCTCCATGGATCCTGTCATGGTGGGAATTTATAAGGAAATGGAAAGCCCATACTGAGAAGGCGGGGGAAATTTTTAACTTGAATTCTAGCATATGTGTGTACATGTTCTAATCAGGGGAGAAAGATATTTATTTTATCAAACATTGGTTTGAAGTTGAGTGTAGCAGAACTGTTTTCCATTAAATAAACTCTCTTCTGACAATATGATCTCAAGTTATGACTGCAAACATTAGCATGTTCTCTTTAATTCAAGAATCCTTGTTTCAAAGTTTGATTTAAGAAATCAGACTGTTTCATTGTCATGTTTATTCTACTGAATAACCGTGGGGTTGTTGAAGCTGTCATTAGCTAACAATGAATACAGTAACAATGTGCAAGCTTTTTTTAATCTGTACAAATTGAGGAATTGTGATATGAAGCTTGTTACCTTTTCATATAAAGAAGCTCTAAAGTAAGATCCTTGATACAGGTTGCAAATCCAGCAATGCTTTGAAAAAAGGCAACCTTAAAAAAAGAGTGGGGGGCGGGAAAGGCTTGACTGATTGATTGTAGTATCCCAAATTTGGAAATACTAAAAATGTCTGTGTACAGGGAGAAAGTCACAGCATTGTCTTTCTGTGACAAAGTACAGTTGTCTTTACTTACTGTATCAAGCCATTGTTCTGGCTTTCTTCATCGTATTTTATGAAATAATTATTTAAAAGATTAAACAAGATAAATAGCAAACATACCATATAGAATGAACTGGAATTAAATAGCATTGTGACTGTTTAAGAATGTGACATGATAGCGTTTTCTTCATGATTGACCATTGAATATGGAGATTATGTATTCAGAAACAAATAAAATGCCAACTGCGAGTGAGATGTTGTTTAACAATAGTAATCTGTTTAGCAGTTTTATATATCCAGTGGCTTTAGAAGAAGGGAGGAGTGTGGGAAAATAGAGTGGTTGAGAGAATCTTATTAACAGAATTAGCACAGCCTACCGTTTTAATTCTGTGTATGATATGCATAATTGCTTTTTTGGGTAATCTGGACTATAAAACTATATTTTACACTGTAGGCAAATGGCTGAAAAGGGGAATGTATTGCAACTCAAGCAGCAGAGGGCTGGGCAACACAGCCAAGAATCTGTCCTAAGTCCTTCCCAAAATTGAGGGGCCTAGGGTCGTGGATTTCATAGACCTCAAAGGCTAGCCTTGGGCATCTGAAGGAGGGTATGTGTGTGGGGAGGGCTGTGGGGAGAACATTGAATAATACTTGATCTTTATGAAAAACTATTGACACATAATCCTAATGATTATTTTACATTTTATCTTTGCAAGGATAAGGGTTAGAACAGAGATTTTGTTTAAATGGGAATTTAGATTAATTTAGGGGATTTAAAAGTGCTAGGGTTAATCCAGAGTTGAGGGCACTTCTGGATTCTGAGGCTACTTGTCAAAAGGCCCTGTTCTTTCTACATGGGCACTTGCCTGTCTTCCCGAGGGAAGATGAGCTTGGATTTTCCCCTGTTCCTAGCTTACACATGTTTTGAAAGTCTTTGTCCTTTTACATCTTTTGCCTATAAAGATGATAAAACCATTTTGCCTCCTATTTAATAACTAGATTAATGGGAGAAAAAAACATAAAATTTAATTATTTAAAAATTTAATGTTAAACCTGTATTGGAGCAGGATGGAAACTAGTTTATAATCTTCCATTGGGTTACCATAATGCTATTTTGTTTTCTGCCTGCCACCAAAATGCTCATGTCAGTTGGAATTTAAATCTTTTTCATATCTAATTTAAAGATAATGCTGAAAGTCTTAAGATGCTAGACTTTTAATTTTCTCCTCACTTAATGCTATTTGGGAGGAGGGCAGGAACTGTTGGAGCCTCTTGCTTCATAAATCATTAGGTTTAGGCCTTTGTAAAAATGTGAGTCTAGATTTTTTGACCTAAAGATTGGTGGGGACTCAGAGTCCCTAATACTGTGTAAACTACAGTGAAAGTCCAAAAGTAACTGGTTTCATACCTGGTCCAAGAGAGACACTACTCTTTGAATAAGGGAATATATATATTTGACCGAATTGTTACAGATAATCAGTAGCAACAATCATGAATGTATATTTAAATATATCGCAGAGATTGCAAGTGTAATCTTGTCTAAGGAGTGAGAAGAGATAAGATAACCCAGCTGGAAAAGGAGAGCACTTACCAATCGGAAAAAAACATTTGACTAGAATTAGAATGGTAGTATTATTTTAAATTGAAGTAATACCAACATAAAGAGCATAACAGATTTTATATTATGACTACATAAGTAGGTACTCCCACATTGGAGAAGTTTAAACCCAAAGACAGTGGACGTGTTTAAAAATCTTGAAAGCCCGTATTTTCTAAGAAAGCTTCTAAAATTGTGCCAACTGTTTGCAGGTGCAAGTAGAAATTAGACACCTACAGTAACTACCAACACTAGTCCTACAATCAGATGAGTATCTAACTAAACTCTGTACTTCCAGAATTGCAAGTGCAATTTAGGGGTCAGGTTGACATCCGTTTACAAACTTAGCTAGAATATAATGAATTCTCAGGGCTCCTTAAGGTTTATTTTAGGTCCTGTTTTTACTTCTTATCTGATTCCTTTGTGTGACATACTCTGGAAATTAATCTGATTCTGTACTCATTACATTCAGATCCTTTATTTTCCCTAGAGTTTTCATTACTTTGTTTCTTCCGTCATGATGCTAGACAAATTTTAAAAAAGATTTAGCAATGGTCCAGATAAGGATTACTCAGCCTGCTCTTAACTAGGATGATGCTACTATTGCCTCCAAGTCAGAAGTATACTAGATTCTCATTTAGAAGTTTGTATCAGGGCTAAGGGGATTAGGAAGGGTTCCAAGTAGAGAGATACTGATAATCTTTTCTTTCTGAAAGTTATCTAAGTTTTGTTTTTTAAGTTTAAAAATTCATGGCTTTAAGTATTGTTCTTTTCTGGCTTTATGAGCAAGGCTTTTAAGCTCAAAATGGAATCTTCCTTAAATATGGTCTTCGTTGGAAGGTCTTGTCTTGTGGATTCCTGGGATGGGTCTAAATCTAATGCATGATTTGTTCTAAACAAACTGGTTCACAAGTGCTATGATGGGATATAACGAAGAGGGTTTAAGAGCAACTGTCTCACCATACTTTCATTTTTTCCCCCTTCTACATTCCCTTCCATGAAAACCTCCTCTCCTAACTTAGTTAAAAAAAGGTTTATTATTTTCAGTTGTCAAAGTTCTTCTCTTTTCTGGTTTGACTGAGACCACTGGCTGGTTTATATGGATGCGTACCTGTTGTGTGAGGTTTTATTTAAAGTGGTTTATTTCCTGGCTCTCAGCCCCACATCTACTCATTAATATTCAGTATATCCATATAATGTATAATTTGTTATCCAGATACACTCACTCACTCACTTTAATAAACAGACTTTGAAAAGAAATATTATCTATCTTGATTACGATGTATGTGGTACAGCCAAATTCTGCCCTGTTACACCAGTGAGCTCCCAGTGAAGAGGGATTGTAGAAAGTTCCTACGTAGGGGTAGAAGAGAATTAATTTTCATGATTTCTGATGGGTTTTTATCTATTTGATATAAACATCTTCCATGTAACCTTTGACTTTGTTTCTTCCCGAATAATTTTTTATGTAAAGTGTGATTGGTAACAACTAGGGGGCAAAAATGTGACCTGGACAGAAACTAGATTTGGGGATATATGAGAAAAAGTAATCAGTAAGTACTAATTAGTTTCAAAATCATACTGATTTCTGAAAGCTAAATCTCCCCTCTGAGATGGGACCACTACCATGGCAAGTCCTGCTAAACTAAAACCCAGTAATGAATGATCAAAAACAACCCCCAATCAATTTAAAACAAGAACTAAATAAATGATCAAAGTCTACATTCAATAGACAGTTGCTCTTCTTTCTTAAGAGAGAAACATTTATTTACTTTGGGAGAGATTCTGCAAGGCACAAATGGCAGTTAGGTGTCTGCCCTTTGAGCCTTGAAAATCTCCAACTTTGTCTATTTAAAAACTAAAACTTCTGTTAACAAATTACGTAATGCATTTTCTACTTTTAATTGCATATTAACTGAAATTTGATATACAAATATAACCAGTTCTCTAAATACCAAGGAAGAAAATAAAATTCAAAGTTAATCATCTAATTGACTTCAGAGAATTTGAATGAAATGCTGAACTTTTTTTTCTTTTTAAGAAGCTCTTTTTTGGTTGGGTTCTGTGTCCATAAACCTGGATAGAACCACTCCTACTAATTATGTGCACCTCTCTCAATTTTCAGGTGAGAAAACTGAAGTTTATTAATCTTGATGCCACTTTAGATAGCTGTATCTACCTAAACTTTTAGTTTTGTAAATGAAAGCACAAGTGTGAGGCTGCATAGATTCTGTTTCAGTGATGTAAACTGAGTAATTCATTTCAGATTTACTGCAATTTACAGTGCTAAAACTGAAAGAAGACTTTGGCCTGTCCATGGTAGTCTCTTAGCACGCTACTGCTCTGAAAGCTTTTCATGCAGAGAAAATCTGTAGTATGATAGATTTTGGCTAATAGTAAGTAATCTGGAACTGACAGTATTGATATTTATGCATCTGTTTCAGGCACCGTTTTGGGTATTCCTCTTGTGTGCATTAGGACTCTTTGTTTACCAGTCCCTGGATGCTATTGATGGGAAACAAGCCAGAAGAACAAATAGTAGTTCCCCCTTAGGGGAACTTTTTGACCATGGCTGTGACAGTATTTCCACAGGTAACTTTATTTCTTCATTTTTAAACTTGGGGGGTGGGTGGGCGGTAACTGGAAAAAACTAAATCCTAGTAAGGTACAGTCTGGCCTAATGGATAAAAACGAGATTGGGACTCTGGAGTCCTGGATTCTCTTCCTGGCCTGCTGGGTGACTATGAACAAGTCACTTTGCCTGTTGGTGCCTCTGTTTTCCATCTGTAAAATGGGAATAAGACTATTGACCTCATTTGTAAAGCTCTTTGAGATCTGCTGATGAAAAGCTCTGTATGAGAGCTAGCTGGTTATTACTTACTAACCTAGGGAGTGGGAAAATATTTTAGAAGTGGCCCTGAGACATGTATAATGCATGTTACCTAGTTCTTGCAGGCTTACATTGAGAGTATGAAGTGAGTGTGTTCCCTCTATTGAATCTGATCACTTTTTGTAAGCAATGCAGTACATTCCAAGATTTCCTTGGAGAGAAGTGCAGTATCGCCAGGCAGTAGGCACACCATCCTGCAGGCTTTTTTTAACATTAGCGTCTACAGTATACATTTCCACTAGATCCGAGATGACTAATACAAGTAACAATAAGGAATTAAATCTCTCCTGACCTGGTACTGTAGTTCTAACAATTTTTAAGTGTGTTTACTTTTCCTCATTTCACTTTCATAGTTCCTGATTATGTTGACGTGACTCAATCTTTCTAATTAGAAAAGGTTTCATTTCCTTTTAAGGAAGAAATCAAAATGATGGGCTAGATTGCTTCCATCAAAAAACAAAACAAACTAAAACATGCAAGTTCTTGTGTTTCTCTCTCCTGAAGTGATGCTTTTCTGAATTGCTGTCCAAGTCACAATTTTTAATTGGCTACTGCTTAATATCTGAAATTAATAGCCCACTTTTGTTGTTGTTTGTACTATAAACCTTAACTCATCTTGGCAATTTAGCATCAAATTAAAATTGAACTGCAGGTATTTATACTGTATCTAGCATCTTAGCTACTTATACAGCCCTCATCACTATTGTGTTCGAGCCACATAAGTAGCGAGGCCAGCCTTCAGTTCTTCTGTTGAGTAAGTTATGACAGATGTTTGATTAACCCAGTAAATAGGCTTTGGTATGTGTGAGGGCCCCAAGTCTAGGGACTGGGTCCTGTTCCTGCGGGGATAGGGTGTTGAGAGGATGGGGCTTTGCAGAACCTCCCCTGCAGTGACAGCTCCTGCAGCTCTGGTTACATGGGGCTGGCTCAGCTCAGCTCCCTACTCTGGGCATTGTCACCTCCAGGATCACACCACCACTCAGGTTTGGCTCCTCCCCCTCTGGGGGGAACCAGCTGGGCCAGATTTGTGTGAGTGGCATGACCTGGCACACAGGCATCACAGTGCCCCTCACTCATATTTGAGCTGGTTACCTTCCCATCATTGTGACGGAGGAGTAGCTGAGCCAAACCTGAGTGGCACTGTGATCCCATGCACCAGGCCACAACAGTCTCGCGGGACTGGAACTGTCATGTGATCCTTTGAAGCATTCCAGTTACCCAGTTTTAGGTCACAACCCACAGGCTGAGAAACCCTGACCTAAACCTAATGAAACAAGGAACACTACAGTGAGTGCTTAGCTGTGCGTGATGTAGTTAAGGTTACCCAAGAGTTCATTTTCTTGCCGTTTTCACAATATTCCAGTTCTCTAAAGATTTTGTGATGAGATTCCCTATATTTGATCTGCACTTGATGATGGTGTGATGTGTTCTTGTTTTTAAACAGATTTCAGAAAAAAAAAGTTATTTTTACAGTAATCTGTAACTCACTATCACTACCCTATAACCGTGTTACACAGCATGTGGGTATGTCTCCCTGGTTGTGGGGTGGGAGGGCTGAAAAGATATAAATTAAGATGGGTGAGCCTCTAACAACACATTATGGGGCTGTAAAGGGCACCATAGGTTTCATTTTCCTGAAGGGGGCTCAGCTTCAAGTTTGGGAAATGCTGACAACAAGTCACTATACTGTTGATGCTATTGCAATCAAACTTTGTCTAGTGTTCGTCTTTAAAATTGCAGGTAGTATAATTATTTATGACTAACCATGCTTATCTCTGCCTTTCAGTTTTTGTTTCCATTGGAGCCTGCATAGCTGTTCGACTGGGAACGAACCCTGACTGGCTGTTTTTCTGTTCTTTTGTGGGAATGTTCATGTTTTATTGTGCTCACTGGCAGACATATGTATCGGGCATGTTAAAGTTTGGAAAGTAAGTAGAACTCTTTTCAGAACTGTACATATTTGATCTTTGCATTTGACACATCAAGTTTTGACACATCTCATTTTACCTTCCACCCATCTCTCCCTCCCCCAACCCGCCAAAAAAAAAAAAATCTCAATCTCTGTTTTATCTGAAGTTCATATCTGGTCCAGAACCTGAAATTCATATCAAAACTGACATTCCTTTTTACAGATGTCCCTGAGACCTCTGTAAAATTGCTATTGATTTGCAATACATTAAACTCTTTTTACAGTAATGGCTTCGTAAAGTCACTGTTAGTCATTGGGGTGCACAGTGCTTCCCAGAGCTCCAAGAGCACAGTGGACACTTCACCTCACTTCTCCATTGTTTGAGGAGGGTGCAGCATTTATGCTTCGCTGAGCCTATCCAGGGGTACGTGGCCTGTGCTCTTCTACGTTGGGGAGGCTAGTCCTGGAAGTGATGTTAACCTTGTATATTCCTTACAATCGAGAGTACAAGGACCACGCTATGTCCACTCAGTCCTCCTTCTTGTTCAGCCAATCGCTCAGACAAAGCAGTTTGTTTAGGTTTGCAGATGATAATGCTGCCTGCTTCTTGTTTCCAATGTCACTTGAAAGTGAGAACAGACGTTTGCATGGCACTGTTGTAGCTCGTGTCCCAAGATATTTACATGCAAGATACACTAAAGATCCATATGTCCCTTCATGCTTCAACCACCATTCCAGGGGACATGCATCCATGTGTCATGTGTCATTTTCATCATCTGAGTCAGATGCCACCAGCAGAAGGTTGATTTTGTTTTTTGGTGGTTTGGATTCTGTAGTTTCCACATTGCAGTGTTGCTCTTTTCAGATTTCTGAAAGGATGCTCCACACCTCGTCCCTCTCGGATTTTGGAAGGCACTTCAGATTCTTAAACCTTGAGTCGAGTGCTGTAGCTATCTTTAGAAATTTCATATTGGTATCTTCTTTGCTTTTTGTCAAATTTGCGGTGAAAGTGTTCTTAAAACGAACGACGTGCTGGGTTATCATCTGAGACTACTATAATATGAAATATATGACAGAATGCAGGTAAAAGAGCAGGAGACATACAATTCTCCCCCAAGGAGTTTAGTTACAAATTTAATTAACACATTATTTTTTTAACAAGCATCATCACCATGGATGCATGTCCCCTGGAATGGTGGTTGAAGCATGAAGAAGCATACGAATCTTTAGCGCATCTGTCATAAATAAAGGGAAGGGTAAACCCCTTTAAAATCCCTCCTGGCCAGAGGAAAAATCCTCTCACCTGTAAAGGGTTAAGAAGCTAAAGGTAACCTCGCTGGCACCTGACCAAAATGACCAATGAGGAGACAAGATACTTTCAAAAGCTGGGAGGAGGGAGAGAAACAAAGGGTCTGTGTCTGTTGGTATGCTGCTTTTGCCGGGGATAGAACAGGAATGGAGTCTTAGAACTTTTAGTAAGTAATCTAGCTAGGTATGCGTTAGATTATGATTTCTTTAAATGGCTGAGAAAAGAATTGTGCTGAATAGAATGACTATTTCTGTCTGTGTGTCTTTTTTGTAACTTAAGGTTTTGCCTAGAGGGATTCTCTGTTTTGAATCTAATTACCCTGTAAGGTATCTACCATCCTGATTTTACAGGGGTGATTCCTTTACTTCTACCTACTTCTATTTCTATTAAAAGTCTTTGTTGTAAGAAAACTGAATGCTTTTTCATTGTTCTCAGATCCAAGGGTTTGGGTCTGTGGTCACCTATGCAAATTGGTGAGAATTTTTACCAAACCTTTCCCAGGAAGTGGGGTGCAAGGGTTGGGAGGATTTTTGGGGGAAAGATGTGTCCAAACTGCGTTTCCCAGTAAACCCAGTTAGTTTGGTGGTGGCAGTGGATATTCCAAGGACAAAGGATAAAATTAATTTGTACCTTGGGGAAGTTTTAACCTAAGCTGGTAAAAGTAAGCTTAGGAGGTTTTCATGCAGGTCCCCACATCTGTACCCTAGAGTTCAGAGTGGGGGAGGAACCTTGACAGCATCTGGCACATAAATATCTTGTTACGCTGGCTACAACAGTGGCATGGGAATGCCTGTTCTCACTTTCAGGTGACATTATAATTAAGAAGTGGGCAGAATTACCTCCTGTAAATGTTCTTTTTAATCTCTCACTAGAAAAAGGAAAAATAGTCCAAAACTAGAGGAATGGTTTTGTTTTTAAAAAAAGGGAGGTTATGGAAAAATCAATGCATCAATTTCATATCTAGCAAAATGCGTGTGACAAACAGATGTTCGATATTTGGCTGCCATTTATTCAATACTCAAAGTACATTTGCCTGCAAAAATACCGACCACACCTGTCTAATTTTAGTGAATATTGATGTTTGATAATCACATTGTTTGATAAATGGTCAGTTTCACTCAATTTAATAAAACAGGCCCTGGATGGTATAAAGACTCACTCTACGAATAAAACCTTGTTAAATAGAGAGATCTGATGATGATACTACTGTTTGTTTTTTGTTAAAAGCTTACCGTTGTAATTATCGTTTTGCTTAATATGTATATAACAGTGATTTGTAAGCTTGTTAAAATTTCCAAAATAGCTATACAGTACTAAAAAAAAAAAAAACTCCCAAGTTTTCTGTGCATAACTATAAATGATGATCAGGTATTTAGCAAGGTATGTTTTTGTTTTAGTTGGTATGTAGAATTTTGTGGTCACAGAAATCAGGTATTTTATATACATGGCGTGTCCTGAATGTATACATTTTAATTACCTAATCGTTTACTCCCATTCCCTCCCCCAACAAACAGATGTATGAACTAAGCCTGCTGCCTCTTTTCTTTCTAGGCTTGATGTAACTGAAGTTCAGATAGCCATAATAATCCTCTTCTTGATGTCTGCATTTGGTGGAACTACTATGTGGGACTATAAGGTAAGTGTATCAAGCATTCAGACTTTCACAGTTGTATCTGAAGCTGTCATGTGCAGGTGTATTGATGTTTAGTAATTGCTTTTCAAATCTTCTGTATTCAGCTTATGTTATATTTGTTAAATCTTATTTTTTATTTCAATTTTAATACATAAAAATGTTGCTTTATATATTTACTATAGGGTGCCTGTTTCCATGTAGTTCAGTACTGTATCTCTTGGATGTGATAGTGTGGTTTCCTATGCATGAATTTAGAGCTACACAGAGGAAAAAGACCCCATCTGCCATATATAAACTTTAGGCCTGGAAAATACATTTTGATTATAGTTCAAAGGAATCTTACCCACAGTCTATATTTTTCAGATGTAAGTTTCTGTTACATCCAATTTTTATTTTTAATTATTCCTGTACCATAAATTTCTGCTCAAAATTATAATTTTTAAAGTAGACTGTCTCAATTGTAAAATAAACTGACCATTAAAATCTACAAATCCAATGGGCTAAATTTTGCTTTATGCTGATGTAAATATGGAGTAACTGTTAAAGTTAATGGAGCTGCACTGGATTTACACTGGCGTAAGAGCTGATCTGGCCCTGTAACTTTAAAATGTCTACCCAGCAGTGTTCTGGCATCAGTATATTAAAAAATATTTCCAGCCTATTTGAGGGAAGGGGGAACAGCTCATATGTTTCATGTAGAATAGGACCATATAGGATTGAATGCAAATATTTTTAAAAATTGGAAACAATTTGAAGCCTGCTGTATATTGGACTGTAGTTCCTGTTCCTGGTGGTGGTGTCATCTGTATAATACACCGTACTAGTTGATTGGAATAGATATCAATACCATCAAGTTAATTTTGCAGTCTAAATTATTTTGGTAATGTTTTATTGTATCTGACTCATTCATCAATCTGGCAATTATGAAATGGCAAATTATTTTTAGAGGAAAATGTTCTTAAACAGTTCGGTTTTCTTCTCCCCAAATCGTTTTTGTTCTGTTTCTGAAACTATTAAGATTGAAATGCAAAGCATAAGTGGGATCTTCAGACTTCACAAACTTGGCTAATTGACTATATATTCTTTTTGTGTTAATTGGTGGATTGTTTTGAGATGCAGAGATCTCTGCCTTACATTTTAATGTTAAAGAAAAAACAAGTCTGTCTCCAAAAATATGTAGTCCGTGGTTTCAGAAAATTTATTGCTCCTCTTTTTTAACCCTTTGCTGCCTTGGAAGTTTTCTTGAAACTGCATTTGACTCTAAAAGGTAAATATTTTGTTAAATCTATATCTGGATAATATACATAATGCAAAGATGCATCATATAGCATACTATGTAATGTGATCACAAAGCAGGCAGATGGAGTTTGCATTTCCTGTGGTGCTCCATTGTGCTGACCAATGAATTTAGAAAGAACTATCCTTTTTCCTCTGACACAGATTTCTGTTCAATCGAATTTGAAATACTTAGCAAAGTATAAAAAGAGCTTTTTAAGGGTGTTGCAAATTCTAAAGCACCATAAAATACAGCTGAATTTCAAGGGCAGAATTTAACCACCTACTTCTCCAGGATTTAAACATTCCCCCTCCCCTCCCCCCCCCCCCCCCGCCTCCCACCCCCCCCCCCAAAAAAGGTATCCTATCATCTTAAGGACAGGACTGTATTCTGAAATTGTTGATTTGAGTATAAGTTTCAAGGAAAAGGGATAGTTAAAATAAAGCAATACAAATTGTTTTTGGAGATTTCAGCAGCAGTTTAACTTTTTCCAAGGAGTGATGTCCTTTAATTTTTTTTAAAAAACATTTTTCTTGCAAGATCCCTTTGATAGACCTAAAATTGAAGACTTTTCCTGTTCTTGGAATAGTGGGTGGAGCATTATTTTCCTGTTCCAACTATTTCCACGTCATCTTTGGTGGTGGAGTTGGCAAAAATGGATCTACAATCGCAGTAAGCTATTTTAGAATTTAAACTGTATTCTAATACTGGGGTGGGGAAGAAGCGGGTTACTGTGTTTGGCTTGTATGTTAAATTCTTACATTACAAAAAACTTAGTACTTCTGATCATCTTACTGAGTATTTAAGCAATCTAATACATTGATTCTACTGTTTGATATACCTTAATGCTGTCTGTAAAGCCATTAAATATATATGAATGAGACAGCTAATAACTCAACTGCAGTGGTAATCCAAGTCACATTTTCTGTATACCCTGGATTAGGGGTCTTGTATTGTCAGAGAAACTGCCATGAAGTTTGAGTTTATAAAATAGAATGGGAAAAAAAAGTCAATGCGAGTGGCCCTGCTGCACAGCAACTCAGGACCTGATTTTTTTTTCTTCCAGACATGTTGAGTACATGTGACTTCATTTGGCTTTAGTGGAAGTTGTGGTTGGTCAGCAGTCCTGAAAATTGGGTCCAAAAATTTATGGTATGATTCAAGTTATGATGAGAAATGTTTTCTGCTTTGTGTGTTTCAGGGCACTAGTGTTCTTTCACCAGGCCTCCATATAGGGCTAGTTATCACTTTGGCAATAATGATCTATAAAAAATCTACAACTCAGCTGTTTGAAAAGCATCCTTGCCTCTATGTCTTAACATTTGGATTTGTGAGTGCTAAGATCACACAAAAATTGGTGGTAAGGAATCTTGTTTGTTTGTTTTTTTATTGGATGTGTGTATTTGGTACTTTTGAGAGTAGTGCTGTAGGTGGGCATTGTGTAAGCTCTCCTACTCAACTCTGCTAATATACCCTGTTGGTTATTGCAGAACCTCTATTATTACAACTACTAACCTGGGCCTGTCAGAGACTGGCTGGAATTCACCAAGGGGACCTAACTGCCACTTGAGGTGGCCACGGTCAAAATTTAATCCTCAAAATCCTAGCTGCCTAAACTCCCTAGGCTCCTAATTTTCTGCTGGGGGGAAATGGAGACTACCAGCAGCATGCAGCTTAGCAACTAACTTTCACCTGTGCGTCAATGCGGTTCACAAACTAGATATTTACCACTATCTCTGCTGTGGGATCCAATCCAATAGATGTGCTCAGAGCCCTCCTTAGAGCATAGCAGCTGGATTGGGGTCTGCACAAAACAGCCTGAGGAGCAGGTCATGATGACTCTGCCTGATTCAGAACTTGGTTCTCCCGTGTCCCAGATGAGTGCCTTAATTACTGGGCTATGAGGGTGTCTATCTTGCCTGTTGAAACTTTCACTTTTATAAAATAATTATTCATTGGGCCAAAGAGGGGGAGAGTGCAACTTCATAACCCACTGGTTAGGGCACTAACCTGTTATGCAGGAGACTCAAATTCAAGGCCAATAGTCAAATATTTTGTACAAAGTGGAACAGCTTCAACAGGAGACATCAAGATCCATCCAAGAATACCCTTTAGCCAAGTGGTTAAGGCATTCCTGCCTTAACTTTTTAATCTTTAGACTAGGGCATACACAGAGTTCTTCTAGACAACTGAAAGTACAAGGTTATGTTTATCTACATTATTTTTCTTTTTCATTCGTAAGAGGGCAGGACTCACCAGACTGAGATCTGCCTTACCCAGACAGGAAACCACAAAATCAACAAGCTCGTTAGCATTATTCTGGATATAAATATTGGAGGACCTTTTTCTTGTGACTCTTTGTTTTGTATGGGTACATGCTTTGACTATTCCAAGTGTCTAACAAACCTTCACTGTAAAGCTAAATAGAAAAGTATTAGGTTTGAGTTGAGAAGCAACTACTTGGCTTACAGCAAGCATGGCACAGACTTGCTGCTTAGATTTCACAAGTGCATACAGAGCAGAGTAACAAGGAAGGACTCGATCCAGAAGGCTCAGTAAGACTGCTTGAAGGCGTACAAGGACTTGTAAACACAGCTAGTTACCAGTCAGAAGGGGAGAAGGCCTTTGGGAAGGAAGAGCTCTTTGTGCAGTTGTTACATACCTTTGGATCCAAAGGTAGCTTTTTCTACTTAATGGAAGTCTTTGTTATAGCTAACACGTTGACAGCACTAACACATATGACCAGTGTCACTGTTTTGTTGTCTAGTAGTCACATGAGCTTCATGGTGATGTCACTTTCTTTGTTATGGGTGGTGCGGCGAGAAACTTGCATACTTTTGCTGCTTTAATGTAAAGGGGTTCTAGGAGTAACAGCAGCAGCAATGCTGAAACTAACTGAGCAGCAAGCAGGCATGTATTAGAGGCAGAGGAGATAGGGTGAGCCAAAAGCATTTTTGTGGTGGTGCTCTTGGGCTCACCCAAAAGACCTTCCTAAATAGTAGCAGAGCTTAAAGTAACTTTAAATAGAAAATGTCCTTATAAAAAAAACTGGGGGGTTTAGTCAATTGAACAGGTTGACTGTCCCTTTTTAAGAGCATTATTTATTTGTACTGTTCCTTAATTTAAATATTTGTTACCATAATAGTTCATATTCTCAAAGTAAGTTTTTCATTGATGCCAAATGTCAAGCTTTGTAGCTATATCAAATCTTGTTTTATGTAGGTGGCCCACATGACAAAAAGCGAGATCTATCTTCAAGATACTGCATTTATTGGGCCAGGTCTTCTATTTTTGGACCAGTACTTCAACAGTTTTATTGACGAATATATTGTTCTATGGATAGCATTGGTAAGTATTTGTTTTAAACTTTAATTTACAAATCCACTGAAACAGTGTTAAACACTTATTTTCATACGGAGGTGTATATAAGGGGCAGGTTGAAAACTCAGTCCCTCTTATCCCATGCCATCAGTTAAACTAGTTGTTTCTCCTTTCTTGGCACCCAATACAGTGGTAGCTATTCTCTACAATTCATGGTTTGGGGCTGAAGTTTAGGACAAAAGAAAATCCTGGAGACTCATGCCATGAATTCAGGCTTTTGCTCTGATGTAAATGTTAACCTTAATTTAGCCGAGTAAGTTAATCATTCATTCAGATTGAAAGCTTTGTTAGCAGTGGAAATACAAATACATGGTTAATGTGCAATAATGGTTTTAAAAAGTCAAACTGAAGTTAAAAACTTGTAAATTAACATCATGGAGTATAAATCAATCACTTAAATACCTTTTTAAAACTACTGACCCAACAATAGATGGGATTAACAAAGATATTCTTAAAATAAATGAACATGAGGGCTGAGCTATAGGGTAGACCTTTTGGTTTCAAAGCTTTTTTTGGTAACATTAATTTGTTTTTGTTTATTTTTAGGTCATATCCTTGTTTGATTTGCTGAGATACTCCACTGGTGTATGCATGCAGATTGCTGCTCACCTTCGCATACATGTCTTCAGAATTTCATCACTTCAAGCTCCTGAACAGGTTCAAAACCATACTGACTGACTAGTAGTTCAAGCAGAAGAGGAGAAGCAGTTAGGGGAATAATGAATGAAGTAGATCCCCTTTTCAGGAATACAGACAAAGCTTTTCAAGAAAAGACAGTGAAAAGCTCAGTAATTTGCTCAGATAACCAATACGATTACTTAAATATAAAGTTGTGCAGAGTCTATTGTGATTTATGCTTGTATCATGAAGCATAAAATTCCTCCATTGTATTCTAGACATTGCAATCTTTACTTTTGATCATGGATTCATCAGTCAAACTGATTTTCTGCCATGCACTAGATTCTCCTTGATTGAGAAAAGATAACTTTTAATTCTGGTACATAGACTGACTACAAATCTAAAGTACTCAATACTAGAATTCTAGAGCTGCTTCGCTTCACACAAGAGGAAAAACTTTTCTAAAATCTCAAACTGCTGAGAATTGCTATGAAATTAATCAGATTTCCAGTCTGCGCCTAAAATAAATTTCAAATCAAGACTGATTAAAAATTAACCATCCAGCAACTCACTGCTGCTGTTACTGTAATACATGGTGTTTGACACTGTGAAGAGAAGTCAATGGAGCTCAGTGCCTGACAAATCCAAGCTTTTTTGTTTAAAAAAAACAAAACTACTGGATTTTCTCTTCCTGCTTCATCTTTTATAACAAACTCTGCCCACCAATTTCAAATATCATTATCTCTGTGAGTACAGGTTCAGGGGTAAAGCCTCCATTTCAGCAGTTACTGAAAATATATATTGCTTGAGTTTCCTTCTAAGGCTGGGCTTCTAGTTTTGCACCCATTATAATTTGTAAGTAACACTTAATGCTGAAGTACCATCAAGTATCTAATTTACAAGCAACATCAGATGGATCTAAATGGCATAAATTTTTGCCCTAGTTATTTGCACCAGTAAAACTGAAAGTGCAAATCTGCAGGACTAAATATTTGGCCTATATATTTAGAGATCTGATCAGCAACGATCCTTTGAACACAACTGTGCAACCCAACTGCCATCAAAATGTGTTCTCTATAGTTTTACTTTGTTATGGTAATAACAAGCTGTATATGAGACTTTTTAAGCACAGACTCTAAGGAATTAAGTATAACTTGTTAACTCATAGGAAAGCCTGGTATTTAAGTATAAAAATCTGTCTAGAAAAAGATCTCAAAAGATTAAGTACAAAACAGTGTATCAGACACTTCACTGTATTTCATCATAGATTATTATAAAGCAATATCCCATGTGATAAGAGAGCTCTGGCTGTGAAATGAACTGGTTGGTTAATACATTTGTCTATTTGAAAATACTGGCCAAAAATAAGGGTAATCTAAAACCCAGTGTTTAAATAAATGAGAATCAGCAGAAGAGATCTGACTTACTTTAGCTAAGGGCTAGTGACATTTCCACCAAATCTAATTTTTAGGTAGCAAACATAACATAGATGTCAACCCTAACTTTTCACTCCTCCAAGCTGTTTCAATAGACTAGTTACAAAAGCCCTTCAATGTGAAAGTACCCCTTATCAATTTCTGGCTTGCAGTTTAAGCAATGAAGAATGCAGTTCACAACATTCCCAAAGCTTGGCATATACTAAACGCTTTCACGTTTGTGAAGAAACCCACCAACATTATTACTGCAATAATATCATGATACAACCTGTTAGATTTCAAGTGGGTGAAAGCTCTCACCTTCATGCACCTGTGATGGTGTTTCTTACTGCTTCTAATAAACTTGAAAAACATTGTTTACCAAACATTCTGCATAAAGGTTATACTTTCTGGGCATGAGGTTCTCTACCTCTTGTTTATTATTAGAGAATCCTACTGGAAAATAGGATCATTGATCACTGCGATATTACATTACTGCTGTAAAATTGGACCTGTAATCCACCACTTGCCATCAGTGGTGCTGCACTTATGTGAATCACATGACTCCCCCGACCATCTAGATAAGGCTTAAGAGTTCATCCTCGTCACCCTGTTCAATAAACTGGGAGAAAAGCATCATGCACAAATGAACTTTTAACATTCATTTGCATGTATGTTGTTCATAAGATACAGAGTGAAAAGTAGTAATGACAACTTTAACAGTTCTCAGTGAGATGCATCAGTTGCTCAAAAATACTGTAAACGAGAACTGCTTAATGAAAGAATTTTCAGTGACTCAGCAGTTTCTCGTCCACAACAAGCTCAGCCTTATTTTCAGTAACCAGTAGGCCTAAGAAGCTTGTGTTGTGCTCTCAAAACAAGTTGCAATGTAGGGTATAGTTGTGCCTGTGGGTATTAATGTTGTAGGTAATACTTTCTATTGGACTGAAAAACATTTGTTTGACTATATCACACCAGAAAAGATCTTACACCGTTATCTGATTACACTTAAATGACAACTTAGAGATAATATAAGTGGAGTTCCATGACTTGGTAGCCACCAAAGATTCACACACTTTAACATGTCTTCCCAACATGTGCTAATTAGCACTGAATGAGTGTTTATCTGCTCTGAGTCCTAATAACTGTTGTGGAAGAGTGTGGCTGCATGGTGGTTACTAACGCAACATTTCAATCTCAGAGAAGTAGGCCATCACAAATTCCCCCTCTAGAACACTGTTCCCCTCTTCTATCCCAGTTTTAAACAGGGACAGAAAAACTGCCCTGGCACCATGAACAGCTGGCCCAGACTTCCCTATCCAGAAAATAGTTCAACAATAACTCCCTAAAAAATGACACAGGCGCCAGAATCTGGGAAGCAGTCAGAAAACTGGGGGAACCCAATTCCAAAATGTAAATATTAAGTAATGGACAAATATTTTATACAGAATCTCTACAGTCTGGTTTTGGAACCCTTTGGAAAACTACATTTTTAGGGCAATTCTAGAAAAGACTGGGAAAAAATCTCTCCTCTTCTTATGGACATTTTACTATACATTCTTTTATAGAATAAAAGCTAAAACTCATTACAATTGAGTGTAAGTTCCTCCAAGTTATATTTGTTAGTGATGTCAAGCAGCTAATGACCAAATTTTTTTTTTTTTTTTTTTTGTATTAAATCCAAATGTTGAAAATATTTCAGGGCTTTCCTAAGTTGTAAGAAATGAATGTGTATACAGTGGTTTTCTGTAAAACAAATGCATGAAAACTCCAACCTGGCTGTAAAGTAAATCAGAATTCACTGTACTGTGATATACAAAATATAAAGAATTTACTTTAAAAACTTAATCTTCACTAAACTGCTAATTCTTTCAAAAAGCAGCAAGAACTACCCTTCCAACTACAGCTCTGGAGATGGGCATCTGCTTTAGTATCTCTTCCAAAATGGTCCACAGGAACTGATAGTATATAGATGTATAGTGTTATCAATAATCACTGCAGACTGTGTTGTAAATTGTTGTTTAATGTGGCTCATTTAAACCAATTAGGCACGCTATGCTGTAAAGCCAAAATATCTGGTTTAACATGACTAACAAGTCTTGGCAAGCATATGTCCTTGTTAGTGCAGTAAAGTACAATGTACAGCTTATAATAAGGCTACTAATGATACTTCAAAAAAAACCCTCAACCATTACAGTGCCTAGAACAGAAAAAGAGTAAACAACAAGATGTAGTCTAATAACCTAAAGTACCAAAGAAATGTAATTCATATGTACCATACTTTTAATTCCTAAACTTTCCAGAATGTTATCCTGCTAAATATGCAAGATGCACACACACAACGTAGGATTATTTTGGTGGTTTCTTTAGTTCACAATTATAAAGTTGCAAAGGTACATTTTTGCATAACAGCATCAAGTTTTTAATGTGTCCTTTTAATCCTGTGATGTTCATTATTGGTGGAATTTTGTGATCCATTTTGCATTACTGCTGCCTATGGTACACAGATTCATATTCACCTGTTTCAAGAGGTAAACTTCTATTAACCTCCATACTGCTATAGTCTTGCATTTTATAACACTGCCTTAGAGTTAGAAAAGCAACTCTCACTGCAAAGAGGTTAAGGAGGATTCGGTCAGACATTTTAAAGACATATTAATAGTCTCTGAGGAAAGAATCCAGTTTGCAATCTCTTCCATTAAGAACATGAAAAAATATGACTATCAATTTCACTAGTAACATTATTGAAATAATACATGTAACAGTTTGATTAATAGGAACTCTTAAATTGGAATTTTAAAGGAACAGACTTATTTTTCCATGGCTAATGGCTATAATTGTATCATGTTACTTAGGTGCAAGTTGTTTCTTCACTGAGCCATCAGAATAACATGGACTGAAGAGATTTGCGAACAGTTGCCATCTCTTGCTGTTGCTGTTACAAGAAAGGAGATAACACTGAACAAATGCAACATTTAGGAAAAAAATACCACATCAGTCTGATATATTGAAAGAATTAAAAGTGAATGTTAAATGGTTTTTCTACTTAATGTTCTGTCTTTACATTTTTAACTGTTTTTCCCCATAAATCAATGCTAATACTTACAGTGTCCATCATGATTTTCTTTTGCAACATAGCCATTTCTTTGCGAAGTTCATTTTGTGCACCTGCTAGAAGGTTTTCATGATTTTTCTCTAGTTCTTCCATACTCTAAATGATAGAAATTATACTAAAACTGACAAATATTAGCAGTTTTATACTAAGCCCCCCCCCCCAGATTTCCAAACAAATCCTGTTCACAAACCGGAAGTAAACAAAACTCGCTGAGCACCATACACCACAGTCACTACAGAGTTCCGAACTGACCCGTCAGCCACACACCTCATTTAGAACCCAAAGTATGCAATCAGGCAGCAGACACACACAAAAAGGCAAATACAGTACAGTACTGTGTTAAATGTAAACTACTAAAAAAATAAAGGGAAAGTTTAAAATGTTTTTGACAAGGTAAGGAAACTGTTTCTGTGCTTGTTTCACTTAAATTAAGATGGTTAAAAGCAGTATTTTCTTCTACATAGTAAACTTTCAAAGCTGTATTAAGTCAATGTTCAGTTATAAACTTTTGAAAGAACAGCCATAACGTTTTGTTTTTACGAACGTTTCAGAGTTACAATCTCCATTCCTGAGGTGTTTGTAACTCTGAGGTTCTACTGTATCATAATTAGCAAGTTACAAAAGCGATCATAATTTCATGTTCCAGAGTTATCCCACAACTGGAAAACATGCAGCAATACTGGAAATACTTTTCCAGTTTACAACAATATACTGAATATTGATTAGACTGCCAACACCATGCAAAGTACCTTACCTGTCTGGTAGTGGGTTACAAGGGTATTGCATAAAGTTGACTTGCTGAGAGTAGAGCATAAAACTGAGTAACAGCTGAAAAGGGTATCTTGTAGCAGTAGTGTTTTAAGAAAACAACTACATGCTGAACACTAACAATTCTAACAGAAGCCAATGAGAGCTACAGGTGTAAAGTGCCTCTGATAATCAGGCCTGAGATATATTCCTCTTTTCCCCCTCCTGTATTCATACTTTAAATGCCCTGCACTGCACCCCTTTCACATACGATTTGGGACCTGTAATTCTGCAAATGCTTAAGATTGTCCATAACTTTAAACATCACTTGTCCCATCAAGATAAGTGGGGCCACTCAAAAGCATGAAGTTAAGCTTGTGTGTAAAGGTGTGCAGGATTTGAGTCTTGATTTTATTTGGAAGTTCAAGCACTAAAGTCATCTTTTATTCCATTCACTTTGCATCTTAAGTAGTAGCTGTAATTTGTCTAATTTTAATATTGCTTTTATATGACACATTAACTGAAAGTTTGAAAGTACTAAGGTATGGTTAAATAGGCTTTTATTTCGGATGTGTTCGTCTAATATTAAGATGATAGATAACTAGGTTTTAGTTTTGGTTTCTGTTTTAGCAATAGGGTATGAGAGCACCTGTTTTGTTTTCATACTAACTGTGAGATTTGAAACCTACTCTAAACTAGACTTGGTTGAAACTGACAGAAAAGTTTTCCTGCCAAAAAATGAGGTTTTGTGGGAAAAATGTCATTTAACAAAACAAATTTCCACTTCAGTTTACTTTTTAAAAAACCATTTCTGGATTTTCCCCTCACTCCCTTTTCTACTCTAACACTTAAGTCAAAGGGGATGGGGGGTGAGAATTCTGGACATCATTCATTTTACTGCACTCAGAGGGGGAAAACATTATGAAATTTGTTTTTCTACAAACAAACAAAAAATGAAACAAACCCCCCACAAGAAAAACACACCTTTCAAATTTAAAAAGTTTAATTAAACTTTGTTTATTTCTTTGAGTAGGTCTACTCCAAATTAAATTTCATTTTTTCTCTCTCTTTTTTGGTAGCTATGTCCAATTTTTTCAGAATGGTTATTAACTTTTACACTAATTTCAAACTAATACATTATATAGTAACTTTTTAACATAACCAGATTCTTCAGGTCCAGCTAACTATGAAACTAACCTATTGCTGACCACAGAAAATGCAAGAACAAAGACTCAAGTACTGCTGAAAACTTTTTTTTTAATTCTGTCTATGGTAGCAGTTAAACTGTTTTCTGTACCAGAGCTCAGGGAAATGTAGAACAGTGGTATCTTGGAAACAGATGGACCTATTCTGTGGTCTTAAACCAGCTTTGATTAAACAACCACATACTTGGTTTAAACTAGAGAGATACTATTTATATTATTCATCTCACCTATATTCATGTGGCTTCTGAGATGGGGGAGAAGGTAAAGATACAAAATAGACTCTTCTTCATTCAAAAGTTAGCAGATTTATCTTATTTTAAAATAAGTAGTGACCACTTTACAGTAAGAGTACATCTATAAATTGTATATGAAGGGTTAACAAGTGATGTTTTAATAACTTAGATAAACTATTGTTAAGAGTCCATAATCTATTATACATATTACTTATGTCTGTAATGTATTTAACTTCTGTTAATCATTTATTAACCATTTATGTTAAGGGTATGTTTATAAAATGTGTACCTCACTTTCAATATAATACCAAAATACATAGTGAACCAACAAAACCCCAGAAAGTCAGTTAAACTGAAGTGAATATTAACTGCCCCAGTTGGGCCCACTTTCACAGAAGACCCCTATTTTGGGCTGACTTTTGTTGCTGGCATCAGAGTGCATATTCAGTTTTAATACTGGTTTATTAAACGTAATACCTATTGTCCTGTGTTTGGAAAACTCGCCCAATCAAGCATAACTTCTTATCATAAAAACTATTTAAATTATATTTTAATTTACTTAATATGAGCATTTATCTTTCTACAAATAGCTATTTGTAAAAAGATTACTGACAATGGGTCACTATTCTATGGTAGCCATTCACTTTTAGTGAGACTGCTACCTCTAACACAAGCATAACAAACGCTAAATTTTGGCTTATGCTTTATTTTCAAACAGTGTGAAATATTTCACTATTTTATTTAAAAGAAGTAGTTTTCATAACATTAATCTAAGGCCTAGTCTTCACACAGACACATTGTGAACTAAAGTTCTGGTTACTCTTAATTTGATTTCAGTCTGATTAGTTTACCCTGGTAAATGTACAAATGCAAGGTAAACAGATATAAACAGTTTTAATCAGATGTATGTGTGCTCACACAGGAGTTTGACTGGCTTAATTACATCACTTTTTAAAACAGATTTTAGTTATGGGAGTACAACTTGGGTGTTTAGACAAGACCTTCATGGAAAATGGAACTGTCCTTGCAGGCTCCAAATTACCACTACACAAACATTCTTGGTTAATTAAAGGAACCATGTGTAAGGCTCTCTTACCAGTATCATCCTTAAATGGATTTTAATTCAATAATTATTGTAAAATATAGGGAATTTTAATCCTATTTTAACTGTAAATTTCAATGCAGCCTTACCTATGGAGTCATTAAGAATCCCTCTAACAGAATCATGGTCTAGCTTTAAAAAAGGTATATATACTGGACCTTTAAGAACTGCTCGTACAGCTGTTTAATTGTTTTCAGTCTCTGACTCTGAACTATTCTTGCTTGTTGAAAAACCTTCTGTTGCTGGCGAAACATATTCTAAAACACAAAGAAGAATCATGTTAATTGACAAGCAGTAGTTAGACAGGTCGATGCTGTCAGTGTTCAAAAGTATAAGTTCCCCCTTCACTGGAAATCCACGTTCTAGAATCTATAACATGGATCTTTGATAGATAGTGGGGATGGCAAGGAAAGGGGAAATGCTGTCCAAATCTATTCTCTAGACCTATGTTGCTGTCAGGGGACAGCACAACTTGCAAACTGAAGAGGAACACAATTTCTTCCAAGTAATCTAAACTGGTGCAATGTGCTCCCAGAGTAATTGTGCCCCTCTGCCATTATATAGCTTCCTTTCCCCATTATTAGGGTGACTGCTCTTGCTCTCTGTTCCCAGCGAACAGGATCACGTGTAAATGCTATAATTCCCCAATGTCATCCTACCCTACACAGACTTGGCATCGCTTCCCTACTTCCATCCCAAGTATAATGTCCCAGTCTCTCTTACCCTACCCCACAGTCTCTAGTGATTTGGGTGGAAACTTGCCCATATATAGCAGGACATTTAGGATCTGCTCTGATCTTCCATGGGAACCTTGCATCTCTGCACTGGGTCAGCATATGGCTCCTGCACATGAGGAGCATTTACCTCTATATTGATAAGCCTAGGGAGAGACACTACAACATCAGATAGTCTTTATCACCTCTTCAGTTTGCAATACAGCTGATAATTTATAAACATTTTACACTTGGGAAGTCCTAAAAAACGAAAGAAAACTTTTAAGACACTGTCAGTCCCGCATACAACATGTTTTGTCTGAAATTCACCTAAAAAGTGTGTTTATGCCTGTGGGAGGTTGGTGTCTAACAAGAATAATTAGCACTTGTGAATGTATTATAAAACAAATGTATCAAACAGTTGCCAGGCTAGAAACAAACCGCTAGTTTTTCTTCCTGTTCCTCTGCTTTCTGCATGTCCATATCCCATTGTTGAAATAAAGTCAAGAACTGCTGGGAATACTCCTGGTTGAGCTTCTGCCTATAAATACATCACAATAACTTCTAGCGTTAACTGATCACTTACGAAAAGTGCTATATATTATCATCCCCATTTTACAGGTGGCAAAACATGTCTCAGTTGGCATGGCCATTATAATTGTAGAGCCACTAATGCCAGAAGAAATACTTTAAAACATTCTGTTTATAAATAATAGTGTTTACATAGGATTAGAAGACGAATTGACCAAATGTCAGTTTCTTTGGGTGGAGGGTTTGGAAGTGGGAAGAGGAAGTTCTATTTTCTTGAAGTTGAAGACCTGGGGCTTGCAGAATTTTTCTACCAATATGTAGGGAATGGCACAAAATAAAGACCTAAGCTACTTTTGCTCATTAAAATGGTGAAATATAACCCTAAAAGGATTCTGTGCATCAATTTGAAAAATTGAGAACATAGACATTTGTTTATGGGTAAACTAATGTCATTTAAAATTATGTATTGGGCAGAGAGCATTTAAATACAACTACCAGGCCAATATCCAAATCAGAGCAAACACTATCAGAAATATCCAACTTGTTCTGAGTTTTTTAGGGATGTTTATGAAAAAAATTAGGGAGGTTGCTTGGACCAGCGACAAGTACCAGAGGTGCAAAGCCAAATACAGGTAAGGGGGCTGGCGTAGAGCCTTGAATACTTGCCATGCATTTTAGATGCACTTCTGTGCATGTTACAATTACCGAGATCCTTCTGTCTCCCTCCCCGCCCCCACAGAAACTGGGACCTCTCTCTCTCCATCTCCCCACAAAAACCGGGACCTCTCCTTCCCGCTCTGTCTATTGTTAAGGGGGTAGGAGTATTGGGTCCACAGGAACCACCCCCACACATGGAGAAGGGGAGGATGGGCACTAGGAAAGCTGCCCTACTATTCCACATAGGGCTCTTAATTACATTGGCCACTCCCACAGTGGGATCTTTGGCATAAAAACAAGAAGGTAGGTTTATACTGATTCACAGGAATTTAAATAAATTAGAAATTAATACATTGTGTGCGCATGTAAAATATTTTATCAATGCAGGTTTAAAATGCTTACATTACTCAGGGATGATAAACCAGGGCCAAGTCTACACTACCATGTTACTTCGGCGCAGCTGCATCGATGCAGCTGTACTTCTGTGGCACGTCTGGTGAAGATGCGCTATGCTGACAGGAGAGTGCTTTCCTATCGGCATAATTTCTCCACTTCAAAAAGAGGTGGAAGCTATGTCAGGGGGGAGAGTGTCTCCTGCCAACATCGTGCGCGGTGTGTACAGCACTTAAGTGGATGTAACTTACATCTTTTTCACACCCCTGAGCGACGTAAGTTACATTGACTTAAATAGTAGTGTAGACCAGCCCCAGGAGTGAGTTATACTAGTCCTTCCAAATGAGTGCCAATAAAACCTTCGTATCATATTGTTAAATATTTTGAATATGGTACATATTTTATAGGTGTCTGAATTTTAAATATTTTACTAGTACCGTTTTTCACCTCCCTTTGCCTTTAATGCCTGTCTTTGTGAGTAATTAAACATGCCTCAGAGAGAAAGAAAAATAATGAATTAATAGTTTAAAAAATCCTAAAGTTACCTAAGATTAGTTTTCAGTACATAATAAAACTTATGAGTAATACTTTTTAGTTTTTAAAAAGCATTTGACTTTTTTATAAACCAAACCATAAAATCTTACTGAAAACTTCTACTGGAAATTTTTCAGTTTTAAAGTGGAACAACATTTTGACCAAAAATAAAAATTTTGTGTTTGCTCAGAAACTTTCATGTCAAATTTCTCTTTCATAAAATGAATGAGATGTGTTACTCTATTACTGCTTATTTAAACAAAGCAGATGCACATAACCAGATGTTTGGGTAGAATGTCCCTTGTGGCCCGAGTAGATATGACACAATTCCTGATGCTATGACAACAGATTCTGTCATCCAGAAAAACAAATTGAACACATTTTTTCCAGCAATAACTGTAACTCTTACCTCTGTTCTTGCTGTGTTTTCCAAACATGTTCAATTTTCTGGTTACTGGTTTTAAGAGAAGCCTTAGTATACATTTCTAATCTTTTCCTCTTAGCCAAGAGAGCCTTGTTAATGTCAGCTGTATTTAGACAAATAATAATCAGGAATTGTATTATGTATTACAACAGACCTACTATGCATTTTATTCGGAATTTCAAAATATTTTACTATTACCATTTTTATATAACTTGTGCGTTAGTGAAGCACACACAAAGTTTTATCATTGAAAAGTTACTCATATGACTTTGGCTGCTGACACTTAAAATGTTATTTATTCAAAAAGCACTGACTAAAATTGATTTGGAAAAATATTTATTAAAGTTACTTGGATTTAAGTAGCAAAAGTGTGGGCCTACCAACGCTGTCAAAATCTTTTTAATGAATATAAGTGGTAAATAATTTCTCATTCTTCAAGCACATTAAGTAGCTCTAAAGAAGGATGGTTTGAGTAAACATCGCTGTTTTATTATTACATATATAAATTTGTTTGGAAGGGTATTAAGCAAATTACAGGTATACCCAATTTCATGCCTGTAACAACCACTTTAATCCTTCTGTTATATATTACTTCAAGGCTATATCAACTGATCTCTTATTGTCCCTCTATTTTGTCTCAGACTGATGTCTCATTGCTAGCTCCATTCTTAACTATTATTTCTGTGCAGATGGCATTATCTCTTTCTCTCAACACATTTTCTGATTACTCCATATCTCATCCTTTTACCTATCTTTGGCCTACATTAGGCTGCATTAACTTCCTATTATTTAATTATTCAAAGACTGAAGTAATCTTCCTGTTAGATTGCTCTGACTAGCAGAACATTCTTATATTTACCTCCAAAGCAAGAAATCTTTGGCATTTTTAAATTGTTAATTAATGCACAAGGGAGGTCCCTAAGATCCACTCCTACTTTGAGGCCCACATACAAAATATATTTATTCTATAAGACATCTATTTATATATGAGATAAAAATAAAATTATTACTCAACCAATTGTTGAGTAGATGAGTCATCTTATTGTCATGACCTGTCTTTCCTGTCCTCTTCCTTCCCACTTCTTTTTGCCCCTTTGTTACACAATATGTTAATTTATAGAATACATTTATGTCCCTGTTTTCTCACACCCCTCCTACATTCCTGATCTTCAGTTTGCTCCTTCACTGTGACAAAAAGGGGAAGGTGAGAGGGATAGCTTTTTCACTCATACTGCCCTGCCACTCTGGAAGACTCTCACCCAAATAACTACATAAGTTCTTGTCATACTTCATCTTTAAAATCTTCCTTTCTGCTTTAGACTGTGATTGGTATTAAATTCTACTCATGTATCCTTCCATTCTCTCTTCTTTGATAATTAGCCTATAAGAATACTTGCATCTTCACTATGTTTACATTTTAGCACTTATCTTATATTGTTCCATTTATGCATGTCCGTTGACACTTTCTGCTGGAAAATGGCTGTATCCAATGCTATAAAGAGTGATCACTTTACTCTGCGTCTCACATTAAACCTTTGATACTTTAATTAAAGTTGTTATTATAAAAAAAGAGTTAGACTATATACTTCCAGTGTTGTTACTTAAACATTAATATTTCTTAATTCAATACTATATGAATATTTTAAAATATACATACCTCCAAATCGTTCCAACATAGTCTGTACTTCACCCCTACAAAATATTGTGTTTCAAAAACTTGATATGACTATTTTTGTATAAATGACAATAGAATTAGAGCCATTGTATATACCTCAAAGTTTAACTGCCTAGTTTTAACATCTATCTATTGTATTATTATTTGTAACTGCTGACAAAATTGTCACTATTGTACAAGACAGAAAATGACAGCAGTACATGTCCTGAGGAATTTACAAGCTAAGAGAAATATGCACACATGATAGCATGCAGCGGGAAGTCCAGAGAGAGACTTGCATGATTTTTCAGTTATAGTTTTCTATTAACTAACTTCCTGGGGACAACAAGGGAGAATTCAGTCTGTAAGGGGAATCTGTTCGAGGAAAAGAGAGTGAACTGGTAAACCAAAATTGGGAGGAGAATTCTATATATAAGGATGATGAGGGATATGGGAAGAGGTAAATGTGCCATCATGGTTGGCATCACTGGAAGAGCAGAGGATGATGATACAAGACAAGGTGCAAGATGTAGACTGGGATGGATTTGCACAGCACTTTTAAGGAAAAACCAAGAAGATTAAACAGATATGTGTGGCAGTGGGGAAACTGCAGAGAGATTAAATAAGGGCAAGACATTCTGGGCAACAGGAAAGGAAGATCTCTCTTGTTTACATGCATTTTTTTTGTAAGGTACAATTTTCTTTGTACCATATAAGAACTGGTTTCTATCTCAATCCCCCCAGTCTTCACAGACTGGAATCTACTATCACTAACACTTATTCCAACTCTGTATATTTTCAAACATAAGCCTCAAAAGGCTGACTTTACTTATAAAAATAATTGGATCTTTTCAGGTAATAATGGACACATTTAATTTTTGAAGCATTACTGTCATTCTCAAGAAAAGTAAGAATTGGGGAAGAGGTTCAGCAAAATGATAAAACTGTCTAGGGTGGAACTCAAACTACCCTTGGGAGAAAACAAGAATTTTTAGAAGCCAGAAAACAAATATTAATAATTTTTTTAGCTGATAGTTACAGCTATTCAAAAGTTGGCATTGCTATATAAAACATAGAAGTTTTCCCTTTTTTAAACATAACTGTAGTCTACTTTACCAATATATTACTAATAGATTTTACTGTCTTTAAAAAAAATCTGACTAGAATCTACTAGGAGAAAAATAGGCATATTAAATTTCAGTAATTAATATCTATGTGGAAATTTTTTCTTAATAAAAATAAGTTTTTTAAGCAAATTACCCCACATCTTCTTCAACTACAGCATGAGGAGTCACTGAAGGTCTTTTTTTTCCATGTTTATCAATTACTGGAGTGTCACCTTTATATATTAAAAACAACAAAAACAGACACCACTTACAAAATATTTTGCTGAAAATTATTTTATTTAAAGGGATAATTACTTATGCATAATCCTACTTTCTTACAAGATCTCATCATATAGGATTTCCAGTCTTGGTTCTTAACTCTCTAGCATGAAACAAGTTGGAACTCCTCTAGCTCTTAGAACTTCGGCTATCTTATGCACTGGAATCTTGGACACAAATCCTTCCCCAGTGTTGAACTGGCACTGCCTCAGTTCCCCCATAACCTCCTCAGTCAGTTCCTGAATGCTCAGGCAACAATGGCTCACAAACCTGAACATTTTCCAAAACTCATGACAATCATCTCAAAAATGGAAATAATCTAAACCTTAAAAATAACAAATCACCTTAAATTGGAAACCTAAATTTGGAGGGGAAAAGAGGTGAGTGAATGGTAATACTTAAACTATCAAATTTCACAGTAAGTATCCCTTCTTTAAAAAGATTCCAAACACACAGGATTTCCACTACTGGATAGCAAGAAACCTGAGGGCTATCTCACACTGGAACCAGAAATATATATTGCCAAAAATGTATTTATGAATGTTTTCACATTTCTTAAAAAACAATATGAGCCAAAGTCCAAAGCGTCACTACACATTCCAAAGAACAAACTCCAGGGAGTGGGAGAGCTTGAGCATCCCTCTCAGAAATATTGTTAACATAGACTCACAAAACACAAAAAGGAGACTCTTCTCTTGATGCCAAAACCAAGCACTAGCTGCAGCACCTCAAGTACATATATGCAGAAGAACTCTGATTGTTTGAGAAGTGTAACAACAAAGGGTCACTTCTTTAAAAGCATGATCTGTGCTGTATCCAAAATAAATCAGATGTGATCATGCCTTCTTTAGGTTTAGTCCACCATGGAGTGATGTGACAAAGTCTTCCGAGTTATCAGCCAAACAAAGCCTTCATAGGCAACCCAACATCCTGAGTATGAGACAGCAGCCTCGGATTTTACTATCTCAGGCAAATACTTGAAAAGATTTAATTGAAACAAAGGAAGAGGGAAAAACCAATAAAGGACAGAATGTGCCTGTCGAAAGACTGCATCCAAAATAGGTGACAAAATCAGCTTAGAGTTCCTGGAGAGAACATCTTTGTTGACCGTATTCAGAAAGTAACTGAATGATACTGGAGGGAACTGAGGCATGGTGAGGGAATGAAACATTGGGGAGGGACTCATGCCTAAGTGCCAGTGATGCTCAGGGCAAAAAAAATAAAAATAAAATAAAAAAATCTTGGGCAATGGTTTTCAACCTGTGGTTCACAGATTCCTTGGGGGACCCTATACTATGTCTAAGGGGTCCACAAAAGGTGACTACGAAAATTAAGTTTCTGATCCCAAAAAAGGCATTCTGTTTTTCTGATAAATCAAAAGTATGTGAATAACCCCACCTCAGGTGAAAATCTGGAAGCACTGTCATTACCATAGAAGCCCACTGTTTAGCACCCTTCCTCATACTGTGTCAAATGCTATGCCAAGCACGCACAACATTTACAGTTGAATTCTTTAAGTCAGCTGTCAGTCTAAGACTTCTATGATAGGGGTCCGTGGACCGCAGGTTGAATTTCCAAAGGGGTCCACACCTCCATTCCAAATATTTTACGGGTTTGCAAATTAAAAAAGGTTGAAAATCACTGAACGATGGAGCTTCAAGCTCTCCCACAGTAGGAAGCTGAGATCAAAGTATGGGAATCCTGGTGTGATACCTTTAAAGATTACTCTGCTGTTAGCTCTTTTGGACATCAACTAACCTGCTAACAAAGCTAGCTGAAGGAGAGTAAGTACTTCTTACAATATAGTTATTGTCAATTCATTTTCTGACATGACATTAGACAGAAGCAGAACCACAACTGTGTAAGAGGAGCATTTCCAGTATCTGTACAAAACTTCTCTTTTGAAATCAGTTTTGTTGGCATCTGATGAAAATTCTGTAAAAATATATTTACACAAAATAATTGTTTTGATATATAATGTGCGAGGGACCATAGCTAAATGGTAATTACGCATATAAACCATGAGAGGATTGCAGCATTTGTGGCATGCCACCCAGTGACTAGGGAACTACATCATCTGCTGTTTGTGCAAACTAACTCTGTGCAAAAGCCTTTCATGTCACTCTGAAGGGCTGCCATCATTTGGTTGGTCAATTCTAAATTAAGTCCCACCACTGTATTTTTCTAACAAAGTATGTCCCTTATGACAAACTACAATTTCCCAAGACAGAAGCAAGAACTCCTTTACTGGCTGGCTGATCTCTCCTTCCTTCTCTTTCCCCTTTCCTCCCTTGTTATCTATCTTCTCTTCAGGCTCCCCTCTTGCCCTCTCACCCTTCTTCCTCAAGACTTCTGCCCATTTTTCTTACTGTTTTTCACTCTCTGCCCCTCCCTTCTTCCCACTGCTAGCACCACAATCCAAATCCCACTCTTTGACATCAGAACACTTTCCTTGCACAGCTAGGTACATCAATCGGCACCTGGTAAACAGGTAGCTGATCTGTGCATCATTCCTTACACCTCTTTGTCCATGTGGCTCAGACAGAGCAGATGGAGAACAATTTCATGCTTAACCAGAGGACAAGAGCATGCTGCTCTTGCCTGAGCAGTGCTTCCATGTCATCAATGGCCTACTGTGAACCACAAAACAAGAGCACCATCTTGGAGACTGAAGGACAAGAGAGAGTTTAAAAAAATCTTACTCTATTACAGGAACCAAAAAACCTCAGACATATAATTGCATACTACATGGAGTTGTTCCATTGTTTTAAAAAGTTCTCTCCAGGTGATGGTCAGTCAATCTTTAACTCAGAAGTCAAGCTATCAGTAGCAAAATTATGAAACCTTATTAAATAGGTAATCACTCTGACATAGAAACTACCTTGTTTTTATTCACCATCAGAAATGTCAACAAGAAACAGCATTATACTGTATCACTAACCTTTCAGTAATTTTAAATATATATCTCGATATATCTATAGATATACATGCACACACTTCATAAAACTTGATGAAAATGATTTCAGGGGACATACTGCACCTTCCCTAATATCTTCCTCTGATCCACTCAAGTTTTTCTTTTCCTCTTCCTGAAAGTCATAGGCACATAAGGCTTGATCTTCCTGTATTGGTTTACCAGCTTTCCCTGCATGCTTTCTTCCAGATGGTGCCATAATCAGAGGATTTTTCTCTACTGTAACAAATATACTGTATTTGTTAACCACCTCTTCCCATGATTTTTTTAAAGAGTAAAATTCCAGTGATTCCTACTGGAAATATGAAAAAAACAAAACAAAACAAAAACCTCTCAAGCCCACACATATTCATTTTCTGAATTACTTTAATTTTTAGCTACACTTTGTAGACTTGGTTTATAGTGTAGTTTGCATAAAGTAATACAATTATATATTTAAAATATTGATAGTGCCCCTGTAAATATATGACATGCATTTAGTTACTCAAAGCATTAGAGTTCTTATGTGCGCCTTTGTACAATAGTTAAAATGAATGTTTAAAATTACTTATTTTGAAGAAAAGTTATTAAATATCGTTAAAAGTATGTGTATGCTAAAATGACACTAAAAACCTGTCTTAATGCTTTCTGTTCAAGAAAATAACATACAGATATAGTAAAATGTGTTAGAGTGCATGGCTGTACTAAATTACATGAGCAGCATCTGGCTGTGGAGGTATTTTAGCCCCCAAGAAATTATTTTCAAGCCACCATTTCGGGTTCTTCTATGCATAAATGTGTTACGGTGATCTATACTTTTAAAAATTCCTTCAAAAAAAAATCAAGCTGACTTCAAACGCCCACTGACTTCAAAAGAGGTTTGTTTGAGCTTCAAGTTCATATCCCATAAGAGCAACACTTACAGGTTCTGCAAGAAACAGAAGTGTAATACTAATAAAATGCATATATTAAATCCCTTGAAAATTACCTTTTTTTAAATAAAGGGAAATTAAATTCAAAAACATATGTTCATGCACATTAAGGTTGAGGATTCAAAAGTTAAGGTTCCCACAGCAGTATCTCACACATGTAGAACTTCCTACTTCTGTTCTGGCTGTTAATTTTATATCTTCTGTTATACTTCCTGTTGAAAATATGTTTTATAATAAAACAAATAGATATTATGTGCAACATGGCCAAATTATACTGCTATAGGAATCTTAAAAGTTTGAAGATCAAACTTTCTGTGCTATGACTCAATTTCTATATTGTAAAATGTTTTATGGGTTTTTTTAAAAAGTATATTGTGTATGAAATTTTTTTTAAAACTTCCCATGATAGGGTTGCCAGTTTTGGTTGAATGTGACATAATCTTTAATGCCTGGAGACTCCAGGACAATCCTGGTGGGTTGGCAGCCCTATCCCATGATAAGAGACCCCCAAGAAATCATCTTAAAACACGAGAGAAAACTTTGGGACAAATCTGAAATTCTCAGCTTGTCTTTTGGCTTTCAGGTGCCCAAGTTGACACGGGTAAGAAAAATCAGACAGATCAAGTAATGAGGCTTCTCGATGTGTGGGTCTGGTGCCAAAAACCTGGTCAGCTTATAGACTGCAACTGTGGGTGTTGTGGGGGTTCCTAAATCAGGATTTATATTTACTCGGGCTGTCGATTAATTGCAGTTAACTCACGCAATTAACTCAAAAAAATTAACTGCGATTAAAAAATTAATCTTGATTAATCGCACTGTTAAATGATAGAATATCAATTGAAATTTATTAAATATTTTGGGATGTTTTTCTACATTTTCAAATATATTGATTTCTATTACAACACAGAATACTAAGTGTACAGTGCTCACTTTATATTTATTTTTGATTACAAAATATTTGCACTGTAAAAAACAAAAGAAATAGTATATTTCAATTCACTTATAGAAAGTACTGTAGTGCAATCCATTTATAATGACAGTTGAACTTACAAATGTAGAATTATGTACAAAATGTAACTGCATTCAAAAATAAAAAAATGTAAAACTTTAGACCCTACAAGTCCAGTCAGTCCTACTTCTGCCAATCACTCAGACAAACAAGTTTGGTTACAATTTGCAGGAGATAATGTTGCCCGCTTCTTGTTTACAGTGTCAACTGAAAGTGAGAACAGAACCCCTCCGTGTTGTATTTGAAACGAATATATTTGAAAATGTAGAAAACATCCAAAATATTTAATTAAATGGTATTCTATTATTAACAGTGCAATTAATTCTTTTAATCATGCCATTACTCACCATTCTTTTTTTAATTGCTTCATACCCCTAATATGTAATGCTTTGTGCTCGAGGCCCCTCTGTGGGGCAGGAACGTCTCACTCCCTCCAGCTAAAGCAGTGGTATTTCACAGCCAGACAGCGGGCCGAATACGGACCACCATATGCTTTTGAACAGACCCCAAAATCTTTTTGTCTACCTATTATCATTATTATTTTATTTTCTCGGGCGTGCGGATCTTGACTTTGCCTTGATGAGACATCTGGACCTTGACAAAAAATAATCGACTATCCCTGAGCTAATGTGACCCCGCTCCCCTTATACAGCCCTCCCGCCCCCCCTGTGACACAGTCACTGATCCAGGCACCTCAGTCTCACGTTCCCCCCAAAAGGTGTGTGGGGGGGGGGGAGTTGGGTCTTATTTCTTGTGAATATTTCTCTCTCCGCCCAGATCAGACTTGCAAGCCCGCGTGTGAGTTTCCCGCCGCCCCGAGGGAGTCGCCCACTTCCACCTCAGCGCCGCACCCAGCGCCTGGCGGGGCCCCGCCCGCAGCAGCAGCCCCAGCCGGGGGTGGTCGACGGAGGGGAGCGGCTCCTGAGGGGCAAAGGAGGAAGCCGGGAGAGAGAAATGGTTCGGGGGCACCTGCTCCTCGCCAGCCCGCTCAGCGGCTTCGCCCAGGGGGCTCCGGCCCCGAGACCGCGTCTCCCCGGCGCCCCTCACCGCACGGACCCAAAGCAGCCGCCGCCGCCTCCCGTCCCAACGCGCCCGGGCTGCACAGAGCCAGCCCGAGGCCGCGCGCGGCTGCGCCCGAGCGAGCCCCGCCCCCGCCGCCAGGGAGAGGAGCCCCTGCGAGAAAAGCCGGGCTCGCCCCCTGCGGGAGGGGAAACTTCTGAGCCCCAGCACGCCCCCCGCCAGAGCCCCTCACAGCCCAGCCTCATCCCTCCGCCCGGCTCCCCCCACAGCCCAGCCTCTCCACCACTACCCCCACATCCACCCTGCTCCCCCCCCAGCCCAACCTGTCCATCCCCCCTCTGCTCCCCCCACAGCCCAGCCTCTCCACCCACATCCACCCTGCTCCCCCCACAGCCCAGCCTCTCCACCACCCCCCCATCCACCCTGCTCCCCCCCCAGCCCAACCTGTCCATCCCCCCTCTGCTCCCCCCACAGCCCAGCCTCTCCACCCACATCCACCCTGCTCCCCTCACAGCCCAGCCTCTCCACGCACCCCCCACATCCACCCTCCTCCCCCCACAGCCCAGCCTCTCCACGCACCCCCCACATCCACCCTGCTCCCTTCACAGCCCAGCCTCTCCATACACCCCCCACATCCACCCTGCTCCCCCCACAGCCCAACCTGTCCATCTCCCCCCCCCCCGCTCCCCCCACAGCCCAGCCTCTCCACCACCCCCCCATCCACCCGGCTCCCCTCACAGCCCAGCCTCTCCACGCACCCCCCACATCCACCCTGCTCCCCTTACAGCCCAGCCTCTCCGCCACCCCCCCATCCACCCTGCTCCCCTTACAGCCCAGCCTCTCCACCACCACCCCATCCACCCTGCTCCCCTCACAGCCCAGCCTCTCCACACACCCCCCACATCCACCCTGCTCCCCCCACAGCCCAGCCTCTCCACACACCCCCCACATCCCAGCCTGTCCAACCCCCCCGATCCCGCCACCCACATCCACCCTGATCCCATCACAGCCCAGTCTCATCCATCTGCCCCACGCTCAGATCCCCCACAGCCCAGCCTCTCCACCCTCCCTCCACATCCACCCTGATCCCCTCAGAGCCCAGCCTGTCCATCCCCCATGATCCCCATAGCCCAGTCTCTCCATCGCCCCCACATCCACCTTAATCCCCTCAGAGCCCAACCTCTCCATCCCCATCCACCGACCCCTTCAGAGCCCAGCCTGTCCATCCCCCCACATCCACCCTGATCCCCCATAGTCCAGTTTCTCAATCCCCACCACACACCTCAAAGCCCAGCTTCTCCTCTCCCCCCACCACCACCCAGATAAGCAGTACTGAACCCCTCCCTCTTTTACCACAAACCTCCACAGTCATCAGCTCTAAACCAATTGGAGCAGGACAAAAACAACAGTAAGTGCCTTCCCTGCCCTAGCACAGAAACCTGGTCTCCCTCAACCCCCACTGGGCCACGCTCACTTTAGTGCTTAGAGGAGCTTTCACAATATAGTTTTGTCTCCCATAGCCAGTCACTCCTCCCTCTTCCCCCAAAAGGCAAATCCTGGTGCTTCACCCCCCACCTGTGCCCTGTGTGCTCCAGCACATTGACTCACTCAAAGAACCTGGGTAAAGGGACTGAATAGCCCCCAAATCCTGTCTGATTCACGTACACCAGCTCCTGGTCAATACGTGTGTCTCCCCATGGGTACCTACATCCACCCACCCCAACACCACAGACCCTTTCACTCACCACAAGCTCTCATCTCCAGGCACCTATGCATCCACTTCTCCACTCATACGTATTCACCCACCCTCTCAAGTATCCACATACATTTCACACACAGGGACCAAACCCACCTTCATGTATTCACATACATTTCACACACAGGGACCAAACCCATCTTCATTATCCTCCATGGGGTGTTTCTGCTTTCTGTGTTCAACAAAGTTCTGACCAATACTTGCCTTCTGCCACTGCTGTACATTGTGCTGGGCAATGGATGTTTGCCACCATCAATCTAAGAGGTGGCTGAATTTCAGAAGTAGTAAATATAATGTATACGGTAAATGTAAATTAATAGAAAAGATAGACTCCTTTCCTTGAAGGTCTAGAAAAGACACACCAAGCAAATACAGAACAAGACGATACACTAGTAGACACTAATCAACATCCAGAAATGTTTTATTGTACAATGCAACCATGCATAATTAATTTTGTAATAGCTTGAATTAGAAATGAATAAAAATAAGTATGTGATGTAAGTAGTTGAAGATCAACCAAGTGCAAAAATGGGATTTTAGTTATTCAGACAACTGAGAAGTTGGAAATCACAGTAAAAATAACAGGAAGAAGGATGATGTAACTTTTACAAAGGGAACTGTCAAAAACAGACATTTGTGGAGGACGCTGCATGGCACAAGTTTCTCTAAGTCCAAAAACGCTGCTCACATTTTTTTCTTTTACAGATGCATATTCTTTGGAAGATTAAGACCTTGTCTACACTGGGAGTTATTTTGGAATAGCTACTGCAGAGTATTCTGTGCAATAGCTATGCCCATCAAGTTCACAGTGTATAAAATCCTGAAGATTCAGTCCTTTCAGCAGTCCATGCATTCTTCAAGACAGGTTCACATCCTCTAACACACTCTGCAATTTACTAAATCAGGGGTGGCCAACCTGTGGCTCCAAAACTACATGCGGCTCCTTGTATAGGCACCAACTCCAGGGCTAGAGCTACAAGCGCCAACTTTCCAATGTGCTGGGGGATGCTCACTGCTCAACCCCTGGCTCTGCCCCCACTCCACCCCTTCCCACCCCCTCCCTGAGCCTACCATGCCCTCACTCCTCTCCCCCTCACCCCAGCCTCCTGCATGCCACAAAACAGCTGATCAGGAGGTGTGGGGAGGCGCTGATCAGGGGGCCTGCTGGTGGGCAGGAGGCACTGGGAGCTGGGGGGGAGATGATGGGAGGCTGCTGACGTATTACTGTGGCTCTCTGGCAATGTACATTGGTAAATTCTGGCTCCTTCTCAGGCTCAGGTTGGCCACCCCTGTACTAAATAATAAGAATTTTCCTGGTTCCAGTGTCACTCTTTTTACTGGTGACATGAAATAAGAGAGTGCTCTTGCACAAATTTAGTTCCTTTTAGCGTCTTACTAGGTGTTACAGCTAATAAGGACATTATATTTTAGAAAGCCTGACAGGATCTTCAAGTTAACGGTTCTAAAACAATGACTATGTTAAATATCTAAAAACCCATGAAAGAAAGAAGAAAATGAGATTATCTTGTTTCTAGAGCTCAAGTGTCAGCAGCATTCTTTGCAAAAAACACATTTTTGGATTAACACTTAGGAAAAAAGATATCTGTAAAGTGATATTTCTATAGTTTTCAAACTGATTCAAAACCAGAATAATCAATTTTACAATGATTTTACAAAGGTATTTGAAAATCTACCCTATTTAATATTTAATATTTAATATATTTAATATTTCTTCCTTATTTAATACTTTATTTAACATCTCACTTCCTTAAATGTGGTTTCTAATGGAAACACACAGGACCCAATTTAGGAAGGTACTTAAACACCTGCCTACCATATGAGCCGTCCCTGTGACTTCAATATGATTATTCCTGTGCTCAAATATCTTGCTGAATCAGGGCCTTAGAGCTTGATCTAAAGCTCACAAGACAATTCAAAGACTTCCAGTAACTTACTGGGCTTTGAAACAGGCCCTAAAAAAGGCCCCTTGAGACACTAGGTAATAAAATGTTAAATGTATTAATACTTTGCTAAGGGTGAATAAGGAAAAGAGCTGACATCAAAATATTTTAAATGTAAACAATATTTTTAAAATGTGATTTATTTATAGATAATTTTTCAATTTTACTAATAATTTACTTGCTCTGTTCCAAAGGCACTCACAAAGACAGTCTATCTCAGTATATTGAAATGGTATCTATCCTAGTTCTGTGAGAACATTTGTGCGGATGCAAGGGTTCACCCACACAGAGCTCCTTGCTGGACTGAGGCCTTAATAGCCTATTGTACAGTCATTTTTTAGCTTTATACTAGCAAATGTTACATTAATGTTCATGGTCAAATTGTTTGACGTCTCATATCTGAAGATTTATTTTTTGCCTCAAGTGACTCCTTGCTGACAAAGTTATGGACGACAGCCAAAAAACCCCTCAGCTAGAAGGTTATGACATGCATTTTACTACTTATGGACCAAATGCTAGAGACCATCTTTTTTGTTACAGTAAAAGTAATCCTCAACAGGTGATATTCACTAATTTTACTGCTGAAGAAAGTGATGCAATTAAGAGGATCAAAAGCTTTAAATGTAGCAAAGTTTTGAAAGTCCTTTCTCTCTGGACTTTAATATTGTTTCACATGCTAATTTCAGCATAAAATTTTCCTTTGATTTTAAGATCTATTGTATTTGAAACAGGTCACTTCAAAAGTAAATGTTTTTTAAATAAGATGACAAGATATGACCTTTGGGGCAAAAATGATATGAGTAAGCTGTCAGCTGCTGGCAGACATTATAGTGGTAGCATATTTCTGATATCCTGATTTATGAAGTGGCGATCATCATATGGCTCAGAACAATCATATTGCTTGTAACAACCATATTGAACAGAAAATTCCAGAAAGTAATTTAAGATTTTATTTCTCTCAAATCATGTAATGAATCTATATGCTTCATCATCTGAATATGATCTCAATGAAGTTTTCACCTCTCCCAATTATTTTATCTAGCTACATTACAATTATGTAAAAAATTCTAAAAAGTGAGCAAAAAGATAAAATATATTGTCAAGAACTTTTTATTTATCATTTGATTTCTACTCTCTGCTCTTTAACCTCATAGAAGATTAGAAATATCACTTCACTAGTTTTGTCCTTTCCAATTTATGAAATATTGGGGTAATATTTTCCTCCTACACCCAGTTTTTTTCAGCTCTGCTTCCTTTCCTTCTTTTTGATATCACTGTCACAGACATTGACACAGATCTGGAAATAAATTTTGTCAGTTAATTTATGCTCTGTCTGCTGGCTGGCTGGCTATTGGTGCAATAAAACGAAATAATATGAACCTAGTTTTCAAAAGTGTTTGCTTAAACTGCAGAAATGAATGGACATCCGTGCACTGACATGCCATCTGTATATGGAAATTCATGGTTTGCACATGTAACTTAGCCAAAAGTTTTGAAAAACTGGCCCTGTAGTTATTTTTCTTTAAATCATTTCTTGTACTCAAGTACTTTAAAAAAAAAAAATACAGTGCAGAATACTAAAACAATTTTAAGGTAGATCAAATTTTGGACTTAATCTACTTGATAGTGAGTGTCTTTTTGAAATAAAAAGTTTTAAAAATATAACTTTATTTCATCCTGGCTTTCCTGTAATTTCATTTGTTCAAGTATTCTACCATCCTTGACACTTTTGCCAAAATAGAAGACTTTGACAACTGAAAGTAGGGCAGATACAAACTGCTCATTTTATATGCTGTGTGTTTACTTTAGTATGTCACAGCATATTAAATACATCTGAGATCTTCTAGTATGAAATTCTAAAAAGAAAAATACAAATGCTTATATTTTAAAATGTTTAAAAATTAGATTCTATTTGGTTTAATAATCGGCATATGCCCTGGATAATATGAAAACAAATTAGAGTTACCTTTGAATATTTCTAATGACAAGCAAAGTCTACGGGAATAATAGGTGCGAGTAATTTACTAAATTGGATGTATTTTCTTTTCCTCTAGAGCAAAAACAGAATAAACCAAAATAACTTCATTGTTTATCACAAGACTTTAGTTACTTTTAAAACAAACCGAATATCTTACAGCACACAATGTATTGTATACTTCATACTCCAATTATAAAATAATTAGTGAAGTGATTTTAGAAGACTACTGTTAATAACTATGATTGCAAGTACTCTGTCAAAAATATCTGCTTGAAAAAAGTGTCTCAGTATTGTCTCCCCCTTAAAAATCTTGCTATCCTGACACTGGTCTGAAAGTATGACAGGATTGCCCGTGCTTGTCCAAATTTTAAAACATTAATGCTTCATATGAGAATATAATTACCAAATTCAGAAATGAAACATCGCTCTAATACAATGCAACATTAAAACAATATATTACTCATTCATATGGTGAGGCACTTTTGCTCATATATTTACAATGCTTGTAAAATAATAACATCCTAATCACTTTTACTTGACTGTAGCTCTCTCTTTGTAATTAGGCCTACAAACAATACCACAGTATTCCTGGCAATTTAATGAATTAGGTGAGAAATAAAATCTTTAAAATAATAGTAGTTTGATTCTTGATGATATCATTAGGATATGTATCATCCAATTCCTCATTAGAGACCACCAATTTGAGGTTGCATTGTTGCTATAGTTAAACAATGTAAATGTCATTAAATGTAGACTATATCTAATTGGGAAATTAAGCAATTATCCTCTGTTTTACTTCTAAAACTGGAAAAGCAGCATCAACACAATGTATTGATTAATTCAGCAATCTGCAAAATGCTTTGGAATGCAAGGTCAGGGATATCTTTCTAGTTAATCCTGAACAGTTAAACTTTCCAACATTTTACTTAGTTGGCAAAGTCCACTGCTTTAAATGCAGTTAGGTTCATTTCAGTAACCCTTTTTATAAAAAGGATAACATATCCGTGAGCTAATGCTTATAGAGTAAAACCAGTTGAGAACTGCCAATGCCCACTCCTTCTAACTTCCCCCCGTCTCATAACTTCAGGAGCTTGGGTGTTACACGCAGCGCCATGAAGGCTATAAATTATGGATATTTGACTTTTTTTCTTCATGTCAGACTAGCTAAATGTTACATCATAAAGACACTTCTCCAGTAACAATTTTAAATGCTTATTACATCTTGAGGTAGACTGATTTCGAAGCAAAGCTCTTCTACACCTTGATTCGCTCATGACCGACTTCCTTTTGGACCCTCCTCCTCGGAAAAAGCTTTCGTTTAAGTGCAATTAGCTGAAAAGTTAAAAAAATAATTAATATTTAGTTCTCCCAAGCATCAAAGGGGAACAGGTCATCAAATTTTCTTCCCACAAACCCCGTAAAACCTTGACCATTTCATAGCAATCAAGTATAAAAGACTATACGCTCAATTTTTTCACTACACAAGAGGAAGGGAGCAATTACTCAAACTCTCTTCTATTAGGCTTAGATGTCTCTATTAGATTTGTCAATGACGCTGGAACAATAGTGAGTGATTATTTCCAAGACTTATAAATATACTAAATATGAAAGTGCATATTTTAACTAGCTTAATAAAATAACTGGGCACAATTAATTACAAGAGGATTACCACAAATCTGTCTGTACTTAAATATAAAATTTAGAGCTTTAGTCCTTTCACTAAATTAATTATACCTTCAAAGCCAAGTTTTTATACAGCAGGAGTTTCCAGTAGCTAAAAAAGCTGCAAACTGGGAGAGTTGGGGAGGGGCAGCACACACAAGAGCTGTAGGTGACTTTTTTTTATAGGACTAAATAAAAATATAATGGGCAAGTTTTCAAAAATCACACTCTCCTCATCAGATCATGGAAAGAGTGAACAAGATTAACATAGCAGCATAGAACAGATACACAGGAAAAGAAATTGGACAACAGCATGGTTCATTTATTTTTTTCCATCAAATACAAACACTACAATAGAAATAAGGTTTATCAACAGGAAACATAACAGGCAAACATAATTTTCAGTGATAAGTTTGTTATCTAAGGCCCTGATCATGCAAACAAAAATATGTGATTAGTTCCACTGACTATGTTTGAGTTCAAAGGGACTACCCATGTGCATAAAATAATTCTCATGCCTAAGAGTTTGGCGAACTGGAGACATTTTCTTTTGGGACCTAGTCCAAAGTCCACTGAAGTCAACAGGAGTCTTTCTAATGACTTCTTCAGTGAGCTTTGGATCAGATGCTTTCTGCCCTAAGTTGGATACTGTCTGGACCAGCTGATCAGTATTTAATCAGTTTTTCCTAGTGTTATCTTACTTTGCTTTTGATTCATAGAAATATTTACAGGCTAGGATTTTCAAAAGTGACTGGTGATTTTGAGGACCCGAACTGACACACCCTAAATGGACCTGATTTTCAAAAGGTGCTCAGCACCCACCCTTTGAAAGTCAGGATCCTTTAAGGACTCGCAAGTAAGTCACCTGAAAAATGAGGCACCCCATAATCACGAATCACTTCTGAAAACTTTGGTTAAGGTGTCTTCCTTCCTTTATTGTTCCAAAACTTCTTTACTACATGTGTTTTATATGCCACGAAACAGTACTTCAGCTATTGCTCAAAACCCCTAAAAAAATTAATTCATTTTATAGAGACGACACTGTATACTACTAAAGTTGTGTATTTGGATGAAATTGTAACTTTTACCTGTTCAGCAAAAAATGAGATGACCGTAAACACAATCAATGTCACTAACACACAATGAGTCCAAAATTTTAGCTTGTCTCTGTATGCTCTCCTGTACAAAAATGGAAACAGAGTTTTATATATTAATGTTTGTACCTTTGCACTGACATATCATAAAGTTCCTAACATTCCATTGAGTAAAAATATCCAGATAAAGAGAAAAAAATATGCACTATTTTGTAACAATTTACCCCTATATAACTTGGTTTAAAAAGCAAAATGGTTATTTGTAAGATACATCATAAGGTCTGCACATATTTATCATAACAACTCTTTTCGGTTCCAGTGAACTGTTTTAGTAGCATGCTGGAACAGCTCTTGGGCCCACTCCACAGTATATAGTTTCAAATGTAAGGCCACTGTGTTTAAACATGGTTTAAACTCAATTGTAGCTAAAGCTGGATTTCTAACAGCATTTCATCATGCTCTAAACCAAGTGTTTTTCAACACTGGGTTGTCAGAATGTGGTAAAGGGTCACGTGTGAGGCCTGCGGAGGGGGAAATTCGGGGGAGAGCAGCAATGTGGAAGGCCCTGGGGAGGCAGCTGCAGAGCCTGTCCAGCACTCACCCCTCAGCAGCTGCTCTATACATTGAGTTAGATGCTGATACAACACAATAGCTCACACAGAATGTGGAAGAGAATCTGTAAAATTTACCATTCCTGAAGCTCATGCATATGAAGGAAGCGGTTCCGATATTCTCTTGGCAGCTCAAACTGAGACGGTATGGGAAACATTGATTCATAAAAATCCCGAAGCACTGCCTTCACTGTCTGAGCATCCTTATGATTGTGATCAATGTTGTCATTTAGGCAAACAAATTTTCTAGAAAAATGAAGAGTCAATGTTAGGATATTTCTTTTAGTATGATAACAAAGCTATTTGCAAACTGTATTTTTGGTGGATATAAATATACTTGAATACAGGTAACAGCACTCCTTATCTTTGCATTATCTGATTAATTTTCCAGGTGTTAGGAGTCAAGGCCTTCCTCATCCACTGAGCACGTAGGGTGGCAAGAAGTCCCAATATCTGTTGTACCTAACAACATATTACATTTGCATCTGTCCTGTACCATGTGTCTATGTGCACCACTGCCCTCTAATGAAATTAATAGCAGATGTTTAAGAGTGAGTCATCTCACAGCCCTCTGTTGATTATAAAGATCACAGAGAACAGAAGCCCCAAATTACACCACTAGCAAGATAGTTTCATGGGTCACTTGTAATTCATGTTATTTTCTCAATATTATAAATGATAGATTGATTTGCATTGTATTAGGTGCTGCAGCACAATACTAATAGTTAAACCATTTATATTGCATTTTTCAGAGGCTCTCATGTGAAGCAATGGAAGGTAACAGTTTTACTGAGGGCAAAATTTGGCCCGAATAACCTTTACTGGTGATGACGACACATAAGCCAGACAGAACATAACTTGACTTATAGACCCCAGGCTGAGCTTAAAGGTTTGGTAGTCAGAAAAAACTCCCACACTTTTACTGGTAAACTGTGTAACTCAAAATCTCATCTCTCTCACCAACAGAAGTTGGTCCAGTAAAAGATATTACCTCACACACCTTGTCTCTAGAATGTATACGAAAATCACCAATAAACCAGGATCCCCACAATGCCTCTTGTATAGAGTCCAAACAGAAAGACATTGAGATCTAGGTAGTGCGATTTGTTGTAACTGAAGCAGCATATAGTCTGCCTGACAGCTGTGTATCCTTGGCCACTCTGAGGTGGTGTTTGGCAGCAAAATGCCCTTTCCTACATATGGGCAAGGTTTTGTGCCCTATTTATATTGCAAGACAAAAGAGCCTTACTTTTTCCCCAGAGAAAGAAATCATATCTGGTAACATATGCCTGGTAACTGCTAACCTTTGTGAAGAAATGGGCTCAGTCAGCTGCTGTACAGTATAATGTGTCCTTTCAAATAGCGGAGAAAATAATATTTTGCATGTATTTAGCACCTGGCCTTCCAAAAGATCTAAAAATGGTTCACTAGCTACCTATGTAAAGCTTAACTGTCACCATGCTACTCTCTCTGGGGTGAAGGACACAGTCTACCTAGATCTTTATATTCTGCCCATTACCTTAGAAACTGTGTGGCAACCAGGACAACTGGCACACATTGCTCTACACAACAGTGTGCAGAAGAGAGATTTTGTCTTAGTAGAATTAAGTAAATCAAATGGATATTTAATATCCAACAAGATCAGAAAGCACCTCTGTTTTCAAGGTTTTGTCCAACAGACTGTCGGACAGCAAACAATGGAATTTTATTCATTTTCTTCACAAGATGGAAGGACTAGTTCAATTCTTTCAGGATTTGAAAGGGCAGGTCCAATAGTTCTGGGTATTCCAAAACTGATGCCTAGACCACAAAGCTCTCCCTTGCTTGGAACACTTTGTGAAAACCTTTTACATGGATCAGTAAATAAGCAAAAAATAATACTCTGAAGTCATCAGATGAAAAGCACTGGATAAGGCTTTACAAAGTTGGGTAGGTATTATCACATTTTACACCTGAGGAAAGAAGGACAAGGAGAAGTTAAGTGAGTTGCCCAAGCTCCCACACTGAATCAGTGGACAAGCTGCGACTACAACTCAATTCTTTTGACTCCGCATATCCTACTCTAATATAGAATGCTGTCTGCAAGTTACTCCAGAAGTGTAAGAGCAAAGGGGGAACTCTAGGTTAAGATTCAACATTTCTGTTTTCTTTCCACTCCTTGCAGAGTTAACTATAATTGAAGGTATGTCTACACAGCGAGCAGCAACCCGTAACAGGGACTCTCAGAGTGCGGGCTCACAAGGCTCATGCTATGGTGCTACAAATAACTGAGTACACGTTGCGGCTCCGGCTGGAGTTTGGGCTTTGAAGCCCATCTTCCTCTCTAGGCTTCAGAGTCCAAGCTCCAGCCAGAGCTGCAGCATCTACATAGCTATTTGTATTGCCATAGTGCAAGCCTGAGTCTGTCAACCAGGGCTCAGAGACTTGCTGCCACAGGCTGTGTAGAAATATCCTTAGACGGTGGGTAGGTGGGGCAGAACATTTGACACTATATACAAAGTAAATCAGCATGCTGATTTGGTAACAAAGGATCTTTCAAAAATGTTTAGACAAATGCCTACATACTGTAATATTCAGTGTCTTCCAATGTTTCATATATCATTTAAATATTATATGTACAAAACAGATCACAAAGTGGCCAATTCTTTAAAGCCTGTGATATGATGTTTGTGATCTGTAGAATCCTATTTAAGATTAAACTCTCAGCAGCAGCTGCTGAAGTTTTCTGCAAATTTCCAATGGTTTTATAAATATAAAAATTTAGCAATGGTTAATGAAAAAGTCAGATACACAAGTTATTCTGCATGACGGCATGAAAGTTCTTCACAATTTTCATCATGTTTTCTAGAATATTCAACACTTCTAGTTCATTACAAATATGAAAATTATGTGGCAGAAAAAGTATGGAGTGAAAATAAGTTGCAGTGCTAGTGACAGAATAGTTTTTATTTATGATTAAGACTGCAACCTGATGTTTAAAAAGTAATTTTTACTCACAATTGCCTTACACCTAATAAATATTAGTAAAAGCACCCTATAAAATGAGATGTTTGAAGCTATCTCAAGGGAAAATAAAGCAATCTCAAAACATAGAAAACAATTAATGTGTACCTGGGATTTTTTCTTATATCATCTAGCTGGCCAACTACATGAGAAACGTTGGTGCGGATCATTTTGAAAGCAATTTCTTCTTCTCCCATGATTTCAAACCTTAGTATTATTAAAACAATTTTTAGATTAGCATAACAGCATGAGTCAGGCATTACAAACATGACATTCTACAAATTAAATGTCTTATTGCTGCACTGCTCTACATCTGATTGTCCTTCCCTCCCGCCCAGATTTTAATTGTTTAAAATTTGGTTCATCTCTCAACATATTTACTCAAGGAAGCTAACTCACTACAACTGGTGCTCTTACACAAAATCTCTTTTCTGTACATTTTAAAAAAAATTGTTATTAACCTGTTGGAAAATTAAGACCTGAATTCTCATACTCACATTGGTTAACTAGTGGTCTCAAAGGAAGAACGTTAATGAGACTTCCTGTAAACTATGTAAGCCTCTACTATTTACAAAGTATGCTTTATTATGTTTGTATCACATATTCTTAAAACCAATCTCTCTCAATCCCTCCCCTGCCCCTTCACTCCCCACTCTGAAAGTCTGAAGGGAAAAAAAAAGAAGTATTTTAATTAGGAGGACTATAATTAGGATTAGGATAAAACTCTAATCTTACGACCAATTCCTGAAAAGATTCACACATCTGTTTAACTTGACAAAGGTGCATAAGTCTTTGCGAGATGTGGGCCTTACAGTTAAATGCAATAAATTACAAATATTGACAAAGCAGTAGATGTATGAAGTGTAAAGTCTCGGAAAGAAATCTATAGGCTAAAAGTGCCTTTGATGCCGTGTTTAACTGTCCCACAAAAGTTGCCATTCCTTTTTTCAAGCTGCCCCATATGTGTGGAACATTTTTCTTATTTTGTCAGGCCAGGCCACTACCACCTCCTCATTTAAATCCCTCCTTTTAACAATGTCCACAACACCAAGTAAGCCAATTACAATCACTGTATCTTATATTAAAAATTAATAAAACCACCAAGATGAGCCTTAAACTGAGTAACATAATTTAAGTGAAATCTCCCCACTGTATCACCCCCTGAATGCATCCGATGAAGTGAGCTGTAGCTCACGAAAGCTTATGCTCAAATAAATTTGTTAGTCTCTAAGGTGCCACAAGTACTCCTTTTCTTTTTGCGAATACAGACTAACACGGCTGCTACTCTGAAACCTATAATTAATTATATTGTGCCTCATCTTTCCTTGTCTCATTCTCTCCCTATTGTGTTTGTCACCTCATCTGTTGTGCCATGTCTAAAATCAGACTGTAAGCTCTTTGGGGCAGTGGCTTGTTTATGATCTCTGCCAAGCATTTAGGGCACTTTGAGATGTCATTAAATAAATAAATGGCCAAGTCCTGGACCAAGCAGCATCTGTGACCCAAGCCTTCAGCAGTTCTATAATACAGTAGAACCTCAGCATTATGAACACCTTGGGAATGGAGGTTGTTCTTAACTCTGAAATATTCATACCTCTGAACAAAACGTTATGGTTGTTCTTTCAAAAGTTTACAACTGAAAATTGACTTAATACAGCTGTACTATGCTAAGAAAAATGCTGCTTTTAAGCATCTTAATTTAAATGAAACAAGCACAGAAACAGTTTCCTTACCTTGTCAAATCTTCTTTTTAAACTTTCCCTTTATTTTTTAGTAGTTTACATTTAACACAGTACTGTATTGTATTTGTTTTTTGTGTGGCTCAGCTGCTGCCTGATTGCATACTTCCAATTCCAAATGAGGTGTGGGGTTGACTGGTTAGTTTGTAACTTTTAGATTCTACAGTACTGCTAGATTCTGTAGCCACTTAGGCAATGGGAGACAAGTTTCAGTGGCCTCCCAAACAGCTCTCCCACCTTGGAAGAGGAGTCTGATTGTCGAGCCCATCTGGCATATGCGGCATTGTGGAAATGAGATCATGAGTTCCATCCCGGCTGAAGGGCCGCCAAAGAAACTAAACAGGCTGTGCGGCTAGTCATTTTCCCTGGCTATTAGATCTGACAGAGCTCTGAGCTCAAGTGCTTAGACAGATTCCCAGCACACACAGGGCAGGACAACAATGACCCCTCCCTAAACCAACAGAAGAATCCCATTCTCAATTCTCAACACACCTATTTCCTTGCAAGAAATGCACAACGCAGCTAGGGCTACAGTAGCTTTCCTTTCTCCAGCAGAATGAGGAAATATGAGACTGGGATCCCCTCTCAAGCAGATTAACATATAGCACAGGCAAAGTAGAGGAAGATTCCTTCTGCACCCTTTTATGCCTGCACCCTTTTATGCCAGCAGTCCTTAGTATCAGTCTGTGCTGCATGCAGCTAATTTACATAGCCATCTGGAGCTATTGTACTCCTTACAGTTACTTAAACTAGGGCCAGGATTTGGCCCAAGGAAAGGAATTGAGGCGAAATAATAGTGATCATTCTCTGAAATACATGCAATATGAAAAATGTTTAGGCTACCAAAAGTGTATTATCACTGAAATTAAAAAATAACATATCCTTTTTGGTGGTGAAACATAAAACATAAGTAGCTATCTCAGCATCGCATTAATAATTCCTAAAAGCCTAGTGCCGCAAAAACTAAAATCTAAATAGCAACCAACGTTTGAAGATTGGAGCCTTGGCCACCAGGAAAAGAGTTGAATGCTGTAACAGAAATACCCAAGAAAAATTTTCAGAGATTCTCAGATGCTTTCCTGGAAGTATCTGAATGATACTATTAAATGCATCGGACTCCCCCTCCAGCTATCTCCCCCTCTGCCCACTTCCTTCCCTCTTCTTTTCTTTCCCCCTCCTCTGAAGTTTGCTTCGGTTCTTTATATTATTCTAATAAATTTTCTTCTTCAATTTCTCTGTACATAAAATAAGGATAAGGCCAAATAAGATTTAAAACTAACTGGATTTGTATAAACAATTTTTGTCTGTTTGTAAACTGTGTAATACAAATATAAGTTAGTTATTTTAAACATTCCTTTTACATATAATTAAATGTCTCCAGTATGGTGAAGGTTAGGTAGCAAATGGTTAACACATTATTAGAAGTTTATGTATAATTTGTTATGTTTCATTTGTGTATGTATAAAAATAAAGAAATAAAATTTAATAAAAAGCTAACAGAAAAAAATAAGTAGTTATTTCTGTTTAAGTACCACTAATAGGAAGCTTTGGATTAAATTTATTTTAACATGTACAGTGCAGTCTATGATCAATTATGCATTTTCACCTCTCATCTTATTACTATGTGTTTACAAATATTATACAAACAATTATAAAAAATAAAAATAATATAACATACCTATATTTGTTTTTGTCCTTGTATGCCTTACGAATTCTGTCAGTCACAGGTTTACAGTTAGTTACCAGATTTTTAGTCACTGGAGGCTGTAAGAAAATACAACTGGGGTAAACAACATCCTGGCATAACTGCTCTATAAACTATATTATTAAAAGTCTCCTGGAAAGAAATGCATTATAAAAAGAACTGAGTTCTACAATCTCCAGAGAACTATACAAAACTTTGCTCCTAGGATGAAAATGAGAAACAATCAGTTTGGTTAGAAAAAGAAGGGACGTTGGTGCATTCTAATATTAGTATTTGTTATACTTTCTATTTACAAAAAGAAAAGGAGTACTTGTGGCACCTTAGAGACTAACCAATTTATCTGAGCATAAGCTTTCGTGAGCTACAGCTCACTTCATCGGTTGCATCCGATGAAGTGAGCTGTAGCTCACGAAAGCTTATGCTCAAATAAATTGGTTAGTCTCTAAGGTGCCACAAGTACTCCTTTTCTTTTTGCGAATACAGACTAACACGGCTGCTACTCTGAATACTTTCTATTTAGCTTCTGCATTCCATCTCTAATACAATATTCACTAGTTGAAGCAGGCTGGACAGCTGATTTTGGCATTCCTGATGCAAGCCAGTCAATGCCAACTAGTAAAATTGGACAGGCAAGCGCTAAAGAACAGCTGATGGGTATTAAGCTTATTATTCCTAGTCTGAACTATGTGGAAACAACAATTCTGGGAACCAAATCTCTATTCCCAAGGGAAGTTTTCTACAGTGCTACACTGATTCCTACAAATTTAGCCCTTGCAACCCAGAAAAGTAAAAATAAATTCTGCCTCTGTGCTAAAAACAAACACTGTTATGTCACTATTTGAAGTGGACTTAGAAATGATAATGTTAGTACTCATGATTAGTGCTTAGATTAGTGACAGTTTATTAGCACTCCAAAGAGATTAAAATAATTTAAAATTGTTCCTAACTATTCAGACTTACTTTTAACTCTATCCCAAGTAAAGTTTATTGCCTCTCCTCAAAGTTTCACTTTACTGACAAACCTAGACTGAACCATTGCATAGTTTTGCAAACTTCACTCAGATGATCACAAAGGTGTGAATACCACAAAAGACAATGAGGTAATCTGGACTGCAACGTGTTGAATATCTGGAGCATTCCCAAATATACATTTACATTTCATCAGACCAGGTTGATGCGGTTGATCAGTATTCCGATTCTTGCTGAAGAAACAACTGCCAAGAACCAGCTCCTTTAGGATAGCCTGGTCCCCTTGGTACATAAATTCATGTATTTTAAAGGACTGTCATTGGAAGTAATTATTCTGTGCTCCATGATTTTCTCTGCCTAACAAGTTCATTTCTGAGTACAATGTACCACAAAGTATTGGTTTGAACCTATAAAGCCTTAAGGCCCCAATTTAGCAAAGCACTAGAGTACATTTTTCAAAAGCAACCTAATGACTTCATAACCTAATGGCATATCTACCCTACAAAACATCTGCCAGCATCGTTATGTCAGTCAAGGGTGTGAAGAGGTGTGATCACTGTCCTACATAGCTGTGCCAAAAAAAGCCTCTAGTATAGATCAGCTTATATGGGCAAACTGCAATTTTACTGGCATACCTCATTTAACTAAGGGGTATGGAATAAACACCAGCAAAAGATGAATTCACACTAGGAGCACTTTGCCATTATAGTACACTAGTACACCTAACCAGCAAAGCAAGCAGACATGCCCCAAGTCCCATTTTCAAAAGTGATTCAGGCACTGAAAGCCTAAACCACATTAAAAGTCAATTGGAGTTACTCAAAAGTATCAGAATTATGAGGAAAGCATCTCAAGACTAGGTACACACAGAGCTAATCTCTTCACCAAATTGGAGAAATTCCAGATCAAGACTTGCATAGTGCCATCAAAACCCTCAGATAAATGAGGACAGTGCATATTGCCTCTCTGGTTCAACATGCTGAACTACATTTCACGTTTTGAAAAAAGGACAACCTTATAAATGTCACGTATGTGAAAATTTGCATTCTTTACTTTTGTGGACAATATTTCTTGACCTTAACAACTAGAAGTGTGGTTTATAACAGTTTTATACCTAACATAAGAAATCTGCATACATGCTATATTTTTTGTGAATTATTCTTAAAATTGCGCAGGGAAAACAACCAATTCAGTAGATACAAGCTCAGGAAATGAGACAAAATGTACATCTTTTAGGCGAAATATTTTCTTACCAGATTGGGATCATAATAAGATTCCTGAGTTGGAGGAATGACATTAATCTGAGTGATGTTGGAAGGAAGTGCTTTAGAGCAATTTATCAGCATTTGCTCCAGACTTGTCAAATCCTGCCAGAAGGAGGAAAGAAATAAATCCATTACATATTTTCTCACTAACATGGTTCTATAATTATACTATATTCCTTCTGTATTCAGAATGTCTAAAAGTACCTTTAAAATATTAGCTACAAAATGTATTGGACTATTTTTGCACAAAATCAAATATAGGCTATACCCCAAATATATACCCCATATAGGCTATTATTCAGCAAGGTATTAAGTACGAGTCTCATTAAAGTCAATGGAGCTGCTCACCTATGTAAGGTCAGGCATATACTTAAATACTTGGCTGAATCAGGGCCACAGAGGCACAACCAAAGCAAAGGAATTGCCCTTTCCATTTGAACATCAATAAAATTGCACTATTGATGATTTCATGTAAATTTCAAAATTTGAAATAACTTATTAAGTTATTTAACAATGGGGAGGAGAGGAGGGAAGAATTGGAGAGAGAGGAAAAATGGTCTTCTCATTAAAGCACTGGCCTGGAACACAGGAGATCTGACTCTAGCTCTAGCACTGTCACTGACTTCCTGCATGATCTTTGGGGCAAGTCACTTACCTGCGTTGTGCCTCAGCTCCCTATCTGTACAGTGGAGATAATACACATTGTCTGTTTGTGTCTTTAGAATTCAAGCCCTTTAGGGCAGAGACTGTCTTTTTTTGTTTGTACAGTGGCCAGCACAATGGGGTCTTAGGGTGCTATCTTATTATAAATATATACTATTACACTACTTCCTTTCTCTCGCCACTCCACCTGCCTTGTCTATTTAGCTGTAAGTTCTTCAGGGCAGGGACTCGCTCTTATTATGCATATGCACTGAGCCTAGGACAATGGGGCCACAATCCTGGTTAGGACCTTTAGGCACTACCATAATATAAACAAATACTAAGTCATTTAACATTTTATTTTATATTATGTTCAAACCAAATGCCTTACTGAACTCAGAAGAAAACAGATTGCTCTTCTACTACAGCTAAAACATTAGTAATAGTTTCCCCTGAATGTTATTTTGAAAAAAAAAGGTAGCACATATTAAACTTCCATTGTATGTTTAAGATTTAAGAATTGCCTTATGTTGCAGTGTTTGTTTTCTCTTGCGATAATGATCATATTGAATTTTACAGCTAAAGTAATAACACAAATGGTTTCTGAAGAAAATGTACCTGCAAACTTAAGGGCAGTTCATGAATTCTTGTAGCCAATGTGCGAATCTCTCTGTCAGACAAAATGCCTGACTGATCTGTATCAACTTCATCAAAAACCTGGGAAATATTCAGTGGCTGAACTGCACTCATGAGGTAATAGAAATATGAAAAAGCAAACTGCATATCTTCCGAGTGTCTCACTTTGTGAAATGAGGTCTTGTCGAATTCCTCAGGAAACCTGTCCAGATACAATACAAATCACTTCACTACTTTGCCACCTTAAAGTGAAACATTCCTTACTGAAGAAAAGTACCTCATCTGAAGTTCAAAAAGTTCTCCAAAAACTACTTATTTTAACACTGTTGTCCTAATGAGGGAATAATTCTCTCTCCCCCCGCAAAATACAAGTTTAAGGAGCAGTCAGGCTCAACCCATAGACAGGTTTCAGAGTAGCAGCCGTGTTAGTCTGTATTCGCAAAAAGAAAAGGAGTACTTGTGGCACCTTAGAGACTAACAAATTTATTTGAGCATTATTACAGCTCACAAAAGCTTATGCTCAAATAAATTTGTTAGTCTCTAAGGTGCCACAAGTACTCCTTTTCTTTTAACCCATAGACAGTCAATCATCAACACAAAGCTATAAATTCAAGGGAGCAGACACAGAAGATAGAATTACAACAGCTCTGGAGTTTCATCTTATTTCAAACAAAGGCATACTCACATATCTTGTAGTTCTTGCATAACAATGCGGTCAATCATATGAGGCATGTGAGCAGGGACTTTCCGAGATGTAAATCCAAATTTGCTGTTTAGAAGTTTATTTACATATCGGAGGGAATCAGCAAATGTATCTTTCAACTGCCTGCCAATTCGTTTACCATCAGTAAAGTAAGACATTTCCTTAATTAATGCCTCTTCTTCCTAACCAAATGATAGGCATAACCCAGGGTTACATTATTAGAGATCCTAACACACATGCATGTTGATAATTCCAATGAAGTACTAAGCACTTTTCTATATTTGTAAAACTGTAAGAAGTGACAAATGTTTTTGATCAAGCAGTTGAGTTCTCTTTTTTTTACAGTGACAGTTTAGGCCTGAAATGTGACCTTCCTTAAAACTCTCATGCACCGACAGGAAATGACATATGGAACCTCATTTAATTTGTTAAATTTTAATAGAAAAGCCACTATTTGTTGCAGGACAGGTATGTAATATTGCATTCCCTTTGATGGCTACGCACCTACAATTAACAAAATCATGTCTCTGGAGTATGGATTCTATGTAGAAGGAACCTTCAATCAAAGATTAAATTTAAAGAGTTAAAATATCTTACATTTTAAATGGAGCACCTCTAGTACTTGAAAGCAATTAGGAGCAACCTCTGTCAAATGACTCTGTGTGTTCTACCTTCTTCCATTCTAGAGATTCCCAGAACAAATTTTTTGGGCTAGACATCTGGGAAGGATTTCCTCCTGTATTCACTTGATCTGTTCCTATAAGTTTTTGTTGGCATAATAAAACAGACACTTAACTTACCTTTTAGACCGAAAAATATAGATGGAATTTTTTAAAGATTGGATTTATACAAAAAATAAAATTTTGTATGTATATACAAATCTACATGAGAACTAATTTAAACCTTCCTTTGCAGTGTTGTAAACCTGAACAACTGCATTGTGCCAGTGCATGAAAACTAGAGTGCAAAACTAACTAAAACCCAACTAGAGAGAAAAAGTGAACTTGGACAGTTCTTTCATCACCCATGGAGAAGCGCAGAAAGTAAATGAACAGTGAAAATAACTAAAAGTAAAACAGATTTTAAAAATATCTCTGGGGTTTTCAGAATTTGCCACATAAGCAAAGAACGTTTCACTGTGATTTTCACCTTAATTGTATTCCATTAAATTATGCATAAAGCAAAGATGACAAATTTTCTGAAGTGATATATTTTGTGTTATGCATTAGGATACTCACATCAAGAAGATCTTGGAAATACTTATTTTTTTCCCATGGCAAAAAGCCTTGATCACTTCCAGTGTAATATTGAAGTTTCCTTCCTGGCAACACTTTGCTGCCTGCTGTATCTACGTTGGCATGCAGCTTGTTTATTTCCATTTCCTCTTTTTTCTCTTCCACAGTCTCCACATTTCCAATATCTTTCGACTTATGGGTTTCTTTTGGTATGAGTGCATTCAGTATTTTCTCTCGAGATCCATTTTTATTTCCCATGTTCTGGATTACAGGCATGGATTCAGAAATTGATTTTAGAGGAAACTGCCTGTTTACCTTCATTGTCACAACAGTACTCTTTGTAGCTACTGACTTTGAAGGAACTGCTTCATGTTTTTTTGTTACAGCTTCTCTTTTGCCACCGATTAAATCTTTATCAGGCTTGTGCCAACTGGTAAGGTTCTTTTGTTCTTTTACATCATCATAGATACCTTTCCTTTCCATGCCTGGCATCTTCTTTGTTTTTGTCATTGTAGGTAACATTTGGAAAGATCTCAGAAGAGCAGCCTTTGATAGATTATAACCTTTATGAGTGATATCCCCATTTTCTAGCTTTAAATCCAGGTTCCACAGAGCCAACCGAACATCTTCAGGGAGGAAAGAAACATTTACTGCTGGCATTACCACATCTTCAAGAAAACTCTCCTTTGTATTATTTGGACGTTTCCTGACTCTGGGAAAACGTTCTTCTTCAGGAATATCCTCAAAAATCATTTCAGCTTCTGATACTGAAGGTGTAATTTTAATGAAAGTGTCCGATTTCTGGGTGGAAGTTGTGTTCAATTTTGGTTCCTCTCTGGTATCAACCTCAACAGCTATCTGCATTTTAAACTCTTCATCATTTTTATCTTGAAATGTAAGATTAAAATAGATCACAGTTGCATTCATTCCACTGTGCATTACCAGGTGGATAGTCTTCCACTTGTTGGCAACAGAAGCATGACGTATAATTGGATTATCGCTATAAGCACCCTCAATTCCTTTCTTGGCTATTTCAGCAAAGCTGAAATAGGGCAAATATTCACCTTTTGGAATAATGTACTGGGTTTGATTCTGCTGGAGAGTCACCTTGTACAACTCGTCAAAGTGATCTGGAAAAACAAAGAATTAATAATTTATCACCCTGTCACTTTTCTTCAAGCCCGTTTTAAGCAGTAATCAAAATATCAACAGAGCGTGAGCTCAAAAATGGTAACTACAGTAACTGCCAATTTTTCTCATTCATTTAGCCAAATAATGGATCACCATTTTATAACATATTAAGATTTATAAACTTGCCATTCATTCCAGTGGCAATTCTAAAGCTGTGATCATCAGACTTTCAATTTCCACCTTCAGCATTTTTATGGCACGTTACCACTTTCTCTCATTTATTTTAAACTACAGATCATAACTGAAACCCCCAAATTTTGCTTTCACCACATTCTAATGGATACTTTTATGTTTCTTTAGATGAACTATACTACATCAGCATATCTTGGCTAGAGACCTCAAAAATCAACATGGCCAAAATGAACTTTTTCCTTCCGCCCTAATCATCTCCACCATTGCTGACAAATTCATCATCCTCCTAGGACGCTATGTTGGTGTCTTACTGTACTCCTCTCACTTTCTCCACGCCCCACATTCAAGCTCTCATCAACCTCTCATGCTTTTGTCCTTTCCGCTCTATTCCTACAACAAAAATCTTTTTGGCCTTCCTGCATCTCAGCTCAGCCCCTCCCACCTACATAAAAAGCTGCTAACATCTTCCACTTAACTACTATGACCACGTCACTCGCCTCTTTGAACTGGTCCATTAACTTCCTCTGGTCTTCAATATCAAATTCTAATTTCTTACATGAACGTTTAAGACTCTGCAAAACTTCACACTATGGACATCTCTGTGCTCTCATTTCTTTATACTGCTTGCACTCCTCCCAAGCCTTTTCGTATCTTGCTCCCATTCTCATCTTCATATCCTTTTCCATGCCATCCCTTATATTTGTAACTCCCTCCCTCTCCTAGCATCCCTGACATTTTCTCTTCCTTCAAATGATTCCCTGAAATATCATGTGAAGCCTTTCAATACTAGTTCAGAGGTAAGTATCTATAAATGTGTCACTGAGATTAGGCCATGGTGCTTGTGTGTCTGTGTTGAATTTTCTAATTTAAAACGTAAGCTTTTTGAGGCAAGGACCTTGATACTCTCTCTGTGTTCTGTACAGCACCAAACTCACTGTCCATACTTAATAAATAACTGCTCAAGAAAAAATAAAATCAGCCCCAAACACTCTTTTGAGTTTGAATTTGTTCATGAAACAACCACCCATACGCATTTTCCCAAGCTGGTAATATACTCACAGCTCTTTTCCCTCAACTCTGCAATGTGTCTTAACATGGGACTCCACAGGCAATAACTACAAAACAGTAACATACAGTTCTGAAGAATTCTCACATGAAGACTGTCAGTTATGTATTTTACATACCTTGCCCACAGTCACCAGCATCAAATCCACAAGAGAGGACATTGCATGCCTGGTCACAGAATTTATCTGCCAGCCAGGAATTGGCACAGCCCTGGTTACAATAAGAAACTCCACTGATTCCAGCACCAAACTGCCAGGGTGGGCCATTCCCTGCTCCGCCACCTCCACCACCACCCGCAATGTAACGACTACCTCCACTGTTCCCTAAAGGAGGGTAGAGATGTGGGGGGAAAAACATCCATTAAAACCCTTACTTCTGACACAGATTACTCTCCGCTACTATTTTAAACCTCATTTGTTAAAATTAGTTTGAAAAAAAAAGTAGACTCTTACATACTAACATCAAATCTTAACATTAGCGGATTGCTAACTCTTCCCCTATAAACTACTGTGAAATCTACCCTATGTTAACCCTATCCTGAATAGGAAACCCCTGGTCTTAAGAAGACCAATTTAAATATTGGTAAGGTTACCTATATTTGTCCAAATTTTAATTAAAGACAAATTTGTGGTAGGCAACTGATTTTTGCTACTCCCTTGCTGGTTACTTGAGATCAGTTTTCACTGTACATTCAACAGGAGCAAATTTATTTACTAAATATTCTTAAAGTAAAGTACAGTTCTGTGCTGCAAAGTGGCTTGCTATTATGGTGTTCCATGTTTTTTGTATTACGAATTTCCAGATACAGTTTCTTCAATTCACAAGTAATCACTTTTTTAATTCTTGTAAGTATCAGTACTGCACAAACAGCCTGGGAACTGAGAGTCAAGCTAGACTCTTTCCTTCTCACACATCACTAGTAACATCTTTTGTAAACTATGAAGTATGGGGAACAGAACTCTCTCGCTTGACACTGAGGTGGTTCTCGTTCTATTGCCCTGCGATGGGAAAGTGTCTGCATCCTGGCGAAGAATCTCCTCATGAGGGATTGGGAAGGTGTTTGTGGTGGTGGTGGGGACAGCATGTGAGAGAGAGAAATTCGATGGAGTAACCATGTTAGTAATTTCTAGAACCCACCTATCTGTCAAGACAGAGCCCCAATTGTGGGCAAAAAGTGAAAGACTTCCCCCAAAGATTTGTGGGGAGGAGGGGAAATAGAAGTGGTTGGCGTCAATAAAAGTAGGCAATTATTGACCGAGGCATCAAAAGTACCTCCTTTAGCAGGTGAGTGGGACTGGGTGGAGGTCCTGGTAGTAGAGGGTCCTGAAAATTGAGGTCTCTGAATCCTGTTGCTTGCGCAGAGGCTCAGCTGGGCACCTGTGGTAGAATGTTTGTGGAGAGGATGGTCTTTGCCTATACACCTGGCTGTAGTTTTTTCTTTTTGGCACCAGGGTATAAATTCTCAGGGAGTAGAAGGTCAATCTGGAGTCTTTCAGTGAGTGCAGAGACTCATCAGTTTTCTGGCTGAACAAGTTTGACGCAAACAGTAAATCCTCTCTGGAGAACCCCGAAAAGTGAAGCCAAGACTCATACCTCATAACTACACCAGTAGCAAGCCCTGTAAATGCTGCGTCCACCACATCCACTGCAGCTTGTAAGGATGTTTTTGCTACTAGCTTGACTTCTCTGATGAAGGATTGAAACTGGGCTCTGTCCTTGAGGGGAATACTGTCCTTAAAGTCTACCAGCCTAGATCAGTTGTTAAAATCGTATTTTGTTAACAAAGCCTGATAGTTAGCGATATGGAATTGCTGGCTCATAGAAGAGAATGCCTTACTTCCCAAAAGGTCCAACCTCTTTGAGCCCTTGTCAGCCAAAGGGTGTTGCAACTTTGCTCTTTACATGGCTGCCTGAACCACCAGCAAGTTGGGCACTGGCTGCATGAAAAGAAATTCAGCTCCTTTGGCTGGGAAAAAATAGCGCCTCTCAGCTCTTTTATGTGTGGAGGCGCAGGAGACTAGGGTATCCCAGACCACGGTGGCTGGCTCCACGATAACCTCATTTACCAGGAGCGCCACTTTGCTTGGACCTGTTGGTTGCAGAACATCAAGGAGACGGTGTTGGGAACTTGGACCTCCTCCAGTGGGATCTAAAAGTCATCTGCTATCCTCTGCAGTAGCTCCTGGTATTCCTTAGGGTTGTCCAGTGAAAATGGAGTGATCACTTAGTCCAGAGACGAGAATGAGATCTCTGTTGGTAGCGTAAATCTGGCTCAGTTTCCTATACTACTACTCTAACAGATCCGGCAGATGCCATGTGGGAGAGGTGCTGTAGGGCCCACGGACAGTTCCTGGGACATTTACCATGCAGGCCCCAGTAGGGCCAATATGAGGGATCAACAGTTTGAGAGGACCCCACAGCACCAGGTACCAGTAGTCCCTGGGAAAGTCACATCTGGGAGTAGGGCATCTGGATGTTTTCCACTCCCTCTCAGGGCTCATCTCTTTGCAAGGAGATGAAGAACAGGCCAGAGCATCTGACTCATCCAAGTCAGAGACCTGTTCTTGTTCTACTGGTAGGGCTGTCGGTACCGGAGGATGAAAACGCTTGCCTGAGGGTTGGAGCAGCGAGGGTTCCTGTGTTACTAAAGTAGCTTCATCCTCTGCTGTGGCAATGTCTCTCACAAGAATCAGGCCTGAGAGGAGAGAGGGCTAAGGATAAAAGAAGAAGATATCCTCTAGAAAGACTTAAGTGTCCCCACATCCCAATGTTCAGGGCACTCCTGCAGTCGGGAATGACAGTTCCGATGTGTCCCGAAATGTTGAGGGTGGATTGTCCTCCCGACGGTGGGCAGGTACCGCCAACATTCTGAGATGGAGCTGGAGAATGCCAGTCTTTATGTTTAGGAGTTGGAGTCAACAATGGGACTAATCCTTTTTCTTCTGTGCTATACCCTCCTGCCTGGGAATCTTAAGTGGTCCTGAGCCTTAGAATCTGTGTGCAGAGGCTCACACAACCCAGACAGAGACATGCATGGGGATCTGTCCTTGTATCCATGAGTGCCCTTTACTCTCATGCAAAGCCCTGGCTGATGATTCCTTGTGCTTGGCAGCTCCAGGCTCCACTCCCAAGTTCACACTTACTGGGCTGCTTGTCAGTCGGGGCCAATGTTCGGGGGGAGGAGAGAGAGAGTCAGTCTCCCTAGCCCAGATCAGCATGAGGTCTCATGACCTTCTCCATAAGCTCATGAGCTTCACAAGTTCACAGGGGAAACAAACGGCAAATGCTGCACTTTGCAGAGAGATGCATCTCACCCAAAAAGCAGAGGCAGTGTTGGTGGTTGTTGCTCACAGAGAAGGAGCGAGAGCAAGAGACACAATTTTTAAACACTGGTACTCTGGGCATAGTTCCAGACTGAGGGAAGGGATTCCCCTAAAGCTATTCTAACTATACTATATAAAACTCTTTAACAAAAACAAAACTATTTACAATATCTATTTACAGGCTTATAAGAAAGAAGCTGGAGAAGTCTGCACACAGAGGGTTCCGACTCAGGCCATGTAGTAGTAAGAAGGATCAAGAAAAGCATGGGCCTGCACTGCCTTTTACATCCTCACTCTGGAGCACAAGGAAGGCTATTGTGCATGTGTGAGTCAACAGACAATGCTTATTAAGAATCTTCAGACTCAGGAGCATGGCGCTCACACATACCCACATGGGAAATATACATAGGGACCAGCACTCAAAGAAGAACTCTGAACATTCACAGGAAATAGTCAGTAGAATGAAAAGATGCCGTTTTATAGAATAATTTTTTAGAATAAAATTTAACTTTAAAAGACAAAAACACTGACAGGACTTTTGAGAAACTCTGCAACAAGAGCATCTAGAATTATTTTAAAATACAGAGGAGAAAACATTCATCTGCATTCTAATCCTGTGCATACATTTACATCCCAAAGCTTAAAAACAAGATTTCCCTTTTAAGAAAATGCACCAAAAGCTCTTGTGCTTAATAGTACTCACTTATATAGCAGAGAAGAACAATTCCCTCCATAGCAAGACTTACAAGTGATATTCTATACCCTATATTTTATTCAGGAAGTCAGACTAGATGATCATAGTGGTCCTTTCTAGCCTTATATAAATCTATGAAAAACAAAACATCACCCTCATAAAACTAAGTATCTGACAGGAAGAGAAGTGGAAGGGGAAATAATGTTCCTCAGTGTGTTCACAACTGGAGAAAGTTATGGTGTTTAAAGGTGGATAAATGGATGTCAAGACAGAGCATGTTCTAGTTAGACCCTCAGGTCCACCATGTCAAAGACATGACCATCTGCTAGCTTCACACTGGACAGTAAGTACCCAAAATATGGATGTGTGTTGAACACAAATATTCATAAGGATCAGGCTTGAGGAGGTGGTCTAGACTCTAACCAGAGCATGCTCTGTAACAGGTTTTTAAAACATCAGGAAAAATCTGACAGAGAAGTGAGTGTGGATAATCTCCTTAGCAAAAGGAATGAATGACAGAGCATGTAAAATTTAAAAATTTACTAATCTCACAAAGTAAACTTTGTATTAAATACTCTGGCAAAACATTCATACCTAAAGTCCAATTTTAATTTAAAACCCAACTACATAATACTGAATCCGTGATATGAGAGAGAATACACAACTGTCAAAAGTATGTAAAATGCCATTATTAATCCTCAATCTTCCCTTAAAGAGGGATCCTGGTCAGAAGAATGATTCTGAAATTGATATCTTATTACTGCTATACTTCTTCTCCCTATATATCTTCTGAGTGATGTGTGCTTTGTTCATGAGTAAAACTAATATTTTACTACCATGAGAGCTGCAGAGCTAATAGACATTAGGGCTCAAATAACCCTCCATCTCATCTAGTTAGATCCGATACACAGAGCAAGATTTCCCTGTGTACTGCTCAAATACTGTAATTTGAAGCATGTTATTTCCCACATAATGAAATGTATCTTTATACCTGTAAGAAAGACCAATTTATTTTTTTTCTATTAAAAGGGGAATTGTTCATATATACAGGATAATCCACCAGTTACAGAATTTTTGTAAGAAAGTAGATTAATTAATTAGTTTCTCAATTCTCTTACCAATGCAATCCCCTCCATCCCAATCACATGCTGAATTATTACAGGCCTTATCGCAGTAACCATCTTTAATCCATGAGCCAGGACATCCTTCAGCACAGTTTGGCACAGGCCAAGTCAAGTAAACCTAGAAGGAATAATATTACAATCTCAGTTTTTCAGTCAAATAAGCAGACTTAGCAGCTATCTATGCATAGTGCTTTACATGTTCAAAGACCTTTATGAACAATAATTAATTCTTAACACCTGTGAGGTTGGTAAGTATTAACCCCTTTTACAGGTCTGCAAAATTAAGGCTCAAAGGTCCACACAGTAAATCGACTAAAGAGCCAAGAGAAGAACACAGGACCGCCTGACTCTCGGCCCTGGATTCATTCCCACAGACAATATTTATATAAAGGTTAAACAGTGTTTAAAAGATTAGAAAAAGTCTAAAATAACTGACTTCAGTTCATTTGTCAGCTGACCCAAAAGTTTCCTGGGGCTGCCTATTAGTCATGCATGTGACAAACAGATGTAGAACTAACATACTAATCATTAAGCATCTGATAATCTATGAGTTATATGTTTCCAAGAATTTCTGACATAACACAATGTAGAACAAAATATGCTTAGTTTACAAGCATTAAAAATGAAGCACTTTTTCTTCAGACCTTCCCACACCCTATTTAAACCCAGTTGTAACTACTGATCAGATTTCATGATAGAAAACTTCACTTGACTCCAGGTTATCATGAGACCTGACAAAACAGTAATAAAATGAAGAATTGGATGACAGCTCTCATTAGAGGACTTAGCTGAATATGTTTCAGAGTAACAGCCGTGTTAGTCTGTATTCGCAAAAAGAAAAGGAGGACTTGTGGCACCTTAGAGACTAACCAATTTATTTGAACATAAGCTTTCGTGAGCTACAGCTCACTTAAATTGGTTAGTCTCTAAGGTGCCACAAGTACTTCTTTTCTTTTAGCTGAATATGTGACTATTTACCTTTATTAAAGCCTACTGAAGCAGTTGAAATTTTCTGCTAGTCAACAGCAAGTTTTTAATCACCCCAAATTCCTGTAATTCCCACTATATCTTGATGCCAGTTTACTAACCACAAAATATGCCCAGGTTTATGATTTTATGGTGGTGTAAGGCCCATCCACACTAGACTTTGAGAAAGCACTCCTACTGGCGCAGCACTACCAGTGGTACAATGGTGGGAACACTAGCAAAGGCAGGATTTAAATAGTCATCAGTGTTTTTTAACCACAATCTCACAAAAGACCTGCTCTGACCAGGATTAGATGTACAATGGAAAAAATCTCACGTGCCCTCTTTACAGTAACACTTCTACTATTGCTATCAGCTGCATCAATGATAGTGTAAGGGCTTGACCACACAGACACTTAGTGCACGACAAGCCATGGTGTGAATATACAGCTCACTAGCCTACCACAGATAACCTGCAACCAGTGATGAGCTGCCAAAATCTTAACGGGGTCCCTCCTCACCCCAGGAGGGGGTCATTGCCCACCCCCGCCCCCGGGGACTCCTGCCCCATCCAACCCCCCCGCGTTCCTTGACGACCCCCCCCCAGAACCCCTGCCCCATCTACCCCCCTCCCCTGTCCCCTGACTGCCCCCAGAACTGGGCAGGAGGGTCTCATGGGCTACCATAGTGGGTGTCCACCCCTAAGAGCCAGAGGCACCTGCTGGGGGGCGAGGTGGGGAGTCCCGGAGGTGCTTACCTGGGGCAGCTCCCAGGAAGCATCCGGAAGGTCCCTCTCGCTCCTAGGGGCGGGGGAGCATAGCTGGGGGGGAGCAGGGAGAGTGGCCGCTCCCCCCCGATCACATCAAAGGTGGCGCCTTAAGCACTGACTCCCTGGGTGCTCTGGGGCTGGAGCACCCACGGGGAAAATTTGATGGGTGCAGAGCACCCACCGGCAGCTCCCCACCCCGCGCCCAGCCCCAGATCACCTCACCTCCGCTCCGCCTCCTCTGCTGAACGCGCTGCCCCGCTCTGCTTCTCCGCCCCCTGCCCCAGCTTCCCGCGAATCAGCTGTTAGGCGGGAAGCCTGGGAGGACTGAGAAGCACACGGGGGCTTCCTGCTCAGGCTGAGGGTGGCGGAGGTGAGCTGGGGCGGGGAGCAGTTCCCCTGCGGCCCCTCCCCGGGTTGCCTGCTGCGGCGTGGACTGCTCTCCTCACACCCCCCGCCCCAGCTCACCTCCGCCTCCCTGGGCCTAAGCGGGAAGCCGCGGCCTGCTTCTCAGCCTGCCCCAGCTTCCTGCACAAACAGCTGATTCGCAGGAAGCCTGGGGGGTGGAGAAGCAGGGCCGGATGGCACGTTCAGGGGAGGAGGCAGAGTCAGAGTGGACATGAGCTGGGGCCGGGGGTGGGGCGGGGAGCTGCCGGTGGGTGCTCTGCACCCACCGAATTTTCCCCTTGGGTGCTCCAGGGCTGGAGCACCCATGGAGTTGGCACCTAAGGCGCCACTTTTGGCCTGTTAAATTTAGAAGCCCTTTTAGAACCGGTTCTAAAAGGGCTTCTAAATTTAACAACCAGTTCTAGCGAACCGGTGCGAACCGGCTCCAGCTCACCACTGCCTGCAACCACGCACTAAAGGTTCCATAGAGCACTCTGACCTACTGCTGTTTCAAGCAGTAGATCAAAGTGCACCACGGAACTTTTTAGTGCATGGTAGCAGGATCCAGACAGACAGTCAGTGCGCAGCAAGCTAGTGAGCTGTACAGTCACCCCCAGGCTTGCCATGCACTATGCCTCCATGTGGACAAGCCCTAAGCAATATCATAGTCTAACGGCTAGAGCACTGGGATGGAAGTCAGAAGACCTGAGTTCTAATGATGTTTTGCCACTAAATTACTGTGTCAGCGAAGGCAAGACATTTCACCTTTCTCTGTTTCCCGCTCACCCTTTGTCTTATTTGGACTGCAAAGTCCTCAATGCAGGGCTGTCTCTTGTAATGTTTTTGTACAGCATCTAGCACTATGGGACCCCCAATCACAGTTGGGGTCTCTAGATGCTACTGTAACACTATAAAACATAAATAACAAATGTCACTAAGTTTTCCCCCCACAAGAAGTTTACTGTAGGCACACCCCATGGATGAAATCATTCTAGCTACTATTATGTTTAAACATGGATGTTGCTCAGATGTCGTTAGGCTATAAAAATGATACATTCATGAGCAGTAGTATATGATGTGGGTAGTAACTGGACATAGAGGCACTGAGTGTGTTATGGGTGTTTGGAGAGGAACTGGTTAGCAGCAAACCTAAACATGGAGATTTAGGAGTCATCTGCGTCAGTGTTATCGGGGGACCACTAAATCTACTGTCTCTTAAACAGACTGTTTCCCAGGAAACATAAGGAATTAATAAGCAAAAAGTGTTAGCCGCACAACCCCTTTCAAAGTTTACTTCTGTGAAAGAGGGCAAAACAACATGGAAGCAAGTTAAATGGCAGTGGCAACAGAAAAAAAATTATCCCTTACTGCCATACTTGAGGTGTACACAGTGCACCTTCACCCAGCGACATGATTACTGCAGAAGATTCCTCTCCAAGTTTTGAGCTTTAATAACCTATGTAGCTGACATCAGCTTTGTTACAAAGCTTTTGTTTGTGATCCATTATTTCCACAAGGGAGACGGGTGTCTTTACAACCTCACATGTTATTCCAGAGAAATAAAATAGGTTACAGCTATTTGGATAAGCAGGACTAACAAAGTGAATCAATTCATTCATGATACCTTCTCAGAATCCATACTAGAAGTACCTACTGTGATGGAAATGGAGCTGCTCTGCAGTATTTTAATACTATATGTTGACCTGTTTATTGGGGTGCTTACTGCATGAATATATTGGTTTAGTTTAATAGAGGGCTGAAAAGAAAGACAAGCAGAAAGGGAAAAAATGGCTCTGGATAAGCCAACCTTCAGCAAACACTGCAGAATTATTAAAGGAAAATACCAGTATTATTAGCTTTGATGATAATCCCTAAACACAGACGTTCTAAGGGTACACCAGGACTTTTTAAAAGGAATTCTCTTAGAGGGGAGTAAGAAGGAGAGTTGTTTGGGGGAAACAAGATTGTGATAGAAGCACCTGCTGGAGGTGTCTGAAGAAGTTAGGCCTGCCTTGATCATCAGCAGAGGATGGCAGTCATTGGATGTTTTAATCCTTTTTCTGTAAATGTTTTGTTCCTACTGTTAAAACAGTACTTTGGTTTTAGGGAGGCTGTTATGTCACTGAATGCCACTAGTATCAGACTCCCAGACAGACCTGCTGGGTAAGCACGACTGATATACAGGGTACTTTACCCAGGTCCCTGTCTAAGAGTGGGAGTTTACAGAATTCCAGCCCAGGAGAGGTAAAGATATGACGTCCGATAGCTGAGGGAGTGCACTCAGAGACCCAAAAGGGGACAGAGGTGCCGCTAGCACTGTTAGCATGACACCTACATTATACAAGCATTCTAAGGTATGGAAAACACTTTTTTTCATCTCTCTGCTACCAAATGTTTAATTTTTAAGAAAAAATATTTTTAGTCCTCCTTTCCTTTCATATTAGAATTTCTTCAATTTATATCACATTAGTGCAGAAAAAGTTTTTGCACTATTTCTGATTAATCTTGTTTCATGGTGACTTACCTTCTGACCCTTAGAGTGACTGTAAAAATCATCAGGCCATACATCCTTCCCAAACATAACATCATCATTCAGGTAAATGAACTTCTGGGAAAGGCCAGCAATACGATGAATGTGACTTTCAATGGCTGGGGAACTAAAAGTAGGCAAGTGACTCAAATTCTGAAATATGTCCTATTCAAAAAAAAAAAAAAAAAAATCACGTAGGTGTTTTTTCAACACACTTGTAAACTATCAGGTACATCAGACAACGCTTTTTATCTATTCAATGTAAAAATGAATTTAGACAAGAATAGTAAAGAGATGGAGAAAGAGACACAAGGACAGAGAAAATAAATAGGGAGATGGTAGAGAAGAAGTAAGTTTTACCATCGTCTCTCCATATAGCTAACAAACATACAAATTTCAAGCTTAAACTGTTTTTTTTTGCTCTGTCATAACTGGCCGACCAGCATTATTTGTACCTGATCCAAAGCCAACTGATGCCCATGGAAAGACTCCCATACTGCTCAGAGTTTGAGCATGCCAAGATACCCAAAACTCCAGTATTATTTAACCAAAAGCCAGTGATTTTTTCTGTTGCTGTTTGTTTGTTTAGTAGATTTGAAGGAATTTTTTAAAGCCAGTTTTAAAAGACACAACTAATAAAGCTTTTCAGGTATTTCTTATTTCCAGTAATAACAATGCTAGTCTATCCTGTCTTAATACAAGTTTATTGGCTTTCCACTGGCCCTAAGAAATTCTTTACGGATTGAGATTCAAACAGCATTTACTTTCCCTCAATTTTTTTTTATAAACAGACTTCATAAGGATATTAGAGACATACACAATTTAGCTGAAGCCTCTGGCTCTTTGAAAACAAAGAGTCAGTTGAAAGTTTGATATACCTTCTGTTGTCTTGTGAAGCAACAAAGTGAAATATAAAATGCAATATGTTTTAATAAAACGAGGGGAAATTAACATGGTTCCTTCTACCTTTGCAATAAAATGCAAGGTTTACTGAGAAAAAAAGGTGCATCTTAAAATCACTATGGAATCCTTTAGAGAGTTTTACCTGATGTGTTACTATAGTTATCCGAGGGTTATCCAGATTAAGCCAGGATGGAATCTGCCCATTAGTGATGATGAAAATGTGTCGAACCCAAGGGGCGTGCCTCTCTATTGATCGGAGGGAATATCTCAGCTCTTCATTATCTTCAAAACGGCTGGCTGAAATATCTTCATCCTGTTTAGACTATGAAAAGAATTAGACCTATATTTACACTTAATTAGAGAGTTACGGTCCCATTCCTACAAAGGTTTATATACGTGCTTAAATGAGGCAGTGCACGTAGTCTCAGTGAAGTCAATGGGATAACTTACAGTAAGCACATGCGTACGTCAGTGTTATGCAGGACGAGGGCTGTGGCTCTTAAAGGGTTTTAAGTATAATGAAAAAATACCATTATTCCTTTACAAACTGTCTGGTTTCACTAAAATACATTGACATCAGCTGGCTTTATACTGTTGACTACTACGTATCACCAGTATGTCCATGGATCATAATGGGGGCAGGCAGTTATTTGAGCAATCTGGCTCCTCTTTCTTCAAGGTCCCAGAGAGATACTACCCTATCTTCCCGGCTTATGATTAGATATAATTTTCCTGATCTCACACTCCCTCATGTGGTGGACTGACTCAAAGCCACATTGTATTTCAATTATTTTATGTTTCACGACATTAATGTATAAAAGGCATTTTTAATAGTTGTGCCTCTTGGTTCTGTTGTATTATATACTATTTATAAATATTTGTCATCCTAATGATTTGCTTGAATTGCCTTGTGCAATACACATTTTATAAAAACCTACTCTTTAAAAATCCTGGGTTCTTCTATGTTAAAAACTCCCAACAAAAATAGTTTATTGAACAGAAGAGGCACACAGGTCCCATCAACTATCAAATAAACTCAAATATTTCAGTATTTTCTTGTTAAAAAGACTATACTCAGACTGAAACCTCATTTTAAAATTTGTTAGGTAAGTCACATTGTGAAGTCACTATCGCAACACATTTAATCCCCCGAAAAAACAAACAAAAAAACCTTTGTTAGAAGACAGTTAACACTCCCTAAGGGAAATCCGCATCTACGTCACCCTTATAAGGAATGTCCAGTTAAGGTATCCCTCTTTAATGGATCTTAATTTGAATGACTACCACTTTCAAGGCAGACTCTAACCACATAAATAAGTCCTATACATCTCCAATAACACAATATATACCTCATACTCCTTAATCATACTATAGCTCAAAATCTTAACTCCCACCTCAGGAACACCAATATACATGCCTCTGAGACATCCACACATCAGCGAATGGAATAATGCATTATTTTTCCGTGAGGAAGTGAAGTCTGAGTTAAGGTTCTGCATTATAGTGAGAAAATATGAACAGTTCCCATAAGCCAAGCAAAAGTTCACAGACATATTCAATTTTAATTATAGGATTAATTTGTTGATTGGTTACAGCATATGACAAGACTTTATAATAAAATATATGCATTTGCTTTGTCTGTCTATATATATGTGATTTACTATAATATAAAAAGGCCTTGGAAGAAAGCAATTGACAAGATTATTTTTTTAAAAAAAATCTTTCTTTGAAAATAGAAGTTCCTCACTTCATTTAATATAATTTTGATAAAAATGGGCTTTGTCATTTGTTCCACAGAAGAAGACAGTTCTCTTTTACTGAAGTCTTCTAGTTAAATAAAAAGGGCCAAAAAAGTTGTTTCGAAAGCTTTTAGATGAGACACCATTAATATTTTGGCACTACTAACAGTATGTATATTATTATAAAAAAAGGGGGTAGGGGGAAAAGAAATGCCACGAGGAGCAAACAAAATGTGCTATTTTAACTAAGTCTTTTTCCCATCATGAAAAATAAAATGCTTATGTGAAATTAAGTATCTACTGAGACATGACACTTTTGTCAAATTAAAATAATCTGACAAGTTTGCAGACAATTTTACCAAAGTGTGTATGGAAGGCCAAATATTTTTGACTCAGTGGTCCTAAAAGACCATTTGATTAAGCTCCTCTCCCTCCAAACTCTTCTTTCCAGGTTTCAAGATCAGAGAGTTATTTTTTTATATGGCAGGAATAGCCAATTCCTAACAATCCTATAATTCTGGAAGAAATACTTGTTCCTTAACTGTATTTATTTAATCATACTCCTTGAAACTTACGACACTATACTCTTTACATTCCTTGGTGAAATTTACCTACCTGACTGATGGCACTGAGATCCCACAGTAAATAAGCAGGATTAAGTGTCAATTCTTTTCCATCTATAGTCATGTTCTTCTTAGCTTGCTTGCTCAGTTCTTGGAAACCCTTGGGGTTATTCAGTTGCAAGAGGGCAACGCTGGCTTCTGAATAAAGCTGTAACTATACAAGCAGAGAAACAATCTTTCATTTCTGGCACGTATCCACACAAGAGAGATCTTTCCCTTGCAAGCTCATTCATTTTTTTGTTGTATTTCTCTCGTGATCGTACTAAGAAAAGACTGAATGATGAAAACTTATAAAATATCAGCTATATTGTAAAGCAACCTAACAATGAAGGGCACCAACATGGTAAATGAACACTGACATCCTCAAATGCATGGCATGTTTCAGGAAGAAGAACAGAAACCTAATGCTGGGAAACTGAAATTTTCTTCTTTTTTTTTAATAGAACAATACTCATAAAACTTCATTGTGTGCCTGATATTACTGTTTCCAACTAAGTTTCTCTTATTACACTGCAATCCAGCAGCCATAAAACTGTGCTTGTGTTAGAAATGCTTCATTATTACATTAAATCATGCATTTTAGTCTTCCCACAATGAAATTCATATTTTTCTGAAACCTCAGTTTAGTTTATCATTAAAGGAACTATACCTTTTTCTAAAGTAACACCTTTCTGGGGACAGATAGGCAATTCAGCTATGCCTGTAACACGAAATTTTTAGAACGGCTGAAGGATCAACTTATGATCTCGAAATTTGATACACAAAAGACTTCAGAACTAATCCATTGGTGGTTCTCGGAGTCCTCAAACACGATTGCCAATCTGCTGCTAAGGTCATTCGTTACTGGGGAACTGTTTGATCTGTTAGCTGTTTTTATCTCTTGCCACTAGTTATTCTGGCTATCAGATTTCATAATGTGCAGGATGAGAAGGGGCTTACACTGGATGCTATATCTGACAGCAAATGTGGCTTGCAAAGGGCAGGAGACTGGTATGTTTTGCTAAAAGTAAAACCACCCAAGTTAAATGTTATAAGGATTTATTTGTACATTGTAGTGTGCAAGATTCAAACAAGTTTAAAATGCACAATTGTGTTTCAGTTCTCTAGAAGCACAGTGTATATATTTAAAAGCTGGACTGAAAATTTAACAGCGGCAAATATGTCGTCAGTTCCTCGGTGCTGTGCAAAACAAAATGTTAGCGCTAATAAAAACAGTTGTCGATTAATGCATATATTTTTAGTTGGCTGAGATTTGTAAAAGTAATTTAGTACTTTACAGTAATACTATATCAAGTTAAAAAACAATTGAACCATCCCACCAGATTTTTATATAACTATTAACTCCCTCGGACTAATTTTTATTTTCGATTAAATCTGACCTTTTCTGCCCCTTTTAAGACAGCACTTGTCACAGTGTTAGCACCCCATCCCTTAGCAATCAAACAAGCCCAGCTGTCATGCCTGTGACATTTTAAAGCTGTCGATGGTTTGACTCATATGCTATTTGATCGCTTTCAATCTGACTTATGAGGTTTGCCATTAGAAAAATCTAATAAATTGCAGACCTTCCAGGGAATCATTTGAACATACTGACGAAAGGATGGCTTCTGTAGTTGTATGGCTGAGGAATAGTTACGGTCTGCTCAGCAAGCAATCTCCAAAAATACTGATATGGAAATGCTACAGATTGCAAAGCTGCCATTAGTAGGCATGCGCTTTTTTTAGGAATACAACAATGTCATGCAGCCCCGGAGAATCAGATATCTGGCATATGACATGAACGGCTGAGATTCCCATTCCACCCACCCCAAAACGGTTTTTAAAAATATTTAATTTCTATTTGACTTGACCTTACCACCTCGACAAAACAGGGTCAGGTATTAGGAATGGCTTCCTGACTGGATTTACTACCAATAATTTTCCTTTTTTCATCACTATTATTTGTGCGCTCTAGCTGCTCCACATGTGACAATCCAAATGAGGGTAACAAACGGGGTTGGAAGGGATGAGGAACACAGCTATATGATAAGGCAGCAGTTCAGTTTGGGCATGTGCCCACCTAGGTTAGCTTAAGATTTTTCTCTTAAACGTAGAGATTCTGAAAAGCTTTTGAAGACAAGACAAAACACTGCTGAAAAAGAGTAGTGTGTATTTATATACCTACATAGTATATATGGCAAAACAATCTCTTGAAAACAAGGTAGCAGAGATAGGTTTTCTAACAAAGCAAAACACCCCCCAGAGTTTTAAAGTCTGACCAAAAATCCCTCCCACTCGCCATCACTCAATTCAGTCTCTTTACTCTCCTGTCCATTTGATTAGTTCCTACGTCACCATAGTCTGTTCTAGGCTAGACAACACCAAGCCCAATATATTTCCTTTGCAAGTCACCATTAAGAAACCCTGTTATTGAGTAAAAGCTGCAGACTGAATGACAAAGAGCAGGAGCGCCATCTCGTGTTAAATACGGCAGTTTCAATTGTAAGTGGAAATAAGAGTTCAAACAGTGGACTAAATATTAAAGCACACCTACCCGAACATGTTCAGCCCACAAAACAAATATGATCAGTAAGCATATTAACAGCTAACAGCGGACCAATAAACTTCAAGCTCATTACATTACTAATACATAAATTTCATAGGTAATTACCTGTGTGCTTTCACCCTGCAAATTCACATCTTGTATTAACACTCTTTAAAACTTCACAGCATTTTATGAACATTAATCCTCACAATGTTGCTGTGAGATATGTAAATAACCATTATCCTCATTTTACAGAGAGGGAAGCCGACAAGGAATTTAAGCAAACTGCCTGATGCCACACAGTGCATCGATAGCAGAGCCAGGTCAGAACTCATGAAGCTCCTGGCTCCTAATCATGCTCAGTCCTCTAGCCTACATTGTCTCTCAAGCTTATCTGATTATAGACAGAATGATCAAACATATTTCTGCAGGGTTTTTTATTTATTTATTTTTTAATTTCAAGATGTCCCTTACTCAATCACTGCTTTGTAAACATCACTTTTTCTCAACTCCAGTTTGAGCTCACCTATTACAAGCCATACAGAAAACTTGTGACAGCTCTCAAGAAAAGACTTTTACTGTCCAGATGGTAGAACTATTTTTATAGCTCTCCGGATCCAGAAATGTGTTGACTCAAGAAAAGAACAGATTTTATTAGACTAGAGTCATTAGCACTGTATGTAAATGTATCACCAGCTTCACTTTTTGGTTTCTAATGCCCTTCCCCTCTTTCCTTCCCCGCTCAAATATAGCCACCTTTGCTAATGGAAGTGATTTCAAAATTTGTTTACAGTCCCTTACTTGCAGCACTGCACTGTAAAATAACCACTGCAAGGGTGTGACTGGGAAACTGCATGAGAGTCAGAAGGGCCAGGGAACGATAATTCTGTGACAATTAACATACATTTAACTTCTTCCATGAGAATATCTCCAAGCATTTTACAAATGATATAAATAAAAAAATAAAAGTTAATATAGCAGAATTGTTTCAAATTTAAATACACACTGTAAAAGGTCCTCCTTCACTGTCTGTAGTATGAACCTGTCATCCCTCATCTTGGACCATAAGGTCTTTGAGTCAGAGACCATCTTTTTGTTTTTATATATTAGTGTGTGTGTGTGTGTGTGTGTGTGTGCGCGCGCGCGCAGTGCCTAGTGCAATGAGGCCCAGTTCTTGACTAGGCACTTCCACAATACAAACAAGGGTATGTCTACACTACAAAACTAAGTCGGCCTATATTAGGTCGACTTACAGCCACCGCAGTAATTACTGCGGTGGTGCATGTCTACACTACCCTCCTTGGGTGAGTGGTGTGCATCCTCACCAGGAGCGCTTCCACCGACCTAAGAGGGGAAGACTGGGCTCCTGCCAGGAGGCTCCTGAGTTCCTGGCAGGCTGCCCCCCAGCCCCCTTCCCTGCCCCGCAAGGTGTGGAAGAAGCCCCTCTGAGCTTCTCCTGAACCCATTCACTACCAAGAGAAAGAGGAAGCCATGCAGGGCTTCTCCTCCTTCCCCATTTCGCCACCAGGAGTGGGGGGAAGTCATCTGGGGCTTCTTGGCCCCTCATTTGCAGGGGGAAGGGGGAAGCTGGGCAGCCTTGTCAATTTCATGGCTCACTGAGCTGTGAAATTGACAAGACTGCCCCACTCCTGGCAGGGAGCAGGCAGGGGGCTCCTTGGCTTTTTGCCCCGGCTCCCACCAGGGATCAGGGTCCAAAGCCACCCAGCCTTCTCGTGCAGGCTCCCAAGCTGGGATCAAGGTCCAAAGCTGCCCAGACTTCTTGCCCCAGCTCCCAAATGGGATCAGGATCCAAAGCTGCCCCAGGCTTTTTGCCCCAGCTCCCAGCTGGCATTGGGCCTCAAGCCGCCCGGGGCTTCTCGCCCTGGCTCCCAGCTGGGATTGGGATCCAGCCACCCAGCTCTCCAGGGGAGCGGTGATAGGAGGTGGTTAGATATATAAGAAAACTGTGTGACATTAGGTATGTATCCTGTTAGCTCCATTATATGTCAACCATCCCCCTTGTCCCTATTCCTCTTATCAGGAGCCCTGGAGGCCCAACCTGTCCACTCCCACCCCTTGCTACTCTCTATTCCATACAGTAATTCCTCCTTCCATACTGTCCACCCCACACCAGAGATTTAGGATTTTTAGGATTGAGTGTGAGAAAGACAAAAAAAAAAAAAAAAAAAAAAAAGGGTGGGGGGGGGGGGAAGAGCTAATCAGAAGACTGCATTTTAGTCACAGTTCAAAATGTGGGGCAGGACTCCTGGGAAGGGAAGAAGAAAGGGTCCTCATGACCAGTAGTCCCCCGGCAGTCTGTGACATCTCTTGCCATGATTCCTCTCATTTTTGCTATGTCCAAAAAACATGGCCCTATTTTACAGATGGATAAACTGAGGCACAGACTGTGCAACTTGCCCATGGTCACATAAAGAGTAAGTGGCAGAGTCAGTAATAGAACCATAGTCCTGACTCCTAGTTTAGTGTTCTAACCAGTACAAACTTTTCCAAATGCAAAGAGAAAAGAAGTCTAGACAGGACCTTACATGAACAATGCAAGTCTTCCAATCAAATTTAGATAGGCAGGTACCAAGGGACTGTTCTGCCAGAGAGGAGACTGCTGTGAATGTGTCTTGGAGAAATTGACACAGCCAGTACTTCAGTTTTTGAACAACTGAAAGGTAGCAACCTAACCTCCACAGCTTGGACAGCCATTAGATACACAATCGTGGAAGCAATTTTGAAAGCAATTACTTGAGGCACTATCCTGATGTACTTCATGACGCAAGAACATAGATGGACGAAAATAAACTGAAGGGCAGGGGAGAGAAAGATGATGACTATCAGCAAAAGCCATAGTATAAGCTTGAAGGTCATGTACTGAAGTTTTGGCATCCGACTGGCCAGGATCTCTCTGTAAAAAGAATTCCAAAACAATGTAATCAAACTACTCTCCCCTGCAAGTTCTTACCATTTTTATTTTAGAGGCCAAGTTCTCTGGTAGTTTTGCTCTTAGCTGATTTGTCTCTTTGAATGTAGCTGAAAATCCACGAAGGAAAGCCAAATCTTGCATTAACACTAAACCTGGTACTTCTTTGTCTGTGGTCTACAAGAAAAATAGAATTTCTAGTTAGTTCTCATTTTGTTTTTTTAAAACCCACAGTGATTCACTCACACATCTCTCAAACCTTTCTCCAGATAAGAGAGCTAATTTTGACACCTAACCCAAACCTCAAAACTAGAATACTTTATTTTATTTTAAAAACTCTCTCACAATACTACACACAGGTTTAGGCAAACAGTGAAAGAAATACTTTTTAAAAACGTAGGAAAAGAAAATTAAATTTATACAACATCTGACAGTTTAGTTAAAAAATTTAAGTAATTAACTTAACTCTTAAATAAACATACCAAATAACCTCTCCATACTGTCTGTCTGCTGCTTTCTTTTAACATTCCAGAATGGGCATCTTCAGCTGAAATAAATAAATGGTTCCAGAGGTCACTATTTTAGTACATTCTATTAATTAAATTCATCTCTTGCAAATTAAAGCTTAAAATTTTACAAAAAAGAATGTGAATGGGTTACAGTGCCACAAGTTGTTTGCATTACTTATGAGTTATTGGTTAGGTGGTGACAACTTGCTTGACACTATACATTAAGATAAATGAAGAAGTTGTACCTGCTCTGAGAATCTTTTATATAAATGCTAAATACCTAGACACTGCTGTTTGTTCTAAGGTAAAGAATATTAATTTTTGGCAAGTATATAATTTCCTGTTGTACAGTATTGGATCTAGTATTTAGTACAATACATTCAAAAAGGTTTTCTAGGGGTTTATTCTCCTCTGTCTAAAAGATCAACTTTCTAAGATTATCAGTACAATACTGAAAATGTTATCGAATACAGCAATTTACCTGTAATGTCAAATTCATATAATAACTAATCTTTGCAGTGATATAATCCTTTTCAGCAAAGAATCCCAAAAAGCTTTATAACTAACTCTGGGAGGTAATACCATTTTACAGACAGACTGAGGAAAAGGAGTTAAAATGATTTGCCAAGGTCAAGCAGCAATTCAATGGCAGAGACAGAAATAGAGCACAGGAGACTGCATTCACAGTACTGTACAAGACAACATCACCTGAACAAATGGTTGGAGTCTGACAATTATTTTAAAAAAAATAAATCTGAGTTTAAGGTTTAACATAATGTTCTACCATGTTAGTGCCTTGTATTCGGTAGGCAGGCCAATAAAGGAGATGCTTCTAATGTAGTGGACAATGGTCCAACTTTCCCTGCTCCTAAGCATCCACAAGTGTCTGGAGTAGGAAGAGGACTATATTTTACAGGAGGCAGTTTATTTTCCCAGTGTAAGGGTCAGCGTGGTGTACACCAGTGGCTCTCTACCTTTCCAGAATACTGTACCCCTTTTAGGAGTCTGATTCGTCTTGCGTACCCCCAAATTTCACTTCACTTAAAAACCACTTGCTTACAAAATCAGACATTAAAAATACAAAAAAGTGTCACAGCACACTATTACTGAAAAATTGTTGACTTTCTCATTTTTACCATATACAATAAATCAACTGCAATATATATATTGTACTTACATTTCAGTGTATAGTACACAGAACAGTATAAATAAGTCATTGTCTGTATGAAATTTTAGTTTGTAGTGACTTTGTTAGTCCTTTTTATGTAGCCTGTTGTAAAATTAGGCAAATATGTATATGAATTGATGTACCCCTTGGAAGACCTCTGCATATCCCCAGGGTTATGCGTACCCCTGGTTGAGAACCACTGGTGTACTTAATAACCAACTATTTGTACAAATGTCTGAAGAGGTATGGAAAACTGGAGTACCTACAAAGGAAGCAACATGGACGTTCACAACATACAGGTGGGCAAAACTTCAAAATTCCACTTAAAAGCTTACAGGACTCAAAAAAATCAGCACCTTGAAGTACAGATTGATGAGAGTACACTCCTTCTGTCACAGTGGCCTTAAAGTGCATGTTTTTAAGAATTCCATGTGCACTTCAACAGGAAAATACTCCGTTAACAACAAACATACAGTTATGTCAGCTTTGTCAGCATGGCCTTTTTTCCTTTAGCTTTATTAAATGCAGTCTATTATTTGTTTACTGTAGCACCCGCTACATGGTAAGTGGTTTCCAGAGAGACAAAAAGGAACAGTCCACCAGGACAGACAGATGATGCTACAAAACAAAGGGCTGACCCTTTAAAGAAGGCCAAAGGCCCAAGCACAGCCTGCTGTTGATTTCAGCTAAGAATGGCGGCTAGGATAGGAAGGAATACTGACAAACCATGCTAGCTTCTTGGTCAGTCTAAAAAGAGCAGGTATGAAGCAAAATCAGGTGTGGGGGTATTCACCAAAAGAGCTGGACACGGACCCCAGGCATGGCTGCGCAGGAAAGGCCCTGTGAAAAAAGCTAGAGACTGGTCTGTGGTAAGAAATTGTTTGGATAAAGGCCCAGTTCACCTTGCAACGCTAGTACCAAGAAAAATATTGGTTTTCCCTCTGATGATTGAAAACACAACAAACCCGTTCTTACCTTCCTTAGGACTGTCAAAAACAACTACTGTCACATTGGTAGAAGGATTTTTTGGTTTTGCTATAAAGAATATATTGTTAGCAGCTTGTAAAGAAGGATGAACAGATTGCAGGTCCTTCAGAGTGATGTTGGCAGGCACGGCAGGGTCTAGGACAAGCATTGGCACTTTAATGCAGTGTGTCAATAAACACTCCAGGTGCTTCTCACTAGAACAAAATATCAAAAGTATATTTAATGCCAATAGAAAATTAACATATCGTTAACATTTGGGAGACACAATATACAGAAGTCTGCTAGCAGCATTTCTTTGAATACTTCTGACCATGTTGCTGTAAAATCTGACCCCTGTTATATTTGTAAGTGGCTTACTATTCTGGAAGAAGGAAAGAGGGTTGTTTTGCTAAAAAAAAATCCCATTGCTATAACTTTAACTCATCCACATTATCGCTGACTTTATCTCCTCACCACCCCAAAGAAAACCAGAAACAATTTTTTAAAAGTTCCTGTTTACTGTGTTAACATTTGTAAAAACTGTGGTTTAACCCAAATGATCTTCAAACTACAGCAAACCAAGCAAAGTGCCGTGCAGAATGGAGGGTGGCGATCTATACTATCCCTGCGCCATTAATAGCCCTTCATCCCCCAGCTAACCGTAAAAAGGCAGTTTTCCGAACAGCCTATGAGAAATCTGGCCCACAGTATGGACTATAATAACCAGATTTGCCATCCTGAAAGAAGGAATGCCAGAGGGGTGACCTTGGTAAGCATCATTTGTTCAGAGAGTACCACAACTTTCCATCCCCATATTTTTAAATATATTTTTAAAACATTGAGTCAAGTTCATATCAGAAAGGCCATTCTTGTTGGGGAAAGCCCAGACAGTGACTAAAAATCTTCACACAAGCATATTATGAAGCATTTAGAATAAAGCTCTAAACAGCTCGTACAATTAAATTTCAGATTTTATTCCCTTTGTCCATTTCCGGGAAATATTGTGGAAATCTTTACATAGCTCCTGAGACCTATGATCAACTAGAACAGAAAAGCTGTAATGTAATATCTAGAATGCAATACATACTGACATGGCACCTCTATATTATACGCAGTTACTTGTAACACTATGCAGGTAGAAGGAAAGGTGAACACAGTATAAAGGAGAGAATCTTTAATGCTTTTGGGTTATACAGGACTCTGTTTAATATATATTGGGCCAACCTTTAAAGTGTAAATTATGTGAGAACAGAGACAACAAGTCCACAATTTCTAAACATTACAAACTTTCACTTGTGGAGAAGCACACCCATTTTCACAATATACTCATTATCTTTGTTCAGTGCAAATATTTGTGATTTTAAATTGTTTGAAATGATACAAAAGATAAGAATGCACTGGTCACCAGAGAGCAAACATACCACATAAACTGAAATTAATTTCAAACAAAAACGTAAGCCATCTCTTGCTTTCTTTGACTTCATTATTTAGGGCTAAAAAAGTTTACCTTTTCTTAGGTGGTTCTGTTGTATTTTTCCCAAGCATTTCCCTAAACAAAAAAAAAGTTACATTAAATTACCCTGAGTCAATTATAAAGAATTTGGGCTGAATATTCAGACACCTGGGCATAGAATGTCTTGTGAAACTGAATGATTTCCATAACAGAACACTCCGCTATAATTACTCCAGAGGACATGAAGGAAAATGTATTTGCAGAGGAAGGAAACACATGATCTTGTGAATAAGGCATATGACAGGGACTCAGGTGACCTATCTGACTCTCCTCCAGCCTTCCCGTGTGAGCTTTGGTAAGGCATTCAATTTATGTGTCTCAGTTTCTCCATCTATAAAATGGAGATGATAATATTTCCTTACCTCACATTGGTATTGGGAGGCTAAATTTATTAATATTTGTAAAACACGAGGAAAAACTAGATTAGATTAGATTAGATATGCAAAAATTGTAAGGTTATCAGAGCCAGGATTATGCCCATATTGGAAAGCAGCTAGCACATTCTGACAGGTATTGCTATGTAAACAATAATAATAAAATATTAATAAAATGCCACATGAACACTGAACTTCACTTTTCAATTGGACAATTAATGTTAACAACCTAGCTACAGACCGTAACATATGAAAAATGGATGAATGTATTACCTTTTATTTACTTTTGTTGTTGTTGTTTTTAATTACAACTGAACACTTTAACAGCTTGAGTAACAGAATGAGATGATTTTCTAGGTGGTGAATAGATTAGGTAAAAAGCCTGAAGAGTTGCCCACCAAGAACTGAATCAAGTGTTCCTGGACAACATAACCTGCAGCAGCAGCAGCAGCATTTGTTTTCTGAATAGTGGGCTGCCTAGCGTTTGAAGTCTGTGGTGGATAATTTTATAATACAATCAAGTTTAAATAGGTGTGTCCAGAAAAAGTTAATACCTAAAAAACTGAAGCCTTGAATGTTGCAATGCATGATTTTCGCAGTTCCCTTGCCCTGTAGAGCTAACTAATCTGTTTTATATCTTCAAGTGATGTATATCCTTCTCTGCACAGTCTTAGTTTTTATGATACTCAAAATTGAACTTTAAAAGGAGCACTCGAGCACAGGTTTTAATAGAAGTTTTTAACAAAGCCCAAATACAAAGAAATGTTTCATTGTGCTTTCAAAAAGTTTGGCATAAATAAGGTTTTTCTCCTATTTAAAAAAAAACTCTCTCTTGCAGAGTTCTGAAACTAAACCAAATTTAGTTATTATTTACAGAGAGCCACTTTTGTGCATGGCACTTAAAAAACAAGAGATATGACAAGGTCACAATAAATTAATATTTTCTTTGTATTTGAAAGGCTGCCCGAATAGTCAGCTCTTCCCTGCTGGAAGGAGTTTTGAAAGAAGTTCATTTTGGTGAAGGCCAAGTGTATAAGAACAAGGAAATAAAACTGACAAGTCTTAGTTTGGCTGTCCATGCAGAGTAACATGGCAAAAAGAAAAAAGAAAATGGAGAGTATCCATTAAGCATTACTGCAGCCAGCTAGAAACAACTGTATTATGTCTCCATTGAACAGATTCTTACCTCATTATTTTCTGTTCTTCCTCCATCTGTTCTCTAACCTGTTGCAATTCTTTGATCAGCTCAATATCTGTGCCATTCACCCAGGTGTACACCACATCAATTGGCATGGGCAAACAGAGTCTACATAAACCACAAGAAAGAGCAGTATAACCTATTTACAAGTGTATGACAGTAGCATGGATTACATTGTAATACAAAAGACAGTTGAAACTCATTGACTCTGTGTTAAAAACTGAACAAAGTAAAACGCTGCTCTCTGTCTGTGTATTATCATCCCAATTATACAAAAGCTTTTAACACAACACTGCAGAAGTAAAACTAAGAGAAGGCGATAGACAAAGTGATCATCTGCATCAAACTTAACAAGTGGTCAAAATGTTAGTTATACTCAATGAGAGAATGCTTTAACATGTTCCTATTTCACTCCAATTTTTTATCCAATGACTTTGAATAACCTCCTATTAAAATAATCGTCTTTCAAATCCTCCACGTAAAGATCCAGGCACACTCTTAGTACATGGACTACTCAGATGAGGACAAAACAGTCTGAAGTACAGAGACTATTTTGAATCATGCCTTTATTGTTGGTAAATTATATAGAACAAGAGAAAAAAGACAAGACAAGGGATGAAATTCTGGTCCCATTGACTTAAACGAGACCAGGATTTCACTCCAGGAGTCTCTCTTGGGTAATAGCATTGAGTTTAATTAACCAACAGCTAAAAGCAGGGTCCCTAATATAGACTCTAAACAACAGCGGACAAATTCATCCCTGATCCAACTCTAGTGTCTTGAGTTGCACTCCCATAAGGCATCAGGAGAGATTACAGGTCTTCTAGCAAACTTGGTTCAGAAGCAGCAATAGCAGTTTAGAATAAATTAGTAAGAAAATTTACCTGAAAATTTCCTTTCTTCAAGTAATAAGGTCCACAGACCTGTTACAATGGGTACTTCAGCCTACTTGCAGCTTGGGGGAAGAACCAGAACTGACAGATACTGGCAACAGGGAAATGCCCCACCTATTGAAGTGCCCTCCAATTGATATAACTTCCACAGCCAGGATAATTCAAATCTACTTTCTTAAATTACATATTGCGCTAAACATACTTTCAGGAAAATTACAATTATTTTTCCTGCTGCAGAGCATAATAAATTCAACCTAATAACAAATCCAAACTCTTGGATGTCAATTTCCATTTCTATTCTGGATGATCCATTTGTTTCCAGGGTTGACTGGGTCTGTGAACCTTATTACTTGAAGAAAGGAATTTTTCAGATGAGCACAGATAAACTTCCCTATTTTTCTTCATGCCAAAGTCCACAGATCTTTTACACTGGGATTTTTATATCAGTGTGCCTTTAGGGTGGGAAGCAGGGTCATGCTTTAAATATGGACATCCAAAATGAGGTAGACTATATATAAGACCTCCATCTTCCCCTGGGTACTAAGGCATGGAGAAGACCTCTGCCAAAAGAAAAGAAATGGTATTAGCTAAAACTAGATGCCCAATATGTAGAATTTAGTGAACTAATATTATAGGTGTTAGAACTAGGGTGCTGCTTGAAGTAGTTTCCATTATATCCAGGGTTTACAGTTTTGTATAGTGGGGGTGCTGAGAGCGATTGAACCAATTGTCCAGCATTCCTGCTAATGCCCATCTAGCAGATCTCAGTACAAAAAAGACATGCCCTGAGATTATCAGTGCTTCTAATGACTGGACTCTGATACTTAACCAAAGAAGGAATGTTTCTTGAATTTACTTAGGGAACAAATTACAGTTGTGAGGACTACCATTCTGATATAAAAGTATAACAGTGGGTCTTATTAAAGAAACTCCCAACTTCACATAAAAGCTCACCTGATTAAAGATAACAGCCATCAGAAGGCCTATTCTATTGGCTAGGAAATATAATGACACCTCTTACAGGGGTTCGATTTGGGTAGTGCTGTAAGGAGCAGAATAATTCCAAGGTCGTGCTCTATGGCCATGCAGGGTGGGAATAAGGTTGATGCCGTAAGCATTTAATGTTGGGATTTGTCCAAAACTTCCTTGTTTTGAACACGCTGAGAACATTATAGTATAAAGACTTGACCAGGCTGCTATAGGGATGGCAGGAGGGGGATGAAGCTGAACCCAGAGACCCTTTACTGTACACTCTGTGTTGGCAGTGTCTGTGCTGTGTGTGATGCCCTCCACCCATGGCCTGCAGGGAACTGGAGGTGAAGAAGGTGGCTGAGGTCCACAATCAGAGATGAGGTTGCTGGTGTAGATTATGGGGACATAGGCAAGATCTTCCATCTGGCATGCCCCCCTTCTGGCTTCATTCCTCTGAGTTAAGATGGGAGAGGCAGGGCTGCCTGCCCCAGAACCAGTTCTTTTCTGGTCTTGCATGCTTCCCTTCCTGCCAGGGGAGGGAGCTGTGGTGACCACATCCAGCCTGGGATGCATCCTGTCCATCAGAACTCCTTTCCCACCTAGGGAGGTAACCCTGCCTAATCTGCTGAGAGGGAAACTGCATCCCCACATAGTCAGCAGAGCTCCCCAGTGAGACACGTGTTAAAGGGGGGAGCGAGAGACTCAACCCCTTAACCGTAGCCCCTGGCTTTCTGAGCTTTCTCCCCTTGAAGTCTGCAAGGGTGCCAGCCACTGCAAATGCCTCAGAAGGGGAGTTGGAGCTGAGGGGACAAATCTCCCAAAAATGCAGTTCTGAGACACGGCTGGAAATTAGCCAGAAAAATTATTTAAGATGAATTTTAGCAACAAATTTGAAATAAATTTTGGAATTTCACTCCAAAAATCTATGCAGCATGAGGGTATGGCAGAGCTGCCTGCCACCATGGGGGAAGAGCAAACTGGAGGGAATTTCAGGATGCAAGACTTTCCCCTGCTGTCAGTGACTGGCAGGGCTGATTCTGCCCCCAAGCTACAAGCAGGCTGATGCACCCACTGTAGTTGATCTGTGTACTTTAGTATGAAGAACAAGTATTTTAAACTATCCTTTTGGGGTTTTGCATTTTAAGGGCTACATTCTGCCCCATTACTCATGTGGAGTAGTTATCCTATGGATAGGCTACTAAACACATTCAGGGTGACAGACTGTAACCCTAAGATTGGACAGCCCTGTTATAGTACAGTAACTCCTCACTTAACGTTGTAGTTATGTTCCTGAAAAATGCAACTTTAAGTGAAACGATGTTAAACGAATCCAGTTTTCCCATAAGATTTAACGTAAATGCGGGGGGTTAGGTTCCAAGGAAATTTGGGGGGGCAGACAAAAGGCATTATATACTGTACTGTACTGTATTGTGGTTGGGAAGTGCCCCTGGCTTACCCCACACAGGCACAACCCGCTGCAGGCAAGGACGCTAGGAAGCAACTTTGCAGCAGCAGTGGCAGCTTACCCGGAGAAGAACAAGTGCCGACTTTGCTGGGGGATGCTCCAGGCACGCCTCTTCCCGTCACTGCTCCGCTCCAGGCCCACCTTTTCCCACCTCCTCTCCGGTGCACCCCGCATCCCCGCTCCTTCCCCACCCCCAGAACGTCCTAAGCGCTGGGAGGGAGTGGGAGGAGGAACTTGTGCAATGCTCCCTTGTAAAGTCGCTGCTCTTCCACAAAATCTTACATGCAGTGTACAGAGCAGGCAGCCAGACGACATTCTAAGGGAGCACTGCACAACTTTAAACGAGCATGTTCTCTAATTGAGCAGCGATGTAACTTTGAAACAACGTTAAGCAGGAGGACGTTAAGTGAGGAGTTACTGTATGACCAATTAACATCACAAATTTTCTCCTAACACACATCATTGTGGGAGAAAACAAATGCCCCACACTTCTACTGTCCATAGTCTTCACCATGATAGCTTTTAACTTTGGCTTAATCAAAAAACTACCTGATTCAGAATAATGGTTTTCAGTCATCCTGTTCTATCCAAGTCAACTGCATAAAATAATTTAATAATATGCATACACTTAAGCCAAAACCTGTACTTACAACCCAATGCAATTCCCCCTGTAATCAGAAATCAACTCCACTGAAGCAGAATTTAGTCCTTATCTTTCACTGTCTCCATCTAAACTTGAGTTTTTTGAACGTACAAAAACTCAGAATTTGATTGAACTTTTTTAAAAAATTAACACCCCCCTGCATAATAGTCTTTCAGCCAAAAAAGAAGTCAGCAAGGTCTGAATTTATAACAGACTTTTGTTAAACATTCAAACACCAAAAAGTACTCGCTAAATAAATATAGGGTTTGTTCCAGCCAAATAAAAATGAACTTCCAATACTGATCTGGATTCAACAGGTTTGACTAGTTTCTGTTAGGTTCAGTGCCGCTACAAAATTTAGTTTTAGCTAAGCAAATTTATTATGTCTATTCAAAGTCTTGAAATGCTGACACTCAATGTTAGGCTATTTATGATCTCAGAGCATTGTATTACTTTTAATCAGTAAGGCTTGAATAAATCTCTTAGTGAGATTGGTAGATTTGTGTTCTCACATGAATGACACGACACTCATGCCCTGAGAAAACAAACTCAATTTTCTCTTGATCTATCAACTGCTTTTAATATTGTTGACCACAAGGTGGTGTTGGCAAGGATAGATGGTATTTGAAGGGGAAAGAACAGAACTGCTCAACAGGACAGACATTAGCGGATAATTGTTCCACTGTCTCAAGAGCTCTCTCACATAGCAGTACTGCAGAGCCTTAGTCTGTCATTCCTGTTTAACGTGCACGTGAGGTTGCTAGAAGAGACTGAGAAACTATCTGGATTGCAGTCCCAGCAGCATGCGAGAAAAACTCAGGTCTACAGCTCAGCTTTACCAGACCTGGAGATAAAAGTTTAGTTAATTGGTTTTCCTAGCGTCTGGTCAGGTGTGAAAGTCAGTTAGCTGAAACTCAGATAAGACAAAGGTTATGCTGGAAAAAATCAATCACAGAAAATAACTGTTTCTGCAATTGTTCACAACCTAAAGGTGCCTTTTGGATCATCAGCTACTTCTAGGTGTTCAATATAGCAGTGGTGGTCAACAATGTTTTCTATCTTCACTTGGCTTGGAAGTTGCAATGTTTCCTTTTTTATTCCTATTCCACCACAGCTGTCTGTGCTTTTGTCACCTCTGGAATGGATTACAATAATGCATTCTGCATGAGACGACTCCTGAAACACACGGAAAGCTCTATGTCTGGGGACTACAGATATTCACTCTGCAGTAGAAAGAACGAGGAGTACTTGTGGCACCTTAGAGACTAACAAATTTATTTGAGCATAAGCTTTCGTGGCTAAAGCCCACTTCATCAGATGCATGCAGTGGAAAATACAGTAGGAAGAGATAGATAGATAGATAGATACACAGAGAACATGAAATAACGAGGGTTATCATACCAGCTCTAACGAGACCAATCGATTAAGGTAGGCTATTATCAGCAAGAGAAAAAAAACTTTTGAAGTGATAATCAGGATGGCCCATTTCAAACAGTTGACAAGAAGGTGTGAGTAACAGTAGGGGGAAAATTAGCATGGGGAAATAGTTTTTAGTTATTGTAATAACTCATCCACTCCCATTCTTTATTCAAGCCTAATTTAATGGTGTCCACTTTGCAGATTAATTCCAGTTCTGCTGTTTCTTGTTGGAGTCTGTTTTTGAAGTTTTTTTGTTGAATAATTGCAACCTGAAGCAAACACTCACCAGCAACCACACCACACAACAAAAACACTAATCCAGGAACCTATCCTTGCAACAAAGCCCATTGCCAACTCTGTCCACATATCTATTCAAGGGACACCATCATAGGACCTAATCACATCAGCCACACTATCAGAGGCTCATTCACCTGCACATCTACCAATGTGATATGCCATCATGTGCCAGCAATGCCCCTCTGCCATGTACACTGGCCAAACCGGACAGTCTCTACACAAAAGAAAAAATGGACACAAATCAGATGTCAAGAATTATAACATTCAAAAACCAGTTGGAGAACACTTCAGCCTCCCTGGACACTCAATTACACACCTAAAAGTCACAATTATTCAACAAAAAAAAACTTCAAAAACAGACTCCAACAAGAAACAGCAGAACTGGAATTAATTTGCAAAGTGGACACCATTAAATTAGGCTTGAATAAAGACTGGGAGTGGATGAGTCATTACACTAACTAAAAACTATTTTCCCATGTTAATTTTCCCTCTACTGCTACTCACACCTTTTTTTCAACTGTTTGAAATGGGCCATCCTGATTATCACTTCAAAAGCTTTTTTTCTCCTGCTGATAATACCCCACCTTAATCGATTGGTCTCGTTAGAGCTGGTATGGCAATCCCCATTTTTTTCATGTTCTCTGTATATCTATCTTCCTACTATATTTTCCACCAAATGCAACTGACGAAGTGGGCTTTAGCCCATGAAAGCTTATGCTCAAATACATTTGTTAGTCTCTAAAGTGCCACAAGTACTCCTCGTTCTTTCTGCTGATACAGACTAACACGGCTACCACTCTGAAACCTGTCACTCTGCAGTGTCACATGGAGTTTATTTCACCTCTGCGTCACGGGATTGCACTGGCTTCTGATATATTAATAGGTGTAATTTAAGGTGTTTTTGACCCATCAGACCCATCATGGCTTAGAATCTGAGTAACAAGAGCTCTTTTTATGGGTTGTGACTGGATGGATTATTCAGGCAGACAGTCTCTAGATTTGTATGTCTAGATCCTGCGAGTTTTAAGTGGAAGAGCATTGACTCTGGAATTTGCTTCCCTCCTTAGTCCAACAAAGCCTAAGTATGTTGACTTTCTGGGTATAGTGCAAGGCCTATTAACTCACTCTTCTTTTGAGGAGCTGAATTGAAAAATAATCTCAATTCCAATTCTTTCTTAAATAATGGGAGATTTTTAGTGCTAGTTTTGACTGTTAAAATGTATTATTTTTAAACTGTCACTAACAGTAAATATGGATATATCATATCAATTAGAAGTACAATATAAGCTACTATATTTAAAATGTGCCTATTACAGTACTGCCCTATGCAGCCACATAATTTGTAAATAAAATTAAGGAAAGAAACATTTTATGGTTATATGTATTTGGTTATAAAAATATTATGTCTCAGTTATAATACTGGTTTGACAAGTCTGTTCTCCATTAGCAGGGAATATAAAACAACCAGTGTCTACAAGATTAGAAAAAAATATCATCATAATTTCACTTAACTGTTTGTATGTGCGTAATCTGAAGGCTGCTTTTAAAACTGTTTCCAAACTCTCATCTATACATATTTTTTTTCTTAAAATGATTCCATATAAACCTAACATTGTTGTGGGATTAATGGTTACTAATAAACACTAATAAAAAATAAGTATTTTACAAAGGTTATACCTAATAGAGTACAGTGATTAACTATCACTAGGATTATTCAATAGCATTAAGAGAGAAAATTGTAGTTCTTTAGTCAATCTTTTTCCAAGTTTTTAGTAAATTTTGCATTGCCTCTTCAAAAAATAACTTACAGACTTTTAAATCTCAAAAGGTATGTTATCGTATTATTGTGCTTTAAAATTAAAAGGGAATAAAAAAGGCTACTTCAGCATCTTCCTCCTCAATTGCTCAGTATAAAGTCTCTCCACGAGGTGTTCTGCATAAAGCGGATCCCTTTACATATCTGACGTGGAATTTAATATTAAATGAAACTTTGAAATTTGGGAGGTTTCCAGTCAATAAAACAATTGTCTTATTTTTTTTTTTTAAAAGTGTTACGTTTACCATACTTCCTCCTCTCCCTTACAAGGCCCCACTTCCCAGTTGCCAGCCAAGGAAGTTGGGGGCGTCAGATCTTGTTTGACCAGGAATTGGGAGCGGATAGCTCTGAAGAGGGCATTTAGTTGCAGCTATAGGAATTTGTTGCTTCTACCTTTGGAGATCAGAGCCTGCCAGGCTCACCTCCTACAGCTGGTTCTATATTTGTGTGGTGAGGCTCAGAGTAGATAAGAACTCTCTTAACCACCTTCACCTGCTGGCACAGTCCTACTACAAGCCCTAGCTCTTTCCCCTCCCCACCTCAGCTTTCCAATTTCTTCCCATCTCCCTGGGCCCAGATTACAACTCTGCTACTCCATTCCCGATGCCTGGAGCCCCACTCTGTTCCTTCTTGGCTCTATATCTCCTGCATCTTTTTCCCTCCCCAGCCTCACTCATCTTCTTCCCCTCCTTCCCACCTATTTGTGGCCTTCACTTGCTGTGTCACAGTCCATTTTAATTGTATGCTCTATGGTACTGGGCAGGGACTATCTCGTCACTTGCTTTGTTTGGTACCTAGCGCTTTTTGGAACACTCAAATATTATTTGGTCATGTCCCAGAACGGCATACAATATAAATTCAACATGCCACAACAAGCAAGGGTTGTTAATAGATGGGGGAGGAAGGACAGAGGTGAAAATCATACAGTTAACATGTAGATTCTCACATGCAAGACTGAATCAGCAAGTTTTTAAGATTATTAATAAGAGGAGGAAAGTGATCTGTTGAACAGTTTTGGGGTAAGCATTATACATACCACAGACAGCATGAAAGGAAAACAAAGAGAAGGCAAGGAGGAGGTATTGAGGCTAATGTGTCTCATGGGAATGCTGAAAAAGACCAGGCTGGAGATGAAAGAAAAGCTGCAATGTTGAGCCTTAAAGGCAAGAATAAGAAATTTTCCTTGTCCTTACAACTACTTAGTACAATTTCTTATAATTATTAATAATAAAATCACCAGTTTTTTTAAATCACTCACAAAATAAAAATGTGTACTTTTTTTAAGCATAAGTATGTGTTCCTATGTACATAAGTCAAATTTTAACTTTATGATGTTATTGAAGAAAGTCACATCATAATGTATAATAGTTTGTCGAGGAATTCATAGATACTAAGGTCAGAAGGGACCACTATGATCATCTAGTCTGACCTCCTGCACAACGCAGGCCACTGAATCTCACCCACCCACTCCTGCGAAAAACCTCTCACCCTATGTCTGAGCTATTGAAGTCCTCAAATCGTGGTTTAAAGACTTTACGGAGCAGAGAATCCTCCAGCAAGTGACCCGTGCCCCATGCTACAGAGGAAGGCGAAAAACCTCCAGGGCCTCTTCCAATCTGCCCTGGAGGAAAATTCCTTCCCGACTCCAAATATGGCGATCAGCTAAACCCTGAGCATATGGGCAAGATTCACCAGCCAGATACCCAGGAAAGAATTTTCTGTAGTAACTCAGATCCCACCCCATCTAACAGCCCATCACAGGCCATTGGGCCTATTTACCATGAATATTTAAAGATCAATTAATTATCAAAATCATGTTATCCCATCATACTATCTCCTCCATAAACTTATCGAGTTTAATCTTAAAGCCAGATAGGTCTTTTGCCCCCACTGCTTCCCTTGGAAGGCTATTCCAAAAGTTCACTCCTCTGATGGTTAGAAACCTTCGTCTAATTTCAAGTCTAAACTTCCCAATGACCAGTTTATATCCATTTGTTCTTGTGTCCACATTGGTCCTGAGCGTAAATAATTCCTCTCCCTCAGAGATGTTCTTTTATTGTTTTTAAAAGGCACTACACCAGAGATCTAAACAAAGTAGAAAATGTACTAGCATTTTCCCAAAAACTGTACTGCCCTCTGCCGTAAACTGCTTGATCACTTGATATCTGAAAGAGGTGTGTTTTACTTTCCGTCCATTTAAATATTTGTTTACTTTCATGGGAACAATTCTCCGAAGTCCAATTTGTTGTGGGTCCCTCCTTTTCATTCAGTTTCATTTCAGAGCATAAACACAGACAGGACAGAAAGTATCAAAATCAGAAGTCCTCTATCTACAGGTTATACAAAAAGCAAAAGTCACATCATGTCTGTAAAACCTCACCAAAAGATTCCACCAGCCCCACACTGATTCAGCTCATGTGCTAAGGATATCCAGTTAATCATATTCCCAGGATTAGGTAACAAGGAAGACTTGTACTACTGTAGCTGACAGATGCAAGAAAAATACACCCCTAAACCAAAGTCATTTTTGGTATGCCAATTCCAGGAAAACTGCAATATGGAATAGCTAATTGTATTCAAATCTCCTGACAAACCTCCCAATACCGCGGACCCCTTCCTATCACACCTGACAGAGCAAGTGTAAAGACAAGCTAATGAACTCCAAATACTGAGCAGCTCTGGTGCCTACTGTGAAAACTTTAGGACTTGCCCAGTAACCAGTTACACTCATTCACTGATCCTTCAGCTCAAGAGTGGCAAAAGTCTCCTCTAAAAGGAAGCATTCCCTGAAGAACCAAAGCAGAAAAGAATTAGGCTGCACATTGCAAAACAGAAAACTGACCATATTCATACAACAATGCTGAGATTTTCATGCCCTTTTTGGACAGACCCCACTGTTTTATCTAAATCCCTGTACCCAGTTTACCATAGTGACAGGCATTTTAGAAAACGATATGGATAGGGACAAACAGACCAAAAAGCTCCACTGCATAGTTCTGCAGAAACATTTCAGCTCTAAACTAACGATTATCATCTAAAAGAGCTCCAAAAGTGCCCACTTTCCTTTATCTACTGATCTTTTTGGGGGTGGGGAGGTGAGCGGAAGCAGTGGGAGGTCTAACGCACAACAATAAAATGTACAGTAGAGAGCAATCCTGTACTAGCAGGGGGATGGACTACTTGATCTAACCACTTACCCCTACCCAACTAATTTATATGGTCCTATGACCCAAAACATTTTAACTCTGATTCAGCATCTGGTTTTCAGTGAGGTCCTCTTTTTTAGACAAGTTTCCAGCTGAGTTTACTGAGGCTAAAAGAAACCAAACGACTTACCCTAAGTAGCTTCTCCCACATTACAGCCCGCAGGCGTACTGACTTCCTGAACAGTAGACCCCATGATTATTCAAAACGTGAAATAAAAGACTCTAAGAAGCCTCCCAAGAGTTGTCACAACTGAAGAATAACTATTCATATGACTCAGGCTTCACTCTGATGTGACCAGTTTCTCTGATTTAAAATTATTCTGTTTAAAAGGGCCTCTTTCTCCATGCCTTGTGACATTTTCCACTTAACAATAACCTCCATACAAGATGAAGGAAAACTTACAACATATGGAAAACAAAACTTCCTGATACGTAAAAATAAACCAAGTTGGAACTTTACTTGTGTATTTATATGTACACACTTTAATATGCGAAATTAGTCACTTTTCCCTTCTGCAGTGCTAAAAAGAACTATTTTGTTCAGTCCAGACTGAAGTGCTAATGTAGTGTAAAAATTGCTATTAAACAAGTTTAAAATCCGAGTTCTCATATCACTATCGGTTCCAATTTACATTTTCTGATTTAATACATAAAGTGTAAAATCAAATACAACTTTAGTACAGACTTAAAATTTGTAGGAGGAAAAACATCCACCTATACAGTATGTTACTGCATCTTAAACATCTGGCAAACACACCAAATAGCTAAATATGCAACACTATAACCCCAAGAGTTACACCAGAGCTTACCGATTCTGAAATGATTTGCCAGCAACGTTGTCTCTATAAGAATCAAACAAAACATGATACTGGTCTCGACTCCACTCCAGGACAACCTACAAAGAAAGAAAACTTGGAGTCACATTCTTTTTAAATTAGAATTAATGATGATTTACTTCTCTCCCTTCAAAACCTTTACTATTTTATTTTTATATAAATATAAAAATAAAAAATTCAGGTCTGATGTGCATGTTAGTACACACAAACTGGAAATTAACCAAAGAAAAAATGTCACATTTAATCTCCAAGCACAGATCAAACCTGAAACCCAGGACACACTAAGTAATGACACAAAGAGAATGCCCATAGACTGTAGTTCAGCTGGGAGACATAAGGATTGCCATACCGGATCAGACCAATGGTCCATCTAGTCCATTATCCTAGCTCTGAGAGTGTTATTTTTGTTACTCTCCAGTTTGCCCACATCATTCCTGAAGCGTGGCACCCAGAACTGGACACAGTACACCAGACGAGGCCTCACCAGTGCCAACTAGAGTGGGACGATTACCTCCCATATCTTACATATGACACTCCTGTTGATACACTCCAGAATGGTATGAACCTTTTTCACAACTGCATCACATTGTTGACTTGTATTCAATTTGTGATCCAGTATAACCCTCAGATCCTTTTCTGCACTACCACCACCTAGCCAATTATCCCCCATTTTGTAATTGTGCGTTTGATTCTTGCTTACTAAGTGTAGTACTCGGCACTTGTCTTTTATTAAATTTCATCTTGCTGATTTCAGGCCAATTCTCCAGTTTATCAAGGTAGTTTTGAATTCTAATCCTATCCTCCAAAGTGTTTTCAATCCTTCCCCGTTTGTCATCTGCAAATTTTACAAGCATACTCTCTACTCCATTATCCAAGTCATTAATGACAATATAGAATAGTACTACACTAGACATGTGCTCCCAGTTTGACAGTGAATCATCAACAATTCCTCTGAGCACAGTCTTTTGACCAGTTGTGCACCCACCTTATAGTAATTTCATATACACCACATTTTCCTAGTTTGCTTATGAGAACGTCTTGTGAGACTGTGCCAAAAGCCTTACTAAAATCAAGATATATCACATCTACAGCTTCCCCCATCCACTAACCTACTACCCTGTCAAAGAAGGCAATTCGGTTGATTTGGCATGATTTGTTCTTGACAAATCCACATTGGCTATTACTTACAACCTTATTATCCTCTCGGTCAGGGGTGGGCAAACTACGGCCCAGGGGCCGCATCCAGCCCTCCAGATGTTTTAATCCAGCCCTTGAGCTCCCACCGGGAAGCGGGGTCCAGAGCTTGCCCCGCTCTGCATGGCTCCTGGAAGCAGCGGCATGTCCCCCCTCTGGTTCCTACACGTAGGGGCAGCCAGGGGGCTCTGCACACTGCCCCCTCCCAGGGTGCCGTCCCCGCAACTCCCATTGGCCAGGAACCGCGGCCAATGGGAGCTACGGGGGGGTGCCTGCAAATGGGACAATGCGTAGAGCTGCCTGGCCACGCCTCCATGTAGGAGATGGAGGCGGGACATGCCGCGGCTTCTGGGAGCTGCTTGAGGTAAGCACTGCCTGGAGCCTGCACCCCGGACTGCCTCCCGCGCCCCAACCCAGCCCCAGCCCTGAACCCCCTCCCACCCTCCGAACCACTCCGTCCCAGCCCGGAGCACCCTCCTGCATCCCCTCATCCCCAATCCCACCCCCAGAGTCCGCACCCCCCAGCCAGAGCCCTCACCCCCTCCCGCACCCCAACCCCCAATTTCATGAGTGTTCATGGCCCGCCATACAATTTCCACACCCAGATGTGGCCCTCGGGCCAAAAAGTTTGCCCACCCCTGCTCTTGGTGCTTACAAATTCATTGTTTAATAATATTCTGAAGTATCCAAGTTAGGCTGACTGGTTTATAATTCCCCAGGTCCTCTTTGTTCCCCTTTAGAGGGACAGGTACTATGTTTGGCCTTCTCCAGCCCTCTGGGACTTCACCCATTGTTGGATCATATTAAAGAAGTTCTGTATTAAAATCACAAATGAGTTTGACTCCCCATAGTTTAAATTCCAGGGTATTACTAATTAATAATTAGTTTTTTGGTTTTTGGTACTGTTTCTCTCCCTCTATGTGTGAAACTTGCAAGCTGCTAATTGCGTTAGTACATTCTAAGACAGAGTCTGTTCTCAAAGCAATTCACAGAGAGAGAGACTCAAAGCAATACTCTGTAACAACAGAAACAGCACCCAGAGACTCCCTGCCCCTTTGTTGTATTAACAATTGTGATTAAAATAGAGACAGAGGATGTATGTGGATGGATGCTTGGTGTGGATAATAACTGAATGATCAGGGAGGTGCCAGCCTAAGAATCCAGTGTCCATCGGCTGAAGAAGGCGTCAAGTGGAAATAACCAGAGGACCCCTGGAGGGCAGACTGGAATCCACCCAACAGCGTCAAGAATGGGAGAACCAAAGAACAAGATAACATCTAGCAGCACAGAGCCGTCAGGAATGTGCTATCTGCTGATTGATGCAGCAACAGCATGATGAAGCAATTCCCATAGACTGGCATAGGAAGAAATTCCTATAAAAATGGACTCTAGAAAGTGAGAACTTTGGGGTCTGATTCTGCAAACCAACTTCCAGGAGCATATCGATGAGCATCTGACAAGGCCCTGCTCCCTCCTCATGTCCAGGCTACCTGGCCAGTGGCTTGGCATGAGCAACTCCAAGGCTGGTAACTATGATAACAACCTTGCAGAACCTGTGTGTGTGTGTGTGTGTGTGTATGAATGAATGTGTGAATAAATATGAGATTGAATGGAATGTTATACCTATAACTAACCGCTTACTATGATTCTTTCTGTATTCACAATAAATGTGGTATTTTGCCTTTTTCCCTTTTAATAAGATCCTGCTGGTTTTTATTTTATTGGTACAACAATATCCTTCATGAATTCTTGAAAACAATCACTAACGGTTTTGAGATTGCTTCAGCTAGTTCCTTAAATACTCCAGTGTGAATTTCATCAGGCCCTGCCGACCTGAATACACCTAACTTATCTAAATATTCTTTAACATATTCTTTCCCCTAGTCTGGCTTGTGTACCTTCCATCTTTGTTGTTAATATTAACTGTGTTGAGTATCTGGCGACAACTTACCTTTTTAGGGAAGACTGAAGCAAAATGGGCATTAAATACCGCAGCCTTATTGATATCATCAGTTATTAACTCTCCTTACCCACTAAGCAGAGGACTGTGTCTTTCTTTTGCTCCTAACTGATTTTTCTGTCCCTTGCTAGGTATAATTCATTTTGTGCCTTCACTTTTCTGATTTTGTCCCTGATGGCTTGGGATAGCCTTTTGTATTTCTCCTTAGCAATTTGTCCATGTCTCCACTTTTTGTAGGATTCTTTTTTTATTTTCAGGACACTCCAGAGTTCCTGATAGAACCATATTGGTCTCGTTCTAGTCTTCCTATCTTTCCTTCATATCAGGCCAGTTTGCTGTTGAGCCTTTAATATAGTTTCTCTGAGAAACTGCAAGCTCTCCTGAGCTCTTTTTTTCTCTTAGATTTTCTTCCTATGGGACTTTACCTACCAGTTCTCAGAGTTTACTAAATAATTACCATAAAAGGAGATTATTTCCTCTCCCCCTCAACATGACACTACTTTTTAAAAATAATTCTTAATACTTCATACCAATTATTCACCAGGCTGGGTGCCATTTATATGGTTGCTTCTTCCTTGCATTAAAAGAGAACATCAAACGACAAAATAAGCTAGCATTCACAGAATACAACATTTCTAAAGCCACCTCCACAATGAGCTGAATCATTCATCACCGAAGTCAATGACAAGCCTCCTACATTGACTTACATGGGTACAGGATCAGGTCTAGTGTCAACTTATTTGGACCTACCACAAGCACATATAAACCTCCTTCCAAGTCTGCAAAAAAAGGCTCTTTGAAACCAAAACCATGCCTGTCAGTTCTCGTCCTTCTCACACACGGAGACAGAATTTACAAAAGAAGCATAACTTGCTCATTGCTATTTCAATGTGAAGGTAAATAAATGCTTATCTTAAAATAATACAATGCAAAAAATCTGTTTTTCATCTAAGTCTCTTCCCTCTCTCTCTAGCAGATATGCTGGTCTCCTCACAGTCTCAGAAACTAGTTTAACACAGAACTAAGCTGGCAAACAGTACTTTTTAATGTAGATGTTATTACTAAAAATGATGAATCCAAGCATAATCTACACTTTAGAATTCTGAGACAATGAAATCTCAATCATATTATGAATACAATTTTTGAGACAGAAGAGGGTTAACTGTGCAAATACCTTGTCACATATATCAGTTGAACCATAAGGACCTATGTGTCACCTTACAAAAACAAAGATTTATGAATCCCATGTCAACTTCACTAGCTGCTTTGACCTGCTAAAAGCAATGAAGACGTTAACTGCATGACTAGGCACTGGGACAAGTTTTGGGGACTTTTTCTTTTCTGTTTCCTTGCATAATGGTGGTACGAATAAGTATAATACGTGCCTCAATAAAAGAGAATGACAAAATGTATTATTCAACCAGCTAAATAGGAGCATCACCACTCCAAGCATATATGCAGTAATTTAAGATGCATTAAATCACATTCTGTGCATTCTGGATTATATTCTATAATTAAAGAACTAGTCACAGTACTATACGACTGCAGCAATACCACATTTTAAGATAAATGTCATGTTTGTCACTCCTGACGTACCCCTTTTTCTATGAAGAAGGCAGCCACATTCTGTTATTTGTATTACAGTAATGCCTAAGGAATCTAAGATTAGGACCCCACTGTACTAAGTGCCATATGAACAACTAGGAAGAAAGTCTCTACCCTGAAGCTATTGTATTAGTAATCCAAATATGTGTTTCACTCATGTTCCATCTACACAGGGCTTTGAACAAAGCTGAACCACCAAGAGAAGCTCAGTCAAAAATTGTCTATAACCAAACTCCGCCATAATGAAGTTCAACAACCATGTTCCAACCTAACTGTGGGATGCAATATTTAAATCTGGTTATAACACTTACTGGATACAAAAAAGTTTGAACTGTACTTAAATAGCACTGAGCTTCAACTCATAGATGGGGCTTGATGCCAACAAGCCAACTTTCACATATTGAGCTACCAGTATGTTATCAGTTTTGAATGATTTGCCTTATCTACCCATTTTACTGGCAGCACTAATGCCTACTGCGGTGGATTTACAGCAGGCAAACCCAATTTTGCTTAATTGCAAGTGCCACTCTGGCATCAGTATTAAGTTCTGCAACAGGATAGCAGTCTCCCTCTGTTTTATAATTGGATCACAAGCAATAGCTATAACTAAAGTACTATCACCCCAGTTCTGATAGCTCATAATTTTCAACATCTTCTTATGCTTGGTGTCTGCCCACGGGCAAATTATTCTAGAAACTTTATTCAAACACGATTCAGTCATTTTTAAGCACGAGAAGAGTGACAAAAATACACTCTTACCATTAAAATATATGTGACTGTTTCTGAACAGCTCTTGTGCTTAAATGGCTGAAGGGTAGCGAGCTGAAATGTGCAAGGAGACAGCCCTCACTGATAAGCAGTACCTTTGAGTGATTTTGTGAAGATCTGTTGTGACTTGAACAAATAGTGAGTGAAAAGTACATTTCAGGCAGGTGAAGTATATTTTGCACTAATATTTAGCCAGTTTTACCAGTATTCTAAATAGAATCCAACAATAGCCATCAAATCAAAATATCAATGAAAAACGCAAAAAGTTTGAAAAACAGAGACAAAGTGGTGGAAGTCTGAGTAATCAGCTCTAGTCAGGGCTGGTGTACCCACTAGGTGAACTAGGTGGCCGCCTAAGGCACCAAGATTTGGGGGTGCCAAAAAGGGCTCTGGCAGGATGAGCGGCGACGAGCTCGCAGATGGGAGGCGGCCGGGCGGAAGGGGGAGCGGGCTTGGGGTCGCCCCCCCTGCGCTGATCGCTCTCCCCCTGCCTTTCCCCCTGCAGGTGCCAGTCCCGTGCCCCGCCCCTGCTCCCCCGGACCCCAGGAGGTGAAGCGGGCAGCAGGGAGGGAGCACTGGACACCCGGACTGTGGGGGCAGAGCGAGGGGGAAGGCTAGGGCTGCCGGGGAGGGGGCTCCATGTGCTGCCCGGGGGGCTCTGCTCCGTGGGGGGGAGGCAGGGGCTTGCTGGTGCCGGGGACCCTGTGTGCCAGGTTCTGGGGGGAGGGACGGCGTGGCGTGGCTGGCTGGGGAGAAGGGGGTGGGAGAAGGCTGTATGCCAAGCTCTGGAGCGGGGGGCAGGGTCCCGTGGGCCGGCCAGGCTGAGGTACGGGCAAGCTGGGCCGGAGGGGGCTGCGTGCCACACTCTGGAGACAGGAGCAGGACTCAGCCGTGTGCTGGGCAGGGCTGAGGGGGAGGGGGCATGCTGTGTGTCGGGGGGGGGGGGGAGAGAAGGCGGGGGGAGGGTGCCGTGTGCTGGGGGAGAAGGCGGAGGGGGGTCGAAGGGGGCTGTGTGTCTGGCTGGGCGCTGTAAAGGGGGGACCCTGTGTGCTGGGCTAGGCTTTGTGGGGGACCAGCGGGCCAAGCCGGCCAAGGAGAGGGCTGTGGAGCGAGGCGGAGTGCGCTGGTCTGGGTTTGGGGGGGGACGACACTGTATGTCTTGCCAGGCTCCGAGGGGAGGCAGAGGGGTTGTGTGCCGGGGGGCTCTGGGGAGGGCTGTGTTCCGGGGACAGTGTCGGGGGTGGGTGGGACAAGCGTACTGCTTCACTATGGTACAAAGTGGCAATGACATCGCACGCAGCCGTTACCCATTCTGACAGACTGTTTATCATGCTAAGTTTACTAGTTTTCGGAGGCTGTCAACTGAAGCTAACTATTTTTCTTGAGTTGTTTCAGATCTAAGACTCTGGCAATTGCTGCTGCATCATTTCGCTAATACTTTGTGTCAACTGTGTGAGAGTCCGGGGGGGAGGGAAGGGGGAGCACAAGGTGAAAGTTTCGCCTAGGGCGCAAAACATCCTTGCACCGGCCCTGGCTCTAGTTCTACATGAAAAAACTCAGGACCTCTCTACAGAGCCCCGCCTTCTGGACTATGGGGATCTGAATAGCGGGGACACCAAAGTGTTCCCCTGTGTGAATATTGCAGCCGCAAACTAAGCGATTCCTAGTTCACATTGATGTACTCCTGTTTGAAGAGGACTACATTTAAAAGGTACCTAGTTCGCATTAACATAATCCTCTTCAAACAGGATTACATTAATGCGAACTAGGAACCTTTTAGTTCATGCCTGCAGTGTCCACGCAAGGGAATTACAGCTCAACACTTCAGTGCCCACCACTATCCACACCTCTATAGTCCAAACACAGGGGCAGTGTAGACAAATTCTTAGTCATGCATAAATAGGTGGCTAAATGCATTGCACAGTGAATTCATTCCCAAGGTGTTTAGCATAATCAAAGGGGGAGGAGTTAAAGTTGCCTGTCCAACCAGGTCTTTGGCATTTCCTGATTTTTCATTGCTGTTCAACTTTAACATTCCTAAATGTAGTTTATTCTAATGGAATTTTATCTAAGATGAATTCCTCCATTAAACAGAAGAATTAATTCTGTTCATCTTATAAACTGATAATTATTGACATATGCAAGCTTATAAAACTCTGGCATGTGACCACCATTTGTGGGAGATTTCTCATCCGTTATCAGATGTGCACATTGGATTTGGGGTTTCTAACTGCACATCACATGCAAACAAGTATATGTTTTAGTTTATTTTTAGATATGATTTTATCACCAGGAGTTGCAAAGGACAATGTAACATATACATTGCACAATCACTAGTCAGTTTCAAAACACAGGAAAATTAGTGGTAAGATACTGCTCTAAATGAATGCACAATGAAATAACAGTGCCCCCAACATGGGCTTCCAGCCTCTTAGCATCCATTTTACAAAAAGGCATACTTACCCTCCACAAACATTCTCTGTTTGATAAAATCTGGATAAATTCCCTAAGAAATCCTCCCGATATCTAGGTAGAAATAGAGAAAGTGCTAGAGGACTGAGATCTTTAAGATCTGAAGGGTATTTTTATGTTGCATTTGCAGGCCCGTGTTCCCTCTGATTCTATTTGATTTTGACAATCCCCCAAATTTGCAGTTGTCATTTTCAAAAGCTTGTGTTTATTTCTTTTTTGATTGTGTTGACCTGATATATAGTTAAGTGTGTTTACTGTATCTGTGCATATGCAAATCATTCCAGGCAGTTCAGCCCATTTGTTAGGAAAAAATTAAGTTGCATATTATTTACGGAACAAAAATATTAAAAACGATAAAAGCAGGCCAGTCAAAATACTGATGATATTGCTGAGCAGCAGGAGGTTGGAAATACCAAGTTCAGCTCTCCAGGCTGCAGGGGAGAAGAAGAACTCAATTCCCCTACTGTGGTAACAACCGGCCATTCAAAAGTGGCATTAACATAGCTCTAAAGAGAGCTCCAATCAGCCTGCCCTGATAAAAAAAAGTGATAATGATAAATCATCTGAAGAGGGAGGGGATGGAGGTTATACAAACAAAGAAACCAAGGCCTCTGAGAAAGTGAAGATTGTACCCAGTCTCTCACTGCCCAGGCCTGCTGAGACCATTCAAGATTGAAAGGCCCTTTTCTTGACATTTAAAATTCATACAATATTTCTGAAATGGACCAAAAGAAGAATGGCATTTTTCAGTAAAGACATATAGTATATTAGTTCCCTGTGTTCTCCTGCAAAACAAAATTGTACATGCTACTTGATTATAAAACTGCTTCAATTTTCAAAAATCTCAAGTATTTTATCTTAAAATATTAAACTGCAATACAAACTGCTTTCATGATGCAGGACTGCTAATCAAATTGGAGCTAGAGTCAACAAATGCTGATCACATTGAAAATCTAAATCCTGGCATGTGTTGGGTTGGATTTTTTTAAACTGTGATTCTTTCACAAGCTCAAGAGTCAACAAGAATCACACCCCACCCAGATAGAGGATTCATTTCATACTGTCAGCAATATCAAAGCATCATCATACACCTTTTCCTTTGTGTTATCTTGGCATCAGAACAGCAATTTCAGAGCAAAGTAAAACTACTTACAAAACAGGCAGTGTCTAACAAGGTTCTGAGACCAGGGTTCTATTCCCTAACCTTTCACTGACCTGCTGTTTCACCTTGGTCAAGATACTTCATTCCTTTATACCTCTGTCACCCTTCCCTCCCTTCTTCTTTCTTGTCTACTTACACTGTAAACTCTTAGAGCAAGGATGTCCCTGGCTATACTGGAAAAGAGGTGTATTTTTACATATTAGCTGTTTTGAGACGCGTTAAGATCTGTGTATAGACTAGAATATTGTAGTTTTAACACATTACCTGATCAAGGTGAACCTTACCTGAAACTTATTTACACTAGGCTCCTACACACGTGTTAACTAACATTTAAAAAAAACTCTCTAGTGAACACAAGGTGTATGTGTTTGTAGAGTGCTTAGTACAACAACAGTGCAAGGATCTCAGCTGCCACTAGGCAGTACCGATATACACACAACAAAAATTACTGTGGTTATGCTTGGATATAAGTTTTCTGCTTAGCATATTAAAAACATATAGCCTTACATACAAACTAGTAGCTGAATAAAGAATTTAAAATTAAGTTGCCTAAATCCACTTTCCAAAACAGAAGTCAGCTAACTGACTTGAGGGGTTTTACATATATGACCAAATTTGGCCTTAACTTACACTTTCAGTGAGGTGATCTTAATAGGTTGCACAGATGTAACATAATTTGGCCCGATAAAGAGCTCAGTAAGATATTAAAAATAAGGGTAAATATGACCATATTGAGTAGTGCCCCAGAACTGAATGTTTAATTGGCAATTTCACAAATCCCTGCATTGTGATTAGCTGAAGGGGATCCAATTTGCATTATACACAAATCCCTGTATTCTGAATATACCAAATACATCAAAATTCCACATTCAGTTCCCCACAGCAAATATGGCTGTCTCAGTGGAGAGCAATAGGAAGGCAAGAATGTTGCACGAGAAGAGAGTGGGAGTTGCTTAAGGGAAGAACAGCACTTGAGAGAGTGATAAATTCAAGACATCAAAACAGAGCATCCATGGGTGAAAGTGCTACAAGGTGTGAAGCAGGGACACTGGATAGGAGTGGCACAGGAGAAGTAGTGGTTGATGATGGGCTAGGGAAAGGCCTAGGAGCAAGGGCACTTAGGGGCACTGAACTGGTGTGCTGTTAACTTCTGCAGAAGGCAAGGTTGTATGGAGGCAGTAGCACCGTGGGTCAAGTGCTGTAGATGGGTACTGCATGGGGATACTGAAGAGGGTTCTGTGATGGTGCCGCAGAGACATTGGAGCAAGTGCTGCATACCATGGAGCAGCCAGTCCACTGGGCATGGGGGAATATAGGGAGGAAAGGCAAGAGCACAGGGGTGGTAGTACTCAGAGGGCAGGGGAAGCACTGGAGATGGGCATTTTGGAAACACAAGTTATAGGAGGGGATGTGTGGGTGCTTCTGCGTAGGCACAGGGTCCTGCATGGGGAAGCCAGCATACTGGGGTAGGTGCTGTGGAAGCACAGGGCATGACAGTGGAGATCGGGCATTGTATTATGGTAAATGTCAGAAGGTGGGGGTGGGGAGCTCTGCAGGAGCATCAGAGCTTGATAGTAAAGGGGAAAGAGGGTACTGTGGGAGGAAGTAATTCACATACTTAAGGCAAGTGTTTAAAGGCAGAAGCAAGAGGGAAGGTTGGGGAGGGGAGGGGCACAGTTGTGCTTCAGGGCATATGCACAGGGTGGGTGCTGCGAGGGTGCTCAGAAGGGAAGTGGGGGCTGCTACAGGGGCACAGGGTGCTGCAGAGGGAAGGAGGCAGGGACTCAGGGGAGCAGTGCTGCAGGGCACATGCACAAGGTGGGTGCATCAGGCAGGAGCACCACAGATGGGACTGGCTGGGCAAATGCAGACGGGGGGGGGGGGGAGAAAAGCAAGGGGGCGGGGTGAACAGGTAAGATGTGCGGGGGAGTTGCTGTGGAGAGGAAGGGGCCGGGGGAGCATGGCACACGGAGTGGGTGCTGTGCGGGGAGTGGGAACATGGCACACACACGGAGTGGGTGCTGCGGGGGAAGGGGGAGCATGGCACACGTGTGGAGTGGGTGCTGCAGGAGGAGGGAGGGCCGGGAAGTGGTAAGATGCATGGGGGGGTGCTGTGGAGCAGAGGGGGAGGGGGGGACCGGGAGAGCATGGCACATTCGCGGAGTGGGTGCTGCGGAGATGGAGCAAGGCGTGGGGTGGGTGTTGCGGTGGGAGGGCGCAGGGCGGACACGCAGGGTGGGTGCTGCAGGGAGAGGGGGGACCAGGGAGCGCGGGCGCGGACTGGGTGCTGCGGGGAGAAGGGGGGGACCAGGGAGCGCGGGCGCGGACTGGGTGCTGCGGGGAGAAGGGGGGACCAGGGAGCGCGGGCGCGGACTGGGTGCTGCGGGGAGAAGGGGGGACCAGGGAGCGCGGGCGCGGACTGGGTGCTGCGGGGAGAAGGGGGGACCAGGGAGCGCGGGCGCGGACTGGGTGCTGCGGGGAGAAGGGGGACCAGGGGGCGCGGGCGCGGACTGGGTGCTGCGGGGAGAGGAGGGGACCAGGGGGCGCGGGCAGACTGGGTGCTGCGGGGGGTGGAGGGGACCAGGGCGCGTGGGCGCGGACTGGGTGCTGCGGGGGGTGGAGGGGACCAGGGCGCGCGGGCGCGGACTGGGTGCTGCGGGGGGTGGAGGGGACCAGGGCGCGCGGGCGCGGACTGGGTGCTGCGGGGGGTGGAGGGGACCAGGGCGCGCGGGCGCGGACTGGGTGCTGCGGGGGGTGGAGGGGACCAGGGCGCGCGGGCGCGGACTGGGTGCTGCGGGGGGTGGAGGGGACCAGGGCGCGCGGGCGCGGACTGGGTGCTGCGGGGGGTGGAGGGGACCAGGGCGCGCGGGCGCGGACTGGGTGCTGCGGGGGGTGGAGGGGACCAGGGCGCGCGGGCGCGGACTGGGTGCTGCGGGGGGTGGAGGGGACCAGGGCGCGCGGGCGCGGACTGGGTGCTGCGGGGGGTGGAGGGGACCAGGGCGCGCGGGCGCGGACTGGGTGCTGCGGGGGGTGGAGGGGACCAGGGCGCGCGGGCGCGGACTGGGTGCTGCGGGGGGTGGAGGGGACCAGGGCGCGCGGGCGCGGACTGGGTGCTGCGGGGGGTGGAGGGGACCAGGGCGCGCGGGCGCGGACTGGGTGCTGCGGGGGGTGGAGGGGACCAGGGCGCGCGGGCGCGGACTGGGTGCTGCGGGGGGTGGAGGGGACCAGGGCGCGCGGGCGCGGACTGGGTGCTGCGGGGGGTGGAGGGGACCATGGCACGCGGGCAGAGTGGGCGCTGCGGGGGGGGGGTGGAGGGGATCAGGGCGCGCGCGCGCCGGGTGGGCGCTGCGCAGGGAGGCGAGCAGGAAGCGCGCGCGCGGAGTGGGGGAGGGGGAGCGGCCCGGCCGTTACTGACCTCTCCGAACTGCAGGGCGGAGACGAGGACGAGGACCAGGCCCCCGAGGCAGAGGCAGGGCCCATACCTGTGGGACAGGCAGGTGTAGGTCTGTCTCTGCAGGAGCTTCAGCAGCATGACCCGCCGACCACCATCACCCTGCGCCGCCCGCTCACCGCGCTGCCATGCGCCGGGGCGGGGAGGGGGGCCGGGTCCCAGCGCCTGGCCGCTGCCACCGCCGCCCACTGCCTCCGCCTCCAGCCCGGCTCGTCCCCGCCGCCGCTTCCGGGCGCGGGGTCAGGGCGCGGCGGCGATGCGAGACTCGGCGGCGCCACCCAGCGGAGCCGGCGCTCAGCCACGCGGCCTGGCCGGGCCTGGCTCCGGGCTTGGCAGCCCCCGGCTCCAGTGCCGCCACCCGGGGGCCACCCGCGCCCTCTCCCACTGAGGCGGGGTCCCATGGGCGACGGGCCAGGGCCCCCACAGACACAGCGCTCGCGCGTCCTGCAGTCGCACCCCCCCCCCGCCCGTTGTCTCCTCGAGCCCCAGCTCCGGGAGTCACGAGACTCCGCTTCCCTTCCAGCCACGTTCTTAGGCCTTGTGAGTGTCCTGCCTTTCTCCCCCGCGCCTCTTCTCTCCCCCCGCTCCAAGGCCAATAAAAAGGACACCCCCCGTGTCATTTGTAAAATTATCCTGGGTGGATGGTGGTTGTTGTTTTGGGGGGGGGGGGCGATTTGTGATTTTCAAAGGCAGAGGGTTGTCAATATTGAGTCAGTCCCGGTGATACCGATAGCACCTTTGCCACAGGAAGCAGGGGCGCTGGAACAATTTGTATAGTGGGGGTGCTGAGAGTCATTGAACCGAACTGTAAACCCTGGATATAATGGAAACCACTTCAAGCCGGGGGAGGGTGCCACAGCACCCCTAGTTCCAGCCCCTGTGGCGGGGGGTGGGGGGGTGTCACTGTAGCCAAACAAAAAGTCCATCCTGAGGCAAGCAGCCTGGTCATGGGCACAGTAAAATACAATGCCAGGAAAGACACCTTGAGCTCACTGTGTCTGCAGTATTGTGGTGACAGCACTTTCCTCATATACTTCAGTGTCTGAGAGATAAATTATGTAACATAGGTCTCATCCGTGCATCTATTAAAAGAACCATAGTAGTGACATTTCATCACTCATTGTTATGGGGAGAAAGTGGTGCCCTCTTTACTATCCCTCCCCCTCCCCCCTTAACTCATGTTGCCCTCTCCTAGCTTGTAATTCCTCAATTCCTCTTTATTCCCCTTTTAAAATATTGGAAAACATAGCACCTTTCTCCAGCACCCTAAGACCTCATCTGTCCTCTATAAATTCTCAAAGATAATGGCTAACAGTTTCAAGATCAAGGAAGTAGCTAAACCAAATAGGAGGAATTTCATCAGGCCCTATGGACTTGAATACTGCACATCTAATTTATCTAAATATTCTTTAACCTGTTCTTTCCTTGTTTTGTCTTGTGTTTCTTCCCCATTGTTTAATATTAATTGTGCTAAGTATCTGGTCACCATTAACCTTTTTTGTGAATATAGCTCCCACACGAAAACTACATTAAGATGAGTTAAGTTTTAGGAGAGCAAATCAGTGATTTAGAGAGAAAACAATTGATGGATGTTGTAATTATCCCATAAATCTAGTGTGGAGGTTGCACTTAAAAGAAATCCAAACATATTAAGGTAAGAAGTGCACAATTAAGGCACCCAGATAGCCTTAACTCTTCCCTGTATTGACACCATGCAATAGCCATACAATTATGAATGGATGAATGTGTGGTCAGGGTCCCAGATTAGAAGAAACTGATTATTAGACTCTTTAAAAACATTTTCTCCTCACATGGCCAGGGAGCCACCAAATCCAGCTAATTGCTGGCTGTCATAATGGCCCTTGGAAGCCATCAGCATCTGGCACAATTTATAGCAGTTCTGAAGCAGCTATAATTTGTACCACAGGCCTGGGGAAGTTTTAGAGTGGCTTTAAAACTACCTATGCCCTCTCCTGAGCTGAGCAAAGGGCAGAAGGACTAGTCCTACAGATCTGGCCCAGATGTTTTAGGCAATTAGGTAAATATTACATTTTTTAATTATAGAAATTAAGCTTTTAAACTACTTAAATTATTTGTGCTACTAACAGTACCTTTGATTGTTCAAATGGAAAATTCAAAAAGCTAAACTTAATCATTAGTGATATTTAGTTTTTACATTGATTTTTTTTCAGGACTGATAATAGCTCCAATCCTATGAGATCATGCATTTCCCTGACTGTTTAATACCTCACAAACTAAGATCCTGAAAATCCTTATTCATGCAGCTATACAAGGAGTCTATTGTAAGGACTACTTATGTGAATAAAGGTTTGCAGGATGAACCCTAAATTTACTCAGTTGAAAATAAATTAGTAGTTTTCATTTTTGTTTTTAATGTGTCATTTTCTGGTTCTCATGTATTAGCACAATGTGGCAAAATTTGAGCTGTAGACAGTGCAGGGGCATGATTAAATACAAACAACCTATTTTCAGTAACATTTAAGAAAATATGAAAACAGTTCTATTAATAGTGGGTCAACTCCTCAAGATTTGCTCCTAAGGGTTTCATCCTATGAAGTGTTGGGTGTCTCCTGAGCAAGGAGGGTGCTAATAGCTCACAGAAACCAGAGGGAGTCCTCAGCCTCTCACAGGAAGCACCTAGCACTTTGTACGCTCAAGCCCAAAACCATGTCAGATTCAGTAGTAACACAGTGATTTGTCATTTAATAGCACCATAATCTATCAGATATAATAATTAAGTCTACATTAGTTATTTGGTGTAGAGCAGAATTAAAGCTGCTGTTACAAGACCAGCATTCTCTGCTTTGAAAATACATACTCATCTTTGCCTCACGATTTATTGAGACCTTTGCTTTTGATAAAACAATTCCACTGACCTTATCTCTTAAATAAAAAGAAATAATGGCAGTTTTATGATAGATGGTGCTGGACTGCAGAGATATTCGGTGTAATGGAGTACCTATAAATCCACAAGTGGTATTTACAGTCTCCTGTGAATATAAATTGTTAATGTACATATGCTAATGTGAAGCTAGTGGGGAATTTCAAATCAAGCTAAGCATGGAGGAAAATTGCATGGGTGCTTTTGAAAATCCTATTGGGCCCTTAGGTGCTGTCAAACGCTAACTTTTAAATCTAATTTAAATTGAAATAACTTTTAAAAACTCTTGAGTCCCCAGATGGGTATTTAATAGATATTTATGCCTTCTCATGGTTTTGAAAATTTTGGTAATAGTGCATAGAAACTAACCTTATCTGATTAATATCCCAGTGCTCCAATATCTAAGCACAGAATGAGAAAAGCTAATTTAATATAACATAAACAGCAACCAATTCTTCCCTCTCCCTATTTTTGAGATTTTTGTATCAATTCAGGTGCTGGAGAGGACACAGTAAGCCACAGAGGATTACTGAAAAGTTTTCTGTGGCTCTAAAGGAGAGGGAGAAGACAGTGGCATTTAGAAACAAACAAAAGTTGTGACTGGAAACCATAAGATCATAGCAATAAAGATTTGAAAATCCCACTTGTGGAGCATCCAGAGGAGGCCTGAACACCAAGTCAGCTTGGGCATTCAATACTGAAAGCAGATTTTCAAAGAATAATCCCTACCCAGAAGTGATTATTCCCCTCTATTCTGCACTGGTGAGGCCACATCTGGAGTATTGCATCCAGTTTTGGGGCCCCTACTGTGGAAAGGTGTGGACAAATTGGAGAGAGTCCAGTGGAGAGCAACAAAAATTATTAGGGGGCTGGGGCACATGACTTATGAGGAGAGGTTGAGGAAACTAGGCTTATTTAGTATGCAGAAGAGAAGAGTGAGGGTCGGATTTGATAGCAGCCTTCAACTACCTGAAGGGGGGTTCCAAAGAGGATGGATATCTGCTGTTCTCAATGGTGGCAGATGACAGAACAAGGAGCAATGGTCTCAGGTTGCAGTGGGGGAGGTCCAAGTTGGATATTAAGAAAAACTATTTCCCTAGGAGGGTGGTGAAGCACTGGAAAGGTTACCTAGGGAGGTGGTGGTATCTCCATCCTTAGAGGTTTTTAAGGCCTGGCTTGACAAAGCCCTGGCTGGGATGATTTAGTTGGGGTTGATCCTGCTTTGAGCAGAGGGTTGGACTAGATGACCTCCTGAGGTCTGTTGCAACCCTAATCTTCTATGATTCTATGACTCCAGCAGACACCTTCAGGGATGGAGTTTCACTGAGAGTCCATTCAGCAAGAAGTCTATAGGGCAAAAATCCAGCCTATCCCAAATGCCTTTGGAGAAGCATAGAAGGAGGGACAAGCACTCGAGCACCTGAAACCTAGATTATCAAAGGCTTTACATATAGTCAGCGAAACCTTCAATTAGATCTGATTCCTTATTGGAAACCAGTGTAGATGGCAGATATTCACAGATTCCATTGTTCCTATACCAAGGAGAAAATGGCAGCCACATTAATCAGTTTCTAGAGAAGCCCCATTTGGAACAAATTACAATAGTTAAACGCACACATGTGAATGACCATAACAATGTCTCTGTTAGAGAGCAGACAACAGATGTTCCAGAGAACCCCAAAATGGCAATAGCCATTCTAGAATATTATTGCAAAATGAGCTTCCATGCTGAGAGCAATCTAGAATGAACCCTGCCTTCTGAGCCAGACTCACAGGCAAAGGCTTTACCCTATGAAAAGCAGCAGTAGATCCATTGCTTTTAGTGTCCTTTGTTTATTGAAAGTCTCAAAAAAGGAAAGCATTTTGCCTTGCTGCCAAATATATTAAATATAAAGTTAACAAGTCTTACTAAAATTAATAAGTTTTTTTAAAGACAAGTTGATATGCATAATGCTTTAGCCTAATTTCTTCAATGCCACACCATAATCTTGTCTGAGTTACTACTCTTTCCAGAGCTAATCCATATTTATTTGCTTTCTTTTAAATGTTACCATGCTCCATAAGGCCAGCTAATTGGATAGAATTAAAGAATCCTAATGCAATGAAGAAGATGGCACAGAGAAGAGGAGTTTGATATATTAGCTACTATGAAGCATTTGTGGAATGGATTATACAGAGAAGTGGTTGCAACTTTTTCAAAATGAAACTATGTTTCTGGTAATGAGCATCTAAGGAAGATTTTTGGGGGTGGAGTATTTAAACTGTGACATGTATGAGTGCTGCAAGGAACATAAAGTCTGCTCGGGATAGCCAGAAGTACCATACAAGTTAAGCTATGTATGTATAATGGTTAAGACAATGATTTAGTCACAGGTATTTTTAGTAAAAATCATGGACAGGTCATGGGTAGTAACCAAAAAGTCACAGCCAGACTTTTACTAAAAATACCCCTAACTAAATCTTACCTGCTGAGGGTGGGGAGGCGGTGCTCCAGTGGAGGCTGCTGTTCTTGGGAGTGGGGGACAGCCTGTGGCCCCATCACTGTTGATGCTGCTCCTGCAGGCGAGGGGGGCCTGTGGCACCTCTGCTGCTCCTGGACCACTGCTCCAGGGCAGCACCCGGAACCAGTTGCCTAGCCCCGCCAGAGCAGCATCCAGTGTGGCTGGCCCCAGAGCCACTCCAGTTACTCGGGTAGCCCTGTGGTCAGCCGCACCAGCCGCTGCGGAAGTCATGGAGGTCCCGGAAAGTCATGTAATCTGTGACTTCCGTGACCTCCATGAAAGATTTGTAGCCTTAATAATGGTTGGCCCAGGAGTCAGATGAGAGACAAGGAACTGTTACATAAAACAGTGTGGCTGAGATAATATCTTTTATCATACCAACTTCTGTTGTTGAGACACAAACTTTTGAGCTGACATGGAGCTCTGTTTCGAGAGACCATTCAAGGGGAAGTGGCCCCGTAACACCTCTCCAGTCATAAGGAGGAAAAGAAGAAAGCTTGGAGGGGAGTTAAGTGGGTTATAGATTTCAGTAATAAGCCATAATTCCAGTGTCTCTATTCACTCCAGGATTTCTAGTATCTAGCAAAGTTATGAATTTAAGTTCCCAGGCTCACCTTTTGAAGGTGTTGTGCAGGTTTCATTTGAGGATGAGGACTGGGAGGTCACACATATGCCTATCACAGAATGTGGCATACCTCATCCATGCATTAAATGCCCCCCAAAACAGCTATGTGGGTGAGATGAGACAGAATCACTGCACTCCCAAATGAACTCACACAGAAAAATAAGACAAAAACACCCTGTTCACCTGCAAGGTGAACACTTTTCACGAAACAATCACTCTATATCTGACCTATGCCATCCTGACAGACTGAGTAACCACATGAAGGAGCATCAGATTAAGTAGCAGAGCTAATTCCCCAGATGAGCCACAAGGAGGTGTTGCTGAGCGGTGAGTAGGGCAACCCTGTCACACTCAGGCTAGTGGGGCTGTAAAATTGTGCTGTAGATGTTTAGGCACAGGCTGGCGCCCAAGCTCACGGAGTCCCAGAGGCGCGATGGTCCCAGACACCTGGCTCCAGCCTGAGCCAGAACATCTACACTGATATTTTACAGAGAGCCAGAGTCATCTGACATATGCCAGCCACAGGTGTTTATTTGCAGTATAAACATACCCTTTAAGCATGGGCAGCAGGTATAACAGGCCAGGAAAGGCTCTGCCTTCTTGGGCTGCAGCCACTGCCATGGGACACTGGGCTGAAGCTGCTCCCACCCTGGGCCAGCCGGCGTGGCTAGGACTGCTCCGGCTGGGCCTCGGGTTGGTCGGCTGGCTGGGGAAGGCCTAGGGCTCCTCTGGAGATGAGGGACGGGGGTGTGGCTCGGGGTTCTGCCAGCCCAGGGCTTCTCCAGCCGGAGGGGGTGGTCCCAGGGGCAGGGCCTTGTGCAGAAGGGGGAGGGCCGCGAGGCTAGCCTCCCCAAAGGGGTGGGTCCACCTGCCGCCCATGCCTTTGAGTACATTTCCCAGACCTGAAGAAGAAGAGTGCTGAGTAAGCAAAATCAGTTGAGCTGGGTGCCTGGCACTGGGAGAGGAACTAGACAAAACTGAAAATTCTGATACATGATGGGATAATATGGTCATCATATACTATATTTATCTAAAGAAGTTAAACATGGTGGAGAAAAAAAATACATAAAGATTACACTGATTCTACTGAAATAAAACATCTAGGCGGAGAAGACCATAAACATACCTATAAATCACAGGTCATAAAAATATACTAATGGGAATGTGCTAACAAGTTTTTTTTATGAAAACCATGATAGTGAAGTCAAGATCCTGAACAGAATCAGGGAGGTAACAACAAAAACAGAGGAGTGACAAATAACAGTTTTTTTTGTTTTTCTTGTTGGGGGGAGCGGGGAAGAGAAGTCCTAGACAGGGAGAAGTTATTGACATCAATAACACAATATGACTTCTAGCTACCACGTATAAACTAAGTGAGTGTCAGGATGTAGTTTGGAGAAATAATTTCTTGTCTATCATAAAAATTTTTTGTAATAGCTGGGTCTGCATCATACAAGACTTCGTCCTAAATGCACAAATTCACATGCTTGAGCTAGTAAGTGATTATACAATATCATTGCATTTGACATCCTTGCAAGGATAAAACTAGTTTCTTTGTAAACATCACTATGCATGAAACTAAGAATTAATTAATCATGGTTTGACAGGAAAAGGAAATTACAATCCATAGAATAACGTAAGCACTGCTTAAGAAATAAAGCCTTATAGTCACAGATGGGCTACATACCTCAAAACAAAAGAGGGGGAAAACAGTATATGATTAGAGTTTATTCGGACCCAAAAACTATTTTAAAAGGAATTCAGTGTACATGAAGCTTATAGAATATAATATACAATAAGATGATGTTAAGAGAAAATGCAAAGGACATTGTGATACAGATGTTTAGATCCTACCTAATGTTGGAGAGCTGGAGGATTAAAAACTGAATGGAAGAGGGATAGATGATAGCCCTCATTCCAGATCCTACATAAGACTAATGTATGTGTTCAACTTCACACATGGAATAGTCCCATTAAAGTTAATGGGATAGTGACTGGTTATGTGCTTTAATAAAGTTAAGCATGTGCTTAAGTCTTTATATTGGAGCCTTACTGACCTCCCTCTCCTCATCACATCAGCAAATGGGAAAGGCATCTTGCCCTTTGTTGGCACAGCTGCCAGACTCCACTCACAGCTCCCACCTGATAAGAAGAGAGGAGCATGTGGATGAAATCCTGCTTCTATGTGAAATTCTGCTCCTCTGGCTCAGGTTGGGGTGAGGGTCTTTGGCCAGAGGCATTTGATCCATAACCAGTTTCACAGGTTTGGCCCTAACACAACTTAAAAAAACCTCTCCTGCTAATGGTTAAAGCTACATTGTATACCTGGTGATGGCTACAATGACCCAAGTCACTTGATGCAGAGTCTTCTCAGTACTTCATTGTTTCCATAGAACTGCTCAGATCTACAGGTTTTCAAAAAGATACATGATGCACAAACCCACTAAGTATACATCCGAGTGCAAAAGCTCCACTGCTTATACGTTCAATTGTTAAGGATGACATGGCTTGTTTTTTAAATTAGAAAAACATTGCTGATTAAAGGAATGTTAAAGGTGGTAGAGTCATGGTAAAATGAAGGGGTCTTAAAGGTAACACGCAAAGGAAAAAACTGTGACACCCCCTCCCCCTTCTGTGAGGTGTCCAAAGCAGGTGTTTTCTTTTTGCCTTTTAAATGAAAAAAACCCTCACTTCCCTGTTTGTGCTGGAGGTCTCCTTAGACTCAGAGGATTAGAGAACTAAAGTGAGACTGTTCCCTCCGTTTAAAGGACAGGTATGCTGAATCATTAACAAAGAGCTCTTCCTCCAGGTGTTCATCATCATGTGTTTGGTTTAAAATGATATTAATAGAACACAAGGTTATGAACTGTTTGACTAAAATCCCTCCCATCCTCAATCAATAGTTTTGGTCTCCATCTCTCATTTCCTGTGATGATATAATCCTACTAGTTCTTCAGTCTTCCAGGGAGCCTCTAGCAAAAATCATAGAAGTTAATATATATCTAATGTAAATACCCTTACAGAACTTCTTTGCATATCATACAAGCAAAACAAAAACCTTTGTATACCTTTATTTATGAGCAATTTTTTTTGTGAATAACAGAAATCATAATAGATTTTTTTTACATCAGTATTTATAAACATACCAAAAACAAATAACAGGACAGATTCTGACTGCCACCTAGCCCCTGGCCAGAGCCTGAATGGAAGCCACCAGATCTCCTTAGCTGGGGATCATGCTGGTAGCCATATATGGTTCATATACACCACTTTCCCAGCCCCAGTCTAGAGGCAAAGGAGGCATTGGCCTCAGCACACTGTAGTCTAGCAGTCCCCAGATGGTGGACAACCTCTTGGGGTTGCTACCATTTTGAGTACTTTAGAGCAGTTCCTATGTTGCTCTAATTTTAAAAAGGGCCAAGATTGGCATCAAGCCAGCCCCAGGATCCATGCAGCTGTAACTGGTTCCTTTGTACTTTGTCTCAACTGCACTCAGAAAGCAGGGAGCAGCTGAAAAATCTAGTGCAATACACACAGTTCAAATTCCCCTCACCCAGCCAGTGCTTAAATACTATCATAGGCATAATAGAACAGGTCTAGATTTGATAGATACAAATTTCAGATAAGCAAAATATGCAAACCTTATCGAAACAGTCTGTCTAGATTTAATAGAGAGGTTTGTGGTTTTCAGTATTTTGGATTTTTTAGCCATTAGTCAGTCCTTGGGCTTTCAAACCAGGCCTTGTACAAAGTGCTTTCACCTGACTGGGTTTCTGCAGTTGTGAGTAACGGCAATATCCAGTACTCCTCCTCTGAATATCCCCCCTCGGAGTTCATAGCCAAACTCAACATTTGTGGCCTCAAGCCAACAACCTCTGAATAAACTTCTAACAGTTTAGCCCTATTACCAGCCTTCCTCCAAACAATGATGTACAAAATGCAATGTAGAGTTACCATGGTGATGACACCACCATTGCCATATCATTGTAGGACTGAGGATGCCAGCTTTACAACACTGAATGGCAGTTTTTAAAATGCTGGGGAAAGCAACTGTGGTTCAATTATACCAGAGTATTCCTGTGTTGTAACCAGGTCCCTCAACCCGTTAGTATCTATAACACATGTTGGAACTAATACTGAAAATTATTAATATGGGAAATCACACAACACCAGTTTAACCATAAATTCCTTTATTCAATCCAAAGGCCAAATGGTACATTAGGCAATAACTCTAAACATGTCTAACAGCCTAAAAATAAGCAGTCACTACAGACAATACAGTAACAAAGAATTCATAAGCATGCGATCAATATATGTACAAATGGGCTAGATCTAGGCTGACCGTCTCATTCTGGTATACTCTAGCATGATCAGGAAGGGTCTGATGAAGAACATTCAGATTTATGGCTCTCTTTCTACCCTTCATTTAACTTTAGCAAAAACCCAGTTTGAAGCAGTTTATTCTTGCTACTTTCCTTCCTCTCTGATCTTCTCTTCTCCCCCCACCCCAGCCCCCACCGCTTCCCAGCAGAACAAGTGGAAAGGTTTGGACCTGTTTCTTTTAAGGCAGTTTTTCTTTGTCTTGTTACTGCATCTCTTTATTTTATTAGTTACATCCTACATATGTCCTTCCCCACTACTTATAATACTTATACTTATAATACGACTTATTATTCTAAGGGCTTTTTTTTACTTGCTGGTTGGAGCCTTTTCCCTACTAACCACAAACTATAAAGCAAATGTTATTTTCTCACAATATACTGAAGTTCAATTTGGAAAAGTAACATTTTGTCCTTGACATTCCACACGGATTTTCTCTATGCTCCTGCACTGAGCTAGTTGAGATAATAGCCCTCTGTGTCTTGTCCTGTTCCAGGCCCCTCGACCTGTACTGGCTGCAGTACTTCCACAGCTCACCCACACTGCAGCGGAAGCCTGGCCCAACTTACCTTCACGGACCGTTCCAAGAGGAAGAATTTCCATGATGAACTTATAGTTGAAGTTCTGGACAGGGCCGACAAGCTGGTCCAGTACCAAAGAGAAAGGTACTTGCGGCTAGAGGAGAGACAAGAGGAAAGACTCAGGCTGGTTGCACACCTTGAGGATGGGGTTTCAGCGCGGGAGCAGGCACTCGATTCACAGCTCCTGGAACAGGAATGGCAGTTAAGGGAGGAGCTCAGCGCTCAGCAGAAAGAGCTGTTTGTGCGGCTGATATCACTAATGGCTGCAAGAGCGTCAGCTCCTGCTGCATCATCCAAGTCTCCTGTGTGGTAGGATGTGATGCAGTCCAGAAACAGCTTGGAAAACTCCATGGCTGGGTTGCCCATGCAATCAAACCCCAGGAGTGGCTGGGCAGAGCAACTTTACCCCATGCCACCCTCCATATTGACCCACTCTCCTAGGGATGCCTCCACCCCAACCTGGGCACGAAGGGCACAGCAAATGGGAAAAGAAAGGAAAAAAGAATGGGGGCAGGGGACATGCAATGGTAGGGTGTTTCTGTCTTGTACCTGTTTTCACTGTTTGCATTTATTCATGCACTTTGTTTTTCTGTTTTGTTTTTTTTAAGGTACTGTTGTTACTGGTGTTTTTAGTGTGGTAATGTCAGCTGGCTTGCCTGGCACTGGTTGAATGTTGTATTTTTCTAATACATATTTATAAATAAACTTTTTTTTAATTAATCAAGAAAGTTTATCACTGTATCACGTCATACAATCTGTATTTAAAATAATAAAGGTGAACACATGGTCAGGGACAATTAGGAATTAGTATGCAAACACTGTTTCTCAATATGTTTATCTACATCAGTGGTTCTCAAACTTATTTGATCAGGCCCCTCTTCCTTGTATCTGTAATCATTTACACGCTCCCCAAGTACATATACTGCCACCCAGCTGCAAAGGCAAAGTGGAGAGTAGTGGCTGCCAGCTGAGCACCCAGCTCTGAAGGCAGCACCGTGCCAGCAGAAGCACAGAAGGAAGGTTGGCAATGTGGAAAGTGATATTTGTCAAATTCCCACATCTCCCTTGGCAGGCCCGCCCCATAGTTTGAGAACTGCTGATCTACATCAATCTATACTATGATTCACACCATCCACCCTTTTCAGAAGTGGTCTTGGCATTTATAAGTACACTGCATGACAATCAACACCCACCTCCCCAAGTATTGAAACCCACTACAATAAGCCCATCTCCATCTCGCACAAACACATTCATAAAGATACTATTTCCCGCACTTCTATTAGGCCATGCAAGACCATAATGTGGGAGCACAAAGCATCCCTGACTTCTATTGCCCAGGTGCATCTAGCTCCAGCTGTGCTAGGTGGACTTTCTGACTGAGTGTACCAATTCAGTGGCCCCTCGTGGTCATGGGTCCATTCAGCAGAAAGGGGCTCACCTCTGGCTTCACAAAGATTGTGAAGAGTACAGCAAGCCGGACAGCATTGATGACACTGGAATCCAAATGGGTCTGTAGACATCTCCACAGGATTTCAATCTGCCAAAAGCACATTCAACAACTATTCTACATCTGCTGAGAGTGTAATTAAACCTGTCTTTTGCCAGGGCCTCTTAAATCATGGTACAGTTTCAAAAACGAAGATTTATGACCGTGTCATTTGGTGGGAATAGTGTCTGAGCCTATCCATGAATATAGACTGTGGTGGGCAAAAAACTCTGCCATCATGAAATTCCCCAGTGCAACCCATGTTGTCATTCATAAATTTCCCTCTGTGGTCCACAATGGCCTGCATAACAATGGAGTAGTCCCCTTTGCAGTTTAAGTACTCATGTACTCCTTAAGAAGGGAAAACTATGGGTACATGAGTCCCATCAATGGCACAGTTAGGAAACTCCATTCTCTCAAAACCAGCAATTACTACAGCAGTGGTTTTCAAACTGCAAGTCGCAACCCAGTACTGGGTTGTGGAATGTAAGACACTTGGTCGTGGCGGATCTGGTCAGCACCGCCAACTGGGCCAATAAAAGTCCTATCGGCAGTGCTTTCTGGCTAGGGCAGGCTAGTCCCCACCTGTTCCGACACCACACTGTGCCCCAGAAGCGGCCAGTAGCAGGTCCAGCTCCTAGGTGGGGGGGCCATGGGGCTCTGCCCCTGCCCCGAGCACCAGCTCCACACTCCCATTGGCTGGGAACTGGCCAATGGGAGCTGGGCAGTGCCTGCAGGCGAGAGTCGCACTGAGCCATTTGTGCGCCTCCACCTAGGAGCGAGACTTGCTGCTGGCTGCTTCCGGGGCCCAGTGAGGTCAGCGGTGCCAGTCCTGACAGGAAGCCTGCCTCAGCACCCATGCTGTGCCGCTGACCCGGAGTCGCCTGAGGTAAGCCAGTGGCCCAATCCCGTGCCCCAATCCCCTGCCTCAGCCCTGAGCCCCCACAAACACATAGCCCCTTCCTGCACCCCAAACCCCTCATCCCTGGCCCCACCCCAGAGCCTGCACCTCCAGCCCAGAGCCCTGACCCCCCCACAGCCCCCTCCCACACCCTGAACCCCTCATTCCCAGCCCCACCCCGCAGCTTTCACCCCTGCACCTAAACCCTCTTCCCCAGCCCTGAGTCCCTCCCAAACCCCTCATTCCTAGCTCCATTGGGTCACGGGCATTAACAATTTTCTTCAACTGGGTTGCCAGAAAACAAGTTTGAAAACCACTGTATGGTTGGTCTTTTATGCCCTCCACCTTGGGGTAAACCACACCGCTTATTGCCTCAGAAATTTCCACTACTACTTTACCCATAGTCAAATTTTCAACACCAAACTGGTTGGCAATGTACCTGCAGCAGCCTGGGGTAGCCAGCTTCCAGACAGTATAGCAACCTGCTTCTAGATCACAATGGTCACCCTCACACTTTTGTCTTTACGCTGGAGGCTTGCGGCAAGCTACTCACAGAGCTCTAGAGATGTAGCTTTTTTCATGCAAAAGTTCTGGACCCACTGCTGGTCATCTCAGGTTTGCACGATAATGTTAACTGGTCCCACCAGGTCTGTGCTCATGGCCCTGCTCCAGAAGCACAAGTCTACTTGGGGGGCATCAGCTGTACCAAGCAAGCGTCATAAGCACTATCAGCCAGTTTGAGTCTGTCACATCTGCATCTTCCTCCTCTTGCTCCATCATTAGCTCTGTCAGGTGCTTTTGATAGTTCAGAATACGCGGCTGAAATGTCAACCAGCATCTCATGGAAGCTCTGCCTTTTTCTTGACACAGGAGTGAAAGCACACGCAAAATAAGTTATTTAAAAGCCGCCTCTTTCATGTTGCTGGTGCTGGTAGCTGGGAACACACAAACCAAAATAACAGCTTGGCAGGATGTGTTGGCAGCTATTCAAACTTCCTGTAGCATGCAGGATGGAAGGTCAAGTTTTCCCACACTGCACCATGGTCAAAGGGCTACTCCAGCCACATCTCAGGATGGCACTAGGGAGTCTGGGATATGGTTGGTTTGACTTGGGTCTGCATGCAGCAGTGTGGATGCCAGAGCTCTACATTCAAGCCTGGATTAGAAATTTTTTAACCTAGAATTAACAACCAGTGTAGATGCTTAAACCCTGGGTTCTCTAACCCAAGGTCAGATGACTCAAGTCCCACTAACATGGGGTTTACATTGCAATGTAGACATACCCCTTGTGTCCAGAACTGGCTTTTGGACCTCTTATGCCTTGTTTTCACTCAGCAAAAATTTGTGTTCTGAATTCATGTCCTGCAAACTTGTGTTAAAATGACACATTGCCTTGTCTTCACTAAGAATTTACTGTGCGTTAGCTAACATGAGCTAGCTTTTGTTCCTGGTGAGGATGAATACACAAAGCCTGTGGACATGGGCCTTCCTCTTGTAGGGAACTAGAAAGGAGAATACAAATCTGAGCTTTAATATTTTTAGACAAAATATCCAGCCCTTTTCTTTGCAAAGATAACCTGGAAAACATTTTTTTAAATAAATCAACATAAGCTGGTCACAGATCAAAATACTTTGCAAAAGCATTCTCAGGGCAGTGCAGCTCACTGCAGTGCCACAAACCTGGAGAACACTTCAATCTCTTTGGTCACTCGATTACAGACCTAAAAGTTGCAATTCTTCAACAAAAAAACTTCAAAAACAGGCTCCAACGGGAGACTGCTGAATTGGAATTAATTTGCAAACTGGATACAATTAACTTAGGCTTGAATAGAGACTGGGAGTGGATGGGTCATTACACAAAGTAAAACTATTTCCCCATGCTTATTCCTCCACCCACCGTTCCTCAGACGTTCTTGTCAACTGCTGGAAATGGCCCACCTTGATTATCACTACAAAAGGTGCCCCCCCCTCCGCTAATAGCTCACCTTAAGTGATCACTCTGGTTACAGTGTGTATGGTAACACCCATTGTTTCATGTTCTCTATGTATATAAATCTCCCCACTGTATTTTCCACTGAATGCATCCGATGAAGTGAGCTGTAGCTCACGAAAGCTTAGGCTCAAATAAATTGGTTAGTCTCTAAGGTGCCACAAGTCCTCCTTTTCTTTTTGCAGATACAGATGAAGACAGCTGCTACTCTGAAACAACTCCTAAATAGAGACCTGTTGGCTCCCTGCAGCCAGTTGGGCAGCTGGCCAAACAGGCGATTCTGTTGCAGCCCAGCTGGCTCGTTACCCAGCCTGAGCTAGCTAGCCTTAGGCTCAGCTGAGGGAACTCTTACTTAACCCAGCCAGGGTGCTACAGCAACTGGCCTGTTGTTAGATAGTGTGGCTACTCTCCATCATGACAAGCAAACAGAAGGGAAATAACTGGAGACTAGATCACTCAAGTTAATTCTATAACAAGATTGTACCATAAAGCTGAAAGGCAGCTGGGGGGGAAGACATCTAAGGTGTTTCTCTCTCTTCCCCTCTCTTTTTATGTAAAATAAATGTTACCATTCGGATGTGTCCCAAAGAATCATCTCGCTACTCTCCTCATCTCCTTATACCAGCTCTGTGCTCCGTGGGGCGATAACGGTGGCTAGAGATAGGGGCAGTTAGCAAGTCTGCTTCAAAAATGCCAAAACTAACTTTGCGGCAGTCAGTCGGGGAGTCAGGGCTTGCTGGGGCGTTCACGCCAGCCAACCCTGAATTCCTCCGTGCAGGAAACAAAAAGGGGAAGCGAGGAGCAGCAATATCCACGTGAAGGGCAGAAACGAAAGCGAAAGGGGACCTTGCCCTCGCGCGCGGTAACGGTGAAGCGCTGCGAACAAATCCATGGGAGAAGTCTCTGGGTGAACTTGGGGGCGGGGGACGAAAGCACTAGCTGCTTTACACTGTTACCCAATAAATCATAAGAGAGAGAGAGGAAGACCCACGTCAGGAGGGGGTGGAGAGAGAAAATTCCTTGAATGGGCTTACTTTTAGAATGTGCCAGGGGCCAAAGGACTAGATAGCTAAGCCTGGCTGTGAGACTGAATAGACCCGTGTGCCTGCGTGTGAGAGGGGACAGTGCGGGGAGAGACGCGGGGTGCCTGGGAGGGAGGCAGCCCTGTGTGTGTCGTGCCTGTGAAGAGAAACAGCCCCGTGGAGGGGAAGACCTGTGCGCGGGAGAGAAGGGACTAGCCCCGTGTGCGTGTAAGGGGACGGGGCCAGCCCTGCGTGGGGAGGAAGAGCGAAGAAGCCCCGAGTGTGAGAGAAGGAACAGCCCAGTGTGTGTGTGTGTGTGTGTGTGTGGCGGGAACAGACCGTGCAGTTCTGGCGGGGCTGGGAGACCCTCTCTCGGGGTGTCTCTGGAGAGCGGGGGGCTGGCAGCCCGTCCTGGCTCCTCCGCGGAGCCTTGTCCCATCCGCTTTGTGACTTCACTGGCTCCGTAACAAAGCCCGCTCCTCCACCCCGCCCGGCCGCTCCTGCTGCCCGGCGCCTCCCGTGCCCGGCCGGGGTGGGCTGCGGCCGCGGGCCCCCGGGGCAGGATGCTGTGCTTCATGCCGGGAGTGGCCTTCATCCCCGCGCTGCTCGTCTGCTGGTCCTCGGCCGCCTTCATCATCTCCTATGTGATCGCCGTGCTAGGGGGGCACGTGGAGCCGCTTGTCCCCTACATCAGGTGGGAGCCCCCTGCCCTGCTCGCTGGAGGGGAGGGGCAGAGGCCGGGGCTTGCCCCCAGGTTGCAGAGCCACAGGGCTCCGAGGCAGCAGCCCTCGGGTAAGGGGCAGCGGAAATGGGGGCTGGGATCTGGGGGATCAGGGAGCTGGGGCGTAATATTGGAGGCTGCCGGGAAACCGGTGGAGGCTGCAGCCAGGGGGGTGGAGGGCTGGAGTGGGGGGAAGCAGTTGAGCCCGCAGCCCAGGTGGCTGGGGAAGGGGGGAGGGTGCAGCGGGGGGAGGGGCTGAGGTTTTAGAAGCTGGCGGGGTGGGGGCAGGGAAGGCCACTGCGCTGACACCTCAACGGAAAGGAGAAGAATCCCGCTCTCCCTGCCGAGGAGAGAGGGGCAGGGAAGTTGGTCTCGTCCTAGAGCAGAGGCTGGTCCCCTGGGTGGCTGCTTGCCCCCAGCGGGAGGAAGGAAACACGTATTGCAGCAGGGCCCCACCTGGCAGTTCTCCATAGCATAGAGTAGAGCCCTTTGAACGCGGGGGAGGCAGGACCGCTCTCCTTATACCAGTTATGCTTCTCGCGAGTCCTGCTTCCTTCATGACTGCAGAGTACAGGGGTTAAACAAGCCTCCCCTAGGCCGAAGCCACTGCAGTGTCCTACTTATCCTGGTAAAACTCTCTCGGGTATTGGGAGTTTTGCCTGTGCCATGAGAGCACTATTTGGACCCAAAGAGCAACAATGTGGTTCAAGGATCTAGAGAGAGTCTGACCTTATTTAAGAGCTGGTGTCCTGCAGTATTTATAAAAAGAAAAGGAGTACTTGTGGCACCTTAGAGACTAACCAATTTATTTGAGCATGAGCTTTCGTGAGCTACAGCTCACTTCATCGGATGCATACTGTGGAAACTGCAGAAGACCTTCTGAAGAAGACCTTCTGAAGGTCTTCTGCAGTTTCCACAGTCTTCTGCAGTTTCCACAGTATGCATCCGATGAAGTGAGCTGTAGCTCACAAAAGCTCATGCTCAAATAAATTGGTTAGTCTCTAAGGTGCCACAAGTACTCCTTTTCTTTTTGCGAATACAGACTAACACGGCTGTTACTCTGAAACCTGGCAGTATTTGTAGTCTGTGTAGAGAGCCCAGAATCTGATATTTTCATGGCCGGGTCTTTTAGAGGATGTCTTTTAAATGTCATCTTTGTTTATGTGTTGGGTTACTGAACCAAGACTGAAGCAATTTTTATGGCAATGTTTGTTTCTCTCTTTCCCTGATAACTTAGCATTCTTACAATTAAACTAGATGGGGGATAAAAGTCATTACTGTACATCAGAAAGGGATGGGAGGGCATTTGTGTGAAATGCCTTAAAATATTATATTTTATTTTCTACTTTCAATATTCAAGTACAGTTAAGTAAAATACAGTTACTCATAGTATTGACTTTATTCATATTTAATATCTGAATATTTTGGAGAATAATTATTTTGATTTAGTTCCTAGAAGGTTAAAAGTGACTGGCAAAGGGGAGAAATGCATTTGTTCCCTTTTTTCCTTTATGGTGTGAAAATAGAATCTAAAAGGCAGTGTGGGGCAGAAGAGGTTGTATAGTTTTTCCCCTTCCCCTGCTTGTGTTTTTTTTATATATATTTCAAATCCTGTTTAGGCTGGAAGACTATGGCCCCAATCCTGAAAATACTTACGTACCTTTATGGACATGAGTAGTTTCATGAGACTACTGTAAACACATAAAGTTACTCACATGTGTAAGAGTTTGCTAGTTTGGGGCCACGGTGAAAACTGGAGAAGTGGTATAAATGATGACATCAAAAGACACAAGAAAGATGAAAACAAGGAGGCATCCGGTGGCACCTTAAAGACTAACAGATTTATTTGGGCATAAGCTTTTGTGGGTAAAAAGCCCACTTCTTCAGATGCATGGAGTGAAAATTACAGATACAGGTGATTTATTTGGGCATAAGCTACCCACGAAAGCGTATGCCCAAATAAATATATTAGTCTTTAAGGTGCCACTGGACTCCTCGTTGTTTTGGTGGATACAGACTAACACTGTTACCCCTCTGATACAAGAAAGATGAGTCATTAAGGGCCTTGGGCTTGAACTTAAAAGATATTTAGGTGCCTAAAGATGCAGATCGGCACCTAGCAGGATTTTCCAAGGCTCTTAACCTCATGGGAGTTAGGTGCCTAGGTATTTTTGAAAATGCCGCTGCATACCTATCTGCATCTTTAGATGCCTATACAGTATACCTTTAAAAATCTTGCCCCCCATCCAAAGCCCACTGAAGTCAATAGAGAGCTTCTCATGGACTTGGATTTCAGTGGTCTTTAGATCAGGTCCCATTGGCTTATGTTCATGAGAAAGTTGTATCGCTTTACCTATACCTGTATTGTTAAAGTGGTACAACACCAAGGTGTGAACACACTTATGTTGGTATAAAGGTGTTTACAATGGTATAGATATTCCCATATGGGAAGAGGAATAATTATCCAGGTCTAAATCACCTTTTTACAAATATAACTCTGTTCACACTAGGGCTTTTACAGGCATAACTGTTTGGGTAAAAGAAACCCCACATCACTAACTAAAATAGTTATACCAGTAAAACTTTTAAGCATAGACCAGGCCTTCTGGTTGCTTCTTATACCAAACACAATCATGTAACTGTTTACCTTGTTCTTCCCACACTTCTCCCTGGTTCATCAGTTTTTCTCCGTTTATTGTCTTAATATATGGGCCCTGCTCCTGTAAATATTTGCATGCTTATCTTTAATTGTTTCTGTGCTTAAATGTTTGTAGGATTAGGCTCTAAGAGTGTAAACTCTTTGGGACAGAGACTTGGGTATTTTAAATTACACGTATGTATGTACCCTGCATAGCACAATTGGGGCCCTGATCGGAGCCTCTAGAGCAGGGGTCGGCAACCTTTCAGAAGTGGTGTGCCAAATCTTCATTTATTCACTTTAATTTAAGGTTTCGCATGCCAGTAATACATTTTAATGTTTTTTAGAAGGTCTCTCTCTATAAGTCTATACATACGACAATAGTTTAGTAATACAATATAAAGTAAACAAGGTTTTCAAAATGTTTAAGAAGCGTCATTTAAAATTAAATTAAAATGCTGATCTTATGCCGCCGGCCCGCTCAGTCCATTGCCAGCCTGGGGTTCCGTTCACCTAGGCTGGCAGCATGCTGAGCGGGGCCTGTAGCCGGGACCCTGGCTGGCAAGGGGCCGGCAGCCAGAACCCCAGACTGGCAGCAGGCTGAGCGGAGCCGGCGGCCGGGACCACAGACTGGCAGCGGGCTGAGCCGCTCAGCCCGCTGCTACTCAGCCTGCTGCCGGTCTGGGGTTCTGTCCGCTGGGTCCTGCCAGCCAGGGTCCTGGCTGCCAGCCCTGCTCAGCCCACTGCCGGTCTGGGATCCTGACCCTGCCCACATAGAGTGGTTACTTACCTTCTCCCTGGTTCTAGCCCATTCTCTTCCTCTCTCTGCACTGAGCTGAGGGTGGGAGTGCACTGAGCACAGGGCTGGGGATGAAGGAGCAAGCTGAGGGTTGGGGTGCAGGGTCTGGCTAGGAGCTAGAATGGGGGAGTGGGCTCAGGGTTGGGGCAAGAGGTTTGGGTGTGGAGCGCTTACCTGGGCAGCTCCCATTTGGTGCGAGGGGTGGGGGTGGGAATGTGGGGGGTGCAAGAGTTAGGACATGGGGTGTGAGGGGGCTGGGTATGTGTGGGGGGTGCAGGAGTCAGGGCTGGGGTGTGTTGGGGGTGCAGGAGTCAGGGCAGAGGGCTGGGTGTGTGTGAGGGGGTTGCAGGGGTCAGGGCAGAGGGCTGGGTGTGTGTAGGGGGGTGCAGGGATCAGGGCAGGGGGCTGGGGTGGGTGTGAGCGGGGTGCAGGGATCAGGGCAGGGGGCTGGGGTGGGTGTGAACGGGGTGCAGGGATCAGGGCAGGGGGCTGGGTGTGTATGAGGGGGGTGCAGGGCTCAGGAAAGGGGTCTGGGGTGTGGGGGGGATGTAAGGGTCAGGGCAGAGGGCTGGGGGTGTGGGCTGGGGTCATGGGGGTGCTCCTAGCCCCCTGCCCAGAGTGGCTCATGGCAGGGGGCTGGAGGGGATGTGCCCTGATTCCACCCCCCTTCCCCAAGGCCCCGTCCCCACCTCTTCTCCACCTCCTCCCCAGAACAGCTCCTCTTCTCCCCTTCCCACGCAAGGGCCATCAGCTGATCGGTGTTAGGGAGGGAGAGGAGGAGGGGCAGGAACGCAGCACGCTGGGGGAAGAAGCGGGGGAGGGGGGAGCTTGCCTGCCCTGCAGCAGCAGCCGGCAGGACCAAGCTTCTTCATCCTGCGGGGCGGGAGAAGAGCGGGGCGGGCAGGATTTTTAATGGCATGCTGCTGCCTGCCGGGGTACCAGCCTGGGTTCAGCAGCCGGCTGAGCGGGGCCGGCGACTGGGACCCGGCAGGCAGCAGCGTGCCATTAAAAACCGGCTCGCCTGCCGACCCCTGCTCTAGAGGCTACTGCAATTCAAATAATACATAATACTAATTAAGAGGGGGAAGAGATATTTATTCCATTTAAAACAACATTGTGTATTTATTTACACCTATTTAACTTCAGTGACATTCTGAGTCCAGGAAGCCTTTGGCCTTGCAAACACAAAAATTGTACTGCTGTAACTATATACTCCTGGGGCCATTCTGCACCAAAAAAATAAAAGTTCTGTGCCAAGAAGTTAAAAATTCTGCAAATTTTATTTGTTAAAATAACACTACATAATCATGACAGTTTCAATTATTTTGGTAATTTATTTCAAAATACCTGTCAGCAAGTATGTCTGTAACAATACAGACACACACACACATTCCCCCCAGGAGTAGAGTGTTAAAGAAACCCCTTTGACAACCTAGTTCCTGTTTCTCTGCCCCCTTTCCTCCCGCCCTCCGAGCCCATCCGGGGGGCAGACACCCACAACCCCTCCTCCCCAGAGCCCACCTGTGGGGCCCCCCAGCCAATACACCCAAAACCCTGCTCCCCAGAGTTCAACCATGGGGTGACCTCAACCCAGATCCCACACCCTCTTCGCCCCCAGAGCCCAGCTGCAAATAACCCAGCTCTGCCGCATCCAGTTGTCCCTAGTGGCGGCTAGCCCATTTCTGTGGGGGGAAAGGAAATTCTGCATGCACAACATTAATTTCTGCAAAATTCTACATTGCAGAGTGGTGCAGAATTCCCCCAGGAGTAAACTATACCAGTATAGCTAAAGCAGTACAATCCCCCTAGTGTGGACACAGTATTACTGGTGTAAAGGTGTTTATTCTAGTATAGCTCTTCCCCCTCCCCCCAATGGAAGGGAAATAAGATACACCAATTTAAACTTAAACCACTTTTACAGTGGTATAACTGTATCCACAATAGGCATTGTGCTGGTATAACTTTTGGTTTTTAAAAAAAAAATCACACTCCTAACTGACAGTTATATCATTACAAGAAGTGTATGGAGATTAGGCCTAAGTTATAGATTCAACGCCTTTACCCTTCAGTGAAGGTGTTAAGGTCTCACATTAAATATCCTTCTATCTTCCAGGAGATCCTTCAATAAAACTAGGGAAGACCAGACTTTATAATCTTGATATGTCTAAGATTTTAAATAAATACATACGCAGGAAACCCCTTCAGAAAATACGCCCTGTCAGTTCAGAGCAGCATAGAATTGCATTGGTGGAACAGGACATGCAGCAAAATTTGGCAAAAAATCTTTTAATAGTTATGAACTCAACTGATTTTGATAGATGACTGATTCAGCGTTCTGTGCTCTTCAGGATGATATGGTGATTCTTGCTAAACAGCTGTAACACATTGTTATACTGTTTAGTACTTGCTTCATTCCTTTAGTTTAATAACTAGCTTAATCAGGGGATTTAGCCATAAGTTAGCATAATTAAAGTGAAAGGGGAAGAATGTTGCAAGATATTTCAATTGTGTAATATGCCAGTCTTGGCTCATTTACTGGATATTAAAAAATGAACTAGTTCTCTTGAAAGGGGAGTTCCAGTTAGACAAAGCAAGATATTAACAGGTTTGATTCAAGTTTTCAGTTATAATCATTTTTATTTCATAAATACCCAATATATGTCCACTCATAGCTATTTCAGTTGTATTTCTTTATGATGTAACAGATATGTTAAGACATAGGCCTTGTCTACACTGGCCAGGACACCTATATTAATATCTTTCTAGCAAACTGCTTAAACACAGTTGGTAGGAAACTGCTAACAGGACTTCACAGTCTACCATATACAGAACCTAAAATGGGGAGTGGATGTAGGATGGGTGGTGAGTCCTTTTCTTTATGCTGCTCAGAATCTAAACTGATCTTTACAAAAAAGCTTGAAGTCACTCAGTAGGATGTACTGGGTTGAATTTTCTGGCTCATTTTTAACTTGGTGGCTTAAATACTCAGTCAGACTCCTAAGGATATTTTCCGCAAGATGGTACTTTTTGGATCAATGAATGTCATAGTATGGAAGTATATCATGCCAATTCCTTGTGATGATAAATGTTGGGATTTCATTTTGAAGCAGAAGAATTTGACTTTATAGTAGGCATATAAGGTATTTTCTGACAGTGAGTGTAAATATTTTGGATCTTAAATATTCATTCCCTTTCCCCTCCATACACTTCAAAATAATATTTGATTCAGCAGAGTTCTGAGTGGAAATCTTAAACATTAATATTATAATTTCTCGCTAATTCCCTCATTTTATCCACAGTGGGTTACCCTTTACCTGTACATTATTGTAAATTAAATTAATAGCAGGTTTTGTTTCATATGCGCTATATACTTTTTTCCATTTAAAAATTTCTATATGAGGAATGAAAAGGAGTACTTGTGGCACCTTAGAGACTAACCAATTTATCTGAGCATAAGCTTTCGTGAGCTACAGCTCACTTCATCTTCATCGGATGCATCCGATGAAGTGAGCTGTAGCTCACGAAAGCTTATGCTCAGATAAATTGGTTAGTCTCTAAGGTGCCACAAGTACTCCTTTTCTTTTTGCGAATACAGACTAACATGGCTGTTACTCTGAAACCTGTCTATATGATGAATGTAATTTCATCTTAAATCTTTCTCAACTATAGGCTAAAGCAAATCATTTGTGTAAAATATCTACAATAGTGATCCTGAAAACATCAGTTATGCATTTTAAGGTTTCATTTCATGTTAGTTTTATTCTTTATGGTGAAAAGTATAGAATTAACATGATTTTGTCCCTGAAAATCCAGTACTGTACCTTATGGTTACATTGTAGATGTGCCTATGATATTGTGGTATGAAAAAACAATCCTTTTTAAATACTGTACATATTTGAGTATATACAGCACTGAGTTTGCTTGAAACTGTAGAACTCTATAAAATTTAGTTTAAGACAGCTTTCATTCAATAATGAGTGGAGCTCAGTACAATTTAAAATTATTTGGACTGCTCTTAAAATGTGAAGTGTTCCCAGAATTTCAAATTACTGCGTACTTCATGTGTGCAGATTCCATTCCTTTCTCACCTGAAGCTCTTCAAAGGCTTTGAAGTAACCATGGTTCAGTACTTGGGTTGCATAGAACAGTTTCTAATTTGCAGAAGTACTTCAGAATTGTCTGAAGTGGCTCACTTTGGAAGTAAGTTTTCTGCCGTTTTTATAAAACTACTCCAGGCTCATGAGGAAAATATCAAAAATTCAAGGTTAAAAAGGCCTTGATAATTAAAGCAAAGATTTCAAATACACCTACACTATTAAATGAGAAATTAAGGCAACTTTATTGTTTTTACCAGGTTCAGTGTCAGGTAAGGAATGTGTGATTATTAAAAAGTATGTGCTGTAGCAAGTCTTTGACTTGAACGAGCATAATAACTAGAAGATAAGATGAATAGAAAATCTTAACATTGTCCTGAGAGGCTGTACAAACTCTAAGATACTGATTAAATGCTGAAGTCTCCCAAGCTATTGCTCTCTGAACCCTATTAGAATTTTTATCCATATGTGCTGGGAGTCAGTATGGATGTTTTCAGTATTCGTTACAACAACTTCACAAAGAAAAGGACTCACATCACTATCGTCAATGTATCCATCTAGTTTCTTGCCATTCTTGACCAGCTAGCCTAATTTGCAAGGAAGTGAGAGACAGACTATGCACATCAATCATTTGGGGGCAGAGGGAGATTGTAATTCTCCGATTTAATTTTGAAGGTCTATTTCCAGTCTTCCTGCTTGAAGTAAACAAGATGGCCAAACTTTTTTTAAAAAAGGCCACTGACTTGGGGTGCCTTGGCTTTTTAGGATGCCTGATTTGAGGGAGTGGTGTTGAGCACCCACAATTTCAGTTGAAGTCAATGGGAACTTCAGATGCTCAGTACTTATGAAAATTAAACCAAGTTGGGCAGTCAAAAACTTGAAGCAGCCAAGTCAGTGGCCATTTTTGAAAATTTGGTTGTAAATAAATGGAAGTGGCAGAATAGAAGGAATCTAAGTACAATTAAATATTCTATATTAGTTTTCTGGGCGTTTGACCCTTTTTCTTTCTATCACAATAAAATAAGGAATTGTTTGTCACATCAGTGGTTACAAGGATGAAGGCTTCTCAAAATTACTGAGTAGTGAATTGGTGGCTCCTTTCAAGAAGATAACCAGTAAGAAAAGTGGAAGGAGAGCAGGGAGTACACATCACTTAAGTGAACCGCTTGTTCAATGTGCAATACCAGCAAGGATCATTACGGTGTATATTGTTTAGTGTACTATAATTATATGTATACTGTAAAACCTACATTTATTTATTCCTGGAATTTTAGCAAGAACCTTGACATTTTTGCCATTAAATGACAACCATATTGCTGCAGGGGTGCTGGAACAATTTTTAAAGTCGGGGTTCTGAGAGCCATTGAACCAAACTGTGAACCATGTGTATGATGGAAACCACTTCAAGCCAGGGAGTGTGGCACGCACCCCTAGTTCCAGCACCCATGTATTCCTGAAGAGAAGACTTGTGTGGATATAGCAGAGACTACCTTACTAAAGTGCCTCTAATAAAATTGTTTTACTAAATACAATAGCAAGCTAAGGAGGGAAAATTGCAGAGCTTATGTTTTGAACCAGTTGCAGGTTTGAATGTTAACAGTGTGCTGTAGTCTTGATTCTCCTTTCACTTTACAGCAGTTTTACATTCATATAATATCACTGATTTCAATGGAGTTAGTCCTGATTTTTACTATGTAAATGAAAGGAGAATTGGGGCCCTTCAGTTCTATCATTTTAATGTAGCTGCTCCGTCCTTTTATCAGTCAAAGGCAGAGCCACACATCTAGGGAGAGCAGGATACTGAGGGCTGGGGTGTGAATCAGAGTACAACTCTGCCCTTTGATAGCAGAACCATCTGTAGGATCCAACAGTCCAGCACAGAATCATATGTTCCCACAAGCCTGCATACTGTCGATTGACGTCTTAACTACAGTACTAGCTTAGCTGGCAATTGACATATAAAATGGCATTGACAGTGCCATCCTCCGTAAAGTTCACCAATGTCCTTCTAATTAGCTGCTGTTCATAGATACCTTTTGTGTAACTCCAGGTCATCACAGCTCTGTATGAGTGATGAATTGTGGGAGGGATATAGCACAGAGACTGTGTTCTATTGTAAGATAACCATTCAGTTCGACCAGTAAAGCCTTAGACAGGCAACAGAGGACATTATATTTCCTTGTTTAAATGTCTGTCTTCTTAAAATAAAACTACATACAAATGACATTTCTTTTAGGGAATTGTATAATTGAGGACTTCAATCTTACAAGCTTCATGAACTAACTTTTTTGTTCTTCTTGTTTTAGTGACACAGGAACAAAACCTCCAGAAAGTGGCATATTTGGGTTTATGATTAATATTTCAGCATTTTTAGGTATGTATGGGGTATTTGGTCTGAGCATATTAAGGGCCAAATTCTGTCTGAATATCAGAGAACCTGGATCTAGAAGTAGGATGAGTGCTGGTTGCCCCTATTCTAGTCCCCACAAAATACTGCAGAGAGCCTACTCCAGAACACTATAGAGGGAACTGCAGAGTGCCACTTTGGGGTCAGTGAGTGTATGGTATGGATCAATTCTCTGGTCTACTAAGACTACTTAATCAGTGCAAAGTGGCCTTAAAGCAGCTAGAAATGCCCAGTGGAAGAAAACTGTCAGCTGATATAAATCTGGTTGCATCAATTGCTCCCCACCACAACCCATAGTATAAGGGAAAGGAGGGGCCAGGGTGGGTGTGGAACCAGGAGAGGTGTGGTAGAACAGTGGTGCGGGCTCAGCTATGCCTGGTCTTCCACTGGCATAAGGTTCCTTAACAGGTTGGATAAAAATCAGTGATTTTGATTTTTTTTTAAATATCTGATTTTTAAAAATTTAAATTAAATATAGGTTTAGTTAAAAAAATAAATCTATTCAAAATAACATTTGAAATTGACAACCTATGTTGAGGCCTAAACTTACTATAATCTATTAAAATAATTTAAATTAAATACAAAAAGGAAATTAAGCTGCATATTTGCTGTTTCAAAGAAAGTGAAATAACTGAAATGGTTGAAGTCACTGGCTAAGCACCTGGAACCAGAATTTGTTGACACGCTATACCAGCTTTTGATAGCAGTGGCCTCTTCTGCAGGTGCAGAGAAAATATTTTCATCATTTCAGTGTATTCAACTAGTTCAGTTCAATGACTAGTTCATTCAAAAGGGAGTTGAAAAAGCAGGAGAGCTTTTTATCCTCTTCCAATTTATGAATAAAAACAGGTGTGAGAGAATGAGCTCTACTAGTTCTAAAATCTTGAAGGACATGGTGAATAGAAACATTCAATTCACGAACTGCAGGCAATACTTCCTTTAATAAATAAGTTAGTTTTAAATGTAAAACATGTTTTGATAAACATTTTGATCAACTTTTTAAATGTATCCAACACATTTAAAAAATGCCGGTTTTGTGTACTTTTAATTGAATTTGAATATCCATTCAAATAGATTGACACAAATCACAAGTAAAAATTAGTTATCATCTAGTAAATAAGAAATGCACCATTAACTATTTTCTAACATAATAAAAATGTAAAAAATAAGAATCTGAATAAATGTAAGTTTAAGCTATGTAATTACTTAAATGTGTATAGATATAATGTATCCTCCTGGTGCGCAAAAAGAAGAACCAATTTAGTATAAAGGCTATATTTAGTTGTAAATTGACATGTTTCAGTGGTTACCACCAATTTGAATCAATCTGTCTTATGAAATTAACTAAAAAGTACACATGCAAAACACATTGGATTATTTGAATCCAGGTTTCCTGCTTGCTAATTAAAATCATGATCAAAATCAGTGATATAAATTGCTTTGATTTAAATCAATCCACCCTGTCCGACCCGTCAGGAATCTTGCAGCGGGGCCAGGCGGTCCTGAATCAAGGAACTGCAACTGACTGCGCACCCTCCTCTCATCTGATGGAGTGGAGAATCTAGGCCTGTATATTTACGCATATATGTTCCCCAACCCCAAAATGGTGTCTATACACAACCTCCTTCTCCAATTATATCACCTCTAAAGGCCTATCTGCATAGGCAAGTTTACTGTGTTGGGGAAATTGTGTATAACACCGTATGATTTGTTCTTCCCTATGTAGACAAGTCCTGAGTTATGAACTGTGTTGTTATACTGTTCTTTACAGAGCCCGATTTACAACATATTGACCCCCTCCTGTTATAATGCAATTCTCTGATGCAGTCAATTTTCATATGTAAATAGGTCTCTGATAGGAATTAATTGAGTATTAGGGCCTATAGATTGAGTATGAGCCTAAAGACAGTGATATTTTGGCAAAAAAATATCTGTATACACTAGTTTGGAGGGCTCTTATGGCAAGGGCTAGTCAGAATTGGGCCCCAAGAGTTAAGAACAATTTCTGATGACATAGTTGGGTGCACTTTTTTTCCTGTTACATCCAACAAAGAAACTATATGCTGGTCATTAACAGATGTGGTTCCCGAATATAGATATCTATCAGGGCAGACTAAAGTCTAATAAACTGTCCATCTTCCAACTTAGTGCTCATCTCCCTGTCATAACCTTTCTTAAGAACATAAGAATGGCCATAGTGGTCAGACCTAAGGTCCATCCAGCCCAGTATCCTGTCTATCGACAGTGGCCAATGCCAGGTGCCCCAGAGGGAGTGAACTTAACAGGTAATGATCTAGTGATCTCTCTCCTGCCATCCATCTCCACCCTCTGACAAACAGAAGGTAGGGACACTATTCCTTACCCATCCTGGCTAATAGCCGTTAATGGACTTAACCTCTATGAATTTATCCAGTTCTCTTTTAAACCCTGTTATAGTCCTAGCCTTCACAACCTCCTCAGGCAAGGAGTTCCACAGGTTGCCTGTGCGCTGAGTGAAGAAGAACTTCCTTTTATTTGTTTTAAACCTGCTACCCATTAATTTCATTCAGTGGCCCCTAGTTCTTATATTATGGGAACAAGTAAATAACTTCTCCTTATTCACTTTCTCCACACCACTCATGATTTTATATACCTCTATCATATCCCCTCTTAGTCTCCTCTTTTCCAAGCTGAAAAGTCCTAGCCTCTTTAATCTCTTCTCATATGGGACCCGTTCCAAACCCCTAATCATTTTAGTTGCCCTTTTCTGAATCTTTTCTAATGCCAGTATATCTTTTTTGAGGTGAGGGGACCACATCTGTATGCAGCATTCAAGATGTGGGCATACCATGGCTTTATATAAGGGCAATAAGATATTCTCCATCTTATTCTCTATCCCTTTTTTAATGATTTCTAACATCCCATTTGCTTTTTTGACCGCCGCTGCTCACTGCGTGGACATCTTCAGATAACTATCCATGATGACTCCAAGATCTTTCTCCTGATTAGTTGTAGCTAAATTAGCCCCCATCATATTGTATGTATGGTTGGGGTTATTTTTTCCAATGTGCATTACTTTACATTTATCCACATTACATTTCATTTGCCATTTTGTTGCCCAATCACGTAGTTTTGTGAGATCTTTTTGAAGTTCTTCGCAGTCTGCTTTGCTCTTAACGATCTTGAGCAGTTTAGTATTGTCTGCAAACTTTGCTACCTCACTGTTTACCCCTTTCTCCAGATCATTTATGAATAGGTTGAATAGGATTGGTCCTAAGACTGACCCTTGGGAACACCACTAGTTACCCCTCTCGATTCTGAAAATTTATCAGTTATTTCTACCCTTTGTTCCCTGTCTTTTAACCAGTTCTCAATCCATGAAAGGCTCTTCCCTCTTATCCCATGACAACTTAATTTACATAAGAGCCTTTGGTGAGGGACCTTGTCAAAGGCTTTCTGGAAATCTAAGTACACTATGTCCACTGGATCCCCCTTGTCTACATGTTTGTTGACCCCCTCAAAGAACTCTAATAGATTAGTAAGACATGATCTCCCTTTACAGAAACCATGTTGACTTTTGCGCAACAATTTATGTTCTTCTATGTGTCTGACAATTTTATTCTTTACTATTGTTTCAACTAATTTGCCCGGTACTGACGTTAGACTTACCGGTCTGTAATTGCCGGGATCACCTCTAGAGAGAGCCTTTTTTAAATATTAGCGTTACATTACCTATCTTCCAGTCATTGGGTACAGAAGCTGATTTAAAGGACAGGTTACAAACCATAGTTAATAGTTCCGCAATTTCACATTTGAGTTCTTTCAGAACTCTTGGGTGAATGCCATCTGGTTCCGATGACTTGTTACTGTTAAGTTTTTCAATTAATTCCAAAACCTCCTCTAGTGACACTTCAATCTGTGACAATTCCTCAGATTTGTCACCTACAAAAGACGGCTCAGGTTTGGGAATCTCCCTATCATCCTCAGCCATGAAGACTGAAGCAAAGAATTCATTTAGTTTCTCTGCGATGACTTTATCGTCTTTAAGTGCTTCTTTTGTATCTCGATCGTCCAGGGGCCCCACTGGTTGTTTAGCAGGCTTCCTGCTTCTGATGTACTTAAAAAACATTTTATTATTACCTTTTGAGTTTTTGGCTAGCTGTTCTTCAAACTCCTTTTTGGCTTTTCTTATTACATTTAATTTGGCAGTGTTTATGCTCCTTTCTATTTACCTCACTAGGATTTGACTTCCACTTTTTAAAAGATGCCTTTTTATCTCTCATTGCTTCTTTTACATGGTTGTTAAGCCACGGTGGCTCTTTTTTAGTTCTTTTACTGTGTTTTTTAATTTGGGGTATACATTTAAGTTTAGGCTCTATTATGGTGTCTTTGAAAAGTGTCCATGCAGCTTGCAGGGATTTCACTCTAGTCACTGTACCTTTTAATTTCTGTTTAACTAACCTCCTCATTTTTGCATTGTTCGCCTTTCTGAAATTAAATGCCACAGTGTTGGGCAGTTGAGGTGTTCTTCCCACCACAGGAATGTTAAATGTTATTATATTATGGTCACTATTTCGAAGCGGTCCTGTTATAGTTACCTCTTGGACCAGATCCTGCGCTGCACTCAGGACTAGATCGAGAGTTGTGAGTTCTCTCTCCCCTTGTGGGTTCCTGTACCAGCTGCTCTAAGAAGCAGTCATTTAAAGCATTGAGAAATTTTGTCTCTGTATTTCGTCCTGAGGTGACATGTACCCAGTCAATATGGGGATAATTGAAATTCCCCACTATTATTGAGTTTTTCATTTTGATAACCTCTCTAATCTCCCTTTAGCATTTATCGTCACTATCACTGTCCTGGTCAGGTGATCGATAATAGATCCCTACTGTTATATTCTTATTAGAGCATGGAATTACTATCCATAGAGATTCTATGGAACATGTGGATTCATTTAAGATTTTTATTTCATTTGATTCTACATTTTCTTTCACATATAGTGCCACCCCCCCTCCCCCACTTTACGACCTGTTCTGTCCTTCTGATATATTTTGTACCCCGGAATGATTGTGTCCCGTTGATTGTCCTCACTCCACCAGGTTTCTGTGATGCCTATTATATCCTCCTTTAACATGAGGCACTCTAGTTCACCCATCTTATTATTTAGACTTCTAACGTTTGTGTACAAGCACTTTAAAAACGTGTCACTGTTTATTTGTCTGCCCTTTTCTGATGTGTCAGATTCTTTATGTGAATGTTCCTCGTCTGATGTGGCCCATACTTTATCCTCTTCCATCCCCTCCTCCTGACTAAAATCTTGATGCTGGCTGCATGGTTGTCAACATTCTCTGCTCTCTAAAATCCAAATTGTAATGGGACTGAAATGACCCTGTTTCCTAAATTGTCCCAAAGTAATTTATGGGAGCAACTGGGGAAGATAGTATTGAGGAGACCCTTTCAGAATAGCATCTGAAAATAATACATGTAGAACTTACTACTTTTTTAGTCCCCATTCCCACTCCCATCACAGTAGAATTAGAGAAGATGTAATTCAGTGCATAGTGGTTTTAAGTGAATTTTGTAAATGTATATGTAATTTCACCAAAGAAAATGAAAAAGGATAACATAATTGCATGGTAAATGAAAATAAATCTTTTGGGGTGTTTTTTTTCTTTCTGTTTTTAGGTGCAGCTACAATGTACATCAGATATTTAATAATAGAGAAGCAAAACGAATCATCACATTTTATGAATCCTTCATGTAACTTAATTACATTGTGTATTGGATTGCTGGGCTGTATTGGAATGGGCATTGTTGCAAATTTTCAGGTATGGTCCAATTTTAATCACAAATCTAATTTTAAAAGTTTTAACCATAAAAAATTATAGATTTAAATGGTTAATGCTGTATTTATGGATCAGTAAATTAACAACATGAAAAACAATGTTTTACTTCCATCTGTTCCACTAGTCTTCCAAAGGAAATATTTGGCTCCTAACTCTCTTAAGGCCATGTCTACACTAGAAACTTTTGCCTGTGTAGCAGTATCGGTTAAGTATACTGCTACACAGGCAGTTTACCTGTTTAGCTTATTCTACTATTTAGCTGTTTAGCTGTTTACCTATAAGTTACCTGTTTAGCTTATTCTACTATTCTAATATCAGGACTGCTTTGCTGATATAAGTTACACCAGGCAGGTTTGCTGGTCTAGATATACTGGCAAAACCTTCTTGAGTACAGGATAGGCCTTATTCACAGGTAAAGACAGGGTGTAAATAGCACCAGTCTGCAAGTTATCACTCTAGTGAAACAAGTGATCTGTTAAGCCTTTCAGGTTTAGAGTGGAGGGAAAAACAAATTAGGTCTTCTCTACCCTAGCTTTATTGGCAAACCCTCCTATTGTAGATTCAGCATATACCAACAAAAGCTGGGACTGCTTATATGCTTAAAGTTAAGCACAAGTGATAGTACCTTCCTTTTTTGAATGAGGATGGACTTAAGCATGTGTTTAAATGCTTTGCTGAGTCAGGACGCATAGGAACACAGAAGACCATGCAGTTTAGAAGGATATGTGAAGGTAGATGTGACCTAGAGCACAGAAATTTTGCAACTGTAAGAAGTAGTGGGTTGTGAGCTAGGCTGAAATTTGTGTGTGTTTGTGTGTACGTGCAACTTGCATCTTCCTGCTGCCTGAGAAAGTAAGTCTTATTCTAAGAACACTTGAGTGGAAATATTTTGTTTTTATGTCCAAAGCCATTATAGTTTATACTGTAAAAATTGTAAGCAAATGACTAAGACAATTTACTAATCCTATGTCTTTGTTCACTTCTCTTTCTTTTAAAAAGAAAACAGCACACTTCCTGAGCTTAAAGATACTTGACCACATTGGGTAATTAGTGTTCTCATAGAGCAACAGAACACACACCATCTATTTAGAGACCAAGTAAAAGTATATTTTGTTCAGCTAGTCAGCTTTTTACTCATCAACTGATGTCATGCAGGATGCAGCAGACTCCAATTTGGGCTACAAACTCAGGTTTTATTATGCTCTCCAGGCTGGTAGACAGTGGGGACGTTGCAGAGGTGAGGGCAAAGTCTGTACCTATTTTTGGAGTGCTGACTAGCAGGGAGGGAGACTGGCTGTTCTACTAAGAGAACTTAGAATCATAGAATATCAGGGTTGGAAGGGACCTCAGGAGGTCATCTAGTCCAACCCCCTGCTCAAAGCAGGACCAATCCCCAACTAAATCATCCCAGCCAGGGCTTTGTCAAGCCTGACCTTAAAATCCTCTAAGGAAGGAGATTCCACCACCTCCCTAGGTAACCCATTCCAGGGCTTCACCACCCTCCTAGTGAAAAAGTTTTTCCTACTATCCAACCTAAACCGCCCCGCCCCCCACTGCAACTTGAGACCATTACTCCTCATTCTGTCATCTGGTACCACTGAGAACAGTCTAGATCCATCCTCTTTGGAACCCCCTTTCAGGTAGTTGAAAGCAGCTATCAAATCCCCCCTCATTCTTCTCTTCTGCAGACTAAATAATCCCACTTCCCTCAGCCTCTCCTCATAAGTCATGTGTTCCAGCCCCCTAATAATTTTTGTTGCCCTTCACTGGACTCTTTCCAATTTTTCCACATCCTTCTTGTAGTGTGGGGCCCAAAACTGGACACAGTACTCTAGATGAGGCCTCACCAATGCCGAATAGAGGGGAATGATCATGTCCCTCGATCTGCTGAAAATGCTCCTACTTATACAGCCCAAAATGCCATTAGCCTTCTTGGCAACAAGGGCACACTGTTGACTCATATCCAGCTTCTTGTCCACTGTAACCCCTAGGTCCTTTCCTGCAGAACTGCTGCCTAGCCACTTGGTCCCTAGTCTGTAGCAGTGCATGGGATTCTTCCGTCCTAAGTGCAGGACTCTGCACTTGTCCTTGTTGGACCTCATCAGATCTCTTTTGACCCAATCCTCTAATTTGTCTAGGTCCCTCTGTATCCTATCCCTACCTTCCACCATATCTACCACTCCTCCCAGTTTAGTGTCATCTGCAAACTTGCTGAGGGTGCAATCCATGCTATCCTCCAGATCGGTAATGAAGATATTGAACAAAACCAGCCCCAGGACTGACCCTTGGGGCACTCTGCTTGATACTGGCTGCCAGCTAGACATGGAGCCATTGATCACAACCCGTTGAGCCTGATGATCTAGCCAGCTTTCTATCCACCTTATAGGCCATTCATCCAGCCCATACTTCTTTAACTACTGGCAAGAATACTGTGGGAGACCGTATCAAAAGCTTTGCTAAAGTCAAGGAATAACACATCCACTGCTTTCCCCTCATCCACAGAGCCAGTTATCTCATCATAGAAGGCAATTAGTTTAGTCAGGCATGACTTGCCCTTGGTGAATCCATGCTGACTGTTCCTGATCACTTTCCTCTCCTCTAAGTGCTTCAGAATTGATTCCCTGAGGACCTGCTCCATGATTTTTCCAGGGACTGAGGTGAAGCTCACTGGCCTATAGTTCCCAAGATCCTCCTTCTTCCCTTTTTTAAAGATGGGCACTACATTTTTAAAGATGGGCACTTTTCCCAGTCATCCGTGACCTCCCCCGATCGCCATGAGTTTTCAAAGATAATGGCCAATGGCTCTGCTATCACATCAACCAACTCCTTTAGCACCCTCGGATGCAGTGCATCCAGCCCCATGGACTTGTGCTTGTCCAGCTTTTCTAAATAGCCCTGAACCACTTCTTTCTCCACAGAGGTCTGGTCACCTCCTCCCCATGCTGTGCTACCCAGCGCAGTAGTCTGGGAGCTGACCTTCTTAGTGAAGACAGAGACGACAAAAAGCATTGAGTACATTAGCTTTTTCCACATCTTCTATCACTAGGTTGCCTCCCTCATTCAGTAAGGGGCCCACGCTTTCCTTGACCACCTTCTTGTTACTAACATACCTGAAGAAACCCTTCTTGTTACTCTTAACATCCCTTGCTAGCTGCAACTCCAAGTGTGATTTTCGCTCCTGCATGCCTGAGCAATATTTTGGGCCCAATGGACACTTTGAGGTTCTAATATCCCTTACCTCCTTATATGCGTCCCAGGCTTGCTTTCTGTATTGTCCTGCTTCACCTCTCTCAATACCATTACTCCTCAAACATTTTAACTACAAATATTTTTGAGGTACCTTGAACCAGAAATAGTCCCTCCCTTTGCTACTGCCCACTTGCTGGTAGCACACTTCATGCTCCTAAGATGCCAGGTCTGCTCCTGGTGGTCCCCTCCTTCTCTTTCTCTCAGTACATGCTTTGGAGACAGAGCAGAGAGCAAGAACCACCAGACCAGACAAAAGAAGTGTTACGGGAGCAGAATAGGCAATATCAGTACAACATCAAGAGCTACCAGTACTGCAATGAAGAGAAAAAAGTAAGATAGTAAGCAGAATGACATGAATGTGCGGTTGGAAATCTTGCAAAACAGAAGGTCTAGAAATATTTTATTTAAAAAAATACAATAATAAACTTCTCCTAGCCCTGACCAGAGATCAGAAAGAAAAATTTTGATCTCTGCCCATTATCTCCTTTTTTATTTTAACTTTCTCTCTCCAACTCTTTTTTGTTCTTTCTTTAAAAGTTTCTTAATAAGGTTTTGGGATCTTGTCAGAAAGCATAAGATGAGTTCTCACTGATTCTGACATTCCTTATTTTACTATTTGGACTGCAATACAAACCAACTAAAGTCAGAGCCCCATCGTGCTTCATGCTGTACAAACACATAATAAGGTACAGGTCCCTGCCTCAAACAGCTTACAGTCTGAAGAGACAGGCAAAGGAAGTATCATCCCCATTTTGCAGACAAGAGAAAAGAGATATTAAGTGGTTTTATCAAAGGTCTCCCAGGAAATCTGTTGGAGTGCTGGGAATTGAACCCTGATCTTCTGGGACCCACGCCACTATCTTAATCACAAGACTGTGTTACCTCTCTGAGAGTTACTTCTTAACTAGATGAAAATGAGATAAATGAGCAAAGTCTCATTATTACCTCACTCTCATTCTCTGTGCTGGATGAGGAAAGGAATACACAGAATTGCATGGGAACTCTTCTGAAAGTAACTGATGTAAAAAACATCTAAATTCCACCATTTTTCCCAATTCCTTTCTAGCTTGAGAGAAGCATTCTACACCACAGTATAAACTCCTGCTAGAGTTGCAAAAGGCCATCCAAACCAAGTGTTTTGCAATTATTGCAAAGTTCCTGTGTTAGTGCTTCTGCAAACCTAGTAGAAAATCAGTTGATTATGTCCCTTGAGGGGAAAAAACTGTGGGATGTTATGAAGTATTTCTTTAATCTTCCCTGGGATGTCATGTAGCCTGCTGTACTTTATCAATAATTTACCAAAAGCCAGAGCCAAACAGTATGTTTAAATAATTTACAGCATTTTGCAAAGTTTGTTAACAGCTTTGATTTCACCTCTGAAATCCGGATATTTGAACTTTCATTTATTATTATGACTATCCTCGTATAGTAAAGTTCATTCTTAGTAGAATTAATCTGTTTCAAGCCATTTACTGTGTATAGAATACACTAATAATTCATTGTTTGCCAGTTTCCTCCTGTGACTTAATGTGATCACATATACTGTAGGTTTTTATATACTGAGAGTAGAAGATTTCTCATTTGGAGTGGAGGAAACCATTTTAATGAGGCACCAAGAGAGAAACATGTTTTTTGTTGGAATGGAGAGGCTATTTTCCCATCTTTTTGTTCTGCCATGTTTGTTATGTGACTTTCTGATAACAAACTCAGTCATATATTGTTAGGCCACAATATAGGCACATTTTGTTTTGTACACAGTATTGTGCGTGTATAGTAACCTAACAATGTACAATTGTGTATAGGGAAGGAACAGAGAAGAACAGTAATAGGCAACCAGAGAGAGCTGAGAAGAGAGATAAGGCCTGTGAGTTAGCAAATCCATGGATGGTTTCAAAAACTGAGGAATACAGTTTTGCAAGTATTAAACGTTGGATGTTTCAGGCTAAAATGTCTCCAGTGCAGTGTCCAGCTCTGTTAGTATTACCTTCAGGCAATATTTTGTAACAAAAGGTTTACACGCTATAGAAATTAAATCATATAAATCACGCTTTGGATCTTAAAAATAATCCCTGTTATTGATTTGTTCTATCAGTAGCAAACAAAAAACAATTTTGGCATAAAACTCAGAGAGGGAGCCCAGTCACATCATTAATTTTGATTCTCATTTGATCTTGCCTGTTTTACATTCTCATCTCTTAATGAGGGCTGTCAAACGATTAAAAAAATTAGTCACGATTAATTGCAGTTTCACTTGCACTGTTAAACAATAATGGAATACCAATTTAAATGTATTATAAATATTTTTGGATGTTTCCTACATTTTCAAATATACTGATTTCAGTTACAACACAGAATACGAAGTGCACAGTGCTCACTTTATATTATTTTTTATTGCAAATATTTGCACTGTGAAAAAGATAAACAAAGAAATAGTATTTTTTCAATTCACCTGATACAAGTACTGTAGTGCAATCTCTTTATTGTGAAAGTGCAACTTACAAAACATAGGATTTTTTTTTTAACATAACTGCACTCAAAAACAAAACAATGTAAAACTTTAGAGCCTATTAGTCAAAGCATGAAGGAGCATATGAACATTTAGCATATCTGGCATGTAACTATCTGGCAATGTTGGCTGTAACAGTATCATGCAAGTGCCTGTTCTCACTTTCAGGCGACTCTGTAAATCAGAAACAGGCAGCATTATCTCCTGTAAATTAAACAAACTTGTTTGTCTTAGTGATTGGCTGAACAAGAAGTAGGACTGAGTGGACTTACATGAGGTAAATTGAAAAATACTATTTATTTTATCTTTTTTACAGTGCAAATTTTTGTAATAAAAAATAATACAAAGTGAGCACTGTAAACTTTGTATTCTGAGTTGTAACTGAAATCAATATATTTGAAAATGTAGAAAAACATCCAAAAATATTTATAATAAACTTAAATTGGTATTCTATTATTGTTTAACACTGTAATTAAAACTTCAATTAATCACGACTATTTTTTAGATCTAGTTAATTTGTTTTGTGTTAATAGCATGCATTAACTGCAATTAATCGACAGTCCTACTCTTAATTTATCTTATCTCTTTTGTTTATTTATGTTGTATTTTGGGTACAGCCTGCATGAAAGACATGACAAAATAAGGACCCAATCCTTCAAATTTCTGAGTACCCTGAACTGTCATAGATGGTGATGGGAACTGGGGGTCTTCAATACCTTGGGTCCTACAGTTGTATGGTATAGTAAATGAACTGAACAGTTATTTTTATTATTAATAATAGTACTTGGCTCTTACATAGCACTTATCTGTAGATCTCATAAAGTTTTATGAAAATATGTATCATCCCCATTTTACTAGCGGGGAAACCGAGGCACAGAACGGTTATGTGATTTCCTTAAAGTCAGAAAATCAGCCGAAAAGCTGGAATTAGAACCCAGCTCTCTTAACTACCCAGTGCAGTTCCCTAACCAGTAGATCATACTGTACCATTAACTCACTTAGAAAGTTCATGTATGGTGGTGGTTTGTTCTTCTCTAAACCCTCATTTTTCCCTAGTTAGAGAAATAAGTCAACATGTAAAATGCTATAGTAAGGCTGAATGAGACTGGCGGGAGGCGGGGACTTCATTCTTTCTCTCTCCAAAACAAGTTGCTACATGTTTTGTGAAAACACTTCAATTTCACACATGCTGTGAATTTTATAATTTGCTTTTATCTATACAAATCTTGTGAGCTCGGTTGTAAATTTTTAATCAGTAAAATTAGTTGTAAGGAAAGTTTTTTGGTCATTTTGGTACTGGGGAAGGCAGGGTGGAAAGTATAATTTTAATGGTTTCAGAGTAGCAGCCGTGTTAGTCTGTATCCGCAAAAAGAAAAGGAGTACTTGTGGCACCTTAGAGACTAACAAATTTTTTTGAGCATAAGCTTTCGTGAGCTACAGCTCACTTCATTGGATTCATGCAGTGGAAAATACAGTGGGGAGATTTTATATACACAGAGAACATGAAACAATGGGTGTTACCATACACACTGTAATGAGAGTGATCTGGTAAGGTGAGCTATTACCAGCAGGAGAGAAAAAAACCCTTTGTAGTGATAATCAAGGTGGGCCATTTCCAGCAGTTGACAAGAACGTGTGAGGAACAGTGTCGGGGGGGGGGGGGGAAATAAACATGGGGAAATAGTTATACTTTGTGTAATGACACATCCACTCCCAGTCTTTTTTCAAGCCTAATGTAATGGTGTCCAGTTTGCAAATTAATTCCAATTCAGCAGTTTCTCGTTGCAGTCTGTTTCTGAAGTTTTTTTGTTGAAGAATTGCCACTTTTAGGTCTGTAATCGAGTGACCAGAGAGATTGACGTGTTCTCCGACTGGTTTTTGAATGTTATAATTCTTGACGTCTGATTTGTGTCCATTTATTCTTTTATGTAGAGACTGTCTGGTTTGGCCAATGTACATGGCAGAGGGGCATTCTGGCACATGTTGGCGTATATCGCATTGGTAGATGTGCAGGTGAACGAGCCTCTGATAGTGTGGCTGATGTGATTAGGCCCTATGATGGTGTCCCCTGAATAGATATGTGGACACAGTTGGCAACAGGCTTTGATGCAAGGATAGGTTCCTGGGTTAGTGTTTTTGTTGTGTGGTTGCTGGTGAGTATTTGCTTCAGGCTGGGGGGCTGTCTGTAGGCAAGGACTGGCCTGTCTCCCAAGATCTGTGAGAGTGATGGGTCGTCCTTCAGGATAGGTTGTAGATCCTTGATGATGCGTTGGAGAGGTTTTAGTTGGGGGCTGAAGGTGATGGCTGGTGGCGTTCTGTTATTTTCTTTGTTGGGCCTGTCCTGTAGTAGGTAACTTCTCGGTACTCTTCTGGCTCTGTCAATCTGTTTCTTCTCTTCAGCGGATGGGTACTGTAGTTGTAAGAATGCTTGATAGAGATCTTGTAGGTGTTTGTCTCTGTCTGAGGGGTTGGAGCAAATGCGGTTGTATTGTAGAGCTTGGCTGTAGACAATGGATCATATGGTGTGGTCTGGATGAAAGCTGGAGGCATGTAGGTAAGTATAGCAGTCAGTAGGTTTCCGGTATAGGGTGGTGTTTATGTGACCATCGCTTATTAGCACTGTAGTGTCCAGGAACTGGATCTCTTGTGTGCTTAAATAAATACATTTGTTAGTCTCTAAGGTGCCACAAGAACTCCTTTTCTTTTTATAATTTTAATGGTATTGCTCCTGAATGCTCAGCAAAACAGCCAGAAAGTGTGGGCGGAAGATAACTAGCAATGTCTCCTAAAAGCAAAAGAACTTCTGTGAAGGTGAACAGAGGTGAATCAGGTGTTTTGTTCTCTATTTTTAATCATACATTATTTTAAAATACAGAAGTGAAATACAATTGGTGGGATGGTGTTAAGAAGCGACTGACTATTAAAGGAGAAACTCCTCAGAACATGATGAGTTAGGCAAATTTTCTGAGCCCTTTTTTAGCATGTATGGAGGTGAGGGTGAAAGGCAGAGACGGTCCAAGAAATAAGTTAGAAAAGAAGAGAACAGTGGTGCTGGTAGCAACACCTGTAGTTAAGCTTGCTTAACACTTTCAATTTTAAGACCCTGTTTTCATATATAGAAAGCATGGTGGGGAAAAGGAAAATTTAGATACCACAGTACTGAACATAGTATAAAAATCTAAACAGAATAAAACACAATGGGTGGGGGGCGGGGCGGGCAGAAGGAGTGAAGCAAAAGGGGGGGAAGCAGATGTTGAAGACAACAACAAAGTAAAATTACACCATCATAGGAAAGGAAAAGGAGAGAAAGGTGGCTTCATGCCGGGAAGGGAAAGAAGATATAACAAAAGCAAGGAAGACGTGTTCTATTAATGCTGCCTTGCACTGCTCTGGTGGCAGAAACCAGCTTAAAAGCTGGTTTAACTAGCTATGAGAAGATTTCTCTGGCACAGAGGTTATTTAGATCTGGCATAGTTTAACATATGCGGTTTATACATTTAGACAATCCAGGAAGTTCTTTTGACTGGCCATATACTTTATTTTACTGTAGGTTTCACTTCCAGATATATTTCAGAGTGAAAGAATCTTCAATAACCTGGATATCACAACATAAATAAAGATGGCTGATGACATGGAAAGGGGAAGGAGCTCAGGGGGTGATAGAGGGATATGGAGATTTACACTTCAAAGTCACTGGTTTGGACTGCTGCACACCACCCTCCCCCCAGCTTTTATATTGCACACTGTCTGACTGACCATCTGAGAGTGGGGTATTTGAAGTGACCTGCCAGTTCTAGTCTCTGACCAGCAGTGAGGAAAAACACCACCAAAACATTTCATTGACAGTTGCAGCAGAAAAACTAAGGACTGGCTAGGTATAGAGAATATGAACTTATCACTCCTCAAACCAGTCCCTCAAATATAAAATGAAGACATGTTGGCAGATAGTATAGGCAATCTTGCATCATCTGTGTGGTACCTCTTTTGTGGGAAAAGCACTCAGTTTGCCAGTGCCTTCAAGCTGGCATCTTTCACAATCACTGAATTGTTCAGGTGGTATTTGGGATTTAGCTGGAACTGGTGGAGATGGCAGTGTTGTCTGAGTTCTTTTCTCTGGCCTGGTTCAGGTTAGATATCTCTCAGGATGATGAAGGCCCAATGTCCCAGGAAGTGGTGGGGCAGCAGCCAAGATGGTGAAGCTCACCTCAGTACCCAAATTTCCCTCCCCAAAATCTCTTTAAGGACCCAAAAAGGGAGTGATGGATGGAATAGCTAGTCTCCTCATTTTTTCTCCACCAATTAGGCCTAATTTCCAACACATCAGTTTTTGTTAATTGATTTCTGGTCCTCTATTCCTCTTGTTTACTATTTAACATTTTAACATGGTCCTTGAGTTATATCAGTCAATCTTTTTGTTCATACAAATTCAGTCTGTCTCGCTTTTTCTCCTTTTCCCTTCAACAACTGTTGTTTATAGGTTATTGACACATTCCTTAACCTTTCCCTCACCTCCCACAGCAGAGCTCGCAATTAGGACAGATCTGTAGGCCCAATTTTTACAGCCAGTTTCTAGGCACTACTGTAATATGAATAATAACAGATAATCCCTCTGCTGATTCTTTTTCCAGGAGTTATCTGTTCCCAGCGTCCATGATGGAGGAGCTCTTGTGGCTTTTGGCTCTGGTGTTGTTTACATTACACTTCAGTCTGTCATCTCTTTCAAGTCATGTCCACAATGGAACAGTCACTGTACATGTTATATAAGGATAGCCATCTCTATCGTGTCATGCATAGCTGTCATTCCCAGTATCCTTTTTGTGTATCACATTGTATCTTTATATGCAAATGTTCTTCCTCTGACATTAAACCACTTCTAAAGTAAGATAAATGCCAGGCTACTGCTTATATTGCAGATGGAGCACCATGTTTAGCAAGTTGGCATTGTAAGAAGCATGAATGGCAGTTACCGGATATTTCTAGAAGCTACACCTCAGTTGTCAGTAGCGTACTTAAGTCTTATGCCCTTGTTTCCTACTTTTTTTTTTTTTTTTTGGTTGGGGGGTAGGGAAGAAAGCAAAGGGGATTCTATTCTAAGAGACAGCTAGTGAATGTAAATACAACACACAGTGCAGCACTCATGTACAAGAGTTAACCCTATAATAACCAGCCACCAACACACTACATACAGGCCAAACTACCCTGTAAGAAACAAAGAGGGCAGGTGGGAGCCTACCTATATTTGGCCCTCTGACTGAAGAGGCAAGCAGCCATCCTTCTAGCCTGTACTGTCTCCTCCTGGATAAACTATCTAGCCATCTTTGGAGTGTTAGGTAGAGGAACTAAATACTGAAATGCATAAGTTCCCATTACGTAGGCACTTTCTGTCTCAATTTCCTCATTGAGTTCCCAAAAATAATCCACACAGTCTTTCTGTCCACTAACTTCCCTGCTTGGAATCTGCATTTATTAACAAAACAATCCTCAACTTGAAGTTCCAACATAAAGGGCTCCCAGCTCTCTTTAGCTAGAGTCCTTCCACAGACCAGTGCCTTCCTTGTCCAACTCTGTGACTCCAAGAAATCAGCAGGCAACCTCCCTCTGCTACTGTCCTGGCCCTCCCTTGCTTTCTCAGGGTCTTACTCCCAGGCTGCTTCTCTGGAGTCCTCAGCTTCTGTTTAGACCTTTCTTCAGAGCCTGCCACAGTAAGCCAACTTAATCCCTCTGGTTCCCTTTCGCCAAACAGTTCTCTGCCCTTTATGAGGCTCACATGTTTCATCTGCCCCCAATCAATCCTGCCCCCTCTGGCTAGGATATAGTTAATTAGCATATAGAGGTGTGATTGAACAGGGTTGGCTAGCCTCAGGCCTCCTGGCCCTGAAATAGGCAGACCACCTTGCCATCAGAGTATGTGCAATAATTTACTCCTGGAGGAATTTATGTGCCAAAAAATTAAAAATTCTGTGCACAATACTTTAAAATTCTGCAAATTTTATTTGTCAAAATAACACTACCTAATCACACCAGTTTCAATTAGTTTGGTAATTTATTTCAAAATACCTGTTAGCAAATATGTCTGTAACAGTACAGAGACACACAAAAAATTCCCCCAGGAGTAGAGAGTTAAAGAACTCCCTATGACAACCCAGTTCCTGTTTCTCTTCCTCCTCCCAGAGCCTAGCTGGGGGGGCTAGACACACACAACCCCTCTACCCCCAGAGCCCAGCTGTGGGAGCCCCCCAGCCCAGATATCCCCCAGAGCCCAGCCATGCCCCCCCTTGCCCAGATACTCAAACACCTCCACACCAAAGCCCAGCCATGGGCCCCCCCGCAGCCCAGACACCCGCCCCACTACCCTCAGAGCCCAGAGAGAGAAATAGCCTGATGCTGGGTCACAGGCTTGTGTGGAGTTTCCTGCACACCACTGTCTCTTTCCCTCAAGGCATGTGGGGAACTGCAGCTGCTGGGAACCCTCTAGTTCCCTTCCCCACCGCCTGGCAGTGTCTTCTATGTGCTAGCTGGGCTCTGGTGGGTCCAGCGGCTCCCAGTAGCAGCCAGCAGCATTGCAGACAATTTCTATGGGGGAAAGGAAATTCTGTGAGCACAACATTAATTTCTGCAAAATTCTGCATTGCCCAGAGGCACAGAATTTCCCCAGGAGTAGCAACAGCATGCAGTAATTGAAGTTATACAAATGTTTCAGAAGGCAAACTATGACCTAAGGTGCTCACATTCACAGCTTCTCCAGCTCACAGTGGTGAATATTGTTAGCTCAACACAGGAATATGATGGTTGTTGTCAAGTATACTTCTTAAATTTGCAGCTTCTCTCACTCATGGTGGTGAATGTTCATAATGCAACTCATGACTGACCCACATCACTATGTTGGCTAATACCAAGTATATGTATGTACTGGTCTTCTTGCTTCAACCTGTTTCTTTCAACTGTTTTATATTTTAAATATTTGTAATAGCTTTGTGTATGTGAAGAGGTCAGAAATACTAGTTTGTAAATCTGGTAAGAAATCCTGCTCTGGGAAAACGGAAGTTTATTTTATTATGCTGCCTGGCCATGTAACATGGAAACTAAAAACAGACCAAAGATGACAAATAATATTCACTTATTTCATAATCTGTATAATTGCTGACTGTTTTGTGATTCTGCTGGGCTTGTGACAGCTGCAGTGTTAGTGAGAAAAGGAACTCTGCTGTGAAGTTCCTGTTGAAAAAACGTTTTTCTTGTATATAAAATATATATTTTATACATATAAAACAAATTAAATTTTACTTAAAGAAAAGTTATGATCACTTGTGCGCCAACTACTCTATTGGTGCATTCAACCTAATTGACAGGACAGTGTTCTTGTATAAACTCGTTACTATGAGCTGCTAGATATGAGTCACAGCATCCAAGCCTCTGGAAGAGAAATCACCTCTGTTGATCATTGTTTTAATCCTTCTGGTTCAGATGAGTAAACTAATGAACAGGACTACTACTCATTGACAGGTTTCAGAGTGGTAGCCATGTTAGTCTGTATCAGCAAAAACAATTAGGAGTCCTTGTGGCACCTTATAGACTAACATTTATTTGGGCATAAGCTTTCGTGGGCTAAAACCCACTTCTTCAGAGGCATGGAGTGAAAAATACAGTAAGCAGTATATATATTACAGCACATGAAAAGATGGGAGTTGCCTTACCAAGTGGGGGGGTCAGTGCTAACGAGGCCAATTCAATTAAGGTGGAAATGGCCTATTTTCAACAGTGGCCTATTCTCAATAGTGACAAGCTCACCCCTTCTTGTCAACTGTTGAGAAAGGCCACTTCCACCTTAATTGAATTGGCCTCATTAGCACTGAGTGAAACCATTAAACTTCAGGCTAGAAAATGTTTGGGGGGATTTTTTTTTCATTACAGTGCTAACACCACCCTCATCACAGGACTAGGTTCCCTCTTGCCACATATAGCCCTAGAAACCAAAAGTTGATCAAAGGTTGGTCATGAGGATCCTACTCTACCTCTTCATTTTGGCACCCACAATTTCCCTTTTATACTGAACTAGATGGCCTCGGTGGTCATTCTTTGGCTGGGAGACTTGGTGAACTTCCTTCTTAGAGGCTAACCAGAGTGTCACCCCACAGATTAGGGGCCTGCACCAAACCCCACTGAAGTCAATGAGAATCATTCTATTGACTTCAGTGTGCTTTGGATTGGACTATAAAAGATAAGCAGCGTTCACACAAATGATTACACATCTTAGCCATACAGCCAGGGTCTACTCTTGGTTTCTTCTCCTGTCCATAAGAATGCCTCATCTCACCCTCCTCCTTTGCAAAGACCCCTAATCTTATTTATTCAGAGTGTCTTTTGCGTTGATCACTATAAGATGCTTTGTGGGAATATACTATGTTTGCTTGGCTTTTTAATATTCTGTTTTTATACTGCAGTGTAACTTGTTGTTTGGTGTCTTCAGTCTTAGAGAATGGGAACAGGGGATGCATTATAAATAGAAATATTTTCATTATTATTCATTAAGCAATTTTTATGATTTCCTTTACATTATTTTTCCCAGTGATTGCATGTGCGTCATTAATTTCCATAACAAAAATTGACTGGATTCCAGGTGAAAAGGTAAACCCTTAGTAGGTAACCAATTTAATCCTGCAGTCTATTAGCTTGGGTATGCGATGCTATGTACTTTTAGGCACATGTAAGGACAAGAGCACAAGGAATTTAAATAGTGTATGACGATAAACAAGCTGTCAAACCTCTGGCATTTCCCTATTTAGGGAAAAAACAGTTAACAGCTGGGCTTCCTAAAATTAGTGATTGGGAAACCTCAAAAGAGTTGGATTTTCATTTTAAGTAAGCGCCCAAAGTTCCAGACAATCTGATTATGCAAAATTGAGTGAGAAATCTTGTGATAAAACCTCCCTAGAAGTGAGTTGTTCAGCAGTTTTACTTCCTTATGCAACCACATCCTCAAAAAATGAAATAAATAAAATAATCAATCTGATCTTCAACCCTCAGGAATATCTTGGTTTGAATTATGGATGACAGTTTAGCTCTGGTCTTTATTTTACTGTACTTTTTCAGCATCTCTAATTAAATCCTTGCCACTGATTAAGCATTTAGGGTCAGATCCAAAGCCTGTTGCAGTCAATAGCAGTCTTTCCATTAACTTAAATGGCCTGTGGATCAGGATCTTAGAGCACTTGTGGTGATGACTGGGAAGGATCTCAAAGTTGGATTTGTGGACAAGCTATACCACAGGAGGGAGTACTTTCTCCACAAATGAAGTAAAAGAATGCAGTGCCTGCATCTTGTTACTAAAGTTTATAAGGGTAAGCTGGGCAACATGCTTAGACAAAACAGTGGAAAAGCAGCTGAGAAGATGAATCTTCACAAGTTAGATATTTTTAATAATGTCAAGCTCCTGTGTTTATTGTGTTATGGGATGGGGTCCTTTTATTGAAACATTTGGCATATTTCAGAAAAAAACCCTTTCATTCTATTTGTCCCCCATTACAAGAGAGCTTCTAGCACACCTCTTTTACAAAACACTCTGGGTGCAGGCACAGTACATGTGATAAGGATGGTCATCACTAAAATGTCATGTTTTTGCTTGAGGCCTAGCTCTACTGACTTCTGTGGCTTTGAATGAATGCCTTGAATTTGGGCCATTGTCTCCATCATATTTAACATTTAATAGGAATGATTATGGCCAAAGTGAACTTATTTTTATATCCTTCTACTGAGGTTTTTTTTCCCTACAGTTTATTAACTTTATTATGCAATACATATTATTTAATGGTAGAGTATGCAAAGCCTGTAGCGGGGTGGCCAAACTTACTGACTTTCCGAGCCAAATATGATAATCTTCAGACGTTTGACAGCCAGGCATGCCTCATTCAGCTTGTGGCTTCAGCCCTGTAGAATACACCTGCTGAGGCTCAGGGCTTCAGCCCTGCGGGGCACGCCTGCCGGGACTTCGGGCTTCAGTCCCAGTCCTGCGGAAGCCCTGAGTTTGGCAGGCGTCTCCTGTGAGGCTGAAGCCTGAAGACCCACCTCCCTGCAGGGCAGGAGACCTGAGCTCCCTCTTCCCCACTCTGGTAGATAGAGAATGCAGGGGGTTGGGGTGGGGGCAAAAAGGGGGCTCTGAGAGCTGCACTTTAACTGTAAAAGAGCCGCATGCAGCTCGCAAGCCACGGTTTGGCCACTCCTGGCGTATAGGATATTTAGTACTCTGTGAAAGCTTAAACCTGTATTAGCTTTCAGGAAACAAAGCACTGGGCAGATCTTCTGAGAATCAGTCTGGATCAGATATTTGCTGAAATATAGGTGTTTGGGAATGGGGAAGGAAAAGAGAATTTTTTTTTCTTTGCTAATTTTTAAATTTTGGTTTTTAAATAAATAGAAAGATATTGATCTAACTGGAAATGGAGTGACTTTATTATATATAAAGTTCACTTCTCTTCATGAAGGTGCAATAACTTAAAATGTTCTGGAAACCTATAATTTATTGCACAATTTATAAACTTAATACTGTCAATTAAATGTGTTTATTTTTACTGGCTGTGTGTTACATATGAAGTCACTAGTTTTGTTATGCTTTTCACTATTTCATAATGGTACAAGTGATGTATACATGCGATATATAGAATATTGGGTACGTTTTCCTTTCTTCACTCTTACAGTACTTTTAAAGGAGCTAGTCCTGCAAATTTCTGAGAGTCCTCAACTCCTGCTGAAGTTGACTGGTGTCGTGGGCTCTCAGCATCTTACAGGAAGCATTCAGCACTCTAGTCCAAATAATAAACATCCTAGAATAAAAACATTTGAGCATTGAATACAGGAGTTTGTTTTTGCTGCGGATGACATCCTCAGAGTTTTCAAACAGAACTAGTTACATGCCACAAATAGACAAATAAGAGTAGAAGGGACCTTTTACCCAAGCAGCTGTTATTCATACATTCCACGTCTTTCCAAGGTGGATATCACGCTAAATGTTTTTCTCTACCCAAACCTAAAGGAAAGGGCAATTCCAAAAACTTAAGCAAGACCAGCCATTTGCAGGTTTGATATTTCTCTACATGAACATTAATGAGAATTTCTATTTTTGTTTGATTTGCCATTTCTGTCTACCATTCCGTGTTGATTTTGTTTTAGTGTTTTATATGGAAGTGTGTTTTGTTTCTCATTTCCATCAGGATTATACTTACCATTTTGTGAGTGCAATCTGCGAATGGACAGTGGCCTTTAGTTTTATCATCTTCTTCTTAACCTTCATTAGAGATTTTCAGGTTGGTATTTATGAGCCTAAGCAGTAGTTTAAAAGGACTATCAATGATATAGTGATAGGTACTATAGAAATTAATAATTTTTAACCTGAGCTAGAAAGGTTAAAGGTATTCACACATACAGATTTTATAACACACAGAGCTCATTTCTGGTTTCCACCAGGAACATTTTTACTTTAATTATATAATCATTCAAAATCCAGTGCTGGTGCCAGATCCTGAGCCCACTTAGATAAATTGATAACTTTACTCATGTGCTTATGTGTTTGCAGGATCAGACCCTGTAAATAGTAAGGTGCACATGTATAACATGGCACCAAAATAAGTGAAGTAACTCACTTTGACTTGGGTTTTGTTTATTTTTTAAAACATTCTTTGTTTTTAAGAGGGATTTTATGTAAAAATTCACTTCATTTCAATCAGACTCCCCCTTTTTTTTAAAAAGTTGTTCACTTTGATTTATACTGTCCAATAATTTGTGGACGGATGTACTTATCATTCTTTTCCCCTTTTTAACATAAAATACTTTTACAAATTTTAAGTGAAAACTGTCTAGTGTGGAGAGATTGCACATTGATAGAACTGAGCTGATGGTTTAGTATTGAGCCTCTTGCATACTTACTGCCAGACCACCAACTGTATATCTGTTCTCTGAAAATAGCATATGTGCATAATGCATTCCTAGACACAGCACACTACTTGCTCTCTCTGCCACCAGCAGGACTCTCATATTGTGGCCAGACAACGGAACAGTCAAATAAACACAGGGCTGGGTAATACATTTTGAGTTGTGTGCAAGCTTCAAATTACACACAACTCAAAATGTTATGGCATTAAAGATTTAACCAAACATATACGCACATGGTTTTATTAAAATAAACAGAAAATGCAAATATCTTATCCTAATTTAAATCCTACAATAGAATATGAACAAAATATGAAAACTGTCAGATTTAGGCACTCAGAGAAGGGGTAAGTCTTTCAACACTGCACACAGTTCACACACTGCAGTTTCAGACTCCAATCTCTGACACTTCTTAACCAGCACAGACAGAAAATCAACCTGTATATTACAATTCAAACACCAAACTCAAAACAAAAATCTTTTCCCTTCCAAAATTCCAAATGCTTTCATCATGTTCTACCTTTTGCCAAAATATCCCAATGCAGTCGCTGTGGTCCCTAGTATTGCACAGCACAATACTATGTAATTAATTTATGTTAAAGTGATCTTATTTTTCCTATAGGGAGTTACCTTAAGGATATCAACAGAAATGCATGAAGACTTCTGAAAATAGAGAAATTCTATTTTTATCAATGAACATTGTAGGGTTTTTTTTAATTAAAGAAAATGTTGCAGTGAAACAAGGGATTTCAGTGCTGATATGACATGAAGCCACTGCATCAACTCTGCAATCTGCAAAATCCTATCCAAGGAGACCTTTTTAATACTAACATTTCTAAATGTATTTTTCCCCTGAATGGGCTCTCTTTACTCTGCATCCTTGCAATATTTTATAATTTTTAATACTGTTTGATAATTTAAAAAAAGGTACCAAAAGGTGACCTGTAAAAGCACTTTCAAATTCTGTTACAGTGTAAAACAGAGGGTCCTCAACTTTTCACTTTAGAGAAATGGTTTTTCCATTAATAGTAGTCTGATTAATGGCAGTAGTCTTAAACTAAAAAGGAAAATACGGTTTGCATATTATTTGCAAAGTGTCAAGAAAGTGAACAAAATTAAATCAGTTTAATTTTAATTAGCACGTTAGATTGTGCTTTTCTCCCACATTCCGAATATTTTTTTGTCAAGGTCTATGTTCTGTTAAGTTGCAAGACACTGGGTGGGAGGAAGATGATGTTGTGAGCAGACATAGGTAACTTTGTTCCAAGGCCTACAGTTTTATGGTTTACTGGATTTCAGTACTTATACTGTCAAGCTAATGGGTACATTATAAATATCCTAGATGGAAGTCTGGACTGTTAATATTGCTTGAAAAAATGTTTTCTGCTCATCAGTTTCTTCTTCCCTGTAGAAGGCTAAAAGCTTATTTTAATGGTGGCTATGAGGTAGCTTAAAGCTGAAGAATGTAATGGGAAGGAAAGGGATAATAAAATATTACTTTTCAGAAACAGTCAGAGGGAAATTGGATGCTTTGAGATCTTAATGCTGTTTGACTAGCATGGGCAAAGGTCTTCCAGCATACCTTTCTAACCAATGACAGCAGAAGGCAAGCCTACCCTTGAGTCATCAAAAAGAGAACTGAAGAGGGAGGAGGGGAGCCACTTATAGTTATATAAAGGAACTGAATATCATTACTGGAGGGCATCTAAGATTGAGATAGGCCATGGGATATGCTGCTAAATATTTTTTACTATAAATCTTTTTATACCTTGTTTTTTAAAGAAACTATTACTGCATTTGAAGAGTCTGGGGTGGAAGTTTGCTATAATAATTGAAGAGTCTGCCCTATTATAACTAACCAGGACCTAGCATTTGCTAGTAGCTGGAGGCAGAAATATACTTCATGCACTACAGAGAAAAGACAAAATTTCATTAACTCCATACAGGGTACTAACCACTGAGCTATCAGGCTAGTTCAGCAAAAATTGTACTTTCCAGGGCATATCACAATCATTTGCAGAAATACTGGTAATTGTCGTTAGGGGTTAATTTTATATTAAATATCATGTACACTATCAGTGAAGAGTGATGTCTAAGACTTGCCAGCTGCTAATGCACCCTTTGATATGTATATTAAACTTAAAGCCAAATTCAGCTGAGTCTCCATTTTTTATTAACTTGGAAAAAAACCCGACAAAGTTTCCTTTTAAGATTCCCCACAGCCAAAATAGTGTGACTTTTTTCTGCTTGACAGCACTGGCGGCTTTGCTATCTGTAGCGTTCTGTTTGCCTTGAATTTGAAAAAGTGTAACCATGACGCCTCCTGTTGAAAACCTAATCCAGACAATAAATGCAAGAGATGTGCCTGGCTGATTAAAGAATGTGTGTCGTATGGGGAAAGAAGACACAATGTTATATAGCATTTATAGGACTCACAATAACTTCAAGGAAAGGGGAACTTCAAAAAAAAGGAAAAACAGGATTTAGAAACCTGGGAAAAGTTAGGAAATTTGCATTCATAGACTCAGTATGAAGCACAATGAAGAATATTTCATTAGCATGACAGAAGTAATGTTAGCCACATGTGGGATGCTTATCCTGTATTTTCAGTCATAGAATCTTGGCACCAAACACATGCCAAGCCAAGATACGGAACCATAAGGAGGAAACACCACTTGCATGATTAAATGGCAGTGCACACAAGTTTATTCTGGCCAAATAACAGAAATTCAGCACAAATAATACATTAAACCAAAAATGTGGTAAATTAAATAAGAAGAAAGCTGAACAGCAACTAGCGAAAGACACATTCCCTGTCTCCCTGAGAGTCCACTCTGCCAGCCCATTTTTTACATCTGAGCCAGAATTTCCCCCTTGCTTAAGGAGCTGCATCCAACAAGAAGAGTGCTGCATATGTAACGCCAACAGACTCCGGTCCTCAGCGGGCAGGATCAAACGGGGGGTGGGGGGGGTGATTGGCCCTGCTTTGAGCAGGGGGTTAGACTAGATGACCTCCTGAGGTCCTTTCCAACCCTGACATTCTATGAGTCTATGACCTCTGGAGCTAAGTGCATGAGCTAAAAGCCAGCTGGCTGTTAGCTAAGGCTGTAGAGCAGACTCATTTTATCTCTAAGTGGTCTCCATGCCACTAGATGGGGGGCACCACCACACCCAGAAGGTATGTGGGTTACACATACTCAATCCTCTGCACAGTCCCAGGCAACACATTCCATTGATATGTTTTCCCCCTTGATATGCTTGATGGCACACCCTACTGTATCTGATAACTATTGCAAAGTTTTACTTTGTATAACAAAATAATTATTCCCAATAAAATAAGATTTACACTTGGGAATCTCACTAGATTCATTAGCGTGATGGACTGGATATAATTTCAGCTGACAATATGCAGTTCTTATACAGCTAAGACAGAGACATAAAGACATGAAATGTAGGAACTGAAATCCTTTAAGTGAAAGAGTCTTGCCCTGGAACAACTAACACACAGTTTCCTCCAACACTGTCTTGGACGGTATTTGGTGTCTCAACTCTGGGACTGACTAGCTGGGTGTTAAGTCCACTGAAATGGTGGTAAAAATACATTCCATTTTCAATGGCCCTTCTTAATCAACAAAGCAATTTCATTTCAAAGGATCTCTTTGGAAAGTATTCCTAATCAAGCAGAGAACAAACATGCAGGTAATTAACACAGGGCTTGATTGTAAGTTTACAATCTGCCCTATGTGAGGGACAAACCATAGCGGTGACAACACAAGGGCAAACCAAGAAGGGAAACTGACTGAGTCACAATTCCTGCCCTGTTTTCCCCTTTGCTCCAGGGAAAGTAATCTACTGCGGGTTTATACCAATGAATTATACCGCCCAGCTGTGCTGCCCACCTGCGTGGGGTGGAGGGGAAAGTAGCAAAATAGCAGCCCCCGAAAGGCTGTTCCTTTCTACACCCCTGTACAGTGACCCATGATGTGGATAGCCTGTACAGGAGAGTAAAGGGGAACTTGCACCCTGTCATGAAGACAGGCCACAAAGCTGCCCATAAAGTAAGACAAGGTGGATGAGGTAATAGCTTGTGAATCCTCAAAAGCTGGCCTCTTTCACCAACAGAAACAGCTTCAACAATACTGCAAACAACCTAATCATAGAATCATAGAATATCAGGGTTGGAAGGGACCCCAGAAGGTCATCTAGTCCAACCCCCTGCTCGAAGCAGGACCAAGTCCCAGTTAAATCATCCCAGCCAGGGCTTTGTCAAGCCTGACCTTAAAAACCTCTAAGGAAGGAGATTCTACCACCTCCCTAGGTAACGCATTCCAGTGTTTCACCACCCTCTTAGTGAAAAAGTTTTTCCTAATATCCAATCTAAACCTCCCCCACTGCAACTTGAGACCATTACTCCTCATTCTGTCATCTGCTACCATTGAGAACAGTCTAGAGCCATCCTCTTTGGAACCCCCTTTCAGGTAGCTGAAAGCAGCTATCAAATCCCCCCTCATTCTTCTCTTCTGCAGACTAAACAATCCCAGCTCCCTCAGCCTCTCCTCATAAGTCATGTGCTCTAGACCCCTAATCATTTTTGTTGCCCTTTGCTGGACTCTCTCCAGTTTATCCACATCCTTCTTGTAGTGTGGGGCCCAAAACTGGACACAATACTCCAGATGAGGCCTCACCAGTGTCGAATAGAGGGGGACGATCACGTCCCTCGATCTGCTCGCTATGCCCCTACTTATACATCCCAAAATGCCATTGGCCTTCTTGGCAACAAGGGCACACTGCTGACTCATATCCAGCTTCTCGTCCACTGTCACCCCTAGGTCCTTTTCCGCAGAACTGCTGCCTAGCCATTCGGTCCCTAGTCTGTAGCGGTGCATTGGATTCTTCCGTCCTAAGTGCAGGACCCTGCACTTATCCTTATTGAACCTCATCAGATTTCTTTTGGCCCAATCCTCCAATTTGTCTAGGTCCTTCTGTATCCTATCCCTCCCCTCCAGCGTATCTACCACTCCTCCCAGTTTAGTATCATCCGCAAATTTGCTGAGAGTGCAATCCACACCATCCTCCAGATCATTTATGAAGATATTGAACAAAACCGGCCCCAGGACCGACCCCTGGGGCACTCCACTTGACACCGGCTGCCAACTAGACATGGAGCCATTGATCACTACCCGTTGAGCCCGACAATCTAGCCAGCTTTCTACCCACCTTATAGTGCATTCACCCAGCCCATACTTCCTTAACTTGCTGACAAGAATACTGTGGGAGACCGTGTCAAAAGCTTTGCTAAAGTCAAGAAACAATACATCCACTGCTTTCCCTTCATCCACAGAACCAGTAATCTCATCATAAAAGGCGATTAGATTAGTCAGGCATGACCTTCCCTTGGTGAATCCATGCTGACTGTTCCTGATCACCTTCCTCTCATGTAAGTGCTTCAGGATTGATTCTTTGAGGACCTGCTCCATGATTTTTCCAGGGACTGAGGTGAGGCTGACTGGCCTGTAGTTCCCAGGATCCTCCTTCTTCCCTTTTTTAAAGATTGGCACTACATTAGCCTTTTTCCAGTCATCCGGGACTTCCCCCGTTCGCCACGAGTTTTCAAAGATAATGGCCAAGGGCTCTGCAATCACAGCCGCCAATTCCTTCAGCACTCTCGGATGCAACTCGTCCGGCCCCATGGACTTGTGCACGTCCAGCTTTTCTAAATAGTCCCTAACCACCTCTATCTCCACAGAGGGCTGGCCATCTCTTCCCCATTTTGTGATGCCCAGCGCAGCAGTCTGGGAGCTGACCTTGTTAGTGAAAACAGAGGCAAAAAAAGCATTGAGTAAATCAGTAAAACAGACACTTGATACACTCCATAACAATCTTGTATGCTTTCTGACATGCATCAGTGTTAAGGGGACATTTGATTAAATTGAAAGGAGACCAACTGAAATCTGATAAAAGGAAATACTGGGGACCAGCAGGAAGCTGAACAAAGATGGCTGCCTGAAGCCTACGCTATTCAGGAATAGTGAAGTAATCTGCCTCCATTGACTCCTTAAACCTACTAAATACTCCAAGAAAGCAAAGCACATGGTAGCAGAGAATGGACCCTCCAAAAAAATCCCAAAGTTTTAAAAATCTGCCTCACTAAGAAGCGTGTTTCAGGCTCACACTGGAGAGGCCCTTTTGATTCTAAGTGAAAACATGGCAGCCAAAACAGGCAGGAACGACAAGGCTAAAGAAAATTAACTGGCCACCAGAATGAACCTCAGGGAATTGATCTCTGCACTTAAGACCATGATGTCCATAAGTATAGCAGTAAAGATGAAAGTTACTGATAGAGGATCAAGTAACTGTGCTATAACCTGGCCTAGGAGAAACAAGTGAGAGAGACAGATGCAGAGCTGCACGGGAGCACCGCTGGAGCAGAGAAAGAGCGATGCAGCTTAAATTAGATGAAATAGAAACTAGAGCAAGTAGAAACAACATTATAATTAAGGGGTTGCCTGAAAATGCTGAAGAAGGAAATCCAGTCTTGTACGTAAAAACTCTGATAGCGGAGTTGCTAAAGCTGAACTGTCTGGTAAAGGTGAAAGTGGCCAGAGCACATACGGCACTATTCTCTCTATTGGGCTTCATAACAGACTCAAAGATCTGATTATCAGAAGAATGATTTAATATTGAAAGAAGCTAGAGGTTATTTAGATCTTATATTCAAATACCTTCAGCTACAATTTTTCCAAGAGCTTTCTACTCTAACTTTAAAAAAAAAGAAGAGAGATGGGGAAATTACAGCTGCACTCAGGAAGGCAGATATCCACTACAGATGTGGATTCCCATTTAAGCTCCTATTCAGCTTCCAAATAAGTATTATACAGTAAGAGACTTAAAACGAGGGAAAACTACACTCCAGTTATTTGGGATAGAAATCCAAATCTCGGACACACAAGCAGATACTCTAGAGGTAGAAGCTAATGATAAACTGCTAGAAAAATCATGGCAGATGGTGAAACCCAGGAAAAGGAGAGTAGGAAAAGAAAAGACAGAGAACATACTGGCAACAGCAGAGTGAAGCTAAACAAGGAGGGTCAGATATCTGAGGATTAACTTGAAAATTAACCAGAAGGGACTTCTTGAAAGTCATCAAAATTGGGGATAAATATTGGTGAAATTGCTTTGAAAGAGGAGATTGTATACACATAGATGGACATATCCAGTCATTAGAAAGTATTGGGATATGATTTGTAGCCAAATATTACAAACTGTTGGTTATGTATTACCAAATGATCCACTGGTAGTCCTCCTGGGGCTCCCTAATGGAAATGCTCACACTCAAAGAAATAAAAAGTTAATCTCTTATTTGCTAGTAGCTGCTAGACACTGATAGCCACTCACTGGCAAAAGAAAAATAGTCCAAAACTAAAGGAATAGTTCTAGAAAATAGGGGAGACTGTTTTTATAAAAAAAATCAATGCATCAATTACATATGCAGCAAAGTAGAGGCAAAATAAATACTTAGATGATGTTTGGTTATGATTTATTCAGTACTCAAAGTACATTCATCTTAAAAAAATAAGCACCACTTGTCCAATATTTTTGAATATTAACATGTTATAGATATGCCAATTTGATGACTATGAGTAGAGTCAGTAGTTTCACTCCATTTGATAAAATTAATCACAAACAACATGTCCTGGATGGTAGAAAAAGGATCCCTCTGTAATATGACAACACCCAATTAAATAGATTTGATTATTACATTACTGCAAAATATTTGTCTAACCAAAAAACCCAACAACTTACTGTTATAATGATTGTTTTGTTTTTAATATTTACATGGCAGTGTTTTGTAAACCTGTTAAAACTTCCTAAATAGTTATACAAAGGAGATACTTTTTCATGCAATGCACAATTGTGGGAATTCAGTGCCACAGGATGTCATCGAGGACAAGAATTTAGCAAGAATTATAGATGGTAAAGACATTTATATGGATAACAAATATAGAGATTTATAAAAAAGTTAATACAAAAAGATTGGGAGATATGCATGCTTCATGCATCAGGTAAATCTCTAATTACTAGGGTTTAGAGCATGGCTTTCAAAAGAGACAGATTATCCCATATCTGCCAAATTTAGAGTTTCTTTCACCTTCCCCTGAAGCAGCTGGTACTTGCCACTGTCAAAGACAGAATCCTGGACAATACCTAATTAAAACAATCTCTTCCAAGATGCTGTTGATTCCACAAAGAAATTGAAATATACCTAAGCAGGTAATGAGGGCCATATAACAATAAATACACTATAAGTTAAAAAGAAGGCTAAATAAACAAAGAAATGCAAAAAGTAATAAAAACAGCCGCACAAAAAACCCAGGCAAAGGGGAGAACTGGCAGGTTTACAGAATGAAGCTTTGAGAGTGTAAAGAAAGAAAGATGGACAAACATACAACATGCATTCTCTTAGTTTTCTCACTCTCTTTTTTTTAATAGGAGGCAGAAGAGATCAATGAAGGGGCTGGTATGCTGTCTGAGGCTATGTCTACATTACAGATGTCAGCCAGCATAGCTATGTGGGTCGGGATGTGGAGATGTGATCCAGTTCCACATAGCTGTGGTGGCAAAAGCCCATACTATAGATGAAGTTATACTGGCAAAGTTGTACTTTTACCAGTACAGCTTGTTTAACTGGCCAGGCGGAGGGGGGGAGTGGGGCTGGAATAAACCATACCGATGAAAATGCAGTTTTGCCAGTATAAGATGTGTCCACACTAGGAGCGCTTTGCTGGTATAGTATGCTGGTATTCCTATACTGATAGAGTGCAGCCGAAGAAGTAACAAATATGAAATTCACCCCTACGCAGGAAGACACAAAGTTTATGCACCACTTAGGGTTACATGGCACATAGGCCTTCTGCATAGGGGTGAATTTCACCCCAAGAAGTCTTTTGCCTCCTTCAAAAGTCAAAAAAGGATTTTTTCCAGATTCTTTGGGCAATATATTTCCTTTCATAGAATTGGACCTTTCCTCCTTCCTTAGGCACTCAGGGGCAAAGGATTCTTTGACCTTTTCTGCACTTCGCAACTCTGATAAAGAAAGTTCTAACAAAATATTTAAAAGCTCATTTCAACATGGGAAATAGCAAAAGAAACCGCTGATACAAACTATATTTAAAAAGAGGACTCAGGGATGATCTGGAAAATACACACGCACAAACTTGACCTCGTGAGCCTGATCTTCAGTTGATGCAATTACGTGCAGTTCCACTGAAGCCAGTGCTGAGAATCTGGTCCTGAAAGTGGGTAGGACATTGGAAGCACTGACCACAGAACAAGAGAGAGAATTTAATCAGCATCAGTGGCAAGAAGTAACAAAAGGAAATCCATGCCCACGACTCTAATGCATCTTCTGGAGAAAAATGAGTAAGAATCAATAGTGATGACGCTACAGTGGACATAGTTTACCTAGACCTCAAAAAAACATTTGATATGGTACCACATAAAAATCTACTCTGTTGGCTCAGTGCTATAGGACATGGGAGCAGCTAAATAATATCTGCTGAGGAGACCAGAAACAAGGGTTCTAATACACAGAAAAGCTCACATAGATCTGTAATCTACTTGAATTGTAAACTCGTCTGAGCAGGGACCATTTTTTTGGTCTGTGTTTGTACAGCACCTAGCACAATGGGGTCCTGTAGGAGGGGATTTGCAAAAACTCACTGCATTGGTTTAACTCTGAATGGAAGACTTAACATTGACCTCAATGGAAGAAGATTTAAGCCAATGCTGAGCACTTTTGCAAGTCCCACTCACAACGTTAAGCGGCAACCCATATAAATTTCACTCCTGTCAGTTTTAGCACTCTTAAGTAGCCCCCTATAGAACTGCAGGCATGTTTCCTTTGTGTATTCCCTATACAATCTCTTATAGTTATTCTCTGATCTGTGCTTCCAAATATCTTACTGATTGTAAAGGGTGTGTAATTTATTTATTAATTTATTTTACTTTTGAAAGTATCAGCACTCATAAGAATGGCCATACTGGGTCAGACCAAAGGTCCATCAAGCTCAGTATCCTGTCCTCTGACAGTGGCCAATGGCAAGTGCCCCAAAGGGAATGAAAAGACAGGTTATTACCAAGTGATCCATGGCCTGTCACCCAGTCCCAGCTTCTGGCAAACTCCTTTAGCAAATTATCCCTGTTAGGCTTCATGGAAGAAATGTGTTTTAAGAACAGATGTGAAAGAGGAGAGGACCAGGGGCTGTACTAAACAAGTCTCTTACCCATTCACCACATTCAGTTACATATGTACTTTAACTTTCTGAATGGGAGGCAGCAGGTACATTTAGTACAGCGTAGTTCTTGGATTGGTGAACTGAAACAGTTGCCTGGAAAGCTTGGGAATCTTTGAATCACTTAGTTAACACTAGTATTTAGTGATATTATTCTGTAAAAAGGTTAAGTTATAAAATAGGTAATATACAGAACAGACCACTGAAGGCAGCAAAAGTAGTTGAAGAGTAAATTGTAATAAAAATGAGGTGACCGAATGACAAAAAGAAACATTCTGTTGAGTACAACTGCTACTTGAACACAGCCTAGCCTAGCTGTAATATGTGGCTTTCTTTGCCTATATCATTTCCCATGTGTCTCTGCTTCTGTTAGCTTGTAAACTCTACAGGGCAGGATCTTTCACAAGGTGTGCACACTTAGCCTGAGAAGGCCTTTGCTGCTAGGTGTTATTAAAGTAACTATGATGTACGTTTTCTAAGGAATGGAAGAGGTAGAGGTCTATCTGTAAAGTTCAATCAAAATTTGGAAGTAGTGCTGGAATGTGCAAAGGTCCCTTCTACTTTTTAGTGGGGAATATGGTCAAATCCTACAACATTTAGGGTTGATATATTTATGGTTTCAAAAAATACACAATAGATGGCACCAATAGACCACGTTCTCACTGTGCATTTCCCACACTCAGGAAGAAGAAATTATTAGCTGTCTTTGTAACTCGAATACTTTTGTAGATAGTTTCCATTTCAATTTAATGGACACTGGCCCAGTTAGTTTCTTTTCCTATACCTCTAGAGAAAAAAGTATTACTTTTCATTGTGTCACTTTACTTTAAATTGCTTTATTTTCCCTTTTTTCTTTTAATCTGAGTTCGTGCACTTTACAATTGCAAAGGCTGGTTTTAAAATGACATTAATATTTAAATTGATTTCCGTTATCTGCAACAGAGAAGCTGCTTGCCATATGATAGTTTTACCAGTAGCAAAAACATGCACCTAACGTTGCAATTCAACTTGCAATCCAATTTGCATTACGAACCACCTGGTCTTGGGGAGTTTTCCATGCTTAGTCTCCCCACAAAGATGAATTTTGTTTAAAAGTTTGAACAAAATCTTTTCAGCATTTTCAAATTAGGCATCTGAGAATAACACATTTTTTGTATTTAAAAACACTCCAACTTGTTTTTACAAATATGTAGGAGCATGCCCTTGTATCTAGAGCGCCTCCCTGTGTCCAGGCATCATGCTGCAGGGTCATTCAGTTTCATTCTCCCTTCATTCCTTCCAGCATCATGGTAGTCTATCATCTTACATGACCTAGTGCTTGGCTAAGTCCCTGCTCAGTCTATCCCCTTTCTCAGTTAACAGAAAAATCTAAAAATATGGAACTCAAAGTCCAATGGTTTCAGGTATAGTCATTTACAGTCATATATAGTAATCATATCTAATTAATTTTTTCTTCTTGCCTTTCTTTTAAACAAGGAAGTTAAATAGGGGAAAGTTACAGCAAGATGTTATGGTTTAAAATTTGAACAAAAAAAGAGCAAGAAATGCAAAAGTTATATTCAGCAAAATTAACTCTACCACACTGCACATGAGGCCGCATAGCCTTTTAGACTGAGCATGGTACTAGAAGCTTGGCATGCATGACTCACTGTGTGGTTTGGACAAGTTGTGTTGGACAAAATTTCCAAATGTCCATTAATTTTGGATGCTTAATTTGGGGGATTGATAGGCAGATATTCAGAGATGCTCAGCATCCAAGACTGTTACTGACTTTGATTGGGAATCATGGATACTCTTGTGTATTGAGAGGATGCTTCTGAAAATTTTGACCTTAACCCTCTTTGGGACTTGGTTTCCAATCTGTAAAATGGTGTTGTAAGGATTAATTGGTGAATTTACACAGAGTGCTTTAACAAGGTAAAAAACTAAGTACAAATATTATTACTACAGCGTATATCCAATAGAGTGGGAACTTCCTACAGTGAAATACATGTACTTCTTCTCCCCCCACCAGCCCAAAGTTCATTGTAAGTGGAGTGAACTATCAAAGGAGGTCTACCCAGTGAAACAACTCTCCTCTTCATTCTGGAAGTGGTGGCAGGCAACTCTCTCTAGCCCTAAATTTGTAGTGGACTTTAGCAGCTGGCAGATCTTGCTGCAAGATTGTATCTTCACTTCCACTTACGGAACATCAAACATTTGAATTAAGCTTGATGAATTTCATGATATTTTCAAATAAATTACCAGACATATTTTCCCCACCATCATTCATCCAGTTCTCCTCCCAGTAGAGGGGAGCTGTAGCAACACCACCAACTTTGCTCCCTGAAGCCAGCAGAAGCAGCAAACCAATACTAGGAGCCGCGATTTCCCTTTACTTCTTGACTCACTCAACAGTGGCAATTTCCCTTCTGAACTTGTTGTATCAACTAGGCAAGGTACTAACAAGCTTCAACAGGACTTGATTTTCAAAGTGGAAACCTCTTTACCAAGCTGCTGCGGCACCCTCTGTAGTTCTCACCCAGCTTCTCAACTCCCCCCCCTCCTTCCTGTTTCCTGTCCTTTCCAACTCCCAACAGCCAGTGCTCCCAATTCTAATAATTACAAGCAACATCTAAACACCACACTCCCTCCTCTCTTAAGAAACTCTCCCAATTAAAATAAATATTATTGTTCTAACCAAAGGAACAAATATGAATCAAGACACTATACTATTGGCAGAAATATTACACTGAATACACTGTAGATACTACATAACCTAGTCTCTAGTCCACACAGGTGGTCGTCTGGGTCTGACAGGCCGTCTCTCAAGCCCCGGTTCCAGTGCAATGTCTTGTTGTGTTGGTACTATGGTGAAGTCATCCAATGCAGACTGGGTGTTGGCATAATCTCCTGTTGGTGCATAGGCAGGTGCAAGATAAGAAGCATTCCATACCCGCCCATCAGAAAGTCGATAGGTGTAAGGTCCCTTCTTCTCTATGATTTTAAGAGGAGCTGTGAATTTATGGTCCCCTTTGCATAAAATGCCAGGTTTTCGTATTCTAACAAAGGAACCACACTCAAACTTTGGTTCCTTAGCACCCCGCCGCTTGTCTGTGAAAGCCTTAGACTTTGCTGGGTTCTGTTCTACTGTTTTTCTCACATCATCCTCATTTGGGGCATCAGGTTGTGCCTTTAACAATCCAGCAATGTTCAGTTTAGTATTCATCTGTTTCCCATGCAGTAACTCTGCGGGTGATCTTTGCATTGTGGCATGTCCTGTAGCCCGGTATGCTTGCAAGAAATCAGTAGTGAAGGGTATCCACAATCGCCCTTCCAGTTTAGCCATTTGCAAACTCTTTCAAACTTCTGTTAAACCATTCAGTTTCCCCATTGACTTGAGGGTAATATAGGGATGACCTTCTGTGTAAAATGTTCCTCTGTGCTAGAAAAGTTTCAAACTCCAGGGAAGTAAATTGACTACCATTATCTGAAACCAGTTCTTTGGGGTTACCTTCCCTGCTAAAAACTGAAGAGATGAACTTAATTACTGTAGCAGAAGAGATTTGCGATGTAAACGCTACCTCAGGCCATTTACTGAAATAGTCTATTAAAGTGATGGCATAATGGCAGTCAATAGGAGCAGTATCAAAGAGTCCTAAAATGTCAATTGCCACTTTTTCCCATGCAGATTCAGGAAGAGGAACAGGCTGTAATGGAGAGGTACATGTCACTGCTGTTTTATCATGCATTTGGCACGTGACACAGGATTTTATGAGTGCTTCAGTTTGAGAGTCCATCCCTGGCCACCAATACAGATCCCATAGTCGTCGTTTGGTTCGGACAATTCCTTGATGAGTATCGTGTGCCAGGTGTATGAGTTTTGACTGTAATTCTTCTGGAACAAGGAACGGTGTGTACCTTACAGCACACAGCCATCAAACAAAGAAAGTTCATCCTGAACTCTAAAATAAGGCAGCAAAACTGGGTCAAAGTTTTTAGGGTGACTGGGCCATCTCTTTGTCAGAAATTCCCATAATTTTTGTTGAATTGGACACGCTGAACAAACAGCTTGAAATTGTTCTCTTGTAACTGCAGTGAGAGTGCTTGTAATAAGCACAACTACTACATCCTCATCCTCCGGTGGACCATCTGGTGAAGGCAAAGGCAGGCGAGAAAGGCAGTCAGCGACCACATTTTGGTTTCCAGGCTTATATTCCAGTTCTTCATTGAAAGAGAGTAGTCTTGCAGACCATCGAGCAATATGGTATGCTGCTCTTCCCAGTCCTTTTGTGGTGAGCAATGTCGTCAAAGGGCTATGGTCTGTGTGCAACTTGAACATGCGGCCCCACAGGTAAGCTCTCCATTTTTCAGTAGCCCATACACAAGCAAGTGCTTCTTTTTCAACTGTAGAATATTTTCTCTCAGCATTACTTAGTGTCCTTGAAGCAAATGCAACAGTCCTCTCTGTGTTGTACTCACGCAGTTGTGTGAGAACAGCCCCAAGTCCATAATCAGAAGCATCAGTAGTTACAACTGTAGGCAATACAGGACTGAATAGTGCAAGTACTGGACTATGTACAATCAAGTCTTTCACCGTTTCAAAACTAGCTTGTGCATCTGTTGTCCACACTAAGGTTGAACTTCTCCGTAGTAATTCCCGTAACTGTTGAATGACAGAAGCATCACTGGGAATGAATTTTGCATACCAGGAGGTAAGACCCAAGAAGGAATGTAAGAAGGAATTTGTAATTTTGCAAATCTGTTGGAGGAGGAGCATTTGAAATTGCCAGGATATGATCTGGATCAGGTTTTAGTCCAGCCTGTGAAACTGTATGCCCCAGAAAGGAGAGTTCAGTTTGCCTAAATTTGCATTTGGACCTATTGAGCTGGAGGCCTGCTGTGCTGATGCAGTTTAGTACAGACTGCAGGTTATTGTCCTGCTCCTCAGAAGTATTTCCAAACATGATAATATCATCCAGATAGCACTGAACTCCATGTTGATTCTTCAGAATCAATGACAATTTTTTGAAAGGCACTTGGGGCAGATTTGAGACCGTATGGAACACGTTTAAAACAAAATAGTCCCTCATGTGTAATAAATGCTGTGAGGTCTCTGCTATCTTCATGCAACATAACCTGGTGGCATGCGCTCTGCAAATCAAAAGTAGAAAACATCTTTGCTCCACGGAGTTCTGCAAATACTTCTTCTATGTGAGGAAGAGGATGGCTGTCAATCACAATAGCTTTATTTGGCTCCCTTAAGTCCACACAAAGGCGAATGTCCACCCTTCTTCTGCGTCACTACTATAGATAAAATCCATTCCAAGGAGTCAATCTTTTCAATAATGTCCTTTTGAACAAGTTTTCTAACTTCCTCTGAAACAGCTTCCCTGACTGAAAATGGTAAGCGCCATAAATTCTGTCGTACAGGCATCACATTATTCCGCATTTTACCTTTATGCAGAAACCCATAAGCACAGCTGAGTTTCTCCTCAACCTGGTGTTGGGTCCCAGCTGAAATTGGTATGTGTACCGCAAGAGTGCTTTGCTGAGGAAGATCAATTTGTGCATTAACTACCCTGAGATTTAAAGCAGCCAATAAATCTCTGCCAAGGATAGGAGTGCCTTTGTGGACAATGTAGAACTCTGAAGTTACACAGCAATCACCAAAAGTAACTATTACTGGCAGGCAGCCATGTACTGGAATACGGTTTTTCAAATAGCACACCAAGCGAAGTTTGGGTTCAATAAGGGGCACATCTTTAAAGTAATGCAGATAGATGGAATCAGGTAGTATAGATACTGCTGAGCCAGTGTCCAACATTAGCTGAATAGAGTATGGTTTGCCTGAGGGTATGGCGGAAACATTTACAGTGCACTTTATCTGTTCTGGAATATGTGCAGTAGTGATTTTGTCCACGCTCAGCACAGTAACATCTGGTATTATAACTGCATACACCTGTTGATTGAACTGGCTACGGCGACATACTTTAAAAAAATGTTTAATCTTTTTGCAATGATTGCACTGAGCTACTTTTGCCGGACATCCTGTCTAGCTTGCAAGGTGTTGTGGGGATCCACAGCAAAAGCATGCTTTTACTGTATTTTGAATTTGCTGATTCGGTGGCTTTTCATTAGTTTTCCTCTTGCAATTGTGTGTCTGCAGTGGTAGTGAACTTTTCTGCAAAGGAGTCACAGCCTGGACAGTGCCTCCTGTACCCATGCTCATTATTTTGGCTTCAGCTGTAGCTGACTCAATCTGAGTAGCAATGGTTATTGCTTTTTCTAGTGTAAGTTGTGGTTCTAGAAGTAAGCGTTCTCTTACATGAAGCATGGTTGTTTTCTCAATGAGCTGGTCTCTAATCAGCTCATCTGCCATATTCCCAAAGTCACAACTTACAATCAGACTCCTCAGGGAAGCAATATACTGCATAATAGTTCCCCCTGGTTTCTGCTCATGCTGGCGAAATCTGTAGCGATTAGCTACTACATTCACTTTTGGCACAAAAAAATTCTTTAATGCAGTGAGTGCAGTCTCATATTTATCATCTGCAAGGGGAAAAGTGTAAAATATATGCTGCCCTTCTGCTCCAAGACAGTGGATTAGTAGATCACGCTTTCTTACTTCAGAAATCTCTGTATTACTGATTGCAAGCAGATAAGTCTCAAGCATATGGATCCAGGTAGTAAAAGCAATTGGAGGCTTACCTGGGCTTTGCAGAAAGGGTACAGGTGGGTTCAGAGGCAGAAGATCCATCCTCAGTGCCAAAATGTTGTAGCAACCAGGCAAGGTACTAACAAGCTTCAACAGGATTTTATTTTCAAAGTGGAAACCTGTTTACCAAGCTACTGCTGCGCCCTCCGTAGCTCTCTCCCAGCCTCTCAACTCCTCCCCCATCCTTCCTGTTTCCTGTGCTTTCAGACTCCCAACAGCCAGTGCTCCCAATTCTAATAATTACAAGCAACATCTAAACACCACAGAACTCGGGCAGAGGAGTGAGGGAGGTGATCATCCTCTTTGGAGTCCAACACTTAATGGATGATCTTGCACCACTGAAGTTAATAGGAGTTTCTCCACAGATATCAATGGGAACCTGAACAGGGCCTCAAAGCACTGTTCAAGTTACCTTTACTCAATAGCCTCTCAGCACCATAAATCATCAAATATAATATTTTGGCATTCCCTTTTAATTTTTATTCCTGTCAACACATTATTCCAGAATGCAATCTGTGTGTGCCAGAATTATCCACAATAGCAAAAACCTCAAACCTGTACTTCTCTTCCTCAGAATCAGGAAGTGGAACATTTGTTTGTTAAAGCCCTAAGGAAGGACAGTGTTGTCAAAAACTTTGACTAATAATGTTTTACCTTCCAAATAAAAATTACTTGCAAGTACCAGGCCAGATTCATCCCTGGAGTAACTCCACTGACATCAATAGAGTTAAGTAATTCCATTGATGTCAATGGAATTACTCCCAGGGTGAATTTATCCCATTCAGAAAGTACAAGAGGAGCCACTGACGTGTGCAACATCATTGCTTGCCTGTGTTTTTAGAGGCAGAATTCAAATGATTTCTGTAGAAAGACCACCGGTGTATAGTAAGTATTCTGATGCTAATATCAATTAAGGAGAAATCGAACTTTATTCTACTGATATCCTGCAAGGTTAGGAAACCAATATGCAGCAAAGAAGTGCGGAAACATTTTAATATGACTCGCAAGATCAAAAGCTCTTGATTATAAGGCATATACACTATCTGTGGCATTTGTATATCTCAGGGCTTGTCTACACTACCGCTTAAGTCAATGTAATTTACATCACTCAGGGGTGTGAAAAAACCACCCCCTGAACAACGTAAGTTACATCGACTTAAACCACTTAAACCAGATGCTCTCCTGCCAACATAGCTTCTGCCTCTCATTGAGGTGGAGTAATTACGTTGATGGGAGAGCGCTCTCTCGTCGACATAGCATGTCTTCCCCATACGCACTATATTGGTGCAGTAGCACAAGTGTAGCACAGTAGTGAAGATAAGACTTTAGTGCATAGTTGGAACCACTTCTTATTTTCCTTTTGTCTGCTGGTGACTGGAGAATGCAATTCTAGCACAATTTTGCAATCTCAAATATTCTGGGATCAAGTCAAACTGCTCCCTAAAATGGCCCAGTGCACAAATAGCTCAAAGCTGCTGCTATTCAAAATCTTCACCATAGAATCTAAAGACCTGAAACATGGGGTTTTGCAGCCAGGTCTCTCAGTGTCACAGTGCTGGGATTTCAAGACTGGAAAATACCACGGGATCCTGCAAACCTAGGATTGCTTATTATTGTTGTTTTGTACTGGGTTTCATTCATGCAGGTGACCCTGGCAAAGTCAAACACTAACATTTTAGAGTGTGGCATGAGTGTTCCTTTTTGTGGTTGCTATTGTCCTTCTCAAAGGTAGTCTTCCATTATATAATAATTTCACTCTGTTTAGTCAAAAAAAATCTTGTTTTCATTATAATTAGACAAATAAATATGGAAAATAGTATTGTTACCTGTGTTACCTGAACTAGGTCTGTACATAACACACCTGACTCTGTACTCCTTTGAATGGATTTTGACAGTACCTTTTGATTTTAAGTGAAATGATTATTTCAGTTAATCTCTCAAGTGAAAAAAAAAATCTCTCTTGTGCAGAGGACCAGCACCACTCACACCCTCAAAATAAAACTCAAAGAGTACAGAAGGTTTTCTCATGTAAATGGGTGAATTTTAGCCTGAGCAAACTAAAATTCAGCTCACAAGCCCTGTATATGGATATAAACTTTAATTTTTAATGTAATTGTTTTGCTTACCAAATGTACACATTCACAAAGTCGGAAAAATCCCCGCTTTCCTAGAAATGCACTGGAGTCAATGGAATACCACCAGAAACGAATCTGGCTCAGAGGGATTAATAATGGTAAATATACATTATGGTTTTGTAAGCAGGGTAGAAAAGATGGTGAAGGAAGGTCAAGCTCTAAGCCTCTGTAGTTGTACTTTTGATTATGAAACTGTGCTTTTCTCCCTGAAGACATGAAAATGGACTGTCCTCTTAAAAGCTGAAGTGTATAAACACATGGCATCAGGACAATGCCACAGATTCAAGAAATATGATTTCTATTGGGTCTCTAACTTAATTTAGTTTGCATCTCAGCATAAAATGTATATGTGTAAAGACTGTCATAAAGTGGTAAGATCGGAGAGACACCCAAGTAGCTGCAGGAGAAGTTTTGAAACAGCTGGAGATGTGAGAGCCAGGGTTCAGAAAGCTTTCGTTCTCTTGTGAATATGCAAGCTTTCCTTGGCATTTGCTCTTTTTGGTTTGGGGGATAAACAGATGGCACCATTTCTAAGTCCTCCTTTTGTCTACTGTCGTCATTCTGTGTTACATAATGTTCATTTCACACAGATTGCATTGGCAAAGTAAACTCTTATAGCATGTTAGTATTAGTATGTGGTTTTTGTTCTCCTGTTCCAGAGTCATCTTTCATTATGACAGTCAGCAAATTAGTCTTACTTCCCTCCATTTTGTAGTGTTCTTATTCCAGTGCCTGGGAGATTTAAATCAGTTCAGGTATTTTAAATCACAGGCACTCTCAGACCTGACTGCCTCCCCAAAACAACAATGAACTGAGATCCTCTCTACAGCCAGCAGCACTGCTTAATTTAACAAAGGCTACACTGAATATTTTGGGCAATTATAAAATTTACCATACAGCAATTAAAAGTGAGATTGCCAATGTTTTCAAAGGGTGAAGCTGGTTCTTTCAATACCACCCTTCACCAAATAGCTTTAAAATCTGAATATTAATATTACAATCACAGAGTCATCGCCCCCGCCCCCCTTGTGCTGAATTTAAAAAATGCCTATTGTTTGCCGTAGGCAATACAAAATCCCTATTGCTACTTTCCTGGAATTTAGACAAAAAAGAAATGGTAACAATCAGATTTTTAAAAATTAACTTGCAACTTTACCCGGCATCTTCGGCTTACGCAAGGAAGCCAAAAGTCATTGTTGCTAGAGAAAATAGTATGTCGTGGCAATCTAAACACTCCAGAAATATTTTCTGGTTACACAATTATTTAACAAAGTTAAATACCAGAAAGGATTGTGAGGATACACTAGAAAGACAACCTAGGAAACTGGCCATTGCAATGGCAGATAAAATTCAATATTTCCAAATAGAAAGTGATGCACAAAACAAAGAGCCTAGCTCTGCATATTGCCGAGAATCCCTGAGGGACGAAAACTCTCAGCACCTCAGGGGATTGGTTCCTAAACCATCTGGATTAAATCCATCCCCACACAGAGGGCTAGCACAAGATTTATACACAGCTGAAGACACATTTTGGCCTGTTTTGAGAGCTTACACAGCTCTTCAATGGTGCATGGCCTGACACTAACTTCCTAAACTGAGCTGAATTTTCCCATGTGAACACACTGATAGATTTTTTTAAACATGTTACTGTTAATTCAGAACCTAAGAGTCACTGTGGGCAGCTCCATAAAAGAGTCTGCTTGATGTACTGCAGCAGTTAAATGATCAGGTAAAATGGGGTTTGTGCCCCATCCTATGACTTCAAAGAGAATTTAGATTGGGCCCATAGAGAATAATACAGATACATTATGATGCAGTTATACAAATCAATGGTACATTCTTATTTTTGTCACCTCATCTCAAAAACCATAGATCTAGAACAGGTTCAAGGAAAGTCAATGAAAATGCTCAGCGGTAGGGATGACAAGTGGGAAGAGAGGAATGATGGGAAGGAATGACTTAAGAGAACAAGGGCTTGATCCAAAACCTATTGAAATAAATGAGTCTTTGCACTGACTTCAACAAGCTTTGGATCAGGCCCTCAGACATGAGACGGCAGATGCCATATAGAAGTGAGAGCTCACCCTCTGGAATTAGGAAGAACCCTCCCATCAATGGTATAGTACTGCACAGTTTGATGCACTATGGAGGTTTTGCACCTTCCCCTAAGCATCCACTACTGGCCATTGTTGGAGAGAGGGCATTGGTCTAATTCCATATGGCCACTCAAGTTTTTTTCTCCCCGCAAAATGACAGAAAGGGGCCCAGGACAGAACCCTGTGGGACACCCCCCAAAAAGTGGGAGAATGGAGGACCCTTCAAATGAGCCACTGAAGGAAGCGTGTGTTCTTAGTGACTCTCTCCTTTCTCCTCATGCCCTGGAATGAGAGTCTAAAAAGGGTGGCAATGTCTGGATAGTGAGTGGTGTCTTGTTTTGTGATAGATGTTCCATTCGCAGGCAGTGAATTCTCTCTCCTGGATGAGACTCAGCAGTGCATGCAAGTCTCTCACACAGGACACCACTAGAAGGGAAGCAGAAACTCCAGATATTCTTCACTGGCAATTTAAAAAAGGCAATAATGGGCCAAACCCTCAGCTGGGGTTAAACTACAAACTTCTACTGAATTCAGTGGACTTACACCAATTTATATCAACAGAGAATCTGCTCAGTGTTTTCAAAAATTGCCACTGCTAATACCAAGTGGCAGGAAGAGCCACAAGGCACTTGGCCCTGGGCCAGATAATGAATAACAAGGCCCTAGGATGACCCTTTGACACAGTTACCCAAAGGATGGAGAACTTCTAACAGCAGAGGCTGCACAAGTGGCAGCAGCTTTTCAGACCAAGCAGTACCAGGCTGTGTTAGAATGAACGGAATACATGGCAAGAACACACACACACAAATCTATGGAATGTATCATCAGTTCCTACGTGCAGCGCGCAGGTAGTGGCTGTATTTAGACTATTGACAACCCGTCATTTAATATAAAATGTTGCAAAAATGACCTCCTGATCGGTATGTGGTTTTGAATGTTCATTAATGCTCATGTTCAAGTCATTGCTAGATTATTGCGATTTGTTCTCAGGAGTTTTTGATCACAAAGATTCAGTTTCTTCAGAAGGCAGTAGCCCACATACTTGCAGATACCAGAGCGCTCAGTGTATACATGTATGATCTCCTATGGGGAGGTTGTTGTAAAGTTTCATAATGTTTTGAAAATTCTATTTTTAAGGTTTATACAGGATCTTCCCCAACATGTGGGGGTGACTGTTTTTCAGCATCTAGTTATACTCATTTTCAGTGTTTATTTTTTGGCTCCTTTTTTGTCTTGCAACTTCCTCAAAAAACTGGGTGGGCTTTCTTTATCTGAATATTAAATGTATGCAGAAACAAGCTGTTGCATTAGTAATGAAAATATAAATACAAAAACTGTTTTCAATCTCATTTACTGTTTACCACCTGCATTCCAACACAGTACACAAACACACACACAAAGCTTACTTTGCTGCTGCTATTTACAATTACATATGAACTGCAGAGACGATAAACAGGAAGTGGTACAGGGTGCAATTTACAGCGGACATCGTGAACAACAAAAATTCCAATGAAAATTCCTTTAAAAGAGCCTTGCTATTTTTGGTCACTTTTTCCAGTAGGGTTTTTTGTTTTGTTTTTAAAACTATTTCTTAAGAAAAAGAATGTCGCAATTGGTGTAATTTTATTGGATGGTTCTGATTTAAACTGAAAACCAAGATCCTTAAATAAGCTGGATTGATCTGCTCTTATCTTATGCTCTTGCTGTTTCAGAACTAGCTGGTTACTTCTATTTGTCCTAAATTATAATCTTGTGGTGATGGGAACTAGAGTTTTCTGTAAATAACCCCCTTGAGTTGGAATGCACTTTGCATTACAGTTTGCAATGCTCAATCCTTGTCACTATTTCATGTTTGCTGCTTCTTTTAATTCTTCTTAATTATTGTTCACATTCATGCTTGTATAGTCATTTTTCTGGAAGGATACTGTAAAATACTACTCTGCTACTGAATGCTATACTAAGCACACTGTTTAGATATGTGCAAAAATTTGTGATTTCTTTGTCCCTATTTGAAGCCATGAGTCAAATACCACGCATATGCTATTGGCCAGGTGCCATATGTTGGATTTTTTTTAATGCGGAATGTACAGCCACTAACACATCTGTCTTTCCACACAGAAAGAGAAGATTTGTTTCCATAGGCTGAAATGTTTCTGAGTCATCCATAAGTACTTAAATGTAGCTGGAAATTGGCAGAATATGATTGGTCTCTTCTGTTAAGTAGGCCATCTGCATGTATTGTATTCCAAAACAAGGTCATGGGAAGGAAAGTTATGAAGTGAGAAATTGCTTGTGTTAAGTTTAAAGTGCTCAAAGAACAAGTATTGTTTTAAGAACAAAATTAGTTACTCTGCCATTACATCAAGTCTTACCAGGCTCCTCTTTATTCAAAAAGCTGGTGCTGTTATTTAATAAGTTGGAGCAAGCAGTAAATTCCATTGTTCTTCAGAGGCTGTGGTTTGATCCCCAATACCAAATTATTTTGATTACTGAGTTGGCATATACCGTAAAACATTCCTAAAATCAGTAGACGGATTCTGAAAAGACAGCTTGTAGCTTTAAAGTCTCTTCCAAATTAATGAGTTCCTTATGGATGGTAATGCCATAGCTGTGAGAGGGGATGAAGAACCAGGAAGAACTGTGCACTTTTAACACAATCACTCTGTTAAAATTGATTTTTTGTTATGGAGAAGGAATAGAAGACACAACAGAGTGCTTAAAATTTAGCATCAACAATAAGACAAGTTCTCACAATCAGTACTCGTGGGGGAATTCTGCACCAAAAAATTAAAAATTCTGCAACAAAAAATTAAAAAATTCTGTGCACAATATTTTAAAATTTTGCAAAATGTTGCATATTTTATTTGTCAAAATAACACAATACAATCACACCAGTTTCAATTATTTTTGGTCATTTATTTCAAAATATCTGTCAAAAGATTCAGCAACTGTTTTTTGACAAAAAATTCCTTACTAGGCATATTAATACAGAACTCTGAATAATAATTAATTTAAACTACAATGGAGAATTGTATTTCCCGCACCTCTCAGAAGCAGTGCAAAGGCTTGAGGGAGTCAGGGGTAATGGAGGAACTGTGGGAGAGGGGAGTAAATTGCTGAGAAGGAGCCTGGGTGTGAACTTGGAGGGTTGTTGGGTATGGGTGGGAAAAGTATGGAACAGGTTGCTTTGGGGGGTGGGGAGGAATTGTTAGGGAGCTTCCCCCATGCAGACTCTGGCTGACCCCTAACCTCTCCCATTCAGTCAGGCACATCTGCCCCTGTCCCCATGTGTCTCTGTGCCCCCACCAGCCACTCCCCTGTCCCTATGTAGCTCTGTACCCCCTTCCCCTCACCATGTAGCCCTGTGCCTCCACTTCCATTCAACCCCTGCCCTAGTCTGTCCTCCCCCACTAACCCTTCTGAGCCGCTGTCTAAACTCTCCAGCACCCAACACAGTCTGTCTCCCATAGTCCCTGTCTCCTGACCTGGCCAGACAGGCGCTGTGAAGAGGGCAGGCTCTTTCTCTTCCCTCACTGGCAGGGAGCTGCTGCTGTGTTCAATCACCACAGCTCCCTCTGGTGGGCAAAAGGAGGAACTGCAGCAACATTTGCAGAAGCTTTTTTGTTCACAAAAAATTAAAACTATGCACAGCTCATTATGCACACATGCAGTAGTGCAGAATTCCCCCAGGAGTAAACCAGGCTAGGTGGTAAATATAGTTTTTTGCCCTGTGATAGCCAACTCCCACTGACTTCAGTGGGAGTTGGATCAAGCTCGGGTCCTGCAAATGCTTACTGCTACTTGGTGAGGGGACCTTCAAGATCCACTTCTACTATGACACCTATACAAAACAGCTTTAGGAAACTGAAAATAAGGGGGCAGGTAGACAGCAGTGATCACTGATACCATTAATATCTAGTGTATTTTAGCTACTTAAACCCTGTGAATTGTTCTTGTAGTTAGTCTGTATAACTGCATGTTCCTGACACTGCTACCCTCCTCTCCAACTCCCTCTCTTCCTTACTCCCACTTGCATGTTTTGTCTATTCTGAAAAAACTTATGAGACTGAAGTAGAGCACCTGCGTTTGTAGGATGGGGGCATTAAACTAATTTTTGAGGCTGTGACTGTGTTTTGGTATAGGTTTGCAGAACACATGCAAAATGGACCCTGATTGAGTATCTGGGTACTACTATAAAACAAAATTTTAAAAAATGGTCTTTTCCTGAACAGAGACTACCAACTGCACCATACAATGGGCATAGCTTTGTAAGCATCACAGAGACATCTGGATGACACTGTGAGCCCCATGCTAGCCCATCCTGTCCCTTGAGACTACTTGGCTCATCACAGACTCAGAAGGCATGTGGCATTGCATTAATCGTCTGTTCAAACTTCAAATCTAAAACAGGTGCCTCCGGTAAGAGAAGATCAGTTGAATCCATTCATCTAACAATAGAAACCAGCGTCGAAGCTGACACGAGTTTTGTGCTCATTTACAGACCACCAAAGGCTACAGGGTTAGAAAGAAGCTCCCTGATACCTTGTTGGCAATAGTGGTGAAATACCAGACAGATTTGCCAACATGGGAGATTGCAATATTATTGTTGATAAGACCACTGATGAAAAACCCAAGAAGTCACTTCCTCACTTGCCTCCCTAGGCTTTTTCCCAGATCATCTCCAGTCCAACCCACACAGCTGGTCATGCTCCAGACCTGGTCTTTTGATTAGATGTCAATATCCCAGCCATTGTCTTGGACAGATGATCATCATCAACTCTCCGAGCCAACAAGAAAGACCCCTGATCCTGATTCAACCATGAAGACTCTTGGAGCCCAAATTCCAAAGCCTGCTAAAAGCCAGCATCTCTTCACCCACAGGACATGGTGCCAAGGATCTTGTGAATCACAATCACTGTGCTCTAGCCTCAAACATTGACAAACTGGCCCCCAAATAGTCCCTTCCTTCCTATTGCCAACACTGATCTTGGTTTTCAAACACGCTTTGCCAGATGAAGAGAGTGGGACAGAAACTTGAGCAGCAATAGCAGAAAACAAAGTCTGAAACAGACAGGTTGAAACAAAGAATTTCTCCAAGCCTATGCTGAAGCTATATTATAGGCCAAGGGAAGCCTCCTTTTAGCCTCCATTACAGATGCCAAACCCCACCGTAAGGATCTACTCAGGATGGCAAACCACTTCTTTAACCCTGAAAGCCTACAGGTCATAACAGAACTGAGCACAAAGTACTGCGAAGAACTATCATCCTACTTTGCTGAAAGTAGGCATGTTTGGAAGGCTTCTCAAACAGGATGGATTTGCTCCCTCCATATCAGCCAGTAAACAGTCTGCTTGCATTTGGTACATTCACTCTACAAGAAGTATTGGTCATGGCCCAAGAGCCTGACACATGCCACTCTTGGTTTGTGAAAAGGTCATGAGCAACCGGTGTCACTCATGACTGAAACAGCCAATGCCTCACTCAGAGAAGGAAACTTCCCTTCTACCTTCAAACACACAATAGAGGGACCAACACTGAAGAAATTTACCCTGGATACATTGGATCTCGCCAACTGCCACCCGCTATCCAATCTTTGATTTCTGAGCAAGCTCATAGAGAAGCTAGTCAAAGGCAAACTACAGACTCATTTAACTGAAGCCAGTGTCCTAGACATGACACAATCTGGATTCAGCCTATGACATGGGATGGAGACAGTGTTAGTGGCATTGGTGGATGATCTCCCACTGTTGATGGCTGGAGGGCAGATGTCCATTCTCATCCTCCTCAAACTGCAGCATTTGACACTGTCAATTATTAGAAACTGTTGTTCCACTAGAGAGAGGTGGCAGAGGTGCAGGGTTTGAGTACTTGCTGGAAGGATGCACCCAATGAGTAGTGATGCGAAATTGCACCTCTGCCACCAGACCTCACTTGTGGAGTCCCACAAGGATCCATTCTCCCTCTGGTCCTATTCAAGAGCTACATGCAGTCACTAGATGAACTGGTAAGCTGACATGCAGTCAAGTGCCGGCAATATGCAGATGATATACAGCTCTACGTATCCTTCACTACATACAACTACACTACTACCACTAACACGGCCCAGTGGTTGGATGAGATCAGCTCATAAATAAAGAACAGCTGGTTGAAACTGAACAAGATGGAGAGATGCTGGTGGGCAAATGAAAACATTTTGAGGAGTTTGCAGCCCTGGTGCAGACTCCTTTGGTTGAAGGTACACACCCACAATTGGCCAATTCAGTCTGTAGTTTAGGATAGGAGTGCTCCTGGGTTCTTCACTGACACTAAGCTCTTGCATAGCAGCATTTGCAAGTAACATTTTCTACCATCTGGCAAAGGGACTCTGTCCCATCCTGGAGAATGATAACCTGGTTTCAAGTTATAAATGCCTTTGTCACCTCCTGGCTGGACTATAGTAATGTAACATATCTGGGAGAACTTTCTCAAGAGCCAATATCAGCCTGTGGAACAAATGCCCGCAGACACTAAAGACCATTACAAACGACCCCACCTTTCACTCCAATTGGAAGGTGTACTTCTTTGATGGTGCTTTCTCTAATACAAACACAGAGCGGCATATGCATATTTTAAAAAAGCCTAACAAAACAAAATACATTACACTAGGGAGAGGAGGAGAGAAAGAATGTCAGATATTAGTCACAAGATTTGATACACTTACTGGAAGGCACTCAGATACTACAGTGATGTGGGCAGTATAAGACCTGTACAGAATAGAACTAGACATATTTTCTGGGAATTAGACAGCCATGCTTCTGGGTCTGATCCAAAGCGCATTCAAGTCAGTAAGAAACTATCTATGGACTTTGGATCAGGGCCTCACTCCTGACTATACATAAACCAAATTGAATCTCAGGTCTCCAGAGATGATAGGATTAACCACACTGTACATTCAAGATAGGAATGGCAATAGGCCTAATGGCAGAGCCCATTCTTTCTGAAACAAACACCTACTCTGAGCAAAAAACCAAGAACTAAAAAATTTTGTTTGTCTGTTTCCTGGAGACAGGCCAACCAAGTAACGAGAAGTAAAATGTAAACTCCAAGAACTCTATGTGATACCGAGATTTGTTTGTTTATTTTTAGAACACAGAGAAAAAAGGGCAACTATCTTGTATATGAACTTTACAGTGTAAAATAAATATATAGCTAAGAAGCAATGAGGCCCACAAAACCAAAGCAACAGTTAGTTCAAAACTTGAGCAGAGGCACAGCTGTCACAGTGCTGACCTTGCATTCTTTGAATTTCAAAGCAAAACTTAAGTCCATCAATATTTTCATATTTGAGTAAATGGAAATAACCAGCCTGTACTGCAGATACTACATTTCATTTAAGGTCAGTATTGATTCAGAGGAGTGAAGTTCTGAACAGCCTTCCAAGGGAAGCAGTCGGGGCAAAAAACATAACTGGTTTCAAGATCGAGATTCATAAGTTTATGGAGGGGATGGTATGAGGACACGGCCTACAATGGCATGTAGCCCATCGGTGACTGCCAGCAGCAAATATCTCCAACAGCCAATGATGGGACACTAGATGGGGAGAGCTCTGAGTTACTACAGAGAATTCTTTCCCAGGTGTCTGGCTGATGGGTTTTGCCCACATGCTCATATTTGCCATATTTGGGGTCGGGAAGGAATTTTCCCCCAGGTCAGATTGACAGAGACCCTAGGGGCTTTTCACCTTTATCTGCAGCATGTGCCACAGGTCACTTGCAGATTTAAACTAAACTAGTGTAAATGATGGATTCTCTGTAACCTGAAGTCTTTAAATCATGATTTGAGGACTTTAGTAACTCAGTCATAGCTTATGCGTCTACTACAGGAGTGGGTGGGTGAGGTTCTCTGGTCTCCAGGAGGTCAGACTAGATGACTACGATGGTCCCTTCTGGCTTTAAAGTCTATAAGTCTAAATTAAAATCAGAATGACAACCATGCTGGGACAAGCGAATTACTTCTATGTCATGGCACACTGATACCACATCATCCTCTCCAATATAGAGACTGATTCAAAGTTATAAACTTCCATAACTGTTTGAGATTATGGTTTTAAAAACCACTCCTTTCAGTGAGCCTTGATTTTTCAGAAAAGAGAATCCTTACTAAATTTGCAGGTTACAATTCACTAAAGAGCATTTGGAATTGCAACATATAACTTTTCATCTATTGTTTTAATCAAATTATACACAGAGTCTAAAATTAATTTCTGCTTCTAGATAGAGAGCCGTTCCCGCCAGATAAACTTGCTTGCCTTCAAAATTCTTTACAAAAAATTTGCAATAAGGAGCTGGGGAATGGGCTGGTGGGCAAAGTTTTCAGCAGAGAAAATGTATTCCTTAAAATATATATTATACATTTTCTCTGCTGAAAATTTTGCTCATCGCTGAGGTATGCAGATGCAGACAGGCATCGAGAGTTTAAGCCTCAAACAGAATAATGAAAAGTGGGAGCTGGGGTAGGATACCTGAAATACAGAAGGTTCCAAGTCCAAGATTTGAGCCTTCGGGGAAGACTTACCACAACGGGGCCCAGATCCTGATAAGGGCTGTACTGCAATACAAAAAATAGCCAACTGCTTTCCACCCAGATTTACTGCACAAGTTCTTCAGTCACTATAAGCCTGGTCCATACAAGGAAATTTCTCTTAGAAGTTGTCAAGGTTCCTTCCCCACTCTGAACTCTAGGGTACAGATGTGGGGACCGGCATGAAAGACCCCCTAAGCTTAGATAAAAACTTCCCAAGGTACAAACTTTGCCTTGTCCTTAAACCATATGCTGCCACCACCAAGCGTTTTAAACAAAGAACAGGGAAAGAGCCCACTTGGAGACGTCTTCCCCCAAAATATCCCCCCAAGCCCTACACCCCCTTTCCTGGGGAGGGCTTGATAAGAATCCTCACCAATTTGTACAGGTGAAGACAGACCCAAACCCTTGGATCTTAATAATAATGAAATATCTATCAGGTTCTTAAAAGAAAAATTTTACTTAAAGAAAAGGTAAAAGAATCACCTCTGTAAAATCAGGATGGTAAATACCTTACAGGGTAATCAGATTCAAAACATAGAGAATCCCTCTCGGCAAAACCTTAAGTTACAAAAAGACACAATAACAGGAATATACATTCCATCCAGCACAGCTTATTTTACCAGCCATTAAACAAAAGGAAATCTAATGCATTTCTAGCTAGATTACTTACTAACTTTACAGGAGTTGTAAGGTTGCATTCCTGATCTGTTCCCGGCAAAAGCATCACACAGACAGACCAAACCCTTTGTTCCCCCCGCTCCAGATTTGAAAGTATCTTGTCCCCTGATTGGTCATTTTGGGTCAGGTGCCAGCTAGGTTACCTTAGCTACTTAACCCTTTACAGGTGAAATGGTTTTGCCTCTGGCCAGGAGGGATTTTATAGCACTGTATACAGAAAGGTGGTTACCCTTCCCTTTATATTTATGACAGAATTTCTCACCAGTTCAGTTACAGTGGTATCAATAGGGCCCTTTGTATTCAGCTTCTATTTTTATTTTTTTGGGGGCAGATTTTTCAGCGTTTATTACCACACCAACAAAAACAGGTGAAAATCAGTGCAAAAACTATTAATAATTTTTCTGGGTAAATATCGGGGTTTATTTTGATGGATGGAAAGAGAGGGGAAAAAAGTATTCAGTAGATTAATGCTTTGAATTCCATTCATCAATGTGGTTTGCTGCAGAACTAAAAAAGAACTCAAAACACAATGCCATCTCTAAGTTTTAGAACACAATATATTTCTATTCCCCAAATAAAACTTTTCATTTAAATAAACAGTTTACTGTTGTACTCTTAGAACTATTAGCATATAAATATTTACATTTAATAATTGGGCTACACCATTTGCAGTGCATACACTCAGCTTCATCCTTTTCTCCTGATTTTGTTTTTTTTAAACTTTTGAATACTTCCTTGTGTTCTGAAACATATTCTGATACAGATTTTTGTTTTCTTCCCATTTTAGTGTGTCAAATCTTTAAACCATTATCTGCTAACAGCTTGAAATGTTGTAGGTGGTGAGTGTGAGATTCATCAGTACGTTCAGATGTGCATGCACTTCAGAGCTTACGTGCATGCCTGTTTGTTTATTGTGTGTATCTTCTAGAGTAATACATAGCCTTACTTCAATAGGCAGCTTTGCAAATGCACACAGACGAATGTATTATTGTAATACATATATCTCATGCAATGTATTTTTTCCTAATAAAAAAAGTTAGTTTTTACATATTTGAATGATACAAAAGTAGGGTGAAAATCAGAAAAAACTGAATAATACTTTTTGTAAAACCCTGGAATTTTTTGGTACAAATTGTTTTAAACTGAATATGAAGGGGCTTAAGTATTATAATAATAATAATACTTAGCTCTGATATAGCACATTTCATCTAGTTTCTCAAAGGAAGATGTCCTCTGAGCAGAGTTGGACCATAGGGCACTTCTAACACCAGCCAGTGCCTGGAGTCCAGCCCGCATAAGGGCTCTCACTATTCCTTCCACTGCTAGAGCTGAATCAGCAGGAGCAACAGTGGAATTTTTTTTTTAACAACAATCCTCATGTGGAATCCAGAGAGCCTCCCAGTCTAGAAAAGGCCTAAACTTCTGTAACGATAGCACCTGCATGGCACCACTCTGTAGGGTGGCTCTGGCCTGCTCTGATGGGCACCTGTTCCAAACCACCTGAAGTAAACATCCTCCCCCCACCCGAAAATCACAACAAATATAGGTGTCATAAACATACAGCTAAGGGTAGCAGAAAATCCCTCCTTTACCTGTAAGGGGTTAAGAAGCTCAAATAACCTGGTTGGCACTTGACCAAAAGGACCAATAAGGGAAGAAGATCCTTTCAAATCTGTGGGGGAAGGTTTTTTTGTGTGTGTTCTCTTGTTCTCTCCGGAACAGACAGGGACCAGGGCAGGAAAAACCATCTCCTAAAACCCTACCTGAAATAAGCATCCAAGATTACAAAAATTGTAAGTAATAGCAAGGAAATGCGTTAGCTTGTCTTTTGTTTTAGCTTGTGAATTTTCCCTATGTTAAGAGGGAGGTTTATTCCTGTTTTTTTGTAACTTTAAAGTTTTGCCTAGAGGGGAATCCTCTGTGTTTTAAATCTTATTACCCTGTAAAATTATCTTCCATCCTGATTTTACAGAGGTGCTTCTTTTACTTTTTCTTTATAATAAAGTTCTGTTTTTAAAAACCTGATTGGTTTTTAGTGTCCCAAAAACCCAAGGGTCTGGTCTGTGCTCACCTTGTTCACCTATTTGGTTGGTATATTATTCTCAAGCCTCCCGAGGAAAGGGGGTGAAGGGGCTTGGGAGGATATTTTGGGGAAACAGGAATTCTAAGTGGTCCTTTTCCTGAATCTTTGTCTAACTCACTTGGTGGTGGCAGCAATCCCGTCCAAGGACAAGGAAGAATTTGTGCCTTGGGAAAGTTTTTAACCTAAGATGGTAGAAATAAGCTTAGGTGGTCTTTCATGAGGGTCTCCACATCTGTACCCTAGAGTTCAGAGTGGGAGGGAACCCTGACATGGTGGCAGAGCAGTGGGATAATTTTGAACCAGAAGCACAGACCTTAGGATTTTAAAAAGGACACATTTTTTCTTTTGGCTGCTTGAAAGACAGGGAGGTTTTTTTTTTTTAAAAAAAAGGACACTTTTTTTTTTTTTTTTTTAAGTGAGAGCAGCTGGAGTTTTTTGTTTTCTTTGCCTGGAGGCAGAGTAGTTAAGTCCTGCAAGAAAATTCACAAGCTAAAACAAAAGATAAGCTAACACATTTCCTTGCTATTACTTACAATTTTTGTAATCTTGGATACTTATTTCAGGTAGGGTTTTAGAAGATGGTTTTTCCTGCCCTGGTCCCTCTCTATCCCGAACAAAACAAGAGAGCACCAAAAAAACCCTTCCCCCAGAAATTTGAAAGGATCTTTTTCGCTTATTGGTCCTTTTGGTCAGGTGCCAACCCAGGTTATTTGAGCTTCTTAACCCCTTACAGGTAAAGGAGGGATTTTATGCTACCCTTAGCTGTATGTTTATGACAATAGGGAAGGGAAATATTTATTTATAGGTGAATGAATGGAGAAAAACAGCAGAGGGGAAAGACAGGGCAAGCAGTAAAATAGGGTTATATCAACATGAGGACCAATGGGCCCAGTGGTGTCGCAATATAAGAAGATAAATGCCGAGCACTATGTCTAGACTCAGAGTTCAGGAACCCTGCACAGAGTTCCATTCAGGCAGTGAGTCGTGGGTGTTCTTGGTGTCTTTGGTGCCAGTAAACTTTCCCCAACAAATCCCTCTGGCCAGTGCTTAATTTGTAATGAAAGAAGTGTCAGGGATCAAGCAATTTTTTTACTTTCATGACTGACATGGCAACCCCAGAGGTGCCGGGGCTATGAACTGCCAAGCTGAGAGGTGCCGGGGCTCAGCCCTGGCAAAAATTAAGCACTCTCTCTGATGCCCTCTTCTGCAACTCTCCACAAAACCGCAGCACTATAACTTCCCCACTTTATTAGCTACAGCCTCCCTCCTTGTTCCCAATGCAAGGTCACAAGCCCCTGTGCTCACAGCCCCATATAGTTGTGGGTGACAGTGATTTTAAGTCTAGCTCTGGTTTGTCCTTCCCAGGTGATTCTTCCTGGCACAGTGTTCCTCCTGGTTCTTGTCCTGGGATGTCCCTCATCGGCTGCTCTGTCCTTCCTGGTCTTCAGGTTGGCTCTTGGATGCTGTGTGACATGAGGGCCTGCTTGCTGTTGGCCCTCTTGTCTGGAGCTACAGACACCTACATACCCCTGTCCTCTCCCTCTCTTGACTCCCCTCCCCCGGAACAACCAGAATTTCCTCTGCCTAAGGATGTTTTAAAGAAGGCATGCTCTCTAAATCCCAAGGGATTATACTTCTATTGTAAAAACAGAAATTAAATAAAAATAGTTCTCAGCCCTTCTTTGTCTATCATAAAGCAGCAAAATACGGCTCAAGGCCATTCCTTTACCCTGCCCCTACAGCTCCCCCTTGTTTTATCTGTGGCTCTTCCTTATTAGCTAGTCTGCAACATTTGCCCTGGTATCTTTCACCATCTGAACCCTTAGTCCAAGGCCTATATCCATTAATCTAACCATAACAAAGGAACGTCAATACTAAAAATAATATATACATTTTCCTCTGAAGATTTTATAGCACTTTTGGTGTATTTTCTTAAAACAAAAAAAACGTAAACCCCAGAAACCCACACATTCATTTGTATTACCACTGAGAATCAGATCCTTATGATTTTGTTCTGTGGAAAACTGTGCTCTGGCCTTAGAGCTTTGACACTGAGTTTTTATTTATGAGTCACTTGTACCCAAACCAGCAGCCTCTGGAACTGGAAGCTGTTAAATTAGGCCATCTAAACAAAACAAAACTGGGAATTTAAAAAAAAATCTCTAAATAAGTTAGCTAGAAATAAAGGTCTGATCTTTACTTCTCACTGAAGCTTTGTTACTAACAGGATATTGTTCCTTGCTGATTTTCAAACTCTGATGCCTTTTTCTTTTTAATTAGTTTGAGAGAGCTTGGCTGATGTATACAAATATCCAGTTCTGCAGAATTTTTATAACCTAATTGGGCAGTTTCTAGTTTGCTGGCATGCCTGCCCAGTTGTGACAGTTTTATACAGTAATATACTCGTTGTTTGGTGCTCCTGTTAAAGAGAGGACACCAAGCAAAATTTTGGGATAGTCATCTCTTTATACAATCCCCCACACTTTTTAATGCAAATAATACACGTGATACAGTATAAAGGTTTTACCAACATGAGTTTGGAATGGCATGCATTATTCCCTTGTGGCTTTTCCATTCTATCCAGGTGTATGTAGATTCTTATGCCACATCCATCATCCTGGATTCTGAGCTCCTGTCTGTTTCACCAATCATGGCAGAGGCAGGGATAGAATCCAATTCTCCTGAGTGGCACTCAACTGCCTTAACCATAAGATCGTCTCTTTTACCACAGTCCCCTGCCTCATCCATGACACACCTTCCAACGTCTGCAACAAATGAGGAAGGGGTCCTACTGAAAACAGCCTCCATCACACAACCCTAATTCATCCCTGGAGCCGGTCCATTCTGTGCACTGACTGAAGCAGGGGTCCGTTGAAAAAAACCAGTATGTGATTTATGCCATTAAAGACTGGAACATAATGTATTTGCATAAGTGGACTGCATTAAAGTTGAACAGGCAACCTTAATTCTGGCAATTCCTAACTTTTGATTGCTTGACTACACAACTTAATAAACTATGTTCAAAGAAAGTTAATGTGCATTTTCCAAGGTTTTAAAAAAGCAAACTGAAATAACAAATTCCATGATGTGGCACCAGATTAACCTTCCTGATAACCCATGTGAGGGTCAGAACTTTTAAATCCAGCACATAGATCTCTGCTACTAGAGCTAATGGTATAAAAGATAGTAGTAGTAAGTTATCGTCTATGTGGACCTGAACTATGGGGGGGAATGGGGCACTTTGCCCAGTGGGTTTCACAGACATTCGTTACCAGCAGAGGAATGGTGACGTACTTGCAGAGCATGGAATAGAACCCAAGATTTTTGGATGTGCGCTCTACTGGGCACAGACTCTTCTGCCTGTTCCCCCTAAGCTTGACTTCTTCTGCCCCATCCCCATTCCACTCCCACCTACAGTTCCTTATCCCAGCCCCAGTCTCCTCTCCTCAGACTTATCTTAGTCCCCCGTCTCCTTTCCCAGTAAGTTCGTTTCACCCTTTTGGACTCGCCACTCCAGTCCCACCCTGCTCTGAGTCCAAGTTCCCTGCTTCCAGCACCTTGTCTGATCTGTCTCATTCCCTGAGCCTCCAGTCATTGCCCCGCTCATATTCCCCTGATCCTCCCCTGTTCCCAGTCCAAGTCTCTTTGCCTAGCCTGTGGCAGTTATCCCCCTGCATGCCAATTCCTTATCACATCTGTCTGCCCTGCCCACCTCTACCAGTTATCAGTTCCAGTCTCCTTGCCCAGCTGGTCTTAGCCTTCTCACCACACAAGTCTCCTCAGTTGCTCCCAGTCCCCCTATTTCCCTTCCAAGCTCTCAGTCTCCTTGCCCAAACAGTCCCAGTCTCCCCACATATACCAGTCCCAGTTACCACCTCCACTCTGCTCTAGTAGCAGTCTACTCCTTCCCCCAGGCTCTATGTCCAAATCTATTCCCCACCTTCCCAGGTTCAGCTCTTGTTCCCCCCGCATCTGAATCAGGTAGCTTCCTCCTCCACTGCCTGGGCCCACCAGGGGGCTCATTGAGAGCACAAGAGAGAGAGGCCCCCTGCTCTCAGCTCTGGTGCCCAGCCCAAGCCTGGCCAGGAGCAGCCATTATAGGGAAAGCATGCCAAGTGCAGACTGACTGGGAAATGTAGCTGTGAAGCTCTAGTAAGTCTCTACTAAGCATATATGAGCTATGATTTTTCATAGGCTTATAACATGGCCAAAATTGACTGGATTTTCACAGGGAAGGCAAAAAGCCACATCCCTAATAGAAAGGTCACCTCCCTTCCAAATTTCAAGTACCTGTCCCAAAGCATGCAGGTACCAAAGCTTCTCCAAAGAAAAATTATTTATTTTTTACCATGGTCAGAACAACATATTCTCTAATCTAGTCCTTGAAAATGGTTGAACTGTTTTGACTGACATTTTCCAGAAAAAAATTCAGCCATCTTGTCATAGAAAGTTTCAGACAAAATGGTTAAAGTTTGGCAATGTTATTAAAGCAAACAGGGTCTTGTAATGAGAAGTGTTAGCCAACCTTAATAGGTAGCATTACCAGCTCAGCCTACAATAATATTGTACTCACGTTTGTCCACTAAATGAGGCTTTAAAAAAAAAAAAAAAAGCATTGCTAATAGCCTCAGTAACAGAATAAGTTTGCATAAAGATCTGCAAAATCAGTAACCCAGCCCCTCCAAACAATGAAACTTTAAGGCTGAGATAAAAAGCCACAAAAGTCAGGAAATTCACGAGTGAGGCTCCTCACTCTGACCCCTTCACAAGCATCCTGATCCATCCCTGTTCTCCCTCACCATTCCAAACTCTGTGCCTTTGCATAGATCTGTTATGCTGGGGCTTTTCATTATATAAGCCCAACACCAAATTTGTGTGGGGCTCTTAGCTTCTTGAGCACGAGCCTGCAAATTATGTTAGCCTACTTATTATTACTACTAATTATGTTAGCGCCTCTAATTTAACAAAAGGGTAACAAGGTTGTGGCCTGCCCTAAAGGAATTGTCAGGGTGTTACCAGGAGGCTTGTCTCCGACTTGCAGAGGGTTCCCCAGAGCTAGCTAGTCTTGCTAACCCCTGAAAGGACATGGATACAGACTTCTGCTCAAGAATTGACACAAGCAGTAATTCTTTGAAAACAAAAAAGAATTATTTATTTTTTAAAAAATGAGTGGTTACAATGTATTTAATAAAGCAAGGGAGAATACATAAAACAGAGTAAAACGCAATAGAATTACATTTAAAGCATCGTATACGTATAATAAAAGCGGCGCACCAAAATAAAAGACAGATTATGTGGAATACTCCTATATCACATCTAGAGGATACAATAATTACAATGTAATTACATTTAAATATTACCATTCTGTGAGAGGAGATCAGCCAGTCGCAGAATGGGGTGGGGTAGACTTCACTCAAACACAGGCATCCAGCTTTATTGACAGACAGACTCAATCATTCCTTAGTAACAGAAAAAAAACAGACTTACACTCTTCCTTCTTCAATTCCCTCTGTTACGTCTGATGGGCCTTCTGTTCTGTCAGTAAGATGTTACACAAGCGGAAGATAAAGGTGGCACGCTGAACTGCAGCTGCTACTTCAGAAGCTGTGGTAGCGATGGTTGCTGGCTGCAGGTAGTTGCTTGGTTGTTACGGAAGCCATTGCTATGGTGACCTTTAGAGTTCTGCTGCTGCCTTTTCTGGAATCTTCTTAGGATGCTGCTGCAGTTGCTGCGGTTCTGGCCGCTTCTTGAGGCTTCTGATCTTCACAAACCCCCAAAACCACAACACTTAAGCCTGCTGGCGGTCGGCCTTGTATACTGGTTGCTCTCTCAAGGTCAGTTCATTAACAAATGAAATAAATAAATGTTATTTCTTCCACCTCTCTCTGCCAAACCTGTCAGCCAAAGCCCCTATCGCCCCTGTTCTGAGAGAGAAGGTACTCTCTATATATTTTCCAGAGAGTTCCTCCCGATTGGCTGGAAGAGAGGGAGTCCTGCCCCACCTTACGCTACAAGGCTCTGCTCCCTGGCCTTAAAAACAAACAAACCTGTGTCCTGGAGTCCTCCCTACCCTCCAAATCCAACTCCTAATTCCTTGGGACCACTTCCTCTCTTCCACTATCAGGCCATTTCCTAGGCCTTTGTTCATTTCAGCCCCCTAGAACTGAGTCTTCTGGCCAGCTCTATTCTTACAGGGCCCATATGCCCCATTATAGTCTGAATCTGGTTTGGGTTGTATTAAATATTGACCAGATTATTAGTAAAATGAGGTTGCAGGTTTCTTGATTCTACTTTGATGAGATGACTATAACATGCTTAATTTACAAATGATATTTTTCCTAATATAACTATTAATATAATTGAAACTGCACAATGTCAATTAAAATTATTTTCAAGAAGCAAATCATTTGGGTCCCAATCCTGCGAGGATGCACTTAATCACATATTTTACTTTAAGCGCATACTAAATCCCAGCAGTTGCTTAAGTCTTTTGCTGAATCAGGGCTCAGGTGCTGAATATTCTCAACCCTCATTGACTTCAATGGAGAGCTGAGGGCATTCAGCATTGGTCCTGAGTAACTACAGAAAAATAACATGTGTCACTAACAGCGTACTTTCAAATGCTCTTAAGACAGAAGAAATTTTTGTTACTAATTTTCAATCACACTAGAAATTTTGTTGCTACTCGATCAAACTACCAGCTAGTATAGTTAAAAACAAATCCTGCTGCATACTCAGTTTTGTTAATTCTTTGGCTTTCAAAAAAAAAAAAGAAAAGAAAAAGAAAAAGAGTATACCCAGTAGATCCAAAACCGTATGTAGGTCACCGAGGTTGCACAAATGAAACCAAACAAAGTGAAATTATTCTGCTGTAAATAACATGTGGTTACCATTTGTTTACAATTTACTCCAGCTATGAAAGCAAGCTGAACATTTTGATGTGTTACAGCCATTTTGTAAAGAATGCAGATTATGGAAAGCACAGGCAGCATCTGCTAATTTAATGTCACTAGTATAGCTGAGTCTTGATACCCTACTTTTGTTATTTGCAAATAAATACAACTTTCTTTTAAATAATGCTGGGTGTACTTTGGAATTGCCACGGCCCAAGACTAATAGTTAATCATAGTGGATTGGTTTTGTACATTTTTGACTGCACTAGGGGCTATACCATTTTACACCAGCTGAGTTTCTGGTTCCACTGCAGTTATCAAAAATTTAAAAACTAATGAAAATAAGGCAAAAACAAATGTAAAAACATAACTAAAAAAGCACATCTGCACCCTGTTTTACTTCTTTATGAAATAAAGGCTTGAAGGTTTTCAGGGAAAGAGATCCCACTGAGGCGAGTTATTTGGGGTCATTGTTGACAACAGGTCATTTTCTTAGCATAAAGGATTTCACTCCTGGAATTATGATAATTTACCTGGAGCATCAGAGGGGAGGGATTCCTTAGTAAGGCATTGTTGGAAAGAGGTGTGCAGAGGGAGTGTCTGATTGCCTGTGGAGGATGGAGAGAAGACTGTTTCAGTGCCAAGTTTAAAATGTCATCTGTTTTCACTATAGTTCTATGTAACAAAAATAAAGTATGGTTGGATTTTTTTTTTAAATGGGAAAGAATTTTTTCCCCATCTCTCTTCTAATTCAAAAACAGCTGAAGGGATTTGTTTGGACTTAGAAAAACTGAACTAAAAAAGATGAATATTTTGGGAAGTTAGGTGTGTGAAAAGAGGGGTTTAGAACAGAAGCTTTTCTGAAACCTACAGCAAGCACTAAGCCCCTCATTATATCTACTGAATTTCTAAAGAGGGTTGTGCTATCCCTTCCCCCCTCACCTCTGCTGAAGCTCCAATCTAAGTGCTAATAAGAGAAACCGAACTCTGTGCTGCTCTGACGGCTAAGTGTCTTGCAATAAAAGTATATTTAACCAAATCCTTTCTGAAAATACCAAAATACTGTACAAAATACATCCTGGAGTAGGACAATAAGTGGAGGATGATTAGCTAACATGAAAAAGGATTGGGCTCTTGTAAGGCAAGATGCCGTATCAACAACACTGATGTCTTGTGGGTGAGAATCGCAGTAGGTCTGGATAAAAGGCTGGAATTTAGAATGAATGGTAATGAGAATGCTAATGCCAAACCAGAAGGTTAACACAAGTTGCAATAAGAAAATTGACATTTTTAAATGTGTTCAGCTGCTTGGAAATGATCTTTTCAATATGTTTGTAATTTGGTGAGCATGCCAGCCTCTTGTATACAATGTCTGTTCTATAAACTAAACTGAACGTAGGTCAATGGTATTATGAGCCATTACCACTCTAATCAAAGAATATGCAGATAATGGCTGTTAACGATGGATCACGGAGCTTCATCTCTTGCCATTGATAATGCCAGCATTAGTCCGGGGTAAACAATCTAGCATTGCTCAAGGGTTCTTGGCAAAGTCCTCCAATGTCATCCTCTGGCACTCACTGAATCACGGCATTGAACAAATAGCACAGGATGCAGCAACTGAGGAAAGCAGAAACTCTTTCAGTGTTCTTCCACTCTCCCCCGTGCCACACTCCTCTTCTTGTTAAACAGACACACTGGATACAGCAAAGACCACATGTTCATTTGGAAAGCAGGGGGATACATAATCTACAACTGGTTAAAACATTAACTGTGTGTGTTTAGTTTCCTACATCAAGGAAAGATTCCTATTGGTCCTCAAAACTAGTATAAATTTGAGACTTTACTATGAGAACATAACTAAGCATTTGGGAAGACTCATGGTGGGAATAAGGCATAAAGTTGTTGGAGAATGAAGTAAACATACTATTCGAGAGCACACATGTAAAAGCAGAGAGGAAGAATGCATCCTTTGCTAGATTTATCATTTATGATAGGTCTTCTAAAACATTCCATAGCGTCTCTCTTGGCAGCAGTGTGATGGTAGGATCATTCAATACTCAGTTTCTCACTGTGCTGCAAGATTTCATGTGACCATGTGGTAAAGCCACTGTTACTACAGAGCTGCTGATACAGAAAAGTTTATATAAGAGTTATGATTTATTTAGACCAGATTTTGATAAACAAGACCAAGTACTAATCCATATGTATGTACAAAAATATTTGATCTCCATCTCTTCCTCTTTGTGTACTGTTTTTCCATTCATTTTCTTCACTTTATGAGCCTGCAATTCTCCAATAAGAGGCTGCTTCCAACATCATGAACCATTTTACTAGGGCTTTTGGCTTCACAGACATAGTCCAAAGATATATTCAGGAAGAAAAAAGGACCATCAAGCTAAACAACACAGCACATATCCTCAGATGGAGTGTATTACAACTTCCAACTAGAAGTTCCTCTGTCATTTATATAGAGAAAGGGCAGAACAGCAAAGATCCATACTTTCCCCAAGAGTAAGGATGTTCGGATATGAAGTTAAAAAAACAAAATCTTAAATTAAATATATAGTTGTCCTGATGCATTTTGTCCATACTCATGGTCTAGTTTTGGATTTAAATTAGAATAGTATTTTCAAATAGTGGTTTAAGCCAGTAGTTCTCAGTACATGTACCCATAGTGGTACACAGAGGTCTTCCAGGGGGACATCAACTCATTTAGACATTTGCTACATACAAAGCACTAGCGAATTCAGTACAAATTAAAATTTCATACAGTCAATGACTTGTTTATACTTCTCTATATACTACACACTGAAATGTAAGTACAATATTTATACTCCAGTTGACTTATTTTTTAATTATATGGTAAAAATGAGAAAGTAAGCCATTTTTCAGCAATTGTGTGCTGTGACACTTTTGTATTTCCATGTCTGATTTTGTAAGCAAGTAGATTTTAAGTGAGGTGAAATTTGGGATATGCGCAAGATAAATCAGACTCCTAAAAGGGGTACAGTAGTCTGGAAAGTTTGAAAGCCACTGGTTTAAGTGACTATTCTTAAATCATGAATGTACAGAGTTGGTTGGGAATGTCTCAACTTCCAGTTTTAGTTCTATCACTCTCACTCCAAGTAGTCAGACAAATTACTTCACCTCTCTACTGCAGTTTCCCTATCAACAAAATAACTTACATATCCTCCTTAAAGGAATATTTTATTAGTTAGAGGGATTGGATATTTATACAAACATCAAGAATATCCAGAGGTATAACAGTTAATGCAAAAGCATTTGGAAAGGTTGAAGCCCTCATACTTCAGGGTTTAAATTAATCTCTTTTAGGGATTAGGATGAGACCTTCATATGCAGGGCATCTTCCTCTGAAGCACCTTTTCTGAAACATCCAGTGTTGTCCACTGTCAGGCAAGATATTGGATTAGGTGGACCACGTTTGATCCAGTACGGCAATTCCTAAGTTCCTATATAGTGCTTTGAACATATAAAGCACTACATACATGTTAAGTATTAATAGCACAATATTTTAGACATGAGACATAAGAGACCTGCAAACAAGATCCCAAATTTGGTGGAAATAATTAAAAGAACCATGTGTACATTGTTCTGCAGATAAAGCTATATACAGAAATTCCAAGATGAATTTGGAGGCTAGATTCCTGATGAAACTTAAGCCTGTGATTTACTTTACAATGCTCTGCCATGCCACCACTATAAAAAGCAAAACGGATTTCAGTAAATGTACTAGATTGCAAAGGAGTGTTGATGCTGATCCTAGTGACCAAGTATTATATTGCCTATGAAGTTCTTATTACTTCATTGACAAAGCAGCAGACCATGAAGTGAAGTGAAGAACTATTTATTTCATTTATTCACAAAACGGGAAAAAAATCCCCAGAGAGCATGGTTATCTTTTCCTTTCATTAGGGACTGACTGTAAAACTCAACTGCAGCAATAGGATTTTCCCGGCCTGATATCCAGAACAAACAAGTCAGTCAGCGATAGAAACATATTAAAAGGGGCAACTGCACAAAGGTTAAAATGTTGCTGTGAGCTTGAAGCATCTCATATCGGTGCGTAACTAAGTGTCCCTATCCTCGCACCCGTCACCAGATATTTAAAAATCAAAAACAAATAATGTCAGTTTGCAAGAAGGACCATGAAACTTCTTTTCAATCTGCAGCTGATCAGGGGAATTGAGTGGAAGGACAGCCCAGTGGTTTGGGTGCTAGACTAGGACTTTGGGAGACCCAGGTTCAATTTGCTGATCTGCCATAGACTTCCTATATGACCTTGAACAAGTCACTAAGCCACTAAGTACAGATGGGGAACTGAGGCACAGTGGGGATAACACCACTTACCTACCTCACAGGGATGTTGTGAAGATAAATAATAAAGATTGGGATCACTCAGATATTGCAGCAATGGAGGTTTTGTAAGTACCTTAAAGAGTTATTCCGGCTATGAACTGAAATAGCCCTCAGGTCTATAAAATGTAGCATTGCCCTAGATAGAAATTTAAAAATATCTAAGACTTGGCTGCAGAAAGGTGTATTTTTATCTGAATGTCTTTCACCTCATTTATTCTCTACTGCATCTTTTAGCAATAAATTGCTGCTGGCAACTTCTTTTTAAAGCAGGCTTACCTGGAAAGCTAGCCTTTCTGTTGAATGTAAGACTATGTGAAACTTGCATGGACCCAGGATGAACCACTCTCTCGCACTGTTTTGCATTGCACAGAACAACAGAAATATCAGGGTTGGAAGGGACCTCAGGAGGTCATCTAATCCAACCCCCTGCTCAAAGCAGGACCAATCCCCAACTAAATCATCCCAGCCAGGGCTTTGTCAAGCCTGACCTTGAAAACTTCTAAGGAAGGAGATTCTACCACCTCCCTAGGTAACCTATTCCAAAGTTTCACCACCCTCCTAGCGAAAAAGCTTTTCCTAACATCCAACCTAAACCGCCCCCACTGCAACTTGAGACCATTACTTCTTGTTCTGTCATCTGGTACCACTGAGAACAGTCTAGTTCCATCCTCTTTGGAACCCCCCTTCACGTAGTTGAAAGCAGCTATCAAATCCCCCCTCATTCTTCTCTTCTGCAGACTAAACAATCCCAGCTCCCTCAGCCTCTCCTCATAAGTTGTGCTCCAGCCCCCTAATCTTTTTTGTTGCCCTTCACTGGACTCTTTCCAATTTTTCCACATCCTTCTTGTAGTGTGGGGCCCAAAACTGGACACAGTACTCCAGATGAGGCCTCACCAATGTCGTATAGGGGGAATGATCACATCCCTCGATCTGCTGGCAATGCTCCTACTTATACAGCCCAAAATGGCGTTAGCCTTCTTGGCAACAAGGGCACACTGTGGAATCATATCCAGCTTCTCGTCCACTGTAACCCCTAGGTCCTTTTCTGCAGAACTGCTGCCTAGCCACTCGGTCCCTAGTCTGTAGCAGTGCATGGGATTCTTCCATCGTAAGTGCAGGACTCCGCACTTGAACTTCATCAGATTTCTTTTGACCCAATCCTCTAATTTGTCTAGGTCCCTCTGTATCCTATCCCTACCTTCCAACATATCTACCACTCCTCCCAGTTTAGTGTCATCTGCAAACTTGCTGAGGGTGCAATCCACACCATCCTCCAGATCATTAAAGAAGATATTGAACAAAACCAGCCCCAGGACCGACCCTTGGGGCACTCTGCTTGATACTGGCTGCCAACTAGACATGGAGAAGACCGTGAATGCTTATTGAATGGAATAGGTTTAGCCTGCAGGAAGCGTTTAAGGACAAACCAGAGTTAGAACCAGGTAACTAGAGGATTCTAGGATAGGAAAGAGGGCTAGGGAAACAATTTTGAAACTATCTAGTCCAAACCAATCTCCCATACTTAGTACTCATTGTTTCAGCAGGTGCACTGTGCTTCGCTTCCCTTCCCCTTCCTGGCAGAATCACAGCCCCTCCCTCAGCAATGAGATAGTAGTAGCATGCAGATGAAGTTGAGGCTGGAGGCCAGGTGGGAACGGCACATTCCTGGCACCACAGGAACAGGATTGTGATTGGCAGCTCAGGTAATTCAGGTGGAGAGGGCAAGACTTCACATATTCAACAGAGGATCTAAAGAGGCTGAGGAGGGGAGAGGGGGAATCTCTCACTGAAGCTAAGAGGGAGGGGATCGTTATTTCAGCTTCTACACTTCAGTTTAAAACCAACAGGCATGTTTAGGATTTTCAAGGTTAAGTTATATTTCCACTGAAGTAGGAACAATAACTGAAGTGCAGATGGCAGCAAGATTTGTGTAAACCATACAAAAGAACTGACCTCTCCCCCTGCGCAGAAATGGTAGCCGAATAAACCAAATGATTCCAGCATGCCCAATAGCAAATACTAGTTATAGTCACATACAAGCTTCCATTTAAGGCTTGTCAGTCGTAAGTGTCTGAAATGCCACCGTTAAAAACAAACATTTTAATCCATGTTTTCTGAAGTAAATGAAGAAATTCAGCTGTTCAATTATTAGTGACCAGAGAAAAAATCGTTTAGTTTAAAATGGACTCAATTCACGTTAATTTAAAAGTGGCATTACAAAAACAAATTAAAACAACCTCTGAATGGTCTTGCTAAATTCCTCTTGAGGAATAATCTCTGCTATATCTGAGTTAGATATGTTGTATCTTATGTTTGGTGAGTAACAATTTTAAAAGATTAACCACTAACCCCACCCTTTAGGTGACCCTTTATGTGAGCAAGGTCAGAACAATCTGCCAAAGATATGGTGGAAATTTTTAAATCATTGAAAATTTTTAAATTTTTAAATCATTGAAAATTTTTAAATCAAGATTTAGAAATACAGCCAAAGATCTGTTCTAGGAATTATTTTGGGAAAGTTCTATGGCCTGTGTTTATACAAGGGGTCCGATTAGATGATCACAATGGTCTCTTCTGGCCTTGGAATCCATAAGAAGAGACAAGGTTCTGCAAAGCAGTTTCTCTTGCCAGGGCCTAACAACATGAAATTGCCCTTGATAGGAGCCCATCCTCTGCTCACTTAGGGTGTATCTACAATGGAAAAAGAGGCAGAAGACAGGACTTGGCTTTCAAAAGTGCTGAGTACCCAGCAGCCACCATCAACTTAAAGCAAGAATGCAGGTCACTACTGGGATTTCAGTGGGAGCTGCTGGATCCTCAGCAGTTTTGAGAGTCAGGTCACTTATTTAGTTGCCTAAATATGGACTGAGAAGTCTATTTGCTCCTCTTTTTAAAAATCTTGCCCCCTCCCCACAAAAGACTATCACTACTTTAGCACATTCAGAATCAAGATATGTAGAAAAATAAAATTTATGTTTAGAGACGATTACAAATCCTCCACAGTTAGCCTTATGTAACAGTGTAAAGTGATCACTGTGCAACTCCACCAATGAGAAAATGAAATGTAAAAATGTTAACTTGTTTTAAATAAGATTATGACAATTCTGTGAAACAGTCAGAGCAAAAAGAAAAGGAGGACTTGTGGCACCTTAGAGACTAACCAATTGGTTAGTCTCTAAGGTGCCACAAGTCCTCCTTTTCTTTTTGCGAATACAGACTAACACGGCTGTTACTCTGAAACCAGTCAGAGCAAAGATTTTCATATTCGTTATACAATGAACAGTCACAACTTGTTTACAAAACATAGCTTTAATTATATACACATGCTTCAATCAGTTTCAAATAGACTTCATGAAGTACCAGTGTCTTACTATATGTGAAAGAATAATAAACATTTAAGTTCTGACATAACTATTTATTGCTAACGTATCTTAATACTTATTACTTGAGCAAATGCTAGCTTAAACTTCATCTATTAATACTCACTAGTTATTCTTTAGTGCACATAGGCTTTCATATGGGTTATAGATATTTTAAATGTAGAGGTTATACAGAGAGGCTGTGTCCACACTACAGGAGCTACAGCAGCACAGATACAGCACTGCAGCTTTGCCACTGTAATGCCATAGTGTAGAAATTTTCTATAGCGATGGAAGGGGTTTTTGGAAGAATTCTTCTGCCAACCTAGCTGTGTCTATATTGGGGCTTAAAGCGGCTCAACTACAGTGCTCAGGGTGTGAATTTTTTCACATCCCCTATGTGACATGCGTCGCCAATCTAATTTTTAAGTGGAGACCAGGCCAGAGTTTCTCTTCCCATTGTGCTTACATAAGAGCTGTCCTTAAAAGTTACAGAATGAGCAGATGACTTGCTGGAGCAAAGCCTTTATCTGAAGCACTGCTCAAGGCAGGAGGATGTAATGAGCTCTCTAATAAAACCTGATACGTTTGCTCATAATCAAAGCTGCAGTTCTAGTCTTCCCTCTGTGTTTTAAGATGAACGTGAAAAGATGTTATTTAAAAGATCCAGCCAATCTAGTAGTTCTGCTGCACTTAGCCTAACATTTCAGTGTAGGAATTCAATTGTGACCCACTGAGACCAAGTACACTGAAGAATTTGATGTAAAATGCATGGTATCATGCAAGTCTTACAGAATTTCATGCTGTTTGGTCCATACAGTGAATTAAGTGTTTTAGAAAAAGATATTTGCTCTGTGGATAAGTCAGGCACAGAATGGGTTTCCTCATACCTCCTCCCCCCACCACGTAGCTTTACACTGGTTCAAAGACATCAACTCCAGAGGTGAGAGGATAGTTTATCATCTGGGTAAAATGAATCCTTGGCTTCTCTGCTGAAACTATCAAAAAGGACACCAATTATAAGAGGGTTTCTTGTCCCACAGAAGATGGACTAAGACCACAGATCACTTCAAATGAGCCAAACAGCTGTCAGAGGATGGTTTCTACTTTTGGTTATTACTGACCTGTGTCACAGTGAATAAGTGGTGACAGGATTCAGTATTCCGTTAATAATCTTCCAGTAACCCATTTCCTTCACAATGCCATTTTCAAAACAACTCGCTGGAGTTGTGTAACCTTGTACTCCAGTCTAATCTGGATTTATACAGATTCATTTTTTTTTAAACACAGAAATTTCTTTATCAAACTTTATATCAAATTTAGTCTGAAGCCAGAATACCAGTTTACACTTTGAAAGTTAGAGTTAATTTTTCTGAATATCTGATTTTTAGATCAGTTTGCAATACAGAACTCATTGTGTTCATTATAAAACAGCTAACTTTTGTATTTCTTGCTGCATCATTTAAGTATAAAATCATAGCATAAGAAACATTACAGTGCATCAGTCTGAAATTAGGCCATTCCAATTTGAAAAGCCTAGCCTGCAAGCTATGGGATAGGAAGAATGAATTTAGATAAACAAAATGTTAAATTACAAGTCTAATCATATCAGACAAAAGTCTTTATTAGACTTTCACAAATGACAGTTTAATATATAAATAGTATTTTTTACTTCTGAAAGACAGAAGAATCTTGTATAAGGCCTTCTCAACTTGTGATAATGCATTATGAGCTATACTGATTGGGCTCTTAGTTCAGGTTGAATGTGTCTGTCTGTTAAAACTTCCTGGAAGAGAACACGAGGACCACAGCACCAAAAAAGGTGTTTCGTTTTGTTTGAGCCATATGAATAATTATTTACTATTCTCCTGCTATAATATAAAAAGCATGGAATATATAGCACTTATCAGAAGTTTTAAGGCAGAAATCAGTCTCTTTAGTCACTAAATGAAGATTCACTGTCAGAACTTTCTTCTGCATTCACTTCATCTCCCCAGGCAGGCACTAAGGCATCTGGTGTCCTAAAAGTGAAGGGAAAGATTACACTTCGTTAAATTCCAGGGGAAAAAAAAATATGATCAAAATGCTACTAATAGCTTGGTTTATTTAGCAGCTTTCACCATAAATTTACACAGCATTTTAAAAACAAAACCTGAGTTTACAATCTAAAATATAAAAATATATTGGGTTAGAACCACTTCATTTTCAACTGATGTGTAACTTAAAATCCAGTGGACTGCAAGCTCTGAAGACCCAGTAGAGTTCAGATTGGAGACACATTAAGAGATCACCAGAAAATTCCTTAGCCACTAAAGAAGTTTGACTGGCACCTGAAGAGAAATCTGAAAGCAGACACTGTTGATTAATCCAAATTCTTGTACAATCTTCAGGAGTTCTAGGACCATTACAGAATGGAACATGCTGTGCACCATTAAGCAATGAAAACAGTACACGACAGGAAGTGAATACAGTACATAACTAAAACAGTAGGATAGTTTTAGGTAGGCAAGAACAATTAATCACTCAGACTGGAATTTGGCTAGGATACCAGGACTGAAAATCTGACTTGCAGAAAGTCTTCAATGACTACAAGCGGTCAAGCTTCTTGCATTTACTCTGAAATACAGGAAGTAGTGTATTCTTAGATATGCTAACACCATGCCAGAACGTTTGTTCTGTGTAAACTCTGGGGAAAGCGTGCCACCTAATGAAACACCAGTATCACTTCCTGCAGGACCTGTTTTTTTTTGGAAGTCCCCCAGCCAAGTATTTCCCAGGCTCAGTCCTGCTTAGTTTGTGAAATGTGACAAAGATAAGTGCCGGATGGGACATCACTCCTGGTACAATTTGACATTAAGTGTGTACATAGGGATGGAAAGTACCTATATTTGAGAGTAGTGGAGGGTTCAAATGAATGAAAACCAACTTCTCAGTTCATAGTTAATTACCACCTGCAAGATACATTAATATAGAATCAGATATCATAACTGCCAAGTCAATCATGCCATAGTATCCCATATCTAATGGTCATCTCCTAATACCTGCCACAGAGGTGCTTTCCAGCCTCAATTTTGCACATATTAAATCCACTTGAATTCATTTGATTTAGATGCCTGAAGTGCCTATACTGAGTCACTTGATGCGTTATAGCCCTATGAGAACACACAACAAAGGTTCTGCTTTCCCATGCACATCCCATACGAACAGCACCCCTCAGGATTATTCCTTATTACCATGGCACTGCAGCAATTTGATCTGTAGAGACCCGCAGACAAGATTAGGGCAACAGTGGTTAATCCCTGAAGTTCAAAAGTACAGGAGAGGACAAAATAGGATGTGTAAGAAAAATAAAAAATAAGGAAACATGGGGGAAGGAAGGGAGGAAAGATTCAGAGCTAAGGTCAATATGAAATTTTAAAAGTCACAGGCCAATAGTGGAGAGGAGAGATGATAGAGAAGGAAGAGAAACTACATCCCACTAGAAACAGCATCTCTTTCCAGTCAGAGAGAGAAAGTGCTGCCTTCAGAAAAGTCACTTCAGACACTGGGAAGCAGCAGGGAGAGACTAGACCACCTGATTTCTGGTATGAAAACTGAAGAAAGTGCCATAGTACCTTTTTAAAAAGGGGAAAAGGGAATAGAAGAATAGGCCAGGCCAAGCTAAAGATCTAGCGACAGTGTGACTGCCATGCAGGAGGACAGTTAGATTTCCATGGCCCTGGGAATGGGCCTCCCTTCTCTAACCCCTTCTTGCAGGGCAAATGGAAGGTTGGGAAAGAAGGGAAGACTGCCTGTTTTGGTACCAAAACGCTTTCAAGTTGTATCTGTTTTTCAAAACAAATTTTCCCCAGGAGGAATCCTTCAAGTTTTTGCTTGCAGATTTAAAAGCAAACTTTGCCAAACAATTAGTTTGCTTTGTACAGGTAAGTTATCCACATAGAGATTTCCATATCAACAATTTTAAGACCATCTGCCTGAATGTTAGTACTTTGCAGAATCTTAAAAGGGATTGAGGATGATCCCAAATGACGTATAATTCTTTCCCAGCATTTTCAAGCCAATATCCGCGACATTTTAAAATAAGGAACATGTTTCAACTTCTAATGGGCAGCCTTTTCTGGTTTAGTTTCACTGTTAGAATCCTGCCTTATACACCTAGACATAAAAGAGGGACATTTACAAAAAATTAGTAACAAGTGGTAACATTTTAAGAGACAAAAAGTGCCTAGGATTTTCAAACAAGGTTTTGCTGACTACCTTCTACCTTGCATTTCCACTGTATGGGGTTTTTAAAAACAGTCTTACTGATCAGACTAGTGTATAGTATTTTAGTAGTTATTCCTAAAGACACAATCTTTACCTTATTAAAAGAAAGTGCTTGTTTCAGGATAGGCTGTTCAAAACAAGGTATGTACTACAGCTGGTTGAAATTTTTGCCAAAAAATATGTAGTTTTGTCAAAACTGAAAAATTTTCTGAAACTATTTTTATGAAAAAGTTTCATAAAAAGAATGATTAAAAGGTTGAGAATTTCATTTTGTTTTGGTTTTACCATTTTGTTCCAACGAGCATTATTCTGAGTTTTCCATTTTGTTCCAACTTTTCTTGTAGTTGGTCACATGATGCCCTGTGTGTTCACTGATTGGCTGACTACACAGTTTCAGATTGGTTCACCCTTGTGACTGAGGGTTTGGTTGTGTTTGCGTGATGCCATGCCTGCAAGAAGAGAAAGCAGCCTGCTTTCTGCATCAGCATCTTTTTGAGAAGATTCTCCCAGCCTAGTAGATTACAGGTTCTCTCTCTGAGCCCTGTACCTGGGGTGGTTCTATTGCTGTAAGAGGCAGACTTATTTAATTCATTGATTTCACCTAACCCTGCCATGGTTCAAGCCTATCAGAGGCTCGTTCACCTGCACATCTACCAATGTGATATATGCCATCATGTGCCAGCAGTTCCCCTCTGCCATGTACATTGGCCAAACCAGACAGTCTCTACGTAAAAGACTAAATGGACACAAATCAGACGTCAAGAATTAGAACATTCAAAAACCAGTTGGAGAACACTTCAATCTCTCTGGTCACTCGATTACAGACCTAAAAGTGGCAATACTTCAACAAAAAACTTCAAAAACAGACTCCAACGAGAGACTGCTGAATTGGAATTAATTTGCAAACTGGACACAATTAACTTAGGCTTGAATAAAGACTGGGAGTGGATGTGTCATTACACAAAGTACAACTATTTCCCCATGTTTATTCCCGCCCCCCCCCCCAATTGTTCCTCAGACGTTCTTGTCAACTGCTGAAAATGGCACACCTTGATTATCACTACAGGGTTCCTGCCCCGCCACCCCACGCTGTCCTGCTGGTAATAGCTCATCTTAAGTGATCACTCTCCTTACGGTGTGTATGGTAACACCCATTGTTTCATGTTCTCTATCTCCCCACTGTATTTTCCATTGAATGCATCTGATGAAGTGAGCTCTAGCTCACAAAAGCTTATGCTCAAATAAATTTGTTAGTCTCTAAGGTGCCACAAGTACTCCTTTTCTTTTTGCGAATACAGACTAACACAGCTGCTATTCTGAAACCAATCTTTTTCAGTGGATCCAGGAGACTGCAGCATGTGGCTGCTTGCAAATAGCGTTCTTGCATGGTGCACTTTTGAGTGCTAAATAGGCAAGCTTCCAAAAGTGGTCCAGAATGGAGAAGCTCTGCAGCACACACAGCTGGAAGTGAAGGTATGGGAACCACCAATATCCACTTTGCCCGAGGCACACAGCTCCTCTGAACAGGAATATTTCCCTGTGGCACAGCTGACCACTCAGCATGGGGGTGGTGCTGTTGCTGGTGAGATTAGTGGCATGCCTCCACTTAATCCAGCATCACATGAAGTTGTTCTTGTAAAGGCTGAGACACAGCAGCAGGCCACTGGCCAGAGACCATCAGCTCCCTCTAAACACTCTGTTCCACTATTTCACTTCCAGAAAGGATGTGGTTGGTATTGGTAGTCTCAGCTCTCAGGTGCAGTATGGGGGCAGTGGGGAGATGGGGAAAGAGGAACCCGCCTCCATCTCTGCTCGATATAGCTCTGGTGGGAACTCCAGGGGGGGGAAGGTTGTGCATTTTTCTCAGCAGCAAGAGTCATCACGAGCTATAATCCTCCAATCCCTTCCTGAAAATGCAAATAAGCAACTGCATTGCAGGTTTGGGAACATTCCAAAATTGACACTGTGGACATTACCAGTGCTATTTGCCAGCTCTGCAAAAAGAGGGAGAGACTACGCTGTGATCGAGCAAGCTCAGGACTTGAAGGAAAGCTAAAAGGCACTCTAACTACTAAAGAGCAGATGTTGACTGTGACACCACCAATGCTTTCCACAACTTTGTCAGCTAAGCCCTGCAGTACCACTCAACAGACCCTAATGGAGTACAGGGGGCAAAAATATGAATGCAACAGTGAAACTGACCAGAGAATGTGTGAGAATGCTGGCCATGGACATGCTTCGTTCTTCCCACATGGAGGGTGAGGGCTTCAGATGCTTTGTGGCTGCAGTTGCCCCCAGGTGGCAGATCCCTAGCTGCTCTTATTTTGTCTAAAAGGCAGTGCCAGACCTTGGTGCTGCTGTGAGAAGTGCAGTACAGCTTGGACTGGTTAACTGTGAAGGTGGGAGCATGAACCTAATCATGGATATGTGGACTAGTGGTCAGACAACTACATGTCTTACAGTCCACTGGAGGAGAAGGGAAAGACTAACCATAGCACCAACAACATGAACATCTTCAATCGATGGGATGCCACGCTTTGCGTATCTGGATTTGATAAACAGCTAAATCCCCAAACATCTTGGACAAACTGTGTACTGTCTAGGATGCCTACAGCCTCTCAAACTCTTTGCTGGGTTTGTGGCAAGAGATAACGGAGTGAGCATCAAAAAAGCAGCGCATGATGGTGGCTTCACGTGTCCCTTGCATTGCTCACTGCCTCAGGCTGATTGTGAGGGAATTTCTGGATGGGGATACAAAGTTGCAGGCACTGCTGTCAACAACTAGAAAGCTCTATGGCCACTTCAGCTATCCCGTGAAGCACGCCACAATCATAGAGAGATGCAGGAGACGCAAACTGCCATGTCACTAGATGAAGCAGGTGATCACCAGAGGAACTCCACCTTTACATGATAGAAAATCTCTATGACCAGAAAGAAGCAGTGGTAGCATTCTACACCTCTGGGCCCAGGCTAGCACAGCCAGATACCAGACTCCATTTGGCTCCCTTCCACTGGCTGCTCATGAAGAAGCTAACAGAATCCTATGGCACTTGGATGAGGCCACAAAGGTGTTAAGGTGATGACTGAATCAGCCAAGTAATTCCCCTGCTGTGCCTGCTGGCGAGAGAAGAGAGACAAAAGTAGACCAACTTCCAGGAACAGGGTGACATCATTGGGAAATCGCTGGTGAAAGTAATGCTGTTTACTCTTCTGCAAAAATCACCATCTCCAACGAATCAATCAGAAGCAGCACTACTGGCTGGCAATATAACTAGATCCCCCAATTCAAAACTACCATGGGTTCCTTCCTTTCAGTAGAAAACAACTTTGTCACTTAGGATTTAGATAACTCATTTAGGTGTATGTGTTTGCTTGCTTTAACACACATTTATTTTTCCTAGTTAATAAACCTTCAGATAGGTTATTCTAGGATTGGCTACATGCACAGTCTTTGGTGTAAGATCTAGGGTTCCAATTGATCTGAGGTAAGTGACTAGTCTCTTGGGACTGAAAGAAACCTGAATTTTTGGTGTAAGTGACCATTTATCACTAAATCCAGTTTGTTGGGGTGGTACGATAGACTGGAGAGTACAAGGGGACTGTCTGTGACTCTATGGTAAGACTGTTCTAGTGATCCAGGAGTTCACATTCATTGCCAGCTTGGTAAAATCTAACTGTAGAACATACTACCTGTTTGAGGTACCTGCCCTGAGATAGGCACTCTCGGTCATTATCCACTCCAGATAGCATGACTGAAGCCTTTAAGTGCATAGCACTCCAACTCTAATATAAAGATAGAAGTATTACTTACTCAAGGAGATCTGGGTCTAGCCCCTCAGAAATCATTTTGTTTCTTATTGCCATTACAGGAACACCCTGTGAGGGAGGGGAAAAAAAAGTGTTTAAGTGGTATACTACTACTACTAACCAAAAAGTGAAAATCTACTGGAACAAATAGACTCCACAGTTGCTTTTAGGCACAGATCATGTGCAATGCTTTTCTGTGCTGACTGAACCATATCACTGCTGTTGAATAAGTATATGGAAACTCTTTAGCTATGGTGGCACCTGGAGCAACAGGGCAAATGTTCATCATTTTAAGCTTCGGAGGGATTTCTCTACTTAAACAAGGAATAGAGAGGGTGATCTGCATTTACAATTGTAGGCATCAGCAATACAGCTGACACCATTAATATAATATATGTTCAAAACCAAAATTGTTGCACTTTCTAAACTTCATTGTTCAACCATTTGCTTTTTGCTACATCCCCTTCATCATCTGTATATTGTCTGTTTAAGATTGTAACCCCGTTTGGGCAGAGTCAGTCATTTTACTATTACTGAAGTGCCTAGTACTCTAAGGCTTTGACCTTACATATGTGTAACTACTCACAATAAAATTATGCACGTGCATGTTTAACTTTAGTCCCTAATACAGTATTCATTCTTAATTTATAGCAGATGTTCACGTATTTTCTATCTTACAAAAAATTAACAAGTCAGGAAAGAGTAACAATCCAAGGTTATTTAATTCATAAAGACACTGCTCCATCAATATTTTCCATATGCTTTAAAATTAGATATTCTAATAGGTTATAGTCTACAAAAAGGGCAAACTACTTGGTACACAAGATGAAACTAGATTTGTTTGTGTTTAATGACTTAAAAGTGAAGTTAGCAATTACATGTTACAATGCCAAGAGTAACAAACATTCGACTGTTTAACAGTGCAAGAAGTGGGACTGAACCCGATAACTGAACACACATCCTTTCTGCCTTTATGTAGCCAGTCAGGAGGGGATTAAAAAAAAAGATGAACAAACTTTAAAGGATTTTTTATTTAAAATTAAAGGTGTTTTTTTTTAAACTATTAAATTAAATATGACAGGTTGTCAATGTTAAGACCTACACTTACTAAAATCTATTAAAATTAAATATTTAGTACATATTTGCTACTAAGTTTTAAAGAAAGTCAAACCACTGAATCGGTGGAAGCTACTGGTGAAGCACCCAGAGTTTGCAGAAGTGTTTAACCAGCTTTGGACTGCAGTGGCCTCCTCTGTAGGTACAGAGAGCTTATTTTCTTCATTTCAGTTTAATGACTAGTTCATTCAAAATTAAGAAACAAATTGGGAGTTGAAAAAGCAGGAAAACTGGATTTCTTCTTCTTCCAATCTGTGAATAAAAACTAGGTGCGAGGATGAAATCTACTGGTTCCAAAACCTTGAAGGATTACTACAGATAATACTTCCTTTAGTAATACATGATTAAAATTGATATTTAAATCAAGGTTTCCTGCTTGCTGATTTAAATCAGTGAGTTGTCTGTCACCCCGTGGCCAGTTCAAATCTGGTGCAGAAGTAGTAGACAAGTAATATTTTACACAATGGCTGTTCAGTGATTTATAGGCAATGAGATTGAACTACCCCATCATTGCTAGTAGTCCCTTCAAATCAGGGTTAAAAAGGTTGATCTCATCTACAAAAGCACTTCACTAGTCATTTTCCCACCATCGTCTAGCACTGGTGAAGTTTCACTTTTAGCAATAGAGGAAGTCCTAGAGCAGACAGGGTGCAGATGTGGGGGCTTCTAGTTTATTGCACTGAATGCAGCATGTATAATTACCTATCTCATGGACAGGCGGTGTACGTGTGCATTCAGTGCAAGCAACTCATGGGCCTAAGAGATCAAGTACAGGCTCTTTAAATCAGAATGGCTGAACTGGAGGGGCTAAGAGAGACAGAGATATATAGATGAGACTTTCAGGGACACAGTAGAGCAGTTCCACCCCCCAGTCTGATTGCCTCCGTGCTGTTAAGGAGGATGAAAATCTGGAGGAAGGAGAACACCAAACTGGAGCAGAGGGAAACAATCCCATAGTTTGGACAATTCTTCCAGATGATGTCATGGTCTCATCTCACATTAAGTCTACCCCTCTAGGGGAGGGGAACCTAGTTATTAGGAAGAGACAAGTAATAGAAATGGGGGATTCCAGAAGATGGCCAGGAGAACTGCATGGTGAAGACCTCTCAAGATGTCTTGATAGACATATATGGATGGTCACACATAGGTACCAATGACATAGAGAAAGGTAGGAGGGAGATCCTGGAGGCCAAATTTAGGCTGCTAGGTAAGAGATTCAAGTCCAGGACGTCCATGGGAAGCATTCTCCGAAATGCTTCCATTTCCACACATAGGGCCACTTAGACAGGAAGAACTGCATGGCTGCAATGAATGGATGACACGAGGGTGTTCAGAGGAAGGATTTAGGTTTATTAGGAAGTGGGACACCTTTCGGAAAAGGAGGAGCCTATACAGAAAGGATGGGGTCTACCTAAACCAAAACAGAACCAGATTGCTGGCATGTAAAATTAAAAAGTTGTAGAGGAATTTCTAAACTAAAGAGTTGGGGAAAGCTGACATACAGAGGAGCACATTGTTTGGACAGAGCCACCCCTCTGGGAAGGATTTAATAAAGGGGATACTCTATATCCTTGTAAAGAGAAGAGGATAGAAGTTGATAAAGTACAGTTAGGAACTAAAGTGAAACAGTCAAAACCAAAAAAGTATCCCATTCAATTACATCACATGAAGGCAGACAACTAAATATTGACAGATTTTATAAGTGCTTGTACACAAATGCTAGAAGTCTAAATATTAAGATGGATGAACTTGAGCACCTGGTATTAAATGAGGATATTAATATAATAGGCATCACAGAAATTTGGTGGAATGATGATGATGATCATCATCATCAATGGGACACAGTAATACCAGGGTACAAAATATATAGGAATGATAGAGTAGGTCTTGCTTGTGGGGGAGTGACACTGTATGTGAGAGAACAGAGTCAAATACAGTAAAAATCTTAAATAAATCAAACTGTACCACAGAATCTCTATGGATAGAAATCCCATGTTTGAATAATAAGAGTATAGCAGTAGGAATATACTACTGATCTCCTTACCAGGATAGTGATGGTGACTGAAATGCTCAGGGTGATTAGAAAGGCTACAAAAACAGAAAATCCAATAATAATGGGGGATTTCAACTATCATGTTGACTGGATTCATGTCACCTCAGGATGGAATGCTGAGAAAATTTTGACACCATTAATGACTGCTTCTTGGAACAGCTAGTCCTGGAACCCACAAGTGGAGAGGCAATTCTTGATTTAGTCCTAAGTGGACCACAGGATCTGGTTCAAGAGGTGAATAGCTGAACCACTCAGTAATAGCAACCATAATGTAATAAAATTTAACATCCTTATGGGAGTGGAAAAATACCAGTGAAACCAACCACAGTATCATTTCACTTCAAGAAGTGCAACTACATAAAGAATGAGGAAGCTAGTTAAATGGAAATTAAAAGGAAGAGTCACAAAAATGAAATGTACGCAAGATGAATGGAAGCTATTTAAAAACACCGTAACAGAGGCTCAAACTAAATGTAACCCCAAATTAAAAAAGGGGGGGGGGGCGAAGAGGACCAAACAAAACAAAAAAGGCTACCACGGCTAAACAGAGCAAAAGAGGTGGCTAGAGACAAAAAGGCATCCTTTAAAAATTGTAAGTCAAATTATACTGAAGAAAACAGAAAGGAACATAAACTCTGGCAAGTTAAGTGTAAAAGTACAATGAGACAGGCCAAAAAAGCATTTGAAGAGCAAAGAGCAAAACAGACAAACTAAGAGCAAAAAAAAAATGTTCAAGTATCTCAGAAGCAGAAAGCCCACCAAACAATCAGCAGGGCTACAAGGTGATAAAGGAGCACTCAAGGAAGCGAAGGCCATTGAGGAGAAGCTAAATAAATTCTTTGCACTGATCTTCACTGCAGAGGATGTGAGGGAGATTCCCACACCTGAGGCATTCTTTTCAGGTGACTAATCTGAAGAACTGTCCAAGACTGACGTGTCCGTAGAGGTGGTTTTGGAACAAAATGATTTAAGCAATAGGTTGCATATCACAGTTAGTAGTTCTGCAATTTCATATTTGAGTTCCTTCACAACTCTCGAGTACCATCTGGTCCTGGTGATTTATTACTGTTTAATTTATCAATCTCTGTACCTTATGACTGGAGGATAGCTAATAGGACACTGATTTTTTTAAAAAAAAAAAAAGACTCCAGAGGTGATCCTGGCAATTAAAGGCCAGTAAGCCTAACTTCAGTACCAGGCAAGTTGGCTGAAACTCTAGGAAAGAGCACAATTATCAGACACATAGATGAACGTGGCATGCTGGGGAAGAGTCAACATGGCTTTTATACGGGGAAATCATGCCTCACTAATCTATTAGAATTCTTTGATGGTGTCAGCAAACACATGCACAAGGATGATCCACTTGAGACTTTCAGAAAGCCTTTGACAAAGTACCACACCAACAGCTTTTAAGCAAATTAAGCAATCATGGGTTAAGAGGGAAGGTCCTCTCATGGATCAGTAACTGGTTAAAAGATAGGAAACAAGGTAGGAATAAATGGTCAGTTTTCACAGTAGAGAGAAGTAAATAGCAGGATCCCTTAAGGATTTATACTGGACTAGTGCTGTTCAACCTCTGTAAGTGATCTGGAAAAAAGGGGTAAACAGTGAGGTGGTAAAAAGAAGATACAAAATTACTCAAGATAGTTAAGGCCAAAGCTGACTGCGATGACGTTCAAAGGGATCTCAGAAAACTGGGCAAGAAACTGGCAGATGAAATTCAATGTTTATAAATGCAAAGTAATGCACATTGAAAAAAAAATCCCAACTATACATACAAAATGATATGGTCTAAATTAGCTGTTACCACTCAAGAATGATCTTGGAATCATCATCAATAATTTTCTGAAAACATCTGCTCAATCTGTAGTGGCAGTCAAAAAAGCTAGCAATGTTAGAAACCATTCTGAAAGGAATAGATATGACAGAAAATATCAATCCCACTATGTAAATCCAGAGTGTGTCCAACCTTGAATACTGTGAGCAGTTCTGATCTCCCCATCTCAAAAAAAGATATTAGAATTGGAAAGGGTACAGAGAAAGGCAACAAAAAAGATTAGGGGCATGGAACAGCTTCCATATGAGGAGAGATTAAAGAGACTGGCACTTTTCAGTTTAGAAAAGAGACGACTAAAGGAGGATATGAGAGAGGTCTATAAAATCATGAATGGTGTGGAAAAAGTGAATAAGGAAGTATTATTTACTCCTTCACATAACACATGAACCAGGGGTCACCCAATGAAATTAATAGGCAGCAGGTTTAAAACAACATAAGGAAGTACTTCCTCAGACATAGCACAGTCAACTTGAACTCATTGCCAGGAGATGTTGTGAAGGCCAGAAGTGTAACTGGGTTCATGGAGGATAGGTCCATCATCAAAGGCTATTAGCCAAGATGGTCAAGGACACAACTCCATGCTCCGGGTGTCCAGCCCAGGGACTGGATGACAGGGAATGAATCACTTGAAATTGCACCGTTCTGTTCATTCCCTCTAATGCCTCTGACACCAGCCACTGTTGGAAGACAGGCTACTCGGCTAGATGGACCATTGATCTGACCCAGTATGGCCATTCTTATGTTCTTTCCATCATGTTATCTAATTTATTAACTGGCTACTCATGTGTGTCATGGCAGAAGTGGATCTTCAGGAAATATTAGAATGCTGAAAGCATAGAGAGCCCATGCAGTCCTCCAACTCATGAAGGGCATTCCAGTTGTAAGAGAGCTTGGGAACAGTTGTGGGAGAAGCAGACAAATGTGTTGAGGCAGGCACCATCAGTGGAGTGGATGTGACTAGAAGCAACAGGAAAAGGTGGGAAAGCAAGAAAGGGTGATTTACACAGGGCCTTGAAAGCAAGGGCAAGAAGCCTAAACTTGATGTGGAGGAGGAGAGTAGAAGTGAAAGGATTCAAGGGGCGGGGTGTGTGCGCGACACTGGTCAGATAACAGGTAAGAAAGATTATTTTAGCAGTTGTGTTTTGTATGAATTGGGAGGCACAGAATAAGGTTACCAGGAAGAGCAGACAGGAGAATATTTCAATCATAAAGGCAAGAAGTGAGGGTCTAAATGAGAGTTTTAGCAGGAACTGGAGGGGAAAAAAAAAAGTGTTGGAAATTATACAAGAAGGAGTGGCAAGATTTAGACACAGGCAGGATCTGAAAAACCAAATAGGCTGTTGGAGAGGACTCCCTTCCTGAACCTGCCAGTTGTGAGCCTGGGTGACAAGGAAGACTGTGGTGTTGACAGTGGTCGCAGAGAAAGAGGGAGCAGAAAGAGTTTGGGAGGAAACATCAGTTCAGTTTGGGCCATGTTAAGCTTATGGCAATATATCCAAAAAGAGAGGACGAGTAAGACTAAGCAAGAGGAGGAAAGTTGGGAGTGGACAGGTAGATTTGCAAGTCAACAGTGTAAGATGGCAAGCTGAAGTCATGTGAGCCGTTATTACTGAGAAGAGGACAAAATGAGAAAGGCCGGCAGAAAAGGAGGACCTCCTAAAAGATACACTGAAGGTATGGCCAGAGAGGCAGGAAAGGACAACTATTAATCCGGAACATTTCAAGGAACAATTAGAATGGGAAAATAGTTAACAGATGCAGCAGGAAAGAGGACATGAGAATGGAAGCACAATTTAAAATGACTCCTCTGAATATAATAGCAATATATAAATTCAAGCCTGAGCGTGCACTGGAATGTAAGCGGTCAATTATACATATGTTAAGATTTAGAGAGAAAAATGCCTTCCTTTCATTGCAAACCCTTCAACAGCTTGTATGCTTATTCAGCAACACCTAAACATTCTCCTTCTGGACAGGATACCCTAGAACAGTTTGGCCCACAACATTTTGAAAGGAATGTTCCAACAGTATCTGCTCCTGTGTTTCCACTAGTACTGCTCAAAGAAAACTTGTTGCTTTGCCATCCTCTGCTGCAGAGGTCAAGAAACACCATCTGGATGACTGCATGCCAAAAAGAAAGTGTCTAGTTTCTGATCTCCAAGGGACTGAGCTTCTGGTGGTCTAAAAAGGACATGGGAGACCTCAAAAGGTAAATGAACAGCAGTGTGGGATTTTCTGGCACTGAACAAATACTGTTTGTCCAAGGTAAGTAAAAAAAAAAAAAAAAAAAAAAGAAAGAGCAGGCAGTCATGACCGATGGATTAGAGAATCATGTCTGTACTACCATCACAGGAGACAGAACACAGAGTGCCCAGTCTGGTGAAACGATAGCAATGCTAATTTTGTTACTGTGATTAATATTTTCCTGTGTGTGCTTGCACTGAAAAAAAATCACAATTCTAATTTTATATATAAGTGATCACTTTCAACAAACAATTAAGCTCAGGAGTTTGTAATATAGTGTCAGATATCGATTAATTTACTTTTATTACTGGGTGTCTCACAGCTCTGTTGCCATCTGCCACATTGAAACTTCAACCCAAAGGTGGTGGTGGTGGTGGTTGTTTTTTAAATGCATAAACCCTTTGGAGTGATACACAACTACAAAATCTCTAAAATTCTCTCCTGAATTTTAGGATTCAAAAGTCCTGGAAGCTAATTGTTTTAACAACTAAATTAGAAAAACAGAACAATTAAAGCTTTTGCACTTGTGTTGTAGCAGTTTCAGAAAACATCAGACTTGTCAGCTTTTACATGAATTTGTTATCTGTGATGAAAATACAAGAAAGGTGTAAGCCTGTGATGTTCCTATCCAATTCTAAACAAGTAAAAAATTCACTCATCTGGGATTTTTTTTTTTATTAGCAGGTAATTCCAAAATACTACCAATATCCCTAGCCTAAACCTTGTGTGTAGGTTCAGCTACTTCTAGGGTTCCTAGCCTAGCCAAGTGAAATGGGAACCCATACTCACTTTCTCAATACTTAAATATTGGCTCAGACTGAACAAAAATACCAGACTTACTATATAGGTTTTGCCATATCTGATCAGACCAGTATTTTATCTGTTTTGATATATCAACAAAGATTTTGTACATAAATCCAGTAAGGACGGGTTCTGATAAGTGCCCAAGGAATTTTTGTTTGCAGTGTTGTTGCAGCTCTGTTGGTCCCAGGATATTAGAAAGACAAGGTAAGTAAGGTAATATCTTTTATCGAACCAACTTCTAAGAAGAGTTCTGCATAGTTCGAAAGCCTGTCTCTTTCACCAAGAGAAGTTGGTCCAATAAGAGATATTGCATCACCCACCTTGTCTCTGTAAAGGCATTTTTATTTCTTATTTGGAAGAATATTTTCTTCCAGAATTTTATGTTTCAGAATTTCTAAGAATACTGTATTATAAAAACAATGTTAAGGATAGTCTTCACCCACAGCTTCCATCAATCTCATGAGAAATTGGAAGTGGTTAAGATGAAAACACACATACATACCTATCCTTTGATATAGTGAAAAGTCTTTATTTGCCAATATTCTAATTTAACACACCAAACACTAGATTTATAAATCAAGTAAAAACAATGTGTCTAATGGCCAACGTGAGGGGAATTTAAGACCATACCAAACTGAGTGTTCCTCAAAAAATATGAACTACTAGTTTGGAGTTTTGTGAATAAGTTGTCAGATTTGAAAAATATTTCCATTCACGACCAGTTTTTTTAAAGACTTATTGCAAGGTAGTTGTGTTCCTTCTAAAATTTAAGATAAATTTATTTTTAATCCGAGTGCTGTATTTGATCTACCCACCACTACAGATGCTTCTTTTATAGATCAGTAAAAACATATTTGAACTTAAAACAACAAAACTTTCCAAGTAATTCTCTGCCCAAGAGTTTTTTCTGTCTCTACTATATTTGCTAAATGTTTCTTAAAATAAGTGAATGACCTGTGTGTTCATAAACAGGAACTTTATGGTTAATTATGATGCAAACAGTGTCCTCATTACTACAGAAATGTAATACAAATAGAAGCTGCAGTGTGCATGGATGGCTTAGAATGATGATAGAGTTTTTATTTACATCCATTTATGTCTAGGCCAGGTCAGCATTTACTACCAGTCTCTCTACCCGCGAGAGATGTTTAGTGGGCCATGTAAAATAAATTGGTGATTTCAGTCCAGAACCTGATTGGCAGATGTTCACAGGAGCATGAGACAGAATCACCAACACAATTAGCACACTTGCTTACAGCATTAGAAAAGTAAATGACTGAACAGGCATGGAAATGAACCATTCTTTCTATCTCAGGAAGCAGTCCCTCCACACAGTTATGACAAGATGGCAGGGAAATCTGCACTTGCACTAACTATGCGGCACCTAAACTGAATAGAGTACCTTAGTTTTCATTGCCTTCAATCTGGCACTTTCAAGATTGTCTTCATGTAGGCAAATGTAGCAATTGTATACAAAGTATGAAATATTTTATTATATCCAAGTGTTTAAGTTCTGCTGAAGTCTAATGAAAATTCCTAAACTAAGAACTATGTCAAGATGGAGTCATAGTTGAGTGCACGTATTAGTAATTTAAAGGTAAAAAGCATTACAGGGATGTTATTTTCCCAAAACCTGGGTTTTTTTAATGCTTGGAAATTCAGAGTTAAGGTTACATTTAAAAGAAATCCAAAACAAGTTCAGGCAAGAAATGTACAGTTGAGGCACCCAAATGACTAACTCTCCCTAGTAGCAATTGCATGCGATAATCATATGATTAAGGCATTTTAATGTTTAAGATTAAATATCAATTTTATTTAGGCTAATCTGCAGGGTAAACCACAAATGTTGTAGCAAACCAACACCTCCAAAATGTTACTTCATCTACAAAGCTAGTCTTAAACCTAATTAATTTTAAATACTATGAACATTGTATATTAAAACTGTTATAGGGAACAAGTAAACCTGTATCTTATTCTAAGTTTAGTAACACATACTACGTATTTATGACATTACTGTATTCTTCACAGGTTTTAGACTGGGATTTTCAAAAGGAGCCAAAGCGAGTTAGGTATACAGATGCCACTGAAATTCAATGGGATTTGGGTGTCTTTCAACAGAATTTGGGCACCTAACTCCTTTAGCTTCTTTGAAAATCCCAGCCTAACACTGTACATGTAGAAGAATATTACTGGGTAGTTATGCTAAGTCAAAATGGTAATTACCATTGAACATGTAGAATGAACTGGATGGTAGAAATAAAGTGTATTTATCTTGTAATTAGATGTTTACTGTTTATAATTCATGAAAAGAGTATTTGTGCCTTGCAAAACAAGTTTATGTGAAATATTAATGCTTTAGAAGCAGTGTAAGAACACATTAAACCGTAAAATGTGACACATTGTACAAGGAAGCTCTTGACAATCTAATGTAGCCAATATTACATTGCTTTGCAGGGGATCACTGCAGTTTTACCAGTGTACATCCAGTAAATGTATAAACATTACCTGATCAAACCAGGCCTACAAGCTAGCTATTTTATTGTTTTAGAGAACAGCTATCCTCATAACAGCTTTGCTGCTTAATGAACATATTGCTTAGTAGTTTATAATCATCTTCTCATGATAGAATAGGGTGACCAGATAGCAAGTGTGAAAAAATCAGGACAGAGGGTGAGGGGTAATAGGCACCTATGTAAGAAAAAGCCCCACATATCTGGACTGTCCCTATAAAATCGGGACATCTGGTCACCCGATGATAGAATTACCTAGTACTACAATCACTGCTGGCAACAGCTACATGAACTGAGATAATTCATTAATCAGGAGAGAGTAACTTTAAAAATATTTGTTTGAACAGAATGTCTTGGCAAATACAAATAAAAAGCATGTTGACTTTTAGCATGGAAGTTTGACTTTCCTACCACACCATTTATTGCTGGCAATGGAGTCACCAGGACTGCCAGTACAAAGGATAAATGTGGAAAGTGAGATCTCACTCAGTTACTAAAATCAATGTAACTATGTATAAAAGACTTGGGTACCCTACTATTAATAAATCAAGCATTAAAGCAACAAGTTAACGTAGTGTTCTCCTCCCAGCAGTACTACTGACCCCAAAGTGTTCCAAATAGTTTGTAATAAACTAGCCATAAGCTGCCAATTTGTTACTCAAAAAAAAAAAATTAAAAGAAAATTTCTGGGACAGCACCGAGGTCTGGTGGTAGATCCCAAAAACTGCACCAAGTTTGAACCTTGAGTGCTTTGCTTGCCATTAATTCAATTGCAGGGAAGAAGGGATGAATTACGTGGTTGGTTCTGTAATTCATATCTCTAGGATCTCCAGCAAAACAGGAAAAACCAGATTTACATTAGATATTTCAAATGTAAATAAGTAGAGGGAAAAAAATCTAAACGTTGTTCATGCCCTATTTATACATGAAGTGCCAGCAAAAATAGGGCTTCTAATTTTAGGTTTAACACCGATAAAATATAAAATTGGGGGTGCCTATCTTCTACAGTTTTGCAATTTGATTGATTTTTTTAAACTTGCCTACCCATAAAATCTCTGATGTAGTGGTACCTGTGTTGCGTCTGTGTGATCGGGTATATTAATGATACCACTAACATGAAATTAAGCAGAAATGTGCTCCCGTGCACATGGCTGATATCTGAATAGACAAGTAAATAGTCTAGCAGTTTTGGATCCATAACTAGATCTAGTGTTACACTTTACTTTGCCTGAGATCATAAGATTTACTCTAGCTTTTTTCAAGGTATAAATTGAGCTAAGAGGCTTATGTCACAGCAAATGCAATACATATGAATATTCAATTAATTATAACAGTTTTCTGCAAGTTAAAGTCATGAGGAGCACTTGAGTTACAATTGTTAGAAAAATAATGGAGACCAGTGAAGTGTTCTCTGGGAGGGAGGAATGTAAGAGCAGGAATATACTTTTCCTTTCACTATAGCATTATTTTCTTAAATTTAAGAATAATTAGTCTATTATATATATAATCTAAGATGGTGGTTTTCAAATGGGGCCACTGGTGCTCAGTGGATCACTTACAGGTCAAATAGTGCTGGCTCCTCTTTGTTTCAAGTCTTTTCATTACTAAGAACAGCCTGGATGGACCACTTGATAGATGGGGCTGAAAACATGGAGCAACAGCCAGTCTATTTGCCTTCACGTGGAATCAATGCTACTTAAGGGGAAGAGGAAACTGGAGCTATCAGTGAGACAGGAGTTGCCAGATGTCGAGAGAAATACCCCAGGATAAAGAGAACCCAGCTGCAAAGCAGTATGTATGTCCATGGTAAAGGGAGAAGGAAAAACAAACAAGAGAAGAGAGGAACGGAATGGGTGAGGGACAGAAAGAGCAAAAGTAGACTGATCCCCCTCACCCCTCCCCCAAAAGATATCATAATAGTTAAAATATATACATTTTCCTATTACCTTCACACTTAATGCTACTGTAGCTATCAGATCTTGCATGAATGGGAGAAGTGAATAACAGAGGTGATGGTCTACAAGATACTCTATTTAGAAGCGGCCCACATTAAAACAATGTTTGAGAACCCTCAGTCTGAAGTGCTGCATATTTTCCCAACTTCATTTGTGATATCCTATCTGCCCTTCAGATAGGTGCAACAGTCAGAAGTTACCATAATAATAAGTTTGTGTAAATTAGGAAATCAGTTATATTCATATACGGCTACAAAACAGTTTCATCATAAAAAATGTAAAGGAATTTCAAATGAAACTAGAGAAAGAACAAACAGACTTACCACTTGAACCATTTTGAGATATCTGGCATATCTTGGATCCTTGGCTACAGTCATGACATTTTCTGCTGCTGCTTCTGTTTTCTGTTGTCCTACCTCATGTGTGCTATTCTGCTGTATACAGAGAACACTGTATATAAATCTTGAGTAACAACACGGACCAGGAGTACATAAGGAGAGTTCAGCTAATAAGATTTGGGAGTAGGGTAAAATTAGCTCCTCTTTGCCCCAATGGACAGACTATAGACTTCTACATGTACACACCCTGCCACTTGGAATTACTTTCATTAGTGTTTGTCACAATATATTTTTGTAGAGAAACTATTTTGAATAGCATAAATAATTTAATTATATTCAAAGTTTGTGTGTTAAAGAAGTCATGAAAAAGCTGTCAGGCTGATGATCAAAAGCAATTCTGCTTCACTCAGACAGCTTTATTACATATCATTCAGTTGATTCAAAGTACTATACCAAAGAAGCTATGATTTTTCAAGTGTTTCATTTGCCTATGTCAGAGTAATATTGACATTTCTAAAAACAAAGTCTTAAAAAAGACTGATCGTGTTGCTTTAAATTGTACACTTATCCTGAACAGGTCATTCATAAAGGACATTATCTATTAACTACTTTTTAGGTATTTATGTCTATCTTCTACTGTTTTGCAATTTGATTGTATTTTCAAACTTGCCTTCCTATAAAGTATACCATGTAGTAGTACCTGTGTTGTGTCCGTGTGATGTACACGGCCGGGGGACAAGCGCCCCTCCCCCAGCCCAGTCCAAAACCTGCTGCAGCCAGGGGACAGGCGCCCCTCCCCTGTCCGTGATCTACTGAGGCTGGGGTGCCCAGGTGCTGCTGCAGGGAGAGAGAGAACTGTCCACCGTAGCCCCAGGGAGTCCCACTGCACCCCAAACCCCTCATCCCCAGCCCCATCCCAGAGCCTGCACCCACAGCTGGAGCCCTCACCCCCTGCACCCCCAACCCTCTGTCGCATTCCTGAGCCCCTCATCCCCGGCCCCACACGAGCCTGCAACCCAGCCAGAGCCCTCACCACGCCCCACACCCTAACCCTCTGCCCCAGCCCTGAGCCCCCTCCCATACTCCACACCCCTTGGCCTCAGCCTGCCACATTAATTTTATTATGGGCACTAATATGGAGGTGATGAATCACATCACCTCCATATTGGTGCACATAACAAAATTCATTCCGCACATTAGGGAAAAATTAGGGAAAACTCTGGAACCCAGGGTAGAGGGAGACTGGGTTCCCCTTCAGGTCAACAACAAAAGGTCCAGGGCCTTCACTAGGCAAGGTTCATGAGGTCTAGAATCTCACTTTAGTCCTAGCACATAGCTGCTGGACTATTACTGAACTGGACTCAATTCTACCTCAAAGGGATGAGACTAAAAAGTAACCTGGCTGGAGGGCAGAGTCACAAAACAAAGCAGGCTGACTAGGGGTATATCTACACAGGGATGAAAGATGCATGGCATGGGCGCGGCTGGCCCAGGTCAGTTGACTGACTCGCAGGGCTAAAAATTGCTGTGTACATGTTCAGGCTTGAGCCTGAACTCTTGGACCAACCACCCGACATAGTCCCAGAGCTTGGGCTCCAGTTTGATCCCGAACGTCTAAACCACAGCTTCACAGCTCCAGAACCTGAGCCTTGTGACCTAAAGGCAGCTGACCCAGACAAGTCATGGGTTTTTTTTAATCCCTGTGAAGACCTGAACGGTGGGTGGGTCAACAAGGCTATGGAGAGGAAAACCTTGACACCACCACATCCAGCCACAAGATGGGTACACTGGCTGGTGAGTCACTTTGTCACAGTCTGAATCAAGAACAAAGCTACACAAGTTTCTGAGAAGCTTACATTATAGAAATCACAATTTCACAGGTGGCACAGAAATTGTGAAAATGACCCCAAACTATGATCTTTAAAAAATAATTTAAAAGCAAATGTCTACAAACTTTTTAGTACAAAAAATAAACTTGGCTAGTCAATTTCAAGCACAGAACAAATTTTACAAGTAATGTCAGTCAGTTTGGACTAAGGTTACTTGTAAAATTCATTCCATCCTTAGCCCTAATTACAGGACATTAAGATGACATTTTCAGTTGCCAGATGCCTACTTGATGCTACCCCTTGAATTTTTAATACTTGGCTCTGATACCACCGCCAAAGTGGCAGTGGCTCATCATCAGAATCCTGAGATATTTATCTAGCTCATAATTTCCCCATGTTGTACTTTTTACCTTTAATGGATAAGACTAACATGGTAAATTTTTACCTTAGGTAAAACATTTTAATTGCTATTTGAGTAATCTGCATAGCACCCTCTAGTGGTAAAATGTATAAACTACATTTTCCTTTTTTCAAGCCCTGTGCCAAGTGTTCGAAAGTCATGTTATCAGCAAGAGACCATACATACTAGAGAATCAACAAAGATTCTCTTATGTTGTCAGTTATAGACACTGGACAAAACTAGCTTTTAAAGAAATTTAATTAGTTGTGTCAGAAATTTTAAAACTGTTTGTAAAATTTCATTGATATATCTGTTCAACATTTAATATGTATTGTTTCAGTCAAACATAAGGAATCTTAACAATAATATCCACTACACATACTGAGATGAATACAAAACCCACAATACTAAATTCAAAATCTTAAAAAAAAAAAAAAAAGCTTGAGTCAAGCAGATTGTTTTGTTTGTAGGCAGAATATGTAGAGAGAACAAATTTCAATTGTATTTGACTAGATTTTAAAATCCTGAACATTGGCACAAATTAAAAATATTCTTTTATACTAACACACCAATAACTCCCAAATGACTCATGTTAGTCCTAACTTATTCCCCATATAAACTGAGTGTTCTCACTTAAAGTTATGAAAAAATACAAAAGATTACAGGAAGTACTTTTGCTAATATAATTAGAACATTATCTTTTTGCACTAATGTTTCCATCATTTACCATTTTGATCTCCAATATTTGGACTTGGGAGGACAGAAAAAGTTTAAGCTATTAAACTCATTCTACCAGGCTTTGTTGTTAAATTGTCCATCTGAAGATATGAACCTGAAGCCCACTTTCAGAAATATGTAATATTGCTTTAAAATGCAGAGCCAGTGGAAGTAAGTTAAAAAGAAGAACTGCTAATTATTGACTGATATGACTGACATTGTGCAGTACTGCCTAAGAAACTCTCCACCTTTGCTTCTACTTTGCTATTTCCCTTTGGGGTCAGTGTAAATGAGCAGAATGTGTCTAAAAGTGAGACAGATTTTTTTCATACCACAATTCTGCAGATGAATCTACAGTTACTAAGCATTAATAAGCCAGGAAGAGCAACAATCTGTTGAATTTTCAATAGTGCAGCCATTGTCACTTCACAGCAACTCCTGCCAAGTTTGAGCCTTTACCCATGCTCTGGGCTGAGGTAAACTATTACACTATAATTGCTATAAAACAGAGAAGAGTGGGAGACTGAGGGTGAAATGATCAGGAAAATCCATCACTTCTCTATCTCAAAAATAAGGCAAGAGAGTTTTGCTTTGTGAAGTGGCCAACAGGAATGTTAATTCTTAATAAACTGAGAGTGTGTTTAAAGCATATCTAGCCTCCTTTATGCTGATAATCATTTAGTATAAAAGTGCTCCTCTAATAAACAGAGGATTTAATAGGGCAAGCACGTATCTGCAATAGAAAGTGCTAGAAATTTGTTGGTTTCAGCTGAAAGCTCAGATTCTAAAAAAACCAGTAGAACTGGAATGGTGGGATTTGAAATTTTAATCTCATGCATGACTTTATGTCCCTGACCCCCTTACCTACCTAGTTCAAGCTGACCTTTCAGTGGGATTTAAGAAAATGTAGGAAATAATTTTTCAGTATAATATTTTTATTCAAACATAATTTAACAAAAAAGTGTAAGAAGCTTTTTTTTTTTTAAAAAAAAACACTTAAACATGAAATGGAAAATGTATTATAGAGTTAAAGTTTGGTCTGATTTTTTCCTTACACATGCTTGTTCACTCCATCTTGTTCAACCAAGAGGAAACACTTTCTAGGAAGAAGTATATTTTTTAAACTTTGATACTTACTTCTGACTGAGGAGATACAGATACTGAGTGCTGATCTGTAGTGGCTTGTGGAACTGGACCATTTGTAACACTGTTCATATTTGCACTGGACACTTCAAATTTGACATCTTCTAAGCCGGGAATAGATGACAACTGAATGCAGAAGACAATTTTCAAGTAAACTCTGAGTGTAACATCTTAAGTTTAACCGATAACATGCATTCCTATCACCTAGAAGTCAGCACATACACCAGTATAGCAAGGAAATCAATTGATAGTGCCCATGTCAGCAAGACAATAGTTTGCTGTTTCCTCATTCAGGCCTGGTCTACTAGAGTTGCGTGAAATTTTTTAGACAAATAGTTAATTAGCAAAAAGTGTGTTTCACTTGACTCAAAATTATGGTGAATCCATATCAAGTTCACAATTGTTTTGGCCCCAAAAATATTTTTCAGGACTTAGTGGTTAAAGTAGTCATCTGAAATGTGGGAGACTCAAGTTCAATTTGCCCCTCTGCCCGATGGGGAGAGAGGATTTGAACAGGATTCTCCATTACAGGAGAGTGCCTGAGCCACTATGCTACAAGATATTGTGAGGCCAGTCTCAGTATCTCCTATTGAAACTGTTCCACTATGTATAAACACACACTGAAGAAAGGACTTGAACATCCTAAGTGAGTACACTAATTGCCAGGCTACAGAGTCATTCTGGTTCTCTTTCCTTGGACCAATAACTACTCAGTATCATTTATAATCGCAATTTGTAGTCATTCATGATTGCTTAGATTCTGCAGACGTTGACAGCATTGGATATTCATCCAGGACAACCCTCCTATTCAGCCTGTATAAGCAGGATTTTTCAATGCTTCTATTTTACAACCTTCAAGAAAGATTAGATAGCTAGCTAGCTAGATGATAGATAGATACACACACATATGGAAACCTTCTGATTATACTTAAACTTTTGCACTCCCAAGTTTGAGTTAATTCCAAACAGAGGGCCTGCTTCTAGTGAAATCAAGGGGGTGTTGTTACTAATGTCACCGGAAGCAAGACTGGGTCTAAGTTTTATATTGTTTTTTTCTAATTAATTGATATATATTTTTAAGTAGATGACTACAAAGCTGTATCTTTTGGTCATACAGGATACATTTTTTCATCCAAATTATATATCTGTCTTCAATTTGACATAGTTTAGGCCATACTTTTAATTAAAGCTGTATAAACCATCTAGTTCTTAAAAATAACTTTTTACTTTATGTGGAAGTTGGTGGAAACACACCCAACCATAAACAAATTAATCCACCAAGGTCTAGTGACATTAACCCCAAGACCTTTACTTTAAAGTAGATATAACAGTTAACAGAGTTAGTGTGGTATGTGCAGTTTTGGAGCAAATTACGTATTGTAATAAGGATAAAGCTGTATTTAATCTTTCCCTCCTCCAAACAAAAAACTTAACAGAAGACAGTACTAAGGATAAAACCAACATCACCTTCTACTACATGCTGCCTGCTCCTTTGTTCCATGCTCCATGGCTGTTTAAACTGTACATTAAGTGGTAAAGCATGAGAAAGAAGAGTTTGCAGCAAGTTTTGATTTAGCCTCAGCTGTAATTTAAAGTTGTCATACTGACAATTTATTTTAATACATTAAATTCCATTACAGCACAATTCTGATGACAATTGTACTTCAGTGCAAAAGTCTGCTAATTATAAGGAAATCTGACTTTGAGCATTGTAAACAAAAACCACCAAAACACATCTATATATACATACACACCTTTGCATCCAAAATGTTAAGCGTTGTTTCAATTTGTTGGATACGGAGAGATAGAGCTGACAACTTCTAGGAGAGAAAAAGAATTAAGACATGACAGCACTGTTCAATGCCCTTTTAAAATCCAAAACTGGCAATGGTAAATCAAGGAACATGTAGACAAACAAGAAATACACTTATGTCCTCAACCTATTGAAGATGCAAAATAAGTGACATGGCAACCCTTGTTAGAACAAGACCGAAGTGTGCTAACTATACACCAAGAGACACTGCTTCATGTTGATTCCTATATAGCATTTGTTGGCATTTAAAGTAATTTCATTACCTACAGCTCTTTCTCCATTAATAGCAACGCTGCCAAAAGGCAGTAATGGGTATAGAGAGAGACTACAAGCAAATGAGTACAACAGTTAATGAATCTTACTCAAGGTATTGGGTAATGAAGTTAGACATACTGTATCCTCAGAGTTACCTGCTTCAAAGAACTTCTATCAAAAAATGTGAAAGATGAAAGGTGAGAAGTAAATGACATATGAGGAGGGACTAGAGGAGGAGAGACACAAATCAGAAAGAATACAGGAAAGTGAATGGGAGTCATTTACAGTCAAAACTGTTGGTAAGCCAGAACAAACTAAAACCTTGCCATGCTCCAGTTCCATCTCACAAGCAAATTTTGTATAAAGTTCTTTTAAAATGTAACATATTTAAAAAAAATTAATCCACAGGAACTGTCACTGCTTTATCTAACCATTGCTATATCTAGCCAGACCATCCCAGTAAAGTCGGGTAGCAGTATGTAGCATTTTGACTGCCTTCTGGCATGCTAGCAAGATTCTGCCCAGCTCATAAGCAGAACTTTAAAACCTCAGAAAATGGCAATCCTTGCCAACATTTTAGAGAAATAAGAGGGACAGAGTATCACAAAAATTACAGTCTTTGGACTTGTTTACAGAGGAGTCTTTGTAAGAAGACAAGAATGGCCATACTGGGTCAGACCAAAGGTCCATCCAGCCCAGTATCCTGTCTGCCGACCGTGGTCAATACCAGGTGCCCCAGAGGGAGTGAACCTAACAGGTAACGATCAAGTGATCTCTCTCCTGTCGTCCATCTCCACCTGCTGACAAACAGAGGCTAGGGACACCATTCCTTACCCATCCTGGCTAATAGCCATTAATGGACTTAACTAGATAAATTCATGGAGGTTCTCTTTTAAACCCTGTTACAGTCCTAGCCTTCACAACCTCCTCAGGCAAGGAGTTCCACAGGTTGACTGTGCACTGTGTGAAGAACTTCTTCCTTTTATTTGTTTTAATCCTGCTGCCCATTAATTTCATTTGGTGACCCCTAGTTCTTTTATTTACTTGTTCCCATAACATCTTTTCCTTATTCACTTTCTCCACACCACTCATGATTTTATATACCTCTATCATATCCCCTCTTAGTCTCCTCTTTTCCAAGCTGAAAAGTCCTAGCCTCTTTAATCTCTCCTCATACGGGACCCGTTCCAAACCCCTAATCATTTTAGTTGCCCTTCTCTGAACCTTTTCTAATGCCAGTATATCTTTTTTGAGGTGAGGGGACCACATCTGTACGCAGTATTCAAGATGTAGGCGTACCATGGATTTATATAAAAGCAATAAGATATTCTCCGTCATATTTTCTATCCCTTTTTTAATGATTCCGAACATCCCATTTGCTTTTTTGACCGCCACTGCACACTCCGTGGACATTTTCAGAGAACTATCCATGATGACTCCAAGATCTTTCTCCTGATTAGCTGTAGTTAAATTAGCCCCCATCATATTGTATGTATATTTGGGGTTATTTTTTCCAATGTGCATTACTTTACATTTATCCACATTAAATTTCATTTGCCATTTTGTTGCCCCATCACTTAATTTTGTGAGATCTTTTTGAAGTTCTTCACAGTCTGCTTTGCTCTTAACTATCTTGAGCAGTTTAGTATCATCTGCAAACTTTGCTACCTCACTGTTTACCCCTTTCTCCAGATCATTTATGATTAAGTTAAATAGGATTGGTCCTAGGACTGACCCTTGGGGAACACCACTAGTTACCCCTCTCCATTCTGAAAATTTACCAGTTATTCCTACCCTTTGTTCCCTGTCTTAACCAGTTCTCGATCCATGAAAGGATCTTCCCTCTTATCCCATGACAACTTAATTTACATAAGAGCCTTTGGTGAGGGACCTTGTCAAAGGCTTTCTGGAAATCTAAGTACACTATGTCCACTGGATCCCCCTTGTCTACATGTTTGTTGACCCCTTCAAAGAACTCTAATAAATTAGTAAGACATGATTTGTCCTTTACAATAAGTTAATCTGCTGGTGTGTTGTTGTTGTTTAAAAAAAAAAAAAGCCACTTGGGGGTACATACAAATTCAGCTGCATAATATTATATGTCTTGTTTAATTTGACAAAAGCCAGGAAATTCAAATTGAGGTCAGTGTCAGACTCAACTCTGAATTTCCTGGCTTTTGTCAATTTAAGTCAGGGGCTTTACATTTAATATAGTTTTTGTACTTAAATTCATTTTATTATGTTTCACAAAATTAATATTTACCCATGGTTTAAAACATGTAGTTTGAGCATGAGACTTAACAGTGTTTGTGTGTGCTGATTAAATATATAGTTCTGTTTTGGAAAGTGTGTATTTAATAGGCATCCTAAGGAGATATTGCGGTCCTATGGCTTCACAGAAATCTCCCAGATTTTGGAGCACTGACAAAAATTCTATTGAGGTAGTCAAGCTGACACGAATACCAAGATCTTCCTCTGCTAAAAATCCAGAATTATGTTTAGTTTCTCCTCCTCAACCCTTTATGCTGGCACAATAGCCAAATATTACATTTAAGAGTCAGGAGGATGACTCAAGGCAGCATTAACAGATAACAATCTTTCATATCTGTATTGTCAAATACAATTTGACTAAATTGTTAGCACTGGATATGACTGTTTGGTATTCTAAAGCAAGCTAAAGGACAATCACAAAAAAGCTACTACTGACACCCTCAGCAAAAATGATGAGGCAAGAAAACACACTGAGACCAAACTAACAGCTCATCTTCAGAAGAAGCCCTTTCAGAAGGAAGACAGCTTGCATGGTGCTGCTTGTGGCTAACCAGAAGACTTTCTTGTGCTGTCAATATGCAACATTTTCATAGGCACTAAATTCACTTTGAAAACCCGTCACTGTCGGCTGACTTTAGCAGTTTGAAAGAACAGAAACTAAAAACTGGCTCACATTATGAACTACATGTCAACTTTTTTCATCATTAGTCATTTTAAAGCTATAGGACAAAAAAACATCTTAAATCATTACCCTCTTTAAAAAAGGATTCAGAAGGAGCAAGAGAGAGAAGTCAAAAGTTGGATAGTTTGGTGATACTGGATAGTTACATTATCCAGCTATGAAGTAGGATCAGATTTATGAAATGGACCCAGTTCCCCAGCTTCAAATAAGCCACAGCAAATGTTTAATGGCTGAGCCATGCTGAAGGAGGTAATGCTGAAACTTCATCATCTTCCTCCTTACTTCCAGTTTCTTGGTAATGTACTATGTGTATGTCTAATCCTACACTATCCTCAAACTCCCAGTACTTTGAAGACCAAAAAAAACAAAACAAGCCCCCAATAAAGCATATAATGACACCAAAAAAACCTAATCTGATGGCTTTTTATTAGACTTTTGATTGAGATTAAATGGACTGAGATATTTATTTCACAACTCCACACAACCACCACTACTAATGTTTAACAGGTACTTCTGCTGGCAGTTTCTGCCAAAAGAAAATGGAACTGAATAGGCATGGAGAATGAAGTACCCTCTCAACCTGTGCTGGTCTCTCTACTTCATGGTTGAAACACATCAATAAGGTAGGAGAGTTTGCACTGCTGCCATTTATATCATACCTGCTTTGTGGAAGACAACAGTCTCTAAGACTGTCAAATCATGTAAAATGTCCAAACTTCAAGACTTAATAAAAATGGGCTATTAGCTTAGTAAAATTAGAGGTTTCTCATACACAGGTGAAGAAATCTGCACTAGTCCACTTACTCAGCCTAAACCTTAAGTGGACAGTGAACTAATTCTTTCAACTCCAACTAATATGCATAGTCAACTGGCACTGAAAGATGCAGAAATCAGAATACTATACTAGTATATGTTCATCCATGTGAAGACTGATGCAAAGTGATGCAATATGAACATACCTCCTCACAAACAGTAGAAAAGCGGTTGAGAAACTGCACTGTGTGAACCACAAACTGGTTTAGAAATGCCACAGTTCTTTTCTGCTGAATAGCTGGAACCTGTAACAAGAAGATGAAATTCAATGAAGACAAGTGCAAAGTACTTCACTTTGTAAGGAATAATTAAATGCAAAATTACAAAGTGGGAAATAACTGGGTAGGTGGTAGTAGTGCTGAAAGAGATGTGTAGGTTATAGTGGATTGCCAACTGAATGAGTCAAGGTGATGCAGTTATGAAAAAGCTAACATTAATAGGAATGTTGTATGGAAGACACAGGAGGTAACTGTCCCACTCTACTTGGCACTGGGAACACACACTCAACTTGAGTACTGCGACCAAATCTGGGTATCAGCTTTAGGGGATGTGGACAAATCGGAGAGAGTCCAGAGGACAGGACCAAAAGTGATAAAACATTTAGAAAACCTGACCTATGAGGAAAGATTAAAAAAATGGGACATGTTGAGTCTTGAGAAAAGAAGAGCGAGGGGGAACACGATAACATATTTGAAGACCGTTAAGGGCTGTTACAAACAGAACTGATCAATTGCTTGTTGTGTACACTGAAGACAGGACAAAAAGTCATGGGCTTAATCTGCAGCAAGGGAGATATAGATTAGATAGTCTCAAACTGTGGGTCAGGACCGCAAAGTGGGCCACGGCTGGTGTTAGACTTGCTGGGGCCTAGACGCGAGGCTGAGGCTGAAGCCTGAGCCCCAGCTCCCAGGGCTGAAGCCCAAAGGCTTCAGCCCTGGGAAGGGGGGCTAAGGTTACATGCCCCCTGCCCAAGGCAGAAGCCCTTGGGTTTCAGCTTTGCCCCTCTCCTCCCACCCCCTTGCCCAGGGAGGGCTCAGGCTTCAGTCCCCACTCCTGGGGTCATGTAGTAATTTTTGTTGTCAGAAGAGGGTCATGATGCAATGAAGTTTGAGAACCACTGGATTAAACAGTAGGAAAAACTTTCTAACTATATGGGTAGTTAAGCTAAGAAATAGGCTTCCAAGGGAGGTTGTGGAATCCCCATCATAAGAGGTTTTTAAGAACAGTATAGACAAACCCCTGTCAGGGATGGTCTTGGTTTACTTGATCCTGTTTCAGTGCAGGGCACTAGACTTGAGGACTTTGAGGTCCCTTCGAGCCCTACATTTCTATGATTTCATACTCAACAGATCGGCCAATGTTCTCATAACTCCTAGCATTAGAGAAAGCAAAGTGTTTAGATTTGAGATGGTATCCAGCATTAGCTTTAGCTCCAATAGCATGACATTAAAGATCGTGTTAGACACTAACTAGAGGCAGGAAAAGAGGCATGAAGATAATTGGAACAATGCGATTTTAACATCCTGTATTTCACAGAGCAAGAAATGAATGCTATGTACATCATTAGAAACACATTCCCGGCTTCTGAATGGGGTTGTATAGAATCTACTTTATAGCCCTGAATACTCAACACATAAGATTTTTTGAATTGCCACTGATTTCTCACCCATGTTTTCTCTTGGGTTCAGGACCTAAAATAGCAAGTCTTAAGACAGTGTAATATTGTGACCCCGTGTACAGTATCTCTATAGTGAGATAAGCTGCCTCACCTGTATGTGACTCAGCAGCTGGGCTTAAATTGCCCTTAAAAAGACACTGAGTGTTTGTAATGGAATTTCATTTGTTTATAACAAAACTAAGCTTTACAAAGTTTGTTTATACACATTATTAATGGTCCAAGAACATGAATCTCTTTCTTTTTAGATATCACACAGAAATACACTGGATACCAAAGTGAAGGAGCAAAAAGAACAGAAATGGCCTGATACTGCTAGTTGGGGAGGAACTGCTTCACCTCACAGTTTTTAGCTAGGAATGAGCATGGAGCAATGACACAGGACACTGAAGTTGTGCTCCCCAAATAGTTTGCTACTACAGTTATTTGCCACAGAGTTTAATGACCAGAATGCAAACCAATACAGGAGACTGCCATCAGGAAATACATAGTTTGAGGTCAATATTACTTCACTGGCATGGCACGCTACATACCTGCTGAAGTATAATGTGCAGAAGAGTCCTGCACAGAAGTGCAAACACAGTTCCCTAACGTAAGATTTCAAAGACTTTCACGTATATGAAGGACTTTCACCTCACATACACCTCAGGGCGGCGGCGGCGGCGACGGGGGGGTGGGAAGAGAAAACACCAGCGACTCGCTCGAGGTGACTCGCAGGCTCCTGCTTTACAACTAAGGCTCAACTTCCCCCCCCGGAAAGGGAAACACTCCTCGGTGTGCGGGGAGTGAGAGAAGAGAAACCACCATCGATCCGTCAAACTCAGCCCCCCGCCCCGGAGCGCTCTGCTGGTGGGGCTGGGCAGGGGGCTAGCGAGGATCACACGCCAGGCAGAGGGGAGCAGGCCCCAGGGGGAGGGGCTCTCCCAGCCCCCGCGCCGGGGGAGCTGAGGTGAAGGGGGAAGGCAGCAATTGCCCCCCATACAGGGAAGTGTGGGAGGGGTGAGGCCGTACCTTGGTCAGGTCGATGCCAGAGCCCACGAGAGGCAGCCCATCCTCATCCATCCCCAGCGGCCAGAGTCAGCGGTCCGGGGGGGGGGGGGGGGGAAGAGGGGGACAGCTGAACAAAACCACCACTTCCCCCCACCAGACCCCAGCCCGGAAGTCTCCGGCACTCCGTACCAAAATTAACCTCTACCCCCGGATACAAAACCAGCTCTGGGGGGCACGCCTGGACGCCGCTAGAGCGGACCGGTGTTCCGGCGCATGTGCACAGGCAAGGGGAGAATGCGGAAGACACTCTGTCGCCCCAGTGCATCATGGGAGTTGTAGTTCGATGGGGCCCTGGCGAGGCGGCAGTGGCAGTTGTAAGACTGCGGCCCGCGGGGCGGCTCTGACACTAGGTTGCGCTTCTCACCCCGTGCTCGGCCAGGGCGTGTCTAGAGGCGCCGGGCGGAGGGGAGGACGCGGATACATGCCCCTCCCAACCCTCTCTGGCCTTCCCCCGGGCCGCTCCCATGCCCTAGCCTGCCCATGTTGTGGGTAGCGGGGGATCCGTGAGCCCAGGGGACCCACCGCCACCACTTCCAATTTTATTCCAGTTCCATTTTGTAGCAAAACAAGCCTCCTCCAACACCGCCAGAGTAGCTGTCACAGGGGCGATAACCTAGGGTGACGAAGTGTCCAGTTTTTGGCCGGACCACCCGGTCGAAAAGTGATCCTGGTGGCTCTGATCAGCACCGCTGACCGGGCCGTTAAAAGTCCAGTCGGTGCTGCGGCGCTAAGGCAGGCTAATGCCCACCTGTCCTTGCTCTGCGCTGAGCCCTGGAAATGGCCAGCAGGTCCGTCTCCTAGGTGTGGAGAGGCCACAGGGCTCTGCGCACTGTCCCCAACCCAAGCACCATCTCTGCACTCCCATTGGCTGGGAACCATGGCCAATGGGAGCTGTGGGGGGAAGGGGTGTGCCTGCGGGCAAGAGCAGAGCACAGAACCACCTGATGTACCTCCTCCTAGGAGCCGGACCTGCTGGCCACTTCTGGGGCTCAGCACAGAGTCAGGACAGGCAGGAAGCCTGCCTTAGCTCTCCCGCTGTGCTGCTGACCGGGAGCCACTTGAGGTAAACCCACACCCCAACCTTCTGCCCCAGCTCTGAGCCTGCACCCTTGCCCTCACCCCCCTCTGCCCCAGCCCAGTGTCCCCTCCCATGCCCTGAACCCCTCTGCTCCACCCGCCAGCCTGGAGCCCCCTCCTGCACTCCAAACCCCTCATCCCCGGCCCCACCCTGGAGCCTGCACCCCCAATTAGAGTCCTCACCCCCTCCCTCACCCCAACCACCTGCCCCAGCCCAGTGAAAGCGAATGAGAGTAGGTGAGAATGAGCCACTGAGGGAAGGGGAATGTAGTGAGCGGGGGGCAGGGCCTCGGGGAACGGGAGTGGCAGGGGCATGACTTTGGGGTGGGGCGGGTCTAGGGTGTTCAGTTTTGTGCGATTAGAAAGCTGGCAACCCAATGATAATCACACTTCACAAGGCTTGCATTATTTAATCCTTTTATATTCCAAGAGACTTACTTGGTTTCTTCAGCATTTCTCCAGAATCTTGGCCCATGCTACAAATGGGCTCAACTGAGACATATACATCAGACAGAGACACAACAGCTCAGTGTTCAGTCTTACAAAGCTTAATGCAAAAACAAAAGTAAGAGAACTACTAATATGAGAATCACTCTTTGCGGATGATTGTGCCCTCCTAAGGGAGATCATCAGTGCATCGTAGATTACTTCGCTGAAGCATCAAAATTGTTTGGCCTCACAATCAGCCTGGAGAAAACTGTGGTGTTGCACCAATCATCTTCACTGCTCTGTGCCATATCCCTTCGAATATCCATTAGTGGAATGGATGGATCCAATGATGGATCTCTTAACAAAGAGATCACAAACAGGATACAGAAAGCTTCTCAGTTATTAGGAAAGCCACGTAACAAAGTCCTGAAAACCCACAACATAACCCTCTCAACAAAAATAAAACTTTATAATGCTTTTGTGCTCACATCTCTCTTCTATGGCTGTGAGACCTGGACACCATACAAATGGTATATCAAACATCTAGAGACCTTCCATATGCGATCTCTGCGTGCCATAATGAGGATCCGCTGGCAGGACAAAATTACGAACCTGGAGGTTCTCCAAAAGTCAAATGCAGTAAGCATCAAGGTCATGCTGATAAAAGCCTAACTACGCTGGGTTGGACACATCATTAGGATGCCTGAATTGACTCCCCAGGAAAATTTTCTATGGAGAATTGGCACAAGGACATCGTAATCGAGGCTGCCCCAGAAAGCGCAACAAGGACAGCATCAAGAAGAGCACACACTTCGGTGCAATAAAACCAGATGATCTTGAGAAGGCTGCGTTAAATAGATCAGCATGGCGACATACAACACTCTAAGATCTCCAAACCTTTGAAGAGGACAAAAATAATTGATAGTTAGCTGCAAGGGAAAAGTGTCATACTACTGCTATAGCTACCAAGACGCTCACCAAGGACTTTACTCGATCTGCTCACAAGCCTGTGTGTCATGCTTTGGACTTCGGAATCACTCCAGAATCCACAAAAAGAGAGAGCATGAAAATGTCATTGTCAAACTGATGGACTACCCACACACGTTCCAAGAGAGATACTGAGTTTCTTCAGCATTTCTCTGAAATCTTGGACTGATAACAAATATATGACATCTCCATAATCGAGCAAGACCATTCTGATGCTTATTGTTAAATATCCTGACTGAATAATAACTTTTTAAAAACCATAACATTAACTTTAAGAGCACAAACCAAATAAATAAAATCCCATAGTCCTTCACAGAGCTATAACTCCAGCTACGTAAATACCACAGAAGTACAAGGGACTGAGTAATTCTGCACAGTAGGCTTTTTTAAGTGAAGTGGGGGGAAAAGGCACCCAGGCCCCTATGCAGCAGTCCATCCCTATTCAGCAAAGCACTTAATCACATAATAAACTGTAGGCCCATGTTTAAATCCCATTGACCTCAACAGGATACAATCACACTTTTAAGATTAAGCATTTGCTCAGTTGCTTTGCTGAATAGAAAGGACTTAAGCACATATGTAAATGTTTTGGCGCATTGGGAATAGCGGCAGCATACCTCTATACAAACTCTTTGCCTCTGACCAGACCCACAAATTCAGAAGATTGACTTTACTATCTCAAGATTAATGTTTAATGATGCACAGTATAGGACATTCAGGTGAGCTGACCCCACTCCTAGAAATAGTTATAAGACTGTACAGATTTTAAAAATAAAGATTCACCCTTGATAAGTTTTTCTTTATATGAGACTAGTCACCCAGTGTTTATATTTGTCAAATATATTGAGCTACTTTTGTGTTACGTACCCAGTGTGTCTTTCAAAAATGACTATGAATGCTCAAGGGTTTGGCACCTCCAAATGCTGGAAGCTTAAAATTGTAGACTAATGATTAATTTTTTCCCCATAGAGCTTCTACATAACTGGAGCAAAGAAGGCTGAGGTTAGGTCCTGAAAAGCAGTGACTTTGTAAAGGATTTAGATACCCAGCTGAACATCAGCTCCTAGTGTAACACTGTGGCTAACACAATCCTTTGATATTTGAACAAGGAAGTATTGAGTAGAAGCAGAGAAGCAGCATTACCTCTATGTATGGCATTGGTGAGACCATTACTGGAAAAGTCCATCCAATTTTGGTGTCTATATAAGGATATTGAAAAGGGTTCAGAAAAGAGCAATAAGAATGATCTAAAGCCTGGAAAACCTGCCTTACAATAAGAGACTTAAGAAGCTCAATCTGTTTAGTTTATCTAAAAGATGGTTAAGCAGTGACTTAATCTTGGTCTACCAGTACCTACATGGGTAAGAGATTTCTGATAGTGGATGGTTTTTTAATCTAGCAAAGTCATACTAAGATCCAATGGAAGCTAAAGATAGACAAATTCAAATGAAATAAGGAACACCACCATTAAACAGTGGCGTTAACTAACCCTTGGAACAATTTACCTAAGAATGCAGTAGCTCTTCCATCACTTGAAGTCTTTAAATGAGGATTGGATGTCTCTTTAAAAGATATGTTCTGGCTTACTGTTTCTCAACTGGTGGGCTATGACCCCCATAGAGCTCAAGAAAGACACTGAGAGAAATCACAAGGTGCTGAAAATTTTAATGCAATCTAAAGCAAAGAAAATCTCACTCTCCCACTTCTTATGTCCTTTTCCCCTCTAACATCAAGTATTCTCTGTCAACCTGTTGAAATCTGCACACAAATAAATTATATAGGCTTATTATGGTTATCATTGGTACATTTTTACTCTTACTTTTATAGTAAATGTAAGGAGGTCACAACAATGTTTAACATCAAATAAGGGATTGACACCCCGAAAGGCTTGAGAAACACTGGTCTAGCTCAAGCAGAAGTTATGGGTTTCATGCAGAAATTTTGGGGTGACATTCTATGGCCTTTCTTATGCAGGTGGTCAGACTAGATTATCATAATGACCCATTCTGGCCTCAACAAATCTATTAATTTTTGCTGTTGAATACCTGGTGAAAAATCTTGGAAAAATAAAATTCTCCAGTCCTGATATTTAATTATGTCCATTTTCCAAGCAGTCCTCAGTACTGTCTATATTAGTCTTTGAGGTTACAGAAGTGAACTGTTAACATCTCTCATATTCTGGGAACTGTCCAGCCAAGGAGAAAGTATGTGATGAGCTTGTTTAATTTTATTTTTTCCAAATAAATTTAAATTTTCAGGGATCTACATTTCATCAGGCTAAACTAGGCCTTTATCTTCCATATCTTTTAGTTGTGGGATAAGCCATTTTTTTCTCTATTCTTGCTTAAATCTTTGATCTGGTCCTGTAATTTCATCACAGTCTATTCCAGTTGTGTAGTGCTGTGGGCACTGATCCAGTTCTTAACTTATGTGCCAGATAGTTGCTTTCTAACTTACTGGATAGATCAAGATTCCCCCTTCCCTATTTTTTGTATCACACCTCATTTAATCTTCTAAAATAGCTGAAATTAGCAGAGATATAGCCCATTAGACTTTATACCATCATGGCACAAAGCTGTGTCCTTCATATTTTCTCCTTCAACTTCTACAATGATCTGCTATTCATTTTGCCCCCTCCACTTTTCATATTCACTTCACTAACTCCAGGCCAGAAATTCTGCAGAGACATTCTAAGAAATATTATCTGCCCAGTTTTTACTAACAGGAAGAATCTATAGCTTGTAAAATGAAGTTTAAATCAGGCCCAGTGGGTGATCGCTGAGCCATCATGTCTTTCCTCAGACTGTGAAAAACATGACCTATGCCCTCCCACTAATTTTTATTAGTGCTGCTTCCCCAGTGTATCTGTCCAATATACTATTATAATCTCAGTTTATTAATCCAGTTCCTTAATTACACAAGCATATATTCTGTCTTGTCCTGGAAACTTGTGTACTATACATTGTTTAAGATTGCCTGAATATACTAAACTAATTGCTTTGTGGTCACTGACTCCCAGCTTTCCTACCCCCTTTATAGCTATTAGCAAGAGAGAGGGGGAGAGAGAGACAAAAGCAAAGAAAAAACATATCTTTCAGATGAGGTTTGAAAAGATGTGGAGCATCAATAGGCTGGAGAAATAGAGGAAGGCTGTTCCAGTTGCAAGGAGCTGAAAGGAATAAAGTTCTTAGAGTACCAGTGGCAAGATAGCATGAAGTGGCAGAGAGAAGGCAGGTGCTAAGTGAAAAGATAGACTAAGAAAGCAAATAGAGTTATTTCAGTTTTATTTATTTTGGACCTCAGAATCCCTCTTGCTTTCTTTGAACAGTTACACATCTAGTCTGAGCAATTATCATACATTTTTAGGGCGCCTCTACATTCTCCCTACCTTGGTCCATCCCATGTGAAATAGGAAAGGTCTCTGAGGGAACATAGTATCTATTGTGGTTGAAAATGTTTGTGTGTTACATAGCAAATCTATGCCTCACATTTTCATTACATAGACATCTGTGGTATATGGAATAGGAATACTGGTAAACTGTGGCCTTAAAAGGCAGTTCTACTCTTATAAAATGACTGTAAAAATGGCATTATGGAGTTTCCATCTATATTGTCTCAATAACTTCCATATCAAGTGTGCTAAGTTTATAAGGAAAAAGTGGTATTCCAAGTAGTAATGATACAAACTCAACTTGTGTTTCTTTCCTCATGCGTCTTCCCCAGTAACAGAGATTTTGCAGGCCAAATTCTGCTTTCAGTTACACCTGTACAATCCAGTTGTGTGCCACCAAGTTTGAAAGTGTGTAATGAGTCCGTGGGCCTGTGCCATAATCCACAACTACCCCCATCCCCAGCAGTGGCTAGGGTTGCCAGGTTTCCGGTTTTCAACTGGAATGACTGGTTGAAAAGTGACCCTGGAAGCTCCGGTCAGCACCGCTGACTGGGCCAGTAAAAGTCCGGTTGGCAGCACAGAGAGGCTAAGGCAGGCTCCCTGCCTGCACTGGCCCTGGAAGCTGCCAGCATGTCCAGTTCCTAGGTGCAGGGGTGGCCGCTGCCCCCGCCCTGAGTGCCGGCTCCGCAGCTCCCATTGGCCGGGAACTGTGGCCAATAGGAGGTGCGGGGGCGGTGCCTGTGGGTGTGGGCAGTGCATAGAGCCCCTGGCCCCTCCGCCTAGGAACCGGACATGCCAACCACTTTGGGGAGCTGCCTGAGGTAAGTGTTGCCCGGCCAGAGCCTCACCCTGAACCCCTTCCCACACCCCACACCCCAACCCCCTTCCCCAGGTCAGAATCTCCTACTACACCCAAACTCCCTCCCTCCTGCACCCCAACCCTCTGCCTCAGCCCTGAGCCCCCTTGTGCACCCCAAAACCCTCATCCTTGGTCCCACCTCAGAGCCTGCACCCCCAGCCAGAGTCCTCACTCCCACACCCCAACCCCCTTCCCCAACTCAGAGCCCCCTCCAGCATCCTGAACCCCTCACTTCTGCCCCCCCCCCCCGGAGCCTGCACCCCCAGCCAGAGCTCTCACCCCCTCCTGCACCCTAGCCCTCTGCCCCAGCCCGGTAAGGGTGAGTGAGGGTGGGGGAGAGCGAGCGAGGATGGAGAGGGGAATGGAGTGAGCACGCTGCAGGGAAGGGGGGGGGCAGGGCAAGGGTGTTCAGTTTTGTGCAATTAGAAAGTTGGCAACCCTAGCAGCAGCGTGAGATTTGTAGTGGTTTAACCTCCCCCAACCTCCATTATGTGCTGCCTATACCCTAGGTATTTCAAGTTGAATGGACATTTGGCAATTTCAACCTTCTTTTTCCTGTGCCTCAGATCCCCAGCTGTTTAATAGGGATAATACCATCTCACTTCAGAAGGGGGTTGTGAAGATATATTGATTAATATTTGTGAAGCAGTCAGAAACTAAAGTGATGAACACTATAGAGCATATTAATAATTTTGTGTTTAGGGCAGGCTTGGGATAGTGTGTGTGTAATAAGGCCTGTGCCCACATATTGAATGTGGAGACAAAAATTATTGAATATCTTCCCATTTACTGAATGCGGCAGGGGTCTCATGAAAAAAATAGTATGTGATTGTGTAAATAAAGACTGTAACAAAATGCATTTGCACAAGGAAGGCACACTGAGGTTGCACACATAACCTGACTTCTGGCATTTCTGAACTTTTGAGTGCTTTATTTTGCAGACTTAATGTTCTTCTAACAAGGTATTATTTATGTGATCATGTGTATAAACTGTAGTGCCAGGTTCATTCAAATTTTAACAGCTGGATTCCATAATATTTTATCCCCAGTGAAATTTTGAAAGGTGGTAAAAGCCGTATAGCTAATATCCTCACAGATGTCTTCAGAACTTCTGAAATACATCTTCTGTGCTGTTCAGCACCATTGTGTTTGTGCAGAGGCCTTTGACTCAGTGCAGAAAAGTACAATATGTTGTTTTCCCTAGTGTTCAAAAAGAAATAGCTCATTCCTTTGTGTGCATGTTTGTTTATGTTAGGGATAGGGAAAGAGTAGAGGTCATTGTTATCATCATTTCTAAGACCTGACAATTCCAAACTTAATGAAGCTCCTACTTGTTTGTTCTTCTTCAAAAAATCCTTAAAGAATGGTTTTAGAGGCCACTCTTTTCACAGCAGTAGATTGGAAAAATTGGTGGAGCTGCATTTGGTAGAGATTGACTATTGTGGGGCTCTACTAACCAAAGAGAGTAACATTATCTTGTACAAGATTCTGAAATGGGAATACCTTCTATTTACATTTTGAAAAAATGGCAGGTTTACACTATATTCTTCATTAAACTTAGCTGAATCCTTACTTAGAGCTTCCTGCAATAACCTGTGGCCTTTACTGTACACCAGAGCTAAATGTTGTCAGAGGGCAAATTCAGAGCTAGCTAGGCAGACACAGCAAAGGATAGGACTTCTCGTACAAATAGAGAAACATACATGGGCTGGGATGGTGTCCCTAGACTCTGTTTGCCAGAAGCTGGAATGCGCGACAAGGAATGGATCACTTGATAATTACCTGTTCTGTTAATTTCCTCTGGGGCACCTGGCATTGGCCACGGTCGGAAGACAGGATACTGGGCTAGATGGACCTTTGGTCTGACCCAGTATGGCTGTTCTTATGCAAGGTAACTACAAAGTGTTTTGAAAAGGTTCTCAAGCCAAATACATGATACAAGAATAAAAGCATCCCAGGAAATTCAGATTATCTATTTTTCCTACAAAGGAATAAGGAGGGCAATAAAAATACTTAGTTTTATTGTGTCTGCTTGATCTAAAGTAATAGAACTGATTCTTGTACAGGCAATCACATATTACTGCTACTGAGGCTACAGAAAGCGTGTCTGTTAGGCACTTGTTATGAAAACACTTGTGCATGAACTTAAGTTTACTCCTGTGAGTAGTCCCATTGATTTCATTCCTTCTTGTGTGTATTCTTTAAAATATGTCCTGTTCTCTTTTTCTCATTGTTAAGGATATGGCTTGGTCATGGAGGTCACAGATTCCATGATTTTAACAGATCTTTATGACTTCCTGCGGTGAGGCTTGGGCTTCAGCTTCCGCCCCGCCATGACCATATCCTGATTGTGTACTTTTTTACCATAACTGCTCTGTGAATTTTGTCTAATTTTACTGGGACAAAATCGTATCCATACTCATTGTAAGTGACTTGTCACTAAAATCTTTATAAACTCACAATATACAAGTTTCAGAGTAACAGCCGTGTTAGTCTGTATTCGCAAAAAGAAAAGGAGTACTTGTGGCACCTTAGAGACTAACCAATGTATTTGAGCATAAGCTTTCGTGAGCTACAGCTCACTTCATCGGATGCATACTGTGGAAAGTGTAGAAGATCTTTTTATATACACACAAAGCATGAAAAAATACCTCCTCCCACCCCACTCTTCTGCTGGTAATAGCTTATCTAAAGTGATCACTCTCCTTACAATGTGTATGATAATCAAGTTGGGCCATTTCCAGCACAAATCCAGGTTTTCTCCCCCCCCTGCCCCCCCACAAACCCACTCTCCTGCTGGTAATAGCTTATCTAAAGTGACCACTCTCCTTACAATGTGTATGATAATCAAGGTTTCAGAGTAGCAGCTGTGTTAGTCTGTATTCGCAAAAAGAAAAGGAGTACTTGTGGCACCTTAGAGACTAACCAATTTATTTGAGCATAAGCTTTCGTGAGCTACATGCATCCGATGAAGTGAGATTTCGTGAGCTACATGCATCCGATGAAGTGAGCTGTAGCTCACGAAAGCTTATGCTCAAATAAATTGGTTAGTCTCTAAGGTGCCACAAGTACTCCTTTTCTTTTTATGATAATCAAGGTGGGCCATTTCCAGCACAAATCCAGGTTTTAACAAGAACGTCTGGGGGGGGGGGGTAGGAAAAAACAAGGGGAAATAGGTTACCTTGCATAATGACTTAGCCACTCCCAGTCTCTATTCAAGCCTAAGTTAATTGTATCCAATTTGCAAATGAATTCCAATTCAACAGTTTCTCGCTGGAGTCTGGATTTGAAGTTTTTTTGTTGTAATATAGCAACTTTCATGTCTGTAATTGCGTGACCAGAGAGATTGAAGTGTTCTCCGACTGGTTTATGAACGTTATAATTCTTGACATCTGATTTGTGTCCATTTATTCTTTTACGTAGAGACTGTCCAGTTCGACCAACCCTGGGCGCCCCATCATCTCAGGCATTGGCACCCTGACAGCAGGATTGTCTGGCTATGTAGACTCTCTCCTCAGGCCCTACGCTACCAGCACTCCCAGCTACCTTCGAGACACCACTGACTTCCTGAGGAAACTACAATCCATCGGTGATCTTTCTGATAACATCATCCTGGCCACTATATATGTAGAAGCTCTCTACTCCAACATTCCACACAAAGATGGACTACAAGCCGTCAAGAACACTATCCCCGATAATGTCATGGCTAACCTGGTGGCTGAACTTTGTGACTTTGTCCTTACCCATAACTATTTTACATTTGGGGACAATGTATACCTTCAGATCAGCGGCACTGCTATGGGTACCCGCACGGCCCCACAGTATGCCAACATTTTTATGGCTGACTTAGAACAACGCTTCCTCAGCTCTCGTCCCCTAACGCCCCTACTCTGCTTGCGCTATATTGATGACATCTTCATCATCTGGACCCATGGAAAAGAAGCCCTTGAGGAATTCCACCATGATTTCAACAATTTCCATCCCACCATCAACCTCAGCCTGGTCCAGTCCACACAAGAGATCCACTTCCTGGACATTACAGCGCTAATAAACGATGGTCACATAAACACCACCCTATACCGGAAACCTATTGACCGCTATTCCTACCTACATGCCTCCAGCTTTCACCCTGACCACACCACACAATCCATCGTCTACAGCCAAGCTCTGCGATACAACCGCATTTGCTCCAACCCCTCAGACAGAGACAAACACCTACATGATCTCTATCAAGCATTCTTACAACTACAATACTCACCTGCGGAAGTGAAGAAACAGATTGATAGAGCCAGAAGAGTTTCCAGAAGTCACCTACTACAGGACAGGCCTAACAAAGAAAATAACAGAACGCCACTAGCCGTCACCTTCAGCCCCCAACTAAAACCCCTCCAACGCATTATTAAGGATCTACAACCTATCCTGAAGGATGACCCAACACTCTCACAAATCTTGGGAGACAGGCCAGTCCTTGCCTACAGACAGCCGCCCAACCTGAAGCAAATACTCACCAGCAACCACATACCACACAACAAAACCACTAACCCAGGAACCTATCCTTGCAACAAAGCCCGTTGCCAACTGTGCCCACATATCTATTCAGGGGACACCATCACAGGGCCTAATAACATCAGCCACACTATCAGAGGCTCGTTCACCTGCACATCCACCAATGTGATATATGCCATCATGTGCCAGCAATGCCCCTCTGCCATGTACATTGGTCAAACTGGACAGTCTCTACGTAAAAGAATAAATGGACACAAATCAGATGTCAAGAATTATAACATTCATAAACCAGTCGGAGAACACTTCAATCTCTCTGGTCACGCGATTACAGACATGAAAGTTGCTATATTACAACAAAAAAACTTCAAATCCAGACTCCAGCGAGAAACTTGAATTGGAATTCATTTGCAAATTGGATACAATTAACTTAGGTTACCTTGCATAATGACTTAGCCACTCCCAGTCTCTATTCAAGCCTATTTCCTCTTGTTTTTTCCTACCCCCCTCCCCCAGACGTTCTTGTTAAACCCTGGATTTGTGCTGGAAATGGCCCACCTTGATTATCATACACATTGTAAGGAGAGTGGTCACTTTAGATAAGCTATTAGCAGCAGGAGAGTGGGTTTGTGTGTGTGGGGGGGGAGTGAGAAAACCTGGATTTGTGCTGGAAATGGACCAACTTGATTATCATACACATTGTAAGGAGAGTGATCACTTTAGATAAGCTATTACCAGCAGGAGAGTGGGGTGGGAGGAGGTAATTTTTCATGTTTTGTGTGTATATAAAAAGATCTTCTACACTTTCCACAGTATGCATCCGATGAAGTGAGCTGTAGCTCACGAAAGCTTATGCTCAAATAAATTGGTTAGTCTCTAAGGTGCCAAAAATACAAGTTGTAATAGCTTATACAAACTCACAAATAGTAACATAATGTACAGTAATATAGACTTCAGTCTTGGGTTAATTTATAAGCTTCAATGAGATCTACAAAGCAAGCCATGTTTTAAGAAAACTGGGTCAATGGTTAGTCACAGTTTGGTAGGATATGTGCTATGTCCCCCCCCACCCCTATCTTTAATGGGCCACTTCACCTTTAATGGTCAAGTGTTGACTACTTATGCTAAACAATCTTTTCCACCTCGTATTTAGCTTTGGCACTTTTAAGGCTTTGCTTACACTAGAACTTTTGTTGGCAAAACTTTTGTTGGTCAGGGCTGTGAAAAAAACCAAAACCATGAACAACTTAAGTTTCACTGACGAAAGTGCTGGTGTTGACAGAGCTACGCTGGCGGGAGAGTATCTCCCACTGACATAGCTACCGCTGCTCATTGGGGGTAGTTTAATTATGCCAGTGGGAGAGCTCTCTTGCCGGCATACAGCAGCTATACAGTAGACCTTAAGCTGTGCCATTGTAAGGTTCATAGTGTAGACATAGCCTAAGAACCTTTCCCAGACCTGAAGAAGAGCTCTGTGTAAGCTCAAAAGCTTGTCTCTTTCACCAACTTGCCAAAACCAAAAAGGATTTTACCTCCCCCAACTTGCCCATATTTAACAATCTCTTGGGAGGACCCCTATTTCTTTGCCAAAACCAGCAAACAGGCTTTCAAAAGGGTGAGCCCTACAGAACTCTGACTCAGAGACTGGGCCATCTGGCTTCTTCATTCCTGTTTCTCTCTGTGAGCTCTCAACAGCAAGTCCAACTGAGTTCAGACTCTAGCTGAAACTTTTTTTAACCTCTTCGGGAAGAAATGCAATTGGTAAGTATCTACAGTGACCCAGGGAAGCTTTTTAAAAACAAGGTAGCATTTATTAGTCAACCAGAATGCAGTGTTTGGGACTTCATAGGTTAGCATGGAAAAGCTAAGCTTAACAGAGAGTCTATACAGACAGAAACAAATGCCCTATTGTCCTATGCTCTCCTTGAATCCATCTTGGCTCTCTCAGTGTCTGTCTCCTTGTTTGACTTCCTGAGCCCTGTCTCTCTCTCTGGCAGCACCCTTAAAACACAGTTGCTGGACCTCTTCTGTTTTTGTTCCAAGCTGCAGTCCTGGTGTTTCCACAATTCCTCCTTCTGGGGCTGCCAGGTATTAAGAGCTAATGTCCTTCTTGAGGGCACATTCTTGAACAAACATCCTTACCAACTCAGACAGGCTACTGTCTCCCCAGCTCAGTCCCCAGCTTACCAACTCAGTCTCCCCAGCACCCTTATCCCCTGTTCAGGGGAAGCAATTAACGCCTATATACCCAGTGGCTAGCCATACAAAGTCAGTGGGAAAAATGAGTCACACATATTGATCATAAACATATTACAAAAATTCTCTCATTCTGCTTTAAGCTGTAAACAGTTAAAATTGAAAAGCCCAGAGTTTGATAAAGTCACAACTTTAGTCTTTTTTGATTCAGCCTAGTCAAACTCTTAGGACCCGTTTGTATTAGGGAAATTTGCAGCAATGTAACTACATCAAGGTCATTTTACCAGAGCAAACTCATGCAGATATATTTTGCTCATACAAAATGAGGCTTATTTCAGTGCACCATGTCTACATTAAGGGTTTGCACCAGAGGAACTACACTGCCTTATTACACTAGTATGAATGTACCTAATCTAGACAAGCCATAAATCTGAGCCAGGGTTAAATGTGATCAAAAGATGAAGTGTCTCACAGCATCCCCAAAGTCTTGGACCTTTCTAGCTTTTTATCAATCAAAAATTCAAACAACAAATTCTATTTAATGTGTTTTAAAAACATTTTACTTATTTCCTAGATCTCAATGAGAAATTAGTTCTGCTATTTTTGAGTTCTACATGCACATTTCATTAGAAGATAGAAGCAACTTGGTGTTGGGTTTAATATAATACAAACACAAGGATAGTTTATTTTGTTTAAAGTTAAAAAAAAAAATTCCACTCTGAAAAGCCAAACCCTGGAAAATTTCAGTCCCAAAGGAATATGTTTCAAGAAGTCATTTAAAATCCCTGGCTTGCAATTGCTCATAATAGTTTGAACTCTATCATAAATATAGCGTGTGTTAGCAGTGTGTTTTTTGAGGAAGATGTTATCCAGAAGATGCCTAAAAGAACTTTTTTTAACTATCTTAACGGTGTACACTCTATGGAAGAAGAACGAATCTCCTTTAACAAAGAAATATCTGTAGTTTAATGTTTCCGGGCAGCATTGGGGAAACTAGTAATGATTGCGCTTCCAAAGCTTTAAATACTTAGTCAAACCTTATCTGAACTTCTTTGGTCTGCAAAATTTGACAAGAGATCTTGCAAGAATAGACTTTCTTGTGAGATTTCTAGTACTTCCTGCTGATGGTCAGGCCAAAAATACTGCACAGAAAGCTGTCTCACAGCACTTCTGCTCCCAGCTGGAACCAGGAAGTGTAGAAGGGAATGAAAATGAAATAAACATAGAAGCAGCAGGAAAATTATCCAAATTTTTTCAAACCCTGTTAAAAGGTGTTTTTTATTTTATCTGAACTAGTTCTTCCATCCCTAGGTCAAACTTGAAATATTAATTCCTACTAATAAGTAAAGAATGAATAAACTCCAGTGGAAAGGTATATAACGTGGGACAATGTCCAAGTTTATTCAGTAAATGGTTTGAATTATTGCTTCTTACCATACCCTTTATTGGATGATTATAAACTGATACAAGCTATAGGTCAAAGTAAAGTAAATAACGTGTGGACGTAACTGAAGGCAGAACATGGCCCTGTATACACACACACACACACAGGAATCACTTCACCCATCAGTGAAGTGCTGTCCAGGTTCAGGACAGCTGTTTTAAAAAGGATTTTTAAGGTGAGCTTGAGAGTTGGTGAGAAGCTACTCTTAGAGGGACTTAAGCCAACTAGAAGTACAAAAGCTGTGTCTACACAGAAAGTTGTGTCTCTACCACCAGGAAAATCAAATATACCATCAGCATGTCTTGTGATTTGCATGCCTTAATGACAGTAATATGGAAAACTAAATTGGCACTGAAATTGTTATATTGCACAAAAATAGAACTTCAACAGCAGAATGAAACATCAGTAATTCAAGTTGTTTGCACAAGCTGAGTAAACTGGCAAAGACTACTGTAACTTACAATTGTTCATATATATTTTATAAGCTTATACAAAAATGTTACAGTTCCCAAGATACAGTACTCTGTTAATAATCAGCATCAAAATGAAATAGCTATACAACTAAGAAGTAAATTAAACAGAAATAAAAAGCTGATCCAAGGAAATTTCCCAGACATGGTGTCATCTGATCCTCCATAGGGGCAACAATTGTTTTTACTAAGGTGGTCCAATAGACAAGCTGAAAAGGTCAGCAAGTAGATTAATTTTTTTCCCCCATGAAGTCCTCTAAATCCATGCTTACAAAGGAAACTCTGGCAAAACTACATGTAAGAAATTGATATGTCCTCAACAGATTTTTTTTTTTTTCATAGTTTGAAGCAAATAAAAAACCACTGATATCCCAATGATTTAGCTATGGGTTAATATGCACTGCTTTGGCAAATAAAAGGTTCCTGGCATATCAGCCCTGCACAGTTAAATACATTCACAAAAGCAAATTTCTAGTGTAATCTTTTTTAAAAGACATAATGAAAAACAAATGTTAGCTGGTTTGAAATTCTTTGGCTATGCCTGTTATGTTTTGAAATCCACCAAGTGTTATACTAAGGAAACTTCATAGAATTCTCCATCTATTCTTAATCCTGGACAATGACAATTTGACCAAAACATGTTTGAACAAGCTGAGTTTTTAAACACTTTTATTAGTGCAACATTTATTGTAATACTGTAATATCTCCATCTGAGCTATGACTGTGCTAATAAAAACTGAATTAGCAAAAGTGCAACAGTCTGAACTTTGGTAAAGAACAAAAATGATTTTGTTTTGTAGAAAAGTACATGAGAAACACGTTGAACAAATAGTGACTGCTCTTTTTTTTTTTTTTTCTCCAAACAAACACTTTATAGAGGTTAGAAACAGTACTAAGAAAAGCAGACTTGGCAATACACCTCCAAATCCCGGAAAGCAGTTCTGAGATAGTCCTTAAAAGAAATTAAAAAAAAAAAAATCTTGGCCTTAAACCTTAAATACATAAGCACGCAAAGTAGAATATAATTTCTTCTCCAGTAGTGTGGGATTTGAGCAGCACCAGGAACAACACAATACTTAGGTCTGTGTCAAAATGTAACAACAAATTCTCAAAGCAGATTGGATTGCGTGTGTGAGATATCGCCAACTGCATGTGTAAGTGCAATATAAAAATGCTTATAATATACAGTTGAAATAAAAATGGGATTTCTAGGGCAGCAAGACATTTCTCTGTCTATGCACTTCTCTAGTGCTCATCACTGTTTCAGTGTCTAGGATGCATAGGCTCAGGCAGTTTAAATTTCACCTTAGAGGCACTGTTCTTTGATTGCTAATCTATATGAACTGTTTTTGGCAGACGCTACCCATTTGTCCTTGCTTCTCTTCTGACCTATGGAGGGGGTAGATCTTCGGGGCCCCTTTCCTGAACTTGCAGAAAAATGGTATGTCTTGGAGATGAAAAATGCCTATATCCGCTTCCATATGTTCAATAAGAGGAAATGCACACATGGAACAGATTTTTGGTTTGCTTCCCATGCTAGAGATAGAGACTTGCTGTAGTTGCGAGGTAAAAACATGCTGCAGTATCTCAAAGCAAGAAAGTTGTAGATCAACAAATACCCCCTAGGCACACACCCCTGACAATATTATTCCATTTGCTGAAATGTGTCCACCAATATCAGGAGAAAATTAGTCCCTACTTATGATTGACTGGTTTGACAGCCTCTGAAGCTGCAAACACCCAGAAGATCCTGGTAAGGATCTGTGGACCTGCCTCTGCCAAAGAACACTTGCCTTGCAGTTCTGTCCTCTAAAACATTGGACAACACTTACACTCTTCCCCTACTAAACGTATGGGGCAGAGCCTCAGCTGTTGTAAATTGTCATAACTCCACCAAAGTGAATGGAGCTCTGACAATTTACACCAGCTGGGGCTCCGTCAGTTAGCATATTTGTTGATTAGATACCTGTCTCCCAAATGTTCACATACTCTACTCAATGTTTTGCCTAGCATAGACAGATAGTTAGTGAAAAGAAAGATAATTAACAGAAAATGGCAAATCTATTTTATGGTAGCATCCAGAGTATCAATCAGCATCAGGGCCCACTGACATGGTCCCTGCCCAAAATACCTTACAATCTAACCAGGCAGTGACACATGAAGAGTGATGTGGGAAAGAGGGATACAATCAAATACACATAATTTTTAAACAGGTACATTTACTTCTCTCTCATTATACATAAAATGGAGACACATAACTCCATCTGTCCCTCAAACCTAGCCATCACTAAAACCAGCTTATTTCTCATCAGTATTGTGGCAGAGGTAGGTCTTGCAGAAGCATTTAGACGGAAAACAAGGGTGGTGGCTTTCTGGATCATGGCCGTTGGATACTACTTTCAATTGCCTGATTTACAGCACATCATCATCAAAGATTTTTTGTCAGTTAATTTAAAGCTCAGGAGTGCAGCTCATCTAGATCTTAAATCCCTAAATTACTGGAAACCATGTCAGGAAGGTCTCGCTCCTATGCAGTGATGCATGTGAGTACCAAATGGGAGTATTCATGTGCATAACTCTTTGCAGGAATGGGTCCTAATTCTGCACACGGCTAGTGTATGTATCCAAGAGTTCCTATCATGTTACTCTGATCCCCAATCCCCATCCTTTCCACTCCAATTGTTTGTTGCATCTTATCTTTAATTAGTCAATTGTTCAAGGCAGAGATGGTTTTTAAATGGTGAGTTCCTACAGGGCCCAGACATAGTGGGGCCCTGATCCTAATAGGACACCACTGTTATACCAAAATAGTTATCTATATTTAGTTCTATCAGATATTCTCACACCAACTCTCCTTACCCTGTCTTTGTGGTATCCAACTGTTGTCACTAATAATTTCCTTGCTTTCCACACAAGGATCTCAGATATCCTTTCAATAATTATCCCTTTCATTGGAAGCCTAGCAAAATGAGCTGTTTTTAATATTTCAGCATTTTAAACTCCTCCAATTTCTATATTGACAAGTTGCTTTAATTTGTGTTTTGGAATTGTTCACATCCAAAGCTTTGTAGGAGGAAGCTTTGTGATAACATCAGCCTTTGTTTCTTTAGTAAGGATAACTGGAACTCAAGCTGCAGCAGATGGTAACCCTATGAGAGAAAGTTAAAGGTCCTTCAAATAATTTAGAATAGTCTAATTTTAAGACTGTTCATGGTGGCAAGGAAAATTAACAGCTGTATAAATGAGCGTTTCCAATCTAAGTTGCACAATCTAAGATGCACAATACTTAAGTTATTATAGTTTTTTTGTGTGGAAAGGAGTCAAGCAAGTAATATAATCAGAATTTAATGCATCACAAAATGGCGATGACACACTGACATGACTTTCCTGTTTAGAAGAGGGCAATTTTAAACTTAATTGGAATCACATGACAGTTCATATGGTTAAAATGACTGTCTGGTTTGTAGCCATATCAACTGAATTTGTAAGAAACACTTCCCTTTTATTAATAATTAAAATGATCCAATGCTTAAAACAATGTGACATAGTAGGCTCTAAACAGTTTGTTTGTTCGCTCGTAACGGCTTGTGGGGAATAAATAAGCATGCAGTATTTTCCCAACAATTGGCATCTAAACAATTTTAATATTAGTTTATCCCCAAATATAATTGTGGTGGTAATTTTTTTTATAAGCTATACCTAGAACCAGGGGGTCCAACAGTCACACCATGCTTCCAGGGACCTGACATATAGAAAAACTGGAGGAAAGTGGATTAGATTGAGGCCTTATAATTAGGGCTCAGCTGTTAGGCAAAGGACCTTTTGTCTCCTTAGGTGGAGCTGTAATGCCTTAACTGTTCCTATTATAGACTGGAAGAAGAGTGCTGTATAACAGCAAGAAATCCATTATGGTAAACTACGTGTCAGTTTTTACTATGTCATGCATTATAAGAATTGTTTAAACTAACTCTGAAAAGCAAAAAGCAAGTGTGTCTATTATCTACAAATATAAAGTGTCAAGCGTTTCTAATTGAATAGTGGTCAGAAAAACTGTTCATTTCCTCGCAGGCATTAATACAATGAAAATAAGTCAATTTTCCAGATTCCTCATAGGCATAGCTGTGGGGAAATAGCTTTGATTTTGCTGTAAAAAGTGAGAAATGATTACTCTTTGACCAGGCTGGATTTAGATGCAGGCGACCGCCTAGGGTGCAGGCCTTGGTGGAGGCCGGGTTTGGGGTGCTGTTTTTGTTGTTAGCAACAAAAGGGAAAATAGAATATTTGAAGTAAAATGTTTCAGGTATTCCATATGTAGATTCATTTTTCACTAGCCTCCTAGAATGTTCTGGACCTTTGTAGAATCTCATGGAACCTTCCAGACTTTCTGAGAACATTTTCCTCAAACCCTCCTAGAATGCTATCAGCTATGCCCTCGTGGGTATATAAGGGGCGAGGCATTGCTAGTCAGTCAGTGAGATATAAGAACGAACTGAAGTGAAGTGAGAGCCCAGCTGAGATATTGTGAACCTTGTTTTATTGTGTAATTGTGAAAGTGTACTTGTGTTTTAAGACTTGATGAGTGTTAGTAGTGACTAATAAAGGATGTATTTAATGAGACGCCAGAGATATCTATCGAACCCTGATCTACGCAACAGTATAAACAAATACTGTTACTTCTTTTGCCATGCTTAACATGTAATCTTTGATGACTTTCTAAGACTGTGGAACATAAGCTTTTGCTCTCCCTAATACTCTCTGTTTTCAATACAAATGCCATAAAAAATAAGATATTCAAAAGTTTAACAAATGGAAGGGGAGAAGCCGAAGATGCTTCTTGCCTGGGGTGCCATTTGGTCTAGGGCGAGCCCTGTTCTTTGAATATAATTATGATTATCCATTTCAGTATTATTCATCCCAAGTACTGTATATCTAGCAAATGTGCTCACCACAGTAACTTGATAAAACTAAGGACATTTCCTGACAACCGATAAAATTGTTTATCTTTTTAGAATATTGTTGTTTGTGAAAGCTAAACACTGGCTAGAGCCAGGCATGTTGCTTGCAGGTGCAGTACAGATAACTTTAAAGAGCTGTGCTAATGCTGCTCATATTGACAAACAATATACAAATTCCTCTAGCAATAAGTCTCTCCTGGCTGAGATCGTCAATTAAATGGTCTAAAGCAGTGTTTTTCAATCTGTGGGTCGCAACCCAGTACTGGGTCACTGCATGTAAGGAGCTGTGTCGCCTTGCTCTGGTCAGCACCGCCGACCAGAACATTAAAAGTCCCACAGTGATGTGACTGGTCTGGTCACAGAAACTCCCTCAAGACTGTCACTAGATATGCTGGGATACCACTGAGAACAAACCCCCCTGCCAGAGAAGGCTTCCCTCCACTCCCATCTTGCTGAGCTAGACACTCCAGTTGGCTACAGCACAAACCAAGAGGTTGGGCCACGCCCCCTGCAGTTCTACTGAAGCTAAGATTCCCTTAGCCCAGGGGCTTCTCTGTTAACAGGGACTTTCCCAGCAACCACTATTCAGTCTTTCTGGGAGCCTAAACCCCAAATGAATCTGTTTTACTCTGTATAGAGCTTATACAGGGTAAACTCATAAATTGTCCACCGTCTATAACACTGATAGAGAGATATGCACAGCTGTTTGCTCCCCCAAGTATTCATTACTTACTCTGGGTTAATTAATAAGCAAAAGTGATTTTATTAAGTATAAAAAGTAGGATTTAAGTGGTTCCAACTAATAACCGAAAGAACAAAGTACGTTACCAAGCAAAATCAAACAAAAACATGCAATTCTAAGCCTAATACATTAAGAAACTGAATATAGGTAAATCTCACCCTCTGAGATGTTCCAGTAAGCTTCTTTCACAGACTGGACTCCTTCCTTGTCTGGGCCCTTTTCAGACCAACATTGTAGTTTATGGCCTGGGTCCAGCAATCACTCACACCCCCTAGTTACTGTCCTTTGTTCCAGTTTCTTTCAGGCATCTCTTTGGGGTGGAGAGGCCATCTCTTGAGCCAGCTGAAGACAAAATGGAGGAGCTTCCAGGGCCTTTTATATTCTCTCTCTCTTGTGGGCGGAAACCCCTTTGTTCTTCTGTGCAAAATCACAGCAACAAGATGGAATTTGTAGCCACCTGGTTAAGTCACAAGTCACATGTCCATGAATGATTCAGCTTTTTGGAGGCAGATGCCATTGTTTACATGTTAGTTTGAATGTTCCCAGGAAACCTCAGATGTGGACTGGCGTCTCCCAAAGTCCATTGTCAGTTAAGTGTTTCTTGATTGGGCACTTACTCAAAATAGTTCTTTCTCAAGAAGCTGACCAAATGCTTCACTGATGCTACTTAGAATCAAACACATTGAGATACAAGTACAGAGCCAATATTCGTAACTTCAAATACAAAAACGATACACACATACAGACAGCACAATCATAAACAGCAAATTACAACCTTTCCATAGACACCTTACTTGACTTCCTTTGTACAAGATTTGGTGCAACAATGATCTATACGGTCACAGCTCGTCAATAACGTTACAGGCGGTGCTGCCCATCTAAGACACGCTAGTGCCTACTTGTTTCCACACCGTGCTGCAACCTGGAAGTGGCCAGCAGCCGTCTAGCTTCTAGGCAGGGGGGCCACAGGGCTCCATGCACTGCCCCTGCCCCGAGCATTGGCTCCGCATCAGAGGTAAGTCCGTGCCTGTACTGCTGCCCTAGCCCTGAGGCCCCCCAAACCCAGAGCCCCTCCTGCACCCCAGCCCCCTCAGCTGCAGCCCAGAACCCTGACCCTCTCCCACATCCCAACCCCCTGCCTCAGCCCTGAGCCTCCCCCAAACCAGGAACCCCTTCCTGCATCCCAAACCCCTCATCCCTGGCCCCACCCCAGAGCCTGCACCCCCAGCCCAGAACCTTGACTCCCTCCCGCATCCCAACCCCCTGCGCCAGCCCAGAGCCCCCTCCCACACCCGTCATCCCTAGCTCCGTTGGGTTGTGGGCATCAACAATTTTCTTCAACTGGGTCCCCAGAAAAATAGTTTGAAAACCACTGGTCTGAAGAAGGTTGTTTAAAAACATCTCATCAACAAATATTGTGAAAAAAGATACTTATGTTTTATTATGAAAGTCACACCACTATCTCAAACACAGTATTTGCTTTAACAAATCTTGTTATAATTGTCATCTAAAAACAAGCAAAAGGGATTCAACTTGAGTTTCATGTGTTTTGGTTATTTTATTCGTGTTCCAATAAATATTAATATACAAGAATGAAGAAATCTAGTCACTTTTTACTACAAAAAGGGACAATATTTGAGAATTTAATAATCAGAGCAGACATTTATTTTACATTTCTGTCACCCAAAAGAAAAGTTTATGATCTCCACCAACTGCACATAATGGAAGAGTCCTATGCCACGTCAAACCGGATCCCACAGCTGCAGAGCCAATAAGAATGGGCTACAAAAAAATAAAAATAAAAAAAGACATTTTTTCCCGACATATCATACAGATATTTACTAAACCAGAGCTAAATATGCAACCACAAGTTCAACAGGCAACTAAAATGTGAGACTTTTGCAAAAAAACACCACCACACCATTCCTTTAAAAAAAAAAAAAAAGGAAAGACTATTTAAATTAAAAATCTCACTGCCTACTATCTTTTTCTGTCAGCTATTGTACCCATATTGTTAAAATACAATACTGCAAAATGTTCTACAACTGATAGAATTGAATCTTTGCAGAGTTTCTACAAAGGCTGTCTCCACACCCCAGATGATTTTAGTAAAATCTGCTGTTATTCAAGGTTTCAATTAGTATGTTTGGAAATAGTATGCTTTTTGTGCCCAAGACAATGAAAATCTGCCTAATATAAAACCTCCTTTCCTCTGTGCTATTAGAGAATTGGAATATATTTGAATTACAAAATACTGTAGGATTTCTTATAGGTTATTTAGTTTTTATTTGCATTCTGCAAGGTACAACTCAAAAGTGGGGTATGATTCAAGTTGCCTTAATAAAGCAGATACAATTAATATTTTCTAAGATTCTGAACCCTCTTAATGCTTGTATGTGAAAACACAGAGACAAATGATGGAAAGAACAAAGATCAACAGATTCTCATTCCTTTTGCAATTGTACAAAAAACAGTATGTGGCATATGCCCACTTGATTTGACTGATGATCCTTGCTTAGTGCTTCAAAGGCACAACTTATTCTTCTCCTACATCCTTTCCAATATTATACCCTGGGATAGTATTTCTCCAGCCTCAACTTGGTAATCAGTTCAAACATATAGATGTGACAAAAAGCCACCACAGTTAATCATCTGATTGCATTTATTAACTATGATTGTCCAATTTATTCTTGAGTCTTTAATATCACTAATGATGATTCTGTCAGTATTACTTGGAGTGGAGAATTCCATAGTGATTAAAAGACAAAAAAAGACAGTCCCTCCTTGTATCTTGCATACACTTTATTTGTACATATTTCCAGAACACTGAGAATTGTAAATAAGCTTATTTTAAACATAATAAAGTTTCAGAACCCCCTGATTTAGCCTTATTATAACTAAAAAAAGCAGAAAAAAAGTGCTAAACCCAGAGTTGACAGTATTCTAAGATTTTTGTCTGGTAACTTTTGGCCTCGGAAAAAGACGACGTAGTAACAGTTTCTACATGATCTTGATGAACTTTTAAAGGTATAGCTGTTTATACATGGATTTAAAGAAAATGGACTGATCCAACCCAAAACATAGAATTGTATAATTTTACCTGAGGGTGTCCTAAATGATGAACTAGAAGCTGGCAAGTCATCTTTCCTGGATAGCCAGTGGTTGCAAACAAGTTTTCATTCACTCTGGACCACCTATGAATAAATCCAAGGTGCTTTTAAATACATGTGTTATAGCATCATGAGCATACGCAAATCTGATTTTTTTGTCTGCAGTTAAATATTGCGTAAAGCCATCCTAAATTCCGCTGAAACCTGTGAAATACATGCACAGAGATATTTATATTTAAGACACGCCCCATTCAGTCCTATCTACATTAATTCAAAATGAATTAATGAATGTGTTATACGTTAAGGACCCTATCCTGCCAAGTCCCAATCACTCTCAACTCCCACTGAGATTAGAATCTTGCAGGATGGAGCTATCTAAAAGCTAACTGTCTATTGATGGAAAGAAGACATGAACACTGGAAGGAATTGGGAGCCCAATCCCACATACAGGCAGACGCCTGCACTTGTGTAGAGCCCCACGGATCAGCAACATACAAATTGTTACGTTCTTTCACTTTGTAACATTGCTGTACTACAAGATGCAGCACACTGCAGGCATTACTGAAAACAATAAATAACCCTGCTAAAATGAGGTTTTTAAAATTAAACAGGCTACTAAGATAATTTTTCTTCAAATCAATTTACTATAAACCCCCTCCCCCAAACTATACCTGAATAATCTGGCTCGATCCACATGGACAGGTCTCTTATCTTGTGGATAACTATAAAAAGACATTTTGATTAAACATCCATTCCACAAATTATAGAAAATGATACACTTCACTTCATATCTCAAGGACAGAAAGTACAGATAATTTAAAAGAGTAGCAGGTTCAAGTTGTGGGGTGGGAAAACATCTACTGACAGATAAAAATTCTTTTGACAACAGGCCATGTCTCATATTGTTTTCCACATGTGAGTTTTGACAGGTTAAAGTAGTATAGCTGGATGAGAGGGAGGGGGAAAAAGACGAAAGCTGCAACAGCTCTTAAAAATGAGTTTTTAGTTTTTAACAATTTTCTTCAAGCCTTACCGAATTTGTCTTATGGATGGCGGCTGTAGTTTGTCACAGAAATGAAAAGATTTTCCTAGTTCTGTATTCAAGACATATTAGTGCCTATACCCTAGAACAGTGCTACTCAAAGTGGTGGTCCATGGACCGGAGCCATCGGCTGCTGGTCTGCGTGCACGTTGGGAAAAAAAAAATTGCCGGTCCCCCACATCAGAGAGCTTGAGAAGCACTGCCTCAGAAGAGGCCTCAATATGATTAATATATAAGGAGACCATACAAACTAAAATGGGAGCTCTTAACCACTTTCAAGTTCTTTGTTTAAAAGCTGAGCCTCTGGGGAGACTGAGAATCTGAAGAAAATAAGACTGTAACATGGTACCCAGGAGAATGGGCGGGAGGTCGAGAACCCAAGGCCTACCAACTTGTGTGAAGCAAATGTTATATTTATGCAAGACAATATGTACTTAGGCATTTGTTGATTTAACCCTTTTCTCTCTGCTTGTCATAGTCTATAGATTAATAAATAATACTTTGTTTTGAAGGAGCTGTTCTCTGTCACTCTGTTTACAAGCTGGTTACAGCTCCTGGAGAGAAGCTGATAGCAGGGGCCAAAGCCAGTTGATTCTGGTGAGATAATGTAATGGATGAACAAGACCAGTGATCCAATCTAAAAGTAGGGCAAGTTGTGGCATTTTACTCTAAAAGTGTAGGTGTAGGCCTATCACTTAAAAGAGGTGCCGCTGGAAAGGTCAAAGGCACAGCACACTCCTGAACCATAACAACTTGGGCCCAGATTCTGCAAAGACGAATTCATATGTTTAACTTTGTGATCTGTAAGTAGTCCCCTTTAACTGATCAGGGCCTTACTTGCACAAGTAGTCTCACTGAAGTCAATGAATATGCTTACCGAAGTAAACGCTCACCATCCTGAATGAGGATGGCATGATTTGGCCCTTAAAGTTCAATTTTCAAATAAAAGTTCAAAAGGAATTGTCATCTTCTAAATCTTAAACATATATTTTCCATTTATTCTCTATTTTCAGAATTTTAATTGTGTAAAAGAACTTTGCTTTTGGTACAATCAGAAGTTGCTACAGTCCTAACACTTATAGTAAAATATATGTTTAAAAAATAGTGTAACGTGAATGGACTGGATGGCAGGGGAGGGGAGACTTATATCATTCTTGAGATCAGACAGGCCCAGTTAGGTCACACCCTACTCAGCTGAAAGGATGGGTAGGCCAGATGCTGAGTGGGAAGAGGAAGGAAAGAAAGGAAAAACATATCAGGGAAGAGGGAGGGAAAAGAAGCGGGGAGGGGAGGAGGGTGGGGAAGAGAAGAGCCTGAGGAAACTCTCAATCCTTTCTAAACCTCTACTTTCTCCCTCAACTCATCAAAAGGCACTAGACTAAATTCAATTCCACCAACATTTCAATTGTAACAGCAATTTAGCTGAAGTAACAAATAATGCATTATACAATATTTAAAAAGAAATCATGATAAGAATTTGTTTGCAAATGATAATGGTAAAGTCATAAATTCCCTGGAGAAGAGAGTGGGAGCGGTTTACTATAGAAACGCTAAATACTAAAGCCCCAGTTCATTTCCATTTAGCTAAGCACGTGCTTAAAAGCTTCACCAAACTGGGGCCTTAAGCACTGGCTATATCTATAATGAAGTTCTACTTAGCTAAGTAAAACATTATCAAAAATATCATCCCTAATCATGCAAATGAAAGAGACGGTGTGGGAAGTCTTCCCCAGTTTGACAACAATACCTAGAGCGAGTAATATCCCAGATTAACCAATCGTTTCCAGCAACTGCTCCAATTTTAAGCGTGTTTCTTAAACACCAATGTGCAGACATCAATGGCGTTTGTTCACACTGGAGAGACAGAATGGCCTGCTGGGTAATGAGATCGTAGAATCGTATTGTTCCATTCTTCTCTGCTACCATCAACTGCAAAAGAAAGCAACAGATGGATTTTACTCAGACTTTTGTAAACTGTATTCTTTGTAATTGGCCATAATTTAAATCTTTATTACTGCACAGCAAACCAAGTGTTCCTGCAACAAAGCATTAACAGGAACGGAAGGTGTGACACCTAGGTTTTTTGGGGTGAAAAGTGGTCATGTATGTTAACACTCTGGCAACAATTAAAACAAAACGACAACCCAGCCACTGGTATTTAATTTTCTATGAGATGGGTAGGTTTTGGAGAAAATATAAATGTCCGTTAATATAACTAACTGACATCTACCAATTGACATGCTACACATGATAAGCTTTTCCATGTACGCACAGCAACGGTTTAATTATGTGGAATGGTGGCCGAAGCATGAAGGGGCATACAAATGTTTAGCATATCTGGCACGTAAATACCTTGCAATGCCAGCTACAAAAATGCCATGCAAACACCTGTTCTCACTTTCAGGTGACATTATAAATAAGAAGAGGGCAGCATTATCTCCCGTAAAGTAACAAACTTGTTTGTCTTTCTGATTGGCTGAACAAGAAGTAGGACTGAATGGACTTGTAGGCGCTAAAGTTTTACATTGTTTTGTTTTTGAATGCAGTTATGTAACAAAAAAAAAAAAATCTACATTTGTACGTTGCACTTCATGATAAAGAGATTGCACTACAGAACTTGTATGAGGTGAACTGAAAAATACTATTTCCTTTGTGTATCATTTTTACAGTGAAAATATTTATAATAAAAAAATCAGATAAAGTGAGCACTGTATACTTTGTATTCTGTGTTGTAATTAAAATCAATATATTTGAAAATGTAGAAAAACATCCAAAAATATTGAATACATTTCAATTGGTATTCTATTATTTAACAATGCAATGAAACACAAATTAATTTTTTAATCGCAATTAATTTTTTTGAGTTAATCGCATGAGTTACCTGCGATTAATCAACTGCCCTATAAATAACACCAATACAGTGATTTGAATTATAGGGTGTGATCTGCTTCATAATGATCAGGGAATACTAAAGTCATTCTATGTGGGAACTGAGGCTGGACATAAGAGAAATGTTATCAGAGCTCAGAAGCGGAGGTTACTTACCTTGTACAGTAACTGGAGTTCTTCAAGATGTACACCTCTGTGGGTGTTCCACTTGAGGTGCGCATGCGTCTTTGATTGAAGATTTTCAACAGTAGTGCTCGTTTGGTTCACACATGTGCTCTAGCAACTCTTGTGGCCCATACAAAGGGATTACAGGGCTGTGGTGGATGACCTGCACACAGTTCCTTCTCTACTGCAAAAGCCCCATAAAGATGAGACTCCAAAGCAAAGGGGAAGGAAGGGCAGGTAGTGGAGCATCCATAGGGGCGACACATCTCAAAGAATTCCATTTAGTGCACAAGGGTAGGTAATCTCTCCTTCTTTGAGTAGTGCCCCTGTGGGTGCTTCACTTCAGGTGACTCTCGAGCAGTACCCCCCAAAGGAGGTGGGAACTTCAGAATCTGGCCGCGAACTGATTGCAGAACTGACGGCAGCATCTGGTCTACAGGTATGCAGTAAGGCATAGTGTCTCAAGACGGTGTGAACGAAGACTCATGTAGCAGCTTTCCACTACAGGAACATCTTTTAATAGGGGAACAGATGTAGACTGAGATCTGATAGAGTTAGCGCTGACCTTAGATGGACACGGCACATTAGAAGCTCCATAACAGGATAGGATGCAGCTAGAAACCCACCAGAAAATTTCAGGGTGGACATTGTCATTCTGCTAGCTCTGTGACAGACACAGTTAGTCTCAGAGAGACTCTAAAAGATTTAGTACCACCCAATATATACTAGCACTCTCCTAATGTCAAGAGCATGAAGGGCAGCTCATTCTGATGGGGTTTAAGGTGGAAAACTAGCTGATGAACAGTCTAATTGATATGGAAGTCAGAAACGACTTTGGTAGGATCATTGATGTGGTCTGAGGTATACCTTTACCTCAAAGACAGTATAAGGCAGGTCAGCCATCAAAGCCCCTGATTCACACCCTCTTTGAGCAGAGGTTACTGCCACTAGAAAGACAGTTTCCATAGAAAGTTTTAAAAGCAAACAAGTAGCTAGTGGCTCAAACGGAAGTTTCATAAGAGAATTAAGAACTAAGTTCAAATCCCAAGTTGGCATTCTTTCTCTGACATTTGGGAATGATAAATCTGGAAGTTGCAGCATGAGCAAATACTTAGAAACCTTCCAATGGAGAATGGAATGATATGACAGCCACTTCGTGGATTTTGTGCTCCATTAAAGAGAGACCTCAGATAGGAGATTTGAACCTCTCCCCGAATGTGGAAGAGAATGTAGAAGGTGTGCTGAGAAATCAAAATTAATTAAAATCCCAGGCTATTTATCTAGGCTAACACAAAAGGGACAACAGCTACAGAAAGTATCAGTAGATTATCCCCCTTTCTTAGAGGCTTTATGTGAGTAGCTCGCAGGCGTCTCCCTGGGCTCACCTCCCTTCGAAGTAGAGGGTTGCCGTAAGGGCTCCTGCTGGGACTCCAGAGGTTGAAGGGCTGACTCCATGAGTAGGAATTTGAGCCTCAGTTCTCTGTCTTTCCTGAATCTGGGCTTCAGTTGTTGACACAAGCCACATTTCTGTGGAATGTGTTTCTCTCCCAGGCAGCGAAAGCACTGCGAGTGTCCGTCAGACACTGGGATAGATTCCTTAGAACTGAGGCAATTTTTGAAGCCTGGGGAACCGGGCATACTCTTGCCCAGCGAGGACCTCCCAACAGTGGTTAGCAGAAGACAAAGTCCTCTTCTTTTCTTCTTCTTCTTTTTTTTTTTTTAAAAGGCAATGGCCAAAATAAAATGTAAATGAAGCAAATAAAGAAAAAGAGGCTTTAAAAGAAGCTACAATTAGCAATTCTAAGCGAGTTAACAATCCAGGAACGGACAGCTATAGTGCCATCTCTAGTCAGGAGCTACTGAGAAGGAACTGAGGAGGGATCATCTGTGCATGCTAGCTAGCCTCGTGGTAGGCATGGAGGAGTACATGCGCGGGCTGAACGGATACCAGAGGTGCTGGAACAGGGAGGGCTGGGGGCCACAGCCCCATCACTTTTTATCAGTTGTAAGGGCAAGCAAGGGGTGGGGGGTGGAGAAGAGCGAGCATGGGACGGAGCCTCAGGGAAAAGGGGCAGCGCAAGGGCAGGGCCTTGGAGAGAAGGGGCAGCATGAGGGCGGGGCCTCAGGAAGAAGGGGTGGCATAAGGGGGCAGGGCTACAGTTTGGGTGCCGGTGGCCCCCCCATTTTCAGGAAGCTTCCACCGGTCCAGACGGAGACTGCTACCAAAGTTCTCTGATCAGCATCGCAGGGACACAGACACTCTTACAGTGGAGCATCCACAAGGACACTACTTGAAGAAGAACCAGTCAAATTATAGACTCTGCTGATAATGAAGAATAACACAGAATGTGCTTCTACAGCGAACTCATCATACTATAGCTTCAAAATTCTATAGTTTAGAAAAGCGACACACATTTACATACTAATTTAAGAAAAATAAGCTGCGAAGTATAACCTTAAAAGCCTCCTCAGGATGCCAGCACACACTCATTCCAGGGGAACGTAGAACAAAATAAGCCTTTTGATTTCCTTCCAAGTCCCAAACCCTAATAAAAAAGAAAAAAAAAAAAGTATTTACTGCTGTTTGTAAAAACATTAATTTCCAGCCTTAGCCTGCTGACAGAGAGGTGGCCAGAAGCAGATGAGATCTGGTATCTGTACTCCATCTTTTGAACACAAAAGTATCTAACAGAAGGCCTGATACTGAGAGGTGTCAAACACTTACAAATCTCACTCAAGTTGAAGGGAGTTGTGAGTGCGGAGTACTTCAATGGGTCAGACCCAAATGTCAAAATGTAATTTTTAGGATACACTAAGGTAGTACATTATTAATTTCTCTTCCTATATTCAAGCATTCTCCCTCCATAATTAACTAGGGGATGGAAACAAAGAAGTGTTCTCTCATCATCAGTGGCCCACTTGACCCTCACCCACCCCGAACCATAACGTGGGAGCCACTCTGTGAAATAAACCTATAATGCTATACAGTAGAACCTCAGAGTTACGAACTGACCAGTCAGTCAACCACACACCCCATTTGGAACCGAAAGTACGCAGTCAGGCAGCAGCAGATACCCCCTCCCCACAAAAGCAAATACAGTACATTACTCTGTTAAACATAAACTACTAAAAAAATAAAGGGAAAGCAGCATTTTCCTTCTGCATAGTAAAGTTTCAATGCTGTATTAAGTCAATGTTCAGTTGTAAACTTTTGAAAGAACAACCACGTTTTGTTCAGAGTTATAAACATTTCAGAGTTATGAACAACCTCCATTCCCGAGGTGTTCGTAACTCTGAAGTTCTACTGTATACAAAACATGGATGATGCTTTCAAAATACAGGGTGATAGCTAAAGCTCCTGCCCTCTTTTTCTTCAAAATAAATAGTTCAATTATACGGGCGTGACATCACATTGTAAACTATACTCATTAAAACGGTAAGTTCGTACTGTGTGGATATGTATATTCTTTACATATGCATAAGGCTATAGAAATATGGCAGTTTATAAGGTTCTAAATAAAATGCTCTATATAGTCTTTAGAGTTGAGTGGTTACACACTTTTATTGTTTATTCTAGGGGAACTTTCACTGACTTCCAGGGTGCTTAATATTTTAAATGTAAGAGATTTCAACACACTCTCAAATAATACATCACAAATCTAGACAAAATAGATACGAAGTAAAGTAAACACATTTAGTGAACAATGTTGGCTTCCTATGCCAAACCACAGCAGACCAAATATTTGTTTTCCCTGTAGAAATCATAGAGTTTCCAATCCTGAGGGATCGGTGTCTTTAAAAAACTAACAAGTGTTTTAAAAAATGGAATATCTGCTTGATTAGGTAATTTAGAAATGTACAGTACTTTCTTCCACTGCCAGAAATTGTGCCTTGTAGATATTCCAAGTCAAATCAACACTTTTCATGTGTATTTACTGTGTGGGAGAGAATTACCAATATAACTGAGGATGGTGAATCATTTTGGCTAAGGGAGCATGCCATCTTGTCTTCTTCCCAGCTGTGAATGAGGTTATTAGGTGTGGAGACAAATTTATGCTTTCTCCTTTACTCTGTAAACAGCAAAGTGCTGTGCTTGTATCTGGTTTATTCTGTGTTGAAATGGTAGGATTAGGCACGTTATCTTCCATGAGTCCTATGGGAGAACAATATGGCCATCTCTTCTGCTCATTTCTTTTCTGCATAACAATAGGGACTATCTCACTTAGCCCTGGTCTACACTGGGGTGTGTGTGTGGGGGGTCCACTTGAATATTAGTACATATTCTAAGGGACCATTCAAGGTAGAGAGATCTGTTAACACCGCTGCAGTCATAGGACAAAAAGGTGGGGGGAGGATTCATGGGTTACAGTCTGTTGTAATAAGCCATAAATCCAGTGTCTCTGTTCAGTCCATGATTTTTAGTGTCTAGCAGAGGTAAGAAATTTAAGTTCCCTGGTTTGTCTTTTGAAAGTCCTGCGCAGGTTTCCTTTGAAGATGAGGACTGATAGGTCAGATATAGAGTGGTTGCTTGTGAAAAGTGTTCACCTACAGGTGATAGGGTGTTTTTGTCTTTCATCATTTTCCTGTGTGAGCTTATTCAAGGGTGTAGTGATTTTCTGGTTTCACCCACATAGTTGTCATTGAGGCATTTAGTGCAGTAGACCAAGTATTCCAAATGTTATGATAGGCATAGTGTAGGATCCATGGATCTTGAAAGGGGTATTGTGGGGGACGCTGATCATATGTCTGCAGGTTTTACATCTGTTGTTCTGGCACCGCTTTGAGTTGGTGTGTCTTGGGGGAGCTTGCTTCTGATGATGAGCTTGGAGAGGTTGGGGGGATTCCCCTTGGAGCATATTCTGAGGTGTCTGAGTGCCTGGCTGTAGATAACATATTTCTTGGTGTGACTGGGGCGGTTACTGGATCAATGAAGGTAGGTGTGGTGATCTGTGGGTTCCTTGTATATAGTTGTCTGTAGGGTTCCATTGTTGAAGCTGATTGTGATGTCCAGGAAGCTGATGTTAGTGTAGGAGTGTTCCAGAGAGCGTTTAATGGTGAGGTGGTAGTTGTTGAAGATGTGGTTGTCAGGTGCTAGAAATCTATGAGGCAGTTTAAACCTTCTGTCCAGAGGATGAAAATATCATTCATGTATCTCAGCTTTATTACTGGTTTTGTGGTGCTTTGGCCAGGAAGTCTTCAAGGTGGCCCATGAAGAAGTTGGCATACTGGGGAGTCATCCTAGTTCCCATGGTTTGGACAAAATGTTTGCTGTTGAATGTAAAATTGTTATGAGTGAGGATGAAATTGATGAATTTGGCAATGAGCTTGGGGGTGAATATCTGAGGGTTGTCCATTGTCTTGTAAATATTTGAGGCAGGCAGTTATACTGTTATTGTGAGAGATAATGGTGTTTAGGGAAGTGACATCTATGGTGGCAAGGATGTTGTTCTGAGGCAGGTTGTTAATGTTGCGGAGTAAGTAAATTGTGTCCAGAGGAAGCTGGTCCTTTGCGTGGTGAGTGGTTTAAGGATGGCTTCTATGAGTCCAGATATTCCTTCAGTAAGAGTGCTGTGGCCAGATCTTGCATTTAGCTGTGATGCTTAGAGTATCTTTCCCAGAGCTGATGATGAGCTCTATTTGGCTTGAAAGCTTGCCTCTCTCACCAACAGAAGTTGGTCCAATAAAAGATATTACCCTCACCCACCTTGTCACTCTAATATCCTGGGACTGACACGGCTACAACTGCACTGCATACCTCAAATACAGGGAGCCTTTTAAATCTTTAAAATAACTTAATCATTACTCTGTGAAGAAAATCTTTTGCAAGGATGCAATCCTTAAAATACAAGCCTGTGATGGTGTGGCTGATGTGATTAGGTCCTAGATATGTGGACAGAGTTGGCAACGGGCTATGTTGCAAGGATAGGTTCCACACAACAAAAACACTAACCCAGGAACCTATCCTTGCAACAAAGCCCGTTGCCAAGTCTGTCCACATATCTATTCAAGGGACGCCATTATAGGACCTAATCACATCAGCCACACTATCAGAGGCTCGTTCACCTGCACATCTACCAATGTGATCTACCACTCTACCACCATGTGCCAGCAATGCCCCTCTGCCATGTACACTGGCCAAACCGGACAGTCTTTATGCAAAAGAATAAATGGACACAAATCAGATGTCAAGAATTATAACATTCAAAAACCAGGTGGAGAACACTTCAACCTCCCTGGTCACTCAATTACAGACCTAAAAGTGGCAATTCTTCAATAAAAAAACTTCAAAAACAGACTCCAACGAGAAACTGCAGAACTGGAATTAATTTGCAAACTGGACACCATTTAATTAGGCTTGAATAAAGACTGGGAGGGTCATTAAACAAAGTAAAAACTATTTCCCCATGCTAATTTTTCCCCCTACTGTTACTCATACCTTCTTGTCAACAGTTTGAAATGGGCCATCCTGATTATCACTACAAAAGTTTTATTTTCTCCTGCTGCTAATAGCCCACCTTAAATTGATTAGTCTCATTAGAGTTGGTAAGGCAACACCCATTTTTTCATGGTGTGTGTGTGTGTGTGTGTGTGTGTGTGTGTGTATTGTGACAAAGTTCCTGCTCTACCTTGGTGGGTCTTGCGCTTATTGGTGGATTTGCTTGCCTTGGAGCTTCATGGCAGCCCTCAGCGTGGCCGTTTTTATGAACCCACAATCCAGGTCAACTTCTCCTGTGTCTGACCAAGAGTTGGGAGGATTTGGGGGGAACCCGGGCCAGACCTCTACTCCGGGTTCCAGCTCAGGGCCCTGTGGAATGCAGCTGTCTAGAGTGCCTCCTGGAACAGCTGTGCGACAGCTACAACTCCCTGGGCTACTTCCCCATGGCCTTCTCCCATCACTTTCTTTATCCTCACCACAGGACCTTCCTCCTGGTGTCTGATAATGCTTGTACACCTCAGTCCTCCAAAAGTCCGTGTTCTCACTCTCAGCTCCTAGTGCCTCTTGCTCTTAGCTCCTCACATGCACACCACAAACTGAAGTGAGCTCCTTTTTTTTAAAAACCCAGGTGCCCTGATTAGCCTTCCTTAATTGATTCTAGCAGCTTCTTGATTGGCTGCAGGTATTCTAATCAGCCTGTCTTAATTGTCTCCAGAAGGTTCCTGATTGTTCTGGAACCTTCCCTGTTACCTTACCCAGGGAAAAGGGACATACTTAGCCTGGGGCTAATATATCTGCCTTCTATTACTCTCCTATAGCCATCTGGTCCGACCCTGTCACACTGTCTATCTATCTATCTATCTATATCTCCCTACTGTATTTTCCACTGCATGCATCCAGTGAAGTGGGTTTTAGCCCACGAAAGCTTATGCCCAAATAAATTTTAATCTCTAAGGTGCCACAAGTACTCCTCGTTCTTTTTGCTGATACAGACTAACACGGCTACCACTCTTAGATATTAACGTACTTCCTTCCTAATGTGAACTAAAAAAAATCCCTCAAAACTTTTAAATAAAGTGTTTTTGAAAGATGTTCATACTGAGAAACTGAACTTTGTTTCTGCCAGTGACCTTAGAAAAAAGTCCATGAGGTAGTTTTCAAACAGATTAAATGTGGTGATTTCATTTTTAAGGAATTTACAGTCTAGAATAAAAGTTCTCACTACCACTTCATGATCCTCAGTATAAATCATAACAATGTCACACAGGAAACTCTTCACATTTCATTAAACCCTCCTCCCCCAGTTACTTAGTATTACATTAATAGCACAAAATTAACCTGAAATGTTTCTTTCTGAATAACTTCATAATTAAAGCTTATTCAACTAAGTTCCAAAGATTTGTTTCGGAAACTGCTTTTACTTTTCCAGGATTATCAGATACTGTACATAGGAGACAGGTTTAAACTTGCATAATGACCACAAATAGCAGTGCAATAGAAGCTAAACAGAATCACATCTGGGGGACATATTAGGATGCATACAACAACAACAAAAAATGGGCAGAGTAGAAGACTATGGAATCCAAAAATCAGGAAATATTTTCATTATGTCACAATCTTTAATCTTATTCCAATTCCTTCTCCATTGTAATCCATTACAATGCATAACAGCTATCTTGGTGAATGAGCTCAACAAGCCTTGGATTTGAAAAGTCTCAGTCCTTAAAGAAGAAATGTTTTGGTAGCATTATAAAAAAGAGGTATCAATGCATTCCAGATACTGGAGGTGGTGTTCTGCCAGAATAAATAGGGTAAGGATAAAATAATACAGAGTACAATAAAAATCTGCTCATTTTTTAATTCTGGCCCCCAAAAAAGGAATAATTTTGAACATGTGCTATAAAGACTAAATAAGAGTGGTGACAAAGATATTCAACATTGCAGGAGGCAGGAACAAATGAGGACAGGCAGAAATTTTGCGTACACTATGGCCAAGAGTCTGCAATGTTTATTGAATTAACAAAATGACACCCAGGAACAACATGTCCTGGCAATGGTTTTAACAAAAGTGAAGGACCAGGGAAAGAAACAGCAGTCTGGAGCCATCACTGGCTTTCCTTCATTTTGGTTTTTATAATACCGAGCAAACTAACTGTTCAAAGACCACATAGATGTACCAAGATTTGTGGTGTTGGACAAGCTACTGCATTGTGAAACCATTGAACATTGCACTACATTTTGGCATTCCAGCAAATCTAATCTCTAACAATAGAACACACCTTCCTGATGTCAATCCTTCTCCCACATATCTCCATTCAAGAAGCTAATCTAACCCTTGCTGCCAGGATGCACTAGCAAAATTTGTGGTCACATGAAACAAAAAGAAAAAAAGATTGAACCTGATTATGACCAACATAAAATCCTAGAGTCCATTTCAATGAAACAGCCTGCATCTTGGCATGAACAGTCCAAAATGAATGGAAGTGAGAAATTATCTGAGATATAGCAACAAAGCAACACCATATACATACAAAAACAGGGGGAACAAGCCTGCTACATATATATCTTTTGCATGATATAAGAAATAAAGGTGGGTAGGTGGGTGCTGCTGTGTGTGCTGGAGTACGAAGGTTGTGTCTCTGACCCCAGCCTTGGATGATGACAGCCAATCCTAACACATGACAGCATCACTGACCAACTGCAGCCCTTCTAAGAAGCAAATCCTTTCCCAGCAAATTGGTGCTAAGCAGTGTATTCAGAACCCTTTGACATACTTGAGTTTCAGCTTGGTACTCAACCTGAGGCCCAAATCAGCATGCAGCTGCGGCACATGTGACAACCTCAGGGTCATATAGGTAGTATTGGATGCGGCCCACATAACATATCATGAACCACATATGCAGCCCACAATGGTAAATAGATTGAGAAGCACTGATAGAGCATGCAAAACCAACTGAAACTCTGGACAAGCCGTGAGATAACATCCAAAATCAAATTCTGCAGTTTTATTTTCTATTAGAACAACAGTATGTGGCTCTCAGCTGGAAGTGTATCAATGCCCAAGCTTGAGTATTCTTCGAAGAGATATTAAAAAATAAAAAAAAATGTTGTGCATAATTACTTTGCTTTTACTTGTTCTAAAATATTCCACATTAATTTACATGGTTTACCACTGAAATGATTTTTAAAGTTTGGTTAATGTAAAAATTATGATTAACATTTGTTTCCGGTATGACACCTGCCTCTATTGGCCCTCTGTTAATTGTTGTAACTTTGCCATTAGATTTTCAATTTTTTTTAAAAATTATTTTCTCTCCTCTTCTGTGAAAAAAAAGACTCACCTAAAGTACATGGGAAATTGCTTGACATATTATACAGGGAAAACTGTGCTGCCAAATGCACAAAGTAAAACTGAAAAATCCAGAAAAATAGCTCCCTGCAAACTCCAAGATCTCCTATTTACCTACATTATAGGTTACAAAAGAACATACACAAGTGGGATTTTAAAAATCAACAGCATCCCTTTAAGCTGATATACAAACTATTGTCAGGGATCATTTCATCCACCACAGAAATGTAGCTACCTCTGGAATGAAATGAATCAAGTGTAACATACAGTTGTTTAGGAGAGGAAGTTAAAAAAAATAAATCAGTTGACTCTGCAAGTAGGCAGATTAGGATCTTTAATGGCCATGGTCGATCAGCTTTGACATTTTCACTGAAAGATGGCACCTCCAGCAGAATATTGCCTCCTAATGCTGTATTAGAACAGAAATTTTCAACATTTTTAATAGTGTGGACCATATTTTAAACACAGAAATGGACTTCTCCTTTTATTCATGACTCCACACACCATTACTGGAACTGCTTTCATGAAAAAAATCAATGTATTAATTCTCATTTCAATTTTGTAGCTGGAAATAAGGGGGTGCATACATCATGGACTCTTAGCAAGTGCTACAGTTTGGGAATTGTTGAACTGCAGGACTTATTCAACTCAGACTCACAAGGAACGTACCACCTAATGAATTACCAAAGCAGCATCTAGATTTTTACTGGAGGTCTTCATCCAAGAACTGATCAGGCCCATCCCATATTTCTGACAGCATTATAGCACAAAGTTTTAGTGTCTAAAATATTTATATATCTCCACAGAATTAATATTTCTCATATTGTAGTAATATTACTTTGTGCCTTTAAAACTGCATTAAATCCACTGTTGTAGAGATGAAAATAGGAAAAACCTAGAGAAACTTCTATGAAGTCCAGAAAGCTGTATATTGAGAATTACTGTATTAACTACAGGTAAGTTGGAATAAGAGCACTGTTCGTATCTATAGCGAACCTAACAGTAAGAAATCTAGCAACATCCCCAAACACTGGAAACTTTATCCTTTTGTATTCTTGTACTAATTGCTCTAGTATTGCATAGCATAACCATTTCAACAGATGCCCTATTCTTAGAGCAACTAATAGACGTGTTCACATTTTTGTTGAAGAGGCAAATTATACAACAAATTAAGTAAGATTTCTATGAATTTTTACAAGGCCTTTGTAAGACCTGCAGATTGCAATCTCTTTTGATTTTTGGAATATAGCTCTATATTCAATTTTTAAATGAAAATGTTATCGTCATTCTCCATGTTTCTATCAATTGAATAGAAAAAATATGAGAACTCTCAGGTGGCCAAATACATCCCATTTCTTCCCACGGCTGTTAGCCAGACTTTACCGTCTACAGTGGGGAAAGTGGCTGCCTTATTTTTCACAGCTATTGAGTTCAAATTTCGGTGGTGTTATACTTTCATTAAAAAAATCTTATCTTTTATTCTTTTGGTGTCAAGTGGATTACTACAATTTAAACAATTCTTTCTTTCATCCTTAAATATGTTGTATTTAATGGAAATATTTAAACAACTCTTTGCCGAAGAAACACCTCGTACTAGTCTATTGTAATGAAGAAACCAAGGACATGGATTGAAAAGGGAATGCTCCTTAGTAGCTCTTAAAAGTATAATTTTTAAAAGACTTTTGTCGTATGTTTTGAAAAAAATACAGGACCCTTGTACTGACCAAGGTAATACCTCTGAATTTTCAGTGGGAATTAATTTAACATCGTGTAGCCCACTGTATGAAATGTCTTCCTTTCTCACAGAGGTAAGGTGCTCATAGCCTTTGAACTGTACTTATTAAATCTTCTCTTCAGTTTTTTTCCTTAAAAGACAGACGAAAATCTCATCCAAAATGATAAATTAGAAAGTCCAGCTATTGTGCATAAAAGTGAGAGATATTTAAAAAAATAATTCCTTTAGAAAAGGATTGCCTAGAAGTTTAAATGGTCATGTTTAACAAAATACAATTAGGAATAATGTGGTTCCCCCCTCTTAAGTTTACAACTCCCATTCTAGGTTTATAAACCCTACAAGTGTCTTACTTTGTCATTTAAAAGAGTAATGCTTTTCCAGTGTGTGTGTGTGAGTGAGAGTGAGAGAACTTTTTACCATGGGTTCTAACGGCCAAATCCTCAGCTGGTGTAAATCAATGTAGTTTAGTTTAAGTTACTGGAGCAATGATGATCTGTTCCAGAGTATGCACATCACATATCAGATCTAGCTTTAATTTTATTTGTTTCTGGCTGTGCAGGTAACCTCACTCCCAGTCTTTTAAATGGAGAAATCAGGGGTAGGGATTATTTTGAATGTTATTTGGCTACTGATCTATTTAAGAGTGATTGTTATATCAGTAACTAAAAAACACAATCATCTTAAAATGACACAAATCACCTCTGTTCTGACATCTTCCCCATCTCTTTGGAATATTTTATCACTGAACCATTAGCGCAGAGGCATCAACCTGTGGTTTTGGGGTCACTTATGGCCCTTGACGCTCTAACCATATTTGATTTTTAATTAAATATGTTTCCTGAGTCTTCCCCTGTGATTTTTAAACGTAAGTGTTTGAGTCAGCCCTGCCACTCAAGGGAGAAGGTAAAGGCACCACCTCCTCATAAACCTGCTATCACTTTCTCTGCAGCTCACAAGGAATTCTGCGTAGCTACCGTCCCTTCCTTGCTGCAGCTGCTCAGCAATCCTGATGTCTGCCTGCCACATTGCAGGGGACAGAGGAAGAGTATCTCTGGCTGTTACATCTGCAATACTGTGCCAGCCTCTGGTACAGTAGGATAGGCGCTTGGCTCTCTACCTAAGCCTCTAGGAGGCGCTAGCAAGGGATAGCTTTTCTCCTCATTGGAGCCATCCAAGGCAGTCCAGGATTTCAATCGCACCGTGAAGAGAATACATACCTGCACGTGTGATCATCACTCACACTTGCAATATCTTGACCTTCTTTAGGGGCAAATACCAGATCATTAATGTAATCTGAGTGGCCATCAAAGATCTGTCAATGAGAACAAAAATATTTTCATACTGAAGTCATAAAAATAATAAGTCTGATAAACAGCAATATTTGAGCATTCCAGAAGCTTCCACAATGTATTCGGGAATTGCTACAGGAAAAGCATACACATTTAAAATGAAGTCGGGGTTCTACAGTTAGGAGTAGAAACTTATGCCATTGTTAATTATTTGTATTACCATAGTGCCTAAAAGCTCCAGTCACAGTCCAGAACCCCACTATGCTAGGTGCTCTATAAACACAGAACAGAAAGATAATGTCTGCCCCCGAAGGGTTTCTAGTCTAATTATAAGACAAAATACAACACATCTACATGGACAGGGGAGTACAAGGAAAAGAGTCATTATTGGTCAGCATGGTAGACAGTGGTCTTACACACCAGCAGTCTGACTGTTCTAAGTTATTTTTTATGGGCATCATTGCAAAAGAGAGTTTTAAGGAGGAGCATGAAGAAGGATAATGAAGTCGCTTAGCAGATGTTTACAGGGAGCTCCTACCAAGTGTGTGGGGCAGCATGGGAGAAAGACCAAAGGTGCTTGTTTGAAAATTTAACAAGTGCCTGCTTTCAGTTCTTTGCTGATAATTAGATCAAACCAGGTTTTCCTCTAAGACAGTAATGTCAGACTATAGTCTGTGAAATCCTTCTGAAAGTGCCAAATGCAAATAAGGTTTACTATTAAAAAACAGGTTTCAGAGTAACAGCTGTGTTAGTCTGTATTCGCAAAAAGAAAAGGAGTACTTGTGGCACCTTAGAGACTAACCAATTTATTTGAGCATAAGCTTTTGTGAGCTACAGCTCACTTCATCGGAAAACAAAAATGGCTTAGTGGTTACAGTCAGACTAATCACATTCTTTAACTGCTTTTGCATGTTTTGTGTATCTCTACAAAGTCCCTCGTTGTATAAAATGTGTGCTATGTTGAATCAAAGTCCTCCATACATCCACTGTAAATTTTGACACCCAGGTATCTGCAACAGGTAGTTTTCAGTCAAGTGACATTAGGAAACTGGGGTATCAAGTTTAAAAAATCAGCCTAACATGAGGCTGGTCTGATCCTGGCTGTTCGACAAGTTCTGAGCATCTATAACATGTTTTAGGAGTGTGTTGTGTATTACAGAAGCTCTCGCCTTTTAAAAAAAATTTTTCGGAGCAAACAGATAAGATTCCCTTGGATGGCACTGTCAGCAACTTGGACACAATATTCCATATTATTCTTTGCTTACAGGGGTGGATCACGAGTGGCACAAGAGTAAAGACAGTGATACCTGCAGCCTCTCCTCCTCTGAAAGTGCTGGCTCTAGGGACAAGAGTGTATACACATGCTACAGCACCGCTGGATGGTGCGTACAACTTCATGTGCACATGTTTTTACATTCCAAACACACACAGTCATTTTGGTTCTTTGCTGATTGAATTATGGCTTTTTTCCATTGTCCGTTTAAACACACAGAAGAAATCAATTATCATATATAAGGAAGATGAGCTGAAACCTTATTAAGGTACAATACAATAAAGCAAAAATGCATAATATATTAAAAAAAAAATATAAAACTGACAGGTTAATACACCACAAATGAAAATGCTGATGAGAAAAAATACATGTGGATCTCAGCAGTGTCGATTTTCCTAGTAAATTTTTCTTGAATTTCAATTGAACATTTGTATACGCTAATCAGTACAGTCAATTACACAATAAGTGTAGGAACTAGAATGCTATTACGCACCAAGATGTAAGCTAGAATTTTCAGAAGCCCAAACTGCTTAAGTCACTTTTGAAGAGGGACTTTGGAGCCTAAGTCACTTCGGCATTACAAAAAAATGACTGTAGATAAAATTTTCACAAAGACAAGACAAGTTTCTAAAGCAGATATGAGTTCTCCACTGCTGCAGGCGGTGGTACTGCCTTCAGAGCTGGGTGGCCAGAGAGCAGCAGCTGCCGGCCAGGTGCCCCGCTCTTAAGACAGCACCGCTGCCAGCAGCAGTGCAGAAGTAACTATGGCAATACCACACCATGTCACACTTACTTCTGCGCTGCTGCTGGTGGTGATGCTGACTTCAGAGCTGAGTGCCAGGCCAGCAACCACTGCTCTCCAGCTCTGAAGGCAGAGTGGCTTCTCACATCCCCACAACCCCGGGAATACATTCCACACCCTCCAGTTTGAGAACCTCTGCCTTAAATAAATGGAATAAAAGACTAATGCATTTATAAACATTCTTTGAAATATGTGTTTGTTTTCATATGGCTTCACAAAAAAGCAATTGCCGGTTTAAGAATGTATTTCTCAGAATTGTCTACAATTATGGTATAAGTGACTGCACTGATTTCAGTATTAATGCTTTTAATTATTACGATTATAGGAGGAAAATCTTAAAAGTTGCAATTAAAACAGAAATTAATAATGATTCCCAACCATTCTTAAATAAACATTTATGCTGTATCTCTAATTTATACTCACTCGCTAACTCTTTCCTTTATAGAACATTCCTAAAGAAAGCCTAGATATTAAAAACATTAGTATGAACTTTTGCCCCCAGCTTTCAGTATGTAATAGAATCTTTTCACTTCCAGCTCACATGTTGACAATCTGTCCTTGCCTCATTTTAGTCCAAGCATAAATAATTACCTACTTGCTTTTCTAGAGTTCTGTTAAATTCAGTTATGCAGTCATTTTTCTTTTCTATTAAGAAGTACAAAACAGGAATAAATTGCAATTACCTGTTGCATGCAGACCTTTCCCTCTTTAATGTGTTGATTAAATGCTTCCAGGTATTAGGACACATTCAATGTTGCAGATCATAATAGCAGATATTTCTTTTACAGTACAATTACAGTTATCTTGTAATACAACATGCAGGTTAGGGGATAAAACAAACAGACTATATTCTGCTAGAGGCTAAAAAGATAGAAAAATAAATTCTAATAATGTGCGTCTTACCTTATATTCATTCTTATCCTGGAGATCTGAAGTGAATAGCCTTAACTTCCTATCAGCAGCTGCAGTACAAAATCTAGAATAATCGGGGGGGAGGAGGGGGGAGGAGAAGAAGCCCTTCAATCATTTCTCACTTGCAAAATTTCCATCCCAATTTAAGTTAAAGATTCACTTCATTTTTCAGAAGGAAATTCAGATTATGCTTTTGAAAATGGAAATTCTTCTAAATATTATAATTCCCTTTTGGAAATAACAGTCTTTACAGTATTCAGTGGAATGCAGTGTATTGTAGCTGCATGTCAGGTGGCAATGGATACTTTATACTGAAAGAAAACTCCATTTTGCCCAACCAAATAAGTCACATATTGAATCAACTGTGAAATCTTTGAAATAATAAGTCAATTATAATTAGCATTTGCACCTATTGTTACCGGTGGTGATCAAATGGCTAGAGAAGTTAAAACATTTATAATAGCAATTGAAAGAGATACTAATGTAAGTTCATAAAGCAGTTTCTAGCATGCTTTAGTAGTGGTTTAAAACACAAGAATGGTATTAACACTAAACATTTTATTTTTAACAAACATCAGATTTGGCATTTGTACACTATGTTTGAAACACTGCTTGAACATTAAAAGTACTTCTAATTGTTAAACAGGTACTACTATTTAAGTGTCGGCAGTTTGTTCAGACTTAGGGCATGGCTACACTTGCGAGTTAGAGCTCATTAAAGCAGCCCCGGGTGCCCTAACTCACGATGCGTCCACACTGGCAAGGCATGAAGAGCGCCCGGACTCCGCGGCTGGAGCGCTCCTGGTAATCCACCTCGATGAAAGGCAGAACACTTGCTGCGCCCCAGCTGGAGCGCCGTGGCGCCAGCGTGGATGCCCTGGTCTGTTAATGCACTCTGATCGGCCTCCAGAAGTGTCCCGGCTGAAAGACTCCGAAGAATTAGGAAGAGGCCACGTAGCAGCAAAGAGGACATGCTGCATGAAGTAATGCAGCAGTCCCTTAATGAAAGTCAAAAAGCACAGGAGTGGTGGGATAGTGAAAGGAGGGTCTGCCAGCAGAATGCGGAACGCCAGCACCAAAGCACGGAGCAGCTGCTAAGCATTATGGAGCGCCAAGCGGACTCGATACAGGTGCTTGTAGCCATGCAGGAAGAGCACTACCGCGCCCGCCCCTCCCCTGCAGCCCTTGTCCCAAAACTCTTTCCCTTGTGCCCTCATATCACCTCCAACCCACTTTCCCCCACATCCGGGTTCTTATCACCACCAGCTGCCTCCAAAACCTGTAGCTTCACCAACCAGCCCTACAAACTACAACCTGTACCCACTGCACTCAGCCCCCATCACCATGCATTTTAGCCAGCCTGAAGTGCAGCACTCATTGCACAGCACTCCAGACAGGAAGGCAGAGTATGAGAACAGGACATACACAAATCTGTGATTGAACCGTTCCCCACCCCACCCCCTTGCCCTGTTTTCCAAGCAGTCGTGTTTCTTTTCAATAAATGAATTTTCTTTTAAATAAATGGATTTTTTGGCTTTGAAAACATTCTTTATTATTGCATTAAGTAAAAGATATCTTAGCCCAGGAAAGCAAGAGGCACTGCAAGTCAGCGTAGTAAACAGAGATTCCTACTAACATTGGAACCACTGCTCTTCACTCCCATGCAGGGCACCAAACATTACTGGTGGCTTTCAGCCTCAAATTGCTCCCTCAAGGCATCCCTAATCCTTGCAGCCCCGTGCTGGGCCCCTCTAATAGCCCTGCTCTCTGGCTGTTCAAATTCAGCCTCCAGGTGTTGAACCTCCGAGTTCCATGCATGAGTGAATCTTTCACCTTTCCCTTCACAAATGTTATCGAAGGTATAGCATGTGGATATAACCGCGGGGATGTTGTCATCGGCCAGGTCCAGCTTCCCATACAGACAGCGCCAGCGGCCCTTTAATTAGCCAAAAGCACACTCCACAGTCATTCTGCACTGACTCGGCCTGTTGTTGAACCACTTCTTGCTGCTGTCAACGCTCCCTGTGTAGGGTTTCATGAGTCACGGCATTAAAGGGTAAGCGAGTTCTCCAAGGATCACAATGGGCATTTCGACTTCCCCTACGGTGATCTTCTGGTCTGGGAAGAAAATCCCAGCTTACAGCTTCCTGAACAGGCCTGTGTTCCGAAAGATGCGTGCGTCATGCACCTTTCTGGGCCAGCCTGCATTAATGTCCATGAAATGCCCACGGTGATTCACAAGCACCTGGAGAACCATAGAGAAATACCCCTTCTGATTAATGTACTTGGAGGCTAGGTGGGCTGGTGCCAGAATTGGACTATGCATCCCATCTATCGCCCCTCCGCTGTTAGGGAAGCCCATTTGTGCAAAGCCAGCCACAATGTCATGCACATTACTCAGAGTCACAGTTCTTCTGAGCAGGATGCAATTAATGGCCCTGCAAACTTGCATCAACACGATTCCAGCGGTCGACTTTCCCACTCCAAACTGGTTAGCGACCGATCGGTAGCTGTCTGGACTAGCCAGCTTCCAGATTGCAATAGCCACCTGCTTCTCCACCGGCAGGGCAGCTCTCAATCTTGAGTCCTTACGCCTTAGGATGGGGGCGAGCTCAGCACACAGTCCCATGAAAGTGGCTTTTCTCATCCAGAAGTTCTGCAGCCACTGCTCGTCATCCCAGACTTGCATGACGATGTGATCCCACCACTCGGTGCTTGTTTCCTGAGCCCAAAAGCGGCGTTCCATGGTGAGCATGTCCGTGAACGCCATAAGCAATCTCGTGTCATATGCGTTACACGAGTCAACATCATCGTCGGACTCCTCACTGTCAATTTGTACCTTAAGGAGTAACTTGACTGCCAAACGTGACGTGCTGGCGAGACTCATCAGCATATTCCTCAGCACTTCAGGCTCCATTCCCGCAGACTGAAAGGGAAGACAGAGCGCGCAGTACAAAAAACGTTGAAAGATTGCGTCAAATGTGGACGGAAGAACAGGGATAGCTGGGATGCGAAGCGATGCATCACGGGGTGTTGGGACAGGACCCAGAATGCCCTGCATGCCCCCGCCCCCTTCCCACAGCGCCAGAATGGAAAGAGGTGTTCTGTGGGATAGCTGCCCATAATGCACTGCTCCTGCAAATGTGGCCACGCCAGTGCGCTTGCAACTTACAGTGTGAACACACTGCAATGCTTTCCCTACTGCACTCTCGGAGGGCTGGTTTAACTCACAGCACTCTACATCTGCAAGTGTAGCCATGCCCTTAATAAAAGCATAAAACCAGGTTTAATACTCTTTTACTGTAGTCCTACAGTTCTGTAGTTTCACAAATAACATCTGAATCTTGCCTGACATTGGCTTGTACCAGAGAGAGAATTTCATCCAGTCCTAATGCAGACTTGATTATTGTAGAATAGGGCATTACAAAGAGTCCTAGCAGTGTTCTTTCTAGACAGACTACAGAGAAGGTTAATTACATTTTATTTACACCCACTTTCATATTAATTATTTTCACTAATTCAAAACTGAATGGTTCTTTGAAAAAAGTAAAAATTAACTAAAGCCAAAGGGTGAAATTCTGACCCCACTGCAGTCAATGGGAGTTTTGCTATCGACTCCAGTGGGGCTAGGATTTCACTCGAAGAGTCTAACTTTACTTTTGCATTAAGGAATAAAAGGTGGACAGACAAAAGAAAAGTTGCTCTTGTACTTAAATGTTTTTAAAATACCTTATCTGGGGAGGTAAAGCATCCAGTCTGGTTTCTGGACTCCATGCTATGGCATCGACTCTGATCCCATGATGAAACGTTCTTAGTGTCTCATACTGTATTCCTTCCACTTCTGTATCCTCCTCCTAAATATATAAAACATTGTAATAAACTAAGAGAGAAAATGGTATGCTATTATTGATCCTCCAAACAAGCCCTTCAGTTCTAGATTAGTGTGAATTAAGTCTTGTGGTGACCAAAAACTACTATTTGATTGCTTTTCAATAATGTACGCTCCTCATGGGAAGGACCATGTCTTTCGATATGCTTGTACAATGACAAATCACACTTCGAGTGATTTTACAACATAAACAACAATAATAATATTCAGTAACTTGTGATAAATAAGTGAGTGGCTGGCCTCACTCCAGTTTCTAGTGAACAAGTAAGCATATCACAAAGCCAGCACCGCAATTCACAACTTAGTTAGCAGTTTCAGCAGAAAGATAAAAACTCTGAATGGGCAAAAACATTGAGACTGTAACTTTCAGAGACAGTAACTTCACAGACTTCAGGCACACTATCTGAAGGATATGGAAAAGTTTGCACTGCATCTGATCTTTGAGTACATATAGGATATTATTTTCAAGTGTTGTCCATTTAGGACCTTTGACAAGAGCTAAGAAAGAAGTCAAAGCACCATAAAGTCAATAGTATGTAGTAGGTTTTCCAAGCTAACTCGTTTCTAAGTTAATTACTGAGTGTTGTTAAATGTGTGGAGAACTGCTATCACACAGCAGATAAAACAAAGGTAAATCCTGAACTGCGTAGTAAAGTGTATCTAAGGTAACCACAGAAACTGTTAGAAATGTACTGCTGTACTGTTTCAGCTACTAGCAGAAAAAGAAAAAAATCCTATGAATATATTGTTGTTATTGCTTATGCATTAGAAGATCTAACAACATTTCCAATGTTCTACCACACACAGCAAAGTGCAAAGATTTTAGAAATTTGATTCAAGGATAAAAAGCTCTCCCATAGGTTTTCAAACACGTAAACTAAAAAGAAACCTAACACTAAGATACCGTATGCCCCTTTATAAAACAATTTGTATTACTTGATTATTTATATACTTATGGGCTCACAGAACAATATCTTAAAGTTTTATGCAGCTATTTGCCAACAGCAACTATGCAGAGATGTTCAGAGTGAGGAGAGTGAAATAAAACTGTTTCTACTTGTAAAATTCTGTATGTCAATGCAGATAAGGCAGTATAAGAATTTTAAACATGTGAGTGCCATTCATTTGATATATTTTGTGGAGTTTTGCCACATTTGGTAGAAATACTTCAACATTTTTCCCTCTTATCTGAGACCCTTTTAAAAGTAATCACTAGTTTATGACATAATTTTTATCACTGAGTCAGTTGTCTTGAAAAAAAGACACCATAAGAACTATATACCACTTATCACAAAGTTAGGTCCTCATTTTAGGCCTTTCTTAACTATTTCTTAAAAAGCCAGATATATCTAACAAGAGAAAAATCATCAAAGCAAAATATTTGTACCACACAGGACACCAGCTCATTCTTTCCTTCAAAATATTATTTTCTGAAATATTGCAGCATTTTAATATAACTTATTTAGAATCAAAAATAATTTAATTCATCTCTGACATTTTGGGAGTAACCAGAAACTTAACATGGCCATAAATCATTAATAATAGGTACCCAAAATAAAGATCAGGGCTCAGATTGCTGTTAAAGAAAAAGTTGAATAAAGTGTGATAAAACACAGCAGATACCCAATTACGCAAAGAATAGTGTGAACTTAGAATTGTATAACTTTCCAGGTAGTAATTAATATCTTCGAAGAGATGCTGCAACAGAGATTACTTTCCAAGGAAAGAATAATTGCTTCAGCGTAAATCTTATTCACTGTGAACTACGACATTATGAAACTTTGTAGTAGCAGAATGAAAACCTCACAGAGAACTATGTATAATTTCAGTTACAATGTGTTTCTGTGTGAAGCAGAGCTATTTGGGGAATAAATATTAGACCCATTATAAATAGAGTAAAAGTGTTTTTGTTCCAACGTACTATTTTATCAGTGCCTTTTAAATACCGGCACTTTATTAAATACCGGGAATTAAAAAAATCTTTGATAAAAACATATACTAACCTGAAATCTGCAAGTCCCAATAACTACATAATTATTGCCACCATATGCAATTAGGGAACCTACATCTCCACTATCAAATGGATTGAATTCCACCACATGCACATAATCCTCACAATCCACAGTGTAGGTAGCGTTTCGAGAAGAGTCTTGCTTCATCTTCAGTGGTCAAAATCAAGTTAGCACAGAGGTAACTTCTACTGTAGAACATGGAGCTATATATCAAAATAAATATATATATATTTTAAAGAACTTGCTGCCACAGCAGTATATCAAAATACATTAGTTTATCAGCAGATACAACAACAAAACAGATCAGGTTGTCTTTAGAATCAATATTTTAAAAGTTAGAATGCAGTTCTACTCTTGAAATTATTATCTAAGATGACAACTTCCAGACATGAATTCTTTTCTGACTTGTACATCGAGAGAATTGTTCATTCCCAACTGTAGGGCCACCTTTGCAACCCCACGGTCTTCAAATTCAAAGGCAATAGGGTTGCATAACTAGAACTGAAAGTAGAATGTGAAGACCAGATGTAAATGAGGGCACTTGGCCTGCAGAATCTTTATTATTGACAATGATGATAAACAGCTAAAATTTCAGTTCCCAGGCTGCCTTTGAAGGGTTGGTAGTTTGAAGGTCCCAGTATTAATTTTTTAAACTTATAAACTGGGCAAACTTGATGTGAAAATCACTCGTACACATGAGCAACTCAGACTTACTTTCTTCTGGTGTTGCCAGTAATGACTGCAGTACCAATTTAAACATATAGCTCATTTTTTGTTTAATATTACTTTTAGGGCTATCAATTAAAAACATTAATTGTGATTAATCACACTGTTAAAAAATAATAGAATACAATTTATTTAAATATTTGTGGATGTTTTCTACATTTTCAAATATACTGATTTCAATTACAACACAGAATACAAAGTATACAGTGCTCACTTAATATTTATTTTTGATTACAAGTATTTATACTGCAAAAAAACAAAGGAATAGTATTTTTCAATTCACCTAATACAAGACAAAGAAGTTTGTTTACATTTGCAGAAGGTAATGTTACCTGCTTCGTGTTTACAATGTCACCTGAAAGTGAGAACAGGTGTTCTCATGGCACTGTTGTAGCCGTCATCACAAGATATTTATGTGCCAAATGAGCTAAATATCCACATGTCCCTTCATTCTTCAACCACCATTCCAGGGGACATGCATCCATGCTGATGACGGGTTCTGCTCAATAACAATACAAAGAAGTGCGGAATGACGCATGTTCATTTTCATTATCTGAGTCAGATGCCACCCACAGAAGGTTGATTTTCTTTTTTGGTGGTTTGGGTTCTGCAGTTTCTGCATTGGAGCGTTGCTCTTTTAAGACGTCTGAAAGCAAGCTCCACACCTCGTCCCTCTCAGATTTTGGAAGGCACTTCAGAGTCTTAAACCTCGGGTTGAGTGCTGTACCTATCTCTAGAAATCTCACATTGGTACCTTCTTTGTGTTTTGTCAAATGTGCAATGAAAGTGTTCTTTAAATGAACCACATGCTGCTTCACCATCCGAGAGTGCTATAACAGGAAATATATAGTAGAATGCGGATGAAACAGAGCAGGGGACATACAATTGGTTCAGTCAGAAATTTAATTAACGCTTATTTTTTTAAATGAGCATCAACAGCATGGAAGCATGTCCTCTGGAATGGTGGCCGAAGCATGAAGGGGTATACCAATGTTTAGCATATCTGGCACGTAAATACCTGGCAATACTGGCTACAAAAGCGCCATGCAAATGTCTGTTCTCACTTTCTGGTGACACTGTAAATAAGAAGAGGGCAGCATTACCTCCTGCAAATGTAAACAAACTTGTTTGTCTTAGTGATTGGCTGAACAAGAAGTAGGACTGAGTGGACTTGGAGGCTCTGAAGTTTTACATTGTTTTGTTTTTGAGTGCAGTCATGTAACAAAAAAAAAAAAATCTACATTTGTAAGTTGCGCTTTTATGACAAAGAGATTGCACTATTGTACTTGTATGAGGTGAACTGAAAAATACTATTTCTTTTCTTTATCATTTTTATAGTACAAATATTTGTAAGCAAAAATAACACATTTGATTTCAATTACAACACAGAATACAATATATATGAAAAGGTAGAAAAAACCCCAAAATATTTAATAAATTTCAATTGGTATTCTATTAACAGTGCAATTAAAACTGTGATTAATCGTGATTAATTTTTTTGAGTTAATAGTGTAAGTTAACGGCGATTAATCGACAGCCCTAATTACTTTTGAAAATATATAGTCATTTTTTCTGGAGTCACTTTTCAGAATGGAATCAAGTTTTAACACTTTCTCCACCTCCACCCTTCAACAAGTCATCAATCAATAAAAATACTCCCTAAATATAAAGCTCTAAAACCAGATGAAACCAAAATCTCCACTGAATCTGCTGTGGAACTGGTGGTTGGAGGGAGCTCATGACAGTTTTCTTTATTCAGTCCACTGGCATTTGACAGTTAACAATGATGTGGAAGAATCCTCACATCTCCAACATATTCAGATCCCTAAGAAAAGCATGCTCATGGATGTTAGATATCTCAGAGAGCTTTTCACAGGAGTAAAGGACAAAATCTTCCCTGCCCCACTCTTGTTTAGCTCACTGTGCAGAGGAGGACTACTACCTTTTAGTGGTGCTGCTTATGTGTGGTGTTACAAGCATGTTTGGATTAAAGATACTACAGAAATGCAAAATAAATGTCAGAAAACAGAATAGTAAGGCCTGTTCTACACTATGAAGTGAGATTGATGCAAGTCGCCTTGCATCAGCGTATTTGTGCGTGTGTCTGGTGGATGTAAGCACCTTGTTATATTGATACAGACACTGAGTCAGTCGGCCTATTGAGCTCCCCTCTGTTATCCCCCTGGAAAAAGGCAAATGTCGAGGCCTATGCTTTTCACAGCTTAGATTCCTCTTCTTATACTGAAAAGCATGATTGATGACATCATATCTACATTTGATACTAAAAGAAACCATTTTCCCCATAAAGATTTGTAGAAGGCCTATCAAAGTGCTGAACGTAAGCAAAAACAAGCATCTAGTAACTTACGAGCACCAACAAACTGATAAGGAAAGAAGATTGCAAGCAAAAAAGTCACCCATTGGGAGAAATAGCTATGAATATTTTTTGGCTCAGTTTCCTTGGTCACCTCCATGCTAGTTTCCTCATCTATAAGGATAACAAATGTTGAGTGGGAACTAGCAGCAGGAGGAACGTTACCAGTGTTGCTAACTCTTGTGATTTTATGACAAATCTTGCCCTATTTGGTATTCTTCTCAAGGTCCCAGCTCCTGGAGTCAAACAAAAAAGCTTGGATTCTCATCTAAAGCAAGTTTCTCTGGTTGCAGGAAAAGCCCTTGAAAACCACGAGCCAAACACATCCGAGAGACTCAAAACCCACAGGGCGAATTTAAAGACACCCCTCCTCCCAAAAAGAAAAGGAGGACTTGTGGCACCTTAGAGACTAACCAATTTATTTGAGCATAAGCTTTCGTGAGCTACAGCTCACTTCATCGGATGCATCACAAATCTACTGACGATCTGGGGCCTGACTCACGCCTTGTGAAGGGTGGGGGCTGGCAGCAGGGCATTACTTCGCTCTCTGAGAGAGCCCTGGGCACACGGGACAACGCAGCACCCGGGGTGCAGCTGGGAAAGGGACGAAGCGTGGAGGCGACACAGGGCGAGGGAAGCACGGAGCGGAGATTGGGCCGCGGGCGGGCGGCGGGGGGGGGGGGGGGGGGAAGGGGGGGGGGGGGGCAGAGCACAAGGCCAAGGGCTGCAGCCCAGAGCGCCCCAGACAGGGCAGGTTCTACGGGGCCCCTTGTCCCACGGCCCTGACGGGAGCTGAGGCCTGGACCGACTCCAGGGGGTGATCGCTGGCTGCACCGAGCGGCGCACACTCACTCACTCACTCATTCACACGCACGCACGCGCGGCGCCGCCGCCACCACCACTACCTACGTACATCTACGCCTCCCTGGCGGCCTCTCTCCCGCGAAGAGTTTGTACGAGTTCGTGTGCACTTCCGGCCTCAGCGCCTTGTGTTTCCGGGTCAGAGGCTACTCACTCTTTGATTGGGCAGCTGCGGGGGATTTAAATGTAAACCGCCGGCGGCGGGGTGCGAGCTAGTGGGTAACTAGGCAACCGACTGCTTCTCCCTTCGCTCGGGGCCGTCCGAACCGCCTCAACTGCGCAAGGTAACTCTTCCCTCCCGCGGAGAGAGGGACCGCGGGTGGCGGATACAGTCTGGGAACTGGGGGGGTGTCGCTGGGGCTGGAGTCTCCCCTGGCCTGGTCCTCGGCGATGCCCCCTACCCTGGCCCGCCAGCAGCCATGTCCCCGCCGGACTCGGGCAAGGGGAGGCGGCTGTGGCCCCTGCGCTTGGGCGGGGCCGGGCTGTGCTCGAGCTGCCCCCAGAAGGGCCAGTCCCTGCGGCTGACTCGGGCAGAGTCTCTGCGCGGCCTCTTGCTTCGAGGGGTTCGTGCGGGCCTAGCAGCCGCCTGGCTGGCCGGGGCTAACTCGCCTCGCGGGCTGTGACAGGGCCATGCCGAGCCAAGCGTCCCTCTAAATGGCGTGGGACCACCGGTGACTTCCCCGCCCTCCTGGGGCTGTGTCCGCTTTTAGCAACGTCCTAACCCTGTCTCCTCCGCAGGGCTGGATTTCCAATTAGGCACAGTAGGCACGTGCCTAGGAGTGCCTAAAAGTTAAAAATGGGTTAAAAGTTTCAATTTTTATGGACAACAGGAAGGTGCAGCCTTGTCTGGAATACCGTGGGCAGAACTGGTCCCACTGTCTCAAAAAAAAGATATTGTCACATTAGAGGAGCGTTCAGAGAAGGGTGATGAGAATGATTAAGCGCCTGGAAACATATTCATGAAGGTTTCAGAGTAACAGCCGTGTTAGTCTGTATTCGCAAAAAGAAAAGGAGTACTTATGGCACCTTAGACAGTATGCATCCGATGAAGTGAGCTGTAGCTCACGAAAGCTTATGCTCAAATAAATTGGTTAGTCTCTAAGGTGCCACAAGTCCTCCTTTTCTTTTTATATTCATGAAGACAGAGTGAAAGGATTGGGATTGCCTGCTTTAGGAGATGAATAAGAGGGGACATGATAAAAGCATATAAAAATGAATGGTATAGGGAGCTTCTGTTTTCCCTGCCCCATAATACAAGAAAAGGGGGACATTCAATAAAATTAAAAAGTGGCCAATTCAAAACTGAGAAAAGGAAATAGTTTCACACAATGCTTGTTTAAACGGTAGAACACATTGCCACTGGAAGTCAATGAGGCCAAGAATTTAGCAAGCTTCAGAAAGAGTTTGGCTATTTATATGGATAACAAGAATAATGGAGTTAGCATTAAACCCATGTTTCAAGGTTTAAGCTGATTGCTAGTTATTTGAGATCATGATGAGACCTAATGTGGGGTGCATTTCTGCTTATTGTAGAGTTCTTACACCTTTCTGAAGCATTTGGTGCTGGCTGCATTAGATGCTGAATTATATATACTTGATCAGACCTGAAGTCTGGCAGTTCCTATGATGATTTTTTACAGGCAGAACTAGAGGTGGTGATGGATGATGCAAGTGCCTTGCCACCAGAAGTGTTTCTCTTCTGGGGGATGGAAGAAGAGAGGAAATACAGCTTAGTCTGCCACAATGAATGGCTACCCTTATAGCAAAAAGAAAAGGAGTACTCGTGGCACCTTAGAGTAACAAATTTATTTGAGCATAAGCTTTCGTGAGCTACAGCTCACTTCATGCTGTAGCTCATGAAAATTTATGCTCAAATAAATTTGTTAGCCTCTAAGGTGCCACGAGTACTCCTTTTCTTTTTGCGAATACAGACTAACATGGCTGCTACTCTGAAACCTACCCTTATAGCAGAGGTTTTCAAACTGTGGGGACCTCTCCCCAGTGGTGCAGAGGAACATTCCGGGGGGCGGGGAGACGGGACACAGACGAGTGGTGATGCCAGGCAGCCTTGGCTTCAGCCTGGCCTGATGGGGTTCGGGGAGGGAGTGCGCCACCTCCACCCTGGCTCACCTCTTTTTGTCTGGGTTGACGAGGGTGCAACCAAAAATTTTAACTCAAAGGAGTTTGAAAACCTCTGCCTTAGAATCTTTTTGCATAAATGGTGTATTTTAATTTCTTTATGGGGAGGGGGAACTATGTAGAGACAAGTCAGAGGAAGAAATCATAGCAATTGCATTGGGTTAAGGAGAATGGCGAGAGATTGATAAATGTGGGGTGCCTTGCCCCCAAAGTGTTACTTAGAAAATTATGGTTTTAACACTGCATTTATATTTATGGACTTAATTCTCTCTCTCTGTGCTCCACTTCAGGAGTATGGCTACCTTTCAGCAAAAGATCTTAAATATGCTCAAGTGTTTTAGAAGACAATGGTGCTTATTTTCAGACTCAGAAAGGACTACTGTTTGTGGTGCAGACTGCATGATGATGGCTTTACAGCTATCAATGGCTGAAGTCAATAAACAGGTTAGTGCTCTGTCAATGGAAGTTGTTGGGTGATCCGTACTTATGAAAACCAGGCTGCTATATTTAGGCATTAATAATATTTAGGAGCCTTAACTTTAGGCACACATTTTAAAATATTGGACTTTGACTTTTGTATACCTAATTTCTCAACTTCAATATTATAATAATTTTTCTGAGGTTTGCATTTTTCATATACCTTCTCAATTTCTCCCTTTTCCTTCCATGTTCCTTCTGGCCACTGGGGGGTAGATTCACAAAGGAGCTCGGTTGTGGTAACATTCAGGTGCCTAGAAAATCACTGGGATTCCCATAGCTTGAGTTTGGTGCCACTGTACAATGAATGTACAATGGAGATAGAGGCTACTCAGAATGGGAGTCACAAAAACCAGGATGCTAGGGGCTCATTGCCTGAGGTGCCAAGCTGAGCAATGTGTGCGAAGTCTGCTTTGTAGATACTTGGGGTAAACCCTTTCCTGGTGTTAGGTGCCTGTGACACTGCACCACATATTCATCACAGTGATGATATATGATATGACATAATTCATTTTATGCAAGATAAGTAGTGTGAGATGTCATTGGAAGGGTTATGATTTACTGAATATGATTATCCTATTTGTGTGCATGTATAGTCAATCTTCCTAACTTCAGATACAAAAATGATACATTTGTATTACAAATGTGTTTATGCCTGGGGAACACCCACTAGGCAAAAGGCTCAGTCTAGGTGGATGGCTGTGAAGGGCCCATTCAGGTTACTGAGCCATTAGGAAAAAACAATAGGTCTTAGAAGAAGCTTATCTCCCACCAGGGTGGGGGTAGGGGAGACTTCCTGAGGATGCTACAAACAGCCGCTGACTCATGGCTGCTGTGACACTACAGGGACATGTGATCAGGTCACCTGGTGCTGGACTCTATCTTGGGATATCAGTGTTTTTTCCACTGACTGGCATGGGAACCAAGCTTTGAAACAAAGGGTTCCTGCCATATGAAAAGGCTATTTAAGGCAGAAGAAGTGACATCATCATGGTTCTTCAATGGCTCCCCACCCAAAGAGACTCTTGGAAACACCTGAGGAACAAAGACTGAACTGGCAGAAATGCTGGACCCAGGCTAAAGGGATTTTTAGCCTGTGAATGGAACACCTGGGGATTCCAAGCTGTAAACCAGTGCAGCTTGCCTGTTAAGAATCTGCAGCCTGCTTCTTCTGCAGTTTCCATGATATGCTATGCATCCGATGAAGTGAGCTGTAGCTCACGAAAGCTCATGCTCAAATAAACTGGTTAGTCTCTAAGGTGCCACAAGTCCTCCTTTTCTTTTTGCAGCCTGCTTGTATCCTTGTTTAGGGTGAGGATTTGCTATTCGTATCCAATATACTACACAGATTAAGCTTAGTTTGTGTGTTTTGTATATATGCTGGGTAATCTTCTTGCTATCCAATATAAATCACTTAAAAGATTATTAATTACAAAAGGATAGATTTTATGTTTTAATCCAAACCAGGTGATTTGATTTGATTAAGGTGTCTGGGGAAAATCTCAGCTTGGTTACCACAAGTGTGCCTGGCCTTCTTCACATTGAGGGAGAGGTGGACTGGGATTAAACCCATAAAGTGGTCAGATTTGACAAGGGAAGGCTGGTACTACTCTGGGGTCCTAGGTTGGGAGTTAATCTGCATGTAACTGCAGCTGGGTGTGTCCCTACCTGTGTGACTGCTGGTGAAAGTGCAAGCTTGGAGGGCTTTGCAACTTGTCACAGCAGCACCGTGTGAGAGGGAGCCCAGGCTGGTGAGGCAGAGGGCTCAGTGGTACACCAGTTCCAGATGGCACCCCAGGAACCTGTCACAGTGCCTATACTGTTTTAGCAAGAATCTGGAGTGGGGAGGAAAGAAGGAGCAGGAGGACCTCCCTCATAACTTTTAGCCCATGGTTAGGGGGCTCACCTCAGATATGGAAGACCCCTAGTTCACATCCCCCTCCTCTGTGGATTAATAACGAAAGAATCATGGGGGGGGGGGGAGCGAGAAGAGGGGGTGAGAGAGAGAGAGGAGGAAGAAGAAACAACACATAAGCATGAGTGACTCTGTAGCTGGGTGGTTAGAGCACTCACCTAGGAGGTGGGAGACCCAGGATCCAATCCCCCTACTCTAATGACTTTTTAAAAAATTATTTATCCAAACTGGAACAACTTCAACTGGGAAGACTGAGGGAGTCTTGCATCAGAATATCCTGTAGCAACCCAATGGTTAGGGTACTTTACCTCAGAGGTGGCTGATCACTGTACATAACCCCTATCACTTCAGGCGTGGGGATGGGACGGGATTTGACCTAGGATACGGGAGACCCCCTACTTGAATACTTAATTGCTGGTCTAAAAGTTATAAGGGAAGTCCTCTTCCTCCTTTCTCCTCTCCAACCGAACCCCATGCTTTGTGTGAATTCACCTATAGGGGCTTGATCTGATTGGTGAGTTCTGAATATACTTCCTGGATTGGGCCCCACAGGAGTGTTAGGTGGAAGAAAATCTACCTGTCTTCCCCCAGGTCATATACTGGGTCATGCCTATACTACAAAATTACGTTGACTTAAGTTAGGTCAATCTATAGCCACTGCAGTAATGAAATAGTCTCTTTGTGCCCACATTTATGCTTCTTCTGTTGGTGGTGTGCGCCTCACCAGGAGTACTTGCACCAATTTAAATGGGGCATTGTGGGGGCACTGACAGCTGGAGCCCTGCCGCCCAGGGGTAGCAGGATTCATGCTGTCAAAGGCAGCAACAGGTGATTTAAGCAATGTAGTGTTTACACAGACACTGTGTTGACCCTACTACATCAACCTAAGCGCTATCGCGGAGGTGGAGTTATTAAGTCAGTGTAGTGGGCAACTTAGAACGATGGGAGCAACATGATCGTGTAGACACTTAGAGTTAGGTCGACGTAAGCTGTCTTGTGTCAACCTAACTCTGTAGTGTAGATCAGGCCTTACTCTGGGGCTTACGTGTCGGGATGCCAAAAGGGAGGCTGCAGTGCACATGTACCAGTTAACTGTCTTTTTGTGCCTTATGCACTGGGAGAAGACTGAGTGGTTTTTTCTTGTTGTCCTCTTCTTCTGTTCCTCTTCCATCACTTCTCCTAATGAAGCCCCAGATTTGGACCTCACTGGAGAGGTCAGAACATTGTTACTGCTGTGGCCAGGACAGTACCCTGAATGATGGCATACTGGCTTAGCCCACTGTAGGTCAATCTGACCAGCGTGTGTCACTGATACAGCAGTCTCCTCACTGAAGGGTGTCTATTGGCTGAGGTGAATGATCAGTCTATCCACTATTGCCTGTCTTTTTGATTGTTTACTGCCTAGCTAAGTGATATTAGTGTGGGTGATCTGGTGTGCCCTCACTCATGCTCAGGAAGTAAATTCTGTTGCATTATACTCACTCACTTCAGAGAGATTGTATAAGCTCAATCCCCATTAAGGAACTTGGCGAGCTGTACTTTGTCTTGTTTGGGGTTTCATCTTTTTTTTTTTTTTTCTTTTCTTTTAAATATCTCCATGAGGGCCAAAACACAAAGTGTGACCCCATAACATGTAATTAACAGATGTTTGTATTTTATTGGTACATAACTTAATTACTTAGTGTGGCATGAACTATATTGAGCACAAATAAATACTAAAAAGCAGTGTTTTAATGAAGCTCAAAGATCATGCATTGTGACAGTTTGGGGAACATGTCTGTGTCTAAATATGAATTCCTCTGTTTTTTAGCATTTAATTGTAACCTTCAGAGTGGATTTAACTTCCATTTTTGTAGCAGAAAACAGGCAATGTCTGGGAAACTGAACCATGGCCATCAACAAGTCATCAACATTGATTAGCTCTACCCCAGAGTTAGAGGCAGATCTCTTGACTTCTAATAATTCTTTGTCAGCAATCCCATACAGGGTTGCAGGAAGGAAAATCCCAGCAGAAGGACAGGACCAAAGAAAAATTGTTGCTGTTTCTAAAAATGATATGCTCTTTAAGCAAGGGGAGCTATGTCATTGCCAGAACCAGAAATCTCCGCAGAAAGAATGGTGGCAGGAGGGACCTGTCCCCCCTTAAGGACTTGAACCAAACCCAGAGACTCACAACAGGGGTGAAACTAGTCTAATGGGGACAGTATTCAGAAGCTTGTTTTGCACAGCTCTAACTCTTGTGCTCTCTGGGTAAAGTGCAAATGTGTGTGTTTGCAAAGCCTCAAAGGAACGTGTATTTCTTGCTTTAATGTCACATGGTCCCCAGAAAGTTAAACTATAATCCATATTTCAGAGTAACAGCCGTGTTAGTCTGTATTCGCAAAAAGAAAAGGAGTACTTAGGGCACCTTAGAGACTAACCAATTTATTTGAGTGTCTGTGGGGGTAAACTGAGAGAATGCATAAACTACTGGGTTGGTTTGGGAAACTCAGAATGGGCCTGAGGGAAGAGAGAAGTTGGGATTTTGCAGTCTTCCTGCCAAGGAGGGGTGCCGGGCAGTGAATCTGCATCTCAGTGGTATGCCTGAGAGGCCCAAGTTAAACACCGATCTCGGCTGCTGCTCAGACAAGGTTATCTTGAAACTCTGGGGGATCCAAAGGTTGGATCCAATACAGCAGAATGGTGACCATCTACTAGAAGGACTTTGCCAGGGACAGGGCTATAACATGCATCTCTTTCCATCTTTAAACAACTTTTACAATAATAGCAGTTGCCTTGCTAACTAATTAGCCCTAGAAAGAACCTGCAGTACCTGTGAAGTCTCTTTATAAAAATAAACCCTCTAAAACCTGAAAAATTAAGATTTAATCCTAGAATGAGCACAGCCTCTAATAAAAGTCCAAAGAGAGTATGTGTGATATAACATACTAGTAAAAAGTGCAACTGAAGTGCTTTTAAAATGTGTAACCCTTGTATTTCACAAGCATAAAACAAGGAAAGCAATCTTCCTGATGTCTATCACAGAATGAAGGCACTGAACTTTTTGAACTTCCTTCAGATATTAGCCAGCTGGCATGTGCTCCTAGCAAAACATTTTCTGATTTTTAAAACCACAGCCTCTCTCAATCAGTTGTATGAATAATAGAATATACTGTCATGGTGGGCACCTGATCATGGAAATGGATATCTGAAGTGCATTTTTATTTGGATTTAAAATGTTTTTACAACACCAATATAAACACTGCTAATCTCTGCAAGTTCTTGATCTTGTGAGAAGGTTTTGGCTGAGTTATACTGAAGTCTTATTTTAACTAGTTACATTTGAAGGCATTTATTTCAAAACAAAGAGAAAACACTTTGTCTACTGCTGTTTTTAATTGGGTAAAGGTTTCATAGTGACTAGCCTTATGAAGGGGTTTACATGGAAAATTTGAAATAGGAATATTAGAAAATATATGTATAATCTTTCATATAAGATGCCTTATTTACTAATCTGCAGAACAATGTTCATGTCAGTAGTACTGAAATGTCCTAATCAATACAGTATATTAAAAACAAGGAAAATTAACTTCTATTATTAGTAGGTCAGAGGTTTAAAGCCAATCCTGGCTGGTAGCAATTGATAATGTTAATATATGACTGCCATTTAAAGGTTTAGTAGCCTGTTAAAATGAGTAAGATATTGTTCAAAGAAGGTGGTCCAGTAGGAGCCATACTGTGGGCTTGTCTAAACTACAAAATTAAGTTGACTTTATCTAATTCAACCTCGAGGCCCCAGAATTATTGAAGTCAATTGTGCGTGGCCACACCATGCTCATTGTCTCAATGGAGTGCATCCTAACTAGCAGCGCCTGTATCGATGCACAAAGCCACGCATTGTGGGTAGCTATCCCAAAGTGCGACTTGCTGTGGTATATTTTGGGAAGTTTGTGCAATGCCTCCTGGAACCAAAACATTGTCGCAGGAGAGAATGGGAACATTGCGTCAGCATCCCATGATGCACTGCGCTCCTTCCCTCCTATCAACAGCAAACAACCCAGTGGTTTTTGCACCTTTTAAAACTGCCACGCGTACACCATAACCCCAGAAGCATGGAGCCTACTGAGTTGTGCACTCTTGCTATGAGCATCTCAAACACCTCGCGCCTTCTCCTGCAGTATTTCCAGAGCTGAAGTAGGGTCTGCTGCACGGAACATAGTGATGTCCTGCAAGTAGCCCATCTGCAAGCCATTGGAAAAAAACAATTCACAGTTGCTGTTGGCAGTCACAGAACAGCTGCACTCTGAGTGCCGTTTCTGGTCCCGCAAAACAAGCACTGACCGCTGGGACCGCATCGTTTTGCAGATATGGGATGACGAGCAGTGGTCGCAGAACTTTCAAATGCAGAAGGCCACCTTCCAGGAACTTTGTACAGAGCTTTCCCCTGCCCTGCAGTTCAGCAACACAAAAATGAGAGCTGCTCTGGCAGTGGAGAAGTGAGTGGCGATCGCTATTTGGAAGCTTGCAACCCCAGACAGATACAGGTCAATGGGGAATCAATTTGGAGTAGGTAAATAAACTATGGGAGCTGCTGGGCACCAAGTGTGCAGGGCCATTAATTGACTTCTGCTATGAAGGGTAGTGAGTCTAGGAAATGTGCAGGACATAAGGGATGGTTTTGCCACGAGGGGATTCCCTAATTGCGGTGGTGCGATAGATGGCATGCATATCCCCAGCTTGGCACCAGACCATCTTTCCAAAGAGTACATAAACCAAAAGGGATACTTTTTCAATGGTGTTGCAAGTGCTGGTGGATCACGAGGCATTTCACCAACATCAACATAGGATGGTTGGGAAAGGTGCATGACACATGTATCTTTAGTAACTCGGGTCTGTTCAAAAAGCTGCAATCTTGGACTTTTTTTCCAGACCACAAAATTAACATTGACGACATTGAGATGCTTATAGTTATCCTGGGGGACCCAGCCTACCCCTTCCTCCCATGGCTCACAAAGCCATACACCAGCCCTCTGGACAGCAGTAAGGAACGGTTCAACTATAGGCTTGGCAAGTGCAGAATGGTTGTTGAATGTGCCTTTGGTCATTTGAAAGGGCACTGGAGAAATCTACTAACAAGGTTGAACCTTAGTGAGGAGAACATACCCATGGTTATAGGATATTACGTTGTGTGCTCTATAATATCTGTGGGGGAGGGGGAAAATTTTCCACAGGGATGGGCAGTTGAGACAGATTGCATAGCAGCCATTTTTGAGTAGTCAGACACCAGGGCAATAAGTGCACAGCAAGGGGAACTGCATATCTGCGAGGCTTTGAAAAGCTGTTTCAGTAATGAGTCTCAGTAATGTGAGCTGCTTGTGTGTATTGTGCTTTCCCAAACCTTCACCTGGCTTGTATTACTGTCCTTGTAAAGCCAACCACCTGCCCAAGCCCACTGCTTCTACTCAATAAAGAACATTTATTTCTCGAATCCATTTACTTTATTTAACAAACATAAGTAAAGAGAGAGAACAGAAAGAAAAGCTAACCTTGGGGAAAAGGGGTTGTACAGTTGGGACAGGAGAAATATTTTCAGCTGTGTAACATAACACTGCATTCCAGACCATCAAATATCTGTGAACGGGCACCTTCTGTTCCTTGTACCTTCCCATCCCTGAGTTAAGTGAAAGGGATAATAGACTTTTTGCCCACGTCTCATGGAACACTTGGGGGAGGGTGATTCTGCACTAGGCACTGCTGTCTGCCTGTCCACCAGGGTCTGCAGAGGGACTCTACCCTCCTGCTTCTGTTCCTGCAGATGCCTTAACATGTCTGCTTGGTCCCACATAATCCGAAGCATCTCATCCTGCGCCGCATGCTCTCGCTCATTGGAAGCTTTCCTACTCTCCATGTCTAACTTCTCGGACAGTGAAATCTTCCACCCTCTTAATTCTGTCAGCTGTCCTGGAAGCATTCACTATCTCGATGAACATGTCATCCTGTGTTTTTTCTCCTTCTAATCACTGAAAATCTGGTGCTGACATGCCGAAGGACACATTTCCAGCTGTCAGTCAGGGGAAAAAATAAAGGAGCCATTGCACATGAATAAAATGTTTCCCTAGCAAGGCTGTTTTTAAAAAAAAAAACAAAACAAAAAAACCCCCACCCATATTATACTAGGTGCAAGTCATAACATAATCAGAATCTGTAACTGTTCACTGTGTGCCACCCCTGGGTCATGGGTGACTGCACTATCAATGAAGTTTATGGCAGGCTCATGTTGGGAGTACAGGTAGCTAGTTGAACAATAGCCCTTCCCCATAGCACCACAGGAAGCTGTTTACAGATTGGGCGGAGGGGAACAATTTCACTCCTAAATTGCAGAATCTCTCATGGGGCCTCAGTCCTCTATCAGCCACTTTAAACTACTTGCCGACCCATGCCGAGCACAGTAAAGGCACATTAGTGGCTGCGTGATTTGGTGATCTGGGGGGGGGGGGTTACATGCCCTTTTTTCAGCCATGTAAAAGTACTTTTAATGAGAACTTTCCCTGTTTCCCCTAGGCAACCCTATATGATATCAGTCTCCTGAGGGTAACAGAGGTGGAAAGGAAGGAGATGTGGCAAGTGTCTGGGTATAGACCCGGTCCTTATGCTGTGTACTGCAATGATGCCAGCAGAATTAATTCAGGAGTTGCACGGGAAAGTGGCCTACCGTGGTGAAAGAAATAAGACTGCCCTGTCCGGAAACCTTCTGCAAAGGATTGCAGAGTACCTCCATGAAAGTTTCCTAGAGATATCCACGTAGGATTCCTGGGCTATCCCAGTCCACATAAATAGTCTTTTCTGGGGGCTACCCTTGATGTAATTGGAGCGGCCTCTTGTAAGCAGAGAATCACAACATCTTGCTTGTTCTTCAGTGGTATTGCATGTTTACTGTGAATGTGTGTGCCCACTAAAGTTTAACTGGACTTCCCTTGTAATTGTATATTCACCAGAGGTGCCTTCCCAGGCATCCTGGTTGGCCTGCGACCCACCGGGCTCCAGGGGAAAAATATTTCCTGGCTCTCAAGGAAAATGGATCCACTGCTCACCTGTCTCCCGTTCTTCTCCTCCTCCTCCTCTTTCTCATCCACCATATCCTCCTCCTTGTTGTCCCTAGACTCTCACACCTGTGATGTGTCCACGTTGCTTGTGGGGGTGCTGGTTGGGTCACCCTCAAGATTTACATGCAGCTTGTTGTAGAACCAGCGTGTTTGTGGGGTTCAGCACAAGAACGACTGTTCACCTCCCTTGCCTTCTGATACGTTTGAAGTTTTTTATTTTCACACGGCACTGCTGTGTCCCCCTCATGTAGCCCTTCTCCCCCATTCCATGAGTGATCTTTGCATAGATGTCAGTGTTTCTTCTGCTGGATCAGAGCTCTGGCTGCACAGACTCTTCTCCCCACACAGCGATGAGATCCAGCACCTCCTATGCAGATCAAGCTGAAGCGCGTTTGGGGTGTGTAGTCTCCATGATCAGTTGTGCTCAAGCTGGCATGCTCCCAATGCTGATCAAACTGGAAATGGGAAATCAAAAGTTCCCAGGGCTTTATCTGGGGAGGGGCTGTTTCCTGTGTTCCTGGCTGCAGTGCGGCAGAGTTGAGGATGATCTCCAGAGCGGTCACAGATGAGCATTGTGGGACACAACCTGGAGGCCAATTAAGTCGAATTACACAACGCTGCATCTGCACTACCTCGCAGTCGGCCCATGAAAATTGAACTAAGCGCTATGCCTCTCACAGAGGTGAGTTACAGAAGTTGACATCAGAGGGGACTTAGGTCAACATAAAGGACTCAGTAGTGTAGATACAGGCATTAACAGGTCGACTTAAGGTGGCTTCCTTCAACCTAACTCTAGTATAGACCAGGCCAGAATCTACTAATAGGAACAAACAACTGAGAACAAAGAAACTTGCTGCTGGTGACCATAATTTACTCCCAGAATTTACTGATAGAGCATTCTCCTTGAGTACTCTCTGCATTGGAACTTACTCCCCCAGCACTTTGGCCTGAAAGAGATTGAACCTTCTGTAGGAAATTGCAATTTGTTCTTCCACCCAGCATAACTTCCTCATCATTGGCTAAGTAAAGCAAGGCTGTACACTGTTTCTCTATATGTGACATGATAGCTTTGGAATAGCACATCTGATTCCAAAACATCAGGGCGTGTTTTAGGCATCAGAACCCTATTGATTTGGGGTGAAAATCAGAAATGCCTGATTTAGAGCAAAGTCAAGCCCACAGGCTGCCAGGTGCTGGGGCCCTGGGCAGAGTGGAGGAAGCCCACGCCCCCGACAGGAGTGCCATGTGGGTGGAGTGGGGCAAGCCCCCATGCCCTGGCAGGAGCACTGGGTGGGCAGAGTGGGGGCACACATTTTTACAGGACCCCTGTTTTTCCGGGAGCCCCGGCCAGAGCATCTATCGCCGCCCCCCACCCCGAAGCGTTCCCTTGTGCTTACCCCACTGCTGTACCAGCGGTTCCCCGATATATGTCCTTTCGTTATCTGTTGCCCTTTTCAAGAACACAACCCCACAACACTTATACTGGGGACCTGCTATATCTAACCTGAATCTCCCTTAGGACAAGAAGTAATCCTCTTAATCTGTCACATCTTCAGTGGACATAGAGCACAATTGATCACCATCATTATTACAGCCCTTAACATATTTGAAGACTTATCGGGCCCCTCAGTCATCTTTTCTCAAGACTAAACATCCCTATTTTTTTTTTTTTTAAACTTTTTTCCTCTCTTGGGCAGTAACTGCCTCTTCCTGCAGTGTGGCCCACTCTCCTGGGCCAGATTAGTCCTCAGGGCTTTCTCCTCCTGGGGTAATCCAAACAAAGTAAAGGGGAATTAACAAAATTTGGAGCCCATACGAGAAGGAGTGGGGAATGCTTCCCTCTTGGACTGTAGCAAGTCCTCCCTTCCTTCATGGAGAGACCTTATGGGCAGTTCTCATGGGGAGAGATTCTGCCTTTCCCTTAGCTCACTGCTGCAGTTGCGGGGCTGCTCTCCTCCCTGGTCTGCCATCAAATGAGCTGCTCCCCTGCCTTTTAACTCCTTCAGTTGAAGCATTTCCTACAAGTTTGGTGGGGTGTGGCTAGCTGAGCCCAGAGCACTCTCCTAACCACTGGTTGCCCATTTAGGGTTTGTATACCCTGTCACAGGTGGTTTTAACTTTTCGCTTTTGTTGGTTTGTTTGGGTATGTGGGTATAGTAGCCCTAGCAGCTTCACAATGAAGACTTGGAGTATTAACTACATTACAAACTATTTTTATTTTTCTGTCTTTTTGGACATCCATGCTCCTTCTCACACATGGTACTTTGTTTCAAATATTCTGTTAATGCATATTTTAAAGGTAGGAGTTTCCTCCAAAAATTGTCAGTGAAGATTCCTACTTCTGTGATGCACATGGCCTCCTAGCTTCAAACTTATACTACAAGCACTTAAGCACATGCAGAACTTTCTGCATGTGAATACTCTCGTTTGAAGTCAATGAGACTACTCTCATAAACAGGGGTGGATTATCCAGTGGGCCAATGGGGCCCATGCCTGGGGGGCCCTGGAAAAATTGGTACCCCACCCCCAGCAGGAACCTGCCGTGGGGCAGCGGAAGCCCCGCCCCCTAGCAGGAGCCCGTGGCGGGGCGGGAGAAGCCCCAGAGCTGGGACTTCAGCTGTGGCCCTGGGACTGAAGAAGCTCTCGCTCCCTGCTGCGGCCTCAGGACTGGGGGAGTTCTCACTCTCCACTGTGGCCCTAGGGCCGTGGCAGGGGAGCAGAGCTTCTTTAGTCTTGGGGCCGCAGTGGGGGTGGGCAGAAAGAAGCAAACAGATTGTGGGGGCTGGAGTGGGTGGTCGGGAATGTGGGTGGGAAGGGGCAGAATGGGGTGGGGCCACAGGCAGAACGGCGTGGGACCGCAGGCATAAAGGGGTGTGGAGGGGCCCCCCACTTGCTCTGGTCCACGGCCCCAGGAAACCTTAATCCACCTCTGCTCATAAATACAGTTTTGCATGTGCATAGGTCTTTAAAGATTGATTGATTTTTATTTATTTATTTTATTTATTTTTTAAAGCCAGAAGGCACCATTGTGAGCATCTTAAGAATTAGAGATCAATAGGTTGCATATTCTAAGACTGTTGAACTGCATGGTCAATACACTTCGAGAACTCTAGTTACAAGTAACATATTTTCTTTAGGTTTAATATAAATGAACCAGCATTAAAATACTTCAGTGTACAGAGTGTATTAAAAGATATATTAATGTTGTTTTATTAAACTTTTCAATATCTACACTACCAGCAAAGCATAATGCTTTTTTTACTTTTCCCTTTTTATATTAGCTTCATGGAGATTTCACAGTATCTCTTAGTGATGTGGTGGAAACCTGGAAATACTTGCTACATGATAAACTGGGATTGACATGTGAGAATATGGAAGCACCTGAAAACTATGATGATATCAAAAAAGCTTATGATACCTTCTTAAAGAGGAGTAATATGTTAGATCTAATTGATATTTGCCAGAAGTGTCGTACATTAACGTCTGAATCTGAAATTGAAGAGATGTCCCCTGTAAGTATGTCTTTGTATGTCTGAAATTGTGTACCAATATGGTTAACTCCAGTTCAGAAATGCAATAATATTAAGATCTGTTCAGAAGCCATGAATTGTTCATATCTGTTGCTTAGTTTTTCTGTGGGGAAGAAAGTTTAATTTTATAATTGCTCAATTGTTTTTAAAGAGTTCTCCGTACTCTCCTGTCTCGTGGAAACAGCCCTTCTAAGAGTCAGGTAGTCTTTTGGGGGCAGAAAACTCACCTGACTGAAATGTAATAGGTGAGTGGTGACACCACCAATTTGGTTGACTTAATGAACTCCTCTCTGCAAACATGCACATCATATACCATTTGAAAGCTTATTATGTCTACTTTTAGATGAGATATGATGTGGAGTTGTCAAGTGGTGCTGTTTTCATAGAAACAGGATAAACAATGACACCATAAACACATTAAAAAGACCACTTTTAAATATTTGCATTTGTTCCAGTTAATTTAATGACTCTAAATATTTCAAGACATAAAATTGGATTTCTTTGTGACCTCAAAGCATCACAACAACAATCTAAAGGGTATTACAAAATCTAGTAATTGATACAGGTATCATTTAAATGTAATAGCAGTGGTGACTTTTCTAGTCAACATTATTATCATCTTGTTCACCATTATCTCTCTTGAGAGTGTGTGGGTGTGACCCTAAGAGCTCCTCAATGCCTATTGCCAAAGGGTTCAATGTCACGTAACAGCTACTCCTGTCAAGCCTGACAAACTCAATACACTGAACACATTTTTGTCATGATATTTATCTATAAAGAATGTTGTGTAAGATATCAAGTGAAAGCTGGTGACATATTAGTCATTAATATCATTATGAAGTGTATGTATTAATACTGTATAAGGAATTATAGACACTTTTACTGTTATGCTTTAGAGTCTGCAACCAAACAAAGGGAGAAACGGGTTTTCTCCCATAAAAGAGGGAGGATAGTTATCTTCCTATTGCCAATGAAAATTGAGCATGGTGATGCAAGAGACGATAGGCAGTTCATGTGCGTCTACGATACACGGGAGGAACAAATTAACATGAGGATGTGAAATCAGTATAGGAAGACACTGGCGTCTGAACTCCAGGAGTTCATCCTGACTCTGGTGATGCAGACAATAAACTTTGAGGATATGAAGAGAAGCAAAAAGACATTTTGGTTATCCATCACTCAGGGAACAGAGAGGTCAGTGCTCTTTGTATTCATGAACAGTGGCTCTCCAGTCATGTGGGTTGCGTGATGCTAAGAAGTGGCTGTAGATGAGAAAACTGCATTAGACAAGTATTGTAGTTTGTTGAGTTTTGTCCATGAGAAAGCGTGATTATACTTTTTATTTGTAACCATATTCTGTTTCTATGATCTCTGATTCGTATCCCCTACTCTGTTCTTTATTAATAAACTTATTTTTGTTTTATTATAAATTCATCTTAGTGCTGTTGTATTAAAGTGAGGTGTTCATTCTCAACTGAGACAACAGGCTGATGTGTATTCTGTTTCTTTGTAGACAGTGGATTTGTGACTGTACAGTAACAGGGCTGGATACTACAGAGGAACGCTCTTTAAGAGGGTTCAGGAACTGCAAGGCAGTGTTCAGGAAGCCTTACCTGCAAGGCAAGTAAGGGCTGACAAGAGTCCTAAGGAGTTTGGCTGGTAACAGACTGGGGTGACAGGGAGTTGTCACACAGTTTAGTACCAACAAATTCCTTTCATGCTGTGGCAGAGGAGTAACAAGGTGACTTGCAGTTGTGGGCACACCAAGAAAGCATCTCAGTGGGTTACTACAGTCTTCGCTGCCTTGGCATGTACACTTCTATGCAGGGAATATTGTTCTGCCTACAGACGCAGTTGATTGTGCAGCAACCCCTACTGGTAGAGACACAATAAGGTCTTGAAGACTCTCAGATGCCTTTGCACTCTTGAAGAATACAGAAAGTTGTTCATCATCCACATTTTTCTAAAAATATTGCAGTGGTGATGCAATATCTGGTTTACCTGTGTGCTAAGACATCCAAATCTTTGTTTGCCAAGATGCTCTTTTGACATGCTCTTCAAAACTGTCCTCACATGATGATGAGTTTGGCCTGTGGTTTGTCCTTTTTGATGGCTAGATTGAGGCATAAGTAAATCAGGTGTCTTTTTTTTTTTATTATTTATTTATCCCCCCCCTTACTGAAGCAGGAAGCTCTTTGTTTTGACAACATTAAATACAGATTCTCTCTCCCCCTCCCCCCATACCAAATAGGGATGACAGAGTCACACCCTGTTAATGTGTGTACAGCAGGAAGTATGTTGCAGAAGTCAGGAGTGAGTGCATTACAGATTGCACATGCAGGTATGAAGTGACTCCTATCAGTTGTGCTGGTAATGATGCCTGTTTCAATCAACATTTTTATCTATGTGTTACATTTTTGGAAGGTAATGAACAGCAAGGACTATAACATCTGTACCAGGTGACCTAATTCTATGGTTCCTTTTGGCATTAAGAGACCCAGATATAGCACATAGTATGCAGAAGCATTTTTGCATCTGCTTCCTCTTGAGTACTGTATGAGTCTTGAGCTTCTTCAACACATCTACCATTGATGGACTTTGTTACTTCACCATTGGAGAAGCCTGCAGTAAGATGGAGTGTTTGTTGGGTATGCTCCTACACTTTCAGGTGCATTTTGAGCCATGCATTCACAGAGGAATTTTACGAGTGACTGCTTGTTGGATGCCACATTTAGAATTTTTTTTCTATGGAGGCACAGGGCATCCACCAATCACCTGGTATTTCTTGCCATTCTACCTTAGATGCCATCCAGCACTGTCTTTCTGCAGTTTTCAAGGAGTTATTGTTGTCACATCTGTCAAGGACTTGCTTTCTGAATTAGCTTTGTTAAATCTTTTTAGGACCTGCCTCAAGTGTTCAGCAGCCAGTTCACAGTATGTGTGGAATTTGTGTCCAGACATTGTTTGTATTACAGCCATGGCATCTCTGATGTACACTGTGGTTTTTGTTGCATGCTCTTAACTCATGGATTCTTTCAGCTTGAGCTTCCAGCTGATGCACTAACTTAGCTTTTTGTTCTTCTCATTATTCCATCACATGAAAGAGGAACATAGTCACAGAATAGAACCTGTGCCTAAGAACAAATGCCATTGAAACATCATTTCTGCATCCTTACTAAGGACAAGGCTCTGTGGAAAACAATGTATGGACTTATAGCTGCTGTGATTGTTCCTCCCTTGCCAGACTTAAACTTGGTCTTCGAGGCCACGTCAGCAAATGTTGTTGATGCCCGATTTCTTAACTTGACAGAAGAAGCTATGTGTTCCATCAGAATTGGGTGCATCTCTCCCAAATCTCTCTACTTGTTCTTCACCAACACCTGCTATTTTCAGTAGAAAGTTGAGCACCTGATGTTACCTGCAGTCCAGTAGATATGATGATGATGATGATCACCTCTGGATGTGATTCAAGGTCAAATGGGTTTGTCATATTGTTGATGAAATGGTTGGTAAGAGCTGTAACATGCTCTTTATGCCTCTTCAGTGCAGAGTCAAGGACTTGTTTGTGGACTTTGTTTTCACTACTTTTTGTTAGGTTAGTTCTTTCTCTCATAGCGTTTGCATATTCGTAATATGAAGCCATGTATTTTTCATCTCTAGTACTAATACTGACCTTTGTGTAAATGTCACTGAATTAAAAAGCTAGTTTCTAGAATATTTCAAAAAGCCTAGTACTGCATGCATAGGCAGTTACAATGTAGCATCTATTCTCCATTTGTAAGCTTTTGTACATACAAATTAAAACTATCAGAAGAATTACATTAGGAATTCATGTACGTTTATATCTATCCACTATGTAGTACGAACGGTGGCCATGCAGTCTTCTGCTACTGGTGCGCAGCCTTCTCTGAGACGGATCTGGTCAGCAAATTTCAACTGAAAATATAGAAAACTTGTGAGATACCTTGGCAATTAAAAATGTGTGGTGATAAATATACAATATTGATATCTGCCATTTTTGCCACCTGCTTCATCATATCTGAAAAAAATATTTACCCATGCAAAACCAATATACATCTTTGAATACATTCTTGTTTGTTGGTTAAGGTGTTAACACACATTTAGGTGTTAATTTCAACTTAAACAGGAAAAACTGTGGTCATATTTCAGTATTTCTGGAACTGGGCAAAAAATTATTCTAATTTTGGGTATGATTGTTTCACCTCGCCTATATCTTATGGCACCACTTGACTGCTCCACATAATAGCTCATCTAAACATACATAAAACAAGCTTTCTAATGATATATCAATGTGGATATGACGGTACATTAAACTCCAAAAATATGACCTGTTTTGGAGAATTGCTGTGTGCCTATAACAATTTACAGTACTTCTGAACATGGAGAATCAATAGACTGATAGTGATTGAAATAGACTTCAAAGATTCTGTGGGGGGAAACCATTGAAATGAATATCTAATAAGAACACTTCAGTGCTTCTCAGTTAAGATTACTCTCAAGTAATCCTAGTCCCTACCAGGCTCCATGGCTATAAAATGGGTTAATTTAAGAACTACTCTCTCAGATCAATTTCTATGTTATAATCAATTTAGATAAGTTGGTGAAAGGTGGTTTTGGTTAACTACAGTTACTTTATTTGATCCAAACCCTAAAATTAATAAAGCATGAGAAGATAAAAGTAAAAAGCTACTAGTAATAAGGAACTGAACAGATGATTGATTTGAAACAGTCTCATCCATCTTTAGGGTCCAGTTTGAGTGAGATAAGTGATGGTAAGTCATTCATGTTCTATTTTTGCTGTCATATCTGTCAACTATAGACATGTCACCACATTTTTTTTTCCTCCTAAATTTTAGTTTTTTTGACTTGACCTCCAGAGTACAATGAGCACTCAACTGAGTTTCAGTGAGTGAGCCCCAATTTTGGCTGCAGCACTTGGGTTTCTATAAACCGTGTCTAATTGAAAAGGAATTTGACATAAAAGATCTAAATATCATAGGCAAAATGCTTCACTATAGGATGAAAAATGGCATATGCAATTTTAGATCTATGTCAAGATTCTTAAAGTGTAGCCAAATAGAAAGGAGCAGAGGATGATTTTGTCTCTCTGGTCTAGATTCTGGGAAAGTTTTTCCTGTTTGAGGGCAATAGCTGCCCATCTTACCCCTGCCTCCACATTTCCTCCTAGTATCCTTAGGCATGGATTTGACTCTGCCTCCAGTGTCCTAGGTTGTTTTTTAGCTGTCTTTTCTTCCTCCTATGTGCAGCTTCCTTTTTTTTTTGGTTAACCATTTCCAGTAGTCCCACATTCTCTGTTTTGGAGGCATCAGCTGAAATGGTGACAAACATACCTTTCAACACAAGGCTGAGTATGCTCCTGCCCAGCATTGTCCTATAGAAACTCTTCCCATAAACTGGTTTTTCAGGCTTGCATCTCAGTTACTTGCTTATACAGGTTCCTCTTTGGAAGTTTTGTGTTTTCAAGAGTAGAGAGATCTTTGCAGGCTGAAAGAAAAGGAGTACTTGTGGCACCTTAGACTAACCAATTTATTTGAGCATAAGCTTTTGTGAGCTACAGCTCACTTCATCGGATGCATACTGTGGAAACTGCAGAAGACATTATATACACAGAGACCATGAAACAATACCTCTTCCCACCCCACTCTCCTGCTGGTAATAGCTTATCTAAAGTGATCACTCTCCTTACAATGTGTATGATGATCAAGTTGGGCCATTTCCAGCACAAATCCAGGTTTTCTCACCCTCTGCCCCCCCCCCCCCCCCCCAAACTCACTCTCCTGCTGGTAATAGCCCATCCAAAGTGACCACTCTCCTTACAATGTGTATGATAATCAAGGTGGGCCATTTCCAGCACAAATCCAGGTCCCCTCCCCCCACCCCTCATTGTGCTGGAAATGGCCCACCTTGATTTTCATACACATTGTAAGGAGAGTGGTCACTTTGGATAAGCTATTACCAGCAGGAGAGTGAGTTTGTGTGTGTGGTTTTTGGAGGGGGTGTGGGGGGTGAGAAAACCTGGATTTGTGCTGGAAATGGCCCAACTTGATCATCATACACATTGTAAGGAGAGTGATCACTTTAGATAAGCTATTACCAGCAGGAGAGTGGGGTGGGAGGAGGTATTGTTTCATGGTCTCTGTGTATATGTCTTCTGCAGTTTCCACAGTATGCATCCGATGAAGTGAGCTGTAGCTCACGAAAGCTTATGCTCAAATAAATTGGTTAGTCTCTAAGGTGCCACAAGTACTCCTTTTCTTTTTGCGAATACAGACTAACACGGCTGTTACTCTGAAACCTTTGCAGGCTGCTTCCTCTTTCAAGGATTGGAGGAGGCCATTGTTGGGATAAGGCTATTTACAGTACTGAAATAATTACTAATTTTTTTCAATTTTCAGTCATCTTCATATTTAATCCTACTCTGTGTATTTTACTGAAGGTTCAACTGTTAAAATTTATCTCTGGCTTATCAGAAGAGAATGGCTCTAGTCTTTCCATACCCTCAACACCAATCAGACACAGCCAGGATAATGTTAAGGTAAAACTTTTCATCTTCATTACAACTTCTAAAAAATATTCACTCTGTATGCAAAAGTGAATAGGTGAAATGTAACACAACGTGTTCTTCCTCAATTATTGCTAGTCTAAACTGTCAGAGTAGAGAATACTTAATGACCTCCAGTATCACACCTGAGCTTGTTGGTAGTTCATGCCTCTGCTTATAGGGCTAGAAAACATGCTATATGCTGCTCTCTGTACCCTTGAATAACGAGACAGGTCTTTTCTGCAAGCCTGAAGAGCAGGACCAGGCTTCTGTAGGAGCCCTTAGTTAGGGGGTGTAAGGTTAGGTCCCCATTAACGTGGAAGAAAAAGTTAACTTGCCTTATGCATAGGCAAGGCAGCAGTTGTGGGCCATAATTTCTTTTTTTTTTCTCCTCCTTTTATACTCAGATGTTGCCTTGAATAATAGTCTAGTGACTTGCTCACAGATGAACAGTGAGGTAATGGCTCCACTATGATTTGCACCTCAGATTTTATTTAACTTCCACTCTTTTACCCTACTTACACATTAGAGAAACTCTCTCACCAACAGTAGTGATAGCAGCTCCAGCAAATGAAAGGGGGGCATAAGTTGGCGTTTGCTTGTCCTCAGTCAAACCACCATGGGCTTCCTGGAAATGCTGGGTACCCATGCCTTCCCATCCCTTTTCTTCTCCTGCACTACAGGGAGACTGACCAGCTAGTAGGAGTCTCTTGCCCTCTCCAATATTCATACGCTCACCATAAGAGGGAGCTCCAGCATGGCATTTGGGGACAAGTCAGAACATGTTTGCTTCCTTCCCCAGAACTTCCTTCTCAGCTATCTGACATCAGGCTTGTTGAATTTTTGAAATTTGGACTCTTGTTTTCTCCTTCCTGTACCCCGCTGCTACTAGCACAAGTCTTCCTTGGTCTACTTGACAAATACATTTCTCACCCTTCTTTCTTTTTCCTCTTCTAAACTTCAGTCTTCCTCTACTTTTTTCCTCTTGTTCTTAGTGTCTCCTCCCTTTCTCACAATTCTTCTTCCTACATCTCCATCCCAGATGCTCCATTAAAAAAACACTCAGATATGCATAACTTCCTAAGTAACCATATGTTCTTGTTTACTTTCTTCACCAATCTATTTTCTTTTCCTTTTAGTGTGTCTGTTCTTGCTTAGACTGTACATTCTTCAGGTCAGGGACTGTCTTCTTATGTTTGCATGGGGCCTAGCACACTAGAGTGCAGCTGTAATATAAATAAGTTTTTTGTGGGGGGTCATAGTTTATCACTTCAAGTTCTAGTACCTTGTTGAAAAGTGAATGCACTAGAAATGAAATCATGAACCATTGGCAAAACTTCCATTGACATCAGTGGGGCCTTAGGTTATGAAAAGTGCCTTTGTTGTAAGGATGTTTATGGAAGAAGACCTAGATAATGTCAGATACAAATTGATGCTTATCAAAGTGTTGAAGAGAAAGGGAAATGAGAATGCTCTAAATCTCATGTGGATTATGTAGCATTATGTACAAAAACTTTCAACATATTAAAATTCCACATGCTTGGGCCATACTGGCTTACATTCATCATTTCCCAGTCTCTATATGTATAGAAGTCAGTGTCTTGTAATTCAGCATGACTGATATTCTTACTCTTTCAGAACAATGATTTCTGCGTATACCTAATTCATTTTTAAATAGGTTTTTTTATTTTAATTTTTTTGAGACAAGCTAACTTGACACTTTCTTATGCAGTTGCTATTGATCGTGAAGAAGTTTGTTTATGCATATTTAAGCCTGTTGGTGAATTCTAAGAATGATCTGGCCGTGGCTCATGTTTTAAATATTCCTGATAGAGGACTTGGAAGAGAAGCCTTCACTGACCTAAAGCATGCTGCACAGAACAGACAAATGTCCATTTTCCTGGTATGTGTCAAATCAGCATTAATCTTGCAAGAATACATATTTGGAGTAGATCAGAAGTAATGAAACAATTATAAAAATGTGAATGCTGCGTCTTTAAACTCAGATGTAAGGCTGAGAACAAATTGGATTCAGGCTAACCTATCCAGTCAGGACAAATAACCTGGAAAAGTACATCTCTTAGACTATAGCAAAGAGCTTGCAGAGTGGGGTGGATGCCTACTTGGACATCAGTTGCAAAGGTGAGCAAGGAAACAATTTGTGTGCATGTACACCCAAGTTGTAAAAAGGATATGGGAGCAACAGAAATCAAAACTGTCTATCCAAAGTAATAACTAGAATCCTGAAATGAGTATGGTATGCATACTGATCTGGATTAACTTCTGCCCAGTTTAGTTCTCAGTATGTTATGCATGCATTTTTCTTTTGCTTTAACTAAATTTTTCTTTGTTTTTAATACATTTTTGTTTTACTACAAGCTTTGTGATTTAGGCTCTCTGGGAATTTCATGCAGACCATATCAGAGCGGTGAAAATTCCTTCTAAGAATAGTGAGTGCTAGAAGAGTTTTGGAGTATATTCTGCTTACAATAAGTGTCAAAAGGGCACAAATATAGAGGTCCTTTCTCATAAGGTGTAGCACTGTCAGGAATACTGTTTTAATTACACATAGTTGATAAGTAGATGAGAATTTTGTTCAAAGGTCTCCAACCTTTAAAGCACCCAGTTGTGTGCTTTTTTTTTTTTTTTAAACAAATTCAAACTAATTTTGAATCTGATGTTACGAGTCATTTTGAATGGAGCTGGAAATAGATTTAGTATATCATGTTCTTTAAATACTTGTCATTGTGGACCCCGCTGTAAATGGGCATGCACCTCATGCATGCAAGATCAGATTCCTTTGAATAGCAGTGTCTGTTGGGGCCATACATGCACCCTGTGTCTTCTCATGCTTCTTCACAAGGGCTTATGCAGCAGCTGTGATCCTACCTCACTTCCCTCTTCCTGCTTATGGCAGCAAGATGGAACCTAGTGAGTGTGACTCTTCTTAGATACTTTTAAAAAATGTTTGTTTTAATTAAATTTATGAAGAAATTTTTCATCTTTACACTCCCTTCATTTGGGTGTGCCTTCTCCCTGCAAAAAAAAAAAGGGGGGGGGGAGGGGGAAGTTCCTGGAGAACATGCCTGCACAGTCGGACAAGGTGCTGGGTGTCAGCTGCTATGCCTCATAGTGGACTCCATACTGTCAAGGTTTAAACCTTGCCCATCCTGTGGGAGACTGATCCCTTTCAAGCATGGACAATCAATGCCTCTTTGCCTAGACTAGGCTATCTACAGCCCGGACAGGTACTCTATGTACAAGTCCTTTTCACTCCACTCAAGCTACATCTATTGGAGCAGTCCATATGTGTCATTTTGGAACCACAGGAGATGGTCACTACCAGAGCAAGGCCAGATAAACTTGTATCTGCCAGCACTTTCTTGAGCATACATTGTATGTAGAGATCAAGCACTAGAAAGAATCCGAAGAAAGCACCAGCAGAGCCAGCACTGGTGACCTTGATGCTGGCCAGGTCCCCTTCAACACTGGCCAGTCCTTGGCACTGAAAACCTTGGCACCAAAAATGGACAGCCTTGGTGCCTACCCCAGGCAGGAAATCCAGCACCTGTGCTTATATATAAAGATGAGGCTCATTCATGGAACTGAACGGATTCCAAACATAGATGCAAATGTTAAGGGAAGTTCCATAAGGAGGAAAGAAAACATGATTTCTCAAAGGACCGAGCATATGAGTCCTCCACCAGATCAGGAATGGCAGAGGGAATGAGACCTCTGATTTTTCCATCTTTCATGGAACCCAGAAAAGATCTGAGAAATACTCTGGAGGAATCTGAATGATCTCCAGAGTGTTTCCCTGCAATGGAAAGAAACCATCAGCCCCAGTGCCCTATCAACCTATGGCACTGCCTTTCAAAGAGAAGATATGCTCTTCTATGCCATTGTTGGTGTATTCATTCTTGCTGGTGTTGAGCAGAGACTTTCTCCTCTGCCTTTAGAGTGTGACCCTAAGGAGGACACCTGGGAGTCCTTATTAAGAGCACTGCCCCAGATGTGTGGCACTGGGCTAGCCCTAGTCAGGCCAGTATCCATATGACATGATACCTTGCCCATATTGCCTTTACTGGAGACTGTCATCTCATGCATTTAAGATTCCTTCCCCGCCCCCCAATGCTTACAGGAAGAGTGGGTGATTGCATCATTAGCCAGTCCTCCCACACTAGAACTGAACATGGCCCCCAAGAGGAAGACATGACGACAGAGGGATCACAACAATCTCTGTCTCCACCCACAGAGTCTTCATCAGTGTCAGAATAGGCCCTGACACCAGCCCCAGTGCCAGTGATAGACTAGGCTATCTACAGCCTGGACAGGTACTCTATGTACAAGTATTTTGAGTGCGATGATGCCAGTCAGAATTGTTCTCCCTGTTAATGAAGGGATCCTGGAACTGGTCAGAGGACTGTGACAAATCCCGGCAACTCTTCCTCCCACTTTGAAAAGAATGGAGTCGAGATATTGGGTGCCCCTCAAAGGCTTTGAACGCTTTTATGCGCATCCAAACCCAGAGTCTTTAGTTGTTTTGGAAGTACAAGAAAAATCAAGGTCCATAAAAGGCATACCAAAGGATGCAGATCCAAAAAAATCGGACCTCTCTCTGGATGCAAGACAGAGAGACTGATCAACATAATTCTGTTTGGCAAATCGGGGCTAGTAATTTATCAAAGTACTGTTTTCTTTCTTGGGTGAAGGTCACTCTTCTCATCCAAAATCCAAGAGAAACCGGGATGAGTTAACGGAAATCATTAAGGAGGACTAGATGGTCATCAGAATGTAGCTATGGGTGTCCATGGACACAGCTGATATGGCTATAGGGTTGATGGGTGGGCAGTCACTAGGAGAGAGGCCTCATGGCTCCAGGTATCTGGTATACTGTGTCAGCTGCAGGCCACTTTGGAAGACCTGCCCTTTGAGGAGATGGAGCTCTTCAGCCAGAAAATATACTAAGTACTCCACTCCCTCTTAACGCAATGCTATTGTCCTTAGGGATTTACGTGCTGGCCCTCTATAGGAAACCTTAAAAGTATAAGCCCCAGCAGAGGACACAGTCCTATTTCTGTGGTTGTCAATCAGAGCACCCAGAGAGAGTTCAGGTACTCCAGGGGGTGACTGTTTTTTTTTTTTTTTTTTTTCCCCCACCTCCTTGGCTAATCTGACTCGCTCTCAGTAGCTGCAGATTTGATGGGAGTGTTGAGAGTCACACTGGAGTCAATCCGGAGCTTTCACTTATCTTTGGGAACCACCTTGCCCCTTCTTCACCACGCCTAGGCAGCTTTCACAGCTGACAAATGGGCACTAGAGGCTATCCTGTCCATTTCTAGACATTATCCGTACCAACTTTCCTCCTCTGTCCTCCTTCAGGGATCCCTCTCATGAGAAAATATTACAACAAGAAGTGGTCTTACTGCTTTATCTAGGAGCCATGAAGTATCTACAGAGTACCGGGGAAGAGGGTTTCTTCTCCTTCAGGAAGAAGAAAAAATATCAGAAGAAAGGGGTCTTAATCCTATACTAGATTTTTGACTGAACAAATACATATGATGCGTGAGTTTCAGGATGGTAACATTTGGTCTCCTCTTGACTTTCAGGATGCGTACTTCTACATAGCCATCCATCCAGCCCACAAGAAGTACCTACGATTGACAGTGGACTCAATCATTACCAAAACAAGGTACTATCATTCAGGCTTTCCATGGCATTTAAAAATCTTCACTAAGTGCCAAGCAATATAGTGGCTCATTTCAGAAGGAGGGGTAGCCACGTTTATGATTACCTCAACAATTGGCTGATCACAGACCTATCTCAGGAGGGGATGGCTGTGAGCCTGAACTACGCTCTCTCCCTATTCTCTCAGCTGAGTCTCCTGGTGAACAACAAAAAAGTGTCTCTCCAATCACAGGTGTTAGTGTTCACAGAAGCCTTGATCAATTCCAGGTCTGTGGGAGCATACCTTCCCAATGACAGATTCCTCTCAGTGCAACTGTTATTACTTGCAATAAAAACCAAGTCGTCAACAACAACAACATTATGAATGTGTCTGGGGCAACTAGGCCCTATGTTGGCATGCATGTATGTTGCACTGCTTGCCAGACTTCCCCTGTGGCCACTCTGATTCTGGCTACGGTCACTCTATTCCCCAGCAAAACACCCAAATGGCAAAGAATGTTGTGGTTCACCTCTTGGCATTGCAGAGCAGAGATGGTGGAAGGAACCCAAAAACGGACATGGAGGTGTGCAGTTCTACATCCCACCTCCTAACAAGAAGTTTAATTACTAGTGCATCAGGAGCAAGTGAGGGAGCCCACCTAGACCATCTAAAGATGCGAGGGACCGGGACCTGGTCCTGGGAAGACTTTCAGCTTCATGTCAATGTCCTGCATGGACTTACTATCTGGTCTTCAAAATTCTGCAGTGCTGAACCTGATGGCCAACAACTCTGTGATGCACTACGTCAGCAAGCCAGGAGGTTCATACTCATTTCTTCTGTCGGGGGACCATCAAGTTATGGATGTGATGTCATTGACTTGGGATGACTCTAATGTCCCATCTCCCAGGAATCAGCAACAACCTGGCAGACTTCCTCTGTAGGCGGTTCTTGGCCAATCACAAGTTCTTCCTCTTCCTGTGGAGATCCATCTTACACCCATTATTCTGTAGCTGGGTCGGTTCCTATGGTAGACATGTTTGCCACCCAGGACAATTCCAATTGTCAGAATTTCTGTTTCAGAGGGGTCATGAGCCTGAGATCATTGCCAACTCCTTTCTTCTGTAGTGGAATCCAAGCTTCCTTTATGCCTTTCCACGGACTCCCCTTTATCCTCAGGGTGACTTCCAAAATTGAGACAAACAAGAATATGTGGTGGGAGGGGGGGGGCTCCATACTGGCAAAGGCAGCACTGTAGTCAGATACTTCATCTAGAATTTGCATTTGATAGTCTGGATGTTGTCTGGTTAAGTGCCATAAACAGACTGCTCTAGATAACTCCAGGATATCCTGATACAGAGCAGGAAGATGTCCACAGAAGAACTTATTTGTCAGATTGGAAGAAGTTCTTTATTTGGACTGCCCAGTGGGGCCTGGACCCTATTCCAGTTTCAGTACTGGAGATCTGCTACTACTTCCTTCATTTTACTATGCTTTGGCCAGTTGATGTCCACCTTGCGTCATGATCAGTGGAACTGGAGGGGCTGTCACTGAGGAGACACCATGGGACCAGGGAACACAGATTTAGACTGGAAACAACTCAGCTACATGGACAGAGCAGTTCACAAGGTTTAATAACGTTCCACTTAACCTGTATTCAGCTTCATTTATGCAGATGAAACATACTTCTCAGCAATTTTTGCTTGTCATTTGCCTGTACAGTTATGCTTGGTCTCCACTCATTTGATGGTATCTGATTTCCTCAAGGGCCTACTTCCTCCTGGGACCTCAACTTTGTCCTCTCAAGACTCCAGACTATCTTCCTACTTGCAATTGCATCAGCCAGGAGAACGAGGGAGCTCCAAGTACTTGCAGCAGGGCTTTCCCACACAGTGTTTCATGGGGTTATGGTGGTGCTCAAACCTCAATCCAAGTTCATCCCCACGGTGGCCTTGGAATTCCTTCTGAATCAACCAATAAATCTGCCTGTCTTCCTCCTGAATTTATATACACTAGAAGTTTTCCTGAGCCTTACTTTACTACATTGACAGAAACAAACTGTTCAGACTGTCTCCCTTTTTTTTTCCTGTCTATCTGTAGACAGCCATTCCAAGGGACAGGCCATCTCATTACATTCTGATACCACTTAAATAATCTTTGTATCTCCCTGTTATCCATTGGCTGGTGAGCTCCTCCCATTGACCATCAAGGCTCACTACACCAGGGCTCAAATAACATCCTCCACCTGCTTCACAAATGTTTCCAATTCCAAGATCTGCAAACCAACTGACAAGTTGTTTTGTTTTTTTGGAGTGGGGGGGAAAAACAAACAAACATGCATTTGTCTTAGTTGCCAGAGCAGATGCTAGATTCGGAGAGCAATACTAAAATCTCTGATCAACTGAGGAAGTTGATACTACTCATCTTATTATCCAGAAGGAGAGGACTGTTTGTCAGTCACCTATAATGGAAGCCGCACTGACACGTACAGGGAGAGAAAAGTTACGTACCTTACACTAACTGATGCCCTCCATCCTTGCTTTTCAGAGTTCTCGGCTACCATGGGCTTCAAACTGCAAAGAAACTGGGGGAGGGTTGCAGCAGCTCTGCCTTTGATGCCCTTGTGTGGGAGCACAAGGAGGCACAGGGTGTGTACGTGGCCCTGACAAACACTGCTATTCGAAAGAATTTGATCTTGTGTACATGAGGCGCATGAGCAGCTACAGTGGAATAAACTGATCCAGTGAAAAACCACTGTTACTGTAGGGTAAGTAACCTTTATTTATGCTGAAGCAGCCGAACTCCTATGATCTTATGGTTGAATAAATATGGAAAAAATTGTGAAACCTCAGTTCTAGGATTATTTCAGCTCTTAATGTTGTATAAAAAAAGTATGTGTTTGGACTGGATTCATTTCCCTCTCTTTCTGAGTTGCCAAAGGGGAAACTTCTCTACTGTATAAAGAAGTCTTCTCTTTTTGGCATCTTTGTCTAGGATAAATTACATGAAGCCAAAATATTTTCCATTGAGGAGGCAAGGTCCTATGAACCACATGCAATCCACAGCAAATCTTTAACAGAGCAAAGATATGAACGTTGGCAGGTCTGCTTTCTTTTTTTGCTAGAATTATTTCAGTTGTACTGTTTTCAAGTCCTAAGAGGTCATAAGATGTGTATAATCTGAAGTTAAAAATTATATACACAATTACTATTGCATCTTTGCAAACAGAGATAGGATTGTCAAAAGTTTTCTTTTCCTAAAAAAGATAGGAGTAGAAAACTAATTCTTCTGAAAGTTGCTGTAAAATTGTAAGTGTAAATTCTGCTTGGGGCAGTCTTATATTTTTAATATTTTTATTTACTATATGTATAGATCTACTACATAAATATATGAAAACTTTACTATATTTATATAGTAGATAAAACTGACTTGATTTTAGAATATATAACTGACTTGATTTTCAGCAGTGATGAACATCCTGAGCTCTCATTTGATTTTTCTCCTCTCTCCCCTGAAAGAAAGTTGTGGGTGTCTGGAAAATTAGGCCACTTCAGTGACTAACTTTTAGTCGCTCTCACTTTAGAAAATGTTCACAATGCACAGTATGTCCCTGATCCTAGTTATAGCCACGAGTAGGCCTGTTGAGTTCAGCTTGCGGGCAAAAAGTTACTCACGTGCATATATCTATACAATAATGCACAGTGATATTTTTAAGCTTAATTTGGCAAAAGGCAGTGCTTAATTACTTGGACCCAATTTTATATTTTGTTTGCAGACCTCATATTAATGCTGCACTATTTTAAATCATGAGCTTGCAAATGGTTGTCACCAGGCATAAAGTTTACTACCATAAGTAACCCCATTGACTTCACTAGGACTGTTCATGCTAGCAAGCAGCTGCCTTTTGACTTGGGAGAAGATTACGACTTCAAAACAATTGATAATTTTCTCTTCCTAATATTATACACGTCTTCTTTTACCACTATAGTTCTACCTACCTAAATATTTTTCTGATAATAGATGGCAACATCTTTCATCCGAATGATAGAACTTGGAGGAAAAGGTTGTGCACCTTCACCATTTGATACTTTAAGAACCCATGTAAAGGGACTTTCAGAATTTGTTAATTTTATCGACAAGCTGGAAGAAATCATCGGCGAAGTCCTGGATCCACGGTAATGGAGTTTCCCGCTTTTCTTTCTGGGTGTGGGGTTTTTCTTGGTTTGTTTGTTTTTGTTTTCAGAATTCTCTAAATTCAGTTATTGTTTGTTTGTTGATAGTGGTGTGGGATTTTTTTTGTTTTGTTTTTTCCCCCTAGGAGTAGTAAATGTTTATAGCTTAAACTGTGTAGCTCTAGAAACTTTATTATTCGTTGTCCCTATTGTTTTCACTCTGTTTGGGCAGCAGGACCAGCTGTCTTTTGGATTAAAATTTTCTGATTCCAGACCTTGGTGTGCTCATTAGGTCCCATAGAAGACAGCAATGAAAGGTTCCTATCTTGTGGTCTCTTTTTCAGGGATAGATTCTAGCTACCCCTGCTTCTTGCTTATTCCAGTAGTTGCTGTTGAGTTCCAGGTGGTTTCTGGTTTCCTGAGCGTTCTAGTGGTATCCTCAAGATGTAAAATGCTCTCAACACTTTCTATATATTTTGATAACCATATAGTCGTTATCATTGTAGTGGTTCAGCTGTCTGGTTTTGAGTTTTTGGAGAATCCTCTTTTGTTAGCACTTGTAAAACCTTACCTCGAATCTGTCTTTGGGCTCTTCTGTAGTCACCACTACTGCCGCACAGAAAACATCCAGTGCGGTTTCCCTCTGTACTATTCTGTAAGGGGTGTGGGAGGACTGAGAGAGGACGAGGGAGGAAGGAGGAATGGGGTGCTTTGATTGCACCTCTAGCACTGACTGAAGGCACTGTTGCTAGATGCTGATTTTTCCATTGCACAGAGAGTAAATAATGTTGTTTGTGCAGTCTTGTCTCCCACATGTAAGGGTAAGTAAGAGAAGCAGGGAAGAACAAGGATCCAGATGGGATTCCCAGAAATAGTGAGGAGCGCTTAAAGAAAACAAGATGCTTTACAAGTATGTTTTGGGTGCAAAGGTGGTTGAGTAGCATTGTATATCAAGAATGAGTTAGACTGTAAAGAAATAAAAAGTGATGGAATGGTTAAGACAGAGTCTGTCTGGTCAAAAATCACATTGGGGAAGAAAGCTACTAGAGCCTCCCCTGGGATAGTGCTTGGGGTGTGCTATAGACCGCAGGGATCCAATCTGGTTATGGATAGAGACCTCTTTAATGTTTTTAATGAAGTAAATACTAATGGGAATTGTGTGATCATTGGAGACTTTAACTTCCCAGATATAGACTGGAGGACAAGTGCTAGTAATAATAATAATAGGGCTCAGATTTTCCTGGATGCGACAGCTGATGGATTCTTTCACGAAGTAGTTGCTGAACCAAGAAGAGGGGATGCCATTTTAGATTTGGTTTTGGTGAGTAGTGAGGACCTCATAGAAGAAATGGTTGTAGGGGACAATCTTGGTTTGAGTGATCATGAGCTAATTCAGTTCAAACTAAATGGAAGGATAAACAAAAATAGATCTGTGACTAGGGTTTTTGATTTCAAAAGAGCTAACTTTAAAAAAAATTAAGGAAATTAGTTAGGGAAGTGGATTGGACTGAAGAACTTGTGAATCTAAAGGCGGAGGAGGCCTGGAATTACTTCAAGTCAAAGTTGCAGAAACTATCAGAAGCCTGCATCCCAAGAAAGGGGAAAAAATTCATAGGCAGGAGTTGTAGACCAAGCTGGGTGAGCAAGCACCTTAGAGAGGTGATTAAGAAAAAGCAGAAAGCCTACAAGGAGTAGAAGATGGGAGGGATTAGCAAGGAAAGCTACCTTATTGAGGTCAGAATATGTAGGGATAAAGTGAGAAAGGTGAAAAGCCATGTAGAGTTGGACCTTGCAAAGGGAATTAAAACCAACAGTACAAGGTTCGATAGCCATATAAATAAGAAGAAAACAAAGAAAGAAAGAAGTGGGACCGCTAAACACTGAGGATGGAGTGGAGGTCAAGGATAATCTAGGCATGGCCCAATATCTAAACAAATACTTTGCCTCAGTCTTTAATAAGGCTAATGAGGAGCTTAAGGATGATGGTAGGACGACAAATAGGAAGGAGGTTATGGAGGTAGATATTACCACAGCCAAGGTAGAAGCCAAATTTGAACAGCTTAATGGGACTAAATCGGGGGGCCCAGATAATCTTCATCCAAGATATTAAAGGAACTGGCACGTGACATTGCAATCTCATTAGCAAAAATTTTTTAATGAATCTGTAAACTCAGGGGTTGTACCGTATGACTGGAGAATTGCTAACATAGTTCCTATTTTTAAGAAAGGGGGGAAAAAAGGTGATCTGGGTAACTACAGGCCTGTTAGTTTGACATCTGTAGTATGCAAGGTCTTGGAGAAAATTTTGAAGGAAAAAGTAGTTAAGGACATTGAGGTCAGTGGTAATTGGGACAAAATACAACATGGTTTTACAAAAGGTAGATCATGTCAAACCAACCTGATCTCCTCCTTTTGAGAAGGTAACAGATTTTTTTAGACAAAGGAAATGCAGTGGATCTAATTTACCTCGATTTCAGTAAGGCATTGATATGGTTCCACATGAGGAATTATTAGCTAAATTGGAAAAGATGGGGATCAATATGAAAATTGAAAGGTGGATAAGGAATTGGTTAAAAGGGAAACTACAGCAGGTCATACTGAAAGGTGAACTGTCAGACTGGAAGGAGGTTACTAGTGGAGTTCCTCAGGGATCAGTTTTGGGACCAATCTTATTTAATCTTTTTATTACTGACCTTGGCATAAAAAGTGGGAATGTGCTAATAAAGTTTGCGGATGACCCGAAGCTGGGAGGTATTGCCAATACAGAGAAGGACCGGGATATCATACAGGAAGATCTGGATGACCTTGTAAACTGGAGTAATAGTAATAGGATGAAATTTAATAGTGAAACGTGCAAGGTCATGCATTTAGGGATTAATAACAAGAATTTTAGTTATAAACGGGGACACATCACTTGAAAGTAACGGAGGAGAAGGACCTTGGAGTACTGGTTGATCACAGGATGACTATGAGCCACCAATGTGATATGGCTGTGAAAAAAGCTAATACGGTCTTGGAATGCATCAGGCGAGGTATTTTCAGTAGAGATAAGGAGGTGTTAGTACTGTTCTACAAGGCGCTGGTGAGACTTCCTCTGGAATACTGTGTGCAGTTCTGGTCTCCCATGTTTAAGAAGGATGAATTCAAACTGGAACAGGTACAGAGAAGGGCTACTAGGATGATCCGAGAAATGGAAAACCTGTCTAAAAGAAGGTTGAGGGGAGAGATGATTGCTCTCTATAAAAATATATCGGAGGAATAAATACCGGAGAGGGATAGGAATTATTTAAAGCTCAGTACCAATGTGGACACAAGAACAAATGGATATAAACTGGTCATTGGGAAGTTTAGACTTGAAATTAGATGAAGGTTTCTAACCATCAGAGGAGTGAAGTTCTGGAATAGCCTTCCAAGGGAAGCAGTGGGGGCAAAAGACCTATCTGGCTTCAAGACTAAGCTTGATAAGCTTATGGAAGGGATGATATGATGGGATAGCCTAATTTTGGCAATTAATTGATCTTCAACTATTAGTGGTAGATATGCCCAATGGCCTGTGATGGGATGTTAGATGGGGTGGGATCTGAGTTACTACAGAGAATTCTTTCCTAAGTGGCTGGCTGGTGAGTGTTGCCCACATGCTCAGGGTTTAGCTGATTGCCATATTTGGGGTTGAGAAGGAATTTTCCTCCAGGGCAAATTGGCAGAGGCCTTGGGGGGTTTTCGCCTTCCTCTGTAGCGCGGGACACAGGTCACTTGCTGGAGGATTCTCTGCACCTCGAAGACTTTAAACCAGTGCTTCTCAAGCTATCTGATGTGGGGGACCGGCAATTTTTTTTTTCCAGTGTGCGCGCAGACCAGCAGCTGATGGCTCGCAGACTGGCACCGGTCCGCAGACCACCACTTTGAGTCGCACTGCTTTAAAGCACAATTTGAGGACTTCAATAGCTCAGACATAGGTTAGAGATTTGTTACAGGAGTGTGTGGGTGAGATTCTGTGGCCTGCGTTGTGCAGGAGGTCAGACTAGATGATTATAATGGTCCCTTCTGACCTTAAAGTCTCTGTTTCTAAAGATGAAACCTGCCCTGAGAGACAACACAATGTTTCTGTTGAACCCAGAGAGATCGTGGGCTTTCTAGGTCACAACAGAAAAAATGGAAGGAAAACTGCCACTGAGGAGGGCAGATGGACCCTCCATCCCCACTTTTACTGACTGAGACAAATGGAACTTTTGGATTGTGCTCAGCTTTGTAAGGAGAGACAGACTACAGCTGTAGAGATCGACTCTGCAGGGGGCCCGTAGCAGGAAGAATACCGGTGCTTTTTATAAGCAATTGGGGCCCATGTTCTGCAGCTCATCTGAGAGGCACGCACACGCAGTATTGCAGGATACTTCTTTTACATCCTACACTGAAGGAGTCTGGGCTGGGACTTGGTCTTCTGCTTCCAGTTAGTGTGGTTATTTCAAACATGATATATTCCATTAATTACCCAGATGTTGGACCTGGCTGGGGGAGAGGAAAGGAGCCAGAAAGCCCTTTCAAGAGCAGAGATTACCAAGGATTGAGCCAATGGAGAAGTCTTTGGTCTAGGCATCCATGTACTCTGGAGAGGCTGGGTGGCTGCTAAGGAGTAGGACAGGCTACTTTGGAGAGCAGTTGCCAAAGCAGACTGAGGGAAAACAGGAAATGGGTATCCAGCAAGGTGAGAGGGCTGGCATCTTCTATGGATGCAGTGAAGACCAGGTCCCTTTGCATAAAAACCTTGAGACAAAAACTGTGTGGCTTTCATGGGAAGCAGAGGGGAAGGAATCACTGGAACTACAAGAAGCCTTAGGATCATGAGAGGGAATAAGAATGATCTGAGGCTGAGGAGCTGCAGTTGGAGTTGCAGAAATATTTAAGGAGGTGAAGAAGCAGGAGGCTACTGTAAGGTCCAGGAAGAGGGAGAAGAAATAACAGCTAAAGGGCGACTTCCAGAATTGGGGCAACTGGGAAACCTCAAGTCCAGGAGCCCCTGTACCCTGTGAAGGCAGAGAAGTTTCTGCTAGAGCTGGGTTGGCTCTAGTACATGTCTGCAAGCCCCAGGAAGGCACCTGGCAGGTATTCCAGCCCTATATGTATACCTTCTAGTTACCTGCTCTCATGGATGTCTTCCCTCTGTCCTTTTCTTCCAGCCATCATCCCCTGCAAGGGTATGGTCTCCAGAGCGCCCCGTACTCCAGGGAAGAGGAAGGAGAGCATGTGCAGATTCTGTCCTGCCCTGGGTCAGGCAGTTAGGCCAATTCCCAGAAACAGCAATACACTAGATCCTGCCAGTTCCACCTCCATCAGAGTCTAGGGAGAAAGAGAATGGAGCAGTCAAATCCCTAGCTACTTGGGAAGTCTCCATGAGTCTGTTTAGGCACACAGGAGTCTGCACAGGCACCAGCATTAGCTAGATTTTCCAACATGAATAGATATCTTCCTGCCCCCATTATAGGGAGTTCAAAGGAATTGTTCTAGTGGCAGCAGCTTCTTTGTGCTGCTGACTCCCAATTCCAGAAGAAAACCTAGTCAGAGAAGGGAAGGAACCATTTCAGCTCCAGCAGCTCTCATATGGCCTGTAGCTACGGTGTATGGATCCTTGTGAGAAGCCCCTCATACTGGCTAATGGGACATTCTCAACCTGCAGTTGCAGGAGAGAGGCAGATTCTAGCTTCCCACTCCACGTAGCCAGGATGGTATAGATATTGCAACCGGAGGAGGGAAGCTATCAGCAGAGTCAGTTCCTGGGGACCTGACACTGTGTTTGTTGCAGTGCCCTGTACATGTTCACTCTAACATTAAAATAATGGGCACCAAGTGATCTGTTGCTGACAGAGAGCCCTTAACAGGACTGAGGCTATCTAATGCAGAGAACACGAGTGGATGCTTCCATGTCCAGGGTTGCTAGAACAGCAGCAACCCTAGTAGAAGCAGCAGCCCTGGAGGATCTACTGAATAGAAAAACTGAAGTTTTTCTGAAGGGAGGCTTCAAGTCCTTGAGTTTGTTGTCAACAGGCTCCAAATTACACGGTGTATGCACTAGAATAGCAGTCCGCTACTTGCAAAAGCTCTTCAAGTCTCTGGAAGCTAAGGGCAAGTAATTCAAGCTAGTTAAGGCACTGCTGTTCCTCTGTTAAGCCTCTCATCCTGTGAGGTGATGTGCAATGTGATTAGAATTAGTTCTGCTCCATGGCCTTATCTATGTCAGCTAGGAGGTCCCTGCAGAAGAAGCAGGCTTCCAAAGGACTAACCATTCTACCTTTGAACGTCAGGTGATCACAAAGTCTGTTCCTTCTTGGAAACTCAGAGGTAGCTAAGAGGCAATAGGAGCTTTTAGCTGGAAGCAATATTTAGCATCAGAATGGTTAAGGTATTCCTCATCCAGTAGAAAATAATCAAGCTGTAAAATCAGGGTCCCATATTTGCTACAGGAAGAAATATACTGTAGTATTATGGAGCTGGCTGTCAGGAAGTCTCAGAGTAATCATGAGTTACTTCAGCTGTTCATGTTGTCGTAGTGGAAAGCAGAAATGGGAGACAAAAACTTATACAAAAAAGGGTTGGTCAGTCATTGAAAACCTACACCTTGAATGTCCTGGAGTGGAAGATATCAATTATGGACACCAGCTCACAGACCGAAGTGACCAGGTTGGCACTACTTACTTTACCAAGAGCCCAAAATTTTATCTGGGAGGACAACTGAACAACACAATGACAGGCATAAGTAAATTGCAATGGGGGATACGTGAAGGGTAGGACATGATCAAGAATATAGATCTGCTAGTCTTGAGAATACAAAATCTATTTCCAGTCTGTGAGGCAGTCACGTAATGGGAAAGAAACTCCAGTGATGGATTGGCTGAGTGGAATCCAGTTGAATTCCAAAGTATGGCAATCCTGACCAAATACGGCACAGGCCCCAAGTGGACCCATGAGCTTACAACAGACATAGAAAGATAGGGCTGAGCATTTGACTGATCCAAAAATAATTGGTCTGTTCATTGGTCAGATGATGTCAAAAATGATTAAATACTTTAAAGCACTAATTTATTAGAACAGTAACAAAAAAGAGGCAGACCATAAAGTCTTAACTAGGTTTAGCCTTAGACACTTATGCCTAACTAAAAAAAGAAGTTGTTTAACTAAGGGTATGTCTACGCTACCCACTGCCGGATCGGCAGGTAGTGATTGATCCCCAATCACTCTGCTGTCGACTCCTGTACTCCACTGCGGCAAGAGGCAGAAGCGGAGTCGACAGGGGAGCAGCGGCAGTCGATCCCGTGCCATGAGGACGCGAGGTAAGTCAACCTAATATACGTCGACTTCAGCTACGCTATTCTCATAGTTGAAGTTGCGTATTTTAGGTCAATTTTCCCCCCCTCAATCTCCCGCCAGTGTAGACCAGGCCTAAGTTACTTTAACTCAGAAAAATGCAATACATAATGAAATAAGGTTCTAAAAATATGAAAGAATTATTCTTATTTTTAGCAATGTTAGATTAACATTTAAATGTGAGTATTGTTCAAAACTGAACAGTTATAAAGAAAATTAAACAGAAATAAACACACAGCAATTTTAGTTTTTAAAAAAGTCATTTTTAAATGCATGTCTGTCAGATAGGCATCAGACCAGCTTGTCAAGTATCTTGCTTTTCATATCTCCTTTATCAGCTTCAGTGCTTCGTCTGTATCTTTGTTGTCCTCATCGAATCCATCAGTATCTCCTTCCTCTTCATCTGCTGAACTTTGAATCAACTTTTCAGCTGCCATTTTCTTAAATTGTGATACACGGTTACCAGATTCCCAGCAGTGGAGGTCTTCAGTGTATTTCTGGTTTTGAAATGGATGATTCCCCAAATCGACCAGTTTTGTTCCACATATGCTGAAGTACACAGAAGTGTTAAAAGAATTTCTGCTAATGTAGCTAGAGTTCTAGGAGGACATGACCCTTTCTACGAGGAAGCAGCAAGTTGTTTTGATTCATCTGCTGGATTGTACTTCACATTGTTTTATGACTGAACAGTCTGCTGCTTGCTTTATAAGTTGCTACCTCCATCAGAATTGTATTTTTTTTTTTTTGTTTGTATATCCTTTTAATATTTACAACAGCCACTCTGAGATCACAAATTGGATCAAATTCATCATCAGAAAGGTCTTGGTCCTGGAAGTGTGGATCAAGAAGGAACAATCACTTAATATTGCTGTGATAGTATTTTGCGATTTTTTTCCCCTCTTCAGCTTCTGTAAATGGACTGTGTTCAGTATCTCACAAATGTTTCTTAACGTCCAAGAACTTGTTCTTTGCATCAGACAGAATAGAACAATCCATTTTCATTTTCTCAATGAACTGAGCTACAGATTCAAGCAATGAAATTAATTTTAAATTCTGCATCCTTTAGGCATAGTCAAGAATTTCAGTTTGGATTACTGGGGGGGCACACCTAGCCATCCTTTCTTCAGCAGCAACTGAGTGAAGAGCCTTCTTGCATATTTTAAGATATTTGAGACATTTATAATAGAAGATACCCATCAAGTACAAAAGGTTTACTCAATGTGGATGAAACTGAGTGCTGTACTAAATTATGCTGGAAAAAATGGCGGCTGGTACTCGTTTGCTTTTTGTAAAACTTGACAATGCTTTTAATTTTTGACATGAGATGAGAAAGTTGTCATATCTTCAACATCACTAGTGAAAAGCTGCATTATATGGGCAGAAGGTGTGGATTCTCATTTATCAACAAAAAGCGCAAGCTGCTTTCATGTTAGCTTGCATTTTCTGCCACAACAGAAATAATTTTCTGTGGACCCAATTCATTGATTGTATTTTTAAAGTAGACCGCAATATACTGGGCTGTGTGGTGATGCTCAGCTGCGCATTGGAATGAGTAAAACACTAGTTGTGGAGTTGTTACCATGAAGCTGATGACACCCTTATTTTGAATATTGCTCCATCCATCAGACACTAGACACACATGAGGAGCTTGCACGATAAGAACACCAACTCCTTTTCACATTGATTGCTTCAGCATTCAGAAGACTTCTCACAAGCAGTTTCCTACTTGGTATTTTGCACACTGGATACAATTTATGAAAAAAATCTTGCATATAAGGTTTTTCAAGTATATGAAACTGTGTAATGCTGGTGTAAATACCTCTAGCAAACATACTGTCAAGTTTGTCTTTGGATAGAATGTCCCATTATCAGAAAAGCCTCTTAACACAGATTTGATGAACGTCTGAAGACTTTCCAGAAGTAGAATTTTTCAATGCTGAACCAGATGAAGCACCAAAAGTCTTATTAGAAGACTGAAGAAATGAAATTAAGGTCACTATCATTGTCACTCATATCACTATCTTCATCAGCGGACTTCATGCTTAAGACGCTGCTGAAAAAGACTGAGTTTGCACAGAAGAAGACCAACTTTGATGCAGACCAGTTTTCCCTTTCTTGCTGTTTGACTGCAATAATCTCATTTTTGACAGAAACTGGACACATCACAAGAATGCAACAAGTTTTGTTCCATTCTATCTAATGTCGCATACTCAAAAGAACAGAACTTGTACTTTAGATACAAAAGTTTTCCCATGTTCATGTCTAATAAACTTCCATATAAATGATATTTTTTACTTTCCAAGGCTGCATAGTTTGTTACTGTTTTTAATGTTTCACTACTTTCTGGAATGCTCTCTAGATCAGTAGTTCTCAAAGCTGGTCCGCCGCTTGTTCAGGGAAAGCCCCCGGCGTGTCGGACCCGTTTGTTCACCTGCCGCGTCTGCAGGTTCGGCTGATTGCAGCTCCCACTGGCTGCGGTTCACCGCTCCAGTCCAATGGGGGCTGCGGGAAGTGACGCGGGCCAATGGGCATGCTGGCTGCCCTTCCCGCAGCCCCCGTTGGCCTGGAGCGGCGAACCACAGCCAGTGGGAGCTGCGATGGGCCGAACCTGCGGACGTGGCAGGTAAACAGAGCGGTCCAGCGCCCCAGGGGCTTTTCTTGAACAAGCGGCGGACCGGCTTTGAGAACCACTGAAGTATCTCTTGTATTTTAATCGACTAGTAGCCATTCAGTTCTGTTTGTAACAGCTGCTGTTCCAGAAGATTCCAGACAATCAGAATGTTTTCAGGCATGGTTCCCCATCTGTCCCAGGATTCTTAGAGACTCCACATTGCATAGAGGGAGAAGGGGATAGGTAGCCACTCCTCCTCCATGTAGCAAACACAATGGGCTCAAACTTCAGCAGGAGGAGGAACAGAGCAGGAAGGGAGGGAAGGGACCTCAATATAAATGTGATGTCAGCCCCATTATTAGCATAGAACTTTTCATATTCTTTGCAAGGTTTGGCTGGGGATAGATGCAGGAGGTGGACGTATGGTTTATGAAGGGGCTATTTGTTGAGAGGGAGAGGAGTGAGGGTTTATTTACATGGGCATTTAACGTGAATTGTTTGCTTTGTTGAGGATGGGAGAATTGTTGGGGGCAGGCGTTAATAGGTATGATATTTTGTTGGTTAAGGAAAAGGCTTAATGGCTGTGTACGTTTTCTCTTTGTGTTGTAGAAGGAAGTTAAATGATTGAACCCTCCTCTCCCACCCCCACTCCCTTTTGGAATTAATTTCTCTGCCTGGTCAGTTTAGATTGTAAACTCTTCAGGAAGGGACCATGTATTTTAACTTAATATGCTTTGTAAACAACCATGGACATTCCTTGCAACTAAGAAATGGTTGAGGAGGCCCTGGAACTAACAAATATATCCACAGTTTCTTGTAATAGATGACTTTCGGGATAAGAACCAAGTAACAGAGCCCAGCATGCCTAGTCTAGTTGTGAAGTACATGAACCTGAACGATTCCATGATAAGCAAATACATACAATGACAATTGACACTTTTCTGTGTACTTGAGGATTTGAAGAACCTATTTCTCTTGGTGTACTGCTGTAAAAACATCCATAGATCCACTGGTATCAGCAGTTCTGAAGATCCTTATTCCTTCAGATTAGTTTGGAGATGGGCCTGAGTGCCAGTTACATTAAGGTTCAGTCTCTCTAGAATGCCATCATGAAGCTTCCAGGCTTCTAAAAGCTGTAGACAAGCTCCAGCTCCATGGTCTGACCCTTGGAGTTTATGATTTATGGTCACATAAATCTCTGAGTTTAGGGAGGAGCAGTCTGAGTAGACCAGCAGCAGGGGTGCTGTGCCTGGGTGGGGCCCTGGCTTCCCTGTGTAAAACTAGCCAGTAAGTGGCACTGTTGTATAGCTCTTAAAATTAGTAATAAGAGCCTGAAGCAGCCACTTCAAGCACTCTGATCCAACACCTTTGGTGAACATGCAGTTCTGCAGAGGATCTTTGTGAGCCCCATGAACCATCATCTTTGCAGTTGCTTATGCAGCTTATTCAGCCTGAGGCTGAAATTAACAATGAATATGGGTAAGTGGATCAGGTTTTCTTTTGAGAAGGAACGACTCAATTTCTCTTACTTTGTGTGCAGCCATTGTAAAGCCACACCCACACCCATTTGAAGGCTTAGGTGATTGTATTTTAGGTAAGAGAAAATGAGGCAGTTGTGGTTGCAGAGCTTTATACAGCCTTGCACTGAAGGTTTGGATCCACTTTTTGTTACTTGGAGGCCACCTGAATACCAACTGCGTTCTGGACGGCCGTGGAACTTTCAGCTCAGAGTTGTCCATCTCTTAAGAGTGTGGATCTGCAGAGGCAATATACTCCGTAAACCTTCCATTTATATAGGGACTCTTTAAACTTTCACTGTTACAATTTTTCATGTAAGGGACGTCTGTTTTCAGTTATTTTGGAACATTTACAATGTATTGCAATTCAGTGAAACGGAAATATTTAAATGAATCTTGAAAACTACCGCAAAACTGCTTTGTATCTGTCAATTCATAGTACAGAACAGATGCTAACCTGTATTTTGACATTTAAAATGTTAGGGGAAAAGTTGCTGATCATAAATAGTGCCAGTCTTAAAATACATTGTTAAAAGGATTGGACTAATTACTTCATAAAAATTTTGTACATTTTTAGAATTTTAGAAGTGCAAAGGTGTGGGTAACGGGCTTTTTTTTTTTTTTAAAAAAAAGTGAGCCATGTAACAAATACCAAAGCTATAGTGCAGGGGTGGCCAACCTGAGCCTGAGAAGGAGCCAGAATTTACCAATGTACGTTGCCGAAGAGCCACAGTAATATGTCAGCAGCCCGCCGGCAGCCCCACTGATCAGCGTCTCCCTCTCCCTCCCCATGCCTCCCACCTGCTACAGTCAGCTGTTTCACAGCATGCAGGAGGCTCTGGGGGGAAGGGGGAGGAGCGAGGGCACGGCAGGCTCTGGGGAAGGGGGAAGGGGACAGGAGCCTTGGGGAAGGGGTGGAGTGGGGTCAGGACCTGGGGCAGAGCCAGGGGATGAGCAGTGAGCACCATTGGCACATTGGAAAGTTAGCGCCTGTAGCTCCAGCCCCAGAGTCGGCACCTATGCAAGGAGTCGCATATTAACTTCTGAAGAGCCGCATGCGGCTCCGGAGCCACAGGTTAGCCACCGCTGCTATAGTGGATTTTCTTTAAAAATATATATATAATTTTTTTAAGTTTAAAACCTTTTTAAATACCAAGTGGGCAACCTTTTATAGTAAAATTGAATCCCCAGATAAAGTTCTTATAATGGAAAATCTGATGGACTTATTAATTAGTAGATGCCATTATGATTGTTCTTTGTGCTTCATTCCAGTTTAGTATTGGAATTGTTTCAGAGTATTGAAAATCTATTACACTACTTTAGGGGAAACAAACCTGTGTACTGTAAATTACTTTTTAAAATTAAAGAATTGTGATTGCAATGATTGTACGTTTCAAAGAGTAGGTCTGACAGAAAAAATAGTCTTGTTGCTGTTGGTTTTTAATTAAGTTTGGATTGTTGTAATTTCCTGTTCCTTTCTAAACTTCCTGATTCAGGCAGGTGCTGGGAGAGGGCACTGTTGTGACCTGAAAGTAGAAGTTCAGAGCACAGCCCTCTGAGCAGACATGGATTCCCAGCTACCAAGACCCTTCCTTTTAAAGGGATGCTCTGGCCCCATCTCTGAGGCTAGGTCTACACTTCATAGTAAACCTGGTCTGTGGGACCCATACCTGCAGACCCAGAGTTTCCAAGCCCACACTTGAGCATCCACACTGCTTTGTAAACACAGGCCTCACAATTATGCTGATGTATCCCAGGGTTCCTAGCATCCTCGTCTGCTGTAGCTGCCTTAGGGCTTGGTTCATAGTGGATTGTGGGAGAACTTGTCTGTTCATCCCATGAAACTTGACCAGAAGTGGTTTGACTGGTTTGAGCCCTCCAACACACGCAGCCAAGCCTTGTCGGACACATGTATTGCCAGCAGATGGAGTCATCAGCATCAATCCTGACTCGGTGGAAAAACTTCTCCAGCTCACTCTCACTCCTATATCAGGAATCGGGCATACCATCTGTGAGATGCTGGTGGACAATTCAGCAGCTGTATTTGACCTACTGAATGCACCTCTTGGAGGCTGGGATGCTGACATGCCAGCCATGACCCAGCTGACACAGCTCATGCCTGTTGCCATAGACACACTTTCCCCAAATGTAGAACAGCAGTTCTGGAGCAGAGTCATGATCACAGACTGGTGGGATCACGTTGTCATGTGGACCTGGGATCTACAGTGGCTCCAGAACTTTAGCATGAATCATAGGACTAGAAGGGACCTCAAGAGGTCACTTAGTCCAGTCCCCTGCACTCATGTCAGGACTAGCTATTATCTAGACTATTCCTGACAAGTGTTTGTCTAACCTGCTCTTAAAAATCTCCAGTGATGGAGATTCCACAACCTCCCTAGGCAATGTATTCCAGTGCTTAACCACCCTGACAGTTAGGAAGTTTTTCCTAATGTCCAACCTATAACTTCCTTGCTGCAATTTAAGCCCATTGCTTCTTGTCCTACCCTCAGGGGTTAAGAAGAACAATTTTTCTCCCTCCTCCTTGTACTTGAAAACTTATTATGTTTCCTCTATCTTCTCTCTTCCGGACTAAACATCCAATAATTTCAATCTTCCCTCATAGGTCATGTTTTCTAGACTGTTAATCATTTTTGTTGCTCTTCTCTGGACTTTCTCCAGTTTGTCCTCATCTTTCCTGAAATGTGGTGCCCAGAACTGGACACAATACTCCAGTTGAGGCGTAATGAGGGCGGAGTAGAATGTAAGAACCGCTTCTAGTGTCCGTCTTACGACACGCCTGCTAATACATACCAGAATGATCTTTTTTTTTTTCCCCCCAACAGTGTTGTAGTGTTGACTCATATTTAGCTTATGGTCCACTATGACCCCCAGATCTCCTTCCGCAGTAGGCCTTCCTAGGCAGTCATTTCCCATTTTGTATGTGTGCAACTGATTTTTCCTTCATAAATGGAGTACTTTGCATTTGTCCTTACTGAATTTCATCCTGTTTACTTCAGACCATTTATCCAGTTTGTCCAGATCATTTTTGAATTTTAATCCTATCCTTCAAAGCACTTGCAACCCCTCCCAGCTTGGTATGGTCTGCAAACTTTATAAGTGTATTCTCTGTACCATTATCTAAATCATTGATGTAGATATTGGACAGAACTGGACCCAGAACTGATCCTTCCGGGACCCCTCTTCCAGCTTGACTGTGAACCACTGATTACTACTCTCTGGGTATAGTTTTCCAACCACCTTATAGTAGCTCCATCTAGGTTGCGTTTCCCTAGTTTATGAGAAGGTCATGTGAGACAGTACCAAAAGCTTAACTAAAGTCAAGATATACCACGTCTACAACTTGCCCCCTATCCACAAGGCTTGTTACCATGTCAAAGAAAGCTATCAGGTTGGTTTGGCACAATTTGTTCCTGACAAATCCAAGCTGACTGTTACTTATCACCTTATCTTCTAGATGTTTGCAAATTGATTGCTTAATTATTTGCTCCAGTATCTTACCGGGTACAGAAGTTAAGCTGACTGGTCTGTAATTCCCCGGGTTGTCCTTATTTCCCTTTTTATAGGCTGGCACTATATTTGCCCTTCCCAGTTTTCTGGAATCTCTCCTGTCTTCCATGGCTTTTCAAAGATAATTGCTAATGGCCCAAACATCTCCTCAGCTCCTTGAGTATTCTAGGCAATTCAGGGCAATTGCCTCGGACCCCACAACACAGGGGGCCCTGTGAAGCTAAGTTGCTCAGACTTTGGCTTCAGCCCTGGGTGGTGGGGCTTGGAACCCCAGGCTTCAGCCCCATGTGGTGGGACTTCGTCTTCCTGCCCTGGGCCACAGGAAGTCTAATGCCGACCCTGCTTGGTGGACTCCTTGAAACCTGCTTGGGGAGGCGCCCCACAGTGGGCCCCGGAATCCTGGTTGAGAACTACTGTTCTAGGATGCATTTCATCAGGTCCTGGTGACCTGAAGACCTAACTTGTCTACGTAATTTTTAACTTGTTGTTTTCCTATTTTAGCCTCTGATCCTACATCATTTTCACTGACATTCACTGTGTTAGACGTCCAGTCAGCACCAACCTCCTTGGTGAAAACTGAAACAAAGAAGTCATTAAGCACCTCTGCCATTTCCACATTGTCTGTTGTTGTTGTTGTTCCCCCCCATCATTAAGTAATGGGCCTTACCCTGTCCTTGGTCTTCCTCTTGCTTCTAATGTATTTGTAGAAAGTTTTCTTGTTAGCCTTTATCTCTTTAGCTAGTTTGATCTTGTTTTGTGCCTTGGCCTTTCTAATTTTGTCCCTACATACTTGTGTTATTTCTTTATATTCATCTTTTGTAATTTGACCTAGTTTCTACTTTTTTGTAGAACTTTTTTTTAATTTTTGGATCATTGGAGATCTCCTGGTTAAGCCAGGGTGGTATCTTGCCACACTTCCTATCTTTCCTTCGCAGTGGGATAATTTGCTCTTGTGCCCTTATAATGTCTCTGAAAAACTGCCAACTGTCTTCAATTATTTTTCCCCTTAGACTTGCTTCCCATAGAATCTTACTTACCAACTCTGAGTTTGCTGAAGTCTGCCTTCTTAAAATCCATTCTTTATTTTTCTGTTCTCCCTCCTACCATTCCTTAGAATCATGAACTCTATCATTTCATGATCACTTTCACCCAAGCTGCCTTCCACTTTCATATTTGCACCCAGTTCTTCCCTATTTGTCAAAATCAAGTCTAGAACAGCCTCTAGTAGCTTTCTCCACCTTCTGAAATAAAAAAATTGTTTCCAATACATTCCAGGAACTTGTTGGATAATCTGTGCCTTGCTGTGTTGTTTTCCCAAAGGATGTCTGAGTAGTTGAAGTCCCCCATCACCACCAAGTCCTGTGCTTTGGATGATTTTGTTGGCTTTTTTTTTTTTTTAAAAAGCCTTATCCACCTCTTCTTCCTGATTAGGTAATCTGTAGTCAACCCCTACCATGACATCAGCCTTTTTTTTTAACCCCTTTTATCCTTACCCAAAGACTTTCAACAAGTCTGTCTCCTATTTCCATCTCAACCTCAGTCCAAGTGTATACATTTTTAATATGTAAGGCCACACCTCCTTTTTTCCATGCCTGTCCTTCCTGAGCAAGCTGTACCCTTTTATACCAGTATTCCATTCATGCGTATTATCCCACCAAGTCAATCTATGATGCCAGCTATGTCATAGTTGTTTATTTACTAGCATTTTGAGTTCTTCCTGCTTATTCCCTGTACTTCTCGCATGAGTATACAGACATCTAAGATACTGATTTGAGTCCTTCCCCCTTCCCCCACCCCCCAGTTCTGTCTTGTCTCTCCTTTATCCCTGCTATAACAGCCCATGCTTCCCCCAAATTCCGATTCTTCTCCCAGGTCTCCATGTTTTTGATTTACCTGTGGGTTTTGGTCACCTGCTTTCTTTGAACCTAGTTTAAAGCCCTCCTAACTAGGTTAGCCAGTCTGTAACCAAATATGCTTTTCCCATTCAGATGTTCTTGGAGGTTTGTGATCAGCTTGCCCTGACCCTCCAATGCCAGGAGAGCTGCATAAGGGAGGTCATGCCAGTCTGGAAGCAAAACTGTTATAATAGTCTGGAAGCTGGCTACTCCATGCTGATACAGGCCTGTTGCTAGCCAGTTTGGAGTTGGCAAGTCAATTGTGGTGGAGGTTTGTGGAGCGATCAAGACTGATTTACCCAAAGGTGAGCGGTATTAAAAATGTTCCTGAAATAGTTGCTGGCTTTGAGAGAATGAAATTTCCAAACTGGGCCAGGGTTATTGATATGGCACTCATACCCATAGTTTGCCCTCTGCAAGGAGCATGTGAGTACATAAACTGTAACAGGTGCTACATTGTTATGCAGGCCCTGGTTGACTACGGAAACAGATTCATGGACACTAATGTGGGATGCACTGGTGCATGATGTAAGGCTATCCTAGAGGTGGGGATTTTACCTTCATGGATAAGCTAGGACATTATTTGCACCAAATGCCATTGTTATAAATGGAGTCGCTGTTCCTACTATTTGAGGGGACCCTGCTTAGCCCCTTTACCCATGGCTTATGAAACTGTACCATGATTTCAGAGGACCTGGCAAAGGAAGGTTCAACTACACACTCAGTAGCTGTAGGCTAGTGGTGGCATGTGCATTTGGCAGATTGAAATTCTGTTAGTGCTTGTCATGAGGTGCAATCCTTCATTGCCATACTGGCACCTCCTCCTGGTCATGCTGGGGATTAGCTTGAGGCTGATGTCCGCGGTCTGCACACCAGCACTCTCTCTGCTGCTGCCAACGGCTCCTCTCTCAGCTCCCAGAAACGCAGTGTTCTCTTTGTGACTCGGCCCTGTCACCATCCGAGTTTCCCCCTTCCGAGAGTGGGGGGGGCGGGGGGAAGAGACAGAAGGGGGAGGGAAGGTATCTCTGTCCAACCACTTCCCCAGTGGTAAGTGGGAGGACCCAGGCCCACCCACTACTCCAGGTCCTGACTCAGGGACCCTGTGAACTGCATTCACCTATTGTATTCCTTTGCCTTGACTACCGCTGCATTTCCCTGGGCTGCATCCCTGTGGCTACAGCACCCTACTCAGTCTCAGCAGCCTGTTTGGAGCTCCTTCTGTACTCCCCAGGTCCCTGCCTGCACTGCTCTGTCCAAGGTGCTGCCGGGTTGCAGCCTATTAGGGACACAGTCCTCTCCTCAAGCTCCCAGCAGCCCCCAACTACCTCTGGACCTCAGCCCTTTTTAAGTGAGTCTGCTAGGCTTTGATTGGCTATTCTTCGCAGCCTCTCTCCTATTGGCTGCTTCCTGCGCAGCTTCCTTAGGCCTCTTTTAATCCCTTACATGCCAGTGTGGGGTGGATGCCCTATCAGTGCTGCATTCAGAACCGTGTGGATACTAGTGTCATCATTGCTGTCCATATTATTGTGGCTAGCAGTGTTCTGCCTGATGTCTGGGAGGACAGAGGAGAACCTTTTTGCCAGGAGTGGACTCTAGACATTGCCGAATTGCTGAACTGGTATCCACAGCCCTTTATATACAAAAAAAAATCCTCCATATTACAATCAGTGGTTGAAGGGAAGGGGCTAGGAGAAGAAGAGCGATGGTATTCTAAAACAAGCATTACTTGGCTAAACTCTTGTCACCTATATCCAATGTGTTATTTTTATTATGGCTGAGTCTGGTAGCACTGCATATGATAAAGTTGCCTCATATTTCCCATTTTAATGCCCTGTTTTCAGTTGCTTATAACTTTGCTAAACAGTAACCATTTGGGCTGAAATTTTGCAGGCTGATAAGAGCAGAAGGTCGCTGTCCCATAGGAATTCTGCAAACAGTATGGCGAGGGACCAGTACACATTGAAGGTCTCAAGCAGATGTACTTGTGCGCATTGAAACACCCATTGGGGGTACTCTGGAACTTCCCCCCAACTACTGTGAATACACTGACGTTTTTGAGAAGAAGAATGTGGAAACCCTTCCCCCACATTGGGACTAAACTGTCCATAGAACTTCAGTCAAGAGTGAAGATGCTATTTGGACAGATGCATACAATGTCAGAGCCTGAACTAGCAACATTGCAAGAATATCTCCGAGAACCTGGCATAGGGGTTCATCTGCAAGTTGACTTCACTGGCTGGCACCTCAGTCCTTTTCATAAAAAGATGGCTGCCTCTGCTTCAATACTGTGCACTCCGTCAGATAATCTGGAACTGTTACCTGGTGCCCCGTTTCCTGATTGCTGGATCACAGGGGTGCTCCTTGTGTGTTCACTAAACTGGATCTCTGGGGAGCTTATTTTAGAGAGGGGATGAATGGAAGACTGCCATTTGAACCTGCTATGGCCACTTTCAGACTGACTTAATGCCCCAGGGATGTTCTAGGCCTTCATTAACAATGTGCTACGAGACCTCCTCAACCAGTTTTGTGGGGGTGTGCTTAGATGACATATTGATCTTGTCGACAGTTTGGACTAACACACCACTTACATCCACACAGTCCTGTAGAGACTATGGCAACATCATCTCTATGCTAAACTTAAGTGCGCATTTGATCAGACCTTCACAGAGTTCCTGGAGTTCATCATGGGCCCGGAAGGAATCAAGATGGATCCGTGCAAGGTCTATGCCATTCGCAACTGGGGAGTTCTGTGCAATGTGGCTTCATGAATTTCTGCTGGGGGTTCATTTCCAACCCTTCAAAACCCAAGCTGAGTCCCTCACTGCCCTATTCTGGGTAAAACGCGCAGTTCCATTGGTTGCCTGAGGCTGAGTGCACATTCAAGCAGTTGAAGCTTGTCTTCACTATTGCTCCAGTATTCTTCCACCCAGACATGATGCAAGCTTTCGTTGTGGAAGCCAAAGCCTCTAGTATAGTGTTTGTGGCAGTCCTCTCCCAGATGCATGAACCCAGGCAAATACTATCGCCTATCACCTACTACTCAAGGAAGCTCATCCCTGCTGAGCAAAACTTCAAGATCTTGGACAAGGAACACTTCGCAATTAAGACCACCTCTGGAGAGTGGAGATACCATTTGAAAGGGACCTGTCATCTGGTCCAAATGCTTATCAACCATAAGAACCAGGAGTACCTGTGTAGGGCCAAAGCCCTACACCAACAACTGCTGCAGTGGGCCCTATTCTTCTCTCGGTTCAACTTTTACCTTTTACTACAGCCTTGGAGCCAGGAATAGTAATGCCAATGGCTGTCCTGAAGATACGCCTCTGATCCATGAGACCCTGGTCCAGAACCAACTCACGTTTTCAAGTCCCATAATTTCCTTAATGCAACTGGCTGCCAGGACCTGTCTATGCTCATCCCCTCTGCCTCTGAGTCTGGAATTGTTCCCAATGAGTTGGTTATTATCAAGAAAGAAATGCAAAACACCCACGAGGGGATCACATGCCTCTGTGTTCCCTCCGGACCTGTGAGTAGCAGTTCTTCAACTGTGCCATGATGCTACTTTGACAGGATGTTTAGGGTGATACAAAATCCAGCAATTAATGTCCCATTTCTTCTGCTGGCCCTGAATGTGCCCCATGAGAGAAACCTTTGTAGCTTCCTGCAAGGTGTGTGCCTTCACCAATATCCCATGTCAGAAACCCTGCAGCCTCCTCCAATCTCTAGACACCCCATCTTGGTTCTCCGAGGCCATTTCCGTGGACTTTGTGGTGGAACTACCAGAGTCCAGTGGTTTTATGATTGCAGTTGGTTGATTTGCTTTGCTAAGATGGCTCAGTTAATTCCCTGCATAGGTTTACCCTCCACTGGGAAAACAATCCAGCTCTGGATAAACAACGTAGTCCATCTTCATGGCCTCCCAAGTCACAGCATCTCCAACCGGGGTCACAGTTTATTGCCCACTTCAGGCATGAGGCCCTATGTTTTTATTAGGAGGACACACACACCTGTCCTTTGCCTACCTTCCTCAGTCAAATGACTAAACAGAATTGGCCAACAGTTTTCCAACAACACTTACAATGCTACATCAACCACTGCCAACATAACTGGTCTTCACTCTTTCCCTGTGCAGAATTCTTGTACAATAATGCAGACCATGCCTCCACAAGCCACAGCTCCTTCTTTATCAACTATGAGTACTACCCCTAATTTCACCCACGACTACAAACAACCTTGACCAATCCATCTGCCTCAGACCTCGTACAATACATCCATCACATCCAAGAGGAGGGGAAGGGACATCTTGATAAGGTGAAGGAGGACTACAAAAGTCATGTGGACAAACATAAACAGGGCCCTGCCATCCCTATAGGACAAAAGGTATAGATTTCAACAGAACACATCCTCACGGACAGTCCTGGATTCAGCAACAAATCAACCCAGTAACCTTCAAGCTCCGGCTCCCTTGATCTCTTAGAATCCACCCTGTAGTCCATGTCTAACTTCTAAAACCATACACCGAGAACATTTCCCCATAGAGACCAGCTGCTGCCCTCATTGGCACAAGTACAAGGTCAGGAGGAATACATTGTACATGAAATCCTTGACTAAGATCAAATAGGGCAAATTTATGGTACCTGTTTGTTGGGAAGGTTATGGCATGGAGAAATGCACTTGGGAGCCAGCTGAAAATATTCACACTCACTCTGGTTCAGGCCTTCCACAGGAACCACCCTAAGAAACCGGGATCCCTGTATCCTGGAGGGAGCCCCTAAAGAAGAGGGTGATGTCATGATCCAGGGGTCTCAAATCTGGGATCAGCCACATTCTAACTCTGTACCTGGCTGCCTGCTAGTAATAGCTTACCTGAGACCCATGAAGCTCAGCCTCAGTGTGAGGCTCCTCCCTTGAGATCTGATTGACAGACTCCAAGAGTGAGTGATTTGACAGCTTCCAGTTCCTGCTGCTGTGTTAAAGTACAGCCAGCAGGTCAGACAACTGAGCTCCATCCTGCCCCAGACTGTGTGCCTTGTGGTTCCTGCTCCTGCTACCTTCTCCTGCTACCCCAGCTTGATCTCCTGGCATTCTGAGTTGGCTTGACTCCTGACATCTGCCTTGTGGTTCCTCACCTCCAGTTTGTCTCCTGCTTCTCACCTCCTGGAATCCCAACCCAGCTGACTCTTGACTCCTGTCTCATGACTACAGACTTTGACTTTGCCTACTAGATCTGGCTGCCCATGACCTGGCCTGGGAAACCCCCTTGCTGTGTCTTCCCCATTTGTGTCCCACCTCTTTCTGACTGTTTCTTTTTACATCTCCAGTTTCCTTGTCCCTTCCTTGTTTTCCCCCTCCTTCTGTCTCTCTTTTTCTTTTTGTTTTCACTGAACCATGGGGAAAAGTGTGCCTGTCAGCGGCAGGGTTTTCTTGGAGGTGTGAGGAGAAAGCAGTGAGTGGGCAGAGCAGGTATAAGGCCCAGGTCTGATTGCTCCCTGAACTGTCTAAGATGCTCTCTTCTGTCTTCTGAGCATGGTATAGCAGAGACTGGAGTGAGTGGTGGGTTTGGGAACCAGCAACATGCCTTCCAAGTGGTCTGCACACTCTCTTCTAGTGGTACAGAGTGAAGTTGTCTTTGGTCAGTGAGCTTCCCAAGATTTTAGGACTATATTCACCTAGGACTGTTTAAAATCTCAGGGCAATCTTGGGAAAACAGGACAACTTGTATTGTATTAAGTATAGTTTGTTTTTTCCTCTGCACTTTTTAACCATTCCATATTCTCCATTCCAGCTTTGTCAATGTACGTCCTCCCTTACCCCAAACGCAGACTATCCTTCTCCCCCAATACTGACTCTCAACACTTGAGCTCCAGCAAGCTCCAATTTCAAAGCAACATGTGACTAGATCCCTTAACTCAGCTCTTTTACATAAGTTTTTTTTTTTCTTCCCCATCTTGCCTCAAGCGTACCTCTAGACTAGGGAAAATCTTTACCCTACAAGTTTGCATCTCAAGGGAAGTTCTGGGTTCCTTTTCGTTTTACTTCCCATACTACTAACTGAAGCTAGTAATTGTCTTTGATGGATCAGTTAGAGGACCTCCTCTCCCTCCACTGAAGCAGAAGAGAAGGGGCTGCTGTAAAGGGGTCTCTGGCTGTTAGCATGAATTTGTCCGTATTTATATATGAATGCATGCATTCACTATTCAGTGACTCAAGCAGCAGTTACAGTAGCCTTAGTTAAATTTACATTCTTTTCTAAAATATATTAGTCATCCAATTTGATTGTAGCCCTTTAACAGATACTATGAGGTAATATTCCAGATCCATTTTCAGTATGAAAAATAACTTGTGCAGTTTTGTTAAACTAGTTTTCCTTAACCCAGACCTTGTCATATTTGATGGGGTGTATTGTCATTTTGGGCAAAAGCTGCTATTCCCTTAACCATGCTTCCCACTGTAACTTATTCATCAACCACCTCCATCTATATATGGTGTGACAAAGCTCTGTGCTTGTCTCCGTGGGTCCCGTGTTTCCTGGCAGATTTCGCTAGCCTCAGAGGCTCACTGTGACCCTCCACGTAACCCTTCTTTCTCTAGAGACAAGGGTCACAGTCTACTGAGCCATTTTCATCATAAGCCAGCAAGGGAGGTGAGGAGAAGTTATCCTTCCTTGCACTGTCTCTGTCTCCCAGTCTCAGTGATTAATCAGGGGGCAAAGGTGAGGGGAAGCCCGGGCCCACCCTCTACTCAGGCTCCAGCCCAGAGACCCTAATAGCATCAGCTATGGTAGCTGACCAATTCCCTGGGCTACTTCCCCCACAGCAGCCCTCAATTCCTCAAGCTCCACTTCACCCTTACCTCAGGGCCTCCTTCCTTGTGCCTGATATGGTGTCTACTACTCAGCCTCTCCAACAGCACAACTTTCTCTCACAGCTCCTGACATGCACACCCACCTGACTGGCTGGGAGGCTTTTATCTAGTTTCAGCCAGCCCCTGATTGGCTTCAGGTGTCCCAATCAACCTAGCATTCTCCCTGCCTTCTGGTAAGTTCTTAATTGGCCCCAGGTGTCTTAATTGGCCTGGAGCAGTTTCCATTTCACTTAACCTGGTACCAGGGATTTGTTTAGCCTGGAGCTAATATATCTATCTTCCACTACTTTTCTATAGCCATCTGGCCTTGCCACGTCACAATGGGTAAACATTATAGTTAAAATAATACCTTTCCCACCGTGGACTGTGTAGAGGGCATATTCTTGAACGTCAATAGTTTTGGTAGTTCGACTCTTCTGTAATAAATTTTAAATCATTCATGAAATATAACTATTGAGGTAAATTCAACCTTTGGGCAATGTATTCCAGCCTTGAATAAAACCAAATCTCACAACGTAGAGTATTCTATTATAGTGTACTCTGGTTCAAAATGAAATAAGCTATGGCACAATGTCTTAATATAATCCACACACACATTAGATCAGCACTTTATGCCTTGGCCTGTTTTTATAATTCTAGTTGAAGAATGAATAAACTTTTCCTTTCATTGCTCCAGCTAGAATTTGTATATCTGATGGGGAACTGGAACTCTTTTCCTGGAAAAGAGGGAGGAATACAGGCAGAAAGAGAGATTAAATGAACTTTACTTCAAGTAGCAAATATCCTCAATTGGCATTAGGTAGAGACTAAAATAAAAAAAAAATACTGAATGTGATTTTACTGCCTTTTTTTAATTTTATTCCCTTGAATAAAAACTGTGGAGTAATCAAGGATCACATAAAGTAGGTAAACATTTGTGGGGAACTAAAATATCAATAAACCTGTGATAAAGGTATACACATGCATTCGATGAAGTGAGCTGTAGCTCACGAAAGCTTATGCTCAAATAAATTTGTTAGTACTCCTTTTCTTTTTACATAAATATTGGAATTCTGTTCATTTGAATTAGCCAAATTCTTCATTTAAATACTTGAGAAATATGTAACTTTTTTTACATAAATTCAGGATTTCTGCAGTTAAAGGACTCAATCTAGCTAATAAAGACTGCTAACTTTAGGTGGTTCCTTCATCTGTTTGTCTACCTTACGTACTTCAGGTTGGTTACAGTATTTATGGAATAGGCCTTACTACGGTTATCATAGTACATTTCTCATTGACGGTAAGCATTGCTTCTAGAGATGCCAGTTAAACACTGCAAGGTATAAGCAGTTTGGTGTGAAATTTCAAGAGAGTTGGCTAGCACTCCTAGTATGTATATCCTTCAAAGACAGAATTTTCTTCAGCAATGCTCTGCTCTTATCTCTTAACAGCTGCATTGGATGACTTTTTCCTTTAGAATTTTCCATTTCTTGTGCTTAAAGCAAAGGTTCACTGCCTTCCTCTGCAGTGTGGGGCACGGGTCACTTGCTGGAGGATTCTCTGCACAATATGAGGACTTCAGTAGCTCAGACATAAGTTAGGGGTTTGTTACAGGAGTTAGTGGGTGAGATTCCTTGTGCAGGAGGTCAGACTAGACGATCATAATGGTCCCTTCTGACCTTAAAGTCTATGAGTCTATGCTTTTTTTAATATACTCTCCTGACTAAAATCAGATAGCTCTTGATTTGTGGGTAGACTGACTCCACATGGGTGTTTCCCTTTGGCTACATACAAGCATTATACTTAAACTTCTTGTAGTGCGTTAGCGGTTGTCCCTCCTCCTCTGGCTCAGTGGGAGAGCACTTCACCTCACTGCATCACTGGGATGTCGCCCACTAACGGGGAATTACAAATTGAACACAAGGGGCCCTGGCCGGTGGCATAGGTAGGGCCAAGCAATATCTTGGTCTAAGCCTCTTAGGCCAGGCGGAGCAAACAGTCTTAAGGGCTCAGGCCCTGAGGCAGTGCAGAGCAAACCAACAGTTTTAGGGAGCTCATGCCCTCAGGCAGGGGAAAGCTGTAAGCAGTCTAGAGGCCCAGGCCTTCAGGCAGGGTAGAACAAACAAACAGTCTATCACCTGATGTCCTGGCTCAGGCAGATGGCAGACAATCGCAGGCTTCTTGGCCTCAGGTGGGGAGGCTGCCACCCCAGGGGTGGAGTTTGCAGCAGGAGGTAAGAGGACCCAGGCCCACCCTATTCCACCAGGTCCCAGCCCAGGGCCCTAACAGTGGTGAAGGGTTCTGCCACTGGGTCAGTGGGGATTCTACCACAATACGCTGACTCGGGTTCTAACAGTGAAACTTGACTAACATCTGGTTTCCCTGGGTACTTCCTACCATAGTCTGGGCGAGGGGTTCCATAGTCCAGGAGTCCTCCATCTCCTTGGGGTATATGGCGAGCGGCAGTCCCGGTAGCTCTTCTCCTGGGTCAGTCTTGTGCAGCGCAGGTTCATCTTTGAGGTTTTGCAGGGGGCTGGAGACCCATTTTTTCCTGGTTCAGACTCAACAGGGCTAACGGCTTCGCCTTTTATATTTAGCTTATGTCGAGGGGTGGGCCCGGCCTGGCTCCGCTCACTAGGGAATCAGAGTGGCTCCTTCCCCTTTGGCTCAGTGGGAGACTACTCCGCCTCACTACACTTCCACAAAGCATTTTATTCATTTTGATTTAAAGCTTGCAATTTAATGTAAAGTATAATCCAGTTTTGACTACCATAAAATGAATAAGACTACAAAAATTGAGACTAAGGATTGTGTGGCAAAGTAGGGCCTGAGTGGCAGGACAGAAGCAATAGGAGACTCAGGTTAACTTCTTTAGGGTTTGTAATTTTATTTACAGGACTCTTGATCAGTCAGATTAATTCAAAACAGCAAAGTCCCTGGGCATATTCCTTCAAGCAGTATAAAGAAATCACCTCTTATATATTCAGTCCAGTCCTCTCTTTTCTGCCCTTCACCTCCCCTCACCCTCAGCCTCTTTAGCTTTTTTTATTGTTTAGGGTGTGGACCTGACTAGGCTAAATTGCATTTGATGGAGGCACTTCCAGGGAATTTGTAAACTCCTGTTGAAATTTAATGCACAAAAGAAATGTTACTCCTCGTGGGAACACTGTGTAGACAATGTGTGTCAGGGCTCGGAGACCCTTTTTGGAGGGTGTTGTCAATTTGCACACTTTCTGGGACTTCAGGAGTCTATAGCCCTGAATCCCTGACAGGTTTTCTGTAAAATCATTTTTCCCAGTGTTTCAGAATTCTGAGTTCAATGTATCAGAAGCTTATTTTCATGTGAAACTTTCTTTAAAATGGGAGATGTAGTTAGCCCATCCTCTGATAAAAGTAATTTCTCATCAAAATGATGTAACGTGCTGACAAGTATGTTCAAAAATTTAGAAGTTGGGAGCAGACGAAAGGAGGAAGTTATGGACGCAAACAGAATAGTACTCTTAAACTGCATCAGACTGAAAAGGAAATTAATTTAGATTTAGGTCAGTCTCGGATTAAAGACAAGGTCAAAATAGAGAACTCTTTTACAGAGAAGCCGCCCATTAACTCTGCTGGAGTAGCATCCAAAGCAAGTCTGAGACCCACCCCTGAAGAAAGCTCCTTCAGAGTCTGATTAAGAAGGTGCCAACTGGAAGGTTCTGGAAGTTGAGGTATTGGTATTTATGTGCTAGTCACTACCACTGCATCAAAAGATCAAAAGCTTTGAGTTGTGAAGTTCTACCCTGTGTTGTCCTGAGATCATGAGACCCAGGAATGAGATTCTTATACAGATATTTTTAAACAATGGGTCCTGTCTGCTCCCTGTTGATAGGGAGTGGTCTTTAAACCAGGGTCCCCATACATCACTACCAGCTGGCAGCTCCATTTTGAGCCAATCAAAGATCTGAGGGTAAAAATAACCCTTTACTGGAAACAGTAAAGTTGAGGAAGGAAAGAATCAATTAAACAGGAGTATAAGCTGATTAAGGCTTGAAGGAAAAGATGAGTACCCAATACTAAAAAGGACTAGAAAACAAATATTCATATTAATGAATGCAGACGATTAAAATAATGACTAAAATTGCCACACTGCAGGATTCCTCTTTTAAAAATGGTCTCTGAAATAATGAATACTTAGTATAAATAGTTGATTTTTATAAAATGAGTAAAGGAATACTTGGGGAAAACTTTGAACATAATCAAATCAGTAGCCATGGAGGACATGCATCCTGAGCTGATAAGAGATTTGGAAACAAAATTACCAAACCACAAACATCTTTGAAAATTGATGGAGATGTGGGACGGTATCTGAGGACTGGAAAACTGATTCTTTGACATTATTTCCTTAAACCTGAGCACTGGTAATAATTGTAGCCTGCCTCATTTTGTTTGCTTTCTGTACATCTCTGCCACTCATTTTAAATTCTGTTTAAACCTTTATTGGTATTTAATAATTTGGTATTGTTGAGGGGCCCCAATCCATTGTGCTAGGTACTGTGCAAACTGATTAAGATACAATGCCTACTTCAAAGTTTCTCTAGCACAATCAGGAGTGCCTGCCATCCTTCATGAGTTTGAAACTTTCATTTGTGTAATTGGGAACATATATGCCTTCTTTTCTGGTCTTTCTATAAAAACTGCTGAACTTGAGCCCTGTTACATACTCTCATCTGTTATACTTTTGACATAACCGATACTATTGTATGGATAATTCATAGTCAAATTTGTGTTGCTGTATGTGCTCTCTGATCGTGGAGGAATCTTTCCTGCTCCGTTATGGAATAGGAAATTGTACACCTTTATAACGAATATCAGTGCTCGACTAGTCTTCTTGGCAATCTGATATTTTAGTTAAACTGAAAACATACTGGTTGTTGGAAAGGCTTATGTGAAACAGAAATATATTTGCAAATAAAGTAGTATGCCTTACTGTTTAGTGGTTCAGGTCTCCTAGAACTTTGTGACATGCTCATGATCTATGAGCAAAACAGAAAGATGTGGATTTGCAGAAGATACTTTTATCAGAACTTTCTTTCCAGCCAGGATAGTTCCTCTTTGTCTCGTAGATCCGCATACTGCCAAATGTTGAATTTGGTTACCTTTTTATTTTTCCTTTTGATTTTTCTAATCTTTAATATGTTAGTAAACTATTATGTCAAAGGATAGTATTTAATTGCACACTGCTGTTTTATTTAAAAGATCAAAGCTGTTCTCTGAACAGTTTTGATTGACTGTGAAGACTCTGTGTTCAGAACTAATAGGTATATTAAAGCATTGCCAAGATTAATGTGGGGATGACTCTGCCTATTTTCAGAATTGCAGGGGGGCGAATTCTATCAACAATCAAGATACACTTGATAAAAGGCCGAAACAGTGGGGATCCATTCTGTCGAGCAGCAGAGGAAGTTTTACGAGATTTGGATTTAAGGATTAAAAATATTATAAATTCTCAACATGAAGCTGTGACTGCTAGCACCACTGGAATCAGTCCAGCCCGGGTAATGGGCCTCCTTTTGTTCTCCTACTATACAGCTTTACAAGAAAGCCAATGTCTTTTTTTTTTTTTAAACTTGAAATATAGAATAATCTTTTCCCAATAATACAGAATAGTGTCATTTCATGTGTAGCGTAGTACACTTAAATTTGTTGAAAGACTCTAAGTCCTTTAGGATTATAGTGTGGTTTTCAAAAAGTCATTATACTTCAACTAAAAATTATTATGTTAATAGTTTTATAATTTTAATGTAACTTTTTTAAATGCAGTTTATTGTTCCCATTCATAAGAGTTTGTAAAATATTAAATATTTGTAAAATAACTAATCTGTTACTAATATTAATACAGTTAAATTTTTATTTAAATTCCCTGATAAAACTATGTTAAGATGCAGTTAAGGCTGAGAGTACATATAAGTAATTTAGGATAAAATACATTGATGACCTAGTTATCCCAAAATCAATCAATATAAATGCAGAACACTCTACGTTAAAAATTAAATCCAAACATGTTAAGATATAGTAATGCATATCCAAACAACCTTAATTCTGCTCTGTAGATACCATGCAATAATGATATGATTATGATTACTATTTATGGTCCCAGATTATATTAGTGATGTAAACTGACTTGTAAAGACTCATTAGATTTTTCTCTCTGTCTTGCCCTCCCCATTTCTCTCTTCCAAAAAAAAAGGGGGGGGGGTATTGCTACAGTGCAGAGTTCAGGTTACTTAGGTGGTGAAACTGTGTGATTTCCATAATTTAAAATGTTTGGATTTCTTTTAAATTTCATATTAATTCTGAATTTTCCTGGTTTATAATGCTTTGTTTTGGGATCTGTTAATATGCAGTGCAGTAATAGGTAGTTGTAGTCATGTCAGTCCCAGGATATTAGAAAGACAAAGTGAGTGAGGTAATATCTTTTATTGGTGAGATAGACAAGCTTTCAAGCCACACATGTCTCTTCTTCGTCACCCACCTTGTCTCTCTAACATCTCTGTAATGTATTTTACTGTAGATTACTGATAAGTACTCTCCTAGACAAAACTGAAGTGAAGATGAAGTTAAGGTTGAATTTTCTTTATTTGGTATTCATGTATAAAATTTTAATTAAAAAAGTCAGAATGCTACCATTTGGTATTCCTAATGATTTGAAGAGATGCCATAAATTATTTTCTATAGTTTTAACTTTTTATGTCCAGATTGACCAATATGGACTGGCTGCTTTATGCCACTTTGAAGAAGCACAAAGCAACTAGAGTTTATATTCCATTTGCCTCTCTTTTCCTGTCCCCCAGTTTCTACTTCTTGCCTCACTCTACGTTTCCCTGTGCAGTTTCCCCTTTACTCCTGTCCTACACATTCTCCATACATACACATCCTATTTCTTCCACCCACTAAGTCTCTGCATGTGGACATTTTCCTCCTCTATCCTACCTCCTCTATCCTACGAGTAGATCTGGTGCAACAGGTAGCTTTTGAAAATAAATATTTAGGATTAATAGTCACTCTTGGTTCTGTTTTTCATAACTGAAAGTTTTTCTGCCAGCAGAGGCTTCTGCATGAAATCTTATTCAGAAAAACTCTCAAAGTACTGTTATATCAAAATGGCTGCCATCTCTTGTTATTCTCAATGGAACACAGGTCATAGGTTGATGTCCCCTATAAACGTGGCCACCATTTCCCTTGTTCCCTGCAGGAGAGAAGCCAAAGATGGTGGCATCCTATATTGTGAGGAAGTGAAGAGGAATACCTGGGCCCGTTCAGAACAATGGGGAATAAAGGCCCTTCTCTAAATGGGCAACTGAAGGCAGCCTGTAATGTCAGTCCCTTTGAGAACAATGAGAGAGTCAGCAATTTTGAAAAAGTGCAGTTTTTGGTGAATCTCTCTGTAGAAGAATATTATTCTTTAGTGTTTGCTGAAAAAAAGTACAGTTATTAAGAATAATAGGGGCAAAATAGCCATTAATTCTTGAAAAAAATCAAATATAGCCTTTGTTTATGATTTCAATGAGGTTTTTTAACTATATGGGAGACATGAAGCATCTGTATTCTGTGAAGATCTTTTTGGACCTAAAAGGCCTGACACGGGGTGCTATATTTCTTATAGGAGTCACTAATAGATTCCATTATAAAGTCTCAGAAAAATAGGTTTTTTATTCACAGTAAGTGCTGTGATTTTTGGGGAGGGTATGCTGTATTTTTTATACTTAACAAAGGTTAATCCCTTCTTTAAGTGCAAAATTCAATTTCATTTTACCTATGGAGCCACAACTGGTGCTTTCACAATGTAGTATTGCTAGGAAGGCTGGCTGTCTAATTCACTTCTGAATAAAATGCACTTGAAAACAGTTGCCTTGCAGCAAACAGATACAAAACTTTTAACCAGGCAATATTTTTCTTTGCAATATCTCAATGTTGTGGGAATCCCTGAGCTTCAGCTAAATAATTATTCCACAGGGGAGAAAGCTTTGCTTTAATTTAATTATGTGAAGCCTGCATTAATGGTTAATGAGAATTTTCATCACTATCTGAGAAGTTTACTATTCTGACCAGAATTTGGCTGTTGTGACCTGGATTGACCAATATAGGACCTGGAGTAGCAGAAAGTCATTCATGAGAGACTAGTCAATTTATTTTGGAGGCAGGAAGAAATGGGCCATGGGCATAGCTTTAACAAGCATCAGAGAAATGATGCTTGCATGTGGCTGCTTTTTCCATTTAAGTTTGAATGCCTTAATTTGTAGTGGAGCTTTTTTTTTTTAGTCTGTGTGCATAGTTATAGTTGAGACTGCTCATTTTTTACAGTTTTCACAGTAAAACAGTTGTGCCATGACACAATATGATATTGCACAAAAGTCATTATGTGGTAATGTAATGGCTGCATTGGCTCAGAATAAAATTTTAGGGAAGTTAAATGGAACTGAAATAGACAATTCTGTTTTAATTTTAGGTGCCAACCATAGCTGTAGTTGCTATTTCTATTCACTAATTGTTAACTTATAGTAAATGTCTGACATATATATTGCGATAGTTCTTGAAAGGTAGATACACTAACTGGTGTAATCAGGTAGATAAAAGAATAGAATTTGATTTATTCAAGGAGATTGTTTAAGATTAGTTAACTGATTCTATAAACTCTGTTGCTACTTGTACTATCTTTTTAGAACAAATTTAAACTGCAGTGTGGTTTTTTTTAACATGTAAACAAGAAAACCTGTGGTTTTAAAAATACACTACTGTACATTTAAAAAACAAACCCTAAACTTCTGTACAGGATTGTTACTTTTTTTTTTACTTTCTATTTTTTTTATAGCAAACCTGCAATTCTTGCAGTACCACAGTGGTTATGAAGTTCTACGTCTCTGCTGCTGAGAGCAGCACTGAGCATTTCCATATTTAGATTTTCTTTGAGAACTTCTCCATTATTGTGGAAGATCCTGAGGGATCTATTTTATGCCAATCTGGAGGCTGTTGTACCTAACACACCTCTGGTCAGGTCTGTGAAAAGAGTTGGTTACTTGGTAAAAGCGATTGGTGTTAGACTGTCCCAGAATGTATCTGTGTGCCCCATAGCTCTCAAGAATACGTGATGGGGAACTGTTCATTTTCTTTCCACCTAACTTCTGTAGTGCAGTGTCATTGCTCAGACTCCGATATTTAGCTGTATATCTTATTAAGCTCATGCTTCCATCTAGCAATTAGCTAAATATCACTAATTGCGTGTGGGTTAGGAAGAAAATTCCCTTTTGGGTAGGTTATTCCATAATTGTCTGTGGGGGATTTCTTGCACCTTCTTCTGAAGCACCTGGCTGCTGTTGAAGATGGATTCCTTGTTGGTTGATTTGATGCATTGTAGCATTATTGTATGTTCCTATTAATATTTACTTAGATGGAATAATTTCTATTTACTTTCAGCCAAAATTACATGCCATAAACCATGGCACTGCCTACTGTGGCAGAGAAACTGTGAAGGCCTTATTAGCTCTTTTGGATGAAGAAGCTGCCAATCTTCCTACCAAAAACAAAGCAGAACTATTATATGGTGATGAAAATGTAACTCCATTTGGAATCACCTCTGTCTTAACACTCTTTAGGTGAGTACTAGTAAATCTATAAAATAAAACAAACCCCTGTAAAAAATGGTCTGCAGAACAACAATAACGTTCTTGCTTATACAAAGCAAATTACTTAGTAGCAAATTAAGAGATGAATTGTCAATTTGCTGTCAACTTTTTAGTTTCCAGTTTTTTTGTTTACTCAGTATATCTAATTTTCACTTCATTTGAGAATAGTGTGTTCATAGCTCAAAAAACATAATTATAACACTAGCAACTTATTCACAAAAGTGAATCTACCACTCTAAAATCTACCACTCTTTTCATAAACTTATGAAAAGTTTCTTACTTTTACTTAAAACTGAAGGATTCTTTTTGCTAAAATACAGGAAATCACTTTTATTTCCTTGTTTTCTTTCCTCCCTTCAGACTCTAAAATCTCTTAACAATTGCTACTTCTGTAGCACCTTTATTCTGAGGTTCTCAATTGCTTTACAAACAATAAAACTCTCAACATTGTGTGATAGGTAAGGGATCACTTCATCCTCCACCTAAGTACAGTAACGTCTGGGGTATAATACTGTTTGTAAGTTCTTATGTTTTAAAAATGTTTTTACCTACGCGGTGAAATGTAGCAGAATATGGTATTTTTGAGGAAAGGGATAATCTATATCTCTACCAGTAAATTTGTAATGCAGGTTGGTCACTGGTAGAAACATAGGAAATTGTCGGGCTCAACGGGTAGTGATCAATGGCTCCATGTCTAGTTGGCAGCCGGTGTCAAGTGGAGTGCCCCAGGGGTCGGTCCTGGGGCCGGTTTTGTTCAATATCTTCATAAATGATCTGGAGGATGGTGTGGATTGCACTCTCAGCAAATTTGCGGATGATACTAAACTGGGAGGAGTGGTAGATACGCTGGAGGGGAGGGATAGGATACAGAAGGACCTAGACAAATTGGAGGATTGGGCCAAAAGAAATCTGATGAGGTTCAATAAGGATAAGTGCAGGGTCCTGCACTTAGGATGGAAGAATCCAATGCACCGCTACAGACTAGGGACCGAATGGCTAGGCAGCAGTTCTGCGGAAAAGGACCTAGGGGTGACAGTGGACGAGAAGCTGGATATGAGTCAGCAGTGTGCCCTTGTTGCCAAGAAGGCCAATGGCATTTTGGGATGTATAAGTAGGGGCATAGTGAGCAGATCGAGGGACGTGATCGTTCCCCTCTATTCGACACTGGTGAGGCCTCATCTGGAGTACTGTGTCCAGTTTTGGGCCCCACACTACAAGAAGGATGTGGATAAATTGGAGAGAGTCCAGCGAAGGGCAACAAAAATGATTAGGGGTCTAGAGCACATGAGTTATGAGGAGAGGCTGAGGGAGCTGGGATTGTTTAGTCTGCAGAAGAGAAGAATGAGGGGGGATTTGATAGCTGCTTTCAACTACCTGAAAGGGGGTTCCAAAGAGGATGGCTCTAGACTGTTCTCAATGGTAGCAGATGACAGAACGAGGAGTAATGGTCTCAAGTTGCAATGGGGGAGGTTTAGATTGGATATTAGGAAAAACTTTTTCACTAAGAGGGTGGTGAAACACTGGAATGCGTTACCTAGGGAGGTGGTAGAATCTCCTTCCTTAGAGGTTTTTAAGGTCAGGCTTGACAAAGCCCTGGCTGGGATGATTTAACTGGGACTTGGTCCTGCTTTGAGCAGGGGGTTGGACTAGATGACCTTCTGGGGTCCCTTCCAACCCTGATATTCTAGGATTCTATGATTCTATGAAATATTAAACCTTACTATAGTTTGCCATAGAATCCTAGAATATCAGGGTTGGAAGGGACCTCAGGAGATCATCTAGTCCAACCCCCTGCTTAAAGCAGGACCAATCCCCAATTAAATCATCCAACAGATTTTTGCCTCATACCCCTAAATGCCCCCCTCAAGGATTGAACTCGCAACCCTGGGTTTAGCAGGCCAATACTTAAACCACTGAGCTACCCCTCCCCCCAATCTTATTTGTTAATTTAAAATTCTCAATTTTACTATCAGTTCTAAGTATTTTTTCTGAATTTTAACAAATGTATTTGTTGTGTCCAGAGATTTCATTATTTTTTTTATATTGAATGGTCCCAAAAATCTGTTTAAACTTTGTGGTCAGCTGTGCCAGGGATCTGACCACTTTCCAGAAAACTGTGTTTATTTTTAGGGCCAAGGTTGGAAGAGAAAACTGACATGTTTCATGTATGAAACTTTGAGAGATTCAGATAATTTCTCTTTGTCCCTCCCCTGTAGCTCTGTGTTGGCCTTGACAGAGCTTTCAGTTTAAATGGTTAGATTGGATGGTTCCAGAGCTTTCTTTTAATTCTAAAACTTGGCAAGAAGTTGAAAATGAAAAAAACCTTCCACAGAGCTACTGGTAAGAAGTGGTTACAGTCTCCTTTGTCTGATATTGATAGTGTTTTGTCACTGGCATCTCTATCTTTTGGCACTGAAAGTACCAACATTAACAACAAATCATCAAAAACATTTTAGAATTTTCCAGACAAAGTGAGATTTTTCTCACTGAATCAGTCTCTTCTATATATACTGCAACTCGGACAGAAGATGTTTCATCCTTCCCTTATTAGATGGATCCCTGCTGCTCTCCATTGGAGACTATATTGAAACAATTTCTTGTATGTATATATTCTTGGAGTGCAAATACTTAAGAAAAATAAGGGGTGGTTGTAATTATTGTGAAGCCTTATTGATGCAGAAAGGGGTTACGTGCTGTGTTTCCAATAGCATTTTCAGCTTTTCTTTTTTAGCCACCTGAGAAAATGCATTGAAGATAATATCAAAATAAAGAGACTGATCTAGTTAGAGCTACTATCTGTGATTTTTTGGGTAAATTTGGAATGAACTTAGGCTAAACATTTCCATAATTTATTAAGAAAATGCACACAATTTCTTCTCTGGCCTCCCTGCCTCACTGATAAGCCTTCAAGGTCCTACGTAATTTTTCTTCTCTCAGTTTTCTATTGTCAAAGTTATGTTGCTACTCCCATCCCCTTCATTCCGTCAAGGATGCCATCTTTGGTATTCCATTTGTCTACTTCTCCCATAACTGTTTCTGTGCTTTCTAGCATGTTGCCCCCTACTCATCAAATGCCTTTCTGTGATGGGGTGCCTGCCCCACACTGGGCTTTAAGGGGTTAATAGAGCCCTTGGGAGGCTGCAAGGAGCAGCCAGTTGGGGCCATGCTGGCCCATATAAGAAGGGCTGCAGAGCAGCTTCAGTTACTCCCTGGAACTTGAGGAGGGAGGAAGACTGGCTGCCTTGCAGGCTGAAGGCAGCAAGCACCCTGGACAGAGCAGGACTGCAGGCAGAGACCCGGGGAGTTAAAGGCAGCTCCTGGCAGGCTGCAGAGTTCTGCAGGTTGAGGCCCTCAGGCAAGGGCAAAGAGGGTGCTGGGGCCACGGGGAAGTGGCCCAGGGAGATCTAAAGAGGAGTCGGAGGGGACGCAATAAGTGGCCACCATCTACAGGGTCCCTGGGCCGGGACCCAGAGTAATGGGCGGGCCTGGGTCCCCCCCTTCTCCAGTTGTCTCTGGGGAAGTGGCGGAACTCTGTACTGCAGTTGCCACTGAGGAAAGTGGCTGGACAGATATTGCAGAGCCCCCAAAAGTGGGGAACCCAGAGCATAAAATGCCCGAAGGGCTATGTTACTGAAGAGGACGCCACAGTCCTGGGAGTGACGTGGGTCCCAGCGCAGAAGTGATGGCGGTGAGGCATCACCAGAAGAGGGTGCACTGGCAAGAAGAACTAATCCCCGTGACAGCCAGCAGGAGGCGCTGGAGTGGTGAGTTGCACCCTGTCACACCTTCCTAAACTGGTCTGCAATACTACTAATATCCTGAAGACCCACTTTTTGTAGGCGTTGTTGAAGGAACTAGCTCACTGAGCTAGAGAAACTACTAATTTTGGCAATTCATTGCCAAATTTGTACCTCACCTTGCAGAAGTCTTGGCACAGCTAAAAGCGTCTTAAAGAGACTCCGATCTTCAGGAGAACATGTAGAAAGGTTCCGTCTCTGCTGAAATGAAATCACTACTTGTCAGTGCAGGCACATTGGCTGACAGTGATGATAAAGAGGTAACCATTAGGTGTATATTTCCAAGCAAAGAACAGATTTTGTTACTGCAAGAAGCAAAACCACTTGTGTATGCATCCAAGTCTTGTGTCCATGGAAATAAACTATGCACAAACTGAAAAATAGAAGTGTAATTGTCTGTCTGTCTGTGAGAACTTCCATCAAAGAGAGTGTGAGTGTGTGAGTTACTGTGGAGACTGACCAGAAGCCTTTGAAGACAATCATGGGAAGAAACTTGTTATAGCACTGCCAATGCCACAAGTAACAATGATGCGCCTGCAGAATCACAACTTTGTGATTAAACTTAAACCCTAACAGCATATGCCGGTTGCTGAAACCTAAAGTCAGAAATTTTATTGTACTTCCCATCAGTACCTCACATGCAAACAGGCTTTTTTTCGGGGTGGGGAGGTGTGGGAGAGGGGCAGGAGAAAGGATAGAGGAACAGAAGCTTGGATTCCTCCATTCCCCCTGTTTCTGAGGAGCCTTTAAGCGTAGGAATTTTTGTTACAAAATGCTGAAGTGTAATTTAGTTAAGAATTGATCTTTTTTTTTCTTTCTTTTCTTCTTTTTTTAATGTAGATCTCCAGCACAATCCACTAGGTCTTCTCCAAAACCTCTCAGACAACGAATTAAAACATCTGTTGGTGAAAGAAAAATTAAGGTGTCGTATGGTTATTTTATATATTATAATACATATTGTATGAATGTAATACAATACTTGTGTTATGCATCCAGTCTCTCTCTCTCTTTCTGTGTGTGAGAGTGAAATAAATAAATTGTGTGTGTGTGTAAATAATATCGGTAATTTTTACCAAAATCCCAATTTGAAAAAGGATTCCATAAATGAAGAAGCATATTGTTGATTACATTAGTTATATCCCCTTAAAGAGGGAGCAATACAGACATACGCCTGACTAGAAGAGTGACATGATAAATGAAAACAGAAAAGTTTGTAGGAAAAAGAGGCCTAAAAACTTGGTTGTGGACAAGCTATCCTAGTGAATGGAGGCATGTTGAATTAATCTATATATTTTCATAGTCTGTGTAATTTAAAGTATAATAAAAGCAAAAATGACTACAAACACATGCTCTTTAACTCTTAATTTTGCATTCCTGCTAAATTGGGTTCTGTAAAAGAGCAATAATGGAATTTTTCAGTATCATTTTATGGGCATCTTTTTATGTTTCTAATTTCCAAAATCCTGTTACAAAGCAAGAACTCTCTGAACAAGAAACTTAAATACTTAAAATTAAAAACTTAAATTCTATATCTTGTTGTGTTGTTCAGACAGAAATCTTACTTTATAATAGTGAGTTAGGTATTGTTAGAAACATCATTTAGGAGAATGTCTTCAACAGCACTGACAGCTCCATGAATGCTTTTTTTAGCAGAAGTGCAAAATTTAGTCTTTGTTGGGACTATGCCAGCATTAATCCCTTGCATGTGGATGTTGGGAGCTAAATGAAAGTTGGCCTCTAGTTCCGGCAGATGGGTTCTAGCAATAGATGAGGAAATAAATTAGATCAATTTTAATAGATGAGGAAAGACTATATTATCAATTTGTGGTAAAATGTACTTATTTAGCAATAAGAGCAAACAGTAGACTAGCATAACTAAAAGTAACTTTCCATAAATGGGGAATAATGTTTACACAATATATATTTGGTGTGTGTGGGGAAGAAACAAAACTATCACCCCCTCCTAGCACCAAAATGAATTAACTTGGCATGTTGGGGCAATGTTTAGTTATTCACAGGGTGTAGCCTAGTGCGTGTAGTCCTTTGTGGCATAATGTTATCAGGGGTCTGAACCCCAGCTAGATGTATTGGGTTTTCAGTACAATTCCTTGTGGAACTAAAATAAAGGAAACCATCAGACTTGAAGTATGTCTGTGTATCCTGAATATATTCTTGTTTCATATAAATAGGTTTAGCTATCAAATAAATGAAGGAACAATCATGGTAAACTAAAGAGTGAAATTAAGCCTAAAACAGATTCCAAAAATATGTCATCTGAAAAATAAACCAGATAACAATGATTTTGGTCTGCTTGTTAGTGATAAATTAAACTCTGGTTTGATCCATCAAAATGTGAAAATATGTTAAAGTACATTGTAGGGCCTATTGAAATCAATAGGAGCTCTTTTGCCTGAATGAAGAGTTCAAGACTGGGTCAATGATCAATTGTGTTCAATATCAGAAAGTCCAGGGTATTTATTTAGTTAAAAATAATTATCCTTAATATTCAAAAAACCTTTTAGTCTCCTGAAAGAGATGCATAGGAGTCAGGCTTCCATCACAGAACTTACCAAAAATGTGACTCTGGAAGCTGATTCTTGATTACTAAAACATATTCACTTTTTCAGCAGGGTAAGAACAGAAAAATAATATAAACAATAGTATATTAGCTTTTTTGATTCTTAGGTAAAGGATGCTTTATGGGGCAATTAAAATTAGTCTTAGTGCTGCAGAGGATGATTACTTGGTGGTAGACTTTTATGACTTTGAAAGCCACTGCCACGCCAAAAAGGAATGTAGAGAATCATCGTGGCCATAGCAGTTCCCATAGACATTCTGAAGAATGTGGCCAGACAGAAATACTTGTGGGGTGGTAAAAGGCACATGTAGCAGCAGCAATCTTTACAACCTTGACTAGGGTGCTTACAGACACCACTCCAATGGCAGGAGCACATTGGGGAGGAGGCATAGCTATGGTTCTACCCATTCTTGCTTATGCTCCTTGTGGTGGTGCTGTGATTCCCACCCAACTTATTTTTATAGCACAAGATTGACTGCCTTTTTTGCAGGAGCTAAGGGAATGGGAAAGACTATGTAACTACTCTGGAGGCAAAACCAACCTCTAGTTTTCCCTAGGATCCAGAAAGCCATAACTATTTCCTTTATGGCTCCCTCATTCCTGCAGTGCTAAGCAAAGATTAGTGCCTAATACTTCTAAGAATATTTTCCTTTTAAAAAAAAAAAAAAGATTCATGTGGCTCAAATTAGTTTAATTATATCCAGATTGAAGACTTTTTAATTGCATTTAATTGCAGAGTCTACTTACGAAGCATAAATTATAAGGCAAAATGTTCAGACAAATGTAAGTTTGTTGGCTAAAGATTACCTACAATCAAGTCTCTTTATTTTAGGGGTGAAAGGCAAACAAATTGGCATCTTATAATACAGTAGATCACTACTACTATTTTTAGACTGTATATGGCCTCTTTACATTGATATTTCATAGTTACAGGACCAGCATCTGCTGTAGCTGCAGACAATTGGCACAGAATATATCGGGGTTTATTTAAAGTAAAATTTACTCTATCTCATCATGTACTAAGCATTTCTTTTTAACAATTAAATATTAGAGCCATTGCTAAGAAGAGTTTTATACATATTTCAAATAAGTCAGTAATTACTTAGGAGTTGTTCTTTCATTAATGCTTTTCCTCAGGAGCTTTTTAAGATGTGAAAATTGGTTTTCTCCCCAGTTGGTCTAAAGTATTCTATTGCACTGAAAAGCATCTGTCTATGGGCTTGTCTATACAGAGCAGTAATACAAAGTACAGGAGTGTGATTTCTAAAGCTTGCTGACATGGTGTGCATTAATTGGTCCATGTAGACCTTGCTGGTGTGAACTAAAATTCCCTACTGAGCTTTAATGTAGTACTGTGTAATAAAGATCTCTAAGAAAATCTGGTAAATGAAAGGTGGAACACTTGCATGTACTAATTTTTGTAAAGAAATGTAAAGGAGTACTTGTGGCACCTTAGAGACTAACAAATTTATTTGAGTATAAGCTTTTGTGAACTACAGCTCACTTCATTGGATGCGTTCAGTGATATTTTCCACTGAACGCATCCAATGAAGTGAGCTGTAGTTCACAAAAGCTTATACTCAAATAAATTTGTTAGTCTCTAAGGTGCCACAAGTACTCCTTTTCTTTTTGTGAATACAGACTAACACGGCTGCTACTCTGAAACCTGTAAAGAAATGTATCCTCCAGAGCAGTTGTTTACCAAAGCATCTCTATAGGCAGTTATGAATAGAACTGCAGATTTGTAAGTTTGAAACCTGGAGCAAAGTGTGTGAGTGTGTGTGTGTGTAGTTTAAAAAAAAAAAAACTATAGATGGTGGACAAAGCAACTAAGTTATTGTGGATTTGTGATTTTAGTGTAAAAATCTGTGGAGAGTTTCCATTGTGCCAAATTTCAGCTGAATGAGTTAGCTAAGTGTAAGTGAAAGCATAAGGAATAATGCAGTATATTTTGGGGCATGTTAGTCCCATAGCTGCTTTGCAATTCAGGAGAGGGGCAGAAGACGCAGAAATGTTTGCACATCCCATTCCTGAAGAGTTATTGGAGGCGGTACAAAAAGACCAAACATTCCTCAAAGGAGATCTAGTGAGGAAGTATGCCTTTTATTCTTGACTCCTTGAAGGAAGAGGAGAAAGTATGCTTCAGCTCGTCCTCTCTACCAGACTTGCAAGAGCTGGTAAGGATCTCCTGCATCTTCCTCTGGAAAAAAGATAAGGAGGCAGATCAAATATCTAAACATTCTCAAAGTTCATGTTTAGTTTGAAAGATCTGAGAAGTTTTGTCAGGTGGGAAAGAGGATTCATTCAGCCCTATTCTTGAGGTACATTTAATCGTGCAGCTGTGTCGCTTAGAAAGGTTTAGGTGCTCCACTCTTTGGGCTGGATTGTGCCTACCTTATTTTCCCTGACTTCAGTGGGATTGTTTGTACGTATATCTGCTCATCAGTATGAGTAAGGTGGTCAAAATCTGACTTCTAGCAGTTAGGTGCTACAAAGACTTAGGCCCACAGGCAGCCTTACTAGAAGACTGCTCACCTCTTCCTCGGGCTACTCTTGCCTCTATTTCCTTTGGCTAAGAAGGCTGCTTTTTCAGAAGCCAAGCTTTTCTCTTTAGTCACACAAACTTACCTGTAGTTCTTTACTTAGTGGTCAGAGTGAAGGGTTCATAATTCTGTATGATGCTTTTTGGATTGGGTTTGGTTCTTGGATGAATTCTTTTAATAGATTCATAGTGGATTTCTTCTTTCATTGAAGAAAAGCCTCATTTTCTATTTGCGGATCACATACCATGTAAATCTGGGGTTGAGATTTTACCAGAGACAGAATAAACATGGAATGAAAGTTTAGGTACCTTTGAAAGTGATCTGTGGTAGTCCTTATTCTTGACATGAACTCTGATGGACTGTCTATATAGGGGCTCAGGCAGATTTCTTCAAGTAGAAATGAAGTCAGGCAAAGTGGAGAGGACACTACAGGGAGTGATCCACCCAAATCCTGTCCCATAAATCTGTTTATTTTTCCGCTAAGATAATTGTATGATGACTCCTTCTAAAACAACTTCAGATATTTCTTCTATGATAATTTTCATGGAAGTTAAATCTAGTTAAATCTGGTAGGAATAGAAACATTGGATATAGGTGACAAGAGGTTAGCCAAGTAATGCTTGTTTTAGAATACTATCGTTCTTCTTCTCCTATCCCCTTCCCTTCAACCACTGATTGTAATATGGAGGATATATTTTATTTCAAAGGGCAACTCGATTTTCTGGTATTAGTTGTAGTGACTATGCCCATGTGTTAACAGGGATATTAGCTAAAATTAAATATGTTGCAATAAAGTTAGCATTGTAAGCAGTGCTTCAGTCCTAAAAGCTTGCTTCAGAAGGAGAGATGATAGGGTAACAAGCCTTGTGAATGGGGTGGAAGTGGTAGACATGGTATATCTTGACTTTACTAAAGCTTTTGATACTGTCTCGCATGACCTTCTCAAAAATAACTAGGGAAATGCAACCTAGATGGAGCTACTATAACAGGGATGGGCAACCTTTGGCACGCGGCCTGCCAGGGTGAGCCCCCTGGCGGGCTGGGCCAGTTCGTTTACCTGCCGCGTCACAGGTTCGGCCAATCACAGCTCCCACTGGCTGTGGTTTGCTGTTCCAGGCCAATGGGGGCTGTGGGAAACGGCGGCCAGCACATCCCTCAGACTGCGCTGGACCACAGGGATCACTTCTGGGTCCGTTTCTGTTCAATATCTTTATCAATGATTTAGATAATGGCATAGAGAGTACACTTATAAAGTTTGCAGACAATACCAAGCTGGGAGGGGTTGCAAGTGCTTTGGAAGATAGGATTAAAATTCAAAATGATCTGGACAAACTGGAGAAATGGTCTGAAGTAAGCAGGATGAAATTCAGTAAGGACAAATGCAAAGTACTCCATTTATGAAGGAACAATCAGTTGCACACATACAAAATGGGAAATAACTGCCTAGGAAGCAGTACTGCGGAAAAGGATCTGGGGGTCATAGTGGACCATAAGCTAAATATGAGTCAACAGTACAACACTGTTGCAAAAAAAGCGAACATCATTCTGGGATGTATTAGCAGGAGTGTTGTAAGCAAGACACGAGAAGTAATTCTTCCACTCTACTCCACGCTGATTAGGCCTCAGTTGGAGTATTGTGTCCAGTTCTGGGCGCCACATTTCAGGAAAGATGTGGACAAACTGAAGAAAGTCCAGAGATGAGCAACAAAAGATGATTAAAGGTCTAGAAAACATGAACTCTAAGGGAAGATTGAAAAAATTGGGTTTGTTTAGTCTGGAAAAGAGAAGACTGAGAGGGGACACGATAACAGTTTTCAAGTACATAAAAGGTTGTTACAAGGAGGAGGGTGAAGAATTGTTCTTCTTAACCTCTGAGGATAGGACAAGAAGCAATGGGCTTAAATTGCAGCAAGGGAGGTTTAGGTTGAACACTGGGAAAAACTTCCTAACTGTCAGGGTGGTTAAGCACTGGAATAAATTGCCTAGGGAGGTTGTGGAATCTCCATCATTGAGATGTTTAAGATCAGGTTAGACAAACAGCTGTCAGGAATCGTCTAGATAATACTTAGTCCTGCCATGAGTGCAGGGGACTGGATTAGATGACCTCTCGAGGTTCCTTCCAGTTCTATGATATCTCTGTAATTACCCAGGTTACTGAGCACCATCTCTCCTTCCAGATCGTGAAGGCATATGGGGAGGCCCTTGAGGATATTTACTGGGGCTGTTCACCGGCTTAGAGAATTGAGCACCTGATCTATCCTGAGCACTGAGGAGAAGTCCTGTACATTCCTCCTGAAAGTATGGTGACACCTGAGGTGTGGCCTTGCCTATGAAGTGATCCCTATGCACGACACGATGGGGCTCAATAGCTGAAGACTTTGAGTTATGGTTGGCCTGTTGCATGTGTGCAGTATGGATATGAGATCCTGGCTCTTCTAGACTCTGTCAAGTGATGGGTAAATTTTTGCCACTGAGGTGTTTTTGTCCACTCCCAGGTGAGTTAACTTGTCGAAGGAATCAAGAAACTTTTCTTGATGTGTATTACAAAACCATGCACCTGTAAGAGATCCAGAGTCTGAATCATGTCTTTGTGAGCTGCAGCTTGGGGTAGGGCTCTGATCAGGATATTGTCCAGAAAGAGTTGTAGGTGCATACCTTATGACCTGAGTCTGGTCAATGTCACTGCCAGCATCTTTATAAAGAACCCGGGGGCTGAGGAGAGACCAAATGGGAGTGTTTTGTACTAGTAATAATCTGCAGTGGCGTATTCATATGGGAATGTGGAGATAAGCATCTGCCAAATCCACTAAAGTCCGGAGGTCTCCTTGAGACAGGAATGACACCGTAGAGGATAGGGTCTCCATCTAAAATTTAATTTTATTCATCCACTTATTGAACCTTCTAAGGTTGAGGATGGCTCTGACTCCCCTTTTGGTTCCTGGATGATCAAGATGGTGGAGTGGAATCCTGAGAACCTTTCTTTTGAGGGAACTCATTCTATTGCTCCCAAGTCCAAGAGATCAGAGGTCCCATTCCAGACCAGTTCACGCTTTGCAGTTTTGCTGGAGATGGGAGACTGGAAGAAGGGATGGGATGGAGCTTGCAGCTCAAGTGAGTATCCCTGGCTGACCATCTCCCTTGCCCACTTGTCTGTGGTCAATGTGGACCATTCCTCTGAGAAATGGAAGATTCTATCTCCTAGATTCAGATCTGTATGGAAGAACATTCGCTTATTGTCATAATGTGGTTTGCTGGGCTGCAGAACCACCTCGGGTCTTTCCAACCAAGCCTCAGTTCCAAAACTTTCCATTGGTATATCTGCTGTCCTTTCTCTGTTACTTTTATGAGGAAGAAGGAGAAAAGGAGTGCCTCTGCCTGAAAACAGGTTTGTCCTCCCTTTTGACAGCACTCTGTGGAGTGGAAAGGGACAGCTTAGATTTTTGCAGCATTTTCTGCTGCCATTTTACCTTATGTTTCTCCTCAGAGGAGAGATCCTGTGAACTGAGATAAGCACAGAACTTTTTTGGAGTCCATTGTTTGCCCTATTTTGGAAGGCATCTACCTTCCAGGGTTGTAGCCATATGTACCTCGTGGCTGGTGAACTGGATGCTTTGGCTCTGGCAGAAAATCTCATTGCATCCATTGAGGCATCAGCCACGAATGCTGTTGCTAGGGAAAGTTTCTTAAGTACGGCACTGGAGCCAGGGTGGTTACTGTCTTTCAGGGCCCTAGTGTCCTCCAGCAAGGACCCTGTAGCTCTTGTAAAGCATGTCACAGCGAGGGATGCTCTGGGGGTAGATGAGGAAGCTTTGAAATTCTTTCTGAGGGGAGCTTCCACTTTCCTGTCTGTTGGGTATTTATGGAAGAATTCCCTTTTTGAAGGGATATCTGTATCCTCAGCTAAGGTTTGCCACTGCAGCATCAACCTTTGGGACTTCAGTAATAGCATTTTTTGGTTCTTGCAGCTTGTGGAGTCAAAGGTCCTGTCTGTTAATGAATATACCTTTGTCAGTTTTCTTCAATTCCTCTCTGATCACATCCTCAAAGAAAGGAGGACAGCAGGGGAATCATTGCCTTGTGGAAGGATTTTTAGGGAACCTATTTGCTTTGAGGCTGAGGTCATGTCTATACTACAAACTTAATCTGACTCAAGTTACTTCTTTCCTGACTGGCGGATTACCACTGGCAATGTTGAAATGCCAATAGTGATCATGGGCGACCCAACCTATTCCTTGCTCCCCCTTGCTTATGAAAGCTGTACACCAGCCACCTTGACAGCACCAAACGGTTCAACTACTGGCTTAGCAGGTGCAGAATGGCAGCTGAATATGCCTTTGGTTATTTGAAGGGGTGCTGTTGTTTACTCACAAGATTGGACCTCAGTGAGAAAAATATCCCAATGGCTACTGCTGCCTGCTGTGACCTGCATAATTTCTGAAAAGCAAAGGAGAAAGTTTCAGCCAAGGCAGAGGGTGAAGGTGGAGCAGCTGTCTGCTGAATTTGAACAGCCAGATACAAAGCTATTAAGAGCTCAACACTGAGCTATCAGGCTCAGGGACGGTTTGAAAGACCATTTTAATAGTGTGACAGAGAAGTGTGTTTGTGTTGTTGTATCCTCTACCAGGCCCTGCTCTTTTGCAGTCTGGTATGAATTGTGTGATGATTGCTGTATATGTAGGAACATAACATTGTTAATGCATCTGTTAATTTTGCTCATGAATATTATGAGTTGTGTGACACCATGCAGTATCAGGTAACTGGGCACTGTGAAAACTGCTGAGCACAAGCCAGCATATATTGTGAACTAATAAAAATGAATTTATGTTCCAATTAATAGAATTTTATTCTTTAACAAAATCTATGCAAAAATACCCCTGGGCAATTTTAAAAAGAAATGCATTAAAGCTTAATAAATTAAGAGAACAGAGCTTACAAAGGGGAATAAACATTCATGACCATTTCAGTTACACATACAGGAACCGTGGCTTTCACAGGTCAGTGTATGTGAAGCTGTTACTGTCTTTAATGCCCTCCAGGGTGGAGTGGTAAGGGTAATACAGCAACCACTGATGCCATATGGAATGTTGGAGTGGGGAGGGTGTTTAGGGAGGTCCTGATATTGATTCTCAGTAGGCTGCAGAGGCAGGCGAGCACAGGATTGTTGAACCTGAAGATCTACCAAAGTCTGCAGCCTCTTCGTTTGCTGTCTGAGAAGCCCCATTATGTCTTGGTGCATCTCCCTATCCTTTTCCTGCACCTTTCCCCTCTCTACTCTGTCCTTCTCCACTCTGTCTGCAGTGGTCATCCTCCAGACCCTGTGCTCACTGTGTGATGCAGCACTGGCTTGCGGGATCTACTGGAACATGTCATGCCTCTGTCCATTTTGTTTGTTTTTATAGTTCTTCTGTAGGTAGTAGTAGTAGTTTTATAATTAGTTTAGAGTGTGTTGGGGGTCCTCCCTGGAGCCATGGTATGCCGCAGTCCTCATGGCACCAAAAAGTGTGAGGTCTGTGCCAAGCGCATGCCAAAAAGTGACCCACACCCCTCATGTTTAAGCTGTCTAGGTGAGGGTCACCAAAAGGACCGTTGCAGAATCTTCCGTGAGTTTCACTCCAGAGCTTTGAAAGAGAAATAGCAGCGGCTCAAAGTTCTGCTTATGGAGGCAGCTCTGTGCCCCCATTCGGACCTGGGTTCAGGGGATCTCGTGCCCAGCACCTCCTTCTTGGTGCAGAGTGCCCTGGCGTCATCATCCCAGGAACCGGTGCCAAGAAAGGACTCTGTGTGAGACACTTGGCACCGTCATGGCTCCTTCCGAGTCCATTTGGCGGGTAGGCACCGGTCTCAATCACCAGAGCCTCAGAAGAAAAACAAGCTGGAGAGGGATCGTTCTTCTCCAGACAAGTCTGAAGGGCCAACGACTGTGAGACCCCATATCAGACACGACCAAAACTTTATGGCAGATCCCATCCTCGTTGCCCCCCAGAGCTAAAGCACAATGAAGGGCGCTATTTTATGCCATCTAGGGGCTACGAGCATCTGTACTCATACCCACCACCTGATTCCCTTGTTGTGGACACTGCCAATCAGTGCTTGCGGCAAGGTTACCAGGGCCCCTCCCCTAAGAATTGGGAGGCGAAAAGACTCGACCTTTTTGGGAGGCAGGTCTACTCTACAGGTGGGTTGCAGTTCAAATCAGCAGGCCATTGTCAGCAGGTACTGCTATAATACATGCGGGGCAATGGCAAAATTTGCAGAGGTGCTGCTGCAAGACTCCCGTGCCGAATTCTCAGCCTTCATCGACAACGGTAAGCTCATTTTCCGAGCTTCCCTGCAGGCGGCGCTGGACGAGCTGATGGCCACAGGGGTGATGGCAACAGGGGTGGCCATGAGAAGAGGCGCCTGGCTCCAGGTCTCTGGCCTTCCTTACAAGATGCAACAGATAATACAGGGCCTTACCTTTGAGGGTGTGACTCTGTTTTCCGAAAAGACGGATAAAAGGCTTCACAGTCTGAAGGACTCCAGAGCCACCCTCAAATCCTTGGGCCTTCACACCCTCGGCATGCAGCGGAGACACTTCAGGCCGCAACCTCTGCCACGGTTCTTCCAACAACAGAACCGACAGGACGGTTCAAGGAGGAGGAATAGGAGTGGCAGAAAAAGGCTGCACTTGTCCTCAGGCCAGGGCTCTGGCCAATCCAAGCCACCTTCAGGCCCCAAACAGGCCTTTTGAAGGGGCAGTCAAGGATGGTGTACCAGTGCAGGACTGGATCCAACCTACCTTACCTGGTTGTCCCAACTATCCCCTTTCTGCCCTGTGGTCCTGCATCACATTACCATGCAGAGAGCCCAATGGTCCAGAGAGGGGATACTGCATCCAATTCTGTGCCCTCCAACCCTTCCACCCCCCTTCCCTGTCCCTCTTCTGGGATCACTCTCACGAGCATCTCCTTGTACAGGAGGTGCACTTGCTCCTATTGCTGGGGGCAGTGGAAGTTGTTCCTCAGGAGCAGAAGGGCAAGGGCTTCTATTCACAGTATTTTCTAATACCAAAAGTCAAGGATGGGCTCCGGCCCATCCTAGACCTGCGGGAGCTCAACAGATTCATAAAGGAAACTCAAGTTCTGCATTGTCTCCTTGGCCTCCATCATCCCTTCCTTGGATCCAGGGGACTGGTACGCCACCCTCAATTTGAAGGACGTGTATTTTTGTATTGCAATCATTCTCTCCCACAGAAGATACCTCAGGTTTGTGGTGAACAACAACCACTGTCAGTTCACAGTCCTCCTGTTTGGCCTGTCAGCGGCACCTCGGGTGTTTACCAAGTGCATGGCAGTTGTGGCCGCGTTCCTGCGCAGTCAGGAACAGGTGTTTCCATACCTTGACGACTGTCTCCTCAAGGGTCACTCCAGATCTCAAGTGGAGGCACAAGTCAACTTCATAAGAACGATGTTTGACAAACTGGGCCTTCTCCTCAATGTGGGGAAATTGACTCTGTCCCTGGTTCAGTGGATAGAGTTCATAGGGGTGATACTGGACTCCACACAGGCATATCTCCCAGAAGTGAGGTTTCTGGCCCTGGGCAACATCTTTCGAAGTCTCAGTTTCCCATCACCACAGCAAGGAATTGCTTGAAACTTCTAGGACACATTGGCTCTTGTACATATGTGGTGCAACATGTCAGGCTCAGACTCCAGCTGCTCCAGTCGTGGCTAGCCTTGGTGTATTGGGCGGCTTGGGATAGTTTGGACAGGGTCGTGACTCTACCTCACCAGGTCGTCAACTCTCTCCAGTGGTGGCTCGACCCACAGGTAGTCAGTCCAGGGGTCCCCTTCACCGGTCCTCAGTCATCCCACTGGGACACATCTTTTCTGGAAATATCTGTGGAAGCTCCAGTCACCATGCTGCTCCTCCCGGACTTAGTAACTGAGGATCACGGCCGTCTCCAGCACCCAAACCTTGAGTCGTTGCACCTCACGGCATGGAAGCTCTGTGGCTGAACCCCATGGAACTCTCCTGCTTGGACTCGGTTAGATAAGTCCTCCTTGGCAGTAGGAAACCCTCCACCAGGGCTACCTACCTTGCCAAGTGGAAGAGATTCTCAATCTGGTTGGCGCAGCATCATTCATCCTTGACGCTCGCCTCTATACCACTCATACTGGATTACCTTCTCCACCTCAAGCAGCAGGGACTGTGCATGTCACCAGTAAGGGTTCACTTGGCCGCAATCTCTGCCTTCCATCCAGGCGCAGAGGGCCGGTCAATCTTTGCCAACCCTGTGGCCAGCTGTTTCCTGAAGGGTCTCGACAGGCTATATCCGCATGTCTGACAGCCGGTCCCTGCCTGGGACCTCCATGTGGTCCTTTCCAGAGTGACGGGGCTGCCCTTCGAACCACTGGTGACATGTTCCCTTCTCTATCTCTTGTACAAGGTGGCGTTTCTGTTCGCGATAACCTCAGCAAGGAGGGTGTCTGAGCTCAAGGCCCTAACATCGGAGCCTCCTTATAACGTGTTCTTTAAGGACAAGGTTCAGCTCAGGCCACATCCAGCTTTCCTCTCGAAGGTTGTTTCCCAATTTCACATCAACCAGGACATCTTCCTCCATGTGTTCTATCCTAAGCCACATTCAAGCGACAGGGAGCAGAGGCTTCACTCATTGGATGTCTGCAGAGCGCTAGCCTTCTACATCGAGAGAATGAAACTGTTCTGAAAGTCCATTCAACTGTTTGTGGCTGTGGCAGACAGGATGAAAGGTCTTCCAGTCTCCTCCCCAACAAATTTCGTCATGGATCACATCCTGTGTCCGGGAGTGCTACACCCTGGTAGGAGTACCTGCCCCTCCGCTCATGGCGCACTCCACCAGGGTGCAGGCTTCTTCAGCAGCATTTCTGCAACAAGTTCCCACCCAGGAAGCATGCAGAGCGGCAACGTGGTCCTCCGTACATATTTTCACTGCACATTATGTGATTACCCAGCAGGCCAGAGACTATGTGGCCTTCAGTAGAGCAATGCTCCAATCAGTGCATAACTCTGACCCCGCCTCCAGAATTTAGGCTTGGGAGTTACCTGATTTGGAATGGACATGAACAAGCACTTGAACAACACATCTCGAAGAACAGTTACGAGAAGGTGAGGAACCATTTTTTCTTCATGTCCATTCCAATACCCGCTCTCCTACCCCTCTGTCAGAGTAGCAGGCAAGAAGGAATGGAGGGGATGGCGGGTCAACAGGACTCTATATTGAGCACAGTGAAGGAGTGACTCCAAGGGGGCACCCAGGCTTACCCAACGGATGTTGCTATGGGAAAAATCTTCCGGCTGCCGTGCATGTGCATGCGTACACACCTGATTGGAATGGACATGAACAACACATCTCGAAGAACAACAGTTACGAGAAGGAGAATAACTGTTTTTTCATTGTTAGCATATTTAGCCCACAACAACTGTAGTGAATTTCCAGTAGTTTGGCTTATTTCGCTTCTTAATATAACTGGAGACAACCTTTCCTATATGAGGTACTCTTTTCTTCCAACTAGGAACCTAACACTAATTTCAGTTTTAAAAAAAAATTGTGGCTAAAGGACTCTACCAAACCTTGTCAAGTTTGAAGTTCATTATAATTTTACTGTGTATGGAAATTCTTCCAAGGAAAAAGCTCTACAAAGCAGAGAATTTCAATCTGCCTTTCTCATGTGACTTGATTATGTCTATATAAAATGACTTGACAGCAATGCATGAAGCTGGATATTATTCTTAGTTGTTTAGTTCTCCAAGAGCTGTTGCTAGTGAAAATTGTTTTGCCTGTTTATGATTCCAGTACAAATAAAGAGAGACTTGGAAAGCTATCAACAGGAAGCTATCAAGATTTTCTGTGTATCCAATACACTTGTGCAGAGAAACTCAACATTTGACTAAGGAAAAGCTATCTGTCTGAGATACTCGTCTCATCTACTACACCAAACAAAATTAGTTTGTTTTTAATGGAGAATTATGAGGAACATCTTTGAGTGATTTCAACCTCTGAGGAGCACTATGCACTTTTTTCTTGTTTTTTAACGCAATAGAAATTCTGCAGTAAGAATAATTCTAGCTTTTTTTTGCTATCCATTAATTTCTGTTAGAATCTGATAAACCCTACTTACGTGGGAGAACAGTATTTGTGATTCCAGGAACCACCTAAACCGCTTTCCTAGGGCCAAATCCTGTGAGTCTCAAGGCACCCTCAAATCCCAGTGATGTGGTGATTTAAGACTGAATGCTCTCAAAACAATAGTGAATAAACCCGGGATAGTCAAAGGCTGGTATGGTGTATTGGTAATGATTTTGATGGATTTGGGACAAGAGAAACTTGCTGTTACCTGAGAGATAGCCAGCACATTTTTCATGGTTGAATAAAGCGGTATTTTGGTTTGGTCAAGGCAAATGACATTTTGCCACTCTCTTTCTTTCCTTTTAAATCTCTTTCAACCTCCCCTTCCCCACAAAGGGTGAGGAAAAGATTCTCTTTCCCCCTTCCCCCTCCCTCCCCTTCTCCAAAGGCTATCTTGATTGGTTGGCCAGAAAATAAAAACATGTGTTTGTTGTTACTGATGTAGTCTTTTTTTAAAAATTCTATTATGCTATTCCAGTGTATAAAAACCCACTCTGAGCATTTTTACTAAGTGTTGGCAGTTCTGTCTGTATGCAGAGGCTGGAGGGAGATCTGGAGTAGATTATCAGATGTAACTTTTTAGAAATAAATAGAAGGGCATACATTGGTAACAATTAATACAAGGGAAAATATGGGTTTCTCAGTGGCATATCATAAACTAAATAAAGTGCATTTTTTTAAAAGGTACAAGAAGATCAAGTCAAAGCATATGCTTACCTGGCCCTTAGGGCCCCACATATGCCTTCGGCATACCACAAAATGAGGCATCCAAGCCCATTGTCCTGACCCCCTTTTGGGAGTGGCAATGGCAGGGGACCCCTCTCCTCTTCTAGCGAGGCAGGGGAAACTGAATGATCTCCCTTTCCTCCACACAGGAGTACAGCAGGACCCTCTCATCTATGTGGCAGCAGATCTACCCTGTAGTACAGCTGTTGGGGTATATCTGCTTCAATGGATCTTGGGACTTAATATCACATTGAGATGAAAAGGGCAGTTCAAACCTCTAAGCACTATTGTTTCATGCTGTCTGCAGACTCAAGCACTCGCCACTGTGTCAGATATACTCAGGTGTCATTTTCAAACCTCTCTTTGCAACAGTGAGGGGTAAAGTCTTTAAGAAATAAATAAAGTGTAAACCAAGATTGGTGTAATCAAATGACCTGAGAAGCTGTTGAGCTCTTATAGTATCTCTGCTTTAATTCAGCTCGGGGCTCTTGCTGGTATTCTGCCTTCAGCATACTTTAACCTATTTTTTTTTTTTTTTGGTGCACTCTGAATATACCATAATTATTGCTAGTAAATACCCATTCCCTGACCAGCTGGCACATTTAGATGCTTCAGGAAACTCTTAAAGCTTGATTCAACGTGACTTGCATCTTGTGTAGTCATATAACCTTGTGTAAAATGGGTGTGAAACAGTAGCACCAGTGTGAGAAAGTGGACAATTATTTTATTTAGGGTTTTGCATACGGCACAGTTGGAAATGACTTACACAGGGTATAATGCAGAGAAGAACTAGATCTTGAGACCAAGAGCCGAGACCCAAAGTAGTATATAGACAAATGGCTTTTTGTCAGGCCTCTAGTGTTGAAGTCCTAACATGTCCAAGCTTGAAACGATCTCAGTGGACATCCCCCATGACATTTGAATCGCTATGTTCTTATAAGCTTTCAGAGCTGACTTGCCTCACTGAGGCCTGTGAAAGTATTAAAAAAAAAAAAAAAAAAAAAAAGAAACCCTTGTGGTTTCTTTGACTACTTTGATGTTCTATATACTGGTTCTGTCATGCAGATGAAATGTCTTAGTCAGCTCTACACAAACTGTAACTCATCCACATTATCATGAAGAACATGGGAAAGATCTGTAATATTTTTGTGACTATTATGTGACCGTCTGGATGGTTGATGGTTATTGTGTTGCTTTCTAAGAATACATGATGGTTATTTCTGTCTTAGGTGGTTTTGCACATCTTCAGGAATCAAAGTTAGTGGTGTTAGATAACCTAATAACCAATGTTTGACCAGATGAATGTCAAGGCCTTTGAGGTTTTGTCCCTGCCCAAATGGGGCACAACATCTCCTAGCTTCGAAGAGGGGAAGAGTCCTCAGGCTGGAAACCTTAAACCAGTGATACTCAGACTGAGGCTTGGAAGCCGCAAGTGGTTCTTTAATGTGCCTCCTTTGTCTCTTTGCAGCACATGATATTAAAACACTGTGATTTAATTATTAACCGCTGTAAGTTATTAACCAGTCAGGATGCTTTTTCTATGTTGTTCACCAATTGTAGAATACTTGGTGAGTCATTTTGCTGTGAGAATAATACAGTAAAAGCTTTTTTCATCTGGCATTTTGGGGGAGTGCGGGGTGCCAGTAAGTGAAAAATTCCAGTTAACTAAGAGAGAGGGAGTTTGGGTACAGGAGGGTGGGCAGGGGTGGGGCAGGGGAGGGGGTGCAGGGCGCGGGCTTTGGAAGGGAGTTTGGGTGTGAGAGGGGGCTTAAGGCAGGGGGTTGGAGGGCGGGTGGGGTCTCAGGGTGCCAGATCCAGGGGGCGCTCACCTCAGGAGGCGCCCTGCAAGCGGTAACTGGTCCCTGCAACTCCTAGGCAGAGGTGCGGCAGGTGGCTCTGTGCGCTGCCATGCCCCGAGGACTGACTCCACAGCTCCCATTGGCCAGGAACCAATTTCAATTGATTTCAGTTACAACAGAGAATACAAAGTGTACAGTGCTCACTTTATAGTATATTTCTGAGTACAAATATTTGCACTGTAAAAATGATAAATAGTATTTTTCAGTTCTCCTCATACAAGTTCTGTAGTGCAATCTCTCTTTATCATGAAAGTATAAGTTACAAATGTAGATTTTTATTGTTTTTACATAACTGCAGTCAAAACCAAAACAATATAAAACTTTAGAGCCTACAAGGCCACTCAATCCTACTTCTACAATCCTTACTACTTGTTCAGCCAATTGCTAAGACAAACAGGTTTGTTTACATTTACGGGAGATACTGCTGCCTGCTTCTTATTTACAATGTCAACTGAACATGAGTACAGGCATTTGCATGGCACTTTTGTAGCCAGCATTGCAAGGTATTTACGTGCTAGACATGCTAAACATTCGTATGCCTCTTCATGCTTTGGTCGCCATTCCAGAGGACATGCTTCTATGTGATGATGCTTGTTTAAAAAAAAAAAATGCATTCATTAAATTTGTGACTGAACTCCTTGGGGGAGAATTGTATGTCCCCCGCTCTGTTTTACCCACATTCTGCCATATATTTCATGTTATAGCAGTCTTGAATGATGACCCAGTGTTCGTTTAAAGAACACTTTCACTACAGATTTGACAAAAAGCAAAAAGGTACCAATGTGAGATTTCCAACGATAGCTATAGCACTCAACCCAAGGTTTAAAAATCTGAAGTGTCTTCAAAAATCTGAGAGGGATGAGGTGTGGAGCATGCTTTCAGAAGTCTTAAAAGAGCAACACTCCAATGTGGAAACTACAGAACCCGAACCATCAAAAAAGAAAATTAACCTTCTGCAGGTGGCATCTGAGTCAGATGATGAAAGTGAACATGTGTTGGTCCGCGCTGCTTTGGATCGTTATCGAGCAGAACCATTAGCATGGACGTGTGTCCTTTGGAATGGTGGTTGAAGTATGAAGGGACATATGAATCTTTAATGCATCTGGCACGTAAATATCTTGCAACGCTGGGTACAACAGTGCCATGTGAACACCTTCTCACTTTCAGGTGACATTGTAAACAAGAAACGGACAGCATTATCTACTGCAAATATAAACAAACTTGTTTGTCTGAGTGACTGACTAAACAAGAATTAGGACTGAGTGGACTTTACATTGTTTTAGTTTTGAATACAGTGTTGTTTTTTTTTTGTTTTGTGTTTTTTACATAATTCTACATTTGTAAGTTCAACTTCAATGATAGAGATTGTATTACAGTACTTGTATAAGCAGAATTGAAAAATACTGGTTTCAGAGTAACAGCCGTGTTTGTCTGTATTTGCAAAAAGAAAAGAATTACTTGTGGCACCTTAGAGACTAACCAATTTATTTGAGCATAAGCTTTCGTGAGCTACAGCTCACTTCATCGGATGCATACTATGGAAAGTACACAAGATCTTTTTATACACACAAAGCATGAAAAAATGGGTGTTTACCACTACAAAAGGTTTTCTCTCCTCCCACCCCACTCTCCTGCTGGGAATAGCTTATCTAAAGTGATCACTCTCCTTACAATGTGTATGATGATCAAGTTGGGCCATTTCCAGCACAAATCCAGGGTTTAACAAGAATGTCTGAGGAGGGGGGGTGTATGCAGGACCCACCTACGGAAGTGAAGAAACAGATTGGTAGAGCCAGAAGAGTTCCCAGAAGTCACCTACTACAGGACAGGCCTAACAAAGAAAATAACAGAACGCCACTAGCCGTCACCTTCAGCCCCCAACTAAAACCCCTCCAACGCATTATTAAGGATCTACAACCTATCCTGAAGGATGACCCAACACTCTCACAAATCTTGGGAGACAGGCCAGTCCTTGCCTTCAGACAGCCCCCCAACCTGAAGCAAATACTCACCAGCAACCACATACCACACAACAGAACCACTAACCCAGGAACCTATCCTTGCAACAAAGCCCGTTGCCAACTGTACCCACATATCTATTCAGGGGACACCATCACAGGGCCTAATAACATCAGCCACACTATCAGAGGCTCGTTCACCTGCACATCCACCAATGTGATATATGCCATCATGTGCCAGCAATGCCCCTCTGCCATGTACATTGGTCAAACTGGACAGTCTCTACGTAAAAGAATAAATGGACACAAATCAGATGTCAAGAATTATAACATTCATAAACCAGTCGGAGAACACTTCAATCTCTTTGGTCACGCGATTACAGACATGAAAGTTGCGATTATTACAACAAAAAAACTTCAAATCCAGACTCCAGCGAGAGACTGTTGAATTGGAATTGATTTGCAAATTGGATACAATTAACTTAGGTTACCTTGCATAATGACTTAGCCACTCCCAGTCTCTATTCAAGCCTATTTCCCCTTGTTTTTTCCTCCCCCCCCCCCCCCCCCCCCCCCGACGTTCTTGTTAAACCCTGGATTTGTGCTGGAAATGGCCCACCTTGATTATCATACACATTGTAAGGAGAGTGATCACTTTAGATAAGCTATTACCAGCAGGAGAGTGGGGTGGGGGGAGAGAAAACCTTTTGTAGTGGTAAACACCCATTTTTTCATGCTTTGTGTGTATAAAAAGATCTTGTGTACTTTCCATAGTATGCATCCGATGAAGTGAGCTGTAGCTCATGAAAGCTTATGCTCAAATAAATTGGTTAGTCTCTAAGGTGCCGCAAGTACTCCTTTTCTTTTTGAAAAATACTATTTCTTACAAATATTTGTAATCAAAAATACATATAAAGTGAGCACTGTACATTTTGTGTTGTGTTGTAATTGAAATCAATATATTAGAAAATGTAGAAAACATCCAAAAATATTTACATAAATGGTATTCTATTGTTTACAATGCAATTAATCGCAATTAATTTTTTTAATTGCATGACAGCCCTAATTGTATATTATCAGTAGAGTTGTTGGATATTGTCATTATAAAGTAATTATCTTCCTTATTGATACCTGTCAGCCACTTTGAAGTCCGCTGAATTCTACAGCTAGAACTCAGAACAAAATTTGGTCCGCAGAATCTATATTATTGGTGATAAATGGTCCAGAAAGAACAAAGCTTGATATTTTTTTCAAATCCCAGATTGATTTAGTAGTGCTGGTAAGTGGGGAAACCATATTTTTGTATATAAACTGAGCAAGTTTGGTCTGGAGTCCTTGACTCATTGACTATGGAGATTCAGCCCATAATGTAACTTTTATTCTCTTTTTTTTATTGTTGAACCATACTTTCTGATTGATCTGTACTAATCAGTTGGGTTTCTGGCTTTGGAAACTTAGGGGTGGAAATCAATTGTCTCTAAAAATACAACAGAGGTAGATATGATAGTGTTCTTTGGTATTGTAAAATTCTGACAATTCAGCCTGTGCAGATGCTTTTAATGCATTTGGGACTTGGACAGTATATCTGTGAAAATCATATGGCCTGCCTTTTGCACTCTGTATGGGAATTACTGGTTTTGTGAGGGAGTTGAAAATTTCAAATTTTCATCTAACAAGAAAGGGATAGAATAATATTGAGTGTTCTACAGTTAGACCAATTTTTAGTACATTTGACTCAAATTTTATATTGGACTATAGCTATTTGTCTCTCTCTTTGGGGTGTGTGTGCTTTTTTTGAGATTTCATTTTTTCTACTCTTTTTTATGTAGTTTGTTTTGATGGGGAGCCTTATCCTAATGAAAGTTGCTTGTTGACACTTCAAAGGAAATAGTGGGCTCATCTTGTTCATAGCCTGTGTAAGGGATGATTTGGCTCTAGGCAAATACTCGCTATTATAGCAGCTCAAAATGGTAAATAGATGCTGCCAAATGTCAGGGCAAAAGGAAAATCTCCTACAGAGAGGCTTAGGCTGATGGGTTTTAAAAGGCTTAAATATGCAGCTTTCTAAAAGAGACCAGTCAAAAAAAAAACAACAAATATTCATTTTAGAATGCCTCAATTTACTGTTAAATAAAATTTTTCTAGAACTAGTTTATATATATTACAAAATATCATAAACACTTTATTTCACATTGGTTGTGTTGTAAGAATATTTTAACTTTCCTGGTAGTTTAGGTAAATTTTGATTAATTTTACCTTTTAAGTTAAAACTGAGAGGGTGGGAGGGAGGTGGAAATGATGATACCCAAGACTTTTTATTTTACCAATAATAAAGAAGTTTAAAATAATTTTCTAAACAAACATTAAAAATTAAAAGTAATGTCAATTCACCCGTCATAGATGAAGCAACCCTTAATCAGGTCCCAGTTTGCTTGTACCTACAAAGATGACGTGATGACTGAGAAGAGGGATCAGCACTTCTTCAGTAGGAGCCAAATCCCGACTTGCATACATCCAGCACCAAAACAAATGCTTGCTCTCTGTTTAGAAGCTGAGACTTTTGCAGGTAAACTGAATTATGTTTGAGTGAATGAGAAAATTTTATTCCTGATTTTTCAGGTCTTATACCTGTTGATTTTTATCAAACTACTACATCAATCTTTATTAAAAGTCAAATGTAAAGGATTTTTTCAAGAAAAAACAAAACTGAGGGTTTAATAGCTTTGCACAAGTTACAATCGGTAAAAACTGATCTAGAATATTTTTTAGTCTATGCTATGTGAGATAAGTGCTTTGAAATTAGCAGTATAGATTGTAAATGATTTCTTTTTTATTGCCATCATAATCTCCAAGTAAATTTTAACCAAACAGTAAGGTTTCTTTTTACCTATTTTACAGAGATGACCTAACGCTTGCGGGAAATTTATATATTGAATGGGAAAATTATGGCTAGTTGTTAATTTTACTTTTAAACAATAACACATTACAAGATGTGTATTATATAAATCACTGTTAGGACATAAATGTATTAATCCTTTGCAACATTTTGACCTTTGTATATAAACTTATTTCCTGAAGTTGTTGATGATTACATTTATACATGTGTAATGTCATTTTAAAATTTAATGGTGAAGTGGCTATGTTTAGGTTTGTTTATAGTTGTTGGCTAGTTGATGGCCAGTCAAATTATTTTTATTCATTTTATTTAAGAAAGCACTCTCTTGCTAAAAATACATGACCTTTTATGCCAGTTAAATCTGAGGAATATCCTGGCTAACTACTTTAGGAGTAATAACTTTTTTTCCTTCCCAAAATATTTTATTCTCTTGCACAATAGAAGGTGTAAAGTCACCTCCTGAAAGACCAGCACTTGGAACCAGTTCTGGAAATGTTCATTGGAATGGAAGTAAAAGTGAAAAAGCAAAAAGTTGTCCGCCAAGAAACAAGAGCTCAAAGAGGAAACACATGGATCTGAATAGTGAGAAAGTCATCTGCAATAATGAAAATGAGCCACCTCAGTACACCAATATTAAGAGACCCAAGATATCAAACATACTACAGGAGAAATTGGACAGCAAACTAGATGGAGCAGCAAAAAGCAACAAGGCTACAGCCAAGAATAAATTGATTGCTGGTCAGAAAAAGTTAACTGACTTTTTTAGACTATGAATCTTTTATTTTTATTTTGATGTGTATATAGTAAATTTACTATTCCATAATAAACATTGTACATCTTGAAAGAACAAGATAACCGGTGCATTAACACATTTTGGCTTCACAGTGTCCAAATATATTATGTTAAAGTAGGTTACACATATTATTCATTAGACAAATATAGTGACAAGTCTTGATTGTACAGAATTTCAATTTCAGTAACAATACATCATAACTATTACAACTAGGTCATCTAGTGAAAATGTCAATCATGTTTCCCTCTACTTTGAAATACAGATAGAAGTATTTAGATGTAAATAAATAGCAATACCAAAAGCACTGTAACTTCAAGTTTCATTAAATTGGCAACCAATACTTCTTCAGAGAAGAGGCCAACAGTTTTCAAACTTGCCAACAAGGTCGATAGACTCTTCCCAACATACACCTGAGCACTGAAGAAAAAATTTTTTTACTCTTTTTATATTCTAAGTTGAAATATTTTTTCTGTGGAAAAATACACATATACTTACTGTCAAAATCTCTCCTTCCTATAGGAAATTTAGCTGAGTTTTCTTCATCCCCGATCTCTCTCCTTTTCTGTATTGATTCAATATTCTGAATTTCAGTGTCAGCTGGAAAAGCCATAGATCCTTTCAATGCAAGATAAGGTAGCTGTTTTATACCTAGGTTCAGTGGCAAACCATGGCTTATGAAATTGTGTTTGGAACCTATATTCTGAAGTAAGAAAAAAAGATTTAAATTTTAAAGACACAACGTTAACATTATGTTTAGTTCTTTTTTTGTTTTTTTTTCTTTTTCCCCATTCAGAACAAAGGCATTGTAACAGACAGTCATTTAAAAGACGTACAATGCCACACATTGGAACTCTGTCTAAGCCACCTTATAATCAAAGTGCATGTCAAAATAATGTGGATGATCAGCTTAATTTCAGTTTAGTTATTCAGTGGGACTGAAACCATCTTGGTATGTGTGGCTAGTCCTGTTGACATTCTAAGATATATTTTTAGTACAGAATGGGCAAAATTTTCAAACAATGATATCTAAATAAAAGTAGACTGATATTTTCTTACAGATTATGACCACCTGGAATCCTGATGAAAATCAGGTAATTTGTTTAGTTTCCCAAACTCAGATTTAGGTGACTAACATTAGATACTTATATTTGAAAACTTAGTATTCAGTAATTGCATGATCTTGTAACTGAAACCATCCACCACAACATTCTTTTAAATTGTAAATTTTTAACCCTTTTAAAAGGACCATAAATTGAGCTTTTATTCATGTTTTAGAGTTCAATAAAAAATTGAAACTCACTAAGAATTTTGGGTTTCTGTCTTCCTCTTCATCCAGAAAGCTGCTGTCCTCCATCCTGTAGTGCTCAAGAGTAGGTATAGTCTCTGTCTTCTCTGTTTTACCGTCATTCCAAAGAGCTTTTCCTATATTGAATGCATTTAGTATCATATCATCATCTTCTACCTTTCTAATAGACTTCGAAACTGAAAGTAAAAAACCTTGAGAAAAGAGAGAGAAAATTAGTATTAATATGTAGGATGAAATATGCATTCTTAGTTGTTTAATGTTTGCATAGAAGTTAAGCAGGTTTAAGATATTATTTAAGAAAGGTGTCCTCTGTCAATTAATGTGTTCTCCAATCCTGTCTACCTTTATATATTTTATAGATTGAATAGAAACCACTTCAGTGGCTTATGAGTTCACCCTGTATAAATGACTCATTATAAAGAGGCTAACCTTTTGAATAGCATTTGTAATGCCATATATTGGTTAGAACTACTTAAGTATGGGTATTTTTTACCATGGATTATTAGCTCCTTTGTAGACTTTCAGAACAGTACAGATTAGTAGTTCCTTTTAATGGATCAATTTTAGCAAAATTCACAGGATACCATAATCTCTACACATGCTCTTTTTAAATCAGGCCTTACTTTTCACTTAAGGCAGTTTTAGAAAAGAACTAATTTACACATGTAAGAAGGAGGGTCAGCAAAGTAACTTGTTTTGTTTTAAACCCTGGTCTACTCTATTTTAAAGTGAAATTGATTTTCACATCTTCTTGGGAAAAGAGTTGAAAAAAAACTTTGAAGGTAGCAATGATTTAAAATACTACCATGGTCTTAATACAGGCAAAGCTGAAACCTTTAACTTGTGTCCAGTAAATTGTGTACCTTTTTATCTGAAGATATAGCTGGCAATCCTCACTCATTGCTGATCCATGTATTTGTCAGAGTTTGGAGGCAGTTTCCCATCTGAAAGGATCAGTTGGGAACACCAATAGGTCAGTACCCAGATCATAATTTCAGATGTTCCTCCCTCTCCCACTCCAAATAGAAACTTCAATTTTTGCCTCACAGACTCTTCCAGATTGAATGCTCTATTATCCCCTCCTGTGTTTAGAAACATGATAAAGGTCTATGGAAAGAAATTTCTGTGGCGATTCCTCCACATTTTGCTATTTGAGGGGAAGCATTTGTCCCCCATGTGGGGAAAGTGTAAGGGGCCTGCCCAGACCTAGCAGATCCCTAAGGGATCTATTTGATGCCAGGGCCATCTGCACAGTGACCCTGTACCTCTGGACTAGTTCTAGACTAGTACCTCTGGACTAGTTTATCCACATTGTGCAGATCTGCGGGTCCTGAACCCAGGCCCGTAGGCCACTGCTGCATCCCCAACACCACTGGATGGCTATAGTAATGACAGGAGAATTGGGAGCCCTAAGGCCCTGCACTCCACCAAACATACCACCCACAGGGACCTGACTGGAGTTGCTCCAGAGTCCCTGATTGGGCTGGTTACACTATCTAAGCTAGAAAGAGAAACAGGAAGTTGTCTGTGCAACAAGGTGGATTCTGAGTGGGTGCTGCTGCTGCAGACCCTCTTGTTCAATACCTGACTTTCGGTCTCATCTCCAGTTCCTGACTTTAACCCTGCCCTGTACCTGGCGTCTGCCCTCAGCCTCGTTCTGGTCACAGAACTCTGTCGGCCTGGTTTTGACTGCTCCAGCTCCGACCTTATGCTACTGACCCTCAGCTTTGGCTTGTGATTCCTGTTTGACCCCCAGCTCTGACTTTTGCCCCAAGGCTCCCGTCTTTGGACTGCCCATTGGCCTATAGTACCTGAACACTGCACTGAATGGCAGGCTGGCCTGCCTATGTCCAGGTCATTGTGCCAGTCTTCCACAACCTCTGACACACCCTTACTCCAGTCTTTAAGAGGTATCTGCATGCACATGGCACACAGGTAGTCAGAGCAACTTACCAAACCATCAGGAAACTGTCCAAGCAGCTGAGTAAACAAAAAATGAGCACCTCCCACTTCCCAATTTCTCTTTAATATTTACTTCTTTGCTTACATTTTTAATATGTAACCCCACTTTATATTTAGCTAAAATTCACTTTTGCATCAAACCCTTTTTGTGGTTTCTTTCACTAACTCTTTTTCTCTATCAGCAGGTATCTTCTGATATTTTCCACAGGCAGACTCTCCACCACTGACTGGCACCAAAGAGGGACCTGGACCAGTGCCTATCTTTATTCCAGCCAATTATAATAAATGTCATCAGAGGTTCATGAAAACTTACTTCAAAATAGAAGTTTACCAAATGCTTTCAATTCTCAAGCAAACAAAAAAGTTCATGTTTTGGATCCGTTTGAACCAGTTTGAACAAAATAGCAGGCTCCTCTCTTTGCTCTCTTGTGGCCAGCAAGAAATCCTAAAGCTATAATCCATCCTTGGATGGCTGAGGGAGGAAGGAAGATAGGCTTTGGCTTGGGTTGAACCTTTTTAAGAAAATTAAAAAAAACACTTTATCTATGAGTTGGGAAGGGCACTTTCCTTTCCTCGTTGCTGTTACTAAGGACTCTACAGTTGCTACTGTTTAGGGAGGGCGGGGGGGAGTCCTATTATCTAAAAATCAGGGCGTATGCTGTCACCAAAATGAATGCCAATTTTTTTTATGGGCTAAAAGACCTAAAACCGCCTCCTTGGTTAACTGCTAAAACAAAGCTGTCAGTTGAGGGAAGACCAAAAATACAACCCTTGGCCCCTTTTAAAATTCAGCAGTGTCTGTCTGATAATTGAAGAAAATGGAACATGCTCATTAGGGTCTCCAACTCACATTACAAAAAGCATAATTGCTATACATGGCTGTAGAATCAGGTAAAGTCATAAACTGTGGTCAGTACAGACCATAGAGAGCATACTTTGCTTTTCCAGATTTGGAGTAGCTTCCATGGCTGCAGAGCCTGAGCACAAGGTAGCTTCTGTCATTCTGCAGCCTCACAAATTCAATGGGTGCATCTGTGCCCAATGTATCTAGGTGTTCACAATCTAAATAAAATGCATATTTTTCCTTTTAGGCTTCAAATACTCCACTTTTGGCAGAAAACTAAAATGTTTTAAATTATAACTAAATTCATATTATAAATTGCTGCCTAAAATCTTGTCTGTTATCAATTGGCCTTTTCTTTTCACTTAATATTAACTTAGTTCTTTTTAGTACTGTTTACATCAGTAATTTACCGTTATTTTAAGTAACTCCTCCTGCTTTTACATGGAATCGTGTTACTGTGAAATCGGACAATCTAAAATCTGATGTGAAATGCAAAAGTAAATAAATTTGGTCAGTGACACTTAATATGGATGAAACTTATCTTTTATTCTGTTTGCATTCCTATAAAAATAAATATTTAGTTACATTTTGTTTCTGTAAGTTAGTTTTTATTCATTTTTCATTCATTCAGTAAGTTAGTTCTTAATTTCCATTTCTGAGCTTTTGAGCCTAATAAGCACTGTCTGTTTCTGAGCAATAAATAAAACCAGGTATACTTTTTCTGTTTTTTGCAGGGTTTTTTTAAGACTTAAGTGAAATGAAAAGCAATAAACAGTATAGTGTGACATACTGTTGAATGAATATTTAAATATTAAAAAATTACTGAATTTTAGAATGTAGTGCCAAAATCCCTGTTCAGTGATCATTTCTACATTAGCATACTGTTTTTCAGTTATCCTTCCTTAGCCACTAACATTGGTTTTTGCTCCATATTCAGAGTTAATGGTCTGTTTTTATAGTTATGATTTTATTAATCTTGAGCATGCTATAGAAAGTTGTTTGCATTTAATATTTTCCTCTTAAGTTATATTTTGTCTCAGTTTTACCAACACTTCTCATCTTTTTTTTTTTTTAAATGGCAACAGCTGCCTCTTGTTAGTGCCATCTAGATTCTGCTGTGGCACTATATTCTGGATGAAATTCATCCCTGTGCAAAGAGCCCCACACAAGGCCTATTTTTTCCACAGGACTTGTACTGTACCGCTGCATTGGGTGAATTTCACCCTGTGCGTACCTACTCTTAAGTGTAGATCTGGATGTCTTTTGTTCAGCACTGAAGGAAGATAGTAAAATCTGAATAGTATGCAGTGTACTGCATTCGCCTGCACATGTTGCCAATAGAAGCTTCAAAGGGGTATTCAAGTGTTTTCTGCCACTCATTATTCTTAAGAGGAAATTGAAGATCTCAACCAGAGGGTATAAAACTTGGTGTACACGTTTATTTCTGAATGAAGAAGTTGTACAGTAAGAGAGAAACAATTATTGGGTTAGATCACTTATTGAATTTCTTTTAACTGGCTCTTCCTAGGCATGATTACTAAAGGAAAAACTCCATAGTTGGGTAAAAATGGAGGAGGCTTCAACTATAGGAAAGTTTTCTGAGCTTGATGTTTAGTTTATTCTGAGGCAAGCACAGAACAACTATAGCATTATCTTGCTCCTTCCCCTGACGCACAGCATGACATCATGAAGCAGTTTTGATAGGTGTTATCCTTATTTGTTTTAGAAGATCTCAGAAATTCAAACCATCTTGCTATAAAACTGTACAATCCAGAAAGTTTCCAGATAGAGTCAAGCCAAAGGGTCTAGTTTGGCTCTATGAGCCAAAACATGAGCTGAACCATTTGAGCTGACTAGCCAAATACAAAAAGAAAATACATAAGTTGAATATATAAATATATATAACGTCACAGTGGCTGACAAGGAATAATGAGAAAAGTATTTAACTATCTTGGCTTTTCCTTGGCTCATCTTTATTTACGGATGAAGAGCTGAATCAGAACCAGATTGTAACTTTCAATAATTTTCCTACCTCTAGTTTCTTGACATTTAAAAGTAGAAATTTGTGGGATTTATTTCTGCAACTATTATAGAGATCTTAGAGAGGATTTTTTTATTTACGCTTCCCTATGCCTTTGCATTAAATCATACTTACCAGTCTTCCCATCCATCTTCTGGAACAATCCACAAATGTCTCCTTGGAACCTGAGGAGATGACCACCAAGATCTTGCTTGTGGACAAGCCAATATCATCCAGTACCTCATCTGGCAGACAAGCTACACTGAAAACTGGCACAAAGAAGACTGCACCGAAAAGCAACCAGGTACCATCACTTTGGCACAAAAGATGACTCCTGTGTCAACAGCATCAAAACAGGAACTAAGCACCTCTGGTATCGAAGTCCGGCATCAAAAGGGGCTGGTCTGAATGCACAGGCACCAGGTAGAGCTTGGTGTCCTCCTATAATGACAGACCATCCAGAGCCTCTGGAGAGAAATCAATCAGGCCTCATACAGTGTTGAGGGCTTGGGATAATGAGCAGCCTACAGTGACACAAATCATGAATCTGGTCATGCACCTCTCAGCATCAACAGTGAACACAGAGAATGAGTCGGGGAGAACTGGAATCACCATTGGTGCTGAATCACCTGCCAGTATCTGTGACAGAGGCCCATTAGTACCAGTGGGCAAAGGTTCTTTACAAGCAACTCCTATATCAGACCTGACAAACTCACTCCATCTAATACACTACTTTCCTGGAATTTATCGAGGAAAGGTGGTAGGTGAGGTCTCTACTGAAAGCTTATAATTTAACGATATTCATAATCATTGTGATGTGTGTATGGGAAATATTTTAGGAATAATGTAACTACATTGAAAACTGTGCCTTATGGTTCTTGGAATAAAAGTTAGTCATCAGAAAATCATATGTCTCAGTGATGGTCTGTTCAAGTGGGAAGGAGTTGTCACCCTTCCCTAGAACTGCTGATATAATGCAAGGTTCCATTGTCTACTGTTGCCTCATCTCAGAACAGTCAATGGAAAACTATCAAAGACAACTCCAAATAATCAAAACCACTTGGAGGTTAATAGGAACGTTTTATAAGAGGCTGGGGATGACCCTGTCTGTGAATAAAGACAAAAGACTGATTCAGTATATGAGGTCGAGAAAGACACTTTGCATCATTTACTGAGAAGACATATTGTTGAACAGGTGTTTTTCATGAAGGTTTGGAACCTGGTTCCTGTGAAGCTAGCCAGCTCTGCAACCAGCTGAACTCTGAAGGGAAAACCTACTTCATTGGATAGGAAAAAGTAACTATTAATAAGTGTAGGCCCTACTTCGTGTTTTATTATTTTGTTTTGTGTTACAACCATTTATTTCTGTCATTCTTTTGTTTCCAGTGGAACCTCTATTTTTTTAAATAAATATTTTATTATAAGTGCTCATAAGTGCTGTGTGTTGTACAGTAGCAGTGATTTAAGGTAAAACCGGGGTATAGTATTCCTTTAAGAGCTGAGGATCTGGGATTTCTGTGAGTAGCCAGTGTCGGGCTAGATACCTAGCACAGGGGAATGCTTCAAGGGGACTTGTCAATCAGCAAGGAGAAGAAAGGGCTGGCATAGCCCTGAGGAGAGTGGTTGAGTGGCTGTTAAGCTGGTGATGTTAGGGAGCTAATACCCAGCTATCACAGGCAAGACGTTAGAGGAAGGGGGTAACAAGGTGACACACAGTCCTGGGTACCCCGAGAACCATAGCGGTAGCAGGACAGATGCCAGTACCAAGACCCGCTATATGCTGCATCACTGCTTGTGGAGATCCACATCTCTACACCATCACTGGAGCATACAATCTCCCCATATTCAAGTAGAGTACCCTCTCCCAGGAGGTCAGTGGTTGACCCCATGGAAAGGTCTGCTTGCTTCCCCTACAGAGCTGCACCACAACTGGCTCATTGGGGCTGATGCTTGAGTAGCCAACCACTCAATGAATCAACCATACTTGTATGGTATGCAACAATGGCCCTAATTGTGTTACTGGGGTCCACCATCTCATGCATCAAGAGGTTGGTTTCACACCACAGTTGAGGAAGAAGACAGGATCACTCCAAGGTATCGGGAAGAATTTGTTCCAGTGGCAGAGCAGCACCAGTGCCCCATATTGCCACCAAAGGGCCTTTTGTGATGAATTGGCATCCTTGGCATTAGGACCAGTGCCCGATGATCAATCATTTCAGGAGGACCATGTGAAGGCTCCTGACACTCTAAAGATAGAGATCACAGCAATATCAGAGAAATCCCATGAGATATTTGATTTTTTATAAGCTTCTGGTCCAGCCAGGATCGTGTTTCCCACAAATGAGGAACTGCTGGACCTTGCTAAGGCCTTATGGCAGATGCTGTCCCCAATGACACCTACTGCAAAGTAGGTAGAGAAGAGATACCAAGTACTTCCAGCAGGATTTGAGTACTTACCCCAGCCAGGCTTCTTAAGTTATGTCAGCGGTACAAGAAAAATTGAAATTAAGCAAGAATACCCCAAGGCCAAGGAGGACTCCAAATGGCTCAACTTGCATGGGGAAAAAGTCATACTTCTCTGCCTCTCCAGCTGCCTGTGGCTAATTGTCAGAACTTACTGGCTAACTGTGACTTCCTAACTTTGGGCAGGGTGGCAACTTTCCCAGAGAAGCTCTTGCACAACAGCAGGGAGGAACTAAGATATAATTAAGGAAAGGTCACTTTGACCAAGACTACATTACAGGTGGTGACTGATTCCTCCCAGACCAAAGCAAGGTCTGTGGCCAATGGGGTGACAATACACAGAGCATTGTGTCTCCAAGCATCAAGTATCTCAAGAGAAGTACAGGCCATGATGAAGGATTTGCCCTTTGAGGGCGTGGGGCTATTTAGTGAGCAGGCAGACAGCATTCTATAGTTACTGAATGATTCAAAAGCTGTCCTGTTCTCCCTGGAGATTTACTCCCCAGACCCATACAACAGGCTGTACTGTCCTTAATCCCAGTCAAAACCATGGATGCCATCCTACCATCACAGGCAGCCTAAATATCAAGCCAAGAAATCACCATGATACAAAGGGAGCCAACCCTCCTCGTCCTCCAGAACTCACCTTGCTCCTAAACCACATCAGTAAATTTGACAGAATAGTCATGAGCCACATCCTATTCAGTCAAGTGAGTGCTACTTTCAGAAGCTGCCTTGCTGTGTTCTATCATGATCTATCATAAAATTGGACAGATGGATGTTTAGACATCATTGCACATGGCTACCCCATCCAACTCCCCTTTTTACCCCCTACCCACATCATTTCCCTGTCTCTCTTCAGGGACCCTTCTCATCAGAGCCTAGTACAGTCAAGTGCCCTTGTTGTTTCATCTTGTTGATTCTGAAGAAGAAAGGGGATCTTCATTCTTTCCTTGACACGAGGAGACTCAACAAATACATAAGCCATCTTAGGTTCAGGATGGTAACGCTTGCCTCCATCATCCCATCTCTTCAAGCTCAAGACTACTTTGTTGCTTTCAACTTGCAAGATGCATACTTCCATATAGCTATCCATCTGGCCCACAAGAAGTATCTAAGAGTCACAGTGGGGTCCAAGCATTACTACTACCGGGTTTTGCCCCTTGAACTTTCCATGGCACCAAGAGTCTTCAAGAAATGCCTAGCAGTGGCAGCACATTTAAGGAGACTGTGGCAGGGCTCCCCTTGGTCCTGCCTCTGCTCCATTCCAAAAACCACTCAGAGACCTTCTGGCTAAGCAATCACTGGTGCAGTTTATTTACAGCGTGCAATCCCACCACCTTCTCACCATATTCTTCTTGGGGGTTTCAGCCTTAAGGGCTTCTCAGTCCTGGAGCCAGGAGGGGAGAGTTACCTTTCTCATTCCACTCACTGGCTTCGCCCCTGCTTCCTTCCTCTGGGCCTGTAAAAAGCCACAGGCTAATTAGGCTGGCAGCTGTTTTCCCTTCACCAATCAGGCACAGGTTTCTCTAGCCAGCTCCAGTTTACCTCCCTTAATTGGAGCTGGGGTGACAGATGGCTAGCTCAGGAGTTCCTGATCAGCACCATATCACAGAAACCCATACCTGGATGATTAACTGATCAGAGTCAGGTCCCAACAGGAGACTGCAATAGTCTTGGGGATATATCCTTTCTCAGTTCTCTCAGCTAGGACTCCTTGTGATCTATGAGAAATCATCCCTCACATCATCACAGATGATAAAGTTCATAGGAGTTACAATCAACCACTAATTGGCCAGAGCCTACCTTTCAGAGGAAAGGCTCCCCAGCTGACAATAAATGACCTAAAGTCGAATCTGATTATAATAGTGCATATGTGTCTGGGACTCTAAGGGTATGTTTACACTGCAATTAAAAACCTGTGGCTGGCCTGTGCCTGCTGACTGGGGCTAACAGGCTTGGGCTAAGAGGCTGTTTAATTGCGGTGTAGATGTTCAGGCTCAGGCTGCAGCCCAAGCTCTAGGACCCTCCCACCTCACAGGGTCCCAGAGCTTAGGCTGCAGCCTGAGCCCCGAATGTCTACAATACAATTTAAACAGCCTTGCGAGCCCAAGTCAGCTGGCACGGGCCAAACATACATGTCTAAATGCACTAAAGACAAGCTGTGAAGGTCACAGCTGCTCCCGTTTTTATACCTTCATGTGGGAGCACAAGGAGGCACAGGACACACTGGCTGGCTCTGATGGACATTGCTGTTAAAAAAAAATATATCTGATTTTGTGTGCTTGAGGTACAGTACGGGTTGACGCTTCTCCAGTTCCTTCTTACTGCCACGTGGCCTGAGTCTGAATCCTGTCCTTTGCTATTGCGCATTCTGTAAAACTTAATTGTAAATAGTTATATGTTTTAGCTTATGAATTCTAGATGCCTCTATTATCTGGGTGAGATACTGCACTTTGAAGAGATGTGTATCTTCAAGTCCTTTACGCCCAGAACTAAAGAGCCCCAAGAGCTTCACCTAAAGAAGCTGTTGATGGAAGAGGCTATGCCCCACTCTGACCCAAGCCTGGGAACCACTATGACCTCCAGATCCCTTTCCGCAGTACTCCCCCCCCCACACACATCAGTCTCAGCTGGCTAGCCGTGCCCCTCCAAGCATGAACCATGAAACGGAGCCACCAACACTAAAGCCCAAGGACTCGGCACACAGGGCTCCCCATGAGAGTAAGAAATATTCCCAGGGGTGTAAGGACAGATCTCCACAGCAGACCGTCCGAAACAAACGCGTTTCCTTCTCAAACCACTCCAGTTGGGGGAGACATCGCATACGGAACCCATTAAACTAGCACCAAAGACACCTCCACCCCCAGGCTAGAGGGTAATGTGCAAAAGAAGAGGATCCACCAGTTCCAGCAGTGATTGTGGTACCAGGGTGGAAAGATAAGCACTCACCAGTCTCATCCATGAGTGCAGGTCTGGATTCATCATCGGTACCACCTCGTCAATATAGAGACCATCCTGCCATGAGGGAGGAACCAGGCCCTTCAGGCAGCTCTGGGCCACACAGAGACCTTTCTAACAATGGAGGATATCTTCCCCTACCTGCAGTCTCCATTTCTTTTGGACCCTGCCCTACTAACACATTCTTACCCCAGAGGAGGAAACACTGCCATTGTTGCAGGCGGGGCCACATTCCTGTCCATCGGTCAGGAGTATCTCAGTACCAGTGGTACCACCGCTGCCAGTGGAACTGTCCTCAGAATTGGAGGAGATAGCTGCACTAGTATTTCTGTGAAGGTGCAAAATGCCAGACAGACATCTGAAGCATTATTATTCCTCTGGTTATGACCCCGCCCCCTCAGGGATACATGGTATTAATTCCCATGGGAACCTCCGTTACTGACGGCTCCTTTCTTTTGGCCTTATTGGAGGCTCCTGTGATCCTTATGGCAGGCACCCAGACCTGTCGTGGGAGTCATAACACTTTCTTCCTCCTCATACACCAATGGAACTGGCTGCCGAGAGGGGGGAATCAGAACTGGTACTCCCAGTTCTGACTAGGGCCTCCTTGTCCACTCTGGATGATGAAGTCATCCCATTGTCACCCACTCTGCCACATGATCACTGGCAATTTCAAGAGTTACTGCAAAGGGTCACTTATGACTTAGAAATCCTGTTAGAGGCAATCCATGACCCCCAACACTGACTCCTTGACATTTTACAGCCAAAGGGACTGACCAGTGTGGCCCTTCTGATCAATGAGGCCATATTGCTATTTTGTGGCAGCCAGGAGTTCTGATGTTTTATTTTTCCACCCTGCCCCTAATTTGCTGGTAGTACAGGTGGCTATGGAGAGAGCTCAACAACACTAGCAGAAATCTGGATAAAGGGTCAAAGAGGCTGGACCTCCTGCGTAGAAAGGTTTCTCTGCAGGCCTCCAATTTTGTATAGCCAATTACCAGGCTCTCCAGGCTAACTGCAATTTTAACACCTACACCAGGCTTGTTGAATTTAAAGGTAAACTCCCCATGGAAGATCAATCCCAGTTCCAATACTTTCTGGATGAAGGGAAATTGATGGCAAATGTAGTTCTCCAGGCCATGGTAGATGCTGCAGATACAGCATCTCAATCTTTGGCCACTGTACTGGTCATGCCTAGGAAGGAGTACTGCGGAAAGGGATCTGGAGGTCATAGTGGATCACAAGCTAAATATGAGTCAACAGTGTTAACGCTGTTGCAAAAAAAGCAAACATCATTCTGGGATATATTAGCAGGAGTATTGTAAGCAAGACACGAGAAGTAATTCTGCTCTACTCCGTGCTGATTAGGCCTCAACTGGAGTATTGTAAGCAAGACACGAGAAGTAATTCTGCTCTACTCCGTGCTGATTAGGCCTCAACTGGAGTATTGTGTCAGTTCTGGGCGCCACATTTCAGGACAGATGTGGACAAACTGGAGAAAGTCCAGAGAAGAGCAACAAAAGATGATTAAAGGTCTAGAAAACATGACCTATGAGGGAAGACTGAAAAAATTGGGTTTGTTTAGTCTGGAAAAGAGAAGACAGAGAGGGACATGATAACAGTTTTCAAGTACATAAAAGGTTGTTACAGTGCGGAGGGAGAAAAATTGTTGTTCTTAACCTCTGAGGATAGGACAAGACGCAATGGGCTTAAATTGCAGCAAGGGAGGTTTAGGTTGGACATGAGGAAAAAATTCCTAACTGTCAGAGTGGTTAAGCACTGGAATAAATTGCCTAGGGAGGTTGTGGAATCTCCATCATTGGGGATTTTTAAGAGCAGGTTGGACAAACACCTGTCAGGGATGGTCTAGATAATACTTAGTCCTGCCTTGAGGGCAGGGGCCTGGACTAGATGACCTCTTGAAGTCCCTTCCAGTTCTATGATTCTATGCGAAGGGACTCATGGCTCCAGTTGTTGAGCTTCCCAAGAGAGGGCCATAATACTATTCAAAACCTCCCCTTTGATGAGTCCAACCTTTTTAATGTGAAGACAGATGAGACTCTGCAGTCTGTCCAAAGACTCAAGATCCAACCTGGAGATCTACACTCCAGCCCCCAGAAGGAACACCAGAAACAGCCCATTAGACCATGGCCACCTCCTTCCCATATCCCATACTGCCAGCCCCCGCCTGAACCTCCTTGTAAGCAACTAAGGACTTGGAGATCTCGTTTTCCAGCTCCCATTGCTGCTACACCCTCCATGTACTCCCAGCTGCAGGCCAAGGGCCACCTTTGACACACAAGTAGAGACCTGCTTACCATACCTATACCATCTACTTTGCTTCCCATCTTCTTTGGAGGCCATCTTACTTTTTTCGCCCACAGTTGGAACAAGATCACAATAGATAGTTGGGTTCTGGAGATTATCCATCACAGATTCTCCATAGAATTCCTTTCTTTCCCTCCTCACAAACCACCTCTCAGACTCCCTCTTCCACCAATTGATTTTTCAAGGGGAAGTTAAATCTGTTACACCGGGGGTGATAGTGTGCCATCTCAGTACCAAGGGACTACTCCCCATATTTTTTAATCCTCAAAAGGACAGAGGGTGGAGACCCATCCTGGATCTTCAACAGCTCAATATTTTTATCAGGTGAAATTCAGGATGATTGTACTGGCATCTATAATCCCCTTCCTTCAGGAGGGGAGTGTGGTTCAGGGCTCTTGACATAAAGGACGCATATCTCCATGTGGACGGTCATGCATCACACAGGAAGTTCTTGCAGTTCATGGTTGGCCAAGAGCACTGCCAGTTCTGCATCTTTCCCTTTACACTTGCGACAGGGCCCAGGGTGTTCACAAAAGTTTTTGCAGAGGTAGCGGCCCAGATGAGACACCAGGGTTCTAAAGTGTTTCAATACCTGGATGACTGGCTCCTGATAGAACAATTTTGCCAAGAAGTTGTCTAGGCAGTAGAGCTTCTTCGTTGCCTCCTTGATACCTTAAGTGTTTGCATAAACAAAAACAAGTCAGTTTTGTCACCCCCATAGAAAATACATTTTATAGGAGCATGGCTGAATTCAATGTCTGCATTAGCTTTCCTCCCCATAGACAAGTTTTATGTGATGAGCAACCTGATCTCTCACATCACCCACAAGCCTCGAACCAAGGTGTGTCTGTCTATCCCTGATAGGTCATATGGCCTCATGCACTTACATGACACCTTTCATCGGATTCCCCTTGCTGTGTCTAGAAGCTTGGCTCCATTCAACCTACCGACTGAACAGAGACTGCATCAACTCCAAAGCCACTGTTCCCTCTGGATTTCTCACCTCCGTCTCTTGGTCCAACCTGAAAATAGTCATGCTGAAGACTCCCTTCAGTCCTCCCTTTCAGAGAGCCACCATCTTGATGGATACCTCCCTTACAAGATGGGGCGCCTATTTGGACCACCATACAGCCTAGGGTACATAGATCCCATGGGAGGCCAGGCTGCATATAAACCTACTGGAACTCACAGTGGTCCACCTAGCATGCAAGGCCTTCCTTCCCCACATACGCTCACTCCATGTACAAATAATATCAAACAATATCACAGTTGTCTACATAAACAGGGAGGAGTGAGATCTCATCTCTGCCTGAAAGCAATCAGACTCTGGAGCTGGTGTCTCAGAAATCAGGGTATCATACAGACATCATACCTTTTCAGAACTCCCTGGCAGACAGGCTAAGCAGAAATTTCTCTACAGACCACAAATGAAAGGTGTACGTCACAGTTCTGATCAACATATTTATGGGCCCCTACGGGACCTTTTGCGTCCCAGATGAACAGGAAGCTTTTCATGTATTGCTCCAGAGGAACCATATGCAGCAATTCCCAGGGCAACACTCTTGCTTTTTTGGACAGACAGCCTCAGATATGCCCTTTTCCCCTATCCCTCTCATATCACAAGTCATACGGAAGATCCACCATGACAGAGCCACCACCACCTACTAGCCCAGACAGTTCTGGTTCATGGAACTCCTAAGGATGTCCACATGCCCACCCATCAGGATCTTCCCACTTCCAGATCTCCAAACCCAAGATGGTGGGAAACTCAAGCTCCCCAACCTCGGCTTACTACATGTCATGGCCTGGTATTTGGATAGGCATCAGAAATAGAACACTCATGATCTACCCCTGACCAGGAAATCCTTACTTAAAGTAGGAAAGAGACTAGTACAGCTTACTTCTGGGCTGAATGGCACCGCTTTTTGGCCTGGGCACAATGCCACCAACATCCCTTTGATACAATGGGCATTCAGGTTATCCTAGACTATCTCCTCTCCTTAAAGATGTCAAGCTAACCCTTAGTTCACTGCAGGTACATCTAGTGGCAATTAGTGCTTTCCTTTCTCTGGTGGAGGGATAGTCTGTCTTTACTCACCCAGTTACAGTGCCATTTATGAAAGGCTTGATCAGGACTTTCCCACCAGTCATTAAACCTATGTCTCAGTAGGGATCTTAACCTTGTCCACTCTCACAGTCATCTCTCATCATGAAGATGGTGTTCTTAGTGGCCATCGCTTCCGCTAGGAGGGTCAGTGAGCTAGCAGCCATGATGGCAAACCCTTCTTATGCAAAGAGAAGGTCTCCCTTAGGTTACACTGAAAATTCCTCCCTAAGATCATTTCTGAATTCCATATTAATCCATCAATTCACTTACCTGTATTTTTTCCAAAGCCTCATGCTTCTGAGGACAAAATACTACACTCCTTCAATGTCAGACACGTCTTGGCATTCTACCTACAAAGAACCAAACCCATTAGGAAATTTCTGAGACTCTTTGTAGCTGTAGCAGAAAGGTCACGTGAACAAGCTATATCATCACAGAGAATTTTTAAGTAGGTCTCAGGATGCATATTAGAATGCTGCAAACTAGCAAAGTTTCTGGCTCCTCGGGTTGTTACAGTACACTCCACGTGAGTTCAGGCAGCCTCCATGGCATCCTCATTGGATGTCCCGCTACTGCACATCTGCAAGGCAGCAACATGGCACTCTGTCCACACATTTACAGTGCACTCTGCTCTAACTCAAGTGGCAGCTGTAGGAATGGCAATATTGCAAGCATGTCTGCTGACAACTTCCTCGCACCCTCCTCCAGACTTAACACTTCAAGTCACCAACGTGTGGAATACACATAGGGACCAGCACTCAAAGAAGAAATGGAGGTTACTTACTGTAACTGGAGGTTCTTTGAAATGTGTGGTCCTTATCTATATTTCACTACCTGTCCTCCTTCCCCTCTGCTTTGGATCCTATTGGATTGTAGTAAGAGGAGGAACTGGAGAGGTGTCGACCTGCATACCCTTGGTTGGGAGCACAACGGAAGACACTGCACATGTGCAAATGAACAGAAACTGCTTGGAAGAATTTCTGAACTCGGGCACATGGCACAGAAACATATCCATGTGTGGAATGCAGATAGGGACCACACATCTCGAAGATCCTCCAGTTACAGTAAGTAACCTCCATTTCCAGGTAGGCAATGCCCACAGCCAATAGAGTCATGCTATTTCATCAATTGTCAGCATCAAGGATATTCACTAAAGGCCTAGTGATAGTGATGGTGTACCTGATGAAACAAAGAGTCCAGGTTTACCATGATGACTAGCTCATTTGAGAAAAGTCTGTGCAATAGCTGGCAAATTCCATACTGCTGGTTTCAACTTTTTGCCTCCCGAAGGACTCTGTGTCAAGGAAGAAAAAACAGCTGTGGTTTTTATTCAAAGGATAGAATTTATAGGCATGGTTCTGGATTCTTCCACAGCAAAGGCCTATCTGCCCCAGGAAAGATTCCACACAATGGTGGGTCTTGTCAGCCATTGTCGAACATCAGTAAGAGCTTGCCTCAGACTTCTGGGATGCGTGGCTTTGTGAACAAATGTAAATCAGCATGCCAGACTTCAGCTTTATTGATTGTAAGAGTGGAGGAAGTCTATACAGACATTTAGACATGAAGGTGCAGAAATCTTGTTGTTAAACTGGTGGAAGGACTCTCTAAAAGTGTGCAAGAGAGGACCCTTCTCTCAAACATTGCCATCCATTTGAAAGATGCTGTCGTAAACCTAGCCCTGGCACTAGCAGCTGCTGCAGTTTTGACTAAGTGAGGTACTGTTAGGGTCTGCAGCTGTGATGCAGCAGCAGAGAATGCTGTTCTGGGGAGAGAGATGGCCAATGAGAGGGCAGCTTGAGCTGGGCAGGGGGCTCAAAATACACCTAAAGCAGGCATTTGGGAAGGCAGTTAGAGGAGAAGGAGGCGAAAAGAGACTGCACTGGGGTTAAAAGGGATTTGCTTTGGAAGCTGGGAAGAGGAAGCTGGACCTCGAAGGGCAGTGTGCAAGGGCCTTGGGGAATAGGTGTGGCTCTCTGGGTGAAGAGTTGTTGTTCGTAGATGGACCTGTTGGAAAGAGATGTGGTCATTGCAGTGTTGAAGCAAAGGAGTATCGCAAGCTGGAGCGAGGCGAAGGCAGGACAATTAGGGTGAAGCTTGACTTTGCAGCCAGGGAGAGGAGGAGCTGATTCCTTCTTGGAGTGACACAGTGTGGTATTGAAAAATATCTTTTGTTATGATGGTAATTTGAAGTTTACTAATTTCCTAAGCAAGTATTTGATGTTACTTATTATTTATATTCTATTATTATTCCATTATTTCTTTTATATTCTTGTTCCTGCCCAATGTCTTGGTTTTTCCTTTATAAAGTTTAGAAGTTTAGGATTATTTTAGAAGTTTAGGATTATTTAAGATTATGTTGGTTTGCCTTTGCCTCTCTTCACAGTAGGCATAGCCTAGCTGGGGCCCGGGACACTGCAACGCCTTCAGTTTAGGGTAGGGAACCTACCTAGACAGTCTTCAGACTCAAGGCCTATGGTGTCCTCAAGAAGCTCATTTATATATAAATGTCCGAGAACTAAGGGCTATTCATTGGGTTTCACATAATCCTGACAATTTTGAGCTGTTTAATTACGTGTATCATGATGGACAACACCATAATGATGTGTGACGTGGCAAGGCCAGATGGCTATAGAAAAGTTGTGGGAGATAGATATATTAGCTCCAGGCTAAACAAATCCCTGGTACCAGGTTAAGTGAAATGGAAGCTGCTCCAGGTCAATTAAGACACCTGGGGCCAATTAAGAACTTTCCAGAAGGCAGGGGGAATGCTAGGTTGATTGGGACACCTGAAGCCAATCAGGGGCTGGCTGAAACTAGTTAAAAGCCTCCCAGTCAGTCAGGTGGGTGTGCATGTCAGGAGCTGTGGGAGGAAGTTGCGCTGTTGGAGAGACTGAGTAGTACACACCATATCAGGCACAAGGAAGGAGGCCCTGAGGTAAGGGTGAAGTGGAGCTTGAGGAATTGAGGGCTGCTGTGGGGGAAGTAGCCCAGGGAATTATACATGTCATGTTTCTAAAAGGTCAGCTACCATAGCTGATACTATTAGGGTCCCTGGGCTAGAGCCCGGAGTAGAGGGTGGGCTCGGGCTCCCCACCCCCCACAACGTTTGCCCCCTGATTAATCACTGAGACTGGGAGACAACAGAGACTGTGCAAGGAAGGATAACTTCTCCTCACCTCCCTCACTGGCTTATAATAAAAAATGGCTCAGTAGACTGTGACCCTTGTCTCTAGAGAAAGAAGGGTTACGTGGAGGGTCACGGTGAGCCTCTGAGGCTAGCGAAATCCGCCAGGAAATGCGGGACCCATGGAGGCAAGGACAGAGCTTTGTCACAGATGTTTTATATAAACAGGCAGGGGCGGGGAGGGAGGCAAGATCCACCCCTCTGTCAAAATGCTGTGCACCTTTAGTACACTTCACTTACCAGGCTTGCAGGATGTTGGCAGACCACCTTAGCAGGCAATTTGTGAGCAACCATTAAGGTTGCCCGGTGGGCTCAATCCTCTTCATGACAAAACAGAACAAAAAATGTCACAAGTTCTGTCTCCAAATTCTGCCAGGACCAGGGATATCTGTCAAATGTGCTCCTGATCCACTGGACTTTGGGTCTAATGTATGCATGGCCTCCAATTCTGCTAATTCCAAGAGTCATCAGGAACTTCAGAGAGGACTCAGCCAAGATAATCATGCTGGCATTGATCTGGCCCAGGAAATGCTGATTCTCGGACCCGATGAATCTCTCCATTAAACTTCCAATCTCCAGCCAGATATAGTATCTCAAAGTGAGGGAAAGATCTGCCATCCAGATCCAATTTCTCTGCACTACACAGCATGGATTGTGGCTGTATAACAGCAGTAGAGGGAAGCTGCTCTTTGGAGCTCCAGAATACTTTTATTCATAGTAGAAAAGACTCTGAGGTTATGCTATGAAATAGTCAGCAACCTTGGCATTGGAACACTAATAAAATTAAAGCTTGTCCAACATAATTTAAAAATACTGAAAACAATGAAGCTAGATACCTACAGTTAACTAATTTGTGTAAACTCAGCAAACTCTTAGTCTGATTTCAGTTACAAACTCCAAATTTTGCACCCAGAATTTAATGGTGGGCACAAGTTATATAGCATTTATATATCTAATAACTTGACAGTGCTTACAAAATTGGAGGCCAGTCCTCTTTTTTTAAAAAAAATAAAATAAAATAGAAATTAGGCCCTTCTTGAAAATATGCTACAAGGTCATAAAGTTTTATAAAACTCTTCTTATTCTGAATAAATTTGCTAAATGTTCTCGAAAATAAAAATGGGCATAGACTGGCATTTATAAATTTACCCTTCTGTTGATATAAATATATAAATTGTTTAATGATTATATTAACAATCATTAAACAAACTTCATTGCTTAAAAATTGAATGTTTTTAAAAAAGTTAGCATTAAAGATTTTCCCTGAACTGCTGAAGTAGTATTAAATCAAGTTTGAATTTAGTTTATTTACAATCTCTGGGACATGGTTTCTAGACTGCCAACGTCACAAAGCAAGATGGTTGCCACCAGCTGAGGATTCAAGACTTCAACTGTAATTTTAAAATGTTATTTTCAAACAAATCTAACAGCTTATTCATGGTCAGCAGTGCTTTTTTACTTCATGAACTTGTAGATTTCTAGGCTAACCAAAATGGGTGGAGTTTTCCTTTAAGATAAATAAATTAGAGTGTCTACATTCCTATTGGCACTCATATGCAGTCTCATGTCTACACACTCTGCTAATGCTTTTCTAAATTGCGATATATCCACCATGAAGACTTCCTATACCTGTAAGCAATGTCTCCTGTCCCAAAAAAGGACACATGGATCTGACTGCATGATTTGCTACTACATCCAGCATAAAAACTGGAATCTTTGGGAAATACAGGTAAGTGGAGGTATGTATTTAGTAAAAATATTATCTTGTCAATATATCTCAGAATGAATTGGTTTTCCATCTGACCTTTGTCTGGTCATGGGTTGGAAATGTATTTTCTGTTTAGCTATTTAAGTTAATGAATAAATGTTTGAGTTTAACATTTACAATAACTTTTTAATTTATATTTATATTGTACGCTTGATTGTTCTCTCTCTCTCTCTTCTCCCCCCCCCCCCAAGACATCACTGGTTTCTGCTGAAATAGCTTTTAATCATTATTGATGTTGTTTTATAACAGACTTGTCTAGACATTGGTACGCATGACTTGTAATTAAACACATTTATTGAGAAATCAGTGGTTTTATTAAGTATTACATTTACATATTTTAAAATAGTCATAGAACATGTCTGCAAATGTGCTATGGGTCTTTTTGATAATGGGAAAACTTTGTGTTGCCATATTGTAGTCTGTGCTGATATTTAATGGGAGAACAATACGAGTTTGTGTGTGTATGTATGTATGTGTGTGAATGTGTATACAGATCCTGCAAAATCAGTAACCATGAATGGGAACAGAAATCCTGCTAAATATGCAAAAGTTTGTTCCATGTAGTATAGCTACATATACCACACAACAATGTAATACCAAGAAAATGAGATACTTGACTTCTGAATTGGATATATTAGAATATACATACTATCAGATTCACACTGATTAGTCTTGCTGTAGGAAGAGTGGATTATTATGTGACCCTTTAAAGAATGTTATTTGTAGATAATAATTTTGTATAATTCTAATGAATTAACATCTAGTAAATTCAGGCAATTTATATACCATAGATGACCTTGAAAGGCAATGGTGTTTGGAGTTAGAGATGCATATCTAATTGTGATCATTGGGATTTTTTTCCTCTTGCGTTTTTGTTTAACAGGCAAACATTGTTAGAACACTAAGGAAATTATTTAACATCAGCTTACTAAAATGGGTTCACACACTAAATAGTTACATATAAAATTGAATATTTTGGATGTTTGCCACATAGTGACTGTACAAAGCCTTGCTTCGTATGACTTATTTGATTATATGCCTTTGAATACTTTTACATTAGAAAGAGATAACTCAACTGTTAGTTTGTTGGGTACTATCATTAACTAGTGTATTTCTGTGAAGAAAATTGTAGTGTGTAATGAATAGTCAGTTATAAAATAATTGTTATCAAAAGATGCTTATTTTCCTTTTCATGTAAACTTTAACTTAAAATTTTTGCTTTCTGAGTTTTAATCATTTATAGCCCAGACTTATTAAATGATAGTGCTTTTTGCCAACAAACAAGGATTTATCAAGTAAGTCCTATGACTGAATCAAGACACTTCTCAGGAAATACTGACAACCATCACAAAAGGGGCTAAAATAGTGGAAATGTAGTAAAATGTAAGGAAGGTATTTTTTGTACCAAAAATAAAATTTTTTAGTACAAATACAAGAGTAGTACATTTGTAATAACACTTTTGAACAATAATGATGCTGTTTTTCTAAAAGATCTGTTACAGGAATTATTCTGGGAAGTTCTATGGCCTGTGCTATACAGGAGCTAAGACTAGATAATAACGATCCCTTCTGCACTAGGAATCTATGAATCTACAGTATTTATGTTAAATCAGCCCAGCTCCCTAAACAAAAGAGAGGCTTATTTTGCTGTGTGTGTGTGAGTGAGAGAATGAATGAATTCATGTTGGTGTGGTGTAAGCACAGGTTTGAGATGACTGCATTACCTGCAAATGACAAATTCATGATTGAGTTATGAGTGTCTTCCACATATTCTGTAGAAGCCACATGTTATAGTATAATTAAGACTATCTCAGTACGTTATAAAGAATTTTAATGGGACTTACTTTTATCCCTCAGCTAGGAAAGCCGAGAGGCCTTAGTTACCACGAATCCAACTTTGCAGTGCTCAGAGGAGAGAAAAATGAAAAACAAATTTAAAATGCCTCCAATAATTACCTAAAATAGATTTCCTTAGTTTTAAAAAAAGGAATTACTTTAAAGTTCATCCCCTCTGAACCTTCTAGGGCTAGAAGCATCTTCACAATGGTTTAAAGTTTCTAGCCCTACATGGCTGTGAAATAGTTGATATTTAAAGTTGACATTTTTAAGTATAGAAAAGATGTACTAGCCCAAGCCTTAATAGTGCTCCACCCGGCCATCAGGCAGGTATCATTTTGGAGAAAATTTCACGTTGAGAGAAGAAAATATTACTCTGACAGACTACAACAAATGAAAAAAAAGGCATCTGTTTGAACTAGCAAGATGGATTAGTGAGAAGGGGTCAGGTGAGGCAGTCAAAAGGCTCATACATTTATTACATGACATCACCTCTATACACCTGGCAGTTTCGATTTGAGGAGAGAACTGGCTGCTTTTTTAGAGGGATGATCTCTTTCTTTTAAGACTGGAAGGAGCTGGATCTACAGCCTGAAAGAGAGAAAAGAAACAGCAGGACTGCCTTGTGCAGGACAATGCTCACCCCTAGAGCTTCCAGGGAGCTGGGATCACAAGCATTAGGCCTACAGCCAGCTGGTGGGGAAGGGGAGGCTCAAGTCAACAAGCTGTCTCGCCACTCAGTGATCAGGGAGAGACTTACAGGTCTTGCTTAGGAAAAGGAAGACTGGGATATGTACTAAATGGGCATTTCCCCTCTCAAGCTCACCCCAGGCTGTACCCAGCTTGGGCAAGAATACTTTGATTTACTTGTTTGAGTACAGAGGGTTTTTCCAATACCACCAAAAGGTGTATCTCTTTAGGTCCTGCTGTGGCCATTGGGTACACCACTATTGATGTGAAACCTGTACAGGTACATCCTATAGAAAAATAGTTTGATACCCGACTGCATTCTACCCAGTTTACCAGGAGGGGTATTTACCTGCATATTCCAATATCATTCTACCAGTTGAATGCCCCCTCTCCAGTATTCTTTTCCAGACATAACCATCCTCAATCATCTTCTGTAAAGCACATTTATTTTTTAAAAGTACTTTTTAAAAACTTGCTCTCTCCCCTTCTAAAAAGAATCTGTTCAGTCTCCAAATTAAAATACTGATTAATGTTTTCAAGCATGTCCATTAGTCCCAGTTCCATGTAAACCAAACTTTGTCTAATAAAAGTTTTTTATTTTGTTTTGCCTAGAATTTTCATACTTTGGCATCTGTAAATCCCGGAGACCCAGTTTTGTTGCACAAACTCATGAACCCATTGTAAACTGAAATTGGGAGGGCTGACAAAGTTCTACCCAAACTCTAACCTAACTTCTAAAGTTGGAAAATGTCATCTGTCCATATATAAGATACCAATTCTTTGCCTATAGATTAATATTAGCTAAAGCACAATTTTGTATTGATATTTACTGAAACTTTGAATTTTTTGTTCAATTAAGTATGAAAATTGGAAAGGAGGCTAGATAATATGACAAACTATGAAACAGATGCAGTGTCTAGAACAAACAATGTATTTCTGATAATATATGAAGGTAAAAGGACATTAGAGCGCTTTCTTTTCTCTTTTTTTGTGATTCTCCTATTCCCGAGTGGTTTAAAATGTGTGAGGAGGTCAATGAGAGCTGTGGTTCTTCTTTTAGTATGTGTCCGTGTGGATTTACTATAGATGTGCATGCACGAGAGATCAGATTTGACACTGTTAAGGTGTGAGGAAAATGCAATCTGACAAAATAGGTGCATGATGCACTGATATTGCTGCTAGATGGATTTTGAAAGAGCTAAATGCGAGTACTGACTGTTTCAGAAGCAGCATATAATCCAGGATCCTTGGAATCAGGGTTTCAACCAGATTCACATAGTTCTGGATCATCCATTTGGAAAACCTTCTTCATGTTGCAGAGCAGGTCCTTTGAGTGGCAGCTTTTCTTGCTCTGCATGAGAATTTCTTGCACTTGCTTGGAGCACTCTGTTAGTGATGCTCATCCAGCCAGCATCCAGCACAATACAGGGCAGCCTGAGGGTCCTCATCTCTAGGACACTCATGTACAGTTTCAGGTCATCTGGGGACCACATTCCTTGCAGTTGGAGGTGATTCAGGTGGGCATTCCATCCTGTCCCTGATGTGTCCATAATAAGAGTCATTGCCAGAGATGGGGTTGAGAAGGACACACCCCTTCCCTGTATGCAGTGTTGTTGTAGCCTTGTCGGTCCCAGGATATGTGAGAGACAAGGTGGGTGAGGTAATAGCTTTTATTGGACCAACTTCTGTTGGTGAGAGAGAAGTTTTGCGCTTACACAGAGCTCTTCTTCAGGTCTGGGAAACACTCTGATTACATTTCCCCAACCTGAAGAAGATCTCTGTGTAAGCTCAAAAGCTTGTCTCTCTCACCAACAGAAATTGGTCCAGTAAAAGATATTACCTTACCCACCTTATCTCTCTAATACCCTCCCCTCTGCCTTTCTTCATATTCAAAGGGTCTATCCATCAAGTTAGTTCTAGCAGTTCTTGGGGTGGGACTGTGACCAATTTGTTCATATGGTATTTGGCAGGGAGGTACAGTGTCGAGATTAATCAAGGGCCTTCTTCATGCCTGCCTTCGGGCTAGAGACCCAAATCCCACCTGAGACCTCAATGTGGTCCTCTTACAGTTTGTGAAGCCTTGCTTTGAAGCTATACTTGAATATTCCTTGTACCACCTTTACTATCAGGATGGTCTTAGTCACCATCACATCAGCTCAGAGAGGCAGCGAGACCTAAGCCCTCATGGTTGGACTGCCACACATGTTATTCCACAGGCACAAGTGGTGATGAAATGACATCAGAAGTTCATTTGCAAAGTAGTGTCAGTCACTCACCTTGCCAGTCTTCTTTCTGAAACATCATTTCTCTCCAGGAGCAAAGAAACTTCACACTCAAGACATTTCCAGAGCTCAACTATATAACCTAGACAGGACTAAGCCCTTCTGGCTCTCTCTCCATCTCTTTGTGGCCATATTAGGTGTATTGAAAGGCCAGGCTCACAGAGACTCTCCAAGTGGGATACGCAATGCATTTCCACATGTTATCAGCTGACTTGTGAGCTTTTCCTGCCAAACATCAGTGCACACTCCATCAGAGTGCAGGTGACCTTGTCAGCCTGCTTCAGAAATGTGCCAGTCTCAGAGCTTTGTAAGGCAGCCACATGGAGTAACCCCTGCTGACTTTTGTTAAACATTATGCAGTTAACCAGGCAGCCAGGGCAGGTGCCAGGTCCTTCCATCCTGATTTGACTAATGCAACTGATACGCCTCATACACACCATCTGAAAGAGGATACTGTTTGCCAGTCATCTTCAGTGGGATCCTCACTGACATGCTCGAAGAAGAAAGTATGGTTGCTTACCCTATAATAACTGAGGCTTTTTGAGATGTTGTAGTCAGCATGGATCCTACAATCCAACTTCCATCCCTGCTTTTCAGAGTCCTCAGATACACAGGCTATGAATTGTGAAATAACTGAGGGAGAGTTGCAGCTACACTCCCTTTATGATCCTCTCAACATAATTTCACCTTGTAATTTGTGCATCCAACCCAATAAATTGTCATTGCCTGCAAACTTCTTAAAATGTGGACCTAGATTCTTTTCAGCTAAAAGTCAGTGGGGAAAAATGTATGATGCCCATCACTGTTTATGTACACTGAGTTTGTTTATTTTGCCACTTAATATGTTAGAGGTTTAAAAAAATTCTAATGTTGGGAAAAGTTGATTTAACACCTCCCCGCAAAAGAATGCCCCTCCCCTTAAAAAGTGACTAACATTGACAGTAGTAAATGATTTAGTCTACCAAGGGTAACTGTGTCCCTATGTTAAAATGCAGTTTTAAAGAAGAAAGAAGAAAAGCAAGCTTGAGGCCATTTTTGTTAATGATGTAGAGCTTCAAACTGTGAGATAAAGGGAATCCAAAAGACACTTCAGTGATAAACAAAAGCTGAGGTAATAATGGGACAAATTTTGCTCTCTCAGTTGATGTTTATACAAAATAACTTTTTTGAAGTAATTGGAATTATTCTGGATTTACAACAGTGTAAATGAGAACAAAATTTGGCCTTTTAAAATTGTGAGGTAATGGATAGCAATTCAGCTGAGGCAATTTTTAGATTATACTGGAAAAGTTTAAAGAAAGGAGCCAGAGTTGGATTTTGCTATGGAGTCAAACTTTGAGCTAGTTGTTGTTAGCTCAGTCTTTTAACTAATCCCCCTTAGGTGTGCATGGTGATCTGGGCTAGAGGTGGGGGATTTAAGATTTAAACTCTGAATAAATTACACAATCTAATTAGTTTTCTCTTCCAGAAGTGAGGTACATTAGTTTAGCTTGTAATAATTTGCTTGAACTAGGGTTTGCCACATTTTAACTAGAAGAGTGTTTCTGTGTGACCGCTCATTTAAAAGAAAAAAATGTAGCCATAAAAATACTTCTTGTCAAGACATTACTCTCCTGGAGTATGTTTGTGCTCAGTACTTCTGAAAGTGAGAGACTGCTGATGGCAGGGATTCTACACAGGGAAACTGTGAGAAAGCCTTGCAGAAAATGAGGCTTTGTGAATAATCCCGATTTTGCTTCATACTACTAGAAGAATTAAAAAGCAACCTGGCCCTACTTCAGCAGATTGATTAATCACATGTCTACATTTCAAGCATGTGAGTAGTGTTCTTGAAGTTAGCTGGACTACTCACGTGAGTAAATTTAGGCACACGCTTAAGTACTTTGCTGAATTGGGTCATATAGTAGCATTGTTGTGGTTATCTTGTTCTGCTGCCATCAATACCATTATGAAATTTTTAAGATCTCTGCATTACCAGCTGCTGTCACATGACTGTGTGTTGCTAATAGGCTACTACAGGGATAACTGTAGATATTTCCCAATTCCAGGTTAGCCATTGCCTCTAGCGGTAGGAAGTATTTAATAAGAAGATGGTGAACGTTGAGTCTCACCATTAGGATGCAGTTTTTCCAAGAAATGTGGAAAATATACCACTGTAACACAAGCCATGTCTGCATTGGTTTTGACAGTAGTGTAGCCCTGGACACTTTGAAATGGGAGTAGATCAAAGTGCATTAAGGAATTGTTGGTGCATAGTAGCATGGTCCACACAGACACAGTGTACAGCAGGCTAACATGAGGTAGAATCACACTCAAGCTTGCCTCAGACTAAATGTTTGTGTAGACACACCCATATTAATAGTTATCAGAAGGTACTATCTATCTAGTGGTGTAGTGGTTAAAAAACAAACAAAAAACCCCACTAGTTTAGGTTAGTGGATACACTAAACCTAAACTAAGTTCCATATTCCCCAAATGAAAAATGGGTAAATTCAGTTTATCTGAGGTTACCCTCAACTACGCTACTGGTAGTATCTGACATACAATCTAAAATATAATTAGAATTTGTACCACATATCTGACATACCATTCTGTGGTAACTGTTTGCAAATACTGATTTTTCTTTAAATGGTGATCGCCGTGCCTACCTTATAGAAATGCTGTAAGTGTGTGTTTTATATAAATGTTAATTATTATTATTAACCAATTAGCTAAGTGAAAAGATTGGCCTTTTGGATGCGTGTGTTGCATTTGATCTGCATTTTGGAAATGTGGAGGGCAGTGGGTGAAAGGGATGGGAATATCATGTTTGTGTTTTGAGGTGCAAATATTGTTGTCCAGACTGAATGCTGCACAGTTTTGCCATTGTTTTTGGCCTTTCAACACACCAAGAGGCTGAAAATGTGAGGTGAGTTCAGAACTGTTAAAATTAGAAAGTAGCAAACATTCTGGCATTTGGATAGACAGCCAAGACATTTGAGTTTGCAGAAGCCACCTACACATAGGGAGAGACTGATTTTGACTGGGTCTGTATGGTTCTATGTACAGAAATTAGAAAGCAAAGAATCCTTTTGTGTTTGTTATTTTGTGTAGATTTGAGAAACATAAACCCTCTTGTCATAGAAACTTCTTATAGCCTGCTGGGAAGGGTGTCACATCTCATGGTCTATAAATCATCAGCTTGTGCCGGAATGACCGTATTATGGAAACTAGAGCTCTGATGAAAATGTGTATGTGTGATACCCTTGTATTCAGGACACTTAAAGAAATAAAAAAAAGAAGGCTAATACACATCATAATTGATATCCCAAAGAACGAGGAGTACTAGTGGCACCTTAGAGACTAACAAATTTATTTGAGCATAAGCTTTCGTGGGCTCAAGCCCACTTCATCGGATGCATGTAGTGGAAAATACAGTAGATATATAGATAGATATAGATAGATATACACATAGAACATGAAAAAATGGGAGTTGCCATACCAATTCTTAACTAGACCAATCGATTAAAGTGGGCTATTATCAGCAGGAGAAAAAAAACTTTTGTAGCGATAATCGGGATGGCCCATTTCAAACAGTTGACAAGAAAGTGTGAGTAACAGTAGGGGGAAAATTAGCATGGGGAAATAAAAACTATTTCCCCATGCTAATTTTCCCCCTACTTTTACTCACACCTTCTTGTCAACTGTTTGAAATGGGCCATCCCGATTATCGCTACAAAAGTTGGGTTTTTTCCTCCCATTGATAATAGCCCACTTTAATCGATTTGTCTCATTAAGAGTTGGTATGGCGACCCCCATTTTTTCATGTTCTCTGTGTGTGTATATATAATGTATTCCTACTGTATTTTCCACTGTATGCATCTGATGAAGTGGGCTTTAGCCCATGAAAACTTATGCTCAAATAAATTTGTTAGTCTCTAAGGTGCATAAGTACTCCTCGTTCTTTCTGCTGATACAGACTAATCCGGTTACCACTCTGAAACCTGATATCCCAAAGTTATAGTAAAGGAAAGGGGAAGGGAATTGTTATAGAGGACTTTTTTATTTTCTGCCTTTGTTTATATTGTTTAAAGCTTCAAGTAGGTCCTTTTGAAAATTTTACCTTAAGCCTAAATCACATTTTCAAAAATTACTTTGGAGCCAAAGTCCTATTGATTTTAATTGTCTTAGGTACTTTTGAAACTGTTACCTACAGAATATAAACTTTGTCCATTTTTAAAATTATTTATTTTTCAATTGATTTCTCATGAATGTTACAGACCATAAGATATAGAAAGATCAACCATTGCTTGACATACAAAAGTTATAAAGATTGTATTTATTGAACACAAATATATCAGGGAATACATTGCTGGTAGAATGTAATAGGTATACTAATTATTAAATATTTAGTGACAATTCCTAAATTATTCATAGACTTTTTTCGCTGGAAGGAGGACCATTACAATCATCTAGTCCAGTGATGGGCAACCTGCGGCCCGCAGGCCACACATGGCCCGTCAGGGTAATCCGCTGATGGGTCGCAAGGCCATTTGTTTACATTGACTGTCCGCAGGCAAGGCCGCCTGCAGCTCCCAGTGACTGCAGTTCACCGTTCCCGGCCAATGGGAGCTGCCCCCACTGATCTAGTCTGATCATGTGCATACCACAGGCCATAGAATTTCACACAGTGATTCTTGCATCTACTCTACAATTTGTGGTTGAACTAGAGCATATCTTTTGTAAGGGCATCCAGTTTTGGTTTAAAAACTTCAAGTGATTCAGAGTCCACCACATCCTTGAATATGGGTCCATTGAGAGAGAAGTAATGGGTGAAGTAATATCTTTTACTGGACTAACTTTTATTGACGAAAGAGACAAGGTTCCCATGGCCAATTACCTCCACTGTTAAAATTATTCTCCTAATTTCTAGTCTGAATTTGTCTATCTTCAGTTTCCAGCCATTGGATCTTCTTATATCTTTGTTTGCTAGACTGAAGAGCCTTCTACTATCAGAAATCTTTTCCACATTTAGGTTCTCATAGACCGTGACCAAGTCACCCGTTAACCTTTGTTAAGATAAAATTAAACTTCTGTAGTCCAATGTTTAGAATTGGCTGTGTAAATTACTGTCTGATTTGTTATTGCCAAGGTATGATAATATGCAAAATATGTATGCACGTTGGTGCAAGGTTTTGGAAGTTAAACTTTCCTTACATTGCTTCTTTTGGTCTTTGCAAGGAAAGTTTAATTTCCAAAACCTTGGATCAATGTACATACGTATTTTGTAAATGTGTAGAATTCATATGCATGGTGTGGTATTTCATTTTTGTATTGTTGTTTTGATCTAACAAAGCAAGTGATTTTAATATGGCTGGAACTATGAAACTCAAAAAAGCAGTTCAAGTCTAATATTGCAGCAAGCATTCTCATATAAGTAGGGAAATGGATGTGGTACTATTGCCATTAGGATATTCACATAGCTGTTGTTTTTATATTGTTAGTGATATATGGGAAAAAGTCAGAGAAAATGGGAGATCTTTTCAAACAATGGATTATTATTTTGAGCCATATTCAGATCTGAAGACATAGTTATGTAACTTTAAGTGTTCACTCTGTGTAGTTTTATAAAGTATATGTTGTACCATGCACCAGAGTATCATTGTTCTCCAAATGTTATATTTTGTCTATGTAGTGTAGTAGTAGCTTGAGGCATGAAATAACATTTTGGCTCCCATTATTTTAGATATTTGTGTGAGAAGAATGTTTATGGTACTTTTGGAAAGGATTTCAGCTCTGCAAACTTTGTGTTTGTGTTGCATAGAAATGTATACATTTTCTGGATTTACATTGGCCTAAAAATGTCTTTAACTATTTGAATTTTGAGTGCATTTCTGGTACAATATACTAATCATGTGAGTTACATAACCTTAATTACATTAATAATTACAGACTGAAGGAAAAAAGAAATCAGTTTGCCAAGAATACTGCGTCCAAGTGAACACATTATGGTCAGAGTTGAATTGCCCTTTTTTAATTTTATTTTTTAAAGTGAATTTAATGCTGGTAGAAGGTGCTGATTGAGAGCTCTGGAGAAATCTTCTGAAATCTTCTATCAATCATATTTAAGGCTAAGGTTTTGTCATGGTTATTTTTAGTAAAAGTCATGGACAGGTCACGGGCAATAAACAAAAATTCACGGAAGCCATGACTTGTCTGTGACTTTTGCTGCTGCCGCTCCATGATTTTCCCCACCACTGTGGTTGCTGGGAGCTGTGGGGTTCCCCCTCCACTTATGGGGGCTGGGAGCTGCAGGGTGACTGTATTTCCCAAAGAGAAAATGGGACATCCCAGCCGCTTGCCCGCGGCTGTCCCCTGTCACTGGAACCCTGAGATGGGTCCCCTGAGGAGTCTGTCACCTGTTGCTGGAACTTTGCAGGGGGCCTGCCTCCTGTCTCCTGATGCTGGAACCCTGCCAGGGGCCCATTGGCTGTCAGCTCCAGAGTTCTGCAGACCTTGGGGCTGAAGCAGAGAATGTCAGGGAGGTCTCTGGAAGTCATGGGTTCCGTGACTTTCATTACCTCCGTGACATAAACCTAGCCTTAATCATATTGTATATGTTAAAGGGGTTATGTTACCAAGTGTTAAATAGTGATTTATAAAATAGTTTAAATGTTGAACCAATACTGGTTTAACCAGTCATGATTCTTTCCGGTCCGAACTCAAGTCCAAAGCAGGCATAATTGTACAAAATAGGTATATTTGTTACTATTGTATTTTAATAATACTATCGATGGAAAATGAGATCGTGATAACAGGCTAGGGCAATCAGATCTTTTTTAGTGGGAAAGATGTTTGGCGTCTACCAATAATTGAGAGAGATGAGCCTATTAGACAATTTTACCATGAACCACATTCAACTATAATGTCACTTCTTTTATTTATAAAGCTGTGAAAACAAAATGAATGCCAAGATAAAACTAACACAGAATGGTATTGTTTGTTTAATCACTAATGTCTAGGCCATGTGCAGTGTATGTAGGGCCCTTCTCTTAGTTGAAAGCTGATTGGGACAGTTTGACCTGTAAGATAAGATTGCCCACCAAAGAAGCACAGGAAAATGGACACATTTGTTGGCGATTTCTTGGTTCAGAAACCTGCAGCAATACCACATTTTTTCATCATCATCAGGAGTTACCACTTTTGCTTGTGATTTTTTTTCAGGTGGAAAATATAACTTGCTAGTACTGGAGGCCTGGCATGGTGTTCCTGCAATAGCAAGGGGTTTGTCATTCGATTTTGCCCTTGATAATGGTCTGTTCTGCTTGAAAGATGAGTAGTAGGAGTCCTGTCTAGAGTAAACCAACAGTGCCTGAGGTAGAAATGAAAAGTCCTGAATATATTTCATCACTCCTAGGGCTTCTTCGGGGTAAAGTGCTGAATGATGTGAACTCACGGTAGCAAATTTGACATCGTGTCCTATTAACAGACCATCCAAAGAATATCCAGAATTAAAAGACATAGTGTTTTTCCATCAGAGGCCATGCTTGTTATACAAACTGGTAGGGAAAAAAAGCTTTTTGTGAGATAAATGAAATGTTTCCAGGTTATATTTGCATTGTATTGATGAAGACACCACTTGAGTTCCATACCTACCTTGCTATTAATGTTTTCATTCACTCTTCTGCCAAGTTATGCCTTTTTTGTTTAAGAATGCCTAAATAAAAATGCATCTAATTTAGAGAATTATTTTTTAATGCAAAGCAAAGATGTTGTAGAGGACGCCAGTTAGGTTAAGAAGCTTCATGCAGGTGGCATTATGACCTCCACCAAACAGCATTTACACACTAGCCACCAAACTTGCTCCTTTCCTGGGGTTTGCCTTTTACAGTTAAGGTAAATGATAGCATAGTAAATCTCAGCCTAAGCTTCCTCCTGATTTTAGCTAGTCTTCAAACTTTTCTTGTAGGATTCTTGCACCTTCCTCTGTTTACCTCTGTCTCAGGGAGAGGCTCAAATGTTTTTACTGCTGGATTGGTATACCAACAGGACCCACCTGATCTGGCTGTAAGGTGAGCAGATGTCCCAATAGTAGGGGCTTTATTTTACATAGTCACTCTTCTAATCCTTAATCTACCAGATGTCCTGCAAAAATTTCATTTTAAAACATATTGAATGTGGTCAATACTCCATTGAAAGTCAGACGGACAGCTATGGCTTGAACTTAGTGGATGCTTGAAAGCCAGAGCAGTGTAAGTAGACATTAATGTAAATGAGAATCAGGCCCATAGTCTCCTGAATGAATTGTATTTTATAGCTCACCACCTTTTTTCCCTGGGAACAACATTTTAAAAGTCACAGCATTTAAAATAAAATGTTTTAAGTTATAATATCGCTACAGTGCTTTTAAAATTCAATTGCTTTTATATGTAGGGCTGTTCAGTTCTTTGTAGCTGTTCATTGCTGCTTTCTTGTGGGGTTAGTGAATCTGGAAGATTGTCAAGCACAGACAACACAGTTTTCATACTGTCTGCAAATAGTCAACTATAGATTTGGAAGTTTTGGTACAAAAATGAAAAATGCCAGCCAGCTCCCTTTAATTTAAAAAAAAAAAAAAAAAAAAAAAAAAAGACAAGGCTTGTAATACTGCCAGACTAACACTGCCACTGGTTTACCTGAAGAAACTTTCTGTGGGAATCCTTTTCTAATATTCATTTAAATTCTCCTTTTATGATGAAAGTCTGTCTCTCTTCTCCTTTTGATAACAAAAATATGAACTGGGCTCCACTTTCTTTTACAAAAATAGTGGTGCTTACAAAGTGAGTAATAAGGGATTTTAAACTTTTTTTTTTCAAATTTTTTATGAGATCTGTAAAACAGAACTTTTTGGTTCCATGTAATGTCAAGGAGCTAACTGGGAAGATATTTACCCTATGACTGGCTGTTTTGTAATTAGCAGTGTGGTATTATTCTAATATTTCCATTGCTTCATCTGTGGCCCTGATGTCAAGTAAAGGTGCAAAGGTGATGAACAGTCAATAGAGATTACATATTTCCCTACCAGACAAACTATAGACCCCAGTTCTGGAAGGCATCTCAATTCAGGTAGAACTTTATGTATCCACTAGTGAAAATTTTAGCAAGGATTTTTGGAACCAGAGATACATATTCACAATACGAATCATTAATTGCATTGGTTAAAAACTAGGGTAAAGGTTTTGCAAGTCTACTTTCTAAGCTCCTTTGAAATGGACTTTTAAAGACTACAAATGTACATATGCAGCATCACAGTTAGAGTTGGATGAATTATTCATTATGAAAAATGCATCTGACAAATACTGGCGCCTCTTGTATTTGAAATAACTTGCAAATCGATTCTGTTACTATGATTGTATTTGTTATCCATAGGTATCCATTGAATACTTTATGAACAAACTCTGGCATATGCACTTTTCATAAGCTATTTGCTGTCACTATTGCTTTGTGTATTCACTACTCATTGTTTGGGGTGTATAACTGATCACTTAAGTCACCTGGTATTACTTATGGCCTGTGACTGGACAGTGAACTTTTAAACAGGATAATAGTGAATAACAAATAACTTCTTGGTGAGAAAAATAATTTTAAGCAAAAAGCTTATTGTATGCAATATAAATTGAATATTTTTATTTCAGGAAGACCCAGTCACAATGGGCCTGATCCATAATCCATTTAATTCAGTGGTAAGACTCCCATATGAGCTGTCCTTTTAATTAAAATTGCTATGGCAAGCATGAATTTTAGGTGGTATGATAAAATTCTGTTAATTTATTTTATCAGTAGGGGCAGGCTGCCCAGCCTGCCCATCAAGGGAGATGAGACTTGGCCTCGCCTGTGAAAGATCAGCTGCCTCCCCAGCTGATCATGATCTGCTGGGAAAGTGGGCAATTCAGTTATCAGACTCAGCTGGGGAAGAGCTGGGTGACTGCCATCAAGGGCTGGGAAGGCTGAGTTGGTGAGGAGAGCTGCATGAGGGAGGCTGTGTTCTGTGACTGGTCCTAGGGAAAGGTTGATAGGGGAGAAGGAGACTCCTATTGCGGGCCTGGGAAAAGGCCAAACCCCAGGCAGATGGCCTGGAGGTAGACTGGGAATAAGGATCCAACCTGGGGAAAACCAGATTGGGGGAAGGATTCTAGGAGAAAAGTCCAGAGGGTGAGCACTATGAGTGAATGCAGTGGAAGGATAGCCTAGAAGGGGCAGAATAACCTTTTGTTTTACGTTCTTTGGAGTAGAGACTGCAGTATTACCCACAAGAAGAAATCCCAAATCATGAGTCAGACCCCCAAAAGAGTGTGTGTGTGTGTGTGTGTGTTTTAAACAGATCTTGTGGGTTTTTTGGCCGGTCTTGATTTTTGACCTCTCCCTAGCCATCCCCAATGTGTGTGGGTATGTGACAGCTTGTTTTGCCAATTCTCTCAAATTTCTGGGGTAAGATGATTTTGAGCCCCTGCTGCAGTACCTCTCATGCCCCACATCTGCCCATCAATTAAGCCTGTCCTCCCTCACCTCCACATCAATCCTGTTCCTCAGTATCTGCATCAGTCATGCTCCCATCTCCATCAGTTCTGCATCCCCAAGCCTGCAATCAGGTCAGCTGTTGCCCTCACCTCCGCTCTTCTGGGGGTACTTCACCCCCTTTGCTAGGTCTGAGGGCTGCATCTGCATCCCCTCCTCCCATTCGGGCTGGGGGGCAGCTCCAGGGAGGAGGAGCCGACGCTGTTGCTCACAGGAGAGGAGGGGGCAGAGCTATGCTGATCTGCTGGGCTCTTTCTGTCCCCGAGGCCTCTGAGAATGGCTTGGGGTTCCTGAGGGTGTGGGGTAGGGGAGAGAGCTCTTTCTGTGACAGCACTGATGGGTTGCTCTGTCCCGGAAGATGGGCAAGTCGGGCAGCAGCCAGTCAAAGGGTGGTTTTCCCCAGGCAGAGCTCAAATTTGCTTGATGGCTGGAGCTTTTGGGGTCCTTGTGAGTCTGAGCCCCAGCCAAAACCTGTCATTTGCAGAAGAAACATGAGGGTCGTCAACACTGAGTCTGCTGCTTGGCAGGGCCTCGCTGACAGAAGGTAGGCCTCTCACAGGGAAATGGAGGTGGAACCACTGCCACAGTGTGCCACAACGGGGCACAGGGAAGTCAGCTTGCCACAGGCTTTAAAATAGCCCATAGAGCGGGGTGGCCAAACTGTGGCAGCTCTTTTACAGTTAAAGTGAAGCTGGCGGAGCCGCCCCCTCCCATCTCTCCCCTGTTCTCCGCCTACCAGCCTGGGGACAGGGGAGCTTGGGACCTCTGCCTTGCAGGAGGGTGGTGAGGTAGGAGCTTCTGCCCAGTGAGGAGAGGGATCTTAGGGCTTCAGCCACATGGGGCTGCCTGCCAGGGTTTTAGCAGGAGTGGAGCAGAAGCCCTGAGCCCTGGCAGGTGCCTCACATGGGGCAGAAGCCCTGAGCTCCAGCAGGTGCACCCCGTCTCTCAAACTTCTGAAGATTGTCATATGTGGCTCGGAGGGCCAGTAAGTTTGGCCACCCCTGCTATAGAGTGTAACTGGCTCAGCCTCTCAGTAAAGAGCATATCAGGCTCCTGACAGTCTTGTTCCTGTATTAACTGTGAATGCCTCCAAAGCCTGTGCTAGGCTTACTGAGACTGAAGGGGGCCTTCAGATTAATTTCTAAGGTTGCTTTTGTGGTGTATTGAAAATTGTTAAAATTGCAAGCTGTTGCTTTAAAATCTCTAGGGGTTTCCTGGTCCTGCTTGCAGGCTAAGGTGTGATCTTGACCTTGCAGCAGTCTGTCAGCAGCCAGCCTGCCTAGAATAAGGTGGGGTGAGTTGTGCCTCTCTGTTCTAGGGAGCAGCCTGCTTTGTTACTCTGTCTTGCGGCAGTTTGGTGTTATCATTCTGAATTCCAAGGAATAAAATATTTTTACCCTGCAACCTTCAAGCAAGAGTATTTTATATTTTTCTCTGACTTCTCTTTGTATGCTGTGAAACATGTTAAGCCATCTTCTTAGGCTTTGTTCTCAAGAACTTTGGGGACTTTTTGAGTCTGGCTTGTGCTGCCTACCTTTTGGAATTTGAGGGTCTTATCATTGGTTTCAATGGGATTGGGCACTATTGGTTTCTGTTGCCATGGTCAAAGTTCTGTGCAGCAAACAAGCCATTGAAAAGGATGTAGCTCCACTGCAGAGCTATAAAAATATCCAGGGTTAGTCTACAAAATTTCTGTTTGGAATGCAGCCAAGTTTTAAGTAGGAAAACTGTAGGTATTTTTGTTTTCTTCTGTGTGTGGAATCTAAGCAGCGGGGCTGGAGAGGGACACCTATCTTATAAATACACTATTTATAAAGAGATTACTACTTTAAACAATGCACACATACTTCCTGAAATTGACACGCACTTAATAGTAATGGCAAGAACACTGAGTGATTTAATGCTCATCCTGTAATTCTCCTGTCCTCTTTATTATTTAAATAGCACTCAAAAGTGTACTAGGCACTCTACAGAAAAATATAAAATGGCAAGTTTACTTACAATCTAATTTTCGATGTGACTCTCTGAATGCGAGTCATAAATGAGGGTAGGGTGGAGATGAAATTGAGGAAAGATAAGGGTAATGGTAAAAAGATTCTGCAATAACTCAATCATGGCTATCTTCATTTGTCTTTTTATGAATTAAATAAGGCTCTCCTCCCACAACTGGCCTTAGATTGTAAACTGTTTTCTGGCAGGGACATTGTCTTCTATTACATCTTATGCTGCATGCACAATTATGATGCTCTATAAATAATATATTTAATGATATTCCTTATGTATTCAGACTTATAGTTGCAAGTTCCTCTGATTTTTTAATTCGTGTGCCAATAGAAATAGCAACCTTAAAAAATTCTTTAGCCAGAAAGGAATCATGATGTTTAAATAACCCTTCCAAGCATCAGAACATGACTGCTAGACTTAGTGTCTTTCATATCCCTTTACATTTTTCATCATTTTGTTGTGTGGCCTCACAATTTGGTAATTTAGTCATTGTTTACTTTTATCTGGAAATCATACACACTAGGAGCCTTTATCCCCATGCTCTGAGCACCCTTTCCCATAATAAAAGCATAGTAATCACCAAGAACACAGAACTGCTACAATTTTCCCACTGCCACATTCAAAATGAAAAATATCAAATAGTATAAAAACTGATTGTATAGTTGTCTGTTCTTTAATGGGGGTCTTCTTCTGTTTCATCTAAAAACTTTAGTTAAAGAAACTGGTTCGTGGAAAAGCAAGTATTTTAAAATAGATTTGTCTTGAAGGACAGGTTACCATCAACATGTTTTCCCTTTTAGCATTCATGTGTAGAACTTTGCCAGGCTCTTATATGGATGTATTTGTTTTGCACATGAGAAACAGCTAGTAAGGGGTCAGCAAAATGGGTGAAATGTTAGGACCTTTCTGCCCCAGCGTACTTCTGACTTTAATATTTTGTGTGAGAATTCAGTTGAATGACCTGGAGAACTGAAGGCCTCTATTTCTCCACAGGACAAGTGCAGCATAAGCAGCAATAGAGATCACTTTTGGAGTAGCCACTCTTAGAGGTAAAAAGGTCACTCAGTGTCCATGCATGTAACTAACGTACAAGCTCAGTATAACACAAAGAAAAGCAGCAAGGAGCAAACTGGCTCGGTGGATTCATAGATTTTTAAGGCCAGAAGGAATCATTTATGATCTGATCTGACCTCCTGCATAACACGGGCCATAGGGCTTTCCTGAATTAATTCCTGCTTCAAGTCCAACAGCTGAGGGTGAACTTTTTTTTTTTTTAAGAAAAAAAAATCAATCTTGACTTAAAAAATTGCTAGTGATGGAGAATCCACTGCAACCTGTGGTAAGTTCTAATGGTCAATTATCCTCATTGTTAAAAATGTGCACTTATTACTGCTTGAAAGCTTAAGCAGACCTGGTCAGGTGAAGAAGCTAGCTGTGTTTTAAAAATAAAATGTGTGGCTGTCATTGCAAACTTATCTTAACCAGCAGACATTAGGAAAAATAGGATCCCTAGAAATAATTTAAAACAAAATAAAAATCTCTGCTTGGACACTGTCTAACTGCAGTTCATACTTCCTACCAGTGAACTGAATAGCATCCATATTAACACAGAAGTCTTATCTCATAGTTGTTGTTTCCCTGTAAGCTGCTGCCTTTTAATTTCTTTTTGAGTTTAGTCAGAAACCTTAGAGCCAGTTTAAGATATTAGCAACCTATAATTGTCATAGAACAACAGGAAGAGTCTCTGCTTGACCTTTTATTTAACAGGAAGGCTGTCGTGTACAGAAATACTCTGCTGCTATAGCTTTTGCAATGTATCATTACAATCAGTATCTTTTGTTCCAAGCTTTCTCAGCATCTGTGAAGCAGCAGCTGGTTACTTGTCTTCATCATCAAAGTGTGTTCAAGGACATTGGTCTAAAAACTTATACTTCTAACAGAATTTCATTGGTTTGCAAAATTAAAACTTGGGGCTTGAATGTTTTCAAAGATGGGTGAACAAGATAGGTAGAAAATAATGGAAGGGATCTTCCATCATGGAAATACTTACGTTGGTCAAACAGCTCTTTAAATAAATTCTACTTAGCAGCAGGATTTTCATCTCTTTTTCTTAATTTTATTTTAAGATTTTAAAGAGAGAGATGCTGCAGCTAGAACTACAACTACTTACCCAAACCCCCAAATGTTGGTGGTTCAGATAAAATGGAATAGAGGTTGAATACACCTCTGGTTTGGGATTTTCTGAGCCACAGTATAAGGGAGGCTTTTCAAAACTCTAACCCTTCCTGTTTCTAAGCATCTTTAATTTTTATGTATGCTAGAAAACGAATGAGGCAGATTATTTGGCAGCCACCAGTCTAGGTTTTACTACATCCAGCATGGTCTCTAAAAGCTACAGTAGGATTCTGACGTCATACAGCAGTCCTCCGCTATTTAGAAGCCATTGTTCCAGGAGCATTTACTTTACCTCGCTGTTCTTATATTTGTGTATTGAAGTGGGGATTTTTGTTGCTTTACTATTTCATGAAGCTTATAAAAAAGAGTTTTTCAGCTGGTAGCTTGTTTTAAGTTGTCCTGGGGAGATTATTTTTCTGTTAGGAAACGTTTGTTGAATGACTAAAAAGAGTGCCGATTCGGCAAAAAAAAAAAATGCTCAAAATGATCAACACATTAAAACAAGCTAATAAAAATAGGCACCAGCAGGAGTTAGTGTAGAAAGCATGGCATATATGAGAACTGATTGACCTTGTGCTCCATTGTCACTTATGATAAAGCCAGCAGGGGTGATAATAGTAACTACCCATCAGTAGAGCCATGCATGCTTCTGAACAGCATTAATAGTACCGTACGCGGGCAGCTGTCTGATCTTTATTAAACCTAGAAATACAAACTGCTGCTTGTTTTCAAAAACTCTTTGTAGTGACTGAGACAGATGCCTTTGGAAAGAGATCCAACAAGGTTTGAAACCGGTGAAGTGTTTGTCTACATAATGTCAATGCAACCTTTGCTTATGTGAATGATTACTCTGTCTCCTTCCTGGCTTGTCTTCACTAAGCTGGTTAAGTGTTGCAAAAATGTAGCTGTATGTGATTTTCAAGGTACTGAGGCCCAAATTCTGATCACTTCTGAACATTTGTCCCTGGGAGGTTTGAGAGGCTCTGTTAGGTTCCATACCCACTAGATGCTCAGAAAATCTGATTTGTTTGTTTGGCAATTTCAGGGAGTTGAAGGGGCACACTTCATTGCAAGAGTTGGCTGGAAGGCTGGGACCCTCCAAGGGGCCTAAGTGAGTTGAGCACTTTCCTCCTCTTGACCTTCAATGAGAGTTAAGTGTCTATTTCCCTGTAGGCCCTTTTGAAAATTTCAGCTTTACTTGTTACTACTTAGGGAATTCTGCTACTCTTTTTTCTTTCTCTTTTTGAGTGTTGTAAAAATTCAGATGAACTATTGACTGAAGCCGTCTGTATTTCTCCCTCAATTATTTCCTTTTTCCAGCAATATCCTTTTTCTAACTAGTGTCTTTTCTGAAATTTTTTTGGCTCTTGAATTATTTGTAGCCTCTCAGGATAAAGATCTCCCATCATATTTCACACTGTGTTTGCATTCTTAATTACTTACTAAAGGTCTCCTGTACAGTACGTTCTCCCAGATAAAGAGGATAGTGAAAGATGGAAAAGAATGTGAACTCCAAATGGGAAAACCAGACAAAAGGTTTCTGGCATGGATTTATTTACTAGAACTGTTAATATATCAGTAAGGGCTAAATGTTGAAGTTCTCGCTCAGTTTTTAATCCAGTCTCTTTCTAAGGGCTTGTCTACACTGCTCTGCAGTTTGGATTTTGGGGGTGTGAATAGCAGTGTGCATCAAAGTGCTGTGGTGTAACGTGGATGCTGTGGGCACAAATGAAAAGGTTTGCATTAACATAGTCCAAATGTGAACAAGCAACCTATTAGTTTGCAACTGAAGCATCCAAATGGGGGAGTTACAGCACAGCACTTTGATGTGCACTGCTATTCACCCTCCCCCCCACGTAGTCTGAACTGCAGGTTAATGTAGACATAGCCCAAGGCAATGTTTCATTGTGGCCAAGGATCTCAGCCTTAGAAGAAATATGGTAAGAGGTTTTTAATCCCATTTATTACCAATTTTTAACACCTATGCATAAAGAGATTTGAATAGTCATTAAGGGATGAGAACACATACTTACTAGTGAGAGCTGATTGGGAGAAACACTTAAAAATTCTTTTATATGAATTGCAGGATATAGAAGAACGTAAAGTATATGTGTCTATGAGATCATGCTTGAATATCAAAACAAATAAGAATGACAGAAAACATTTTTAAGGAGGAATTGAAAAAACAAGGCAGGCTTATGGCTTTCAGTGCAGTCAAGATTTTTAAATACTACATGATCTATGCATTTTATAGTAATTAGAAAACTACTGTTTACCCATTCCATCTCTCCACCCTTGCTGTTTGCACAATCCCAGCATTCTACAAGTATCTGAGGTTTGGCCAGTCAAATACTCTTCCTGAATGCGCATTCAGGTTAGAACCAGGATGCAGGCAACAGTAAGAGAGTCTTCTAGAAGAAACTTTTTTTCACCCCCTGATTTTTACATAAATGATAAAGTTTTACCAGACCAATTGGAATGTACCCTTTTTCTTTTTCTAATTCTGTGTAGCTATCCCATGCTTCATTTTAATGAAAGGCATGAAGTCTTTGATTCACTATTGGGGAGTAATTTGTCACCTCCAGATGAAAGTAATCCTGCTTTTTTGCCAGGTCACACACAGCCCAAAGTGTCATTGTCTGTGTCATGTCTCCTTTACCCCGTGGACCACTATCTTCTTCTTTTGTTAAATATGAGGCTTTCAATGGCTTTATTTAGCCATTGAAAGGGAGTTTTTTCACATTTTCTGCAATTTTTTTCCATCAAAATAACTTTTAGACATAGTTTCCATTTAACCTAGCAAACAACATTCCCAGTTATGAATATATATGTACTTACGTTATGGAAACCCTGGGCCTGCTCCTGCTCCCACTTAAGTCAGTGGTAAAACTCCCTATTTTTTCCACCCTTCTTTCCCTCCTAATATATTTAACAGTTCTATTGGTGTAGGGAATTTGGAGAAGTTTAAAGATTCTCTATGGATACTAACAATTGTGTAGTTCTTAAATATCTGCATTGCTTCAATCACAGTGGGTCAAATTCTGTGGTTTTTAATCGAGCAAAACTCCTGTTGACTTCAATGGGAGTTTTGCTTAATTTAACAAATGCAGAGTTTGGCCTATAGCTTTTTCTGTATTAAATTAAAGGGTATAACCATGTTTTCATGAAATAAGCCTACCATTCCTCCCCTCCTCCTCCCTTTTTGCTTTTCCTCTCCAGGAACTCATTTCCTCCAAGGCATTCTGGCAGCCCAAGATTGTCCCTCAGGAGCATTTCCTGGTGCATAAGCCCTGGAATCTTAGTACTCTGTAAAGTTTTATGCCATATCATGTGTGTTTTTAATAATGTTAGGAAAGATAATTTTTCAGTTTGTTCTTATACACACATTTGCAAGACTTTTGCTCTTAACAGTAGCTTGACCAGCTGCCATATGCAGTATCTGAACTACAGGGGATACAACATATACTGCAACTAGTCAGTCAGGTAATCAGTCTTAAAATTAGAGGCCAAACCTCTTCTCTCCTCTGGAACACAGCATATTAAAAAGTTCATAGCTTAAACCTGGGTCCTTTTTCTCACTGTATTATTTACTTATCTACTGTGAGCTTAGCATGCTAATTAAATGATTCAGCAATATCTGAATGCTCTTAAAAGAAGAGATGAAAACTTAGGGCCTGGTCCATCCCTCGCTGAAATCAATGGAGAGATTACCATTGACTTCCATAGGAGAAGATAACGAGACTCCCTAAAGGCTCTGTACTAAACTTCTTTTTATTTTGCCTATCAATGAGATTAGAAATTTACAACTGAAACCTTGAGGGCAACTGCCCATCTTACATCTTGCACTGCATTGGTGCCCATGACTACTCTGATACGTGGGCCTCCATCCTAGCTGAGCTCTCATACGTTCAAGGAGTTGTAGTTCCCGTTGACAGCTGGAAGGGCTGGTGTGGCTCTTACTTTCAGGCAGTTAGATGAGCACCAGGTCAACTGAAGCATCCAAGGCTGAGGAGGTGGAGGCTGCAGGTGCAGCAACTGGTTAGGGAGTCAAAGATGCGGGGTGGGTGGGGGGGAGACAGAATACGAGTCTGAAGGGGACAAACTGAGGGGGCAGGGGCTGAAAGAGGAGAAAATGGGGGTAGAGTTTCAGAGGGAGCAAATGAAGGGAGTTACCTTAAGTTCCCTCACAACCTCTACAACCCTGCAGAAGCTTCCTAGCTAGATTGCCCTTGGCTCTCTCTCCCCACACTCAACAACTTTCCAGGCGCTCCCCCCCCCTCACCCGCCCCCCATGGCAATACTGACCCATCCCCATAGTGGCTTCTGTCACCTTCCAATTCCTGGTCCCCATTTGTGTCCCTTGACTTCCCAGGGTGCCTCTCCCCCAAAGATCCCTTGGCTTCTGAGTAATGCAAAACTAGGCTTCTGCCTCCTTGAAATCTGTGGGACCCTGAGGAGAAAAGTTACAAATGGAGCTGTGCAAAACTTGCCAGCTATGAATCTTTTTATCCAACACTTAAAAGATGGTGTTTATGTAACTGCTGGAGTTTTTACAAGTATGAAGGGCCAAGTGTCTTAATCTGTCATGTGCGGTATCGGTGATCAGCAAAAGCTGAGATTTTTCTCTCAATTTTTTAGAATGCAGAACAGCTTACAATGTTCTCCATGGTTTTGAATACCCTGATTAGGGTTTGCAACAGAGCAGAGACATTAAATAGTATGTCACCAGTATACCCTGATAACATGTTGGGGCTGCCACTTGTTTTTCTGAACCTTTTATTCCCTTCCATTTTTCTCCTTTAATAGTGTTAGATGGAATCCTGTGTGTAAAAGTGAATGCACTGTAAAAGAAGGTGAAGAGCTTGTCCAATCCAGCAGTTGTGGGGTTGGCAGAGTAAAGATGTGTGTGTTACCTGGGGGTATTGGAGCATTACTGAAAGAGGGCAGAGTTAAGGATGCGTGGGGAACCTTACATGTGCATTTTCTGTTTTTTCAGAAGTTTGATTTTTATTCCTCTAAGTGTTCTGCTAGCAGACGACATACAGCCAAGCAACCTTAACTCTGCATTGATGTGGGTTTTTTTGTATTGAATTCCTAGTTTTTTGAACAGGAAAAGATATGTCGTTAGTAGGAGTAAGTAGTCATTTAGTCACTTGTACATATGCCTCAATTAGCTGACCAAGCCAGACGGCCCCCTCCTGCCCACACACACATCAGCTAAGCCACATCAGTCCTGCTTTGGCACATCTCCTCTGCCATGCCCCTGACCCATTCACTCCGTTCTCTCTTCCAACCTCATCCCCTCCCCACTACTGTACCTAGCCCCTCCCTGAAAGCAGGGAACCCGTCTCCCTGAAGTCCTTATTCTCCAGTATATAAACATTTCTATTGTCATTGCTTGTCTCCCTCCTGTGACCCGACTCAGATGCAGTGCCTTTAATGACAGACAACTGTATTACAGTGGAATGGTGTTCCTGGTCATGTTTCAGAATAGTTGGAAGGTGGAGTTTGTGGCAGGGCTGGTGAGAGAATCACATACAGGGTTTCTGTTCCAAAATACTGACCGTTTTATGTTTGAGAGAAAGATTCTCTGATCCCTGTCCAGTAGATGTACCCCATCTCTGACAAATAGTGAGGTGTCGGAGCTTGTAATGCTTCTGTGACATACAATTTCACACACACATTTTCTGGTCTGTCATGACCCCCTCCCATTTCCCAATTAATGTTCTTCTAACACTTATTAATAGCTTTCATACTCTCGCTGTATTCAGACGCTTAGCCAAATCACAGAAAACTATCACAACTCCTGGACACAAATCTTTGATAAGGTCCAAATCTGATTTCATACATTGTATGAGGTGCATACCAAGAACAAGGCCCAGATCATTTCAGTCTGTATGAATCACCACAATGTCTGGTAGATCACAGCCGCTTAAGTCGTTGGTTAGACATTGCAGAGTGGGCAGAAACATAATGCCAAGACAGTCCATCTCCCAATCAGCATGTAGTCAGCAAAATCCCCATGTTGTAGTGTATTCCATTCTCTTCTGCAAACTTCTGCAACTTCATAATTTAGGAATTACCCAGAATCCATATGCTGGCAATCCTGACAGCGCAGATGTTTCTTTTCCCTTAGCAGTCAAGGTACCTGTGCTATCAGTTCCAAACCTCTGTGTTCTATATCTTTGGAAACACCACATTAATCTGCTCTGAAATCAAGAAGTAACCACTCCCTGCCCCCTCCACTCCTCCTCTATGGGCTACTATGATACAGATTTTTCCCAAACAACCAATCCAAGGCTTACGTACCACTCATCCTCACTTCCTCCCCCTCAGCAGCTACATCCTTTGTCCTGTCCCCAAATTTAGATCACTGATGCTACACCATACCCCCATGAGTCACACCAAATTTCAAAGCAATTCAAGTAACCATTTGCATTTTAGAGCAGTTACAAGTGTCAAGTTTTAAAGCATACAGAATGCTGGGAACAGCACGGGTGCTGGAACAATTTTTATAGTGCGGGTGCTGAGTGCCACTGAATCAAATTATAAACCCTCTGTACGATGGAAACCACTTCAAGCCAGGAGTTGTGGCAGCACCTGTAGCACCCCTAGTTCCAGTAACTGTGGGGAACAGTAACATTCTAGCTGTTTTTCTGTATTGGCACTTGCACACTGTAAAAGAGTACATTTTCTCAAACACCATTCTCAGTTTTGGTCCCCCAAAGATGTAATGGGTGCCATGCCCTACCTTGGTAAAACTCAACAGAGTGAGTTTTAATCTGCATCACTTCAACAGTTTGATATCTAGTCCCGTGCAAAAAATCCCCCTCCCCCTGGTAACTTTTTGAAAAATGGCTATTTTTAAGAACTTATATTTCTGCAACCTCTAGCTCAGATGACTCCAAATTTGGGTCACCAACCCTAGCCTGAACCCCCCTGAGACACAGTGTATTTGATTTGAGAGGGCTTAGAAATGTTAACCTTTTAAACAGAAGTTGTGACGTAATCTTAACAATAGTGGTGCTGCCACACCACTATAATGTAACATGAATGACGGGTTCATAGAATCAGTGTTCTTTTTTGCATCCAAGTTTGCAAGATCAGTTGAGCCACGCTATTGTTAGGTTATTAGCTATTATAAATAGTTGAGGTAGTCCTACTTATGACAGTCAGTCTAGTCTAAGTACAGCCAAGAATTTTTAAAAAATTAACATTATACGCAAGAATTTTACCAAGTCTACATGGGTCCTATAAAAAATAAACCTGTAGAATGTGCATTGAACTGAGTGAGCTATTTAGATGGTACACTGCTAAACGTTTACTATTATGGGGCCCACTGTACAGATTGATGACAGCAGCTGTACTTACACTAAACATTTATAAACTAATTCAAATGATGCAATATCATGAAACAAATGAGAAGAACTATGTTCAAAGCTGGGGTTTTCTAGGGTGCAGTCCTGGCTCCATGGAGGTCAATGGGAATTTTGCAATTCACTTCAATGGAACCAGCAGTGCAGTCCTGATCTCAAGCTCAGTAATAGCTTATAACAAGTATTTGCTTATTCTGTATGGAGAGGCCATTGCATAGTACCCATTATTGGGCAATTTTAGCTGCCAGTTGCCTTTGTTCTCTGAGTTTATTGAGCATGCCACATAGCTAATGTTGGCAAAATGATTTGACAAAAATAGACTGACTCATTGTTGAGTAACTCTGAGGTGAGGGTAAGCATATAGATATTTTTCTTAATGCTAAATGTACTTAATAAGAATGCCCAGACACTGAAATGTATGTAATGGTAATATTAGTCCCAAATCTCATGTTGGCTTGTAGTTGACATCTTTTAGAGTATAGATAGAGGAGAGATGTGATATGGGCAGAATTCAAACCTCTTGCTCCTGAAATCGTTGATATGGAGACAGTTGTCTGGAAGGCTGGCTTAGCAGGACAATTACACTTTGACATAACACAGGCTGCTTTTGTGAAGAAAAGTTTATAAATATCAAGTTCTTTAAAAATAAATCTTGGAGTCTGTAGGAAAAAGCTAAACTCTTTACAAACTTTCCACACCTGCAGTTTTCCCATCATTTTTGATTATTACCAAAAAGTCATGTTGATTTTAGGCAACACCCCTGCTTCTGTCTTCCAATCTTTATATCTTCTACCGTACCTTCTATTTTGCCCTTTAATTTAAGGATGTTTGTTCAGCAACAGAGCTCTGCTTCTTGCATAACATAGTAATAACCACAAAAAGCATCTCAAGAATACATACTGCATTTAACAGACTAAAAAAGTTTAATGTATCTTTGTGCAGAGTTAAATAAAATATATGGGTAGTTCTTATTGTCATGTAAACATTTCCCCACCAATCCTTTGTTGCCCAGCAGACTGCATTTACCCTCACCAAAAAGGAACTCCTTAGCTTAGTACAGAAGCACAATTGTAATGCTATTAGAGGCTCTCATACATGTCTCTGTACAGACCCAAGAATTCCAGTGACCTACTTCTGCAAGAGGAAGTGCTGCATATAGTAATTCTACAGGAGGAGGTGCAATTGGTGCTATGTGATCAGCAATACGAGTAGTTAAATTGACAGGGTATTGCTGGTAGCATCACTAGGGTTGGTCTATATATAAGCATTTAAACTGTTTCTTTTTTCTTACTAAGCACTTTTTTGGGCTAGTCTGAGAAATCCCCCAGTGTAGTGTTTTGAACTCTGGCTCCATATGAGCATCCACACAATAGATAAGATTTTGTTTTAACAGCTGTAGAAAGAGAGTAGTACTAATCTTTTGCCAGAGGTTTCCTGCTAATGGAGGGTTGAGATATCAAAACTTGTTAATTGACACCTCAAGATTATGAAGAGTGTAATGAAATCTAAATGGTTTCTCCTTTTTTAATTTGTTTTTCATAGTATGAGAAATTAAATTAAAATTAAATTAATTTTAATTAAAATTAAAAGGCTGTACATTTATAATCAATTATAGTAAATACAGGTACCATATCAGTTTGTGAAATGTAGTCAATTTATGGAATTCACAGGAGTTTACCAGGATAAATACTGTGGCTGGATTTGTGTATAAAAATTGGATAACATGATCTTTAATATAAATAGCTATAAAGGTAATGGTGATCCTCTTTTGTGCTTGTGTTAAAGGGGCACTCTTGTAGGAGTCAGGAAAGGACTCATTCATGCTGCTTTTATGGTACTGTATTGCACAAGTAGCTAAGCCAACATTTTCACACGTGAATGCTTGAAGTTAGGAAATCCATATCTGAGCACCTAAATAAGTGGCTTGATTTTCAGAGGTGTTTCTAGGTTAGCCCAAATTACTCCTGAGGTGCCTATTGCAGGGTGGCCCTTGAATATTCCAGGGCATAGTGGTTTAAAAGCCACTTTTGAGCTCAGAGACTATAAACAAGCAAACAATTCTTGGTGACAAATTCAGCCTTGGTGTAAGCAGGTGCAATTCCATCGACTTCAAAGGCCTTTCACTTACTTAGGCCTGGCTAAATTTGGCCCTTGTCTCCTCCATTTCAGTGAATAGTTTTGAATGCCAAGATGAACCAATTTAGTTTAGCCACCTGTGTGTACAGAAAACAAAAGATAAAATAACCAAATCAATAGCGTAGTTGGCAGCAGTATTCAAGTTAATCAGGCTCTTGATGCTTTTGTCTTCTATGCTATCATGTGTTCTTTAGCTAATCTGGCATTCTGGGACGTGACAAATCCAGAAAATTTGTGTGTTTAAAAATCCAAGCCAAAGCAAATTCTAATGAAGTGTGGGTCAACTTTGTGTTTGTAAGTAGTGCAAGAGGTATTCCTCCTGTTCAGTCAGATGATATGGTAATTTAAATTTTAAATGTAAATGCATGAAGAGGAGTGGGGGAGAGAAATCTGATAACACTCTTCAAATATGTTAAGGGCTGTTATAAAGAGGACTGTGATCAATTGTTCTCCATGTTCACTGAAAGTAGGATGAGAAATAATGGGCTTAATCTGCAGCGAGGGAGATTTAGGTAAGATGTTAAGAAAAACTTTCCAGCTATAAGGGTAGCTAAACTTGGAATAGGTTTCCAAGGAATGTTGTGGAATCCCCATTATTGGAAGTTGTTTTTAAAAACAGGTTGGACAAACACACTCAGGGATGGTCTAGGTTTACTCCTTCCTGTTACAGCGCAGTGGACTGGTCTTGAAGACTTCTTGAGGTCCTTTCCAACCCTGCAGTTCTATGATTCTGTTATTCCTTTTAACTAGGAAAATGGGTGACATAATTTCTTATTAAGCTATCTGACCTTCTAGAACTCTTGGAATCAAAATGAGAAGAATGTTTTTCTTCAATCGATAATGAGATGCTTAAACAGTTTTTACTGCTTTCTCCCTGACACAATTGTATAAACAGACGTTTTTGCCAAGTCTTTACGATGATCAAAATCTTGGTCCCTTTTTGAGTAAAGTGCACGACAAATAAATTGGCACACAAATTTACAGTATCATCTTTTCCGTATTCAAAAACTGTCTGAGGCTCATTTGATTAAGCTTAAAAATAACTCTGTGAATGTCATTAGAAGTGCTGATGAATATTCAATGTCAGTTGCCTGCATTTGTATTCTGGTAAGGAATTATTAAATTGCCTGTTAGTCTTTCCTCTTGTAAGAACTTGATTGTACTTGCCAGAGCCTGAAGGAATTATTTTCATATTGAGAGTTTTAAAGGGTTTAAATTTTCCACTTTCCATTGAAGAAGAAAACAGCTGGTAAATTAGTGAACACTTGTTACAATTTATTTGGCTACTGTAATCTTCTCTTGCTTCCTTGGTAAATAGAACTTAAATAATACAAAATCTTTTGGTGACACCATGTAGTATTTAGAAAAAGGTTGCAGGGGAGGGGAGGAAGAGGGGGAGAGAAGGGAAGCAATGTTTCCACAGAGATTAGTTGGTTATCTTCGTGCTTGACTTTGTTTTTCTTATCCACCAGTTCTCTGCTTCTGCCTTTCTGTCTGGTGGTGGGTTTTGTACTGCAGCACAACTGACTGAGCAAGTGCAAAGTCCTTTACAACTGTGCTGGTTCCTACTAAGTCAGCATTACATGGCTGCTTGAGTTATGGAAAATGTCTTCCTTTCTTCATACCTGGGTACTCCTCTCTCTCAAGAGAATAATTGACTGAGGTCCAGAAACCCCATGCCACCTCATTTTGAAATTGAATTCCCATAAGGAACTCTTCAGGAGACCAGGGAGAGCATATGTCAGAGGAATTGGACTAAAAGAAAAACTATTAGTAATATGTATAAAGCCTAAGTTGTAATGCAGAGACCTACATGTAACTGTTCATACTATTTCTAGAGATGGAAGCACAGCGGGATGTTTTCAGGAAGACGTCTAGGCCTTTTGGCTAAGATCAGTGTAATACCAACGTACTATTATTCACCTTCTGAAATTCCAAGGTGATAGTCTCTAATATCTTACAGTCTTTTCCATATTTAACTTCTATGATCCTGGAAGCATGTTTAACAGAAAGACCTTTTAAATACCCTGCTCATTCCTCTTCCATTTAAATGAGGCTACTCTTAATGAATGAAAGTGTTATGAGGAAAAAAGTCGAAGTCAGTTAATTCATATAGGTGCCACATTCCAAAGGTCATAAAGGTCAATGGGAGTCTTTTTCATTGACTTTTGGATCAGGCCCATACTGTGCTATATGATCTTTCATTTGTTCATTAATCCTAGAAAGAGTATGTGAAATATGTGTAATGAGGTAGTGTGTGCCTAGCGCTAAGATCAAGTGACTGGGAGTTGGAACTCCTGGATACTGTTCCCAGCGCTACCACTGGCTTGCTTTGAAGTTTTGAGCAAGTTACTTAAAACTCCTGAGTCTCAGCTTCCCTGTTTGTAAAAGGGGGAATAATACTGGTGCACCGTCTGTAGTGGCTCACAACTGTGAGTGCCTACCTCAGGGCAGACTATCAGAAATAGGGCAGATTCCCCAAGCTGGTGGTGTGTTCTAGAATTAGATTTCACCAAGTCAGTAACAAATGTGAACTCCTGGATCACTATACCAATCTTACCATGGAGTCACAGACATTCCTTAGGCATTCCAGTCTATCTCACCACCCAGATAAACAGAACTTTGTGATAATGGTCACTTACAGCAAAAATCACACCACATCAGGTTGTTCGCAGTCCCAAGAGACCAGTCTCTTCCCCCAGATCAATTGGTACTCTGGATCCTTCACCAAAGACAATGCTGGCAGCCAATTCTGTAGTAAACTAACGAAAGATTTATTAGCTAAGAAAAAAGAATGAGAGTTATTCAGAGCTGAAAGCAGGTAAAATATATGTACAGGTGAGTCACACTTTGTAACTCTAAATGGTGGCAGTAATGTAATAAACTGCCAGTTTCCCAAAAGTCTTCTCAGGGTATCCAGATTGTCTCTGGGGAGCTCCGCTTATTTCCCTGTAAGAGTCCAAACAGTCCAGAGATGAAGGATCTTTCCTTGAATCCATATTTATAATTTCTCACAGAAAGCAAGCTGACAGTTTCTCTCCCACGTGGGCTTTCCCTCTGATGACAGTGAGTGAGGAATGTACTTTGTGTCATTGACCTCCGGTCATCACACCCAATGGCCATTTGCTTTTAAACTAGAACTTTTTCTGATAAAGTCCTTCTTTAGCATTCTACAAGGTTTCTTTGATGAATTATCTAGTTGCAGGGATATACACAATGTAAATATTTGCCTCCGCATCATAACAGGATACAGATAAAAGAAAACAATGTGTGTAAAGTCCCATTAGTTTTATGAAGTCTAAACACCAAATACACTCTTCTACCTTCAACAATCACTTTGATCTATACTAATATCCAAGTGACTTGGCCTGAATACACTCTGGCATGACCTGGTCTTCCAGCAACACAGATACGACTTATTGACTTTCTGCGAAGCACACTGAGATGTTCTATTTAAATACAAAGAGTTGTTATTTATTAATCTCATTACATCATCCTCTATTTTAGTTATTATAGAATTTTGTGTATACGTTGTTGTGTGATCAAATTATACAGTTACGATCACATAGTATATGGTACTGATGTATGTGAATTCATGCAGCTACCTCCTTGTGCACTGAGACGAAGTTATGTCTTGGGGATTAATATTTCTCTTAAGTCATGCTTTACACCACTAAGTCTAAAGGCAAATAGATATGATTTATTCCCAGTACTTGAAGCCAGTTATCCTTACTATTTATACTCCTTGTCACCAAGGTTATAAAACATCTTAACTTCAGCTGCTTGGGTGAGGTAGATCCTTAATAAATCATGATCTGTGTTTTTGATTTGCTGTAATAGCATCAGGGCTGTAGGTAGCACATCACCTTTATAATATGCTCAGGATTTATCAACCTTAGCTACAGTAGGGTATATTTCCAAACTGGGAAGTGAGACTGTGCCACTTGCTATATAGTTACTGTTGTGTATCAGTTTTTATTATACACTCCTGCACTCAGTTGTTCAATTTTCTGAAGCTGTAACTTTTGAGGCTGAAATTTCCCAGGCTTGGTATCAGCTCAAAAGTGAATTTTATTTGAAAGTTGAAGTCACGACCATTTTTCTGTGTGAGGATAATAGAGAAGGGAGAGAACCCACTATAATTTTTCCAAACGTTTAATTTTTTTTTTCTACAGCCAAAAAAGCTAGAAAGAAAATTTTTTGGCATGGAATAGCTATCACTCAGAAGAGGTGCCTTTGATCCACTGAAAATTTGTTGTTGACTTGACTGAGTTATGAGCCTTTGGCAGTTGCATTTTGCACATGCGGTATAGCTTTTGAGCATGATTTTTCATTAAGTTGGTAAAGTGCGCAGTCTAAGTATGCCAGCATTGTGTATGCTTGTGTAACTGACTTAACTGTTCATGTAAACTCTAGTTTCCTGATTACTCCCAAGTGCTCAGGCCCCATTATCAAATGTTTCAGAGAAATGCAGGGTCAGGTAAAAGGAATGGAATTTCTCCTTGTAAAATATCCCTTTAGTGTAGGGGAATGAGCACAGGACTGAGAGTTGTGACCATCTGAGTTTTGTTCCCATCACTTCCTTTCACTGGCCTTAATTTGCTGCATATTAGTGAGGCCTCATACTACGTTCCTAGCAGCAAAATACTAATTTGTAGTCAGGATAACTGAGGTACAAAGATGTTAAATATGTTGCCCAAAGTCAGAGAGGAAGTTTGTGGTAGAACTAGGAACCAGAACCCAGATCTTGGAGGCAATAAACCCAGATCTCTGCTGCTAGAGCCCACAGTGCTTCTCAGGAAAAAGTAAATGCCACAGATCTTGGTTAAACTGCCTCTAAATAAGGCTAATTATGCATTCTTGCCCACTCTTGTCAAGTGCTTTGAGGTGTACTATCTTTGGAAAGATACAGCTGCGCTTAAATAATTTTTTATTTATTTTATTATTTGCCCCTGGAAAAGTAGGAGTAGAGAGTACTGCATGGAGCAGAGCAAGCTTCCCTTCCTGAGTTCCAGACCTATTGTCTTACACAAAGCCCAGCGAGCATAGAGGGTTCTCTGGATATGTCATTAGAAGAGAGGGTTGCGGGTTGGATGACAAATGTTCATCACAGATACTTTGTTCTATACAGAGAAAATCTTTAAAAAGAAAATGAAGGGGGGAGAGAAGGTACCCAAAGTAGCAATGAAAACTTAGGCTGGGCCAGAGGGCATGTTTTAGTGGCCTAAATAGTAGATCTGCAATGTTTTACCCTTTTCTGGAGCCACAGGTGGTAACGTCTTTGGTACTTGAACCATTGCTTTTTATTTGTACAGTAAAGCAGGCAAAACACTTCTGGGTGTTTGTAAAAATAAGAAATACTAACTCCATGCATTGGCTGGCTGTTGTTTTCCCCAGAGCGTGCAGCAGTGTCATAGTGCTATAGGTATACAATGTGTAAAGTGCTGTGATGAAAGGTGTCATATAAATTTAATATGTACGTTTACATGTACTCTGCTTCACTGGGACAGAGTATATTAGAATAGCTGTGATTATTAGGTCATCTCTCAGGAAGTTAGCTTTGGCTAATGATAACGCATGGTAATGGAAGTTGCTTAATTGGGACAGTATTAGCTGACAAAGCACTCTCAGTCAAGGGGATCCAACTGTGGAATGAAAATCTAGAGATGGCTAGTTGAATCCAGAGTCTGACCATCTCTAGGAAATGCTACAGAACCCTCTTCTTTGAAAAAGCCTTTCTTCCATAGCAGGAATGACACTCCCACTGTTGACACCTGAGACAGCCCCCTTAAGAAACCCCCAAAACTGAAACAAACAAACAAACACACAAAAAACCCAAGAAGTTGTTTTTACCGTGGAAGGGGAGAAGAGCCAAAGATTCAACAAAGTCCAGCAGGGACTTTGCTATTGTTGTTTCATGTGGAAGATGCTCAGATACTATGGTGATGTGTGGTAGTTTAAACCCCTTAGATAAGATAAAAGAAAAGGAGTACTTGTGGCACCTTAGAGACTAACCAATTTATTTGAGCATAAGCTTTCGTGAGCTACAGCTCACTTCATCAGATGCATACTGTGGAAAGTGTAGAAGATATTTTTATACACACAAAGCATGAAAAAATACCTCCCCCCACCCCACTCTCCTGCTGGTAATAGCTTATCTAAAGTGATCGCTCTCCTTACAATGTGTATGATAATCAAGTTGGGCCATTTCCAGCACAAATCCAGGTTTTCTCACCCCCCCCCCCAACACACACACAAACCCACTCTCCTGCTGGTAATAGCTTATCTAAAGTGACCACTCTCCTTACAATGTGTATGATAATCAAGGTGGGCCATTTCCAGCACAAATCCATGGTTTAACAAGAACGTCTGAGGAGGAGGGGGGTTGGAAAAAACAAGGGGAAATAGGATACCTTGTACAATGACTTAGTCACTCCCAGTCTCTATTCAAGCCTAAGTTAATTGTATCCAATTTGCAAATGAATTCCAATTCAACAGTTTCTCGCTGGAGTCTGGATTTGAAGTTTTTTTGTTGTAATATCGCAACTTTCATGTCTGTAATCGTGTGACCAGAGAGAATGAAGTGTTCTCCGTCCGGTTTATGAATGTTATAATTCTTGACATCTGATTTGTGTCCATTTATTCTTTTACGTAGAGACTGTCCAGTTTGACCAATGTACATGGCAGAGGTGCATTGCTGGCACATGATGGCATATATCACATTGGTGGATGTGCAGGTGAACGAGCCTCTGATAGCGTGGCTGATGTTATTAGGCCCTGTGATGGTGTCCCCTGAATAGATATGTGGGCACAGTTGGCAACGGGCTTTGTTGCAAGGATAGGTTCCTGGGTTAGTGGTTCTGTTTTGTGTGGTATGTGGTTGCTGGTGAGTATTTGCTTCAGGTTGGGGGGTTGTCTGTAGGCAAGGACTGGCCTGTCTCCCAAGATTTGTGAGAGTGTTGGGTCATCCTTCAGGATAAGTTGTAGATCCTTAATAATGCGTTGGAGGGGTTTTAGTTGGGGGCTGAAGGTGACGGCTAGTGGCGTTCTGTTATTTTCTTTGTTAGGCCTGTCCTGTAGTAGATGACTTCTGGGAACTCTTCTGGCTCTATCAATCTGTTTCTTCACTTCCGCAGGTGGGTATTGTAGTTGTAAGAATGCTTGATAGAGATTTTATAGGTGTTTGTCTCTGTCTGAGGGGTTGGAGTAAATGCAGTTGTATCGCAGAGCTTGGCTGTAGACGATGGATCGTGTGGTGTGGTCAGGGTGAAAGCTGGAGGCATGTAGGTAGGAATAGCGGTCAGTAGGTTTCTGGTATAGGGTGGTGTTTATGTGACCATCGTTTATTAGCACTGTAATGTCCAGGAAATGGATCTCTTGTGTGGACTAGACCAGGCTGAGGTTGATGGTGGGATGGAAATTGTTGAAATCATGGTGGAATTTCCTCAAGGGCTTCTTTTCCATGGGTCCAGATGATGAAGATGTCATCAATATAGCGCAAGTAGAGTAGGGGCGTTAGGGGATGAGAGCTGAGGAAGCGTTGTTCTAAGTCAGCCATAAAAATGTTGGCATACTGTGGGGTCACTTTAGATAAGCTATTACCAGCAGGAGAGTGGGGTGGGGGCAGGTATTTTTTCATGCTTTGTGTGTATAAAAAGATCTTCTACACTTTCCACAGTATGCATCCGATGAAGTGAGCTGTAGCTCATGAAAGCTTATGCTCAAATAAATTGGTTAGTCTCTAAGGTGCCACAAGTACTCCTTTTCTTTTTGCGAATACAGACTAACACGACTGTTACTCTGAAACCTTAGATAAGATAAGATAATATGGAGGGTTTTCTGGATGTAAATGGATTTTTTTTTATTATTGTTATCGGAAAAGTTTCAGAGAAGAAAATAGGAAAGAAAAGGCATAGTATCGCATCCCATACGACTATCATGAGCATATGTAATTAGTTTATTAAACCAGAAATATATAAGTTGAGGGAGAAGTCTGATCATTTTAATGCTAGAGACTTGATAAAAGAAAGAGACTACTCATGTACTTAAAGTTAGGCATGTGTTTAAGTATCTTGCTGAACCAGGAGTGGACAACAGGGGATGGATTGCTGGGTGATTGCCTGTTCTGTTCATTCCCTCTGAAGCACCTGGTATTAGCCACTGTCGGAAGCCAGGATACTGGGCTAGATGGATCTTTGGTCTGACCCAGTATGGCCATTCTTATCCTCTTATGACCCCCTTAGAGAATATTACTTTAGGTAAAGGGCTAACCTCAGTGGAAAAGAGAGAAGTTATAGTTGTGTTGAAAGCCAAGGAAACGTATTTTTTAACAAACTTAATCTCACTCATTTGGTGTTAATGTGGTGGTCTTGCAATGAGGCACACCCAGTAAGTAGTAGGGCTTACAGGACAACAGGGACAATGAAGGAACAGATCAAAGGGGAGCTGTTAAGCATGCTAGACATTGGAATCATAGCAGTCTCAGACAGCCGCTGGGCTTCCCCAGTTGTCCCAGTCACAAAGAAAAACCATACAGTAAGCTTTTGTGTGGATTATAGAAAACTTAATGCTGTTAAAAATCCCAGATGCTTACCGTATGCCTCATATGGATGATATGTGAGATATACTTAGCAGTAGGGCTGTTGAGATTAAAAATATTAATTGTGAGTAATTGCGCTGTTAATAGAATACCATATATTTAAGTATTTTGGGATGTTTTCTACATTTTCAAATATATTGATTTCAATTACAACACAGAATAAAAAGTGTAAAGTGTTCACTTTATATTTATTTTTATTACAAATATTTGCACTGTAAAAGAGAAAATAAATAATATTTTTCACTTCACCTAATACAAGTACTGCAGTGCAATCTCTTTATCATGAAAGTTTAACTTACAAATGTAGAATTATGTACAAAAAACTGCATTCAAAAATAAAACCATGTAAAACTTTTTAGAGCCTCCAAGTCCACTCAGTCTTACATCTCGTTCAGCCAATCAGTTAGACAAACAAGTTTGGTTACAATTTGCAGGAGATAATGCTGCCTACTTCTTGTTTACAATGTCACCTGAAAGTGAAAACAGGTATTCACATGGCATTGTAGTAGCTGGCATCGTAAGATATGTGCTAAAGATTTATATGTCCCTTCATGCTTCAGCCACCATTCCAGAGGACATGTGTCCATGCTAATGACATGTTCTGCTTGATAACAATCCAAAGCAGAGTGGACTGACACGTGTTCATTTTCATCATCTGAGTCAGATGCTACCAGCAGAAGGTTGATTTTCTTTTTTTGGTGGTTCGGGTTCTATAGTTTCCCCATCAGAGTGTTGCTCTTTTAAGATTTCTGAAAGCATGCTCCACACCTCGTCCTTCTCAGATTTTGGATGGCACTTCAGATTCTTAAACCTTGGTTCAGGTGCTGTAGCTATTTTTAGAAATCTCACATTGGTACCTTCTTTGCGTTTTGTCAAATCTGCTGTGAAAGTGTTCTTAAAATGAACATGTGCTGGGTCATCATCCGAGACTGCTGTAACAAGAAATGTAGGAAAAACAGAACAGGAGACATACAATTCTCCCCCAAGGAGTTCAGTCACAAATTTAATTAATGCATTTTTTTTTTAATGAGCATCAGCATGGAAGCATGTCCTCTGGAATGGTGTCCAAAGCATGTTTAGCACAGGGATCGGCAACCTTTGGCACGCAGTCCGCCAGGATAAGCCCCTTGCAGGCCGGGCCGGTTTGTTTACCTGCTGTGTCCTCAGGTTCGTCCGATCGCAGCTCCCACTGGCCACGGTTCGCCACTCCAGGCCAATGGGGGCCGCGGGAAGCAGGGTGGGCCAAGGGATGTGCTGGCCGCCACTTCCCGCAGCCCCATTGGCCTGGAACGGCGAACTGTGGCCAGTGGGAGCTGCGATCGGACGAACCTGCGGACGCGGCAGGTAAATAAACCTGCCCGGCCCACCAGGGGGCTTACCCTGGCAGACCGCGTGCCAAAGGTTTCCTATCCGTGGTTTAGCATATCTGGCAGGTAAATACCTTGCAACACCGGCTACAAAAGTGCCATGTGAACATCTGTTCTCACTTTCAGGTGACATTGTAAATAAGAAGCAGGCAGCATTATCTCCCATAAATGTAAACAAACTTGTTTGTCTTGCCAATTGCCTGAACAAGAAGTAAGACTGAGTGGACTTGTAGGCTCTAAAGTTTTGCATTGGTTTGTTTTTGAGTGCAGTTATGTAATAAAAAAAAATCCACGTTTGTAAGTTATGCTTTCATGATAAAGAGATTGCATGACAGTACTTGTATGAGGTGAATTGAAAAATACTATTTCTTTTATCACTTATACAGTGCAAATATTTGTAATAAAAATAATAATATAAAGTGAGCACTTTACACTTTGTATTCTTTATTGTAATAGAAGTAAATATATTTGAAAATGTAGAAAATCATCCAAAAATATTTAATAAATTTCAATTGGTATTCTATTGTTTAACGGTGCGATTAATCATGATTAATTTTTTTAAGTGCGATTAATTTTTTTGAATTAATTGCATGAGTTAACTGCAATTAATCAACAGTCCTACTTAGCAGAGTTAAATATTTAACTATTTTAGATTTAACCCATGGGTACTGTCAGATTCCCTTGGATACTGCATCACAGAAAAATTCATTACCATTTTGGGACTTTTTGAGTTTAACGTATTACCCTTTGGATTAATTCACGTGGGAGCCAGATTCCAGAGGCTGGTCAATCAGCTATTACCTGAATTCCAGGCCTTTGTTCTCAGCTACGCAGATGATATTATTATTTAGCAACACCTTGGAGGAACATAAAACGCCTGTGGGAAAGGTATCGAAAGGCCTCAGGAAGGCAAGGTGTCACAGTCAAGGTGTCAAAATGTGCGGTGCGGGCAGCAAAAATCCTTGACTTGGGTCATTGGGTGGATGGAGGTCAAATCCACCCTGATCCCCTGAATGTGGAAGCTATTGTGAATTGGCCTGTCCCCAAAACTAAAGAATATGGTCAATATTTTATAAGTCTGGCTAACTGTTATCGAAAATTTTGTGAGACTTTTCAGTGACATTGTTGCTCCTATCACAAGTCTATGCCAGAAAACAAAACCAGAAAAAGTGGTCGGATCAGATGCCTGTTTAAAGGGGTTTGGATAGAGTGAAACAAATATTATCAAATACATCCATGTTGGCCAGTGCAGATGGTCTCTCCTTTTCTCTCACACGTAAAGTTTAGGAAAGGTGATATTTTGTGGTCCTCATCTGCATAACATACTATGTTTACTATAACCTCTCTATTAGGGCAAAGAGTCCTGTGGCACCTTATGACTAACAGACGTATTGAAGCATAAGCGTTCGTGGGTGAATACCCACTTCGTCGAATTGCATGGAGTGGAAATTTCCAGAGGCAGGTATAAATATGCAAGCAAGAATCAGGCTAGGGATAACTAGGTTAGTTCAATCAGGGGGAATGAGGCCCTCCTCTAGCAGTTGAGGTGTGAACACCAAGGGAGGAGAAACTGCTTTTGTAGTTGGCTAGCCATTCACAGTCTTTGTTTAATCCTGAGCTGATGGTGTCAAGTTTGCAAATGAACTGAGGCTCAGGAGTTTCTCTTTGAAGTCTGGTCCTGAAGTTTTTTTGCTGCAGGATGGCTACCTTTAAATCTGCTATTGTGTGTCCAGGGAGTGTCCAGGGAGGTTGAAGTGTTCTCCTACAGGTTTTTGTATATTGCCATTCCTAATATCTGATTTGTGTCCATTTATCCTTTTACGTAGGGACTGTCCAGTTTGGCCAATGTACATACCAGAGGGGCATTGCTGGCAGATGTTGGCGTATATTACATTGGTGGACATGCAGGTGAATGAACTGGTGGTGGTGTGGCTGATCTGGTTAGGTCCTGTGATGGTGGCGCTGGTGTAGATATGTGGGCAGAGTTGGCATCGAGGTTTGTTGCATGGATTGGTTCCTGAGTTAGAGTTACCATGGTGCTGTGTGTAGTTGCTGGTGAGAATATGCTTCAGGTTGACGGGTTGCCTGTGGGCAAGGACTGACCTGCCTCCCAAGGCCTGTGAAAGTGAGGGATCGTTGTCCAGGATGGTTGTAGAGCACTGATGATGCGTTGGAGAGGTTTTAGCTGAGGACTGTAAGTGATGGCCAGTGGAGTTCTGTTGGTTTTTTTCCTTGGGCTTGTCTTGCAGCAGGAGGCTTCTGTGTACACGTGTGGCTCTGTTGATTTGTTTCCTTATTTCCTCGTGTGGGTATTGTAGTTTTAAGAATGCTTGGTGAAGATCTTATAGGTGTTGGCCTCTGTCTGAGGGGTTGGAGCAAATGCGGTTGTACCATAAGTGCTTGGCTGAAGACAAATGCTGGGATGGAAGGTGGAGGCATGAAGGTAGGCATAATGGTCGGTGGGTTTTCGGTATAGGGTGATATTAACGTGACCATCACTTATTTGCACCGTGGTGTCTAGGAAGTGGACCTCAGTGTAGATTGGTCCAGGCTGAGGTTGATGGTGGGATGGAAGCTATGGAAATCGTGATGGAATTCTTCCAGGGTTTCCTTCCCATGGGTCCAGATGATGAAGATGTCATCAGTGTAGGGTAGGTAGAGAAGGGGCGTGAGTGGACAAGAGCTGAGGAAGCATTGTTCCAGGTCAGCCATAAAAATGTTGGCATATTGTGGGGCCATGCGGGCACCCATAGCGGTGCCACTCATCTGGAGGTACATATTGTCACCAAATTTGAAATAATTGTGCGTGAGGATAAAGTCACAGAGCTCAGCAACCAGTTATGCTGTGGCATCATCAAGGAGACTGTTCCTGACACCTTGTATTCCACCTGTGTATGGGATGTTTGTATAGAGAGCCTCTACATCCATGGTGGCTAGGATGGTGTTTTCAGGAAGATCACCAATGCATTGTAGTTTTCTCAGGAAATCAGTGGTGTCACGGAGATAGCTGGGAGTGCTGGTGGCATAGAGTCTGAGTAGAGAGTCCAGATATCCGGACAGTCCTTAGGTGAGAGTGCCAATGCCCGAGATGATGGGGAGTCCAGGATTTCCGGGTTTGTGGATCTTGGGTAGTAGATAGAATAACCCCGGTCGGGGCTCTAAGGGTATGTTGATTTGTTCCTGTGTTAGTGTAGAGAGTGTCCTGAGTAGATGGTGCAGTTTCTTAGTGTATTCCTCAGTGGGATCTGAGGAAAGTGGCCTGTAGAATTTGGTATTGGAGAGTTGTCTGGCAGCCTTCTTTTGGTAGTCAGACCTGTTCATGATGACAACAGCATGTCCTTTATCAGCCTCTTTGATTATAATGTCCTCGCCCACAGACAACACGCCAACCTGAAGCATATTCTCACCAGCAACTACACACAGCACCATGGTAACTCTAACTCAGGAACCAATCCATGCAACAAACCTCGATGCCAACTCTGCCCACATATCTACACCAGCGCCACCATCACAGGACCTAACCAGATCAGCCACACCACCACCAGTTCATTCACCTGCATGTCCACCAATGTAATATACGCCAACATCTGCCAGCAATGCCCCTCTGGTATGTACATTGGCCAAACTGGACAGTCCCTACGTAAAAGGATAAATGGACACAAATCAGATATTAGGAATGGCAATATACAAAAACCTGTAGGAGAACACTTCAACCTCCCTGGACACACAATAGCAGATTTAAAGGTAGCCATCCTGCAGCAAAAAAACTTCAGGACCAGACTTCAAAGAGAAACTGCTGAGCTTCAGTTCATTTGCAAACTTGACACCATCAGCTCAGGATTAAACAAAGACTGTGAATGGCTAGCCAACTACAAAAGCAGTTTCTCCTCCCTTGGTGTTCACACCTCAACTGCTAGAAGAGGCCTCATCCTTCCTGATTGAACTAACCTAGTTATCCCTAGCCTGATTCTTGCTTGCATATTTATACCTGCCTCTGGAAATTTCCACTACATGCATCCGACGAAGTGGGTATTTACCCACGAAAGCTTATGCTCCAATACGTCTGTTAGTCTATAAGGTGCCATTGGACTCTTTGCCGCTTTTACAGATCCAGACTAACACAGCTACACCTCTGATACTCTCTATTATGGTAAACTTTCAATCTGTTAATATTTACAGTTTGGGGTGAGTATGGTTTCTGTGCAGGGAATACTTCATTTAGTGTCTCTATCATCTCAGAGACCCTCCCATGAGGTCTGCGTTTTATGCTTTTTTTCAAGGGCTAATACCAGAAGCAAATCACCTATATCAAAAGGCTCTATCACATGCCTTTTCATCATACCATGATTTTTGTATAGCTTGAATTTTTCTAGATTATGCTGTACCAGCTTCATAATAGATTTTAGCTCAGCCCTCAATTTCAAGACAAATTAGTCTCATAGATATTAAGGTCAGAAGGGACCATTATGATCATCTAGTCTGACCTCCTGCACAATGCAGGCCACAGACTCTCACCCACCCACTCCTGCAATAAACCTCTCACCTATGTCTGAGCTTACGGAAGTCCTCAAATCATGGTTTAAAGACTTCAAGGTGCGGAGAATCCTCCCTCAAGTGACCCATGCCCCATGCTACAGAGGAAGGCGAAAAAACCCCAGGGCCTCTTCCAATCTGCCCTGGAGGAAAATTCCTTCCGACCCCAAATATGGATATCAGCTGAACCCTGAGCATGTGGGCAAGATTCACCAGCCAGATACCCAGGAAAGAATTCTCTGTAGTAACTCAGATCCCACCCCATCTAACAGCCCATCACAGGCCATTGGGCCTATTTACCATGAATAGTTAAAGATCAATTAATTGCCAAAATCATGTTATCCCATCATACCATCTCCTCCATAAGCTTATCGAGTTTAATCTTGAAGCCAGATAGGTCTTTTGCCCACACTGCTTCCCTTGGCAGGCTATTCCAGAACTTCACTCCTCTGATGGTTAGAAACCTTCGTCTAATTTCAAGTCTAAACTTCCCGATGGCCAGTTTGTATCCATTTGTTCTCGTATCCACATTGGTACTGATCTTAAATAATTCCTCTCCCTCTCCGGTATTTATCCCTCTGATATATTTATAGAGAGCAATCATATCTCCCCTCAACCTTCTTTTGGTTAGGCTAAACAAGCCAAGCTCCTTGAGTCTCCTTTCATAAGACAGGTTTTCCATTCCTCAGATCATCCTAGTAGCCCTTCTCTGTACCTGTTCAAGTTTGAATTCATCCTTCTTAAACATGGGAGACCAGAACTGCACACACTATTCCAGATGAGGTCTCACCAGTGCCTTATATAACGGTACTAACACCTCTTTATCTCTACTGGAAATACCTCGCCTGATGCATCCCAAGACCGCATTAGCTTTTTTCACAGCCATATCATATTGGCAGCTCATAGTCATTCTGTGATCAACCAATACTCCAAGGTCCTTCTCCTCCTCCGTTACTTCTAACTGATGCCTCCCCAGCTTATAACTAAAATTCTTGTTATTAATCCCTAAATGCATGACCTTATACTTCTCACTATTAAATTTCATCCTATTACTATTACTCCAGTTTACAAGGTCATCCAAATCTTCCTGTATGATATCCCAGTCCTTCTCTAAATTGGCAATACCTCCCAGCTTAGTATCATCCGCAAACTTTATTAGCACACTCCCACTTTTTGTGCCGAGGTCAGTAATAAAAAGATTGGTCCCAAAACTGATCCGTGAGGAACTCCACTGGTAACCTCCCTCCAGTCTGACAGTTCACCTTTCAGTATGACCCTCTGTAGTCTTCCTTTTAACCAATTCCTTATCCACCTTTCAATTTTCATATTGATCCCCATCTTTTCCAATTTAATAATTCCCCATGTGGCACCGTATCAAATGCCATACTGAAATCTAGGTAAATTAGATCCACTTGTGTTTCCTTTGTCTAAAAAATCTGTTACTTTCTCAAAGAAGGAGATCAGGTTCGTTTGGCACGATCTACCTTTTGTAAAACCATGTTGTATTTTGTCCCATTTACCATTGATCTCAATGTCCTTAACTACTTTCTCCTTCAAAATTTTTTCTGAGACCTTGCATACTACAGATGTCAAACTAACAGGCCTGTAGTTACCCGGATCACTTAGTTCCTATTTTTAAGAAAGGGGGAAAAATGTTAGCAATTCTCCAGTCATACGGTACAACCCCTGAGTTTACAGATTCATTAAAGATTCTTGCTAATGGGCTTGCAATTTCATGTGCCAGTTCCTTTAATATTCTTGGATGAAGATTATCTGGGCCCCCCGATTTAGTCCCATTAAGCTGTTCGAGTTTCGCTTCTACCTCAGATATGGTAATATCTACCTCCTTATCCTCATTCCCATTTGTCATGCTACCATTATCCCTAAGATCCTCATTAGCCTTGTTAAAGACTGAGGCAAAGTATTTGTTTAGATATTGGGCCATGCCTAGATTATCCTTAACCTCCACTCCATCCTCAGTGTTTAGTGGTCCCACTTCTTCTTTTTGTTTTCTTCTTATTTATATGGCTATCGAACCTTTTACTGTTGGTTTTAATTCCCTTTGCAAGGTCCAACTCTACTTGACTTTTAGCCTGTCTCACTTTGTCCCTACATGTTCTGGCCTCAGTAAGGTAGCTTTCCTTGCTGATCCCTGCCATCTTCCACTCCTTGTAGGCTTTCTTCTTTTTCTTAATCACCTCTCTGAGATACTTGCTCATCCAGCTTGGTCTACAACTCCTGCCTATGAATTTTTCCCCCTTTCTTGGGGTGCAGGCTTCTGATAGCTTCTGCAGCTTTGACTTGAAGTAATCCCAGGCCTCCTCTGCCTTTAGATCCACAAGTTCTTCAGTCCAATCCACTTCCCTAACTAATTTCCTTAATTTTTGAAAGTCAGCCCTTTTGAAATCAAAAACCCAGTCACAGATTTATTTTTGTTTATCCTTCTGTTCAGTTTGAACTGAATTAGCTCATGATCACTCAAACCAAGATTGTCCCCTACAACCATTTCTTCTATGAGGTCCTCACTTCTCACCAAAACCAAATCTAAAATGGCATCCCCCCTTCTTGGTTCAGCAACTACTTGATGAAGGAATCCATCAGCTATCGCAGCTAGGAAAATCTGAGCCCTATTATTATTACTAGCACTTGTCCTCCAGTTTATATCTGGGAAGTTAAAGTCTCCCATGATCATGCAATTTCCATTAGTATTTACTTCATTAAAAACATTAAAGAGGGCTCTATCCATATCCAAATTAGATCCCGGTGGTCTATAGCACACCCCAAGTACTATCACAGGGGAGGCTCTAGTAGTTTTCTTCCCCAATGTGATTTTTTGCCCAGAGGGACTCTGTCTTATCCATTTCATCGCTTCTTATTTCTTTACATTCTACCTCATCCTTGATATACAATGCTACTCCACCACCTTTACCTTTATTTCTGTCTTTCCTAAACAGCACATACCCTTCAATACCTGTAGTCCAGTCATGACTACTGTTCCACCATGTTTCTGTTATCCCTATAATATCTGGTTTCACTTCATGCACCAGTAGCTCTAGTTCCTCCATTTTGTTACCTAGGCTCCTCGCATTGGTGTACAAACATCTTAATTTTTGCTGCCTGGCCTCGCTCACATTCTTTACCTGATTAGGCATGGACATTCTACAGCCAGTACGACCTATTAGACTGGTATGCACACTGCCCTTCCTCCTTATGTCCATTATCCTACCCACGGCTGTATCCTTTCTTACTTTGTTTTCTTCCCTCTCAATGCTAAAATCCAGTGTGGAGATTACCTGGACATCTCCCAACCATCTCCCCCAAATTCCTAGTTTAAAGCTCTCTTAATCAGTTGGGCCAGCCTCCATCCTAGAAGTCTATTTCCTTCCCTACTCAGATGAAGTCCATCCCGAGAGAACTGTCCTCTGTCCATGAATGCCTCCCAGTGGCCATACATCCCAAAGCCCTCCTTAAAGCACCACTGCGTGAGCCATCTGTTGATAGTCATAATCTTGTCACACCTTTGTTGCCTTTCTCTAGGAACAGGCAGAATCCCACTGAAGATCACCTGAGCCTTGATTTCCTTCAGCGTCTTCCCCAGCCTGGCATAGTCTCCCTTGATACATTCCAGTGAGAATCTACCGGTATCATTTGTTCCCATATGAAGGACAATCAGTGGATTCTTTCCCTCTCCTTTTAGGATCCTTTTCAACCTCAAGTCCACATCCCGTATCTTAGCACCTGGAAGACAGCACACCCTTCTATTCAGTCATTGGTTTCCCTTCTGATTCAATGTCACCTTCCCACAAGTCTCTGACCAGATCTAGGGGGCCTCTGAGCTTCCTTCCATACACAAAGTTGAATGGGGCAAACCCTGCTGATTCTTGGGGTACTTCTCTGTAAGCAAATGATAGGTAATGCAGGAACATATCCCAGTCCCTTGCCTCCTGGTCTATATACATTGCTAGCATGAATTTCAGTGTCCCATTAAATCTTCAACTAAATCATTTGCTTCTGGTGATATGGGTCAGACATGAATTGTTTTACCCCACACCTTTTCCACAATTCAGAGAATATGTGGGACATGGAATCTGACAAATCAGATAATCTCTTTTGGGAAACTCACCTTATTAAATATAGAAAGGAGAGCAGTTGTCACTATTTCTGTTTCTATATGAGCTAGGGCCACTGCCTCTGGGTATCTTGTGGCGAAGTCAACCACCACCAATATATGTTTTTTTTCCCCATTTTTGGATGGCTTAGGGAATGGACTAATAATGTCCATGGCAACATCCTGGAATGCTTCTCCAATTACAGATAATGATTGCAATGGGGCTTTACAGAGATTTAGTCTTTCTGCTTTTGGGACAAGTCACAGGACTTATAGAATTCCTGGACTTATAGGTTTATTCCAGGCCAGTAAAAATTTTTCTGATGCCTTTTAAATATCCTCTGTATTCCTAGATGTCCAGCGAATGGATAGTCATGGGCTAAAGTAACACTGACCTGCACTTTTTAGGCACTAGGTATTGTTTGTGGCATTCTCTGGGACCCTTGATCTTACCCACTGGGGCTTCCCTATATATCCTACTATCTTTCATAAAATGCCTCCCCCATTATCCTCCATATGGACATCGTTATAAAGTGTTTTCCTAATGCTTTCTAGGGAAGGGTCTGTGTCCTTATCTTTAACAAAGGCTGATTGCCGCTGACTGGTTTTAGAGCTGCTTTGGTAAGAAGAGCTGATGCCCTTTCCCCAGGAATGTGTTCCCACCTTACAATGCAGGCAAGGTGTCCTTCCCTTTGGGGCTTTTGTTTGATACCCATTCTGGCCTCCTCGTGCAAATCAGCAGCCCGACCAGCCACCTGCAGTGCATCAGGAGATTGTTTCCCATATGGCAGCTCTGATTTTGTCTGGGAATGCATTCGTTTATTCCTCCTGCTTGGTTACCTCCACCCTATCTAACCTCCCTCAACACCCATGGACTTGAGTTTGAGTCAAGAAAGCTCATCATCTTATACCAGAAGAGAGAGAAAAGGAAAAATCCCCTTTAAAAAGGAGACTAGAAACTCAGGTCTGCATCAAGAAATGGAGGGACAGTCACTTGGCATGCATTCTCTCTGAAATGTTAGATCCCTGGTACACTGGGAAACTGTTCAAAGGTAATAGGTAACTTCCTGCTTAGAGGCTATCCCTCAGTTTTTGGATGGTCTTTAGTTCAAACCCCTTCTTTTTAAAAGGGTTTCTCCTTTTTTCCCCTCTCAAACTGTGGTGACTCATGGTTATTCAGATTGGGGAAATTCAAGGTTGGATGTCTCAAAGTTCACAAACTCACAGGCTAATCTAGCCCTAACAATTGGGAATGAGTGGGTTGTGTTTAATAAAGGTGAAGCTGGAGATGATGAGGATTTTTGCATGGAAGGCAGTGATACAAAATGTGATACAAGGCAGTGATACAAAAGCAGGTTTTGGAAGAATGTGAAATGAAGAAGTGTCATTAATGCACGAGAAATGTGTATAGATTGTTATGGAGGTTGCAATCCAAAGTTGATTCAATAAAATCCAACTGCAAAACGGGCAAACCCCCCAATGTTTCTGTAAGAAGTGGATTATAAGACAAATGAAGGGCATTAAAAATGCAGAGAGATGGAGGAAAATTGGGAGAACAGTACAAATAAGCAGTACAAAGTAAAAACTTAGTAGCTAAAGCTAGGAAGGGCAATAAGAAATGACAAGTGGCAAATTGAAGAAAATATCCCAAATAAAAATAAGGGACCAACTTCAGTTATTGTGTAAGTGGATGCAACTCCACTGAAGTCAATGAATTTGGTCCAAGAGATTTTTCAAATAAGTACACAATAAATAAAGGATAGAAGAATGTTTGGCCTGCTTACAATTGAGAACAGAGAACCTATGCTAAGGGTAAGGAAATAGCAGAGTACTAAACTAGATTATATTCCCTAAATATAAAAAAATCTATTGGTCAAGATTTTAAAAAGTGATCCTAGTGATTGTTGGGTGCATCAGTTTTTGGGTACCCAACTTCAGACACTTAAAGGGGCCTGATTTTTAAAGGGTAGGTCCTCAGCACCTTCTGAAAACCATGCTCCTTTAACATGTCACTGGTTGGGCTCCCAAAGTCAGAGTCACTTTTGAAAATTTCAGTCCACTCTTCATAAAGAAAATCAAGAGTTGTTTTTGGGGAACAGCAGGTCAGAGGCTTAATATTGACCATGTATATTCCTAAAAAGACAACGTGCATTTTATTAAAAAAAATTCAGTACACATCAGATGAAGAGGGTGGAAATTTAAGTGATGGATTCATTTCCCAAAACAATCCAATCTCTTTTTTTCAGTGAGCTAAGGGAGTCTGTTTCTCTCCATCCTCTCCCCTGGGTCCAGTCAGTATTTGTCTTTTCTGTACTCTCTGGTTCTCTGAAGAAGAGCTTTATGGATCTAGAAAGCATGTCTCTTTCACCAACAGAAGTTGGTCCAATAAAAGATATTACTTCACCCATCTTGTGATTCTCTCTAGGCACTCCTATTCTTCTCAAAGATATAGTCTCCTAGGAAAAATTCTCCCCTGTGAGGAGGACCGGCACAAGACCTGTGCTCCACTTTAGTTCCACTTAAAACTGCAAAATAGGGATTTCAGTGGCGCAGACGTCCTTGTGCAGACTGTCTGCATGGATGTGACTTTCGCTGTATCTTGTTTCACTTATTGAGATGCATTGTTCATAGAAGATAAATCACTGTTGCTGGGGGGAAAGAGTACCATATAACCATCCTCACTCTTCTATGTTATATTCATTCAGAATGTATTTACAAGATGTATAATAAAAGACACTAGATGAAAGGATGCAATAGGAATCTAAAATTATAAGAGCTTAAACAGAAATTAATTTAGTAATTTGTGACTGAGGCTATTCTTTCATCAACTATTGTACTACAAAAAATAAACACAAGAAAATATACAGGTGAATAACGTTTCTCCTGACAGATAAAACTGCCCAACTTCTCACATAATGTTTGATTTTAAAGTATTTTTAACATCGTGCCCTTCTGCTTTCTGAGCCTCCTCCTTTCCTATTGTCCTCTTTCTCTCTTACATAAGTGCTTTCTGAATAAGTATCTCCTCAAGGAGCAATTGATTGTGAATTGACTTTCTACTCAGCTGTGTCCCAAAACCTATTTTGAGGTTAGGGCAATGACTGAATTAAGATTGCTTTCCCTTACGCCAGTATCTAGACCTGGGTCATCCAGAAAAACTTTTTAATCAAAACTACTATAGATGATTCAATGACCTGCATCCCAGATATTGGGCTCTTTAAGAAAGGAGTTTGCCACTATACCTGTGATCTAACTGAGCTATTAGTAACTTTGTAGTGTTTTGTAAATCTTTTGTCTGTGTGTTGTTTGTTTGTTTTTTTTACTGTGTTAACGTGGCTTGACATACAATACATATACTGACAATTGTTCATATAAGATCTGAAACATATTGCAAAATATTTAATGCATTAACCTTGCACATGTAGTCATCTTTTTTTCTCAGTTCAAATTATGAACAAAATTGTGGTTCAGATCACAAAACCCACATAACTGGTCGTGTCTCTGGCATCTGCATAATGTGCTCAGAGTTACAGGATGAGTGTATGTTTATTATCCCTGGATCAACATTTTTGAAACAACAGTTTCAATACATTTCCTAAGTATTATGTTAACATGTAGTGTTTAAAATTGTTTTTGTTCTATGAAAATTTGTATAGAAATGTAAGTTGGTGCAAAGGAACGATACTACATTAGGGTCAGCATAGGTAAGTACCCACAAACTTCTGGATGACTGCAAAATAAGTCACCTACAGCTAGCAAGGCCATCTGCCAGTAACCATCAAGATAATCTCCCTACATCAAACCATATCTCAGCACTAAAACCTAATTTTCTACAGTGTCGGTGGATGTTCCTGTATATAGTTTAGATCAGAGTCTAAACTAGTTTTTTTTCCAGAAAAATCATATACCATTATTGTGTGTGTGTATATATATAATATATACATAATGTGGGTGAGAGAGAGAGGAAGGTTGTTCAATACACAGTTATTAACCATTATCCTTTATTAGACCTCACAGAGGTGTAAACTATACATACAAATACATTAGAAAGATACCCTCTTACAGTAATGCTTCACATTTTGGACCTGATACCAAGAGGGTTGCAAATATTTCAGTACATTCTACAAACCAAAGGGTGCATTAGCCTTTATGTATACAGAATGACAGAGCCCTTTACTGAAATCAAAGTGGATAAAAGTGAAAATCAGTCAGCTAGCTCTTTCAACCTTTGTACCTACCATAATGCATATAAAAGCCTTTAGAAGCATGGATACACTATTATTTATGGAACAATGTTTACTGATTTAGACAGTTTGTAGAGAGAGGGGAAGAAAATGGCTAAAATGGCATTATATGAACTGCAAATTAGCAAGAATCCTTGATTAGCTTTTATATTTGTACATATTAAAAGCTCCTTTCCTTGGACTTGATGTTTGTTACTAGAAAGCCTGTCAGTGCTAAATGGGGAGAATAGTGCAACAAATGACATTGTTGAGGTATTTGGGGGGGTTCTGCAACACAATGATGTTACATACACAGTATGAAATATTACTTGTCATCAAGTAGTGACATCACATTGTGTGTAAGCACAGGATAATAAAAAAGAATGAATCCAGTTAGAGGTTTAGTAGGAAGTTTACGGGGTTGAAAGTGAACATATAACACTCATCACTGTTGGGTTATAATGATTTGTATTGTTAAAACTAGCATTATTCAGTAGTGATAATCAGAAATTCAAGTGTCCACATTCATGCCTGCATCATGTAAACCCAGGCTTATTCAGGATATCAATTAAAGTCTAACAATGAATAAAGACAGATCAGTTAATATTTATCTATGGAAAAAGTGGCATCACAATCATTCTTGGATCTTTTGCTGCACTCCTATATATTTCAATTGTACAAGTTCTTCATAAATCAAAGTATACATTGTTTTCATTCACTGAGCGATATTAGGTAGCTTGCATATTTCTATTTTACGCAAACTCCTCACTTAGTGGAAATAATGCTCAATTAAAACATAATTCATCTAGAATACTTATATCTATGTTAATCTGAAGGATTAATTTATTACAGTAAAGTACCAAATCATTAAGGATAAAATTCACCCCTGTGTACTTAGCCAGCATGAGGTTTACAGTGCCACTTAAATCCACAAAAAAGTTCATAAGTGATGTGTGGGCCCCTATATTGGGCCTTTGCACAAGGTGGAATTATATCCTGTAATAGCAAAGTGTGATTAATAAATTAAAGGTAATGGAACACTTATTTACATCTGAAAACTCATCAGTATAATATCCCATTATCAAATATAAATTTGATGCAACAAATCAGCTCTAATTATAGTTTTCTGGATACAATTTTTTTTAATTCAAGAGTATATTAAGCATTACATTAATTTTAAAGTGTTACCAAGATAGAAATTCTTTCAATTCTGCATTTGTTTTGTTCTGATTGCAGGGCAGGAGGGTAATAAGATTGTATTATTGAATTAGAATAAAAGACACTGAGTTTTATTGTATTTTATCAACTATTCTTAACCAAAGCGAAGTGTGAAATCACATGAATCTCTTTCTTAACTGGATTGTTGCTGTGTATTTGTTAGAAAAAGCTTTCAATCAAATGCAATGTAGAGGTTTTACATAGATGCAGATTTTTACAAGTATGTTTAGTGTATGCTTCAGGGAAAGAGTGGGTAGCAGCGGAAATATCATATTAGTGATTATCATGAAATGTATGAGCCAAATTGGCAAACAAAATCAGATTAAAGAATAGACATAGATTAGAAATTGGTTTTAAAAAAAAAAAAGTCCTTTCCACTTTTTCAGTATTTGTCTGTGTGACTGGAAGGTCTGAAGTCTTAGAGAACTATTAAGTCCATTTATAAAGCTTATTTAGTTGACATAGGCATAATTCAGACGACAATAAATGACCGAGATCCAAACTCTCCCCAGTTTATAACACCCTTTGTTCCTATGTCAAAAAGGAGACCTTAACAATTTTTGTAAAAAAGGTATGTAATGAAGGATGAAATGAAAGAAAACACTTAGGCCAATATTTTTTTAAATTGGGTGCCTAAAGTTAGGGTCTTAAATCCATACTTAGGCACCAAAATAGGTTTTCCTGATTTCTTTTCAATAGAGTCTGTAAATTCACAACATTTTTGCAAATCTGGCCATCTATTTAGAGGCCTAAATATGGATGTTGGATCTATCTTTAGCCACTGATATTTTAAAATCTTGTCCTGAAGTTGGAAGAAACTTGGAAGAAATTTATGAGAAAATGTGAAAGAAGCAGAGAAGAAAAATTTAATATGTTATAGGTCAAATTTCACTGCAGATTTTTTTAAAAAGCACAATATACACCCTTTATGCAACCAGTATGAGACTTCCTAATGTAATGTAAGCATTAGGGAGGTCCTTGTTTTTGTCTCTGTCAGACTGATATCTATACTGTACTATATGTAATCAAGTTTCAGATATTATAACTTTCTTCATGTAAAAATCAAACAAAAGATGTGTATATATCGGGTATTGTGTTGGACATTGATCATCCTGTAAAATATTACAATGCTGTGACAAGCAAAACGTGTAGTGTAGGATTAAAATGAACAAAAAATTGCATTTATGATTTTTTCTCTTTCAAGACAGAACTTTGATCCATTTGCTTTACTTTATGCTATTTCTACAGGTAAAATGGATAATTTGTGAAGAGTCTTGCCAAGGCAGATTTAGACTTTTTGTCAATTTGTGAAAAAAATCCTTTAAAAAAACAAAACAGTGATGCAAAGGCATTTTAGCTAGATTTGCCATTTGAAAAAATAACAATGGAAAAGTCTGTTTGAATGAAACTTTGGCATCTTTAAGATTTGTTTGAATTGAAGAAGTGTTCCTAAAAGAGTAACCAGCTGTATAGGTTGAGTCCCAAATAAATTATCACAATTCCTTTTCAGTCTAAAAATAACTTTAAAATAATTTTAAATAGATGGAATATAACTTCATCAGAACATAAGTATTCTAGCCTATAGGTTCAAAGAATCTCTATTTGGGTTTAACTTACTAACTCTCATTCAAAAAATAATAAAACAATGAACTGTCATTTTTTTGCACATTAAGTTGTCCATAGTGACCATATAAAGTTAAAAAAAAAATTCACAGACTATTAGCCATATCTTTCAACTCTTTCTCACAACTCAGAATTGCTTAGTATTAGAAGATAACCTGTTTTTCATTGGCAATGCTTTTTCTTCATTTCCCAGCATGATCAGAGACGTACTTTGCATTACTTTCTGTACAAGCAAAAACCTTATTGTATGGCTTGAGGATAATAGTGAGGGATGGAGGGCTAGGCAGGAGAAATAGGGAGTTCCAGATTAATCATTCCCCTGAATTAGAACCTGGACTATATCGTGTCACTGCCTATAAGCAGAACCCACCACTGATTTCAATGATATGGGACCTTCCATTGACTTCAGTGGGCTTTGAATCAGACTCATGGTCTCATGACTTTAAATGCTTTCCTTCATCTGTAATACCCACTTGGAATAAAATGTTGATAATTGTATTGTGCTTGAAAGCCCTTACCCTGGCCCAATCCCTATAATTTAGCAGATTTCTTCATGACTTTTTTGTGATTAAAAAATTGAAAAGTTATGGCTAGACATTTCTATTTCAATAAGCTTATCTATATAATTGTCATTTTCATACTTTAAAAAAATATTTATATGCTTTCTTTTATATTTTAGTCAAGTACTTTCTTAAACAAAACAATAGCACCACTTCGGCATTGTTGGCCAAATCGGTAAAAGGTAACGCAAATTGCTACATGTTCTTTTCTGAACTTGAGTTGTAATGCATTTGCTTGTTGAAACCGAGGGTCATTGAGCCATTGTACTTGGCATACCAGAGGCTTCATGCATGCATTCATACATGCCAACCATCAACAGAAAGGGCAATCTGAACATGGCTACTGCTTATGGATGAAATTCACTCCTGCCTAAGGCCCATACAAGGCCTATGGACCACAAGCCTTAAAGACACACCTAGGCTGCATGTTCTCTTGGGCAGGGACCATCTTTTTTATTACATTTGTGAGCTAGTACCGTACAATATGACTCTGTTCTCTGATCGTGGTTCCTATTTATGCCATAATGTAAATAATAATAATAATAAGCCTTGTTCAGGCCCTCCTCACAGGTGTGAATTTCACTCTATATGTACAATTTTCCAGCTGTGCAGAGAATTTATTTGCGCTATCCTTTCAAAACGGTTAATGGTTAGTGCTAATTACGATTGAATGTGGGCTCAAATCTTGCGACCATTGAAGTAAATAGCAAAAAACATATTGATTTCAATATGTAAAAAATTGAGCCCTTTTTGCACTGCTTGTTAGTCAACAGTCAGGTTTAACTCTTTCTTTTCTTTTAAACTTCAGTGAAAGTCTATGTAGTAATTAAGTCTTATTTTGTATCAAATTTTAGAAGGTCAGGATATTTCCTGAAATTTAGTAATTTAAATTTAACACTTTAAAATTTACTAAGGGGTGGAGAGCGCAAAGCTGTCCAGATGCAGAGAGTAGAGCTATGTTGCACATCTTGAAGGGGTGTAGCGTTGTGTGTGCTCCTCCCCATAGTAGGTCATTCTGGTGCTCCCTCTGCAACAGTGTTGGTTCCACATCACCCTTTGTTTCAGAGCTGTTTTAGCCTTGAATCAGAGAGTCACATATGAAGGTTCTGTGAAATGGCAGCGATTAGAAACATGCAGTCTTATTCCTCCATCACCAGGGTATCTGGGTATATAAACGGTACAAAGTTACAGTCTAAAGAACTGCTCTGTCCACTTCTCCTTGCAGATTGTTTCTTCTGTTGTTTGTAACTGATGATCAGGTTAGCTTTTCTGATTTACAAAGGGATGCTGCAGTGTAATTAACACTCGATTTAGTCACATAGGGATGTGGGAAGAAATAAGAATATGATTAACCCCCGTTATAAGAGCAGAATACTAATGTTTCTTAAGGATTTAGGGCCTGATCCTACCTATTGAAGACTGTTAAAGTTTTTCTATTTACTTCAGTGGGCCTATGTGTATATGTCTGTGTTCAGAATTACTGTAACTGTATTCGTGTGTTACTATAAATACTAGAATCCAAATCTCAAAAAGGAAACTACTAGAACTTCACATCGTTATTTTCTTTTGAAGGTGAGAAACAATTTTGAAATAAGAATCTAAAGCACTGAGTCTTTTAAAAAAATATACTTGTGTTTTTTTGACCTACTTTCTTTTATTTCATCTTTGGCTTAGTTTTCTATCTTTACTTTTACCTTTTACAGTTTTGGCCAGACCCTTTCATATAACAGATTACAAAATAGCACCATTGTACTATAAAAGAGAATTTTACATACTGTTTGATATATGTGTATTATTGATATGCTAAATTTTACATATTGCATTATATGGAGGAAAAAAAGTTATTTATACCATTGCAAAACAATTTGTTACCTGAAACAATCATTGATGGTCTAATAGCCTACATATGCTTTAACTGCTTCTAACAATCATTTGCCTCACAAGTTGCAACTATTTGCATGTTAGCAAGATGTGGAAAAATAAAGCTTTGTCTTAAATGTATTTAATCCATATGCTGTCAAAATGCCACAGATGGAATAAATGGATGTCTAAAAGTTGTGTTACTTTACTGCTGCTGCTACTGGGAATATCAGACTGTGCAAATATGAAAGGGGTAGACAAACAAAGTTATCAGACACTGTAAAACAAACAGCCTGTTCTTGTATAGAAGTGCAAAAAAAAAAAAAAAAAAGACCAAACAAAACAAACCCCCAACTCTACGCCAAGGCTGATGAATGACTCCAGCGGCCAGGGTTCATAGGTTAATTTAGTGCAATTGGATCCATCAAAGGCCCATAAATTTGCAGGCTTTTGAGGGGCACAGGATTTTAAGAGTTTTCGTGCAGGACATTTATAACAGGTTAATACTCAAGCAGCATTGTACCAACCTCAGAACATTTTTAGCACTGGGTTGGTTTATAACATTCTGCTCTCTAAAGACTTGATGTTGGAATGTTTACTTGCATTGTTTATTGGGAGAATGCCCACTGGTTGAGATTTCATCAAGCTTATTAAACTATAGTTTTTAAGTCTTCCAATGTTTAACAAATAATTTATTTACAGTGAAGTGTCCTGCAGATGGCACATTCATTCTTCATTCTTGTGGATGGCATTTTCTTACATTCTGTAGTTCCTGTTTCCTGTGTTCCCTCTACTTGTATTCTTCAAATGCACTTCCTGAAAGTTTAAAAAAATATATTTTAATGAGTTTTTAATCTGAGATATGGTTATATGAATAAATTGGGTGGGTGGAATTAGGATTAGGAATCATGAACTCCTCCATTCATAGCCCTGGTTCTGATAGTGATGCTGTCTGCGGCCTTGGGCAAGTCAATCATGCAAAATCTACCTTGTAGATGTTTGTGGCAATTAATGAAGGTTTGTAAAACAACTGGAAGATGTAACTCTCTAGAGCCTGTGCAGTAGTGCATACTCAAAGGCTGATGGTTTCCAGACATGTTTTCTGTCCACCAATACAGATATGAAGATGCAGATATCCTAAGTGCGGGTGGTATTAAAGTTCTAACACCAAAACATACAGCACTGGGTCCTGCAGTCCCTTTGCACCCAGAACTCCCAGTACTCCTGGCATCAGCAGAAAGAAAATTACATCCAGTTATTTATCTGATTTGATCTGTAATCCTGCTCCAATACTCCTGTACCTTTTAACAGTCTCACCAGATAAAAGTTAGCAATCAAGGGATACTCCAATGATTAGTTCAATGAAATACCTACTCCCCTTTACCAGATATTACTTCTTAATGTCACTAATAAATAGTTGCCTCATATACCTTGAACACATGGGTAGACACATTTAAATATGATCTGGATCCACTATAACTTCAGGTCTCATTTGCAGCTTCCTTGTGGAGCCTGATCTATAGATTATGGATTGATTATATTGATTACTTAAGAATGACCATTTAACACTGAGGGTTGATAGGTTCTTGTCCCAAGATCAGGCCCAGTATTATTCAAATTATTATATAGTTGGGAACCCCAATGTACACAGCTGCAACACTCACACTATAGGAACTCCTCTATATTTACAAATAGTTTATTAATACATTTAGCACAGTCACAAACACCCCAACTCAGTAAGGTACATAGCAATGCTACAGAATGTATATCTGCACATCCATATACTCACACCATCCCTTGTAGAACAACCTGAAATGTTAGCCATCATCTTTCTCATCACCATCACCTTCTTCCTCATCATCAGTGGCTATCATTCTGGCAACTCCCAAAGATTACATCTCTTTCTCCTACTGTCGATAGGCTGGGATGCCCCTTTTATAATATGTTGTACTGATGCCACTATGTCTGATGTTTGTTTAGTAGGGATTTCCCCCCTTTTTCTTATTTGTTTATCCTCACGTTACTAATGATGCAGTTTTCTTCTCCTATCAGGTGGTGTATCAGTTATCTCAACTTCTTATAATATACATCAGTTCATTACCATGGCCCTCTTATGGTTCGGTATCTGCTGATGTAGCTCATGTACCTGTTATGTATGTCAAGTCATTGCTATGACATTCTTCTGATTGGACTCATGTTTCTGTGGTTGGAAATTCCTCTTAAACATTCTATTTTCAGCTCCCCAATACTTGAGGTTTTCCGTTGGGCTGTCTATCTGTTCAAAGTTTATCTGTTCAAAGTTCAACGGCCTCAGGCCTTATGATAACTTGCAGAAGCTAATGTTTTTCAGGATACAGGCCTGTAGGTTCCTTGCATTATTGCTGAATATAATAAAAGAAGAATATAATGCAAAGTAGTGACTATAATAAAGGTAAGCTGGCCCAATGTGCTATACTTGATTTGCCTCTCCCAGGCTTGGCCAAATAACTTTTCCTACCTGTGTCTAATTTTTCCCAAATGACTTCTCCTCACATACACTCACCCCAGATGAACCCTTTGGTTTTCACTGATTCATGTTGCATTTATGCTGCTGGCCCCATATCTTAAAGATACCAAGGATCCTACCCTAATCCACCCTGATGACAACAACAAATGGGGAAAGGATAAATTATTTGCATCTTCAGCCTTACAACTTCTGCTATGGCAATGGCTTAAAATACCAGCATGATCATTGTTGCTCCAGGATGTGTACCGCCTCTAAGAAGAATTTACTAAGAGATGGGGAAGGGACAAGTTATTTCACACAATAATTTTTTCCTTAAGTCAAGTATTCCAAAAATTATCCAAGTATATGATCTATAAACTAGAAAGTAGCACAAATGACTGTTCTTGATCTACAGCCGTATTGCATGGTAGAGGAAATGGCTTCCAGAAACTATTAGACTGATAATGAACCATGCAGTTTCCTAATGAGCAGCTATATCTTCTCCACTATTGTTGTACTTTGAATTTATGATAGCTTAGTCATCAAAGCAAAACATAGATTCTGATGGGCCTGGGTAAAATCATGTTTCAGTACTGAGATATGGCCAAATGAGACATTGCTTATTTTCCTGTCATAGCACATGGAATTAGGTTTGAATCTGAGAAAAGGTGGAGTTGCTCCTCTGTTCTGGTCATGGCCTCAGCATTTTCATCCCTGCTGCTAGACAGAGGAGGCATTGGTGGCGGTGGCAGCCACAGTGCACACCAAAAAAAAAAAAGGACTCTGCCCCAAGTAGCACATTTCCTACTAACATGAACAGCTGAGACCATTCAAAACTAACTGGAATGTCTGGTTAGTGTTTGGATCATCTCCCAAGGTCTCACATCTGGCCTCTTCATGCAGACAATGACAGCAATAGCGTAAAAGTATGCGGGGAGCTTGGTCTAGCTCACGTCTGCTGGTTCACACATGTTGGTTTTAATTCGATCATGCAGGGTTTTCTCACCAGTGCATGACCTATCCCAATCACGTTATGCGGAGTCATGCAATGTGTGCCCCCACTTTAATTGATCTCCAAAAGCCTAGGTTGCTCTGTCCCAAATTCAGCTAAAAAGCCCCCTTGCATTTCCGTGTCTCGCTGAATAGATAACAAACAGATGGAATCTAATTCACCGTATTCTTGATGAGAAATCGGTAATCATTAAATACAACATTATATAAAATAAATTGGGGCTGATCATCCAGCCCAGAGTGCCATTCTTTATCTTTTTTTTTTTATGGATCTTGGAACACTCTGGTGTATAAGAATGAAATTCTTCAACTGAACAAATAATACAACAAATTATCCCCAAAACATCCAAAAATGAACAAAGTGAAGAAAAATAAAGACCCTAGTATAGTCCTGATCCAAAGTGCTTTGAAAGTCAACGGAAGCCTTTCCAATGATTTTAATAGGCTTTCAATGAGGCACTTGGTCACTTATGCTGACATTAAAATCCGGAAATATATATATTTTAAATGGCTTTTTTCTTTTTCAACTATTTGAGAATCTGTTAGCAATTATTAAATACAGAGAGCACTAGCTATGGTCTTGTTCAGATGCTGGGTTCTGGGATAGACCTCTCCTTAGTTGCCATAACAGACAGAGATAAGGACTACAGGCAATTTTTAACCGACAAAGCGAAGTAGCCATGCTTTCAATGGCAAAATGCCAAATGCCTGGTTTACCTGCACAGAACCAGCAGAGAGTGCACATTGGCGCCAATCCTTCCTTTACACCTGTACAACTCTAATGAAGACAATCAGGCTGCGGAGGCATGAGAACAGAAATTGACCTTATCTTCTTCAGCTCTGACTTCTTTTACAGAAAGACCAGCCAACCTTTGGAAAATGACTATCTCCATGATCTGAAGGGTCATTTAACTGAAACTGGCAAAGAGGATTAGGAAGCATGCAGTGGTTTTCTTAAGCTTTCACGGTGGACATTCAAACCTAACATTGGCATAAAAAGACCTCTCTGCTTTACTGGTAATAATAATAAAAAGTCCAATGTTTGTAGTTTACAGCCACTATATCTTAGTTACGAACCCTCTAGAGTCTATTTTGAAAAGCTTTTTAGCTTTGTGGGCAATGTGGTCAGCGACAAAATAACTAGACTGAAAAGTCTTAAAGAAAACAGCCCGAATTCTGTTCTCTGTTACACCTACTGCTTCCCGTTGACTTCAGTGGTGTGGCATGAGTCCAAGAGGCGGTAGGATTCATGTCATTGTGCATATTTTGGCCTATGAATGTATATATATGAATTGTTAATTGCCAATCACCAGAGATGCTGCTAATCATTCAGAAATAAGAACTAAATCAGTCTCCACTTTTCCTCTTCTAATGATGTTTTCTTAATATAAAAATATTAACTTCCACAATTTTTTGTTGTCGAAAAGTCTACTTATGGCGAAAAGTATAGATACAATCTTTCTGAGATGACCAAATATCTGAATTTGTTAAAGATCAGCTATACTACTTGTACCTGGATGTTACTACATGGGGGGTAGGGAAAATAAGGCCCTAAAATAAAAGAAAGGGGGAATTAGATCATGAGTTGTCCCCTTCTCTGGCCCTTTTGCTAGAGGGTGAGCGGATGGTCTGGTAGTGAGTCTTTGTCTTCCCCTCTAGCCCTGATGTCTTTCAGGGAGATAAAGTTGGCCCGTTAACTCCAGAATTTGCACAGTACATGGGGTCTAAAACAAGATTTTATTTTCTTGTCCTTAAGGTTGGCTGTGACATCCTTACAAGACTGGCCAGTCATGCATTCCCAGAATACTGGACATTCCAGGAACAGTGTGGGCCTTCCCCTGCCAGTGTGGCCTTGAATGCATGGTGCATGTAAGGTCATGCCACACAGAGAACACCCTTGTGGGGAGTACTCTACCCCCACCAGTGTGACCTTGCATGCTGGCTGGGGCAGAACAGTGCACTTTTCAAAATGACGTTCCCCCCTCCCCCAATCCCTGACACCAGACAAAACTGCATCCGGTTTTGTCTCAGTACTGGACAGGCGACAAACCATTTAAAAACAGGACTGTCCATATTAAAAACCAGATGAATCGCCTGCCTAATCCTTACATGTACAATGGTGATGGTGCCTTTTAAGCTTAAGTCAACAGGCCTTTTTGTGCCCACTGTGGTAACCACAGCACTTCGATGTAGGAAAAGCCATAGCCCTCCCTATATCCTTGATTTATGTACAGGCTGTTGTGGTAATCTCTCTACCTCTTTGCCTGGACTAAAATTAATTTCCTTTGAGAGTGCTGGCCTGTAATTTTTCCAAATAACTGTCAAAACCCAAAACTCAATTTAGGGATAAATTGACTAAGTTTTTGTTGGCAGAAGAGAAAAAAAAAATCAGAAAAATAAAAATGTACGTGCTTAACACAGGATGTACAGCCTACTATATCTAGAACTATAAACTTAAATTCCATAGGAAAGCTGAGGAAAGCAACAATGTTACCTCATGGCCTAAATAATGGAGAGCTGCTCCCACAGTTTTATACTGCAATCTTAGATATTTTATACATGTTCTCCGAAAATCAGATTTCTACCTGAAAACCAGTTTAGTAATTGGTGTAATTCAGACTTTGGTATAAAGGTGTTACAAAGTACAGTGTACTTTGTACTTAAAACATCGCTTTGCTAATTGTAAAAATATAGTGATGTCTTCTTTTCTTGGTATTAGGCACATTAGCATATGATTAGGTTATGTCCTCTGTAGTAATTTGTTTGCTTCTTTACATGGATAACTACATTCACCTTAGCTGGGATTTAGGTATAAAAACTTTTCATCACACAAGGACTTTCAATTTTAGACAACGTCTTATCGTTTAATGATTCTGGCTAGATAAATAAACACTTTTTTTTAAAACAGACTTCAGTTACCTGGCCTATTGTATTGCTAAGAAATCTAGGTAATATCTTCCTGCAGAGTATTCCAATAACATACAAATGAACAAGCACTTTTAGCTACTTTGGATAAGCATAGTTGAGTAAAATAATGAAATCCAAATAAATTTAGGTACGATTAAAATTAGACAGCTATGTCACAATACATACTCAGTGTTTAGGGATATCAGTACCTAAAACTCCATTGGACCATACAGATTGAATCAGAGGTCTATCTCATTAACAATAAACTGTGACCATATGTGGGACTGCCCTTAAACTCAGTGAATGTTCGAAGACTTGGGTTGAAATTCACTCCTGGACAGAGTGCCAACACAAAGGCTGTTCGTCACCTTTAAGTTCTATTTTGAGGAGTTAAGTGGGATATAAGTGGTGCATAAGTTGTGTGCTGACCCTCTGCACAGGGGTGAAATTCATCCTTAATGAATTTGTATATATTTGGTGAAATCATGGCCCCACAGATGTCAATGGCAAAATTCCTATTTACTGCAATGGAGCCGGGATTTTACCCATGAAATTACTGCAAATCCTAAACATATAAAGTATGTTTTGAAAATATTTTTTCAATCTTCCCAGAATGCAACATAATAAAACTTTAGATTTGAAATATTAAATAGACTGTATGTGCTGCAAAAATATAATGATATGTATTCAAAGACTAAAAATTCATTTAAAACTAGTATCTTAAAAACATAGAGTAAAACTGATTTTTAAAAAATGGATTAAATGTGTTAGTTTAAAAGCTGCATAGTCTAGAAATGGCCTGATACTGAAACATCCATCAAATCTCCAACCTGTCAAAAGAGGACACTATTAAGTCCATATGATTTTTACTATAATTACATCTGCTTTAAATACAACTGGTTTAAAAGTAGATTCTGTGTAATTTATTGAATTTAGAGGTTTTTTAGAGGGTTTTAAGCCCCAGCTTGACAAAGCCTTGCCTGGGATGATTTAGTTTGTGTTCGTCCTGTTTTGAGCTGGGGATTGGACTAGATGACCTCCTGAGGTCTCTTCCAACCCTAATATTCTATGAGACTATGAATTCCAATGTATATTTGAGCATATAACTTTTCTTATGAAATTGCAGTATTCTTTTCCCAAAGGTACTTGGGAGCTCACGATTTATATCTTGAAATAATTTATTGAGCAATAGTATGTCATCAAATTGTCCTATGTGTATTTTACATTGCAGTTGTAGCCAGTTGGATCAAATTCTGCTCACGGTTACATTGGTGTAAATCTGGTTTAGCTCCACTGGCATTTTTGTAATTCACTCCCAACTTCGGAATTTTTCATGTGTGGCTTGGAAAACTTTGCAATAAAACATACATCGTTTAACAGTTTAACTGTCATCTAAGGAATCAATGAAGTTGTCTGTGGAACGTAATCTGTTATAGCAAGGGGAAAAATTGCTGCTGTCTGGTACTGGTAAAAACATATGTAGTACTGATAATTGTTCTTGCTAATTTACATGCAACCAAATAAGGTAGAATAGAGGAAAATTACTGGTGACTATTTTTGCTTTTTATGTTTGCAGTCTTATATGTGCTTTATATAGAATAAATATTTAGTTGATCACCACAACATAAAGGCCCCAGGAAAAGATGTGGGTTTGAGTGTTACTGAAATTAAACTCAGCATATGTTGAAAAAAATTAATAACACCTAACTTGCTTGAGAGAGGTTGGAAAATGGTTTTTGACATGGGACATTTTACAGCACTGATTTTACAGATTAGCCTGTGCCACTTCCCGCAGCTCCCATTGGCCGGGAACGGGGAACCATTGCCACTGGCAGCTGTGGGCGGCTGTGCCTGTGGACGGTCAATGTAAACAAACTCTCCCGCAGCCCACCAGCGGATTACCCTGATGGGCCGTGTGCGGGCCGCAGGTTGCCCACCACTGGATTAGCTTGTTCAATGAAAAGCTGGAGTTGGTGAGGATTTTTTGGTTGGCCCTGACCCTGCACACACTTACACACATGCTTAATTTTACACATTGAAATAGTCCAATTAAATTCTATGTTTCAAGTGAAATGTTTGCAGGATTGGGATTGTCATGGCTGGGTCATGGTCAGCCAGACCTAGTAGTCGGAGCCAGAGTCTGCAGTCACAGGACAGGAGCCAATAGTCTACTGGGTAGGGACACTGGAAGATCAGAACCACGAATTGGGGACCAGTCAGGCCAAGTCAGGATATTGGGGCCTGGAGGTTAGGAACTGCAAGTCAGATGCCTGGAGTCAAGCCAGGTTGGAATGCCAGTAGACCAGGGGAAGGAAAAGCAGGTAGTAGGTAGCAGGAAGCACAAGGCACACAGTCCAGAGCAGGATGGAGACCAGTTGTTCATACAGCTTCCTGTTCCTGCTGCTGGCTTAAATAGGGCCAGCGAGCCAATCAGGTGCTTTGGGACTCTGCCAGTTGGACCTCATGGATGGAGCCGGCTTCTTTGGTCTCAGGTAAGTTATTGCCAGCAGGCTGCTAGGTGGAGGGATGGAGTGTGGATGCTCCCATGAACCTTGTGGGCCCAGGTTGGAGACCTATAGGTCATGACAAGGCTCTTGTTTTGTAATAATACTAGAGTGACCTACAAAAGGCAAAGTATTAAATTCCAGTAACTTCACCAATATCTTCACAAGTCATATTAAAAAAAGGCAACTACATCACCTAAAACCATTTCACTTTTTTTATTGCATTTCTCTTTCAGGCTCAGGCCAGCTTCCACTGTGCTGAGATCAGAGTGATCGGAGCACTCTACAGGAGAATGGAGACAGCTTGTAGATGGTAAATGTAAGTTATTTATTTATTTTATGGGAAGTTGTAATGGTCTATACTCTTATGGTCACCACTTTTACAAGACTATGATAAATTTTGTACACCGTATGCCTTATTGAGGTATAATTTGAAAATTGTAATCTGTTGAACATTATTGTCCTGGTAAAATATATGATCAACAGTGTATGTAATGTTATAAATTTCTACAGTATAATGTTGCTGTAACATGTTCCAGAGTTAGACAGGCAGGCTGAAACCAGTTTTTCCGAGACAAAAACACACTAGCACCCCAGACAGGTGTTAGAGGGCCATCACCTATTTAAATGGCCATCCTCCAGCCGGGGAAAAGGAGAGATGTAAACAAGAAATTTACATTTAATCACATGGATAATTCAAACCTCACATCTGCAACGGACTGTGTGTCACCATGACTCAAGAAGGATGTTTCTAGCATTAGCAATTGAGTTATAAAGGGGGAGGAAAACATCTGACTACACCTTTCCTCCTCTTATCTCTCTGTTCATGACATCATCAATGCTCAAAGAACTGAGCTAAAGGGGGAGTGGTCCCAGGCTGGAAGGAGACCCAGCCTGTGAAATTTACAGTAGTGTATGATGAGACAAAACCTTTGCTTTTAAGGCCACTTAGTTTGTTGAGTTAGATATTAGCTTGTGTGTTACTCTTTAATTTTCTTTTGTAACCAATCCTGACTTTTATGCATCAATGTTTAAAATCTCTCTTTCTGTAGTTAATGAAATTATCTTATTGTTTTATTTTAACCAGTGTGTTTGGATTAGCGTGTATGGAAAGCTCCATTTGGGATAACAAGGCTGGTGCACATATCATTTTCCTTTCATGAAATGACAGACTTTCTATGGGCTTACATTGTTCAGAGGTGCGCTGGACAGTACAAGATGCACATTTCTGGGGGAACAAGGCTGGGACTAAGAATTTTCAGGTGTTACTCTGTAGTTTAATTCATGAGTGACTGGTCAGAGAGCTCATGTATTTATCTGGGAATGAATTTGCATGCTGGAGGCTGTGTGAGCAGGCCAGTACTGGATGTTCTGACTGCAAAGCAATGTAACAGGCACCTCAGGCTAGACAATTAAGGGGACACAGCTGTTTCATGGTCCAGATTGTATCCTGAGGAATGTCACAGAAGGCTGATGATTTTCTTTCACAGATCACTTTCAATGGAAGGTTTCAGAGTAACAGCCGTGTTAGTCTGTATTCGTAAAAAGAAAAGGAGTACTTGTGGCACCTTAGAGACTAACCAGTTTATTTGAGCATGAGCTTTCGTGAGCTACAGCTCACTTCATCGGATGCATAGCATATCGTGGAAACTGCAGAAGACATTATATACACACAGAGACCATGAAACAAAACTTCCAAGTTTTGACTATTTAAACTCTTGGTGCTGGCTGGACTGAAAATTCCATTATAGAATTAGGGCATTTTTAAATTAGAAGTGCAACAGTGTTCTCACCTTTGGCAAAGCCTGTGAATTTTGCCAGTTGAGCTTGGAAGTAAAAATTTTTGATATGTCGCTAGAAACAATTGTAGTTTTGTATTGGAGAAAACCATTTTTCATGATTTAAAAAAAAAAAAAAAAAGCATTTCCTGTCCACAAATAGTCCTTTCTGCCCAGAGGAAAAACAACAACCTCCAGTTGGCTGCCCTTGTATGCTGGGACCCCCAAAAAATAGTATCTTGGGACAGGGGACAGCCTTATCTTTCTTGTTAAGTAGGGCACTAAGGCCCAGATCCTTAAAGGTATTTCTGAGCTTAACTCCCACTGAAATGAATGGGAGTTAGGTGCCTAAATACTCTTGAGGCTCTGAATCTAACTCCCTGGTTAGCGAGTGAGTATAGGGGTTCCTTTGGCATCCTTTCAGGTGGCTGCCTGCGAACAGGTTACTTCCCAAGGTTTCCACACTGAGGACCGATAGAAGCTATGTGTCATTGTAGTTTGCAGTCTCCCCTAATTACCCATATCCTGAAATCTTGCTGGAAGGATGCCATATAAGACTGCACTTGCTCAATATGGAGTTTATTGTTGGCCTGCAGCCCCACCAGTTCACCTTTCTGCACCGATCACTTTATCAGATTATTTCCCCCCAATGCTAGCAATTGTGCATGTTTGGTGTAGTAGTTGGCTACGCTGGGAGAGGGCCATTTAGCAGAGCAGTGAAAGGGGGTGATGAGAGGTTCTTAGGAGGGCAGAGTTGCAGTGTGTGGTCAGTAGTGTGCAGTAGTTGTGACAATATTTTTTTAAAAGAGATACCCATCATTGATGAAAAGTAGGACTGCTAAAGAAAAATATGAGCCAAAACCCAAATTCAAAGTCTTCCTGTCAGAAAAAATTTATGAAAAGAAACCAAATAAAAACTACATAGAAAATTCAAAGGGAATAAAAACTAACCACGTGTGAAATTTCACTTTCATTGGCTGTCAAGTTTTAGAGCAAAACAAAAAATTATGCTCCATTTTACAACTCACTTCTAACTGTAGAAATGTCTCCATAACAGGAACTCCCTATATCACAGAGGTATTGTGAGGCTTAAATTTGTTGACACTGTAGCTGTGAAGTGCTTTGAGAGCTCCGGGAGAAAAGCATTGTAGAAGTGCAAATTATTGATTTAGTTCTGGGACCTGCAGGCCTATGAGATGTGGCTCTCATATAGTTTTTCCTCCAGGGAAGAAGGAGCACACATGTGAAACTTCTGTTTCTGAGAAGAAAATATTTATTTTCAGAAGATTCCCCAAGCTCAAAATCTGCATTAACCTCTCATAATGGGAAATCAAATTGAGACTTATTCTATTTCTGTATTATGAAACTCAAATTGCCTTTTGCTGTACTATGGTAGTCTCCTGAATTTGATTTCTGTTGTTCCTCATGCTACATCTTTTTATGCAAAACCTGTATGTAAAGTATCAGCCTGTTACCTTCTATCTGATGAACATACTGGGTCAAATTCCCACTGAAGTCAATGGGGCTGAATGGGTGTAATTGGGTGTAAAATTTATCTCATTGACTTTTATTAATGGTTTTTACTGTAACAGAAAAACTCAAACTTCTCAGAAGACACTCATCAAATCATAGGAAACCATGACTGAAATATAGCTTATTCATAAATAAATATGCTATTCCAATCTTACTTATATTTGTGAATTGGCTCATCACATTAGGTTCACTGAAATTTCTCAGTGAATGTTTAAAAGATTTTCCAATGACCTTATCAGCAGGCTATTATAGGGGTTCTAAAGACCTCCAGAACACCTGCTTTCATGGGCAAGAATAATCACTGTTATATTTGTATTGGCTTAGAGTCATGTTATGATGATGATGATGACCTACTTCTAGTAACTTAATTTCATTCTGTGAAGCTCTATTACAGAAGGATTGAAACATTTAGGCATAGCCCAGAATTGCCAGACTTTGCTCAGACATGCAGGGATAGAGAAGTTGATCCCTTCCTCAGAAAGAAAAGTAGTCTCCTTCCCAAAAGTGCTTATGCTGGCTTTGATTTTCAATGACGTTCAGATATTTTACTGGACTTCAGAGTCTCGTTACTCCCCTAACCTCAGTACTTGTTGCTTAATAGTACACTCCTGCGTTGGTCAGTACACTCCTATGTTGGCCAGCATGTTGGCACCAGCTACACAAGAAATCTTCAACAGTGTCTTTATGTAGGTGGGTAAATATGGGGTCAAATCCTCAGATTCCTACTCAGTTTTTGTTTAGGCAAGTCCCTCTTTGACTTCAATGGGAGATATGCTTGAATAAAGATTGTCAGCCCCAAGGTCCCATTCTTTCAAGCTATTCTGCACAGGAGGATCTTGGTACCCACACAGAGGCCCACTGAAGAGAGTGGGGCTCTGTACAGACACAGGATCTGCTTGCAAGATTAGGGCATAAGCAAGAACTTCAGGATCTGACCCAGAGGGCCTGCTTCAAAGCCCACTGAAGTCATTGGAAAGACTCCCATTGGCTTCAGTGGGCTTTGGAGCAGGCTTGTGTTGAGGAACCATGCAATGGATATTCTAAAGCAGACAAAGAAATTGTGCACAACCCCAGATTTTTTTTCCCATTTAACATAATTAACTTCATACATTAAAATGAGAGTGCCAGATCTACTCCATGGGTTAGCCATCAGCTAAATATATTCATATATGGCATGCATTAGAGGAAAAGACCTGAACCTCATTAGTCTATTAACCTTGCCTTCCCCAATGGACACTTCCAAAGTTGATTGCAAAAGCTGTGAAATTTATTAAATTTGAAAATGTACCTATTACAAAAATCGATTGCTTGCCATGTTTTCTGTTGTTTCATCTGTATGCTACATAAAATGTGAAGGTCTGTGAGCTTGTATTTATTAATTTTTTATTTCAAAGTGAATTTATGTTCATGAAAAGTCCTGTATTGACAGCCCTAGAGACTGAAGTCCCGGAAGCTGCATGAGCTTTGAAATATCCTACATCTCTATTTATTTTGGCATTCTGGCTTTGCATTTGTAAGAGCCTGAATTCATGCTCCAATTAAATTTTCCCTAGGTACCATAGTTTTGGAAAAGCTATTCCATGCAAGGAACAATAAAAACACATATTACATTAATTTAAGTGGTTCATAAATATGGTGTTTCTCAAACACTAACTCCACCACCTATAAAAGCCATTATATAGTATAACTGTCCTTTTTATTTAAATAAATTTAAAACTTGCTTTTCAGTTATAACATCTAGATGCACATTATTTCTACAAGTTCCTGAGTTAGTTAACTCATCCTCCTTTACAAAGTCTGCAGTACATTAATTGCATTTTGAACTCTCTAGCCTATGTGCTGTAGGAGAATCCACTGTTAAAATATTCTCTCATGCTTATTTTCATTTCATGGCAGCGGTTAACATAGACGAATAGAGGATTCAGGGAGGAAGAAGCTCACCAATTTTGGTGGCTGTCATCAGGCAGAGAAAAGTTTGTCTCATCAAACTTTATATAAAGCATTCTTCTAAAAATGTTCCATTTGTCTTTGTTTTGCTTTCTTTTTGCATTTCCCCTCTTTCCCTCTACTTTATCCCTTCATCTGCTGTAGATCTGAGTTTATCATTCCTTCCATCTCTTTCACCTCAGTCTGATTTTCCCCATGCTTAATACTTAGCAAATATTTCAGTTCATTTTTCTCTGAGATTGTTCTTCTTTCACCTCCCTTTTCTCATCTTTTTTCTGATCTCCTCTTTTCAACTCTCTTCCCCTCCCATTTTCCCCTTATTTATTTTCTCTTTCTTGAGCTGATATTTTTTTCTCTCCCCTTTTTTGAACTCCAACTTTTTCTGTTCTTGTAAGTGATTCCCTTTCTCTTGGTTTCCTTGAGTTCTCTCTCAGCCTCCTTCTTCTGTTCTCTTTCCATCTTTCCATGTATTCTCTCTCTTCCCCTCAGGTCCCTTAATCAATCCCTCCTCTCTTCTTTTTCTCCCAAAGTGCTCTCTTTCTTCTTCTCTTGTCCCCATTCCCCCTTGCTTATCTCCCACTCTCTTCTGGATTTCCTTCCCCCCAGCTTCATTCTCCCTCTCCTTTTGCCTCCCATCGTCCTCTTTCCCCCCTCCTGGTTCTCTCAATAATCCCTCCCCTTCTCTCACTCTTTTCTTCTTCCAGTATCCTCTTCCAAGCTCTCCCTCCCTTAGGATCATACTTTAGGTTTTGCGAGGATGCGAGGACCTTTCTGCTAATCCTTCTTCCCTTTGTGAGGAGAAGTGTGTTCCAATGTGATGAGGGCAGCCCCATCTTTTGTTTGTGTGGAGAGGAGAGATGTCTAGAGGGGGATTGATTGTTCTTGTGGCCCTCAGGAGGAGGTGTGTAATGGGGAACTAGTAGGGAGCTGCTGGGAATCTTCTCTCCCTTTAGCCATGGTGCGACTATTTTTTCCCCATCTCCTGAGGTCATCAAAAGGGTGTGGAGCACAAAGAGGAGTTGCCATGGTTCTTCTCTTCTTTTTTTCCCAAGGCCATGTGCATTGAAGCGCTGGGACATACAGAAACCGCATAGGTTGCTGCTCTATGATTGCTCTCTGCCTGGAGAAGACTCTACTCCTCATACATTCATAGTGGGAGGTACATCTCTGTGGTTGACTCTCAGCAAGTATTACAGAGCCATTTTTTCAGAGGGCTGACAAAGCCTTGGGGAAGAGGTGGGAGAGGGTTCACGTTCTTTCAAAAAAGAGTAAGATGTTGCATTTCTGACAAGACATTCAGACCTTAGAATTTGCTTTTAGGACTATATAAATTCTACTTTGCTCTTCTGTAACTTTCACTGAAAATGCTTTATCAGCTTGACATTTTGCAAAATATAAATCTCAGTATGCTGAGACAACCATTAATTTTTATTTAATTTGATTTAATTTAAATCCTTTTCTCACTACCTTTTGTATGATTATGAATTCAGCTGTCAATTTGGATTCCGTCTTTGAGAAAAAATCCCTCGTGTAACTTCCAGAGAGGGTCCTACAGGATAGAGTTGTGACACCAGGCCACTGCACACTGTACTCAGTCAAATGGCCTGGGCAGACAGGCCTAACCCCAGAAAATGTGCTGCACAGTGTAAAAGGCAAGTAACACATAAAGGGGAGATGCTCAGAGGCCAAACAGGAGACCAAGGTGGAGACATGTCCAGATGTGACAGTGGCCATGGCAGCTTACTTAGAGTCATTTAGATTGTAAGCTCCTCAGGGCAGGGACATCTTTTACTACATACATGTACAGCACTTAGCACAATAGGGCCCCGATCCTAGATGGAGTCTCTAGGGACAACTGCGACACAAATAATAATAATGCGGGACTCAGAGTGCTAGTGTAATGTATATGTGAAATAATAATGGAGAGCAAGACCAAAACAAGGAATCAGTGGACAACATTTATGCCCGTATATAATAGCTGTGGTGAATATTAAATTAATTTGGTTCTGGGGAAAAATGCCAGAACTACAGCTTTGGAGACTAAAATCATCTATTAATTTACAGAGCAGACACAGCACACGTGGGCAGCTGAAGTGCAAGTTTCTTCCCTCTGCTCTGAGCTAGTGAGAGAATTCGGAGGAGATCAGTTCATGATCATTTAGTGTTTGGCTTCTCTATTAAAAATGGCACCTACTGCCAACAGTAGTGATAGTTTTATGATGTGAATAATTGTCCAGTGGGATCTGGAGTGAGGTGTTAAACTCACTTCCAGTAGATCCACAATAGCCATCTGATTACATTTGGAGAGTGATGAATTGGTAACATAAGAAAGTAAGAACATAAGAATGGACATATTGAGTCTGACCCTGGGTTCATCTAGCTCAGTTTCCTGTCTTTCAACAGTGGCCAATGCCAGGTGCTTCAGAGGGAATGAATAGAACAGGCCATCATGGAGTGATCCATCCCCTGTTGTCCACTCCCAGCTTCTGGCAGTCAGAGGCTAAGGACACCCAGAGCGTGGAATTGCTTCCCTGACCATCTTGGCTAATGGCCATTGATGGATCTATCCTCCATGAACTTATCTAATTCTTTTTTGAACCCTGTTACAGTTTTGACTTTCACAACATCTCTTGACAACAAGTTCCACAGGTTGACTGTGCGTTGTGTAGAGAAGTATGTCCTTTTGTTTGCTTTAAACACGTTGCCTATTAATTTCATTGGCTGACCCCTGATTCTTGTGTTATGTGAAGGAGTAAATAACACTTCCTTATTTACTTTTTCCACATCATTCATAATTTTACATTTCTCTAGCATATCCGTCTCTTTTCCGAGATGAAATATCCCAGTCTTTTTAATCTCTCCTCATATAGAAACTGTTCCATACCCTTTATCATTTTTGTTGCCCTTCTCAATTCTAATGTCTTTTCTGAGATGGGGTGACCAGAGCTGCACAAAGTATGCAAGCTATGGGCATACCATGGATTTATATAGTGTCATTATGATATTTTCTGTTTTATTATCTATTCCTTTCCTAATGGTTCCTAGCATTCTGTTATCTTTTTTGACTGCTGCTGCACATTGAGGAGATGTTTTAGGAGAACTATCCACAATGACTCCAAGATCTCTTTCTTGACTGGTAATTGCTAATTTAGATCCTATCAGTTTGTATGTATAGTTGGGATTATGTTTTCAATTGTACATTTCTTTGCATTTATCAACATTGAATTTCATCTGCCATTTTGTTGCCCAGTCACCCAGTTTTGTGAGATCCCCTTGTAACTCTTCACAGTCTGCTGTGGACTTAACTATGTTGAGTAAGTTTGTATCATCTTCAAATTTTGCCACCTCATTGTTTATCCCTTTTTCCAGATAATTTATTAATATGTTGAACAGCACTTGTCCCAGTGCAGCTTCTGGGGGGACCCTACCTCTCTCCATTTGGAAAACTGACTGTTTATTCCTATTCTTTGTTTCCTGTCTTGTAACCAGTTACTGATCCATGAGAGGTCCTTCCCTCTTATCCTGTGGCAGCTTACTTTGCTTAAGAGCCTTTGGTGAGGGACCTTGTCCAAGGCTTTCTGGAAGTCCAAGTAGACTATAGCCACTGGATCACCCTTGTCCACATTTGCTGACCCCCTCAAAGAATTCTAATAGATTGGTGAGTCATGATTTCCCTTTAGAAAAGCTTTGTTGAATCTTCCCCAGCAACCTGTGTTCATCTATGTGTCTGCTAATTCTGTTTTTTACTATAGATTCAACCAATTTGCCTGGAAATGAAGTTAGGCCTGTAATTGCCAGGATTGCCTCTGGAGTCTTTTTAAAAAAATGGTGTCACATTAGCTATCCTCCAGTCATCTGGTACAGAATCTGATTTAAGTGATAGGTTACATACCATACTTTGTAGTTCTCCGATTTCACATTTGAGTTCCTTCAGAACTATTGGGTGGATACCATCTGGTCCTGGTGACTTATTACTGCTTAATTTATCAACTTTTTCTCAAACCTCCCCAACTGACAACTCCATCTCAGACTTTTCTTCAGATTTGTCACCTAAAAAGAATGGCTCAGGCGTGGGAATCTCCCTCACATCCTCTTCAGTGAAGACCGATGCAAAGAATTCATTTAACTTCTCTGCAATGGCCTTATCTTCCTTGAGTGCTCCTGGAGCATCTCAATCATCCAATGGCTCCACTGATTGTTTGGCAAGCTTCCTGCTTCTGATGTACTTTTTGCTGTTAGTTTTTGAGTCTTTTGCTAGTTACTCTTCAAATTCTTTTTTCTCCTGGCTAATTATAATTTTACCCTTGACTTGCCTGAGTTTATGCTCCTTTCTGTTTTACTCTGTAGAAAACTTAGAGGTGAAATATTCCACATTCAAGGAATCAGGTATTCCCTTGACAGACATTACTTTCCAAAAGTGCCACTAAATCTTTGATACCTATATTTGAAACCTAGGGATATTTTAAATAAGATTCACAATCATGATGCTTTTCCTTATTAGATAAAACACAATACTACTTGCTACATGACCAGGCTTGAGTAAAATCTCCTACCCTTTGTGCTTTTGGCATATCAGTGTGGCGCTGAGCACGTACAGAGCGTGCAGATTTGGGTGGCTTGATAGGAGCGCAGTACATTTCCAGCCTCCTCAGGTCACAGCTCTGGAAGCAGCATTCATCCACTATTCCCTTGTGGTGTAAACGTCTACTGGTGGATCCATACCCTGTTGGCTTACCTGCACACAACAGAAATGGGAGAATTTTATTGTTGGGGGAAAAAATGCAAAAGCCTCAGTAGCACTCCTGTGATAGGCTGCATTGTTATAGCTGGAATACTAGTGACAGCCTTAGTTAAGGCTGCCTATATGTTTCCATTCTCAGACCCTTTCTTCCATTGCTCATAACTCTCTGAATCATTCACCTGAAATTGGGCTATTATTTTTAACATTTGAGCAAAACCATAACTTTTCTTATAAAATGTAGTTAAAAGCTTTTTTGGAACTATTTTAGTGCTAAAGAGGTTGAGGGTAGGAAGCTTAAATTTGGCAATGTACCGATCATCATTTAGGTGAAAACTGACTTTGAATTGGTGGAATTCGGGGTGTTTAAAGATCATAGTTTGTTCATAAATATCATAGAAAAGTAGGACTGGAAGGGACCTTGATAGGTCATCTAGTCTAGTCCCTTGCACTGAGGCAGGACTAAGTATTATCTAGACCATCCCTGACAGGTGTTTGTCCAACCTGCTTTTAAAAACCTCCAGTGACTTCGGGCTAGTCTACACTAGAAGGGCGACAGTGGCACAGGGGTACCGATGTAGCTGTGCTGCTGGAGCCCTGCTATAGCAGACGCTTTGGCCCAATGGGAGAGAGCTCTCCTGTCAGCATAATTACTCCACCTCCCTGAGCAGCGGTAGCTTCTCCTGCTCACATAACACTGTCCACACTGGTGCTTGGATAGATGTAACTTACGTTGCTCAGGGGTGGCTTTTCTACACACCTGAGCGACTTAAGTTCTAGAAAAGTAAGCGCTAGTGTGTGCAAGCCCAGAGATTCCACTGCCTTCCTAGGTACTTTGTTCTAGTGCTTAACTACCCTTAAAGTTAGGAAGTTTTCCTAATGGCTAACCTGAATCTCCCTTTCTGCAATGTAAGCCCCTTGCTTCTTGTCCTGTCCTCAGTGGTTAAGGAGAACAATTTGTCCTTATTGAATTTCATCCTACTTATTTCAGATCATTGCTCCAGTTTGTCAAGACCATTTTGAATTCTAATTCTGTCCTCCAATGCATTTGCAACCCTCCCAGCTTGGTATCGTCCACAAACTTTACAAGTGTATTCGGTATGCCGTTTATCCAAATCATTTATGAAGATACTTAATAGAACCAGACCCAGAACAGATCTCTGCAGGACCCCACTCAATATCCCCTTCCAGCTTGATTGTGAACCATTAATAACTACACTCTGAGTATGATTTTCCAACCATTTGTGCACCCACCATATAGTAGGTTCATCTAGATTGTATTTCTCTAGTTTGTTTATGAGCAGGTCAGGTGAGACCGTATCAAAAGCCTTACTAAAGTCGAATTATATCACATCTACTGCTTCCCCACTATCCCGGCTTGCTACCCGGTCAAAGAAGAATATTAGGTTGGTTTGACAGGATTTGTTCTTGACAAATTCATGTTGACTATTACTTATCACCTTATTATCTTCTAGGTGCTTACCTTGATTTGTGCTGGAAATGGCCCAACTTGATTATCGTACACATTGTAAGGAGAGTGATCACTTTAGAAAAGCTATTACCAGCAGGAGAGTGGGGTGGGGGGAGAGAAAACCTTTTGTAGTGGTAAACACCCATTTTTTCATGGTTTGTATGTATAAGAACATCTTCTGTATTTTCCACAGTATGCATCCGATGAAGTGAGCTGTAGCTCACAAAAGCTTATGCTCAAATAAATTGGTTAGTCTCTAAGGTGCCACAAGTCCTCCTTTTCTTTTTGCGAATACAGACTAACACGGCTGTTACTCTGAAACTTGATTGTTTGATTATTTGTTCCATCATCTAAACTGACTGGTCTATAATTCCATGGGCTGTCCTTATTCCTCCTCTTATAGATAGGTAATGTATAGTAGTTTCTTTAAGATAATGGATAGTGCTGTTAAGATACTATTTCCTAACATTTTAAACAAAAGGGGGCTTCCTTGTGCCTGCATGTGAGGCTAAAATTAAGAGTAAAGGGGAAAAATATAGTGAATTTCTACAGACTGTAAGATGTTTAATCAGAAAACAGTAAGCAATAGAAAGTAAGGTTGAGTTAGCAGTATCAGGTAAAGTGCTGTAAAAGTAGTAAGCGTTAAGGTGCATGGTGAGTGAGGGAATGCTGAATACTGCTGCCTAGCACTGTATAGTTATGACATAATGTATGAAACAGGCCTGGTATTGCTTACTGTTTGCTGCTTATTGTACGCTATGGCCACTGAGCAGTTGCGATAAGTGTGTGCTCTGTGAACGAGGCAGTGTTTGCCCATTAAATGTTTGCGAAAGTAAAACTTGATTACACTAATGTTTACCCGATGTGAATACAGCAGGGGAACCAATGCAGCAGAAATGAATCCACTTAATAACTCCAATTAATGGTCACAGAAAATGTTTTGCAGTATTAATCCAGCTCTAGCCAACAGTGTTATTAAAATCCCCACAACATCCACTTTTATTTTTCTCTCCTTCTGATCCATGGCTTCTTTCTTTCTGACTGTCTTTTTTTGATTTCTCAGATAGTTTCTGCTTTTCTCTCCACTCTTTGACATTGGGCAGGGAGTTGGGCATGGAGCAGCCATCTCTTTGCTGGGCGTGTAGTTTCACTACTATCCAGTGATGACATCCAGTTGCACTGTCAGGAGACTGAGTTTTAGGAAGGGACGAGGGACTCAGGCTGGATGAAGAGTGAGACTATCACAAAGTTGATGAATTTAGTTTTTCATTGGGAAAATTTTGCTTCTTGCCCTTTTACAGTAAATTCTGGAGGCACATCCATAAAGACATCCTGGACTTGTCAGTTTGGGAAGACAGTACAGTTTGTACTCCTTTGTAATTAAAACAAATAATCACTGATCAAGAGCCCCTGAGACCACAGTACATCCATAAAAAAAAAGACTTTTTTAGTGATAAAATATGTCTAACTTTTTAGCCAGGGATACCGTCAGCTCAGAACTAACTGTCCCTGAGAGCTTTGTAAACTTAAACAATAGGGTTTTTTTAAACATCCTTTCCCAGGGATTATAAATTAAAGAAAAAGAAAAACATGCTTATTTAGTACATTGTAATCCACTGAGGACCTCTATACTGTACATTCTCTCCTAAATTATTTGTTTCATAAGGATAAACAGGACAGCAAGCCAGTAATAGATTATAGTAATATTTTATGGCATAGGTTTGTTTTTTGGGGTTTTTTGTGTGTACCACTGAAATGTCTTATAAATGTGCAGAGATAAAGACATTTTTAATGGATTATCTAGATTATTTTCACCCAATAAGGAACACTACTACCTGTGAGATGTGCAAGATCTGATTCTGAAGCTTTCTAACTTGATCTCCTCAGCATAACTTATTTTATAGAACTTAGTGTTTAGGGGTCAAAAATAGAGTGGCACTTACTTTACTTGATACTGGGAGCTGTCTCAGATTCTCTTAGTTATTTTCCATTTAAATAATTTCAGGTTAAATTATGTCCCTGGTTGTGCCTGTGTAACTCTCACTGACACAGATCTTCCAACTATTCCTAGAAACTAGTTTATTTATCAAATTTAGCTTTTTTCACTTTACATATTGCCCGTTCACAGATTGTAATTTTAAGAAATCTGTGTGTGGCTTGTTTTAATTTAGGTTGTAAAATGTTGAGGTCAAGAACTTTATTTTTCACTTGACATGTGTTTTTACAGTACCTAGAAAGTACTAATCCTGACTGGTTCCTCTGGGTGCTACTGAATTACTTAGGACCTGGGAATCATCATCAAAAAGTCAGTCTGTTCTCAGTCATTCTGTTTATCTTCTTAAGGTATGTAGAGTACAGACACAGCACACCCAGCTAGCACTGGTATAAATAGCAGTGTAGACAGTGAGACACTGCTTAGGTGAGTACAGAGACACACCAGAACCCTACAGTATATACCCTACATGGCTGTCTACACGCCCAAGCAGCACCTTCTCTATCTACGCTGCTATTTTCATCAGTGTAGTGTGCCACTACCTCCCCGCTGCTGGAGTCTTCCCCTGCTGCAGTGATGAGCTCTGGTACTGGGAAAAGGCAGTAGGGAAAGGCTCTGGGAGCTCCCCACTGCTGGAGCCTTTCCCTGCTACCTCCTACTTGCCACAGACTTTCACAGTGTGGACTTAGACTTCCTTTCACTGTGACATGGAGCTACATGTACCCCACGTGCTGCAGCAAGAGTAGACGGTCTTATACGGTCCTTATCACCATAATATCTGAGTCATTGGGAATGTCACCATGGTTTTTCATCGATCTAAATGCTATGAGATTTTAGCGATAATCATAATATTTAATACTTCTTTATCACCTTTCATGAAAAGATATCGCAAACAATAAAGCCTCCAGATGGGGAAATTGAGGCATAATAAGATTAAGTCACTGTCAAATACTCCTATAAAACATCAGTCAAGTTGGATATAGAACCAAGTTCCCCTTCACTGACTACATGTCTTGTGAATGACAGTGGCTTATGAATTTCCCCGAGAAGATAACAGTATCCCTGGTTCTTTAACAAAGCCAATGAGCTGTTATGCAGATGTATGAGAACATTTTTTACACTAACAGTTTTCTTTAATGGTAATTTTTTGTCTCACTGCTGTTGCTATTTGCTGTGAAGCACTGTTGACTGAATGGACATTTCTGAGACATTTGTACTTAAAGAGGCTATAAAGGAAGTAGTCAAATTCAAAGAAAGTTTAAAATGCCTGAAAACTTCCCAACTATATTGAAGTGTATTACAGTTAACATTTGATTTTGATATGAATAAACAAATCAGAAATGAGTTAGTAGGTTGAAATGATTCTACTGGAAAGTGTTTCCTCTCTTTTATGGATCAGTAGACCCTGCCAGTGTGCTCAGGGACATTCTATATTTATATAGAATATGCTTTTATTTGATCACTTTTTCCTAGGCTCAAGCGTTTGAGCTGGTGTTTCTTTTCATACATTAATCTTGACAAGCACAGATAAGGGAAAGCCTAGACATACTATAGCTGATATAGTGTACTACATTTTACTTTCTAGTATGATACTTAATCATCTCCCAGAAGCCCACTTGATCTTACGCTTACTGTGACCAGTAAAGGGACTCTAGCTGTCTGTTCCAATTTTTACATGACTGACTTAACTCTCTGCCCTGGCTTTAAGAAATCAAGATCTGCTAATACATAAATATTGGAATTAGACATGCTTTTATTTGTGGAAGTAGAAATACAAAACAAATATTTCAGAACTATCTGGGAAGGAGTGTTGTGTAATAGTAAAGCATTGGAGTTGGGACTTCTGGGTTCTGTTCTCAGCTTTACCACCAAGTTACTGTGTGATGTTGTGCAATTATGGAATTCCAAATAATTATTATTAGTCCTAGTAATTAATGTATTAATTATTATACTGGAACTACTTGCAAGCACTGAATAATAAACTTAGAAGGCGAGACCCAGAATCTTTAAGGAACATTAAATAGGCAATTTGGAATGGAAATCACTGGTATATTGGTGTCACACTGAACATATCTGTGTATACATCTTGGTATTTATTTATGTGTGGGTGTATGCATCTGGCACATGACATCTTGGATTCTCATTTTTCATTAACAAATAATACTTAGAGCATATTAAGGCTAACTGATATCACTGTCCTGGAGATCAAAGAACAATCCATGTTTCATAGATTAAAACATCCCCATCTATGTTGCCAGTTAAAGGGAAAAGGTTAATTTGATAGCTAATCAGTTTCAGAAAATGAGTTTAAAAGGTCATTTCAGGTCCTCACATGGTGTGCTGTTTTTTGTGGATCTCATTCTAAGGCACTTAGCTCTTTCCATTCATTGTGCAGGGAGCCTAGGTGCATAACTCAGGCTTTGTGGGTTGCAGTGTTGCTCCGTTGATTGTCTAGGCACCTAAAATTTAGGTGTTGTAATGCTGAGCATCACAATGCCTAAGTTGCTTTGTAGTTTTGGGCCTAAGTGCTGTCAATACACAAAGGAAGCAAACAAAGGAAAATAGATTTTTTTCTCTAGTCTCTTTTGGTTATGATAATTTCAGGTGTTACCTGTAATACGTCAGTATTAGAAAAATGAAACCTTTCAGACAGAAGCATGATTTTTAAGCTGACTGTATCCCCTTAAATCGAGTGCTGCAGTATACAATAACATTTATTATCCCAGACAAGGTCCCAATAATAATTACAGTCAGATATGATAACTACTTCACTGCAGACCTGACAAGGAGTTCTTCCTGCAAAAGGACTACAGGATCAGGCCCTCTGGCTCCTATTCAGCAAAGCACTAAAACATGCACTGAACTTCAAGCACAAGCTTTATTGATTTCCTAAATGGGGACAGACTTAAGCATGTGCTTGGAATGCTTTCCTGGATCAGGCCCTACCTGAGTGGACAGCATGAGAAAATATCTAAAAAAGACAAGTAGGCCTACACATGCAACATCAGTTGTCCTATTCCCAAGAAATTTTATAATAAAAGGAAATGGGCTGAAGGGGAGTTCATTCAAGGGAATGAGCTCCCTAACCTTTCATTGCTCATATTGTAATCTGTTACCTAAAAGCTAGGATTGCCTAAAAATACTGACAGGTTTCAGAGTAGCAGCCGTGTTAGTCTGTATCCGCAAAAAGAAAAGGAGTACTTGTGGCACCTTAGAGGCTAACCAATTTATTTGAGCATAAGCTTTCGTGAGCTACAGCTCACTTCATCAGATGCATTCAGTGGAAAATACAGTGGGGAGATTTATATACATAGAGAACATGAAACAATGGGTGTTACCATACACACTGTAAGGAGAGTGATCAGGTAAGGTGAGCTATTACTAGCAGAAGAGCGCGGGGTGGGGGAGGAAACATTTTGTAGTGATAATCAAGGTGGGCCATTTCCAGCAGTTGACAAGAACATCTGAGGAACAGTGGTGGGGAGGGAGGGAATAAACATAGGGAACTAGTTTTACTTTGTATAATGACCCATCCACTCCCGGTCTTTATTCAAGCCTAAGTTAATTGTATCCAGTTTGCAAATTAATTCCAATTCAGCAGTCTCATTGGAGTCTGTTTTTGAAGTTTTTGAACAAAGCCCGTTGCCAACTGTGTCCACATATCTATTCTATGATACCATCATAGGGCCTAATCACTTCAGCCACACTATCAGAGGCTCATTCACCTGCACATCTACCAATGTGATATACGCCAACATGTGCCAGCAATGCCCCTCTGCCACGTACATTGGTCAAACTGGACAGTCTCTATGTAGAAGAATAAATGGACACAAATCAGACGTCAAGAATTATAACATTCAAAAACCAGATGGAGAACACTTCAATCTCTCTGGTCACTCGATTACAGACCTAAAAGTGGCAATTCTTCAACAACAAAACTTCAAAAACAGACTCCAACGAGAGACTGCTGAATTGGAATTAATTTGCAAACTGGATACAATTAACTTAGGCTTGAATAAAGACTGGGAGTGGATGGGTCATTACACAAAGTAAAACTATTTCCCCATGTTTATCCCCCCCCTTCCCCACTGTTCCTCAGACGTTCTTGTCAACTGCTGGAAATGGCCCACATTGATTATCACTACAACAGGTTTTTTCCCCCCCTCTCTCCTGCTGGTAATAGCTCACCTTACCTGACCACTCTCATTACAATGTGTGTATGGTAACACCTATTGTTTCATGTTCTCCATGTATATAAATCTCCCCACTGTATTTTCCACTGAATGCATCTGATGAAATGAGCTGTAGCTCACGAAAGCTTATGCTCAAATAAATTTGTTAGTCTCTAAGGTGCCACAAGTCCTCCTTTTCTTTTTAAAAATACTGATTGATCCTGATACGCCAATATGACGTATCCAGTCCTACTCACCCACATAATTCTTTCCTTGCTTTCTGACTCAACTTCAAAACTGCTCTCTGGCTGCCATCAAACAGTTCTTTATATTTACTCAACCTTCAGAATGATGCCTTTGGACATGTAACAGTCCTAGGAATTCCTTTCTGCTGATGTATACTGATGTCCGTGGAGGTTTGTTTCCTTTTTTGTCAGCTGTTAGCTCCAAAGAGGTTTCATATCATGTAGGTCAAAGTTTGCTTAATAGAATTTTTGGCTACCATTTAATCTACTGTAGCAAAGTATTCTGCTGTTTCTTGAAAATGAGCCAAGTTATAGAATTCCAATGGTTAAACAGCTGGCTTCTGTAATAACAGCACTTCCCTTTAAACAATGCGTGGCCATGAAGTAATTTAGTAGGGCCTTCTCTATGCTAGACTTTTCTTTTTGCAGCAAATTCTCACTGCTGAGAGCACAGTTCAGCTCTACTGGTAGTAGCAATGTTGGGAGCTCTACCGTAGACAGCTACAGAAGGTCTAACCATCCTGCCATCTAGACCTCCTCTGAGGATTAGAAGCTGCACTAGTAATATTAATAATGAGAAATGTCATGAAGAATAGTCCGGAAGAAACACAGACCTAGCTTACTACTACAAGGGCTCTGGAAGGAATTGTGGCATCAGCTAAATCTGAATCATTACCCAAGTCTTCACATTGTGCTGTAATAAGTAACGTGTTTGTCATTATGGGAGCACAAGCTGAGAGTGATGTTTAGGCCCTGATTCAGGAAACCATCCCAATTTAGGAAACCACCTAAGCACATGCTTAACTTTAAGCATAAAATGCAAAACGTGAAATCCAAGTTAAATATCGTCAGATCTACAAAGCCAAGATTTTTAAATGTGACTAGTGATTATGGGTGCTCCACTTTTGGGTGTCTGATACTGGCCACCTAAGCAATGAGGTGCCCAAAATCACATTTGAAAATCTTGACTATGAGGGGGATCATTTGCTATTGGCAATGGGGGCAGTTGCCCCCCGGGCCTCCATCTTGGTTCCCCCTCCCCATCAGACTTTTCATATGCTTGTGTGTCTTCCACTTTTTGCCTCACTCCATGTGACTTTGAGGATATGATACTGTCACACATAATGTTCTATATGCTGACACAACTTTGCCCCCCAGAATTTTTCTGCAGTGACGCCCCTGTTGATGACTAAACTGTTCCCATTGTAACTTCTGCATGAGTTTACTTCTGTGGCATTTCTTTAGGGTTTCCAGTCACTACTGGGAAAACTAGAGGCCTGTGTTAAATGAAAAGGAAATGTCTGTGTTTTGATGATGGTATGAAAGATTTACAGAAATCTTGCTACCTGTAGTAAAAGTTCCTGTACGCTAGGAATGATTTAAAACTTAAATCTAGCAAGCAAAGCAAGCAGATTTTAATAAAAATGTAGTGCACTTGTTTCGAACCCTGAATCCTTAGTTGCAATTTTGCTTTTATGTTTTATTGAGTGTTGTAAAATTAATATGTTTGTTTATGTCCACCAAAGTGAGCATATATTTGTATTTGTAAATATATGATGAATGGATGTACTAGCTCTGAAGCCTAATTTTTACATGTATGAGACTAAAGGATGAGTTTTATCAAAATATACCAAGTAACATTTGAATGAGAGTTGTGCATTTTTTTTTTTAACATTGAGAACACTAGATTGCAGGATACTTGGTTCCATTGCATTCTAAATGTAAAACAATAGGGATATCGTCTCAAATCATTGTAAAGGGCTTTGTCTTTGCAAATCCTAAGAGAGTTTTGTTGGGAACGCAAGAGCACTCAGATGGCATAGCCATGTAACATATGAAATCATATGACTTTACTGAGAGTTTTGCCTGAGGAATCATATACTCATAAAGACTTAGGGCTGGAAAGGGACCTCAAGAGGTCTCTAGTTCATCCCCCCGGTGCTATGGCAGGATTAAGTGTATAAAGACTCACGGATTAGGTTTTATGAGAAAAAAATCACTGTGTTTTGAATAGAGAAATCCACACAGACAACAAAATCAAACATTGTATTTCAGCTCTGTATTAACAGGCTGTAGCTAAACCCACTGAGAAGGAAATTATTACTTCCATCTATGTGGATTTAGTCTCCAGTTTAACTAAAATTAAAAATTAACACAGTGTTTGTCAGACAACCGGCCACATAATTGAACAGGGTAATTTTCTTCCCCTAGGAATCTGCTTTCAGAAACAATTTTTTGCTCTTCACTGGATATTTAATCTTAATTCCCTCCACCCCCAAGAAAACCCAACAATCCCTCTTAAACTTGTTTCCAAAGTACAGAGTTTGTAACAATTTACCCTCACACATAGCTGCATTACACTATGCCATCTGCACAGAGCTGCTATTTGGAAGCTATTAAGTGTACTAAACATGCAATAAGGCCATTATTTGCCACATGGTAATTTCCAAAGTCAGTTGTGCTGATGTGAAGAGTAAGGCCTATAGGCTTGGGTAATATTGCACTGGGATACGAAGCAAATATTCTATAGTTTTAGAATTCTTAAAACAAAACAAAACAAAAAAAAATCTGAACAAAAAATTGGGAAACAATGTGATGTATTGCTTTAGACCAATACAATTCTCCAGGGGGTGAAAACCTTGCCAACACAGCACAATTTACAAGCCTAGGTCAGATTCCAGCACTGGAAAGTGCTAGATGCTGCCAAAAAAAATATACTTTGGCAAGAGAAATGCTTTGCTGGACAGAAATTCATTTCTAAGAGAATAGCCAGGTTTATCAAGGTCTAGGATAAGATAATCAGAAGCCAGTAGATCATTGTTACATTTGAATTCACAGAATGTTGCATACTATGGTGCAGCTTCCCTGGAGGACATTGGTATTGCATTCTTCCAACTGTAATGAGAATATATTCCCTATTCTTGTTACAATAAAATAAATTAACATTACACCATATCCTCTTTTTCTTGTATTTGTTCTCACAATGAAGTACTGCATAACCATTTTCTGTGGTAGTGGTGATGGCACTGCTCTCAGCTATCCAAATAAAACATGGACCCCCAAAATCCAGTTTAGATGGGGATAGAGGCATCTTTAATATTGTTAATGAAATAAATATTGGGAATTGTGTGATTATGGGAGACTTTAATTTCCCAGATATAGATTGGAGGACAGGTTCTACTAATAATGGTAGGGCCCAGATATTTCTGGATTTGATAGCTGCCAGATTTCTTCACCAGATAATGAACAACAAGAGGTGATAATATTTTAGATTTTTGTATTGGTAAGTAGCAAGGACCTCATAGAAGAACTGGTAGTAGAGGGCAGCCTTGGCTTCAGTGATTATGAGCTATTCAGTTTAAACTAAATGGAAGGATAGGGTCTTTGATTTCAAAATGGCAGTCTTTACAAAATTAAGGAAATTATTTAGGGAAGTGCACTGGAACGATGAACTCAAAGATCTGAGTGTGGAGGATACTTGAAATTACTCTAAGTCAAAGTTGGAGAGATTGTCTGGAGTCTGCATCCCACACCAAGGGAAAACATTTGTAGGAAAGGGTTGCAGACCAAACTGGATGAATAAGCATCTCAAACAGGCTATTAAGAGAAAGCAGGGAGCTTACAAGGAATGTCAGAAGGGATAGATCAGCAAGGAAAGCTACCTCTTGGAGGTCAGAAAGTATAGGAAAAAAGTGAAAAGCCAAGTAGGGCTTGCAAAAGAAATTAAAACCAATAATATAAGGTGTATAAATAAAAAGAAAACAAGGAAAGAAGTAGTAGGATGGCTAAGCACTGAGGATGGGGTGGAGATTAAAGATAATTTAGGTGTGGCTAAGGCTGCGAGTCTGTCATGGAGGTCACAGCAGTCATGGATTCCATGACTTTCCAAGACCTCCGTGACTTCTGCAGCAGCTGGTGCTGGCCCAGAGCAGCAATTTGGATGTGTGGGAGGGGGCTCAGGGCAGGGGTTTGGGGGTTGTGTGAGAGGTGCTTACCTGGGGTGGGGGGCCTCCCTGAAGCTCCTAGGGAGTGGAAGGAAGGGGGTGTGTGTGTCTCTGTGCTGCCCGCACCTGCAGGCCCCATCCCCGCAGCTCCCGTTGGCTGTGGTTCCCAGCTAATGGGAGCTGCGGCAGCCGGTGCTTGTGGCGGGAGCAGCGGAGGAGCAGCAGGCCCCTGCCCTGGCCCCTGCCTCTGCTGCCTAGGAGCTGCAGGGATGTGGAGCTGAGTAGGGAGCCCCTGCCAGCCCTGCCAACTTCCCCAGGGCCTGCGGGGGTCCTGGGTCACTTCCCCCAGCTCCCGTAGTGCCACCAGACTGCCCGTCCCCACCAGAGCACCTCCGCCCAAGTTTTAGTCATGGTGGGTATTTTTAGTAAAAGTCATGAACAGGTCATGGGCTTGTGAATTTTTGTTTATGGCCCGTGTCCTCTCCATGACTCTTACTAAAAAATACCCATGACTAAAATGTAGCCTTAGGTATGGCTGAACACCTAAACAAATACTTTGCCTCAGTTTTTAATAAGAGTAATGAGGAGCTTGGAGACAGTGGCAGGATGGCTAATGGAAACAAGGATATGGAAATAGAAGTTACCACATCCAAGGTGGAAGCCAAACTCAAACAATAATGGGACCAAATTGGTGAGGCTCGGATAATTTCCATCCAAGAATATTAAAGGAACTGGCACATGAAATTGCAAACCCAATAGCAAAGGGCTGTAACCTATGACTAGAAAATTGCAAATATAGTATCTATATTTAAGAAAGGGGGGAAAAGGTGACCTGGGAAACTACAGGCAGATTAGTTTGACCTCAATGCTATGCAAAGTCTTGGAACAATTTTAAATGAGAGAGTAGTTAAAGTCATTGAGATAAATGGTAATTAGGATAAAATACAGCATGGTTTTCCAAAAGGTAAACCGTGCCAAACCAACCTGATCTCTCTTTTTCAAGAAGATAACTGATTTTCTAGCCAAAGGAAATGCAGTAGATCTAGTCTACCCAGATTTCAGTAAAACAGTTTATACAGTTCCACATGGGAAATTATTAGTTAAATTGGAGAAGATCGGGATTAATATGAAAATTGAAAGGCGGGTAAGAAACTGGTTAACGGGGAGACTATAATGGGTCATACTGAAAAGTGAACTGTCAGGCTGGAGGGAGGTTACTAGTGGAATTCCGCAAGGATCGGTCTTGGCACCAGTCTTATTTAACGTTTTCATTAATGGCCTTGGTACAAATAGCATGAGTGTGCTAATAAAATTTGTGGATGACACAAAGTTGGTAGGTATTGGGAATACAGGGGAGATCTGGAATATCATACAAGACAACCTTGAAAACTGGAATAATAGAAATGGGATGACATTGAATAATGCAAAGTGCAAGGTCATGCACTTAGGGACTAACAACACCGTCATGAAAAAGGCTAATGCAATCCTAGAGCATCAGGTGAGGTATTTCCAGTAGAGATAGAGAAGTTTTATTACCATTATACCAGGCACTGGTGAGACCTCACCTGGAATATTGTCTGCAGTTCTTGTCTCCTATTCTTAAGAAAGATTAAATAAAACTGGAACAGGTGCAGAGAAGGGCTACTAGAATGGTCAGAGGAATGGAGAACCTATCTTATAAGAAAAGGAGTACTTGTGGCACCTTAGAGACTAACAAATTTATTTGCGCATAAGCTTTCATGAGCTACAGCTCACTTCATCGGATGCATTCATCAGATGCATCCGATGAAGTGAGCTGTAGCTCACGAAAGCTTATGCTCAAATAAATTTGTTAGTCTCTAAAGTGCCACAAGTACTCCTTTTCTTTTTGCGGATACAGACTAACACGGCTGCTACTCTGAAACCTATCTTATGAGAGGAGACTTAAGGAGCTTGGCTTGTTTAGCCTAATGAAATGAGAAATGAGGGGAGATATAATTGTGCTCAATAAATACATCAGAGGAATAAACACTGGGGGGAGAGGAATTATTTAAATAAAGAGCCAATGTTTGCAGAAGAATGAATGGATATAAACTGGCCATCAACAAGTGTAGGCTTGAAATTAGATGAAGGGTTCTAATCATCAGACTGAGCTTGATATATGTATGGAGGGGATAGTATGATGAAATTGCCTACAATGACATATGGCCCATTTGTGACTGCTATTAGCAAATATTTCTGATGGCTGGAGATGGGACACTAGATGGGAAGTGCTTTTAGTTACCATAGAGAATTCTTTCCCAGGTGCCTGGCTGGTGGGTCTTGCCCACATGCTCAGGATCTAAATGATCATCATATTTGGAGTTAGGGAGGAATTTTCTCCTGGCTCAGATTGGCAGAGACCCTGGCGTTTTCGGCTTTTTTTTTGCTTTCCTCTGCAGCATGGGTTAGGGTCATTTGCTGGTTTGAACTAGTGTAAATGGTGGATTCTCTGTAACTTGATGTCTTTACATCAAGATTTGAGGATTTCTGTAACTCAGCCAGAGGTGATGGGCATATTACAGGAGTGGGTAGGTGAGGTTCAGTGGCCTGCGATGTGCAGGAGGTCAGACTAAATGATCATGATGGTCCTTTCTGACCTTAAAGTCCAGTGAGTCTATGTATCCTTTCCTTGCCCACACTCAGTAAAGATATGGTCCTGAGAAGAACTATTATGCCTCTTTTATACCCATCTTTTCCTATGGTCAACATAGCATCTCCCTTTTTCTGGTTGGATTAGTGGGCGAAAAGCCATGTTAAAGCCATTGTTTGAGTAAAATCTTGGCTCCATTGAAGTCAATCTCAGAACTCTTGTTGACTCCAGTGGGGCCAGGATTTCACCCTAAACATTGCCTGCAAGAAGCTGCTTATGTAGGCCCTGATCCAAAGTGCATGGAAAGCGCATCCAAAACTTCCATTGTCTTCAGTGAGCTTTCGATCAGATCCATAGTGAATAATTCTCTGCTTTTCCTTCCATCTGTCCTGATGAAGAACAAACATCAGCTCACTAACATGTAAAGAGAATGGGATCAATGGATGTTTGGGGAGACCTTGAAGTAGGCAAGAATAAAAAAAGCTAGTGAGAGACCCTATATCAGAATGATCATTTTCCTGTGGTAATGCTTGTGAAAATGGAAAAGAGTTGACTAATCTGGCTACATAATAAAGTTTCTAACCATGTAGTGCTCCTTGTATGTCCTTCCTTAGCTGTATTCTGAGGAATGATAGAAGATAACAAATGACACTTGTGGTGTTCTTCTCCCTACATTTCAGCATCAATATCTTGTTAGGGACAGTTGGATTTAAGCGCTTTTGCATAATATATAGAATAGTATAATATAGACAAAATAGAATTTGTTTCTCTGTGGCATCTTTCACACTCCAGATATGTCAAAATACTTTACAAAGATGTGTTAGCCCAGCGACTATGTAAGACTGCACACAGCCATTATAACCCATGTTGTTATGTGATTTTTATTTATCCTATGATAACCCCCAAAGGTCCTGATCACAATCAAGCCACCATTGTGTTAGCCTCTTACAAACACATAGGTAGACAATGCTCCCTGTCTCAAAACATTTACAATCTCATTAAAGACAAGTGAGAATAATAAGCAATAGGAGGGACAGGAAGAGGGAGACTGAGGATAATGGTAATAATATTGTACAGTTATATAGGTTTGCAATGTGCACAATATGATAGAGGCTCAAGTTAACATTACAGACCTCTTGGTCAGCAAAGCAGCAGCTTCATGCTCTAGTCTACATGATGCAGAAATACAGAATGAACCGTAAATAAGCCACTAACATTTCATTCTGTATCTGTGGCTTCAGGTTGAGTAGCATTGTTTGAATCAGCCCTGACTAAAAGCTTTGTCGTTCCAGCTAGCGTACTTTTCTTTAGGAGTTAAAGGGTGATTGGTTACCAGAGCTGTGACAAGATAATGACTTAAATATGGCTTCTTACATAATTTCAGTTTGTAGATTTCTTATGTCCATAATTTTAAAAGTGAGTTATTTGCCAGGAAGTAGAATTTTGGTTTACTGCCACTTTCTAGCTACTGAGGTACCTGTATGTCCCTGTCATCACCATGTTCCCAATGCCTCCCAAGTATCTGTGAAGATATCCATGCAGGAACTCTGATAGCTAGTGATGTATTTACCTCTTTTTCAGGTGGGAAACTAAAGCACAAAGAGATTAATAGTTGTATTAGTTCATCCCTTCTTATGTTAAGTAGCACCTTGCTCCAAGTTCAGAAGGTTCCTCACGGAGCAAGAGACTTCTCAACTTGAATAGTGGTGGCAGAATCCAGCCTGAAGTGATTTGCCTAAGGGAAGTCTGTGAAAGTGCAAGGAAGCAAAGTTAGATCTCCCAAGGACCAGTATAATGCCTTAATCACATCACTATCTTCCCTTCAGCCCTCTTTTTAGTTATTAGATTTATGCTATTGGCTTGTAAAAGAGTAACCTTGAAAGAAAAACATTCCTGCAAAGTCATGATGCTCCTGTTAAACTTGTTTAATGAGCTAAAAGAAAAAGTGAAGCTTTCCAGTGGAGCACATGGTTATTAGAGAGTGAGGATAAAGTCACAGGTGAGAGAGGGACAGTGAGTTGTGTCTGGGAAAAAAAACAAACAAGTAGCTAAAATATACTGGTGGTCCTGATTCACCTCTCTCTCACACTGCTTTTACATTACTGTAACTCCATTCACTTTGATGGATTTGCTCTCATTTAACACTGAAGTCAGTGAAAAGAGAATCCAATTCAGCGATGGCAATAGAAACAAAAAGAAAAGGAGTACTTGTGGCACCTTAGAGACTACCCAATTTATTTGAGCATAAGCTTTCGTGAGCTACAGCTCACTTCATCGGATGCCTACTGTGGAAAATACAGAAGATGTTTTTATACACACAAAAAATGGGTGTGATAAACACCCATTTTTTCATGGTTTGTGTGTATAAAAACATCTTCTGTATTTTCCACAGTAGGCATCCGATGAAGTGAGCTGTAGCTCACGAAAGCTTATGCTCAAATAAATTGGGTAGTCTCTAAGGTGCCACAAGTACTCCTTTTCTTTTTGTGAATACAGACTAACATGGCTGTTACTCTGAAACCTATCAATAGAAACAAAGAGCATGTTTTGAGAAATAAATGAAGCTTCTCCAGAGATGTTCTTTGGATGATCGAACACCCCCTGCTGCTGCTGAGGGGATCCTAGAGGGATCAGCTCTGGTATAATGCTTGTAGGACCACAGAAGACTGTTTACAGGCAGTGAAATTTGGGCGCAAACAGGAAAAATTCCTGAACTTGCAGAGCTGACAGAGCCCTCCTAGTCCTGCTTTTTTTTTTTTTTTTTTTTTTTTAAAGGGCCACATGCTTTTCAAAGTGGGAATTTTTGAGTTCTTACTAACTTGGTATAGTCTTTTTAGTGGAGTTTCAATGATACATATGTTAAATTTCCCCTTAAAATTGAGTTTCATAAGTAACCAGAGTAATTGCTTTCTTGTACTATTTCCACTCCAACTTTTCTAAAAACTTGAATGATAACGGAAAGCCCAGAATCATTTAAAGATGTTTCTCTGAGATTTCTCTTTTATTTGGCAGTCTTTCTGTCTTATTCTTTCACTAGGTTCATTCTCTGGATGAAACAGGATCATTGTAAATTTTAAGAGAGGTGTGGTTATGTTGAAATCTGTATCTGAAATGAATCAAGTTTTCACTCCCGCTCCTCTTGGGATTGGTATAACTCCTAAATCCCACATGCTATATTAAAAGCTCACAGACTTCTTTTGAGTCCACAGTATTACCCAGATACAAGGATTTATGCAGAATAATCTAGCTCAGTTTATGATGTGGAGAGACACGATGAAACAATAGCTCAAAAATGTGTGAATTTTTTCATTTATTTTAATGCTATGTTAACTTGGAATCCTAGAATTGACCATTTAAATGTCCATGTTGATGGATGTGTTTTCCTCTTGATTATTCTTCTAGAAAAAGCCAGACAATGTTTTTGCCTAGTCACATCGTGACGGCCCCTTCAGTGGACGGGATGGTTCAGAGGACTAATGTTGCATGTTTTGAATATGCAGTTAGGTAACAGTCAGATTATTTGCTACTAATTTTTAAACTGGGTTAAAATTGAGGTTTATAGTGACGTGGGCTAAAAGTGGTTGACTCAAGCAGTGTGGTTTTTGGAATATTGCAGATTTTGTGGGATTTATGTTCAGCTTCATTGACACTTGGGCCTGGTCTCTCATTCCCCAGGCGAACAGAAGTTAGGAGTGTTCTGGAGCAAAAATAGTAGCAGGGGCAGGAGGGAAAAATACTTGTCTGTAACATACTTGAGAGGTTTATGGGCCACAAGTGCCATATTAGTGTGGTAGTAAAGGAGGGCTGAACAATTTTTATGAAATAAATATATTTCTACAAAATGTCTTGTACTCCTGTGTAGGTTATTGGAGAGCACAGTCTCTTTTAACTTTCTAGCCTTCAACATCTGTAATTCAGTTTTCATTTCTTTAAATGTTAATATCTCCAAAGCCTGGAGGAATTTGGAGGAAGCTTTATATCACCTGCATGGATTCTAAATTGCATCTGAAGCAACTGCAAAGGTATAGACCACTGTATGGATGTCTTCAAACATTTTTTGTTGTGTGCCCTGAGGTTCTTAATCAGTTCAGTCAGAGGTTTCTTAATCTATTATTCAATAAACTAGATTAATAGTTCCAGTTTCACATAAGGAAGTGATGTGAAACATGCTCCCTGGGCACCAAAGTTTGATTTAATGAGATGACAGACATTTTTGACTGACTTGAATATCCTTGAATTTGTATGCAGTATAGTTATAACCATGTCAGTCCCAGAATATTAGAGATAAAGTGGGTGAGGTCATATCTTTTATTGGACCAACTTCTCTTGGTGAGAGAGACAAGTTTTTGAGCCACATAGAGCTCTTCTTCAGGTCTGGGAAAGATACTTCGAGCATCACAGTTAAATGCAAGATGGAACAGATTGTTTTTACAATAAGTATTAAGCACATATTCCATTCTAAGGAAACATTCAAGGTAGAGTGGAATATGTGCTAACTACTTATGCTAAACAATCTGTTCCACCTTGCATTTTCTGTGCCGCTCGCAGCACCTTTCCCTGACCTGAAGAAGGGCTCTGTGTGGCACAAAAGCTTGTCTCTATCACCAGCAGAAGTTGGTCCTATAAAATATATTACCTCATCCAACTTGTCTCTCTAATATCCTTGAGTTTTACAGTTATAGCTGGTATTGAAATACAAGAACTGAGGCAAGTAGGATAGAAAACAGAAAAATCCCCACCACAAAACTGTAGACTTTGGATCAATCCCTGTGATTTTGGGGAGATAAACCTTTGCAGATCTAGAAAAATCACCATGCATTGCTATGGCTTCTGCTGATATCATAGGAAAGGATATGATTAATTATTTTATATATATAAATGCATTTTGTTAAACCAGAAGCAGTTTGTATGTGAAATTCTATTAACTGTGGGTACAAATGCGGGACCATGTTTTGAAAATCTGGCCCACGATGGAGCTGATCCAATAACTTCAAAGTGTTTGTGTTTCATTGTACACTTGTATGCATTGAATTAAAAATATCCACCCCCCACCCACACCACTAAGGAAAAATGACCGGCAAGTTATTTGATAAAATCTCATTAACTCTTTTAATAGTTTTTGACACCTTGAAAGAGAATGTTTCATTACCATGAAAATGGGGAGGAAACTCTTGAATGCAGTATTACATTCCTAAACATTTCTATAGTGAGACATGCACTGTGTTTACTTTTTTCCATGGTATCAATATTAATGATTAGTAACAGCTCAATTAAAATGGTAAGTAATCCATTTGAAATAGGTTTAATTTAAATAATATGGGATGATGAAATATGCAGGTGCAAAAGACATGAGGTTATTTTGTTTACTTCTTGCCATTGAAGGATAGTCCATACAGTATATTCTAGAGTAGCTTCTCCAGTCTAACTTGAAATGACTCAGGTAATGTGCAACAATGTTCCCTTAATGAGAATATTCCATGGTCTAATACCATAGATGTCAGTGTTAGGAAGAGCTTCCTTACACCTTATTTGGATTAACATTTCCTTGACTTACTTAAATTCCACTACTCTTACTAATACGCTCTTGGGAAAGTCTAAGTAGTTCTGCCACATTCTTGATGTATTTACACTGTTCAAATGTTTATGTAGATGTCTATTGCACCCCTCCTTTAGTCCTCCTGTACCAAAGCTATACATAGTTAGTTCTTTCCATCAGAGTGATTTTTGGATAAAATATGACTGCTCCTCTCACAGCACCTTTGGTCAAAATTTGTACCAAATGAGCCTTTTTTGTGGTTTGGGAAAGTTGGATTAGCTTTTTTCCTCTCGTTATTTTTTCATTTCAATGGGAAGTGCCAGAACAACCCAATGAGGTTGTTCAGGCTGGCTGGAAGAAGGAAGTACTGGAAGTCTAATAAGAGAGTCAATTCATGTAAAATTTCCAAATTAATGTCTTCATCATGTGAGATGCTTTGTGCCTTCAACTCCCATTAAGGAGAGGACGCTCAATATTGGCTGCTCAGCACCATACAGACCAGACCTTAATTTTGCAGATCCTCAAAATTTGTAGAGCTCGGAAAAGCTTCAGGTCAGCATCTGGGGTGAAATTCTGCCTACGCTGAAATCAATGGCAAAGCTCCCATTGACTTCAGTGGGGCCAGGATTTCACTACTGAGCTTTTGGAGGCTTACTCAAATTAAATCTTTTGCAATTTGCCTTTGCTACTTCTGATCTTTCCTCATATGTCGGCCTCTCATGCCTCTTGGTCGTTGCTGCTGCTCTTCTTTGGTTTCTCTGATGTTAGTCATTAGCTTTCTGCTAATGAATTGCCCAGATCTTGGATAGTAGCATTCAAGATGCCTTTTTCTTTATCCCTCTAGCAGTTAGACGGCAGTCATTAAAAAATAAAATGCAATTTCTTTAAAAGCCTCACAATTATATTTTTCATCTTCTATTTGTTATAATAAAAATGTTCTGCAATAAGCCATGATCATTCAAAATTCTTAGAGATTAAAAGATGATGACAAATAAACTATTGAATGAAGCCTCATTTATACAACACAAGAGTTATGTAATCTGGAGTCTATTCACATTTTAAAATATATATAATTTGTTGTTTGCGAGTAATGAACAGTCACCATAAGAATGGTTTATGGTAATATTTTTGGCACCTTAGAGACTAACCAATTTATTTGAGCATGAGCTTTCGTGAGCTACAGCTCACTTCATCGGATGCATACTGTGGAAATCGCAGAAGACATTATATACACAGAGACCATGAAACAATACCTCCTCCCACCCCACTCTCCTGCTGGTAATAGCTTATCTAAAGTGATCATCAAGTTGGGCCATTTCCAGCACAAATCCAGGTTTTCTCACCCTCCGCCCTCCCACAAACAAACTCACTCTCTTGCTGGTAATAGCCCATCCAAAGTGACCACTGTCTTCACAATGCGTATGATAATCAAGGTGGGCCATTTCCTGCAGAAATCCAGGTTCTCTCACCCCCTCACCCCCCTCCAAAAACCACACACACAAACGCATCCGATGAAGTGAGCTGTAGCTCATGAAAACTCATGCTCAAATAAATTGGTTAGTCTCTAAGGTGCCACAAGTCCTCCTTTTCTTTTTACGAATACAGACTAACACGGCTGTTACTCTGAAACCTGGTAATATTTTTGTTATCAAAACTGAAGCTATTAGGACCATATTAATATAACAATCCCAAAACAAAGGGTGAACCAAATGTTTTGATCCATTATACAATTACATATTACAGTTTTGTGTGTGTGTGTATAGTTACATCAGTAGATGTGTAGATCCTGGTATGTATGCAGTTATAGTGGTATAAAGGTACCACATACTGGTATAGCTTATCCCCTTTCACTTATGGCCGAGGCTTTTAGGTACTTAAGAAAATTTTGAAAATGGGACTAATTTACTTGGGCACTTTTGAAAATTTTACCCTACATCTTCAAGTATTTGTTCTCTATTTATTTTTTACACATTTTTGCATCTTGACACAACAGCCATAGGAACAACTGTAGAAATATAGATGAGTTGCTTCAGTGTTGAAAGAATTTGGTCTCCCCATCCCATTTCTTCCCATTCAGCTCAATGACTCATCTGGTTCTTTATCTGTCATGATTCCATCTGTGAAAGAGTTTCCCTTTCTCCAGGTGGTTGGTTAAATGAGATACCGTCGGAGCCAGGACATAAAATTTTGAGGGAGCGTCATGGAATGGCACTACGTAAGCTGTAAGCAGCTGAGCTGGAGACAACAAAGAAGAGAAAATGGGAGAGGTAAAGGGTTATTTATTTTCCCTGTCCTAATAGTACCGGTTTAGATGTCTTGCCTTAGCCAGCACCTTGTGACTCCATTTCCTAAAGTTGCTTCTGCATAAACCTGGTGTGGCTGACCTCAAGTTCAGTGGCAAACTGTCAGAGCTGAGCTTTGGAGCCTGTGACCGGTTCCCCTCCTCCTTCACAGTTTGGGATACCTAGAAATGTCAGGGGCTTATTTTATCTTTGATTTAAGAATAAATACGTTTCAGGTTCTTTTCTTGGTAAAGATAACCTTGAAAAGGTAAAACATTGTAAATTGGTTAGTAGGATTGAGTTTGTTCCAAATTTTTCCTAAAAAAAAAACCCCACAGGTTATTTAAGGTCCTTCTTATAGCCACCCATGGATGGACTTTGGGGTCTTTTGAAAATCATGACCACTTGTCGATCAATTGTTAGGAGGATCCAGATCACTTTGTGGACTGAAGAGTTAATTATATTTTGGTGGAAGAGAAATTATTGTGCTAGTTCACCTCAGAATGCTTAGACCAGCTCTACAAACTGTAATAGGTGCTTTATGTGTACCCAGACATCACAGATACAGTAGCTCAAACACCAGGAAAACAGTAGATTACAAAGGCAGGATAAGTCTTAACTGTAGCAGAAAGGCTCCCCCTTTTGATAAACTCCTCTGGTCTTGTTTATGTTGAAATTGAAAGTGATTTGACCAATCAATAATACTAAATAAAAATTGGTGATAAGTATGTGACTTTCAGGAGGTAAAATTCCTGTTGATCACTTTCCCCTTGCTTTGTGAACATCCAGTCTTGTGTTATGAATAATTTCCTGTTTTCATGGCTATCAGCTATGTATTCACATAACTATAGGTAATTGTTTAAATGTTACAGATATATTGATAGTGGATTAAATAATAATAATAAAAAACAGATGCTGAAGAACAGAACTGATTTAAGTGGTTTTCTGCTATATACAGAATTATTTTACTGTCAATCCAGCTAATCTTCCTTCCTTTCCAGATTAAATGGAAAATTATGGTAAAAAATCGGGCGATACAAATTTAGGGCAAGATTCTGATACTCTACTTTAGTAGTGCTTTACTCCAGAAATAGCGGGTCCCAGTGATTTCAAAGGGACTGCTTGTGGAGTAGAGGTACTATTCCATGTAAATAAGTATATCAGAATCTGTCCCTAAAACCTGATGATAATTTTTTTTTTATTGCTACTGATCTCTACAGACTTAGTTTTTAGCTTTATGCCACTCCTTGTCAGCTTTGTGCTGTGGAATGTCACAGGGCTGACAGCTGGTGGTGTGGAGATGAACAGCCCAGTCCTGTTTAGCGTCAAAAATATGCTTGGAAAGTATTGCCATAAAGTAGAAAGACAAGACACTGTAACTGCTGAAAACAAGATGTGCTGCTTATAAAATCCGTGACCTATTGTTTCCGACTGTATCAGAGAACTCCGTGTTGGTTCTAATTAAACATATATGTGTAGGTGTGTTTCACCACCATTCCTCAATAATGCAGCAATGAGGAGATAATCCTTGCTTCCTCTCCAAGGTGACGTCACTGCATTAGGTCTCTTGTGCTGATAAGCAGGACTTAGAAAAGGTTTATGTTCTTAGCACTAGCATTTAAAAATATAATACTCATTTCAATAGAATAATTTTAGCTCTGCTAACTCTTAATATTTATCTTACAAGATCATTAGAAAATTCTGTAATCATTTATCTCCAGTTTGGAGGAAGGGGGGGGAGAGAGAGAGAGAGAGAATGGGGTGATCTAAGGATAAATAAACTTTGTGTTGTAGTGTTCCTCAACCACATCTGGCAAGTATCTAGAATATCTTCCAAACTGATATGCTGAAAAATGACTAAGTAAATTCAATATTTAGGAGTTCAAACATATTGTTAACATTTTAGTGGTGAAGCTGGCAATAATTATTGAGTATATTTGTTCTCTAAGACAGTGGTTTTCAACCTTTTTTCATTTATGGACCCTGAAAAATTTCAAATGGAGGTGGACCTCTTGGAAATCTTAGACATTGCCTGCAGATCACAGGTTGAAAACCACTGCTCTAATAGAGCTGAAGTTTCTAATGTATGATTTCACATTGCAACTTTCATGTCAGACACTGCACTGGCTGAAGATGTCATATCAGTGATAGGGCACTTGCTTTTTCATACACACATACTTGTGCCATCTTCCATATCTTCTTGAGATTCATTTTGACTAATTTCCTTCAGAAATTGCTAAAGCCTCTCCATGTTTGCCATGGGCCATGTATTAATTACTACCTCTGTCCTGTTGCACAGACACCTAAAGCCTCTTCTATTAGATATGGAAGAAGAAAGTTAAAAGGGTTAGGTGCTCAGGACTGGCCCTGTGGCACTGGGACAGCTCAGGGTGGGGACCACTGGGCACCAGGAACAAGTTATACACTCTTATTGTGCAAATGGTACATGTAATAATTTGATAGCAAAATATCTCTGCTAAAATGAACAAAAAAATCCTAGTACAATGATCATCAATCTAGTGGAAGAACTGAGGTTATAATAATCATGAAATATAAATTGAGATTTCTGGCATAGACTATTACCAACCAAGTAAACTATAATTAAGGTTGCATGACAATTTCCATTATAAGACCCTGTTTTCGGTTACTTATAGCCTAGAAAACTAAAACCTTTTGGGTTGAAATTTTTATGCAAGATGGCTGCCCCAGGCTTAATTTTTTGGGGACGTTTCAGCTAAAACAGTTCTGCCATTTCTAAGAATGCGATTAGGGCAAAATACATTGTTTTGCCCATATTAAAAAAAAATTGTTCAACTGTTTTGTTGAGAAGCTGTAGCACTTTCATGCTGCAGAGCAGAGACTTGAAATTTGGCAAGTAGGGTTGCCTGGGTGTCAGGAATGTGCAATTTGCCATGCCTGTGAAAATTTTCCCACATTTGGCCAAGTTATAAGCCTCTGAAATATCTCAGTTTGCACATGCTGAATAGAGAGTTGTTACAGTTTGGCAGCTATAATCTCTGAAAACTGCATCTGTATTGAGCTTTGGTTCAGGCCCAACATATCTCCTACATGTTGTCCAGACTGTGCATGCGCTGTCCCCAGAGAGTGACGGACGGTCAGAGGGGAAGGAGCAACGGGAGAGCAATGGCAGCAGGAGCTGGGGGGGAGGAGGGAGGGGGGAAGGGGCAGGAACAGAAGGATGCATATGCACAAGGGCACCTGTTGTACAGGCAACATTAGGCATTTCCTAACTCTTGAGTGCGTGAATTTTCAACCTTGACCGCATAGACGTTTGTTTTGTTTCTATGTAATATCACTTGTAGAGTGCAGTGGCACTGAAAGGGTCACAAAGGCCCAATCTGTGCTTAAGCTGTGACTGGCACAAAAATCTAAATGAATGAACCTATTGGACTAAGAGAGCAAGAGTCTGCAGAGACAATGGAGCTGTCTTTGAAAACCATGTTAAAAAGCAGTTCAGTCTCAAAAGATTCAGAATTTCAATTCAGGTAAGATAAGTTCCATCCCCTAAATAGATATGTAGCCAAACCTTTTGAAGGCAACTCTCTCCTCTCTGGCAACCTCCCAAGTCTCATCCTTGCTGCCTTCCAGACCAAACAAAGTCTTCAATCATCCCTGACTATCCTCTTCACTTCCCACCAGCTCTCCCGCCTTTCTTTCCAGTCCAATGCTAATTCACAATTACTATCTTTTTGAAAATAGGATAGAAAATTAGCTTCTTTAATTAAGAAGGAACATCCTAAAAGTTCACAATAGAGGGGGTTTTTTTGGCCTTAGGAAATGCAGCAGCTAAAATGGAGCAGGAATAACTAGATTGAGACTTTTGAAGCCTCAACTGGTTTCCGCAGTTGCTCAGAAATCCTTACAAACGCTGCTTTCAGCCTGGTCCTGAACACACTTCAGACACACACGAATGTAAGTGTGAAACATGCTGAGTGGCAACTGAAGCTCCAGGGAAATCTCTGAATTGAGTCTGTTACTCTTTCGGGATTGATTTACAGAAACATTTATAGGGAAAGGAGTGGCGATGCTGCCCTGTCACTAGGAGCCTTTTGGCTCATCCCTGATGTGGCATTGGCTGAGTACTCTGGAGAATGAAGAGAAGCTGCTTGCCAGGCTGCACCACTGAAGTGGAGCGAAGCAGCAGTAGTTGCTGTGACACACCTAGGGAGAAAGTGGGAAAACATGAGCTGGAGGCTCAGAGAAAGTTAAAGGATGAGGAGTCAGAACATACCTAAAAGTAAACTGAAGACTGGAACTTGGTACTTAAAACCTAACTGCACCAGTTTGCTTAGCACAGCAATCTAAAAGCTTATGTGGTAAGAGAAACAAACCACTGTGTAAAGAGATATGAATTATGGTTGAAGATTAATGCTATAGATGGTGACCCACAATATTATTAGTTGTATTTATTATTTATTAATATCCTCCAAGAGTCTCAGAGCCCGGTATCAGAATTGGAAAAACAGTTTTTATCCTTCCCTTAACATTTCGAATGTATCCAGTACAATAATGCCGAGGTGCCTTTTACATAAATAAGGTACCTAACTATTGTTCTGTCCAAAACAGATCTAAAACATTCTTTCTCACCTTTATTTTATCTAATTATGGCTGTTTTTCATGAGACCATCGCAGGAGATCACTATTATTGTGGGAAAGCCTGCTCAAGCAGATCATGCTCTATAAATACCAAGACTTAGGCTCAACCTAGTCCTCTGGTGTTAGAGAGCTTCACAGCCTAAGGCCTTGCATCTAGAATACCTTGCCCTTGAGAGTTTCATTCTAGGGATTGCTAATTGCAGTATTGTGTTTGACCGCAGCTGATACATGAAGCATGAAGGGAGAAGTGGGCTCTAAGATAACACGAGCCTATCCCACTGAGGGCTTTTGAGATTCAGGATCAACACCTTGAACTCATGCCAAAATTAGATGGGAGCCTTTGTAAAGTGCAGAGCGCTGATTTTTTTTTTTTTTTTGCTCTTTAGCCTGTCACGTATTGAAGGCATGGTGCACCAGCGGCAGGAGTTTCAGCCTCCTTAAGGTTGCTCCTCTTCCTCCCCCTACAGGATAAGGAGAGAAGTCCTCCTTAGCTTTGCTTGGATGCAGTGGTGGTCAGATCAGATTATAGGCACTATTACAACACCCCTGATCTCTCCCTTTAGGACAAAAATCCAGTTCAGTCCTTGTTGGGCATTATGAGTAGGTTTGGAAGTCATTTCCATGAATTCTTTAGTACTTGTGGGCTGATTTGCTCTCCATTAGAGTTCCCATATTGGATTTGATCTGGGATTGACTCACATGGTGAGCACATTTGAAAGAGTCTGTTTCTAGAAGGGGTTTTCTTGCATTTTATGTCAGATGCAAATAGTATAGTACTCTACCGCCCTTGTCCTCTCTTTTTATGTGGCAAGCTGAGCTGCCTGGTGCACAGAGCTACACCAATTCATACAAGGCTGGTGTAGTCCTGACAATATCCTCCTGTTGTCATCGATAGGTAAATGGCAAGCTGAGTAGCATGGTGGAGCAAGCTGTGCCAGTTTATAGAAGACCAGTATAGTCCTGGCACTAGTCTCCTCCTGTTTAAACTAAGGGCTTGTTCGCTCTGACATCTCCACTGATCACAACTGCTGAGGTACCATGAAAGGAGAAAGGTGGCTTCTTAGATAGCTGGGCTTTATAGGTCAAAACTAACCTGAAAACAAATTGGAAGCAGAGCAGGTTGTAGAGCATATTTAGCAAGCTGCCCTATAAGACATTGATAAACAAATGAGCCACTGGATTCAGCACTAGCTGACATTTCCCAGTGATCTTCAGGTATAGCCCTGTGTAGACAGCAATATTATAGAGGTAATCCCAAGGTGGCAAAGGAAGAGTTAACTGTAGCAAACTCACAAAGCAAACTTATGTTTTAGCTATCTATGAAATGGATCATTAAATTATCAACACATTTTTCATCCAAGCATGTGGGAAGGCTCAAATCTAATTCTGCTGAAGCTAAAGGTGAGATGTTTGAACACATGGGAGTTTTGTTGTTGATTTCAATGGGGATGGAATTGGGCTCATATTCTGCTTTTAAACCAATGTTAAAATAATTCCTTTTGTTTGGAGAACAAATCTTAATACAAATCATGGACCCAGTCCCATGCTCTTTATATTGGCAATGTTCTTGCTAGTGTGCTCTACATTTAATTTCCATGAAATTTTGTATAATGGTACAGAGATTTACTAAAAGCTTTGAAGAATTCTGTGCAATCACGTGATATACAGTAACAGTTTTTTTGGAAAGCTGTAGCTAATTTTTATTTATTTATCAATTGGAATGTGTTTATTGCATTTGCTTGGGCTTATTCTGGTAGCTGATTATAACCTATAATTTCCCAGCATGTTCGTATTGCATTTTGCTTAAAATTTGGATTAGTTTTATTCCAACAATGCAATATAGATCAATGAATTTCTAAAGCAAAAGAAAAAAAAGAATTTATAAAAGGCGGAAAACATTCTTGAAAACATACAAAAAAGATAAGGTAGAAAAAGAACAATTGAACCTTATTGTGTCTAGTAAAACAGTTTCATTACACTCTAATATGAATAATATTTATATTGTTCTTTTAATCAGTGGATCTCAAAAACACTGAATAGGTGGATAACTAGGTTCCTCCTTCCCAATTTGCAGCTCCCACTTGTGGATTCATGGACTGTATGGATAGGGGCCAAGTTAGCCTTAATGGTGTCTTACTGAACTTGACCATTTCAATAGCTAAGTGCTATTGAAGCTGCTAATAAAAAATTTCAAAAAGGAATATTTAATCTCTTGGTCACCACTTTGAGACCATGCCAGTTTGGTAAAGTCATTACCATCTATTGGCCGCTTACTGACCTATGTGAAACAAAACTGGCATTTCAGTCTAGTTCTCAGTTGCTATACATCCCCATTACAAAATCTATTATCATAGTTAGTCACTTTGGGCAGCCCAAGTGTTGGCTTAAATATGCACCGAAGATGATGAACTACTTCTCTCATTCTTAGAGATGGTCACTCTAAGTCAGCGTTCAGGCATGCTGCCAGAACAAGGGTCATGATGCTTGTATTTTATTGGTGGTGAAACCTGCCCCTGCTGCCTCAATTCTGTGAATAAATAAAGGATTCCAATTTCCACTGCTAGCGTTCTGGCTTCACAACCTCTACATTCTCTTTTTCTTACTTAAAAAACACCAAAGAGCTCTCATATTTCAAAAAAATATCTTGAAAGATGCTTTTATTCACCATATGTGACTGTTGAGATTTTAAGTTGCTGAATGAATGCATAGTGCATTTACAGAAGTCACATTGCTATGGTTATGAGTTACGCAACGACACAGTGTCAGTCTTCTGACTGGAATCACGCTATTTAGCAATAGCATTTGGACGAGCGAGTTCACATACTGAAGCCTGTCCAACAGTTCTAAGAATTTTGTATTGAAAGTATTCAGTATATTTCTTTATGTATTGCGGCATGTGTTATTGTTCTCCACAAATCTCAGTGAACTTGGGGTCATTGGATTGCTTTCTTACTGGCTGCACTGAGACTGAGCAGCCGTCAGTGCACTTACTGTAATTTTAAATGCATCTAAAATGGACCACAAAGCAGTGCTTTAAAATAGCATTACGGCTGTACCTTTAAAATAGTATGAAGGAGGAGTCAGAGACTGAAGAAAAGGTAGATGATTCAAAGTGTAGTTTGTTACTCTGCCCTGGGGTCACGCTGCTGTGAGATTGTGATGCTCGACTTCAAAATTCCTAACTTTTGTTAGCTTCAGGCACAGTCTATTTATTCCAGTTTCTTTGTGATTGTAGGCCTTTCAGCAAGGAAATAGTCTTCCACTGGTATACAAATAGATCTGAGTTTGCCTCAGGGATGTGTGCAATTAAACTCCTCTGGGGCCGGGGTGGGGAGAGCAAGCTCCTCCATCCCGGGCCAGGGCAGGAGATTACAGCTCCTCTGGTCCTGGGGCCGTGGGGGGAGATCCAGCTCCTCCGGCTGCCAGTGGATAGCGAGCTCCATGGGCCATGGGGGGAGTGGTGTAGAGTCAGCTCTACTGGCCTCAGGGCTGCGGTGGGGAGATCCAGCTCTTCTGGCCTTGTGGGGGGGAAGGGAGAGCGAGCTTCTCCAGCTGCGGGAGGCACAGGAAGTGCCGCTCCAAAAGTGGCCACATTTTTATTCCTGCACATGCCCTTGCTTTGCCTGGATAGCTCACCATATCTTGCGTTTAAAAACAACTAGCAAAATGAAATCTTTCCTCAATGTATACTCCTCTTGCTTTGAAAACATAGAAACAAACAGCTATCAGTTTCTCTATTCTTCTGAAAAATTCAAGTCAAAGCCAGTTAAGATGGACTCATTGGGAAAAGCCTGATTTGTCAGTTCAAATTGTTCAAAGTAGACATCAGTTTTTGAGAGTTGCACACAATGGTGAGAGAAGAAAAGCCACAAAGGGAGAAAGCAATGTATAATGGCACTTTGACGCATAGAGAGGACTGGGATGGTTCAAGGTATTAGTGGGGTTTTTGTGGTTCATCAGTTCAATTCCAACCAGACTCAATAAGTGAAATGTGTTACAATCTGTAAACGGTTGGGAAAAGAGTTAGTCGTCTCTGTTATAGTTCCTAAGGGGCAATAATTCACATCACAAAACCATTGGCACTAGCTGGCACTCTTGTTAGTAGTTTCCGTAGACTGGCAATGGCCGAGTGAGCAGAAAGCCTGAATTATACTTTCACCCCTAGTAGTCTGGAGATAGTCAATCCAGCTCAGGGCTGAAACACATTACACCTTACTGTGAGGGATGCTTACACAACTGCTGCAAGTTCTGCACTTGTGGACTAATAAAGAGTTTCTGTCTGTTTCTCAGTGTTACCTTTCACTAGCTCCTACATTAACTTTTAAAAAAAAGACAGAGAAAAGAAGGTTGTCATAGTTTCTTTTCTTTTCTTTTCTTTTCTTTTCTTTTCTTTTCTTTTCTTTTCTTTTCTTTTCTTTTCTTTCAGCTAGCTAAAACCAGGAAATAGAGGAAATCATAGGAAAGAGTCAGATTTCATGAGATTTCCAGACCAAATTGGTTTACATTGGATAAGAAAGCTAAATGAATTTCTGAACCTTTTGAGGTTCACTGACAACTTTTAATGCTGGAGGCTTTACTGATCTAAACTATGCTCAGAGAAATATATAGAGATGTTGAGGTGTGGGGAGTTTAAGAAGTTATTGATATTCTCTTAAGAGGGTTTGCTATTACAGGGTTTTCTGTAAGTAAAATTGGAATACTGTACATTGTATTGAAAGATACACTGAGTTTTCTATAGAATATAAAAGTTAGGGAACAAGCAAAGGTTTTGTTTTTTTGGTGGCTTGAAAAAGATGTTGAATGCAGTGAACAATGAATTGAAAACAATATAAATTTCTTCTTAGAAACAAAACTAGAAATTGTTCTAAACATAGTGCTGAGGTCAGCAAAATACAAACCATCTTTAGAGGAAATCAGTGAATATAGTTAATTGCTGGATACAACTTTTAAGGAGCTAGGAAGGAAAAATCAAAAGGAGAGGAGGAAACATGAGAGAACATTTTTAGTGACTACACACATACACTGTAGCCACCCTCCCCTCAAGCTGAAAGAGGGTTAAGGCATTATTGTTAATCAGAATCACTGTAGTATCTCAGAAAAGGAGTACTTGTGGCACCTTAGAGACTAACAAATTTATTAGAGCATAAGCTTTCGTGAGCTACAGCTCACTTCATCAGATGCATTCGATGAAGTGAGCTGCAGCTCACGAAAGCTTATGCTCAAATAAATTTGTTAGTCTCTAAGGTGCCACAAGTCCTCCTTTTCTTTTTAGGGATACAGACTAACACGGCTGCTACTCTGAAACCTGTAGTATCTCAGCTTTCTCAGGTAAATTAGAATTGCTTCCTTTATGCATGGAGATGCACTTACTGCTGCACTTGTGACCCTGCTGTACAGGGCTACTCTGCTGAGGGTTCCGCAGTAGAACAGCTTTCTGTGGGCCTTCCACAAAGGTGAATTTCACTTAGTAAGCCTGGCTTCATTATACCAGAGTTTACCACAGGGCTATTCTACTCTTTGTGTATATAGGTTATAGGGGGAGCAGCAACAATTTATAGTTAGACTTGGAAGAATTCAATTTTGACTTTTTAAAATAATTTCAATGAATAATATCAATGTTTATTTTAGGTATTTTTCCTGTATTTTTATAGATTTAAATTTTCACAATTTTGGAAAATTATGGATGGGTGTGTGTGTGTGTGTGTGTGTGTGGGGGGGGGGGGGGTCAATAATTATTTAATGCCAGCAGACATTGAGATTCAAAAAGTTAAATCTTTATAGCTGTTAAAACACATCATATGGCAAAATATACAAAATAAATATCCTTAAATTAAACTCTAATAAGTTCTCAAACAGTATTTTTCATACTTTGCCTATCTGTAAATTTCAATTATCATTGATGGAAATATTTTTTGGTAGATTTGTAGGTGTACAGCGAAATTGACGTTTACTGACATTTACTAATAAAAATCTAATCCTTCCAAGCCTACTTATAATACAATTGCCTAACACTTCCCATTGTGCAGTTTTTCTGACTATTTTTTTGGAGAGTTCTAAAGCTTCCCTACTTTGCAGCAGGATTTCGATATTTGGCACAGTGAATACTTCTGGGTCAAGAAAAGCCCTTTACTGTCCCTGTGGATCTCTATCTGTTCAGATTTGGTGAGTTGTAAATCAGCCCACTAATGGCTGGTTCACACAGTATAACTCTATGCATCCGATGAAGTGAGCTGTAGCTCACGAAAGCTCATGCTCAAATAAACTGGTTAGTCTCTAAGGTGCCACAAGTACTCCTTTTCTTTTTACGAATACAGACTAACACGGCTGTTACTCTGAAACCTGACAGTATAACTCTGTATTCCTGTTGCCTTCTGTTCTAGTTAGTCTTTTAGCTCAAGTGGTAAAGGTCTATGCTACAGAGCCAGGTTTTAAACCCCATTGACAAGGCACTGGAGTAGTGGACGGGACAGTTACAGCTGCATATTATAGAATTTGTTTTTGCCTTGTCTCAATTTCACCATCTGCACAATGGGGATAATAATACTTAGATCTGAGGGGCACTATTAGGATTAATTAGTTGATGTGTGTACACTATTTTAAACATCTAAAGCTCTATTAAAAATTTTAAATACTCTGCAAAATCAGGCCTGGTCCCTCAATGTATTCAGTTGGATGCCCAATCAGTAACATATCTACATTTAGAAAACATCCTGCAAATTTTGGCCTTAATCTCTCTCTATCTCAGTTCTGTAAAATAGAAATAATCACAGGGAAGTTGTGAAGTTAGACGCATTAGTCTTTGTGAGGTGCTCAGATACGTTAGTGATGAGCAGCATAGGAAAGCGTGTAAGAAAATTAATAATTCTTTATTCAATGCAGTGTTTTGATTGTGTGCCATTGATAGGGCCATACATTGAATAATGAGGAAAAGATGAATATTGAACAGCTGGTCCTGTAAAAATAGGTGTCATTGTGTAATTAAAGACTTTTAACATATTTTTTAGTATGTAATACAATTGTGTGTGTGTGTGAAGTGTCTTCTGTTGAAGGATTGTAAGATGAATTGGTATATCAGACATCAAATAAAGTATTTCTGATTTACATTACTATGGGCTTCCCACATACCCTTCCCAAAATAACCAAGCCTTTGTGCCTGTTTACATATTGAGACACTGGCCAAAGATGGGGGTGATATCACACCCTGTCTGTATGTCCACACAGCAAAGAACAACCTTTGGCTGGCCCATGCCAGCAGACTCGGGCTGGGGCTGTGAGGCTGTTCAATTGCTGTATAAACTTTTGGGCTCAGGCTGCAGCTCAAGCTCCGGGACCCTCCCTCTTCGCAGGGTCCTAGAGCCCAGGCTCTGTCCCAAGCCCAGAAGTCTACATAGTAATGAAACAACCCCACAGGCCGAGCCCTGAGAGCGTGAGTCAGCTGGCATGGGCCAGCCCCCTCCCCCATTTTTCTGTGGTCTGTATTCATACCCATACATTCCTGCATTCTTAGTGAGTACTTAGAGAAGACAAAGGAGCAATACTGGTATCTTACAGCAACAGAGACTTTTGCAGATCACCAGCAATTCCTTATATTCTTCAAATTGCAAGGAATTTAAAATTATTTAAATACAGTTAGTTGCACCTCATTGTTATGGAGACCAAAACTATGGTCAGATTATTCAGAACCCACAGAAATAAAATCCTTTAATAATATGGGCAAAACTCCTTAAGAGGTTATGAGGTATTTTTATTTATACTGTTCTACATATGAGACATTGAAGACATTAGAAAACATGCATTGTCTCCTGCTTCCTGCATCAATTATTGTTTTTCTCATACTGAATTTTTATCCTCTATTGTTTTTGTCCCACATTTGGGCTTTGGCATGTTGTAGGGTCTTGCAAGCAATAACTTGCAAACTTGAGGTTTTGCAGTCTTGATTGACCACCATCTGTTTCAGACTACTTCCTGATATAGAATATTTGTTCATATTCAGCTTTCATTATTTTTAGCTCGCTCTAGAAATTACCATTTTTCATTTCATGTTTTACATACTTATGCTAGAAGATTTTATACTAAGCATATTAGAATGTTTCACATCCGAGAGGAATCACTATTCCAATTTTTATTTGAGAGTTTTTTATGTCTCTCTCTTTTTAAAAATGATCATGTTTTTTCACAAGCGGTGACAGCGTTTACAAACACTACACAAGTCTGCAAAGGGTTAAACAGCTGCTGGGGGTCCAATCAGCCCCACCCACCCGTAACATCTGAAGTAGGTAGGCTTTGAGGAAGAGGTAAAAAGGGAGAGCTCAGCTCAGCTGGTGACTGACTGGGAGGAAGAGCAGGCCTTCAGCTTTCACTGTGGGAGTGAAGGCTGCCTGGGGTGAGGAACTGAGGACCTCCCTGAGGGAACGTAGACTTGGCCTGGCCTGTTTGCTTTGTTTGGTTGCCAGTGACCAACTTAGACTTGCACAAGCCCATGCGGGGCAGAAGCATTTGTTTCTTGGTATGCTGCTAAGCCCAGGAGGAGTGGAGGAGTTTGTATTTCTTTGTTTATTTTGGACTTTGGGCACCCTGGATGGGGTGAAACTTCTATGTCACCTAGCCAGAAGGCTAATTCACCTCAGCCCAGAAGGTGTTGGAGGCTGGGCGGATCAGTGGAAGACCAGGAGGGAGACCGAGGCAGAGCCATGGCCATACTGCACCATGCAGTACAGGGGCACGTGGGAGAGCATGGCCACACAACCATTCATTAAAGTCTGTGAGTAAAACTTTCAAAAATGCCCAAGTGACTTAGCAGTCTATCTTCTATTTTCAAAATTGACTTAGGGCCAGACTTTTAAAGATGCTTATGCTCCTAAAGATGCAGATAAGTACCTAGTGGGATTTTCAAAAGTGCATGAGCACCTAACTCCCACTGATTTCAAGAGAAGTTAGGCACTTAGGAGCTCCTACGTTCCACTGGTTTTCAATAAGACTTAGGGCTTGTCTACACAGCCTTGTAATTTGGACCACGGGGGTGGGTGGGTGTGTGTGTGTGTGTGTGTGTGTGTGTGTGTGAGAATCAGGGCTGGCTCCAGGCACCAGCTTTGCAAGCAGGTGCTTGGGGCGGCATTCAGAATGAGGCGGCAGTTCATGTCCCACGGTGGCAATTTGGCGGCAGCTCCACCGATCTTCCGGGCACGGTGGCAATGCTGCGGCAGCTCCGCCACTATTGCGCTGGCGGTATTTCGGCGGCGACTGCTTGGGGCGGCAAAATTGGTAGAGCCGTCCCTGATGTGAATTGCACGTGCCCTAGTATTTTGCACTGAAACTCCCCTGTGTGGACACTGCGGGCTCAAACTAAAAGGTACCCAGTTTGTGTTAGCGTAGTCCTTTTGAACAAGGATTACCTTAATGCAGACAAGATATCTTTTAGTTCATACCTGCAGCTTCCACACAGGGGATTTACAGCACAGCACACTAATGCCTGTTACAGTTCAGGACTGCAGGGCTATGTAGACATAGCCTTAAGCTCCTAATCTTAGACCACGTCTACATTTACAAGCTTACAGTGGCACAGCTTCTACTGATACAGCTGTGCCACTGTAAAAGCGCTCATGTAGCCGTGTTATGCTGATGGGAGAGAGCTCTCCTGTTGAAATATTAAAACCAGCTCAATGAGCGGTGGAAGCTGTGTTAGCAGGAAAGCTTCTCCCAATGACATAGTGCTGTGCATGCCAAGTGCTTATCCCGGCAAAACTCATGTTGCTTGGGCTGTGTATTTTTTCACACTGCTGAGCGACAAAAGTTTTGCTTGCAGAAGTGCTAATGTAGACATGGCCTAAATAACTTTGGCCAATATGACTGAGGCTTCTAAGTTACTCTAGGGGATTTTGAAAATTCACTCTCTATGCGCAAGTGATAGGTGAACCTCAAGCAGTACACAGGTTGCTTATATAAGCCCCCCAAATGAGTGTTTGTCTGAAGCTCATTTGCCCTATCCAAGCCAAGTGTTGATAGTATCTGTCAATAGTCCCACAGCCATCCTGCTTTTAAACAACCAGGATGCACAAGTATCAGTCGTGCAGGCGGTGGTTCTTAGGGAACCCAAATGACAGTGGACATACAGAGAGACAAGGTGGGTGAGGTACTCAGAAACCAGATTGAACCCAACCAAGAGAAACAATCTATCTGAAGCTCATGGCACCTGCAGTCAAAAGGCCCAAAGAAACCAGCCACAGAGGTGAACGGGAGTCTTTTCATTGACTTCTATGGACTTGTGATCAGGCCTGATCTGATGGGGCATGGTGGTCTGGGTTGGTGAGACTATTCATTACCTGAAAGAATTCAGCTGATTGGTTCTTTAAGTTTGTTTTTGTTTGTTTAGATCAAATTTTTCTGAACCTAAAAATGGCTGAGATTTGGCACAATTAGAATTTTGGACAAAGGACTGAGTAGGTTCTTATGTTATCCAATCTGGTTCTCCCTCCTTTAGGATAGTCTGCACTAGTCTTAGCTCTGTAATTTCTGCCTCAGTTCTGCTCTGTGCATATTTTTTCCCGTTAGGGTGCTAAGTATTTATTAAAGCTGGGTGGAGTCCTACTTGTTTAATAATTCAAAAATAATCACTTTAAATTCAGAATCTGTTATCTGTTATTAGTTGATTCTTTTTGGTGGTATCAAATCTGATTTATTAAAAAAGTTTCAATCTATTTCCACTCAGTTCAGGTTGATCTGTTTGAAATCAGGTGATCCAGACTAGAACTCACATTTGAAAAGGGTCATAGAAAAATAGGATACCACCACCACCACCATCAATTGTCTTCTCTTTATGAGTCTTACTCTTTGTGATAACAATTAGGGTTACAGCATCAGCCCCTGTAGGTTTTGAAAAATAATATAAGATGCTTTTGCAACAGATATGCTCAACTTAAAACAGAGCTACAATAACAGAGGTAAACTACAGTGTTTGGAAAAACGAAAAGGCTAAGGGTCAAATTCTGTTGTCTCTGTAAATGTTGCATTTTGTAGTTCCTGAAAGAGTAATTCATGATCCACAAAATATTTTCTTAAAAAAAACCTAAAAAACATTCCGTGGTGTGGACAATAAATATCAAATTAAAGGAATTGACCTAGTGCAGTGATTAAGAGTTACGTGCAGTCACATAATCTGATAACGTGCTATTATTTCTTTTGAGGAGACTAAATTATTTTGACCACAGCTTGTGAAGCTAACATTGTATTTAATACATCTATTACTTGACTAGAGGGACTATTTAGCAGTGTTTCTAAAGAATCAGTGTTGTGAGCATGTATTTCTAGAGCACACCCTTCAGGTTTTAAATTGCTGACCCCAACACATTATTACAGCTTCTCAAACCTAATTTTCCGCTCACACTATGAGACAGACTAATTTTTTTTCCAAACCAAGTCAAATTGGTACAAGCCAAAATATTAAGATAGGGTTGAGAATGACAAGGAAACAACACGATTCAAGTAAACTACACATTTATCTATTCATAGCAAATATAAATCATCCTCTTTGTTTTTTTTAGTGCTATTCTCTGGCTCTCCTTGAAGAACGTAACTATTGAAAAAAATTGGCAAGATCCAAATAACTGAAGTACAGTCCTGGCCCCAGCAATTGGTTTGGAAATTGCAACCACAGCAATTAGCATTTCCAATTTCCAGTTCACAGAAGGTCAGGCAATGGGGTTATCTTTGGAGCAATTATATTACCTTGGAGGAAAAGAAAAACTGAAGGGATGGAGTTAAAGGGATTTTGCATTGTTGAGTCAGCGCATGAATTGGTAATGTCCTCAAGCAGAGTTTTGTCTTGTTTTCGTCAATCAATTGTTCTACCACATACATATCCACTGCTAAGCTAAGTAGAGCTACACTATCTGTTACTTTATTGAATCCCCCCAAATGCATATAGAACCTATGGGTCCTCCAAACAGTTCAGCTTAGTGTCATTCAGTGTTCACTTGCTTTTTGAAATATGGTCCCTTTCCCCATGTACTTTGGGGCACAGCATTATAGTACAGATGCTATTTCTTTCATTGTCAAATTGAACTGTCCAATGGGTTCAGAGATAATCCTTTTATAAAAACAACAAAAACGCTTTCCAGATTCAGAGCTCAATCTTGGCTTCTGGTAAAATTGTCTCCTCCGTCTCTAAAAAAATTGCATTGAGTCAATTTCTTCTATGTATACTCATGGAGCAAGACACTAAATATGAGAAAAGGTATCAAACCTGTCCCTGTATTTGCACATGGATGAATCACAGAACTGGAAGGGACCTCGAGAGGTCATCTAGTCTAGTCCCCTGCACTCATGGCAGGACTAAGTATTATCTAGACGATTCCTGACAGCTGTTTGTCCAATCTGCTCTTAAAAATCTCCAATGATGGAGATTCCACAACATCCCTAGGCAATTTATTCCAGTGCTTAATCATCCTGAGAGGCAGTTTTTCCTAATGTCCAACCTAAACCTCCCTTTCTGCAATTTAAGCCCATTGCATCTTGTCCTGTCCTCTGAGGTTATGAAGAACAATTTTTCTCACTCCTCCTTGTAACAACCTTTTACATACTTGAAAACTGTTATCATGTCCCCTCTCAGTCTTCTCTTTTCCAGACTAAACAAACCCAATTTTTTCAATCTTCCCTTAGAGGTTATGTTTTCTAACCTTTAATCATTTTTGTTGCTCTTCTCTTGACTCTCTCCAATTTGTCCACATCCTTCCTGAAATGTGGTGCCCAGAACTGGACACAATACTCCAGTTGGGGCTGTATCAGCATGGAGTAGAGCAGAAGAATTACTTCTTGTGTCTTGCTGACAACACTCCTGCTAATACATCCCAGAATGATGTTTGCTTTTTTTGCAACAGTGTTACATTGTTGACTCATATTTAGCTTGTGGTCCACTATGACCCCCAGATCCCTTTCTGCAGTACTCCTTCCTAGGCAGTCATTTCCCATTTTGTATGTTTGCAACTGATTGTTCCTTCCTAAATGGAGTATTTTGCATTTGTCCTTATTGAATTTCATCCTATTTACTTCAGACCATTTCTCCAGTTTGTCCACATAAGTTTGAAGTTTAATCCTATCCTCCAAAGCACTTGCAACCCCTCCCACCTTGGTATCCTCCACAAATTTTATAAGTGTACTCTCTAAGCCATTACCAAAATCATTGATGAAGATATTGAACAGAACCAGACCCAGAACTAATCCCTGCGGGACCCTACTTGTTATGCCCTTCCAGCATGACTGTGAACCACTCATAACTACTTTCTGGGAACAGTTTTCCAACTAGTTTTGTACCCACCTTATAGTAGCTCCATCTAGGTTGCATTTCCCTAGTTTGTTTATGAGAAGGTCATGCGACACAATATCAAAAGCTTTACTAAAGTAATGAAATAACCACATCTATTGCTTCCCCCATCCACAAGGTTTGTTACCCTGTCAAAGAAAGCTATCAGGTTGATTTGACATGATTTGTTCTTGACAAATCCATGCTGACTGTTACTTATCACCTGTATTATCTTCTAGATGTTTCCAAACTGATTGCTTAATTATTTGCTCCAGTATCTTTCCAGGTACAGAAGTTAAGTTGACCGCTCTGTAATTCCCTGGGTTGTCCTTATTTCCCTTTTTATAGATTGGCACTATAATTGCCTTTTTCCAGTCTTTGGAATCTCTCCCATTTTACATGACTTTTCAAAGATAATTGTTAATGGCTCAGATATCTCCTTCGTCAGCTCCTGGAGTATTCCAGGATGCATTTCATCAGGCCCTGGTGACTTGAAGGCATCTAACTTGTCTGAGTAATTTTTAACTGGTTCTTTCCCTATTTTAGCCTCTTCCGAGCCTACCTCATTTTCACTGGCATTCAAATACAACAACTGACTTCTCATGATACCCAGCAATACACACCATGTATTGTATTTTAAGAAGCTGTTCATTTTCCTTTGTACCTGGTATAATCTGTATATACAGTGATTGCCTTCTCTTTCCACTTTTGCTGTACCAGTGTTGAGTTCGCACTCTTACGAAACTCCCACTGAAGTCATCAGATGTTCTGCTTGAGTAAAAGAGCAGGAGGAGGCTCAGCTACCATGATCCACATGAGCAGATCCCTGTGTCCATGCAGAGTTCCACTGAAGTCAGACCCAACTAACACAAGCTCGAGTTTGCAAATGTAGGTCTGCAATCTGATCTGTTTCAGAGTAGCAGCCGTGTTAGTCTGTATTCTCAAAAAGAAAAGGAGGACTTGTGGCACCTTAGAGACTAACCAATTTATTTGAGCATAAGCTTTCGTGAGCTACAGCTCACTTCATCGGATGCATACTGTGGAAAATATAGTGGGAAGATTTATATACATAGAGAACATGAAACAATGGGTGTTACCATACACACTGTAACAAGAGAGTGATCACTTAAGGTGAGCTATTACCAGCAGGAGAGGGGGGGAGAGGGGGAACCTTTTGTAGTGATCTGTGTGAGCTATGCCCACGGTGGAGTCTACTGGAGTCAAGTGCGGGTCTGAAAGGCACAGGAGACAGCTTGTTTGGATCAGATGGGAGGATCCAGGCCTTAATGAGGTTTGTAAAATTAGAAGTAAACTGTCATAAAAGGAAACTACAGAGAGGAACCGCTAGCACTATTACATTATGCAATATTTCTAGCCTTATATCTTTCAGGTGCATGTACTCATATAAATGAAAAATGACACAAGCTTGTCACTGATCATCAGGCTGAGAAAGGACTGAGTGAAGAGAAAAACATCTTATCTTAATTTGACAAAAGAATCAATGGAATATTCAATATAGCATGGAAGATGGAATTATTCTAACAACACACCTCTTCATGCAAAAATGATGGGAAAGTAACATCAGTGTCATTGATCAGAACCTGGTAGAAAGAAAATAATTACTCTAATAAGGAATGTTTGTTTGCTGAATTCCAAAGTATAGTTAGGATCAAACTGGAAAAGGTTTCACTAGGATCCGTGTTTTTGTTCAGTGCCCATTGATTTAGGGGACAGTGCCAAAAACAATTAGAAAAGGAGCCAGGAATATCTTATAAAGCAATGCACAGGTATATTTGCATTTGATCTTTGTTATATATTTCAGGAATAACAAGACTTCTATACAGGATAAATATTTGGCAATAATGCATCTGTTTAAACCAAGAAAAATTACATGTATTATTAGTAGCTTGCTCCCAAATTACACAAGGAGAAATTGGATACATTTTCAGTAGCTTGCTCTAAAATCTCTTCATTCCATGAGTCACCAGAGTCACTCTGCCAAACTAAATATGTCTCTGAAAGGCTGGAAACTTTAATGGAAAGAAACATAAAACTTAAAATACGTAGGAAAATTTAAGCTTCTTGGATGACCTATTGGCTAGTAATTCAGGAATTTAGGGGATGCAGAGGCGCGACATTACAACTTTCTAATCTACAGGAGTTTTGAAGTATTGCTGAATGTGAACATGCATATTAAACTAAAATAGATGTCCAAATTAACTCCCAAAAAGCTATTGTGGCTGATGAAAAGTTACAAAAAGATGTTTTAAAAAAGCTCTTAGTAATAGTACAAGCACTTGTCTGTTAATTGACAGAGCTGACTGACATAATAGAAAACATCAGTATGTTGTGTGTGTATATGCATCCCAAACAAAAACTCTGTTATAAACCAGTCAAGGTTGCTGAAGTGTATACAACAGCAACACATCCATCAAAAGCACCAGGGAATTCCAAATTAGGATTTCCTCATCTTTTTCAACCTGCAACCATAATTTCACCTTCTCCACACATTCTCATCCACATCCCCCATCCACAACATACACACTTTCTCCCTCCACAACCACATAAAACACACAGCATTTAAATCTGACCATGTAGAGTCGTTAAAAATGGATGTCTGTCAGTTGTTTGGAATGTAGAATTGGTGTTGCATTGAAAGAGATGGCAAGTGTGTAGAGTTTAGATTTTTATCTCATGATTCAGTAACTAGTGTTGGATGACTGTTGGAGAGAATTGTTTAAGATTAAATAATTTGCTGTAGTGTTTATCATTTTGGTTAGTTTGCAATATTTCTGGTTGTGCTATTTTGTTGCTTACCTCATTTGGAGGTAGAACTGGTCAACAGGTGTTCACCCTTTATTTATCTTCAGTAATAAAACTACTTGGCCAGGGTGATTGGAATGAGTCACGTCCATTCTTCACTTTTCATAAAAAAAGGTTTACATGATAGAGATTTAAAAACCAGAATTTTAACTTAGATTGCTGCCATAACACTGACAAAATAAACCCATCTCTAGAATTGTTTCAAATCAGCAGTGAAGTTTTGGGAAGGGATATCATTTAATTTTACTCCCCTTGATAGAAGTAAAGCAATTTGTCACCCTCTGCTGAGAACTATTGGTTAACAAGTGACTATGATGAGCTATTTTGGATCAGGAAGGCAGTGAGAGACATTTTAATTAGATTCACTTGTCTAAACTTGTGCTTATAATGACACTGTTAAACTCTAGATTGTTGTGTGCAGCCCACTCATCAGTGTATGTTACATGTTCCCTTCTGTGCCTGATGCACAGAAGATATGGATCTGTTCCTGCTCTCCCTTTGAGAGACTGGCTCCTTAGCTCAAAACTGTGGAGATAAATGTTTTGAGCTCTGGTTTTTAGCTCTTTAATCTCTGATGCAGCAGTTTAGATGGTGACTGTCATATTTGCACTAAACCAAATTGTAAAATAGTTATGAATTTCTAATATTTTTTCCATTTGACATAAGGGGCCCTAGAGTTACTCCAGGCATTAATTTGGCCCAATATCTTTGGTAGGAGTAGCATGAAAGAATTTGATATCACTTTTCAATTTGTTTTTTATTAGTTACATTGAAATATAACTTAGCTGCGCATAATTACTTTAATTTGTAGTCATAATTTTGAACAAATGGGCTCATTTTAAGTATGAATGTTGATATTAGGTTTGGTTAAATGAGAAACTTATCCCAGACGTTTTGCAAAGCATTAGAACATATGCTTAAATCCATCCTTATTCTGCCAAGCACTTAAGCCCATGCTTACATCTAAGCACACGCTTACATTCCATTGAAATCAGTGGGACTTAAGCACATGCTTTGCTGAATAGACATAGACTGCTGAATTGAGTCACTAGAGAGGCTGCCTTATGAATTCCCTGTCCTGAAACACTTACAATATGGATTGCCTCAGACGCTCAAGCATTTAATGCAAAAGGTTTGAATTAAGAGACTGTGTGGGCTTGGTCAAAATTGTATGATTTGTCTTTGTGACTCTAGCAGCTGTGATCAAATATTGCAAAGCCATTAATAATATCAGGACAAATGCAGAGGACCATGTGCAAAGGTTTTGGCCAATTGCATAAAGGAATATGCCAGAAGTAAAATGAGTCAAGGGTTTTTCTTGGTATTTAAGGTTCAGTGAAAAAGTAAGAGGGGCAGCAATGCCAAGAATTAACACTGAGCTTGCCAATTGCTTCTTTAAGTGACTTTAGCCAACATGAGACTAAACAATGCATTAAATACACATACAACTAACTGCAGTTAAGGAATCAAACATCAAGTAGCAGCTTTTTGCTAAATGTTAAAGTTGAGCTAGCACATTGATAAAGACAGACATCATGACAAGCTTTGTCATCTCTTTTGTCTAACCACTGATGAGGGCACACATAATTTGAATTCTTAGGAAACCTACTGCACTCTCATTTGGATTTAATCGTATAGGGACATTTCACAAAGATGTACATGTGTGAAAGTTTGCCCACTGCTTCGGCTTCAGAGCAGCCAGTCAGCTGATCACTGTGCTCAGTGTAGTGCCATTGAATGAAAAGCAAATTTATTTGTATTGTGGTTGGGACACTCTCTAGGAGAACACAGTGGCATGAGCCCCCCAACCCTTTCCAATGTGGCAAAAATTGCAGACTCTCTCTCATAGGCCCTGCTTCTTTTTAAGGCACTCCTCCATGTTTCTTATGAATGGCAGTAAAATGTAGGTCATCACACCAGGGATTGAATTGGGAACTGCAGAGATAAAAAGCAGGAGCTGCTGCATCTTGAGCTAAACAGCCAAGACTCTATAGGTGGAGGTTGGAACAACTCATACCCTCTGTGGATTGGCACAGAGCAGGGATCCATAGAGCACACTCAGTAGTGGGTTATATAGACACAAAAGAGGTACGTGTCAGATCCAATTTGATTCCACAGTTGTTTCAATCCAAAACTGCATGGTTTCCATATTGTTACTACACAGGCTCATCTATTTCACCAGGATATATTTTGAAATGTCTATTAAAAATTTCCCTAATACAGTTGAACATAGTACAGTAATTGCAACTTTTCAATGTTTCTTTTCAGGACTTGGAATAGATAATTGCTTTCAGCTTGGGACATTTAGAGGAGTGAGCATCTATATGACTGTCATGGCCCCCCCCCCCCAGGTATGGGAGAGGTATGGAATGCAATGCAATGCAATTCCATCTGTTGTAATTACATTGATGAATTCTGCTGTCAGGCCTAAAAATCCTAAAGCCATTTTAAAAGCAGACTTTGAGCAGCTATTGATTAATAGGGAGGGGAATCATTGTCCTGGTACTTAGCAGAAGCACTGTGCTGGTCACATAACTACCTATTACTGGGCCACTGATTTCCTTCTCTGCAGGATACTGACTCCTTCATTTATACCTCCTTCCTACACAGCATGGGAGGTGTGATGACAGGTCTCATTTTAGGGATTCCTGCCCATTAACTCTTCCTGACTTCCTGGTGAACTGGGAGTTTGGAAGAATAATCCAGTATTCTCATGACATGTACAAGGGAGGGGGAATATCTCTGAGCATTCCCAGGGACACTGCATTGGTTTTGTTGTCTCAGTGTAAGAAAATCAATAGTAAAAATATGCCATAATAGTCCACACAGTGGTTGTCAAAAGCAATGGGAGGGCTGGATACTGGGAAAACCTAAATCTGCCCATCCCAGTTATTAGAGAGACAAGGTGGGTGAGGTAATATCTTTGAGGTAATATTTGACCAATTTCGATTAGTGAGAGAGACAAGCTTTCAAGCTCTTCTTCAGGTCCGTGTAGCTCAAAAGCTTGTCTCTCTCACCAACAGAAGTTGGTCCAATAAAAAATATTATCTCAACCCCCTTGTCTCTCTAATATCCTGGGGCTGTCACAGCTACAAGAACACTGAATACATTCCTGTTCAGAAATTCTTTCTTCTCTGTAAGGAAGCACGTCAGATCATTCTTTGAAGAATGTTGGAAGAGCTTCATAATGCTAGGTCCCTAACTTTAGCTTCCATTTTTATACATGGCCCCAGGTACATATTACATCTAAGTTGGGCCTGAGAAATTAGAATGACTCATTAAATTATGTAAGCATCTGAAAGGCCATTTATTTTTTAACACTTATATGCATCTTTAACTAAATTAACCATCCCTGTTTGGGAATGTGGCAATGCATATTTCTTAAAGAAGAAGGAACTGAATTGAAAACAATATGACTTGTTTCCTAGAGCAAAATGCACATGGTCTCCTCTCCCAAGCTAGTTCAATTTATTCATAACATAGAAGTGTGAGCTAGAGTAAACTGTATTCTGTTATTCTCTTTGAATTATATAAAGAAACAAAGAAATAATATCCTTTTAGAGAAATCGACAGAATAACTATTACAAGAAGAGTAGAACACTTACAGCAAAATTCTACCCCTCTGATCTGTGCTGTAGCTCTCCGGAGGATGTTCTGCTTCTATTCTTTACCTCTGAAGTGTCTAGTGAAATGTGAATGATGGAAGAATAATCTTCTTATAACACTATTTTCCTGATCAAGTTACACACAGATTTATCAGTTTGCCAGGCGAAATAAGCACGGGGTCTACAATGTATGAACCTGAAATAACAGGATGTGAGAATACAAGGTCTACATTGCCTAGAAAACTATGACAAAGAAGGATGATCTTGAGTTTCACACACAAGATTGCGTCAGGACGAGATCTGTGTTCTATACCTGGCTTCGTTACAAACTTCCTGAGTTTCCTCAGGCAGTCACTTAACTGGTTTGGTTTCAATCCAAAGCAGGTGACCCTTGAAGGTGTCAGTTGAGTTGTCTGTGTTCATTCTAACTTGAAACTCTGAGTGAATCATAGATATCTGACCGCATATTTTGGGAAACAAGGGGAAAGGTCCACACTGATGGCAAACCAAAACTGCAGAATTCCACCTCAGTGTAGCAATATTTATCCTTTTAACTTTCTGCTTACTTATGATAATATCTTAAATGAAAGGGAGGGTGGTTCAGAGAGTATAATAATTTGAAACAGAATCCTTAAACTCAAGATCACTAGGGCTGAAAGTGAAATGAGTGATCACTGCTGACTAATATCTTACTTTTATGTTTACCCCTAAGAAACCTAAAGAGCTCTACATACACTGGGTCACATTGTGTGGCATTAGTTGCCACAGTAGCAGTAAACAGATGCAGTGGTCCTTTGCACAAGCAACAGAAATTCTGCATGTGGGGAAAAGACAGCAAGGGAGTACGCACAGGACTCTCACACCATCATAGGGGCCAGCACATGCTTCTCACAGTATTGTCCTCAGCTGCCAACCAGTATGGACGGGGAATGGTACATGGTCATAACCTGCAGTGACATTATGGCCGTCCTCAAACTCCTACTTAGTGAACTCAGAGTGTGGGATTCAGGTTGCCTATTAGTGCAGGAACAGAAGGACATGCAAATCTCCCTATACTTCCTCTGCCCATGTCAGAAACCATGCAAGAGAAGCCAGAATATGGGCTTTTATTAATCTACCACTTCATGGAATGTACCAGCTGTTGAACATTACTGGATTCAGTGTTTAAAGCATCATGTGTCATAGGATGGAGAATTGACTGTCCCTTCAGGGCAGAGCCCAGTGTTTTGCATGTGCAGCAACTGGATGCCATGTTGACAGGCACTTTAGAAATTCTGATAAATAGATAGTGATAGGTAGATGTGAAACACAATAAAGAAGGATTCAGTTACATGCATGCAGGGAGGTAGACTGACTTCCCAAACTAGCCCACTGGGGCTAATTTTTCTTCCCTTGTAAAACATGAGCTAGGATCTTTTCCGTGGTTAGGACTTCTCTTAGTCTCATCCAAAGGATGGCACCTTCCTAATAGAATACTTTGTCACTGGCTCAATACTGACTCCCAGGGAAGAATACCACTTACTGAATATGCATCTCCTGCAGCAGCTTGTTGTTTTCCTTGGGGCTCTCCCTTCCAAATACCAACCAGGCCCAACCCCGATTAGTACACTAGTTCTAACAAGGTAGCAACAGAAAGTGATGTGGTTGAATTGAAGGAATCAGTCTTGTAGCTAATAGACAGGCGCTCACATCATAAAACTGCCATCATAGAAAGTACTATTTAGCACTCTTGACAGCATTCTCAGGAGAGAACTCCAAATATAAAAGCAGTGTGTAGAATGAACTACCCTCTCAGCCCTAGAGATGGTCCCTCCGGATCAGGGTTGAGGCACACTGGCAGAATAGTGTGGGGAAACTTGCACTGCGGCTGCCCATTTTGTGTTTGTTCTGTGAATAAGCAGAAGACTTCAGTCTGCCAAGCTATCAGTACAAAGCCTATTATGAGCACTGCATTCACCTAAAATTCCATGGTGTTTAATACTTAAGCATTAGTTAAGTTTGCTTTCCTCAGTGGTAATGAAGATAGCATGTGCTGTAACTAAATACTTGGCTGTGCTAGTAAATGGAAATTTAACTTTACATATAATTACACACACAACCCTCCACCCCACATTAAAAGAACATTATGAAGGTTGCAAAATCGAGCACTCAAAAGTGCCAGCATTAAGTTACCTATGCTCTTTGCATATGCATTATGAGACAGTTTTTAATTACATAGTCACATACTGTTTTTGCCACAGGACTCCTGCCTCTTTCAATGAATAGGATGGACAGTGCTCACTGTGAGAAACCCTGTACTCTAGTGGGTTCAGACTGTTCTGCCTATTTCCGCCCAAGCTTGAATGCTTCTGCCCTGTCCCTATCCCAGTCCTGTCTCTGTCCCACCCTGGCTCCTCATCCCAGTCCCATTCTCCTCACCTAGCTAGTCCCAGTCTCCACGCCTCAGGCTTCTCATCCCAGTCCCAGTCACATTGCCTAGCATACACTAACCTGACCTCTCCAGTATCCCTGTCCCAGTTCCCCCTTCCAGTCCTTTGTCCAATCTGTCTCTCTCCCCCAACCCACGCCCACCAGTCTCCCTTCCCAGGCTCCTTGTCCAAGCTCAGTGTCTCCCCCCTAGTGCCCTCAAGCTCCTTATCTCAGTCTCTTTGCCCAACTATTCCCAGTTCTCCCCCCAAACCCTGGCTCATAGTTAGATTTGTGTACTTTCCTCTCACCTCACTCTTCTGCCACACTAGTTCTCATCTCAATCTCAGTCTCCTTGTCTAGCCAATCCAAGTCTCGCTTACCTCAGCTCTCAGTCCCAGGCTTCCCACTGAACTCTCAGTTTCACTTTTCCTCTCTACCTCCCCCAGCCTCCAATCCCAGGATCCCACTCTCAAGCTTCTTGTCCAAATCTACTTCCTCTGTCCCATCAAGGGTCTGGCTTTTGTCCCTTCTGCATTCAATTTGGGTAGTTTCATTTACTGCCTGGGCCCAGTGGGGGTTCATTGAGAGTGCAAGAGATTTTGGGTCTGATGCCTAGCCCCATCATGGCCTGCAGCATACGAGAGCAGCAATTGCAGGGAAAATCCCGCTCAGCCCTGGGCTTGTGAATGCCCAGTGTGGATGGGATCTCTGGGAAATTTAGCTGAGAGGCTCTCTCAAGTCTTTACTGAATATGTGCAAACTATGATTTTTTTCAAAGACTCAGAGATTGGCCAAATTTGGATGCATATTTTCATGGGGATGGGAAAAAGCACATCCCAGGACAAAGACTAAATTCCAAGATCTTGCTGCAAAGTATGGGGTGCTACAGCTTCTCAAAGACAAGATCACCAGAAAATTTTAAAATGGGCAAAATAATGTATTTTTCCCCTTGTCTCCTTCTTGGAAATGATTACACTGTTTTGGGTGAATTTTTTTTTTTATTCAGCCTAATGTAGATACCTGGCATGGAAATTTGAGCCCAAAAGTTGGCAAAGTTATAAGCAACTGAAACCAGGGAATTATAATGGGAAGTGTCAAGCAACCTTAATAATAGGCAATGTACCAGTATCATCGATACTATGTTGTAAAACTCCTATTGACTTCAATGGGGCCAAGATTTACCCTACACACACACACACACACTATTGTCTATAACCAGTATAATACATAATTTAATATCTATATTAAAAATACTGAGTATTATTGAATGACAGCAGTTGCAACTGAGTTTCAAGTACATAAGCCTGATTTTGAACTTAGCCCCTACCTCTTAATAGACAAAACAAAACAAAAACAAAAAACCCCACAACAGCCATGTACTGGCCTCAAAATTTGTGGCTTAGATCTAGGGTTGACATATGATTTTTCTACAAAATTTGAAATGACTTGAACGATGTGTTTTTGAACTATGACACCCTAAACATAGAAGTGTTCACCAGAATTCCAGAAGTCTTCCGAGGATGGGTTTTTTTGGCACCAAATAAACAAAAAGAAAGCAGAAAAGAAATGAAACTTAATTTATTTGATTTCCTAGCTGATATATGGGGCCTAGTCCAACATAAATTAAAATAGCTGGGAGTCTTTTCACTGACTTCAGCGTGTATTTCATTGGACCGCTAGTGCGCAGCATCAGAATTCATATGATGAAAGTCAATTTGAGAAGTTGCCAACTTTTCAGTTGAGATGTTGCTCTGGAATGTTGGCTTTGGTGAACTTAGTACAGCTCTTAGTAAGCATCTAGCCCCTTTTATTGCATACATAGACCTAAACATGTAACCTATTCCCAAATGAGGCTTGGTGAAATAAAAGATAATTTTTTCCAAAATGGTGCATTATGGGCTTTGAGCCTCCTCAGGCTCATGGGATTTTGCACTTGTACAGACCTATGAAGATTCACAGGAAAAGGGGGAATGACCTCTCTGCTCTTCCCTCAAGCTACTCCTTCCTTGCACCTACTGAGGTCTTCCTTTGGGACCTGACCCAAAGCCCATTGAAACCAATGTAAATTCTTCTATTGACTTCAATTGGCTTTGAATCATGGCTGTGGTCCTCTGTGGCAGCAGCAGTCCCCTGTGACCAGCCCCAACAGGTTTGCTGAGTGGAAAAGGCAGGGAAGTGTTGAGGGGTAGTGTGTGTATAAGAGACACTTTACTTATTTTAGTCTGGGGAGAGCAGTGTTGGGCTGGTTGAAAAAAAAATTGATCTAAACTGTTTTTCAATAGAACATTTTCATGGGAAGTGCCTGCTTCCTGTGGGAAATTTCAACTTTTTGTTGAAAAACCAAAAACAGGAAAACCAAAAACTTTTGTTTTATTTTTCCACAGGAGAAAATAATAATCTTATAAGCTCTAGAGGCATGGTAACTTGGAGCAAAAGGCGAGCTGGGAGGTGTCAACCCACAGAGTTTTAAGTACTGAGGGTCAACATTTTCAGAAGCTCTGGAAGATCTCATAGGAGCCCAAGGTATAGTATATAGTATATTCTTAATATTCCTTAGGGGGAAAAATCCCAGACAAATCTTCATTGTTAAAGTAAGTAATAAACATCAGAACAATAAATATCAAGAATGTTACACTTAAAAATAGAAATAATAAGGAAAGTTTTATATATAGATTTAATTACTCATATAATTCAAGCATTTGAACTACTTCAAGAGTATAGTTATCAATGGTTCACTGTCCAACTGGGAAGATGTATCTCCTGGGGTCTTGCAGAGGTCTGTCCTGTGTCCAGTACTATTCAATGTTTTCATTAATGTCTTGGATAAGGGAGTGGAGAGTGTATGTATAAAAATTACAGATGGCACCAAGATGGGAGAGGTTACAAGCATTTTGGAGGACAGGATTGGAATTAACTGGAAAATTGGACTGAAATCAACAAGATAAAATGCCATAACAACAAGTGCAAAGTTTATTCTTAGTGAGGAAAAATCAAATGCACAAAACAATATGGGGAATAACTGGGTAGGCAGTAGAACTGCTGAAAATGATCTGGGGTTATAGTGGATCACAAATTGAATATAAGACAACAATGTGATGCAGTTGCAAAAAAGGCTGATATTGTTCTGGGATGTATTATTAGGAATGTCATATGTAAGACACAGAAGGTAATTGTTCCACTGTACTCAGCAGTGATGAGGCCTCAGCTGGAGCACTGTGTCTGATTTTGGGCATTAAGAAAGATGTGGACAAATTGGAGAGAGTACAGAGGAGAGCAACAAAAGTGGTAAAAGATTTACAAAACTTGTCTGGAAAGATTAAAAAACTGGGCATGTTTAGTCTTGAGAAAAGATGACTGAGTAGGAATCTGATAACAGTCTTCAAATATGTTAAGGACTGTAATAAAGAGGACTGATTAACTGTTCTCCATGTCCACTGAAGGTTGGACAAGAAGTAATGGGATTAATCTACAGCAAGGGAGATTTAGGTTAGATAGTAGGAAAAACTTTCTAACGATAAGGATATTAAGTACTGGAAAGGTTACAAAGGGAGGTTGTGGAATTCCTGTCATTGAAGGTTTTTAAGAACAGGTTAGACAAACACCTGACAGGGATGGTCTAGGTATAGTTAATCCTGCTTCAGTGCAGGGGGCTGGTCTACATGACCTCTCGAGGTCCCTTTAGCCCTATATTTCTATGATTCCATGATACTTCCACAAAAATGTAAACATGTAAAAATTAACATTAAACTTTACAATTACAGCCTCAACTCTGACCCCAGGACATAGCTTTCAAAAAACATAGCACTTCAATTTTTTAATTATAGAAAGATAGTTATAAAGATTTAAATAACAGTGTTCAAAGATAAAGCACTAACAGATCTACAGTAACTATAATCCCTTGCACCAAAATACAGAAACAACACATTCCAAGGTCTGTTGAACACAAACTTTCTATCAGAATATCGATATTTTATAATTATTAAACTATGCAGACATTGTGCAAAGAAGAATGTTGCATATTTAATATATGTAACGTATCTTTGTCCAGTACACCTTCTATTATGGTAATATATAATATCTATACATTTGGGAGTTGTTTTTATGACCTGTGCAGCTCTAGAACGTATGAATTTTGAGGACAGTGGCTGTACATAAGTAGAGACCTAATGTACTTGGTGTGATATCACCAAAGCAATGGAAAGCCTGTAGGAGACCAGGGAGGAGGATATTTGGTGTTGGAGTTCACAATAAAAGCATGAAGGAGATAGAGATAACCGTGTCAGAAAACTGATTGTGCTTGTGGGAACTGGGAAGAAAAAGAGGAAGTGACTTCATTACTGAAGTGAGGTTGGGGATGGCTGGAAAGAAAAGGAAGGATCTGAATAGACTGAAAGAATGGAGAAAGCGTCCAAAGATTTGGATAAGCTTCAGGTAAGTGTCCAGAATTGAGGCACTTGATCTGAATCTTTTGTGGTTTTCCCAAAATGAGGGCTAGTAGAGGCACAGAGTGAGCCTCATACCAACTAGAGTAACCTCACCAGACACTGAATGGCTTTTCTTTAGCAAATCACTGAAAGTTTCATTAGAGGCCACATGTCTTTCCGTGGACTCAAAAGCTGCAATCTGAGTAGTTACCAGACTGAGATGCACTCAACATGAGTAAATGTGGAAACTTTGATATTTTGAAGCGTATCAGTGGTACAGCCAGAATATGCTTGATATCGATGCACTGGAATCTTAGAATAAGCCACCTTTCAGGTAGGAAGTGACACTGAAATTCCCTCTGTTTCATAGCTTTACTCTTTTTGAATTGCAGACCACTTATAATTGTTTAGTATCAGGTATCAGAGAGGTAGCTGTGTTAGTCTGTATCCACAAAAACAATGAGGAGTATGGTGGCACCTTAAAGACTAACAGAAAGCTTGTGCCCAAATAAATCTGTTAATCTTTAAGGTGCCACTGAACTCCTCAAAAAGAAAAGGAGTACTTGTGGCACCTTAGAGACTAACCAATTTATTTGAGCATAAGCTTTCGTGAGCTACAGCTCACTTCATCGTTGTTTTTGTAATTGTTTAGGAAGGTATAATGGGTTTGAATTACCACTGCATTATTCCAGTTTCATACAAAAGAAGCTAAGTCCGTGAAATATTGTAGTGGTCTATCAAGGCCAGTTTTTGGGATATTGCTCAGATCAGGAATTCATGCGTTAACTTATGTTCAGCCTTATAGTTCATTCATTTGAAATGTTGGCTGCATTTGTGATTATTGTTTTTCATTATCCCAATGCAAATTAATTTTGTCTTCGCTTGAACTGAATTGATGTAGTGTATGGATATTCAAATGTTGTAACTTTCTGCCTTCCAGATTTCCTCTCTCAAACCGGATCTTGGAGCGTAGTGTGTTTTTAACATGATGTGGTATGTACTTAACTTGTTTTCTATTGCTTGATGTCTTAGTACATAGAACATCCAATAATATACAAATTGGTACATTCATGTATCACTGCACCTACTATGCTGCCACATGAACCTATCAGGTCTAGCATGTCCTGTCATTCCATTGATTTCAATGGAAGGCCAGCAGAAGGTAGCAGAACAGCAGGTGGAATAGAAGCAGCTGGGAAGTGGTTAAAAGGAATAACATAGTTGAAAAAGAAAACCCATTAAAACCTCAGATAAGCTGAACTCAGACTGTGCTCTATGCTTTATTGAAACTTCATGTTCACTTCAGATTTGGATAACTCCAAGATTTAGGATAGTAGCCATACTTCACAGTCTGGTTTGATTATTCTTGTGCATGCTTGTAGTGGTTGCAAAACCCAAAGGATTACGTGGAAAATTTTTGAAGCTGAACGATAGAAGGGGTTGACTTACTGAAATAAAAGCCTCTGTCTCCACATACGAACTGAAGAGCATCAACCAGCTCAGCACCACAGAGTGTCTCTGGGCCAGCGGTGGCAGAATTGGTTAAGGTAAGCAAACACAGGCCAAGGTAGAAGAGATGAATGTAGGACACAGTGTGCATCTTCACCTGCCAAAGAAGCAAAAGCACTGCGTCAGAGTTTCCCAGTAGAGTCCTAAAGAGAATGAAATACTGCACCCCAGTGAGTTGGGAATGCATACGCAGTGTAATTTGTTAAATAAAAGTAACCACATATTAAGAAAGCTCTCATGATAATACTGTAAGTCTTTACATTTTCCATTGTATGCATTTTATAACCTGTTTTTTTCTTCCTGGTGAACATTCATGGTTCATGTTTACACAGAGGTAAAGAACCTTCTAAGAATGGACTTTGACTTGTTGCAGCTGCATGTGGAAGCAGTAGAAGGAAGGCAAGGGAACTGAGAGAGGCCAAAATAACTAGGGTGGGAGAGAAAAAGCAGGAAACAGGAAATGTTCAAGAAATTAAGATGAAAATTAGTCATGGTTTATGGGCCAAATTCAGTTCAGTGCCAGCAGGTGTATCTTCATTGAAGTTAGAGTTATACCCATTTAGCTCAGATCTGAACTTGACCATATTAAGAAGAGATTATAATTACTTTCTCTCTCTTGTAGTTGTGGTACAGACTAAGTTTTTTCTTTCCTAGAAAAAATATTAAAGGTCCAAATTCTCAGCTGATGTAAATTGACAGAGCCACATTTGTCTCCATTTCTGTATTGATTTACAGCAGCCAAGGATCTAATCCATTGTGTGTAGTGCTACAGAACCCTTATGCTGTAGAAATGACATAGCAGTTTTAGAAAATACCATTGTTAAAATAGTAGGAAATCCCATTTATGTTTAGTAGTAGGGGCAGTGAGTGAGACAAACAATGAGCCAAATTCATGCCCCATGCTTACCATGTTGCAGAGTTCAAAAGAAGAAAATATATAAATAATTTGGAATGGTTTCCCTTTTTTCTAGATGGCATTTCTGCTGTGAAAATAACCAACAAATCCAAATCCCTTAGTATGTCATACAAAGTATGAGAATAATTATATTCCCATTTACAAGAGTCTTTAGCCAATTTTGCCATGGAAAAACCAACAAAATGTTATTGCATTAAAATGACTTCAATGGTAGATGCAAGAAGATCAGATTATAAATGACTGACAATATCGGGCATTATTTCTTGTAAGGATTCCATATTTTAACACCATCAGTTTCTGCTTTCCCCTTCCATACTCTTGAATTTCAAATAAGAAAGTGATGCACCTGCAATTTAACATAGCTCTTACTTCAGAGGAGATAAATCAGAAAGCTGTTAAACACATAGCCTCAGTAGACTGAAAGGCTTTGTATATATAAGAACATTATGTATTTAACAGTTTGTTCTTGAATAACATTTGGGACTGCAATAAACATAAATCCTAAGAATTTAACAATTTTATGTTTTTCAAGAGTTTTCAGCTGGGTTACATGGTAAGATAAATATCAGCATGTAGCTAGGACAAGACAGATTCTCCGGTGTTTTTCCTTTAGTGCAGGCCAAGAAAGCTGCACAGTCCAACCACAGAGAATTTCTGCAGTTTATCCCAAAATATAAAACAATCAAGAACTTGCAGACAAGTTAAAATGTTGAAAAAAGAAATGGATTCACATGTTCATAGGGCTCAATTGATGGATTTAAAAAAAAAAAAGTTAAGTACTGTTCCCTCCAAACTTATTCCAGAACAGGATTTATTTTCTTTATCATTTTAATTAAAGGTGCCATTAGTTGATTCAAGATGTTTGTGATAAGATTAAAGTTCCCATTTACATCTCAGGGGAATATAAGAAAAATACTTACAGAAATGTAACACCACAATTGGTCACAGGTTTTTTACAACAGGTTAGGATGTTTATTGTGAGTCCAATCTGAATAGAAAACCGAGGTATTTAAAAAAATGCACTGGTTGGTGGGTGGGGTTTACTGAAGCATTTAATTACATTTGGACACCAAATACAGGTACAGGATGAGCCTGGGTAAACACTTCTGTTAATTGCATCAAATGATTGATCATATTTTCACAGCTGGAATTTCCATGGATCTTTCTTCAGTAACATAACCAGCTATGACTGCAGTTCTGTTCCAACAGTGCAAAATAGTGGCACATAAATGAACTGACAGAGGCTGAACACTCCAGAACTCTTTTACACCTTTCATGTTTTCTAATCTCCACCCATTGCAAAAACTTTAAATCAGTTGGCACAAATTGTATGTAAATAATCTTTACATTCATGAAAACAGTTGTCCATTTAATTACATTTGCAGTTATAATAAATACTATGTATAAATACCAGTAATGACATAAGTAGCATGTATTACAGCGTAAAATAGAATATAGGAATTATATGTATATATTTATATATATATAGAAAATAGAATTATATGTATCTTCTGAAGGACAGGTTGCATATGAAACTGCTGGACCAAATTACCAAACCAGAGTATCTGAAGAAACATGTAATTACAATGTAATAACATAGTATTCACTAGTAATTATCATGTAAGTAAAGTATACATTTGGACCAGATCCTCAGCTGGTGTAAATCAGTGTCGTTCCATTGACTTCAATGGAGCTATGCCAATTTATACTGACTGAAGAACTAGCCCATTACTTTTAGGTCTCTTAACTTTTAGCATTGCTCAGCTCTTTCTTTATTTGTTCATCTTTCAGGTATGTTGGAATGAGGTGCCTATCTGGACACCAAAAAATTGTTCAATTGCAATTCACATATTTTACTTAAAAAAGCTATTATGAATTATAGTAAGGAAAGTGGATGAATTCTGCTTGTGACAGGCACTTTTTTTTAATGAATTGGGCCCTCAGGTAATTATAGCTGTGGAGTCTGTGTCAGCTTCTTAAAACTGTGCTTGCAAATTGGAAAAAAAAAATCCCAACATAATTCTTGAAAGATATGATTTTGCTGAGAATGGAAGCTTGAATGTGGGCCAGTTGATAGAAACAGAGGTCGGTGCATCTATTGCAGTCCAATTTACCTAAAGAGAATTGGCACTCCTGAATAAAAATGATAGTATTATCCCATGAAACTTTGCCTGAAAAAGCCCTCCCTACAAAGGGAAAAGTTGGACAAGATGATGGGGGAATATTTCCACTTTCCTTATGTACAATTGTTTAAACTATATGAATATGCAAGGTCAGCAAGAGTTGTAACTGGTTTCTAATATAAAAGGCAAACCGAACTTCATTTTTACTTTTAATATATGAAAGCACAAAAATAAGTAAATGTAATATAGTGGCAAAACATTGCTGCAGTGCTACCATCACCTATAAGTTTGAACACCATAAAGTATGAACGTTTTATATATTGTGTGCATAGAATAATAGTACAGTACTTTAACATTTACAATGTGTATAATGCATATATCAATATAAACCTCTGCACCTGCAGAAAATATCTAAAAGTTCTTATTCTATGCTGAACAACATTAATTAACTATAGATAATAATGTAACTGGAAGCTTTAATATTGACATAACAGAAATATTGTAAAGTTTTCCTAACAGAAGCAGAATTTAAAATAATTACCTGCAATAGTTCTACCTTTACAGTTGTTATCGGTATGTAATTGCAACTATCACATACAGCCATTTTTCAGATCATATAAAACTGCATATTCAGCAATTTATAAATAATTTCCAGTTCAGAAATAATGTTACTAAAAAGTGCATAACACTCTCTTAGCCAGAAGCAGACAATACACAATAAAATAAAACTCCAAAATGATTTCAAATAGTAATAAAGATTTACCTTCAAGAAATCACAAAAGCAGCACTTTAATAATTGTGTTGAAAGACTCTTGATTTTTTCCATTGCTTCTTAAAAGTGCAAAGTCTGGAAATGAATTTGTTAGCAGAAATAATGAGAAAAAAGAAATCCAGAGAGATGTGGATGTTGAGAGCAATGTCACATTTCAATTTTGAGGACTTTATTCCATTGCACAGGCTCTATTTGCTCTGATTTTAGCAGTGACAGTGAGATTTAGCAAACAGAAGAGGGATTTAGAGAAAATCCTCACATTTATCTACATTACACAGACACTGTAGACAGGAAACAGCTGGGGGAGCATTTGCCTTCTCTCTCTCTCCCTCTTCTGGCAAAGTTACCGAGTAAGGACTTTTTTGGGCATGGTGACAAATAACATCATACCTTTGTATTTTAAAACTAGAGCACAGAAGCATATTTTTTTCCCCTTAAAAGAATGTGCATTAGTGACAAAAGTGTTAGCACATGAAAAAACTTATGCTGCCATGGAAAACAAGAAAGTGTATTATGGTAACTTTCAGCTGGGTATCTATCTATCAGCTTATACACCTTTGCATTGTTAGGGTAGGAAATTTGGTAGTCTATACAGTGAGTAATAATTGAAACCTCCAGCTTGTAGTGATATTAACCCTAAAATAGCAGTTAGCAATTTGATATAAATATGAGGCTCGGTGAGCACTTACTTACTTGTGCTAAATAAGACAAAATACCTTTAACAACCTCATGGGAGAAGTGATAGCATTTCCTAGAACCTCCTGGAGTCAGAATATAGCAGTGCTATTGGCCTAGTATGGGTCACTGTCTCATGACTTTGCTCTTTTTTTGTGCAGTAAAAATAAAGTGAAATTTACCCTTTCACTAGTATTCTTCATAATTAGTCTTGGTAACAAGTTAAATGCCAAGAGGCAGGAGATAATTTTACTTTGTTAGTTTTATAATACATAACTTTTGCCTTTTTATTTTTCCTCAGTTATGTGTATATTATAAATAACACCAGCTGGCCAGCAACATGCTCTCACGGGTTATGATGTCATTCAAATCCCTCAACTGTTAGTGGCTTGCAACACAATCCAAGCCAGCTGTTTTTCTGTTTATAATGTATATTGCATTTCAATTTTTGCCATTGAGAATAAAGATGTGATGATATTTCATAGATGCAATTTTTACTTGTTATCCTTTGGGTTTGAGAGGTGGCCTATACAAGAAGATTATTAAACAACATTGCATGGCCAGGGACCAAACACATGCCATAGGCAGTGCATTATTTCTATAAAAACTGTTTATTTACATTGCATTTTGTCATTATCTCTTTCCACTCCTCCATATAATGAGGAGCTAGTTGGATGTTATTAAAAATCACGTTAGTTCATATCATTACATGTGTAATGGTTCAAGTCCAGTTTTCAGGTCCACCTTGGAGTACATCATATCAGTCAGGCAGAAAAGATACATGACAATGATTAATCAAACAACATTTGGTTATTCCAACACTCTCTCACTGGTTAATACCCCTTTGATTATATTCTCTGTATACCGTTCTAGGTGGCATACAACTGACCAAACTGAATACTCCTTGGTAGGGACTTCTCTCTCCTAATCATGGGTAGTAAGGCTGAATCATTTGTACTTCTGAGCTAAATTAAATATTGGCTGCTCAGATAACACCCAATATTAAAGGGATCCTCATATTCATGTGTGGTACAGGTACTGTATTTTATTATTTTTACTCTCCAGAGTGGCTTCAGTGTATTTTAACCTTGTCAATATATTTCAGAGAGTCCATTGAATAATCACATGGTCATGCAGAGAGTCAGACATATCCTGCTGTAACTAAGAATGCATGTATCACCTTACTTCATCAATTTAATAGGATTGTTTTGGAAAAGAGGTGATCAAAGCACTGATCTCCTATAGAAGTAACCCTTATAGCAACAAAGATGAGTATGCTTGATCCTTCCTCCACACTCTCCCCTCACCAGTAGAAACTCCAAACACAAGCCCTCTCTTACTCCCTCTCTCAGTCCTTCCTTCCTCCCTCCCACCTCACTAGACCTTCCTTGGTTGTACTCCTAGCAAGGTGGATACAATTATATTGGAAGATGGCACTAATATAGCTCCTATGGTGGTTGGAAAGATTTGTGGTCTCTGGTCACTTCACATCACTGCTAATTCTCCCTCCATACATGGATCCACTCTGAACTCCTGTAGTGAGGCAGAGTGGCTTCCCTCCGAGCCAGAGGGTGAGGGGCTTCTCTCTGTGCCTGGGTGGGTGAAGTCAGGCTGAGCTCCGCCCTCCCACTGGAAGTTGAGAGGTAGAACAGGAAGTATAAGAAGCGGGGACCACACCTCAGTGGAAGAGGAGCCAGGGAAGGAGACAGATGCCTCTTGTTTGCTGCAGGCCTCCAGCCTTGTAGCCAAACTGGGCTGCAGCCTGCTCCCAGAGAAGACCAAGCCCAAAGAGGAGCATCTGGGATTGCTGGTGGCCTAATACTGCGAGGAGATGGAGGACCTGTGGAGCTCAGAGACCGTCCTCAGATTGTGGTAGGAAGTGGCCCAAGGAAACCAGACTTTAGTCCATTTTGCTGTCAGAGCTGGAACTGGCATGTTTCGGTAGGATCTCCACTGACCCAGTGGCAGAGTCCTCCACCAATGTCAGGTCCTGGGCTGGGACTCAGTGGAGTAGGGTGGGCCCTGGTCCCCTTACCCCCTGCTGCCAATCCCACTTCTGGGGTGGCAGCCTCCCCACCTTAGGCCAAACAGTTTGTTTGCTACTCTTCCCTGCCTGAGGGCCAGAGCTCACTGGACTGTTTGCTGCCCTGCCCTACTTGAGGGCCAGAGCCCCCTAACCGTTTGCGGCTCTGCGCTGCTTGAGGGACAGGGCCTCAAAGATCATACCCTTGAGTCTCTAATTCCCCCTGCAACTGGGCTGACCCACAGTGACACAGTGAGGTGGAGTGGCCTCTCTCCTACCCAGAGAGGGAAAGATGACCGCTAAACCCACTACAACTCCACATTCCTTACCCAGCCTAACTTTCTGATGCACTTCACTTCTTTCTTCCAGTTCTTGGCCTAAGAGTAAGGTCTTGAACAGGCAACGAGGGGGAGCCTCAGAGAGAGAGAGCAGACCATGTTAAGGTGACGTTCCTGGCAGTGGCCCATTTACACGTACTGGTAGTAAGACTCTTAACCTGATCTCTCTTCCCATCATCCACAAACCATCCCTCTTACAAAACCCCTTATCAGACTCCCACTTACTTCCTCTAGAAAATTAACCATTCCATAGGTGACATCTACCTTCGGTTTTGCTAGTTCCTGAAGATGTAAGGTACAGAGTCACAGCTCCTTTTTCTGGTGGCCACATTCCAGTAACCTCTTTCTAGCCCTATCTTGAAGACAGTATTTGTTTAAATGTGTGGCCTAGCTATTGGGCATAAAACAAATAAAACTGATTTTTTGGTGAGTTGTAATCATCCTCATCAGCTGCCCATTTGGAAACATTCTAACTTTAAATGACAGGTTTCAGAGTAGCAGCTGTGTTAGTCTGTATCCGCAAAAAGAACAGGAGTACTTGTGGCACCTTAGAGACTAACAAATTTATTTGAGCATAAGCTTTCTTGGGCTACAGCCCACTTCATTGAATGCATAGAATGGAACATATAGTAAGAAGATATAGATATATATAGATATATATATACACACATACAGAGAATGTGAAAAAGTGGAGTAAGAGGCTAATTAATTAAGACGAGCTATTATCAGCAGGAGAAAAAAACTTTTGTAGTGATAATCAAGATGGCCCGTTTAGACAGTTGACCAGAAGGTGTGAGGATACTTAACATGGGGAAATAGATTCAATATGTGTAATGAAACAGCCACTCCCAGTCTCTATTCAAACCCAAGTTAATGGTATCTAGTTTGCATATTAATTCAAGCTCAGCAGTTTCTCACTAGAGTCTGTTTTTGAAGCTTTTCTGTTGCAAAATTGCTACCTTTAAGTCTGTTACTGAGTGGCCAGAGAGGTTGAAGTGGTCTCCTATCTGTTTTTGAATGTTATGATTCCTGATGTCAGATTTGTGTCCATTTATTCTTTTGCGTAGAGACTGTCCGGTTTGGCCAATGTCAATGGCAGAGGGGCATTGATGGCACATGATGGCATATATCACATTGGTAGATGTGCAGGTAAACAAGCCCCTGATGGTGTGGCTGATGTAGTTAGGTCCTATGATGGTGTCCCTTGAATAGATATGTGGACAGAGTTGGCATCGGACTTTGTTGCAAGGATAGGTTCCTGGGTTAGTGTTTTTATTGTGTGGTGTGTGGTTTCTGGAGAGTATTTGCTTCAGACTGGGGGGCTGTCTGTAAGCAAGGACTGTTCTGTCTCCCAAGATCTGTGAGGGTGAGGGATCATTTTTCAGGATAGGTTGTAGATCTTTGATGATGCGCTGGAGAGGTTTTAGTTGGGGGCTGAAGGTGACAGCTAGTGGCATTCTGTTATTTTCTTTGTTGGGCCTGTCCTGTAGTAGGTGACTTCTGGGTACTCTTCTGGCTCTGTCAATCTGTTTTTTCACTTCAGCAGGTGGATATTGTAGTTTTAAGAATCCTTGATAGAGATTTTGTAGGTGTTTGTCTCTGTCTGAGGGATTGGAGCAAATGCAGTTGTATCTTAGAGCTTGGCTGTAGACAATGGATCGTGTGGTGTGTCCTGGATGGAAGCTGGAGGCATGTAGGTAAGTATAGCGGTCAGTAGGTTTCCAGTATAGGGTGGTGTCTATGTGACCATCGCTTATTAACACAGTAGTGTCCAGGAAATGTACCGCTTGTGTGGATTGGTCTAGGCTGAGGTTGACAGTGAGATGGAAATTGTTGAAACATGGTGGAATTCTTCAAGGGCTTCTCTTCCATGGGTCCAGATGATGAAGATGTCATCAGTGTAGTGCAAGTAGAGTAGGACAAGAGCTAAGGAATCGTTGTTCTGAGTCAGCCATAAAAATGTTGGCATACTGTGCGGCCATGCAGGTACCCATAGCAGTACTGCTGACTTGAAGGTATATAGATTTCAATTTGGGGAAGGTTTTTTATTATCATGCAGGACTGTCTATTAACTGTCACTGCTAACTACTAGAAAAGTATCCATTCTTTCCTTGCTAATTCTAATAGCCTTGACTATATAAACCACAGGGAATAATGTGCCATATGATTACTATTTAATGACTGAGTGCTTACACGGTTACTTGTGCCCCATAAAATTAAGCACATCTATAAACTATAGATTACATTGTAGTCATAAAAATGATCACCAAGAAATGTTTAGGTCACAAACAAGGATTTAATTTGAATGTATGTAATCAATCTAAAATTACAGAATGATTGCATGGGTGGTGCTTTGTTTGGTGAGAGTTCATCTTAACTAGATCCTGAAATTATATAATACCCATACAGATAACTGAAAACATATGAGATAATTGGACTTTTGGAGATTTATATATTATCAGTGTCACTTTTTGCACTTTTAAGACCTGAATTATATCAATTACATGCTGTAATGGCTGTTTGTCAAATTTTCCAACAGGCACAATTACACCTTCTCTCTTCATCCCTACTTATACATGGGAGGAGCTCTTGGTAAAAATCTGCAAGGCTATTACAATAGCCTTATTTAAATCTCTCCTTAAAACCACTAATGGTGTGATGCCTGCAAAACACTTGACAATGGGTAGGCAATTGAGGTGCTGTGACTTCTGCTTAATACACAAATCATAACCATATCACTGTTACTTTGTGTTCCATGCATCTGTTGGTTATCTCCGGTCTTATACATAGATTGTAAAGTCTTTGGGGGCAGAGACCAAGATGGTGTGAGGGACGATGAGAAATACAGTGTCACCATTCTTGAGCAGGGAAGAAGGTGGGATGTAGGACGGCAGAAAACCATAAACAGAAATAGTAGTGAGTAATTTTGCCTCATTGTACATTTCTCTTTTCCCACTCTATCACAGAGACAGGGCAGTCATCTTATTGTGCTGCTTGAAAGACAATGATACTGAAAGAAACATTCAGAGAAGCAGTGAGATCAAGATGGTAGTGCCTTAGGAATGTGAGGCGATATCATGTTGTCTTGAATATCTGTGGTAAGATTCCTTCAGCTCTCGTTCCCCAAGAAGTAGAGACCCCTCTGGAGTGATGCCTAAATAAATATGATTGACTAGCTTGCTACTAAATTAAAGTCTTTGGCCTATCTGGCAATTGTCATTTTTGTGGCAGCTTTTCCTTTGTGTCCTTATTTGCTAAATTAGATGTTAACGCTGAGATTTCCAAAGGGATGAGAGGCACCCAACTCCCATTGAAAATCAATGCCTAATTGCCTTTGAAAATCCCAGCCTCAGCTTTGTAAAGTGGGGACCATCTCTTTTCATACATTCTGTCAGTCACCTTGCACGCTTTTAGATGCTGTAAAATTACAGGTACTATCTCCTGAAGCACACCATGATTGTTTGGCTTTTCTAAACTCTTGTGAATGAGGTGTAAAATGTCACATTAACCCTGGACAAATGTAGTTTTTATATCCTGGGAGGAAACTGGGCTTGGAGAGATGATGGGGGGAAAACAACAGTTTTATGAAATTCTGTGTTCCAGTAAGGGATAAAGTCAGGTGGACAATGAAAGACCATGTTCATCATGCTGCAAGTAGTGGGGAGTAATAATGAGAGAAGTCATCTTATTTATTTGCCTAGCAGAAGTGGTAGCAACTAAAAGGGCTGCTTTAAAAAGTGGTTCCTGCAGGGGCTCCTGACTTAGGGTTTTTTCCATGAAGTTATAACTTATTTTTGTGGAAATGTAGGATTTCTATTCAGCAGGTTCATTGGTTGTTTATTTTGCTGACTTACAAAGGAACAAAAATTAGAAAGTATATTATAGCCAGGTTACACATTTCCACACAAATCAGACAGTGTGAGGACATGGCAGGAAAACCTGTTTTTATCTTATCATAGACTGAAGCGATCTTGTGTGAGGTTTGATAAGGAATTTATTTACCAATGTCTGCAGTTCTATAAATTTCCTAGAAACAAACGTTAATGGGGTTGAGGGAGATAGTTCCAAATGGAAAAAGGCAAGCCAAACAGTCCATTTTCTTGTACTCACCCTCCAGCCACATCCCATGCAAGGCCTATGCGATGATAAAAGATTAATAATACAACTTATTTGTAATAATCTATTATTAATATTGTAAGCACTTCAGCATATGATATAAGGGTCTACCCAAAGCCCATTGAAATCAGTGGGGAGGCTTTCCATTGACTTCAGTGGATATTGGATACTTAATGATCTAGCAACCATCTCTCCCCATTTCCCTCCACCCCAAACAGTTTTGACTGGCCAAATTATATTTGGTTTTCACCCTGAGGTACAAACTAGATTGGGCTGGTAGGTACTTCTTGCATTAGGGACAGTATCTACCAGTATGGAACTGTTTTCCCTGAATGTGTTTGCCTAAATGCTTTGGTGGCTCTCTTCACATCGCTGAGCAAGAGCTTGCCTGTCAAGCCAGTTTATTATTCACCATCAATCTCTTTTATCCCCAGCAGCTCTTCTTTTTGGGATTATTTCTTTGTCCATAATGTTAGGTTTCCTGAATGGTGCTGGCTGCCTGGTTCATGGAAACTAGTTGTGTTAACCCACAGTTTCACATTTCAGAGCATGTGGGTGCTACAGAAATAATAAAATAAAAGCACATCTTTAGACATTTGTAATTTTTCTCAAATATGTTTCTGTTGAAAGTGGCTCCTAGTCCCATCTCTCCCTCTGAATTGCTGGGTGACCTCGGGCAAATCAGTTCTTCTCTCTGTGCTTCATTTTCCCCATCTGGAAAGAAGGGGTAATGCCACTTGTTCTCCTTTGTAAAGCACTCAGATCTATGGATGAAAAGCATAGATTATTTATTGATAGGGTGACCAGACAGCCTGTGTGAAAAAATTGGGACAGAGTGTGTGTATGGGGGTGGGGAGATAATAGGTGCCCATATAAGAAAAAGCCCTGAATATCGGGACTGTCCCTATACAATCGGGACATTTGGTCACCCTATTTATTGGAAAACATGGGAGCAGCCTGGTGGCCAAAGTGACATCTCTACATTCTTATAGGTAAGAAGTTACCACGTAACCGCAGGTTACATCTACACTACAAGCTAGGAGTGCGATTCCCCTGCTCATGTACACATTTTTGCTGTAGCCCTCATTGAGCTAGTGAGGCTATAGATAGCAGTGTAGCCGCAGCAGCACTGGTAGTGTCAGCAGAGAGGCATGGCTGAGCCGTGCTGAATACAAACCCACTTGAAACCTGGGGGTACGAACTCGGCACAGCTCAGCCATGCCTCTGCTGCTGTGACCTATGCTACCAGAGCTAGCTCGATGAGAGCTAGTGCAAGTAGGTGTGTGCGAGTAGGAGAATCACATGCCTAGCTCATAGTGTAGATGTAACCCTAGTGGTAACTGTCAATCATTTTTCCCAGGTGTTGATCATAGCTGGATGAATCTCCAACAGCTGTTTGCTTTGACTATTCACATCCCCCTTTTTATACACTATTCACAAAAATTCTTGTGAACAAGTTTGTCACCCAGTTGTTTGGGAGGATGGCTGTTCTTTGTTCCAATGCTAATATTAGTGCATAATAAATATGCATGGTTCATTATTCTCCTGGTTAAGAAGCTCCAGTTGTTCAATCAGGCAGAAAAAACCCACACAATATCATGGCCCGATTCTTCTCTCTCATAAGCCAAAGTAAAGCCAGAGTTGCTCAGCTGAAGTCAGTGGAATTACATGAGCATAAACCAGCGCGATAGGAGAATCAGGGCCCACAAGACTTAGGGGACCAGCTGCTTGCTGTTCATCATTTGTGATGTATAGGTGAAGTGAACAGTTACAAATAACCCATAGACTGAAATTTGTTCCCATAAATGATTTGTCCATCAAAAATTCTGATTAGAGAATAAGACTGTGATCCTACAATAGGATCCACTAGCATGGAATCCCTTGCTCGTGCAAAGTCCCATTGCAAGTTGCTGGCTCCACACATGCGTTTGCCCAAGGGGATTGTCAGGGTCTACATTTGAACAAATTGAGATCCGTTGGCAAACAGAACCATGGGCCTATTTTTGAGAGGTGCTAAGCATTTGAAGTTGTGGGTGCTCCACCCTTCTGAGTGTCAGGCCCTATTTGACAGTTGTTTGTCATTCTTAGTGATTCTATTGCCCTTTCTCCTTCCATGAGACTGGAGATGAATTTTTGCCACTGCTTTCAAAATAAATAACTGAGCCAAAAAGTTTTATGACATGTAGAAGTAAGAAAAAGGACAATTCAGCTGTAAAAAGAGATTTATAAAAATATTTTATTAAAGGGTTAGCTGTTAAAATGGTGAGGTGAAACAAGGTACATTTAGGGCTAAATTGGTCTTTGCTTAGGGTTTTTAAGCCTATACACAGAAGTTTTGATTGAGGGAGGGAGGAGACAGCTTATGCAAATTGTGCCTGAAACAATACACTCCTTTTTGATGGGGCTGTCTTCATAGCTAGCATGTTTATTTTGCTGAATTTTTTTTTTTTTAAAAAAGCTTGGCTTCAATGCACAGGAAATTTTCTGGATCAGGTAATACTGCTGCTTCTTTAGAGAAGTTCTGCCTTTATACTCTGACAGTTTATGATCTTTTCTTTTGTGAATAAGGGCATCATGATTGTAAGAGAACTGACCACTTCTGCAATTTGTGTGTGTGTGTGGGGGGGGGGTTCATCCGAACAACAATTCTGATTAGACTGTAAATGCATTGGGTTTTATGAATGGGTCAAAAATCTCTCCTTGTGAATGGATTAAAAAGGGGTTCTCTTTATTTACAGAAATGAGTATTTCTTCTTCTATTTATACGGCATTTAACACAAGGGAAAGCACATGCACAAGATCTATGGCTTAAGCAGGTATTTGTGCAACAATCCAATATTTTTCTCCCCATTTTCTAGTAGCATATTTTTACTTTTACATCTTTGGCAGAATGATTCAACCTGCTGCAAAACGCAATAAACCAGATACTCAGCTGATATAAATTGGCATGGCTCCAGTGAAGTCAAGGCCATGAGAGGATATGCCACTTTATGGCAGCTGAGAATCTAGAGCAATATCTGATTTCTAATACTGTTAATAATTCTCCCTCTCTGGATATGATGATCTCATTACCAAGACACAAAACATATTCTGGCTTCATTAGAAAGTTCTAGAGCCACTTCCATGAACAGTTTTTTAAAATTATATCTACATTACTGTAAATTATTGCCTTCTGAAAAAAATTGTAAGTTGTCTTACCTGTTGTTTACTGCTGTCGTTATTTTATTATGTTACAAAAATGTGCTGTCAAGATTTTGTCGTCATTTATGTATTCAGTTTTAACCATGCCAAAATACATGCGTAGCAAGGCGATGACTCACCGGCGTGGCACCTCCTGCTGGTTGTCTTGGGAATTAGCTCTCCAGCCTCTGGAGCGCCCTCTGCAGGCCGGTGTCCAGCTTGCTTCAGGCCCCCGTGTCCCTCCTGGACCCTGATGCCCCTCTACATCAGGGTTCTGCCACCTGTACTACCCCCTACAGTCTCTGGGTCTCTGCGCCTGCAGGAATCCCCACCCTCTATCCCCACCTTTACTCAACAGCTACCGCCAGTCCTCATCTAGCCCCCGCACACTGGAGCAGACTGCAGTCTGTACCACTCATCATCGTCAAGGAGGGTTTGGATCTGCTGCCTTTGTCTAACCTTGGGCTGCCCCTCTGCAACCCCAGTACCTGCTTAGGCCTTCAACAAGGCCTGCAGGCTGGGGGTTTTCCAGCCTGGAGCGCCCCAGCTCCGCTGGTCTTTCCCCAGCTCTGCTTCACTCTAGGCACCCTGGTGAGCTCCTAAGCAACCAGACCAGTCTCTCTCTACAGCTAGAGAGACTGCCTGAGTACCTGGCTCACAGTCTTTTATAAGGCCAGCTGTGGCCTGATTGGGGCATGGCCCCAGCTGTGGCTGCCTTCCCCATCAGCCTAGACTTTTCCCTCAGCCCCAGCCCTCTCCAAAGGCTGGCTTTAACCCTTTTGAGCCAGAGCGGGGTGACCACCCCGCTACAACATGTCTGTGCAAATCCTTTTGTTCAATCCTTTTCCAGGTGATCTGGGACATTTCTTCATACCAAGCTGCTTTGCCGGTTGAGCATTTATGGCACCTCATTTATGGTACCGATGACATAGTTTTTATATGTCTATGTACAAAGTTAAAAATGTTATTTAGATTGCAAAGCGAAGCACTCAAAAATTAGGAAATGTCAGATTTACAGCTGCCTCTGCAACCTTAATTCAGCCTCCTTATGTATCTAGCCTGTGCACTGAATGAGGCAGTTGTGATAACGTAATTAAAGATCATAATAAGGGGGCTGAATCCAGGTTGCATGGATAACGATACAGTTGGCATTTCCTAATCCATTTTCCATTTCTGCAAACATACACGTGACTAGTCTCATTGGTTTCAGTGAGACTACTCATACATGTTAAGCACATCTGTACAGGTTTGCAGGATCAGGGCCTTAGTTTGTCAGCAACCATACCATCTTGTGTTGTGATCTTGTCATGTCTCACACTCTAATAAAGGTTTAATAAGGTAAGTATTTGAATGAAAACCTGCCTCAGAGAAAAACGCTATCCACTGCAAAAATTGTTTTGTCAAGTGGCCCTCTTCCAGTAACGTGTGTAGACAGTCTGGCCTAGCAGTCACAGCTAGCCTGAGGTCTGCCTACTAGGGACAGGAGTTGCCAGGCAGGAATTGGAGGAATTGCAAGGCTGGGTCCCATAAACAAGAGCCAGAGTCAGAGACCAGCGGTAGTACCAGGTTAGAATTAAGAGGCAGGAGTCAGAGTCCATGTCAGGCTGGAGTCAGAGATCAGGAGATGAGGCAAAGTCTGGCATTGTAGCAGGCCAAAGTCTGTGTGATTGCCCAGACAACTTCCTTCCTGGGGCAACCCCTGGGTTTAAGTAGTGGCATTTGGCCAACCACAGGGCTGTGGGGTACTTTCACTCTAGGTCTCTTGGGCTGTATTTCCTGTGGCACCTGCGCTCCACACTGCTTCCTGGCTGTGCCTCCTCTTGGCCTCCTGGTGGCACTGTGGGAATATCAGTTGCCCTATGTTCCTGGGCCCTTACACATCGCCAGCATGGTACGAGTGGGCACTGTGCTGCTGGAAAAGCTGCCTTTTATTCCTTTTACCTTTATTGCAGGAATGAGGGGCATCCTGACAGATCCCAATATGGTTCTGTATAAACTTCCTACATTCCCCTGCAATTTCAGTTGGCTATGGCATTCTGGATGTTCTGGTGTGCAGTCCTTTGCCATGAAAATTGGTGCAGCGTGCCACTCTACTGCTGCATGAAGTGCGACTTTTTTTGCAACGCACTTTAAGATTCTTCAAGATACACACTATTATATACTAATTTATTGTGTTTCATGGCCAATGCAATCTATATTTAAAACACGATCACCTAGCACTTTGTGCACAACATCATAATTAAGGTAATGTTTGAGCTATAGACTGGAGAGAGAGGTTCAATAACAAAGGGTCAGTTACTTACGGACCAGGTTCTGCCACCTTGACTCAAACTGAGTTGTATCTTATTACATTAGTATTCCCAATCAATGAGACTACATGCGTTTTTAAGTATTCAGTGTGCATGTAAAGGGTGGCAAAATCTGGACCCAAGTTAGGTAGAGGAAACTTGCAAGAAATCCAGTGAAATGCATTATATCTTGCAATACATTTTTTCAAACAAATGTGAGGTGAACATCTCATCTCTGGGTAAATTCATGTGTTACAAAAAACAGCTGAAGTTCATGCTGTAACCATGTTAACACTTTTTTATAGCTCTGTGAGAACAGAACAAAATTGTGTTTAATGGTAATCATTTAAAGAAAACTCCATATGTTCCAGATGTTGAGTATGTAATCTTTTTCACTGGCAAAAGAGGTGTTTCTGCCATGTCCATGTTCACTTTCAGTGACTGGAACCTGTGCATGAATAAAGTTGTTATGTTTCTTTATAGACTGTACTAATAAGCCAGAGTTTGAATTGTGTGTGTGAAAATAATAGTGAAAGAAAGAGAGAGATCTAGAAAAGCATTTTCTTCTTTTGGTTTGGGACCTTTAGTCCCCAGCAGACTATAGTCCAGGCCCACAAAACCACTACAATTAGAATGACTGGCAGACTCGGCTCTCATTGTCAAACTAGCCCTTTAAGGTAAATTTATAAGAACTATGAAAATTTAGCTAACACCAAAAAGTAGAGAAAAGAAAGCGAGCCACACGCAGATTCAAACATACCATTAAATAACTGATTTTGAGTAAACCATGAAATTAGATGACCTATATTAACAGAAAACATGGCATTTACTTATTTGTTGTTTAAATTTCAAAAACTCTTCCAAGGAAAATTTGACATTCAATATCTAATCAACAAGATAGGTGTGTCTTATTAGACGTACAGTAGACAGATATGTCTTAACTTGTTCAAAATGTTAAATAAACATTCTATTTAAGGTTATAACTTAAAGAAATAAATAAACTAGGGCTTTGGGAGGTGGTGGGGCATTTTCTGTATATCCATTCCACGGTAGTAGCTGTCAAATGTCTCCAGTTGTGGGAATAGGTTAGAATAAATTTCTATTTCTAGGCCTACCTTTTTGCCTCTCTCTATCCTACATGAATTAGGAGGAATTAGTATGGCCCAAATGCTCTTCTGCACCTAGATCTGCTCAAGGGAAATAGGGAAGGGTGCAGTCAGGGAACTAATTATGGCTCCTTGATTCTCAAGCTGCACTGGCTCTGACCACAGCCTTGGCATGACTATTTTAAATCCACTTTCCCCAGTTACCCCATCCCATCCCCTGATCTCTCTCATGCACACTCTTATCCCTTCCCTTACTCTTCTCCTTAACCTCTTGCTCTCATAGACTTTAAGGTCAGAAGGGACCATCGTGATCATCAAGTCTGATCTCCTGCACATTCCATGCCACAAAACCTCACCCACCCACTCCTGTAACCTCTGGCTGAGTTACTGAAATCCTCAAATCATGGTTTAAAGACTATAAGTTACAGAGAATTCACCATTTACACTAGTTTAAACCTGCAAGTGACCTGTTCCCCATGCCACAGAGGAAGGTAAAAAATGACCAGGATCTCTGCCAATCTGACCTGGGGAGAAAATTCCTTCCCTACCCCAAATATGGCGATCACTTAGACCCTGAGCATCTGGGCAAGACCTGCCAGGCAGATACCTGGGAAAGAATTCTCTGTAGTAACACAGAGTCCTCCCCATCTAGTGTCCCGTCTCTGGCCCTTGAAAATTTTTGCTACTGGCAGTCACCGATGGGCCACATGCCATTGAAGGCAGTCTCATCATACCATCCCCTCCATAAACTTATCAAGCTCAGTCTTGAAGCCAGTTAGGTTTTTTGCCCCCACTGTTCCCCTTGGAAGACTGTTCCAGAACTTCACTCCTCTGATGGTTAGAAACCTTCACCTCATTTCAAGCCTAAACTTGTTAATGGTCAGTTTATATCCATTTGTTCTTGTGTTCACATTGGTGCTTAATTTAAATAACTCCTCTCCCTCCCTGGTATTTATCCCTGTGATGTATTTATAGACAGCAATCATATCTCCCCTCAGCCTTCTTGTGCTTAGGCTAAACAAGCCAAGCCCTTTGAATCTCCTCTCATAAGGTAGGTTTTCTGGATCATCCTAGTACCCCTTCTCTGCACCTGTTCCAGTTTGAATTAATCTTTCTTAAACATGGGAGACCAGAAGTGCACACAGTTTTCTGGATGAGTTCTCACCCGTCCTTTGTATAATAGTACTAACACTTTCCTGTCTCTACTGGAAATACCTCGCCTGAAGCATCCTAGGACTGCACTAGCCTTTTTTTCACAGCTGCTTCACATTGGTGGCTCAGCGTCATCTTGTGATCAACCAATACACCCAGGTCTTTCTCCTCCTCTGTCACTGCCAACTGATAAGTCCCCGGCTTATAGAAAAAAATCTTGTTGTTAGTCCTAAATGCATGACCTTGCAGTTTGCACAATTACATTTCATCCCATTTCTATTACTCCAGTTTGCAAAATCATCTAGATAGTCTTGTATGATATTCCAGTCCTCCACAGTATTGGCAATCCCTCCCAACTTTGTGTCAGCTGCAAATTTTATTAGCGCACACTCACTTCTTGTGCCGATGTTAAGTAAGATTGGTCCCAAGACCAATCCCTGAGGAACTCCACTAGTAACCTCCCCACAGTCTGACAGTTCACCTTTCAGTGTGACTCGCTGTAGTCTCCCCTTTAACCAGTTCCTTATCCACCTTTCAATTTTCATATGGATCCCCATCTTTTCCAATTTAGCTAATAATTCCCCATGTGGAACCATATCAAATGCCTTACTGAAATCCAGGTAGATTGGATCAACTGCATTTCCTTTGTCTAAAAAAAATCAGTTATCTTCTCAACGAAGGAGATCAAGTTGGTCTAGCATGATCTACCTTTTGTAAAACCATGCTGCATTTTATCCCAATTACCGTTCACCTCTATGTCCTTAACTACTTTCTCTTTCAAAATTTGTTACAAGACCTTGCATACAATTGAGGTAAAACTAACAGGCCTGTAGTTTCCTGGATCAATTTTCCCCCCTTTCTTTAAAATAGGAACTATAATAGTAATTCTCCAGTCATAGGGTATGACCCCTGAGTTTACAGATTCATTGAAAATCCTTGTTATTGGACTTGCAATTTCATGTGCTAGTTCCTTTAATATTCTTGGATGGAGATTATCTAGCCGTCCCCCTCCCCCGCGATTTAGTCCTATTAAGATGTTTTTTTCACCTCGGATATGGTAATTTTTACCTCCATATCTTTGTTGCCATTAGCCACCCTGTCACTACCTCTAAGCTTTTCATTAGCCTCATTAAAGACTGAGGCAAAGTATTTGTTTAGGCGTTGGGCCATGCCTAGATAATCTTTAATCTCCACCCCATCCTCAGTGCTTAGCGGTCCCCCTTTTTCTTTCCTTGTTTTCTTTTTGTTTATATAGCTATAGAACCTTTTACTACTGGTTTCAATTCCCTTTGCAAGGTCCAGCTCTGCCTGGCTTTTGTCCCTACACTTTCTGACCTCCAAGAGGTAATTTTCCTTACTGATCTTTCCCATCTTCCATTCCATGTAGGCTGTCTGCTTTCTCTTAACCTGTTTGAGATACTTGCTCATCCAACTTTGTCTGCAATCCTTCCTACACATTTTTTCCCTTGCTTGGGATGCAGGCTTCAGATAGCTTCTGCAACTTTGACTTAAAGTAATTCCAAGCCTCCTCCACATTCAGATCCTTGAGTTCTTCAGTCCAGTCCACTTCCCTAACTAATTCCCTTTATTTTTTAAAGTTAGCTCTTTTGAAATCAAGGACTCTTGTTGCAGATTTGTTTATCCTTCCATTTAGTTTAAACTGAATTAGCTCATGATCACTTGAACCAAGGTTGTCCTCTACAGCCAGTTTTTTACGAGGTCCTCACTACTCTCCAATGCCAAATCTAAAATGGCATCACCTCTTGTTGGTTCAGCAACTATTTGGTGAAGAAATCTGTCAGCTATCACATCCAGGAAAATCTGAGGCATAAACGTCCATAAAGCTACCTCATTAAGAAAGTAAAATCCATTGACTCTGAATATTGGTGACACCAGAGCAAAATTTTTGGAAGCCTTCTTGATCCATCTCTGAAGATTCAGCAGCTAACATCAAAGTGATCTGCAAGCACCTTCTATGCATCTGTTCGCTGGTTGGCTCCTACTGAGATGACCTGCCAACATTCCTTCCATGATAAATTTCTTGAGGTTATTTCCATTTCTACACCTGATGCGACCAAAGTACATAAATTTGCGCCTGTTGATTTCTAACAGTATGGTGTGCTTCTCTCCAATATTATTTCTAACATAACCATTTGTCTTCTTTTCTGTCCAGGAGATATGCAAGAGTCTTTGCCAGCACCACATCTTGAAGACTTCAGTTTTTGTCTTGTTAGCAGCATTAATTTCCCATGATTCACATCCAAAAGTCACTAAGGAAAAAAATTAAGCTTTTAACCAGTTGAACCTTCATACATTTCCAGCTGCCACATTTTTTCCAAACTTTTGTAACTGAGGCCATGGCTGAGAGAGACAATCCTAGTCTTTTTCTGATTTCTTTTGAACTGCCTTCTTGGTTATATAATATATATATAATCCGAGATAATTTAATTCATATACTACTTTTACAACTTGACTATTAATTGTGTTGTTTGATTGCATCTTATTTTTGTTAATCATGTCAATATGCAGGCATTTCATTTTTGCCATATTCAGGAACAATCCATATTCCTCACTAACTGTTTTTACAGACTTACATTGCCCTACAAGAGTGGTTATAGTCAAGAGAATCATATCCTCATCAATCTTAGGTCAGTTAAGAGGTGTCCACCAATTGAAATCCCAGTTCCTTCCACTTTGTCAAAACTTTCCAGGGTGTCTCATAATAAATTCTGTGTGCATGTTGGAAAGGTCTGGGGACAGAAAACAGCCGTGGGTCACACCCTGCCCAGTACAAAACCAGTTGCTGTTGCCTGCTGCTGTTTGCACCATGGTCTCTTGTTGACAGTAGAGACTCATGATGAGTTAAATGAGGTACTTTGGAATCCCCATGTCTGCCAATATCCTCCAAAGATGGTCATGTTGGATGGTACTGAGTGCTTTTGAGTAGTCAGTGAAACATATGATCAATGTGTGACTGTGCTCCCTGAATTTTTCAATGATGTGAAGGATGTTCACTCTTTGATCACATATACTTCATCCCTCTCTGAAACCAGCTTGTTGGGGTCGTAGTTCTGCTTCCATTATTTTCTTCATCTGATTCTAGATTATGTAGAGCAGAACTTTCTTGTGTATGATATCATGGAGACGATACTATTATTACTGCATTCTGTTATGTCTCCTTTCTTTGCTAAGGGCAGAAAGATTTGTCCAGTTGTATAGTCAATTTCAAGTAATCCATATATCATTATTCACCTTCAAATCCTTATTATCCACCTTCAACTCTCTCCTCAAAACTCTCCTTTGCTAAATGTTACGCTCTCTGAAGTGGCTCACGACTGTGAGTGCCTATCTCAGGGCAGACTGTCAAAGACAGGTCAGACACTCCCAGATGGTGGTGTGTTCTAGAATTAGATTTCACCAAGCCAATAACAAATGTGAACTCCTGGATTGCTATAATTGTCTTACCATGGAGTCACAGACAGTCCCCTTGGGCACTCCAGTCTATCTTGCGATCCAGACAAACTGGACTTTGTGATAAATGGTCACTTACACCAAAAATCACACCACATTCAGATTCCTTCCAGTCCCAAGAGACCAGTCACTTACCCTTTGGTCAATTGGTTCCCTAGATCTTACATCAAAGAGAATGCCTGTAGCTAATCCTGAAATAAACTATCTAAAGGATTATTAACTAGGAAAAAGAAATAAGAGAGTTATTTACAGGTTAAAGCAAGCAAACATGTACACACAAATGAGTTATTATCTAAATCCTAAGAGTGACAGAATTGTTGTGCTCTGTCTAATCAAAGGTTTCAGAGTAGCAGCCATGTTAGTCTGTATTCGCAAAAGGAAAAGGAGTACTTGTGGCAGTGAGCTGTAGCTCACGAAAGTTTATGCTCAAATAAATTTGTTAGTCTCTAAAGTGCCACAAGTACTCCTTTTCTTTTTGTCTAATCAAAGTGTCTTTTAGGACAGACCCAGGAGGATCTGGCTTCAGTCTCGAGAATCTGGCCCTTCAGAGTTCAAACAGCCAAAAAGATGCAGTTTCTTCCTGTCAGGGATTTTTATTCCCTTCCCCCAGAGTTCAAAATGATGGGTTTAGTTCATGTGCAGGTCTCCTCTTCATGTTTGTGTGTGTGTGTGGAGAGGAAATCAACAAAGAGTTTTGTCCTATGATATTCCACAATGGTTTGTCTGGTGTCTATGGGCCTTCTTTTGTTGTGCAAGAGAGAACACTTTCTGTGGAAAACTAGTATTTCACGCTTGGTAATGACAGGTTTCAGAGTAGCAGCCGTGTTAGTCTGTATGGGGGTGGGGCGTTACAGTTTCAGAGCAAACACTTTTATAGTTACAGAGCAAACACACAAATATTACCTTATAACAATGGTTTTCAATCTTTTCTCATTTGCGGACCCCTAAAAATTTTTGATTGGAGGTGTGGAACCCTTTAGAAATCTTAGACATAGTTTGCGGAACCCCCAGGGGTCTGTGGACCATAGGTTGAATACCACTGTTCTGTGGTTACAACAACCATTCTCGGACCCCTTTGACGTAGTCTGTGGAGCCTCAAAGGTCCGCGGACGACAGGTTGAAAACCACTGCCTTAGACCATGGGCTATAGATATTATAAGTGAGATTAATGCATGCAGCAACATACAAGCATTTCATAGAGTCTAAACACTAAATACATACTTATAAGAGTAATACCTTTTTGAACAAAACTAACACAGGTGACCTGGTCTGGTCCCCAGCTGTTCTTAGTTAATTCCTGCAGCCTGGGCAAGAACTGGCACCTGGCCTGCCAGAGTCTCACTAGCATGCCTAGAAAAAACTTGACAATAGTTAAGCTGTTGATATGCAGGGACCCCAGTGTTTTGTGCTGATCAGTATTGTCTCATTGGTCACTTAGAATTAGCACTTAAACTACTTGTTGAGTCTCCCAATGATTTATGTGAAGGTTTATGACATTTTGCAAAGACATATGATTGACCCTGGTGTGAATTGGGGAACTGAATGTGTGTGAAATGTGTAGTTCTAAAATACAATGTCCCCACTATACTTGTAATCCTCATTATTCAGGAAATACTACCAGAGAGCCCCTATAGCTAGCAAACGTACATTGTTAACAAAGCCTGAGTCGTGTGATGGATGCAGTGTCAGGTTTACATCACACAGGTAGTGAATTCAAATCTAGCTGTACATATTCTTTTATTAATAGCTGGCTGCCTATAAAAACTTCTTTTGGGGGAACACTGGCCTTCCCAGGAGATGCCTGAAAATGAGTGATAGAGATGCTCTTAGGACCGTGGGAATGGCTAAATGGAAAAGGGAAGGAGGCTCCTCAGGCTTGTTCTGGGAGGGGGTGGAAAGGTATCTGATGGAGGGATATAGTGAGTACAGGGGCCTATTAGTGGGAAAAAGGAAAAAGAAACATGCAGATTTCATTAGAAAGTTGGTGACTTGCTCTGTTTGTACCAGTTTCATCCAAAGGATTTGGGATTCAGTCATCCCTGGGGAGAAGAGATGGGTTGGAGGACGAAGTGTTGCCTATAACTTAGACAAGTCAAACTGGACAGTTTTTGTTGGCCCAAACAGGATAAACCAAAAGTAGCAGATATGGCAATCCTATATGGTAGCAAAGATAGGCTCATGTGGATCCCAGCTTTCCTGAACGTTGGGCCCTATCCTGATAATAAGTCAAAGCCTTGAAGCCAAGCATCCCCATGCATTGTAACTGAAATTGAGGTTCAAAATCAATATTTACATTTCCTGGTTTGGGCCTGTCCTACAGGAGTTACCGATAAAGCATTAGATAATACCGCAACTTGTGGCCTCGATATACAGGCTTGTATTAATGGCAAAGTCTGCATCATTCATTAATTAAATCTTCCTGAAACTTTTTTCTGTTGCTCTCATTTCCTTGTATCACTGCAACCAAAAGAAGCTGTAGTGGCTGGATGTTTTTAAAATAAACAGAAAAACCCTTGCTGTTATTGGACTAGATGTTCTTGATAATATGTTGCCAACAGAAAAGTTCTCATCCTTGAAGAAAGTTTTTCAAGTGGTCATGACACTCTCAGTCATATAAGCCTCTCTTTGGAACAGACATTCAGTGCCCTCAGATCACTCTCCAGACTTGGCTCAGAAACAGCCTGACACAAAAGGGGCTAATTAACACACTGATTTTCATGTGGAGGAATCTGGTTTCTAAACAGATTTTTACCAGCAATACAGCTGACAAACGGATTCTGCTAGGGCTGCTTCCTTCCTTCCATTTGAATGAAAATGGAAACAGAGAGGGGGAAAAATTTCATTCCCGTGATGATGCTGACATGATGAATTCCTTTGAGCTGAACTCCTGTCATGTCAAGGTTCTACTTGAATGAAGCAAGACACACAATTTCAGGGTAAGACAACAGATGGTACTTTATTTAAAACAGACAAATGTTAACTGTGCCATGTGCACAACAGGACAGTGTGTTAGTCATCCTCTTTCTAGTACATATGCCAATTAGGTAGAAAGATGGCCCTATGGCTAAAGCGCTGGACTAGACTGGGAATAGAAGCTTTATCTTCACACTTCTTCCATAGACTTTGTGTCTCTTAATCCTGCTGTGTTTCAGTTCAGTCTGTAAAACTGGTTACAATAACACTTCTCTACTCTAGTTTATGGGCGTGTCTAGTCTGCATACACAGGTGAATATGAAAGAAGCCATTTGTTGGCCTCCGGTGGGGGTGATGACTCTGGTAGGATCCAGAGACTAGACAAAACACTGACCCCTGTGAGGGGCATATGTCCTCATTGAGTTGAGTCACCATTGTTTCCTTTGACTAGTGCAGTCTGTATTTCAGCTGGATTGATTTGGAGCCAGTTACTGCCCTTCCAGGTCCCAGGGGAGATTAAATATACCCCTGTCCCCACTAAAGGAACAACTACCTAAGGTTGATAACTAATTGCTCCAGACTAATCCACTGAATGTGCACATCAGACTGGCAGGATATTGTATTGGCTGCTATCAAGGGGTTCTGGAGATAAGAACAGGTTAAAATATGTTTTAGTGCATTACAAAGAGTCCATTGAAACATTATGCCCTTTGGATTAACATTAAAGAAATGTCTTCTTTGTCAGTTTATCAAAGGAAAATTAACGCTCTTGGACATCAGTTATATTGAACATGAGCCTTTAATCAAACTGACAAGAAAAGATCGAGAATGTATTCGAGCTGAAGAATGTGCTTATAGCCTTAATGTTGGGCCCCTGGGATTTAACTCTGTGCCACCTACTGCTTTTAAACCAAAAGAAAGCAAAACAAAATAAACAATGGTCCCCCCCCTCCCCATTTCCATTTCAGAATAAAATATTCCCGTAAACTTCATGATCATGACATCTGACATGTACAATATGTAATACACTATTTTTTTAATTCCACAAGGTATTAGACATTATTTCATATAACTGTAACTGTATATTCAGGAACCACTGAAAGGCACCAGCTGTTTAGCAGCCTGCAGCAATACCAGATAGTAGTTTAGGACTGAAGAGCCTGATTTTCCCTTACATTAATGTCTCTGTATACCACCCTGGCACTGTAGAGGGCTCTTTATGCGAAGGTAGTTATAATTTACAGAGCACTGTAAAGGGGCCTTCATGGAAATAAGCATCAGGCCCCAGATGCAGACCTCCGTATCCATTTGAAACTGCACTGCAGTTGCAATACTACCTAAGTCAGAGTATAGTCACAATGGTAAGATCAGGAAAATTCCCCTACTCTTGGAGAAAGATCCAAGGGATCTTTAATGAACACAAGAAGTAAGGACCATATTTTTATGTCTAATTCAAAAGATAGCGCTTCCAACAGCACAATGAAGTGACCCAGGGGATGTAGTAGAAGACGATGCCTCAAACCTTAGTGGGGAAGTCCCCAGCTTCATAGGGCCCTGGGTCGAACCTGGTGGAGTCGGAGGAGCCAGGTTCCCCTACCACACCCCACAGACCAGTAGGCATGTTTGCTCTCGGTCCCAGCCCGGAGGCTCAGGGACCATAGACTGTTTGTTTGTTCTGCCCCACCCCAGAGGCTGATTCCCCAATTGCAACTGTCTGCTCCAGCCAGGAGGCTCAGGGGCTATAAACTATTTGTTTGCCCTGCCCTGGCCGGGGGCTATAGAATGATAACTGTTTGGTCTCACCCTGATGGCAAGAACCCCAATTACTACTTCCTGCCTCAGACAGGAGGCTTGGGGACCATAGACTTTTTGTTTGCCCAGCCCTGCTTGGGGGCTATAGGCTGACCTTTGTTCCACCCTACCCAGAGGGCCAGAACTCCAACTGTTGTTGTTGGCCCCAGCCCGGAGTCTCAGGGGCTACTGGCTGTTTGCTTGCTCAGCCCCACCAGGTGTCCAGAGCCCACCATATTGCAATTACCTGATCTAACAGGGAATCCCAACAACTGGATGACGGGGTGTACCAACCCCACACTGGGCCAATGGGGGCGGCTCAGCCAGACAATGGGGCCCCTCGTTACAATCACACCACATCCAACAACATCTTGGGTGTTCACCAGAAGTCTAATATCCAAATAGTGAATAGACCTGACCCTCTTTACATCTCTTGCAATCTCAGCTCAAGGTGGTATGACTGTGGAACTGAAAATGCTGAAAACTTCATGCTTCTGCTGCTTCACTGAACCTCATAGTTCATAGTGTCTCAACCCCAAAATGATGTAAAGAACTAGTGAAAGGGCAGTAGTGAGTGCAAGAAGATCCCTTCCAATCTTGCTCCTCCTGTAGAAAAAAAATGGGTTTCTGGTGTTATCCCTTAAAAACAGAAGGGGGAGCAGGCCAATTAGCTGCTCCCTCAAGATCTGTGTGTGGAAAGTGGGTCTACCAGCCATCCTCTAAAGATGAGAGGGACAAGAGAAGGCCACTGATCATCCAAACCAGAAGATGGCTTAAGATAAGAAAGAGATTGGGGCCTGTCACAAGAGGTTCTTGGCTGGATCTGTTGGCACACAGTCTGAACCAGGTCAAGACTAACTCCTGAGTTTCAATGAAGCTTGACTGAACTTCTGATTAGTTTTGGATTTATAAACAGTCTAAAGTACCTTGTTAAAATGTGTTCAATCCTACTGAACTTCTTTGAACTTGAACATAGGCTTGGAAGGGACCTCTTGGGTCATCACATCCAGTCCCCAACTTGATTTGTTCATAAATCTCAATGTGAATGCTAGTCCAAACTGTGCAAAAAGGCTGTCTTCTGACACTAAGGGATAAAACTTCTGAATTTTGATTTGTAATCTTAACAGCATAACTGTATCTCTATTTGAACGGCATCAACTGTGGGTTTGGGCATTTGTTCAACACAGGTTTTCATGAAAGTTACCATATAAATACTACAAATGTTTTTGCCAATAAATCTTGCAGGCTGCTGAAAGAAAATGTTGAGCCACAGGAAAAAGAAACTTTTTCATCTGGTGTGTGAAGACCATGTCCTCCTATTTTGGGGGTGTCAAGTTTAGTGTGATATCTAACCACAGTCCTTTATAGTGGTTGATGTCTAAACTTGATCCAAGTGCATGTTTAGCCAGATGTCATTTGAGATTGCAGGAATTTGGACTTTCAGATAAACCACAAACCTGGATGAACGACTGTTGTTCCAGATGCATTAACTCTTAATCCTAAAGAAAATAAGATTGGAGAGGAAAGAATAATATAATTTTTCCCTCTATGAGCACTTATAGCTAGGGTTAGTCCTTAGCCTATTAGAAAAGATTAACCCACAAGTGTATAAAATTTTAGCCAAACCAGAGCTGAGGATCATAGTGCCTTTAGTATCCCTCAGATCCGTAAAGGGGCATTCAAAATTATCTGAATTTATTAATTAAAAGGATTTCTTTGGGATAAGAAATTTTAGGTTAAAGCCAGGGATGGGAGAATTATGCAAGATGCATTGAGTCAAAAATGTATCCATGGTCTTAAGCCATTTTGAAAAGATCTGACCTGGTGAATGTTACAATTCTAAATTTTTGCTAGTTTGTTACACTAGCATCATCCAGCTAGTGGCAGTGCTTGGAGCATATTAGTGTGCAGTATCCTCATGGTGAAATGTAGCTATAGAGCAGTGACATATGGGCTTGCACTGTTGTCAGGAAACAGCATAGTGATATCTGTGAGTAAAGCAGGACCTCAAGATTAAGACTTTGTGAGGGTGTGAAAGAAAAGAAGATGTGAGGAGGAGAGAGGGAATGTGTAGGAGAGTTGGGGTAGGTGGAGAACCCAGGGCTCCATGATCCCGATTAGTGCATGGTACAGATGTTCTGTAAAAGTTGCACACAAATACTCTTCCTGAGATGATTACACATCAATTTCATCCAAACTGACTCCCTGCAGCTGCAGCTCTGTGCTCTGACAGAATGACCAATCAATGCCGTTGTGCTCAGTTACTTGTTCTTATATAATTAGTCTTCTGGAGTGACAGAAAAAATGTAATTAAAAAATAAAGGGGAATATAACAGGAAAAAAAATCTGTACGCCTTTGGCTCACCTTCAGCTCCAGTACCATTAGTGCTACCCCACCATTCACTGGTTACTTAGCTGAAGATGCCCTCTACACTTCTGACAGCATTGGGACTAATACAACCTATCATTAAAGTTAATTTCTATGCAGATACACTCATTCACAAAACAGTATAGTCACCATGAATGACAAAGCATTTTGTTAGGTCACTAGGATTGCTGAATTATAAAGAGAGAGAGCACGCAAGTGGACTGATAGCTTCCTGAAGGAATGAAATAAAGGAGAAAGTTCTCATTTTTTCTTATTTACAACTGGACTGTTGTGGTAAGCTGAGGGAGAGAAATAGACTATCCAGATAAAGGGTGTTTATAACTTCAGTGTCAAAAAGAGGAATGATCAATGAAATTGTCATCCAACTTTTCCATTCATGACACATTGTTAATACAAAAAGAAAAGGAGGACTTGTGGCACCTTAGAGACTAACCAATTTATTTGAGCATAAGCTTTCGTGAGCTACAGCTCACTTCATCGGATGAATACTGTGGAAAGCGTAGAAGATCTTTCTATACACACAAAGCATGAAAAAATACCTCCCCCCACCCCACTCTCCTGCTGGTAATAGCTTATCTAAAGTGATCACTCTCCTTACAATGTGTATGATAATCAAGTTGGGCCATTTCCAGTACAAATCCAGGGTTTAACAAGAACATCTGAGGAGGGGTTGGGGTAGGAAAAAACAAGGGGAAATAGGTTACCTTGCATAATGACTTAGCCACTCCCAGTCTCTATTCAAGCCTAAGTTAATTGTATCCAATTTGCAAATGAATTCCAATTCAGCAGTCTCTCGCTGGAGTCTGGATTTGAAGTTTTTTTGTTGTAATATCGCAACTTTCATGTCTGTAATCGCGTGACCAGAGAGACTGAAGTGTTCTCCGACTGGTTTATGAATGTTATAATTCTTGACATCTGATTTGTGTCCATTTATTCTTTTACGTAGAGACTGTCCAGTTTGACCAATGTACATGGCAGAGGGGCATTGCTGGCACATGATGGCATATATCACATTGGTGGATGTGCAGGTGAACGAGCCTCTGATAGTGTGGCTGATGTTATTAGGCCCTGTGATGGTGTCCCCTGAATAGATATGTGGGCACAGTTGGCAACGGGCTTTGTTGCAAGGATAGGTTCCTGGGTTAGTGGTTCTGTTGTGCGGTATGTGGTTGCTGGTGAGTATTTGCTTCAGGTTGGGGGGCTGTCTGAAGGCAAGGACTGGCCTGTCTCCCAAGATTTGTGAGAGTGTTGGGTCATCCTTCAGGATAGGTTGTAGATCCTTAATAATGCGTTGGAGGGGTTTTAGTTGGGGGCTGAAGGTGACGGCTAGTGGCGTTCTGTTATTTTCTTTGTTAGGCCTGTCCTGTAGTAGGTGACTTCTGGGAACTCTTCTGGCTCTATCAATCTGTTTCTTCACTTCCGCAGGTGGGTATTGTAGTTGTAAGAATGCTTGATAGAGATCTTGTAGGTGTTTGTCTCTGTCTGAGGGGTTGGAGCAAATGTGGTTGTATCGCAGAGCTTGGCTGTAGACAATGGATCGTGTGGTGTGGTCAGGGTGAAAGCTGGAGGCATGTAGGTAGGAATAGCGGTCAGTAGGTTTCTGGTATAGGGTGGTGTTTATGTGACCATCGTTTATTAGCACTGTAGTGTCCAGGAAGTGGATCTCTTGTGTGGACTGGACCAGGCTGAGGTTGATGGTGGGATGGAAATTGTTGAAATCATGGTGGAATTCCTCAAGGGCTTCTTTTCCATGGGTCCAGATGATGAAGATGTCATCAATATAGCGCAAGTAGAGTAGGGGTGTTAGGGGACGAGAGCTGAGGAAGCGTTGTTCTAAGTCAGCCATAAAAATGTTGGCATACTGTGGGGCCATGCGGGTACCCATAGCAGTGCCGCTGATTTGAAGGTATACATTGTCCCTAAATGTAAAATAGTTATGGGTAAGGACAAAGTCACAAAGTTCAGCCACCAGGTTAGCCGTGACATTATCGGGGATAGTGTTCTTGATGGCTTGTAGTCCATCTTTGTGTGGAATGTTGGTGTAGAGGGCTTCTACATCCATAGTGGCCAGGATGGTGTTATCAGGAAGATCACCGATGGATTGTAGTTTCCTCAGGAAGTCAGTGGTGTCTTGAAGGTAGCTGGGAGTGCTGGTAGCGTAGGGCCTGAGGAGGGAGTCTACATAGCCAGACAATCCTGCTGTCAGGGTGCCAATGCCTGAGATGATAGGGTGCCCAGGATTTCCAGGTTTACGGATCTTGGGTAGTAGATAGAATATCCCAGGTTGGGGTTCCAGGGGTGCGTCTGTGCGGATTTGATCTTGTGCTTTTTCAGGGAGTTTCTTGAGCAAATGCTCTAGTTGCTTTTGGTAACTCTCAGTGGGATCAGAGGGTAATGGTTTGTAGAAAGTGGTGTTGGAGAGCTGCCGAGCAGCCTCTTGTTCATATTCCGACCTATTCATGATGACAACAGCACCTCCTTTGTCAGCCTTTTTGATTTGATGTCAGAGTTGTTTCTGAGGCTGTGGATGGCATTGTGTTCCGCATGGCTGAGGTTATGGGGCAAGTGACGCTGCTTTTCCACAATTTCTTCCCGTGCACGTCGGCGGAAGCACTCTATGTAGAAGTCCAGTCTGCTGTCTCGACCTTCAGGAGGAGTCCACCGAGAATCCTTCTTTTTGTAGTGTTGGTAGGGAGGTCTCTGTGGATTAGTATGTTGTTCAGAGGTATGTTGGAAATATTCCTTGAGTCGGAGACGTCGAAAATAGGATTCTAGGTCACCACAGAACTGTATCATGTTCGTGGGGGTGGAGGGGCAGAAGGAGAGGCCCCGAGATAGGATAGCTGCTTCTGTTGGGCTAAGACTATTGTTGGATAGGTTAACAATAATACAGTTGTTTTATAACATACTTCGTGATGAAACATACATAAACACCAATATTGGCTGTCCTTTCAGGTAATACATAGGTATATATGGAACAATTTACGAAGGGCTTTGGTGAATTCTCCATCACTGGAAATTTTAAAATCAAGGTTGTTTTGTTCTAAAATATATGCTCTAGGTCAAATGGGAATTAATTTAGGGAAATCCTATGGCTTGTGTTCTGCAGGAGGTCAGATTACAATGGACTCTTCTGGCTTTATAATCTGTTAATCTAAAATGCACAAGTAAATGTTCTATTGTGTTGATAAGGAAGTACCTTTGTCAAGGGAGTGACAGAAAAATGTAATTTGTACTTCTATAGGACTTTTCATGAAAGATCTCAAAGTGTTTTACAAACCTTGATTAATACAGCTTCACCACTCCCTTTTAAGTACTTGTAAGACCAAAATTTCATTTTGAATTTCTTATACATCTCTAATTATAATCCCCATTTTGCAGAGGGGAAAGCATATGCTGTTTTATTTATGTAGATTTATCAAGTTGCCCAAGAAGGCTGCATAAAGAGTCAGTGACAGAAGGCCTAGAAGCCAGACACCTAGTCTCTTGTTCTATACCTACATCACATTCTGTCCCTAAACAGCAACAACAAATCCCCGCTTTATCTGTAAGAGTGACATTGCTTTCTCCCCAAGAAAGAATGAAAAAACAGAGAACCAAAGGAAATAAAAGAAAAGCTACTGTAGGTCCAGCATTCTAAGTTTCAGCTTTGTTCAGCTGATCTATCTCGGGCTGGTTTGGAGGCTGGCCTTGTGGCTGACAAGTTCTGTTCAGGGGTGGAAAGAAAATTCTATAGCTAGTGCTGAATCACGTCCTATCATTTGGAAATGCTATTGTGGAGTTACATGCAACTCTGTATGTCATTACCATCCAGCGTATAGAGTTTGTACACAGGCTGAGAGAAGAGACTGTGAGCTGGAGTTAGTCTTTCTGTCTTCTGGTGGGGCCTTCAGTATGTGATCACTGAGCTATATCACATCCGGACAGTCCTAGAGTTCTCTCTCTCTCTTCATAACACCAGCATTAAGTGAAGAAAATATTGTGTATTGCTGTTGGTTCAACCTGTGCCATGAGAGTGATTGATCGTTTCTGAATTCCAGTTGTGGAAGGAGCCAGAGAATGAACAGATGTAGCGGTATAGGAAACAGTGACATGGTCTGAATATGCAGGATGCGGAAGTCAGTGATGCTAGAAATATTACTGTTAATATCTTAGCAAAATATCCTGGCTCTTCTCACAGCATATATATCTTTGAGATGTCTGTGGTTAGCCAGATGATGAAGATTTGATCAACCTCTTATCAGTAGCTAATTGGTAAGGGTTTGTGCCAAAGAAGAATGGTATTGTTTTAATTAGGGGTAACTGACACCTTGTGATAGATATTTTATGGGAGAATTGTCTTATTGATGCCATATGTCATCCTCCGGTCTTGGTGAACATTGCTATAATGAGGAGTGCAGAACTGTGGGTAGTGATTCTTTCCAACCACAACTCATTAGGATCTGGATGAAAAGCTGAAGATTTGCTAACATGCTGCTCAATAATCTATATCTGACTACTTAACATTTGACTTATAGGTGCCAATTTAGTCCTACTTGTATCTTGTTTACCTCAACCATTTAAATGTCTAGTCCTTGTCTGGCTTGGTCATTTTAAAATAGATGACACATCTTTATAGGGCTGAACTTTCTCCTATCTTGACTTCTTTCAGAGATGATATATTTTGTCTCAACTATTATATCTGTTTTCACTCTTATTCTTTGGGAAAATAGTAAGAATAACTCATTAATGGCATTGATAATAAAAATTATTAAAAGAATATGTACAGCTAAATTTGAATTCACTACCTGTGTGATATAAACCAGATGCTACATCCATCATGCTACTCAGGCTATGTTATCCATGTCCATGTGCTAGCTACAGGAGTTCTCTGATAGTGTTTCCTGAATAATGAAGATTACAGTATAGTGGGGAAATTGTATCTTAGAACTACAAATTTCACACAAATCCAGTTCCCTAGTTCACACCAAGGTCAATCATATGTCTTTGCAAAAGGTCATGAAAATTTGACTTATGACAAGGTAGAAAGGTGTTCCACAAGCCCCAGTGCATGGAGAGTTAACCCTGCCTATCCCCTGGGTGATCAGGGTTGTACATATAAAGTTGGAGGGGAAGCGGTCGTGGTGATGGTTAATTCGAGGGAAGGATGTGTTGTTTCCTCTCCTAGCTGTTGAGAAGCTGGAAAGGTCTCTTGCAGCTGGCACTCACTGTTCTGAGTGACTTGTTTTGGTCTTGGATCCTTCATTTATGACTCAATAAAAGAAGACCCTGAGGTAAGGCACTGAAACTCAGCTGCTGGTGAGAACATTATTCATTTTCCCTGGCTGGTCATTCTGCCCACAGATTCAGTATGTCAAGCATGTAGATTAAACAAATAAATGACATGATGAACATCAATTTTCTTGCATTTATTTATAAATCTTTCCATAAATAAAGCCTCTATTCAAATAACTTTTCAATATGATGTGATTAGGTGTGTGCAAAACACAGGAAAACTAGATTTCCAATACTTGCTAGATCCTATGCTCCTTTTTACCTTCCTCAGCAGGATTTGACTTCCAATTTTGAATGGAAGCCTTTTCTCCTCTAATTGCCTCTTTTACTCTGTTGATTAGCCATGGTGGCATTTTTTGGTCCTCTTACTGTTTTTTTTTATTTGGCATATGCATTTAGTTTGAGGCTCAGTTATAGTATTTTTAAATAATTTCCATGCAGCTTGCAGGCATATCACTCTTGTGACTTTTCCTTTTAATTTCCATTTATCTAGCTTCTTCACTTTTGTGTATTTCACCTCTGAAGCTAAATGATATTGTTGTGGGTTTCTTTGGTATTTTCCCCTTCTACAAGGATGTTAAATTTAATTATGTTATGGTTGCTATTACTGAGCAGTTCAGCTATATTAACCTCTTGGACCAGATCTTTTGCTCCACTTAGGACTAAATCAAGAATTGCCTCTTCCCTTGTGGATTGGGAGTAGGTGCTCCAAGAAGCCGTCATTAATAGTGTCTAGAAATTTTATTGCTGCAGCCCACCCTGAGGTGGCATATGCCAAGTCAATATGGAGATAGTTCAAATCCCTCATTATTACTGGGTTTTCTGTTTTTGTAGCCTCTCTAAACTTCCTGAGCATTTCACAATCACAGTTACCCCCCCGGTCAGGCGGTTGGTAGTATATTCCTACTGCTATATATGGTATAGTGTGATTCATTTAAGATTTTTACTGCATTTGACTGTATGCTTTCTTTCACATATAGTGCCATGCCCCCACCAGCAAGAACTACTCTGTCATTCCTATATATTTTGCACCTTGCTATTAACATGTCCCATTGATTATCATAATTCAATCAAGTTTCTGTGATGCCTATTATGTCAATATCCTCATTTGATACCAGGCACTCAAGTTCATCCATCTTAATATTAAGACTTCTAGCATTTATATATACGCACTTATAAAATTTGTCAATATTTGGTTGTCTGCCTTCATGTGAAGTAATTGAATGGGACAGTTTTTTTGTTTGACTGTTTCTCTTCAGTTCCTACTTGTACTTTATACATTTCTATTCTCTCCTCTTTACTACAACTGGAGAAATGGTCTGAGGTAAATAGGATGAAATTCAATAAGGACAAATGCAAAGTACTCCACTTAGGAAGAAACAATCAGTTGCACACATACAAAATGGGAAATGACTGCCTAGGAAAAAGGGATCTGGGGGTCATAGTGGATCACAAGCTAAATATGAGTCAACAGTGTAACACTGTTGTGAAAAAAGCAAACAACATTCTGAGATGCATTAGCAGGAGTGTTGTAAGCAAGACACAAGAAATAATTCTTCGGCTCTACTCTGCGCTGATTAGACCTTAACTGGAGTATTGTGTACAGTTCTGGGTGCCACATTTCAGGAAGGATGTGGACAAATTGAAGACAGTTGAGAGAAGAGCAACAAAAATTATTAAAGGTCTAGAAAACATGACCTATGATGGAAGATTGAAAAAATTGGGTTTGTTTAGTCTGGAGAAAAGAAGACTGAGGGGGGGAACATAACAGTTTTCAAGTACATAAAAGGTTATCATCAGGAGGAGGGAAAAATTGTTCTCCTTAACCTCTGAGAATCGGACAAGAAGCAATGGTCTTAAATTGCAGCAAGGGCAGTTTAAGTTGGACATTAGGAAAAACTTCCTAACTGTCAGGGTAGTTAAGCACTGGAATAAATTGCATAGGGAAGTTGTGGAATCTCCATCATTGGAGATTTTTAAGAGCAGGTTAGACAAACACCTGTCATAGATGGGCTAGATAATACTTAGCCCTGCCATGAGTGCAGGGGACTGGACTAGATAATCTCTTGAGGTTCCTTCCAGTCCTACGATTCTAAGATTCTACGATGATATAGAGTATCCCCTTTAATAAATCCTTCCCTAAGGGATGTTTCATAGTTGCCTCCCTCCCATGTCAACCCTCGGAAAGCTGGGAAGAGAGCACTATTGTTACTTACTTGTCTCAGGTCACTCTCATTATCTTCCAAACTAGATAGTAGTTTTAGAAATATGTTGCCTTTTTGCTGCCTGAAGTTTTATGTTTTAACTTTTAGCAGAAATGTGTCACCCGTCCAGAAGTCTGATTAATTGGTACATACTCCATTATATCACAAAATACTAAATAATGAGTCAGAATGATTTGCAAAAGCCAATGAATAGAATGACAAAAATAGATGGAATAATTGCGAATCTCAAAAAGGATGCTGAGATGTACAACTTACATAAATCAAAAGTGAAGTATGTACAAGACAGCATGAGTCATCCTGTGAATAAGGGGAAGATGAATTCAAATGTTGTGTGCCAGTACTAAAAGATGGTACCACTTGGGTTCTGTCAATTTGCTACATAATAGTGATGCACCTGATCCTGCATTCCAAATACTGTACAGGAAGTCAGTGGGAGTTTTGCTTGTATAAGAAATGCAGCACAGAGCACCATCAAATTTCTGAAGTTAAATAAGAAGAGTGAATTGCATTGGGTCGCCTTCTGATCCCACTCTGGATGAAGTACGTGGGAAAATGTTCATTAACATTAATGGGAACAGGAGTAAACACCTAGATAAAAATAAAGTATTTTGTTGGTGCCAAAGTGAAACCTTAGATAAATTGCAAATAATCAGTCTAGTATTAATTTTAAGGCCCCCGCAGTATAAAAAGCTTCCATGTATGTCATTTCAGTAATGAATTTTACCATCCCCTATGCTTGTGCCAATAAAAGACCAAACAGGAGAAAGCAATTCATTTGAGAGGCAGTGTTAGATTTATCTGCATTTATTTTATATTGCATGTCACAATATACATGAAAACAAAATGCATAATAAGTACGCAGCATGAGATTTTGGTAACTTCACTTGGGTAATGTTTGTTCCTTTTAGTCCTGGTAAGTGAAGATACAGAGCTGAAAAATCTAACCTGGTGTAGGTGGGCGCAATTACATCGCATCAGGTCTTCAATTGGTCTCGAGTGTTCATCTTTGGAACAGAGATTGTCAGTTCGAATTCAAATGGTGTCTTTTTACATGGGAAATTCAGACAAAGGATAGGAGGACCACAGATGGTTCTGAAAGTCTCCATTGGTTTTTAGGCTTTTGGGCTGGTTTGCAGAACTCAGCTTTCAAGTACCTTCAGAAATGAACATGTACCTCCATCTTTCCTGTTCCTATGTGTAGATTCTCATGATGAAAACTGTCCAAATGTTTTCTATTTTACTGCTTCTGTGAACCTGAGCTCTCTGCATTTTCAGCTGTCACTGTTCAAAACAAAGAATAGTGCATTTTTGGTACTATGGAATTTATATTATTGGTGCTCTAACTGCAGGAAGACTTGGCTACAAAAGGGATAAAGAGAGACGAGAAAGGCAGAGGGGAAATAGAGTTGAAGGAAAGAGTCTGAAAGAACAGACAAAACAGAAAAAGAAAGAAAGTTTGGAGGAGAAAGATGGGCCTGGAAATAATAAAAAGGGCAAATTAATTTTTGGAGTAGAGAGAAGTCTTGGACTCTTAGAGCAGAACAAAACAATGAAAGAGGATTTGGGGACCAGAGAGAGAGAGAGGAATCACACATTGGACAGAGGGAGAGGGAAACAGAGAGACCAGGAAATAGGGCTGAAAGAAAGATGTGGGGGAGAGATGGAAAAATGAGATTTTGGGAGCAGTAGAAGGGCTTTGAAAGGACAGAGTTAAGCAAAGAGTTTTGCTGAAGGATCCAACTCTGTGAAATGTCAGCCAAGGTGGCTGTCTGTAAATCTCAGGGTTTGTTTATTTTTTCTTGCCATAATATATAAAGGAATTTATTTAGTTAGGGAAACATATTTTTATTGCATTCTGCAGAGCCTATTCTCCTTTCTGTGTACATGCTAATGGGAAATAGTTCAGCAAATCGGTGGGAGAACAGATGTCTCTGAGTAGTTTTTCACCGACTTACCATTTTTAGAACTGGAAAAGTCCAGAGAGAATACAGATAATTTATGCAGTGCAAGTACCCAAAAGTTGGAATGTATCTCACAGGTGAAGGACTAGACTGTGTAACTCTTAATCACTTTGTTGAGCTTTTAGGCTTGGATCCAGAAAGTTACTTAGGTGCTTAAGCCCCAATTTTAGGTACTAGTGCAATCCACAAAACTTGCATGCAGCTACTGCCTTCCCTATAGGCACCTTAACTTACTCGGTACTTACATTTTTGCAGTAAAAGTTCCCCAGGCACCTATGTTTCTGGCTCTGGGCACATGCACTGCTGCTTAACTGAACACCAACATCCAACCTAAGCCCCAGAACAATCCACAAATTGGGGGAAATAAGTGCTCCTCCACCTAATTTGTGTGTGGGCCACGATCCAGTAGGTGTGCTCATAGGCTGCCAGATCTACCCAAAACACGTAGGGGTAGGGGGGAGGATGATGATGATGACAAACTCTCTTCTAACCTTTAGCTCAGTAGTTAGGGTATTCACCCAGGATTGTGGAGACCCCTGTTCAGTTTCTTCCATCTGTCTAAAGGATTTGAACAGGGCTATACCACCGCTCAGGAGAGTGCTCAAACCACTACGCTATGGAATAGTGTGATGTGGATTTCCCTCAGTCTCTTCTATTGAGGTTCTTCCACTTTAATTAAATAATTAAATATTAATTGGGCCAGCAAGAGTGTGACTGACTCTATAGTCCAGTGGTTATGGCACTCCCCTGAATGGCAGCAGATCCCTATTCAAATCCCTTCTCTTCATAAGGGGGATGGGACTTGAGCTGGAGGTCTCCTTATTCCAGGTGAATACTGTAACCACTGAGCTGAAGGTTTTACTGAGCTGAAGGTCTTCCCTCCACCCCAGCTGCTTTGTGTAGATCTAGGTGGCCTCTGTGCACACCTATTGGACTGGGCCCTGCATGTGAGTTCAGCAGAGGAACACCTATCTTGGCCTGGTTTGTGGATCACTAGCAGAGATAGGTGCCTCCCTGCAGCCTGGACTTACGTTCTGATCTCTGCAAGAGGGGCAGGCCTTAGGACACATCCCTCTCATCAGCATATCCCATTGGCTAGTTTAGATAGCTCTCTGCCTAGCTTGATGGCTTTATGAATCACATTTTAAGGCTGCCTATCCATACAGGGACCCTAGGCACCTAAATGAGGCTTTGCGGATCTCAGTGTTGTTTGTGTGATTTTTCTAGGCACCTAAAAGTTAGGCTTTGTGATGTTGAGCATCACAATGCCTATGTCCCTTTGTGGATTCAGGCCTTACTCACCAGAGCAGTCCAGTTGGGTACTAGTGGTGCTACTTATGAAGTGCTCACTCATGTGAGTAAGGATTGCCCATTGTAGTTCCCAAATGAGCACCTCTGATGGTGAATTTAAATAGGCTGCATGATTAATAGATATAGTTTGTACTAAATGGATTAATCAGCCATGGGTGGAGGGTTGAGGGTAGTGGTGGTAGAGAAGGAAATGGAAGATATAAATTGGGTCACATGTGCTCCAGCGGTACAGAGCTTCCATTAAAGAGTTTGGAAGATTTTAGCCAACTGTATATTTATAATGAGATACAACTGTTAGGACTAGATTCTTCCACCCTTACTCATGCAGATTAGTGCTTTACTTCTGTACTAGTCCCATTGAAATGGTGGGACTGCTTTAGAAATAACATATTACTCATCATAAGGTTGAGAGAATCTGACCCTTATTGAGTAAGATATTAAAGCTACTCCTTCATCCTTTCTTTATTTCCCCATGGCAGGCAAACGAAGTCCCAGCATAATATCATCCTGCTTCCAAAGATTTTATTCCAAACACATCCTGTTCTTCTGCTTTCACCACCATACGTAACTGGGAGCAAACCCAAACTAAAGGTGGCTAATCTTTGCAGTTTTCCATATGCTTAGTGTTCTTAAAATTTTTTCCAGTGGCTTGTCAAGGATTAACTGTATCCAAACTTGTAGCTATGTGGTAGCAAAACTCATTACATTTCTCATGGCATCTCCCACAAATGTGATTCTTGCTGGGACGTGATAAAACCTAGTGTCATGATGACTTGGGATTGGGATCTGAAAAAACAAAAATTAAAATTCCTTTTGCACTGAAAATAAGCTACAGTTTTGGATCCTTCCTCAGCTTCATTTGTATGTTTTCTTGTTATAGCCCCTAAAAAATGTTTTCTTCTCTGTGTGTCGCATTGACACACGAATGTCAGACTAAATATAAATAGAGGCAGCAAAAATATGTTCAGACAGGTTTTTCTAAACTGGTGTGATGTGGGCAGAAGGGATAACCCTTCTCCCTGCTTGTCTTTGGATGTGGTTTCTCTCTCTCCCTGAGTAGAGGAAAGAGCACAGCTATATGCAATAAGTACAGGGATTGTCAGGATAGCAGCGTTGGGCCAGCTGTCATGAACTTAGTAATTCCCCAGCATGCTGCGAGGGAAAGTTAGGTGGCTGGCACGAGGCGCCGGGTCCTTCTTTGGGAAAAGAGAAAACCGTTGGCCTCTTTGAATTCTGTTTCAACAATGACTTATAAGCACCTTCTGTGTATCAGAGCAAATGGTTGATGCACAAAAAGAGGGCCGGTATCACAAGGCTTGCCTTGCAACTGACCTCAATGAGACTTCATCCACAGCCTCCCATAGGGATCTGAGTGAATACCAGACTCCCTTTAGGTCAGAGAGCTCTGCCAACTTGCATCAAGTTTACATTAAAACAAGGAAAGGAGAAATGAATTCTCAAACCTTTCAGATGGGGAAACATTTTTTGAATTAAGATTTATGACTTGGTTTCATAATCTGTTACTTGACAGCGGCTGGTCATACAAAGTGTGGAGTCTATTGGATTAGTTTATATAACAGATGGTTCTGTTTTCAAATTTACTCCAAATGTTCAGATGCTGGACTAAATTAATATTTACCATGTGATAATACCCGATGGGCTTAGCTTTAATCTTTGGTCTTTCAACAAAAAAGAGTGAATAAAGACCATCAGGGTTCACTGACATTTGATTTTAACATGACAGATTGGAGAGTGACAGCACAAGCAATGCCAAATAACAAGGATGAGGAGAATATGAGATTTTTGTTAGAAGTACAGTATATACAGTCTTGTGTTTTGCACTTCCACAGGCCCTTTCATCTGAGGATTTCAAATCTAATTACATATATTGGCCTAGAGCCTATTTTCCTTGCACCTTCCAGAAGTCCCACTTGAACTAATATACATTTTGAGGGTGTAAGGAAAGTAGGATTGGCCCAATAAATTAATTAAGCCTTACAACAGCCCTGTGAGATTGGGAATATTGTTGATGTCCTTTTCCAGATAGGATACTTGTAATTAATGGGTCATCTGTGTGTAATTTTGAAGGGGGGGGGAGTGAAGCCAAGTCAGCCCCAAAAGACCTACAAACAGTACATTATGTTCTCTGTCTCAGGCAGTAGACTCTCTCTCACACACACACACACACACACACACATAGCTGTATTAAACTCTTTCTCTGTCTTTATCTCTAATTATTTCAAAACAAAAGTATTTTAAAAGAAAATTAAGGTGGCAAAGTCAAGCATTCAGAAATTGCCAGAATTAAGGTTGTCTGTGCAACCTTAATTTGGCCCCTTCATGTGTGTGCATTTTGATAGTTTTTAATTACATGATCACATACTTTTTTTCCACAGGACCCCTGCCTTCTGAAGTCCACAGGAGGAATGGTAGCTATTCAATCATTCTATTTATCTTCATCATTCAGTGTAAGGCCCCATGCATCATTTACTGCATACCATCCAAACCCTGCCCCAAATACAGAATTATTATTTCCTCCTAAGTGTTTCTATGGCTCTCATTTTAGTGTCTTAGCTTTTTTACAAACAATAATGAAATTTTCTTTGCAACACCCCCGTGAGGTGAGGCAGTATTTTACACATGGGGAACTGAGGCACAGAGATTAAAGCCAAACGTGCCACAAGTATCAAGTCCTTTTAGGTGCATAGTTTGACACGCTTAGGGTCTGATTTTTCAGAGTACTTAGCATTATCTAGACCTTATACGTACACAGCTCCTACTGAGCTTCCATTGACCTCAACTGCCGTTGTGATTGCTCAGCACTTCTGCACATCAGATGTCTCAAGTTGTGCACCCAGAAAATAAGGAATACACAATTAGTGACCACTTGTGAAAAGATTGGTTTGAGTGGCTTGCCTGGCATCACGTAGGAACTCTATGGAAGAGGAAGGGATAGAAACCAGTTCTCCATGGAAGCATTCAACTGCTGTAGCCACAAGACTGTCCTTTCTCTTCCTGCAATCCCCTGCTTCATTCACAGCACACCGAGAGTTAGATCTCCAGGACTGGACTCTCAGTCAGGGCTCAGTCCTGTGATACACTGAAGACCCTCAAATCCCTAATTGTCTTGGCCATGTATACTACTCTGACTGTGTCACCTCAGGCTTTGATTATTGTATTCTATTATTTTTCTTAACCCTGTTCATTTTATTCCCTTTCCATTCATTCTAGATTCGCCGCCCACCCCCCCCAGTGGTGAGTTTTCATTTACTATAGGCCTGATCTAACTCCCACTGGAGTCAAAGGGGTTTTGCTATTGACTTCCGTGGGAACAAAATCAGCCCCTTCCTATTCTTTCTCTCGTCACTGTCCCACAGCTGTCATCCATCTATTCTTGTGTTGTATTTCTAGTTTTTTTAATCCTCTGTCCAGTATTATAAACTTCATATTTTTTTAATATTTCCCTGGCCTCTTCATGCGCTGTAATCTGACTCTTTTGCTATTCAATCTCCCTAACATTTCACACACCCATTCCCCCATCCCTGTTTCATTTTGTTTTGCATCCAAATCCTGGCTTCCCAGTTTTAATTTCTCTGACTGAAATAGGAAACAGAAAAAATAAATGAAAATACAGAGCACTCTACACAGTAGCTGATCGAGGCATGGAGTTGGATTAATCGAAGGAAATTCATTTTTCAAATTTTAATGACCAGCTAGAAATTCTGTTCGTAATTCATCTACTTCAGAGTTGCAGTGAAAAGTTCCAGCGATGGGAATTGAATTTCCAGGCAGAAGTTTCAAAAATAAACTAGCATTTCATAAATATCAACTTTTCTGCCTACTCATTATCAGTTCTTAAATTATAATGAATGAATTATCATGGATAATTATCATATCCATATAATGATAGAGAACCTCTACATATGAAGATAGTAGGATAAGAACATAAGAATGGCTATACTGGGTCAAACCAAAGGTCCATCCAGCTCAGTATCCTGTTTACCGACAATGGCCAATGCCAGGTGCCCCAGAGGGAGTGAACCTAACAGGTAATGATCTAGTGATCTCTCTCCTGCCATACATCACCACCCTCTGACAAACAGAGGCTAGGGACACCATTCCTTATGCAATCCTCTTATTTCAGGAGATTGAAATAATCTATTTAGCCACAAAATAGGTACAGCACAGGCAACAGCAGTGCAAGATTCTCTCCCTCTTCCCTGCCAATGTACCTTAAGCCCTTACTGGAAGGACAGCCTCTAGGAGGAAGAGGACAGTTAAGTCTCCATGGCCTAGTCAGTCACCAGAATTCCTGTTGAGAGCGTCAACAAGAGTATCAATTGTGGAACTGGACAGAGACCGCCAGCCTCATTTCACAGAGGGAACCAAACTGCTATCAGGTTAATAAGACAAGGTGGCTGAGGTAATATCTAGAGCTCTGTGTAAGCTTGAAAGCTTCTCTCTCTCACCTACAAAAATTGGTCCAATAAAAGATATTACCTCAGGAGACCAGACAGCAAGTGTGAAAAATCGGGACAGGGGGTGGAGGGTAATAGGAGCCTATATAAGAAAAAGACCAAAAATCGGGACTCTCCCTATAAAATCGGGACATCTGGTCACCCTAATATTACCTCACCCACCTCTCTAATATCCTGGAACTGACACAGCTACAACAATACTGCGTAAATCAGGTTAGTAATAATTTTCCTCATCACTGAGCTAGAATGGGTTTGAACCAGTGACCTAGAAATGAATGGAACACCATTATCATGAGCTTTAGTTACAGTATATCCAAACAGGGGAGGGAACTCACCAATTTCCATTGGGGTAATGATTATTCATAGATTCATAGATTCATAGATATTTAGGTCAGAAAGCACCATTATGATCATCTAGTTTGACCTCCTGCACAACGCAGGCCACAGAATTTCACCCACCACTCCTGCAAAAAACCTCACACCTATATCTGAGCTATTGAAGTCCTCAAATCGTAGTTTAAAGACTTCAAGGAGCAGAGAATTCTCCAGCAAGTAACCTGTGCCCCATGCTACAGAGGAAGGCGAAAAACCTCCAGGGCCTCTTCCAATCTGCCTTGGAGGAAAATTCCTTCCCGACCCCAAATATGGCGATCAGCTTAATTATTATTGCTTAATATTTATATCGTGGTATCACTGCGAGGCCAACCAGGATGGGCTGTGATGTTCTTGGTGCTGTCTAGGATATCCCCCAAATGCTTACAATCTGAAAGTGGTTGCATGTCATTATGCAGGTTGAGGTCATGTTGTATCGTTTGGTATCCTGGGAACTGGCTTGGAGGAGAAAATGGAGGCAGTGGAATGAAGGTGTCTGGACAGAATCTATCCAACTCCTGAAGACCTACCACCACCAAAAGGTGTGTACATGTGAAGAGTATGGAGCTAGATTGGGGAGTAACCCTTGTGCTCCCAGGCTCTCTCCCAATCCCTACCTCACCCACACAGCCCCATTTGGAGTGGCAGGAGGGAGAGAAATTTGACAGCTGTGTTCTGAGCATCTGGTCCCTCATGGTGGTTCCTATCCCTCTCCAGTGGAGCAGAGCTAAAGAGACAGAGCTGCATGTTGGAGAAAGGAAGCAGGTAGGGGATTCCCAGGTTGAGCGATTCTTCTTCTCCTGTCAAGTGCCAGTGCCTAAACATTGACAGGCAGGAAAAGCTTGGAACTTTATAAACTCCTCAGTCATGGGTCAGTTTCTCCTGCTGCTCCCAGTTCAGCTTCTCCTGCCTGATGTGTCCTTGTTTCACCAGCCAGCGAACAGACAGAAAGAGGTGGGCTGACCTCCCTCAAGCTCAGGAGAGGATAGGAAGAAGAACCCTGCCTCTTCACTTAGCAGAAGAAGTGGAGCTAAGTTCCCAAATACTCCTCTTTCTTTAAGATCCAGCCCAGAATCTCTAGCTTGCTGGACAGATGCCAAAGATGTCAAGCTAGCGAATCCTTTTTTCCCTGGGCTTATGTCAAGTTGCAACCTGAGCAAAAACCAAGGAAAAACCTCCCATGCTTGCTGGCTGTGTATGAAGGTTTAGATGTCTATGACATCTATGGATGAGAACTTCTGCATTGTTGTAAGAGGACAATCCACAAGTCACTAACTGAGCATCTTTTATCATGTTGGTGTGATGTCAAGGGGCAGGCCTCTGTGCGGTCACTGACCCAGCAACTCTGGTTTGATGTCAAGAAAAGGGCTGCTGTGTGGTTACAAGATCAGCACCTTAAACTTTCTGTGCTCTTTTCCTTGCACAGATTACTGTATGGTCTCTTGTTCAGAGACCATGAATCTCTAACTTTCTGGGTTGATATCATGACTCTGAGTTCATTGGCAGAGCAGCTCTAGTTTTCACAGAATCATAGAAATGTAGAACTGGAAGGGACCTTGATAGGTCATCTAGTCCAGCCCCCTGCACTGAGGCAGGACTAAGTATTATCTAACCCACCCCAACAGGTGTTTGTCTAACCTGTTCATAGAAGCCTCCAAAGGTGCAGATTCTACAACCTCCCTAGGTAATTTTTCCACTGCTTATCTCCCCTTATAGGCAGTGGTGAAAGTAAGCTGGTACAGGCCGGTATGGCGTACCAGTACAAATGCGTAAAATAGTCTAGGTTTAACTGTAGTAATAACAAAAATCAGATTTATAGCTTGAATTAAGTATATTTTACATTCTCTAGAAAGAAAATGCTCCTCTTCAGTTTTCAGTTTTTACTTCTTGTCAGGTGGAAGACATACATGTGGTTCGGAACGTTAGCTTTTGAGTGCCATCATGGTAACCACTTGCTTCTTATTGGTCAAGTCTGTTGTGTAAGGTGCGCAATTTAAAGTAGAAAGCACCCGGTGTGACTGTCCCCTCCATTGGAACAACTAAATGTAGTTGATTGCAGAATCACACACTGCATAATTCAGCCTTCGCTAAGAGGGAACGAGTCATCGGAGCGGAAATGTTGCTGGAAGGGGCCGGGTTTTGTGAAATCCATGAAGGCAGAATGTATTGCAGCAAACATCCCTCTCTGCAAGCAAACCAACCACCCCTAAGCGTAGTTGGAGAGGGAATTAGAGTTGACCTCGGAGAATAGGGGAGCTGAAAGGTGGCAGGTGGCGGGGGGTCCTAAGGAGCGCAATGCGAGCAGGACCTAGGAGTGTGATTGTGCAGAAAGCCCCTTGTTCCCCACCCGGTTCGCTCTTGGGCTGGTTCTCCTGTGGGCCACCTGCTCTCCAGCATGCAGATCCACATGCGCGGGCCATTGGGGGACAAGGCAGCTTGGGGAGCGAGTGTTATGTGCAGGCTGCAGGACGGAAGGGTGGCTTTGCACTCTGTGCCCAGGGTGCTGCGCTCTGTTTCCAGCCCTTGGGTTCATTCATTATTCAGCCAGCTGCGGGAGGGAGAGGTCATCTGGCTGCAATCGGGGAGAACCAGAGCCAGGGACCCTCCTTCCTTCTCCTGTGCCCGGGATCTTTGGGGAAGTCTCTGTAGCAGTCCCTGTTGTAGGAGGCTGTGGAGTGCCAGAGGCAGGAGCCAACAGCAGGAGGGGGGCATGTTGTGGGGCTTGGCCTTGCGCGAGCTGGGTTCCGAAGCAATTGGTGCCCTGGGTGAAACTTCTCCATCTCGTGCCTCTTTCCCAGTGTGGGGGCTTGCTGCTGTTTGCTGGTCTGTGGCACCCCCCCAGGCCTCTGCTCATCTTACACACTAACTGGTATTTTTAAACGTAAAAGTGAAGAAATGGGGGATTGATAGTCAAAAAGAAGAGCAACAAATGAAGAAGCTGAAAGTCATCCACAAAAGGGTATGTCTACACAGCCGACATGAAAGTGCTGCAGCGGCAGCCCTTTAACGTCAGCTGTGCAGATATACCCTTAAAGCTACTACCAGTAATCAGGAATAAAACTAATAGCTACTGTATCAAAGTCATGCCAAGGGATCCATGAAGTTAAGTGTATAGGAGTGGAGGTGGGATAGGGGTTTGTGATACGACTGTACCAGTAATAAATTTAAGTTACTTTCACCCCTGCTTATAGGTAAGAATTTTTCCTAATATCTCACCTAAATCTCTCTTGCTGTCTTTTAAGCCCATTACTTCTTGTCCTGTCCTCAGTGGATAAAAGAACTATTTCTGGGTTTATGACATAGTACAAGCATCTGTACAGCTAGGCTTCACCTCTTCCACACCTCCAGTTTGAGGGATTTTTGGAAAGGTTCAGATGGGCAAGCATCTCTAGCTGGCTGGGATGATGCAAAGGTCCTTTTGAGATTACTGTCTCATCACCCAACTTTGCCTAGCCAATGGGGAAACGCAGGTCTCTGAGACCCTTTCCAATATTTCCTATTGTCCAACAGAGAGAATAAAATTAATACACTAAAACTGATCATATTATCTCATTGTTACCCTGTGCTCCACTCAGTCTGTTTGTTGTATCCTTCTGTTGGTTGTCTACTTTTACTTAGATTATACCTGTTTGTATAGTGCCTAGTACGATGGGGCTGGGGCTGCTAGACAGTATTGCACTACAAATAAAATCTGTATATATTCACATTGTCTTGTTTCATTCTTTCCTTGACCTACACATTCATATGCCTTTATTTTTGACAGAAGTAATAAAAAAATAAAAATAAGCAGGAGTTATTATTGGTAGGAACATGCTCATACTGCCTGCTATTAAGTGTGAGGTTCAGAAATGGATCCTCCAGCAGGAGGAGATTGGTCTGTAGGAAACAGAGGCCCCATCACCTGGTCTTGATGACTAGGTGAGTCACAGACCTGAGCCTGTTCATGGGCAAAGGGAGGTAGAGAGGGAAGAGGAAGCAGGAGGCCATGACTGAGGAAAGTGTCTCTTTTGGTGCTTGAGGACGTGGTAGATTGTTGATGAGCTTGCAGACCCAGAGATGGAGGAGGAAAAGGCGGGACCAGAGGCCGTAGGAGGAATCATAGGACTGGAAGGGACCTCGAGAGATCATCTAGTCCAGTCCCCTGCACTCATGGCAGGACTAAGTATTATCTAGACCAGTGCTTCTCAAGCTATCTGACTGGCAAATTTTTTTCCCAATGTGCACAGAGACCGGCAGCCAATGGCTCGCAGACTGGCACCGGTCTGTTGAGTAGCACTGATCTAGACCATCCTTGACAGGTGTTTGTCTAACCTGCGCTTAAAAATCTCCAATGACGGAGATTCCACAACTCCTCTAGGCAATTTATTCAAGTGCTTAACTACCCTGACAGTTAGGAAATTTATCTTAATGTCCAACCTAAACTGCCTTTGCTGCAATTTAAATCCATCTGTTCTTGACCTATCCTCAGAAGTTAACAGCAACAATCTTTCTACCTCCTTGTAACAGCCTTTTGTATACTTGAAAACTATTATTATGCCCCCCCTCAGTCTTCTCTTCTCCAGACTAAACAAACCCAATTTTTTCAATCTTCCCTCATTGGTCATGTTTTCTAGATCCTACCTCATTTTCACAGGCATTCACTGTATTAGATGGTGAAAACTGAGAAAAGTCATTTAGCACTTCTGCCATTTTAACATTTTCTGTTATTGTCCTCCGCCCCGCCCCCACATTGAGTAATGGGTCTACTTTGTCCTTGGTCTTCCTCTTGCTTCTAATGTATTTTTAGAATGTTTTAAGAACATTAGAACAGCCATATTGAGTCAGATCAAAGGTCCATCTAGCCCAGTATCCTGCCTTCTGACAGTGGCCAATGCCAGGTGCCCCAGAGGGAATGAACAGAAGAAGTAATCATCAAGTGATCCATCCCTTCAGCTTCTGGCAAACAGAGGCTAGGGACACCATCCCTGCCAGTCCTGGCTAATAGCCATTGATTGACCTGCCCTCCATGAACTTATCTAGTTCTTTTTTCATTTTACCCTTTATGTCTCTAGCTAGTTTAATCTCATTTTGTGCCTTGGCCCTTCTAATTCTGTGCCTACATACTTGTGTTGTTTGCTTATATTCATCCTTTGCAATTTCACCTAGTTTCCATTTTTTTTAGGACTCTTTTTTTGAGTTTCAGATCATTGAGGATCTCCTGGTTAAGGCCAGGGTGGTCTCTTGCCATACTTCCAGTCTTTCCTACGCAGTGGGATAGTTTGCTCTTGTGCCCTTAATAATGTCGCTTTGAAAAACTGCCATCTCTCTTGAACTGTTTTTCCCCTTAGACTTGCTTCCCATGGGATCTAACAGTGCTATCCCATGGGATAGTATTTAATTGTTATTAATCATAAAGTATTATAGACCTTCTCAGAGTCTGCTCTTTTCATCCTTAGCTTATTTGATCTTTAGCCAAGTAACCAGCATGATTCAGTATTCTCCCAGGATACACTATTAAAGTTTGCAAACGTGATTGGTAAATGCTTTAATAATTTAGATGGCATCATTAATGACATCTCTTGTCAGTGACCTAACTGGGATAATAACTTTCTTGTGACTTGCATCAAAGATTTTTTTTAAATTGATTTCTAAAGGTTTCTAGATGTCTTTCAATTGTTTGCCAGTGACGGAAATAGCTTTTAGCTGTGGTGTGTCTTGAGGTTTATGCATTCATTTCTAAGAAAATGCGATAATCGGTTAACCAACTATTCCTCTGTAGTTGGGCTAACTCTTTAACCTAACAACTCCAGCAGTAGTTGCTATAAATAAAAATAATAATATATAATTTTCATCATAATATTATGCTGTTACTAACTAGTTTAAGATGGCAGCCTGTTATTGTCACACATTATGTAAGTCTAATATAGAAGAAAAATATTTAAACCTGATCTCTTGTAGAACAGCAATTAACATTATAGAATTTTGATTAGTATTATGTATTCCTTTTCCTTCTTAATATTTTCATATCAAGACATTTACATATTCACATAGGGTGAGATTATGACTTTAGGTGTAGCCATGAGTAGCCCTGGCAGGCACTGTGACTCTGAGACACAGCTCTGACTCACAATTGCCTACCTCCTTCCCCCAGCTCTGGGGAAAGAATAAATTACAGTACCCCTTTTTGTGGAGCAGCTTACTTCCTGCCTTGTGTGCCCAGCCATTTTATCTCTCTGTCTAGTGGGAATGCTCCTCCCACTCCCTTCTGTCTTCCCCCCCGCCCACAACTTGCTTACCTGTGGGAGTATCAAGTGAGTAACCATTGCTCTCTCCTCCTTCCCCAGATGGAGTTACAGTCTGAGCGAAGGCCTTACTCCCCTATGTGGCCCAGTAAGGAATGTAAAAATCTAGCCCCTAGGGACAAAGCATCAATCTCCACCTAAGTAAGGAAGCTAAGAAAAATGTCCTGGAAACTGCACTGCAAACTGTTAAAGCAATGGGGAGGAAAGAAACTCAGTACAGACACAGTGTTTTCACAAATCTGTGCAATCAATCTCATAGCCACTTCCTTCTTTGGCTGGCCTGGTGTAAAGAACATGGCTAACGGAATGGTCACAAGAAGGTCCTCAGGATTTATGCCGAGGCAGAGGTCCTGACCATGGTCCTTAGTTTGTGAAGCAACACCCCATTTACCTCTTCTATGGATCCTTGCACTCCAGTGAAGCTCACTCCCAGTTTGCAGTGTGCATGGTAATCAGCAAAACTAAGATTTTGTCATGATTATTTTTACTAAAAATCATGGCCAGGTCATGGGCAATAAACAAAAATTCACAGAAGCCATGACCTGTCTGTGACTTTTGCTGCTGCAGCTCCATGGTTTTCCCCAGCACCATGGTAGCTGGGAGCTGTGTGGATCCCCCTCTGCCCGTGGCAGCTGGAAGCTGCGGGGAGGGGCCCTCTGCCCAGGCGGCTGGGAGCTGCAGAGTGACCATATTTCCCAAAAAGAAAATGGGACACCTCCAGCCACTCATCTGAGGCGTCCCCCTCCCCCTGCATGAGGCTGTCACCTGTCGCTGGAACCCTGAGGAGGGCCCCCTCAGGAGTCTGGCACCTGTTGCTGGAACCTTGCAGGGGGCCCCTTGTCGCCTGTCGCTAGAACCCTCTCAGGGCCCTACAGCAGAGAATGTCAGTCTGGTCTCTGGAAGTTGTGGATTCCATGACTTCTGTGACCTCCGATACACCCAATGAAGTGAGCTGTAGCTCACGAAAGCTTAGGCTCCAATAAATTGGTTAGTCTCTAAGGTGCCACAAGTCCTCCTTTTCTTTTTGTGACAAACAGTTTTAGTAACCTGTATTTTACATGTATGTTTTTTCCTACTGGTTCCCCTAGTTGTGCATTATCAGCAATGATCCAACTTTTGATTCTTGTGCACTTGCATTACCAGGTTCAGAATAGGGCCTATAGTGAACATACCCAATAAAAGGAATAGGGTGTTGCATTGCTATAATTCATGGTGTATCTTGTGCAGAAAACAAGACAGCTTGGTTAATTTGAAAGACAATATTTTTCCTTTACCATTCAAATGACTGCATGCCTGCTGTAATGCTAAACACATCAATTAATACTGCAACATCATTTTCAGGTTCAGGTTATTATAAAGCCTTGACAGTATACATGGTGTGGTACAAAATAAAGCAAAGGACAGTCCCTGCCCTGAAGAGCTTACAATGTAATAGATAGGCATAGGAAAGAAATGACAAAAGTAGAGAAGCAAGGGCGGGCACTGACATGATGATTTCATTACTCTCCTAAGCTCCCTTTTTGTGGGCAGTGCATTCTGAGCTGTTAGAGAGGAAGGGAAGAGGAGAGAGTAGTGGTCTGTTGAATGAAGATAGGGATGTTGCTCCAAGCATAAGGGACAGCATGGCAAAAGGAATGGGAGAAGGAAACAAAGTGGCTATTTAGGCTAGGTTTTGGCTCAGGTTCATTTTCACAATCGAGTGGGTTTGCAGATGCAATAAGAGACCATGTCTGAGATGTAGACTGTGGCAGAGTTGCTCAGGGTATGTAAGGTGAGGGAAATTAAATTGAAACAGGATGTAGTGGACAAGGGAGAGTCAATGAGGGATCTTAAGGATGGAGAGGATGGCATACATTATTGAATCGGTACCCTACAAACTCAGTAGAGTCACCAGCTAGACATACACTACTAATTTTGAAAGACAATTTACGTGGACAAGGATCATTCTAGTTGGGTGACTCCACACAAATGAAGCATTAATGATAGTACTTATATAACACTTTGTGGGCTTGATTTGCTCTCATCTTGCACCTTGTGTAATCATTTAAATCTGTGCAAAGCGGGCTAAACTTCTCCAGGCTGGCCAAGAAGCACACAGCACAAATCTGGAGGATGGCAGAATGACCAAGCTGGCTTTGAGCCGTCCTTGTGGTTCCCTAGACCTGGAGCCACTACACTTTAACCTGATCCTTAGCGCACACACTCTTTGTACAGTTGTGAACTGTGGTATATTGAAAACTGTATTAATTGTAAGTAGGGCTGTCAAGCGATTAAAAAAATTCATTGCAATTAATCATGCAATTAATCACACTGTTAAGCAATAATAGAATACCATTTATTTAAATATTTTTGGATGTTTTCTACATTTTCAAACATTGATTTCAATTACAACACAGACTACAAAGTGTACAGTGCTCACTTTATATTTATTTTTGATTAAAAGTATTTGCACTATAAAAAATAGTATTTTTCAATTCCCCCATTACAAGTACTGTAGTGCAACTTCTTTATCATGAAAGTTGAACTTACAAATGTAGACTTATGTACAAAAATAACTGCATTAAAAACAATATAAAACTGTAGAGCCTACAAGTCCACTCCGTCCTACTTCTTGTTCAGCCAATTGCTCAGACAAACAAGTGTCTTCACATTTGCAGGAGATAATGCTGCCCACTTCTTGTTTACAGTGTCACCTTAAAGTCAGAACAGGCATTCGCTTGGCACTGCTGTAGCCGTCGTCACAAGATATTCATGTGCCAGATGCGCTAAAGATTCATATGTCCCTTCTTGCTTCAACCACCATTCCAGGGGACATGTGTCCACGCTGATGATAGGTTCTGCTTGATAATGATCCAAATCAGTATGGACCACTGCATGTTCATCATCATCAGAGTCAGATGCCACCAGCAGAGGATTGATTTTCTTTTCTGGAGGTTCAGATTCTGCAGTTTCTGCATCAGAGTTTCTGAAAGCATGTTCCACATCTCATCCCTCTCAGATTTTGGAAGGCACTTCAGATTCTTAAACCTTGGGTCAAGTTCTGTGGCTACCTTTAGAAATCTCACATTGGTACGTTCTTTGTGTTTTGTCAAATCTGCAGTGAAAGTGTTCTTAAAATGAACAACATGTGCTAGGTCATCATTTGAGATTGCTATAACATGAAATATACGGCAGAATGCAGGTAAAACGGAGCATCATTTTTTTTCCATTTCAAACGCTGTAAAACAGAAACAACTTCAAATTTTTTAATAATGGTCATGAAATTGTTTTTCTGTTTGTTGACAAATTCAAATAACTTGCAGGATACAGTAGTGTGCATATATTTTATATTCGGAGTTAGCTGGCTTATGCAACTACTTATATAAGTAAAGCTATGCATATCCTTGTTTGAAGGATCAGGGCCTTACACATTGGCCCAATTAGTAGATGATGTAAACATCATAAAATGATTTTTTTTTAATAAGTGGATATTTAAGACCACATGAACCCCAAATCAGCTGTCCATCCCTATGCCATAAATCACTTAAGCACATGCTAAAACTTTTGACTTCGGTGGGAACAGAGTTCAGTTCAGATTTTCAGAAGTGCTTATTGTTGGCCTAAGTCTATGTCTGAGCCCTGATTTTCCATTTAAGTTAATGGGAGCTTTGCCACGGACTTCAACAGGAATAGCATGAGGGCCTTGTTGCCAGACTGATACTTTTACTCACTTTGGATAGTACTTTACACCACAAGAAGCCTCACTGAAATAAAGAGTAAGATACTACTCATTGTGACTACGGTGATCACACCTTGATTTTAAAGTAGTAACTTTTTACATCAAGCTCTTAGCTTCCGTGTGAGCTAGAACAGTATTATACCATATACCATAGCACCTACGAGCCCTAGTCAGAGACCATATCTTTTGGAAGATATCTCCTCTTGATTAAAATACTTCAAGTGATGGAGAATCAACCACCTCTGTTGGTAATTACCCTCACCTTATTTTCAGTCTGAATTCGTATAGTTTCAACTTCTAGCCATTGGATCTTGTCATGCCTTTGGCTGCTAGGTTATTAAGCCATCTACTATCAAAACTCTTCTCCCCATGTAAGTGATGAAGTCACCTCCTTACCTTCTCTTGGATAAACTACATACATTTAGTATCTCTAATCTCTCACTTTTTTCAGACCTTGGCTCATTCTTGCAGCCCTTCTCTGAACACTTTCCAATATTTTACTATCCTTTTAAAAGTGTGGACATAACTGAACACAGTCTTACAGTAATGGTCTCACTCCTGAGAATGAAGCCTAAAATATCTTACTAAATACATTGCTCAAATACTGTTGTGATAGGGACCATATAAGTATCTAGCTAGACAGATATACATAATATCTGTAATAGCATTCCATTCAAACCTTTCTTTTGGTTTTGGGTCATGTGGTTATGTTAACTTGCCCTGTTCATTTTGCTGTAAGTTTTGAGTATTCCAAGAAACAAAGTGAAACTCATCCCAAACCTTTCCCCCACCCTCACCCTTATTTTGAAGTGATGCAAAAATGTGCATTTCATTGAAGACTAAAATCATTTGGACTTACTTTTCTCGAGATTGGGTCATGGATTTCTCAAAATATTTGCAATCATTTCAAGGAACATCAATTGCATTTAGAGATTGTAAGGAAGTCTTAAATCAGCTAACTTACAGAACTCACTTGTGAACATTTTTCTTCACTATAGTTAAAATGGCTGAGCTTTTAATATTTGAAAATTGATTACCAGTGGCCAACTCCTACTTGCCTTCACAGGTAAGTAGCCCTATTGAAGCCAATGGGTGCTTAACTAATTTGTTTTTCTTCTAATGTGTTTAGTACATAGGAGTGAGAGGCAAATGCAGTCCATTCAAGTCTGGGTATTAACAATAGAGTTTGATGAACGTGAAAATGAACCCATGTTCCTGCCACAGTTGCCAACTTTCATGCGGTAAATAAGCACCCCAACTTTCACAATAAGCCAAAAATCAAGTTAATCCCATTTCAAAACAAGGCCAAAACAAGCCAATCCCTAAGAACCCCAACACTCTGTGACTAGATCCCCCTGCTGTGCACCCCTGACTCTCTCTACCCCGCTTGCCAGGAGCCGATTAAAAAAAAAAAAAGCAACAAGCTACAAGCCAAACAAGAAACAACCTACAAGCCAAAAACTAATCAACAAGCAACTCACAAGCCAATTAAGCCAAAAACAAGCCCAATTTCTGGATTTTTTTCATGGGTTTGGCATGTCTGGTTCCTGCTAGCATACTGGGAATATGTTTGCATCCTTGAGTTAGCAGTCTTCTGAAAAGGCAACACAATGTGATGACAATTGTCACACAACACGGTGTTTTCTGACCAGATTCAAAATGTTCTGGCTTAGTTAGACAGACATAAATGTAGGTGATTCCCTTAGCATGGGATTTCTGCCAAATTTTTCCAGCCATATCACAGACCCATATTATATTGCAACTGCCCTGTTTTATCCATATATCAAAGCTGTGAAAAGCAAGTCTGGGTCAATTTATGTTTTGAACTGAAAACAGTAAAACCTGGCTGTTTCAATTTAGGGGTTTTTTTTTAAAACTTGATGCAATCCTTTATGCAAAATGAAAATGAGAAAAAGAAGGCTTTGGCAGCCTTGCAAACTAGACCCAGCTCTACAGTCCAAATAAGACTGGACTTCATATTAAGGGCATGTCTACACTTACAGCTAAACTGGCACTGCAGCGATCAATGCAGTGGTGTCAATTTAGTGAAGACACGCTAAGTCGATGGGAGAACATTTTCCTGTTGGCTTCTGTACTCCACCTCCCTGAGAAGCATAAGGTAAGTCAGCGGGAAAGCATCTCCCGTCGACATAGCGCAGTGTAGACACCACTGTAAGTCAACCTAAGTTATGTCAACTTCAGTTATGTAATTTATGTAACTGAAGTAGCATAACTTAGGTTGACTTACAGCTTTAGTGTAGACCAGCCCTAAGGGTGAGATTCAGTGCAGTGCCTCTGAGGTTGAGAGGGCTGCGGTAGATTTAAGTTACCTCCTGATCCTCACCTTAATCACGGATGATATAGATATAAAGTGCATTTTAAATCTATCAGATAAGTTTGTTTTTAAAGGGAATATGTGTTTACAAGTCCTCTGTTTCCCTTAGAAGCAGGAGAATTAAGCCCTACAAATGTATTTTCAAATAATACTAATCGCTACACTTCCAAAGCAGTACAGAGGGATTTAAAACATGTGAATCCTATTAACATCAAACAGTGTCATATTGCTAAAGCTCTGTGCTTTTCCTTTGAAAATAAAATTCTGAATGCAACCCAAGAAGTGGACAGCTATTGCTCCATCTTTAATCCAGCTCCTTATATTTAGTTGTTGTAAGGAGTCACAGAGCCATGAGTGACTTTCTACTCTGTCTTATGGAAATCTGTGCAACACTTTTGATAAGAAACCTGGAGTCATTCAAAAATCCACTGTTTCATTGGAACCTCAAAATCCAGGCCAGTTTTTCTGAAAGGTTCAGAAATCTTTAGTGAATCAGACTCGGTTTTGAGAGAGCATGCACCAATTAATGATTCTGCATCTGAACCAAGGGAAATTGTGGTTCCAACTAAGCTCTGGGGTTCATTCCCTTTATTGGGTCAGATTCTACTCTGTTACACTAATGTAATTCTAGAATAACTCAGTTAAAGTCAGGTTTCAGAGTAACAGCTGTGTTAGTCTGTATTCGCAAAAAGAAAAGGAGTACTTGTGGCACCTTAGAGACTAACCAATTTATTTGAGCATAAGCTTTCGTGGGCTACAGCTACAGTATGCATCCGATGAAGTGAGCTGCAGCTCACGAAAGCTCATGCTCAAATAAATTGGTTAGTCTCTAAGGTGCCACAAGTCCTTCTTTTCTTTCAGTTAAAGTCATTAGCGTAAATGATAGCAAAATCTAAACTTAGGGGATGCAAATGCTTGTGAATCAAAACCAAAGATAAGGGGCCCAAACCAACCCAATGGGTTCTTCCATTGACTTTAGGGGGAGTAGGATTGAGAACAGAGCAAGGCCTACACTTAAAAGTTTTGCCAGAATAGCTGTATTGGGCAGGAGTTGAAAAACATCACATCCTGAGCTAACATAGCTATGCTGGCAAAAGCCCTACTGTAGACGCAGCTGTACTGGCACAAATATTCTTTTGCTGGTGTAACTTATTTCGTTCAGGGGACTGGTATAAGCGGTACCGGCAAGGGAACTTTTTTACAAGTATAACCTGTTTCTCCAGTAGAGGCTCCACTATAGCTATAGCAGCAAATCTTTTCTAGTGTAGACAAGGCCCAAGTTTTGCACAAATCCTTGTAAACCAAAACCACCATGTTTCACACAGCCCTGCTCGTATATGCTACAATACCTCAACACAATGGGGTGAGTTAAGGACAGAGTTTCAGTCCTAACTCTGAATTTCCTAGCTTTTATGGGCTTACATCATACCCTTAATGTTATTTGAAAGTATTTCTTTGTGGTTTAATATATACCATAACTTGTTATTTTGTGACAACTGGATTTACACTGGCTTAAGCCCTAATACCACTGGAAACTGGAAGCAGGCTCACAATGTGAGCCTGTTGTCCAAATATTTTAAACAGACAGCAACCATTCTGCACTGATTTGGTTTGCACTGCTGCTGTTCTCCCATAAAAGTTCTATGTGGCATGTTAATTAGAATGATACCTCTTACGTCAATACCACACTCCACTTGTTGGCCTTTCAGCCGGCTAAATGTTAAAGTAACCAGCAAAGGAACAAAAATGTTGTTGTACCCTTTTTTCACCTTCTTCTTTGTGTTATACAAAAAGGCTTGAGGAATGATGTTAACTTTAAAAAAAAAAAAAAAGTGGGTGGGAGATTTTGGTTTTTCACATTAGAAATTCAGCTCTTGTCCACCCTGTTTTCTTGGCAGACTCTGGATGACCATGGGGACTCAGAGGTGCACTATGGCACAGAAGCAGAACCAAGGAACTTGCTTTAACTGAGAAAGGGAAGTGACTTTTATTCAGGCTGTTTACATCTTTTACTCTGTTTTCATGAATGCCTTTTTAACTCAAATGTCTAACAAACAGTTGGAAGAAAATACTTTTTTTTTTAAAATCAATTCCTCACTCCCTCTTCAATTAAGAAAGGCTGGAGAGAGCACTCTAAGAAACCTCCCAGGACTTTATAAAGAAATAAAAGGGGGACACACTTTCTTGCTTTTACTTTGCAGGTCATCTGTGAGGAGGCAATTTTAACATTACCTTGTTTCCCTTAAAGTTTTTAGTTGTGAATGAGAATACTGGGCATTTGGCAGACAAAGGGTTAACCTTTATCTCTTATATTTCACCACATACTTGTTTCTTTTACATATGCTAAGGTGCTGGGCCTGGACCTTTCTATGTCCTCTTTGTGCTGCCCAGTCAGTGCAAAGGGGATGGAAAGCTTGTGTAGGTTGTATAGGGGAATCTTTAAGTGGTATAAAACTGGCATAGCTGGCTGGTTGTCACCTGCCCCTCTTTCTCTCTTCCCCCCTCTTTCCCCATATAGGGGTGTGGCCAGACAGCATGCTGGGCTCTGGCAATCCTGGCTGGCAAAATAGCCTCTGGCGAAACACTGATATTGGTGAAAGCTAGAATAGCCTTGAGAGTGCTTTACCTTGTGCCAAGGAAGGATCTGGCTTGGTTTGGTTTCTCCCTGCCACTGGTTGCTAGTAAAAAGAAGTGATGGCCAACTGAGAGGGGGGACACTTGAATCCGGAGGAACGTGCTCAGATGCTCAAAGGCTGCACCAAATGGATAGTGTTTATATAAGGCAGAAAGCATGGTAACGACGGTTGCTGCTGCTCCTCTCAGGAGATCAACTCTTCACTACTAATAGGGGTCTTTCAAGAATATAAGTTCCTTTTCGTTTTTCATTCTTTTTGGGCTGTGAGTTCTAACTAAACAGCCAAGAGCTGAAGACTTGGACTTGGAGTTTGTTATGCTGACTATCTGAAAATAAACCCTTGGGGGTGAGGAACCCTTCTTTTGAAATGTCTATGCCTGTTTGACAGACAGGCTCTGTTAAAGGCTCAGCCATGATGCTGAACCAGGTTCCAGCTTCCTCTTAGGAGCTGGGTGCAGAAAAGTGGCAGAAAGCAATTGCCCAATCCTGTAAACTCTTCACATGTGGAAATACCATTTGAATCAGTGGGTGATCTTCATGCAAAAAGCTTTCAGGGGTTGCTCCTACATGTCCACAGTATTACTTTAATGCTTAATTTTTCAAAGCTGCTGAGTATCCACAGACCCCATTGACATTGAATGGAATTATGGGTGCTCAGTACCTCTGAAAATTGGGCCCTTAACCTTCAAGACACTTTGACTTAAAACTAATCGCTCAAAAGGGATTTAAAAATGTAGCATCTGGTATTTGGGTTTATGTACAGTTTTTGCTCAAGGTGACATTTCCTGGAAAAGTTACACTGCAGGAAAAAAAACAAAACAAAACCCCCCAACCCCAAAATCCTGACTTATTCATAGTCTAATACTGTGCTTTTAAAACTTATAAATGCTCTTAACCACAAACAATTTGGAGCAACCAACTGCAATCTATTAAGTTTCAAGTCATAGGAATTTCATTTTTTCCCCCTCAGCCCTTTCTTGTATGTTACACAAGTATTTATATGAAACTCACAGATCGTACTGTATTAAAACATAAGTTTGTGTGGAGAGGCACACTAATGTCCACACTTCCCAACTTAGACTTCTGAAATGGAGAACAGTCTTCACTATTGTTTGATGTATATTTTCTGTACTTTGGCTTTCTTTGGGAAGTACATCATTTAGATTTACAGGACCAAATCTTGCCTGACTTATGCATGTAGCATCACGGAGGATAATGGAACATTTATCCTTTTGCTTCCTTTGCTGTGACTAAGGCAAATATGATTTGACCTGAAAAACAAATATTCCCAGATTATTCTTTCAAGAAAAGTCCTATCATGTGACACATTGTTAGTGATCCTTATCTCCGTATGAATGGTCTTCCTTACAATTGTTAACAGTTTTAATAGTGCACTTCTCCTAATAACCACAATACCAAGCAGTTCTACTTCTCTCTTTAATCAAATAGTGACATTTAAGAGGTTCCAGTTAGGACTGACATATGTTCATATCAGGGTAACTTTGCCAGAGTGACAGGGGTGATTTATTTTTTTTCAATATAATAAAAATGCCAACAAAATTCCATTGGTGTATCATCCTGACAGGGTTTCCCCCTCCCCATCTTTGAAACTTGATTTTTTAAAAATCACATGCAATAGATACTGTTAGAAGAATGTTATTATCTGTTTGGTTTGGTTAAGCCAGGAACTAATGAAATCTAATGACTAAAGCCTGTCCATAGATTTTATAGGGTTGCTCATTATGTGCTTTTCTACTTTTATAGATTTATTAAATATTTTATGGAGAGGGCTTATTTCACATTTTATTAGGATTTGTTAGGACAGCAGGTCTTGGTATTTGGGAATAGATACCTGGCAGATGAGTGAAAAGTTTTACAACGCTGTTAAAAAACTGATTAAATGCAAATAATGTTTGCTTTGGGACTTTCGTGATTTTTAAAGTTATTAAAATATTCATTTTATGATCCTCCCACACTGGTTATAGAACATAATGTGGGCCAAATTCTTCTCCCAATTTCACCAATAAAACCCCACTGAAGAGAAAGTGGTTGCACCAGCTTGAGAGTAGAATTTGGTCCTGTTGTATAAGTAAACACTAGAAGCCAATCCTTACATTTTATCTCTGCTTGATTTGTTCTTGGAAAGATGGGGTATTTTGGAGAATTGATATTATGTACTGTTCACTTCCACATAAGTGAGGAAAGTACTTATAAAAACAGTTTATAGAGTATCACTTGAGGTTACTTGCATTGTGCCAAGTATCTGATCTAACACAGAGATGTCCTGGAATCCTGTCCTTTTGAATGTAGAGGGAAGATACTTTTTTTGTAAGCTTTGGACAATCAATCAATCAATCATCAGTGGCATACAAATGGAAAAAAGATGTCTTTCACACATCAATAAATTTAAGCCTTGTTAACCTAATGCAACACTAGACAAATACCATGTCTTGTTGTTCATTAATCTTTTAAAAACCCAACTGGTTTATAAGTTTTGAAAATAAAAATTGCAGGGCCAGATCCTCTAGCCTTTGTACAAAAATTTCGTGGTCTTCAGTGTATTCCAAAATTGGGCGAAGATAGTTTGAAGATTTACAGTGGTAGCAAATGGTAGCTAGATATTACACTGAAGAATGTTCTAACTCATATAAGGATGTTGTTTCAAAATTTCTACAATTTGTTTGTGGTAAGCCTTGTTTTCCAACCAGAGACTAGCATGTTCTTGGTATATACATGTCTAGGTTTGGGCAAGTCAAAAATAAAGACTTAATTCCCACAGATCTGGCTCTGTATGTTCCCTGCGCTCTCTGAAACATTGTAAACTCTGCAGATTAAAGTTGATGAGTATATTGCAGGGAAACTCCCATTTGTCTAAAATTATTAAAATTTTATTTTTCTCCCATAGCATTTTTTTTTTGGGAACTTACAGTTTCACTGAAGATTATCTTGAATGTGACATCACCAGTACCAGTCATCGCCCCCATGCAGTGCATGGTCTTTGGCATATTGAGTGAAGCATTCGGAGATATCCTTAGTTAACCGGAAATAGGAAGAGGACTTAATTCAGGGGGAAAAAAATGTAACAAAGATTATTTAGAACTTATTTCTGTGCTGAATACGCCTCACAAATTTTATGAAATGTGATCACTGAATGGTGCTTGACTCAGTTGAAGATTTTTACTTTGCAGTTGACCTTTCATAAATTAATGACCCAGTTTGGATGGTAGGGAACTAGTGATCTGCCAATGGCAATGATTAAATAAAGATACCAAAGGAAACCACATAGGCTGTTGCCTAGCATAGAACCAGAGCATTTTTCCAGCAAGCGTAATGAACGTATTTTCCAGGTTTTAAAAATGCTTGTGCATTGGACAGACATGGAAACTGGGAAAGAGTAACTGTGGGTATTGGTTATTAATAGTACTATATATAATAATAATAATAATAATAATATCCTAACAGAATTTCAAAGATTTTTATGAAAATAATATAATGAAGCATTTGAGCTTTGAATCCACTTTTCAGCAAAATGCTTAACTTTAAATACATGATTGAGTAGTCCTACTGAAGTCAGTGGAAGCCAATGGGATTGCTCCTGTGCTTAAAGTCAAGCTTATACCAGAATGCCTTGATGAATTGAGGCCACAGAGAGGTTATGCTATAACTCTTCCTACAGCTATAGCTACACGTGCAGCGTGCTGTGTACATACTTCAACTGGGACCTGTTTATAATCTTATTTTGTAAATGTATCTATTAATTTTCATCCCAGTATGAAAAAGTAACAAACTCATGAACACAACAGAATCTTAGAGAACCCTCCTAATGCTTTGAAATGAACAAACTTAAAATCTGGAATTAGAATGGTTAAGACATTTTTGTAATAAAATCCATATAACATTTAGATTAAGCTGAATTTCAGGACTATTTGGCTGAACATAGGCCAAATTTCAAGGGAATCTGGACCAATTTAGGGGTGGGGGAGAGAACGGATCAATTGGATGGAGCCAGGCAAAAAGTAGGTTGGTTTCATTTGCCTTGCTTTGTTTTGCATTTAAATTTGCGTTCTGGATTTGAAATAAAAGACATGCAATGCCAACGCTCTCTTTTCCCTCTTCGCCGATTAATACAATTCAAAGCACAGTTCTGCTTCAGTCCTCCCTCCACGTAATGGAAGGGCTGTTATTGTTCTTTCTCTGCTTTTTCCTTAGCAAGATAAGGGCAAATCTGTTTGCTGCTGCTCCTAATTTCAGGAGTTTCTTTACTGTGACCCAGTCTGCATAATCTATTTGTTCTACCTATTTCTACTATATTCATCACCCGTGCTTTCTGGGTGCCAACAAAATTACAATAAGCGACCATCAGTCATAAGTATTGTACTCTAAACACATACATAGCCTCCTCCCCCTGTAATAAGTGATTGGGCTGTATAAGGAAGTTTCTGTTGAAGGGCTTTAATGTTGGGGTTATTTCTTATCATGAGGGAAATGTTTTCCTGGGCAGTCTTGTGGGTTATTGTGAGAAGTCTACATCAAAAGCTTTGTTTTCTCTTCTATTCTGAGGCGGTAAGATCCATTGTTAACCTGTTTTCTGGAACAGGCTTTCCCCAGCTTTTGTGTCTGCTTCTGGGATTTCCCAGCTCCCAGCCTGTGGAAGCTTTCCCCTGGGTACAATCAACTTCATAGCCCTGGATGAAGACTGGAGTCTTGAAGCATTGTTGGAGAGAGGCAGATGCAGAGTGCCAGTGTCCAAGCCACTGGCAGCTTTGAAGCTTAAGGCCAGAATCTTGATTCGGATCTTGTATTGGCAGGGAACAAGTGCAGTGAATGAATCCTCAGAGTCATATGCAACCCGAGTTGTTTGGTATTGTGAATGCGTGGGTATGAGTTGAGTGTGGAGGCTCTCATACTGCCTTCCGTGCTTCAAAGACTTCCAGTTGTATGACGAGGCCACATTCTGTGAAGAGACTGTTGCATCCATTGCCTTGTGTGAAGTCTTATTTTCCTAGGATCTGGAGAACTCCTTCTGGATCTGGTCAATCTTTTCTGCAAAGTATATTGAGAATTCCTTGCATCAGTTGGTGCTAGCATCTGAGAATGAGTGAAGGCAGACAGTTCACTATCACAGATAGTTCCTTGAGGGAAAATTTTGCATCTGCTACTGTGAAAGAGGAGGTTCTTTGCCGATTCTTTCATGCCTATGGCACAGGATACAAGTGTACCTTGAGCTATAGTTTGTTAGGTAGCCTTTAGGAGCCAATGTGTCAATTTGTTGACCTTCTGTATAGCCCATCTATTTGAGTGGGCATTGGTGCGGGGGTGGAGGGAATTGAAGGGAATTTGTCTGCGGGTGGTTTTAAGCTGTGTTGGTCACATGACTGATAAAGGTCCCAATTCAGCAAAGCATGTAAATGTGTCCTTAAAGTTAAATATTTACTTAAGCCCTTTGCTGAATTGGGCTCCAACTTTTGTCTGGTAGGGTGCGAGGAAGTAATACTTCTGCTTTGTTTTTTTTTTTTAAAGTTGTCCTATGTTGTTGTATGTTAACTGTACCTAGAGCTTTGTGTGGTCATCTTTTTGTATGTATGAAATTTGTATGACCAAAATCTAAATATATATATTTTAGCAGACAATACTCTTTGGAAACTTGATCCTGTGATTGGGTAGCATTCTTCCATAAGGTCTTCTGGAAGTTTATTGGGCTCATGAGTTTTGGTGGGTGATTATTTTCTTTTCCTGGCAGGAGTACTACAGTCCTTTGTGAGGCAAAAGTCTCATTGAAGTCAAATGGAATGTTGCCTGAGTAATGACTCCAGGATTGGCTCCATGAAGATAAGCACAAGTAATTATAGACTGGAGGAACCAGAGTATTCCATTTGTGGATCATTAGTCCCCTCTGTACGAGCCTTGAATGTATAATTGCATCTTATTTTATATTGAATTTCAGAAGGCTTCACTTAAAAGTAAGTCAACATTAATTAAAAGGTGAATATTTATATCTACCTGATACCCAGATTACTTGGTTTGATGCATTCTTTTCTGGCAGAGAAGGAGCATCAGAATAATTTGTGTTAGTGCTATTTTTCTTGTCTCTTTGGTGACTTGGGTCCTATTTTAGTGGTACATTCCAAATAAGAATAAGTTATCATTTGCTTGTTTTGAAGGCACTGGCTTCCATTGCAGGTATTCTGGCATTCACTGTGATAAAGAAACTGAATGGATTCTGATTTGTTTTCCTTTGTGAATGAATATTCAAATAAGTTGAGCTCTCAAGACATGAAGAATCTCCACGTGATGTTCACTGTAGAGGTTAACCCAGTCTCAAAAAGACCAGAGTAAAATGATTGAATGGACCTTACTTACGGCATTACCACAGAAATAAATTGGGGAAAATACTTCATCACATGAAAAACAAATAAAAGTGTCTCATAAAAGGGTGTCCCAAACCCAAATGAAACAAGGATATGATTGAGTCCAGGGAAAAAATTGAGGGAAAAAATTGAAAAAACTTTTAGGGAACGGTGCCATTTTGTTTTACAGAAAATGAATGGATAAGATCCCATTTCTGTGGAAAACTGTAGAGGTACCTCATATAATTTATAATTGATTTTCCACTAAACTGTTGAAAATTTTTTGCTTCAACTGTTCAAATGCAACACCAGCAAAAATCTGCAGAACATCTTGGCAAATTATGCAGAATTTAAGTCTGTCTCAGAAGCTTTAAAGCATGGTCTTTCCCCCCCTCGTATTTGCAAATGAGAATAAAGTGAATGTGTGGAATACATTAGTTTCATGGATCAGTAAAACATGTCACAGTATTGTAGTAGCTCTTTCTAAACAACAGTAACTTTTAGTAAAGTATTACAAATGATGCTGGCAGGTGAATTTTACATTAAAAATCAGTTCACATATTTTAGATATTAAATGTTTTTATAATTAGAGTATTCTGGGCTAGTCTGTGGCTCAGTTACCATGTGGCAAAGCAGAATACAGACCGAAGCTTCAAATCTGGATTTAGTTTTTCACTCCTTAGAGATGTAAAAGCTGGGTATGACAGCTTCTTAGAGTCAGCTCAGAGGTTTTCTTATTGGATACTTTCAGCTGTGAGTTATCGGTTCAACACCAGCCTACTGTAGTAGCAACCAAAAGACATTATTAACTGGAGGCGTTTAGTGGTCTATGTGAAATGAACTAGTGGTCTCAGTCCAGTTTCTGGTGAACTTGTGTCCTTATAACAAGTACTACAGTTCTACAATTAGCATTAATTAGCAATTACAGCAGAGAGGTCAAGGCCATGGAAACTGAATGACCTTCTCCTCCCTAAAATAGTCCCTTCTGTGCAGCGCTGAGGCACGTTGACGGGGGATGGTGCAATGAAGCATGCATTTCCATTGCTCCTATTGTATCTGTTCTGTGGAGACAGAACTTCAAGGCTGAAATCCTGGCCCAATTAAAGTCAATGTGAATTTTGCCACAAACTTCAGTTGGGCCAGGATTTCACCTTTGCTTTCCAGGGCTGTCAAACTGACACCTTTCACAAAGCACTGACTTGACTTAAAAATGATCTCCACAGCATCCTTTCCGAAGTGTTTCGTGGAGCAACTTGTTGAAGCAATTAAATGAAAGCGTCTCTGTGGATCACTCTGCGTCATTGTCTGCAGCTTTGCTCTCATCGCATTTATCAGCATAACCTGTACAATAAGCCGTAGTTCAGCCATCAGTGTATCAAGCTGGTCTTGCTGGAGGTCTGAACAATCTCTTGAAGCAGGCCAGTAATAGGTTCTTTTCATTACTTATATTCTTGGCTTTGTATGTTTCATTTTATACTGATGAGGCTTTTAGGTACTGCTTGCCAATATAGATCTGTTTGGCCAGACTGGGATCCACTACTGAGTTATTTAAGGGTATGATTTATACAATACCCATGTTTATAATCTGTTGGCAGCACAGAATGGATTTCTTCTGTTATGCTGTTGACATAATGGGCATTTGCAACAATGTGTCCTATCTGCTAGAAATCCAGAGCTGGATAGCTCTATATTTTCTGAAACAAAATGCTTCAGAGGGATATTGTAATATGAACCAAATATAGATATTTGTAATTATTAGTTATTTCCTACCCATGTGACATCCAAACCAGTACTGACAACATTAGCTTTGCAAATGTTGTTTGAAACATGTTACAGCCAACTCTGCCCTTCAAACAACATAGAACGTCTGTAGTTTTGGCATCCATGAAATGTTTGCACTCTTTACTGTCTCAATCATCTAATATTAAAGTGGGGATTTCTCCCCTTGATAGTTGATGTTTCCAAAATAGGGTATTGCAATAATCCAATCAGATTGTTGCACACACAATTCAGGTAGGATTTTTACCGCTATCAGGAGGTCTGTTTCTTATACCTGGCATTTCAATCACATCTCTCATCCATATCTTCAGTCAGGCCCCAATCCCGCAAAGCACATAATTTCATTGGAACTATTCATATGCTTAACTTTAAGCATGTGTTGAAGTGCTAAATTGGGACCTCAGTGTGCTGGAAGCTACTTAGAGCCTGCATTGTATTCGAGATAATGCATATCAATAAAGCACGGGCGGGGGGGACTGTGGAATCTGATCTCCTCTTGCCTTTTGATCTCAGCTGCACCCAGAATTCCAGAGAAGCAGCCACACAATAGATGCCCATTTAATGGTGCAAGGCTTCCAGCCCCAGCGCTTTCTGCTATGGAATTTTGCTATGGAATTCCTGGAAGTTGTGCTTTATGACTATGATGTGGTTTCATTTTGTAAAACACTAAAGACTCATTTATTTTACATGACTTATTCATAATTAGTGAGGCTGCTAATTTTATGCCTGTGTAAAGTTCTCTGGGATGTGTATCATGATGGGCACGACAGAAGAGATCTTTTGGTGTATTAATTGATGATTTCAGTAATAGTCTGAGGCTGCACTGGAATTAAAATATTTCTACACCAGGAAGAAATGTTTTTGGGAAAATGTTTAGAATAAAATACACTGAATCCATAAATTTTAAAAACAATGTTACATAACTGTTCAAAGAACCATATGCCTGGCTCTTTAGTTGTGCAACTTCTAGTAACCATAAAACCCAATGCAATAACTTGCAAATTTATGGCTGAGTGAATTGCCAGAGCTCACAAAATGGTAAGCTACCCTATCATACAGTGGAATAAAGAGGCAGAGCAGCACTAGTAAAGCATAGAATGCTAGCCTTAATTTCATATTATTTATGTTTTGTTACATTTAGTTTGACATGATTTAAATGTGGTGGTTTGTAAGTAATTTCCCATATATATATTTATTTAAAAGAGTGAATCTTTTATAAACTATAAATTTGTTATTTGCCCAGAGAAATCCTTTAATTCATATAAAAATATAAAAGGTGGGAGTGTGAGATAGTGGTTAGATGTGGGATTTCTGGGTCCTGGATCCATTTCCCACACTGACTAGCTAATGGCCTGAACCACTGAAGTCAATAGAAGGTTCGGCATGAACTCTGAAGCTCCCTTTGTTTTAACAATATTGAATACAGATTCCCCCCCCCTCCCCCCCGCAACACAAATAGGCATGATAGTCACATCCTTTTAAGTATGTTGCAGAAGTCAGGTGTAAGTGTATCACAAATTGCTGTGAAACACCACTTGCCAGTTGTGCTGGTAATGGTGCCTATTTCAACCCACATGTTATCTCTGTGTTCCATTTTTAGAAGGTAGTGTACAGCAAGGGCCAAAACATATGTATCAGGTGACCTAATTACTATGGATCCTTTGACACGGAGACCCACATGTGCCAACATGTTGGCACATATAGTATGCAGAAGCATCCTTGTGTCCGCTTCCTCTTGAGTACTGTACAAGTCTTGGGCTTCTTCAACACTTCTACCGGTGATGGACTTTGTTACATCACCACTGGAAAAAGACACCAGCAACGAGTGTTTGTGTTAGGCGTGCTCCTATGTTCTCAAGTGCATTTTGAACCATGTTTTCACAGAGGAATTTTATGAGTGAATGCCATGTTTAGAAACTTTTTCCATGGAGGTACAGGGTGTCCACCAATCACCGTATGCATCCGATGAAGTGAGCTGTAGCTCACGAAAGCTTATGCTCAAATAAATTGGTTAGTCTCTAAGGTACCACAAGTACTCCTTTTCTTTCTGGTATTTCCTGCATCCCACCTTAGATCCTGTCTGGTGCTGTCTTTCTGCAGTTTTCACAGCATTATTCTTGTCACATCTGTCAAAGACTTTGCTTACAGAATTAGCTTTGTCAGATCCTTTTAGGAACCACCTCAAGTACTCAGCAGCCAGTTAATTGTATGTGTGGAATTTGTCTCCAGCCATTGAGTGAGTGAGTGAGTGGAGTGAGTGTGTCACAGCCATGGCATCTCTGATGTACAAGGTGATTGCTTTGTTGCATGCTCTTAGCTCATGGATGCTTTCAGCTTGAGCTTCCAGCTGATTCCCTAATTCAGCTTTCTGTTCTTCTCATTATTCCATTGGCATGTAGGAGGGACATAGGCACAGGTTCTATTGGGTGACTAAAAACAGTTTCCACTGAAACATCATCTCTGCATCTTGCTAAGAACAGGGCTTTGTGGAAAACAATCTATCAACTTACAGCTGCTGTGATTGCCCCTCTTTGCCAGATTTAAATTTGGTCTTTGAGGCCATGTTAACAAATGTTTTGATGCCAGATATCTTGACTACGCAGATGAAGCTACATGCCCCATCAGAATCAAGTGCACTTCTCCCAAATCTCTCCATCTGTTATTCACCATCTGCTGTTTTCTGCAGAGACTCTTGTACATCTGATTTACATGCAGTCTAGTAGCTATGTTGATAAGCACCTCTGATGTGATCCAGGGTCAAATGGGTTTGTCATATTGTTGATGACATGGTTGGTAAGAGCTGTAACATAGTCTTCATCCCTCTTCAGTGCAGAGGCAAGGAGTTGTTTGTGGACTTTGTCTTCACTGCTTCTTATTAGGCCACTTCCTTCTCTCATAGATTTCGCATATTCACTCAGGACATGTCTTGTGAAGGTCCATCTCACCAAGAGCAGTTTTTTTCCTGGTCAATCCTACAACCCCGCTACTGTCCTTTAAGTTTCTAACAGTTTTCTCTCTTCCCCATGTCACTCTAAATTCCACCAGGAGTCAGGCACACAGTAAAACCCTCAGATTCAAAGGCATGGTGTATTTCTTTAGGGAGAATTACCGTAACGAGAATGTAGATTGGTATCTCCCTGGCATAGCTGGGCCTGTTTCAGCAAAGTATGGAAGCATGGCTTGTTGTATGTGTAGGTGAAGTTTCCAGCAGGGGCACTGAAACAATTTATATAGTGGGGATGCTGAGAGTCATTGAACCAAACTGTAAACCCTGTATATGATGGAAACTACTTCAAGCCATGGGTTGTGGCAGCCCCCGCAAGCCTGCCTAGTTCTAGTACTGATGGTTTCCAATCATGCTCTCACTTTGCATGGACATTTAGAAGTAGTAACTGCATAACCTGGAGAAAATAATCCCAAAACTTGAATGTAGGCAATGGGGCACCATTCCCATGTCTGAAATTCCTCCAGTAGTGGTAGCATATGTTGAGTTATAGCATTATCAAGCTATTTAATGACATGTTGTAAGGCCTTGGTGTCTTCAGACTCAGACACCTTTTGAGTATCAGCCAACATTCGCCAGACAGATGCTGGAACTATGTGAGTACTTCCTCCCTGCTTGCAGTATTTAACAAATGAATAAAGTTTTAGAGCACTCAGGGCCTCAAGTGCTAGTCAAGCCATATAGAGCATGGTTGAATTGCTTACCAGCAAGCATTTGTTCTGCAGCACAAACTGCATACACATTGGAATCAATGAGAAGGTCCAGGAATCCTGCATCTCCCCAAAATTTCCCAGTACCTGCAATAAAATAGCAGAGGGTATGAAAACCACCCAGGCAAATGACATTAGTATCAAGTTCATTTGGGAGAATCCATTTCATTTGCTCAGCAACAGCATGCAGCTGTTGATCCATTGTCTGAATAGCATGCTGCAGCCCTAAAGCATTTGACATTTCAGCACAGTAGTATAGACTGGGACCACGTCTGCTGGTTTGGCATCCACAATACATGCATATGTAACTGCTGTGCCAGTGCTCTTTGTTGCATGCTTGTGGTTGAAACCAGTTCAAAATGGAATTGTCTGCATATGAACAATATCAACATCAGTTGGTATTTGTAGGACATCCAGAGATAGCAGTCTTAAGACACCAGGAGAGATCTTAAACAGTGTTCATTTGAAGGTGACAAGTTTATTTTTCATGGTGAGTCAGTTCTGGACGTGTTCTAGGTTTTTCAAATGCTGACCCACTACATAAGAAACTCAGGGCAGGTCTACACTGTGAGGTTAAGTTGACCTAAGTTACACAACTCCAGCTTTGTGAATAACATAGCTGGAGTTGACGTAGCTTAGGTCGACTTATTGTGGTGTTTACTCTCCCATCGACTTACCTTACTCTTCTTGTTTCAGTGGAGTACCAGAGTCGACGGGAGAGTTGATTTAGCGGGTCTTCACCAGACCCGCTAAAATCGACCCCCACAGCATCGATCCACGGTAAGTGTAGACATACTCTCCTCAGGCAATCTGAGGGTAAGTGACTTTTCTTTCCCATGCTTCAGTGATAATTCAGCATCACAGGAAACATCTGCAGACTGTTCTCGATATACTGTTCGAGCCATTGAATGGAAGGTATTCTTTCCATCAATGGTCTCTATGTTGATGTCTATATAATCTCCTTCATGGATGAGATTTCCACCAGCATGAAGTGGTACCATTGTATTTGGAATCTTTCTACTTCAGATTTTGCAGAACTAATGATGAACTGATGCAGAATCCATGAAGGTGTAGTGTGTGTCAATTAACTTGTGAGACCCAAATTCATGGTATAGCTGTGCAGCAAGACTTGTGTTCAGTGGTGATCATTTTGGAACTGTTCAATACTGTGTACTCCATAATTGAAAGGCACCTTCTTTGAATGTCTTCTGAAGGATGGTACTCATTGTTGGCTGCATTATATGCCTCTCTATCAACCAAAAGACAAACTTCTTCACCAACTGGAGAAGAAAAGTAGCTGACCTCTGTAAACTACAATCACCTGGCTTTTGTTAATATTGAGACACATTCATTGTGACTATTTCAGACTGACGGTTTGAAGTGACATTATACAAAATCACTTCTTCCTTTGAAAGCTGTTCATCGAGCTCACTTGCCAGAAGAGCATCCACAAAACATTTGGATGACTTAAGTTCCTGCTGACCAAGGCGCAAGTAATGTTGTGCTGCATAGAACAATCAAAGTTGCCTTGTCCATGCTGTTCGTGGAATAAAATTATAAAAATACTATGGTTCTGCAATCTTGCCTGTAATTTGCTCCTGCTTGCAGTTACTACTTCTGAGGGAAGTGCAGCTTTATATCTTTGTAGTTGCTTGGTCAGGAGAAGAGCTTTCTTGTACATAAGCTTGTTGTCTCTCTCTTCAATCAACTGATAAAATGCTATGCCATAAGGCGACTGTATTGTTGCAGTGTCACTAGATGGTTTTGTTTTAAGATTAGTTTTAATAAAGTAGACAGAAAGGAATATTGAACGATAAACTTCATTCTTAGCAATCAAGTCTTCCACAGGTATTCTGTGCAACATGTCGTCATTGCCTCTTTGAAGTGCTGCCTCCCTTAGATTAGTTGAGCTCTCAGATGTTTGTATTTTATTAAGTTTCTTGTCTTTCTAGTGTGCGTATGTGTAGTTTTTAATCAAGCAAACAATGGAACAGGACCGATCACTGGAGGACCTGCTTGCTCTGGTGGCTATACATGCAGGTGAACATGAGCCCTCTGATCAGATTCAGTGTTTTTTTTTTCCCCTGGGTTCAATACAACTCTGACATGTGCCAAATTTAGGGTGACCAGATGTCCCGATTTTATAGGGACAGTCCTGAGTTTGGGGGCTCTCTCTTATATAAGCATCTATTACCCCCCACCCGCATCCCGATTTTTTATACTTGCTGTCTAGTCACCCTAGCCAAATTTGCCTTGCTTGTGTGAAAGCAACCCCTCTGATAGTGTTGGTGGCACATCATCTAAACTGGAAAACTCATCCAGTAGCCGTCAATACCATTTCTCTCATGACTTCTACTATCAGCATCACAACATTCTGTCCAGCCCTGGTGGCTTTGGACAGTTTTTTCATTCTATTGATTTTTCTTGACACTTTTTTCAACGTTTGAAGAGTCTTTCCTCTTTGACGTAAGTTTTAAGGGGCTTGTATCCTCCATGTCTTTGTGTACTGTAACTTCCCTGTAGAGGTAAAATTCTCAGGAGTATATTGTGAGCATTCCCAGCACCACTATCACCATTTTTCATTTTATTCAAGTATTGTGCTAAATTAAATCTATATATGTTAGTATCAAAATTGCCATTTTAGTTTAGTAAACACTTTGATTGAAGCCCCATATGAAGCTGTGGATTGACATATAACACTAATAATGGCCTGTGCATAAAATGTCACTGAATTAAAAGATAGTTTCTAGAATATTTCAAAGGCTTATACTGCAAGCATAGACAGTTACAAATTAAAAATTGTATGTACGAAAGCTTACACATGGAGAAGCATTACATTAGGAATAAATGTACATTTATATCTACCCAACATGTTGTGCAAACTATGGGCACACAATCTGCTGCTACTGGTTCAGAGCCTGCAATGTGAGACTGATTTGGTCAGCAAATTTCAGCTGAAAATATTGAAAACTATTGTAGTCACTTATGAAATACTTTGACATTTAAGAATATGCGATATAATTAACATGGAATGTTTTCACATTGCAAAGCGTCAATATTCACCATGCTACACACCTTCTTCACTTCTGAAAAAAGAAAACAAAAACAACTTACCCATGCAAACCAATAAAAATCTTTTAATACAATGTAATTTGGTAGCTTTGACCAAACACCACATTAAGGTGTTGAAATTAACTTAAACAGTAAAAACTGTTGTCATAGTCATGTGGCAGTATTTCTGGAACTGTGCAAAAATGACACTCATTTTTGGTACCATTGTTTCACCTTGCCTATAGGACTACTGCACCAGATGACAGCTCTACATCATACCTCATCTAAACATATACAAAATAAGCTTTCAAACTATATATGACATGGGTATGTGTAGGGTACATTAAACTCCAAAAATGCAGCCCTTTTTGGAGAATTGCCACACACTTGTATCCCTCATAAGTTAATTTCCCCTCCAACCCACAATTACACAAGGTATCAGAGGAAGGGTGATAAGGCCCTGGTATTGCAAAGGTTTACATATGGGAGCAACTTTACACATATGAATACTCCCATTGTTGGACAGGAATTTCTTACTTGTGTCTTAGACAGCACCAAGGAAATTGTTGGCACTTAAATTATTGTAACTTGCTACAGAAATTCAGAGTTTTAGTACAGCTATTATAAGGCCTTACTTGCAATGCCTATAATATGCAGCAGTGCTGCTGATAGTTAAGGCACTTTCTATTATAAAGACCCTCTTTTTAGTTGCTTATGACTTTGCTAAACTTTAAACAGTTTGGGCTAAAATTTCCCATATCAGCAGTTTGCTTCAAGCTGAGTGGTGTATTGTTCTTGTGGTATTTTTTGTGAAATGTTCAGCTAAAGTGGTCCAACTGTTTCTCAGAATGAAGTTCGGGGGAAATATATTGTGTTGCTGTACAAAAAAAAAATCATACATTTGTTTCATTGAGAAGCTCTAGCGCTTCCATTTTTTGGAGGGGGGACTTGAAATTTGGCAGGGCAATTACCCTCATGTCAAGGATGTGTCTCTTCCTGTCCCCATGAAAATTTATCCAAATTTAGTAAGTTATAAGCCTCTGAGTCTCACTTCGCACATGGTCTGTAGAGATTTGTTAGTTTGTCAGCTAAATTCTCTGTGGAATTCTCCCTAAGCACTGGGCATGCTGTGTCCCCTTCCAGCTCCCGTCATCCTCACAGAGTGACTGAGGCTGCTCCAGCCCAGGACTGCAGGCTTTTCCCCTGCAATTGGTGTTAGCTATTGGGGCACTGAGCTCCAGAACTCAAAGCAGAGACTCTCTCTCTCTACTGCTGACTCCAATCCAGAGGAGTGAGGAATGAGGGTGGAGGGAGAAAGAAATACAGGGCGGGTGGACAGAGGCATGAATTCAGGGGATGGGGGAGATAAAAGCCTGAGAGGAGGGGGAGCTGGGGACAGGGAGTGGAGATGTGAGGAGGAGCAGAAAATGGAGTGGAATTCTGGAGGAAAAAGGAGGAAGAAGCAAGGGTCAGGAGGAGGCTGGGAGGGCAGGAAACCTGAAGGGGGGATGATAAGAGTGAGAGGGTCAGGAGCGAGACAGGGTGTAAGGATACAGAGGACTAGAATCTGGGTCTTCAGGGTTCCAGATGACCAATGCTTCTACACTGCCAGCTGGGATTATAAACCCTTGGAGACTAAGCTCCCCAGTGACATCCATGGAAGACCCAATTGGAAGCACCCCCCCCCCATGACCTCCGATTGGTCAAGGCATGCCATTTAAGCATAGAGGTAGCTATCTGTGCAATTTGGCAGTACATGGCTACAACAGACCCTGCTCTTGTTCCCTGCTTTGGATCCTGGCTCTGTACTTTGGCTCTGACCCTTGGCTTGTCTCCTGATCCTTGACTGTAGTTATGGTCTCTGACTAGGATTGCAGATTCCTGACTCTGACCTATAGCTTGACTCCTAGTTTCTGGCTCTGACCCCTGGCTTGATGCTCGATTCCTGTTCCAACCACCTTACTCCTGTGTTGTCCCAGTTGTAACATGGGGTGTGGGAGAGAGTGAGCAGGAGCTGTAGAAGGGGACAGGGCAGGAGCTGAAGGAGGGGGGGATAGAAGAAGGGAATAGGGAGAGAGGCTGGAGGTAGAGGGTAAGTAGTGTCTGTAACCACTAGACCAGTGGTTCGCAAAACTAGGGGCCGCCACTTGTTCAGGGAAAGCCCCTGGCGGGCCGGGCTGGGCCGGTTTGTTTACCTGCTGTGTCTGCAGGTTCGGCTGATCGCGGCTCCCACTGGCCGCAGTTTGCATTAACTACAATCCTTCTCTGCTCCTTGAAATATGATGTTCTAAACTGACTTGAGTATGATAATTTTGGTGATGTGCAGTGTGCCTCGTGCAAACCAGTACGGTTTTTTTCACCTTGTAATTTTCAATTCACCATCTTAATGGGTTAAGTTATTTTTATTTTTCTAAGTACATGGTTTTTATGCCTTGATTTTTGGCTGAGTCCGAAGGTTATCTTAATCTGGAATATATGAGCCTGATTCACACTGTACTCCAGCTTTACCTTAATGTAACTCTGTTGAAATTGATGGCGGTTCACTGGGATAAAGGTGAAGTAACAAAATGGTGATGAGGCCCTGAAGATAACATTTTGAAAAGTGACCAGTGATTAGTTTTTGAGCACATAATTTAAGAGCTCTTCAATAATTTTTGGATGGCAGGTGCGCAACCTATTATGGCAATAGGGTCCCTTTAAAATCTCATGCTGAGCATCCAAACACAAAGGCCCATATATTTTTGTACAGTTTGACTGTTAATTTTCAGTAAAGTATTCCCAAGTATAAATAAAAATGAAACAGCAGACAGCTAACTTGGAAAGTTGTCTAATGGCCAGCCTTTTTTGGTGGGAAGTTAGATTCTTAAGACTATGTCGTCATCTCTGAGTCTGAATGTTCATTAAAGATCTTTGTAGCGTGCACAGGTTATGTATACAAAAGGCACCTGCATGCGTCGGATGAAGGCTACAATGACTCTTGAGTTCCAATATCTGGCTTAATTAGTTTTGGCTTCTGCACAGTGTTTGTGTGCACTGTATATTAGCCAAAGCAAGGAGAAGAATTTTAGCAGCTGAAGCTGTTTTGACACCTTCCAAATGACTACTCAAGGGAACTATAGATGTTGGATGTTATTGGAATTCTTGAAACTTACTTTTTAATGTTTGAACAGGCAGATGATCCTGGAAAAAGGGGAGTTTATTAGCATCATTTCTGGCAAGTCTCCATGATTGTCAGTTAATTGTATTATCTGTTCTCTCTAAATTCAAGTGAATTCTGGCTGCATTATATACTTGAGCAGTGATTCTCAGATTCTTGCTTTAATGTGTCTGATTCCATCATCTTAGTCTTTGGCTCACTCTCTCAATGAGATTCTTGTTGGGTTGCTTTGGTTTGTATGTGTCCAAGGTCCAGATTTTTCATGTCACTTGTGTTACTTCAGAAGGTGGTGCTCACATTTTTCAGATCAGATGGAGTTTTAATTGATCAGTATTTTAGATTAGTTTCAGAGTAACAGCCGTGTTAGTCTGTATTCGCAAAAAGAAAAGGAGTACTTGTGGCACCTTAGAGACTAACCAATTTATTTGAGCATGAGCTTTCATGAGCTACAGCTCACTTCATGCTCAAATAAAAGAAGATACATATATAGTCTTAAAAATTACAGATAAAAATACCCCACATTTTATTAACAAATCATTTTCATCCTCTTCTTCCCTGCCAATACCTGAAAAATCATTTAGTGATAAGTAACAACCTGTGTAGTAGTGAACATTTCCATTGCCTATTAGAACCCTACATCCCAGACCAGTGCAACTTCTCAGGTGTTTAGTAGAGTCCATGTAAAAGTTCTAGCTGAGTTAAATTGCCTGTACATATCAGGCAAAGAGTTCTTATACTCTTCTTGTAAATTTATCCTATCCTTTTCTCACCCCGTTTACCCTTTCTCCCTGTAATGCCTGTGACCTCCTGCCAGACTTTCTTGAAAACTAGTATACTTTTTATTGGCAAGAGCAACAGAAGCAGGAGCAAAAGAGTGAAAGAGAATGCCACATGAGAATGAACAGCATGTAGAGCATGAGAAGGAGCACGAGAAGGAGCACCAGCGATAGTTGGAACCACAGCAACTGCATCAGCGGGCAGTCCCCGGAGCGGTAAGTGGGGATATACACGTTAGAATGTCCCAAAATGAATTCTAAATTAATTTTCCAGTATTGGAGGAAGGCACATGGGCTAAATTCTCTGCTGGTGTAAGTGAGAAAAGCTCCTTTGTCTTAAAAGAAGTTTTTTGCCCATTTACAACAGCTAAGTATTTGGCCCACAAATTTCATTCCTTCCTTGTATCCAAACAATGTGTCTGAGAAGACTTTGAAGATGTATACCCACTTAGATGCAAATGACTATTCCAGTTGTGACTGGGTCAAAACAACCTTCCTGAAGTATTTTTACCAGACACCAAATGCCTGCCAGCTGAATTGTTGCTGAATGTTGCTGAATTATGCTACTTTTCTGTTAGATTTATATTCAACTGGGTACTTAATAGAATGGGATTTTTATAAATGGAAATAAGCAGTTAATGACACTGCTTCTAAGATGTGGCCAAGGTACTGGAACAGGTGCAGCTTCACAAAAGAACCCCAGTACTTCAGCTGAAGTCTCTTAGGGTTTGTCCACATTACAATAACTGTGGCATGGTTCAAGGGCAAAACTAAGAGTCACGTCACAGCTATTTTACAAGACGGAGAGTAGTTCAATCAAGAGGGGTGACAAGAAACATTGTTACCAGATCCCAGAATGTGTTTGTTGTTGTAGTATAAACAAACCCTAAATTAGAACCAGGTGTCAGCACCAGAGAACACAGGAGGGAGCTGGGAATTACGGCAGAGCTGCTGTGATGCCTTAGTTAAGAAGGTTGTAGTCGATTGTGCTCTTAGAGTGGGAGTTCAAGCTGCTTATTTGATACTAAAAATGTTGTGAATCTGTCCCAAATTTTCAGCACCCAAAACTGAGAACAGCCTGAATTTTCTGAGAAGTTTCACCTTCAGAGCTGGGTGATTCTTCAGGCCCTTAAGGTTGTACATTACAAACTTTAGAAAAGCAAAACATTTCTATTAATGATTTCTACTGGGGCCACGTAATTTCCTCTTCTTCTTTTTTGGCTAATTAACAAAATATTAGTGTTCTTCATAAGTGAATCCATCTACACCACGGTTAGCCAATCGAAAAGACCTTCTGGTTCAGTGACTTCTACTCTCTGATGCAGTGTGAACAGATTAGGAGACAAATACAAAATTGCCTTTTGATACAGCTCAGTACTGTTTCCTGGATGGGGGTATAGTGCATAGGGAATGGATTTTAATTTGATTTGCATCAGAGAAGAGTGGAACAATTTCACAGTGACCACAATCTGACAAAGTAATTGCTGGTTCATCAAACACTAGAACCCTCATGAAACTGTTCGGCCAGTTCCGGAGTGAAATTTAAGTGTGTGGAATTTTACAGAGCTGTGCAGAAGAGATGATATAAGGGGGAAGGTGGGTGGGTGCATACACACTATCTGAGGAAGGCAGTGCTGGCATTCCTGCTTGGCTAGAATTAAGGTTGTGGTGTGTTCTGTGGTGTATGGTGGCAGGTATGTGTCTCTGGGTCAGGAGTATAGAATATATACCACTGATAACTTTTCATTTCCTTCCATTCTAATTTTGTGTTAGGTATATTATGTCTAGAACAACTTTCACACACTGCCGTGCTTTTGCATTGTAATATAAAAGGGGATGGGGAACAGTTACTACCTCCAAAGGGAAGCAGGCTGGTGCTGACACCACAAGGACACTGTTTTCACCACTGTATTCCAGAGATGGATGACAAGAAGGACAAGTGCTAGGATTTCAGAAACTGAGGCTTCTCTCATATGACCACTACCCAGATAACACACCAGGATCAGATACAGGGCTTGGAGGACTCCTGCTCTGAGTTCCAATTTTGTTAAGTGCTTTGAGCATGAAAGCGGGGGTAGGAGTGCGTCTATTTCCTCCTGCAGTTAAATATACTTAGCATACCAGAGTCTAACCTGCATTACAAACACTATACCATGAACATGCCATATGCTGATTCCATGGAATATCTGCAGCCAGTGCAGATTAATGGAAGGATTATTCAGGGTTAGAGGGAAACAGGCATAACATTAACGCTAGTGAAACACACTGTGTGACTCACCCTGGGCAAATGTTTCTCAACCAATATGACTGGGATTAAAGAGCTGGGCGGGAGGGTATTCTGAATGTTGGTATTTTGGATGATGTGCCAGTGAATAGTGTGCCGAGGAATGAGATTAGGGATTTGGGGGAGGTATTATGCTCAGGTCCTTGAAAGCTGATGTCAGAGGTACAATACGTTGAATTACAAAATTGATCCTTGCAGCTATTGGGGCTTTTGAGCATGCAAACGCCTACCAGGTCACTTAAAAGCTGATTAGTCTGCAGAGAATAGGAGGAGATTCCAGAAGAAAATCAGCGTCAAAGTGCTGGACATCTCTTGCCTTGGTTACTGTAACCTATTCCTCTCTGGTCCCACTGTTGCTCAGGTCTCCCCCTCATGTCTGTCCTTAATCTTTCAGCTAAAGCCATCTCACTCTCCTCTACACCTCAACCCTCCATTGGTTTCCTGATTCTTACCATGTCAAATTCAGGCTGCTCATCCTCACCTACCAGACCTTTATTGTGTGCCCCCACCTGTATATCCAACTTCATTTCCTCCAACTCCCTCTCTCACATCTGGAGCTCCTCATCTGGCTGCAGTTTTCAGTGTTTGTAGCCCATGGAAGATAAGAGAGCAATGAAATGGCCTTTAAGTTATGGGCTGGTCTAAATACTAAGGTACATCACTGGTGGAGCGAGGGGGAGGGATTGTGTGACTGCCCCACTGGCAGTCTTTAGGTGTATTTATGGTCCTTTTCCAAACATGGCTGAGAGGAAGCGCACCATGGCGCTGCCAGCTGGCACCCAGATCCCACTGTGCATCATCAGGCAGGCCAGGTGTGTTCCCCTCTGCATCTTGCCATTAGCTGGGCCCTCATCTACTGGCGCTGAAACACTGTAGTGGCTCTTCTCAGTGCTGGGGACTGGCTGGGTCTGGGAAGTGGGACAGATCCACCACCCAAGGGCCTTGGGCTCATCAGCAGGGAGGTTGAAGTATGGAGCAGGGCAGTACCAGAGAGGCAGGGACTCCAGGAGCATTGGGCTGGTGTGTGTGGGCTCTAGGAGGGTCAGGCTGGTGGCATAGGAGAGGCGGGCCTCCAGGAAGGTTGGGCTGATTGGGTGGGGATGGGTCCATTGAGGGCTCTGTGAGGTCAGGTTGGTGCAACAGCCCTAAATGTGAGTGGCACCAACTAGGAGGAGGAGGAGACGGGACACAGGGAGATGATCTGCTTTTGTATTGCTGTGGAGCCCTGAGTAGAATCTAAATCTACCTTTTTTGAGAAGGACCCTGAAGTAAGGCATACCTACGGTTTGTAATCCCTGTACTAGTGGGGATGAATTGAGCCCTATATCTGCCACTCTGATTGCCTGATTTTCCAGGGAGTTCAGTTCTTCATAGGGTTATGGTTAGCTCAGGACTGAAGTGAAAGCTAGGAGCTTCAAAACACTTTTGCACTTCCTCTATTTTTAGGCTGGCCCACTCTAATTTATTCTCAGCTATCTATGGCCAAAGAAGACCCTTCTGGCATCTGAGAATATCTAGCATTCAAAGGCACGCCATCCATGTTCACTTCATCCTGGCCACAGCACTTTGATGGTGGCTGTGAAGAGAAGTTGCACAGAGGTGTTACCGTGGCTATCCTGTGCCACCCGAGGATTCCCAGGCCAGATCCACTAAGTTTACGATCCCTGTATGTTGCCTGAGTGGCATAAAGAGTGCTAGATACATCAGAGAATCAGGCATCTTGAGTATTACTTGAAGGCCCTTTAGTAAAACACATCAATTACTAGTATTTTTTTAGTCCTCAGCCGGGACATGCAGCTGAATGTATTTTGCATACTAGCCCCAGAGCCCCAAGGATCCCTTTGCTTCTTAGCAGTTTTGCAGTGTTATCTTGGTATCCACTGAAGATTGCATGCTGCAGCATTAGGGTGAGCACTAAACAGACATAGGGTTGAGGCATGAGAGAGCAAATTATGATAATTTGATGTATATACACCATTGGTTCTCAACCTATTTACTATTGTAGGCCACATATGCAGCTCTCTGTGTTATATGGGCTGTAACCACACAATATATATGCTATCTGTATGGCCCTTGGATGTCACATGGGCTGCAGGTGTGTGCTGATTGGGCTGCAAGTGGCCCTCAGGCCATAGGTTCAGAACCACTGATATACACCATCAGACATTTTTATCTCATATGTACTTTTATGTGGTTACCTAGATTGGTACTTGTTTGGGATCTCTAGGAATCTTGATGTTGGAAGGTCTCTTCTCTTCACTACTACATGGCCCCTTAAACACTTCCCTCCTGGAGGAGATTTACAGGAAACTCCAAAAGTTGAAACTTTGACACTTATGGCCTCCTTCTGCAGGTGTCTCCAACGGAGGTGTGGATCTGGCCTAATAGTAAACAAACATGAAACTCTAGGTCTTTTAGATCTACTTATATTGTAAGCCCTTTGGAGTAGGGACTGTCTTTTTGTTCTCAGAAAAGGAGTACTTGTGGCACCTTAGAGACTAACAAATCTATTTGAGCATGAGCTTTTGTGAACTACAGCACACTTCATCGGATGCGTTCAGTGGAAAATACAGTGTAGCTCACGAAAACTTATGCTCAAATTGGTTAGTCTCTAAGGTGCCACAAGTACTCCTTTTCTTTTTGCGAATACAGACTAACATAGCTGCTACTCTGAAACCGGTCTTTTTGTTTGTGTTTCTTCAGTGGCTAGCACAGTGAGTCTTAGTTTTGTGACTGGGGCTCCTAGGTTCTATCACAATACAAATAGTAATCTTTGTATTTGTGGTTTTCCATAATATAACTAAATAGAATAATACTTTTTACAGGCTTCTTGGGTTTCTCTCATTTTGGAGGCAGATTCCCCCATTATGGATACATTTTAAGGCAGTTTTTGAAGTACGTCACTTATCTGAAGAAGGGATTTGCAGCCTGGGTTTCTATGAACCACTGCCAATTTCCCTCTGCATATGGTAAAATCTTCCTCTTTCAAACTATCACAGTTTACAGGTTATCAGTCAAAGAAAATTTGTTCTGATGATGAAATGCTTGTAACTCAATAGCCTCCTTCAGAGTGTCGGTGGATGGAATTTTTCTAGAATTGGATTGAACTGGCTTTTTCCAATTTTTAGGGAAGAATCTTTCTCCACTTACTTGTACAGTTTTAAATGAATAATAAGAAAACTTAGTACATATGTAGCTCTTAATCTATAGATGAAGTGCTTGTTAAAGATAATTCATTCTCATAATTAAGCTAAATTGAATTAATCTCTTAATAAATTTGTGTGCTGTCACCATTCTAATTGACCTTTGCAATCCTACATACTCATTACTCCAATCTGAATAGAAACAGATTGATTTTGCTTCCTTTCAAGGGTTTAACTCTGTTATACCAATAATGGGACAGGTCCTCGGGTGTGATGTGGCCACTTTGAATCTCGTCACTAATGTAACTTGGCCATATCCTTAGTTTAATAAGATCATGGAGAATCACCTCTGAGTGAGTGAGCCTGTAGTGTCACACAGCTGACATATGGACTCTAATTGAATGTTTGTATGCTGTTGTACAGTTTTAAAACTGGAGCTGGTTGAGAGTTTGAGGGCACATTTTTGTCAAAAAATACTGATTCATAGAATCTGACACTTTTCACAAGAAAGGGTCAGTTTCAACAAATTTCTCAACTGGCAAAAAAGTTTCAAAACTGTCAAAATGCCCTACTTTGGTATTTTTGAAAAAAGTTTCAGTTCGAACTGAGTTTGTTTAAAAATTTAAGTTCTGCAGAATTTTAAAAAAGGGTCAAATTCAATGAAATGTTTCAAAATTTTTGAAGCAAAATGTTTTGCTTTTGAATCTTGGTTTGTTTTTATTTTTGGTTCACAAACATTTGCGATGGTCTTTTTTGTCCCAATTTGGGATGAATTTTTTTTTAAATCTTGAACATTCTCACAGGATGGGAAAAATGTTTCCTGCTCAGTTTTACTGAAGACCTTCAGAATGTTGTCTGGATTCTTTTATTCTTGTCAACAAGTAAAGGCACAAGGTGGAGGCATTTTCTGTTTATGGAATCCAGGTTCAAACCAAAGGCTGAGTCCTGGTCAGATTTGCACAGTTTTGTTTTGAAATCTATTATGAAGTGTTATCAAGTGGGGCAAAGAAGGATCCTGTCCTGTTCACATAATAGTTTCTGTTGAAGCTGGTTTATGGGGCAAGGTGCTGTTTTGCCTATACAATTCTCCTTAAAACAAATGAAAGCAGGTCCAACAAAAACACGTGTGTGTGTGCGCGCGCATGCCTGAGAGAGAGATAGTTACAGTGTTTTCTGCACTGTGGTGTTTATATCAAGGCTGGAGATTAACAAAAATTGCCTATCCTTACTTGCACACAATGATAAATGTATTGCTGGTAGAAATTGGGCTAACTGCCTTGACTTCAGTGGAGTTTTTGCTGCTTGTGCCAGCAGTGAATTTGTTTCAGCATCTATCAGCAGTGAAAAGCAAAATGAAGAGGGAAGAGTGGGAGCTGTAGGGGGAGGGGAGGGCAGTGATCTCTTTATGCAGCTACTCAAACACATTGATTGTAATTTGGGATTTTTCAAAGCTGCACATGTTGAGTAATATCTGCCAATAAACACAGCACAGTGGGTGAGAATTCTGTCTGCCTCTTGCTGAGGACTAAAAGTAAAGAGACACCCAATGAGCAGCTCCTGCCCCTGTAGGTCATGCCCCTAACTGGGGTACTTGTCCCTGGCTTAGTTGTATTCCAGTTTGACCCTCATTCTAGCCATCCCTATCCTCCTCCGCTGCACTATTGGTGGTCTGTTGCATGCTGCACAGATGTTTTCCCCATGCTATTATAAGATTATTTTTCAAGTGGCTTCTTGGAACAGATGTTCCAGTGTGTGCACCCTCCTTCCCTTGGCTGAAAGTGCTCTGCACAAAGAGCAGATTGCATTGCTGCTCTCCTTTTGATCTAAGGAGGGGGAGAAAAAAATCTCACATAAATTATGCTGGTTTTTGTTTCAGGCTGCTTGGCAATGGTGCACCTGGGTGTGGGTCTTCTGCTTCCCTTCTCCCTCATCGCTAGTGCTGCCTGCAGATGTTTTTTTGGGGCCTTTCTTCTTCAGCCCATTTTTTCCCCCCTGTGACCCAAACCCTTATTCCCACTGCTTTTTAAATTTTCTTTCATCTTACTCTCTGGCATCACCGCTTCCAGATGATTCTCCTGACCATTGCCAACACCTCTTCTTCATCTCCTTCCTCCTTTTGGCAACTACCACACTGTACGGATGGATTATTCTCACATGATTGGGTACAAGTCCTGTCCCCTTTTTGCCTCTTCGTTTTGAGCATGTGGCTTAGCTTTACTCTCTGTTCTTGCTACAGACGCTTGGTGTTTGCGGTCCACCTTTAGCTCTGCTGTTTCTATTCTTTGACTCTCTTCCTCAGTTTGAGTTGGTGACACTGGTAAAACTCAGGGGTTACCGTCTTTGGCTATTCTAGCATAGCTATGTCAGCATAGCTCTAGTGTAGACATAGTATACACTGACAGAAGGTGGAGTTCTGCCAGTATAGAAATGCCACCGTCCTGAACAATGTTAGCTGATACCAGCCCTCTTCTGTTGCCAAAGCTGCATCTACACTGGGGGTTTTGTCAGCATAGCTATGTCACCCGGGTGTGAGATTTTTCCCACAGCCCTGACTGACATAGCAACATTGGTATAAGATAACTGTAGTCCAGGCCTCTTGAGGATGTAAGGCCTGCCATCACCCAATCCCCGTTTTGTCCACCAGGCCAATGTAATTGGATGTACATATGCAGTGCTTAATTTATAATGAAAGAGGTGTTGGGACTGAAGTAATTTTTTTACATTCATAACTGATGCAGCAAGCCCAGATGTGCCAAGACTATGAACTGCCCAAACCTAGAGGTGGCAGGCCTCAGCCCTGGCACAAATTAAGCCCTGTATGTATGTATGTAACCAATCAACAGACATTTCTATTGCCCAGACATGAAGTGCATACTATCCTCTGCATTCCCATAGCTAAGGCTTAATCAACCTGGCCTCAGCCTCTAGGGTTAAAAACCACTGCATTTATTTGACTTAATCCAGCCTTTTAAGGAGACAAAAATCTCATCCTTGAACTGAACATAGCCTTCATTAGAGAGAATTTCCTGCATTCAGCTGACCTGAATCCAGCCTCTATGGAGAAAAATAAATATTTGTCCTGACAGCCCATTAGTATAGACTATGAGGGTGTAAACAGATGCAGACTCACCGGTGGCACCTCCTGCTGGTTATCTCAGGGAATTAGCATTCCAGCCTCTGGAGCACCCTCTTTAGGCCGGTGTCTCGCCTTGCTGCTGGCTCCTATGTCCCTCCCAGGACCTTGGTGCTCCCTTCACTGGGTGCTGCCCCCTGGCAGTACCCCACAGTTCTGGGTCTCCCTCTCCCAGGGGAACCCCCCCACCCACTATCCCTACCTCACCACAGACATAGGCTCCTGCCAGTCACCAGCTAGCCCCTGCGCCCTGGGGCAGACTGCAGTATGAGCCACTCATCACCAGCAAGGTTGGGTTTGGACCTGCTGCCCCTGCCTACCCGTGGCTGCCCTTGCAACCCCCGTACCCAATAGGCCTTCCCAGGCCTGCAGCCTAGGGCTTTCCTAGGCCAGAGCTCCCCAGCTCCCTTGGCCTTTCCCCAGCCCTGCTCCAAACTGTGTCCTCTATTCATGTCTCTACAGCCAGGTCCCTCTCTCTCAGAGCTAGAGAGAGAGTGCTTGTCTGCTCCTGGCTTTTATAAGGCCCTGGTCTGTTTGGGGCGTGGCCCCCCAGCTGCAGCTGCTCTGCCAATCAGCCCAGCTTTTCGCCTGCCCCAGCTCTCTCCCAGGGCTATCTTAAACCCCTCTGGGCCTGAGCGGGTGTCCACCCCGCTACAGAGGGCCAGATCCTCAGCTGGTGTAAATCAGCATGCCTCCATTGGAATCAAACTGATTTGCGCCAGCTGAAAATGTAGCCTAAACATGCATTTAGTAAAACTGGCCGTTATTGTTCTTATTTTGAAGTGGCCAGTATTCTCTGTAGCCATATCTTGTCTTTAAAGCATCCCTTACAGAAAAGTCCTATAGCATTTAATTTTATAGAATTGTCATATCAGATTTATAAAATTCTGTAGCAGGATTCTCTATTTAATTCTATAGGATGCCTTAAAAATTCTCTAGAGGAAATATAATTCTCTATTATAGTATAGGTTTTTATAGTAATTTCTTTAGAATTCTGCTGGTTTACCCTCTATTCAATTATATAACTTTTCCATAAAAGATTTAAAGCACAGTTATAAACCCCCTTTTTTGGCTTGCCCTGTGTGACTATTATACTGTACTGTTGTACTACACGGCATGTCAGAAAAAAATTGTGCACTTCTTAAGTTCAATTTACCATGATTTTGGTGGTATTTCCCATTTTAAGTATATAGGAAATACCTAAGATATTGCTGTAAATAGAAAGGGACAGGGGCAAGATCCTCAAAGGTATTTAGGTGGCTAACTCTCATAGAAATAAATGGCAATTAGGCACCTAAATAACTTAGAGGAGTTGTGCTCCTGATCCTCAGTTGGTGTAAATTGCCATAGCCTCATTGAAGTTAATGGAGTTGTGCCAGTTTACAGCAGTTGAGGATCTGGCTCAAATTCTTTAATTGGTGCTCACTGTACTTGACTTTAAAGCTTAAATAACAACTATAAGACCATTTCCATAGTGCTCTGTGTAGGAACACAGGAATTGTCATTTGGGAACAGTCCATTGACGAATCTAGTCAGGTATCCAGCCTCTATCAGTGCCCAGTACTAGATGCTTCAGAGGAAGATGCAGGATCCCCATAATGAACAAATATGTATTAAAATTTCCAGGGGTGAAGTTCCCTAATTCCAGGCAGCTAGTGGTTGGTTTGCCATGAAACATGAGGATTGATACATTTCTACCCAGTTAGTATAATTATGAATGATGATATTTTTAGTAATATAAACAGCTAATTCTTTTTGGATCATACTAACCTCTATAGTGATTTTATTTTGTTTAGTTTAGTTTATATAAATGCACCTAACTAGTGCTCTGGGCTCATGCATATTCAAAAAACTATAACAATTTGAACTGACATCTACCAGCTGATCTCTTGCAAGACCCACCAGATCCCCCTAAAACCAGAACTCTTCAACCATCATCCCATTGACCACCACTACACATGGAGAAACTGTTTTTACTGTGTGGTCCTGAATGACATTTCTCCCTCAGTTGTATGCACTGTAGTTGTAGCCGTGTTGGTCCCAGGATATTAGAGAAACAAGGTGGGTGAGGTAATTTTGTTTATTGGACCAACTTCTGTTAATGAGAGAGACAAGCTTTCCCAGACCTGAAGAAGAGCTCTGTGTGGCTTGAAAGCTTGTCTCCCTCACTAACAGAAGTTGGCCCAACAAAGCTATTACCTCACCCACCTTGTCTCCCTTACTTGTCCCTCAGTTGTTACAGTTAGTTTAGAACATATCCTTGTGTATGAGTGATTCAAATTGTTCTTTTCAGTTCATGTTACCTTGTTTAGACTACACTATACTTCATCTGCATTCATGTTGCCAATTACCAACTTTGTTAGGTCTTTCTGAAATTCCTCACAATCATCCTTAGCCTCAACTTACTTATAATATGTGACATCTGTAGATTTGGCCACTAAGGCAATTACTGCTTGTCTTTGATGGAAGTATAAATTCTTACTCATATGGCAATTTGTGGACTCTGGCTGAACTGAACAGTTTAGCGGGAGAAGATGAAAAATGAATCCTTGAATCAGCCTAACACAAGAACTAACAGCATGCATTTAGTAGAGCAGGTGACATCATAAGTGCACATAGTCCAGTTTGAATCCAAAATTAGTAGAGGAAGACCTACCAGCGATTGCTTGGATGATCATATTTGACTTATTGAGCTAAATTTGTGGTGGCAACAGTATTACTTGCAGTCAGCAATATTTTTTCCCTTAGAAAACTCAAAATGACAATTTTTGCAATTGCAATTTTTTAACTGACAATTTCATTTTTTCTCCAACCACAGTGTGATACACACAGAACTGGGAGAGATTCAGAGAGATATATATGTTAAACTGCCTTCATTGAAATTCTTTGAATACACCCAGTTGTTGATTTACATCTCTGTAGTAGTAAAAATAAAACCCATAGAAATTCATATATATATAAAAATAATCCCTACAAGCAAATTCTTGACGCTGATACTAGGGCTAGACCCTTTGTATGTGCCAAGTTTACACTACAACTATAGTGTTCTTGGTCAAGATGAGACCTCCTGTAACCCACCTTTTCCCTTCCCCGTGTGCCCTTCAAAAGAATGTAGAGCTAGACTGTAACTTTGGACACAGCCCTGTAGAAGGGGTTGACATATAAGCTGCACCACCCCAGATGGCATTGTGATGCAGTGATAAACCTACAGGGCACAATTCCTTCTTGCTCTGGGGTTCAGGGACAAGTAATTTTCTGCTGACCTATACAAGCAATGGCTTATCATACCCTAGATGGCAGCTCAGCTGCATTGGCTAGACTGCAGCAGTTCTCAAACTTCATTGCATCACGACACCCTTCTGACAACAAAAATTACTATGCAACCTCAGGAGGGTGGAACCGAAGTCTGAGCCCTGCTGCTCTGGGCGGGGGGCCAAAGCCCAAGGGCTTCAGCCCTGGGTGGTGGCCTTCGGCTTATCCCTGGACCCCAGCAAGTCTAACACCAGCTTTGGTGACCACATTAAAATGGGGTCACGACCCACCTTAGGGCCCTACCCACAGTCTGAGAACCGCTGAGCTAGAGAGTATTGGGAGCCATGGCTCTGCCCCTTACCTAGCTGCCCCATGGAAAGCAAGCATGCACCTAGAGTCAAGATCTGGGTAGCCTGTGCAGGGCTGTAAGGGGAATTCTTCCTCTTTTTGTGGGTGCTTATTCCAAGTCATAATCTAGCCCATAATGAATAGCAGTCATCTGGATTTGAAGAAGTGATCAGCTATTTTATGAATTTGGTATGTCTGTCCAGATATTTTTTTAAATAGATGCTACATCAAACTTTTTGAATACGTTGCCATATGTCAGAACTTGGAACCCGACGAGGGTCACTTTCATGATAAACTAGAAAAAACAAAAAGAAAAGGAGTACTTGTGGCACCCTAGAGACTAACCAATTTATTTGAGCATGAGCTTTCGTGAGCTACAGCTCACTTCATCGGATGCATACTGTGGAAGTGAGCTGTAGCTCACGAAAGCTCATGCTCAAATAAATTGGTTAGTCTCTAGGGTGCCACAAGTACTCCTTTTCTTTTTGCGAATAAAGACTAACACGGCTGTTACTCTGAAACCTAGAAAAAACAAAGGTGATCACACTGAATTTGTTAACTGTTCCAAACAGGGATAGTAGCAATAGTGAGAGAGCACCCAGTAAACCAGATCATTAGAATGTGGATTTCCAAATGAAGTGAGCTAACCAAATCAGAGCAAGAGGAATGTGAAGTGTTAACTATTGGTTGTACAAATGAATGGCACAGACTCAAAATGAATGAGACTGAACTTTTCAAGATAGATTTTACAGGGGTTGGATTAACATTGGACTCTGCAATCAGAATATTCAGACAATGCGGGAAAGTAATAAAAAGGAAAAACAGGTTATGAAAATATTATTTACCATAGAAGGCTGTAGAAGGTAATTTGAGGTAACACAGTGTATTGGTTAGGCTGCAGTTAGAAGTAGTGTAACATGTAGACCTGGCCAATGCACTTTGAAAGAAGTGTCAAGCTTTTGACAATTCTCCAAAGGAAAAAAAATCTTCACTAAAATTAATTTTTGGGGGGAGGCAATATTGGTACCCTGTCGAGGACTGAACCTCACATGGGGCCTGGTCTAACGCCCATTGAAGTCAATGCGAGTACTCATGTTAACTTCACATGTCTTTGCATCAGTCTTTTGGCCATCCCTGGTGCATGACAGGTCTGAACGTTTCTGTTCAGCTTAGACCCTGATCCTGCAACTTGTAGACTGTGGCTGGACTTGGGCCCCTACTTAGATTTGAAGTCCATGGGGTTCCAACTGTTTGCAACAAGTTAGGGCTCTTAGACTGTGGGCTCTTTTGGGCTCTACCATAATATAAATACCTAGTGTGACTATTTCTCTTTGAAGAAGATCTATGCCTTTTTCTGTTCTGAACAGCAGCCAAGCCTATAGTTGATACTCAGTAAATAACAACAATGCTCCTGAAAGATACAGAAAAGGAAGGATTTTTGTTGTTACCCTTAATTTTGAATGTTCCCCTGTCTCTTGTGTTCTGTCCTTTTCTTCTATAGTTGCCCTTTTAGTCAATATCGAGTGTAGTTATACAAAACTGTAATTTATTAACAACTTGTATAGTTGTTTTCATGGTTCAGAACTTCAACAGGACTGCTCATGTGCCTAAAGTTAGGCACATGCTTAACTGGCTTGCTGAGCCAGGGCCTAAATCACTAGATCTCACCAGATGTGATTTTTGCCACATCTTATCGACACACAAACAGCAGTGAGGACAGCAGAATCAGGCTCACAGTAAGTAAATGGCAGAATTAATATCTTAGACTTGTTGAAGACTGAATTTATCTTACTAAGAAGCAACATCTTAAAAGGAGGACTTGTAATACAATGGGATGAATCCCAAACTGTGACATACCATACTAAGACTGAAGCTGATAAAAATTGCAGTTAGCTAGCTAGCAATGGCTGATAGAGTTTGCAAAGAAACTAGAATAGGCTTGTTTGATTTGGAGATTGTTTTAAGTAATATTTCTTAATTGCACAATAGTTTTTAGAATTTGACCCTGAGTTAGCAAGTAGATTGCAGCATTTCCAGTTGCTAAGTCCATCTGTCCAAAGTTACCTAAAGGGATCTCTTCCTGATTGCTAACAAATGTTACAAAATAAAATTTTTGTCACTTCAGTGAAATTGATTTCATGAGAAATTTAAATGCTGCTGTAGAACGCTTCCTTCAGTGGGACAGCAAAAATTTCTTGGACTTAGTGCCAACTCTGTTCAGATTCTTCTTGGTCATACATCTGTCTACTTGCACTACTTTGCTGGATTTGTAATGAGTCTTTATGGAAATATTTGCAGCTGCTCTCAATTAAAACAAAGATTGTGATTCCAGCAGTCAACATAAGGCAAACATCAGCTGCCTAAGAGATATAAGCACTCTCCACTTACTAAAATTTAAGAGCGTTATAGTTCTTGGTGCTTCCTATAAGGCTGGACTCAAGTGCTGGAGAGAGGGAGGGTGGTGGGATTTTGAGTATGTCTACATTTCGAGCTGGAGGTGTGATTCCCAGCTTGAGGAGACGTACCCGCCCTAGCTCTAATCGAGTTAGCATGCTAAAAATAGATTGTAGCCATGGCAACGTGAGAGGCAGGAGAAGCTAGACATCCTGAATATATGCCTATGGTCTTGGACGGAGACATATTCGGGGCGGCTAGCCCCTCCTGCTGCTCACACCACTGCAGCTGCGGTCTGTTTTTAGCACACCTGTTTGATCAGAGCTAGTGTGGGTATGTCACCTTGCACTGAGAACTGCAACTCCAACTCAAAGTGTAGACATAACCATAGTGGCTTGGCTGCTTGCTCTGAAACATCTATCAGCATCCTGTACATTTGCCTGAAAGGACAACTATTAACAATTACATAGTGATCAGATGGGAAAAAAATTAAGAGCTTTTTCTTATCGCTTTGGGCTTGATTGTCGCAGCCCTTACTCATATTTGCAGTGGAAGAAGCCCTCCTTCCCTTTACTCCCCTACCTGGATCAGCTCAGATGGTGCCTCAACTGCTGTGGGGAGGGCAGGGGCTGCTCGCTCCATTACATGCTTGTATGGGTGGGGAAAGGGTTGAGAGGGGTGAGGAGTGGAAGCTGTCCTGGCTCCGTCACCCCAACTTGCTTGCAAAGTATCTGGCTGTGTACCTGATCCAGCGCCCACTGAAATCAATGAGAATATTTCAGTTGACTTCAATGGCTTTTGGATTAGGCACCAGGTGCACAGGGTGAGTAAGCTGCTACACAAAAAGGGGTAAAGTAACTTATTCCTCCCTCAGAACATGGGGAAGCATGAAGAACTGTGGCTCTCTGGGTGACCATCCTTTCTCTGCTCTGCTCCTGAGACAGTGCAGCTACATGTGGCCCCGTATTCTGGTCAGATTGTCGAGTTACAAACGATCACTCTTTTGTCCACATTATAGACACCATTTTTTGTAAATGGCATTTCAAGAAACAGTTTGTTGTTGATAAGAGAATACATAGGATACTAATGTGAAGTTTGCTGATTCAGCAGTTTTGAACATTCAGGGGTAATCTAAGATCAAAAACACTTAATAGAATCTATCATTTCAGTGGAGAAAGAATTACAGATCTTTAATACCCACAGAAACTATAACTGATTGTGACTTTGGCAAAGTACCAACCCCCAAGTTCCCTGAAACAATTTGGCCAACTTTCTATTTGCGATAATCTTCATGAAATATATTTCTGGGTTTTTAAAATAGTCTTTTTGCTTGAAAATGGTTAGTTTTTTTTCTAGGAAGAATACAAATAACATGGCAGATAAAGAGCTCACAAGCAAATAAAATTTGAGGTTACAGGCCAAGCAAGTTCACTGTTACACAAGCCATCTAAGTCTACTGATTAGCAACGCATTGCTAGTCTTCTCCCCCACAAATTATAATGAAACGTATTTTCAAACTGCATATATATTCTATCCTGTAATCATAAAGTGTCAGTGCAATAAGAAGTGTAAAAAGTGCTGTAGGTTGAGCCCTTGGGGGGTCATTCAAAATGTAGGAGCTGAATAAATAACAATTTTCCGGTTTTTTTGTGGCTAATGATTTATCATTTTGATTGGCTGTTGATGATGTTATGCTGTGCAGCTTAATTCAATTCCTTGTCTTCAATCTTGCAGTTTTGAAGTCAGTCTCAAGCTGCTCTTTCAGTCCCTCCTCATACGTTGCTGCACTGGAACTAGCCAGTGAATAGCTTTTTTTTTTTTTTTTTGCCAAGATCTAAATGAAACCCCAAAACCTGATTTAAATAATTCCATGGGATTGAAAACTAGAATATATCCTTGCTGTTTTGCAGCTGGGTTGCTTCTCCTAGTTGGTGGGACAGGAATAAGGATGGCTTTCATCCTCTCTTCCTTTTTGATTTGTCCATGGGGGAAAAGGAGTCAAGTATTTCTGCTGTTGTGGTATATTCCTAATGAGGTGACAGAAGATCCCTTATGGATCAGCTCTAGAAATCTCTCTATATTGACAAAAAGAAAAGGAGTACTTGTGGCACCTTAGAGACTAACAAATGACTATTAAAATGTTTACAGTTTCTCTGGAAATCACATAGTAATACTAAGACAGCCACATATAAAACTAAGGCAAGATATCCTCTCTAATTTTATGTTGAATTCCCACCTTCACAAAGGCCCTTTACTGAAGCACCACATGGCATCTGTTCACAGATTGACAAGGACCCTCTATGTATAGTATAGTTCTAGTTCATTCTAGTTCTAGTGAAATGTTCATTCTAGCTCTAGTGAAATTGTTCTGTACTTGTACAGTGCATCACACAATAGGGACCTGATCCATAACTGGGGTTCCGAGGTTCTACTGCAATACAAATCATTAATAATAATAATACAATATTTCTGTTTCTAGCACTATTCCCCATTTTGAGGCTAGCAAACATCGCTGAAACTTACCTCTAAAGCTGAAATGAACTATTTAAGTGCATCATCTGTATCCTTTTGATGTGCCAGAGTGCTTGCCAATACAGTAATGTAACTGACTAGAACAGTGGTTCTCCACCTATTTACCATTGTGGGCCACATATGCAGCTCTCTGTGTGTTATGTGGGCCAGAGCCACACAATATAGATATACAACCTGTTTGGCCCTGAGGATGTCACATGGGCAGCAGCTGTGTGCTGATTGGGCTCGCAAGCAGCCAGTGGGCCACAGGTTGAGAACCACAGGGCTAGAATAATCTAAGGACTCTTATGAAAGCACTATCAAAAAGCCAGAATTGGGAAAAAGTATATTTCTTGTTGCTGGGATTTTCAAAGAAGCCTAAGGGGAGTTAGTTGCTCTGCTCCCATAGAATTTTAATGGGATTCAGGCCCATAAGTCCCTTAGGCTCCTTTGAAAATCCCAGAGAATATCTATAAGGAAAGAATTCAACTCACTGGATGCAAGAAGGAAAAAAACGAATCATATGTTGATTATGGAAATGAGGTAGGCCAGCGTTTCTCAAATTGTGGTCGGCGGACCCCTGGGGGTCTACGAGCTGTGGAGCAGCTGTTCAGCGGTGTGCAGGAGGCGCTGGAAGGGAGGGGGAGGAGCGGGGATGAGGTGCGCTTGGGGGAGGGGGCGGGAAGAGGTGGGGCAGGGTGGGGCCTTGGGGGACTGGGTGGAGTGGGGGCTTGGCCTGGGACTGAGCAGGGGTTTCAGGGGTCTGCAAAATTTTTTAAATCAAAATGGTAGTCCTCAGGTTACTAAAGTTTGAGAACCACTGAGGTAGGCAATGGGTGTGGGAGACTAGGTATGGCAGGTATCATATGATCGGGCACACAGAAAGGCAGGAGTCATAAAATGTTCTGCTCTTTTTGGTACTACTTTGGACACAGAGGACCTGATTCTCATTTACAGTAAGGCCCCTTTACAACAGTATAACAAGATCTTAAAACAAGTGTAAATTACACTGCCGAGGTTGGTATGGAGGGACTATGGTGTAAATGAGAATCAAGACCTCTGTGTCCAAATTAGTACCAAAAAGAGCGGTAGTATGGATATACAAGTGGTTTCTCATTGACCTATCGGATCATCTACTCTTACAATTAATTACTTTATTTGTTTTTAAAATCTTTTGTCTTACTAGAAACAATTCATCAGATTAAAATCTTTGTGATGTGAGACTCTTCATCTGATTTGAGGGGAAAAAATCTATTTCAACTTGTCATTTATTTTTAACAAATGTGGTTTTGTCCCAGTGGTTATCTTGGTAGGTAACAGTTATGCTGCCTGAATGTTACATTCCATTGATATCTCGTAATCATTTTATACATAAGGGCTTAGTTAAGATTGTGAGTTAGAGAGACAAACAAACTGCTATGATAACATGTAAGAACTGGAATATGAGTTTATTTACACTGACCTCACCAGTGATTAGAAGTGACCTTCACTGAGAGTAAGAGGTGCAGTTTGCAATTATAATTGTCCTGTAGGAAACAGAGTATTGAACTTGCCCACTAGGGGTCAGATTCACAAGGGGGACTTTGGCTGAGACTTTTAGGTGCCCTGCTGCCAAGTAGAATTTACAACTGTGAGTTAGGTGCCCTGGCTCCCTATACAATGCATGGGGAGAGTTAAGAGCCTAGAAAAGGATTCACAGAAGACAGCGTGCTGCTGAGTGGGGGAGACACCTAAGAGCTAACCAGTAGGTATTGCCAAGGAGAGGGGTGTGGCCTATGCCCCGCCCCTCACAGAGAGTTGGGCACTTCCATCCACTTGGGATTCAGAGCCGCGGACCCTCACTTGGAGCAGGTGACTAAGCCTGGTGCTTTCTCAATGAAACAATGGCGGTGGCACCTCCCGATACCCAGTTGCTCAGTAGTCAGAGCACTCGCCCAGGGTGTAGGAGACAGGTTTAAAACCCCCCTTTGCCTGAGATGCAGCAAGGATTTGAACCTGTGATATTCATTGGTGGAGGAACTGGAATCTGCATTGCCCACATCCCACTGAGCTCCCTAACCACTGGGCTATAGAGTCAATCTTCGTGTTTGGCTCAATGAATAGTTTAACCGTTTATATGAAATGAAACAACTTCAATAGGAGAGACTGAAAGAAACCCACTCTAGAATGCCCTCCTCTAGCCCAGTGCCCTCCTCTAGCCCAGTGCTTAGGGTCTCATCTAGGAGATGCGAGACCTGGGTACAAATCCCACCTCCACACTTGGCATAGGGAAGAATTGAACCTGGGGCTCCCACATTCTGGCTGTGTGTTCTAACCACTGGGCTTTTGCACCTCCAGTACCACCCCCACCCCCAACCTCCTCGGGCTGTGCTTTATGTTAGGCCTGATCTTGTGGATGTGCTTTAAGGCAGCCTCTGAGTACATTTACCAGATTGGGTCCCACAGGTGAAATATGTGGTGAGACCTTATCCTGTGAATCCCGCTAGGGCTTAGCTGTGAGTTAGGTGCCAAGCTGATCGGCAGTGTCAGGACTGAGGTGACTGTGCACATATCCACAGCAGAAATGTAGGTACCTACAGAGGTAGGTGGCAGCTGAGCAAGGGCTTTTTGAATGCCAGGGGTACCTAAGTGTTGGACTTAGGTACCTAAAGGGGCAGTTAGGCACTTAAGAACCCCTTGTGAATCTGAGCCTAGCCATCTCCTTTGCTGATGCGAAAAGGGATGTCCTGCCAGAACACAAAGGGCTAGATACTGCCAGCTTTTCTCATGTTGGGCCAGATTGTGGCCTGTCTTGCATACTGGGCAAGGGAGTAGAGGAGTTATAAGGCTTCCCTTTCTCCCTTGTGCTGGTGCGCACTACTGTTGCTTCCTGCATGCTGTGGGAAGCAGGTTGATGATGTAGCCCCTTGCATTCCCACTATCTTACTCTGTAGTCAGACCCATTGATTTCAGTGAGATGACTTGCAGCGTAAGGTAAAACTCCATAGCCAGATTCTAATGTCTTTAGCCAATGGGCCTTGTTGTGGAGTTAGGTGCTCCTCAAAATGAGTCAGGCCATCAGACTCTGGTCCAGAGGGCCAATCTGTGTATCCCTTAGCGAGCAGTTACTCCCATTAATATTCCCGGTGATTTCAGTGGGATTAACCCCGGAGCAATGAGCTGTACACCAAGGGGAAAAAGGGGTACACAATCTGCCCTGCTTAAATTCCTCTTTGCAGGAGACATACCTCACAGCTTATCCACATGAAAGAGAAACCTCAAGTGTGTGGGAAGCAGTATAAAGAATGCCTGTGTGCCAAGACTATGCCAGTTACAGAAAACAAGTCAATGAACGACATGCTCACCTAAACATAAAACATTCACAATGAAGGGAGGGAGAGACTTTTTTTCCTACTAGTAACCAATTAGGTAAATTCACAGAGGTGTTAATAGATGGCAATTGCATAGTCATCTGGATAATTGTAAGATGCTTGATTGCTAATCTGGTCCACAAGAAGCACTGAGGACAAGCTAAAAGTCACCAGAGCTTTCAACTGTCTAGTGCTCATTTGGGGATTAGTAAGGGCTAGACTGTGCACTGGTCTAATGCAGTCATGCAGGAAAGTAGGGGAAGCCATACTATTGCCTGGATCTAGGATCTGCGTATTGTGGGCAGAGCAGGGGCAGTACCACCTGATGCTCGCTCCCATGAGCAAGTGGGTAGGGAGGGGTGAAGCCATAGATCCATCCTTCCACCACGCACCAACCAGCACAGTTGTTTGGACATGCTGGGGGAAGCAAGCTGTGACCTTGTAAGGCCTGTAGCAATTTACTCCCAATACAACAGGGGAGCACAAGTGGAATTGTGCCTCAGAGGCATCTGTGTATCACCCCTTATTCTGGGCTGGGGCAAAGGGCACAGTCTAGCCCGAAATATTCAGTGACTATATTCTCAAAATCAAAAGGCAGGACACTTTTTTCTGGCAATGTATTTTAAGGTTGTAAAATATTCATAAAAAGACAACTGCACTTTAAAACAATGTCATCTGGTGTCGCTGCTGCCTACATCTGACTCCATGGGATTATTTCCCAAGAGTGCAGGAATTTTTTTTCCCAGAAATTTAATACTCCGAATGAGGTTACCATGAAACACTGAAGAAGTGTTAAATATAGCTCAGACCGACATTTTGTAGTTAAACAATCCAAACAAAAAACATTTGAAATGACAAACTGGGACACAAAGAAGTTCCTGGGATCCCAAGACAATCGGGAAACACTGGGAAGTCCTGATAAATTCAGGCTATATGGTCACTGCACCTAAATATGTTCACATAAAGTATCGTGTGGAAAGTGAAGAGGACACATGTAACATAAGGAACATATCTGCCTGACCACAGAAGTAAGAGTAACAGCTAACTTATGGTTTCCACAGACAATATTCTAGCATGTGAAGGATATAATACAATAAGGGGATACGGCTATAAAACAAGTGAAGTGTGGACATTTGCCCTTTTTGGCATTCCAGACCAATCTGGTGTAAACAATAATTTTCAATTTACAAGCTGTGATTTTGACTCTATTAAAACCTGTCCCCTTTTTCCAGAATCAACAGGAGAAGAAGGAAATTCTGGAGAAACAATGAGGCAGGACAGCTTTCACTAGGGCCTACTTATCTACAGATCAACTCCCATAGAAGCAACAGGTGCCAGTTCTGATAATTTGGGACAGCAGTTAAGGATTACAGGCTAAACTGAAGACTTGTTTAAACTGCATGTTTTTGGTGTATGTTAGATGACTTTCACTTATGCACATTTTTCTGACTAATTTGCAGAAATCTGGGAATTCATCAACCGTGTAGATGTTTGCAGGCAGAGACATAGGGTGAAATCTGGACCCGTTTGAAGTCAATGGCAAAACTCCCATTGACTTTAATGAGGCCAGGATTTCACTCCATCTTTACCTTTCTTTGTAAAGAGCCACATACATGTGGCATTTTTTGCAATGGTATCCAGGATATCTGAGCGTCATGTAAGCAATAAATTATACATATGTATTATAGAGGTGACTGGCAGTGGCTCCATAGTTGACATTTGTGTTCTAATATGGTCTTAAAATGGGGGCATAAATTCCTGTTTTTCTCTAAAAGCAGGTCTCCAATCACTCTGAAATTTCACACATGGTTAGTTTTTATGCCCTTTACATAGAAACTTCAGAAATTTATAAATTTCTAATAAATAATCTTTGGATTTCGGCTGTGGCTAAAATTTTTCCTTGGCAGGTCTTTCATTGTAGATCATGTATATCTTAAAGAAACATCGGTCAGTCTACACACAGCTTGGTGGAGGTGCAGATCTTGATATCTTTAATAGGTAGGTTTGTTCTTTTTAAATGCTGGACTAGGGTCAGGGGAGCATATGGGTGGGTTTCCCTTAGCTCAGTTCACCACAGTGAATATTGCTTTGTGTGAAAAGGGAAATAATTTTACAAAAGCATGATGCAGACTTCTTTTTAACTTAAAATAAATGGTTGCTTTGGGTTTCAAAGTTGGAAGGAGGGTTCAGGTTGGATTTCATTTTTCTATGAGCTGTCCCCATCCATAGATTTACTGTCCCCATTCACAGATTTTGATGGATTTTGAGTAGCTGGCAAACAAGCAACATTAGTTTTAACTCGGAGCTAATAATATAAAAGGGAGATTCATTAAAGGTTGGAGTGTAATTACGTTTCTATTGCTACTTGAGTCCTACAGTAGTTTTCTCTTGGGTGCAATTTAACAGTCATTTATAGTGTTTTTGGAATGTGGCCATGCAGCAGGGACTGAGCTGGGGCAGTCAAGTTATAACAGGCAAGAATCTTGATCCCACTAGGAAAACAAGTAATTTTATTATACCTGTGAAATAATTTGGCCACTTTCTCTGTCACTTCATTCCAGACAGCTGTTTCTTTTTCTGCTTGCCATGTACAGAAAAAGGGCCAAATCCTATGACCTTTACTATTGTGAGTAGGCCCAATTAAGTCAATTGGGCTACTCATGTGAGTAAGGATTAATTGCCAGATAGGTGTTATAGGATTGGTCTCCAAACTTGGAAACAATGTGCAAACTCAGTGCAGCCTAGTTTAATTGTTTTTAAACTTAAGACCAGAACAAATATTTTTACTGGATTTGGTCCTGTTTATTTTAATGGATCTAGTCCTCCCTACCTCCTAAGTAATATGGACTATTCTGTGCAGATAAAAATGAAAGCATATGAAAATTTAAACCCTATCTGCAGTCATTCATGCATAAATTACTTCTTCCTAGCTATTTCTATTGCTAGAGCAATGCAAATTGTTTTCCAGGCAAAACTGAAGCGTGCACACTTTGTTCTTCATTGTAGTTTTTTAAAAAAAGATGAATAATAAAAGGGTAAACAAATAGCAGAGATCAGATTCCCCCCCCCAGCACCAAATAGGTGGTTTTCTGAATGTAATAAAAGCAATCCTTTTGCCACAGTATGTCGCTTTCAATCAAGTTGCAAAGAAATACCAAAGGAGAATCCGTTTAGGAAAAAAAAACAAACCAATTTTGATTCAGAAACAGATTTCTTTGTCAGGATACATTTACAAAGCAAGGTTCCAGAACAGGCTGTTTTGTGACACTGGAAATAAATGAACTGCATAGTGCATTTGAAAATAGTTTCTGGAACTGTGTGGCATAATCAAACAGAATATGCAAAAAGGTTAATAGTCACCCAGTGTCAAAACTGAAAACTGTTCTTCAAGCACAATGAGCCCATGTGGCAAAGGCACACTGACATCCCTGTGCTGAAGTCAGATACCACTCGGTACATTTTAAAATAATGGAACAGGAAATCTTATGTATGCTTGGTTTTGAACAGCACACTGTACCTGTAAATTATCAGAAAGGATATATAATCTTTCTTTACTGTACAGAATACAAATAGTCTTAAGTTGGTGAGATATTTAAATAGAGAGGGATTCATTAAGAATATAATACATCACACAGATATAGGTCCTGGTTTGCTGCCAAAAAAATATGCACTGCAAGCAATCCCTTTCGGACCTAGTGAAAAGGTAAAAGTTGAATGTGATTGACTTGTAAAATTAGATGTTTTTGAATGAACTCAGACACTAGCTGACTGAGTTAATGGTATGGTTACCATAATAAAACCAAACAAATTAAGGATTTGTTTAGATCCAAAAGATTTGAATAAGGCCATGAAAAGTGAGCCCTCTCCGATGAGAACAGCTGAGAAGGTCATGTCTAGACTTCAGAATCTAAGATTTTTTTTTTCAATTTTAGATTTAAGACAAGGGTTTTGGCAAACCCAATTCAATACAGAAATTTCTCCTCTGGTAGATATGTTGAACTGATTCCCTTGCAGGATTCCAGTGGTACCTGAGGTACACCAAAACATCTTTGGGGATCTGGATGGAGTGTAAATAATTATTGATGATCTGCTCATTTGGGTTAAAAATTATTAAGTGCAATGAGAGATGGTGTAATGTGTGCCACTGAACAAGAACAAATCTCTAATTGGAATGTGTAAGACTGGTTATAAATGAAACATACTGTGATTATTGTGCTTGTAATCTCAATGCTATTTTCTATTGTCATCTAGCAGCATGCGGAGTGGAGCATTTTTTTTATAATAAGTTAGGAAATTTATCTCTGTAAGGCCTCATTGTTTGGGGGTCTTTCCATTTGTCCAATTGCCCTTGCTTGGTTGATCCCAAAATGATGAAGCCTTACAGAGATTCATCGGCATGTTAACATATCTAAGCAAATTAATCCCTAATTTATCATAAATAAGTTCTCCATTCAGCATGCTGTTAGAGGACAATTCAAAATAGCACAGGACTTAATTTTTGGGAGTTGTCACAGAAGCACTAGTACTGAAAAGTTTTAAGTAAGGCTGTCAATTAATCACAGTTAATTTACATGATTAACTCAACAAAATTAATTATGATTAATCGCAGTTTTAATCACACTGTTAAACAATAGAATACCAATTGAAATTTATTAAATATTTTGGATGTTTTTCTACATTTTCATATATATTGTATTCTGTGTTGTAACTGAAATCAAAGTCTATATTATTTTTGATTACAAATATTTGCACTGTAAAATGATAAACAAAAGAAATAGTATTTTTCAATTCACCTCGTACAAGTACTGTAGTGCAATCTCTTTATCATGAAAGTTGAACTTACAAATGTAGAATTATGTACAAAAAACTGCATTCAAAAATAAAACAATGTCAAATTTTGGAGCTTGCAAGTCCACTCAGTCCTACTTTTTGTTCCACCAGTTGCTCAGACAAACAATTTGTTTACATTTACAGGAGATAATGCTGCCCGCTTCTTATTTACAATGTCACCTGAAAGTGAGAACAGGCATTTGCTTTGTAGCCGGCATTGCAAGGGATTTACGAGCCAGGTATGCTAAACATTCATATGCCCCTTCATGCTTCAGCCATCATTCCAGAGGACATGCTTCCATGCTGATGACACTCATTAAAAAAATAATGCGTCAATTAAATTTGTGACTGAACTCCTTGGGGGAGAATTGTCTGTCCCCTGCTGTTTTACCTGCTTTCTGCTATAAATTTCATGTTCTAGCAGTCGCGGATGATGACCCAGCACAAGTTGTTCGTTTTAAGAACACTTTCACTGCAGATCTGACAAAACGCAAAGAAGGTACCAATGTGAGATTTCTAAAGATAGCTACAGCACTGGACCCAAGGTTTAAGAATCTAAAGTGCCTTCCAAAATCTTAGAGGGACGAGATGTAGAGCATACTTTCAGAAGTCTTAACAGAGCAACACTCCGATGCGGAAACAACAGAACCTGAACCACCAAAAAAGAAAATCAACCTTTTGCTGGTGTCATCTGACTCAGATGATGAAAATGAACCTGCGTCGGTCCGCTCTGCTTTGGCCTGTTATTGAGCAGAACCCGTCATCAGCATGGATGCAGGTCCCCTGCAATGGTGGTTAAAGCATGAAGGGACGTATGAATCTTTAGCGCATCTGGCGCGTAAATAGCTTGTGACTCTGGCTACCGCAATGTCAAGCAAACGCGTGTTCTCACTTTCAGGTGACATTGTGAATTTCACACCGTTACTCCTGTGTTGAGCCATAGGACAGCCTGGGTTTGAACCCAAGTGGCTAACGTGAGTTAAATGAAGAGTTGCCATTCTTCATGGCTATTTTAACCCAATTTAGGTAATGCAGGATAGCCAGCCTGAGGTGAGAACACATTTTTTTTGCAGTGTTGACAAAAGGTATCCTGGGAAGACAATAAATCAGCATAATTTGTAGTCCTGCTGTAGTGGGGTGATATAAAAGCACTGTAATTCCAATAACTGATTATTAGGAGCAAAATTGTCACACCGTCTACACTTAACTGCCTTAAGGATGCAAAGAGAAGCCAGCTAAAAGGGGGCAGGGGGCGGAAAGTCAGGAGAAAATAAGAATAGCCATACTGGGTCATACCAATGGTCTGTCTAACCCAGTAAACTGTCTACTCAGAGTGGCCAGTGCCAGATGCTTCAGAGGGAATGAACAGAATGGGCAATTTATCAAATGATCTATCCCAGTGGTGGGCAACCTGCAGCCCATGAGCCGCATGAGGCCCATCAGGGTAATCCACAGGTTGCCCACCACTGATCTATCCTGTCGTCCACTCCAAGCTTCTGGCAGTCAGAGGTTTAGGGAGCCCCAGAGCAGGGGGGTTCATGCCTGACCATCTTGGCTAATAGCCATTGATGGACCTAGCCTCCATGAACTCATCTAATTGTTTTACTTTTGGCCTTCACAGCATCCCCGGAAATGAGTTCCATAGGTTAACTGCACTGTGTGCAGAAGTACTTCCTTATATTTGTTTTAAACCTGCTGCCTCTTAGTTTCATTGGGTGACCACAGGTCCCTGTGTTATGGGAAGGGGTAAATAACACTTCCTTATGCACTTTCTCCACACCACTCATGATTTTATTGACCTCTATCATATCCCTCCCCCAGTCATCTCTTTTCTAAGCTGTCTTTTTAACCTCTCCTCATATGGAAGCTCTTCCATACTACTTATCATTTTTGCTGCCCTTCTTTGTACTTTTTCCAATTCCAACATATATTTTTGGGATGGGGCAATCAGAACTGCACTCAGTATTCAAGGTGTGGGGGTACCACAGATTTATAGAGTGGCATTCTGATATTTTATGACTTATCTACCCTTTTCCAAATGGTTCCTAACATTCTGTTAGCTGCAGCTGCGTATTAAGCAGCTGTTTTCAGAGAACTATTCACGATGACTCCAAGATCTCTTTCTTGAGTGGTAACAGTGAATTTAGACCCCATGATTTTGTATGTATAGTTGGGATTATGTTTTCCAATGTGCATTACTTTGCACTTATCAACATTAAATTTGTAAGTCTCTCAGGTGCCACAAGTCCTCCTTTTCTTTTTGCGGATACAGACTAACACGGCTGCTACTCTGAAACCTGATATTACTGTTAGTAGTTCTGCAATTTCATATTTCCTTCAGTACTCTTGGGTGAATACCATCTGGTCCTGGTGACTTATTACTAATTAATTTATCAATTTGTTCCAGAACTTTCTCTACTGATACTTCTATCTGGGACAATTCCTCAGATCTGTCACCTAAAAAGAAGGGCTCAGGTGTGGGAATCTCCCTCACAATCTCGCTTCCTTGCAGTGAAGATGGATGCAAAGAATGCATTTTGCTTTTTTGCAACAGCCTTGTCTTCCTTGAGTGCTTCTTTAGCACCTTAATAATCTAGTAGTCCCACAGATTGTTTGGCAAGCTTCCTGCTTCAGATGTACTTAATCTTTTGCTGTTAGTTTTTTTTTTGTCTTTTGCTATTTGCTCTTCAAATTATTTTGTGGACTGCCTAATTATACTTTCACACTTGACATGCCAGAGTTTGTTCCTTTCTATACTGTCCTGTACCCTGGTGTATGTTTGGAAGAAGCATTACTCTGAGAGAAATGCAGGTGCTGGGCCTCTCACCTGGAAGGGGTGTCCACAGAAAGACCGAGAGAGGGGTCAAAGGTACAGCTTACCCTGAACCATGACACATGGTGTTTTCTGTCTGTCTCTCCTCACCTCCCTCAATGAAAATTGGTTAATGTTTGCAAAGTGCCTTAAAGATGAAAATTGCTCCACAATTTCTAAGTATTCCGTGCCATCATCTGATGGCATGAATGCTGTGGTATTTTGAACTACAACTGGTTGAAATGAGATCTTGATTTAAAATAACCCAAACTTTTAATGTGTTTTCTGCCTCATCAAATGCTTCTGTTGTATCAGAAGTGTTGAAGTGTTCTTTTTCTCAGTTAGGAAGCATGGTATATAGAAAGATAGTATGCCCTCTTACAGAAAGTTGGAGAGTTTAGAATTAAACAGGCAGAGTTACTTGTGTCCTTTTTGGACTAAATTCTCTAAATTTGAGCTCTGCCTGTAGACATTCACAATAGCTGCACCTGCTCTTTTATTATTGTTTCTCAAGTGTAGCACAGTAGCACCTGGAGGCCCCAACTGAGATCAGGTCCTCATTGTGCTAGGTACTACGCAAACATACAGTAAGAGACAGCCCTGAACTAAAGAGTTTACAGTCTAGATGGACAAGACAGAAAATGATGGGGAAAAGGTATTCAAACAGAAGACTAGGAACTGTGGGACAGATTAAGGTGAAATCTTGCCCTCACTGATGTCACTAGGAGTTTTGCCATTCACTTCAGTGGGGCCAGGATTTTGCCAAACATGATGTCCAAGAATACACAGGAAGTCTGTGGCAGGGACAGAAATTTGAACATAGTTCTTGTGAGTCCCAGTCAAGTGTCTTACCAATGAGATCATCCTTCCTACCAAAGAAGAAGGGTGACTTACACTTTCATGGCTTGACCTTGTCTTCTCACTCAGGTTACTGGGAGTTCTATGCATGGACAGCTTACAGGATTGGGTCATTAGTACCTGCTATATCCCCTTTCTTCGTCTCTTTAGTAGATTATAGTTTTGGAGGTGCGAAATGTGTGAAACTCAGCAGGTTCACACAGGAAGTTCATGTGAACCTTCTTCATGGCACAATCTGAGTTTGGAATTTGGAGTTTGAGGTTTTAGGTTTTTTAAAAGGGAACGTCAACTGAAATGACCAATTTTTGCCTGGTTTGGGGTCAAAACCATGTGAAAATACAGAATTTCAGATAGTTCCTACCTAAAAACATAAATCCATGCAGGTTCACTCAAAACCACCTCAAACTCTCTTGAGACTCAGGACAGGTTCACAAAATGGCATGGAAAATTACATCTGTTGAAGTTTCATGTAGGTAACAAAGCTATAAAACAGATTAAACTTGGTTGGTTCCAGGATTCTTTCACTTCTAAACTTTGGCACAAATCCAGTAGCAACCTAAAATGATATAGTACCAAGATCTTTCCAAAGAGTTAGTAGGCTCTTACAAAGAGTTCACTGAACAATTTTTTTACATGTAAAATTAAAACTGCTGCAATGTAGAATAAAGGGATAGCCCTTCATGTGGACTGAGAGTGTGTTTGCTGGGACATCCTGTCTCGTGATATTATATGATGAATTTAAGACACACACAAAGTGACTTGCCAGCTAGATAAATTCTGCTAAGCCTCACTAAGATTTGTGTTTTTTTTTTTTAGTTTCAACTGATGTTTGTTTATTTTTATTTTTTTTTAATTTTCACAGATGTGGAAAATTATGGGGGAGGGTCAAATAGTTTAATAACAGTACACATTGACTCAAAAAGTTAAAGCTTTATAACTGTTAAAACACAAATTGTCAACATCACATGTCAAACTATACAAAGTAAATATCCTTAAATCAAACTCTAATAGTTCTCAAGCAGCATTTTTCTTGCTTTGCCCATCTGTAAATTTTGGTTACTACAGATAGAAATATTTTTCATTGGTTTGTGTGTGTACAATTAAATCAAAGTTTACCAATATTTATTGATTCTAATCCTTCTGAGCCTAAATTTAGCGTCAGTCCTGGCTAGACCAGTGGTCTGTTATCTTAAGACAAAAGGGTCCTGGTTTGAGTCTCAGCTGTAGCAAGAGCAGAATATGCACCTAATAATTTCTACACCAGGAGCACAGTGTTGTCTGGTTATTAGCTGGCAGCCCCATCAGCCTTCCTGGAAAGCCTCTGCTACTGGCAAAGTCATGATGAACCATCCAGAAAACAAAATAGAGAGCTCACTAACTGAGATAAAGGCTAAACAGAGTTATCTGCAAAAGTATGCTGGAAGGGTTCAAGGTAGCAATGCTTACATCTGTTTCCTGCAGTACCTGTTGCATTATGAATTAATGGACTAAGTGGATTTAAACCATGTTCCTTCTAAATAGTTTAATAAATCAGTCCTGTCAAACAAATAAAAAAGCATGGCAGCAATGTTAGTCCAGAAACCAAACATTAAGGAAGCTAACAAGGAGATTAAGAGTAGCTTTTCCATGTGAGGCAAAGTTTAATTGTTGTATACAGAAGATTCATCTGAGTTGCCCAGTGAAATTAGAAATAAAGAATGGGGTCTTCCTAGAAAAAAATATCAGCTTTGTGTTGCCAGTTTTAGACAGTCTGTCTATTAGCAATGGTTACCCATCTTTTGCAGATGCCTCCCTTTAATAACGGGGAGCAGAAAGATGATGGAGCAAGAAACTAAGAAGGATCAAAATTGCAAGTCAAGCAATTGAACTTTTGGGTGGCAAGAAGAGGGTCCTTTTCAAATACAGCTTTGCTTTTCTTAAGATTGTTTGTATTGCTTACATGCCACAATGACTGGTACTGTATAAATGCCATGGATAGTTGCAATTAGCTCCACATGTGCCATTAAGGAGCACTTTTGTCTGATCTGTAGGGCACATGGTAAGTATTTCACATAAGTAACCTTCTGATTTCATTTCAGTGCTACCATCTGGTGGGCAAAATGCAGATAGCAAATAGTTATATCATTATAATACTGTGGAACATTCTGATACAGTGAGTTTTTGCTTTATTTTGAGGAGGAAACATAAGATATTATTAAAACAACTAGAACATCTGGTTTGGGGATAAAGTCATTTTACAGTGTTGCTGCCAAGCCTCAGGGCCAAGCTTACAGAGAACAGCCTCCCTTCCAGCCCCTCCATAAAGCATATTACCAAACTGTAAAAATGCATATTGTCCAACACAAATGAAGAACAAAATATACTGAAGCTATGGGTTCTCTTAGAGACATTCACCTGATGGATGAAAAGCCAGGGAATTGCAGAACAGTTGTACTTCATTTAATTCTGTTTTCATAAGCCCATTTCCCCATGTGATTCAAGCTGTATAACTGTGAAGGCCAATGAGGAGGGAAAAAAAGTTTTGTGTTTTAGTATGGGTAAGTCCTCCATGAACAAAGTTAAAAATCAGTGGTTTCCCCTTACAATAGGCATTCTGAATAAATGGAGGGGGAAAGGGAAAACAAACCCAATAGCATAAATCCTGGTAACCATTTCTTGAAGAGCTCTGTTGAGCTGCCCTACTGGAGATCAACACCCCTTCCTTTGGAACATTTGAAACTTATGGTGCGTGCATGCAGAGAAGGGCCAGGGGCAGACCCAGCCCTCCTCCTCCCCAGCCACCACCTGACCTTTTGTGGCTTTCTTAGAAAGGAGCCAGGCCAGTCAATCCAGTTTTGTATAGCTCTGTTTCAGATGCAGCTGCTCCCCCAGCTTCTACCATTTTTACAAACTTCTTCTTCTCACCCACCAAAAGTTATATGAGACTTAAACCTGAGCCTCCTTGTTTTTAACTTCTACAAATCCATAGGGAAGAGGCTTTAAAAATATAAATTCCACCTCAGGGTAAAATCCTGGTCCCACTTAAGTCAATGGGAGTTTTGCCATTGAGTTCAGAGAGACCAGGATTTCACCTTGGTGTTGTCCATCTACTCTCTGCTGACTTGAGTCACTAACACCATTAGAGCTAGCCACTGACATTTCAAACACCTCCCGTGCCCTTTCAAATACTGCCTTTGACCATCTGCACACACTAGATACTGAAACATCTTTTGAAATTTGATTCACATGATATCATACCATCTGGGATCCCACTGACTTTTAGCCTGTTACCTGACAAATCCTTGAAAATGAGATGCAACTTAGTAAAATTTAATCAATAATGTTATTTTTGGACCAGATATGTGTAAACCACCATCAGGCTCTGATCTTGAAGAGGGATACATTAAATCCTTTGGCTGGTTTGCCGCAACAGAATTTATACAATAATCCCCTGTCTTTAAATACTCATATTGCTTTCTCTCAAGTTTTGGGCATTCAAAGTCTGTCAGTCCAGTAGGTGAGCCTCAGGTGATAAATCTGACCAAATACCTTTAAAGAAGTTACACTAATGAGTACAAGAACAATCCATGACAATTTCAACCTGGGGAATACGGTTAACAAAAATCTGGTTAAGTATTCCAAAACTCCAGTATCATGGAAGCTAAGAGGTCTTTGCATTGTAAGTGAGTAAGAACAGATGACTTCCCCCCCCTCAAGGTTTGTTCCCATGCCCATTTTCATTATCAGAGCCCCCACCAGCCTGCCTATTGTGTGAGGGAGCTGCCCATGCAACTCCCTCAACCAACAAACAGCTATTCTCTTGTATGTGGTTGATTGCTACACCTGCTACACTGGTCTTGGCCTCTGACTTTACCATAGTGGAGGGTAATGTTCAGTTCATGAGCGTTTTTTCATATAGTTGATATATTGCATGAGAATACATGGACTCTTGATAAAATACTCTCCTAGAATTTGAATCATGTTATGTTTTTATAGTGAAACGGCAATGATAACTGGAGAGCCACAGATTTTTTTTAAGGCCACAAGGGACTACTATACTCATCTAGTCTGACCTGCATAGCACAGGCCATGCAATGTCTCCCAGTAATTTTTTCATGACCCCATAACTTCTGTTTGGACTATGGCACATCTTTTAGAAATATATCCAGTCTTGATTTAAAGACTTCAAATGATAGAGAATCCACCACATCCATTGTAAGTTTTTTCCAGTGGTTGATTACTCTCACTCTTAAAAAAAAAAAAAAAAAAAGGGTGAAATTACAGTTTTGGCTGTTTGGTTAAATCTGGATAAACCCCCCAAAACCTGGATGTTTAACTGAACTTCTTCAGCCTGCATAATCAGTCTGTAAAATCCCTAACAACATTTTCTCAAGATATTGAAGTATTTCCTTTTCCTGTGTTTCCCAGCAAAACTCCTAGGTACAGAGTCAAACTTCAGTGAAAAATAAGCACACCTTTTCCAGGCTAAACAAAGTGTTCGGTCTGGCCTCTATTTGCGTTTTGGGTGGAGCTTAAATTTTGTGCCTGTTATTATCTGCACAGGTTCAACCATTCCTAATGATGATCAATTTTAGATGATAGTCAGGCACCGCCTCATAAAATTTAGTGAGTTAGTTAATGATAAAAATGTTGCTGATAAACTCTAATTCGTAGTAACTCTTACATTATGGTGGGCATCTGTATATTTCTGTACAATTATTCTATACTTTTTGGCACACTCTCTCACTAGCATCAAAGGATTAAAGTCAGATACCCTTACTTATCTAAAGTAAAATTCTCAATTTTAGTATCATGGATTTCAGTGGGACAATTAAAATACTATTCAATATAAGTAATGGTTTCAGAATCTGGCCCAAACTATGGTTAAATTGTGCTGGATGAACTATTTAGAGTGAACAAATTATTCCAACTATTTTCTATTCCGGAGTCATCTGAGAACAGACTTTGTTTTTTAACACTGGTTTTGCATTGTAAATTGTACCACATGGCATATGAAAACGTATTTCAGCCTATGGATTGTTTCCTAACTATTTGTCTCAAACTCCCACTATGTGATTGGTCAGGGTAGATGAGTGTCTCACCTCCAGAACGTATCCACATTTTCAAGTGCAGTGTTGCAGAGTTTTTTAAAGTTCAGTGCTCCCTTTAGCCATTCTGGTTCCATAGCAATCTATCATTTTCTGTGGCCAAACCCTCCAGCCAGGTCACTACTTAGTCCATTCTCCTTCTAAGGTAAACAAAAATGTCCCAAAATAGGAAACTCAAAGGCTTAATGGCCTTCAAGCCTGTCTCTTGACATCTAGAACTTGTCACTTTTGGCCTCTTTTAATACCTGATCTAGGGGAAAGATTGAGGAACCCAGTCCTGCCTTTTCCTCTGGGTTCCAGTCTAGGGATCCTCTTTTGGTCAGATAGGGACCATTTCTTCGATTCCTCAACCTCTTTCCTGAGCTGTTCATATCTTCACCCTGCTTGCTAATGTCTTCATTGAATCTCTGCTATCCCCACCTGAGAAACCTGGGTCTGCGGTTTCTCATAGCTTCTCCTTAGCCAACTAGGAAGATGCTTTCTCAAAGACTGTCCCCAGCCCTTCTCTGCAGCACCTAGGCTGTTTTGTGAGTCGCCACTCTTGTCTCTTGCCTTTAGAGCAGTTAATGGCTCCCTCTTCCATACAGGAGTTCCCCTTCAGCCCTCTCTCTGGGGCTGGGGTTTGTGTCTCAAGCCTTTGGCCTTGGAATAGTCAGCTGCAAAGCTTTTGCCTGCTCTCTTCAGCTGAACATCCTCTCAGATTAGCCTTCCAGCCTGGACAGTTCAGCAGGCCAGCCTTCTCCTATCCATGTCTGCCTTCCCTGTGAGGGGAGCCTTTCTGCTGTCCCCTTTCTGCCATTGATTGGGGAAGAGTTGCCCCTTCCACTGTGCCAGGGTTATTTAAAGAAACCGTGTCTATCTTTCTCCCAATCACTACTTATTTCTGGAACTGCATCTTCTCTATCCCTATCCCTGGTTAGCTCTTTGTGGCTCTTTATTGGGCCTTAAACTCTTAAAGGGAAATGCCAGGTGATGAGATGGGCTGACCACTATGTGTTACCCCCCCTTAAGGGTAGGCCGCCCTGTCACAGTCAGCTAATATGGTATTGTTTCAGCTCCCTGACTGGGGGACGCCCAAACATGCAAGAAACTTCCAAGTTAGCTGCAAAGTTGAGCTTTTGTATATAGCTATTCTCATGTGCATTCATAACTACAGCTAGCTGAAATCTTTCAATTTTTTGTTGAAAAATGTCCTTTTTATTAAATCTTGAAATTAAAATAAAATAGCAAAAAAATTCTGTTTTTCCTTGTTTTTTGTTTACTGAATTGGAAAATGAAAAAAATTAGTCAATATTTCAGCTCTCCTTCCCCACTCCAACTTTTTCCTTTTCTACCCTTCCTCCCTTTCATTTTCCTCTTTTAATTTTGCACTGAAAAAAGGAGGAGGTGGGAAGTAAACAAATGTGGAAAAGAGGAAAACTTAAAAAAGGAAAAGGAAAAGGGGGGGAAGGAATGGAGGGAGGAAAAAAGGAAAAACAAAAGCTGAAAAAGCAAAACTTTAATAAAAATGTTTTTTAAAAAATTGAGTACATGAAAAACTGTTCCGATTTTAAACGTATCAAGTAAAATTGACTTTCATGGTCCCCCACCACCCATTAGGTGGGGAGAGGCAGCCTTTTCATCTGAGTCAGAACAAAGCACTGGAGAGCATATTATTATACTGAAGGGAACAAACTTGCTCTAGCAAGGGGATGATCCAGAAGATCTGATTGATCTTTCCCATCTGCAACTTCTGGGATTTCATTATTTCCAATTGCTGATTGTCCAGGGAAACAAGTGTCTGAATGTTGTTCTCACACCTGGGGCTTGTGCATATGTCACCCTAAGAATCTCTTAATGCCAACTGGCAGAAGGCCCACTACACTGTAACTCATATCAGGCCTTACACACTCACTACTCCCAACACACTGTTGTATAATATGTATCTAAGATGTGTCACATAAGGTGTATGTGAACTGTTGACACGCTGGTCTCAAAAATCATTGTGTGGTGTATCTATGGGTTGTATGAGAAGAATTATGTATGTGTGCTGGAAATATGTTCTTCACATGTATTTGGAAGGCAGTGCATAAATCCAGCCTGCCCTAGACAAGGAATGTGGATTTATCTGTCGGACTGGCTTGATTCCAGGCAGAGGACAATGAAAATACATTTACATATAAGGTAAAGAAAGTCATCAAGCTACCAAGTGGGGGAGGAAACAGCCTGGTGAGCACTCTGGGGGTCTAAGTTTGCACCGCAGGAAGTCTTCCTTTCTGTTGAGACAAAGACAATGAACTTTGGGAACTATAAGGGGGAGCAAAAAGACATTCTAGTTATCCATCACTTAAGGAATAAAGGGAACAGCACCCTCTGAATCTGTGCAAGTTGGATGCCCTGGTCTGGAAGGCTCAGGATGCTGGTAACTTGATGTAGGTGAGAAAACTGCTTCCGCAAAGATTGTAACTTGCTAAAGTTAAGTTTTAGTAACTAGAAATCATGGGTTTTTTTTTTTTTGTAACCACCCTGTCTTCGTCTCTTGCTTTGTATCACTTAAATCTCAGTTCTTTTGTTAATAAACTTATTCATCATTTTACTATAAACCATCTCCATGCTGTTATATTGAAGTGAAGTGGGAGTCTTCAGCTACACTAACAGGCTGGTGTGGGTTCTGTCTCTTTGGAGGTAGCTAACTTAATTTCTGTGAGCTTCCATTGAAAGGGGCCTGACACTGCAAAGAGAAGTCTTTGGGGAACTCGGGACCTGGTGTTCATTGATGGTTACCTGCATGGGTAAGACTGGCAGAATCTTGAGGAGTTTGCTGGTGGAACAGACAGACTGGCGTGGCAGTGTGCTGATTCACAGTCTAATCTTTGGCAGGATTAGAGCAGAGTGGTAACACAGCGACTTATGGTTCTGGGCTGCCCTGAGGAGAGCGTCAGAGCACAGCAGTGCCACTTGTCACTATCAGAATGATCTGCTTGCTTTATTGACATTTGTATTTTCTTGGTCATCTCTCACAATCATATCCACATCCCTAGGCACACCCAGAGACATGAAGATTTTTGGAATGTGGTCAAAGGGAGCTGCCTACTTTATCCCTTGAGGCATTCACTTAATCTTTAAAACCCATTGCAATAAGAGTTCTATATTTTGACATGTCTAACACTCCGAGGCTTGAGGCAGGCAATTTCTGGTGTTTGAGGTTTCAGCAAAGTGAATGGTGAAGTAATGGCAGCTATCAATAGCAGCATCTTCCCCCCCAACCCCGCAGTGGAAGCCCACTCCCCTTTCATAGAGCAGCTGATTTCTATGGGAAGGCCCTGAGGCTGGACCCATCCCAAGAGGTATTTTCAGCTATGGTGCCTGGATGTGCTTCAGCTAAACTGCAGGATATCCCAATAGCCTACAGGGTGTCTGTGACCTACCGGCTAGCCTGGGATCAAAAGGAGTGGAATAGCTCTGCAGGGGAACTGAAGCCATTACAGTGCAAGTGCATTGGGCTTCTATTTTATTAACATGAAAATTAACAGTAATGTCACATACAATACACCTTATCACCAGGCTTGCTTGTGCCTTGGGTTCTTTCCCCCAGATTTCTCAGCCCACGCTCTAGATCCTATCTCTCGAGAAAGCCTCTCCCATCTCCCTTATATCAGGGTGGGTGACAAACCATCTGCCTCAGTGAGTCAGCCTAACTAATAGACCATTTCTCACCAGGATCAACCTGATAATAGGGAGGGGAGTTTCTGGCAAATATATTAGTTCATTTAAAGAACTTGAAGAATAGTCTGATGACGTTTTTGTGTCTCACAATGGCATCTGCCATTAGACTGTTGGATTAGGGTCAGCTTAAGAGAGAGTGAACATACCCTCACCTCCCTGCAGAAATTCTGTAGATTTGGGGAGGAAGCCATGAAGAATATTCAGATTGTAGGAGAAAATTCCTACATAACTGGCTAAAAATTTCCCAGAAGATTACTATTGATCCTGTGTGTAATAAATGATAGTACATATTTATTTATTTTTCCTGTTTTAGATCTGCAGTACAGTGCTATTAGCTAAATGCTATTGGATTCCTGAAATACCACTTGTCAAGTCCCTTGTGATTTTTTTCTGTAGTATTATACCAACACTTTGCCAAACGTACAGAACAAATTCCAGCAATTCACATGAGTTTGCCATGTGTTTCAGCTCTGTAAATTTCAGAAGATGGCAGTTTTGAGTTGGAAATTCATCCCCCTGCATCAGGGCAGGATTGATTTAGTTGTTACTTTGAACATCTCCAAATGTGGGGATTCCACAACTTCTGGGAGATGTTTCCTGTACTAACAATTCTTATGGTTGTAAGGTCTTTTTTCTGATATTTAACCCAACCTTTTCCATGCTGAAGCTTAAACAATTCTTGTTGTGTCATTATTGCATAATGACAATAATTGTTACCTCTCCCCTGAATAACAATATCCTTAATATAATAAGATCTTCTAAACTTTCCACAGTATGCATCCAATGAAGTGAGCTGTAGCTCACGAAAGCTTATGCTCAAATAAATTGGTTAGTCTCTAAGGTGCCACAGGTACTCCTTTTCTTTTTGCTTAATAGTCTACTATCCCTATAGGCAGTTATCATGTCTCCACTTGGGCTTTTCTCTAGACAGCTATGCAGATTTCTATTTAACTTTCTTATAGATTTTAATCTACCCAATTTTCTATCATTTGTATAGTTTTCCCCTGCCACTCACTCTAAGTTTTTTCTCATGTTTGACAACCAAAATACCTGCATTTATGTAGATCAGTTTATTCTAAGAAGCAGACTGAGACCAATGGTCTTACGCTAGGGATGAATATGACCCAGTAATTGTAATACATGATCTTCCCATGTGTCTATCTCAGTGGATGGAGAAAGAACATTTGATTTGACTTGGTTGGAAAAACTTGATATACAAAATTTGGCCAGCATTTGGCCTCTTAGAATGAATTGTATTGATGTCAACATTTTGGGCACCTAACTGTAAAAAAGGCTTTGTCTACTCTTATTTTAGCATTTTCTAACCAGGTCCTTCCCAGGAAGATACAAGCTGGCAAAGTTCCTTTATTCCTGGTGGTGTATTAACCTTTGCTAAAATTTCACGCTCTATATTAACAGCAAAATTGAACCATTATTAGTTCAACAATCAACAGCTTTTCCAGGTCGTACCAATCATTGGAATCAAAACCAGCTTTAGGATGAGCTGTTGGTCACCTGTTTGATAAATGTTTTAATGAGACCAGGGAGATTTGATCACAACCATGGAGTCTCACAGAATGTATACATGGAGTCCCAAATTTTAGAAAGGGGCCTATAATTTAGGGTGCTGCTGGTTTTGGTGCCCACCTTGAGGCTGTACTTGCCTAATTTTCATAGGTGCTGAGCACCCACCACTCCCATTAACTTTAAGTGGAATTGTGGATGCTCAGCACTTCTGCAAATGAAGCCCCAGATTTCAAAAACTGCATAGGCACAAATAAAGGCACCTACCACTAGAGGCCACTTTTGAAAATTAGGTGAAAAGCATATTCTGCAGGGCATACTGTGGTCTCTAAAGTTCCTAGAACATATCAACTTCCCAAGGCTGGTGAGTCTATTAAAGTGGGGTCCTACTCTGAAAAGTAAAACAGCATCAGAGGGTCCTACATTTGTCCATCAGTCTGTGTCTGGCCTGTGCCAGCTGACTTGGGCTTGCGGGTCTTGGGCTAAGGCGCTGTTTAATTGCAGTGTAGATGTTTGGGCTTGGGCTGGAGCCTGAGCTCTGGGACCCTCCCACCTTGCAGGGACCTAGAGCCCAGACCTAACCCTGAGCCTGAACATCTACACCACAATTAATCAACCCCTTAGCCCGAGCCCTGTGATCCTGAGTCAGCTGGCACAGGCCAGGCATGGGCGTTTAATTGCAGAGTAGACATCCCCTCTCTGACCTGCAGATGAAATCTGCTCAGTTTCTAAGTAAAAAGGTTGATTTTCTAACGGACAAAACCACTAATTCAACCTGGAATCTGAAGATCATGTTGTTTTCTTTCTGTCCCAGGCACTACCAGCAACAGCGATGTGGCAGTTAGCATTTATTAACCATTTGAATTATGCTAGGCAAGTCAGAACTGACTCCAGAACACTCTCCTATTGCTCTTTGGTCTCTACGTTGCTAATTGGCATGTAAACAAAAAAAACTTACTTTAGCCAATAAAGTAAACAGATATGTCTCTGAATGCACACGGAGGGTAGATACATTTTTTTAAATTTAATTTCTTTCTTTTTTTCATATGTAGTCATTTCAGAGAATGGTTGGCACTTTTAAAGTGCAAGAGAACAAATTCATCACTGGTGTATCCTGGCCAAAGCTCAGAACTGGTACTCCATCCTCTTCTTCCTTGACCTCTCAGCTGCTTCTGATACCTCCAGCTATGCTCCTTGTTAAAGTCCTATACACCCTCAGCCTTTGTGACTCCACTGTTCTCCTGGTTCTCCTCGTACCTCTCTCATCCCTCCTTCACGCCGCCTCTCATACTTAGATTGTGAGCCCTTCAGGGCAGGGGCCATCATTCTGGTATGTTTGTACAGTGCATAGTGGAACTCAGGCCTATAGGTGCTATAGCAATTCAAATAAATAATAATAATAAAATAATACTGTGACTCGATTGAAGGCAATGGCGTTAAACTGGGCCGTACTGAGCCACAGTGCGTATTATTTATCTCCTTTGGTAATACACGTTATTATCTGTTTAAAAATAAAAGAGTGTCAAAAATGAATAGGGAAAAACTGCCATTGACTTAAATGGGCTGTATGTTTGGAACTACAATAGCTAAGATTTGTAAAAAAACCAAACCTAACAAGACCCAGACGTCTATGATACAGACGGCCAAAACTAAGGGCATGTAATTAAATAAATAATAAAAAGACAAGATCTTTCCATACAGCCAAGAAAAAGTTCAAAGTGAAAGCAAGACACTTTTTTACTTATAAGAGAGATTTATGAATAGATTAGGGGAATATTTAAATATGACAGTTGCCATGTTTATGAGCTACATAGCATGTTCATATGTGGACAAATAATGTATATTTCAATATCCTTAGACTAGCCTCTGTTGTTATGCCAGTATTCAGGCTAACAATAAGAAGTTGCTACTGCACATGAGAGGAACTTTATCCAGCTGTTGGTGTTGGTAAAGGAGAAAGCAGATGCAGTGTGTTGAATGTAGAGATGCTATTATTGAGGGATTTATCTCCAGTATTGCATTTTCTAATGTGTGGTTGAAAGCAGTACGCGAGCACAGGTTAGTAATGTTTCTACAGCTGATGAGTATACAGAAGAGTCAGTATGAAACAGATTTTGCATTTGGTTCTGGATACCCATGATGCATCTGGTTTATCTTCTGTGCTTATGTACAATTCTATGTCTTTATAAAAATCCAGATTTTCTTTAAGACTCCTTTGGGAGTTTTGAGGAAATTCACGTAGGTTTCAATATCAAACTTTCTTATCCCTAATATGTTCACCATAGAAGCAAATAAAACTTTCATTGTTGGCCTAAATACCATGCTACATAACTGTTGAATTTCCCACATTGACTGATAGGCTGTAGTTCTTTCCATTCTGGTGTGGCCTTGCTAGGTAAATATCAGAGGGGCAGCCGTGTTAGTCTGTATCCACAAAAACAATGAGGAGTCCGGTGGCACCTTAAAGACTAACAGACTTATTTGGGCATAAGTGTTTGTGGGTAAAAAACCCCACTTCGTCAGATGAATGGAGTGAAAATTGCAGATACAGGCATAAATATATATTGGCACATGAAGAGAAGGGAGTTAGCTTACAAGTGGAGAATCAGTGGTGAAGGCCAATTCAGTCAGGGTGGATGTGGTCCACTCCCAATAATTGATGAAGAGGTGTCAATACCAAGAGAGGGAAAATTGCTTTTGTAGTGAGCCAGCCACTCCCAGTCCCTATTCAAGCCCAAATTAATGGTGTTAAGTTTGCAAATGAATTGTAGCTCTGCAGTTTCTCTTTGAAATCTGTTTTTGAAGTTTTTTTATTGAAGAATGGCTACTTTTAAATCTGTTATTGAATGTCTAGGGAGATTGAAGTGTTCTCCTACTGGCTTTTGTACGTTACCGTTCCAGATGTCTGATTTGTGTCCTTTTATCCTTTTACGTAGAGACTGTTGGGTTTGGCCAATGTACATGGCAGAGGGGCATTGCTGGCACATGATGGCATATAGCACATTAGTAGATGTGCCGGTGAATGAGCCCCTGATGGTGTGGCTGACATGGTTCGGTCCTATGATGGTGTTGCTAGAGTAGATATGGGGACAGAGAAGGCAACAGGGTTTGTTACAGGGATTGGTTCCTGGGTTAGTGTTTCTGTGGTGTGGTGTGTAGTTGCTGGTGAGTATTTGCTTCAGGTTGGGAGGCTGTCTGTAAGTGAGGATTGGCCTGCCTCCCAAGGCCTGTGAGAGTGGGGGATCATTTTCCAGGATAGGTTGTAGATCGCTGATAATGTGCTGGAGAGGTTTTAGATGGGGGCTGTAAGTGATGACCCATGATGTTCGGTTATTTTCCTTGTTGGGCCTGTCCTGTAGTACGTGACTTCTGGGTACCCATCTCGCTCTGTCAATCTGTTTCTTCACTTCCCCAGGTGGGTATTGTAGTTTTAAGAATGCTTGATAGAGATCTTGTAGGTGTTTGTCTCTGAGGGATTGGAGCAAATGCGGTTGTCTCTTAGGGCTTGGCTGTAGACAATGGATCGTGTGATGTGTCCTGGATGGAAACTGGAGGCATGTAGCTCAGTAGAGCTGTCAGTAGGTTTCTGGTATAGGGTGGTGTTTATGTGACCATCGCTTGTTTGCACTGTAGTGTCCAGGAAGTGGATCTTTTATGTGGACTGATCCAGGCTGAGGTTGATGGTGGGGTGGAAATTGTTGAAATCCAGGTGGAATTCTTCAAGGGCCTCCTTCCCGTGGGTCCATATGATGATGTCATCAATGTAGCGTAAGTAGAGGAACTAGGGGACGAGAGCTGACTTAGAACAACACCTCCTCATCAGTTATTGGGAGTGGACCCCATCCAGCCTGACTGAACTGGCCTTCAACACTGGTTTTCCACTTGTAAGGTAACTCCCTTCTCTTCATGTGCCAATATATATTTATGTCTGTTTCTGCAATTTTAACTCCATGCATCTGAAAAAGTGGGTTTTTTACCCACAAAAGCGTATGCCCAAATAAGTCTGTTAGTCTTTAAGGTACCACCGGACTCCTCGTTGTTTTTGCTAGATAAGGAGTGAGGCACAGGGAATTCTCCCTTTATTTTGGAACAATCATCCCTTAATTCACAGAACTACAACTACTCCTTGTGGAACATAAAATCACTGGAACCAGGAAATTGGATGTACACATAGCCATCCTCTGACATTTAGTGGACAAAATTCATTTCTAGTCATACGATGAAGGCATATCACCAGTCCATGGGGATTGCACCAATGATGGATTTGCCCAAGTAAGTATCAGACTAGAATACTTACTGCATCAGCCACTCCAGAATTTCAATTTGAAAAAAAAAAAGAAATCAAGATGCTGCTCCTAAAGGAAAGCGGAATATAGCTGCCTGAGAATTTTTGAAAGTCAGAGTTATGTTAATAGCTGTAGTTATGCACTATGCCACCCCTTGTATCGATGCAGGTTTGCTTTGGAAGGATATACTTAAACAGTGACATAAAAGTTCCAAATGGAAGCTCAGTCTGTTCGTATTTTTGTATAGACTCACCATTCACTCTGACCTTGGATGTCAAAAAAAGTATTTTAATAGGTGTGATATTTATGGGGGGACCATAGAGCCAAACTAGTGGGAACATTCTTGTTGTTCTTCACCTTTTTCGTCTTCATGTGAAAGTAGCAAAACATCCAGTGAACAAGATACATGTGAGGTAGTGTGTGCCAAAAGGCTCTGCCGAGATCTTTCATGGGTTCTTAGAATTTAAGAAAGAAACATTATGATAATCTAGTCTGACTTCCTGTATAGCACAGGCCATGGAATTTCAACCAGTAATTCCTGCTTCAAGCCCATAATTTTTGTGGCAAGGTCATTTATTTGGCTTTTTCCCCTCTTGTGAAGAGAGCACGATCATGGTGAGTAAGAAGACCATTACTAAGCCACTCTTTGACATCAGAATCAGTAGGATAATGGAAATCCCTAGTGGCCCATTTCTCTTTCATTTGATAGATGTTCTGGCCACTCTTGCTTCATTATAATGCACAAGACAGACATTTTCTCACTCTGAGGCTTACTTTTAATTTAATTCACGTAAGCACCAAATACCAGTCATTGATAAAATTAATAAGAAAAGGGTTGCTCTATTTTATGTTTCAATAGCCAGGTTTTGAATAGTCTGAGAAAGTGCTACTGCATTTCTGTTGTTTTGCTTCTGATGACTGCTCTTGTTTGTTACACTAAGGTCTATAGTGCAGCGAAGAATGTGCCTCCCAGCACGAGTACACAGACAAGTATTAGCTCTGCTCAAGCGAGCACACTAAAAATAGTAGGATGGTGGTATGGGTGACAGCTCGGGCTAGCTGCCTAAGAGCATAGCCAAGGGTTGAGGGGGCTTGTACTAGCCGAAGCTGCTGTCTGCGCTGCAGCAGTCACACTGCTGTTTTTAGTGCGCTAGCTTGAGCAGAGCTAACAGATATGTCTTCCTGCACTGGGAAGCACCCTCCCAACTACTGTGTAGATGTACCCTAAAGCAAAACACTGCCACCTCTAGTAACCTCTAGTACACAGCAGATTAAAATCTTGCTTGCAGAGAGATGGTGGTGTGAAGAATGAAGAATAACGCTCTTTGGGGTAGAAGATTGTTTGTTCTATGTTTAAACAGTGACTAACACAGTGGGGTTTTTGTCTGGGACTAGGGCTCCTAGGTGCTATAGTACTACAAATGATAACTAATTAATGCACTTCATTTATATGTATTTTCATCAATTTACATCTGCTAGTAATGCTGTGTTCATTGTATTTACTGCCTGGTTTAGATGCCTTCCCACAGCTAACTTAATACAATATTTTTGTCTTTCTTTACCAAGTCTCTGCAAGTAGGGAGCTGAAGTGCTGAATTTAGTCATCCTGGCCACAGTATGCTCAGCAGAAGGGATGCAAAGGTGGCTTTATATCACCATTGCTGTCCCTCATCTTGGGGACCCTGGTACAGTGCAATGTAAAGCAGCCTGAAGGTTGCGCTACATTACACTGGCCACTCATGGCCCTCACAGAACCATTCTGGCAGTTGCAGATCACTGGCACGCCGCATCTCTCCAGATGGACTTCCTTTCCCTTGGCCACACTCTTACAATAGAGGTGGTGTAGAAGCTATTATGACATCCCTGAGTCACCACAGAGTTGTGAGGACTCTGGTATCAAAGCCCAGTCTCAAACCCAGGCCCATTGGGTTCTTGAGAAGCAGCATTGGCTGTCACACCACACTGGCTCTTCAAATTACTAGGGAATTCACAGAGGTGGGTGGGCCACCCTCCAGTCTTCCGCTACTTGCAGGGTCTTAATCTTGATTGATTAGTGACCATATATAAATTTCCTGCTTCCTTTCTGTCCTTGTCTGAGCAACAAGCTACTGCCCGCTAGTTGCTAATCAGACCCTGCTTGAGTCTGCCTTGCTGCCTTACCTGACTCTGTCTTGCCTGACTCTGCCCCACCCAGTTCAGCTTTGCTGCCTCACCCAATCCCTTTCCCGCAGCTGCCTCACTATATCTTCCTCTTGGGTTGGATCTCCTGGCTATCCAACTTTGTGTGAACTCTGACTACTGATCTGGACTGCCCTTTGATCTGCCTGCCTCCTGGGGATCAGGGTTTCCTCAGACAGCCTTCAATTTCACCTGGTCTCACTCCTTCTCCAAGGAAAGAGGGCATGGAACCCACAGGGGTAGTGTCACTGGCACCCTCCAGAACACCAAATCCTCAGGAGCAAATCACACTCTGACAAGCAGAAAACCTAGCCCTATGGCCTATGGTGGACCACTTCCAGGTAGAAACTCACATCCTTCAGGAACAGATTACAAGAATGCAAAGGAGAACGCCCCATGGCTCACAGCTCCTTCAGTATCTGAGCCCATAGTGCCTTTACTAGAGCATCATGATTGTACCTGCAGTAAGTTTTGTGAATCACAGCCTGTTAATGCTAGTGTCTCCAAGTCCACATGACTGACCAGGCCAAGGTAGGCCTGGTTGTTAGCTTTCTCACCAGTGAAGCCCTAGACTGGGTATCTGTCCTATTAGAATGGGATCATCCTGTGTTGGCTAGCTGGGACTCCTTCTTGGGGCTTTTGCAATGATTTTCTATGATCCTCACCACACAGATGCACCCTTACAGAGGCTCCATCAGGCTCCAGGATGAGACGAGTTGCATATGGACTGCTTCCAACAGCAGGCAGCAAATATGGCTTGGGATGAGCTGGCCCAGCTGAACCAATTTCAGCTAGGCCTGAGCAATGAGGTAAAAGATATACTGGTCTGCATGGAGTCCCGCAGAGGACTCAACGCCTTCTTTGAACTTGGTGTTTGGATTGACACTCAGCTTAGCAAGTTGCAAAATGAGAAGGAGGATCTATTTCATGTCCAGGCTCTACCTCAACCTCTCATGCAGGTGAACTCAGCTTGAGCATGGCTGAAGCTTTTTGAATGGGAATGCTGGCACTGAGAGAATTTGTGTTTTCACTGTAGCAGCATGGGCCACATGGCATCCATCTGTCTGGCCAAGGTCCCAAACCAGGAGGGTTTGGGGAAATGCCCCTGAATGCTTAGCTAAGGGAGTTGAGCTTGGGTAACATAGGAAACCCCACTCAGCAAGCCCTGCTAGGCATCTGCCCCATCTCCTTGAGGTCATCCCCTCACCTACAGCCCCAACTACAACTCTGACTTCAGGGCTCCAAACAAGCTTTTCCCCTCCAGTGGGCACTGACTGACTCCGGGTTAGGGGATGCCACTGTAGCCCAATTACTCGGTCTTTCCATACAGCCTAAGACTACCCCTGACCTGGACACTGCTCACTGCTTGCCTCTGGTCCCATCAGTCTGGAAACTGTGTTTCTGGAAGCAGTAATTGGGGAACACCATGAACTCCTTTGGTTCAGCCTAATCCAGTCCCCATACTTTCCTGTGATACTTGGGATCCCCTCATTGGACACGCATGTCCTAAGTATCTCCTGGCAGCAGCACATTATGTTGCTTAGTGCAAAGTACTTTTGAACTAATTGGCTTTTAGCCCTGAGGCCTGGATTCCAGGCATCCCCAGCCAGACACCCCACCTGGGTTTCAGGTACGTTGCGGGGTACACAAGGTTGAGCAGCAGAATGAGTCTCCTTACTTCTACGGTCAGTTGTTTCTCTCCCCCCAGAGATGCCAAGAATTTGCAGACGGGTTTGAAAAATGAAATACAGATACCTTTGCCCCTGCCCTCCCCATTATTATGACTGATCAATAGATTTTCAGCCTGATGCCAAGATACCATTTCGATGTATATACTCCATGTCTGAGCCTGAACTGGTAGCTCTTAAAGAATATATCCACGAGAGTCTAAAAAAGCATTTTATCCAACTGTCCACATCTCTATGCAAAGCTGGAAAAATGTATCTTTCGCAACCTACCACAGAGTTTCTAGGATATATATTGTCTCCTGAAGGGTCCACATGGATCCCTGTAAGGCAGTACAGATCTGCAACTAGGCAGTGCCCTGAAGCATTCAGGAAACCCAACGCTTCATTGGGATTGCAAACTTTTATTGGTGCTTTATACGGGGTTGCTCTCAAATTCTGGCTCCAGTAACCACCGTGCTTTGAATACCTGCCAAATTCGTCTGGACATCGGAAGCCCAACATGCTTTTTCATAGATTCATAGATTCATAGATACTAAGGTCAGAAGGGACCATTATGATCATCTAGTCCGACCTCCTGCACAACGCAGGCCACAGAATCTCACCCACCCACTCCTGCAATAAACCTCTCACCTATGTCTGAGCTATTGAAGTCCTCAAATCATGGTTTAAAGACTTCAAGGTGCAGAGAATCCTCCAGCAAATGACCCGTGCCCCATGCTACAGAGGAAGGCGAAAAACCCCCAGGGCCTCTTCCAATCTGCCCTGGAGGAAAATTCCTTCCCGACCCCAAATATGGCGCTCAGCTATTCCAGAACTTCACTCCTCTGATGGTTAGAAACCTTCGTCTAATTTCAAGTCTTTTGAAAGCTTAAAGGACATATTCATCACTGCGTCCATCCTCATGCAACCCGACCCCTGTCAGCCATTCATCCTGGAAACTGATGCCTCCAATGTTGCCATTGGGATGGTGCTGTCCCCAAAGACAGAGTCGTGATCAAGAGATCCATCACTGCACATATTTCTCTCGAAAGCTCTCCCCTGCTGAACGTAGCTATGAGATTTTGGATAAGGAGGTGCTTGCCATCAAAGCAGCTTTTGAAATCTTGAGGCAGTACCTGGAAAGGGCAAGAGGCCCTGTGCAGATATATGCTTGATCACAAAAATATGGAGTCCCTACATTCTTCTAAAGCCTTGAATCAATGATCGTTATACTGCGATCTCCTTATCTCAAGGTTTGATTTTACCATTATTTACCGCCCTGGCTCTAGGAATGGAAAGGCAGATGCACTCTCCAGAAAAGAAGAGTACGCCAGTGATCCTAGGGACTGTGATGTAGAACTGCCCTAAATCCTAAAGCCATATCACTTCCTTGGAGGGTCATTACTGTCAGATTTAATGACAACCATATATTCTGTTCTTTGGGGTTACCTTTTGGCCCAGAAGCACCTAACCTCTGTTACCTAACCCTTCGCTGAAATTACACAGAAGGATTGACTCCTTCACATTTATAGTCATATTTATGTCCCCGAGGAAAGCCCTCATCTGGAAGTTCTACACCTATGCCACCATGTCCCTCGGGTGGGTCACTTCAGCCAGACAAAAACCATAGGCCTGGCACTCCAATTGTTCTGGTGGACAAAACTGTGGTCTGATGTTCAGGCTGATGTCAGATTCTGCAACACCTGTGCTCTTACAAAGATACCTCTAACTAAGGAAGGAAGTTGTGGTACCTCATTGATTGGGAAGGATACAAGCCCAAGGAGTGGATCTAGGAACCAACTTATCATGTACATGCTTCTGAAAAAGTCAACCCCTGCCACAGGGCACACCCAGATAAACCCATACCCCCAGCACCCCAAGGGGATGTGATGTCAAGAGCCACTGGGTTCTTGGGAACCAGCCTCTCACTGAATTACCAGGGAAATCACAGACTTGGGTGGGCCAACTTCAAGGGTTCCACAACCTGCTTCCTGGTTGGCCATGTGGTCTTGATCCTGATTGGCTGGCAACCTTATATAAACTTCCAGCTTCCTTTCTGGCCTTGTCTGAGCAACAAACCATTGCCTGCTAGTTGCTACTTGGAGCCTGCTTGACTCTTGACTTGCTGCCTCACCTGCCTCTATCTTGCTGCCTAACTTGACCCCACCAGCTGCCTTGCTGTATCTTCCCCATGAATTGGATCTCCTGGCTATCTGACCTCTTGTGTGAACTCTGACCTCTGATCTGGACTGTCCTTTGACCCACCTGACTCCTGGGTATTATGAGGATTCCTCTATATTGGAGAAATCCTTCTGCAGCTTTCAAATCCAGATGTAAGGTTTCTTTGTGCCACTGGAGTGGTGCATAACAGACTTGTCAGGGATGAAGATCTGTCCTGAACTCTAAGCACACTCTGAAGGGCAGGCAACGAAGAAACTCAGAATCCATTCTGTATGTGCTGGCCACAATTCCTGCTTCCCCTGCCAATATGCTTATGGTTTGGCATCTGTTGAAGCACCAAAGCTATCTAGCTGATTAACTGACACGCTTTGGGTGGCCTTAGTCTCTTGAGATTTTACAACTGCTGTTGCTCTACCAGACAAGAGCCAAAGGCTTCCAAACTCTCCCACAGAGACTTTCCTTGTACACCGGTGTCAAGTTCAGAACAAGAATCCAGAGCAGACTTTTTATTCCTCCTAACACTCACCTCCTGATACTGCTGCTCTCCCTCAGCTAACTGATGTATGCGATGAACCCATGTTTTATGCACTATTTTCCACAGTATGCATCCGATGAAGTGAGCTGTAGCTCACGAAAGCTTAGGCTCAAATAAATTGGTTAGTCTCTAAGGTGCCACAAGTCCTCCTTTTCTTTTTACTTCACCCTGGTAATCAGTAGTCAGTAGTAGTTCATAGTAGTATCCCTGCCACCCAGGAGTGCTCTCCTCATGAAATATGAGACATTTTGTACGCTTGACACTTGGATCCAAGATTGTAGCGAGAGTTTGTTGCAGTGCACTGTGCAGTTCTGACTCCTGGATCTCTCTGCTGCGTGTGCTCCATGCTCAACACCCAGCTAAAAGGGACTGTTTGCTGACAGTGAGACAACATGGAAAAAACAATGTCTCCAGCAGGAATTTTGGAAGGATAACTTGACTGATACAGTGTTAACGCCACTCAATTTATTAGGTCATCTCCATTTAAGGTTCACACCGTAGGTAAAGGTGCTGGCTGATATGTATCTTGGACTTTGTGTAGAATGCTTGCTTTACTCATAGAACCTTTTCACAATATGCAGCATGGATTTCCACCACTTCCCCCTCTCTGGCTTCAGATGGTGGAAGGTGAGAGCATTCTGCACCAAGTTTTGATATTTCAAGGTTTTCTGGGCCATCTTCAGTATTCCCATTCTGTTTCAACAACTCCCACATCATTAAATGCAGGCAGTGTGCAAAGCCAAGGTCGCAGACAACCCCACCTTCATGCACAGCTCACACCACACTGGAACTGCTGTTGGATGCCATGAATACAGGGGAGGAGAGAATTCATTAAGTTATGCACGTCCTTTGTTTTTTGCACAGCGTGCCATATCTCAGAATTGTGCATACATGTGGCTGCTGCTTCCGCCACCAGCCAGCACACAAACAAGCCCTTTTTTCTATTCACCACCTAAGCAGACCAAGTGGGTGCTCTCATTCAATACTTTATAGGTCGATTTGTCAGGAGGATTTTCTTGCCTTTAGATTTCTCCAAAGAAGAGATCCCTGTATCCAGCAGCATTTAGAACAGCTGTAAAACTGTTCTTGAGGAAAAATACATCCTGCTTGATTCTTACCATCTGGGTGCTGCCCATGGCCTCAGTTCCCAGGGGGATTCTCACCTTGTATAAGTGAAAAGGACAACACATAACTTCCAGGAATTCACTTGCTTTGGCATTGAAAAAATCCACAAGGGAAAGTCCTGAAGAATTTAATGGGATGAATCCAATAGATTTCCAGAGAAATTACTTTAAAACTATATAGAATTTAATAGAGTGATATTCTTTCTCTAGTTTTTTAAAAAACAATTTTATAGAATTCTGTAACAGGGATATAATTTTCCAATAAATTCTATTGGATTGTTCAAAAAACCTACAGTACACTTTTCATTTTCTATTACCTTCTATACAACTTTCCTATAAGGGAAGGACCATTGGGTATTGTCAGGACAGTTAGGGCTGTATTTGAGGGTCTCACCAAAAATCAGGTGAGTCATTCACTTGATTCCTGACCTTATTGAGGGATGATGGTTTTGGGACTGCTTTTGCTCGGCCTTCTTAACAAGGGCCATTGCTTTGATGGATTCAGCTGAAGAAGTAGCTCTTCCTCTGTTCATAACCTGCACTGATAGCAGTGACACCCCGTTACTGCTTCTTCAGTAGGACTACTTTTATGAGTGAGTGCTCACCAGCCTAAGTAAGAGTTGCACAAGAATATGTCAGAGCTTAGGTCCACCCCCTACAATGGCTGTCAAGACCCCAGCTACTATTTTGCCTACCCAAGCAACATATCCCTTTTCTCACCCCTTTTCCTCTAGGTCACACCCTTGGCTCAACTCTTTTAATATTGATACCTGTGCGACTCATTTTAGCTGGGGATATTGGTGGCAATTGCCTATACAGATATAGTCAATGCTTCACTTCTAGGTTCATGACCCACAAAAGTTTCACTAGAAACCCAGCTAATTTAGTTTCCATGTGATTTAAAGATGGGCAGAGAAGTCCGCCTAAGGAAATTCAGTTTGACATGCCATTTAAGGTGCTGTAAAAGAGGACACCATCTTTATTCCACTTAGAAGCTTACACATAAATAATTACAGCATTGAGCTCTAGGATTTATATGTGTGTGGGGGGGACTTGTAGACTAACAGGGACCCCTGTTTCTGGAGTGGTTTTGCTGTATTATGCTATACTTATAATCTGCTTAGCAACAAGTAACACTCTAGTTCCCCCACGCGGCTATTTATGGTACAACTCAAAATCAGCTGAGTGTCTCAACAAAAGGCTAACCTAGCTCTCTATTGGTCAGTCCAGGAATACAAGATAAACATTCCATGGACCAGCGCTGCTCTCCATCTTCCAAGAAACCTGCTATCTGAAGGTTATTATGGTACCTCTGCTAGAATGACTTTTCTTCATCAATGACCATTCCCTGCAAAGTTTTCAGTCATGCTGTGCAGTAACTCAGACAACCATCCCTTCCCCCTCACCAACATGAAAGTTTCTGTGCTGATAGTATTGCTACCGAGAACAAATCCATGCAGTTCCACATTTTCATGATAGCTACTAATGTCCTCTTAGCAGACCTAAAAGATGATCTTTGGCAGCACTGCTCTGGAGGAGAGTTCAACACTCTGTTGCTGGCAGAATTTTCTTTCTTCAGCATTCACCTTCATACTTTTTTTAAGAAAGGGAAAGGAGAAGATAACATCTGAGCTGGGATGACCAAAATATTTGAAAAGATCCATTTAATATCTTAAAATTATGCACAAAGATAGATTTCCAGTAGTTTTCAAGTTAAGGCAAGGGGTTGGTGCAGAGCCAAATGTATATGCAGGCCCCAGTAACCCCAGTTGTTACGTGATTCAACCTGCACGTCTTTGTTTGCTTATTTACTTTGAGTGACTACAAGGGCACTTGATGTGATAAAACATGGTCAATGTCCTGGGTTCAGCTGGAGAGTTAGGTTAGGATGTTATCTTTCTGGAGATTTTCCCTGCAGCAGTGATGATACATGTTCTGGGGTTAACTTTCTGTCGAATAAGCAGGGCAAGTTTTAAGGCACGGGTCCAGATGGTAAACAAAGCTGTCTATTTGGAGCCTGCATTGGCAGCTGTGCTGAGGTTGTTTGTATTAAAATATTTGCTAAGCAATTCTTTATAAAGCGAGGTATGTTTCTGTGAAAAGGAGAGATAACGCTGGTGCTTTGTCCCATTTCCAGTAGCAGTACTCTTGCTACCTTTGTTACCACTGATTACTCGCAGCAGCTCCAGTGCACCGAATTTGGTGCCGCTGCAAGCCTGGAACTGGTCTGGTTGCACTTTCTGATTGTCTGTCTGCCCAAGAGGCAGGAGCAGAATCAACTCAGTTGCAGAATTCCAGTGGCATCAAATTCAGTTCACCAGCGCTGCTGAAACCAATCAGTGATAGGGAAACTAGTGAGGGTCTATCAGAATAGGGGAAAATCAGGATGTAGCACATATAAGTTCAGCTCATCCCATTCCCACGTATAAGCTCTATACAGCAGGGATTGTCTTTGTGTTCTGTGTTTGTACAGCGCTGAGAACAATGGGGCTGTGGCCAATGATTCGGGCTTCTACGAGCAAAATAAGTAATAATAATAATTTACAATACTTCTGTTCCTATCTGGAGAAAAATTGAACAGTCGGAAGAAGACTTAGTGCAATGTAAAACTTCTACAACTATTTTTGAGACAAGGCAGGTGAGGTAATATATTTTATTGGCCCAACTTCTGTTTGTGGAAGGTACAAACTTGTGAGCTACACAGCTCTCTTCTTCAGATCTGGGGAAGGAAGCAGAGTGTCTGAACTAAATACAAGCTGGGACCGATTGTTTGAGCAGAAAGGGTGAGGCAGTCCCTTGACGTGGGCAATTGGGAGTTAGATGATAATGCATAAAGGGTTTGAAATGGCCAATTAAAGGTTAGCCAGCGGTAAGGTTTGTTAAAATTGTTTTAAAGAGCGTAAGACCAGTGTCCCTATTAAGTCCATGGTTATTCATAGCAGAGTTATGAATTTAAGTTCCCAGCCTCGCCTTTTGAAGGGATTGTGTAGGTTTCCCATGAGGACAAGTATTAAAAGATCAAGTCTGGAGTGATCGCTTTGTGAGAAGTGTTCGCTCCTGGCTGCTAGGGTGGTTTTGTCTTTTTTAATTTTTCTGTGTGAGTTCATTTGAGAGCAGAGTATTGGCTGGTTTTACCCATATCGTTATTATTTTATTTTATTTATTTGGCTATGTTGTTTTTATTAGTTATGTATTATTCTTCATGTGGGACAGATCAACCTAAAGGTGCACAGCACTTTTCAAACAAGTAAAAGGCATAGTCCTGGCTCAGATCTGCGTCCTGTCCTGCATTCCTCGCACACTCAAGCTTCCATTGCCTTCAGTGAGTCATGCAAAAATGTAAGGTTGTTCCTTATATTTTGATATTAGATTATGAGTGATAACAAGGGAAACGAAGGAGGGTATTGGAGAAAGGGGGATGACTGTTGCCGAGGCTGGTGTGCACTTCCTGAAGACTCTGGTTTTGTTGTCTTTTGTTCATTTTGTTTGCAGTAGGTTAGGATAAAGCTGTTAGTGATAGCTGCAGTCCTTTTAGCTTCTCCTCATTTTATTCTCCATTTTCCCGGACTTGGGTTATGGGACTTACACTCAAGTTTCTGGCAAAGAAAAATGTGGAAGGACAGGAGCAGGGGCAGGGAGAACAAGGAACAGAGGTCACTGATAAATTAGATTCAGGGTCTTTTCAGTGGGTGGAGGATCATACCTAGGATGATACCTAGGTGCACCATACTCTATCATGGATGTTAGAAAGAACCTGTATATAGACATTTAAATGGTCTGTTTACAGTGCAGCTGATCTCTCGGGGTAGAAAAGGAGCATGAGAAAAGGTAGCTATTGATTTAGCTGTAGGGAAAAGATCAGAGAACATGGAAGTTCCTTAAATTTCCAGTACATACCCGTGTCTAATCCCTGGCAAGGAGCTATGGAAAGGCATTTGCTGTGCTGCTGACATGGTGGGAAGAAAGAGGGAGGAAAAAGAAATGCAAAGTAACAGGATGAATTTGCTGGACATTTTGAATCTCAGATCTAAGTGAGAGTGAAGAAGAGGGAGCCTGGGGTTCTTCTCCAGGAAAAAAATAATAAATAGAAGTTTACATGCAAGGTGGGATATTGAGATGGTAAAAATGGTAAAACTTCCCATAGACCAACAATGAGCACTTCTGAGAGCATGTTACTGTCAAGGAAATTAGGGATTATGCACTCTGGTGGCCACATCCTCAGCTGATTTATCAGCTGATAAAAATCAGCATAGCTTCATTAAAGCCAGCTGCGGGTCTAGCCCTCTGGGGTGGAAATTCCTGCAAGTTATTCTTATCTTTATCCCAAAGGACAATGAGGATGCCTCTTTATCACAACTTCTTGCTGGGTGTCTCCTCCTCTGATTGTAGCCCACTCTCTTCACCATTTTTCATTCCTTTTCCCTTCTTTCCTTTCCTCCCTCTTCCTTTCCTTTATGATCCCTTTCTTGTCATCCCCACACTCAGCTAGCATATAATTTTTTTCCCTTTTATGGTGGCGTAGATGTGCATGCTGCACAAAAAACAAATAACTCTGCAATATCTTATTGTGTTTTGACATTTTTTTATTAGCATGTAATTATAGAATGAATTCCTTTGGTATGGGCCTGCTCCAACATTTTGTATTTTATTGCTTTGCTTACTGTCATAATTAACAATGATTTTTTTTAAGTGACAAACTTCACTTTTTTTCCTGCCAATTTCTCCTCCTTGTTTTCATTAATTTTTCTCTGCTGCAGGTCAGGTTAGGTAGTTTTGCCATCCCCTGGAGCTTCAGTTATCTCCTAATGTCTGAACAGGCTTTCTCAGGGCAGCTTTTCTTATGTGTGATCTATGTTTTCATGTGGGGTGGATTTTTATTCTGTCTGTCTTCTCTGTCTCTGCGTCGTGTCTTTTGGTTTGTCTTTGGCCTTGTGTCTTTCTGCTTTTTTGGCTCAACTCTGTAGTAGCGGAGGCAAAGCTATTGTTAGTTCTGGCTGAGAGTATATTACAAGATGGAGTGATGCTTGTTTCTTCCATAGTTAAGACCGATGCAAAGCCTTCCATTATAAGCCTGACTTTGAATTCCTCACTAATTTTGTCAGGATGAAATCAATCCACCTGAAATTTCACAGGCATGTTCCTACAGCTGGCTAGAATTGTCTTGGAAAGTTTGAGAAAAATAAGGCAAGGCATTTTGGAGATATTTAAAAATGGGAGTGATCTCACTTTTTTTACTTTTTCCTAATGTGTGTGTTTTGTTAAAGGAGTGTCATAACTAAAAACTGCCTTGACCTGGAAACTCCAAATTTGGTTATTTTGTTGTGTCTGGCAAGGACTGGTGCCATGGACTAGTCTTGGAAGGTTTCATGGTTATTATTTAAATATTAGTAACATCAATGTCTATGTACATTTGGAACACAGAGATATTCTATATATAGCATGCTGGCTTTGTACTTTGTTTGGAAATTGCTATCAGCCAGTTATGTGCTCCTTAAGCAACGTATCAACAGCATGCACTTTTTAGGAATAATGTAGCCAAAGGCTACCAGGTGCCTAAATAGCTGCTGTCATGTATCATGTGACTGGGAAACACTCTACTTGTTCATCTTCTGTTCACCACAGGAATTCTTGCAGAGCCTGTCAACTTTGCTATTGTTCCTCTGGACTTTACAAGCTGCACAGGGCCTCTCTTCCCCTTTAGTGCCTCCCTGAAGTCTCAGAAATTTCCTCTACTAGGCTCCCCCTCAGTGCCTTTCAGTGACCTGGGGGACATTAGGGATCCCTGAATGGACTATGGCAGAGTTGGCTTCAAGTTGATCCTAGTTTTTTAAAATTTAATAAATACTGAAATATCAAACTTTGCTAACCTGGAAGTGAGGCCAAGAAAATAAAGTATGGAAATTCTGGTAAGCTGCCCATATGATGTCGTAGTTATGCCTGAATTTCAATACACAGAATGCCATTACTATGAAAACTCAATAAAACCTTTAAATGTCCAGATCCAGACTCCCTGGAGGCTCAAGGATGGCTCCTGGGTTCTCCGACCTTAGGAAAAACTGAAGTAAACTGAGAACGTACATTGTAAAGATCTCCAGGTGGCCTTTTCAAGAGTGCTCATCATTGGCCTAACTCTGCTCCCATTAAAGTCTTTGGTAAAGCTCCAGTGAGTTCAAAGGGAACAGAGTCAGTCCAACTCTGAGCCCTTTTGAAAATTCCACCTTACACTAATAATTCATGTATTTATAATGTTCTCAGGCTGTTGTACCACATGATAAATACACAGTCAAAACATAAAAAGAAAAGGAGTACTAGTGGCACCTTAGAGACTATCCAATTTATTTGAGCATAAGCTTTCGTGAGCTACAGCTCACTTCATCGGATGCATCGGAGCTGTAGCTCACGATAGCTTATGCTCAAATAAATTGGTTAGTCTCTAAGGTGCCACAAGTCCTCCTTTTCTTTTTGCGAATACAGACTAACACAGCTGCTACTCTGAAACCTGTCAAAACATAGTGAAAGCTTAATTGAAAAACCACCCACAATAATACAGTAAAACAAACAATACACAACACAAAAAGGAGCAGATAAATATGAGACCAAATATGTCGCCCGGTTGCTGGAAGCCTGCGGGGGGCCTCGCATGCTGCAACTCTGCTTCCTCCCCTGCCACCAGCCCTCCCTCTCCCCTGTGGGGGGCTGGCATCTTCATTCGCCCCCTCTGCACCCCACCCCACTTTTTTTTTTCAAAAAATTGGCATTTGTCCTGTTTGCTCTTGCCAATTGAGCAAGTCAGCAAGAGCAAACAGGACAAATGCCTCCTTTTGGAAAAAAAGTCGGGACGGCCAGGACAGGGCTTAAAAAAGGGACTGTCCTGGCCAAAACGGGATGTAGGGTCACCCCAGTCTAGGAGAATGCAAAGCAGGTATTAGACTGAAGAATGGAGAATCTGGCAGTAATGTCCACAGTGAGGGTGCTGGCAGGCTAGAGCTCTACAGGTGCAAAGGTTCCACAATTAATGTCCAGGCAGAAATGAGCGTGGATGTGACAAGCCTAAACAAGAGTATGTGCTGTGAGCACATTAGCTACTGTCAGTGCTCAGCCTAGTTTGGGAAGGTGAAAATCTTTGCAGAGTTAGATTTCCCCTAGCCTTAAGTGTTCAGGTTTTCACATTTGGAAATTGTGCCTATGGTGACTGTTTTCACTAAGATGCCTGGTACAGGAAATGTGTTTTGTGACATGTGTTGGTGCATGGTGAGAGAATCCACATACTGTCATTTTGGTTGAGTTAGCGTATTTTTATAGCATTTTTGTAATTTTGTGTTGGTTTTAAAGAATACTCTCACCCTGGCATAGGGCAGCCTACTATACTGGGGCAGAGGACCCTTTTGCATGCTCACTTCTGATGCTGATACTCTCCTGTAAAGATTGATCACTCTCTGTAATAGGCAGGAGGAGTTTGTTTGAAACACTGCATTGTGTTAGCAGATGTTGATCCTGCTGGGGAAGGGTTAAATGGATTGTATTGATTCACTGAAGCAAGCAGGTGATTCATTATCCGCACCTGAATATAAAGGGTGAAGGTGAAGAAAAGAAATGGTTTGAGGATGGGATCCAAGTAGTCCTGGCCGTCCTAAAAAGGCAGCTTATGCTGATTTTATAGGTCTAATCCAAAATCCACTGAAGTCAGTGGAAGTACTTCTGAACACCTTGCAGAGGTCATGAGTATCTCCAGGAACGGGGTAATTAAAAATCTTGAGGCCTACATTTCCAAAAGTGACTAGCAATTTTGATTCCTCAGTTCTTAGGTGCCCAACTTGAGACAATTTAAGGGAATCAAACACAAGTTATGAGGCTCAGTACAGGGGTAACTGGGTGAAATTTAAGGGCCTATGATATACAGGAGTCAGACTAGATGATCTAATGATCACTTTTGGCCTTAAACTCTATGAATCAATAAAACTGAGGAAAATCAAAATGAAAGGGGCCTGACTTTGAGTGTGGGTGCTCTGTAGTTTTTGAAACCCAGATCTCTTTAAAACTGATTTATTAGATGAAATGTAGAAAAGATTGGGGGGTCATGGTGGATAATCAGCTGAACATGGGTTCCCAGTGTGATGTGGCCAAAAGTGTGAGGTGCTGATGTGATGCTTGGATGGATAAACAGGGGAATCTTGAGTAGAAGTAGAGAAGGTGTTTTACATCTGTATTTGGCACTGGTGTGACCACTGCCAGAAGCAAGAAAGATGTTAATAAATTGGAGAGAGTTCAGAGAGGAGCTATGAGAATGATTAAAAGATTAGAAAACATGCCTTATAATGATACACTTGAGAGGCTCAATCTATTTAGCTTAAAAAGAGAAGGTTAAAGTGTGACTTGATTACAGGCTATCATTACATATGTGGGGAACAAATATTTCATAATGGGCTCTTCAGCATAGCAGAGAAAAGTATAGCATGATCCAATGTCTGGAAGTTAAAGCTAGACAAAGTCAGACTGCAAATAAGGTGTAATTTTTTAACATTGTGAGTAATTAACCATTAGAACAATTTACCTTGGACTCTACGTATCTATAAATTTGGCACCCAAAAATTAAGGCACCTAGGATCAATAGTCGCTTTAGAAATTTTAGGCTTACGGATTTTTTTCCCCTTTTCCATTATAATGTTTTAAAGATGAAATTCTGATCTTATTACAGTTTATAACAAAACTCCTATTGATTTCCATATGATCAGGATTTGGCCCTACAAGAAAGATGATATATGATATGTCCGGTTTCCTCAACTGATCTACAGAAAGATTTATGTTTACTCCAAGTGTGCAATAAAAAATGGGCTCACACTATTTGATCACACCTGAATTTTTGCTCTTAACTTCATTAATGATGATTTGCTAAACAACAGTTTATTGTAATCATGTTCCACCCCCATTATGCTGTGTGGTTTGGAAACAGAAATATAATTAAGACCTCTTTTTAAATGATTTTCTTTTATATGATTGCTTCTACAAATAAAAGCCTTTTAAGGGGTTCCAAGCTATATGTTTTTATCTCCAAACTCAGTACACTAGCCATGGATGAAGAATTATGGTCACACAGAAATAGCACCTACAGAATATAGAGATGCCATTGGGAAGCTAAGAAATTACATGGTTTTATTCAGTATTTATAATCTGCAGCATGCTCACCCTCATTATGGGCCGTATCCTACAAACCCTTATTCATGTACATAACCATTACACATGCAGGTAGTTCCAGTAATGCCAAGAAGTTCAAGATTAGGCTTTCTGTTTTGATAACTGTTAAAGAAAGTAAATCTCCAGCTGCTATGGGAGAGGAAACGTTAATGCTCTAGTTAACTGGGACAGCACGAGAATCTCTCAGACGCTGTAGTGGTCTGTGAAAAAACTTGATTAGTTTTCAGGTATTCAAACATAGTGATATCAACAGTATATAAATCCCAGTGTAGAAGACTATCAGTTGGGTAAGAGGGACAAGCTAGGTGATTTCAGTGAACAGTAAACTCTTATTTCGGGTGGAGTAGAAGATTGACTCTTCCAAATCAATTGGCTCTAACCTTGTGAACCAAGAAAGTTAAGTGACCTATGGGAAACCATGGGTCATCATGAGATGTTCACTATGCTCACTATATTACATAGCAGATTAATGGTGTTAAGTACTAATGTCCATACTTAATTATCTGATGACTTATGATGCCATGATCTCCATAGTATCTGGATGCATTGCACATTTTAAATCTGTACTGCCACAGAAGACTGCAGAAATAGCCATGATCCCTGGTAAGCAATCCAACTGACCTTAGGGAAACCAAGCGAGCCTTAGTCAAGCGACTGCTTAGCTAAAGGAATGGATCTTGCATACTGTCTTGAAAGTTGGTGAATTTAGGCTCTGGTGGAGCACAGCAGGAACAAGTTCCACAACTCAGGACCCTCTACCAACATCTTCCTCCCTCCAGTCTTCTCGAGTTTGATTCTAAGCATGATCAGCTACTGCCCCTCAAATGATTTCAACCGTCACGAGCAACAGTTAGTAATATTTGCCCCCTTACTTCTCAAACCAAATCAAAATAGCAAACCCAAGCTGATTCATTTCAGTTACATGTTTTTAGTCCATGCTGTTCATGCTTCTCATGTAGCCTTCTTAGGCTTGGAGTGGGATTTAGTATGCCTGCTTGTTTAGAAATATTTACTTGCTTTGGGATACTCTTGTTTGAACTTCACTTTTTCCCCTTACGTTATTTGATTATTAAAGTCTGACACTATCCCACGAAGCTTCTGGGGGGGTGCTGGACTGGAATTAAGAAACGTACTGTCTTTACATTAAATATTAATGTTATGCTACCACCTTGTGGGCAAAATATAAATAACACTGAACTACTGTACACAGGTATACTGCAGTAAGGGTGGAAGTCACATCACCCAGGGAAAAAATGGCTGCATATGAGTGACCTATCTGGAAGCATATCAGAGACTGAATCCTTCCCTCTAACTAAGACAATACAGACTACCAGTGTGGCCAAACTCCGGTGTAGCCTATGGACTGTAATAGCTGTTCCAGGCCACCCCCAAAGTCAGTGATCCTCAAACTTTTGTACTGGTGACGCCTTTCACATAGCAAGCCTCTGAGTGCGACCCCCTTATAAATTAAAAACACTTTTTATATATTTAATACCATTATAAATTCTGGTGGCAAAGCGGGGTTTAGGGTGGAGGCTGACACTTAAAAACAACATAGTTTACAAAATATGGTTGAGAAAGTTTTTAATACTCTTGTTGTGCAAAAGAGAAAGTTGCTTAACTGTGTCATCTCACGACATTCTTGAAACACAACTCTGTTTAATTGCCACCTTAACTGATACTTACTCTCTATGAGTTTGTTCGCTGTCTATTTCAGTGTATTTAAAGTGGGTCTATCCATAGCGCTTGATGAACCTCAATTAAATCCATGCAACTGAGTTATTATCTATTAATAAATAAAGGGACATGTCACTAAATGTTGTGATTTGACGTTACTGTAAATGACTTCTTTATGGAATTCTGATCCTGATTATGCACCACTGCAGTCAATGGGAATTTTTCTATTGACACAGCACCACGTGTGCTATAAATCAGTGTAACATTACTAAAGTCAAAGGTCCCCACTGCTTTATGTCAGCTGAAGCTCTGGCCTCATGACTTCAGTGGTAGCAGGCTCAGGTCCTTTAATTTCCAGTGGTATCCCAAAGTGATTTAAACCAGCTAGTTCAGCTTCAGTTTTAGCTTCTAAACTGGAAGAGCTTTTTCCTCACTTTACCTTGCCTGGCCTTTGCAGTCCTTTGTGGTATGTTACATGTGATGCGTGCTTCTACAAATACATCCCAATGAACAGTGCTGTAGAAGTGGGCTGCAGCAATGGAAGGGAGGGAGGGGCTTGTTTTGCTACTTAAAGGAGCACTTCCGACCATTTAGTTAAATGTATATTGTGAAAGTGTTTCCTCCTCTTTTGTCCAAGAGTAATATAAATTTAATAGCAATATTGATCAGAAAACACCCACAGACACCAGCTGGGGACTGCTAATGCACATTGTGCTCCAGTCATCCCCTGCCCCACCCCCTTACCTGTGACATGCCCCTTGTGCTGGTAATGTGGTGAGGGAGGTGTATAGCTTGCCTCTATGCCTGCTGGGGACTCCCCCATGAATCCCCAGAAGGGGACTTAAGTGAAGTTTTCACTCCCTTTGTACATCCTGAGTAGTGCAAGGCTACAGGACTGAGGGCTGAGAATCTGGCCCTTTATCTTTGCTTCCTGTCTTAACTTGCTGTGTAGTGCTTCAGTTAGCTATTAAACAGTTATAAAGATTCACTCTTGAGGGGAATCTTGGAGGTGGCTGCATTTCAGTGGTGGGTTAAGTGACCCCTTTGTATGTGTGTAGACATCCGTTCATTACCTGTTTTAGGATCCTTTGGGAATTTATCATGTGAGTTTGCTTCTTTCCTCCTGGGTCAGTAGGGAGTGGGACTGTTGAGGATGTGATACTTTCTACTCATGGGGAAAGGGTCATGATTTTCTCCTGCACCTTGTTTGATTTTATTGGTCATGTCAGGATGGAGGTTCAGTCCATAACACATCTTCACCCCAGTGTAAAGAATGAAGATGTCTCAGAGGGAAGTGGTTGAGAAATAGTGGTGTCCCACTGGACTGTGAGAGCTTTGCCTTGCAATGAAATACAGATCCTCAATGGGGGAAAGAGGAGGGTGAGGTGAGAAATGGGGAGAAACATGGCCCAGTTTCATGAAGACTTGAGGATACTTAGGACTCGTCTCCCTGCCTTGTCAAGTCCACAAAATCCTAAGAAGTGACCATGCTGGGAACTCCTTGTAAGTCCACAACGCAGCAATCAGGCACCTGAGACTTCAGAGGGGTCAAAATGGGTAGGGGATGGAGTTGGCTAAGAGAAAAAAAAGTAACAAGTTCCCAAGAATTCTCCCACATATCACAGAAAAACACAATACAAATTTAATAAAATACACTGTTTTGTTTTACATGCAACCAATCTAGGAAAAATAAATTTATCACGATAAGCAAAATATCCACCACAGGGAGTTCATCAGTAGTTCAGTTTCAAGTCACAAGACATGTTTTACTTGGCTTTCAAGTCACCCTATGAGAGATTAACATGAAACAACTCAAATGTGAACTATATATAGTTTTTTTCTGTTTGATTTTGTCTGCTGCTAGCCTCTATCACCCCCATCTGGCACCATATGCTAGCCTTTTCATGGTTATTTTATGATGATGAAACAACAGCTATTGTAAGAGCAACGCAATTGGTCCACGTCATTTTGGGTCAAACCCTGCAGTTCTTGCTCTGTCCTTACACCAAATAAGGGTTAAAGAATTTAGTCCTTAAGGAAGTGTGATGACTGCTGCTTTTGGAACAGCCTTTGCTGGATCATATGAGACTCTGACCTAGAGCTTGAGTAAGGACTGCAGGTTTTGCCTCTTATGGAAAGAGCAATTTACCCCTGAAATCATGAGTCACATTAATCACTGTTGTAACTTCATAGGAGTTGATGAAGTTACACCAGGGATGAATCTGGCCAATTGCCATTAAGTCTGCAGTTTGTCAAAATAGTGTGTTGTTAAAAACACCAAAATCAGCTCAGGACTAGATTCTGCCACTGTTATTCCACTGCAATGAATGGCCTTATTCGAGAAGTAAGGCACTAATAAGCATGTGTAAGGGCAGGAGAAGCTGGCCCTAAGTTATTTCTTTTTCTCTCACTGCTCCAGGAACTGGAAAAGACAAGGGTGTGTGGGCGGCCCTGGAGTCCCTCCAAGGCAAGTGTGAGGCCTTGGACAAAACAAAGCCATTTCTTCCAAATATAGGTCTACTCTGAGCTCCAGCCAAACTCAAGACTAAAATCCAAATTCAGTCTCTCAGAGGGAATTCATGAACGAGACCCTATGGCCTGCAGAGTCCATCTATAGAAAATATTTTGATAACTCTTCCTCTCTGGCATTATTCTCCACCTATTTTTCCTTGAGCACATGGTTCAGCCTACAAAGCAAAATAACCAGCTTGATGAACATAATATTTGGTTTTAAAAAAAAATTTATTTATTCAAAAATGATTTATTATTAGTCATCAAACATTTTTGCCTTTGCCCCAATTGGCAAGAAGCAGACAGATAAATTACTACAAGATGCAATGAAAAAAATGGCTCTAAAGAAAAATTGTGTGTGTGAGAGAGAGAAATACAGGAAAGTAAATCCATAGCAAACTTTGGGCCCCAGTGACTGGCACTAAATTATCTACCAGTATATGAAGGCTATTAAATGAAGTGGCAGTCTCAAATAAATACCATGTACAAGTTCAAGGCCTGATCCTACAAACATTTTCTACAGGGCATATTGAGGGGACTATGCATGATAACTAGTATTAGACATCTTAGTAACTGTTTGCAGACCTGAGCTCCAAAAATTTATAGATGATGTTTTCAAGCAGTTATCAGCCCAGATAGTTTGGGGTCATTTAATTGGCAAACAAAAGTCGCATGTCTGAAAGGTGGTGTCATTCAATGAGATAGTCCTAGAAAAGTGGCATGGGTTTCTATATATCAGTATAATGCAATAAAGGGTACAACAGTAGATAAATATACTCCACTCAATGCTAGCTTACATTGCCTATCAAAAGTAGAAGATTTTGTTGTTTGTCACTGAAACATACTATAACAAGTCATGAATGTGGCTAAGATTGTGTAGCTTGACCCACTGAGGTGATTAGACTGACTCAGCTACTCATGAGTTAGGCTTTTCAGACACACAGTTTCACCACTAGAAATCAGTAAGTTCTAGAGTTATTTGTACACATTTCAGCACCAGCTAAGACGGGTTTTTTAAGAAATGTGTTCAAGGGCAAAGCAGAGGTTTTTCAGCTCCTCTTTCATTTGACTGAGCGTGTTCTTGACTTTCTGAGGTGTATTCAGAACCTCTATGCTGCAGGTGAATGGATCATAGTGAAGATAAAAAGGCTTCTTGATCTTCAGAGCGTATTTTCTATTGGGGGGGTCGGGGTGGGGGAAAATATAAGAGATAGGTAAATGACATTTGAATCTGCAGACAAAACTCTAAATATAAAACCTATAAGGCCTTATTTACCACTATGTTACTCCTGTTTTACACAATCAATGAGCTGGAGCAAGGCAGAAGTGTAGAACACCCTTTCAATTTTCATTTATTTCTATTTAGGATAAGAGGTAACCATTCTGACACAGAAGTAAAACACTCACAGAGACACATGTTATGTGTCCTCTTCCCTTATCTTTGAATGAAGGGACTATCAGTAGCAGTCATTTATGTCAATGTTTCCATTTGGAATTTATATAGTTGTAGGGGGAGCTGGAAGCAATCCCTACATTTAGGTTACCTAACACTTTCCACCATGAAGGATTCTTGTGAAGCTTTTCTTTTTTTGAGAAGCTGCAAAACCTCCATTGCAGTCAGCTTTTGAAATTTGGCATGGATAAAGCCCTGAAGCCGGAAAATTGCCTTTTCATTGTTCCATGACATTCTCTTCAGGTTTGACTGAGATTTACACTTTTGAAAAATCACCATTTTTCTTCAGTCGGGTGAGTTGTCAGCAACATTTTGGCAGAGTGCGAAAATAACTGAACACTGTAACCTAAGGCGAGGCCTACATTGCTGCTACTACCGCAATAGCAGACTGTACACTGGGAGCCCTGGGAAAAGGCAGCCTCTCCAGGAGGTGGGGGGAAAGAGATTTGGATTGGGCTCGCCTTTATAAATTCCCCACCCTGACCCAGCACATGGCCCCAGCAGCCTCTTCCCCACCACTACAACCAATAGCTGCCTTCTCCTCCTGCCAGCTAATGTGCTGATGGTTCAGTGTTCAAACACTGCTGGGAGCAGGGGAAGGCATTGTTACACAATAGGATTTTTTTATTACCTTTTTTAAAATATCTAGGAAATTATCTCCCCCCCACACACTCTGATGAAGTGAGCTGTAGCTCACGAAAGCTTATGCTCAAATAAATTTGTTAGTCTCTAAGGTGCCACAAGTACTCCTTTTCTTCTTGTTTTAAAAGAGCTACCAGCACTCCCAGCTATCTTCGAAACACCACTGACTTCCTGAGGAAACTACAATCCGTTGGTGATCTTCCTGAAAACACCATCCTGGCCACTATGGATGTAGAAGCCCTCTACACCAACATTCCACATAAGGATGGACTACAAGCCGTCAAGAACACTATCCCCGATAATGTCACGGCTAACCTGGTGGCTGAACTTTGTGACTTTGTCCTCACGCATAACTATTTCACATTTGGGGACAATGTATACCTTCAAATCAGCAGCACTGCTATGGGTACCCGCATGGCCCCACAGTATGCCAACATTTTTATGGCTGACTTAGAACAACACTTCCTCAGCTCTCCTCCCCTAATGCTCCTACTCTACTTGTGCTATATTGATGACATCTTCATCATCTGGACCCATGGAAAAGAAGCCCTTGAGGAATTCCACCATGATTTCAACAATTTCCATCCCACCATCAACCTCAGCCTGGACCAGTCCACACAAGAGATCCACTTCCTGGACACGACGGTGCTAATAAGCGATGGTCACATAAACACCACCCTATACCGGAAACCTACTGACCGCTATTCCTACCTACATGCCTCCAGCTTTCACCCAGACCACACCACACGATCCATCGTCTACAGCCAAGCTCTACGTTACAGCTGCATTTGTTCCAACCCCTCAGACAGAGACAAACACCTACAAGATCTCTATCAAGCATTCTTACAACTACAATACCCACCTGCTGAAGTGACGAAACAAATTGACAGAGCCAGAAGAGTACCCAGAAGTCACCTACTACAGGACAGGCCCAACAAAGATAATAACAGAACTCCACTAGCCATCACCTTCAGCCCCCAACTAAAACCTCTCCAATGCATCATCAAGGATCTACAACCTATCCTGAAGGATGACCCATCACTCTCACAGATCTTGGGAGACAGGCCAGTCCTTGCCTACAGACAGCCGCCCAACCTGAAGCAAATACTCACCAGCAACCACACACCACACAACAGAGCCACTAACCCAGGAACCTATCCTTGCAACAAAGCCCGTTGCCAACTGTGTCCACATATCTATTCAGGGGACACCATCATAGGGCCTAATCACATCAGCCACGCTATCAGAGGCTCGTTCACCTGCACATCTACCAATGTGATATACGCCATCATGTGCCAGCAATGCCCCTCTGCCATGTACATTGGTCAAACTGGACAGTCTCTACGTAAAAGAATAAATGGACACAAATCAGATGTCAAGAATTATAACATTCAAAAACCAGTCGGAGAACACTTCAATCTCTCTGGTCACTCGATTACAGACCTAAAGGTCGTAATATTACAAGAAAAAGACTTCAAAAACAGACTCCAATGAGAGACTGCTGAATTGGAATTAATTTGCAAACTGGATACAATTAACTTAGGCTTGAATAGAGACTGGGAGTGGATGTGTCATTACACAAAATAAAACTATTTCCCCATGTTTATTCCCCCCCCTCCACTGCTCCTCAGACGTTCCTGTTAACTGCTGGCAATGTTTCAGAGTAGCAGCTGTGTTAGTCTGTATTCGCAAAAAGAAAAGGAGTACTTGTGGCACCTTAGAGACTAACCAATTTATTTGAGCATAAGCTTCCGTGAGCTACAGCTCACTCACGAAAGCTTATGCTCAAATAAATTGGTTAGTCTCTAAGGTGCCACAAGTACTCCTTTTCTTTTTGCTGGCAATGGCCCATCTTGATTATCACTACAAAAGTTTTCTTCCTCCCCCACCCCCTGCTCTCCTGCTGGTAATAGCTCATCTTAAGTGATCACTCTCCTTACAGTGTGTATGATAACACCCATTTTTTCATGTTCTGTGTGTATATAAATCTCCTCACTGTATTGTCCACTGAATGCATCTGATGAAGTGAGCTGTAGCTCATGAAAGCTTATGCTCAAATAAATTGGTTAGTCTCTAAGGTGCCACAAGTACTCCTTTTCTTTTTGCGAATACAGACTAACACGGCTGCTACTCTGAAACCTGTTACCTAGGTTGCACTCTGATGCTATGCCAGAACCTATGTTGACTGTGAATTTTAATTCTGTTCCCTTGTGCTTACATATTTGGGATAGAAGGATGGCCTTATGGTAAAGCCCCTTGACGGGGCTACAAGAGATCTAACTTTAATTCCTGATTGCCACAAACTTTCTGTGTGACTTTGGGAAAGTCATTTAATCTCTCTACCTTTCAGAAACAGAACCTACCTCAGAGAGATGTTGCGAGGACAAATGTGAGTAAGGCATCTTTTGGATGTTGGGGGTGGGGGCTGGATAGGTATGTAGATGGCGTCTTATATGCAACTATTGCTTTTCAAAAGCAGTATTTACTTTTATTTATTAAAAAAATGTGCAGATTGTGTGTGTTCTGAGTCAGCCATCATATTTTATGGAATGAGGCTGGATCTATCTTGACACTGTGAAGGGAGCCCAGCTTCTAATCTTAGCTCAGCTGCCAGATTGGGCAGGGGTGTAGTAGTGCCTCCTGTGACTTGGAGATTGGCCCAAGGTATTTGGCTCAATGAAAAGAATGGGCACTGGTGACATACTCACTGGAGTTTGGCCTTGGCATCTTCAAAATTTTCTGCTACAAAATAGACAGGTTGGAAGGTCTGATCCTGATATGGATGAACTGCAGTCAGTTCGGGATCAAACGGTTTGTGCTCAGGCTTGTTTGATAAAGCATACTTTAAAAACAAATAACAACACAAAAGGTTAGAATTTGTGCATAAAGACTTAAAAAAATAAACATCCATTGTACTGATTAAGATTCTAAGGTGCATTCGGGACAGGGCAAGATAAATTACGATTAGGATTCTACATTTACAGTTTAAAGTTTATTTTCATAACTTTTCACTAACACAACACACATGGAAAAGAAGATGATTCATGCATTGCAACAATCCAGGGTGGGCATATCATAGCCCTTTTCTAGAATCAAATTCAGGGTGTGACGCTATTTAAACATTTATTCTGAAAGGTTAATAAAGAAGGCAAATGCAATTCATAGATATAAATACTAGGTAGGGAGTTGACAGAAAAAATGTCATAACAATAATCCCTTTTACCAAGGTGGGTAAGGATGGCAGGATCTGGCTCTCTAGCATTCAGAGATTGATGGTATTATCTCTGATTTTGAGCTAACCATCTAGTTTTGAGTCACTTGCCTCTTATCAGATAATGATTTGAAATTTCTTTCTAAATACGAGAGTTGTATGAAGGCTTTGACTATGCAGGTCTCTCCCAAGCAAATGAGCTGTGGGTGAAGCTCCTGGTTTCAGTAACACAGCTGTCCCTTCACCTCACAATCCTCTTTAGTTTTATTTTAAAAGTCCCATCAACTTATTTAATTAGCAATAAATTATGCAACAAACTCATGGAGATGAAAGAAACAAAGCTCTATTAAACATATTGAGAGGCCATCTTTACGTTCTGAGGCATGACTTGTTTGTCTTCAAGCCACGCTCAGGAACAATCCTCATGCCTGCATTCCTGAGCCTCTAGTCTCACACCAGTGTATGGTCATTCTGACATCTTATCCTCTTTCTCCAGTTCCACTTAGCCTGTTGCACAACCAACCTGTAGCAAAGAGGTGTGGCCATCCTTGGAGATTGACAGCGAGGGACAGCCAGATGCCCCCTAGTGGGCAGAACCAGGAAAGCCACACTCACCACACCGGAAGCAGAGGGGTGGGAGAGGAACAGGAAGTATAAAAGGTGGACCCTGTAGCTCAGTTGGGTTGCAGCCACAAAGGGAGATTAACATGTTCTCCCCACTGCTGATGCAGGAGACCGCAGAAGACTTCTTTTGCTTTGAGGACTCTCCCGAGCTACCAGCTGATACTGAGAAGCTGCTGGGCTTGCCACTGGCAGTGTACCCTGGGGAGACGGAGGATGACCCCAGGGTTCAGGTAGTAGCCCAGGAGCAGTCGACTACTATCTGGCTATGTTGCCGGCTTACTCTAAGTCAGCATGTTGTGGCTGGATCACCCTGCCACTCTTAGGGCCCTGGGCTGGGACGTGGTGGAGTCAGGTGGGCCTGCTCCCACCATCTAACCCCTGGGGTGGCAGCCTCCCCATCATAGGCCAGGAGGCCTGTGTTGCTCTACCGTCCACTGAGCTAGGATGCTAGACTGTGTGGGGCTCACCCCCCTCCTGAGCCCTAGACTGTGTGGTGCCCCACCCTGCTTGAGGGCCTGGGCTCATAGACTATTCACAGCTCTGCCCTGCGTGAGGGTTTGAGATCTAGAGACAACTAAATTCTCCTTTGTACGACTGTCGTTTCAGGTGCGTGACAGCAAAGAGGTGTAGCCACCCTCTGAGATTGACAGTGAGGGACAGCCACACATGCCTACACACTTACACAGCCATTTTATAAAGGTTCAGAAATGTTTGGAGGTGTGTTTTACACTGCTGATTTCAGCCAGTATTGCTATAGGAAGTACCCAAATCCCATGAGAAAGGCTCTGTGTGCTCTGTTTCTGACTATGACTAGAAGCATCTAGAAACTTTCATTTAAAAAAAAAGCAGCTGAGGGTCTCGTTAATTCATATGCTGTGGCTTGAAGAACAGCACCAAATATCATGACACTAGTGATAAAATTTCAAGAGGTAGTGATACTGCGTGAGATTTCCAGCCCAATGTGCTGACTTGAGAAAGTCAAACAAGTTCATTAAGTAAATTTTTAGAATCTTATCTGAACCAAACCAGAACTCTGACTATTTTGAGGTTCACCCTAACTTGTTCAGTAATGTAGCTTGCTGGGAGGAATGGTACAGAACTTGCCTAATTGTGTGGCCAAAAGAAATAAAAATAAAATGCAGACATAGCTATAGAGCTCAGGGGTAGTTATGCAGACATAACCCCCATGTAGATGCAGCTAGGTAGACAGATGAATACCTCCATCGACTGAGGTACTGTTGCTTGGGGAGGTGAAGTTCCTACAGTGACAGAAAATACCCTTCCAGTGCGATAAGAAGCATCTGCACTACAGCAGCATAGTTATGGCACCATAACTGTGTTACTGTAGCACTTGTAATGTAGACATGGCCTGAGATACGTGTATTAGTAATGTGCAATCAAAAGGCTGCATATAGATATTACTAGCTTTGTGAAACAATGAGGACAGGTTTTAGAAATTCAAAAACAGTGGGAACACACTGTGCCATCAGTGTTTACACAGAACTCCCCACTGATTTTAGTGGGAAGTTCTGCTTAACCCGGATGGGCTGATATAACTCATAGAAGGTAAGGGCTCGCTGTGCTACAAATGAAGCGTGTGCAGTATTGAATTCTGCCGAACAGTAGTCTGGGCCTTTACAGTTTACTGTATGTAGGGACAGAGCCCAGCCTGGATGTTTATTTTTTATCTTTTTTCTGGTGAGATTGCAAGTTTTGTTGATAAAGGGAATAGTGTTGATGTAATAGACTTAGACTTCTGTAAAGCATTTGCCTTGGTACTGCACAATATTTTGATTAAAAATTAGAAAGATATAATATTAACAATGCACACAAAAAAGCTGGCTAGCTGATAGGTCTCAACTGTAGGTCTGTCGGTCTGTAATTGTAAGTGGGGAATCATCTTTGAATAGAAATGTTTATAGTGGGGTCCAGCAGGGACTGGTTCTTGGTCCTTCGCTATGTAACATTTTTATTAATGATCTGGAAGAAAACATAAAATCACTGATCAAGTTTGCAGATGACACAAAAATCGAGGAAGTGATAAATAAGGAAGAAGACATGTCTCTGCTACAGAGTGATCAAGATTGCTTGGTAAGCTGGACACAGGCAAACAATATGCATTTTAATATGGCTAAATGTAACTGTATATATTTAGGAACACAGAATGTAGGGCATACTTACACGATAGGAGATTCTATCCTGGGAAGCAGTGACTCTGAAAAAGATTTGGGAGTTGTGGTGCATAATCAGCAGAACATGAGCTCCCAGTGCGATTCTGTGGCCAAAAGGGGTAATGCAATTCTTGGATGCATAAACAGTGGAATATTGACTTGGAGAAGAGGTTATTTTGCCTCTGTATTTGGCACTGGTCTAACCACTGCTGGAATACTGTGTCCAGTTCTGGTATCCACAATTCAGGAAGGATGTTGATAAAATGGAGAAGTTCAGAGAAGAGCCACAAGAATGATTAAAGGATTAGAAAATAGTGATAGAGTCATGGAGCTCATTCTACTTAGCTTAATGAAGAGATGGTTAAGGGGTGATTTGATTAGTCTGTGAGTACCTATATGGGGAACAAATATTTAATAATGGGCTCTTCAATTTAGAAGAGAAAGGTATAACATGATCCAATGTCAGGAAGTTGAAGCTAGACAAATTCAGACTTAAAATAGGGCATAAACTTTTAACAGTGAGAGTAATTAACCATTGGAACAATTTACCGAGGGTGGATTCTCAAATCAAAACTGGATGTTTTTCTAAAAAATATGCTTTAGGAATTATTTCAAAGAAGTTCTATGGCCCGTGTTATACGGGAGGTGAGACTCACTATACGATCAAAATGGTCCATTCTGGCCTTGGAATGTATGAATTTTTGAACACGAGGAGCACCTATATAATAAGATTCCATAAACGTCATTCTGAAGCCTAAAAAGTCTGTTGAGTCGGTGTGAAGCAACAGAAGCAGCTACAAGCATGGCTGAGAGCTCTTTTTGTTCAGAATATCACCAGGTTGAGTCGTCACTGAGTTTCACAGTCTGTTACCATCCACTTTTTAAGTTTTAAGCCATTTTAACTTTATGAATTACACCCATGTGGTATACAGTTACAGTAAGGCATTTATCTATGCGATGAGATGAGTCCTAGGTCATTGTGATATCAGAGGTAACTCAACCAATCAGCACCAATACTCTACTGCTAATTTGCATGCAACATTTTCATTGGTTGTATGAGAGAGACTACACAGATGGTGGATTACTTGGTTCAGTTGCCACACCCATGCACCCAGCTACCAACCACATAAATCAACTCAAATCTCTCAGCACAACCTGCCACAAATCAACACAGACACCTACACAACCAACATACACAATAACCCTGAACACACATAGATCCTCATGGCAGTACATACCCTTCATTAGTCACCCAAGCAAATTATCACATCTCTCCTAGCACAACACAACCTAGCCCAAATCAACACAACCACGCACATAACACCACAACCAGCACATACAATAACCCCAAACATCACTCAGAAGTCTAGATGATCTGTAGGGTCAATGTGAAGCAATGAGAACAGTTACAAACATGACAGAAAGCTCTTTTTGTTTAGAATATCACCACAATATTACACACTGACTTGATGAATTACAGCTGTCCCACAGCATGGGCTGTCAGCTACTAGTTTTACATAATGCTGAATGGCTGACAGTTATGGTATAGTGAACTTACAGTACAATACTGAAAGCTGATTTGTGATTATCCATACAGTTCGGGGAAGGCAAGTTTGGTTAGCAGACTCACCACAACTGCTAGGCTTAGAGTCAGACATGGTTCTCCGGTCCCGTTCAACACCTACATGCAGCCACTAGGTCAACTGGTCAGATAGCATGGACTCACATACAACAACATGCAGATGACACAGAACTCTACCTATCCTTCACCACATAGGATCATACCACTACCATCAAGATGGCCCAGTGCTTGGATGAGATCAGCTCATGGAATAAGAACAATTGGCTGAAGCTGAACCTGAGCAAAGTTGAAGTGATGCTGGTGGGCAGAAGAAAACATTCGGAAGAGTGTACTGCTACAGTGAAGTCTCCATTAGATCCATTGATAACTGAATAATTCAATCCATAGTTTAGGAGGACTCTTGGATTCTTCACTGACACCAAGCTCTCATATAGCAGTATCCAGGAATAATGCTTTCTATCAGCTCTGATGGCTAAGAGACTCTGCCCCATCCTGGTGGACAGTGACCTGGCCTCATTTATTCACACCTCATCTGAACTACAGCACTGTGATGTACCTGGACATGAAGCCTTCAGCGCCTAGGAAGACCTAACTAGTTCAGCATGGCACAGCACCTCTCCTCCTGCAACATAGGCTACTGTGAGCACATCACATCTAGCTTCTGTTCTCCACACTAGTTTCCAATAGAATTTCAATTCAGGTACAAGGTCTCAGTCTGTACCTTTATGGCGCTCTGTAACCTGGGCCCAGGATACCTAAAAGGCCACCTAGTACGCTGAGATATAAATCAGGGTCAATAACTCCGCTTCTTTGACACAACGGAACTCTCTACAATAAGGCAGAGGTGAAATTAAGCCGGTACGCCCCGGTGCGGCGTACCGGCAAGAGCCAGTGCACCATCCTGGACCAGCTTCGCCAGGTGGCAATTTAAAGGGCCTGGGGCTCCCAGCAGCAGCTGGAGCCCCGGGCCCTCTAAATTGCTGCCAGAGCCCCGTTGCCCCCAGGTAGCAGAGGTGGCCAGGACCCCTGGGGCTCCAGTGGTGATTTAATGGGCCCGGGGCGCCGCTGCGGTAGCGGTGGCTGGGAGCCCCTGGCCCTTTAAATCACCGCCGGAGCCCTGCCACCGCTACCCCAGGGCTCTGGCAGCGGGGTTCTGGTGGTGATTTAAAGGGCCCAGGGCTCCGCTGCGGAAGTGGTGGCCGGAGCCCTGCCACCTCTGCAGCTGATAGCCCTGGCAGTGATTTAAAGGGCCCGGGGCTCCCAGCCGCCACTACCGCAGCCGGAGCCCAGGGCCCTTTAAATCTTAATTTAAAGGGCCCGGGGCTCTAAAGGCCCAGTGTCTTCCAGTTGAGGCCATGCCCCTTCCAGTTGAGGCCCTGCCCCCAGCTCAGGAGTCCGGCGTACTGGTAAGTCCTTTAAGTTACTTTCACCCCTGCAATAAGGGTAAAGATTGCTGGAGCTAGAACTTTCGCCAGGGCTGGTCTGAGACTGTGGAATGAATCCCTCTATGCCAGGTATTAAGGGCCATCACAAACCTCACCACCTTTCACCCCAAGAGCAAAGTGCATCCCTTTGACCTTGCCTTCTGTAACATAAATACACAGCAACATGTATATTTTAAAAAATATCCCCCGGGGATAGAGAATGAAAGAACACACGGGGATGTTAGTCGAGTTACTTAATGAGATATTGGAAGACATTCAGACTGCGGTGATGAGCACAGTCTGGGAACCTTGATAATATGGAATAGAGTGGTTGATTTTAAAATGAAGTAGCAGCAGTTAGCAGGGAAGAATTAAAACGTCTCTGACTGATCCTACAGTTCTTAATGAGAAAATTAGGCAGCCCCAAGAGCAATACAAAGCACTTGCCTTCTACATTCAGTTAAACGGCAGCTGTAACTTTAGCCTTTACAACCAAGGTCGTACACTCACTCAGTTTCTCTCACCACAGACCTAGCCTTAGGACTTGACTGGATTCCTCTATTGTGATTAATCACTTAAAGGAGATTTAAAGCTCTGTCAAAATCTCTAGAGGCCATGCTGAAAAACAACTAGTTAACCTTTACTGAGCTTCTGAACTTTAACCTAGGTGCCTCAAAACATATATATTTGGAGACATGAGCACTAGTATCCTTTATTACTCTGCTTAACGCTGAAATAAATTAGATTTAAAGCTATAAAGTATTCAGACAGATCTAGGGTGACCAGATGTTCCGATTTTATAGGGACTGTCCTGATATTTGAGGCTTTTTCTTATATAGAAGCCTATTACCTCCCACCCCCTGCCCTGATTTTGCTGTCTGGTCACCTAGATAGATAAGGGGATAAAACAAAGGTTGATCCTTGCCTCATATTCAGTTTGGATAATGGATCTGACAGGTTTTAAAAGATAAATAAAATCCGCTATAACCTTATATTTGTTGACAGTGCATATGGTGAAGACAGAGGGACGTTTAAGAAAATATCAGTAGCCTGCAGACTTTATCCTAGAACAGGTATAAGTCTAAACCAACTGTATGGTAATTGAGCATAATTTGTGGAGATGCACGCTGATTTTTTGGTTCAGCGTGAGAAAGTCCAGTATTATATATATATATATATATATATATATATATATATAGGTACTGTACCTCTATAATACAGGTTTTAAAAATGGTCATGCACAAGATCGCAATACCACACTGTAACAAATACACACATACTTCTATACGGGTGTTAATGAGGGAAGCTTTCCCTGCATACCATAAAGGAAAGATCTGCAAACTGTGCACCATTCAGTTTGGAAACTGAACCCTGCAGTTTGGTTTGCAGGAGTTAGGAGAACACCAATCCCAGAAGACTCACTGCCCTCTGTACGGGGAGATTTTGGCAAACCAGTAAAGTGCCTGAAACCACTATGGCTTGTTGCTAAAAGCAGCCAAGTCAGCAGACTGTAAAGTGGCTATGCAGCTTGACCAAGGCAGGAGGGGAGGGGGTTTTGGGTGCCACAGAAAAGGCAACTTGACTCCGCATCCTTCCTGATAAGATTTGTGTTGAAGTTGCTGATACATGCATTTTCGAAGAGCAGGATGTGCCCCAGGAATGCCTATTGGGGCCTCAAGGCTCCAAACTCTGGAAAAACCCACACCTGGTTAATCAATAATCAGAAGGAATTGCTTGACCATTGAAACTGCTTATTTAACAAGTTTTCTTTAAGGGACATGTCATTCTATTACTAATGTATAAATAAGGGGGAAAAGTTTGAGGTAGTTGGACTCTTTTTGGCCTCTCCCTCTGGATACATCTTGCAGTCCCCACCGGCAGACGGAAGATTTGGCCACCGGAAGCCTGCCTCTGTGTCACTCGAGAGCCACTCAGCTTTGGTAATTATCAAGGGTTGGGGGTGTTTTACTAACCTGTTGCGGATGTGTGTAAGTGCTTGAGACTAAGTAAAGTTTAGCTTTAATTGAAAGCACTCTTGTGTTGTCCTGTTTGTGCCAGCCATCTATCGGTTGGATGTCCGTGTCTCCCCTGATTTATTTCCTGACACCAGCTCGTACAGAGTAAAAATTACCAAGAGCTTCGGGTTGAAAGAACCCCAGATAACACCCTCTAGTGAACAACAAGCAGCTACACTAGCTTAATGTCAGACAACCGTGCTTCTGTCTGCCAGGTTTTGATCTGCCAAGGCATCTGTGGTCATCTCTACCAAATTCACGGTCCATTATGGTCAATTTCACGGCCATAGGATTTGAAAATTGGTAAATTTCATGTTTTCAGATGTCTAAATCCAAAATTTCATGATGTTGTAACCGCGGGGGTCCCAACCCAAAAGGGGATTGTGGGGGTGGGGGTTGCAAACCTGTTGTAGAGGGGTCATGGGATTGCCACCCTCACTTCTGTGCAGCAACCACAGAGCTTCCTGCAGCCGCAGGAGGTTCCTGGAGGTGGAGGTGGGTCTGAGCTCTGCCTCCCCACCAGAGTAGCTGTGCAGGGGAGGGACAAGAACTGTCCCTCCCCTGCCCAGCTGGAGCTCAGCGCTCCCTTTGCTGGGGCACTCCCAGCAGCACAGGGAAGATCAGACACAACTCCACAAGTCTCATCCAGCTGCAGGAACCTCTGGGGCTGCTGCCCAGTTCCAGAGAGCATTGTGCAGCAGGGGGAGGCACCCAGATGTGGGTCTGGTCTCCCCCCACAGAGCAGCTGTGCAGGAGATGGACAAGTCATGTTCCTCCCCTGCCCAGCAGGAGCAAGGAGCCCCCTTTGCTGGGGCGCTCCTAGGAACAAGGGGATATCGGATTTCACAGGGAAGGGCTTATTTCATGGTCCCTGATGCCTTTTTCATGGCCCTGAAATTGGTAGGGCCCTAGTCATCCCTGAACCAGTTTTGAACAGGACAGGGCAACTGTGCGGCTAATCTTTTTAAACAGTGTTTTTCTAATGACGTGCAATGCAGCTGCGGTCAACTTCAGACTGTCACATATCCTTGACAAGTCCTCACTGACTTATTTTGACAGCGGGCTACCGGCTCTCTACCTGGTTACTGCTGATGCCATCAAAGAGCTGGGTACATTGTGCATATGCTGAGAAAGGCCAAGCTTGTACTGGTGTAGGTACCATGAGGAGACAGTCTATTAGTTCACAAGTATGGTTAGTTTTCAAGGCTATGTTGATTATTTAGTTGGAAGACAGACAAAGCTATAACTTTTCTATTCATATTTGTAATGTCTGTTGTAGGAGAGAAGGGAATATCTGAATTTCTCTAGGGTCGAAGGAGTAAGGTTCTAAATGTGATGATCAAGTGTTTTTTAAAATGATCCTCAGAATATTTTTATGTCAAAAAACATTCAGTAACTTTCCCCACAAATGTTAGAAAATGGATCATAGGAATCCCTCAATAATAAATACATTTTACTTACCACAAGCTCCCCGTATGATGATAGGAGTCCTGCCCCATAAGCTTTGATGGATCCATTTTGTTTGCAGAGACCAAACTCAATAGTAAACCAATAGAGCTGATAACCAAGAACAACTAATCAGTTTGTGAGAACCATAAACTAAACTCATAATCACCTCCCTTTTGGTTTACTTGACTTGTTCCCTCTCTTTCTTTTGTTTCTTTTCTCCCTATTGCTTTTCTTAATTTCTGTTATCTTTAAGCATTAAGTTTGTATATTTTAAGAAAATATCGTTACATATTTATATATTTAAATTTTAAAGTAAATTATCCAAATCTACTGCCATTCTGCTCCTCCAAAAAGGAAACTCAATTTTAAAAAATGCTAACCACATGGAGGAAACAAAAAAGTTTTGCCTGCTCCATTATCGTTTGATTTGAAAGATGCTACAAATTGTATTGTGCCCTGTGAACTGTCAGTTACATTTTAGTCAATGGAGACGTGGAGATGTCTGTGGGGCCTCCACACAGGTGCAGCAAGCACCCGTATGTTCCGCTGTGTAGGATCCGTGCCTGAGATTGTAACACAAGTTATCTACTACTTGAGCAAAGTGAAATAGAAAAGGTCCCCTCCCCTCCATTCTATGTATGGCACTATTAGCAGAAATTTGAAAGGATCCATCCCTTAGCTTCAACATCCACTTTAAAATGAAGCCAATTCCATCTTTTATCGCATTACAACAGACACCAAGGACAAATATCTTTTGGCTGCCCTTGCAAATTGAAGTAGTTCCACATTAAGTGCTGGATTGTGACAGAGCCCTACAGACCTGCTCCGGAGAGTAGGAGAATTAGGACACTTTCCCCCTCCGCAACCCTGTTAACACTTCCCACATTGCAGTTTCAGACATGGGGAAGCTGGGGGAAGGAGGAAGCAGGGCCTATACACTCAGTACCTTTCCCCAGCAGAAGGGCAGGGAGGGGTAGAACCTATACCTGCTCCAAGAACAAGAGATAAACAATAGGGAAGGAAGGAATCATATTCCCAGTGTGGCTCCGTGTCACAATTCATCTCAGGCTTCCTTCTGGGGCATTCAGCTATGCACTGCCCCTTACACAGAGCTGAGCCCTAAGTTTCAATCAAACCCTAAGTGATTTGTTTACAGCACTCCACTTAAAGAGTTGGTGATACCTCACCAAGTTACCTCACAGAATAGTATGAGACTATTCTACCTATATATCTTGGTTTCTTTGATGTATAGTATCATAGTTCTCTGACTTGTTACTAGCAAGGACATTTACAATTAAAACAACCCAAAAACCAAACAGTCAAACAAAGAAACAAACACCCAGGATTGTTGTTCCTTAGGGGTTTTCTCTTCTAACTACTTTACCCACATTTCAAATGATAATACTCTATTTGTGATGTTCTAATCATCTAGGTCCTTTTTATTTTCTAATGGGGATCTTTTCCAATTCCTCATCTTTTTAGTATAGGATCTCTTTGGTTGGATCCTGAGGGACAGGAAGGTGGAATGGGGTGCCCCATTCTTTCTGAAAGTACCCCATGTGTCACTTCTGTGATGCTAAGTGAGTGAGGATCTTGGATCTTGACACTCACAGCTACAGTGTGATACATGCTATGATGCCACCTGGGCAGTCAGTTGAAGCATGAATGCTGACACCTTTCAATCTGTCCTGCTCTCACACAATTGTGTAGAATTGGACACATGTTCAAGCTAAATATTAAGAACGGAATAGACGAAGGAATCAATGGTGGTTCAGCATTAGATTTAGTAAAATCAATCTCATAACACTTAGCAGCACACTTTAATTACATTAACTAGCTCGTCCTCACAATGGTCCTATGACATAGGTATTAATACCCCTATTACAGGTGGAGAGACTGAAGCAGCCAACTAAACGAGTTAACCAAGATCACAGAGAGAGAGAGAGAGAGAGAGAGAGGGAGGGAATGCAGATATTCCTGCCTCCCACGACCTGTGCTCTGGCCACTAGACTTGAGAGGCATTAAGAACTAGATTGTGACAGCAGCACTCATGCCTCAGCATGAGTCTGATTCCATAAGTGGTCTCACTGACTTCAGGAAACGTCTCATGGAGTAAGGTCAGCAGGAGGAGTCGGAATTTGTCTCTATGTGATTTGGTAATTTAGAGCCAGCTTGTGGACCCCATTCTTCCACTGATGAGCCAGGAATCTCAGGAGTTGTCCCATTAACGTTAATGGGACCACTTGGATGAGTCATACCAGGGGTTCGCAATCTGACCCGTAGTTTGCATCACTTCGTTGGACAACCATAAAAAACTAAAGATAATTCATTTGTTCCCCTCCCCCCCGAGCTGAATTCCCAAGTACTGGCGCAGATGGGATCTAGGGACAACGTAGCTCTTTTCCTCCTGTTTTTGCCCACCCACGAAGAGTCTTTCTCACGTGTGCCGTAGACTCCTGAGGAGTTTGGACGGGGGGGAGTGTGGCTCCTGCCATGGCATTTTATGGGATACCTGGGCTCCTGCGTTTCACAGTAGGTGCCACAGAAGCGTTAAAAGGTTCATGGGGAACTTTGCACTCAATCTGCGTCCTGGCACACGTGGCTGAGCAAACCTTCTCCAATGGGTGACTGGAGAAAGGGAACATTAGACAGGCTCACAACCCCTGGGCTGTTACTGGCAACCCCCCCTGGCCTGCAACAAAGAGACTGAGAACTGCAGGGTTTGCAAAGATATATGTGGGCTCATCAGGGAGGGGCTGCAGGAGCTGCTTGTATGGGGGGGGGCATTGGAAGGATTCCTCTGCCTCTGGCAGAGCTCTCCGTAGATGGATAATTCACCCCGACACAGCTTATTTACTCCTGGCACTCAAAAATCATCCTGATGAGAAAGTATGTGCCTTTGGAATAGGCCAGGTCGCATGAAATGGTAGGTGTTCCCGAAAGCCTTTCACCGGGAGAATGACCCAGGGTACAGCTATACTGCAAAAATAGACCCACAGAAGCAAGTCTCAGAGCTTGGGTCAGCTGAGTCAGGCTCAGGGGGCTTGTGTGACTGGGCCAAAAATAGCAGTGAAGATGTTTGGGCTCGGGCTGGAGTCCAGGCTCTGAGATCCTCCCTCCTCACCGGGTTTCACAGCCCAAGCTTCAACCCGAGCCCAGACATCTACACTGCTATTTTTAACTCTGTAGCATGAGCCCTGTGAACCCAAGTTATTTGCCCCGGGCTCTGAGAGTCGTTGCCATGGGTATTGTTTTGCAATAAAGACGTACCCCCAGGGTGTTTCATTAGGGGTCAAAACTCCATTCAAGTCAGTGGAGTTATCCCCATTTATACCAGCTTGCTCCAGGTCTTCACACCACCTCACTATCCTCAAATTACACAGGTCAGTGTGAGGTGACAGTATGTTATCATATCAATATACTCAGAGTTTGCAGGCTCAAATTGCAAACATCTCCGGCCAGTGTAATTTAAAATGTGTGTTCGCTAAGTGGTGATTCTCATAACCAAGGAAGGAGGAAACTATTTGTGATTAAATAGGAGAGCGAGTTAATAGGATCCTCACACAGTCCCCTACCCATTCTCTCCCAGAGGTGCTGGAACTAGGGGTCCTGGGGGGTGCGGCAGCACCCCCTGGCTTGTAGTGGTTTCCATCATATCCAGGGTTTACAGTTCAGTTCAATGGCTCTCAGCCACCCGACTATACACATTGTTCCAGCACCTCTGTTCTCTCCACGGGAACTTGCACTCCTGGTGCACAGATTTGATCACAGGAGAGCAGGGGATACCTTTTGTGAGCTCTCTTTGTTCTTAAAGTATTGTCCATCCCAGGGCTAAGTGATGTAATGTATGATAGTCCAGTCTTCCTTACAGTGGTCCTACACAACTTCCACAGGCTAACATTTAGGGCCTTTGGCTTTGGGGGCCAGTAACTATTTTTGGATGGCAAGAAGCCAGGCGACCATGTTGCGCTTTCTGCTCTGTGGGCCCTGCTCTACTCAGATTGCAGGACAGTTGTGAGCCGCTCGGACTGGGCAGCCTGGTAAAGTGAGGCCAGCTGTGAATTTGTATTGTGGTTTAGCCTTGGAGCTCGATTCTCCAATGACTGGGGCAGCTGGCTAGGGGGCAGCCACAAGAAAGACCTTGTGGAGCAGATCCTCAGCTGATGAAAAGCTCCATTGACGTCAGTGGTGGTGATGTTGTCTTATTCCAGCTGAGGATCTGGTCATGTAAATGACTATAACTTCTGCTGTCTGAAATGAACAGTGATGAAATAAAAACACCCAGTTCTTATATCGCACTTTTCATCCATGGATTGCAAAGCACTTTAGGTAGTACATCAGTATCATTATCCCCTTTTCACAGAAGGGGAAACTGAAGTTCAGGGAGGTGAAGTGACTTGCCTGAGGTCACCCAGCGGCAGAGCCAGACTAGAACCCAGGTTTTTTTTAGTCCTAGTATGGGCTCTATCTGCAAAGCCAGGCCATCTACAGAGTAATAGCTACCCTGAGATTGCTTATGATAGTTCTAGTGTTTGCAACTGTAGTGACTATGTGGATCATCACAGCTAGTGACTGGTTTATGCTCACACAAAAATAAACCCTTTTTCAACGCTGGTTTAGTTTAATAGTAGGATGCAGGTAACCTGACTTCGTAGCTGGTGTGACATGAAGCTGGAAGTGACTGGTGACTTTTCTGTGACTGAAACTGAATGAGGACCCTGATTCAGGAAGACATTCAGGTTCAGGAAAATAATTAAGCACTTGCTTAAAGTTACGCATGTGCTTATCTGCTTTCCTGAAGAAGGATGTATTTGAGCACATGCTTCTGCCCTTTCTTGATCTGGAGATTCAGTTCAGAGGCAACATTTGTGATGCCTCCATTTTTGTTACCCAACTTGAGGCACCTGAAAGCGAACGCTCAGCATTTTTCTCAAAATCAGGGCCCTTGTATTTTCTCTCTGATGTTAAAGTATAATCTGTACTTACTGTTGCCAGTTTTTCAATCTCAGCATCAGATGAGCCAAGAGAAGCCAGTCCAATAGCCTAAAGCAAGTAGACAATGTTATACTTGTGTTATTGTTTAGCCAACAGGAGAAAGACAGAGATAGAGGAGTACTATCTCATTTCTAACATGAAATAGTCATTGCTGTTTGTCAGCCGACATGTCCTACAGGGGTTTCCAGGATACCTTTGTCTCTCTGGCCCCATTTACACAGCACAAGGAACCAGATTTGTTGATCCTTAAAACTGTTTAATCGCATGTAGTTCTTGGCCTCATGTTGACCAGCTCTTAGCCTAGTTTTGACCCAAGGCATATGCCCTCTCGCCCCAAACAACAAAGAAATCTTGTTATGAGGCCAAGGTTTATATGGCTGGATGACACCTCCAGCTTCTCCCATTGCATGGCCTGGCAACATACAAATAGTCTCTTTCCCACCTGCCAAACCCCTTTCTAGCTCCTATGCCAGCTCCACTCACTGTCCTTGATGCCCATCTGCCAGCCTACCCACCTAGCCTTGTCTTTTCAATTGCTTCCCCCTTGCCCTCTCTGCCTCCCTATCTACATTTCTGGATTCCCTCATACTTTCATGTTTTCTGGTACTCTTCCTGCCTCCTTACTGTCTCCCCTATTCTTTCCTTCTCCTCTCTTCCTAACTGTTCCTCTTTCCCCCTCTGCTACCATGCCCATCCTGGAACTCTCCATCTTCAACCCTGACTGTACAGAAAAGAATTCAGAAGCAGGTTACAGGTGAGAATGCGTGAAGTGGTTTGGATAAAACAAGAACCACCATCCTCAGCACCAGAAACATAACCAGAAACTTGAATCAAACCTTATCTGAGATTGAAAAAGTTCACTCCTTCTGTCCTGTATTGATGACGTGACCCTGCAAACTCAATTGGTGTTTTCTGACTGAAGGAGAGAGAGCGGCAGAAATGGCTCTCACTACAAAGAATCTGTGTGAGTAAGGAAGTAACATGCCTCATGCCAGACATGCCATACAGTCAGAACTCCAATGGGCAAGGAAGCTCCTCTGCTGCTTCTTTCATGTCAAATTTACATGCAGCCACTAGGTAAATGGGTTAGATGGTGTGGACCCAAGATCCAGCAATATGCAAATGAGACACAGCTCTACCTATCCTTCACCACACATGTCATAAACATAAAGGGAAGGGTAAACACCTTTAAATCCCTCCTGGCCAGAGGAAAAACCCTTTCACCTGTAAAGGGTTAAGAAGCTAGGATAACCTCGCTGGCACCTGACCCAAATGACTAATGAGGAGACAAGATACTTTCAAAGCTGGAGGTGGTGGTGGGGGGGAACAAAGGGTCCTGTCTCTGTGTGTGATGCTTTTGCCAGGACCAGAGCAGGAATGCAGGTCAGAACTCCTGTAAAGAGTTAGTAAGGAATCTAGTTAGATATGCGTTAGATTATGTTTTGTTTAAATGGCTGATAAAATAAGTTGTGCTGAATGGAATGTATATTCCTGTTTTTGTGTCTTTTTGTAACTTAAGGTTTTGCCTAGAGGGATTCTCTATGTTTTGAATCTGATTACCCTGTAAGGTATTTACCATCCTGATTTTACAGAGGTGATTCTTTTACTTTTTCTTTAATTAAAATTCTTCTTTTAAGAACCTGATTGCTTTTACATTGTTCTTAAGATCCAAGGGTTTGGGTCTGTGTTCACCTATGCAAATTGGTGAGGACTTTTGTCAAGCCTTCCCCAGGAAAGAGGGTGTAGGGCTTGGAGGGATATTTGGGGTCAGGGGGAGGAGACGTTTCCAAGTGGGCACTTCCCCTGTTATTTTTGTAGACACTTTGGGGGTGGCAGCATTTAACCTAAGCTGGTAAGAATAAGCTTAGGGGGTCTTTCATGAAGGTCCCCACATCTGTACCCTAGAGTTCACAGTGGGGAAGGAACCTTGACAACATATGACCACATTACTGCCATCAAGAGATCCCATGGCTTGGATGAGCTCATCTCTTGGATGGAGAATAGCTGGCCGAAGCTGAACCTGAGCAAGATGAAGGTGATGTTGGTGGGCAGAGGAAAGTATTTTGAAGAGCTTACAGCTATGGTGCAGTCCCTGTTGGTGGAAGATATACAGCCATAATTGGTCAATTCAGTTGTAGTCTAGGACTACTCTTGGATGCCTCACTGACACTGAGCTCTCGTATAGCAGCATCCATGAGGAATGCTTTCTATCAGCTCCACTTGGTTAGGAAACTCCATCCCATTCTAGTGAGCGAAGACCTACTCTTAGTTATTCATGCCTTCATCACCTCTCAGCTGGACTACGGCACTGCGATATACCTGGCCATGAAGCCTTTCTATGTTTAAGAAGCTCCAACTAGTTCAGAATGCAGCAGTGCCTCTCCTCAGCAACACAGGCTACCACGAGCACATTACACCTCTCCTTCCCTCTGTCAGGAATCAGGACAGCAGCATTGCCAGTATGGAGGCAGGGCCTGCAGCACAGCCAGTCTCTGGGCAACCTAACGAGCACGGCTTGCTGGTGGTAGGCTGACTGACTACACTGCCCAACTGGTTTGCAGAGTCAGCAGGCCGGCTCTTAAGCCCAGCTGCAGCAGCAGTTCAATGGCTGCTCAAAGTATTTGCCCACGTCTGTGATAGCTCCTGCTTGTCCCCAGCCCTGGTCCTGCCTTGACTCCAGCCTTGCCCATGCCTTTCCTCACTCTAGGTAATCCAGTTCTGACCCTTGACTCCGATTCCTGACCTCTGACTCCGGCTCTGACATTTGGCTCTGATCCCTGACCCTAGGCTCTGGCTACTGACTCTGGCTGTGACCCTTGGGTCTGGCCCTGGACTCTGATCCTTGGCAGCAGCCATCTATTCTAATTACTAGACCTGACTCTTGCTCTGATCATTGGGCATGACTCCTGCTTTGACCACTGGCTATGTCCCTATCACATGACACCCTCTTTACATTAGGTTCCCATAGAATTTTGAATCAAATTTATGGTCTCAGTCCTTATCTTCACGGTGCTCTGTGGCCTGGGCCCAGGGTATGTAAGAGACCATCTAAAAGTCTGCGGGCAACAACTAGGCTCCCCTGGTGCAGTGGAATTCTGGACAATCAGTGTCAAGCTCATCTGTGTGGGAGACATCTTTCTCCAGGGCAATCCCAATCTGTGGAATGAACTCCCTCAAGAGCAAAGGACCATCACAAACCTCACTACTTTCCGATCCCAGGGCATGGTGCCTTTCTTTGTCCTGTCTTCTAGAACAAACATCGAGTAACAGGTGTATATATATATATATATATATTTTTTTTTTAAAAGACATATGCTATCCAGAAAAGACACTCCACTACCCACGCATCTCCCTCTGAGGAGAGGAGAAGAGAAAAAACAACATATAACAGATGTGTAGTCACATGGCTTGCTGGAAAACTCTCAGATACTATAGTGGTGAACATGGGTATAAAAACCTGAATAGAATTGAATAGACCTTGGTAATCGGAGCATAATACACCTCCAGAATTGCATGAGACACAAGGTCCTTTACAGGTTTACCAGCCCAATGGAAATTTGAGCCTGTTAAAACTGCCATTAAAGACAATGGAAAGACTCCGATCAACTTCAGTGAGACCTCGATTGGGCCTATTGTCACTTCAAAAGAGCACTACTGAACTTTTCAGCAGCAGCGGTTGACAGCAAGAATCTGTCTCCTCCCTTGTATGCTCCCCATTAAGCTAATTGCATTATTTTTAATTCTCTGGAGCCTCCTTACAATTCAAGCCCTGGATACAGTGTCATAGTAACAGAAACAAAACAAGGGCATTTTTACCATTAATTTTCACATAGTGGATGAAATCAAGAAGAATTTCCATGACAGGAATTCAGCCATGAAAAACACTTGATGTCATTCACTTAAATTAGTGAGCAACAACAAAACCTGGTGGTTCTGAACTTACTAAAGGCCCCCATTTTTACATCTTTTAATGGTTTTTTATTTCTAGTATCAAGCAAAAGGGAGTGTTCCCCCCCCCCGCCCCCACAGTGCAGGGCAGCCATAGGGCATTAGAATATTATATGATCCACTGGTTCGAATATGGTAATGACCAAAACTCATGACTCGGTGATAGCTCCTGCGTGTTCCCAGCCCTGGTCCTGCCTTGACTCCAGACTTGCCCAAGCCTTTCTTCACTCCAGGTAATCCGGTTCTGACCCTTGACTCTGATTCTTGATCTCTGACTCTGGCTCCGACCCTTGGCTCTGTTCTCTGACCCTAGGCTCCATGTCATGAAACCAACCGGTGGTCTCTTTCCAGAACTACTGGACAGGTGTCTACATCACAAAAACACTGGCACTTTTGTTGACCATGTCAGTAGAGGAAAAAGACTGATGGGGCTAGTGCATGAGGTACCTTTTAATCCCTGAGAGGATCCCACCAGCTCAAGTTTGAGGCGTGTTAACAATGCAGGGTAGGGGAAGTTTGTGCTGCTTTTTCCTGTGCTGTACCTGTTCTGTGTTTAATTAGAGAACAAACTGGCAATCCCTAGAGATTGCAGTTCCCTAATTAGCCACAGAACGCAGTTTTTCAGAAGCGCTAAATCCACTTTGGGACAGATTCTGATACTCTTACATGGAGTAGCAGCTTACTCCATATGTAAGTACCATTTACTTTAAGGAGACTGCTCATGAAGTAAGGCTCTAATAATTATGAGTAATGGTGTCAGAATATGGCCATTTATAAACAAGATAAAACTCTACTGAATGCCACAGTGAAGGACATAATAGAAGTACCCTGTCAGATTGAAATCAAAATGCTGGGACAGGATCAGCCTAAATTATGATGGCTCCTGTCTGTGAAACCCAGAGATGTGAGTTCCCATGCAGTATGATGGGTACCTAAAAGAACAGCCTATTCATTCTCAGGCAGGCAGTTCTTAGGGGGTCTCATTGCAGTAATGGCTGTAAACTGAAGCTTCCCTCTTCTTATTTCTGCCTTGGTTCTTATCTCCCCTAGGTGACACTGCCTGCCTGTCCTCAGGTATATTTCCTCTAGGGTGTAGCTGGCACCCCCCAATGCAGGAGAGTACAAGTAACACCTCACCTATACAGGCATAAATGGGGGAGAATCAAACCCTCAAAATTAAAATAGCAAATCACATCTAGTTCCTTGAATTCATTGCTACTGGAATTACAGACAAGGTTCCTTACCTGTGAGAACTGTGCAAATTCTTTGTCTGCTAACATGGGAACATGGCCCAACAATTCGTGGCAGCAGTCCCTGGAAAACAAATCACTTTTCTCATGTAATAAAGCTTGTTTTATGTGAAAGTCCACACTCCCCCTCTCCCGCAGTACAATTCTAAGCAGAGCATATCAGCTGTTTCACTGCTATTCTTTCCCTCCCAACTCTTTGCACAGAAATTTCACGCGGGCTAGATTCTCAACTGGCATAATCCAGTGAAGCTCCATTGGGGACATATATAAGAATACCACTGGAGTCAGATAGACACCAGCTGAGTATTTGGCTCTAGGTCTCTGCCTTCATTTTCTCCTATCCAGCTGTCTGTGCTCTTTCCAAGCCTCCTACCTGTCCAGCTCTGTGTTATCTTCCTATTCTTGTCTTTAAGCCTTCTTCCATGCTATGACTTAGAACTCCCCAGATCCAGTAATTTGCTCAGATACCTCCTTCTTTACATGGACATCTCTCCCCAAAATTTACTTCTTCCATGCAGCCTTTCATTGATAACCTTGCCAAGCTCTGAACACACATCATGAAAACAGAATTCAAATGGCCACAGCTGCCATTGACTTCATTCATACCTGTGGGTGCTCAGCAGCTCCTCCAAAAACCAGGCCACAACTACAGAAAAGGCCAGCCTTTTATCCAGTGCCTCTTGTACATATAATCTGTGTATGAACTTGATTTCGAACTGTACACCATGAGCCCAACTGAGAAGTGGTGCGAATGCTGGTGTGGAAGAGGATGTGCAACTGGTGTGGAACTGGTGTGGGACTGGTGTGGGACTTGGAGAGGCAGAAGTGTGGACTCATAGCAAGCAAAGCAACCAAGAAGAGGATGTAAGATAAGGCAGGGCAGGCCCTGCTGTCCCACTTACTCAATGTGTAAGTTATACTCACTTTCATCCACTCTTACTGATGTGTAACTTACCCCCCAATCTCCCTCCCCAATTATGTCAACTCTGAATTTGGTCCTTGAGGACTCATCTTCAAAGGTGCTCAGCAATGCAGTTCCCAGTAACTTCAGTGGGATTGATGGGTGTTCAAAATCAAGCCAAGAGGCTGTGTCTAATTTACATTGTATGCTTCTCATGGCTGGGATCACATTTCCTGTGTTTTGGATGCAGCCAAGCATCTTCTCAGAATTCAACAAATGGTCAACATAATAAGTATGAACAGATTAAACCAGCTGCTCCCCAGTCTTTTCCTTCTCCAGACATCTTTGCAAAAGAAACAGGCGCTCTCTCGTGGATCACTTCCACCTCTGCTTGCTTCTCAAATGATTTCATTCTGTGGCCCATATTGTGGTAATTGAGCCTACAAATTTATCCTAATTGCGAGCTCAACTATAAAAAGTGACTGAAAGGTCTTAAAAATGTCACAATAGCTGAAGATAACACATGTTGATGGGCAAAAGGTAACCAAAGTCCAACTCAGACTGTTGCATAAGCTTGTTTATAAAAATTAGCACAAGTGAAAAAAACAGAACTGAATTAGTCCAAGCAAAAAGAGCATCCTGACAGAACTCAAGGACTGTGTTAAAATCACGCCTGGTAAACAAGAAAGGCCTGAGACTGAAAATTCATGAATCAAAATTGGTGTTGGAAATTAGGCCTAATTTGTAGACCAAATAATGAGGGAGTGGGCTCATTCTGTCCATCACTCCCTTTTGGGCTCCTTAAAAAGACAGAGAGACAGACCCTGGGGGAAAAGCTAATGGACTGCGACACTGGCTGATATAAGATGAGAGAAAAGGAAGGAACAAGGTTTGTCATCATGGCTGCCACCCCCACCAGCTCCTGGAACCTTGGGCCACTTTCATCCCTATCCTAAGAGGTGTCCTGACCAGACTGGGCCAGAGAGAAGGGGGCTTACCTCATCCCCTCCTCCACTAGCTCTGGCTGAATCCCAAACACCACCTGCCATGTGAGACTTGGTTTCCCCTGCACACCCCCTTTGTTCTTTTCCTTCCCTACCTTATTTCTTCTCTTTCCTATCTCTCTCCTTTTTCCTTTTGTTTGAGAAGAATCTGCCTTAGCCAGGCAAGACTGCATTTTTTTAAACACTGCTATAAGCCTGTGACCAGACAGGGAGATAAAAACAATGCTCTAAACAGCCTGGTGATGATATGAGTTTGTCAGGTCTCAGAGTTGCTGGTAAGACTGTGTGCTGTGCCTGTGTTTTTCCAGCAATGAGGTTGCAAGCGATAATCAGCCTCAGAGACAGAAGCTGCTATTTTCCATCTTTGCTGTTCTCTTCTTTCCCCTTTTGCGCATGTGTATCTTGTTTTGTCTTTTAGGAAATGGGATTGTACTTTAACAACAGCTACAAGAACAGCTCCAGCCCATCTCAACTAACTTCTCTTCTCCCCAAAAGAACAGTTATTACCATCTCAAAACCTGTCAAACAAAGGGACTTTTCCTTCTAGAAACTCTCTTCGGCCAGAGGGAAAGGGAACGAGGGAGGGATGTTGTTAAAGTGAAAGCCTTACTTAATACTTTACATTTCAAATGCTTTAACTTTTTCCTTCTTTTCTGTATCTTTAATAAAAGGTTTAAAGAATGTTTAATGGTGTTTTTGCCATGGTAATAAGCAGACTGAGGTCTCTGTATAACAAAGACCTTGTTTAACACTGCTGAATATTGGACAATGACTGGGTTACATTGACACCTTTGACTCTTTGAGCCCCTGTATTCCATCTGAATGAATACAACCATCACGACGAAAGGCTCACAGACTGAGAACCACTGGATTATGCCATATCATCCTACTTACGGTTCTGGGGAATGCATAGGGGAAGAGGAATGCCTTATATACTGTGTGCTCTGAAAGACACGAAATGCCAGGCTGGCAAGGAAGTCACGAGGAGATAGCAGCCCTGCAGCTGGCCTCAGCTGAAAGCCTGTTCTTTCTGCAAAACAAAACAGCCCAGCAGGAAAATCTACTGTGAACATGACAACTCCACACCATCCAAGCAGTTTGAAATTTCCTTTGCATTTAGTCCCAGTACTTTCTTGTACATATGGAGAAGGAAAATGTCTGTCTATTTTAGGTACTAATATGGGCTCTATTACTGTGGTATCTGAATGCCTCACAATCCTTTGTGTATTTATCTCTCTAACACCTCTGTGAAGAAGGGCAGGGGTATAGTCCACACTTTATGGATGGGAACTGAAGCACAGAGGGGTTAAGTGACTTGTCCACAGAGGGGAACTGTGGCACAGCAGGAAATTCAAGCTGGATCTCCCAAATCCCAGCCTACTGCCCTAGCCACTGGCAGCCTTCTTCTCTTGTAATCATAAATATCAGAAATAAACAAGAGTTTTGGATGGGAAGCACACCCTCTTGATTCAGGGCACAAGGTAACTTCCAGCCACTGGCAGCTCAGGAGGTATATTCCCTGGTTATACATTAGCCCGTAACTTCCTACTGCAGGATTCTTACCCCTTCCTCTGAAGAAGCTGGCGTTGGCTTCTGCCGGAGACCGGGCACTGAACTAGATGGACCTCAGGTCTAAGCTAGCCTGGCAATACCTATGGTCCTGCATGGGCCTTTTATGACACAATCAACTTCAAGTAGTCGAGTTACCATATGGTGTTATGTTGTGTTTCATTTACTTTGTATGCATGATTCAAAAGCAGGAACTGGATTTACACTGGCAGGACACTGCCATACATTTTTGGAGAGGGTGTCTGTTTTTTGCAGTCTGTTGAAATCATTGGGGGTGCAGCAGCAATTGAATTTACATGGGATCCCTACAAGGTATGTACCAGGTAGGGTTACTCCTTATGGGTAATTTGGCCCTTAGCCTTTCTACATTTTTATTTGAACATTCTTTCCAGAGCTGTCAACTCCCATCTTTCCATCTGCTCTTGCACCTTTGTGTTTTATTTGTCTAAGTTTAAACTATAAGCCCCCTTTGGCAAGGCCCATGTTTTCTATATATTCAGAAAGCATCATGTAAAACTGCCATGCTTTAAGAAGAGTAGATAATCTATTTGAAGTCCCGTATTCCAAATCTGTGTTGCATTCCTTGCTTTCATAAATACCGTTTCATCTCTTATTTTAATTACTTTTATTGTGCACAACTAAAAAATAAAAGGACAGAAATGGCTTTGTGCTTGCGTTCCTAATTTGTTTAAACAGAAATGTTTCCCACAGAAACCAAGCTGTTCACATGAAATGTTTTATGTTTCTTCCAGCACATTTGGTCTCGGTCTGTTTGGTCACTAGTTCTCTTTCTCATATAAAGATGATCTTTCAGGGGAAGAGGTAGAAGCCCCATTCCTAGAGACATTTGAAGTCAGACTAGACAAAGCAGGGAACACTCTTTCCCTGGCAGGCTGATGACCGGGAGGAAAGGTCTTTTCCATCTTGAATTTCTATGATTCATTGAACCAAATCCAAAGACGATGTGTAAGAGGCAGCATGTAAGCTGCACTATAGTAAGTACATGTGAATCTAAGAGTTTAGATTGTACTTGGGCTACATGCCTGTGCAAGGGTATCAGGAGGAACTGGGAGAACCTACACTGGCTATTCAGGCCTGTCATGGCATTTAGGCCCTGGCTGTAGCACTCAGGACTAGCCTTGCACATGACCACAGCTCCACCTACATCTGGCCAGCAATGGAAGGAACTGCACACTGCCTCCCATTATAGGATATAGTGGCTGGCATGTCCCCACCACATGCTGTGGAATTCTGGGAGACACAATGCCACCCAGAGTTCCTCTGGGACAGTGCATCTCTTCACCACCCACAACACGGGTTGGATTTCACCCAAGATATTTGTAAATAAGAGGTATGCCTCATGCACCCTAATCTCACAAGGTGGCTCACTGACATGGGACTGGCTGTTGCGGCTTCTGCAGATCTTGCAATGACACCATTAGACTCTGACTTAGAGTGAGTTTGTGCCAAAGGGATCTGACAGTAACTGCAACTCTCACAATGCCCTATGAGGAATGCTGTGTGATAAGGAGAATCTAATGTTAGAGGTATTGGTGACAAGGAGGTATCAATGAATATTGATTCAGACTGGACCCAAGTATCTTATCCACCACTATATGAGTCTAGCCACAAACAACACTGGTTTGTGGAACACTCTGAATTTCCCTCCCCCAGTAGATATTTGCAGAGTTTTCTAACTGATTTTTTTTTTGTCATATGTTTGCCCAGAACAACTTGCATAATGACACATGGAAATAACTTAGGACACAATCTAGAGCAGATGCGGATAGCCACAGACATCAGTAAACAAAATCTAACAGTTCACATACAAACAGTGAACACCAGTAGATCCTTACTTTGCCCTAATCTCCCTGCTTCTGTTATCCCTTCTGACGCTAGCTAGGACTGAAAAAAAATATCAATACCAGTCACATTCAGAGCAGTATCCCAAGACTTATTGACAAAGATTACTTCTAGACCTCCCTGCTGGCAGTAAAACACACAGAGAAGATACATACCCAATTCCTCGCCACCATCCAGAGATGCCCCAATATTCTAGTGAGTGCAGGAGGCAGGGTTGAATAGACAGGAAGGGGGGAGGGAGAATACTAAAACAAGCCCTAAACTGGTCAGAGTAGCTTGCCCAAATGGTCAGGGCAGATATGGTTGCCATGTACACCAAGGAGAGGCTCAGTGGAGCAGAAAAGGAAGAGAGAGCAGAGAAGGAACTGGGTGATGGGTGAAGCCTGGAGGTTTGGCTCAGGGAGTCGAGGAAAGACATGGTTGAACCCACTGTGTAGGATTTTCCAAAATGAACAGTAATCAATAAAACAAAATGTCATTTTACCTACACAGTGAGGTATGATGTTCCCTTAGTTGGGCTCAGGAGTGTTGTGATCCACTATTATTTTAAATGATTCTCTTTTTTCCTATATTAAATAAACTTCCCTTAGCTAAGGCACTTTCAAGTCTTACGCTTTTTTTTCAGGAAAATTTCACTCTGGCATGCTCTCAAAGGGAAACAGCCTCCGACCGCTGGTGAGAGGCAAATGATAGGAAAAAGACAAGTGACCTGGTCCAAGACATCTTCCAGACACTGGCTGTGATCAGTAGGGGTCTGGAAGAAGCCAGCTGAGCAGAGGCAGTGGCAGGAATAGGACATGACGGTAGCAACAACAGTGTGTTACGAAAAACAATGTGTATTATGAGCCCAGTTCTGACCACATGTTCACTAGTGTAAATCAGGAATAACCCCCATTGAAGACAATGGAGTTATACTTGTGTATCACCAGTGTTAGTGATATCAGAATGAGGCCACTGTCCCCATGATCCACTGAGGAACTCAAAGGAAACCTACAATTCTTAGTTATTTCTCACTTTCTGTTAGTGAGCAAGCTAAAATGGGCCAGATCCCTAGGCCAAGCTGAGTAGTGTTCAGCTCATGCACAGGTGTGTGAGATGTGGGAAGTTGCCTCTCAGCCATCTTTCCACTCTCCTTATCCTTAACACAACCACGAGCCCCCAGCACAACGTAGAGCAGCCTAAAGGCAGCTCTATATTATATCAGCAACAGCAACTCTCTAGGACTGCTTTGCCATCATGGAATCACTGGAGGGCATTGTTCTCCAGTTCCACCTCCTCCTAGCCCTGGCAATGCCCTCAGCCCACCCAGGAATGCCTATTATGCCTGAGGTTCGGGGGGAGAGGGGATGGATGACATACTCCTGGCCATTCCCATTTACACCACAGAAGGATGTCTCTACATTTGGGGACTCCCTGGCTGCACTAGTAATGCAGCTGTCCAGTCTCTTTTTGCTGCTGGATCAACACAAGGACCTGACCCAATATGTGTTAGTCTCTAATTAAAATGACAATGTACTGGAAATCTCTTCAGCAGTAGGTTAAGCCAATTTGTCTTGCATTTGTTTATTGGTAGATGGAATGGATCACTTGACTGGATAAACATCCAATTTAAACTTTATTTGAAGTTAAATCTACAATTTATCTATTTATTTTGCCCTACTTTAGCAACTGTCTTTGGCCTGCATCTGGCACCCTTCCTATTGCTGGGAGAGCAGCAAGGAGGGTGTTTTCTTTTATTGCAGCCATTCCTTGGCTACTCCAGATTACAGTGATTTTGGCAAGCCGATTTGTCGAAAAGGCACACCCTGCCTTGGAACTGAATCTGGCCTGGGGGTTAGCAAGACAGGATCTCAATCTCCACTGTCCTCCGTCACTCAAACGTCTGCTGACAGACTAACTTGAGCTTGCAGCCTCTCAACAGTGTATCTATTCCTAACCCCCCTCTCCTTGTTATTAGCAAACAGATCTTCACGGCCTGTGCAGTCACAGTTCCTTCAGAATGGGGGTCTACCATCAACTCCTCTTTCCAGCACACAGCATTGTAGATTCCCACCTTGGGAGTGCTAAAATACAATGAGCTGTAATGTCTTGCCTTTTAAAAATCTGGAGACATCCTGAAGCTGAGGTATACTATCCTCTTGGTATCCACAGCATTTCTCCAGCTGCTGAAAGGCATCCAGGTACTGCTTACAGGCGTGGGTGGGATAGAGGCTGCTCAGCTTCCTGTAGACTTCTCTCCTGAAAGAACAACAACCCTTAGTTCGTCTCCTTTACTAGGAGCAGCACCTCTTCTCCCTGGCTTCAGAACCACGGCTGTTCACACAGGCAGCGCAGAGAGGGTATCTAAAGCCGAGCTGAGCTCAGAAAAAATGATGCTCTGAAGCCGAAGCCTGGATGGAGGCTGCAGGGTAGGATTTTTCCAGGAGATGGGCACAAAATGAGGAACCAGATATGGGCCTCGCTCTTGTATTTGGCTCTGCTCAGGCAGATCTTGATGCCTGTGTGGAACCCCAGGAACTGTTCAACTGCAAAGAGGCACCCAGAGTTTCCCTGTTCAGGAAAGCACTAAGTATGTGCATAAAGTGAAGCGAATGCTTCAGTACTTTCTTGCATCAGGGTCATTGTGCAAGTGCAAGATACCACCCAGGCAGATCCGAATGCAAGATGGAGATTTCCATCATCTCAAATTTTGGAGGTGTTTAGCTTATTGTAAGGAAAGGTGCTATATGCTATTATATAAAAATATTTGGCAGTACTTGGAATCTAGGGCTGTGGTTTGGGCCCTTCTCTTGTATTTTATTATTTCATTTTAAAGGCTTCACTTTTTAACTATATTTAGCTGTTGCAAAATAAACAAGCACTAAAGTGATGGCAGGGAAGCTTATAGAAAGAGTTATATTTATTCACACCCGGCTCTGGGGTTCTAACAAGTGTATAAACATTGTTTTATGAAAATTGAGCTCATTCTTGGAAATGCTGACTAAAGAAAATGACCTTCTCTTGTTTTTGTATTGTAGTTTTTTTGCTGCTATTGTTGCTATGGAGGTGATAGCCAGTATCTTGTAATGGTTTGTCATTCCATCACATAAACTTCTTATGTTAGCGTGGGTGTAATTGGGAAAAAAAGAAACAGCCTTAGACAGTGGCTGTTGTCAGTATTGTAAAAGCTGCATGAGCCTGGACCATCTCCACGGAGCAGTTAGGAAAAGTTCAGGAGAATGAGAGGCCAGATTTTGCCCTAACTTATTTCCCATAGACTACCTCTTACTTTAATGGGATTGTATAGGGTATAAAGCAGGGCATGAGTCCAAGATTGCTCTCTGGACAGTCTTAGCTAGACTTGTGTGAAGAATCTGGACATACTTACTTCAAAGAGTGACTTTACTGTTAATACTAGTACCAAAACTTAGGCAGGATAGGAGACTAGAAATAAGTGTGACCCAAAACTCCAGGCCAAATATTCTTCTTCAGCTTTGGGAAAGTTTGTATTCTGATAAGAAGCTGGATGCCCTGTCCCTTATCTCTATGGAACTAATCTTGGTCATTTTGTTTTAAAACAAAACAAACTTTAAAGTCCAGGGGCCAGAGCCTCAGGCAGTGTAAATAGACACAGTCCATGCGTTTTATCTAATTGTCTGGATGAGGCTTTGGCCCACAGTGTATTTTGTAGTCATGTCTCTTTCAGCACCATTTGTCTGCATAATTATCACCATCAGCATATAAGAGGAGAAGCCACTAGATACTGGCCTTCTACTATAGGGCTTGGAGGAGGAGACATGGAGGACAGAAGCCCCACAGAGAAACAAGTTGTTGCCAGGATACTCTGCCATTGGAGGAGCCAATTGTTGGCCCATTTCTCCTCCACATGGTGGTGTTCTGACTCCCTGGTTGGATGACAGAAATGGGGACTAACATAAAAGGAATGGGGACTAGTGGATAATGAACACCAAATATTTTGTGTGGGCATAAATACCTCGGTTCACATATGAATGCAGCTATTTGTACAAGGAACAGGCATTCTCCAAACCATTGTACAGAGCACATGAATAAGAATGAACTGAGCAGCTGGAAATTCAAATGAATATTTGTGAACCCTGTATTCAGCCTGCTCTAGCTGTAGGGACCAATGGCGCTGAAGGGCCAGTGCTGGCCATCCCCACACTAACAAGAAGGGTGGGAAGGGCAGAGTGGGGTGGGGGAGTTAAGCCGAGGAACCTGATCCCATAGCAGCCCCTCAGACTGCAGTCCACACTCTGAGCAGACTAGGTGAATCCCCACAGAAGAGTTTGTGATCCGGCCTTTGGACGCCTATGATCACCAGCAAAGGGACATTCCCTGTGTTGAGGCTGCTTTACCTCTAGTTGTCACAAGGGGGTGGGACTTCTGGGCACCCGTGTTCACGAAAGATTAATTCACACTGGAACAGGTACAGAGAAGAACTGCTAGGACGATCAGGGGAATGGAGAGCCTATCTTTTGAGAGGAGAAGACAAGGAGAGCTTGGCTTCTTTAGCCTAGCAAAACAAAGGCTGAGGGGGAATCTGACTGCTCTCTATAAATGCATTGGGAGTAAACCCCAGGGAAGGAGAACAGCTATTGAAGCTAAAGGACAATGTTGGCACAAGAACAACTGTGTATGAACTGACCATGAACAACAGGCTGGAAATTAAATGAAAGTTTTTAACCGTCAGAGGAGTGAGGTTCTGGAACAGCCTCCCAGTGGCAGTTGTGGGGCCAAACACTGTAACGCGTTTTAAGGTGGAGCTTGATAAATTTATGAATGGAATTATATGCTGTGGTTTCCTGTGATAGCACGGAACTGGACTTGACCCAGCAGATCCCTTCCAGTCCTATGTTCCTATGAATTCTGTTTACAAACCAAGTAGAAAGGAGCTGAGTTAGAAAACAGAAATTACAGACTTTTAAATATACTTACTTATACTTTACAAAACTTTAAAAATATTTTTAATAGACCAATACTTCCCTGTTAGAAAATGTAAAATTGTATTTACACTTACAATAGAGACAACTTTAAAATTAATTTTACAGGTTGCTCTAAAACAAAGTTCAGTATTACATATGCTTTTACTGCAAACAGTTTATTTTTTTAAGAAAATTATAAGCACTGCAAATTTAAAAAAAAAATATTTTATTCTTAGAAAATAGAGAGAAGAAACAGTGGTCTTTATTTAGTATTCTCAGCTGCTGTGCACTATTAATCTGCACTGTTAAGCAGCTGCAGAGTTCAAGCCCAGAGGTGGCTACAATTCAGTCACAGGAAAACAGAACTGTGTACACATAGGGTTCAATTCTGCAGTCCTTATACAGGGAAAATGCCCACTGCTTCAGTGCACAGCTTTTCTAGGTATGAAGCCTTGGAAGGCAGCTCCATAGTAAGCTGTCTGAAGCAGAGGAAAAGTTAATCTGCTTTGAAGGCAGAACCTCTTTACACCAAACTTCTCCACAGAGAGTTTCAGAGCTTCTCAGGAGGAGCAGATGGTGAGCTCAGGAACATGTGCTCCTCTCCTTCCTTCTGCACTGAACCTCTTCTCATTCTTTGGATTGCCTTCAAAGTCCCCAGGCCACGAGGGGGAAAGCAGAGGCAGTCCATCCTGAGCAAGGCTGCAGTCACTTCCCTGTGTGATCAATGGTTTGTGGAAAGATGCACCACCCTTAGATGACTGGGATTGGTTTTTAAAATTACCTGGGACACAGAAGAGTGATGTAGTTGCTAGAGAAAGTAGAAAATGTTCCTTCAAAACATTTTTTCCACAGAAAATGGCTTTTTGAATCAATGAAAATGTTTGGAAAAAATCTGTTTTTCTCAAAATTTGAAGGGATTTTGTTAAAAAACCTGAAAAACAATTTTTTATAAAACAAAAAAAACCCCTACTTTTTTTAATTATAAGCTGAACAATTCAATTGCTGAAGAAAGAGAAATATATATCTATACACACTCAGTACAGACAAAATCCTAAAAAATGTACCATTTGTCTGACCCAGTATGGCCATTCTTATGTTCTCATGCTAGCTGCATTCAAAAAAGAATTTGATAAGTTCATGGAGGATAGGTCCTTCAATGGCTATTAGCCGAGATGGTCAGGGACAGAACCCCATGCTCTGGGTGTCCCTAAACCTCTGACTGCCAGAAGCTGGAACTGGGTGACAGGGGATGGATCACTTGATAATTGCCCTGTTCTGTTCATTCCCTCTGAAGCATCTGGCACTGGCCACTATCAAAAGACAGGGTATTGGGCTAAACAGACCAGTGGCCTGACCTCATGTGGCCATTCTTACGACCTTAATTTTTTTAAAAAATCAATGAAAATTTGATTTTCCTCAAAAACATTTTGTGAGAAGAAAATTATTTCCTGACCATCTCTAGTATCATAGAATATCAGGGTTGGAAGGGACCTCAGGAAGTCATCTAGTCCAAGCCTCTGCTCAAAGCAGGACTAATCCCTAATTTTTGCCCCAGATCCCTAAATGGCCCCCCTGGAGGATTGAGCTCACAACCCTGGGTTTAGCAGGCCAATGCTCAAACCACTGAGCTATCCCTCCCCCCATATAGCCCCTAGATAAAATTTATTCAGAACACTGAGGATAATACACCTGAGAAATTTAGGGTCTGATCCAACTCCCATTACATGCAGTGAAATTATTCTTATTGACTTCCGAGGAGTTGGATCAGACCCCTATTTGGTGTGGGAGGAGGAAGGTAATAAATATTTTAAAAGGGAATATTCGTTGTAAATACTAAAAGCTAGTAAAAATCTGGATTTCTAAAACTGAACCTTGATCTGAATAGTGTGATAAATTAAGTGCATTGTAAAATGCACACATGCTGAGAGCATATGTGTGCTGTTTCTTTAAAATGACAGGTGAGGGCTGTGAAAGATTCTAGGGAGACTCTTGACAGTGAAGCAGTGGGAAAGAGCTGGGACAGTTTTAGGGCTAATACTGTTTCCTTATTCTAATCAAGTTCCTTGTTCTCTGTTAGAAGAAGGTGACTGTCAGCCTTTACTATTGTCACATGACGTATGTCTCAATATCTTTGTCCTCTGTTCTCCCTTTTCCAGGACTGTTCAGTTTATGGCTCTGCAATAACTATGCCTGACAACGTAGACTCAGATAGTCCAAGCCCTGTTTTTGGAAGCTGAGATTTCTGTTCTTGTTTTCATTTTTATACACATGTTGCTACAAACTAATGGAATCCAACAGCTCTTCAGAGCTAACATCAAGGGAATTTACAGCATGTTAAAAAATTTCCCCTTTGGTTTCCCTGTATCCATATGAAGTTGTGCTGTAATGCAGCTGACCTCAGCACACAGCCCGAGGGAGCTACGGTAACAACTGTGAGATCTAAATTTGGAATTTGATGTTCACAACCAGGGACTTGGGTTGCTGGGGCTAACTGTGTTGAGGAGACAAATAGATACTCCCAAAAGGCCTGTTCCATTTACCACTATGGGAATAGTTCTAGGTGGAGAATGGCTTCCGTGACGGAGGTTGGCAGAAAAAGGGGAAAAACAGGAAAGAACACAAAATTTAATTTTCTTAAATACAACATTCCCACACACCAGAACATGCCAATATTGTTGGCTGGTGGGAGCCGTCATGAACAAGACGCTAAGGACTTAACAGGCATGTTACTACTTTTCAAAGGTTATTTGAAAATCTAGCATTTGAGCTTCTGAAAATAATAGAAGCTGGATGAGTGGGATATGATGTTCCTTGGTGATTATCTGGTGCTCATTTTGCAAATTCTAAGGCCCAATGGATTTTATTTAAAATAAAACACTTCTTCAGAGAGGAAGGATGACCTTGTTGCTGAGGCGCTGGGTGGGGACTTGGGAGATCTAGGTTCAATTCCTGGCTGTGCCCCGTAAGACCTTGGGCTAATCATCTAATCTCTCACTTTCCCATCTGTAAAATGGGGATAATCATTTTTCCTTTCTCCCACCCTTTGTCCGTCTTGTCAATTTAGATTGTACACTCTTCTGGGCAGCGACTATCTTCAACTATGTGTACATGCAGTACTTAGCACAGTGGGGCCCTGATCTCAAGTGGGACCACAAGACATTCTTGTAAAACAAGTAACCCATAACAATAATTATTGCTATATACTGTGATTTTTGAAAGGCAGCTAGGGATGATGGAAGGAGGTGGACAAGGAAATAAGAATTCCCCTTTCCTCCAAAACCTTCACCCATTTCTGAAGTTGGCAAACGTCTTCTAGGTTTAATGAATTTCTTGCATTATTTTTTTGTTGCAAACCCCACTGGGGCTTTTGCACAGGGATAGCTACAATGAGGAAAACACCGGGGAAAATGTGCTGCACCAGTGTGAAAAGTGACTTTCTCTAGTGTGGCTTGCCCTGGGTTCAGCTGAGATCATGAAGCTTTTATACTGTAAGTTGAGACCATGTTTATTCAGAGAGTGAGTCAACTTAAAAAGGAACATTTTTAACGTAACGGGAAACCTGTGCTGTGCACTGGGGTTAGAAACATCCCGCACCCCATAAATTGCTAGATAGATGCATTCCCTTGCACCTACTATCTGTCTCAGCATGTATATATTAAGAGCACACCTTTGCATCAGTTCTAGCATATAAAGGGGAGGAAAGAGGAGAAGAGAAAAATTCAAATGGAAAAATACACTCTGTGTGTGTGTATATGTATATACATTTGACTACACTGCTTTTTCTCTTCCCTCCCACTTTCACATAGTTTTTCACTCTTTTTGCTCCATTTTCACCCTTTTTTTCCACTGGATTATTCTTTCTCCCCTTCTCGCTTCTTTTTCACACTATCCCCTAAGTATAACATGAACCAGATAATGTTCAATTTCAAGTTAAGAACACAGGAATTGCCATGCTGGACTGACCAGTGGTTCAAATAGTCCAGCATCCTCTCTCTGGTAGAGACCAGTAACAGATGATTTCAGGCCCCTATGTTTATAAGGACCAAACAAAAACCACAGACTCAAATCCAGATCTGGATAGAGATCTGAACTTTCTGGCATGGGACCAATCTCTTTTAAAGATTCTGAAATGCTCAGTTAACATTTATTTGATCATTTTTCAGTCTTACACACTTCCAGGTTCTGGCCAAGCCAGGAGCTGCCAAAATATCTTGCAAGAAACTGTTTCATTTTATTTCCAGCCCAAACAGAAGCAAAAGAAATCTTAATAAAGCGCTTGTTCTTATGAGTTTTCAAGACAAATTTAGCAGATTTTCAAGAGTTCTGGATAGTATGGTTAAGTAGCCAGACTTCTTAGTGTCTTTTAAGTGAACCAGAACTCTGAGGGCTAGATCCACAGCCCTACTCAGTGTACTTTATGCTGCTTTGGTCCTAAGCTCCACACCTCCTACCAACATCACAGGGGATGTGACAGCCCCTTAGCGAGTGCAATTTAGAGCAGCCCCGAGGTTGTTCCAACCTGCCAGGGATCAAATTTGCCTCTGCTACCTTGGAAACTGGGTGGGGGCAGAAAGAGAGGCCACAAATGTAGCAGAAAGCCCCCCCTCACTTAGATGCACCAACCCTGAGCCTTCTGATGTATTCTCACCACTTAATGTAACTTGGAAGTAGACTCAGAAGTCTATTCACCCCTCAGTGCAGGTATGTAACCCCTCTTAGCAACACCAGGAGTTACACTTGCATGGGGAGAATAGAATTCTGCAAAATGAACAACAAGAAGGGATCATTAAGACATCAATTAAAATTAGAGATGTCCAATATTATTTGAAAATTCTAGGGAACCATTGTGCACTTCTTGCGCCTCCAAAATTTCCCTGGGTTTCAGTAGAATTGCCCCATGACGTGTCATGGGGCAGGATATGAAAAATATACTCACCAGGTAGCGGTCTCCTGGGCAGTGTACTCAACTCTAGGCAAAAGGTCTCCTCTTTAAGGAAAGAGAGAAAAAAAAATTATGTAGCTGATTTGAGTCCTAGTTTCAAATATAATTTTCTTTCTATGCATCAGGATTATTTGGCATACTAAAATAAATACAAATAAGAAATAATCATCCTGAAGGATTCCAAAGGGTTTTATGACCCAGGTGTCCTAGGCTCTACTGAATCCCCAGGGGTGGTGCAAACAGTGAAATACTGTAAAGGAAGGACCACTTGATGGAATGTAGAGGAAGCAGTGCTGTATTGTCTCCCGTTCCCATCGCTTAGCTGCTGGCAGACCATCAACAACATAGCTGGCTAGCCAGAAGGTGGGATGGAGCTAGGAACAACTGCTCCACGTGACATAGTCACAGGGGAAAGAGCCCTAAATTATACAGCAAGTGAGTGCATAGGTATATTGTGCATATTTCAGCATTAACTTCCCTTCTGTAGTTGTATCTACCATCCGAGAAGGCGATCATTCACACTACTAGTGAGGGAGCAGGCTGACTAGCCACCATGTATGGAGGCTGTCATTAAGCAGAAATCTCCCAAGGTTCAGGGTTTCTCCTAAGTTCTTGGGCACCATGTGGCTCACAGCTCAAGATCATTATGCATCTTGCTAATGCCACCTACAAGTGGGTAGAATGAATTTCAGTGTCCACAAGGACAAGCCCCCAGACTTCTCTTCCACTCCCATGTGTTTTTACACAGAAAGGCAAGAAAGTGTAAATTGTTCATTTGAGGATAAGTCCATCTTTTTTTTATTATTATTATTTTCTCCATTTTCTGTAGGACATGCACAAGTCCTTGTCTACCTGACAGGTTTATTGAGGTACATGCCAAATCCTGGAAGGAAGATAGCCTCATCCTATAATTTAAACGAAAGAGTCATATAGAGACCATTTTCCCCCTAGAGTTACATGAAATTATGCAGAGCTCAGTGAGGCAGCCCTAAAGTTAAATATTAAATTAATTTTCATTGTATTCTGAAATGTTCCTGATTTGCCTGGGATGTGTGTTTCTGTGATTAACTCAGTTTTCCAACAGATGGCACCACAGACCATTGGCCTAGGATTAAGTTACATCAACCATAAAGCTGCTTACAGGTGAACAAAATCAGACTACTTACTGTGAGAGCACACAAAATGTGAAACTGACTTAGAACAAGCAGTTTTCCAGTGGTGATGCACTTACTCTCTGTAGCTGAAGGCCAGGTCTGTAAAGAAGGCTCTCCGTTTCCTGTACTCTGGGTCAGTGTAGCCCTAAATTGGGAAATAATTTAGCATCACTCTTACATCAGGACATATTGATGGGCTTGGATGGATTTGCTGACAGAAACATTCAAAACTAACAGGCCTGAATTTGGTTGTTTCTTCTATTGCAGTCTCTCTGTGGCAAGGCATCATGGGAATATTACAGAGTAAGCCAAATTCTGCACTTAGTTACACCCATGAAATCTCACTGACTTTGGACCTGTTCCTACAAAGGAATGTAAATTGTACTTAGGTCACAGCTAAGCATGAAGATAGAGTAGGCTTGAGTAGTGAGCATTATATAGAATGAAAGGCACAATTTAAGTGGGAGAGTTAGAAACTAAGCTAATTTTCCACTGATTTTCTGCTTAGCCATTGTGAAAAGGGACTATGTTAATATGGAATTGTATGCTAGGAGACGTTGCTATAGGATAAGAGTTGTTAAGTGAAATTGTAAGATGAGATGTGTCTCTGGACAAAGACCAAAAGAACATATGCTACTGGGTGACCTGAAACACAGGATTCCTGGATGGAAGTGTCGTTAGCCTGCTCATTTGGAACTTTGGGGGGTTCGCTGCTATGGGGAGAGGGAGCAGGATCGCAGAGGAGGGTGGGGAACGGGACTGTGATCAGGAAGGGAAGCACCACCAGGGTCTTATAAGCTCAGGCTTTCCCTCTGGAGTTAGTAGAAGGGTTACTGAAAGCTATTGTTATCTTTAATTTGGTTAAATAAAAGTTGAGTCGTTTTTCACACGTAAAAGTCGGAAGTGTCGTTAGTCGGTGGGTTTTGAAGAGATCTACAAGGCCCACAAAAGAGAGTTAGGAAAAAGCAGACAGGATCTTCTGCTTTTCACTGGCAAGGGTCGTGACAGAAAGCTGAGGGATGGGGGGGAAAAGGCTGTACTAACAACACACAAACACCAGTGCTGAAGGAAGTGTGCGCCTAGGAAGGGAAAGGTCATGACAGCCATTTTAAAATATGAGACATTTAGAGCTAGACATATGATATTTTGCTCAAAAGGGAGCAAATTGAAATTTTGAGTTTCTTTTTTCTTATGTTTTACTAGAAATTCAGCTCTTCCAGTCAGGTCTTTCCAATTCTTCAATAAACATTAAAAACACGTGGAATCAAATCCCTTTAAGGTTTACATCACTTTTGATATAATAAGAATAATATCTGAATTCCGGCTCCATATTAACACAACTAATAAAGCATAGCTGATCGGTATCACTGTGCAAATATTTATTATTGTAAACAACATTTATTGGAACCATTTTTCATGTTAAGGGTCAAACTTTTCCTTTAGGGTTATGATCATGAATACTACTGTAGTCCATGAGAGTTGTGCACATTTAGCTGAGGGAAGAATTTGACTCTGAGAGTATGTTATAATTTCTGTGAGCCAGGGAAGTATTATTATCTCCTTCAATGGGACTGCTCACATGTGTAAAGTTACCCAGGGGCTTAAAGACCATAGGATCAAGACCTAAGATAAGGCAAGATGCAGAAGGTTGGGGAACAGGAACACATTGTTATGTCAGACCAGCCAAGCACATGATTAATATGTTGTAATTTGGGGGTGGCAAATGAACAAGAGGTTTCTTGTCTAGAAAGTGAGATCTGATCATGTGCTAAAGGGCTTTTCTGAATATGGATGCACGTAAGAGTGAGCTTTATCATCAGGGCTGCCATCCCCACTGTCTCTTGGGACCCTGGATCTCCTGTAATATCTTTGGGCCTTCCTTGTACTGATCCTGAGAGATGGTTCTTACCAGACTGGGCCAGAGAGAGGGACCCAGATGACATCACCACCTCCACTGACAGTGGCTGAATCCCAAACCCCACCTGGGATGTGAGACTGTTCTCCCCCTTACCTCTTCTTGTGTCTTTTTCCTTCCCCACTTTATGCCTTCTCTTTCCTTTCCCTCTCCTTTTTCCTTCTATCTAAGAAGAGTCTGACGTAGCTGGCCAAGACTGTATATTGTACACACTACTGTAAGCCTGTGATCAAAAAGGCAGCTAAAAGCAATGCCTTAAATAGCCTGATGCTGTACAGGTTTGCCACACCTCAGAGGGCCCAATAAGACCATGTGCTGCAAGTGAGAGTCAACACCACGGACAAACGTTGCATTTTCTAGCTTTGCTAGTCTCTACTTGCCCCTTTTGTGCATGCTTGTCTTCTTGTGTCTTCTAGGAAACAGCATCAGAGTTCAACAACAATGGCAATAACAACAGCTCCATCCCAGCTCAACTAACCTTTTCCCTTTCCCCTCAGAAGGACAATTATTACCATCTAAGACACTGTCAGACAAGGGGGCTTTTCCTTCTAAAGACACTCAACAGCTAAAGGGAAAGGGAACAAGGGATGCTATTAAAAGGAAAGCCTTACTTAATACTTTACCTTTCAAATGTTTTAACTGTTTTTCCTTCTTTTTCTGTATCTTTACTAAAGGGTTAAAATTATTTTAATGGTGTGTTTGCCATGGTACTAAGCAGAGTGAGATCTCTGTATGCTAAACACCAGACCTTGTTTGACACTGTTTAATGTTGGACAGCGACAGGATCATGTTAACACTTAGCTCTTTGGGCCCATTTATTCCATATAAATTAATACAACAGGTCTCTATGATTTTTTTTATTAGGTTCCTTCATTCATTCCTAGTTCACTGATGTCCATTGTAAATCTCCTCTTTAAAAGACAAACGTTGGGCACAGAATTGTTTTGGAGGCTAGTTTTACAGAGAATTCATCTGGACAGCAGAAATAGCCAACGTATTTAAATAGTTTCAAAGGTAAACTAATGATGACCTCAAACTTACAGGATGATCGTGGTCCAAATCAGGTTCATACTTGGAGATCAGATGGTGGCACTTGTCAAGGTCTCGTATTTTCTTTGGAAACCATGGGACTGTTGGAGATAGCAAAAAATGGTACATTTAAATGATATAGGCTTGGGAAGGGACAGAAAAAAAACAAGCCACTGAGAATAACAACCTCTGCTTTATAGGAGGAATATTTTACACCTCTGCGTTACAAATGGTGAATTAAAAATGAGTTGAAAAATGACAAACTTACTGTCACTGATCCAGTAATGCACTTATACATGTGTTTAAGTCTATTCCTATTCATACTTGAACTAAAAAATGTAGCTTACATTAGCATAAATGAGTGTTATGCACATGCATGAAGCCCATATACCATTATGCTCTATCATTTCCTCAAGTTTTGATCACAGATCATTCACTCTTCACCAGCCAATGAACGTAAGAATTACCAGAATAGGCTGAGCCCCTATTCTCTGGCAAAGGATATTTAGATCTCAGACCACTGTTAATTTCAGACTGGCTGCTGAGAAGGCTGTTTTTCTTCTAAGAGAACAAGTAATATTACAGGAGGAATATCCTGTCCTTTAGAAATTTAAAAAGAAGAGAACACTCTGTATTCTAATAAATAATAATAATAGCACTTCTTATTTATAGAACATCAGTTTTCCGGAATAATTTCTATTGCATAGAAAATATAATTACTACACGTTGACACACAGAGACAAAATGCATGGAAGTACTATGGAAAATATGAAATATTGATAAAATCAATTGCATATTTTATGTGCATTATTTTCAGAATCATCTAGAAACAGAAGATGTATGAAAAACATGAACCCAATGCCGCAATGTGCTTTAGGAAGGCTGACCTCTGTGAGGTCACTGGAGCTATGCTTGAATGTGGGGTCTGCTCAGGAACATCACATTGCAGGATAGGGGGCCTAACGTCACATACACAAAATGGAAACTCTGGACCTAATGAATAATTTAAATACAATTAGACACAAGCTAGTGTTCATTTGTGGGAGGAGGGGACTTAGCCATTAGGATACAGGTTCCACACATTGCATACCTCTTTTTTCTCTGATAGTTTTCACATCTTCTGCCACTTTCTTTAAGGAGTTTATAAGGACACTGACATCAGAATTACGAACTTCACATTTGACAAAAAATTCGAGGTCATCGGTAGTGTTCTTGGATATTTTGGCTTGCCTGGTTTCAAGGTGTTGGATTCCAGCTTCAGAAGCCTGCAAAAGACAAATGTCCACCTGGTGAGAAATCTAAAATCACTGAAAGATGGCTCGCTTTGACTGCAGCTGTTATATGTCTTTTAAAAGATAACTGGATAAAGCTTTACAAGAAATGCCAACCCCGATTTTTCTTAGGCCTAAAATGAACTATCCATACAGCAAGATGGTTCCTCTGAACAGCTGTTCCCATCCCTGTAACCCTCCATCCCCATTTCAAAGTGCCCCTGGCATCCCCTTTCAGCCAGGAGAGCCCCAGCTAACCCCCCTGAGCAGCGAGGTGGTGCTAACATAGAGGGGAGCAGCTGGGCCATAAGGTGGGGACACGTGCAGAGACTAGAGGGGGTCAGGCCCAGCAGGGTCCCAGGGAAGGTACAGCCTGTGATGAGAAGGGAGGGGAAGATTAGGGGGCAGAGGCAGGGGGCTGCAATGGAGCACGGAAGGGGATGAGGCCAGAGGTAGGGCAGGAGGCTGCTGTGGAGGGCGAGGATTAGGCGAGAGGCTGGGATGGGGAGGTTTGTACCTCGAAGACTTTGGCTGTCTTGGACAGCCCGACCTTTCCAGCATTCCGGAGGGTGAAGGTCAGGCTCAGGGTGGCTCTTCCTTCCTCTTCCTCCCAGCCCAGGCCCTCTCCCTTGCCCACGGGCTGTGGGGCCGGAGTTCCCTTCTCCGCATCTTCTCTGCCTGGGGCGCCCGCAGCGTCGGTCTTCATCGCAAACCGGCTCAGGAAATCCAGATCCCCGCCAGGGGCGACCCCTGTGCCGATGGGGGCGTAGCTCACCCCGCCCGCAGGCGCCGAGTTTCCGAGAGCCAGCCCTCGTCCTCGCCTTGCTTAGAGCCAGCCCCGGCGGAGATCGGTCATAGGCAGCGAAAGGGGTCTATGCCCTGGCTGCGAAGGGCTGGGGGGCAAAACCCTCCCCGGCGTCCTTACAGTGCGAGCTGGGCTTGGGGTGGATGTAGGCTTCCCTGTGGGTCTGACAGTGGGGGAGACCAGCAGTGAGTGGGGACCCTTTATGGTGCCCGCCTCAGGGAGATCAATGGAAGGGCGCTGCCTACAGTGTGCGCAGGAGACTAAAATAACCCCCCTTCTCATGGTAATTTCAAAGCAGGACCCTCCTGCTCTATTTCAAAGTGTCTTTATTTTCCCCCGCCTTGCATCTTTTACCGTTTTAGAAATAGGGGTCTTTTGTTAAGAGGCCAGTTGAAGTCTGGATTCAGTTTACATCTCTGAATCTGAGCTTCTGTGCTTCGTGTGTGAAAAAAAGCCTCCCCCCATCCTCTGTGTGTGTGTGTGTGTGTCTTTCTTTGCTTTTATTGTCTAACTGGACAAATCTTATTTCCATAGCTGAATTCCCTCTATTGGACTGGTCCGTATTCTACCTAATGCGGTCAATTACACAGGTAATTCAGAAGGTGGAAGTAGAATTTCTCTTCTCGCAGTCTTCGATCTGGGGAACAGGTGATCATAAAGAAACCTCTACATTTTATTTCCCGGAGCCACAGTCCCGGCCAGCAGCAGGGAGGAGATGGGAGGAAATTAGAATGACCTGGAAAGGGACAACTCTTCAATCTGGTAACTCTCGATGGGTTTCCAGCCCTGCTTAAACCCCGCTGCAAAGCCAGCTGTGAGTGTTAAGCGCTATTTTGAATACTGTCACGTAGAGATTTTTATTAGCTATGACTAAACCTATGTCGTGCAATATAATTATTTCTAACCGGTTAGTTTAAGAAGATTATAAACCGGTGATTGATTTTTTTTAAAAGCAATAAAGTAGAGGAGATGCCAGTCAAGAACACCCTGTGATTTTTGCAAGGTGGCCGGAATCTCGCAGTCCCCTTTAAACTTTGCTTCAGATTCATATTTTACTTTCTCCCAACCTGCCACTCAGGGGCTCTTTGCGTACTTCCCCCGGGGATAAATCCTGTTGTTCCAAGGGGCTGATTTCTGTTGCAATGTTGTATGTTGTAACAGTATTTTGAACTTCACTCAGATTAATGCTACCTAGCAAACGAATTCAGCTCTGGTAGATAATTCAAGCCCCATCTCTTGGGAACACTTGGCTCCGGATTAATGATGGACATTTACTAGATGACCAATGGCTCTAAAGCGCATGCAACTTCAGAGAAGCAGGACACTTGTTCCATTTTATTGATTTCGGTGAACGATGATCGGCAATCTGTATGCGCATTTTATATACAGTACTGAGGTTTCTAGAAAAACATTGCCCCTGGTGTGTCTGGGTTTATGGATCCTGAATTAAATCCTGCCAGCATTTCCACTAATACAGTTCGTGATTTTTAAACCAATTTCAAGTCCGTGGCGTTTAATGTTTTGTTTTCATGCTTTGGGTTGTTGTTGTTGTGTTTTTTGGGGTTTTTTGTTTTTGTTTTGTCTTCTTCCTCCCAGCACTCTGCAGTGTGGGACACGGTGTGGGACCTTTGTGTTGCTGTCCGTTCATTTCCCAGCTTTTAAAGCTGTATTTCGATTGCCAGAGTTACGTCAAGCTGCTACGTGTTAGCACAGCGAAATGTAACATAATCACACGCACACATGACCAGTTGGACTATCATTTTCTTTAGCAGTCTAGGCTAACGCCTCAGCGATACAATTTTACTGGACAAACCTTTGGGCCAAACTGTCACTTAATAACAAGAGTAAATAATTCAGCATGGTTGTATAGAAATTATTCCATACAAATGTACCACCAAATGCTCCACAGCTTTATAAAATCATCCTCCCCTGATCCCAGGGAGAACGCTACAACGACACATGATCTACTGTGAGCCCCCTGAATTCCCCTTCTTCCCTGGGGGTCAGAGGAGGGCAGGGATGGGCTCTGTCCCAGGTGCTGAAACTCTCCTTGACCAGAAGCAGCAACCCCAGCTGCTTTCCCTGCTCCTGGATCCCTTGTAATGTCCTATCCTCTTAGTGCCTGGATTTCTAGGATAGTCCAGTTTGTTGGCTGGCTCGGTTAGTTTGGTTCTGATTTTGGCTGGTCGCTTGGGAATAAGGATCCAGAGTGAAACGCCTTCCAGCAAAAGCAATAACTAGGACAGAAATTTAGCGCCGAGATACCTATTTGTAATTAACACGAGTCTTCTGAGCTTGGATTGTTTCTGAGCTAGCCACGAGGGAAAAGCGAGTTCTCTGCAGTTCGAAGCGTTAGCCAAGGAGATCCGAGGTTGTCAGCTGATTTGCTTTCAGTGGGAGTACAGTAGGAATCCGCATTCCTTCGGCATCATTTACATCCACAGTGAAATTAAGACCAGGTATTTAATAAAGAACAAGATTCCCAGAATCCACATTTTCTGGAACTGACATTCCGTGGTGAGCTTTTGTAACCGGTAACTGAAAGTGTGACTGGATGGTAATATAAACTAGAATGCCATCGATATAAACCTGTATTATCTCGCTCTGTAATCTATTATCTAGCTCTCTATAGCTATACCTATATAATCTAATCAGCAAAGCGCCTCAGACACGAACCTATCACACCCAAATCTGCTGTGACACAGTGCAGAAGTTCACAACGAGATACCAAAGAATACAAGTTTATAGGGGTAAACCCAATAAAAATCTTCCCAGAGTGAAAAGCCAGTCAAGACAGCCTGGGGCTTGATTCTCTCTGAAGATAACGACCTCCTCATATGCTACTTTTAAATCTGGACAGTAAAAGGTGTAAATATTAATAGTTTCCATACAACCACCTGTACTCCCAATCAAAATAATTGGATCAAAATGTCCTGCAACATCCATTTTCTTGGTGTTTTTTTTTTCCTTCTGCAAAATAAAATAAAAAAAAACCATGCTAAGAAATACAAAGTTGCCAGTGAATGGATACTCGACCTCCAGCTTCAGACTCAGGTAATGCAGGGTTGAAATTAGCAAGGCAAATCTCCTTCGCGCGTTGTGTTCGAAGCCAGTTTTGGGGTTATAAAGTAGCAACAGCATCAGTCACCCTAACAGGGACAAACCACTTCTCCTTTTGTTCGTTCTGCTGCCATTTTGTTGAGCTGAATGAGAAAGCCTGTAGGCTGCGGTTCACCAGCTCATTCCCCTTTTTGAAATCCAGCAGGTGAGGCTAAAAGCTAGCAATAGAAACTACCAACAGAGCTCTGAAGTGTTAGTGACACATAGAGGAAAAACCAGCCAAGTGTTTACTGGAGTGAAGGCACCTCTGATTTGCTTGAGGGGCAAAAGAACAGATTCAAACCGCTTCCGTGGGTTTCTGGCTGACAGCCTCATCAATTTTGAAGCATGTTAAGCACAGGAAGAGTACCCTATAATGCCTTATTAAATGCAAAGTTATGCAAGGAAGTCTGATACAAATGTCATAACTGCAAAAAGTACATCAGGTAAATTAATTTGCAATCGTAATGCCGTAAACCACCAGCATTAAAACATAGCTGATGAAAAATGTGGTCAGGTAAATGCTTCTTTTTATACCATAAACGTCTATTATTTGCCCGCTGTAAATGTATATTTAAAATATGGCCCATATGTTTAATTGTAACATTACGGGCCTGTTCTAAAGCCCACTGACTTATGTGAGAGTCTTTACACTGATTTCAGTGGGCTTTGGACTAGGTTAGGCGTGAAATCAGTGCCAAGATGAATTACATTATTTGTGTCTGCCTATACTACGAATATTGCCTGCAGTGGTTTTGTATGTGTTGGTCCCAGGATATTAGAGAGACAAGGTGGGTGAGGTAATAGCTTTTACTGGACCAATTTCTGTTGGTGAGCAAGGCGAGCTTTCTAGCTCCCCAGAGCTCTTCTTCAGATATTAAAAGACATTACCTCACCCACACTGTCTCTATACCATAAATACAAACCTTATACATTTTAGCTATATAGCTACGGATATAGTTAAGTATTTGATCAAATAATTTTAAAGGCACAGAGTTACTGACTATAAGGCTAGTGCGAATATTGCCATCCATGCTCTGAACCCAGCTTCCCCAAAAATCACTCTGCAGAGTATTAAAAGAAAGCGCTACTGCATTAAAAGTGACATTTGTGACATTTCAGAGAAGAATGGCTGAACTTTTGTAACACATGTCTGTGTTTTAGGGGTGCACCAATGTAAGAACTGGGCAAGAAATAATTCCATGGACTTGATTCCACGCTGTCATATGTAACATTAATTCCAGGTGGTTAGACAGTAAGCTCTGAATGGCAGGGTGTATGTCTTACACTGTATTTATAGCTGCCTACCACAACTGGACTAGTCATGTGACAAACATTCTAGTTCCAGGTCTCCTTACCGGGACAAAATGTACCAGATCTTAATAAATTATTATACAGACAGACTTGCAGCAGCTTACAGCTAAGAGGGAAAGAACTTCTACCCTCAGTGGTCAATATTTGAAGCTATAACTCCCCAAATAAGCTACATTTTCTAAAAGGTCTGGTCCTGCAGTCCTCGCCTAGACTCCTTCTGAGTCTCACACGCATAGGCACTCACATACCTGCACATAGTAGAGTGATCCATTGCCCACTGAAGTCAATGGGCGCCTTTCCCTTGACCAAAGCTGGGCTTTGACTCAGGTCCCGCTTGCACATTTGAATACATATTTTGTGTGTGCAGTCACCAGTTGGCTGCTTGTGATTACATGTGATTGTACCTGCATCCAACTGCTCATTTGAACATGAACATGTATGATTTATGTGCATCTAGGAAATCTGTCTGGCTATATCCATTTTAGGGCACCCGCAGACACTCTATCAGGAGTCAAGAAGCAGTAGTAATGCATCAGGTGCCATAGATAAAGGTCAATATCCAGAGTCAGAAAGTAGAAATTAGGTGCCAAGGAGACCAAGATTGAGTATCCTGTGCCAAGAATTAAGTTTCAAATGTCCCCGAATATAGAATTTGTCAATCATAGGTTATTTTTGGAAAACCTATTTCCCCTGCCCTCCAATTACTCTCCCTTTAAATGGGTCTATTTAATTGGTTAGGTCCCTACTGAATGCAACATGAACTGGGCCAAACTATGTGAACTTATTTCAGCCCTGGAGGCAATTCCATTGACATCAATGGAGCTGCTTCTGCTTACAACAGGACTAAATTGGCCCTCATCTGTGTGTGTGTGTGTGTGTCTGTGTGTGTGTGTGCGCACGTGTGCACACCCAGGAGTGCTCCTGTGGACAGCAATCTGCTCATTCTTCTTGAGAACTGCTAGTCTGAGACATGGATGCTCCAAAATAAATTTGTTGCTTTAAAATCACAGACTGAGTGTTTTATACAAATCCACATTTAATAAGGAGGATTAATTAAGGAGGATCCCCCCCTCTTCCTGCTCCAACTAACAGCGTAGGAGTATATGATTCCTACTTTGAATCACCATCATCTCACTTTACTTGCAAAAGCAATTTGGTTTACTTTCATTATAGTGCTGGCCAGAGATATTGTAGACACTCCCATTTCCCTCTCCTTCCAGTATATCAGATTGCAAATTTCTTTTCTTTAACTAATTCTCAGTATGCGTTCAAGCAAATCTCTGGGTTGCTCTTGCTGGAGGAGATGAATTTTTGGTCTAAGCTAGTTATTTTCTTTATTTCCTGAAGCAGCAGTTATACAGCATTGTGAGGGCTCCTTGCTGGAGAATCTATGATAAGTAAGACTTATGTTTCTGTGTCAACCAGGCTTGACAGCTTCAACTCAAACACAGGTCAAGGTTTCCATTGGACTCAGCTTCTAGTGGTGCTGAAAGAGTCTTTAATAAGCCCCTTCTTTGAATACCTCAGTTTCAACTTATAAGGAAACTTAGGTCTCAGACACATAGGCTCAGATCCTCTAAGGCAGTTAGGTGCCTAACTCCGACTCAAATCCCTTTGAGGACCTGGGCCATAGTCCTTTTGCAGGAAAATTCCCTTGGAAGTCAGCAAAAGTTGGCCTGCATAAAAGACTATAAGACTGAGCCCTAAATTAGTTTCCATAGTAAAAGAAAGTCAGGTCACGAAAGAGCTATGCCCATGCTTTATATTTTAAAGGGCACATATTAAAGACAGGAAGGTCCTGTTGGTTTAATGGAAAGTTGTGGCATAGCCTTGGCTATGGAATGGCTAGCATGTCTCCATAGTAGTAAACCAGGTTACACAAATCCCATCTGGTTAATGGGTTTTATTGTTAGCAATTTTATTTGCATACAACAAAACAAAACTGTTACCTATTGCTTTTAAGACATATACAAGGATCAGTGTCTCAATCACTACATTGCCCAGTACTGCTGAAATATACACTTAATATGTACTACACACTGTATTTATTTAGCTCTGCAAGAACATGATAATCTGTTGACATAAATAGTAACAGTGAATATATGCAATGTAATGAAAGTAAATGGTAAGGAAGTTAAATGGTTTGCATGCAGTGAGGCACCAAAGTAAGTGTTAGCTCAGCTGTGCATTTGTGCAGACAGCAAACCTGCTAAAGAGATGCTACTCAACGAAGATGTATAATTACATCCCCCCATACTGAAGATGAAAAGTAAATGCTTCAAAATATAGAATATCACAATGCACTATATATGGCATCTTGTCACTACTTGATGTGCCCATGCAACTCATTATTAGTGTTACTTTATGGAGCCATAATGGCCTATATGCTTAGAAGAATCTGGGTTTACGGAAGAATGAAAAGCCACACCAATCGTATTAGCTATTGGCACTTTTAGGGAAAACAAACAAATCAACAAAAACCAACTAACTAATTTCAGCAGAAATCCTTTTCATACAGTGGCTTTTACATTGTATTTATTGTTGAGGCTTTGTTAATAATGGATTTATATGGTATTACTATTATTCATTTAGATTCATTTAAATGCTAACCAGGTCTTCTACCTATACACCTTTGACATAACTTAAAAATACAGTATATGCTAAGTGCAGCAGTATACTTTAAGATTAAACCATCAACAGAAAGCAAGGTAAAATCTCAAGTCTCCCTCCCACTCTATTTCCCCATCTTTACAATAATAAACACCCTCATGATCAACTCTATTAAAGGCAGCTACCAAGACTAATAGTATCAGCATGGGCAGCTGACCTTCTGTCAATGCAACTAAGGTGGACTCTGTTTCGTAACCAGGTTGGTACCCAAGCTGAAAAAGGTCAAGGAGATCTGAGGCAACTAGATACTGCAAGAGCTGTTTCACCGCAACTTTTTGATCACCTTAGTCAGGAATGAAGGCACCATGGATATTTTAGCTTATTCTACAAGAAGCACTGAAGGAAGAAGCATGGAGGAAGAGGTTATAGCATGGGACTGGGGGTCAGAAGTTTAGTCATAGTTGAGTATCCTAAGTACTTGGATAGCACTATGATGGGAACACTATAAAAGCCTAAATCGACAGAGCCGGAATGTTTATCTCAGGCTCGATACCAGATCCTGGACATGCCAAGTAACCTTCTATGCCTCGGTTTCCCTGATTGTAAAATACAGGTAATACTTCATGGATCTGAGACTTCTTAGTTAATGTTTTTAAAGCATTTTGATGTTCTTGCATGAATGATGCTGCAGAAGTGTAAAATACTATTGAGTATTTTTGTTTAATTTAGTCTTTCCAACACACCACTTAAAAGTACTATATATATATGTAACTATTTGTTTTAATACTGGCTTACTAAACATTTACATTTATTTAGTTTACAAAGCAGAATGATATGTTTACCAGACAGAAGAGAAATTAAAAGATTTTTTACAAATTTTAATTTCTTTCTTGAGCTATTCACTAAAAATAGTATTCTAAATGCAACTAACTTAAAATATTTAAAAATAAATGCATAAGCTTATTTTTTTAGTAAGAAAATCTAGTTGCTTTTTGTTTCATCCATTTCTAAAATCCCAAGGGGGCTAGTGCTCTCACCTCACTTAACAGTAGTTTGACACCAGTGTAATTCCATTGACTTAACTGGAGTCATTCCAGACTACACCTGTGTAAATGAGACAGAATCAGACCCTAAATGTGAAAGTTCTTTAATAATTCCACTTAAGTATAAAGGAAACCATGTATCCTGTGTTCCCAACAGCACCATGGATGCTGCTTTACTGTTATTCATAGCAGCAGTCACAAGAAGATTTGAAATCCAGCAGGAGATTATTTTGAAAGACTTCAAACTTGTGATGGAATCATCCTTTTGTGAACACAATCACCTTAGCGGTATCACTATACTAGAAGAGAAGGAACATGGGCTACTTTCACTTTTGAAATAAGTGCCAGGGATTAAAGGTTTGCACAGACATTACCACACAATAAAAGACCCAGTAATAAAAAAGGCATACTTCAAAGCACCAAAATGATGCCATTTTGTATAAATATACTTCTGTTCAAAAAGGTCCCAGCTGGTATCCTTAGATTAGATTAATGTTATTATACTCTATAAATATAATAGAGGTAGTTGTAGTTTGGATCTCCTTAAAGGACAATGTTTGAATGAAAGATCCATTGCTTTTTGAGAAGTAAATATAAAAGTGGTGCAAGAATAGATATTACAAAACTGATTTAAAAGTCCATAAAATGTAAAGCCCACAGTAGCTTTAGAACCTCTCATCACATGTTGAAACTTGTGTATGGGAAAGTTGTTAATGAGAAACACTGATTTGCTCTGCTTAGCTCAGGATGGTTCAAATGTCCAATCTGTGACCTAGCAAATTTAGTCCCTGGACTATGAGCTGTGGGAACACATTGCACATGGTGTGAACACAATATTTTAACACTGAAGGAGAAATCTTCACTAATGAGTCAGAAACATACTGAAAACACAGTCTCCACTAGTAACATCAGAGCATCTACTCTTTGACTAAATTTGAAGTCACTTTTGCAGAACAAAAACTTTTACAGCAAAATTCACCCCAGTGCAGAGAACCCACACAAGGTACTACTTAAGCCCCATGTTAAGGTGGCAAACTGTGGCCTCTTCTCCGTGCAGAGTGCCCAGTGTGTAGTGGAAGAGGTGCAGATTTGCTATGTAGGGGACAGGGTTTGTGAGGACATGTAGAGCCTGTGTACTAGCTAGGGATACAGAGCTTAGCTCTCCAGGGGAACCTGGCATGGCTTCAGGCTGGCGCAGATGGGAGCGTAGGAGGGATATGGCAGGGTGGGTGAATCTGCTGCTAGTCATTGCCACGTTGTCACTGGGACATGGGGGCACTACAGTACCAGGGCTGCAGTAACTCCGCAGGCTGGTGAATGGCGAAGGATTCCCTCTTCTGCCAGCTTCCAGGATTCAGACAGAAAAGATGTGCAGGCCATGGACAGTCACCCAGGGCTGGGGTGAATTTTAAACAGAATTATGATATGCAACCAAAGAGAGCACAGAGTCACCCACAGAAGCCCCTTTTCTTGCTAAGCTATATTAAGTAATATATATGTGTATGTGTGTGTGTGTGTGTGTATATATATATATATCATAAACATTCACACATTCAATAGAGTGATAATGTGAAATAGCTAGAATATTATTGGCATTTGCATATAGTCACTTCAGCAAGTTGCTCTTGGAAGAGAGGACTCTGAGAAAACCTTCATTGTATCTTCTTGAGGGCACTGCAAAGAGTTCCCATCTCACCTGCACATGAAATAGCGAAAATCAGTGTTTGTCCTGTTAGTCTTACAGCCTGTTCTATACATTTCAGTGGAACTACAGCACAGCCATATTTTCATTCCCTGAAAGAATGAGACCAAAGAGGCGGGTGATAGACTGGGCACATTAACTTAAATGGATGTTTTGTATGAGTACAGACAGCAGGATCAGCCTTATATCTGGAGTTTTATCAGCCATAGATGCTGTGTAAGATCAGGGATGCTGGCTCTGAGCAGTCCAGCCAGTCAATTGGAAAGAACTGCTCATCCTGGAATGACGAAAGAAAATCCAAATGGTCTAAGGCTGTGAATATCCCCTTTTCCTCACTGGGGGCAGAGAGAGCCACAACTCTGGTTTCATCCTCCTGTGTTATCACCAACCAGTCCTCCAAACTTTGCCAAAGCCCTCCAGCAAAAGGAATAACATCAAGATGTGATATTTCCAATATAAAAAGCAAACAATAAAGTGGGCAAACCTCTTTGGGGGACGGGTGAAATTAGGAAGCAGTTTTTATACACCATAAAGGAAATATTTAGGACCCGATCAAATTCCCACTGGAGTGAGAATCAGGTCTTTAATGGAGACAGGAGAAAAACACTTCTCCCCATTCAAGTCCTAGCTTTTGAGGAATCTAATATAACAAAACTGCAATTGCTTACTGCTGATGGACTCAGCTAAATTCTTCAACTGCTTTGCATTGTCCAAGACTTCAATTCTCTGGGTGTATGGATTGTAGCGAACCGAGAAAGGTCGAGGGATTGTTGAAGCAAATCTCCTGAAGGAGAAAAGACAAACACTTTTATGAAAACAACTGTTTCTTTTTAAGTAACCTGCTCCTTTGAGTTGGGAGGAGCTTTTATTGATGTGAAGGATAGGGAAGCCAATGTGGTAAAGTAAGTAAAGACCTACTCCGTGACTAGGCAGTAACAGTATTCTCCAATGCTTTAGCAATATCCTTGAGGCTGACCTGGGAGGCTTTCCTATAGGTGTGTCATTTATTAACCACCCTTCATTTTTTCATACAGACCCCATTATGCAGTATTTACCATACTATTATAGGAGTAATACTGGCTGCTGCTGATTTAACCCAGTGAGCAGGTGTCAGCATTTCCCAGACTTTAAATCCCCATTTTCCTATTACTAATGTAGAATGTGATTCCCTGATCCACTTTTGCAGTCCTTGGGGTTGCAGACCTTGACATGCATTAGAGCAATCTCAGAGCTTGTCTAACTTCTGATAGCTGGTAGCAGCCTCCAAGGTGCTGGAAAGCCGGTCAGAGATCACTGAAGCGCAGTTTCATTCTGGCCACACTTTTTTCTCAGCCTTGCCAGGGGAGTCCTCAGTTGCGGGATTAGGGTTGCTTTACAGCCTCTTGGTCTGGCACTTATATACTGGAGCTGAAGATCTGGTCCAATAATTGTGGCAGAACACCTGTCATTTGCCAAAGCTCTCTCACTGAAGTTATACCAGATTAATAACTTGCCTTGGAAAATGGCTGTGCTTCTCAAGTCACCTACAGCTCTGTTACTTCAAAAAGTTTGAGAGACAAAGAGTGGGAGACTCAAGGGCTAGGTAATAGGCTACCAAGACCAAGGGCCTCATGTACTCTGTGGTAAAGCTGGACCAAATTCTACAGCAGCAACTCCTGTGTTAATTTATTCTATCAAATTTATTCTATAAATAAAGTCCTTCATTCCCACCCCCCACAAATGCACACAGTTATGGCTCATAGTTGAATATTGACATAAAATTTGTTGATGATTATGTTCAGCCATGCGTATTTCTGGGCATAGGTGTTTTCCTCTATCCTTTCCAGGTGGCCAGCTCCACTCCTTGGGCCGTGGCTTCCACAATGTCCAGGCAACCCAACTCCAGAGGCAAACACCTGCATGCGGCTGTGGTAAACAGGCACAAACAATGGAGCATGTCATAGCTGAATGTCCCCGGGGGGTCTGAAGGACATTCACCAGCTCATTGCTGTGGCAATGTGTTGGCAATCAAATCTAGATATAAATTTGTAGTCATTGCTACCTATCCAAGCCATACAAAAGAAGAAGAAACTCCAGATTGAATTCAGGCCATGTTAGTAGTGACTGAAGCCACAATCCCACCCGAAGTCTTTATGGGTTGCCCCCCGTGTTCATGTGGAGCTCTGCACAGAACCGTGGCCTAAACGTATTATTGTGTGATGGCTAGTCAGTGGTCTATAAGACAAAGGTTGGTGGTATCAGTCCAGGTCCTTCTGGGCAAGTGTCAACATTCTAGGAAAAAGAATATTCCTTCCAGATCTCAGTAAGAGGCCCAAGGGCTTCACTAGAAGTAGGAAACCTTAGCTCAGACACAGAATGGTGACTAAAAAAACAAAGGCAGTCTGTGACCACAGTCTCCCTTGTATTCACACTGTTCTAATTATTTTTGTACAAAATATGTCTTGTGAGGTATCATTTGAAAACTAAGAACTCACTGATCAATAATATCATGGTGAAAGGCATGTAGCAACATGATATGTAAAGTTATGAAATTCCCCTGTATAATATTATTGGCACATGTTCAAAAACACACAGCTCTGCCCATGCAGAAGTATACTGAATAAAAGAAATGTGTGTTTAGCTCAGTAATACATATAAGTATTAAATAAGGTCCTCAACACAGCAGGAAGAGGAGATGGCAGGCAACAAAGTAAATTAGCATTTCAGCAAACACGTTTGAGAAGAAAGCACATGGAGCCTCCTTCACCACCAGACTTAATGTCACCTTTTTTACTGTTTGAATAAACTTTGCCTTGAGGAGTAACCCTCGGAAGAATCCACTTCAAAGGTTAACTGGACTATGAAAGAAAGGGGCAGAAAACCCCAAGGTATCTCTCTCTTTCTCACCTAAGATGACAAAAGAACCAGACCATTGACATTGAGGGGAGATCCCGACCTGAGATTTTGGTCATCCATATTGCTGGGAATGTGTGTGAGGATTTTACTTTGAACGAAGTGTAGCTTGTTAAGTTTTAGCTACTAAGAAAGAGTTTTATTTTTATTTCTCTTCTAACCATAGTAACTGATACTTGAATTCACTTAAAATCCTATCTTGTTTTGTTAATAAACTTGTTTTATTTTTAATCTGAACCAATTCAGTGCTGTGTTTAAATTGAACTGTTTGGTAACTCCAGTTAAAGTAGCAAACTGTTGAATACTGACTCTCTACAGGGGCAATGGACCTTTAATATCTGAACTGTCCAGGAGAGGGCTGGACAGTGCAGAATACATGCTTTTGGGGAAATTTGGAACTGGGAGTGTGTTGGGGTCACCCTGAAAGTAGTAACCCAGACTGGCGGAAGCCAGAGTGTGACTGGGGTGTTGCTGACAGGTTGCTGGGGTCAGAGGTGTTGGATCAAGGCTGTAGCTATGCATACACACACTCTGGGTGAGACCTTCATGCTGGCAGGCTGTTTGTAAGTGGCCTAGTTTTGAAACTACAACAGTAAAGTATTGTAAGGCACCCATGGTTACAGGGCAGGCAGTGACACAATCTCTCTCTGGTCTGGATTGTACCCCAGATGTGACACAGTCCCATGAAGGAAATAGGCAATTATCTTATTTCGGTGTAAAGCCCAAGTTTGAAATATATACGTGAGGCGTAAGATAAATAATAAACAATAATAGTTATTTTTATTATTAAGGGTTTCCATTGTTGAATAAAAGGGGAAAAGATTTGAGCAGCAGATGAAGCTACTGAGCAGAACCAGAAAAGAATAGTTGTTGTGAAAGGAGAACATGGCCCAGGGATTTTGTTGTTAGCCTCAACTACAAGAAGCCAAGGCTTGACTGGGCATTGAGACTGAACTATTCTCTCATCCCTAGAAGGGATTTTCCCAGGATGTGATTGGTAGAGTAGCATCACTGCCTACGTCACACTCTTCTGAGAAAAACTGAAGACTTCAGCCTTCAGGGCTATCAAGCTGACTACAGAACACATGCAAACAGTCCTCTTATGCAGAGCAAAAGCTGAAAGAAGCTTTTAAAAGCCAGACCAGAAGTCTTAAACTTCAAGACTTCAGAGAACATGCTCCTCAGCTGCAGGGTCCACAAAGGCCTCAGGGAGGTATGTGTGTGTGTAAGATATTGCCTATAATGGAGAAATGATTATTTTACCTTACTTTTTCCTTGGCATTTTTAAAACTTTCAGCAACATAGTAAACAGGCTGGAACTCAGTGACTGGGTATTTCTGGACTGCAGTCTTCTCCAGGTTAAGGGATTGAATTTCAGGTTTATCTGATAAACAGTACTGTATGGAAAGAGTGAGAGATTTCTTTCCATTAAAAAGTGGTTTTGTTTGAATAACGAAGGAGGACAATGTTACTTAGATATGCACACGTTCAGTTATCCAGGACCTGCTCTTCCTCCCATTGAAGTCAAAAGGAATTTGACCATTGAGTTCAAAGTGAGGCGGAACAGGCCCTAAATGAAGATAATGATCCATTTACGAAATATGACTTCTATGCAATACAACAGATTCATAGATTCTAAGGCCAGCCCTCCTGTTTAACACAGACCATGGAACTTCCCCAAATCTGTTTGAATTAGAGCCGATTTTTTAGCAAAAACATCCAATCTTGATATACTAATTCCTAATGATGGTGAATCCATCACTATCCTTGGTGAGTTGTTCCAATGGTTAACTACCTTCACTGTTCAGTTCTGTGCCTTATTCCAGTCTCAATTTGTCTAACTTCAATTTCCAGGCATTGGTTCATGTTACACCTTTCTCTGCTAGATTGAACAGCCCACTATCAAATATTTGTTCTCCCCATAAATACTTAAAGACTGTCAACTCACCCCTTAACTGTCTCTTTGATAAGCTAAATAGATTGAGTTTCTTGAGTCTATCACTATAAAGCTGTGGTCCCCAAACTTTTGAGAGTCATGTCGACCTTTACCCCTGTCTGCACCTGCCCCAGGGCAGGGAGCGGGGCAGCGGCTCCAGGAGGGAGGACACACGGATGGGGTAAGGGAACCGAGGCTGGGGCTGCTGCTGGGGATGGGTCTGGGGCTGGGAGTGGGGCCACGGACAGGGGTCGAGGCTGCTGGAGGTAGTGGGAGTAGAGCCACAGACTGGCTGCAGTGGGGGCTGGCAGCCAGGCCCATGGCTAGGTGCAGCTCTACTCCCAGCCTTGCCCCCAGCCTTGGCCCCAGACCGGGAATGGAGCCAGGGCCAGCAGCTCACACTGGGGGCTGGCACGGGGCTGGGAGCACAACCACAGCAAGGTTGGGGATGGGGCCAAGCGCAGAGCCGGGAGCCAGGGATGTGGCTGGGGGTGGGACCAGAGGAGAGCTGGGGGTGGGGAGGGGCTGAGTGGTACTCCCTCCCATGTGGGGTGGCCCGGACCCTGCTGCACTCCCAGACATTTCTCCATGCCCCCCTGGGGATCCTGTCCCCCACTTTGAGACCCTCTGCTATAAAGCATGTTTTACAATACTTTAATCATTCTCATAACTCTTCTCTGAATCCTCTCCAATTTATTGACTTCCTTCTTTAATTGAACTGAATACAGCATTTCAGTAACAGTTGCACCAGTGCCTAACACAGAGGTAATATAACCTCCTTACTCCTATTCAAGACTCCAAGCATTGCTTTAGCCTTTTCGTCCACAGCATCACACTGGGAGCTCATGTTCAGCTGATTGTCCACCATGACCCCCAAGTCTTTTTCAGAGTCATTTCCCAGTCCTCCACCCTATAAGTATGGCCTGCGTTCTTTCTCTCTAGATGTATGGCTTCACATTTGGCTGTATTGAATTATAGTACTCTATTTAATTCAATCTGGATGCACAGCACTAGGTGAAGATACAGTAACATTTACATAAGAAACACGTCATCAAAAAAACCCATGAATCATGTAGCTATTATGACGTTATTGGGAACAAACCTGCAACTCGCCAAATGAAGACAGCAGCCCAGCACCATAGGCCTTTATTGCATCACCTTCTTTACAGAGTCCAAATTCCACCGTAAACCAATAGACCTAACATGAATATTAGACAGAAATAGATGATTCTCTAAGCAAACACTATCTGACCATGTGGCACTGATTTTTAAGTATTTGGAACTTACATTTGCTAGATAAAGTTAGTATTTAAACCATAGCTACATAGATAAAGTTTTTAAATAAAGACTGTTTTAAAATGGTTCATTTTTACTGAACAGATCTGCTCTCTTTCAGTGAAATTCACCCCTTTGAAGAGGGTCAGCATTAGGTCTACGTTTCACTTACGTCCTACTTAAGCCATCCAAATAGCCATCTGTGTATCCAGATATGCTTACTTTCCTGACAGAATAAGTTATTTTTTACAGCCTTTATATTTGTTGGCAGAACAGAGCCAGAGAGAGAAATGGATTGTAATATGGATTGTCAATCATTGACAGATGTTGAGTTTTGTTCCCTTAGTGAAACAAATTGTTTCCTGTTTCACACGTAGGGCACCAAGATATTACAGAGACAGGGGAGAGCAAAAGAGACTAAATTGTTAGCAGAACCCTGACAATTGCTTATGGTTCGGCTTGGAAGGAGCAGATTTTTATCAGTAAATGTTGGTAAACATCAATTTCACTGTACATGCACAAGGCAAAGAAAAAATATTTCCAAAGATAACAATTGAAATTTACAGATCGGTGGAGTAAGAAAAATGCTGCCTGAGAACTTATTAGAGTTTGATTTAAGAATATTTACTTTGTATATTTTGATATGTGATGTTAACACTTTGCATTTTTCAATCTTAATGTCTACTACAGTCATTAAATAATTGTCCCCCCCATTATTTCCCACATCTGTGAAAATTTAAATAGACAAAAAATGAAAAAGTTTAAAAAACAAAATTTTGCGCAACTGTGAAAATTTAAATGTTTAAAATGCTTAAAAATCAATATCAATATTAGCAGTCAAATTTATAAAAGAAACAAATAAAAGTGGAATTCTGCCAAACCTACTTATGCTGCTTGAGCTAGAAAGAACACAGCTTGACTTTCAGCTGGAGTTCATAGAGCTCTGGGTCTCAGCTCTCCCACAGTAGGGTATGAGTAACTCCCATTGACATCAGAGGGAGTTATTTGTACTATAGGGTGGAAGAGCAGAGTCCTTGGCCAGTAGAACAGCTGTCAAAGCTGTCTCCTCCTGCACATTTGCAGGAGAAATGAAGTAACTGCAGTATCTCCTTACCAGAAAGGGTCCAGCTAGAGCAACTATACTCTGGCTCTTCTTGTTTAATCACAACTGTCAAGTCAATAAGGCTCTGATAGGATAAGCATTCTTATTATCCATTAAGGCAAGTGTTTACCGGTGGGATTTTCCAAAGTGCTTATCATTGGCCTAATTTTGCTTCCATTAAAGTCAGTGGGAATTCCACCACTGACTTCAGTGGAAGCAGAATTAGGCCAGCCCTCCACCCCATATCTTCAAAAGGTATTGAGGCACTTCACCCGTTGAAATCCATGGGAATCAGGTGCCTAAAGAACTTCTGAAGATCTGGGCCTGAGAGCTTTGCAAAATCCCATCCTAATGTATGAAATTACCGTAGCAAGTTTCTCAATGTATTCATCCGGCGCTCCCAAGGATGCAAGTCCAATTTCCTGCAATAATAAATCATTGTTCTTCAAGCTGTTTAGTGCAAACATTGCTTCTAATATGGCTTATTTCATTGTTCACTTTTTAATTACCATCTAGCACCACCACACACAAATGTTAACAGAGCACCTTACCCTAGTGCACCAGCAATTGTTAACCAGAAGTCCCCATGGAAGTTAATGAGGGTCTCTGTCTAAATTTCATTTGCATGGTGTGACCCATTGGACCTGGCATGTAGCCCATTTCCACTGACTTCAATAGGCTTTGGATCAGGCCAATAGTAAGCAACCAGCAGAACCTTACAATAAAAAGATGATAAGTCAACCACAAAGCAGATACTTTAAATATTTATCATTGTTCTGGTGGACCCTGGTGGAAAGTGAACATAAGAACATAAGAACGGCCATACTGTGACAGACCAAAGGTCCATCTAGCCCAGTATCCTGTCTTCTGACAGTGGCCAATGCCAGGTGCCCCAGAGAGAATGAACAGAACAGGTAATCATGAAGTGATTCATCCCCTGTCGCCCATTCCCAGCTTTTGGCAAACAGAGCCTAGGGACACCATCCCTGCCCATCCTGGCTAATAGCCATTGATGGACCCATCCTCTTATCTAGTTCTTTTTTGAAACCTGTTATAGACTTGGCCTTCACAACATCCTCTGGCAAGAAGTTCCACAGGTTGACTTTGCGTTGTGTGAAAAAAGAATTCCTTTTGTTTGTTTTAAACCTGCTGCCTATTAATTTCATTTGGTGGCCCCTAGTTCTTGTGTTATGAGAAGGAGTAAATAACACTTCCTTATCTACTTTCCCCATGCCCGTCATGATTTTATAGACATCTATCATATCCCCCCTTTGTCATCTCTTTTCCAAGCTGAAAAGTCCCAGTCTTATTAATCTCTCCTTATACGGCAGCCATTCCATACCCCTAATCATTTTTGTTGCCCTTTTCTGAACCTTTTCCAATTCCAATATATCTCTTTTGAGATGGGGCAACCACATCTGCACGCAGTATTCAAGATGTGGGCGTACCATGGATTTATATAGAAGCAATATGATATTTTCTGTCTTACTATCTATCCCTTTCTTAACGATGCCCAATATTCTGTTCACTTTTTTGACTGCCACTGCACATTGTGTGGATGTTTTCAGAGAACTATCCACCATGACTCCCAGATCTCTTTCTTGAGTAGTAACAGCTAATGTAGACCCCATCATTTCATATGTATAGCTGGGATTATGTTTTCCAATGTGCGTTACTTTGCATTTATCAACATTGAATTTCATCTGCCATTTTGTTGCCCAGTCACCCAGTTTTGACAGATCATTTTGTAGCTCTTTGCAGTCTGCCTGGGACTTAACTATCTTGAGTAGTTTTGTATCATCTGCAAATTTTGCCACCTCACTGTTTACCCCTTTTTCCAGATCACTTATGAATATGCTAAATAGGACTGGGCCCAGAACAGAGCCCTGGGGGATACCACTATTTATCTCTCTCCATTCTGAAAACTGACCATTTATTCCTACCCTTTCTTTCCTATCTTTTAACCAGTTACCAATCCATGAGAGGACCTTCCCTCTTATCTCATGACTGCTTATTTTGCTTAAGAGCCTTCAGTGAGGGACCTTGTCAAAGGCTTTCTGGAAATCTAAATACACTATATCCACTAGATCTCCTTTGTCCACTTGCTTGTTGACCCCCTCAAAGAATTCTAGTAGATTGGTGAGGCATGATTTCCCTTTACAAAAACTATACTGACTTTTCCACAACAAATTATGTTCATCCAGCTGTCTGACAATGTTGTTCTTTACTATAGTTTCAACCAGTTTGCCCGGTACTAAAGTCAGCCTTACTGGCCTGTAATTGTCAGGGTCACCTCTGGAGCCCTTTTTAAAAATTGGCGTCACATTAGCTATCCTCCAGTCATTTGGTACAGAAGCTGATTTAAATGATAGGTCACAAACTACAGTTAGTAGTTCTGCAACTTCATATTTGAGTTCCTTCAGAACTCTTCGGTGAATACCATCTGGTCCTGGTGACTTATTACTGTTTAGTTTATCAATTTGTTCCAGAATCTCCTCTAATGACTCCTCAATCTGGGACAGTTCCACAGATTTGTCACCTAAAAAGTGCTTCCCCATAAGCTCATATGAAATGGTTCCAGATGCTAGGGACACAGTGTGAAAAGAACCTACTCTTATCTCAGGAGCAAACTATGAGTTTGAACCACAGAGATATCCACATGGGTATAAAATACTCAAAGTGCAGAAAAAAATACAAGCCCAACTCAAGAATGTGTATAGCTAACTTGCTCTAAAACACAGACTGCATGCTGCAGAGTCAAAGGCTATGTCCTCACTGCAAAAAAAGAGGGCTATCTTGATGTAAAATCCTAGCAGGAGACAAGGCAGAGGCTGCTTTTGCCTCGATGTAGCTAGTCAAGGTAACTCCAGGGCTGTGGGGGTGTGTGCACATGTGGGGGTTGGGGGACTTAGGGGTAACAGGGTTGACCTCCACTTACTACACCAAGGTAAAGACTAGCTGTGCCTTGTTTCAGCTAGGATTTACACTGACTTAGCTATCTTGATGTACAAACACACCCCTTGTTGCAGTGAAGATATAGCCAAAAGCTCAGTCCCTTCCTGAGGTTTGGTGCGATTAACAGACAAATTAAAAATTAACAACATACAATACAAAGGTTTCAGAGTAACAGCCGTGTTAGTCTGTATTCGTAAAAAGAAAAGGAGTACTTGTGGCACCTTAGAGACTAACCAGTTTATTTGAGCATGAGCTTTCGTGAGCTACAGCTCACTTCATCGGATGCATAGCATATCGTGGAAACTGCAGAAGACATTATATACACACAGAGACCATGAAACAAAACTTCCTCCCACCCCACTCCCCCGCTGGCAACAGCTTATCTAAAGTGATCATCAAGTGGAGCCATTTCCAGCACAAATCCAGGTTTTCTCACCCTTTCCCCCCCCCCCCCCACACACACAAACTCACTCTCCTGCTGGCAACAGCCCATCCCCCTTTGAAACCCCTCTTTATAATGCGCATGATAATCAAGGTGGGTCACCTCCAGCACTAATCCAGGTTTTCTCACCCCCCCCCACACCCCCCCCTCCAAAAACCACACACACAAACTCATTCTCCTGCTGGCAACAGCTCATCTTACAATGTGCACAGCAATAATCCAAGTTTAACCAGAACGTCTTGGGGGGGGGTTTGCAGGAAAAAAACAAGGGGAGACAGGCTACCTAGCATAATGACTTAGCCACTCCCAGTCTCTATTCAAGCCCAAATTAATAGTATCCAATTTGCAAATGAATTCCAATTCAGCAGTTTCTCGCTGGAGTCTGGATTTGAAGTTTTTTTGCTTTAAGATAGCGACCCTCATGTCTGTGATTGCGTGACTGGAGAGATTGAAGTGTTCTCCGACTGGTTTATGAATGTTATAATTCTTGACATCTGATTTGTGTCCATTTATTCTTTTACGTAGAGACTGTCCAGTTTGACCAATGTACATGGCAGAGGGGCATTGCTGGCACATGATGGCATATATCACATTGGTGGATGTGCAGGTGAACGAGCCTCTGATAGTGTGGCTGATGTTGTTAGGCCCTGTGATGGTGTCCCCTGAATAGATATGTGGGCACAGTTGGCAACGGGCTTTGTTGCAAGGATAGGTTCCTGGGCTAGTGGTTCTGTTGTGTGGTATGTGGTTGTTGGTGAGTATTCGCTTCAGGTTGGGGGGCTGTCTGTAGGCAAGGACTGGCCTTTCTCCCAGGATTTGTGAGAGTGTTGGGTCATCCTTCAGGATAGGTTGTAGATCCTTAATAATGCGTTGGAGGGGTTTTAGTTGGGGGCTGAAGGTGACGCTAGTGCTGGAGGTGACCCACCTTGATTATCATGCGCATTATAAAGAGGGGTTTCAAAGGGGGATGGGCTGTTGCCAGCAGGAGAGTGAGTTTGTATGTGTGTGTGTGTGGGGGGGGAAAGGGTGAGAAAACCTGGATTTGTGCTGGAAATGGCTCCACTTGATGATCACTTTAGATAAGCTGTTGCCAGCGGGGGAGTGGGGTGGGAGGAAGTTTTGTTTCATGGTCTCTGTGTGTATATAATGTCTTCTGCAGTTTCCACGATATGCTATGCATCCGATGAAGTGAGCTGTAGCTCACGAAAGCTCATGCTCAAATAAACTGGTTAGTCTCTAAGGTGCCACAAGTACTCCTTTTCTTCATACAATACAAAGTAGCAGCTCAAATTTTCTCCACCAGGTTTGACGGCTCTGAGGGTTCCAATCTTACCTCACCTCAGCTACTCTGACGCCCAAGTCACTCCAACTCCTGTATATCAGAGTGGGGTAACAAGTCATCTGACTCAGATACCATTTAACCCTTTCTAAGCAGGATTAACACCTGCTAAGAGGGTGTTAGGCAAACACTATCAGCCTGTTACAAGGGATATGGATTCAAAAACCAAAACTACACAACAATGAAATCTATATTTTGTATACACTAGGGTTTTTTGCGTGAACTAAGTCTAATTTTTTAAACAATAAATAAAACAGGTCCTACTTAAATGTATGTAAAGCAAAATTTTAAATCACATTACATACTTTGCATAACAGATAGGCCTATGTGCTTCAACTCTGACTGAAGGGATCACTTCTAGGAGACAGGGGAGTGCATTTTCTATGCCCATTCAGTTCTTAGCAACTTTGTTGAATCTACCAATGCAGCTGCCAATTAATATTATGTTTACCTGTCCATAAAGAACTAGACCTTTTCACATAAATTGCTGAACAGCAGACAGATAATAAATACTTCTTTTTACATGGGAAACTGACTCACCTGACCTCAACTAGATTTGAAACAATAAGCTAGAAGTTGAAAGCTCCGTAACCCTTTACTAATTTTCTGAATTATCCAGTTTCTGGCATCGTAAGTTACAATGATAGAGTAATGTATGCACTTACCTGGGAAAATTGAGCAAAGCTAATGTCAGCAAACAGAGGTACATGTCCTAGGAGCTCATGGCAAACATCACTAGAGAAAATAAGCTGTATGAATTAACTTTATTTAAAAAAAAAGTATAGACATACTAGTGTCAGAGTCTGTCCATGTGTACAGAGAAGAAATCATATTAGAGAGAAATGCCCAAGATCCAGAGGGAAAGGAATTTCTATCTCAGGTACTTCTGGAGCCCACACTACTGTGCTATCTGGGTCTCTCACAATTTATAACAAATTTATGCTCACAACAGCCCTGTGAGGAAGGGAAGTACTATTTCCCATATTTCACAGAAGAGGCGCTAAGGCCTGGGGAAACTAAGTGATTTGCCCAAGGTCACACAGGCACTTTGTGGCAAAGCAGGGAATTGGGAGCATATCTCCCAAATCCTAGGCTATGCCCTAGCCACTTGACCGTTCTCCCTTTTCATTTTTTTAACAATAATCACTGCTAACAGCTGACGAAGGGAAAAGTAAAGCAAATCTTGGCCGTAAGTAAAATATACCTTGTATATTCAGCCCTGCACAGAGAAGCAGCTCAAGACCTATGCACCACTTAAATCCCACAAAATAAGTGCAGAGGCTTTGTGCCAGCCCTTTGCACAGGATGAACATAACTCTCTTTGAATTCCTGGGCCAAGTTTACTGAAGCCAACACCTGTAGGTGTAAACTATACCTTCCTGCACCACCCTGGGCCCCTGCAGCCCAGAGGGGATTCTCCCTGCAGGAGGAGATGCTGTGTTGGAGTTCTTACCCTCACATGGACTTTTCAGCCATGGAAGTAGGGGGCAGCCTTAGTTTATCATGTGGCCTCACAGGAAGCAAGCTGATCGGGCTGTTGAGGGGATGCACTTTGGAATCTGCCTGGCCAAGCCCGCTTTGACCTGTGCCACTCACTTCTTGCGCTGCTGCAGCCTCCCGCTGGCAGACTTCCCTTCACACTCCTACACATGTGGCGGTTTGCCAAAGCTGCAATTCTTGTGCTTAAAGCTCCCAGATGGCCAGAGCATGTGTTTCAGGGAGAGCGGGACTAGGGGTTGCTGGTAGTTGGAAAGGCAGAGAGGAAGTGGTGAGGGGGTGTGCAGCTTTGCCATATCCCTGGCAGAAAGGATTGGGTGGGAGAGAAAAGTAGAATAGGAAGGAAGAAGGAAAGAGGGAGGAGGAGGAGATTCTCCAGGCAGCACAGGGGCTGTGGAAGACTCTCTATACAACTCTGTTGTGCAGAGGGTGGGCAGCTACAGAATGGACATGCAGGGGAACACGGTAAGTTGTGCACAGCAGAGCAGGGCTCCACAGAGATCATCATGGAGGGAAGTGGAGTAATGCAGGCTAGGGACAGGGAGGTGGCCAGTGGGTCTGCAGTTATGAGGCGTCACTGGCCCCAAGCCCCTGTGAAAGGGGAGAACAGGGTTCACATCCACTATTGCAGAACCGGGACTGGAGTAATGGCTCTTGAGGAACTGTGAAGTTGCCTTCAATTTGCAGGTGGGGTTGTGTGGGAGGATAACACCCACTGCACAAAATGGTTTAACTCTGGTTTTGTGCAAGGGAAGGAGACAAATTTAACCTAGACTGAGAAGAAACGAGAGAGGGAAGAAAGAAGAATGAGGTGAGGAAAAAATGGAGGGAAGGAGGAAGTGAAGAGAGGAGTAGGAAGTAAAGAAATAAAGGGGAAAGGAGAAACAGAAAAAAAAACAGTTTTTTTTAAGGAAAAAGAGAAAGAAAATAAACACAAGGTAGAGTTAGCAAGACCAAAGGAAAAATGGAGAGAGAGAGAGAGAATTAAAGATGGAGATGAAAGGAGGCGAGAAAGGCATAAAGGAACGTAAATGTGGCAAGAAGGAAGAATAAGAGATCTCTGATAGTCAGTTAGTGACGCTGTTCAGTTCAAGAAGGGCTAGCAGAGGAGGGGACAGCTTGCAGAGACAGAGCTACACTCTCTCGCTAAGGAGACTAGAAATCCCTTCTAAAATGTTCAGCTGGGAGCAACAATATAATGTGGATACCTCAATATGGCACAGGGTCAGGCTTTGCCATGAGGATGGTATATTATTAATAGGGCCCTACCAAATTCATGGCCATGAAAAACGCGTCACGGGCCGTGAAATCTGGTCTTTTGTGTGCTTTTACCCTATACTATACAGATTTCATAGGGGAGACCAGCGTTTCTCAGACTGGGGGTCCTGGCCCAAAAGGGAGTTGCAGGGGTCACGGTTTTGCCACCCTGACTTTTGCGCTGCCTTCAGAGCTGGGTGGCTGGAGAGCAGTGGTTGTTGGCCAGGCGCCCAACTCTGAAGGCAGAGGCACCGCCAGCAGCAGTGCAGAAGTGAGGGCAGCAGTACCGCAACCCCCCCTACAATAACCTTAAGACCCTCCCACAACTCCTTTTAGGATCAGGACCCCTACAATTACAACACTGTGGAGTTTCAGATTTAAATAGCTGCAACCATGACACTTATGATTTTTAAAATCCTATGACCGTGAAATTGACCAAAATGGACTGTGAATTTGGTAGGGCCTTAATTATTAACAATAGTATTAACTGCAGTTATTATTTACTAACCCAACTGCATAGTTAACCTCTGCAGCTTATGCAGCCCTGTCTACCTTGTGTGCCAAAGTACTTACGGTTCTGGTGTGTACATTGGTTTAGATCCATGGCGGATGTACTGTGTAGAGTGAAACACTCTAAATGCCAAACCAGCCAGGAAATCCCGAGAAGACAGCAGGCCAGCCACAGGGCGTAAGCGGAATCCAGTGCAGGCTTTAGGGAGAAAAAGGGTCCATTTAAAAAAGTCTATTGGACTTAGTTTATGCCTCTCCTTTGGGTCCTGGGAACTGGACAGAGCTTTGCATCAGTTTTCTCTCTTAATTATAAGCTTGGGTACCAAATAGTGGAGAACTCCCTACCTGCCTAAGGAACTTACATGGACACCGTCATCACAGTATCTCTGTGCCTCAGAGTCTTTAATATATTCATCCTCGACACATGCCTGTAAGGTAGAGGAGTTCTTTTATCCCTATTCTATTATTCCTATATGGTCCTGCTTTGAGCAGGGGGTTGGACTAGATGACCTCCTGAGGTCCCTTTCAACCCTGATATTCTATGATTCTATGATTCTATTTCACAGGAGAGGCCATGAGGCAGAGAGTAACTAAGTGATTTTCCTAAGGTCACACAAAGTCTGTGGCAGAGCAGGAAATTTAACCTAGGGCTCTCAAGTCTCAGGCTAACACCCTAACAGCTGGACCATCCTTCTTCCCTATTGGGCTATTTTAACACAAACATACTTTGCAAGAATCTTGAAACATCTTCAAGTTGTGGAATATTATCCTCCTGGTAGCCACAGTATTTTTCCAGTAGCGGAAACACGTGGTTGTGTTCATAGCAAGCGTGAGTTGGATAGAGAGTCTTCAGCTCCCTGAAGACTATGCCCCACGTTTTCTTTTCTTCCTCTGTGTAAGTCACTTTAGGAATAGGCTGCCCACTGTAAAGCAAAGAGCATTTTTAATCCACAGTGAAATGGATACACCTTAAACCAGCAATATAAAGAAGTGTGTTGTGTCACCGACATCTGTGCTTGTACTCCCACCTGGAGCTGGACAGGAGTTGGTGCGAGTGACGAAAATCCCTCTTCTCATATACAGCAAGAGAGAAAACAATGTGATGGAATAACTCTACTGAATTCAGTTGAGCTAAGCTGTCATTTAGATCGTACACTCTTAAGGGCAGAGGTTGTCTCTTCCCCTGTGTTTGTTCACTGCCTGGCACAATGGGGGCCTGATCTCAGTTGCAGCCTTTTGGTTCCAGTGTCGCAAAAATAAACTGTGTTTATTTTGCTGCTGCTGCTGATCTGCTAGCAAAATTCACTGGCTGCTGTCTTTCATTGATTTTCCTTTACTGATGTGCAGAAGGTTGTTGCATTTCATGCCTATTGATTTGTTCTGATGATCCTACTGTGGTCAGGAAAACATCAGTTCTGAAGATGCACAGCTCTTACTGGTTTAAGTATCTTGGAGATGCTCCTAATCATCACTAAATACAGATTTTGGTAAATTTGATTTAAAAAAAATGAATAACCCCTGGGTCAAATTCTGCCTCAATCACGTGTTCATGGAGCTCATGCTGATGTTAACAAGAGTTAGGCACCATGAACCATGAATTTGGCCCTATTGCCTTGGAATTAATCGGGGGGAGAAAGATTCCTTAGCAATAAAGAAAAGGGCCATAGGTGAATCCCCCAGCTTTTAAAATCAAAGAGTTTTAAGCAACTTAATAGGGTTAGCAGCACTACTGGAATAATGCGAGGGCTTTCCAAGCCCCGAGATTCATTGTTAAACTCCAGTGATACCCCACCGCCTCCCACTCTCTCATTTTAACTTCGGCCTGGGGGCAGCTCCCCAGTAACTCTGTAATTTTCTGCCTGTGTGCATCAGTCCTCCTTGATCTATGGAGCTTTAAACATGCTCTTGAATTATTAAGATTGCTGGGGGACCACTGCTGTTCCTACAGCACTCATTGTTCCTAATTAATCTTTGGGCCACCTTCACAGGGCTGGAGAAGGAAGCAGAGGCTTAGCGCACTTTCAAATATCAATCAAAAGGTCCCAGAGATCAATAGGGCAGGGACTAGGGAAGGAAGCAAGAGAAAAGGGAGCCAAAAGCAAGGGAGAGGGAAGGCAGGGAAGTAGGAATTCACGCTGGGGAAGGATAAGAATAAAATGAAAAAAGAAAAAGGAGCAAAGGAGAGGAGAAAGTCAAACAAGCAGCAGATATGGGCAGAAAAGACACGCCAGGGGAAAGCAACAGTCTGGGGGGGGGGGGGGGGGGGGGGAGGGAAGATCAAAGGAAAAGAGGACAAGAGAGTGTGAATCCGTTCATTACATGGCTGTCCCACTTCGTGTAGCTGATTTTTAGAAGTAATGGCACCTGGATTTTATAGTTACCCTTTAAAGGCCCATCAACCTTCCCATCAAACCCAGCAAGCTCCAAGTTCACAGGGGACCCTCTGTGCCTGGATCTGCCCCTTTTTACACAGATGGGAACTCAGCTGCCTTCATAGCACTGTTTCTCACTCCTCTGCTGAACCTGCAACAGGGCATCTCTGCAGGGCTCAGGGTCTGAGCGTGCGGTTACTGGGTGGCTGGCTGGCTGGCCCAGGGTGGGTCCAGAGGCGTCTACACAGTGCCCCTTCTTCTTTGTGCAAAATCCAAAAAAAGCCAATTTTCTTTGCCATCTTGTCACTGTTCTATTATTATTCTATTATTTAAAAGCATGGAGCTCAAGAACTCCTGATAGAATATGAAGTAAACGCATAAAATCCCAGCCCGGTCTGTCTCCTGATATGGACACATCTTAGTAATACTGTGGGGTCTCATCCTCCGAACTTGTTTCAGGTTTGGTAATAGCTATTTTTGATACTTGTTCTATCATTTTTATATAAAATTTGGCTGAAGTCTGCAAAGTAAGGGACAAATTCTGCTCTCAGTTACAAAGGCTACAATTCCACATATTCCTGTAAGTGGGGATGTATCTCTGTAACTAAGATCAGAACCTGGCCATATAGGCTTACCCAACTTTCTAGGCAGCAAGCAGGTTCCTCTCTGATTTCTTTGACTCCTTTCAAGTAATTAAACAGAGAGGTTGCATCTTTTGTTTTGTAACTTAGATTGTAAGCGCTTTGGGGCAGGGACTGTCTTTCTGTTCTGTGTTTGTACAACAGCCTGCACAGTGGGACCCTAAGTAAAATTAATACAATAAAATAATAATAATAATGGTTTAAAAATCATGAAACACGTGGTCTAATCCTTTGAAGTCAAAGAGAGCCTTACCATTGACTGCAAGAGTCGGGCCCATTAGGTATAATATAAAAGCGTGAATGACTTTGGGGGAGAGTTTTAGTTCCTATTGTCATTCAAATTTGACCATGAACAGAAAAAGAAATAAAAAGCAGAAAACAAAATGAAGTCTATCCTAGGGAAGTGGATCTGCTTCATTTGTTTATTTTGCTTGTGAAATGAGAACCTAAATTGCTCAATGCAGCTGGATCAGACATGATAAAAGTAGAGTAACAAGCACTGGATTAACGAGAGGACCATAAGTTATTCATTATTTTAATAGTGTGTGCAGCTCCTTTAATGTAAATTATATACACTCTCCCCCTCTCCACTGTTTAATATGGAGAATACCAGAAGCTGCATTATTCAGTGCTCAGGTCTTTGTAGTAGCATGTGATACTGTTGTACAATTAGACAACAAAGCTTGGTGCTGGAGTGTGGTGAGGGGACATGTTCTCATTTGAATGTCCGCCTTGAGCAATTTACTTTTGTTTTGCTGTAATTTTGGATAAATGCATTTACAGGAAGATTTAAACACACGCCAAGAAAGAAGGTGCCAACGGCAAAAAGGAAATCCCTGACAAGAATTTGTTGTTGCAGTGATGAAAGGGCAGTGACAGGGTGGGAAGCATTCACTTGTGTGACTAGTGTCTCTCCTGCCCGTGTGGTGCACACTCACTGTCTGTAGTTGTAGGCGATGTCAGCAAACTCCTTTCTCCGGGCCCGGTACACAGGATCTTTGAAACCCTAGGAGGAAACAATTAAAATGTACTCCTCTTGCTTAGTGGGAACAATGCAGGGTTCAGGCCTTAATCCTGCTCCCCCTGAAGACCCTGGGAGCTTTGACACTGAATTCAGAGGGAGCAGGAAAGCGATCTTAGGCTAAAATCGAGATCCCAGCCCCCAGTGTGGACACCAAGTGCACAAGAGCAAGCAAGGAAGACTGCTTCTTCCCAGGCTGAATGACGGCTTTGCTGAAACAGCATATGCAGGCTGTTTCCATCCTCCCACCAGAGGGTGTATGGGAGAGAGACAAGAGGATCCATTTAGCAGCAATTTCCCAGCCTTACTCACGTCCTGCCTCCTCCAGTTCTCTGCATGCTGCCAAGCAGGGGGCTCACAAAGAGGAGAACTTCACTTATTACCACACAGGGGGTGTGCACTCGGACGCATGGCTCCCCCACACATTCAAGCTAAAAATCTCACCTCTTATACATTTATTTCTCACAAGGTTCATCTCGCCAGTGAGGATTAGGCCTCACCTGAAGAAGAGCTCTGTGAGAGCTCAAAGCTTGTCTCTCCCACCAACCGAAGTTGGTTCAATAAAAGGGATTCCCTCACCCCCTTGTCTCTCTCATATCCTGGGACTGACACAGCTACAATGCTACATACTCCCGTCTTTGTCTGTCTTGTCTATTTAGAATGTGAGCTCTTCAGGGCAGGGCCTGTCTCGCACTATGTGTATGTACAGTGTTTAGCACAATGGGACCCCTGTTTCAGTTGAGACCCCTAACTACTACTCCAATATACAAATAATAATGGTCATTTGGTTAACCCCAGCGCAGTACAAGATGAAACAGGATCTGGGGACAACTGTGAAACAACCAGGTATCCAACACAGTTGTATTAGACCAAAGTGTGCTCATACACCAAAAGGGACCAGGTGATCTGAAAAGTTATTTGTTATAGAATAGAATGGCATAACAGAACATTTATCCTATTTTTAGCTCCCACGTCTACCTAAACGATAGCAATTGAGTGACTCCTAGTTTTTCCTCCTGGCTGCATCCTAAATTCTACTATCCTTTCTTACTATACCATATGCCTCGTTGTGCTTTGATTTTATGAGAACATAGAGGAAACTGACCCCTAGCTAAGGAGTTCTGCCAGCTAGAACTGAGCGGCTTCATTCACTTTAATACCGGAGTTTTATTTCTTTTTTTTTTTTGCTTTCAAGAGCAACATTGTTTTACGACATGCTCGTCTCCCAGTGCAACAAATGAGAAGGCTCTTGATTCAGTTTGCTGAAGTAATTGCATCTTCTTTCCTTCTAGTTTTCATGTGGCCGCACTGAATATCATGAATCATTGTACGTGATACACAGCGCACTTTGAATTAAGCAATAGGTAGGGAATGACTAATCACCCCGTCTCAATTCCACTAATACCTGCAATTCCTGCATGTAACTTGGTATGTTTTGACATGGAAATAAGTTGTTCTTTGGGAGGGAGTGGGAATGGAAAGTATATTTGCATCAAGAAAAGTCTTTAAAACACTTAAGGATTCATGTGCTGACTAGCACAAACAAATGTGCTTTCATTATTTAAATTGCAAGCCCCTTGGAGCAGGGACCACTTCTTTTACTGTGCCTTGCATCATAAATGCCATATCGGCATGCAACAAATAATATGCAGGTGTCAATCAACTATACGTTCATTATAAAAGGAAAAAAAGCTCATCATATCCCCATACTGGAATACGGGGAGTGTCAACTTTCTGTGGTCCATGAAGTACAACATGGCCAAAAAATTGTTCGTCAAGATACCACATCCCAGAATCCTTTGCATATGTGTAGTTGGGAGAAAGTGAGTGTGCCTGTGATGACTGGGGGCTCTGGAGAGCCCCAACTGTCATAATGCTTGGGGCTGCTGGCATTTGCATAAGTTAGAGCAGCCTCCAGACTGATCTAATTTATGTCAGGGACCAGCTCTCAAACAACCCTAGTTATGGGAACTGCCTTTGTGCCTCCCTGGACCACTAGAGTTACCCTGGTATAGAACATGTGGACATGAGAATCCCAATACTATAAAGTTGTTCTTTGTTTAAAGGTAGGACTTGTTTCTTACAGGGTGGTCTGCATCCAGTTCAGCTCCATAACTTAGGATCTGATTGGCAAATCTGTCAAGCTCCTGGATAGTTCTCGGGAACCACGGCACTACAAAACAGAAAAGAAAATACAAATGAGCCTCTTTTCAGTTTAGCTTATCTTGGGGATCTCATCTAACTCTTTCCATTTCTTTGATATAAATATAAAGTAGGATAAACACTGGCTAGATTCACTGGTACTTTTCGGAAGTGTTGCACTGCACCAGTGAAGCAATGCAACAGTAAACCCAGCTTCATGAGCCAGTTAAATTAGGTTTATGGCTGTTTTGCATTGTTGGAGCAATGCAAAGCAGCTGGAGTAAATCCAGCTTTTGGCATTGTTTGCTTGTGATGGTTATTATTTATTGTTTTATTATTGATATTTCTCGAATCATCAGAACATAGGAATTACCAGACTGGATCAGACTCAAGTTCCATCTAGTCTAGTATCCTGTCTCTGACAGTAGCCAGAGTCAGCTGCTTCAGGGGAAGGGGGAAGAAACCCTGCAGGAGGTAGATATGGAATAATCGGCTCCATGAAAGTCTCATCCAATTCCTAATCTCTGCCACTTCAGCTGGTTTAAGCCGTGAAGCAGTATACAAATTAAACAGCACTCTAGTACATCTGATTAGTGTTGTATCAATTAATGGACATTGCAATAACGCACAAGGTGTCATTTCAAACAGCAGGAACAGGTCTGTTTGTCCATTGCCCTGCAACTCTCAAATGCATTTGCATCAGTGCACAGTAGGTGTAAAACGCTACCAACATTGATTTCAGAGTCTTTTGCATCCAGCTTGTACTCACACTGCATGAGCGTGAGAACTACATGAGGTGCAGGGCAATAGAGAATCAGGCTCCATTCCTTTTTATTTGTATCAGAGATGGAAAAATGGCACCCAAATCTCTTGAGAGCAATTACTATAATAGGAGAGGGGGTCATTACAGCTCTTGTGGTGACAACAGCACTGCCTTCAGCTTGGACGTCACATGGAGCTCGCACTCTGCATTCGTGTGCCTTATTCTCTTCATGCAGGATACAAGTAACTGCCATTGATATCAATGGGGGGTCACTCATCCCAGAGGGCCCCGGAGTTTAAAGTGGAGGGTTCAAGCCCAAGAGCTCTCAGTGTTCTCTCTACCAGCTGAACTGCACTGTGACTTATATGAATTTAGCCTCTTTCATGAAGGTGCATCATTCATCCAAGTGAGTGCCTTAAAATGCTTCCCATGCCCTGCTTTCTGCCCTAAGGAGGACACTGCTGCTGAGTGAATCAATTTTATTTTGTTTAACATTTTGGTTTTTAGTTAATCTCAGCGGCAGGAAAAGTTCTGCACCAACAGCTCTGGAAAGGGAAGTCCTGTATAAATCCTCCAGGGCGCACAGCCAGCTGCAGCGCAATGCCTCCCACAGTGCCCTGCGGATGTTCCCCAACCCTGAGCCCCATGGACCACCTAAGGGATGAGAGGATCATTCCGTCTCCAGGCCTATTCAGCCCTTGCCCTCTCTGCTGAGACTCACAATAAAAAAGGCATTTATGGGGTAGGGTTTAAGTAATGCGGACACCTGCCCATCGGAATTGGAGTCAGACCACTAGCTCATTTCACATAGGCCCCAGAAAAGCAGGCTGCATTTATGACTACTAGGTGGCATGCTTCCGTGACATGTCCATCTGTGCCAGGGCAGTGTTATGCACACTAACGTGAGGGTTGTGCTACTGTCTTTGTGCTTTTAGAATTCCTGCCGCAAACAGTTTCTACACATCAAAACAGGCTCTTTTTAGTGCGGTGTTTTGGTTTTTTCCCTTTAATGAAAGTGAATGTGGCTTTGTATTGCAGAAAGAAATGGTCTTTGGAGCCCCATGCTACCAACTTTAAGCAGACCTAAGAAGTTAGTCACTAGATGGCAGCAGCAATAGCATCAAAATCTTGCCCGACTGGATGTATTTGGTTTTTAGCCATAGCTCCATTGTTTCTCTAGAAATATTCGACTGCTTTCTGTCAGTAATTTGCACCCCCTCCGATTAAGTAAGCAAATGGAACTTTGTTATGAAATAACAGTTTTACTTGATACAAAAGTCCCTATCAGCCGACACGTTAAAAGAAGGCAAACCTCATACAACAATCCTGGAGGATGCCATTATCTTCTACATTGATTGCCTTGGCAACTAAGCTACTGGCTTTATGGTTAGGAAACCTGGATTCTGTTCCCAGCTCTGCCAGTGACCTTTCGTGTGAATCACATCACCATGCCCTGCCTCAGTTTCCCCATCTGTAAAAAATGGGGGTGACAACACTCTGTAAAGTGCTTTGAGATTTTGGGAGGAAAAGTGCTACCATGAAGCTACATGTATATTATTAATTATTGCCACCACATATTGCCATTCCCAGGGAAGCTCTAAAACCCATCAGATCTGAACACAGCAGAAAGCCCAGTAGTGACTGTGAAGCCTGCTATGCCCTGTGATGGATTTCAGTGTGTGCAGCTCTGAGACGATGGTCTGTTAGGGATTTTGGAGAGCAAGAGGTATTCCTCTGAACTAGAAAGATTTGGGTTCAAGTAATTGCTGTTCCAAGTGTGGATGAATTAGACAAAAAATAGTATCCAATAAACTTTTATTACCAAAGTTTTTGACAAACTGGTGACTTACAAACTGTGGGGCAGATTCATTCCTGGGCTGGCACTGGCCTAGGGACAGAAGGGAGGTGGTTTGTTTCTCTCTTATGTGAGCTGCTGGTGACCAATATGGAGCGTTGTGAAGATTAGAGCAGCCCTCAGGACTCCCCAAACTTGTACCTTTGCATTAGTGGCCCCCAAGGGGGTTTTGCAGGGACCCAGAATCACCAGGACACAAGTCCACCCTAATCACACCACCTTCAACTACTCCCCTCCCTCCTCTGGCTCACTTCACCTCACCTCCTGTGTCTGTCCCCCTGCATCCCACCGCCGAACACCCTCTGTGCCTGGGGCTCATTTGGATTCAGCTCAGAGCTGGTGGAGTGGCTCTGTAGTAGGGGAAATCCCGGATGAGGGAGGCTTTATACCTGCCCTATGGTCCATTTGCACCAACCTCACTGGTACAAAGGGGCTGCAGCAGAAGGCTGAACAGGGCCCTATGAGTCTTCTGTCAAGAGCTTAGTATTCTCAGCACCCAAGTCAATGGGAATTGAGGATGCTGAGCACAGCATGGGATTTAGCCCCTCTGCCCTATACATACAGTAGGAATCAGAGCAGTTAGAGATGTGAGAGAGCTGCTGGGGTATATTGTCTGGCAATGCAGTTCAGAAAGACCTTCCCCAACAATGCTAGCAACAGTTTAAAAATATCAAATCAAATTAGGCTCTCAATGAATTTGTCAAATATTTTGTTTGCTGACATGTTTTTGTGGGGGCTAGCGAACCAGACATGCTGGCTGTCTGCACTGTGGTTAATGAATTGCCAGAGCAAGCTGTTGCAACAGGGAGCCTCTGTGAAGACTTCAAGAGAGAACATGGGCTGATCAGTAATAAATATTGATTTGTCTGTAAGGGAAACAGCAGCATTTATGGGCATGTACTGGACACCCAAGTGGTGACCAAATTAACATGGGGTCAAATGCGTAATAGGATGCTAATAAGCTATTTATATGTGGGGCAACAAAACGGAAGCAGTTAGGAGTTTCTGCAGAGCTCCTACATTCTGACCATTGTGAGGAGGGTCAAAGGCAGGTCTATTAAATTTATAGCTGTTCGAGGCACAGGTTTGGCCCTTTTTAAACAGATCCAAATGCTTTGGCCTGCCCCAGGGTTTAGCAAACAAGGCTCTTACAGAACCTCAGCCTCCAGTCAGTCTCAGAAATGCAATAAATTGTCTCTGTTTCCCCCCCCACACACACACCCCGAAATAGACTAATATTTAATTCTTTTATTCCTGGGCTCCTAGGGGTCTGCAAATACTCAACTTGTTTCCCAAAAGAGTCATGAAGAGATGCACTGTGTTTTCGCAACAAATAACTCTAATTCCACAAAAGGCATTTGGCCAGATGAAACACTTCAGCGCATCACTCATGTGAAGAGCTAAAGTTACCTTCAGAATAATGACATTTTGCTAGCATTTGCTAAGCTACAGTTATATTATTGATCTAAATCTTTTATTCATTGCTTGAACAGGGGAAAATATAATATCTTTTGTCGTACAATTAAGAGAGCTTGGGGAAAAAAGAAAGTAAAAATGATAACTGAGCCCAAATGAAAAATCATCAGTACACTAAAGCCCCAGACCAGTAAAGCACTCAAGACATGCTTCAAGTTAAGCACCGGATTCGTACATTTTCAGGCCAGAAGGCACCATTGTGACCATCTAGTCTGACCTCTGGCATAGCACAGACCATAGAATTTCACCCAGTGATTCCTGCATCAATCCCAGTAACCTGTGGTTGAACTAGAACTTACTTTTTTAGGACGATATCTCGTCTTGATGCAAAGATTTCAAGTGATGGTCAATCCACTACACATTCTCACTGTTCAAAATGTGATCTTATTTCTAGTTTGAATTCACCTAGCTTCAGCTTCTAGCCATTCAATCTTGTTATGCCTTCATCTGCTCGATTAAAGACCCCTCTACTATCCAAGGTCTTCTTCCTGTACTTATAGACTATGCTCAATTCACCTCTTAGCCTTTTCTTCAATACACTATGGGTATGTCTACACTACAGCCAGTGGATGCTTCCTACATTGACAAAAGGAGCTTTTAATTCACTCCAACATAATAAATCCACCTCTCTGAGAGGCAATAGCTATGTTGACACAAGAATCCTTCCATCAACCTAGCCATGTCTATACCAGGAGTTAGGCTGACCTAATTACGGTGCTCAGGGCACGAAATTTTTCACAGCTCTGAGTGATATAGCTAGGTTGATCTAATTTTTAAGTGTACCCCTGGCCTAAATAGATCGCGCACTCAGTTTCCAGCATGTTTTCCAATCTTTAAATCATTCTTGTGGTTCTTCCTTCTCTTCGTGTGCTCAGGGGCTATACTGGACCAAGTTCTAGAGGCACTCAAAAAATGTCAGGCAAAATGAACAAAAACTATTTAAGCGCAAGCCGAAAAAAGCCCAGACTGTCATAATTAGATCAGTTGAGGAAAGAGGATTTCACTACCCTAGATGGCGCATTGGTCACCAAGAAGCAACATAGGGAAATACTTCAAAATCACCTTTGCTACCCCTGTGGCCCTGCACTGAATTCATGTAAAGTGCACAGCTGAACTGAACCCATAATCCTTAGCAAAGAAAAATCAATCACATTTGTAGATGTAGATGGGGGATAAGGAATTGACACTATTGCTCTATATTAAGTAAATTGCTTCTTTCTTGACACAGATATGTCTCACAAGGAGAAGATTTTCCTTGACTTTACTTGGCAATGAAAAAGGCCTGTGTCCGCATACAACATAGGGGAGGTTGGCTTGCATGTGTGTGTGGGTGGGTGGGTGTGGGTGTGGTGGCGGGAGGGGGGAAGAGAGGTGATATTTTGTTTAGTTTTATATTTTTCAGAAAAGAACATCAGCAGATTCTGATGTTAAGATTCCAATGTTAAGATCTATCAGGGATGATTTTAAAGGGCAAGTCAATGTAGACATTGTCATGGCAATGCTTGTTATTTATTAACACTGTCGCATATTTGTTTAAGGGACAAATTCAGCCATTATGTCTGCAGCGTGGTCTCTCATTTCACTCTGAACCCGCGTATGCTTTGCTCTCTAATCAGCCTTAGTCCACAGGTGCTGGAACTAGGGGTGTGACCACACCCTCTGGCTTGAAGTGGTTTCCATCAGATACAGTTCAGTTCAATGGCTCTCAGCACCCCACTATACAAATTGTTCCAGCACCTCTGCCTTAATCTGACTTTTAGGACACAACCCTTCTGAGATTTAAGCTCATGGTGGGCCCTTCCACTAATGGCAAGTATTGAAAGTGAAAAGGGAATCAAGAACAGAAGAAATAAAAATAAAATGATTAATTTGATCTTTTCTCTCTCTGATGATAAATTGTTTCCACTAACAAACAAAAACAGTCATTCCTTCAATCAGAAGGGATCGAATTAATCTCTGCTGCTCTGAAGTCAATAGAGATTAATCTGGCTCAAGAAGACCTTTTGATGAACTTGGAAACATGAAGTGAAATCCTAGCCTTGATAAAATCAATAGGATTTTTTCCATTGACTTCAAGGGAGCCATGATTTCTCCTGTGGTCTTTTTGTTGTTGTTGACATTTTGAGCTCTACCCTGTGCTTGAATCAGTGCCTACAAAACCTTTAATCACTGCTGCTCAGCAAAAACTTGCCAGGGTCTGTAGCTTTCTTCTGAAAATATAAATTCAGAAAAATGAAGCGTGACAAAGAGAGAATATCTGTGATTGCAGGTGTAGCTGAGGTCTGGCTGGAGTAAGTAACTCCTGGAGGGAGGCCTCTTTTTTTTGGAAGAGAAAATTAGGGAATGAAATGAATCATTAGGTTGAAAACAGAATGTTTGTGCTAAATAAAGTAAGTAAATAGGTCAGTAGGCTAAGAAGACAGAATGTCCCAGACAACTAAGAGGGGAAATACACAGAAGACTGTTTACTATGAACTAGATAAGGGATTGGTTCCTGCAAAGTAACCAGACCGATCCAAAAATGTGTGCTGCAACATATAATAAATGCAATGAGATGTGTAATGTATACAAAGGGAGGAGGTTTCTGTGTAACTTTGGAGCTGTGATGTACCCTGCATCCATCCCCCCTGCATTTGAGACTGATCAGCTCAGCATGGCACTGCTGTGTGCCCAGTAAAGATACCCGAGTGACAAAGGCGGGAGTCGAACTGAGTTCTTGGGAAGCCGAGTGGAAAGAGGACTCGGAGGGAATCCCAACAGTAGTGCTCATAGCTCCCTGTCCAGGCATAACCCTTTGTCTCTTGTCACTTGAATGGAGAGAACTGACCCCAGAGAGTATTTGCTGGAGGCTTCTTTCCCCCAAATGTAATGTCATGGGTCAGGCACAAAGGAGATGGTAAAAGGATTACCAGGATTCATCTCGGGCAGATATTAATGCCCTTTTATGTTGTTCCGAGGAAGGAAGAGGAAGAACCAGACCAAAAGCATTTGAAGACAATCCTAGCTTAAATTCTATTAAAATCACGTCTGGTATCTGAAGAGGTATTTAGGTATTAATAAAAGTGGGTGTCGTGGTTTCTTTATATGAATCTTCTGGGCCACGTCTTTATCCAGGCCCCAATCCTGTGAGGTGCTGAGCACTCTCAACTCTCACTGACTTTAATAAGAAGAACGGACGGTACTCAGCACCTCCCAGGATCATGCCCTACTTCCCTAAAAAAGCAAAACTACCGTCAACATTGCTGGGAGTTTTGCCTGCGTGAGGATGGGTTGAGCTTGCGCCCACTGAAATGGGTAGAAAAAACTCTCCCTGATTTCATGGGTGGGGGAAGGGGGGCGATTGGACCCAAAAGATTTGAGTGAGATTATGGCGGCAAGATTATGCCTATGAGGGGGAAGATTGTGCCTGACTCTTACGTGGGTGCACTGTGGGGGAGGAGGTGCAGAAGAAGGCTTCCTCTCCTCTTCCCACACATCATCCAACCTGCATAAGTGTCAGATAAAGCTGCTGCCCCTGAGCTTGAAGGAGGATACAGCCTGCTCCCTCCATCCACCAAGGGGTGCACAGTGCTCCAGCAGGAGATGGAGAGAGATTGGAGGCTGATCAGCCTGTAGAGAAGGACCAGTGTGGAAGAGATGTTGGAATGATTTCCACTCTCTGAAGGGGCACAGTAATAGATCCCTGCCAGGGAAATCAGAGAAGAAATCTACTTCCTTGAAGCAGAATTTCTCCCTCTGTTTGCCCATGGGTTACATTGCTTCACACCAAGCATAGTGCTGGACTGTGCCTCATTGGCCTTAGTCCTTAGTAAGGGCTGCAGGATTTGGTTCGTTGTTATTAACCAAGATTTAAGGGTGTTTTGGGGGTGGTGATGGGGGGTGTTGGAGTTAGCCAGGACAATCAACACTTCATTCGTTATTTTGTTACTTCGTCCTTTATCAGCAACTTTTATGCATTAAACACAATTGAGAATATGGTCACACTTTGCCTGAAGGGTCCATTTAACAAAGAGTTCATAAATGACCAGCAGATGTTTTAAGAACTGGTAAGTCAATTGTTAGAGAGCCCAATGGGTCAACTGGTAGCTTATAACCATCTGTCATACTTTCTACTGATGGGTTTATAACCCATCTATAACTCATCAAACTACTCATATCTGTAAGATGCTGATAATCATAACACCTCTTATGATAATTAACTCTTTATAAACTACTTCTATGTGGATCCTTACTATGAAGGGTGACTAAGAAGGGCTCCGCTCACTTTGTATTGTGGATTCAATCTGCATTCTCCTATTTCAATGTTAGCGCACTGCCTGTCTTCACCTGACTGCTCCCCTGTCAGGGTGATCAAGACATGGCAGCTTTGAAAAGTGATGCGAGTTCTTCATCCAGGGAGCATAAAGGGCAGGCAGCTGCAAATGTCTCAAGGCCAGTGTTCTAAAGCCCTCCTTAGTGACTTAAAGGAGCCAGCCCTCCTTAGGAAGGTGAAAGAGAATCTTTCTCTAGATAGCATTCATTACCAAAAATGCACATTAAGGGCTCGATTCAATTAGGTGCTGAGCATTCTGGCATTGCTCCAGCAAAGCACTTAAGCACATAATTCATTTTAAACGCATGAATAGTCCCATAGATTCCAATAGAATTACTCACATGCTGAAAGTTAGGTATATGCTTAAGTAACTTGCTGAATCTGGGTTTTACGTAATTTGCTGGAGGTTGACAAGACTAAAGACGTTGTGCATGTCAAGCACAGCCCATCATTAAAAAAAAACAAGTTTGAATGTAGGTAATGTTTATAGGAATAGAGCAATACCCCTTTAAATAGTTTGTGAGCCCTCCAATGGTGTTCGCTGTGTTCTAGAAGGCACCGGAAATCAGTCACAGTGGCAGTGTGCATGTAGCTAGGCTTGGCATGTTTGTGTATCTTTAGCAAACGCAGTCATTTGGAACGCACCTGTGCCCGTGTGGTTTCTTCATATTGTTTGTGTGTGTGAGCAAAAGACAACACTAGATGAATTTGGTAGATTGCTGAAAGCTGTGTATGAAAATACAGCCTTTTTGAACAGCCGGGGCACTGTTCATTTGCAGAAAATGAACATGCCTACAACTTTTTGGAATGGGAGACAGGACTATAAAAATGCTTTAATCAGTAAGTAGCCCCACTGAGGATAAGCGTTTGCAAGACTGGCCCCTTAATAACCATTCACCTGACTACATATAACTACCGTAGTTACATTAACCAATTACTACAGCCCTGCTAACTAACTATCAGTGAGTGCCCGCAAACAGAATATTGAAAACCGCTAGGTGGTTATGTATTCATATTCCAAAAGATCCAAGAGACCTCAGCCAGAATCAAGGCTGACCATACCAGGTAGTGCACATGCACATAGAGTGTATGGGTATGTACAACACCTAGTATAGTCACGAGCTTGTCCCAAGGAGCTTACACGCCAAATAGACAAGACAGATAAAGGGTGGAAAGGGAAACACATGTAAGGAGAGTGGTCACTTTGGATAGGCTATTACCAGCAGGAGAGTGAGTTTGTGTGTGTGGTTTTTGGAGGGGGGTGAGGGGGTGAGAGAACCTGGATTTCTGCAGGAAATGGCCCACCTTGATTATCATACCCATTGTGAAGACAGTGGTCACTTTGGATGGGCTATTACCAGCAGGAGAGTGAGTTTGGGGGGGGGGGCGCGGAGGGTGAGAAAACCTGGATTTGTGCTGGAAATGGCCCATCTTGATGATCACCTTAGATAAGCTATTACCAGCAGGAGAGTGGGGTGGGAGGAGGTATTGTTTCATGGTCTCTGTGTATATAATAATGTCTTCTGCAATTTCCACAGTATGCATCCGATGAAGTGAGCTGTAGCTCACGAAAGCTTATGCTCAAATAAATTGGTTAGTCTCTAAGGTGCCACAAGTACTCCTTTTCTTTTTACAGGTACAGAGGTCAACCAGAAAACTGCTTTACTGAAGGGAATAGAAGTAGTTCAAAAAGGCCGAGTGGTTTAGGCAGATAACACACAATTTTATAGTCAACATTATCACAGTCAATATTTTCTTACCAGCATCTTTCTTCTTTTTACGTGAAAGCTCATGAACCGTCGCTCCCATTTCATTTCTCAAAGTTGCGATGATATCCGTGAGAAGAGGAATATTCCTGCTGTCCAGGTTTATGAAGAATTCATATTCATCTTTGTTGACTCGGGAAGGTCTGGACTCAATGTGGATCAGGTTTATACTTTTTTCCTATGAGAAAAGGATAATAGGTTGAATGTTGATACTATATGCTGTAGGTGGAATCACAGCATGCTGAAATTCACCTGTTGGTGAATGGTCCACACAAGGCCCTCTACACCACAATAATCTCCAGCAGATGGAGCAGTTGTATAGGGGTGAATTTCACCCCTATACAACTGAAATCCCCCCCACCTACCCGTGCAGAGTCAATGCAGGGCCTGCACACAACTAAGTCCCTCAAAATAGGGCTTAAGTTGGATTTAAGTGATGCATAGGCTTTCTACAGAGGTGAATTTCACTCCCGGTACACCAGGAACAAAAGCTGCACGGAGGCTCTGAATACGCCTATGTGGAGAAGAGCATTTACTCAGAATCAACACAGGATTCAAGAATTCTTTCCATGAAGAATAAAGAAGTGAGAATAAACAAATACATTGAAGTTATTTGCGATTACAATGAAATGAGGTTTGGAAAAGCCAGAAGCGGGGCACCGTGTGATCCAAATCTCAAGGGGCAGAAAATGAAAAGCCATTATATGCCCTCGCTCTGTGCATGCAGTTTCCTTGCCTCATACCCTACTGCAAGTGTACTGCTGTGACTGCCGGGATAAGCAATGGACAATTCGTTTAAACCTGCCTACCTACTCTCTTTGCTCCTGCCTTGCAGCCAGCCAAGGGAGCAGCTCAAGTGCCAGCTGCTACAAGCTCAAGTATCTCTGCTCCTGCAACACTCAGCTCAGCCCTGGAAGCACATGTGGCATGGCTCCAAAGTGCCACTGCAAGCCACCCAGGGCAGCATGTAGCATTCAGGTGAATGGGGAAACTGGAAGGGGTAACAAAAGTCAAGAGAGAACAGGAAAGAATAAAAGAATAGGAAGCCACTCCCACCAAAAATACATAAATTAAAAAAAAAATCACAGAAGAAAAAACAGATGAGAAGGAAAAGAGAAAATGGAAACCGAATAGGACAAGAGCGAAAAATAATGGAAACAAAGGAGAAGAGACAGCAACTGTCATAGGAAACAGCACAGGAAAAGGCCCCTATTTGCCAATCCGACACTAGGGGAACACCAACAAAAAACTGCACATCGGGAACCACTGACCTAGCAAGCTAAATAGATACCATATCTGATTAATAACATCCAAGATACACATTCCAAAGTGTTTTTGAAACACTTCGAAGTGTTTCAGTATCTCTGTCCAGTGAGCAGGACTGTTGTCTCTCTCTTAGAGGGGGCTGAATCTTAGGTAGAGCTGGTCAGAAAATGTTTTCTCTCCCATGGAAAAAAGTTTGAAGACAGTTTTTGTTGTGGACCACATTTTTCTCCAAAATTCTTCTGGTTTTCATCAAAAACCCAGAATGCGCAGGGTTTGGTTTCTTGAGGAAAACCAGAAAAACGTAGTCAAAAGCAGAGTTTCTCCCAAGGAAATTTTGATTTACAAAAAAAACACAACAACAAAAAAAACCCCATGTTTACTTGAGAAAACCCTTGAACAAAAAATGTCAACGAGCTCGAAAAGTAGGATCTAGGCCTGCATTCCTTATTCAGGCATATTCCCACTGCAGCCATTGTTGCTATAGGGTGAGGCCCATAATGAAATTCTGCCTCCCAAAAGGAAGCTGAGACCCATGAAGACAGAGAAAATTCAGGTTTGGGCCTGTCTGCTCCTTGGTTTTGCTCTCCTTCGCTCCCCTTTGTGCTGCATAGTGCAGCGAGGCAGCTGGCCATCAACAACACAGAAATACCTTGCTACAAAAGGTAGTTCAGAATCTGGTAGGAAGAAGCATGCACTGCACTCTTCTGTGTCTGGAGGGTGGAAAGCCGCTGATTACCTTAAGTTGTTTTGCTAAATACCAGTACAGTAAGTTGAAAAGTTCAAAAGCACATTCACCAACGGCTGCTCATGAAAGATGCTCCCCAGTTGTGCTGTCTGAATGTGCTGTCTGAATGCAGAGAATGCTGTGCTAAGCCCCAGGGACAATTTGTTTTAGAGCCATAAAATTCTGTGTAGCACACAGACCTTACTTTGTATTTGCTTTTTAGCTAGATGGTAAGAGATCATTACAGTGCTCAAGACTTAGAAGTTAAAATTACTTGCCACTAGATATATTTTTTGACAGAGACCAGAGACAGTGGGCTATAGTCTGCTGTCAGCTGGGCCATGGTAAATCCACAATAACGCCAATGAGGTCAATGCAGCAACTGAGGGTTTACACCAGGGGCAGAATCTGGACCATTAGGCCTTATTCTCCACTGCCCAGACAACTGTGCAAAATGGCGGTAAAATGCCACCAAACCAGAATGCTCTATTCACACTGAGAGTAACATTTTACATTCACTGTGCACAGGAGCAAACGATTGCACAAAGACTTGTTGTTCTGAGGTTGTACAGCACCTAGCACAATAGGTCCATGTCTGGGGGGGGGGGTCCTAGATACTACCGTTATAAATAACAAAAAAAAAGAACAAGGGAGTGGAGAATGAAGCCCACAGCCTGTACTGATTGGCAGGAGGGAGGGACAGAGGAGTATTGTAATAATTGGGACTACAAATTTACCCTTGTTGTAGGCTCAACTGTAAAAAGTATGTAAAAGTTCATAAAATGTCACAACAACCTATAGTAATATATGTTGATGAAAATAGGTGCAAAAGGGAGACGAAAAACTGAATTAGTCCAACAAAAAGGCCTCCTGCTATAACTCAAGGACTATGCTAAAATCATGCTTGGTAAAAATAGAAGATGTGGAACTGGAAATTAATGAACCAAAATTGGTGTGTCAGATATTAGGCCTGATTGGTGGACAAAAAAAATGAAGGGATGGCTATTCCACCCTCCATTCGCTTTGTGGGTCCTTATAGAAAGAGACTTTGAGGGAAAAGAACAGAACAGATGAATGCTACGAGTAAGCTTCATGATCATGGCTGCCTCTCCCACTGTTTCTGGGACTCAGGATCTTCATCATCCTGGTCCTGAGAGATGTCCTGAGCAAACCGGGCCAGAGAGGGAGACCCAGATGACATCACCACCCTTACCAACTCCAGCTGAATCCCAAACGCCACTTGAGATGAAACGGGATCAGACTTTAAAAACAGCAGCAGCTTCAGCTCACGTCAACTAACTTCTCTTTCCCCCTAAAAGGAAAGTCATTACCAGCTTTGATACCATTTAAGAGACTGTCAAACCCGGGGGGTGGGGGGCGAGGGGTGTTCCTTCTAAAAAAGGAAAGGGAACAAGCCTTACTTAATGCTTTACATTTCAAACGCTTTAACTCTTTTCCCTTCTTTTCGGTATTATTAATAAATGGTTAAAAAGGATGTTTAATGGTGGCTTTGCCATGGTGCTAAGGAGGCTGACGTTGCTGCATACCGAACCCTGAACCTTGTTAAAATTGTTTAATGTTAGACAGTGACTGTGTTGCGTTAACACCTTTGGCCCATATGTTCCATCTAAATGAATACAACAGGGGCCACACAGCAATGCTTTGTCCAGGAGCCCTGGGAGGACAAACAATGGAGCAGGCAGCCAGCACGCATGTCACTCTAGTGACAGGTCAGCCCTGCTACACTGGCCTCACTCCCCTTGAAAAGTCTTGAGCCTGGGGTGCAGGGTCTTGAAACCCAAAGGGACCCGGTGCCAAGATGCAGGACTAAGGTGGGAGGGCTGTTTTATACCTTCTCCCTGTTTTATCCACCCACACCGGTCCCGGTGCATTCTGGCCTGATGTAAAAAGCAGAAGGAGCTATTTTGCTTATTATAGTAGCCTGTCCTCTCAAGTTCTACTCATCCAGCTGTACCACTAATGCACAAATACAGAGGAAATACCTATTGATCTGCTATCGTGTTGTACAGCAGATTGTTTCTAGTTCACCAGGGAGGCAGAAGAGGCTCATGCGGGTTTCTTTTGGTCAGACTAAAAGAGGACGTATACTCACCAAATCAAATTTCCACCTCCTTTACACCAATGTAATTCTGGAATAACTCCACTGAAATCAGAGAAGCTATTCTGAATTTGCATCAGCATAAGTGAGACCAGGTTCTCTCCCCCTTCTCTGTCACTTCTACACTGATCCAGGAGTAGAGGCCAGAAATTGGTCACATTTGGCCATCTGATAATTCTTCAGTCCTTAGCTTGTATAAATCTCGCACAGGCAGCTCCTTCTCCACTCCCATCACCTCTGTACAGACTGTATGTCAGGAACAGATGGGAAGGGGGGGGGACAGTAATTATGCTTGCCTGGCAGAGTTTAAATCAGGCTCTACAATGCCCTAATCTGTACAGGGCCAGCCATGAACCAACCTCAGAAACACAGAGGGGCAGCCAGCTGTCTGGTAGCCCTCTCTCCACCAGTCTGCTCCATGCTCAGCAGACACTGGGCATAGCAGAGACTCTGGGGCAGAATGCAGTCCAAGTGGTCTGAAATTCTGATGCATTAAAGGCCCATGGTGCTTAAATTACTCAGGGTCAAAATTCACCCTGAATTACAATCTGATGTCAGAAAGCAATACCTTCATTTCAAACTATCATCTGAAAAAAACAATGATTGAAGGTGTAGCTTTTGAACTGTATATATCCCATCATGAATTATGTAACGTTGCCTATCCTTAGCAATATATACCCACACAATTAGCTGTTCACATTTTATTTTCATTTGTATTAAAACCTGTGCTCTTAACTACAAAAACATCTGTTACTAAGTACATTGTAAACAAAACTGATCTGTATTTCTTATGTCCATTTCTCTTACAATCAGTAGTTTGCTCAGAGGAACACAATACAGAAAAACTGTTCTTATAAGACAATTGCTTGCATAGTTGTTGTAGCCATGTTGGCCCCAGGTTTGAGTAAGAAGAGTTGGGTGAGGTAATATCGTTGACTGGACCACCTTCTGTTGGTGAAAGAGACATGCTTCCTTCAGCTCTGAGGAGGGCATTCTTCACTTCCTGTCCTAACATCTTGTATAATGCAAAACAACAGACTCGAGGATGTAGTGTTATGTACTCACAAACAATTTTTGCCTTTCATTCAAGAGGTGCCTGCGTCTCAGCAATGGGCAAAGAAAATCATGTGTGTATTATATAGATATATATGGTTGCCATTTTGTAAAGAGTGCTTTGGGATCCTTTTGGAGCCATATGAATGTAAGTTACAATCACTGTTGTTTTAGAAACAGAAGTTCAGTCACAGAAATTGACCCCTCCCAACTGGTAGTTTTGCAGAATGATGTTTTGTGTTGGTAATAAACACTTTCACTTCAAAATATTTACAGCAGCTCTGTTACTTGAGTTTCTATTCAGCACCCAACTTCATTTTGGTACAACTTCCCCACCTGGTGTCTCCTGATGGTATTGTAATTATATTTTATATGAGTCAGAACTCAGTAGGACGTAGTCTGTGTTGCCAGTTCTTGCAATTTTATTGTTAGTCTCATGATATTTGATGTTTTACTTAAAGCTCCAGCTCCTGGAGCCAAAAGGAGAATTTGGGGGTTAGTGGTTTTTTTAAAAAAGTTTTTTTTAGCCCTCCTGGTTGCAGACAAAAGCTTGTAAACTTGACATGAGTATCCTCTAAAAGCTCAGAAACCAGAAGGCAAATAAAAAATACACCTCCTCGGGTGTATTATTTCTTAAAAAAAACAAAAACAAAAACACCCTCATTATTTTTAAGCCAATGTCATGATTTTGGGGCCCAAGTCACGATTTTTGAATGTTTGGGGTTGACAACACTGTAGTTCACACCTTAACGCCTAATGCCCCTGGCTCAGATTCACCCTTGTGCCAGTGCTAGCACAGGGTCAGAGAGGGGACATCTTGCATCTCCCCTATTCAGGAACAACAGGGGCCAATTCAGCACATGGTTCAGACTAACTTGTGCCCTTGCTGCAATTGCTCCTCTCTCCGATTGCGGCTGTGCAGAATCCCCCAGGGGTGGGCACACCCTGGCCAGTCCCCCTCCTACCTCAGCAGGCCCTCCTCCTGCCTTCAGCCTGCTGTGGAAAACCTGCTCCATGGGGGTCTTCCATACGTGGGATTTATGGCTCCTTTATGATTATTTGGCCAACGGAAAGGGGCTTCGGCACATGAGTGAGTCCCCTGTCAGAGTTGCTCCGTTGCAGAGATGCTTGTAAGCGTATAGCTGTCTGCCTTGCATTTATTTAAAGGCACAACACTTGCCATTTATAAGTTCAGCATTATCATGTAGTAACCAGTTATAACAGATTTCACCGTTAGGGTCAATGATAGCTCTCACTTTGCGCTATGTAACCCTCCAGTCTTCAGTGGGGTTGCCAGTTCCCATGATTTTAGCCTGAGTCTCACCACAGTTGTTGTTTTGCTTAAAGGCCTCACTCCTGGAGCTTAAAATTTTACCTTCCTTACGGGGGGGGTGGAGGGGGGGGGGAAGTAAGCATCTAGCCTTCATGGTTGCAGAAAAAAGCCTGAAAACATGATTTTTAAAAGTCTCATGATTTTTAAGACAAAGTCAGGATTTGGGGGGGGGGGGGCGGGAAATCAGTCTCATGCTTTTTGAACGACTGGAGTTGGCAATACCGCAGGTGTCACTGGTGGTAGACGTTGGCCCATCCTTAACAAGTCTTTTAACAAAAGATCATTGGAGAAGTTCCATTTTCACACATGTTTTTCACAACTCTATTAGGAAGCCTTAAGGGGGAGCGATAGTTCTAGGCTACTGTTTCCAACAACGCATTTGTGTCTTCCCTCTGTGAGCTACCACACGCCCCTGTACTCGATTCTTAAAAACCAAGAACAGCTATAAACATCCATCTGTAGCTTGTTTCCATGGCCCTTGTCACTAAGCGACCTCGGACCCATCATGACGTTCCTACAAGGTGGTTGCATAACTACTGAATTTTCACTCAGACACTGAGTAAATACTCCCAGAGTGAACATTTACATGCTCTTTCTTACCAGCTTTATATAAAATGATGTGCTGCAGTTTTTAACCCTGACTAGCTGTGGGCTACATTCAAGTCCCATTAAAAGGGAAGGTTTTCAAAAAGCACACATGACAGTTAAGCAGTTGATTCCCATTGAGAGTCAATGAAAGTTAGGAGCCTAATTGCCATTTGTGCTTTTGAATAGCTTCCTCAAAGTCAATGCAGAGACTTTCGTTTTGGTCAGGGAGAGTTCGTTTAGGCTCTGTTTGTTTAAGGCAGGGATTCTCAATTGTCTCCATACTGCAACCCCCTTTCCCCTACAGGGACCCCACCCTCACCCCTCCATGACACCCCTCTTGTCTAGCTGATATCTAGTCAGGAACCCTGCCATTCAGCAGTGGGGGAAGGGCAGAGTGGTCACAACCTCCTGACACTTCTGGGGAGTTGTGACAACCATTCTGAGACCCTCTGTCCTCAGGCACTCATCACAGCAGTGTCTAAGTGCCAAAGCCCATGAGATCAGAGTTTGCTGAATGTATTAAATACAAATTAAACAGCCATGAATCATGCAGCTTTGTGCAAAGCACACAGGGCTCTGCCCCTTCTCCCAACCGCCCTGCCCATTTTCATGTGGCAGCCAGTTAAACTGAGCCAACATGCCCTGGGAAGTAATCTGCCTTTGGTGTAAGGCTAGTACAGATTTCTCTCCTCCTGGAGCACGGCAGAACCAGGAACCAGATAGTTACTTTGAGTCACAGTCTGTTTCCCTTGTCTGCTCCTGAGAGAAAGGAGCTAGCCACTGCCCCTTGCGCAGGACCAAGGGCAAGGTCACAACTGAACCTACCTCCTCCTGTGGTTTTGTGAATGGTATTTCTAATTGTCCTTTGCTTTTAATAAAATGAAAAAGCATTCAAAATGCTCAGCATTGAAATGAAACATTTCATCTGACCTGAAACTAATAATTTTTTTCATCTTTTGTATCACTGAGAAACGCCTTTTATTTTAGTTTTTTTTGGGGGAAAAAACACAATAATTTGCACAGCTCTCGTTAGCATTAACCCAGTATGTCACAGTGCTTTCTGTCTTGAAGTTAAAAGCTATGAAATGACCCCTCTGCAGTGTCTAGATCAGAGCAGCAAAGGAAGGGTTGATAGCTGGTGCTTGTTGTAGTGGAAATAGGTATTCTGGGAGTTGTGTGTGCGCTGAAGTGGGAGAGGTCCCATTTATCCCACTAACGTACTGAGTTAAATTCTAGGGACAGATTGCTTTGCAAAATGTGCCCATGCCTGCGTAACCTGTATGCTTTTCCTCTTGTTTTGGAAACAATCCAAAATTCAGCAAAAGCCCAGTACATTCATGATGGTCAAAGAGATAAACTTCAAAGTGGTCATTATTTGTTGATCGCAAAGTTAACTCCCTAAACAGAAAAAAAATTACCACAGTCATCTTTGTTGGCTCAGAAGGCAAAGGGTCTGACTCAGTGTTACCATTTACCTCTGGGCCAGGTCCCAGTATCTTTACTCACATGATGCAACAACCTACTGCATGAGAACAGCCAGGTAAATCAAATGTGCTGCACTGCGCCAGCAAAGCGATCAGAACCTGATCCTGAGGGTGAAATTCTGCGATGTGAAAAGAACATTACTCAACAAAAGCAGGGTGATTTCTATTTGAACGTGAGGTAACAATTTGCATCATGCTGTAACCCACACACCTCTTGGGTGTGGTGTTGTGTCAAGACCACTGAGAGAGAGAGAGAGAGAGAGAAAGAGATTAATGAGTCTGCTCTACAGCCTTAGCTAACAGTCATATGGCTTTTAGCTCACGCAGTAGAGGCTCATGCATTAAGTTCCAGTGACCCCAGGTTCAAACCCGACGATGAATTATTCCACCCTATTTTTTTTTTTTACTAGTAAACATTTTAATCCATCTGGCTCTGGGCAGGATTTTCCTTATTTCACATGGCCAGTATTTAATTCAGAGGTGAAAGTAAGCTGGTAGGCCCCGGTACAACATACTAGTAAGAGCTGGTGCACTGTACCAGGACCAGCTTTCCAAGAGGACAATTTAAAGCCCTGGGGTAGCGGTGGCAGGGCTCTGGTGGGGATTTAAAGGGCCCCGGAGCTCCAGCTGCTGCTACTTCCCTGGGGCCCTTTAAATCCCTCGCCTGAGCCCTGCTGCCTGAGCCCCGGGGTAGTGGCAGCAGGGCTCTGGCGGGGATTTAAAGGGCTCCGGGGCAGTAGCAGCAGCTGGAGCTCCGGGGCCCTTTAAATCCCCACCAGAGCCCTGCCACCGCTACCCCAGGGCTCGGGCAGCAGGGCTCAGGCTGGAATTTAAAGGGCCCTGGAGCTCCAGCCCCCGCTACCCTCCCGGGGCCCTTTAAATCCCCACCTGAGCCCTGCTGCTGAAGCCCTGGCGTAGCAGCGGCGGTGCTCCGGAGGGGATTTAAAGGGCCGGGGCGGTAGCGGCAGCTGGAGCCCCAAGCCCTTTAAATCCCCACCTGAGCTCTGCTGCTGAAGCCCTGGGGTAGCAGCGGCGGTGCTCCGGAGGGGATTAAAAGGGCCGGGGCGGTAGCGGCGGCTGGAGCCCCAAGCCCTTTAAATCCCCACCTGAGCCCTGCTGCCAAAGCCCTGGGGTAGCAGCGGTGGGGCTCCGGCGGGCATTTAAAGGGCTGGGGCAGTAGTGGTGGCTGGAGCCCCAGGGCCCCTTAAATCCCCGATGGAGCCCGGCCACCGCTACCCCAGGGCTCGGGCAGCAGAGCTCAGGCAGGGATTTAAAGGGCTCAGGGCTCCGGCAGTTGCTACCACAGCGGAGCCCCAGGCCCTTTAAAGCTCTTCCAGAGCCCAGAGCTCGGGGGTAGTGGTGGTAGCCGGGAGCCCCCAGGGCTCCTCAGTGATTTAAAGGGCCTGGGGCTCCGCTGCAGTAGCGGCAGCTGGAGCCCTGGGCCCTTTAAATCGCCCCCGAGCCCCGGGGCTCCCAGCCGCCTCTGCAGCTGGTAGGTTGGGGGTGATTTAAAGGGCCCCAGGCTCCCAGCCGCCACTACCGCAGCTGGAGCCCTGGCCCTTTAAATCAAGATTTAAAGGGCCTGGGGATTTAAGGCCCTGCCTCTTCCGGTTGAGGCCATGCCCTCTGCTCAGGACTCCGGTGTACCGGTAAGTCCTCTAACTTACTTTCACCCCTGATTTAATCCATCCATGATTTTCTGCACAGGGATATATATATATATATTTTGTCTACCACACTGTAAAATCATTCTTGTGGTCAAAGCCACTAGTGACTTCCTACATGTTTCTTTACAGCATAAAAGCAGATTCTGCCACCCTTACTTACATGGGGCAGTACCTTGCTTTCTACATAGTCCCATTAAGATCAGTAAGACAGGATGAATACTATTCACCATGACTAAGGCTGGCAGAACCAGCAGCTATTGATGGTATGTGATTGGTCACCTTAGTCACAAGGTACTACTTCTGCTACCTGACTGGTTGACTCCCAAACCCACAAAGAGCTTTCAGATCCCAACTTCCAAGAGAGAGAGAGACATGAGTACTTGAGAACAGACACCTGGGTGTCACAGAAGAGGAATGGTCCAATAGTTAGGAGGCTAGCCTAGGACACAGGAAGTCTGGACTCTGTTCAGTTCCAGAGATTTCTTGTGTGATCTTGGGCAAGTCACTTAGTCAGTCTTTCTGTGCCTCAATTCTTTTCCCCTTCTGGAAAATAAGGAGAATAGTACTTCCCTAACTTACAGCAGTGTTGTGAGGACATTAAAGATTGTGAGGTGCTCTGATGTTACGCTAATGGGAGCCATATCAGTTCCTTAAGAAGATTTGCATGCATATTTGTGCACAGATACACATTTGCAGCACTTCTCTTTCCACAAACATTTTGGCGAATAACAGTTCTCACAGGCATAATATCATCACCAATCCACTGCTTACTGAAGTTAAGGGAAGGACTCCCTTTTACTTTAATGGGGACTAGATTTGGACTGTAGTAAATAAGGACAGGGAAACAGGCTTCCTTTCATCTCCCAAGTGGACTGCCATATAGTCTGGTACTCGCCTCTGGGGCAGGGATAGTGGATACATAGAATCTGGCTCAGGTTAGGTTTGTAACCACCTGCTTATAATGGTGGAGCTGGATTCACAGCTCAGTTTAAGAATGAGCCTCTGACTCCATGAGGATTTGGCTCACCCTGCAGGGGAGGATGGGTTGGGGGGCTCACAGGGAAATCTTCATAGAATCCCAGGGTTGGAAGGGACCTCAGGAGGTCATCTAGTCCAACCCCCTGCTCAAAGCAGGACCAATCCCCAATTTTTGCCCCAGATCCCAAATGGCCCCCTCAAGGATTGAACTCACAACCCTGGGTTGAGCAGGCCAATGCTCAAACCACCTTCTGGGGGTGGAAGTAGAGCCGGGTAGCAAATGGTGGCAGGACTGGGTACTGAGTGATGCTTGAGGAACACATGCACTCAGCCAGCCTGCTGCCTGGTTCATCAGCTCAGCTGATCGATGACTCCTTCAGGGCACCATTCTAGTGTTCCATCTGGTCCGGACATTTTGTCCCACAACTTATAAAGCATGGACAAAACACTAGGGCTAGATATTCAAGAGAGCTCAGCATCTCAGTTTGCACTCTATGTCCTGAGGTCTTCTGAAAATGTGGCCATTTATTTTGCTGCCTAAATGGGAGCGAACTCTCTTGGAAAATCTGGTCCCAGCTGAGCATGCTCAGCACTTCTAAAAACATGGCTCTAAGCCTGTTGCTGAAAACCGAGAGATTCCCAGTTTAAAGGGATACATGGTCACCCTGCTCATGCACCCCATCCTTTGTTGGGGACCAGAATGGTTATCCACGTTGGCTGACTGCACTTCTCAGAGTCACAGACCTGGCTCTGAAAACTGATTGAAAGAATATAAATCAGGAATAAACATAAGACAAAAAACAGATCTACCCAAACCTGGTTTGAATTTAAAGCAGTCAGATGCATAGAAGCAGTTACATAGATATTATTCAAATCTGGTGGTAATATTCTAACAGATAAAATATCAATTCCTATTTATAGGAGGGGTGCAGTGCATGAACACAGGATACCAAAAGATACCACTTCTGGATACAAGTGGGAATTGTACTAAAACAAGAGCTCAGTTTCAAAGCACAAAATTACACAACAGTGCATATGGACAGTCCCTCAGTCACAGACATGACCTTGAGGGCTCTTTGCATACAATAAATACAGTGCACTCCAAAAGCACATTGAGATTCCCTTAAATTTGGTGTCACAGTTGCAGGACTAGCTGCACCTCTATCCCCTTTTGGGTTGCTCTGAGTGCATCCCCTCAGGTGTCCGGCCTCATGCCCTTACCTCCCCTAGGGTGGAATTCTGCAATATTCCCATTCCTAGACCGGGCCATGGGCTTCAGTTCCCTGTGTATCAACCATGCTTACCGAGCAGGTTCGAATAGGATCGGCCTCTGCAAGTCTTCCCTTCAGGATTCTGTGACCAGTGGGGTATATAGTGACTAAGCCACCTTCTTAAAACCAAAATGTCATTTGTTTAACTGTAGGAACAAAGCTTTTTGAGAAAACTGATTTTAAAACAAACATCTACACTAATGCTTGTGTTACACAATGGCTTACTGCCCCCTGCCGGTAACCTAAGCAGGCCTAATTCCTCTGACACCTCCAGCAGGTGCCTGGGTTGCAGTCTGGTTCCCACAAACAACTTTCCCCTCTCTTGACACAATGTTCCTTTTTAAACATGCCAAAGATCTTTTTGGTATCCTATGCTCATGGCTGTAATAGGACAGGCCTACCCTGCCATTCATCCTTCTGGCAAAGTGTGGCTCTGCAGTGTCCCTTCCTCCTCTCCTCCCCATTAGGGACTCTGTAACAGGGTGGCTTGCCCTGTGGGCTAGAAAACCTGGGGCCAAGCCAGCCCTGATTACAAGATGAATGCCACCTGAGAGAAATCAGATCATTAAAATATAAAAGGCAGCAGGAAGGGGCAAGGGAAGAGTGTGACTGAGAGTATCTGAGACTACCAGAGGTAGGAGGCCTGGCAGTAAGCTATGGAAGCCTAAGAGAGGCGATTGCATGGCTCTGGAATTGAGGATTGTTTTGGGACTTTGTTCTGTTTTTGACAAGCTTTGTTGCCAACTTGGTGGAGAGTGAATTAAAGAATTTGGGGCTGAGAAGGTGACTAGCAACTTTGTGAATTCTTAAAGGCCCTGATGAAAGGGAAGTAGAGGCAAGTGGTGGCCATGGAACTACAGACTCCATATAAGAATTACAACAGGCTTACCTGTGTTTGTGCCCAAGCCAGCCTTGTTTATTAATAAAAGGTTACATTATCATTCCCCCCCCCCCCCAAAACAGAGAGATTTACCCTATTTATGTCAAGCAACAATAGCGCTCTCTCTCTCTCTCTCTCCTTACAGTTCTTCCAGTTCACCTATTCCTGGGCTCTTCTTCCTTGAACGGTTTTAAACCATACTGCTCAATGATTAAATATCCCACTTCCTCCACCACCTTTGTGGCCAGGTGATCTCTCACCGGGTTCTCTTTCTGGAGGACAAATGTCTTGTCTCAGCATATTATGTTCCCTGCCACCTTTCCCCAGATGCTGAGTGCTCCCTCTCCCTGGAGACAAGCTTCTTCTCTAAACCAGGGACATGTGGTTGGACGAAATTATGGTAAAGTGGGGGCCCAACTGGTTGAAAAACCATAATCAAAGAATAGTTATTAATGGTTTGCTGTCAAACTGGGAGGACGTATCTAGTTGGCTCCTGCAGGGATCTGTCCTGGGTCCAGTACTAGTCAATATTTTCATTAGGGAGTATACTCATACAATTTGTGGATGACATCAACTGGGAGGGGTTGCAAGCACTTCAGGAGGACAGAATTAGACTCCAAAGTAACCTGGATAAACGGGAGAATTGGTCTGAAATCAACAAGATGACATTCACTAAAAACAAGTGTAAATTACTGCACTTAGGAGGGGAAAAAATTCAAATGCACAAACTACCAGATGGGAAATAACTGCTTAGCTAGTTGTACTGCAGAAAAGGATCTGGGGGTTATAAAGGATCACACATTGAATATGAGCCCACAATGTGAACCAGTTGCAAAATAGGTTAATATTCAGGTGTATATTAACAGGTATGTCATGTGTAGAACACAGGAGGTAGTTCTTCTGCTCCACACAACACTGGCGAGGCCTCAGCTGGACTACTGTGTCCAGCTCGGGGCACCACAGTTTACGAAATGTGAACAAATTGGCGAGAATCCAGAGGAAAGCAACAGAAATGATAAAAGGTTGAGAAAACCTGACCTATGAGGAAAGGTTTCAATGTGCCCAGTTTTATTTGTCTTGAGTGGGGATCTGATAATCTTCCAACATTTTAAGGGCTGTTGTAAAGAGGATGGTGATCAGTTCTCCATGTCCACTGAAAGCAGGCCAAGAAATAATTAGCTTTATCTGTAGCAAGAAAGACTTAGCTATTAGGAAAAACTGCAGAAGGATAGATAAGCACTGGAACAGGTTACCAAGGGAGGTTGTGCAATCTCCACCATTGGAGGTTAAGAACAGGTTAGACAAAACACCTGTCTGGAATGGTCTAGGTTTATTTCGTCCTGTCTGTCTCAGTGCAGAGGAAAGGGACTAGATGATCTCTCCAGGCGCTTCTAGCCCTACAATTCTATGACTTTCTATGATTAATATTAAGAACTGTGTTTTTAATATTATACATCCTGCCACCTGTCCCCAGATGCTGCCTTCTCAGAACTCGCCTGGAGACAAGTTTCTCTAGCCCAGGACTCTGGCTACCTCTTGCCGGGTTCACTCTCTTCTTTTTCTCCCTAATCAATCTCTTTAATGTTATGCCTGAAGGGGTCAGCAGGCAGCCCTTTCCTTGCTGGTGTCTTTCTCTTTATAAGGCCCATGTGTATCAAAGTTTAAGACCAGAATGGACCACCAGATCATCTAGTCTGACCTTCTGTATATCACAGGCCACCAGCACCCACACACTAACCTCAACAACCAAAATTAGACCAAAGTATTACAGCCCCCAGGTGCCTTCCCTTAAGCCCAGCTGAGCAGCAGGTAATCAGAGATGGCCTGAACCCTGCTCCCTCTCAAAGGGGCTAGTCAGCCTGTGACAGCTGGCCTTTTCCTGTCCTGGTCCAAACTAGTTTTGTAGGCTGGCTGAAGAGGAGTCAAAAATCACCACAGCTAATAGAGAAGGGTCAATGCCAAAGCTATCACTCTCCACAAACTCTTGGGAGTTATCAGGAGCTATTCTTTTCCTTTCCTGTTTGTTTCCCCCCGCTCCCCTTCCCCACGCACTCTCTCCTGTTGATTTAACCCAATATAGCCACACAGAAAACATGCCAATAGCCAGGCCAACACACAATCGTCATAAATTATTACGGAGCAGCTCCAAATGCATCACACTGGTCCTCGAACCACAATATGAAGAACTCTGTGGGGGACTAGGCTTAGCTTTAGTAGGCAACAGATTCATAGAATGCAGGCTCAGTTCCAAGGAACAATTTCATTTGAACCATATTTTGTAGCCTTTGTGTTGGCTTTCCCCACCCCCTATTTCATGCACAAATGTGGCATGGTTTTGAACAGATTAAGGAGGCTTAAACATGCCCATAGACAACCAGAAATCCATAGATTTCTTCCATGTGCAGTCTCCTTTGAGAAGGGCCCAAGGAATACCACCAGGCCAGACATGGTGCCTGCAGACAGGCTCCCCCAGTAAGAAAAAAAGATGTCCCCTGTACACCCTCAATTGAGTCAAACAGATGTGACCAACAAAGCTGTTTCTAACCTGAACACTATAGCCATTTTCATCCCCTCTGCTTCATGCGGTGGAAGGGGTGAAAAAAAAAATGGAAAACCTGCTCCTTTGGCTGAACTCCTATTGAAAGTGAGGGCTGGGTAGGCTGAGTGTAAATGTCATCATGCCCCCCATCTGTCGAATTCCCTCTGTCCAGACTCTGCCTCTCTGGTGTTCCATGGTCATGGCCGTGGTGGGAAGAGGGCGAGGGGCTGGGGGTGGTGTCACAGGGAGAGTGCTGAGTATAGCCTCATCCCCCTCCAGATTCATAAGTCTTTCCTCATATAAGATCATGCCATCATTCTCTTGTTCCTATTCTTACCACAGGACAGGGTTATGGATGGGATCAACAGGAGCATGGCAAATGTGCCGAGACAGGCACCTGGGAGCAGCGCAGAGTCACTGTATCTCTGTGTAAATGTCCACACATGGAGTTAGTTAATGAGAAACAACTATATGTGTAAACAACCCCTCAGACGTGCATGTCGCTAAGAAGTGGAAATACTGTCAAAGGGCCATACTGCAATTCACAGGCTGACACTAGCTCTGATAGTTATGTACTCCCCTTCCATTTAATGAATTGAAGATGTCCTGGGACATTTTGTTTCCATTTGTACTATGCCTTTCATTTACTAGTCAGTTCAATTTTCTAATAGAAACTATGTAGTCTGCAGTTCATTACAGTAATCTGTAATGAACAATTGCGCAAAGAAACAATTGATTAATATTAAAGTTCTAAAAACCTAAGAAACCAGTGGATTTGCTTCGAATTATGGTCACAGCCCTATGTGTCACAACTAAGGCTGTCAAAGGTGTCACGAATTCCAAGGGCTTTTTTTAAACATTATCCACGACATTTGGGGAAATGTGTGTGCATGTGCATGGATGACGTTTGAAACAGCAATGCAGCTCCTTTCTTCCCACAGGATCCCATATCCTGGGCCTGATTCTCAACTGCCTCACATCTTGTGTAGTGCTAAACACCTCTGCAAAGTGGATGTAAAATGCTGCCATTCTGATCCAACTGCATTTTACACAGAGTATGCACTCGCTTTGTACAAGTGTCAGTGACTACACAGGGTGCAAGGAAGTGAAGAATCAGGCCTGAATATAATCTGTATACATTCATAGGTATGAAATATAGGGACACATCCACAGGCACACTCCACAAGCTAGTCAAATGCAACTACTTCTGGGGTACATTTTGTTCGCTAAATCGTTTTTTGAGAATGGGAAAAATTCAGATTTTTTTTAACCCTTGCAAAAGTGACTGAAGAGTTGGTTTTGAGGGGCTTTTTTTAAAAAGTCATCTCTCAGCTGAAAGTAATCAAGGAAAATTAGACCCCAGAAAAGAAACACCCCCCAGCCCTTAAGTCAGGATCATTTGAAAACAGGGGGGTAGCACTGGAAGTCCTGACATTTTAAAGACACAGAGAAAAGCAAAATATTTACCTCAAATATGCGCAGAGCTTTAGCCAAAGCCCCAACCTTTTCTTTCAGAGAGACAATCAAAGAGATCATATCATTCTTATAGGTGTTTTCTTCAATGTACATAGTCTCCTGAAAGATAAAACAAACTCTTTTAAATTCAGCTATACAGGTAGGGCCCTATTCTGCTCTGCAGTAAGTCCCCTTTGCCCTCCTCCAGCGACTCAAAGTGGACTTACTGCTGCCTTAAGCATTGCCCCAGCACAGGGAGCGCGCCAAGGCACAGCCGAAGTGTACTCTTGCCATCCTGGGTTAGCATAGGGAGCTGCTTCTGCTGGTGTAGCTTAGAAAAGTATTATGGCTACTCTGACGTATGCTGGGGATGAGCCACCCATGCAAGGATGTATCGTGGTTGGTGTCACTAAGCCCCCAACAATGTCCAGCTTCACCTCTCAGACACACCAAGCTCACTTCAGGCTTTAACATTCTTTTATCTTATATATTGTGAAAAAAGACTTTCTTTTAGATTTTCCTTTCATTAAATCATTGCCTTAGGATTCAGCAGAACTACATACATACATGCATATGCAGTGCAGAGAGCCATCACAAGGTCTAGGCACCACTTACACCCTCAAAATAGCACTTCAGGGATGACTTTCGCTCAGGGTGGTACCAAAATTAAAGACACAGTGCAGCAAATGTAAAAAGTCAATGAAAGGCTGAATAACTAGTGACGGATGGTAAGATATGCTTGCATTTATATTCATTCAAAACATATTATGTTTTCTTCCTCAAACAATTAAGCACAATTTCTGCCATGCACTAGCTAAGGCGTGCTCTGCCTGCATTACCATGGTGAGATTGCACCTCACAATCTTTAATGTATTTGTCCTCACAAAACGCCTCTGAGGTAGGAAAGTAATATTATCCCTGTTTTACAGAGGGGGAACTGAAGCACAGAGGCCCAGATGCTCAAAAAGTATTTAAATCAATAGGAGTTAGACACTTAACTTGGTTAGGTGCTTTCAAAAAAATCTCACTAAGTGCCTATCTGTATCTTTAGGTGCCTAAATGCCTGTGGAAAAATCTGATCCTAAGTGACATGCCCAAGGGCACACACAAGAAATCTGTGACTGAGCAGGGAAATAAATCCACAAGTCTCAGACTAGCACCCAATTCACTAGACCATCTTTTCCATTTCTCTCGAAGATATTCTTCAGAACTGTATTTTCGGGGTCATCTCCAGAGAGCATTCCTCATGCAGAACTCCTACTAAAATCACTGAGAGTTTGGTGTAAGACAAAAACAACGCCAGGATAGAGGCCTTGCTAAGAGCAAAGGCAGAGTCTGCAGCCTTTGTTCAGCAAGGGAATCTGGCTTTCCTTGTACCCCCAGTACTGCCCCTGAAGTCAAAAGGGAAGGACTCATTGAGGGACAACATTTTCTGGCACAGTGATACACAGAACAATGTTCATTTTAAAATTAAATTATTGTTACTTCTCTAGACCAGCTTTTGTACTTGTGTTAGACTGTGCATTGATCACCAGAGGCTGAGGGAACATTTTCTGCCAGGTGCCGCTCCCTTTGGGATGCTCAAATAGCACAAAGAGGATTCTCCCAGTATGGGGAGTCTCCAGAGGGCGTAGGGCTGGTATAGATTATAAGCTATTTGGAGCAGGGACTGTCTTTTTGTTCTGTGTTTGTACGGTGCCTAGCACAGTGGGGTCCTGGTCCAGGACTGGGGCTGCTAGGTGCTACAGTAATACAAATATAGCACCTTTCAGCCATGGGTTTCAAAACACCGTACAATCATTAACTAACTATAGATTACAACACTATTGCATGGTAGGTAAGGGATATAGAGAGGTCACTTCACCATGCCATTAGGGGGTGTGAAAGTAGAATGAATTATATTGAAATTATAATTCATTAAAGAAATGCTACTTGAAGGGTTTGTTGAAATATAGTTGTCAGGAAGAGAAACATTAAGGAGTGTGAGACAATGGGTCCTCAAACTAATTAACTTAGAGCTCCTACTGAGCTAGGAGATTGGTAAATGTTAGTATGCAAATAAGATATGTATGTATATTTGTCAGTTTCTGCTTTCTTTTGTCTCTTATGTTAAATTGGCTTTGGCTTAGCTGTATAAATAAGTTATCTTGAGCCTCAGAGAGGGGCTCACATCCGGGTGCATTAGCAAAGCGCTTTGCTAATAAACAGAGTGGTCTGACAAATTATGTGAGTCCTGAATCTGACTTTGACAATTTGGAGGTTCCACCGAGATGGCAACCATCTTCACTGGGGCCGTGTGACTCCTGACTGTTCTTAGGCGGCTGTGGCAAGCCAGCACCTGGGCATTTGGCCCGAGCAGTCCTCCGCCAGAACGGAAGGGTGCATGACCACAGTGAAGTCTACGCCATCAAACCTGTTGGTTCCCACTCTGTTCTGGTAGGGATCCGACATCAGGAATCTGGTCAGGTAATTATTTCTGTGTTTTGTCCGGACTGAGGACTGTCTTGTCTCTGTGTCTATCCATCCTCCCTGTGCTGTGTTTGAGTCTGGGCGCCGTCTCCGTCCGGGGATCGGCTGACCAAAAGGTTCCTGTATCCACGGTCTGAGTGAGTGAAATCTTCACAATCGCAGCCGCACTGCGCCTTGGGTAAAACCCTTGGTGTGAAAGCAAGGGCGACTGAGGCAGTAGCCTGTGGGCTCCTTTTGTGTGTTGCACCGGGCATCGCTCTGACAAACCCGACTTTCCTTCTTGTGTGATTGGTGTGTAAAGTCCTCCTGTATGGGTAACCAGACTTCTAAGTCGGGACAGTTCCCTAAAGGAACGCCGGCTCAGTTTATGTATTTTAGGAAGAGTCCGGACTCCTGTAAATTTCTGGAAAAATGGTGTAGGCTAAGGGGGTCAGGTAGAGTGGCTACTACCACCACTACGTTTCTGTACCCAGAAGCCTTTACAGCTATTCTGAGGGAAAATGGGCCCTTTTCCCACAGAAATGGTCTATAAGGGACTGCTGCAGGCAGAGAGAGAATCTGATCAAAATTGTTTGACTATTGGGTAATGTAATCAAAATCACTAAAGGATGTAAGGGGTTTCTATTGGAACTTAACTTGGCTGCTCCTGGTTGTGTCTAGTTGTACAAGATGGAAGTGTAATCGGGGTACAGTTGTGTAAAAGAGTAATCACAGTGCAAGGGATGTTAGGCAAAAGAGAATTTTGTGTGTGTGTATAGTGCTAAAGTCTGAAGCTGTGTCTCAACTATTACCTGAGAATAAACTTATAGCTTGGTACAGCAGAGAAACTATTGCAAACATGGTCTGTTGCACAAGAGGGGAAACTGAGGTACATCACCTCATGAATTTCATAAATGATCAGTGAGTGGGGTAATTCACCAGCCTGACTATAGAACAAAATAAGTACAGCCTGGAGGTAATTCTTCTGTTTTTCCTGCAATTAGCAAGGAAATTTGTAAAAGAAAGTGGTATTATTATTAAGCAATAATCTGTCCCCACCAGGGGGGTGGAAATTGTTTCTTTTGTTTTTAGACTTTACAAGCAAACTGGCGCCAGCGGAAGAAAAATTCAGAATACCATGGATCTATGTTTTGTGTTGTTTGTCTGTGGTGTTTGTCTTGTTGCTAGCATTTTTGTGTTTTAATGAACAGAAAACCTCATGACATGGGTGGGGGATGGCTTCAAAAGGCTGACCGGGGGGGGGGGGGGGGGGGCGGGGATGTGTATGGGAAGGCAAAAGGCTAACTCAGGAGAATCCCAAAATTCAGTGGCCACTGTTAGGATCTTGGGACAAAGACTGAGTAGACGTCTTAAAAGACAAACTCGGCCAACCTAAAACTAAATTGGCAAAAGGAGAGGTTGATTGTTTCATGCAGTGGTGGGAAGAGGCAAATCATAGGTGGACAGAATCAAAACTTGCCTCTCTCAAAGATTCTGTCTTCTATCCCACCAGATGCAACTCATTTTACTGTTGTTGGTTTGTGCTCTGCTTTCTTTTCTGTCCAGGTTCACCCTGACTCCCAGTTCCTGTTTGCCTTTTCTTACAAGGGGCAACAGTACACATGAACCACACTGCCCCAGGGGTATACTGAAAGCCCGTAATATTTTCCCAAGCATTAGCCCGAGACCTTGCTGACCTTGTTTTCCCGTCCAGGTCCACACTAGTCCAATATGTAGATGATCTACTCCTCTGTTCCCTTTCATTGTCTGCCTCTGAAACTGACTCTTCAGTGCTCCTTACTGCCCTAGCAAATAAGGGTCACAAAGCTTCTCACTCTAAACTACAACTCTGTCAAGCTTCTGTCACATACCTTGGCTTTCTCCTCTCCCAGGGTTCCTGTGCACTGTCTCCTACCCGCGTCCAAGCTATCCTTAGCTTTCCCCGACCCCGCTCCCCACGCCAGGTCCGGAAGTTTTTAGGCATGGCTGGATTTTGCAGACAATGGATTCCCCAATATGCCTCCCTTGCAAAACCTCTCCAGGAACTCACTTGATTCTCTGTGCCTGACCCCATGCTGTGGCCCCGAGGCCAATTCTGCCTTTGTTTCCCTCAGACAGGGTTTGGCTTCTGCCCCTGCCTTAGGGCTCCCTGACTATTCTAAGCCTTTTACCCTTTTCTGCCACGAACAATCTGGGTGTGCACTTGGAGTTCTCACTCAGATGCACGGAGAAAAGAACCGCCCAGTGGCTTATTTCTCTGCCACTTTAGACCCTGTTGCCCAAGACTTACCCCCCTGCCTGCGTGCTGTGGCTGCTGCAGCGCGTCTAGTCGAAATGTCTGATTCCCTTGTTCTCTGCTCTCCTCTTACCCTCCTGGTCCCTCACTGACCTCACCCTGCTCCAAGACTCTGCCCCAGAAACCGAGAAAGAATCCTGGGTTGCCCAAGGTTGCTCTCTACATCCCGAATCCTTTTGGCGCTCGCCTACTGGTGCCTTTGTAGCCCCCTTTTCACTCTACCCATCTCTGGCTGCCCTGCTACACGGTGTTTCGCATGTCGGAAAGGAGGGGATGGTCTCTGCTGTAAATAAGACAGGATGGTGGGCCTCCCCATTTTAGCTCTTTTACAGCCCACCACTGTGCAGCCTGTACCATTTGCCAAAGCCATAATATTGGTAAACCTGTAAAAGTGGCCCAGGGATTCCGGGGCCTGCCTCAAGCACTGTTCTTGCACAAATGCCTAAGTGTCAACAATATGAATTTATATTGGTTATGGTATGTTTATTCTCTGGTTGGATTGAAGCCTCTTCTTGTCGCAAGGCTGACTCACTGTCTGTTGCCAAATGTTTGTTAAATCATATTATGCCTGCCAAGGGAATTCCTGCTACTCTGTCCAGTGATCGGGGTACACATTTACTGGACAACTTGTTCAACACCTGGACCGTATATTGCATATCAAACACCTGTTGCACTGTCCCTACCACCCACAGAGTGCAGGTGCAGTTGAAAGACCAAATGGTGTACTTAAGAATAAGCTTGCTAAAATTTGTGACTCTACAGGATTAAGCTGGCCAGTAGCCCTTATGGACATGAGATCCACTCCATCCCAAATTCATATATTAAGTCCCTTTTGAAATTGTTATGGGACGCCCTAGGCGAGCTATGACTACCATTACTCCCATTCCAGATTTGAACTTGACTCACAGTGCGCTCCTTCAGCATTGCAAGGGACTAATGCAAGCTGTAAGTCACTTCCATTCACAGGTTCGAGCCGCCTTGCCCACGGAACCCACCTCCGACGCTTGCCACAACCTCGAGCCAGGTGATTGGGTCTACATACGGCGCCATCATCGAAAGCACGCCTTGGAGCCCCGGTGGAAGGGTCCTCATCAGGTACTGCTTACTACACAGACGGCTGTTAAACTATCTGGCATCGCAGCGTGGATACATGCTTCACAGTGTAAGAAGGCACCATCCCCAGAGAACCAATCATCACCTCAGGACAACGCAGAGTCAATTTTGACTCCAGAAGAAGACGTAGAGGAACAGTCTGCAATACCTTACAATCTACGCTCTCGTAAGGGTTGCCAGAAGCAGACGACGAACAAAAAAAAAAAAAAAAAAAAAAAAAGCAGTAGCGAGCCTAGCGCCTACTGCCTGGTGGGCGTAAAACCGTGACTGAGGTTCCCTCAGTTGAGGTTGTCAGAACCAGAAGAGCCTTGCCTTCAACATGAGCCTCTGCCTGTTCCTCGGCGGCTGGTATCTTACGGTCTGGGGAGACCACGATGACAATTCTTTTATCCAGCAGCAGGTGTGGATAGCTCAGACCCTTAATATTTCTAATTGCTGGATCTGCAGCCACATCCCAGCCCACTCTCAAACTGGTGTTCCTGTCCTGGCTATCCCGCTCAAGTCCCCAGACCTCACTGGAGGGCCTTGTCCATTTAACAAAATATGGAATAGCAATGACACTTGGGAAGCGGTGGGAATAAATGCATCTAAATGGATAAGTGTGGTGGAGGGAAAAGGTCATTGGTGTTGGGTGTGTAATGGGACAGGGCTGGATCTGGGGAAAAGCCGTTGCCTTCAGCATATTGTGGCCAATGGTGTATGGGATTATTCAAACAAAACTAAAAAGTGGCGGGCCGGGTATGGAGATATGAATTTTTTCTCAACCTGGGATCAAACAGAAAAATCAATCTCATGTTCCCTCTACAGTAACCTTAGTGAAAACAATACAATCTTTCAATGTCATGCAAATAACACCACTCCTTGTAAGGAGAATTACCCTATACCCTTTGGGGGATACTCCTCCTCCTTTGCAAACACCTATATGACAAATGGGTGCAACCGACTCTTCCCGGCCTTAATAGGCCATCACTGAGTGTGTGGACCAGAGCTTATACCGCACTACCAGCTAATTGGTCAGGAATCTGTTATCCCGCCCGACTCTTCCCACAATTCCGAGTGCTAGGAACCTTCCCTCAAGAACGCCTCCGTAATTTCAGGCGAAAAAGAAGGGACTTAACAGATGCCCAATGGTATGTAAATAACATAAGCCCCTTAACCTGGGAAGAGGCCATTGGCGGTTCCTTAATACCATTAGGCGGAGTAATACATCGTGCAAAAAGGCTCCTAAGGTTACAAGCAGTAGTTGAAATAATGGCAAATGAAATCGGAGAAAGTTTAAGAGCCCTGGCCAAAGAAACAGGGGCAATCCGACAGATGGCCCTCCAAAACCGTCAGGCATTGGACATAGTGCTGGCAGCAAAAGGAAGGACTTGTGCTCTCATTGGAAAAGACTGCTGTGTGTATATACCAGAAAACACCAATGAGGTAATAGATCGTGCTAGCCACTTAGAACAAATCGCATATCTTCCCCATGAAGAGCCAAGTTCTTTATGGAAGTGGCTAAGTAACCTTTTCAATTTCTCTGGCATAGGAAACTGGTTGTTTCAGGGAGCCCTAACTCTCCTGTTTGGAATCCTAATAATTTTTGTATGTTTTCAAAAAAAGAAAAGGAGTACTTGTGGCACCTTAGAGACTAACCAATTTATTTGAGCATAAGCTTTCGTGAGCTACAGCTCACTTCATCGGATGCGGCTCAAATAAATTGGTTAGTCTCTAAGGTGCCACAAGTACTCCTTTTCTTTTTGCGAATACAGACTAACACGGCTGTTACTCTGATACCTGTATGTTTTCAGTTACTTTCCTGTTGTATCCAAAATTGTGTCAGGCATGCTACACAGATAGCTGCCCCAAACCAGAGTGCTAATTTGATGATTTTAAATATCACTGATGAACAAAGAGATAAAGAACAATCGATATGTGGAACCCAGTCATTGTTGGTCATTACGTAGCTTGACCAAAAGGAGGGATTGTGAAAGTAGAATGAATTATATTGAAATTATAATTCATTAAAGAAATGCTACTTGAAGGGTTTGTTGAAATATAGTTGTCAGGAAGAGAAACATAAAGGAGTGTGAGACAATGGGTCCTCAAACTAATTAACTTAGAGCTCCTACTGAGCTAGGAGATTGGTAAATGTTAGTATGCAAATAAGATATGTATGTATATTTGTCAGTTTCTGCTTTCTTTTGTCTCTTATGTTAAATTGGCTTTGGCTTAGCTGTATAAATAAGCTATCTTGAGCCTCAGAGAGGGGCTCACATCCGGGTGCATTAGCAAAGCGCTTTGCTAATAAACAGAGTGGTCTGACAAATTATGTGAGTCCTGAATCTGACTTTGACAGGGGTAAACCAGCAGCTGTTTCATAGCACACAAACAACATTAGGTAATAGTTTAGGGTGGGATATGAAAAATACCAGTACCAGTGCAAACTGTTCCAACTTTAACTCATCTCCCCAGTTGCGCAAACAAGCATGGGATCAAAGTACAAATAAGCACATGATTGAGGGGTCTACATGGTTTGGGGAGGGGTGGGTAAAAACCTTGTGTAGAGACAAAGGCTAAAAGACTGCAGCATAGAGGAAAGATTGCCATCTGTTGAATCATCAACACCACTTTCCACAACATGTTTGTTTTCTGGAGGCTTCTCATATGAATACCTACCCATTCCAACTCTACTTAGCTTGTGAAGCCTGAGGGAAACAGCAGTAGTAGACAGTATGGCAGCAGACTAATGAAAGCCATTCACACAAGAAGCACTTGTGTAAGAAAAAGGTCAATAGTCTGCACGATTTAATGAGGAAAAATTTTAACCAATGAGAAACAATTCTAAAATATTAGCACCAGATGAGTTTGATGTTCTGTATGTAAGTCAGTTTTTTGCGGGAAAAAACAAATCTATTACACAGATGTCAGGCAAGTGGAGAGGGCATTTAACTTTAAAAAGCTGTGTTCTAAAACATTTTCAAATCCAGGCAACAGTGCAATTAAAATAATATTTAGAACCCTGTACAGAGCTCCATAATAGGCTCAGATTAATATGTCTGACAAAGGCGGAAGCTGTGAGTTGGCATGGTATATAATCAGATGTCAGATTTCAGAGTAGCACCGTGTTAGTCTGTATTCGCAAAAAGAAAAGGAGTACTTGTGGCACCTTAGAGACTAACCAATTTATTTGAGCATAAGCTTTTGTGCAAAACCTGCACAGTAACTATAAAAACTGATCTTTTTAGATCATGTGACTTTAACCATGTACTCAAACCCTAATAAATTCCCTTTGGCCCTTAACTTTAATGTGTTGAATTGAGTCATTTTTAAAACAAAACAGGAACAGAGGCTTTTCTACTCTTGGAAATTGGTAACATTGTTTTGCGATGTGCAGTTCTTTATGCCTCAGACATGTTGCAATAGACCAGTGGTTCCCAAACTGTGGTTTATGTAACACTGGTGGTACATGAGCTTGTACGAAGGAGTATACTGTGAACAGGGCAGTCTGTGCCCTTTTAGGGGTAGTGAAGACTGGACCAGTCAGCTGCTGCCTAGGACATGGCTCCTTTAAGGAAACAGGTATTCAAGGGAGCAGCAGATTAGCCAGAGGAGTCTCAGTCATCAAGTAGCTACCTTCTTAACTTAATCAAACCCCGCTGTTAAGTGACTCCAAGAGAGAGAGGGGAGACAGCCTGAAGAAGAGAATTACAAGGGAGCTGTTGTGTCAAAATTAACTACATTGACTAACCCAGCAGAATTACCTACCTTGCTGTTTCTGAGCATGTCACTTCTCAAGCAGTTTGAGCATCTCAGTGACATCTTCTGAATCCCTTGTGCTCATTTTGCCCTTAACGGTCTTCAGAATTTGCTACTTGTTGAAAACGAGGGTACCGGGGCAGGGGAGGGGAAGGAGGCAAATTGGAGAGGATGGAGGGGCAGAATTTGTGCAGCAGCCAAACAAACAGAGGAAGGTAAAGGGGATGGAGAGAGGTAAGGAAGAGGAGCAGAGAGGCAACACTGGGAACAGGATGGGTGAGCCAAGATTTAAGACAGGAGGAGTTGCGTTGCCAGACAGTGGCAGGGAAGGGGAAACTGGGAGAGTGAGGGAGGGCATGGCAGGGGTAGGGGGGGTTAAAGGTTGCTGGAAATAGGGTGAGCCACCTGTAGTGGTTGCCAAAGTAGGGTGTGAGTGGCAGAGGGGCTTGTGTTCCTCTCTGGATGGTCCATATCAACACGCCCTCCCCATGACGGTGGTGTTAAAAGCATAGTGTAACCTAAAGCCCAGATCCTCAGAGTCTTGAGGATTTGAGCTCTAGGAGACTTGATTCAGTGTAATAGTTTACTTACACACATGCACCCCACAAACATTCATAATTTTCATACATGTTTTTAATGTTTCAAAGAATTCCTTGTCAGTTTTCGTAAGTGCAATGTGTCTGTATATAGCTTTATAGCATTTCACAAATTTGTCTTCTCTTCATTCTGATTGCCTGAATTAGACTTATCTCAAATTATCACATCTCACAGTGTTAGCATAGCACTTTGTTACTGTAATTTTCAATTTTTATTTCTAAAGTTTTAATTTTTCCCCTTATGATAAATTCACTCTTTCTTCAGTTTCCTTTGATTTTTCAACAAGAAGTTCCTTTCTCAGCTGTTATTTTGGTCTATAGTTTTTAATTTAATCACTTGTGCATAGATCTTACTTCCCGCATATTCACTAAGGACACTACTCTATCTTATATGAACCCCCTCTTAGAGGCAAACTTCTACTGTAATTTTTACTAGTTATTAACACAAAGCATTTTTTTAAAAATGCACCAGAAAGTTCTCATATGATCCATTTCAGTGGTGGTTTTATTCTGGAAAGTTTACTTTTTGTTCTGCTAAAATCAATAAAGTTTTTTTAAAGTTAAATTTTGTTATTTCTTGGACAACCCTTCATTTAAGAAAAGGGGAAAGGCTTTGAAATCTTTATGAGTCATCTTAGTAATGAAATCAACATATGAGGTTGGATACTTTATGTGGGTTATGAATTTCAGATCCTTCCTCTATAAAGAAACTAGAAGTCTGGACAACAAAAGTTCCTCTACACGAGAGACAGCAGGATGGGCAGAACTCTGGGCCACTCATCCTCAAAGTATGCAATGCCAAATTTTGACTGTTAGTTCTTAATTATGTATAATTATTATTTTAAATGTAAGTTATGAACTATTATTAGTTTGCAGAAATGAATCTGGAAAATGGTGATAGTAGCAATGTTGAAATGTCTTTGTTAGGAAGGCACCCTAACAAAAGTATGGAAGAGAAACAGTGGCTCATTTAATGAAATAATCAGGTAATTACTTTGTTAGACATACCTAATGGAAGCCAGATTTTGTAAAGGTAAATATTTCAGTTTTGAAGAAATTGCACACTTAAATACAACTTCTATAAATAGAGTATAATTTGTATTTTTAAGTGTTCATATATGAGAAGACTCAAAAAATGCTGTTGTAGAAGGCACTGGTGAGACCTCATCTGGAATATTATATATAATTCTGGCCAACCAAGTTCACGTGAGATGAATTCAGGCTAGGACAGGTGCAGAGAAGGGCAAAGTGCAGATGTTGGCCTGTGATCTGACCTGCTGGGATAATCAAAATGAACTGCAGAGGTCTGCAAATCTACACATCCAGCCAAGAGGAAGGGGGAAGAAGTCTCCACCCACAGAGAGGTGCCTTTAAGGAGATTGAGGAGGGGTCAGAAGTGCAGTTAGCCCCAAACTATGACTTTAATGTTTTTAATGAAGTAAATACTAATGGGAATTGTGTTATCATGGGAGACTTTAACTTCACAGATATAGACTGGAGGACAAGTGCTAGTAATAATAATAGGGCTCAGATTTTCCTGGATGCGATAGCTGATGGATTCCTTCATCAAGTAGTTGCTGAACCAACAAGAGGGGATGCCATTTTAGATTTGGTTTTGGTGAGTAGTGAGGACTTTATAGAAGACATGGTTGTAGGGGACAATCTTGGTTCCAGCTATCATGAGCTCATTCAGTTCAAACTAAATGGAAGAATAAACAAAAATAGATCTGTGACTAGGGTTTTTGATTTCAAAAGGGTTAACTTTAAAAAAATGAAGGAAATTAGTTAGGGAAGTGGATTGGACTGAAGATCTAAAGGCGGAGGAGGCCTGGAATTACTTCAAGTCAAGGTTGCAGAAACTATCAGAAGCCTGCATCCCAAGAAAGGGGAAAAAATTTCATAGGCAGTAGTTGTAGACCAAGCTGGATGAGCAAGCATCTCAGAGAGGTGATTAAGAAAAAGCAGAAAGCCTACAAGGAGTGGAAGATGGCAGAGATCAGCAAGGAAAGCTACCTTATTGAGGTCAGAACATGTAGGGATAAAGTGAGAAAGGCGAAAAGCCATGTAGAGTTGGACCTTGCAAAGGGAATTAAAACCAATAGTAAAAGGTTCTATAGCCATATAAATAAGAAGAAAACAAAGAAAGAAGAAGTGGGATTGCTAAACACTGAGGATGGAGTGGAGGTTAAGGATAATTTAGGCATGACCCAATATCTAAACAAATATTTTGCCTCAGTCTTTAATGAGGCTAATGAGGAGCTTAGGGATAATGGTAGGATGACAAATGGGAATGAGGATATGGAGATAGATATTACCACATCCGAGGTAGAAGCCAAACTCGAACAGCTTAATGGGACTAAATCGGGGGGCCCAGATAATCTTCATCCAAGAATATTAAAGGAACTGGCACATGAAATTGCAAGCCCATTAGCAAGAATTTTTAATGAATCTGTAAACTCAGGAGCTGTATTGTATGACTGGAGAATTGCGAATATAGTTCTTATTTTTAAGAAAGGGGGAAAAAGTGATCCAGTAACTTCAGGCCAGTTAGTTTGACATCTGTAGTATGCATGGTCTTGGAAAAAGTTTTGAAGGAGAAAGTAGTTAAGGACATTGAGGTCAATGGTAATTGGGACAAAATACAACATGGTTTTACAAAAGGTAGATCATGTCAAACCAACCTGATCTCCTCCTTTTGAGAAGGTAACAGATTTTTTAGACAAAGAAAACGCAGTGGATCTAATTTACCTCAATTTCAGTAAGGCATTTGATACGGTTCCACATGGGGAATTTTCAGCTAAATTGGAAAAGATGGGGATCAATATGAAAATTGAAAGGTGGATAAGGAACTGGTTAAAGGGGAGACTACAACCAGTCATACTGAAAGGTGAACTGTCAGACTGGAAGGAGGTTACTAGTGGAATTCCTCAGGGATGAGTTTTGGGACCAATCTTATTTAATCTTTTTATTACTGACCTCAGCACAAAAAGTGGGAATGTGCTAATAAAGTTTGCAGATGACACGAAGCTGGGAGGTATTGCCAATACAGAGAAGGAACGGGATATCATACAGGAAGATCTGGATGACTTTGTAAACCGAGTAATAGTAATAGGAGGAAATTTAACAGTGAAAAGTGCAAGGTCATGCATTTAGGGATTTTTGTTATGAACTGGGGACACATCACTTGGAAGTAACAGAGGAGGAGGACGACCTCAGAGTATTGGTTGATCACAGGATAACTATGAGCCGCCAATGTGATATGGCTGTGAAAAAAGCTAATGCGGTCTTGGGATGCATCAGGCGAGGTATTTCCAGTAGAGATAAGGAGGTGTTAGTACCGTTATACAAAGCACTGGTGAGACCTCATCTGGAATACTGTGTGCAGTTCTGGTTTCCCATGTTTAAGGAGGATGAATTCAAACTGGAACAGGCACAGAGAAGGGCTACTAGGATGATCTGGGGAATGGAAAATCTGTCTTATGAAAGGAGACTCAAAGAGCTTGGCTTGTTTAGCCTATCCAAAAGAAGGCTGGGGGGAGATAAGATTGCTTTCTATAAATATATCAGAACAAACCAAACCAAACACAGGTAACCAGTCCTAATTAATTTGCATCTGTGGAGACTAAGGAAAATCCAAAAGAGCTCAGGAATAAATTGAGTTCAGCAATTTTCTCCCCATTCTGTCCTTTTAAGACACTAAAATAAAAAAAAGATGGTTGGCTTAAATATCATTTTGGACCAAAACACCTAATGCAGACAGAATGGGGTTGTTTAGACCCAAGTATTTTGCAAGAAAGTGTAATACCAGTAGGTTGAATGTTTTGCATAGAGGCTGCTGTTGGCCTTTCAGGCACACATGATGTTCCAAAATTTGGAGATCCACAGTGCACACCTAAGAGGGAAAATATGACTCATTTCAAAATCTGCGATTCATTATCATATATTTTGGAGTTCATTAAATTAAGAATGAAGAGTAAAATCCCAGCCCTACTGAACACAATTGATTTCATCCAATGTTACTAAACTCCAGAGTTGGAATATTTATAAATGGAAATATATTCCGACTTCAAAACCTGACACAAGATCAATTTTTCAAACACACCTAAGTGACTTAGGAGTCTAAGTTTCTTTTTCAAAAGTGATCCAGGCACTTATGAGCCTAAATCCCATTGACTTTCAAGGAGACTTAGGTTTGTCAACACTGCAACTAAACACCCGCTGCTGGCCCGATTCAGATTACTTGGGCTTGTGGGGCTGTACATTTGCAGTGTAGACATTTGAGTTCGGGCTGCAGCCTGAGCTCTGAGACCCCCACAAAGGGAGAGGTTCCCAGAGCTTAGGCTCCAGCCCAAGCCCAAATGTCTACACTGCAATTTTACAGCCCCGCCAGCCCAAGTCAGTTGACACAGGCTGGCCAGAAGTGTTTAATTGCAGTGTAGATACACACTTATGCTCCTCAATCACTTTTGAAAAATGGGAGTTAGGCTTCTAGGTCACTTAGGTACTATTGAAAATTTTACCCTTGATCTTCTGTGAATTTCCATTTTTAAATTGCTATACTTTCTCATTTTCTTTGCAGTTCCACTCGGACCTTGATACAGTTGCACTAGGGCAAATGAGTACAGAATTTGGCCCTAATAATTTGCCTATACCACTGATCGTGGACTACTTCTCTCATTTGTTCCTACAGTAAAAATATTGCCCACAGCTTAATGGCATGTACTTCAGCAGATTGTCATCTACTTTCAGAAGCTATGGATTCAAAATAGCCAGAGCAATCAGAACTTTAAAAAAAAAAAAGTAACAAGAGACAATAAAAACCCAGCATGTAACAAAATAATCCCTCAAAACCAGTAAAGAAACTGGCTTTCATAATAGGCACTGTCTTCTTCTAACACATATTTTGAAATCTCCAGTATCTTTCTGGTCACTTCTTTTTTTATTCTATCTGCCATATATACACATAAATACATTAGCAGTGGTCTTATGATGTTGCTATAATGTGTCTCCATCTCTGTTTTACTGTTTAATTTTTGTTACTACTGCACACATATAAATATAATTTACAACAGAAAAGTGCATTCACTGTCAAAGAGGGAGCAGACTAAGCACCACAACTGCTGGTTTCCTCACATACCAGAAGTGAATAATAATGTGCTGTGTCTCACAAACACAGTACAAGATCAGAGGAGCAAAAGCCATCCATCCTCCCCAAAGAGCAGTATCATTTCGCCTGCCATACCAGATACACCTGCATATACCATACTACTTACCTGAAAAGGGTCTACATTCATTTTGCAAACCTCTGTGTCCAGGCTTTAAAGCTAGTAATACTCAGGCTGCAATGCACTCTTCTCTCTGTAGAGAAAGCCTTCTGACCTTAGTAGGTTTGACAGATCTGTGCTGTGCAAAGGTATTTAAAGTTCAGCATGAAAGGCAGGTCCAACCCTTCCTCACGCTGTCCTCCTCCCTCTCCTTCTCCAGCTGTGTGTGGTTAGAGGGGGCGTCTTCCCTACACGCCCCTCTCCACCCCCTGTCAAATTCTGGCACCAGAGTCTCAAACAATTCACATGTGTGCAGTGAGAGCAGCAGAATTCAAGCCTCTACAGCAGTGTCCTTTCGCATATAGTCACTCCAGCATATGGTATCTATCTGTGACCAACATGGACAGATGGCATGGTTTAAGATCCTTTCCTTTTGGTTAATATTGTATGCTATTTTCATTTTAGTTGTGCAAAGGGCTTCATCTTTTGTTAAGCAGTTTCTGATCGGTACATTGATGTTCCATGGCCTGTGTGAGCATTAGACACTATTTGACATTATACAGGATTTACAGCATTTTCTGTTTACAGTTGGATCTACTTTAGTAAGCAAGTGTGTCTAGGGAGATACTTTAACATAGAGAAAAGCCACAAGGAGAGTATGTAGGAAGAGAACTGCGAGAGCTGATGTGAGGAGCACAGGAGTATCAGAGTGCTAGGGTGTTGCAGTACTGAGAAGGGACTATGTGAGATGGGTCAATATGACAAGAGAATCATGGAGGAGGGCTGAGACTGGTAATGGGATCTGCATAGAACAGCACAGGACCAAGCTGGGAAAGGACGAGAATGGGGGATGAGGGAATGCTGCAGAGCCAGGGCCCTATACAAGAAAACAGGAGTAATATTCAGGTGCATTTTGATGATTTTGATTTTGACCTATATACCTAAATGATCTGAGGTATTGATTCTGCAATTTGTTACATGCCCATGCACCCAAAATGAGCCTCAATGAAGGCAGTGGGACTCCACCAATGTGCTGCAACCTTCAGGATCAGGGTTGAATACAGTGCCCCTCTCACCATGTGATACCACCACAGCTGTGGTCAGCACAGGCACAGGGGAAATCCTGAGATGATGGGGGTAAAGACGTATCCCGGAGGATCCTGAGGGGATTGTCGGGGGAGAAGAGGAAGCCCTGGGGAGGAGGGATCCTGAGGTGATTGTGGAGGGAAAGAAGGAGTCCTGGCAGAGCGGGTATCCTAAGGGGATTGTGGGGGAGAGAAAGGGAGTCCCAGAGGAGGATGGATCCCGAGGAAATTGTGGGGAAGGGGATTCCCATGGAAAGAGGAAGATCCTGAGGGGTTTGGGGGTGTGGGGGAGAAGGGGAATCCCATTGAAGGGGGAATGCTTAAGGGATTGTTAGGGAAGAAAAGGGGTAAACCGGGAGGGGGGGAGGGGGATCCTGAGGTGATTTAGAGGACGGAGAGTCCCAGGGGAGGGGGTATCCTGAGCGGATTGGGGAGAAGGGGAGTCCCAGGGGAGGAAGGATCCTGAGGGGATTGGGGAAGAGGAGTCCATTGGAAGGGGAAAGATCTTGGGGGAATAGTGGGGGGAAGAAGGGGAATCCTGGGGAAGGGGGAGATCCTGAGGGGTTTTGGAGAAGAAGGGGTCCCAGAGACGGGTGTATCCTGAGGAACCACCTCCAGTGCCAGAGGCAGGAAGGGGGGGTGTCAAGGAGGGAAGTATCTGACTGTGCATGGATGCGCGCATCTTCTGAGGCCGTGAGAGCCAACAGGCCCGAGCAAGGAGTCAGTCCTGGCCCATGGGACACGAGCCACCAGTGTAGGGTGAGTGAGGGGCAGGCTCAGCCCCAAAATAGAATATTTTCACCAGCCACCTATGATTCTTCCCCTTCTTTTGTCCTGTCCCTTTCCTTCTCTTTTGTGTTCCCATATGCCTTCAGTCTTGTCCTACTTCTATTCTCTTCTCCTATCTTTTCTTCTTTCTGAGGCCTTCCTCTTATGCTACCCATACAGCAGTGGCAAGGCTAAAAATCATTCATTCAGAATCTTTGTAATTACTTTTGTATCCCCTCCCACTCTTTGTCTATTTTGTATATGAATACCCTAAGCTCTTTGAAACAGAGATACTGTATACGTATATATAGCATGTGGTGAAAATGATACTGACCTCCCTTGTAAAACACTTTGAGATCAACTGATGAAAAGCACTGTATAAAAACTAGATATTAATTATTATTTATTATTATTACCTAGAATAAAATGGCCTCTGTGTCTTTTGGGGCCTTTAGTAGCTAACATAATATAAATCATAATATTAGTATCATCATCATCAGCCTGTTGCCACCAGCCCTCTGGATCTATCTGTCTGCTAAGTCAGCCAGGACCTTTAAAGGTGATATGGTTGCAAAAAACAATTTCTGGAAGAAAACAGGTAATAGGTATCAAGTGTGTGTGTGTGGGGGGGTCCCCTTGCCAGTAGTGGATTTCAGACTCCCCCCTTATCTTGGGATAAAGATCCCTCCTAGTGCCTTTGCAGAGGCAGGAATTTACCTAGGAATCACATCAACTTGTAGGACATGGGATATATCTGTCAAAATCTGTACTGTTCCATAATATTCTCCAAGAGTCTACCCCTTTTCTTGCCTATTCAGCACATCCCAGACAGTTTGAAGAATCAGTGGGAAGGAGAGGGAGATTCCCCTGGTGGCAAAAAAAATTCTGAAAAGTTCCATTAAGATAAATTAAAATATCTTCCAAGAAAACTAAGTCCCTTTCTTGGAGATGTAACACCACTATCTTCCTGCTGTTCTCTGAGAAGGCTCAGCTGAATTCCTGACATCCTTCACAGAACGACTCCACCCCTTTTCTTAGCTGACTCCCCTCCAAAATGTTCGGACTCTCCTAATTCCCCAAGGCAAATCATCTGTCTGTCTTTACTTGAAAACTCCTTGCCGATTTAGTGTAGCTTAAGACTGTTTCATCATGCATTTGACTGTCCCATCCTCTGCTACCGTCACTATGTGATGGAACAAGCCAAACCAAGTATTTAAAGGTGCTAGAGTTAAACTAAGTAAACACTAAAGAAATACATATAATGTTTCTGAATCAAATTTCAGTCCCAAGATAAGCCCTCTGCAAAAGCAGTGCCTGAGTATATCTCTGTGTCAACGTACCTTTTTACCTCTCACAATGCTACAGCTGGTCTATAGGTGGCGCTCTGGCCTCATAAGATCACTGACTTTGCATATTTGTATTTTTTATGCAAGATTTAGAAATCATTACAACTGGAGAGAAGGTGGGGGCTCAAACTCCAGCAACACAATTAATCAATGGAAGGTTAGCAGTTACTACAGGGAATTTCAGTTCCTCTGCACCTGGATCAGCACCTGCCTCTCTCTCCACTCTAGTTAATTGAGTCAATAAAAGGAGAGATTGGAGCGTAGCAACGTCTTAGCGCTGTCTCTCTCCAGGTATTTGGTCAATACACAAATTATTCTGTCTTTGCCACTTACTGATGACTCTCTTTTAAAGAGATGTAATCGTTTTAAACAACCTGACTGAGAAGGCGAATCAATGCAATGCTCAGAGCAGGCAAAGATCATTAGCTATTGAGGAAGTTATAAAACACACGTTCTCTCGGCACATCTGAAATGCGGAGAAGATGCCCTCTCCTGGACAACCACAGTACCCTGGGAGCTAAAGGAACCTGTCTGCCTTCCTCCTTCTAGCTTGCATAGGGCTTCGTTTTAACTAAAGAATCAGCCTTTTAAAAGTGAATTAGAACCAGTGAGCCAAAGTGATTCGTGCAAGTCCACTGGCGTCAACGGACCCACTCAAGGGGCAAATGTATTATTTATTCCTCATAATTAACATCATTACTGATTGCTGGGACGGTGCCATAGATGGGCATGGAGTTGGCCCGTTATATCTAAGGTTAAGGGTGGCAATATAACTCCTATTCCATATGAATGTATGATAGGCCATCATCACAAACCATTTTGCACACATACATACAGTGGGGCCGGGCAAAACTCCTCCCCCTGACTTCAAGGGCAGTTTTACCTGAGTACAGGTTGAGACCCAATCGAATCCTGTATCTTGAAATAAACCCTTTCCACCCACTATTCACCTGCATCCTGCTGAAAGAGAGTATAGCGTGACCTTCGCATACTGAAGGGTTAACGAGCTCTCCGCTGGACTGAAGTCAGCCCAAGGTACAGAGGTTAAGTGTTAGTTTGTACACACTTGCTTCCAACCTGCAGGGAGAGTCAATATTTCCGCATCAGTCGCTGACATCTGGGGAATAACAGGGAGAACCTGGGGGATTGATTGATGCTCCCGTTCTGTGCTGCCGGGAGTCGGGCTGCATTGGACTTCGGGAGCTCCTGACGGACACGGGACACGTGGCCACACAATGGAGACACACGACTGACCTCAGCTAATTCGGCAAACTGCCCCTATCCTTTCCCATGTCCTCGGAAATGTGGATCGAGTGCGTGTGTGTGAGTGTGTGTGTGTGTGTGGTGGGGGCAACCAAATCAGGGGCTGAATATAGACCCCCCCCCCCAGCTGTTTTGTGCCAGTGACTTCAAGCGTGACTCTGCACCGCAGTCTGGGAACTGACGGATCAAGAAGACGTTGCAATATTTTCAAGCCAGGAGAAAGGAAAACGCACGGGCAATAATATCTAATATCATGTCTCATCCTCACCTCGGTGCCTTCAGTGAGCGGCCTTGCCCTTCATCTCCTTCCAGACCACAAATGGTGATGGGGGGGAGGGGGAAGCTGGATGTTTGTGATATAATAACACAGGTTTATGAACTAAAAACACCCCAAAGTTTGCGGAAATTAAAAGGGAGGGGGGTTGCAAAACTGCAGTGTAGACATCCATAGTGCTTGGGCTTTTACAGGAGAGAAGACTCGAAAAACGTGGTAGTGTCCCCCGCCCCCCCGCCTTATATGCAAACTGTCACTTCAGGTTAGTATGAGATCCGATGTAGCTCATTAGCATGAGCTGTATCTAATATGCTTAAAACCTCTAATTATTTATTATGCCCTAATGGTTCGAGAAACACGGAGACTTTTTTTAATTGGCAGCCCAAGAAATGTCTCTAAAGTCGAGAAGGGGCCATTCCAGTGAATATTCCTGGAAGATCCCAGTAACGTCCCTAGACGCAAACATCCTTGTCGGTCTTTACTTTCAGCGAGCAGAGTGCACACACTTTATTCCTCTTCTGGCAGATTTTACAGGAGAGGACTCTTCAGACTTGCAGTATGGGGTATTAGTCTCTAACGTGGTTTGGAATGGCCAGTTCTTCAACACTCAAAGCCAGCAAACCTCCTTCCATAGGGTTAAACTGTTACTAAAGGACACCTCCAAGGTGTATAGAAATAGCCTTAAACATGACCGATCATAAGAAATCTCTCTTTTCTGTGTGATGAGACTAACAATATTTGGAAATTAGATGCACATAGTGTCTGATCCAGAAAACTGTTTCAAAATAAGTTAACCTCTCTGTGTCCCCCCTCCTCCTAATTGTGTTTTTTCTTTCCAGTCTGTTTTATGTTTCTTCGGGTTGTGCCAACTATTTATTTATCTTTCTTTCTTTCTTTCTTTCTTTCTTTCTTTCTTTCTTTCTTTCTTTCTTTTCATTCATTCCTTTCTCTTTTTGTGTGTGTGGCTTCTCGGTCTGATCTGTAGCTTGTTACCACCCACTGCACGCTCTCTCCTGCAGCCGAGGTGTTTCTATACAAACTTCAGCGTCCAGTTGTCATATTAATTATTACACTGAGTAATGACTGAAATAGTCAAAATAAGGGGAGACTCAAGAGAGCTTTTTCTTGCTGCTCAAAGATTCAGCAAAGAAGCCTTGCAACAAAGCACTAATTGGTCCCCAGAAATACTCTGACAAGGCATGGAAGATAGGTTTCATAAAGCCCAGCAATTGTGAAGGGGGAAAAGATCCTTGAATAGACCCCACGCTTCTTTTCTAAACTCTCTTGCTGAGCAAAAAATGGACTGCTTCTTGAATACTGGACTGATCTTGAATGCTATACCCAGCAGAGAAAAAAATGCACCATTTATTGTAAGTTTTTTTCCAGCTATTCATGTGTTCTATGTGGAGAATAAGCTGGTTTTGTTTACCATGAAAGACCTTTTACTTTATTTTCACTCTTTGGGGGAGGGGGAGAAACACATGTGCCCAGACCCAGACGAGCTAGCCTACTGTAACAAAATGGAGTGTAACAAATCCTACAAAAGTTCAGAATATATTGATTCTTTGAAGATCTATATAGATTAACGACTTTCGTTATGCTTATCCAAGACTGTATTTAATCATAACGTAAATGGGCCTTTTAAAAAAAAGCTTAGAAAAGTAAAGAGGGAAGGGGGCTTCAAAAGAACTCCTGAGTGTAGCTGCAATTTACAAAAAAGAAAAAAAGAAAAAGAAAAAGAAAAAAGCGCGCAACAATAAAATAATGACAGTTCAAGATTTTTTTAAAAACCAGTGAAAGGGGGAAAGGGATATTTATCATTATGTGAGAATTAAGAACTCTAAGAACTCTTAACTGCAGGTGCGGGGCGACTGCATAACGGGGCGGGGGGGGGACCTTGCAACAAATATTCATTATCTATACATCTAGCATCAATAGATACCTTACGCTGGTAAGTGACTTGATTGGGAAGTAGACAATAGACTATTATACGGCCCAATGTTTGAAACAGTATTTTAAAAGTCGGGTTTTGTTTTGGTTTTTTTCCATAGAGACAGTCCGGGACTGGTGTAGTCACGAGATGTGTTCTGGTCAAGACGTTTTTCCACTCTCTCGTGGCAAGCGCAAGTTTGTCTTGGGGGTCAGGTGTGCTATTAACTGCGTACACCAGATCCCTGGTCAAGATGGAAACAGTGGGGTTTCTACTGTAGCTCTTCAACAGTACCTCGTGCACTACTCCTCTTTTCCAGGTAATTTCCCATCCTTATAAAACTGACGGGTGGGGCTCTAATTCGGAGGCTTACAGAAGGGGCTGCGCCTTATTAGTATTACGGTTTTAACATCAAGTTAGTCGGATACCCGGGGGCTAGCTTGCAATATTTCAACAAGGTTTTTGATAGTGCTTAATTTGTACGGAAAGAGATGTAGGGGCTCAAGCAATTACAATAGGTGCCAGGGCTCAGGAAATGTCTTTACATTCATAACTGATGCAGCCAACCCAGAGGTGTGGGGCTATGAACTGCCAAATCTAGAGGTGCTGGGACAGCCCTGGCACAAATTTAGGACTGCTTTTTGAGGGTTATTTTCCCCCCCACTACCTGGAGATACGGTAGGCAATCAGCACATTCCATCATCTCTCTGAATAGCAAGGAGACATGAAAACGGCCCGTGGTCTAATATAACTAGGTGAACTGAAAATGATCCTGCGAAACATGCTCCTAGATGTCATTGCGCTGCAACACTGACGCCTGCAGTCCTATCCCAGGCAAAACGCAAAGTGAAGAAAGAATTGAGTAAGGCCCACTGGGTCACCTTTCAAAACCATAAACACTGGACTAACGGGTTTTTTTTCCTTCTGCTGCTTCAAGACGACTTTGTATCATTTATTTATTTAGGAAACAGGTAGTTGTGTTAACCTGGCACTGTAAACATGCAGCCTGGGAAAGCAATATCGGTAACACCAACCTCCCCCCCCCCCCCCCCCCCAGTGTTTACCGTATGTTAACAGAGTATGTCAGGAATGGAACTCCAGCTCCCAGAGTCTACTGCTGCACACCTGTTTATCCGTCTATATTGCCTCGCTAGTTCAACCACTAGGATTTCTAGCTCCCTTCATCTGTGTCGAGATAAAATACTCTGACAATATGCATTTACCTCCACTTCCGCCTCCCAGTCAGGACCGGTCTAAAGCGGGACAAAAGCTACAAGGGTTGCATTTATGATCTGCATCTTTTTAATACAGCTAATCTGACGACCTTCTCTCTCTCTCTCTGAGACTCGTGTTAGATGGGACCTAAGCATTCGTGCCCCGTCCATTTCTGAATAGGTTCACGATTATACATTGTGATGTTTATTGGTCGTTAACATCTTCCATGCTACCTTTTATAATGATCCACTCCAAAAGAATCACTTTTTAGAAGCCGAGTTCATATGTAGAGGGCTAACAAGTAGGTATGTGGCTGCTCTTATCATTAAGCTATAGTGAGAAGACAATAGGGTTATCCTTTATTTTCGTTATAGTTTATAGCCTCTAAATAAGTTGATAATACACATTTAAGGAATATATATTTCATTGAACCTCTATTAAACTGTCATTTTGTTTTTTCCTCTATTTCCTGTCCTGTTATTGCTACTTTCGAAAAAGTGTGTGTGTAAATGGAAGCTCTCTCTTTCACAACCAGAGTTCTCTTCCTTCAGTAATGGCACAATACAGAGCTCCTGATGTCAGGACTTCTTTCCTTGTACTGAATTCTGATATCAGGAACATTGGATTATGACATCATTGAATGAATCAACCCGAAAGCTAATTACTGAAGAGAAAAGTTTCTAATTACACAGAAAATTAAAACCAAAAGAATATAATGCCATTGCATAGGTCATTTGTATATCCTCTGCTTGAACAATGGGTCCAAGTCTGGTTACCCTATTTCATCTTCCATATGTAGAGAGGATGAAAGATTAAGACTAATCAGAGAAAAGATTAATAAGAGTATACATGACCAAGATACATAAAATAATTAATATGACATACAGGAGATCTTTTGGGCAGACCTCTTTATCTTTCTCATAAGGGCAAAGGGACATACAATGAAATTTAAGGCAATAAATTCAGAACTGATCAAAGGATTATTACACTATACTAAATTAACATGTGGAATTTACTGTCACAAGATAGCATTCATTATTTATTACTATTAATTATTATTTATTGATGTAACCATGGTAATGCCTAACAGCCCCATTTAGGGAAGACATGAAGAGCTTACACACTGATCCCATGGAGTCATTTCCAAAGGGGTCTTCACCTCCATTCAAAAATTTTTAGGAGTTCGCAAATTAAAAAACTCTGATTTATATAGACAATATGAACACTCACCTAATGATAAAAAAAATAAAGGATATCAACCCTCCTGCTTTTTGGCATAAGCTAACCAGGGGTTTCAGAAGAACTTTCCTCATGGGCAGATTTTTACATAATAGTCCCATTATAGGGCTTTTTGTACCTTTCTCTGAAGCATGTGATGCTTACCTCTATTTGAGGCAGGATACTGGACTAGTCTAATCCAGTGTGAAAATGTCCATGTTTACCCATAAATTGTTCAGCAGCAACAACGGGAAAGTATAAATAAAAAGTACATGAAGCTGAGCTGAATTTTTAGTTTTAGTTTTGTTTTGTTTTTAATAAAAAGCCTGTCAGAGTGCATCAGAGTCTTTCAAACAATAGAGCTATACTTATTTTCAGTTCAACTTTTTGAGCCATTTCCTCCATTCAGATAACTGGCGTTAGTGTGGGTGTAAAGGTATTGGCTGATATCCTGACCTCACTGAAGTCAATGGGAGTTTTGCCACTGACTTCAATGGAGCCAGAATTTCACCCATTGACTTTAGTGGAGTCACACTAAGGTAAACCGGTGTAAGGGACTGGAGAAAAAAATCCCTTCATCTATATCCAGTGCTTGCTTTTGCAGCAGACGTACAATCAGAGTTTCACACATAAAATAAGTAGACTATTTACAAAGAGAGGTTTCAGAGTAATAGCCGTATTAGTCTGTATTCGCAAAAAGAAAAGGAGTACTTGTGGCACCTTAGAGACTAACCAATTTATTTATGCTCAAATAAATTGGTTAGTCTCTAAGGTGCCACAAGTACTCCTTTTCTTTTTACAAAGAGAGGTGAAGACGTAACATAGAGAGGCCATTATTTTGAGAGAGCAGAGATTAAAAACCTAAAACCTGGAGGAAACTAAACCAATAACTTCATGTAAACATCTAGTAGGCACAAAGGCACTGACTAATTTGTCCAAGAAAAGCCATGAAGCCATTATCCTCATGCTGTCTGGGACAGGTGGCAAGAGTCATAGGTGGATCAGAATTCAGGACCATTAAAGACCCAGCTTTTTCAATAATATCCATAGTGATTTCTGTTTAGCTGGGTATCTTCAGTTAAATCAGTGGCAGGCCATGTCTTCATAAACATATGAATGCCTCCAGTGAAAGGTCCAAACTGCAGGTAACACTTTTTATTTGGAGTCTGAGCCTGAACCAAAAGCAAACCAGTCTCCACTGCAGTAGCAGTATCCTACTAGACTGGGGTTATACTCTTCTATACTTTCAACCCATCCAAGTCAGAGTGTGCTCTAGTGGTTGAGGGCAGGGAACAAGGAGATAAGATACAGGAACCTGGCCTACACTGAAGAAATGTCAGTTGAACTATCTCCATCAGCTTAAAGCAATTTAAAATCCAATTGGAGCCACAGAGCAGACCGGGCTCTAGGTAATCTGAACCATGTGGTTTTGAAATTGGATCAACTAAAACCAATTCAGGCTGCTAAAAGCAGGTCTAGGCTATGTCTCCAACTGGTTTCAGAAGAGGCTTAGCTGAACCATTTTTAAAACCAATTACAATCTTGGGGGACATTTCCCCTGTGTAGGACAGGCCTAGGATTTTCTTCCTGGCCACTGACTCTGTCTGGACAAGTCTCCTTACCTACTTCTCAAACTGGTAATGTTATAGCTACTTCACAGAAGTATTATGAAGCTTAATGGAAGCTTGCAAAACACTTTGAGATCTGCAAAGGAAAGATGCTATATGAGTGAAAAGCATAGTATTGCTACTTATATTTATTATTCAGCCAAACATTGCCAGCAGAATGAGGAAAGCTCTTTAGCATATATTTTCACAAATTGATTACTCTGATTCATAAACTGATTTTTAAAAATAAATCTTATATGGAAATGCCCCACCATCAACACAAATGCCTGGCACTTTTAAAACTCGGCTGGACAAAACAATAGATAATCTGTGGTAGAAAACAATCCTGCACTGGAAGGGAAAATGGATTGGATTATTTAATGACTTTTTTCCATGTCTTATTTCTATGATTAACAGTGTTCTGGCTATCAATGAAGTCAGTATCAAAACTCCCATTGACTCCAATGGGAGTTTCAATAGGTAACTACTGGGGAATGATGATTTTTCAGGTGCTCTCCTTGCTGGACAGAGCTAATGCTCCTTCCCTGGCTGGTTCCCACCGGCAAACACCCTGGTTCAGAGGGGTATCTTAGAATAACTTCTTTTTAACCTGCAAATCTTATTGTTGCAAACTTTTTTAAAAAATCGTAGGTCCTGTACTATCATCATAATAAAATAAGAATTAATAATTAGCACTTATAGCACCTTTCACCCAACCATTTCAAAACAGAGAGAAAGGGTGGTCTTGTACATACCACACTGGACTAGTACACAGGAGATCTGGTGCAGTCCCTGGTTCTGGCAGAGACAGGTACTCTACAAGCCATCTAAATTCTTTGTGCTTCAGTTCCTCATCTGTAAGTTACAGCCAATAAAAAGTTTTGTCTCCAGTCCTTTCTCTCTCCTGTCTATTTATGTCCCAACTCAGGAAAGCACTTAAGTATGTGCTTAATTTTGAGCAATTGCTTAACTCCCATGGACTTTAATGGGATTTATGCATGGGATTAAATGCTGTCCTGAACAGTGATGCTTTCCTGAAAGGGGCTTTAAACTGTACGCTCCTCAGGGCAGGTACTCTCTTTGACAATGTGTTTGTACAGCACATAACACAATGGAACCCAGACCTTGTTTGGGGCCTCAGCGTGCTACTGTAATGCAGATATTAATAAATAAACAAAGTGTTTGACAAACATTACTGACTTAAGTCTCACAATACCCTGTAAATTAAAGAAATATGATCAGGCACCTTGACTTTACCCGAAGACCTAAACAAGCCAACCACTTCCTAATCCAGCAGGCTGGGAAGTGTTAACTCTCTCTTTGTGTCTATTCCCCCCCACTCCCACCCCGGGGTCCTCTTCCATCCCCCCCACAATTCTCTAATATTGCTTGCAAGGCCCTTTTTTTCTGCAGGGACACTATCAGCATCTCTGTGCAGAGCAAAGGACACATCCACGCCAACACTTCCTCCTTATTTCTTTAGCAAAACACTGATAAGTTTCCAGACTGCAGGTCCAGCTCCTGAGGTGCTCAGCGACCTTGGACTTTCACTGCGCTCCAGGAAAGTCGCGGGTGCTCAGCATCTCTCGGGATCGGGCTTTCCACCTGCCTTTCTTCTTTCCCCCTCCAAAACCCCCTCTCTCCTAAAGTCTAGTATATTTCAGTGGCGTCCAAAGACGCGCCCCTCTCTCCCTCCCCCAAATGTCTCTATTTATGGGTCCCCGATGCTGCTAGATCTGCCCTGCGTTTTCCCGCCCCCACTGCAGCCGCCGCTTTAACCCTGAGTTTAAACACGGCAATTCGTCCCCTGCTTCGCCAGGAGAACAAGCCTCCGTGCCAGCTCGTAGCTTGGGCACCTTGTCGGGCTGGGTGAGCTCTCCCCGAGCTGCCTGCCTCCCCTTCTGCTTGGGTTTGGGGCTGGTCCCAGAAAGCCCTCCCCTGCTGCCTGTGCGCCCTCAACCCCGAGGCTTGCCTACATCCCCCAGCCCATCAGCGCTCGCTGCAGCCTCTGGGTCTCTTCCCAACCCCCCCCCTTGCAGCTCCTTCCCCAGCCCGGTTGTTTATTCAGCGGCTGGGAGAGCGGCACGCGCCTGGCGCACGCACTTGCAACAACAAACCCGGGAGGGGTAGGGCTGGAGGGGAGAGGCGGGTGAATGAATTGGAGGCCGTGCGGGAAGGGGTGGGGGTGGGGGGGCTGTTTCGAGCGGAGGCGGGGCCGGACCGGGGCCAGCGCGTGTGTGCGGGGCGCCCCGTGTGTTGTGGGTTTTTTCTCTCCCCCCCCCCACTCCCCACCCCCCGCGTTGAAAAGGCGGCCGCGCTCCCCAGCCCGCGGCCACTCACTGCAAAGCCGGGGAGCGTGGACGGCGCAAGGTGCAGAGCGTGTGGGGAGGGGGTGGGGGGACCCCGCAGGGGGAGTGGGTGTGTGTGTGTGTGTTGGGGGGGGGAGCGGAGGGGGAGAGGCCGGCAAAGCCCCGGCCGCCCCTTATAAGAGACACAATCCCCGGCCTCTGGCTTGCAAAAGGGGGCTTTGCGAGGCAGGCTGCGCACACGCGAGCGCCACGAGCCTCCCCGCAGCCCGGTGCGCAGGGGGGCAGAGGAGGGGGGCAGAGAGGGAGGAAGCGCCGCGCTCTCTCCGTCCCCCTGCGAGCCCGGCCGCCGCGCGCCAGCCCCGCGCGCCCCGTCTCGCTCTCCCCTGGCTGCCAATGGCCAGCGCCAGCCCTGCCAAGATGGACAGCGGCGCCAGCCAGTTCCTGCAGCCCGCCTGCTTCTTCGCCGCCGCCCAGAGCGTGCCGCCGCCGCCGCCGCCGCCGCTCAGCCCGGCCGGCGGCCAGCCCTCGCCGGGCGGCAAGGCGGCGGCGGCGGCGCCCAAGCCCCTCAAGCGGCAGCGCTCGTCCTCCCCGGAGCTGATGCGCTGCAAGCGGCGGCTCAACTTCAGCGGCTTCGGCTACAGCCTCCCGCAGCAGCAGCCGGCGGCCGTGGCGCGGCGGAACGAGCGGGAGAGGAACCGGGTGAAGCTGGTGAACCTGGGCTTCGCCACCCTCAGGGAGCACGTCCCCAACGGGGCGGCCAACAAGAAGATGAGCAAAGTGGAGACGCTGCGCTCGGCCGTCGAGTACATCCGAGCCCTGCAGCAGCTGCTGGACGAGCACGACGCCGTCAGCGCCGCCTTCCAGGCCGGGGTGCTGTCCCCCACCATCTCCCCCAGCTACTCCCACGACATGAACTCCATGGCGGGCTCCCCCGTCTCCTCCTATTCCTCCGACGAAGGGTCCTACGACCCGCTGAGCCCCGAAGAGCAGGAGCTGCTGGACTTCACCAACTGGTTCTGAGCTCTGGCTGCAGCAGGTGGGTCTGGCTTCTGCGGGAGCCCTTCTCGGGGCGCTCCCTAGCAGCCGGGGGGATCCTTTATTGCCGGGATCCCCAGCCTGGGGGTGGGATTGGGGAAGGGGGGGGGCTCCGTGAACGCTGATGAAGCTGCAGATGAGCAGAATTCCCCCCGCCTAGATCTTGCAGCTGGTTGTACCTAAGAGCTACCTTGACGCTGACTCTCTCTCTCTCTCTCTCTTCCTCTCTCTTGTTTGTTCCAGGAGTGTTGCAAAAACAAAAAACAAAACGCATTTCCCCCCCGCCGCGGAAGGGAAAAGACATAGCACACGAGGAGTTTGTGTCGCCTCTCCAAGAACACCGAAGCACTCACTGCCTTTGCACTCCGGTCAGTTTCACAAGACCAAGATGGATTTGAAAGCTGCGGGGACCACGGCATGATGAAGCATGTGTCCTCAAAAACAAGTGTCATCCTATCCCTCTAGGGAAGAGCACTGCCTAGCCTCAACATAGAGAGGGGCTCTTCCCCACCCCATCCCCTCCTCGTACAGTTTTAGCCCTTAAAGACTGGTGTTCATTACGCTATGGCCACAATTAGTTTCCTAATGTTTGTGGAGGTTTTGAAATTAAACTATGCTGTACTCAAAGAACCCTCTAAAGTCACCCCTCCCCCCATCACTTTGACTTTTTTCTACCATTTTCATCATTGAATGCTTCCAGTCCTTTTTTGTGAATTTTTTATTATAAGAAAATCTATTTGTATCTATCCTAACCAGTTTGGGGATATATTAAGCTATTTTTGTACATAAGAGAGAAATTTATAGAGGTTTTTTGTACAAATGGTTTAAAATGTGTATATCTTGAGACTTTTTTTTTTAAAAAAAGTAATACTTATTACCTCTTGATATTTAGACATGTAGTCAACGTTACCTTTACCTTACAACTGCCATTTTTTGTATGTGGTTTTGTAAAGGACTTGGAATTCCTCCAGATGTACTTTAGCACCAACGTGTCTTACTTTATAGAAACTTTGTTAATGTATTAATAATGTTATTAAACAATGTTCAAAGTGAACAAAGTTTATGCAGCTATTGTCCAAACCCAGAAATGGTAGCCATTTGTTTTTATATGCTGCCTTTTGAAAAAAGGAAAAAGGAAGAAAAAAAAAAAAAGGAAAAAAGCCCTTATACCATTGCCTTTTCTTACTGTTTTATTACAAACTTACAAAAGTCCTGTATAACCATGTTTTATACAAGCTAGTTTCGTAATAAAACCCTTTTTAAAATTAAAGTGATCAGCTGCCTATTGCATGTAATTTTACTTCTGCCATTGATAACTATGAATGTAAAGAGAAAAATGTTGAGTGATAACATGCCAGAGATAAGTTACATATAGAGTATTTGTATGTATGCTGGATGTAACATATATATGCAAAGATACAGAGGTATTACAATTGTTTTCTTGCTCTTCTATGTTGCAAATGTGTATCTAATCCAAGAGACTCGGGGGTGATTAATGGCTTCATTGTCCCTCGTGAAATCACTGCACATTAAAGAATTTCCTAAAAGAATGAACCCTAAAAAAGAGGGCGCTCCATCCCACATTTTCACTGCTCCGACCATCCTCTCACCGCCTCCAACGAAACAGGGTAGAAGAAAATATGAGGAAACGTATAGTTAGAGCCACCGAAATAGACAGGCTACTCTTTTTTGCCTTTTAGATGTTTATTTTACACAAGCAATCAATACAATCATTGGGGGAAAGCGGGATTGTGGGGGCGGGGAATAAAAAAACAAAACAAAAAACAAAGTAGTAGAAATGACACTGATCTTCCTAAACTTGTTATTTTATCCAAATAGCGTGATCTGAGTGTAAAAGTACCCAATTACCAAGATTCAAAAAGATTTTTTTTTTTTTTTTTTGGCTAGCCTGCTTGTTGTCAGTTAGCAAGGACGTGACCAGAATTCGCTTCCCCCTTTTTTCTCCTCCTGCATTACTTGCAAATTCAGTTTGCGTGCATCAAGCCAAGCGGAAAGCAAAGCGCAAAATGCATCTTTAAAAAAAAAAAAAAAAACCACCACAGCCAACAAAGAACTAGGTTAGCCAGCATGCCTTACAGAATTAAAAATCTAGCTTGATTTTGTACAGCTTTACCATTTATTTGCAAGGTGCTAATTAAAAAAAAACCTTAAAAAGAATAAGTCATTGACTACACCGGAATTTAATGTAATTTTTCCATTTTTGCATTGCTTTAAACATGCATTTCTATACATTCATTTCACCCCCGCCCCCCTCAAAATTATCAATACGTTATTTAAGAGTGGGGGGGGGGGAGGGAGGGAAGAGAATCACTAAATCCCTCATGACCTCCGTACAAACATTCGTTGTTTTAAGCCATCCTAGAACTAATGTTTAATTATGAAAATAATAACCGTTATAATGTCTCCATCCATTCTCTCGCTACAGGCACCTCCGCTTTTTATTTACCCACTTTTGCAAGTGTGTAGATAAGGTATGCAAAGAAAGTGTAGCGAGTAATTTATGGCTATGAATATAACATTAGGATAATGTTTCATTCTGTTACAAAGGCGAAATTTCTCTTCCTTGTGTAGACAGGTGTTCTTTTTTGCTCACTTCTGAATAGTAAATATCCAGACTCATTAAACTAAAGGCAAAGTTACGCTGTTATTTGCTACAGTGTATGAGGCAGACTCAGAAATTCATCCCTCTTCTCCCTCCCTCCCCCAGGCCTGAAAAAAGAGAGAGAGAGAGAGAGAAAGAAAAAAAAAGACACACAAACACACAATTTTACTGAAGATAGGAAAGGCCAAAGCAGGATTGGGGTAAATCTCATTACATCTGCTCTAATCGCTTAGCAACACAAAGCCTGTTCTTGTATGAGGAGGGAGAGCCATTCAGTGCGCCCTGACAAGCAGTATTCAGTTAGCTTTAGTAAACTCCATAAATCAGGGGCTTCTATTGGTCGCAGTATAAGTTTTAAAGCTACAAAGGGCTATCAGAAAAATACAAAATGCAGATGGAGATTGCTGGGTCTTTGTTTTTAAACGCTAGAAAGTGAGTTATTAACAAATTCATGTCACCCAAGTGTTTGATTTTGTTCCCCGGCGTAGCGAACTTCGAGTGTGCCGAAAAAGTGAAACGTTTGTTGTAGTGAAGTGAAGTGCAGAGAACTGAATATGCCTGGCTCGGCAAATTTAGATCCTGCTTTAGGCAAGGGTTGAATATCTTCCTACGATGGTTCAAATTAGGACCTGTAACCCTCCTGGAGTGACGGTCCTCCCCCCACCCTTCATACCTGACTGTTCAAAACAAATCGTAGGACTTCTATTGCCGGAGCAAAGGTCAAGCCTGGAGGATCATAACTTTTAAAGTTTGGGTTCCCCCTAAAAAGCCCCATCCTTCTTCCATTGGGAATCTGGATCGTCCCTTTTGAAGATCTACATCTGGTCCTATCCTTCATTCCCTGGCCACCCAACATTTCCACTGCAGACAATGGGAATTTTGGGTATAGACAAGGAACGCAGGACTGGTCCAATCTTTTTTAGTTGCTGGTAGGCTCACTTCATCCTGTACGCATGGTGTTGCTGTACCCTTCGTTTGCACTTCTCACTTAATTTGACAAGCGATTCTGGCTATTCATTTTCAGTCTATTCGCTGTATGTCGTAAGGTATTCAACGTATATCACAGCAAGGTATATCATAAGGTAAAAGCAATGGCAGAAAAGTCCTCTACCTGGTAGTATTAACTCTAAGATTAATCACATATTCACGTGGACCCATGATCTGAGGCAAACTACAAATGAGTGGAAATCTTCTGCAATACTTTTGTGTTCGGGGCTATGTAATGGAAGCCCCATTGCCCTTTCTCGATGGCTGTTTTCCTGCCTTGCAAACTTTAGCAACAACTTTAGCAACGATATGCTCCAATAGGATCCAAGTGCTAAAAATGGAAGAATACTCAGCATCTCTTTCTCTGTGTATTGTTTTTAAAATGTTTCTGTTACTTTTCACAGTAATCACCCTTTCAAGGTACACCATTAACCTCCGTCCCCTGCATTTATACCCCACAGTAGCAGATTCCCAGGAAAATGAGGGTGGGGAGGAAGAAGACTTTCCTCTAGATGAAGGTTTAAGTTATATTCTGTCTTTTGTATGCAAGATTAGATTGATACAAAAGAGGTTTTGTAGGTTAATGGCAGGAAGCGAGTTGTATTACCGAGCCCAGAGAGTGGGGAGCGCGTGTCAAGCTTAATGATTTATTCAAGCTATATACCATCCCGGCTCGTTCCCAGCGCTGATTGGCTGCAGGCATGCGTCCACTGTCAGATGCGCGCGCCTTCGCCTCACACCGCCCAAGCCCTGCCATTAAGATAACAGCAGTTTAAGGGTCGCTCAGTTACCTGATTATAAAAAAAGAAAAGGGGGTTGGGGGGTGGGGAGTAAAGGGTTTTGCAGAATGCACAAAAAGCTGGGATCGTAAAGACACCGGTAGTTTGCAGAGCCTTCTCCCATGATACTCCTGCTGCTGTTAGCAGAAGCGGGACAATCAACCTTGCAGACAGCACCTACGCTAAGCTCTGCCCTCATGAATCAGGTTTCAGAGTAGCAGCCCCGTTAGTCTGTATCCGCAACAAGAAAAGGCGTCGCTAAGGTGCCACAAGTCCGCCTTTTCTTTTTTCCTCATAAATAAGTAACTTGAAAGTGGTGGGAAGGTTCCTGCGGCTTCTGCCTGGGCGTTTCTTATTTATTTCTTTTCTTTTCGGGAAGGGGTGGGGGAAGGAAAGTTCAAGGGGACAGAAAAGAAACGCCACCTGCCCAATGCAAAAATCACGTCGGGAACACCCTTACTTCACCCTGTGGGCTGCGCTGGAGGGAGGAGCTGTATATTATTACTCCGTATATTCATGGATTAGTTTGCCTTGAAATGCAGCGGATGGTTTCTTGTTCCCCTTTGTATCGTTAAATGTGAAGGTACCATTTACTAGTTCTAATTCCCCAAGCATATCTAAGATCACACAGTTCCAGCGACTTCTTTCTGGAGCAATTAACAAGCCTGCTTTTACTATGTTAGCCAGTACAAATCCTGCTACAAAAGGCAAATGGTAAGTAAGCAGAGTAGCATGCCTTTTATTTTCAAGAGAGGTGGGGTTTTTTTCCCTTTGCCCCCAGACAGTGTATTTGCTGCCACTTTCCAGCATCCTATCCATAACCCCATGCAGGAGATTGCAAACAGAGGTTACCCCATCGTTTCTATGCGCCTGAAGATTAATTTCTCTATGTACAACTCAACGGGCATAGTTATCTCTTTAACAGGGAAAACAGTTTGGCTCCATTGTCCGGTTGCCAGCACCGTCTTTTGAGAAAGGGAGCCTGGCTAGTCTTCTGACCAAACTCAAAGGTTAGTTAAAACACAAAACACAGCTGAAAATCTTCATGAATAATGCTGCTCCCCTGAGCTCAGAGCAGGGCAAGCGCACATTTCAATGCCAGAGCATTTTGTTATGCTGCTCGCCTAAGTCAGAATTTCACAGAAAAGGCAGAGAAGAAAAGCGTCAACAATTAGGGGTCGCCTGTCAGAAAACATTAACGCCTTCCTCTCCCAGCCTGTCAAGCGTGCTGAAAATAAAAAACTGCCATAGCGAATCGCACCTCCACCCTGAGCAGCACTAGGGGGAGAAAGGGGGAGGTAGGGTTTTTTTTTTTTTTTTTTTGGTAAGACTTGATAGATGCACAGTTCTACTCAGCTCCAGAGAATAGTCCATCTCAGAAGAAAACACTGAAATACCCTCTCGTTATGTTTCTTTCGTACTCTCTCTTTCACACAGACAAATTTACATTTTTCATAAGCACCTGTATTTCCTACTTTCAAGCTTGTCCTTCCTTGAGTTACTCCTTCAAAGTTCAAGTGACACCCTCAGAGAACTTGCAAACCAGAATGGTGCCAGGTTTCAGAATACCTTCTCCTACTTCTTGAAGCCCCAAACAGCATAACCCACTATCCCGCTAGCTTTTATTTGTAAATACATTCCTACTAGTCAGTTTTCCAGTCTATGGACGGACTGATGATAAGGGCCATAGAAGTAGCGGGTTAGGGTCAAATCCTCAGCTAGCATAATTTGGTGTAACATTGAAGTCATCTGAGCTATTCCAATTTACAGCAGCCAAAGATTTGACCCTGTAGATTTTTAACCCTCAAAAGCTACTGCATAAAACGTACTCCCCACCACCGCAAATATAGATGCCTGAGTTTGTCTAAATAGTGGAGTATCCCATTACAATGGCATTCCACCTTTAACATTCAGCCAGACTCTTCACAATAACAGAAACCTAGACATTGATTTTACTGGTCAAGACATTGTTTTTTCCAAGCCTGTAAACCACACGGGAGTCCTGTCTGATGCATGATCAAAACAATGCTTGGATCCAATTCTTACAGTGAATTTAGCTTGTTAAAGAAAAAAAAAAGCTAATATTCTACAGCAATGGTCCCAGACACTACATCCTGCAATCGTCATACCCTAGGTTCGTGGAGAATACTGTAGTATTTTCATAAGGATTGGGAACATGAAATTATGGCAAAGTATCAACTAATGGAAGGAGCTGCCATTTCCCCAAATTGTGATAAAATGTTCTAGCTGGCTCATACCAGGACACAGCTCAGACAACATTAAGAACAGGCTAAATTAGACTGTGCCTTTAAGAGATGGGCTGGGGGCAGTATGGATTCATGCTGCCCCAGGAGGACCTCTGGAAAGTGTTGTGTCTTCAGAGAGGCATAGTCCCTCTCTGAGCACCTTGTTGAACCCCAGGAGTATGCAGCCCACTCCCCCAGCACAGAAAGGGCAGCAAAATCATGGCTCCCTACCTCTTTGGGGCAATATGTGTCCCCCAGTACTAGTACACAAAGGGAGCAGTTCCTTTGCTCCCCAGAGGACAGGGATTTTGATTGCCTCTGGACATGGTACAAGGCCTGGGCTCAGGGAAGGCTCTTTGTGCCTTTTGGATCCTTCTCCTATGTACCCATGGAAGGACTACTCACTGTCCAGACCAAAGTTCATAGGATGGATGCTTCTCTGCACCTATGCTGATAGAAGAAAACAAAATCAGATGGCAATATAATGGAGACTTAGGAAAGGTGGTCGTGTAGCCAAGACACTGGACTAGGATCCAGGAGACCTGAATTCTATTCCAGCCTCTTCCGACTCCCTGCCACAATCTCTGTGTGCTTTAGTTCCCCAGCTGTAAAATGGAGATAATACTACTTCTTGACCTCACAGAGATGTGGTGATAAGATGGCACTGGAGAATATATAAATAGTAGCTAGTGAGGGAGACAGAGGGCCTTTACAGCAGATAGTCTCTCTGCTCTTGCAAATTTCCTGGTCACGAAAGGAAGTCCAGCATGCCTCAAGCAGCATTAAATCCCATTCTGCATTTCTACCCACCCTCCTCAGAGTGGGAATCATGCACAGATTTTCAAAAGGGCTCAGCTCCCACTGAGGCACCAAATTTGGCCATAATAAGTGAAAGCTGTTGGGAGCTGAGCCCTTTCAAAAATCTGGTCCTGGTTGTGGGTGCCAAGAACTTTAACATGTAGCCCAATGGGCCATATTCTTCAGTCCCCGCTGAACCCCCTTTCAAGCAAACTAGGCAGGTGGTGGGTGTGATATGGTGGCTCCTGCTCTGTCAAATTAATACCAAAAAGTCATTTCACTTCTTTGTTTATTTTATAAACTGCAAATGTCAAGTTTCCAATAGCACCAGAGGAAGAGAGATAAAGATCATTGAGGCTGCTTACGTCTCCTTGACCGGCTTAGACCAATCTTTTGTGAAACGGAAAGAATAGAAAGTGGCCATGTATATAAAGTTGATTTTCCTTTAAAATCGCACCCCAAATTAATTTAGTCCCTAATGCACATAAGCTTTTTAAAGAGAGATCCCTACTAAGCCACCTTTGGGATGGACTTTTAGTATATTTCTTCCCTCTCTCCTCCCCCCTCAAACCACACTTCTCTTTCTCTCTCTTCCTGCAGTTGATTGGAGCTGTGAGCAGTTTTAATTTGCACTGGCTGCACAGGGAGATCTATATTACCCTAGAGCAGGAAAAGGAAAAGCCCCATATTGGTAAAGTGTGAAATGCTGTTTTGATTGAAAAGGGAAACCATTTCGATGGGATTATCCTGTGACAATGTAGATTAAAACCCTGCCATATGGCCTAGATAGGCTTGCTTTTACTTTCAGGTAACAATACTTTGCTAATTAAGTAGTGATGACATTTCTAAATGAAAAAATAAAGCCACCTGTATGTGAAATAAAGGCTGCCAAGGAAGAGAAGTCATTCAATGGCACTAACAACACTGGAAATCAACCCCTCTTTATCTTTGGGGTTTGCTTTCAATAGAAGATAACAAATTAAACAAATTCTATCAAGTAAACAATAATTCACGTGTGCGCTTTTAGAAATGAATTTAGTGCTCCAGAAAGGTGACAGTATGGGAAAGCCAAGTGCAGCAACTGAGCCTGATTCCCAGCCAGAAACCCAGGCTCGGACTGAGGAGTAAGATCTTTTCAATGGAACTTCGGCACATAAGTTCCTATCTTTACAACGCTGTACTGCCACGCTAGTTTTCTGGTCTGGGTGAGCAATGGCCAGAGCCATTTTAGGCAGAAAGGCTCTTAGCTCACATGTGAGTCTCCAGCTCCCCACCTCCCTCCCTTTTGGCCCACACTGTCTGTTTGCCCCCTACATGTTGTCCAAACGGCGGCTGCTCTGGCTGGGCAGTCAGCCTCTGTCTGATGCTAAAGCTGACTATCAACTGTTTTCATACCCACACCATGGAGAGCATGTGCCCATCTACCTATTTTCCTTTTCCCTCCCCTCCCTGCATCTGCCCTGTCAGACAACACTCTACTTCTCCCAGCCTCTCAAACCTCATTCACCAGCTCAACATGGTGGCTGGCACCATCGTGCAGCGCACACTGTTGTAGATTCAAATACTGGAAACATACATTGGTGCAAAATTCAACAGTTTATTGAGACAGTGGTTGCAGGAAAAGTTTGGTTAGTATTCACATGTTATATGAGGTAGACATGGACATTGTAATGCCCTGTAACACATGTTCCTACAGGAAAAGAGCTTTTCCTTAGGGATAGCAAAGCTCTTAATGGCTTCTCACAGGCTTACAGAAAGAAAGACATGGATGCTTCAGACAATCACTGCAGAGCTCTATCTATTTTTCTCTGCACTTTTTGCCAGGTCTGTAGAGGAGATGAAGCAGAATCTAAGACTGAGAAATAGCTCTATTTTGGTCCAGATATTACAGGGAATAATGACAAGGTCCTTCCTTCTATGCAACTCCCTTCTATGGTCCTGTGGGGACCATCTTGGTGAACAAGTTCACAGCATACCTTGATGGTCTGCCCTTTGCCTTTTTGAATAAGTCCATTCTCTACCTCCTAGACTCCTGCCTCAGTGTAATGTCATTGAAAGTCAGGACAGTCCAAAGGGGATGTAGAGATGATTACTATCCAGCTCGCTCCCACGTGCCTCCTGCTAACACTTCTGACACCACAAAAGCAAAAATGCAAACCCAAACCGGGGACATAATTCCCATCCCACCAGCCTCCAACGCACAACTGCAAACCCAAACAGCATGTGCTGCACAGACAAAAATCCCAATCCAGCTCTTCTCCTGCACATGCCACTTACCATCTCTGAGGCTCCCCCAGCCTGGGAGGACTCTCAGGGAGGGAAAGTCAGAAATGCATATTAAGACATGCGATCATAGCCTCTTTGGTATATGGACAATAACTGGTTGGGGTTTCTTTCCTTGTTCCCATAGCCACGTGGCATCTGTATCAGCCAGACCCCCAAGGAGAAGGCCTTTTCCAACAGCTAAGTGGCTCGCTAACCCGAGGAAATGAAAATGGAAAACTTGTGATGAAATGTTTGTTTTTCTTTGGGACCTGCAATGAGGTCAGCAAACAGTGGAAAGATGGAGGCAGTACTTGAGGATGGAGGGGGAAAAAAAAGAAATGGAGCTCTCCAGGGAGAGGCTCAGAGTGACCAAAGACAGCATCACAGCGACCAGGGACAGCATTGCCATGGCAGAAGACAGTACTGAAAAAGACAGGGAGATGCTGAGGCAACTAATGGAGGCAATACAGAGCCAGAATGCTCTGCGGCAGCCCATGCTTCGGTTAGGGCAGCAGGCAATGCGGTGCTGTAAACCAGGACCCAGCTGTGTTGTGCAGCCCCTGGATCATACTTGGCACTGTGAACACCAGCAGCTCCAACCCACCACAGTGCTCCCGGAGGCCATTCCCTTCACAAACCCAAACTCAGGGCAGTGACAACGGTTGCACCTGGAAGTCCAGCTCTTTTGAGACATCTAATGGCCCGTATAATTCAAGCCTCACCACTCAATGTCAGAAGGCCCAATAATAAGAAGAGGAAGAGCAAAGCGTACACTCACCTGTGACTTGAGTTCCAGCCCCCCTCTCCTTTGTTGTATTCTGTTCTCCACTACACTGTGCCACTTGAATCTGCGTCTCACTAGTTAGAGGTTTATTTCTGTATTTCTTTGCTATATATTACAGGCTGGAGACTCTCTTTATTCCAGTATGTCACAGTAAATCATAATTCTAAGTTAATATTAGGCACCCAACACTGTTTCTCAGAACAGTGGCCCAATCCAGCAGCCTTCAATTAAAACAGGATTTATACCATTTCATACCGCTCCATGTACACAATGGAATAAAATGAAAGAGAACCCCATCAGTATCATGAGCAGGGCATAGACGCCAGGCCAAGGGATTGGAGCAGGACTCAGGCATCATTGACTGGAGTCAAGGGCTAGAGACAGAGTCAGAGTCAAACCAAGCATCAGAGCCAGATCCAGAGTCAGGAGCAAGCAGGGAAGCAGTAGCTGGAACAGGACGGGAATAAGGCTGGGAACACAGCAGGTACAGGAGTGATCACAGCTGCAGTCATATGTGTTAAGCAGCCAGCAACACGCTGAGCTTAAAAACACCCATCTCCTGCCTCCCTTCAGCCAATCAGGCAGGCTGGCCAATCAGGTGATCCTACAGCAACCCACCTGAGCTCATTAATCTGCCTGGATGCTGGCCTGGCTAGTCTTCAATAGGTGAAGGAGCTCACTCTTGACAATGAGAACCATACCTCTCAAATGTCCCTCATGTCACTTCTGGTAATCCCCAAATTCCCTCTGTCCCACAGAAAGCCGATCCCTCCTCACTTTTATGGTTGGAAGTCATTTAAAACAGAAACAAAGAGCCATGAAGCTGAGGTTGTAAAGAGAATTCTGTACACGGAGGGAATGAATCCCACAGTATTTTACATTTCCTTCCTCAAGAATGTCCCCCACACCTTCATTTTGGGTCTTGGTCACACTGTGCATCTCACATTAGGGCCAGGGCAGGTTGAAAGTTATGCTTAGAACCATCTTCTCATAGCAGTGGGCCCAATCCAGCACCTTTCCATTAAAACAGGACTTACACCACTCCATACCACTCCACCTACACAATAGAGAAAAATGAAGGAGAACCCTTGTCATCGGTATCACAACAAAGGCATTGATGGTCACTCCTAGTGGCTGGAGCAGAAGTCAGGTGCCAGGAACTGGAGTCAAGGATTGGAGCCAGGCCAAGTGTACAGCTGCATATCTATCTGTCCAGGTACTTATACAATTGTCATTGCCACAATATCTGAGCATCTATCTGGGATGAGAGGGGCTAAGGGAGGCAGTGAAAGAGGCCCATTGGTGATGAGAGTGGTCAACTCTTCCTGCATTCAACGGATACCAAGCCAATAAGTGAGATGGCTGTAAATGCTGACAGCTGCTCATCCCAGCCCTGCACAAAGCGTCACCTACAAAAAGAAACGAGCATGGGGTGGATTTGCAGCGATGTGCCTCTATCATAGGCTGCAATAGGAAACTGTTGTGTCTGAAAGGCAAAACATGCAGAGAGAGAGAGGGGGAAGATTCCAGGCTGTCATACCACAATCTGTGGAGCAGAACTGCACCATGCAGGCACATGCTGCTGAAGCACCAAACGGCCATTGTCAGTGAAATGGGAGCATATGGGAAAAGCAGTGCTGGGCAGACATCGCTCCCCCATAATTACATGAGCTAAAGGCCACGACAGATCACACGTGGTGCCATCAGCTCTGAAATGGCCCCATGCCCCCATATAACAGATCAGAGTAACAGATCTCTCTGCAGGGTCCTTCTTCCTATGCACATCCATACACCAGCAACCAAGCCCTACAGTAAAGATGGGCAAAGAGTGGGGAAAATTATTCATGCACAACACAGTGAGTTAGGAACCAAATTTCAATGTGCCATGTTCACGTACCCTTTCCTCATTTTGTGGATGGGTCTTTTGTACTTATATTTGTGCACAAATCAAAACTCCTTTTGTGACCAATTTAAATTAGCCGCAGGTCGAAGTAGTAGCCCCCACACCCTGCAGTTTCTTTGCTGAAGAACAGCAGGTTTTGCCACTAGCCGAGGTGCCAGGTTGTGATGATACACACATATCTGCGGCTGCTGCCTATGTTAGAATTGCCTGCATGAGGCCCAACCCCATGCCATTTTGGCAGACCACTTCCACTTACCACGGCTACGTCTCGTTCACTGTGTGTGGAATGGCTGGGGATCCGTACAAGCTGTTATAAATAGAACAATGTTTAATTAGCACAACAGTAGGACAGACTTGTTGAAATGTTCCCCAGACTGCAGGTAAGTGCCCTGACAAGGAGGCTATTATGGGAATCTTAATGAATCCTTCCTAAGTAGGCCTGCTCAGGTACGCGTAGGCTGCAACTGCTAATTTTGTTTGTGAAAATTATGTTGGTGAACGGTGCTGAGTGACAACAAACTGGTGACCAGTAAATTGAATAAATGTGAAATGTTGCAAACCGTCCAGAATTCGGTGCTTAACAATAGCAAGAGACCCCGGGGGCTGAGTTCCTGTAATCCCAGGCCAGAGCCTTAGCACTAATGAAGTTTAAAGAAGAGAGAGAAGGAACCCTGACCCAGAGGCAATTAAACCAAACAAGGATCTAGCTGTAACTGTAATTGCTGAGACATGCACACCCGTACCCCATGCAATTACTTTGTGTGAGTTCAACAACAGAAAATTTAAAATCAGATACCTCAGTAATGGGAGACATATGCGATTCTAGCCTATTATACACTAGCCTACTTTTTCTAATAGCGGTGTCTCAGGCATGAAGTGAGTGGCACAGAAAAAAAAGCTTTACAGTGTCCACAAACTACCTTAACATAGTAGCGTCACTCTTCCTAACTCCCACCCTCTACCCGAGACATTTCACTTGTCCTGTCAGGGGACGGAAACAACATATGACTAAACGGACCAACCACACAGTGGTGACAATCAATAACGAAGACGCGAGCTAGCAAAGTTTAGGAACTAGCCTATACACGTACACAGCAGTTTATCTGAACAGGCTCTTCCTCAAACAACAAATACATTCCTAAAAGTCAGAGCTTGCAAAGACAAAATGGGCTAAAGTTACTGAATACACTGTTTGGTATGGACAGTTCACGCACCTATACTGGACAGCACGACACTGCACGGATAGCAGTGAATGAGGAACTGATCGTTTGTGCCTGCTGCTGCAGCTCACCACTACCGGGGCAGCCTCTCCCCAGGCCCAGCTGCTCTATCTTCTCTGTCATTCTGGCTCTGAGGCTGGAAAAACTTGCTTAGCCAACTGGAGCAAGATACTGCATGGGGACAGGATGTGTGGCCAGGGAACTTGGCCCAACCACCTTTCCCCTTTGGCCTGTCCATTTCCTCTCCCATGCAGGCAAGGCACGTGTCTCCTGTGCGTGAGCTGTGAATGCACAGCAGGCTAATTAACATGGTGCTAGTTTTAGTCCATGCAAAATGGCTTATTGGACCAGGAACTGATGTGAAGTAGCCCAACTCTGGGCTTGCTAATTACGTAGTCTCAAGTTCTGACCTCGCAAGCCCTGGCTCACGAGCATAGTCAACAGGACTGTTCCTGCGAGTAAAGGCTACTCACAGAGGGCAGGGGGATGGATCACTTGATGATTCACGTGATGATTCTGTTCTGTTCATTCCCTCTGAAGCACATGGCATTGGCCACTGCTGGAAGACAGGATAGTGGGCTAGATGGACCTTTGGTCTGATCCAGTATGGCCGTTCTTATGTCCTTATTTTGCCCCTACAATGAAAACATCTTGTGACGTGGCTGCATCTCTCCTTCCTGTTGACTTCTTCATGACATACAACCCTGAGTCTTATTTTGCAGATTTAGATCCTACCCTACCCGCAATGCAACATATTTACTATGAATCCACCTAAACCAGACAGCAACAAGGTCTATTGGTAGGTTTTAGCAGAAATCATTATTAGCATCCTGATTAGATCCAGCTGTTACTGCAGTACTAACGAGTGGTTCTCCACAGGTATGTCTGAACACCATAGGAGTGTTATGTAGAAGTTGTTTAGCACTTTACTGGGCTTGATTTACTGCCTGCTGCCAGCAGATCCCAGCCAGCAGGCCCCAGGTGGTGAAAAGTCATCTGGATGGAGAGTGCAGTGGCACAAGCTGCCCAGAATCTCCACCCTGCTGAGGGGCTTGGAGCTGCTTAGTTCAGCCACCAAAGCAGGCAGGAACGTCTGGGGCATGGATGGGGACAGGGGAGTTTAGCGTGGTGCTGATACAGCCCGTCTTCTAGGCAGGGTCCACACACAGACACCTATAGAGATCCCATTGCAAATTACAGCTGCTTCGCCCAGTATAGCCCCCCAGGGGAGAGGGTCAGCCGTGCTTGGTGCCTGCCTTCCCCTGAGGGTGAATCTCTAGTGAATCGAGCCAGCGTTTTCACAGTGATTTGCAAGACAAAAATCAATTGTTGTGCATTCTAGGTAATGCTAGGGCTTGAATCTGCTGGCTTAGCTATACCGCCACTTCCCTTCTTGTAAAATGACTATCCCGCTCCTTAAAGGCCCATCGCGTTGCATTTAATTTGTAACTATCATACTGAAATCATATTGTACGAGCATACTGCTATATATTAAATGGCTGGTTAAGTGTGGGAGGCCTTTAAAGTACAAGATTGGCAAATGAGGTGATTGGAAGGGCTTGCTAATTATGTACAGTCTCCGAGTTCAGACCTCACAAGCCCTGGCTCACGAGCATAGTCAACAGGACCGTTCCTGAGAGGAAAGGCTACTCACAGAGGGCAGGCTTGTGACAGCCAAGTTCACACCGAACAGAAGTACTATTGTAGCACACAAACTGAAGTCAGTGGGACTATGTGGGGAGTACAGCACCACGCAGTGTGAGTAAGGGTAGCAGAATCTGACCCATGAGGGTTTGAAAGATTGGGGCCTTAAATACCACCGGATTGTTTTACTGTCAGTTGTCTTCCTGGTTTATGTGTGTGTATGCTTGTTTACATATGTGCATATAAATGTGTGTGCACTTATCTGTGTGTATTGTATGTTTCTGTGCATAGCCCCCCGCACCCCCCCCCACAACATGGACCACTTGATATAAGCAGCTCATGAATAGGGTTTAGCACTCTGGAGGTCCATAAAGAATGAGCGCTAGTTTTATGCCTAGTATTTATACTACCAACATTGTCAGTGCTAACAAAGATCATTCACGCATTTTGTGAGACTGTTCTCTTTTTGATCTGGGGATGACAGGTGGGGAAGGAAGCTCATGTTTAGATAATATAGATTTATATTGGGCTTGGGGTACAACTTTATTTTCCCACCTTCCAATCACAATTTTTCTTTTCTTGAAACTTTAAAAAAAGAATCCATTCTATATTTTTCTTCTTTTTAAAAATACCAATGTAGTGTGTGTGTGTGTGGGTTTTGGGTGGGCTGTGGAAATTGATTTACGAGTCAACCACTTTTCTCTTTTCTTGCCATCTCTCGCTTGAGTGGTTTGTAGGCCTTGGCCCTTTCTTTCACTCGAGGAGAATAAGGTTGTCTATGGAAGAGGTCAGCGTTTCAAATTGGCGGAGTTCAACTGCACAAATGACATAGAACTGACAAGAAAAGACAGGGGGTTTGGGGGTCATAGACTGTATAGGTCCTGGTTAGGGTCTTTGCTTTGTGATGGGACCTGGCACCAAAATGAATTAAATAACAGGCTTAAGGACTATTGAGGGAGGGCTGAATGCAAATCAAAGATAAGTAGAAGTTTTCTTTCCTAAAAGGGGAATGATTTTTTTTCTTACCTCCCCCTTTCCATATCTGCACAGGCAAGGTCTGCATGTTAAACATGATTTAGCAGGCATTATTCTGGGAGTCTTTTCATCAGGTTTCTGCAGTGATTGCCTATCTTGGCCTATGATTAATGATCTGCTGTGCAATTTGGAGGCTATAATGACTCAACAATCCACACACAAACTATATAGTCACATTCCTTTTGCAGATTTGCCAAGCTGTTACCAAGGGGCCCACAACTGAGCAGGATTGTTAGCGAGATAGCTAAGCATTTCGGCAAATGCCATTCTGCCCTTATCTTGCTGAGAAGTGCGTCGGGCAGCAGGCTCATTTACAAAATTCAAAGCCCAGATTTCAGTGGTTCCTTTTTTAAAAAAAATCTGGACTGAAATAATCATTAAAGAGGCTGGTAAGAAAAGAGCCTGGTATATGGCCTTGCAGTGATTATGCAGACAAAATACTTTCTTTGTTTCCAAATTTTGAATCTGATTAATTGAGGCCTAATGCTATTAATACAATCTGAAAGAGAAAAGTTAAGCTTCAGCAACCCTTGGCATAAACAAAATCTGAAAAACTAAGCAGATTTTGAAACACAAACCTAATCTTAAATTTAGTTTTGCTATATTAATACGTTAGTATGATTTCATTATACCTTCCACTTGTATCTGCAGCCAGTGAAAAAACTACCTATGAAACAGCCTGTGACAAGCAGTTTAATTCAAACTGTGATCCTGATGAGGATTACTTTTTAAAAATCCCATTTCACAACAGCAGATCTGTGGTTTGGATGTTGTTTTCTGGGGGGTAGGGGGGAATTTAAAAAGGAAAAGAAGACGTGGAGACAGAGTTGAAGATGAACACCACTTTTCAGGAGGACTTTAGTTACCTTACAAAAAATAATTACTGGTCGATTTACTTTTTATGCATCACTGCTTCAATAAATAATTCCTAGATGCAACCTAAATAACTGAGCAGAAATTCAAACAGTTGTGTTGATAGTCTGTTGCAATGACATTTACTTAAATGATTCATTCCATTTTAATTTTCTTTTTTGCCTGACTTGAGGGGATGGGAATTGGAAAGTCATATAGCATATCCATCTTGCTACATGATACTATCATTATTATTTGTTATGAAAGTGCCTAGAAGCTCTAATCAATTATGGGGCCCCATTGTACTAGGCATTGCACACACACAGAACACAAAGAGAGACCTTGCCCCAAAGAGCTGCAATTTCAGGCCCTGATTCTGAAAAGCATCCCTATTCAGGACAGCATTTAAGCACATGCTTAAATTGCATTGAAATCAATTAGATTTAAGCACATGCGTAAGTGCTGGGGATGGATTTAATCAACACTTAAGTGCTTTTCTCAATCAAGATCTAAGTAAGTATGTTACACTATGAGGTAGATTGTTCACAAGTAAGGGTGGGACATTTCAAAGTGCTTAGACATTGGCCTAATTCTGCTCTCATTGAAGTCAGTGATGAAACTCTCACTGATTTCAAAGCTAGTGCTTTGGAAAATCCCATCCTTAAAGAAACCTTTTCTGTACAGTAGATTTACTTACTTAGAAGATATCAACAACTAAATTCAATCGTGTCTGTAAATCATCCCAAGTGAAATGTTATCCAAAAAGAGCAAAGGATTATTTTTATTTTGTCGGTAGATTGTTAGCAAACAGAAACTGCATCCACGTTGCCTCCCTGAACTAATTGTTTCACCAAATGTGTCTAAATGGGAACTTTAAATTATAAAACTTGTATAAATTGTCTCCTCTTATTGCTCATTTTTGGAATCTTTTTTGGCGCCATCACAGTTTTAAATGGTGGGAAGAACTGCCATGTCATATATTCATTCATCCAGATATCACTGAGATCAGCACAAAATATAGACTGATTAGATGACTGTTTGCATCCACCTATTTTCTCTTGTGTTATTCTTAGATTGTAAGCTTTTTGGGGCAGGGACCATGTCTTTCTTCTGTGCTGGTACAGCACCTCGTACAATGGGGCCTTGGTCATTGCCCGGGGCTCCTCAGCACTACTGTAATACAAAATAATACATAAATAATCATTGATTAGAAAGCTAAGAACATTCCTCTTGCAACATTCTCTTGCATTCATGGAGGAAGGAATTGGAAACCCTCCTGTGAAGGGATATACAAGCAAAATATAATTCACTTTTTCTTCCCACAGGGTTCATTTTATAGTGGAATTCACCCCGTGCTGAGAGCCAACACAAGGTGTACGCACCTTTGAAGTCCTTACACACACTTTAGCGAGTTCCGCCCATAGCTTCATAATTTTAAGAAAGATTTTTGGAACAAAAAAGCTCTTCTGTGAGATTATTGTTAGGGGAACAGCAATGATAGAGTAGCTGTGCATTTAAATCTAATGGTGTATGAAAAATGCAAATGTACATGCATTTCACATAAACGAAAGGGGAATATGGCAGCTCTGTACAGAGGAAAGATTTTAACTATGAAGTACGGTAGAATCTCTGTAGGGTCATAGAAGTTCACAGAAGAATAAACATTAACAAATCCTTCCTTACTTTTGTTTGTCAATGGTGCCAGATCAACATCCCTATATAATATAGTCTTCTATCCCTCGAAATGATACAAATATGGGCAGCAATAGTGCAAAGTTTCCAAACTGCCAGCATTCCTCAATTTTGACCAGCCTTGTGAGAGGGTGATGTAATTCACCTTCCCCATCCATTGGCTTCTCTACTGAGAAAAATTCATGTTGAATATGGCAGTGGGTTTTGTGATGTGGACAACTGTCTACTAGGTATTGGGCTGAGACCACTAACCTTATTTCACTTAGGACATAAAATGGTCATCACTGATCTGGGGCTAGATTTGAACTGGTGCTTCGAGATGAAAGTTACCAAGATTTTCAAAAGTGATTTTGAATGCCTCCATTTGGGGTGCCCTCCCTGAGACACGATAAAGAGGCCTGATTTTCAGAAGGCAGATGCTCAACACTTTCTGAAAATCAGGCCCCTTTAAGGTGTCTCACATTGAGCACCCAAAAATGGAGGCATTCCAGGTCGCTAGTCACTTTTGAAAATCTTGGTTGTAGAGCTCTGTATCTCATTAATGATCACCTGAACCACTCAGTCCCATACTTGGCTGAAATTTATGGGAACCACATAGATCTTTAAATTGCAATGGAAATTGTATGGGAAAAAGTTGTCACATGAGATTTATGGGACTTCCTTGGTTCCAGTCAAGCTGGATAGTATAAGAACATGTTCTCTTGAAGTATTTTGACATTTTAATCTCTAGCTAAAAATGGAGACTACAAATGGAAATTACAGGGAGGCATACGGGGGGCAGGGGGGAAGTTATCAGGTTCCTCCATACCTCAGAAGAGGTTCAGTTTGGGTTCAATACAAATGTGGTTAGAAATTATTTTATATGGACAAACTGGTCCATCCTTATCAAGAACAATCAGTCCAAAGGCTTGATTATAATACAAGACCTCAAATACAATACCTTGCAGGAAAATTAGATTTAGTGATCTCTGACAAAAGAGGGATTGTGTGTGTATACTGTGCAATGTTCAAATATAGAGGGATGGCCAACGATGAAACCATTGTGGGGAAGGGCCAGGGGATTCCTGTCTGGGAAAATATTTTGAAAATAATTTAATGTTTTCTGATACATTCTAAAAGCAAAATGATTCCTCTTTGAAACTTGGTGCCTTGACACCAAGGTGTTGGGCTCAGCACAGAGAAAGAGAAATTAGGTAGAAGTACTATATCTTTATGAATGAGGGGTTGTTTAGCAATATTCCTCAGTTGGGAAGGGAGCGAGTATATGAGCTTCACCATAGGCTGCGAAATCTGCCCCACAACCGGTATAGTCACTGGGGCTTATATAAAGTGGTCGCCATGAAAGGATCACCATTTGCCAACACTTAGCAGACATTAAATATCTGAGATACCTGAGCATTTCTCTATACTTGGTATAGGAAGTAACTGTACTGACTGTTGGCAAATGTTGACTTCTCAATTGCAACCACTGTTTGACTGAAATAGCTTACAAATAATGAGTATATAATTTCCAAAGAATAAACAGGACTGACTGCCTCCACTTCTAAGAAATCCTGTCCAAAAATCACTGTGTTTATAAGAACGACTCTCCACGGAATCTCCATGGTCTGTACTTTTCAATTGTCATTTGCCCACTTAATCAAAGACTTAGAAAAGGTATCTGGCCAAGATTTGTAAAAATAGGAGCTCAAAGTTAGGCTCCCGAATCCATACTTATGCACCTAAATACACAGAAGTTCTGGAGTGCTCATCCGTTTTGGAAATTACGTCACTTATTTAAAAAGAACGAGGAGTACTTGTGGCACCTTAGAAACTAACAAATTTATTTGAGCATAAGCTTTCGTGGGCTAAAACCCACTTCATCAGATGCATGCCTATTTATTTAGATGCATGCATACTTATTTAGATGCCAAAGCATGGATTTACAACCCTAATTTTAGGTATCCATTTTTAAAACGTTGGCCATTCATTTAAAATTATTTTTGAATTTTTAACCACAAAAAGTACATTATAGCTTGCCAGAAGCTGAAGTAGAGTCAACAAGAACCTGCAGGATATTTCTACAGTGGTCTGTATTTTCCACACATGTTGTGGCCTTTCAGAGTGACTTCAGAAGAAATGCTGATTGTATTCTAGGATTTAGGATCTCACACTTATATTGTATTTTACTCTCCATGGTACAATAATGTACTGTAAATATAGGGTTGTATGGCAGGTACTACATTCAAATGGCTTTAATAGTGATTGTGTGGCTATCTTCCTATGCTCCAAGTTGTGAATATTCCACTATGTTTGGTCACTGCTCCTCATTCTTATCATTTGCATCAATCACCATAACCAAAAGGTTAACAGAATGAACAGCCAGATCTAAATCATACTATTTCTTAGAGTTAACCACAGAAAAATGTCTGGTTTATGACACCTCAACTCAATTCTTTTGTGGAACTCAAGATCTAGGTTTCCAATGATACCAAGTGAGGGATAATGGTCCCACAAATTGTTAATATCTGCTCTTCCAGATGTGAACTTCATTAATTTAATCTAACACATCTTGAGAGATAATAATACACATATTTTCAATTACCACAATTATTTAAACAGCCCTGATCTTGCACTTAATAAAACCATTTACATTCACTCTAATGTCAAGCTCTGCAGGATAGTATGTTAATGCCAGAAACATGACATCTTCTAATTACTGCACTTCTATAAAACAGAAGCAAAAATGACTTGGTAAAGGCTGAGCAGAGAGCGGAGCTTACACTAGAAACAGGCAGAGATGCAGACCCACGGAGACAAAGCTGCACACAGGCAGATAGTACACTTACCTGCAGATACACACTCATGCATGATTGAAAACACCCCCACACTTCTATGTATGGGCTATCACATAACATCCTTGTTATCTTTTGGGAGGGTCACACCAGCATTGACTGAGAGTTAAACAGACACTGATAGCTTCCTGAAGTATAGGTCATAGGAGAGAATTATCATGTCACTGCTCTTATAAGCCTTAGCATCTTTGCAAGACTGAAGCAGCTGAACCAAGAGAGAAAAGGGCTACAGTCCAAAACTGCATATGAAGGGAATTGTGGATGTGCAATGTGTCCAGTGTTTCTGTCAAAACAGGAGACACCTCTGACCTCTGTGATCTATTCTGACAAGAAAGAGAGCAGTATGAAGCAACATCAGCACTTCCTTGTCTAAGAGAAACCATACTGCACTTGGCACAGACAGACTGCAAAGCATTGGCCAGATTTTGCTTTCAGGTGCTTTACTGAATTTCTGAATTCCCCTATGGTGCTGGAGATTCTGATGCTCAAGGGTTGCATGTTTGTCATGTGTCTTCCACTTTTATTTTGGTGGACAGTTCAACTCCGAGGTTCCCGTGTGGCCGCTTAGAAACAAAGGGAATGATTTTCAAAAGCACAAGCGGGGTCAGGCCCCTAACACCCAGTGAAAGCCAATCTGCTCTTTGTGTCTTTGAATACCTCCCCTCAAGTAAATAACAATATAAACACAAACATTTGTTGCCTAATAAACTATAAAATACATAAGTAATGAGTTTTGCCATTGATTTGAATAGGATGAGGATTTGGCTCTGTAGTAATAATAGCAGACTGAGTTGAGATGGGATGAGGTGCCTCAGAATGGGATACACAAAAGCCAGCATGCTAGGGAGTACCTTGCATAAACTAGCCAAGGGGAGGTGTTGAGCTAAACCCCCCACCCTTGATCAGAGGTAGATGCCTAAATCTGGGCTACAGGGAGGTACACTCCTCTGCTTAGGATTCTCAGCTGCAAACCCTCTCTTGGCATTAGGTGCCATTTTAGCAATAAACTGGGGTGGTGGGACAAGGAGGACTTTCCTCCTAACTTTTAGCTCAGTGGTTAGGGTACTTCTGACCCCCGGTTCAAGTCCCCCTTCCCCCTGAGGTGAGAAAGGATTTGAACTGGGCATCGGTACCTTTCAGGTGAGTGTGCTAACCACCAGACTATAGAGCTCTTGAGCATGCACTCTCTCTTCCTCCCTCCCTCTTCCCACCCCAGTGGATAATTAATAAAAGAATCTTTGGGCCAAAGAGAAGCAGGCAGAAACATAGGCACCCGGGGAGCTTTTACCACACAATTTTGGCACCAAGTGACTTCAGGCACCTAGAGGGGTTCGGGGCAGCTGAATGGGGGCTTTGTGAATCCCAGTGGGGCCTGATTATGGGATTTAGGCACCTGTGGCAGTTAGGTGCCTAAGTCTTTTTGTGAATCTAACCCCGAGTCTTTAGTGGAGAATCATTTCCTCACCTTCCATCCGGGCAAAATAACAGCAAATGCCAGCAAAAAAGATCTTTAGGATGCAGACAGCCCCCAAAGAAACAGGAAATATTTAGGTGATCTAATCTACTGTTGATATGTTTTAGAGAGCTAGGGCCTTTCTGTCAGGTGGTGGGAACTGAGTTTGGGAGGCCATTCCATACACAGGGACTACATGAAAGAATCCAAAAATCAGGAGTGACAGAGGCAAATTAAAGGGGCGTTGAGGTGAACAACACTGTCAAAGCAACGTCGGTGTTGAGGGATGCAATCAGAAACATGATCTGAGATACAGGCTGGTGCAAAGTTGCACCGGGCCTGGGAGATGATGAAGAGAGTTTTAGATTTGATATAATGGGCAAGGGCAAGCCAGCAGAAGGCCTCAAAATAGAGCGTATCATGGTTTGATTGATAGATGAGGAAGATAGCTTCGGCTGCTGTATTATGGATAGATTGGAGGGGAGCCGCCTGGGTATCAGCCATGCCAGGGAGGAGGCGATTATAGTCAACAAAGGATGGGATGATGACAAGAGCATGGACAAGTGTTTTAGCCCCTAGGACAGAAGGGCACATTTGAATGTTTGAAATGTGGTGGAGAAAAGATGGGGCGAGATTTAGTAACAACCTGATGCGTGAGGAGTCAGACGATTATCCCAGGGTGGCTGGCCTGAAGGACAGGAAAGATGGCGATGCAATCAACAATAGGGGAGAAGAAGAGAAGCAGAGAGGGTGTGTGAAGAACAAAGGAGAGCTGAGTTTTGCCATATTTAATGTGAGCAGGCGGCCTTGGGGATATGATGTCAGACAGATAATTAGACAAAGGGTTGTGGGCAGAAGGGAACAGCACAGCTGTGGAGAGAGAGATTTGCAAGTCACCAGCATAGAGATGACAGTGGAAATTATCATGGGAGAAGGTGCTGGGGACAAAGAGAAGGGGACCAGGGCATAGCCCAGGATTCCCTCAGAGACAGAGTGAGCAGGAGGGCTCACCAAAGGAGAAGAGCAGTCAGAGGCAGGAAGAGAACCACAAGAGGAGGATGCCACAACACTGTGATAAACTCTTACAGGGTTCCGCTAGTTTGGGACAGCATCATGTTCCATTATATTAGTGGTATTTCAATTCTGCATCCACTGTTGATGATTAGGTACGTACTGTAGTTTGGTGCTGGATCCTAAAAGGGTAAAGAGGGCAGCTGAGATTTACGCATAGTGACAGATAGGTTATAGGTGGTGATAGTGGAGCACAATCATAGAAGAGGTATACAGTGCTGGAAGATCAGAATACTCTCTGAGTGACGTATTGGCCTTGAAAACTAAAAGATCTTCAGGGAAAATGGGTATCTACATGCAAATACAAAGGTTCAGATTAGCATCCCAAACACATGGCCTGATCCTACACCATTGAAGTGAGTAGGAAATTCACCATTGGCTTCACTGGGATTGAGTTTGGGCCCACAGCCATAACTATTTAGGCTGGGAGTTTGAAGGAGTTAGATGCTTAAGTCCCATGGAAATTAAATGATATTTGAGTGCCTAAATCCCGTAGGCTTCTTTGAAAATCCCAGCCTTAAGTATATTTTTCTATTATCTCTTGATCACTGACAATTATGTTATGTCCTAGTCATACCAATAAGTAAATAATATTATGGTAGTTTCCGAAAGCCCCAATTGGGATTGCCGCCCCATTGTGCTGGCTGCTGTATAAATGTAGAAAAGAGACAATTCCTGCCCTGATGGGTTTGAAGTCTGAAGACAATATTTATTTGCTTGTATGTTGCATTCCCATCTCCTAGCCGTAGTAATGTGTGTTTGCCCCTTTGAGGTAGTAATGCTTTAAATTCCACCGTTTGACTTTAAATCACATCCCTCTGCAGCTGCATGCACCTGTCGAATCACAACCACAGAAACATGTCCGTTGCAGAAAGAAAAAAAAAAAAAAGCAAAAATATATTCCCCCTCCCCCCCCAGATTTTGCATCTCCCATCATTCTTCTTAATAGTCATTTGCCATTGGTCAGTCTGCTGATCAGGACAGTTCATACAACCACTTGGCCAAACACACAAAAGTCAAAATCAGTCTTAAAATAATGAAACAATCTCTCATATAAAAAGGGTCCACAATATAAGGCATTTCCAAAGACTGCTTCACCCAATATTTCCCCCACCCCGCAGCCCAATATTCAATATGAAGTTATAGAAGGGAATAGGGATGGAAAGAAAAGAAGTGTGTGTGGGGGGGGGGGGGGGGGAGGGAGTTGAGACTTTTTAATTGCAATTGTTTGGGTTGCTGCTCCAAGGTAAATGACAAGAAATGGAAAAACACCCCCAACACACATATTTCAACTAAAGCAAACGCTTGGGGTTATTTTTCCCCTGTGTCTGTTTGAAGCGTATTCTCCTGAGTTGACAAGCACGTGTTTTGGAGACCATTGAAAAGTTTCTGCCATAAATAGAGGAGGCAGCTTGGCTTAAGTGTTGCTAGGGAATACCTGGCAACAAGCAACAATAGCCCTTTTAGAGAGCCCAGGGCAAACAGTGAGCGTGGTAATGGGGTGGGCCTTGAGGGAGGCTCCTTGCCCAAAGCCCCTCCACTCACACTGAGCCCTCGGCACTGGGCTGTGTTCCGGAAATTCCCTGCACAAAGCCCCCTATTCAATAGGAGGTGGGCCAATGCATGTGCTTTTTTGAGGGAGAGGGGGGGCGCTGATGAGGGAGGGTGCTTTCTTGCCAAAAAAAAAAATCCAAACTTTTTTTTTTTTTTTTGCAAAGTCTCAGAGAGGCACAGAAAGTGCTAAGTTTGTAAAAGAAGCTGAAAAGGTTCAGAAAAGGAGCATAAAGGAGCCAGGGAATGCCCCGTGAATTTTGAACAGAGAGCAGAAAAGGGACCCTAAAAAGCAATTAGTGATGCTGCTTGTCGCTGAAGAGGGAGCATGAAGGGGGGTGGGGGAGATGCAAGAGGAAGAGGGCAGCTCCAATCATTTAGTAAAGTAGTAGAGAGAGAGGCAGAGGCAGAGACAGCGAGAGATTGACGCCTTCTGGAATTTTTATAGTGAAAGCGGACACACAAATAGCAATGCACAGTGACTAAGAACTGGAGGAATTGTTGAATCTTGAACCTGGAGGCACATGCCAAACTGGGGCTTGGCTTCATCAACACCCCCCCGCCCCACACACACACACACACACACACACCCCTTCCCAGCTCATTTCTGCAAAGCTTGTGAAGCAACTAGATCAGACAAGGTTTCAACTGCTTTCCTTCTCAGCCTCTCTCTCCTCTAACTACCCTCTAGATTGCAAACCCAGTGACTGGGCTGTTCGGTGAAGTGTGGGTGTGTGTGGAGGGACAGGGAGGGAAGGGGAATATAGAAAATGCCCTCCCAATAAAACCTTCATTTCAGTTTCCACTTCTCCTTCTCCCAACATGTCACCCAATTTTGTGAGTCGTACATAAAACAGAATTTGGCCATACAGTCTTTGTGAAAAATAATATAATACGGCCTACTCATTAGCTTGAGAGTTATAAAAATATAGCTGTCTAGATTGGGACTGAATAGCTATCACCTTAATGGATTGTCAGAAATCTGCTGGCAGCGGAAGGAGGTCAGCCAGTCCTCCTCTATCTTTTGTTCTAGACATCATTTAAGATCAGCCGTAGTTCATTAGAATTGGACAGTAATATTCTTAATCCCGCAGTGTGGAGGCCCCAGACACACATCTAGCCTGGGTCATCAGTGGTTTAGCTTTTGCTGCTTCGATCCTGATAGATTGTACATTTGTGAACAGTCTGATTTATGTTTCACAGAGTGACAAAAAACTTTTAATGAATGAATTTTTTTGTGAAAAATGTTGAATTGCTACAAACAAAAGTAACCACTAAAGGGGGAGGGAAGCAGCTCATATTTACTGAATGCATCCTTGTGTTATTGCTGCTTTACAGAGAGAGAGGAAGGAAGCTGCAGGCATTAGCATTATGTCTTGGAGACCTGCGTGTAAGTCCCTGCTCTGTCACAGACTTCTCGTGTGACCTTGGGCAAAGCACTTGCCTCTCTGGCCTCAAGTTCCCATCTGTCAAAGAGGCAAAAAAATCCATTCCTATCTCATAGGGGTTTTGAGAGGATAAATCCATTAAAGATTATGAGATGCTCAAATACTACAGTGGCCGTATAAGGAAATAAAATAGATAGATTAACTTAATTATGGCTTCCTAAAAGATGACTTGAACTTTGGTTTCTAACCTCAAAGAAACCTCATCTAAATTACAACCTTGAAATAGTCTTGTAAACCATACCATATTCCAGTGTGCCCTACTAGCTAGCACTTCAGACTGGGAGTCAAGGAAGCTGGGTTCTAGTTCAGGATCTGCCATGTCAGTGCTCTGGGCCTCAGTTTCCCCATCTGTAAAATGGGGATAATGATAGTGCCAACCTTCATAAAGAATTTTGAGATCTACTGATGAAAAGTGCTCTACAAGAGCTTGCGATTATTATTATAATATGGAGACATCATATTATATTTCGTTGGAGCAGATTGTGGCTGTTTATGTAGCTGCACAGAATGGTAATGGGATTAAGACACACTTCTTATCTCTGCACAGCCTTCCAGGACTTTAGGTCCAGTCATTTAGGGGTAAATAAATGCTACCTGATGCCCCTAATGCAGGACAAATTGTACCAGCACAATCTAGCCCTCTCTAATATAGCCTCAATAATGGGTAAAGAAATGTAAAAGAATATTGTATTGAATTGATGATCTGAGAGCAGAACTGGATCATTTTATGGGCTTTCCCATAACTAATCAGAACTTCACATGTCTCACTGCTGATCACTTAGTGACAAAGATAAAATACTTTAAACTTCTGGGAGGTTACACTAGTTTTTATGACTGAGATTTTCAGAGTTTGAGTGAGTTGTACACTCAGCTGCCTTAGGTTCCTTTGAAAATCCCAGGCTAAATAATTAGCTAGCTACTTATCTTTTTGCAAAAAATTGAGCTAGACACCTTTTTCCTGAAGAAATAGACCAGCGCTCCTTTTTTTAAAAAAAAAATGCAATAAGAAGGTGGTAAATATACTAAAGTGAATGTAAAAACATTGAAGGATCATAACCAAAAGGCCAGAAAAGTGATCAGAAAAATACATGCCAGAATCTCAGCTAGTGTAAATCATTAGTGCTGCTTAGTTAATGAAGCCATAACTTACACCAGCTCTCAAAGAGCTGCAGCTTGAGAATCATGGAGCCATAAAAGGCCAAGCCTCATAGAATCATAGAAATGTAGGGCTGGAAGGGACCTTGAGAGGTCGTCAAGTTGTGCACCCACCTTATAGTAATTTATTTGAGATAACAGTTCCCTAGTTTGCTTATGAGACTATCCTGTGGAATTGTGTCAAAAGCCATACTAAAATCAAGACATGTCATGTGTACTGTTCCCCAGCATCCACTAGGCCAGTAACCCTGTCAAAGGAGGAAATAAGGGTGTTGTGGCATGATTTGTTCTTGACAAATCCATTCTGGCCAGTCTTTATATCCTTAATATCCTCTAGGTGCTTACAAATTCATTGTTTTAATAGTGTGTTCCAGTATCTTTCCAAGTATTGAAGTTAGGCTGACTGGTATACAATTCCCATGGTCCTCTTTGTTCCCCTTTTTAAAGATAGGTGCTATATTTGCCCTTTTCCCATCCTCTGGGATCTCACCCATCCTCCATGAGTTCTCAAAGATACTTGCTAACAATTCCAAGATTGCTTCCGCTAGTTTCTTAAGTACCCTGGGATCAGGCCCTGCCAACTTGAATACATCTAACTTATCCAAATATTCTTTAACCTGTTCTTTCCATATTTTGTCTTGTGTCTCTTCCTCCTTTTTAATATTGTGTTGAATACAATTACCAATACAATTAATGTAGTCACCATTAACCTTTTTAGTGAAGACTGAAGCAAAATAGGCAAACTCCTCAGCCTTCTTGATGCCATTAGTTATTATGTCTCCTTCCCCATTATGTAGAGGACCTACACTTTCCTTCATCTTTCTCTTGCTCCTAATGTATTTACAGAACCTCTTCCTATTCCCCTTCAGTTACATCCATGCAAACCCACCTGTATCAATAAGGTTGGGTGAGTGCAAGTGAGAAAAGATTTGGCCTCCAGTGGGTAAAACACAGAAATTCACTGGAGTGAGTAAAAGGATTATAAAACTTTTCCATAAATTCAAGGTAATTGCCTTGACTTGTGCCTCTCATTGTATCAGGTCGGGGACAGAAGGTCAAGTCAACTATAACAGACAAACTGGTATCATTTCCCTTATGCTTAGCATAGAAAGTGAGACTTCTCTCATCAACTTTACTAGTTAATAAGGAGCATTGTTTGGATTAGTCAGATTCCTCACATTCCAATCTTGTACACTGTCTGCTTCAAAATTGCATACAGTTGTAATACTCTGAAATGTTTAGTAGCGTATTTTCAGTGCTGATTGCACTAAAGTAAATATAGAATTCCAATTAACACTAATGGAAATAGGGTGTCAAATCTGAAAATAAGCCACATTCTCCTTTCAGTTACACCAGTGCAACCCTCATTAACTAAGAACAGAATCTGATCCACAGAGTTCAGTGAAATGGCACTGGCATGACCTAGATCAGACTTTGTCCTTTTTCATGTGAACAGAGTGGAATAAAAAATGTTTGGTTTAAGATTTACTGTAAAAAAGAAGCTATCATAGAACAGAGAGGATTTTAAAAAAAAATTAATCAAAGAGGGTTGTGCTGGGTCCTAATCCAATGTCCACTGAAGTCAATGGAAAGACTCGCTGGACTTGAATGAATTTTGAACCAGATCCCGAGTTCAGAATAAAAGTGGTGGGGTAGAGTCTCTGCTCCTCCCATTCCATGTATGCCACTCAGGCAGTGCAAAGGGAGCCAACACTTCCTGTGACTCCTCTACTGGGTACATCTTGGGTGTAGGGGAGTCCTCAGCAGGCAGAGCGCCCCTGCACCTGACTCCTCTGTCTCCTTCCCCACAGAGCTTGGTTCAGGGGTATATCCCTGGGTAGAATGGTGTGGGTGAGGGAACAGTCAGTACAATGTGCTCCTGCTGTCCTCCAGTGGCAAATGGTCCCTAAGGGGTTATTAGCCAGCTGGTGAAATTAGAGCAGCCTGTTAGCTGCTCTAACTTGTGTTAGGACTGGGGCAGAGAATCAGGGAGCCTTAATGAACCCCCTGGCAGTCTCCCTGAGAGCAGCAGAGAATCTTCCTCTATGTCCATAAATGTAAGAAATCAAAAAGACAACTCTAAGCTGTCACACTATCGTATGAATAACAGGTGTATGTTTCAGGTTGTGGAGAGCACTGTAATTAAGACACAGAAGGAATCTTAGACCAGTTTGCTATTATTTGTTTACAGTTTGTACAGATCATTACTTCAACTTTCTGTGTATATATATTCTTCTAAGTTCTTTTAATCTTAAAAAATGGTTAAATAGGTCTCTTAAAAATCATACTTTCAGTACCATAGACAGCACACTGTACAGTGACTTTATTCCATTACCTTAGTTCCACAGGGGAAAAGTGAAAATATTATGGCAGAACAATAAATCTATCCATTCTGGGGTAGTACCCATATGACTGGAGAATAACTAATATTGTATCTATATTTAAGAAGCAGGAAAAAACGATCCAGGCAATACAAGTATGCAAGGCTTCAGAACAAATTGTGATGGAAAGAATAATTAAATTCATGGAAGCAAATGATAATGGGGATGTAATGCAATGTGGGCTTACCAAGGGTAGATCATGCCAGATTAATCTGATTTCCTTCGCTGAGGAAATAACTGATTTTTTAGTTAAGGGAAGTGTAGTAGATCTAAAGCATTTGACATGGTGTCACATGGGAAATTACTAGTTAAATTAGAGAAAATGGGGATCAGTACAAGAATGATAAGGTGGATAAGGAACTGGCTAAAGGGGAGAAGGCAACACCTTGTGCTGAATGAATTATCAGACTGGAAGGAGGTTACTACTGGAGTCACAGAGTCTTAGAATTTAAGGCTAGAAGAGAGCACGAGATCTTCCAGTCTGACCTCCTGCATATCATAGGCCATCAGCACCACCCAGCACTTGCACACTACACCCAACAATGGAAATTATACCATAGTATCACAGCCCAAAGGAGACTAGACTATGATGTACCACAGACAGAGAATAGGAGGGACCAATGTGCACCAGTACCCAAGGCCCCTGAAATGTCAGGGAAATGATTAAGTGAGATATACCCAGATAATCCTGGCAGGTGACCCAGACGCTGCAGAGAGAGGCAAAAAAAAAGAACTCCAACCCCAAACCAAAACCAAGGTCACTGACAATCTGACCTTTAGGAAAATTTCTTCCCAACCCCACATATGGAGATCAGTTAGGCCCTGAGCATGTCAGCAAGAACCAGCCAGCCAAGCACCTGAGTGCAAAGGCTGCTGATAAAAATATTGAAATAAGTATTGAAATATATTGAATAAGTTTTGTCCCAAGACTGATCCATGAAGAACTTCGCTAGTTACCTCTCTCCAGTCTGATAATCCCCCCTATAGCAAGCACAATCCCTTGCCTTCTCCCCTTTCACCAATTCCTTATCCTCCTTACAGTGCTTGTGCTGATCCCCATCTTCCATAATTGAACTAATATTTTCCTATTTGATACTGCATCAAATGCTTTACTGAAGTCCAGGTATATTAGGTCTACTGCACTTCCCTTACCTAAAAATCAGTTATTTTCTCAAAATAAATAGATCTACCTTTAGTAAACCCATGTTGCATTAAATCCCCTTCACCATTTACCATTATGAATTTAATTCTACTTTCCTTCATATTTTACCCTAAAACCTTACCTACTACCGAGGTCATACTAATAGGTCTGTAATTGCCCAGATTACTTTTTTTCCCTTTCCTAAATACAGGTATGACATCAGCTATTCTCCAGTCAGATGGGTTCTTACCCCCCTCCTCTCCCCAATAGATAGATTTATTAAAAATCCTTGCTATTGGACTAGCAATCTCAAGTGCCAGTTCTTTCAATATTCTGGGATGCCAGTTATCCGGTCCCTCTGATTTGGGTGCATTAAGTGCTTTAAGATTTTCTTCCATCTCCGATGTGATCATTGCCATTTCTAGACACTCATTTCCATCAGTCATACTGCCTTCATGCACATCTTTCATATTATCATCGATATTGAAAACCGAGGTAAAGTATTCATTTTAATTTTTGCACCAGACCTAGATTATCTTTAATCTCTTTCCCATCCTCACTGTATAGTGGCCCAATCTCATCCTTCCTTGGTCTCTTTTTATTTATAAAACTAAAAAACCTCTTATTATTTATTTTAATTTCCTTGGCAAGAACTAATTCAGCTTGACTTCTAGTAATTCTCACTTTATTCCTACATTTTCTAACCCCCATGATGTAGTGTTCTTTGCTGATCAATCTCTTTTTCCATGCCCTCTACCCTCTCTGCTTACTCCTAGTAACCTTTTTGAGGTGGTTATTCGTCCAGCTGGGTCCCTACAAGATTTTTATCCTTGGGTGGGATGCAAATATGCAAATATAGTTTTTCTATAGTTGATATGAACAAATTCAAAGACTCCTCCATATTTAAGTCCCCCAGCTCTTCAGTCCAGCTGACTTCTTTAACTTGTTCCCTTAATATCCCAAAGGCTGCCCTTTGGAAATCAACAATGGTTTATGACTTGGTTTTGATTATTCTTCCATTTAAATTAAATGGAGTCAACTTGTGATCACTCTCCCCAGGACAGCATTCTGTGCTGCTTCATCACAGCTGCAGCAGAGGCTAGTGCCAGGTCAGGGTTTCTACCCCATTTCCAGTAGCGATAGAGAAGTATTAAAGCCATCGTGCAGGGAACTGGTAAGACCTCATTTGCAATACTGTGTACAATTACGGTCACCTATGTTCAAGAAAGATTTATTTAAACTGGAATGGGTGCAGAGAAGAGCTACGAGGATGATTAAGGGAATGCAGGGTCTATCTTATGAGAGGAGACTGGATAATTTGATTTGTGTAGTCTTGCAGAAAGAAGGGTGAGAGGAGATATGGTTGCTCTCTATAAATACATTAAGGGGATAAATAACAGGGAGGGTGAAGAGCTATTTAAGCTAAAGGACAATGCTAGGACTAGAGCAAATGGGTATAAACTGGGCATGAACAAATTCAGGCTGGAAATTAGAAAGTTTCTAACCATCATAGAAATGAGGTTCTGGAACAGCCACCGAGTAGAATTTGACACTAGTTCCATCAGAGTTAAGATGCAAGCAAGTTTCTGATTTTAAAGCCAATTTTCAGATTCATACCCACACACCCACCCTCTCTCTGAAATAAAAGAGCCCTCCAATTTTTGTATCACATGAATACTTTCTGATTGCAGTTCTAGTAGTTCTGTTTGAAGCACACTGAAATGTTTGTTGTAATATGACAAAAAATTGCTTGAGAAATGTTATAGATACAATAATTTCCATCTAAAAATACACCATGCATAATCCCTGCTGTTCCCTTTTCGTCTTACTTCAGATTAAGGCACTTTAGAATGCCCTGAAATAGATAGTTAGGAAAATCATTTAGAAAATATTCTTATAACTAGGAACAGTGAGAGAGAAGAGGCTCATTCTATAATGTACAAAAGGTCAGAAAGTAATAAACCTTCAACTCACCCCACACACCTCGCTGCATGGGAAAGAGACCTCAACATCTCTAAATCAGAAGACAACTGGAAAAAAATAAACTCTGCTATTCATTCTAGGAAATGTTAGCAAAGACCTCATTTTGTACTTCCCAGCTAACTCTGCAATATAAGACCAGAGGTCAGACCCTTTCAGTGCCTCTGGTGGTGAACCAGGCCTGAAGGCTAGTGTAATGGGCTAGTTTGGGTTCCCACTACTGTAAGTGAGACAGATATACAAGTTTTAATCCCCTCCCTGCACTTTGCAGCCCATGGTGAAAGGGATGAGGTCAAGGAAGAAGCCCTGAATGGAGGGCTGCTGCAATCTCCAGTTTGCATGCTATTACCCATCTCTTGGGGGCCATTACCAGCTGGCACCAGTTAGAGCAGCCTGAAGGCTGCCCTAGTTTATGCTGATGGTCAAACCAGCCCCAGGATTGCAGGGGGATAAAGGCAATGTAAGGCTACCCCCTTTGTTGCCTGTGTTGAGTTCTGCTCAGCTAGATTTGAGTATTGGGGCCCTTCTGGCTAATGAGCAGAGCGCACTCTGGAACTTGTATGTAAAATGGGCAGAGGTGACTGGGGTTGCTGTGACAGGGAGCGTGCACCAAGGTGGGGGATTTTAAGCCCTTGTAATGAAAGTGCCCAAGAGCCAAACTCATCTGTGGAGAAATCTAGTAGAAATAAGCTAACAGCATCCCAAATAAAAACACATAAGTGAATATGAGGCACGCTGTCCTTGGACAGAACAGGGAGCCCTCCTTTCCCTTTCTACACCTGCGAAGAACTGTAGTTCAGATCTCAAGTTGGCTGAATAACACTAGTAATTACACTGCAATCAATCGCAGAGCAGGGTGTCACTGGGAGGCATTTGGCAGTATGCAAGGGGCCCTGTGAGCTTGAAAGCCCTGCACCTGAGCAGCGTTAAACTGAGAGAAAGTTTGAATTATGATCAGAATTTTGTGGCTCAAATGTGAACTAAGTTTAATATCTTTGGAGTCCATTGTATTAAAAACGAAATGATTTATGTGTTGTGAGATTATATGTAGCTTCTCCAGGGGAGGGGTGTGCTAACAGTTATCAGGCATTTGAAGCTTTGCCCAGGAGAAGAGACCCATTGTTTGGCTGAGTACCCCCACAGCTGCCCATCCCCTGCCCAGCAATTAATTCTGCCCAACTCAATCCTGTCCCTGCAGTTCCCACATCAGTTCTGCCCCCACCTCGTCCCCGCAGCCTCCACTCAGTTCAGCCCCAATTCAGTGCCCCTCCCCAGCTTCACCTCAGCGTTTCCTTGTGTTCTTCACCTCCTCTCCCAGGCTTGGCAGGCTGCAGCGAGGTCCCCTCCTTGCTTCCAGGCTGGGGGACAGCTCTAGGAGCTTTTCTCCCCGCTCTGTTCCCTCCCAGGCTGGGCACAAAGACAGTCTCTGGCAGAGCTTGTACTAGAACTCATGCCTCCTGAGGCAGTCAAGGGCCTTGCCCACAAGACCACCCTTCCTCTCCCCAGATTCTGGTTTGCGTGACATCTTTGTTGCGCTGTTTCAAACGGAAATAAACGTGCACCATTTTTCTTCAAGCATCTGTCTTGTGATCTGATATTTTCTCACAGGGTTTTAAACTTCTTTACACATATCACAACGTTGTGACTTGAAAGATGTCATATGAAAATATGCAGTCACATGGCTTTGTGACTGGATTTTAATTTCAAACCTTTACGGATATTGTATGACGCTTAGGGCTAGATCACAGAGTTCCTGGGAGCCCTGAGTAAGAGGATTACACAGCTCCAGGAGCACAACAAGGAATGAACTGTGAGACAGTCACTGTCAGGTCCCTGACTCCTCTTTGCATCTGGAGGAAATGAGATAAACCATGGAGCAGCCTCCTGATCCCTCCATATTGGCTGGCACATTGGGGTGGAGGGTGGCGTCCAGGTTCCATCCCTGCCTGCCCACATGCACAAGCAGAGTAGTGTCCCTGCACAGGCAGCTGCAGCCCAGAATGCAAGAAGCCTGTGCAATGGAGAAATGAAGCATCTTATGACCCCTCAGGCACCTGCGCAGGTCACCATTTGGGTCACCATTTGGTCCTTACTTAGTAAATATATTCCTGTTCTAATGAATTAGTGTTATAGTTCACGTGTAGAGACTGTGATGAACCCCTGACTAGGCTACAGTGCACCTTAGAGGTTAATCTGTATAACCATACCTCCTTTTTTCAACAGCTTCTTTGGTTGTCTCTCCCCCCAGGGCAGTTGGGTGGCTGCGATTTGTGGCGATCATTACCAGGCAGAAGTCGAGACCGAGGAGTGTGGAGACCTAAGAGGGTGGGTCACAGTGTTGCCAAAGAAAAGCTCTTTCCAGCCAAAGACATTTGGCCTCAGAATCTGGCTATAAAAGAATACAGGTAAGAAAGCTTTTCCTGTGCACTACCAAAACACACATGGAAAGTGAACCCTATTAGAATCAATACCCAATAAAGGAATAAGAGAAACTTCTAGTCATAAAATGTACGAGAAGAAAAATATAACTGTAGATAGAGCCCTGTGAAACTAATACACGGATGGGCAGAGATGGGGGTGAAAACTAATAGTGGTAAAAGAAAAAGAAAAACTTTAGTGCATTGAACACCATATCTTTAATAGTCTGCCACGCTACTTCTTCCTTTTTTGGAGTAATTTAGATAATAAAAAAGGCCGTCTTGGTGACCTATATATACCATAGTACAGTATTCAAAAACACAGTTTCAAACCCCACTCACAATTAAGGGTGAACTCTTCTTTGATTTTAGCACTCCATTTGGAAGAGAGGTCTGGTCATAATTAGGCGCTCACAGCCATTCACCAGTGTGCCTCTGTAGGAAAATAACTGTCTTTGTTCAATTATGAATCTGCATTTTCATGTGACTCTTCACTGAGTATTCTGAATGGCGAATGCTTTCTGATTAAGACAGCTAGCCCTCTCAAATGTCAAGAAAAAGGATGAATAGTAAATCTGAACCACTAATTCCCTTTGCAGGGCTTAACACATTCTGACAGAGTAAGATGGCTGTCTTATATACAAGTACTATGGGCTCATCATTTATTTAAGTGGGCAAAAATACCCCTTTTCTATCTAAGTACATTATTGAGATTCAAGCCCCACCTCTCTCTCAAAAAATTGCAGGAGATTATTCTGCAATTATATTAGACAGTCTTATTCATCAGTCATCATTTTGCATGAGCTTACCAACTCATCTTCAGTAGGAGTCTCCTAGTGGTGGCCAGTTGTTATGGGACACAAATTCCAGCTCTAATTCTTGATGTACATAATAGAAAATAAAGGAGAATGAGAAGAGCCCACTATTACTGGAAATAGCCAAGCGTCAAAGACACAAACAGGAAAGACCCTTATGCCCCAGTATGATGGTCACATTACATTACATGCATCCGATGAAGTGAGCTGTAGCTCACGAAAGCTTATGCTCAAATAAATTTCTTAGTCTCTAAGGTGCCACAAGTCCTTCTTTTCTTTTTGCGAATACAGACTAACACGGCTGCTACTCTGAAACCTGACATTACATTTAGACTTGGTACAACTTAAATTTAGTTTTTACACTTTTGCCAGGGAATATAGCTGTTTATATTTACACTTTTTAAAATATTTTTATCAATTTGAATTTTTACAGTTGTGGGAAATTTGGGCAGGTCAGACAATTATTTAATGACAGTAGATGCTGAGATTCAAAAGGCTAAAGCTTTATAAATCATTCAAACACAAGTTGTCAGCATCACATGTCAAAATATACAAGGTAAATATCAGTCAATCAGCAAATCATACCTGTTTTTACTATTCATTTGCTAGTTCGTTTGTAACAAGCCCAACTAAGAAGTCTAAATCATTGGATTTTGACTCTAAATTCTCAAGCAGCATTTTTCTAACTCTGCCAATCTGTAAATTTCAATTATTATCAATGAAAATATAATTTCATTGGCTTGTATGTGTGCAAAGAAATCAATGTTTACCAACATTCCCCCTCCCCTCACCCAATCTAATCCTTCCAAACTTAATTATATTCAAAGTTAGCTAGTAATGCGGGTCAATATTGTTCAAATGAAACATTTTTTTAACTGAAAAATTGCAGGGTTTTTTAAATGATTTTTTTTGTGAAAAATTGATGACGTTCACATGGTTGGGGCATTTTGTGAAAAATAGCATGTCTTTTTCCAATATTTTGGCAACGTTTTTATTGAAAATTTTTATTTGGCAAAGTCCGAGGTTTCAATAAACAAAGTTTGTCCATAGCCATTCCAATAACATTTTATGCAGCTAAAAACTATTGCAGAAACACAAATAAGGGTGCGTTTCAATCACTTCCAAACAAAAACACATTTGAATTGTTTTGTGAACTTTTGGATTTTTCAACCAGTGCTGATATTTAGATATGGACGTAACCAATGTTTTTTTGGAAGCTCATAATGGAAACTGATTCTCTTTAATGGACTTTGGATCAGGCCCTCAGAGCAGAGAGAGGAAGAGCACACATCAGGGTTCAGAGTGATGTGCGATAGCCCAGACCACTATTCCAGCTCTTTGATAGCCCCCATCAGCTTCTTCAGCATTTAAATTAAGGATCTGACTCTGTTCTCCCTTATACAACAGTGGAATTTACAAGTCTGTGGAGTTCCGCCTGATTTACACCAATCTTTAAGGAGGCTCAAACCCTAGATTGTGACGTTGTCTTATATTCCCGAGCCTACAGATAGTTTTGAATAATTCATTTTTAAAAGCATGTCATTATATGTGTACCCTAAATACACGTGCTGTGTCAAAAATCTCCCTTCAGTGCATCCTGCTAAGCTCTAACAAAACTTTTCATTTTAGAAACACTAGACAGGTTATTGTAAATCACCGCCTTTGAAGACGTAAGTTAATGCCTTCCCTTTGCTAAGCACATTTGTAAAGCTACACACAGACATTTTCCAGAGCCTTGAACAATTTAGTCTCACAGCAAGAAGAAAAATGATTTGCTTAAACACCTGTACGGAAAGTGATATCTAATCTTTTGTAGTCACTATTGGAGAGTGCTCAGGTCAATCAACAGTCAATAGAAGGTGGTGGTAACTCTTATTTTATATTTTATTTTACAGTCAAGGCTGAGTATTTGTTTTTGAAAGATTGGAGGGGTTGGTTGGCAGTGCCAGGGAACCGGATTCTTTTTATCTACATGCTTGATATGATGAGGAGGCAGGTGCAAAGCAAGCTTTCCAATACTGTCTGCAGCAATAATCCCCACCTTAGCCTAGACTAACCACCTGCTCTTGAGGCACAGAGATAATTCAGTCGCCAAGTTAGTTCAGTCCTAAGTATCTCCCGAGTAAAGACTGATAAATGAGCCAAATTACAGCGTGATTAAGGGTTGTGTCAATACATCAATATTTGATCACTAACAGTGGCCCCTGCTTGGTTCTCCCCAGGACATGGAGTTGAACTTTAAATAGCCTAAACAGATTAATATACCTGTAATTTATGCAGGCTCTGTTCCAAATCTCATTGAAGTCAACAGATAACTTTCCAATAGCCTTTGGACCAGCTCCAAGTTACCCACCTTCTTATTTAAAATATTACTAGAATTTGGACTTTCTAAAGTTTGGTAGATTTTTGTTCTTGTATTTTAGCCTACAGTTTGAAACCCAATAGCATTTAATCCAGATTTTGATACCTCAGGCACTATGCAGCTGGTCATTTTCACGACAGAATTATTCATTTTCACCGTAAAATAGTTGCACTCTGTTTAAAAATACTTCCACGCTGAAGCCTGTCAGCTCCATAGTGTTTAACTGGGCTGCTTAAAGATGTTTCAAGCAAAAAATGCAGAGGTGTACAAAAATGAAAGCTCCCTTTCTTAGAATGGATCTGTACTGCCTTAAATAAAGGTTTACTAAAAGGATGGAACAAGATTTTGCTTCATTTCTTATTTTCTCTAAATTGCTTTACCTATCCCTAATTAATACAAATTGACCACATGGGGCCACCCTTCCTTTAGACGCTGATCCATGATAGTGGTACTTTTGGGGGGAAAAAAAAAGCAACTGCTTGGAGTGGCATTGAGTCCTAACCCCAGCTACAGTTCTGGTTAGAATCATAGAATATCAGGGTTGAAAGAGACCTGAGGAGGTCATCTAGTCCAGCCCACTGCTCAAAGCAGGACCAACCCCAACTAAATCATCCCAGCCAAGGTTTTGTCAAGCTGGGCCTCTAAGGATTAAGATTCCATCACCTCCCTAGGTAACCCATTCTAGTGCTTCACCACCCTCCTAGGGAAATAGTTTCCTAATATCCAACCTAGATCTCCCGCACTGCAACTTGAGACCATTGCTCCTTGTTCTGTCATCTGCCACCACTGAGAACAGCTGAGCTCCATCCTCTTTGGAACCCTCCTTCAGGTAGTTGAAGGCTGCTATCAAATCTCCCTTCACTCTTCTCTTCTGCAGACTAAATAACCCCAGGTCCCTCAGCCTCTCCTCATAAGTCATGTGCCCCAGCCCCCTAATCATTTTCATTGCCCTCTGCTGGACTCTCTTCAATTTGTCCACATCCCTTCTGTAGTGGGGAGATCAAAACTGAACGCAATACTCCAGGTATGGCCTCACAAGTGCCGAATAGAGGGGAATAATCACTTGCCTCGATCTGCTGGCAATGCTCCTACTAATACAGCCCAATATGCCATCCGCCTTCTTGGCAACGAGGGCACACTGCTGATTCATATCCAGCTTTTCATCCACTGTAATCCCCAGTCCTTTTCTGCAGAACTGCTGCTTAGCAAGTCAGTCCCCAGCCTGTAGAGGTGCATGGGATTCTTCCTTCCTAAGTGCAAGACTCTGCACTTGTCCTTGTTGAACCTCATCAGATTTCTTTTGGCCCAATCCTCCAACTTATCTAAGTTACTCTGGACTCTATCCCTGCCCTCCAGTGTATCTACCTCTCTCACCAGCTTTGTGTCATCTGCGAACTTGCGGAGGGTGCAATTAATCCCACCATCCAGGTCATTGATAAAGATGTTGAACAAAACCGACCCCATGACCGACCCCTGGGGCACTCCGCTTGATACCAGCTGCCAACTAGACATCAGGCCATTGATCATTACCTGTTGAGCCCAACAATCTAGCCAGCTTTCTATCCACCTTCTAGTCCATTCATCCAATCCATACTTTTTTATCTTGCTGGCAAGAATACTGTGGGACACTGTATAAAAAGCTTTGCTAAAGTCAAGATATATCACATCCACCATTTTCCCCATATCCACAGAGCCAGTTATCTCATCATAGAAGGCAATCAGGTTGGTCAGGCATGACTTGCCCTTTATAAATCCATGTTGACTGTTCCTGCTCACCTTCCTCTCCTCCAAGTGCTTCAAAATGGATTCCTTGAGGACCTGCTCCATGATTTGGCTGGGGACTGAAGTGAGGCTGGACTGGACTGGTCTGTAGTTCCCCGAGTTCTTTTTCTTCCCTTTTTAAAATATGGGCACTATATTTGTCTTTTTCCAATCATCCAGGACCTCCCCTGATAGCCACTAATTTTCAAAGATAATGGCCAATGGCTCTGCAATCACATCAGCCAAATCCCTCAGCACCCTTGGATGCATTAGATCTGGACCCATGGACTTGTGCATGGCCAGCTTTTCTAAATAGTCCTTAACCTGTTCTTTCACCACTGAGGGCTGCTCACCTCCTCCCGATACTGTGTTGCCCAGTGCAGCAGTCTGGAAGCTGACCTTGTCTGTGAAGACCAAGGCAAAAAAAGCATTGAGTACTTCAGCTTTTTCCACATCATCTGTCACTAGGTTGCCTCCCCCATTCAGTAAGGGTCCCACACTTTCCCTGACCTTCTTCTTGTTGCTAACATATCTGTAGAAACCCTTCTTGTTACCCTTCACATACTTTGCTAGCTGCAACTCCAATTGTGCCTTGGCCTTCCTGATTACATCCCTGCATGCTCTAGCAATATTTTTATACTCCTCCCTAGTCATCTGTCCAAATTTCCACTTCTTGTAAGCTTCCTTTTTGAGTTTAAGCTTACTGAAGATCTCACTGTTATGCCAAGCTGGTTGCCTACCATATTTGCTATTCTTTCTGCACTTTGGGATGGTTTGTCCCTCTAACCTCAATAAGGCTTCTTTAAAATACAGCCAGCTATCCTGGACTCCTTGCCCCCTCATATTAGCTTCCCAGAAGATCTTCCCATCAGTTCCCTAAGGGAGTCTAAGCCTGCTTTTCTGAAGTCCAGGGTCTGTATTTTGCTACTCTCATTTCTTCCTTTTGTGAGGATCCTAAACTCAACCATCTCATGGTCACTGCTGCCCGCAAGCTTGTGTCTGCAAGGCTCCAACATCCTTGAGAAATTCCTTTAACTCCCTTAAAAATATAATTTTGTTTATGGTTTTTATATGACTTTTGCTTATGAAAAGTCACAGATGTACACCACTGGAAAGTGAAGTACTCTATTTGTCCAGAGTCTAGGTCCAGAGGTTCTCTCTAGTATTCACCTGATTTGAAGAGTAGCTTTTTGTCAGCAGAACTTGGGGACCCTTCTCCACCATCCCATGTCTCCAGTCCAACACGTTCCCCGAACAGAGACAGGGAATTCCATCAAGTCACTGTGCCCCACAGTCAAATTATAAAAGTCCAAGTTAAAAGAAGCATCCGTCTCGATAACTCCCATGCAAACGTATGGCATTCCTAGTCATCATCCTTTATTATTTGCATTACAGTAGCACCTAGGGACTCTAAATGAGAGCGGAGACACGTTGTGTTAGCTGTGGTACAGACACACACAGTAATAGACAATTGTGGCCCTGAAGAGTTTGCAATCTAAATAGACAACACAGACACTGGAGGGAAGAAAGGAACTATTATCATCTCCAGCTGCTTTAATGGAGCTGGTAGTTTTCTCTGTCACCTGAGGGGAAAAGAGAAGGTGAATAAAAGGGAGAGGGGTAAGGAGGAAAGTGAATCAGCTTCCGGGCCTATTTGCTGATGGCTTATTTCAGCTAAGCACTGATCCTTCAATAAACTTGTGGTGGCAGAGGGGAAAACATTTCCATGAGCCAAGAACACTAACATTCCCTGGCAGAGCCTGGCTTTGTCTTGCTTGGTGCTATCCTTCTCCATTTGATTGTAACATCAGGATCTATTCTTCTGAGCAACTCCGATGCATGTTTTGCAGGGGTTCCACTGAGAATATTGAAGAGCCTCTTTGCTGCAAGGGCAACACTGATGACTACAGGAAGACTGATTAGAAGAGGGTTTCTGTTTCTACCAGCCTTGTTAGCCTACAGGGGGACATGCCGTGTGTCAATATGTATGTGTATTGTCTCCCCTCTTACTACCTGCTGGGTCAAAATCATTCAGCAAGCTGTATGCATATAATTATGGATAGGGTGCTCATCACCATACAGCAGTGCTGGAACCTGGAGCAGATTTGAGGTCCATTCTACAGCTCTTCCATAAAATTGGTGAGCCGGTACTTTGAAGAAGATATCTCAAGCATTTCTGATTAAACACATTGCTATTATTAAGCATAAGTTAAGAAGCAAGGAAAGATATCTGAGGCCACTTTTGCAACAATTTCCGTACAAACTAAAATAAGGCATTGCCAATTCTGCTGCATCCTTCAGGGAAGCAGCATACCCCACTGCAAATTAAAACACAAAGAACTAGAGTGCCACATAACTACTCCAGCATCAACTCAGCAAGCACAGACTAGTTCCATAAAGTCTTTGGCAGTGGCTCCCAGCTGGACTATTCCAAAGACTTCAGGAAGCCGGGACTGACCACGTAGGCTGCTATCTCCCTCCCCTAGAAGACACTGCTGGGAGCTCAGCTATCTTGCAGCCATGGGGAGCAGCCAGGAGTCACTGCCGGAGCCTGCAGGGGTCAGAGACTGGCTAACGGGGCTCCTGCCCTTTCCTCCAGGAGACCCTGCCAAAAGCCACTTTTCTATCAGGGGGAGGGTAGAAAGAGCAGCACAGAGTCCCTGCTAGAAACTACTGGAGACAGGGGGTAGTATGTTGGGCCCCTGCTGGGAGCCACACACCCCTCCAATGGAATGAATGGACAGGCTGTAGACATATTCGGCCAGTTTGTACTTTTTTCGTTTTAGTCCCAGGCTGAAGTGGAAGCTATATTGGATGGGCAGGAGGAGGAGATGGCACCAGAAGTTGGCTGAAGAATGTAGACAGAGGGGAAAAAAGAGGTTGGTATGTGGAAATTAAAAAATAGGGCAAGGGGGGGAGTGCAACTAGCAGGCCTGGTTGCAAAATGGTCTTATTTGAGAACAATTTTTTTCAGGAAAAATTGCATCAGGGTTGAATTTTTTGTTTTTTTTGCAAAAATATTCCTGCCTCTTTAATATATTTGATTTTTTTCATCAAAATATCATCAAAAATCATTACCAAATTTTATTTAACCCAACCATTTTTTCAGTAAGTGAAAAATGTTGATGACCATTTTGATGACACTGTTGATAACTTTTTAACTGGAAAAAAAAAGTGCAGAGAAAATGTTGACAAAAAGAACAACAAAAAGAGGGAGAGGGCCTCTTTTGAGCACTTCAGAATGCAAACAACTTTGATATTTTTCATGTAGGTTTCCATGTTTTGAACCAGCTCTAGAAACTAGTAAGCTCTGTGCTTTTGACGTTTTGCATATTTGTTGGTTGGCTGGGTACTTTTTCTCTCTCTGGGCTTGGCTACATAGAGAGTTACCAGATGGCAAACTGGGGTGTAAGTCTGCAGCACATTAGCCTTCTGCACACTGGCTGGATGTGTGGACCCTATTCCCACACACTAAATTTTTTGTAGTGTGTTTTGATCTTCTCCAGTTTGTAACAACAATAAATCAAAGCGCACTACAGATCTTTTTTTTAATGCGTGGTAACAGGGCCCACATGGCCAGTGCCATGGCCAGTGCCATGGCCAGAAGACTAGTGTGCTGGAGATTTAGACCCCAGCTTGCCACACACTAACTCTCCATGTAGACAAACTCCCTGTTTCTATATGTCTTTCTTTTCTATGTAGATTGTAAGTTCTTTGGGGGCAGGGACTGTCTTTCACTTTCTTTATACAACACTTAGGCCTCACTCCTGTCTGGGACCTCTAGGCAATACTGTAATATAAATAAGAAGGATGATGTTCAAGTGTATGAACAGTCCAGAGTTGGAAGACCATAGATGTCTAGTTCACCACACTGAAGCTGTCACTCACATCGTTCTGCAGACAGAACAGATAAATTAGGCCATACATATTTTAGCATTTTCAAAGGCAAAAAACACACACAGAGAACTGAACAACTAAAATGAAACAGATTTCAGAGTAGCAGCCCTGTTAGTCTGTATTCACAAAAGAAAAGGAGTACTTGTGGCACCTTAGAGACTAACAAATTTATTTGAGCATAAGCCGCAAGTACTCCTTTTCTTTTGTAAAATGAAACAGGTACAGTTGTGTAATGCTGGATTTATTTCAATACACTGTGACAAAGCTTCTCACAAAGTGCTCTGGACTGAATTGCCAGGTGAATTAGTATCATATTTAAATACTGCATGCCTATGATTTAAATAAACAGCTGTTATACTCATTAGAAACAAATCTGCTCAACTGGAAGGTATTAACTGTTTCTAAATTGCACAAATAATGTTTATTTGGAATTTGATTCAGTTACATGCTTTTGAATGTCAGTCCACTATCCGTAATCTAATAAGCCCTACCCACAGTTTACAATGATGCAATAAAATATTGATTTAACTGTTTTCACATTCAATTGATCAACCAAACATATAATTAAGTCAACCTATAACTTTCCCTTAGTGCAAGTGCATTATCTTATTATTACTTAAACAGTCTAGATATGTATTTAAAGCCTAAATCAATGAGGATTGCGAATCTCAGGCATGTTTCAAGGCAATAATTATACCAAACTACTGTATGCATTTACTGGATTCTGATTAAGGCTTTGCAGACACTCACAAAAATATGTGTAGGGTCTAAATATATATTGCCAGGACCTCAGCTTAGGGTTGCCGGTTGCCAGGTATCCGGTTTTTAACCGGAACGCCCGGTTGAAAAGGGACCCTGGCGGCTCCGGTCAGCACCGCCGACGGGGCCATTAATAGTCCAATCGGCGGCACAGCAAGGGTCAGAGGCTAAGCCAGGGGTCTGCTTGCCCTGGCTCTGTGCGGCTCCCGGAAGCGGCTGCTAGGTCCTTGCGGCCCCTAGGCGCATCGGCAGCCAAGGAGGCTCCGCATGCTGCCCCCACCCCTAGTGCCAGCTCTGCAGCTCCCATTGGCCAGGAACTGCAACCAATGGGAGCTGTGGGGGCGGCGCCATCAGGCACGAGGGCAGTGCATAGAGACTACCTGGCCGCCATGCACCTAGGGGCTGCACGGACCTGGTGGCCACTTCCTGGGAGCTATAGTAAGTGCCACTGGGACCCCACACCTCCTCCTGCACCCCAACCCCCTGCCTCAGCTCGGAGTCCCCTCCCACACCCAAACACCCTCCTGGAGCCTGCAACCCCCCCAACACCCTGCCCCAGCCTAGAGCCTGCTCCTGCACCCTAAACCCCTCATCCTGGGCCCCACCCCAGAGCCCACACCCCCAGCTGGAGACCTCAACCCCTCCTGCACTCTGAACCCCTTGGCCCCAGCCTTGAGCCCCCTCCTTCACCCCAAACCACTCATCCCTGGTCCCACCCCAGAGCCTTCACCCCCAGCTGGAGTCCTCACATCCCGCATCCCAACACCCTGCACCAGCCTAGAGCCCGCTCCCGCACCCTGAACCCCTCATTTCTGGCCCCACTGGAGCCCACACCCCAGCCCAGAGCCCATACCCCGACCCCGTACCTCAACCCCCTGCCCCAGCCCTAAGCCCCCTCCTTCACCCCAAATCCCTCATCCTTGGCCCCACCCCAGAGCCCATGCCCTCAGCTGAAGCCCTCACCCCCCTCCCGCACCCCACCTACCGTGCCGCAGCCCAGTGAGAGTGAGTGAGGGCGGGGGAAAGTGAGCAACGGAGGGAGCGGGGAGAGAGTGAGCACGAATGGGCCTCCGAGAAGGGGTGGGGCAGGGGCAGGGTAGGGTTGTTCTGTTTTGTATGATTAGAAAGTTGGCTATCCTACCTCAGATGGTACAATACTTTGATTTCCACCAGCTCAGGATTTGGTCCAGAGTGCTTTGCATAAGGTATCTAAGCAAAATCCTTGTGAAAGACCTGTGACTGCTACAAATACACAGTGAAAATCATTGGACATGCCTAACATTAGTAAAACAAAACTCCCCCTGAAGACAAAGCAAAGGTTCCATAGGAGTCTATCGTAAGGTCTTATAGATTGCCACCTATATACACAATTGCTTTTGCCGTATGTGACATCAACATCCCCCATGAGACAACATCCTTGCAAGCCCGCTGGGATCAGCTTTTGTCTGATACATTTTCTTACTTTTGACTCTTCTAGGCAGATCCAGGTTCCGTCACTGGCTGACTACCCTGAACCAGATGCTGTTTATCTCACTTTACCCAATGATAGTTTAACAATATAATTTCAAAACGTTTGTGATCAGATTGAAAAGGCAAAATTAATCCTTCGTGCTTTCAGCCTATTTCTCACAACACACTAGAAATAACCTGTTGATTCTCAATAGTCATAGGCCAGTCACAGTAACCAGACTTAAAAGTGCACTGGCTGAGATAAACGGAGAAAAGGGAATTCCTACACATTACATTAGTATTTTATAATCATTTTAAAAAAATATATTATAAAGGCAGATAACGGGTCAGATTTTCAAAAGAGCTCTGGATCCAACTCTTCCCGTTCAAGGCACCTACATGAAGTAGCCAGTCTGAGCACAATTGTGGTTGCTGAGACCTTTTGAAAATGTGGCCCCTCATGTATAAAGGGGGCTACAGCATCACAGAAACCCTGACAGTTTAATTGTTGGGAACATTTCCAGGACTGTGGCTCAGCCACTGTCTCTGTGGGTGCCAAATGTACCCTTAAAATTTACATTTACAAATCTCAGTATTTGAGCCTCTATCTGATTTACTCCTGCAAGGACTACTCAGGTGACTGACGGCTGCAGATTAGGCCTTGCTGTATTTACATGTACTAGTGTATTGATTGGAATTGCAATTTTTGTTTCTGATATGTTGTTCCTTACCATCACCGCAATCTGTGGTGTCTGCTGGAAAATGGTAAATCAGAAGCCTTCATAAGACATCAGGTTCCCTTCTGCTAGAGTTAAGGTAGTTGGTCAGATTGTTCTCGAATCATCCAGTGGATTGGCAATGACAGAATTGTGGATAAGAACAAAAAGTGGCAGGTAAGTCAAGAAATCAAGAAGATCTAGTTTCTGGATGTGTCTCAGTTCTCTCTGCACGGCTTTCTCATGCTCTTCACTTATCCCTCCAGCCTTCAGCTCTACCAAAAGTTGGTCCACGGTGATGCTGCTGGAGTGAGAGTCAATATTCCACAGAAATAATTGCTGGAAAACAGTAAGGAGGTTATTGTTCTTATTACCAGTTTTCCTTCATTTCCAGCTTATTTTCCTCACTAACAAAGTCAGCTACCTGTCAGACAGTCTGGATGCAATCTTTGGCTCTTGCTCTGTGTAGCTGAGTATGCTGAGAAAGGCAAAGGTGGCTCTAAACCACTTTTTCCCCTCCCTTAATCCTGTGGGCAGCCAATGGCCAAGCTGTCCCCCAGCACAAAAGAGAGCAACCATAGGGCTGTTCTAATTTATGCTGGCCTAGAATGATCCTCTAGAGGTCATGCTTTGCCAGCTGGAGATGAGCAGAGCAAATTTTTCTCCTGCCCCACTCCCTTCAGCCTACATCACACCCCTTTCCACTATGGAATGTCCCTGCCCAGCCCACAGCAGGACCTGACATGTTGTCTGCGTCAGGTGGGGCTGGTGCAAAGTTGGCTCTACTAGCTGTATGCCAACCCAGGAATCTCCCTTGCCACTGCAATCTTTATCGACTGGTAAATACTTAGAAGCACTTTAGAGATGCATAGAGAATCATAACAGTATCTGGGCAATAAGCCACAAATACCTTGGGCAGGTCACATCATCTCTCTGTGCCTCAGTTTGCCCATCTGTAAAATGGTGATAAATGATACTGGGCCTCTTTGTAATGCACTTTTAGCTCTACTGATGAAATGTGATGTCTGAGAGCTAAGTAATAATAATAATACAGTGCTAAAGGAACACTAGAGGCCAGAGTTTCAAAGGGTATGTCTCCATGGCAGCAGGCAGTGAGCCTCCCAACCTGGGTGGACAGACTCATGCTAGCCTGGATTGAACTAGGACATTAAAAATGTCAGGGTGGACACTGAAGCTTGGGCAGCAGCTCAGGCTCTCAAGCCCACCTAACCCCCAGGGTCTGAGCTTGGCTGGCTAGCCTGAGCCTCCATCAATGCTGCAACACCTACACTGCTATTTTAAACGTGTTAGCTTGAGTTAAGCTAGCACAAGTCTGTCAATCCAGGCTGGGAGGCACATGCCCAGCTGTTGTGGAGATGTACCCAAAGGAGGGACTTCAATCCAGCCACTAGGTTTGTGCCTGAATATTTGCCTGTGCAATTTTTTTGTGGCTGCCCACCTCTAAGTTTGCACATGAAAATTGCATTTGCTTGTGCAAATCAGGTGGTTAGGTATCCCAGCTACTCAATTTATGTGCTTGAAGTTCTGGGTGAAAACTTGGAGGATATATCCAAGGTCAGGCTTAAAGGGTCCACAGCTGTAATGTGATACTGCCAAGCCTCACGGGCCCCAAACTGGCCCAGCCTAAAACTTGTGGGTTTTTTTAATGTGTTGCCCCCATCTAGAAAATATCCGCCCTCCAGAATGAGAGATGCAACTATCTAAACATCCCAGCTGCTGAGCTGAGTGACTCATAATAAACCAAGCCAGGACCCGGGGTTTGTTCTGAGCAAGTGGAGTTAATGCATGGATACACATTGCACCACCTCTCTGCTCCTCTACCAGCTCTAGTCTTGTGTCCCAGCAGGGGACTGAAATTGATGAGACTGTTGTACTCAAAAAGAGCACAGGATCGCATAGCTAAGCAGGGACAGGCTTAGTCAATACTTGGTCTGACCTTTCACCCATACAGAGTTTGGTCCCTGCAGATTAAGGCTGAGGTCAGCAATGAGGCTGTATAAGGAAGTTAACACCGCAGGTGCAGAATTGTATTTGAGATGGATTTAAAAAACAAACAAAAGCATTTCATTTTCCATTTCTGCCGTCTGATCGCTCATGCTGGAAGAGTACAGACACAAACACACATCCAAGAAAAACGTTAAAGCAAACTATGTTTGAATGGGTTTTTTGTTTGTTTGTTTTTTACATTTAAGGTAATATTTTTGCAAAGGGAATCTGAAACTCTTGCAGTCTGCTCTGGACATACATCCTGAGACAATCTGCATTACCTAATGCATGTTCCATAACTCCTGATCACTCCTTCAGAACCATAATGCACTCCTTCAGAGCCAAATACAAGAACATACATATTTATACCATTTTAAAAATACAGACTGGGAAAAATTCATCCCTGATGTTACTCCCTGGAATCACTAGTCTTCTTCTGCACTTCTGTCAGCACTTTGTACTTTCACTGTCTCCTTCTGCATTCTATAGTGGAGCACAAGCCCACTGTGTTGTTCATTATTTGTATTATGGTATCATTTTGGCCCCAACCAAGATCAGGGCTGCCCTGCCCTGCCCTAGGCAAACACATAGTACAAACACATATTGAGAGACAGTCCCTGTCCCAAAGAGCTGAAAAACTAAACAGAGAAGATAAAGAGTGGAAGAAAGGAGGGGGTATAAATAGGGAAAGATAGGGAACTGAGGCACAAAGAGATTAAACAATTTGCCTAAGGTCTCCCAGGGAGCCTGTGGCAGAGGCAGGAATTGAACCAACATGTTCTGAGAGCCAGTGCCTTAGCCCCAAGACCATCCTTCCTCTTAAACAAAGTTACTCATGTGAACTGTAATGACTACCCCTCCTCCCCACATAGGTCATCCCTAGGGTTCCAGGGGGCATTTTCAGTACTGCAGCCCTGACCACCACTACCACGTGTGCTAAATAACAACTACAGGCATTATGCCTCAGTTCCATTACTTTTCAAATAAACAGTGACAAACACCTCCTTACGAAACGCATTGGCGAGAAATCCCCAAAAGCTTTCAAGTGGCCCAAGAAATGCTTTCACGTGCAGAACAGCTTGCCGAGAACCCTCTCGCACAAGCACAGTGCAGTTAAAACCTTACCATGCCCAGTGCTTACAAAACAGAGAGCCTGTAGGCTTGCAATGGTATTCCGGCTACCTGGGGAACAAAGAGTGAGCTGTGGTTCAGAGCAGACCACAGAAATGATAATAACAGCCTTCCGTTTGTCAACTGCACTGGCAGAGTACACCAGCAAGCACTCGCATGTGTCATGGCACATCACAGCTGCATGACTTAGCATTGCCTCTTTCTTCTGTAGTGAATGCAGTGCATACTGCAAGGGCAGTTCAACATAATGATACCTCCATCTCAGTTTCCAAGCAGCTGTGCCTCCATATGCTTTGTGTCATACTAAGACAACTCAACAACAACTACTGCTGTTCTCCTGTTTACTCCCTTAGACCTCAGAAATCAACAACTGTTTCTTTTTTCCAAGAATCTTTTTATTAGCTACCTATATTTTCCATGTTCCCAGAAACCTCCTGCACATAGTTCCCACTAACAAAAGTGACACGTACTGTACAGCATTAAGTTCTACTCAGTGTATTCAATCCTGTCAAACAAGCCCGTCTGATATTTATTTTGTGCTCCAAAAGCAACAGTCAGGATTTACCCCCAACTCTGCCCATCTAAAATAGGGGAAAAATACTTAAAGGGACACACTCAACTCAAGGATGTCAGACTAACCCTGATAGTATTTATTTAGTCGGAAGTTTTCAGTGGTCCAAATGGACCACTGAGTGTTTACCTCCCGCTGAGATTCAATAGGCAATAGATACCTAACTGCCATTGTGACTTTGAAAATATCCCCCTAGTTTTTTTCCACTTGCACTTATCACGTTCTATCAACCAAAATTAAAAACATGCTGCATGAGTCAAATTCTGAGCTAGTGCAAATCAGTGGTGCTCAAAGGGCTCCTGGTTTACATTGGCTGAGAATCTGGCCAACCAACATGACTGAAAACATTTTAAAACTACATTGGCGAGCAAAACACCTAACAACCTATTGCACCCACAACAAACTTCACCCCAATCAAATCCTTGCAGAAAAACCCAAGGGAAACAAGTGAATTTTGCCACGTGACCAAAAAGTCATCAAATGCAAGTTCTGGCAGACCAAGGAAGGATGAGAATGCCCTGCCTTCAGCCCCTTTACATTTTAACCAAGACTCATTTATCTTGGGAAGCTCAGTTGATCATGTCTGCTGCAGTGTGGCACAGGGAAAGAAGCAGACTGCCAAAGAAGTGGAACCCAAACCATATAAAAGGCTTTATTAGACTGTAAGCTGCCTTTCTAGTCTATAAAAAGAAAAGGAGTACATGTGGCACCTTAGAGACTAACAAATTTATTTGAGCATAAGCTTTCATGAGCTACAGCTCTAAGGTGCCACAAGTACTCCTTTTCTTTTTGTGAATACAGACTAACACGGCTGCTACTCTGAAATCTTTCTAGTCTATGTTAATACGGAGAACAATGAGGTTAGAGCTGACCTCAGGTTTTCTGACTGACTGTTCTTCTGGCAAAAAGTGCTGAATTTTGACTAACAATGATCTGAATGACTTGTTTCAATAGAGTCAAAATGTTTCATTTCAATAAAGTTTGTTCTGATTTGGAACAACAAAACAATTCAAAATTTTGGAATTTCCCACAGAATGGAAATTCCAGGTTCTGACCAGCTCTACAAGAGGGCCTGATCCTGACTGGGATCCTGATTGGAAACACTACTTGAATACAAATGAAATAACAACAACAGTAAATTAATTATTATTATTATTATTAGGTCAGAGCCACCACTTTAGTCTTCACCAGGAAATCAAAATTAGCCTCACCTTAAAACCTACCATCCATTATTGTACATGTTTCCCTGATGCAGAAGTTAAAAATACCAGCCCTCCTAAACTAAGGCTGGAAGAGTCTAAGCATGAAGTAGGATCAAAACAACAATCAGAATGGTGATGGGTTTTGCTGGGGTTGCAGACAGAGCATGCACGTGTACTCTGCTATCCCTAGGCTCCCCTGCTGGCTTGCGTTCTTGAGAGTGAGCAGGGGACTGAAATTGCTGAGAGTCTTGACCCAGGCAATTTCAATGCCTTTGCTGGCACGCAAGAATGGATCTGGCAGGGGAACGTAGGGATGGGGCATCATAGGGCTGTTGTCATCTGTATACCCATGATGCCATCAACTCAGTGTGGTTTGTTTCGGTCATACAGCTTACCGGCTGGGATTTTAAGACCCTACACTAAGAATCACTTTATCTGTCAGAAACTCTCTTTTCAAGTACTGCCATCCTCTAATTAACAGAGCACAGCCATGCTCCAGCACTGAGATGGCCACAGTCTTAGTTGGAAATCCTGTGCATTCTGATTAGTCAGGATAGCCAATAGCACTACTAGGAGTTGTATGCAAGATTAACATTTGGGGGCCCAACAGCTGAATGACGTTTTACTGACTCATTAGGAATTCTGGCCGAAAAGTGCCATCACAGAAGCTCCCCAGACTTCCCTATCTCTGAGCCAGCAGCTGTTTCGTCATCATTTATACAATGGATTCATATTCTGCTCTGCAGAAACTAGGAATCTGCTCTTCCATGCCACCACCCCTTTATAGCCCTGACTTCCCCAGTGGCCATATATAGAAAAGCCAAATCCGATGACATTAATAGAGATAATTAATGTCCAGAGAAGATTCTCCATCCCTGATAGATGCACACAAACTGCAAAGAAAACAAGAGTTAAGTTCCCATTTCTCATGTAGCCAAGCAATGAGGATTCTTCATTTACGCTCAGGTTTCCTGGTATGACTTGCCAGTTTTGGAAGATGCTGTATTCTATGCTGAGCCCACAGGACTGTTTCTCCGCACTGCACCTTTCAGTACATTAGAGGTACACAGCCTTATTCTGGAACTGCTGTCTGAATGGAACCCCCCCTGAAGTCAATGGAAATTGCACATGTACAGTGACTATCAAGGTGGCTACGTCACTTGTAATAAAGTTAATGGAAGAATGTTAAAGGAAACTGTACAATTAAACCTGAGTTAGGGATGTAGTAAGCAATAGGATAAGACTCAAGAAGTCAGTTCAGGTAAGTAACCCTATGAGTTTTTGTTAACGCTAGAGTTGGGACAGAGCCACAAAATTCAGATTCAAGTTTAGAGTCGGGGTCTAGTTTTGTCCAGTATAAAGATTTGCCTTAATAGTGAAATTAGAAGCCTAATTCAAGGAAGATTTTGAACCACCTCCACCACAACTGCCCTCTGGCTTCCAGTTGAAACTAATTATGAAATAGCCCTTTCCTCGGCTAAGGGTTTGATTCCTATTTTAGATATAGCACTGAGTGCTTTGTAATATCACTCATGCAAATGCAAGTGCGGTAGCTGATTTTACAAGATATGCAGAGATCCCTATGTGCTCAGACAGGTTCTTCTGTCTTACACTGTGCTACAAATCACAGGCGACTCATTGGTTGCTCTGCACACCAGACACCCAGGATCATCAGTCCTCACTGATTAAAAAAACCCAAATACACATGAGAGAATTAGAATGATTCTGACAGAGAAATGGAGAGAACCAGCAAAGCCTTGCAGACCAAGGCAAGAGACTTTGCAAGGGATGGGACAGAGGGGAGGGTGATGGCACCGAGGGATGGTGCATCTTTGGGTTTTCATTCCTGCATCTGTCACTGCCTGCAGCAGAACATCGAACCATACCCAGGCCCAGGTGTTGAGGCAAGTGAAGGAAAGAAAGAAGAGAGCGAGGCAGGCCTTGGCTCAGAGATTTCCTTATCCTTCAAACAGAGTCTATGAGCCAAGACTAGTGTAGGTTTTTCTTGACATGACAAAGGTGCAAGCAGCCCAGCATTACTGCATACTCCAAAGGCCAGCATGAACCTATGTGATCAGCTGAGAGGAGATCTGGGAAGCATTATGCAACAGGAGCCATACCTTGTGAGGTCACCATTGCCCTAGGTTTACTAACCCACATGACTTTTCACAGGTCTGTAGGGGACACCATTGCCATCAGCCAATCTGCAACCTCCCCTTGCCTGGAAGGCTCCCTCAGTGCCATGGGGAGGAGGATAACCAAATACACAGTGCCTTCCCCATAGACAAAAGCCAAGAGCTGAAAATGCAGACATTCTGTCTGACTACCCACTTTCAATTTTGTGGAAGTCCTGCCACACCCAGCCTCCACTTGGAAAGTTTCCCTCAAATCCAGAGCATTCTCTGATACATGGCCACAGTGCTCCCTTTGGAAATTTCCCTAAATGCTCACACCTGAGACCAAAATGGAACCCCTAACACTTACTCCTGGGACATAATGCTTATAATACTACCATGTATATTGTCTTGAAATACACACTCCAAACCCAGTGGGGACAGCAACATGCTTCCCAAGGTTTAATCTCACAAATGAACCATGCAAACGTATGTACTTGTGCTTGAGGTGTGATTTAGAGAAAAATGTCCTGATGGTTGCAAAGTATATAAAAACAACAAATCAACAAAAAGACTACGATGAAAATATCAACAGCAAACAAATACTTTATAACAGCAAAATCATGTTTTGTTTTGTTTTGATTTTAAGGCCTTTTTCTGTTAATTTAGAAGTCTTCTCTCTCTCTCTGGGTCTGTGCCCAGGGGTCAATCAAAGAGAATTCTCAGTTAGCAGGATACGGTTTGTAAAGGGAACTATTGGCTAGCTGATTTCAGACAGCACTATTATTCTTAGGAGTCACTTTGACTGCTGCAAAATTATTCCAGTGAAAAGGTTTTTTGAGGTAATGCACAATTAAGGGTAACCCCCTTTGCTTAAATTAAAATAAGAGTGTAATGAAGAATCTGACTCCTTCCTCTAATTTTACAAGTTCAATGGTAATCTAACCATGCCACTCATTTAGAGAAACCATTAATTTTGCTATGTGTCTGAAACTAGAAGGCCTCAGCTTTCTTTCTCTCACTTTTCCCCCCTCTTTTTGTTCTTTGTCTGTGCACCTGTTTGTACCACTTTAGCATCCCATTTAAAAAACTTTGGGTAATCCTCTGGCACTAACCCTGGTGTGATAATACTGCTGTTATTCAGCAGCATAATTACAAAGGGCAACACAGATAAAACATGTCTTTCACTTCTGCTTTGAATATGCCAGTTTTGCCAATCTTCAAGGTGAATGGTTTCCAAAACCTTCCGTATTTAATGCTAATCTAAATTCTTCACACAAATGAAACTTCCAACACCTCAGACAATGAAAAATGGTTAATTCTGATTCATTTGAATGAACAGTAATGATCAAAAGTTTTACAACAATACTTTGCCCTTCTGTAGCCTCTTCTGTGCTAAGGTATCAAAATGCTTTATAAACCTCAATGAATGGATCCAATCAGAGCCCCATGAGACAGTTAATGATTATCCCCATTTTGCAGATAGGGAAACTAAGGCAGAGGAAGGCTAAGTGAGTTGCTCAGGTCATGCAACAAGTCAGTGGCAAAGGCAGGAGGAAAAACGAGGTGTCCTGGAACCTAGTTTTTTGCTTTACCCAGTACACCATGCTCCCTTTGACTTGGAAAATACAGTTAAAATTTACAATACGTATAATTACTTATTAATGGAGATTTATTCAAAACATTAACTAATGTCTATCCAGGGCTCTTGGCATCTTTGCTATATTTTAAAAATACATTATTCACAAAATAAAACTAAATGCTGCATGTTTCCCATAACCAAGGATGCAGAAAATCTCACTCTCCACTCTCAAAACCCAGACCTCGGCTCCCCACTCCCTCTCCAAAAATCTTAGGGGAATGAGACAGTGAATTCTAAAGGTTGAGGCTTTGCATTAAGAATTCCCAATGGCAGCTCACTCTCTTTCAGACCATGGCAGCTCCAGCATGAGTGCCTCAGCTGATTGCAGCTGTGGAAGTTATGGCACAATCAGCCCAGTGGTCCCAAGCCATTTATGGCTTTTTAAGGGAAAACTAATTCTTTCAACTCCACCTGGAAATCAACAGAGAGCCTGTGTAGTCCTGGAGCACAGAGATTGGTCATGTGCTCATGGGGAGAGACTGTACCTAAAAAGTGAGCGATTGCATTCGGCACTAGCTTCTGTTTCCAAGTTGATTTAAGATGTAGCCCTATGTGCAATGCCATTATAGTAGTGTAATCTCAAGGAGAAAAAAGCACAGATCATCTCTGGATAATCACAGATTCAACTACTATCTCTATGGGTTTCAGAGTAACAGCCGTGTTAGTCTGTATTCGCAAAAAGAAAAGGAGTACTTGTGGCACCTTAGAGGCTAACCAATTTATTTGAGCATAAGCTTTCGTGAGCTACAGCTCACTTCATCGGATGCATACTGTGGAAAATACAGAAGATGTTTTTATACACACAAACCATGAAAAAAATGGGTGATTATCACTACAAAAGGTTTTCTCTCCCCCCACCCCACTCTCCGCCAGCAGAAGAGTGGGGTGGGGGGAGAGAAAACCTTTTGTAGTGATAATCACCCATTTTTTTCATGGTTTGTGTGTATAAAAACATCTTCTGTATTTTCCACAGTATGCATCCGATGAAGTGAGCTGTAGCTCACGAAAGCTTATGCTCAGATAAATTGGTTAGTCTCTAAGGTGCCACAAGTACTCCTTTTCTTTTTATCTCTATGGGATGATTCATAGATCTACCTCTCTACAGACCTGTATCCTTCCACCCAAACTAAAATCTCAGCCTGTCTAGATGATATCTCCTCATGAATATCTAGCTGTCAGCTCAAGCTCAAAATGACTAAAACAGAGTTCTTAAATCTCCCTACCCCCTTCAGGCCCTCCCACACTACTTCCTTTCTCAGTCACTGTGGACAACACCACTTCCCTGCCTGTTGCTCAGCCCCATAACCTGGGCATCGTCTTCAACTCAGATCTCTCTCTAAGTCCTCAAATCCATGTTCTGTCTAAATCTTGCCAATTCTTTCTGCATAACATCTCTAAGATTCAATCTTTTCTATCCATCCACACAGCTAAAACTCTCCTCCAGGCTCTGATCACCTTGTGTCCCCATTACTGGTATCCTTTTCTCTGGCTTGACAAATGCAGTTTTGCCCATCTCATATCCATTCAGAATGCTGCCTCAAAGATGATTCTCCTAGCCCATTGCTTTGACCATGCCGCCCCTCTCATTGCATCCCTCCACTGGCTCCCCATTCTCTATTGCATCAAACATAAGCTACTTATCTTCACTTTCAAGGCCCTTCATAGCCTATCCCCACACTACCTAGCATTTCTCAGTCCCTACTGAAATATCGACTCAAGCCTCAGGTCAGTCCATGATGCCAGCTTCCCTCACCCACTTGTTAAATTTTCCACCAAGCACCTTTGTGCTTTCTCACATGCTGTCTCTCACCCTTGGGAAGAGCTTCCTGTAAACATTCACAAAACTAACTCATTATCCTACTTCAAACTCTCCTTTTCCATCATGCCTACACAAAAACTTGACAACGCTTAGTCTGCTGTTGTCCCTTGACCACTGCCTACCATGTTGACTAGTACTGCTTCCTTGTACTCCTCCATCTAGCTGACTGTTTCCATCTGTTGTCTCTTGTCTTATTTGGGGTCCAAGTGCTCTGGAGCAGGGACCATCTCTTTTGATCGGTGTTTGCACTGTGTGTAGCATAATGAGGTCCTGGGTCCATGCCTGGGGCTCCTAGGTGCTCTGGTAATGCAAATTAAGTAAGTAATTAATTAATTAATAATGGCAGCCAATTCTGTACCCAAAATAAATGGTCACAACCCTCCTGGACTGACGTAGATGAAAAAAAATCAGTTGGCCTTGTCTCTACTGCTTTAGGATCAACTAGCAGCCGCTGGGGATCTAATAGTTCTTCCCAAACTACAAACTTGAATCACAAATGGTGGGTACAAACCCTCAGTTAAGAGGGCAGATATAATTACTATATTTTCTGGTTGCTTCCTTCATCCTACCAACATCACTTCTGTCTTATCTGTATTGAGCTTCAGCCAGCTAGTTGTCATCCATTCCCCAGGCTCTACCAAACCCAACATCTAGCAAACACCGAGTAACACTGGCTGGAGCAAATGAAACAGAGATGTAAAGCTGGATGCCATCAGCATAGTGAAAACAGTGCAGCCCCTGCCTCCTAACTAGCCTTCCTAACAGCCCTATGGACACAAAAAAGGAGGCATGATGGAGTCCTGAAGACCCCATGTCAAGGAACTAACAGGGCAGGAGGGTAATTGTCTAGTGCAGACTCCTGTGACCTCCCAGGAATAAGAATAAAGCCACTGAAAAATGGCCTGGCCTCCTTATCCTCCGGTTCACAGGCAACTTAGCAAAATCTTATGATGATCAAAGGCAGCTGATAGATCTAACAGTATCAGAATGGACACCTTTATCCATCGCAAAGAGGAGATCATCTACCAAAACAATTAGTGCAGTCTCCATACAGAAAGACTCAGGTTTCATTAGTCCTGAAAGACAAACCATGAACATGGAAGATCTGAAAAGATGTATGCCCCAACCTTGAATCACAGTCCATGCACGTCATAGGTAAAAATTTCATTTGTCCCACATCCAGTCTCACCCTGACAGCTTGATTAACAGTGAAGCCAGCTGTATGAGTTGAGCCAGACACCATTTAAGATTGCCCCACAGTTGTGAAATTCTAAGGTATTTCAGAGGAAACATCAACACTGAATCCCTGAGCACTAACAGCCTGGATGCCTCCTATGACATCTCAGCGAGGAACTTTCCACAGCTCATACAAAAATAACATCTTCTGAATAAAGAGACTAAGAGAAACTTCACAAGATCTTCCCACAGAGTCTATTTTTCCCCAGGTAAAAGAGGGGCTTTATTCCTATGGGTGGGCAAATCTTCAAAGGTACAGTTCAACCAGAATAATTATCTAAAGATCTGGCTGCTTCTCAGAGCCTTTGCAGGAGAGAAATTGGAGTGGAAACTGTGGGTTACTGTGAATGTTTAGAGCTGCCATGAGGGGGAAGAGAGCAAGCAAGGAGTTAAGAGTTTGTGTAAACAGGAAATGAAGTCAGTCTTGCTCTGTTCACACCAACCACAGTATGCTGGGTCTCTGTAATCTCTCCATAGTGTCAGAGTGGGATTGAATAAAATTCTGACAGATCACGGAAAGGAAAACAGAGAAGCAAGCCCTCCAGCCCAGCCAAAACAGCTTCACAGAGGTAGCAGCAGAACAGGCAGAAAAGAGGCCTGAAAAACCCAGCTCAGAGAGAACTGCTATGGTGAGTCCAGATTTTGCAACGGGGAGTGGGGGTAGGAAAGTAGGAGACACTGACACTAATGCTAGGCCCCCAACAACACCAGTTTGCCAGATGGCCACTCTGATTCCAGATATTCTGTCAGGCTTCTGGTTTAGACCAACAATCAGAGAAGAAACCAGTGAATACCTTGCTCTGTACAATGGGACCAGAAGCCTCCCAGCTTCTCAGAGGAAACAGTTCAATACTGTTAAAGAACAACTGGATAAGTATTTCATCCCATGCCACAAGGTAATTTTTGAGCAGGCATGATTTCACTTACACAAGCAAGAGAAGGGGAGTCAGGAAATGATTTCAGAACAACACTGTACAACTTCATTCAATACTGTTGCTTGGGGAAATGAGTAAAGAACTTATCAGAGATAGTGTCATTGTAGGGCTGAGGCACAACCAACTCTCAGAAAGACTCTAAAATGATCTTAACCACACACTAGAGACAGCCAACAATGTAGTCCTCCAAAGTCAGTACATAAATAAGCAACAGACTCTTCCCAGCAATAACTTCGAGGAGGAACCCCCTGTAGAAACCATAGACATGAGGAGGAAAATGCCTCAGAATGCCCAGAAATAATACCCATGCAGATCAGTACAAGCACAAGAGGGATCCAGAGAGGGCTAGGCTAATAAGAGTAAAGAAAAGGAATAAAACAAGAGCATGAAAGAACGTATATGGTGTGGCAAATCCCGTCACAGCAAAGAGCTTTGTCCAGCAAGGAATAGCGCATATAGGAATTTTCTAAAAAGGGGACATTGTGTCGCACTCTGCCAGGCTAAATGCATGGTAGCAGCTGTCTTTCAAGAAGATGATCCAAAAGACACTGTGATCACACACTTTGGAGCCATAGGAGATGATGAAAAAGAACCACCATGGATCACCACCATCGCCTTGGGAAAGAATGAAATAGACTTCTGATAGACAGGTGCTGATATAACAATGAATCCAAAATCACTACATAGGAGGATGAAAGCACCAACACTTCAAGAGCCAAAAAAACATATTGAAGGTCTCAGGACAGCCCCCATTAAATGTGAACGGAAAACATTTGGCCATTTTAAACCTTGGAAAGAAGATTACATCCCAAGACATTTACACTGTAGGTCGCCTACGGACTTGTCTACTTGTCTGCCAAGCAATCACATCCCTAGGCCTGGTTATAAGGATAGAACCAGTTACCATGGACCTAGAAACTGAGATCAGGAAGATGTTCCCTCAAATTATTCCAAGACGTGGAAATCAGAGGGAGAATACCACATTAAACTTCTATAAATGTAAAGCCATTTGCTCTGATGACATGTAGGAGAGTCTCCCTCTCTTTAATGCCCAGGATGAAAGCAGAGCTCATACCAGATAGGTGTCATTTCCAGACTAGATACCCCCAAATGAATGGTGTGCTGGCATGGTAGTGGTTCCAAAACCAAATGACAAGGTTTGGATCTGCGTAGACCTCACCAAGGTCAATGAGAATGGCTGTAGAGAGTGACATGTGCTCTCTGTTGAACACACTTTTGGACAATTCAGAGAAGGAAAAGTCTTCCCAAAATTAATGTCCAATCTATTTTTTGGCAGATACCCTTGCTGCAGAATCTGCATTACTTATGAACTTCATCACACATTTGGAAGATTTTGTTTCATTAGGCTAACATTTGGTATATTGTCTGCTCCAGAACACTTCCAGAGCAAAATGTCACAAATCCTGGAGGGTTTGGAAGGGATTCTCTTCCAAATGGACGATATCCTTATATACGGATCAACTCAAACCCAATGTCTCTTTTGAGTCCTGGAAGGACTAGGGAAAAAAGACTTAATGCTAAGTGACAAGTGTGAATTCCCAGAAGACAGAGTCAAGTTTCTAGATCAGGTCATTGATGGAACAGGGGTCAGACCAGATCCAGAGAAAGTGTAAATGATTATCCAGATGAAAGAGCCACAGAGTGTTGGTGAAATATGCTGATTCATGGGCCTGGTGATATACCTGGGAAATGGAGAAGTCAAAGCCATTGCAAGATCTCCTGAGTCCACAAAATTCTTGCTATTGGGGAACTAAACAGAGTCGGGCATTCAGAGAACTAAAGCAAAAGCTGAGAACTCCACCAGTTTTGGCCCTATATAAGCCAAATAAATCCATCACAGTTCCAGATGATGCTTCATCTTCTGGGATATGGACAGTCTTCCTTTAGGAATAATCACCTTCACTGTGGTGCCCAGTAGTGTATGTCTCATGAGCAGCCACCAATACAGAGCAGCACTACACACAAATAGAAAAAGAAGCCCCAGTCACTACATGGGTTTCTGAATGTTTCAGAGACTTTCTAGTGGGCATCAAATTTCATGTGGAAACTGACCACAAACTGTTAGTTGCTCTTCTAGGGTCAGAAAACCTAGATGAGTTACCACCTAAGATACAACATTTTTGAATGAGACCCATGAGGTTTCAACAATCAGTTGCTCATGGACCTGGGAAGAATCTTGCCACAGCTGATGTACCCTCCGAGGCCCTGAAATCAAACACACCACAGCAAGTTTAAACAGGAGGGGTTGCTCATAGAAGCTTTTGTAGATGCAATACAGACCACTTTACCAAGCACTGAAGAACTCTGGAAATAACTGAAAAAGAGGCAAGAGGCAAATGAACTCCTGAGTCAAGTCATGATTTATTGCAAAGAAGGCAGGATAAAACAGGCACATTCAGAAACCTCTATGAAATCATCCCAGGCAGTTTTTCTGGATCTTTCTATAAACCAAGGTCTATGGCTGAAGGGGTCCAGACTGGTTATCCCTACATAAATGCAACCGAAAATCCTTGACACGCTGCATGAGGGACAGCAAGGCATTAGAAAATGGAGGGAGAGAGCTAAACAGCCCAGCCTGGGCTGAGCAAAGAACTACAACAGAGAGTTGAGAACTGTGATATTTGCGCTTGCAGGAAAGCCACCAGAACTCTAACACCATCTGCTCTACCAGACTGACCAGGACAGAAAATCAGAATGGATTTTTTGCTGTTTGAATAATAAAACCTATCTTTTGATGACTGATTATTTCTCAAGATTCATTGAAGTCGCCAGGTTGCTCAAGACCACCTGAAGTGCAGTTGTGGAGAGGAAAAAGCCTGTGTCCCTGCCTGTTTCAGGATTCCCGGGCAAGTCATCTCTGACAAGGGTCCTCAGTTCTCCTCGGAGACCTTTAAGAGGTTTTGCAGATACCTGTGGTTTATTTCATTTCACACAAAGTCCACAGTTCCCTCTGAGTAATGGTGAAGCAGATTGTTCTGTGAAGACAATACAATAACTTCTTTCTAAATCCTCAGATCCTCACCTCCCCCTGTTGGCATACCAGTAAACACCTTTTGCAAATGGATTCAGCCCCGAAGAGCTATTGATGGCAAGAAAGTTGAGGTCCAATACACCCTGATTACTACCCTGAGAATGAACCTGTGAACAACATCCCACCTGCCCACATAGAACTACCAGCATGTCCTCCAGATCCTCTCCCTGCAAGGAGATATCTAGCAAGAGAAAGACAGCCTCCTGCATTCCTGGAGGCTTACATAAGATCTTGAGAATCAAGGAAGTCAGAGAACTAACAGCCAAATGTCTTAAATGGGGAGAATAAACCCCTGACCAAAGGCTGCAAGTTCAGGCAGCCTACCCTATCCTTCACAGGGCTGTTTGTTCTTGTTTTGTGTTGATATTTCATTCCTGTGATACGCTGTTGTTTAGTGTAAAGTTTGAATAAAGGTTTTATGACCCCCCTTCCTTTCTCAGAAAGGGGGATGTGGTCCTATTGTGAATGTTTAGAGCTGCCACAAGGGTGCCTATTGCAGGGAGGTAAGAGTCTGTGTGACCAGGAAATAAAGAGTCTTGCATTCACCCCAACTATGGTTTGCTGGGTCTCTTTAATCTCTACAGAAACCCCACTAGAACAGGGTTTCTTGTGATATCTCTCACTTCTTTGCCCTGGCCAGATTGCTGGGTTGAAATATTGTGAATAGCCTCTGCAGTGATATTTCAGTGGTTCCATTTCTGGATCCAGCTGAAACCAGAAAGTGCAAAGGAGCTGTAAATTCTAATGAAAAACAAAACAAAACAAAAACCAAAAGAGAGAAAGATAAACCAGAGTTCCAAACGTCCAAAAAAAATTTCATTTCAGTTTGGGGCAAAGGCCTGGGCTGGTTTTCCTGAAGCAGTTCATCCACCCCAGTTATTTCCTGTTCCTATAATGTATAAAGCGCATTTGTTTATCTTTTTATTTGTTCATCATGAACATACCATGCAATATATGGCTGAAAAGACTTGTAGGATTGAGGACATGGCAAGAGTCCTTGGCTGGTTTGGCTGAGGATTGCTGGGTGGCAGATGCTGGTTCTGGATGCAGAAGGGTTGTGCAGGGATCTTCCCCCATCCCTTCCACTCCCATCCCCCACAGCACTATATACATTTAGGACTCAGTTTCTCTAGGCCTCATCCAGCAAAATGTTTAAATATTGGCTTATTATCCTTTTAATTCAGTAGGACACTCAGTGCTTATGGTTAAGTACTGTCACGAATAGGGAAGGACTTAAGTTTATTAGCTTTGCTGAAATGGGGCCATCGGCAGTGGTGAAAGTAAGCCGGTCTGGTACGGTTCGGCGTACCGGCAAGAGCCGGTACACAGCTGACTGTACTGGCAGGGGGCAGCTTCCCCAGGCCTCAATTTAAAAAGGGCCCTAGGCTCCCGGCAGTGGCTGGAGCCCCTGGCCCTTTAAATCGCTGCCAGAGCCCCGCTGCTGGAGCCCTAGGGTAGCGGCGGCAGCTGTGATGTATGAACAGGGGAATCTTAAGTAGAAGTAGCGGTGTTATTTTACCTCTATAGTTGGCACTGGTTCAACTGCTGTTGGAATACTGTGTCCTGTTCTGGTGCCCACAATTCAAGAAGGATGTTGATAAATTGGAGAGGGTTCAGAGAAGAGCCAGGAGAATGATTAAAGGATTAGACAACCTGCCTTGTAGTGCTAAACTCAACGAGTCTATTTAGCTTAACAAAGAGAAAGTTAAGGGGGTGACTTGATCACAGTCTGTAAATCCACGTGGGGAACAAATATTTAATAATGGGCTCTTTAATCTAGCAGAGAAACTATGGCTGGAAGTTGAAGCTAGACAAATTCAGAGTATAATTAATGAGTACATTTTTAATGGTCAGAGTAATTAACCACTGGAAAAATTTACCAAGGCAAGGGTCATTGTGCATTCTCCATCACTTTAAATTTTAAAATCAAGATTGGATGTTTTTATAAAAGATCTGCCCTAGGAATTACTTTGGGGAAGTTCTGTGGCCTGTACAGGAGGTCAGACAAGATGGTCACAATGGTACCTTCTGGCCTTGGAATCTGTGAATCATCTGAATGGAATAAATCTATTGAATTTAATGTTTGGGCATTAAAGGCTCCTATAAAAATATGGTTCTGCATCATTTCATAGATTTGATATGTTTTGATCATATACCTTGACTGTACCTTATCTTTTCAATAGCTTGCTAGATACATTTTTTCTTTGAATAGTTAGTAGATTGTAGATGCCAGATAAACTGTGAACAATTGCTAAATCAATACAGAATGGAGAGAGACACACATCTGAAATATGTCAAAAACAAAAACAACAAAAAACAAACAAAAAAGCCATTAGAAAACACTAATTTTTCAAAAACTATCCTCACACTATCTATAACTTTTTTCTGAGACAAAAAAGAGAGAGTTCTATGTTTTTAGAAACATTCATGGCCTTATTCATGCTACAAGCCAAACCACTTAAGAAGCAGAACCTTTGTAGTGCCACAAGGATAATACAAAAAATAAAAAAACACACTTGCTTCCTCTTTTATTTATGAGTATTGACATTCTTGCGCAGTATTAGGAGAGCTCATTTAGCTTCCAGTTCTAAGAATTTCTGAATCTATAGCCAGTAATTATTGGCATTCAGGGGTACAAAAGAGAAAAACAAAGCACACAAATTCTAGCACATTCATGTGGGATTGGGAGTTGAATTAAGATCTTCACACCCCATTGAATTATCAGCCCCCCTATTAGAGCCTTATTAAAATGGTAATGATTATATGCCAACTATAGGCAGGCTCCCGCACCTGTCAAAAATACCCCGATTATCCTGTTCATTCAACTGTCTGGCTCTTGAATCTGTGTCTCAGGTTTACTATTCTGTGAAGTTGGAAGGGTATTTTTAAGAAAAGATACAAGAACAAACACTTCCATAGGGGTGATAGAAAATCCTCTCTGATTTCCTACGCCTAATGCCCATTTGGTATTATGGTATCTCGGACAGCAATAGGAGGAAACAGATACTATTTCACTGGAATTGAGGAAGAAAACAGAGAGGCAAACTACAGGCTCTTTATCAAAAAGAAAGCACTCCTGCTTTACGATCAAAAAGAACAAAACAAAACCTTCACATCATTACTCATCTAGCAACCAGAATCGTGTTATATACAGCAAGAAAGACTGCCCTGAAGTACAAAATAATACACTAATATTTTTAAAGGAACATTCCTCTTAATTCCAACTTTTGACCAAGTCCACAGCTTTTCCTACTGAAGTGCCATATTCTCCTGGCTTCTCTTTTAAAATTAATGAAAGCATTTTTCATATTGATCTTCAATAACCAAAGCCTAATCCTGCAAATCCTTACTCACATAAGCAAGGGTTTGCAGGACTTGGAAGGATCCCCTATACCTTATATTTTAAATTAGAAGTTTTCACTTCAAAATGATAGAGAGATATTAAGCTTCCTAGAAGGAATTTTGTCCTGTTGCCTAATAAAACAGAACAATGTGCAATAGCTTCTGCTAATATTAATAGACAATCCTGAAGGAAGAAAGTATTTTTCACTGTTTCAAAAATGTCTTTATATTACCACTACTCTATTAGTTTGTCAAATACCAGAATATAAAAGAATGTTGTTATAAGGGCATTTAGGGGTTGAATGCCATCCACAGAACCTGAGATAGATGCCATGTCAGTAACTGCCCTGAGCACTTTTGAGAGGTGGAACAATCAACAAAGCAGAACTTGGTTTGCTCCCAAAAAGCATTTTTGATTTGAAGCATTTTTTGTGATGAAGTATCAGAAAGACCAGTAAACATTTTTTTAATTTAAATTTTAAATTAAAGAAATTTCTAAGAGCTGCATTTAATGGGTCTAAGCTACCAAAGATATGATTTTATGAACAACAGGCCTGATTCTGCTCACTCTGATGTCAACGGCAAAACTCCTTTTGCCTTGGGAACACAGATACAAATGTGATGGCTGCCATTATAAGAAGACAACTACTGTATACAGAGAGGTAGAACACAGAGGGATCAGGCCCCAAAGTGCCATAATTGTTAAGCTATGAATTGTGGTTGTAACTTTATTTTCTGTGACTGTATATTCCAATGGGGGGGGGGCAGGGGTCCTCAATTTAACAGAACTCAGTTTTTAAGTATGTTTTAGTGAGAGTGGGAATACAAAAATAGATCACAACATCATTACAAATGTATAAATAAATAACAAAAAGATGGAACTAATAATATGTGCTCAATAGTATCACCCAGACTAACTTGTTTGTATGTTTTTTCCTGCTTCCCACCCCTTTGTCTCTGTTTGGCTTTTTGGATTCTAAATTTGTTGCAGCGAGGTCTGTCTCTTACTGTGTATTTATACTGTGGCCTAGCACAAATGTGGTCCCAAGCCTGCTTGGGGGCTTTGAGCTCTACCATAATATGGGGTGGGATATTCAAAAGCACTCAGTGTTACTTCAGTGGGGGTAGGGTTAGGCCAATGCTGAGCACATTTAGAAACCCTACTCATAAAGAATCATAATCCTTTTGGTCAAACTTTTCAAGCATCCACTAATATGAAGTGCCTCACTGCCTGGGTATGCAAATCAAACACTTGAGCCCTCACTTTGAGCAATAACAAATAGGAGGCTTTGCACCCATATTTCTACACCCCTACCCACCCCCAGTCCTAATCCTGATCAGAGGCTGAATCAACTTGTGGATCAAGTTAGTGCAGCTTCTGGGCAGCTCTAACTTGTGCTGATGGAGAACAGCCCTCAAGGAGCCACTCCACTAACCAGGATCACCAAGGACATTAAGTTCTGACCCTGCCCCAACACATCTTTCTTCTCACTCTTAGCCCACCCTATGCCAGCTCAGGTTTCCCCACTTATAGGGGAATTCTCATCTCCTGCCTTAAGGCAGATATTAGTTCCTTTGTGCAGGACTTTGGAGAGCCTGTACAAATGAAGTGATAGACAAGAGCAAAAGTGTAGGGGCAGGAAGCTGTGGGAAAGATAGAGAGGCCACTGGGGGGAAAGAGGGTACCTAGTAGGGATGGTAAGTGAGAACAGGGAGGTAGGTGGGTGGAACTGAGTAAGAGAAGTGTCATCTGACTGGATTGCTGTGCAGTGGCACTCTGGTGAGAAGTTGTGGGGATCAATTTGGGGAGTGGGAGTATGTAGTATGCACAGCAGGAGAGGAGAGACAATACCAGGAAATGAGCAGGGAGGAAGGAGCTGAGACATAGCTGGGAGGAGGTCCTTCTACCTCCCTTTCTTTGATCAAAGGGCTGCTGCACAATTCTTCAAATTAAAGTTTTAAAAAATTTAAAACAAATATTTAAAATTCTAAAATGTTGAAAAACGATGGAGAAAAATACATCTATACAGACTAAGATGACTGTTAACTAAACATCTTTAATTCACCCAGACTGAGTTTGAAAGTAATCAGAATATGAATATTTAGGAAAAAACCCCAAATTACATGTTACTTTTGAGTAATTTTTCTGCCCACGTTTCAAAAAACATAGACATTATTTTTTGTCCCTTTAATCCAAATAAATAAGTTTTGCAATCTTGGCTGAAAATAATGTTTGTAACTAGAGAAAAAAGCTGTTTTTTTCATGATTTTTAAACCACTGATGGGTCACTTACCCATTATTAGTGAGGGTTATGAGTTAAAAACCTATGAAGGGATTCACGCTAATAGAGGTCAGTGTTCATGTCATACCAGTTTGAACAAGAGGATAGATGGATAAAAGACAAGGTAATGATTTGTGACAGGGGCCCAAAATTTAATTTAAACAATTAAATTACCCTTCTAAGAGATCCCCAAGGAAATCTATTAACATACCATCTCCCCTCATCCCCAAAGCATACAAAAGCTGCCTAGTAACTGCCCAGCATCACTGCCTTTGTAAGATGTTGGATGATCCCAAGACAAAAACCATATGCTATTAGTTTAATGGTAGAGTGATCAACAAGGGTGGGCTATTCTTTAGGTTTACTTGCCCTACAAACGAGACAATTAATGCCATGCAACAAAATGTCCCAGCAGAAGCGTAGGGTCTGATTTTTCTCGCATTTCTGCTGGTTTTTCACTTAGATAATTCCATCAGTGTAGTTGGAGTTAGTCCTGAGTTACTCTTACATGAATGAAAATAGAATCAGATCCTTAGAAGGTGAGGCAGGCAAAATGAGCTCCATATTTGTGAGCCACAAAAGCAGCCATAGACACTTCCCCCTGTTTTGAGGAGCATACTCAGGATTTGAACTGAGCTGGCTCAACTGTGGTGAGCAAACGGGTCCTTTTTTCAGCCAGCCACCCTTTTGTACCGGGGCTCACACAGCCTGGCTGCCACTCAGGATATGTCTACACTTTCGCAATAAGTCAACCTAAGTTACACAACTCCAGCTACGTGAACAATGTAGCCCGGAGTCAACATAGCTTAGGTCGACTTACTGCAGTGTCTACACCGTGCTGGGTTGACTTACCCTACTCTTCTCGTTCGGGATGGAGTATCAGGGTCGACCAGAGAGCGATCTGCAGTCTATTTGGCAGGTCTTCACTAGACCCGCTAAATCGACCCCTGGTGCATCGACCGCTGGAGCACTGATCTGGCAGTAGTGTAGACATAGCCTCAGTAAGCATCTTGCCTTGTTGGTGCCTCTGGCCAGTCAGGGTATGCAGCTGGGAGTGAGCCTCCCGGCCTGGGTAGACAGACTTGTGCTAGCAGCATTTGAGCCAGCGCACTGAAAATAGCAGTGTGGATGTTACAGCTTAGGCTGGAGCTTGGGCTCTCAAGCCTAGGGGATTAGGGACCTCAATTCTGACATTTCCTAACTTTGCTGTGCTTGACTTTGCATCCTTAACATCTTTTTAATGTAGTTTTTTGTATATAAGATACATTAAAATTACAGGACTTAGGACTTACAGTGGTTGGGGCACTAGTGGTTAGGGTACTAGCCAGGACTCAGGAGACATGGGTTCAATTCCCTGCTACCTGTGTGACCTTGGGCAAATCACTTAGTCTGTTTCTGTGCCTCAGTTCCCCATCTGTAAAATGGGGATAATAGCACTGCCCTACCTCATAGGGGTGTTGAGAGAATAAGTATGTTAATTACTGTGAGATGTACAGCTGCTACAACAATGAGGGCATATATGACTCTAAGGGTATGCGTATACTACCTGCCGGATCGGTGGGCAGCGATCGATCCAGCGGGGGGGTCGATTTAGTGCATCTAGTCTAGACACGATAAATCGATCCCCGAGCACTCTCCCGTCAACTCCTGTACTCCACCAGGCCGAGAAGCACAGGCAGAGTCGACGGGGGACCGTCAGCAGTCGACTCACCGCAGTGAAGACACCGCGGTGAGTAGATCTAAGTACGTCGACTTCAGCTATGTTATTCACATAGCTGAAGTTGCGTAACTTAGATCGATCCCCCCCTCCCCAGTGTAGACCAGGGCTAAGAAATAGATAAGATCCACTTGGCTGTTTAACACACCATCCGGCAGGGTTCTTCCCTAGAGGATATGTTCCAATGCTTTTTTCCTAGTATTGTTTTAAACTATTAAAGTGATGGGCTTTCCATCATTTACTGTACTTGGCCAAATACTCTACATCTAGATGTGATTTAAAGCTATGAAACACAAGTAAACTTTCAAAATAATAAGCTAGGAACACACACATTCTGCTGAGTTATCATACCCACTGAGTTACATCTGATTTACCTTCAATTAGTCCCCAGTCTACATGTGTGTAACTTTGGGCTCAATCCCACAAAATAATAAGTATCCTGGTCCCAATTCAGTAAGCACATGCTTAACTTTAACCAAATGAGCAGCCCCACTGAATTCAAGGAGACTACTCATGGGTGTAAGGTTATGCACGTTTAAATCTTTGCAGGATTGGGCCTAAGAGTGGATCTCAAATCCAGTTACAAAGATCTATAGCAAATCCAGGGTGGCCACCTAACAATGAAAGTGGGGTTTCCTCGTTCTAGAAGACTGGGTATTTTTAAAGTACAATAGAAAGGTTCACTTACCCTAGCATTGTACATTTTCAGTTCCAAGGCTTTAAAATCCATGCGGCCAATCAATGCTCTCATAAAATTGCTGCAAAATATCAACAACAGAAATAAAAAAGAGGCACTTTACGTAACATGATTATACTTTTTCTTGATGGTCTCTAAACTCTTTAGTGCTCCTTAGAAAAAAAGAAATAAACTACAGATGTCAAATTCCATTTTATTCTCTATCATTTTCTAATTGATTTCTTCACATATCACTACAGATGATCCTGAAGTAAAACTTTTGGATTTGAACAACTGTCCCAGCCGAAGTTGGGTCCAACTCCAGTTAGCATTAAAGTTCAGCATGTACCACTCGTATTCTGCCCTTGGTTCCTCTGGGTATGCTTTCAGTACTTCCATTGAAGTAAATGGAAGCTGGATAGGTGTCTGAGGACAAAATGTGACCCATAAGGTCAAATTTTATTCTGATCTACTTAATTCAGGGCAGGATTTTGCCCATATACTAAGGTCCAGATCCTCAAAGGTATTTTGGATAACTTCTATTGATATCAGTGGTAGTTAGGACCCAAAATACATTTGAGGATCTGGGCCCAAGTTCCTAATTCAACAAAGGACTTAAGTATGTGCTTAAGTGCTTTGCTGAATTGGGGCCTATAGTAACTGAGATTTTTGTATTTATTCTGCTGTACATCAAAAAAGATTTTCCTGCCAACAACAAAATTCTTGCATATGTCAAAAAAGATTTCACTGCCAACAAAGACTCATCTAACCCTGTTACATAGTAATGACTAGACAAACTGGAAGCTAAACTCACACAAGTGTGCTGACTCCCCTCCCTCTTACAATGATGTAAATCAGAGTAGCTCCACTGAAGTCGGTGGCATTCTTTCAGATTTCCCTGTTGTTTCAGAGAAAAATCTGGCCCATGAATTTACAGGGTGACTACAAACTGCTGTGAAGCAAATCATGGACATCGTGCTTTGTGGAGTATTCCTGACTGACAACACTGTAGGAGGAGAAACTTGTCTGAGTGTAACATCAGTTTCGTGTAACTCTGCTGAAATCAGTGAAGATACATCAGCATTAAAGCTAGTGTAACAGCATCAAGAATCAGGCCTATTATCTTCCAATTCCAGGTTGCAACGATATGATAGACAGCAACTCTTTGTACAGTACACCCATCCACCTCTTGTAACTGAGACCCATACTTACTGCCAGGTCTCGATGCAACCAATCCAATAAGTGGTAAATTGGCATGTTGGGACTTTTGTTCTTGATTTGCAATTATTACATAAAACTAGCTCTGCAAATATAGGCTAACAAAGTTCTTACCAGCACGGAGGGGAAGAAAACAGACCAGGTCTACACTTAAAACTTTTGCTGGTATAGTAATGTCAGTCCGGGATGCAATACTTTTGTGTGTGACATTTTTAATATCAGCAAAAGTCCTAGTTTGGATCCATTAAACTGGCAAAAAGTGCTTTTGCTGTTATAGCTTATGTTGTTCAGGGAACTGATGTAAGCTGCATCTACACAAAGAAGGTTTGCCGATACAACTATCCCAGCAAACCTTTTCTGTGTAGTCTAGGTGTTTCACATACTGGATCTCTCAGTGCCAGGCAAATTCACCTTTGTCTTTATTCTGAACAGGTCAGGTCCATTCTTAATTTCTTGTTTTGTGAGAGCAAAATACAGAGACGGTGACATATCTGAAGAAACTTCCCCATGCGCCTAAATAACCAAAATCTCATTTCCCTCTTGTAGGGCCATATCCTGAAGTCCTAGGAAAAGGCCATATCCTTTACACCTAGGGAAGGAAGGATGGTCTTGCAGTAAAGACATTGCACTAGGACACAAGAGATCTGATGTCAATTCTTGGCTCTGCCACGGGGGTGACCACCCATCCATTATTTTAAGGGAGCGTCCTTTATTTGTCCCTTAGGGTGACCACACATCACTTATTTTAAGATGTATTGAAATGTATTAAAACTGATAAACATTTTAAACATTAAATGAAGCTTATGATAATTTCACTGTATATTTGAGGGCAGGAGAAATGTACACTTGAGAGAAAAACACGATATGCTAAGGGAAATGATGTTTCCCTAAAATGTCCCTTAAAATAAAGCGTTGTCCCTTATTTTTCATAGGGTTTTCCCTTATTTCCACTCAACAAAGGTGGTTACTCTATCTACCACGGACTATGTGACCTTGGACAAGTCACTTAATCTTTGTACCTCAATTTCCCATGTTGAAAATGGGGATAATAATACTCCCCATTTCCCTTTCTTGTCTATTTCGGCACCTTTGGGCAGGGGCTGTCCTAATACATATTTGTACAATGTCTACCTCAATGGGGCCCCTAAGTCCTGCCATAATACAAAAACATAAAAAACAGTGATAGATTTCTGAATATGCCTTTTACCAGCCAAGTTTCCAATAAATACAAATGAAATGTTAACTATTACCATGACTGGAAATAAGGGAAAGCATCTGAGGAGCCTGTGAAAGGAGACTGTACTCCTGGAGTCCTGCTACATGGGAGCTATCTGTGCTTCCTCATGCAGCAGGCAAGTCATAAGAGAATTCTCAGCCAAAAGCATGATGAGACCTTCCCCCACTTACGCTTACCCCTGTGTCATTTATTTCTGAGAGATTGGACCACTCCCCATTACACCTCACTTTCCAATTGCTCTGTCCTTGTTTCATATCCTGCTTCTACAGAATCTTATTTTCCTTTTAGCCAGAGCTACGTCAGGGTTCCCTTCCCCCCTCCCCCGCCCCCATCCATGAATTTGAAACAAAAGTGTAAACTACAGAAACTATTTGCATTTCACGGGCATTCACACATTGTGCCAACACGATGGCCCAAAAGTTTGGCGGGTAACCTTGCCCAGAGAATTCGTGAGCTGATGATGAATGGCTGTGAAGCCTTTGTGATTGCTCAGGCTCCATTGTTGGTCAAACAATGAAGGAGGACACAAGTCTGGCTCAGGAGAGCAACGGATAAAATTGTTGGGCAGAATGGCGGGCTCCTGCCGACATGACCACTTGTTGACATTGAAAGGATTCAACAACAAGTGAGCAGAAACAGAAACGATTCTGTTCGGCAAGGCTATTAGTTGCAACGTGTGGCACTGGCGCGGTCACTCCTGATGTGTTTCCTCACTAATGAGCTCTGAATGCCCTATTAAACTGGGAGGCTATAGGCCCAGAGCCACTAGGACAATGGTATGCATGAATGACTCCCCCAGTTCCTATTGGCTGGTCAGATGAAGGAAGCAACTGGCAACACTCAGATTTAAACAGGGCTGACAGTACAGTTAAATGATCATTAATTAGAGTTGGTGAACAGATAGGGACTCAAAGCAATTCTTAATGACAAGATAACAGTCTAACATTACTCAGCTTTGAGCAAGTTCAAGCTTGCACCATGTCTCGTTCTTTGTATTATACAGATTGTCATCACACTGATTTGAGGCTCTTTCACATATTCACAAACAAAAACACTTTGTTAAAAGTGTGTCAAGGTTCAGAATGTGAATCCATTTTAAAAATAAATAAATACACTCTTTTTATAAAAAAAAAAACTAGGTTAAAAAAAAAACCTGCTAACCAACTAAAGTCTGCAAATGGACAGATGAGGAATCCAGCCAGTTCATCTTCTGCCATATAATTCTTCATCACCCACTATCACCCTCCCTGACATAACATTGCCCATCCAACCTTAGTTTTGCCCTTTGGTTTGCTTTGTCTTCGGACATTTCAATGGATAATGAGAACATTCAGCATTACAGCAGTAAGGATTCACAAGCAAGAGTTTGGAAGGGAGATAAATCATCATGATCCAGGGCATAAACCAACCTCTATCTGATGGGGTTAGCAAGAATTTTTTTCCTGGGGCAAGTTATTTCGTAACTGCTGACTACTGGATTTCTTGAATTTCTTTCTGAAGCATGAGGTACTGAGCATTACTGGAGACAGGGCACTGGCTCAGCAGGACCGTAGGTTCGGTATGGCAGGTCCTATGTCATGGAAATATGCTATTGGATATTTATACTGTTAATTTTATATATTGCTTAGTAAATGCATAAGAAAGTTTTCTAAAGAAATATAGTACCGGGCAAATGAAATTAAGTCAGAGCACTGCAAGTTCTCTCACTGTGTGATGTGCTGGTAAAGCAGAAGACTATAGTTATGATTAGCATTGGAAAGACTGATGTGTTTGGTATTTTGAAATGTGTTGATTGTATGGCTTTGGAGTTTTCTGGGACTGTATGCAGATCTTGCAAATTTGTATTTTAACTATGTTAATTAAGTTCTGTAGCAACTAATTTATGTAGTTTTTCCACAGGAGGTAATGATGTAGTATATGTTAGTGATACTGCATACTGGAAATGGATTCCTTGAATGAGAGATTATACAATTTCCTGGCAACTGGGTTGTTCTGAAATGCACCCATATTTTTGCAAATGTTAGGGGGTAAAGTTAAAGTTGGGTGGGTGATGTTAGTTGGGTGTGGCAAGAGTGACCGATGAAGGGTTGTATGGCAAGGAACTGGCTGCATCCACTATTTAGACTGTAAACTCCCCAAAGCAGGGATCATCGTTTTGCTCTGGGTTTCTACCTTGCTGAGCACAATGGGGTCCTGGTCCATGACTGGGGCTCCTAGGGGCTACCACAACATAAATAATAGATTAACTCTTTGTTTCCAGCCTCCTTTTGGGGGGCAGGAGGTTTGAAGGAGCAGATTTTTTTTTTGAAAGAAACTAATTTTTGGTGGGTGTTAGCTTGCTCTGTAGAAACACTTTCACCTTTAATGTCCTTTCAATGAATAATTTTTATTGTGAATTTCCCTGTTTGATGTTTTGTCTTTTTTTTTTAAAGAGTTCTGAAAGTTTAAACTGGGAACCCTTGCTCTGAATGATCTTATTATTCTGACCAAAGTGGTGCTCCAAACAGCAGCTCCATAGGTAGTATGTGGCTGTTTGTGAGACTTCTACACAGAAGGAAAAGGAGAGGGAACCAGATGGAAAATTTTAATCATGCAAAGATTTGCATCTCGAAAATTATAAGCATTTTAGGTTTCTAATGTGCATAAAAGTCTCTGCTTTCCCCTGTGGCCGTACACCTCTCTCCAGCCCAGTTGCAGGGGGGAAGTTCATAGGGGCTGGGAATTGGGCTTTTAGTGGGAAGCCAGTGTCAAACTTAACAATGGGGTAGCTCCCACTGTGCCATAATCAATTCTTGCATGAAAAATAATTTCTCAGTTTCCATGTAGGCTAGTAGGTCCCAAATGTCATTCTGTTCCCTAGATGCAGAGAAACGGTGTGATTCTGCTGCACAGTGGTGGGCAGGAGTTGATCATCCTACAGAGCCCAGATAATGTGAGGCATCCCCACACTGCCCTACGTAATGTGGCCTTAGAGGCAACAAGGATGGAGCAGAATGGAATTGGGGGAAATGGAAAATAAACCTATATTTATTCCCTAAAACCCCACAAAAAGGAGGTTTATCTACCTCTTGGAGCACCCTCTTCACCAAGTCCACCTGCTGAGGCAAGTCAGAAGAAGTTGGTGGGCTCAGCGGATTTGGTTCATAATACATTGATCCATTATGTGATGAACCCATTGTATTACCACAGTTAAAGTTAGGTTCAATTTTACACTTAAAGCAGGAGCTCAACCTCTTTGTCTTGTATGAAAAAAACAGGGTATCTGCTCTGAATATTCAGCACATAATATCTTAGCAAAGCTTGAATTTTCTGAGTTTCAAGAAATGTTTGACACTCTGTTAATGAATGTCTGAGTTCCAATAAGTTTAAAAAGTTCACGTTCTGGATCTCATGATTTTTCAGGCCCCTTTAGCTTTAAAAAAACCCACCATACACATTATAGAAAGTCAAACATTTGTACCCAGTGAGAGTTTGGAGGCCTGTCTGGAGTTGCAGAATTAATATACTTAACAAAAAGGAAAAAAATAAGTTGTTAGCATTATTAGAATCATAGAATATCAGGGTTGGAAGGGACCTCAGGAGGTCATCTAGTCCAACCCCCTGCTCAAAGCAGGACCAATCCCCAACTAAATCATCCCAGCCAGGACTTTGTCAAGCCTTAAAAACTTCTAAGGAAGGAGATTCCACCACCTCCCTAGGTAACCCATTCCAGTGTTTCACCACCTTCCTAGTGAAAAAGTTTTTCCTAATATCCAACCTAACTTGCAACTTGAGACCCCCCACTCCCCCACTGCAACTTGAGACCATTACTCCTCGTTCTGTCATCTGCTACCACTGAGAACAGTCTGAGATCCATCCAACTGAGATCCATCCTCTTTTGAACCCCTTTCAGGTAGTTGAAAGCAGCTATCAAGTCCCCCCTCACTCTTCTCTTTCGCAGACTAAACAATCCCAATTCCCTCAGCCTCTCCTCATAAGTCATGTGTTCCAGTCCCCTAATCATTTTTGTTGCCCTCCGCTGGACGTTTTCCAATTTTTCCACATCCTTCTTGTAGTGTGGGGCTCAAAACTGGACACAGTACTCCAGATGAGGCCTCACCAATGTCGAATAGAGGGGAACGATCACGTCCCTCGATCTGCTGGCAATGCCCCTACTTATACATCCCAAAATGCCATTGGCCTTCCTGGCAACAAGGGCACACTGTTGACTCATATCCAGCTTCTCATCCACTGTAACCCCTAGATCCTTTTCTGCAGAACTGCTGCCTAGCCATTCGGTCCCTAGTCTTTAACGGTGCATGGGATTCTTCCATCCTAAGTGCAGGACTCTGCACTGGTCCTTGTTGAACCTCATCAGATTTCTTTTGGCCCAATCCTCTAATTTGTCTAGGGCCCTCTGTATCCTTTCCCTACTCTCCAGCATATCTACCTCTCCTCCCAGTTTAGTGTCATCTGCAAACTTGCTGAGGGTGCAATCCACACCATCCTCCAGATCATTAATGAAGATATTGAATAAAACCGGCCCGAGGACCGACCCTTGGAGCACTCCACTTGATACCGGCTGCCAACTAGACATGGAACCATTGATCACTACCCCTTGAGCCCGACAATCTAGCCAGCTTTCTATCCACCTTATTGTCCATTCATCCAGCCCATACTTCTTTACCTTACTGGCAAGACTACTGTGGGAGACCGTGTCAAAAGCTTTGCTAAACTCAAGGAACAACACATCCACTGCTTTCCCCTCATCCATAGAGCCAGTTATCTCATCATAGAAGGCAATTAGATTAGCCAGGCATGACTTGCCCTTGGTGAATCCATGCTGACTGTTCCTGATCACTTTCCTCTCCTCTAAGTGCTTCAGAATTGATTCCTTGAGGACCTGCTCCATGATTTTTCCAGGGACTGAGGTGAGACTGACTGGCCTGTAGTTCCCAGGATCCTCCTTCTTCCCTTTTTTAAAGATGGGCACTACATTAGCCTTTTTCCAGTCGTATGGGACCTCCCCCGATCGCCATGAGTTTTCTCTGCAATCTCATCCGCCAGCTCCTTTAGCACTCGGATGCAGCGCATCCAGCCCCATGGACTTGTGCTCGTCCAGCTTTTCTAAATAGTCCTGAACCACTTCTTTCTCCACAGAGGGCTGGTCACCTCCTCCCCATGCTATGCTGCCCAGCGCAGCAGTCTGGGAGCTGACCTTGTTCGTGAAGACAGAGGCAAAAAAAGCATTGAGTACATTAGCTTTTTCCACATCCTCTGTCACTAGGTTGCCTCCCTCATTCATTAAGGGGCCCACATTTTCCTTGACTTTCTTCTTGTTGCTAACATACCTGAAGAAACCCTTCTTGTTACTTTTAACATCTCTTGCTAGCTGCATCTCCAGGTGTGATTTGGCCTTCCTGATTTCACTCCTGCGTGCCCAAGCAATATTTTTATACTCTTCCCTGGTCATTTGTCCAATCTTCCACTTCTTGTAAGCTTCTTTTTTGTGTTTAAGATCAGCAAGGATTTCACTGTTAAGCCAAGCTGGTCGCCTGCCATATTTACTATTCTTTCCACACATCGGGATGGTTTGTCCCTGTAACCTCAATATTATTATTCATTGTAATGGAATCCTCTTACATTTCTAGAGAACCCTACTGTTTTCATTCATGAAAAATTCTATAGTTTTCCCTATGGGAGGAATATAAAAATGCAAGGGAAGTACAATTGTGACGCTCAGGAGCATAGTGATGTAGCAGTTCTGGATTTAATTTCTGTAAGGTGGGTTTGTTGCCTGTCCACACTTTTGCGGTCTGAATGCATTGTTTTGTATCATTATTATTTTAAATCAATAAAGACATTGAAATATTAACAAACCCTTGTACCCATACATTTTTTAAAATTGGTTTGCTATTTTTACCATTGTATAAATATACCAGCTTTGATTTTCTGATAATTACTTCCATTATGAACTGATTAATCTTAGTTAACATTTTTATTTCAGAAGTGCCTAGCCTAGGGTGTTCCATCAAGATAGGAGCCCAACAATGCTGGACACTGTATGAACATATAGTAAATGATGAGTTATGTTAAAGCCTCTCTAATAATTACCTGTTCCTCCTAGTAAAAGGATAATTGAAAAGAAGAACTGTATATTCACTATGTATTGTTGCCTAGGCTGATCTCTCATTAGGACTAAGTGGAGTTTTGGACGTGCACTGAGTGGAGAATATACCTGTATGCTCCACATATGAAAAGAATGTTTGGTGTGATTAAATAGGGAAGTCGGGGCACTGCTTAAGCTATGCTGTCTGGCAGTGGCCCCCAAAGGAACTGTTCTCCATCTTGGAATAGCCAGAATGGAGCAAACTCTGGCCATATCCCCTCCATGCAACGGACGGCATAGGAGCTGGCTACACTGTCTTGGGACTCCACCATACCAGGGGAATCCTCAGCTAGGGCGAAGCACAGGCTTTCTAGCCTACTTTGCACCACCCCAGCAGTTCAAATGGTCGGGGGGAAGAGGGAAAACATTAAGCCCACAGTTCTGTGTCCTCCAGATGATACATTTCCTTCACTTAGTAGCGCATAATGACGGTATTCAGATTAGACGCATCACATATAATGGTATATAGGGTTACGAGCAGACTAACACTATTTTAAAATCCTCAGTGTGATGATATCTGTTTTCTTTCTCAAGACATACATTAATATAAAATGATATTTCATGGCATTTAAAGACAGGCAGGTAATATACAGCCAGCCTCCCTCCTTACGGTCTGTAATCCATTGTTAGATACCCTGTTGATGTAAACTTAGTTAAAAATGAAAAAAAAAACCTCTTTCAAAAAAGCATTCAGAGGAATGCCATCTCTGTGAAGATTCAATGAAAGCAAAGAACATTCAGATGCATCAAACTGTAATGTCTCCCGTCTCAGATACTTCTATACCATATGGCCAGAGAGAAGCAGATGGACTAGGTCACAGCAAAGGGAAGAGAGAGAAAGTCTGCATTGTTATCTGACCCACTGGGCCAACACTAACAGACTGTCCCTAGTGATCAGGCTATTATCATCAGAAAGATCTGATAAGAACCTGATACTTGCATTTATTTGCCCTCAAGTAGTTCTCAGATGTGGCATCTGATCAAAATGACTTTATTTTGTAGATCTATTTATTTTGAAGTTGGAACATTTGAATCATAGAGGAGCAAATGACTAGGCTGCACTTGTCTTTTATTGATTTTAGAAATCAGGTTATTCCTACCTGATCACTTGCCTAAAGTTCACACAACAGCTTGTCTAAACACAATAAATTCAACAACAAATAAAGAAAAACAGGATTTTTGTTTTATTGCTGCTCGCACTTCCACTGACAAACGTTAGCCAGCCAACTAAAGTGGTACAGTATAGTGCCTGCCAGAAAACTCCTACGATTTTTGTCAGGATGTTAATACAGCAACATAGCAATCTTCAGTTAACACTAAATTAATTGCCTTGCATTAATAGCTACTAAAGTCCCTCAACATATTAGATCATACTGTCCTGGCTTCTAGTAGCTTCAAAGTCAAATGGAAATCATTTTAATGGATATTATTTTGGGGGATGGGGGGATTTCATGAATTAGTTCTTATGAAAAATGCCAGAATAACAGTCCTAGAGGCAGAAGACTATTTTTTCATTCGGAGTGGATGTTAAGCACCTCACAGAAAACACAGACCCGAGATAGCAGGAGCAGTTACAATGCAAGGATTATTTACTGATAGGGTTTTCTTTAATGGCACTTATTACTGTAGTTTCTGAGCACCTCACAAATATGAATGGATTTATCCCACAACTCCCTCATTAGTATCATTATTCCCAGTTTTACAGATGGGAAACTGAGGCAGAGAGAGCTTACATGACTTGTCCAAGATCCCACAAGAAATCTGTGGTAGATCCAGGAATAGAACCCAGATGGCCTGAGTCCCAGAGTCTTTAACCACAAAACTATCTTTGCTCACAACACGTGACCAATGTGCCTCAACCACGCCACTGAGGGAATGACTGTTACTCAGCTTTCGGTCCCCACGTCCTTTCAGTTCTTGGTCTCTTATGGCTCTACCAACCAGAGTGCCAGCTGTGCTGGTAGATTTTATGAAACGGGGCTGTCCTCCAGGACTGGGCTGAGACCAACTCATTTTATACAGCCCATCCACTAGCCGTAAAAAAAACCCAAAACCCTGGCATTTGATCAACGGTGACTGTGTCAGATTCAAATTGGTTACATGGAAGTGAAAGGAACACTGTTCCATTACCTGTCCTCTGAGATACTGTTGAATACTGGGCTGTAAACAAGAAACGTATGGAGTTAAATTGTGGCTCCACAGCCATGCCCATGGGTGAAGGGGCAGAGATGCATTGCCCCAGCAGGAACTCATAGGGTATGTCTACACCGCAGTTAAACGCCCATGGCTGGCCTGGGTCAGCTGAGTTGGGCTCGCAGGACTAGGGGCCATAAAACTGCAGTGTAGGCATCCGGGCTAGAGTTGGAACCCAAGGTCTGGAACCGTCCTCCCTCGCAGGGACCCAGAGACCAGGCTCCAATCTGAGCTTGAAAGTCTACACTGAAGTTTTAGAGCCCTGCAGTCCAAGTCCCATGAGCCCTAACTCAAGCACAATGCCACCTGGAGCACCAGAGAAAGGGAGACCAAAACTAACCCCTGTGAAAGAGTGCCATGTGTACTCCCTCTAGCCCTACAAGCTCTGCTGGCCAGTGCTAATGCAGAGTGCTCATAGTATTTGTGTTTGCCCTTCCCCATTTGGGGATGCCAGTGTCGCCATCAGCTATAGCCTGGAGCAGTCCTTGTGCTCAGGTTGTGTATGGGCTGTGATTGTGAGCACAGGCTAGCAGAGTCACTGTGCAGGTGAGCAAGGTGGAGTAAGGTTTTTGGCATCCTCAGCCCCCACCCCCACATGGTGCAGTGCACAGGGCCAGGCACCAATCTAGCCTAGGAATGAAACTTGACTTTCTAATTATTGAAAAATCTTGTCTATGGTCTTTTCTGTACAAAATAAAATTAACAAAATAATTGTGTCACTATTTGTCTGTCCAACCAAGTGTAACCCTTGCCCTGGCTCCCCCGGTTTCTACCCCAGACTGAATACACACGTTTCTTTTCAGGAGTTATTTCATAGCCCTGACACTTGGGCATACAACTGACAGAGATGGAGATGCCAATTTTACAATGAACAATGGTGCTGAGTTCTCATCCCAAATGGAAGCTATTTTGTAAAGGCAGATCCTGCTGACCAGACAGTGCTGTTTGACCTTAAGCACAACCACAAAAAGCAGGGAAATTCTGAGCTTAGAATTTCCAACCCTTACCAAAGTTATAATTTCAACCCTGTCACTCAAATGAAAACACAGCAATTTAATGTTACTAAGAGACATTATTAGGACACTCTGAACCTAAGCAATTCTTTACTGATTTTGGAATCATTGGCTAGTGTCCTTGAGTTGCATTCCCCTATTGTTACACTGTACATTTAACCCATTTAACACTTGCATGGAGAGGAGGAGATTGTGGGGGAGTCTGTGCCCCAAAGTGCTATAGAGGTGCCCTGGGGGTTCCCTGCCACTCAACATGGAGAGTAATTTTGGAGATAGACTGGAGGAAGGACAATGCATGCACGTGTCTGTCTGTGTGTAAATTGTGGGTGGTGGGCATGGGAACTAGAGAACCCTTAAGGGGAGAATTTTGGCCCTATAGCATTACATACAGTACACATGGGCCACTACACCACCTGTTTTCTAGACCTGTATGTTGGGTCTGAGATTTGGCCCAGTGCAGATTTCGTGTGCGCATAGAACTGCCCTCTGTTACCGGACTCATACTTTAACAGCAACAGCAGAGTTCCCTGAAACGAGACATTTCACACAAGAACATACATGGAAAAAGGAAGTGCCTGTGTGTGTTTCTTTTTTTTTTTTTTCAAGAGGCTTGAAGTTCTGCTCCTGTATCCATATTGAGCGGTCTGAACAAGTGGCCCAGAATACAGAAATGTCAAGCACTCAGCAACTCCCAGTGCAGTCAGAGGGAGCTGCTAGGAACTTTTCAGCACTTATGAAAAACGGGCCACGCATCTGGACAGCTTCATACACTTTAAGGGCTAGGGGTGAGATCTGCAAAATTGCCCAAGTGATTTAGACGAACAAGTCCCATTGACTTTCAGTGGGACTTCCGCTCTTAAGTCAATTAGGTGCTTTTGAAAAGCTTGCTCCAGTAACTAGAAATGGACTAAAAATGAAAGTCAAAAGTGAACTCTGTCACAATATTCTCATTGCTCTCCCATGTATTGTCTTGGCTTGACGCCGCAGTATACTTTTTATTAAAAGCCACACAAACAGCACTGTCTGAAGCTTGTTGGAATGTATCAATTTCTGGATTAAGCTGTCCCATTGTTTTGACGAGAAGTTATAGTTTAGAGATCAAATAGGACATGGCCTAGCCTAATCTAATATCAACAGCCTGTAATAGTGAAGGGACACTCTGCACTAGAGAGCAATCTAAGTCTTTAATTACTTTAGCTACTGATAGATCGGCTCTCGCCCCCTCAAATTCCTTTGTCAGCGAGGAGTTAAAATTCATGAGCATCTAGGCCTCTGAATACTTACTCCAGTGCTGCTATTTTCTGTGCCAAGCTAGCCATCACTGCGAAGAGTCGGAGGTCTGTCAGGCCATCTGTTACATAATAGTCAACAATCTCTAAGATCTGGGGAAACAGAGATGGAGAAAGCAAAGATGATGAAGGGTTTAGAAAGAACAGATTGCTGCCTTGCTTTAGCAAAAAAAAAAAAAAAAAAAAAAAAGATAATAAGCTCTGATCGAAGCAGAGACAAGATTTATTAGCATAGCCAGCAAAACAAACAAAGCAATTTCAGCAAGAAACCTGACAATGAGCCTGATAAACACTACATTGCATTGTAGGTCTGTAGGATCCCCTCAAAACATTATGGACCTGATTCACATAGAGTCACCTGCACATATGTACAACAGAGTGGTAGGTGTTTTAAGAGAATTCACTTTAAAACAGTGTATAGAAGACCACACAAAAACCTTCTACCTAATGCACAAACACTCTCTGCCACACAACTGGAAAGTCAGTGTGACTTCCTCTCCCTAACAACAAATTAAAACCAAAAAGTTCTGTACAGTATATTCATCAAGTAAGATTTTATAATATTTTTCAAGTATGCCCATGATACCACATGTCTGCAACATGCCCACATTTTAAACAACAGTAACTGCATCCTTAGCTAAATACTCGCAAAGCAAATTATTATTGTGTTAACTGTCTCTTAGGGCACTGCTGTAACACAAGCAATAATAATAATAGGGAGAACCATCCATGATTAATTTATATTATATTGAAATGGGCTTTCTTTGTCCTCTCTCCCCTCTGCTCATATTGTCTTCTATGTGCTCCAATACCCTACTGTTGCAGAACTCCCCATAAATATAAACACAAGCTAGCTGCCTCGACTATACTGACATCATGGAAGTAGCTACTTTGAAACATTTGCAACATAACAAAATTTGTTACCAGACTGTACAGAATTCCCCGCGTCCCTCAAATCTATATAAAGAGCCAACTTTTGCCTCTAAAGCCTTTTAGCATGGAGGGGAAAGGACAGTGGAAGTTGAATCCACTCCTGTGTTTGCTCACATCCTGATCAAAATTAGGTTTTAAAGAATAAACAAACCACACCTTCTTCTCTGTCCCTCTTTGGATAGTATAGCTTTCACTAAGGACAACAGTCTTATAACACATGTGCCTAACGAGAACCCACAGGTAATCTTTTGTACAAAGCACCTTAAAGCAAGAAGAACTATTATGCTCTCTCTAATTACAAGGCCCCTTTGACTGTTCCGCACTCTGAATGCATAATTTCTATCTAGAAACTTGTGGTTGTGATCTAAATACCTATCACATGAAACTAGAGGAGGAGGGTTGCTGGTGTGTGTATGTGTGTGCTTTCCAATTGTCTTTGTGTTTCAGGCACTGAATGCTATCCAAAGACTTGTTCCTGGATCCTCCCTTTTTAGCCTTTCACAACAAAAACCACGAATAATAAAGTATGCCTTTAATGTTCCCATTGTGCAAAGCTGGTCTTGTACAAAATGTTGGCATAGTACATATAGTCCTGCTCAGGTACCCTGCTCTTATCTTCTGTCTTAGCTTTGCAAATGATGTTTAATGTTAACAGGGAACAAAATGCATGAACACTGAGGGAGGAAAAAGGGGATGTTTACTGAAGGCACATGCACAAACAACAAAAATTGCTGGGCTAACTTTGCAGTTTAATTTTTCATAGAATAGAAACCACTGACAAAGCAAACATGGTATAATGGAAGTAATTAAAGTCTGTACTCATTTTTATTATTGCTATAAAAGAAGGCCACTCGTTAAATAAGGTCTGAGTGTATAGTGTAATGCAGCCTTTTTAGATTTATTTGTGGATCATGCACAATAATGCTGACAGATGGAAAAGATGAGCTTTCTAGAGTCAGTAAAAGTAAACAATAAATGTAGGCATCACCAAACTGGATTGTCATCATGCAATATGAGTTGTATAATGATGTTAGCATTGGCGTCTGCCATGGGGCCATTGCTTTGGAATACTAAAATTAAGCCATTTGATATGTGTTTGATGTCTGAACAAGTCACATCATTTGCCACCATGAACAAATTGCAACTGGGCCTGGCTGGGTAGTTCCAAGTTTTAGCTAAAAATGTGTTCAGATCAATCCAAGGTCACTGTCATTTATCTAAATGGCTCTCCTCTTTTTATCATATGAAATTCGTCCCCGCTCTAGTGTTAAAGTCTTATCTAACATTTCGTGCTGAGAATGTAAAGCAGGGAACCAAATACAGTAGTACAAATAACACTTTATTTACAGTTTCATGGCTTTCAGATTTCCTGTCTCCATAATCACTTCCTACTAATTTCCCTCTGTTTTTGTTTGAAGTGGTAGTCTTTTCAAAGAAAGTGTCCAAAGAAACAAAGCCTTTGTAAGGTTCAGATTAAATCATAGAGGATTTTATACTTTTCTTTATTTCTGTGTTTCCTGGTACCGGTTTTCTGTTAACCAAGTTTATGCTCTTTGTCAAACGAGTTTCTATGTTTCAAACAGGATCATGATAGAAAGACTGCAAAAAGGCAAACAACGGAGGGCCTGATTCTCAACTGGGGTAAGCTGGCACAGCTAAGGACTGGATCACTGAGTTTGCTTTTAGAAGGAAAGCAAAACTGAATGTTTATATGTTGGACATCAACAGACTTTCATACTGTACCGTAATTCTTACATCGCATGCTATAAAACTGAACATTTAAGCAAAATTAAAGTAATACGTTATTTAATATCTGTGCCTTTCAAAAATACAAAGTAACCAAGGGGCTGTGCTTGGAGACTAATGTGTGTGTTTTGGTCGAAAGTTCAGATAAAGGCCTACATTTTCAACAGTGACTAGTGATTTTGGGTGCCCAGATAGAAAGAACTTAGCTTAGCTCTTTATGAAAACCAGTTCCCTTTATACAGGTCTCAAATTAGGCACCCAAAAATGTTGTCTCAAATTAGACACCCCAATCATTAGTCACTGTTGAAAATGTAAGCCACCAATTTAAAAAAAAAACCCATCTATGCAAGAGCAAAATTTAGCCTCTGAGCAGCTTTCATGCTTCCTATTGGCTCTGTTCACACCTGCAAGGCCAAAAGTTATGTGAATCAATTTGAAAATGATTACTGCTATGTTTAAAAAAAAATCGAACTTTCATGGGTGGCCTCCTGCCCACCATCTCTTAACTAGGCCTGGAGCCCACCCCCTTCTACCCCTAATGTTTTCTGGCTTACTTGGGCCTTGCAGGTCATTCATCCCTCCTACTACTGTAGTACAAAACAAGGACTAGCCTATCATCACTCCTAACATGCTCATTCATTCTTGTGGTATCTTGTTGGCCATTAGTGTCCCAGGAAGGAGCTGACTGATTTGTGGTCAGAAACTAGGGTGGTAGGCTTCAATGATGATAACGTAAGTTTAAATCAAAGGTAACACAAGACAACCATGGAACATTAAAAACCCCCCACATTTTGCGGTAGGTGTGGCCTTGTAATAGCCCATTAGGTCATCAAGTGAGTTAGAGCGGCTCTTAGAATTAAAGGTCGTTTTGTGGCCTTCACATCTCTGTGCAGCTTCCCCAATGGTAAAGTGAGTATTATCCAGATTACCTACCTCACATGGATGTTATGAGGCAGAGCTTGTTTTGAGATCCTTGGATGGGATGTGTTATAGATGCATAAAATATTGCATGAAGAATAGTGTGCATATCTGTCACATTTGCTCCCTACTCCCATATCATTCAAAGCATAAACAGAGAGACTGCTTTGGATCTGATTACCCTATATACATAAAGTTCTTCGGCATCAGTTAGTGCATCTGAAGGGACAATTTCTTTCAGAGCCATCAAAACTTGCAGGCAGTTCAAGTATCCATCTCCATCAGTATCCACCTAGAAAAATATCCACAGTGTTAATGGTCAGCATGCTAACCATCCTTTGGGTGGGATTTAAATTTTCTAGAGTTTATTTGCATTTCCCTTCTTAGGGAAGGTCCCTGAAGACTCCTAACTCCCTTTTTCTCTAGCTTTAAAACTTTTCAGCTATAAGATTCTGTGTCATGACCATGGTCTTCCTGTTTGAGGAGTAGGAGGGACACTTTTCAGATCCATCCCAAGCTTCCTTACCTCCCCACCAGGCATCCCTCACTCGGTCACTTTTCAACAGGTAATATGACTTTTAGCATGACAGGAACTTCAAGAGTGCAAATATCATGTGAATGTAAGTAGCCCCTGAAAGCAAATAAGGTAGCCATTGTATTCTAGGACTTGAAGAATGACTGTACGCTCCGATTTTCCGCATTTATCAATGGACAGAACTGAGTATTTAAGTTTCTTGAGGAGATAATGTGTTGTGCACATGTACCTCAGAAATCTAGGCTGATCCTCTCTGGGTTAGTACTAGCCCTAGAACTTGCAGTGAATGTGAGGGTCACAGGGGATTATAGGCTCCTGGGGGGAGTGGGGGAAGAAAGAGAGATAGACAGACAAAGAGATAGCTAAACCAGTTTGGTGAAGCAAGAACTGATCTGAGCTTCAACTTTCTACCGCAAACAAACATTTTTTAAAACTCCAGGAACATTCGTATGAGGGTTCTTCCTTCTCATCCTCTCAACTAAAGCTCCATCTCTCCCAGCTCTCATAGGCTCCCTTCCAACCTGCAACCTCAAACAGTACCCTTGTGCTGCCTTCCAGGTCTTCCTCTCCTTGACTCCCTTCTTCTCTCCCTAGAACCAGAACAGGCTTCCCTGGCCCTCATCAGGTGCACCCCCCCCCCCCCCACGCTCCGCCGCCTTCATAGGACCTTTGAAGATCCTTGCTGTATCTGAAAGCTCTAACAGTGGGCCTACTGAACTGCCAGAATGCTGTTGCAGTGAAATGCAGGACATGCTGGGGATTCTCCTACTAGGTACACTCCAAAGTGCATTGTGCATGACTTAGGAAGCCCCAAAGTGCCCGTCACACCACATTACAAATCCTCAGTGCTTACCAACCTAATAATATGAACTTCAAATCTTTGAGTACTCACAGACATTGAATTGCTCTTCAATGAACATGCAAGTTAGCCAAAGTCCCACTAAAACTCAATTGAAGTTAATAGGATACACTCATATGCTTAAAGTTAAGTAAGTCTATCTATTTTGGAGTTTTATACTGCCTATCTCTGTAGTATCTGAATGTCTTCCACCTAAAATCAACAGCAATAGTGATGGTCTTAGGACCTTTCAGAAGTCTGGCACTTCTTAGGGTCAAAACTCTGCTTGGGGTAGTTTTCTGTTATTTTGTTTTTTAAGAGTTTAATAATTTCATTTGGCAGGGGGGACTGGAAGGGGTAGAAGGGAGAGCCAAGTGTTGTGAATGTCACTCTTATGACAAAGAAGACTGCATGCTTAAGTATTTGCAGGATCTAGGTCTTAATGGCAGGAGAGGTTGCTGGCCTTTTCTGCCACAGAACTAGTGTCTAGAAGTCTCTGAAATCATTTGATGAGGACGTCTGGCAAAAAAAAAAATGCATTTTTGTTTTTTTTTGTGGGAAAAAAAGTGAAAACCTCAAGGGTGAAATACCAAGATATTTCTTGTTTCATGTAATCATCCAAACCTTGATTTCCCTCTCAAGAAATTCAACAGCTGTGCAAATTTTTATCCACAGTTAAATTAGTGCCATAATGTAGCAAGTACACTAAAGAGGGAATGAAGTAATAGCAACCTAAAAATGAAAAAAAGGGACATCCTGAAATTTGAATACGCTACTTCAATCAACTTCATAGCCCAAGTCACTGATTTGTAAGAGTAGCAGCTTAGTAAACCCCTTAAAATATGCCTTTGGTCTAGACAGATGCTTAAGAATGGAGGACTTCTCAGAAATATGGGATTTAAGAGGTCCATGAATGAAGAAGAATGTGCTCCCCGATTCTATAATGCACAAGAACACTGGCAAGGTATGGGATGCATTCAAGCTGTGAAGAGATGCAAACATTTAGTTTGTTTCCTAATGTTTGGCATCTTAGTCCATGATGCAAGACAAAAAAAAATCCCAAATGTCTAATTTGACATGGCCTAACATGACAAGGACTGAAAGAAAACCTTACCCCCCGATTGAGCTGTCACTGCCTGCACAGAAAGTGACTGTTCAGTTGAAAACACTTTGCAACCAAATGCAAACTGAACAGTCTTGAAAAGTAGAATTTTCTTTTGTGCTTCAATTTCAAGAAGAGTGAAAAGAGGCAAGAAGAGAGGCAGAAGGGAGGGAGCCGACCATTTTGCACTATCAGCACTCCCTGCTGTCTGCTCCACAGACCATCGTTGGCAGACAGCCCCAAAGGCAGCAGCTTGTTGGCCTTCCCAGCTGGGTGAACCATACTGTGATTGCAATGACAGATATGCACAGGGGAAACACATTTGGAGGGAGCTGCAGGACCGTGATGGAGTCTCCAAAATGGAGCTTTCCTAAGCCATGGGTCAGAATCTTTAGTTCAAGTTTATCTTAAAGAGTTTGGTAACTTAGAAACTACTATTTATGTGTGTGTACACATTCACACACACACAAACACACTCACACACTCAGATACACACACACCCACACTCACACATTCAGAATAACTAGCATCAGCATATCACAGTACAGCTGTTGAATGCACTGGATATAAATTGTGTTCAGTACTGCACTGTGATTTTATGCATTCCATGGACTAGAGCTGTACAAGACTATCCATTTCAATTAATACACTTTGCTAATTCTCACACTAGAGAATTGAGAATGTCGTGAAATTTCAAGGAATTTTCAAATTCAGCTCAGGGTGAAATTTCTCCTACACAGTTTTACTTGCAAAAATGAAAACAATTTGTACACAAACATAGAACATGTTTTCATGAAGTTTCCCCAATGTGAAATATTCCAGTTTTTGAGCAGAAAACATTTGTAATGGGGAAAATCATGGTTTTCCAACTTCAAACACCTACCTTTCTTTCTGTGGAGAACAGCTTATAACTTGAGATATTAGAAAATATTCAAGCTTTATATGAAAGTAACAGATCTATGATTTGACACCATCTCAATTGGTGATTTGACACATTTTTAACTTTTAGAGCAGAGCTGAACTTTTGACCTTTACATCCTCTTTAGCCTGTAGTTTATACTTTAGCTTCAATACTGGAAATTTATAAGCAGTGGAGCTGTCACATTACATTCACCTGATTCATTGCTTTCAGCACCTGCCTGCATGGTAGCTCCCTTTTTCTGGAAAAAAATTACTTTAATGATTGCCTACCAATGAACTGCATAAACTGTTAACAAAAATAAGTATGGTATCATAGTGAACAGTGTTCCATTACTACCTCGGAAACACTGCATGTTCAGATCTTTACAGCACTGAACAAGTGCACATCAACTACTACTGGTAACGAATTCATCTTTTAGTAAGTGGAACATATGCCATTATAAAGGACATATGTGACACAGTAAAACATAGCCAGGGCTTATGTGGTGCATGGATCTTGTGCTGGCCCCTCTGCTTAGAGGTGAGTTTTATCCTAAATGAGGCAGGTCTTTAAAAGTCCCTGCTTTGTTCACTGTGCAGTACAGTGGCAAACAGCAAATGAAGCCGAAAAGCCCGACCTCCCTGAATGCAATCAAGGAATGCACCGTGAATGAGGCAGGATTCAGTTCGGACCCTACTTACATACTGTGCAGCAAAATGCTCATTTAAAAGCTGGGCTCCACCGGAAAAAGGGGACAACCTGGTCAAAATGAGGTTTTGAAAACCTCATCGAAAATTTGAAAACTATGCACATGGGCTGAAAGCTGCCCCCAAATAAGTTTTTAACTTGTGCAAACAGTCCCCGTACAGCAGGCTGACATGGGTCTCACTGAGGCTGGCAATGCTACAGGGGTCAGAATTTCCCCTACACTGTTTCAAGCTGTGCTGGAATAAGTTTTGGCAACGTATTAGGAACAAAGGCTTTTGTCAGACTCAGACATTGTGATCTCATGGATAGGCAGTGCATCTCAGCGAGCTTAACTGTAAGTGTGGGAGCCAGTATGACAGTGTGCTGGGAGAACGTCACCACTTGTTACCTAGGAGTCAATTCCAAGTACTTGCATTTTGCAACCTACTGGAGGAAGCCGCCTCTTATGGCAAAAATCTAATGGAAAAAGTGTATTGCACAGGAATGTAGGAAAAGGCCAAGCTTGGTATTGCCAACCTTAAATGCTCAAAAATCATGAATCAGGCTCCAAAAGCAGGAGATTGGCCCAAAAAGTATGGTTTAGCTTTTAAAAAAAGATCAGATCCAGGTTTTGGTCTGTTTTCTGATTTTTGAACTCCTCCTGCCTCTGAGAGAGAGAGAGAGAGATTACAGTATAGCCAACTCATACATTTATCATGAGTAATGCAATTTTGGCTTCTGCTGCAGGAGCACTCACTAGAGTAGTGGTTCTCAATCAGGGGTACAAGCACCCCTGGGGGTATGCAGAGGTCTTCCAGGGGGTACAGCAACTCATCTAGATATTTGCCTAGTTTTACAACAGGCTACATAAAAAGCACTAGTGAAGTCAGTACAAACTAAAATTTCATATACTGCTCTATATACACTATACACCAAAATGTAAGTACAATATTTATATTTCAATTGATTTATTTTATAGTTATATAGTAAAAATGAGAAAGTCAGCAATTTGTCAGTAATAGTGTGCTGTGAGTCTTTTTATATCTGATTTTGTAAGCAAGTGGTTATTAAGTGAGGTGAAACTTGGGGTACACACGACAAATCAGACTCCTGAAAGGGGTACAGTAGTCTGGAAAGGTTGAGAGCCACTGCACTAGAGGATCCACCGGAGACCTGGGCTCTATTGTGCTAGGCACTATCCAAAAACTCTTTACTCCAAAGAACTTGCAATCTAGTGCACTTAACAGTGGTGGTTTATGTTGAGGGACTTGGAACTGGAGCGTACCAAGCATCCATTATTTAGGAACAATTTTTAAACCCTGATGAGCTACTCTGGAGTCAAACTGGTGACCTACAGATGAAAGGCTCTGTAGCACATTACGAACACCCTGAGTTAGTCCCCTGCTAAGAGCTAACATTGCATCTTTAAGAATGAGTCTTGCTTTCTGGAAAGATAAGTTTATTAAGTCTAATTCTGATGTTTTTGGAGCAGGATCTTCCAGTCTCTGCATACAGGCAAAACCTTCTTCACATTGCTCTCAGTCTCTCAAGCATACTACAACACAGGCTCCCACCCTGTTCTTAAGGGGACAGTACTCATTAACCAAAATAAAAACACGAAAAATACAAAATGAATATTAACAAGGCATTCAAATTCAATTAACTACGAAGTTTTGCAACAAAAAATCATTCCAACAATTACAATTATTTCAGAGCTCTTACTCTAATTTTATACATGTATATTTTCACCCCCAGAAGGGTAAAAAAAAGGGAGAGAAAGAGGGGAAAGGAGGGAGAAAAGGAAAGGGAAGGAGAGAAGAGGAGGAAGGGGGAGCCCTGGTGCCACACCTCCTTACAGATTGGCAGCAATGGATGCAGCTGGGGAAAGTGGGGGGCCCTTGTGTTCACTTTCCCTCCCAACTGGTACCACCAGAGGCAGATGAGGGAAAAATCTAGTGGAAGACAGATCCTCCAGGCAGCAGGCACACATCTGTGTGCAGTACAGCAAGGGCATGGCAATTCATGCACATCATTCGGGGGGAACCTGACTGGACTTCTTTTTAATTGATACCTGTTTAGTTCATTTACCCTCTTGTAACTTTCCCTTTAACCATACTGTTTATTTCTTGTCTTCCTGCTTCCTTAGGGGCATGAATGCGTTTCTGACTCTATCATGGTAGCCTTCATGCTGAGTCTAAGGATTTAAATTTCTCCATTTGCCTTTTTGATAAGCTTCCTCCTTCTTTTAAATCCCCTTTTCTAATGTTTAGTGCCACGGTGCTAGTGTTTGGTATGATCCCCCTACCCTTCTCTGAGAATGTTGAACATAATTACATTTTGCACACTATTCTTTAGTGGCTCATTTATACTTAATCTACATCTTATGCTGTTCCCTTACATGGTGAGCTAGAGAGTTTCTGTGTCCATATTTAAAATCCTCCTTCCACTACGCCTTCAGCCAAACTTTTCAATAGTTTGAGCACAACTTTGTATTTTGAAGTTTTTTTGGCAAAGACACGTAAAATTGCTCATCATCTTTTTTTGCATTTGACTATGGGTTATTTCTGTCAAGGTTTTTCTTATGGTGGGCTGGAATGGTACAGAGAAGGACCTGTTTTCGCTATCCACAGTGTGGGATTTATCTTAAGGTGGTGTGTTGGTAGCTGAAAATATATATTAAATACCCAGAATCAAAGGTGCTGGGTGCATAAAACAGTAAAATAAATACAGGACTTTGGCTCATTTATTCTGACAACTGATTTCACAGACCTGAAACATTCAGGATTCACTGCTTGCCCTTATTTTGTGTGTCACTGATTTGGCTAGGATCTAAACACAGAGCTTCACAGTTATTGAACCACTGTCCCAGACTCAGCCAAGGATTGGAACACAAAGCAGGACTGAACAAACCAGCAGGCAGACTACAAAGGAAAAGCAATTGTTCTGCTTTAGCAGCAGCACTGTTTCTGCTATGCTTAGCATCAGAACAAGTTAATTTGGGAGCACAATCTTCTTAAAGGAAATGTTGCTCAGCACAGCATCCTAAGAGTTCATGTGGTGAGATGCCCTTTTCACTAAGTACAAATTGGGAATTCTACTTGAAATTTATTTTTATGCTATTAAAATCTGTATTTCCAAATCTCTTGCTGGCATCTTGCTGAAAACTGACATGTCTGACTGTTATAATTGGTTCAATCACATCTTGGGTTAATATTAGCTTAATAAGCAGAGGAAGAATTTTACTGTTGGAAGATGAAATTTCCCTTGAAGTATCAAACTCTTTTCCTTCCAGTGTCCTGGGTAAAAGATGCTACTCTCAACTGCCACTTCACACAGGTAAAAATATATAATTGTTAATAAAAGTATTGCTTAAAAACAAAGGGTCAGATTCTCAACTGGTGTAGGATGGCAAAGCTCTGTTGAAGTCAATAGAGCTACACAGATATATACTGCCTGAAGATCTGGCCAAACATTTATAAATGGCATATTGAAATATGATAATAACTAAGCAGGAAGACTTTCAGAACTGATAGGGCTGCAGCTTTGTTGAGGCCACTTTGAATCACAGCAGCAGTGCAAAGCAGCCCTAAAATTGGATTAACTGGCCATGGGAGGATCACCTCAATGTAGGGGTCTCCTCCCATGACACAGAGCCAACATAATGGTTCATATGCCCCAACCCTCCCTGCAGCCAATGTAAGGGACAAGAGTACAAGAAAACAGGTATGGCCAGGGCTTCCCTGTGACTCAACAATCCTCAGTTACCTTAACAGCTCTTTGGGACAATTGGTAGTCCACACAAACTAGATCAACCTTTACGCTGCTCTAACTTATGCCAGGGGACCACCCTGGGGCATAGCTGGTCTAGGATAAAGGTTCCACAAAGGTGGCTTAAAGCCACCTTTACATGCAGTGCTGACTTTCACTGTGCACTTCTCAGCTGCATGGGCCTTAGCTTCTCTCTTCATGGTGAGTAATTCCTGAGCTGGATGAAACGGTATTTTGACGTCACATTTTTTTTGTGAATGCTTGCAAAATTTCACAAAAAAACAGAACAAACACAAACACAAACAAACAAACATGAGCTGCTCCCCCAGGGCTCGGCTCACTCTCTCACCTGCCCACACAGCAGCAATCAAGGTGAACTTCTCAAGAGAACACGTGTGGGGGAGCTTTTATGCCTCTTTACTCCCCTGTGTAGCTGCAGAGGGCTAGCTACAATCTTGCCCTCAGTCCTTATTCACTGACGTAGTGGGCCGAGTAAAAGTTGAATAAAGACTCAGAATTTGGCCCTTAGAATATTTGAGGGGAGAGAGGGAATTGTGCAGTACATTGAAGGCGACCGTTCAGCATTCTCAGTTCCAGAGGGGACTGAAAGGGACAGGATTACAACAGGGACAGTAATGCCGAGCCCCTTATGTTAAACACTGAACACAAGAACAAACTCAGAGCCAGATTCTACCACGCTGACTCAAGTTGTACAGTTCCTTAACTCCACCAGTAGTCTTATTTTCTTCAACAAGGATACTCGCAGAAAAAGGAACAACTCCGCATGCAAATGGGTTTCACTATCAGGGCCTAAATGAATGACTATCCAGCATAGTGGTCTCTTTACCCGCATCTACCTAGATCTACTTAAAATATTAAGGCAAAACCCTGCCGTGAAGATCAAAGGATTTTCACCCTTAGTGAGAAAGGTAAAAGCAATATCACAGGCTCTAATACTTGGATTCTGCTTCTATTACACTCTCTTATTTCGTATAAAGGTAGCTACCCGACCTTGACCTCAGACTAACACTGAAGTCTATAAGGGAAGATGGCTAAAGAAGTAAAGCAGAGGGCCTCATCCTCCCTGACTGAACTAACCTCATTATCCCTCGCTTGATTCTTGCTTGCATATTTATACCTGACTCTGGAAATTTCCACTACATGCATCCGACGAAGTGGGTATTCACCCATGAAAGCTTATGCTCCAATACGTCTGTTAGTCTGTAAGGTGCCACAGGACTCTGCCGCTAAAGCAGACATAGTCATTAAGCTCAGGCAATAAAACAAATGTGATATTTTGAAGAATGTATTTCATTGCTCTGTTTATATAGATACTTTGAATTTACAACCGTTCACTAGGCATTCAGCATATGCTAAACGGACAGTGAAGTGAGTGAGTGAGAGGACAGAAAGAAATATGAGGTCTCAGAATATATTAAAGTCATGAATGAAGATGGTAAAGGTGTATATGTCTGCATTCAAATGATGTATCATCAGACAATGGTGAAAAGCACAATGAAGTTATACAATTTTAAAATGAAAATATCAACCGGGAGACAAAACACAATCATTTTATTTTAGTCCTAGCTCTCTGAGTAGAGCGGTAAAAGGGTTATCGTGCCCTGTCATATCAAACGCAGTGGAATAACCATAAGAGCCATCATTCTCCAATCACAAATGAATTTAAATAGGGAGAGGCATGCAAAAAAAAAAAAAAAAAGGAGTTGTTAAAGCATAAAACTACTGTATGTCTCCTGATAGCTGGACTCAAGAAGCCTGGTTAAATACTGACTTTCTTTCACAGTCAATCAGATAATAAGACCCCTTTAGAAGCACAGAATAGTTAAATTCATCACCATAATTTAATTGTGGAAGGTTATTAAAGAGCACTTCGACTCCCCTCCTGCTTCGGCGCTGCTTTTGTGTATTAAACTCAGACTAATCAAATTGCAGATTCCAAGAGTACTGTATTAGTCATCCCCATCCCTTTTAATTTGTTTAATGGCCTCCCTTCTTTGTGTGTGTGTGTGTGCGTGTGTGTATGTGTGTTCGTTCTGACTGGCTGTGCAGCACTAAGGCTCACGACATGTAAATAAAGAACGGACAGGGGAACAGTTCGCCGAAGAGAATAAAGCGTGCCTCCATTCTAAAGTTACATTTGATGTCAGAGTAATTCATGGGACGTGTACTGCAAGCAATGCTGCTTATTATTTCTGCTTAACTGTCTACTGACACAGGAGGAGAGGGGAGAGGGGTATTAAAAAAAAAAGGAAGAAAGAAAAGAAAAGAAGTCTGAATTTACACTTACCGCTTCAAAAGACCTTTTGTACTTAGCCAACTTCTCCTGGCTGAAGATGCAGTATTTTGCCAAAAAGTCGACTGAAAAAGAAGACAAAAAAAAAAAAAAGATAAAATAGGACCATAAAAGAACTCTTTCCCCCTCTTTTTTTCTTTTAGCTTTTTTTAAAAAAATTAACATAAAGAACACTGTTTTTTAAAGGCACAATAATGCTGACCTCCTATAAAACCACAGAACCATCTTCCTGGTAGAAATTTCAATTTCAGATACACTTTTTAATTTTTTTTTTTTGGAAAAGTCTTTTCACCTGGCCCAGGGCACAAAGTCAGAGTCAGCTCTGAATAGGACATGTTTAACATGTATAACACATAGGAGCTCCATCCTGGGGAAGCTGCAGTCTGGGAGCGTGTCGAGGTTTTGTTGTTGTTTGTTTTTAACTGGCCCAGAAAGACTGTTTTCAGACTTTAGTTAGATGGATAGGGTCCATCACTTTTCTCAAAATCTAACAAATACCAACACGCCCTTTTGTTTAATTTTATTGTCCAGGAAAGAAAAAGAAATAGGACAAAGATATCAACACTCCCTCTTTTATGTCTAGGACAGAAATGGATATATCTCATGCTATTGTCCATCTGGCTGAAATCAGGAAGGAAATATTACACTATGGCCAAATCTATCCTCACTTGGAATTTTTCCTCTGCTTGATTTTGTTGTTGCCTGTGTCCTGACCTATCATTTCTGGAAGGCGAGAAGGGGGAGGTATTGGATTGTATGAAGGTGGCCTCATTTCCTCACACGAACAGAAGCAGGAGACACTGCTCAAAGTAGGATGAGAAAATTTGAAGGGAAATTTTTTCTGTTATGCTAAAAGTGCAGATCTGATGTCTGAAGTTGTGGAACCAATGAGTCCCATATAAAGAGTAAGTAACTACCGCAGTCAGATTCCTCAAATCAGTTATTTTTTCTTTTCTTCCCTCCTCAAGTCTCTAGATCAGTGGTTCTCAACCTATTAATCATTTTGGGCCACATATGCGGCCCACAATGTGTTACCTGAGCCGCAGATTGAGAACCACAGCACCTCCCACACCCCGCTATACCCAGTGCCCCCAGCCCAGAGACCTCTCCACAGAGTGGGGCCAGGAGCGGAGCCCTGATGGTGGGGCTGGGCAGCAGGGACCCCATACCCTGTTGTGGGGGGCCAAGTGGCAGCTCCAACCCGACCCTGCTGCCAACCCCGACCCCTGCTCTGTAGGGACAGGCAGAAGCGCTAACCCCAGACCCTGCTGTGTGGGGGCTAGGCGGCAGCCAGATCCCGAAGCTGGACCCCGTTGTGCAGGGCCAGGCGGCAGCCCTGACCCCTGTTGTGCAGGGCTGGTCAGCAGCCCCAACCCTGGACCCTGCTGCAGGGGGACAGATGGCAGCCCCAACCCCAGACCTGCCACGTGGCAGCCCCAGCCCTGGACCCTGCCGCCCTTTAGCACAAGCTGGGCCACATGCAGCCCGCGGGTTGAGAACCACTGCTCTAGATCATTGTTTCCATAACTGTATAATAGTTTTGTTCTTCAAATGAAGCAGTTAGATACTATTTTTAGTTCAAGAAAAGTGCTGTCAACTGAGGTCCTGCAGAGAAAAAGGGCTGGATCTCGGCTCCTGTGATTTCTTTTTCATTTAGAGTGACCACAGGCAAGCAGAGCTATTTAGCTTGTGAAAGGGGCCAGGGAACCCAAGAAGAACTAAGTGATGCACTGGCTGTTAAAGAAACAACCCTGAAACGTTACTATTTGCATGTAAGTGTCATTGCTCATTGGGGCTGTGTCCCAGATGGAACTACAGGAAAAACAAGAGTGTCTCAGTGTCATAGTCACTCATTCTCCACACTCCAGATGAATCAAATCTCCATAAGAGAAGCAAAAGTCTCACTGATTTCTACAACAAAACAACAAAGGAGATTTCTGTGAAAATAAAGATATAATCATAATTTGACAGTTGCTGTTAAATCCACTGTTGTGGCACGTGTATCTGCATCCTAAAGAAAACTACATTACCTAAAGACACAATGAGAAAACTATGTTTTGAAAACATGTAGTGTTTGCTTGTTAGGTATCTATACTGTAGGCCGCTGCTTTGTATCTAAGAAAGAGTCCTGTCAGAGAGAATCAACTTTTCTAGTGACATACTCCGCTTCTAAAAAAGAAGTGCATCACCACAAAAAATTAGCATTTCTCCAAGATCTAACTACCTATACTTTCAGGGTGGAATTTTCATACGTGCTCAGCGTTGGCCTAGCTCTGTCCATAATGTCAATCTGAGGGCTTTACAACATCCCACCCTCTGTTAAATAGAATTTGTAGGACTATCTGTATTGGCGCCACCTGGTGATTCCTAAAAATATAACACCACCCTTTTAATACAAGAAATGTTATCAAGTTTACTGTTAGAGTCTTGAAATTTTCTCTCACCAAGTATTTCAGAATACTGCTGTTTAACTTCAAGCCACATTATTCAAATATTAACTTCATAACAAATGTTTCTAAATTCACTCTCCAGAGTATAATACATCACTGACTGAAGCAGGTTTTAGGAGAATTTACTTAATTAGATTCAAAGTTTTTAAGACTGGAAAAGTCTGTCAGTCCACATAGGCTGACCTCGTGCACAGTAAAGGCCATAGAATTTAATAAAGTTACTCCTATATTGAGCCCAATAATTTGCGTTTGGCTAAAGCATATTTTCTAGAGAGGCATCCAATCTCGGTCTGAAGACTTCAAGAGATGGAGAATCCAACACTTACCTTAGTAGTTTGTTCCAATAGTTAATCACCCTCCTTGTTAAAAATGTGTGCCTTATTTGTAATTGGAATTTTTCTGGCTTTAGCTTCCACTCATTGGTTCTTGTTATGTCTTTCTTTGCTAGATTAAAGAGTCTTTTAGAACCCACCATTTTCTCCCTGAGAGGTACTTATAGACTGTAATCAAGTCACCTCTCAATTATATTTTTTTTATAAACTAAGTAGATTGAGCTCTAAGTCTCTCACCATAAGGCATTTCCTTCATCCCTAGAATAATTTTTGTGGCTCATTTCTACGCCCTCTTAAATTTTTCAACACTCTTAAAATGTGGACAACAGACCTGGACCTAATATTCCAATATTGGTCTCAACAATGCTGTATCCAGAGGTAAAATCTCCTCCCTACTCCCACTCACTAGTCCCCTCTTTATGCATTCAGTGAACTATGGCTCCTACATGCTTTTCAGAGTCACTGCTTTCCAGGATAGTTCACCCCATTACATAGGTAGGGCCTGCATTCTTTGTTCCTACATATATGACCTTGCTTTTGACTGTATAAAATACATTTCATTCAAATGGGACCAAGTGATCCAAATCGCTCTGTATGGCTATCCTATCCTCATAGTTATCAATCTTTGTGTCATTCACAAATTTTATCAGCAGAGATTTTATATTAACTTCCAGATCATTGCTAAAAATATTGAACAACATTGGGGCAAGTTTTTGTAAACAGTTGCCTTAGACAAATCCTCAACATCAAATGGCCAGAAAAAATGATAAATGAAGCACTTTAGAGGAGGATGAAACAGAAACTCATAGGACAGGATATGATGGGATGAAAATAGAGATGGCAAGAGATGGCAGATAGAGAATAGAACCGAACAACATAACAAGAAGGTGTTGGACTGGAATCCCCAGGGTAAGAAGTGACTGGACAATTTGGAAACACAACAGAAGCAAAACTGAAAGCTATTCAAATGACATGGGAAGATGCTAAAGCGGTAGCAAGACACGGTTTTTTTTGGCTCACTTTTTTTCCCACCATTTTTGCTCATTTCACCAAGGCCTTGTTTCCCCATAACTCCTTCCCTGACAGTATTGTTGCTCCTCACTTTAGCATTCATCTCTGCAGTTACTAGGAGGACATCCCTTTTTCGGACCTTGTCTACTATGCTACATAACTGATTGTAGAAGTTTTCTTTTCCTCTTGGCTAGCTTGATTTGCTAGATCATAGCATCGAATAATGTACACCTGCTGGAAATGTAATGTAAATAATGCTATTATAATTCTTTCTGAAATTGGTGCCCATTCTATCAGGCTTTTAGCAGCTCTTCTTGCTAATATCAGACCCATGCCTCTCTCTATACATCACTGGCATTTGGTAGCCCAAAATATAGTAGGATGTGCCCATCTGACAATTATTTGTCCTGATGTTACCCATTTCACTTCATTTAGGCCTAGTTTATCTACTTTATATTTGTCCATACTTGAGCTGTGTCCATTAGCTACTTCTTAATCCCTTTAGCATCCGCTTTATATTGTATAGTGCTAATTTTTAATCAGAATGCAGTATAGAATCAAGTCAAACACCTTACAGCAGTCTAAGTATTCCCACTAAATATTCCATCTACTTAGTTACCTTTATCAACAAAATTTGTAATCTCATAAAAAATGAAACCATGTTTATTCAACAAGACCTATTTTCTATAAAGCCATGTTGACAGGCATCAATTTTATTCCTATCCTTTAATTCTTTATTGATTGAATTCCATAATAGCTTTTCCATTATTTTGCCCAGGACTGACGTCAGCCTAACCTGCCTCTAAGTACCCAGGTCATCCTGATTGTCCTTTTCAATAGTGGCAGGAAGTTAGTGCTCTTCCACTCTCATGGAATTGCCCTGGCATTTTGAGATTTATTAAAAATTAATGTTAGTGTATCAGATCTCCTCATCCAACTCTTTTATGGCTCTTATATGTAAGTTATCCAGACCTGATGATTTAAAAATGTTTATCCCAAGGAAAGGTTATCTAACAACCTCCTTGGTTACTAATGGATTGGAAAGTAGTTTGTTATCCTCACATGATATGAGGACACCCATCCTGTTTCTTTCCAAACACAGAACAGAAATATTTATGGAATACTTCTGCCTTTTCTGCATCCATATCAACAATTTTACCATCTCCATCTAGTAATAGGCCTATACCATTGGTCAGATTTCTTTTGTCCCTGATACATTTAAAAAACTACTTCATATTGTCTTTAGCCCTACTAGACATGGATTTTTCCTTCATATATTTAGCTTCCCTTATCAATTTTTTATGCTTCAAAACTTCTAATTTTATTGACTGCTATCTATTTCCCATTTTTACAAATGATATGTAGAATTTTTATTGCTGCTTTCATTTCCACACTGAACCAGGCTTTTACCAAACTAATTCAAAAAAACCAATTTATAAAGTAAACAGTACTGATTCTGCTGCTGTCTATTTTAAGTACTTATATGGCCCCATTGCTGTAATAATTAGGTGCCTCACTATCTTTAATGTATTTACTCTTACAGAACCCTTGTGAGTGTAGAGAGGTACTATTACCCCACTTTACAGATGGGGATCTGAGAAACAAAGCAATTAAGGGTGAAATCCTGGCCCCAATAAAGTCATGGGAAGTTTTGCCATGGACTTCAGTGAGGTCAAGGGTTCATCTTAAACTGAAGCTTAATCTCAGACTTGCCCAAGGCGATGCAGGACTTCTATAACACAGGAGGGAATTGAACCTGTATCTCCTGATTCCCAAGATAGCACCCTAACCACTGAACCATGAATTTTCTCTAATCTAGCCTGCCTGTATTCTCTTTCTCAATCTCTGTAACTGGCTCCTGTCTCTATGTACGAGTCTGAGAGAGCCAAAAGGAAGTGTAACAACTTCAAACTTCCTATCAAAGCTTAATCCTTTATAGCAGCTAGGTAGATTTGTACTATGGACCCGTCAGATAACATAAGGCTGGATTGTGGCTGGATAGTCACCCAAGGGCGTAAAGAGGCCTCCCCGTATCTCTACTGCAGGTGCAGAGACAGTAAGTAGGAGCTGTGCACCTGGTACTTCCCCCTCTTTGTGTAGGTGGGCAGAGAGTGGGCGGTGAGAGGTGGAGTCCATAATATTATCTTGTTGCTTGGGATTGGAAATGAGGAGGCAAATCATCAGCCAGCAGCAGTCATAACAAAGAAGAAGGGTTGAGAATTAATATTAATAAGAATTAATAATATTAGTAACTAGTTGGTGAGAGGATCCACACGTACCTGCAATGGGGTTGCCAGAAAAGCCCATAGTTTACCAAAAGTAGAGCCATTAGCCCCAAAGTTTCCAGTATAAGTTTGGTTGTGCTCTAGCCACCAAATAGTGAAACCATTTTTTTAAACATTATATGTTTAGATCCAAAGGATACAAAATGAGTTTGGGCTATAAATGTGAGGCCAGATGTAGATGGGCTAGGCTCCACTGAAGTCAATGGAGCTGCACCCAGGTACGCTAACTGAGGATCTGGCCCATGAACTTTTAGGCATTTGTTAAAATCAAAGTGAACCTGAATAAGGTTCAATTTACAAGGAACTTAAACAATTGACAGTATGGCAAGCCATCCATTCTGGGTAAGAGAGAAATACAGTCATAGAGCACGAACTCCAGAATGTTTAGATAATGGCTATAAGAGAAGATGATACTGATTTAGAGGAAGCTGAACACAGCTGCATGATTGGAGGCCAGATTAGATTCTGTTGGAATCACACTGCAGAACAAAACTGGAAAAAGAGATCTCTCGGGGTATTCCAGCAGTACTATCAGGAATATGCCTACAGCAATGTAGACTGGAGGGGGGGACACCAAAACAACAGTAATGCAAGTCACAACTCCAGCACATACATTTCCCCTGATTGCTACTGTTGCAGCTTGGTGGGCCATATTAGAACACTGCATTTTTCATCAGTGCGGTCGTAACTGTCTCAGTCCTTTTATCCTACAGTGGCTACGCCACCACATAGTTGGGGAAAGGGTCATACACTACTAACAAATACAGATTTCCAACTGGTATTTCTGGGAGTGGGCATTTTAAGTCAATCTGTATGAGCTTACTAGGCTGGGTCATTCCCCTAAAAGTGGTCTGCCTCTGTTGGCTGGCACTTTCCTTTCTTGACATGCAAGACAGAAAAGTATCTAAAGTCCTTAAAATCTGTAATCCAAAAAAATCTGTTGGATACCAGGTTCAGTGCCTTTTCATATCCTAGGTGGCCTGCTGCATTGTTATCATGGAGGCATCCCTGTATTATTCTCTGCAAACTTGCTGGCAAGACAACCTTGCTACCTTCATACACCAGCAAGTTGGTAGTCGGATCAAGGGATAATTTTTCCTGAACTGTGTTGAACCCCCCCAGTCTGGGTCTCCTTTGGTAGACCTGTTGGTGCACTGAACATAAATCAGGATCCTTAGACTGTTCTTGCCAGATATCCTCTCAAGAGCACAGTGAGAATAGACTCAGCGTGGATGCTTAGACTCCGGCTGTGAGCATCCACAACTGCATTGTGCTTTCCAGATTTATGGTGAACTGTGAATGTATAATCTACAGTTTGTGAATCTCACTCATCTGCTGAAGCAATGGGAGAATCCATCCACTGTGAATCCACCTTCACAGGAATCCTTCTGGGTTGTGGAGATGGATTCAGAAACTGTCTGAATATACAAATTTGCTGTTAGCCTACAACTATATTTGGAGCTGGGGGTGTGATTCCCAGCTTCAGCAGACACATTTGCACTAGCTCTTATGAAGCTAGCACCCAAAAAATCGAATCATACCTGCAGAAACATGGCAGCTTAGATTAATCACCCCAAGTACAAACCCACCCCAATGCCGTGGTATGAACGGGTAGCTAGCCCATGGGGTAGCTAGCCCATGCCGACGCTCACCCTTGACTGTGCTACCACAACTACTATTTTTGGTGTGGTAGCTCAATGAGAATTAGTGCAGGCATATCTACTAAGGCTGGGACTCAGGCCCCCAGTTCCAAGTCTAGACATAGCCTTACTAAGCTGGTATAATGGCACTCCACATTTTTACAAATCTCCTATAGAATCTGCAGAGGCCTACAAACCACTGTACCTCTTCCTCCAGGTTTTTAGGAACCTTCCAGTCCTTTATAATGTTCAGTTTCTGGGGGTTAGGGCTCCAAGACATTCTCACTGACCATATATCCCAAAAAGGTAATGCAACTCTTCTCAAACTGACATTTGTTTCCTGCAAGTTTAAACCCTGTTTCCTTACAAAGTTTTGGAATTCTTTCCGCTCCTACCAGATATTCCTCCCATATTCTGTGGAAACAAATTAAGTAATCTAAATAGGTGAGAATGTCTTCAGTTCTCAAACTTTGGGTTAGATCACTAACCACCCTCTGAAATGTCCCTGGTGAATTTGAAAGGCATTCCACCAAACTGAAAAAACCCATTAGGGTGTCACAGAGGCTGTTTTTCTCAATCCTCAGGTGCTACTTCAATCTGATGGTATCTGGATACCAAATCAAAACTACTAACATATTTAGCTCCTGACATTTTATCCAGGGTTTCTGCTATGTGGGAAAGTGGGTAACTATCTTGAACTATCCCTCCACTTATGGCACAGCTTACAGTTAAGGTTGCCTGACACTTTCCATTATAAGGACCTGTTTTCAGTTGCTTATAACTTTGCCAAACTTAAACCATTCTGGCTGAAATTTTCCACATGGGGTGTCTGCCTAATGGTAAATTTTGGACAATATTAGGGGGAAATGCATCGTTTTGCCTGTGTTAAATTAATCCCATAAAAGTTTGCCAGCAAGGACTTGAAATTTGTCAAGGTATCGAGCTCATATCAGGGATATGACTTTTACTATCCTTCTCAAAATCCACCTAAATTTGGCCAAGTTATATCACTCTGAAAATCTTAGTTTGCACATGCTCAGTAGAGACTTGTTCGAGTTTGGCAGCTAAATTCTCCTAATGTTCCATCTGTACCGAGCATTCTGCACCCCAGGGCTGCAGGGGCTGAGACAGACTTTCTCTGCAATTGCTCCTCCTAGTAGCTAAGGCCCACTATGGTGCTGGGCAGTAGAGCTCAGTGCAGAGAAACTGTCTGAACTTGTGCTCTCAGTGCTCTCCCTGCTGACTGCCAATATCTTTGAAACCCAGGGGTAACATGTGTGCCTCATCTCCCTCTAGAGGGTGGCCTACTATTGCTATAATTTACTCTGTTAATTCAAGCAGCAGAAGACTGTGCTGTAGATTTAAAGATTCTAATGCCGCTGATGAACCATGTGGAAGTCAATATAGTTCCACATGATGGAACTTCTGTTTTTTCAGTTTGCTTTTTAAAAAACCTCGGAAATTATGTACAAAAAACTACATTACAAGAACATGAAGCACTCAAGCTTTTGTCCCAAGCACTCAAAAGTTAGGAAATCCATAATTAAGTAATTAAGAAAATATAATATGTGATCGTGTAAATAAATACATCATAATGCATATGTACAAAGGGGCTGAATTAAGGTTGCACAGACAACCTTATGAAAGCAACAATGGAAACAAGCTCAAGTGGAAACGCACTAGCAACCTTTATTACTACTTCTCTCAATAATACACTCTAAGAATGTTTTTTACATTTACTCTGTATTTTTAAAATTATAATAAAGATCTTGTAGCACGTTACCAACATCAATGAATTAAGTATCACAACATCCCTCTGAATTATACATTATCCTTGTTTTACAGATGGGGAAACAAGGGTGCAGAGAGATAAGTAACTTTTCCAAAGTTGGTGGTAGAGTTGAAAATCCTCAGCTATTCTTTATTGTGCTTTAACTATGGGACCATGCTCTCCTCTGGGAGATCTGTGTCAGAGTTCTGAAGGACATTAAAATACTCCCACACTGTCAACAGTGCTAATAGAATAATTGGCAATTTGGTCTATGGTACTTTTCCTTTCTCGAAGGAGGGATTAGAATCTTCAGCCAATTAAGTGATGAGGCTGACTGAACAACCCTAGATGTTTATGAGACAGAGAGGAAGAAAAATACAAGTGAAGGGATAATCAGGGACCCAGGTAAATACTAAACCTGGTGGACTATTAATAGGCAGCTAAAGAGCAGATGTGCACACTCTAGCTTTGCTACAGAGTAGAAACTACCTCGTGCCTGCATCTGGGCATTCAAAAAGAGGGTTGGGGACCCAGATGCTAAGGTTCACAATAATTTTGAAGCAACAGTACACAGTACTGTCTATATTTGCTTGTGCAATTAACACAACTGCTCTCAAGAACCAAGCATCTTGCATGTGCAAATTGCTCTCTAGCATAGCTGATTAGATGCCTATCTGAATGTGTAAATACCCGATTTGCATGTGTAATTTTGATAATTGCATACATCAATGTAGGCATGCAAATTATTCATATGCAAAAATGTAGGGGGACCCAAGGTTTTGCTTCTGAAAAATCATGTCCATCCTGACAAATACTGTCCCCATAAACATTTAATTGTCTGACACTCCCAGAAAATCTGCCAGTACACTGTAAGTTAATTATAAATGGACAACTTTCTATTTTAGTTTGAAGTGGATGTAATGCCCTTCTGTTGTGTTTCACAGACAATCATTTTATATTTACCCTGCCAGAAGTAACATAGTAAAAAAGACTACAACACATCTCTAGACAATGCTTCCTAGCCAGGTGTCTTCCCATGTGCATCGTATTTGTCACAAAAATACCGAAACTGTATATTCAGACTAGATTTGACTCAACACCACCATTGTGAATCAGATTCAGAACTCCCAGAGAGAGAGAGAGTCTCTGTACTCCAGTGTAATATACATGGAATCACAAGGAACACTGTTTAAGATGAAACAGGACAACTTTTCACTAGCTCTTTGCCTTTACTAGGCTGACTCTTTAATCCATCCATCTAAACTGTTCTTACATGCCTCACTTCTACCATACCAAGTTTAAATCTTCATTTTTGTCAAATGTCAGATAAGCTTGAATCTTTTACCTACTGCTAGCATTTATCTAGCCGCTCAAAACATCTCCTGACACTGTAGCATAAAGCAATATGTGAACCAGACAAAGCTGAAAAACAGACGCTGCTTCTGATTCACACTTTCCTGGATAAACAAAAAACGAAAATAAGAATTTATAGAAAATTACTATGATCTACGTTACAAATGCCTTAGTTTTTTCAGAATACATCACAGCTCTCCAGCACCAAGCAGACCTGGCTCTGTTAGCTTGCTTCCTTCCAAATTTTTAAGATGCTCTATTCAAGAGCATAAGTCATTAAATAATTTTCAGTTAAAGTCTTCTTATCTTAAAAGCATTACTAGACAAGGCCTTTGAGTGCTTCAAAGATCTTGCTCTATCAAAACAAACAAGTAAACAAACTCATGGTAGATATTTTCATCCCTGGCACTGATATGCAAGCTTATTAGAGGGTGATAGAAAGCTTGTGGGCTTAATTCTTCACTTGCTTGAACTACCATAGACAGCTGGCAAAAACTTGATCAAATCAAATCAATTCAAAGGCAGTGACTGACGTGTCAGAACAAAATGGAAAGCCTTTTGTTTCTGTAGAATCCAGGCCTTATCAGCTCATTCTATCACTCATGCGTCTTCAGGCCACTTGCAAATCCTCCTGGATTTATTGCAGATGTATCAAGCTTACTGGAAACAATGGTACAAGCGAAGAGGCTAGTCTGCTATCGACTCCAAGCTCTGGATAATACCAATGGGAAATTATTCACACAAAAGGTGCGCTGGGGTGACAACTGAAGAGAACGCTTTGGCCCATTGAAGATGCTAGCAGCTTGAACAAAGCTAACACCCTAATACCAAACAGCTAGCTTTATCTGATTACATTCTTAGTGCTTGATGGCTCCTTCGCCCGCCCCAATTCCAATACCCTCCCCCGCCCCACACACTTGCACTAAAAGGACACAGGTTGCTTTCTTGCAATGAAATGGTAATCTGAAGAACTACCACATTTAAAAAAAGAAACAAAGCAATTTATTCTAAACAAAGAAAAATACATTTTTAATCTGCAATAATTTGTTTTTAATTGATCATTGAGATAGTTTGAGGGAAAAGAGCACAGAGACATGATTTACGTTTACCACATTCTCATGTGCTTTTGAGATTAACAGATTATTCTTTTGCCAATTTTCTTACATTTGGGAGATTAGCTTCTTTTTCTTTTCCTCTGGGCCATCAGTCCATTTCTACATGTTAGATCATCGACAATTGATATGGAAAAAGACCTATTGGGTCATCTAGTACACCCTGCGAGTGAAGAAACAACTCCTAGATAAATGATGTATCAGACAGGCCTTGGATGCTGCTGGACTGAGTTATTAGACAGGGACTCTGGCTTGCTACTTGGCTTTGGCAAGTCACACAATATCTCAGTTTCCATCCCTGTTAGACACCCATCTCACGGTTGTGTTGTGAAAGCCCTTGGGAACTGCTGGGTGCCGAGTACGTTTGAAAATCTGCCCAGTTCACTAAATGGGAGTTGAGTTCTTTAAAAATCTGGCCCCAGTGGTAAGTGCTCAGTGCCTTTGAAAATCTGGCCCTAACATTTGCAAAGCACTCTGAGAAGGTAAAAAGTCCTACATAGTGCTAAGTATGATCATATTTTCCTGATAGCAAACATTACATTTCATCTTAGCCACAAGACCAAGCTAGGAACTCCTGTAATGCTGGTTTGGTTGAAATATTACTAGATACATTCACAAACTGACCAAAGCCAAAGACATCACTTCACCTCAAACATTGGTGGGATTCTTATAACAAATCTGACTCTCTGATCAGTATGACTAGAGACTAAGCCAATAAAACATTTCAGGGAGGGACAATTTTTGAGGGTTTTTTGTTTGTTTGTTTGTTTAGAAAGAAGAGGAAATGTTATTAAAAATAATCTTGGTGGCTGTTCTAAAAGAGACTTGTAATAACACCTTTGCTCCCCATATTCTGTCAATGCAAAATTATGATCTTTGTTGAATACCTCTTTAGTCATTCAAGCTCTTCCTCCATGGGGAGTGTGCCTGATCACCTGGATGACCCTTGTATACATTTAAAGAAACAGTAAAATCTCTCCACTACACTTTAAACCCTTAGATTTAAGCTGAATCTCAGCTGGATTTTGACCTTTGAGGTCAATGTCACGAAACCAGTTCATTAGGTGAATGCTTGCTGGAAAAGTGCTGTCTTGCATCACACCCCGAGAGTGACAAGAATCTGGCTCAGGCTGTTCTCAGCTCTGACTGCATCCCATGCTAAGAATATCCTGCTCACAGCCTGGAGAGTCTGAACCTTGCTTTTGTCACCCTTAGAAATTCACATCCATGGCAGTTGTTGTGGCTGGGAATCACAAGTGAGAGACACTCCACTTTCAGTCCAACTTCTAAAAATAATTACCAGTACCATGAAATGGACTTAGGAGTGGATAAGCCGATTCTATAGAGTGTAGGGGTAACATGGTTGTGATGGTTTGCCCCACTTAGCAAGCAGGACTGCTGTCATTTCTGCTTAGTCTTCACTGTCAGTCCCAGGTGAAATGTGGATGGGACTAAAGTATGGATTGCTGTGGCCAGGTCTGCATCTGAGACATGAGAGGGCACTCTCCCATCTAGCCAAAGTAGTAAGAATATGATTCTGGCCACTGCTGCTATCTGGGCTTCCATGCAGTGAGGAGTCAAAGGTACCCCAAGGTTGTTCACTGCCTAATAGCTGGCAGAAAGAGACTCTCCATTGAGAAACTAATGAAATCCAGATGAGAGAAATCCAGCTTGGAGAATAAGACATAATTTACCATGACACATAATTTACCCTTTCTAATGAGACACACAGACCTACTGCCCCAACTCCACTCATTCACTAGGGGAGAAAGCTTCCTTATTAGGAGAGGGGACAGAATAGGAGGAGGGAGAAGATTAAAATTTTGTGGCTGTTTTGAGTTTTTCCTTCTGGGGGTTGGAGGTGAGTGTGTAGTTTGCCAGAGGGAGTAGGAAACAATGGAGGATTTTGTTGTGTGTTTCATTCCAACTTTTGAAATCTCCTTTCAGTCACACTGTCCAGGCCTCTGTTCCCGTTACTTGAGGGCATGCACTGAAAGACCTAGGTACTAGAGAGAGGAGGGCTTTACACATAACTTAGATATATAGAGAGACACCAGCCCCCTACCTCTAAGGGTATATCTACACTGCAGCTAGGAGTGTGCTTCCCAGCATGGGTAAACAGACATGCACTAGCTCTGCTCTAGCTCATGTGCTAAAAGTGTAGCCAGGGTAGCACTGATGGCAGCTCGGGCTAGATGCCTGAGTATAAACCCTCCTGGAACACCTGTTATTTTTAGTGCACTAGCTCAAGCAGAGCTAGCGCATGTCTGTCTACCCGTGTTGGGAAGCACACTCCCAGCTGCAGTATAGACATACCTGAAGAGCAGGATACTAGCCTGAAATGCATCCAGCCCCTGTCTCTCAGGGTTAATTAGACAGTTGCTCCAGCCCATCGGTTAATGGGGACTGAGGCAGCGCCATCCAGTCTCTAGGGCTGGGGTTGGGGTGAGAAACAGCATCACACAGAAATACACCCTCCCTCCCAGAGAGAAAAGGGGAGGCTGGATAAGTGACAACATCTGAGTTGACATCTGTGAATGTGCTGCCCCAGACAGAACTGTCTTCAGTTCAGCCCAGACTGCGATTTACTTTTGGTGTAAGGGAGGGACCTGCAGCTAACCATGCAGAAGTAAGGAGTGTCCCACACTGCAGTTATTGTTGTAACTCGTGTGCAATGTCCTAGATACCACTGTGATGGGGATTAATAAACAAATAGATACTAAATGTCTGAATTCTACCCTATAAAAGATCTACCCTCTACAGAAAGAATCGGCCTCATTTTTTATTTTATTTTGGTGTCCACAATTTTATGTTTGACATTTTAAGAGTTCCTCTTTTTACTCCTATTTTCCAAGAGAAAACTTGCCATCTCTTTTAATTTTATGCGGCTTGGTTTTTTTTTTTTAAACAAAACAAAAAGAAAAACATTTTGATGCACATTCTTGTGGTTGGTCTTAGTCCCCGTTGCTCACTTTATCAAAAACAGATGGTGTTTGCTGAATTTTGTTTGTTCCAAAAATAAGCAACATCCAACTGTTAGCTACAGGAGTGTGAAAAAAGGCCTGACGTGCAAACAAATTTTCTCCCTCCTTATTCTAACACAGAAAGAGTGTGACTATTTCTGTATATGCAATTCATCAAAACCTTTCCATTACCCAGAAAGTGATTTTCCCTTCTAACCTACCATTGGCACACATCACTCTAAAACAGGTCGTGTCAAACAATAAATGTAGACAAAACTTAACCAGAGGGTACCCGATACTCTTTGTAATGAGGATTATCATCCAATATTTAAACTGATGCAACCCACAGATGAGGGAAGACACCTGCTACCTCCCTGGATTCCTGGATTGGAACTAAGCTGCTAGTGAATTCACAGCCTGCAACTGTTCTTAGAACCCCTCTGTAAGGTATAGAGACAGAAGGCCTCTGTGGAGGTTGCATTGTCTCTCCAGGGGATATAATCAGTTCCCAGGGGAACCACAGGTTTTAGGAGCTGGACTCCTGCTTCTACTGCTAGAGTTGCGGGGAAGACAAACCTGCTCCCCTCTGGCAGAAAAGTTCAAAGCGTACTCTGGGAGAAGAATCTCAGAGTTTTCCTGCCATGGTACTCTCTTCTATGGGCTTTTCCACAGTGGGGGGCAATCTAAGTCAGGGGTGGGCAACCTGTGGCCTGCGGGCCACACGCGGCCCATCAGGGTAATCCCTGGCGGGACTCCAGACCATTTGTTTACATTTGCACAGCCACCCGCAGCTCCCAGTGGCCGTGGACCACAGGTTGCCCACCGCTGATCTAGGCCCTGGGAAATGGGCCTGCCCTTGATTACCATTTTCACAGGGTTAAACAATGTATGGTTCAAAACAGTTTATAAGAAATTTAAGCAGGAACAAAACCTTGTGTTATGTTTTGGCTCTGAATTTCAAATGTAAGATTCTGAGACATAGATTCCCAGGCCTGGAATTCCACAGCTGTAAGGTGTTTACTGCCTCCCGTGAGCAGCTGAGCATCTTGTGTAGACTAGGCAAAAAGATGCTTTTCTTTCAATCAATGTTGCTTAACTCAGCTGAAAACCCAACTGAATAACTATGTTAGACACTGTTTAACACCTCTAGCTCAATTTTAGCAGGTCAGGTTATACCTGCCCCGCCCTCAGGCTTTAGCATAAGCTAAAGTACAATGGCTTTGTCTTGACTTGAGTTTTAGAAATAAATTAAGCTATCTTGCAAGAAACCTTTAAATCTAGTCCAGTCTATGCAAGCCCTAGTGACCTCATTGGGAGCTGAGGGCATTCGACTGCAAGCAGAAGACACTTAGCAGGACCTTAGTCTTGACATGCCAGTCCCTGCATAAATACAGGAGCATGAAGCTTCTGGGAACATCTTTTCTGAATAAAGTAAAAAAATATATATATATATATATATATATATATATATATACACACCAAACCACCATCATCCCTGCAACGTGCCCTATTATGTTTTTAAACTACTCCCAGTTTGCTTAGCATTTATCCAGAAAAGTCCAATTACACTTGTCACTTAATGCAAATTGCTGGATAAATAAACATAGAAACAGGAGCTTAGTGACTGTTAGGTTTTCTTTAAAATTTGGTCTAAAGGTTCATTATACTACACACAAAAGAGAAGGGAACTCCTTACAATGAACTTATTAAAGGCACATTTTCCACAGAAATGATCATAGTGTAGTTGTATAATAGCATATCATTTGCTTTGTTGGCATTTCCAGCATGAAGCTTCCAGATAGTAGGCACGAATAGTGAAAGGAGCTGCAGGGATGCCACTTGTGCTGTCAGAGGTGTCAACAATTATTTCATGGAGGAGGATTCTTTACCCAACAAGGGGAGCATATCACAGCATTAGCAGAATATACACATTTACACGGAAGAAAAAAAGTAGCACAGTTCAGCAGTCAATAAAACAAAGCAACTTATTTCAGTACATACATCCTATAAGTTGTGGAGCCCCCTGACTTCCTATGGATTCAAAACCTTGAAGGAGATAATGGTACTTTGTCTGAGCAGCCACTGAGTAAAGACTAAGGGTTTATTCTACCCCACAGCGGCTGTGAGTCAGGCTCTGCGGGTCTTGAAGCTGGGTCCACGTGAGGGCCTGGAGTCATCACACTCCAATCCTCTACCCAGCAGCTGGGATTGGAGTCCATAAAGCCCCGTAGGGGCATGATCCCTGCCGTTATGCTCTCACTGGGAGAGCTCCAAGGCTCCTAATTGAGCCACACCTCTATTCAAGCCTGAGGAGGAAATGAAAAGTTGTCCATACAGCTAGGCTCCACCCTGCCTCTCTGGTATTTACCTATACATGCCTTCCGAGCCTGACCTCCTGGGAGCCTGACTCGGCCTGGTTCCTGGTAACTGACTCTTAATTCCTGCCCTCTGATTTGTCTCTCAGTTCTGATCTCCTGGTATCCCAACCCAGCCTAATTCCTGGTAATTGGTTCCTGGGCCCAGGACTCTCAGCCCATACCTGACACTAACCCGTAGGCCAGGCCACCCACACCACGGCCCTGACACTGTACTGCTGCAGCGAGATAGCATAGACACTTCCTACATTGATCAAAGGGGTTTTTCCATCCATGTAATTAATCCACCTCTCCAGCTAAGTCGCCAGAAGGATCCTTCCGTCAACTTAGCCATGTCTACACTTAGGGTTAGGTCGACCTACCTAAGGGCGCTCAAGGTGCAAAATTTTTCACAGCCCTAAGCAATGTATCTAGGTCAATCTAATGTTTAAGTGGAGACCAAGCCTAAGAACAGACCTCAGCATTTTGCCCTGGGCTATTATAATGTAATAAGTTAAAGGGAACAACTATAAAACTGGGTATATTCAATGGCATTAAAAATGACTTTGCCCCTGCACCACAGGCGATGTTCCATAGGGTTGAACAGGGTGCACAGCTGGGCATGGCATTTAAATTACTTTTAGAATCCAACCTGACCCAGAAGATACTGTCTCCGTGCATGGTGCCAAAACAACCCAAAGGTGAGCTCTGCACTACCTGCCATCTGTCATACCCAGAGCTGGAGTCTGGCTACTGATGACATCGCTCCAGGGGACTTTTCGGGTAAGAACACTTCTTTCAATTTGGTTGTAGCCAGGTTCTAGGTGTGTGGGTGGGTCAGGGCATTAATGAATGAACATAAAGGAGTTTTTTTCTTCCTCCTCTTTGTGCTCTCAAGAGACTTTTTACTTGCTAGGCTGATGGCTGTTTTAACCTTGTCAGTCCATTCCCAGGAGTTCTGTAGTATCCTGTGCTGCTTTGGGAAATTTTGTTGTTATCCTGAAAGGGCAATTATTAGGGAAGTGGGGATTAAGTCCATTATACATTGTTTGGACAACTTTCTTTTCATTGAGGGTTGTGACTCAGAAACTTGCCAGCACATTTCAGCCTCTTTTCAGGAACTGGCAGCAAAACTAGGAGCGCTGCTGGCTGAGGACCTGGCATTTGTGCTGACTTTCATGTTGTGGAGCTGGATATTCTAGTGGGCAAATCAAGGATAGCAGAGGCAGAAGTGTCATCTCTAGGACACTGGTACAAGTTGTACTGGGAGCATCCAAAGCCATGTCCTTCCAGCTGGCCACTGCTATGCCTGGAGAGCACAAACCTAAGCACTTGATTCAAATCATAAAAGGTGACTGCCTAGCATTGCAGTAATTTCTAAGAGCTTTGTTATTATTATCTGTGCTATGCTGGATGCTTTACAGAATCCTTGGAACAGTCCAAATGAACAGGGAAAGAAGGCCAGTGGGTGTGGTCCGATATAGCTCATGGCTCAGATACTATAATGAGGGGTGTGTAAAAAGAATCGAGATACACAGATGCTCAGCTTGCAGACTGAGTTTCCCTGGAAATGTGGAGCCTATGATGATGACCTTATGGCCAATGACCCCAGTGATTTCGTAGATAATGGCTGTTGTGAGGGGGTCAGCCCAGACGGCTACAGGAGAGTGCTCATATTGGGTTCCGGGAAGCACTAAAGGACGCTCCCCCAGCCTTTGGGGAAGATCTATAAGGTCCAGGAACTCAAATAATTATGGGGGTCAACCAAAAATGTAACAGGGGCAGGTGTGAAGGTCAAAGGGTCAAAGAAAGGGAACCTGAAGGGGACACTGCTCCTCGAAGGTGTCAAGGGAGCCAGTGGATGCCGCTCAGAGGAACTCTGCCTGGATACATGAGCGAAGGCAGGATTGGAAATAGGCCCCACAGTCAGAGGAAACCCCCTCAGCCAACCTCCTGTCCCTGGTCTTATAGATGGCCACTTTGGCCGGCGCTAGGAGGAGGTTGACAAGGATATCCCGTGACTTTGTGAGGCCATGGATACGGTGTGTGTATATGAAAAGGTGAGGGGGAAAGTGCAGCCAGAAACGTAAAAGGATGGTCAGGAGGAGCCGGAACAGGGGCTGCAACCTGGCGCACTCCAGGTATACATGCACCAGGGTCTCCCTCACACTGCAAAAAGGCTAGGTGTCAGGGATGGGGGTGAACTGCACCAAGTACACACCTGTGCTCACGGCTCCGTGGAGGAGCCACCAACTAATATCCCTGGCGGGCCTTGGGATTAAGGAGACAGGTATATTAGCTCCAGGATAAGCAGGACCTTTTCCCTGGGTAGCTGAACAGAGGTTACTCTAGGTTAATTAGGACAGCTGGGGCCAATCAAGAGCCTGCCAGAACCTGTTAAAAGCCTCCCCTCCAGCCAGACAGGAGCCTGTGATAGGAGCTGAGGGAAGAAGGTGAGCTACTAGAGAGCTGCACAGTGCAGTGCAGTGCAGTGCAGTGCAGTACAGTACAGTTGCTAACAAGCATTAGGAGAGAAGCCGCGTAGGTACAGCAGTGAAGGACAGGAGAATCCCTGCCCAACAGGGCAGATGGCCCTTCCGGGCCCCGGAGGTCTGAGAGAAGATACTCTGCCAGAGGGCAGAGACTGAACCAGGTGTCTTGTCTGTTGTCACCATGCCTGGAGTGGCTCCCAGAGACTGAGACGCTCCCCTCCCCTCCCCCCATCAGGGAGGCTGGAAAGAATCCTGCTCCGACAGGCAGGGCCGGCTCTAGGCACCAGCAAAACAAGCAGGTGCTTGGGGCAGCACATTTCTAGGGGCAGCATCCCGGCGCCGGTCATGCCACCCCTAGAAATATGCCCCCACCGCCCCAGCTCGCCTCCACTCCGCCTCTGCCTGCCCCCCTGAGTGCGCCACCGCTGCCGCTCCGCTTCTCCCCTCTCCCTCCCAGGCTTGCCGGGCGCCAAACAGGTGTTTCGCACAGCAAGCCTGGGAGGGAGGGAGGAGAAGCCGAGCGGCGGCACGCTCGGGGGAGGCAGAGGAGGTGAGCTGGGGCGGGGAGCGGTTCCTGGTTCTACCCCCCCCCCATTACTTCCTGTGCTACCCCCAACCCTCGCTCACTTCCGCTCCGCCTGCTCCCCTGAACGCGCTGCATCTCCCTCGCCTGAGAGGGAGGGGGGAGAAGCAGAGCGGCAGCGTGTTCAGTGGAGCAGGCGGAGCGGAGGTAAGCTAGGGGGGAGGTTGCGGGGCAGGGGAGCCGCAGGAAGCAATCAGGGCGGGGGATGCGGCATGCCCGGAGGAGGAGGCGGGGCTGGGGATTTGGGGAAGGGGTTGGGAAGGGGCGGAGTTGGGATGGAGCACACAAAAAAGCAGGAGCAGCCAAAAATGTTTTGCTTGGGGCGGCAAAAATCCTAGAGCCGGCCCTGCCGACAGGGTGTGGACAGTAAACCCAGGGGCGTGGGGAAAATTCTGAGGGAAAAGAGGAATACCCCAGCCCACCACTAAATGGAAGCATGGGACCCACTGAGGTGGAGAGGAAGGTTTGTCACACTAGGCTTAGAATTTTTAGCCAGGGCACCATTTTGGTTAATTGTTACCTGAATTTATAAAGCTGTGGTCTATTACTTGAACCTGAGCAGACCTCTGTGTGCTTTATTTGCCAATCACATGGTGGCATGAACATTCAGTTACAATCAGCTGAAGTAATGCATGTTAAACAAGCTCTCTGGGCCAAGGTTTTTTAACATGGCTGTCTAAATTTCATATGCAAAATTTGTGCATGTACCCGTTATATGTACAAATCCCATATCTGAGTAATTGCCCATGCACAAATAGGCATATATGATGACAGTTTGTTTTACATGTACAAATGTGGACTCTGAACTATGGATAAACACAGAGATTTCACATTTACATGTACCAATGTGGACTCTGTGTGTGCACTATGGATAAATGCAGAAATTTTGGAAGCGTAATTCAGGCAGGTAGTTCTGAAAATATGGCCCTTTGTGTTTCTGCTGCTAGGAACAAGACATACCTTTTTACAGAGGAAAGAAATGTTAAAAGTGCATTCTTGTCTATCTGAATAACAGCAGGAGTAAGTTATTTTATAGTAGTGCTAATGCCTGAACTATAGCAACACAATGAAAAGTGTGGGTGCACTGGACTTATAACGTGCTTTGTAAGCAAGAATTTTGGAAGGCTACTGTTCTCTCCCCTTTTTGATCTCTGTATTTTTACTGAGTAAACAACTTCAAACGAACTCAAACATAAGAACTCACAATCTTCAAAGTTGGAGATAGTCCTAGTCTCAGGTGCTCGGAATGCAGGAATTTGAGTCTCCTGAAGTTTTGAGTAAATGTGTAAGACTTGAGCTTGTCTTCCCTCAGCTTTTCGTTGTTGCTCCATTCCCAGCAGAATGGTGTGGTCCAGTTTGGAAGGTCTTCCTCTATTTTCATGACTGGGTCTTCTGGACTCTCCAGGCCTCTTATCTCCAATCCAACAGCCATCCATATCCTTATGTGAATCTTCAACTGGTTCTTTCAGGACTGGAAGATATTTAACACAAACCACACATGAAGGTAATAGTATTAAGAATTGTTCCGAATAGGAAAACAGATGAGGGACCAGGTGTATCTCCTTTGGCCATTTCCTAAAAGATTCAAAGCACAAGATTTGGAGTCAGGGTTCTATTCCCAGCTCTGCCATCAATTTGCTGGGTGAACTTAGGGAAATCGCAACCTTTCTGTGACTCAGAGTGGGAGAATACCTGCTTCACAAATTGATGTGAGTCTTTGGTAGCTAAGGTTTGTAAAGCACTTTAGATCCTCAGAGAGTACATATTATAGAAGTGCAAAGGGAACTTTGGGAGAAAATCAAATCCTATGGGTGCATGCTATTGTGGAGCGTTATACAAGTTGACACAAACATTTTTATTTTACATCACCTACACAGCACTATATATGAGTCACCAAGTCTCAAGAATAATTGTTAATACAGGCATCAACAGCTACAGGTTTTGTTCTGCTCCCAATCCAGTTTACCCTTACTGATACTCTGAGTGTTAGTTCAGTGGTTCTCAAACTTTTGTACTGGTGACCCCTTTCACACAGCAAGCCTCTGAGTGCAACTCCCGCCCCCAAATAAATTAACACTTTTTAATATATTCAACACTGTTATAAATGCTGGAGGCAAAGTGGGGTTTAGGGATGGAGGCTGACAGCTTCTGACCCCCCCCCCCATGTAATAACCTCGCAACCCTCTGAGGGGTCCTAACCCCTAGTTTGAGAACCCCGTGTTAGTGTCTAAAACAGGTAAAACTTCAAAATCTGGTTTACCAAATAACAGTACCTGTTGATGCATGCCAAACCCATTCCTGCTCTGCTTTCATAAAAAATGTCATCTTAAGAGACCAAAAGTATATTATTTCTTCCCATTTATAAACATATTGATGGTGCTGTCATAAATATAAAGGGAAGGGTAAACACCTTTAAATCCCTCCTGGCCAGAGGAAAAACCCTTTCACCTGTAAAGGGTTAAGAAGCTAGGATAACCTCTCTGGCACCTAACCAAAATGACCAATGAGGAGACAAGATACTTTCAAAGCTGGAGGGGGCAGAAACAAAGGTTCTCTCTGTCTGTGTGTTGCTTTTGCCGGGACCAGAGCAGGAATGCAGGTCAGAACTCCTGTAAAGGGCTAATAAGCATTCTAGTTAGATATGCATTAGATTCTGTTTTGTTTAAATGGCTGATAAAATAAGGTGTGCTGAATGGAATGTATATTCCTGTTTTTGTGTCTTTTTGTAACTTAAGGTTTTGCCTAGAGGGATTCTCTGTATTTTGAATCTGATTACCCTGTAAGGTATTTACCATCCTGATTTTACAGAGGTGATTCTTTTATTTTTTCTTTAATTAAAATTCTTCTTTTAAGAACCTGATTGCTTTTTCATTGTTCTTAAGATCCAAGGGTTTGGATCTGTGTTCACCTATGCAAATTGGTGAGGATTTTTATCAAGCCTTCCCCAGGAAAGGGGGTGTAGGGTTTGGGAGGATTCTGGGGGGAAAGACGTTTCCAAGCGGCTCTTTCCCTGTTATATATTTGTTAGACTCTTGGTGGTGGCAGCAATAAAGTCCAAGGGCAAAAGCTAAAATAGTTTGTACCTTGGTGAGTTTTTAACCTAAGCTGGTAAAAATAAGCTTAGGGGGTTTTTCATGCAGGTCCCCACATCTGTACCCTAGAGTTCAGAGTGGGGAAGGAACCTTGACAGGTTGCCCACCCTACATTCTAGATTCTGGGAATGATCCCACTTCACCTCTTTTCTTGGAAACCCTGTGAATAAAATGATTACTAACCTTCTCATAACTGTTGTTCTTCGAGATGTGTTGATCTTCTCCATTCCAATTAGGTGTGCATGCGATTCATGCACGGCAGCTGGAAAATTTTCCTCCTAGCAGTATCCGTTGGGTCTGCCTGGGTGACCCCTGGGGTTGCGCCTTCATGGTGCTCAATATAGAGCCCTGCTGACCCCCCACCTCCTCAGTTCCTTCTTGCCAGCTACTCCAACAGAGAGGTAGGATGGTGGGTATTGGAATGGATGTGAGCAACACATCTCAAAGAACAACAGTTACGAGAAGGTGAGTAACCGTTTTTTCTTCTTTGAGTGATTGCTCATGTCAATTCCAATTAGGTGACACCCAAGCCTAAATTTTGGAGGTGGGGCCAGGGCTTAAATGTTCGCTGACTGGAGCACTGCTCTACTAAAGGCTGCCTCATCTCTGGCCCGCTGGGTAATTGCATAATGCGATGTGAAAGTATGAATGGAGGACCACATTGCTGCTCTGCATATTTCCTGGGTCAGAACACGTGCCAGGTACGCTGCTCACAAAACCTGCGCCCTGATGGAGTGCGCTGTAAGCGGAGGGGACGGTACTTTCGCCAGGTCATAGGGGTCCCGGATGCAGGATTTGATCCATGACTAAATCCTTTGGTAGGAGATTGGAAGCCCTTTCATTCTGTCCGCTACTGTGACAAACAGCTGAATGGACTTCCGGAATGGTTTTGGTTCACACTGATGCCCAGCAAACGTCCAACGAGTGAAGTTTTTGCTCCCTGCTGCTTAAGAGCGGCTTAGGATAGAACACCAGGAAAAAGTTGTTTTCACTGACATTAAACTGGGAAACAACCTTAGGAAGGAAAGGTGGCCCCATTAGTCTGGAAAGGACCAGATTGAGGTCCCAGGCTGCGACTGGCTGTCGGACATGCGGATATAACCCGTCGAGACCTTTCAGGAAACGGCTGGCCATAGGGTAAGCAAAGACTGACCAGCCCTCTGCGCCTGGATGGAAGGCAGAAATGGCATCCAAGTGAACCTCTACTGATGACATGGACAGCCCCTGCTGCTCAAGGTGGAGAAGGTAGGCCAGTATAAGGGGTATGGACACGAGCATCGGAGATAGGTGGTCTGCGCCGACCAGATTGAAAATCTCTTCCATTTGGCCAGGTAGGTAGCCTTGGTGGAAGGTTTCCTACTGCCCAGGAGAACTTGCCTGACTGGGTCCGAACAAGCGAGTTCCGTCAGGTTCAGCCATGCAGCCATGAGGTGCAGCAACTCAAGGTTTGGGTGCTGGAGACGGACATGACCTGCTGAGATAGTCCGCCAATTCATTCTGTACTCCGGGAAGGTATGATGCTTCCAGGTGTACCAATGAGTACACAAAAGTCCCACAGCATGAGGGCTTCCGGGCAAAGGGTAGAGGAGCGTGCACCCCCTGTTTGTTTATATAAAACATTGCTGTGGTGTTGTCCGTCATAACCGATACACACTTCCTTGCCAGGTGGACATGGAAGGTCTGGAATGCTAGGTGGACCACTCTCAGCTCTCTGACGTTGATGTGGAGAGCAAGCTCTGCCTGAGACCAGAGAGCTTGCGTCCTGAGGTCTTCCAGATGTGCACCCCACCTCAAGGCTGATGCATCCATCACCAGCGAGAGGGGTGGCCGAGATGTGGTGAAGAACTCATGCACACACCACCTGCAGGTCGAACCACCACAGGAGGGAGTTGAGGACCATACAAGGCAGAGTGACAACCCTGTCCAAATTGTCCCGAACTGGCCGATATACCAAGGCTAGCTACGAGTGGAGCGGCCGGAGTCTGAGCTTGGTATGCTGCACCACATAGGTACAAGCAGCCATGTGTCCAAGGAACTTCAGGCAATTCCTTGCTGTGGTGGTAGGGAACTGCCTGAGACTTCAAATAATATTGCCCAGGACCCGGAACTGCACTTCCGGGAGGTACGCCCTGGCCTGCGTGGAGTCCAATACTGCCCCTATAAATTCTATCCGCTGAACAGGGGACAGAGTTGATCAGTAAAGGACACTGAAAAAAGATGCTTGCTGAGGCAAGAGCTAAAGGTGTTCCAGCTAACCGTTACTGGCAGTAAGAAGGAACTGAGGGGACGGCAGGTCGGCAGGGCTCTATATTCAGTGCCATGAAGGCATGACACCGGGGAGGCCCAGGCCGACCTGACGGATACTGCTAGAGGAAAAGTTTTCTGGCTGGCATGCACGCAGCGCGTGCACACCTAATTGGAATTCATATGAACAATCACTCAAAGAAGAACTATTTTTGCCCATGCTATTGGACCGACACGTCTCATTATTAATGTTATTTTAAATGACACAATAGCTATAAACATTATCAGCTGCAGATACTGAGAATCACAATTAAACCCCTCAATATGGCAACAAGAATATGCCAAATCCCTGTAACAATTTTAGAGGTTCTACTTTTGAGGACACAGCCATAGTGGCATTCTCCTGTATTCTTCCAATATTCAGGTTTTTTCCACTGAAGACATATCCAATTTCTTTACTAAGATAGCTCTGCTCAACACAGTTTGATGAGCTAAACAGAAGAGAGACCAGCCACAAGACTTGAATGGTGAACTGTGACAGGATGTACTGTCCCACAGAGGCCCTGGGGAGTCATTCTTCTGGACCTATCGAACCCCCTCCCCAAAATGGATGCTGGGGAAAAACCCAACTATCTCGTCCTCTATTTCAGGATTTTATCCAGAACCAGTGAGGGTTAAACAAGTAGGTTATTTGGCAATTAGGTATTGTTAATATGCCAATTAGGAACCATATAATCTGCTGACTTTTGCTGGGTATGGAGAAGGAAGCTCAGAGATCAGCCAAACAGCCCACAAGTAAGGACTCTGACCCATGTAGGTGGTCTGAGTGATTTTTTTCCCCCGTGCTTTGAAATATTTATGTTTCCTTATTATAATTGCTGCCGTTAACAAACTATAAAGAAACAGTGGGGATAGAGAGGCCCATGTTTAGTTTGTTCTACTAACAGTATAAAATAAACACATAAGTGCAAGAAGTAGGAAGACAAGATATTTTTCCTGCTGGACCTGTTACTGATGGGGAAATCTGGGGTCCATTTGGGTGAACTCAATAGATTGTACATAGAACACCAATGGAGACCAAATCTTGCTAACCTTACTCACATAAGTAGTTCCCTTTATTTCAATGGCGCTATACACGTGAATAGGGTGAGGTGGGTTTGGCCCCAGCTGGAGCTAAGTTAAATGAAGAGGAGACCAACAGCTCAGAATGACAGAAGAGCTAGTAATGCTATAGAGCCCATTTATGCCTGCCAGTGCGGTTGTGACAATGGGCGGAAGACAGCCATGATGCCTTTCTGGTAGGAAAAAGAAAGAAAGAGAGAAAGAAAATTGCCAGTAAAAGAAAAATTCATTCACAGGAGGGCCATCAATAGGAGGGAGATTCCTAGTTGGTGAGGAACCTCCTTTGACAGGAAATTCCCTACATGTGTTGATTCTAATCCAGCTGGCTTGATTTGAATTTGTAACCACCAGATGCAATTCAAGCAACTATGGATATTCAAAAGAAAATCAAATAAAACCTTTTTAAACCAATAAGTAGCATTCTTGTACACAGATGAAAAGTCAAGAAATGGATAAAATTGTTCCCCCCCGCACCCCCCCCCCAAAAAAAACTATCCAAAGACCTCTGGTATCAAGCTGCCTTTCATTTGTATACATATCAGATTATGGAAGATCTCTCTTTATACATTTTTTAGAAAGGATGGCAGCCTCAGTTCAATAGAGTTAGTGAGACAATCCTTTAAGCTGTGTCAAAATGCCAGTTATTCTCAGATGCCACCCAGATTTGAATAATTTTGAGAAAGACAAAACCACAGAAAGGCGGAATTGTTCTTTGACTGCTGCTGCCTTTGACACGGCTGCCTCCCTCTCCTTTTTACCAAAGCATCTTCCTCTCTCTATCAGCCATGACAAGTGCCAATCAAACCTTCTGCTTTCTAAGGTTCTTTTTTGGGGGGGGAAAGAAACATGAAACATTTTCTAACGATCACTGAAGGCAGGTCTACTATCAGTGTGTGGTCCAGGGGAATCCAGCCTTTTCCTTTTTCACTTCTAATCTCTGACCCACTGTTTACCTCTTTTTTTATATACACTTTAATCTCTCTGTTGCTCCAAAGGATCCTAAACAAATTGTAGGTCAGCATGGATTAGGCTGCTTTGTTACCAATGATTAGTACATTTACTTTTGCTTTAACATCCTCCGCAACAGCTTAATGTCAAAAAGACCCAGCAGAAGTTTGTTTTATCTCAACTGAAACTATATCCACACTGCAGTAGAAATGCATTTTCTGGTTCAGAAAAAAAATAGAACACAATGGGTCCACACTGCTAATATCTCAACTCTTTTAAGCAACCCCCTTAGTAATTCCAGAGCTCAGAGAAGTCTGTATTAAGCAAGCATATCACCACATTCTATGCTGTTTTTACCATGGGACAAGTTAAAAATTAAACTTCAGAAAATTTTCTTAAGAGACCAAATTCTGCTCTGATTTTCACAGGTGGAACTGAGGAGCAACTCCACCGGCTTCAGAAACAATTCATAAAACAATGCTGTAGACGATTTTGCTAAAAGGGGATAGTCAGTTGCTAAGAAAATACGTTGAAGTAGGTGGCCAGGGTTTAATGAGCAGTATTATTAGATATACTGGGCTAAATTCAGAGGTGATGTTTAAGGTGGTTGAAATCAGACCTCCATAAACAATGCTATACTCAGGCCAACTCCCTTAAGCCGACTTATACCTGCTCTGCTAATGCTTAATGGAGTCGACGTTAGTGTAACTTACACACTGAGGGGCCATAGGGACGTATAAATGAAAGTACAGTAAAGTGCTTTCACTTATACCTCCTTACAGCTCCTTGACTTCTAAGGCTATGTCCACACTATGAGCGAGGCATGTGATTGCCAACTCTCAGACATACTCGTGCTAGCTCGCTCAAACAGTAGTGTAGCCATGGCAGCAGGGTAGCATGGGCTAGGTGTGCCAAGTACAAAGCTGCTTGAATCTCCTGGGTACGTACTCAGCATGGCTAACCCGGGCTGCCACCCGACACTTCCTGTGCTACGCTAGCTACACGACTACTTTTATCACGTTAGCTCACTGAGAGCTAGCACGAGTGTGTCTCTGGGCAGGTCTACATTGAAAACTCTGCTGCGGTGCAGTTGTACCACTCTAGTGCTTCAGTGAAGACGCTACTATGCCGACAGGGGTTAAGTCAGTATAACTGCGTCACTCGGGGGGGAAGGGGGGATTTTTCATGCCCCTGAGAGACACAGTCATACTGATGTAAGTTTATAGGGTAGACCTGGTCTCCGTGAGCTGGGAATCATACCCGCAGCTTGCAGCATAGACATAGCCTTAGTGACACCAACTTGCACTTCCTTATACATCAGCAAAGCAGATGTAAGCAAGTCTAAAAACTTTAAGACCTTACCAGCTGCTAGGATCATCTTCCTTTCCCATTGTTCTGTCCAGGTCAGACCTTGTTTTAATCTTTCCACTGGCACCCCCATTTCCACCACACCAAGTTCAAGGTTTGTGTCATCACCTTCAGGACCCTCTTAATCTCTCCGATTCCCTGCTTGTTTCCTCTCCTCTCTACTTGTGTCACTCCCCTGCCCTCAGTTCTACCAGCAATGCCAGCCTTGGTCTCTATTCGTCTGCATCGCCAACAATCCACTTTGTTCTTTCTTCCACATCTTCCCTGTGTATGTATGGAATGGCATCCCTGAACTGAGTTATACACTCTCCTCCTTCTGATCCCTCCTCAAAAACCTCTTCTACTGTGATGTCTACAGGAAATTACCTATCTAATAACAGCTAGGCAGAGAAGAAGTTGAAGACAGCTGATATTTCTGTCAGTTTAACAAAGTTGTACGTTGATCTTTATTTTAGAACTTATTTTTCTGGTTTCCATGTCTGGAATAAAATGGTGAGACAAATGGCCATGTATAATACAGTCTTTTACTGTCTCTGCTTTACAGAAAAATATATGCTTTTAAGCTGTTATCCAATAATATTTTTGAAGTTTTAGAAGGTTTAGGAACACACACACATACACATACACAGAGAAAGAGACTTACATATCACTTCTGAATCTGGCCAATAATATTGTTTGTGAAGTGCAATATATACACAGCCAGAGTTAAAATCAGAATGAGAGGGAGAGAGATCATGCACAAATGCATACACTCCTACAGAAAAAAAAATTAATTACAAACTAACTAAGGTGACAAGTTCAACCAACCACCTTAAAAGCTAGTGTTATCTGGGAATTTATGGTGCTCAGCAGCTCCCAGGATCAGATTCTTTATGTGGACTAATGGCAGAACTGGGAGATCCAGAAAACAAATACACAAGCCAAAAGATCCTATAAACTGAGGGACTAGAAACTTACATATCATTTTATTTGGGGACAAGTCTGTGATTTGATAACGAATCACTATCCTGTATTATTACATGGTAGGCTATGCACAATAATAAGATAACAAACACAATTGTTCAAAAGTTCACAAGCTTACCTGTATCTTGCTGAGCCTTGTGAATGTGTCCAACAGAGAGAGGGTCCCTACTCTCCAGCTTGGATTCAGTTTCATTCAATCCTGTCAAACATCATTAATATAAGCAAGACTGAAGAAATACCAAAAGTTTTTCTAAGATTCTAAATATGAAAGAGCTTATAAATATAATTCATAAGCCAGTACAAAGGCATTTTTCACCACATTATTCCAGTCAAAGCAACCAAAAAAAACCCAATTCTAAACTAAAGTTCAATATAAAACTTTGTTAGATTAATGGAATCATGAGTACATATTTTTCTGTCAATCAGAGGAAGTAAAAGGCTTAATTATCAAATATTGTGATAAACACGCACTGCCTCTGGAATGCGTTTATTTCATAGTTTTTAATATGATATCCTAGTTTATCTGGCAAAGTCAATGTGCAGATTCATCAAGATGTATGGCAAACATCCTCTCAATCACTTTGCTTTTATGTTTGCATACCTTCCTCATTTTCGGTCTATCTTTTTATTGTGGGCTGGGGGTTCCTTCTTATGTCTAATCCAGCATTGGTCCCACAAATGCAGACCCTTACTCCTGCATAGAGTCCTTTTGTATTTAATGGGACCCTGTGTGGAAAGAAGGTACTGTCTAGTAGATTCTTACAGTACAAGCTATTCGGGGCAGATGTGCAACTTGACTTTGCAAATGTGAGGACCCTAGAAAATAGTTAGGTGCTCTATACATAAATCACCACCATCATCACATGTAAAAGCCCTGTAGATTAAGTCAACTCATTCAGGTAAAAAACACAAGGATCTTAAAGCACTCTATTTCTGAATTAATGCTGTAGCCCAAGAACTCTCTAGAATGTAAAAGTGTAAAAGTGTAATTAGCCAGGCCAAAAAAGACTTTGAAGAGCAACTAGCAAAAGACTCAAAAACTAACAGCAAACATTTTTTTAAGTACATCGGAAGCAGGAAGCCTGCCAAACAATCAGTGGAGCTACTGGATGATCGAGGTACTAAAGGAGCACTCAAGGATGATAAGGCTATTGTGAATAAGCTAAATGAATTCTTTGCACTGGTCTTGACTAAAGAGGATGTGAGGGAGATTCCCACACCTGAGCCATTCTTTTTAGGTGACAAATCTGAGGAACTGTCCCAGATTGAGGTGTCAATAGAAGAGGGTTTGGAAAACTGGTAAATTAAACAGTAATAAGTCACCAGGACCAGATGGTATTCACCCAAGAGTTCTGAAGGAACTCAAATATGGAATTGCAGAACTACTAACTGTGGTATGTAACCGATCATTTAAATCAATTTCTATACCAGATGACTGGAGGGTAGCTAATGTGACATCGATTTTAAAAAAAGGCTCCAGAAGCAATCCTGGCAATTATAGGCCAGTAAGGCTAACTTCAGAACCAGGCAAATTAATTGAAACTCTAGTGAAGGACAGAATTATCAGACACTTAGATGAATACCATTTGTTGGGGAAGAGTCAACTTGACTTTTGTAAGGGAAAATCATGCCTCACCAATCTACTTGAATTCTTTGAGAGTGTCAACAAACATGTGGACTTGGGTGAACCAGTGGGTCTAGTGTACTTGGACTTTCAGAAAGCCTTTAAAGAGGACTGTCATAAAAATAAAGGGAAGGGTAACCACCTGTCTGTATACAGTACTATAAAATCCCTCCTGGCCAGAGGCACAAAAACCTCTTACCTGTAAAGGGTTAAGAAGCTCAAGTAACCTGGCTGGCACCTGACCAAAAGGACCAATAAGGGGACAAGATACTTTCAAATCTGGAGGGGGGGGCTTTGTCTGTTCCGTGTGGCTTTTGCCGGAGACAGAACAAGAAAGCAAGCACTCCAGCTTCTTAGTAAGTATTTAGCAAGGAAATGCATTAGATTATCTTTTGTTTTGGCTTGTGATTTTCTCTGTGCTGAGAGGAAGGTGTATTCCTGGTTTTTCTTTTTGTAACTTTAAGGCTTTGCCTAAAGGGAAATTCTCTGTGTTTTGAGTCTAATTGCCCTGTGAGATTATCTCCCATTCTAATTTCACAGAGGTGCTTCTTTTACCTTTTTTTTTTCCTAATAAAGTTCTGGGTTTTTTTTAAGAATCTGATTGGTTTTTTAGTATCCAAAAAAACCCAAGGCTGGTCTGTGCTCATCTTGTTTATTCTCAAGCCTCCCCAAGAAAGGGGGGGTGTAGGTCTTAGGGGCAAATTTTGTGGGAATAGGACTCCAAGTGGTCTTTCCCTGATTCTTTGTTAAATCACTTGGTGGTGGCAGCATTTACCTAATCCAAGGTACAAGGGAGAATTTGTGCCTTGGAGAAGTTTTAACCTAAGCTGGTAGAAATAAGCTTAGGGTGTCTTTCATGCGGGTCCCCACACCTGTACCCTAAAGTTCAGAGTGGGGAGGGAACCCTGACAAGGACACTCACCAAAGGCTTTTAAGCAAAGTAAGCTGTCATGGGATAAGAGGGAAAGTCTTCTCATGGATCAGTAACTGGTTAAAAGACAGAAAGTAAAGGGTAGCAATAAATGATCAGTTTTCAGAATGGAGAGAGGTAAATAGTGGTGTCCCCCAAGGGTCTGTACTGGGCCCAGTCCTATTTAACATATTTATAAATGATCTGGAAAAGAGGGTAAACCATGAGGTGGTAAAATCTGTAGATAATACACAATTACTCAAGATAGTTAGATACAAAGCAGACTGCAAAGAGTTACAAAGGGATCACATAAAACTGGGTGACTGAGTAACTAAATGGCAGATGAAATTCAATATTGATAAATGCAAAGTAATGCACATTGGAAAACATAATTCCAATTATTAATACAAAATGATGGGATCTAAATTAACTGTTACCACTCGAAAGAAATTTTGGAATCACTGTGGCTAGTTTTCTGAAAACATCTGCTCAATATACAGCGGCAGTCAAAAAACCTAACAGAACGTTAGGAATCATTAGGAGAGTGATAGATAATAAGACAGAAAATATCATAATGCCACTATATAAATCCATGATATGCCCACACCTTGAATACTTCATTCAGTTTTGGTCACCCCATCTCAAAAAAGATACATTAGAATTGGAAAGGGTACAGAGAAGGGCAACAAACATGATTAAGGGTATGGAACAGCTTTGGTATGCGAGAGATTAAAAAGAGTGGGATTCTTCATCTTGGAAAGGAGACGACTAAGAGGGGATATGATAGAGGTCTATCAAATCATGAAAGGTGTGAAGAAAGTGAATAAGTGTTATTACTCCTTCACATAACACAAGAACCAGGGGTCACCCAATGAAATTGATAGGCAGCAGGCTGAAAACAAACCAGTGCAAGTACTTCTTCACACAATGCATTGTCAACCTGTGGAACTCATTGCCAGGGGATGTTGTGAAAGCCAAAACTATAACATGGTTCAAAAAAGAATTAGATAAGTTCATGGCTATTAGCCAAGAGGATCAGCAATGCAACCCCATGGTCTAGGTTCTCCTCACCTCTGATTGCCAGAAGCTGGGAGTGGATGGCAGTGGATGTATCACTCTATGATTGCCTGTTCTGTTCATTCCCTCTGAAGCATCTGACATTGGCCACCATTGGAAGACAGGATACTGGGCTAGATGGACCATTGGTCTGACCCAATATGCAACTTTTATGTTCTAGATAACATAGGAAGTATGTCACAATCTGCTTCTTGATCGATTATGTATTCTCCCATACAAGACGCTTGTGACTAAGTCATAACTGACCCCCCTATTGACTATAATGGGAATTTATTTACCCCTCTATTGACTATAATGGGAATTTTGTCTGAATAAAGATTGAGTAACGGTAGCAAGAACTAAGTAGGGACCTCTAGATTTGGTCCATGGTATAAAAATCCTATGATTGAAAATGTATATTTAAAATAACACTGTCCTAACTGCAAAATATTTACAGGCAAAGTTAATTACAAAAAACAATTATTAAAATCATTTTGAGAATAGGCTTTCCCAACGCTGCACCTCATAAATGATCCTGGGTGGCTCAGACTAATTACAGTACATGCACAAATCTTTCATAAATAAAATACTATTGATGTTTTCACACTAATTGTTCAGTAACTCTCGCCCCAGATGTCCAGGAGTAGTTGTACTAAAACACTGTAAATCAATTTAGCAGTTCAATTCACACACAGTGACAGATTTTGTGACAAACCAGATCATATTTCCTATATATATAAACTCAGCTAAGCAGTCTGTTGGAACAGAGTAATTTGAACGGGTTCATTCTAAAAATATCTATCTATCTCTATCTATCTACATATGATTCTAGACGGCGGAAACTGTCATGTTCTCATTTTTACCCAAATCCCAGTAACAACGTTCTCATCTGTTGTACTAAAAATGTTACCTCTCCAGGCAAGTCCATTATATAAATTGCAAAGAGCAACAGGAAAACATTAACCAATTAACAAAAATAATTGATTGTATCACTCTGTGAAGGGGATATTTCCACATGTTATATGTGTCAATTGTTTAAGAACACTTTACTAGAAGCCCAAAAAGCCACAATCCCACAACTGAGGAAGAAGGTCTTATTGGTTAAAAAAAATAACCTTATTTGAAGAGGAAGTGAAGGCAGCTACACATTTTAAAAAAAAGAGTAAGAAAGGAGAAATTGACAGTAATGAATATAAATCAGAAGCTAAGAAGAGTAGAAAAGTGATAAGGGAAGCAAAGAGACACAAGGAGATATCTCTGGCCAGCAGAATTAAAGAATTTTTAAAGTATATTAGGAACAAAAAGAATCCTAACAATCGTGCTGGTCCATTACAAGATGGAAATATTAGAATTATGAATAATAATGCAGAAAAGGTAGAAGTGTTCAATAAATATTTCTGTTCTGTATTTGGGAAAAATAGATGATTTAGTCATATCATATAAGTCTTTCCATTCTACTTGTGTCTCACGAAGATGTAAAACAGCAGCTCAGAAGTTAGACATTTTTAAATCAGCAGGTCTGGACAGCTTGCATCCAAAACTTTCAAAAGAGATGGCTGAGGACCTTGCTGGATGGCTAATGTTGATTTTCAATGACTGTTGGAACACATAGGAAGTTCCTGAGAACTGGAAAAAAGCTAATGTGCAATATTTAAAAATGATTAATGGGATAACTAGGGTAATTATAGGCTTATCAGTCTGCCATTGATCCCAGGCAAAATAACTGGGCAGCTGATATGAGACTCAATTAATAAAGAATTAAAGAAGGATAATATAACTAATGCCAATCAGCATGGGTTTTATGGAAAATAGATTCTGTCAAACTAATGATATTTTTATGAGATTTCCAGTTTGGCTGATAAGGAATAGGGTTGATGTAATATTCTTAAACTTCTGTGTAAATATAATATAAATATATAATTAACAGGGCACACATTAAATGGCTTAAAAACTGGCTAATTGATAGGTTTCAAAATGTAATTGTAAATGGGGAATTTGTCATTGAGTGGGTGTGTTTCTAGTGTGCTCCCACAGGGATTGGTGCTTGGCCCTAGGCTATATAACATTTTTATCAATTACCTGGGAAAAAAAACCATAAAACCAACATTGACAATGTTTGCAGGTGACACAAAAATTGGGGGTGTGGTAAATAATGAAGAGCAGTCACTTCTATAGCGAAATATGGATCACTTGTGAAACTGGGCAAAGCAAACACCATGTGTTTTAATATGGCTAAATGTAAACGTATACCTCCTAGGAACAAAGAATGTAGGCCATACTTACATGATGGGGGACTTTGTCCTGAGAAGCAGTGATTCTGAAAAAGTCTTAGGGTCATGGAGGATAATCAGCTGAACATGAGCTCCCAGTGTGACTCTGTGGCCCATAGAACTAATGTTACTCTTGGATGTATAAACAGGGGAATCTCAAGTAGGAATAGAGAGATTATTTTACCTCAGTATTTGGGACTGGTCTAACTACTATGTAATACTGTGTCTGGTTCTGCTGTCCACAATTCAGAAAGGATGCTGATAAATTGGAGAGGGTTCACAGAAGAGCCATGAGAATGATTAAAGGATTAGAAAACATGCCTTACAGTGATAGGCTTTAAAGAGCTCAGTCTATTTAACTTAACAAATAGAAGGTTAAGGGGTGACTTTATTACAGTCTATAAGTACCTACATGGGGAACAAATATTTAATAATGGGCTCTTCAGGTATAACATGATCCAACAGCGGGAAGTTGAAGCTAGAGAAATTCAGACTGAAATTCAGTTGCCTTCTCCCACACCCCAATTGCTCCCACAAATCCCTTTCCACCCCTCTTTTCTCCTACTTCAACCCCCATGCCCTAAAACAAAGTCTCTATAATATAAATAAAACAAATATATGATCATATATTAAAATTAAACACAATGGAACTATTGAGAGAGTCTGGCCTATCATCACACTGACCACTCTGTATTTTGTACCCTTTTCCCTCACCTTTTGTTTTCTGTCCTTTAGACCATAAGTTCTTCAGGCAGGGACCTTGTTTTCCTATATGATTCCATAGCAACGAGTACATATTTGGCATTACTGCACAGTAAATAATACATAAAATGGGGAAGCTTAAGGGAAAGCTTTGCACCATTTATTTATTCACTCTGATTCCTTCTATTTCTGTCCATCCTCCTGGACTGGTGTCACTCTGAACTTGATCAAGGAACACCTTTTAGTTAGAGCCAAATCCTGGGGGGGTGCGGGGGGGTGCTATGTATGCTCAACTCTTCAAAGGAAGCCAAGAGTGCTCAGCCCCTGGAAGGGTAAGGTTTCAGTTTTCAGTTCCATCAAGATCTTCAATCCCTATTAAAAGTATTTCCCATAGAGCATCCTAAGGCCCTAATCCAACACAGCACTTAAGCACATGTCACATGTTTAACTTCAAGCATGTGTCCCACTGAAATTAATGAGACTATTCAAGTACTTAAAAATCAATCATGTGCTTCAGTGTTTTGCTGGTTCAGGGCCTAAATTCTCAATTGCCCCCTTAGTTCCTTACAAAAAAAGGGCTTTGCTTGGTTGGTGAACTAATGTAATCTTTCCTTTTGTTTTAAATTTATTTTCCTTTTTGCATTTTGAAATTGATAGAAAAAATTATCCTAAATGTCCTACATAACCTAGAACAGCGGTTCTCAAACTGTGGTCTGTGGCCCACCAGTGGTCCACGAGCTCCATTCAGGTGATCCACGGATAGCTCCCTCTAAGGTGCGCACCTGGGCGGTCGCACATGAGAGAATGAAGGGCCACCCACCTAATTAGTGGAGCGGTGCAGGTGGGGCTCCACTAATTAGGTGCCTGGACCCTGGAGAAGACGCACATGTAAGGTGAGGTGGTGGTCTTGGGGGGAATAGGGGGTAGGTGGGAGGGGGCAGTGGGGTGAGAAGAAGGGGTGGGGGGGATTTGGGACATGCAGGGCTGCAGGGGCCAGAGAAAGAGATGACTTTCCCCAGCTCCAGGGCTGCGGCTGCCAAGGAGAGATGGCCCTCCTTCCCAGCCTCAGCTCTGTGGCTGCTGTGGTGGGGAGATGCCCTCCCTCCTTCCCAGCCCCAGCTCAGGGGCTGCAGTGATGTGGGAGAGAGGGCACATCCATCACATTAGAAAGGTAAGACTACTGATATTAAAATATGAGTTGTGTGCTTTTATTTGTAGAACAAAAGAAGTAAATTATTATTAAGGGTTTTTTTATATAGCGCTTTTATCCAAAGTGTTTTACAATAGTTAGCTAATGGTACAAACAACATTTGGAAAGATCATTAAGTGGTCTGCTGAGACCCTCAGCAATTTTCAAGTGGTCTGCAAAAAAAAATCTTTGAGAACCACTGACCTAGAACAGTACTGAAAGAAAAGTATCTCTTATAGTAAAGTAACACTAAAGATTTACTTTGTAATGAAATAATACAAAATAATGATTTTCCCATAGTATTGGAGCAGTATTGCTTTTTGATAAAGTGATATTAATTTTACCATACATTTCCGTTTGTTTGATAAGCTCTTGCTCCTGATTTTAGCTGACTCAGGTATAGATTAGTTCATTAAAGTAATCTGGCCCTCCCATACTCTGCAAGTTGACAGGGTCTCAGTTCCACAGAAGGCTGAGTTATTCATCATCAAAATCATTTATGCCACAAAAGCAAGGCATGTGGATTCAACCAGTGCTGGTCCTTCAGAGGATACCTAATGCTAATAAGTTATCTGCTCCCTGAAGATCACTATGCTTAATTCATCAGATGGTTTAAGCAGTAAAACTTGACTATGCTTTCATTTCAGTAGCCTTGAGAGAAACTCTAATTCCTACTTTATTAAGAAATGGAGGTTAAAAAAATTAAAAATATACCACTAATGTAATTCCATTGATTCCAATTGATTTACTCCTGATTTTAAACCCACATAACCAAGAGCAAGAATCGATCTATGATATTTACTTAGCAGGGCGTCAGTCACCATCCATCAGAGAGCTTCATGCCTTTGGTGGCTTTAGTTTCTTAATCCTCTTCCCTCGCTAGCTAATGTCCTTTGCTGGGGAAAGACACATACCCAACATGTGTCTCAACCTCCTCAACAATACTAGGGGTATGTCTACACTACGGAATAAGGTCGAATTTATAGAAGTCGGTTTTTTAGAAATCGGTTTTATATATTCGAGTGTGTGTGTCCCCACAGAAAATGCTCTAAGTGCATTATTCGGCGCAGTGCTTCCACAGTACCGAGGCCAGCGTCGACTTCCGGAGCGTTGCACTGTGGGTAGCTATCCCACAGTTCCTGCAGTCTCCGCTGCCCATTGGAATTCTGGGTTGAGATCCCAATGCCTGATGGGGCTAAAACATTGTCGCGGGTGGTTCTGGGTACATATCGTCAGGCCCCCCTTCCCTCCCTCCCTCCGTGAAAGCAGCAGCAGACAATCGTTTCGCGCCTTTTTTCCTGAGTTACCTGTGCAGACGCCATACCACCGCAAGCATGGAGACCGCTCAGGTAACCGTCACCGTATGTCTCCTGGGTGCTGGCAGATGCGGTACGGCATTGCTACACAGTAGCAGCAACCCATTGCCTTCTGGCAGCAGACGGTACAGTATGACTGGTAGCCGTCCTCATCATGTCCGAGGTGCTCCTGGCCATGTCGGCTGGGAGCGCCTGGGCAGACATGGGCGCAGGGACTAAATTTGGAGTGACTTGACCAGGTCATTCTCTTTAGTCCTGCAGTCAGTCCTATTGAACCGTCTTATGGTGAGCAGGCAGGCGATACGGATTGCTAGCAGTCGTACTGTACCATCTTCTGCCGGGCAGGCAAGAGATGACGATGGCTAGCAATCGTATTGTACCATCTTCTGCCGGGCAGGCAAGAGATGACGATGGCTAGCAGTCGTACTGTACCATCTTCTGCCGAGCAGCCATGAGATGTGGATGGCATGCAGTCCTTCTGCACCGTCTGCTGCCAGCCAAAGATGTAAAAGATAGATGGAGTGGATCAAAACAAGAAATAGACCAGATTTGTTTTGTACTCATTTGCCTCCTCCCCCATCTAGGGGACTCATTTCTCTAGGTCACACTGCAGTCACTCACAGAGAAGGTGCAGCGAGGTAAATCTAGCCATGTATCAATCAGAGGCCAGGCTAACCTCCTTGTTCCAATAAGAACAATAACTTAGGTGCACCATTTCTTATTGGAACCCTCCGTGAAGTCTGCCTGAAATACTCCTTGGTGTAAAGCCACCCCCTTTGTTGATTTTAGCTCCCTGAAGCCAACCCTGTAAGCCGTGTCGTCAGTCGCCCCTCCCTCCGTCAGAGCAACGGCAGACAATCATTCCGCGCCTTTTTTCTGTGCGGACGCCATACCAAGGCAAGCATGGAGGCCACTCAGCTCACTTTGGCAATTAGGAGCACATTAAACACCACACGCATTATCCAGCAGTATATGCAGCACCAGAACCTGGCAAAGCGATACCGGGCGAGGAGGCAACGTCAGCGCGGTCACGTGAGTGATCAGGACATGGACACAGATTTCTCTGAAAGCATGGGCCCTGCCAATGCATGCATCATGGTGCTAATGGGGCAGGTTCATACTGTGGAACACCGATTCTGGGCTCGGGAAACAAGCACAGACTGGTGGGACCGCATAGTGTTGCAGGTCTGGGACGATTCCCAGTGGCTGCGAAACTTTCGCATGCGTAAGGGCACTTTCATGGAACTTTGTGACTTGCTTTCCCCTGCCCTGAAGCGCATGAATACCAAGATGAGAGCAGCCCTCACAGTTGAGAAGCGAGTGGCGATAGCCCTGTGGAAGCTTGCAACGCCAGACAGCTACCGGTCAGTTGGGAATCAATTTGGAGTGGGCAAATCTACTGTGGGGGCTGCTGTGATGCAAGTAGCCCACGCAATCAAAGATCTGCTGATACCAAGGGTAGTGACCCTGGGAAATGTGCAGGTCATAGTGGATGGCTTTGCTGCAATGGGATTCCCTAACTGTGGTGGGGCCATAGACGGAACCCATATCCCTATCTTGGCACCGGAGCACCAAGCCGCCGAGTACATAAACCGCAAGGGGTACTTTTCAATAGTGCTGCAAGCTCTGGTGGATCACAAGGGACGTTTCACCAACATCAACGTGGGATGGCCGGGAAAGGTACATGACGCTCGCATCTTCAGGAACTCTGGTCTGTTTCAAAAGCTGCAAGAAGGGACTTTATTCCCAGAGCAGAAAATAACTGTTGGGAATAATGAAATGCCTATATGCATCCTTGGGGACCCAGCCTACCCCTTAATGCCATGGCTCATGAAGCCGTACACAGGCAGCCTGGACAGTAGTCAGGAGCTGTTCAACTACAGGCTGAGCAAGTGCAGAATGGTGGTAGAATGTGCATTTGGACGTTTAAAGGCGCCCTGGCGCAGTTTACTGACTCGCTTAGACCTCAGCGAAACCAATATTCCCACTGTTATTACTGCTTGCTGTGTGCTCCACAATATCTGTGAAAGTAAGGGGGAGACGTTTATGGCGGGGTGGGAGGTTGAGGCAAATCGCCTGGCTGCTGGTTACGCGCAGCCAGACACCAGGGCGGTTAGAAGAGCACAGGAGGGCGCGGTACGCATCAGAGAAGCTTTGAAAACCAGTTTCATGACTGGCCAGGCTACGGTGTGAAAGTTCTGTTTGTCTCTCCTTGACGAAACCCCCCGCCCCTTGGTTCACTCTACTTCCCTGTAAGCTAACCACCCTCTCCTCCTCCCTTCGATCACCGCTTGCAGAGGCAATAAAGTCATTGTTGCTTCACATTCATGCATTCTTTATTCATTCATCACACAAACAGGGGGATGACTACCAAGGTAGCCCAGGAGGGGTGGTGGAGGAGGGAAGGAAAATGCCACACAGCACTTTAAAAGTTTACAACTTTAAAATTTATTGAATGACAGCCTTCTTTTTTTGGGCAATCCTCTGTGGCGGAGTGGCTGGTTGGCCGGTGACCCCCCCACCGCGTTCTTGGGCATCTGGGTGTGGAGGCTATGGAACTTGGGGAGGAGGGCGGCTGGTTACACAGGGGCTGTAGTGGCAGTCTGTGCTCCAGCTGCCTTTGCTGCAGCTCAACCATACACTGGAGCATACTGGTTTGGTCCTCCAGCAGCCTCAGCATTGAATCCTGCCTCCTCTCATCACGCTGCCGCCACATTCGAGCTTCAGCCCTCTCTTCAGCCCGCCACTTACTCTCTTCAGCCCGCCACTTACTCTCTTCAGCCCGCCACCTCTCCTCCCGGTCATTTTGTGCTTTCCTGCAGTCTGACATTATTTGCCTCCACGCATTCGTCTGTGCTCTGTCAGTGTGGGAGGACAGCATGAGCTCAGAGAACATTTCATCTCGAGTGCATTTTTTTTTTCTTTCTAATCTTCACTAGCCTCTGGGAAGGAGAAGATCCTGTGATCATTGAAACACATGCAGCTGGTGGAGAAAAAAAAAGGGACAGCGGTATTTAAAAAGACACATTTTATAAAACACTGGCTACACTCTTTCAGGGTAAACCTTGCTGTTAACATTACATACATAGCACATGTGCTTTCGTTACAAGGTCGCATTTTGCCTCCCCCCACCGCGTGGCTACCCCCTCAACCCTCCCCCCTTCCTGTGGCTAACAGCGGGGAACATTTCTGTTCAGCCGCAGGCAAACAGCCCAGCAGGAATGGGCTCCTCTGAGTGTCCCCTGAAGAAAAGCATCCTATTTCAACCAGGTGACCATGGATTATATCTCACTTTCCTGAGGATAACACAGAGAGATAAAGAACGGATGTTGTTTGAACGCCAGCAAACATACATTGCAATGCTTTGTTGTACAATGATTCCCGAGTACGTGTTACTGGCCTGGAGTAGTGAAGTGTCCTACCATGAAGGACGCAATAAGTCTGCCCTCCCCAGAAACCTTTTGCAAAGGCTTTGGGAGTATATCCAGGAGAGCCGCGAATGCCAGGGCAAAGTAATCCTTTCACATGCTTGCTTTTAAACCATGTATAGTATTTTAAAAGGTACACTCACCGGAGGTCCCTTCTCCGCCTGCTGGGTCCAGGAGGCAGCCTTGGGTGGGTTCGGGGGGTACTGGCTCCAGGTCCAGGGTGAGAAACAGTTCCTGGCTGTCGGGAAAACCGGTTTCTCCGCTTGCTTGCTGTGAGCTATCTACAACCTCATCATCATCATCATCTTCTTCGTCCCCAAAACCTGCTTCCGTATTGCCTCCATCTCCATTGAAGGAGTCAAACAACACGGCTGGGGTAGTGGTGGCTGAACCCCCTAAAATGGCATGCAGCTCATCATAGAAGCGGCATGTTTGGGGCTCTGACCCAGAGCGGCCGTTGGCCTCTCTGGTTTTCTGGTAGGCTTGCCTCAGCTCCTTCAGTTTCATGCGGCACTGCTTCGGGTCCCTGTTATGGCCTCTGTCCTTCATGCCCTGGGAGATTTTGACAAAGGTTTTGGCATTTCGAAAACTGGAACGGAGTTCTGATAGCACGGATTCCTCTCCCCATACAGCGATCAGATCCCGTACCTCCCATTCGGTCCATGCTGGAGCTCTTTTGCGATTCTGAGACTCCATCATGGTCACCTCTGCTGATGAGCTCTGCATGGTCACCTGCAGCTTGCCACGCTGGCCAAACAGGAAATGAGATTCAAAAGTTCGCGGTTCTTTTCCTGTCTACCTGGCCAGTGCATCTGAGTTGAGAGTGCTGTCCAGAGCGGTCAAAATGGAGCACTCTGGGATAGCTCCCGGAGGCCAATACCGTCGAATTGTATCCACAGTACCCCAAATTCAACCCGGCAAGGCCGATTTAAGCGCTAATCCACTTGTCAGGTGTGGAGTAAGGAAATCGATTTTAAGAGCCCTTTAAGTCGAAATAAAGGGCTTCATCGTGTGGACGGGTGCAGGTTTACATCGATTTAACGCTGCTAAATTCAACCTAAAGTCCTAGTGTAGACCAGGGCTAGGTAAAGGTAGAAGCTATTTCTGGCATAAACAGTTGTCACTAGCTGATATCTAGGGTGACCATACATCCTGTTTTGGCTGGGACAGTCCCCTTTTTAAACCCTGTCCCAGACAGCCTGTCTTTTTTGGCAAAACTGGGTATTTGTCCCATTTGCTCTTGATCTAAGGAAGTGGTATGGGGTAGGCAGAGGTCTTCCAGGGGGTACATCCGCTCATCTAGATATTTGCCTAGTTTTACAACAGGCTACATAAAAAGCCCCAGGGAAGTCAGTACAAACTAAAATTTCATACAATGACTTGTTTATACTGCTCTATGTACTACACCAGTGGTTCTCAAACTTTTGTACTGGTGACCCCTTTCACGCAGCAAGCCTCTGAGTGTGACCCCCCTTATAAATTAAAAACATTTTTTATATTTAACATTATTATAAATGCTGGAAACAATGCAGGGTTTGGGGATGGTCACAGCTCGTGACCCCCTGCTGGGTCCCAACCCCAAGTTTGAGAACCCCTGCTATACACTGAAATGCAAATACAATATTTATATTCCAATTGATTTATTTTATAGTTATATTGTAAACATGAGAAAGTCAGCAATTTTTCCGTAATAGTGGCTGTGGCACTTTGGTATTTTTACGTCTGATTTTGTAAGCAAGTAGTTTTTAAGCAAGTAGTGAAACTTGGGGGTAAACAAGACAAATCAGACTCCTGAAAGGGGTACAGTAGTCTTAAAAGGTAGAGAGCCACTGCCCTAGGCGGGCACAGAGGAACATCTGGGCAAAAGCAAATAGGACAAATGCCAAGTTTTGTCAAAATACTCTGATGTCCATGACGTTGGCATGGGTGAGCAGTGGCGGCGGGGCTCAGGCCGCCAGCTCTGCACGTGGGTGGGGTGAGTGGTGTGTGTCTTGGGCGATCAGCCTTGCACGGAGCGCTTGAGCAAGTGGTGATGCCCAGCAGCTCTGGCCAGTCCTGTGCCAGAGGGAGACCTTCGGGCCAGCCCCACGAGGTGTCCCGTTTTCACTTTGGGGAATATGATCACCCTACTGATATCAGGAAAAATCGTGTCAGCCAAGCACAGAATAGCATATTTCCCTGTTAGGGCTTCCCTCAGCATGCTCAATTACATGCCCTTTAAGGCATTGGCGTATCCAGGAATCCCATCACACCTTCAACTATTTCTTCATCAAGGATCAATCACTATCACCTCTCTCCATGTTCCTTGAGAACAGAGAAGTAGCACATTAACATGTTGAATGTTATCACTTTTGAGAAGAAATACCTGTTAATTGGGGGAACAAACAACAGTCTTCAACCAAAGAAGCTCCAGCTATAGATGATTTTATTTCCAAGTCTGTATTTGTATGTAGTTCACTAGTAGATAAAGAATTTTCTTCATTCTTCAGAGTATTTGGTGATTTCATTCCAACAGTCTGCAGACAAAAGAATGATCAAAAAGAAAACTTAATCATTGAGTTACCATCACGACCATATAAAGCTATGTAAGACCTGATCCTGCACAATTGAAGTGAATGAGAGTTTTGCCATTGACTTCAGTAAAGCAAGATCAGACCCACAATGGAAATATATATAGTACCCTTCATAAAGGCCACAGAACATTTCACAAAGAAAACATTAGGCCACCCACTTACTACAGTGATTTGTTGCATTAGGGCAGGGGTTCTCAAACTAGGGGTCAGGACCCCTCAGGGGTCACGAGGCTATTACATGGGGAGTCGTGAGCTGTCAGCCTCCACCCCAAACACTGCTTTGCCTCCAGCATTTATAATGGTGTTAAATATACAAAAACGTGTTTTTAATTTATAAGGGGGGGCGGGGTCGCATTCAGAGGCTTTCTGTATGAAAAGGGTCACCAGTAAAAAAGTTTGAGCACCACTGCATTAGGGGCTCAGTCCTGCATCATTCTGAGCACTCTGACCACAATCCAACAATGCACTTACGCACATGAGCAGTATTGACTTCAATGGAGCTATACACGTGCTTTAAGTTAAGCACTCACTTTGTTGGAGTGAGGCCAGAGTGATCAGCACAATGCAGGACTGAGCTCTAGGAATGTGTAAGCAGACAGACAGTTGGATAGGCCAATTAGTTTAGAAGGTAAGAATCAAGGCCAAGATTTTCAAAGTAGGGCTGTGTGACAAAGTTCCTCCTCTACCTTGGTGGGTCTTGCACTTATTGGTGGATTTGCTTGCCTTGGAGCTTCACAGCAGCCCTCAGTTTGGCCGTTTTTGTGAATTCACAGTCCAGGTCAATGCCTCCTGTGTCTGACCAGGAGTTGGGAGGTTTGGGGGGAACCCGGGCCCGCCCTCTACAAACCCAAACCCGCCTTTGGGTTCCAGCCCAGGGCCCTGTGGAATGCAGCTGTCTAGAGTGCCTCCTGGAACAACTGTGTGACAGCTACAACTCCCTGGGCTACTTCCCCATGGCCTCCTCCCAACACGTTCTTTATTCTCACCATAGGACCTTCCTCCCGGTGTCTGATAATGTTTGTACACCTCAGTCCTCCAACAGTCCATGTTCTCACTCTCAGCTCCTAGTGCCTCTTGCTCGCAGCTCCTCACACGCACACCACAAACTGAAGTGAGCTTCTTTTTAAACCCAGGTGCCCTGATTAGCCTGCCTTAATTGATTCTAGCAGTTTCTTGATTGGCTGCAGGTGTTCTAATCAGCCTGTCTGTCTTAATTGTCTCCAAAAGGTTCCTGATTGTTCTGGAACCTTCCCTGTTACCCTACCCAGGGAAAAGGGACCTACTCAACCTGGGTCTAATATATCTGCCTTCTATCACTCTCCTGTAGCCATGTGGTCCAACCCTGTCACAGGCTGTTACAAACCCATGTAAATCAGAGCAGGCCCAAACAGAGGTTGAATTGGTGTACTCTGTTGACTAAAACAGCCCCATGGGTCAGGGATCACCAAGATGGTTTACATTCACTTTTATCCCTCCCCATATACTCAGATGCGCTGAGTAGAGCTCTACTCTACTCCTGAGGTTCAGGACCATAATATCGATAAAAAGTAGCCACATAGGAAGGGTGTTAACTATTGAAATGGTCAAATTGGAAAAAAAAAAAGCTACAGCTTACCCTAACATAGTTTCCCCATAAATCCTCACCACAAGAACTCTGAACTTGGAAACCAAGTTGGCCTTAATTACTTCTTGTTAATTGAGCGTATAAATAGCAAACCCATTTTAAAAGTGGCTGGTTTTGTAGCTATTACAAGTTTATTTGGTTGAAGTGTTTTTTGTTGTTTATAAAATATCGCTGTAATTGAGAGGAAACAGTAAAAACTCATTCTTAAATACTTACAAGAAAAACACCCACATGCTCAGAGAGTTAGCTCAACCTTTTACACCTAAGAAAGACATTGAAGTCCCAATTCACTGTTGCTCTGCACCTGGTATAGTCATTTGCAGCACTGTAAAGTGGATGTAAAAATATTATTTATTTGTATCACTGTAGTGCCCAGAAGCCCTAGTCAGGACCGCATTGTGCTAGGCAATGTGCAAACACAGAAAATGCTCACCATTCTGATTCAGTAGCATTTTACACTCATCTTGCACTTATTTTGAATTGGGGCAAGTGATGACACATGATGCAGGACAATGGTGAATAAGACCTCAGAGCTCTTCTTTTTCTAACTTAGCCTTTTTCATTTTTTTTTTTTTTGGCTCAGATATGGATTCCTGAGTTTATATATATTTTTAATGTAGAAATTTCATAACTCTCTCTCTGTGTATAGTTACACTGGTGGGAACAATAACAGAAATGTGAATTTAAAAAACACCCTTAAAAAGTTTGAAACTGACTTCTTTGTAATAAGAAGCAGACTTTCTATCAACTAAACTGCAAAATCTATGGTTATAATATGTATTAGCATTTAGAGGTATTGTTTTGACCACTGGAGGGCTCCTGTATTTTCCATTTATTAAATAAAAGCATTAAACAACAGCTGGCACCATCTAGGACTGAATAATTTGTAACTAACAATCTATTTGATGAATATCATCTTTCCTTCTGTCTATACTGTCTGCAGACAGATTGTGAAACTACCAGATGTATTAATTATTCAAAATTATTCACAAATGTCTTCATCAAATGTTTCCTGATTAGTAAAGCACTCAAATTTTGACATTACAATTAAATATACACCTCACAATTTGCACTGTAACTAACAAACCTTAAGTAGTGAGCATAAACTTTGAATTTTATATTCACTTGTACCAGTTGCAGTTTTCAATGACCTAATCCAAAGCCCATTTAAGTCAATGGAAAGGCTCCCATTGACTATATAAGGTTTTGGGTTAGGACAAGTTTGCACACTATTCATTAGTTGCACAATTACATCAGGAGGGAATAGAAACAAATCCTGATAGCTTACATCAATAGCTAATGCAGCTAGAATTTTCAAATTTTACATTCAAATTCACAATTCAAATTTTCCTTTTAGTGAATCTTTGAGCTAAAATTTTGCTTTTTATGTGTTTTTGAGCTAGGAAAGCTTGAGTGCTCAATTGTTTGTAGAAGCAAACACAGCCAAATAGTCTTTCACTTTCAAATTCAAAGACACAGCTCTCAGCTCATTGATCCTCACTGGGTAAACAGGTGACAATCAAAGTAAATTGCAGGCTATTTATTGGACCAACTTCTGTACTCAGAGTACCTTTCTCAGACCTGGGGAAGAGCTCTGTGTGGTGTCTCTCTCACCAACAGAAGTAGGTCCAATAAAAGATATTACCTCACCTGCCTTGTCTCTCTAATATCCTGGGACCGAAATGCTATGACAACACTGCGTAGGCTAATTACAGTCTATTTAATAATGGGCCAGATCCCCTGATGGGGCAAATCAGTGGACCTTTGCTGAAATCAATGGAGCTGTACCAATTCACCCTGAGGATGTGGCCCTATATAGCTAGTTATAATCTTTAACTCTCTAACTTGTGGGACCACCAAAGCCCTTCAGATCCCAGAGGGCCTGTGCCTCCACATCAGCTCTATGGCTTTGACAACTCTGGCCTTTGTAATAAGCTTCAATAAGTCTGTGTTAACAGGACTCCTCTGGCTGCAGCTGCCCCTGAAACCCCATCAAAGGTATATTCCTGCCACAGGCAGTGCTCTACATGAAGGACCCAGACTGTTACCTTTCCTGGCCACAAGGGGGATGTTGTCAAACCTCCTGACCTGCCCTGGATTACCTACTCCTCCCCTGCCTGGCCCTCTTCCTACACATGCGTCCTCAGACCAGCAAAGCAGCCTTCACAGGATCTGGAGGAAGGTGACATGGAGCTGACTTCCCAGATTTCTTGCAGGATAGCGACAGAGAGAGAGAGATCCTTCCTATGCAGAGATTTGGGGACCCCATTCATCTCCCCACATAGGTAAGTGTCACTTCTTATATGAGACTTTTTCTCAATCCCCACCACTTGCAAGTCCTAATCATCGTGAGGATATTCCAGGCAGACAATACAAACCTGGCATAATTTCCATTAGAAAGCCAAATTAAACATGTCATGTTGACAAAAATCTCCTAATGCAAATTAAAAAAACGACTTTATGCAATCCTGATGAAAGATTAATGTTTCATATGCACTTTAAAATGAGGAGGTTGCTGGGAGCCCGAGAAACTAAAAACCCAGAACTCTCTGGTCTGCCATAAAAGACTTACTAAAGTAAATATTTATTTTCTAAAATGATAGGCTAAGCTCATGAAGTAATTGCTTTCTAGTTTTTTTTACAGCAATGACCAAATGTCCTCTTCACAACTCCAGCATCCACACAAATAAATTCCTATTTTTACAGATTTTAACTTTATTTTTTAAAAAAGTTATGAAGGAACTTTAGTGTGAGGCCTTCATTCCCTTAGGCTTTTACTTTTTGGTAAACATTTTTTAAGTGCCACCAAGTGCGATTTCTGCGTGATTGCATTTTCACATAAGACCCACTGCATTTATGTGTACATTTACCTCTTGAATTACTGCTGGATAGATAGACGCTGGTTTTGATTTGCAGTACACTGCTATTGTGCTCACTTTACTGCTCCCTAGTGTGCTACATTATCTATTTTTTTCGGGGGGGGGGGGGCGGGGGGATGTACTGTTGCCCATCACCATGGTATCTGAGCATATTCAACATAAAATTGATTGACATTAGCAAAATCCTTCATCGGCTTCATGGAGTCTGTGGGTTGTCTTCTCCTTTTTGAGTTACAGAAAGCTCTCCTTCGGGTATTTTTGTTTGTTTTTGTCTGGGTTTCTTTTCACTAGGGGAGGGGAAGAAAGGTTGAATGTCATTCTCGCGGAAAACCTTTATCTAATAGGAACATTCAGCAGTAACTTGCTAAAGGTGCTCAGAATCTGGATCTGCCTATTCCCCTCTGGAAGTGTGTCCCACAGTTACAGCCCCTCATCTGAGAATGATTTTTGTGCCCAGTTCTCCCATACTTCATGCTGGGCTTTGTGATCTGCATTGTTCCAAAGGACACAATTGTATGGACGGTGCATAGATAGAGATGTGGACACAAAAACGTAGCAGAAAAATCCCTAAAGTAAAACTCCAGAGTCAAATTTCTTTACTAAAGCTTTATAGAGAAAGCTAGAGTTAAGGTTACATTACAATACAGACTTCCATTTTTATGTGGTCGCTACCAGAGGTGGATTAATGTATTGCAACGCATAATTTATCCAATGAATGTAGCCACTTTTTCTGTTGATGGAAAATCATCAAGCAGCTTGCAAGTCCCTTGAATTTATTTGATGTTAATGACATATTTTTGCAAATTGAATTTTTCTCTGCAAGTATTTGATATTCAATATTGGTTATTTGAGAGGTGTAAATTAGTTGTGATTGGTCAGATGAGCCACATGGGTATTAGGTGAGACTTGTACTGGAATGGCTGAGGAGCATCCAGAGGAAGAAGCGTTCCCATTCCCTGTATGTTTCCAATATGCTGCAGCCATTGCACCATGACAAGGTATGCATGCCAGCCAAGGCCAAAGTGGTGATGATCATGAGTGATCTCTACAGGCAGAGGAAGCACAGCTGCATTCACACCACTAACTCCTCCAAAATGCAACCCATCTTATCGTGGGTGATGCCGGAGGAAGTGGCCAAGCATTCAGCCACACACATGATGGGTCTCCCCTCTACCTTTTCCCCTAGGGCACATATCAGGCGGGAAAAAGAGAGAGAAAAGAAAGGAGCCATGTGACTCCCATGATGCACCATGCTGCTCAGTCAGAGGAGAGATTGTGTTGCATTATGGGAGATGTAGTTCACCCAGGTAGCCCAGTCCATAAGTGAGAATGGGGGAATCAAGCATCTGAACTATAGCTCCTATACCCACTGGAAAATGCAGTTTAATGTTGATCTGACTTGAAATGAAATATTTCAGGTCAGTTTAACAAAATCTTGTTTCATTTTTCCTGACAGAAAATGGAAACTTTTTGACAAAATGAAAATCTTCCTGCAGAAAATTTGAATTCAGCAGAAACTGAATTTTTCACTGAAAATGATTCAGATGGAAAATTTCCAATCAGCTCTATTCTTCAGTCTTTTTACATTTCCTTAAAAATTATACCCAGCCCAAAATGGCAAAAATCCATCAAGGCTACCACTGCTGCCTGGGAATTTAGGATCAGTAAAGGTTCCAGGAAGAACACAGTATTTTAAACATCTCAGCCAAAGAGTAGGCATATCCTCTCCACAGAGGAACAGTCTCAGTCCCCTCCAGTTCAGTAAGATTTATTCCCCTTCCTATCAACGTGACCTGGGTCTAGTTTGGATTGAGCTGCAGCCACTCGGTTTCTTCCAGATTGCTATCTCTGCTAGATACTGAGAGCACAAGCTCTTTTGAGAGGGCTTTAGAGGGGCATTTTGCAGGTGGCTGGGTAACATTTAGCCGGAATCCTAAGACCATTCTGCTGTAGCGCTCTGGGAGATAGTGTGAAAACTGATGTGACTTCTTTCAACAACACAGCCACAGTTCTTATCTTTTAATGTAGGAATTTTGACCCTGGAAGATTTGTTGTTTAGAGCTATTGGTCAGATTTCATTATGAAAACCTGAAACACAACTTAATGGGCTCCGATTACAGAGTGAAAATAATTCTATACCACAAAGTGTACCAATGGAGGAAGGGCAGCCTTGTGGTTAAGGCACATGATAGGGACTCATGAGAGCTGGGTTCAGTTCTCAGACTCTGGCATAGACTTTCTGGATCCCCTTAAGGGAATCACATAAGCTCTCCATTCCCAGCTAATCATACTACTTCCTTTCTCCCACTTTTTGTCTGTCTTGGCCATTTAGAATGTAACCTCTTTGTGGCAGGGACTGTCTCTCACTATGTTTGTACAAGTGAATAGTTCAAGAAGACCCTGCTCCCAGTTGGAGCTTCTGGGCACTACTATAATATAAATAATAATTATTAAGGTGCTGAGTAAATAAAAACAAATGAGTGTTATGGCACACCCATATTTTTGTGCTTTTTTTTTCAGTTTGATCATAAAAATTTGACAAAACAAAATCCAGACTTTCCTTAGTGTGAACTGCTGGATAGTAAGACTAATTTTCAGAGAATTACTATGTTTTATCGTATCTACTACACTGCACAAATAGCCTCCTCCTTTGTACCTTGCACACCGTAAGCTTCCATTTGATTTCACAAGGAATACAGGATTGGGATCAAAATACCCAATCCTAAGGATGGGAAAAGGACCTGTCACCTAAGGACCTCCCAGCTGTGTCACTATGATGCATACAAATACAGCTCAGATATTCACAGTGACAGCAGGAAGAAGACTCAGTCATGCTCCAAAATAACAGGCATCTACAACTCAAGCTTAAGGACGATCACTATTGGCAGAACTGAACCTATGACGCAGAGTGGACAGTTTTGATTCCATCCAGTAGAAGGCAATGGTCTAACCAGCCCTTCACACTGTTAAACATATTTCTCTCCTGGAAAACAGTCTCTTATTTCACTCCTACCTTTAGCTGTGCTAATAAAGATTTACCCAGTGAATTAAATGCAATTAAGTCGACTTTTAACCCCCTGAAAATGAATCCCTTAATGTTTTTAATCTTTAATGTAGCTAATTTACAGAGGTCCCTTTAAGAGTGCTTGTTAGGTGTGTACATCATAAATGAATAAAACACAAAAGAGAGGCATGAAAGCTGTTTGTTATGGGCTCTGCTGACATAGCATACTGTTTCAATCTAATATAAGAAAAATAAGGTGCAATTTGAGCAATGTGACACCAGCTGTTAACTTTATAGGCTACACTTTTTAAAAAAAAACAAACCAAACATGCATACTGTATTTTCAAAAAGCTTCTTAGTCAGGTGCAAAGAAAGACACAGGTGATCAGCAAGTCCTTCTGAAGGAACATCTGTTGTAAAAAAGACGAGAGAGAGAGAGAAAGAGAGAGATGGGGAAGGTGCTATTTTCTATCACTATAGTAAACACCTAATGCACCGTAAACAGAACAGGTCATGCGGTAAAACATGAAGAAGCTCTTTTTAATCATCTGAATAGAAATTTAATATCTTTGCATTTGCTAAGCAAGGCGACTTGCCCAAGCAACCAGATACACAAAGCTCTATATATTTGTTCTGCTTTTGTTGCTACTGAGTGAAGCTTCTAAGTCACAAGCATTAAGGCTGGTTTTTATTAAGTAGTTTTGCCATTGAGTAGACATTAGGAAAATTAGGGTATCTGAACATGTAATAGTGGAGTGTAAGGAAACCTGATAGATCAAAGGAAAATAGCCACATATACAATATAACAAACACCTACAACCTCCTTTTTATTATTATTATTTTGTTTTTTTGCTGTTGAGTTTCTGGGTCCAATTCTAGGCCTGATTCACCAGTTCATTACCCCTGTTGTATATCAATGTAATGCAGCAGAATTACAGCATCATAAAAATGGAGTCATGCAGTGGTGAATCAGGACCTCTGGCTAGTGCTGAATGACATGAGGAAAAAACACTGGCAACCAGCCTACATTAATGTCTCCACCCATTGCTCTCACAAGTAGCGCTACACCAGGGCTGGGGTAACAGCAGGAGAACCTGAACAAATCATCATCCACACGAGGCCCATCGACTCATGATGACGTTTAAGCAGTATATCAGTGCAGTCATTTTGCAACAAGTGAATGGAAAATCAGCCTGCCTCCAGGCATATGCAAAAATGTGGCCCTGATGTTCAAAAGGGAGACCTTGCAATATAGAAACATTAATATTCCAGTTAGTATGTTTTAGCTTTGGCCGTGTTTCCTGATGCATTACCTCCAGGAAGGATGATCTCTGCCAAAAGCATGAGTCTCCTGAGCGCACTAGGAAAGCAAAATTTTCAGTTGGGGGGGGAATGGGGGGAGAGGTGAGCACACAGTTGCCATCCAAAACATATTAATAATAGAAGTGGGCTGCATTCAAAATGCCAGCAAAGCCACCACAGTGACATTAGAGCAGCAGTTTACCAGATTTCCTGGCACTGCAATGTTATTCCTTGAAGTATTGCTTTTGAGGGTGGTCTTCCAGGAATTATGCCAAATATATAGGGCACCCACTGCTATTCACAGATGTGTTAATGCCGAATATACTAGCCAGACTGGCAGGCCTTAACAGAGCATGTTACATTTTTCTGAAGCTGTTCAGCCCATGCTAAGTTAGCCAAGTTATCCTAGATAGCAAAGCGACTATCAGTTTTGCAGAAAGCTGAGATATCCTGCCTTTCCAAAGGCAGAAAATAAAATGTGACCATAGGTGAAGACTGGGAAGAATATAAATGAGGATAAATGCCAACTCAGAATATTGGTGTAAAGAATATTTTCTGAAGCAATAGAAGCAAGGAGAAGTTAATATATATTCAAAGAGAAGGGCTCTATATTTGAAACAAATTTTGGCCCTACTGCTTTGAGCCAAGAGCTACATACAAGCACCATTTCACACACACCAGACTTAGACCAAATTAACTTTATGTCTTTTGTTCATGTGTTTGTTTAGATTTTGTGAAAGGTGCCAGACAGAGCCCCGGAAACTGACATTCTCTGTTTAATAACAGAACAGCTACCCTGCAGGCAGCTGCAGGGCAAGCTTCCCCCACACTGCCTGATCAAAACACCTCAACACTTATCTGGAGGGGCCCTCTTTATTGTGAGAGTATAGGTCGGCCCTTGGCCACTGTGATGAGACTGCCAGTGGGGCTGCCAGTTAGTGCCAGTTGTGGTGATGGTAACTGTGGTGTGGACACTTATCCCTGGGAACTAGACTGAAACCATCAGACAGCCTCAGGTGTATAAGCAACAACTTTAGGCCACTGGTAGCCTTGGCCACAATCCAAACAACAATCGAGAAGCTAGGCTTTGTTTAAAAAAACTATGTATTTTTCCTTACATGTTTGTTTTTATAGTTAGCAGATCAGACTATCATTATATGGCTGCATTGTTCTTACTCTTAACATATGAAATGTTTTGGATCAGATACAGGAACCTAGCTAGAGACTTTATCCACCTAAGGAACTTTTACTCAGTCTTTAATGTATTTCTCCTCACAACATACCAGTGAGCTAAGGAAGCACTATTTTACAGATGGAAAATGAGGCACAGTAGAGCTAAATGACTTGCCCAAAGCACCTATGCTTGAGGTAGAACTAGAACCCAGCTCTCCCATACTCCAGGCTAGGGCCCTAACAATCAGACCATCCATTTCGCTTGAAGCATAGCTTTTGCTGCTCCAGATTAGCATTGTATCCTGCTCCAATCATGGCTAACAGTCTGCATTTGTTTTTAGATATTTTTGGTGGCCCCATATAACTTCTCATTCGATGTTTGTGAATAAGAATTCCATATGCTCTATTAATGAATAGCTCCCACCATTTTCTTCATATACAGACTCATGGTTTGATTAGTTTTTCTTTTTTTTTTTTTCTTTATTTGTGTGTTGGCTATATAATACATGTCCCAATAAACATAATGCATATATGAATGCATCATACTGGATCAACCTCAAATGAATATTTGATTTTGTTTTAATTTGCTTCCAGATTGTTTGCTTGGATCCCCAGGGCCTATGAGTGAGATGCAGTTTCATAATGGTTTGAGAGATGAGAATTTGATATTGATATTCCTACATTTATGCAGAAGGTGCAGGTATTTTAAAGTATTTATGAAATTGCTTGATTGACTCTCATATAGAAGCCTATTGATGATAAATTTAAGCTTTGCAGCTAGGGTGTAAAATTATTATATTAACATTACTACCGGTCATGGATGTCATAAATCTTAAGAGAAAGGATGCATATGTCACATACAATGCATGAAAAAGTTGTTCTTTTACCATGGATAACTTACCATTGTGTAGATACTCTGCTGATCAGCTATTCCATTATTTGAATAAGTATCTGATGTCTTGTTTTCTTTCAAGAAGGCAGGTGCAAGATGAAGCAGGAAACCTGCCAAGAAAGATGATAAATTGCTATTTGGTGCTGAGGACCAATGCTTAACATTAATGCAATGCTGCTAGCAATTAAAAGGCTAGTATATTAATAAGAAACTGGGAAGAAAATAATTTCTGACCCCAAGTGTAAGAGGTTCATTTCTTTAATTGTCATCATCTTTAGTACATATAAAATATTTGTTGGGATTGTCTGATTGCAGACAAAATGAAACGAATAAAAAACCTATAATGCACAAGCCATTAATATGTTACAATATGATCAATTGCTATTCCAATGGAGAGGAATCTTACAAACTGAAGCAAACAAAATTACAATAAAATTAAACAGGAAAATAATGGGAAAAAATTAAAGGCCATACACACATTGGGGAGCAATTATCCACTTGAATAATCCAACTGCCTTTTATGTGCTTCACAATCTAGACTAAAGCAAGAGAGGTCTCAGAAAGAACAGCCAGAGTTTCCCTGTGTACTGTATTCACCTTTGCAATATTAAACTTGGGTTTGTTTAAACTAACTTCAAAAAGGATCCCATGCAATTTCAGTATTTTATTTGGTTCAACAAAGAGTGGCAAATCCAACATGTTGTTCAAAACTTTTAAGTTCAGTATTGCAAGAACCAAAAGCTACGGAGGTGGAGCTGCCAGGCTTTTTGTTTGATCCGCTATAACCACCCATGTCCTAAGAGATTCTGGATCCAGGTGGCTTTCTGAAAGAAACATGATTCCGTCGATTTTATAAATTGTGTTAAAATTCATTAAACAAATGAAAATAAAAATCAAGAAAACATATAATCAAACCTAAGCCATTGTTAATACTAAGCTAAACTAAAATAATACTGTACAACCATCAACTCAATATCAAACCAAGGTCAAATTAAAAAAATCAGCAAGTTAGTCTCAGTGCTGGAATGGGATTAAATCATCAAATTAATTCTAAAAATAATCAATCCTTACAAATTCTAAAGGGGATTCCAAGTGGGCAGTTGTCCATTTGGTTATAAATCCCAGATGAAGAATATTACAAAAGTCCATCGTATTTGTAACTTGGAGCTGGTTAAATGTCTTAATACTGAAACCAAATTATTATTATCTAATGTCTGAACCACAACCTCAGAGCTAATTATAAAGCTTCCTACTTAGAATTCTATTCTTAGGTGTTGACTAATAGCCCCTCCACCCCCCACCCCACATCCAACAAAGAAATAATACAGACTTTAACACAATACTCTCAATAAGCAGAAGTTTAACAACTCTTATCTACCAGATGTTACAGGTAACGATTTCAGGACTATTAAACGACCCAGGACTATTAAACACAGACCACACTTTAATAAGTATCTTTATGAGATGATATTTAGGGATTTCTAAACCTGGGAGCTTTCCTATGTGAACTCTATGGGTTTTTACAGACACACATGCATACACTTTCAGACCTTAAAATTAAAAGACTATAAAAAAGCTGGGATGTCTCCCAGCTAATAAAAACAAAAGACAAACATAGAAAAAAGGAAAACTAAGACACCAAACTGGGGGTTCTCAAACTCTTCAGCTCTCGCAATCTTCTGGACACTTGTAGAGTAGGACCTGGAATTGTGGTCAAGGAGTCAGACAGTGACATTCTGCTGACACAGTGCTTCTTGCTAGCAGCTCTTCTTTGGGTGCAGGGAGACTGGTCAAAGGCTGCTGTTTATGTCTTGATTTCCTCTCCCCAACGTGGCTGGAATTCTGGAATGTTGGGTGGGTTGTTGCCAGACAGGAAAGACTTCTTGGCTTAAAATCTTTATTTCTGTGTTGGATGTGGGGTGGGGAAGGGGCTATTAGTCAGCACCCAAAAACAGAACTCTAAGTAGGAAACTTTGTAATTAACTCTCAGGTTGTGGTTCAGACATGTATGGTTTGCTATCTTTGCTTACTTCTTCTTGCAGCATTTTCCTCCAAGGCCATCAGACAAATCAGTGAACTTCTGTTTGAAACAGCAATTTTAAAAAATATTCAGTGTTTACATACCACAGATATTGTAAGTCTGTGACACTTATTTTGTGGAAAGGAGGGAATTGCTAGGGTTCTTTTTCAACAACTAGTCACTCAACATTCATCCATCAGCAAAATTAAAAATAATTTGACTTATGATCAATGTCATCACTCTTCTCACAAACAAGAAAATTTACAGCAATCTTTCTATTTTGGAACTGGGCTGTGTGTCAAACAGCTTATCTTGTGGAATATTCATCTTGATAGAGAAAAGTGGCTTTAAGACCTATCAAGATGAAATCCATTTAAGAAATATAATTTTTAAAATTTATAAAAGGTCTTTTATTCCCCTATATGCTACTTCTCTCACAGTACACCCAGAGTAATGCAAGTCTTTTAGAATTAATGAGGCAAAGTCGTGTCCTTTTTAATCTTCTCCACAGCTACTTCAGAACTACAAGCCAGATCATGGAAGCAAAGGAAGGCTGTGAGATGGGAAGTTGGCTCAAGATTTAATTGTTGATTTTCCATGTTTTATATCCTTCTGCAAGTTCTAACCTTAAAAAATTCTTTTTGCAAATGTGGATGGCTTCTCAGCTTTATTAATAATGTGTGCAATGTTTGTGCCCCTGTCTCAAGTTATCTTTACTATAACAAATTTCCTCTTTGCAGCTGTGACTTTGTCAGGATTATTTTGTTTTATCACACAGAGTGGACAATAAGAAACCAAAGCCAGCAAAAAAATTCAAAATACATATCAAGCCAGTGACATAAGACACCTTTTAGAGCAGATGCCCTAAGGGAGAAAATAAGAGTAGGAAGAGATGTCAGAGAAGACATGCCACTGTGCTAGCTACTGTAATTATCTGGGGCATATATAATGTGCACTGAAAACGATAACATAGACGAGGTAATTTATCAGTGTGGAGGAGGTGCAAATTCTAGTATTTTTGTGTTACACTCACACAACTCCATAACCTCACTAGGATTGTACAAGTAACTGAGGGAAGAATCTAGCCCTAATATAGATTACCATTTTTCAGTTCTCGGTGTTGCAAATTTAAAGAGAAAATTGTAAATATTCTGCCATTATAAAAAATACATGTTCCTTAATATCACTACTGCCTTTGTATTAATAAAGGCATGAATAGCCTCATCCTACAAAGTCTTATTACTAAGTGTAGTGACTACACATGGTAGTTAGGAAGTTTTTGTGGGATTGGGCCTTTAATGGGGTCATTGATAGGAAGTCAGGTTACGAGCCTAAACATGGCAGGTAAACCATACACTCAGAAAAAAGACACTTCCTCTGCCCTGTCTCTCCACCTCGCACCATTCCTCACCCCTATCTCTGGCTGGAGGAAAATGGGAACAACTAGGACACGCTTGCAGCTGCAGGTTTGGCCCCTTGGGGCCCTCAGATTGCTCTAACAATGCAGGTGAACTGGCCCTATCCAGAGGCTCTACCACAATTGGGGAAGTACAAAGTTGAGATTTACACCACTTTAGTACACTGCTCCCTGAGCAGCACTCCCCTCCCCTCGCCCTCCCATGCCCAACATATGGCCCTTTGTCATCTGTCCTTTATTAATTTTCTAATCCATGAGAATACTTTACTTCTCACTTCATGACTACTTAGTACTGTCCGATAAAAGACTTTTCCTTTGGCCTTTAGAAAGTCCATACAAATTATGTCAAATGGTCCTCTTCTATTCCTCACTTTGCTGACATGCTCAAAGGATTCAAACAGATAAGAGAGGCATGATTTTCTTTGCCGAAGTCATAACCACACTTTATTTTCATTTCTCTTTTTTCCTTTTGCGGTATACTTCTGTGATTCTAAATAGTCTCCATATTGAGCCCAAGGTTTTTAATTTCTCTCTTTCTCTCTTGTTTAATGTTTGCCTTTAGGGTCTCCTTGATTAGCTTATTCATTTTCATTTAAGTCTCTTTTCTAAAATTTAGTTTGCACAAGGGGAATACTCAGGGAAACTGTTGAGCCAGTTTTCCCACTGCTTTGTGCTGCTAGAGATTTTGTGTTCAGGGGGTTTCTTTGGAAAATATACTAATGACTGGCTTGAACTAATTATTTGCTATAAAGCCTGTTTTAATTTAAATTTCTTCTTACCATTGGCATCCAGGGCTGCAGATCCAATATCATGTTTCATCTGATATCCCGAAATGTCTTCTGAGGCATTGTACCATTCTTCCACATCATTCTGAATTCCTTCATCTTGGCCTGTCTTTTCCCAACTCTGGTGATCCAACAAGGAAAGCCTGATTTCAGCGAGTGATTCATCTTCACTTACACATCCAATGTTCAAAGACGCAGTCCTTTTAGAAAGTTCTGTTGCAACACAAGAAAACATTACTCTTATAAATTCCACTGACTTGGTCTGAAAGGGGTATGTGAAGCATCTGATTAAAGTGAATTCACTTGAAAAATCACAGTAGCATTAGGGAGAAGTAAAACTCTGGGAATAGTTAATATAATTATGAATAATATCAATTCTGTCCTTGATTCCTAAGATTGAAAGACCAAGAAATATGTGATGAAGCACATTCTCAATACCCCCTTATATGAAACGGAAATATGAAAATTAAATATCATGAGTCTGATTCTTCATTGCTTTGCACGTCCGTGTAGTCATTTGTGATGTATGGGAAGTAGGTGTAATAAGCTACCAAATCAAAAATCCTCCACTCAATCACAATAATGGCAGCACAAACAGTGGTAAAGTGAGCACCACTTTTCACAGGGGTAAGTCATGACCCAAGCTACAAGTCAGTGGAGAATCATCAGGCCCCAGGACTGCTTTAATTATACTGTATATTTTACAGATTTATGTTGTTGATGTTGTTGAATTAAAAAATGTTACACTTTTGGAAAATATTTGAAACAAATATTTGAAACATTCATCTTGCAACCAATGTTCAGATTATCTGCTGTGGTCCTAGTCTTCCAGGATCAACATAAATGTATTTCAAACTAAAGTTAGGCTCAGTTAGAATGATTATTGGACCTGATTCTGCATTCATTGAAGTAAATGGCAAAATTCTTATTAGACTTCAGTGAGAACAGAATCAAGTCTGCTTTCTGTATGAGTTAGAGCCAGTTTCCCAAACTTGGGACACCGCTTGTTCAGGGAAAGCCCCTGGCGGGCTGGGCCGGTTTGTTTACCTGCCGCGTTCGCAGGTTCGGCCGATCACGGCTCCCACTGGCCGCGGTTCGCTGCTCCAGGCCAATGGGAGCTGTGGGAAGTGGCGGCTGGTATGTCCCTCGGCCCACACTGCTTCCTGCAGCCCCCATTGGCCTGCAGCGGCGAACTGCAGCCAGTGGGAGCTGCGATTGGCCAAACCTGCAGATGTGGCAGGTAAACAAACCAGCCCGGCCCAACAGGGGCTTTCCCTGAACAAGCAGCATCCCAAGTTTGGGAAACACTGAGTCAGAGAATAAGGAACTTATCCATCAGTCTGTACTTATCCATCAGTGCGTAAGCAGCCTCTCTACATCAGTGAGCTACTTCCAAGAGTACAGACTGGGAATTAGATTCTAAGGTGTAAACTCTTTTCTGTGTTTTAACATCAAGATCATAACACCTTGAACCAGAATTGTTACCCCTTTTGAACCTGAACAGCTACTTAAAGTTCAGGGCCCTTAGGATGTCTTTGTTTGGAGCAGAAATTGATGATAGACTAGTATATTTTCTTTGATGCAGCCTTCTTTATTTACCAAGAACATACAAAGTCCTGCTTCTCTGAATGCAAGAGGGGCCAAAAGCAAAAGGAGCCATTTCTTAGTTTACAGCTTCGTTCAGCCAACACCCTTGATCCTCTCTCTAGACTTCTCCAGTGACAAACTGTGCTTATAGGCTGACACACACACACACACTCTTACCCAAACAGTACTCATTCGACCCTCTCCACCCACTCAGTCCAAAACTTCAGGGCAGGTTTATAACTGCTTTTGTTTTAGGTGGGGGCTTGTGATTAATTTATCGTGACAGTTATGTTAACTGAAGTGTGTTTTCATACCCAGTCTCAAAGAGGTTCGTGATCCATGCAGTCACCAGTACCTCTCAGCATAACAATATGCTTAAATTTGGCTCCAAATGTGGGCTAACTGGGTAGTAATCATGGGGTGTTTTATATTTCATACCTAAATATGTCAGACATGGAACAGACAAAAATGTATACAGAAAACTACTGAAAAGAAGGAGGACTGGTCGGAACCCAAAATTCCTGCTGAAGTGGAAAGAAAATTCAAATTTTTCTGTGGAACAGGGAATCTGAATTTTTGTTTTGGAATAACTGAAAGATTTAATTTCAACTTTACAGTTTTGACTTCTATGTTAAATTATACATTAAAATATAAATCATATAATAAAAGTAAAAACAGTATTGTCAAAATGAAATATTATGACCTTATTCAAATGAATAATTTCAATACCTTTTGGTCAAAATTTTTGGCTTAGTTGATACTTCTCATGGAAGATTTTGATTTTGCTAAATCTGGTTTCTGATGAGAAAACATTCTGTCACAAAAATGTGGACCGGCTTTCATAATACATGGAATTCATCTCAGTGAAGAGGGCCTGTGGCATTCAGCACCACTTAAGCCCCACATTAAGGTTTACATGGGATTCAAAGTGGTGCAGAGGGCTTTGCATGGCCCTCTGCACTGAGGTAAATTCTTCCAAGAAGAATATATCAGTAGCTGTGACATTATAATGAAGTGACAGGTTTCAGAGTGGTAGCTGTGTTAATCTGTATCAGCAGAAACAACGAGGACTCCTTGTGACACCTTAGAGACTAACAATTTTATTTGGGAATAAGCTTTCGTGGGCTAGAACCCACTTCATCAGATGCATGGAGTGGAAAATACAGGAGCAGATATAAACACATGAAAAAAATGGGAGTTGCCTTACCAAGTGTGAGGTCAGTCTAACGAGACAATTCAATTAACAGTAGGATACCAAGGGAGGAAAAATAACTTTTGTAGTGGTAATGAGAGTGGCCCATTTCAAACAGCTGACAAGAAGGTGTGAGTAACAGTAGGGGGAACTTAGTATGGGGGAAATTAGGTTTAGGTTTTGTAATGACCCAACCACTCCCAGTCTTTATTCAGGCCTAATGTGATGGTGTCCAGTTTGCAAATTAATTCCAGTTCTGCAGTTCCACGTTGGAGTCTGTTTTTGAAGGTTTTTTGTTGAAGAATTGCTACTTTTAGGTCTTTTATTGAGTGACCAGGGAGACTGAAGTGCTCTCCTACTGGTTGTTGAATGTTATGATTCCTGATGTCAGATTTGTGTCCATTTATTCTTTTGCGTAGAGACTGTCCGGTTTGGCCAATGTACATGGCAGAGGGGCATTGCTGGCACATGATGGCATATATCACATTGGTAGATGTGCAGGTGAACAAGACCCTGATGGTGTGGCTGATGTGGTTAGGTCCTATGATGGTGTCCCTTGAATAGATATGTGGACAGAGTTGGCACCAGGGTTTGTTGCAGGGTTTGGTTCCTGAGTTGGTTTTTTTGTTGTGTGGTGTGTAGTTGCTGGTGAGTATTTGCTTCAGGTTGGGGGGCTGTCTGTAAACGAGGACTAGCCTGACTCCCAAGGTCTGTGAGAGTGAGGGATCATCCTTCAGGATAGGTTGTAGATCCTTGATGATGTGCTGGAGAGGTTTTAGTTGGGGGTTGTAGGTGATGGCTAGTGGCGTTCTGTTACTTTCTTTGTTGGGCCTGTCTTGTTGTAGGTGACTTCTGGGTACCCTTCTGACTCTGTCAATCTGTTTCTTCATTTCACCAGGTGAGTATTGTAGTTTTAAGAATGCTTGAGATCCTGTAGGTGTTTGCCTCTGTCTGAGGAATCGGAGCAAATGCGGTTATATCTTAGAGCTTGGCAGTAGACAATGGACCATGTGATGTGGTCTGGATGAAAGCTGGAGGCATATAGGTAAGTATAACCGTCAGTAGGTTTCCGGTATAGGGTGGTGTTTATGTGACCATTGCTTATTAGCACTGTAGTGTCTAGGAAGTGGACCTCTTGTGTGGACTGGTCCAGGCTGAAGTTGATGGTGGGGTGGAAATTGTTGAAATCCTGGTGGAATTCCTCAAGGGCCTCCTTCCCATGGGTCCAGATGATGAAGATGTCATCAATGTAGTGCAAGTAGAGTAGGGGCATTAGGGGACGAGAGCTGAGAAAACTTTGTTCTAAGTCAGCCATAAAAATATTGGTATACTGTGGGGCCATGCGGGTACACATAGCAGTCCCCCTGACTTGAAGGTATAAATTGTCCCCAAATCTGAAATAGTTGTGGGTGAGGAAAAAGTCACAAAGTTCAGCCACCAGGTTTGCTGTGATAGTATTGGGGATGGTATTCCTGATGGCTTGTAGTCCATCTTTGTGTGGAATGTTCGTGTAGAGAGATTCTACATCCATAGTGGCTAGGATGGTGTTTTCTGGAAGATCACCAAAGGACTGTAGTTTCCTCAGAAAGTCAGTGGTGTCTCAAAGATAGCTGGGAGTGCTGGTAGCATAGGGCCTGAGGAGAGAGTCTACATAGCTAGATAATCCTACTGTCAGGGTGCCAATGCCTGAGATGATGGGGCATCCAGGATTCCCAGGTTTATGGATTATGGGTAGTAGATAGAATACCCCTGATCAGGGCTCTAGGGGTGTGTCAGTGTAGTTTTGTTCCTGTGCTTCTTTAGGGAGTTTCTTGAGCAGATGGTGTGGTTTCTTTTGGTAATCCTCAGTGGGGTCAGATGGCAATGGCCTGTAGAATGTAGTGTCAGAGAGTTGTCTCGCAGCCTCTCGTTCATATTCCAACCTATTCATGATGACGACAGCACCTCCTTTGTCAGCCTTTTTGATTATAATGTCAGAGTTGCTTCTGAGGCTGTGGATGGCGTTGTGTTCTGCACAGCTGAGGTTATGGGCCAAGTGATGCTGCTTTTCCTCAATTTCAGCCCGTGCATGCTGGCAGAAGCACTCTATGTAGAAGTTCAGTCTGTTGTTTCATCCTTCAGGAGGAGTCCATGCAGAATCCTTCTTTTTGTAGTGTTGGTAGGAAGCTTTCTGTAGGTTAGTATGCTGTTCAGTGGTGTGTTGGAAATATTCCTTGAGTCGGAGATATCAAAAGTAGGATTCTAGGTCACCGCAGAACTGTATCATGTTTGTGGGGGTAGTGGGGCAGGAGGACACTTCAGTCTCCCTGGTCACTCAATAACAGACCTAAAAGTGGCAATTCTTCAACAAAAAACCTTCAAAAACAGACTCCAATGTGAAACGGGAGAACTGGAATTAATTTGCAAACTGGACACCATCACATTAGGCCTGAATAAAGACTGGGAGTGGTTGGGTCATTACAAAACCTAAACCTAATTTCCCCCATACTAAGTTCCCCCTACTGTTACTCACACCTTCTTGTCAGCTGTTTGAAATGGGCCACTCTCATTACCACTACAAAAGTTATTTTTCCTTCCTTGGTATCCTACTGTTAATTGAATTGTCTCATTAGACTGACCTCACACTTGGTAAGGCAACTCCCATCTTTTCATGTATTTATACCTGCTCCCGTATTTTCCACTCCATGTATCTGATGAAGTGGGTTCTAGCCCACGAAAGCGTATGCCCAAATAAATTTGTTAGTCTTTAAGGTGCCACTAGGACTCCTTGTTGTTTTTATTATAATGAAGTGGGCTCTAGAAATATTTGAGATAGGCAGACATTAGTATTGGAGGCAATTTCACTCTCAGACTACACTTCACAAAGTTCACCACTAAGCAGGCAATGCAGCCAAGTGCGTATTAAACAGATAAGGAAATCAAGTTGTAAATGTGTGTGGAACAGATTTACAAAACAACTATACCAATATTAAATAACACATTTCAACCAGATTACACATTTTAAACACATCTAAAACCCCATATTTATAGGCTGCTTACAGTGTTGTTGTAGCTGTGATGGTCCCAGAATATTAGAGAGAAAAGGCGGGTGAGGTAATATCTTTTATTGGACCAACAAGAGATATTGCCTCACCCACCTTCTCTCTCTAATTGACAGGCTGCAATATACGAGATTAATCTCACCGAGAAAGAGATTCACTTTCAAATGAGTGCATTTGGATATAGGGGCAGGGAGAGATCTTAAAGCTGGACACTCTATTAGAAGTCTGGTTTGCTGAAGGAGGATAGATTTAATCACGTGCTTAAAGTTAAGCTTGTGCTTAAGTGCTCTGCTGAACTGGGGTCACAAGTATGAGTCTCAGGAGCTGTAATTTCTGTAGTTATTTTGACAGACAAGATAAATGAGATTAAAAATGTTTTGGTCCATCCTCTTTGTCATGTAGCAATGAGTTATGCTGGCTACCTGCTTTGTTAAATACAGTATCTGAATTCATGCATTCATATTCTGAAGCCTTCTTTTAGTGGATTTTATTATTAAGTATTATTATTACAGAACATTGACATCCTTAGAGAAAGCAGAACCATACTTTGGGTAATTCTGAACATAACTGAATATTCTGAGTTCAAAATTCCCAGAAAAGCTCTAGATTGTCAATGGTCTGCTCACATGCTTACCATTCAGCAAATGCTTAAGCGCTTTGCTGGATAGGGGTTTAAGTTGTGGTCTCAATTAAAACAAACATTCCCAGCAATTTGGAAAATCATGCTATATAGGGCCTGATCCAAAGCTCATTAAAGTGAGTTATAAGATGCTTATCAACTTCATTGGGCTTTGAATCAGCCCCGTATTTAGCTACGTAAATATGGAGTTATGAGCCTAACTTTATGCTCTCATTTTTAAAAGTTTTAGCCAAAATGTTTTGTCATAAGCATTTGTAGAGTGCTATATACATTTATGTTATTACACAAAAGGGGAAAAAATCAGGAATCAGATAGGAAATCAACCTGAGAGATCTGATATGTCTTCCTCAGAGGAGTTCCCTTCATCGCACTGAGACAAAGAACAGCTTGTTCGTGGATTAATTCCTTCAAGTTCATTGAATGCATCTTGTGTACCACCACTAAGTTTGGATGTCTGAGATCTGACATCAGATGTAGTATCCGAGCATGCTAAAATATACAGGAAAATGAAAGTAGATTAAAGAATATTTCAAGAAAAGCTTGTTTCATTTCTTTTTAATCAAGACATTTGTATTCATTCAACTTCACAATCTTTTAAAAAAAATCAAAACTTTGGGTCTGAAAGTAGCTGACAGTGTCCAAGCTGATCCTGCAGCCTTTCTGCACACCCAACTCCAGACAATGGCACCGGCCTAACAAATTGCTCCTCCCAAGGGATGGGAAGTTAGTTTTCAAAACGTACTCTTGCCCTCCTCTCTCCACCTTGACTGGCTCCTTCTCTCTTCTTTGGGCCTGGAGGTGCTCCCATACACAGGCAGCAACAAGTTAGTGGCTTCTGATATGATGCCAGGACAAAATAATCTTGTAGCAATCCATTCCCTTGGATCATTTTGCATCCTGGCTGGCTGCAGTGACCCTTAGGGAGTGCGTCACCCTGGGGATCGTTCTCCTCATTGGGCCAGTGACTTATCATAAGATCTTCTTCCCTCCCTTGGAACCGCAGAAAAAAATCTGCTGTATGTGGCCAGGAGAACAAGGATATCATTTGTCTGGTGGGAAGGACTTGACAACATTTTTGCCCCTTTTACTTCCTCTTGGCCTTTTGCCTATTCCCTCGTCATGGCGATCTGCAATGCTGGGGCAAAGAAGAGAGCCACATTTCAAAACCAGAGCCACAGATTCTGCACTCCTGCTCTCCTGGAGAGAATGTCAGGCCTACTCAAGTGTTGTCTCTATGGGCCTCATCTGAAGCCTAGGGAAATCAATGGAAAGGCTCCCATTGATTTTAATGGGCTTTGGATTATATTCTATGTCATCTCTTCTAGTCACTTCCTCAAAGATGATATAAAGCTTAGTATTTCTCGGGCTAATGGAGATCCTTCTTTAGCTCAAGGGGTAGGTGTAAGCACTCAGGAGTTAGGTTAGCTGAAGCGAAGGCAAAGCACTTTTAACAGCTGGAATAGTTGCTCAGTCTGAATCTGCTCAGGATTCTGGAACCATCAAGTTCACGTTGGACATGCTCAAAGGATTAACATGCGCATTACCATAGTCAACTCCCACATTAGCAGCTTTACATTCTCCAGTTTGCATTGTGTCCCACATGATGGTAACATGCTATCAATCCTTACACTTAGGGGCCTGCGCTTTTGGAACAGAAGGTACAGAGTTCTATCTCCACTGACAACCGTGAAGTCTATATGGCTAGGGCAAGCAAAATAGTTGACAGCCATGAAGTTTATACAGCCAATGAATTGTTACCATGAACATATTATGATGCATCAGTAGGCTGTGAAAAATCTTTGCAGATTTTGTGAGTAGGTCTGCACTAAAAGGGCAGTTGCTTTTATTTTACTGAAGATAGCCCTATTGAAATTTCAGATGCTGATCATGTAATAATAGCTAGCTCTTTCATGACTATAAGGGGGCTGCTGCTATGTGTATAGTGCACTCCTGTGAAAAAGGCATTGGCTCCCCTTCAAACTGTTCAGCTATGAGTGTCTTCAAACAATGAAAGGAAAGCCCTAAGACATAACATGATGCATGTTGTCCCAATAAATTCTTGTTCTGCATGTCCCTTGGTCTCATTATCTCAACTACCAAAATAGCTTATAAGTTTGGTTATGTAAAACCTTGTGAAGTAAATTCTCAGCACTTCATTTTGTCCTTAGCTGAAAAATGTCAAAGATCTTAAGATCAGATTATCACATGATACCTACTGATTATAGTTGGCACTGGTAGCTACACCTACAGTTAAGATTGCCCAGCAAACTGTACTGCAAGACCCTGTTTTCAGTTGCTTACAGCTTTATCAAATTGTAACAGTTTGGTCTGGAATTCAGCCATTTCCAAGAACAAAGTTAAAGGAAAATATGTTGTTTTGTGCATGTAAAGAAAACATCTTATGACCATTTCATTGAGTTCTAGCACCTCCAAGCACTGGAGCAGGGACTTGAAACTTGGACAGAGGTGGCCTTTTTGTCATAATTGTGTCTTACTATTCCTGTGGAGAAACTGCACACAAGTTGCAAAGTGATAAGCCTTTGAAAATGTAAGTTTGCATACGCTCAGTAGAGGCTTGCTGGAGATTGTCAGCTAAATTCTCTGAAGATTCCATCTGTGCTGAGCATGCTCCAGCCCAGGAGGGCACAGGGCGGGGCAGGACTTTCCCTGCAATTGCTTCTCCAAGCATCTGGGGGCCACTTTGGCACCAGGCACCAGAATTGAGAGCATGAAGATGCTCTTTCTTGTAGTCTCAATGCTGCCCCTGCTGGCTCCCAGATAGCATGGAGGAGGAAGACATCAGCCTACTTCACAACACAACCCTAATTCAGCCCCAGAGTAGATCTATCCTGTTCATTGAATGAGGTATAGGTCCTGTGGAAAAAACAGTATGTGATCATGTAATTAAAGATTGTATCATAATGCATACACACAAGGGGGCTGGATTAAGCAAATTTAATTTTGGCATTTCCTACCTTTTGAGTGCTTGACTTTGCAACCTTAATATTATTTTAATGGTTTTTTATCTGTAATATAGAGTCACAGTATATGAGTCATACTCACTGCAGGTCAAATTCATCCTTGGATAATTTTGCAAGCATAAATTTTGCTCTATATGGGTGTGATATTCTTAAAGGGACATATATTAAAATCATTTAAAAAGATATCCCTACTTCTGTTGCAAATAACATCTTTCGTTATCAAAACAAAGAAGTTTACAAATCTTATTTATACAGAATCTAAATTTGGGGCAAGTTTGACAAGCCTTTTTGTATATATGTTATCTCCCTGTACTCTGTTTCTAAATCTGGAATTTATCTTCGGCCATAAGTTTTAAAGTCAATGAAGGGCGTGACAAGATGGCTGATGTTAGTCTGGTGGGTCCTGCACTTTTCTTGGTGGGGAGCTAAGATGCCACCCCTTGCTCCTGCTCTTGGGACGTTGATGGCCCCGCTAGTGGCCCAGGAAGGTGGTAAAGGAGGGAAGTGGGGGACGGGTCTTGGTTTGCTCCTCACTCTGAGCCCCAGCCCCTCTCAACCTCTGCGGGTTTTTACCCTCTTCCCCCTTGGGTGGGGTACCTTCAGTCCTTAGATGCTGGGGAAGGGAGTCTCCCTCCCCTACTGGGGCAGGGTCCCCCTTACTTTGGTTTTCTGATTTTCCAAGTCTCATGGCACTCCTCCAAGCTCCAGTCCTTCCTCCTCCTCTGTGTGCCTGAAGCAGGGGGGTTTTATTAGGTTCCTAGCAGGGCCTTAATTGACTGCAGGTGCTCCAATTAACCTGCAGCCACCTTCCCTAGTCTACAGGGAACCACACCTTAATTAGCCTTGAGCTTATATATTTCCCCACTAGCAGTCTCCCACTACTCCCTAGCTCTCCTGTATCACACGGGTTAAAACATATTATAAAACCTCCATGCACATTGGCTGAGGGGCATTCATGGTTGATAATGGTTGTGTTCTGACACAATTTAAATATATATGATCAGAAATAAAAAGCAAGAAACATGTTCTATATTATCATTACACTGATGGGCTTCACCTAATTATTAGCCAGTACCTGAATAGATTTGCTGTCAAGATTAGCAGAAACATGTAGGCAGAGAAGATGAACTGCATGAACTATAGTACTTTTAGAATAACAGAGTTACTAAAAAATGAGACATGTTGCACCTTGTTTTTTCATGACTTACTTTCAAAAGCTGGATTTCCAATACAAAATTTAATTAATAAAGGAAGTTACTGAATGGGGACAAAATGGCCACCTATTCCAAGGAATCATTTACTAAAAACTAACCTAAATTCTGTTGAGACTATTCTGTGACTCTGATTCAGGACAGTAGTTAAGCATATGCTCAACTTTAAGCCAGTACTTTAGTTCCTTTTACATCATGTTTGGATGTTTTTCTTCAAGATTGGATTTTTTTTCTAAACAATATACTCTAGGAGTTATTTGGGGGAAAATAGCCTGTGCTATACAGGAGGTCAGACTAGATGATCACAGTGGTCCCTTCTGGCCTTGGAATCCGTGTTTAAGCGCTATCCTGGATAGGAATGCTTTTCTGAATTGTAGCCTACGTTAGTAAACTGCAACAAGTATCTTGTGTCCATTTTCATGATCAAAACCACAAATGAAAAAACAAATTTCATCAAATCAGATGAAGTAAAATGGTTTCTAATGTAATAAATGCTCTGTTCATTACATACCATCATGCTAGATACATCTTTTTTTCTATCAACATTTTTTTTAAAATGTTTCATATGAGTGTACTTATGTATGTTGAGACATTATGACAAAGATTTTTTACAAAATGAACTCTGAAAGTAAGTCTCCAAAATCCATATTTAAGACACTAAATAATTGGCCTGATTTCCAAAGATATTGAGCACCCACAAATTTCCACTGAAGCCAATGGCAGCTGTTAGAGACTCACACTTTTGTAAATCAGCCCATTTATTTAGTCACCTAAGTATGGATTTTGGAGAATTAACTTTAGGCATCCATTTTTGAAAATCTTGGCTAGACCTTTTAAATCACAATGCACAGGCCAAAAAGAGCAAAATTTAGCCCTAAAAATTAAACAACGTAAAATGTCAAATTGGTAAAGCCACAGAAAACACAAATATATGGGTAATAGAATAAGACAGAAAGCATACTAACATGCGTGAGTCCCAATGTCATCTCTGGATCACCAGTGTAACACAGCATTATTATTTGTTATTTGTACTGAGGTAGTGGCTAGCAGACCCCTGCCCCATTGCACTAGTAATATATAAATACATGTGTAACGTGGCAAGACACCTGTTGTGACTAAGATAAATAATAATAATGAAACAAAATATCTTTGCAAGGGAAAAAAACCATATAAAGCTTTAGATTCAGAATAGCTTCTTACTTAGTCTATAATCAGTTTTGATTTAGTGATGGCACTGTTAATTTTAGCCCACATATTGTTACTAATCTGAAGATGTGGAAAGCTAAAACTTTTCTGCTCTAAAGAGCACTGAATCTGTCTTTTCTAATTAGATATAGTTAGTTCTAGCCACAGATGAGATTATGAAATGGTTTTATTTAGGGTCACGCTTTTTGAATGTATGCTAACTCTTCCTCTATTAACATTATCATTTTTCTGAGTTATAACTCTTGGGATCATTATCAAAAGGTCAGGAGAGAGGTCTGTGGCACTGCTGTTTGCCTTTACATCTGGGTTAGTGACATGTATGCGAAGGACCTTTAGAAAAAGTGAGATAGTGAGACAGAAAGAAGGAACGGAAGGCATCACCACACTAAATGAAAAGCAAACAATATGCATATCAGCATCCTAAGGAGCCATACCACTCTGCTGGGAAAAGCCAAGACAAAAGAATTATCTGACACAACAGTTCAAAGCATATTGCACCTGTCAAAATGTCTGTCATCTTCTATAGAAATGCACCATTCTAAAGGAGAAAAGGGAAACTCTAGCAAAGTCACTCAGAAACAACAGACCACTTTGTCTCTTTCCTTCCAGCCAACTCCTTCATCTGAAAGCCATTTAACTCAGTGCTAAAGATTGCCTGGAAGGACCAGACAATAGGAAGTTCTCTTTCATTGTCAAGGACAGTTACACTTTGAAGATGATGCTCAAAAGGGGTTAAAATGGGTCAACAAGCAATTGTTGGTCCTATCCAAGGAAATGTGAACAGAACATTGTTAAAGCCACCAAAAAAAAATCTATCTAAAAGAACACATCTTTAAACTAGGGGAGGTGTGGGGGGGGGGAACCCAACACATGATATTGATTTAATCACAAAGAGAAATAAAGATAAAAAAGCAGTAGCACAAATGGATTAATGGGGAGTTTGGGTCTAGGCATTGCAGTTGCTAGCTATATGCATCCAAGTTGCAGAAAAGGTGAGAAAAACAGGAGGCAAACAATGGGAAAAGAGGAAAAACTAATTATAAACTAACAATGTTTTTACCTTGGTGAGATGTGAATCTTCAGGAGAGCCTCATTTTATATTGCATGTTAGTTAACTACATGGAACCAGGATTTCATTAGCAATGTATTTGATTTTACTAATTACTTAATCTAAAAACAAAACAGAAAGCCAGCTCCATGCCTACATACATACATATCTTGGTTAATATTTTTATAGCTTTAGTGAGGTGAACCTCAATGTTTTTGATTTCAAGCCTATGGGGAAATAATAAATGCTTCTCATGTAAAGAGGTTTTAGAGGTAACTCATGACTTTAAATCCTAAATTAAATCTTTTGTAAGGCAATAAAGTAACTTTATGCTATCCCACTTACCTAAAAACAATTATTATTTAGGATTATTTGTTGTTATTAATGGAACCCTTGTTCTCTGCTCCTCTCTTCTGGTCTACTTCTAGCATTTACTTGGGGCATCATGTGTGAATAGAGGCACTGATCCTGCAAACACTTTAATTCAATGCTACTACGAACTGTAAAGTTACTCACCTGTATCAATCTTTGCAGCACTGGGCTTTAGATTATAAATTCCTTAGGGAGGGGAACATGTGTGAAATCTTGGCTCCATTGAAGTCAATGGTAAAACTCCCATTGACTTCAATGGGACCCCATGTATTTAGATGTTTCTATAAAGAACCTAACACAACTGTAAGTTTTCAAAATGTTTATCACCATGATAGTTTCACATATATTTTTCATGAAGTAACAATTCTCCTCTTTTACTTAATTTCCGTACTGCAGGCATAATGACAACAAGAATAGAACATACGTGTAGCTGAATTAGAGGGCATATAAATTGAAACAGCAGATCAAGCCCCCATGAGTGTTGGAATTTTGGATTTTGGAGAGTGCACAGGTATGGAGCCAGATTCTCAGGTAGTGTAAATTGCACTAGCTCCTGAAGGCCATGGAGCTATGTCAATTTCAAGAAGGCAGACTTTAGTAAACTCAGGGAGTTGATAGGTATGATCCCATGGGCAGCACGTCTAAGGGAAAAAACAGTTCAAGAGCACTGGCAGTTTGTCAAAAAGACGTTTTTAAGGGCACAAGAGCAAAACTATCTCACTGCATCGGAAACATATGAAGTATGGTAAGAGACCACCCTGGCTTAACCAAAAGATCTTTAATGATCTGAAACACAAAAAAGAGTCCTACAAAAAGTGGAAAACAGGTCAAATTATGAAGGATGAATACAAACAAACAAAACAAGCATGTAGGGACAGAGTTAGAAAGGCCAAGGCACAAAATGAGATTATCTAGCTAGAGACATAAAGGGTAGCAAGAAAACATTCTACAAATAGAAGCAAGAGGAAGACCAAAGACAGGGTAGGCCCATTAATCAATGAGGGGGGAAAAACAAAAACAGAAAATGTGGAAATGGCGGAAGTGCTAAGCAGCACCATCCCTACCCATACGCAAAGTACGCAGCTGCGTAGGGCACCAGGAAATTTGGTGCCCCAAATTTCCTGGTGCCCTGTGCAGCTGGGTGCTGCTCCAGCCCCCGCCCCAGTCCAACCCAGCCCCACCTCTTCCCATCCCTGGTCCGCCCCAGCCCCTCCCCCGCTCCACCGCTTCCCCAAAGCCCCCACCATGCTCCGCACCAGCCCCTTCCCACCCCCACTCCACCCCTTCCCCAAAGCCTCTGCCCTGCCCATTCCTGCCCCTGCTCCACCCCAGCCCTGCCCCCACTCCCCTGAGGACTGCAGCAGGGTCAGGCCTGCATTCACTGGCGGCGGGAAGTGCAGCAACCCGGCCCCAGCTGCGCCGCAGGTGAGTGCTGGGGGGTGGTTCCCCCTGCCCCACAAGCCAGCCCCACCCCACCCCCGCAGAGGGCTGAGGCCCCACACATCCCTCCCCCATGAGCTGTGTAGGGCCCCAGAATAGCTGGGGACAGCCCTGGTGCTAAGTGCCTTTTTTGTTTCAGTTTTCACCAAAAAGGTTAGTAGCGATCAGACGTCTAACACAGTGAACGCGGGGGTAGGGGTATGTATGTGGGGTAGGATCTGAGGCTAAAATAGGGAAAGAACAAGTTAAAAATTACACTGACAAATTAGATGTCTTCAAGTTGGCACGGCCTGATGAAATGGATCCTAGAATACTTAAGGAGCTGACTGAGGAGATATCTGAGCCATTAGCAATTATCTTTGAAAACTCATGGAAGACAGAAGAAATTCCAGAGGACTGGAAGAGGGCAAATACAGTGCAAATCTATAAAAAGGGAAATAAGGACAACCCAGGGGAATTACCGACCGATCAGCATAACTTCAGTACCCGGAAAGATAATGGAGCAAATAATCAAGCAATCAATTTGCAAACATCTAGAAGACAATAAGGTGATAAGTAACAGTCAACATGGATTTATCTAGAACAAATCATGTCAAATCAAGCTAATAGCTTTCTTTGACAGGGTAACAAAGAAGGGGTGGAGTGGGGGGGAAGTGGCAGATGTGGTATATATTGACTTTAATAAGGCTTTTGATATTGTCTCGCATAACATTTTCATAAACTAACTAAGGAAAGATACCTTAGATGGAGCTACTATAAGTTGAGTGCATAACTCGTTGGAAAACCGTTCCCAGAGAGTAGTTATCAGTGATTCAATCAAACTTGAAGGGCATATCGAGTGGCAACCCGCAGGGACTGGTTCTGGGTCTAGGTCTGTTCAATATCTTCATCAATGATTTAGATAATGGCATAGAGAATACACTTATAATATTTTCAGACAATACCAACTTGGGAGGGGTTGCAAGTGCTCTGGATGATAGGATTAACATTCAAAATGATCTGGACAAACTAGAGAAATGATCTAAGGTAAATAGGATGAAATTCAATACAGACAAATGCAAAGTACTCCACTTAGGAAGAATCAATTGCACACATACAAAAAAGGGAAATGACTGCCTAGGAAGGAGTACTGCAGAAAGGGATCTGGGGTTATAGTAGATCACAAGCTAAATATGACTCAACAGTGTTACACTGTTGCAAAAAAAGTGAACATCATTCTGGAATGCATCAGCAGCAGTATTGTAAGCAAGACAAGTGAAGTAATTCTTCCACTCTACTCCATACTGATAAGGCCTCAACTGGAGTATTGTGTCCAATTCTGGGCACCACATTTCAGGACAGATGTGAATAAATTGGAGAAAGTCCAGAGGCAAGCAACAAAAATTATTAAAAGTCTAGAAAACATGACCTATGAGGGAAGATTGAAAAAACTGGGCTTGTTTAGTCTGGAGAAGAGAAGACTGAGGGGAAGGGGGGACATGATAATAGTTTTCATGTATATAAAAGATTTTTACAAGGAGGAGGGAGATACATTTTTCTTCTTAACCTCTGAGGATAGGACAAGAAGCAATGGGCTTAAATTCCAGCAAGGGAGGTTTAGGTTGGACATTAGGAACTGTAAGGGTAGTTAAGCACTAGAACAAATTGCCTAGGGAAGTTGTGGAATCTCCATTATTGCAGGTTTTTAACAGCAGGTTAAACAAACACCCACCAGGAATTATCTAGTTAATATTTAGTCCTGCCTTGAATTCAGGGGATTGGACTAGATGACCGATGGTGGTCCCTTCCAGTCCTACTCATCTATGATTCTATAATTTACAACAGCTGAGAATCTAACCCCTTGTGTTCCGTTTAGGCCATCATAGAGTGATCAGAGTCATGAAGCTCATGTATATAATGGCCTAACAGAACAACGAATCTGCAAACACTTGAAATTAGGGGAAGTTCAGATTCAAATCTGATCCCAGAACCAAGATTTACAACTTGGACGCACCTCTAACAAGAGTTACAGATGGCGAGCATAACAATATATAGAATATAGATACCTATAGATAAGTTAACCTTACAACTCTCTCAATATTTTGATTTTTAGGCTGAAATTTGCTATGCTTGCTCTAAATCAGAGTCAACTTTTCCTGAAAGATTAATCAAAAATGGTAGCACCAATGCCAAATATTTGCAAGGCCGTTTTTTAGTTAAGAAATATTTCGTGACTTTTTTTGACCAGTTCAGATCAGTAGAAGCCACTTGAAATGTAAAATTTAGCAGGGTCATAGGTTTTCCTAGGTTTGGTGACAATCCAGTTTTATTTGGCCAAGTTATTTTCTTCACAAACATGAACCAGATTGTATTAAACAATTAAAAAGAATGATCTCCCAACGTTACACTGGCACTTAGCATATCTACGTATAAAAACTGAGTGAAAAGTTCCACTGAACATGCCTCGTATATTGCACACTCTTCAAATACCGCTTGGAATACAGTATTATTTATTTCTTCAGGGACTTTTTATGGCAATCATCACTATAGGATCTGAGTACTTCACAAACATTCATTAATTTATCTTCATAACACCCTTGTGAGATAGAGTGGCATTTTCATCTCCATTTTACAGATGAATTGAATCACAGAAAGATTAAGCTAAAAATAGTCAAAGATTTGTGGGTGCCCAATCTGAGATGCCTAGGGCTTAATTTTTCATACTATATATTATTTTGTAGCACATTCAGCGCATGCCTCCCACAGATTTCAGTTGCAGCTGTGAGTGCTCACAACACGTCTGCAAACCAGACCCAAAGGTCTCAAGCAGGGCACCCAAAAAATAAGGAACCCACCATTAATGACCACCTGTAAAAAGTCTGGCTTTTGTGATATGCCCTGCATCACACAGGAACTCTTTGGCGGAGGCAGGGATAGAAGCCACTTCTCCAGGGCGGCATTCAACTGCTTTAACCCTGAGACTTGTCCTGTCTCTTTGTACAATCCTCTGCCTCATTCTCCCTACTTCTGCAATAAATGGGGCTGGGGTTCTGCAGACAACAGCTTCCTTCACTTCACAGACTTCACTTATTCCCAGAACACAGTCTCCCCTAAGGACTGAATTAAGAGGGGGCCTGTGGAAAAACAGTATGTGATCATATAATTAAAGACTATAGCATAATACATGCATACGGGGGGCTGAATTAAGGTTGTACAGACAACTATTATTCTGGCATTTCCTAAATTTTAAATGCACAATTTTGTAACCTTAACATTCTTTCAATTTAGTTTTTTGTCTGTAATTACATAGATGTTGGTTTAAAAAGCAAACAAAAAAAACAGAAATTTCATTATGTGGAATCATATTGACTCCCACCTGCATTATCAACAGGGTTAGAACTGTCAGATCCATAGCATGGGCCTCTACCACTTGAGCTATCAGGGTAGGCAATAGCAGTAGTACATTGTAAGCTTCTATGTGGATCAGCCACCAGAGGGAAATGAGAAACATTTTGCCAGTGGGTTTCAAAGGTACGTGCTGACAGCACAGGAATGTTGAACCTTGGGAATCCTAGGTTCATTTCCATTTTCTTAGGGATGGGTGTTCTAGTGTTTACAAACATCTCTTCGCTTCTCTCTCTATTTAGTTCTCCAATCCCCACTAGCCTCTTCCTGTCCTAGTCTTCTTCCCTAGACAACCCTGTCCCTGTCCCAGCCTTCCTCTTTCATCTTTTGTCTCAGTCTCGCCTTGCCCCAAGCTCCTCACCCCTCTGCATTCCAGTCAGGCTACTTCCTTCTCCTCCATGCAATCTGGGCATCAGCAGTGGGGGCACTTAGCCCACAGGACACACAGTCTCCATGTTTTTAGTTTTGGTGCCTGGTGCCACGGTGGCCTTTGGCAGCCAAAAGGCACTACTGTAGGGAAAGTTTTGCTCATACCTGGAGCTCCTGGGATGGAGCATGCTAAGTCACCATGTCAGGACAGCACACGCACAATCTCATCAGCATATAGACACTGCCTAGGGATAGAGCATGCTCAGTGCAGATGGAATCTCTGGAGAATTTAGATGATGAAGTCTAACAAATCTCTACTGAATGTGTGGAAAGTATGGTTTTCATAGTTTATAATTTGTCAGAAGTTGGGCATATTTTCACGAGACTAGCAAAGGGCACTTTCTTGATACCAGGGTGGCACCCTCTGCTAAATTTCATATCCATGCTCCAAAGTAGAAACACTAGAACTTCTCAGTGCAACACCTGTATGGATTTTTAACATAGGCAAAACAGCATATTTTGTTCCCTCCTTCTGTTCTCAGAAACTGCCAGAACATATTTGCTGAAACTTTCCAAAAAATTCAGCCTGAAGCAGACACCCAGAAGGAAAATTTCAGCCTTAATCGTTAAAACTTGGCTAAGTTATAAGCAACTGAAAAGAGGGTTTTAAAATGGAAAGTGTTAGGCAACCTTAACTATAGACATAGCTACCAGCACTGTAACTGGCATAAACTGAAAATATACTGACATGTACAAACACTACATTTCTGAATAATTTTCAAATGCATTAAGGTGTGGTTAGCAATTAGATCTTGCTGTGATTGCTAGAGCTGTTTGAATATTGCAAAACTTTTGAGCTAACTTTTCCGTTGGTGTAACTCCATTGAAGACAAGCAGGAAATTCAGCTCATTGTTTGCAAAAATTCATTTGAAATATTAGTGGCTATTCACTTTGACCATGGTGATGCCCCACTTTCATTCACTATTCATATATAAGTCTGCACAAATGTTAGGAAGGACAGCCATGCTCCAGTGAATACCTGTATTCACATATGAATAAGTGCACAAGCATGAATAATGAATAGCTAAGGGTCAGAGTGAACAATTCATAGACAATACAGACTGAGGTTTGTTTGCGCAAACTATTAGAATACTTTTCAGTAATGAATAAATTCATAAAAACCACAAGTCTGTTCATGAATGACTCATAAAAAGAAATGCTAAATTCATCTGACAATTTATCTGCAATAAATCATTTAACCAGCTATAGTGATTGTGCACTTCATAAATACCTCAACAGAATTGTTTTTAAAAAATGTTTACATAAACATGGCTCTGTAAAGAGTAGGTTTTTTTGTACTGTTGCTCTATCAGGGTCCCCCCCCCGCCACCATAATGAATCAATTTCCTGTGTGACCTCACAGTCATAACTGCTACCTTATTGACCAAACAAAGTTTGCTTATTACCATTAGCATGGCGGAACCAATACAGTTGGGAGATTAAGCAGGCTTCATCCTGTTTCATGAATCAACAAAATGGCTAGCTAAATTCTAATTTCAGAATCTCTATAAAGAGGATAATCTAGCAGGCAATGAGAACACAGCTTGACTTGCAAACCTCAGTCCAAGTTAGCTCTGATGACAGTCAGAAAAATAATCTTTTAACTTACAAACGGACCACATTTTATGAGGGAGCAAGAAGAGGCAGAGAGAGAATATGCATGGATGTAACTTTTTGCAGAACTTTTTTTTTTTTTTTTTTTTTAGTGTAAGTGTTTTCTCTACAATTAGTGATAGGCAAATTGGTCTGATTAAGAAAGAGATTCCCCTAGTTCAGGCTGATTGATGTAATTGAGGTGATCATGGATATATTCACCTTAACTTGAAACAATTGAGTGGATGGCACAGATTCAAAGAGCAAAAGCCATATCTTCTTGAGCATTAAGACTCCAAGGAGCCAATACCTACTTGATCTTTGGCCTGAGGCTACAGTTCACCTTGAAAAATCTAGTAATAAAGAGAAAGAGGCCTTATGGGACAACTTATTTTTCTCCAGTCCCTATGGCTGAAGTAGATACTTTTTTGAGCCCTAGCTATTTTCTCTAATCCCTCTGTAAAAATCTATACAGTGTAACTGAGGGTTTCTAGGGAATTGCCCCCTTTCTCATCACAGTAGCGGAAAATCTCTTCCTATATCTTCTAATAGGCACTAGATATCATGCAGAGCTTTTATATGACACTTACAAATACTTCCAGGCACTAGTTCCTCTCATATACTAAGTACTGAAACTTCGCAGGAAGCATAGGATCAGAGAAAATGTTACTGGCAACATACTTTAGGAGGCTAGCAAGAGCAGGCAAGGGAGCTTAGAGAACAAACTAGATGCTACTTAATGCACTACTGGAAGGCACTCAGATACTACTGTATTAGGGAGGTATAAGAATCTATATAGAATAGAAATGTATAAGTTTCTCTTGGCTTCTCCTAGAGGCTTTGACACTTTGGAGAGATGAATAAATAAATACCATGAGTGGACATTGTCCAGAGAAGGAGCAAACAGCTATCACCAAGGCCTTCAGTTTCTAAACCCTTCTTGATATTTAGATGATCTTTTATGGCCAATTTTGTGTTAGAGGTTTCTACAAATTCAAGCCCATTAGTGGTTTAATAAAAAAAAATTCTGATTCATATAAAATCATTTAAATGTAGGCAAAAATAAATCCTTCACAAACAAATGATGAAATTTCCCTGAAAAAAAAATTTCACCTGAAGGAAAATTTGGGGATATTTATTATTTTGACCATGGAAAAATGCTACCTAGTTCACAGCTGAAATGGAAAAAATTCTAGCCTGGATCAAGATTTTGTATATACCTTGCTGTTAAGCAATTAAAAAAATTAATTGTGATTAATCACACAATTAATCGCACTGTTAAACAATAATAGAATACCATTTATTTAAATATTTTTGGATGTTTTCTACATGTTCAAATATATTGATTTCAATTATAACACAGAATACAAAGTGTACAGCGCTCCCTTTATATTTATTTTTATTACAAATATTTGCACTGTAAAAAACAAAAGAAATTGTATTTTTCAATTCACCTAAGTACTGTAGTGCAATCTCTTTATCATGAAAGTTGAACTTATAAATGTAGAATTATGTACAAAAAAACTGCATTCAAAAATACAACCATATAAAACTTTGGAGCCTCCAAGTCCACTCAGTCCTACTTCTTGTTCAGCCAATTGCTCAGACAAACAAAGTTTGTTTACATTTGCAGGAGATAATGCTGCCCGCTTCTTGTTCACAATGTCACCTGAAAGGGAGAACAGGCATTCATATAGCACTGTTGCAGCCGGCGTCGCAAGATATTTACCTGCCAGATGCGCTAAAGATTCATATGTCCCTTCATGCTTCAACCACCATTCCAGAGGACATGCATCCATGCTGATGACGGATTCTGCTTGATAACAATCCAAAGCAGTGGAGACCAAAGCATGTTCATTTTCATCATCTGAGGCAGATGCCACCAGCAGAAGGTTGATTTTCTTTTTTGGTGGTTTGGGTTCTGTAGTTTCCACATCTAAGTGTTGCTCTTTTAAGACTTCTGAAAGCATTCTCCACACCTCGTCCCTCTCAGATTTTGGAAGGCATTTCAGATTCTTAAATCTTGGGTTGAGTGCTGTAGCTATCTTTAGAAATTGCACATTGGTACCTTCTTTGCATTTTATCAAATCTGCAGCGAAAGTGTTCTTAAAATGAACCACATGTGCTGGGTCATCATCTGAGACTGCTATAACATGAAATATATGGCAGAATGCCATAAAATAAGCTGGAGACATACCATTCTCCCCCAAGGTGTTCAGTCACAAATTTAATTAATGCATTATTTTTTTAATGAGCATCATCAGAATGGAAGCATGTCTTCTGGAATGGTGGCCAAAGTATGAAGAGGCATATGAATGTTTAGCATATCCGGCACATAAATACCTTGCAATGCCAGCCACAAAAGTCCCATGTGAACACCTGTTCTCACTTTCTGATGACATTGTAAATAAGAAGTGGACAGCATTATCTCCTGCAAATGTAAACAAACTTTGTTTGTCTGAGCGATTGGCGGAACAAGAAATAGGACTGAGTGGACTTGGAGGCTCTAAAGTTTTGCATTGTTTTGTTTTTGAGTGCAGTTTTGTAACCAAAAAAAAATCTACATTTGTAAGTTGCACTTTCATGATAAAGATATTGCACTACAGTACTTGTATGAGGTGAATTGTAAAATACTGTTTCTTTTGTTTATAATTTTTACAGTGCAAATATTTGTAATAAAAATAATAATATAAAGTGAGCACTGTACACTTTGTAATTGAGATCAATATTTGAAAATGTGGAAAAACATCCAAAAATATTTAATAAATTTCAATTGGTATTCTATTGTTTAAAAGTGTGATTAAAACTGCGATTAAACACAATTAATTTTTTAATCGCGATTAATTTTTTGAGTTAATCGAGTGAGTTAACTGCGATTAATCAACAGCCCTAATATATAAATATATATTCAAGTCAGCAGGTGATTTTAAAGCACTTAGAATAACCCCCCTTGAAAGAGAAAGTGACGCTCAACCTTAACTATAGAATATCTGGTATGCTGTTATAATCTTCATGATGAAAATGAACAGTTTCACACAATTCTATTTGTACTGTTTCCCGTCAGTTGAAGATATGATAGAAGAATTATTAGCTGATTTCCCAGTCCTCTAAATGTTCTCTTTCTCTCCTGGTCATGCAATTGGCCTACATGTTTTGAATTACTGAGAGACAGAGCACTTTTCATATTCTCTTACAGGTCTCTGCATGGTCTTGTCATTAGGCATGGTCTTGTCATTATCATCAAATCCAATGGGACTTTTATTTGAGTATAAAAATATTGGGGTGTGGTCTATTATTTTGGCTATAGAGGAGCAGACAATGTACAGCTCCAAGTTTCTTTGACAAACTGACCGGACTACAAAACCTACTAGTGGTTCTTTCCAATCCAAATAACTTTATTATTAATTTGTGACCAAAACAGATGTTGCTGTCTATTCTAATTAACTAGGATGCCCAAGAGTGTGTGTCATTTCCCCTGTATACACAAGGTGCCAAAGGAAAATCAAGGATAGTTTAAATCCAGATATACAACTTAATCTGCCTATGCACCCAAGACTACACAATAGGCACGTTTTATAAATCTAACATAAGGTACTGATATGAACTTCTACGAAGAGCAAGCATCTTTATCAGAATGACTTTGACTACTGGTGTTATCTTCAGTGTGGATCACATTGTCCTTGGTTAATATTCTGAAAAGAAATAATTGAAGATAATTTTATAAATGGAAACTTACATGAAATATTGTAAAAATCTCAAATTTTGATGAAAGGTCAAGATTTTCGAGAAAAAATAATCCATTCTTCCCCCCCGCCCACACACACACACAGTCTCCTTTTTCAACTAGCTCTTGAAGTAACTGAGTCACGATGGAGCTGGAAAAACACGTGGCTGCTACTGATGCTCTTGTTCAAGCAATGGAACAACAAGTCAAGAGAGACTTAAGATAATAGAATCATAGAAACGTAAGACTGAAAGAGACCTCTGCTGGTCACCTATTCCAGCCCCATCTCCTGCCATGCTGAGACAGGTTTATGTATACCTTGACAATCCCTGACAGATTTTTGTCTAACCTGTTCTTAAATGTTCTTCAATGACAGAGATTCCCCAACTAGAAAGAGAAAGGAAAATCCTGAAGATTATATAGCCAGGGATACGTTTAGCACAAGGCCTCTAACTACTTGAACTGTGGGATCAGATGTAGATTGTAGTTAGATTATTATTTAATATTTGTATTGCTGTAGCATCTAGAGTTCACAACTGAGATCAGGGCCCCACTGTGTCAGCACTATATAAATGCATAATAAGAGAGTGTCTCTGTCCCAAAGAACTTACAAGGGTGGGAGGGGAAACAGACACACAGAGGCTTGTCAAAGACAGATGAGGAGCAGAACTGGGAAGAGAACCCAGGTTTCCTGCATCATAATCCAGCACTTAAGTCACTGGACCATGATATCATCTATGGCTATAAATATTTGCACACATAGTTACAGTGCAAATTGAGCACACAAACTAAAGATGATGGTTTTTAAAAATCAAGTCCTAAAGGTAGCAGTAGGAACTCATTATTAGGAAGTAATCTAAAAAGGCAGCTGCAAACTGGCTGCAGAATTTTAGGAGATCCCATGGAAGCCATAAGTCTTCCATATTTTAAAAGTGATGGCACTGTACTCTGGATACTGTGGTTAATAATCAGTGTTTTTTAAGTTGCTGACTAGTCCCATTTCAAAGAGGAGTAGATCAACGTGCATTAACTGTTAATATGCATCAGCAGGGTCCATATGGACAATTCGTGCATGGCAGATTTACACCCTAGCTTGGCGTGAACTAATTATGATTTTGCAAACTAATTTTTGTGATATTACAGTGTGCATTTTGATAGGCATATCTGACTCAGAAAATACATAAATGTGTTGGTGGATGTATTAAACATATTTGTTTTGTTTGGCTTTAATGTATTTTGGCATCATTAATGTAATGCAGAGGTGGCCAAACCGTAGCTTGCAAGCCGCATGCAGCTCTTTTACAGTTTAAGTGTGGCTCACGGAGCTCCCCCCATATCCCACCCCATTCTCCACCTACGAGACTGGGGTTGGGGGAGCTCAGGGCTTCTGCCCTGCAGCAGCGTGGTGAGTATAAGGGCTTCTGCCCTGCAGAGAGGGGAGTCTTGGGCCTTCAGCCCTGTGGGAGGTCTTGCTGGAACTCGGGGCTTTAGCAGGAGTGGGGCTGAAGTCCTGAGACCTGGCTGGCGCACCCCACAAGGCTGAAACCCCAAATTCTGGCTGACATGCCCTGCAGGGCTGAAGCCCAGGCTGACACACCCAGCTCTCGAACTTCTGAAGATTATCGTATGTGGCTCGGAGGGTCAGTAAGTTTGGCCACCCCAATGTAATGCATTAGAAAATTATTTTTTCTACTGTAACTTATAGAAGTGTACCAACGGCAGCATTCATATGGCGGGTTAGGGGATCCTGTCTCTCCCATAATTTTCAGCAATGATGGTCCTGCCTTTATCTGGTTTTTTCTTTTATATTCTGTGAAAACTGGAAGGTTTTGAAATGAATAGAAGGATTGAAATGAATTATTATTAATTATTATTATTATTAAAATAAAATTCTAAAATATTTTGTGAAGTGGAAGAAATCTTGAGAAATGTCTAAAATTTTCATGAAAACATAGAATTTCTCCATGTTCTCTGATTCCTAATTTCTGTCACTTACAATCACATTGTGAATTTTCAAATGTTAGGAATCATTTTAAATAAGATGTTTTCCCCCCTGAGGGTTTTGGTAGCATATCAAAAGAAAAGAAAAGAAAAGAAAAGTGCAACTAAAGTCAGAAGCAGGACTATTTTATGTACATTACCCAACAGATATGCTCCCTCTGTGTAATCCAGTCACATTTGTTTAATTACAAAAATAAGTTTTTAAGACTTCTTACTTCCATCAGCTTTACAGAGCTAATACCTGCACTGCATCTTTAAGCCGGGGTGGGGGGTGGCTGTTGTCCAGCTTGTTGAGGGAGAAGGAACAGTGTTACGGGTGAGACGGGGGAGAGGTGCTCAGAAGCTGCTGCAAAAGGGAATGGGTCAGGATGGGGATGCTGATTCATGGGACCGGAAGGGCTGAGGAGTTTAAAAGGGGCAAGCCTGGCTGGGAGAACCTCTTTTGCCCGGAGCAGGGGAAGCAGCACCCACCTTCCTGCCCCTTGATGTGGCAAAGTACCAGGTTTGGTCAGGACCTGCTGTGAGCATCACACTAGCCGCTCCTTTTCAGGGGGCTGGGAAGGAATTTTTCCCTCATCACCCGTTTGGCCTAGGTGGAGTGGGGTGGGTTTCGCCTTCCCCACAGTGGGTTCAGGAAGGGCTTTGGTATGGTGAGTAGGGAAGGGACTTAGGCTACAATGTCATAACTCATGATGTAAGTGTGGGGCGGATGTCCAGTGCAGGTACTCCATAGGGAGGATATATAGCGACCGGATAAATGGCTTCGTAAAGGACTTAAAACAGCAGAACAGGAGGGTTCAGGGCTCCTATGACTAATACGGCAGGGAGTCAACCCCATTTCTTATAGCCCACCTTAACCCTTGTTCGAAGGGGGGATGATAAGGTCCCAGCAATGTATTGGCTGGGAGACCTGGACAGAAAAAGTGGTGGCTGGCGGAACCCTCCCTCCCCTTCAGATAGATATTGAATGAACATGGAGTACCTGCACTGTACACTTTTATCTACTGGATAGTCCCAGACATCTAATAATATAGTTGCAGCCTGATTAAAACATATCAAGGGTTTCCTGTCCTTCTTTCCATATAGCTGGACAGTGCTGGCTTTTTTCTGGCTCACACATCAACAAAACAGTTAACTAAGTTCTGATTGCAGAACCTTAATTTTGGGTGGTAATGCATTAGCCAGAAAGAACACTGCTTGACTTCGAGACTGCAGGTTACATTTGGAAGGTGGCAGTTAGAAAAGATCATCCTTTTACTCATCTTGATATGGAACATTCAGAGGCAAACCTGGAATTCTAGAGTAATTTTGAAGTGTTTTTCTGTACTTTAAATTTGTGACTTTAATAACTGATTGAAAGATATGCTGTAAAGATATACCGTTAATGTGACACTCATTTTTCTTCCCAACAAAAAGGATATGATGTTCAATCTTGCACACCATGTCATATCAACTCACAGTTACTGGAAGCCATTGTTTCCTTAGGAAACCATGGCAACCAACATTTACAATATGTACCTCCTGTTGTAACAATTGCCAAAGCTCAGGGCCTAACAATGGTGCATGGATGTGCAGTGACATTTTGTAAATGTGGACTACACAAGAAAATGAACACCAACAAAAATCAGCTGAACTATAGTTCAGAATATTAGAGGCTTAAATGTATCAGTGCCAATGCCTAGAATTATACGCTGTAATACAGTTGCAGTGACTTAAATTTTATTTTGGGCCTCGTCTTGTTCCCTGCTAACACAGAAGGTAGCCTGTCTATATATCATATAATATATATTACTACTGTAGCCATAAAACATGTCAAAATGCAATCTCCATTGCCAGATAGAAACAGTCTGACTTTCTGTGAATGAATCATAGCCTAGAAGTAAGGGACTACTTACAATATGAAGTAACCTTAGTACCATACTGGACTTAGACACGCACATGTAAGTCTTTCTACTTTCCCCCAAATATCAAGATCCCAACAGATCCAAAAAAAGCAAAGTACAATGCACAGAAATCAAATACATCTCGTAAATGTTCTCCATAGCGCTAGGTTGATTTAATAGAGGCTACTGTATCCTAGAAATGGTGACATTACCTACAAATTAAACTGCTGTTTAAGGACAATCTGAGTTTGTTGCTATTACATACTACACGGCATATAATGAATTGTAGTGAGTATCCAATTAATTAGAGTTTCTTTCACCATAAATTGTCATCAGGATTTAGATTCAAGGATTTTAAGGCCGGTAAGGACCAATGCGATCATCTTTGACCGTAGTGATCATTGTTTCTCAGTGCATAAAGCAAAAGGCTTTAGACTTAATTTAATTATGAGTTACGCAACAACACACAGAGGAAACTCACTGAAATAGCATCTAATTGAATTCAATATTTCATTTTCCTTCACTTCATTCCTGCATCATTAACATTTGATCATACTGTATTTTGTGGCATTTAGCTTCATTTAAAACAGTAACCTTCAAAATGAAGATGATTATTTAAAAAAAGAAACATTTAAGTTAAAAGATGGGAGTTCTCCATGGCAAAAGAAAAAGGCTTTATATTAAAAAAAAAAAAACCCATGTAGCAAAGTGGCACGCGATACACCAGATTCCCATTGTGAAGCTCAAATTCTTCACAACACTGGGAGACATCACAGAACAAAAAAATACTATTAGAGCTGTTTCAAAAGGAACATTTTTGGCTAGGATAGAGACTTTTGACATTATTTATTAGGTTTAAAAATGCTTCACAAAAGCCTAACAATGGTCCTGTGGAAACCACTACATCTGAGGCACTTTCTGTTGTTATGTGCAGGCATTGATTTGAAGATGGCCGGCGTTCGTGGAACAATTCCCTCACAGCAGTCAATGCAAGTGAGCATTCATACACATACAAGCAAAAGCCTGTGAACAAACCATATGGAAACAGGCAAAAAAAATAAACATTTATTAACCTCTTTGTGGGGAGATCGGTGGAAGAACAGGCCAGTGGTGCAGGAGACGGTCATGCCAAATTTCTACGAAAGAAGGTGCTTGCCCTGAGCATTTTTTCACAGAATATGATGAAGCCTGGAGAATGTTTGCAGTGCCATGGTAACTGGAGCTGATCAGACTGGGGCTCAGAAAGCCACTGCAGTAACCACTTGCCACCAACAGAGAGCCTGGATGTAGAATGGGTTGGTTGGAGGTTTGGCTACTGCTACTGGCTGCTTCAAGTTCTGTGTCTGAGGAAGCCATTGCAGACATGGAAAAAGAGAAAGAGTGAATCTGAGAAAGAGGTGTGCTGGTTGCACTGGAAAGTTTTCTAGAAAAATCTGTAGAATAGATATTTTGTTAAGTACCTGTGCAAATATATACAGATATATGCAAATATATAGCAGAAACACACTGCTATTTTCTCAGTGCACATGTAGTTTGTATAACTCTCACTATATATACATAAAGTATACATAGAATAAATTGTATCAGCAAGGGGCACATCACTCATGAGTCAGGCTACGTTTTAGTCATGGGTATTTTCAGTAAAAGTCATGGACAGATCACGGGCAGTAAACAAAAATTCACTGCCCGTGACCTGTCCATGACTTGTACTATATACCCCTGACTAAATCTTGGGTGGGGGGGCAGCCCAGGGTGTGCCACGGGTGCTCATGGGGGAAGCCAGGAGCACCACAAATGCTCTGGGGGGAGCAGCCCAGAACCCCTGCTGGTGCTGAGGGGTGAGGGGTTGGCAGGGTTGGCAGGCAACTTACCCTAACCAGGCTCAGTGTGGCTTCCTGGAAGCGGTGATATGTGTCCCTCCCTCAGCTCTTGGGTGGTCTTCACGCTGCCTCCGCCCCAAGCACCAGCTCCACAGCTCCCATTGGCCGGGAACCGTGGCCAATGGGAGCTGCGGGAGCGGTGCCTGCAGGCAGAGGCAGCACGTGGCCTCCACCTAGGAACTGAGGGAAAGAAATGTCACCACTTTTTGGGAGCCCCCTGAGGTAAGCACCACAAAAGCCCTCACCCCCTCCCGCGCCTCAGCCCTGAAACCCCTCCCACACCCAAACTCCTGCTGCTGCTGGCGGGGAGGGGCAGTGGAACAAGTCTGCCCCAGCAGCAGCTGTTGTGACCGGCTGCTGCAAAAGTCCTGGAAGACCCGGAAAGTCACAGAATCCGTGACTTCTGTGACCTCCGTGACAAACTCGCAGCCTTACTCATGAGTGACAAAGAGACAAATAATCTCTGCAAGTCATCCCAAGTGAGTGCTGATAAAGTCTTTGTACCATGTGAGCCCTAAAATGGTTTATCCATCCTCAGCAAGGTTTGAAACACCATCCCCCTTACATTGCACATGTTCATCAGTGACCCAGTGGGGTTACTTTAGTGAATAAGCATTCTTCACTGGGAGTCAGGGTTGTAGAATCAAGCCCTTTATTTTTGCAGTTTGATTTCTTTTCCTTGTCATTAGCCCTAACATACAGATAACATGAGTATCCTTAAGAATTGAATTTGATTCCTTATCAGGTTTCAAAGACAGGAGCGTTTAGCACTCCAAAGTCTCTTGGCAGGGGGAGAGGGGGGAGTGGAAAATCAAAGAAGTTGAATATTGAATTATTTAATTTGCAACAGAAAATATGGTGACTCTTCAACTGGTTTTAGAAGCATGTTACACAGGATAATTGATTCAAACATTTCTTAATATATCATCTATCCACCTACAGTACTAGTCCCTATCTTGCTGAAGATTAGGCTAAAAGTAAAATGGAGTAAATGAATACCGGTAGAAAAATATGAGAGAGACAGGAATTTATATATATAGTACATACCTGACCAGTCAGTTTCTCTCTCAAAGCTGAACAGTGTCTGGTTGCTCTTTATACTTGAAGTCGGCCTACCGAAATCTGAGGGAGTGTGTTCTGTTTCAGAAAGTAATCGAGAACCACTGTCCCAAAGCTTGTCTAACTCATCTAACTCTGTATCTTTGTCCATTTCTGTGTTAGTCCATAAGAGCTCAGGTTCTTTGGGTTCTTTTTTCTTTTCTTCTGTTCCAATAGTCTGTGTTAAAGGGGTCTCCTGGTTTCTAACTGATGGAGTAGGTGGGTGGATAATTGCTTCAGCCAGATCTTCCTCACTGGAAGCCAAACTTGTTGGAGGTAATTTTGGAACTTTATATTCATGGTGAATGGGTATATTTGTTTGCACAACCTGTTTCTGTCCTCTTCTAAAACAGACTGAAATGGAGAAAAAATAAGTTAAAATACACACTTTAGTATTACATTTACCAAGCTGCAGCAGAATTAAGCCAGATGGATAATTAACTGTTTCATGAGAGTGTTGCCAGCTCTCATGCTATTTGGTGATTTTCTTAAAGACACAGCTACTGGGATCAGGCTGCTGCCCGAGGATCTCAGATTTCATTTTAAATAAAAAGTATGTTTCTAGCTCTTGCAGTTGTGGAGAAAAGCCTCAAAACATGAATCTTGAACTCTCTAACACCAGAAGGCAAATAAAAAGAACACAAAATGTATTATTTTGAAAACTTTCATTATTTTTAAGCCAAGCTCATAATTTTGGGAGGGCCTGGCCTGACTCATGATTTCTTAATTCTTGGAGTTGGCCATACTTTGGTTCTGAGGATCAAATTTTCAAAAACAGCCTCTAAATTTGTGATGCCAATTTTCAGCATGCAATCAAGTTGCATACATCAAATTCTGTGCGGTGTGCACCAAGAGCACCTGCATACATAAATCAAGCAGTTGGATTTCTAGCTGTCTTGAGTTTTTGCATGATTGCAGGTTGGTTTTTTTATTTTTCACATGAATTTGGTTGTTATTGACTTGACCCAAAGCCCAAAGAATTTAACTGGAGTCTTTCCATCAACTTTAACAGGCACTGGATCATGCCCTAAGTGAGACAGAGAATTGACAGCTCAGGAAACTGCAGTCTTTTTATCCAGAGGGTAAGTACAACCCACCCAATGGCAATGTAAGTTTTTGCACACTGCCTCAACACTGAGTTGGAGGAAGACCCCCCCGCCCGCAGTCAAAATCTTTAATAGATTAAATATACCTAGATAATTTTAATATGGCAGTATCATAATTACAATACTTAGGAGAAAACACTAAGTCATAAATATTAATGCTTATATTTAGAACTGCAAAAATTAAATATATTCTTGATGCATTCAAAAGTTATATATTTTATAACCCCGATACATCAATGTATTTACCCGTGTACTTAAGTACCTTATTGAATCAGGGCCTAAAGCATTTAAACATGCACTTAAAGTTAAACATGTGCTGAAGCATGTCCATTCCTATTCAGGACAACACTTAGACCAGGGGTGCGCAAAATACGGCCCGCAGGCTGGATACGGCCCATCTAACATTTCTGTCCGGCCCGCCATGACTCTGGTGGTGCAGCGGGGCACTCAGGCAGGCTGCATGCATGCCGTGGCCCCATGCTGCTCCCGGAAGTGGATGGCTGCTGCTGGCGTGTCTCTGCACACCCCTTGGGGTAGCGGGGCAGCAGGTCTCTGTGCGCTGCCCTCGCCCCCAACACTGTCCTCACAGCTCCCATTGGCTAGAGCTGTGGGGGTGGTACTTATGGGCGGGGACAGAAATGTGGGCGCCTAGAGGCTGAATTTGAACAGCCAGAGATCAGGGCTATTAGAGGGGCGCAGCGCGGGGCCATAAGGATCAGGGATGCCTTGAGGCAGCAATCTGAAGCTGAAAGCCACTAATATTTGTTGCTATGCTTGGGAGTCCAGTGCTTGTAATGCTAGGAGGTGATTTTGATTGGTGCAGATGATGCACTATGAAGATTTAAGAAAATTGCCTTTAGCTTTGCAGGGCTCTGTCTGCTTTCAGTTAATGGAATAAAGATTGCTTTCAAACCAACACAACACTTTTATTAAAAAACAACAACCGGAGAAGAGAGGCAAACAAAAAAACACATCAGCACTGAGGGGGATGGGGGAAGGGAGGGTCCAAGTAGGAGGTGGAGTCTCAGGACGGTTAAAAATTTGTGTATGTCCAGCTATTATATCCAACCTTCTCCTTTGGAGTAGAGTGCAGGGGGTGCTATACTTCAGCAGGGATAAACTGCAGAGGGATGGGTGTTCAGTGCAGTGGGTACTGGGAGTCCGCAGGGCTGGACTGTGATGGGGCAGAGCGGAATGCAGCGGGTACAGACTGGAGCCAGGAGATTGGTAAGACTGTGTTGGCGGTATCTTGGGGGCACATGGGAGAGTTTTGTGACAGTAGCTGTAGGGGAGGGGGGGTTCAGAGCTGCTCAGTTTGCAGTGCTAGTAGCACCTGGAACGTGTCCACTTGGCGGTCCATAACTGTTAAGAACTGCTCCATGGCTTTGTTCTGTCGCGCTGCATTCTCCTTTCAGTCCCTCTTCTCGCTGTCATGCCACTCCTTCAATTTCTGTTTTTCGGCTGCGGAGTGCATCATGACAGCACACAGAAAGTCCTCTTTAGTTCTTCATGGCCGCTTTCTAATTCTGCACAGCTGTGCAGCCAATGATAATGAAGAGGGAGGTGGGGCTCCCAAGGTCATAGCTGTGAAGCCTTATAATCATTACTGTCCCCACATTTTCCACAGGCTGTGCTCATTATGGAAGATATCTTGCTGCTGAGCATGAGCAGCGAATTAAGGGAGGGTCTTCTCCAAGACTGCAGCTTTCTCCCTGGCCCTTATGCAGCTCACCTGTGTGCAACAGTGGTCCCTGCCAAGTGATGGCAGAGTGGCATGGGAAAGTTACCCTTTATGGGGCAAGAAACAAAGCAGCTCTGCAAAAGAACCTGCAGCAGCAGATTGCCCAGTATCTCCATGAGAGTTTCGTTGAGATCTCTGAGGCAGATTCCCATGAAATGGCAGAGTCAACACCCTGTTCCGCCACTCAGACAACCAGGCATGTGGAAGTACATGCATCATACAGACAAGCCTGCTTTCTGCAACCCTCCTGCCCCCAACAACTTGCTTTAGCGAGTCCCAAAATCAAAGCCACTTACCAGGGGTCTCCTGTCCTGTTTGTGCTTCACCAAGCTCTGACAGCTGTGACTGGCTAGCCTCCTCTGGAGTAGAAAAGAGCTCCTGGCTGTGTGCATCTCTGACCTCTGAGTCATCCTCTGCCTCTGGGTCCACCTCCCGCTTCACATCCTCATCCAATATTTCCTTCTCCTGGCTCGGTCCACTCTCAGCTGGCACGTGAGCCACTGAAGTATCCACAGGGGCCTCCGCAGTGGAGGTGGGGTCGCCGCTGAGTATCACGTCCAGCTCTTTGTAGAAGCAGCAGCTCGTGGGCACAGTACCGGAGCAGTGGTTTGCTTCCCACACCTTGTGCTAGGCATTCCACAACTCATTTGCTTTGACCCTGCACTGCAGTCATGGCTCCTTTCTGTCATACATCGTGAAATCAGCCTGTAGGTATCATCATTCCTACGGCTGGAGTGCAGCTGGGACTGGACAGCCTCCTCTCCCCAAAAGCTGATGAGGTCCAGCAGCTCGGCATTGCTCTAAGTGGGGGAGCAGGCCTGGCCACCTGGAAAGATGCGCTGAGACCACTGTACGCGTCAGCAAGCAAACAGGAAGGGGGCTTTCAAAATTCCCAAGGAATTTAAGGGGTGGGGCTCATGGTTGGTCACCTGAGAGCAGGGCAGCAGAGTTCAAACTGATGACCAGAGAGGCGAGAACAGGCATTGGGGGACACCTCCTGGAGGCCAACTGCAGCACTGTAATCGCCACTGTGTCTACACTGGCATGGCGTCGTAGCCCCCAGCGCAGAAAGCCATATGCCTCGTCATGGTGGTTTTTTTACAGCACTGCAACTGTGCAGTTTCTGCGCACTAAGTGGCTTGGCAGTGTGTGCACCTTGGGAGTTACAGCACAGAAAGCTGCTTTACTGCACAGAAACTTGTCAGTGTAGACAGGACCTATGTCACTAATAGAAAAACACCTTCTAAAAGCAATAGAGATATTTGTATAATTAAGGTTTCAGAGTAACAGCCGTGTTAGTCTGTATTCGTAAAAAGAAAAGGAGTACTTGTGGCACCTTAGAGACTAACCAGTTTATTTGAGCATGAGCTTTCCGATGAAGTGAGCTGTAGCTCACGAAACCTCATGCTCAAATAAACTGGTTAGTCTCTTAGGTGCCACAAGTACTCCTTTTCTTTTTTTGTATAATTAAGTTATTAATTGCTATCAGCAGCCCAGAAGTCTTCAGCCTTTTGGCACCCTACACTTTTTTTAATTGTTAGAGCATTTGTTAAGACAATAGTTATCTGTATGTTGATGTGCCAGACTTTGGAAACTAGTGGCAACCTGGATATTAAGAGTCTAATCTTGCAAAGAACTGAATGCCCTCAACTCCCACTCAATTCAACAGGAGTTGAAGGAATGTGGGAATTCACTGGAATTTTTCAGCACTTTCCAGGATGAGGCTGTACTTATCTGACAGATTTTAGATTGAAACTGTACAGCTTGCTTGCAGCATTACTCATTAATACTAAAGCGGGTTTAAAATACTTATCTGGAGGAGCTGTCAAAAATGTTCCTTCTGCAAATTAAAAATAACAAGAACAAAGCTCTAAAAATGGTGTGTCATAGCCCAAGAGAAATATAAACATAAAAATGGAAACAAACACAAACACTTGGAAGCATATTAATTGTTAGCAATATGTCATGGATCTGTTTGTAATGTATTTTTGGAATTAGAATCACAATTGGTGTAAAATGTATGTTCAAACTAAGCTTTTGGATGCAATCACCTGTAAAGTGGTCAGCAAAATAAATGTGACAGCCCTATTCTTACACTAAAATGATTCACTGTGTATAGAGCGAACATAATCATCTACGCTTGATTAATTAGGTTTGTAAGTATTGTTCAAGAACTAAACAATATTTCTAAAGACTTCAATAGTTCAAAGATTGCCCTGTGGCCGTCTGACTAATACATCTTCCAGCACACGCAGTTTACAAGCATTTTTCTTCCCAATATGTTGTCTTTGGTTGGTGCGACATTGTTTGAGTGCAGGTCTATTTGGGTCAAAGTGGTTTTCTTCACATCACAGCAGTGGTGCTGAGTACAGCACTTTGACCATACATCTTCCATGTCATTTCAATCAAAGGCACATGATGCTTCCTGGTGACCAATCAGGAATGGTCCAGCATTCTAACAGAGGGTCATATTGGCAATCCACGCTTTCTTAATGACAGGCATTGTTCAAGACAAACAAAAGCATGGTCCTGAATATTAACATGCGGCCTTGTGTAAAGGTCAGCTGTATGTTACATTTATCATATTTCAAAAACAGGGGGGAAAGCATTTTACAAATTCTGTCAAAACCCGCTATTGTAAGAATAAATTTACAAACTGACAGCTGATGCAAACATAGCAAACTATTTTGAATGATTTGCTTTATGAAAACAACTTTGCAATCCTTTGAAGCTGCAGTAACAATTCTGAGAGTGAACTTAAGACAATGCATATGGTTCCTTGCTTCTCTCTGGTGGGGGGGTTATTTTAATTATGTTGTCCAATTAAAAAAATAATGTAATAATCTGTAATAATTAGACTGAAAATGGTTCCCTTTAACAGGAAGGACTTCCATAAAAATCCCTGTAGATTAGTATTTGCTGAATATTAACCAAGATTATGTAGTCACAATAAGTGCTCTGTTTCATGAGGAATAAATAAATATATATATGCTTCTCACTTGTAAAGCTGTTAGAAATTTTACATGACTGGAACACAGTACATCGTGGTAAAATCTTAGATGTGATCCTGGAATAGAGTCTTGTAAATGTCAGTGGTATTACTCAGATGAGTAACTGTTTGTCAGTGAAAGAGGTTCATAGTTTAGCCCTTAGAAGGCATGGAAGGAACAAATTCTTTCCAAGCAATTTACTGAACTTTTAAGTAAAATTAACATAGTACAAAAAGATGCTATCAATAATATTGGTGTTCGTTTAATTTGTCAAATTAAATGGTTTGATTCCTTTATTCAATATACAGATTTCTCTTTAATTTTATGGTGCCCCAAGCTAGTTAAGAGCCTGTATGGGATTATTTATTTAATATGTATAAACCCTTCTTTATCCAGGTTTTCAATTTATAATACAGTAGAAATACAAAGTCACTTTTAAAATGAAATTTTGCATGCAACATGTCATTTTAAATTCAAATTATTTTTAAAAAATTGGCTTTAGTTGGTGTGGTTACTTTTTCTGGCAGTCATGAGATGGAGAAGAAAGGGACTGTGATGCTTCCAGATCATTTTTACATGCTTAGCTTAAAACCACCAGTTTTTGTAAATAATTTTGTTTCACAGGTGAAGGGCTAAAGTCTGGCTTTGCCCCAAGCTCTGGGTATGGTACAGTATGTTGTGCTACCCTAGAAGCAGTGGGGAAAATATTGTAACTGAAACTGCCATAGATTCACAGATTTTAAGGCCAGAGAGGCTCCTGATCAGCTACTTTGACATTCTGCTTAATACAGGCCGCAAAATTTCACTAAGTGGTCCCTGCATCAAGTCCATACCTTCCAGTGAAACTAGAGTGCACCTTTTAGAAAGATATTCAGTCTTGATTTAAAGACTTTGGGTGATAAAGAATCTACCACATCCCTAGTTAAGGTGCTTCCATGGCTAATGATCCTCACTGTTGAAAATGTCCTCCTTATTTCCAATCTGAATTCGTCTAGCTTCAGCTTCCAGCTTTTGGAACTTGTTATGCCCCATCAGAACACTTCCTCCCAGTTTCTCCCTGCGCTGATGGAGACATACCAAACCCATACCTGTCAAAGGGAGTCCAGCCTCTGCTCAATTTCTGTCCCTTCCCAACCATGTTGTGTGGGAGCTGGGAGCCCTATACACACTGCTGCTACCTACAATATAGGCAGTCAGTGCAGGACTTACTTCTATTGTATACGTCTGGGGCACAGAAGACGTCAAAAATCCACAGCCAAAGACAAAATATTCAGAATTTGAGGGGGTTGCTTTTAGCACATTTTGTTACAAACACAAATATAAGCTCATTTCAGCCTCACACGGACATATTTCATGAATTTATGGCTAGATAATAGGCCCATTCTGAGCCCATTTTTGTGAAGCAAACCTACAGCCAGACCAGGGCCGCTCACTCAGCTGCACTGACTCATGTGGGGCCTATTTCCAATCGTCCCTTAAGTCAGGTCTCCAGGCAGAGTTCCTCTGGGCCACATCCATTGGCTTCCTAGATGCCTTTGAGGAGCAGTGGCACTGACCGAGGTTCTCTGATCAGTGTCCCACTCTGGATCCCTGCTTTTGACCCTGTGACCCTCACTCCTGCCCCTGTTTTTTCATTTGTTGTCCCCCATGATCATTTGATGCCTGGGTCCAGTGGCTCCTCCCATTAGGCGGGGGGGGGGGAGTGGGTGGCCTTTAGAGCCTCAGTAGGTGCACTGACTCATCTGTGAAGCAGAACCTGCTGTGACTCATCCCTCAGGCCTGCGGCTGCAGACTATTCTTGGGCAGGGCCAGGGTCAGATGACCCACCCAGGCACAAGTATTCCATTCTCACTGACATACCCACAAGTTCATCTCTGCAACAGCATCACACAGCTAGGAACCCTCTTGGTGCCTCATGTTGTTACAGACTCCCCAAGCTTCCAGTCTGCCCTCAGTCCTGTCCCTGTTCTTGCCCCAGCCTTGTTCCAACACACTTCAGCCTTGTCCGTACCCTATTCCAACCCCTCTCCAGCCCTGTTCCTGACCCACTCTAGCACTGCACCCACCTCCTGACCCCCAGACCCTTGGACTGACTTCAACCCAGCTTCGACCTTTGGCCTGCATCCAGACTCCAACTACAATCATTATTTGGCTTGTCTACAGACTCTGAGCCTGGTTCTGACCCATGGCCTGTCCCTGAACCACAGTTTCAGAGCTGCCCTTGGCTCGGTCCCAACTCTACTTCTGGCTTCGACCCTTGGTACCTCTTCTCCACCACCACTCCAACCACCAGGTCTGACCACCTAGAACCCAGAGCCTGACAATTTTTCAAGTGAAACTTGAATTCACAGTAAGTGAATGGTGGCTTTGAAATTGGAATTTTGGCAGGCTTTCATTCTGAAGTTAGGTATTGCATCAAATTTCACAGGAAAGCAAAGGCTGAAGAGTGCAAAGTTGCCCAAAACAGAGTGACAAATAATTCCCTTTGAAATATTGCAGAAAATCTTACATCAGCTCTGTGGTTTTATTTCAAAAAGAGACACTATGGCCATGTCTACACTACGAAATTAGATCGAATTTCTAGAATTCGGTTTTGTAGAAAGCATTTTTATACAGTCAATTGTGTGTGTCCCCACATAAATGCTCTAAGTGCATTTAGTCGGCGGAGTGCATCCACAGTACCAAGGCAACCGTCGACTTCTGGAGCGTTGCACTGTGGGTAGCTATCCCACAGTTCCCGCAGTCTCCGTCGCCCATTTGAATTCTGGGTAGAAATCCCAATGCCTGATGGGGCAAAAACATTGTCACGGGTGGTTCTGAGTACATATCGTCAGGCCCCCCTTCCCTCCCTCCTTCTATGAAAGCAAGGGGAGACAATCGTTTTGCACCTTTTTTCTTGAGTTACCTGTGCAGACGCCATACCACGGCAAGCCTGGAGCCTGCTCAGCTAACTGTCACTGTATGTCTCCTGGGTGCTGGCAGACGCGGTACTGCATTGGTACACAGCAGCAGTTTATTGCCTTTTGGCAGCAGACAGTGCAGTATGACTGGTATCCGTCGTCGACGTAGTCCTGGGTGCTCTTTTAACCGACCTCGATGAGGTCAAGGGTGCCTGGGCAAACATGGGAGTGACTCAGCCAGGTCATTTCCCTTTTAAGTTTCGTCTCATGGTGATTGAGTCCTACTGGCAGTGCACTGTCTTTTAATCAGCAGCCAGGAGACGATGATGGCCAGCAGTCATACTGCACCGTCTTCTGCCGAGCACCCAGGACATGACGATGGCCAGCCGTCATACTGCACAGTCTGCTGCCAACAAGATATATAAAGATAGATGAAGTGCATCAAAACAAGAAATAGACCAGATTTGTTTTGCATTCATTTTCTCCTCCCTCCCTCCGTGAAATCAACAGTCCGCTAAACCCAGGGTTTTGAGTTCTATCCTTGAGGGGACCGTTCTGTTTCTCCTTGATGCAAAGCCACTCCCTTTGTTGATTTTAATTCCCTGTAAGCCAACCCTGTAAGCCATGTTGTCAGTTGCCCCCCTCCATCAGAGCAACGGCAGACAATCGTTTCGCGCCCTTTTCCCTGGATTGCCCGAGCAGATGCCATAGCACAACAAGCAAGGAGCCCGTTCAGCTCACCGCAGCCGTTATGACCATTGTAAACACCTCACGCATTATCGTGCAGTTTATGGAGAACCAGCACCTGAGAAACCAGGCAAGGAGGCGACGGCAGTGCGGCGATGAGGACATGAACGCAGATTTCTCTAAAACCGCAGTCCCCAGCAATTTGGAGATCATGGTGTGACTGGGGCAGACTTATGCCATGGAACGTCGATTTTGGGCCCGGGAAACAAGCACAGAGTGGTGGGACCGCATAGTGTTGCAGGTTTGGGATGATTTCCTGTGGCTCCAAACCTTTCACATGCGTAAGGGCACTTTCATGGAACTTTGTGACTTGCTTTCCCCTGCCCTGAAGCGCAAGAATACCAAGATGAGAGCAGCCCTCACAGTTCACAAGCGAGTGGCGATAGCCCTGTGGAAGCTTGCAACGCCAGACAGCTACCGGTCAGTCGGTAATCAATTTGGAGTGGGGAAATCTACTGTGGGGGTTGCTGTGATGCAAGTAGCCAACGCAATCATTGAGCTGCTGCTATCAAAGGTAGTGACTCTGGGAAATGTGCAGGTCATACTAGATGGCTTTGCTGCAATGGGATTCCCTAACTGTGGTGGGGCTATAGACGGAACACATATCCCTATCTTGGGACCAGACCACCAGGGCAGCCAGTACATAAACCGCAAGGGGTACTTTTCAATGGTGCTGTAAGCACTGGTGGATCACAAGGGACATTTCACCGACATCAATGTGGGATGGCCGGGAAAGGTTCATGACACTCGTGTCTTCAGGAACGCTGGTCTGTTTAAACGACTGCAGGAAGGGATTTACTTCCCAGACCAGAAAATAACTGTTGGGGATGTTGAAATGCCTATAGTTATCCTTGGGGACCCAGCCTACCCCTTAATGCCCTGGCTCATGAAGCCGTACACAGGCACCCTGGACAGTAGTCAGGAGCTGTTCAACTATAGGCTGAGCAAGTGCAGAATGGTGGTAGAGTGTGCATTTGGACATTTAAAGGGTCGCTGGTGCAGTTTACTGACTCAGTCAGACCTCAGCGAAACCAATATTCCCATTGTTATTGCTGCTTGCTGTGTGCTCCACAATCTCTGTGAGAGTAAGGGGGAGACGTTTATGGCGGGGTGGGAGGTTGATGCAAATCGCCTGGCCGCTGAATATGCACAGCCAGACACCAGGACGGTTAGAAGAGCACAGCAGGAAGCACTGAGCATCAGAGAATCTTTGAAAACCAGTTTCATGACTGGCCAGGGTACTGTGTGACACTTCTGTTCGTTTCTCCTTGATTGCCTCTAAATTCCCTGTAAGCCACCTGCCCTCCCGCCTTCGATCACAGCTTGCTTGCAAAGGAAATAAAGTCACTATCATTTAAAAAGCATGTATTCTTTATTAATTGATTATAAAAATAGGGAGATAACTCACAAGGTAGCCCGGGTGGGGTGTGGGAGGAGGGTAGGAGGGAAGGAAAAGGCCTCTTTAAAACTTCTTGAATGACAGCCTTCTGTTGCTTGGGCTGTCCACTGGGGTGGAGTGGTTGGGTGCCCGGAGCCTCCCCTTCTGCATTCCTGGGCATCTGGGTGAGGAGGCTATGGAACTTGGGGAGGAGGGAAGGCGGTTAAACAGGGGCTTCAGCAGCAGTCTGTGATCCTGCTGCCGTTCATGAACCTCCACCAGACGCCGGAGCATGTCCATTTGATCCTGCAGTAGCCCCAGTGTTTCCTCATGCCTCCTCTGATCTTCCTGCCGCCACCTCTCCTCACGTTCATCGGACACTTTCCTGTACTCTGCTATTGTGTCCCTCCACACAGCTCTGTCAGTGCTGGACGACTGCATGAGCTCAGAGAACATTTCATCGCGTGTGCATTTTTTTTGCAACCTGATCTGAGGTAGACTTTGGGACGGAGGAGGGAGGCTTGAAACATTTGCAGCTGCTTGAGGGAAAAAAAGGGAGTGAAGTATTTTAAAAGATACATTTTACAGAACAATGGCTATACCCTTTCACGGTGAACAACACTATTCACATTACATAGCACATGTGATTTTGGTACAAGGTCGCATTTTGCATCTTATATTGAGTGCCTGCAGCTTTGGTGTTAGAGATCACACATGCAGTGCCAGGCAACAGAATTCGGCTTGCAGGCAGCCATGGTAAGCCATAGTCTTTTGGCTTCTGCAACCTTCATAACAGCAGCGCCCTCCTCTCCCATACCAAGCAAAGCACGTTGAGTTGGCCACTTAGTGCTGCGGTTTTCCTGTTAACGTGCAGCACCAGAAACCAAACTAACCCCTCCACCCCATCCAATTCTCTGGGATGATCGCTTTACCCCTCCCCACACTGCGTGGCTGGTATCAGGGAAGATTCCTGCTAGCCAAATGCGAACAGCTCAGTGCCAATGCCCCCCTCCCCCACCGCGTGGCTAACTGCGGGGAGGATTTCTTTTCAGGCACAGGCAAACAGCCAAGTAGGAACGGCCACCTCTGAATGGCCAAGTAGGAATGGCCACCTCTTAATTAAATTCCCCTATTTCAACCAGGTTACCATGAACGATATCACTCTCCTGAGGATAACACAGAGAGATAAGGAACGGATGTTGCTTGAATGCCAGCAAACACCGGGACCATACGCTACCAGGCTTTGTCATGGAATGATAACAGATTACTCGCTACTAGCATGGCGTGGTAAAGTGTCCTGCCATGGAGGACGGAATCAGGCTGCTCTCCCCAGAAACCTTCTGCAAAGGCTTTTAGAGTACCTCCAGGAGAGCTTCATGGAGATGTCCCTGGAGGATTTCCGCTCCATCCCCAGACACGTTAACAGACTTTGCCAGTAGCTGTAGTGGCCACGAATGCATCCCAAGTCCTCAGGGCTACTTAATCATTAAAAAACACTTGCTTTTATAATGTGTATTATATTTAAAAAGGTACACTCACCAGAGGTCCCTTCTCCGGCTCCGTTGGGTTGGGAGGGTATTTCAGTCAGGGTGAGAAAAGATCCTGGCTGTCAGGGAGAACGGTGTGCTGTGTGCTCTCCTCAAGCTCATCCTCCTCCTCCTCATCTTCCCCATCCGCAAAATCCTCAGGCATGGCGGAGAGTACCCCATCATCGGAGTCCACGGACAGGGGTGCGGTAGTGGTGGTGGCCCCCCCTAGAATTGCAATGCAACTCAGCATAGAAGCGGCATATCTGGGGCTCTGTCTCAGAGCGTCCGTTTGATTCTTTGGTTTTCTGGTACACTTGTCTGAGCTCCTTAAGTTTCACGCGGCACTGTGTTGCATCCGTGCTGTAGCCTCTGTTCCTCATGGCCTCGGAGATTTTTTGAAATGTTTTTGCATTTTGTCTTTTGGAACATAGTTCTGATAGCACAGATTCCTCTCCCCATACAGCAATCAGATCCAGTACCTCCCGTTCGGTCCATGCTGGAGCTCTTTTTCGATTCTGGGACTGCATAGTCACCTGTGCTGATGAGCTCTGCATGGTCACCTGTGCTGATGAGCTCGCCTGGCCAAACAGGAAATGAGATTCAAAAGTTCCCGGGCCTTTTCCTGTACACCTGGCCAGTGCATCCGAGTTCAGAGTGCTGTCCAGAGAGATCACAATGGTGCACTGTGGGATAGCTCCCGGAGGCCAATACCTTCGAATTGCATCCACACTAACCCTAATTCGAAACGGTGATGTCAATTTCAGCGCTAATCCCGTTGTTGGGGAGGAGTACAGAAATCGGTTTTAAATGCCCTTTATGTCGAAAAAAATGGCTTCGTTGTGTGGATGGGTGCAGGGTTAATTCAATGTAACACTGTTAAATCTGACATAAACTCATAGTGTAGACCAGGCCTATGAATATAGTCTCCTGGGGTTTCAGGTCTCTGTCTGTCAGGGCTCAATCACATAAGGTGTTGAACACTCTGGCTTCCGTTCAGCAAAGCATTTAAGCACATTCGTAACTTTATACACTAGGACTGAAGTCAACAGGACTCAATCCCATTGCACCCTTAATACCAATTTATCAAATCTGTTCTGGTTAAAAGTCAAAATACATTTCTCCTAATTAGAGAGGGAAGGTGGTGAGATAATATCTTGGGACTGACACAGCTGCAACAACACTGCCTACATTTCTTCAAACTGACAGCCTGGTGGAGTCAATATAGGATCTCAACATTCAGTAGTAGTATTTCTGGATCACCCTTCACCACCAATAAAAAAAATATTCTACAATCAGAATTTAGTTAAGAATTCCATTGATGATGCCTGAATTACGCAGACACACTTGGAATAATGACGATATTCTATAAGAGTATAATGAACTAATAAATCTAGACAGGAGCAGCAGCCAGCGTCAGTAGATGGCCTAGTCTGATCCCTAACCAGGGTCCTTTCCCACTCTTGTAAATTTGGCACCATAACACTACTGAATCTGACTGTCATGTGCATTGAGCAACTCTGAGTATACATTCAGAGAACATGTTGGGGGATAGACCATGTATCTGTTCCAGCAAGCTATTTCTGTTAGCATTGGCAGCTCACCGATATTTCTCTGCCCATTTGTGAATCTCATACAGAAATAATAATCATCGATTCCTCTTTAAACAGTTTTCATAACTACGACTACAAGAGAATAAAATAAAAAACATGCAAACCCCAGCTTTAGCACAGCCAAGCTGCACATAAGAGCATACAGTACACAAGTGTCACCATTGCAAAGCAGCACAGAGTAAATAAGCTCCCACATAGCAAAAGTATGTATAAATCTAGTGATGGTGGAATCTCAAAAGATTGAAAGTGCAGTTCAAACATCCAAAAGCTTACCTGACCTAACTAAGCTTAGAACAGCTTCCCTAGGTACCACAGTTCTGTGTTCCCAAATAATTGTACTCTGCTTAAAAGCTTTACAGAAAACCCACCCTCTGATGACCCTTATCATTCCAACCTGACTAGTTGTCTTTTTTAGGTGAATGGCTGGTCTGGTCATCAGCTACTTCACTTTGCTGTCCTTGGAAGATGACAGGTGACTTCCACTCTCTGATGCCTTGGGTGGGTGTCAACAGGCAAAGCCACAGCTCCCTCTGAATCCTAAATAATCTTTGGTGGAGGCTGAAGTTTGGTAAGTAGCCCTCCCATCACACTACAGCAGGCAGGCATACTGAGATGCTTTTCTGTGGCTGCCACTGTGGGAATGGGGACCTGGGGTTGTGGTGGCTAAAGAAACTCCAGACCTTAAATTCAACTGCAAGCTCCTGGGGCAGAAGACCAATGTCATCAAATGTGCTTGCAAAGTGCCTAGCACAAAGAGGCCCTGATGCTCACTGTAGCCTCTTGCTACTACCATGGTACAAATATTGAACAACAGATAATAACAACCAGGCCCATGGGAAAATAACAGATGCTATTTTTTTTTCTGATTGGCAGTAGCTCAGAAAAAGCACACAAAATACAGCCCTTCCCTTTGAAAAAAAGTGAGTCATTCTTCAGTACTAAGGACAAGGGCTGGTCAAAACAAATTTGACAAAAAATTTATTAATTGAAAAATGGGGTTAATTAATTATATTTGATGAAATTGACTTTAGTGGGAGCACAGTTAGGAAGGCCAATGCTGAGCACTTTTGAAAATCCCATTGTAACACTCTCCAGACCAAATCATAGCCCTATTTCCTACATGACATAGAGCTTGGCCAGATCTGTATAACCCATTATAATTAGACTCCACACTCACAGGATGGTACTGGTATCTAGAGGGGAAGATTTTTCCTTTGGCACCAGTATGTACCATAACAGCACATCCCAGATTGGGATGCATGAATCCCACTGAGGTTATCATCTGGGTGTCCCTTTGACTCAATAGCATTAGAGCTGTCAGTCAGTTCAGGTCACCCTTAAAAAGGCTGTATGCACCTCTTAACTACATTTCTGGCAGACAGCCACTCCCCAAGGGAATTAGTCCCACATTACCATGGGCAAGGATTTGGCTTTAACTCAGGTTATTATTAATACAAATCAATTTGGCATAATGTAACATCCTATAGTCACTTCTGTGTTGGGATGGGGTAATTATTGCTCAGACAAAAGGACAGGCTCCTGTGTTGGCTACAAAGTAGCATTTGTGCAAAGTTTGAGGGAGCAGCCAAACAGACAAATACGCATGAAAATTAAATTTAGGCATAGGGAACTTTCCTTTTCGAACCATAGAAGAACTGATTACATGTTCACAGCTGGAATTTGTGTTGGCAGTGAGACTTTATTCACTGAAGTAGTAAGTATCCGAATTTGTGCAACACTCTCCCAGCAAAGATAAAATGCCAACATAAAAGAGTTACAAACACAGACATTTTTCAGCTATCAGAGCCAACAAGCTCCTCCCCTTTATATCCTTTTCTTTAAAAAAAATATAAATAGCTCTTTCAAGAAAAAAATAATTGAGTATTCTGTGAAAACAAAAACACTTTCTTAACATACATATCTATATAACATCGAGAACAAATGTTTTCTCATCACAAAACACTGAAATGTTTGACACTAACCCAGAGAGACAACTAATATCATGGGATCAACACTGCAAACAAGTTTTTAACCCTGCTTTTTTGTTCCATCTTAGTGTGTGTGAGGGTTTCTTTAGCAGGCACTAGGTACTTCAGAGACAGCTTTTGTGTCATGGGAAACAGTTGTTGCTCCGGTTAGTGTCTGTGCTAGGTGGCTACAGCAAAATATGGTCCTGACCTTGCGACTGGATCCATGTGGGCAAAGTCTCACATCTAAGGCAATGGGACTCAGTACAGGGGCAGCATTCCACTTGCAAGCATATGATTGCAGAAATGAGACCCAAAATCTCTTGGAAGAGAGTCAAGACACATGACAAAAGATGATTGGACAAGATTAATTTATGTCTTGAATGAATTACAGATGGACCTAACCTGGAACATTTAATCTGCAAATATAGTGGACAAGGTATATTGGCATTCTAACCCATTGCGGCATGGATTTGGCTCTACTTCAAAGCAGCCACCTATCAAAATACGCATCTCCTCCATTGCATTAGTGTGGCCACTGAGAAGTGTCTGAAAGTCTGCTGTGCCATCATGTGATTTTTGGATCTTTGTGCCTCTATTGTGCCATTGACTGTCATGGCTCACTCAATGAGGTGCAACAAAGCAATTCATTTAAGGAGCCAGAGTAATACATGTGATATTTTTGCTCATCTAACTGACATAGGGTTGCCCTGTCTAGAGAGTGTGAAAACCACCCTATTCCCAAGGTGCTAATTATTTCTATTCCAATTTGCAAGGGAGAGTTTCCTTTAGCTACTTTTGGTCTGTCTCTTTCTGTGACCGCGGGTCCATTCCTCAAAGGGTCAGCAGCATCTTGCTATATCCATTGTGTTCTTAGCGGTCCTAGAGTTGCAAGCAGGATCACCCAGAGTAGGAGAATATCGGTTAATTCCATCAGAACTCTGAGGATAAAACATTTGAAGCACAAGGAACCATGTCATGTACAACTTTCAATAAGTAACAATACAATCCATACAAAATCCCAGTGTCACACAGCAGAACCATAAATTTTTGTTAGGCAAGGTCATCTACTCACTTAAAGTCAACCTGCTGCTAACTTTTACTCTGATTTAAGTATATGCCTATATATGGTCCTAGCCTGTGCCATATATGTGATTGTAGAGAATGTCCCCTTGCATCCCTTCTTGTTGTCACAAGTAAACTACTGCTACTTTGCTGTGCCCTACTAGCTGTTTCTTGCATAGTATCACTAAAATTGAAGTGCACAGCCCGAGATGATCTTACAAGTTCATGCGGTCCAGTATTCATACAGCATATATAACACAGTTCTTGTGAAAGGAAATTAAAAGATCAAACGTGGAACAACATTAAACACACTATTATAAAGAAAGTTTATCTAGATATTAAAAAAATTAATAAGAAATATTTACAGGGGATCTTTCTTATGTAAAATTTTGCAATACAAAAAAGCTGAGGCTGACAGATGTTGAATGATGTGTATATAAGGTGGCCAGAAGATCAAATAAAAAATAGGACTTTATATAGCAACAGGAAGAGAACAAGGTTATAAGATCACAGGAGTGTAGACAGCATTGTAATAAGATTAACCCTATTAGTGTCAATGAGAAATCCCTACACGTCAAGCTATTTGTAGCTAATTTGAACTAACTCACTTTAATAAGTGAAATAACTGAAATAACTGGACATTCTGGCCTGCAAAATTGAAGAATTTCAGGGGCCCAAGCTAAATAGCTAGCAAGTTCAGTGATGGTCCTATCACAAACATCAAACCCAGTTCCATGAGAAAAGAGGGATCCAGCATTACTGACTCCATAACAAAGATGAAGTGAAACACCTGGGTTTATTACAAAGTTTAACAAAAGTCACTGGGGAAAAAAATCACTGCGTAATTTCATTCATTACATTTGTAGTGTAAAGGAAAAATGTGCTCTAGATTCCTGATCAGGATTTGGACAGCCAAAGAAGAGACAGTGGAATAATACTTTAAGTTCACCCACTAACTGACTACTCATAACTATTCAAACATCAATAAAGCTCTAGTCATCAGATAAGCATTAAACCCCAGAGTCTTAATACTTTGCTCTAAGGAGCTTTCAATAACCATGGATACTTGCTGCTCCTTTTTGGTTTTAATCAGTGACACTTGTAAGAGACTTGAGGAAGAGAACTCGTTCAATTTATTTTTTGTACTACAATGTAGGATGAGAACTAAAAGTGCTTCCCGCCACTTAAAATGCCTGCATTTTGTACGTGTGTTTGTGTGCATAGATAGATAGATAGATAGATAGATAGATAGATCGATCTATATGTATGACCTTCCAAAAGTGTTTATGTAGTTTTAATTGTCTAACTTTGAAGTGAACCTCACAGAACTAATCTTGCCTAAAGTGATTTAATAAAATGTTACAAAAGCAAATATTCTTTACGGATGACAAATTAATGGCTTGTTTAAGTTCAGAGCAGTGTTTTATGTCTCACTTATGGACCCCCTAAAATATGAGATCATAATAGTGTAATGCAGACAAACCCATCGTGATATCAGAAAGCAAAGCATTGCTTCATTTCTATTTGAGGTGTTATACAAATATTATTCTTTTGCAATAACTGTTGTCCTAGGATTAAAAAAGAAGAGGACTGAAACAAAATGAAAGATACTCTAATGTATACAGTATAGTCAAGAAAAAAGCTAAAAACACAGTGAAGGCATTCACAATACACTATACTGTTACAGTGAGTGTCACTGGGTGGAATGATTACACATAATTTTACTAGCATTTTTAGCAACTTTTTCTTAGCCTGTTCAGTCTCTGAAGAGATGTTGTATTGTTGTTAGTTTTATGATGTATTTTCTTTTGACGGGAGTTGTTGCAAACAGCTGAAAAGTTTGCACTTGGCCTTAATCTCTCTAACTACAGTCAACTGCTGGGGCAGGGTTGCTTCCTGGGAACCAGGCATTAGTGCTTTAGCTGAGATTCGTGAAAGAGGAGATTGCCTGTGTGCTGTTTGACCACATCTTTTGAAAGCATTATGTATATTGTGTAAATAAAACACGTTACACTAAGAAAATACCCAAAGGCCATATCACTGATTTCTCCTCCAATGGAAAATTGATTTGCAAGGTCCTGAAAACTACTACTGCATGACAAAAGAATGACAATATAGAATTTCCAAAGATATATTGAATTAATGACATGATGACCAGTTTCAGCACAGGATAGATGGTAGCAAAGCAGAAGGTTATAAAAAAGTATAATAAATGTTTGGTTCACAAATGAGGTTGCTGAAGTAGAAACAAGGATCATCCAGGAAACATTAGGACATTACTCCTGGAAAAATCTATATTCATATTTTTATTGCTCTGTATATTGGCGAATATAAAGAATACATACAGTGAAAGTTTAAATAACAGCACTAACACTTGGAAACTTGTAATTACCATCTGTCCCCTTACTTAATCCACCATTTAAACTAATTTAATTTATATCATCTACAAAAGATGAGTATTAATTAAGGGGAGAGTAATTAAGTTCAGCTGTTCTTAGGGTAAAATGCATTTTAGCCTACCAACAGAATAAACAACATATTCTATCCAAATGGATGAGTTCATCAGTTCAACAAAGTGACTATAAAGATCTATGCAATGATTTAGGGGTGTGGACAAATTAGCAAACTCTGGATACCAGGCCTGAGCTGTAGCCCTCAAATTTGTCATTCCTGCATGTACTCCAGAATTTGACAGTACTGCAGTCAGCCATTTTGTATGTTCAGCCACTGCCAGCTGAAACTCAAACATCACACCACTAGGGATAATCTTTTTAGGACCCTGAGAAGGCAAGGCCATGCAGCTGCATGTTTGCAGCTCTGCTAATCAGAATCGGAGGTTGGGACAGGGACTTAAGGTTCCATGAAAACGGAAGGAATGTTTGGATAGCCTTGGTTTTAGGTGCCTCTGACATGTAAGTTTCATTGTTGTTATGACTAGAAATGTTTTGCTAATAAGGAAAATAATGAATTATTACTGGTTGTTGCTAGGGAAATTGTTAGCCTATTTGGGGCTGTTATGAGTTATGTGCTTTGTTTGGAGAGAATTTATAAAAAGTTTAGTTAGAAACTGTGCTTTTGGAGCAGTCCAAGGAAGTTTTCTTTGGGCGAGGATCTGATACCTAAGTTCCCCAGCAGCTAGACGGAAGGTGGGGACTCCCTGAAGTCTGGCTGATGATTCTTCGAAACCATCTCTTAATTTTTGGTAAATATAAATATTTTTGAGATACTCTGAACCTACTGCGACAGCATGTGTATATGTGTCTAAGATCTAATAAAAAGTAGTTTTAGGTAAAAGCATTCTGGTTTGTATCGATCACGTATCAGTTGGAGCAACTGTGTCCCCATTGATTTATTCCTGACACCATCTGGAGAAAAACAGTAAAGTTACCATTGCTTTGGGTTCTGAAAACCTTGGGTAACAGAGCCAGATAAGGCTGGACTGACGCATCCCCAAAATTTATGCCAATTCATACAGATATGGATGTTTTTCCCAGTCGGGCATTTACCCAACTTCCCAGATGAAGGATGTAGACACTCTTATGACCCAACATATAAAAAGAAAAGATTTCCTTAGAATTTAGGGCGACGTAAATAGGAATGTGATGTGGTCAGTTTGCTGGTAACTTGGGTAGGACCTGAGGTAGAACCAAATCATCTATACATAGCAGAAAGGAGAGACTTTCTTGGGAAAATGTTTTGAAAAAAAATAAAGCTTAATACAAAATAATAGAAAAACTTAAGATTTCTTGTCACCCTAATTGTAAATGTTTTAATACCTGACTTTTTTGTTCACTAACTATTTTTATCCAGAATGTTTGCATTTTTCCTACACAACTTCTTTTATAAAACTGACAGTTATTAAAACAAACACAGCTATCACCTTTTTAAAAAGCTACATCAGAATGTTAAGGTCATCATCAAATGAACATTTTTAAAAAGCAAAAAGCTCAAAGCAAAAGTTGCTATACACACCTAATGGAAAACTAAGAAAAAAACCTCCGGTTTAGAATCAGTTTTGCTGATCTTTAGCATATATTATCCTATTTCCCCCTCTTTTATTACTAAAGATATTTAGAAAAACATAGGATCTTTCATCCTAGGAATTCTTCTGCTCCTATTGCTCATCTCTTACCTGAAATCATAGTATTCAAAAGCAACTTTCACATCCCTCCTCATCTAGCGTCCCATCTCCAGCCATTGGCGGGCCATACACTGTTGTAAGCAATCTCATCGTACCATCCTCTCCATAAACTTATTAAGTTCAGTCTTGAAACAAGTTAGGTATTGTCATAAATACAAAGGGAAGGGTAACCACCTTTCTGTATACAGAACTATAAAATCCCTCCTGGCCAGAGGCAAAACCCTTTCACCTGTAAAGGGTTAAGAAGCTAAGATAACCTCGCTGGCACCTGACCAAAATGACCAATGAGGAGACAAGATATTTTCAAAGCTGGCGGTGGGGGGGAACAAAGGGTCTGTCTGTCTGTGTGATGCTTTTGCCGCGAACAGATCAGGAATGCTCTTCAGAACTTCTGTTAAGTTAGTAAGTAATCTAGTTAGAAATGCGTTAGATTTCCTTTTGTTAAATGGCTGGTAAAATAGGTTGGGCTGAATGAAATGTGTATTCCTGGTTTTGTGTCTTTTTGTAACTTAAGGTTTTGCCTAGAGGGATTCTCTATGTTTTGAATCTGATTACCCTGTAAGGTATTTACCATCCTGATTTTACAGAGGTGATTCTTTTACTTTTTCTTTAATTAAAATTCTTCTTTTAAGAACCTGATTGCTTTTTCATTGTTCTTAAGATCCAAGGGTTTGGGTCTGTGTTCACCTATGCAAACTGGTGTGGATTTTTATCAAGCCTTCCCCAGGAAAGGGGGTGTAGGGCTTAGGGGGATATTTTGGGGGGAAGACGTCTCCAAGTGGGCTCTTTCCCTGTTCTTTGTTTAACACGCTTGGTGGTGGCAGCATAGGGTTCAAGGACAAGGCAAAACTTGTACTTTGAGGAAGTTTTTAACCTAAGCTGGTAAGAATAAGTTTAGGGGGTCTTTCATGCAGGTCCCCACATCTATACCCTAGAGTTCAGAGTGGGGAAGGAACCTTGACAGGTATTTTGCACCCCCTCCAACCCCCCACACACTACTCAATACTAGAATTCTTACAATCAGTAGTACTTACTCCTGCAAATAGTCCCAATTCAGTTCAGTAGAATTATCTGAGGCCTGGTCTACACTAGCGTTGGGGATCGATCTAAGTTACGCAACTTCAGCTACGTGAATAACATACTCACATACTCACCGTGGTATCTTCACTGTGGTGAGTCAACTGCTGCCGCTCCCCCATCAACTCTGCCTGCACCTCTCACGGCGTTGGAGTACAGGAGACGACAGGAGAGCACTCAGGGGTCGATTTATTGCATCTAGATACGATAAATCAACCCCCGCTGGATCAATCACTGCCCACTGATACAGTGGGTAGTATAGACATACCCTGAGAGTAATTGGTACTCATTGTGAGTAAGGCCCCTAAAGAAGCAGAGATATTTTTAAGTTCCAGGAATGCCAAAAAGAGTTTGACTTAGAGCTGGACAAATTATCCATTGCAAATAATACTTGTGAATTTAACCCTTTTTTATGCATGTGAATCAAACCTTATTTTTACAAACGTCTTCATTATTCTTAAAATTTCATCAGCTAATTTATGTGAGCAAATGTAAACCTCTGTGTGTGTGGGTGTGTGTCTAGAGTATGGGCTGTGAAATGTGACTCCACTCTACCTGTGTGTGCCTTTCAGAAGTTACATGATATTGTTTCTTGTCTTTGACTGGATGATAAACTTTTTAAATAGAAGAATCATTAACACATGAGAGATCATACTTTTCAGATAAAAGCTGTTCATGCTAAAACTTGTGAAACTTTTAGGATTAACAAACACTTACATTCATGCCCAGCAGCCACCTGAAAACTTATGAACAATAAATAATGTCACTCCACAACAAAAATATTCACTTCATTATTTATTTTGTATTGTTTGAACCTCGAGTTTGAATCTATAAGAGACTGTCTTTTCTGTAATGCTATCATTTAAACATGATCAGAGAATTTTGTGGTTCACACACACAGGGTGAAAAAAAGGAGGGTCCTGAGCCCAGACCTTGGATACTACCTTTCCGTTTGGAAGCCATTTTTTTTTAAAGAGACAGGCTCAAACTACAAAATTTAGGTGTAGATACAAACTTTTTGGATATTTAGTTTGGGGCCACTTTCTCATTTTATAACCAAGGTAAATGATACTCATCATGACCAGCATCAGAGTGGTAACTCTGAATAAATACAGTACAAGAATGGCACTGTAAATACCTGTATTGCACACTCACTTTTCCTTTTGTTAAGAACAGTCAGGTAGGAAGAGATAGAAGAAAGTTCTGATCTGAGCTGCCATGATCTACCACAGTTAATTAAAATTTAATTTGCTTACAATCAATGGTTCAAGGTAATCTGATTGTTATTTTAGAAGGCATAAAAATCCTAGAAAATCTCCTGTTGGCAACTTTCACCTTCTTCCCCATTTTTTACGTCTTTGGAACAATGTAAAATCCAGAAAGCACACAAGTTGCAAGTGCAGCATGTTCAAATTAATCTTACCCTCCCTTCCTAAGCTCCTCTGGAATAAAACACTAACTCATTTCAGGTTTGAGTATTCTGAATCTAAAACAGCTCTTATCTTAACTTGCCTATGTGAGATTTACAAATGAGAAGAGAACAAATAAGCAGTAATTTAAATTTTAATTTAAACCCCCTCCATTTTCTTATCCCTTATCAAACTGCCAGCATTTTTCCTGCTAACAATGAGCTGAGTGTCATTGCCATAGCACAAGCCCCTACCACAAACCAAGTAATCTCTTTCATCTAAAACCCTGATCCCTTTAATAAACAAAATACGAAAAGGCAGTCAAAATTACACTCTGGCTTTATGAAAGAAGCAGGGAAATCCTTAGAGTACAATCCCCTGCTTGTTATTTTCACAGACCATGTGACCCAAAGTCATTCTGAAGGATAAAAAGACAGAGGCTGCCACCAGATCTCTGCCATGATTTTTCCACAGTTCCCAGCCTTAGTCCATCTGTTATTCAGAGGCCACATGAATGGCATGTGTCAAGAGAGTCATCGCTGTGCAAACTGCCCAAAGAAATCAACCAGCCAACTTCCTTTTGCTTCCATGGCTTCAGCAATTGTTGCTGAGCCAGCCACCATATGGTGAATAATTAGTTTTTCGACCCCACTCCAGAAAAATGTTCGCCCCATTGCCAGGCATTAGCAATATGTGTGTTAATGAACAGCAGATGATGAATGCCTATACATTAACAAAAGTTTAGATTTTTGTGCTGCAAGCTGTATCCCTTTTCAAGAATCTTGACATTCCTAATACACGGTACATTGTATAGCATTTTACTTTGTTTGAAAAGTACAGACACGTTGAATTTTACAATCTTTTAACATTAAAACAACTTATTCTTAATAAACTAATACACTTTCTTTAATCTCACCACCAATACCCCACCCCCTTTCATAAAATGATTAATTCAGTGCACATAAAAGATTAGCAAATTAGAGCTTTAAAACAGACCTCTTCTGTTCTTGTGCAAGTGAGGTGCATTGTATAAATACCCAGAATGCAGGTTGCACTACACTTCTCTCCGTCTGAGTGCTTGATTTATATGAATTTATATTGAAAACCTCCAGTGTGCATGCTCCTTGAAGATTTAGTCTTGGGCCTCTGAGTAAACACTCACCTCCTAAGATCACTGATGGTAAGCTATTGTGCAAAAGGTCCCATCAAATGGCCTTAAAAGCTCAGCAGAGACCGCTAAGCATATTTCACTCGGGGAAGGAATGTTTTTTAGGCATCTAATTAGAAAAGAAATCTTGACTAATTTTTTCTATAGAACGCAATATCTTTTTATTACACAAAAATTTGGATTCTTGATCATATAAAGATTATATGGTGGTATCAGGCAATTGTCAGTCATTATTAAGCTTCTCAAATGCACACTGGTGGGAATTTTCAAGTTAAAAATAATTTATAAAGAGGCATGCATATAATTATATAGAACTGATGAGAATATAGACATCTTAGTGTGTATAATGGGTACAGCCCATAAATCCACACTTCATGTGTCGCAATTAGGTACAATATTATTGGAGAAAGATGATCCAATAGAAAGGGAATGAGATAAGAAATCAGGAGGAGACCTTAGTCTCCTTCACTAAAAATCTGTGATGGTGAGCATGGTATGAAAACCTAGGTAGACAGATGGACTTGGGTTCAGTTTCTGGCTCTGCTGCTGACTAACTGTGTGACATAGGACAAATCATTTAACCTCTCTGCAGCAGTTTCCCCTTCTATAAAATGGGGAGTTAATGCTAATTACCCACCTTTTTGAAGCACCCTGATTTATGTATGAATAACACTGAGACAAGCAAAGATGCTTACTGAGACATACAAGTCAGCAAGACCTCAATGACCACATATTTGGCCAAATCCTGAAATTTTCACTCAGTCATTTATATCAGAGTGAGTCTTAGCTAGGTAAAGACCAAACTAAATTGAGAAAAGACCTCAGGATTTGTCCCATAGCGTTTAAAGCTCTGAGAGCATTTTGTGTTGACACAAAACTATGGATACATCTACATGGCAAGCAGAAACTCATAGCAGTGAGTCTCTGTAGACTTGGGCTTGTGCTACAGCACTAAAAGCAGCAATGTAGCTGTTTGGGCTTGGTCTGGAGCTCAGGCTCTGAAATTCAGGGAGGGGGGTGGTCTTCAGAGCCCAAGCATGACTATCTACACAGCTATTTTCAGCACCATAGTGCAAACCTGATTCTGTAGATCCAGGCTCTGAGAATTGCTGCGGTGGGTTTCTGCTTGCCGTGTAGACATACCCTAAAAGGTCTTCAATGACCATATTGTTACCAAGCCAGGGTGAACTCCCAATGGGATTGTTTATCATCTCAATGATGTTCCCTTTAGTTTACTCAGAGGTCCTTTTGACTACAGGCTATAATAAAATAAAAAGACTCTTCAAGAAAGTTATAGGAATTGACTGACTTTGATTGTGGTTGAGAGATGAATATTTCAAGGGAATCTCTTCCTTCCACAGGCAAAAATCACTGTTCCCATGCTTACAGGATTTAAGAGAAACAAAGAAAGCCTTCCACCTCACCTGGATTTCTCAAAGAGACACCATTTCACAAGGGCTGATATCACATTGCTTAATCATGACAGCCCATAATGGATATTTTAACATTGCAAACAAGCCACTAGGTTGTGCTTTTCCCTTTCTTAGACAAGCAATGTCACAAATGCAGAACACTAATAAAATAATAGACCGTACCATCTGTCCATTTTTATGGAAGAAAAAAATCCTGACCAGCTAAGAAATCTTGATGGAGAACAACTTCAGAGACTACAAAAATGAAATATATTGTGCAAAACAATAAACCACTTTTACCAATAATACTTACAAGATTATATCCATTTGTGAAGGTCAGAATGGGTATCTATATGAAAAATTGACCACCAAATAACCATAAGACAGAGCTCCACCCTGTGTGGCTCCACCCCGGTTTGCAGAACTGGTCACCCCATCACAAAAATGATACTGTTAAATTAGAGGGGGTTCAGAGGAGGGCAGCAAGAATGATAAAGAGCCTCAAAACACTCTCCTGTGAAGAGAGACTGAAGATTGGTATTGTTTACCTTAAAAAGGAAACTAATAAGAGGGGACATGATATAAGTATATAAAGAAGGTATATCAGGGACTTTTATTCTTATTGTCTCAACCCAAAACAACAAGGGGATATTGAATTGCAATTGCTATATTGCTTCAATTACAAATTATAAAGTGTATTTACCAAGGAATGCCACTATAAGGCCAGTGATCACATGGTTGCCAAAAGTTTCAGTGGCATGATAAGATCACCAATGATGGACATATACTGAATATCCAGCCAGACCATCTTAAGGACCTAGATAGAGACTCTGCCGATCCAGGTGGCACTCCATCTGCAAAGGTCTCGCTGGGATATGCCATGATGCTGCTGCTATTTTTCATTTTCTATATTGCAAATATAGCAATATTTTTTCTAACTGCCAGCCCACAAACTAACTCTAGGTTCTGATAGTCCATCTAGGATCTTTTTGTCTTGTACCTCATGAGCAGTCATAAAGGTTCTCTAGGCAAAATTCAATAATTTCACCTGTGCAACCCCAGTGTCTTCAGACTATGACTTTGATAGTACTGTATCTGTGCAACCTCATTAGCCACCAGAGGGTTTGTGGACATGTTAACTGAGGACATAATCTGAAGGCAATGTGTTTGCACAGGTGTAGCCAAGGGTCTAACTGAGCTCACTGAACTTTTACTGCTAGTGATGACGTGAAGTATGGGAAGTATACATCTTGACTCTGAGAAGCAAGGGAGAATTCGTGGGGCTCATAGCTAGAAAGAAAACATCTTTTTATTTGCAGCCTGAGCAAATTGGATGTGGAAATCAGTGCAACACAATGACCTTAGAATCCCAAAATCCCATTTCTACAGAGTCACTTTTCAAGGCAGAACCAGAATTCAGATAATGGGTTCCAAAGAGTTTGCAAATCTGTGAATGTATGCACATAGAAATGAATGCAACTAAGTAGCTGTATTAGTTTTAAAGACAAAAATGTATCAAATGTGATTTTGAAAACAAAAAATGTATGTGTCCAGAATAAAATGCAAAATGAAAGAATACATGCCTATGATTTTCTTGCCAGTTGATTTATAGTGATGTTTAATTTAAAATCATTCTTAGTAAATATAAGATACGGGAAACACAGAAACACAAAACCTTAGTTCAATTTAACTATTTTTGAAAAAATCATTCAGAGTAATGAAATTAAGATGTTCCTAAAATCTTGCATTGAAAATCCATGAATATCTTTTTCAGCTAGCCTGTGAACAAAGTTTTTCCACTTCAAAAAGAATATCTTTAAAAGTCATTATGTAGTTGAATGATCTTAAAAGAAGGCATATAGGCAGCCAAGGAAAATTCCTGACATGCATTTTAATGGCATTTGTGAAGTAGCATTTATAGTAATGTTTCACTAGGAACAAGAATGGATTCCATTATTTTCTTTATTTGTTGATTGTTCATTTAACTGCAGCACTACTCGTGATTCATCATAGTAAATAAAGAAAGACATCTCTTTAAGAGATTTTTAAAAAATATTTGTCCATAAAATGCTGACAACATTTTGACGAAATAAAGGTCTTTGAAGCAAAGGGGTTAATGCTTTAACCCAGATGAATCAAAATTTAGCCAAAGAGGGCCACACTGGCACCCTGCCAGGAGCTTTAGGGCTGAAGCTAATTTGCATGTAATGGAGGAAATTGCAGCTGCCCTCATCTTTGATATGGAGGTGCAGCCAGCCCCAACCAAGATAGAGCATCACACATTGAGAATTGCAAATATGACGTGCCACACTTCCTTATTAAAGATGAAGGTAGCCATAGGCAACACTGTAGGACTCCATGGAACCCACGTAATTACCTCTTCCCTCACCTTTCACCTCCAGAGACATCATTTCAAGTCCAGGTGTAGGTCATAAGTAGAAATGAAGTGAGGCCCTGGGAATCATTCCTTTTCAGAAAGAGTGCTTAAGCATGTATAAATGCCATTGAAGTGCTTTCCTGAAAATGGATGGACAGGCTTACATGCTTGCCTGAATCAGGGCCCTGATGACCTCCTCCTTCTCCTGGTAGTTTCCACTTCCTAGTGATCATTGTCCACATTGGAAAAAGCACCACAATGCCAGAGAAACCCATGAGTGGAATACCTGTGGTTTTGGTGAATAGAGTTGTGGGTGTGGGATGCTTGCACATGTCTATCATACAAATGGGGGCAGCCACCCTTTTAAAACTACCTTTCTCAGGGGTTTTATTAAAAATACACCACACAAATGTTAGTTCACATTATTAGGGTCAAATGTCTGTTTAACATTATTTTCAGTGGTAGCTGGCACTTAATTATTATATCTCTCAATGGAGGGAGAAAATATTGCATTAGGTTTTTATTATTCCTGCCATCCTATTCCCATGCAATGTTGAGTTGGCCCTTTAAAAAAAGTTATGTTTTATTGGCCAGTGCTGTAAGATGCAAACAAGCATAGATCATGATAAAGGATGTGCAGGCAGCCTGGGTTGCAGAATAGAAGCACTTGTCGCCATAATGGTACATTCTGATACACCTCAGAACAGCAGTCCAAAAACACCCCCCCCCCAAAAAAACCCTGAAGCCAGACACACAGGTAGGTTGTCAATCAAAACATATAATAACCCTGAACCAGGGTCAGCAACAGTCTGAACAAAACATGACAACAGTCCAAACAGAAGATATGTTGCACCTGACCCTGAGTAGCTGCACCACACCCAACACTATGCACACACAGAGAGCCTTAAACAGGAACACTGAGTTCAGGGAGCAAGAACCAAGAAACAAAACAAAAACAAAACAAGCAGGAAGCAGAGAGGCAACATACGCACCAGTCATCACACTATCGTATCCCCTTACACCTTGAGTATAACGAAGAGCACTTCTGTCCAGAAATTACTGGACATACCCACCATGTTGGAATGGATCCTGTAAGAGCCATTACAATCTATCCAGCAGGGTGTGAGCGGCTTCCGCTTTGGGACTGATCAGATGGTATTTTGATGGATAGCTGAGTCCTTCCATCACAGCCACTCAAGACTGCTTCTGGGATGAAACTATGGGAGGAAACCATCTTGTGCAGTGAGCAAAAAACTGGTTATGTTGGAAGCCATGACAGTACCACTGTGGGCGGCAAGTGGGCATCTCACCATGTGTGGGTTCCCCCAAGGTTGATGCTTGGGCCCATGGTTGAGACCTATGATCCCTCACATCTTCACCTCCAAAATTCAGTCTGATTGCCTGGGAGGATAAAAATCATCTGACCTGTCCCCAAATCACAACAGCTTAGCACCCCTGTTTGAAAGGCAATAACAGCCCTTATAGGGTCTATTACAAGATATTGGTGTGTGTGTCTTTCTCCTCCCGTCATAGCTTCCTCAGAGCTCAGGTGAGTGATGTATGTTGAAATGCCACTATTATCACCCCCACTCAAATATCATGAAGCTCCAAAAATGCATCAGATTGGCTTAAAAACTATAAGATTTCTTAGAAAAATCATAAATTTTAGGTTCCTTTTATTTCCTTATGGTTTATTAGCCTTTAGTTTGTATTCAGGTCTCCTTTTCAAGCTTTGCTCTGCAACCATAAGGGCTAGCAAGTTAATTTCTCCTTTAATGAAAGCTGAGATTCTCTTGTAGTTAATTGCATCCAGTAGCTGGAGCTTTAAGCAAAATATCAACTACAGCGAGACTCATGCTAACATTGCAAGAGCTGGCAACACAAACTCCTACAGAAACAGAGGAACCACTTTGCTATAATTCTCTTAGGCTACAATGACCTGTCAAGTCAGTATATCAACAGAAATAAAGCAAAAATGGTTGGGGGCTTGTTTGTTTGTTCATTCAAAATGGGTTTTGCTATGTTATAATAAATACCAATGGTTTAAATATGGAACAAGTTCTCTTACAGGTCAGACAGTCAGTTAATAATTATAGTAGATATTAAAGGTACAATTCCAGCATCACAATGGCCTTCAGGCCTTTGCTGCAAATAGGGCTGGACTGAATACACAGGAAATGCTGTATTTAGAGAAGGATTTTTAAGGTTGATTAGCATCTGGAGGATGGAACTCACCAATTCTATTAACCTAAAATTTGACTACATAAACAAGTGAAGATAATGGAAGCTGCTGGGTGTTCAGCACTTGAGAATCATCAGGTGCCTCAATATAGACTTAGGAGCCTAACTTAAGGCACCCATTTTTTAACACTCTTGGCCTTACACCAGGGGTGCCCACAAGAACGGAGGACCCAATCTCCAGTAAAGTACTTAAACATGGGTTTAAGTGTTTTTCTAGTTTGGAGTCAGAATCCCTAACTCATTATTAAAGGGGAACACAAAGAGCTCATAAATAGAAACTTACTATGCTACAACACAGACTGAGTTGTGATGGCACCTACATCCCCTCGGAAGGAACTTCACGTACTGAGGAGATAACCTAAAGTCAGATACCAGGATACACCTTTTTGTGGTATCCAGGGGAACTGAAGGCGTGGGTTTCCTATTCATATGCATGTCAGACTGCTATATCAGACCAAGTTACTTTCCATAAGGGCTTGGTCCGCTCAGCTTAACCTAGTGGTCCCCAAAGATGGAATTTCCATAGGCTAAAAGACGATGGGCAAGATTTTTCAGCTACACCAGTGCAAACCCACAGAAGTTAGTGGGTAAATAGAATGCTGATAAAAATCTTTATATTACAACCCACATTCTGTGTATGCTACACATTATACAGAAGAGCTATTTTAGAGAGTTTTTAATTTGGACTATTTTTTATTCCTCTGACTTCAAACCATGCATCATAGTTAACATGTATCCACTGTACAGAGTTCAGAATGACAAACATTAAAACTGAAATCTAAAACACCTCTAAAATAGTTTTTCTGTACATAAAAGTGTGACAACTTTTGAGCCACATACATCAGAATAGCCAAGACAAGAAGCAAGTTCTGTGTGTGTCCTACGGGTTGCTGGGGAACTTCCTTTTCCAAATGATATAAGGGCTCCAGCTTTTATCTCTCATGGGTAATGATATAGACATTTAACCTATCATCACCGGTGAGAGACTGAATATTGCCCATATTGGGCCTTGGGCCAGTACAATGGGAGGGAGAAGTGAATTCCACATTTGAGAAACAGAAGGGAATACTTTTGTGGAGGTTGGCTTCTGTAAAAAGTAAGGGGAGATGAAGACAGAGTACAGGTGAAGCGATCAAAGGTACGTGACAGTTGCAGCTTATCACATGGTTTCACAATTTGTTACATTTATAGAACTAGGATATATTTTAAGTGTACGTATTTTTTATATAAAATGCATGAATATGTAGAATGAGAATTTAAAAAAAAAATCTATATTGGAGGGGCAGCACCTCCCAGCCTAAAGGCCTCAATGTATAGCAAGTTGCACCATGGGTCTGAAAGTCATTAGAGTTGAGCGTTTCTCTGAAAGGACCCCTGACAACAACCTCCATCCACTCTTTTGCAAGTGACTGAAATGACATGTAGTTTTTTGCACCACAACACACAGTTTAAATTATGAGTGTTCCAATGTATGGTTTTAATTGCATCACTCTCTTAAAACAGGAACAAACAAAAAAATCCACAGTACATAGATTTTGAAGCTCAAGATGATCAATAGAAATATTAAAATAAACCAAGGGCTTAGCACATAGAAAAATTCAAGACACATATTGGTATGCAGAAAAATTTAGGAAACATACCTTATACCGGGGGAGTTTTATCAAAGACCCAGTGCCTATGGTACTCATATAAATTCTCTTTCTTTTGTTCCTGCAGGGTTCCAAAGGCTAAAAAAAGAAAATACAAAGCAGAGGAGGCACCACTGAGTGAATGCAACAGTGTTTTATTAATCCATGTGATTAATCCAGCATGCTGAGGAAGATTCTTTACAGAATCAAAACGTTCATGTTTTTGATCCACATGGATTAAGGAAACAGTGTTGCATTCACTCAGTGGTGCCTCCTCCGCTTTGTGTTTTGGTTTTATTCTTTGGAGTCCTGCAGGAACAAAAGAGGGAGCATTTATATGTGTACAGCAGCATGGGGACTTTGATAACACCCCTTCCTGAAGGATGCTTCCTGAATTTTTCTGAGAGTTAAGCCTACTGTTTGTATTTGCATCATTCCGCCAGATAAACCGAACTACTACCAAATAATAAAAGGCTCTCTCTGCCGGCTCATGAAAGGCAGTTGTGCTGCTGTGTGGGTGGACTGTAAATCAGCCTGTTGATGCCTGCATAAAGTAATCAGACAATTATCTGGGATAACTAACTCAAAAATTTATTTTGGAAAACCAGCATCTTCCACTAAGAGCAAGACTGCAGACTTCTTTCTGACCGAGCAAAAGGCTTCAGGCATCAAGGACACAGAAATGTTTCGGGCCTCATGGCAAAGCATGAGCTTCCATCCAACCTTGCTCAGCAATGTTCTAACACACGTGCTTACCTTTTTATGTGCTTAAATGCTTCACTGTATAGGGGCCTGAGCTCTCTCTTGTGAAGCACAAAACTGAGTGGGTGAGACAGCAAGTTTACTTGGTTCTTTGTAGCTAATTTTAATCTGATTCAGAACCCAGTAGAATCAACTATCACCATAAATAATAAAGCATAAGATTTGCCTTTGCTTGAGCCAAAGACATATGTCCAGGGAACCTTTTCTTTTTTTTCTCCTCTCCACTTTACCAGGAATCAGGAAATAAGCATGCCATATCCAACAAACTAGCTCCAAAAACGAGGGAGATCATTTCCTCATATGTGTCTGACAGCAGGAACACTTTGCTGCATTCTCAACAGCTATCAACTGACTCCACCTCTGTTTCAGAATCTTATATAAAGCATTCCAACTAGTCTTCATGATTCTCCACTGATTTGTTCCCTTCACGCATCTCTTTGACCTAATTTCTTCTTATTTTTCATCTTATTGCTACTTTTATCAAAATATACCATCATAAGAATTTGGCTGAATTTTATGCTCCCTAGACTTGGAACGTGGAATAGAAATGTATGGTTTTGAATAAAAAGACTAACTCCATCAGTTGATGGCAAACTAAATGACTGTATAAACTCTAGAATGCATTGATGTAGCAACATATCTCATGTCAAAACACATACACATACATACACATTAATACCTTCTTTCTTTTCTGTATCCTCCTGCATCCACAGATTCATAGAGAGTCCACCAATTTCCACCATTTATTTTGGTCTTGCGCTGGTCTGTTCAGGTTTCTGAGTGCCACGTTGGTGAATTTGGCTTCTTTCTCTGTTGTTCTGCGTTTCGCTAGGTTGCCCTCTTTCTGATTCTTTCCAGGTCGTGTCCACATTATCACTTGCCATGGAAGTCTTGTTGGTGGCATCTTTAAAGCGTGTCCTAAATACATGCATCATTGTCTCCTTACCGTATTTGATGCTTTGTATTGGTTTGCTCTACGCACAATTTCTGATATTGCAAGAAATTCTAATGGACTCGGACAAACTTCTGCAGGCATTTATTTTGGAATGAATTGAGCTTATCAATTTCTGTTGTAGATGTCCATGACTCTGCTTTATAAAGGAGGACAGACATGATGCCAGTATTAAAAATCTGTACATATGTGTCAGTGCCAATTATACTACTTTCAAATATTTTCAAGTGTATGAAAGTTGTTTGGTGCTTTTGGTATTCGTTGCTTGACATCTAGCATGATGTTACCCTCATTGCACTCCAAATAGGTAAAATGACTTCTAGTGTTTTGTCATCCACTCTGATAATTACTTTTGGGACAGTAATGGCCATATCATTTGTCTTCCCCTTGTTGATAAAAAAACTTGTTTTGCTGTCAACAAAAGTTGGGTCTTTTCTTCCATTAAGTGATATGTTAAACTACACAGGACAATGTCATCACCCACAAACGAAGTTATCCTTTATCATTTGCTCATCATGCTTTATCATTTGTCCATAAAATTCCTCGTTTGCCGTCTGCAGTTACTTTCCTCATGGCAAGTCAATAACCAATGCAAACAAAAATTTGGACATAATACACCCCTGTGTTACTCCAGTTGTCACTGCAAACCATGCGCTGATGATGTCACTATCTCTGACTGCACATTCAGCTTTATCATATAGATCCTTGATTATTCTAATTATTTTTGCTGGTGTTCCACAGTACACCATAATTTTCCACCCCTGTTGTCCACTAAAGTCAGGTAGCTTCTTCCCTCTAATCCTCAGGGCCTGGAAGCCAGCAGGGGGAGCACTGAGAGCCCAGGGGAGACTTTCTCCATGCTCTCAACTCCTGTGCCTGCGGCCACAGTGACCTGGGCAGCTGAGAAGAGCAGTTGCAGAGCAGAGCTCAGTCCCTCCACTCTTGGGCTGAAGCATGTTCAGTCTAGGGATGGAGCATGTAAAGTCTAGGTTGCCACCCAGCTGGTTTTTGTAGTGCCTTGCCAGTCAATCATGAAAACATGCTAGGGTGTTTTTTTTTCCACTGCACCAATATTCCCTTGTAAGCTGGCCAGTCATGCAGTGATCTTGTAATTACCAGCAAGCACACGTTGCATGGCTAGGAGCAGAGCATGACCAGCCCAGCACCTAGGTCCTGCTCTGAGTGCCAGGCCCTCAACCTGCTGAAGCTGCAGTGGCTCCTTCCAGCACTGGGGACCAGGAATTGGGATGGGCCGAGGCTCGCCGGCAAGCTGGCGTTGGAAACAGGGATTGGGGTCGGGGAGGTAGGGGCTCCTGAGAGGGGGTTGGTGTAGGGGGTAGTGGGAAGGTAAGAGGAAAAGAGGCCTTGAACCGCCCCCAGTCCCCCACCTGCACTCCTGCTAGAATGAGCGGGGCAGAGGAGTAGAGGAGGGTAAGGCTGGTGTGGACAAGCAGTGCATCTCAGAGATGGCAACCCTACAATCTGGCCACATGTAGGAGCTGTACGTGGAAGGGGCATGCTCTGTGAAGGCAGAATTTAGCTGCCAAATTCCAACAAGTCTCCACTGAGCACATGTGAACTGAGATTTTTCAGACATCTACAACTGCCAAATGGGGGTGAGTTTTTCACGAAGACAACAAAAGGCACATTCTTGTCACCAGCATGACCCCCCCACACACACACACCAAATTCTAAGTCCCTGTTACAATAAATTGCTTTTTAACATGGGCAAAAAAACATATTTCCCCTAACATCTTTTTCAGAAACAGACAAACCATTTGAACTTACACTTCAAAAACAAAACACAAACAGGAAACAAACAAACAAAATGGCCTGAGGCAGACACCCAACATAAAACATTTCAGTCCAAACCGTTAAAGTTTGGCAGTGTTCTAAGACCCTGTTTTCAGTTGCTTACAATGGGAAGTGTTGGGCAGACTTTACCGTAGGCATTGCTACCTGTGCTGCCCATAATGAAAGAGCATAAAAATAGCAGCAACAATATGCAGTAATTTAACCTTGATTTTGCATTACATCAGCCGCCATACGTGACTTGCACAGTAATCAAGAAAAGATGCATAAGCATATTCCTCTAAGAATTTACAAAAAGAACTGTATACACTTTTTAATTCACATATTTTCCAAAAGCATTCCTAGCCACCCCTGTGGATCAACGGATTTGTATAGCTCACTGGTTATACCCGGGGCTTTCCCTTTTGATGCACTGTTATTTTGGAATATGTTTACATACAGTATGGGAGCATTTTGGTCAATAAATTCTCTGCTATAGAACACTTACTAGCTAATTATCTACAAACACAAAAGGCATATTTTGATTTTTCATGTATATTACTGTGGTGGCTAGGCTTATGTAATGTTTGGTCTATAATCTTCAAAATACTTTCCAGAAAAATCTCAAAGATAGCTCCATCTGGGAAATGTAACAATTAAACTTCATTTCCTATTCAGACCAAATAGCCTTAATGTAGAAACTCTCATATTCTTCATGTATTTTCCAGACACCTGTTGTTAAATAGTTTCCACTCAGATTTGAAGAATTTGAGACAGGTCCTAAATTTGAGCCTCTTAAATTGAGACTCCCTGGGGTGAACCTGTGCCCTTTCTAAGCAATCATTTGAGATAAACTGTAGCCCTTAGTATATCAGGAGGAATTTCCACAGCACTTGGCATTTGGCCTCACACCAATTCTCCTTTGAAGCTGAAGACTATAGAGAAAGTGTCTGACACCTGCTGAGTAAACATTTGACCCTAGACTACTGGGAAGAGACGAACTAGAGCTTCTGCTTTTCAGAGACAGCTAAAAGGTTACACAACGCCTCCTGCAGAGTCCTAACAACTCAAGGCAATATTCTTAAGTAGGTTTTGTAGGCTGAGGTGTCGTCATGGCTCTTTCAAAGACATAGTATTCATGAAAATCAGTATGACATGTTTCTAGTGCACTTGCACCCAATCCTGAAGTCAGTGAGATTTTATGCCAAATCATACAAACATACCAAGAAAACATTAAGAACACGAAGTCTACTGGCATACTGACCTGATACAATATAGGACAACAACAACAACAGTTCAAAAGGCAGATATGTACACCTGAAAAAAATAAACTGGCAATTGGGTCAATCAGTGGTGTATTTTTGTTGTATAATGAGATCCACTGGCTGACAGTTGAAGTTAGAACATTTAAGCTGAAAATATAGCACCGATTTTTAACAGTAAGAGTGGTTTAACCATGGGAACAGATTACCAAGGAGAGATTCTCTGTCACTTTAAATCTTCAGATCATGACTCCATGTCTTTCTAAAAGTTAGGCTCTAGTTCAATCACAACTGATTGGTTTAATTCAGGAGTTGTTGGGTGAAAATTAACGGACTATGCAAGAGGCTAAACCAGATTATCACAATAGCCCCATTTAGCCTGAAATTTTATTAATCTATTTGAGACGATGGTTACAGTGATCACCATTATAAAGTTAACAGCTCCCCAAAAGTGGTATCCTATGTACGCTCAGATCTTTAATGGTAAGAAGTAAGTGTGTGGAATTAGTTGTCAATTCTAATTTTGGATACATCTACAGTTGTTGCCATTTAGAAATAATACAGTCTACATTTTTGTTTTGAATATACAGGACTGGTGTTGATTACTGAAATACTATACCATTGAATTGTACTGCCACCATGTACAGTACCAGAATTAAATGACAAAAAGTGTGGTTATTGCAACTAATGCACTTCTCAGGTATACTATGGGCCTGCAAGAAAATATTTTTTTCAAAGTCAATGTACTTAAGAGTATATACTCTGTGTGGGTGTGCAATACAACAGAATGCACAAAGTAGTCATAGGTCTTTATTTTCTCTATTACATTCTCCATTATACTTTTGGAAACAAAGTGAGATGACAACAGAGGTTCACATTTGTATTGCTGACAGTCTTATAAGACTATTATTTAAAGCACAAATATTTTACCTGAATCTCTCCAGGTGTTTCTCTGAGTTGGGAAAATTTTCTTGTTTTCACTCATCTGTTTGACTGGAAAGCCCCGGAACTTGGTGCTGAGCATCTGGGGAGACTCAAGGATACCAGGTGAAATTTTCATATGAGCTGTAAACCTGGGGCATAGTAATGAAGGTCTCTCATGGTGACGATTGTGCTGGGGAAAGAAAAACAAGAGTGAGAATCCAACAGTCTTCTGTGTGTGCAGAAAAAGCCACCACTCTTCTATTCAATAGATTAAGCCAACAGCAACAAATGAAAGGGTAGAGGAATCACCAGTATTTTCTAGCTCATTTTCCATTCTTTAAATTCTAAGAACTTGAAGTTGAGACCCTCTACATACAGGAAAGAAAATCATGTATTGATTTGAGGTATATACATTAGAATGAATATCATTAATTGTCATGTAAGAGAATTCATTTTCTGTTAAAGATTTGTTTTTAAAGTACCGTAGGCTGGACCATTTAACATTCTCACTCGGTTAAGCAGGAGAGCCCAGGTTATGAGCCTAGCACACACTCTTGCACCGATTAAATGAGACTCCATGTTTGTACAGGGGGGTCTAATTAATGCTTTTGCTTACAGGCTTGGGGACCAAACAAGAGCAAACAGCAGCAGAACAGAGGAGTCTATAGTTCACTAGCAATTGGGGTGATTGTTTTGGAAGTTCTAAATGCTGCCCCATCTCAATAGTTGTGTAGATTTTAGGAGCTGATGTTTTTATGGAATACAGGCATAAGGACTAGGTTTTGTCTAATTCCCCTTTATATTGTTTGCTATTGGAGAATGTGTTTTGGCTTTTGCTGGACTAACATTTATCAGATTTACTGACCCAGAGCCATAATCCTGCAACTAACTTTGTGCGTGGGCCACTGCAACCACACAAAGTCTCATTCACTTCCTGTAGCGGGGTCAACACCCACTCAGGCCCAGAGGGGTTTAAGATAGCCCTAGAAGAGGGCTGGGGCAGGGGAAGAGCTGGGCTGATTGGCAGAGCAGCCACAGCTGGGGGCCATGCCCCAAACAGACCCAGCGGGCCTTATAAAAGCCAGGAGTAGACACTTACTCTCTCTTTAGCTCTGAGAGGGAGGGACCTGGCTGCAGAGACCTGAATAGAGGACCTCGTTTGGAGCAGGGGTGGGGAAAGGCCAAGAAAGCTGGGGAGCTCTGGCCTAGGAAAGCCTCAGGCTGCAGGACTGGGAAGGCCTACTGGGTACGGGGGTTGCAGGGACAGCCACAGGTAGGCAGAGGCAGCAGGTCCAAACCCAACCTTGCCTGTGATGAGTGGCTCATACTGCAGTCTGCCCCAGGGTGCGGGGGCTAGCTGGTGACTGGCAGGAGCCTACAACTGAGGTGAGGTAGGGATACTAGGTGGAGGGTTCCCCTGGGAGTGGGAGACCCAGAACTGTGGGGTACCGCCAGGGGGTAGCACCCAGTGAAAGGGGCACCGGGGTCCTGGGAGGGACATGGGAGCCAGCAGCAAAGTGAGACACCGGCCTGAAGAGGGCACTCTGGAGGCTGGAACACTAATTCCCTGAGATGACCAGCAGGAGGCGCCGCTGGTGAGTCTGCACCTGGTTACACTTCCATTACTTGCAGATTCAGGACACTGGTTACCGATTTGGTAACCTCACCCAGCCACAGATTAACTCCAGACTAGAGCTCTCCTCCCATTTCAAATGGAATCCATCTACACAGGATTGAGTGGAATGAGATCTTGTATCTTTACTGTTCCTTAATGGCGAATTGTCAGGATAAAAATCCTATGGTCCTAATTGTTCTCTTGGTTTTCTTCTGTGCTGCCCCTCACGCTTGGGAAGAGTTCCACATAAACATCCACAAAACGACCTCCTTGTCCTCCTTCACACTCTCCATTGCTGTGATGCCTATAAAAAATTATCAGCTAGGCAAATGGTATACAAAGATCAAAGCCTATAGTACTGACCAATATTGTTTCATTGTTTCCTTGTCCCCTTTCCCCCATCTGTTTGTTGTATCTTGCCTTATACTTAGATTGTAAACTCTTTGGGGCTCGGACCAGCTTTTTGTTTTTTGTATGTACATCACATAGGACAACAGGGCTCTGGTCCATGCCTAGGACTCATAGGTCTTCCCACAATACAAATAAACAATAATAATCATAATTTTAGACAATGAAGTAGACTAGCAAGTTTCTAGTCAACTTCACTTTCATGTTCTCATGTACTAACACAATGCTGAAATGTAAGGGGTGTGAACTCTGCAGGACAATATTTGCTTCTTTAAAAGAAGTATTACATATATTTCTTCACCTCCTCAATTTCCTTTATGGCTTAAAGGTTATAATGTTGTCTATAGATAAATGCTACCTATGTTTAACTGATATCCTCAAGATCAGCACATGTGAAGCAACAATGTGGACAATGCAGAGATTCCAGAGTATTGTAGCTTTCTTGCTAAAGGGGTCCAAAAAATTGAGACCATCCAGTGAAAAAGGAGTGATTTATGAACTTTTACTATTCTTTCTGTGTCACTCCAATTTTCCACAAACCACAATGAAAAATTACAATAGTACTCAAACTTTATATTTCACATTTGGGGTTTTTTTTGCCAATGCATTGATATTTTTACAAAATACAGGTTTAAAGCCCCTGTTAAACTGTAATCTGAAATACAAATTAATCTATGGAATCATGAACTGAGACTTCATAATAAATGAGACAGTGATAGAAGAGTGAGAACTGTAAACCTAAACAAGGCAGTTAACAATTGACAAGAATTTGCATTCCCTGCATTGAAAGCAATTTGTCACTTTCATGCACCTGAAGAAGTGAGGTTTTTTACCCACGAAAGCTTATGCCCAACTAAATCTGTTAGTCTTTAAGGTGCCACCGGACTCCTTGTTGTTTTTGTCACTTCCAGATTCACATAACTTGCCTACATTCAGCATATGGAAATTATGAACAGTATGGACTATCTCTAGCTTTCTTTTCCTTGTTGATACATTTTCCCCTAAAATCTAAAATGATAAATTCAAGTTGAAAGCCTTAGACTAGAAAAAGGTCACATGAGAAGTTACAATTGATTAGTTCATAGCCAAAAAATATTCAAAGCAAAATGGAGTTCTGAACTTTTTCAATGAAGGGTAGTCTCAAAATTGATGTATAGAGTATTAAACCATTATTGCTATAAGTCTAGTTATGCAACTTTTTATTGTATTATTCAATAAAACTGTGTTTCCTTGAGGTCAAAAGTTTTTTCCTTGAGACCCATATTTCGGTTCTTATTGTTGTGATCCTTTTGATGTGCACAAAGTAGACTCTAGCTGGGAATCAGGGGTTAGAACTGCTGTGCTAGCAAGGCTCGCTGTTTAGAGGTTCCCACATTTTTACAAAGCACTCACATTTTCAGCAGGTATAGAAACAGAGTTTTTACCATCCCACACAAAGCACATTATTTAGCTTAAGTATATTTTAAAAAGAAATATGACTGCAATCAGATTTCAAATTTAACAATTCCATTATTTTTCAGTGTGTTTTATGCAAAATTTATAAGCAGACTAGAAAGAAATATGGAACTTCTAGGGGTTAAATGTGACTCATTGTAAAGAATGCGCCCTTTTCAATAACACTTCTCTTTTGATTAACTAAAAGCCAGGCCTTGTATATTATACACAATCCTCTTTTTAAACAAGGCAGACTCCCACACCACAAAGATACTAGAACAGTAAATATTGATTTTCTTGACTGATGGTACATCTCATGCTACCCAGACCACTCAAGCATCTGCTTGTTACCACAAGCTATTCCCTTTGTCAAGGAATAAAGCAAAGTGGCGTTACGTGCTATCGGTTGTGGATTGCAAATACTTAAATACATTTCTCAGAATGAAAGGCACCTTCTTTTGATTTTTTTTTAACTGTTTGCTTTAGCCCCATACACACTCCTAGCACCTGTACTTTTCAATGGTTGGTTTGCCAAGATCACTGTGGTTTTCTTGCTGTCGTCTTTATAACTGTTTATTATAAGTAAAGCACCTAGTGAAGCCATAAATGATTTATTTATTTATTTATTGCTAGAAAAGAAAGACACGAAAACAAAACCTCCAGATTCTGGTGCAAGTTTTGCATGTACCCTGATACATTAACAAGTGCTAAATATGAGATTATAAAACAAGTGTGATGTATTGGGGAAAAGGCTTGGCTTGTTCACTGTATTTAATTATTATTTGGGACGTCTTTTTCTTTTGATTTTTGGGGTGGCTCCAAAACCATGCCCTGCTGAAAGATCACCACAACAGCACAAACTGGGCAGGCATTTATGCCTGCTAAATACTTCAGAAGTGAGAGTGAGGAGGCTTTGCAGCACTGAGCACACTTTTACCGCTCTACAGATGCTAAATTATCAGCACTGCAAAGTAAGAGATGCTATTCAATGGGAAAATGTATTTTTTTCATTGAAAAATTCTCTCTTTTTGACCAAACTAGAAAAGAAGAAAAAATCTCCTCTCCCCCCAATTTTTCAGTTTATAATTTTTCCACACCAGCACCTGATGGGAGGAGAATCACCTAGGCTGGGAGTCGACTATTTGCCTTTCTCTGCAGGACGATCTGCTTCCCCCCACCCGCCGCTGGTTCCTCTTCCCTTGTGAGAGGGTAAAGTCGTCTTCCTCTCCTCTTCTTCCTCCCGTCCAGAGGAAAACGGAAACGTTTCCACCTGCTTCTTCTTCCTCAGCCAGAATATTTAGTCAACAGAATGGGCTGGTCAGTTCCTTTTCCCCTTCTGGCTTTCCATAGTGGGGACAGAGGTTGGAAACACAAGGGTGGTCCCCTGTTGTACTAAATTTAGATAGAATCTATCTGCTAATGGTGTTAACGCAACCCAGTCACTGTCCAACATTAAACAGTGTTAAACAAGGTTCAGGATATGGTATTCATAGACCTTAACCTGCTTAGTACCATGGCAAGGACACCATTAAACAGCCTTTTAACTTTTTATTAAAGATACAGAAAAGAAGGGAAAACAGTTAAAGCATTTGAAATGCAAAGTATTAAGAAATGCTTTCATTTTAACAGCATCCCCCCTTTCCCTTTAGCTGGAGCAAATCTTTTGAAGAAGAAAACCTCTGGCTTGACAGTCTTTTAGCTGGTGTCAAAGATAATTGTTCATTTGAAGGAAAAGCGAAGTCGTCAGTTGAGATGGGCTGGAGCTGTCATTGTTGCTGCTGTTAAAGTCAGATACTGTTTCCTACAAAGACTCTCTCTTTGGCCTGGTTGGTCAGGACATCTTTTAGGATCAGGATGAAGAAAGTCTGACATCCCAGGAGATGACGGTGGTGGCAGCCATGATGAAAACTTGTTCCATTAGCCAATTTTTCTCCCCAAAGTCTCCTTCCTCAAGGACCCACAAAAGGGTGTGCTGGGCAGAATTGCCCATCCCATCGTTATTTTGTCCACCAGTTAGGCCTAGTTTCTGACCAATTTTGGTTCACCGATTTCTGGTTCCACAGTTATCATGAGAATTTACGAACTTTACAACTGAGATCACAATTAGGGTAAATTTGTAGGCCCAATTATTATAACACCCCTATTGTGCATACATACACACACTTATTTGGCTGGCTGTTGGCCTGCTTTCAGACATGAAGTCCTTTCAGGTACATTTATCCTCCTTGTTACTATTCTCTTCCCACAAGATGATGCTGTCACTTCCCAATAGAACATCAGTACCTGGCCTTGATGCTAATCAACAAAACCAGTGGGCTTCCTTTCCTGTTTTGCTGCACCTTACCACTGCATTTAAGACTTCATTTAGCAAAACCCAGCCAGAGGAGATGACACATTTAAAAACCTCCTATTTTCATACTGTACTAACAGATCTGATTACTTTTTTCATCAAAATGGATAGAAAAGTATTCACTGTGCAAGGAACTTGAACCTGAAACAGGTAAGTGAGATTTGGGGAGGAATTGGTTAATCTAGGAGTAATGATATTCAATCAATTAACTGAGCAAATGACTTATTAGGCTGAAAGAACTATATATATAACGGTGAAATTTATTAGACTGCATTCATTAAAATGAGTGTGTACCCAACAATTGAGAATCTGCTGTAACAAACATTACTGAAATGAAAGACACAATGTGGACATATAAATCAGGTCTTGTCCACTCCTGAGAAGGTATCCTCTGAGGAACGTATCATTTGGTAATGGTTAGAGCACAGGACTTGGAATCAGACTTGGACTCTATTCCTACCTTTGCTGCTGGCTTCCTGTATGCCATTGGGCAAATCACTTAATGGTCCTGTACCTCAATTTTCCTAACAGTAAAAGGAGGATAATACTACTTGGCTAACATTGTAAACTGCTCCAAGTCCCTAGCCTCACAAACCCCAAATGCATATATCTCCCATGCCCATGTTCAAAGAATAATGATTTAGTAATTGTCCTTATGTGCTTTGAAAATAAGGAACCAATACATGCAAGTGGGGTTTTAAAAAAAGGAAATACAAAAGAAAGAGACAGCTTTATTGCATTTTGAGGATATCTTCAAAGTCTGACATAGTGAGTAAAAAATAAATAAACTATGCCATGAACACAGTCTTCTTGCTTGTAAAATAGGCCCATATATTAAAGATCTAAACTGTGGTACAGAACTTCCTAAGATGCTCATTTTCTAGTTTTATTTTTTTGGGTGAAGTAATCATAATTCAATTACTTAAAGATTTATTACGAAACACTTTGCCCACACAAGATTTTTCAGTATGTAAACACCATACTATTACAGGCCTAGTATTTCAGATTTCATTAGTCAATAAAGCCAGGTTTATTTGTAATAAAGTTAAGCCCTTCCAACCACTGACCATGGAAACCAGATTTTGAAATAATTCAGATTTGTGTTTCTGTTCTTTCTAATTAAGGGTAATATCAGGAAGGACAGACAGTGGGTAGCATTGTTCAAGCACCATGGATTTAAGCAAGAAAATCTGATTATCAGCTCATGTCAGAAGCCAAGCGATAATGCAGCTTAGCATTTGTTTGGGCTTTTTCTTTAGCCAAAAGATAATTACTGTTCGTTAAGTCTTACGTAAGTGTATCTAATATCTATGGTCCTAAAAATTATGAATAGTAAAAGCACACAATAGGCAAAGAAGAATTACTGTATTTATTATTTACTTGGGCTGTTCCATCAAGATAATTTCATTAGCCAGGAAAGTTAAACTTAATGTCAAAGTATAATTTCTTAGAGGCCAAAAAGTTAAATATCAATTCTCATGCAACTTGTATGAGAAGTTGCATTTTTATCAACACACAAAAGCCATATTAAAGTAACACTAAGATCCCAGTCTTACCATTCTTACTTAAACAAAACTCACAATGACTTTAATGGGAGTCATCTTGCCGTAGTATTGACTGCAGGATCTTGCCTTTAAGATCCATTTTTTTTTTTGCTGTGCTGAATGCCTTCAGCGTCCATTGACTTCACTATGTTCCCCATCATGCAGAATTGGACCCTACGTTTTTTTGAACAAACTGACAAAATCATATTTCAGATCAAAAGTTGCAGCTCTGTTTCTAGGTATTGGAAACTAACATGATGACATGTTCATTAAACAATGCAGGAGCATTGTTACCCTGACAAATGTTATGTTTTATGAAAGTTTTATAAAAAGATGTTTTATGAAGTAGTTAATAGGGATGAGAGAGAGGTTCGTTCACACTTATGGCCTTATCAACCCTTCTGCTTATAGGAGCAGATAGAATTGGCAAATGTTGGTCAATAGGAACCAGAAAGCATGACACTGAAATGAGCAAAGAGGATCCTAAGTAACAGAAGCAGCAGCATCCTCAAATTGAACCTCTTGTGAACACCATGTGCTTAGGTCCCTGTAGGCTTCGGTGGGGTACTATAGAGTCATGACTACTCCACAGGGAAATACCTGATGGAATTTAACCTAGTGGCTAGTTGAAAATTTACATGCACATTTTCACTGAAATTTCAAACTTCAATGAAAAACAGAAACAATGTCAACTAACTTTTCTTCACTATTTGGTGTGCAGTCTTGACTGGGAAGAAGGGAGGAGAGAGTGTGTATGTGTAAAAGCGGGCAAGGGGAGTGAGCTCATTTCACTGACAGTTATTGCAACCTTAACTACACTTAAACACATTTTTGTATGTGTGAGAATTTCCTTAGTTTTAAAATAATCATAACACAATTCTGGGTAGTGAATAAAACTGGGGGAGGGGGCAATTCTCCCCCTTCCTCCTGATGTTCTAAGATCTGCAGAAGAAGAATCTCACTAATGCGTATCTTCTACACTCTTAGGAGGGGAGACAGTCTTTAGACTTTAGGAGATACACAAAGTAGAGATCCGCCTAGGTATATGAATCAACCACCTGGCGAGCCTTATGACAAATTAATTTGACAAAGTCAACTCTGACCATCTGTATTTGTCCACAAGCCAAATACTTCCACAAACCAAATACTGCCTTTAAAAGAATTGACATTTACACAACCACCTCTCTATGCAAATTCTATATAGCACTTTACAACAGGCAAAATGGTCGATTAGGTGAAATGCGCAGTAGAGATGAAAGCTAAATAGCTACATGTAGAGAGAAAAAAAGCAATTTGAAAAAGACATTTGGAGCCATCTGCAATAGGAAATAATTCACAGCTAACCAGCTTAGAACACAAACAGATGAATACACGTGTGAAGTAAAGGTGATGAACTTGTTTTGACTTTCAATGAAAGTTTTTGTGAAAAAATGTGTGAAAAGTTTCTGCTCTTTTTCCATCAACTATATTACCAAGTAAAATACAGTGTTGGGGCCTGATCGTTAGCAGTCATCCATTCTAACACTTAGAATCACAGGCGCTGAGCATCTCACAGGATAGGACCCTAGTTTACTAATATTTAATAGTAAGAGATGGAATCTAGACATGAAATGAAAATACAATATCAGTAGCCGAGAACTGGTCTCTGAATTGGTACTCAGAAGATATTCACTCAGGCCCTGATTCAGCAAAACGCTCATGCACATGTTTAAATTTAACCATGTGAACCGTCCCATACTACTCACATGCTTGAAGGTTAAGAACATGCTTATGGATTTTGTAGAATTTGGGCTTCAATAAGTATTATCCTAAAAGTCAAATACAATTTTTGGATAATAAATTATTAGCCTATCAAAAGTAGAGGACAAAACTAAAGAGAAATAAAAGCTTTTTTTATTCAAGTTATGCAATACAAGCATACTGTGAACTAACTTAACAAGATGAACTACAGATGAAAAAATAATCAGCGTTTTGTGCACCATTTATATAACAATTCCAGGCTATAAACCAATGATATACAAAAATGATTATGAAATTAAGATCTCTTTTGCAGGAAGGAATTCAGAAATACCTTGTCACCGTGACTTTATTGAATGTAGTTATAACATTTGGATTAGTGAAAATGTGTGTGTCTACTGGAAATTAGCAATAAACAACAGGGAAGGTAATATTAAGGTGTAACCTAAGTTAGTTACTTCAAAGAGACAGTTTTTATAAGTAATACAATACCACACAAGAATTAAGAAAAACCTGCAGATAAGAAGCGAAAAAAGAGAAATAATCATTAAATACTGCCTTGTGTTTATTTTTTATTCACAGATTTTAAGGCCAGAATGATCTATTATGCTCATTAGTCTACACTAGGGCTGTCAAACTATTTAAAAGATTAATCGCGATTAATCACAAGATTTAAAGAAAATATTAGTTTTAATCATACTGTTAAACAATAGTAGAATACCATTTATTTAAATATTTTGATCATTTTTCTACATTTTCAAATAATTGATTTCCATTACAACACAGAATACAAAGTGTACAGTGCTCATTTTATATTATTATTTTTATTACAAATATTTGCACAGTAAAAAAGATTTAAAAATATTTTTCAATTCACCTCATACAAGTACGGTAGTGCAATCTCTTTATCGTGAAAGTGCAACTCGCAACTGTAGGGTTTTTTTTTACATAACTGCACTCAAAAATAAAACAATGTAAAACTTTAGATTCCACAAGTCCACTCTACCCTACTTCTTGTTCAGCCAATCGCTATGACAAGCAAGTTTGTTTACATTTACGGGAGATAATGCTGCCCGCTTCTTATTTACAATGTCATCTGAAAGTGAGAACATGTGTTCATGTGGCACTTTTGTAGCCCGTGTTGCAAGGTATTTTCTTGGGCTGTCAAGCAATTAAAAAAATTAATCGCGATTAATCATGCAATTAATCGCACTGTTAATAATAGAATACCATTTATTTAAATATTTTTGGATGTTTTCTAAATTTTCAAAAATATTGATTTCAATTACAACACAGAATACAAAGTGTATAGTGCTCATTTAATATTTATTTTTGATACAAGTATTTGCCCTGTAAAAAAAACAAAATAAATAGTATTTTGCAATTCACCTAATAGAAGTACTGCAGTGCAATCTCTTTATCATGAAAGTTGAACTTACAAATGTAGAATTATGTACAAAATAAACTGCATTCAAAAATAAAACAATGTAAAATTTTAGAGCCTGCAAATCCACTCAGTCCTACTTCTTGTTCAGCCAATCGTTCAGACAAAGAAGTTTGTTTACATTTACAGGAGATTATGCTACCCTCTTCTTAGAATCATAGACGATTAGGGTTGGAAGAGACCTCAGGAGGTCATCTAGTCCAACCCCCTGCTCAAAGCAGGACCAACCCTGACTAAATCATCCCAGCCAGGGCTTTGTCAAGCTGGGCCTTAAAAACCTCTAAGGATGGAGATTCCACCACCTCCCTAGGTAACCCATTCCACCCTCCTAGTGAAATAGTTTTTCCTAATATCCAACCTGGACCTCCCCACTGCAACTTGAGACCATTGATCCTTGTTCTGTCATCTGCCACCACTGAGAACAGACTAGCTCCATCCTCTTTGGAACCCCCCTTCACGTAGCTGAAGGCTGCTGTCAAATCCCCCCTCACTCTTCTCTTCTGCAAACTAAATAAGTCCATTTCCCTCAGCCTCTCCTCATAAATCATGTACCCCAGCCCCCTAATCATTTTCATTGCCCTCCTCTGGACTTTCTCCAATTTGTCCACATCCTTTCTGCAGTGGGGGGCCCAAAACCGGACACAATACTCCAGATTTGGCCTCAGCAGTGCCGAATAGAGGGGAATAATCACTTCTCTCAATCTGCTGGCAATGCTCCTACTTTTGTAGCCGGCATTGCAAGGTATTTACGTGCCAGATATGCTAAACATTCGTTTGTCCCTTTGTGCTTCAGACATCATTCCAGAGGACATGCTTCCACGCTGATGACCCTCATTAAAAAAATAATGTGTTAATTAAATTTGTGACTGAACTCCTTGGGGGAGAATTGTATGTCCCCTGCTGTTTTACCCACATTCTGCCATATATTTCATGTTATAGCAGTCTCAGATGATGACCCAGCACATGTGGTTCATTTTAAGAACACTTTCACTGCAGATCTGACAAAACGCAGAGAAGGTACCAATGTGAGATTTCTAAAGATAGCTGCAGCACTTGACCCAAGATTTAAGAATCTCAAGTGCCTTCCAAAATCTGATTGGGACGGGGTGTGGAGCATGCTTTCAGAAGTCTTAAAAGAGCAACACTCCAATGCGAAAACTACAGAACTTGAACCACCGAAAAAGAAAATCAACCTTCTGCTAGTGGCCTCTGACTCAGATAATGAAAATGGACATGCATCGGTCCACACTGCTTTGGATTGTTATCAAGCAGAACCTGTCATCAGCACGGACACATGTGCCCTGGAATGGAGGTTGAAGCATGAAGGGACAGATGAATCTTTAGCACATCTGGCACCTAAATATCTTGTGACACCAGCTACAACAGGGCCATGCGAATGCCTACTCTCACTTGCAGGTGACATTGTAAACAAGAAGCTGGTAGCATTACCTCCTGCAAATGTAAATAAACTTCTTTGTCTTAGCAATTGGCTGAACAAAAAGGAGGACTGAGTGGACTTGTAGGCTCTGAAGTTTTAAATTGCTTTGTTTTTGTACACTTTTTTATTTCAATTACAACACAGAATACAATATATATGAAAATGTAGAAAAACATTAAAAGTATTTAATAAATTTCAATTGGTATGCTATTGTTGAACAGTGCAATTAAAACTGCGATTAATTGCGATTAATTTTTTTTAGTTAATCGCGAGTTAACTGTGACTAACTGACAGCCCTAGTATTTACATGCCAGATATGGTAAATATTTCTATGCCCCCTCATGTTTCAACTACCATTCCAGAGGACATGCTTCCATGCTATTAATGGGTTCTGCTTGATAATGATCCAAAGCAGTGCAGACTGACGCACGTTCATTTTCATCATCTGAGTCAGATGCCGCCAACAGAAGGTTGATTTTCTTTTTTTGGTGGTTCAGGTTCTGTAGTTTTTGCATTGTAGTGTTGCTCTTTTAAGACTTCTGACAGCATGTTCAACACCTCATCCATCTCAGATTTTGGAAGGCACTTCACATTCTTAAATCTTGGGTCGAGTGCTGTAGCTATCTTTAGAAATCTCACATTGGTACCTTCTTTGTATTTTGACAAATCTGCAGTGAAAGTGTTCTTAAATCGAACAACATGTGCTGGGCCGTCATCAGAGACTACCATAACACAAAATACATGGCAGAATGTGGGTAAAACCACAGAGAAGGAGACATACAGTTCTCCCCCAAGGAGTTCAGTCTCAAATTTAATTAACACTTTTTTTTTAATGAGAGTCATATAGAAAGAGATGTACAGAAAAAAAATACTTTTTTTTTAGTTTAAATAAAGTTGATAATAACCCTCCCCAAAATAATCACACTATGACTGTTAATAATAATTAAGGCTAAGATTTAGTCATGGGTATTTTTGGTAAAAGTCATAGACAGGCCACGGGCAATAAATAAAAATTCATGGCCCCGATCTGTCCATGACTCTTACCAAAAATACCCCTGACTAAATCTCTACTTCTGGGGCCCTACTGCTCCGGGGCGCCCCTGCCGGTCAGGGGTCCTGCTCCAGTGCTAGGGGTTGACTGCCCCCCAGCCACTGCTCCCTGGGGACTGCTCTCTGGACGTCCTCCAGGTGCCCTGGACTGCTGCTCAGGCCCTCCCCAGAGCCAGCCACATCGGCCACTTTTCCAGCAGTCCCCAGAGCTAGATGCCCAGGGGCTCCTGAGCAGCAGCCAGTGCAGCTGCCCCCAGGGTCACCCCCAGGACTGTTGCTTGGGCAGTCCCTGGGACCAGCCACACTGGCCGCTGCTTGTATGGTCCCTAGAGCCAGCTGCCAGGGACGGCCTGAGCAGTGGCCGGTGCAGCTAGCTCCCAGGACCGCTGCTAGGGTGCTCCCAGGAACTGCAGCCAATGGGAGCTGCAGGGGCGGTACCTGTGGGCAGCAGTGCACAGAGAGCCCCTGTCCCCGCACCCACCTAGGAGACATTGCCAGAGGGGCGTGCCAGTCGCTTTGGGAGACATGCCGCCCAAGGTAAGTGCTGCCCCCCTGACCCCTCCTGCACCCCAACCCCCTGCCCCAGCCCACAGCCCGCACGCCACACCCAAACTTCCTCCCAGATCCTGCACCCCTCACCCCCTCCCACACCCTGCCGCAGCCCAGAGCTTGCATCCAGCACCCAAACTCCCTCCCAGAGCCCGACCCCTGCACCCCCACCCCCTGCCGCAATCGAAGTACCTCACTTTATTTTCATTTACTTCCTATTACTTATAATATAGGAGAAGGATGAAGAAAAAAATGAAAAACAGGGTTGGGGGGGAAGAGAAGAGAATATTCTTTTTCTTGGCTGGGTCCTGGGTTGGGGGGAGCCCCAAAAATGAAGCTGCACACAGCTGCCCACTTACTCTAAATCCACCACTGACTCCTTCCCTCCCTGGATACCATCACTGCTAGTCAAACCTATTCATTCATAATGATGTTGCTCTATCACAAAAAAGCAGATTCTTTTCTCTTCCCTAATTGTGTTCTGTGATGGAACAATACCAGAATGAACACCTTACCAGGATATCATTGTAGGCAGGCAGGATCAAGCAAAGTAACTAGGAAATATAGGCCAAATACAGTTTTTAAATCTGGATCTGGAAGTTCTCAAGAGGGAAACATACCTACACACAGAGAAGGAGGAGAGACTAGGCATAAGAACCCTGTTTCTGGATGGGTTACTACTTTGTCTGATAGAAAGATGAGGACTCACACATTGGTCCATAGCACTGTTGCCACATCACAGAAATAATTAGCTGCATAAGTTAAAAATTGTTTTTCTTTTTACTCTTAGGCATTTGTAACACACTTATCAGCATACTCCTAATGGCCCTGATCTTTCGAACATTTATGCACCCAATTAACTTTGCTCACGTGAGTAGTCCCACAACATTCAATTAAACTATTTGTGTGAGACAAGTTACTTGTGCTTAAAGGTTTGCAGGTCAGTAGAACACCTGGGTATTAGAGGACTGGAATGATATTTGGCACAGCCCTTCAATTAGTCATTCTGAGAGAAATTTATTTGGTAACTAAACACCACATTGTCCTTTTTCAAGTTACAAGTTATTTAGTTATACTGATGGCCAAAGGTATGTTGTAGGTATAAAGTCCATCTGAGTATCACAATACCTGACTATCTATAAGTCTAACATACATTCCTCCCTTTTCTCTTGACGTAAATATTACTATTATAAAAACAACATCCTTGTTAATTTTTTTAAAGTGATCTAAAAATTAACTAAATATCTACCATATGGAGGGTTTTTTTAAGCAAACACTTACCATTGTGCAGTGCCCCATTGTTTTCACTCCTTCAATAGATGTCTTTTAAAAGTACACATAAAGAGAATGAGACGCTGTGTCAAACCTACTGGCACTGCATGTTTAAACACCTGCTTCTCTTCATCAGCCCTTCATAATATTGTTAAACGATAATTATACATACTGATGAGTAACGAATCAAAATACTGTAATCTGTCTTGAAAGCGTTTGTACTAATATTACAAGTACAGCATTAATAGGCTATTTAGCCTGTTCTTTTGAAAGAAAACATACCTTCATATACAGATATCTCAATGAAAAAAACTTGGAAAAACTTACTGCATGTTTCTCCCTGTGCTACACCACTGTATGTTATATGATTTACTACTTCAGATATATGTGTAGTCATTTGTTTTATGTATATATTTTACTATTTTTGAACTTTACCTAATAAATTAGGCCACATCCATAATTAATGCTGCTATTTTGTCCATTTATTTTCTTGGAAAAATTGAGTCACATACCTGAGCCATTTTTAGAATGTTTGTTGTAGACACTGTGTTAAGGCTGAGTTCCATTTTTTAGTCTAACCACCCTTTTTATTTCCTCATAACTTTAAAGAAAAAAAGATTTTTTGGAGATGAAATGTTCTATACTTGGTCTGAGCTTAGTCTCAACAAGTCAAATATTGTGTGTGTGTGTGTGTTGGGCTAGACCACAAATACTCACCAAAGATTTATTTGAATTTAAAAAAAAACACCATGTTTCACTGGTGGTTGCTAAGCCCTTTTATTCACTTTCAACAAATATTCGTGCAAGTGAATGCCTGTGCACGAGAATGTTTGCAGAGAATATTCCAAATATTCATGTGAATGGATGAACTTATGATGGTAGGCACTGGAAGTGTTAATATTGGAGGTCTCTCTGCACCCAGAAGTGGTTCTGACACTGATGTCACATGTCCCGGATAGCACCAATAAATCACTTACTCTTACTGAACCCACATGTGCTTCTGTGTGTTCCTTGTTCCTGCCTGCACCACACCATGACACGGTGTGAAATCTGGGATCCAAATCCAAACCTCTGGGCCTATCAACACAGCACATGCACAAATATTTGTGCCAGCAATGATCACATCCCGACAACTCCTAGTGGGTTTGGGAGACAAATCACTGACAATGAACACTCAGCACAAGTCATGGTGATGAGCTCGTAGGCAATCTATAGATTGAAATACAGCTACGTGGAACCATCTGTCAAATGGTTTGGAATAACAAACGCATTTGTTAAATTAAAATCAATGACTATTGATAATTTAATCAATAGAAAAAGGGGCCAAATTCAAATTCTGGTGTGACTAGTTCACTTGATGATAGTCTCAGCCCAAAAGTTAGTTTTTTTTTTTAAAGTTTTAGCAAAATTGGCTCAGCAGTTTGACTAATGCACCGCGGCAGTGGGGGAAGAAGAGGAAATACCCTTCCCATATCTTATGTTCCAGGTGCTATTTTTCACTCTCATGTGGCTCAAAAATAACTGAAGCTAGACACTCCATGCTGGTTGTGTTTCATAATTCTCAGTGAAGCAGGGTGAAAAATTCATGTTTGGAAAAAAATTAGTTCCATCTTTTAAAGTTATGAATATTAACATTTGGAATGTGTGAGTTATAACACAGAAAAGACTGCCCAAGCTAAGGGTCATCCTGCTAGAGCAATTCAGGAGTATGGAGATAAATGTAAGGCCATTTACCAATAGTACAATACTGGAGCAGTTTTAAAGCAATGTAGCAATGGTTGTCCCTTCTTGCCCTCGCCTCCATCCCCTGCATATAACAGTCAAATCCTTTGCATAAATGAACACGCAATCCTGTAATTGGATCTATATGGTGACTCAAGGACGATAAGGCCATTGCGGAGAAACTAAATGAATTCTTTGCATCTGTCTTCACAGTTGAGGATGTGAGGGAGATTCCCAAACCTGAGCCATTCTTTTTAGGTGACAAATCTGAGGAACTGTCCCAGATTGAGGTGTCATCAGAGAAGGTTTTAGAACAAATTGATAAATCAAACAGTAATAAGTCACCAGGACCAGATGGTATTCACCCAAGAGTTCTGAAGGAACTCAAATATGAAATTGCAGGACTACTAACTACAGTCTGTAACCCATCATTTAAATCAGCTTCTGTACCAAATGACTGGATGACAGCTAATGTGATGCCAATTTTTAAAAAGGGCTCCAGAGATGACCCCAGCAATTACAGTCAAGCCTGACTTCAGAACTGGACAAAGTGGTTGCAACTACAGTAAAGAACAAAATTGTCAGACACATAGATGAATATAATTAGTTGGGGAATAGTCAACATGGTTTCTGTAAAGGGAAATCATGCCTCACCAATCTACTAGAATTCTTTGAGGGGGTCAACAAGCATGTGGACAAGGGGGATCCAGTGGATATAGTGTACTTAGATTTTCAGAAAGCCTTTGACAAGGTCCCTCAACAGAGGCTCTTAAGCAAAGCAAAGCAAAGTTAAAAGATAGGAAACAAAGTGTAGGAATAAATAGTCAGTTTTCAGAATGGAGAGAGGTAAATATTAGTGTTCCCCAGGGGTCTGTACTGGGCCCAGTCCTATTTAACATATTCATAAATGATCTGGGGAAAGGGGTAAACACTGAGGTGGCAAAAATTGCAGATGTGGAACTCCTTGCCAGAGAATGTTATGAAGGCCACACTATAACAGGGTTCAAAAAAGAACTTTTAGATAAATTCATGGAGGATAGGTCCATCAATGGCTATTAGCCAGGATGGGCAGGGATGGTGTCCCTAGCCTCTGTTTGACAGAAGCTGGGAATGGGCAACAGGGATTAGATCACTTGATGATTACCTGCTCTGTTCATTCCCTCTGGGGTACCTGGCATTGGCTACTGTCGGAAGACAGGATACTGAGCTACATGGACCTTTGGTCTGACCCAGTAGGGCCGTTCTTATGACTCATGGTCCCCATCACCATAGAAGCTAAGCACCTCCCAAAAGTAAACACAACACATAAACCTCTTCTTTTCCTGCCTACAAAAATCAGGCTTGGTGATCTTTTTATTTTTAAATGTTGGTTTTTAACTGGATGGAAGTGAGACAGTCAACAGCAGCACCCTGGTGATACCAAATTTAATATGGACAAAAAGGAGAATCAGGGTCAGAAACACGTTAGGCTGTGACCAACATGAACCAGCAAATGCCTGTTAATGGAACACACCTAAACAAGATATGTAGGATTTTATCAGTTAAAACTGAAAAACACAAATAATACACCCTCAATACCAAAAAGAAATCAGTGTTTATCCAATAAACACCGGTAAAGCACCCAAAATGGTTACTTGTATTTAAGGGCTAGTCTACCTAGTGCAGTAACAGACTACAGGGTGTGATTTATAAAGCAAACTACCATGTTGTGTATTAATTGGTCTATGGAGACCGTGCTAGTGCGCACTGAAGGTTCTCTAATATGCTTTAATGTAGAGCTGTTTGAAACAATACTACATTAAAATGCACTTCGGAACTATGAGGCAGTATACTCGTCACCCGTCACGCCCTCTTGTGTCAGGGACTGTGATGCACTTACTTCCATCACCTGCTGCAGGCCATCTGCCTCTCACCAGGTCTTCCATAGCTCAACCCTCCCACAGAGTCACATAAAGTTCATTCCTCATCGGGGGTAACGAAAAGGTCCAAAGTGAAACTTCACAAAACATCCCAACATGAAAGAGCCTTCAGCCTCTACCCCAACTTTTGGCGATGCTTCAGACCATCTTTTGGGGTCAGTCTTCAGCCCTACCCTGGGTTCAATATTCCTTCTGTTGTGCTTGCATGTCAGGGTTGGTAAGGGAACCTAGGCCCACCCTCTACTCTGGATTCCAGCCGATGGACCCTGTATTAAGCAGCTAGGTCCGCTTCTTCAAATATGCTGCTGTTTCCCTGAGTTGCTTCCTACCTCCAAGAACCTTTGTGCTGCTTATCCCCAGCTTGTACTTAACACAGCCTCCCTTTGGTTCTCAGGCCTTTGGCTTCTCCTTTCTCTACTGAACTAACTACTCTTCTGCCCTGACCTGCTCTCTGTGGGTTTCTCACTTGTCTCCTCTGCAGTTTGTCCCTCCACCCCCACCAAGTTCCCTCAGCTTCTTTATATGGGCCAAGTGTCTATTGATTATCTAGCCCCACCCCCTCTGGCCATGAGGCAATCTATCAATCACAGGCGCACTACCTGGCTCTTAACCCCTTGACTAACAAGTGATGGGAGTAAGCACCATCAGAGGAACATTACAGAGATTACACTCATTACCAGTATATGCAAAAAGAATAGCCCTGAAAAACCCTGATTTTGGGACATCTACAGAAACCTCAGAATTTGCTAAAAATGAACTCCAAAAAATGAAATTAATAAAACCTGAAAAACAAAAGCCCTAAAGATGTGGCTTTCTTAAGTCAGCTGTCCACAGGAGTTCAGTCAGTCTGGCTCTGAAAGCCTTCCAAGTGCCTCTATGGGTAGGGTCAAGAGCATCACCGTCTATTACCTATTCCGTAGACTCCAGACACTATGGAGTCTTCTGTTTTCAAAATCTGAAATCTCTGATTTCCTCTTGATCTAAAGCCTTAATTTCTACTGTAAAGATTCAGAACTCACTAACACGTCACTGATTATCAATCCAAAAAATGCACTCCTACTGCTGCTGCTGCTGGGGGCTTGCCCACACTGCGCAGCCGTGCAGACAACAGATGTGTGAACTGCAGAGTGCACCAAAGCTATGCCGCTAACTGCCCCATGGGAACACTGCCGGAGCAAACCAAAAGGTGCCCAGTTCGTGGCAATGCAGTCCTGTTTCAAAGAGGACTATGCTAATAGCCTTTTAATTCTGTGCCTCGGTTTCCCCATCTGTAAAACTGGGATAAACGATTCCTACCCCTCCTTTGTACAGTGCTTTGAGAGCTATGGATGTGGGGGGGAGCATAGAGCTGTTAAGTATTATTATTATCTAGATGTGTAAAAAAGTAAAATTAGAACCCCAGGGACTCCTGGGTGTTTAAGTCTGGTTACATCCCTCACTTTCTAGTATGCTGTTATACTGTTTATCAAGGATGGTTGTAATATTAAACCGTTATACTTTTAGAGTCTTAACAGATCAACCCTGTAAGACTGCACAGAAGCTTAACAGAAAGTGGGGTTGGCACCAGACTATCTGATTTAGCTGCAGGGGTTGTTCACATGCTGTTACTGCTACATGTTTGGAGATAAGCTAGTGCATACTGCCTACCCTTCAAACCCCAGCTGAGATGAAAATACTTTATATGAGAGAAATTTCTGAAAGGGAGCATTCTCAAAGGACCTGCCTCTTATCTGAATTGAAGTCACTTATACCTGGAGGGAAGATTATGCTTTTTTTTTTTTTCGGTCCACACATCTCGTTCCCTGTTGTATATTTCTTTCACATCATATGATATGGAGTAACCTCACATAACCCTATATGATAATGTCCTATTATTTTATGTTTATAATGTATGATTCATTCCCTTGAAGAGAAACAGTCCATAGACAATTAAACTATCAGTAGCTGGTAACTAGACCAGTTTTCCAACAATTTTCTTTCATCTTATTCAACATATTTTTTACTGTCACAATCATTTAGACCACTGTTTAGAGAGCAATCTTTAATGATGCTTCTAATATTTGTGTTTCATTTTGTTTCTCTCAGAACAAGTTAAGGTAATACAATGTGCAATATCCAGATACAACTACACAAAATTAACGTTACAAACTAATTGTTCAGTACAGTTGGGAGTTTCAAAGCTGCCATTTGATTTCAGTGAACTCTACCTTTATGGACAAGGGGGGACGTTATTCCTACCAAATATTGTTACAAATGGAGTCACTGTCCTCATTGTTATTCTAGGGGCCCCACAAGCCCCCTTTTGCCAGGGCTTATGAAACTGTACTCTGATCACAGAGAGCTTGAAATAAAAGAAGGATCAACTACCTGTTCAGAAGCTGTTGGACGGTGATGGTATGTGCATTGGGGCAGACTGAAATCTCTACCTTCCAAACCATGTGGATGCCAGCTGCATTTTTGTGGCCTACTTTGCGCTGCACAATGTCTGTGAGGACAAAAGTGAGCCATTTTCCTAGGAGTGGACTCAAGACACTGATGGATTGCTGGACCAGTATACTCACCCAGAAAGTGCACCAATCATTTACCAGGGCAGGATTCACACGTGCAACAGAAGTCAGGTATATGTGCGCCCTCATAATGGGACTTCACAATGCAATGGAGAGAGGGAATGACATAGTATTTGTAATTATGCCACACTCATTCCACTATTTCTGGGGCTGCAGTAGCCTGGAAGATTTTATTTTTATGAAATTTTATTATGCATTTCATGCACTATTTATGTACCTCACTGCACAGTTTCTGGATTACAGTGATGAAATTTTATACATTTTGTTATGCATGTTTAAGGCTAAGATTTTGTCATGGATATTTTTAGTAAAAGTCAGGGGCAACTCACAGACAATAAAGAAAAATTCACGGAAGCCCGTGACCTGTCCCTGATTTTTACTAAAAATATCCATGACCAAATGGAGAGCTCAGCTGCCGGGTCCCCTCACTTTCCTGTAGTGGCTAGGCAGCTGTTAGGGCCCACTCTGAACTCTGGGGGCTTGGAACTCCATGTTCCCCCCACCGCCCCTGCCAGCTGCCATGGGCTGAAGTCACGGAGGTCGCGGGAAGTCACGGATTCTGTGACTTCCCGCAACCTCCGTGAAAAAATCATAGCCTTATGCACGTTATAGAAACTGGTCATTTAGCTCAACACACAGTTTATGGATACCATGGTGTTGCATTTTATAAAATTAATGAAACCTGCTCGTGCAACCTCATGTGCAAATTGAGCACAAGAATTGTCCAAAGGCTGCAGACATTGTAGGACAAGATAGCGTGGAGGGGATTCAGTGCGTGGCGCTAGCGCTGGAGCTTGAGCCTGCCATCTGGTGGCCAGGAGACTGAACGACCTCTCAAAAAGCTCCTTCTGCTGTGCTGTCTCTTCCTCCCTCAACTTGTGATCATGGTCCAGGAACTGAAGAGCCCCTTGTGCTGCACAGCCTCTCTTTCCAGCTCTCTTTTCCTCTCCGATACTCAGTGCTGACAGGCTTTGACCAAATGTCTGCCATCACTTCATCAATGGCTTTCTTCCTTCTTGTGCATTGGTTGAGAGTCCACACCCCCATGCTCCTGATCCCTTGCCTCTGCCCCACAGAAGCAGGACCTGACAAGGCAAGTGAAAGAGCACATTATTGTCTGACTATGGGGAAAAAATAAATTTCTACCATTTTCCAGCGGCTGCACCACTTTAAGATCAAAGGATGATAACTTTTGTCATTTGGTTTTATTTTATTCACAAACACACACACACACACCATTGGCCAGTGTAGGTCCTGCAAGCTACACTGAAAGCCAACACACATCCTGGGAAGATGCACATAGCAAAATCAATTAAAATAATGTACATGTCCCCACAATTTTTCCTGGGGAGTGAGGATTTCCTATGACAAATGTCGTTATGAGCTATGGTTTTACAATCCTTTCAGGCAGGGCAAGCTCTGGAGAATATTGTTGTTCTGGAGGTGTTAGAGTGTAAATCTGACCTTCTGTTCCAGGCCAGCAGAGGAGAACCATCCATCTATGGCAAGAAGACTTTTAGGTGGCTGGTAACCAACTAGCACAACTACAAAGGGAGGGGGATCATGAGATACAGAGGCGGCGCTAACAAATATGCCCTGCCCCGGAATTTAACCAACTATCTAGAGTTCCGACATCATGAAAAGTTCACATGTATCATCAGCTAGGAATGGGTGGAATTCATGGTAAAAATCAATAAGGTGCTGAATTCGGCTGGAGACACATTACATGCTCCTTACAAGCACCCTGCATACCCGCACAGATCTGATTGGCAGCCCAGGACTATATACATTCTCTGCTACCATTTGGACCCCTTATACAGGCAGATGTAGAGTAAATACAGCCTCAGGTACTATTTGGATTCAGAATACAGGTAGTCAGGATAGTCCCGCATGGCCAACCTTTAAGTTCCCGTTCTTGCAAGTAAAATGTAATATAAGGCTCATAAATCTAATACCCCAACCCATCTTTCTAACAGTAGGCATGATCTAGTAAAAATTCATCAGAGTTGTTTGTTTAATCTCCCCCGCCATTTTCTGGTATCTATTTTGAATTCCACGTGGTGTCTGGGGAGGAGGGCACTAGGGAAGTGGCATGGATTTCACCCTCAGGAGAAGCACACTATGACCCTAGCTTGTATGGACAATGTAATTTGGCATAGCCCAGAAATCCATCCAATTCCTACATGAACAACAACAAATCCGGCGGACAAAACATACCAGGCTCTGGCACTTCTTCTGCTGCTGCTTCAGATGCAGGCTGATCTTCAGTGCCATCCCCAAACAGGTCCTCTGAACACAGACCTACCACGTGCTGTCGCTGCTCAGGTGGCACAGCCTCATCAAGGACCAGTGTCAGCACCAGGGTTACCTTGGGTGCTTGATCTGGCAGCTACAGGTTCTCCCCCAGTGGTGCCTGTGATTGTGGAGTTATAAGAGTGCCATCCCTGCTCAGCAGATTGTATACACCACTGCAGGATCAGTGCTTGGTGTAGCTCCCAGCACCCGACTGAATTTCTCATCGAAGGCGCAGGTAGACAGGGAGTTCCCTGAGGTCTGGTAATCATCCCTGGTTTAGCAGTAGTCAGTCTTGAGGCGCTTGACTCGCTCTCCACATTGATCGGTGCTCCAGATGATCCCCAACACTGCAAGCCTCTCCGAGAGGTTCATATGTACAAAGTTATTTCTTGCACTCTTGTTGAAGTCAAATGTCTTGCTCGCCTCACACCAGAGATTTACTAGAATCCAGCTATGTTCCTCTGGCCAGCAAGCACTGCACATGATGTAGGGGTTCTTCATAGTTCTGGCCATAGCTAACACACAATAGGGTTAACTGTTTTCAGTTGAGGAGTCCACATGAAAAGAAAGGGCTAAATGCCAAGGCGTTGTATGGGAACCAGGAGGTTGCTTCTGGTTACAGGGAATCAAGTGGGAAGTATGGGCATAGAAGGGCCAGGAGACACAGGCCTAGGGGATTGTGGGATAGCATTGGCAGACTCTCTGGACACAAGCATGGCGATCCCAGGCTGGAGCAGCAGCCACCCTATGAAATGAGTGGGCTTGGATCTGTGCCACAGTGGAACACAGCCCGAAGGGAGTTCACAGGCCTGAGTCCTGAGAGGATTCTGACTTGAGTCAGAAGGCTTTGTGTGTGAACGGCAGTAGGGTTTGGGCTTAAAACTGAGTCTCGGCCAGAGGGTAATATGCAGTGCAGACATACCCTAAGAGGTAGCTTGAAAATCTGATCCCAAAGGAACAAGTAACATACTGGGGGCTAATTGAGGCACTTGTGTAAATCCAAAGCAGCTCCATTGAGTTCCACAGAGTTACTTCAGATTTCAATTGAATATCAACTGCATTGTCAGTGCTCATCTCCTATGAAAGTCAGCCCCTCGATGTCTAAAGTGAACCTAAAATTTGAGGCATTCAAAATTAGAGGTCACTTCTGAAAATGTGGGCCTAACTTTCCAGTCTTCCAGGTTGTGAGGAAAACCCTGACATTGTAAACTGAACTAACTGGTGGTCCAAAACCAAAAGTAATGCAAACTTTCCACACTGATCTTAATGAGGTGGTTAATTCTAAAGGCTATTTGCACGTTCTTAAATATCAACATTGTTAGCCTTTTTTCCCCTGTTGGCCATCACACTAGAAATATTCAACTAATATAGCTTGTCTCAATTTGATATTCCATATGTTTGTAAGGACAATCTCATCTGCAAATAGCTAAATATTATGTTACTTGTGTATCCGAGGCATTTCCTACAAGCCTTAAAGGAAACATAAAAGCGATGTCAGTGGTGTCATTAGACAAATATTAGATTTGTGATGCAGCTTTTCGGAATGTGAGGGTTTATGTATAAAACTTGGTCCAGCAACTGTAAAGGTGCTTAAGTCAATAAATATCTTTGAATATCCCTAGCTAATATATTCTAAGTTTCAATTATATACTTAGATTTAATAAGTTACCCAGACTGTAAACTCTTTGGGGCAGGAGCTATCTTTTTGTTCTGCGTTTGTACAGCACCTAGCATAATGAGGTCTTGATCCATGGTCGGGGCTCCTTGGTGCTACCACATTGCAAATCAATCATAATATCTCATAATGAAATACAGAAGTTAGGACATAGAGAGCAGAAACAGATTCCAGTCCTGTTCCTCTAAAATCAATAGCAACTTCAATAGCGTAGGAGTGGTCCCCAGATTAATGAGCATTGCAAGAAATGCAAGGATATTTAATTAAAAAGCCCACATAAATTCTGACAAAACATCTTGCAGATTTCTACGGACCGTGCAAATGACAAGAAAAGAAAAGTTTAGGTTAATTTTATTCATTTATTAGGTTTGCTTCCTCCATTTCATTATACTTCAGCAGCAGAAACTTCAAGCACCATAAAGTTTGGGGGTCGGTCAAGGAATGGCAGAATATATAGTACTATATAGTGGCAACATTTTAAAAATTTCCACCAGTTTCAAATTATTACCAGTGTTATCTGGAAAACCTCAGACAGCTAAAAATGTGCACATTGGTAGAAAAAGGCTTGGCCTGAATCTAGGGTAGTAGTTTACATCAATGCAAAATGAGCCTCAAATGCGAACAAGTGTAATGTTTTACAGACACGTTGCACTCACATTGCACTGGTGCAAATAACTACATTAAGGAGAAGGTAACAAAGAGTCAGGCCCTTTAACTGAAACCACCTATGTATGCATTGGGCTTTTCATGTACAAATCAAGATTTTCCATTGTGAAGCCTAAATTGAGACAACACAACCAATAACAGCAAGAGACCACGAGGAACAGTAGCGCCAGACTTGACACGCTGCACAACCTGAAGTCACAGAGGGACCCCACCGGGGAAACTCGTATAGGGCAAATTTGCATAGGGCACAAAGGTTTTGTGCATGCTTGCTACTTCCAAATACACCATCTTGGTCCTAAATGCTAGAGTGCCAAGCCAAACCTCTTACTCTATGCATCTTAGACCCACAGCCTTCAGGCCTGGCCCAGTGTTTGGAGCTTCCCAGAGCTACAAGCCCAACCCAAAACCCAACCAAAACCAAGCAAGACAAATGGGGATTCTGGGCCAGGAGATACATAAGAGGGAAAAAGAAAAGGAGTACTTGTGGCACCTTAGAGACTAACCAGTTTATTTGAGCATGAGCTTTCGTGAGCTACAGCTCACTTCATCGGATGCATAGCTATGCATCCGATGAAGTGAGCTGTAGCTCACGAAAGCTCATGCTCAAATAAACTGGTTAGTCTCTAAGGTGCCACAAGTACTCCTTTTCTTTTTACGAATACAGACTAACACGGCTGTTACTCTGAAACCTGTCATAAGAGGGAAAGTGTATCAATATCCTCTTTCTTCCCTAGCTTCCAGATTCCTCAACCCATTCCTGACATGGGCTGAAATTTCTCTCCCACCCCCAACTTCCATGGACTGTTCTCATTGAGATTCCTTCAAGGCCCCTGTTCCCTGACACTGCTCGTCCCCGCTCGGCTGCGGCCTAGCGGAGCTTCCTTTGTAGTCCCTCTTACCAGTGCTATGATACTCTAAGTGGAACAGCCTCTCTGCCTCCATGAGGCAACTCCTGTCCCAAGCAAGGATTCCTCCAAGGCCCGCCTCCTACCCAGAGACACATCTTCTTCTCTACCCTCTATGAGTTTTCTGTCACAAGCACACATTCCTTTGGGCCTACCTTCCTAGAGTCTGTTCCTGTTCCTCCTCCCCGCAGTTGCTTCATGCTGCCCCAATAGGGCACATCCTCTACCACCACTTCTTCCTTGCTGCTACCTGTCCCTACATGCCCTTTTCACTCAGCCATCTTCCCACCCAGCCTGCCCATCTCTACATTCCCAGTCCTCTCAGCCCACCCCCATCAAGCCTGCCCTGTCCTCCTATCCCACACTCATCTGTGAGTAATGGGAAAATGTACAGTTCAAGTTTTTGCTAATTGTATATGTTTATAATGTATGAAGGATGGAATGATTTCTTAGGAAGGGCACCAAGCTAAGCAAGTCCTCATGGGGCCTAGCTGTTCTTGAATCTATCCTGGTGAGTACCATGTTAGGGAAATAGAGACAAGGGCTGGCTGGAAAACAATCATTCAGTTTTTGCAAAAAAAATTGAGGTTTTTACTTTTGTTTTCATTCTGCATCAAAATGAAACTGAGACCTTCCAAAATTTTCCACAACAAAGCCCAGAGACAGATCCACCTAAAAACAGCCAATAGCCAGGGCACTCACCTGAGATGTCCCAATCAGGCATAGCAGTGACTTGAACCCAGGCTTCCCTAACCATTAGCCATTCTCAGGTGGGGCTCTTTCTCTCTCCCCAGAAAATTCTATCTTGGACCTGAGAAATCTTCCCCACTAAAATTTTGTTGCAATGTTTCCTCAGAAACTTCCATTTTCTACAAATTAGCATTTTCCAACGAAAAAATGTTTCACTGAAAAATTCCTAACCCTCTCTAGCGGAGACAGCCTGCTTGGGTGTGAACCACATAGCTATTAACTCCAAGGCATTCACTCCAATTAGAGAGTAGGTATTGTAATTCTGCAAACAGCACGCCACAGCAGATAGCATTTCTTCTCCCTAACCTTAGTTGAACCGTGATGCAGCACAGTGCTAGGAGCAGAGTTTGTCAGCTCCCTCTGCTGGGTGGCCAGCTCTACAGCTGCGGAGCCAACAAACTGTAAGCTCACGTCTGAACAATGGGTAGTGTTTGTTATTTTTAAAGTCTTAGTGGAAGAGTGCAAATTATTTTTTACAAGAGATATTCAGTATCCACTGGCAGAGTGAGAACACACTTCTACGGACAGTCTGTACAAAGAAATGCCCACTGGCTCTTGACAGTCATACTTTCTGGGTCACATGACCTCCTTTGACTCAAAGACACAGATGAGGAAAAATTAATCACAAAACTCTGAATCTAAACTCACATGGTGAGACTCATTCTTCCGGCAAAGAGAAGGAGTCAGCACCAATTGGCAGGGGGCAAGACCTCTCCCTCAGACAGAACCCCAAAGAAGTCCAGGCCCCAAGGCAGCCATGCTCAGTGAAAGCCGCTCTGCGCTAGTATCCAGGCTCTGACTCTGCACAGACAACACCGCCAGCTCAGTGGCAATGCTGCCATGGAGTTTCCCTTCTGTAATGGTACTCTGTGAGGTCTCCTGGGGGCTCAGAGAGAGCAAAGTGCCAGTTAATGCTGCCCTTGCCCATTCTTTCTGTATAACATCTCTATGATAAGTAAGGTTAAGAGTTTGTCGCAGAACGAAAGATAGCGCTCCAGTTAGTCCCAAAACTCCGCTACGTGGTTTGCACTGAAGGCCTTCCACAGACCCTGGAGAATGGGGAGATTGTGCCACAGGAGCGCCATTTACCCCCTTTATGCACATACGTCTCATTCAGCCAGGATTTACTGAGTTTGCTCCCCAGCAGAAAGCATCATGTGGGAGCATCCAGGGCTTTAGCTGGCCACCATGCACTGCCCATGTCAGACCCTGGATTCCAAAGCTTTAAAAAAAAATGTAGCACCCTCTACAGGGGAGCATCTTCCCGAGCTTCTAACTACGGAGGCAGGATGAGTCCCAGAAGGGAGTTTTGTTTTCAGACTTACTGTGTGAGTTCCAGTATTTCCAACTCCAAGGGTCCCAATTCCAAACTTGTGAGATTTAAAGGATAAATTGTGATTTTTGGCCTGTTGTTTGGTTTTGATCTCCTCCTGATTTTGCTTGACAATTACAAGTCAAAAATTGACCCTTAAATGAATACAAAATGTGCACCCAAATTTACAGGCCCCAACTCCCCCGTGCACCATCACCCTGCACTCCTCCCAACTGCCCAGAGCCCCTCCCTGCTCCCCACTGGCAGATTCCTGCATCCCCCCATTATCCCAGCACGATTCTGTAGCCCCCCATTTCCACAGCCATCAACTTCCTCAGCCCCCAATCCCTGGCAAGCACCAGCAGCCGCCCCCTCTCCAACCTACAGGAGAGGGTCTTCTCCTGGGCTACCTCCTTTAACTCCTTCTTCCTGGACTAACACTGCTGAAGAGGCACTGCTATGCAGAACCTGCTCCAAAGTCCTGCTCAGGGGCACCCCAATATAGCAGGCAACTGCTAAGGCTGCCAGCAGCACAAGTGGCACAGTGGCCTCTAGTGGCCATAAGGGAATCTTCAGGTAGTTCAGGCAAAAGTCCTGAACTGTTGCATTTCTTCGCAAGATGGCAAGCACCGCACAAAACTGGCCCACCATCAGAATGCTCACAAGATCGTGGACATTGATGACATCCGAATTCTGTTCAGGTGAATCCAACCTGCAGCATTCAAAGTGCTCAGTTCCTTTTAAAGATAATTTTGCAGCAGGTGCTATTCAAATAAAAAAGTTTAACTAAACTAGAAGGTCAATTTGTTGCTTCCGTAGGCTATGCGCACTGCACACATGAAGGGCTCCTCGCACCCCTCCATTCCCTCCCTCCCCCCAGTTCCCTATTTGCCACCCTCTCTTCCCCTTCTATTTCAGGGACTCCCTCTAACCACGCTTCCTCCCTTACACCAGAACCTGTGTGTGTTCCCCATTGGCCCCTTCCCCAGCTCCTCAAAAACCTGTAGGAGAACACTTCAACCACTCTGGACACACAATGGCAGATTTAAAGGTAGCCATCCTGCGGCAAAAAAACTTCAGGACCAGACTTCAAAGAGAAACTGCTGAGCTTCAGTTCATTTGCAAATTTGACACCATCAGCTCAGGATTAAACAAAGACTGTGAATGGCTAGCCAACGACAAAAGCAGTTTCTCCTCCCTTGGTGTTCACACCTCAACTTCTAGAAGAGTGCCTCATCCTCCCTGATTGAACTAACCTCGTTATCCCTAGCCTGATTCTTGCTTGCATATTTATACCTGCCTCTGGAAATTTCCACTACATGCATCCGATGCATCCGTATGCTCCAACACGTCTGTTAGTCTATAAGGTGCCACAGGACTCTTTGTTACTTGGCTCTAGTTACTTTAATCGGGGATCAGATGGTGGGGAGTTAAATCATGGGGATGGATGGGCCTGCAGCCCTTACAACTGTCATTAACTTTATGGAAACCTAAGGGCTATAGGATCACATCTGTTGACTTCAGTGTTGCATGCAGTACCTCTGCAGGATGGAAGGGAAAAGGAGAACAAGCAAATGTGTCTTCTAATAGCAAAGCAACCTTTAGAAAGAAAAGCTATAGTAGGGCAGGAAGTGAACTCAGTGTGTTTAACTCCTTGATTACATTTATTACAGAGCAAAGAAAGATGAGCCACTGGTAGAAAAGTAGTACGTATCCCTCCCAGAAGTTGATAATATAAGGGGTAAAACCACTTGTCTCTTTGTCTTCCTCACCACCTTGCAGTGAATTTGTTTGTCAAAAGCACATATACCTTGGACATTGCTGTATACTTCCATTCATAAATCCTGTTCTTTCTTTAGACTCCCACTCAGACGATCTATTGTTACAGCAGTGCCCACTGGCCAACAACTAATAGGGCCCATTGTGCTAGGCACTGTACAAAGATAGAATAAGATGCTCATGCCCCAGAGAGGTTATTACCTAAATGAACAAGACAGATGCAGTGGAAGGGAAGGAGTATAACACGAGCAGAGTGAACAATACAATGACAGCAAATGTCATGTTAGTTCAGTGATTTTTTTATTTGTTTTTAAATCCTTTCAGTGGGCTAATGTTAGGAGGGATTAGCTTGATGGAAAGACAAAGGAAGGCACAAAAGTGACAAGTGGGTGAAGATCACACGAGGGAGGGAACAAACAGCCAATCAACACAGGAGAGACAATGTTCAGAGTGAAAACTGCCAAAAGCAGCCTGATGACATCATCTGCATCCTTAGGTGCCGGTTTGAACTGCTTTCTGTATCTGCTCTGCCTACTTTCTGCTTTGGCTGGCTCCTCTTCAAGCGTCTTTCTCAAACACCACATGGGTGAGGGGAGGAGAGGAGGCCGCATGGGTTCAAGTGACCCTGAAGGGTGTGTGCCCTGAGCAGTTCTGGATCATCCAGAGTTGCAGCAGGGGAGGGGTGTGTGTGGCCCAGTTCTCTTCCCCTTCACTCACCTCCCCCTTACACACACTTGTGCGCAGTACCTGCCTGAACTGTTTTCTGCAGCTACTCTGATACATTCACATCATACTAGTGACTGTGGAAAGTAAAAATGTAAGATGTGACCTAAATTATTATTACTGGACTGGACATATTATGTTTTGCACACAACCACCAGCAAGATTTACCTGAACAAAATGAAAGGAGGGAGGAAACAAACACAAGTTGGAACTTTCTACCTAGTTCATGTAGAACTTTAATACATGATGAGGCTGCTGGTGTGCAGAGAACACTTCCTACCATGCTGCCCAATACTGTCTCATTGTTTCCCTGGACTCCCTCATCCATCTGTATCTATCTGTTGTCTCTTGTCTTAGATTGTAAGCTCTTTAGGGCAGGGACCACCTTTTTGTTCTGTATTTGTACAGCGCCTCGCACAAGGGAATTTTAGTCCATGATTAGGGCTCCAAGGTGCTACCACCATACAAATACATTATTAATAATAATATAAATAATGTGGCATATCAGACGCCACAAACATAGGCTATATTTCTTTATTAATTAATGTGTATTTGTGATAGTGAATCAGAGGTAATTTATTTCAGTTATAGCGCTTAATGTGGTCTTTGACACAGACAGTCTGGAACAATTGTAAACATAACTAGCCAAATTCAGGTTAAAGGTGTTCATCACCAGAATGGAAAACAACAACAACAACAAAACAATCCACTTAGCATATTTAGAAACACACAGGGACAGATTCTCATTTATCCTAATGTTCCTTTACACCACTTTATTCGTGTAAAGGGACCTTAAAGTAGGCAGAAATTATATTGACACTTTTACATCCCCTTAAGGCCCTTTTATACTGCCAGAGTGGTGGCAGAATAAGGTCCAATCTCTCTACAGATATACAGTAGCTATCTATATCTAGAAGGAGAAAGTGAGAGACATGAAGTGTGTGAATTCCTACTAGGACACAAATACAGCCAGGAAACATGGAGAGATTTCTGCAGATCCTTTAGTGCAGGTAACTATAGGACCAGCAAAAGGCAATGTATCATAATACTGGTTCCTCAGTTCCCTGCAGGATTTCACACACTTCATATTCCTCACAGCAGGCCCTACAAGCAGGCAATATAGATGGTACTGTTCTAGTCAGTCATTTTCTCTCTGTACATTAATCTAAACCAGTAGCCTACAATGCTAGACTTTCAGGGTCATTGTGTCCCTATGACGTCCTCCCACAGTAGTGCCAGTGGCACCAGCTCAGCTACTTGTGCTGCAAGGGTTTGATACCTGACTGGTAGTCACAGAAGCCTCAAAGTTTTCTCAGCAATAAACCAAACACTTAACACAAACATGAACAGAGTATTTTGAAAGAAACAATCGGGATTTATTTTGGGGATGGGGGGGTCAGATCCCTGGCAAAAATCTACCAAGCATCATAGGTAATGAAGTCAGGGAGAAAATAAAATTCAAATGATTGTTTTGTAATCTTCACACTAAAGGAACATGTTTGTAGACGACCTTCTAGATGGATGTAATGAGTCTAAGATAAAGTAAGTTGCCAGGTCTATTTATTCCACACAAAGAGACTTTCAGGGCTAAATTTCTATCATCAGTTATAACCCCTTAATCCCAAGGTTACACAGGAAAAAAAATGATGGCAGAGCATAGCCCTTTGGCTTGAGCTTTAAAAACCATGGGGTCATCACTGAAGGTTACTGTCCTTACCATTCACACTAAATAGGAAGGAAATTAGTACAATTAGAACTGTTAAAATGTAAATTACAAAAATAGCTGAAAACCATTTTTCCTCAGTTCCTACTTGTATAAACAAAGCCCTGACAAGCTACAATCAGAGAGGCCTGCAATGGATCCATGGCAACGAAAAGCACTAGCCTATGGCTACCATCTTCATAGGCATACTTACATTAATTTACTAGATGTACGTGTACACATTTCAGAAAAATCAGTTGGCTCAAGCTTAATTCACTGAAAAGGGGGATCATTAGCAAATGAAAGAAAAAACAGGTCAGCAATTTCCTTGATGAACTCAGCTATTTATTTTTATTTGAAAGAGAAAGATGAAATTATTCTTGTAATTTTTGTGCTTTGTAGCTCTACTGAAGAGAAAATTACACCTATACTGCTGATTTTGATTCTTAGCAAGCAGATGAATAATAAAATCAATATCACAATGTCTATACAGTCTAAAATACTCTGTATATAGACATTTGAATAGTGCATTAAATGGTAAAGGTGATAATACTAGAGAACACTGAGGAAGATTACATAGAGCGAGCACTTCAAGGTTTTATTTGTTCAGGGGGGGAGATTTGTATTGTTTTATAATCCTTTTTGGGGGAGGGGATTTAAGGGATTGGAAGTTTGAGAGCTATCCAATAATGTGACCAAGAGCAGCTCAAAATCTGATCAGAACATAAATGCCCCAAAACACAGCAAGAAATGAAACAAGCACAAAAACAAAAACAAAAAATCCCAGACAGTTGTAGTGTGAGTTTCAGGTATGCTGGTGTGGTATTGATGTTGCAGTAATACTGTTCAGCTAATAAGGAGTTAAAGAGTTAGGTAGTATGGGTAAGGGGGAGAAGGTAAGATTATGTTTCCTGTTAAATATTTTCTTGTTGCAGATTGATAGGTCCAGCTAGTCTAGTAACAAGACACATTATAAAAAGAATCCCTGCAATACCTAGGCTGAGTTCTGTCTGTCTACAATATCCATCACCCTGGTAACCAACACTTGTCTTTCCAGTTGCAGACACTTATTTACTTGGATGGTGTTAATGCTATTGAGTTATCTACCTAGGTATTTTTGACATGTCCATGGCTGTGGTTTCTGAGTTATATCTTTGTGTCTCATTGATTTCAGAATTAATACACACATCATTTTGTTCAATGCAAGGAGAGGAAATAGCTCAAGCAGAGACTATTCTCTGAGTCAGATACTGAGCCATTGTCAGTGGCCCTGGACAAGGCCCCTTCAGCACAGAGCACTTAAAGACAAAGTATCCCTGCAGGAATGGAGAATTGGTGTGGGTAGAGCAGCCATGCACTGGATACAAAACAACAATTAATGCAATACAGTGGTACTGAGATAGTACTTACAGCAGGATGGTAAATGCCTCTATCCCACAAAGTTGCGCCACTCACAAAGGTTGTGTAGTAAGGGACCACCTGTAAGTATAAATATAAGTAGTTCAGTTTATCATAATCTAGTTTCTCAGGTTAAAACACACCATTTCTAAGAGCAATGTTTAAAAATGTCAATAGTATAGTAGGTCTAAAGTGACTTTCACAACATTGCTGTAAATATCAGATCAGACTGAAAAATATAAAATTTAACTGTTGAGTTAATTATTTGCTTTTATGAGGTTGTTTTACTCTCTCCTCTCCATTTTTCTCCAGCCCATTTTCTTTAGGAAGTTTCTGGACTATGTAGTTGTGACTCACTAGCAAACAGCTTCTGGAAATGCTTAACTGATATCTTATTACAAATTAAACCATTTGGCTAGACATGACCCTCTTGCCTAGGGGTCTCTCTTCTCTGAGCAGGACGTGAAGAAAGACATATTTTCTCCAGCATGTCCTGGTTGACCTTCTTAACATGACCAAAGCAATAGGAAATAAATAAAATTCAATATCTGAGTCCTTGTCCAAATATCGTTCTTATGCTTTGTCAAAGTAGCATTCTGATACTAACTGGAGAAATTTCCCTCTCCATTCTAGGCTCTGGGACCCAGCCTCTGTACTTTCTACAACCAGATAAAGCTTCCAGCATAAAAGATATTACAACAATCTGTCTTGTGCCCCAGTTCAGCAGTCAATCCCTATTCAGCACAGCACTTAAGTATGTGCTTAACTTCAGGCACATGCTTAAGTGCTTTGAGATTCCGTCCTGCAAAGTGCTAATCATTCTGGCTCCAATCCAGCAAACCATTAACTTTAAGCACATCAACAGTGTCATTGAAGTCATTCTGGCTATTCACGTGCTTAAAATTAAGCATTTGCTTAAGTGTTTTGCTGGAGATCAAGGGCTAGTTGAATAGGGATGGACTTAAACGTATACCTAAGTGTTTTGCTGAATTGGGGCCCTAATCCTGAGTATGTGATCTTGATTACTACCAAACTGTAGGTTTCAGAGTAGCAGCCGTGTTAGTCTGTATCTGCAAAAAGAAAAGGAGTACTTGTGGCACCTTAGAGACTAACAAATTTGCTCAGATAAATTTGTTAGTCTCTAAGGTGCCACAAGTACTCCTTTTCTTTTTACCAAACTGTACTGGCCAGCATTAACTAGAAACAGTTATGCCCTTTGTAAAGAATAAAGGTAGTTGAATACTTTTCACTAAGTATTAAACAAATTTTGCTACTATGCACTTGAATAACTTCTACCAATATTCCTGGCAGTACTATTTCATCTCACAATTTATTTGATAAGAACATTATAATCAGGCAATTAAATTTTTCAACTTTTTTTTTTAAATAGTCTACCCGTTCCAGTAAACAATGGCAGTCAGAGCAGAAACTCACAATACTCCTTTTCCAAACAGTTTACCATTTGTAATTAGGGTAAAACTGTGCCTCTACATTTTAATTAGCAATGATGAATAATTACTGAGTTACCTCCAGGACCATTCTGTATGTAGTCCCACAGGGACCATGTTTACCACCTTTGTAATTCAAATGATCTCCTGCATGGAGAACTTGTGGATGCTCCAAGGCCCAAGGGCCAACCGAGCCTCAGATTCAATGACTTGAAAACTTTCAACATCCACATCACAAACTAGGAAGATGCAGCTAGCAACATGCTACATTGGAAGGCAGTGCTGCACCAGGGAGTAAAAGAGGCAAGAGAGGTGGTTGTGAGACAGGAAAGCAAAGAGACTGAAGGGGAAAGCACAGCAGGCCTCAAGCGCTAGAAATGCACCAGCTTCATTTTCTGGCTCCGTGCTTTTTTGCCTGCATTATCTGTGACAAGGACTGTTGCTTGAGAATTGGACTTTTCAGCCACTCGTGATGCTGTGGCACACCATATAATAACCGAACTGCTTTGGCACCTCTAGCATTGTCTTAAGGCAAACAGTTGTCACTCATTGGTTCAATGTGCATCTGAAGCCACTCCAAGACCCACTAAGGTGACACAGTGAGGTATCACAAGTCGAGCTGAGTGAATTATTGGATTTTGCAGTTCAGTGGCTGAAAAATGGGGAAAAAAATCAGTTTGTTTCAAATTGAGACTGCAATTTTATTTATCTTGGTGAAACAAAAATATCATCTTGTTATATGTGGGGGGGGGGATTTTAATGTTTTTAAAAATCTCACTAAATTTCTAAACAAAACACTGTTTCAGAATGAAGTCAAAACACTTCCTTTTGAAAATGCAAAAAGAACTATTTTGCCTTTTTCAATGTTTTCCCTTTTTTATTCAGCCAAAACTATTTGGGAATAGTGTTGGTTGCCCTGAAGCTTCATTTTCAGCAAATTTACTATTTGACCAAAAAAAATTCATGCAACTCTAATCACAAGTGTGCTGATGAAATGCACATGAAATCATTGACATGATTGTCAATGTATCCATTGATGGATGTGCTCTTTCCTGAACCTAGGAAGAACAGCAGTTTCAGCTCAAGCTCCAGTAGGATTTCTAGGCTTTGATGTGACTATGGAAGAAGCCCTCAGTGAACTAAGACAAGCCAGTTATTTACAAAAGAGAAATATGAAATATACTTATAGCCTAGCCGTAATTTTCCAAATTGCCAGGTCATTTTGGATGAAAGAGGCTCACATGTACTTCAAAAGGCAAAAGATACTATGCAAAGTTGCTTACTTTTAAAAAACCTGTGTAAGCTGCGGGGGCAGTCTCCATCCAGGAAAAATGAGTAATTTGAACAAATAATAAGAGCCACATTTTCAAAGAGCACACATAACAAAGCCTTCCAAATTTGCAGGTAAAACCATTTGCATGTCAAATACAAATGTTGTGTGACCAAGAGAAACATTTTCAAAAGCATTTAAGTGACACAGAAGCCCAAGTCAGATTTTCAGACGTGAATAAGACCATGTCTACACTAGCACTTATGTCGGCAAAACTTTGAAAAAAACACAAACCTGTGTGACATACGTTTTGATAGCATAGGCGCTCATGTGCACAGCACTATATTGGCGGGAGATGCTCTCCCACCAACATAGCTACCACCGCTTGTTGGGCTGGTTTTATTATGCCGATGGGAGAGCTTTCTCCCATCAGCACAATGCAGCTACACGAGCGCTCTTATAGCAGAACAGCTGTATCGGTACCGCTGTGCCCCTATAAGCTTGTATTGTAGACATGGCGTAAGCCCTGGTCTACTCTAGGACTTTAGGTCGAATTTAGCAGCGTTAAATCGATGTAAACCTGTACCCGTCCACACGATGAAGCCCTTTATTTCGACTTAAAGGGCTCTTAAAATCGATTTCCTTACTCCACCCCTGACAAATGGATTAGCGCTTAAATCGGCCTTGCCGGGTCGAATTTGGGGTACTGTGGACACAATTCGATGGTATTGGCCTCCGGGAGCTATCCCAGAGTGCTCCATTGTGACTGCTCTGGACAGCACTCTCAACTCAGATGCACGATTGTTTGCCGTTGCTCTGACGCAGGGAGGGGTGACTGACGACACAGCTTACAGAGTTGGCTTACAGGGAGCGAAAATCAACAAAGGGGGTGGCTTTACATCAAGGAATATTTCAGGCAGGACTTCACGGAGGGTTCCAATAAGAAATGGTGCACCTAAGTTATTGTTCTTGTTGGAACAAGGAGGTTAGTCTGGCCTCTGATTGATACATGGCTAGATTTACCTCGCTGCACCTTCTCTGTGAGTGACTGCAGTGTGACCTAGAGGAATGAGTCCCCTACACGGGGGGCAGGGGGAGGCTGCAAATGAGCACAAAACAAATCTGGCCTATTTCTTGTTTTGATCCACTCCATCTATCTTTTACATCTTTGGCTGGCAGCAGACGGTGCAGAAGGACTGCATGCCATCCACATCTCATGGCTGCTCAGCAGAAGATGGTACAATAGGACTGCTAGCCACCCTCATCTCTTGCCTGCCCGGCAGAAGACGATGCAATAGGACTGCTAGCAATCCGTATCACCTGCCTGCTCACCATAAGATGGTTCAATAGGACTGACTGCAGGACTAAAGAGAATGACCTGATCAAGTCACTCCAAATTTAGTCCCTGCGCCCATGTCTGCCCAGGCACTCCTGATCGACCTCACAGAGGCAACCAGGAGCACCTCAGACATGACGATGACGACTACCAGTCCTATTGCACTGTCTGCTGCCACAAGGCAAGGGGTTGCTGCTGTGTAGCAATGCAGTATCGCGTCTGCCAGCACCCAGGAGACATACGGTGACAGTGAGCTGAGCGGGCTCCATGCTTGCCGTGGTATGGCGTCTGCACAGGTAACTCAGGAAAAAAGGCGAGAAACGATTGTCTGCCCTTGCTTTCACGGAGGGAGGGAGGGAACGGGGGCCTGACGATATGTATCCAGAACCACCCATGACAATGTTTTAGCCCCATCAGGCATTGGGATCTCAACCCAGAATTCCAGTGGGCAGCGGAGACTGCGGGAACTGTGGAATAGCTACCCACAGTGCAACACTCCAGAAGTTGACTCTAGCCTCGGTACTGTGGAAGCACTCCGCCGAGTTAATGCACTCAATGCCCTTAGAGCATTTTCTGTGGGGGGACACACACTCAAATATATAAAACCGATTTCTAAAAAAATGACTTCTATAAATTCGACCTAATTTCGTAGTGTAGACATACCCTTAGACACATAGAAACCCACGTCCCATTGACTTTCACACCTTTAAGTTCCCAAGTCAATTAGCTGCTTTTAAAAATGTTACCCCAAGCCTTGATTTTTGAATGTCAGTGAGGGAGGCCATTTGAACATTTGGCCTGAAATATGATTTATATCTGAAAAAAAGTGCCAGATATCTTTTACTGATCAATGTAATACCTTAAATGTCAAAACCCTTTATATGGATACATAATTTATATTTCAGTTTCCAAACTCTTGTGCATACATACATGTGCATGTGTGATATATAGTCACACTATATACATATATATACACACACACAATCATAGAAGTGTAGGATGGGAAGGGATCTTGAGAGGTCATCTAGTCCAGTCCCCTGCAATCAGGGCAGGACTACGTAATAACTAGACCATGCCCGACAGGTGTTTGTCCAACTGTTCTTTAAAACCTTCAATGATGGAGATTCCACAAACCTCCCTGGCCGTGTTCCCTCTATTTTTTTACATCCATGTGCGGAATGAATTTTGTTAGGTGCACCAATATGGAGGTGATGTGTGGCACGGATGGGGCTGAGGGGTTCGGAGTGGGGAGGGCGTTCAGGGCTGGGGCAGAGGATTGGGTGCAGGGAGCTGGGGATAAGGGATCTGGAGTGGGGCCAGGGATGAGGGGTTTCGGGTGCAGCTGTCCCGTGGCTATGGCGGGGAGAGAGGACTCCCCCTCAGCCCTCTATCACTGCAAGAGCCCAGGGCCAGGGGAGAGCGCCTCTCCCCGCTGAGGCAGCTCTGGGGCCAGGGCCAGGGGAGCGGTGTCTCTCCCTGCCTGTGCGGCCCTTGATAGCCTGCTGTGAGGCCATGCAGCTTATAGGGAACTTAGTCCCTAAGCAATTTGTCCCCATGCTTAACTTACTCTGATAGTTAGGAAGTTTTTCCCAATGACCAGCCTAAATCTTCTTTGTTGCAATTTAAGCTCATTACTTCTTGTCCTATTCTCAGAGATTAAGAAGAAAAAATTTTCATCTTCCTCCTTGTAACAGCCTTTTATGTACTTAAAAACTGTTATGTACCCCCTCACTGTTCTCCTCTCCAGATTAAACAAACCCAATTTTTTCAATCTTTCCTTAGAGTTCATTTTCTAGACCTCAGAGCTGGCAGTAGGGATAAGCAAACTAAGCAATTGCTTAGGGCCCCAAGCAGCTCAATGGGGCCCCCTATTAATTATTAGAATGTGTTGGGGGGGCAAAATATTCCTGTGTACAGCCCCCAGTGGGCTAGCAACAGCACTGCTAGACCGTTAATCATTTTTGTTGCTTTTATCTGGACTTTCTCCAATTTTCCACATCCTTCTTGAAATGTGGCACCCAGAACTGGACACAATTCTCCAGCTGAGGCTTTATCAGCATGAAGTAAAGCAGAAGAATTACTTCTCGTATCTTGCTTATAACACTGCTGCTAATACATCCCAGAATGATGTTTGCTTTTTTTTTTTTTTTGGAACAGTGTTACACTGTTAACACATATTTAGCCTGTGATCCACTATGACCCCCAGATCCCTTTCCACAGTATTCCTTCCTAGGCAGTCATTTCCCATTTTGTATGTGTGCAACTGATTGTTCTTTCCTAAGTGGAGTACTTTGCATTTGTCCTTATTGAATTTCATCCCATTTACTTCAGACCATTTCTCCAGTTTGTCCAGATGATTTTTAATTTTAATCCTATCCTCTAAAACACCCGCAACCCCTCCCAGCTTGGTATTGTCCGCAGACTTTAAAAGTATACTCTCTCTGTCGTTACCTAAATCATTTATGAAGATACTGATCAGAACCCAGGACCAATCCCTGTAAGACCCCACTCGTTATGCCCTTCCAGCTTGACTGTGAACCACTGGTAACTACTCTCTGAGAATGGTTTTCCAACCAATTATGCACCCACTGTATAGTAGCTCCATCTAGGTTGTATTTCCCTAGTTGTTTATAAAAAGGTCATGGAGGACAGTATCAAAAGCCTTACTAAAGTCAAGATATACCACATAGACTGCTTCCCCCCATCCACAAGGCTTGTTACCCTGTCAAAGAAAACTATTAGCTTGGTTTGACATGACATGTTTTTGACAAATCCATGCTGACGGTAACTTATCACCTTATTATCTTCTAGGTGTTTGCAAATTGATTGTTAGATTATTTGCTCTATTATCTTCCAAAGTACTGAAGTTAAGCTGACTAGTCTGTAATTCCCTGGGTTGTCCTTATTCCTATTTTATAGATTGGCACTATATTTTCCCTTTTCCAGTCCTCTGGAATCTCTCCCGTCTACCATAAGTTTTCAAAGATAATCGCTAATGGCTCAGATATCACCTCTATCAGCTCCTTGAGTATTTTAGGGTGTATTTCATCAGGCCCTGCTGACTTGAAGACATCTAACTTGTGTCAGTAATTTTATTCTTTCCCAGCCTCAGATCCTACCTCATTTTCACTGGCTTCCACTATGTTAGACGTCCAATCGCTACTAACCTTTTTTGGTGAAAACTGAAACAAAAAATTCTCTTAGCACTTCTGCCATTTCCACATTTTCTGTTATTGTCTCCCCGGCCCCCCTCCCATTGAGTAATGGGCTTACCTTGTGCTTAGTCTTATTCTGTATTTTTAGGATGTTTTCTTGTTACCCTTTATGTCCCTAGCTAGTTTAATCTCGTCTTGTGCCTTGGGCTTTCTAATTTTGTCCCCACATACTTGTGTTATTTGTTTATATTCATCCTTTGCAACTTGACCTAGTTTCCACTTTTTGTAGGACTCTTTTGTGTGTGTGTGTTTCAGATCATTGAAGATCTCCTAGTTAAGCCAGCGCAGTCTCTTGCCATACCTCCTATTTTTCCTGTGCAGTGGGATAGTTTGCTCGTGTCCTTAATAATGTCTCTTTCAAAAACTGCCAACTGACTCGAAGCGTTTTTCCCCACAGACATGCTTTGCCTACCTAGGGATTTTACCTACCAACTCCCTGAGTTTGCTAAATAGTCTGACTTCTTGAAATCCCTTATTTTTATTGCGCTTTTTTCCCCTCCTACTGTTTGTTAGAATCAGGAACTCTATCTTTTCAGGATCGCTTTCACCCGAGCTGCCTTCCACTTTCAAATTCTCAACCAATTCCTCCCTAGTTGTCAAAATCAAGTCTAGAACAGCTGCTCCCCTAGTAGCTTTCTCCACCTTCTGAAATAAAAAATGGTCTCCAATGCATTCCAAGCACTTGCTGGAGAATCTGTGCCTTGTCGTATTACTTTCCCAACAGATGTCTGGGTAGTTGAAGTCCCCCATCACCACCAAGTCCGGTGCTTTGGATGATTTTGTTAGTTGTTTAAAAAAAGCCTCATCCACCTCTTCTTCTTGGTTAGATGGTCTGTAGTAGACCCCTACCATGATATCACCCTTGGTTTTTACCCCTTTTATCTTTATCCGGAGACTTTCGACAAATCTGACTCCTATTTCCACCTCCACCTCAGTCCAAGTGTATACAACTTTGATACACAAGGCTTACACATTGTGACAGGGTCGGGCCAGATGGCTACAGGAGAGTAATAAAAGGCAGATATATTAGCCCCAGGTTAGGTAGGTCCCTTTTCGAGGGGTAAGGGAACAGGGAAGGTTCCAGAACAATCAGGAACCTTCTGGAGACAATTAAGACAGGCTGATTAGAACACCTGCAGCCAATCAAGAAGCTGTTAGAATCAATTAAGGCAGGCTAATCAGGGCACCTGGGTTTAAAAAGGAGCTCACTTCAGTTTGTGGTGCGTGTGTGAGGAGCTGGGAGCAAGAGGCACTAGGAGCTGAGAGTGAGAACGTGGACTGTTGGAGAACTGAGGAGTACAAGCATTATCAGACACCAGGAGGAAGGTCCTATGGTGAGAATAAAGAAGGGTGTTGGGAGGAGGCCATGGGGAAGTAGCCCAGGGAGTTGTAGCTGTCACACAGCTGTTCCAGGAGGCACTCTAGACAGCTGCATTCCACAGGGCCCTGGGCTGGAACCCAGAGAAAAGGGCAGGCCCGGGTTCCCCCCAAACCTCCCAACTCCTAGTCAGACACAGGAGAAGTCGACCTGGACTGTGGGTTCAGAAAAACGGCCAAACTGAGGGCTGCCATGAAGCTCCAAGGTGAGCAAATCCGCCAATAAGCACAAGACCCACCAAGGTAGAGGAGGAATTTTGTCACAACATGCACATGTATGTATGATGTATGCTTGGAAAGTAGTCATGTAAATTATGCCTACCAAGCTTCAGTAAGTTAAAATACAAAATTTGAAAAATAGTACATAATATTATACACATAGGAATTACTTCACCCATCAGGAAAATGTAGCCACCTTTGCGGTGGAATGCAGCAACCATGAAAATATCACTAACATAACTACACTATAGTGTTAGAGACAGGAAGTTAAGACGCATTATCCTGTGGCAGAAGCAAGGGAATTTGGGTAGGCAAAATGTAATTTGATCAGGATACCAAGGCAAATTCTTTTACCTATTATTGTGATAAGTATATTGGGGTCTTTACATGACCAAACATGGTCAAGACCTCAGTTTTACGTCTAGTCCCAGACTGGTCCTTCCCACAGAACACAATGTTGAAAGCCTAATGCCCTTCCCATGCCTTCAAAGCGGAACTGCATTTCTTGTGTCTGAAATGACATCAGACTAGGCTTCCTGCTGGGAAGTGTCAATAAATGCCAGCTTTCAATGCTATATACACACCACAGCATCTGGAGTTATGCAGATATTAAAACAGTGACACATTTTTTTCCCCAAAAGTTGCTTTGTAAATTCATAAGGGCAGATGCTCAGCTGATGTAAATTGTCACAGCTTCATTGACAGACCTGTGACAATTTACACCAGCTGAAGATCTACACCATGGTGTGTATAGACGCGCACACACACTCATTTATTTATAAACTATATATAGAAATAGAAAATATTATTGGTACATACACATTCGGTAACCTACAACTAATTACTTCATTTACCGTTAGTGTTTCCTGCTCCTTCTCCCTCAGCAGTGAAAGTGACAGTATATATAGTTTTTAATGTTTATGTTGCCATACTCCCACAAAGGGAACTGTTGTCCTACATATCTGAAACTCCCATATGTACCAGCAGGATAGGCAGAAGCCTATCAAAGAAAATAATCTCCTCTTCTCCAAATTTCTAATGATTGTTCAGAAGCAACATGTAGTGCTTCCTGGGGCTCGTACTAAAATAAAATAGCTTTAAATGTATGAAACCAATTATGAGGAGCCCCCTTACTATGTTAAACATACACTAATAACAAATTGGCTGCCACAAATTTAGATTTGTTTATTAATTCGTATCCAGCGCTCCTTTTAAAGTCAAAGCACCTGCCGTGCAGCAGGGAAGCAGTTATAGGGTGTTCACAAAGGTTTGATCTCAAAATGTTTTAGTTAGATTAAAAGACACGTAAGATTTCTTTATAAATAAAAGGGTATTATAATTAACAAGAAAAAACACACTGGAAAGTACCAAGTAGCTCAGATATTCATTGCTAGCCATTAACCTGATTTTCTAATGAATCTGACATTAGGAATTCATTAACAATCATTTGTGTTTATGTGGCTGTATAATGAAGGTTGATAAATGAATGCAAATGAAACAAGGGAGTTTTGGACACTTATAAAGCAATGAACTTGTTTGGCAGTAATTATATATTGAAAGCTAAATCAAGTACATTTGGAAAGCCGCAAAGGTAGAGCCACAAACTAAATGTACATAGATATAAAGGAACAGAAAAGATTTATATCTTTTAAAATACCTTATAAGAGAGAAACAGCCTAAGTAAGATATTAATGGCAAACAGTCCATTTCTAGCAAAAAGAAATAGGACTGCAGCCTTCATGTTAATAAAGAACAAAGTTAACAAAAAGCAAAACAACTTAGCTAATAAAAAACCCCTCACAGTTAAAAATAAAGTGCAAACAGGTGGTGTACTAGAAGGTTAATGTTTTTGTTTCTTTAAGAAAGACCAACAAGTGTTCATATACTTGAATGTACACTAATAAATGAAACCACCTAGCAAATTGGATGCAAGAGATGAATGAATGTTGAAGCTTGTTTTACCATTATCAGGGTGCATTCCCTCTAATGAGTTGGGAACATGATCTTTCCAATCAGTTTTTGACCACTTTATTTCCGCTCACTGTGGCCCCAATCCTGCCCCTGGACAGAGAACTATTAACTGCACTGGAACTCTGTACAGGTTCAGGTGTCTGCCCCAGCATATCTGTTTGCAGGATCAGGATCTATATTTATGTTAATGATCAGAGGTGAGTGAATCATTAATAGCAAAGATGATGAAACTTTTGCTTGAGTGGCTACAGGCCTGCTTGGGGACATGTATCTGAAAGGAATCTATTTATTCCTTAGTCTCCATGTCATGCCCCACCACACATGACGATGCAGTGTCATTTCACCACATGACATCAACATGCTTAACCATATATAGACACTGAAGTGACCTCCCTCCTCCTATTTTGATCTACTTTGACCATTGGTTCCAGTGCCTATGGGCTGGGTGGCATAGTTCTTCCTCTGCCCTAAGCGGGGAAGGACTCTCACCTGAGTCAGTCTTTCTGCTACCACTGGTGTTGTAGAGTTTACAACAGTGGCGGACAACCTGCTTCCTGCAGCTCCCATTGGCCAGGAACAGCGAACCGCGGCCACTGGCAGCTGCAGGCGGCCGTGCAAATGTAAGCAAACGGTCTGGTGGCCCGCCAATAGATTATCCTGATCGGCCGCATGCAGCCCGCAGGTTGCCCACCACTGGCTTACAAGCGTGGCAGAGTAACACTTGCCAGCAAGGTGCATTCCTGCAACCTTAGAGCCTCGTCATCCACAGCAGCATCCAGAAACAGATGCAGGTTGCCCCTCAATCACAAGTTCACACCCTATGTAAGACTTCTGACCCACCCCAAGTGGGTAGGTGCCAGTGCCAGTGATCTGGCTGGTTCAAATCCTCACCCAGGCATTTCAGGGGTGGGAAAGAACCTACCCATGATGCCTTGGACATAGGGGTATACCTTAGTGAAGTATATATGTGGTTTAAATTTTCTCTCCCTTAAACACACACACACACACACACACACACACTTCAAATCAGGAGACCTTTCAATAAGGTTTACTATTTCGAAAACATCCAATAAACAAGCTGGGCAGAACTTAGCTCCTTCAAAACTAATCGCACTCTTCAGTCTGGATCAAAAACATTTTGTTTCTGAGAATCAATAACAGCCTTTGTCAGGAATCAAATATTTAGATTTAGACAAAGTCAAGCATAAGCAAACTCAAGACCTGAAAGAGATAATCTATCTCCAGGTGTTTAAAATTAATCAACAATCCATATAAATACAGTGTACCATAACAAGGAATTTAATATTTTCTCCTGTGTAGAAAATAAATTTGCATGGCATAGGAAAATTAAATAAATCATGTCTATTTTCAATTATTCTTGTTCAATAAATAATAAAAAATTTTATTGGATGGTCAACATCAAAGTTACTGCTGGTCACAAATCTATGCATAATCAAGATCATGTAATACAGTTTCATTTAGACTATACCAAATTACCTCCAAAAAAGTATGATTAGCCTAATTTGAAATTTATAAAAATCTGTTTTAAATTGTTTGAGCATAGTTCTACTCCACAGTTTTGATACTTCTACATTATGAGAGAACCCTGTGGAATGTTAGGGAGGAACCAATACATCTAAAGGAAATCACAAATACTGAACTAACATATGCTAACTTTTCTTCTGGGAACAAAAGGAGCATCTTTGTTTTCCCCTCACCAGCAAACACCAAGCAATCAAAGAAGAACCTTTTCAGCAACAAACATTAGCAGGGAAATTCAGTTGTATTTAATTAAGTTCTTCCGAAAGAAAGTGCACGCTGTCACATTGAAGAGGTTATCAGAGGTCAGATGCCTGCATTGACTTTGTGACCTCTAAAAGGCAAAATAAAAGGTAGTGGCATCCCTGCTGGTAAGATGGGCTTCCACGTTTGTTTCTCTCCCTTTCTGCTTTAATTTAATAGCAATCAGCACAATATGGCTGCTTTTCTTTTAACAATAGGATGGGCAGAAGTTAGATTTACAACACCACAAGGGGTAAGATAGGACACAAGTGCAGCTCGCTATGACTCTTGATCTACAATAGGAGCATCACTTTGATACACATAAATAACATGCAAATCTACTTAAGATTCATTGTTGTCAAAACTAGACAGATGTGCACTTCTTAAAATTTTGTATTACCTTCTGGAACTTCTCACATATGCAATTTATCTTAGATAAAATAGTTCTCTCTAAAATTAAAGATAATCAGATTTATAAATTAGGGCTGTGCAAAGAATGTATTGTCAGTATTTCTTTGATCATTTATAGCGGAGCTGTTATGACAATATTTGCGTGTGCATATCAAAAATATAAAAAAAACCCAGTCAGTACAGTAAATATAACTGCAAGGTATTCTAAAAGAACCCTGGCAATATCATTACTCAGAGAAAATTCCCATTGTAGGCAGTTGGGCTACACAAGTAGGATGACCAGATAGCAAGTGTGAAAAATTGGAACAGTTTTTTTTCAGGGGAGGGGGACAGTTGCCTACATAAGACAAAACCTGTAATACCAGGATGTCTGGTCACCCTATACACAAATGAGTAAGGGGAGCAGAATTTATCCCAAAGTTATATAATTGCACCTATTAATAAAGCTGCATGATTTCTGAGCAGCTATTCTTACATTGATGTCCTAATAATGAATAAAAAGCATTCACCATCCACATTAATTCTATTGCATCAAAAATCCAATATCTCTTTTTAGTAACCTGAAGCTAAAAACGGATCTGGTTATCCTCTAAGCTTGCTTTAAGTGCTTTATATTAAGACAACTTTAGACATGCACGTTATCTTCATGAGGAAACAACTCTTCCTTTCCTTAATTAAGCTATTTGCATAATAGTTACCATGAGTTTTTAAAACTATTTCTCCCTACTTCATTTGTCAGCTATCGTGCTTCATCCCCTTGACTATTTCCCTATTTCATCCCCTCAGTGTGAGATGCCTTCCACTGGACTTCTCAGTCTTGGAAAACTCACCAACACAAATCTTCAGATGGTGGGAATGTAGAGTTCCTCCTGTATAGGATAACACTCTCCACTATCAATGCAGTTAATAATTAGATGACATCCTGGTCCCATTGACTTCAGTGAGGCCAGGGTAACACCTATTATCTCTTTCAAGCCCAAACTCATACTCCATACAGGGCCAAATCCTGCCTGCCTACCTTCACAAGTGGGGAAGACCCTAAATACAATGGAAATACTGCAGTTCCATTATGGAGGTGAGATGGGAGGGGGATTAAAGCAACCTGTGAAGGGGCAGCGACAACTCAGAGAGGGAATTTAAGGGCACTGTAAGGGAATAATCAGTAGATCTCCAGAGTGGGTACAGGGAAGCTCTACCTACTACTACAGCCCATGAGTTGTAATAAAGATGTTAGAGCAGCTGTGCCAAGTCACTAGCCTGGAGGAGAGCAGTTTACTTGGGTCTGGGGGGAACTAGGGTGGAGGAATGAAGGCAGTATTTTGTTTTCAGTCTTTATTATGGCAAAGCTCCTATTAAAATCAGTGGGAGTTTTGTTTGCATCACACCCCTCAAATGACATATCAGACTATATACTTTAAAATATATATATATATTATTAAATATAGGAAATATTTGAATTTTTTTAAATAACTACAGTATTTGATCTCAGTTCATCACAGTATTAAATCCCACAGACCAGCAATAGTTAGATTATTTACAGCAGGGAAGACATCTTTTCTAAATCATCCACTTAGCAATGCCATATCGACACTTTTGCCTGTCAGATTTATCCATCAGGAAATGTAGCTGCTCCCGCAAAACGTAGTTACACTATAATAGTTGACACAAAGCCTTTGAAAATGCCAATCTCAACGACTGCATCACTTCTAGTAACTACAGCTATATAGTACAATAGTATAAACTTGAAAGTGACTGAAAATAAATTAGAAAACAGATCTTGAGATGAAAGATATCAAAGGATAACAAGGGGGGAAAAAACTACCGTTAATTTTCTTCAACCCCAAACAAGCCTTTTCTTCCCTGTGCTTTAAATTTTCTCTCTTGCTGAAACTAGTTGCAGTCATGATGCTTTAGTCAATACACAAAGCAATTACTTTCTAAAGTAAAACAACCTTAGGTCAACGAAAGATAAGGGCAATCATACAGTGTGTCTTGGTGATATCTAAATGCCAAGCTTCTGGTTTCCCTTCCAGCCAAATCCAAGTTACTTGAAGGAGCACAATATTTATTTTCCCTGGTAACGTGCTGGGATACCAGAGTGTACACTTTAGCTAACTACAGTCTGCTGTGTTTATCCTCATCTTGTTCCACATAATTCAGTAAAATACACAGACAAGTGCCACATCTGGATTTGTTACCTAGGCAGCAAATAAACTTAGTCTGAAACCTCACAGCAAAGCATACTGTTTTAAATTTTAAACTAGTGTGGAGGGCTACTCATTTATCAAACTCTGCAAAAATAAAAACAAATTCCAGGTTTCCAACTTTGTCTCAATTAAAAGTTAGCTTGCTTGGGGGTGGGAGTGTCTTAAATGTCAAGGCTCTTATTTTCTCTGTAGGATTTAATATTGAATTGAGCAGCAGTGTCTCAACAATGCAGCAATTCTGTACATTGGGACAAACTCAGAGCCCTGTTTAGAAAAGGCAAACAACTAAAATCATCTTCATAATAGCATAATTAAATTAATAAGAAAAATGCAAAAGGGTACATGTATGTAATTTTTGTTTTGTTTTTACAAACATTACAGCTTCAAAAAATTAAGCATGAGAATAACCACAGTTCACTTAAGTGAGGAAAAAATACTTAACAAAAAGTCCAGTCAGTGCTTTTACATTTCACTAAAATTCAAGATAAAGGCTATCAAAAGCAGCTTTTATGTGTGTTCATAATTAGCATTTGATTTGTTTCAACACTATTTTCAAGAACCTTACAAAGTTTTGGCCTTTGTCTTGAATCCATTAGAAGCCTTATGAAACAGTAAGTTAATGAAATATTGGACCTCACACTCACCTTACACATAGCAGAGTTTTTTAACATAAATTTCTTGAAAACATTTTCCTGGGAAGATAGGCAAGGCTGCCATGATGGAGAGCTGGTCAATTTAAAGTTTTTCCTGCTCTCATGAAAATAAAGTGTCCTTTGCCTTCTGTTGCATGTGAAGTCATTTACACTTTTTGTGGCAGAGTAACTGGTCTGGTTTGTTTGACAAAGAAGAACAGGTGTCTTTGCCTTCACTTCAAAGTGCTTCATATTTGCATTTTATCCTTCTCCACTTTGGTTCAAGACAGAAAGTTCAAAATCTGAAGAGAAGAGGGAGAGTGCAATGGGGGGAAAATGCTAGCCTGAAAATGATCTACACACGGTGCCTATGGTAGCCAAGAGAGTTTTCTCAGGTATTTTCACAAGGGTATGAGCTCATCCTGTAAATGATAAACTAAAGGAGGAATGTAAACTCTTGAGGCCTGAAAAAGTATAGGAGGGTAGTCAAATGCATCCAAGCTAGTTACCTTAAGACTAAGCAACATAAAAAAACCCTAAATTAAGTATCACAATTTTTAGAAAAAGAGATCAAAATTGTTCAGTGTAAGAAAAATCAAGTTTATACTACTGTTCATGGTTAAGAAAAAAAGATAAAACACTTGAAGACAGAAAATGTAATGGCATTGATCAGAAGTGACAGTGAAAATTTACAGTTCTTGTGACTTTAAGGTCTTACCACTATTTTTGATGATTTCACCAGAATCCAAGCTTTCATTTAAAACCAAATCAAATTTCAAGCCCTAGAACAGATTTTCTTTTTGGCAATACAACTCAAGTTATCTCAAATCACTTTGGTAAGTGGTGGATTTGACTGTGTAAGCAAATGTAGCAGCAGTAATTATGTACTTGTCCAACAGGGCACTCAAAGCCTTTGGCCGCGATCCTGTGAAGCTTATGCTTGCCATTAATGAGACCAGACCCATTGACTTCAATGTGACTACTCAACATGCCTAAAGTTAAGCACATGCATAAGCCTTTCTAGAATTGTGCCTTGGACATTACAGACCATTTTATTGAAAGAGAGAATATTGCTGAGCATACCATCTTAACTCCCTAACCCTAACAAACAAACAAGCAGATCCATGGAATGATTTAGTCCTACCTGACCAGCGAAGTTGAGCAGAAGGATCCTTTGTTTAACATCTTAGTCATAGATCCGCATCGTTAAGAGCACCGCAATCCTCAGCGTCAACATTATACAAATGATTTGGACAGATTATCCCCTCCCCTGTGAAAAGCCATGGGAAGGGACTTTTTACTTGAAAATCTCTATGAGGAATCCCTCACTGAGATTAACCCAAATTGTGGATATCCACACCCTCCCCCTCCCCCTGCCAATCCTCCAAAGCCTCCTCCAGGCCTGAAGGATCATTTGGGACCCACAGAAGGCAAGGGTCATCCACACAGACACCCTGCACCCTCTGCTGTGGTTCTAGACACTGCTGTTGCCCTCTCACACACACACTCCACTGGATGCAGTGGATCCCAAGGAAAGAGGTGTGTAGAGATATTCATGAAAGAGATAGTACTTTACTATGCCAATACAGTCCCAAACTGTATCTTCCACAGGCCTGGAGGAGGAACGCTGTGCTCTCCCTGACCATGCCCTCACCTCATCCACTCCTCCCCTGGCCTACCTTAACTCCAGCCTCCTCCGCCCCCATACAGACTTTGAATCAAATGAAGAGGTCTGTACAGAGTCTGTAGCTGTGGGGGAGAGACAAGGAGGAAGGACAGTGCCATGAAGCCACCTAAGTTCAAAATCTACACGGGGGTGGTGGAGGGCAAGAGGAGGAACAATCTGTGTTTGGGGGGAGGGGGTTGTTTTGAGGGACAGTGGTCTTGATATCCCCCATTGAGGAGGGCACTGTAAAGCAGAGATCAACAACCTCTGGCTTGTGGCCCACCAAGATAAGCCGCCTGGTGAGCTGGGCCAGTTTGTTTACCTTCCGCATCCGCAGGTTCGGCCAATCGCGGCTCCCACTGGCCGCGGTTCACCTCTCCAGACCAATGGGAGCTGCAGGAAGGGCGGACAGCACATTCCTCAGCCCGTGCCGCTTCCCGCAGCCCCCATTGGCCTGGAGCGGCGAACCGTGGCCAGTGGGAGCCGCGATCGGCCGAACCTGCAGACGCGGCAGGTAAACAAACTGGCCCAGCCCGCCAGTGGGCTTACCCTGGCGGGCCGCGGGCTAAAAGTTGCCGATTCCTGCACTATTGCTTTTGGTGTCAATTAGTTTTCTGCTTTGCTCTGTATGGGCCTTTTGGAATTAACTCCAGCTACTTTTAGTCTTTATGAATCATCATTTAGAATAAGAAATAGCAACCCTAGAATTTATAATTATATTCTGTTAAAACTACCTCTGCAACAAAAAGCTTGATTTGAATGAAAAACTATAGCTTTGTGAACTGGAAAATATGGTTGCCTTGTATGCTAATTTAACAGCAAACCACTCAAAACCTTTCACCAGAGGAATTCTTTTACATTAATAATATTGAATACAAATAATAATTAAAAAAAATAAAACCAAAACAGCCTTTCTTCCTGCAATTGAACTAGAGCTGTTATAAAAGAAGAAAGAGTAAAAATAGCTGGAGTTAATTCCAAAAGGCCTAAAGAGAGCACAGCAGAAAACTAATCCAGACAAAACAATATATTACAGAGAACCCACAGCTGAATACTCAATTCCGTAATCATTTTAAAAGCAGTTATTTATTACACACACTAAAGGTGGGATTTTCAGAAGTGTTCTCCCATTAGAGCAGGATTAGGCCAACACTGGGCACTTTTGAAAATCCCATCCTAAAGACCCAAAGCCTGATCCAAAACTCATTAAAATCAAACAAAAGACATCAGGTTGCCCTCACTGGATATGAGGTGGGGCCCTGATCCTTCAACTCCTCAGTCACGTGAGTTGTCCTTACTCCTCCTGATTTCAGTAGAAATGCTTGTAAATAAGTAAGGGTTGCTTATATGAGAGCTGCAGGATCAGGCCTCATACCTCCACCTTGATTAGCCAGCCTAGAAACGATGTTTGGTAAAAGATCTGTTTAGCATGCAACTTGAAGAACCAAATCTAAGAAAGAGTTTGGGGATCATCCTATCCTCTCCCATAGAGAAACAGAGGAAAAGCTCTTCAAATGGAAAGGGTTAGAAGAGAAGGCATCAATCTTTCTTCTCCCCACCTCTCATCCCCATGTGCTTACCAGCCACTTCTGGGAAGTCTTCCCACAGCTTTTACTCCCCTTTATGACTAAAAGTGAAGAGGATGATCTGGGCCTTTGGTTTTGCTCTTCATTCCAGGCTGGCAAAGTTCATTCAAATCCCTTTAAACTCACTGAACCTGTTTCCGTACTGAAAAGGTAGAGCTTTAAAAGCAAAGGAAAGAAATCTCTGAAATGCTAATTAAATGGAGCATTTTCGGTCATTTCAAGAAATAATCTAATCTTTAACAAAATCTGCAAAGAGCTCGTTTTAATGAACCATATTTGGTATATGATAAGCAGTTACAGTTCAACTAAAACAATATCACAGCCATGTTTTCCTGAGCTGAGAAAATAAAAACACCATCAGAGGGGGGAAAGGACACATTTTTTTAAGAACACACAATCTGTTTCATTACCATTTCTGTAGATCACACTGCAGTAAGCTATACTTAGTCATTTGTGCAGGACTGGTTTATTTTGGAGCAACATATCAATTTATTTTAATGCACTTTGAAGCAAGAAAACACTTAGCTTGCATCTGTCAGAAGAAGTCTCATGGAATGGGAATTAAAAATATATAGATAAAAATACAAACACAGAAGTATTTAATATGATGCCAGCAACTGAGTGCTTGGGTGATTAAAAGACTAGGCAGGGCACTACACTCTATCTGGAAACATAGAAAAGACACTATGTTCCAATATTACTAGCTGAACTAAATTACAGATCTGGGAACATAAAAAACACCTTCAAAAGAAAAATAAAACAATGCTACTAAAATAGGCCTGATTATGTGGGTCACTAAGTACTGTGTATTTCCCCTGTAGCATTTCATAGTAGTTACTGTTGCCAAGGGAAGCTTGATCCTCTCATTATGTATGTTTGTCTTTCACATCGGAGCTAGCCTCTTTCTTTCCATACCCCAGAACTGTAACAGAAATAAAAATAAGGAATGAACCCCCATTATTACACAAATACCTACAAAGCAGAGGGAGTGACCCTTGCAGGTCAGAGGGTCAGCCCCCTAATCATTGATGCACTTGCTCCAGCAGACCCCTGCCTTTTGTAGAAGGGTCAAAGCCAAGACCTCTGCTGAGTGTCCCCAGTGAAGAATTAACAAGTGTGACAATTTGTGGTCCCTCCCCCTAAGGCCCCTAGTCCTGTCTGTTTGAATGCTGTAAATAGAGACATCTGGATGGAGCCCTTTCACTGCAGTAATTGAAAATGAACATGGATCAAGTTCTGGCCTGTTGTATTCATAAATCTTGAGGCTTAATTACATTAAAGGGAAATCTAGGGCCTAGCTCTATGGAAACGGCAGATTCTATCAGGCTCTCTGATCTTGAATCTTTAGGATAAGTGTTTTTGCTCTATTTTAGCACAGTCAGATGAGAATTTTTGGATCAGACGTTACAGCATTAGAACACCAATGACACTTTTAAAGATTTTTGTTGTCATTCTCTTTGCATATACATTTCAGTTACATTTTCATTATCTGACAGTTGAAAGAGTTATATATTTAAGGAATTAAATTATTATATTTTTGTGATTAATTATGAGGGGCCACATAGATTTCCAAAATGTATTTTTTAGAAGGAGAGAGAAAAAATGCAGCTAATTAAATATAATGATTTATAAGAAAAATATGATTTGGCCTACAAACCTCTTGTTCCTATTCAAAAATAAGAAAAAGAGAAAACAACCAGCCAGGGTTTATAATCCCAATTTAATAATATACACAGTAGAGCTGGTCAAAAAATTTCCCTTTTTTTTTTTTTTTTTTTTAAATCAGGGTTTAAATCAACTTTTTGTTGAAGGAGTGAACATCCAAAGACCAATTTTCTAAAACTTTTCAGCTTTCAGCAGCTTTTGGCTGAAAATGTTCACTGAAAATTATGAGTTTGCAGGGTTCTCTTTTTTTGAAAAAAAGTAAAAATTTTCAGCAGAATTTTTTTTTCAGACCAGCTACATCACATTGTGGACTTTGCAATTACATTTTCAATTCACAGAGTAAAACATCTTTGCTAAAAAGAGCACTGTGATTGCAAGAAAAATTCAGAAGAGCTGAGAAATTTAATGTGGGAAAAAATGATTTATTAGGCTCCTGAACCCCCTCACTCCTTCTGACTGTACTTGCATGACCAGGGTCTGTGGCCCTAACCCTAAATATGAGAGCATGTGGGCAGACTGCTGTGCTCACACATAGCTCCAATGGGTTTCTGTGTGGGCAGAGCAGTCTGCTCTCATGCTGTTAATTACAGGATCAGAGCCTTAGTGAACACATACTAATATTATATCTACATTAGGAGTGCTTTATTGGTATAGGAATGCTGGTATGCTATACTAGCAAGGAGTTCCTAGAGTGAACACAATTTATTTCAGCAAAGCTGTGGTTTGTATCTGTATAGTAAAACCACTCCCCATGAGTGAAATGAATTATACTGGGGAAATCACAGCTTTGCCAGTATAACTGTGTTTATACAAGGGACTTCTGCCAACACAGCCAGGGAATCACACTTCTTCATGCCCCTGACCCACACAGCTATAGTGGCAGAACTCTATAGCGTAGATCTGGCCTATAGTATGTGATAGATGTAGGCCTTTAAAAGAGAAATTCTGAACTAATTACTTTTAAATTGTGTCTTCTTTTTATTTCCAAACATTTCTAAGTTAAAGGAACATTAATATACATCCAAAAAATCCTATCTTTTCCCTCCCTTTTTAACAATTACAAACAGAAAAAAGCTTGATATTTTGAAAACATTTTCCAAACAGTGGTTTTACTTCCATCAAATTTCAGCCTGGAGTGAACTGTATGTATGTCATAGAAACAACGTAGTCATTCACTAGAGGGAAGGGTGACAGATATACCACTAACAGTGCATGTTTCTCACCATCCCATGCAGCTACCTAAACAATCAACAACAGAGAAATCACTTGTCTTGCCTTCTCACTTAAAGGCATGCTGCAATAAATGCAGTCACTGAAACCTCTCTAAAGAAAAAATGAAGGGAAAACCCACCACATTATCCCTGCCCAAGTCTGAATCCTATTATATGAGTTGGTAGAACCTGCTGTGGCAGAAAAACTTCTATATTGTTTGCCTGTGCTCTGCGGTATAAGTGGAGTTACTTTTACCCATTACTGGTGTTGACTTTGGCTGTCTTATTGGTAAAAGGGGACAGCAATCAGGCCCTAATTATGTATTTGAAACTCCAAACCAATGGCACTGCAGATTTTTGAAAGAGGATGAAATCACAAAGCAGCTGTACTATATCCAGACTGAAAGAGATGAATGTGGAGGGGGGCTATAGCTGCTGAATTAAACTCTTCACATGTGAATGCATAGAGAAGTTTTTCACCAAAGGAGAAGAGGGGTAAAAATTCTAATATATTTTTAAATGAAAACAGACTTCTGCTCAGCAACACAATATTTATCTAAAATGTTTACCTGTGGTTGCACTCCTGAGACATTTCACTCTGAGTTCTAGGTAAATGTGTAATTAAAGTGCAGTCTACTTTATGTCAGTCCATTTATCATACACGTAGGAAATATGTTAACAGGGCACTTTAAATTATGGGTCAGATTCTGAAACCTATACTCATGTTGAGTAGCACTTTACACCAGTGGGCAAAGTCTGGGAGTAAAGTACTCCTCCATATGAGCAAGAATGGCAGAATGTAATGCTTTTAAAAAATTAATATTGATATTAATAATCACCTGAGACTCAAAACAAATTTATTTTCAAATCCAAACTCTAAGCATGTGCCAGTGTCCAGACTAATCCCTGTTCTATATTTGCACCTTACTTTTCCTGACATATGTCATTCCACTCCCTCACCATATCACCTGGTTCCCCCACAAGCTGATTTTGCCCACATCCCTCTCCCCTGCTGTATAGTTTTCTCTCTGGTATCTTCCAGTATCTGCCTCGGCTCACACACTCAATTAGCAGGTCAGAATTAAGGTCATACACTACAGTGTGATTTTCAGATCTTTGGTATGTGCACACAGAGTGATGGTATTCTAGAACTGAAAGTTAATGTGTTAGGCTCCAGTCCTGGAAACACACACGTGTTTAACTTCAAACAAATGAATCATGCTTTTGGCCTCAGTAGAACTACTCCCATACTTAAAGTTAAGCACATGTCCATTTGCAGGATGAGGGCCTCAAAGAAGTACATCAACATGAGCTCGTGCTTGGAGATAGGTATTGTGCTAGATGTGAAGGTAGCTTTAACTTTTGAAAATCCCACCCTTTAATAATATTTGTGTGTGATTTTGTAGTGTATATTGAATAGTTGATTTGATTGTCATTATGTAAATATGGAAGAGTCTGTCTTTATGATGAGGTAAGAAATGCTGAGTATGTCATCAACTTTGCATTCTCTTTTTTGCTTGGCATATAGTATATGACAATACTGCATTACTAATATTAAGTTTAATTATCATGGTAGGCCCAGCTCTGTGACTAGCTCGATGTTGGTAAACAAGCGTACCTGCAGAGTCCCATTAAAGTAAATGGGCCTGTATACAGGTGCAAGAGCCACCTACATGAGCCAGGTGCAAGACCCGGATCTACATTATTAAATGTAGGATTTAAAAGCTGGCATTGTGGTTGTGCTGTGCACTGTCCTGCAATGACTGCATTGAAGTTGATAGTGTTGCTGAATTAAAGTGTTTGTGTTAAAGAAGGTTGGCTAATGCTTGGTGATTAAAAATAATATATTTTGGCAGGAATGTTCACAGAACAAAGTTTGGTCATTTCAAAGGAGCCTAGGGAAGTTAAACACCCAAATTCTATGGGAGTTAGGAGCCTAACTCCCTTAGGCACCTTTGAAATGACCAAACTTTGTTATATTTTTATATAGATCATATACCATACACTTCTCAAAATGTATATGAGAACATAATCTTCAGAAGTCTGGATGTAAATATTTTGTGAAGTCAGTTATGGTACGGTTAACTTTATATTTTCCTGTAAAAAAGCCAAACAGGCAATGGTAGAGCTTTATTTCCATTAGACATATGTTTTTCTTCCTCCATCATCAATTTATGATGTTGGTGGGTATGGCCCTAGAAGTATCTAAGCCAAAAGGCAAGGGGATCCCTTGTGTCTAGCAGTGAGTTTCAGCTGGCCTGACCAGCGCAGTGTACCCCAACACACTACTGTTATAATCTGTATCTAAAAGGTGTCATGTAACATGTCACTGGAAAATAACTCATTAATGTTCGTGCCTGATGTATGTAGGGTCAACTCACAAAGGATTAGGCAGATTAAATTATAATTAAAATGTGTTTAAACCAGCAATGTCAGAGGAAGTTCATTTAAACAGGTTTTTCTCCAGACAAAGACCAGAGGCCAACACCTCAAACCAGGTGTGGCCAAATTTAACCAGCTATTCATTTGTATGGGAGGTTGTGTGAAGAGATCATATGCATTGTAAAAAATCACCAGCAGGGAACAGCATGGAATCTATACCAGATAGCATGGTGTCCACACCCAGCAGGGAAAACGAACTTTATCTGGGGATGCTTTTCAGAATCTGTTTCAAAGGATTACTGAACTATAATGAGAGGTGGAACAAACCCCTAAATTATTCTTCACCTGAGAAGGAAAGGAAAACTAGCACCTTGGACTGTGTGGGGAGCCTGACTAAAAGCTAGCCCATGGCTGGAAAAGAAAGCTGGATAAGGAAACTACCTGGAAAACAGCCCATAGCTTGTTAAATTAGAAAGTGTATTTTTTACTTCTGATTATTTGTAATCCTTTCTATCTTTATCCCTTATACTAGAATTCACTTAAAACCTCTCCTTTTAATTAAATAAACTTGATTTACTTATCTAAACCAATCCAGTGCTTTGATTGAATTGAAGTGTTAACTGCAGTCAAGATAACAAGCTGTTGTTTCTGTCTCTTTAAAGGAACAGCAAACTTAACATCTTCTGTGAATGTATAGTGACAGGGACAGTGCACTGCAGAGAGACATCACTGAGGGGTGGGGTTCACTGATTGTTACCTCTAATCAAGGTTTGGGCTGGGAGAGCCCTGAGAGTTTGCTGGCAAGGCAGACAAGCTTGTGTAGCAGGATGCTCTCCCATAGCTTAGCTGCAGCGAAGCTCCCACTTGCTGAGGCTGAGGGGTCGCACAGTGGGTCACATTAACTATACCTTAAGTGAAGAGCAGCAGTTTCATCTCGAACAGATGCTAATGGGATCCTGCTAGTTGCTCAGCAGCAGTATTGCCAAACTCCATCCAGCTGAAAGCCTCCCGCAAAAACTGATCCCAGTTTCCTTTGCCCAAAGTCTTGTATAAAGGAATGTGTTTCAGATAGATCTATCCCCATTATTGGTGCAGAGCCCTACTGCTGCATCAGCTAACTCACCTAAGAGGGTCTTTAAGCAGCTGGTTAAGACAAAATCATTTAAGCCCTAATCATAAAACCATTTACACACCTTTAAATTTATGCATACGACTAGCCCCACTGAAGTAATCAGAACTACCCACATTCTAAGCACATGGGTAAATTTTTGCACAATCAGAGCTAAATTGTAACTCTACAATCTGCCCTGAATAAGGGGTGGCATATAGGTGGACTGCCCCAGGTGCAGCACAGTAGAGAACGAATTGTGACTCACTCACCATTTCTCCCTTGCCTTCCCATTGCTGTGGGGGAGGAAGTAAATTATTTCACCTATTCCATGGAGCAGTTTACTCCTCCCCTGAACTCCCAGCCAGCTACTCTGGCCAGAGGATGGTAAGGAGGTAGAGCTAGAGCTCTTCCCCATTCCTCTCTGCCCACTTGTTTGCAGGACAACATGCAGTAGGGGTCTCCCCTGCTCTAGCCCAGAGAACTGGTTTCACAATCTGAGCAAGGAGGGCTTTCTCCCTTGCACAGCTAAGCAAAGGTTGTGCCAAGCTCAGTCTGTGATTTTAAAGTGTAATGCAACTTTCCAACAACCTTAAAGCAAAGAGTAAATCAAGTGTTTGAGCCCCAAAATAAGTGTTTGAGCCCCTCTGCACAAGAGCCTAATGGACTAGTTACACCTAAGCACTCCAAGTAGATTTAAGTGACACAGATTTGTGCTGGCTCGTTGCATTGCAGTGAATTGCACCCTGACAGCATACAGATGTAAATCTCAACATTTCAGAAGAAGAGTTTAAAAAATAAACTGATAGGATTTGTTACCTGCACAGCCATGATTTCAATATATCACTTGCATGAGCTAGTGGCTTGTCTAACCCCTAAAATAGAGCGTTTCCTGAATTGACTCAGAAGTCAACGTCATCAACTCTTCAAGAAAAAGAAGTTTCACTCTGAACTTGGTGGTTGGCAAGCGAGTAAAAGAAAAAAATACTGATTTTCAGCTTCTATCTTCAAATATGTTTGGGTCAAATCTTCAGCCCACAGAAAGCAAATGAGCTCTGCAGATTTACACCAGCCAAGGATGTGGCCCATATTTACAGTGTTACATATCTACAGTGAAATTAAACACTGGAAAACTTGCTCCTTTTTGAGTTTGTAGGTCTACAGAGAATTTTTGCATGGATTTTTTTTTTATGTAAGACAAGTCTTTGGAGGCAAGCATGATATTTCCCTTTCCCACCTACCATCTCTCTCTCTCTCACACACACACACACACACACACACACAATCTGTATACCTCTGGAAATGTCACAGCATATTTTGCTTTCCATTTTTGAATTTTCGGTTGGGATTGGTCCCAAGTGTACCATACTCAGTTCCTTGATTGGCTGAGCCCACTTCATGAGGCAAGTGCAGTAAGAAGCCAGTGATTTTTGAGGAAAAGGCAATAACTTATGCTGCTCTATGAGCTACAAAAGGAAAACAAAAAAACATTGTGCCTGTACAGCTTTTCCAAATTATTTTTACAGTCAGAATGAGTTAAGAACTGATCAGTTATATTATGACATTTTCAGACTATTTCCTTCACATTACTGTAGTGTTATGTACCAATTCCTAAAGGCAAAGATCCTTTAATATGCTGTTCTGTCATGCTTATGGTGTTAGTACAGGCCTAGTATGCCGATTACATAATTGAGCCCAGATTCCTTGAAATACAAACAACATAAATTTCGGCCACTGCCTTGTTTAATTCCCCATGACCATATCTCCTGGAACAGACTGGATACATTTTCCCTTAGAGTTAGGCTTACATTTAAACTGAACTGCAATATAACATCCCAAGAAACATCAAATGTGTCTTCCATTGCACAGATGCCTCCAAGTGATCCTGCACACACTGAAAAGGAGAGGACCATTGACATCAGTTACTGGTTACTAGCTCCTTCAGTGATTCTATTTAAGAAAAAAAAATATTTAGGGCCAAATCCACTGATGCTCTGCAATTGCATTGATGCAAAGTTAATGGAACATCTTACCAAATTAGAATAATGGTAATTTATGCCCATTTTGAGCAATGGTGAATGTCCCCCTACAGAGGAAGAATTGCCTTCTCCCTCTTATTTGGGAATTTATACTCCACACTTTGGTGCTTAATTAGGAAATAATTGCTTTCGCACAGAGGGTTGTTTCTTCCATAGATATTAGTAGTGCTGGGAGTTACACACGGGCTTTGAATAGACTAGCTGTCTGTACAGTCAGAAAAATGATAGTGAGTCTATTGAATTCCTAACAAGTGTATTATAGAGAAACATTCCTCCCTTTTTCCATATAGAGTAGAAATCATACTGGAGAGAGATAAAACACATTCTATAAACACAACCTTTGAGGGTACATTTCTGCCATGTGGGGCTGGCACTCGTGGTAATTGGACAATGTTCTTATATATCTAAGTTTTGCTAGAATAAAATCCTTTCTAATAGCCCAGTGGAAAGTTTAGACCTTCCTCCAGGAAGACTTACTTACACTTATACAGGTTTCAGAGTAGTTCACAGCAGAAATTTGGTCAACATTTTGTTGTGGTTAGACACAGAAGGGGGCTCTCTTTCTCCCTGGGGTTCATGGAGGCCCTATTTATCTATGAAATCAATGGAGAAATGACTGTCCAGCAGTCAAGACACTGGACCAGGAGCTCTGGGTTAAAAACTCACCTCTGCCACAAACTCACTGTGTAACCTTTAGAAATCACTTAATCTCTTTTAGACTCATTTTCCCATCTATGAAATGGGAATAATAATACTCCCGGTGACAGGTTTCAGAGAGGAAGCTGTGTTAGTCTGTATCAGTAAAAATAATGAGGAGTCCTTGTGGCACCTTAGAGACTAACAAATTTATTTGGGCATAAGCTTTCATGGGATATAACCCACTTCATCAGATGCATGGAGTGGAAAATACAGTAAGCAAGGTATAAATATACTCCTGGTGTTTGTCTTGCCTAGCTTGTAAACTCCTTAGGGCAGGAAATGTGTCTTACTGTGCATTTTTACAGCATCTAACACACTAGGGACCTGAACGCAGATGTGGCATTTAGGTGCTGCTAATATTAATAAAAACAGTTATACCAGGGATGAATTTGGCCTCCGCATTTTTTAACTTGAAAATTATAATAATTTTCTTATAATAAAGAAACAAAAAATCAATTAAGACTCTCTGCAGTTCTCCTTTTCTTCTAAAACTAGGCAAGTAAAATCAATAACTGAATCAGAAGAGTCATTATGTATGAACCTACACTCTCATTCATGAAGAACAGTAGGTAGAGGGCACTTAGGCTATGTCTACACTGCCCTGGCGTTTGGACTATGGGGGAGTAAATAGCAATATGCACCAGAGTGTTGCGCTGTAACTCCCCCGTGTGGACACTGCATAAATGAACAAAAGGGTTCCTAGTTTGCATTAATGAAATCCTGTTTGAAGCGGGCTATGTTAACACAAACTAGGAACCTTTTAGTTTGCACCCACCAGAACATTACATCCACACCAGGACATTACACGCAGCATCTTTGCGCACACTATTGTTTACGCCCCAGTAGTCTGAACTGCAAGGCAATACAGACAAGCCCTTAATGCCTTCTACTATGGTATAGCTGTATTTTTAGTAAGCACCCTGGGAGTACAAATGCTTCCTTACCAGAAGAGCCACGTAGCTTCAAAAAGCTGTCTTCCATTGAGAGGACAATTGTTTTCTATAGAGATGAGAAACAAATACCCCTGACCCAGGTCACCTTGCCCCAGCAGGCTTTTGCAACAGCTTCCTCTGTGCAAATACAACAAAGTCTGGCAGCAGTCAATCCTGCGAGCCCACACTGAGTCACCACAGAGTGCACTGCTATTTACCCTTTCTATTAATCTGTCAGTGTTCTAGTTAAACACGTAAAACAATATGGTGTGTGCATATCTTGATTAGTCATTGCTAAGTTACTGAGGGGAAACGTGAATGAGTGGGAAAACAATCCCACAAACTATAAAACAACATTGTAGGTATGAAATATTTGAGTACACAGCTGTCAAATTACAGGAAGCATCTATGTTATTAGTAACATGGAAGCAATCATGTGAAATCTATGCATAGGATCCAGGTTGCCTCTTTCAACATGTGATGGACTAGAATTCATTAAAAGTTATGGTATACGTTTGCTAAAATAGTATATTTAATCTTGATTTCTTTATAGGCTCCCAGTCCTATGGAAGGGAGAAAATTATTAGGAAATTTGGGCTTCAAGGTAATCCACACAAGCAGATTGCTGCACCAGTGTGGAGCCCCACTGAAGTCAACGTGGTAACTTCGAGAATCAGGGTATTGGTTGGAGAGGGAAGGCCTAGATGTTGATGCAGACTTGGAATATTCTACTAGCCATTGGTGAGTAATCCAGTTGAATCAAAAACCCACCCCTACTGGATAATCCTTTATGGTCCAATCTAATAATCCTCACTCACAAAATTCTACTGAATCTTAGGGCATAAGGGCTACAAGAACAGGCCCTTATGTTTTCTCAAGCCTTTCACCTCAGAAAGAATAAACATTAGCGAGCAGTGAAAGTCACACTGTCTGCTATTTGTGGGAAGAGATTTGGGAAGGCGCATTTGTGTGACTTGGAAATATTACAAAACCCCTTCGAAAAATAAAATACAGTTCATGATAATCAGCAATGTTTACTGGGTTTGATTTAATGCTTGCTTTATACTTAAGAAGGAAAAGTTTCATTTTGGTATTACTGGGAAAGAAGAATTTTTTTTCAAAGGTAGTTCATATATGCCAAACGAACCTTGTCACTTCATGATGAAAAATAAATACAGATTAAAGACCCAATCTTGCAACCACTTCTTCACATGCTTAACTTTACATATATGAGTGATCTATCTGCGTGTGAAGTTAAGCATGTGAGGAAGTGGTTGCCGCTTCAGGGTCTATGATCCCAAGCCTGCAAAACTTTCAACGAGACTACCCAGAAAGAATGATTCTGTAGTCCAGTAGTGAGGGCACCTAGATGGTAAGATTCTTAGTCCGGATCCTTTACTCCAATCACTCTTTTCATTATTTATCCAAAGTGGAACAGCTTCAGCAAGAGAGATGGGAGCCCCGCATCAGAATATCCCACAGCCTAGTGGTTAGAGCACTCTGAGAGGAGGGAGACCCCTGTTCAAATCCATTCTCTCCCCTCTGGCAGGGATGAGGGAGTTGAACCTGGATTTCCCACATCGCAGGTGAGAGCTCTAACCACTGGGCTAAAAGTTATAAGGTGGGCAGCACCACTTCTTCCTCTGGTTGGATTTTGAATAGAACCCAGTAGGGTTCCAGTAGTTACGCTCACAGGCTACCTACAGGATCAGGCCCCGCATACAACTTAGGCAGCTGAACACCTATCTTCCCTGGTTCACAAATCATTCTGGAGCTTAGATGGGAGATAGGCATCTGGATGCCTAGAGGGAGGTAGCAGTGCGCATGCCCCAGTGTATGAAACTTTGGCTCTTAGGGAACTTTTACAGTGGAAAATTACATGCCAAGTGAGTTTAGGTGCCTACAGGGTTAGGCAGTGGTCATGCAGGTGATGCATGGATCACAGTAGTGCTGCACTTGGGGACTTAGGTGCCTAAATCTGGACACCTAGACACCTAAGTTGCTTTGTGTTTCTCATCCATAATACGCTTAAAATCATTATGGCAATAAATAAAAATCAATAAGCTATGCAAAAAAAGTTAATATAAAGCTGACTTAAAAGACTCATTGTCTGGTCAGTCTCAGGTTGAAAGGGACGTCATCCAGCACTGTTAGCCTGTTGCACTTGGGACTTTGTCTTGGACCCTTGAAAGGTGGGTGGTACTGGGGCAGCACTGAAGGATATCTGGAATTCATCCCAAAGACAAAACCCAACTATTAATCTCAGTCCATGCTCATGCAAGCATCAAGAGAAGTGCAAACGGCAGGAGTTATCCAGATCCTATCCAACCAATAACCAAACTGTCCCAATCTCAAGGTACCTACAAGTGTAAGATCACTCTATTTGGTAACCACAGCTGATCATATTACATCAGTCTAACCTCAGTGTCACAAAGGCAGGTATGCAACAGCATCATCAAGTGAGAGATGTAATCATAATCTGGGGGTGACATTTTAATGGTGGTAAAAATCTCTGACCACAGCTGACATACTGTCTTCTAAAGTCAGACCCAAATAAACAGCTATGACTAGATGTCAACCCACACTATCTCTTTATGTGACTTCATAAAAACTTGCAAGGAAATGCTCTCTACTCCCAATTCTCTTCTGGTTCAACCAATATAATTTAGGATTAACCTTAGCAGTTCTAAGCCACGGGATCATGGAGTGTCTCGACACAGACGCCAAGATACCTAACAACCACCCAGAGTCTGAAGAGGCAGAAACATACAGTGACTGTGTACAGGGCCAGCTCTAAGTTTTTTGCCACCCCAAGCAAAAAATTTTTTGCTTCCCTCATCCCTTTTTTTTGGCTTTTACACAAGTTTGCATTTTGCAATTTCTTTTTTTGTTTTGTTTTGTTTTTCTGTTTAAAATTTTTTTAAAAATGAAAACAGAGAATTTGTAGTTAGTGAAATAAAATAATTTCCTACTAGTGTGCTCATTTAATTTTAAGCATTGAGAAATGTTTGAGAAACGCTTGTCTTGGTCTAATCAACTGTGAATAATTTACGTCCTGAGTCCAACTTTTCAGTATAAGTGAATCTGACTTTTCTCAAAGCTGTATGTGTGTTTGAAAGAATAATTTCCCCCATTTTCTAAATATATTCTCCTGTTTAGCACTTTCTTTACCGAAGTGACAGAATCTGCCAATCCTATTGCTGTTCCAGTGCCACATTTCCATGCTATGCGAAGCCAGTCCTTCTGCAGGGAGTATTTCTTGTTAGTATGGCACAGGAAAAAAGGTAAAGCACACACACAAAATCTGTGGAGGTTCCTTTGTTCTGGCAGGAGAGGGAAAAAATAACAGGCAAATCTGGTTCACAACTGAGATCAGACTGATTGACTGCATAACAAAGCCAAGTAAAGTTTAAAATGGATTTAAAGTTAACAGTGTGGCCTTGTAAAAGACCATTTGAGCTTTTTGACTACAGTCTCTGGCTTTTGTCCTTTTGGGGCACAACCTGAAAGTTACTTGTTATCTGTGTGTATTTTTTGGAGTTCTGATCTCAGAGCATAACTTTTTGAAGAATATGTTGGTACATCTGTAAAACAATTTACAGCTAGAGTGGAGGAGCTGGCAGCAGCGGCTGTGTACAAGGCTGCTCAGCACGGGCAATTATTGCTCCAGCTGTTTGGACAAAGACACAAAATGCTAAGAGGGGAAAGGGTGGCGGATTTGGCAGCCCAGGAGCGGCGGCTGCATTGCCTGCCTGGAGCCAGGCTCGTGTGGACTGAGCTGGCAGGCTCAGAGTGACTGGGATTTCCACCCTCTCCCTCCCACGGGAGGCTGGCACTGGGGAGAGGCGTCAGGCACCTGCCCGGAGATGCCGCCAGAGAGCGGGTGGACCGCGCAGCCGGGGAGGGGGGCTGCCACGGCCGCCGGAGTGCCTGCCAGTGCCCTCTGTGCTCACCAACATGTTTTACTTCGAGATGGTGGTCATGGCAGGGACCATGATGCTGGCCTATTACTTTGAGTACACAGACACCTTAACGGTCAATGTGCAGGTCTTCTTCCACTACAAGGGCTCCTACCCAGGGCCGTCTCTAGGCTGCCGCCTCTGGAAATGTGCCGCCCCAAGCACATGCTTGCTTTGCTGGGGCCTAGAGCCAGTCCTGACTGTGTATTATCTGCATAATAGTAATAACCTAACCTAGGTTTCTCACCAAGTTCTCCAGGGCTCATCCACGCTAGAGCTTTTGGTTGTGCTGTAACTCAAGTGAATTGATTACCAATTAGTTAAAGGTAACTGACATTACTGTAGACAAACACTTGTAAATACTAACGTAGACACCAGCCACAAATATTTGTTACTTGTTATGGTTCATCCTAGGTCTTATCCCAGAAACAAAGCCTTTTGTAGATAGTCTATAACAACTGTATTAGTTAACTCAAGTCAATTGGCAGTCAGTCAATCAGCTTGAGTTCCAGCACAATCAAAAACTCTAGTGTGGACTTAATCTTGTGTTATATCCAAAAACTCAAGAGCATCAAAGCCAACTCCAGTCCCTTGGTGACAGACTGTTTCAACAGAAAAGAAGGGTGTGGGGAATTCTAGAAAAACAAAATGTAAAAGAGAAAACTTCAGTCAATCGTGTTAGGGAAGTTCTACCACTAATCCAATTTCCTGCATATAACATATTGGCAAAGGGTGTATCTTCATGGTAAAACACTTAACAAAATTAGCATTCAGTATTATGGGCCACCTCCTAAGTTGGTGGAATATAGACCCATTGAAACGAATGTACCTATTGTGATTTACACCAGCTGGTGATCTAACCCTAAATGACGTACTGTCTATTAAATAGGGCCCCTTGTGCTCATATTTGATATGAAATTCACAGTCAAATTTTCTTTAATTCTTTCCTCAGAGACTGGGGTTGCAGCCAAATGTTTTGAACATTGTCCATCCTAAGCACTGTGCAGCAATTGTGACAATCAGTAAACACTTACTGTACAGAGACTAAGTTACTGAACTAGCAGGATCTATTCTAACTCAATTGCACATTTCGAGCCTGATCCAAAGCCCACAGAACTCAATAGAGTCTCATGGACTTCAACGGACTTTGGATCAGGTCCATAGAGAGGATCTATCTAAGGGTGTAAAAACTCTTCTTTCTGTGACCTTAATAAGCTGATGGCTCTCCTGCTACAGAATCTCCGAAACAGCAGGAATTTTACTCCAGGAACTGATGCCTTGAACTACAACCTTTGAAAAAGACTTAATAGTCCAAGCTAGCCCCCTACTAGGTTAAATTACAACGTAAGAGCTTCCATGCTCAATTCTTCTTTCCTCATTGAAATGCTAGTGCTAATGTCCTCAAATTGCTTAGATAAAAACAAAAAAAACCCAAAAAACCTAATACGTCTTGGAAGAAAAGGACAAAACTTCCCTTATGAAAACATATTCAGGTTGTGCAAAGAATGGAGAAAAGAAATTTACAATTTAAACTATTAAAAAAATGAGCAACCTGATACTGCTCTAATTTTTCCTTTATCATAGTGGTATCTTCTATGATCTAAACTAAAAGTTTTGTTATTGTTTCAAATAGCCTGTTCTGATTTAATTGTTAATGGTTGCAATGGCAAGGCATGTGGTAAACAACTGATGATCTTACAATAATAAACCTATGCATAACTTATGTCTGTGATAACAGGCATACATAGAAAGATAACATTTTTCCTGACTGTTTCATCTTCTCCAATCCTATATGGAGGCAGGATACTTATTTTTTATAATTATTTTATTATATTAGTGCCTAGAAGCTTCAATTGAGATCAGGACCCCATTGTGTTAGGCACTGTACAAACACCTAGTAAGAGACAATACCTGCCCTCAAAGAGATTATAGTCTAAATAGACAAAACAGGAAAATGGTGGGAAGGGAAAGTGACTTGCCCAAAGTCACACATGAGTTCAGTGGCAGGCCTAGGATAGGCAGCTTGGTCTTCTGATTCCTAGTCCAGCATCCTAACCAATGTGCCACAGTGGTTTTCAGGTGAAGTTTGTACAAATCTACTCCATAAGTGCTTCATCAAGGCACATAAAATCTACAGTATTTAGGAAAACAAAATAAACACTAATGTGCACAGACATTAAGGTTACAGGCATGCCCACAAGATAATCGAGACAAAACAACAGCCAACAGTTCAGATAAGGAAGGGAGTGGGGCAAAGTATGTAGGAAAAATTCCTGGAAGAACTGGATTTTAAAGGAGAGACTGGCCTGGTTTTTTACCTTGAAACTCTAGTTGCCCAGTGTATAAACTAATCTTACTCTTAAACATAAAACACACTTTTAAACATTTGTTGCAAACATTTACAACAAATCTCAGCTCAGACTTTTCAAAGGGAGCTTTCTGATGCTTTTGCATGAAAATTCGCCTCTCAGGCTGTTATATAGGAGGCTTTTCACTATACACATTCTATTGATATCATGTCAAATTCTGAATGTCTGTCTTGGCTCACTGAAGACTTCAGGGTACTTTTTGATCAGTTTAAGATAACTGAAGTTTAAATATAGATAGTGAGAGGATGGCCAAATCAGAAAAGCACCTTGAAGAAACAGGTCTAGACTGAAAAATGGTAACTCTGAAGATAAAAAGAGGAAGAAGGAAACATTGCAAAAGGGGACAGTATGTTTTTTTAAAAAATAATTAAAGAAAGTTTGCTTTACATAGCATTTTGATTTTATGAAATACTCTGAAAGTGTGGCCAGTTTTGGATGGGGAAATGGCGAAGGCTTCTCCCTAGACCCAACTCCTTCGGACACTATCGATCACCCTCAATTTGTTTTTGAAAGGCTAATGAGTGCAAAAAGGAACCTTCCCAGAGCTGATTAATATTCTGAGGTGGGTGAGGGAGTACTTACCTCACAACTCTTTCTGTGAGGTTGCTCTGTTGAGTGACCTCTCTCACAAAATACTTGCCAAGTAGGAAATCCATGACTGCAGGGACAGACACTTCACCAATCAACAGAAGAAAGGAAAATGTAAAAACTTCTAGTTATATTTTATTACTAACTGGGAGTAGGGACTTTATGTTGTTTTTAATGCAATTGCCTTTAATTTACCTGACTGCCTAGCTACCATAAGAATCTGAGGTTCAAGAATATGATGTTACGCACTGTTAGGCCAGATCCTTAACTGGTGTAAATCAGCCTAGCTCCATTGACTTCAGAGCTACACTGGTTTACATCTGCTGAGGATCTGGCCCCGTTGCCTCTACTCTCCTCTGTATTCTCAAAGTTGTGTTAGAAACGTGCCTCAGAAGGCATGAGAAAGACTCATCGCCTGCAACATCTTCACACAAGGGCACAGGCTTTAAGCCAGAACTTTCTATTTCTTTTGTCTGCTTTTTTTCTGCCGCAACCTTAACATTCCTTAAATGTTGGTATTTGTATCAAATAGCATTTCTGAGGCTTTATTAGACTCCATAGCCTCTGACAAGTTAAAGGAAAACTATTGTGCCCACTTGGTACATGGGGTGTAACTCAAAAACAATAGCTCCGCTCCTTTATTTATATATTTAGTCTATTGCAACCCCCTCTTAGTAAACCCCAGGTGTTTGTGGGCATAATGCTCCCAGTGCAGCAGAAAAGAGTTTATTGTGAGGAGTCTTTTCTTCGCCACTTGTCCTAAACCTGTTCGCAAAGTGCTACATGCGTTCTACCGATCACCATAAAAATCAAGAAACAAGAAGTCCTCTGTAAGCCTGCCCAGCAGTGTCACTATGACATTAGTTGTGACAGCTTTGTGACCCTGTATTGTCTGGGCTTCATTCACAAGCCTCTTTCTTTTCTTTTTGCTCTCTGTCTGTCTCTCTCTCTCTCCTTGTTGTGAGGGGGGCGGGGGGAAGAAGAGAGCCTTTATAGGCATTTCTATTTACTGTAAAAAAAAAAAAAAAAAGCAGTGGGCAAAGGGAAGAGTTGATTTTTTTTTAAACTACAGGGCAGCTACATTAGAAAACATTGGATGGAGTTACTGTAGTTATGGTTTCAAAAACCATCTGCAAACAAGTACAGATACCGTAGCAAACTGTGCCCTTAGGAATTCTTTCTTTTTAAGTTCCCTCTTGCTATTATAAGCCCAAGTTTGGCAACGAATTTATGTGACAGCTATGAAGGTAGTATTAAAATTGTGAATAGTGGCTAACAGTTTTCATGCCTCAATGCTAGCATCTTCACAATTTGCTACACAGCAGTGAATGCTAGACTGAGGTTGATGAATGAGATGGGAGGGGGCTGCAGACTGAAAGGCCCTGGTTCTTGTTCTTATTATCAGCGTATGTTATGGGGAGGGCTGTGGAAAGGGAGAGACGTGACCTGTGGGGCCCTTTCTTTCTTCCTTTCTCATGTTTCTGTGAGTGTGTGTTTGAGAAGGGGTGAGAATGAATGGAGGGGGACAGCCCGGGGGTTCCCTTTTTGTGACCCTCTGTTTTGAAGGTAAGGAGAGTGCAAATGGGAGGGAAGAAATGGGGGTGCAGACTGAAGGGCAATGGATTTCTCTCTCATTTAACACCAAGTCTGAGGAAAGTGGATGGGGGGGGGGGGGCTTACAGACTCTGGGCCCTTTCTAATGTGTGTGAGAGAGAGATGAGAGTGAGGTGTGAATGCAAGTGGACAGCTGAGAGGGAGGCAGGCTGTGGAATGCTCACTCTCTCCTGGGCATACATATAGCTGTGTTTGATGGGCTTTGGGGGAGCTAATTCTGAGGTGCCTCAGTCTCTTTCTCCCATTTCTGTTCAGCTGATAAAGGGGGGTGAGGGAGTGGGGATGCAGGGTGTGTGCAGATGAGGATGAAGGGCTTTAGAAAGGGGAACAGGCTGTGGAGTTCGGGTATGTCAGTGTGTACTGAAATAGCGGGAGAGGGAAGTTGAGAAGGGCGGGGTGTGCCTAAGGGGAAGAGAAGCCTGGGGTTTCTGAATAGCATGACAAAGGGGAAAACAGACTGTCTTCTATTTTTTATGTGTGTGATTGTTGGGTCAGGTTGTGGATAGGCAGGAGCAGCTGAAGGGATGACAGAATACAGGGCCCTCCTTTTCTCCTCTGCACTTGTGCTGAATTTGAGGGAGAGAGGGTTGAAGAGGACGAGGAGGTGGTTGGAGGAGTGCGGGGGTGAGCTGGCTGAAGTGGCAGTATTGGAGGTTAAGGATGGGCGTGCAACCGTAGAGGAGAGACAGTGTGCGGTCCCCTTTCTTCCTCCTTTTTGTAAAGGGTCTTGTGGGGGAGTGGAGGCAAGTCAGAGTGTTTGAGCTCTCTACCTCCCCCACATCATGAACTACTCTTGGGGTGGGTGGGAGGAGGAGAAGCCATAATGATAAGTGTTTGAGAATGGCACAGGGGAGCAGGTTAGTAGTGAAAAAGACTCAAGACTAAAGTTGAAGCCGAAGAAGAGAAAAGGAGCAATATGATCAATATGGTTTCATTGTTGGGCCCCGCTTACCTCCGCGGGAGACCATCTGCTCCCTGTCAATGCATCACCTGCTTGTCTGGCCTGTTGGCTGGGCAACCAGTGGGCGGAGGGATTAAGGAGATGGAGTGAGTTTGTGTTGCAGAGGGAGGCTTGTTTTGTTCCCTCATGCTGATCTGGAAGGTGGGGGGAGGTGGCTGGGATGAATGTGGGGGAAAGGGGCTGGACTAGATGGGAAGCAAGCTACTCACTTCTTTGGGAGGCCTTGAAACAGAAGGAAAAACAGCTACTTAGAACTGAGGCGGGGATGCTGCTGTTGCTCACATTTCTCAGAGATGCCGCAAGGAAGCCCACCCTCCCTTTCCCTCAACCTCTGCTGAAGGACAAACTGGCTCTCCAGCATCAGGGACAACAACAACCTGTTGCAGTAACTAAAACAGGCAAAGAAATTTGTTTCAGATTGCAGCGGTTTCAGAATCCTTTTCCTGCCCCCTGGAGTATTTATGTTGCACAGGGGTTCTCAAACTTAATTGCACCACACCCTCCGTCTGACAACAAAAATTACTACACGACCTCAGGCGGGGGGGCTTGAGCCTGCCCAAGCCCTGCTGCCCCAAGCAGGGGGGCCGAAACCAAAGGGCTTCAGCCTGAGGCAGGGGGCCTGTAACCTGAGCCCCACCACCCAGTGCTAACGCCCTGGGGCTTTGGCTTTAGTCCCAGGCAGTGGGGTTCGGGCTTCAGCCCCAGGCAGTGGGGCTCGGGCTTCAGCTTTGGTGACGGGCCCTAGCAAGTCTAATGCCAGCCCTGGCGACCCCATTAAAATGGGGTCACAACCCACTTTGGAGTCCCAACCCACAGTTTGAGAACTGCTGATTATCACTATAAAAATCACTCCTGATGGATGTAGGCAGAGTGCAGGCCTGGATTATGCCTGCCCTAGACTAAGCAGCACATTTCTAACTACAATATACTGCTTTATTTCTCCGGTCTGTACTGACAGTTTGGTACAGAGAACAGATCATGATGGTGGAAGGCTGTGCACAGCATCACTGCTCATCTCATTGAGCAGTGGCCTATCTGCAACTAAAGTTATACAGAAGAGAATGGAAGTAAAAATTGATACCATCACCTCACAACTACTTAACTGAAAACATTTTTTCCAGGTTTTACAAGGGACTTTTCAAACTGCAACTAATCAAAAGGAAGGGTTAAAAATTGAAATTGAGGCTTAAAGCAGTATAGTTTGGCCTTGTAAAGAAGCACATAGTTATCCAGAAAGCTGGGGATATTATTGGAAAAGCAGAAGCCTTCAGGTGTTACACACCAGTGAAAGCACCAAGGGTGATAAGTCTGCAAATGGGATCCAAAATTACTGAACATTTATTGTAAATAAAATTTGATCCATTTTACAGATGGTTAAGAGTACAACATATTAAATCCCAGACCCATCCATGCTAGGGTATTCAAGATACCACTGAGAAATTACTATGTGCTAATTCTGGGGAAGTAAAATCATAAAAACATAGGTCTGAAAGTCCCACCTCCCCCCCACACACACACACACTGAGGCAGGACCAAATCTACCTAGATCATTCCTGACAAAGTGTTTGTCCAGCTTATTCTTTAAAATCTCCAGAGATGGAAATTACACATCTTCCTTGGAAGCCTATTCCAGTGATTAACAATCTGTACAGTTGGAAAATTTTTCCTAGTACCTAACTCAGGAGTTGGCAACCTTTGGCACGCGGCCCATCAGAGTAATCCACTGGTGGGCAGTGAGACATTTTGTTTACGTTGACCGTCCGCAGACACGGCCCCCCCGCAGCTCCCAGTGGCCATGGTTTGCCATTTCTAGCCAATGGGAGCTGCGGGAAGCGGCAGCCAGCCCGGCCACGTGCTGAAGGTTGCCGACCCCGATCTAACCTAAACCTCCCTTGCTGTGGATTAAGCCCATTATTTCTAGTCCTACCTTCAGTGGACATGGAGAATGATTGATCACCATCCTTTTTATAATGGTCTTTTAATATATTTGAAGACTTATTAGGACCCCTCTCAGTCTCCTTTTCTTAAACTTAAACCAGTATTTTTTTAACCTTTCCTCCACAGGTCCGATTTTCTAAATCTTTCTGCGCTGCTCTGCACTGGGCTCCCTCCACTTTATCCACATTTTCCCTAAAGTGTGATGCCCAGAACTGGGCACAGTACTGCATCTGAGGTCTCACCAGTTCTGAGTAGAGCAGGGCAATTACATCCCCTATCTTACATATGACACATATTAATACAGCCCTGAATGATAGCCTTTTTTGCAACTGCATCATATTGTCAGCTCATATTCAATTTTTCATCCACTAGAAGCTATAGATCCTTTTCAGCAGTACTGCCATTAGCCAGTTATTCCCCATTTTGTAGTGGTGCATCTGATTTTTCCTTCCTAAATGTACTTTGCACTTAACTTTATTGAATTTCATTTTGTTGAATTCAGACCAATTCTCTAATTTGTCAACGTTGTTTGGAATTCTAATCCTGTCTTCCAAAGTGCTTGAAATCCCTCCCAGCTTCGTATCATCTGCAAATTTTAGAAGTATACTCTCTACTCAATTATCCAAGTCATTAATGAAAATAATGAATAGTACTGGACCCAGGACTGCCCCCTGCAGGACTCACTGGATAACTACTTTTTGAATATGGTGTTTCAACTAGTTGTGCACCAACCTTATAGTAATTTCACCTAGACCACATTTTCCTAGTTTACTTATTAGACTGTCATGTGGAACTGTGTCAAAAGCCTTATTAAAAACATCAAGGTATAGCATGTCTACTGCTTCCCCCACATCTACTAGGCCAATAATCCTGTCAAAAAAGGAAATTAGATTGGTTTGGTATGATTTGTTTTTAAAAAATCCATACTGACTATTCCCTATAACCCCATAATCCTCTAGGTGTCTACAAGCTGATTGTTTAATAATTTGTACCAGTATCTTTCCAGGTATCAAAGCTAGGCTGACTGATCTATAATTCCCTGGAGCCTCTTTATTCCCCTTTTTTAAAAATAGGTACTATGTTGGCCTTCTCCATTTCTGTGGGACTTCTTTTATCTTCAAGAACTGATGGAGGATGGTTCAGCCAGTTCCTTAAGCACCTTAGGATGAATTTCATCAGGCACTGCGGACTTGAATACATCTAACTTACCTAAATATTCTTTAGCCTTTTCTGTTTTTTGCATATGTGGAAATCCACTCTTTATGGGCTCTTACTCTGCACTCCGACAGAGCAGAGTCAATAATACTAATGTGCTGAACATAGTGGAGCTGTGAAAAATGTTTGCATTGAAACACCAACATTTGTCTTTTGGGGCATTTGATTACAAACTCAAAATTTAAGCTAGAGGCTTCCAAAGTAATGCTAAGTGTCACAGATCTTTCAAATGAACATAGACTGATTTAGTGCATTGCATCTAAATCAGACACCAGGAATTTTGCAAACAAAATCAGTACAAAATGGTGGCTTTGACTGAGTTTCCCTTTAGGTTTTAGATCTTTTCAATCTCAATGTAAAACTTGGAGACAGGGGAGAGGGATATACAAGCACAGGTGGAGTGAAGCCAAAGTTTCATACAAACCCCTGTAAAGTGAAACCACAGAGATTTCCACACCTCTAGTACATACCAAAGATAATATATACACACAGGCAAACCTGTTTGTACATAAATCATTCCAAACAGAATGTTTCTCAAAAGAGAAACTGTCAACTATAGCAACTGCAAATAATTTATTACTGTGGGGGTTTTATGCTGCATAAGGATGAAATCAACAGGCTATGCACCCAGTCTTAGTTTTACAATGAATCCTATCAAACAGAATCAGTGTAGTCTAGGGCAGTGCTTCTCAAGCTATCTGATATGGGGGACCAGCAATTTTTTTTCCCAATGTGCACGCAGACCGGCATCCGATGGCTCGCGGACCAGCACCGATCCACGGACCACCACTTTGAGTAGCACTGGTCTAGAAATATGAGCACAGAACTGGGATTCAGGAAGTCCTCATCACAGTTCTGATGTGAACTCCCTTCTCTGGCCTTCAGAAGGTCACACTTCAACTCTCTGCCTCCGTTTTTCCCGTAAAAAGAATGAGAATACTATGTAGCTTGCAGTCAGGAGCATGGTGAGGATTCACTAGTTAATGTATGTAAAGTTTTGAACATGCAAAGTGAATGTTATTAAAATCTGTTTCTGTAGAAGTGACAATTGAATGTATCTCTAAGTAGACCTTGTTAAAGAACAGCAACAAAAATCTTCCAGGTAGACCTATCAAAACACCTACTGTATCTGGCCCACCAAGATAGAAAAGGAAGTTTGTTAGTATTTAATCTCGCTTCCAGTAGCTTTTTATGTGATGCTCCATTTGATCCTCAGATATATTAATGGAGTTTTCCATTGGCATTCAGTACCCAGTAAGAGGTAGGTGCTTTTAAGTATCCCAACTCACCATCCTCACTCATTGCTTGAGCCAATATGGAGAAATCAGCCTCTTACAGTGGACAGATTTTTGTTGGTAATGTTATTCTTTCATAGTCTATTGTAACTTCAGAGCAATGCATGTAGAAGGCACTTAGAATATTTGAATTCTGGATTTGTCTTGCATTTTAAGAAGCATGTTCATAAACCATTAAAAGGTTCTCACACCAGTTATACAGTAAATGTGGAAGGAAGAACAAAAGTCGCTCTTAAAATGCTTAAATCAAATAGACAACTAATTCTGAGAAACTGTAGCAGCGCACATAGCTCATCAAAATACAAAATACAGCTTCTATACTCTCCTTAAACAACCTACTGGCAAAGTTGTCTGTATCTCGAGTACAGGTTTGTGCGTACATTTTTCTAAATAGTAAACTTCTATGAATAAGAAATTCCAGCTATAATTACCGTTAATGTTATTAACAAATTCCAGATGAGAGAGGTTCAGGACATGAAGACAAAGAATGAGTTTACCAGAAACAAACAAACACTTTCCAAGTTGATTTCTTCTCTCCTCCATCCACTTGGACTTGCTGTCTAAGCAGTGACAAGTACAATGGACAGAAGAATGCAGATGTAACATTTCTGAACCTTTGAGGAAATATACCAATCAGGTAAATTAATATCATTGCAGCGTGTTTTGTTAGACAGTGTTTCTCAAACTTTTTCATAGCATGCACCACATCTTAACAGAGAGATTGACTTTTGGACCACCTCCCCTCCCTTTAGAGATTGCATAACATTGCTGTTACAAGTGCAACAATTGCTTTTGTGGAAAACATCATATAAAGAAGGAATTATATATTTAATTGACTTGAGTGTTTTGAAAAGTTAATCACACTGTCTATTTTTGGCTCATTTTATCACTGCTCCTCTCTTCTGTTGCTCCCAGTTGGAAACAAGGAGAAGCAACCAGCACCATGTGACTAGCCAGCTCTCTGCAAACCATTAGTCTGTGTTCTGTAGACCAGCCCCAATCCATGGACAGAAACATGGTTCCATTTGGGATTAGTGGGTGAGAAGGTTCCCCACATTTAATATAGTTGGTACTGAAATAATTAACTGCTTTGCAGTGTAGAAATAACCTTGAGGATTAGGGAATACATTTCCTGAGATGTTTTTGCAAAATGTGTTGTATAACTGACAAAAACACAATTATGCTTAAGTCTGTGTTGTACAGTCACTTTAAAGACTCATGAATGGAGGTTGAGTGTTAAATAAACCCATGACATTCCAGACTGTCTGATATCACAGGCATAAAAATAAATGCTTAGCATTCAGGCAGCAAATTCACTAAATAAACCTCACATTACACAAACAGGTGACCAATGATGAAAAAGCTTTTAAGTCATCATACATGAACTAGACATAGAGATACAGTTAGAACATAAGAACCGTCAGAGCGGGTCAGACAGATGGTGCATCTAACCCAGTATTCTGTCTGACAGTAGCCTGTACCAGAGCTTTAGAGGGAGTGTACAGAACAGGGCAGTTGGAGTAATACACCACTTTCTCCAGCTTTCTGGCAGTCAGAGGTTTAGGGTTACCCCAGACATGGGGTTACAGCCCTGTCCATCCTGGCTAATAGCCATTGATGGGCCTATCCTCCATGAACTTCTCTAATTCTTTCTTGAACCAGTTATTGTCATGGGATATTTGATGGTCAAAAGTATGAGTTCCACAGGCTAATTGTGCGCTGTGTGAAAATGTACTTCCTCTTTTTAGTCTTAAATCCACTGTCTATTAATTTCACCAGGTGACCCCTGGTATTTGTATTGTGGGAAAGGGGTAAACACCACTTCTCTATTCACTTTCTCCACTATGATGTTTTATAGACCTCTATCATATCCCCCTTTAGTTGACTTTTTCTAAACTGAGCAGTCCTAATCTTTTCGTTTCTCCTTGTATGGAAGCCATTCCACACACTTGATCATCTTTGTTGCCCTTCTCTGAACCTTTTCCAGTTCCACTATATCCTTTTGGAGATGAGGCAACAGGAACTGGACTATGGATTTATATAGTGGCATTATGGCATTTTCTGTCTTCTTTTCTATTCCTTTCCTAATAGTTCCTAACATTGTTTGCCTTTTTGACTGTTACTGTGCACTGCACTGAAGTTTTCAGAGAACTATCCACTGTGTCTCCAAGATCTCTTTCTTGATGGGTTCTAAATTGGGTGTTACCACTCATTACATATGTGTAGTTGGGATTATCTTTCCAATGTGCATTACTTTGCTTTTATCAACATTGAATATCATCTGCCATTTTGTTGCCTAGTCACCCAGTTTTCTGAGATCTCCCTGTTCTTCTGCAGTCAGCTTTGGACTTAATTATCTTGAATAATTTTGTATCATCTGCAAGCTTTGCCACTTCACTGTTCACTCCCCTTTCCAGATCATTAATAAATGTTGAACAGCACTGGTCCCAGTACAGATCTTTGGAGGACATACTTGGGAGTTGCAGATGTATTGATACAATATGCATTTATTTATAAGCTAGACATTGTATTGTTTGTATAAGTGATGGATTATACATCCCTGGGGCCTCAGCCAATTTAGGGGCCCCTGGAAAAATCTCCCCCCGCTGCAGCCCCAGGGCTAGAGGAAGTCTCGCTCCCCGCCATGGCCCTGGGGCCATGGCAGGGGCACAGAGCTTCTCTGGTCTTGGGGCTGCAGTGGTGGGGAGGGGCAGAAAGGAGCAAGCAGGAGGCAGGGCCACAGGAGAAGGAGCAGAACAAGGGCTGGGCCACAAGTGGAAAAAGGGTGGAACAGGATGGGGCCACGGGCAGAAAGGGGCAGGGCCACGGGCGGAAAGGATGGGGCAGGGCCTTGGTTCCAGTGCCAGGGCCCCTTCCACTTGCTCCAGCCCAGGGCCACAGGAGACCTTGATCTGCCTCTGGTTTGTATTTTGTATTCAAAAAACTTACATTCTTTTTCCTGCCTGGCCTGCACCAACTGTAGGGACAATTACAGCAAGTTCTGGACCCTCCCAGTGAAGCAGGAATTGCAGGAGCCTTCCATCACTGCAGCCCTGGTAGGAAGACTTTCTGCAAAGAGCAGCTCAAAAAACCAAACTGAACTAAGCTCTTGGGGTTAATCCTACTCTGGGATAGACCCATGCAACTCTCCCTGAAGTTTTGCTTGCACTTTGACATCAGATTTAGACCGTTCACTAATATATGCTGGCTAGCATATACATATACATCATATTATTGTGTATTATCCTCACCATATGCATATTAATGTTATTGGTACTTAATGCATACTAAGTACAAATATTGTAACAGTGATATAGCCTAAATTAGCCTATTCCATAATCCTGTTTGCTGATGCTAAGTATCCCATAACACCATGCATTTGCTGAAGCAAGCATTTGGCACAGGCAGATACGAAACTTGTCAAAAATCAAGACACTTTCATTCTCTGTCATAGTACAAGCCACGGAAGTACCTTCACAGATCAGCATCTGGAATACTAATATCCCCAAAACAAAGATAAGGTTGGAAGAGAACAACAAGTTAGGGAACTGGAATAAACTGATGGGTTGTATTTTAGTGACACGTAAAGAAATGTGTAACTTGTAAAGTATCATAAATAATATCAGCTGAAATGTGTCTCTTGGGGAGCACACCTTCCACATAAGGTGACTGTAACATCACTGCACGGGACTATTCTTTGGAGACTGCTACCATATAGAACCTTTTCTTCCTGTATCCTATGAATAATCCAGACTGACATTGGTTATTTGGTCTCTTGAGCATATTTCATAATACACCAAATTGTGGTGAAGCAATTGACTATACAATTTATCAACAAGACCCACTGTGAGTAGTGTTAATCAAATGACATTTAGAAAATCAGTTTAGCAACATAGTCTGGCACATAAAACATATTCTGCACCATGGCTTACAAGCAACTCTGTTAGTCTCTTTTGTAGCTAACATGTTAATGACAATCAGCAGGGACTATAATAACAATGATAGAGACTGCCACTGAACCATCAATATTACTCCTGAAGAAAAACAATGTATGAAAGATAGATCAGATTGTCTTCTTACTTGACTTTCTCTCCTGAGGCTTTTCATAGCACAATAGTAACGCTTATCCCTGGCACACATTGCCTAATCATACTATTCAATGCAATGCACGTGGCTGTTTTTGTTTTTTTTTAAATGTACATTATATCCTACACTGAGCCACAGAACTGGTAATTTTGCACATACTGCATAATACCTATAGTATTTCTTATGAAAGAGGGGGAAAAAGTCATCTTAGATTGTTACAGAAAATGATAATGCCAGGAAAATGTAACAAATCTAATTATCACACACTTCTGTTTACCTTGAAGTCTGCAACTAAATGCTTTGCATTTCAATGAAAAGTGTAGGAAGATTCATGTGTATTATGTATTGTTTGTATTACAGCAATGCCTAGGGCCGCTGCGAGATCAGGGTTCCATTGTGCTGGGGGTTGCACAAACACATTGTAAGTTTTGGGAGGCAGGGACTCTCCTACTACTTCACTAGGCAAGACAAATGATAAGGGAAACAGAAGCAGCAAATGGTGAAGTGATATACCCAAGGTCACACAGGAAGTCAGTGGCAGAGCTTTTAAGAAAACCCAAGTCTCCTGAGTCCCAGTGCAGTGACTTAGCCACTGGACACACTGCCTCTCCACACTTTAAATGTAATTTCTAAAGTATTGCTACTACTACTAATTAATAATAAACCACCAGTCAAAGTGGCAGAGAGTAAGTTAATTTGGGGCACATTGTACTGATTATGAATTGGAAATATAATGGTATGTTCTACATCATCTCATTATATAGCATAACTCCACTGCTTTCTGCTCATTACTACTACTTGAGAGTTTAACAATAAATTCAGGAAAGGCGTTGAACCATGGAACCATGATCAGAACTCAACCATCATCACTTTGTGTTTTCAGTGAGGAAGAGAGAAGCAGAAGAGAAACTGTCCGTCATTTAAAACAAGATTGCCTATACTGGTCCCATCATACTGTAACCACTACAAAGAGTAATAATAAAAGAACTTATGAGAACACAAACCTAGTGATAAATCACTAGTGGCTTCAATATTCAAATTAATTCCTTCGATTAATTAAGTTATTTCCAATAACACTTTTGACCAGCCATATGATTGGGGATTGTTTCTTTCTAGGGAGTAATGAATGTATTTTGTTTCATTGCCCAGCCCTTACTAACAACATACACAGAAAAAAGAACCAAGACATCCTTCTGATCCTTTCCTAGCACCAACCTGCAAGCAGAATGTATCCTGTATTCTTGCTGGAAATATACAAGAATTGTTCACATTTATAATGACCATCCATTATTTATATTGAGGTAGTGCTCAAAGGCCCCAATCCAGATCAGGGCCCCATTTTTCTGGGCGCTGTATAAGTACATAAAAATACCACAGTTCCTGCTCCAAAGAGCTTACAATGTAATTAAAGACCATATGCACCAAGTGAGTTTGTAAAAAAAAAAAAAAAAACACACAATAGAGAAGAGAATAAGAGTAACAATCATCAGATATCACACACAGTTACACAGGCTAACTACATGCACAGCTTGATGACTCTGAATCATTTTAAAGGTTCTTTTCTCTGCTTGGGATTATTTGCCTTGAGTTAGTTCCCTGGTTCCCTGTAGAAATCACAGCGGAAGTGGGGCTTGAGGAGGGATTTGAAGAAGGAGATGGTACTGGAGGTGAGAGTTCCACATGTAAGGGGCAGCATGAAAAGCAAGCACATTTGGAGACACAGACAAACCGCTAATAGAATGGCTGAAATGTGGGGGTAAGGTGATCAGAGAGAACGCAAGATTATTTAAACTTGAGGCAGTGAAATATGGATAGCCAGTGGAAGAATTCAGAAAGGAGGCTGATAACTTCAAAGCAATGGGAAAGGAGGATGATATGAGCAGCTACATTCTGTGCTTGAGGGGAATGGTCTCAGCACTGGGGAAAACCAGAGAAGTGAAGGTTAAATCAATCAAGCTATGAGATGATGCGGGCCTGGGTGAGAGTTCTGGCAGTGTGAAACCAAAGAAAAGGTCTCGTCTGAAGAGATGCTATAGATACAGCAGGATATGGATACAGCATGGATGTGTGGGGCAAGAGGGAGGATTCAAAGATGACCCCCAACGTAATGAGCTTAAATAATAGAGAGGCTGCTGTTTCTAAATGTCTTGTACTGCCTTGAAAACCTCATCCCCTGTTAGGCATAGTTATGTTTTCCTTATTCTAATGAAATGCCTTGTTCAGAGTTAGGAGAAAGCTATGGTTCTTCACCCTCATCACATGACAGAAACAACTTTAGCTAGATTTTTTTAATCTAAGTGTTGCTTTTATCTAGCCAGAGAGAATTCTGGGAAATGCTGCTATTCGATTTTGATGTAAAATGAGAGGTAGAGCTGTCTTGTCTGCATAATGCTTTCTCCTGCTCTCCCACAAGCTTCACATAGATGTTGAATAATATGGGGCAAGAGGACTGAGCCGTGTGGAACTCAGCAGGGGAGGCTTCTAGAGTTGGAGGAATAGTTGTTTATAATGCCTTTCTGGGTTCAGTCTGAGAGGAAAGATCTGAACTATTTCAGCACATTCCCATTTGCCCCTGCAGCCACTTGGAGGAATGACCATGGTATTTGGTGGACATTGGCATCACTATCTGGAGATAAGTCCAGCAGGATGAGTATGAATGTGCTTCACTTCTGTAAGGCAATAAGTACTGTCCCCTACAATGCCCTGGAGTCGTAGAGACCGTATCCAGGGTATATCGGTCACTAACAATGGCACTGGAGACTGAGGAGCTAGTATAAAACAATTCACTTGCTTTGAAAGTGCAGGTTAGACACTGGGTGGTGGTTTGTGAGGCCACTAGCAAGGAGTGATGAGAGAAGCACGGGTTGGATCGCTGAGCGCTTCATGGTGGGTGATAGTTTTGTTTAATCGAAAGAGGCTTTGATGGTTCTTTGTTGTTCCCGATGGCCCATGAAGCCACCCTGGAAGTGGTAAATAAGATAGTTCCTCCAGAGAAGAGATGTCCAGTTCTGGGTTTAAGCAGAGCCAATCTGGGTTTAACAAAGCAATTTACAGTCCAGAAAATATCTGTCAGGTGTATCTGTGTTGCTCTCTGACAGAGGAGATGCAGGCTATTTGTTTCATTCATGGCACTGGCATAGATTTGCAGAAATTCCTTATGGCTGAAGCTGTCTGGATTAGCCTCCATTTTCCCACCACCAATTCTTGAGTTATCTTCCTTCCTTTTTTTTTTTTTTTTTTTTGTCACGAGTCATCCAGAAACCATGATGATCTCTGTGGGATGGGAGAGGACATTTGTACTTAGATCTGTAGCAGTAGTCAGGTTGTAGTGCTTCATTAATTCTTCTACTCATTGGCCTCTTAGGTGAGTAGATTACTATCGATCATATAATTCATTGATGAGTTATGGTCAGTGGATCACAGACCTAGACCAGCAAAGCTCTTAATGTATTAAACATCACTATTTCAAAAACTGCCTCTAAATTATGGTTCATCAAAAGCTTAGTCCAATCCAAAATTCTGAGAGTTCAACAACTCTTTATAAAGTTACCCAGGAAAGAAGATGGAAATATTTGGAACATGTGCCAAGAATGAAGCCAGAGCATCTACCATGGCAAGCCTGCCATTGGGCAGCTGGAGGAACATGTAAAAGGGACCACCTAAAAGAATCCCTCTGTCAGACACTACTCAAAGAGGGGAAATGTATGGGACTTACCACCACAGAGGACTTGCAAAGAGCGTCTCAGGACAGACACGCATGGTAGAGCCTTGTTTGTGCCATAAGTGATGTCTGACAGTGCAGGATGGATTTAGATTCAGGAAGCTTAGTAAGTTCAATGCAAGTACCTTAAAAATGAGTGGTGAATACTTGGAATACAGCAAAACTTAATTTAGCCCAAACCTTCATCATATGAATTTGGGATATATCATCATTTGCACCAAGAATCCCCATTTATCCAATAAATTCAATGTTCACCATTGTATGAGGTAAATGGACTTTTAACCATATATAATATTGTAGAAAAGGTTCTTCTTGTAATGGTTTTCATTCCAGTAGACTAAGTACTGGCGAGTTACCACTGCAACCCTGGTGCCTGTTCAGAAGATGAAACAGTTCTTGCAGTACAGTTGCCCAGTTACCATCTGTGATGGGTGCACTCACCTCTTGAGTGCCTCCTAGCAGCTGGGTGTGGTAGTGCAATCTTTTTCCTGCTCCTGGCACCCCCAGTAGGTTGTTAACTTTGCTAGGCAGACCTTCAGGGGGTTTAGGGGACTTTGCTAGTAGCCAGTGGGGGAACTCAGGCCCACCCACTACTCCAGGCCCCAACCCAGGACCATAAAACAGCAACCCCATACTGCTTTCTCCAGTTCATTGCTTCTGTTCCCTGGGCCTTTTCCCACATAGTCCCTTTCTCCTCATCCTTACCTCAGGGCTGAAGTTCTCAGACCCTCTGTGATAGGTTCGCCCCAGGGTGCCATCTGGAACTGGGGTACCACTGAGCCCTCTGACATCCCAAGATGGAGTTCAGAGTCATGTGGTCCGGTTACATGCCCTTGCCTACCTTGCTGAGTCATAGCAGCCATTACTTACAGGCTGTCTGGAACGTTCACAGGAAGGTTCGAGTTCTTCCAGGGTCCATTGTCTTTGCTGATCAGCATTGTCTGGCTTCTTCACTGTTGTACCTGAAAGGCTGGCTGTCGGTGTTTTCCAGAGTAAGCTAAGCCTATTTGAAATACAGATCCCTAGTCAATATTCATAACTTAAGATACAAAAATGATACATTCATAAAAATAGGATAATCATATTCAGAAAATCATAACTTTTCCAATGACACCTCACATGACTTATCTTGTACAAAATGCATCATAATTATGCCATAATTATATCATAATATTACAGTAAAAGCCATGTTATCTGGCACTTTACCAACCGGAAAGCTCTAGAAACCAGTATCCCTGCTGCTTCTAGGTGGAAGAACAGCCACGGAGGCTCCATGTGCTGCCCCACCTCGCCTTGCCCCACCCCGAGCACTGGCTCCACAGCTCCCATTGGCCAGGAACCGCAGCCAATGGGAGCTGCAAGGATGGTGCCTGCGGGCGGAGGCAGCAGGCTGAGCAGCCTGACTGCACCTCGACCTAGGAGACGAGGATCATGTCCCCGCTTGCAGGGAGCAGCCCAAGGTGAGCGCCGCCCGGATCTGGCACCCCAAACCCCTCCCATGCCCCAACCCTCTGCCAAGAGCCCCCTCCCGCACCCAAACTCCCTCCCTCCATTGGTAAGTATAACTCTTAGTTAACCAGAATTTGACTAACTGGCACTCCCCCCCCATTCTCCCAACATGCTGGATAACAAAGCTTTTACTATACTATGACAAATATGGGGTGCAGTATCACACCCTCTTCCTGCTCATTGAATGCAAATGCCCCCAGAAACCATCTTGTTCTCACTCAAGCTCCTATGACCAGTAAGGAACACCCTTTCTTACTCCTCTGGTCCCAGACAGGAACTGACTAGCTCATATCCTACAGCTCCTTTTATCTGAGGTTGATAGGCTCTGATTGGTTGTTTCTTTGCAGCCTCTCTACGCAGGCTTGGAGGACCCACCTTCACTGCTCCTTTCCTGGGGTGGGGCGTGGTAGGACCAGGGGACCTCCAGCAGGGTGCCTCAAAAGGCTAGGTATACCCCATCACACCATCCCACTGAATTTATGCTGTGGCCTATGATTCCCTCTCATTAATTTGTTAATTTGGGAATAAGAGAAGGAATATTCATTTTATGTATCTGACAGTTCAAATGGCAATAAGATATAACTCCCCACCACCACCATAAACTCTGAGTTTTATTATGTCTTTCTTTGCAAAACTACTTATGCTTGTCAAGCAGATAGCATAGCTTCTTTGTATGAGAACAATGTATATTTACTAAATCAGTGGCAGCTTATTCTGCGAATCAAGCAATGATTGTGCAAAGGAGAGATGACATCAAATTCTTTTAAATATGAGAATCTGTCAGCACAGCTAAATAAAAATATTTGGCCCAAATGTAATGATAGCGGGAAATGACTTTCAAACACATTTAGGTGAATAATTAAGAGGTAATGAATGCAGAGATGTGCTCTGTATTCCATTCCAGCACATTGGAGGTGAGCCTGGGCATGATGTGAAGCTCAGTCCCCAAACTGCTCCTGCCATGCATCAGTGAAATACAAAGCATTGCTTCAAGTTGATTATTGCCCCTTTTTAAGAGATTGTCAAAACATGTAAACTGCCAGTCAGAGATATAATTTTAATAAAACTCCCTATTTTCATGTATAAAAACTGCATGCTTTGATACAGATTTTTCATGTGAGCAAGAGAGCATGTAATCAATGCAGCAGTGTTCACAGAAAGCAGTATTTCATCACGAGTAAGCAAACCAGGCATTTATTTAGATATGCTAAATGTTCTCTATGCACTCTGTTGCATGACAATGAGTTTATTTATTGTGAACTGATGCAGCAATGCAAACCGGGGGATGTAAATTGTAGAATGCTCTCAAGGGCTGTGCATTAACAGCCCTGGGTAGGTCCTACTGTTTCACTCTAAAAGGCACCTTGTGTACGCTGATGAAGTCCCATTTGAAACAGCACTAAATACAGATCATTTAATTTAGTGAATGGCACTACAAATGACAAAATTAAAAACTTTAATATAATTAGTTAAGCAAACAAGGCATTACAATATGACCATACACTGCATTTATAGTCTGATTCTACGATGAAATGATGCATTTTGGGTTAATCAGTCCCCAGTCTCTCATGGTACCTCAATGGTGGATGGGTTCAACTAATCTAAAATTTGCGTGTTACCCTTTTTATAATCACTTATAATAACACCCCTTAATTAATTAGCATTAAGTTCATCTATTTTACCGTGATTAAATATTTTCTCATTTCTCATTGGCTATTTAACATTAAGCTCATCTTTAATTAACGTCTGAGTAAATTACATACCAGTTAGGACCAACACGTTTACAACATGACCTGGGGTTATGTTCAAACTTATCTTCAATGTGCCTCTGAATAATCTCGTTTCACTCTATTCATATTTTACTAGGCCTCGCTCAACTATTGTCAAGTCTATTTTTATTAAATAGATTTTTGGTCCTACTTATGTTTCTATAAACTTAAGCATTTCTACAGGCTACAGTATCAGCAGGTGGTGAATGTAAATGCAGGTGAGCACCTACATGCTGTTGTGACTGGCACTCTAAGTTACTACAGTTGGTCCAGGGAGGTGAATGAATCAGAGAAAATTAGGGTTGGAAGAGACCTCAGGAGATCACCTAATCCAACCCCCTGCTCAAAGCAGGACCAACCCCAACTAAATAATCCCAGCTAGGGATGGAATGGAATGCTTTGTGAGGGAATCCATGAGACCTGATGCAAAGTCCATTGAGATCAGTGGAAAGACTGCCATTAACTTAAATTAGTTCAGAATCAAGTTCGTCAGAAGGCAAGAAAAAAAAAAGTACTTGAAAGCTGTTTTAATGGCCTACTACATACAGAAGCCACCCAGCCAATAAAGGAATAAGGTTTCTTTCACAAACCAACATTACAATGAGTTTTACATTTGAACCATATTCTCTACTTATGATGTATGTTTTATTAATCAGCTTCTAAATGTTTAAATACATCAATGCTACCTTGCCTCTACAATCAACGACTACGGCTTTCATATGCATGCACTCCTGCATCAAACTATTGCAAGCCCAATGAAAGTGCCATTGCTCATTTTGAAAAGTAGGGCCTGCTGCCTATCTAGTTTTAGCTGTAACTTTTTAATTTTCTAATAAGCCCTATTCAAATAGAGCTTCTCCACCATACCAGCATAGATCTTTGGGGAAAAAATACAGGAGACTTCCCAGAAAAACAACCACACACCTTAAAAAAAAATCATTCCTCAAAAGTGCATCTTCTGCAAATCCACTTCAATTATTTTGCACTGCAGGACTGGTCTTTCAACCCAGCTTAGGCAGGGTTGAAGATTTAACAGAATCCTTGCCTCCTCCATTATCATCTTTCCTTCACCCTTTTACTCTCACTTTTTACATCGCTTTTCTCTACAGCTCTTTGTTCTCCGCCCCTCAGTCTGTTCATTCAATGACCTTCCTGGGTTTTCCCCCTTGTTGTGCAGGTGAGCTGGACGCACCATCACCTGTTTGATTTTTCTGTGCTATGGGAGAGCTTTTAAGCCTCATAGAAAAATAAAAAGGCAGCAGGAAGGTAACCCCCTTCATTTAAAAGGGGACACTTCTTCCAAAGTAGCACTGCATAATAGCAAGACGAAAAAAATGTCACGGTTTTCCATGTGTCCTCTTTTGTTCATAAAGCCAGAAATATACTCCTGTGCCCCAGCTTACTACAAGCAGCACCAGAATCAAAGGCCAAAACAAAACTGGCAATAACCGTTTCTGTACGGTATATTTCCTAATGAAAGCCAGCTCCATGTCAGCAGTACTGGACTACTCAATCTCTGTTTATTTAAATGTATAATTTGCAAAGTACATTTGGCTTTCTTTTTGGTGTTATCTGTCACAACGCTTTGGGCAATTTCCTGTCAGGGTGCCTCATGATTAATAACTCTTAACAAGCAGGGCTAACATGAGTAACACACTTGATTCATCAGATGATAGAAATGTTTGCAAACATGGCAGCAAAAAACCTGTTTTGCACTGTCATAGGTTATTAGATGGCTAGGAAACTCAAAACAAATATTTAAAGAACAGTCAAGTAGGCACTGATGGATAGGGGACCAGCTCTTGCACTCCCTTCCTCAGCCAACTTGAATCAGGAGGAGGAAGAATCCATTATAAATTTTTCCTTAATGAATGTTGATCAGGGAACTGCTAGACAAATCAATAGACCATGTCGATCACTGCTCTGCCCTGATTAACATTAACAAAAAACAGTTCTCTTGGTATAGGAAGAACTGCTTATTACATGATAATTGGAGCTGTGTCACTTGTGCTCTGTCCATCTGCTTGTCATGCCTGTTTGTTGCTGTCTCCCATCTTAGCCTTAGGTAGTGGACAGTTTTGGGGAGGGACCAATCTTTTCATATGTACAATGCCTAGCACAATGGGGGCCCCAATCCCTGATTGCAGTCTCTCAGCACTATCGTAACACAAATTGTCAACAAACTAAAGCCTAACAAAGCAGACTTAGTGATACAGGTTTTGTGTACCTTGAGCTTCAGTGAGAACTGCATCTGTCTTCCAAGTGTACATTGAACCTGCAGTGTCAGGTTTTAAGGAAAGATAAAAAATATTGGTAAACTTTTTAAATGCCCTGTTCATTATCTACTACCAATCCTGTCCTCTGATGGCCCAGATGTGCTCTCAAAGACACCATTGTAAATTAGGATTTACACCAGGGAAGTTCAAATAGAATTTAGAGAAAAATAAAGGAGAGATCCACAGAAGACCCACCTTGCTTACTATATATCCCATTCTCCTTCTCTGTTCTGTGGCAAAAACAGGACATAATCATGCACTAAAACTGTATGATAGTGCAAACACACAAAGGAGTAGAATTAAGGTTAACTTCAATATTTCCTGATTTGAGTTTTCTACTTAATATTCTTAGTCTAGAGTTTTATATGGAATTTTAATATGGTTTATGTTAAATTAATAGTGAAGTTATAAAACAATACAAATGCAGTGGCAGATTTATCTGAGTGTTCATATCTTAGAAGACAATAACATAAAACTTGTCTATTGAAACTTTACAGACATCGTACTGAATGTTCTGAATGTAGCGCAGACAGGAATCTTACTTCCATCATCATTCAATAATAGTTTCATATTAATGGACTTTTGGGCCTCAAACCTGATCCCACTAAAGTCAATTAAAGTTTTGCCATTGGACTTCAGTACAACCTAGATTGGACCATAGGACATTTAATTAACATAAATGATTGTGTGGTAAGGAATGACATTTGTCTGCCTGATGTTTGCCTATGTAAATGAGGTTTTCCTCCCCAGACATGCTAGTGTTCTTACTCAAAGATGTTACTGATATGTATATGTGTGTTTTGTTTGATTTTGCTTGGTTTATAGCCATAAGCCAGTTCATACTTGCCAAATCATTCTTAGTTCCTTTTTGTGCTAATAATGGTATGACTCAGTACTAATAATGCATCAGAATGAGTTCATGAATACAAATTTATTGAATATATTGATTTCCAGTCTAAGGCAAGATAATAAAGGACCAGTTTTGCATTCACTTGTTTCCATGCAACTGCAGCAAACTCAGTGGGGTTGCACAGTTGTAAATAAGGGCAGAATTTTGGCCTAAATTATCAAAGGCCAGAGCACTTAAGAAATGCATTGCACATATCCATTTAAATTAAGCTAGCACAATGAATTTTGTAACACAATTAACAAGTAGTTCCCCCAACAAAGCATATATTCAGATGACCATTAATTATAGCTAATTTTGTTTTTTAAATTAGATTGATATATATCACTCTATATGAGGAACATATTTAAATTTTCAAAGTTGAACCAGGTCAAACTTATTTGAAGAGTGCTGTACTTCCAGCTATCGTGGCTAATAAAATCTATGGCCAATGCTAGTTACTAGAACATTATTTATAAAAATACCACTCATCAAACAAGCTTTGCCAATGTTCAGGAATCCTGATCTGATACATTATTAGACTTTTCCTCTATGTTTCATCCTTCTAATAGTAACTTAATTTTGTGTGTAATGTATATCACGTATGTGATAAATATTTAACAAGAGAAAGTGTACATAACGTATATTTGAGACAATTGCAGTCTTTAACCATTTGCACCATACATTCTTATTCAAAGTATACAGTCTTTTAAAAATGCTAATGACAATAGTTGAGACTGGAATCAGGCCCACTTAGCCTGGGAGTAAGTCAGGAGTAAAACTGAAGCCAATGGGATTATACTGATGTCGAGCCAGTTTGAATTAAGCCCCTGTGCTTTTCTTTACTTTTTTGCCTTTATAAACACTGATAGTATTTACATTTTGCTCATCTTGGATGATTAAATTAAACCAGAGAGAGAAGGTGGATGAGGTAATATCCTTTTCTGGACCAACTTCTGTTGGTGCAAGAGTCAATTTTTCAAGCTACACAGAGCTCTTCTTCAGACCTGAAGAAGCTTGTGTCTTTCACCAACAGAAGCTGGTCCTATAAAAGATATTACCTCCCCCACTTTGACTAATATCCTGGGACCAACATGGCTATAACAACACTACAAACAGAAATTAAACCAGTGATTTTCATGTGTTCCAAGTAAGCTTTCTGACTGTCATTCGCTAATGGGGTAGCTTAAAATTTAAGCAAAATCATTTACATTTAAGTTAAATGGTTCCATCCGTGTGGTAAATCAGCTGAGTACTAAATTGTTTCCTGCCCTGGCATCTCCCATGCCATCTCTACTAATAATAAAATGGATTATTAAAACTGTTGCCTGTAGCTTTTGCTGTAGATTTCAAACTTCCCAACACCACCATAAAAATTCCTCCACCAGTCCTTCATTCATTGCATGGTAAGCCTACAGGGCTTCTCCAGTTAGTAGTGGCATCAGGGACAGAGTTTATTCAGCCTGTGGACAGCTGCACAATATAGTCACCGTCTCCAAAAGAGAGTTATGGGCAATGAACACAAAGCACACGGAACTGGCAGTATCACCCAGAGTTTGGAACTGGTGACACGAGGCCAAGGGAACAGAGTAACTCAGGGGATGCTCTATGACCCAGAAAAGTGGAAGAAGAAGGGGGAAAAAACAACCCACTTTTGAATTCACCACATACTGAGATCCGAAGATCAGGAACATTTGTGTATTTTTCAGGAGCTCAAGAGAGTGGGTTAGGTTTTATGTGCTATATACTGGGAAAGCATATTCATGGAAGTTTAAACAAATGCATGTACTTAATCTATTTAATTTTTGTTTTGATGTTGAAAAAAATCTGTATAAAATCTTTACCTACAGTGCCATTTATTTCTCCATTTTATCCAAGCGGTATCAAAGAAAAGGGGTTTATCTGGATATTTCACATCCAGCTGAACAATGTGCACTTTAAATGTGTAACTTTCCCCTCTTCAGCTTATTTGAGATAAAAATCATTAATGTGAAAGGCGGCCAGGATTCATGTTGGAAAATTAAGGCCTAATTTGAAGCCCATTGTAGTCAGTGGTTATCTTTCTATTGATTTCAGTGGGCTTTGGATCAGGTCCTTACAATCAATTATGTACATTCTTGAATACAAAGAATAGACGCTCCTCCACCTATCAGGACCATAATCACAGAATAAAATATGTTTAACATATTTCACTGTAGTAAGTTCAACACTGTCACTTTATTTTTTAAGATCTCATTAGAGCTGGTCTATGCACCAATTTAAATCAGTGCAGTGTCAGCATGAAGGCCGGAAGTTAGAAGAATATTGTTAGAACGTGTCTCCAAAGAACAGTCCTGGATACATTAGCCAAATTCATCCCAGGTGTAACTCCACTGAAGTCAGCGGCACTATATCAGCAATGAATTTGGCCCCTTATGTTTTGGAATCTGAACTGTCACTGCCACATGAGCCCTGGACTGACTTATTAAGGGGTTTGATGAGCAGCACTGGGTGTTCCACAAGGAAGATAGCGTTTGCGTGTGTTTGGGAATGAAGGCAATATGGCGTTTCTATGGGTCCTGCAAGCGTTTTATTTCATTCAAATTTCCTCTGCTGCACAGCATGAACTGACTGAGTTTCAGGAAAGGTTAACTAGCACAACAGCCATCATTTGTGAGGAGTGGGAAAGTGCCATGTGCTGCACCAGCTCCTTTTCAACAGTCCTGGGGTTTTTTTTCTTTACAGTGGCATAGGGCAAGTACCCAACATAGCTCGTCTTGAGGAACTTGGCAGCACTTTTTGTCCTGGCAAATTTTATGAAGCCAAATAAAGAAATCTAGACATTATCTATTCCTATAAAAGACATAATGAAAGAAAAGAGTACCATTCCTAGACACTTTACCATATATCATTGGAAACGTCTAAGTTTGGGCCTAATTCTTTAATAAAATCCCATCCATTCATTGGAAATTATTTTTGGAGACAGCTCCATTTCCCCCCTTTTGAAATCATAATTGCACAGGCTTATTCTATTCAGGACTCACATTAGCAGAAGTGAATGAAGGAATCTGACTGAGCTGTCATGGCAAAGAAAGCCATGAAAGAACGGACAGAAGAAACATTACATGACTATAATGGAGGCCACAATGGAAATATGCTGGCGTGAAAACAATTATTGAAATCAGTGTTTTAAGTTCATGGGCTTATTTTGGAGACAGGCAGCCTGGAAGCATTAACTCCTGCCTGTTGATGCTGGTCTCAGTAGGAGGACAAATCCTGAACCACAGAGGAAAATCCAAGTAAAAAGACTTTGCTCTGCATACAAAGCTGGTCTAACACTAAAGTTTAAGGGTTATCCTTTAGCTGGCAAGCAGCAGGGTCTTGGCTGCTGCTTCAGAGTATAGAGGAAGTAGCAGACCTGGCCTAGTGCCAAAGTGGGATTTTGGCTCATCGAGGCATGTGATACCATTAACTACATTACCCACATACTCACTTTCCAATTCTTCAGTCCATTTGAGAGATCGTCTCCACACAGTGGGATGCAGAATCCCCAGGTAGGTTTCATGCACCTTAAGACACCTGCACAGAAGAAATACTCCTTTTCCACTGCTCACAGCATTAGTGGTCCATGGATGTAGCAGCAAAATTTGGACCAAAAAAGTAAAGACAGACCACAGAGTGATCTACTGCACACCAACCAACATAGCAGCAGATCTAAACTGGCATTAAGATTCCTGGTCCAATGTAAATATTTATTTATTTTGTCTCACAATCTTATTGTGAACAAGGCCAAGGTAGGGAAGGGGAGAAGAGAAGCAGAAGGTTTTCTCCCTGAGGCGCTATAATATAGAAACAGATACCGAGGCATGGTGTACATTATCATATAGATGGATTTACATCACTAATCATTGCACTGGCATCGGGCACAGGGACTGGGCATACTAAAGGAAGGACGAAGTGGGCCTCACTCAACAGCTGAGGATTCAGCCTATTAACCATCTCTGTCGCTACATAGGAGTGAATAGCTTGGGTGAGGGCACAAGTCATAACGAATTCTAGTCTTTGTAGCAACCACAGCCCAGACTCTCAAAAGTATTTAGTGCCCATGGGAGTGAGGCATCCAAATACCTTTGAGAATCTGGGCACAGGAGCCCTGAATCCAGTGGCTTCTCCAGGGGCCTCAGATTTGAAGGTCTGATGCTCCTTGTGCTAGATGCACAACTACACTTCCAACCAGCTACCACTGGATGTGGCCTGGTATAAGTATATAAATATATTGATTGAACAGGACATACCAAGGAATTTACCCATTAATTGTTAGCTTTTTCCATGCCAATTTTTTTTTTTTGGAGGGGGAGGTCTTTTCTTCTCTCTTTTTTGAAGGATTATTTGCATTAAAAGATTATTTGCCTAAATCTGATTCAGATTATTTACCAGGGAACTCATTTTGATAACATCCTCTTAAATTACATTTGCAAGTATGCTACCACATGTTTATAAACCTAAATATATTTTTTCCTATTTGATTTTCAACTGATTTCCTCTGAGCCCAGTAACAAGAGGGATAGCTCAGTGGTTTGAGCATTGGCCTGCTAAACCCAAAGTAGTGAGTTCAGTCCTTGAGGGGGCCATTCAGGGATCTGGGGCAAAAATCGGGGATTGGTCCTGCTTTGAGCAAGGGGGGTGAACTAACTGAGCTCCCTTCCAACCCTGATATCCTATGATACTATGCACAGTTTATCAAAATATGACTTGGGGGTTGCTCAGTGGTTTGAGCATTGGCCTGCTAAACCCAGGGTTGTGAGTCTAATCCTTGAGGGGGCCGTTTAGGGATCTGGGGCAAAAATTGAGGATTGGCCCTGCTTTGAGCAGGGGGTTGGACTAGATGACCTCCTGAGGTCCCTTCCCACCCTGATATTCTATGAAGAGAGTGGTCCATGTGTTGTGATTCTATTTATAACCTAGTTCCTTGGTGATAAGGATGAATGATCCCCTGAAATGCTGGGGTATTTCTTTTTTAGAGTTATCTCAGTCTTTCATACTTATACACAAGATATTAATGATTTTTATCTCAAATAAGCTGAAGAGGGGAAAGTTAAGGCCTATCTTGTCTTCTTGGCTAAGTGCAGGGTATCTGTAAGTCATTGCTTGTGGGAAGTGCAGGGTATCTGTAAGTCATTGCTTGTGCTTCATGTGCAAAACTTGTTGCACATGAAGGTGATAAATCACCATCACCTGCTGCACATGTACATGAGACTCTGTCTCCCAATAGCCCAGTTCTACATACAAGTGGGTTTGCAATGTTAAACTTTAACTGAAAAACCAAAAGTGAAAATTTCAATCCTTTGCTGACAATTCTAAGAGGTGAAACTTCTTGATAGATTCTCCTACAGTACCTTTTCCAACAAGGTGAGCACCTGCATTTCCTCACTGAACTATGGGTGCTCAGTCTCTCTCTGGATCAGACTCAGTCTATGTATTGGTTGGTATTCTGCAGGGCAGTTTGCCACTCCAGTAACAGAGGGGTACCTTATCTCAAGAAGTGATAGATGAATAGTGGGAGAGGGGGAAAGAAATTGTAGATAATACACAATCTGTCCCTAAAAGGCAGGGGTTGGACAATAGTTTCATTGTTACAGAAAATAAATGAGTAGCAAATCAGTACAAACATCCAAAGCTATAAAAAAAAAATCAGTTTGGAAAATATTTACTGAATGCCTAAAAATAAATCAGACATCAAGTACTGTACATCAGCCTTCAAGTCTCACTTCAAGTCATAGACGTGCTTACTGAAATAAATGTATTGTCATTTAAAATTGAAAATATAATTAAATTAATGATTTAGTTCACATGCTATACATACCTAAAATGCTTTCAAGTGACCTTATTTTTTTCTGTTTTTTTATTTATAGTCAAAAAATGGTCAACCTACACTGAACCACATTCAGATGGCATCATCTGTTAAGTATGAAACACTAATTAGACTGCTATTAGAATATGAGACTGCTGACTATTTGACAAAAATACAGAGAAAATTAGGATAGCTACAGCAGCCATTAATACCATCTATGTTTGCCAGCTCCCTATTATGACAGGGTATAAATAGGGGTTAGACTCATGCTTCAGTCTTCAAGGAGGTCACATCAAACCTCTTTCACCCCACAGGCAAGGTGAAAACAAGACCACACATACAAAGAGGAATTGTGCTTCAGCTGGCATGACTGGAACCAATGCCAGTCAAAGAGTTCACTGAACAGTTCAATCATTTATATGATTTTTTTCAATCTCTGTCTATCTCTCAAGCACAGTCAGCTCCTTAACATGCTCAGACTGTATTTAATAGCTCTAATGAACCAAATGAATATTTAGTCTAGAAAATTAACTTTTTATAGCTGTAATAGATGTATTCTCTTACCCAGTAGTAATAGAATGGGTTAGCGTGTTTACAGAATGCTATGGTAACTTATCATTGTGGAAAACAGAGCTAATTTCTTGAGGGGCCTCCATTTTTTAAATTAGATTTTCAGAGGGAGATTTGTAATGACTGCCTCAACAAGGTATGAACCCAAGATCTTCATCACCAAAATACACACTTCTATGACTTGAGCTAAAGGAACACCACCATTATTTGGCAGCAGTAGTAATCAATATGGACCAGACACTACAGGGGGATATGAAACACTTATTCTGGATTTACTGGATTTATGACGAGATAACTGGCTCTGTGGGTGAGGGGAAAGCAATGGACGTGACTTTAGCAAAGCTTTTGACACGGTCTCCCACAGTATTCTTGCCAGTAAGTTAAAGAAGTATGGGCTGGATGAATGGACGATAGGGTGGATAGAAAGCTGGCTAGATTGTCAGGCTCAACAGGTAGCGATCAATGGCTCCATGTCTAGTTGGCAGCTGGTATCAAGTGGATGCCCCAAGGGTCGGTCCTCGGGCCGGTTTTATTCAATATCTACATTAAAGATCTGGAGGATGGTGTGGATTGCACCCTCAGCAAGTTTGCAGATGATACTAAGATCAGGGGAGAGATAGATACCCTGGAGGAGAAATCTGATGAGGTTCAACAAGGACAAGTGCCCAGTCCTGCACTTGGGACAGAAGAATCCCGTGCACCACTACAGGCTGGGGACCAACTGGCTAAGCGGTAGTTCTGCAGAAAAGGACCTGGGGATTACAGCGGATGAGAGGCTGGATATGAGTCAACAGTATGCCCTTGTTGCCAAGAAGGCCTATGGCATATTGGGCTGCATTAGTAGAAGCATTGCCAGCAGATTGAGGGAAGTGATTATTCCCCTCTATTGGACACTGGTGAGGCCACATCTGGAGTATTGCATCCAGTTTTGGGCCCCCCACTACAGAAAAGATGTGGACAAATTGGAGAGAATCCAGCGGAGGGTAACGAAAATGATTAGGGGGCTGGGGCACATGACTTATGAGGAGAGGCGGATGGAACTGGGCTTATTTACTGTTCAGAAGAAAAGAGTGAGGGGGGATTTGATAGCAGCCTTCAGCTACCTGAAGGGGGATTCCAAAGAGGATGGAGCTAGGCTGTTCTCAGTGGTGGCAGATGACAGAACAAAGAGCAATGGTCTCAAGTTTCAGTGGGGGAGGTCTAGGTTGGATATTAGGAAAAATTATTTCACTAGAAAGGTGGTGCAGCACTGGAATGGGTTACCTAGGGAGGTGGTGGAATCTCCATCCTTAGAGGTTTTTAAGGCCTGGCTTGATAAAGCCCTGGCTTGACAAAGTCCTGGCTGGGATGGTTTAGTTAAGGTTTGTCCTGCTTTGAGCAGGGGGTTGGACTGTTTGACCTCCTGAGGTCTCTTTCAACCCCAATCTTCTATGTTTCTATGATTCTTCTATGATTTTATGATTTATTGTATGCTTTACATTAGCCCAATAGGTATCTCTTCCTGAAAAGAATATTTTATTGAAGATTAAACCAGAGCTTGAATTAGAATGAAAAAGAGCTGGGCTGCCAATCCTTTTGGTGAAGGCTCCCCTTCTCCCAGCCAAGTATTTCCAGGATTCATGAAGAATCTTGACTTTTTCATAATGGCGATAGAAGGGCAAAATACTGTACCATGCTATTAGAGGTTTGATTCCCTAGTCCAATATCTGTTCCATATTCCCCTCATGACATAGCCAGAAACCTTCCGTGGCTGTCCAAGGCTACACCACTGTGATGCATACTGCCTGGTTTATGAGTTTTACTTATTAATTTCCATGACAGCAGATTTAGGCTAACATTGAGTGCTTTTGAAAATCCTACCCATTGCATCTGTGGGCCTATGGGACAGAAAGCCAGTAAGCATATGAGTTATTCCTATTTAAACTTTTTTCAGTACACTTCATCAAATGATCATCAAATGTATGTACAAGACATCAAATTAATGTCTGCTTGCCCCTCTTTCAGCTACTTGATAGAAGGGTTTTAGAATTACCTCACTAACTCACCCATAGTTTCTCCCCTTGTTTGCTGTGTGACTTTTAATTAAATTCAGTGGCAATTTCTCTGCTATCTGCTGGGAGTCAAACTGCCCCCGAGTTTATGAGCTGCAATGCTTCTGCATCTTTGCTGGATTCAACTCTCATATAACTAACATTGCCTTGCTCACCACTTGACTTTAAATGATTGCCACAAAATGTGCTGGGCCATCATACCTTGGTCAGCTAAATCTTTCAAATTCAAAAGGTTTAGAAATTCTTTCACTTGTTCTTGTTGTGCTGCAGGGATGCTATAAGAACACCCCTGGTGTGAATCAAAGAGTCTAGGATGAATTATGCTATAATTGAAGCTGCCATGGAAGACCACCTGGAAAGTCTGGGACAATATATATATATGTTGCATTCTATTATCCGATGGATGGATGGATGGATGGATGGATGGATGGATAGATAGATTATGCCAGTCTTTACAGGTGATCTCCCACAGTAGCCTCAACTGTAGCCTACTGGGGAAAAAATCAGTCTAGACTCTTTGATTCACACCATGATACTGTCCACAAGTTTTGTAGGGATCTTAACTACTGAGTGATCTTGAGCAATGATTTTATTATAGGCGGAGCTGGTAGTGCTGCCTATAGTTAGGGTTGCTCAACACTTGCCATTATAAGACTCTGTTTTCAGTTGTTTATAACTTTGACAAATTTTAAACATTTGGCTTGAAATTTGCTATGCTGGTTGTCTGCCTCAGGCTGGTTTTGGGGTTTTTTTGTTTTGTTTTTTTAAGTTTTAGCTAAAATGTTTCTGCCATTTCCAGGAACAAGATTAGAGGAAAATACATTGTTTTGCCCACATTAAAAACATTCTAATAATTGTTTCATTGAGAAACTCTAGTGCCTCTATCTTTTGGAGCACAGACTTGAAATTTGGCCGGGAGTGTCAGCCGGGTGTCAGGCATGTGCCTTTTGCCCTCCTTGTGAAAATTCACTTAAATTTGGCCAAGTTATAAACCTCAGAAAAAAAATCTCACTTCTCACCTGCTTAATAGAGACTTTTTGGAGTTTGGCAGCTAAATTCTCTGAAGATTCCCTCTGCACTGGGCATACTCCATCCACTCACAGCTACTACATACTAACCAGACGGCCCATACGCCATCTCCACAGAGGAACCAAGTATGCACCATCCCAGGGTTGCTTGAGCTGAGCAGGACTCTTTTTACTATTGCTCTTCCCAACAGTCAGAAACCATCTCCATCTGCCCAGCTCTGAAGCCAATGCTTCCATCAGCAGCAGCACAGAAGTAAAGGTGACAATACCGTGTCCCCTCCCGACAATAGCCTTTTGCAACACCACCACCCCAACCCTCTTTTGGGTCGGGACTTCTATGGTTATAACACCATGAAATTTCAGATCTAAATATCTGAAACTGTGAAACTGACCATTTTTTAAAGCCTATGACCTTAAAATTGACCAAAATGGATCCTGATTTTGGTAGGGCCCTAATTATGATATAGTCTTTAACTGCATGATCACAACTATTTTTTCCACAGAAGCCCTGCCTCATTTCAGTGCCCAGGATTGATAGTGCTCTGGAAATTAATCAGGGTTTTGTAGTGAAGGAGACTTATCTGTAGAATCCCTTCCTCATTTGTTCCAGAAGTTGGAAGGTGTGTAGAGAGTGAGGTAGAGTACTGCAGGAAGAGAAAAGATGATCTACTGGTTAGGGAAGCTGAACGCCAATCTTGGGAGCTGGAGTCTATCCCTGCCTCTGCCACACAGTTCCTGTGTGATGCTGGACAAGTCACTTGAGCCAACATTTTCATAGTTTGGCCACTAATTGTTTGTTCCAGGATCAGCTGGTATTCACCCAAGAGTTCTGAAGGAACTCATATATGAAATTGCAGACCTGCTAACTTTGGTAGGTAACCTATCATTTAAATCAGCCTCTGTCCTGGATGACTGGAGGGTAGCTAATGTAACGCTGATTTTTTTAAAAGGTTCCAGAGGTGATCCTGGCAATTACAGGCTGATAAGCCCAACTTGAGTACCATCAAATTGATTGAAACTGTAATAAAGAATAAAATTATTAGACACATAGATAAACTCGATATGTTGGGGAAGAGTCAACATGGTTTTTGTACAGGGAAATCATGCCTCACCAATCTACTATAATTGTTTGAGGAAGTCAACAAGCATATAGAAAAGGGTGATCCAGTGGCTATAGTGTACTTGGACTTTCAGAAAGCCTTTGAATAGGTCCCTCACCAAAGGCTCTTAAACAAAGTAAGTGGTCATGGGGTAAGAGAGAAGGTCCTCTCATGGATCAATAACTGGTTAAAAGATAGGAAAAAAGGGTAGGAATAAATGGTCAGCTTTCACAATGGAAAGAGGTAAACAGCGGGGTCTTCCAAGGATCTGTCCTGGGACCTGTGCTGTTCAACACAGTCATAAATTATCTGAAAAAAGGGTGAACAATGAGGTGGCCAGATTTGGAGATGATACAAAATTACTCAAAATAGCTCAATCCAAAACTGACTACTAAGAGTTACAAAGGGATCTCACTAAACTGGGCGACTAGGCAACAAAATGGCAGATTAGATTCCGTGTTGATAAGTGCAAAGTAACGCACATAGGAAAAAATAATCCCAACTATACATACAAAATGATGGGATCTAAATTAGCTGTTACCACTCAAGAAAGAGATCTTGGAGTCATTGTGTATAGTTATCTGAAAACATCTGCTCAGTGTGCATCAGCAGTCAAAAAAACTAATGGAATGTTAGGAACCATTAGGAAAGGGACAGATAATAAAACAGAAAATACCATAATGCCACAATATAAATCCATGATACGCCCACACCTTGAATACTGTATGCAGTTCTGGTCGCCCCATCTCAAAAAGGATATATTAGAATTGGAAAAGATGCAGAGAAGGGCAAAAAAAAATAATTAGGGTACGGAATAGCTTCCGTTTGAGGAGAGATTAAAAAGACGGGGACTGTTCATTTTAGAAAAGAAACAACTAAGGAGGGATATGATAGAGGTCTATAAAATCATGAATGGTATGGAAAAAGTGAACAGGGAAGTGTTATTTACCCTTTCACATAATACAAGAACTAGGGGTCACCTGATGAAATTCATAGGCAGCAGGTTTAAAACAAACAAAAGGAAGTACTTCACACAGTCAGCCTGTGGAACTCATTGCCATGGTATATTGTGAAAGTCAAAAGTATAACTGGGTTCAAAAAAGAATTAGATAAGTTCAGGGAGGATAGGCCCATCAATGGCTATTAGCCAAGATGGTCAGGGATGCAGCCCTGTGCTCTGGGTGTCCCTAAGTGTCTGACTGCCAAAAACTGGGACTGGATGACAGAGGATGGACCACTCGAAATCGCCCTGTTCTGTTCCTTCCCTCTGAAGCATCTGGCACTGGCCACTGTCAGAGATAGGTTATAGGACTAGAGGGACCATTGGTCTGACCCACTATGGCCATTCTTATGTTCTTATGTTCCTCTTTTTCTGGATGTCCAACCTGAGACACCTGGGGCCAAATTTGGTAAGTGCTGAATGCTTACAACTGCAACTTAAGTTGATTGGCACTTGCTTTGTACATATGAAGTGCTCTAAAAAGGCTAGAGTACTCTGCAAAATCAAGGCCTCAAATTGCGCACTCAAAATTAGTGGACATTTGACAACTTGGCCTTAACCCCGCTGTACCTGAGCTACCCCTCTGTAAAATGAGGATAATATCCACACCTGAACTTATGGGGTGTTGTAAAGATAAACTGATTAATGTTTATGATGCTCTCATTTACTAGTGACACCCATGAGGAAATGGATAGTTTTGTATTCAGAGCCAGGGTTTGGCTAGTGTATTTAAATAAGGCCTGGGGGCACATATCGAATGTGTAAAATAAAAAGAATTATTGAATAACTATCCATTCTCTGAATGAGGCCAGGGGCCTGTGGGAAAAATAGCACGTGATCATGTCATTAAAGACTGTATCATAATGCATATGTATAAGGGCGTCAAATTAAGGTTGCACAGCCAAACTTAATTCTGGCATTTCCTAACTTCTGAGTGCTTGACTTTGCAGTCGTACATTCTTTTAACATAATTCTTTTTTTTTAATGTGACATATATAAAACATGCCTAGATTTGAATGTGAGGCGACTCCCATACCCTAAATAAGTATGTTACCATTGTTATACAGAGATACAACACTTAACCAAGTAAAACATCAACAACTGAACTATTGCTCTTAGAGGTTTCATCACAGTTCTGTGCTCAAGGTATTTTCATCACCAGTTGCACTTGTTTATCCCTCTATGTCTACAAAGGCTTTTAGTTTTTTTAACTCAACAATCGTAATTTTTAGTGTCTTTTGTATGACTAGGTAGGGGATAAGTCGTTACAAAAGAAGGTGTTTCATCACAAAAAAGAACACTGAACCTTCTAAAGGGTGTTTGAATGGACTGGTCTTTAATGTGTGAGGTTAAGCAGCATCCCTCACACATGGCTTCAGTAGAAGTAGATATCTTTTCTCCCCATATTAGGAATTACTCAGATCTTTTGATCATGCTGGATATTTAACATTAATTTATTCCCTGAGAAAGGAATGACTTCTGGAGTGATACCTCAACCTGTAAAATATAATGTGTCCATACATGTACACAGATCTCTCTCTCTCTCTCTCTCCCTTTCTCACACACACACACACACAGGAGCTGGATGAATTCTGCAAAAACTCATTCATGTTCATCCAATCAAATAGCGAGCATGTTTTCTTAGTCATGTTCCACACACTTTTGCATAAGCAAACATATGTTTCCAGGAATGTCCACAAAAAATGAATGCTTCAGATATTAATTCAAATATGTTTGCACAGGTATACTCTTATTTGCCTCTTCCTGTCAATAACAGTCTCAGTCATATGATCAATGAGCAGAAGAATATCATGCAGTTTGGGTAACTTCACACTGCGCAGACAGCTAATGGTTCCTGAGAAATGCTACTGTGCCGCAGTCAGACAAACAGGTGATTCTGACCAAATATTTTAAACGTTTCATCGCTGATTGTCATTTTGTGTAGTCTGATGTTTCAAAGTTGGCTTTCATCTGGGGTGACAGGACATAGGTAAAAACAGTTGAATTTTGGTCTAATCTGTTTGAGATGGGCAGCTGGAGAGAAAACAGGAGGAACTATTTCCTTGATGAGTACATAGCAAGATTTTTACAGCACTTATGGGCAGAGGAAACTAATGAGTGTAAATCAGTGTTAGGCAGCCAGAGCAAGCAATCTTAAAGCCAAGAGGGTATGTCTTTATACCCCAGGGGTGTAGGTATTAATTGAACACTGGCTATATTCAGAGGGAGCATACCTCTCCCAAGCCCTCCCACATAGAAATCTGCAGCACACAAATTAATTCAAGAAGTAGTTAGAGATTATTCTTTTTTTGGACTGAGAGTCTAAAACTGGCATTTTCAGTCTAAGGCTTTGGTTTATATTCTGCTGCCATCTGGTGGTACTGTAATGAGTTACTGATTTGTACAGTGCTTATGACATTCCATTGAATTTGGACTATTTGGACTCATACGATTCAGAAAATAGTGAGAGCAAAGGAAGACTTCTGTAGACCCTGAGTGCTGGAAGACAGTAATCTCGGATTGCTGAAATCAACTCATTATAGACATAAACGTGCACATTTGGACAATGTTATCAGGGCTGGGGGAGGGAAGGCTTAAAGCTGAGTGAAGGTTGATTGCTTTACATCTTGATATGCATTTTAATTTTATTACTAGCAAATTATTAACTATACTAAACTAGCTTTAAGTCTGGCTTTTCAAAATGAAGAAGTTTACTATGTAAGAATACAAGCAATATATCCACTAAAAATTGTAGCGAACTCTATTCGCAGTCTAGCACGAGAAGAGAATTCAGCTGGATGTGCTGTTTACTAATACATGCAATGGGGCATAATACTTCAACTTTTGCTGCCCGTGGCATCCGCAGTAACTATAGTACTAAGGATAGAAAACACACCATACCGCAATCACTGCAGATTGGCAAAATTGGAGTTTTAATGGCATTCATTATATTACTGTTCTACCCTGGAATTATATAGATATGAGTGCAAAGTAATTACATCACAGTTATGGTCATATGTACAGCATTATTGATTCAATATCCATACAGAGTATAGGAATTTGATCCTACCTCATCCTAGACAGAACCAAGAAGTGCAAAAAGCATGCAAACAAAAACCCCTATCCTGAACTTTAATAAACCTCAAAGAAAATTTGCTTCAGGCTTTGGTCTTAGTGAGTTGAGTTCTTTATTTTGTTTAAATGCACCGTTCATTCCCTAGTTTCAAAATGGCTCTGGCGTTTACCAAACCAGGGGTTCTTACATTCCTACACTACACCAATAGGAAGAAGTTGGTTCAAACAAAGTTTACTTAAATAACCAAGTTACTTTGGTCACATGTATCAGGTGATTCATGATCTCAACACATTTTAACTCTCGTTCAAAATTCTGTGCAAAGTGCGTTCTCCCATGCTATTATGCTATCAATCAAATATAAGTTTCAATAATTCCAATAAATATTATTGATACAAAATCACATGGTTTAAACCATCAAGATTTGTTGGCGTTGTGATATCTCCCCCGTTTAAAGCTCCTATCAGGATGTGCTGAAGGGCCAGATTCTGTTGTGAATCTCCTGAGAGATGCAGCCCAGAAGGTGAAGAGCAGAGGGAGGAGGGACAAAGGTGGACTTATGCCATCTGGACTCCAGAGTCTAGCTTGTACCACCCTTCCCGCTGCTGTCTATGGGCTGCATTGCAGCCCAGAATCCCTGTAGCCCCATGCCTTACAGATACTCCCATTTCTATCCTAACGCACTCTGCACTTGCCCTCAATACTAGGACTTGCAATGGCAGGCCAGGCAGCAAAGATCTGCTTATGCTCTTGGGCTGGGGAAATTCTCTCCAGATCCTATTTACAGCTGCTATATGCTCCTGTAGTGAGGTATAATAGCCAGAGCTAGGAGTGGGTTCAGCCCTTAAGTCTTCTAAATAACCAGAAAGGCCAATATTACAAGGCAGTAAAGTATAAGAGCCTGTGCTCTGGGTTGATTCATGGCGCTGATTGTACATGGAGTTTTTGCTGCTTGTCCTCACTGGCATAGCTTCTCTTAACGTGCCTCCTAGCAAAGCCCTCTCTGCTGTTGTCTCAGATAGAACTGCCTTTTGTTTACAATTTCACCAGCTGAGACTCTTGAGAACAAAACAGAAAGAATGAAAGAAAGAAAGCTGGAGAGGCCTCTATGAGGATCTAATCTATGGCTAAGACCACCCCTTGACTGGCAGTCTGCATTGCTATCAGCTGTATGCATCATGAACACATTCTAGTTTAGATCAGCTGTCTGTGCCTTCTCCCTCATTAACATTGATAAAAGTGATGGCTTCTGTCAGACATGCAGCATTGCTCAGCATACCAGCTGCAGCTGTGTCGTAATGCGTTGTATGGGCTTAGAGAATTAATTCGTTCTCATAGTCACAAAGTTTCAAAATGATACTGTCATAACCGCACAATAAAAATTACACACCTCCTGAAATTCTCAGTAATACAAGCTCAGACCTTCTATAAGCTCATCAGCTAAAGCTTAGGTTTTTGAGAGGTATGACATTGGAAGGATTTAACCTATCTTTATTGCAAAATATATTCAATTAATTCTGCTTTAACGTAAGCGGAACCAGAGAACACAATGGCAGTCAGAGTGCCATGGCAAGAAATATGGAGGTCCCCCTGTAAGAGAATCTGTAAGGGCCCCTTTCCATAAATAATATGCCATTACCAATTTAGACAAATAATGGTGTGGAGAAATCCACAACTAGGAACTGGCTGCAAATACCTTCAAAGCTAAACAAATAAATAAATAATGTTCCTATCGTGTTTTACTCTAGCCAGTGAATAACTACTGAAAAAAAAGTATTATAAGTTTTCTTACCTTGTTTATGCTGAGTAATGGAGTGCTCAGTTGATGAATTCTTTTGTTATGCCCTTGAAATCCAGCGTCTTGCAAATGTTACTTTCTATGGACAATGTAGCCAATCCTACCAACGTTCTTGAGACATGGTAGACCATATATACGTTTTTATTAACTTGAACTTAGAGAAACTTCTTTTTGCAGGTGCCATGGAGATTGGAGCTGTGAGAAATACTCGTAGAGCAATACACATTTGGGCACAATCATGGACAAACCGCTCCTGAAAATGAGTCAAAGCCTCTCAAATGCATCCACAGGCTTCAGCAAAACACTAGAAAGACTCTGGAGTTCATGTACCAAGTCGTACCTGGCTACTGCCATCAGAACACATCGGAGCTGCTTCCAGGTTATTGCGCAATTTTTCCAATTCACATGTTGGAAAAAGGTTTGCGGTGTTTTTCCCATCACACAGGAATCCAAACACAGTCATGTGCTCTCTCAATGATTTGAAATGTTCTCCCAGCTTCATGAGAGCAGCATCTATAGCAATATTGAAGAAGTCAAATTTAAATCTCTTTTTTGCATCGCCAATGACTTGATCCTCCGCTTCATAGCTGAACAATTTATTTTTTTCTGGGGACTTATGTTTCAGTTAGTTCCACAGGCACTGACATTTTTTCTGCTACCTGTTTAACAATGAACAATCCCTCTTCAAATCCATTTTCACAATAACTCTGTATTTCGGTCCGAGTGGCTGCAATTAATTTGCAGGTGTTGTCAAGACCAAGCATTTTGTTTACAATATTAATTTTTAACAGTAAGTTGTGCCAAGTCACAAGTGCAGCAATGAACCAAAATGAGGAGAGTTCATTCGCCAGTGATCTGGCTTCTGCATATACCCCATTATTTTTTGTCGTTTATCTCAATTTCAGTAGTGCTGACTGTACACTCTGTGTCTGAAGCCACAGAGTTTTGACACTTTCAGTTTCTCTCTCTCAACTTTTATTGGAGAGAGGCTTTAATGTTGTTTTCACACAGGATTTCAAAACGGTCCACCTACTTGCTGAAGCTGAAAATATAGCGTACATTTGTAGAAGAACACTGAAAAAAGTTTTTGACATTTTTGAGGAATTTGCTGCATCACTCAACACCAGATTTAAGGAATGGCAGCCACAAGGAACAAAAAAATTCCTTTTTGTTCTTTTCAATTAAATGATCTTGCATACCTTGATGCTGTCCTCTCATGTTAGCTCCATTTTCATCTCCATGTCCCCTGCAATTATCAAATGTCATACCATATCTGGATAACTCATGAAGTATCTCATCTGACAGAGACTTTCTGGTAGTTTCCTGCACATTCACAAATGATAGGAAGTGCTCTTCAATGTTGACTTTTGTCTTTGGATCTTAACATATTTCAAATGATAGACATTTGTTCCTTGTGACTGATATTAGATATGCAATCCAAAATAATGGAGTAATATTTCATCTTGTTTATGTTGTTAATAATTGTACCTGTTACCATTTGAAATAACTTCAAAATTATATCATTTTGTATTGTGGGGCTTAAGTAATGTCTTTCTTCTTTAGTGAAGAACCTTCTTACATGTTCCTTCATCACAGACTTAAATTTAGCATTTAACTCGACTTTCCATTTCCACACTCATTAAGTTTTTCCATGAATCCATGAAATGTTAGGTTCCATTCAGCTAAGTGAAGAACAATGGCCACAATTTTTTCAAATACACCTCACAAGTTTTGTCTCTCAGTTTTGAGCAATGATTGTGAAGTCTAGTCAATTGTAGATTCAGTTTTCAGTCATAGTTCCAATTATCTTCACTTCACCATATTTCCAATGTGAACATGGCTTTTCTCATGCATTTCAGGAGTTTTGCATATATATATTCATATTCCCAAAAACCACCGTCAGTGAGACTGTGCTTATCAACACCAAATAATTTGCAGCAAAAAAAGAACACTGCATTCACATTACCTGAATATGACACACCGTTGTATATTTTCTTCATTTTTCAATTTTCTTACATCATTTTCTTCTGTAAACGGTCTTCTGTTGTGACTTGGGAAACTTTTACCTTTACCTTGCAAAGGTCCCTGTTTCACTATGGTTATTCTTGTTTTGTTATCTATGAATCTGGGCCGTGTTGAAGGATCACTGATGTTAAAAAGAGATATTGGAACTAGTGGAATGTCTTCTGAGTTGTGGCAATTCTCTTCCACTTCTTGTGATATAGTGGTATAACTGTCAGACATTTCTTGCTCCTTATTTTCTTAATTCACCTCTAAGCTTTCTTCTTGATCAGTTTCCTGGACTGATTCTACATTCAAAGGGGTGCCAGGAGTCAAAAACCTCTCCAATGCACATTTATATCTCTTAATCTGCTCCTTTTTCTTTTTTTGTTACTTTTCGATATAACATTACTTCTGGGGGAATTCTGTGCAAAAAAATAAAAAATTCTGAACCAAAAATTAAAAAATTCTGCACACAATATTTTAAAATTCTGCAAAATTCTGCATATTTTATTTGTCAAATTAACACAATATAATTATAGCACTTTCATTTATTTTTGGTAATTAATTTCAAAATACCTGTCAGCAAGTATGTCTGTAACAATACAGACAACAAAAAAAGATTCAAGAAATGGGTTTTTTTTACAAATAGATTCCTTATTAGGCATATTAATACAGAACTTTGAGTAATAATTCATTTAAACTGCAACACAGAACCGTATTTCCCACACACCTCAGAAGTAGTGCAAAAGCTTGGGGGAGTCAGGGGTAATGGAGGAACTGAGGGAGAGGGAAGTAATTGCTGGGAAGGAGCCTGGGTGTGAACTTGGAGGGTTGTTGGTTAGGGGTGGGAAAAGTGTGGAACAGGGTTTTTTTTGGTTGGGGGGGGGCAGGAGGGGATTGTTAGGAAGCTTCCCCCATGCAGACCCTGGCTGACCCCTAGCATCTTCCATTCAGTCAGGCTCATCTGCCCCTGTCCCCATGTGTCGCTGCACTACCATGTGTCCTTGCACTACCTGTCCCCATGTGTCCCTCCATCCCCACTCAGTCACCCACTCCCCCCATCCCCATGTGGCCCTGCACCCTCTCCCCTGTCCCCATGTAGCCCTGCTCCCCCTCCTCCTGTCCCCATATGTCCCTGTGCCCCCACTCAGCCACCTCCCTTCCCCATGTGGCCCTGCACCTCCTCCCCTCTGTGGCCCTGCACCTCCACTCCCATTCAGCCCCTGACCCAGTCTGTCCTTTCCCACTAGCCCTTATGAACCCATCTGTGACCCTGAGGACCCCCATGTGCCCCATGCTGTCTCCCCATATCCCATCTCCAGCCACTGCGAAGAAGGCACTACAGGATCTTTCTCTTCCCTAGCTGGCCAGGGAGCAGCTGCTCTGTTCTACCACCACAGTGCCCTCCGGTGGACAAAAGGTGGAGCTGCAGCAAATTTTCAGCAGAAGCTATTTTCTGTGCAAAAAATTAAAAATATTCATGGCACATTAATTATGTGTACATGCAGTGGTGCAGAATTCCCCCTGGAGTAACCTTATGTAAATTTTCTAAGCCTCCTGGCATCTTGTGGAACAAAGCCTGGCTGTAAACATTTTTAGAGCTAGAGGACAAAAATGGGAGTGAGGTGATGGATAGAGGCCACATCCAGCCTTCTCTCACATATACTCGTGTACTCTCTTGATTACTCTTTCCCATAATAATACAATAACAAGAAGATATTCAACTAAATTGAAAGGCAATACATATATTGAGTTGACAGTCCATTTTTTTAGGCTCCCCGGGGCAAGGGCTGTGAAGCCCTCACCCTCCCTGATCTAGTGATCTTGACTGCATCTAATTTTAAACATGGCTACCACCATGTAACAGGTACCTGCAACTGTAAAGCAGAAAAGCAAAAGTTCACCCCCAGCCCTCCCGGCAAGGAATATACCATCTCTAAGGAACAGCATTTGGAAGGGGGCAGGGTGTTTCCCAACCAGTCATGGCTAGGGAATTTGCCATCTGTGTACGGAACTCAGTGTATTTGTCTGAGGAGTTCAAGTAGGGTGTATCCTCTCTTATTTTGTTTACTTTACATCTGCAGTATCAGTTTCAGTGTGCAAAGGGCCGTATAAGTACCAAGTATCCCATAATTGCACTACATTTAGTCTGCTCTCCACTAATCAAAATAAGCATGAAACTGCTGATTGGATCTGAGGGCCTCTGCAGCTTCAGGGTGCACAGTGTGGGTTGCTACAGCACTGGGCAGCCAAATGACATGCTGTGGAACCTTAAAGCCAGAGCCAATGGAATCCTGTTAAAGCAGGTTCGTCACCTGACCTGCACTAAAACAAAGTCCAGACACAGCACAGCTAGACACTCATTCCCTTCCTGAAGGTCAGCTTTATTTATAAAAAAGCTGTTACAAATAGGATAAACACAAAGTTCAGCTCAAGTGGGCCTTACTTCCACCCTCAACCTTGGTTCCTTAGGTTCCTACTGAAGGACTGCTCAGCCCACACTCTACGTCCTTTCTAAAATGACCACTCCCACCACCATTATATCTGAATGGGGTGATGAGCCAGTTACCACAGTGAGTCAGAGGAACTTTTTCTCAGCACAATTAACACCCGCTGACAGGATGGTGTGTTTCAGGCAAACATTGCCAGTTTATTACACAGTGGTCATGAACATTCATTCCAGTTTTTAATGGTTGTTCAGCAAGATCACATTTGTGCCCATTTTCATTCATTTCCACATGGAGTTTTGTTCACATACTTGTTTGGGGAGTGGCTGTTCTTTGTATGGACATGTGTGTTTGCATGCAAAGTAGGGTATTTGTAAATAAATGAGAGTAGTCATTATTTGCTATTCATCAGTCTCTGGTTTAAAAAGTTCCTGTTGCAAAAAGTTCAGGGAGCAAAACCAACATGCAAGGTACATAACCAATCAGACACCCCAAATAATTCCACTCTTTATTTATTTTAGTTGCTTATCAAAGCTTCCTGCAGGTAGGTGAGTGCAGTTAGCAGAACTATATGTGTCTCATCTCCACCACTTTTCATTCTCTCTTGGCCTTGTATAAAGTTTCTAGTTGTGTCACTGCGTGAACAAATGAAGTGCATCACACTGCTATTTTGGGTAGGATGTGCACTCTGGGTAACATTTTCTAAAGAGCCCAAATGGATTAGGATTAGAAGCCTAAATCCCATTTCCATCTGAGTATGGGAAGAGTACCTATCTGGAAATTAATGAGAGTTAGGCACTTAAACTGTTTAGGAGACTTTGAAAATCCCACGAGGTGCCTATCAGCATCTTTAGGCACCTAAGTACTTTTGAGATTTTAGCCCTAAATCCCACTGAAAATCAATGGGGTTTAGGATTTTCACTTTTGAAAATATGATTTAGGCTCCTAAGTCTTGTAGATGCTTTTGAAAATTGTACCCTGTCTCCTGTCCTTATTGTGCCCTTAGCCCTACCCTCCACAGTACCAGTGTGCAAGTGGGTCTGATGAAGGAATTACTGGGGGGAGGTTCTATGGTCTGTGTTATGCAGAAGGTCAGACTAGATGCTAGACTACAGGCCTTAAAATCTATGAATCTATGAGTGAAAGGTGGCAGGTGGAACTTCCTCCCTATGCAAACAAGATGGCAGTCTCCTTCCATAGCACACAGAACCACACTAGGACTTGAGTCCATCTAGTACACTTGCATACATACCACATCACCAAGGGAGTTTTATCTGTGGGTTAGGAAGCATGGCAAAGTCCTAAAGCTGTTAATGAGTAGGTTGCTATCAGCAGCATGTGTACCAGCTGGCAGGTATGCTCAGATTAGCATCAAAGTGTGGAGCCCCAGCCTTCCCCAAGTAAACCTATCCCCTTTGTCAGACGACGTGCTAGGCTCCCTTCTGTGCTGGGCATCACTGCACTGGCTGGGGCAGGATTTAGCCCCATAGAGATAAAGAAATGAGCTACTAATTACTTTCCATTGCAGTCTAACATATTCCATGTGTAACCCCTGTGGAGCACAGTAACTCACTATATAGTAAGAGACGATGGTGTTGAGTTATCCAGAGTAGGAGATGAGTAATTGAAACAGTAAATGAAAATATTGTATTCTGACATGCGGGAGAGGGGGGGAAAGCAAGTCACATGAAAGAGGCTTTATTCCATCTGAGTGGCTACAAGAGGTGTTACACAGCAGATAACTGGCAGTTGACTAATGTTTTTGTCTTGATCTGCAGCACAGGAAAGGGATGTGCCTGATTGCCACTCCTCTTATCACTGCAGTGTCTGAACTGACAACAGGGAACAAACCATGCTGACCTCCAATTGCTACAGTAGCTGGCATTTGGGAACATGTTACTATGCAATGATATAGCCAGTCTTGAGCAAACCTGGGCACAACTCAGGTAACACCGCCACTTCCCAGATAGCCACTCTTCCCAGGGTTGCCAACACTGTATTTCAGAAATAAGGGACTGTTCTCTTAGCACCCCGGCCCCACTCCTCCTCCCAATATTATTATTATCATTAATAAAATAACAAATAATAATTAATAATTAATAAGCAGTACTCACCTACATTCACCAGGGGTATTTCTTGCTACTTTTTGAAACACTCAGCAACTCTTGACCTTGTTGTCCAGAAATGAAAAAATAAGGGGCATACCTTGTAATAAGGGACTGTTGGCAACCTATTTCCCATACTCAAGTCCTGGGCTGCTGTCTGAGCTGCAGCTAGGTGCAGGCCTTTTGCTCCCAGATCTCCTGTTTATTTGGAGAATTGTCCCTCAAAAACATTTTCATGTGTTGGCCACAGTCAATAATGCAATATCATGGAACGTGATGGGAAAAGGAAAATTCCCAAGGCTCACAGAGCTCCAGCATGTGCATGGGGCAGGAGGATTGAGGATTGGGGATCCTTCCTTTTAAATAGGTCTCCTCCTAAACTCTCTGCCTGACAGCTGGAGTTTTTTCTTCAGGATGTGTTGCCTCTTCAACCTGTGGTTCGTTGGCCATGGAGGAACCCATCCCTTTAGCGGGACATCAGAGAGATGCCCTGCTGATCTTCTGTACCCACATAGGGGCTGAACAAAATCTGGCCCTTAATCAAGATTCATGATGTCTCTGGCTCAGACCAGACATGATCAATATTGCACACAGAAATGAAGCTGTGTGGAAAAGCTTGACCTAACAAAGGAAAAATTATAGTCCTGAGGGCCACGTGGCCATACATGCCCTCAATATATACATTGTGAACTCTGGCTGCTGGCTTGTCTACATAAACAAGAACCAGGTTACTTTCCTCATCATGTAGCGGAAAGGAACAGGATCTGAAGAGTGCACAGGAAAGCTCTTTGCCCTGCCAGTTCCCCACCAACAATTTTTTGTTTTTAAAGAACTGAACTCTTTATGTAAACAATATAGAGTCCAAGCTGACAGGTGACAGCTTGGAGATTTATAGGCCAATCTGTTTGTTTAATGATTTCAAACAGGATAAAGTCCATACACAGGCCATAATTTAGGCAACATTTAGTGTTGTGGGTACAGTACGTCTGAAAGGATCAAGAAAACTGTTCAGCCAGAGCCTTCAACATGCAAAGCACCTGGAATCCCCAGTAGAGTGAAGAGGCACATGTGGTTACAACAGAGATAAGTGGTCACCCAAAAGTGATACAGAAGAGAGCACTGTTTCCAAGTACTGTATAGTGTCCCCTACAACATTAACTGAGCACTTTCAGGACAATCCAAGGAATATTCTTTTTAGAGAAACTATTCTGTTATTCCACCTCATTTTTATCTGTGATAGTGTCTGCACCACAATATTTGCTTTTACATTATAACTGGAGTAGGGGGACCAGTGTGGATAACTTCAAGACCTGCCCCAGACTGAAACAGGAACAAAACCATTAAGGTTTAACACAGCTCCATTACTTTTCTGTTTTCCCTTGAAAGCCTGTGTTTCCTGCTTTCCTGTAAGCAGAACTACTGAAATACCATAGTTTCAGTGTAGCAGCCGTGTTAGTCTGTATCCGCAAAAAGAAAAGGAGGACTTGTGGCACCTTAGAGACGAACAAATGTATTTGTTATCTGTAGCTCACGAAAGCTTATGCTCAGATAAATTTGTTCGTCTCTAAGGTGCCACAAGTCCTCCTTTTCTTTTTGAAATACCATAGTGGGGTCTATTCTCATACGGCTTCAGCCCCGGCAGAACCAAGCAGCACAGGAAACTGCATGAGAGTCTGTTCTTGCCTGATTTATAGACAAATGTACAGAGGCAAAACAACAGTGGATCTTTAGCTCCTCAAAAACCAGGCCCAGAACCATAGCTGTTTGTAATGAGAAATGGAAAGGCCTGTGACTTTGATGCCCTTTACATCCAGGTTTGTCTCTGCCATTTTTGAAAAACATGGCATCAAGTTTTTTTGTTTTGGTTTGGTTTGGTCTTTTTTATTTGCAAAATAATATTTCAGCGAACCTGAAAGACAAAGACTTGAGAACTTGCAAATTGTCATGCTTTCTGCCTGCCTGGGAAGGACCCAACTATCTATTCTCCCTGCACCAAATGAAATATTTTAATGGCTATGGTGGCTGCAACTGGACAGCCAGAAGTCCAGAGATTTCAGAGACAGTCTTGTGGGCCTGACAAATTCCCTCTCCTTAAAAGTGTTAAATCTCAAACCAAATACATGAGGTAAGGCAGATATGAACAGCATGGGAAGGCAGCAGGCACAATGTCTGTTGCCTGATTATTAGCAGGCAATAACAAAGTAATTAGCACCCAGGACAAAATGGGAATTGTGTACAGCTTACTTGACCACCCCCTTTATTCACAGCCCTCAGGTTGGGTTGAATAGAAGTGAGCTGCCTGTCTGGGAGGAAGTTCAGACCTAGATTCAGGGTTTGGTTTAGGGCCAATTCTGTATCAAATTTAAAATGAGTGGCCCCTAGTGGGTTTTTTGTGGAAGAAAAACAGGGGAGATAAGAAGGAAAAAACAATATAGTTATGACCTGCATTTTTGCAAGTTAAATAAAAGAAGCCAGCTCAACTCTGCTGCTATCTGGTTGCTTACTTCAGTAAAAGTACTAACTAGCATTAAACCAAAGCTTTGTCTTCCATGATATGGAGGAGTGCCTTGGACTTTCTGAAAACTTTAGAAGCATAATGAGTTTATAAAGTCAAGCAATCAAAAGTTGAGGCACCCAAAATCACGAGCTACTCTTGAAGACATAGGTCATTGCCTCTGTGATTGAGAATGACTGGGACCCATAACATTGAAAAAATTAAAAGGAGCTGAAAAACTTTGAAAACAGCGAGAAAGACAATTTCTTCTCTTAATTCTTCAAAATGTCCTTCATATAATTCTTTCCTATTATACACAGCTAAATTGACTGAATTAATTTTCTTTGTACCAGTTCTAAAAGATTAGTCATAACGAGGTAATGAAGCTTCAAAGAAGTTAAAAACAAAGGAGGGGGGAAAGTCCCTTCTTTTATCCAGCTAACCAAAGCTAGAAGATGCTGATTTGGCCACCTCAGATAATGTCTCTAACTTTGCTTAAAGAGCTACCGTTGGTGGATACACCCTTCTGTTTCAGGAACTGATAAGCCCAGCTCTATAAAGTTTGCATTCTGCCTGACCCCATTCAAGTGATGGATGACAACAAGATCAACAGCTATTCCCAACCTCAGTTCATGTCCACCTAAAAGAAAAAAAAAATCTTCTCTCACCACAATTCAGTGTCCTTGAAATTGTGTTGTCAACAGCTACAGAGAGAGGGATCTGCAGAGCTGAGTCCTGTCAGGATATCCTGTCATTCCGTTAGGAAGGGTTTATTCAGCTTTGCAATGAAAACGTTCAGCAAAAGCCATGTATTTTGGTATTTTTCCTATCTAAGGGCAGGTTTCACGTGCTTTGTGGTTTAGCTCATTGCTTTCTTCAGGAAAAGGAGGGAAGTCACTTCAGTCTTTTCACTGGAATGTAGTAAAGTGGTAAGGCTACCAAAACTCTGATCATTTTCAGCCATAGCATTGTTACTCATGACTGAAGAGTTCTGAGGAAAAAAAAGCCAACAGTTTTTCATAATGGCAAAACATATGGTTGTTTTATTCCTTGTGTCTTCTTTGGTTGCAAATAACCTCTCTTCACCACCAAAACCCACAGATCAGGTAAGAAAAGTCGGATATTTTCTTTTGGATACATTTTTTAGATAACGATGTATTGTGTTTGTGGTATAGTACAGAAGGGTTCTGTAATTTTTTTCACATATACTGAGTCTTATGGGTGGTGGGGGAACCCACTGCACTATCCATCAGTGCTTATGTGATGCTGTCTCCTGGATAAATAGATATCCCCAGCTGTTGTAAATTAGCATATCCCCATTGAAATCAATGGAGCTAATTATACATGCTAACAATCTGGTCCATAAACTATGCCATAAATAGACCTGTGCAAATAAATAAATAAATCTCCACATTGGTGAAACTGACAATAGATGATGTTTGATTATGATTCTCCAGAAGCAACAAATGAAAGTTATTACATTTTCTACTATATCAGAAGATGAAAACAGTTTTTTTACCATAGCAAACAGCACTCTTTATTCTCCACAAAAAGCTATTTTGGCCAGGTGAAAAACAGTCCTGGAGAACTTGATAATGTTTAACATGCGCAGAAAGTTGCAAACTTAACATGAGATTTGTAGACATTTCTGGAATTAATGTATATGCTGATGTGACACAACCAGGGTGCAAATTTCCTGGATTTATGGAATTTCACAAAAATGTGTTTTGTAACATACATTTAGGGAATGAGAAGTGTTATTGTATTATAGATCTAACCATAGAAATGAGAACTGGTCAAAAATGTTGTGTTCACTTGAACTACCTTACAGCATATGGTTTTGGATTTCTGTGTCCTCACTAGTACAACTGGGGGAAAGGGTTTGAATAACCTATTAGAGGAATGAAAGAGATGTGGGGGAAGAGAGTGTCAGAAAAAGGGACAACTCCCACTGTCCCTTCTTTTTTACTTTTTCAGCTAGAAACATGTAAAAAAATTGCTCTGAGGTGTGAAAAAGTGGGGTTTTCCCCTCAATGTCTCTAACTTTTTCTTTTTACGTTTCTTCCCCTTTTTCAAATGGGAGGAGGGGGCAAGAAGGGAATGGAGAGAAAATGGGAATTTTCCAAATATTGCAAAACAAAAAATTCCAAAATTTTGAAAAATAAAACAATTTTATTTGAATTTTCTCATTTCAAAATCTTTGAAAATTTTCATCAAAAATGAAATTGGGGGTGACAAATGTTCTTTTGACATTTCAGTGAAATAAGCCAACCCAATGTCTTAAGTTGTTTTTGCACTAACACTCCTGTTGAAAGTAGTTTGCTTGCATATTAAAAGTCCAGATCCTGATATCCTTGAGATGTTAAACTCTGAGTGACTTTTCCTGAGCAACTTTGCAGATCAGCACCTAACAGCACATTAAATTAAAAAGACAAATGTTGAAATAAACAGGTCAGCAGCTACATCTAGCTCAGGGGTGTGCAAACTTTTTGGCCTTAGGGCCACATTAGGGTTCCAAAACTGTATGGAGGGCTGGGTAGGGAAGGTTGTGGCTCCCAAAACAGCCTGGCACCTGCCCCCTCCCACTTCCCACCCCCCTCAGAACCCCCGACCCATCCAACCCCCCACTCCTTGTCCCCTGACTGCTTCCTCTTGGGACCCCCTGCCCCTAACCGTCCCCCCTGGGACCCCACTCCCATCCAACCTCCCCGGTCCCTGTCCCCTGCCTGCCCTGACCCCCATCCACACCCCTGCCCCCGACAGGCCCCCCAGGACCCCACCCCTTATCCAACCCCCCCCCCCCGGCTCCCTGACTGCCCTGACCCCTATCCACACCCCCGCCCCGTGACAGGCCCCCCGGAACCCCACCCCCTATCCAACCCCCCCTCTAAAGCTCCTTTCAGAATGCAGCCCTGCGAACATGGGTGGAGGACTCAGGAGGAGCAGGGGCAGCCACGCAGCCAGAGAGAAGCAGCAGTTTCCCCTTCAAAGCGCCGCTTCTCTCTGGCCGGCTGCACGGCCGCCCGGTGCTCCTCCTGAGTCCTCCGCCCGCATTCGCCGCGCTTCCGCCACCTGCACCGCCCGCCTGCTCCCCTGTGGCTCCAGGTGAGCCTCCCTCCCTGCTCTCCCCTGCCCCCGCAGTGCAGCCCCCCTCCCGCGCTGCCCGCGCAGTGGCATCACTGCAGGGGCGGGGGGACAGCGGAGGAGGGGCCAGGGGCTAGCCTCCCCGCAGGGCCAGCTCTAGGTTTTTTGCTGCCCCAAGCAAAAAATTTGCCACCCCAAGTTCCGAGAGCACAACTGCCCAAGGAAAAAAACACAACAAAAAAAAAAGGGCGGCCGGAATGCCACCCCTGGAATTCTGCCGCCCCAAGCACGTGCTTGCTTTGCTGGCGCCTAGAGCCAGTCCTGCCTCCCAGGCCGGGAGCTCAGGGGCCGGGCAGGATGGTCCTGCGGGCCGTAGTTTGCCCACCTCTGGTCTAGCTTAAGGTGAACTGGCTAGATCCTTCAGCATTTACTCATGTATTTGTATCACCTGGGAGTACAGATTGATGAATTGAGCATTTTGTTGTACTGTTCAAAGCCGACTTACTTGATTTCATAAGAAGGTTAAGTCCTTAGGTAATTGAGGGAGTTGTCTAATCAGAGTTACAACTGAAGAGCATGGTTTGAAAGGCTGTGTGTTTGAAAGAAGACCATCAGAGGCTTTGAAAGGTGTGTTGTAGTGGCTACAGGAGGGGGCAAGAAGACACAGATTCCTGAGTTCTGATCATGCCTGTATAGTTGACCCACTGTGTAGCCTTGAGCAAGTCACTCTCCGTTTCCACATCTCCATATGTAAAATATGAATACTTACCTCTCTCTTTTGTACAAGTGTTGCAAGGGTTAAGAGGGTAAATGCTTATGAAGTGTCTTAATGAAATATCTCCCTAATATTTAATATTAATATTAATCATGATAAATATTACTATTTTTCTGCTTTTAAAAAATGAAATATTTGGGGGGGATTATTATTCTTAATAAGCGGCTTTACCCTTAGAAAAATAGATAAACCACTATGCTAAACAGTTTGCATTATATAAAGAAATCACAGGAGAAAATCTTAGTGCAGAAATCATGCCCTCAACTAAAATGTTATAAATTTGGAGGGGGGGGTTGCTTAGAGCTACAAGCATCTTCAGCTTTAATTGTCTGGACATACCAAATGGTTTTAAGGTTTTGTTAGGAGCGTTTTAAGAGGTAGGTCAAACTAGAACCTTGAATCTGAACCTTTTCAAATTTTCATCTTCAGAGAGTTCAGATCCAAACTCACTCGCATGGTTTCAGTTTCACATCAGATCCAAACCTAGAAGGTGTCTACCTTTCATTTCAGATATGGACAAACATTTTGTCCACATCTCTCACGATTTCATGTCCATCTAATCCAAACCCAAAATATCATCCTGATTCATCCTTGAACTCAAATTTTGCCTAACCCAGGTCTAGATATTGCCTTCTTAGTCCATCTTGGGGAGGGGGTTGGGAGAAGGTAAATATTTTATTATGCAGAGACTGCACAGATCTCTTCCATCCAGTTGACTGACATTGTACTACATTGCACAAGACATTTGGGGGGTTGTAAGAGCTGGTTAGTGGGTAAACTAATATCACAAAATTTCTCCACACTTAGAAAATAATGGACCTTCTCCCTGGTTTGGAAATCTAATTGAGCTTTATAATTTAACACCCCATGCACTGAGGCACTTTCACTGAGCTGTCTTTGGTTTCCATTTCAAACTTGCCAAACCAAGCATTTATTGATATCGTATTCAGTACTATTGGCCAAAGATTTATCATGATCCCAGCAGGGATATGAGACATGGTGGTGGGGAATATAAGGAGTCATACTCTATAGTTTGTAGGGCTCCTCTGTAGAGAAGCCTGCCATTATATCAAACTGACTGGCACACAACCTGTTTTAGGCTTGGGAGCAAGATAGCAAAACTGAAAAAGTGCACCGTAGCTACAGGAGAATGATGGGGCTGGGTGGTTATGAAAATGTACCCATAATAAGACTATAAGAATTAAAGCAGGATTTCTCATTGACTCCAGTGGGAGCAGTTAGGCTAACTGTGAGTGTTTTTGAAAATGCCACCCTAAGGCTTTAAATCTATTTCTTTTTACAGGTGAAGAATAAATGTTATCAGAAGATGCTCATTACAACCAAAACTGAATGCCGATCTTGTTCTCTAAACCTTGAAATCCGGTGCCCTGCTGGTTATAGTAAAATTACCAATGGATCTGGAATACGAGATTGCAGGTATTTCTTCTGTCACAATTATTCACTATAAATATTGTTCACCCTGAACCAGAAATTTTTAATCAGCATTAGAAATGACCTATGCCTTGTTAATCTGTAAAATATGTTCTTCATTGTCCTAACCCCACATTCAAGGTGTAGCACTCGTGACGTTTACAGAAAGGCTGCTTAAGGTGGAAGCAAGGATTGCAGAATACACACTGCTTTATAGGTGTCGACTTCTAGTTTTCCCTGGGGTGTGCTCCACCCCTTCTCTGCCCCAAGGCCCTGCCCTAGCTCTGCCTCTTCCCACCCCTGCTCCACCCCCGAGACCGCCGCCTGCCCGCCACTAGCTGCTCTCTGTCCTCTCCCAACCCCCTTCCTGAGCCGCCAAACAGCTGTTTGGCAGCAGCCACCAATCAGCTGTGGCTGGTGGGTGCTAAGCATCCACTTTTTTTTTCCATGGGTGCTCCAGCCCCAGGGCCCCATGGAGTCGGTGCCTATGCATGGCTTTGTGTCTTGGGTTAGTGCTTTTCTTTAGTATGCATTTGGTCTCTTTTACATCAAAAGAGGTGGAAAGTTTTTGGTTACTTTCATGCCTCATCTACTTCCTCCCATTTGAGCAGCTATCGCAGAAGCACTATGAAAGCGTTGAACCCATAGGTGCAATATTATTATTTGTATTACAGTAGTAATGGGGCTTAGAGGCCCCAACCAAAATTAAGGCCCCCTTGTGCTAGGCACTGTCCAAATACGTAGTGTGAGAAGAGCCCTGAAGAGCTTACAATCTACAGATAGAGTTAATGTTCCTTTGAGTTCTCACTTAGGTCTGCCAAAAGATCTTTCAACAGGGAGTGTCAATGGATAGAACAAGACAGAAGGTGAAATCCTAGTCCCATCAAAGTCAATGGTAGTTTTGCCAATGACTCTGGATCTTGGATTTTACGCAGGATAGTTTATGTTCAGAGTTACTCCTGGATGAGATCTTGGGGAAGATGTAAGTATTGGTATACATGACCTCCCAGTTTATCTCTATGAGTAGTATAGTAAAATCGTTCTCAGTTGTATTCTGTAGCATTTATTATGTGTTCCAGCTTGGATATGAAGTTTCCATTGTTAAATGCTGCATTCAGTTTTAGTCTCCCAAATCCTACGAGTCAAAAACTCAAATGTAGTTTTCAAAACTTTTCAGGGATATCCCTCCTAAATAATCTTGCCACAGTCCTTTATATATATACTAGACAACTGTGGAGTATCCAAACTACAGATAGTAAGAAGGACAGGCATATTGTACAAGAGAAATGGCTGCAAGGATGCTTTTGGACTTCAATAAACTATGGAGGGGAAATCCCATCTTTTACATGAAAAATAAAAAAACCAGAATTGTGAGGCTGTAATTTTTAAGTTCTGTTATCAGGCTTTAAAGAATGAAGAGGTTACAAACTTCATTTGTCCCCACAGGAGGTATTAAATACTCTAAAATATCTGCAACTTCTTGTCTTCAGGTATTACCTTGAAATCAGGACTTACACTTTGTCTCTTCCTGGATGTCGGCATATATGTATGAAGGAATTTCAACAACCTGAGTGCTGCCAGGGATATTGGGGCCCAGATTGTATGGGTAAACTCACTTTATTGACATAATATCAATGGATGTGTGACAATGATTTGTCTTTTCCTCTCAAACTATTTCCATGGTAAATCTGATTTAGTCTCGAAATACGTCAGGAGCAGTCAGCTCAGTAGAGCACCTTGTTTGGTGAGCGTACTTCAGAGTCTTACATCAAGTATGTAAGCTTTAAATAATGTAGGGCCAATATACCCGATAGATAGTCTACTCACCTAATGCCTATTACAGTATTGGATCTGCTGACATCCTATATCAGGAGTCTGAGAAAGTGTGACATAGGGCCTTCTCATTTAATAGCCTACAGTTTTGGAATACTCCCATTCCTCACTGTTCACCAAAATACATTAGTGACATCTTTCTGAGGCTACATAAGTTCCTTTCCTATTTAAGTCAGGGTGATTTAGGGCCTGATCCAGCACCCATGCAGTTATACATTGGCTAAATAGACAAAAAGAATGTTAACAGATTATCATCTTCTATATAGGCAAAGATATGGTTTAAACACTGACCATATTTACTGGAACCACAGTTCTAGAAACCCTACTCACAGCTAGATCTCTCCTTACAACACAGAGTGACAAGCCAACTTTTTAGTTATTGTCTTTTTTTTAATAAAGCATAGAATTCAGCCCAATGGTACAACAGTGACAATAATATTTGATTAGTTTATACACTGCAATGTATTCTGGGACACCAAGTTATGGACTGCGTGTGTTTTAGAGTATGGAAGAGTTCGCTCAAAATAGAACAGTGTCAGAATTCATGCTAAAGGGATTCTGTAGTAAGTAGAGAGGCCCCCTTTTCCTTCTAATAAACATCCTGGCCAGGAAAAAAGGAACTCTGTATAAGAATCAAGGTCTAGGCATTGTTTCTGCTGTCACTTAAAGAAAAGTGCTATTTTCTTTCCTTATCTTAATCTGTTTAAGAACATACAGTATGTCTTAGAGTTTAGAGGAAAGCAGTTCCTTCCTAAAACTAGAAGAAAAATCCCTGACTAGGAGCATACTTCATCTTTTGTATTTCATGGTGATGACAAAATAAGCTCTTAAATAGCACTTCTATTTCCTTAAATGATAGACCACATTGGAGCAACTGGTGTTCTTCTGTCCTTCCCTCATACGCTGCAGGATTCCAGTACTGCAAACCTTCCACGCAAGAGAGCCACGCTCCAGTTCCCTTTTAAATGGACTACAGTATATTGAATCCAAACACAAACCATCACAAAATATCAGGCTAGTGACAGCAAGGAGGCTCTACCCAAATTGTTGGGAGGTGATGGGGTTCAGCAGATAGGCTGGAATAAATTCCTTTTTCAGAAGAATTTATGCATTCTTAAAAGCCTGACAAGACCAGAACTAATATTTTCAAAAATGAGCAAGCCCCTGTCCATGTCTGATTTTCAAAGTTGCTGAGCACCCAGAAGCTTTCAGTGAAGCCATTTACCTAAATATGGAACCTAGAATCTTAACGTGCAGCAGTCCATGTTTGTAAATATTGGCCTAGTGTTTTAAGATCACAGCTAGAATACCTGCTGCATTTGAGTGTACATTAAAGTACAACTGACATGAGACCCTTTTTATTGAGCATTCCAAACATGCTTCAGTAAACCTCAGTTAAAATCAATATCATTTCAGAGCTTCATAGATTTTTAAGCCTTCTGGGGACTATTATGAGTATCTAATCTGGCCTCCTGCATAGCACAGAAATATTATCATCCTAATTTCTTAGTTGTGCAGCTGAGGCACAAAGAGATCAAAGGCCAGATTTACAAAGGTATTTAGGTGCTTAAAGACACAGATTTGACTTTGACTTGACTATAGTGGGAACTGGGTGCCTAACTGGATTAGGTACTTTTGAAAATCCCACTAGGCACCCATCTGCATCTTTAAGCACCTGAATACCTTTGAAAATCGGGCCTTAAGTGACATGGCCAAGGTCACACAGCCAGTCAGTAGCAGAGTGAGGCACTCAGCCTGAGGTCTCCCAGGTCCTAGTCCAGAGCCTAACCTCTAGACCATCTTTCTTTTGAACCTCCCTCCCTCTGACTTGCTCCCTCTCTCTGACTAGCACCACTCACCTGCTCCCTCCTGCAGCCATTCAGATTTTTAATCAGTATCCAGCAGATATCAAGGCCCCCTAATCTGCTCAGTATTTAGAAAACACTGAAAACTAAGATTTGTCACATAGCCAGTTAACACAGTCATCAGAGGCATAAAAGCAAAGGACATGGAATAAAAGTTAGGGTAACATGCTCCAGAAAGTAGAGATCATATATAGGACCCAATACAGATGCCCAGCATTTAGCTTTTTCTCTAAGTTTTAGTTACATGAACTATTTATTACTACTGTCATATGGATTCTTAAGAATTTTATTTGCTGTACAAATTTAAGTGAAAAATCAAAACAGATTAGGAAAATGTATAATATGTAGCTAATAATCAAATTCAAGTGGAAGGACATACGATGTTTCCTAAAGGGCTGGCAACATTAAGTCTAGTCTGCTCTTGCTTGTGTAATACAAAAGGAAAATGGAAAACAAAGTAAAGATAATTGTTTTAATTAATTAAACTGTATGAGGCAAGAAAATTTATGTATTTAAATGTTTTTCTATAAAGAAAAACTCTGACTATAAAGCAGTATTGCTGGCCAAAAACTTGGGGGGAAAAAATTCATATGTAACCCTTCTGCCCGTCAGAGTTGGCAGCAACAAGGGCCGGGTTCAGTATCTAGGGGATTCATTCCAATAACACAATGCAAACCGGCTCGAGCCCCCACCCAGTGACCTGGGACAAATATATACCACCCCCGCTGGGCGCCTCCAAGAGGCAATACTTCCCCTTTCGCAAGCACATAGTCTGAGTGTAGCAAAAAGCCTTTTAATAACAGAGAGAAACAATGTGGCATCATGTTGGGGAAACACCACCAACAGGATTCATAACACAACCCATGAGCAAAAAAAAACCCACCCCAAGCAAATTGGGGCATGCCCCTTTCCCTTTGGTTCTTGAGACCAGCAACCCCAAATCACTCAAAGTCCCAAAAGTCCAACGACCCAAAAGTCTCTGTCCCTGTTCAGGGCAGCCCCAGAGTTCGAAAGTTTATCTGCGGAGCTTTACCCCCCACCCTGGGTGGAGATGGGACGGGGGTAAGAGGCACCTTACATGATCTGAAGCTGACCGCCCTACAGCTCCATGGGCCTTTGCTCCGCTCCGCCCCGCCAGCCGCCCCACGAAGTGCTCCACGATATATCTTCAGGCTCCCCCACTACTTAACACAATGCTCAGTGATTTCAGCTCTTAGTCAGTTCAGCTCTTTGGTGAATTCAGCTTGTAGTAGGGGAGCCTCAGTGCTGGTGCACTATTAGCCCAAAGTGAGCTCAGCAGCCTGTAACTAGACTTCTAGTGAAATCAAAATTAGCCCTGATATTCCACAGTGGAGGGAGGAGGAAGTGCAATTAGCATGTAAGGCCCTCACCAATGAGCCCATGCCACCAAGTATTAATACTTGTCCCCAGCCTCTCTCAATTCACACAGTTTTGGAACCCATGACCCTTGCCTAGCGAGTGCTACTTAGTTGATGGTGAGTCCCTCCATCATAACAAAAGGCCAAGTACAGTTCCAAGCACAGTTCCCATAATCAGGGTAATAACAATTTAATTTTCCTGCCCCAATAACAGAGACACTGGGGATCCCACAGCAGCCAAAGTGACCATTTGGGCAGCTATGGCCTCAGTCTAAGCGGGGCGGGTGTGCTATGCAAATGAGATCGGCCCCTGAAGTTTTTTTCCACAACTTGCCACACCTCACCACCAGATGTCAGGGTGGAGCTCATCCTGACACTGCTTACACATAGAAACTCTGACAGATTCAGAAGTATTTCCCATCCTGTTATGTTTTCAGGTGATCTGGTTTTGTTTTCTGAATTTTCAATGGATTTTTTTTAAGAACAGAATTTTTCAATTTCAAAATCAGAAAACTTCAAAAATTGAATGTTCCAATTTAAAAAAAATCCAAAGATTTTTTTAAAATGGGTGCCTAAAATTAGGCTCCTACATCTAGATTTTTGGTATCAAAATAAATAACCTAATTCTAAAAGGTGTTGAGCTCCCAGCCATTTCTAGTCTTATGCTTAGACGATTAGATAGACCAGACACACCTCTTTTGGTGGGTTAAACTGAAAAACATTGCTTTCTTACCATTTCTTGAAAGATACACTGAACATAAAGAGCCTGATTCTCTACTTCATTTACATCAGTTTTATGCCGGCCTGACTACAATGAAGTCATTGGATATACTGTAGTGTAAAACCAGTATAGGGACTGGGGAATCCAGACCGTGGCCTTCCGGAATATAGTGATCAAGCAGAAGTGCTCTATCTGTTTAGCTAAAGTTGTAGAACAATACAATAATGTGCTAAACAGCTGATAAAGGACTGGCTATGGTAGTATCAAAACAAGAGGCAAGAGTGGAAGTGATGTCAAAGGTAAATGGATTGAAATCAGCAGCTAAAGAATTATTATGTCTGCCATTTTTAATATTTGGTTTACCAGAATTTTGTACTTACTATATAAATCCTGAGTTCTTCTCATTATTTCATTTGCTAGCCTTGCACATTTAACAAAGGGACTAGTGCAGGCAATGAGTTAAAACAACAAACTACTCTCCATGCACCCCACAGATTAGTTGATTTGTATCATCGTTAGCCCTACAGATAATTTTTATCTGTGACCTAATGTCTTGAAAACATTTAGAAGCTCCATGAGGACATTGGTGCTAACATGTATTTATTGCTCTCCTTGTCCCCAGTTATCTCATCTCAGATCTTAATACAACATTGTGATTTCAATGCATTCAAGGCACATTGGACTGAAAATTTTATCTGTTACAGACTGATTCATCGAAGAAGTGTATATAAAGTCAATAGCTCTCACTGGATTACTGACTCATCTTTAAGGGATAAATTGGTATGCAGTGAAAGTGTTCACAGAAATAATGCGTATGCATGTGCACATCCACTGATTTGCTCACTGCTCAGATCACTTGCAATTCACCCTTGTGCAGAGGCACAGTACAAGGCTTCCAGATCCCTTAAACGCTTGAAGTCAAGATTAAATTAGACATAAGTGGTGCATAAATCTTGTGCTGGCTCTCTGCACGGGGTAAATATTTCACCTCCCGCTGCACAGAACTACGGCTGGCTGGAACACAATTCCATTTCAGGAAAAACTTTAAAGTTTCAAAATTTGTTTTTTGTTCTGCATCGGAACAAAAATGAGACTTTCAAGAATGAGCCACCTCAGAATTTGGGGCAGGAATTAGAATCCAGGTCCCTTTCTCAATCTCTCTTGTTGGAGCTGTTCCCCTTTGTATAGATAATTAAATATTGGGCCAGAGAAAGAGACAAAACAGATAGAAAAGGAACTTGAACCTCGGTCACTTCCATCCTAATGGCCCGCTATTCTGGGGTGGGTTTTGCCCACTTTCCTCTCCCTCCCCCCCACCCCCCACCCCAGATTTCCGTTCTGGACCCGCAAAACCTTTTTGATGGAAAAAAACTTGCCAATTTTTGACCAGTTTTACACAGACCCAACAGAAGGCCCTCTCAACTATTTACATCCAGTAGTGAAGCAGGGGTGCTATAAATGGAGCAGCATGTAATGGGGTCTTGTCTCCTCTACAAATTACCCTAGTGAGGCTCAGTGCTGGCATGTTTTGCAGCAGATTGGAGAAGGGGCCACAAGCACTACAGTGATGTAGAGGAACTTATAGAATAGTTGCTGTTGAGAGGCTGCATTTAGATCTAGTCATAAAATCATGGAGGTTTCTGTGAAAAATTTCAACAAAAACAAAAAAACTAAAAATCTAAATTTTTATGCAAAATTTTTATTTTTGTTGATGAAAATTTGAATATTGAAATATTTCGATTGGAAATGCTGTCATGCTGCCTCATGCTCCCATTCTCTATAGGCTGGGCTCCTTGGTCAGACTAATCCTCCTATGATATGCCATGGTCATCCCTCATGGCAAAGGGAGGTAGACACGGTGTATCATGGGTGATGTAGTTCTACTGGGGAGCCTGGCCAATAGAAGAGAATGGAGACAGCAGGTAGCACTGTGACAGCATATCTGAATATTTCAGTTTTCAGGCTTTCAGTTTTTCAATGAAAAATCAAAATTTTCCATGGAAAGCAGATACTTATTTGGGAAAAAAGTCATTTAAATGAAAACCCAATTTTCTGCCAAGGACAGGTTTGACAGAACATTTTCAATCAGCCCCAATTGCATCACAGCCCAGCCTGACCATGAGATGGCAGGGCAAACTCCATTCCCAGCACAAGGCCATTTTCTTAGGCTTTATGCAGGGAGAGATGGATTTTACCCACAGTACAGTGGATGCGAAAAATTAAAAATAAAATAGCAATACGGAAACTGTACAGAACAAGAAACTTATTTTCTAAGTAACCCTTTTATTTATAGTAACAAATTGAAGCAAATATACCAATGTTGGACTATGATGTTCTAACAGAGCTAATAAGTTTTTTCCATCTATACCTTCTATGATTCCTTGAGATTTTATTCAGTGAATGTTTACTTTCCCCAAAAGGTCAAAGCATTCCGTCTGTTCTAGAAAACATTGGACTTTTCACCTCTCAGTACACCGGTAGGAGTAATGCCCAGGTTTTCAGAAGCGCTGAGCAGCCAAGAGCTCCCATTCACATCAGCACTTGTGATATCAGATCCCTTAAGCCCCACGTGCACACATGCTTAACTTTACTTCCACGGGTAACCCCAAACGACTCACAATGGTAAAATTAAGCACAGGTGTATGTATTTGCCAGATTAGGGCCTTATCCAGGTGTATGAATATGGATATAGAAGTTTAACTGTGGCCAAGAATTTCTAACCTAAAGTTAATCTTCTATATCCATATTCAAGCATCTAAAGAAACAAGCTGATTAGCAAAACTGCAGAGTTCTTGAAAATCTGGTCCATTTTGAGTTGTCTGAATAGCAATTCAGGAGCCTAACCTGAGGGTCCTATTTTTGAAAATCTAGGCCAATATACATTTTATATAATCCTCCATACAAAATATTAAACAAATTCCATGCTGATCTTGTGTTTTCAGAAAATTCTTGTATACATTAGTCCATAAATTTGAGATTGTGTTGAATTAGAGAATCCTAAAGAGTAAAGATGAAAAATAGCTATTATGTCATCTTGTCTACCACTCTGCCAATGCAGGACTGGTCCTTATAGGATATTTTCTAGAGCTTTGTCCAATCTACAATATATGATGTTTTTACTATGCTGTATGGAAAAGACTCTCTCTTCAAATACGATCATTAAGTGTAATTTTTAATGACTGACCCTCTGGATGCTGCAAATGCTGTAATAAAATGACTACTATAGCAATTTCTAGGTTGCCTATCAATCCTTTGACTAAAACAAGAACTTTACATTCAAATTCAAAAAACTGTGATTACATTTTTTTTCTTTTCTTTTCATTTTCATGGAGGTCTGCCCCTCCACATTCCATCTGGCCAAACCAGAGGAAAAAGTGTTAGAAATCTCATTGTTCTCACAAGATTTCTAGTCCAGCATAGTCAATCCTGACTCCATTCAAGTCCATGGGACTTCACTGAGGCCAGATGTCACTGAAGATACTTAGGTGATTCAAAAAAAATCCATGCTTTGAGATGCCTATTTGAACTGATTCCCCCAAACCGCTTGAGAGTAGCCATCACTAATATAAAGGACTTTGTCTGTATAACTGTCACAGTCAGTGTTGTTGATTTGTCACATGTTTTATTCTGTAGCATGTCCAGGAGGAGCTGCATCACCATGCAATAACAGAGGCCGCTGTTTTCAGGGTATAAATGGGGATGGAAAATGCACTTGCCAAGTATGTCCCTTCAATTTTTGGAATGATATTGTGTATCACAACTAGGAAATACTGCATATTTATGTCAGAAAAATACATAAACTGAAAGTATTTCAGAAATAGCCTGCCGAGATAGTTTAGGGGCGGGGCAGGTTGGTTTTATTTTGTGTTGGTTTTTTAAGTTTCTGCTCACATAAAACTTCAAATTATTCCTTATGACTATTTACCTTAAGGTTTCCATAATGTTCATTTGGTGGTGATAAATAACTCCACCCAGAAGGGAAAAATAAAAGGTCAAATTCTTCTTCCTGATATGTGCATGTAAGCCCCGTTAAATTGATCCACCTCATCCTGCTTTGGCTAATCTTCTAGAAACACTACAAAGCACATCTTTTCTAGAGCACATGGGTGAGAGTTGGAGAATGAGAAACAGAGTAGAATTGAGGGATTTGTTATTTATTATTAATTATTATTATTATTGATTAGCTAGTAATTAGAATGATATGAGTAGTCAGTTACGTTCTGTTGCAATTCTTGATTATATTTTAAGCCTTCTGCATTTCTGTGGAAGTGGTCAAAGCTCTGAATAGGAACATACTGGCTAGTCACTGACAGAAATTAAGTTTAATGTATAAATATGTGAGGGAGAAAAATTGGCCAAATGAGATTTTACCTGGGATTTACTTGAGCAGTGCTCATCTTGGTGGGACAGTGTTTTTTCCAAATTACTGTCTATAGTCCTTTCAGCATTATAACATTTTCTTATGTATGGCCACTCTGCTTGTATTCAAATGTTTAATTATACAGCAGAATGACTTTCCTTATGTGTTCTATAGCCAGGATTTGGTGGGACAGCCTGTGAAACTTGTGCTGAAGATAATTTATTTGGACCCAACTGTACTTCAGGTATGTCTGATCTTATCTCCTTTTATAGAAGTGAAAAAATAAGAAATATTAAAACTGTATTAGTGCAGGATGAATTGCATGACCAATAACCTACGTGCAGCACAGTGAAAACTAGTATCCTTAAATATCTTTGTTTTATCATATAATCAAATAAACTAGAGATGGGAAGGACCTGCTAGATTATCCAAGTCATCTCACAGTTAGTGCTGGAATGTTTCCTGCCATATATTTTCCATGGCTATATATATATTAGGGCTGTCAAGTGATTAAAAAAATTAATCGTGATTCATCGCACAATTAAAAAAATTAATTACTATTAATCATGCAATTAATTGCACTGTTAAACAATAATAGAATACCATTTATTTAAATATTTTGGATGTGTTCTACATTTTCAAATGCATTGATTTTTAATTACAACACAGAATGTTGTACAGTGCTCACTTTGTATTTATTTTTATTACAAATATTTGCACTGTAAAAAAACTGCAAAGAAATAGTATTTTTCAGTTCAGCTAATACAACTATTGAAGTGCAATCTCTTTATCAGAAAAGTTGAATTTACAAATGTAGAATTATGTACAAAAAATAACTGCATTAAAAAATAAAACAATGTAGAACTTTAGAGCCTAAACTCAGACAAACAAGTTTGTTTACATTTGCAGGAGATAATGCTGCCTGCTTCTTGTTTACAATGTCACCTGAAAGTCAGAACAGGTGTTTGCATGGCACTTTTGTAGCCGGCATTGCAAGGTATTTACTTGCCAGATATGCTAAACATTCATATGCCCCTTCATGCTTTGGTCACCAATCCAGAGGACATGCTTCCATGCTGACGACACTCATTAAAAAAATAACATGTTAATTAAATTCGTGACTAAACTCCGTGGGGGAGAATTTTATGTCTCCTGCTCTGTTTTACCCACATTCTGCCATATATTTCATGTTATAGCAGTCTCGAATGATGACCCAGCGCATGTTGTTCGTTTTAAGAACACTTTCACAGCAGATTTGACAAAACACTAAGAGGGTATCAATGTGAGATTTCTAAAAATAGCTACAATACTCGACCCAAGATTTAAGAATCTGAAGTGCCTTCCAAAGTCTAAGAGCGATGACGTGTGGAGCATGTTTTCAGAAATCTTAAAAGAGCAACACTCTGATTCAGAAGCTCCAGAACCCGAACCACCAAAAAGAAAATAAACCTTTTGCTGGTGTCATCTGACTCAGATGATGAAAATGAACATGCGTCGGTCCACATTGCTTTGGATTGTTATCAGATAGAACCCGTCATCAGCATGGACGCATGTCCTCTGGAATGGTGACTGAAGCATGAAGGGACATATTAATCTTTAGCAAATCTGGCATGTTAATATCTTGCAACGCCAGCTACAACACTGCCATGCGAATGCCTGTTCTCACTTTCAGGTGACATTTAAACAAGAAGCAGGCAGCATTATCTCCTGCAAATGTAAACAAATTTGTTTGTCTTAGCCATTGGCTGAACAAGAAGTAGGACTGAGTGGACTTGTATTTCTTTTGTTTATCATTTTTACAGTGCAAATATTTGTAATAAAAAATAAAAATATAAAGTGAGCACTGTACACTTTGTATTCTGTGTTATAATTGAAATCAATATGTTTGAAAATGTAGAAAAACATCCCAAAATATTCAATAAATTTCAATCAGTATTCTATTGTTTAACAGTGCAATTAAAACTGTGATTAGTCGCGATGAATTTTTTAATCATGATTAATTGTTTTTAGTTAGTCACGTGAGTTAACTGTGATTAATCGATAGCCTATATATATATATATATAAGTATCGGGGCGGGGGGGGAATGGGGGTTAATTGTGGTATTTTAGGATACCATTCTGTGGTAACCTACCAAATGCTAACTTGCAGTATTTTTAATAAATTTCCTAACTAAAGGTCCTGTAACCATAGCATATACTTACACACCAAAAAATTACCCAAAAAATCAAATAAATACAATCTAGTATTAAAACCACTGTACATGAGTCAGAAACTAAGTCGCCAACCAAAATGCAGTCATGAATGGGCTGTAACTTAAATATTCTGTAGTGGCTTTTCCACAATAATCACAGTAACTATATAGCCTCAAAGGCATATTGTTTTCAACAGTTGTCCACTGGATGCCAGTGTTAATTCATATAAACGCTATTGAGACATTTTTATACAAATAGGGCATTTGAATCAATTCAGTATCTTTAATGGAATTATTCTTAAGGCTGTTGGAGGATTCAACAGCATGTTAATTTAAGGATGATTTATGGTTTCAGCCTTCAGATATTTTAGCTGTTGATGCCTATTCCAAATTCTCTAGGGGTCCGTGGAGACTGTGCATTGTTACAGCTGGCAGCAAATATGCCTTCAGCAATACCTTGCATGAGGCTTTAGACATTAAGGCCTGAATTCACAAAAGGAGCTGTGCACCTGGGGAAATCAAAGCCTGACTTAGGCACCTAGCACATGTGCAATGAATGGGGAGAGACAGGTACCTTAAACAAAAAGAAAAGGAGGACTTGTGGCACCTTAGAGACTAACAAATTTATGTGAGCATAAGCTTTCATGAGCTACAGATAACAAATAAATTTGCTAGTCTCTAAGGTGCCACAAGTACTCCTTTTCTTTTTGCGGATACAAACTAATGCGACTGCTACTCTAGTACCTTAAACAGTGATTCATAAAAGCCAGCACACTAGGCAGAGAACTGCCTAAGCTAGTCAATAGGAGATGCCTACCAGAGGGGAGTGTCTCGTGGTGATAGATACCTAAGTCCAGGCTTCAGGGAGGTGCCTATTTCTGCTTGAAATTCACAGCTGGGAGCTCTCTTTGGAGTTAGGTTCCTTATGATGCTTTAGCAAGAGTGGTCACAGGTAGGGTCTAGTAGGCATGCTCAGAAGCCATCTACTAGATTGGGCCCCTCAGGTGAGTTCACACAAAGAAGTGATGGCGGAGGGAGGACTTCTCTCAACTTTTGTACCAGTGGTTAGACCACTCAGCTGGGATGTGGGTAGTGGTGGTTTCACCGGGAGTCTCCTGGAATTGGGCTTTATCTCCTGGAGGCTACTGAAGCCAAACTGGGAAATTTTAGGTAGCTAAAAGTCCAGCAGTACAGCAGGGCTAAGACAGGCTCCCTGCCTGCCCTGGCCCCGCACTGCTCCTGGAAGTGGCCAGCATGTCCCTGCGGCCCCTGGGGAAGGGGCCAGGAGGTCTCCACATGCTGCCCTCACCCTGAGTGCTGACACCACAGCTCCCATTGGCTGGGAACTGCAACCAATGGGAGCTGTGGGGGCAGTGCCTGCAGGCAGGGACAGCGTGCAGATCCCCCTGCCCCCCTCCCAGGGGCCACAGGGACATGCTGGCTGCTTCCGGGAATGGCATGGGGCCAGAGCAGGCAAGGAGCCGCCGTAGCCCTGCTGTGGCACAGACCAGGAGCCACCTGATGTAAGCACCGCCCGGCCGGAGACCGCACCCATCACCCCCTCCTGGACCCCATTCCCCTGCCCCAACACTGAGCCCCTTCCTGGAGCCAGCAGCCCAAACCCCCTCCTCCACCCCAACCCTCTGCTCCAGCCTGGAGCCCCCTCCTGCACCCAAACTCCCTCCCAGAGCCCACACCCCTCACCCCCTCCCACACCTCAATCCCCTGACCCAGCCTTGAGGCCCCTCCCGGAACCCACACCCTGCACTCCCTCCTGCACCCCAACCCCCTGCCCCAGCCCTGAGCCCTCTCCAGCACCCAAACTCCCTCCCAGATCTTGCACCTCGCAACCCTACCTGCACCCTAACCCTCTGCCCCAGGCTCAGCCCATAACCCCACACACACTCCATACCCCTCGGCCCAGGCCCTGAGCCCCCTCCAGCACCCAAACTTCCTCTCAGATCTTGCACCCCGCACTCTCTCCCGCATCCCAACCCCCTGCCCCAGCCCAATGAAAGTGAGTGAGGGTGGGGGAGAGCCAGTGACGGAGGGAGGGGGGATGGAGTGAGTGAGCCAGGGTATTGGAGAAGCGGTGGGGCAGGGTGTTTGGGTTTATGTGATTAGACAGTTGGCAACCCTAGCTGTGGGAGACCCTCCAGTCCAAGTCTCCCCTCTGCTTGACAGGAGAAGGGATTTGAACCGTGAATGGTTCTCTCTCAGTAACATGCTCTAACCATTGAGCTATAGGATAGTCTGATGTGAGCCTCCCTCAGTATCTCCTGTTGAAGCTGTTCCACTGTACATAAATAAAGAGGGAGAGGATCCTTGGTCTCCCATATTCTGTGGGAATGCCCAAACCACCAGGCTATAGAGTTATTCTCATGCTTAGGCCCTCTTTCTCTGGTGCTCTCTCTCTCCCTCCCCGAGAGAGAGAGAGAGAGACCACAGCCTGGTGGTGAGAGGTGTTCAAGTCCCCACGCCCCTGGTGAGGACTTGAACAAGGGGTTCCCCATGTCCCAGATGTGTACCCTAACAACTAGGCTAAAAGTTACGAGGGATTGCTTCCGCCACTCCCCAGTCGGTTTTGTGTGAACTAACCGGACAAACCCAATCTGGTAAGTGGACTCTGAGTATACTACTGGGATCAGGCTCCACACATGACCTAGGCGGCTTAATGCCTTTCTTCCCTTTGTTCGTGAATTAGTCTGGGGCTTAGGTGGGAGATAGCTGCCAGGGTGTCTAGAGAGAGGCAGCAGTGCACGCTTTCAGAGACAGAGACATAGGGACCCAGAGAATTTTCACTTGAAAAACTTAGGCACCTACAGGGTTTGGTGGTAGGAAGGGTGCATCGCAGTGGTGTTGAAATCAGGACTTAGGTACCTGAAATAGGGACTCAGACACTTAACTCCTGTTGTGCATTAAGACCTAAGGGCTTGCCTACACTAGAAAGTTGGAACAATTTAACTATATTGATATAGCTAAAACAGTACAATCCCCTAGAGTAGGTGCAGCTATATCGGTATAATGGTGCTTATACTAGTATAGCTCAGCAGTTCTCAATCAGGGGTCTGGGGCCCCCTAGGGGGCCTTGAGCAGGTTTCAGGGGGGCCTCTAAGCAGGCCAGCATTGGACTCGCTGGGGCCCAGAGCAGAAAGCTGAAGCCCCACCACATGGGGCTGAAGCCCAGTCCCTGAGCCCCACCACCTGAGGCTGAAGCCTGAGCTATGTAACTCCACAGGGGCCCCTGTGGCATGGGGCCGCAGGCAGTTGCCCTGCTTGCTACCCCCTAAGGCCGGCCCTGGGTTTTATATGCAGAAAACCAGCTGTTGTGGCACAGGTGGGCCATGGAGTTTTTATAGCATGTTGGGGGGACCTCAGAAAGAAAAAGGTTGAGAACCCCTGGTATAGCTTATTCCCACACAGGAAAGCAATAAACCAAGGGTAGGCAAACATTTTGGCCTGAGGGCCACATCGGGGTTCCAAAACTTTATGGAGGGCCGGGTAGGGAAGGCTGTACTTCCCCAAACAGCCTGGCCCCCGACCCCTATCCGCCCCCTCCCATTTCTCGCCCCCTGACTGCCCCCCTCAGAACCTCCGACCCATCCGACCCCCCTGTTCCTTGTCCCCTGACCGCCCCCTCCCGGGACCCCCCGCCCCTAACTCCCCCCCCGGAACCCTACCCCCTATCCAACCACCCCCTGCTCCCTGTCCCCTGACTGCCCCAACCCCTATCCACACCCCTGTCCCCTGACAGGCCCCCCGGGACTCCCACGCCTATCCAACCCCGCCCCCCGCTCCTGTCCCCCCCCCCGACTCCTATCTACACCCCTGTCCTCTGACAGGCCCCCCAGGACTTTCACGCCTCTCCAACCGCTCCCTGTCCCCTGACTGTCCCCCAGGACCTCCTGCCCTTTATCCAACCCCCCCACTCCCCACCCCCTTACCATGGCGCTCAGAGCACCAGGACTGGCAGCTGTGCTGCTTGGCGGGAGCCAGCCACACTGCCGCATAGTCTAGCGCACCGGGGCAGGCCGGCGGCTCTCACAGCTGTGCTGCCCAGCAGGAGCTGGCAGCCCTGCCGCCCAGAGCACTGGCGGCATGGCAAGCTGAGGCTGCGGGGGATGGGGGACAGCAGGGGAGGGGCTGGGGGCTAGTTTCCCCAGCCAGGAGCTCAAGGGCCAGGCAGGAGGGTCCCGTGAGCCAGATGTGACCCGCAGGCCATAGTTTGCCCACCTCTGGAATAAGCTGTCCCAGTATAAGTCACCTTTATACTGACATAACTGCATCCACACTAGGGCTTTACCAGGATAATTTTTTCAGTAAAAAATTATACTCGTAAAACATTTAAATGTACACCCAGTCTAAGGGACAAATTTTCAAAGGGGCCTCAGCATTGTCTGGAATTTGTACATGTGCAACTTTCTGTGTGAAAATTGTTAGCCACAGAATTCTGCTTACTCCTTGTCCCCAGAAATGTTGATTTTTGTTCTTCCAGTGTAAACAGTGGAAGGACTAAATAAAACCTGCTTTACAGTTTGACCTATTTATGGATGCCCTTAAAGTAGCTAATGTTCTCCCCTCTGTGCCCCTTGATATTAGAATGGGAACTGTTCCATTTGGTGTTTAAAGGCTGGGGTCCTATTTTCAAATCTGAGTAAAGTTAGGTCATCCAGGTCACCAGCAGCATGTTCTAATCAGCACCTCCACACCCAGACACCCATTTTAGGCCCCAACAGGTCTGCTTCAGTAACCAGGTGTGGGACTTGAGCATCCCAGTACAAAGCCCATAACACCTATGTTTGAAAATTGCACCAAGTTTGTCAAAAATGGTAGTATTTAATTACTGCGTCTAAAACATTAGTGGCATGAAAAACCACTGAAGACCTTGTTTCAAATCCACTAACTTATTTACCAAAACCAATCCATTTCTACATATAGTTTGCAACTGTGCTCATGGAGTATGCAACAGTGGAATTACAGGGGATGGAGGATGTACCTGTTTGTCTGGGTACAAAGGGCTTAACTGTGATCAGGGTAAGTATAGTGTTTTTTTTCCAGCACATATTCACCAACTTCTTTATGGTGGCTCCTGGTGAGGGCTAAATATATTCATTTAATGCATGTGAAAGTACAGCAGCAAAATACACACCCCAACTCAAACCACATCACACCTAACCTAGCGAAGACCCATGATCATTATCAGTGAATCATTACATCATCGATCACCACTAACAGTGGCCACATCACCACTCTACAGTGCCTTGCTCATCTATACTCTGCATTGGTTTTTGTACAGCAGAAGGATTGAGTGTAATGTTCTTTAGTGTGATGTTCAGCCACAATATAACCTTTTGCCTTCTTTCTCTCCAGCAATACCTGAGTGTGAGGCCTTACAGTGCCCTGAAAACTCCAGATGTTCTATTTCTAGTAAAGAGGAAACCAAATTGGAGTGTACATGTCTTCCCAATTACCATGGAGACGGTAAACAATGTGAACGTAAGTAGCTGTGAAGCCTGGTGGGCCATGGCCACCTAGTTTGCTTCCATAAAATCAGCAGAGGTGAACAACGATTTACATTCGCTGAGAGAGGTCCCACCACATGGTGACTCAGCTGCATGACTGATCCCAAATACAAACATTACAGACAAATTGAGCCCATACTACTTTTCCAATTCTTGATGAAGTAACAAAGCTCTACAACCTCTGCTGGGGTAAAAGGTTTTCGCCAATGTGTTCTTTACTACCCACACCGTGCCACGTGGACTGTCAAACTGAGTTTTTCCTCCTCCAACAGAACGTTCTGCAGCACTGACACACAGGTCTGGGTATCTTGTCATAAAGAAACATTTGTTTCTAATTATTCTACTACATTAATACATAACAATACATTGTTATTCTAATCATTCTAACCAATTATGGTGCTGAAGACTCAGTACTGTTTATCTAGTAACACAGTAATTGCGGTCTTGGACCAGACCTGAGATCCCTCTCATCGGGTATTTTGCCTCCAACAGTGGCTTATGCGTGATGTTTCAGGAGAAAGTTCAAGAAACCATATCAGAGAAGTTTCTTCCTATCTCCAATCATTCAGTGGCTGTCTCTATGGCTTAAAGCAAGAGAGATTATATCCCACTACATTATATTTTATCTAGGGTACTAATGGCAAAATTTGCCACTAGATTCAGTTTTTTAAACTACATAGTGAGTTGGTTCAGGGATGGATGAACTAATTCAGATAAGATGACTCACTTTGAAATCACAGGCAACCACTTGTGCTTTAGTTTCCACATTGGCTACTATCAGTATTACAGATGAAGGGCCAGATCTTGAACAGCTAACTCAGTGGTGAGCAGTTACTCACAGGAGTAACGCCACTGACTTCAATGGAACTATGCATGTAACTGTTGGGTTCCTAATCTGGCCCTCACTCTACAGCAGTATGGAGGAAATGGACTATAGCATTCATGGGCCAAGTCTCTATCCCTGTGGCTCTCAACCAGGGGTACACATACCCCCAGGAGTACACAGGGGTTTTCCAGGGGGTATGTCAACTCGTCTAGATCAGTGTTTCTCAACCTGGGGGTTGTGACACCCAGGGTGGGTCGCAGGAAGGGCTTACGGGTGTCACAAGTGCAGGGCCGGCGATCGGGGGTGGCAAACAGGACAACTGCCTGTGGCCCCATGCCACAGCAGGCTCCGCGAAGCTAAGTTATATGCTTCAACCCTGGGGGGGAAGGGATCGGGCTTGCGCCCCTGAAATGAGTACAGTAGTCTGGAAAGGTTGAGAACCACTGTTCTATCCCTGCTGTATAAAGCTTGGGTTTGGAAGACCCATTCGGCCGAGTGACATTTTCCTACTAATCTAACATGCCTTAGGGCAGTTATTTTAAGTCATTTCACCTACTTTATCCTCCATGATCACAATTCATCAAAGAAGCGGGCAATAGTTATAATTAAGATTTTTTTAAATGAATGCATTATTGTAGGTTTAATTGGGTAATAACTCAACATGCCAACTTTAAAGGTCACTTATGTACAAAAACATAGATAGTTGTTTGCTATGTTGGTATAAATAGGTGCCTATCTCATATCTTCATGTTGATAAAATACTCTGGACTTAGCTATTCTAGACAATTCATTCTATAGGCTCCACTACCCCCTTACTTTTGCAACTTTTGGGTTATTATTAATTTGTTTTATTAATGTTTTTCAAGCTATCAACCCATGCTTAAAAAAGGTCTGTGATCCGAATGCTTATTGCACCCATCTTGGACCTAATCGTCATAAATGTGTTTGCCAAGAAGGTTACAGTGGGGATGGCCAAGTCTGCCTACCAATAGACCCTTGCCAAGGGATGTTTGGAAATTGCCCTACAGCATCTACCATTTGTAGATATGATGGTCCAGGAAAGGTATGTGCTGAACTGGAGCCCATGGCATTTTCAGAATCAACTGTCTAGGACAAAGAATGGTTTTTCCCTGTGGGGAGACAGTCTTGCCTAGCAGATAAAGCTGTCGACAGGGACTTGGGTTCTATTCCCAGCTCTGCCGTGGCCTGCTGGGTGACCTTGGGCAAGTCATTTTCTCTTTCTGTGCCTTTGTATCCCCAGTTTACAAAAGGGGGAAATGATACCAACCTCCTTTATAAAGCACTTTGAGATCTGCTGATGCAAGAGCACTGTACAAGAGCTAGATATGATTAATTCTACTGGCCACCTGAGTGAAACATTCTGTAGTAAAATTCGCTCCACTGATCAAGTGAGGCTTTCAAAGGTCCCACCTATTCGAAATAGACATTAATGTTCCCATGACACTTTTTGTAAGAGGTGGGGCTTGCCTTGGAGTCCTTGCCCATACATTTTGCCTCCTCCCAACTATTTTGCAGTCCCCTGTGTGCTGGTTTGTTGGCCTTCACTATTCCAGGGGTGGCTGCATTTCAGTGATGCTATATGCATATACTGTAGTTTATTGAATGCTTTGTGATCTTTTGGGGGAAGAAAAGGTCTATGTGAACACTGATTATAAATTTGACCTATGGGCACTGATTTTAATAAATACCTTCTTGTAAGGCAATGGCACCTAAAGAATTTTATTTCTTTTTTAAGGATATAATTTGAAAGCCAGAAATTTTCCAGGATGGATAAAATCTAGAAAAGGGTTGAATAAATCTGGATAAGCTGCATATATGCATCTGAATTTGCTGGGTGCTTACCTGAGCCTTTTGAAGTTGTCTTTAAATCCTTGCCCTGGCTTTTGTGACAGAAAAATGCTGAAAATAGCAAGTCACTAATGAAATCCAAAATACAATCTAACTTATGTCTTTCTTCCCTGATTTAGTCCCACTGTGAATGCAAAGAACATTACAGAAATTTAGTACCTGGGAAAGGATGCAGTATGACAGATATCTGTGAGACTAACAACACCTGCCATAAAAATGCAAAATGCACTATGGTTGCACCGGGACAAATTGTGTAAGTCTTTTTCCTTCTTAAATCTTTCACTGATTATATTTTATTCAGTAAATAGTGTGACAGGGTCGGGCCAGATGGCTATAGGAGAGTAATCGAAGGCAGATATATTAGCCCCAGGCTAAGTAGGTCCCTTTTCCCTGGGTAAGGTAACAGGGAAGGTTCCAGAATAATCAGGAACCTTCTGGAGACAATTAAGACAGACAGGCTGATTAGAACACCTGCAGCCAATCAAGAAGCTGCTAGAATCAATTAAGGCAGGCTAATCAGGGCACCTGGGTTTAAAAAGGAGCTCACTTCAGTTTGTGGTGTGTGTATGAGAAGCTGGGAGCAAGAGGCACTAGGAGCTGAGACTGAGAACGCGGACTGCTGGAGGACTGAGGAGTACAAGCATTATCAGACACCAGGAGGAAGGTCCTATGGTGAGGATAAAGAAGGTGTTGGGAGGAGGCCATGGGGAAGTAGCCCAGGGAGTTGTAGCTGTCGCACAGCTTTTCCGGGAGGCACTCAAGACAGCTGCATTCCACAGGGCCCTGGGCTGGAACCCAGAGTAGAGGGAGGGCCCGGGTTCCCCCCAAATCCTCCCAACTCCTAGTCAGATACAGGAGGCGTCGACCTGGACTGTTGGTTCAGAAAAACGGCCAAGCTGAGGGCTGCCGTGAAGCTCCAAGGCGAGCAAATCCGCCAATAAGCACAAGACCCACCAAGGTAGAGGAGGAACTTTGTCACAATAAGCTATTAAGGAAAAAGAGATGGCAGAGCAATTCGCAGTGTATCACTGACAGTTTCTTTACAAAGTAACTTTATAAAACTTTGGAGCATATTAGCTCCTGCTACTAGTGCTTGGTACAGTGTAGGGAACAGCAAGATAGTTGAGCATTGTGAGAAGAGAGTGTGCATATGCCATTGCATTTATATTGCTCATTTATAGCTTGATCCAGTGTCCACTGAAGTAAATGGGAGCTCTTTCACTGATTTCAATAGGTTTCGGATCAGACAAGTATGGTGGTATCGTAGATGGAGGTGCAGTATATTAGCAAAGAATTATACAGTATAATCTACAGAGAATATGTACTGTAGCATAATGTACAACCTTAGAACACAGTATTAAAACAAAGAGTTAAACGATAACTCTTTTCACTCTCCAGAGACGTTGTAATATGATTGATGTTTGGTTTATAAGAGTTTATTTGTAGTGTTGCATTTTAGGATTACAATATGGCTGATAATACAGGGTAATAATTCCTGTCTGGTGTCAAAAATACTTTCCATATAGGTGTTCACACTTAGCATAAAGGCAATTCTCTTGGTTTAAGAAGAGGCCATCTTATCAATTTTTTGCATTCTAATGCTGGTTGTCCTTACAATACTAATGGAACTTTTCTATTATAAATTACTGTGCATTTAGAACAAGTTTATACAGAATGTTCTTCTGCCCACCTATGGAGCAGGTTCCACAGCCTCTTCTCTGTGCCCCACAATCTACCTTGTGATAATGACACAGAAAGTAGAGCTGGGTGGCAAACAGTTTTCCTATCCTGTGAGAGTTTTTGAGATTTAAAACAAAAATAAATTGTCAAAAAAATTCACAAACCAAAATTCAAGTCAGGTCAAACAAAATGTTTCATTTTCATAATTTTGAAATGGTTTGTTTTTATTTTGACTTAATATTTTATTTACTTTTTTTCTATAAATTAACTTAGATTTCAAAACAAAAAGTGGTTTCAAATCCAAAATGGAACTTTTTTCATTGAGAAAATATTGAAATTGGATATTTTAACATTTTCAACTGGATTGTTTTTTCAAAATTAGTTCAAAATGGGAATTTCTTTAAAAAGCAAATAAAATGTCAAATTTCAGCCCTGCACAGGACCTTCAGTTACATAAGCCCACAACATGGTCTGAGTAGAAGGAGCGGTAGAGAGTAGTAACAGAGCAGTAAAGTACAGATCAGATCAGTAATTTATACAATAGGGAATGAAGCTGAAGATATTTATAAATCATTTGCCTTCACTGAATAAAGAGAAACAGATAACTATGACTTATTTCTTTAAAAGTCTGCTGGCCATTTCATTCCACAAAAGAATAGACACATGAATGGTATTACTTTCACCAAAGGGAGCAGAGGCCCAGGGAAAGCATGGAAACCTTTTAGTCCCTATATGAACAAGCGGAGCATTATGATTTTATTGGTAAGGAAGATCACAAGAGATCATCCATTAGGTGGGATTTTAAACAGAAAAAATTTAGAAAATTTTATATCTGGGCTAACTCTGAAACCAGCATTGCAACTCTGGCACCACAATCTAAACTAGTAAAAATAAAATTCACCCAACAAGAAAGCAGTAGAAAGTAAAACGAATTATGTCCAGGGGTTTTCTTCCACACGTTATCATTTTTCATTTTGCCACTTGAACTTTTCAAGAGTTGAAGAAGGGGTTTTATTTTACATTTTCCAACTCAGAAAAAAACAAATCCCCCTGAACATCATTTGATTACATTCTGTGACAAAGAGAGAGATGGGAAGGAATTCTAGATGTCCCCAAAAAGCTGGACATTTTTGAAAAGACTGAAACTTCCAATTTATAGTCAAACAAAAAAAGATTTGAATGAAAATTGTGATAGCTAGATGTGGGCACAGCCATAATAAAGAGCTACTGATGCTGCTGTTGTATCACAAGTTTAGAGGGAAGTGATGCCACTTCTGTGTTTGACTGTAGCTCAAATTTTAAACCTATTTGTCTCCAACTTCCAGCTCTTCTTCCTTTGTTAACACTTCAAAATAAGCTATTGTGGTGGCCCCGAGCTAGACCCAGAATGTATTGTTGCTCTCTCGTAACTGGAAATTGTAAGCGTCCGTTGTGTCACCTCCTTTGCAGGTTTTTTTTTTTTTAATGCACAGTTGTACTGCTGGCCTGCTGCCTCAGTCAATTCAGTTTCCCATGGAAGCTCTTTGCTTAGAGGAAGATACTTTACCTGAGGTTTGGGGGTTATAAAATAGCAGTAGCTTGGAAAATCAAGACTATTGCTGTCTGTTTCTGTTCCCGTATAGGTCTTTTCTGCACTAGTGTTAAAAACATTTAAATAACATTTCTTCAAGACAGAAGTTACATACAGTTATGTCGTTGAGGTTCACTAAGAAACTTCAGCTGGTGCAGAACATGGTAGCTCAGCTAGTTAACTGGGATGGTTATTGAGAGCACATTCGATTGTAACCTCTTTGGGGCAATGCCAAGCAAAATGGGGCCCCCAGTCCTTGTCCTCTAGTTGGAGCATATAAACCTCTTCCCTGACTTTTCTCTTGTGCTTTTTTACTTCTCTGTATTTTGACTCTGTTCCTAAAATAAAAAACACTGGTTAAGTAGCCACGCCTCTTTCCTATATGCAGGGGCTAACCTCTGGGGGAGAGGCAGGGAAACTATCTCTCTCTTCTCTGCTAAAAGGAGAGAGAGATACTTCCCCATTCTCTAGCTTGGGTAAGCAGCACTCCCCCACAACTCCCATCCCTCCGCGACTGGTGGAGTGAGTCTTCCCCATGCTGTTTCATTCTCACAACAAAGATTAAAAAGTAACCCAGCCTGGTTTGCATTAGGCCTGCTCCTCCCTAGCTGTTCCCATCCTTAATGGAAAACAGTGGATTGAAACAGCCCCATTCAAAGTAAAACAAACACACACACACACTGAAAGACTTTACAGATTGCACCAGCCACATGCTCCAAACAAGAGACAAAAGTTGCCCAATACAGGCAACTGCCTGGCTGCTCCCTGCCCCAACACACAGAGATAAATTAAGTCATTTAAAAGGCAAGGGAAGTTCAAATTGGAAGCTTTGCTCCCAAGCAGAAGTTATAATTGCAAAATGTTTATTTCTGCAGCACCCAAATCCAAACCAAAAAATTGGCTTCTAATTCCATTCTGCACAGTCAAAGGTGGTATTTTTCTGAATAAATTCAATTCAGTTTCAAACCACAATGCCCAGCCCACATTTCTAAGCTCACTGTGACTCTAGAAACGACCACAAGTGAATGTGGTCAGCAATCTATTCCTTGACAAACCTTTGCTGTAAAAGAAGGCAGCATTAATTTACAAGCCTTAATCTGATTTCTGTATTATTTCAAAAACTGCTTCTCCTGCCAAGTTGTTTCTCATCTTTTTTAAAGCCCAGATTCTAGGAAACTCTGAATTCTTGTACCCATAGCCTGAGACTTGCCCAACCACTCCCCTTTCCCCCATAGAAAGAAGGGTTCAGTCCCAAAAGTTTCAAGGCAAAGAGGACCTGTGCCTCTGCAGCAGATCTGGAGTCCCCTGCTCCCCACTCAGGCTCTGTGGCAGTGCAGATGCCCTAGGGATCCCCTTAGAGAGCAGGAGGGCTCACCAGCATAAAGGGCCTCCCAGGAAAAGTAATACAACCATTTGCCTGTATTAACATTCCTGCTGTTCTTCCACTGCGTTGGTAGAGGGCAATACATGGGCCTTTTGATCACAATCCCAGATCTCCTCCCAAACTTCTAGTTCTCCAGACTCAGATTACTCTGTGGACTTTTTAGGGCAAGAAGGGTGTTACCTTGAAGGCAGCTGTCACACATCTCCCCTCTGTACAGGCAAAGGAGATCTACAAGGGGGACAAAGCACCATCTGGTTCTGGATTAACACTACTCTACGTGTGTGTGTGTGATTACCAGAAGATGTGGATGTGTAATAAATATAAACAGGAGGTGGACACCTTGAGGTTGTTTGGTCATATAAAGAAGATTCTTTTGATTGTGTGGAATAATACTCCTTTAATGATGCTTATAGAAGACTCAGCCAGATGAATCATTAAATACAAGGCTCATCTGATAATGTAACTTGCTTGAGACTTAACTGGGAAGGGTGCTATTGTTGACTTTTTAATTTCAGCCATGGTCGCTGCTTAAACCACACAGTGGAGACTGCAGGCAATCTACCAAGTACAAAATAACAGTGGCAACATTAGTGAAGATGGCAACCTAGGAAGATTTTCAAAATCAGCTAATGATTTTGTGTGCCCAACTTGAGACACCTTAAAGGGGTCTGATTTTCAGAAAAAATCGAGTACCTGCCCTCTTAATAATCAAGCCCCTTCAAGGTGTCTCAAAGTTGGGCACCCAAAATTGCTACTTGCTTTTGAAAAACCATGACCATTTGTGTACACTAGCAGCTACTCAAGAAACATTTGTGGTTGTGCAATTGAAACAGTAGAAGGTCTAACATCCTCTGGAGGGTGAAGCCTCTAGTGGGCAACCTGATTGGGTATTTGAACAGATGATACATTCCATCCAGTAGAGGGCAGTAGTGCACACATTGAGGAAGGACAGAAACACATACTATGAAAGCATGTGATTTCATATCATAATGACTGTAGAAGAACTATGCTAAACCATCAGTAATGTTGACAAAAATGACTTAGCTTGATAGCAGTATTTTAATCACCACTCCTTGGTTTGCTGAAAAGACATACACAAATAATTGCCAATATGTAACAGAGATACAGTGTACATTATGGCAGATAAAAACATGGCTTCAAATGGATGTAGCTGCAGCTTGGTGATCAGTGAGCTCATATCAAACCTCATTATAGACAAAACCAGAGAAGTTTAGGTTAAAGAATCTATAAAATCTGGCAAATAGACTTTAATTTTGGAACTGTATCTTTGCTTCAATGTCATATGGCTTCACTTTCATCACCTTGTGCGGTCTTGTGCTAAGATAGGACACAAACGCTGTTACTGCAGTGAAGTAAAATTACTGCTGGTCAAATAATGAATAAATGTATTAACTTTATATGATAAGTGACAGAAAACCGAGGAATCATTTATTAATCAAGTGCTATTTGACAGTCTGTAGAACTGATCAAAAAGGGAAATGAAATGTATTTGCAAATCATCAAAATGCCGGAACTCAGATAAGTGATTCACAACAATTTAATTAGCTCTGGTTAAAATTTTACTGATACAACAGTATCTGTATCCAACTGATGCTGAAAGTAAATTTTGTTCTTTTCACAGGTGTACTTGCCAGAAGGGTTATGTAGGTGATGGGTTTGTATGCTATGGAAACATAATGGAACGCATCACAGAGCTGAACACTGAACCAGGAGGACAGTGGCAAGGAAAACTGACATCTGCCATAGCACTCATTGGTAGGTACCTAAGGAAAAGAATGCAGATTTAGTATGAAGAGCTGTCAGCAAAGAAACATTTAGCCTGAAGCCTAGAAACTCCCAAGACTACCAAAAGTGTGAGTGTCCCTCACTCTGTCCCTGCTAACTAGCCCTTGAGGTATCTAGTGTTTCATTAGCTTATTCAGGCTGAGTGACAGCTGATCGCAAGGGAAGAATACCAAGTTAATTAAGAAAAGTCTCAGCCCAATTTTGAAATTAAGAATGAGAACAATTTCTGCGTGGAAAAAGAGGTTCCTCTTCCACTGATCTCACTTGAGTCTATTCGTCTAATCACTTTGAGAGAGGGCTCCAAAATGTGGCTCTTGGACTTGTTTATTTTGATACATTCCTCATTTAGATCTCGCCTTGGCAGGCTTTCAGAGCACATAGGCTGGAGGACCTCCCTAATTTGAGGGACTTAGAAAAGAAAAGAAGAATCTCAGTTTATATTTGTTTAAGAAATACATTTCTAACTCTATTCCTTGCAAAAAGAGCCTTGAAAATGCAAACTGATGTAAACCAATCAATGGGTTGAAGGCTTGTCAATGATTTTTCACTAAGATCACAGGTAACTTGGCGTCCAGTCACACCTACTCAAAACTGGCCTTTGGGGCTGGAAATACTATTGCCACAGGTCCTTCAAATCAGTGCATAGCTGTTGGAAGCAGCCCTTCCCGAGCCACCTCTAACGGCACTAGGACTGCGGCAAGATTCCTATTAGCTACCTACTTATGGCTAAACTCTTCTACAGAGCAGACAGTAGGATTCTCTGACTACCTGTGGCAGCTCAGTAGTGTGAAAGGAAGCACAGATAGTTCAGTGGACTCAGAGAGACCGAGACCATGTCAGACTCAGCTCTGACACGGAGATTTTGTAGATAAGATGACACTTAGCATTTCCATAGCACCTCCTACTGAAAGCATTTTATAAATATTAAATGAATATAATCCCCCTATGAGGTAGGTATCCTCATTCCACAGAGGCATAAAATGAAGCACAAAGAAGTAAAGTGATTTTCTTAACGTCATACAGTGGTGTCAAAGATATAGCTGGGTATATATTGAATCCTGACTTCCAGCATCTTGCTCTATCTACTTTTAACTCTACATTTACTTTGCTACCACTGTACAAAATAGCTGTTGTCGTACTGCATAGTGTCAAATCATACATTACGCTGATGGCACAAGCCAGATGAAATGACATATGTTACAGACAGAACAAAGACCTACCACCACATTCGGTCATAATTTCCAACCGCTTGCCAAGGCAGCTTGATATTTTGTGCAGGAAAAAATATACAATCCCACAAGTGAGCTACAGCTTTGGCCATTATAAAGCAGATGTGCTGCTGGAATTTTGGCATTTCTGATGTTTTTAATACTGTTACTAAAAGAGGAATGAGGGGAAGAGGCCTAGTTGGAAGTGGAGGAAAACAGGAAGGATGGTCACAGTGCCGGGAACTGCTGGAGAGAAGAGAGCAAAGAATTTGGAAGCTAGGGCAGATTCTTCATATGGAGTACAGAGCTGTGTTTGGTGAATAAAATGAAATGTGACTTATTTGTGAACTGCCTTTTATAAAGGAGACTGATGGGGAAAAATATCTAGGATGCTTTTGGTTTCACAAAGCCAAACTTGCATCTGGATCCCATTTTATTGGACCCCAAAAAGTTCAGGTGGCTGAGGAAGCCAGTTATTGAAAGCATCTCATGAGGAGAGCGACAAAAATACACCGTCTTCTGTCACAACCTTAAAAAATTGAAGGTACAGACAGATAGTCCCAAAATGATGTTACATGTCTGAGTTAAATCGCTAAAAGCAGGAAATACAGAGATAAATTATTTGCATAATCCTCTTCACTCTGCCCAGTTATTGCAATAAATCTGTGCAAGGTTCTGAATGCCTCTCTAAAGAAGAATGGGAAGACCCTACATTTGGCTAAGGATAAAATGTGGTAATTTTTGCCAATAGACCCACTTTTTACAGTGAAAATAGGAATATTTTGCATCGGGATTATGTGCCAGAGTTTCACCTCATTTGTTGTGCTGTATATTCCCCTACTCTTGGTCCAATCTTTACCTAGCCTATAATCCTTTAGATATGTCAGTGTCTGGAGGGACAGTGGAAATGACTGACATCAGTTTTAGGTGTCAGTAACATCAAATAGATAGCTTGAGGCTAGCAGGCACAGATATTGTTCAGTTATTAAGGGCAACAGAACCCTAGGGTGTGCTCCAAAAAAAAAAAATCCAAAGATTGTATCATGACTCAAGCACAACAAAATTTCAATATGGTCCAAAGAATAGGGCACTAGGCTGGCAGTCAGGGGAGCTGATCCTATTCCTGCTTCTGCCACTGACCTGCTGTGTAACCTTGGACAAGTCACATTCCCCTCTCTGTGCCTATGCTTTCCCTCCCGCCCTGTGTCTGTCTTGGCTAATTAGACTAAGATTGTCAGGGCAGGACTGTGTGTCACTATGGGTATGCCTATGCTGCAGCTGGGAGGTGGTATAATTCCCAGCTCAGGTAGACATATATATGCTTGTTTTGTTCAAGCTAATGGCAGCACGGGCAGCAGCCCATGCCAGCTCTCTGAGTATAGTCCATCCACGACCCTAGGTTGGTATGTAACCCATGCCTGCTTCGTGTGGCACTCTGTCCCTCTCTAGTGGCACCTAGACCAACTAGAGATTGATGAGCCTGCTACAGCCTTGGCTAAAAGACAAGTAGCTTTTGGTTCACATGTTAAGCTCCAAAGGTCCCAGGTTTGAACCTGGCTGATGACAACCAGGGTCTGTCAGCGTGACATGTACACGGACAGCTAGCCTGAGCTGTCACCACAGCCACACTGCTATTTTGAGGGTGCTGGCTAGCATGTGTATGTCTGCCTGAGCTGGGAATTTCACCTCCCAGCTGCAGGGTAGACATATGTGTTTATATAGTGCCCAGCATAATGGGGCCCTGATCTTGGTTGGTGCTTTTTGGTACTGCTTTAAAACAAAAAGTAACATTGGACAACAAGCCATCTTTCCCCTTAACCAATCCTGGGGCATGAATGTTCCCCTTCATTTTGCCAGCACTGAGAACCTATAACATATGCATGTTAACTGTGCAAGTTACTTTGCTTTACACATTAACTGCATGTTAATGTCTTTTAAAGAATAAAAAGACAACCTGCACATTCTGCATCTTCCAGTCAAATTACAGAATCTTAAACTACATTTTGTGTATTTATTCTAGAGTACACAGCACCTGTGATAAACTACAAAAAGACAAATGTGCTCTGTCAGTAAACTTTTACTGTTGTGTTATAATTGGAGTGGGGTGAATAACTGATTTTTTTGGTTCACTGCCAGTTCTGAAAAAAAAATAGGAAAAACGTCATTTTGACCCGAATTGAATACAAACTTGTTCAGAGTTTTTGGTAAAACAAATATTTCGCATTGAACAAACATTTAATTCAACTGGAAATGTTTTGGTTCTCGGCCTTTTTAAAGCGCTAGATTCACAAAACAGCTGGAGGAGGTGTTGGTGCCCCCACTTATAACCTTTAACTTAGTGGGTAAGTCACTCACCTGGGATGTGGTAGACCCAGGTTTGAATTCCTGCTCTGAAACAGGGACTTATCCCAGGGCTCCTCCCATCCCTGGTGAATGCCCTAACCACCAGGCTATAGCACCCTTCTCAGAGTGGCTCAACGTCTTTTCTAGTATTTTATATACAGTGAAACAGCTTCAACATCCCAAATTCAAATCTAGGTCTCCCAAATCCCAGGTGAGGTCCTCAATCACTGAGCTAAAGATTACAGGTGTTCCTCCTTCTCCATTGTTGCCTAAGTCCCCTTGTGAATCTAGCCCCCAAAATTTTTTGGCAAATTCATGACAAACTCACAGATTGTTTTGGTTTGAACAAAACTGCATTTTTCCACTCAGCTGTGTTATAATTTTAAACCTCTGAAAACAGGGTTTAATATTGAAACTATTAATGGGCTTAACGATAGAATCAGTGCTGTGAAACTGCTGTTTTGTAAATGATGTGTCACCGTGAATAGCAAATTAACCTTTATTACCTAGCTAGGTGTTCTCTGATATTTGCACTACCAGCAGTTAATTGGCAACTCCCCAGAGAAACGGATTTATTTCAAATAGCAAGCCTGTTCCTGGACAGAAACTAATACAAGGCTGAGTTTTCAAGTTTTCAAGACTTGCACTGGGTTCTGTTCCATGGAAGCTGGATGACCAAAAACAGTTCTAAATGTGCTCGCCTCACCATATATAGTAGGTACAGTGATGATTTGGATTTCATCCATAATTTGCTGCTCATATTCCAGGTCAATCACCAAGTTATTTAGCTGTTAAATTTTAACAATCACAGGTATTGTTATTCTGGGTTTTGTTTTTTTTTTGGCACTGACAGTACACGTTACATTGTACAGAACATAGAATACACAGTCCCTCATGGTATTCATTTTGTCATTTGTTTTTTTCTTGTAAGAAAATGTCTACGAATGGCCTCTAAGTAGTCTGGGACCATTTACTGTTTTACTGCCAACAAACAAGGGATTCAAAGGAATTAATGTAAGTGTGTGGGGGGGCGGGGGAGGGAGATTAGTTGGTAGGTTTTTTTTTTTTTAAATGTCAAAATCAGATTTGTGTTGATATTTTAGATTCCATAGAACCTTTTCAAGCTAGTTTGATTTGAAACTGTAGAACACTGATTGTATGTGTCTAGGAGTCAAAAACTAAACCTTCACACTTGAAAGAGAAACCAAAAAAAAGTCTGTTTTGAGACAAGATCGGTGAGGTAACATCTTTTATTGGACCAATTTTTGTTGGTGAGAGAGACAAGCTCTTGAGCTTACACAGAGCTCCTCTTTCAGTCTCCTCTTTATTTTTTGAGTCTGGCTATAATGCAATGTTACTTTAAATCTTTAGGTTTTGTTACTTCCATTTACCCCTGCACATATACAATTAAAAAAAAATTCTAAGGCCAAGATTTTCAAAAATGAATGCCTAAAGTTAGGCTTCTAAGCAGGGCTGGTCAAAATATTTTCAATGAACAAATTTCTACCAAAAACAAAAAAGTTTTTCATTTTTATGGAAATTTTTCACACAATTTTTTCTGTTTTGTTTCAAACTGAAAATTGTCAGATTTTTGGGGAAATCTTCCTACATTTCTCTCCCTTTTTTCCCCCCACTGGGATAGGACTGGGATGCAAAGGCAGAGAAAGTGGAGGGAAACAAAACACAAAAAGAAAAACAAAACAACAAAAATGAATTTGATTCATTCCATCAAAAAATTCAAAATTTTGAAGGAAATGAAAATCTTTGCAAATGTTTCTGTTGTAAAAAACAACAATGAAAAATTTTCAACCAGCTCTATTTCTGCATCTATATTTAGGTGCCTAAATAAGTGACCTGATTTTCAAAGTGTTGATCATCAGGCTATTCCTTTGAAGTCAGTGTGACTACTCACATGCTTAAGATTAAGCATGGGTGTAAAGTGCATGAGTCAGAGAGACTTTCATTGATTTCAGTGGGCCTTGGATCAGGTCCTGAAGGCTCCTCATTTCAGGAAGTACTATGTACTGAATTAACCCTATGGGATTCAGACACATCTGTTTCTAAAATAGATGGACAGAGCATGAGCTCATCTGGGGGGCGGGGGTGTTTTGTTTTTTAACAAAGCCTGTAATATAAAGAAGAAATCACTGTCTTTTTGCTCCTCTAGATAAAGGACCTTCTGAGCAATAAGGAGAATGCCCAGTACTTTGTAAAACTTCATATAATTGCTGGTCAGCTGAACACCAATAGCTTGAATAAAACAGATACAATTTACACCTTGACTGGAAAGCCAGGGGAGATATTAAAAAGTGATAAGGTAAGAGTGTGTCTAGATTTTGCTATGACAGTAGCACCAGCAGGGGACTTCTTGCTTCTTTTATTTAACAAGGAGAATGGCAGTCCCATTCAATCTGAGACAGCAGAGTGCAGTAAGATTTCTGGCTAGGAAATGCAGTCCTGTACAATAGCCAGAGTCCAAACATTGCAGAGGGCTAGCATGAAATCCTGGCCCCATTGAAGTCAACAGCAATGCTCCCATTGAATCGTAGAATCATAGAATATCAGGGTTGGAAGGGACCTCAGGAGGTCATCTAGTCCAACCCCCTGCTCAAAGCAGGACCAATCCCCAATTAAATCATCCCAGCCAGGGCTTTGTCAAGCCTGACCTTAAAAATTGACTTTGGCAGAGGCAGAAATTCACTCTTAGAATTCCAGTGTAACTTAACAGGTAACGAAGAAGCTTTTATTTATTAGTGAAGATGTTCTCTAAAATAAAGTCTTTGTAAACACAGAGACATGGCTTGCCCAGGCAGCACACTACCCTCCACCACAGTGATAAGCATGATACAAGAATCTCAATCAAATAGTAAGGAAAACAGAATGGAGACCACTCAGATGGAGATAGAATATTGCAGGCAGAGTCCTGTAGGTCTGTATGGAGGAGAGAAAGCACAGTGGAATTACAGACCCTCTGGTCCACTGAGCCACAATTTGGTCACCATTTTGAAACACATATTCGAAATAAGTCATCAATATAAATAAAATCAATATGGCAAGAGTATTCTGAAAAGGTGGGGCAAAGTGCATTCCTGGTGCAACTCCAGTGATGTAAATTTGGAGTTTCATTATGGATGATTTAACCTCATATTTTCATATGGATGTGTACTACATTTAAAAACTCTTTTTAAGAGCAGGTAGTGTTGTTCATAGCCAGACAAATCTCTCTTGATTTCTTACGCCTGTTTGATTGAAATCCAGCTCTCCTTATTTCTTTCAGTAGATCAGTAGCATCTAAGGGTACGTCAGCACTTAAACCGCAATAGCGGCACAGCTGAGCTATAACGTGTCAGTGTAGACACTACCTACGACAGAAGAGATTCTTTTGTCAGCATAGGTAATTCACTTCCCTGAGGGGTGGTAGCTAGGTCAATGGAAAAATTATTCTGTCAATCTAGCGCTGTTCTACACAGAAACTTTGGTTGTCTTAAATACACTGGTCGGGGGGAAGGGGGGGTTCCAAACCCCTCTCTCCCCCAGCGCGATACAGTTATGCAGATCTAATTTTCTAGTGCAGACCAGGCCTAAGAAAACAGATCTGATTTATTTTTTGTTTTAAACAAACAGTCATTCCATTTATAACAGGAAAGCGCAAATGCAGTCTGAGGCTTGTGAGGTTTCCTGCAGATTTCAGTACAAAGCACGATCAGCAACATTTTGTTGTTTTAATTATATATAATATAAGGAAATGGTTTATATTCCCTCTGGACTGTTGGAGTTTATCATTTAGCTGCAATCACACTTTAAGTGGTTTCCTGACAGATTTTCATTAGCATCTGTTATCAGAGCTGTGTTATTGTAAAGTTAAATCCTGCCCCTCACCACTAGGCTAATGCTCTTCACCATCCTTGCTTCTGTTCTGAACTTTGCTGTCCTGTAACCAAGCAATACAGGCCACATCCAAAGTCCGCTGAAGTCATTGGGATTCTTTCCACTTCCTTTGAGCTTTGAACCAGGCCCTAGCACCTAATAGATTTAAATTTCAGATGATGACCCTGAAAGGTATATGCTGTATGCAATACAGACTCCCCATAGAAATGCAACGGCTCCAAGACAAAAGGACTCAGCACCTATTCTCTGGCTTGTTTTAGGACAATCAATTAAAAATTAGGATTCAGGGAAGTAAGAAGAAAGGAAAACTCTTACAGGGGGATATAGTTGCTTCCAATGGAATTTTGCACATTATTGACAAAGCCATGGACAACGTGGAGCCAACATTTGGGAGCAGTAAAGAGGTGAGGCCTCATACATACAAGTGTCAGCAGGATTTTTTTAAAATATTACTTTTAAATGAATTTAGTACTCATGAAAGATGCCTGATGGAGAGCAACTGTACAAGTTTCCTCAGTCTACCCTGCCAATGTGCCTCAACCCTGACCTGCATGTAGGGTGACCAGGTGTCCAGTTTTCAACCAGAACACCCAGTCGAAAAGGGATCCTGGCAGCTCTGGTCAGCACCGCTGACCGGGCAGTTGACTGTCTGGTTGGCGGTGCCACGCAGCGGGGATGGGAGGCTTCCCGCTAGTCTCCGCCCTGCGCGGCTCACAAGAAGCAGCCAGCATGTCCCCCCTCTGGGTTCTACACATGGGGCAGCCAGGGGGCTCTGCATGCTGCCCCCGCCCCAAGCACCACCCCCGCAGGTCCCATTGGCTGGTAACCGTGGCCAATGGGAGCTGCGGGGGGCGGCACCTGCGGACAGGGCAGCGCGCAGAGCCGCCTCGCCGGGCCTCCATGTAGGAGCCAGAGTGGGGACATGCCACTGCTTCCGGGAGCTGCTTAAGGTAAGCGCTGCCCAGAGCCTGCACCCCTGACTCCCTCCCGGGCCCCATCTCCCTACCCAAGTCCCCTCCCACCCTCTGAACTCCTTGATCCCAGCCTGGAGCACCCTCGTGCACCCCAAACCCCGCATCCCCAGCCCCACCCCAGAGTCTTCACCCCAGCCAGAGCCCTCACACCCCCTCCTGCACCCCAGTCCCCTGAGCCAACCCAGTGAAAATGAGCAACTGAGTGAGGGTGGGGAGAGCAAGCGACAGAGGGAGGGGGGGATGGAGTGAGCAGGGGCAGGGCCTCCGAGGAGGGGTGTGGCAGAGCAAGGGTGTTCGCTTTTATGTGAGTAGAAAGTTGGCAATCCTACTTGCAGGGACAGCCTCCAAAGTAACAGGGGTAATGTAGTTTTCATGCAGTTCAGACATTTACTGCTCTGCTGAGATGTTCAATGAAAGGGTCAGTTGTAATGACGATTTTTGACATGGACACCTGTCCACTGGGAACTGGACTAAAACCATCAACACATATCCCAGAACAGCCATTAGATGGTAGTGACTTTTGGGTAACTCCTGACCTGAGTTAAGTTCAACCAGCAACCAAAATACTGAAGGCCATGATTTTGAAAAATGACCACTAATTTTGGGTGTCTCCATTTTTCAGTGCCTAACATCAGATACCTTCTCAAGACACCTGTTCCTGTGTGATCTTGGGCAAGATACTTAATTTCTCTGTACTTCACTACCTTTCTGGGAAACACAGATAATAATCCTTCAATACTACCATTCTTTGTGTGTCTTGTGGATTTGGAATATAAATTCTTCGGGGTAGGGCCATCTCTTACTATGTGAAAGTACAGTAACTCGTACAATGGGGCTCTGATCTCAGCTGGTGTGTCTGCGTCCTACAGCAATACAAATAATAAATAAAAACAACAAATACGGCCAGGTCTTTAATGACTGAGACTCATTCAAGAATTCAAGTATTTGTAAACAAGGATTTTATGAGCATGAAAGTATATTTTACGATTGATAATACACTTAAGATTATGTAATGAATACATTTTAAATGCATTAGTTATTTCATTTCTAATTTAACTATAATGTAACATAAAAATTAAAAATACATTTTTAGGAGACCATAATGACAGTGATGCAGGACAATAGAAGATACAGCCGATTTAGATCCATGTTAGAGGTAAGAATATAGAAGTGGAATTCTATAAAGTTATTTTTAAATGCACAACAAAGCTAGGATGTAATTTCCCTTTTTTTTTTTTTTAAATGAAAATAAAACAAAACAGAAAACTATCCTGGGACTGGCCTTGGAGCAGGATGGTGGACCTTACACAATCTTTGTTCCAAACAACAATGCTTTGGATAACATGAAAGATGGAGCACTGGACTACCTGCTTTCTACAGAGGTATAACTCTTCAGATAATGCAGATCAATACAGATTCTTATATCGTAGGTATCTTTTACAGCTTTGGTGCCTTTTTCTGAGGCATCAGAAACAGGATACTGGGTTAGATGGGCTTTGGATCTGATCTAGATGGTAATTTCCATGCTTCTAAGCAGCTTTAAAGTGGAACTTTCACACTAAGGAACAAGAAAACATAACATTTTCAGAAACTAGATTTATCTAATCCTCCTCGTGGTTTTTGCTAATATCTTCATGTTTGGGCAAAAATGTCCTCACCCCCTTAATTCGTCTTCTCCCCTTCTACTTGCTCCCAAAGTGAAGGCTGGAAAATTCACTGTCCTACAAGTTCCTGATAGAAAAGGCTAGATCAGCCCATCTCCTTGAAAATGTGGAAATAAAGTACAATCTGCTGAATTCTTCCATCCAAGGGTTGGGGTGCAGAGTTTCTGTCCCATACAGAGAAACACACTGGCTACAGCCCCCTGCTCCCGTTCTGATTTCCTGGTAGCATGGCTCCATTGAAACCATAGTGACAAGGCTTTCCCTGGGAGATGACCCCAGAGACTCTTTAAAGGGAATTTTCACAGCACAGAGGTGACACTGAATAGGAGTTAATGCAGCTTCAGGCTTCATTACATTTTGGATAGATTTACTGCTGCTGGAGCTGGGAGATGATACATGTCCCTCACTAGCACCTCCCCAACCCTTCCAACTTCATCTGTATGGAAAGGGAAGATCAACACGGGAATGGAGGGGGAGGATGGTTTCCTCTGCGCATTGATCCTAGGGAACATCTAGCAGGAAATGCACAGCAAAAAAAAGGTCGCTCCCAAAAGGAAATGCAGGTGAATGCACAGGGACACAGATCAGATGAGACAGACTCTAGAACAGACTAGATGCAGTGAGGAGAGCACTGTTTGGATTTCAGGGGAGCATCACTAATAATACAGACATTTTCAAGACTCAGGTAAATGATAAAAAATATCTTTATTTTGTCAGTGCTGTGTTAAAGCAGATCAGATTTGTGCTGGCTGCACTGGGTTAAAAATGTCCTTTGGTCATTTGTGCAGGGTGCATGGAAACGTCTGGAGCTTGTTCGATACCACATCGTTTCTTATGCTCAGGTTAGTGTAACTGCTTGGCTGTCCTGTCCTGTCCTGTCCTGTCACTGTTCAGGCTATCTCCAGGAAAGCAGCATTCTGGCCATGCAGTGTGATTTCAAACATTCTGCATCGCTGAAAGCAAAAGGTTGCTCTAAACACAGTTTCCATTCAGTGTTATTCAACTGGGTAGCACACGGGGTAAGACTGTCTTCACTGCAAAACAGGCGTGTTTTTTTACATAGAAACACCCCACTTAATGTAAACTCCTAATGGAGACACAGTACTGTAGTTTTTATCTCATGTAGCTAGTCAGCAACAACCCAGGATAGGGTGCTTAGCATTGACCTCAACTAGCTACATCAAGGTAAAAACTACTTGTGCCTTGTCTACTCTAGGATTTTAAATCAAGATAGGTATTTTGATGTAAATACACCTTTTTTGCCACTAAGATATAATCCAATGGACGACAGGATCACATCTTGCAACTGGAACTTGCGAAACTACTGATATGTGAGATGGTACATAATTTGGCTGTGTTGGCTCTGCAGTGCTAACAGGAATAAAAAGAAGGGCAAACGTATCTTTGTCACTAAAATAAGCACATATGACTCTGAACCGATGCTGTTAAGATTCACACCTGCCTGGTTTAAACTGAGAGGGCGTGGGTTTGTCAATATCTAAACAAGTTCCCCGGTTCTTCCCTTTTTCCACCAGAGTCAAAACGGAAGACCATAGAGTCCCATGACATCACACATGTTTGAGGGTGCCTCATCCCCTGTCTTGCTGGTGCCCCTGCTTCCTCTGCACCAGGCTGGGGAGAGGAGTCTTAATAAGCTCGGTACAGGCCACGCATATAGTGTCCCAGATGGGGGTCCCCCTGTACTGGTCTGCATCAGGGCAGCCCCCAGCTGGATTTCACCCCCCTTTCTTCATGATACACTTTCATCATTTTTTCAACAATCTGTTTCTGAGAAGAGCAGATGACAGTCAGCTTAAAACCCCCACCACACATTCCTTTGTTTATTTTAAATCGCTTTTACTCATTGCAGTTGGAGGTTGCCAGTCTCATCTCCATAGATCACGTCAAGACCATGGCTAGACAGTTCATCTATTTTAACACAACCAGCAATGTAAGTCAAGGAGAAGTCAACTTTTTACTGGTGAACTTTTCTCTCTGATCCACTCATCCAATTACTTTAGGTGCAAGTGAAAACCTGTTGAGCCTCAGGCTCGTCTACACTAGAAAGGCTTTGCCAGTGCAGCTATACTGGTATAGCTATACCAGCAGAGCCTCCTAGTGAAGACAGCTTACACCAGTAAAAGGAGTTCTTTTCATGGTATAGTTAAACCACCTTCCAGAAGGACAAACTATACTGGCAAATGGGCTCTTTTCCCTTTATAGCTGAGTCTATGTGGGGGATTTTGCTGCCATAGCTATGTCAATCAGAAGTGTGGATTTTTTCCACAACCTAGATATGGCAACAAAACTTTGTAGTGTTGAACTGGGAAGGGATCAAAGGAATTTCCCATCTGAATGAGTGGAAAATTCACAGCATTCCACTCCCAGAGCCTTTCAAGGCTCAGCACTATGAAAGACACTTAAAAAATACAAATTATTGTTCAGATGGGTTTGTCAGGAAGCTCTACAAATTTTTTTAGTATTTTTTTTAAGACTGGGCCAAATCCTGAGCTCCTCCTTCAGCCCTGTCCAGTCGAGGAAAGTAAGGGTGTTTTTAAAATGTGTCCACTAACATATTTTAATTTAACATTTTTAAATATCTCGCAGTACCAAGTGTAGACTAGGTTTAACACTTTTAAAAATGTTTAGCTGGTCATGATGAACCCAGTCAACACAGTTTTGAAGGTATTAAACCCTGGCTACACTAGGCGCCACATTTTGTTTAATAATATGTTAGCTAACATGTTTAAAAACATACCTCTCCACTAGCCTAGATCTACTGTTAGTTTTCACTCTCGATATTTCATCAGGCAGATTCCCATCAATTTCAACTGGAGTTTACATGAGTAAAGACTGAGTGAAAACTTATGCCAAATCCTGAGATCTTTGCTAATTAAATAAGTGGAAACAAAATTAAAAAGTCCAGCTTATGTAAACTTCTAATCGCTAACCTACTTTAAAAAAAAAATAGTGACGGCTCATACTCTTAGTTCAAGATGTAGCCTTTTAATCAGGCAGCCATAAATTAGTCTCTTGAAAATGCTTTTGGTGTGCAGTACATTTAAAAGAAAAAATACTGTAGGTACTTTTAGTAAGTCAAGCTAATTGATATATGAAACTTCCTTGCGTTGTTCACATGCATTAACCAAAATTGTGTTATGGATGAAAATTAGATTTGTATAAATAATTTACCAAAGCAGACTAGCAAAGAGGGCTGTTCAAAGGTCAAGGAGCATGGATGGAATTCCTGAGTTCTAATCCTGGTTCTTCCACTGCTTCACTATGACCATGGACAGATCACAAATAGGGCTGTCAAGCGATTAAAAACATTAATCGTGATTAATCGCACCATTAAACAACAACAGAATGCTATTTATATAAATATTTTTGGATGTTTTCCACATTTTCAAATATGTTGATTTCAATTACAACACAGAATACAAAGTGTTCAGTGCTCACTTTATATTTATTTTTATTATAAATATTTACACTGTAAAAATAAAATAGTATTTTTCAATTCACTTAATACAAGTACTGTAGTGCAATCTCTTTATCATGAAAGCTGAACTTACAGATGTAGAACTATGTACAAAAAACAACTGCATTCAAAAATAAAGCAATGTAAAACTTTAGAGCCTACAAGTCCACTCAGTCCTACTTCTTGCTCAGCCAATAGCCTAAAAATAATGAAATTAGAACATTATGAGGTAGTGGTGTGGTAGTTTTCAAAGATGATTTCAGATTCTTTTATTTTGCAGGGACAAATCTTGGTGAATGGTGAAGAAACAGAAGAAACAGATATTGTTGCCAAAAATGGTCGAATATACACTCTTGCAGGTGTTCTTATTCCTCCCTCAATTGTTCCTGTTCTACCACACAGATGTGATGGGGGAAGGAGTGAAATTAAAATGGTAAGGAAAGCCAGTACAACAAGGTTTAAGACTGTAGCCACTAAGTACTCCATGCATGGTACTTTAATCTTCTCTTTATTGCAACATCAGAGAAATGAGCAATAAAGTATGGTAACATTTTGGATACAATACACAGCCCTGATGACAGTACAGTATGTAAACAGGTCAATTGCCAGCTAGAACCTCAGGTGAGCACATCCCGTCCCATCTCAAGTTCTCATCCAGTTTCTATAGCAACCCTTTAAAATTAGTTATCTTCCCAGTCAAACAATCTGCCTCCCAGAGTTCCACTTGTGCCTATACCAGTATGTAGCCACTTCTAGTTCCCATGGTAACTATTTAAGATCAATCATTTTCTTTTTATGACACATGTAGAAAATACAGTTAAATAAATACAACATATGGACTTGTCTGTGCTCCATTTTGCACCTTATTTCTTCAGATTAGGAAACGAAAACTATTGCATATTTCAAATAATTGGGTTCCCCACAGCATACTCAGTTTGAGTAGCACATTATAGGGCTTGTACACTTGGCAGCAGTGATAATCTGGTAAGGAGAAGAATAACTGTCAGACAAAGCTTTTTGTCTGCTATAGGTGTTGCTCTGATCATCTATTCTTGGATCACACTCAAGTACATATCTGGGCCAAAGACATTTCTGACACAGTGATACAATATGGCAAAACAATTACAATCTTCACTTACAATAATCCAAAAACACAACTCTGAAGCAAAACCTCAGCTGAACTGGACAGCATCCATTTATAATGAAATGAAATGAAAGAGGTGATGATAAAAAGCCATTAACCATGGTAATAACAACTAAGTGCCATGTGTGCAGTATAATCATAAACCAGGCACAATGTCACACAACAGTTCCTGGCATGGAAATTGAGCAACACCTAAAATACATTAGTATTTCAAATTCCTTAAACAAAACGTTTTCATCTGAGTAGGATTCATTTCCTGCATTGATTAACACACATTGCAACAATGATAAGTAATATAAAGGTGGGGATCTATGTGACTAAGTTTTCTGGCTTTAAAACAAAAGTAACCAAAAATAAAGCTTCCGACCTTTTGTTACATCTGATATTTGCGTTCTGGACTGGGTATCAGAATACCTGTTTTCTGTATTTGGGTCTACCATGGGCTTCTCTAACTTCAAAATGGTTAATTTAAAATATGTCTACATGAAATGTTTACACCTTTTCAGAATTTGTTTGTTTCGCTGCCTGAAACAATTTGCCAAATTTGACGTGAATTCCTGAAATGCTTCGGTCAACCCAAATCTGCATTTTCAAAAAAATAATTTTTGTCCAGCTCTAGAACCACATCAGGATTCACACTTGGTTATTTGAATATTTTAAAGCCTGGAATACATACCCACGGTGACATTCCAGTGCTAAGCCAGTCACTAACTGGCATACTTTAATATCATGAGAGCCAAAATTAACCATGGAACTGTTCTTTCATGAATTTCAGGAAGCATGTAGGTTGTGCAAATTAACAGCACTGTCAGCATCAAGGGAGGCCATGTTAGCCAAGTCTGGACTTGTAACAAAGACAAAGCCCTATCCGGGAAATGAGCAAATCGGTGAATTGTATGACATTGAATAGTTGAAATATTGGTACCATTAGAAAGAATTGTGTTCTAAATCACTATGGGCCAGATTTACAAAGGCAAAGGGTTAGTGGGATTTACAAAAGTTCCTAAGCAGATAAGGTGCCTAACTCCCATTGATTTTCAATGTGAATTGGGTATCTAAATCACTTAGGAGCTTTTAAAAAAAAAAAGATTACACTAGACACTTATCTGCATCCTAAATATCTTTGTAAATCTGGTCCTATGTTCCTATGTGCATTGTATAACATTGGAGATGTGGAAATCCAAAACATGGAACATTTTAAGGCTTGATTCTCAGTTCTTTCACAAATAAAATTCCCACTGTCTCCAATGGGAAGTCTGTGGACATAATTACTTTAGATCAAGCTCTTAAACATTATGGAAAACATGAAACATCTTGGACCATCACTCAGAGATTATTCTAATTTCTTTCTGAGATTAGGGGTAACATCATCAGTCATGAATAGTCTAACTCAAGTGGGAACCAGGGAACCCTTTTCAAGCCTTGACAAACTCTATATCCTCACTATAGTGAGGATGACGGTACTTACTAATACTTACTAAAGCTGGGTGAAAATTTTCAGACAAAACTTTTTCAACAAAAAATGCAGATTCAGTGTCAACTGACAGGTTTCAGAGTAACAGCCGTGTTAGTCTGTATTCGCAAAAAGAAAAGGAGTACTTGTGGCACCTTAGAGACTAACCAATTTATTTGAGCATAAGCTTTCGTGAGCTACAGCTCACTTCATCGGATGCATCCGATGAAGTGAGCTGTAGCTCACGAAAGCTTATGCTCAAATAAATTGGTTAGTCTCTAAGGTGCCACAAGTACTCCTTTTCTTAGTGTCAACTGAAACATCTGGTTATCCAAGTTATTTTGGTTTAAAAAATAATAATTCTGAAAAGATAGAAACATTTCTACATTTTCCAAAAAAGTTTCCATTTTTCAATTTGAAATGACCTTTTGTTTTGAATTTTACTTAATTTTAATTTTAAAAAGGTAAGAAACCCTCAAAAACAAAATATTTTGTTCAACCCAAAACAAAATTTTTTAGACTTTTCTAGACCAACAAAAAAAATCAAACAATTTTTTAGATCAACCCAAAATGTTTTTATTATTAATTATAATTATTATTTTGGGTTCAGTCAGCAAACCAAAAACTCAGTTATTCACACAGCTACCGTCATTAGTAGATGCTGAGTTTTTATGACTCCTCATCTTGAAACCCGCCAGTTGATTCTAAATCGTCTCACTACTGTAGCTGTTAGTCTCTGTCATTGCCAGGCAATGCTAAACTAACCATTTGTGACAATGAGCTAAAAGGGATAAGAAAAGAGTGATGATCATTGCTGGATTATGGCTCAATGTAAGATTTATTATATGGATACAGAGAAAATATTTTTTCTCTTCACACTGGATATGCATGAGATAGATCTCAAGTTAGTTTGCTAAGGTTGTCTTCCTATGAGTTACATAAAACAACTCATAAATATTGAAATATGCAAATTAGGCCAGATCCTCAGTTGGATTAAGTCGGCGTTGGCTTCAATGAGTTATGCAGATCAACACCGGTTGAGAATCTGCCCCATTGTGTGTGTGTGTGTGTGTGTGAGAGAGAGAATTTGCTGAAACAGTCACTCACCACTACAGTTTAGGGAGGTGCCAGTTCTCCAAGAGAAAGTGGTCAGGAAAGAAAGGAATGGGGAAAGGGCAAGATGACGGGGTAAGGAGGCAGGGGGAAGGTTGAAAAGATAAAAATTAATGTTCATTAGAGATTTGATGAGGGAGGATTCGCAGTTCAGGTGCTGTTACTGTGTTCTGTAAATCATGACATAATTGAATAAAGTTTATCAGACTTCGCTATAGCCTTCCTAAAATGTGACTACTGTCCTGTCTCCATTCAGGGAACCTGTGTAAAATGTTCAGTATTCTACAGGAGCACTTGTCCAGGGGACTCGAAGCCCATAGTAAGTGACCTTCCTATACAGATACTGCCAAACAGGCTATAGTATTGTTTAAACTTAAATTCAATGTTCTGCATTGATTTTCCCAGTACAAACAATAACTGAGTTCTTCTGCTCAGCATTTTGGGAAATCAGTAATATTCAGCTCACTAGGGCTTTATGGGAGTTAGCTGTCTCAGAGTTCTGTACTAATACTTGTCACAGCAGTACTTGGGCAACTCCCAGGTTAATTAAATTGGTATAGCAAACGCCCTAGGAGATTTCATGGAGTCTCCCACTCTTCTATCTTGGGTATCGGAAGCTCTGCTTGGGGTAGCATTCCATGTAGGAGGGGGGTGTTTTTATTTTGTCTTTTAGAGGAGGGAAGGAGTAAGGGAGGACAGTTGCTATAGACTCTGCTTTGAGAATTTGTATGTGAAAAATACAGGAGGGTTAAGACTACACTATATCCAGACCTGTTAAAACTTTCTTCTCAGTCACAAAAATAATGCTTTGCTTCTCTCCAAAGAATTAATGCCATGTGCAATACATGCAGTCAAACACTGTCCTAGCCTGTGCTGTTTCCTACCCTTCACTTGTTCATGTCACAACGTGACCTGAGAGGTTGGGGGTTGGGTGGGAAGGATGTACCAAGGAACTGAGACTCCAGCCAGTAGTAGGAGCAGAAGGACCCAAAGCAGGAACTACAGCCGGAGGGGGAAGGGGGTAAAATGAGGCCCAGCAATCTCCTGGACCCAGAACTGTACAGAGGAAACCCACACACACACTGTGGGGGCACTAGGACCAATGTGGTACCTCCCTTCTTATCAGAGACTCCAGCTAGTAGGGGCAGAAGGTGCCAAAGCAGGGACCTCTGGACACTCAGAGAACTTTCTAGTTTTGACTGGATGTTCTCTGCCCCATGATGACTGGCTGTTGGCACCAATCCTCTTCCTTCATCAGTCTCTCCACCTCAGCTTCAGTCCACACCTGCCTCTCTTGGACTCTTCTCCCCAGCCCTGTCCCTCTCACACCTCTTCCCTTCCCATTTAGCTGATCCCCTCCAAAGTAAACCCATCCCCCCCCCCCACCAAAAAAAAAAAAATCAGGGAACTAACATGACATTTTCTGTCATCATATTGTTCACCCTGTGCTCTACCCCTTCCCCCACTTTATGTCTGTCTTGTCAAATTAAACTGAAAACTCTTTGGGGCAGGGATCTTCTATTATTGTGTGTTTGTACGGTGCCTAGCACGAGATCCCTCTCTTGGTTGGCCCTTAGACACTGCCATAATAAACATGATTATTACGATTATCAATAATAAATAATAATAATAATAATGCATGTACACATGCTTTGGAACCAGTAGAAAGCCTTCATCTGTTTTGTCTTTAAAAGCACTAATCTTCATTTCTGGTGGTGTATTTTTCCATATACAAAACTCACATGTTGCTGTCAAGAGATTTTGTTGTCCATAGATCAGAATTCACTTGTATTTAACACTCTATCCCATGTACAATATAGTAAAGATCCAACCACAGATTAAAAACTCAGGAAGGTACACATTAGAGTAAAACTCAAAATATCCTTTTAAGTATCAATAGAAAAAAATAAAACAAACAATGTGATGATATTTCCTGTTCTTCAATTAAATTGTTCCCTAACATTTTGATTGTAGTGCAGTATAGAATGTCTACCTGGAAATATGTTTATGTTTTATTTATGTTCTAGGCTTTTTCAAGACGTAGATGTATTTATGAAGCCCTGTCCTATCCAACAACCGGCTGTGCTAGGTACTGCAATGTAACAATAAAGGTAAGAAACTGTACAAGGCTTATATAGAAATCAGCCCAAATATTGCTGTTGGTCTTTGCTAATTTTACTTTTGGATGTGTGCAGCATCTAAAGGTCCTCTTAACATAGTTCTTTGAGCAAGAGTACCAACCAGAGACACTTAGCTTCTCTGCTATACTACCCTTTGTACTACCTGAAATAGCTCTTCTTCATTCTTCGCGTTTACCTCAGCTCTCCTGGTGAGGCTTTGTAGCTGCCGCACATTTCTGTTTAGAACTTTCTTATATTATATAACTCAGGTTCTCTCTCTTTTTAATCTCAACACCTCCCAAACACTTTTCACTGATTCTTATGGCTGCCTCTATGAAGGACTGCACAGTTTGACAATTAGCAACACTAGTAGGATACATTATTCTTCCAAGACTTCATGTGCTGCTCAGTGGCAATGAACAGCCAAATGCTTGCAAAGATTTTACTACGTTTTGCCTCCTGTGGTCTGTCTAATCCTTACAAAAATTGTCAATCACAACTCATTACCATTAATTTTCCACATTCCTTTTTCCTGTCCTTCTAATTAGGTTTCTGGGTTTCATAACACATATTAAGTGCAAGAGGTCTGCAAATCTCTAAGACAAGAGAGGCCTTTGGACCCATGCTTCCCTATGAATTAGCCAGTTTCCATGCTTTTATATTCATGAATCTGCATAGCAGCCCAATTCCTGAATAAAAATTTTGATACAGGAAATAATTATGTAGGGCTAGGTTGTAGCTAGACCAAATCTGGGTGCAGGTCTGTGGGTGAAGCAGGTGAAGAGGAAGTAAGGCGACTACCCCTGTGTATGGCCCACCTGTAGGCTGAGCAGAATTGCAGTCCCTGATCTCAGGAGTGCAGGCACTGCCCTTTTGAGTGCACAGCACCCCAGAGCCTCAGACAGTTGTCTGTGTCAGAGCTCCTTCTCCACATGGCCATAAAGCTTAGAGGAGTATAGCAGTTTGTGCAGTCCATCACACACCAAGAAGCTTTGGGAGACAGGTTGCAGCTGACGCTGGGACAGTGTCACTCCAGGTCAACCGCAGTGCAGAGCTGCACCGTCTAGCCCTTTATGATTGGTCTGTCCCTCAAGTCTTCAGATGGAGGAATAAAGTGTTACTTTACATGCCATGCAGCAGTATGTGCTTTACTTCACAGGAACCTAAGTGTTGCAAAGGCTTCTATGGGCCAGACTGCAATCAGTGTCCAGGCGGATTTGCCAAACCCTGCTCAGGAAATGGACAGGTAAATGGAGCAACCAGCAGCATCTTGCACTTTTATGTGGGGGTAGAGACAGGCTGGGCTGGGTAGCATCCAGATTCCCTTGATCCTTTAGCACACACAAATGTGGAAAATATTGCAGGAGGTTCACACTCTGCTAATCTATGTTGGCAATATGGGAGACGTGCACTGATATAGGAGGGGAAAGATGGTAGAACCCTCCAGTTGTCTAAAACATCCAATTCTGTGGTTTTAATACACTGTATTGGGCATGGTTGGGATTTTAAGTGACCCACTCTGGTGCCCAGGATTGTCTGGGGAAAAAACAACAACAAAATAATAATTTTAAAGTTACAATTGAGAAGGAGAATGGAATTATGGACATATGGGAGCAGGGAAGAAACACAAGCTGGGGGAAAGTTTCCACTGGAAAAAATATTTATCATTAGGTTGACATTCTTCTTACATCTAAAGAGGGTGCTGCTACAATCATGGTATAGACAGGCCCAGGTTAGTTATACAACTTTTCCTGCAGGGAGTAACAAAAAAGGATTATTTTAACATTCCTATATAAATCCAATATCTTCTGTGTTGCAGTGTGTGGAGGGAATGAAAGGAAATGGAACTTGTATTTGTACTGATGGATTTCAAGGATCCCATTGTCAGTTCTGTTCAGACCCTGATAAATATGGCCCTCAGTGTGACAAAAGTAAGCATAGCTGCACTCTCCTCCCCTGTGTATAACCTGTTGTCTTCTAAAACGTTATTTGTATTACAATCAGAGCTAACTGATAGTGGTATACTCTCTGTAAAAGGCCTGTGGGGTGGGTTAATTTCATACGGTTTCCAACAAGGCCTAATCCACAGCCCGTTGAAGTCAATGGAAAGGCTTCCACTGACTTCACTGGGCTTTGGATCAGACTTAGATTGCCTTATGTTAATTGCTTTTTCATGTCTGCCTTCCTTGCATGATTATCTAAACAGACAAAATCCTCCTCCTCAACATGTATTTCTATTCTGGAATTGTTCACAAATGTAATAGCAGCTATCTACATACATATGAAGACACAGTCACTGTCTTGAAAAAAAAATCCACAATCTGAAAATATTTAATATTATGTAGGAATCAGATTCAGATCCACTTTAAACATCATTCTTACTAGATAACTACTGTGTCTATTAGTGTAGGGCCCAGAGTAAAAAAAAAAGTGTCATATGGTAATATTTTTTTCCCCTGTAGTATTCAAATATTGTTATATGTGCTGTAAAGTGAGAGACAATAGACTAAATAAAATGAAAGATACAGATATTCACCCTGTGTCTATATGTTACATAATTATCCATAGCTTTTTGACTATGAACCAGTCTATTGTACACAAAAAGAACTTTCCCCTAAGGCTCAGGCTATGTCTACACCGGGATAAAAAACACGCAGCTGTTCCATGTCAGCTGACTCAGGCTCTGGCTATGGGGCTAAAACTTGTTGTGTAGATGTTCAGGCTAGGGCTGGAGCTCAAGCTCTGGGATGCTCCACTCATGCAGGATCCCAGAGCCCAGGCTCCAGCCCTAACCGGAACGTCTACACAGCAAGTATGGACCCCGCAGCCTGAGTCAGCTGACCCGGGCCAGCAGTGAGTTTTTTATCCCTGTGTAGACATAGCCTAAGAGGCCACTAGGCCTTCCATAAGATGATGTAAGGTCAGAGGCTGAAGCATAGCTACTTTAAAAAAATAGAATATTAAGATCTTTTTGAGCCTTGATCCTGTAAATTCATCCACATATTTTTATCTTTTTGCACTGTGAGTAGTTCTGTGACTTCAACAGAACTGCCCATAGGGCATAAAGTTAAGCACGTGGGTAAATTTTTGCAGAATCAGGGCCTTAGTTTGTAAAAGTTTAGTGATTTTGTTTGATCTGTTTATAAGTAATCATTTTAGTTTTTTCAATCCAAGATATGATGTTGTGTGCCTGCTTCACCAGCTTCTATAGATAACTTTAAATTCCAATGGCAGACAGGTGTGCTATAAAAAAATATGAAGATTATTATTACAGGTGTTTAGATTTTAGAAAGAACTAATCTGAAATATTTAAGAAATACCATATAGGGACAATTGTTTTTCAATTGTTTAATTTCACGTTTTATTTTTCCCCCTACAGAATGCCTGTGTGTTTACGGGAAATGTGATAACAGGATAGGTAGTGATGGAATCTGCCTTGCTGGATCATGCAAAAGTGGATATGCTGGGAAACTCTGTGATAAGCAGATAGTTCCGTGTGGGCCTTTTGTGCAATTCTGTCATGCACATGCAAATTGTCAGCTTAGTAATGGTGCCAGGAGGTAAGTAGTTATATCTAACTAATATTAGGTGTGCTATAACACTTTCAGAATCAAACTACAGGACTGGCATTTTCTGTTTCAAGATAACAATTCACACTATTGTACAAACATTAATCTTTATCATAATACTATGAGGTGGTATGTGCATGTTCCTTTCGTTTTATAGGGGGAGAAAAGGAGGCAGAAAAGTGAAGGGACCTACCCAAAGCAATGCAGTGAGTCAATTGCAGAGCAGGGATTAGATCTCAGCGGTTTGATTCCCAGTTCTGTGCTCATTTCCACACATTATACATAGCTTTTTCAGATCTTAAGATCAATATGTTTGAGCTTGTAAAATTGCAGAAGTAAGAGGGTTACAGTCAAAAGTGTCAAAGTAATTTAGGAACCTAAGTTTCATTTTCAAAAGTGCCTAAATGTCTTAGGAGCCTAAATTCATTAACTTGCAATGAGAAAGGCTAAATACTTGTCACTTTTGAAAATGGGACGTCGGTGCTTTTGAAAATTTTGGGCAGTGTGCTTTTCGGATGTTCACCCTTAACCATCTATGTACTTGAAATGGTGTGGTATCTTCAATAAAGCCAAAGCTAATCATTTTAAGCAGCCTGTAATTTGGACAATGTGCTAAAGGAAAAAATTATCAAAAATCAATTCAGCTTAATTTTACAAGTGTCCTATCATGCGAAATGATTTAATCAAACCTTGTTTTTATAGCTGCATCTGCAAACCTGGATATGAGGGAGATGGAACAACCTGCAGTGAAGTAGATCCTTGTGCTAGTTTAGTTCAAGGTGGTTGCGATACCAATGTAAGTATATGATTTCTTACAGAAGGAGATGCTTAGTTTAGAGGAAATCTAAAGAAAGGCTAGGAATACCAGTAAGAAACATTTGCATATATAAATGTGGAATTTCCAACCAAATTCAAATCCTTCCCATAGTTAAAATTCTTGCCCTTACAGTTGCTTTGCTATGAAAATTGCTATGACTTATATAGTCATTGTGCCCAAAGATGGATGCCACACAACTTTTTTAGCGACTTCTGTGACATTCTTAATATAACCCAAAGTAAAATCTTCCTTCAAAGCAGTAGACCCATGGATTGAAATCTCTCTACGCCTCTATGCCCTCCCATTCCATAATGAAGCTAAAGCTGTGGCAATGAGGGATCTTTTTCCTCTTTAGAGTTGGCAGAGCAGGATCTACTACAAGGAAGCCCGTAACTAGTTCAAGGGATTAAGTAATGGATTTTAAAACTATTTTCAATGTTTAAATTGTCAGATCAAATTCAGATCAAGTTATTAGTGACCTAAAGTTATTTCTTATCATCTGATGACTGTTTGGAAGCTTATGTGAAACAAGTTGCTAGTTGCATTATAGTTAGCAGTGCACAGGTAGCCACATAATAACACCCACAGTGGCTGGCATTAATTGGCATCTTTGCTGATTGCATCAGTTCAGAGGTCGAAGATTTGATTCAGTCAAGAGAGACCTTCACACCTCCCAAAGGTGGTCCCTCCTCCCCTCCAAGTCAGGGTGAGACACACTGACATGGCATTGCAGGGGAACCTTTCTGCCCACCACGGTCTCCTATGGACAAAGGGGGATGTCAACCTCCAGGGCTGTAAGTCCAGCACTAAAAAAAATTCCATGAAAATATTAAAGGGGAAAAAATAGAGTTTGTTCTCTAGTGTCATAGCCAAAGATTCCATCTCCTTTCCAGCATGTCCTTTTCTGAGCTGTCCATTTTAAAATGGTGGTTGGTGTCCATTAAATTTGTTTACTGTGACATGTCCCTACAGGCAGAATGTATTAAAACAGGCCTTGGAACTCACACATGTGTGTGCCAGCCAGGATGGAGTGGGAATGGAAGAGATTGCTCAGAGATCAACAATTGTCTGCTACCAAATTTCAGAGGGTGCCATGACAATGCTACCTGCATATACGTAGGGCCGGGTCAGGTAAGTTTCGCTCATATCTTCCTACACTACCTCTACCTCATTCTGTTCTGCCCAAGTTTGCTCCCGAACTACTACCTTCTACATCTTCTCCCACTCCCTCTATGTGCCCTCTTCCATGCAACCCCACCTGGAACAGCCTCCCACATCTTGTGTTCCTCGTTTCATAGGAGTAGGGGCAAAAAACCAAAGTGGTTTTCAAATGGAGCTTGATAAATTTATGAAGGGATTATATGATGGGGTTGACTGCAATAGCGGGGGATTGGAATCAATGATACAGGAGGCCCCTTCAAATCCGATGGTCTTACATCCCAAATGACTACCCTTCTCTCCATTTTAAATCTTGCCTTAAAACTCACTTCTTCTGAAAAAATCTATCAACATTAATTCTCTATTGAAAGGGACTGTACTTCATTCTTTAGTTATTTACAGCTATTCAGGAAAAATTTAAAAAAAAATCCATCCACAATCCATGAATGCCAATTATCTCTCTAGGATATTTCTAGAGCACACATGTATATAGTTTTTAAATCACTAATTCTTTTAAACATCCATGCAGGACACACTGAGAGACTACCCCCCTCCTCATGAATGATGCCAAAAGAGCAAACACCTCGGCTCCACCATGTGCTGGGCCTCAGCTTACTGGTATTAATGTTGGAAATGCAACAGCGTGTTCAGAGTTTCAGCACAAACCCTTTGTGGGTTTAAAGTACAAAGGGACAGATTCTCAGATGGTGTAAATTGGTGTCACACCATTGAATTCAGTGGAGCTATATGGATAAACACCATCTGGAAATCTGATCCATAGTGTTTAGAAGATCTACAATGTTTTAATCGTTTTACTTTATTGCCTTGTTTTGTTGGAATGGTAGAATGACTGTGAATGTAAGGAAGGATTTCGGGGGAATGGAATTGAATGTGAACCAATAAACTCTTGTTTGGAACAAAATGGAAAGTGCCATCATCTGGTGAGTTAATTATTCTCAGAACAAATATTAAAATAACATTTGTTTTACCGTATGCATCAGTGGATAATATTTCTTCCATGGATGTGAGAATGAATGGCATTCCACGAGAGCAAACATGTCGCAGCTTCATGTTGTAGGATCTTTAAAGCTCAGTTGAGTGCATAAAAATGTCCTTCAGTGTCAGGTGAAAGGATTGCTGATATCCAAATAGATCCTGAGATCCTTACTCAGTTTTTCCACTGAAATCCATTAAAGTTTCCCTAACTGAAGTCTGAGTGATAATCGAGTAAGGCCCCTACAATTTGGTATGTTAAGAAGACTGGAAAGTTGATCTCCATGTTCTCTGACATATCTAGACAGTTGGTTTTGGTTTTTTGGAATATCAGCAACACAGCATGAAGATACAGAGACAGATTCTCTGCTGCTGTAAATTGGTGCAGATCCATTGAATCCCTACACCATAGAATAAGTTATTTTTGGTTACTTACAATAGCTAGTTCAGGGTTCAGTTATCCCATTCACCTTTCAAAGAAGGCAAAAGAAAGGGGGCTTAGTAGTCTCATCATCTGGTCTAACAATACATAGACTCTCAGGAGCCATAGGCTCAAATTTCAGGAGGGTCTGCTCATCCATCCACAGTGCATAAATTTACTATGATGCAATTAATTCTGTGGGTCTCAAATCAAGGTCCAATTTGCTTTTCCCAGATACAGTAGTTAAAATACTTAATGGCCGCTACAATTTCTTCTCTCCAGACCAGAAGTATCTGCTCAGTCAGGCATTATGGGATTCTTCAAGATGTGATAGGCTATATTGCATAAAGAGATTTTTTTTAAATTATAACTGTTTGGATTATTTATTGCCAATAAATTATCTTATCAATTTAGCCTTTCATTTCCATTCTTAAATTATCTGCAAACAGCTTTGGTGTGCACGATTTTGCAATTCACAATTGTTTGACAGTTTATGGGTTTTTCACTAACCGTTCTCTGAACCTTTCATCATTTGTGGCATGAGACTGGTTATCTAAATTTGTAAAGTATTTTTTCTTGTACGCTGGATGAAAAACTTTCTAATATCTTTTATTGGACCAACTTCTATTGGTGAGCTTGTCTCTCTCACCAACAGAAGTTGGTCCAATAAAAGATATTACCTCACACACCTTGTTTCTTCCATTCATGAAAGCGTTTAAGTCCTATTGATTTCAGTGGGACTTAAGAACATGCTTACGTGCTTTCCAGAATAGGGATACTTTACTGAATGAGGGCCTCAATGAAGGGATTTTCAGCTATTTTAACTTTGCCACATCTCAGCATTGCCTTGTATTATGTGCAACCATATTATATCAACAACATCTCTTGAATCCCCAGCTCTTTGACAGATTAAATCTTCTCTCCCTCATTTTTTAAAGGCAACTTGTCAGTTTGTGTCATCTGGTGTCTGGGACTGTGTGTGTCCAAAGGGCTACGAAGGAGATGGCATCATATGCTATGGAAGTGCAGCAGATGTAAGTAAGATAGTGGTCTTTTGTCTAAGGGCAAGTTCAACTGCAGATTCTTTTTGTAATGCTGGCCAGGGAGACAGTAAAGTAACTTCTGAACAACCCTAACAATGTAATGCACAACTGTGCTGACTGCAGACAGCATTCCTGCTGACACCCTTGCAAATCCCAGAATGAGATACCGTGTTTAAAGAGAGAAGCTAGCACTTTCAAAGGGCCTAAGGGAATTGGGCATCTAATTTCATTAAGCCTCTGAAAATGCCAGCATTAGAGCCTAATTTTCACAAAATACAACTGAAGTCATTGAGAGCTGTGGATGCCCCATTTATATGAAAGTCTGGCCTTGAAAATTAGTCTCATCTGAACCTGTCAGTTTTGATCAGAGATCGACTTATCATATGTAAAATAGGAGAACAAAACAGGTCATTTGGTGAAGGTAAATTTTCAACTATTTAACTGGATAGGAAAAGGAAAGGTATGTGTCAATCTTCTCAGCTATTTTATCTTTTCTTTTTAAACTGGCAGCAGTAAGAAGCTGGGATTGGCATTTCCATTTATAGCCCAATCTGTTCCCAGTCTCAGCACTGAAATGAACAGAAACCAAATAAATTACTGACTAAGACTCCATTACAGAACATAAAGACATTTACAGCAGGTTTGCCAATGGATTTATAATATCCGGTTAATTTTGCAGCCTTTCACATTACTTGGAAATGGCAACACAGAGCCTGAAAACTCTTCCACTCTCCAGTTGGTGGAAAACAAAATGTCTGTCTAGGGAGATATTACACTCAAGATGAAGGTCTGCAGTAAACATGCTGCCTGGGAATGGGGAATCATAACTGAATAGCAGTATAGTTTTTCTAGGACTACAGTACACTTTGGCTACTAAAACTGTCCCATTTCTGAAAATGACCCTAAAGGATTTCCACTCACTATCAGTACTACAAAAAAGAAAATTTTAAAAATTGACTTGTCTTTAATTGTTGTTATGTTTATTATAATGGAGCACTAGCTTCACTATAGTTAAGGTTGAGAAGACCATTGTGTGAAAGAATGACTCTTCTTAGTGCTGTAAAATCTGCACAGTTACACAGATTGCCTTGAAATGTAGTGTGCCCTGTGGGAGTGCAGGGTATGGGTAGTGATCCAAATTTGAGGTCATTTGACCAAGGGATTCCTGAGATACAGCCCCCTGAATAAACAGCTTTTCTAAAGATATAATCTTTTTTTTGCCAGGCCTGGAGATCAAACATAAGGGTCTCGCTCACTTAAGCGTTACTGTCCAAGCGTGTGTAGCACCAACAAGTCCTTTTGGGGAGCAAAATTCAAAACACTCTTAGCAAGAGTTTGGCTCTCCAGTGAAGCTCTTGAGTAAGGGTCAAACACCAAACAAATCACACTGAGCATGTGCAAAAAAAGGAGGCTAAGAGGCTTTGCAGGTGGAAAGCTTTCTCTGTAGCTGGATAGTTCAAGGCGATAAGCAGTAAGCCGTTTGTCCTGAACTCACCCAGCTAATGACAGTTCCAGCCCCTGCCTAGGGCAGAAAGGCATATAAAAAAAATCTACCCCTCTTTGGGAGGGAGGCATTTTGCAGGAATACATTTAAAGTATGTTTGTAACAAAACAAAAGTTAGATGTAAGAATGCTTACTGTCAGGAGGGGCATTTTAGGTTGTGGAGGAGTGGGGGTATAGGAGTGAGGGGTTTGGGGCTACATCAAGGGGAGCAGGGATAAATGGGGATGGGGAGGGACACTGGGAAAGGGACATGGGGGTGAGTGGCAGGTGGACTGGAGGAGAATAGGGAGAGCTCCAGATAGCGTGTGCCCAGATCTCAGGGCTCCTACACCGTCAGAAAAGTCTGAGTCCCCCTCCCTGCCCCTCTCATGTAAGTTGGAAAATGGGGGCCTTGCCTCTGTGGGAGTGTCTGAGCCCTGCTCTCAGTCTCTTTATAATGAGCAACCACAGCTCCCACTGCAATCTGAGAGGACCTAAAATGTCAATCCTGGGTGACAGTACATGGAGATGCAGGGTTTCAATACAGAATTGTGTGGATTATGTCAAACAGAAGGCACTGGGCTCTTCTTGCCATGGGTATTGTCAATAGTGAGGTGGGATAGAAGAGCAGTCCGTGGATTTAATGATGAGTGGGGGAAAGTATAGATTTAGATAGTAACCTGTGTGCACATGTAAAGGGGTTGTAAAAGGGTCTGAGGCGGCTGTTAAATTTTGCCAGTGGTATTTTGTTGGAGTAGGCTCCATGTCTGAGTGTAGAGCAAGTGCAGGGAGTGCCTGTGCATTACAGTGAACAGGCAGAGTATGAGAAAGTACATTATGGGTGATATGGGGACAACACTCAAAGAAGACAGAGTTTAGGTTGCATGGTGTGACAGGGTCGAACCAGATGGCTATAGGAGAGTAATAGAAGGCAGATATATTAGCCCCAGGCTAAGTAGGTCCCTTTTCCCTGGGTAAGGTAACAGGGAAGGTTCCAGAACAATCAGGAACCTTCTGGAGACAATTAAGGCAGGCTAATCAGGGCACCTAGGTTTTAAAAAGGAGCTCACTTCAGTTTGTGGTGTGCATGTGATGAGCTGGGAGCAAGAGGCACTAGGAGCTGAGAGTGAGAACACGGACTGTTGGAGGACTGAGGTGTACAAGCATTATCAGACACTAGGAGGAAGGTCCTATGGTGAGGATAAAGAAGGTGTTGGGAGGAGGCCATGGGGAAGTAGCCCAGGGAGTTGTAGCTGTCGCACAGCTGTTCCAGGAGGCACTCTAGACAGCTGCATTCCACAGGGCTCTGGGCTGGAACCCAGAGTAGAGGGCGGGCCCGGGTTCCCCCCAAATCCTCCCAACTCCTGGTCAGACACAGGAGGAGTCAACCTGGACCGTGAATTCAGAAAAACGGCCAAGCTGAGGGCTGCCGTGAAGCTCCAAGGTGAGCAAATCCGTCAATAAGCGCAAGACCCACCAAGGTAGAGCAGGAACTTTGTCACAATGGGCAAACAACCTTAATTCAGTATTTCTTTGTTTCCACAAGTCTGAGTTTTTCTGAACTTAACATTCTGGAAGGGCACAGACTATCACCAGGCAACATTAACTCTGTGTTAATGACTTTATCATTTAATTTATATTGTGATAGTGCCTAGGTGTCCCAGTCATGGTCCGTGACCCCATTGTGCTAGGTGGTGTACATACAGCACAAAAACAAAGAATTCTCTTTTGATTTATTTGGGATTTAGTTAAGACAAGATTTGTACTTGAATATTTAGAGATAAAATGTTTAGCCCAAAGTTAGACACCTATACATTAAATGATAAAGTCATTGACACATGCATATTTAAGCATTAGGTGGCCTGATTTTCAGAGGAGTTGAGCTTTCACAACTCCCACTGAAACCAAAGTGTACCATAGTACTAGGAAAATGTTACTGTTTGATTGCTGATGATACAACTGCCACTGTCCTCATTTGGTATGCCTACTGAACCCCTGCATCTCCATGTAATAGCACCCAGGACAGACATTCTGTGTCACCACAGACTGCAATAGCAGCTGTAGGTGCTCATTACCTCTGAAAATCAGACCACTTATATAGGTCTTATGAATAACCACTGTATTCATTCTTCTCTTTATTGGATCAGGAGTTGTCTGCTCTGTCAGAGGCAGCTGGATTTAACCAATGGGTTAATGTGAGTATACTTTTGTTTGAGGAAAATACTATCCTTTTAATATATAGAAACATGGATCTCTAGTGATGTTCCCATCAAATAATATGGTCCAAGATCTGTACTGACATGAACAGGTGAATACGTGTACTTCGGGGCAGAATCCGGTCATCTAATTCTTCTGCATTGAGGCCAAATTCCAGCTCCAATCTCAATAGATGCAGAAGTTCCACTGGCAGAGGAACCAATGCCAGTTCTAGTATATGGGGTGAGAGGCTGCATACAGAGCTCAGCTCTATGGGCATGCAGATGACATCAGATTTCACCACAGAGCAGGTCCTCCTATCTGCCCCTTGGTGAGAAGGCTGCATAAGGTCTGTGGCACTCATGGCTGCTGTAGCCTCCACAGCAAAGGGGATGGGAGAAGAATTCTTTCTCTCGCATATTTGCACAGTGCTGGATGGCATGAAAATCCTAAACTGTGTGTGGTCATCATTCTGACTTTCAGAGCAAGTGAGGAGGAACCCACCATCTGCACTGACTTGATTGAACCATAGAAAATGAATGAGCAGATAAATCACAATAGAATGTCTGACTGTATAGTAGGGTTAGAAACACCTGTTTGAACAAAATGAGAAGTGTTCCAAACAAATGGATTCATATATGCCAGATCACTCCTGTAATGTGACACTTCCAACTCCAAAGAGCTTACAGTCTAAATATAAGACAAGAGACAATTGGTCGATACAACAAATAGATGGAGCAAGCACAGGGTAACAGACAGACCCTTAGGAACAGTATGACAAGCAGCAGTCATAGCATGCCAGCTGCCTAACCATTGTCACATTTAGTGTAGCCATCATGGCCGAGAGGACTTGGAGGATAATGTGGCTAATTGTAAAATAGTTATCTGGCTGCCTGCTTGATTCAGGTTCTCAAACAGCAGCATATTCCATTGGCAATTTTACAGACAGAAAACAACAAAACCAGAGTGGAAATAAGTACATGTAGTCATGTATTAGGAGTCAAGTATTACGAAAGTGCTGCTAGGTTTGCACAAAACTCGTCAGGTGGTAGAGGGGAGAAAGAGAAGAGTGAACACACTATGCGGGGAGCAGACCACAAAGCCTATTGAAATAGGGATATGGACATTCCTGCTCTACTTCAGAGAAACTCCACCTCTTAAAATTAAAGAACTGTAGTGTTAAAAAATATATTCTTCTATAGCAGGAGGTTCTCAAACATCATTGTACTGTGACCCCCCGAGACCCGCCTCCATGCAGGGGGGCCAAAGCCGAAGCCCAAGGGCTTCACCTTCAGCCTCAAGCGGGGGGCCTGTAACCCGAGCCCTGCCACCCAGGGCAGAAGCCAAAGCCCGAGCCCCGCCACTCAGGGTGGAAGTCCTTGGGCTTTGTCCCCAGGTGATGGGGCTCAGCCTTCAGCCCCTGGCCTCAGCAAGTCTAACACGAGGCCTGGCGACCCCATTAAAACAGGGTCGCAACCCACTTTGGGGTCCCGACCCACAGTTTGAGAACTGGTGTTCTATAGTGTCGCATTCCCCACTTGTCTATTAGAAGAGACAGTGCAACTTCCATGATTTTAACATCTCAGGTGAGTAGCAAGTTCTATTCTTTATATTTGTGTGATGCTCCTTCTCCCATTACATAGATATTGTTCATGGTGCTCTTGTATTTATAATTACAGCTATCTAAATAACCTACCAAAAATACTTTAAATCAATGATATGTATTGTCTTAATTATCTCCTATCAAAATCCCTAGCCTCCCCCATTCCCTTCAGTCTTTCCTCCACGCCACACCCATGGTCACATACCACCTAATATTTATTTTTTTCAGTTCCATTGTCTTGAAACACAAGTCAAGTATTCTGTTAAAGGATAAGAAGTACAGGGTTCTTGAAGTAGGTTTGTCCTCAGATTTTACTCCAACACAGTAAGAATCCTAGCCATCTAGAAGTGGTTAACAAGACATCAGTTGTCATCGGCCTTTACTCATATCCTTTTCAGTTGCAAAATAGTTTCATAAAAAGCAGGAACTGGGAAATCAAAGCACAGTGACTATCCGAGATTGTACAAATCAGATCTTGGCCCTTAGATACTTATTGCTAGCTGTGCATATTGCACAGAAAGAGACTGTGGGCCTGATCGAAAGCCCATAAGAATCAGTAGGAATCTTTCTACTGACTTCAGTGGGCCTTGAATCAGGCCCTATGGTTGCCTGAGCTATGTTCCAATGCTGATGTTTTGGTGGTAGAGGAAAACCTCTCTGGATCAAATGGTGTTTGATAAGACAAGCAAACAGGGAGGTCTTTTTCTGGGCATATTTTTAACTTCATACTCTAGCAGGAATGTTCATGTTTATACATTTTCATACCTGCATGCTGTTTTTTCCTACAGACTAGGAAGGAAGAGGGAGATTGTTATTGTTAGTTCTATTTTTAAATACTTGGGAGGCCCTCAGATGCTTGTGGCAATGGTGACTTGAAAGATGACACTAGCAGATACAATTCCCAACTATTTCAAGGGGCTGGTTTCTGCACAATTCTCCTTTCTTGACACTGAAATGACAAAAGTGATGAAGGAGCACCAGGAAGAGCCCATGGCCAGTCTCCAGGCAGCACACAAGCTAGGGCAAGGCAAAACCTGAACCTCTTGCTCCATGGAAATTTACAAGAGTGAAATTAGCAAATTTTGGTGGTGCTGATGGTATTTTGTTTTGTTTTATGAGAAAGAGGTTATACTGAGGTTAATCCTTTTAATCTCTCCTCCCCAGTTTCTTCCACAGCCTAAGATCCAACACTGCTAAATGAAACACGAGTTAGCATACTCAAACATTAGCAGCCTACAGCCCTATGTTAAAACTGGGATTGTCAACAGCACCTGAAGGGAATTAGGCACCCAAATCCTATTGAAATTCATTGAGAGTTAGATGCATAACTCCCTTATGGTTCTTGGAAAAATCTCTGCTTAAATGTACAGTCTTTCAAATAAAGAAAAGGAGTACTTGTGGCACCTTCACGAAAGCTTATGCTCAAATAAATTGGTTAGTCTCTAAGGTGCCACAAGTACTCCTTTTCTTTTTGCGAATACAGACTAACACGGCTGTTACTCTGAAACCAGTCTTTCAAATGTGAATCTTGTATCAGGCAGATTACCTATTTCATGGCTATTAACTCTATTCATCCTGTTTCTTAAATACTTCTGCCTACCCTTCATGGGTACTTCAGTTGCAACTATTATCAAGCAGCAGTAGTAACCAAAATATTTTTTTAATTCAAATACATAAAATAAATGACATAGTACAATAGTTGTGTAGATTGACTTGTTTTTTATGGTTATATTAAAATTGGTTCTTATCCTTATTAAGATTGTTTCTATTCTTCATACACGGACCAAAAATTCACTGTTTTGGCTTTCCACACATTTTTTGTAGCTCTCTTTGTAGCCATTGGTTCAAATCATTAGGCTACTTAATGGTTCTTCCTCCCCACACCAATCACAGGACAACTCATATCCGGAACCCTATTAAAAGGGTCACCTGATGACACATAAGCTTAGGATATACAATATAACACATTTTACTCTGATTCAGGAGGCTTCAATAAACACAGTCTTGTCAGCGACTTCAAATTTAACCATCCTTGTGCCTTCCCTTCGAGCAATTGAAAACATGGATCAAGATGAGAAAGCCTTTTGGATGTCAAAGACTAACATTGCAACCCTACTAAAGTACGTTGATGTTTTCTTTAATATTTGATGCATCTGATTCTTTAAATGAATTGGTTTTCAATGCAAATATCATTTTGATTTGAACTCATTACAGCGAGGCAGCTTTTACATCCTTAAAGACAGTGAGTCAGATTCTCCTTTTTTACACTGAAATGGTAATCCCATTGAAGACAATTATTTATTATTTGTATCATTACTGTGGTGTTTAGATCCGCAGCTGAGACCAGGGCCCAACTGTGCTATGCACTGAACAAACAACCCCAACTTTACCCCAGCGTAGCTCAAAGCAGAATCTGTCCTAGAAAGCGTGGTCTGAAACGCCATGTTTATTTATCTGCAAGCTGTAAGAAAATACAAACATTAGAATCCAGCTGAATTTCCTTTTAGGTATCATGTATTAGTGGGAGCTTATAGACTTGCTGACCTCCAGAATTTATCATCTGACACACTGGCCACATCTCTGCATAACAATTTCCTGCATCTGTCTAAAGAAAGTGAGGTAAGATCGCTTGTCAACCAGCTTGAAATCCCATTTTGCTCTCAGTCCATCAGTAGTGCTATAATAATATTAATACCCATGTATATGCTTACATTTAAAGATGCCTATAACATAGGCATTAAAGTAATTTCTCTATAACATTCTCTCACTGTTGGGTTCTCTGACAAGTACTGTTTTCTCTACTGCTTTATCTAGACAGCCAGACTGTGACTCATCAATTCTTATATGTATATTATTGGTATTGTTGTAGCAGACAGAAACCCTAAATGATCAGAGCCCCATTGTAAGGGGGTACGCATAGGAAAGCACAATCCATACCCTGAAGAGTTTACCCTCTAATTTACACAAGACACATCAAGCAAGTATAACAAACAATACTGGGAGGCAAGAGGGAGGGAGGATTAGGGTAATAGTAATACCATGCAACTACATTGGCTGACTGCATGCACAGCTTGATGGTCCCAAATCATTTGAAAGTATTTTTAAAGATAAATAAGCTGAAGCCAGGTGTCCTTGACCACCTCTCAACCTAGCCTTCAGAAGTTGGCTGATTTATTGTAGGAATCTATACACGTTTCCAGGAATATGCGAACTCCATAGTATTTAGTCCCTTGAAGGAGTATTCTTTGGGGGAGCATGTTGAAGAGGTTCCACTAAGCCAGTGAAGCTTTGGGAATGCACCGACGTCTCAAAATTACTGAGGGCTAGATGGTGTTCTTAGCATGCAAGCCGTAATAAGAGAAGCAGCGCCTAGGTGCACCACCTCAAAAGAAGCACCAGGAGGTTCTGCCTCAGAAGCACAATTCCTCCTGCGGCTCCTTAAGTACATTTGGGGGGGAAAGTAAGTAATTTACTTCACCTATTTAAAGAAGCCAGCATGCTGCCTCCATGCAGCTAGTCAGTTGTGCTGGCCTGCATGTAGGGAACAGAGCTGGGCAAATAACTGATTTTTCAGTTCAGTGTCAGGTCCAAACAAACAAAAACAAAACACACCTGGGGAAAAAAAGTATGGTTTAGACTGAACCGAATGGGAAATTTTTCAGAATTTGTGGTGAATCATAAAAGTTGGTTTTAGATCAGAGATCCAAACCCATGTCTCCCACATGCCAGGCAAGTACCCAGACCACTGGGTTAAATATTACCAGGGGCCAACAGTGGAAGCACCAGTACTGACCCACCTCCCTCTTTTTCCAGTCATTTTGTGATTGGCCAAAGCTATTTCTGTCAATTGGTGACCAGTTTCAGGGTAACAAACTGCATTTTTGTCAACTATTCATCTGAAAAATTTCACCCAGCTCTAGTAGGGAAGACAGAACCACAATGCCACCTATTCCCCAACCAGTTTCCTCAGAGCAAATCATCAGGGGTGCAGCCCCTGTGCTCCAGGACTGAATCTGGGGAGCCCTAACATGGCCTAGGCCGGGGGAGGAATGCTTACTGTCTCCCATGCACCTTGCTTGACCACGTTAGATAAGGATACCGTCTAGCTCTATGTAAACAGTTAGACAGGTGGCAGTCTGCTGCACACAATCAGCAAACTGGTGTAACTGTGATTAAAAGTAAACCCTAGTCCTTTTCTTTCCAGAACATCACTATTGAAGGAGCTAACATTGTCGTTGGTGATATTGCAGCCACGAATGGAATCATCCATGTTATTGATAAGGTACATCACCATGTAATTAAAAAGTTAGCACCCTGCTCTCTATTCCTTTGCCTCCTGAGCAAGGCAATACAAATTGGATGGGGAAACAGCCAACAGCTGTGGAAAAATATTGTATGGTACATCAATTTATTCTATTTCCAGTCCTTGCAGCTGCAAGCATGGTATATGTCAATATATTGACATTGTTTGTATGTTTGATTTCAGGTTCTAACACCACTCAGAGGTCTGAGTGGCACATTGCCAAAACTGCTGGCCCGCTTAGAACAGATGCCTGATTACTCCATTTTCAGGGGTTATGTTATTGCAAGTATTCATACTATTTTAAGAATGCAAGTAATTCTCTAGACTATGTGTGTTTGGGCTGGTAGCAGAATATCATTACAAGGTGTTGTTTTTTTTTATGTCTTTCCACAACAGCAATATAGGCTGGCAAATGAAATAGAAGCAGCTAACACTTACACAGTTTTTGCCCCAAATAATGATGCAATTGAAAGTTACCTCAGGAATAAAAAGTCTGCCACTCTGGTATGTATTATACACAAGTCTTGTCTTATCAGCTGAACACGCCATTTCAGTTTCAAAACTGCTACTGCTCCACAGAATGGATGACAATAAAATGAATAAAACAGCAGGGTCTGGGTTTTGCAAAAAGTCAGTTAAGTTGGCTTAAAACCAAAAGAGGCAGGTGGGGATGGGTTCATGAGCTATTCTCCCCCAAATAATGGGAAGTTCTAATTATCATTCTTGGGTTTTGTCCATTTCTACTTGAAAATAACGGGTATAATGTTATTAGTAATGCTTTTCCTCAGTGGATCTCAAAGCACTTTACAAAGGTGATATCATTATGCTTGTTTTGCAAATGGGGAAATTGAGACACAAAGAAGTGAAGTAATTTACCTGAGGTCACCCAGCAGGCCAGCAGCAGAGCCAAGAATAGAACCTAGATCTCCTAAGCCCTGGTCTAGTAATCTATCTGCTAGGCAACACTACCTGTTTTGTTCATGAACGTCAACCTCCTGAAAAACTGTGCCAATACTATTTTAGTTCTCTAATGATACAATGTTATTATTTCTATATCACCTTCCTGGAAAAATCCATAATGAGCATTTGAAAGGGTATCCCTTGAGAGCTGCCTTTTCACTTGGAAAACTGAACCTGGTTTTAAAAATATTAGTTAACTATATGACAATGCAGCTAGACATGGACAGCAACATCAAGACCTTCAGCCTCACAGAGTTCAGGCCTAAGGGTTTGTCTACACTTACAGTGCTGCAGCTGTGAAGACACTACCTACACAGACAAGAGAACATCTCCTGCTGTCAGCATAGGTACTTCACCTCCCCAAGAGGCAATAGTTATGTCAACAGGAGAAGCCCTCCTGTCAACATAAAGCTGTCTATGCCAGGAGTTAAGTCAGTATAACTGCATCGCTCAGGGGTGTAGATTTTCCACACCCCTGAGTGGTGGTGTTATACTGACATAAATTGGTAGTGTGAGTCTGCAACGCTCATGAATGAAACTAAGCTCAGATGAGCTGCCCTGCCTAAGTCAACTCACACACAGGTATTTCCAGGATCAAACTTTCAGAATGTAAAAAGCTTAATGGGTGGTCTATTAAGTTTCTTCTTTTAAATTGAATAGAAAGTAGAGTTGGGCAATGCTGTGGATGATTTCGGTTTTCAAAAGCCAGTCTATCAGGCTTTGGTACTGCAGAAACAGACGTTTAGCAGCTGAATCCCCACTGTAACTGCACCCTGAAATTTGGGTTAAGAATGGGTTAGTGGAAAAATGGTTTTAATTTGGCCCTTCTTTAAAAGGTAATTAAACCAAGAGCAAGCAGTGACTGGTAGGTGCACACACTAGATCAGGCTTTTCCTTTCTATGTATCCCTCATCTTTTCCTATTATTTATTCAGTCATATGGAGGTTTCATTTCTTGCTTTTCTGCCACTATATATTGTACCTGCAGTTTTCCTGTGGGGCTCCTCTTGGCCACAGTCACTGATTGCCTGTGTTTGAGGTGCGGCTCCCTGAAAGGCAGAAGCAGGAAGTGGTCAGAGGGCTAGCTCTGCCTGACCTTTTCCCATTTTATAGAAGCTCTACCTTAGAGGGAGGAGTTTGGAGCAGTCACAGGGCCCAATCCTTGATTTCAGTGGGAGCAAAATTTGGCCCAAACAGAACATTGGTCAGGAGGGGTATTTCTCAGCCTGCTGGTGATAGGTGGCAGGAAATATCTCCCTACATTTTAAATGATGATGAGTGAGATTTAATGTTCCCATCCCAAGTGCCCAGTTAGGGGAGATCAGATATCTGAAAACGAAACAGTAGGACTTCTACCCAGTGGGAATTCAAAGTGGAAACTACATTACTGCATGAAAAAAAGCCAAGTGACATAGCGAAATTTACAAATGTCATAGTTTGGAGTCATTTCTTTCACTAGAGTGAATCTCTGAAAGACCTAAAGAGCATGACATGACATGAATTTTAAGATGTAAATTGGAAGAACATTCTAAACATGTTCCACATATATTAGCCTTCTGGGCAGGTGACAGCAGGGTTAAAAATAGATTGGCTTCCTGAAAAACAAAACAGGCTTGCTAAAAGTGGAACATCTAAAGTAAGACGTTCAAATGGGAATTAGGCTCTTAAGTCCCTTAGGATACATCTATGCTGCAAAAAGAAAAAGAAAAAAATTTCAGAGCCTGGATCAACTGACTTGGGCTTGTGGTGCTCATGCTACAGGGCTAACAATAGCACTGTAGACTTCCCCACTCAGGCTGGAGCCCAGGTTCTGAGACCCTTCCCCCTCGCTGGGTTTCAGAGCCAGAACTTTTACACTGCTATTTTTAGCCCCGTAGCATGAGCCTGAGTCAGTGGACCTGGGCTGAGACATGCTGCCACTCATCTTTATTTGCAATGTAGATGTAGACTCAGGTGCTCTTGAAAATTATTCCCCTGATCCCACAAGTCCATTGCAAGCAGAACAGTCCACTAAAACAAAGCATTCCTGACCATACAAAATGTATGTTACAAAGTAACTCCAGCAAGATGGGAAAAGACCTGAAGACACACAAAAACCATTTTAAAATCAGATTTCAGAGTGGTAGCCGTATTAGTCTGTGTATCAGCAAAAAACAATGAGGAGTCCTTGTGGCACCTTAGAGACTAACAAATTTATTTGGGCATAAGCTTTTGTGGGCTAGAACCCACTTCATCGTATCCATGGAGTGAAAATACAGGAGCTGGTATAAATACATGAAAGGATGGGGGGTTGCTTTACCAAGTGTGAGGTCAGTCTAACGAGTTAAATCAATTAACAGCAGGATACCAAGGGAGGAAAAATAACTTCTGAAGTGGTAAGAGAGTGGCCCATTACAGACAGTTGACAAGAAGGTGTGAGTAACAGTAGGGAGAAATTAGTATTGGGGAAATTAAGTTTAGGTTTTGTAATGATCCAACCACTCCCAGTCTTTATTCAGGCCTAATCTGATGGTATCTAGTTAATTCCAGTTCTGCAGTTTCACGTTGGAGTCTGTTTTTGAAGTTTTTTTGTTGAAGAATTGCCACTTTGAGGTCTGTTATTGAGTGACCAGAGAGACTGAAGTGTTCTCCTGCTGGTTGTTGAATGTTATGATTCCTGATGTCAGATTTGTGTCCATTTATTCTTTATTCTACGCAAAAGAATTCTTTCTAATTATCAGGAGAGTTACGCACTGGAATAGGCTTCCAAAGTTGGTTGTGGAATCCCTGTCATTGGAGATTTTTAAGAACAGGTTGGATATACATCTGTCAGGAATGGTCTAAGTTAGGGGTTCTCAAACTGGAGGTCGTGACCTCTCAGGGGGTCCCAAAGTCATTATGGAGGGGGAGGGTCGTGAGCTTCAGCCTTCACCCTCAAACTATGCTTTGCCTCCAGCATTTATAATAGCGTTAAACATAAAAATTGTGTTTTTAATTTGTAAGGGGGGGTGTCTCACTCAGGTTTGCTGTATGAAAAGGGTAGCCAATGCAAAAGTTTGAGAACCACTGGTTTAGGTTTACTTGATCCTGCCTCAGCACAGGGGGCTGGACTCGATGACTTTGCGGTCTCTTCCAGCCCTACATTTCTATGATTCTATGGAGAGCTCCTCAACATGCAGGATTTTATGTAAAATGAATTAGTTAAGATTGGGGTGTAGCCCAACAATCAATCTTGCTAACTCTCCCCAAAATCCATCGGCCAGCCCTATGCACAGAAATATAGCAATTGCCGTAGTGGCTCAGACTAGAGTAGTTTGCTTCCACCAGTGGCCAATACCAGATGCTGAAGGAGAAAGTACAACAAACTCCATAATAGACAATATGGAATAACCTGCCCATGGGGAAGTTTCTTCCTAAACCCTGGTAGTCAGTAAGTGGCTTTGTCCCCAGCATAAGAGCCCATAACCTGTCTACATGTCTGTGCTTTGTTATTAGAGAGACGAGGTAGAGGAGATAGTATCTTTGAATGCACCAATTTACCTATTAATTATTAAGATATTACCTCACCCACTGTGTGTCTCTAATATCCTGGGACCAACTAGGCTACCACAACACTGCAAACAATATGCTGTGCTATGTAACTCATTGGGGGATGAGAGAAATATTTCACCCAAACCGTTTGCCGACTAAGCTGAACATTTAGTGAGGGCACCTTTGTTAAAACGTTGGCAGCACGTCACTGGCTTACCCCCCGTGTCTTGCAGGACGAGGACCAAATCCGATATCACATTGTGTTGGAGGAAAAGCTCTTGAAGAACGACATGCACAATGGCATGCACAGGGAGACCATGCTTGGGTTTTCCTATCAAGTGGGATTCTTTCTGCACAACGGCCAGGTGCTACTGTCTGTGTTTAAATGTAGAAACATGTTTTCTTCACTACAGGAATGAAACTTCTATCTTAAATTGAAATGCAGGCAACAAGAGCTATTGACTCATTGTTGCCTTCTGACACCTTAATATTATAAGAGATCCCACTCAAATATGCTGTTGAGTCTCCAGACGGTCTAGACCAGGGGTGGGCAAACTACGGCCCGCGGCCGGATCCAGCCCCTCAGGGCTTTGGATCCAGCCCGTGGGATTGCCCCCTGTGGTGCCGCAGGCCCCGCCCCACTCTCAGAAGTGGCCAGCACCACTTCCCTGGGGCCCCGGGGAGGGGGGCAGAGGGCTCCGTGCATTGCCTTTGCCTCCAGCCACCGCCCCCCGCAGCTCCCATTGGCCGGGAATGGGGAACCGCGGCCAATGGGAGCTTCGGGGGAGGTACCTGGAGGCGCAGCAAGGGCAGTGCACGGAGCCCTATGCCCCCCCTGGGGGCACACAGGGACGTGGTGCTGGCCGCTTCCCAGAAAGGCACAGCGTGGGGCCAGGGCAGGCATGCAGGGAGCCTGCCCTGGCCCTGGTGCACGCCGCTGCCACCCCGGAGCCGCTTTAGATAAGCGGCGCTGGGCCGGAGGCCAAACCCCTTCTTCACCCCGCCCCCCAACTCCCTGCCCTAAGCCCCCTGCATGCACCTCGCACCCCTCCTGCACCCCAACTCCCTGTCCTGAGCCCCCTGCTGCACCCTGCACCCCTGTGCACCCCAACCCCCTGCCCTGTGCCCCCTGTCACACCCCGCACCACTCCTGCACCCCAACCCCCTGCCCTGAGCTCCCTCCCGCAGTCCGCACCCCTCCTGCACCCCTGCCCTGAGTCCCCTTCTGCACTCTGCACCCCTCTTGCACTCCAACCCGCTTCCCTGAGCCCCCTCATACACTCCACAGCCCTCCTCTGCCCCAATCCCTTGCCCTGAGCCTGTTCCTGCACACCGCACCCTCTCCCACACCCCAACCCCCTGCCCCGGCCCTGCATACAATTTCCCCACCCAGATGTGGCCCTCGGCCCAAAAAGTTTGCCCAACCCTGGTCTAGACAAAGCCTGCTTAATTCAAAGTCACACTGGAAGGGACCTTTGACAGGATTTAAATTATGCTGTTCAGATTTAGCTTCTGATTTTACAAGACAATATGATGGTCTCACACATCTGGTGGCTAGAGACCTGCATTGCAAAGCAATCATTAATCCTATTTCTAACAGCTTTTCTGGAGATTCTCTTTTAATTTTAAAAATAGTAGTAATATTGATTTGTAGTTTTTATAACCCCTTTCATCCCAGGAGCTCAAAGCATTTTGCAGTATTAGTGAATTTACCCTCACAACACCCTTATGTTCACGAGGAACCTAAGGGGCAGGGCCTGCCCAAATCTGTGGCAAAACCAGAAAAACAACCCAGACCTCCTTGCTCCTGGTCCTATTCTCTAGTCACAGTATATAGCCCTGTGGCAGTGTAGGCACACCCCATCCCCTACCAGGGTAGATAGTGGGTGTGACGACACTGAGGTTATTGTCTACCTGACTGTCTCAGACCTCACCACACTGAGGTCCAAGAGTCAAAGTGAAAGCAGTGGTCCTTGGGTCTGGGGCTGCGTGACCTAGTGACGAGCCTCAATACAGCAGCCCTTGTGTTCAGGGCAGCGTGACTTACTGACCAGCGTCAATACATCAGCCCTTGTGTTCAGGGCAGTGCGGCCTAAAGGCCAGAGTCAATACAGCGGCCCTTGCGTTCAGGACAACATGGCCTAGAGGCCAGAGTCAATACAGCGGCCTTTGTGTTCAGGGCATTGTGGCCTAGCGGCCAGACACAATATAACAGCCCTCAGATACAAGGCAGTGCGGCCTAGTGGCCAGAGTCAATATAATAGCCCCCAGATACAGGGCACTATGGCCTAGAGGCCAATACCCAAGGGGCCACCACTAGGGGGATGGCGGCCTGGGTAGTGGGGCACAGGCCCACCCAACTCCACCAGGCCCAACCCAGGGCCCTATCTGCGGTGGAGTGGTCTGCCACTGGGTCAGCAGGGAATCCAACCAAAACACACAGACCTCGCATGGGTGGAAGATACCCCTCGCCCACCCTCCCTGGGTCACTTCCTACCATGCTTCCTAAAGCTGTAGTCAATGGGGTATCAGGGTCTCCAGACTCCTCAGCATGGGTAATTCCCATTGGCCACAGATCTCCAGCCTGGTTCTCAGGATCTCCAGCTCCCGCAAGCAAGGGCTGTGATGGTTCCACAGCTGGAGATGCCACCAAAGGTCCTCCCTCTCCGGTGCTCAGTCCGGACTGAGCTGGGCCGCTCCCTTTTATACTGGCATAGCACTTGGAGCATGCCGAGTACGGGCTGAGGAGCGGGACTTCCTCCGCCCATAGTGTGGTGTTAACCCCTTCCGGCCCAGGCCAGGGTACGTACACCCCATCACAGGCCCCAGTTCAGCAAAGCACTCAAGTACATCAACGGGACACGAGCATGTGCATAAACCTGATCATGTTCTTAGTTGATTTGATGAATAGGGATGGTTTGAAGAATGGAAGATGTTATGCTGTTCCTTCTTTCTTCCATCACCACTCCAGAGCACTCTTTCAGTCTGGGACCTCCTTGGGCAATATTTTTTGTTATAGCCCCCCAGCTGAGTCTATTTCCTGTGTCAAGTCAGTAGTACTGCTGTGCAGTTCAGCTGATCTACTGTATTTTAATGGACTGCATTTCCTTTACAGCTGTACATAAATGAAGCACCTATAAATTACACAAATATTGCAACTGACAAAGGGGTTATCCATGGACTGGGAAAAATTCTGGAAATCCAGAAGAACAGATGTGATATCAATGATACTGTGATTACAACTGTAAGTTATGTCTTGTTTGAGATTGGTGCTTTAAAATTTGTCATAGATGTTTGTACGAAAATATAACTAAGGCATATTGAACATACTGGATTGTATTGACCAGTCAAAAATGTTTGAATTTTCCACAACAAATTCCTGCAGTAGCTTTGATAGAATATAAAAAGTACTTTGATTCTACACTCAGTATATTAACAGCCTGAATACAATAACAACATCACAGCAGTAAGCCCACTGTCCCCGCCAGATTTCAGTACATCAATACGGGCCCAAATTAACCCACTGCTTTAATAAACACTGATTGGGTTTTGTCCTCTTTTGCTTAATGAAAATACCTTCCAAACAAAACTTTTTACAGGAGAGAAGTTTCATTTTCCATTCTGAGATGTAGATTCCTTCTACACACAGCCATTCCCATTCTTAACCACTAACAAAGGCATTCCTTCCCATTGTGTTCTTAACATAGATCAGACTGATTGACAAATTGCAATGACCAGTGCTTAATTTGTAATGAAAGAGGTGCCAGGGCTCAAGCAATTTTTTTACATTTATAACTGATGCAGCAAGCCCAGAGGTGCAGAGGCTTATGAACTGCCCAAGCCTAGAGGTGCCCTGGCACAAATTAAGCACTGGCTCTACCTTCCTCTGGAGAACAGGATGTGGTTTTCCATGAGGCTGGCAGTCAATGGTTTCCTTACTGGAGAGGCAAATAGGACAGCCCACAGACAGTTCACTTTGCTTGTTTTTAAGGCTGACATGGCACAGAAATTAGACTTGGAAAAGGCATTTTGCTATGCAAGAATTGTGCTTTTTCCAGTTCAAATTTAAGTGACTCAAGCTTTGGTGCTTCTGTTATTTGCCTTGGGAGACTATTGCACAAACTAGCATATTTTGCTGTCAGGCAAATTTTCCTAGTAGCCTACATTTCCCTTTGCTCAGTCTTACACCAGGATTCCTCGGTATAGACACTTGGATCGCCCTAGAAAACTCTTCCCGCAACTAGGTCCCTGATTCAGCAAAGCACTTAAGCATGTCCTTATGTCCCTTTGAAGTCAATGGTACTTAAATATGTGCATAGCTGAATAGGGGCGGTCTTTACTATGTGCTTAAAGTTAACACTTTGTGCTTAAGTGCTTTGCTGAAGCAGGGTTTATGTGCATAGCTGGCTCTACACCAATAGGGATTTCCCCTGTGAGAAGGGAATCCCTAGCTGTCCTGCTAAGGCAGGGGTGGCCAACTTGTGGCTCCAGAGCCACATGTGGCTCTTCAGAAGTTAATATGCGGCTCCTTGTATAGGCACCAACTCTGGGGCTGGAGCTACAGGCGCCAACTTTCCAATGTGCTGGGGGGTGCTCACTGCTCAACCCCGGCTCTGCCCCCACTCCACCCCTTCCCACCCCCTCCCCTGAGCCTGCCGTGCCCTCACTCCTCTCCCTCACTCCCCCCACCCCCGAGCCTCCTGCATGCCACGAAACAGCTGATCGGGAGGTGCGGGGAGGGAGGAGAAGGTGCTGATCAAGCAGGAGGCTCTGGGAGCGGGGAGCAGGGACTGATGAGGGGCTGCTGATGTATTACTGTGGCTCTTTGGCAATGTACACTGGTAAATTCTGGCTCCTTCTCAGGCTCAGGTTGGCCACCCCTGTGCTAAGGCAACTCACCATTACCTTTGTGCTGCCTGAGTTGGATGCAGGGGCAGAGCCAAGGACAAGGATCTGTCCCCTAATGTTATTGCTATGAGGAACTCTTTGGGATGGATTTCCTTTGGCTGTTGGCCCTGTAGAGCCTTTACACTTCTCCACAATGAGAGTTCTTTGGTAGGACTCTTCCTGTGGGAAATCCCTACAGTCCTGCTGTGACGTATGCCCTACATTGCCGGGCAATCCAGCTGCAGTGGTAGTCTTTGATGCTTCGTAGGGCTGTCAAGCGATTAAAAAAATTAATCATGATTAATCGCTTGATTAAAAAAATTGCAATTAATTGCACTGTTCAACAATAATAGAATACCATTTATTTAAATATTTTTGGATGTTTTCTACATTTTCAAATATAATGATTTCAATGAAAACACAGAATACAGAGTGTACAGGGCTCACTTTATAGTTATTTTTGATTACAAGTATTTGAACTATATAAAAACAAAAGAAATAGTATATTTCAATTCACCTTATACAAGTACTGTAGTGCAATCTTTTTATCATGAAAATTGAACTTACAGATTTAGAATTATGTACAAAAAAACCTGCATTCAAAAATAAAACAATGTAAAATTTAAGAGCCTGCAAGTCCACTCAGTCCTACTTCTTCTTCAGCTAATTGCTCAAACAAGTTTGTTTACATTTGTAGAAGATAATGCTGCCTGCTCTGTTTACAATGTCACCTGAAAATGAGAACAGGCATTCACGTAGCACTGTTGTAGCTGGCACTGCAAGGTATTTACATGTCAGATGACCTAAAGATTCATATGTCCCTTCATGCTTCAACCACCATTCCAGGGGACATGCGTCCATGCTGGTGATGGGTTCTGCTCAATAACAGTCCAAAGCTGTGAGGATCGATGCACGTTCATTTTCATTATCTGAGTCAAATGCCACCAGCAGAAGGTTGATTTTCTTGTTTAGTGGTTTGCGTTCTGTAGTTTCCGCATAGGAGTGTTCCTCTTTTAAGATTTCTGAAAGCATGCTCCATACCTCCTCCCTCTCAGATTTTGGAAGGCATTTCAGATTCTTAAACCTTGGGTCGAGTGCTGTAGCTATTTTTAGAAATCTCACATTGGTACCTTCTTTGTGTTTTGTCAGATCTGCAGTGAAAGCGTTCTTAAAACAAACAACATGTGCTGAGTCATCATCCGAGACTGCTATAACATGAAATATATGGCACAATGCGGGTAAAACAGAGCAGGGGACATACAATTCTCCCCCAAGGAGTTCAGTCACAAATTTAATTAATGCATTAGTTTTTTAACGAGCATCATCAGCATGGAACTATGTCCTCTGGAATGGTGGCCGAAGCATGAAGGGGCATATGAATGTTTAGCATATCTGGCACGTAAATACCTTGCAATGCCGGCTACAAAAGTGTCATGCAAATGCCTGTTCTCACTTTCTGGTGACCTTGTAAATAAGAAGTGGGCAGCATTATCTCCCGTAAATGTAAACAAACTTGTTTGTCTTAGTGATTGGCTGAACAAGATGTAGGACTGAGTGGACTTGTAGGCTCTGAAGTTTTACATTATTTTGTTTTTGAGTGCAGTTACGTAACAACAAAAATCTACATTTGCGAGTTGCACTTCAAGACAAAGAGATTGCACTACAGTACTTGTTTGAAGTGAATTGAAAAATACTATTTCTTTTATCATTTTTCCAGTGCAAATATTTGTAATAAAATATATTACACACTTTGATTTCAATTACAACACAGAATACTACATGAAAATGTAAAAAAAATCCAAAATATTTAATAAATATCATTTAACAGTGCGATTAAAACTGCAATTAATCCCGATTAATTTTTTTAATTGCGATTAATTTTTTGAGTTAACCACGTGAGTTAACTGCGATTAATCGACAGCCCTAATGCTTAGTTTTCCAAAGTGATGATCTTTCACTGTTTTATATCTCCTGATTCCCCCAAGGGCTGGGAATAGAAACATAGGTTGAAGCTATCTGCAGTAGTATAAACCTTTAACTGTGTACCCCTCTGTGTTTGCCAAGGAAAAGTGCAATCTGTGTTCATATCGATCACGCTGCCCTCCTGGAACTAAAGAATTTGTAAGTATTCTATAATTAACCTTAAGTGCACATCGTTTGTATCGTCAGCTCTAAATACAGAGAGAGATTTAATGGGCCAAGTTTATCCCATGTGGAAACCCATTAATTTCAATGGAGTTACCTCAGTGAATTTGGTCTATTACATTTATATAAATTATTCAGACTCAACAGCCCTTGAGTCCAGCTGAGCCATTCTTGCCTCAGCTCCCCAGGAGGGTGGGAACAAGGTAATTTAAAGACATCTTTATGCTCCCCCAATCCCCGAGCCAGTTCAGGCCCTGGCATACATTAGAGCATTCTCAAGACTGCTCTAAACAGTGCCAGCTACAAAGCAAAGTGCTCTGGCAAGGGTCCCTCCCAGTCCCTACATTGGGTGGGAAACTGGGAATAGAAGAGAGCTCACTATACTGCCTCTGTGCCAGCTGGGGAATCGTCTATGCAAAAGAAAGCCTTATTGGGCAGCTTTGGGGCCCATTTGTGTCATGAGAGTGGAGCAAAGGGGCACATGATCTGGCGTTAGGTGAGGGATTAATGTTATAGTGTGTTTTGAACATTTAATGAGAATTCTTTTTCTTTTCCAACTCCCAGATATCTGTTTCATAGACATTTCATTTTCTGGCCAGTGAGGGTAGGTCAGTGGCAAGATAATATCCTCAGGAAGCCAAATAGTCACTAGGAGTTATATCGTCCTTGGATTTTATTTATGGGCAGACTCCTCTTTAGGATTAAGTTAAAACTGGGTTGATTTAAGGAATCTAGATTAAGTATGAGAAGATTTTGCTATATACCTTTTCTTATTATTAATTATTATTATTACTATTATTATTATTAAAGGGCAAATAATTATGTCAGTAATGTGATTACAAAAGTCTACATAATTACTGTAAACTTCCCTCCACTTTATTCAGATAATTGGTTAGCAAAGCCCTACTAAAATAGTGATGGACAAACCTCAAGAATTTTGGCACTTCGGTTCTAAAAAATACCCAGATGACTGGATGTTTATCTGAATTTGGGACTACAAAATTAGGCTGGCTGTCTTATGAGAACAGGCTTTCCCAAGATTTATAGCATATCCTGCTTCTGTTCAGGCTGAGAATAATGTAAAAACAGCCATTTTCACAGTATTTTGACACACCCTTTTTCAGAAACAACTAGGAAGTGCAGAAAAGTACCAGAAAAGAAAAATAAAGAACTGAAGAAATCATATTTTTCAAATTTCTAAAAAGCTTCAGTTCAAATTTTGGACAAAGGTGACTAGTTTTAAATTGAAGTGGTTTGCTCAGTGGCACTTGGCTAAGTTAACTGTAAATTATTTAGCTGATTATCTGTTTGCCTACTTTATTTTTGCATCGGAGAATATTTTCTTAGCATATGCTATGAACATATTTACCAACGGGGGCTGACTATTTACGGATGTACAGAGTATATTGTTTACACAAAGTTGACACCGTTTTTAAATGTCTAAAAATAGTTGTGTGATATCAAACACTGAAGCAGTTGTCTTGCCAACTTTTGTACAGCTAGGAGAGAAGAAATATTGCATCTATACTGAAAACTTTATGGGAAGGACATCCATTCACATTGGATGCCAGCCAAAGTGTATTAAAACTATCATTGTAAGTATTATTATTCATTATTGTTATTTATTATGTGTTTTGTGGTGGCCCTTAGGAGCGCCACTCATGGTCCAGGACCCCATTGTGCCAAATGCTGTACAAACACACTACAAAAAGGCAGTCCCAGGTTTAATGACTTTCTGAGTAGGCCTCTTTATCAGAATAGCTTCCAGTTACGGTGAGTGATCAGAAGGATCAGATTAATAGGGCAGGTTGAAAAATTTTCACTGAAAGTTTTCTGTCAAAAAATGCTGTTTAGATTAAAACAAAATTTTTCACAAAAATAATAGAGATTTTAATTTAAAAATTGGAAAAACCAGTTTTGAAAATGGCAAGCCATCCAATTGTGACATTTTTCAGAACAGAAAGTAGTTCAACAGTGGGGGGGCTGTGCACGGATAGGGAAGGGGAGCAGAGGTTAGAGAACAGTAACTCTTTGAAACTTCTTGCAATAGCAATCCCTACACTCTCTGCACTGTGGGGAGCACAGGAACTAGCTGGGCTTGCTCCCCACTAGGGAGCAAGAGTCTGAAAAAGAAGCAGTCAGAGGTGGAGCCATGGCCCAGCCTTCTCCACATCAAGCCATAGAGCAGATCTGATTCACTGCTCGGGGAAGTCATCTGCTCTATGGCTCACCTGCCCATGCATAAGAACCAGCCCCAGGAGAGATTGTGTTTCTCTAGTGAGATCTTTGGCACTTCTGCTGGAGCAGTGTGGCTCTGCACCATCCCCTACACAGGAAAGTGGCTTTAAAGTCTCCGTTCTAGCCTTTGTTATGTTGTTTCTCCATTTCAGACCAGAGAATGCTGTGCTGGTTTCTTTGGTCAACAGTGCCAGCCCTGTCCAGGGAAAAGTGGAAATGCCTGCTTTGGAAATGGCATCTGCTTGGATGGTGTTAATGGCACAGGCGTGTGTGAATGTGAAGAGGGGTTTAATGGAACCGCCTGTGAGAAATGTATTGAAGGCAAATATGGTCGCAACTGTAATCAAGGTAATTAATGCCTCCAGACTATGCAGATATCTTCTCAAATCTTGACAGGTGGAAAGTTGACCAGCCAAAAATCTCTGAAATGAGTTCAGAATTCAGTGGCCGTATGATTCAGCTCTCTCAACCCCCTGCCTCTGATATCCTCTCAATGCTCTAGGCCTTAATTATCTTCCCACTTACACTGGTGTAAATCAGGAATAATTCCACTGAAGTCACTGGAGCTACACCTGTGTAAAAGTGGTGTAAGAGGGAGGGAAATCAGCCTTTCTTTACATGCAGACACATTATATAAAATGTAGTGAGAAAGAGAGAGGGGATATTTGCAGGCTTTTGGGGAAGACTATATCCAGTATTGCCAACAGCAAGTGTTCAAAAAGTGAGACACAGACAAAAAAAATCATGACTGGCTCTAGAAAATTGAGGGGGGTGTTTGTTTGTTTGTTCTTGAGCCCTTACGTTACACACAAGTCATATTTCTGAGTTTTTCTCTGCAACCATGGGGGTTGGAAACGTACTTATTTTTAAATGAAAGCTGAGATTCTCTCAAGATTACGTTATTAACAGGACCTGGGGCTTTATGATAAACACCAAATACCGTGAGATTGAAATAAAGTTGCAAAGAATTCACAACACTGTAGGCCATATAGTTTCGTTTAAAATTAAGAAGTCTGAGCTTAAGCCTTCCACCCAAGGAGGGGACAATCTCTTTCCCTCTGACCCATCTAGGTTCACCCCTTTATCCACAAAGCACTCTTGTCATTACTGTATTTCCACTACTAGCATCCTTAGGCCACGTGCTCACATTACAGTGGACCCGTCTCATGCATGATACCACAGCAGCTTCTTCTCTGACCCTACTGATGGTGTTTTCCCTCTGCTCTGCTTTTCACAGCACTTTTCTGCTCATTGACTCCACCTGCTGAGCCTGCATATCACTGCCTTGGTCTAGCAGCTAATGGCAAGACAGGATGTGTGTGTAATCTTCCCCTTAGTGCTCTTTTCACCTCTCATCTTGGTCATTTCCAGTTAAAAAGTCGTAACTGGAAACATTAACTTGACAGTGATAAAATTATGCTTTTAGATTTATTGTCTGCTAAATGGCAAACAGACAAGCCGTGCACATTTCTCTAAATAGATTACTACTCACTAAGAGGGATTTTCAAAGGCAGGAAAGAGGAGTTAAGGCATGGGCTAGCTGCTCAAATACATGCCAAGGGTCCTAGGCAGGCTTGTACAGCCCATGTTGCTGCCCATGCTGCCGTGGCTTCACTGCTATATCTACCTGTGTGCTGCAGTCACACATCTGATTGCAGTGAAGACATACCCTTAGAGGAACCTCTCTGGGTAGGAGGGAAGAGTTTACAAGTAAGTTTATGGCAAAGGCATGTGAGTTCTGCACTGAGGGAATGGGCTAAAATCAATGTAGAATCCATGCAAATCATTTTAAATCCATACCTGATCAAAGAAAATAGTGACTGTATATATGTAACATTCTACCAGTCCTGGGAGGTGGGAACCAGTCGAATGCTTGCATGTGTTGGTAGGACAGGATGGCCATAAATGAAGGAAAATATCCAGACCATTATCCATTGAGTCATGTATATCCTTCTGTGTATGAAAATATTGTAGGCATCTCTACTAAATGTCTATATACTAGAGATATACAACTGAGTAAAGTACATTAGAAAACAGAGTGTGTAGGGAGAGTGCCTACGGGCAACCCATCTACTGTCTCAGTTGTTGCTCTGCTGTGCACACTCTATGTTACACTGCATATTTTAAGTGGTTTACTTACATCTGTGCATTTAGAATGTGCTTGTGTCCATGGGAAATGCAGCAGTGGGATTGAGGGCGATGGCTCCTGTGAGTGTGACGTTGGCTGGAGAGGTGTAAAATGTGAAAGCGGTAAGTGTGCCTTCTCCTTTCTCTGATGAAGTTAGTTTGTGTTCTGAAATGCAGAGCAGCGGCAAGGAATACATCCCAATGCACTGCGTACTTAAGGTTCTCTCCCACAATACTAGGTAACAAGCAGCCTCCCAAGGCTACAGAAAGGCAATGAGACCCTCAGCCTGACCGTGAAAGAAATGTCTTTGGAAAGCTTTCAGACCTGTGCGAAGGGATTAGCCATCAATCGTACTGGAGAATCATGCAACCCAATTTACAAGCTTCGCACTTAAATATATCCCTTTGCTTGCCTAACCGATTTCATCCAGGATCTTTTCAAAACGAAATTCCCATTTGCTGTAAATTTGTACTATTTCCAGAGCAGAGTTGCTCTTCAGAGCCGTTCTCCTTCAACTCCTACAATAAATTGGCTTCAGCTATATAATATTACATATTGCTTTAGAATTATTTACTTGCAAGTAAATAAGAGTTATTTTTAATTAGTTGGTGGGGAAATAAGACCAGGGCCTAGAAGAGAAAGCTGACTATGCTGGAATTTTCAGAAGGGACCCAAAGTAGTTAGGCATCCAACTCCCCTAGAATTTCAATTGGATTTGAATAACTAATTCCCTTGGGCTCCTTTGTAAACCCCAGCCTGCATGCTTAACTGTGACCTCACATGCAACACAAATCATTGCATGGAAACCAAAATGGTAGATGCTATATAAAATTCACATGTTAGATAAAACAGAGTATCTTCAGTAGCAAGGCACTGGACAAGACTTACAAAGGAAACACAATAAATAATCATATATTCAACAAAATAACAGGCACAGAAGGGACAAAAGCCAGTGCCCAGAAGCTCCTGATGCAGATGCAATACTCAGCTAAGGACAGACATCAATATACTAATAGTGAAATACCCTGTGCAGCAGCCAACTCAGGTCTCACTAACACCTTGTTTTGGGGGCTTAAATGGGCTTTGAGTGGTGCATAGCCCTTGTGCGGTCTCTCTGCACAGAGGTGAATCCTACCCCAAGATAGTTAGAGGGGGAGAAAAGAGAGATTTTTGGGTGAGATTTAAAATGGGAAAATGAAATGAGGTACAATGAGTTGGGATAATGAAGCCAATAGCTGTATTTCACAGTTAGGCTTGACAAAATAGAAGAATTAAAAGAACAAATACGGCTCCCTTCCCCATCTTAGATTAGCAGTGGAACTGCCTGAGGGAGGATGGGCCAAGTCGGCAGAACTGTGTAAAGATAAATCAGTGATGACTTTTGTAACATCAGTATGTAAATGTACTGTAACCCATAATTTACACTGCTTTGATGCCTTTGTGCACCTTTCAGTCGTATTTCTGATAGCCTCACTTTTACTGCTTATGTAACAATTATGGTAACAGTTTGTCTTTAATTTTTTTTTAAACAAGTAAAATGACAGGGATGAAATGCAACCTTAGTCAGGTGCATCATTTTCATCCCACGTACCTCCCAAAATAGGATGTCAGTGGTGCATAGCATACACATTGTGGTGACATATGCACAGGGAAGACTTTCACCCTTACTCACATTGGGCAGTCCCTTACTCCAAGCATTCCCACAGACTTCTTTGGGCAATAAGGCATTATTGAGTGTAAGGATGATAGAAGCTGACCTTGCATAAGGAAAATGAAGGGGAAGAGTTTGAAACCACAGAAAGGGGTAAAGAAATGTATAGCTTTAGAATGTTGACTTGCAAGGGTATAAATGTTCTTTTTGTCTCTTCCAGAAATCAAAGATGATGCCTGTAACAGCACGTGCCACACCAGCGCTAAGTATGTATGAAATCCGGCCACTTTGAGAGTCATGCGCGTAGTATAAAGTGACTATGTTCCATATTTCCCCATCGTCTACACAGATTGTGAATAGTCTCCTATTTTGTCTTGTTCAATAATTAGTTGTCCCAAGTTTAGATCACTTCCTAGGCTTCCCATTTTTGGCACAGGTTTGCAGCACTTTGGAAAGATAATATAGTAGTGACAGGCCAACCTTAAAAGTTCACTACCCACACATTAATAGAGTAAAGACATTTTCAAAGGAGCAGTCTCGACCAAAACCTAAGCAGTTAAGCCCAGATTTTTTAGAAGTACTTACACATTGCTTGGCTCAGTGTTGCAAGATTTAAGTCATTAGACAGCTACATCCTGTTTTCAGACATGATCTAGGCACTTGGGGGCTAGATTCACAAGTGAACTTAGCACTGAGTGTCACCACGCCTAACTTTTAAGCAGCTAGAAAATCACTGGGATTCACAGAGCCTGCATTGGGTGCTTGTCTCCCTATCCAACAAATGTGGAGAGACAGCTCTCTAAAAATGGGATTCACAAAAGTCACCATCCTAAATGGCTCCCTGCCTAAGCTAGCCAATGGGAGATGCCATGGGGTGTATGCTAAGCCTTGCCCCACTCAGTGCCTAAATCCAGGCTGGAGAGGTACATCTCCCTCTGCTTGAGGTCCTCAGCTGCAAACCCTCTCTTAACATTAGGTACCTTCGCTGGAGGCTCACCTCCCTCATAACTTTTAACCCAGTGCTTAGGGTACTCACCTGGAATGTGTACGATCCACCCCTTCCCCCCACTTTTGATAGGGAGAAAAGATCTGAACAGGGCTCTGCCACCTCTCAGGTGAGTGCCCTAACCATTGGGCTAAGGGATATTTTGAGGTAGCGCTCCTGCAGTCTCTCCTGTTGAGGCTGTGGATTAAGTCATTGATGCTGGGAGACTGGATCCTGGGATTCCCAGTGGACCACCAGGCTACAGATTCATTCCCACACTCTCTCTCAGAGAGCCCGCCTCAGAATAGTCCATAGCTCAGTGACCAGGGGACTCAACTGAGCACTGGTAGATCCCTGTTCAAATCCATTCTCCCCACTAAGGGGGACTTGAACCAGGGGTCTCCTACATCCCAGCTGAGTACCCTAACCACTGGGCTAAAAGTTACAAAGGATCACTGCCTCTTCCTCACACCGCCCCACTGTTTTCTGTGAGCTTGCCTGCATGGCCTGATCAGGTATGCAGTCTCTAAACATGCCTATAGGATTGGGCCCCACAGGTGAGTTAGGCAGAGGAGCACCTGTCTTGCCCTAGTTCATGAAGAACACAGGGGCTTAGGTGTCCAAAAACCCAGCAAAGGGCTGCAGAGACATAGGTACCTAGGGAACTTTTACTTCAGTGTAGGCACTGAACAAGTTTCAGTGCCTACAGGGTTAGGTGGCAGCTGAGTGAGGGTTTTGTGAACCCCAGTGGGTCCTGATTCTGGGATTTAGGCACCTAAACTGGCAGTTAGGCACCCAAGTCCCTTTGTGACTCTAGCCGTTGGGAGTGTAAATCTTATGAAAGTCAATGGGGCTTGGGCTACTGAGTGCCTAAGCCACTTTTGAAAATGGGACTTAGCTGTCTAAGGCTTTGTCTACACTGGCAAGTGAAAGACAAAGCACTTGTCATTCAGAGGTGTTAAAAAACACACACATGCACCTCCCCCCCCCGAAAGACAAAAGTTCTGCCGACGACAGGCGCCAGTGTGAACAGCACTTGGTCAGCAGGAGCGCTCTCCTGCCGACAACGCTAACGCCGCTCATTAGGAGTGGACATTTTTAGTCGGCACTGCCAACAAACAGCAGCTACACTGCGCACCTTTTAGCAGCCCTATGGTAGCGGCTCCGCCATGTCGCTAAAAGCTGCGTAGTGTAGGCATAGCCCTTATCACTTAAGTCTTGCAAGGACCTTGAGTGGAGCAATACCTAAATTCCTTTAGAAATCTGGGCTTTACTGTAAGGAATCCAGCCTGCCAGGATACACCCAGGGAGATGCTGGCTAAGTTATCTTACACTTTCAGAGAGTAATGAAGATATTTTAGAAGTTCACCTCTTATGTGCTGACTGCTTATTATAAGACGATCAGGAAAACAGGAACAGAGAGCCCCAAACACCTACAATGATCTGATTTTCTTCTTTGCTGGCAACTCCATTTAAATATTTATCCCATCTGCTATTTATAGCTCTACTGTTTAATAAGACTTCGGGGCAAAGTTATACTAAAATCTGGATAGCAGAGTTTGACTCTAGTAGTCTATACTTCCTCCATGCATAGGTGCTGACTCTGTGGGTGCTCCAGGGCTGGAGCAGCCACATAAAAAAGTTAGTGGATGCTCAGCACCCACCGGCAGCCCCACTGATCAGCTCCTCTCCCTCCCCCCAAGTGCCTTCTGCCCATCAAAGGCCCCGCCAATCAGTTCTTCCCCCTCCCTCCCAGCGCCTACCCTCCCACCAGCGATCAGCTGTATGCAGGAGGCGCTGGGGGGAGGAGGAGGAGTGGAGGCGGGGAGCACTTGGGGGAGGTGGTGGAACAGGGCAGGAAGGGTTGGGGGCGGGAAGAGGCGGGGTGGGGGCAGGAAGAGGGTGGGAGGGGGCCGTGGGAGAAGGGGTGGCATGGGGGCAGGGCCTGGGGCAGATCAGGGATTGAGCACCCCTGGGGAAAGGGGAAGCTGGTGCCTGTGCCTCCATGTGTTGAATCTGAACTGATGTACTGAATTTCCATGCATGTTAGAGGAGCACAATACCAGAGTGATGATCCGGCCTGTGATTACAAGAGCAGAATTCCATCGACCCTTGTGTAAGCCTTCTGCCAGGTGGAGTTGGCTGCAACAGGATCTGCATTCAATACATAGGGGTGCCCCTTAACAATCCAAAACAGAACCAGCTCAAGCCCCAACCCAGTAATCTGGGAAAATCCCTGGGCACCTCTAAGAAGCAATATTTCCCCAGTCGCAAATGCTGAGTCTGTGTATGACAAAAGAAATCTTTTATTAAAAGGGAGAGGGAACCTAGCATTAATCTAGGAAAACACCACAACCACAATTCAAAAGCACAGAACCATAAGCAAACACCCATCCCTTCGCATCAGTTTCCCACCCTGCATTCAATATGAAAGTGAATTGTAACCCCAAACCAGCCAAAATTGATCACTTTGGCAAAGCAGATCCGTCTGCTGAACACCTAGGCAGAGCAGATGGGTCTATGCAACTACAGTCTGCTCCTGAAGTCTTTTCCCCCAGTGCATCGCTAGCGGTCGGGGAGAGCTCATTCAGACCCTGCTTATACATGCTAGTTCATCACAGTTTTATCTTACACATACAGGACTACGTTTTCAAAAGTAGACTTTAATTAGAGGCAATGAAATGTTTGGTTATCCAGTTTGGGGCCTCAACATTTCTAGTGTCCCAGACAAGGGCACTTATGCACAAAAATCGGGTGTACAGACATGCAACTGCTAGATATGCATATAGACAGTAAGTGTGTCTGCACAGAGCAGACGTTCTCAATGCCTAAAGTTAGAGGTTAGGATGAAGTTCCTTTAAAGTCTTGGCATTTTTCAGTTTAATTGATAGCATTACTATCCTTTTTCAAGGTTGCCTGTTCATTTGTTTTTGGGAGCATTACAGTCAAAGATACCGTGCATCATAGTATCTGTCCTTCTCCTTCCCTCTCTCTCGCCCGCCCCCCACCCAATGATTCCATTTTCCCATCCTTCTTACCCTCATTCCTCTATAGTTCCCACCAGCTCTACCTACTCCTCTTCCCCTTTCCACCCTGATCTCTCTCCTCTTCCCACTAGCCCAAATCCAGATCCCACATCCACACCCTCCTCCTCCTGCTGCTCCTCATTTCTGGTGACGTTTGCTCCAGCCCTGGTCCTCCCACCATCTCCACCCTCTCCATTTCCATACCAATCCTTGCCACCACCTCTGTCCATCGATAGCCATCATTCCTAACCTCCCACCCATGCCCCTCCCGCTCCTTCTCTTGCTGTCTCGGGAATGCCCACTCCATCTCTCAAAAAAAACATCACAGCCAATCACAACTTCTGTATCTCTCGCTCCCTGCAGTTCCTGGCTCTGGCAGATGAGGGGGTCCAGGGCTCTGACACTGCCTCTGCAGCTGCCTTCTTCTTATGGAGGCCTCTCTTTCACTCATACTTCCTGCCCTGGGTCAGACAGTGGTGGGGGTGTTAGGCTTCCCCTCTCCCATTCCTGCCCCTGCTAATCCCTTCTTCCTTCCCCTTATCACTCTTTCTCCTCCTTTGAACAGCACTGCACCCAACTCTGCTCTCCTCTCTTCCTCCATGGTGCTGTCATCTATTGGCCACCCAACTCCTTCCTATCAGCCCTCCCCCCGCCCCCATCCCTCGGCAGTTCTATGACTTCCAGTCCAGCAGGACTGGTGATTTCTCATCTGCTATCAGCCATCTTCTCCCTGCCCTCTCTTTTCTTTCTGCCATTGACAGGGCTGTTGATTCTCTCCATTCCTCTCTTCCACCCTTGACTTCTTTGCCTCTCTCCCATTGCAAGATCGCCCTGTCAGCTCCTAGTCCTGGATTATCCCCAACATCCACTTCCTCGGCTTCTCTTCTCACATTGCAGAGCATATGTGCTGGAAATTCTGTAACTGAGCTGACTTCTTCCTCTACAAATCCATTCTCTCCTCCTTCAGTTCTGCCATCTTCCTTGATAAACAACTTTACTTTCCAGCTTAATTGAATCCCATGCCCACAACTCCAGCCACCTTTTTGCCAACTTTGATTCACTCCTCAAACCCTCCTCTCCTCCTGTCTCCACTTCTCTCTCTGCACAGGATCTCCCCAGTTTCTTCCAGGAGAAGATTGATAAAATACAATATGATCTTCCCCATCCCCTTGGCTAGCCTTCCCTTCTTATAACTTTCTCTCCTCCTCCCCTGTCACAGATACACCTGCCCCAGTGACCCTCTCCTATCCCATCTCCTGATCTCCCTTGTGCCTACTCTCATCCCCTACTTTACTGTTCTGGCTCTCCTCTGGCTCTTTCCCATTACAGTACACACATGCTGTAGTCTATCCCATTTTAAAAAACAACAATAACAACCTTACTGTTGACCCCACGTGCCTCTCCCACTACTGCCTCATCACCCATCTCCCTGTCATTTCTAAGTTCATTGAACATGCTGTTTACAATCGCTGTCTGGCGTTCCCGTCCAATTCATCCTAGACCCTCTCCAATCCAGCTTCCACCCTTTGCATTCCACTTCAACCATTCTCACCAAAGTATCTAATGACCACATCTTACCCAAAGCTCAAAACAAGTACTCCATCCTCATCCTCCTTGACTTCTCAGCTACCTTTAACACCATCAACCATGCTCTTTCTCTTGAAAGCTTGTCCTCCATTGGTTTCCATGACTGTTCTCTCCTAGTTCTCCTCCTACCTCTCTAATTGTTCCTTCAGTTTGTCCTTCAGAGGATCCTTCTCATTACTCCTCCAGCTTTCTGTGGTGCTTCCACAGGGCCCTATCCTTGCTCCCCTTTTCTTGTCCTACTACACTTATCTTTGGGTAATCTCATCCATAAACACAAATTCAACTACCATCTCTGTGCTGATGACTCACAGGTCTTTCTGTTTACTCCAGCTCAGTCTCCTGTCCAAACTAAAATTCCAGCCTGTTTCTCTGGCCTTTCCTTGTGGCTGTCTAGCCATCAGCTCAAGTTAAACATGTTGCCTCACTCATATCCATTCAGAATGTTGCTGCAAAGATCATTTTGCTAGCCCGTCACTTTGACCATGTCACCCCTCTCGTTGAATTCTTCCCCGGGCTTCCCCTTCTGTGTTGCATCAAACAATGTATTCACTATCAAGGCCCTTCACAGTCTACCCCTACTCTACCTATCTCTCATTTGCTTTCAAGATAGAATCATAGAGTTTAAAGCTAGCAGGAACCACCAGATCATCCCAGCTGATCTCCTGTACATCACAGGCCACCAACACCACCCAGACACTAAACCCAACAACTGAAATCAAACCAAAGAGAACAGCAGAGATCAAGGTGCACCAGTGCCTGAGCCCCCACAATGGCATGGAAATGATTAAGTGAGATGTACCCAGATAATCCTGGCAAGTGACCAGCACCCACATGCTGAAAAGGAAGGCAAAAGAAAACCCAAGGACACTGTCAATCTGACCTGGTGGGAAAATTCCTTCCTGACCACACATATGGTGATCAATTAGACCCTGAGCATATCAGCAAGAACCAGCCAGCCAAGCACCTGAGAGAAACAATGCTCCATCCACCTCACAGAACTGGCCCGCATAGGGTTGCCAACTTTCCAATTTTTTAAAAACTGGACACGACAAGCCCCCCCAACCCATCACTCGCTCCCCTCTCCCCTGGGACTCACCTGCCATCTGCAGAGTCAGGCCGGGAGGAGCTGACATGGAGCCTGCCTGCTTGCCCAGTTGGGGCAAAACAGAGCGGGCGGGGGGTCAATCCCCAGAGCAAGGGGCCAGGGGCAATCGGGGCACAGCAGGGCAGGGGTCATCCCCGGAGTGAGGAGCCAGAGAGAGTTGGGGCCTGGGCCACCTGGCTGAAAAAGCGGTTTCCCACACCCTGCTCCGCCGAAGCTGATCATCCGTTCCTAAGCTTCTCTCCAGTCCATCAGCTGAGCTTCTCCAGTAATAGCTGCTCTTCCCACACTCCCGACAGTGGAGGCCACTCATTGCGATAACTGGAGTTTTGGTATCCAGTAAGCAGTACTGACCGGACACTGCACAGGTCCCCTTTTGACCAGACTTTCCGTTCAAAAACCTGACACCTGGCAACCCTAAGCCCCCCCGTCCAATGTCCCATCTCCAGCCATGGCCCCCTTCAGAGGAAGGAGTCAAAAAACCCACCAAGAATACACGGCAGGGGGAATCCCCTTCTGACCCCTGTAGGTGGCTGGCTGAAACCCTGAAGCATGAGCTATAGGGTCTGTCTGCACTGCAATTAAACACTCACAGCTGGCCTGTGTCAGCTGACTTAGGGTCTTGGGCTGCAGGGCTGTAAAATTGTGGTGTAGACATTCAGGTGTAGACATTCCAAACTCTGGGCCACTCTCCCATCGTGGGGTCCCAGAGCTCATGTTCCAGCCCGAGCTGGAACATCTGCACCACAATTTGACAGCCCCATAGCCGAAGTCTCACAAGCCCAAGTCAGCTGGCTTGGGCCAGCTGCAAATGTTTTATTGCAGTGTAGACATACCTTTAGGAACATAAAATATAACCAGAAGTGAGCCCCAGAGCTGTTGAGCCCTCTTTCTATCATCACAAACAACCCTGTCATACAACTGCACTCAATTGCATTGTTGACTCCCCGCTTCAATTGGCCAATTGTGCAAGCCTCCATCACCCACCTGTGAACAACCTTTGTGCTTTCTTCCAGGCTGCCCCTCACACTCAGGAGAAGCTCCCCCAAAATATCTGCAAAATTCATTCTTTATCTTCCTTCAAAACCCTTCTTAAATCTCTCCTTTTTGTGCTGCCTACAAAAAACAATGGTTAGACCACAGCTGTGCTGAGACTACTGCCTATCATGCTGACCAGTACTGTCTCACTGTTTCTTTGTACTCCCCTGTATCCGTCTGTTGCTTCTTGTCTAATATTTAGATTGCAAGCTCCTTGGGGAAAGGCTGTTCTCTTGTTCTGCATTTGTACAGCGCCTAGCACAATGGGGTCCGAGGCACCATGGTATTACAAAAAATAATCATCATAAAGATACAAAAAGAAAAGGAGTACTTGTGGCACCTTAGAGACTAACCAATTTATTTGAGCATAAGCTTTCGTGAGCTACAGCTCACTTCATCGCATGCATACTGTGGAAACTGCAGAAGACATTATATACACAGAGACCATGAAACAATACCTCCTCCCACCCCACTCTCCTGCTGGTAATAGCTTATCTAAAGTGACCACTCTCCTTACAATGTGTATGATAATCAAGTTGGGCCATTTCCAGCACAAATCCAGGTTTTCTCACCCCCCCACCCACCCACACACAAACCCACTCTCCTGCTGGTAATAGCTTATCTAAAGTGACCACTCTCCTTACAATGTGTATGATAATCAAGGTGGGCCATTTCCAGCACAAATCCAGGGTTTAACAAGAACGTCTGGGGGAGGTGGTAGGAAAAAACAAGGGGAAATAGGTTACCTTGCATAATGACTTAGCCACTCCCAGTCTCTATTCAAGCCTAAGTTAATTGTATCCAATTTGCAAATGAATTCCAATTCAACAGTTTCTCGCTGGAGTCTGGATTTTAAGTTTTTTTGTTGTAATATAGCAACTTTCATGTCTGTAATCACGTGACCAGAGAGATTGAAGTGTTCTCCGACTGGTTTATGAATTTTATAATTCTTGACATCTGATTTGTGTCCATTTATTCTTTTACGTAGAGACTGTCCAGTTTGACCAACGTACATGGCAGAGGGGCATTGCTGGCACATGATAGCATATATCACGTTGGTGGATGTGCAGGTGAACGAGCCTCTGATAGTGTGGCTGATGTTATTAGGCCCTGTGATGGTGTCCCCTGAATAGATATGGGGGCACAGTTGGCAACGGGCTTTGTTGCAAGGATAGGTTCCTGGGTTAGTGGTTCTGTTGTGTGGTATGTGGTTGCCGGTGAGTATTTGCTTCAGGCTGGGGGGCTGTCTGCAGGCAAGGACTGGCCTGTCTCCCAAGATTTGTGAGAGTGTTGGGTCATCCTTCAGGATAGGTTGTAGATCCTTAATAATGCGTTGGAGGGGTTTTAGTTGGGGGCTGAAGGTGACGGCTAGTGGCGTTCTGTTATTTTCTTTGTTAGGCCTGTCCTGTAGTAGGTGACTTCTGGGAACTCTTCTGGCTCTATCAATCTGTTTCTTCACTTCCGCAGGTGGGTATTATAGCTGTAAGAATGCTTGATAGAGATCTTGTAGGTTTTTGTCTCTGTCTGAGGGGTTGGAGCAAATGCAGTTGTATCGCAGTGCTTGGCTGTAGACGATGGATCGTGTGGTGTGGTCAGGGTGAAAGCTGGAGGCATGTAGGTAGGAATAGCAGTCAGTAGGTTTCCGGTATAGGGTGGTGTTTATGTGACCATCGTTTATTAGCACTGTAGTGTCCAGGAAGTGGATCTCTTGTGTGGACTGGACCAGGCTGAGGTTGATGGTGGGATGGAAATTGTTGAAATCATGGTGGAATTCCTCAAGGGCTTCTTTTCCGTGGGTCCAGATGATGAAGATGTCATCAATATAGCGCAAGTAGAGTAGGGGCATTAGGGGATGAGAGCTGAGGAAGCGTTGTTCTAAGTCAGCCATAAAAATGTTGGCATACTGTGGGGCCATGCGGGTACCCATAGCAGTGCCGCTGATCTGAAGGTATACATTTTTCCCAAATGTAAAATAGTTATGGGTAAGGACAAAGTCACAAAGTTCAGCCACCAGGTTAGCCGTGACATTATCGCGGATAGTGTTCTTGACGGCTTGTAGTCCATCTTTGTGTGGAATGTTGGTGTAGAGGGCTTCTACATCCATAGTGGCCAGGATGGTGTTATCAGGAAGATCACCGATGGATTGTAGTTTCCTCAGGAAGTCAGTGGTGTCTCGAAGGTAGCTGGGAGTGCTGGTAGCATAGGGCCTGAGGAGGGAGTCTACATAGCCAGACAATCCTGCTGTCAGGGTGCCAATGCCTGAGATGATGGGGCGCCCAGGATTTCCAGGTTTATGGATCTTGGGTAGTAGATAGAATATCCCAGGTCAAGGTTCCAGGGGTGTGTCTGTGAGGATTTGATCTTGTGCTTTTTCAAGGAGTTTCTTGAGCAAATGCTGTAGTTTCTTTTGGTAACTCTCAGTGGGATCAGAGGGTAATGGCTTGTAGAAAGTGGTGTTGGAGAGCTGCCGAGCAGCCTCTTGTTCATATTCCGACCTATTCATGATGACAACAGCACCTCCTTTGTCAGCCTTTTTGATTATGATGTCAGAGTTGTTTCTGAGGCTGTGGATGGCATTGTGTTCCGCACGGCTGAGGTTATGGGGCAAGTGATGCTGCTTTTCCACAATTTCAGCCCGTGCACGTCGGAGGAAGCACTCTATGTAGAAGTCCAGTCTGCTGTTTCGACCTTCAGGAGGAGTCCACCTAGAATCCTTCTTTTTGTAGTGTTGGTAGGGAGGTCTCTGTGGATTAGTATGTTGTTCAGAGGTATGTTGGAAATATTCCTTGAATCGGAGACGTCGAAAATAGGATTCTAGGTCACCACAGAACTGTATCATGTTTGTGGGGGCGGAGGGGCAGAAGGAGAGGCCCCGAGATAGGACAACTGCTTCTGCTGGGCTGAGAGTATAGTTGGATAGGTTAACAATATTGCTGGGTGGGTTGAGGGAACCATTGCTGTGGCCCCTTGTGGCATGTAGTAGTTTAGAAAGTTTAGTGTCCTTTTTCTTTTGTAGAGAAGCAAAATGTGTGTTGTAAATGGCTTGTCTAGTTTTAGTAAAGTCCAGCCACGAGGAAGTTTGTGTGAAAGGTTGGTTTTTTATGAGAGTATCTATTTTTGAGAGCTCATTCTTTATCTTTCCCTGTTTGCTGTAGAGGATGTTGATCAGGTGATTCCGCAGTTTCTTTGAGAGCGTGTGGCACAAGCTATCAGCATAGTCTGTGTGGTATGTAGATTCTAATGGATTTTTTACCTTCAGTCCTTTTGGCACGATGTCCATCTGTTTGCATTTGGAAAGGAAGATGATGTCTGTCTGTATCTGTACAAGTTTTTTCATACAGTTGATAGATTTCCACTCCATACGGCTAAATGCATTGCCTTGCATAATGACAGGTTTCAGAGTAGCAGCCGTGTTAGTCTGTATTCGCAAAAAGAAAACTTCCATTCCCTGGACACTACAGTGCTAATAAACGATGGTCACATAAACACCACCCTATACCGGAAACCTACTGACCGCTATTCCTACCTACATGCCTCCAGCTTTCACCCTGACCACACCACACGATCCATCGTCTACAGCCAAGCTCTGCGATACAACCGCATTTCCTCCAACCCCTCAGACAGAGACAAACACCTACAAGATCTCTATCAAGCATTCTTACAACTATAATACCCACTTGCGGAAGTGAAGAAACAGATTGATAGAGCCAGAAGAGTTCCCAGAAGTCACCTACTACAGGACAGGCCTAACAAAGAAAATAACAGAACGCCACTAGCCGTCACCTTCAGCCCCCAACTAAAACCCCTCCAACGCATTATTAAGGATCTACAACCTATCCTGAAGGATGACCCAACACTCTCACAAATCTTGGGAGACAGGCCAGTCCTTGCCTGCAGACAGCCCCCCAGCCTGAAGCAAATACTCACCGGCAACCACATACCACACAACAGAACCACTAACCCAGGAACCTATCCTTGCAACAAAGCCCGTTGCCAACTGTGCCCACATATCTATTCAGGGGACACCATCACAGGGCCTAATAACATCAGCCACACTATCAGAGGCTCGTTCACCTGCACATCCACCAACGTGATATATGCCATCATGTGCCAGCAATGCCCCTCTGCCATGTACATTGGTCAAACTGGACAGTCTCTACGTAAAAGAATAAATGGACACAAATCAGATGTCAAGAATTATAAAATTCATAAACCAGTCGGAGAACACTTCAATCTCTCTGGTCACGCGATTACAGACATGAAAGTTGCTATATTACAACAAAAAAACTTAAAATCCAGACTCCAGCGAGAAACTGTTGAATTGGAATTCATTTGCAAATTGGATACAATTAACTTAGGCTTGAATAGAGACTGGGAGTGGCTAAGTCATTATGCAAGGTAACCTATTTCCCCTTGTTTTTTCCTACCACCCCCCCCCAGACGTTCTTGTTAAACCCTGGATTTGTGCTGGAAATGGCCCACCTTGATTATCATACACATTGTAAGGAGAGTGGTCACTTTAGATAAGCTATTACCAGCAGGAGAGTGGGTTTGTGGGGGGGGGGGGTGAGAAAACCTGGATTTGTGCTGGAAATGGCCCAACTTGATTATCATACACATTGTAAGGAGAGTGATCACTTTAGATAAGCTATTACCAGCAGGAGAGTGGGGTGGGAGGAGGTATTTTTTCATGCTTTATGTGTATAAAAAGATCTTTTACACTTTCCACAGTATGCATGCGATGAAGTGAGCTGTAGCTCACGAAAGCTTATGCTCAAATAAATTGGTTAGTCTCTAAGGTGCCACAAGTCCTCCTTTTCTTTTTGCGAATACAGACTAACACAGCTGTTACTCTGAAACCTAATAAAGATACAGTAGAGCAGCGATGACAATACAGAGCACGCAACGATTTCTAATCTAACCCCCTTTCTCCGTTCTAGCTGCCTCCTCAAGTCTGGGGGCCCTGCATATTGCAAGTGTGCAGCTGGCTTTAAAGGGAATGGAACACACTGTACAGGCAAGTGGGCTTTGTTTTCTATCTGTTCAAAGAAGAGCTTGAAGCACTTGGTGTTCACTGTGAAACAGAAGAGCTGCGGAGAGATGCATGTTTCCCCACAGGAAGTGAAAGGAGGACTTGCTGCCAGTTTGTTCAAAATGAATGGACTGCAACAGGTGCAGATTCAAAAAAACAAAGGACTAGAAATCCCTTAGATACAGTATATTGTGTTAAGGGGAAAAAATGGGGAAGAGGGAACATATTGTGCACACCTGGAGCTGTGGGAGTTCTGGAGCAGGGAAACCTGGATTAGGTCTGTTCTTTTTTTCTGACCCAGTTTAATGAACATAGGCTGATTGGAGGTACAGTAGCACTTCTAGCTAGTCCGGTGGTTTTGTCCATTTTCTGAATTCTGAATTGATGTAAATTTGTGGTGATTAACTAAAACGGCTCTGTGGATAACCTAAGAAAGGGGCAATTGCCATTAATACCAGGTGTTCTTTTGAAAGCGTGGAAAATCCAGATTTATGAAACAGACTGTTTCCTTCTGTAGTGTGTGTAATTAATTCCTTAATCTTTATCTGATTAAAATAATGCCCTTTGGAACAATGGAGTATTTGTCTAACCATGTTGGATAGCACTGTCCTGACGCCAGATTCTAGCCCCTGCTTTGCAACACCCTAGCAGCACAAATCAGCCAGAAAACCAGTTTAATCTGTTACTGGGAAATTCCCCATATGTAGGGAGCATCTAGGGTGGCATAGAACCAGCCTAAGGTTCTATTCCACTTACTCTTGGGCCCTGGTGTAGGGACTTTCCTGAGAAAAAGGGGGTTATGGGCCAAATTGCCAGTCCACTGTGGTCTAGTTATTCTAGCTACTGGAACAGCTCATTGATGTCATGAGTAGCAGTGTGTAAATTAAAGCAGTTGTTACACTGCTCTAATTTGCACAGGGGACCAGATGATTCCCTACCCACCTTTGCACTACCCAGCACAGCTCAAAATCTGGGAGAACTGAGAAAAAGGCAAGAATTTCTATCTGAATAGCCAAAGTTCTGCAGAACCTAGAAGTATTGAGACCCTTATGTCCTCAAGCTCCAGCCAAGACACATTTAAGAGTCTAACAACTCCCAGGGCCAAAGTCCTTTAACACATCCAAGTGATGTGACTAGCACTCTCAGGCTCCCTTTCCTTTTCAGTGCCAGCGCAGGGTTTACATCCCATCACATGAGGTGTAAACTTTTCCAAACTAAGGAAAAGTTGGAAGGATCTGTATAATCCCATGAAGCACGTGGAGGGCCCTCTCTTCATTATTCATAGTTAGACTAGGCAGCATTGGACGATGGGAACTTATGGAGAACCAATCACAGCTGACTTCTTATTTTCCACATTAGAAATGCACTTTCCCCTTTTCCTATTGCAGTTTACAAGAAATACGTGTAAGATTCTAATTACATCTATGGACTCTTAAATCAGAGTTTGTCTAGGAAATATCACTAAATTCCTTTACCTTTGGAGAAATGACATAGATTAGTTAATCTGCCAATACAAAATTAAGCACAATTATTTTATTTTTTGTTTCCCATTATACAGTTATTGACGCATGCGAGACTAGCAATGGTGGCTGTTCTGTCAAAGCAGAGTGTAGAAGAACTACTCCAGGAAACAGAGTATGTGTTTGTACAGCTGGATACACTGGAGATGGAATAGTCTGCCTTGGTAAGTGATCACTAGATCAGGACACTTGTCATAAGACAGGGAAGTGGTACAGTGATGTCTCCACAATGTACGTACTGTGTATATCAATACTGCATGGTGTCCACTGTGTATGAGATGGATCCCCAAAGATATATTTCTCTACACACACACACACACACACACACACTCCCTTACCTTGGGACAAACTATAAGACACTTTAAAAGGAAATTCAAAATTCAAGTATCTCCAAAACAAAACAACTCCTATGAAATCATAACAGTGAATTGCCCTTTGGATCCAAGAGTCCTAACATTCAGGTCACTGCTTGAAAGGAGTACTTTTGGCACCTTAGAGACTAACAAATTTATTTGAGCATAAGCTTTCGTGAGCTACAGCTCACTTCATCGGATGCATTCCTATGAAGTGAGCTGTAGCTCATGAAAGCTTATGCTCAAATAAATTTGTTAGTCTCTAAGGTGCCACAAGTACTCCTTTTCTTTTTGCGAATACAGACTAACATGGCTGCTACTCTGAAACCTGCTTGAAAGGGCTGATGCAAAGCCCACTGAAGTCAAAGACTCCCACCGATTTCAGTGGACGCTTTGGATCAGGCCTTAGGCCTTATACCCATCCAAGGAAAAGGTAAAAGACTTGCGCCTGGTCTACACTAGGAAATTAGGTCACTATGACTACATCGCTCAGGGGTGTGAAAAATCCACACTCCTGAGAGATGTAGTTAAACCGACCTAACACCTGCTGTAGACAGCGCTATGTCAACAGGAGAATTCTCCTGTCAACATAGCTACCACCTGTCGGGGAGCTGGAGTCCTTCCCACGCTGACGGGAGAACCCTCCATCACCATAGGGAGTGTCTACACTGAAGCACTCCAGCTTTTTACGTGTAGACAAGCCTTTACTGTATTAAACTTCACTGTGAACCATTCTAAAAGCAATATTGTCTGCATGTTTACAGCTCTTGCTGAGAAAGATGAAAGATACTTACAAGGAGGGCATTAGGTAGCAATGAGAATCGGTCTAAATGAATCACATTTGTCCATAGGTACTGAGTTTCTAATGTGTGAGGGGGTGCTCCCCACAGCTCCACCTAGGCCCCACCCCCATTCCACTCCTTCCCCCACCCTGCTTCTTCCCACCCCGACCCCTCCTCTTCCCCGCCTCTTCCTGCCCTGCCTCTTCCCCACCCAGTTCTGTCTCCTCCCCCAAGTGCACTGTGCCCTCTCTTCTCCCCTCATCCTCCCCAGCGCCTCCTACATGCCGTGAAACAGCTGATCACGGCAGGCGGTAGGCACTGGACGGGGGAGGTGCTGATCGGCGGAGCCTGCCAGCGGGCAGGCAGCACTGGGGGGAGGGAGAGGCGTTGACAGTGGAGCTGCCGGTGGGTGCTCAGCACCCACCATTTTTTTCCTCTGGGTGCTCCAGCCCCGGAGCACCCACGGAGTCGGCACCTATGCATTTGTCACAAGCCTGCATTCCTACTACATGTTACTTTAGCTAATCAATGAAGTGAGAATTTGTAAATCACTGAGTTTTCTCCAATTGTTTTTGTTTTATAAAGAAATCAACCCTTGCTTAGAGAACAACGGTGGATGCGATAGAAATGCGGAATGCACTCAGACTGGACCCAATGAGGTAAGTTATGTGTCATCACAGTTAAAAAGGCCGAGTGTGGTCACTCCAAGCTAGGGCTGGCTGAAAAATTTCCAACTGAACTTTTTTTCTCTGTTCTTTTCTTCTTTTTGGACAGAAAATTGGGTTTTCAACTAAACAACATTTGTGGGAAGTGTTTGCCTTCCTCACCATTTTTCAATTTTTCCTTAGAAACCAAAAACCTGAAAAATGTTGGCCAAAACCATTTTTTTGTTTTGTTTTTTGACCCTATTTTTTCATTTTTTCAAAGTTTTCAGCTGAAAACTTTGGGGGGGGGGGCTGAACATGAAATTCTCTTAATTTCTGTCAAAATTTTCTGCAGAAAAATCCCCACTTTCCAACCAGCTCTGCTCCCAGTGTATAACAGATTCATGCATAAGCAGATAAAAACAAGTGCTGTGTTAACTCTGCAATCAATGTGCAATAAGTTTTACACCAGTAATTACCACTGCTTTCACATGACTAGAAGTTTAGCTATAACTGAAGTACTTATTACTACCCTTCTACTTTCATACTTTACTGTTATCACTATGGGCTGGACGGTAGTTCTACAATCCAGCCTGCATAGCTGTGCTTCCCTGGGAGCAGGGCAAGAAAAAGACAGTGACTGGGAATAACAATCTGGTTCCTTGTTTCCCCTTAACTCCCCTCTTGGAGCAATCTGCATCCTTTGGCTGACACAGATTACTTCCCCTTTGCCTCAGCCAGAGGTGCAACCAGAATTTTCCTAAGGAGGGAGCCCAGAGTTCTCCCTCCCTGGCCTTTGCATCTAGATCCATGCTCTCCCCACTGCACCCAGCTCTACACACACTGTCTCCTGCCACCCACTCTCAGCCCTGCGCTCTTCCCCTTACATTGTCCCACCCCGGCTCTGAGCTCTCTCCACTGCATCCGGCTCAACACACAGTCCCTGCCTGCTGACCCACACTCAGCCCCCCACTTCCCTCCCCACATTGCCCTGCCCCCAAATCAAAGTCTCCCCCTGCACCCAGCCCTGTGGTCTCCCCACCCCGCACCTAACTCCAAGCTCTTCCCCAGAGAGCCAGCCAGGCTGGAAAGCACCATCACCACCAGGCGCCAGACAATTCTGGGAGCTCCAGACCAGACCCCCATCCCCTTCTGCGTCTCCACTTCCACAGGAAGCACCAAAAGCCTGGATCCAACCCTCCCATCCTCGTGGGGACTGGGAGTTCCCGGTGACCCCTGCTTCTCTCGTCCCCAGAGGATGAGGGTGCCCAGTGCCCAGCAATGTCAGGAGAACTGCAAAGGTGGAGGCGGGGGACCAAATAGCACACGGGGTTGCAGTACCACTCAGATCTGGCCTGGCTATCCCTCCACCAGGACAGACGGGTAGCTGGGCCAAATATCCAGCTACGGTCAGGAGCCATGTGGACAGGCCCAGCCTCAGCTCTCATGTACGGGATGGCACGTTGGGTGAGGGGAGCATGGTGCCAAAGCTCTGCCCATCTGTACAGGAGGGGGTGTAACCGCCCAGCAGTGGCTACCCTCTACCCTTCACAATCACTGGCAATGCTGGTAGCCTCCCCAAAGGGGCTCCTTACACTGCCTTTCTCCCCTGTACAGGTGTGCAGGAAGGCTCACCACTGACCCCTAGGAAGTACTATTTTTTATTCATATAATTTCTACAAACTCCTATAACTAGAGGGCTAACTACATGCCTGAATTGCTTGTCCTTCCCCAAAGAGCCTGGTGATTTATCAATGTATTTTAGAATGCAGATACACTGAATATCCTGACATTACACTGCGATTGCTTGGTAGTTTTGCTTTCTGACGCACCAGCTACCTCCAAAAGAATAACTGCAGAGTAATGCCAGCATCAGTACAGTGTAGTTAAATGGCCCTAGATTCTCAAATGACATGCATAAAGCGTGCAGTGTAGTTGTAGCCATGTCGGTCCCAAGATATGAGAGAGACAAGGTGGAGGAGGTAACATGTTTTCTTCGACCAACTCCTGTTGGTGAAAGAGACAAGCTTTCGAGCTACCCAGAGCTCTACCTCAGGTCCTGGAGAAGACCTGAAGCAGAGCTCTGTGTAGATCAAAAGCTTGTCTCTCTGATCAACAGGAGCTGGTCCAATAAAAGATACTACCTCCCCCACCTTGTCATGCTTGAAGTCTGACCTTTAAAGAAAAAATAAGTAATTTCCTTTAGCCGTGTTAACCTTCCAGCTGTGTGATAATTGTGGGTATCAAAAAGCATAAGCCCAGTGTAACTACACTGAAAGATGCACATGACGCTGCTGAGTAAGATGCTGGCAGTAGCGACACAAGGACACATTTGTTAAAGTGCTTTTGTGGGAGTATTTCACCACCCCAAAAATGTCCCCACAAAAGTGTCCTGGTTCTTTATTCTGAAAACATGGTCACCTTCTTTAATGATTTAAATAATACAGCTAAAAGGATGGGGAGATGAGTTGTGTTTTCAGCTGATATCTGAAATGAGCTACACTGTCAGAGGTGAGATAAAGAGAGGGCATTTCGGATGCCCTCAGTTGCAGAGGAGAAGCGAGAAAGGATCATGGAGCTATGACACCTTGCATCAGCTGAGGATCTGCCCTAAAGAGATGATGTGCTTGTAGCGTGAAAAATGGTAAATTACAAAATGGATGTTAAGATCAAATGGGATTTTGAGTTCTTTTCTCTCCTCATTTTACCATGCAGATCAGTATAACCAATAAAAATAAATAAAATCAAAAGGTACTACACAACCAAGTTCCATATGTTTCTGTGTTAATATGGATCCTTTCTTCTCCTGGTAGGCCGTGTGTAATTGTTTGAAAGGATATTCAGGAGATGGTAAAACATGCACATACATCAATCTGTGTTTATCGGTGAGTATCATTTTACAGGAAACTATATTCTCATCATAAAATTTTTTTTATATAACACCAATATGCTTTTAGTTTGGTCTGCATGCAAGACTAGCTTAGAAATGTGTAGAATAGCCCATCTGGACCTGATTCAGGAAAGCATGTAAGCATATGCTTAAGATATAGCTAACAGCACTTAACCATGTGCTAAACTTTAAGCTTATGCTTAGATGTTTTACTGAATTGGCCCCAAATATGGAACAGTCTAGTTTTTAGGCTGTGCTCAAGATTTAAAAAAAAAAAAAAACCTTAAATCAAATCCTGGGGGAGATACTGTTTTTTTGTGGTTAAAGGCAAGGAGTAATTTTCATTATTTCTGTACAGATTTTTCAGTGTTGCTGGAATTAGTTAAAATTTAAAAATCCATTCTATAAATTACTCACAGTTTCTGAAGTACCTACAAACTTCTAAGGTTTTAGAAGTGAATGCAGTTTCTAAGAAAGACCAAATAAAATATCCAAGTTCCAATGATAACGTGAAAATTCTTCTCTGATGCCAGTCTCACTGATCATTCCAAGATGACAAATCAAATCTCACAACTCCATTCCTGTCAGCTCATCTGCTCCCAGGATAATGTATTATGGGCCAGATTCTCCAGTCTGCTAAGTGGCCTGAAAATGGCACAATGTGGCCGTAAAGTAGCGAGACGGCAGGTACAGAAATCCCCCTATGCAGTGGAACTCTTCACTGGTGTTAACTCTGGTGCATCCCTCAGTGTAAGAGGGAGAAGAGGGCACGCTGAGAGTGTTCTGGGAGCAGGGTGGAAGGGGGACAGGGAGATGAGGGGGGCATGGTAGAGCAGAGCTCCACTATGCTTGATCTTCCACTGGTGTAAGTTTCCTCAGGTAATTTAGGGCTCTCCCTGTGCATGTGTCATCAGGGAACCACAACCCTGTGCTCAGATGGTTTGGAGAACCAAACCCTCTGTCTTTGGAACTACTCATTATGTGCAGAGAGTTGGCACAAGCTCTAGGCACCAGTTGGCTCCCATATGACTCCTAGCCTTGGTGCTGGCCCTCTGCACAAGGTTGAATTTTACTCAACGGGCCCAATCCCATACTTCTGACACAGGCAAAACTCCCGTTCACATTGAGACCAAATATGGAGTGTAGGATCGAGCCCTCTGATGCATACAAGCACTTGCTCATTGGTCTCAGATGAAAAGCCCTCAACATTCAAAAGCTGCCTCCCTGTGATCACAGGCTAAGGATGGCTGATGCATTTCACTGTCTTGTGCACATTGATCTTTCGTCTCCAGAGAATGGTGACAAGTAGTCATCATCCCTTGACCTGGCAACAGTCTGTCACTGGATTCTTTTCCAAAGGTTGCCCAGATGGAATAGCGAACAAATGTAAATTAAAAGTCAGGGGAGGGAATGTTGTTCAGATTTATGAGCTACCGCATATGGTTTTGTGTGAGCTTCATTCTGACAGCTTCTCTTCCACTTCACTGGCTGCAATGCTATTAAAAGAATGTTTTTACAGAAGGTTGCCTTTTGTCAACATTGTGCAGCATGCTAATCTGACTGTAATATAGCCAAGTGCTCCATGGCAAAGCTACACAGAGAGCTCTGAATAAACTCAGTTCCCTGTCCAACAATCCAGCTAGATCTACCCAGATAAACAGCACACAAATCCAAACCTCACTACATAGGGTGAGAACTATGGTAGGGCCCATCCCGACTAGACCCCTGGTGGTAGTTCAAGAAGGACCCCCCAATACCACTGAGAGTGGGAGGTCAGACGAAGTGGAAGTTGGCTCCCATGTGACTGGCATCAGAGTTTTAGAAATGAGCATGTGAAAAGAAAATGGGCTACATTTCTCATTTGGCAGCATTCCCTGGTTTGTTGTGAAGAGATGTTTCCCCTTGTCCACAAGTAAACCGGTTTGCAGTCTGAAGATCTGATTATCAAGTAGGCACCAATTCTGGGTTGGCTCAGTGGGTGTAACAAGGGCTGGGAACAGCCAGATCTCCCCTCTGGGGAATTCCCCTGACAAAGGGAGCTCCCAAGAGATGGAAAGCCAGATTAAGAGACCTATGGGAGATGGGAATGAGTTGGAGGAAGGACACGTGTGGCAGTTCTTTGCTCCAGCTATTCTGGGCTACCAGACACATAAGGAGTAAACTAGAGCAGCCTCTGCAACCCAGAATCCCAGAGCCACTTTTGGCTCCCTTCCCTCTCAGGATGTACCTCCTAAGAAGTGCAGCTCAGAATCATAGCCCAGGAGTCCATGAGGAGGCCTGCATGGAAATCTTTTGGGTAGCAGTATACAATAGCCAGTTACATCACACTGAACTGAGAAGCTAGCAAGCGGGTGTTAAAGAAACTGGCAGTGTGCTTTGCTTTAAGTGTCAATAACTATCTTTACATTAATCTTGAATGCTTTTTTACTATTCATAAGAAAGAGACTATTTCCCTCTGTTGGAAGTCTGAGCAAATGAGCTGAAATTATTTTGTAAACACAAATACACCAACTAATTTGATTTTGTCTGATGTTCCTAATCTTACAAGAATAACGGTGGCTGCAGTAAATCTGCAATCTGCAATGACACTGAGCTGACAGAGAGGACCTGCACCTGCAAACCTGATTATGTTGGGGATGGATTTAAATGCCGAGGCAACATCTACCAGGTAAAACATTATGTGTGTTCATTGTTATTGAATATTTTTCAAAGAGTTATGTAAAACGGTGGCAACTCTTAAAACCATGCCAGTTTTGCATAGATAAATAGGTACAGCTACCCAAGTATTTCCTAGGTATGTCCTGCAGTAGCTATAGGGAATACTGCAAATGCTGAAGTAAATTTATGTATTTATCTAACGGAGAAGTGGCACCTTTTAAAGAGCAATAGCTGCTGCACATCAGATAGCTTGTTAAGAAGCAGTGGCATAAGCATGGGACTAGGGTTGAGGAACTTATGAGTTCTAGTCTCTCTTTTGCCAATGAATTTCAGTATAAATCATATAGGACTAAATTTTCCAAAGTGCCCACTAATTTTGGATACTTGGGCTTTGGGTGTCCAATCTGAGACACATAGGATGGCTTTGTTTTCAGAAATGCTGAGCACCTACTACTCCAAGTGAAGTGACCAGGAGCTTCAGGTGCTTGGTGCTTCTGAAAGGGCCAGATTCCACTTGGCCCTTCATGGATGAACAGTGGAAGGGGAAAGAGGCGCAAGGAGCCTTCTGCTCCTTCATACAGTCCATATGAAGGCCAGGCAGAATGGCAGAACCTGCACCCTGGAGAGTGCACAGCTGGCTCCTTCCCTTCTTGCACAAATGATAGAAGGGCCAGAACTGAAAGGGAGGAAAAGGTTTCCTCTGATAGCCAGAAAGACCTCAGAGTTTATATCCTATTAACTCTTCAGCCCCTAGCCCAGGACCTGATTATTACCCATTAAACAAGGATTGTCCTGAAGATGTCCCTCCCTTACTTTTTATTACTGAAGAATTATGTCCTGAAGAATAATTCCCTCCCTTACTTTTTATTACTTCTCCGAAGACATGGAGGAATGGTTATGTCTCCTCTTAGTTGTCGGTTCTCTAGGTTGTATGTGTTCATTTCTCTTAACCTCTCCTTCATATGTCATACTTCCTAAAACTTTTTGCAGTTTTGCTTGCCTTTTGGGTTTTCCCCAGTTTAACAAAGTTCTGTTGCATAAAACCCAGAACCACATGCAGAATTCTTCATGTGGTCGCTTCAATACCATATAGAAATTTATCTCCCTAGTCCCATAAGTGTTACCTCTGGACAAGATTTTCAAAAAAGACTAGTGCGTTTGAGGGCCCAACCTGAGACACCTTAAAGAGACCAGATTTTCAGAGAGTGTTCTGACCTGCCTTCTGAAAATTAGACCTCTCTGAAGTGTCTCAGGTGAGGTCCCCAGAATCACTAGTCACTTTTATAAAGTTTGGTTTCTGTATATAACTTTCAATATACCATGTACTTTGTGCAGCAGCAGCAAAATGCATGTTCCGTGACAAGCTGTAATCTTCAATATTGACAATCAAGGCCTGGTTTTGTCTCTCTGGGTCTCTATAATAAGACTAGAACTATAATATGAGGAAACGGAGTGACCTGACACCTAGCTGGCACTGCAAGGAACGTGGATGCTGCTATTCTTCGATTCTCACAACTGCTTTCTGATAGACTGGCAAGATAACACATACCACAAGCCAGATAAGAGCTACAGTGAGAGGTCAGCTGACAAGCTGTATCAATGCAGGCGATTACTGTATCATCTAGACCAAAAAGTTCCCTTTCTAGTACCAGGCATGTTCCTTCCCTGAGGACGGCATTCATTAATATTCTTCAGACACAATTCTGAATTCTAAATTCTAAATTCACACAATTCAATATAAAAGTGCTTTTACTCTTGGTTGCAGGAGCTTCTTAAGGATTCCAATACTACTCATTTTTATTTCCATCTCAAGGTAAGAAAATTCTTGAACGTTTTTTGTGCCACAACATCTCTGGCCCTAATCTCACAAGGTAATCAGGACTGGAGTTGGTCAATTCTTACTTATGTTGGAAACCCACAGGAAACCTAGAGTGTTGCATGTAATAGTGCTCGTTATTCAATAAGTGGCACTTTCCCCTCTGAGTCAGTACTGCTACGATAGCTTTGAGGCTGGAGGGACCATGCACCAGTGCCCTTTAGATCAGACCCAAAACTGAAGCCCTTCCCATCCACAGACAGAGATCCCATGGCACATTTCTCCAAATTCTGATGTGGGTAACTACATTCGGTTGATCTACTTCCCGTTGATTTGACATGGTATTTTTCACCGCCTCTCTAAAATGTGGCGGTGTGTTGCTGTGTGCTTCTAAACAGCTGCTCTGTGCCTCCCGCAGTTCTAACTACATTTCAGAGGACGGTGATTCCTTTGTGTAGGCATATGTAGCGAGGCAGTGTGGAACAATGGATAGGGCAGGAAACCTGAGTTCTAGTCCCAGCTCTGCTCTGTGTCCTTGGAAAAGTTTCTGTGTCTTTGTTTCTCCTCCACCCTTTAGATTGTAAGTGTTTCTGTACAGGGATTCTCTCTTGCTATATGTTTGTCCAAAACCTACAGCAATGGGCTGTAGGTTTCTAACCATAAGATTGTACATAAGCATATGGAGATATAGATAGATAGATAGATATGTGTGTGTGTGTGTGACTATGAAAACACTTTGGGTTCCTTCAAGATGAAAGGTTTTAACCACTCTCCCTGCAAAGCTTGTAACCTTTCTGCTTCCATATTAATCGCTACTGAGCACAGCTTTCTCTCTTACTTTCAAGCACTACTTGTCCATTGTTATAAAGGAAGGCAGCACATGAGAGACAGGAGAGCTCTGTGCCCTTAAGTAGCAGCAGAGGAAGCTGGGGGAGAGTATGGTGAGGCAAATTTTGCAGAGAGACCTCTTTAAATCCAGTAAGACTGAAGGAGTTTGGAGGGCATCTTCCCCATAGCAACAGAGTGTTTCCCTCACTCTTACATTACTTGTGGTGGGATGGGAGAAGGGAATGCAATGTGAGGCAGATGGCAGCAAGGAACAGAGCTGTGGGCAGCCACAGAGGTCAGTCTAGAGGCCTTGCCTACAGTAAGGGGCCTGGTTCCCTGTATGGGATCCAGTCTAATTCTGCCCAGTGTATGAAACTGTGTGCATTAATGAATGATCTTTGCTTTGTTCTTTTAAACTTTCCAGGCCCTTGCTCTCAAAGATATTGCAGGTTCTGGTCCTTTCACTGTGTTTGCACCCAATACAGAAGCATTTAACAGTGAACCAAAAGTAAGTAAGAAAAAGGCAATGAACTTTGGGTGAGTCAGCTGGGAGCTTTTGGATTTGTATGTTATTCTGTCCTTGCCTTTGAACTCCTCCAATTCCTGCCCTAGATTAAAGACTGGATTCTCAATGGAGTGATGCCCCAGATCCTTAGGTACCATATGGTGGGCTGTGCCGGACTTCTCTATAATGACCTGACAACAATTACCAATGTCACCTCACTCCAGGGGGACCCCATCCAGGTCACTTTCTCACAGGTAACAAGATAGCCAAGGTAAAATTGTTAGAATAATAAACTGACCATTTTCATTTGCATTTTTAAAATTAGAATGTTCCTTTTCCTCCTAAAAATAATAAATAGTATTTAAAATAAGAATTGTCTATTGCTGATTGCTTTCACAAATGCCACCCTCTCTGTTTGCCCCGCTAAGGGTGCAGTCTTGCAGTCCTTGCTCATGTGAGTAATTTTTACTCACATGAGTAGCACCATTGATTTTCGTAGGACTACTTGTGTGACTGAGGGTTGCAGGATCAAGCCCTAAATTACTAAAACTGGAGCCCTATTTGTTGCAAGTCTATTGCAAGCAGTGAGTTGGCCTCTCACGGTAAAGAGTTTTCATTTCAGCATTTCCCTGCTGCACATTTCCATAGAAAACACTTTTTTGTTTACCTTTTCAGAATTCTGTGTACCTGAATACCAAGGCTAAGATTATATTCAGCGATACTGTCAGCACAAATGGTGTGATACACGTCATAGATAAAATCCTACTTCCACAACACATGCAGGAATTCCCTAAGGGGCAATCGGGGACTGAGCAGGTACGTACCTCATTCCTGTAGCATTCTGCCAGTCTAATCTGGAATGTTTCTTGCCAATTACCATTTGGCATAGTAGTTACAACCAAAGCATTGGCATTATAAAGCCCCTACACTGAATGATTAGCATAGTTTTACAGTGTTGTATATTTAAAATTCTTTAGAATCATTCCTACATTAAATTTATATTAAAGATGTTCTTCTTTGTAAAGACCTTTAAGGTGGCTTTGATTTCACAGTGACAAGTGAACTACAAGATCAAACATGCCAAATACCTTCTTACTAAATCTATATCCAATTTATTTCCCAGACAAGACAAGTAAGCCCATTTAATATTCTTATCTTTCTAGGAAAGCCTTAAAATGGTTGCAGCCAAACAAGGATACATCATGTTCAGCAACTTGCTAGAGGTAAGAGAATCCAGGAGGCAATGACCATTTGGCACAGTTTTGTGAAACTGGCACACAGCCTGAGTGATGGGGCTGTGTACAGTGTGGAATGGGGCACAGGCTCCCTCCCCACAATCTATGGAGGAGCCCCTGCAATCAGTTCTCTCGCCTTCCACATGGGAGAATGGCAGACAGGTCTGAGCACTCATGGGTCCCTAAGAGCCATCCCCTCCCTGCTCTTTAATCCATCTTGTGTGCTAAAACTTCTTGGCCCGGATTTGTAAAAATGGTCTCCTAAGCTCAGAGATAGGCACGTAAATAAGTGGCCTGGTCCCTAATAAGAGTTGCTGGGTGGTCAGCACTTTTGAAAATCAGCTTCAGAATAGACTTAGAAACCTAAATGTAGACACCCACTTTTTAAAATCTTTGCTTTGTGCCCAGGAAGGCAAAAATACAGGCCATTTACTAGGAAGGCTATGATCCATTCAGCATCCTCGCTGCTGGGCCAATTCACTCCTAGCTACAGTACATGTTTCTCAGAGTTTATCCTTTACAGTGGGTGTAATTTTACAGTAAGAAAAAAAATCACTCATTTTTTCTATGTTGCAGAATGCCGGTTTGATGAGTGTAATCAATGATCCTCTTCATAAACCAGTCACCTTGTTCTGGCCTACTGATGAAGCTCTCAGAGCTCTGCCTAAGGAACAGCAGGATTTCCTGTTTAAAAAATCTAACAAGGCCAAACTGGTGCAATATCTGAGATTCCATGTCATCAGAGATGCTAAGGTGCTTTCAAACAATTCCTGATTTGTTTAGAAGAAGCATTGCTAAAACTGTTCTCCAACACCAAATCTTCCCACTCTGTGTATTTCTTTCACAGATTTTAGCCTGTGAGCTCCCCAGCTCCAATTCTCTGAAGACCCTTCAAGGTTCTGATCTCAGTGTAAAATGTGGGGATAACAACAACTCTATTGTAAGTGTTTAACATACGAGCACATTGGGAATCCTCATGGAATGTACTATTTAATAACATAGGCCTTGATACTACATTGGGAACCACTAGTGCAAATCCCTCTATGCCTATGCAGAGCCTCCCTAAGGAATTAACAACCCTGGAATTAATGGTGCTCCACATATGCATAGTGGTCCATATTAGCATATCCCCGTGCAAGAGTAGAGGCTTAGAAAACAGATCCACAGGTTTGTGATTTGCCTTACAGGTACAGTGGCTTATCGAAGAATAATTTTCTTTATCATAAGGGAGTAGTCTCTCTAAATAACTGGCTGGCACATACCTCAAAAGAGAAATACCACCATGCCTCAGGCCCAGATCCTCAAATGTAGCTGAGTTCAATGGGAGTTAGGTGCCTAAATACCTTTGAGGATGTAGGCCTGAGCAGGTAACACATCAAAATATAAAATGAGCTCACACAAAGTGAAGTTGACTCTGGGACAAGAGCCCTAAGTGTACGATGTACAGTATGGGCTACATTTTAGCACTAAGGACTTGCAAAAACTAGTTCCGCCGCTTGTGCAGGGAAAGCCCTTGGCAGGACGGGACGGCTTGTTTACCTGCCACATCTGCAGGTTTGGCTAACTGCAGCTCCCAGTGGCCGCGGTTCGCCGCTCCAGGCCAATGGGGACTGCGGGAAATGGTGTGGGCCAAGTGGCCGCCTCTTCCAGCAGCTCCCATTGGCCTGGAGCGGCGAACTGCAGCCACTGGGAGCGGCGAACCGCGGCCACTGGGAGCGGCGAACCGCGGCCACTGGGAGCCACGATCGGCCGAACCTGCGGACGCGGCAGGTAAACAAACCGGCCCGGCCCACCAGGGGCTTTCCCTGAACAAGCAGCAGAACAAGTCTGGGAACCACTGGCCTAGATACAAACCTGTACAAAATCTGTTGTGCAAACTGCATGGTTTGTGTGTGTGAGCACCTGTTTGCACTCAGGTGCACTGACTTTGCAGGTAGCTGTTTCTGAACATTTGGCCTTATGTGTATATACACTGAAAAAGGAGACTCCGTGACTGTTATGAAGGAGCACTCTGCATACTCTCGTGGGGGAGGGGATTCATGGGTGATGGCATCTGCCTACCATTCCCTCTGGCACCATGGGGGGCATGGCAAACTGGGTCACCCCCACCTTAGAGACAGGGGTTTGCACGCGTAAGCCCAGTGGGAAATGCTGTTATCCCATCTGGAAATGATATGCAATTTTACTTTGTAAGAGAGAGAACTGACTTCAAAGGAAGATTTATATTCTTACTAATTCCTGAACAGGAACTGCACATGGACTGAACCAAGCATCCAGTGAAGCAGGCTCCTTATTTTGTGCGATTGTCTTCTTGCCTCTCTCTCAGGGTGACCTCTTTCTGAATGACAGGAGGTGTAGGATAGTGCAGCGGTACCTGGAGTTTGATGGTGGCATCGCTTACGGGATTGACTGCATGTTAATGGATCCCACCCTTGGCGGGCGATGTGACAATTTTATCACTGCAGATTTCTCGGTCAGTCAGTCCTTCAGTTCAGTTCTGTGACCCTTGGGGAAATGTGAAATGTAGGCCAAATCCTGGCCGCGCTGAAGTCAATGGCAAACCTTCCATTGATTCCAATGCAGTCAGGATTTGGCTGCAGGTCTGAAACTGTTTAAAGTGCTACTTTGGGTTTGTCTGGTGGGAAGCCTAGGGTGGATCTTGACTAACTAAAATAAAGTATCAGGGGGCAGCCATGTTAGTCTGTATCCACAAAAACAACAAGGAGTCCAGTGGCACCTTAAAGACTAACAGATTTATTTGGGCATAAGCTTTCGTGGGTAAAAAACCCACTTCTTCAGAAAGGTGAGGTATGGTGCCTAAAAGATACACTAAGGTCCACCTGCAACTACGGTAAGGAAAAGGGCAAGGTTAGGTTGGGATTAGCTAAAACATGTTAGCTAACCCTGACCTAATTTCAGCAACTTCTCCTAGTCTAGACAAACCCTTTATGGACAAATATGACTATGAACAGAGTGCAAAAATTAATTCTCTTTGAAGTCTTTTGAATAATGCATGTTGAGAGGGCCAAATAAAGTTACCACCTCTAAGAGGATGATGCTATTACTGGCTAATGCTGTCTGCCTTCACAGAAACATGTAAAAGTCTATTATAATACATCTACATGTGTATTATCATAACACAAAGGGGATTTTTTTCCTGACCCTAGATGGTGATCCCTATAAGCAGGAGGATTGTTAGTGCTTATTTTTAGCTTAACTGGTATGTCTGTGGATGCTTCTGCTCTTTGTATAAATATCTATATCTAGAAACTCTCATACTCACAAGGTGCTCATTTACTATGTTGATGAGGGCCATATCAGTTTCTAAAGAGAAATACAATATGGCCAAAAAACCACTAGTGGTTTTGAGTCCTCAGCTTGAGTCACCTTAAAGGGGATTGCTTAGGGTGGGTTCCCAGCACTTTCTGAAATCAGGTGTCTTAAAGCATCTCAAATTGGACATCCAAATCAGAGACACCCCAAATCCATCGTCACTTTTGCCAGTGTAGGCCTATGTACAAATAAATAAATACATCTCCCCCCTCTTACCTATTTAGCTTAATAGCAAATTTGCACTTCTAGAACTATTCTACTGTGAAATTTCATTTCTCTTTCATTTTGTTAAATTGACTTAATGTACCTGTTTTGTTGTCATTTTCCTTTACTTTTTCCCCTCTGTTATCTCTTTTGGAAAGCTCCTATAACTTATATAAGTAATGAAATTGGATGTTTTTAAAAGTAGTCTTCTCTGGTCATTAATTTTAACTGCCTATGTAAAAGTAGACACTTTTCTGGTGCTTTCGAACAGCTTTTTGTTGTTCTTATTTTTAAATATGTTTTTCCCTTTCTACAACAGGGAGATTGTGTTGGCTGTTACAATAACCCTAAATGCCCTACAGCGACTAAACCAAAGGTAATAGTACCTTTTTAAGGCAGTCTAATCGACAGGCTTCTGTGCACTGCACAATAATAAACTAAAAAGAGCACACACTTTCAAAGAACAGTAGAGCTGTGAGCAATGAAATCACTTGTTTAAATGGAACAATAAAATCCCAGTCCTCCTGGAGTCAGTAGTGGGTTACAGATCTGATACACAGTGAGTGCTTCCGTTGGCTTCTATGGGTTCTGGATTAGGCCCTGTCACATCAGCCTTTCCCCATTAAGAATTCTGATCAAAATTCTGACCTATTAGGTCAGAAGTGACAGAGAGTTTGGTGGTCTCACCCTCGCACATACTGCACACCAAAAATTCACTTGATGCTTCTGTACATGCGGCAGGTTGTGTTATAGTGAGCAGAGTGGACCTACAAGCTAGAGGAGAGTGGCAGGGTCAAAGTGCATGGTCAGCATTCTGTCTGGCATTAGCTACTGTAGGAATCTTAAACATTTACCAGCACTAAATTTATCTACAGACATTTTAATAATTAAAAAGAAAGCGTTTAGATTGGCATACTCTTTGTTCTCAAGTTTGTCTGCTTCTATCTACCGAATCTTCAATGAGAGCTCCAGAAAACTGGCTTGAATATTTATTCTAGTCTAAACATTACAGGCCAGATCCTCAGTTGGTATAAATAGTCCTAATGCAATTGATTTCATTGGAGCTGGGCCAGCATACACCAGCTGACATTCTGGACCATGGGGCCCTTCTCTTCTAGATGACTGGTTCAAATCCAGTGACCAAAAGTTACCACCATCTGATGGCTCATGTGAAATGAATGAGGTGCTGCCAGCTCTCTTCTGATGTGTCCTCCGCCTTTATTGCTACCTGTTGGCTGTCTTAGAAGAAAGGCCATAGATTAAATGGGCAGGAAGCCTGAACTAACCTCTTTCCTCAGAGTTAGCCTCATCACATCAGGGCTGAAGCATATTGAGGGAAGCTTGCACCACTACTGCCCATGCTTTGCTTTTTCTGTAGGTGGATCACTTTGATCTCCAGGGCTGTCAATTTGATCAGCTCTGCATTAAAAAAACACAGTGAGTTAAAAATAAATACACAGAACATTCAATCACCTGTGTTTTTATCCCCCTGTGTAATGTTTAGGGAGGGATTCAGAAGTGTACATACCAATTCTATGGCAGGAGCCTAGATGGCTGTCGCCAGGATTGTTCGATGGTCGTCTGGATTGCAAAGTGCTGTCAAAGCTACTATGGGCGAGACTGCCAAGGTAGGATTGCCCTGATTAACCTTTGAGATCTCTCTGGGAATAGCTGCCTGACACCACAAGGTGACAAGGCAATTCATGATTGGAGATTTTTAAGAGCAGGTTAGACAAACACCTGTCAGGGATGGGCTAGATAATACTTAGTCCTGCCATGCGTGCAGGGGACTGGACTAGATGACCTCTCGAGGAGGTCCGTTCCAGTCCTGTGATTCTATAATTATATTTAATTGTTTAAAAGGAATATTGAATAAAGTCCTGCAATCATGACTATGCATGAGTCATGACAGGCTTCATGGTCTAGTGTACTGAGTATACTAGTGTGCTGACTAAGAAACAGGAGCTGCTGAGATGTAATCTCAGCTCTGACAGAGATTTGCTCTATGACCAGGGATAACCTCTCTCTGTCTATGTTCCCTCTTTGTAAAACAGGGTAATACTGCAGTGAGAGTTCATGCATGCATAAGTAACATTATTATTTTCCACTCCAAATAATAACTTAAATATGCTCAAAAAGGTTCTTTTTTATGTTAGCAATTTGTAAACTCCATGTTGATAAAGAAGAGTAAAATTAATGTTATAAAGAGTAAATATTGCTTTGTTGTGACATTGCATGGAGACATATTTCAGCCATTTGAAAAAATACAAAAGATGTGAGGACCATATCATGTGCCAGCTTCTGGGGAATGACATCAAAATGCATTAAACACACGTGCTAGAATTCACAGCTAGTGCGTGAGCCTGTGTGTATCTGATATGAGTTCAAAGAGCATTAAACATTAATGGGCTGTGGGGCCCTGTTAGTTTTAACAAGTATTGACTTTGAAAACCACAGCCGTGGGGAATCACTGCCAACGCTGGTTCTGTACCATCTAACTAACTTTCCAACCTTCACTCAGCTACACCAACATGCTTGCCAAATGTCATGTGTTTTAATCCAAGCAGTTGTTGGCTTTGACTTCACCAGAGCTCTGCATGGGCTCAGGGGTTCATCCACGTGGATCAGATTGCAGTCCTGGGGGCCAGGAGTCTAAATGAGTGGGCTCCAGGTTACATCCTTCAAGTAAATGAGGTTGTATGAATCCACTGTGGTCCACTAAGTGCGTATGGGGGGGATTTTCAAAAGCACCTAAGGGATTTAGGAACACATTTTATATAACGTTTTTGTGCTCAAAGATTTTCTAAAGCCAGTTTTCTTAGAAAACAAACTTGTAAACACAAGGCAGAGCTGAACAGAACTGACTCACTGCATTTTATCCTTTCTAGCCTGCCCAGGAGGGCCAGAGACCCCGTGTAATAATCATGGTTTATGTAACGACGGATACTCAGGAACCGGAGAGTGTAAATGCAACAGTGGCTTCAATGGGACTTCATGTGAGCTGTGTTTGCCGGGAAGATATGGCTCTGATTGTACATGTATGTTTCAGCCTTATTTCTGAATTAATATCTGATTAAAATACACTATTTTTCTATATTTATTTTTGAAGCAGAAAGAATATTTTAATGTATATTCTTTGCTCTTCCATTTCAAAATTGACACGTGGCTGCCATAGCCCGCACAGTGGTTGAAGATCACTACCATGCAGAGAGCCAACACAAGGCCTCAGAGTAGGGTTTACATGGGACTTTAGTGGTACATAGGCTTGTGTTGGCCTTCTACACTGGGGTGAATTTCACCCACTCCTCCTATCAATTATACAGTTCCATTTTGCAGTAACATGAAGCAAGTTGAGGCTTCACTTCTTGCTTGATCTACAGTCCTTTTTAATCAAAATATAGCTGTCTCCCAACCCCAGCAACAGACAAGACAATAGAATGGAAATGCTGATAAAACACAAGAAATCAGAAGGATGTTTCATGGCTATTGAAGGCAACACTTGATACTTATCATATGAAAAAGAGAGTAACACAAAGGGGAAATTAATTTGTGGAGAGGGCCAGCAGAAGGCCTATGCTCCATGGAAGTTCCTACATAATCCCTCACTTGTGGGCGTAAGTGGCACATCCTAGGTGCGTTGGCCTTGTGCATCCTCACAGGGGTAAATTTCATCCTAGATTAAAAAAATTATTCTCAGCATAAAGGCTTTAGTTGAGAGACTAAAGATAGCAGAAGAGACGGGCTATTAACTCTTTCACCGTAAATTACTGTTTTCAGTCCAACACAGTTTTGTAGTAACTAGCACTAACCCATAAGGTTAGGTTATGCATGCAAAAGTTCCAATGCTTACCCAAAGTTTATCCATTTGACATCCATTGTATGGGAATTTGTATGTTTATGGCACTATATAAACTATCAATCTGAACCTCAAACTCTTATGTTTACTAAAAGAAAAGCCAAAAAGGTCTTGTGGCCCTATATTCTTTTTTTTAATATACATAACTCATTTGTTTATATAAATCAAATATTAATTTACTAGGTTAAACCCTTCACAAATCAAAAGACAAAGTGTGAAATCCTGGCTCCACTGGAAGTTTTGCTGCTGATTTCTATGAGCCCAGAATTTCACCCATAGAATCAGAACTGCTTGTAAGCCAAATCCCGTGCCATTACTTTCCCACATACACAAACAACATTCCTGGCAAAGGGGTGGGTCAGCAGAACCAAAACTCCATTAAATAGCAAAACACATAAAGAACTATCAATAATAAAGATTCCTCATGAAAGACCAGCTCTATTGCTTGATACATCCACAAAGAAAGCTCTACTACTCAATGAAGAAATACTTTGTGCTTAAAGTTTCAGGGCATGAGGGTAGAGAAACATCCCCCTACTATAAAAAAAAAAATCATCCCCATTCAGACACTTTTAGTCAGTCATGAAAAACAGCTGAGATATTTTTGAGGGTAAGAATATGTGTGAGCAGGTAACTTTTACACCTGCTTGGAGACAAAGTCAACCTACCCTGCAAATCCCAGCTTTGACCTTGTTAACAATCAAATGAACAATCAGACAACATGAAGGCCAGCCTGAGCCTGCTTCCCAGGTCTGACTGCTCATAGGGTTCCTCGTTCAGGCTGCTCAGCCCCCGCCCCTTAAATCCTCTCTCTGAGATCTCTCTGACAGAGCAACTCAACTTCCTTGTTAAAGCTTGTTAACTCTCTTTATTCCCTCTGGCTAGAGAGCCCTCCCTCCAAGTTTGACATAACTGACAGTTGTTGCATGCTAAGCCTGGTTTCCACTACGTCTCTAAGACAGACCACTAACCCCTTCCTGCCATGGGCCTGTGTGGTTTTCTGACGTTGCTCTAGGGAAGAATTTTCCTTTCCTAATTACTATTTTGTCTATGATCAATCTACATTGATCTACATCAATCTACAAGCAGGTGGGGGTATAGCTCAGGGGTAGAGCATTTGACTGCAGATCAAGAGGTTCCTCCTGTTCAAATCCAGGTGCCCCCTTTGGGGGGAGGGATAGCTCAGTGGTTTGAGCATTGGCCTGCTAAACCCAGCATTGTGAATGTAATCCCTGAGGGGGCCATTTAGGGATCTGGGGCAAAAATTGGGGATTGGTCCAGCTTTGAGCAGGGGGTTGGATTAGATGACCTCCTGAGGTCCCTTCCAACCCTGATATTCTATGATTCTACATTCCCTTTACAGCCTGCAACTGCAAGGCCCATGGACAATGTGATGAAGGAATCTCTGGATCAGGACAATGTTTCTGTGAAACTGGATGGACTGGTCGATTCTGTGAAACCAAACTAGGTCTGTATCTTCTCACCAGAATTTGTTGCAAAACAATAGGTTACAGCACTCCCAGCGAGTTTAATCAAATCAGTTGTTTTAATGCGGTGGACGTAGCAAGACAGGGTTAATAATACCAGAAATCCTGCTTTGTGCAGGATAAATGGTGAAGGAGAGTATTTTGCTTTTGGTACAAGGAGGATTGAAAGCTATAAAGAAAACTATATTGTGCTACACTATGCCATGATCTGCATGGCACACAAAAAAATTCTGCAATTCCTCTAAAGTTGGAGCTCTGTAAACCTGCTTGAGGACTGACTGCAAAATGTATCAAAGGTGTTCTTGACTCAGGCTCAATTCCATCTACACACAAATTGCGCTAACCCAGGGCTTAGACCCAGAGTCCCAGGCCCACATGGAGGTGAAGGATCTGACCCTGAGTCAAACCCTATTGCTCTGAAGTGTAGAGGAGCTCTACTGGACTAGTGCTGTGGGAGTTTGCCAAAAATATCCCATGGGCCAACTCTTTGTGTCCTCTGGACAGTCAAGAAGACAGTCAAGTTTTCCCACGCTGCACCACAAAAAAAGGGCTAGAGCAGCCACATTTTGGGGGGTGCCAGGGATGTGGGTGGTTGACTCAGGCCCACATAATGCAGTGTAGATGCTGGAGCCCCAGCTTGGGACCCATGATTCAACAATTCCTAACCTAGGGTTACAAATAAGTGTAGACACTCAAGCACTAGTTTAACAAGCCCAGGGTCTGCTAACTCGAGTTCTACTAATCCTGGGTTTACATTGCAGTCTACACAAGCCTATTGTGTTTGGAACCAAAGACAACTGAATGAGAGGCAGGCAGCAGCAGTGCACAGGGAGTCAGCACAGAGACTCTTCATTAATGTTACTACCAGTCAAAAAGAGCCTGACGTACCAGTTGCTGAGTATCGCTAATCTAGTTCCTCTCCCTGCTGTACAGCAGTAATGGTGTCTGTGTTAGATGCAGACGTCTTTGTCTACTCTGGGATTGCTCAGGTGTTGGTGAATCCATGACTCCTTTTAGCAGATTATTCTGTTGTCCTATGTGAGGAGGCAGCATGGTCTAGTGCATTGTTTCTCAACGACCAGTCCGTGGACCGGCACCAGTCCCTGAGCTCTCCCAGACACAGTTTAGGAAGGCAGCAAGCTGGTCCCTGGTATCAAAAAGGTTGAGAAATGCTGGTCTCGTGTATCAACCACAGGATGGAGAACTGAGACCAGAGAGTTCTAATCCCAGCTGTCATAATGGACTTCAACAAGTTGCTTACCCACTCTGCAGCTTTGACCTTGTCTGTAAAACAGGGATACTATTTACTGGCAATTCTGAACAATTGGGGAAAAAAAATCATTTTGGGTTGAATCAAAACTGAAATTTTAGGCATTCAAGGTTTTTTTAAACAATTTCATTTCATTTAATAAAATGAAAGGAAATTGTGAAACAAAAAGTCATTTCAAATAAAAAAATCAAAGTATTTTGAAAATGTCAAAATGAAATGTTTTGATTTTTTTCTTTTTGTAGACTTTTTTTTAACTGAAACTATTTGGTAACACTGACAGAAATTCACAAAATGTTTTAGTGTCAGAGAATTTGCATTTTTCACTGAAAAAAAGTTTTGGTCAAAAACTTCATCCAAGTCTACCTCCCAGGGATGTTAGGAGGATTAATTAGATATTGTTTAAAAAGTGCTTTGAAAATGTAAGCTCTACATGCCTGCAAAATACAATAATTGCAGATGAACATATGTTTTGAAAACGGTATTTAATATCAATTCAAACAACATCCCCTTTTATAATATCAGGCTATTACTGTAAGTGTGCTTCAGAGTAATGAAGATCATTTCACTTACAACTGATCAGCATCAAAGTATGGCCCAGTAGATAGAGCTTTGAATGAGGATTTGCATTCTGTTCCTGCACTGACCTGCTATGTGCTCTGGGACAAATCACTTCACCCTTGTTTGCCCATCTGTAAAATGGGAATAACGATGCTTACTGCCAGCATAAAGAGCGTTGAGATCTATGATAAAAAGTGCTATACAAGAGCAAGGCATTGTATTCCATGGTGATATGAATTGTCTCACAGGTTTTTAAGTAAACATGTACTGTATACAAGTTTTCCTTTGTTCTCTAGATGAGAGCACATTTTTAAAGTATAAAAAGTCATTTTCATCAGATATTTTACGGTCTTCACAGCTCTGCCGCCTGTGTGTTCACCTAATTGTTCTAGTAATGCCGTCTGCAAAGAAAAGAACATGTGTCAGTGTAAGCCGTTTTATGAAGGAGATGGAATCACGTGTACAGGTGAATTATGTACTTCTGTCCCAGACCTGAAGAAGAGCTCTGTGTAGCTCAAAAGCTTGCCTCTTTTACCAACCCGCGTTGGTCCAGTAAAAGATATTAACTCACCCACCTTGTCTCTCCCTGAACCTTAAAGGCAAACGTTGTTTTCACCTAGCCATTCACTTTAATACACAGGACTAATCAGGGTGAAATGTTAACTATCAGAGAGCTGCCTGAACCAAAACTTCCGATCTAAAGACTTTCAGTGACTTCAGTGGGAGCTGGACCAGACCACCCCTCCCAAACGTCCCTGACTTTGAGACACATCACTCATCAGTCTCTGAAATAAATAAAGAGTAGTTACAGATTTTTCTTATACAGAGTGTGAGGTCAATGCGTGGTTGCAACCATTGTAATAGATGGTACTGTTTGGCCCTGGAAGGTGCAACACAGGGTGATTTCACTGGGGCTTCACATGTATATGTGAGGGCAACAAGATAGCTAGCCAGCTCTATTTGGGTATGGGAGGACTTTGTGGTTTTCCAGCTCAATAATTCATTTTCAGCAATCTTTGATTACCTGAGGCAAGGAAACTCTCTGACAATATTACTTGAGAGCTAGTCAGTCGTTATTGCTGGGACACATCATCTCCTCCACTGACTCATTATGTGGAGGGTTCCTTCATCTGGTAAGGGGGCTTGGCACATTTCCCACTCTCCGTTGTATGGAGTCAGGATTGTGGAAGGAGTAGGTAGGCTGCAGGACCATGGCAAATACACACTGTCCCCCTTCCATCCCAGCAGAAGTTAGCCAGAAAAATTAGTGCATCCCCAGGTTGTAGTAACCTTTCTATAATCCACCCCCAGGTTCATTAGGAGCCACCGTGGCCTGGGTGGAGTCCTTATTAGAGTAGCTCCATCATGGTACCAAGGAGCCAAGCAGAGCCACTGGGAGGTACAGAGCATGCGTGGCCCTGGCTTCTGGAGAATCTGCCACTCTTGGGGACTGGTTTTTGATGGGGTTGAGATCAGGAGGGACTTGTCCTGCTGCCCTCTGGGACAATGCAGAGGAATCTATAATCCTCATGGAGGTTTCCTTGCAAAAATTCCCATGCTGAAGCAGGAGAGGAGGTCTGGGCCAGTCCTACTTCGTTAGATAAGGGATGTGCCCAAGCCCCTGAAGAGGACTGGGGCCCCTTTTGTGCAGGACTCTCTACAAAATAGAGAGTAGCCAAAGAAGCTTACAGTCTCGTCAGCCAAAAAATGTTCCAGTTGCTTTTAAATAACTGGAGCCAGCATTTCCTTGTGAAGGCAAGACACTCTTTAAAAATACCCTAACTCACCTATTTTCTTTTTGCTTTGTAGCTGTGAATCTTTGTAAACAAAACAATGGTGGGTGTCACCAGAATTCGAAATGTACCCAAACTGGTGTGAAAGTCCTTTGTAGCTGTCAGAAAGGATACACAGGAGATGGACACACCTGCCTTCCTATCAATCCTTGCGCTGATGGGCTCAATGGTGGTTGCCATGAACATGCCCTTTGTACAATGACAGGACCTGTAAGTTGTTGAGGGGGTGGGGGATGGGGCTGGCTTTTTTGTCTTTGAAATCCTGACTAGACACCCACTCCACCTCCTAATGAAGTCAACAGGAGTCTTTCCAGTGACTTCAGTGGGAGCTGGACCAGACCACCCCTCCCAAATGTCCCTGACTTTGAGACTCATCAGTCCCAGCCTGCTTTCTACATAACTTTGGTGTCCACTCAGCTTACTGGTGGAAACTGTTTATATTAGAAATGCAGTATCATGAAACTGAGGTTATTTATACTAAAGGAATGGATCCCACAGCATGTTCAAGTATTCTGCATGCATGTTTTGATAACCCTCATGCTGAGTGTCTCACCCCTCCCCACATTTGGGCCTTGGCAGGTTGGAATGTATAAGATGCCTAGAGGAGATGTAAATATTCCTACAGCTAAATCTATCTTCTCAGCCTGTTTCAATCAGTGTATTATTAAATTCTTTTCATGGTTCCATATGTATTTATTTAATTTTGTTTTGAGTGGCTACCATGCATATTTATTATTATAATTCTTCAAAGCATATTCTGATCGGTTTAGGTATAAATGCTTTGGCCTTAATTCAGCAAAGCACACAAAAGTATGTACATAAGTGTTTTGTTCAATAAGGATGAATTCTAATATGTGTGTAAGTGGTTTATTGAGTCGTAGCTTTTTTGCTAGTGGCCTGTTAGCAAATGCACAGTGTGCTATTGCGGGACTCAGCAAACGGGATACTTCCATGCATTCAGAAAACGCTATTTTAGGCTGTCATTTTTATGTTTCTAAAACATTCTGTTTGGACGTTTTTATTCTCTCTCCTACCAGGATAAACGCAAATGTGAATGTAAAAATAACTACGTTGGTGATGGGCTTGACTGCACTGTGATGCAGTTTCCAGTTGACCGTTGTTTGCAAGACAACGGGCAGTGCCATGCCGATGCCAACTGTGCCGACCTTCACTTCCAGGGTCAGTATGCCAGATAGACTCAGAAGTAGTGTGGTATGCAGAGCTCAGACTAGGATCCTTCAGTTGGATCCCTCCAGGTGGACTCCTGTGTCCATGTCACGTTTCACTGAAGTCAAAGGGGTTCTGCACAGATGTAGTCATTTAGGCCCCAATTGAGCAATCCATCCCTCTTCAGCAAATCACTTAAGCACACGCTTAAGTCCTGTCTAAGTAATGGGACTTATGCACATGCTTAAAGTTTAAGAATGTGCTTTAATATTTTGTGAGTTGGGACCTTTGAAAGCAACCGATTAAAATGATTCCAAATGGAAATATTACCCCACAAGTGGCTTGTTACATACTAGCTACATTTCATGAAAATTCCTCAAGGATTGCTCAAACTATTACAGAACAGTGCACTTTATGCCCAGAGATTTAACACACCTACAGCCCTAAAGTTAAATTATTGATTGTTTACTTACAGATGCTACAGTTGGAGTCTTCCATTTGCGCTCTCCCCAAGGGCAGTACAAACTGACTTATGAAAAAGCAAAGGAGGCCTGTGCCAGGGAAGGGGCAACAATAGCTACATATAATCAGCTGTCATATGCTCAGAAGGTGACATAGTGCTGAACTTCAGTGGCAATGGACTCAGTGTGTCAGTGTGTGTGTACTGTATTTAGTGGCTCCACAAGGCTGAAACGGAACTGTGAGACTTAGCTATTTGGAAGTTGAATGCTACAAGGATATACATTTATATCCTAAGGAGTGCAACTTCTTCGCTGTAGGAGTAGGCTTGGTAGAATTTGATTATTATTTTTTTAATTTCAACAGATAATATTAATGTTTATTTGTAAGCTTTTTTAGATTTTTATGAATTTAAATTTTGGCAGTTGTGCAAAATTATGGGTTTTAAGCATTTTTTTAGCTATTTAAATATTCACACTTCTGCGAAATTATTGGGGGGGGGGCGTGGTCAGACAATTATTTAATGACAGTAGATGTTGAGATCCAAACAGTTAAAGCTTTATAACCATTAAAACACAAATTGCCAATATCACAGGTCAAAATATACAAAGTAAATAACCTGAAATCAACAAATCATACCTGTTTTTACTATTCATTCACTAGTCCATTTGTAACAAGGCTAATTCAAAAGTCTAAATCGCTGGGTTTTGACTAAGTTCTCAAGCAGCATTTTTCTTACTTTGCCTGTCTGTAAATTTCAGTCATCATCAGTGGAAATTATTTAAAGAGACCCATTATTTAAAGAGACAAGAGATACTGGTAAGATGAAAGACTGGAGTGTGTACAAGTGTGTAAATTTTCTTCTTGGGCACGTAGAGCAGCCTGAACCAACCCCAAGGATCCAGAGCCCTCTGGACTTTGGGCACATTCAGCTCTGGATCTGAACAATTCAGTTCAGACTCCTCTTTAGTGTAAATATTTCTCTGTGACAGCAAAACCAGCAGTAACATTGGCTTTGAGTTTACTGAATATTTATTAAAAAAAGAAAAGGAGTACTTGTGGCACCTTAGAGACTAACAGATTTATTTGACCATAAGCTTTCGTGAGCTACAGCTCACTTCATTGGATGCATTCGATGAAGTGAGCTGCAGCTCACGAAAGCTTATGCTCAAATAAATTTGTTAGTCTCTACGGTGCCATAAGTACTCCTTTTTTTTTGCGAATACAGACTAACATGGCTGCTACTCTGAAACCTGAATATTTATTATTCACATTTAATTGAACTTGTCAACGCTTCTTCTGTGTTGATAAAAAGAGGTCATTTTTATTCCTATTTTGCACACAAAAGCCACCCAACCGCTGCTAAGCACTCTTTGGCCCTGCTCCTGCATTGAGTTCTGCATAGACAAACCCCCTGCACCTGGGACTCCACGCACAGGTGAGGTGGTCAGTGCAGGATTGTGCTGAGTTGAAATTCACCTTGTGCAGAGAGCCCACACAAAGCCAATACACGGCTTAAGCCCTCAAAATAGGATTTAAGTAGGACTTCCGTGGCATGTAGGCATTATGTTGGCCCTCGGTGGGAGGAGGAGTTTCACTCACAGTGTGTTAGATTAATTACAGTTCTGTTTCCTCTGTGCTTTACAATATTATTAATGTGTTGGTTACAGGCACAATACCACTTCTGTGCTGCTGGCTGGTTAGATAGTGAAAGAGTTGGTTATCCAACTGCCTTCTCTTCCCCAAACTGTGGATCAGGATTTGTTGGAATAGTTGACTATGGACCTAGAGTCAACCTGAGTGAAACCTGGGATGTCTTCTGCTACAGAGTCAAAGGTAACGGAGTGCCTACTGCCTACATCTATGGTAGTTTGGTCAAAAGGGCACTATAATTAGTTCCAGTAATGTCACTAAGTTTAAAGTGCCCAGCCCATAGTATTGGCAACAGGTTCTCTTTCTAAGCTAGGAGAAATTTCTTTGGACTGGAAAATTATTTTTCTTCCACAGAGCAGTAGCAATGAGTGTCCTGGAATAGACCATTCATTCTTGGCTTGTTATCTAAAAGACATGTATTTGTATTTTACAGATGTGAACTGCACGTGTAAGACTGGCTATGTGGGTAATGGCTTCACATGTAGCGGGAACCTGCTACAGGTCCTGATGTCTCTCCCCATGTTTACAAACTTCTTGTCGGTATGGACTAAAGAAGAAGTACACTGTTTTGAGATACAAACAAACTAAACCAAGTTGAATAGCATAGCAAATACCCCACACATTTGTTTACATGTAAATGTTTTCTTTATTAGCTCATTCCACTCACATTGAATAGCATACCTGGCTGGGTAATCTCACTCTTCTCTTACTATATGAGAAAGTAAATACAAGCATTATAAAATGCAGCATTAAAGCAGGGTGGAGCCTTTGAAATCATGATTTAAAAAAATCACTGGTTTAAATCAGGTGGAGACTTTATAAAAATAAATTGAAAATTTGTGTTGTTGAAAAATATAGATTGAACTAATATGTTAATAGGGGGGTTGATTTAATTTTAAATGCCACGACGGGTAGAATATTTTATTTGAATTTTACCACACTGCTAGAGGCAAAAGATTGACATTTAAAGCCCTGATCCTGCAAACACTAAGGTAGGTATGTAACTTTGCTCATATGAATAGCCTCACTGATGACAATGGGTCTACTCGTGCTTTCAAGTTAAGTCTGTGCATAAGAATTTGCAGCATCAAGGGTTAAAATTGTCATCTTAATAAAAATTTCTCTCTAAGGGTATGTCTGCACCGGAGCTAATTTCCAGCTGAGGCAGAGATATCACGCCAGCTCCGATCGAGCTAGCGTGCGAAAGGTAGCAGTGTAGCCTTAGCTGCACGGGCGGCAGGAGGGGCTAACCATCCTGCGTATACACCGAGTGTTTCAGGCAGGATTGTATTTGGGTGGCTAACCAGTCCTGCTGCCTGGGTGGCTGCAGCGACACTGCTATTTTTAGCATGCTAGCTCAGTCACCGCTAGTGTGGGTATGTCTCCCCGAGCTGGGAATTACGACCCTGGCTCCAGTGTACGTATTCCCTTAATAGGATAAAATGGTTGTCAGTTCAAAGTTGTTTCAGTCTTAACAATGAAGTTGTGTTTTTTTACATATTCATTCAGCTTTTGTCACAATAACTGGACCATAATCCAGATTGCCCTCAATTAAGAATGAATTTTGTTTCTTCCTAGGAAGTCCTGGTTTACTCTAACAGCTCCACGAAAGGCAAAGAGTTCCTAAAATACCTCACAAACTTGTCAACCCGGGCCACTCTCTTTGCCCCAAACAATAATGGGCTAAGAGAAAATGAGGTGAGTATCTATTTATCCTTTTCTTTCATTCTGAGCAGGCATGCTGGAGTCCAATAGTAACTGTTAAAATTTAATTTGAATGAATAAATCTCAGGAAGAGACAGCAGGCCAAAGGGTTTTATTAGGTCGCTAATCAGATAGGCAGACTTGTCTGTCTTATTTTTTTCTCAGACAATCATGAATACATTCTGAGCCACTTTTAAGAATTTTCCATACAATGGGTTTTGTTGCCACATATGAAAGTCTTTTCAAGGCAAGATCAGCTCTCACTTATCTGCAACTGCATCTGTAAGGACAGTTATTAAGAGAAAGTTGTGTGTAATTTTGGTATCTGGTATTTGTTACACATCCATTCAGAGGAGGTTATTCTTCTACCTTATCACGTCCTTCATCCCTTTCCAATCAACTGTTGCTTTAAATTTTACGGGTGGAATCCTGGTCAGTGACTCCAGTGTGGTCAGGAGTTCATCCTAAGGCCTGGGTTATCCCACAGTGAGACCAGAAGTTCATCCTGTGGCCTGCATGATCCCCCAGTGGTGCACTAGGTAATTTGAAACTTGTATATTTCTTAAAGGTTTCCCACAAACACATTTTTAAAAGAAGTGGGGTTGTACCATTGTTTGATTCTTCAAGGCTCCTCTGTGCCTGTGATAGTGCAGAAAGACCAGCAAGAAGGGGAAGCCTTTTGTCCAGCTAACGTGTTTTGTTTTGTGTAATACTCTAGGGCCAAAAGAGCTATAGCCCCTCTTGCTAAAGACCACTATGTCAGGGAATGCAAGTAGCAGAAATGGAGGATTTCAAGAGCCAGCCAGGGAATTTAATCTAGTGGTAAAATCAGCTGGGTGAGTTAGATTGGTAAATGTGTCTATTTTCCCTCTTCTTTAGACACTTTCTGGACGAGACATTGAGTATCATCTGTCCAATTCCAGCACACTGTTTTATGAAGACTTGACCAATGGGACTACTCTTCAAACAAGGATAGAGAAAAGACTCTTAATTACATACAGCATAGGTCAGGATTACCAAATCCCGACAAAGAAGAAGGTATCTGTGTTAAAAATAAGTCTGCTGTCCTCACTCCTGTCCACCGTCTTGTCCTTTGTCTTGTTTATTAGCAAGCACCGCACAATCCAGGGTAGCATTGTCCGAGAGAGAAGCAGCAAGCCAGGAGACTGCAATGATTTCTAGTGCACGTTATTCAGCATTTCATTACAGGGTACTGTTGAGTTACAGAAAGCTTGAAACATGGGGGGAAGATGGTGGTTGGCCAATATGGCCAGAAGCATGTAACAGCACAGTGTAGGCTTGGGCCTAACTTGCACCTCAGGGTGGTAGGAGAGCTGGAGTTCGGTGGGAGAGGGGGAGCGGCATTTAGTTTACTACTAAGGAACATTCTTAGTTCCTGATCGAAATTTTTCATTAAAAACAAAAATGGACCAAAACTGGCCTTTTAGATGAACATTTTCACAGAAAATTGATTTTTTTAAAAATAGTTTCTGCCATTTCCTCAAAAAGCTGACCCCCCCACCCCCACCCCCACCCCCAAAAAACCAAAACAGAAAAAGTCAAAACAGAAAATTCTTACATTTTGGAAAAAACGTAACTTTTCATTTATGGTGAAAATTTTCACCTTCTGCCCAGCTCGAACACTTTGAATGACAGCAGCCTCTATGTAGCAACTCCCTTGGGCTAGACTCTGGATGCATGTGTAACCCACATACCTCCTGGGTGTGGCGTTCTGTCCCATCTAGTGGCACCAAGACCACTTAGAGAGAGAGATTAATGAGTTTGCTCTACAGCCTTAGCTAACAGCCAGTTGGCTTTTAGCTCATGCAGTAGAGGCTCATGCACTAAGTTGCAGAGGTCCCAGGTTCGATCCCGCCTGCCGATGACCAGAGTCTGTTGGTGTTACACATGTATAGCAAAAGAGAGTCCTTACTCTAAAGAGCTTGTCAGCAAGCAGGACTGTTGCAGACAAGCTTCCAAAGAATGTGTGGCTAGTGTTCCTTGGCTAGAACAGAAGTGTGGACTTCTGAGGAAGGTGACGCATGGGAATGAATGAGAGCAGAGAAGAGATGGAAAGAAGATTGCTCTAGAACTCTCCCCTGTATCCAGAAAAACATTCAGGGGTGACAATTACAGCATATCAGATAAGGAATTTAAAAATAAAATTCCACCCTCTGTTCCATTCTACTACCCAGTTAGAATATATTAGAACAGCCGAACCATTGTCTCAGCAGGGTACTAAGATGTATAGCTCCTTAAAATAATCTTTTCACTGCCACTTTCCCCTTGTCTGACACTTGAGTTAGAAAATAACCAGAGATCTATTGAGGGGGTTTGCCCTCCTTGAACCGCGGTCAGTGGGGGATGGGGAGGTGTGTTGTACCAGCCCATGTGTCCAGTCGATTTTGGTCTCCAGATGATTGGAATACACAACTCTCCACCGCTCTGTATAAAATCCACCCAGAGAACATCCAATTTATTTTCTAGTCCCCTGGATTTGCATAAACAGCACTTGAGGCTTCTCAGCATGCATGTGAATGAGCATGCTCCCAACACCAGAATACACTCCTGTCAACAAGTATACTCCAGCACGCACAACTGTATCCCTACAAAGATGTCGAGCCCTTTAAACACAGGTCACATGTTTGTACAGTTATAAGCCAACAGTGGGCTGCATGCCAATCTTCAACTGGCTGAGTTAAACCATCTTTGATTTTCCTAGTTACAGCAGTGCCCAAAGGCGTGTAAGAATGGAAGGGAAACCAGACAGCTGACTTACAAGTGTGCACCCTCCATTCAGCTAAGCACTTGCCTCTCTCTAGCACGATGAAACAGCCCCACAACGCACTTTCAAGGCTTTTAAAATGAGCACTGACAGGCTAGTAAAAGTAGGGAAGATCGAGATTATAACCTAGGCCAGGGGTGGCTAACCTGTGGCTCTGGAGCCACATGCGGCTCTTCAGAAGTTAATATGCGGCTCCTTGTCTAGGCACCGACTCCGGGGCTGGAGCTACAGGCGCCAACTTTCCAATGGGCCGGGGGGTGCTCACTGCTCAACCCCTGGCCCTGCCACAGGCCCTGCCCCCACTCCACCCCTTCCCCTGAGCCTGCCATGCCCTCCCTCCTGCACGCCACAAAACAGCTGATCGGGAGGTGCAGGGAGGGAGTGGGAGATGCTGATCTGCAGGGCTGCTGATGGACGGGAGGCGCTGGGAGCGGGGAACTGATGGGAGGCTGCTGACGTATTACTGAGGCTCTTTGACAATGTACATTGGTAAATGCTGGCTCCTTCTCAGGCTCAGGTTGGCCACCCCTGACCTAGGCAGTAACAGTAATAGTTTTCCTTTTATAGTGCCTCTTTCACTTCTCCCTTCTGGTGGAAGCATTACATTTGTGCTTGCAAAACTGAAAATGCTTTAATCTAATCCCTGAGGCCCTGGCACAGATCCACACATTCACACTGGAGGACGACATCTGAACAGGGTGTTATTTAGAGGTCAAGCAAACACCTGCATCCACGCACCCTATCGGGCACTAGAAACTGACATTCCACATGAAGTGGCTGAGCCCCGAAATCCTTTTCATAAGAACGTTCATGCTGCCAGGAGAGACTATAACTCAGAATCATGCTGGGTGACTTCTACCATCTCTTGTGTAGTGCAGACAAAAGTCCATGTGATTCTGTTCTGTCTATGTAGCAAAGGCTGCTTTGCTCACTGTTGGCACAGCAAACATGTTATGACTCACTCATGAGCAAGATCATTTGCGCTAATTCTTATTTAAAATATAATGCTTTAGACAGGGTTCAACACTGCACGTGGTTTTAGAGGGACTAGGAAAAAAACAGGTAAGATGACTATAGCCTCAGCCATGCCCCACATGCAGTGAGCACAGCTCTGGGGTAAAAGAAGCTGTTTGCAGCTTCCTGATCCTGGAGCCAAGCAGAGACCAGTTTGCCACTGGCATCATTGAGAGCAGCCCTGCCTCACCAGCCAGAGATTGTCACATCCCCCGCCCTCAGAAACTCCCCTGGCACAGCTCCATAGTGTAGGAAGCTGGATATGCTAAATCTACATCAGCAAAAGATTCCTCAACAGTGGAAGAATCACCAGATGGTGAGATCCAGCTCCTGTGTGCCATAGAAGCAGAATAAAAGGGACCAGACAGAGGCTCGGGATGGTTCCATAGGCAGCAAGAGTTCAAGATGAGTTTGTCAATTGCATTTAGAACAGTCTGGAGTGACTGTAGGACTGGTTGATCCATAGCCCATTACTGCTCCCTTTTCATCTCCAGATTGCCCATTCAACTAGAGCCCAGGGAAGCAGTGACCAAATGCTGCCATCCAAGACCTGTTACGTGGCCTATATGAAATGAGTTGGTGGGCTCAGACTGGTTGACAGGTGTCCACCTTGCAGTGCCACCAGCACAAATAGTATTTAATGATAACCTCAGCAGAAAGCCAAAAATTGATGGGCATGGAGATGACAATGCTCCTGGCCAGGGCTGATTCACTCAGTGGCAAGGCCATGAGGAGATGGTTGTCCTATTGCTCCCTGTATTGTACTTTGCTACTGAGTCAGGATTGTCAGTTTCATAAATCACTAAAAACATGACACAGCTGAAGTGAAATTAATTTCCTAGCATTGGCCATTCCTAGATTCCCGCTCCTGTTGGTTAGCTCTGGCAGGGAGGAGCCCTCAGAGGGTTTGAGCAATTGTGGGCTGATGTCCAGTAACCAGGCAGGGTTTTCTTTAGGCAGATGTATAATTACACAAGAAGAGTCTCCCTTTCCTAGCCAGTGAAAGACATAAGGGAAATAAATCTAAATTTTACTTTGCTTCTGAAATCAGGAAGGTCAAAACTCAGTTCCCATTGTTCTTTTTCTTGTTTAGAATGAGACCAGATACGTGGATGGAAAATCTATTCTTGAATGGGATATCATTGCTTCCAATGGAGTAATCCATGTCATTTCAGAGCCTTTAAAAGCTCCTCCTCCACCACCTGTAAGTATTTGTTGTTCTGTCTTTTGAGATCATTGCTGTCAGTTGTGAATAACTTGTCCATAAAATCTTCCTATAATTCCTTATAAAGTAGCCTGTCAATTGCATTCTGGTTTTATTTCCAGGTTAAGAATTTACTTTAGCATAAACTGAATTTAAAAAACTCAAGGACAAAGTTACTGGTAGACTTGGTCAAATTTTTTTCTGATGGAACAATTACCTGCTGGAAAATGCTGATTTGACTGAATCAAGTAATTCTGTGGGAATCTGCGAATTCCATCAAACTTCCTATGGAAGCTTCAGCTTCCCCAGATCTCTGGCTCCCCTGAGGCTAGCTGGGAAGCTGGTTTACCACATCAAAAATTTTTGGAAAAAATCCATTTCAGTTCTTCCAGAATGGAGTTCTTTGAAAGTTTCTGTCCTAGGGAAAATTTTGCATTTCTGATTTTTCATTGCGACTCGGCACAAAAATAATTCTGTGATGTTTTCTGTGGGATGGAAATTCCAATTCCCGCACAGTTTTGATTAGCAGATTATCACCACAAACCATACCAAGATAGCAAGGCTCATGAACACACTTATTCTCCTTTCAGTGTGTGCAAACTTTGCACTTCGTCACATTCTGAGCAAGATCACCCTAAGAGCTTGTCTACACATAAGTTGAACTGCTTTAGCTACAGTTTAGGTATAGTTGTACCAGTTTGACCTTCTCAGTCCAGTTATAGTGGAACAATCCCATCCGGTGTCGGTGCAATTATACTGCTATAAGCATTTACCGCAGCGTAGCCTGTCCCTGTACAGAAAGGGGAATAAACTATTCCAATCTAAGGCATCTTGCTACTATATAACTGCATCCGCATTTGGGGATATACTCATGTAAGTATTTTGTTAATAGCTCACACCCCCAGCTAACAAACAGTGTGTGTGTAGACCAGGATTGTATCATTCCACTCCCATACGCTTACCTGCACACAAGATTCTATTGCAAAGGGCTACATTTCCCACCTTTACAGTGCAATTGTCTAACCGTGTTTTTTTCATAAGAAGGAACCTTCTCTGGGGAAAGGGATCGCTGGCTGATCAATGAGCAGCTTGGATTCGGTTATAAAATGAGGGTTTGTTTTAACTCATGTTTATGAGGGTCTGAGACCTGGGAACTGTCAAGCACAAAAGCCGATCAAGAAGAATTAAACTAGCGGCAGCATCCCTGCCACCTATGCTGCCCTTGGCATCCTTACGGTGCACAGCATTTTAAATTATGGACTCCCGCTTTGGAATGATGCTCAGTGCCCGGCTCCAGCACTCACTCCTCTCTCTATGATTAGGCTTCTCTCCACACTGGATTTGGAACAGGAATATTCTTTGCCATCATCCTGGTTATTGGAATCGTGGCTTTTGTCGGGTACTCGTACTTCAGATTCAAGAGGAGAAATATTGGCTTCCAGTATTTCAAGGTAGGAGGAGGTTGAGTGTGAAATTGAATGAGAAGTGGTCCACACCTTCTCGTGCCCATCCCCATTTAGGGCAGATACAAGCTACAATATCCGTCCTGTTTGGGTCGGTCTTCAAAAGTGTCCTTCCTTGTTACTCTGCTAGTTAGTAAATACGCTTGTTTGCATCAAAACCTTTCCCCTCCCTCCCCCCAAACCCTCATGGCTGCCTCTATGTGCGGGGTCAAACTCTGTTCCTGAGAATCTAGGGGCTGTTCCTACACTTGGAGAGAGGCAAAGTCTCTTCAAATAGTCACAATGCAGCCTTGCCCAGGCAAACCAGAAGCCTGCACAAGGAACCTCCCAGCCCATTTACCTCAAAACAAGGACCAGAGACCTAGTCAAGGGAGCATAAGAACCTAAACATAGAAGCAGCAGGGCCGTGGCCCATCCTACTCAACAGCAGTCCTGAGTGGGCCACGTGCTCTGTGGGGATGCAGTGTGCATGCGGTCCTGCACACCAGGGTGAAAGTGTGCTTTCCTGAGGCACAGTCCTTCCAAGAACTCTCCCTAGGGCAGTGTTCACACCCAGCCACGGCCACAGCCTTGCTCGAAGCTTGTATTCTACAGCAGCCCTGACCCAAGGTCCTATTTCTCCAGCTCACCTAGACACTCAGCTTCAGGAGGCCATTAATCTGGAAGCCTAACTATGCCCACTTAAGTGGACCACCACCCAATACCCCTATTTTACCACCAAGTGTCATGATAGTCCTGGGCTCGTCCAGCGTGTGTGTTTGAACTGAGATTTGATAGCAAGGAAGGCCAGAGAGTTAGACAAGCATTTGCTAAGGTTTTAAAAGGTAAGTTTAGGTGTGATATTTAAAATGGAGCGAGCCAACATGATTGCTTCCTGTGAAGGCACTGTGCAAAACTAATCTAGTAACAAAACTATTCAGCACAAGCTACAAGGATGGATGATTAAAAAAAAAAAGTGTGTGTGGGAGGGGGTCATGTAAAAGGATCAATCTAAAAGAAATTTCCCCCAGAAACAGCCAGTTTCTGTCCCTACCTATTCTAGCCCCTGCATATAACATGATAGTCATTTAGGATTGTAAGAGGAATATTGACCAAGGGAAACTGTGATGTATTTGTATTATGCACCCAGAGGCCTAAAGTGAGATTGGGAACCCGGTCTGCTAGGCACAGTTCAAATCACACTTCCCAGGCTAAAGCATTTGCAATCTAAGTAGAGAAGACAAAGGATGAGGGGAGGGGGGAAGAGGCAAATTGATTGCCATGGCAGAGCCGGTACCAGAACTCAGGTCGCCTGAGTCCGAGTCCAAGTCCAGCACTCTAGTCATTAGAGCCCCCTGCCTCCAATCACTACACCAATACACATTATTTGGTTATGTGCGGCAGAGTCAATGAAACGCCGAATGCCTCACTGGATATGCTAATAGCAGAATGATGTATTTTAAATGGGTGTATGGTTTTATACAGTCAAAAGAAGATATAGATGTGACAGCACTAGACAAGCCACGGCTTTCAAACATCACAAATCCCTCCTATGAAAGTTCTGCTCCTCCTCCTCCACCGGAGCCTACCTATGAGCCTTTCTCTGTAAGTTTTCACTTTGATTTTGGAGATTATGATAATAGTTTAAGATCATGGAGATGGAATTCTGGAAGGGGACAGTGTCTAGCTGAAAGTCAGGAAGGAGGGGGGTCTATACTTGGGGGGGAATAAAAATCCCACCATTGGGCCAGCTCCACCAGTTGCAATAGTGGGGCTCTAGATCACTCAGCAGCATTTTAACAACCAGAGCTAGCAGTAAAAGACACGGCAGTTAAAACGCCGGTGGCTGCTAGTAACTTGTCTATGCAAACGTTCCCCCGGTCCCCAGTTACTGCCTGAGCGGTAGCAAGGGCGGGAAATGTGTAGAAGAGGCTTTTAAAAAAAAAAGGTTTCCTTATCTCAGCTGCAGCCACCTGATAACAGTGGTTTTCATCCTGTTCTGTACAGTGACCCCATGTAAGAACAGGGATGTCCCAGAGTGAATATTCCTATAAAAAAAACTTGCATGCTGCTCTTGTATCAGAGTTTGATGGTCATTCAGCAGCATTTTACAAGCCTGCTGTTACACTTGGACAAAAGTTTGCAATAGCAAGGGGACACAAATATTTGGGGCACTGTGTAATTCCTCCATAATAATTGCAGGGAAAGGTTAAAGAAACCGAAGGCAAGTGGGGTTAGTCCTTATGGCCCCGATTCAGCAAAACACTTCAGCATGTACTTAAAAATCCTATTGACTTCAGAAGCTCTAAAGCCTGAGCTGGAAGGGCTTTGCTGAACTGCGGCCCCTATAGGGCTGATGACTCAAGTTTAACTTTGCCTCCTTTCATGGTAGCTGGAGTCAAATAACATGATGCAATGCTATTCTGGATGTAGGGTGAATGGCATTTTGGGGGAAATCTCTCACTGAGAAGAATCTGGAATGCACTTTAATGTTTGTGATTTCCTGGTGCACATGCGATAGGCACAACAGGACTAGAAATTCACTGTGAGGGAAGTTATAGACTGGACAATAGAGTGATACTTCCTTTTATAGGATTCTGATGAACAGCAGCTTGTAATGAGTGGGCCTCATGATCAGTTTTGAAGACTGAAGTTGGAATTATCAACAATGAAAAACCTCTCTCTACAGTCTAAAATGAACATTTACTGTGAATAAGCCCTGCCTAAGCACTTGAGGGGAAAAAAATTACTTTAAAAAAATGTTATAAAAAGGTAAGTAAGTGTTTGAGACAGGGAATTTGCTGAAAAGTTGGTTACATGTAAGGAATATCAAGTTCCATTTTAAACAAATACAGAATTAATGTAGAAATGTATTCCTCTGCCTAGGAGACATTTAAAGGTTATTTCTATTTAAGGATATAGCAGTTGCTAAACAGCCCACGATGACTTAGAATTTTTCAGAACACCATGTAGCCACTTTGATTTATGATGCCCGTCTTTCTGTAAAGAAAAGAAACTGCCTCTTAAACACATAGTCCTGATGTCCTCTGACGACCGTACTTGGAGGATGTACTCTGTGTTTGCTACCCTTGTGTCTTTATATCTAATTTTGTCTTGGGGTTGAATCCAGAAGTGGCTGACAAGGAGCAAAAGCCACAAATATTGCTTAATAGTATTACGACCTTCATTTTTAAAATTATTTGATCTTGTTAACAATGTTCTTCCTTCTAAAAAAATGTAGCTGCAAATGCAAGCACGGTATGTCTGGTTTGCCCACTCTGAGCCATTTATGAATTCTGTCATTGTTATGAAGAAATATTAACTGTAGAGGAATTAATGAGGAATGCAAGTCATGTATGACTTTAACCTCATTTCATTATTTTATTTCAAGTCATTTTTGTGCAGAATAGGCATTCTGCTTGTTTACTGCCCGCTTTGCCTTCCCCATTCATTTTTCAGTGGTTTGTGTAAAGTAAAAACAAAACAAAAAACCTTCTGCATTGTCTGTGTAGAATATTTGTATCAACTCAGTTACACATGAGATGCAAATTTTAAATGAACAGCAATAGCAGCTGCCCTTTCTACATGTACTATATTAAAATAAATAATGAAATAAAGTGTGTAGGTGGAGGGAGGTGGGGAAATTCAGTCTTAATGCTGCAGCAAGTCTCCAGAGGGCTGGAAAGGCTACATAACACAGTAAACCTCAAGGAGAGATTTTTATGTTTGTGATGGCAGTGGTGGTAATGTTTCATATCAACTATATATTTACTGGCATTCTCTTTTGTAACCATTCTTTTTTGTGTAGCACAGGATTGCTTTCATATAAATATCCCAGGATCTTTCAGCAGATTAAGCAATGCAAGCAAACCACATAGGTTAAATTACATTGTAGACATACACTGTAGTACTGTAACACCGGCAGCTGGCCTGTGTTAGATGGCTCGGGCTTGGGCTGCAGGGTTGTAAATTGCGGTGTAGATGTTCAGGCTGACATGGACAAGCCACAGGTGTTTAACTGCAGTGTAGACATACCCACAAAGACCCAGCACTTGTTGATGTAGTCGTTCTAGTGTGAGGAACTCCAAGTTTAAAGGGTAAATGATTGAACAAGTGAGGCAAAGACTACAGTTATTTTCATGTCCATCCCCTCCCTTCCTGTTCTCCAAACACACACACACACACACACACACGTTTTTATTTAAATTGAATTTAAAACAATATCTAAGATAGTTTGCCCAGCTAATAAGCTTCCTGCCACCCCTTCCCTGTCATCAGAAAGATTAAGGCTCTTTAGGGACCAGATAAAATACATGCATTTATTTTTGTAGCAATCGTTAAATATTCTTCACATAAAGTAACATTTTCTGATAGTTTATTAACCAAACTATAAATTTTTGCACTTCTGATTTAGACTAAACAGACAATTCATCTCACTCTGATTCAGTTGAAATATACTCCAAAAAATGAATATAGACACTGCATTTGAAACATGTTGTAAAATCTGCATGAGAGAAGTGATGTGGCAGTGTTAATGAAGGTAATTAATAAGGGAAGTAGGAGGTACACAGCTCAAGAATTCTGAAGCAGTTACAAAAATACCAAAACATTTTTGAAAGAGTACTCAAACACTGGAGCATATTCACGTATTTATATTTTCAAAAACACTTGTCTTAAATTCATATTGTACACAGTTTGCTTGAACACTAATCCCCTGTAACTAAAAACGTCATGCAATATAAATAAATAAATAAAAATTATACTAGCTGGTCTCCCTCAGATCTCAAAGAAACCACCACCAAGCATAACAGAACATTTTACTGTATTTTAAGTTAGGTTGAAGTTTTTCATCTTGAAACAAAATGCACAGTAAATGGATTGATAAAGTATTCCCACACAACAATTTCACTTTTCTTGCTTAAACACACTTTAGCAGTGCTCAGAAGGACTCACTCTTTACCTAGATTTACAAAATTAGGCAACAAAGGCTCATGTCAAGAGCCATAAGCATCTAAGTATTTAACAAATGTAACCACTCAATTTTTAAAATGTGACATTAACTATTATCTGCTGGTACTAAAAGTCAGAGGGAAAAAATATACACTGTCTTTATTTTCTCTTAATCTTGTTATGCTCTGCAGTACAAATACTATCACCACTTTATAAAGCACTTTGGTATCCTTTGGGATATGAAATGTGCTATGTACAGTAATATCAAGTTTTGTTCTATCTTAGCATAACACACAGATGGCAAATTGAAATTACCCCCCTCCCCAAATTTCAGCATATAAAATAGACTAGATATCAAGTTTTGTAAAATATTAAATTAACTAGAGCTTGCACTGTCCAGCCTAGCCTACAACTCACTGGATAAAGCTAGACGAGGTACCAGAGGATGTTTATAAGTCTCTCCAGCAATCAACAGTAGGACAGTCGGGGAACTCACACATTTCAAGTCAAGTATAGGTACTTCTTTATACATATGAATAGACTAACACCCTAGAAATGTTGCACATAGTCTGGAAACCAAGCTAGAGAAAACCACAAACAACGCTACCATAGTAAACCTCCACGGCCAGCAATAGATTTTTTTAAAAGCATCCAGGTTTAAAGGAAACTTGCACTGGATTTATGCAAGCAGCTTTTTTAAATGTTCATTTTGCAAACATGCCTTTTAAAATGTGGAAAAATATTGCATATGAAAGCCATTATAAACATGTGACACAAACACAGACAGGTTTAACAAAAAAAACCACACACACGCAAAAACTTTTGGTCACCAAAAGTTCATTTACCCGATGGTCATTGCTGGAAGCAAATTATGCCCTAAAAGGAAACTGACAAAATATATAGCAAGAATTATTGTTAATTATATTTTCATATACTTATTAAAATTAGAACTAAAACATAGGAAATATTAAAATGAGTCAAGCTATACAAGTTCTGAAATGGTTGGGTAGGGAAGCATTGGGTTTGTCGTCTTTGGTCACAGAGGAGGGAAAAACCCTGCTTCGAAACGTCTGTAGTGGTTTACTGAAGTGCCACTGCCTATTTGAGGAAACATGCTTCAGCAGATGCTTCCTTTGTGGGAAATTCAAATAAGCTCAGTTCAGTCCTAAACACTGGGAACCCTACAATGTGAAATTATCTGCTCATCGATTACCTAGTGTGACATTCTATACCTTGGGGGAGCACCCTGTAACCTCCATATTCCTCACTGATATATAATTGTGATTTGTACATAACACAGGCCGTGTGAGGTATCAGGGGAAAGGTTATGATCTGCTGAAAGTCACAGTTCCATCAAAATATGTACATCATTAATGCATATGAAGTTATGAGAATTGTACTGTATGGTTGTCACTAAAATATGCTGTGGGTTTGGGAAGCACCCTGGTACTAGCTCTCCAGAGACAGTGCCAAGGAAAGTAACCAATGCCCGGGGCGGGTGTCAAACAACCATTAACAGCCATTGTCCAGCAAGGGAAATACAATGCAATGACTCAACTACATAAGGCCACATCAGGGGAACTGCTCAACCTTGCCTGGGGTCTCAGCAATGCCCTCCAGACATGCCTGGGCTTGTCCTCCCCAAGCACATGGGACTGAGAGTATAAAACGGAACCCAGAGGCCACATGCTAGGCCTTTCTCCTGCCCCTACCTATGCTGCTAGCAACAAAGAAACTCAGAAGACGACTGAAGACTCCACCCAGGTTCAAGGGACAAACCTGTGTATTAAGGACTGCAAGTCACCAGTGCGGTGAGAAAAACTGCTTAATCTAGACGTTGCCCAGTCTAATAGGGTTGAGAGTTTAGACTCTGTGCTTATATTTTCTTTTCTTTTGCTAACTGACTTTTTGCCTATCACTTATAATCACTTAAAAATCTATCTTTTGTAGTCAACAAATTGGTCTAACTGTTTATCTTTACCAGTGAGTTTGCCTGAAGTGCTTGGTAAATCTGCTCAGGTTTACAAAGGCTGGTGTATATCCACTTTCTATTGATGAAGTGGTGAACCAATTAATAAATTTGCACTGCTCATCTTGAGCAGTGCAAGACAGTATATACCTGAGGTACAAGGTTGGGAGCTGCGGGGATTTGGCTCTGGTGCCTTTCTCTGAGTGACTCATGAGTGGCTCTGGGAGCATTCATGCAATCTAGCTGGCTATGGGGCTCCTCATGCAGTTGTGCTGAGTGATAACAGCGCCTGGTGGGGCTTGCTGCTTGTCACTAGCGAAGCATTGTGAGAGAGAGCCCAGGCTGGAGAGTTAAGGGGGCACAGCGGTCCCACAGTCTCAGGCTGCACCCCAGGGATCCCATCACACCTAGAATTTCAATAATTTAAGTAAATAAAGCTCCTCGCTAGTCCGTACAATCCCAATTATTTTGCGTGATCTAATTAGTCTTCCTCCCCCAATTTTAGGGGTTTAAAACCAAAAAGATCGGATCTGATTTTGCTTTTCATTTTTCTTTGTCCTCCTCTGTTTTTTTTTTTTTTTAACTCATTTACCTACACTACCTGTTTATTTTGAAACGTAAAAGTAAAATTTTAAAAAAGGCGGCTACATCAAACGTGTGATGAAGGCTTAACATTCTGAAACACAAAAATGTCATAGTAAGACACTGTTCAACACTGAACAACAACAACAACAAAAGCTGCATTTTAGTTGAACGTTCATTCATAGTATTTCCCTGAGAACTAGGACCTAAATATTCAAAGGTGCCTACTTTGAGATACCGTCAAAGGGCAAGTGTTCAGCACCTTCTGAAAATTAAGCCATTTAAGAGGTCCAAAGTTGGGCACGCAAAGTCACTAGTCATATTTGAAAATTTAGGTCTACACCCAGGGACAACAAATTTATCACATATAGAACACAGGTTATTATATTACACAAATGTAAAATGCATGTACATATAGAAAAAGCAGCCCATTAATAATGAGTCTCAGTAAAACTACAAATTTAAAGATCTATTGTAACTCAAGTATCCAGCACAGAAAGTTACTATACTTACACTACTCCCTCCCCACCACACTGTAAACCGTTCGATAATTGTTTCTCTCTGAACTCACAACTTAAAATTTTCAGTCATGTCAAGATATTCTGGAGTCATCAGGTGGAGATCCATCAGACCAGCACCCGAAGAGAGAGGCTATATATTTTTTGTGAACCACAAGGTTGCAGATACGAGTTTCAATATGAAAAAACAAATCTTCCCTTCCAGACAATTCTGTTTTGGGGGTCTATTTTCCCCCTCTCTGTGCAAGCATAAGTCTCATTATTTTTAAGAGGATTTATACATAGATATTCCTGGGGGAATTTGGCACCACTGCCACGTGCAGAATTCATGTCCATCGCAGATTTCTCTCCCCCCGCAGAAAATAGATTCTGCCAGAGAGGCACTGCAATTACACTTTTTGCCCACCAGGGGCTACTGTGGCACCAGAACAGAGGGCAGCCAGCAGCAGAGAGGGAGGGGGACAGGCTGTCTTTTCACAGTGCCCTGCCTGTGGGGCCAGGTGAGGAGGCACGCAACATGGTAGAGATGGACATAGCAGGACACAGGGCTGCTGAGGGGTAAACTAGGGTTCAAAAGGGCTAGTGGGGAGGGGGAGAGAGACTGGAGCAGGGGCGCAGGAGCTAGTGAGGTGACAGCATTGAGCCAGGGGCTGAATGGGAGTGGGAGTGCAGGGCTACATGGGGACAGGGGCAGATGTGTCTGACTGAATGGGAGTGGCTAGGGGTCAGCCAGGGTCTGCATGAAGGAGGCTCCCCAACTCCCTAACAATCCCTCCCTTCCTCCCCCTCCCCAAAAAATTGTTCCTTACTTCTCCCACCCATACCCAGCAACCCTCCAGACTCCTTCCCAGCAATTACTTCCATCTCCCTCAGCTCCTCTGTACTCCTGACTCCCGCAAAGGCTTTGCACTGCGTTAGAGGGGTATGTGAAATTCATTTCAACTACAATACAGAACTGTTATTACTCAGAGATCTGTATTAATATGCCTAAAAAAGGGACCTATTTGTCAAAAAAACATTTCCTGAATCTTTTTTGTTATCGTTATAGACATATTTGCTGGCATGTATTTTGAAATAAATTCCCAAAATGATGGAAACTAGCGTGATTATACTGTGTGCAGAACTTCTAATTTTTTGGCACAGATTTCCCCCAGGAGTAATACAGGAGAGGGGAGACAAGTTATTTATGAATTCTTGATCTATCAGAACTGACAAGTCCAGTAACTGGATCAAGATACATAAATGTACTAGATGATTTAAAAAAAAAATTATTACATTCTGGTAGTTACTGATGGGTATATTCATCCATTTGGGGTGCTATAAAATAACCCAGGTACAAACCCAAAGCTCATTTGTTCTGAACCATCTCTTGCAGGAAGGGTATTCTGAATGTACCGCTGCACAGCTGGTCTGACCAGGTAGGGAGTTCATGCTGCAAAGGAGTCCTCCTTGGATAAAATGTGTAATTGGGATCATAGTTCAAGAGACAGCTCAGTGATGCCATGTAAATATCAGCAAATCGAGATAAACGTCTTAAGAAATAGGTTGGATTCTGGTCAGTCCTGAATAAGCTCCCAAATTGCAAGTTGAAGAAGTTTCTGGTCATTTCCCTGTCACCAGAGAGAACATTTAAAGAGATGGAGGATGAGGGGGGGAAAAAAAAAAAAAAAAAAGACACTTTTTAATCAATTTATATAACCCAATATCCGAAAGGAATAGAACTTGTAACATAAGAGGAGTTAGTGCCGGAACTCAAAGCCACTTAAACTTGCTTTGAAAGTCATTTCATGTGACAATAGGTAATTTAGTAAATATCTTTAGTGTGATTATTAAGAAAGACCTTGACCTTGCACCCACTGAAAACAATGGCATAAAAGATTGGACTCCCAACATTTCCAATGTTTATTTTGAAGGGCTGGGGAGGAGAAACAGAAGAGATCTTTGTCCTCGTCTTAAAGATTTCCATTTCCCACACAAATGGAAACTTTTGTCAGTAAAACTTGTGTCGGTCAGGGATACGGGGAGGGGGAAAAAATAAATATAAACAACCACCCTTCCCTGACAAAAGTTTTACCGACAAAAAGCGCCGTTGTGGACAGCACTTTGTTGGTGGGAGGTGCTCACCTGCTGACAAAGCTACCGCTGCTGATTGGGCGATGGCTTTGTTTTGCCGGCAGGGGAGCTCTCTCCTGCCAGCAATGAGTGGCTACACAGGAGACCTTACACTCAGCAGCACAGCTATGCCGCTGTAAGGTACACAGTATAGACATAGCCTTAAACTCTCACTCTTGAGCTCCTGCATCCTAGCCAGTCTTTCACTGGAAGAGATTCGATAGCAGTCTTTTTGGAAACGGGACTGGAAGAGGGAGTTAAGGAGTGGCATTAACTGGTTCAAAAGGCTTTCCCCTTCCCTCTCCCATTATTTTTGTGGAAGTTCCCTAACTAACAAGCAAGAGTCTCCACAAACCTCAACTTCTCACACACAGAATCTGACATCTCAGACATAGGTCTCTTGAAGTTTAAAATTTAAAACATAAGAATGTTGTTATTCCCCTTATTGAGAAGTATGGGTTTGAGTTATGTGACAACTTCCTTATGGAACTGTTACCAATGGGTAGCAGCTGAATGGAGGGAGGACAGAGGAGCAAGGAAATACAGAATTTGGGGGTGGTGGACCAGGGCTGTGCAGGGTGGGAGGAATATCAGGGTAACACAGGCCATTCATATGGGACCATAAAATATGTGTTGTGGATCGGGAAGAAGAGAACAGGGCTCTGCAGGGGCACATGGGGAAGGAATTCACATGTGCAAAGGGGGACAGGGCCTGTGTGAGCGGCACACAGAAGACAGATATAAATGCTTGTCCCTATCCATATCAATAACTTGTATAGACGATATAGATTTCTGGAAAAAACTGGGGAAGTCCAAACAAAAAAAACATTTTGATTGCAACAAGTACTTGAATGTTCATTTCTTACCTCATTTCTTTTCTTTCCTTTTTCCATTCCTGTAAAATCATTTGTGAATCTGGATCTTGGTGAACCTGCAATATAAATATGGTCAACAAGTAACTAAACATGTGCTTGCAGAATAAGAGTTCAATAAAGGGGAAAGACTCATTTGTTGCTAGAACAAGGAAAAAATGCTGCTTAAAAATGGTAATGCTGGTGCACTGCCTATGTGCACTGAAAAAAATCTGAAGGGTCAAGAATCAAGTGTGATCATCATAAACAGAATGGACATGGAGAAATTTGCATTATTCCCTACTCACCAACACAAGATAATAGCCCTAGTACAGGTTTAGTGTACTTTCTCTTACCAACAATATTGAAAAAGTGGTTTTGCTGATTAAACAAAAATATTTCCTTTTTGTTTCAGTGCAGGTGTGTTTTATAAGAGAGTTTGAGAGTAAACTGGCTTATCAAATAAACTGCAATTGCAAGAATGATTGGACCTACAATCAGATTTGAAAGCTTAAACGTAACAAAATTAAAGTCAGACTGAAAACACTTGTAAGGCCATTAATTCACACCCTTAAAGAGCTGGCTGAATCCCCTCTGTTGAATAAAAGCTATTTAAAACAAACACGACAAACCTGCATATGTTCCAATAATCCAGTCAGGGTTTGTAGCCAAGTCATGGTTTGAATGTACTGCTCTGTGTTCATGATTTTAATCTCCGATCGTAACTCTGGAATAATTGCACCTGTGCGCCAGCCATGCTTCAGGGTCAAATCCTGTTTACCAACAAGAATTGCAAAAAGCAAGTATAAGCCTTAAGAGAATAGAGATTTACTTCTTTGCCATTCTTTAGCCCAGAGGGATGTTAATTAAATTACTTCTTACGTGTAAGCAAAAACATTCAACACAGTGGTTCAACTGTGCCAACTTGCAAAAAGGTTTAATTTTAGAGTAAGCTTCAAATCCCACTTTTCTAAAGTTGGGGAGAAGATTCAGGTGGCACAAAGTGAATGGATTCTGACCAGTAGGAAATTCCCCTGGCACAAGGAAAGCCTGCAGACATAAGGCTGAAGGGGGCAAAAGGGGAGAGGGAGGAGGGTCAGAGCATGGAGGGCAGTGCTCCACTAAACCAAGCCTCCAGTGGCATAAGGGCGGTTACAGGCCCCCAGCTACTCAAACTCCTGCCAGGGCCGATAAGAGCTGGAGCAGGGAACTGGACCAGTTCCCTAAGCTCCCTTCTCCACTGTGCCTGAGTGGAACATGACTGTCCTTTTCTTTCTTGGGCCTTGATTCTGCAAAATGTGTGTGTGCGTGCGTAAGTGTTTTGCTGAACCGGGGCCCTTACGGCAAGACAGGATGGGGAGTCCTGAAGCTTTTTTTGTTGTCACACGCATCACAAAACAGAAGAGACTGAGAACCATTGGTGTAAGGGAAGCCACAGGTGGCAACAATCAGAAGATAAATTAAAATGCTGAAGCAGTGGAATCTAATATAGAGCTATCAATTAGTCCATTATTTCAGTTGTGTAGCATGATAGGAGAAAAAGGTAGAGACTTATGGCTGTAATCGATAGTGTAACATAAAACCAGATGTTGTTAATAGAAAAGTTCAAAATAGAACTTCATTCATCCCTTATTACAGTTGGTGGTAAATGTCATCCAAACCAGCAATATCCTGCACGTTAGGATAGCTGCATTAAATTCTCTGTTACACATGGTACAGACAGTGCCTGTCTCAAGTGTGCGGGCGTATATGGCTGTTCTTAAATTGTAGACTAGTTAAAAGCTACCAGGCAGCTGGGGAGATGAGGAGGATCATCCTTTTCAGGAAATGATTTTTACTTTTCTAAATTTTTATTACAGTAATGTGGATTGATTTTGTTTACTTCTACAAGCCTAGCTGTTTTAAAATGTAATATTTCTAAATCAATTGAGTGTTTATACTATTGAATCACTTTTTTTCAAATCTGGAAAAAAGGCTTTAGCTTCCATGGAACACTATAAAGAACAGAAACAAGTACTTACTGCTAGATCACTGTAAATGTGGTCACCAAAATACAAAACTTTGGAACCCCTCCAGCCAGTAAGCTTCAGAAATTCATACAAGTTACCCTGAAGAAACAAAACAGCAAGATGTGTGTGTACTAAAGTAACATCTAGCTTTCATGTTATTGAACACTGAGGAAAATCTGACAAGTTTAAGAACAAATCTAAAAAGTATTTATTACAGTTTGAAAATATTAAAGAGTCATACTCTCAATTTCATTAAATTCTATAGCTCCTATATTATACATGCCATTTCTGTAGCAAGATAAGATTTAATCACACTTAAAATGAACATGATATAGTATGCTGAAAGTCTACAACTCCAATAATGGATGTTCTTAAAAATTATTCAGTTACTAATATAATTACCTTCAGTACATTAAATTAATTTTAAAAAAACCATTATGAAGGCTACAGAAACATATTATAGGAACTGGAAATGAATCTAGATATGTAATAGAAGGATATATTAGAAACGTACCTGTTTGTAAATCTGGCCTTTCTGCAATTTATGAATTTTGTCCCAAAGCAACGCTCCCCTTTCATTCACCTTCCGAAAAGGTCTAAAACAGCAAAATTGTATAGAATTGTCACTATGTCATAGCAAGGCTGCCACTTTTTAAAGTTGGGGTGGGAGGGAAGAGAATACAAACAACACCCAATTTTTTTAAAAAATAGGAGAATTTGGTGTATAATGAGCACACCCTCAAAACCAAAAATGAGTCTCCAAACTTTAGCTTTAGCCTGGTGTAGCCAATGTATTTTATACTATATAGACTTCAGTATATCAAAGTTTAAGAAAATGTTTTACTGAGCAACTTAACTGTTTGCTTTCACCTAAAATTTGTGAGCATCCAGAGTTAAGGCACAAAATCAGCCTGCCTGCACAGAGGGACGGCACTATGCTACTGTGAAACCAGGTTGAGCTGGGAAGAGAATGAAAATTAAGAAGGAAAGATAGGCAAGATACCTTGTTTTATACATACAAAGCAAAAGGAATCTCTAGCACTAGTTCCTTTACCAGCTGTGACAGGGTCGGGTCAGATGGCTACAGGAGAGTAATCAAAGGAAGACATATTAGCCCCAAGCTAAGTAGGTCCCTTTTCCCTGGGTAAGGTAACAGAACAATTAGGACCCTTCTGGAGACAATTAAGACAGGCTGATTAGAACACCTGCAGCCAATCAAGAAGCTGCTAGAATCAATTAAGGCAGGCTAATCAGGGCATCCGGGTTTTAAAAAGGAGCTCACTTCAGTTTGTGGTGTGCATGTGAGGAGCTGAGAGTGAGAACGCGGACTGTTGGAGGACTGAGGTGTACAAGCATTAATCAGACACCAGGAGGAAGGTCCTATGGTGAGGATAAAGAAGGTGTTGGGAGGAGGCCATGGGGAAGTAGCCCAGGGAGTTGTAGCTGTCGCACAGCTGTTCCAGGAGGCACTCTAGACAGCTGCATTCCACAGGGTTCTGGGCTGGAACCCGGAGTAGGGGGCGGGCCCGGGTTCCCCCCAAATCCTCCCAACTCCTGGTCAGACACAGGAGGAGTCAACCTGGACTGTGGGTTTAGAAAAACGGCCAAGCTGAGGGCTGCCGTGAAGCTCCAAGGCGAGCGAATCCGCCAATAAGCGCAAGACCCACCAAGGTAGCGCAGGAACTTTGTCTCACAGCATACTATTTTATTTTTTATTAAGAGGAACAGAATAGTTTAAAAAAACCATCACAGCAAGGGTAGAAAATGCCTCCAAACTATACAAAAGTATAAAGGAATTAGTCTTTTTAAAAGACAAGCAGGTACATCTGCATATAAATGGCACATGCTAAATTGTTTACTTCAGGAAGAGGCTGTCCAGGGACTCCAGCCAAATCAGTTTGCTCTTTAATGCCTCTCACCTAATACAAGAGAGATCAGTAAGAACGTCTCCAAGCTCAAGGCCTGATCCTGTAAGTTGCGGAGCCACTGCAACTTGGAAAGCAAGACCACTCAGAAACACTGCAAGATCGGGTAATAATGGAACAGCCCTGCAGCCCTTCCTCAGTCCAACAGCCCTGCAGTGGATACTGGAACTAACTACTCCCTAGACTATCAGCTATCAATTCAGGCTCCAGGGTTTTGTAATCCTGCATTAGCTCATGACTCTATAAACAGGGTTTCAAATATAATTGTATTTTTATATTACATACAGATAATTTTAAATGTTTCACAATGTGTTACATAACCTTACACAGAGAGAATCCCTTGAACCATGCTGTATTAGCAAGAGACCCACCTTCTCTTATCATTGAAGAAGTTTGGCTTGTCAGCCTGTACAATGACTACGTCAAAGAGATCCCTCCAGTCCTTTCCAACGATGAACTTCATACCCTTGTCCCTACAGAAAGAACAACGGCATTAACAATGAAATAGGGCAGCGGTGAGCTTACATTGACAAAACAATAAACTATCTTGATTTTAAAGTTTTAGAAGTATAGTTAAGCAATAAACAGCAGTAAACTTACACAAAGCTACTGGGACTGTTTGTGATGAGAAATATCTTCTTGCCATGATCAGCCAGCTTTCCTAACACTGCACGGGTCTGCTCAGCATAGCAGATGTACTTCTCTAGGGAAAATATTAATTTTAATATCACGTTGATCATCAATGTAAAGAGAATACTTTGCTACTTTCACTAGAAAACGGTCCAGAACTTTTGATAACTGCAGGTTATATTTAATTAAGAAAATCCAAGGGAGACATGTGACTAGGGTGACCAGATGTCCCAATTTTATAGGGACAGTCCCGATATTTGGGGCTCTCTTATATAGAGGCCTATTACCCCCCACCCTGTCCCAATTTTTCACACTTGCTATCTGGTCACCCTACATGTGAAGCTGAAAATATCCTCCCCCCACCTAGGATTTGTAAGTATTAGAAGAAAGCAAGAAAAACAAAATTATGGAGACGAGTAATCCCTACATGTATCTCACTACTACTTACCAATATCTGCTTCAATTGCTCTGTACATTATTCCTTTGATGTGGACATCTCTGATTGAATCCTGTCAAAGATCGATACAGCACTCAAAGAGTCTTTCAAATATGAAAACTCCGATCACAGTACAATGTCTGTATGTTGCTTTTATAGCAATTAATTTATCTGTTCTATGCTCTTTATTTCCCCTAAAAACAATGTTACCATGTGATCTTCACTATTTGTACATCACTCCAATGCTAAGGATAAGATTATACTCCAAGATAGGATCATTTTCATACTTCCCAGAAGTTTGAAACTTAGTGCAACAGAAGCTTTACATAAGTGAGGATTACAGTATAGCACCTTCGTTAAGGGCCTTAGGCCCACATTACCCTGGAGTGCTAGTCACGACAGATTTTTGTTGACCTGAGAAGTGACACACATTCCTTGCCTCCTGAGGAAACTGAAGTCTTATAGTTCCTCAGATTAGGATCACTCCCAACTAGCTTGTCATTTAATATGAGAGATTTATGAGTAGATGAAAGAAGCTAAAAGTTTAAGCAAAGAAACAAAAAAAAATTCTGAAGGCATTTGGCTGCTTTCCTCAGCTTGAGCTATGCAAGAGTCTTCCTCGTGGTACGGTATTACTGCCATTTTGTTACTGGTGTAGCTACACATCAGGACTTAGATAACACTACGGGCTAGCTGAAGTAATTTAGATATTTTTAGAAGGGAGATAAAGCAAAGATTCCCACATACTAAGCAGAAGCTAGAGGAAGAAAACAATGGAGCTTTGGGAAACCTTCAGAACTTCTCAAAAAGGATGGAAGCGCGACAACGTCAAAAGAATTACATGTAAGCTACAGAGTTTGTAAAAAGTGTTTCTTGTCTAATGGAGAAAGATGACAGACTGTACATTTAGATACATCACACACAAACATGGCACAACATCACAGCTGGAGGTTTTTACCTTAGAATTGTAATACTGGACTAGATACAAGAAAAGTAGTGCTTATAAAAAAGGTTGGTTTTTGTGTTTTGTTTTTAAATTTAAGTGGGCTAGAGATGACAATCACCATCAGGCTGTTCTAGACAGGAGAGGCCCAGGTCTACAGACATACAGAAACCCACCCCCACAAAAAAAGAATTATATATACACACACACAAGATTTTTAATAAAAGGTTTCTAAAAGATTTCAAGTTAAGGATTTTCAAAGTCTACCATTTTTTCCATAGGTTTTTGCAGTTCTTATTGCAATGCACTGTTCTGTAAGAAACTGGAGCTCCATAACAAGCTGAGATTTTTACTAGTTCTGCAAAGCAGAACCAAAGAGGGCTGAAACATCTTTGAGTTGTCATAAAAGAACGGCATAATTATGTAGGTATCCATGAATCTCTGATAAAGTTAATACCTTGACATCTTTGTACAAATGAACAGGTTCATAATCTATGTTGTTTTTCAGAAAATATTCATTCACACAAGAGAGAAGAGTCATCTCTGGTAATGAAAATATATCCATGAACTGCTTCATTGTGTGTCCATGTGAACTCTGCAAATAAGGACATGCATGTCAGAAATATTTACCAAAACTAAATCCTATAAATCTAACATTTTGGATTCATTGCCAATTTTTATTTATTTATTTTTTACACTAGTGGCATTTTACTGCTGCAAAATTCTGTTTGCACTAATAAAAGGGAAAACCCACACATCAGTATGACAAAGTTAGAAGCATTCTGCTTTTAAATTAAGGACCAGTAATTCCATCTAGGATTACCACCACATTTTTACAAGCTATGTATTTATTTAAATAATGATATCATGTGAAATCTCCTAGACCCCTTTGTCTAGACTTTTGCAGTCTGCTTCTCCTATGTATTGCATAGGCTAAAGATGACTAAGGAACCTGTAATACAAGCTTAGGGTATGTCTCCACTTAAAACACTACAGCAGCACAGCTGCAGTACTGCACCTACAGTGCCGTAGCATTTTAAGTGTAGATACTCACTAGAACAACAGGAGGTATTTTCCCATCACTGTAGTTAATCCACCTCCCCAGGAAGTGGTTGCAAGGTGAATGGAAGAATTCTTCCATCAGCCTAGAATCATAGAATATCAGGGTTGGAAGGGACCTCAGGAGGTCATCTAGTCCAACCCCCTGCTCAAAGCAATGTCTAGCAATGTCTACACCAGTGGTTGAGTTGGCTTAGCTATGTGTCCTGAGGGGCGTGGATTTTTCACACCCCTGAGAGAGGTAGCTATGCCAATGTAAGTTTTCAGTGCAGACCAGCCCTAAGACTAACAAATATTTTGCCGCCTTCAAGTGGTTATTGAAGAGAAGTGGTAAAAAGCAATAAGGTTTTGTAACCACAAAACCAGGAACATAAAATTTTACAGGACATAAAAGCTAAACACAATTTTAAAATTTCCCATCACTTGAGAAAACATAATAGAGAAGTAAACAACAAACCCAACCACTCCCCAAAGGGCATGTTTTGTTTGGGGTTGTATGCAGGCTAAGCTCAGAGGAATGAACAGCTCCTTTGAGACTACAATGCTATGAAGGAAGTAAAACAAAACATTCAGGACCTGCCTCTACACTACCATGCAAGGGACTAGATTTGACAGAGTCTAGTTTTTAAATTCTTTGGGCTGAGAACAAATGGGAGCACAGAGGAAGAATACTCAGCACCAGGGAGTTGGGGGAGAAGTACCTTGCACTGTTCTAGAGAGCTTTCTGGTTGATTTAGGGGCAATACTCATGGGCCCCAAAAGGAGTCAAACACATCCCTTCTTGGCTGAAGGAAGGCACGGTGGCTTGGTGCCAAACAAACAGGAAGGTGATAGACACACCATAGAGGGCACCACTCTCTTCAGAGAGTAAAATTCTAACTGAAAGCTTTCTCTTGGCAATGCCTTTTTGGTGGCCCCATCCCAACCTTCCTAGCAAGCAAGTCTGTGCAGCAGTCAGACGCACCAGGAGCTAACCAGGAAGAAGGACAGTCTTGCAGTTAAAGTACTGGATGAGGACTCAGAAGATCTGGGTTTTTTACAGCACTGCGACAGACTTCCTGTAAGACACTTGACAAGTGACAATCTTTCTGGGCCTCTAGTCCCCATCTGTAAAAGGAGGGTGATAAACTTTTCTCCCACTTTTTGCCTTGTCTATTTCAATTGTGAACTCTTCAAGGCAGGGATCGTCTCGTACTTTGTGTTTGTACAGCACCTAGTACAACAGGGCCCCTAAGCACGAACGTAACTAATATTAGCAGGAACATTTTGAAAATATAAAACAAGTCAGTGGCGCATATTGGGTTTCAGTTAGTAAGTTTTAAACAGAAGTAGTTTGTGTTTTTACCTTTCCATAAAAGTCACTCATTTGTTCCAAGGGGACATGGGAACCATCATACATTGCAATGACTTCTTCATCTGGGACGACACTGAGTCCTCTGGTAATAACAATATTAGTTTCAAAGTCCAACCAGAAATTTCAGGTAATTATTGTATGACAGCCTGACTACATATACAAATTCAGGTCCTGAGCTGCTTTAAATACAATATTATGGTTTTCCATAAGAAACGCCTTGGTCTGCAATTTAAGAAAGACCGTCTTGCTAACTTCCAAAACAAGTAACATTTCAACCAACCGACACACATGAAACTCATTCCAGCTTTTAAAGTTTTTTACTTCTTCAAAAAAAGTGAAGTCTCCATTAAAACTTTGCCTCCAGGGCTTGCAAAGAGCAGTTACAGCTTCTAGTTTCCCAACAAAATGTAATTCCCTCTCTGCTTTTGTTTCACGAGGTAGAGATGATGCAATAGTGTTTAACCAGATTATTCTGCAGTGTGACCTTGAAGAAGAGAGGCCAAAAATGCAACCTTCTTAACTAAAGTAATAACCAGATTTCTTTTTAACCCTAATATAGTTAAATCTCATTGAGTTGAAATTATAATTAAGGAACTGTGACAAATACATTAGATACAAAATCATAATACAGAGGGGAAAAGGATGTTTATATTTGTCCCCAAAATTTTTGTACCAGCCATTATATAGCTCTATTTACCCCACCACCACCTCTTACAGTATTGAACACCTTTTACGAAGTATCTCAGAGTACTTAAGAACATAAGAACGGCCATACTGGGTCAGACCAAGGTCCATCAAGCCCAGTATCCAGTCCTCTGACAGTGGCCAATGGCAGGTGCCCCAAAGGGAATGAACAGATGGGTGACAGGGCATGGATCACTTGATGATAACCCAATCCCAGCTTCTGGCAAACAGAGGCTAGGGACACCATTCCTGCCCATCCTGGTGAATAGATTCATGGAAGATAGCCATTGATGGACCTATCTAGCTCCCTTTTGTACCCCATTATAGTATTGGCCTTCACAACACCCTCTGGCAAGGAGTTCCAGAGGTTCACAGTGCTTGAGTGAAAAAAATACTTTCTTGTGTTTGTTTTAAACCTGCTACCTCAGATATATTAGTAAACTTACAACACATACCCCCACCCCATAGGAAGAAATAGTGAGAAAAGATAATCTTGTGATTAAAAAATGGGAATGGAAATCAGGACATCTGGATCTAACAGATTTCTTGTAGTACCTGATGTAAATTAGGTGAATTCTGCACCTCAGATTCCTGATCTTACCTATTTTAGAGGTGTTGTGAGGCATAAACATTAGAATCTCAAGTTGCTTTTTAAATACTAAGAGTATTCCAGATAGAAAGTACTATAAAAAATGTGAAGTATTCTTTATCATGATCCATTTTACAGTTACGGCTGATCAAACAGAAACAAAGAAGTTAAATTTTTTGCCTAAGGTATAATATGTCAGTAACAGAGCCAAGAACAGAATTCATGATTCATGTTAGAACTTCCAGACGAGTCTGCCAAATATCATTGGAGTATCGCTAAACCATACCTTTTGTGAATCACGATATACTTATTTAATAACAAGCCTACCTGTAGACAGTAGATATTTGTTAAGTGCATATTCAGAGGTACTATTTATACCATTTTTAGACAACACGGAGGAGCGTGCTCAATTATGAGTGCGGAAGAAAAGTTTAACATCAGCTTTGCCAAGGAATCCATTTTGTCCCCATAGTTGGCAGGTCAGCTGTGTACATGTAGGGTTTATTTTACCCTGTTCAGATTAAGGCTACACGGCAGGATAGACAGAACACCGTGTCCGGCCTACACTCCTGCTGGTGTACTATAGTACGGTTACAGTAAGCATCGGTGGAATGGCACCAGTGTAAGGACTGCAGGAAATCCTCATGCAGACAAGGCTAAAAGATGGCAATGGCATGCCTAACTCGGAGTATACCTACTAATTTATAAAAATACACAAACTGCGTGTGAGAAGGTGATATATTGCACAGCTATGTGATAAATGAAATCATGATACACCTTTAACCACTTCATCTATCCTCTAATCCAGCATTTACTCCATTATGCAAAACCTCTGGAAAGCTTCATACAGCTGCCTTTTTAAAAATATAAAATAAAATCAACCTGTCAAACACATCTCCTCCTTCTCTCCCTGGAAGTACACCTGCCCAACACTAAGAATAAGCAAGATCCTGGGCATGTGCATTTTCTGTGTTCACAGAAGTGTTATGACTAAGATCTGTTGTTATCCCACTGTATTGCTACAATAGATTTGGGAGCCTGAAAACCTGGGCTTTAGTTCATTGCATATAGGTCTTTATTTCTGGAATGGAAGGTTCTGATTTTTATTTATATACCTTTGTAGGGAGGAGTTTACCAGCTTCCAAGTGGGAAGCTGTGGTTATATAAAGGCACCCCAAGATAGACTCTGAGGATTTAATGTGTTGCATAGCAGAACACGAGGGTGTGGTTAGAAGGTTTATTGAGAACTTATAAACACACATTGATTTGATATCAACATGACTGCTGCATTAAAACCTTTATATCACACACACCATCTTCTATTTTCTCATATATACGAGAGAGACTACCATAAATAGGAACCGCTATAATAAAACATAAGAACTGCCATACTGGGTCAAACCAACAGTCCATCTAGCCCAGCGCCTTCTCCAACAGAGGCCAGTAACAGCATTTCAGGGGGAATGTCCAGGACAGGGCAGTTGGAATGATCCACCCCCGTCTTTCCCTTGCAGCCTCTGGAACAGATTATCTAGTAAGAGTACTATAATAATTTACCTACCAAGTATATTGTTAAGTGGCACAAACATACACAGAGGGAAGTTCTGAAGCTGGAATATGACCTAACATCTATAGATTTTTCTTAAAGGGAACATTTGATAGTACATATTCCTAATACAATGTATTTTTCCCTATGCTACTGTAGGTACATCAACGAAAAAGTTAACGTTGGAATATCCATATCATAATAGAGAGAGTCTCAAGGAGCATCTCTCCTTCCTCATTTGAGATTGCAGTGTCCCTGCGGCAACAACTCACATAGAAAGCTAACACTGGAGAAGCATTGAGTGTATTTTTAGCTGTCTTTTAATGAAATTTAGCAGCTGGGGACAAGGTGCTGAGTCAGCACCATATGACCAGCCAGCTCTCCATAGAGAATCACTTCTTCTAGTTCAGCCAGTAAAGAGCACACCTGTGTCCATGCCTTCCGGTAGATGACTATACAATATACACTGTACTACATTGCTATTGGCCTAACTCTTCAATGTGCTTTAAGAGGAGCATCCAGTGGCTTCAGAAACAGGAGTGTGTTTTATATCCAGTAAGCAATAATTCTACCTACCTGTATACTGTTCCCAACTGAATATAGTGAAAAGCATCAATCTTCATCAATAATGCCTTGAACAAAAAACAAAAATTTCAGACAATTTACATTTCATAAAAGCAGTCTTATATACAGTTATAAAAGTTATAACCATTTTATCTGTCACAAGGAGTAAGACTTCCTTGCTCAGATATGGATGAATTTTACAAGAATTTCAATTAGAAATTCTTTGTAAAGAGCAGCAGAGTATTTTGTCAAAGGATTTTATTCAGAGCTTGTAAAAACCACTAGAAACTGTATTATTCAGATGATGTTGGATTACAATCATGAAGAAATAACTTTCCCTAACCATACTGGCATATTTGTGTTTATTCTCTTCAAACTTGATTTGTCATAAAAGCCTTGACGAAACCATTCTTTTAAAACAATTCAAGCTGTCTCAAACATAAGGAAAAAAAGAACAAAGGGCCTACATGTCAGCACAAGGTAAAACCTTTGATGAAGTTTATAAAATGCAATATTTATTTTCATAACCTATGTATTCAGCACCACGTAACTCACCACATCGTTTATACCTACCCGATGTACATCATAATGAAGTCCTCTTATTGCAAAATTGGGATCATAATCATACTTCCTTATTTCTGCAGGATACTAAGAATAAAAAGTCAGGGTTAATTTAAACTGTTTATACATCCCAAGAAATTTTTTCCAATTCTAAAAAGCTTAACTTCCCACATGTCACTTTTAGCTTTCACTGAAGTATGCCCTTCCATATGCTGGTCATGTACACATGAAAGTATCTAAAACTCGGATACAAGAATGGGAAGAACACCTGGAGGTGAAAAAAAAAAAAAAATCTATGATTCAAATTTTCAAATGTGAGCGACTAAAGTTAGAAAAAGTGGCCCATTTGCACAGCGGATGGGCACATCCAGCACCCACTAGCTTCTGTGATCATTTCTAAGTATTCATCACCTCTGAAAATTGGGCTAAACAAATACCTTTAGACACCTGTGCTCAAAAGTTTTGGCCCAAATTTTCAAATCCTTTCTAAAATTAAAAAATGTGGGCTCTCTTATTGCCCTTAGCATGAAAGCTTCACGTTCAGTTCATTATGCAGCAACAGACCAATACATCAGAAACGAAAGTCTGACTTGAAGCATTAGAGCTAAAGACACTCAGACAAGTGGCCTGATTCCAAGGTTTCACCCCTCGTGAAATCTTATCTGGATCATTAATTTAGATTGGATTTGATTTTATATATATAAAATCAAAACTTTAGTAAAGTTGATTATTCCAGGGATAATATCTATTTATTTGATGTTTATTTTTAAATATATTTCCAGATTCCACGCTGTGTACATCAGGATTTTCAATTTTTATTTATACTAGCCAGATTACATTTTAGTGACAAAAATGAACCATCTTTTAAATTGACTGAGATAGGAGGATATGGCCTCTGTCACTTAAAAGCTTCACTTGCTGGATAATTTTGATGCTACAGTACATAAAGGTCAATAAAAATGCAGCTAGAGAGAGACTGGAGTTAGAGAGTTGTTTTCCCTTGGGTTGAAAAAATATATTCCTATGGGAAACTAGATCTCTCAACAGGTGGCTTCAAGTATTACATCATATTGTAAGTGACTACTGGTACCCATAGGGGACTAGTTTCTAATTTCAAGCTACTACTACAAGCATGCAACCCCACTGCTACTGCAATGGGTCAGTTTCTATTACAAAAAACACCACCTATACAATTTGCTAACTTATGCTGCAGAAGTTTCCACCAAAACGTTGCAGAATTTTACAGCCTCTAAGTTTTGTGTGTTTATAGTACCTATGAAGTTTTAAACTTAGTTTGTTAATCCAGAAATATTTATAGACATTTATGTATAACTGTTAACCTCTGGACTGAAATACAGGAATGGAAACACCCAATGCTACAATGTCCATTCAGTCCAGATTAGGGTATGTAAAACATTCCAAATGGACACTAATAATAATTGCATAACAGCGCATTAAGTGAATTCTGCTTAAAGTACAGCCAAATAAGTATCCTCATATCTGCAAGAGGTCTCTGCTAACTGACTGACAGATAGAAGAACGGAGTCTTCCTTTCAGTTCCTGGACTGTCTGCATTGTGCACATTACTGCAGGTGAGAGTGAACCAGGAACTTTGTGGTCTGTAAGTAGCTGCTGCACAAGATGTACCAAAAAGAGAGCCAACTGGGGACCAAGCCATTAGGAAACGTACAAAGCTTCTCTCAACTCGAAGTTGCTCGTAGCATTCCTACGAATAAAGGTGCATACTGTTATTTCATTCATCTTACCCGATGCTCATTAATGAGAAGATCCCGGGCAGCATTGTAGATCAAAGTGTGTAGACGTTTGGAATAAAAGACCAATGTGTAGTCATAATCAAAGCCATAGATTTCAATGTCTGATAGACTCATTTCATTGTTGGTAAAAACAGCATCTGGATTCAGCAAATTACTCATAATTGAAGGAACCAAGTCTGAAGAAAATAAAAAAAAAATTGGAGTTAGTATTCCAGCCTTATATGAAGCATAAAATCAAACCCCATACATATTATATTTTAAATTTGATATTTATCATTAGATATTTGTAATGACAGGGTTACTGGTCCAGTAGATAGGGGGAAAGCAGTAGATGCGATATATCTTGATTTTAGTAAGGCTTTTGACACAGTCCCACCTGACAGTCTCATAAGCAAACTAGGGAAATGCAGTATAGATGAAGTTACTATCAAGTGGGTGCACAATTGTTTGAAAGATCATATTCAAAAAGTCGTTATCAATGATTCGCTATCAAACTGGGAGGGCAGATCTAGGGGAGTCCTGCAGGGGTCAGTTCTGGGTCTGGTACTATTCAATATTTTTCATTAATGATTTGGATAATGGAGTGGAGAGTATGCTTATAAAATTTGCAGATGACACCAAGCTAGGGAGTGTTACAACACTCTAGAGAACAGGATTAAAATTCAAAATGACCCTGACAAAATGGAGAATTGGTCTGAATTCAACAAGATTAATTTCAATAAAGATAAGTGCAAAATATTTCACTTAAGAAGAAAAATACCAAATGCACAACTGCAAAATGGGGAATAACTGGCTAGGTTCAGTACTGCTGAAAAGGATCTGGGGGGTTATAGTGGATCACAAATTGAATACAAGTCAGCAATATGACAGAGTTGTGCAAAAAGGCAAATAACGTTCTGGGGTGTATTAACAAGAGTGTCATATGTAAAACAAGGGAGGTAATTATCCTGCTCTACTCAGCACTGGCAAGGCCTCAGCTGGAGTACTATCTCCAGTTCTGAGTGACACACTTTAGGAAAGATGTGGACAAACTAGAGAGTCCAGAGGAGAGCAACAAAAAATGACAAAAGGTTTAGATTAACTGATCTATGAGGAAAAGTTTAAAAAACCTGGGAACATTTAGTCTTGAGGAAAGACAACTGAGGGGTGACCTGATAACAGTCTTCAAATCTGTGAAGGGCTGTTATAATGAGGATTGTTCTCCGTGTCCACTGGTGGTAGGACAAAAAGCAATGGACTTAATATGCAGTAAGGGAAATTTAGGTTAGATATTAGGGGCTGAGGGGGGAAACTTTCTAACTACAAAAGTTAAGCACAAGAACATAAGAAAGGCCATACTGAGTCAGACCAAAGGTCCATCCAGCCCAGTATCCTGTCTGCTGACAGTGGCCAATGCCAAGTGCCCCAGAGGGAGTGAACCTAACAGGTAATGACCTAGTGATCTCTCTCCTGCCACCATCTCCACCCTCTGACAAACAGAGGCTAGGGACACCACCATTTCTTACTCATCCTGGCAAATAGCCATTAATGGACTTAACCTCCATGAATTCATCCAGTTCTCTTTTAAACCCTGTTATAGTCCTAGCCTTCACAACCTCCTCAGGCAAGGAATTCCACAGGTTGACTGTGCGCTGAGTGAAGAAGAACTTCCTTTTATTTGTTTTAAACATGTTTCCCATTAATTTCATTTGGTGGCCCCTAGTTCTTATATTATGGGAACAAGTAAATAACTTTTCCTTATTCACTTTCTCCACACCACTCATGATTTTATATACCTCTATCATATCCCCCCTTAGTCTCCTCTTTTCCAAGCACCGGAATAGGCTTCCAAGGGAGGTTGTGGAATCCCTATGATTGGAGGTTTTTAAGAACAGGTTAGGCAAATCCCTGTCAGGTATGGTCAAGGTTTATTTGGTCCTGCCTCAGCACAAGGGGCTGGACTTGATGACTTCTCAAGGTCTCTTCCAGCCCTATATTTCTAGGATTCTACAAATATAAGTAAGTGTTGATGGAAGCTATTAAGCCATTTCACTTTAATATGCAGACTTTAATATGGTGGAACGATGATACTCAATAGGACACAGTAATACCTGATACAAAATATACAGGGAATGACACAGCAAGTCTCTCTGGTGCGGGAGTGGCAATATTTGTGAAAGAAAGTAGCAAGTCAAATATCGTAAAAAGTCTTAAATGAATTAAATGGTAGCATAGAATCTTTATGGAAAGAAATTCCATGCTACAATAATAGAAGTACAGCAGTAGGAATATACTACCAATCACTTGACCAGCATTGAGACAATGCTTGCGAAATCACTCAGGGAGACCAGAGAGGCTACAAAAACAGAAAACCCAGGAATAACAGGGGATTTCAACTATTTCCATATTGACTGGGTATATGTCACCTTAGGATGGGATGCGATAATAAAATTTCTAGACACCATTTTAATGACAGCTTCTTGAAGCAGCTACTCCTAGAACCCAAAAGGGGAGAGGCCAATCTTGATTTAGTCCTCATGGGAACACAGGATCTGGTCCAAGAGGTGAATATAACAGAACCGCTTGGTAATACCAACCATAATGTAATTAAATTTAACATCCTTATGGGGGGGAAATACTAACGAAACCTACCATAGTAGCTTTTAACTTAAAAAAAAAAAAAAGAGAGAGAGAGAGAGAACCACACAAAAATAAGAAAGCTAGTTAAACAAAGATTAAAAGGAACAGTCACAAGAGTAAACTGCCTACAAGCTGCATGGAAACCATTTTAAAACACCATAACAGAGGCTCAAATGTATACTCCAATTTTTATTTTTTAAAGTAAGGACCAAAAAAATGCCCCCATTGCTAAATATTGGAATAAAAGAGGCGGTTAGAGGCAAAAGGGCATCCTTTAAAAACTGCAAGTAAAAATCCCACTGAGGAAAACAGAAAGGAGCATAAACTCTGGGAAATCAAATATAATCGGGCAGGCCAACAAAGAAAGAAAAAGACATACAAACTAATAGCAAAAAAAAATGTAAGCACATCAGAAGCAGGAAACCTGCCAAACAATCAGCAGGGCCACTAGTCGATCAAGGTACTAAAGGAGGACTCAAGGAAGACAGGAACACTGCAGAGAAGCTCAGTGAATTCTTTGCATTGGTCTTCACTGCAGAGGATATTAGGGAGACTCCCACATCTGAGCCATTCTTTTTAGGTGACAAATCTGAGGAACTGGCCCAGATAGAGGTATCTATAGAAGGAGCTTTGGAACTAAAATAATAAATTAAAGTCATCAGGACCACATGGTATTCACCCAAGAGTTCTGAAGGAACTCAAATATGAAATTGCAAAACTGTTAACTGTGGTGCATAACCTATCGCTTAACTCAGATTCTGCACCAGATGACTGGGGGATAGCTAATGTAATGCTGATTTTTTAAGAGGTTCTAGAGGTGATTCTGGCATTTCCAGGCCAGTAAATCTAACTTCAGTACCAAGCAAATTGGTTGAAACTATAGTAGTGAACAGAATTATCAGACAAATATATGAATGTGATATGTTGGAGAAGAGTCAAAACAGCTTTTGTAAACGGAAACCATGTCTCACCTATCTATTAGAATTCTTGAGGGGGGTCAAGAAACATGTGGGCAAGGGTGATTCATTGGATATAGTGTACTTGGACTTTCAGAAAGCCTTTGACAAGGTCCCACACCAAAGACTCTTAAAGCAAAGTAAGCAGTCATGGGATAACAGGGAAGGTCCTCTCATGGATCAGTAACTGGTTAAAAAATACAAAAACAGAAGGTAGAAATAAACGGTCCAGTTTTCACAACAGAAAGAGATAAATATGGGGGGGTCCACAAAGATCTGTACTGGATTATGTGCTGTACAACATATTCATAGGTGATCTGGAAAACGGGGTAAATAGTGAGGTGGCAAAGTTTGCAGACAATACAAAATTACTCAAAACAGTTAAGTCCAAAGCTGACTGTAAAGAGTTACAAAGATCTCACAAAACTGGGTGACTGGGCAACAAAATGACAGATGAAATTCAATGTTTATAAGTGCAAAATAATGCACATTGGAAAAAATAATCCAACAATATATACAAAGAGTTAGGGTCTTAAAGCTTTTTTTGGGGCGGGGGGGGGGGGGGAGAGTCATCAGGGATGGTTCTCTGAAAACATCTATTCAATGTGTAGTGGTAATCAAAAAAGTTAAAGTTAGGAACAATTAGGAAACGGTTAGATAATAGACAGAAAATAGCTATCATAATGCCATTATATAAATCCATGGTACATCCACACCTTGAATACTGTGTGCAGTTCCGATCACCCCATCTCAAGAAGAGATATATTAGAATTGGAAAAGGTACAGAAAAAGTCAACAAAAATGATTAAGGGTATGGAACAGCTTCACATGAGGAGAGATTTAAAAGATTGGGATTGTTCATCTTAAAAAAAAAAAAAGATGACTAAGGAGGGATATGATAGAAGTCTATTAAATCATGAATGGTGCAGAGAAAGTAAATAGGAAAGTGTTATTTACACCTTCCCATAACACAAAATCCAATTAATTTAATAGGTAGCAAGTTTAGAAACAAACATAAGTACCTCTCCAAACAACACACAAACATAGAACTGGAAGGGACCTCGAGAAGTCATCTAGTCCAGTCCCCTGCACTCATGGCAGGACTAAGTATTATCTAGACCAGGAATCACCAACCAGTATATAGCAAACAAGTGGTCCATTCTGGAGTCTCTGACAGTCAAATGTAATCTCTGGCCACTAAAAATCCAGTGGCACAGTGGGGCTAAGGCAGGCTCCCTGCCTGCCCTGGCCATGCACTGCTCCCAGAATCTGCCAGCATGTTCCTGTGGCACCTGGGGGAGGTCTCTGCACGCTGCTCCTGACTGCAGGTACTGCCCCCGCAGCTCCCATTGGCTGGGAAAGGGGAACTGTGGCCAATGGGAGCTGCGGGGACGATGCCTGCAGGGAGGGGTAGTGCATGGAGACCCCCTGCACCCTCCCTCCCCCAGGGGGAGCAGGAACCTGATGGACGCTTCTGGGAGCGGCGCAGAGCTGGGGCAGGCAGGGAGCATGCCTTAGCCCTGCTGCACTGCCGACTGGGAGCCGCCCACTGTAAGCATCACCCAGCAGGAGCCCATCAACCCCCTGCCCCAGCTCTAAGCCCCCTCCTGCTCCCCAAACTCCCTGCCCCAGTTCTGAGCCCCCTCCCAGAGCCTGCACCCCCTCCTGCACTCCAACACTCTGCCCCAGCCCAAAGCCCCCTCCTGCACCCAAACTTCCTCCCAGAGCTTGCACCACTCACCCTCTCCTGCACCCCAACCCCTTGCCCCAGCCTCAGCCCAGAGCCCCCTCCCACACTCTGAACCCCTCGGCCCCAGCCAAGAGGCCGCACCGCCTCCGACACCCCAACCTCCTGCCCCAGCATGGTGAAAGTGAGCGAGGGTGGAAGAGAGCGAGCGACCAGTGGGGGGGGGGGGGGGCAGGGGGGAATGGAGTGAACAGGGCGGGGTCTCAGGGAAGGGGTGGGGTAGATCCTGGGTTGCGCTTAAGTTCAAAAAGTGATCTTGTGCATAAAAATGTTGGAGACCACTGATCTAGACCATCCCTGACAGGTGTTTGTCTAACCTGCTCTTAAAAATCTCCAGTGATGGAGATTCCAAAACCTCCCTAGGCAATTTATTCCAATGCTTAATCACCCTGACAGGAAGTTTTTCCTAATGTCCAACCTAAACCTCCCTTGCTGCAATTTAAGCCTATTGCTTCTTGTCCTATCCTCAGAGGTTGAGGAGGGAGAAAAATTGTTCTCCTTCTTTTAACAACTTTTTATGTACTTGAACGAGTGGAGCCCATTGCCAGGGGATGTTGTGAAGGCCAAAAGTATAACTGGGCTCAAAAAAGAATTAGATAAGTTAGTGGAGGATAGGTCCATCAATGGCTATTAGCCAAAATGGTCAGGAACACAACCCCATGCTCTGGGTGTCCCTAAGATTCCAACTGCCAGAAGCTGGGACTGGACAATAGGGGATGGATCACTTGATAATTGCCCTGTCCTACTCATTCCCTCTGAAGCATCTGGTACTGGCCACTGTTGGAAGACAGGATACTGAGCTAGCTGGACCAGTGGTCTGACCCAGTATGACCATTCTTATGTTAAATCTCAACCTGGAAAAAAGAAAAATGCTGTCTATAATTTTATTAAGATGTTTGACTACCCGTAATATTAAATACACACACATTTACTCCTGCTACTACTTTTGAAGAAAAAGATTTGTTTCACGATACTTGACAGAAATCCCTGTTTCAGACACAATACGTGCATTTTTGACACCTCTATAAATATGTTTTCACTTTGTTTTGCTTTTACCACCAGTATCCTCTCCTTTTAGTCTGCACTTCTTTCCTCACCATTACTAGTTCTTCTGCTGTGCATTAACTGTTTTAAACTTTGGTTTCAAGCACATCAGGTATGCATAGAAGCACAAAAGATTCAGCAGAAAAATCAAACAGAGTTAATCAAGTGTAGGATAGATAAAGCAACACATGAAATGGCCCACGGTCTGAAATCCATATTGGGCTTCAGAAATGACTGTTTATTTACCCTTTTAATAGTACACTTACATAAGAACATTAGAACAGCCATACTGGGTCAGATCAAAGGTCCATCCAGCCCAGTATCCTGTCTTCCGACAGTGGCCAATGCCAGGTGCCCAAGAGGGAATGAACAGAACAGGTAATCATCTAGCAATCCATCCCGTCGCCCATTCCCAGCTTCTGGCAGATGGAGGCTAGGGACACCATCCCCGCCCATCCTGGCTAATAGCCATTGATGGACCCATCCTCCATGAATTTATCTAGTTCTTTTTTGAACCCTGTTATAATCTTGGCCTTCACAACATCGTTTGGCAAGGAGTTCCACAGGTTGACTGTGTGGTATGAAAAAAAATTTCCTTTTGTTTGTTTTAAACCTGCTGCCTATTAATTTCATTTGGTGGCCCCTAGTTCTTGTGTTATGAGAAGGAGTAAATAACACTTCCTTATCTACTTTCCCCACGCCCGTCAAGATTTTATAGACCTCTATCATATCCCCGCCCCTTTAGTCAACTCCTTTCCAAGCTGAAAAGTCCCAGTCTTATTAATCATAATACATATGGAAGCAATTCCATACCCTTAATCATCTTTGTTACCCTTTTCTGAACCTTTTCCAATACCAATATATCTTTTTTGAGATGGGGTAACCACATCTGCACGCAGTATTCAAGATGTGGGCGTACCATGGATTTAGATAGAGGCAATATGATATTTTCTGTCTTATTATCTATCCCTTTCTTAACGATTCCCAACATTCCATTCGCTTTTTTCACTGCCTCTGTACATTGAGTGGATGTTTTCAGGGAACTATCCACAATGACTCCAAGATCTCTATCTTGAGTGGTAACAGCTAACACTTGCATCATTTAATTCCAACTCAGGCAGGTAAAGATAACAGATAATTATTCTTCCCAAACAACAATGAAGTAAACATTGATATTGTGCCATTAACCCCCAATTTCCTAGCCCCAGAGCCTGAAAAGACCTCTTTCTCTCAGCAATGGTGCATTCAGCAACGGTGCATTCACCGTGCCACAGTTATTTCTGTTTTTCCTCAGTGTTTTTGCCCAGAGTTCATTTTATAGATATTTCATGGTTGCCTGAAAGCTGTAAACTGAGCTACTATAAACAGGTTTTAGATATTAACTACTTTGTCTGGCTGACATACCTCAAGCCACATACTACTTAGGCCAAAATGACTTAATGTAAGATGACTAATCAGCCCTGACTGAACAATGAAATAAAAACTAAATGTCAGATAGCCTATAACAAACAACCTCAATCGCCAAGTGATCCTGAAAATACATTCCCTCTGCCTCTATATTCCCATCTAAGTATTTACAGACCTCATTCCCCTAACGTAGGCCAGACCTCCTCAGCAGCACCGTCAGACAATGCCTCTAAAAATATTTTTGGGCGGAATTTGCAACCAACCTGGATAAGGAGTGCCAAAAGAGCAGAAAAAAAGATCCAGACAGTATGCAGCATGTATGTTTGCATGACCTCTACGTTTCCCCACCCAAAAAAACCCTGTATTATCCTTTGAACTCTCTCATATATGGCAAAAGTGCCTGCAATGATACATTTGTTGGTGTGATTTTAGCGCTTCTGAAAGATGGGAGACTGAAGTATTATGCAGAATGATTATGCCATGGGTAGCACAGGGCAAGCTTCCTCACAGCTTTCTCTCAATATGCCTAGACCCTGATACTGAGGAACAAACTCAACTTCAGTCGCCAGACCCCATTCAGTCCTTGGCTTATCTAGTGAAGCTGCAGACGTGTGCACCTTGGTAATGCTCTACCTCCCCCGCCCCCTTCCACCCCCCCAATGATAATGTGGGCAGAGGGAAATGGAGCGAGCCCACCAAAATAATTTCACACAGGCCAAACAGCCGTCAGATAGTAACAACTCTCCGTCACTACCAACATTTTATAATCGTAAGACGCTTCAGAGAGCATGCTTTTCTGTAATGATAATATACCTGGGTGATTGAGGTTACTGGACCTTCAAATTCTCATCTAGCAATTTAGCCAGGCTGTTAAAAATACTTAGGTTTTATATAGGGCTTTTCATCAGTAGATCTCAAAGAGCTTCACAATCTTTAATGCATTTCCCTACCTCACACAGGCGTGCTGAGGAACAGTATTATCCCCATTTCACAGATGGGGAACTGAGGCACAGAGAGGCTAAGGGTAGGCCTACAGTGCAATAAAAACCCACAGCAAAGCCGTGACTAGCCTGGGTCAGGTGACTCAAGCTTGCAGAGTATAAAACTGCAGTGTAGGTGTTCCGGCTCAGGCTGGGGCTCGGAGACTTCATATGGGGGTCAGAGCCAAGGCCCAAACATCTACACTGCAATTTTATAGCCCTGCAACCTGAGCCCTAAAAGCCCAACTCAGCTGACTCGGGCTCCGAGAGCCTTACCCTCAGTCTCCCCTTGCAGAAAGCAGCAGCCCTGCAGTACCCAGCTGTTGCTCCTGAATACTTGTTACCAAAGGCAGCAAGATGCACCGCCTTGATGTTTGCGCTGGTGCTGCCAGCAGGGATCGGCGCCCTGCACTGCACAGCCTTCTTGGATGCTCTGGGCAGCACCTCTGGAGACACGTGGGACCAGCGTGTGCAATGCCTGAGGCAGCTCTTGTAAGTGGAGGTAGCTGTAGCATTCAGTCACTGGTGCGCTCCCTTGGGCAGCTCCCCTACAGCCAGGGCACAGTGAGCCTGGGACTCCACCAGCAGCCAGTGAGTTCCAGACCCACCTTCCCTGGGGCAGGCTTTCACTGAAGGTGGTGGAAGGCAGGGACAGAGAGACAGGTCGGTGCTTGGATGTCTTTATGTGCGTATTTACTAGTTTTTCCAACAGCTAATTAAGTATTTTAGGGGAAATTGTCAGAGCAAAAGTTGGTGGCCGCACTCTAGGGCCATCAAAAATATTGTTGTGAGAATCCCTGCTCTTAGTGACCGACCCAACAAAGCCTTGTTCCCCCATTTTCAGAAAACTGCCTGAAGTCACTCCGCACAAGCCTACTTATCAGCTTTTGATTCCTTGCTTCAGTACTTCAGAGTTATTTACCAGAAGTGGGGACATTCCTCTGCAGCAGTCTTGGGGTTAAATAGTAATTAATTAATTGGACTTGTAGCCAAAATAGAACCAACTAAAAGGTCACGTCACTTTACACTTTTGGAACATGACCCCTTTGCAAAAGGAGCCTCAAACAAAAAGATCACATACACACACATTAAATTAACTCCTTGCTTTTCTTATTTGTGTAATTTGAAAAAGTTCTGAGCTACACCATAGTAAAACATTTTCTTTCAAAATAGTTTTAAATATTTAAAGTTAATAGCTTCTAGTTCAAAGTTTTAATTAGAATGGTTCACTGTTACTTCCGTATTTGTGGTCTGAAAAATACGGATTCTGCCCCAATCATATGATTCCAACATTTGTTGATAGTGTCTGAAGACTTGAACTCTTATCAGTTTTAATGTAGTCTCTTATCTCTGATAAGAGTGAAGTCACCCATAATTTAACAGATGATTGTGAAAAGATGTTACTGCAGTTTTCATGAAGACAAAGAACCACATAAATCATGGTCGTACTAAAAATACTGTATTTGAGGAGCTGCATAACAGACTTCAGTCACCTCACCATGCAGATTCATATTTTAGCCATCTGCAACTAGTTACAATCACCATGATGTAAGGCCCCATTTGGCAACTACAAAGACACAAAAAGCAGCTTCACCAAATGATAAAAACAAAATGCATTTTTAATAGGTATGCTTGATACAAAAGCTCAACGTGGACTCAGTTTACCTTCAATTTGCCACCTAAACTCACGATCTTGTGGAAACTTTATTTTCCTTCTGTCTTATACAGCAAACATAATACCACCTAGTGCTGGTATCTCTAGGAAGGATAAAGCACAAATTTTATTTTGAGTGACATGTTTTGGCCTTTAACTGACTCATTCTATTTCCTGTTGGGGAAGCACCCACTTCACAATTGGCACCCCTAAAGCAACTCTTGAAGCAGCTAGCTTTATGAGATAAGGCTGCGCTACCACTGACCCAGGCTCCCTGCAACCACAAGTCCAAATCCTAGCAGGGGGCAGTCAGGCCTTTCCTTCACCCTTTCCAGGTTGGCACCAAGCTCCAGACAGTTTGCTGAATGGGGAGGTTTGGGGGAAGCTTTTGTTTAAGGACTCAAGGTCCTCCCTGCTCCCCAAGGGCATTCATGGTGGTGGGGTGCACTACCCAGGTTAATGAAGCCCCCCGTCTGGCTACCGCTGTGCACCCCAGAGCCCGGGATGTACTTTGGCAAGAGGCTATAACTGAAGGGCACCTGAATCACCCAGAGCCGCCTGGCCCGTCGGCAGGGCAGCAGAGGGGGTGGCAGAGCGGTGCCCTGCGGCAGCTGCTGCCCACGTGCCCGAGAAGGGGGGTGCCCCCTGGCCGCAGCATGACACTGATGCTGGCGGAAGCCCCGGTCCCGGGCGCGCTGCGCGGCACTCACCCTTGGTCACTCTCTTCGCCTCCTTGTAGCGCGCCCACAGGTAGCTCTTCATGTCCCGGGTGGGCGCAGGGGGCGGCTGCTGCTGCTGGGGGGCCGCCGTGCAGTGGGGGCTCGCTCTGAAGGCGCCGCAGCCGCAGAGCCCGGCGGCAGCGCGACCCGCACCCCGCATCCGCCTTGCGCCCAGCAGGGAACGCGCCGCCGCCATGGCCGGGGCTGCCGCGCCGCGAGCGACTCCTCGGCTCTGCCGCTGCCGCCGCCGGAGCTCCCCGCCACCAGCCTCTGGCCCCGCGGCAGCCGCGGCCAGCTGAAGTCACTTCCTCGAGCCCCGCCCTTCCCGCGCCGACTCTCGTGGGGGCCGGGATCAGCGGGCGAGAGGGCTGGCCGCTGCTGGTGCCACCCAGCCCCAGGAGATGCACGTGTCGCACCGCCAGCGACTGGGGGGAGGTGGGACCGGCCAACGGCGCGGGGAGCGAGGGAAGGCTGCTGCCGAAGAGGGCTGGCGTTGCTGCTGTCCTCGCTTAGGTTGGCACTTGATCCACAAGTGGTTTGGCTTCAGGTCTCTCCAAGCCCTTCAGGAGAGTTGGGTAAAGGCAATCGCCGGGCAGCCCCGTCCCGTGCAATGGGCCAGACTCCAGAGACAAGCAGGGCGGTCCCAAAACTAGCTGAGCAAAGAGAATGCTTTGCATAACCAGAAGCCAGGGATGTGTAGTGGTAGATGTCCTCAAGCAGTGCTTCACAACCTGGGGGTCAGGACGATCTTAAGCGGAAGCTCCAAGCCCCAGAGGGTTGTGGGAGCCCGGAACTTAAGGTAGAGGTTTGCAAATGTTTTCTTTGGGGATCGCGATTTTTTTTTTTTTTTAAGTCCAAAGGTGTACCAGCACAAAAAGGTTGAGAAACACCATCCTAAGGTGTCAGGCCTGCACCTGTTTTTCTTCAGGTCAGGCATAGACCACCCCACTCCCCTTTGGTGACCTTGGTCTGCAAGCCCAGACTCAAAAATCCAGCTGCACACAGTGGAGTTCAGAGACTGTTTCTATAAAAGAACGCATGCGGTGTAGTTGTAGCTGTGTCCATCCAAGGATACTAGAGAGACAAGGTGGGTGAGGTAATAGCTTTTATTAGACCAACATCTGTTGGTGAGAAAGACAAGCTTTTGAGCTATGCAGAGCTCTTCTTCAGGACTTTCTGACCCGTTTGGCCCAAAAGCTTGTCTCTCTCACCAACAGAAGTTGGTCCAATAAAAGACACTACCTCACCCATCTTATCTCTCTATATAAAAGAATATCAGGGTAGGATATGGGTACAGACCAATGAGCTGAAAGGGGATGGGAGACTTAAGGGAATTCAGCAGCTACAGTAAAACAGTAAAATAACCCTGGAATAATTCCTTCCCCCATCTCCAGAGGGGCACAAAACCTAATCCCATTAGTGATGCACATAAAACTGAGATGTGCTAGCCAGTTGCTGTAGCAACTCCGGGGCTGCTCAATCTGGACCTCTAGTGTGGTGGAGTATGTTGCTTCTCGGCTACTCAGCATTCCCCTTCCATCAGGACATACACAAGTATAAGTGCACACCATTCAGGCCCAGTCTAGCAGTGCCAATCACACGTCCTGTTTCCCATGTTCACATACAGCTACATCTAGGGAAACACAGTCCTTCCTTTCCAACAAGGCCCCCATGCCCACACTCCTGCCAAGATGGCACTCTCACATACACCCCCGACTTCTCCTAACTGTCCTGGAATCCTCCCACATCTTGCCCCTCTAGGCCATTGATCCTCCAGCACTTGGCTACTTGCACTGAAGTACTATCTGCTGACTTATTACATTACCCCTGCTCTTAAGAGGATACGTCTGTCCATTCCTCCTGCTCCTCCCCACCCCACCCCATCCAGCTGAAACTACTTCAAATACTCTTTAAACCATTTGGGCAGTCTGCTCTGCAGTTCTGAGACTGGAGGCGAGGGTGGCAGGGGTGAGTCTCAGGAGTGCTTTCCTGCTGAGCCCTGGCCTGAAACCACCTTGAGTGTTTGCGCACCCTCGTTATCCCTCTCTTCACTGAGCCAGGGTACCCACTCTAGGCTTTCTGACTCAGGAACATTCCTTGGGGTTGCACATTGGAATTGCCAGGGCTGTAATAGGGGACCCCCAAGAGTATCTCACCCAGTGCTTCTGTGTATGATCAGTGTCCTTGTGCCGTGAATTCACAGAGGGCTTCAGATGGTTGTAATGAACCACAAAAGACTGTCCTCCCAGCTCTGACAACAGCTTATATAGCACCCCATATAGTTTCCTGATGACTGTAAACAGACTAATAAACTTGACACTGCCCCTTCCTTCTAGTCTGTTCTCACACCCACACCAACTCTCCAGGCTCAGACATCTGTCTGTGATCTTGAGATCATAGTATTCCTTCTGTCTTTGTGTGACTCTACCCTGGTGCCTCTTAACAGTCTGGCTCACAGAACTCAAGCACCTGGCTACCTGTAGGACATACTCCGATGGATTGCCAAACTCTTCTGATACATCTATCCCAGATATAAGTTCAATTGGCAGGCAGGTCTCCTGCCCAAATAACACCACATAGAATATATAGCTCCCAGATTACTGGACACTGCTCCAAAAGAACATCATAATATAGGGGAGTAGCTCATTCCACTCACTTCGATTGTCTTGACCAATTATCCAACTTAGGGTGGAAAGCTGAAATAGCTGCTAGAAGTACCTTGATAGAAGTAACAGCCAATCCTTGCTGTTTCCAGTACAATAAGTAATTTAGTATGTGTTGAATTGAAGAACGGGATGATTATACTCCAGAAAGGCACAACCAGATGGAAAAACGTCTCCACTTAGAAAGGTAAGTAGCCCTAATAGATGGCTTTCTATTATTTAGCAGGATCTCTTGAACATCTTTCAAGCAAGATTGTTCCCTAATATCTAGCCAAGGAGCATCCATTAAATGAAAATATTGCAGACCATGATCTTGGGAGATAAGGTCCAAGTCTAGAAGTGAAACTGGAGGTTTCAATGAAAGCACCAGGAGAGTGGAGAAACAGTGATCTGTATGGAGTGTGACCAACCTGACGTGACCAAGTCATCTCTAGTTGCAGGCCATGAGGAGCAAGTCCTTAAAAGGGGAAGGGACCATGTGCTCAGGAGTACACTCACAAGCTTGTACCTCCCATGAAGGCCCTTCGCCCGGACCACCTTGCCAGTGGTACGCCATGTTGCATTCCATCGTGCCTCGGGAAGACTTACCTTTATTGCACCATCCATCACTGCGCTGTGGGACACTTACCTTGAAGGATCCTGACATGTCCAGTGCCATGCCTGTCCTGGGAGAGTGAGTATGCGAGTGTGAGTGTGACCCTCCCTGCAACTAGAGATGACTTGGCCACGTCTGGTTGGTCACACTCCACCTCGGCCAATGTCCATGCAGTGTCCATGCATTGGGTGTGTGAGTGCTGCCTAATTAGAGTCCCAGACATTTTATCTACCTGGGATCTCTTCTGATCTTCCAGCTGTTTTCAACCAGCCCATTCATCCCACAAGCATTCCAGGAGGGAGGGGGAGGGGAAAAGCCACTTCACAGGTATTCAAAGAGGGAGAGGAGACTAAAAGGGAGGAGGGAAGTGTAACAGACCTTTTGAGCATACATGTTATACATAGCATAGTCATACAGAGCATACGGATCACCGCTGCTCCTACAACACTAACAAGCACGTACTGGGGCTTTGAGTATGACTCTGGCCTGATCCCATCTTATTTTCAGTAATACTTTTTGAATGAGTGGGATTGGTGGGAAAGCAAAGAGGAACCTGACCTACGATGGTAGTAAGAATACATCTAACAGGGAATGCAGGCTGTAACCTCGCAGAGAAAAGAAATGCTGATGGTTTCTGATGATCCTTGTCACAAATAGGTCTGCCTGGGCAGATTCCCCCCATTGGAAGATGTCCACATCTGGCGACCTTGGGATGAAGAGACCACTCTGGTGATTCGTAAATGATCTGCTCAGGTATTCTGCCAGATTGGTTTGAACCCCAGTAGGTAAGAATCTTCTAGATCTATCAAATTGGCAATGCAGATCGCCCAAAGCAGAGTTGCCTCTTGACAGAGCAGAGAAGAATGGGGTTTCTCCCTGCTTGCTTTGAGATGTACAACAATTGATCATATTGACTGAAAACTCAAGTCTGGAAGAAAAGTTCTGGCTTGAGAGGAGTCCACTACAGCCACTATCAACTCTGTTCTCTGGACTGGAGACAGGAAAGACTTCTCTGTGTTCACTAACAGTCCCAGATAGTTGAATGTTGACTGGATCAGAAACACACTTAACAGTTCCTGCACCCTGGATCAGCCCTTGACAAGCCAGTCATCCTGGTAGGGATAAACTTGTATTCACAATCTTTTGAGGAAGGCAGCTACTACTTGTAGAACTTTCATAAAAACCTTGAGAGCTGCCGATGGGCCAAATGGTGGTATGGTAAACTGGTAATTATTTCAATTTATAAGAAATCTGATGTACTTCCAGTGAGCATGATTGATCACCGGAAGTAGGCATCTTTTAAGTCGAGGGTGGTCTACTAATCTCCAGGATCCAGGGAGAGAACAATAGAAGCCAGGGTGACTATGCGGAACTTTATCTTTTTTAAGAATTTGTTGAGTTGACGCAGGTCTAAAATTGGTGTGAGATTGCTCTTTGCTTTCAGGATTAGGAAATAGCAGGAGTAAAACCCCTTCTCTCTGTGACACTGTGGAACCTCCTCCATGGCACCTGCCTGAAGGAAAGACTGCTTCCTGGAGAAGGAGCTGCTTGTGAGGGTGGTCCCTGAAGGGGGATAGGGAGAGAGTGAGGGAGAGAAAGAAAAAAACAAATTGGAGGGTATATTCCACCTCTACAGAGCTCAAGATCCATTGGTCTGTAGTAATTCAGAATCAAGCACAGAGGAAGTGGAAGAGACAGTTTTCAAAGGCAGGGAAGATAGGGTCTGGAAATATGGAGACTGGTATGGTGTCCTCGACTGACCCATCAAAATGATTGCTTCACACTTCCAAGGTATATAGAAGAGCCAAGAGCTGGAGCCAGAGTCAAAGGAACGGGAAGCCTGTGCCTATAACCCCTAGTTTTCTTTTTTGATAGGTCTTGATGGGGAGGCAGAGTGGGATTGTAGAACTGATCAATGAAATTGTTTTTAATTGTTCACTTCATTAATATAACTTCATAAGCAACGTTTTATGAATGAAACAACATTCATTCATAAAACTGGTTACCCCAATAACTGGCTAAGTGAGTTTCACTTTCAATCCAATTGCTGCTTAAATCGCTGAAACTTACACTGTTTCAACATTGTAACTTCTGCTCACTGTTTGTCATTCACTATACTTGTGTATATTGTAACTTCTGTTCACTGTTTGCCATTCCATACACTTGTCCATATTGTAACTCAAACTCCATTTTAACTTGTCCCAAACTCCATTTTGAAATGCTCACTCCATTTTGTAAAAGCTTGCTGCAACCTTCATTTTTGCAAAACCCTGCTGTAATCTTATTATTTTAGTTTAGATGTGTGAATGAGGTATGTATGGATGATGGAATCAACCTCCAGCCCCAGCCTGTCCTGATGAAATAAAGTGTAAAAACCCAACGGCTGAAGAGGCAGACAACAGCCCTGACAAAGTAAGAGGAGTCCACCCTCAAAAGAAAAGAACAAAAGTACAATTGAAGAAACGTCATAGCCAGGTCCTAGGCTGAAAGTCATGTCTGCAATTGACGGGTGATCAATCACACCGGACCCAGAGGCAGCGTGACACAGCAAGACCTATAGTCTCTGGATTCAAACTAAAGCCTACAAAAAGGATGGGTGAGATGGAAGACTTTCAAGGGCAACATTCTGCTGCCAACATGGAAGGGCATCGGTGCATGCCCAACAGAGACCCAGCTCTTCCTTATGCCCGGCTTTCCTGGCCAATTAGCCGCCACAAGCTATGAACCCAAGCCACGAACTCAAGCTACATTCAGGACTGGTAACTATACAGCAGCTGCAGAACCTGTGTGTGTGTATGAAGGAACCTGTGAATGAATGTGAAACTGAATGAAATGTTATAGCTGTAACTGACTGCCTACTACGATTCTTTTTGTATTCACAATAAATGTGACATTTTGTCTTATCCCCTTTAATAAGATCCTGCTGGTTTTTATTTTATTGGTATAACAGGATAACAGTAAAAAGAAAAAGGAGTACAGTGTGTCTGCTGAGGCCACTAGTGCTTTCTCACAAGGGCAAGGGTGTACAAACCCAACTTCAAAGTGACCCTTGAGTCCTTAATGCCATGGAGCTTCCTGACTGTCTGGTCTGATAAAAGAGAAGGACCTTCAAAAGGCAAGTCCTGAATAATATTCTGGACTTTATAGGGGAGGCCAGAAGACTGCAGCCATGAGGACCTCTGCATGGATACCACAGCCGCTATGGTTCCAGCTGCTGAATCTGCTGCATCCAGCCCAGCCTGCAGTGAAGTTCTTGCTACTAATCTGCCCTCGTTCACTAGGGAAGAGAAATGCCTAGCATTCTCAGGGAGTAGATCTTTGGCCCAGGGAACTGAAACAGCAGTGACAGAAGTTAAGGAGGTGTAGCATGAGGCTGCTATTCATCACACGTTCAATGAGAAGTCTTTCTGACCTCCTCGACCTGAATGCCTAAGTCCAAAGCCGCCCTCTGTAACAATTCCTGATAAGTCTTGTCGCTGGCAGAAGGGGATGATGTTGCCTCCAAGGAAACTGCCTTGTCCAGAGAGAATGAAGATGAAGCCAAGTCTGGAAGTGGTTGAACTTCTTCCATAGGATGCTTTTCTGGCTCCTCAAGTACCTCTTGTTGATGCTTGGTACCAGGCCCAGTACTGGACAGAACTGCATTGATTCGGTGCCAGGACTCACTCAACCTGGGCATGGGCACTAAGTAGACATGACCAGGGGAGGATCTAGAAGCTGGGGAGAAAACCCTAGGGTTCCAAAAGGCCTCTGATAAGGGACGGCACCCCAGTGACCTCCTGGCCACATTCCCATAATAGTTCCTGTTGTGGGGTTGTGAGGGTATCCAGAGAAGGATCTATGTGGGGACTGGCAGGTCCTGCTCCAAGGCTGAGAGATATATAATCCCACCTCAGTATCTGATGGAGAAGACTTCCCTTCCACTGACCATGGAGGGGTTGCCCCTGGTCGGAGCCTCTCTGGAAGACTTTTGCTTCTTCCTAGGCACAGGCCAGGACTCCAACAATCTTGGAGGTGTGTTTTTGACTGAAGTAGCAGCACTCAATGCTGAATCAGACCAGGGCGGCTCTGAGGGTGGTGTCAGCAACGCCTCAATTATCAGGAACTTCAGCTTAGCCTATCTTTTTGCATCCTTGGCTTGAATTCACAGCATATCTGGCACCAGTCCTTCATGTGCACTTTGTCCAGGCACTTATGACAGCTGCTCTTTGGGTTGCTCACAGGCATAGACTTTGAGCAGGAAGCATGTGGCTTGAAGCCCGGTAACCGAGGCATGCCTCTGTGGCAGCAACAGAACCTTAAAACAGGGAACAATGAGATCAAAACTCTCTTTTTTGTTTTTAAATTAGTAAAATTACTAAAACTTACTAACTAGAACAACTACTGACTATAACTAGACTACATACACAAAGCTGAGAGAAACTGTTCTAACAATGAATAGGGGTTCTGTAACAGGGGACACTCATCTCTTGAGCACCTCTTGCTGCTGCGTGTGATACTGCAGTCCTTTTCCTGATCCTGGGGCCCCTATAAGTTGTCAACCTCGTTTGGTGGGTCTTCAGTGCCTCAGCCCTCCAGCCGGGTCACAGAATCAAAATGAACCCCTTCTGGGGTAACAAAAGTCCAACAAAATTGTCTGTCTGCCCTCACCATGGTCTTCAGCCTCAACTCGGGGCCCCTTAAATTCAGTCCTTTGCTCATGCTTCTAAACAAGCTTGGTCTCCTTCTCAGGATTTATACCACTTCCTCTCTGGTTGGTGGGAGAACTTGAGCCCGCCCACTACTCCGAGTTCCAGCAGCAGCCATGTACCACTTACTGCAATCCTCAGCTGCTGTTTCCCTGGGCCTCTTCCCACCTGGCCCCTTTATCATCAACCCTTACCTAAGGGTTAAAGTTCTCAGGTTTTCTCTCATCCCAGCTTGAACAAATGCAGCCAGAACCAGACTCTGGTTATCCCTCAAGCTCCTTTGGCCAAAGCGGAGTCCCTTCCTTGGCCCTCTGGTTCTGGCCAGGAACTGACCTGCTAAGGCCCTGAACTCCTTTTATCTGAGCCTGCTGGGCTCTGATTAGCTGCAGGATTCCCACTGCAAGCTCCAAAGAATACTTGAGGGCATCTGGTAGGTGCTCATCATCTTGCCAAACCTCACTGCTAAGTCTCTGGTAGGCTTCCCCTAGGAGCAATAGGCTCAGAAATTTCAGCTTAGTAGACTCAAATCACCCACTCAGCTCAGCTGCCATTTCAAACTGATCATGCCAATGACTCCTATTGCACCACACTATAAAGTGCCAGGTTAAATATGGGCTGTGGAATCCTACTTGGAGGTGACATATCTGACCCTTCCAAGGGGTACCCGTTCCTCTTCGTCACTCATTTTCTTCCTTTCAAATGTCTAGTGACAAACACACACGTAAAACATCTCTACAATTAAGAAATCAATTTATCTTTCATCTTATGGTCCGGACCACAGACATCCACTTAGCTCAGTTGAGGGATAACCCCGTAATCCCACTCCTGCCACCAATATGTACCAAACTCTCCCCGCTTCTCTGCACTGGACATTGGTGCTGCTAGATGGGCTAAGGTTACTTTCCTGCACCCATTTCTCTCTGGGCTGGGCACAGACCCCCTTTGCTTGTGTGGATCCAGAAGCCCCTGGCACAAAAGCCCAATTGCACAGAAAGGAGTTCTGAGACCATTTATATAAACAAATATTTAGCAAGGAAATGGGTACAGACCAATGGGCTTAAAGGGGATGGGGATATAAGGGAATTCAACAGCAACAGTGAAACAGTAAAACAAACAATAGAACAATCTCTTCCCCCACTTCTGGGAATCTTTACCCCCCAGATGAGGCTTCTAATCCCACCAGTGGTGCATATAAAGCTGAGATGCACTAGCCTAATGTAATAAACTGCCCGGTGGCTGCTCAATCTGAACTTCCAGCCTGAGGGGGTACGTTGCGCCTTAGTTACTCAGCGTTCACCTTCCATTAGAACACACAAGTCTAAGACAAAAGTGCTCAGCACCAGGCTAAGTCCAGGAGTGTCCATCACATGTTCCATTCTCCGGGCTCATGTGCATGCAGGGAAACAGTCTTTCTTCCTTTCCACCGAGGCCCCCACATGCACAAACTCCTACCATGATAGCTCCTCCCAATTGTCCTAGAATCTTCTGGCTTCTTGCCCCTCTAGGATAGTGGTTCTCAACCTTTCCAGATTACTGTACCACTTTCAAGAGTCTGAAGCTCGAGCCCCACTGCCCAGGGCTCAACCCCAAGCCCTGCCACCTGGGGCTGTAGCAAGTAATTTAGCTTCACAGGGGCCCTCTGGCATGCGGCCCCAGGCAATTACCCTGCTTGCCACCCCCTAATGCCGACCCTGCACTTGCAACCCCCCTGAACCCATCCTGTGCCCCCCCCGCCCCCCCCCCAGGTTTAGAAACACTGATCTAGATGAGTTGATGTATCCCCTGGAAGACCTCTGCATGCCCCTGGTGTACCCCTGGTTGAGAACCACTGCTCTAGGCCATTGAGTCTCCCAGAGTTGGATGCTTGCACTTAGGTGCCATCTGCTGGTTTATTACAGATGATTCAGGTCAGAAATTCCACTGAAGTTCAGTGGAATAGTTCTAGGTTTTTTTACCCATCATTCATACCAAGTGAAGCATGGACAGAAAGGGACTTTATACAGCAGTATATTGGAAGGCAGTCCAAAGCTGCTTAGGAGAATTTGAATAAAGGCAATATAAAATAAATAAATCATAAGTGAGGTTTTTAGTGTCAAGGTGAAAACACGGGTTCATTTTTCAGTGCCAGAGCAAAGCACTGTTTCTCCAGCTTCTTCTCAACCCAAAGCATCTTTACAGACATGGGGAGCAGTACAACATTGCCATTCATTCCTCTCCATGACTTGTTCCTCCAAGCCCAGCGGGGTCATGCCCTGCATACCATGTCCTGCCATCTAGTCAGTGGTTAGCCTCTAGGTCTGACAGATCTTGGTTACATTTGCATTATTTTCTTTGGCCTCCTATCACCTGTTTGTCTTCTACAGCATGCACTGTAATATTTTTGAGTGCAGTCAATCCCATAACCTGACTTCACATCCTATTTTTCTTCTAACTTCTTCATGTGTCTTAGAATCATTCTACTGTACACCTGCCATCTTCCGATGAACTCTCATCTCTACTGCTTCCAGCCTTCTGATGTCTGTTTCATTTAATGCAGCTGCTATGACTGTAAATACTTGGATAATTCCATTTTTGTATTCATGTGAACTGTACACCCTCTTTCTTTCTCTTCATGTCTAAACTCAAATTTAGTCTCATCTGAACAAAGTGTCTCTCTCCAAGTCAAAAAGACTTGGAAGCAAGTCTGAGTTTTGTTTGAAGTAATGGCAGTCAGATTTGTTCTACTCAAACTGAGAGAGCATAACTTTGCAGTGATTTCTGACCTCCAATAAAATTTTTATCTTCAACTGTGTCAGTTTAGTTTCTTTGTGTAAGAACAAGTGGAACACTAAGTGTGGGAACTAAGCTACTAGAACACAAATAAACTTCATATTTTCATTGTTAGTCAGACCTCCCATTATGCCATGTACTGCCTAAGGCCTCTTTTTGACATAATGCCAAAAACCACATTAACAATATACAGGTAATTTTTTTTCAGCCAACTTAGTATTTCTCAGTCTTCCACTCACACCTGCTCATACTGATCACCAAATGTATGAAGCTTAAAATATAAGCATCATGTCAATATGTAACAGAAGTAAAACTATTCCATAAAAAAATCTAGATACTGCTTTAAAATCTCCTTCTCTGTTATGATACTTAGCTCTTATAGCATTTTTCATTCATATCTGTAGACCTCAAAACTATAGAGTGGAATTTTAAAAGTTTCATGAGCACTACTTATGAAATAGACCAACATGTAATACAAAAAGGTAAAAAACTATATGTGGAGAAGGGGGAGTAGGGGCTTGGGCACTTGGGAGAAAGAAGTTCAAAATTCCAGATGCAAGATTTAAAGTATTCTCAGAACCTTTATTAACAAATTACTTAAACAAAGAAAAAGAAACATAGTCCCCTCTAATAAAGTAAAACATCGAAATCAAGCTTGTTCAGATACAATACCAGATGACTTTTGACACTCAGCATGACCTGGAGTTGCTGAGCCCTCTCCAGATGTCTCTTCTTCCTGACCCTCTGAGCTTCAGTGAATTTCTCATGCAAGTTTAAGGCTATATCTACACTACAGCTGGGATCAACACTCTGAGATCGATCTACCGGCAGTCGATTTAGCAGATCTGGTGATTACCCACCAAATCAACAGCAGATGACTCTCCAGTCGACCCCCGTACTCTACCCCCGACGAGAAGAGTAAGATAAGTGACCCCCCACATGTAGACCCCGCGATAACTCAACCTACGGTACGTTGACTATGTTATTCATGTAGCTGGAGTTGCATAGCATAGGTCGACTTACTGCAGTAGTGTAGATATAGCCTATGAGGTTTCAAGATACAAAGTTCACTCCCAGAATTCCCTCTCTTAAAGTGACCATGCACATTATTTTCCCTATGTAAAAACAGAACACCAAAAGAAAAAAAATCCACCTTTGATGTGAAGGCCTACATTAGTGGGTGGACTCTTGCTGTGTCCTCCCCAGTCAGGTTTGGCTTTTGAGACGCATCACTCTCAAGCTGTGGCTGCCTAAAAGTTTGCAGTTCTTCTTATTAAGTAAACGTTTTCCATCTTCCTTGTAGGAGCATTCTGACATCCTAGGGACACACAAGTCCTCTTGTTACACATGAAGACCGGATATGGCCTTCACCAAAAGAAGCAGACAAAGGAAACTCTCACCTTTTGCTCTTCTGTTCTCCTTTAGGTTGGTATTGTGATAAGGGATTCTAGTTAGTACATTATTACAACCCTCTGAAGGAGAGATAAGGAAACAAACAAACAAAAAAAGACCACAAACATAAAGAAGACACAAAGCAAGAGGAAAGAAAAGCTGATAATTGAGCATTTCCCAGACGTGGGTACTTGCTTTCATTACTGATCTTCCTTCTGCTGAAGAGAAGTACTACGCTGCTCTCTCTTGCTGCAACAGCTCTCTGACACAGACAAGAACCATCCACAGGAACTATCACTATCAGGGCCCCCCCATAAAAACAGAAATGAGAAAGGAAACCTCTTCAGCTGTGTCCCACTACACAGACTATACCAGCATGGCTGCGTCAGCACAACTTTGCCAGCAAATAATCTCATAATGTAGGAACACCATCTACACAAACAAAGTTAGCTACTTTGATGGAACATTTGTCTATTGATATTGCTGTGTCTATGACGGGGATTAGGTCAGCATAGCTACAACAGTCAGGGGCATGGACAGTCACTGAAGACCGTTCTGAAGCCCTAATTTTGGCTTTGTGTATTGTAGACCTGTCCCCAACCACTAATTAATCACCTGCAACAAAATAAAAAGACCTTAGAATAGGACTGGACAGCCACCTTACTGCAAAGGATGGACCACATTCATCCCTAAATTCAACTAAAATCAATACAAATTGGCACATTGTTCTTTTACTGCAGACAGGAAGTCAGCCCATGATGTCTCCAAGTCCTAAATATACAAATACTGAGAACAGTAATCAGGTCAGGGTGTGACCAGCACAATCTCAAATAGTAATCCCGAAAGGAAAACTAATGCAACATGAAGTAAAAAGGAGTAGGAGTAGGGAAGTTAGTATTTTTCTTTGTGCCTAGTTGCCATGGAGTGTTGACACTGTGAGGTGGTCAGTCTGGGAGAATTAGGGGTCAAGTAATATACATTATGTCCTGGAGAGATATTCCAGTATCTTGTTTTATAAAGTTTATTCCTCTTACAAGTTTGGATAAGACAATAAAACATGAGAATGTAGCATAAGATGTCAACAGCCCAGTTAGACTCAAAGGGCCTATTTCTCCTCTGTCTTGCAGCTCATGTAGTCATTTACCCCTGAAAAACATTATCAAAATCAGAATGCTGGCATTCTATGCTCACTTTGCACCCATATAATGACTGTACAAGATGAAGGCAGTGGATAGTCAGACCCAAAATTTGAAATTCTCTTTGCATGCTTCTGAGAGTCTGCTATTAGCCTGAATGGCCTCTTGGCCGCTGGGACAACTTACATGAAACATGATGAAAGTGTTTGCAGAATTGTTCCCACTGTGGATCAGACAATTTGCTTTTGTAATGTTTGCCTAACAATAACATATTTTGACTAGGGTGACCAGATGTCCCAATTTTATAGGGACAGACCTGATATTCAGGGTTTTGCGTTATATAGTGTCTATTATCCCCCACCCCGTCCTGATTTTTCACACTTGCTATCTAGTCACCCTAATTTTCACTGTGCAAAAAACCTTTGTCTCGTATTCTGCTAGCTACAGCCTCCTTTTCTATATTTGGCATAAGTTTGCTGCAGAAGGCTTTTTGAAGTCAAGGGGTTATTCACATGAACACATTTTTTCAGGCTAGCAGAATCAGAGCCTGTATTACCATGTGAGGCATCATTATTTAAAATTACCTTATTAGACAAATTTCTCCTCTTCCATAATAGGCCCCAATTTATTACTCAAAAGACAAATATTGGAGAAAGTATAGCAACATGAATTATTTCATTTTCTTTAACCTGAACACAAGGAAGACAAATGAGGATACCACTCTTTGCCATCCCCACCCCCCTCAATTGGTTAATTTATTTTTAAACAGCATATGATAGTTAAATAAAAATAAGGAAAAATGAACTTGCAATAGCATTACTTTTAAAATAAGAATATATATTACAAATTCAAATTATGCATTTTAAGTGAAATATTGTTCCTAAAATTATAAGCCAAACAATTTTAATTATGCTTTATTGGTTCAATCAAAATAATATGGTGATATTCGTTATAGATACCATAAGAACGTACACAATACTTTATAATACTTAAAGACAAGGACCTTGCCCAAAGGATTTACAGACCAGACCAGACATGGATGATATATATATCTGATAACAGTTCAGAAACACAGGGATTTAGACATGATTGGTGAGAAAAATCAGCACCAAAAGTTTCACTCAAGATATATTCTTTGAGGAAGGATCTCAAGGAGGCTGCTTGGTAGAAAGAGAGGCAAGCATAAAGTCTGGCCTTAAAGATGCCATGAAGCAGTATTTGTTTTGTGCCAGATTCTGTCCTAACTTTTACCTTGTGTAACCTGACAGAAGTCAGTGGAGTTATATGGGATGTAAGTGAGGGCAAAATGTTGGTTTTGTAAAAACAATACAGAGATAGAATGGTTGCAAATGCAGTTCAATATTATGCAAATGTATTTAGTGCTGATTCAGTAGTTTTGTGAACAGAAATAAGTCAGAGGGACATATACTATACTTGATCTACACATACAGTTTCTGTTGCCATCACTGTAGGTTTAGTATACACGTACCATGTGATCTGTGTGTCCAAACATAAAAACATCTTTGTGATCTTTTACCATACTTTACATATAAACAGAAATATGCAGTACAAATTACATATGCAATCATATCACTATCTAAATTCTTTGCTTTTCACAGTTTTGATCATATGGAATATGATCCTTCAAGTTTTTGAAAGTTATTGCAGTTTGCTGAGCACCCTCGGTTACCATCCATTTCAGTAATTGTTGAGGCAACTCAGCACCTCAGAAACTGCTCGTGTAAGTTAAAGCTACTCATATATTTAAGTGTTTGCAGCTCAGCCCCTATCCAGTTAAAGGAATTCATAATAGATGAGCCTTTAAATGAGAGCTAAGATTGAGCTGATGCAGACACTGTAATTAATTAAACTCCCACAAGGGAACTGTAGGTGAAGTGCAATGATAGGAAAACTGAAAATGTGTTATGCAACTGCTATACTACAGTATTCCAAATAAAGCAACATTTTAAGCAACAAAGTTAGCACCGTGATTTATTACAGCTGCAGATAACCTTGGACTGAGAAGAGATTGAACAAAGGGTATGTAGAAGCAATCTGTTGTAGAAAGAATGGAAAGTCTGCTTTCCTTAATTCAGCCTGAAGGTTCTTATTCATTTTCTCTAATTTTGTATATTTTCTATCTGCATAAAGATCTTTCATAAATTAAGATAATAGGAACTTTTTAAACACGCAGGTCACAGAACAACCATAAGATGGTAAACGCTTTTGATCATTATTAAGGCTAAGATTTTGTCATGGTTATTTTTAGTACTGTAAAAGTCAGGGACAGGTCACGGGTAATACACAAAAATTCAGGAAGCCTGTGACCTGTCCCTGATTTTTACTAAAAATAACTGTGACAAAATGGGGCTGAGACTGAGCCCTGTTGCGGGTGGGTATGGGGAGGTCCAGCACCTGCCACCACTGCAGCTGACAGCTCTGGGGTCCCCCACTGCCTGTAGTGGCTTGAAGCTCCAGGGTCCCCTAACTGCCCATAGCAGCTCAAAGCTGCACAGGCCCCTGCCACTTGTGGTGGCTTGGAGTTCTGGGGCCGGAGGCTGTAAGCTCCGGGGTCCCCCCACTGGCCACGGTGGCTGAGAGCTCTGGGGGGCCTTTTTGAAACTGAATCCTGGTACAAATCTCCTGAATCATCCTGTACATCTCCCCTCAAATAAGGCTTCAGTACTGAAATCTGTGAACATTTTTTCTTAATCTTATATTCTCCAGTGTCCATAGAAGTTTAGGCTCTGACTCAGGACAGCACTAGAGCATGTGTTTCGCTTTAAGCACATTTAAAGTCAAGTGATGCTTTCCTGAAATAGGGCCTAATTGTGTAAATACATATAACTGGTTTTCCAGATTTTTTTTTACTTATATTTCAGAACCTCCTTCCCTACTTGATAATTCAGTTTTATGAACATTTTCCCCTAATTTAATGTCTTTTAGGTGGAAGGGGATTTTGAGGAGTTGGGTACCTCCTGGGCACACGTGGCACTATGCTGCTTTATGAAAGAGCAGACATTTTTCTGACCTGGTGTCTGGTCTGAATGAGGAATTTAGGGAATTGATTGTACTATAAGGGCCTGATATGGATGTTTGACAGATAGTAATAAGTTGACAGACAATACAACTTTTATCATGGCTTTGCAATGAAACAGGTCTTTGTCCTGGAGACCATGAGACTTTACTTACTTTGGACAAAGCTAAATGGTTAGTGAAATTATCATTTGCTGGTGTTGATGAACTGAGGCTCTCTTGTTGACTTGATAATGTGACATTGTCATAGATATATATTTTAATATCATCACATTTAGTACTGCAATGAACAACTTTAAAAATGCTTTCACTTTTTCTTGAGATATTTTTCAGTACATCTTCAGTGGAATTTCTGGACTGAAGTGATTCCATGCCTATGGTCCTCTGAAGTTCAGTAAAACTGCTAACTGGAGATCATAGAATATCAGGGTTGGAAGGGACCTCAGGAGGTCATCTAGTCCAACCCCCTGCTCAAAGCAGGACTAGTCCCCCATTTTTGCCCCAGATCCCTAAATGGCTCCCTCAAGGATTGAACTCACAACCCTGGGTTTAGCAGCAGGCCAATGCTCAAACCACTGAGCTATCCCTCCCCCCAATCTCACAGTAAAGCAACTCTGAGGTTTGTACTTAAACTTTGCCTGAGAAGGTTTCTCCTGCAAATGTAAGGCGCTATGGGGTCTTTCTTCCATCTGACTTCTATATCCAAATCTGGTCCATTACCACGGTAATTTTTTTTCAACTTCCTTCAGGAGACTGAAAAAAAAGTCAAGATTTTCCAAGAAGTAATTGTATCTGTATGAATTACTCTATGGATTTGAAATGAAATAGAAACTTGCCACTGGATTTCAAAGATGTGAGGGTGAGCGGGACCAGGAAAACTAACCCTTAAATCTAATGATCTCTTCAAAACTCCTATTGCTTCTTGTTTAACTTGAAAGCCAGATTGACTATGTAGTAGTTGTCCTGAAAAATATGTGTAAAACAAACATCATATTTTTAAAAATATTATTCAGTTTCTTCATTATATCAGATTTGTATATATTTTCTGTGTAAAATCTTCAGGGAAAAGATAAGTTACAAGGAAAATAAAGTTATTAAAACATTTCAAACAATCATTTTATTAAAATGGTGCAAAATAATTGGCTTGAAAATTCTTTTTTTTTTTTTAAAAAAACAGTTTTAAATGTTGATACTAGCTTTTAAGTATCACTGCAATTATTTGAAAAGAAATCTAAAAAGAAGTCTGCTATTTGTTTTTTAATCTCTCTCCCAGTTTGATTCCCCCACTTCTGTCACCACTATGTATATACCTCTTTGAAGTGATCTGCTTTGCTGAATGTGGAAGAGCAGGAATATATACATATTTTAATATCTTTATTCAACTCTGAGCATGAAAAGAAAGTCAAAATCAGAAACAGATAGTTACAGTCTTTGTACTCTTTGGGACAAACAAACTCCAGGGGAAGCCATTCTATAAATCCTAAAATATATTGCACTAATGTTAGTGGAATATTATAAAGGCTTAGCCAGTGTAAAGGAGCCAAAGGTCAACTATGAATTGAGTACTTATATCCATTCAGCTTATGGTGCTGTACCTGACTGACAAATTAGAGTTTGTTTGCAGTATTGTTGTAGCCACATTGGTTCCAGGATATGAGAGACAACATGAGTGAGGTAATACCCTTTTTTTAGGCCAACTTCTGTTGGTGAAAGAGAGAAGCTTTCGAGCTCCACAGAGCTGTAGAAGAGCTCTGTGGTGCTTGAAAGCTTATCTATTTCACCAGCAAAAGTTGGCCAATAACAGACATTACTTGTCTCTCTCAAGTTAGAGACTGTGTATGTGAAATACCATGAGTTCTGCTGTGAGTATAAATACTATTTTTAAAATGAACAAAAATACTGTTTTAAAAAATACTGTTATTTTACTTTCACCCCCAATTTTAAGTGGATTTGATGGTCTATTTAATATTTATTTAAATGGATAACACTTGTGGGAAATGTGGCACTAGAAGTTTAAAAGAAAACAACTCAAATATTCAGTTTTTGAAATAGATACTAGTGTGGAATAATTCTGTAAATAGAGCTTAACATAATTTGTAAAGATTACCTAATTTAGACCAGGTACAGCTCAGGCTGTAATTATGCTGCTTTCTGACATGTAAAGATTTACCATAGTCAAAAGTTGCATGTCATCTTTTATTTTTATCACTTCTCTATAATATTGAATTGTTTGTCTCCTGTGGAAACTAAAACAAAAAGACTTATTGCAGGTTTGTACATTTCTGTTGCAAGTACAGGCCTGGAAACTCAAAGTAGTCTGTGCCAAATTTTGCAAAATATAAGCTTTCAACGTTTCTCAGAAGGTACTATTGGAATATTAGGCACTGAAAATATACAACCTTTAAAAATATACAAATCTTGTGTCAGCTTCTCAGCTCTTGAGCTTTGCTAACTTACAGCAGCTGAGGATCTGGCTGCTCACTTCCCATTATTTTTAGTGACCTGTCTGAATGTAATAGAAGTAGCAGTTAAAAGTTATTTGTCAACAGTTACCACAAAACAGTGTCTATGATTTTTTTGTCCACAGTTTTCTTTTTATACTTAGAATAGGAAATAACTTCAGGATCTCAGATATTATTGTATGGTAACTCTCAATAAGTTCTGAATTTTTAATAGCACCCACAGCAATGCACTCACAAGAACGTACAGTGTCTTCCTTGTTACTAGTACCTTGTGGAATGAAAAAAACAAGCTTTTGGATGTAGCCTCTTTTTGATAAGAAACACGACTTTTGTTCTGAATTTTCTCAGGCAGGAGAAGTGATGATCATCAACTGTTAATAAAGACCAGATGTGTGGTCTGGGACAAGTCAAAGTCACCCCTCTATCTCAGTTTCTCCCTCTGTCAAATGGGGATTAATTATTTAACTACATCACAGAGGTATTTGGGGAACTAATTAGTTAACATCTGCACAGCCCTTTGAACCTGCAGTGCACTAGATTAGTGCTAAATATTAAATAATACACATAATCAGCTAATGAACAACCAGGTTTATTCTCTAAATTTGTATCCTAAAAATGGGGAAGGAAATTGCATGTTAAAGGACTTGAGGGCTCAAACCCATAAGGTGCTGTTCACCTCCTGGGAGGCACTAAGCATGCTGAACATTCACTGAAGACAATGTGAGTTGAGAGCCTCCACAGAGCTATTCAGCATCTCTCAGAATCAGGCCTTCAAAAAATTTAACCAAACAGATCCAACTATAAAACCATAGAAACCCGGGGCCAGCTTGTGGGAGTCAGTTAGCCAGTCATGTTTGGCCAGGGATATTTTGTTGCTCTGTATGTTTTTTTATACCAAACTAGGGCTGTGTTTAGAGTTTGAGAAATCTAGTACCCATGGATCTTTGAGTTTACCTTCCCCCTAAAATAAAAATTACTCCCAACTTTTTAAACCAGAAGGCAACTATATCCTTCTTGGAAGTACTATTAAACTCCTGGGTTCTTCCAGGAATCATATCAGAACATTAATTATCTAATTGGTGTAGTACAACATTGATGTCATGTGCTGAAGTGTTGCTTTAAGATAGTGGTTCCAGAATTCAGCAAAAACAGGACGTTAGCATTCACTTGTTCAAAAGCAGATAAAATAAATTCACATTTCTGCCCTACCTCTGGCCTAACAATACACCCCAGATTTGGAAGTACTTGAATGGAACAGAATCCTTTTGACTCATCTCTAATATCATTTACTGTCCTTTACACAATTTCACGTTACCACCTATTAATTCAGGAATATGTTGTTGTGGAAATGAGGGACGTCAGGTAAGACTCATGTCTTTACAGATGGTGAAATGAGATTATAAAATGGTCATGAATTCCCACTGATTCAGTAGAAGGCTAGAATGCTGTGGAAATCTGATAAAAACTGGAGCTCAAAATTATGCAGGTTTTTGCTAAGACTTGTGGCACTGGTTGTATAATATACTATATAATTTCTTTCATACATTTGTTATTCCCTTTGCTTAGAGTGACATGTACTGATGAAAGCCCTAGTGTTCAACTGCATGGCCTCGCTCGTGCTGGCTACAGGCAGCAAATCATTTGCCATCACCCTGGAAAAGAGTTGTAGGTTTAGAATGAACAGTTTTCCCTTTCACCATTAAACATTGGCAAAGGACACAGGATTTGCAGTAAAAATCATTTAAAATACAAGCTAATAATATATTTGGCAAAATTCTGATTTAATTTGCGTGAACATATATTAGCTATTGTTGCTTTGAAATGTTTCTTAATATACCTTTAAGCAGGGGTGAAAGTAACTACGAAGACTTACTGGTACGGCAGCCGGCTCCAGCCCCCAAAAGGGGCTGGGCCTCGGGCGGTAAAGGCGGGGCTGCAGGGGTCAGCGTCCCCCAGCCAGCCCTTCCACGCCGCCTGGCTCGCGCCACCCGGGGCTCCAGGGCCCGGGGCAGCTTCTCCCTTCCCCTCTCCCCCGTCAACGGCTGGGAGGGCAAAAGTGGCAACGATGTTAAAGCGCTGCCACGGCAGTGCTTTAAGCAGGGTCCTTTGCCGCAGCAGTGCTTTAACGTCCCTGCCCCTTTTGCCTCCCCACATCGGCAGGGCCGCCGACAGGGGAGGCAAAAGCGGGAGGGACGTTAAAGCGCTGCCACGGCAGCGCTTTTATGTGGGCTGAGTATGGGCTGGTACCGGCTTCTTACCAGCACGCCGTACCGGCCCGTACCGGCTGCCTTTCACCCCTGCCTTTAAGAGAAAGTCTTCAGAAACAGCTCTTCAGATTCGCTGGTCTTGCCTATATCCTTCAGGATATTAGCAGCATAGCATATCTGTGATGGGTTCTCCGGGGTGCAGCCTGGAACTGGGATACCACTGAGCTCTCTGGCTTACCAACCTAGGCTCCCTCTCATACTGTGATGCTGTGACAAACTACACAAACCTCTCCAGATATTGCACGTAACACAGACGTCCACAGGCAGGGACACACCCAACTGCGTTACATGAATGTTTTTGCACGCTATTCATGAACGGACAATAGAGAGGCTCCAGCCAATTCCCCACAGCTCCCCAACCTAGGAACCCACAGCTCTACCCTCCTCCCCACCCGTGACGGCAGAGTGGCACGGGAAAGTTACCCTTAATGGGGCAAGAAACAAAGCAGCTCTGCCAAAGAACCGGCAGCAGCGGATTGCCCAGTATCTCCATGAGAGTTTTGTGGCGATCTCTGAGGCAGATTCCCATGATGTGAGGGAGTCAATCAACACCCTGTTCTGCCACTCAGATTAGGCACATGGTGGTACGCGCATCATACAGACACAAGCCTGCTTTCTGCAACCCTCCTGACCCCAACAACTCGTTACAGCAATTCCCAAAATCAAATCCTCTTACCAGAGGCCTTCTCTCCTGTTTGCACTTCACCAAGATCTGACAGCTGTGACTGGCTCGCCTCCTCTGGGGTAGAGAAGAGTTCCTGGCTGCATGCATCTCTGACCTCCGAGTTGTCCTCTGCATCCCCCTCCACATCCTCATCCAAGATTTCCTCCTCCTGGCTCGGTCTACTCTTGTCTAGCACGCGAGCTACCGAAGTATCCACAGTGGCCTTTGCAGTGGATGAGTATCGCGTCCAGCTCTTTGTAGAACCAGCAGCTCATGAGCGCAGCACGGAACGGCAGTTTGCCACCTGCGCCTTGTGCTAGGCGTTCTGCAGCTCGTTCACTTTGACCCTGCACTGCAATGTGTCCCAGTCATGGCCCCTTTCTGTCATGCATCGTGAAGTCTGCCTGGCTGCTTCTGCTTGCATTTCTTTGTCAGCCTCCAGTTTTCTCTGTTCTCAGGTTTCCTCAGCCTCTAGCTGTCTCAGTTCCATGGCCCTCTGATGTGAAGCCTTTTGCTCATCCATTTCCATCTGTTTCAATTCTATCTGTCTCTTAGGCATCTTTTCATTTTCTTCTACTTGCAACCAGTAGAGCTCCAACTTTTTGGTTGCTTCACTTTTGCTCACTTTCCTGCTTTTCCTCTCCCTACTTCCCTTTCCCAAAATAAGCAAACAGAAAATAACAAACCAATAACCACTTTGTGTGTTCTCTAGCCAACACACTTAAAACTTACTTAAAATCACCACGAATATCTTAAGGGCAATAAGCTGTACCCATGACCCTGCTTGCTGCGCCACTGTGATGGGTTGGACCCCCTTCTGGGATGCCACCTGATGTACTGGGATTTCGCTGAGCCTCTCCTGCTCCACCAGCCTGGGTTCCCACTCCCTGTTTTGCTGAATTAGGCTCCCCGGCCTCTTGCAGAACACACGCACACACACACAGGTAGGGCCACACCCAGCTGCAGCCACATACTGAAGTCAGCTCTGTGTGAGAGGACTCCCCCAGCACTCATGTGCACACCCCTTTTGGGAGATAAACCCCAAATAATACTGTCTTGCACTGTATAAAAAAAATCTGCACAGCGCAAACTCATAAAAATCTGCCCTCTTCCTCAATGTGAAGAGAGATGTGCATGACTTCTTGCCCCCCTCCAGTTAGAAATTACATAAACTGGGTTTAATAATAAACCAATTAAGTTTATTAACTATAAAAGACAGATTTTAAGTGGTTGAAGGGATAGCAAACAGAACAAAGCAGATTACCTTAGTAAACAAACAAAAGCCGCAAACTGAGCTTAACACATTAGATAGGTAGGATACAAATTAGCAAATTCTCACTCTGAGTGACAAACAGGCTGGCAGATTCTTAAGGCACAGGTTGCCTTGGCTTTCCCAGGTTTTCATACACAGGCTAAAGATCTTCGTGTGGGACCATCTCTTCTCACAGTGCAGTCTTTGCTCCCCTGGTGTTTTCAGGTGTGTTGTTGTAGGGAAAGTAAGGACCCCTCATGTTGTCATTGTCCCTCTTTTATATCTTCCCCACATGTGCTGGAAAGCTTTTTTGCAGTGACCTGGGTCAAACAGTTCCCACTGTGTGGAGCTATCTCTGGGAGGTTTCTATTGCACACAGTTCCTGGGGTAATCCTTATGATTGTGTGCATTTCTTCAATAAGCCACTAACATTGTTTGGCCTCATCCAATGTAGCTCATTTGAAATACAGACATGGTCAATATTCCCATGAATTCCTTCAGATTCAAAAATGATACATGCATACAAATTGGATAAACACATTCTGTAAATCATAGCCTTTCCAATGCTACCTTACATGAGTCATCTTGCATAAACTACATCTCAGTTATGTCATATCCATATCATAAGCATATTTCCTTAAAGAATATGGAGCATAATGTCACTAAGATTACCTAGGATTTGAGAGAAAGTCACACAAATCTTTCCAGTTGCCACTCATTGGCATATGCCATGGTAATTCTTGATACAATCTCCAAAAATTGCTTTGCTGTTGGAAATACTGAGCAAAGACTCAATGTGAATGTCTCAATGTCTTTTTGTTCAGGGGGTTCTGAAAAGAACTTAGGGTGCTTTCTCTGATGGGTGTGAGCATACCTGGTTACAAAAATAATCACATTTTAACCCTTTATTAGTCTTTTACACTAGAGATATGTGCATAATCCCTCAGTTACAGTACCCTTTTCCTTTGCGGTGCCATTTAGCTTGAAAGATAAGTCTTTCTATTATTCTTCCCCTTTTCTACACGGATTACTTCTGAGGAAAAGGATACAGTCAAATATATGCAACTTCATTTTTTAGTTTAAGGATTCTTTCAAGATAACACTCTTGTTCCATTTAGTTAGGCATTTTCAAATACACCTGTGCTGACTGGTTTACAGTAATTGAAATGCATATAACACTCAGTTGTACCTTGAAGGGATTGGCCTGCCTTTAGTGCACAGCAGATTTGCCAAGCCCAGCAGGAACTCCAGGAATCATTGTGTTGAAACAGACCTGAGTACAAGGACTGCTCCTGGTCACCTCAGGACTGGCTCTAACCATTCCAAAAAGAGAAGGTTGAAGGAGTTTTGCCTAAATAAGATTTGCAGAATCTGATCCTGTTTAAGCAACAACACATTCTGCTGAAACTCCATCCTGATCTTGCCCTGTTGTGCTTATGTAAACATTGCATCCATTTACTATATATGGCCAGTTTGGCCTCCCCTGCTTGCAGATCCCAATAAAGGTGGGGAAATTAAAGAAGGGCATTTCAGCCAAAACTCAGAAGTTCTATTTGAAGTAAATCATAAACTAAAATTGGTACATTCATGTTTTAAATGATTTTTAAGTGAGAACATCCAGGGAAAGCATTTACTATAAAAAGTATTGTATGACAGGTCAAAGCTTTAAAAAAAAAAAAACAACAAACATTACAGTTCGCATCCGATGAAGTGAGCTGTAGCTCACGAAAGCTTATGCTCAAATAAATTTGTTAGTCTCTAAGGTGCGACAAGTCCTCCTTTTCTTATCACAGTTCAAGAAAAAACAGTCTGCATCCTGGGAATCTGAGTTTCTTGAACAATTTGCCCACTAGATCTTATTACACCTGATCTTACTTACCAAGCAGCTGATGCTCTCTAGCTTCTTGCCACCGTGACTGTGGCCTGTGACTAAAGTGCAATAGGCCATCAGGTTTCTCCTGGATCTACTTTGTGGTAGAATAACGAAATGCTGCACAGTGACAGGGAGTTTTTACTTTACATTCATCTGCACAGCCCAGAATGTTCAAAATGTGCAGGATCTCATTGTCAGCCAGCCCACAAGAAGAAGCACCTAATAAGCACAAAGCATCTGCCACGCAGCCTTTCATTCCTAAAAAGGGCAAAAAGAAAATTTATTTAACCTGGACAGCATTTAAAATACTATTTAGTACAACTTAAGCACTAGTAAGTGTTCTAAAATCTCTTTGTGAAAGTGTTTTCTTGAATTTTGTTGTATTAAAAAAGTAGGATCATGACATGAAGCTTGCTACAAAGCTGCAGATCTACAGAACCATTATTTACCAACTCTGTTGTATGACAATGAATCGTGGGGGCTGAGAGCACTGAATTTATTATTTTGATTCTTATCATCTTCACCAACTGGTCCACATTAAGTGGCAGGACAAGATCAGAAGTGAGGATATTCGAAGCCAAACCAGCAGCCACCTCTATCAGCACTGATTCCATTTCAGCCACTTTGTATGTACATATTAGGAAGAAAGACCAACAAGTTCCGAAGTGTGTTTGCAAAGGAATGCTGCTACACCACTGGCAATCATGTGGTTAACAAGGCTTTCATGGAATGAGAAGATCTATTTATGCATTGACTATATAAATAATCAGCTTTCAGGCTTGATTCTCCACTGCCTTGCACCTTGTGGAGTCATTTACACCCATATAAATTCACTGTAAATCAGCATGGTAGCTTTTTGTACCCACTTTGCATATGTTAAGGACTATGCAAGTGCAAGCCAGTCAAGAATCAGCCCATTCACTTTTTAATTACTTTTTTGTTTAAAGACTTAATTTTGAAACCACTATTGCAGCAGATTGGAAACTGGCTCAGCCTCTTCCATAAGGTTCCAAGTGCCACATATGTCACATTTCAGCAGGACACCCACAACCAGAAATAGGATCACCCACAACCAGTCAATTGTAACTAAAATTGTAAGCCAAATCCTGTTGTTGGACCACTTGGCCATAAAGACAGGTACAGCGACATACTGCAAATGCAGCAAAATTATATGTACAAATAACTGCATGTAGCTTTGTGATGGGGTATACAAACCCCACACTGGAAAGCAAGGGTTAAGGAACAGCTCTGGGCCCAGCAGGGCTGGTGCAAGGATATTTTGCGCCCTAGGTGAAACTTCCACCTTGCACCTCCCCCCAGCACATCGGTTCATTGAGGGGCAAATCCCAACGAGCCTTTATAGCTCTAACTGCACCTGTTACCTCTTGATTATTAAAAAGATATTTCTTAATGATCAGTAATGAATACAATCATACAAGGGAAGATGGGATATTTTATTATTGGGTTATAAATCTTTTTCCTCTTATAATATAAATCATACACGCTGCTAAGAAGGAAGGTCTTGTGTGTGAGTCACATGCCTGGTAGTGAGCAGATCCATGTTCTATTCCCAGCTTTTCCTCAGAATTCCTGCAACACACAAATTCTTCTCCCTTGCAAGGCAAATCAGAGGAACATCTAGAAGAGCTAGCTCTTAAGTAGACGTATCCTTGGGCAAACATGACACCCATATGCCTCATTTTCAATTGAATAGGCACATTGCCTCCCAAGAACTCCAGCGAGCAGGGATCGGGCGTGTGCATGGTACAACATCCCTAGAGGACATGCTACCATATTTGCAACCAATGTGGAGAAAGGTGTAAGGGGAACATGACCAAGTCTGCAGCCCAGCACCTTTCGAGGGAATTTGTGCACCAAGGGTACCCAGAACGAGTCCCTTAAGCAGGACTACTTGCAACCATGTACTATGTGTCCTAGGGTGCAGGACAACATGAATCTGTCAGTTTACGGTTAAAGAGCACTTCATCAGTTAGTAGATGCAATGGCATTTGATTAGACAATACAGCACTGAAGCACTTGCATAACTTCAACCATGTGAGTAGTCCTGCTATGTTTAAAGTTACTCACATGCTTCAGTGCCTGTAGCATGGAGGCTGGAAAAATGCTGCTACTCTGGATGGATGGATGGATGACCCTTCCCATGGAGCGGTGTTTTAAAAATATTAATATTAAAGATTTATATTGCCAGAGGCGTCAACCACGTTGGGGCCCCATTGTGCTAGGAACTAAATTGATACATAGTAAATGATAGTCCCCAGGTGTTTACAGTCTAAAGACATGATATAACAGGTGCATAGGCAAACAACTGGGCAGGTTGTCAGTGGTGCGTATGGCTGTGGGATGTTTCTTTTAGAATGAAATCCAAATTAATAAATAAAGTCACTTGGCATAGACTACCAAGAATCAACTTTGCAGTTGACAAATCACACTCAGTTAACTTTCAGCAACTTTCAATAACATCTAGGCTTTTTCTCTCTTAGATTAAAAAAAAAAAAAATGTATTTCTCTCTCCGCATCCTCTGGAAACCTAACTACTTGGTGGCTTAGTTTCATAAATTCATAGATATTTAGGTCAGAAGGGACCATTATGACCATCTAGTCTGACCTCCTGCACAACACAGGCCACAGAATTTCACCCACCACTCCTGCAAAAAACCTCTCACCTATGTCTGTGCTATTGAAGTCCTCAAATCGTGGTTTAAAGACTTCAAGGAGCAGAGAATCCTCCAGCAAGTGACCCGTGCCCCATGCTACAGAGGAAGGCGAAAAACCTCCAGGGCCTCTTCCAATCTGCCCTGGAGGAAAATTCCTTCCCGACCCCAAATATGGCGATCAGCTAAACCCTGAGCATATGGGCAAGATTCATCAGCCAGATACTACAGAAAATTCTTTCCTGGGTAACTCAGATCCCACCCCATCTAATATCCCATCACAGGCCATTGGGCCTATTTACCATGAAAATTTAATTACCAAAACCATGTTATCCCATCATACCATCTCCTCCATAAACTTATCGAGTTTAATTTTAAAGCCAGATAGATCTTTTGCCCACACTGCTTCCCTTGGAAGGCTATTCCAGAACTTCACTTCCTCTGATGGTTAGAAACCTTCGTCTAAATTTCCTGATGGCCAGTTTATATCCATTTGTTCTTGTGTCCACATTGGTACTGAGCTTAAATAATTCCTCTCCCTCTCCGGTATTTATCCCTCTGATATATTTATAGAGAGCAATCATATCTCCCCTCAACCTTCTTTTAGTTAGGCTAAACAAGCCAAGCTCCTTGAGTCTCCTTTCATAAGGCAAGTTTTCCATTCCTCGGATCATCCTAGTAGCCCTTCTCTGTACCTGTTCCAGTTTGAATTCATCCTTCTTAAAAAAGGGAAACCAGAACTGCACACAGTATTCCAGGTGAGGTTTCACCAGTGCCTTGTATAACGGTACTAAAACCTCCTTATCCCTACTGGAAATACCTCTTCTAAGGCATCCCAAGACCACATTAGCTTTTTTCACGGCCATATCACATTGGCAGCTCATAGTCATTCTGTGATCAACCAATATTCCAAGGTCCTTCTCCTCCTCCGTTACTTCTAATTGCTGCATCCCCAGCTTATAACTAAAATTCTTGTTATTAATCCCTAAATGCATGACCTTTCACTTCTCACTATTAAATTTCATCCTATTCCTATTACTCCAGTTTACAAGGTCATCCAGATCCTCCTGTAGGATATCCCTGTCCTTCTCTAAATTGGCAATACCTCCCAGCTTTATATCATCCGCAGACTTTATTAGCACACTCCCACTTTTTGTGCCGACATTAAATAAGATTGGTCCCAAAACCAATCCTTGAGGAACTCCACTGGTAACCTCCCTCCAGCCTGACAGTTCACCTTTCAGTAGGACCCGTTGTAGTCTCCCCTTTAACCAATTCCTTATCCACCTTTCAATTTTCCTATTGATCCCCATCTTACCCAATTTAACTAATAATTCCCCATGTGGCATGGTATCAAATGCCTTACTGAAATCTAGGTAAATTAGATCCACTGCGTTTCCTCTGTCTAAAAAATCTGTTACTTTCTCAAAGAAGGAGATCAGGTTGGTTTGGCACGATCTACCTTTTGTAAAACCAAGTTGTATTTTGTCCCATTTACCATTGACTTCAATGTCCTTAACTACCTTCTCCTTCAAAATTTTTTCCAAGACCTTGCATACTATAGATGTCAACCTAACAGGCCTATAGTTACCCGGATCACTTTTTTCCCTTTCTTAAAAATAGGAACTATGTTCGCAATTCTCCAGTCATACGGTACAACCCCTGAGTTTACAGATTAATTAAAAATTCTTGCTAATGGGCTTGCAATTTCATGTGCCAATTCCTTTAATATTCTTGGATGAAGATTATCTGGGCCCCCTGATTTAGTCCCATTAAGCTGTTTGAGTTTCTCTTCTACCTCAGATATGGTAATATCTGCCTCCATATCCTCATTCCCATTTGTCATGCTACCATTATCCCTAAGATCCTCTTTAGTCTTATTAAAGACTGAGGCAAAGTATTTGTTTAGATATTGGGCCATGCCTAGATTATCCTTGACCTCCACTCCATCCTCAGTCTTTAGCGGTCCCACTTCCTCTTTCTTTGTTTTCTTCTTATTTATATGGCTATAGAACCTTTTACTATTGGTTTTAATTCCCTTTGCAAGGTCCAACTCTACTTGACTTTTAGCCTGTAGGGATAAAGTGAGACATGTTCTCACCTCAATAAGGTAGCTTTCCTTGCTGATCCCTCCCTTCTTCCACCCCCTGTATGCTTTCTGCTTTTTCTTAATCACCTCTCTGAGATGCTTGCTCATCCAGCTTGGTCTACAACTCCTGCCTATGAATTTTTTCCCCTTTTTTGGTATGCAGGCTTCCGATAGCTTCTGCAGCTTTGATTTAAAATAATCCCAGGCCTCCTCTACCTTTAGATCCATAAATTCTTCAGTCCAATCCACTTCCCTAACTAATTTCTTTAATTTTTGAAAGTCAGCCCTTTTGAAATCAAAAACCCTAGTTGCAGATTTATTTTTGTTAATCCTTCTGTTCAGTTTGAACTGAATTAGCTCATGATCACCTGAGCCAAGATTATCCCCTACAACCATTTCTTCTATGAGGTCCTCACTACTCACCAAAACCAAATCTAAAATGGCATCCCCTCTAGTAGGTTCAGCAACTACTTGATGAAGGAATCCATCAGCTATTGCATCTAGGAAAATCTGAGCCCTATTGTTATTACTAGCACTCGTCCTCCAGTCTATATCTGGGAAGTTAAAGTCTCCCATGATCACACAGTTTCCATTAGTATTTACTTTATTAAAAACATTAAAAAGGACTCTATCAATATGCAAATTAGATCCCGGCGGTCTATAGCACACCCCAAGCACTATCCCAGGGGACGCTCTAATAGTTTTCTTCCCCAATGTAATTTTTGCCCAGACGGACTCTGTCTTATCCATTTCATCGCTTCTTATTTCTTTACATTCTACCTCATCATTGATATGCAATGCTACTCCACCACCTTTACCTTTATTTCGGTCTTTCCTAAACAGCACATACCCTTCAATTCCTGTAGTCCAGTCATGACTACTGTTCCACCATGTTTCTGTTATCCCTATAATATCTGGTTTCACTTCCTGCACCAGTAGCTCTAGTCTAGTTCCTCCATTTTGTTACCTAGGCTCCTCGCATTGGTGTACAAACATCTTAATTTTTGCTGTTTGGCCTCGCTCACATTCTGTACCCTATTAGGCACGGTCATTCTACAGCCAGTATAACCTATTAGACTGGTATCTACACTGCCCTTCCTCCTACCCATAGCTGTATCCTCTCTTACTTCGTTTTCTTTTCTCTCAATGCTAAAATCCGGCGTGGAGATTACCTGGACATCTCCCAACCATCTCTCCCAAATTCCTAGTTTAAAGCTCTCTTAATCAGTTGTGCCAGCCTCCATCCTAGAAGTCTATTTCCTTCCCTACTCAGATGAAGTCCATCCCAAGAGAACTGTCCTCTGTCCATGAATGCCTCCCAGTGGCCATACATCCCAAAGCCTCCTTATAGCACCACTGCCTAAGCCATCTGTTGATAGTCATAATCTTGTCACACCTTTGTTGCCCTTCTCTAGGAACAGGAGAATCCCACTAAAGATCACCTGAGCCTCAATTTCCTTAAGTGTCTTCCCCAGCCTAGCATAGTCTCCCTTAATACTTTCCAGCAAGAATCTAGCTGTATCATTTGTTCCCACGTGACAGATAATTAGGGGATTCTTTCCTGCTCCCTTTAGAATCCTTTTCAACCTCAGGTCTACATCCCATATCTTAGCACCTGGAAGACAGCACACCCTCCTATTCTCTGGATCAGCTGTGGTTACAGGCCTGTCTATTCTTCTCAGTAAAGAGTCCCCAGTCACATAGACCTGCCTTTTCCTGGTGACAGTGCTATTCTCCAGTCTATCCCCTGTTCCCTCTGGCTGCAAGTTCTTTCCATTCCTATTCTCCCTTGTAATCCTCTTCAACCCATCCAGTATCCTACTGGGGCTCATATTTGGTGTAGTCTCCATTAACTCTTCCCCTTTTCCTATAGGGCTAGCCGCTCTTCTCTTCTTCCTTGCCCTTCCACCTTCAGTGACTACCTGCTGAGCCCCTTCTTCATTTTCCAACTCTGTAAACCTATTCTTGAGCTCTATTTCTCCTTCACTAGCCCATCTTCTCCTCTACCTGGTTCTTTTAGTCACATGCTTCCACTGACCACTTTCCTCACCCAGTCTCCCCTCAGAATTCCCCAGTCCTGCTTCCATCTGCAAGTCTGAGCTTTTCCCTTCAGATACCTCATGTCTTTGCTCCATGATCTGCTCAAACTCCTTCCTAAACTCAACCAGACTTTCCACCTGCATCTCCAAACCTTGGATCTTTTCCTCCATCAGCTCTATCAGATGGCATTTCATACAGACAAAACTCTTACCAGGTGCCCCCTCCAGGATCATGTACATAGCTTCCACAGCTTCCACATCCAGTCATCTTCATTGTATCTTCCACTACATGGGTCACTCCCACTGCTGCCTCTGTATCTGTCATAGCCTTCCCACCTAAATCCTGTTAATCTGGGAAACACAAACCACACCAAAACACCACCACCCACAGCAAAACCAACCCCCAAACAAGCACCACAAGACAAACTCCCCTGCTTACAGCTCTGTTTGCTAGCTCCTGTGCCACTGCCTGACTGGCTGGCTACCTTTTAGGACCTTAGTCAGAGAAGCCCCACCCCCTAATCAGGGCTCAGCTTCTCTCCCAGCACAAAGCCCCTACAAGCCTCTACACATACAAATACTACCAATACAAAACCAAACACAAATACCTTCTCCTCCAACAGAGTTCCCACTCAAACTCCCCTGTTTACAGCTCTGTTTGCTAGCTCCTGTGCCGCTGCAGCTGTCTGTGATATGAGTTCATTGTTTTTCATTTGACTTTCAAAATATGCTATGCAAATATTTGAGTAACAGTACCTCAAAAGGCAGAAAAGGGCAAAAAAAATGGTTGTTTTTCCATACTCAACTTTCAAAATCATTTTCTTTCTTTGTGAATTTTTAACAAAATTGAAGTTAGTAAAACAAGACTTTTTTTAAGATGTGATGTTCCAAGTATAAACAAACTCACTTTGTATAAACACATTAAAATACTTTATATTTACTCCTCAACCATGTAATTGGTCTTTTTTTATCTGAAATCTGAAGAATATTCCCATCTTGCATGTTGAGATATAATCTAGGTAGGGCTTCTTCTGAATTCTGTACCATTGTTCTGGAATGTAACCAAGATTTTTCAATAGTGAACACAGAATCTGCTTTTCAAACACAAAAGGGCAAAAATGCAATGTGATGGGATATCAAGTTATTGAAGAACCTTAAATATGCATTTATGCGCCGGCCCCTGTGCACCCCCCTGGCTAACCTCGCCACGCTCAGGCTCTGCGGCTCCCAGGCATGTGAGCCGCCGCCGCTGGGGCGCGGGGCCCTGAGCCTGCTCTGGGAGGGGCAGTGGCGGCTCACACTCCCGGGAGCTGCAGAGCCCGAGCACAGCGAGCGGGAAGCTGGGGGGTGCACGGGGGCCGCCACCCACATGCATCTGCTGCAGCCTGCAGGAGCCCCCCGGGGAGGCGCCGGGCCGCAGCCTGGGCAGGAGGGGCAGGGGACATGGCTGCTCCCCACTAGCAGTGCCACTGCCTTTTCAGGGCTGCTCCCCCCCCACCCCGGCGCCGCACCTGCTCCTCCATGGCTGGGGCTCGCCACACCCGCAAGCCGACGCTCTGGCTCTCCGGTGCCTCGGGAAGGCGGCTTCTCCCTGCCGAGCCAGGGCACCGCTTTTTGGCGCCCCCAACCACTTCGCGCCCTAGGCGACCGCCTAGTTCGCCTCGTGGTTGCACCGGCCCTGGGGCCCAGCCAGCCCCACTCAGCCACACTGAGCAAAGCCTCCACAAGCTGAAAGTGAGGCTTAAAATGTGAAGCAGAGCAGCTCAGAAGCAGGCAATGGAAGGGAGCAGACGGCTGCTCTGAGGGCAAGTACAGCCCAGGAGCTCATTGCCTGAGACCTGACAATGAAGACCTGAGCAAACCTACAAAGGAGAGGCAGGCGACTGATTGATTGTGCAGGTCATAGACTTTATTTGAGACTATTTGATTTAGTCTGTGGGGAGAAGGAGACATGGATAGGAAATCATCCAGGGGGTGGCTCTTTCACACCGCAAGGTGCAGAGCATAGCTGCCCACCGTTGGACTCTGGACCAGAGCCCAGTAGAGGGTGGGTCCAGGCTCTCCTACCCCATTTGAAAAAAGATGTCACAACAACAGGAGCCTTCCCCTCAGGGAATAACCCAGCTGGTGAAAACCTTGATCGTTCAAGGACCCAGACCCCAAAGTGCCCCTGTTAAAGGGAAGGACGGAAAACCCTGAGAGCTACAGGGGACAGGGGGTTGTGAAGGACAGCACTGTATTTTCAACAGGGAGACCACCTGCCACACACCAAACTGACCACAAGGTGGCACTGTTGGTGGTTCCTCACCTTCTACGAGCAGCTATATGCATAACCCAGACATGGAAGTTAGTTATTATTCTAGGAATAAAATTAATCTGCATGGATAGTTGTGAGGTTGTGCAATCGCCATTGTGGGTCAAGGGGCTTAAGCAGACCTAAGTGCAGGCCACTCCCCTTAACCCATTGGCCCTGCCCTAAAACATCCTTTTGTTACTACTCACTGAGGGCCTATGAGGTGGTTTCTCTGGAGATTTTGGCAAAAGCAGGACTCTTCCCATTTTCCCCATCTGCCGGCTGGTTTGCTGGCGTGTGCAATGGTCAGAAAAAGTTAACATTTCATTTTAATATATATTTCACAGTATATTCCCACTGAAAAGTGGTTCTATTCCTTTTGGACTAGTTGGCTATGCAAATAAGGGTACTAGTGTTCCTTTCATAAACTTTTCGGTCTCAAAAAAAGAGCATTATGAATAAGAAGTTCTGAGGACACTTACTTTTGTGAGAAACCTGAAAATCTGAAGATACTTCTTTTCTTTTGATGCTCTTTTTTGTGTCTACTCTCCAGCTATAGTCTTTGATTCAACATGTAAGAACTAGTAGCCATAGTTCCTGAATAGAAAGTGCTTCCAAATATTCATTAAGACATTGATGCTAATTTCTGTACATTCCACATACACAAAGCTCGGTGGCCAAGTTGCAATGGCCTCATACTTAATGTTGGAATGCTAGTTGGAATGGCCTCATACTTAATGTTTTACTCATGATGTCTCTGACTTGAGGAGGCAGGATACCCTTGTCTGGCCCTGATAAATGTTGCTGAACGATTCTTATCTGTGTATCTTCATTGGGAGTATTACAAAGATTCACCATTTGGACATCTAGACGTGCACTGAGTGATATGTAGGACAGATCAGAACAGAGAGTAGTCATGATAAATTTGCAGTTAGGTGGTAATGTAGTGGATAACTAGAAATAATCTTTTACCTAGTAAAAAAATTTAGAGAAAGAAATATATATTTAAACAATAATTGCAAAGCTATACTGATGAACTGGCTCTTTGCAAACTTAGCTTAATACATCCTCACAGTCAGGTGCAGATGATGCAATGCATTCTGCTGGTGATGTGCCCTATTCACGCACAGTTATTTAGCCCCTACTTATGCAACTTTCTCATATTTTCTTAAGAGAGTTATGGCAAATATAATAAAAATACTCCTTAGAAGTAATGGGCTACAATCAATTTGCCTCAGTCGTCATTGCCTGAATTAAAAGGCACAATGCATGAGGTTTAATGGGAGAGCAATCTTACAGTCCACTAGGGTGTGCTGCCATCCCACAAATACCTCACAGCTGATGTCACAGCATATTCTATGCTCAAGTGTTCAAATCAAGTGTAGGCTTTTTGTTAGAGAAGTAAAGATTGGGGCTAAGGGACAACGGAAGCATAAAAATGAACTTGTGGTTATTTCTAGCCAGAGACGCTTCAGAACTAAAATGTAAGAATTTTCCACTAGCGATACTTTCGACAAGCAACATTTTGGTAAATGGATGGGTGTGAAAAGAAATCTTTCTTCCAACCGAGCATGTCATCATTACTCCATTATTCCCACACCAAACTATCTACTGATACAATAAAAAAGGCAATTAATCTCTGAGTTAATTGCTCTTGAAGAGAGAAAACTGAAATTAAACGTAAAATAAAGACTGTAAAAGTCAGGTATGTGCTCTCAGGCTCTTCTAGTTCAAAGAGCAAGTGCCATGTGTCTCACTGGAAAGCCATAGATTTCACTCTCCAGTGCCTGTGGCTGATTTTTCCAATAATTTACACTGATGTAAATCTGGAGTAACCCTACGGAAGTTAATGGAGCTACACTGATCTAAAACTAGTGTAAATGAGAGGAGAATTAAGCCCCCTATTTTTAGCCTTTGTAGTTTGTGAGATATCAGACTTTAAACCTATCACTGGCTCAGGACTGTATATAGCCCATCCTAGCTCTTAGGGCAAAGATTTTTCTGTGGGGAGGAGGAGAAGGACTTTTTTAAATGGCAGTCTTTTTAAGCTGTTCAATGTTTTACAATGTTAGAATAAGTTCTGGTGTAAAGGGTGTAGTAAGCAGACTGCAAGTGAACTGATCAAAGGACCAGGATAAATGCCATTTGTCTATCACATGACTACCATAATTACTTGGTTTTCCAGGTCCTGTGGACCCCACCCCTTTAGGCTGGGGGGGATCCTTTAGCAGTGGGCGGGCTTTGCCTGCCCACTTCCTGGATCCCAATAATGCTACTCTGCTGTACCCAACTGGTCTGAGTCTATCACAATATATATATATGAGTGTGTGTATGTTAACTGAATGTATTATGTTCTTCCCACAATTCTATTCAGCCATGTCAAGTATCCCACAACACTTTTTTTTCTATCACATGACTATTACCACCATATATGTGATACATATTCTTATATAATGTATGTGAGCCTGGTCAAGAAGAGAACAATATGGGAGTGTGACAGAGCATACCTACCCTACACCAGCTCCAAGAGGGCTTTGCCCACCCACTTCCTGGATCCCAATAAGACCAGCTCCAAGAGGGCTTCGCCCGCCCACTTCCTGGATCCCAATAAGGACCAGCTCCAAGAGGGTTAACTCTGCTTTGCAGGCTGAGGAAGCCCCGCCCCTCTGACCTTGCTGGGAATGCTCATCCTGGAGGCAGCATATAAAAGGTAGCAGCCCAGGTCAGGCTGCTGGAGTGGAGAGCTACAGGCCATGACTGTGGGATCACAGCTTGCAGCATTCCAGACAGACTCCAGGCTGCCTGATGTGCCCTAAGAAGGGACTGCACGGGTGGGAGCCTTGCCATTTGAGGACCTCAGAGGAACTGGGGAGCTTTGATGAGGGGGAAAGGGTAAGAAGCAGCCCAGGAGACTTAAACTTTTTGCTGGTGAGTGAACAGGGGAACCCATCAGTGTGTTTTGGGAGGATCCCTGCTGACTTGGTGGTGAGCACCCCCACCACTGCCAGTGCCCTGGCTGGGACTTGAAGGAGCAGGGAGGGCCTGAGTCCCCTTGCTTGGGGTTCCACACACCCCTGAGTAGTGCCCCAATCCCACAGTGGTAGGCCAGCTTTATGGATGCTGGCCATTGAGCATGCTGCCCTGAGTGGTAGGGTGACCTCATTCATGCCAGCCACTAGGCCATACTACTGTGTTTATAGCAGAGGTCATTGCATAAGAACTAACTGGCTGCAGTAAAGCCTTTTCCCTTCTTTTGGACCACATGTGACCTGACTCCCTGTGATGGAGTGTACCTACCCTGTGACAGGGAAAGACTTTAAAAATCAAACATGGGGAAAGCAGTTCAGGGATTGAGGTATCAATAATAATGAAAATGGATAAATCTCACATAACATTGGTAACAGTCCCTGCTAGGATCCTGTCTTCACAGCCTTGGGTAGTTGTGCAGCAGCAAACACAATAGAGTAAAAGACATGATAAAGGTTCTAATGCTATTGTGTGTTTCTAGCCTTTAAAAGCTTTCCATCAAAAGAACTTTTAAAGAAATTCAAAGCGACTGCTAAATTGAGATTGTTTTATTGTTACTTCATTATCCCAACACCACTCCTAACCCTCAGTTGTCTCTGTTTGTCCACCTGTTATAGCCTGTTTACCACCTACACTGTAAGCTCTCTGGGGCAGGGTCTTTCTGTCCCAAACGGTCTTGCAGGTGACATTTTAATCTTCACTCAGCAATGTAAGAACTAATATTTGCTATATTTATAATTAAAGCAAGCAACTATGTAATGCCACACCTGTGTTGTGCTATACAAATAATAAGCTAGCTCCTCAGCTAGTGTAAATTGGCATAGTTCCACTGACTCCAACTGAGCTCTGCTGATTTATACCAGCTGAAGATCTGACCAAGTCTGTGTAGATACCATGTAGAAATAGTGCTTCCGTTGCAATAGCTGCAGTTGCCAATCTGGATAAACAAAAACAGAAGTGATACTATTAAGCAATAAGAAGCACTCTTTGAGCCAAATTCTCTGCTGGTGCAAATGGGCCAAGCATCATTTAAGTCAATGGAGCTGTGCTGATTTACACGAGCAGCGAACGTAGCTGGTTTTTCTTTTCGGTCTCCTCCTGAACTAAGGCCGCAATCCAGCAAAGTACTTAGGTACATGCTTTGCTTTAAGTATGTCCATGGTCTCACTGACTTCTACGTTAAGCATGCACATAAGTGCTTTGTTGGTGTGAGGCCCTAAAGGAATTAATAAAAAAAAAAAAAAGGCCAAGCTGTTGTGGAGCCAAAACAACTTTGTAGCAGATGCTACATCTTGTGTGTTTGCCGTGGTTGTCCAGTTTGACCTAAAATCTTTCAGTTATAGAGGATAGAAAATCTGATCTCTCAACTCATTTGAGAGAAATGATGATATTCTTTGTTACGTGTGCTCTCACTCTCTTGCACTACAGCATGACACTAACATATTTCTGCAGGTGTAGATAACCAGCAATACCAAAACGTAAAGACTGTTTTTTTTTTTAAAAAAAAAACTTTGCGTTGTGCAGTTAATCTATCTGTACTACAGTTATTCCCCTAGGCAGAATTTATCTAAACCTCACAAGTTTTACCTTCTGCGTTGAAAGACCATTCATTCCAGTCAGTTCATCTATTCCAGGGGTGGCCAAACTGTGACTCGTGAGCTGCATGCGGCTCTTTTACAGTTAAAGTGCAGCTCGCAGAGCCCCCCATTCTCTGCCTACCAGACTAGGGAAGAGAACTTGGGGCCTCTGCCCTGCGATGGGGTGGTGGGACTTCTGCCAGAGATGACTGATGCCTGCTGAGTGTGGGGGAGGCACAATTTAGAGGTTCAGCCCCCCCAAAAGCTTGAGTCACACCCCAGGCACACTCCCTTCTTACCCTCAGGGGCCCCCCCGCAGCTCCCAGATGTTAGCTCTGAAGGGAGGGGCCACTGCTTTAGCTCCCAGAGACAAGCAGCAGCAGAAGCTCTCCCTCAGCTCCCAGCTGTTAGCTGCCTCTCCCCATGGCTGCAGCTCTTAGCTTGCTGGCTCCAGCAGTTGCTGTGCAGGGAGAGGGCCCAGCAGCACCATGTGACTGAGCGGGGCCAGCAAACCCTGGCAAAAATCGGGGGAGGGGGGAGGAGGCATGTGATCCCACGTGCCTGCCCCAACATGTTGCTTCTGGCTTCTGCCCAGTATGGAAGGAGGTTTCAGGGCTTCAGCCCCATGGGTCCACCTGCTGGAGCTTGGGACTTCAGCAGAAACAGGGTTTTAGCCCTGAACCCTGGCAGGCACATCCCACAGGGCTGAAGCCCCAAGGCCCTCCTCCCCACAGGGCTGAAGCCCCAAGCATTGACAGGCACGCCCTGACTCTCAAATATCTGAAGATTGTTGTATGCGGCTCAGAGGGTCAGTAAGTTTGGCCACCCCTGATCTATTCCATTCCATCTATTACATGTACACATGGCATTAAGCTGATAGATGCCATGAAGACTTCAGCATATACTAGGGTTGCCATCTTTCTAATTGCTGGTAACCAGACCCCACCCCTGCCCTGCCTCTTCCCCAGAGGCCCCACTTCTTCTCTGCCTCTCCCCTGCCAAGACCCCACCCCCATCGCTTGCTCCTCTTCCTCCTCCTTCCCCACCTTGCTCACTGGATTGTCTCAAGGAGCCTGCCTGCAGGTAGGAGGCGGCCTTGGCTGAGCAGGGGCTGGCACAGATTAAATGACCCAGTGCCTCCTCCCACCCTGTGGTAACCAGACTTCTTTGGTTTGGGTGCCATGCACGGCTCAAGCAGCAGCACAACGCTCCAGGGACATTCCTCTGGCAGCTGCAGGGCCTTAACCAGGGCGGGGTGAGTGGAGCAGCTGCCTAAGGTGCAAAGCAGGGTGGGAGAGGTTGAAAAATGAGACAGACAAAAAAAAACTATAGGGGGTAGAGCCCTGCAATGGGACTGGGATTCCGCACGTCCTGTTACCATACCAAGCCAGGCACCCAGCTCTGTAAGCAGCACCCCCACCAGCAGCAGCACAGAAGTAAGGGTGGTATGGTAATGAGACCCATGGGATCCCAGTCCTGTGGCAGTGCTCTACCACCTATTTTCTTTTTCATCCACCCCGTTTTGCGCCCTCCCTTGCTTTGCACCCTGGGCAGCTGCCCTGCTCACCCTGCCCTGGTTATGGCCCTGATGGATACAACTGTGTTGAAAATTAAGAAAATTCATTTTTTTTTTTACTTTCATAACTCATGTACCAAGCCCAGAGGTCCTGGAGCTATGAACTGCCAACCCTGATCCACAGTAAGCCCCAGCACAAATTCAGCACTGCCTATGTCTTATACAATTGTCAAAAGAATACTTGCTTTACAGAAATAATTTAAATAAATCTTCAACCTGAAGACTATCACATTTCAATACACTTCATTTTGGTAATGCCTGGAAAGTGATTGAGTCATCACCTGAGAGAGAATGTTCATGTTCATTTTGAATGTCACTAGTGACAAATGTATCCAAGATCTCAAACTGCCTTCTATTCATCAGAGGGCAAAGATAACTTATACCGCTTTGCAGCAAAAACTTCATAAGAGCGTTCAAGACTGTGTTCATGACTTAAGGAATAAAAGAAACCATTAGAAAAGGTTTGCTAAACTTTGAAGACTAGTTTAAGCAAAATCTCTTAATTTCTTAAGAGATCAAATTTCCTTTTGGACTTAGCGCACACTTTCTTATATATTGTCTTTGTACTATACACTACAATGGAACATTGAAGTTCACTTTCATTAATGTGCAAACAATATAATCTAAGTAAAGCAATTAACACTTAGTTATACTGTACTTCAGATTATGCCATGACCTCTACATGAACAGGACAAAGCCTAGCTTTTTTTGATTTCCTAACTTTTTCAAATGTTTTCTAACAAACAATAATTCTACTTTTATGTAATTATCAGAGTTGGGTAAATGCACTTTTTTGCAAAACCAAGTTTTTGCAAACTTCATCTGGTTTCTTGGTTTAGCTAATCCAATAATAGAGTTGGTTTGGATCTGGGTTCCATTTTAACTCAACCCCTAAAAATCAGAGGGATTGAGATGAATGTTTCCAATTTCCTATATCTCAGAAGAATAAGCTGCAAAACTCCCATAAAACTTGTTACAAATAAAATTTTATTCACAGGTGTATAGGCGCCACTTTATTCTGCTCTGAGTTCCCATCTCCTCCAGATACCTGTATGTACTCCCACAGCATTTGTACTCTTTATTTAGGAAACATTTAGAAAACTCAACCCTGAAAGTGTGTGTTTTTAACAGAGTTCTAGGAATGTCTTTTGTTCAAATTTCTGAATAATATATTTTCAGGCTTCAAAGCAGGAAAGTTTTCAATTACATCAGACCAGTCTTTGAAAACTCTCTCCACATTCACACAGCTCTCTAAGATCGGACAGGTAGTCCTTTATTTATGATTCTGGCTTTGAGCTCTCTTAATCTTAATTTTTCATAGTCACCTTCACATGCCTGCTGGAAAAATATTCTTCCCTCTTCATCTGCAGCATTCAATAGTTTGTCATCAGTGTAGCAATAACCTCTGAAGTAAAAATATTGAAACTGCAAATCATTCAGAAAAGCTGCATGGATTATTTCCATTTCAGGCTGCAGTGTTGGCTTCCTTCATGAAGAACCCAAGGATAACCATTCTTTGCCGCAAAACAGAGTGTTTTCTACTTTGGATAAACTTTTGAATGTCAGGTGAACAAGGAGGTAAGGACATTGAGTTTTCAGGGTGAAACTTGCCATATGTCTGGCCCAGCATGCAAAGAAAGAAGAGTGAGTTTGTTATGTAGTCCAGACAAAGCTTTAGCTGTTGACAGACTTGACAGGAATGTTTTGTGAAGTCTTGAGCAGGATGGATTTTGTACCTCTTCTGTTGACATTGTCCGATAAATAGCTTTGAAGTATGTCACTTGTGAAGTGCAGAGTTTATTAAGTCAAGGGAAAATGTTGTTTGCCAAGTAATCTTTCTTCTTGGAAGTCCTTTATTGTTGAACATATATAAGGCTGAATAGATGACAGTGTGTGAAATGAAAACCATGGTCTTCTCTTTTTTCACTTAAGCACTCTGGGGTATGGGACATTTCCAATGCCTTATTCATATGCAAAAAAGGACTTCAGGTATATTGTAGTTCAACACTTTTCAACTTCCAGTGCTTCTAAAACATTAAAGCAGGGAAACATGGAGACACTCAGGCTGCCAGCCTTTCTTTGCTCTGAGTCAGTACTGAGCCAATATCCCAGCATGGGTTTAGGAGACACTCTACCGCAGGCAGATCCAACTTTCAGGTTACGCATATATGGATCCCTATTAGAGACAACTGCACTTGCATTTCCCCTTGTGGTCCAGCAAGGGCACCCACTCTAGGCTCCAGGCTTCCCCAGCTGTCACCCCAGTTCTCTTGTGTAAAGACACTTGTTTCTCTCCCTTGTCCTAATTGGAATATTTCCAGGCTCCACAGTTCCCAGACTACATTTTGATATCCCCAGCAAAAGACAGACTGCCAGAGCTGTAACTAGACATTTTAATGGCCCGGGATGAGCAAGCATATTTACTCCCCCTGCTGAGTTTTTTCAGCAATTCTTTGCCCCATTTTTCCGCCCCCGCAGCTTTGCGCCTTGGGCATCTGCCCTGCTCGCCCTACCCTGCTTATGGCCCTGCAGCCTGCCTAACCAGGCCTACTTCTCTGAGACAGTACAGAATGTAATTGCCAGTTAAGCTACCACACAGCTCTTTCTAAGAGAGCATATTTATTCTCAAGGTAAAAGCATTACAGAGAAAACACAGTAAAACAATAAAAACCTACATGCATGCTAATAAGATTACCAGAAATAACCCCAACTTCAAAAAGGATTCCAGCCAGTGTATAATCCTTCACACCCCCCACAAGGATTTTTTGTGGTCACATGTTCATAACAGCTTTCACTCAGAATAATAAAACAGACTAGGCTAAGTTCTTCCAACCCATCTGGCCCCCTGTGCACAGATGGTCCTGTCCATTCCTTGGATCAGCAAGTTCTGAGCCAGTTTTTAACTCAGGCTATTTAACCAAGGGTCCTCTCTTTATCTGTTAGTCCCTGGATAAGCTACTTTGAACCAATATATGCAAGCCTCTGTCCAGGTGGTGGTAACTCCTAGAAGATATTACAACCTGAGTAAATTTGCCTAACTACTGCCCCCCACTGTTCTTTGTTCCTGGAGAGCTGTAGTCCCTCCCCCATTTTTTATTTTTAAAACAGTAAACTCCTAAAATACTTGAATTTAATTCAAAAGGATTTATGATATTGTCCTATCTGTCACAGTCATTCAAGCTCCTCTGACACTTTTAACACACTAACCCCTATGTTATGACCTAATTGCAATTTGTGTGTACTCTGCCCCAAAAACACCCTGCAGTTTCTGTTAGTGACTCTGTTGTAGGGTTGCTAACCCTCCTGCTTGGGCCAGGAGTCTCCTGGAATCACACTCTCTCCCAGTATTTTCCACTGAATGCATCCGATGAAGTGAGCTGTAGCTTACGAAAGCTTATGCTCAAATAAATTTGTTAGTCTCTAAGGTGCCCCAAGTACTCCTTTTCTTTTTGTGAATACAGACTAACATGGCTGCAACTCTGAAAACTCTCCCAAAGGCTACTTCAGCCAAAACGGGAGATTTTTGGGCACTAAAAGTCTGGTGCAGCAATGGAGCTAAGGCAGGCTCCCTTACCTGCCTTGGCTCTGCACCACTCCCAGAAGCAACCAGAACCATCCTTGCCAGAGCCTGCCCCAGCCCAGAACCTGCACCCAAACTCCCTCCCAGAGCCTACACCCCCTCCCGCATCCCAACCCCCTACTCCAGCCTGCTGAAAGTGAGTGAGGGTAGGGGAAAGCAAGCGACAGAGGGAGGGGGGATGGAGTGAGTGGGGGCAGGGCCTCAGAGATGGGGCTGGACAGGGGCTTGGCCTCAGGGAAGGGTGGGGGCATGGGTCTTTAGGTTTGCACAATTAGACTCCTGGCAGCCCTATAGTGTTGTCTTGCACTTTGTGGCCCAGAGCAAGATTAAAGTGGGGAGGGGGTGTACAGGGTTCACACACATTCAAGCTTATGCAAGACTCCTACTATGATGATGACTCCTGTCACAGGGAGCCAGCTGCTACACCCAGTGGACAGGTAGAGTGGGCCACCCTCCAGGATTGTCCTGGAGTCTCCAGAAATTAAAGATTTATATTAAAGCTTATGTGGTGATGAAACCTCCAGGAATATAGGTAACCCTAGCCATATAGGGTACAAAAGGCAGGGACTATGGGAATGTCACTGCTTTGGAGTGGCAGACGTCAAGAGCACATTTCAAAGGGATCTAGGAGCCCAATGATGCAGCTGGGGGCACTTTCACTGGCTTTACGTGCCTAAATACCTTTAAAAATCTGGCCCTAAACTACTGCAGAAGTTGGGGGCCGTGGCCTCTGTGGCCCAGCCAGAGCAACCAGCGCTGCGGGTCTGCCCTCGCCCTCCAGGCACGTCCCAGAGTCAACGACAATGCAGAGGCTACAGCTACCAGCAAGCCAGGGGCGTTCTGCCAGCCCATGATGAAGACACGCAGGCACTATGACGTAGGACTACAACTCCCAGCATGCAGCGCGCCCGCAGCTCGCTGAACTACGATCCCCTCATCCAATGCGGCGCCAGTACGCCAGTCCCAGCGCACTGTCGCGGAGCGCTGCATGCTGGGAGTTGTGGTCTAAGAGGTATCCGGGAACCCGCTCCCCACTCCACATTCCCTATGGCGGGAGCACCTTCCCTAGCCCTGCCCTCGTCCGGCGGCAGCATTGTTTGCCAGCAGCCCCGCGCGATTCCGGAGACCGTATTGGCCTCCGTCACTCATGTCTCACCCGCTCCCCTATAGCTGCCTCTGCTGAGGTTGTACCTGCCGGAAGTAAACGTTGCCGTAGTAACTGTCTCTAGGGCAAACATTCTGGGCGCCCCGGAAATGCTTTGGATTGATCCGGCCATGTGGAGACTTTTATCGCTTTACACCCAGCTCTCATTCGTGCGGGAGTCACATAGCCGCGGAGTCGAACATTTCCGAGTATTTAATTAAAAAAATAAATAAAAGGCAGGCAGATTAAGCTAGCTATTAAAAATGATTGGCCGACTCCTCCTACCAATGACCAATCAGAGGTAGCCACGCTCCGGCCGCAGGAAGCCGCACATGGAAGGCTCTGATTGGCAAGGACCGGACCCCGCCCCACCCTTCGGGGCTCTTCATTGGCTCTGTGTTTGGCGTGGTGCGCTCTGATTGGTGGCTGGCTGAGCGCCTTTCCCCGCCCGCGTGCCGGACAGTGATAAGGCTGGGGTAGGCGGGCTCACCTGGCTGGTGGTTTGGCAGACTCGGCGGTAGCGCTGTTCCTCTGAGCTCGAGTCGCGGGGCAGGGGCTCGATTGGTCTCTCCTGGGTCCGCATTGGCACCGCCATGAAGCCGCTGTGGGGACTCGCTCTCCTGTGTGTCCTGCTCCTAGCCTGTGAGTCGCCCGCCCGCCCGCGGGTTCTAGAAGCTTCTGGCCAGGAGCGGTTGGGGCAGGTGGCCTGAGCCTGCGCGGCCTCCGCCCGGTGAATAGGAGGGAGGGGCCGGGATCCTCGGGGTAGGGGCGCGCGGCTGTTTGAACCCGGGGAGGCGGAGGGGGGGGGTGTCTACTCTCGGGAGAACGGCACTGAGTCCAGCCCCGCCTTCCTATGGCTCCTCAGCCTCTCCGGAGGATGGCGGGATCCGCGCTGGCTCTTCTCCCTCAGGGGCCTGAGTCCCGAGGCGCTGCGCCCCGCGGTGGGGGCGGGGCCGCTTTCCGCGGCGGGGCGCGCTGGCCGGAGCTCCGTGCACCGCCTGACCGGTCATGGCGCTGGGGCTGCCGCTCGGAAAGCTCCCCGCCGCCGTGTCGCCCGCTGCGGGGTCCTGACAGGAGCCTCTTCCGCAGTGCGCGGCGCGGAAGGCCGCCCGGAGCGGGGGAGGCGGATCCGCGTTGTGGGCCATGTTTCTAACGCCCCCTGTCTCCCCCAGCGTCGGCTAGAGCGGAGGAGCCCGACGTGGACGGCAAAGTAGAAGATGACCTGGGTAAAAGCCGAGAGGGCTCTCGGACCGATGACGAAGTTGTTCAGAGGTTTGTACCTATCGTGCTGTAAAGAGCTGTGCCCCCATCGTGAAACCCTGGAGCTCCATGTGCTGGTTACTGCCTCGTCCTTCTTGCTGGCCAAGGAGTCAGTATTATGGTGGGGGAGAGGTTTGTGTTTTTAATGTGGTGTACTCCAGGGCAGCGGTTCTCAACCAGGGGTACATGTAATCCTGGGGGGAAACAGAGGTACAGGGGGTACATCGAATCATCTAGATATTTGCCTAGTTTTACAACAGGCTAGGTAAAAAGCCCCAGCGAAGTCTATACAAACTAAAATTTCATACAGTGACTTGTATATACTATACACTGAAATGCAAGTACAATATATATTTCAGTAATAGTGGCTGTGAAACTTGTCTCTTTATGTCTGATTTTTTTGTAAGCAGGTGGTTTTTAAGTGAGGTGGTGTAACCTGGAGGTATGCAAGACAAATCAGACCCCTGAAAGGGGCATGGACAGTAGTCTGGAAAGGTAGAGGGCCACTGTTTCAGGAAAAAGAGCTCTGGTTTTTTCAGTCCCTTTTATTTTAAAAAAGCAAATAACCCATGTTTTGTGGTTCTTATATGAAATGAATCCCCTTAAAAGCAGATAAATGGTAGGTAAAACATAATAGCCATGTGAAATGGTTGCTGGTTTGCACTGTTACATATTTGACTCTATCATTGACTTCCTTGGGTACCAATCAGTTTCCTTCTTTTTGCTGATGCTCCACAGGGCTATTATATTAGTACACTGACTTGTGGCAAACACATGCAGTACACTTGAAATAACCTCCATTGTATGCCTTTCCTTCTGTAGCATAGAGGTTATTGTACATTGTAACTTCAGAGTGGAGCCTACCAGGGACTAGTAGGATTTTTGCTGAATAGTAGAGAGATCCAGCCTTTATGACATCTAATGCACTCACCTGTTATCAGACTTTCCCAATAGTTTTCACACTTAGTGTTCCATAGTCAAAATCAAATCTTACAGTTCTAAACTGTCATCCTGATGCCATGGTTTGTGGAATGTCTTAGTAACCTAAGATTGGTCTGTCTGCTGTAACCTCAAATTCAGTTGCTCCTGCCACTGGACTAAACTATGTAGTAACTGAATAAGGCCTAATAAAAGATCTAACTTTGTCTCCACAGAGAGGAGGAAGCTATTCAATTAGATGGCTTAAATGCATCCCAGATAAAAGAAATCAGAGAGAAATCTGAGAAGTTTGCTTTCCAAGCTGAAGTTAACAGAATGATGAAACTCATTATCAATTCTTTATACAAAAACAAGGAGGTAAGCAATATGTTTATTTAAACAATGTCAACATATATAGTTCTAGCATAAAGTTTATCATCCCTATACATATTGTTTCAGATTTTCCTGAGAGAATTGATTTCAAATGCTTCTGATGCTCTAGATAAGATAAGGCTATTATCACTGACTGATGACAATGCCCTTGCTGGTAATGAAGAGCTCACTATTAAAATAAAGGTAAGAGCTGCTAGCTGTTAACGGTAATCTGCTGATTCTTCCAGCCATTAGTAAATACCTTTTCACTTGCCCAAGCTAATAAATTTGTATTTAACATTCTGCATATCCCAGAGTTTGTAAACTACTTCGACTAAAACCTTGGTACCCTACCATTGGTTTGACCATAAAATCCTCAAATGCCCTGTCTTAGTGTTGTAGCAAACATTTATGGCTGCCTCTGAAGTCTCTTCCTGTGAAGAGTGGCTGAACCACTGCATTGCTTCAGCAAGAGTGTCTTCCCTTATTGCATTAATGTGAATCCATGCTCTAGCCAGATTTTTGCATAGTAGACTTTCTTCATGAAGAGTCTTCTCATTACTGTAACATCTCACCTGTAACTTTCAACTTTAACAAGATGCAATGCATGCTGTCTCCAAGTGACACTTAACTGAATTTACCTTATTCATTTTCTAGTGTGATAAAGAGAAGAACATGCTTCATGTTACAGACACAGGTATTGGCATGACCAAGGAAGAATTAATTAAAAACTTGGGTACCATTGCCAAGTCTGGTACAAGTGAATTCTTAAACAAGATTACTGAAATGCCAGAAGATAGTCAGTCAACATCTGAGCTGATTGGCCAGTTTGGTGTTGGCTTCTATTCTGCCTTCCTTGTAGCAGACAGAGTTATTGTCACATCAAAGCACAATAATGATACTCAACACATTTGGGAATCTGATTCAAATGAATTCTCAGTGATTGATGACCCCAGAGGAGCCACCTTAGGCAGAGGCACCACCATAACGTAAGTGTTGCAGCTGATCCAATAGTAAGCTGTTGATGTATACCTTGCTCATTAGCATGTTCTCTGCATTATGAATAGGGCCCTAGCAAATTCATGGTCCATTTTGCTCAATTTCAGTCATATGATTTAAGCTATTTATTTAAAACTGAAATTTCAGTATTAGAATTGTAGGGGTCCTTACCCAACAAGGAGTTGTGTGGGGTTTGCAAGGTTACTGTAAGAGTGTAGCAGTACCGCAACCCCCTACTTCTGCGCTGCTGCCCGTGGCGGCTCTGCCTTCAACCCCCCTGCAACTCCATGTTGGGTCAGGATCCCCAATTTGAGAAACTTGGGTCTCCCCTGTGAAATCAGTATAGTATATGGGGTAAAAGCATACAAAAGAGCAGACTTTGTGGTCAGTGATGCGTTTTTCATGGCCGTGAATATGATAGGACGCTAACTATGAATCCTGTGCAGTAACTCTTCATTTATAGTGTCCTTAGCCTGGAATAAGTGCTTTTCCTGAATAGGAATGACTTCCTGAATCAAAGCCATGGTTTAGGGACTTGAAAATAACTACTGACTAAAGGTGTTTGCGTTTTTTTGCCAATTTTTCACTTTCTTGCATAGCTTAAGGATGTGATGAGATATTAACAGGTATGCTTGGTCATGCTTGATTTCTAGTTTTCACAAACTTGGAATTTGTTTTAGTTCAGCTACATTAGCTGAAAAAGTACATACTACAGTACTCTTGCTAAACTGCTAGTGTCTTCTAAAGTGGACTTAATGATGGAGAAGAGTGGACTAGAACAAACGAAGTGCCTGCGAACTTAAATACTTTAATAGCTGCAGTCAATTTCTGTGGTCCACATTGACAAAGAACTTTGTGCTAAGCTCTGGTATAGGTTAATGCATAGTGTAGAGAATAACGAATGATCCCTTCAGAGCTGATCTCCATACTTGTACTGCTCTGACATAACTGGCTACTGTGTTGGCTGTCCTTTCTGCTAATACAGTTGGCTTGCTCTTCCTATCTGAGGCTTATCAAACTTGAATAGCAAGAACCACAAACAGAAACATGCCATTTTCAATTTTGTCAAACTTTCCATTAACTTCAAGTGGTTAAATCTTAAATTTTTGTCTGTTACTGCATATAAAAATTGAAAATGCACGATTAAGGTCTCTACCTTTTCTCCTGTTCACTTAATACACTTCAGATTTTACTAAGAGAAAGCACTTCCTAGTCCTGATAGCTTGAGTTGCAAGTACTGCTAGGAAGACTTTCCCCAACTTAATGTGGTGGAAAAAATGAAACAAGTGCTAAATGTAGTAGTTCCTCTTAAATAAGGCCAAACTACCTGACAATAAAAATCCCTCTGAGCAGCCAATTTCAGTTATACTCTGGGACTGGCTTGGTGTGCAGCTCATGGATTAGAGGGTGACTCAACATTCTCCAGTGGACCCTTTCTCTTCATTTGCAGTATGTTTCTTTGGTGCAGCTGATTTAAGTTTTTGTTTGTAAGAATGCTAGATTTGTTGGGAGATCCTCAACTAGAATTTTTTTTGACACGCTTCTCCCTCCTTCTCCCCCCCACCCCCACTCTGAAGTCTAGTAAATGATGTAGAATTGGTTTCAAACAATGATTATGCTAAACTGATTCGTCTTTAAATGCAGTTTTCTAAAGCTGTTCTAGTCTGCTTTGTTGGGCTTCCATGGTTGGAACAGCTATAATGGTACTGCTTTTCCTCTGGAAAAAGACAGGAGAGCAAAGGAGCAGAGTTGACTTAGTCCCAATTTAGTTGAAACTTTCCCAAGGGACTGTCCACTGTTTGGGTGTTCTGATACACACTAGATTCTTCAAAATATTTATGCATAGATTCAAATAGCAAAATTGTATTGAAATACTAGCCTGTCTAACGCTTGTACTGTCTTCTTCAGACTTGTCTTGAAGGAGGAGGCATCTGACTATCTTGAGCTGGATACAATTAAAAATCTAGTCAAGAAATATTCACAGTTCATTAACTTCCCTATATATGTGTGGAGCAGCAAGGTAAATAGCTCTAACTCTTAACTAGTTGAAACTTGTGCTGTGTGTATATATAATGAATGTAAAGGCTTGAAATATCCATTTCCTGATAGGGTGCCCTCATTCATCACAGAATTTCCTGAGCTGGCTGTTCTACAGAGCTTAAGCATCCTATGAAAGCACTTATCCTCATGGTTTCAAAAACTACATTGGTTTGTGTTTGGCTGGTGTTGGTTCTCCAAATTGACTTTTCCAAAGCAGCAGAACTGACAAGATGCTGGCCAGCTTCACTGCTCTTCAAACCTGGGGAACAGGAGAACTTATGGCAACTTTACACTACTTGTAAAAGCTGAGCAGTAGCTGAGGAAATTGGAATCCATAAGAAGGATGACTCAAAAGAGGCAGGTGAAAGGATAAGTCAGAGACCAGTCCTTTCACCTCCCCAAGTGTGGAGGGAGAGCATAACTCCCTGCTACTTCTCCCTTCAAGAAGCTACACGGTGGCCCCAGATATCTAATAGCCGGAAGCAAAACGAAAAGGTGGAAGCCTCAAGCAGAGAATGCATCATGGTGGAAATAAGTACCATGCTACTTGTAGTTTCTGGGGCTTCTCACCAGGGTATTGTTTTGGGGCCTTACTGGAGGTTCACATTCTGATGTTTTGTGTATGCCTCTGGTTAGTGTCTTTAGTGGTATAGTACAAAATTCAGACCTAATGGTTGAAAATCAACTTAGGCAAGCTTGTTTCTGCTGTAGCCCCATTCACATCTCTTGCTATTCAGTGAATTATTACATACTACTAATAATTAGAATGCAGAATACTACATGGATTATTTTAAATTATGGCAGTTGACGTGCTAGAGTTTTCATTTAAAAGAACAGCTTATTGTAGTCAAATGGTGACTAGATTTTCAAATCTAAACCCCTGGATTATCAATCATAAATCATTGTTTCATGAGGGTGCTAGGCAAGGAAAGGCTGTTTGACCAGGTTCTTCTGAAGCAAAGTGGACTTATAGTTAAGTGTTTCCACAGACTGAGACTGTAGAAGAGCCCATTGAAGAGGAGGAAGTAAAAGAAAAAGAGGAAACAGATGATGAAGCTGCTGTGGAGGAGGAGGAGGAAGAAGAGAAAAAGCCAAAAACTAAAAAGGTAAGTGGTTTTTTGCATGTGTGGGATTTGGGGGTTTTTGGGGGGGAGAGCAGGATAGACTTCAGAGTGCTAAACAACTTGGTTTACAGTTCCATGTTAAGGGGTGTAGAACCCTTTATCTTCCAGATGTGCATGATATGTTTTTAGCACCAATGGTGCCTTCTAGTAAGTTTACCATCAGTATGGTGTTAGTAGAAATCTGCTGTTAGCAAGACAGTAAAATAAAATTCTAATACACTATATTTTGATCTAACAATTGCCAAACAGCAGAAAATGTCTTCTGTTCAGAAATACTGGTAGTACCTTGTGAATGGTAGTTCCATAAGGATTTCTCTACAGAACACCTAGCCCTGTTCTCCGTCTCTAATGTATTTCTTACATTGGCAAGTAAGCTTCTGAGGGGGATCAAGAGTCTTGAGCCATTAGAAATAACACAAACTGCCAAATCAGAATAATTCCAGCAACACTACTGGAAAGCTTTTTCACCCAAACTCAGGCTCAAGAGAAATTTTAGTGTTTTGGTTTGATATAAATTCAGATAAAACATGCATAATTTCCATTTCTTGTGTACATGAGTAAATCATCATGTACATAAACCCTGAGTTATCCACTGTCAGTGACGTCCCCTTCAGTCATTCCCACCACAGTGCTTGCCATTGCATCCTACATCTTAAACTTCAGACTGTAAAACCTTCAGGGTAGGCATTATGTGCAACTTGTGTGTGCTCCTTGTACATTATGAGCACTTGGTGAAGTAACACTCTGCATGCAAAAAACTACAGAGGTTGACAATACATAAGTAAACTTTCTAACTTGAGTGAAGCAGTAACTTTCTTATGTAACTTGTACATCAATATCAGCAATGTCAGGCATAAACAAAAGAGCTGAACAATGTAGAATTGACTTTTTTTTTTCATGCACAGGTTGAAAAAACTGTCTGGGATTGGGAGCTTATGAACGATATCAAACCAATTTGGCAGAGACCATCTAAGGAAGTTGAAGAAGATGAATACAAAGCTTTTTACAAATCATTTTCTAAGGTAAATTTGATACAAGCTTCAAATTTCTATAGTACACGTCTGGTACAGTATAAGCTCAGTCTAAAGTAATGTATGGGAGGTGATGATGTGGAAGGCCAGACCCTTAAACCTACCATTAAACTTACCTTTCAGTAAAGATTCTTGTTCTGATTGAGGGAGGTGGGGAAGGGAGTGTGAGGAGTAGTGGGGAAGAGTTTGTATGATCTTTTACTCTTCGGGCAATGCTGCACCAAAATATTAAATTCTGCACAATGTTAAAATATTGTACATTACTGTCAAAATAACCCAGTGTATAGTCATGCCAGTTTCCGTTTATTTTGACAATTTATTTCAAAATAGCTGTCGGCAAGAATGCCTGTAACAATACAAAGATTCAGGAAATGTTTTTTGAGAAATAGATTTCTAGGCATATTAATAAAGAACTCTATCTTTGACAGCTCTGTTTCAGTGAAATTAAATTTCATTTAAACAGTCACACAAGTATTGTAATGATCTGGCCTAAGAGGGCAATAGCGTCCTTAAGGACTGCTTTGTGTGTCTGTCATGTCTAGTCCGAAGTTCAAGCATCTGTGTATAGTATGGCTTTTGGGTCATGCCATTGAAGTGGGATTGGGGGGGTTGGTGACTTAGCAGTAGTTGTAAGATAGCGGGTGGCTAGAATGGGAAAGGGAGAACCAAGGTAGAGTCAGGGAGTGTGCATGTGGTGGTTTTTGTGTTCAGTCATATACATGGTTTGCCAGGCAAAACCCTTTCATCTCCAGAGGCGATATGCATGCCCCCATGCCAGGTATGGGTAGGAGTGCTGGGTGCAGGGATGCAGTGGTAGATGGGATAGATTCAGGCTGGCAAGGAATATAAGATGGAGGGTGGCATCACTAGGGTCCTGTGCACGCAAAGACATTGTGTACACATAACTAATCTATTTGAAACACACAACTGGAAAAGAAGCATATGGGTGAAAATCAAATTTGGGACTGCGGGGGGAATTCTGCAGGGAACATTAAATCTGCATTACAGAATTCTAGTAGAAGTAATCTTTGCAACTGAGACATCCTACTTTTGTCATATCCCCTTGCAAATACCAGTGAAAATGCTAGTGGTTGTGTAATGGCTCTTATTACTTTTCACTAGTATTGTTTGCTTTTTCAGTTTCAATGATTGTTCCTCACTTTTGGTAGAACCAGGCTGCTCACTAATATATTAACAGGTTTCAGAGTAGCAGCCGTGTTAGTCTGTATCCACAAAAAAAGGAGTACTCCTTTTCTTTTTACTAATATATTAGTGAACTACTGGTTGCATGCTATTTAACATGGAAGTAAACTACCATAATCTGGGGTTTAAGATTTCAGTCTCAGTATTTAGTTGGCAGTCTCCTTAATCTCATTTCATTCAAATCTAGAATGAAAGGAAGATAAAATTTCCCTTCTAAAGGATATATAAATCAGTAGTAGAGTTATGCAGAGGTTTTCTATCACTGGTCCAACTGTTCTTTCCACAAGTGCAAACTCACAAGAATAGCTTTCACACACAAGCTCTAGAAAGAAACACTGACTAAATAGTAATTTTCCTTCCACAGGAACACGATGATCCTATGGCTTATATTCACTTCACTGCTGAAGGAGAAGTAACATTCAAGTCTATCTTGTTTATTCCCACCACAGCTCCACGTGGTTTATTTGATGAATATGGATCCAAAAAGAGTGATTACATTAAGGTAAAAACATAAGTATGCTGAAAGCTGGAATAAACTTAAACATCCCTCAAACGTTCCTAATACTTCTTTTATTCTTATTTTTAACATGCAGTTGTATGTCCGGAGAGTGTTTATCACTGATGACTTCCATGATATGATGCCTAAATATCTTAATTTTGTCAAGGGTGTTGTAAGTATCTTGAAGTTTTTAACTGAGTTGGCTTAAGTTACTGTTGCTTCTATTTTATAAATTCACCTTTTTTCCCCAATTAGGTGGACTCTGATGATCTTCCTCTGAATGTATCCCGTGAAACCCTCCAGCAGCATAAATTGCTAAAGGTATCTTATTTAGACATAATTTAACAAGCTACTTGGATAAATGGATAAATCTACTTCTCTAGTTAAGTAACATGATTGTAGTAAGTATGGGGAAACACAAAATACCCAAGTAGTCATATTTAACCTAGATTCTTTCTAGCCCTATCCTATCTAAATTAGGAATAAAGTAAAAAGCAAGACATCACTTTAAGTGAAAAGAAGTTAAGCTTGAAGATACAAAGTGGAATGATTCATAAACTGTTGCCACAAATTCAAAGTTTAGTACATCTTCATAGGAAGAAAATGAAAAAGAGATGGCTACAGAAGAGTAACATGAGAACTGAGGTGGTACTTAACAGATTCTGTTGGAGCATTCTTTGTAGTAGCTTCAAACGATTGGTTGTGCTCAGTGTTTATGTAACAGTATGGGTGAGCTTGCTATTTTGTCTCTGGAATTCTTAGGTTATTAGGAAGAAACTGGTTCGTAAAACTCTTGACATGATCAAGAAGATTGCTGAAGAAAAATACAATGATACATTTTGGAAAGAATTTGGTACTAATGTAAAACTTGGCGTGATTGAGGATCATTCCAACCGTACCCGTTTAGCTAAACTTCTTCGTTTCCAGTCATCTCATCATGAAAGTAACACTACTAGTCTGGACCAGTATGTGGAGAGGATGAAGGAGAAACAAGACAAAATCTATTTCATGGCGGGATCCAACAGAAAAGAGGCAAGAATAAAAATTTTTCAGTGTTATAAAGCAAAATAGTCAAGTAGCAAACCTGTCTGAGTTTAGGAATCAATCTAGTTGTAATTCAAGGTCTTACTGCTGGAAAGAGTGGCTAGGCTCAGTGTGCCATATGATTGTAGTTGCTTGTACTGTAGTATTACTGTTGCTGTTCAAGGCAACTTAGATATTAGCAGTGTCTGGCTAAAGAACTGTAACCTAAATGCCAGTTATGAAAATATTACAGCAATGGAATTCAAGAATTTAGTGCCAAGCAATATTAAACTTGTTTCTAATTAACTCGTATTTGTAGGCTGAATCTTCACCATTTGTTGAACGTCTTCTGAAAAAGGGTTATGAAGTGATCTATTTGACTGAACCTGTAGATGAATACTGCATTCAAGCTCTGCCAGAATTTGATGGCAAGAGATTCCAGAATGTTGCTAAGGAAGGAGTGAAATTTGATGAAAGTGATAAATCCAAGGAGAGTCGGGAAGCTTTGGAAAAAGAATTTGAGCCACTCTTAACCTGGATGAAAGACAAGGCTTTAAAGGACAAGGTACGAATTCAATATTCACAGTAGCATTATTCTGCATCTTTTTATATACATGTGTGCAACAATAAAAAATATGGCCTGACTAATCCTTTAATTTTTACTTTTCACCCTCATCCTCTCAGACTTAATTCATTTATTTGTCCCCCTGGGGACAAACTTTGGTTTCTATATGTAGATTGCTCACCTCTCAATGGGTTTTAGAAGACAAAAATACTAATGGGATATTAGGACTCTTATTTCCAAATTAAAGCTCTCAAGGCCACCTCTGAAGTATTTATAACAAATATAGGACTGTATTTGAATTTTACAGATTTTAGTAAAAACTATGACAACTGCAAATGTGATCTCTCAGATTACAGAGATTGAGATCCCTCAATCTCTCCTTTTTTTTTCCCCCCTAGATTGAAAAAGCAGTGTTGTCTCAACGCTTAACTCAGTCTCCATGTGCGCTGGTGGCTAGTCAGTATGGATGGTCTGGCAACATGGAAAGAATTATGAAGGCTCAGGCATACCAGACTGGGAAAGATATCTCCACAAAGTAAGCTTTCATACTTGTACATCATGGTCTACCAACACAACAGATATGAGCCACAGTTAGGCAGTCATAAATGCATATTAACAGTGCTCCATATTGACAAGAGGATTATTTTTCTTACAGGTCCATTCATTTTTACCTAGTTGTCATCTCACAAGGACTTAAGTATACACATCACTGAATTTTATAGATATTTACAGAACTTAATTTAAAGGGATCCAGTCACTTAATTAACAGCCCAAACTACAAAATTGTGTGTGTGTACATTCACTGAAAGTCTTTTTTGTATGCAGACATTCCCCTGCAGTGTTAACAATAGTGAGGCTATAGACCAGGTGGGCTTTTACTAATGGTAAAAGCAAGCTGATCAGATTCCAAAAACTCAGGCCTAGTCTTTAAGTTAACCTGTCGTTTTAATACCTTAAGTGTTTAAATTGTTTGACAAATCAGAACTTTCTGTCCACTTGCAGTAATAGTGTAAATATATGGTCTGTCACAGTAGTGACTAAGTTATTCAGAAAATATTTATAAATGTATACATTAAACCATTTAGAAGCCTACAACAAACTGAATCCATCTAGTGTCTAAGTATTGAAAGTGTTTATTGGTTTGTGACCCCCTCTTGTAGCAAGTGTAGCTGTTTGTTCACAAACTGCTACTGAAGCACAACAGACTGAATTGATAACCCGCGTCTGCACATATCAGAGTTCACACTGCTGTTCTAAGTATTACATGTAAAGCTGACTTTCTGCATTTTAGTTGTCTTCCAGAATTTGAACTTCTAGACTAAGTAAACTAAACCTTAAATATTAGAGGGCAAATTAAAAGTGGTGCTACCTTTTTAAAAAGCTAGCTACTGATGTAATTTTCTTCTTGTAGTTACTATGCTAGTCAGAAGAAGACCTTTGAAATTAACCCTAGACATCCGCTGATCAAGGACATGCTCAGGCGCATCAAGGTAAACAGAAGTTACAAAGCAATGATATGTTAACTGTTTGACTGCATGAACCCTGGTTAATGGCTCTTCCTTAATTTTCCAAATCAGGAAAATGAAGATGATAAAACTGTTGCAGATCTTGCTGTAGTTCTGTTCGAAACAGCGACCATAAGATCAGGCTATATGTTACTAGACACAAAGGAATATGGAGAGAGAATAGAAAGAATGCTTCGTTTAAGTTTAAATATTGACCTTGATGCAAAGGTGAGCTGCCTTCACTTTTGGGTAATTGGTGCTCAGAGGTCTTAATTTTCAAAGCACTTTAAAAAAAGAAAAAAAAACCTTCCCCTTAAGACAACTTGGGGTGGGGGAAGGGGTGTGCATGTATTGGTATGTCTACACAGCATTCTGGAGTGAGCCTTCAAAGTCCAGGTCAATGGATCTGGGCCAACAGGGCTTCAGCTAGTTTTTAAAATTAGCTGTATAAGCCACAGATTGAAGTTAAATAGTGCTTTGAAGTTGGGGCTATACAGCTGTTTTTAGAGCACAAGCCTGCTAGCCCAAGTCTGTCAACCCTGGCTTGGAAGGCTCACTCCAAAATACTGTGTAGATGTTTTCTAGGGAACAGTTGGGGACATAGTTAATAGCATCTAGACCCACTTGCTGTTTATCCAGCTTCTCTGCACACAAGGGTGGGTTATTAGTGACCCAGTTTTGATTTACTGGCCACATTCCAAAGATTCTCTTAAAGTCTGTCATTTTGGCACATTTTGCCCAAGTGACTTGGCACCAACTGAAGACAGTGCAGTGTGCTCTTATGCTGTACCCCAGCACTAGTCTTCTCCCAAAATTGTGGCTATATGGAGACAGCTATACTAGATGTGCCTACTGGGGAATTGCCACACTTGAAGAAATGCACATCAAGGTCTATTGGCAGGTCTTGCTACCTGAATGGTGCAAAGGCAGGTGAATGGGCCAGAAAGGTGAGCCTCTGGGCCACTTTCAGTCCTATCCATTAAGACAAGCAAATTGATCTATTGAGGATGGAATAACAAATAGCTTTATTTCACATTATCTAAGGTGGAAGAGGAGCCAGAAGAACCTGAAGACACAGCTGAAGCAGAGCAAGATGAGGAGGAGGAGGAGGAAGTAGAAGCTGATGGTGATGAGAGCGAAACAGAGAAGGTCTGTTCAGAATAACTCTTAATTACTAGTCTCTATTTCACAGATTTTTCTAAAACCAATGAAAGTAACAGATTTCAAAGTGAACAGTTTTCATGGAGCAAATAAAACATGGCTTCATTGAGGCATAGTGTAGATAAAGCTTGTGGAACTCCAATGAGTAGCAGCTTGCTTGAAGTCAAAGCATATTATAAGTTTGTTATACATTGAACTTCTCAAATGAGACTGAGATAAATCTCCATCTTGTAGTCTAAGGCTCGATCCTAAACTGGGATTTAGGCAAGACTACTTTCCTAAGGCACTTGGTGTATGCCTGTCCTAATTCTACTACATGGGAATCTACTAAAATCTTTAAATGTAGAAGAGCAGATTGGGAAGTATAACTTGTTGGAGATGGACTATTTAGCTAGTGGCTGAACTTATTTCTGACCACAGATTCAGCAAAGCTATTTCTTATTAGAATGCTAATACTTTCCAATAAAACTGGGAACTGTTTGTTTCCAGTTAATCATATTTCAGGGTTAAATTTGTTACTGAACACCCACAAATGGAATTTAACCCTCATTTTTTTAGATGTGTGCAACTATTTTAATGTAGAGGGTCACAAGCTGTGATGCTCTGGGGTTCTCCTTTCAGAACTGCAGTTGCCTACTGCTTCATTCCCAATTCTGAGGACTAGAAGTGTTGAACCAAACAGACTATATTATTGGCTCCCAGGAGTTTAGGTTGGGGAAGGGCCTCTTCCAACTAAATACATCTGTTCTCTTGGTGATACCAAGTGGAGATTGGTTCTGGTGTTCAGTCACCTACATGAAGTGGTTGGCTCCTGTAGCCTGTGTCTCTTGCCTGTAAAGCTGGAGTTAGCATGGTGGTGCTTTGCTTAATTGTATCCAAGAATCTAAGGCTGCTTTTTAATGAAGTGCTTGTACAGGAGTAGGTTGGGGGCAGAGAAACAAAGTGCACTAAGTAAAAAATTACTTCTAACAGAACTATTCCCTGTGTCTGGACTCATAGCTGCTTAAATTTATCTGCCACACCTACTCTGAGCTGCTGCAGCAATAATGTTATGGGAGGGAACTCTGTTCTGTTTTGGTTGCTAGTCCACACTATTGAATTCCTGTTAAGATCTCAACAGTCATGACCAGAAAGCCAGTAAACTTCTCAGCATTGGTAGTATTTGTAAGTCTCTTCTCCACCACCCCCAAACTGAGCAGAGATGTACCACAATCATAATTGCATTCCAAAGGTGGCCTACAGTGGGAAAAGTTGGGGTTTGCCCTTTTTGCTGATCTGATATAAAGACCCTGGAAGGCTCTTTAAAAAATTGTTCTAGATTAAATAGCAGCTCATCTTCCCCTTCACTTGGACAAGCAGACAACTGGAGCCCCTGTAGGGATGGGGTGGTCTTAAAGATCTGTCAATTATCTATCCCCTAATTAAGTTAAATGGGTGTGAACAGATACAAAATAGCTTTTTAAAGGACTAAAAATCCCTTCTGTCACAAGCATTACGAGTGCTGTGAAAATGAGATGCAAAAACTGGCCTCTGGAAGCATCCTATCATGCATGGAAGCCATGATCTTCATATACAGACAAATCTATACATCAAGATGACTAAGTCTTTTTAAGCTGTCTTGAGACTATAAACTTAACTCTCTCTCTCATCTTTGCAGGAATCCACAGATGTAAAAGATGAACTGTAAGCTGCACTCAACTAGCATCCTGTCTGGGGTGAGGGAATGTGAATTAGATTGTTCAGTTTTTCACTGTAAAATGTTGAGGGGGGTGTTGTGGGCTGAGGAGGTTTTTTTTTTAAGTTGACTTTTTTAAAACATTCCTCATGAATGTAAATTTGTACTATTTAACTGACTATTCTTGGTGTAAAATCTTGTCACGTGTACAAAATAAAAATGTTCCCAAACATAAACATAAATACTGTGTAAACTCTACACTAAAGGGCCACTGTCATCTGGCAGGTAGGCTAGCACTACTTGGTTCCTTGTTTAATAGCTGTGGGGAATATCCTGTGATATAACCTAACAGAACAGTCTTAACTAAAACTTTTTCTGCTGTCAAAGCCAGACCATTCACTTCTCTTGTGGAGAGATGCAGCATTAACCTTTTAAAGATCATACGTTTGGGCAGGGGGGAGACCAGGAGAAGCTGTAAAAGTATCACTTCAAGTACAGAACTACTGCATCTTGTTAAGGCTGACTAAATGCACTGGAGAGTCTTACCATTCAGGGTTTGAAGGGTCAGCTTCACAGCTTGCTTCAAAAGGGGTTGGGTACAGCAAATAGAAATAACTGCAAATTACATTAATAGTTCATTCATTGATTGTATAAATGTCTTCTACCTCTGCTGCACTTTGAAAGGGCTGTATATTGAGCTCCTACAATGTGTAGTAGAGCATCTGAGTGAATTTAAAACATTTTGAATCTAAAAGACAGTGCACTGATCTCAGATTATCCCCTTACTTCCCTTGTAACTTACACCAGCATTGAAAATCTTCACACTTATCTAATATTGCTTTAGAACTATACAAATCCATGCCTGCCTGTACCAAGATGAATAGACTCTCTTGCCATAATAAATGGTAGGATGTAGAAATTACTTTGTTCTATGAACTTCAGTAAGTTAAACTTGTTTCTACAATCTGCTCAGTCTGTAACAAAACACACCATCTGTCCACTTTGTACTTGAGAGCCATAAATGTGGAACACTTGTCTTGGACTTTGAAGAAGTAGACTAATCCTCAAACGTACCTGTGAGTGAGGCAGGTGGGGTTGCTGAACCAGAAAGGTGAGGTTTGTCTAAGGCCACACAGCAAATTGGTGGCATGGATGGGACTCTAGAACATGACCTTTGTCTTCATGCCTCCAGCTTCTGCTGTTTTCTTGGGGTATTGGTGTAAAAGTTTAAATAGTTGAATGATTCTGGTCATTTAAAGGTGGTAAAACCATTTAATCTTCATATAATTCCTCAGGCTCTTACACTGGTGACTGCACCTATGCATATGGTAAACACTCAACAAATCCAAATAGCTCTTTTCCTTACTATAAAATGTATTAAGTTCAGACTTCACAAGGGCTATAGGTCTCCTAAAAACTCTTGTTGCGTTGCAGTAGTGCTAGGGAGCTTGATCTCAAGGTAGGGCTCCCTATGTGCAGAACTCTAGATTCCTACCTTGAATAACTTGGTTCTCTCTGAACACAACATGCAGCTGTGGGACTTTCATAACTTGAGCAATTGTTTTCTGTGAAATTGCCAATGTAATGATTGCATAGTTTCTTGAACCCTTTAAATGAGGGTTTAATAGAAATTCTATATCAGATTAAATCTAGGGTCCTAAACTTAGATTTGTAAACCTTCTTATAAATTTCCATAAACATTTTACTGTTGGATTTTTGAAAAATACAAAATGGTCCCATACACATGCGTCAGCCTAGATCCATAAAGGTCTTAAGTGCTTAAACTCCAAACTTAGATGCCTGTTCTAACTCCTGGACTAGAGTCATTCTCACTTCCTTTCTGACACATGTTCCACCTCAGATAAATGCTTAGATGAGACTATTTCCCCCTGTGGCACTTACTAAGAATTGTGTCCAGTGGCCCACCCCAATCACTTTCACTCTTTATTGGTCCACTGTGGAAAAGCTTTAACAGGAAAAAGGGAACCCCCTATTGGAATAGCTCATACATCAGTAGTTTGAACAAGGGTCGTCTTTCTCCCTCTCTGGCAGAGATGGGAGGATTCAGCCTGGCTCTCCTATATCCCATGTGAGTGCTGTAACCACTAGGCTAAAAGTTATAAGATGGGCACCACCAATACCACCACTTTCTCTGGCCATTTTATGTGGAGGAAGACAGGAAACTAACTCATTCCCCCACCACTACCCTCAGGTATCCAAGCAGCCTGAATCACTAAACAAGGATCACCACCTCCCCGCAGCCTGGATTGAGGCAGCTATTTCAGAGAGGGACTGGGCTTAGAATACCCCTCACCTTAGCATCTCCCATTGAGTAGTTTAAGTGACTCCCAGCTTAGCATGCTGGCTTTTGTGGATTGCATTCTAAGGTATCCAACTCAGACTTTGTTCCTGTGATTTTTTTTTTTTCCCTAAGCACCTAAAAATTAAACATGGAAATGCTGAGCATCACAAAACCTAAATTCCTTCATAGATCCTAGCCAAAATCCCATCAACTGTATATGGCTGGTAGAATTGCTCAAAGCAGCTGGCACAGTTGAAGATACAGGGCAGATCTCAAATGAGCTTCCTTTGAGTGCTGCTCATACAAATTGCCTATAGTATGGACCTAGCTTAGTGCCATAACACAATAATTGATGGCTTCTAGTCCTCTAATACCTTCCCACAACTCCCCATCCCATGACTTATCGGGTTCCCAGGTTGGAAGTTAACTACATACAGATTTTTTAAGGCCAGAAGAATCTGGTTAGACCTCCAGCATAGCACAGACCAAAGGACATCACCTAGTAAACTCTGTTAAAGCCATAACTTCTGTTTGAACTACAATCAGATCTTTTAGAAAGGCATTCAGTCTTGATTTAAAGACTTCAAGTAACAGAGAACCCACCACATCCTTACATAAGTTGTTCCAAAGGTTAATTGTTAAAAATCTACTCATTTCTCAACTGAATTTGCAGTTCATTGAATGTAGTCTCTACGTGCATGCTCTCTGTGTAGCTAAGATGGTAAGATTTTTCAATAGCAGTGTCCATTGGTCAGGGCCTGTGACTCCTTGTGCTCTGAATTGAGTGCATAAGGGATGGCATGGACTGACCACTTCTTCAGTTCCTTTCTACAGCTCATGATCCAAGGTGTCCACATCTTTGGCTGGCATTCCCCATCAAATTCTTCCAGTTTTCTTGTAAATAGTTTTAGTCTTAGCTAGTTCTTATTGTTAATCATGTGTAGGATGGTTTGGGGGAAAGGGTCCTCCCATTACTCCCACCATCATTTGGAGCACATAGGATGCCCAAGATTCTAGGCTTTAAGCCCTGACTGGCCTGCCCTGGGTCATCCCAGTTAGAAACCCTCAAGAGCTGCCTATACTGTCTTGTGGAATCACATGTTCCCTCTAAGTATGAAAGCTGCTGCTCCTTTCACCTTTGGACAAAAAAAAGTCTTAGAAATTCCAATTCCACAGGCACTTAACGGAGCTCTCTATGAGGCTCCAGTCCAGTCCTGGGCCTTCCTGCTCCCCTCCAGTACCAACACACCATAGCTTCAGATAAGCTCAAGGATCTGTCTAAACAGGCATGAGGAAAGGTAAAGGTAAACACATCCTTAAGAGGGATAAATTACCTCACCTTTCTTTTATAAAGAGGACAGCCTCCCCCCTACCCTCAGTACCAAGAGGCTCCACATCCCCGTGCAAGTGTGTCTGGAGTTCATGGGGAATGTCTGTTGGCACCAACAATAGTGACAGCTAAGTGCACTCTGAAGCTGTTGACGCAAGGGGTGGGTCTGAACACTGCAAGAGAGAGAAGGAACCTTTCACTTCCTGCACTGGCAGTACTGCACTACAAGAAGACTGCCTCACACAAATTTGCACCACCAGATCGCCTAGAGTCAGGAATCCTTCCCACTATCTGCCAGACTAGCATATTCTTGAGGATCTAGCTATCTGTAGAGTTGCCAGTCCTTTCAGTCCCAGTATTGCCCAGGAATATTCCTACACCAATGTTGTGTCAGATGCCAATTCTGAGTACAAGTCACGCTGTCAAGGCTCCGACAACAGTTCACCGCTTACTGGTTCCTTCCCTCAGAGTGTCACAAGGCAGATGGTACCATCGGTTCCACCAGTGGAGTCAGGCGACTCATTCCTCCACTGAACAGGAAGTGATACCAGAAGTTTCACTAACAGTCCTGAGGTGAGAAGTGGACCCTGATAGGGCTTCCAGAGCCTTCCCAATGCCACCACATCCCCACACAGAACATTATTGGCCTAATGACCAGTGATTCCCCCATGGGGTCCTCCTCTGATCCCACTCACTGGTCATATTATAATTCCTTAAATCCCTATTTCAGAGTTCTGAATTACAAAGACCCTGGGCAACGCTTTAGACAGAGATCCCTACCCAGAGAGGATTTTCAGGCCCCTCTGCCCCCGGAAGGTTTTGGAGGAACAACCACTACCACCAGATCCACTGGCAGCACTTTCTTCTTCATGGATGAGGCAGTAGCACCAGCCACACCTTCACCACTAGAAAAAAAAGGAGTACTTGTGGCACCTTAGAGACTAACCAATTTATTTGAGCATAAGCTTTCGTGAGCTACAGCTCACTTCATCAGATGCATACTGTGGAAAGTGTAGAAGATCTTTTTATACACACAAAGCATGAAAAAATACCTCTCCCCACCCCACTCTCCTGCTAGTAATAGCTTATCTAAAGTGACCACTCTCCTTACAATGTGTATGATAATCAAGTTGGGCCATTTCCAGCACAAATCCAGGGTTTAACAAGAACATCTGAGGAGGGGGCGGGTAGGAAAAAATAAGGGGAAATAGGTTATCTTGCATAATGACTTAGCCACTCCCAGTCTCTATTCAAGCCTAAGTTAATTGTATCCAATTTGCAAATGAATTCCAATTCAGCAGTCTCTTGCTGGAGTCTGGATTTGAAGTTTTTTTGTTGTAATATTGCAACTTTCATGTCTGTAATCGCGTGATCAGAGAGATTGAAGTGTTCTCCAACTGGTTTATGAATGTTATAATTCTTGACATCTGATTTGACTATAAACAATATTAGGACCTCTTTAGGGAAGATTGCAGATAATCTCCAGATCCCTTCGGAGGATGTTCAATCCATAAGCTTCTGGAGATCCTGTCTAAATGAAGGCAACTTGTTTGCAGCCCTCAATTAGAAGAAAGCTTACTATCATATAGACATTCATCCAGCACACAGGAGATTCTGCACTTCACAGTGGTCCAGGAATACTTTAAATACAGGGCTCTTCACTTCAGCTTATTGGCAGCACTGTGAGTTTTTACAAAGTTTCTCTCTGTGGTAGCAGTGTATCTGCAGCACCAAGGCAGCCTTGTATTTCCTCAACAATTGGCTGCTCAAGGGACAGCCATACCAGAAGGTGCAGATGGCAGCCCTCTCCTCACTCGATCTCTTTCACTTGTTGGGGCTTCACGCAGGTCTAGAAAAGTCCACTTTGACACTTATATACAGTTACAGATTTTATCTGAGTGAATCTGAATTCAATTTCAGCCAAAGCATACTTACCACTAGACAGATTCCTCATGAGGAGGGATCTCAATGCCCAACTCCGACTCAGCCCCCAGACAACAGTCTGGTTCTGCCTGGTTCTTCTAGGTCACATGGCTGCCTGTACCTGTGCAGGGGCATATGCAGAAATTTAAATTTGACTGCTTTTGGTGGGGGCAAGTTCTGTGTCCCCACCACAGCTTCAGGGCTGGAGGAACTGTCAGCTCCTGCCAGGGCAGGAGGAGCTCGCTCTCCCTGCTGTGGCCCCAGGGCTAGAGGAGCTGTTAGCTCCGCCGCAACCCTGGGGCTGGAGGAGTTCTATGCTCATGCCAATTGTTGTGGGTGTGCCCCTCCTTGCCCCCCCCCCCACACACATACCTCTGTGTCTATGTAATACCTTTTGTGAGACTTCACCTCTGTTGCCTCCAGGCATGGCTGAAGACAGTCTACATCCCAAGCAGGCACACCCTGGACAAAACAAGTTTTGCTCCCTCAGGGTGTCCTCACATCTCTCACTTGGTGGGAAAACAGACTGTCTGTGTAGGGATTCCCTTCATCCCTCTACCACCCACAAAGACACTTATGGATACCTCCCTACTGGCCTAGGGAGACCTGGGTGACTATATAACTAAGTGTGCTTGGACTCCACCAGAATCCAAACTGCACATTGATCTTCTTGAGCTTTAGGCACTTCATGAAGCTTGCAAGAGGTTTCTACCCTTTCATCCAGGGCACACGTCCAAGTCATGTCAGACAACATCATTATAGTACATTATGTAAATAAGCAGGGAGGAGCAAAGTCTTCCCTACTCCACGTGGTGCGATCAGACTCTGGAACTGGTGCATCTGGCATCAGATCACTCTCAACAGTTCACCGACCAAGAGCAGTGAACACCTTATCAAACAGCCTGAGGAGGTTCCATCAGGATCACAAATGGGAGCTCCCCTCTTTAGTGGCACAGATCATTTTCTGGCAGTGAGGTTTCCCATCCTGGGACCTCTTCGTAACCCAAGCAAACAAGGAATGCCCAGACAACTTCTCCTGAGCTGCACAGCGGCACAACTCCAAAGGGGACTATGTCTTTCTGGTACCATGGTCAGATCCACTCATGGACACCTTTCCTTCCCTTCCTCTATTACTTTGCATCCTCAAAAATGTCAGGCAGGACAAGGCAAAAGTAATCCTGGTAGTACCTTGTGGCTGAGACAATTTGCGTTCACCACCACCCTGCAGATAGCCTCTCACCCATGACTATATCTACAACCGTTCTACACCTACTGTCTCAGAACAGGGGCAGAACTAACCATCCCAATCTGGCCTCTCTATCTGGCAGCCTGGTTTTTGGATGGTCAACAGATTTAGAGATCATGCTCTGAACAGGTCCACTCCATCTTCAACAAACAGCAGGAGACCCTCTACAAGAAAGTACTGTGTAGCCAAATGGAAGTTGTTCTACCTCTGGCGTCAACAGCATAACTTATCTCTAGAAGGGTCTGGGATCCCTTTTATTCTGGACTATGTTCTTTCCTTGAAGACATCAGGCTCATCTGTCAGTTTCCTGCGTGTGCATCTGGCAGCTATCATCGCCTTCCTTCTCCGATGGAGAACTCCTCCATCTTTACCCATCCCACAACAGTGTGAAGTTCCTGAAAAGCATCATCAGAGCCTTTCCAGCAGCACTACGATGTGCACTGGCCAGGAACATGAACTTGGTACTCTTGGCACTTATGAACCCACCATTCGAGCCTCTGGCCTCTTTTGTATCTCTCCATGAAAACAGCCTTTCTAATGGCTATCACCTCTGCTAGAGGAGTGGGTGAGCTCGAGGACCCCCTGGCGGATCCTCCCTACACAGTGTTTCACAGGGAGAAAGTGTCCTCAAGATTGCATACCAAGTTCATCTCGAAGGTTCCCTCTGAATTTCACCTGAATCAGACTGTTCATTTGCCCATTTTCTATCTAAAACCTCATAACAAACAGGGAGGACAGGAAGCTCCACTCTTCAGATGTCCACAGAGCTTTAGCCTTCTACTTGCAGAGGACTAAGCCCTTTAGGAAGTCTCTGTTCTCAGCAATGAAAACAGTCTTGAAGCAGCACTCCCCATAGACTCCCGAGATGGATTTCAGGGTCTATTCTCCTCTTCTGTGAAATTATGAAGCCCCTTCCCTTCCAGCTGTCAAGGCACACACTACTAGAGCACAAGCTGTCTCAGTGGCCTCCCTGCAGGGAGTTCCCCTCTTGGAATTTTGTAGCGTGACAACTGGGGTTTCATTTGCATCATTACTAGGCTTTGCGCCCGTGTTTAAATTTCATCAGGGATGCCTCCTTTGATTCAGTGATTTTACAATCTGTGATGCAGCTTCCTCGCACCCTTCTCCACAATGAGTACTACTTGGGAGTCACCCACTGTGAATATCCATAGGGACCAGCACTCAAAGAAATGGAGGTTATTTACCTTATAGTAACTGGAGTTCTTAGAGATGTGTAGTTCCCATGGGTATAGTCCATGTGTCCTCTTCCCTGCTGTTCAGACTGTCACCTGATTCACAGTGAAGCAGGAACTGGAGAAACAGTCAGTCCACAACACCCCTTAAACCCTCAGTTCAGCAGAGGCACAAGTACGAGACGGCACAGGTGCAGACCAACAAACACTGCTATTGAAAAAGCATCCAGTCTCAGGAACAGGGAGCACATGTACACCCACAGTGAATACTCTTGAGGACCACACATCTCAAAGAACTCTAGTTACTATATGGTAAGTAACCTCTATTTTCCAACCATTGGATCTCATATCTTTTTCTGCTAGATTAAAGAGCTCTCTACTATTAAAAATTTCTTTCCTATATAGGTACTTGTAGACTGATCAGGTTACCTCTTAGACTGAAATTCTTAAACCTCTCAATATAAGGCATGTTTCCAGATCTCAAATCATTCTTGTAGCTCTTTGCTGAACCACTTCTAATTTTTCAACTTTTTTATTTTTTTAAACTGTGGACACCAGAACTGAACACAGTATTCCAAAAATGGTCTCACTATGCTTTATACAGCAGAAATATCGCCTTCCTACTCCTACTTGATGTTCCCATTTACATATCCAAGAATCCCACTCTACTCCCTCTGACAGATGTCAGAAAGATTAGGTATTAAAACTGAGGTCACCATGTGCAACTGGAGCGTTAATTGAACCCAACAAGAAGTTGCACAATCCTAAGTGTGACTGACACTCAGACCAACCGTGTGGAAAGGATCCTCCTCATCCCAGGGTTAAGAAGATAAGAAGAAATTGAAAAGAAATCTCACCAAGATTATATTTCCACTTCTATTTCTTTAATATAGTAACTATAGATTTTCTTGCTAAGTTTATACATTCTAGTGAGACCTCAAGTAACCATATTTTAGATTGTAACTCCTTTATAAATCGAAGCAAATTAGCCAAAGAGAGACTGAAAACAATACCTTTAAGCAATTGTTTTTAGTAGTCCACAATTGTCCCTTTTCAACCAATTCATCTGAACAAGAGTAACCAAACTTTTAAAGTGCCTTAAAAACAAGTGCATCCTTGAAAGTGGGATAAATGAGTTAGATACTAAAGAATTACGAATCGATAATCATAAGTAAACATAGTAAGAAACCTTGATAATTTGCATCATTCCTTGATATAACTGTTGAGCCTCATGTCTGATAATTGCTTGCAAGACTGTATCGTGTATGTATAGTACACACCTACAACACTGGTTTGGTTACACGAGTGGTCAACAGTTGATTGTATACTAATGTGCTTCTGGGTGGATTAATAAATTATTTATTAGATAAGAATAGGCAAGTGTCCTGATTTGAGAATAATGTTCAAGTTAAAAGTTGATCTGAAAAGAACCCAGTATTAATATTAGTTAGCTAACACTCCCAGGACTCAGTAAAAAAGGGTTATTCTATTAAATTCCATTCTATATTGGCTATAACACTTACTCAATTGACAAACCTAGTTTGTTAGATTTCAGCAAATAAATAAAAATGGACCTCCTTTCACGCTTACATAATTTTGCAGAAAGGAGGACTAGTATACATTGTGACTCCTTATTACTGGCCATCAGGGCGCAGTATTACTACCAACTTTAGGACAGTGTACACCCATTGATTTATTTACCTCCTGAAGGAATAGAAGTCAGTAGCAGAAAGATTTTGCAGAGGGTCACACAGGTTTCAGGCATGATCTCCATGCTTCATAGGAAGTGTCAGAAGGGGGTAAGAAATCACATCCATGATACTATTTGTTATAATTAAATATATATGACTTATTAGTGTAAGTTTGGCTAGAAGTTATGTTTGTTCTGGACGTTCACAACAGTAAGATGTACAACTTTTTGAGAAACCTTCATTAAAGTAAGTTTTTCTTTCTGTCTTTTATACTTATTAAATCATCTTAGTGCTTTTATTTTTACTCTTCCCTTCTTTACATTTTGAGAGAGATTTCTTAAAGCAGCCCATACTGAGATGTTCCACTGTTCAGCCAAAAAAAACCCTGCAAGCACACACACCAACAGGACACTCAAATCCACAGTGTTTCTGCCTTTCCCATCCATACAAGAACAGCAGCTATACTGAATTATATATATACATAAACAGCATTATGAAAAAAGATGATTTGCTGACAAAATTTCTGATGAGAAATCTAGCATAACTGCTCATAAAAGCAATAGTAAGCAAAGTTATATTTAACCTCGTCTGCAGATACCTTGTATATATGCACATACAACTAGAGAAAATATTTAAAGCATGACTCTGTAGTATTAAATGTCCACTTAAATAAAATTTCTTTTTTTAAAAAAGGCTAATTAATTCAATGTGGTGGTGCTACAGAAAATGTCAAGCCACTGTACTAAAGAGGACTTCTGAGTCTGCAGAGCATTCTGTAATTGTAATAATTTTTATTACATTAATCCTAATAAAATCTTATTAATTTTCAAATTCCTAATAACATTTCTTTAGACAGGGAGCCAATATGAATTATACTTTCAATAGATTTTAAAAATTCTTACAGAGTAATCAAAATAAAACATTTATATTTGTTTGAAAACAAAAATACAAGGAATTTTAACGAATAACTGGCTGGATTTCTGATAAACAGTATTCCTCAATTATTTCTTACATACAAGTTTTTTTTGTTTTAAATAAATAGAAATAGATTTACAGGACTACAGCATTTCATATATGGACTTTGGGTACAATTTTCAGAAGTGCATAAGTCCGAGTGACTTGGCTTCCTAAATCACTTAGGAAAAGGAGACTCAGGATCCGAAGTTATTTAGGCACTTCTGAAAACTCTACCCTTCATGACTTCAATATTCTATGGTCATTGTTCTGAAGTATGAACTTCGCTTGATCTTTGTTTTAGACCCAAGAGTTCCGTTTTCAGTTCTCCAGGCTTAGGCGGCATTTCAGGTATAGTCTATAAAATAAATAAAACAAAGAGGTGTCAGTGCTCAAAATCTGTGACTGATATATAGAAAACTGAGCTAAACAAAACAGAAAATTAGACATCCCCGAGAGGCAAAAAAGAACACTACATTCAAGTTACAATTTTGTCTCCCTCTTTCTTGAGCTAATTGTAAACTGATCTCTAGCATCAACCAAATTTCTTTCTAATTCAACTTCAACTTCTTGCATCTGGCAATTTGACTTTAGTCCTTTGGAACAACTTGATCTTGGGGGAGGTGGGGAATACCTTTTCTTTTCCAAGGAACCCTTCCCACAGTACTAAATTCCATTGAAGGATGGAGAAGAGCCACTGGTTATTTTATAGGACATTAGAAGTGTGGATGGCATTTTAGTTACTAGAGATCTGGAGTGGACTGTTTTTTCACCCTCTCCCTTAAGAATAAAGCTCAAACTGATGTATCCTTCCCTTAATCGTCATGTATTGCCACATGGTTTCCTGATAAGCAGCTGTCTCACTTCAATTAAGTCATCCACCTTTGTAACTGCCATTCCAGTTAACCAGGTCAGGGTGCATGTGCCAAGGACTCCCAAAGATACAATTTGAAAATGGTGGGACAATATGGGAAGTGCTTGGCCACAGGAACAAGAGCCTCTTCTACTCTTCAGAAGAGGAATGTAGCTGTATTATGTGGCCAGTATATATTTAAATTGCTAAAGGGAGCTTCAGATTATACTCCAAACCTGCATGGGTGATTGTGGAAATTCTCAACCTCACCAGCCCTCACACTGGTCTTGAAGATGAAACACCTACACTGGGGGTGGGAAAAAAAAAATCAACCCTTCACATTATTTAACCTTTGCTGCTTTTAAAGCTATAAGCTTTTAGAGTCTTCACTAGTTTAAATAACTACAGATGAGCATTTTGTACAGCTATACCTTTTGTCATTATATGTCAAATAAACCATTTCATAAAATTACTATATACTTCCTAATTACTAATCTACTGGTAGGAAAAGTATCACTCTAAAACTGTGGAAAGATTCTTTAAGGATAATTTTTCTTTTTAAAGAATTCCTATTTTGAAAAGGGCATTGTGAAACTGGTCTTTTGTTTCCTCTACTAGAGGGCAGATCTACCCCACCACTTTTTGAAATAAAGTTACACAAGTTTAAACAACAAAAGCTCTAATACAGATGGAGTGGGATGGCTTATAGGTTGCAGAAGCTCTAGGGCATTGGTTCAAATTTAAACCTGGTCACCAGTTACCATCCGATGACTGTTGGATTAAGACAATCGGTTCAAATGAAACCACCCTGTACCTAGTGATTGCAATGTGGACGCATCTTCTATCACCGCAACTGGTACTTTTATCAGCAGCCTTATGAGAGAAGCCAAAGTTCTAATAGGCATGGAAACAGAAGTTACCCCCTCTCCCCTCAAAGGATTGCCTCCAGGTCAGGGAGAAGACATATGGGTGGGACACTGTGGAGTACCTTGTGCTGGTATTGCCATAATTTCTATTCTGTGGAGATAACATCACTCTTCAGGACTGCAGATTTTTTTTTTTAAGTATTAAATTCAGTTTCTTTTTAACAGATTTGTTCTTAACAGCAAAATTTTGATTCTATTTCCTCTACATTTTTGGGAAAGACGGAAGAATAAATAAAAAGAGAGTGTATAATAGCTCCATCTGAGAAGATAATAAAAGCTTAATTACCACTGCGTTAATAAGACAGCAACTGTTCACAGCGGAGCCACATAAAATACTTTACGCTCTATGCAGCCACACTTTGCATCTGCACAGGTGTAGTAATAGTAGATTATGCTAGTGTATAAATAAGGCAACAAAGCCATGTTAATTTCAGCTCCATTTTTTGAAGCGAAGGAATATTGTGGGAAGAGAGAATGGTTTTCCTAATGTAAAAGGGACAAAGTAAGAAAAAAAAAGGTTGTAAAAGTCAACAGCTTGGGAAAATATGGAAGGTAAAAAGCAAGCTGTAAGACTCAGATGTCAAACCATTACAATACTTTTTTCAACATTTGATTTGCATGGATTTTCACCCCTTGAATTTCTAGACAAAGTGAACTACAAATCTCTACCAAGACTGGTTTCAAAGTAGCAGCCATGTTAGTCTGCATCCGTAAAAAGAAAAGGAGTACCTGTGGCACCTTAGAGACTAACAAATTTATTAGAAGCATTTCACCTGGTTTAGGATTGAATTCACAAAAATGTCACATGCTTTCCACTCAAATCATAAGTAGATCCAACTTTGCCCAGAAGTTCACTTCTGAGCTTTAGGTCTTAATAAAACAAGTTAACTTTTTCCTGGTTCTGTGTCCAATTCCTTTAAAAACAAAGGTTTATTATATACTTTCAGGTCCTGGAAAAATTACTACCTCCGCATGTGGTGTTGCGTTACTACTACAATCTGCTTCCCAACCAAGCTGTGAAAACAACTAACTGCTGACTCTGATTTAAGAAAAAGAAAACAAAATATATCTTGTAGATATTACCGACTTGGGATTCTAGTTCTTCTAGTCTAGAGCTGAAGAGAATCTTTTAACTCCAGAGAAAAGGTAACTTTGACAAAAATACGCTTAGAAGAGTGCTAATTTTCATTGCACTCTAATACACATTGTTCTTCAAAACTGAGGGAAAATCCCAAGACATGATTTTCTAGCAGCTTCACATATTTGCCTCTTTTTCCTAATTATTGTACTTACAAACAAGCATATCAACCTTTTGAAATGGAAGTGTTTTGGTATTTTTGCCACAGTGACCTTAACTATGTCCACTGAACAGCATTCCTATAGGAGAAATTTCAAAACGCATATTACTTAGCAGTTATATAAGTGAAATGCAAATCAAAACCTTAAATCACTTACAAGATCAGGTCTGTAATATCTATGCACAACTTCTGCACCTGCAAACATAGCCAGTGTACTTGCACTGAGCATTTTCAAGTAGCGAGGCCAAGATACCCCAGCGGGCATGATGAAGAGCAGACGGCACTTGAGATTGGAATACTCCAACTGACTGAGTGAAGAATTAGGGGGAAAAAAATTGCAATAAATTAGTATGCCAACTAGCCCACTCTGAAATACAATTCGCCCTATTGGAATCTATTAACAAGAAACTACATCCACCTTCGGTAGGAAATAGAGATGGGGTGGGGAAGCCTTTTGCAATGGAGCCTCACTTTAAAAGCAAGTAAAGAAGAAACCGTGCTTTTAAAATGTTCAAACCTCTTAAACACACTACAGAGGTAACAGCTCCCCCCGCGGACATCAGCCGACGAGATTCTTTGTCCTTACCCCAAAGGCACCTCCACAAACTCTGGAGAGAACCCCACTGCCCAACCATGCTACACACATCATCCTTTGCCGGTGATTAAGGCATGGAAAATGCACCTACCTGCATGCAGCAAAGCTCCACTACGCTGGTCTGACAGCGCTTGTGCTCTGTCCCGGACACTAAACATTAGGAGGAGGTCCCGGATGACAGGCTGTCCGCTCAGAACGGCCCCTGGGACAAGCTGGCAGACCCGGCCTTCCGCAGAAAAGGAGGAGCCGAGCGCCTCTCATCACATCATGTGACTCAGGGCAGGCCGGTCATATCTCACGTGAGTATAGCGGCTGCTACGGAACTACGTCCATTGCCTGTCTGTCCTCGCCTCCCCGCAAATGGGAGACCCCCATAGGGAGCCGCTGCTGCGAGGCCCCCTTCCAAACTGGCTGGGGAGAGAGGATGCTGCGGTGATTAGGGAGGCACCCTCACTGTTCCCTTGTTTGGCTCAGTAAGTCTGTGTTCATTCATATCCCTGAATGGCCTAACGCATCCGTCAGAGACTCTCTGCTCTATCCGTAGTACACGGCAGTGGCCTAAAGGCTTAGCCCACTGTAGCAACCCACCCCCCCCCGAGGTAAGAGTAGCATTAACTGAGTGATTGCCTTAACAGTAAAATGCTGTAGTAATAGGATAGTAACTCCTAACGCTAGGAACTGTAGTTATGTTAACAATCCGGGAACAGTATTAGGACTTGCCAAGGGTCAGAATGTTTGGTGTTTTTCATTAGTTGTCCCCGGTTCTTGGCGTTGTGTGATTATGTGAGCGTCTCAGCTTTTGGGGTTGTTGGGTTTTTTTTAGGTTTCTAGCCCTCGTGATTGTGGGGAGAAAGCTTGGAAATGTGACAACTACAGGCTCAAAGATAAGGCAAATATTTTTATGTCCGTCTCATATTTGGGGCCTGATTCATGATTTTTGGCATTTTGTGGTAGCAGAATTGTAGTTCTATGTATGGTAACACTAGTTGCCTTGTTACAATATAGGCCCTACTCTTGCAAACATTTGCATGCCTTCTTAACTTTATACGTGTGAACCATGATCTAGCAAGGCACTTTTGCATGTGCTTAACTTTAAGCATAAGTAGCCCTGTTGGCGTCAATGGGCCTAGTCACATGCATATAGGAAGGCATGGGTATAAGTGTTTGCATGATCAGAGCTGCAGTAGCCATATGGAAATATACTAGTCCTCTGTTGTAACTCTATAGTAAGCTGCAGCGTTAAGAACTGTTACTGTGGAATACAGTGGTAGTTTCTTTTAAAGGCTTTGGAACGTCCTTTAACAGTTACTAGAGACTGCTTATTGGATTTCTTCCCTCCCTTGTGTTATGTTACTCTTCGGGCATGCACTTGCATTGATGTGCACAGAGCAACCAGTAGTATGGGCAGGTTTGATGGACTGTCAGGCAAACACTGATCACATTCTGTCTTTAGTCTCCCCAATAAGAAGTACACAGGCGCTTTTTAACGTCTTATGGTCAGCGATTCTTTAACTGTGACCAAAGCCCTGCCTCTCATCCGCGTCCGACTTCACTGTGGCTCAGTGTGAGAGCCACGCTTCCTAGGAATGTCAGTGAGCAGATTGCGGATCCCCTCTCTCCAGCCCCAGGAATCGCAGAGCGTCCCGCGTTCTGGGCTGGGAACCTGACTAGCGTGGACCCAGTCGCGAATGTTGCCCAGTGACCAGCCCCCCTTGCGCTGCCAAGAGAAAAAGCCGGAAAGTGGGAGGGAGTCAGAGAAAACTGGAGCCATGAAACAACCCCGGCGCACGGCAAACGTCCTGGGTCGGTCTGTCTGTCATCTAACAGGCTGGGGGGCGGGGTGGAGGCAGTCTTCCAACAGCCTGCTGTGGTCCCTGGTGGTGGTGGGAGCAAGGAGACCCCCGCCCCCTTTCACCCCATTTCGCCTCTTCTGCCTTCTCCCCACCCCCGCAAGCCTCGTGGTCATGGCCCAGCGGGTGCCTGATCCGGATTGGCTGCCGTTCACCACGTGACCGCTCGCTCGGCAGGCAGGTCGGCGGCGCTGTGTGCTTGAGGCGGAAGGGGCCGGGCCGGGGGGGCTGCGCGGGGAGGGGGCAGCGGAGGGGTTCTGCTGCTGGCGCTCGCGGCAGCCCGCTAGGCCGGACGCACCAGCGCCCGGGGATGGAAGCCGAGGAGCCGGGCAGGTACACGGGACAGCCGAGCCTGGGCCTAGGCCTGGCGCGGGGAAGGCCCCTGCCCTCCCCATCTCCCCCCGAGCGGGCTGCCCAGCTCCCAACGGCCGGGCCCGGCGCATGGTGACGTAGGCGGGGCGGGGCCTGGGGGCCGCCGCCGCGGGGATGGTGCCCAGGGGGTGCTCGGCCTGTCTGTCCGCGCGTGGCAGGGTGTGAAGGGGGGTAGAGCGGGCGGGGACTGTGGATGTCGTCGCGGTGGGGGGGGGTGTATGGAGCAGGGAGCTGTGTGTGCGGATGGGGGGGGGAGGGGGTCTCTAAGGTGCCACAAGTACTCCTTTTCTTTTTGTGTATACTAAGGGTGTGTGGAGCGGGGGGGGGGGGGGCGGGAAGTCTCTCTGTCTGTCTCTTCAGTTGCATCTGAAGAGTTGGGTTTTTTTACCCCCGAAAGCTTATGTCCAAATAAATCTGTTCGTCTTTAAAACGTCACCGGACTCCTCGTTGTTTCTCTGTTTATACTAAGGGTGTATGGATCAGGGACCTGTGTCTGTGTGGGAGTTTGTGCCCATAGATGGGGGTTGTATTGAGCAGAGACCCTGCGTTGGGTGGGTCTATGAGTATATATGGGGAGGCATATCTGGAGTAGGCGCCTCTGGTGTGCGTGGGTATGGGTTGCAGGAGTGTCTCTGATGTCACTGGCCAGTGTTTGGTACAGTATTGCTTAAAGATACAAAACAGTGTGCGCTATGCCTCAGATCACCTAGGCACCTGTAACATCTTGCAACCCAGAGTGCTTCACGCACTCTGTATGTGTTAGATAAAGTTAAATAATTTGCCAACTTTGAATTTACTTAATCTTCCTTCAAAAGTCAGGTAATTCTAATTGTTTTATGCAGTGTTGTTGTAGCCATGTCGGTCTCAGGATACAACGTAGTAAGGTAATATCTTTTACTCAGCTAACTTCTGTTGGTGAGAGAGACAAGCTTTCAAGCCCACCTAGAGCTCTACTTCGGGTCAGTTCTGTACAGACGCTCCCCGACTTACGCAATCTTTCCTTTCCGGAAAGCCTTGCATAACTCAAATTTTGTGCAAGTCGGAAATGTATACCCGAACATTATGCAAAAAAACAACCCAAAACCCACTCCTATTTCTAGCTTACGGAACTTTTTCCGTAAGTGCGAATTTGCGTAAATCGGGTCTTGCGTAACCCGGGGAGTGTCTGTATAAGCTTGAAAGCTTGTCTCTCTCACCAGCAGAAATTGGTCCAATAACAGACGTTAGCTCACCCACCTTGTATCAAATAATTCTAAGGCTTGGTCTGCAATACAGAGTTAGGTCGTTGTAAGGCAGCTTACATCAAGCTAACTCTGTAAGTGTCTACACTACAGTGTTGCTCCCACTGATGTGGGTCCACCACTACACTGACCTAATAATTCTACCTCTGCGAGAGGCATAGCACTTAGGTTGATGTAGTTAGAGTGACACAGTGTCTGTGTAGACGCTGCATTACTTAAATTTCCCGTAGGTTGTCAGCTCTGCACAGGACTCACCACTGTCAGTGCCCCGCACACGTAAGCTGGTGGAAGCGCTCCTGGTAAGGATGTGCACCACAGACTTAGGGGGCGTAGTATGGACATGAACCACCGCAGTAACTACTGACTTAGGTCGACTTAATTTGGTAGCGTAGGCAAAGCCAAAGTTAGTTGGATAATAGCTTTAACTTACCTAGATTGCCCACATTCTGTGTATTTGACGGTATACTTTTAAGAACATAAAGTGTAATATGTTATAATTAAGGCTAAGATTTAGTCACAGGTATTTTTGGTAAAAGTCATGGACAGGTCACGGGCAATAAATACAAATTCACGGCCCATAACTTTTTACCAAAAATACCCATGACTAAATCTCTACTTCTGGGGCCCCACTGCCCCCCGGGGGGGTCCTGCTGGGGAGGTGGGGAGCTCTGCTTCAGTGCTGGGGGTTGACCTCCCTCCAAACCCTTCTGGCTGCTGCTCCCGGGGACTGCTCTCTGGACTGCTGCTGCTCAGGCAGTCCCCAGGGCACCCCCAGGACCGCTGCTCGGGCACTCCCCAGGGAGTCAGCCACACCGGCTGTTGTTCCAGTGGTCCCCGGAGCCAGCTGCCCAGGGCCGCCCACGCAGCAGGTGGTGTGACTAGCCCCGGGACCTCTGCTCAGGCGTTCACCGGGGCTGCCCCCAGGACCACTGTTTGGACGGTCCGCGGGACCAGCCCCACTGGCTGCTACTTGGGTGGTCCCAGGAGCCAGCTGCCTCCCGAGCCAGGGCCTCCCGAGCAGTGGCTGGAGCAGCTGGCCCTGGGTCACTCCAGCAGCAGCCAGTGCGACTGGCTGTGGGGTGCCCAAGCAGCTGGCCCCAGCTGCTGCGGAAGTCATGGGGGTCTTGGAAAGTCATGGAATCTCTGACTTCCGTGATGTCCGTGAAAGAATCACAACCTTTAGTTATAATTGTGTTATAGAAAAGTGGAAGAAAATAAGGCATATATTTAATGTGACTGTAATAATCTGAATATTCTGATTCTTGTGTGCTTAATATTAAATTAATTAAAAAGAAGATGGGGTGTTCAGCAATGCTTCTGATCACGTTGACCATTTATTTAATGGAATTGGATATTCTACGTGTTGCTGTAATAGACTGTAACTGGAGAATGTAACATGCAGTGTATGCCAACCCTGGTTAAGAATGTCATGATTTTATTTTGATTAAGTAATGTACTGAACAGGTTATAAACTTAAGAAAATTCTGAAAGATTGTTATATGGCTAACAATACTAACTTTTTTTCTTTTAAGATATTATTCTCCTCTTCAGCAAGCTCAAGCATTTTATACGTTTCCATTCCATCAAATGATGACTGCAGCTCCTAACATGGAAATTATGAATGAACAACAGACTGTAGAGGGCATTCCAGATCCAGACTTTGCTCAAGAACCTATTCAAGGTAGTGTGACCAATTAGTATAACTTAATAAAATTTAAAATCTTGATTAACAAGGCTGAAAATGAAATTGATACTTAGTAGTTGATTTTCAAGGATGATTTGTCTTAATAATTTGCTTCTCTAGTCTCCTGGTTTTTCTCTTTTTGGCACTCTTTGAACAAGTGTTCAGAAACTTGTTTTTTGTAACATTTCTAAAAGAATAATGAAAATATTGCTGCATGCATATAGGAAAATACAAAGCAAACCCTGGTTGTAGTTTTGACATTGGTCAGTGTTAGGGGCTTATTCCTTCACCCGCTTACTTCCCTGGTCCTTCTTGCATGAACAGAGAGCAACAATTGAGGTTTATTGGGGTGAACTTCCAACAAGCATGATTTCAAAGAGCCCAATAGCACCTTATTTCTAACTAGTGTAACTAGTTTAAAATGTAAAAATGTGACCGTTCGCTTCCCAGCTTATGGCTGCCTCTGCTGCTTAAGAACCTAAGAACAGGGCCTCAAAACTGTCACAGTAAAAAAAGGCCCTTACACCAGCAAACAGTAATTTTAATTCTTTCTTTTATACCTCTATAACTAGTTAAGTAATAAAAATACACCTAAATTCTAAAAGTATAGGCCTTTACAAACAGGCCTAAATATCTATATCCTAACACTCAGCCTTGCCAAATTCTGATCTTTCATGATGAATGAAAATTTTCATAGGTGAGTAAAGTACGATTAGTTGATTTTGTGTTGTGGTTTTTCTAAATTAGTCATCGTGGTAAAAGGCCGGCAGCTAGACTTTTTTTGCTTCAGCTAGTAAATGTTCGTAGCAATTTTGTAAAATTTAGCATAGTAGGATCTTGTTTTACTGAAAGTCTTTATCAGGGATACATATTTAATTACTGTGTTTTTGTGGTGCATTATAATCCTCTGAATTTTTAATTACTACTTTAAAAACAAACTTTAACCCACCTACAAATATGAGAAGGCTAGAAAACACGTCTTGAGATTCATTGAGTTGGGTGCTCTGAGCATTTCTAGGTAGCCCCTATTATCTTCTTTCTTTAACCTTCGTGTATATCTTCCCTTTATTAGTTTTGGTGCTAAGTATGCCAGAATGGGAGCCTGTGTAATATTGTCACCTTATTGCTTACTACTTGTAATGTCTGCCATACTTGAATGCTAGTTCTAAGTCATTAGTAACTGCACTTTTCCACTATTTCACAATTAATCCTTTATCCATATTTTGAATATGTGTCTCTCTGTATTAACATAATGCAAGAATGTTAAATCTGGGATGATGGTATCCCAGGCCTAATTGTGTGCCACATCTACATAAATATTTACTTTCACAATAGTTGCTGTAACCCTTGGCAAGATTAAATTGTATAGTTCTCCATCTTCTAGTTCAAGCAGTAAATGCTCTGGTCACTCTAACAGAGACACTATATTATTCACTACAGTTAGTGCACAACTGTAGTATTGTATTTAGTACAGTTAGGCGTCTCGTGTTGTGTTACGTGTTGTGATGAGGAAACAGTGTCTTTTAATTACACTTCCATTTTGCTTTAGGTATTCCAGTAGTGTTCTGTTGAGCTATTCCAGGTCTTGCTGTAAACACTGAGAACTAGGTGAAGTCTCCTCAGGCTCATTAGCAGGGCTTGAAAAACTAACCAGACACCTACTAACAAGAAGACTAAACCTACTCTCCGGAGATAGATGTGAAAGATCAGGGTGGTGTGACTCCTCTGGTGACAAGCCCATCAGCTCCCAGCCTTGGGAAGGGAGAGGTTGTTGGGATTTCCTGTTAGGATGCTGTCCCTGGACCCTGTTTGGGAGCTCCATCTGTAGTGATAGTCTGGGTAGTAGGTCTCTGATAAATTTGAAATTCAACCCTGTTTTTGCTACTGGGATTGGGAAAGACCTTGCTCTTCTCCCTTGAGATTCTGCCTACTGGGAGTAGGGGTGGGTCTCTTCCATTCTGTGACTACTGGCAAAGATTTCTTGCTCCTGCAAGGAGAGGAAGAGGGAGGGAGATCTGTTGTTCTATCACTGCTACAGACTTCAATTTTTTGGGTCCTCCTTCCTTATGAAATAACTCAGTGCCTGACTGCTGTTGCTTTTAGCTTTCCTAAATAGCAGCAACAAGAGTGTGAAATTAACATGATTCTTGACAGTTTTGCTGTTGCCCACTGCAGTTCTGCATAGCAGCAGTGAAACAGATTACGGTGGTGCTAACTTTGTTATGCTACTGCTTGGCAAAGTGTCACAGATGCATCATGGATGTCTGCAGACTCAGGAAGGCAGTGAGTCTCTATTATATTTTTCTCATCTCCAAGATTATTCTCATGCTGAAAGTTTTTAAAAAATAAAATAAAAGCTTAAATTTTGCATTAGTTGATGGGGTTAGGCTTATCGCTTGCCATTATTAAATGGGCATTTGAGTTTTTCAAGCCCTGTTCATTAGTGTCACAATGTTAGGATGTCAAGAATCAGAGGGGTAGCCATGTTAGTGTGTATCCACAAAAACAACAAGGAGTTTGGTGGCACCTTAAAGACTAACAGATTTATTTGGGCATAAGCTTCCGTGGGTAAAAAATGTCTGAAGAAATGGGATTTTTTACCCACAAAAGCTTATGCCCAAATAAATCTATTAGTCGTTAAAGTGCCACCGGACTCCTCAATATTAGGATGGTGGGTAGAAAGTCGTCACTAGGATCACATGTCATGACCAAATTAGTGTCAGAACTGATAGTAAGTATAGAAATTCTATGCTAGAAGTTTATAAAGATTTCTTTTTCCTCAACTGCATGAATTACTTTCTGTTCATATATATCCTGGATAACAAATTCCCTTCTGGTCTCACTTCGTCAAATGGAAAGGATAATGGTGCACTCAAGTTTTAAGTTATGCCTCACTGGGGGATGTCTATTCAGAGAAGGATAAACTCTAAATAGATTGTGCAGTTTTATTCAAATTTCCTATATATGCTGTATGGCTAGGTTTGTGGTATAGGCAAGCTTATATCTTACATCATATGTTATTTATCTTCCCTCTTTCTTTTGATACACCATTCACCCAGCACCCTGAAGTATGCTAGGTGCTGAGAAACTGATCTCTAGTCATCAGCCTTTGCATGTATATATAAGCTGAAGTCCCCTATAGCAGAGTAGAACTTGCAGTATTATTCATTTGAATTTAGACTTTACTGCTTCTGCCTCCACCCACAAAACAAAAGAAAAGCTTTATGAAATTTTCTTACCTCTTGAAGTGTTTCCATATATGGTGTACTGTATATGGCATATTAGCCTAAATTATCTGTGTGACTACTGCCATCTTGATTTGTGTTCTGTAGCCACAACATTGTAGTTTCTTCCACTGTGAGAACTGAAGTAGTGGTAGTTTGTTCAGAGTGGTTGTTTCTTTTTTTTTTTTTTTTTTTTTCAATTTATATTGACTTCCCCCCCCCCCCCCCCCAAAAAAAAAAAAAAAAAAAAAAGAACTGGAGGGAGACAAAAAGAACAGGAAAGGAAAGGAAGGGGGGCATGGTGGGGAAAGGAGAGCAACATCTCAGTTTCCATCTGCTTGGAATTACTAAAGATTTTTAGAAAGTCAGACCAAATATTTTCAAATTTATTTGAGATCCCTCTTCTCTGAAATATTACCTGCTGCTGGTCAGCAAACCGTGGAGGCTGTCTGCTCTGCTGTTTAAGCAATATGAGTTGGTGGCCTTTTTTGTTTTTTAAATAAATTACTATGCATTCATAGTGGCTACTCTGATTATATGTGCATGTTGTTTTTGCTCTGCATGTATTTTCAAAATCGAAGAACTTTTAAAGGTTTTGTTTGTTTGTTTGAACAATTCTCAAATAGTGAGACAAGATAGGGGCAGCTAAGCATATAAGGAAATATGAAAAACTCCCAGTATTTACTGTGGCTATCAAGCATGTAACTCTTCAAGTCAGTTATAATTTATAGCTGAACTCTGACATGTGTCTATAAAGGGTTATCTGCAAAACTTAAATTCTCTAGTAAAGTCCCAGATGGCCAAAGAATTAGCAATAAACATAGTTAATTAGGAGGTATGGTAGGGAACTTTGTATATGGACTTTTCTTGAGCACATCTTAAATTTTCTATAAAGTAACCATTTTTGTGTGTGATGTTCATTAAGCCAGAACCATGGTTTTGATTTAGGTGATCCTGTCAGGTGATATTCCCAGTGAGATAAAGTAGCATTCCATTGGACAATGAGTCTAATTTTCATCACTAGCAAATGAAACCAAACGCTCCCCTTTTACGTGTCCAGCAACTGTCAAAGCAAAATATGCCAGTACTGTCTGTCTGTTAGTATGAACCTAAACCTCCACAACGTCACTTTCTGACATGGGCTAGGGCTGTTCACAGAACAAACCTGGAATACAGAGCTTCAGCTGAAGGGTGTTTTATGTAAGGATTATTTTGCATGAATATTTTGAAGATGAGAACAGTTTTTAGTAGACAAGTTTAAAATTTGAGCAGCATATTTTTGTATTAATGTTTGACATCAATATTATTAAAAAGAGTTCTACTACACTTTTAGAAAAGCCATGCAAAAAGGAAACTATTACTATGTGTTTCAGAAGTTACAAAGGGAAGGAAGAGAAAAACCAGATCAACAGAGCCAAAAACACCAGCTGCTAAAGCAGCTAAATCAACTAAATCAAAAGGCAAACAAGAGAAGATCACGGATACATTCAAAGTGAAAAGAAAAGTGGACCGTTTTAATGGTGTATCCGAAGCTGAACTTTTGACCAAGACTCTTCCTGATATTTTGACCTTCAATCTGGATATTGTAATTGTAAGTCATACATTTTAAGTAACATTTTGAAGTCTGTAACTCATGAATTATGATTTACTTTATTGTTTATCTAGCATTTTCATGATGAGGTTTCAAGGATAAAGTAACATCCAAGTTGTTGTTTGTGTACAGTAGTTTCACGCTTTCTGCCAAGGATTATAGTAACTGCATTCTAGTTTATGGAAAAAATCTTAAATTTAAATATGAGGGAAGGTGGAAACTGTTCATACTATTATTCAGTGTTCTTTCCTTACTGTTTTCCCCCTAAGTGCTACACCTAACTGTTGTAAAATACATGTTGCGGTAATGCTGTAATGTTACACCTATAAACTGAGATCTTGTCTGAAATTTTTAAAATCTTGAAATAATTGAAAATTGTTAATTGAGCTCTGATTAATAGGTTTGACAAATGCATTATTATGCATTTCCAAGTAATTAGATCAGTTTGATAAACGTATTCCCTTTTCCCTTCATTATTTTAATCTGTTTTTGAAGCTACAATTTACTAATGCTTTGCTCTGTAGATTGGCATAAACCCGGGTTTAATGGCAGCCTACAAAGGGCATCATTACCCTGGACCTGGAAACCACTTTTGTAAGTTTATTGTTCTTTTCTTCTTTTTATTGGGATTTGCAGAAATCTGTCATAAGATGACAATTCAAATGAGGCTGTTTGTATTTTTTTAAACACTCTCAGCATTGTCTGTAATTTAATGACAAGCACATACTACTATGTTCTATCATGTAAAGCCACACACACAAAATAAAGATGGATCGTCAGTGATTCCTCTGGTCTTGTTTATAAATGCGGGTTCAGAATTATGTAAACATAGTTACGGATTATATAATTGAAAAAATGACTTTGTTTAGTCTTAGTTTATTACAGCATATAATTAAATCAAAATCAAATTACAAGTATTTGTGTTTTCATGGTTTTTTTAATAAGTCAGTGGTCACCAACTTTCAGAATAAAAACAGACCATCTTTCCCAAATACAATTTTCTTAATGCCCTACCAGTTCTGTAAAAAGAACAGGAGTACTTGTGGCATCTTAGAGACTAACAGATTTATTTGAGCATAAACTTTCGTGGGCTATAGCCCACTTCTCAGAAACTGCTGAGCTTGAATTAATATGCAAACTATATACCATTAACTTGGGTTTGAATAAAGACTGGGAGGGGCTGGGTCATTACACATATTGAATCTATTTCCCCATGTTAAGTATCCTCACACCTTCTTGTCAACTGTCTAAATGGGCCATCTTGATTATCACTACAAAAGTTTTTTTTCTCCTGCTGATAGTAGCTCATCTTAATTAGTCTCTTACTCCACTTTTTCATGTTCTCTGTATGTGCTCTTATTGTATGTTCCACTCTATGCATCCGATGAAGCGAGCTGTAGTCCACGAAAGCTTATGCTCAAATCAATTTGTTAGTCTCTAAGGTGCCACAAGTAGTCCTGTTCTTTTTGCGGATACAGATTAACACGGCTGCTACTCTGAAACCTACCAATTCTGTATTTACCTCTTTATTAACAAACCTCCTAGATGTCTGAATAAAACACAAACCCCTTCCCCCCCACCTTCCAATCCCTCAAACTGGTAGTTTCTAACATTAATGGTACACCATATTTGAGGTTTTAAAAAAAAAATACTGCTATATCTTTACAACTGCCTCATATTTATTTTAATAATTCTGGACACTTTCATTTTTCATCTGAATGTTGCTATTGGAGTAGAAGGGAGAAGTACAAACTTTGACTTAATTTGTGATTCACTGTAAACAAACTAGGGCTCATTTACCACTTTCTGTTGTAGGTAGGTGCATAGCTTGTTTTCTGGGTTCTTTATAAAAGACTGTCTGCCCTTGATCTGTGTGAGCACCTGTTAACATCAACAGGAGTGACAAGTCCAGATTAAAGGCTGTGTATGAGACACAAGTCTGGTGCCCCCATCTTGTATTGGGTTTTTGTGTTAATGGATTTTTCATTTATTTTCCTCTGAAATGAGCGTGACACTGTCTAGAATGGCTCACAACTTTGAGTGCCTACCTCAGGGCAGACACCCCAGACTGGCCATGTGTTCTATAATTAGACTTCACCAAGCCAGTAACAAATGTGAACTCCTGGATTATTACAACAATCTTAACACTTAGTCACAGACGGTCCCCTTAGACTCTCCAGCCTATTTTGCCAGCCAGACAAACTGGACTTAGTGAAAAATGGTCACTTATATCAAAAAATCACACCACATTCAGGTTGCTTCCAGTCGCATGAGACCAGTCACTTATCCCAGATTGATTGGTACCCTAGCTCTTACACCAAAGACAATGCCTGTAGCCAATCCTGTAATAAACTGTGTAAAACGTTTATTAACTAAGAAAAAAGAAAGAAGCATTATTTACAGGTTAAAGCAAGCAAATGTACACACAGATGAGTTTCCATCTAAATCTTAAGAGTGACAGAATTGTAGTGATCTGTCTATTCAAATTGTCTTTCAGGGCAGACCCTGGAGGATCTCTGGGGATGTCTGGCTTCAATTTAGAGTCTCTGGGCCCTTCAGAGTTCAAAAAGCCAAAAAGATAGTTTCTTCTTGACGGGGATTTGTATTCCTTTCCCCCAGAGTACAAGATGTTGGGATGAGTTTAGGTGGAGGGGGAGCAATAAACAGTCTTTTGTCCTCTGATGTTCCTCAGTGGTTTGTCTGGTATCTATGGGCCTTCTTTGGTTGGCAGGCGACAACACCTCCTGTGACAATCTAGTATTTCACACTCGATAATGTTTTTCTCCTGACTAGGGAGATTTACATTTCAGAGCAAACACTTAAATACTAACTTGATAATATGGGCTATAGATATTATAAGTGAGATTAATGCATGCAGCAACATACAAGCATTTCATAGAGCCTAAACACATTCTTATAAGACTAATACCTGTTTTGAGCAAAACAAACATACAGGTGACCTGGTCTAGTCCCCAGCTATGAGGTTGTCAGTTCTTAGCTAATGCATGCAGCCTGGGCAAGAACTGGCATCTAACCTGCCAGCATCACAATGAGCATTTTACTTAATGTGTATTTTATCATGAATCAGTCCAAATGTGTGCATGCTGATAAAACCATTTCGTAGTACGAAGATGCTTCTTTACAGTGAGACAAACTAAACTTGTCATTTTAAACTTTTCATGCTACATCAAAAATTGGGGAGAGGTAGAAATAGTACTAAAATACGTAAGATAAGAACTTAAGTACAAAAAAAGTAGGTGTGCTTACTTTATGCCAAAGAGCTCCGTGGCAGTGTACAGCACATAACATAACTCAAATAAATAAAATGTTAATCTACTTATTAAAATTCAAACAATCCATGTCCAATACAAAAAGACAAGTGATGACAGGATAAGGTAGTAAATTAGACTAACAGGCATACCAAAAAATACAAGGGAAAAAACAACTCTGAAATGGTGGTAATTGGTGTGGGTTTTTAAGTAGGGGGAGAATAACAGATGAACATCAAGGGGAGTAGCTTTCATAGTAAAGATATGATTGGTTGCTGACTGAAGACGTGATATCGAGATCTGTAAAAGTCAGGGGATGTGTTGAACATGCGTAGCAGTTCAGAGGAGCCTTGAGGAGATCTCATACTTAGTCAGGGCTTGCACCATTTTGGGTTCCTAACATGAACAGTGTCAACTTGCTTAATATTAGAACAGCCTAGATTTTTGAAGACTTTCATTATAAAGTTAACTAACCTTTCAACTTCGTTTGTTTTGCTTGACCAATATTGCTTTCTTTTCATGCTCTTTGTTTTGAACCTCTGGTAGTCTGTAGTGGTCTGTCATCTGGGTTTTTTTTTGTTGTTGTTATTGTTGCTTTTTGTTTTGGGAGCCTTTTTTTGTTTGTTTTGTTTTTTTTATAGCCCTTGCTGAAAATGTGTTCTCTCCAGCACCACAATGAATTCTCCATATCTAGGATAATGTTTCTAATGCTAATTTTGTGGTCCTGAGCTTCACAAGAGGAACCAAATAGAATAATGTGGAAATAGATATTGATCAAAGTTGTTCCATTTTTACTTAAGTCATAAAATTTAAAGCTACAAATTTAACTTTTTTAGGAACAAAGCCCTGTTTATGGAAACAAGGAATCCCGTGGTGGCATTACATTTTTCAACAGGGATTTTCTCTCTTGAATCAGTATAGAAACAATGCTCACTATAAGCAGTCTTTAAAATAAATAAACATAGACAAGGCAATCATCTTCTGAAATAAATGTTTGCTTAACATGGAGTATTTCTTTAGCATTCCAATACTATATACTGGGCAGTCCCTTTTTTTAAATAGCTTTCATATTTTTCTTCATTTTAGTATCTCCTTAGAAATAAATACTTCATTATAGTATTTTGGCATCTTGAAGTATTTCAGAATGCAGATGAGTAAACTTGTATCTTCTCTCTTCACAGGGAAGTGTCTCTTTATGTCTGGGCTGAGTGAGGAACAATTGAACCATATGGATGACCACACTTTACCCCAAAAATATGGTATTGGATTTACAAACATGGTGGAAAGAACAACACCAGGTAGCAAAGACCTCTCCAGGTAGGAAAATGCAGGATAGTACCATATTTAAACAAGGAGTGGTAGCCAAGGTCTTAATCTCGAATGCAATTGTTTTTTCTTATTTAGCAAAGAGTTTCGAGAAGGAGGACGAATTCTGATGCAGAAATTGCAAAAGTATAAACCTCGCATAGCAGCTTTTAATGGAAAATGTGAGAATCTTAATTTTGAATCATTCTTTTTCCAGCAGCCTTCTATGTGGCGTATAATGATCTATCTTCATTTCCTTTTAGGTATTTATGAAATTTTTAGTAAAGAAGTTTTTGGAGTAAAGGTTAAAAAATTGGAATTTGGATTGCAGCCCCACAAAGTCCCAGACACAGAAACTGTAAGTTCTTGCAAAGTTATTTCAACACTAGTGAAACCAACGAAACCCACTTACACCAGTGGTGAATTATGCCCAAAATGTGTGTGGGAAAGTGAAGGGGTCTTATTTAAACAGAAAAGAATGGGATTGGGCAAATATAATCCTTTCCTCAGCCATACTTTTGTAGGGGTTTATAGGTTTGCTTTTGGAAGTGGTGTATTATTGTCAGCAGGATAGTTACATGCTGAAAAGGCATCTGTAGTCTGAATAAAAAAATTATTTACCATCATGAATACCCCTAATTCACCCACAAATAGGATATTATAACTTGACAACAAGTATACCATTCAGAAACTCAAAAATCCAATCTAAATACTACGGTAACAACCCCCCCACACACACACACACACACACCACCTTCTCTGTTAACAAGGAGGTACTTGAGCATAGGCGCCGACTGCATGGGTGCTTCAGGGGTGGAGCACCCACTGAGAAAAATTAGCGGGTGTGTAGCACCCGCCGGCAGTCAAGCTCTCCCTGCAGCACCTCTCCCCGGCCAGCAACCCCACTGGTCACTCCTCCTGCTCCCTCCCAGTGTCTCCTGCCTGCCACAAACAGCTGTTTCGCAGCATGTAGGAAGGTGGGGGAGGAGCGGGGACAGGGCATGCTTGGGGGAGGAAGCAGGGAAGGAACAGAGCCGGGGTGGGAAGAAGCGGGGGTTTGGGGGAAGGGGTGGAGTGGGGGGTAGGGCCTGGAGCGGAGTGGGGTGTCGAGCACCCCCTGGCTAGAGGGGAAGTCAGTGCCTGTGGACTCAAGGATGACCATGACACTAGCCCAAGCATGGGGGAGGGAACACGTAGTCAGGCACTGTGCTATTAGTGCTGTATCTGGGCATGCAAGGGGATCAGTACTCTTAAATGCAGCCTTCTATAGGTGACTTTCAGTTGCACTCTGTTGAATTTTGATGTTTCAATACAATTCTTTGAGGAAGAGTGTTCATGGTGGACTGTAAGTAATGAGTGGACCATAAAGTACTAGCATGGATGGAATATACATAGACTTGATCCACAAACTGTTCTTAAAATACCCCTTCGATGGACACCTTGAATTTTAATATTGTAACACATTGGTTGTGTTCTAATTCATAAATATTGCAATAAATACATAAACTCAAATACTGTATTATTCATAAATAAATATTGTAATACTTTCTTGGACAAGTCACTTAATTTTTCTGAGTTAGTTTTAAATCTTAGTTTTTCTAGGGCAGATCCTCAGGTGGTGTAAATTGTCATCGCTCTGTCAGCTGATGATCTTACCTCTCTGTCCAAGGTAAGATCCTCAGCAGGTAAGCGAAAACAAGAACATAAGTATTAGCCAGTCTCATGAGGATTAATAAATGTTTGTACAAAAGCTTAAAAATATAAAGGTGGTTAAGTGCTTAGTTATTCTTGAGGTTTTTACATATTTTATGCTTTACTGACCTCTAATTTAGCATTGCTTGCTTTTTGTTGTCTCTTTTGTAAAGCTCTGCTATGTTATGCCATCATCCAGTGCAAGATGTGCTCAGTTTCCACGTGCACAGGATAAAGTTCATTATTACATAAAGCTTAAAGATTTAAGGGATCAACTGAAAGGCATTACGCCAAACACAGAGGTGCAGGAGGTGCACTATACGTTTGACTTACAGCTTGCACAAGGTAAAGTGCTTTTTGGTAATCTTTTTCTTAAAATTTATATGGTAGCCATATCATCAGGTTTGATATGAGACAGATAATATATAGAACCAGCAGTTATCAGGGTAGAAGGAAATTAAGAATTATAGGAAACAGATAACTATATATTCCCTCTAATTTACAACAGACTGTGTAGAACTAAGCATGTTACTTATGTCATCTTTTCTTAATCTTAATCACCCATTATCTCATGGAAGGTGGGATAAGAACTTTGTTTAAAGTAAAAATACATGTATACAGTGTTGTGTTGTGTGATGTAATGTTCATGGTTTGCTATTATCCTGAAGATTAAGATATTTGAGGCCTTTTTCTCCAGAGGATGCTAAAAAGATGGCAGTTAAAGAAGAAAAATATGATCCAGGTTACGAAGCGGCGTATGGTGGTGCTTATAGTGAGAAAACCCCCTATGAGCATGAACAGTGTAACTTTGCTTCAAATGGAACAGGTAAAAAGTGATGCTTGTGGCTTTTAATCCCCAAGTCGTTACATACTAGGATTATTTTTCTGCATTTCTACCATTTCAGGCAGCTTCCACAGTTTTTGTTTAAAGTTTTGAAGAACAACATTTAAACTGTTAAATTTATAATTTCTTCTATATCATTTTATCAGGACATTAGGGCCCCCTTTTCTGTTTGGGGGGGAAAGAGGGGAGACATTTTTTTCTTTTTTCCTGGACACTCATTTGTATTTAAATAAAATATCTTCTGTAACTTCAGCAACTTTCCCAAAATCAGATTTTAGGGATTCTTACACAAATCTGTTGTGTAAAAATAACTAACCATTTACAAGTCATATATGGAATCAACCTAGTAGAGCATCATAATTATCATTTTTTGCCATAAATTTACATAGGGCTTTTCAGTACAAAAGAAATGGTCATTACCTCTGAATTTATACTCTAAGAATAGCAAGACCTGACAAGTGATTTAAAAAAAAGAGAGAAATAAGGTTATCCCGTTCATCTTGCTACTGGTGATGGAGGATGTATTCAAATGTATTTTTCCTGTATCAGGATGGTTTGTGGTTCCCATATAACTTCATAAATTGATTTGAAGGCTAGTGTAAATGCGCATTTTTGTATTAATACACCGTTAAGACTGAGAAATAAAAAAAAAAACCCCACCAAAACCACAGACTGTGTAGTGTATCCCATTTAATGTTGTGTAGGAAACCTTAAATTTTGGTATTCCCCAACTTTGAGAACATTGTCTTAACTTTACATCAAAACTAGGTTTTGCACTTAACTTTTTTGTGGATTTCTAATTGTAAAGAGATATTGGGTGTTGGGGAGAAAAAAAGAAACGGAGCTTATGTATGCTGTGGAGCCTGAACGTTTCTTGACCTGGGACAGAGCTGCTATCTTGCAGATCTTTCACAAAATACACAATTTCAGCCCCAAGTGAATTTGAGAAAACTATTAGCAACAGAAAAAACTCAAGGGGAGAATAGAATGAGAGTTGGAACTCTGACTGTAGCAGAATAGCCATTATTAGGAATTCTGGTTTTCATTTCAAACCAAAAATGGAGGAAATCCCATTGGTCACAACTGAAGAACAGGTTTAAATTCTATATAGGGGAACTAATGAATAATTACCAACTTCTGATAATGGTCTTTAAATTTCATGTCCTAATCTTGTGCTCTGATGTAGATTGCTTCCTATATTGCTTCCTGTTCATGATCTTTCGAGTTCGTTTCTTATTCTCATATAATAGCTGAAACACAATGGGGTTTGGTGTGGTGTTATGAAGACTGGGTAGGCATGATCCAAACAAAATTGAGGATTTTTACATGTGTTTTCTGTGTGTTCATTGCTAATGAAACAACTAATTTCTGCTCAGATTTGCTCAGTCAGAATTCAAATAAACATAAGTTATTTTTTAGGAAGTTAACATGGATTAGAGAGTAATCAAAAGAAAATATTGAAAAGGAGTTAATGTAAAAACTGAAAACATGTCTCCACACCACAGCTAGCAGAGCGAATAGAAAAATGGGGGACGGGGGGAGAAATGCTTGGAAAAATTTTTCATCAAAAGCAACTTTTCTGAAACTTTCCTACAGATATGATGCCAGCTAAACTATTGTTTGTTTTTTCTAGAAGTGAACAATCTAGACTACACTGGGGGGTCATCCTTCGGTGACGTTCCTAACGGACAGTGGATGATGCAGTCCTTCACAGACCAGATTCCAGAATTCAGTAACAGTGGGGCACAAGAGCAAGAAGAAAGCAGTGTGTAAAAGCTGGCTCTTTGGCAGCTATGCATAAATGCTGCAGTTTTAATGCAGTTATCAAGAACGGTACCTCAGTTCTCTAACTGAAGCATTTTAATAGTATTTTACTTGTTATTTTATTATAGTCCAAACCAATTGTGTGGTAGATTTAATCCTATGAAGTAAGTAATTTTTAAGGGAATGTCCAACATTTAAAAAAAAAAAAAAAAAAAGTAGCCCTTTTTGTATATGAGTTTTATATTTAACTTACACCATTTCTTGCAGTTTGACAAACTGCTTTCTTGTATGTGAAGACTGATTTCTTTTGGGGTTACTTTAATTCTGTAATTTGTAGTGCAGTAGTTTGTGGAATTCTACTTTTTACTGATTCCTTCATATGGGGGGATATTTTAACCCTTTTATATGCAGAGAGGAAAATGGGAACATAAAAGCCACTTGCTGATTAAGATTACCACTGTTGCTTGACAGTGTAGCCCTGCTCTCACAGGGAATAGGGTTTTAAAGTCAATGTAGTTACATGAATTGTGCATTTTCAAGGCCTGCCTTCTGTTCTCTGCCACAAGTGAGAGTTTCCCACTTTGCTTTCCAAGCTCCATCCCCATTTAGCTCATTTGCCATTTGGCACCTGGAGCTCTAAGAGACTTGAGACCTCATCTCCCCCACCTTGTAAAAGGGGGGAGGAGAATCCAGTTTGTTGAGCAGGGGCAGGGCTTGAAGACTCCTGCTTAGTTGTCTTGAATAAGGCTGCCTAGTATCAACTTCACCCTCTAAGAAATGAGGTGGAGCCGGTTGGGCTCTGTGGAGTTGAAGTGCCCTCCCTCTCCTCCATGGCTGGTCTCTGACTTCCCACTTGGCTTACACTGAGCAGCTCCTTATAGTGCAACAGTAGCACTAAATGGGGAGAGAGCACACCTCGGTACTGGCCAGCTTAGAGAGCATGCTTTCAGACAATGGGGAGGCCATACTCCCTGTAAAATATAAAAGCAGACACCTTATTTGCACATGTCACCAAGAGGGAAAACTAGCATGGGGTTGGAACAGGGGTTAGGGGGGTTTCTCCTCCTTGCTTCCTCTCTTCCCCCCCCCCCCCCCCCAAATAATTATGGTATGAAGTTAAAGCCACTGGCAGCTGCTATGTGAATATAAAGTCAACCCTGGAAAATAGTCTTCTAAAGTACTTTAATAGTTTGTGTTTCTAGACAAACTTTGACTTATGTGGCCAATGTAATATTCAGGGAGTGAAATGAGTTTTCCATGCTTGTGTATAAAATATCACTCTCTTTCCCTCTTTTGAATAGAGAGGGGAAGATATGTCTTGAAGTAAAAGCAATAAGCTGATCAAAACATTTAATGTTTTGGTGATCTTATGAGAGTAGGTGCTTTGTATACTTGAAATATGCACAAACTGTATCTTCTTAATCCAAACTGGTCAGATATTACACTACCAGAGATTTTATCCTTTCTTCCACACTTTGGCAGTTGCTGTCATGGATTGAATGGAACCAGGCAGTGTAGAACCTAAGCCTGCTAACAACTTTGGATCTCACACACCCAGGTAGCACACTGCCAGCTCAGTGGGAGGCAGGCATGATGTTTACAGTTCTCTTCCCCAGTTGTGTGTCTTAATCCTAAGAGAAATTTTTAAATCAAGACAAAATGTGCATTGTGGTTCTGATCATGTTTGTTAGCCTCAGTGTAAAGCTGTTCATTATATGGTCAAAGATATATGGAAATTGTTCGTTTGTTATTTAAAATGTACTGTATCATGTATCGCTGTTTACATGGACATGTTCCTGCAGGTGCTCAAAAGTGCCTTGCATCAGGGATTTGTAACAATTCGATTTATTTTTCAACAAAAGTATGTGAAGCATGTAACTACTATTGCTGAGTAGATAGTGCAATAGTACATAAATTCTGTAAAGGTGGCTTTTTAATTTGAAGGGAAAGTTCTGTTCTTTGACAGAGGTGCCTACTAGATTATGTAGGGATAAAGTAGAGTTAAATGTACAATGACAGTTTCATTAAATATGGCAAGTAATGTGTGTGCATTCTCTCAAATTGGTGCTGTAACATGGAGGTTTTAAACTCATCTTGAAAATCTACCAGTGTTTCACAATAAAATCAGGAATTGTACTGGAATATCTTATTGTGTTAAAGTGTGATATTTTGCCCTCTGACTAGTGATGGTTTCAGAGTAACAGCCGTGTTAGTCTGTATTCGCAAAAAGAAAAGGAGTACTTGTGGCACCTTAGAGACTAACCAATTTATTTGAGCATGAGCTTTCATGAGCTACAGCATCCGATGAAGTGAGCTCACGCTCAAATAAATTGGTTAGTCTCTAAGGTGCCACAAGTCCTCCTTTTCTTTTTGACTAGTGATGGGATCTGATTATGGTGCATGTAAACAGCTGCTGAATGGCTTCACTGTAGTGTTTTGAAAAGAGGCACTAAGTGGCTGCACTGAAAAAGAAAATTAGACCTATTGAAATGTTTTTCATTCATTTTGGTTTAATGCTGCTTAAAAAAACAGGACTAGAAAGCTAAAACATCTTGTACTCAGCACTAAGTACTGCTCGTATAGATTCAACAAGCAACTGGAATCTTCTTTAGAGGATACAAAACATTGCATGAAAACCCATTCTGTTTAGTCCTGATTTTCATATTTGTAAACATTTTAAAATGTCTTTAATCAAGTAAACATATCTCACAATATTACTAGAAACTCAAGCTAATCTGAAGTTTGTATGTGTGTTTTACCCCCTATACCAGTACATTAACTCAACATTTATTTTTAGGGTGAAGCTTAAATACTTAGGGTTAGTTTTGTAAAATCAGTTACACATACAGTTTTACACAATAGTTATATTACACAGAAGATAAACTGTATTGCAAAGTATGGTATAGAAATAGAATAATCCATTACAATCTTGGTGGGAAGGGATTTATTTTTAAAAGCATAAACATTTTAGATGTCTTTCAGTATCAGCTATTGGGACGAATCATTTTGAACTTCCCTGATGGGTCAGGGATAAACCAGTTTTCCCACAGGTCATTATGAACACTAGGGTAATCCCAAGGTTTATACCTTCCATTCCAATGAAGTAATTTAGCTTCTTGAAGAAAATGCTCTGAATACCTGGCATCGGGACTCCACCCTGTGTGGTTTTAAACATAAATAAATCTCTCGCTTTCATAAAGATCAGTATTGGAAGATACTATGCAAGTAAACAAAGTACAACTTTTATTAAAACTGATTTAAAGAAAAAATACACTAATTAGTATACTTTTTACTGGTACTAAATGTGATGGGCTATCTTGTAAAAGAGTGTTGATAAACTTACTTCTGCGCTGCCTTCAGAGCTGGACGGCTGGAGAGCGACAGCCGGTGGCCGGAAAATGGGGGCTGTTGGCCTGGCACCCAGCTCTGAAGGCAGCACCACTGCCAGCAGCAGCAGTGCAGAAGTAAGGTCAGCAATACCAGACCATGCCACCCTTACTTCTGCCTTCAGAGCTGGGTGGCTGCTGATCAAGGGCCCAGTTCTGAAGGCAGCAGCACGGAAGTAAGGGTGGCAATACCACACCAGGCCATCTTTACTTCTGAGCTGCTGCTGACAGCAGCTCTGCCTTCAGAGCTGGCTCCTGGCCAGCAGCTGCCACTCTAGCTGCCCAGCACTGAAGGCAGTGCTGCCGCCAGCAGCAGGGCAGAAGTACCACAACCCCCTCCTACAATAACCTTGCGACCCTCCCACAACTCCTTGTGGGTCAGGACCCCTACAGTTACAACACGTTTCCGATTTAAATTGCTGAAATCATGACTTTTATGATTTTTAAACTCTCATGAAATTGATCAAAATGGACCATGAATTTGGTAGGGCCATACAAATGATATGCTGCTTTACAAACAGGAGGAGGTGGCCCCCTATTGCCAATAAGATCTGACTAGCTTTTGTGTAAAATAGCTATTCCACCTTTAACCCCAGCGCAAGGGCTGTTATAGGTGATTTAGCCTGCAACTGCTTCTCAGCCCCTGGCTTTGTAGAGCTTAATACCGGAAGGACCCAACAGATCACCTAGCCTGACCTCCTGCATGTCATTGGTGGTTACATTTCACCCCTGTATTGAGCCCAATAACTTGTGTGGTTAAAGAATATCTTCCAGGAATGTGGTTAATTTGAAGACGGGGAGGGAGGAGAAGCTTCAAGTAAATAGCTATAGTAGGACAAGGAAAGCGATAAAGGGCTAATTTTGAATCTGGAAGGAAGGGGAATGAGTGTAGAGCAGTGATGTGGGATCTGAGGCATAAAGTAGTGTACTGAGGATGAGCAAAATCATCCATAGGGTCCTTAAATCTTATTTGTATTTTGTTCCAGCCCAGAGTGTTTTGAAATGAAACATACTTACCAAGATGTCGCACATGCCACAAAGGATTAATAGTGGAATATTTTCCATGGAATACAATGAGCATTGGAGAAGTGGCCACACCACCCCCAAGGGTGCTGCTGTAGAGGTTTTCTCTGTGAAAAGGCAAAAAAGAGCAGCTCAAAGTTCTGAAATGAAAAGGAACTTTACTACAAAACCAGAAGGCAAAAGCAATAAATAGTAATGCTCTACCTAATTTACTATTAAAATCTGCTTTGTATAGATTGAAACGCTACTGCTTTACCTAATTTGAAATATGCACCTTTTCACTGGCATTTCAACACTTACAGATTTTTCTTCTTCTAATTGTGGACAATGTTTGGTGCTGTATAAGGAATCTTGCCAAAGTCTACCACTCTTACTCATGCTGAGTCGTACCTTACTCTGTAAGTAGTCCCAGCAAAATCAATGAGTTGCCTCAGGGTGGCAGAAATGAAATCACTGGGATTCCGCTCAGAATGAGGGGCTACTCAGTCGGAGCATGGCAGAACCTGACCTAAAATGAAGCCAACCCCTGTTCAGAAGTGCCTAAAGTTTAAATGACTGGCACAGCATTTACAGATACAAAAGGTAGTCCACATGAGACCTGGAAGTGGTGTTTTTATTGGGGGCTCAAACTCCAGGTACAGAGAATGTGTGGGCACTTTAAAATGTAAAAACCCTTTGTTATATCTTTACAGCAATTTGCTTTAGTGTTCATGGGTATTTTTCTAAGCATTGAAAAGGGATAAAAAAAATCAAGTGTTAGGCCAAATGAGACATGCAGAATAAGTGAGAGAGGAAGGAGGGAACTGGGGAAGGCTTCTGTTCATATGCAGTGTAGTTGTAGCTGTTGGTCCCAGGATATTATTCTTCCTCCCCTGGTTCTCTGTGCTTCCTTCCCCGGCTTTCATTTGCTTTCCCAGGGTAGCAGAAAACTGACAAGTGATCAACACTGTGATCCATTTTCATTTCAGCTCTGCTTTACTGCAGTTTGACTTACCCTGGGCGGAGTACAGCAGGTGACATTCAAGTTACCAACACACGCTGACAATGGATTGATACCACAAATACTTTGTGAATAGACTCGTGTCATTGACCATACATTGGTTTTTAAAGAGAATGCCATAGTCGTCCCTCACCCCCACCACTTCTCATAGTGGAATTGCCACTTTTTACAGCTTCTTAGGGTTGGGTCTTTTTCTGATTTTCAGCAGTTTATGTAAATTATGGCTTATCTTTTTAGGAAGAAAAATGGGCTTTTCTTTGTGTTTAAGAAATGGTTCTTGGGTTGTGTAAAAAAAACTGTCCCCTTTCCAGTATTGCTGACATTGCAGTTTATAGGGCCCACTGCAAGAAGGAGAGATCAGCCCTGCCCCTAAGCAGCCTGATCCTGAATGGGGCTGATCATCCACAATGAAAACTACAGGTGCTCAGCACCTCTCAGGATTAGGCCTGGCTTGCTGAGTCAGCACAAGACTGCAGAGTCCCAAGTGGTCACTTTATGTTGTTCGTGACTGCAGTTGGATTAGAACAGGTGGAAATTGTGCAACATAAGGTTATCTTGCCTTACGATCTGTGAAAGGAAGCACATCTTAAGTAATGGACCTTTGAAAAACGAACAGAAAATTCAACTTTAAACAGCACATTCAGTCAGGATAAAGTGAAGACTTTGATATCTGTACATACTCTACATTTCTTTGCATCCATTTTTCTAATTGCTTTGTAATCCGCTGGTGCTTCCATTCTGTCATATTAGCCACAATTACACCAGGGTTAAAGGAGCAAGTGCTGGGGCTGATGCCAAGGTCTCTAATTGTTTGCTTCCGGTAGTCCAGATATCCCATGTATGTGTTCTAGAGAGACGGAAAATTATATATATCTCTACTGTAAATCTAATTTATGTCTAGATATACTTAGATGCAGCTGTATCTACCTCACGCACATGCAGAATACATAGGCATTGAACAATAAGCTCTGAGAACTTGATTTCTAGATGATTATTACCTGCCTTGACTTTAGTGTGAGGCACAAGGCTAAAGGACAGGATATTCTAATCATTATGTGTTAGCGATATTTCCATGGGAGTCCTACAGGGCTTTGTCTTTTGGCCCACTCCTCTTCTCCCTTTACACCTTACTCTAGGTGATCTAGCGTAAGACCAGTGTGGTTATCGTAAGGCTACTGGACTTTAATGGCAGTTGCAGATGCTCCGTACCACTCAGGATTTGGTTTTCAAACGATATCTTTTGAGCAGCCCACAAAGTTCAACCCTCATTCCCTCTCAGTTATCAGAAAGTCTAATATCAATCCTATCAATACTCTCTTCTAAATATGTTGCACATGTGACCTACCAAAACAAGAAGAGTTTAGTAAAATACAAAACATACTGCAAAAGAATCAGGAGACAGCACATCTTAAGATGATTACAGGAAACAATTCCCCTTACTAAACTATGTATCTAAATCCAAATACTACACTTTACCCTGAGAAAACTTTCATTTTGGGATGAAGAAAATCATGTTAAATCTGTAGGTAAAAATCCATCAACAATCTGAATTTAAAACTAACATCTTACCTGCATTCCTACACTTCTCACCATTTCATGAGTAGAAGGCAAATCACAGTCGTCTGAAAAAGCTGCAGCATGGCCTGGATCTAGCTTTGTGTCATACAGTTCCTGGATGTCACCTGATAATATAGAATTGGGAGTCTAAGAATGGTTTTGTTTCATTGCCATGTATCTGTCCTTTGAGCTGTTTAGGACAATATCTGTTCTCAGTTACACTGGTACAACCCTATCAATTTCAAGGGATTGCTTGGATGTAAGGCAGGCAGAATTTTGCTCTGTGGGCATTAGTTTCAAACATAGGTCCTGTAACTGGAAGTCAAAATCCTATATTTGCATGTATTCATCTATACTTAATGTGCCTACATGCGGATTTGAAGGTCCAAACATGAGCTGTAGCCTGGGTGCACAGATGTGCATGTCTGTACCTTGCCTCTGGATGGGGGACTGTGTTCCTTTCCCCTTACATCCCACTTTGGTCCCCTGCACAATGCCCTTTTACCTGGGATTTTGTTCAGGGGAGCAGATTTTCTTCTTAGGGCATTATTTCGCTATATCTTATTAAGATACTAGGCCTCGCTGCTTGAAAAGTGGGCTCACAATATCCATAGACTAACACCAGCAGCTAAAATGTTCACAGTGCTCCTGGCTATACCAATGATGAAGTAAATCTGTTTTCATTTGCTAGGAAACCCAAATAGAGCAATATTAGCATGAGGTAATACAAATCCGGGAAATGAGCAGGAACTACATCATCTTGTAGGGGCAACTCACCAGTTTGTCTGAAAACCTGAAATAGGATTCATGTCCCACAATGGGACGGTGTTTGAATTAAAGGGACACTGTTAACCTATTTATGGTTCAAAATTGACCTACCTTAAAATTGTTATGCTCTGGGAAGGAATTTCCTCTAGATTCTAAACAGCTTCTGTTTTGTGAGATGTAAAACAAAACAACAAGAAAATCAAAAGCAATGCTTTTGGTGTGACACACCAAAATTCAGTGTGTGAACCTCTTGTTGCTTTGCAGAAAGCACGTAACTAACAAATACTATTTCTATAGAGCTAAATCCTGAAATCCATAGTCAGTGTTTCCTCTGCAAAACTCCTATTAATTTCAAGGGGAGATTGGACTAGGCAAAGACTTCAGAATTTGTTCCACAGTTTAATATTCCTGCTAATATTATTGATAATAAAAAAGGCAGAGATGTTGACTCCATTGGAAAGGTGTATGCAAGTGAGGGGGAAATCTATTTTTTCCCCAAATAGTATAAGGTGGAAGAAATTGCATTATCAAGCTTATCGAAAGGGAAGGGAAGGCAAAGAAAACAAATCCAACTTTAAAAAGTGATCAACAGTGCCCTTTTAAGTACTGCTGCTCTGAAATCTACATCTGAAGGCAAGAAAAACTGCACAAAAGCTGTTGGAAACAAAATGAACCAAAAACTCTTTGCTGTTGTAATTCCACTGACTTCAAAGGTGTTACTCCAGGGATTAATTTGACCCAATGTCCTTGGACGCTCTACTGCATATGGGTTTCATAAGGCTTAATTAATTAACATTTGCAAAGTTGCTTCTGAGATCCTTGGATGAAAGGTGCTATAAAATAACAGGGATGTGGAAGAATGCTGAAGGGGGAAAAAAGACAAAGCAAGAGAAGACATCAACACTAGCAGGAAGAAAGAACAGAGAAAGTGGCAAAGAAAGGAATGAACAGACTGAGAAATCCACCTGAAGAAGATAACTCTGCCTCTACTTAGCTTTTGCTGTATGGATGTGGAGGAATTTTCCAGCATTTGAATTGTTTCCTGATTTGTCTTTATTAACCATAAGATACAGTATCAATGAGCCTGATTCTGTGAGGTGCTGAGTGCCCTTAGCTTCCATGGATATAAATAGGAATTGAGGGTGCTCAGAGCAACAGGATCCAGGGTCTTTTACAACCTGATCTGAGTAAATTCTTCTCTCTCAAGAATAAGCAGTTATTTGAGGTAAGGATGGGGGGATTGAAGGTCATCTTCACATCTACCAAATAAAACAGGAAACGTCAAGTCCTTCTATTTCGAGAGGAGTATCGCGGCCTGTTCTAGTGAAACCACGCTTCTTGAAATTGCCTTGTACACTCATGCACAGCAACTGATCAGATGCAATAAACACTGAAAGTCACCCACACACCTACGATCAGGATCAAATATCCAAAAGTAGAAATTGGCCCTTTGCTTTTCCTTTGTTAAATACTATGTAAGGGGGAGTGTGAAGCTGTCATAAGTGCAGCACTCCAGACAACATCCTCAATTTCCTGGTGAGCATTAAAGCAGCTGAATTTCCTGCAGCAAACTTCTGCTCCATTCCAAGAATTTTTGGATGCCAGCTTACCTTGCACAATCACATCATCATCCAAATATATGACTTTCTCGTGTTTGTGGATAAGCAGGGGAAGATAATATCGAACAAAGTTCAGCTGTTAAAAAAAAAACAATCAAAATGACAGACTGTAAGTGGCACAATGGCTTAATGCAGTCATCGTGAATGTCTTTTTCAGGATTCAAATGTGACTTAGTCACCTCATCACTGTATATTGTCCAACAACCATTTACTGATTGCCACAATTTTGAACTTGCCTCCATATTTTCTTTAAGACAATGTCGTCCTGGCCCCACTGAAGTCAATGGGAAATTCCTCCCAATGACTTCAGAGGGGCCAGGCTTTCACTCAACAACTTTGTAAATATGAACTACAGATTCTCTGTCAAATGTTGGGATTATGCTAACGCACATGGGGTCCATATTCTTCCTTAGTATAACTCAGATGAAGTCAATGGTGACACAACAAGCGTGCATCTGATCCACAATGCCACAAGATAATGTTAGAGACGCCCCAGGAGATCACCTTTCTCCCTGTCTCAGACTTAGTCTGCTTACATTCAGAGATTTATCCTGCCACTTTAACTTTAAAAATGCAATAGGCGCAGTGGTCGGTATTTATTCACAATGGCCCAGATCTAGGTTTGCCAACTTTCTAATCACACAAAACTGAACACCTGTGCCCCACTCCTTCGCTGAGGCCCCACCCCCACTCGCTCCATCCCCCCTCCTTCCGTTGCTCACTTTCACTGGGCTGGGGCAGGGGGTTGGGGTGTGAGAGGCGGTGAGGGCTCTGTCTGGGGGTGCAGGCGGGGGCTCCAGGGGGTCGAGAGGTTCAGACCGTGGGAGGGGGTGTGGGCTCTAGCTAGGGGTGGAGCTGTGGATGAGGGGTTTGGGGCACAGGAGGGGGCTCCGGGGGGTGAGGGCTGGGGAGGAGGGTTTTGGGGTGCAGGAGGGGGCTCTAGACTGGAGCAGGGGGCTGGGGTGCAGGGTGTGTGTCCGGGACGGGGTGAGGGCTCCAGCTGGGGGTGCAGCTCTGTGGTGGGGTTGGGGTGGAGGGGGGTCCCAGCGGTGCTTACCGTGGCGCCAAGGAAGCCTGCCTTAGCCCTGGGCCCCTGGTGTGACACCAACCGGACTTTTAACGGCCTGGTCGGCAATGCCGATCAAAGCCACCAGGGTCACTTTTTGACCAGGCGTTCTGGTCGAAAACCAGACACGTGGCAACCCTACCCAGATCTTCCACTGCAGGGTAGCAGCTTTTCACAGCACTCTCAGTACAAAGCGTTCCTAAAGGCAGCATAGCCAACCACAGGAGAATCACCCCAGCATAAGGGACTCCTCCCACAGTGGCATAGGCTTGGCATAGCAAATCCTACACTACACACAATACCTACTGTGGGAGCAGGGGGCATTGCAGAGGAAAAGAGCGTAGCGAGGGTTGCCAGTTTTGGCTGGAGGTTTCTTCACACGACACAATCTTTAACTGAAGATTAATCTTTAATTCCTGGAAACTCCAGGACAATCCTGGAGGGTTGGCAACGCTAGAAAGGGGACAAGTTTGCAGCTTCCTTGCATTTTAGCAGTTCTTGTCTTCCACATCAGTCACTAGCAGTTGCAGGCAGCCAGTGGAATTTAGAGTAGCCTTCAGGCTCTAAATTATGCTGGGAGGGAGTCACTAGCCCACAACATAGTCAGCTCAGGGTTGCAGCTGAGTTTAAGTTCTTAAAGTTATAATAATAAGCCCCAGGGTTAAGCTCCCAACCCGACAACATCCCCATGCAAGAAAATGGGCAAATTAGCAGGGACTTTGCTGCAATGATCTCCTCTCTTTGAGTAATGTCTCAACATTTAATTGTTGGTTCCTTCTCTGAGTGATGTGTAAGAAAAAAATGTAATCCTCTGTTAGGAGTTACGGTCTCAGAGGGCAAGGCAGTAAGAGTGATTATTTTGATTACATCTCTACAAAAGTGTTATTTTTATGGATCTCTAAAGTGCTAGTTAAGCTTGGTCTCCCCGCTGGCCAGCCCAAGTATATGGCCTGGCCAAGATTTAACCCAGGTCAGACCAGGGTTTAATCAATTCAGGTCATCCACAAGGAAGGATGTCCTACAGCATATAAAGGGGGTTGTACCTCAGGAGCAGGAGAGCAACAATGTGGAGTAGAAGCACTTGCCACAGGAGGAATGCTAGTCTAATAAGAAAACCATCCAACATTATTACCAACTGGTGTGGCGCCTCTAATACCCCTGTGGTTCTGTATAAAGGAGCAGAGCACAAAGAAGATTTGAAGTCTTCAATGTGCATTAAAATCTTGGAGACTATGACAGCTCTGTTTTGGTGATATGTGTGGTATGTGCTTACTCACAGGCTGGAGTAACTCAGGGCGTGATGCATCTGGTCTTATTTTTCCTTTTAGTACCATAGGGTTGAACTCCACAATTTTATACTTTATTTCTTTCAATTTGGTATTTTCAATCCATCTTCTGAAATGAAAGAGAAATGACAAAAGTGTGTTACAGAAAACTACAGAGATCTTCAGTATCAAATGTCAGAGTGCTTAATGGCACATGCCCTGACTATATTTAAGACTACTGGTTTTAAAACAAAACACAAAAAACTTTCAATGAAAAAAATACAATTTTTTGTATTTTTTTCACAACTTTTTACTTCATTCTGTGACCAGCTCTATACGAGATTCTCTTCTTGAGCCTCATCTTGACAGGTATTTGCACCTTTTAATGATCTTCCAGACCTGGGTTCGAGTCCCTGCTCCACCACAGACTTCCTGAGTCATCCTGGGCAAGTCACTTATTCTCTCTGGCCCAGTTCCTCCAAGGTACTTAGCCTTGGTCTACACTGCGGGGGGAGGAAATCGATCTAAGTTACGCAACTTCAGCTATATGAATAACGTAGCTGAAGTCAACATACTTAGATCTACTTACTGTGGTGTCTTCACTGCAGTAGGTTGACTGCTGATGCTCCCCCATCAACTCTGCCTGCGCTTCTCGCTCCGGTGGAGTACCAGAGTTGATGGGAGGGCATTAGGTGGTCGATTTATCACTTCTTCACTAGACACGATAAATCAACCCCCGCTGGATCGATCGCTCTGGAGGTAAGTGTAAACATGCCCTCTGACTGCTACCTTCCATTGATTTAAAAGGAAGTTAGAAGCCCAAATACTTTTGAGGCTCTGGACCGCAGTTCCTTATGTGTAAAATGGTGTTAACAGGGCTTTTCTACCTCACAGATGTGTTGGGAGCACAAATACATTAAAGAATGTAAAGAAACTACAGTAATGAAGGCTATATAAATGTGCTAAAGAGAGAGACTCCTGAATGAGTTTGTTTCTTCATTGAGATGGCCCCTACATTGATGGACTCATTCCTCCTTGGTATGCACCTGGGTTCAATCCACTCCACTTTAAACAGTATCTACAACTTTGTATGACCATGGTTGGATCCCATATCTATAACCTTTACCTCTCCTTTTTTCTGTGTTAGCCCCACTCTCTCTGTTGTTCGCCTCTGAAGTTGAAGGCGCAGCCCTGAATACGGAGCAGTGCAAAGCCACATTTTCCCAGAGGGAGCTTCAGGAAGGATTGTGCAGGAGAAACACACACACTGTACCATCCTGCAGCATGGCCTCCCTTCTACCACTAGTTGGTGCAGGGCAGTGGCCATCATCTGGCTTAGATTAGTCCCCTTTTGGGGTGGCTGGTGCCCCTAGCAGGCAGCAGTCCCTGTACCCAGGGGACTGAAGGATCTGTGACTGTGATGGCCTTTGCACAGCAGGGAGGAATGACTCCCTGGGCCCTGCCCCAATCCCTGTGCATCAATGCAAAGCCCAGTAACAATCTGGCCCTAACTAAGTAGCAGAATGAATCGGTTTTGGTAAATCCCGTTACCGGATATGTGGAATTGTGTTCTTTAGGCCAACGATGTAGAACAAAACATTAGCATCCGTGTTGCTGTAGATGCTGCTGATTGCTGCTATGGCTGCGCCCATTCTACCCGTAGCAGCACATATCACCACTGGAATTTCTTCTTCCATCTCCTCGGGACTCTCCAAATCAACTGCATGTAGCAAAAACCCAAATTATTGTACGGAATTCAGCACCATCTTATAACAGACCTAGTCTCTGAATTGTATAAACTAGAAACAGAGCAAAAGTGTTACAACACTCAGGAAGCTGCTAAGGGGTGAAGAGTTGGGGAACGCGATTAACAGTACTGCGATTGGTGCATATAAATACCAAAATAAACACCAAGGCTAAGTCTACACTAAAAGAGCTCTACTGATATAGGAATGCACCGAGATACTACACCATCAAAGCTCTTCTTGTGTGGATGCAGCTGTTCATTGTACATTATAATCACCTCCCACCAGTTAAACAAGCTATACTTCTAAAAACACGGATTTCCCAATATAACTGTGTCCACACTAGGGGCTTCTGCCAACACACCTATGTTGCTCAAGAATCACACCTTTTCACACCCTGATTTATGCCAGCAGAAGTCTGTAGTTTAGACCTGGATTAAGATCTGAAGCCTTTCACCCCTAACGTCTGGTCTGCACTTAAAAGTTTTACTGGTATAACTATGTCATTTAGGAGTGTGATTTTTTTAATCAACATAGTTATACTAGTAAAATCCCTAGTGTGAAAGCAGTTATACCCTATAAAAGTGAATTATACTGGTACAGTTTATTCCCTACATTTTACACCAGGATAACTGCACTCACTACAGTTAAAGCAGAAAAACTTTCTAGTGTAGACAAGTCCTTAGTTAGTGGTTGGCTGGCTCAGGTTGGTTATTACCTGTTGCCGCTGTTTGACAGCCTGTTGGAAATGAACTAGTGGTCTCAGTCTATTCCCAAGCAGGCAGATTCCCATCATTAAAAAACATCCTCACGGTTGTTACCAACTGACTTCTCCGTTAGTCTCTGCAAAAGTTGAGAATGTGACCCAACTCCCATTGATGTCAATGGAAGAATTCTCATTGGCCTCAAGGAGAGTTGGATCAAGCCCTGAATCACAATGGATATTCTTAGCCACTACTGACCTGGTATTATTCAAATCAGCTGATCTAGAAATGAACAGTTCTGGGTCCTAGATTACATCAAAATAACACAAGCGATTCTGTTATAAACTCCTATTTATCCTACAGCAGGAACAGAAACCAGTGCTCAGTTACCATGAAACCTGAATAGAATAAAATAATGAGCTACTTACTTGTTTCGTTATTTAATGTAGATGGCACCTTGTGAACTTTATTATACAGAATGACACAGATGGTCAAAACAAGTAGGAATAATAAGATCTGATTAACTGAAATAAAGAGGACAAAGGTTAGTATAAAAATTAATGCTAATTGTTCATATATCTGTATTTTTATTTTACCAGCTACATGACTGCCATTTACTGTATTTCTGTATTTGTTTTGAAAATCTCATCTCATTTGCCATTTGACTGAATTAAAAACAGAAACTGCTTGTAACATTTATTTAGAAATTCGCACTGTAGCCTGTGTCCAGTATAATCAGGACTCTGTAGTCAGTTCTTTCCAGATGTTTTGGTTTTCAAGGATGTTCTGATTGCAAGTACTTCCAAAATAGGACAACTGTGAAATCGTTAAGCCTCTTATTCAAGGGCTACTTACCCTAGGAAAATTGCCTGTTGCTGAAAATGGTTGGCAGCCATAGGTTCTATCCCGATTTTCTCCTTAACTATTGTTGAAAATGATTTTAACTGCTTTTGTAGATGAGACACATCCATTTTCATCATAGTTACAGAAAGCAAGATACAGGCTTGGTGGGGAATGGTCTCAAACACACTTTCTACAGTGGTGCTGCAAACTGTTTCCATCCCCAGAGTGGGATATTATCTACTTCATACCAATATGAGTATCCTCTGTCCCACACAGAATGCTGGTTCAGCCACCTTTGTGATTCTGACCTCACAGTTCTTCTACCCCTCAAAAAATACACTCTATAGCCCAAACATGGGTGGGACTAGGTGGGCAGAGGGAGCAGTGGGCAGGTGGAGGACAGGATTCTGTCCATCAACCCCAGCGGACATTGCTTGGAAAAGGTAATACAGCCTGCCGTATAGGTGGTAATAAGTACTATATTCAGTAATAACTCCTTGCAGAATCAGGTCCTAAGCTAAGGAGGAACTGACAACACAGGGAGGGGGATGAAAGTGGAAGGACGAGGAAGAGAACATGATTATGAGGTCACTTGGAAGTCTAATACACATATCTAGAGGGTAACTAAAAAGTGCACCATTTTTCTTTGTTCGTATAACTGAATGTACTGATTTTAAAATGTGTAAAAGACGTATAAAAAGACGTAAACTGATTTTGGAACTTTTTTTCTGGCTACCCTGTGGTCCTCCAGTTGCCATAGGATTTCAGAATTAACACTACCTGTTACTTTCCTTTACCTCAAACCTCTTTGGGTAGACCTTCAAACAGTGAAGCATTTTAGATCATTTCAATGAACTAGTTCAGCTATTCAAGGTCTATTTGAGGATAACTCTAAAAGCATTACAAAAATAAACTCGGCATGCCACAGAAACTGTGCATGTTCCAAATATTTGTAAAGGTATAAATATTTTGATTCAAGTACTTTACTTAGCAAAATCAAAGCATGCAAAAAGCAAATGCCTTACTCTATATTTGGATTTTTCAGCTTCTACCAGAGTCTGTCTTGGACTGAATGCGTAAGCAATCTAACATAAATCACCCCTGACTGAGTAGGATGTTACTGGAAAGGCTAAAGGTAAATCATCATCATCAATGAACTTGCTGAACGTCATCTTCAATTCTATTTTGTTAGTTATGTAGCATCATAAATGTTCTCAGAATGGGCAAAATATACAAAAAACATAGAACACAGAATTCTGCCCTCAGTTACACCTGTAAAAATCTTTTGAGCGGGATCGTCAGCTGGTGTAAATTAGCATAGCTCAAGAATGTCAGTGGAGGTATCCTTGTTTACACCAGCTGAGGACCTCACCCATTGACTTCAGTGGGGTTGCATGGATCTAGTGAGGGCACAGTCTGACCCACTTTAGCTTGATCCTGAGGGGTATTGAGAACCCTGAATCCCATTGGGCCAAATCCTAACTATGGTGCTAAGCATCCACCAGAGCTCTGCAGGAAAGCTAAGCTCAGCACCCGAAGGCACTAATCGTGTCTTGAATATGGAGCCCTCCTCCTCAGTAGTGGCCACAGAGCTGCTCCATAGCCAAAAAGATCCATCCATTCCCCCAGAGGCAGAATTCCAGGAATCCATCCCCTCTGCTATATTGGTAAGTGATGTCAAGTGGGAGGCAGTGCCTCTCAAGATGTTCCTGCATGGGGGATGGAGAGCAGGTGCTCTCCAGCTGACTGACAACAAGAGAAGCAAGTGGCCTATGGAAACAACTGATAGCATCACAACAGAGCTGTTAGCCAAGCAAGCAAAGGACTTGTCCACATTGAGGGTCGCCATGTTCCAAGAAAACTGGAATTTGGGAGCTAGCATAGCCCCTTCAAACTCCCAACCATCCACTTTTTGGAAGGCTCAGAGTGAGCCCCAGTCCCTGGATTGCTCTGTCTCACTCTTGCATACTGCTTTATGCAGTTTAATATTGCCTCAACACTGCAGTAGCTTCCATGGCTCCTCCATGGGGAAGACAGAAGGATCAGGTTCTGCAAACGAGTATAGGAGGAGGTGGAATTGCTTACATGCAAGAGCTTCTATAACTCCACCGGACCTAACTGTGAACCTGATGAGAAGCCATTCTACAGCCTCACTGTTCTCAGTGTCAGTCAGGCCAACACAGAGTGGCACCTCTCAAGATTTTCTCCATTGATTCAAATTCAGAACGGATGTGCAAGATGATGCAAGTTACACATCGATGAGCTGATATAAGACAGTCTACATTTGTATAATTTCCACAACGAAGACTGGAAGAGAGGCAGGTCATAGGAAAACACATAAAAGGAAAATGTAAGAAAGGTGTATGTTAAACTAGCCTCTTCCACACATTTTAATTTACTCCCCCTGAGATCTATTACCAGATACTCAGTATATAAATTACATCAGTTTAGACTCACCCACTTTTACTAACTTCTAATTTACACCACATTACACTTCATTTATGAATCTGGCCTTTTAACTTCAATGGAATGTGCAGGTACTAAGCATGTCTCAGGATTAGATGCTGTCATTATAGCCTTTAATACAGCAAAGCACATGAGTATTCCCATTGACTTCAATGGGGTTAAGCACACGCTTAAGTGCTTTGCTGATCAGGGAAGGGGTTACTCATCATAAAGTTAGGAATGGTTTAAGTGCTTTGCAGAATTGGAGTAATAAATTAGCATGCAACCCTCCTATACAATCTCCTGTAAAATTTTTACATGATCTTTATCTAGCTGTTCAAAAAAATATGTGAATCAAATTGATACTGAAATGTTCTGAATCTTTCTTACTTTTCCTTAACAGAGCCATATGTTCCTTTGGTTAAGAACTGTGATCTGTAATCAAAAAAAAAAAAAAAAAAAGAGAGAGAGAGAAAGAGAGAAGTTATAAACACAGTGATGAATATTTCTTTAGTATTTTATGGGTTCAGTTTTGCACCATTAGTTTTGCCTTTGACTTGAATGGAAGCAAGATTGGATCCTAACGTTGAAAAGCTTTTCATGGAAACATTACATTTGCAATGTTTTGAGCAACAATGTATGACTTTATATAATCCAGAAATTAAAATGCAAAAATGTTTTAAATACGTGAACCAGTTTCAAAGCTATATAACTATAGTGAAACAAGTAATGTTTTGATAAACTCAGTACAGTCACTTATATCAGCAATACATACATTTTATAACACAGATTTTTTTCTTAATGTAAAACAGAAAATAAAACACATGCAAATATACAATGTGTTTACAAAATCCATCTGTAGGTATTTTAATCTGTTGAAATTATCCTTGACTCCTCATACAGCAGAACAACAAATGTAAACACCATAATGTCATTTCTAGATCTTGTTATAATCAAACACACAGCAACATAGATATTGCCATATTAAATCAGATAAAGGATCTATCTAGCCTAGAATCCTGTCTCTGTCTTGGGCTGTGTCTGCACTGACAATTTTAGGGAACTCTTCCACCACTGTGATAACATCAGTGTAATTTCACAGGTAGCAGCAACCAGGGGACAGCATAATTCAACAGGTCGTAGCAACAAGGGGAGAGCGTTGGTGTGGACTGGCCACGAGCGTTTTAACCACATCATCTATAGCACTGGAGCAACTAGAAGTTTCCTTACAACTGTCATTGTCGTCAAGAGCTGAAAGTGGTCAGTATCAGATGCCTCTGAGGAAAGTATTAAATCCCCTTAATGGACATTTATGGAAAAATCCCACATTTACTTATATTTTGGAAGCCAAATTACCTTTTTCTTTGTACTTTAGGGGGTACAAATTTAGAAAATCTTAATAGTAAAAATCAGATTATGATTTATTTTTAAATTTATGGGTCCAAATTCAGACTTGTCACAACTCCCACTGATTTTAATGATGGGCTCATCATACAGATGTTGTGTTGCATCATTTAAAAAACATAATATTACTTATTTTGTTTCTTCTCTGGACATAGGCCTTTAAAAAAATCCCTTGTAAACCGTTCTTTTTAAAAATAAAATACCCCACTAGGCACACATTTGGAAACAAAAAGGATGAATTAGTTTGACACTCCTGCAAGGGCTCTGATGACAACAGTTTGTTGTGTACCAGGAGCACAGCCAAGGCCTTTCTCCTGCCCCTAGTAAGAGCTGCCTTTGGTGCTAGCCAGCCCACATTCCTCGTGCTCCCAAGCACAGCTAGCCTTCTGGCACCTCAACTACACCTATGAAGGGTCAGTCATAACCTGGAGCAATAAGTTTAAGGGGAATTTCTTTTTACATTCCAATCTCCTGAGGCTGGTAAACCTATGAAAGTAAACTGAAACGTCAGGAAACAAGTTATTGAAGACATGAGATGAGATATCAAAAATTAAAACCAACAAGAACTACACAGCACCACAGGCTAAAAAGAAAACAATGTACGCTTGTGACATTTCTCCCTCTAGCAATGTAGCTATTCGTGGCATCTCAACTCCCTTTTTCCGTATTTTCATGCCTGGAGATACAGATATTATGTTTGTTATTTTTAAATATAATTCATTTTGATTAATTGAGAAGGGAGAGGAGGCTAGAGTGGTATGAATTCTTGAAAGCTGAGTCACAAAATACAGTTATGTCTTATTGGTTAATTCTGAGTTTACGGAAAGATCTCGAGTCAGTCTCCAATTTTGATTGACAAGTTAAATTCTAAACAGAACACATAAACAGAACAGTCTGTATGCATGTAAATATTGTGACTGGTTTGAAAAAAACAGATTAATAAACATAGTGTAAGGTAATCGTTATCTTATCAGATCTGCACGGTTTATCTAGACTCCGATATTCTGCTCTCTCCATATGCACAGAACCCCCTTGATTTACATATGTAAGTAGATCAGGCAATCAGTCAAAAGAAGAGCTTTGCCTTTTGAAATCTCCTCTCTTGTGCACAGAACACAAAATATTTTTTCCTTTCTAGTCTGGAAATTTGAATCAGTAATTTTTGTAAGTGGACAAAATTCTCACTCCTGGGGTGAAATCCTGGCCGCACTGAAATCAATGGCAGTTTTGACATTGATTTCAATAGGACCAGGATGTCACTCTTGCAATTAGAATTTGTCCCAAACTGTAAATGTAACTTGCAGTCACTACGATATGCAGCTGGCCTGTCAGAACCCTACACTAGCTCCAGAAATAATTAAAGCACTCCGAATCATTCCAAGTTTTTAATCTTTAAAATCCAAACCTAGAAAGACTCACATATAATAAAAGTTTTAGTTCAATATTTGAAAAGATTCTTAATATCAGTGGCCTGCATTTTGTAGCTTTTGAAGAAAGAAATGAACACGACTTGTTACTCTGCAAACATTTACCCCTAGTTTTCCTAAACGCGGATTACTGGAATCTGACGTCTCTAGACACAATTGCCAGATCATATAACAAAATGAGGGGCGGCAGCAGGGAAAGCTGCACATGAAACAGTGACATTACTGTTTAGATATTTCCTGCTTAATTAGTCTTTACCTTTCAAACGCAGCACAGCACTCACGGCTTCTTTCTCCAGAAGAATTACAAGGCAACAACACTCGGTTCCTAGCTCACCCAAAACTGCAAGTACTCATGCCAAAACTGCCGTGCCCATGACTCCCCTTGGAAATCCTAGGTACATGAGCCTTAAAGGGCCACAGTAATGCTTTTAAATTGCGAATCCTTTTTCAAATCCTTCAAGTGTACTTTGGAGAGGTGCTGGTTTTTCTTTCCTTTTTCTGCCTCTGAGAAGCTGCTCAGAATCCAGACATTGCACTGACGGAGTGAAAGAGCCCCATAAACCACTTCCAGATGTGCTGAATGATGCAGCCCCAGATCTGGCAAACTCCCCTCAGATCCTCCTCCGGCAGATTGCAAATAAATCCCATAGGAAACAAAAGTCCAGATGGGGGAAAAAGCAAATACCTCCAGAAGCAACTTCAACAATCACATGGTCTCGAGTTACATCTTTATTTAATTGTTATTTTTGGTAATCATGAAGAGATAACTATTGGTAAGCAAAAATCAAGTAAGAAGAATGGGCACAAATCCAATGTATTAACATAATACATGACTATTGTGAACACTAATATGACATCAATAAGTATATTAATTCTTAGAAAATACTCACAATTAAGGACAGCATGACATGTGTCTTTAACAATCGCTGTGGATTAAAGGTATTAGGCTGGCTTTTTTCTTAGCATCCTTATTGACAGGTTACATTTAAAAAGAAAAATAAACCAATTGTAATCTCAATAACAGCAAAGCCTGAACATTTGCAGTGAAATCTCTCCCCCGCCTCCCGCCAATGAAATCAATGGCAAAAATCTTATTGACTTCAACAGGGCCAGGCTTTTACCCTTGGAATTTTGCTGGAATCTTTAGTACTGATACTTTGCCACTGGACTACTGTAACAAACAATTTATTTTTATTTTTTGGATTACGGATTTTTTCTGTTGTTTTATCACAGTTTCTATTACAGTCAAGCTCAAGATGTAAAAATGTAATGTGGATTTCAAACGTGCTAACATTTTCAGAAGTGTTCACATCCATGATGTTGGTTTGTCCCTTTATAAAACTAGGGGACATTTACAAAATTCAGCTCTGAATGAGGGTTGTGATTTTGAACTCTGTCCCTCCCAAATCTTGGGGAAGTTATGGAATGGGGGTTTGGTTTGAACAAAAAGGGAATTTGGAATGTCAAAAGTGATTACTCTATGTGGATATACCTTCCCTCCTGACACCCTCTTTGAACCTTTTCCTACTCTTTTTTCCATGTCTATTTCCATGCCACCTCTTGTGCTTGGAATTTCCTCCCTCCCCTTGTACCAGTCAAATGCCCTTTCCCCATTAAAGTATTTTCTTTACAATAAAACCATGGGGCTTTCAGGAGGAAGTATTGAAAGAAGTATCATACTATACTACTATTCTATAGCAGCAGCATCATACTGTACATACTATTCTAAACTCTTTTTAAAGTATTAATACAGCTTGAGACAAAATGCAAGATTTTAGGGAGCCTCTGAAGATAGAATTTTTTAATTTCCAGGCAACAAACTAAAGGTATATGTAAACTTAAAGCACTACAGAGGCACAGCTGTAGCCCGTAGATGTAGACGTTACCTATGCTGACGGGAGGGGTTCTCCAGTCAGTGTAGATAACCCAGATCCCCGAGAGGCAGTAGCTAGGTCAACGGAAGAATTCAACCTAGTGCTGTCTACATCAGGGGTTAGGTCGGCTTAACTACACCTCTCAGGGGAGTGGATTTTTCACACCCCTGAGAGAGGTAGCTATGCCCCTATAAATTTCTAGTGTAGATCAGCCCTAGGTGGCTGATTGCCCATGAAGTGAGCACATTGGGCAGCAGGGCAGGAAGGCTGGGCCCTGCTCTGCTTCAAGCATTTGCCCTGACCTGGAAGTTTTTTGAGGAAATGTATCTGGAATGGCTGAAAAACTTCAGCCATTTGGGCCAAACAGCAGAGGGTCATGAGCTCAGGCACTTGGGCCAGTGACATTTCCCATGGGAGGGCAGAGCATGGCGGAGCCAGAGGGGACCAGTCCACGCCACAGAGAAGCTGGTCTCTGAGCCCCTTCCCCACTCACCAGAAGCGCTTGCAGTTGGGGACAGAATATTCCCCTGACTCAAAACACCCCGCCCTGCCCCGACTGATCTGTGGCCAGGCTCCTTCCCAGGTGGGGCGAGGGAGCTGAGCACACAGGGAAAAGCCTCCCCCGACACTGCCTGCAAGGGGAACAGCAGCCGGAGCTCTGCCCCACACCTGGGGACAGCAGGCAGCTGGGGAGTCCCAGGCCCCCTCCTCCCAATGACCAAGTGTTCAGGTCCCCCCTGTGGTGTCTGACCCTCACTTGGTGGGAGGGGCTGCTGAGGAGCCCCCAGGATCACGTCACCCATATCCCCTCATGGCCAGTGTAGTATCCCCCCCAAAAAACCCACATGTCAGAATTTGCTACCTCTCCACCAAGGAGAAAGGCAAGATGTAGCAAATTGTGACAGAGCAGCAAAAGAACATCTCTACTGGTAGCACCATCCGTCAGACAGCAATTTCGCGCAGAGGTGGCCGACCAGTGGCTCCAGAGCCACATGCGGCTCTTCAGAAGTTAATATACGGCTCCTTGTGTAGGCACCGACTCCAGGCTGGAGCTACAGGTGCCAACTTTCCAATGTGCCGGGGATGCTCACTACTCAACCCCTGGCTCTGCCATGGGCCCTACCCCCACTCCACCCCCTCCCGAGCCTGCCATGCCCTCGCTCCTCCCCCCTCCCCCCCAGAGCCTCCTGCATGCCACAAAACAGTTGATCAGGAGGTGTGGGGAGGGAGGGGGAGGCGATGATCGGGTGGGAGGTGCTGGGAGCGGGGGTGGGTGGAAGCTGATGGAGGGCTGCTGACGTATTACTGTTGCTCTTCGACAATGTACATTGGTAAATTCTAGCTCCTTTTCAGGCTCAGGTTGGCCACGGCAGGTTTAGTATAATGTTACAAACTGCTACAGTCATAATTTGCTACTTCCCACCTTTCCCATCCTCAAATCCAGTGGTAGCAAATTAATGGATGTGGTTACACTTGACACAATTTGCTACCTCTCACCCTTCCCTGTCCTTTGGTCCATGGGTAGAAAATTATGAGGGACAGGGGTACACTTGTCAGAAATTGCTCTCTCTATCTTTGCCCATCCTCTGCTCTAGAGGTAGAAAATTGTGATGAATGGGGATACACCTGATACAATTTGCTAACTCTTACCCTTCCCCATCTCCTGATCAGGGGTAGTAAATTGTGATGGTTGGGGGGACACCCATCACAATTTACTGCCATTGTGAAATCTCTATTTTACATTTGGACACAAATAAAGAAAGGTATTTTTATAATTTGGAAAAGCATTCTACAGAGTTAAACCACAGGTCTATTATATGTAAAACCTTGAATGAAGGTATTGTATTTTCTTTATTAGTCTCTTTCCCCAGTGTAGATTAGAAACTGAATGGCCTACAGTAAACAAACATTTAATGTACACAAAACATTTAAACTATTGTAAAACATTGTGAACAGTATTTGAAATACTTAACGAATACATTTTAAACACAAGCTATCAGGTGGAAAAAGCACTATTGTTCCTTATACAAACTTCGCCTCTGCCCCCATTGTCACTGTTACACACATTGATCAAGTTTTCAGAACAAAATTTGCACTTCTCTACTTTGGCACAAACATATAAGCATATTGCCCCCTGCTTTTATTCTGTTTTCTTATGCCTTTTCCTCACTGCTCTAAAATCAAAGTGGCCTGCCCTCACTGTGTTTTTAACCTCAATAGAGATCCACACATTAGTGTTAGCCCATACTGAACAAAACAAACTTCACCTTTCTTAGCAGGGAGAAAAAAGCCTAAGGGCTAGATTCACAAAGGGACTTAGGCATTGCAATGCCCAGTTTCATAATGCCTAGCTTTTAAGCACCAGGAAAGTCACAGGAACACCCCTGTGATTCACAAATCATGAGTTAGGTACCTAAGCTCCCTATGCAATGAATGTGGAGAGAGACAGACCTCAGAGTTGGATCCACAAAAGCCAACACTCTAGGTTGGGAGCTGCCTAAGCCAGCCAATTGGAGATGCTGACTAGAGAGGTGTGTGCTAAGCCCCACCACCTCACAGAGTTTGGTGTCTAAGTCCCCACTGAAGCAAAAGTATGAAGCTAATGCACCCTAAAGTCTCAGAAACAAAAAGACAAATTAAAAGATCCCCCCAATGTATTCATTTATTTATTTATTTTAATTTCATGACTTTCAGGTGTGAAATTCACGATTTTTGAATACTGGTGGTTATCAATCTATTGCAGGGTTGTATACCTATATTCAATAAAAATTACAGTAGAAATTTGCCTTTGAGAAGGATTTCATACAAGATAGTATAGCGCCCTTTGGCAGGGGTGCTGGAACAATTTGTATAGTGGGGGTGCTGAGAGCCATTGAACCACACTGTAAACCCTGGATATGATGGAAAACACTTCAAGTCAGGGGGTGCCACAATACCCGCAGCACCCCTAGTTCCAGCACCTATGCCCTTTGCCCCAGATTTTTAAAGGTATTTAGGCAACTAGTGGGATTTTCAAAAGCATCTAGGTGTTTTCACCCATTAAAAATCTGGCCTGTGGTGAATATTTGGGAACCAAGTTCTACACATAAGTGATTGTGTGAAAATTAGCACTAGGGTCCTGGATAAAGAGGCAAAATAATGGTTGACAAAGGCAATCCCATTGGTGGGTCAAAGGAAACAGAAGAAATTTTTACACGAAACCAGAAAATCAGTCAGCCTTAAAGTCACGTGATCCCAAAGAATAAACTTGTGATTTAAAAAGAAAAAAGAACAAAAATTTAGAATAAAAAACTAATGTTGCAGTACAAACAGGAAGCATTGCACTAGAAACACTGGGAGATGTGATTGCTGAAGCTACTAGCAACGATCAATATTTTCAATGATTATTTGCTATTAAAATATCAATTCAATAGCAAGACATCCATCTGCACAATGTTAATGATGAAGTGCTAAGAGTAATAAAAAATAACATTTTGAAAAGCAAATAATGTAAAGGAGTGTGTCAAGGTTCTTTCCCCACTCTGAACTCTAGGGTACAGATGTGGGGACCTGCATGAAAACCCCCTAAACTTATTTTTACCAGTTTAGGTTAAAACTTCCCCAAGGTACAAACTATTTTACCTTTTGCCCTTGGACTTTATTGCTGCTGCCACTAAGCATCTAACAAATATATAACAGGGAAAGAGCCCGCTTGGAAACGTCTTTCCCCCCAAAATCCTCCCCAAACCCTACACGCCCTTTCCTGGGGAAGGCTTGATAAAAATCCTCACCAATGTGCATAGGTGAACACAGACCCAAACCCTTGGATCTTAAGAACAATGAAAAAGCAATCAAGTTCTTAAAAGAAGAATTTTAATTGAAGAAAAAATAAAAAGAATCACCTCTGTAAAATCAGGATGGTAAATACCTTACAGGGTAATCAGATTCAAAACACAGAGAATCCCTCTAGGCAAAACCTTAAGTTACAAAAAGACACAAAAACAGGAATATCCATTCCATTCAGCACAGCTTATTTTCTCAGCCATTTAAAGGAATCAGAATCTAACGCATATCTAACTAGATTACTTACTAAGTTCTAAGACTCCATTCCTTTTCTGTTCCTGGCAAAACAACACACAGACAGAAAGAACCTTTGTTTCTCCCCCCTCCAGCTTTGAAAGTATCTTGTCTCCTCCTTGGTCATTTTGGTCAGGTGCCAGCGAGGTTATTCCAGCTTCTTAACCCTTTACAAGGTGAAAGCGTTTCTCCTCTGGCCAGGAGGAATTTAAAGGTGTTTACCCTTCCCTTTATATTTATGACAGAGTGAAACAACATTTACAGTGAATTACAAGAAAAAGACACCCCAATTCAGGTAACCAGAGCAGCTCAGACAATTTTGGGAACAGCTGCCAGACGTATCCAGACATAGAAATGGAGAAGGGATTCTTTTAAACACTAAAACATGGATGACAATTAGAATTTTTGGAGGGATGCAGTGCATGGTCATAAACTATTCCACACTGATTCAATAGTACATCAGGTGAGATAGGGAAGAGCTGCCTTGCCTAGGCCTTTAACAGCACAGCCTTGGGAAGAGAGTACTAAGAGAGGTACCGTCCTACTGGGAGAGGGGTAAGAGGGAGCCCCTCTGCCCCTCACATCCTATTTTTGCAGCCATGACAGCTGGCCCTCCCCACTGGAGATAACTGTCACCCCCCTCCCCCTGACTGGCAGTGCCCATGCCCAATCCCTGCTTCCGCCCATCCCTGATTCAGCCCCTCTCTGCCCCCTGCCTCCAGCTGTTTGTCCCTCCTGGGTGGTCAGCTTCCCCAACACAAACTCAGCCCACCCCCGCTCCCCAAATCTGCTCCCAGCCTTCCAACCCTTGTGAGCAGCAGGGAGCAGATTGTCTGTCCAAGTGACTGTGAGGTCAGAGTCAGGGCAGCGGCTTCAGCAGATGTTACTGAGCATGCTCAGCACATCCGTGCTGCTGAGCAGCAGGCTCAGTTAGTAGGCGTATGCTTAGCACCAGCACAGCTGCAAATTCTGACTGGCAGGCACCGGGCAGGGGTCGCGAGCTAGTCCCATCTCTCTCCCGGCTGCCCACTGCTCTGGGCTTGCACTGTGCCCTACAGCTCCCATGGGGTGGTAGCCGCATTCCCCTGAGAGGACAGAGAGGGCAGAGAGAAGGGGTGGCCAGATGTGGATCTGGCAGCTCTGGCCAGCTGAGGATCTGGCGCTGCAGCCGCTCATCCTGGTTTTAAAGCTGATTTTTTGGTACATAGGCGTATATGCAAATACGTTACCTTGCATATAGTGATTGAACAAGAGTAAGTGTCCTTATTTCTCTAATCCCCTCTCCCATACTGTCCTCTCTTCGCACAGATAGCTTGTCACAGACAGTGATCTCCCTCACTTCCTCAGGGAGCTGCTTCTGCTTGGCTTGTTCCGGCAGGTTACAGTAGCCTTTTCCCACTGTCATTTCCCCAGCAGTCTGTTATACAGTGGGCCTATTAAGAACTGAAATGTGAGCCACAAGTGGCAGTGACTGTAAAATGTATTAGAGTTAGGGAAAAGCTGCAGTGTGTGCAGACTCAAAAGCACTGTGGTGGGGAATGAGAATGGGAAATGTGCTGCCTTGTGGTTAATGTCACGGGTGAGAGAGGGAAGGAAGGGAGGAGGGGAAGGAGTTGTTGCCCTAAGCAAATACCAAAGACGAGCTGTGTGTAAAACTAATGTTTCCATGCTTATTTAAACTGTCTGTTATGGCAGGATTGTCTGTACCAGTACAAACTAGACACATACACTATAGAAGAGCTAGATATTATGATTATTACAATACAAGCCATATCTGAGTAAGGAGGGGAGGGGAAGGGCAAAGCCGAAGCTTGAGGGCTTCAGCCCTGGGCAAGGGGGCTATAACCTGAGCCCCACCGCCCAGGGCTGAAGCTGAAACCTGATTGCCACTGCCCAGGACTGAAGCCCTCAGGCTTCGGCTTCAGCCCTGGGCAGTGGGGCTCTGACTTTGGCTTCAGCCCTGGGCCACAACAAATCATGCTTCACAGTGGAGAGGGATTATAAGGTACATCTTCAGTGCCAGAGCATTCCCTGTTCCTGAAACCACCACTTCAGATACTCCCCCTCCTCGCAGTCCTGGCTGGGAGTCTCTGCTCTGTTATACAGACTTCTGCATTATCCCAATCCCTTCCTTGTCCCCCAGCATGAGATGCATGTACCTCAGGCTGAGGAACAAGGAAAGGATTGGGATAATGCAGATATTAGGATAACAGGGTTTCGGATAAATAGGCGTATACTGTATCTCATTTCATCATTTCTCTGCGATTGTGGGGACTCTGGGCAGTGGTGCACCTCAGTCCCTCCTATTCTCTGCCTATGGCACATAATAATTTAAACTCCTGTGGGCTATAATACTTTTGTGTAATTTCAGTTGTAGGGTTTAGTATGTGGGTGCTGGTGGCCTGTGATATACAGAAGGTCAGACTAGATGATCTGACTCTAATATGCTTTTCACCCCAAATTAGAAGCTGCACATTTGTGTGTCTTGTGAATCAGATAAACTGTCTTTCTACATGTGAATAATGTCTCTTTTTCTATTGTAAGCCTTACAGAAGGTAGAATGCTTATACAATCAAAATGTATGGACTAAATCCACTAGATTTAAAAGACAACATGGGATTTATTTTGTTGTTTTTTTCTAAATCAGGGGTTCTCAAACTTCATTGCATTACGACCCCCTTCTGACAAGAAAAATTATTACATGAGCCCAGGAGTGGGGACTGAAGCCTGAATCTGCCCGAGCCCCACTGCCCTGAGTGGGGGGCCAAAGCAGAAGCCCAAGAGTTTAAGCCCCAGGTTGGGATCTGTAACCTGAGCCCCACCAACCAGGGCTCTTTGGCAAGCAAGTCTAATGCCAGCCCCAGTGACCCCATTAAAATGGGGTGGCGACCCACTTTGGGGTCCCAACCCACAGTTTGAGAACCGCTGTTCTAAATGATGGTTGCACTATAGAAGTAGTAGGAGTCTCATGCAGGGATCCTAGAAATCTGTTTGTCATGGGAAAATGTGGAAAAACCATCCTGTGACACCCCCACAGGCTCACTGCTGGCATTGGCGATCTATCAGCAGCATGGATCTCTGGCCGAGTCCCCAGTGCATCCCAGCAGTGGGCCAGACCACCTTCCCCTGGCTTGGGGTGGAGTGAGCTAGTGAGAGGCAACTGACCCCAGTGCTCTGCCAAACTCAGCTTCACCACAAAAAAAGTGACAGAACGGCATTCTGGAACATTCTGGCACGACTCAAGCCCTGGTGTCTCCTCATTTTCATGGTTGAAAAAGTACTTATATCTGGAATACAGAATCATTGACCTGAGGTTATAGAAAGTGGTATTTACCCTAAAGGAACAAATCCCACAGCATTCTAAACTTCCTGCATGAATGATTTTTTCATGTCCCGCATTTTGGGTTGTTGTAGGTTGAGCTATATGGATTCCACAGTCTAATTACGGATGGTTGCCTGTTTATTTATAGACATTCCTATGGCACTCATCAACTGTAGTATTTGAGTGCTTCACAGCCATGTCTGACTTAAGCCTCACAACACTCCTGTGAGGTAGGGAAGTATCATTACCCCAGGTTTCAGAGTAGCAGCCATGTTAGTTATCATTATCCCAGTTTCAGGTATCAGGAAACTATGGCAGAGAGAGACCCAAGGCTATACAGGAAATCAGTGTCATAGCCAGGATGAGAAGCCAGATCTCTAGCTCCCGATTCTTAGATCTCACCTCAAGACCTCCCTGAAACAAACAGCCTGTGTACTTTGGCTATTTGAGTCAAATAAAAAGTTAGAGGTCCTGCACAGCAAATTTAAATGGAGTTATGCTCAAACAAAGGGGAAATGTTTATTGGCAGGCCTTGCAAAGGGAGGGGATGGGTAGAAACAGATAGTGCCCCAAGGAGCTTGTGAGGGGGAAGAAAAATTATGTAATATACAATTCAATTTTCCTGTACAAGTCAGGGAGGTGGAAGGTGCCTGGGTGGTTACCAATGCTGCTGCTGCTTGGAAAGGGGCTTGGGAAAATATAGTATTAAGGATGTGATGTTGGCTAGACCAATAGTTCTACAAAGATGCTGTAGGAGACATTAACCTGAAGACTCTTAGCTTGGGTAGCTAAGCTTTGGCAGAGGTTCCACCTTCAGCCAAGATTTTTTAACTTTTTATTTTTTCTCTCCGTTGTACATTACATCAGTGGTTCCCAACCTTTTCTCTGCCTTGGCATACCTCAATCTCCAGGGACTCTTCCCCTCACCTCTGGGTGGCAGCTGTAGGAGGGAAGGGGAGGGGCAGAGGAGGTGACCCATTGCTCTGCCCCTGGACGTTGAGGGGCAGTGAGGCAGATGGCCAATCAGAAGGCGGCCTTTCCAATCAGAAGGTGGCCAATCAGAACTACTTGTTCTCATGTCGTTTTTAAAAAAATTCCATGCACAGCTGTTTGGGCCTGATCGCACACCGGTTGGGAATCACTGCATTACATACACATTTAGGGATTCTCCTGTGGGAGACTAGCTCAAGGGAAAAGAGAAGTTCAGTCTCTGGCCTATTTAGTCTTTTAGCCTCAAATCTTACATTGTGCCCAAAGTATTGCATTTGATGTAACAGTGCTCCTTGCCCTATTTTTACCAAGCTTTTGTTGGGACAGGGAGGGGATTTCAATCCAGTGAGACCCTCTCCACAGCTGGAAACTCCATGGTGGCTTTCTCACAGACCCATTTGTTGGGGTTGAAACAGCTCTCAGCCAGAATCTCGTTCACTCCGCAAACAACACAGCTATGGCTGTCGCTGCTGCCAGTAACATGAAGCCTAATGGAAGAGAAGTAGATTTTACTCCAGTGATGTGCTAGTTGGGCATGTTAACCGCTTTCACTAAGAGAGCTTTCCTCGCAACCATTTGAGTTAAATAGATATTAACAGAAGCAAGCAGTTTTAAAAAGTCTGGCTAAGGATTTCCTGCTCTGCCCTGCCCTCACCTCAGTTATTCAAGTTTCACTCCTTTGGTATTTGTGATGTCATAAACCTACTAGTTCTCCCATTGTGCATGGAGTCTCTCAGTTAAGAGAGGGTAGACAAGACCTGAATTTCTAATGTAGGGGTGGAAATTTAAAATAAAATACAAAACAAAACCGGAACCCTTTCAGGCCACTTTTGGCAAGGGCCCAATATGTTGTTTTCTTTGCAGGTTATCTAGAACAAACCCAAGCACCTCTACACAACAGGTTAGGAAAGGAAAGGAAGAATCCTGTTTTCAAGTCAAACTACAGGAGGAATTTTAAGACTTTAAGCACTATGGGGCAGGGACCGCCTTTTTGTTCAGTGTTTGTCCAGTGCTAGCACTGTGGGGCCCTGGTCCATGACTAGGGCTCCTAGGTGCTATGATACTATACATAATAAGTGGGCAGAAAGTACTGATCCCAACTGGCATAATCTTGAGATGGACGAGAGTAAGATGGGAATGCAATATCAACTGATGCAACCATGGACATTACTAAAATGTCAAAATGCCTACAAGAGATCAGCTCTTGGATGAAGAGCAATTGGCTTAAGCTGAATGCAGGCAAGACCCAAATGATGCTGGCTGGAGAGGGAAAATGCTTTGAAGAACTAGATGAGACATTGTTATGACCTTCTACTGAAGGCACACAGCCCCCATTCTTCAAAGTGGTAAAAAAGCTCGGGGGCAGGTTGGACTCCTTACTCAGCTCCTTGGATCCAAGGAGCATTAGTATCTGAAACTACCCTCTTTCACTGTTAGCTTGCTAGGAAACCTAGTTCCTTCCTTCCAGATGAGGACCTGGCAATAGTGATCCATGCATTTGTTGCATCGAGTCCGGGTTACTGTAATTCACTGTATCTATAGCTGAATGTGAAAAAAAATGCACAGGCTGCAGTTGGTACAGAAAGTGGCTGCCTCCCCTCTCCATGGTTTAGGCAGTTGTGAGTACATCAGGCCTGTATTCAAGCCCCTCCCTGGCTTCTAGACAGCTGTCAGTTTAAGGCCTTGGTTACTATTTCTCAAAGCAGTTAATGAATTAAGCCCTAGCTTCCATCGAAGATCAAATTTTGGTCTATGAACTGCTGAGATCGCTGTCCACCTCTGGGACAATGCAGTCACAAATCCCAGAACTGCCCACATGACAGCTGGGCACAAAGTATTCTGAGCCAATGGGATGTGGCTGTGGAACAATTTTCCAGAGGAGACCTGGCAAATCAAGAGTCTGGCTGTCTTAAGGAAATGCTGCAAAACTTTCCTCTTTAAAAAAGCCTTTCTACAGTAAGAATGACACTCAAAACACTGACCCCTTAAGCCCCCACCTACTGACCAACCAAAATTAGGAAATTAACAAAATGTAAAACAAAACCCATTCCCCAGAAGTTTTAACCCCCAGAAGGGAGAAGTGCCAACAACTCCATGAAGTCCACAAGGGACTTTGCACTTGGTATAGGTCTTACAAGGAAGGCACTGATGGTCAGATTTCTAAAGGTATTTGGCACCTAAAGATGCAAATAGGTGCTTCTGAAAATCCCACTAGGCATCTATGCACCCAAGTTCATTCACATCAATGAGAAGTAGGTGCCTAGGCACTTTTGAAATTCTGACTAGGTGCCTACCCACATCTTTAAGCACCTACATGCCTTTAAAAATCTGGCCCCAGATACTACAGTGGTGGGCAGCAGTATAAAACAGATCTATTTAATTAATTAAATAGAGGTGTTCCTCAAAAGGAATGGTAGAGGTGGTCACTCAGGTACTCCTAATTGCCATCCCCTTCCCTAATAACTCAAGAACACAGGAAAACACAGCAAATTACAAATGGATAAAATGAATTTTTGTTACATAAGACAGTTGACCTATGGCACTCACTGCTGCAGGAGGTGAGAGCCTATTACTGTAGCTGGTTTTAAAAGAGGTAGCATAATTGCATGAGCAGTAACAGTAGTTGTAGCTCAGTATCTTGTTTCAGGGCATGAAATGATCACCTGTGTGGGACAGAAGGAATTTCTCCTATGCACCGACCCCTGCTCCAATTGTGCAATGTTGAACATAGGATTGCATTCTCGGGGACTTTCACCTTCTTCAAAAGCACCAAGCACTGCTTTCTGCCACCAGGGCTGTCCTTAGGGTCTTAGTGTCCACCCTCCCGCCACTTCCTATCCCTGTTCTAACTTGACCCTTCCTGCAGGCTCCCACCACAGCTGGCTGCTGTAGCCTGGTGAGTCTTCCTCCGGAGGAGATCTAGTACTTAAAAGTGAAAAAGCCTGCCAGCCTGCCAGCCCTATTAGCACCACACTGAAACTGTTAAAGAGCCATTCCAGTGGTAAGGAAGCCATTTGCCAACCCCCAGGTATACACTGTCAGTTTTACAAAAAACAGTTGTCCATTACTGTAATATTTATTCAGAACATGTTAGTCTACAGGACCTTAGTTTAAAATTTGCTTTAAAAATATTTCATTAGTGTGTTGCTGAAGATTATAAAATCAGATCTCTAAAAAATCCTTGCATAGATCTTTAGATGCACAATCTGAGTATTCATCTTTAGCCTTAAATGCTTGGATTGTCATACATATCATTTTTTAAATAAATCCTTCAAAAGCCCACCCTTATCTAAAATACACATGTGAACCCCGGCTGCAGTTGGGCATAAGGGCACCAGTTTAAAAATACTGCATAGGGCCCCATAAACCCTAAGGACGGCCCTGTCTGCCACAGACAGGATACCAGACTAGATGGGCCAGGGGTCTCTTCAGTCCTATGATCTTTTCATTTAGTGCAGTAAGGACATTGCATAAACAATAGAATCCTTATTTGATCCAAATAGTTTAAAATTAATAATAATAAAAGGGAATGGATTCAACATACTTCTCTGCTGGTAACCCAGCACCAGTCACCCACAGCCATCCGTCCTTCCCCTTACTGAGTCCAACCCAATAGTAGCCTTTTTCCATCTTCATCCTGTTCATAATAAAGGTCTGGAAGATACAAGACCAAAACTGTTTCAGATTGACAGGATAATATTAATTAAGGCAAAAGAAAGAAAAACGTGTAACCAGTTGTCCCAATGCTCTTATGGGAAATAATCCATAAATAAAATAATAATAATGTGCAGTTTCATGACACCTTCCATTCTAGAGCTCTTTATGAATATCAGCTAAGTCTTACTAACCCCATTTTAAAAATGGGGAAATTAAGGTACAAAGAGTGAAATTCACCCCTGTGCAGCAGGCCAATGAATGCCACTAAGTGGTGCTTAGACACTGTTTTTGACCTTCTGAACATAGGTGAATTTGACCCAAAGAGTTTAGGTAATTTGAAAAGTCATACAAGCTTGTGACAAGAGTAGGAATGGAATCCAGGTCTCCTGACTCCCAGACCTGCGTGTTAACTGCAAGACTATTCTTTCTGAGCCCATATTAATTGAGTGCAACACTCACTTCCCCTTGTAAAAAGAAAAGGAGGACTTGTGGCACCTTAGAGACTAACAAATTTATCTGAGCATAAGCTTTCGTGAGATGCATTCGATGAAGTGAGTTGTAGCTCACGAAAGCTTATGCTCAAATAAATTTGTTAGTCTCTAAGGTGCCACAAGTACTCCTTTTCTTTTTGCAGATACAGATTAACACGGCTGCTACTCTGAAACTTCCCCTTGTGAATACATAATAGTCCCCTTCTGAATACATAATAGCCCTTGTGAAGTGGTTAAAACACCATATCTAGAAACTTCTAAAGAAATGAGTTAGATAAAGAACAGTGAGCATATTTTGCAAGGAACAATACTGAACTGGCTAGTGGGGTGCGGGCACTGGACTAAGTGCAGCCTAAAAATAATAGTAATAATAATAATAATAATAATAATAATAAGGCCTTTCCAGGATTCTCTGATGTTAGTATACTTTGGATAGAAAGATCTCTATTACTGTACTTTGTCCTTGGACAGAAGTAGGATACTTTGAAGGGACTCTGGGTTAGCTTGTGAAGTGACATGGGGCCTTATTGGCATAATCTCACTTCCCCACACAGGAAGCTGCCTCAGACTGTGGGGCTAAAAATCACTCTGCAGATGTTTGGACTCAGGCTGGAGCCTGTGCCCTGGGACTCTCCACCTTCACAGGGTCCCAGAGCTTAGGCTTCAGACTGAGCCCAAACATCTACACAGTCATTTGTCAACCCTGGAGCACTGACCCAGGTCAGCTGACCCAGGTCAGCCATGGGTTTTTAACCCTGTGCAACCATACTCTCAGGTTAGGATAGTGAAGGCCCACGGATCCCAGGAGGTGGTGGGGGTGGCAGCCATGATGGTGAAACTCAGTCCTCCCCCGAAGTCTTTTTCTTTAAGGACTCACAAAAGGAATGGTGGGTGGGATAGTCCGTCCCTCATTGTTTTGTTCAGCAATTAGGCCTAATAACTGACATACCACTTTTAATTCATTAATATCTGGCTCCACATAATGTTTTAACAAGCATAATTTCGACAGTCCTTGGATTATATCAATGTGGTCTTTTTGGTTTAGGCTAATCCAGTCTCTCTGATTCTTTTGCACCCGCTTATAACATTTTTTTTTATTGAAAATAACTTAGCCTACTTTCCATGGTAATTTTCTAAGCAGGGAAAAGTTATAGACCAGTTGTCACAACAGGACCCCTAGCGAAAAAATCAGAGAAGACAGACTTTCAAGGAAGCAATTCCACCATCCCACAGTATAATAATAGGGCATTGTGGATATACATCCCACCAGCATCTCGCATTGACCATGTCAGAGACATGATACAGGGCTAGATGAGCCTTTGGTTTGTTCCACTATGGCAAAAGCTGAGAGAGAATAATGGATTAGATGCACCATTGATCTGATCCAGTAGTGGTGCAGTAGATAAAGGACCCTGGACAAATGGATTCCTGGTCATGTCTGGTGTGTCAGGAGCTTGATACAGACCATACAATGGTCTGACCCTCTGTGGCAGGAAGTGAGCTACATTTGACTTCCTTCTGGTATGGTATTTCTTATGTTCCTTTGTTGGATCGCTCCCCCTTTCTCCATTAGAACTGTGAACGAGGTGTTTTCTCACCTTCTCCTCCTCATTGTCAATCACAGCGAGGCTGGCTGCCTGTGAGCTGCAGTACCACTTGCTATCACTCCAGTTTTTTTTCTTCTCCGAGAAATAGTAGCATTTCCCATGGTGCAGAACCCATCCAAGTGGGCAGTACTCACACTGGGCATGTTCTACAGGGTAAAGAAAGAGTCCTATAAAGAGATCAATGGAGTATCTCCACCCTCCTTTTTCCTCTCATTATCCAGCTCCCTCTCTCTTTCACAGACCATCCTTTCTTCTCAGATATGGAGCTTGACATGGCAATCCCTGCCTTTGTCTACTCAAGGCTAGACTGCAGGAACACACACTACCTGGGGACTCCCTTAAAAACCAGCCAGATGCTTCACCTAATATGGAATGCAGCTGCCCGCTTTTTCTAAGTGGTGCAGAGCAACAGCAGCTTATTATATCCATGCTCCTTTCTCTTCCCAAGGTGCCAAGTCATCGATAGGTGATAATCAAAGCACTGATCATCATCTATAAGATCCTGTTTCTAGGCTCCAGCTCTCTCTCTCTCTCTGTCCAGTCATTGCACCTATGCTCAGCAGGAATGCTCCTGCCGCCTGCCTGAGCGGGGCTACTCATGGGCACCATAGACAGGATGTTCCAGTCCTCACCTCTGGAATTCGCTTCTGCTGGAAAAAATATCTGATCTGACCCTGGCTCCATTTGAAGTGTGATGTAAGATCCATCTCTCTGTTCAGACTTTATAGTAAGTGCAGGTTGCGGGAATGCCATTCAGACCACTAGGTGGTCCACCCCATGTCCTTTTTGGGTAGCCAGTTTGGTGCTGCAGAGGGCGATGGTATATTTACTGTCTATTTGGGGAGAGGGGGAAATGTTTCTAAACCTGCTCTAAATTATTCAAAGTGCACCAAGATACTACAGTGATTGGGGCTTTATAAATGCCTACAGTCATAAAACTATGAACTATTATTAATAAAGATACAGGTTTCTGCATGCTTCAGTGATGCATAGGAAGGAGAATATCACATGAGGCTGTTACCTGCTTTCCCGCTCTCTAACTCCCCACAAAAATGTTCCCTTAATTTGCCCAGCATCATCACAGTACTTCTGTGAAGGTCATCGGACGTATTCTGGGTATTTCCACTGAGTTCCTCAGACAAATTCTGGGCACTGTTGAGGCAGCTGAGACTAGAGCCTTGAAAGACTTAAATAGAAAACACATAGAGATATAAATACATGTAATGGATTAAGCAAAATGAGTAGCTGTGTCACACGGCAACCTTGCTTGGAGTGCCCTTCTACAGCAAGCCATAGCATGAGAGGCACATCTGCCTCAGTTTCCCCTTTCTCAGAGTCCCCAGTGAATAGCCCAAATTATCTTTGAGTACAACCATAGCCCTTGCAGGGTTAATTACCAAAGTCCCATGCATACAACCCATAACCCAAGTCCCATAATCATATTCCCAACATCAAATCAATCAGCATCCTTCACCACAGGCTCTGGCATCCCTCACCATGCCTCTCTCCCAGTCTTCCGCCCCCTCTGTCCCTTCGGCTTCAGGTCTCTGGCTCCACGAGCCAGCAAGCATCTCCCTCTGCTGCTCTCAGTCTTAAGCTCTCTCCTGGCTTGTCTGTCTGGCTCAGGAAGGTCAGCTAGCCAGCCACTCCACTGCCTTCCTAATAATTCCCACCTCTTTCCAGGGAAGGCCTGCAGAGAGGCATCTGCTCCCTATAGGCTCTACCAGACAACTCCTCCCATCTCCTGCTCTCTGGGAGCTCTGACTGGCCAGGTTTCTCTCCCTCTCAGCCCAGGTGCCCTCTTTTAGGATAGTGTCCCTAACCCCTGTTTGCCAGAAGCTGGGAATGGGCACAGAGGATGGATCACAGTCACTTGATGATTATTTGTTCTGTTCATTCCCTCTGAAGCATCTGGCATTGGCCACAGTCAGAAGACAGGATACTGGGCTAGATGGACCTTTGGTCTGACCCAGTATGGCTGTTCAGAGGTTCTTTTAAAACAACTGGGAGACAGCTGATGAGTCACAGAGGCACTGGCCCTGCTCACTCCTAAGGGCAGTGTCACCCGGTGATGAGCTGGTAGAGGAAAAATGAGGCCCATCTAATATTGTCCTTTTTTTGCCACAGATGGCCTGATTGTCTCTCCGAATTGCCTGTGGCAGAGGTTTGCTTTTATGCCTCAGTCATTGCTTTACACTTGTCTCATCCTGCCAAATGGACAAGTAGCAGGAGCAGTGAATGAAAATGCCAAGCTTTTCTAAATGCAAACTCTTTCCCTCTTCAATGGGCTCTCTTTTCCTTCCATCAATTAAAATGGCTGAGCGCTAGAAATCTCTAGCTGTTGTGTTTCCAGTGTAATACTCAGGGCAGATGGATTAGGGATGGAAGATATGATCATGAAAATGGAGGTCCTATGGCATGTCTAACCCATTATTGAACTAACCCTCCCCTTCTTGTGACTTCTTGGCTTTGAAACAAGGAGCCAGAACTTACTCAGAACAGTCAAACCCGTCACAGTCCCAAGCAGAATGGTCACCGCTACTCCTAGGGATATGGTAAATGGATGGCAAAATGGAGAAGACCTGAAAGAAGCTGCAAGTACAGAAGGAGCTGTTAGCATAGTTTAGAATCAGGGGTTGGCAACCTTCGGCATGCAGCCCATCAGGGTAATCCACTGGCGGGCCACAAGGCAGTTTGTTTACATTAATCGTCCACAAGCACAGCCTCCCACAGCTCCCAGTGTCCACGGTTTGCCGTTCCCGGCCAATGAGAGCTTCAGGAAGCAGCGGGCTGCCACTTCCTGCACCTCCCATTGGCCAGGAACGACAAACTGCAGACGCTGGGAGCTGCGGGGGCTGTGCCTGCAGATGGTCAACGTAAACAAAATGTCTAGCGGCCCGCCAGCAGATTACGCTGATGGGCCACGTGCTGAAGGTTGCCGACCCCTGGTTAGAAACAGGAAGACACCCACCAAGGCAAAGGCCAGCTGGGCACTTTTATTCATCCTAACCCATAACAGAAGGCAAGGGGGGCACTTAAAAGGAAAGAAAGTTAGAATTGCCCAACAGACGGCACTGATCTGGGTTACTACTGAGGCAAATAGCTCTGTAGGAATTAAAATATAAGAATAGCATCTGCAGTGACTCTACAAGGGTTACATATTTCCCTCATTCCTAATGCTTCAGGGCATAAACTACTCTCTGGAGGTCAGGAAGAAATTTCCTTTCATGGTATATATGGTGCAATGGTGCTTCATATGGGGCATTGTGGATGTTTCAATCTCCTCTTTAGTTCAAACAGGAATTCATTTAGGGAAGTTCTATGGCCTGCGTTATACAGGTCAGATCAGATGATCCCAATGGACCCTTCTAGCTTTATAATCTATGAATCTAGGGACTAAGTATTTTGAACTATGAACCTATATACCATCAAGCCTCCCGTAGTCAATGAGCTTGTACCAGCCTCCTGGTTGGAGGAAGAGGACATTTCTATCTCTATTCTGTTCTTTGGTGGTTTAGTTTCCGTGAATACAGTGTTGGTGAAAGGTGCTGGGTTGTGAGTCCAGGAACCTGAAGCTCTTTGTATATCTCTCCAAACAGGTATAGTATAAGCAGTGGCAGTACAAGTTTCCAACATACACATCAGCCCCCCATCAAAGTGACTTGATCATGATCTGAAGATCCCTCTTCCAGGGCTGAGTAGGGAATTCGGTCTCTGTAACCCATTCATTCCTTGGGAGCCAGCCAATTAAGGGTAAGCAATCCCAGCCATGGAAGTGGGTTTTGTGATGTGGACAATTGTCCAATCAGAAATTAGACTGCAATCCTAAATAATTTCACACAACGCACTGAACAGCTGGCAGATGGGAATGATTTCTGATCACTCCCTACTGACCTGCATAGAACAGATAGGAACTGATGGCACCTAAAGCTGAGTGGGTCAGTATCCCCTTCCAGCCCCCCTGAATTATTCAATCTCCACATGCATAGGGCAAGATTGGAAAAGGTGACTTCTGCAGAGGTGAAGGCTCTGTTTAACCCATTCCCCATGACCTGAGAGTGTATGTAAACTGTGCCTTAGAGATAAAAGGTTCTGTATGCGATCTCCTTGAGTCATTCAATCCATTGAGTTGGAGCTGCATGGCAACCCATTTCCCACTACTCCCAAATCATTCAGTTACACCTCACCCTCTAAATTCTTACTCTACATTCTCTAGGTCCATGATACAAATATACTTGCTTCCATTTTACTCAGAGATCAGATAAGTTACAGCCGCGGTTCTCAACCAGGGGTATGCAGAGGTCTTCCAGGGGGTACATCAACTCATCTAGATATTTGCCTGTTTTTACAGCAGGCTACATAAAAAGCACTAGCGAAGTCAGTACAAATTTAAATTTCATCCAGACAAATGACTTGTTTATACTGCTCTATATACTATATACTGAAATGGAAGTACAATATTTATATTCCAATTGATTTATTTTATAATTATATGGTAAAAATAAGAAAGTAAGCAATTTGTCAGTAATAGCGTGCTGTAACACTTTTGTATTATTATGCCTGATTTTGTAAGCAAGTAGTTTTTAAGTGAGGTGAAACTTGGAGATATGCAAGACAGATCAGACTCCTGAAAGGGGTACAGTAATCTGGAAAGGTTGAGAGCAGCTGAGTTGCAGTCCTTTCCTTCTGTAAACCCCTCCCCAAATATATGCTAGATGACCACTCTCCTAAGAGAACAGCGAAAGATGTAATTAGCTTTGGGTTATTCATTGCCCTAAGGCAGAGGTGGGCAAAATACGACCCACGGGCCCCATAGAGGGCAGGGGAGTTGTGGGGGTGGCCAGGGGGCAGGGATGTGGATAGAGGGCGGAGCAGTCAGAGGGCGGGGAACAGGGGGGTTGGATGGGGCAGGGGTCCTGGGGGGGCAGTCAGGAAGGAGGGGGGTTGGATGGGGTGACAGGGGACAGTCAGGGGCAGGGGTTCCGGGGGCAGTCAGGGGACAGGGAAAAGGGGTGGTTGGATGGGGCAGGAGTCCTGGGGGGCAAGTCAGGAATGAGAGGGGGTGGTTGGATGGGGCAGCAGGGGGCAGTCAGGGGTGGGGGGGGGTTCCAGGGGTTGTCAGGGGACAGGGAGCAGGGGGTGGTGGATGGGGTAGGAATCCCGGGGGGGCCATCAGGGGATGGGGGGGTTGGATGGGTCAGGAGTCCCGGGGGAGCCGTCAGGGTGCGAGAAGTGACGGGGTCGGATAAGAGGCCCCTAACTGGCTCTCCATACAATTTTGGAAACCCAATGTGGCCCTCAGGCCAAAAAGTTTGCCCACCCCTGCCCTAAAGTGATTTTTGTCTCTTTTTTTAAGGATCACATTTCTGTTTTGCTGCACTGGGATAGCACATGCCCACGTGCTCGCTCGCTCTGTGGAGCTTTAGCTGATGTTTACATAAATGGGCAGGAACCTGTGGGTTAAGGCACCATTTTGTGATGACTTCCGGATATAATTACTTTATAAATAACGTATTAATTTCGCTAAAGAGTAACCCATAGAAGAGTGACAAATCCTATCAGTGTCTTCAGTAGTGCCAGGGAAAAGCTGTTACCCAGTCACTCTCTTCAAAAGTGTTTACAAAAGCAGCCGGTATAGGCTAGGCATATTAGACATTATCTCATGTGCAAATGGGGCTCCTGTAAGTCTGTTAAGACTCTTGGCCTGATTCTCCTCTCACTTATGCTGGTGTAAATCAGGAGTAACTCCACTGACATATGAGTGAAAGAGGAATCATGCCCTCTCTGTTCAACGTATTCTAACCTATCTGTGGTTATGGCATTATCAAATCTCATTAAAGAAAAATATAATGAAAATAAACATGCCTATGCACCCTTATAGTACTTTTCATTGAAGGGTCTCAAAACGTTTTATAAATATTAAGCTTCACCACATCCAGAAACAAGTACATTTTACAGATGGGGAAACTGAGATACAGGAAGTTTAAATAGCATGCTTAACTGGAGGTCATGCAGCAAGCAAATGGCAGAATTGGATAAAGACCGAAGAGGTACATCTATATGGCAAGCAGAAACATGCGGCACCAAGTCTCAGAGCCTGGGTCTGTGAACTCTGGCTCACACTACAGTGCTAAAAATAGCCTGAGCTCCAGCCCAAGCCTGAACATCTACAAAGCTATTTTTGCACTGTGTCATGAGCCCTGTGAATCCAAGTCTTTAGAGCCAGACTTGCTGCTGTGGGTTTCTCCTTGCCATGTGGATGTACTCAAGGAGTCCCGACTAGAGCTGGACAAATAACTGATCTTTTAGTTTGATGGCAGTTAAAAAAAAAAAACCAACGGGGGGGAAAAATTGGTTCAGGTTGAACTGAACCTGATTTGATTTTTAAAATTTTTGATGAATCAATAAAGGGTGTTCAGGCTCTGTTCCAGAGCACGGATTCAAAGCCAGATCACCTGCATCCCACCCCGGACTAAAGGTTGGGGGGCTAGCAGCAGCACCACCACCTCCGCTATTTTGTGACTAGCCAATATTATTTGTACCAAATTTGCACATACTGTTGGGTCAGCCAAACTGTATTTTTCATCAAATAAAGCGTGCAGAAATTTTTGCCCAGCTCTAGTCATGACTCCATTTCCTGCTCTAGCCGCTAAATCACAGGTTCTCAACCTTTTTCTTTCTGAGGTCCCCCCAACATGCTATAAAAACTCCACGGCCCACCTGTGCCACAACATCTGGTTTTCTGCATATAAAAGCCAGGACTGGCATTAGGGCAAGCAAGCAGGCCCCATGCCACAGGAGCCCCCGTGAAGCTACAGCGTTTAGGCTTCAGCTTCAGCCCGCCGGTGGTGGGGCTCAGGGCCCCGAGCTTGAGTCCCATGCAGTGGCTGTGGGGCTTCGGCTTTCTGCCCTGAGCCCCAGTGAGTCTAATGCTAGCCCTGCTTGGCAGGCCAGACCCCTGAAACCTGCTTGCAGCCCCCCACAGGGCCCCAGACCCCTAGTTGAGAACCACTGCACTAAATGAAACTATCTGGTGGTACATGGAACAGAAATAAACTCTGGAGATGTTATTCTTACTTCCATTCGATCTTTTCCTTCTTCCTTTGAAGCGTAGGGCTGTGTAACCATCCTCCCCCTCTTCCATCTCTAGCCTCTTTTGCAGAGTGAAACCAAGAGAAACAAACAACCCTTTCTGTCACAGCAAAAGCAACCATGGAAAGTTAGTAGGAAGGAAGGGGCAGTGAGAGGCTGGTCACTTATGAACTTTACCCAAAGTAAACCGCACAGGATGCTTGTATTTGAGTTCAGAGGACACAGCTTAGTGCATGGCTGAAAGGTAGGGCTTGTTTTTATAACCAAAAAAGAAAGAAGAAAGGATTTTCATGTAATGTGATTATGTTGCATTCTGTCACAGGAAAACTGCAATGAATGAAGGAACCCTACAGCTCCCGCTTGAGGTAGGAAAAATGAGGCCACTGTTAGAAGTGGAAACAGACCCTAGGCCTGCCCCTTAGGCACAAAACATCCTTCTTGGCAAGTGGCCGAACCATTCAAGACAAGGCGTTCTAAAGCTGGGGCGAGCGTGCGGGAGAAGGCTCCTTTCGGCAAGGAGCTGAAGAACAGGTTGAGGCTGCAGTGCTACAGACTTTACGGTAGCTCTCCCCCTGGGGAGAATTACAGTACCGCGCGAGGAGGGGGTGAGCTCGCAAGCTCCTCGCCGCGATCTTGCTCGCGCGCGCCCTGGGGCATTGTCCGCCTAGAGTCAGAGCTGGGCGGTCGCTCGGCGCGCGCTGCAGCTGCGGTTGCTGAGCGGTCTGTGCGCGGGGCGCTCGGGCGGCAGTTCCGCAGGGAGCTGCTGCGTGGGATGCGGGGCCGGCTGTGAGCTGGAGAGTCTGCAGCCCACAGATCACCGACATAGCGAATGTGTGAAAGGCAGCGGGCGGGGCGGCTCGGCTGCCTTGCATTTTGATGTGGCCTGCTTGAGTGGGTGGTGTCTTTGCTTCAAATGAGCCTCCGCTTCCAAATCCAATCACTGTGAACTCCTGGGCACACGTTCAGAGGTTGGCTGCTGCCTGACCAACTTCTGTTGTGTGCGTGCGGGCTTCAGCTATTTAAGTACAGCCTTAAGACAGGTTTCAGAGTGGCAGCCCTGTTAGTCTCTATTTGCAAAAAGAAAAGGAGGACTTGTGGCACCTTAGAGACTGACCAATTTATTTGAGCATAAGCTTTTGTGAGCTACAGCTCACTTCATCAGATGCATTCAGTGGAAAATACAGTGGGGAGATTTATATACACAGAGAACATGAAAGAATGGGTGTTACCATACACACTGTAAGGAGAGTGATCACTTAAGATGAGCTAATACCAGCAGGAGGGGGGAGGAAGAAAACCTTTTGTAGTGATAATCAAGGTGGGCCATTTCCAGCAGTTGACAAGAACTTCTGAGGAACAGTGAGAGGGGGGAATAAACATGGGGAAATAATTTTACTTAGTGTAGTGATACTCAAGGTGGGCCATTTCGTTGTAATAGGTGCAGTAGTATCTATACCCGTAGACCCAAGTTAGCCTGTGGGACATGCAGGCTCAGCCACAGGCAGATCTGCCCTGCACTTGTTTGGTGGGTGTTTTCATTGCTGCTGTGAAGCCAACAGGCTTGTTCTGTGCTCCTGTCAGAGCCAAGCAGAGAGTGACTCCCGAAGCAGAGCACTGCACTGACCAGCAGGGTACAAGCCCTGCTCTTCTTCTGTGACATATGTGGGGAGAAATTCAGAATGTGAGCTACGGCTGCTTCCTTGAATCCTTCCCAGTAAGAGCCTTCTGGTCCCACCCTAAATCACCCCCCTCTTTCTTTACTGTTCACATCTCTCAAATCCTGCAAACAGGCCCGTTTTTAATTTGAAGGAGGTGCCTAGTCCTGTGGGGTTTGTTGAGTGTAGGGCTGCCAATTTTCTGATTGCAGAAAACCAAACACCCTTGTGCTTGCCTTGGTCCGGAAGCTGTGGCCCATGGGAGCTGCGGGGATGGTGCCTGTGGGCGAGGGCAGTGTGCAGAGCCGCCTTGGCCACCCCTGTGCCTAGGAGCCAGAGAGATATGCCAGCTGCTTCCAGGAGCCGTGGAGCCAGGGCAGGCAGGGAGCCTGCCTTAGCCCTACTGCGCCGCTGACTGGACTTTTAGTGGCCCAGTCAGCACTGCTGACCGGACCCACCAGCGTCCCTTTTCGACCGGGTGTTTCGGTCGAAAACTGGACTCCTGGCTACCCTAGTTGGGTGTTTAAAGTTAAGCAAGTGCTTGTCTGCAGGATCAGGACCGTGTCACTTAGGGCATGGCACTACTCACGTGCTTAAAATTAACCATGTACTTAAGTGACTTGCTGGATTGGGGGCAGAATGTTCAGCACTTCATAGAGAATCAAGCCCTTAGCCAGCCTAGACAGAGAGATGGATTTCCATTTAGGCACAGGAGGCATGTGCCTAGGGGTGTCTAAAAGTTAAAAGGGGTAAAAAGTGAGAACGTCAGAGTTACAAATACCTCGGGAATGGAGGTTGTCTGTAACTCTGAAATGTTCTGTAACTTTGAAGAAAAGGTTATGGACTTCAGCCACATGTGGTGGGGGGGTGGAGAAACAGAGTTGGGGCTTCTGACTCTTGGAGCACTTGGGCTCAGGGCAGGGGGCTCAGGGCTTCTGCCCTGTGGGAGCACTGGGGCTCAGCACTTTAGATGTCGGGGGAGTGCTAGCTCCATTCCCAGTTTCAGCCTTGCCGGGGCTCAGGGCTCTCCACGGCTCGACTCTCTACTTCGGGGGAGGACGGGAGGGCTCTGGGCTTTAGCTACAGGGGGAGTGCTGGGGCTGAAACTGGCACTCCCCTCATACCTAAAGCCCCAAGCCTTGATGCCCCCCGTGGGTCTAAAGGCAGGAACAGAGCTGCGGTGCTGAAGCCCAGAGTCCCAGCACCCCCTGCAGTGCTGAAACCGGGAGCAGTCGTGGGACTGAAGCCCCGAGCCCCCCATCTAAAGCTCAGTGCCCCGATGCTCCCGAGGGTCAGAAGCCTGGAGCCTTGACCGCCCCTCCACCACCCTGCAGCTGAAGCCTTGAGCCCTAAGATAGTACAGTATTTGCATTTTTTTTTTTTTTTAAGTCTGTGCTGCTGCCTGATTGAGGACTTCTGGTTCCACAGGGTGGCCTGTTGATCCCTCAGTCTGTAACTCTGGTGTTCATATCTTTGAGGTTCTATTATATTTAAATTATCCTTTATATTTCTTTTAGTTTAATTTTTTACGGAAAACACAAAGGTCCGCTGTAGGCAGGGCAGGGCGCTGAAGATGCTGTGCCTAGGGGCATGTAAAGTGTAAATCTGGCCCTGGCTAAACACACTTCTCTTTTAGTTTTTCCTCCCAGTTTAATCTTTCCAGCTGTCTAACCATTTTGGTTGCTCTTTGAACTCACTCCAATTTACCTACCTTTCCGGTAAGTAAATGCAGTTTTCCAGCTGCACTCCCATATATGGAAGGACTTTTACCTCCGTGCTGCATGATTCCTTTGTTTGTGGTTCAGAATTGCATTGGCTGGCAAATGACTTTTTAATTAGATGTGTCTGCAGTGGGATGACGCTTGTGTTAGCGAAGAACCTAGCCCAGGGACATAAAGTGAGAGAATATGCCAGTAGTAGCTGTTACTGACTGTGGTCAGGAGAGGGTTCTTGTTGTAGAATATATTAATGATAAAGTAGAATTATGATTAATATAGTGAAGGCAAACTCTTTCTTCCCTAACAATGTTGCCCAAGAATGGGATGAGAGAACAATGGAGATCAGCTCTCACAGAGAGAGAAACATCAAACTTCGTCAGCAAATACTGAGAGAATGCTACCAGAGGTGAACCATGAGATCTCCTTAGCAGAAGCAGATTATCCTACAATCATCTCAAGTATACCACATACAGATACAAATGCCACCAATGTAAATTCTGTTGTAGGAGTGATTATACCAAGCTGTGTGGTTATTCTTATCATTCAAAAGGAATTTAACAAATGGTGACACTAAGTTGCTTTTATGGTGGGAAGGGGGTTGTCTCATTTGATATGTGTTGAGATTGTGTTTCCACCTAGATCCATAGGCGCCGACTCCATGGGTGCTCCGGGGCTGGAGCACCCACAGGAAAAAATTAGTGGGTGCTCTGCACCTGCCGGTAGCCAAACATGAGAACAGCATGAGGAAGCAAGCCCTATAGACTTGAACGAGGATAAATCCTTATAAAAATAGGCCCTGAAGACTTTGGGTCTGATTCTGCAAACCAACTTCCAGGAGCATCAGATGCACATCTGACAAGGCCCTGCTCCCTCCTCGTGTCCAGGCCACCTGGCCAGTGGCTTGGCACAAGCAACTCTAAGTCTGGTAACTATGATAACAACCCTGCAGAACCTGTGTGTGTATGAATGAATGTGAAATTGAATGGAATGTTATAGCTATAACTGACTGCTTACTATGATTCTTTCTGTATTCACAATGAAAGCGGCATATTGCCTTATCCCCTTTAATAAGATCCTGCTGGTTTTTATTTTCCTGGTGTAACAAATGAAGATGAAAGGTGTCTTCTTCCATTCCCTGGCTTCCTTGAGCACAACTTCTGAGAGCATTGTGATTATCTAGCTATTCTACTTGGGCAGGTGAGGTTAACACAACCCTTAGTGAAGCATTTTATTTACTGGTGGGGATATTTGTTTTGGTTTAAAAAATGGGGCAGCCCCTCCCAGTGACAGCAGCATTACTAATTAGCATGGTGGAACCAGAGCTCAGAGTGCTGCTGGCTTGGCCGATAGGTGGGTGGGTTCAATAAATGGGCCAAATTTAAGTTTTAAAAAAATGTATTTGACAATTGTGAGGTGTGTTAGTGGAGTCACGTCCCCTGGGAAAAGATGTGACTTGGGGGCAGAGGAAGCTGTGCAATGTCTCTGACCCACAAAACAGATACAGTGAGCAGTAAAGCAATGTGGCTTCCTGCCTTGAGACCAGCTATGATGGAGGTACGCTGCTTAGCACCTTATGTCATCCACTGCACCTGTGCAGTGTGAGTGGACTATGCTACCAAGTCAGAATACATTTAAACAAGAGGCAACATGTTACACACACTCTGTACAGGTATAAATGATTACACTAGATACCAGGCTGGGGAGAATGAGGCCTGTGTTCCTAAGCAATTGTTAAGACTAGTAGTATTAACACTGAGGGGTTTTAATGCAGTACAATGGTAACGGAAGCACCTTTCCTAAAAACAGCTTTTTACTGGGCATATTTTCAGGAAGTGCTCTTGTGAATAACAAATGCTAAGTTCTGTCTTATAATCATGCAGGAAACAATCCACTAAGGAACTGGATGCTTGTGGTCATTGACAATGGTGGAGTGTGTGTAAAAGGAAGACGTGAGTAAGTGATTTTCTTTTAAGGGTTTTACAAATTTCTGAAGACCTAAAACTTCGTTTCTTTTTCATTTGTAATCCTTCTGATACCTTGGCTGGAGGTGGGGTTATAAATGCAATGCAGACATTAAGCATGCAACTTCCAGATTGAGAACACTGACATTCTTCAACAGTGACTTTGGCACAAAGAATCAGTGATGATCAGAATGACAAGAATGGGAAATAGCCACAATCCTGCCCTAAAAATGCTTCAAAAGCTGTTTGAGGTTCACCATATTTTAGACACCAATGCCATGCTTCAGCCACAAGTTTAGCTCCTCGTATGTTGACCTAACTGATTACACATATCATAAAGGAGACCTGCCAAAAAGGGAAAATAAATGTGTGCTTTTATTTTGTGTTTTATGATATATAAAGGAGACCTGGAAAAGTGCTTTTTGTTATATTTTTAGTTAGAAATATTAAGATTACCAAATCTAGTCTTTCCTGTTTGGCTGGAGGACTAGAGGGAGCTTTCTGAACCTGCAATTTAGGTGGCAAAGTGTTTAATCTTTCAGAGTTCTCTCCCAGCTGTGTGAGTTAAATTAATGTTAACTAAAAATCTCTTCAACTGCTCAGGTTTCAGTCTATCAGAGGTGGTGTCATAATCCCACTCATTTTCCAATCATCCATATAGAGTTCCAGGCGAACAGAGAAGACAAAATCTAATATTTCTAATCTATCCAAGTAGGGAATGGTCTGGGGAAAAAAAAGCTTTCAAGCCTTCATGGTATTTTATGGGAAGTTTTTTTTTAGTACAGCATCTGCAACCCGCTCTTGTCTCTCTCAGATCACGTTTAAAGGATAGATATTACATAAAACAAATATAATAATTATACTGAATTATGTGAGACCCAAGGAAAATGTGTTCTTAGGACCTCTTTAAGAGGGGAATCTTTATTAGAGGCACCTTTCATGGTATGGGCCTCATGGGAGGTGTCCTCGGGACAGCAGAAGTCTTCTGCGAGTTCTGACTCCAGCAGCAGGCTGGAAGTGTCTGCCTCCTTTGGTGGCTCCTGCCCAACTGAGCTGCAGGGCCCACCTCTTATACTTCCTGTCCCTGTCCTGCCATTCCACTTCTGGCATGGTGGCCTAAGCCTTCTGGGTTCCGCACACCAGGGGATGTCTGGCTCTCCCTCGCTGTCAGTCTCTGAGGGAGGGCACTCCCCTTTGCTACAGCGCCCCAAACACAGCTCCCAGAAATTTTTCCCTCAGTGGTAGCCGTTGGGTCAGCTCTGGTACACACTCATAGCACTAGTATAAAGGGCTCAGCTGACCCTGTGCCCCCTCAGTTCCTTCTTTCCGGCCAATTCCAAAAGAGGGGTGGTAGGGTGGGTCTTGGAATGGATATATGCAACATATCTTGAAGAACAACAGTTACAGAAAGGTTTCAGAGTAGCAGCTGTGTTAGTCTATATTCACAAAAAGTAAAGGAGTACTTGTGGCACCTTAGAGACTAACCAATTTATTTGAGCCTAAGCTTTCGTGAGCTACAGCTCACTTCATCGGATGCATTCAGTGGAAAATACAGTGGGGAGATTTATATACACAGAGAACATGAAACAATGGGTGTTACCATACACACTGTAACAAGAGAGTGATCACTTAAGGTGAGCTATTACCAGCAGGAGAGCGGGGGGAGGGGGGAACCTTTTGTAGTGATAATCAAGGTGGGCCATATCCAGCAGTTGACAAGAACTTCTGAGGAACAGTGGGAGGGGGGAATAAACATGGGGAAATAGTTTTACTTTGTGTAATGACCCATCCACTCCCAGTCTTTATTCAAGCCTAAGTTAATTGTATCCAGTATTCAAATTAATTCTAATTCAGCAGTCTCTCATTGGAGGCTATTTTTGAAGTTTTTTTGTTGAAGAATTGCAACTTTTAGGTCTGTAATCGAGTGACCAAAGAGATTGAAGTGTTTTCCAACTCATGAAAAATCTTGGAGTTATTGTGGATAGTTCTCTGAAAACATCCACTTGATGTGCAGCGGCAGTCAAAAAAGCAAACAATGTTGGGAATCATTAAAAAAGGGATAGATAATAAGACAAGCAAATATCATATTGCTTCTATATAAATCCATGGTATGCCCACATCTTGAATACTGTGTGCAGATGTGGTCGCCCCATCTCAAAAAAGATATATTGGAATTGGAAAAGGTTCAGAAAAGGGCAACAAAAATGATTAGGAGTATCAAACAGCTTCCGTTGAGGAGAGATTAATAAGACTGGGACTTTTCAGCTTGGAAAAGAGACGACTAAGGGGGGATATGATAGCGGTCTATAAAATAACAACTGGTGTGGAGAAAGCAAATAAGGAAGCGTTATTTACTTCTTCACATAACACAAGAACTAGGGGTCTTTGATGTTCCCCTGGTGTTATCTGGACCGGTGATCTGCTAGGTCACTCCAATCCTTTACTCTGGGAGCCAGCCTTACCCTGCTCTGCTGTGACAGCCTCTATTCCTGGGCTGCTTGGATTGTGCAACCGAATGACACTAGCCAATATCTCCGATCCCAGACACAACCCTAGGAACCTCTGTCTTCCAGTGTCCAGTTATTCAGGCTGGACACTGCAAGCTTATATGAGTTTGTCAGTTTATTAAATAAATTGATATGTACCAGGCTTGTTATCACAAAGGGAATCTCTAACACACTTCAAACCAAACACACTGCTTCCGGTAGAATGAACAAATTTATTAACTACAAAGATAGATTTTAAGTGATTATAAATCAAAGCATAACAAGTTGAATTCGGTCAAATGAAATAAAAGCAAAACACATTCTAAGCTGATCTTAACACTTTCAGTGCTCTTACAAACTTAGATGCTTCTCACCACACCCAGCCAGGCTCTCCCCTTTGGCATCCCCCCCCCATTCATGGTCAGGTGGGCATTACCTCATCATAGTCCCTGACTGACCAAGGGAAGAGGGGTGACTCACTGGAGAGTCCAACAGATCCTTTGTTGCTGCCTAGGCCAGTGTCCTTTGTTCCTGTGAGGTTGGGCTGGGTTTGTCGCATACATGCCCTGATGAGGTGTGAACTGCTCCTCTGTTCCTGGAGTTTTGCCTGTGCTTGTTTTAAGCCATGAGGACATTTTCAGCCCCATAACTATATACATGAAATTACAACCTATAACATTACTATAACAATGCTCAGTGCATCATGAGCCTTCCGAAGACACCTGACATGACAAGCTTTGCATTGGATACCACACAATCATCTTATAAGGATGAACATGGGAGTGCAGGGTATTCCTGCGAGGTACAGAACATCACAGGGTCACCAAATGAAATTAATAGGCAGCAGGTTTAAAACAAACAAAAGGAAGTATTTCTTCACACAATGCACAGTCAACCTGTGGAACTCTTTGCCAGAGGATGTTGTGAAGGCCAAGACTATAACAGGGTTCAGAAAAGGACTTGATAAATTCATGGAGGATAGGTCCATCAATGGCTATTAGCCGGGTTGGGCAGTGATGGTGTCCCTAGCCTCTGTTTGCCAGAAGCTGGGAATGGATCACTTGATTACCACCTGTTCTGTTCATTCCCTCTGGGGCACCTGGCATTGGCCACTGTCAGAAGACAGGATACTGGACAAGATGGACCTTTGGTCTGACCCAGTATGGCCATTCTTATGTTCTTAATCCCAGGCCTACTGGTCCTATGGAGCATACAGCAGTTAGTTGGTCTGGACTCATAGAATTAAGCTTGTCAGAACTGATTAGCCATCTACACTGGAGTATGCCCAGCTCAGGCTGCAAGCTTTGGTGACTTTGCACTCTTATGAAAAGGTCACATTAAGTTTTGAGCCCCAGGCTACTGTAATGTTTTTATAATTTGTTTTTTAAAAATAAGAGCCTGAAGTTAGGTTACATCCGTATTTAGGCACTTGTCTGATTTTCGAGTGTGTTAAAACATGGGAGCTAGTCAGTGCTTAGTCCATTGGCATCAGATGCAGCTGTTTACAATATCTTTGCATCACCACTGTACGCTTCCATAAACACTGCCATGTAGTAATCCATACCCCGCAAGAAAGCATGAATAGGATCAGAATAATTGCACGAGATATTTGTGTTAATTCTCAATTTCTCAGTCAGTTATGATTAAACAAATAAAGAGAGCAAGAGACAAGACACAGACAGACAAAAAAATATATACAAAGACATTATATAGCTGAGTTTTACATACACTACTTGTTGGTAAATATTAATCTTTTTAGTCCTCTTTCTTGTATATTAAATTCATTTTCATATTAACTATTACCCCAGAATCTTTTATATTAGCAAAGACAGTCTTTGAATTCTAAGTCCCAGAGTATTGATTCTTAGCCTGTGAGTGACTTGTGCTCAGGAATTTCCCGTATTGGGCTGTATCTCATTATTGCTGGTGTCTTCAAGCTTGTGGGAATCTGAATGTCTAAGGAAAAGACCCCTCAAACTAATATGTGTCTACAAAAGTATGTTACAAATAAGACTGGGTGATTGATAAGGGATGCCTATGCTCTAATTATGTTCTGTGATTAATAAGAGGTACTTGTTAGAGCAGATGTTTTTTGTAATGACTGAAATTAAGGACCCATTAAAAGATGTTTAACTCATTAAGAACTGTCAGTTGTCACAGATGTTATTAATTATGACCACATTAGAACTCTTTTAGCTTATCTATTGTGTAGTACAGGAGGTGGTAAAATATGTCTTCTTTCCTGTATTAATCTGTTTGATAATCTTTTATTAAAATAATTCCATTTGAATCTGTTATTTGATAATCTCAAATCATTATTAAATTCAAATATGCTGAACTTCTATACACAGGTTTTCTATGCATGTATCTCTGAAATTTACATATTTTTTCCCAGACCATTATAAAAAGTGATCTAGGGTCTTTGATTAGATTTTTATGATAATTATTATTTCTGATAAGATGGTCAACTGAACTATATTCACCATACAGTTTGGAAAACAAGGTATTTTAAAAACATGTATGGATCAGATTTTCAAAAGCACTCGGGTGCCTAAAGATGCAGATAAACACCTAGTGGGATTTTCAAAAGCACCTAAGAAGGTTAAGATGGGACTGAGTCAGAATTAGGCACCCAACCTATTCATGTGTTTTCTAAAATCCCACTAGGCGCCTACCTGCATCTTTAGGTGCCTAAAGGACTTTGAAATTTGGCCCCATGTCCAATTCTTTCCCAGGATGAGCAAACACTGTAGATACATAAAACAGAAGCCAAATGCCACCCTTTCTTTGCTACTTCTATACATTTTTGTCCCTCCCTGTTCTGAAAGATGCTTCACATTCTGAATTAAAAATAATGAATACATTGAGAAAAGTGTACATGATCAAGTTTAAAAAATAGTTATTGGTAAAAGGGTTGTGTTAAAAATATACAAACTTCAAGTATCCAACTGTTTAAAAGTGTCTAATACTGCCAGGTACCTTCAGTGGAACATGAGGATCCTAAACACCATACTACATCTATTCTCACATGGCCTTAATATGCAATTTGGGTTTCTAGGCAGGTTAGAGTTGTAGACTTTGCAGATTTAGAATTGATTTTCCAGCTTGTCAGAGGAGCGTGATCCTAGCTTCCGAAGTGTGTCTGGCAAATAACCCAGAAATCTAAAGCTGAACAAACAATTAGTAAAAATTATAACAATAGATTCAAGATATGGCACTGGAACTCACCCCTGGCTACACAGATTGATAACGGCAGATACCTGAGATAACAGGTTTTCAACCTGGGAGCTGTGACCCTTGTCAGGTCACAAACAAGTTTCAGGAAGTTGCAACCACCGTTCCCTTCTTTATAGCTAGATAGAAGGAGGATCTTGAAAATTGTTTCTGTTTTCACATAGGATCACTGTATAGAAGAAGTTTAGAACCATTGCCTTAAAACAGCCATGATATAGCACTTAAGTTATAATTGGCTTTCTAGAGCATTTTATGTTAAGGAAGGCCCAGCAAGTGGGAGCTGAATTCTGCAACAAAACTCTTGTGTCTGTGGTAAATTGGAAATCCTGCTATAGATTCAAGTACATTTATAAAACAAACACACACACACACACACCCAAATCTCTGAAATGGACTGAATTGAAGTGGGTAACATGAACTTGAAATCTAGTCAATTAAAAAAAAAAAAAGTAAAAGTTTTTCTCCCTGTTGCTGTTGGAAAAATCCACACAAATTGCTGGGAAAAGAGTGAACATTAATTTACATAAAATGCTGTTCACAAAACAAAAGTTATTTTTCCCCTTAATCCCTTGTCAGTGTTAGAAATTAAGAAAAAAATCCAGACAGACTTTTTTCTGTTAACAACAAAATGAGGGTTTCAAGGGGTGAGTGATGTAGTTGAAGCACGGGGAGGAGGTAGCAGGAGCATTTGGGAAGAGCAGGGAAAGGTTATAAAGTCATATAACCAAGGAGCCAAAGGTTCTAGTAGGGTAAATGGTGAGGAAAGGGCAGAATTCCTAAGAAAAAATTAAAGATTACCAAAATTCCTAGTATGTAACTGTTGCCTAGCTTCTTAGAAATAATATCACTGACAAAGAGGCAAATGGCGTGAGATAAAAACTAAAAAAGTGACATGGACAATGGCTAAAAACAAAACAACAGGCAAGACAGAGAAGAGAAAATACAAATGGCAGGGAAAGGCTCATCCTGAGACTCTCTCTCCCCCCACATTGTGGGTTTTTTTGTTTGTTTTTTTTTTAAACAATGTAATCTTTTTATGTGTCTGTAAATTACCTAAGTGTTAGACCTGTAATAGAGGTCTCCCTACGAGATGGGGAGCAAGCAGATACCAGACACAGTGTTGGTATATAATACTCTAAATGCTCTTCACTGATTACAAAACAAACCTTACTCACTCCACATTCACACCCCAAACATACTATACCGGAGTCCAAAAGTCAGAATGCTCCCAATGGCCAGTCGAGGTTCCTTCCATCAGGATAAGATCATAAGATGCGGGGAGCTGGTGAAAATCACATCTATATCCACATGGTTCTCTGGATCAATAAACGACTCCGATTTGCAAAAAAAAAATAGGCACCCATTCATAGTCCATTCTGTTGCGTCATCGGTCCTTTGCCTTTGTTTATTAGGCCTTCTACCCACACAACTCCAAAGAGACAATCCTGGGTGGGCTGCCATGATCCAAGACATGCCATTTCCTCCAATTCTTATACAATTTTATATCAGTCCAGCTGGTGTTATTTCCTTTTCTGATGATTTTCAGTATTTTTCCTCGGAGCATAAGATTGTTTTTGCACAAAGAGTTCTAATAGTCCTTGACCTTAAGTTCTTGCTTCAGTTGCTAACTTGCAACGCACGCATTCATGTCAAGCACGCGTCAGTCGTACCAGGGCTCAATGACCTATAACGTATTACATGGACATATGAATCACAATGTGTATGTACACACACACACACCAACAAAAGTACACTCTTGGGTGCTGACTCTTCAGGACAATGTCTTCACTGAGTTTGTACAGCATCTGGCATAATCCAGATCTTGACTTTGAACACTATCACAATACATATGTACGTATATATACACACGTACAAATAAATAAGTGCAGATGTCTACAGGAGCTGGATTTTACTTGTGATGGCACATCAGCTACAGGCATACCCCAATGCACCTTGCAACAGGCCTCCAATCACAGCACTTTAGATCTTATGTTCAGGAGAGCTCTATCTACTACATTTCTCTAAAAACTCTTGTTAGAATTTAGAAGTTGTAATAAACTCCACTGGAAAAAATCAGATTATGTTTGTACTTTGCACTATTAACGAACCCTTCACTGGAGATGAATACTATTCATTTGGACTCTTTGACACAGATCCAGCGTCTTGAAGATGTGCAATCTACAGTAACAATTTTGTCACTGTTTAGGAAAGAACACTTCAGCTTCGCATCTTCATTTTCCAATTGGATGCTAGGGAGAAGAAAAAAAATAAATGGGAATGAATCACTTCTGTTCTGAAGATAAAATGTTTGCGAAAAGCCAGGATCACCGATCATTTCTACAGCTCCAGATTTATGCAACTAAAGACAGAAGCAATCAGCAAACAACCTATTTGTTGTTGTTGCAGAAGTTAAGTGTCTTGAGGAATTACAAATAAATTACATACAATGTCTCTCAACTCTGCTTTGACAGCAACTCATTTTCTTTCTGGTTTCAGTCAGACATATGCCAATACCCCCCACCAAGTTTCTAGTCACAGCTGAAAAAACATACACATCATTAGTAAATGGAGATCCATCATCCCACTGCCATTCTGCTGCTTCCTTTCTTAGCCCAATCCAGTAGTAATGGTTCTGTCTCAAGCGTTCGATGTTCTCCTGTAATTGAGAATAGCAGAATTTTTTTTTCCTTCGTGGCCCATCCTAAATTGAACCTCCCCTCTTATGCAATTTGCTCTACACAGGACAGGAATAGAAGCTTTCACTATTGATTTGAATTTAAAAAAAAATTTACCCATTACCACCAAAACAATTATTCCTTTGGGTAAAAGGGACCTCAGGCCTCAATACATGAATATATTTAAGAAAACTAGATTCCAGGCAGTTGACAAAAAGACGTGCATGAACATTTACAAAGCAGGAGTCAACCAATACCAACTTAAGTCTCTGCATTTCCCTGCATAAGCTGCTAATAAACTTACTATTTTTACTGGGTATCGGGGTTGGGGGGGGGTCAACTAAGGCAGCAAAAAAACCCACTGGATGCTATTCAATCATTCAAGAAGCCACTGTCAACATGAACATTTTTTCTTCGAGTGATTGCTCGTATTGATTCCAATTAGGTGTGCACACGCCGCATGCACAGCCGTCGGAAATTCTCTCCCCTAGCAGCATCCATTGGGTTAGCTGCGGAGCCCCCTTGAGTGGCACTTCCATAGTGCTCAATATATGACCCTGCTGACCTAGCACCCCCTCAGTTCTGTGACGGTTGTTGGAACTGTGGCATCTTGCTTAGCAAGTTCTCCATGTTTTCCCTAGCTTGTTTCATAGTGGTTTTGTTAGTACACTTCTACCCGATGTAACGCAGTCCTCGGGAGACAAAAAAAGGTCACCGCCTTATAGGTGAGACCGCGTTATATCGAACTTGCTTTGCCCCCCCGCGTTCCTTGTTCCCTGACCGCCCACTCCAGAGACCCCCATCCCTAATCACCCCCAAGACCCCAACCCCTACCCAACCCCCCTGCTCACAGTCCCCTGACTGCTCTGACCCCTATACACACCTCCCACCCCCTGGCAGCGGTGGGAAGTGGAGACCAACCCGCTCCACTCCGCCACCTCCCAGCCGCGGCGGGAAGTTGGGGAAAGGAGCCCCCCCCCACCCCCCCACTCACCTGCGGCGGGAAGCAGAGCGCCATGGCTGGGAGCTGGCGGAGTGAAGCGGGCTGGGGCCAGGCTGCTCCGCTTCCCACTGCCGGTGAGTGCAGGGAGGTTGGGGAAAGGATGCCCTCAGCACTCACCGGCGGCGGGAAGTGGAGCAATGCAGCCCCAGCCCGCTCTGCTTTCCTTGCCCCGGCCCCAGCAGTGTCGCTAAGGGGGGGTGTTGGGGAAAGGTCCCGCACTCACCTGCGGCAGGAAGCAGAGCGGGCTGGGGCTGGGCTGCTTCCGCCGCTGCCGGTGGGTGTGGGGGGATCCCTTCCCCCAAGCCCCCTTCCGCGAGCGACACGGCTGGGGCCGGGGCGAGGGAAGTGGAGCGGGCTGCTCCCGGCCCCCCGCTAATCCCCCCGGCCACTCTGGGACTGCGGGGCCCCCAAAAGTGCCCCCCAACAGCTCCTGTCTCCCAGACCCTGGAAGCGCGGGAGCCCCTGACTGCCCCCGAGACCCTCTGCCCCTTATCCAACTCCTTGGCCCCGGCCCAGCACCCTTAACACGCTGCCCAGAGCAGCGTGTCGGAGTTTTACCACGTTGTATGCGAACCTGTGTTATAGCAGGTCGCGTTGTATCGAGGTAGAGGTGTAGTAGTTCTTGTTTTCTTACTTATATAGTTAGTGGCAGTTGGGTTGCGGGGCTGGGGGTTACCCTCCACCCGATTGCTTTTCCTTGAGAGGGCTCTCATGCCCAAGTCCCCGGACTTCAAGCCCTGCAAGTCCTGCTCCAAGCCCATGCCAACAGGCGACCCCCATGACTCTTGTCTGAAGCGTCTGGGGGAGGCTCACGAAGCCAAAAAGTGCAGGATCTGCAAAGGGTTTTGTCCTAGGACCAAAAAGGAGTGGGACTTTCGCCTTAAGCACCTCCCAGCCTCCTTTGGTGTGGCAGGATCCAGCACCAAGTTCTTTGGTGCGCAGCGCCCCGGCAGCAGTAGCGGAAGCAGCACCATGGGTGGACTCTGGCCGAGACCCGCGGCACTGCTGTTCCCAGCACCAAAGCCGGTGGCATCTACCTGGCACCGCTCCCACTCCCCGGCACTGAAGCAGCACTGGAAGCAGGAGAAAAGTGGCTCTCCGTCCCAGAGACCCATCCCTCTGGAGCTGGACGCTGTGGTGCGTCCCAGAGAGGAGCGCCCAGGGGCAGTCTGTGGCCACGGCATTATCGACTTCGGCCCCACAGGGGAGCCGTAGAGTCTGGTGCCCTTGGACTCCCCAACCCAGAGCATTGTGGATGTCCAGCAGCCGTCCACCCCGGACACCTTTGCGGCTGCGAGGGACCTCATTGCCATGACGGCACCAGGGTCTCCTCTGCTCCATGCCAAGCCTCCAGTGCCTCAGTATATGGCACCGTCTTGAGGCAAGCCAGCATTGATCCGACGGTCAGCACCGTTGGTCGAGCCTCAGCACCACTCAAGATCTCGGCACTGCTAGGAGTCCCTGCAGCGCTCCACACGCCAGCTGCGTCAATGCTACCGGTCATGGTGCCGCTCCGCACACCGGTCGCCTTTGCGGAACAGGTCCCAGTACCGGTCCCGGCACAGCTCCCAGTCCTGGCACAGCTCCCCAGCCTTGCAGCGCTGCCCTGGTTCTCACGGTCCCAATCCTGTTCCTCGGGGTTGGAGAAAGCGTCTCAGTACTCAGAGCAGGACCGGCGCCGGTTGGACCGTGGGTACCCTGATGTGGGAGCAGGGCCATAGCAGGGGCCAACTCAGTGGCCATTCTGGACTCCGTGGGCATACCACCAGACCCAGCTTCCCAGTCGCCTGCCTCTGAACAGAGGGTGCCGGAAGCCTCAACCATTCGGCCCATCTCTAGGGGTGCAGAGGAGGCATCATGCCTCCTTCCCCCCTTGGAACCACTTCCAACTCCGGTTCCTGAGCCGGAGGTGGTCAGCGACGAAAGGCACTGAGCTCCCAAAGAGCAGGAAGATTGGGATGACCCTCTCCTCCCCCTGGGCCTCTTTGTCCTCCTCCCCTGAAGAGGCTGTAGCAGGCACCTCTGTCTCTGGGCCACCCCTCATAGACAGCTGCGCCCACCAGGACCTTCTGCGCAGGGTGGTGCGCAATATGGGCCTGCAGGCCGAGGAGGTGGTAGAATTGGAGGATCTGCTGGTAGACATTTTGGCCCCGGAAGGTCCGCCCTGCCCCCCATCAAAACCATTCAGGCCAATGCCAAAACCATCTGGCAGACCCCGGCCTCCATCCCCGCTACGGCCAAGGAGGTCAAACACAAGTACTTCATGCCCTTGAAGAGGTATGATTATCTCTTTACGCACCTGCAGTCCTGCTTCCTGGTGGTTACAGCCATGAATGAGAAAGAGAGGCAGGGTCAGCAGGCCCCAGCGCCCAAGTCGAAAGAGGCCAAGCGGCTGGACTTGTTTGGCCGCAAGCTGTACTCCACGTGAGGGGCTCCAGCTCAGGATTGCCAACCAGCAGGCATGCCTGAGCCGTTATAACTTCAACTCCTGGAACTCAATGCTCAAGTTCAAGGAGCTTGTGCCACTTGAGTCCAGGGAGGAGTTTGGGGCCCTTGTTGATGAATGCAAAACGGTGGCACAGATCTCTTTGCAGTCCTCACTGGATGCTGTGGACTCAGCAGCGCATACTTTGTCCTCTGGAGTTGCCATGAGGTGCACTTCTTGGTTGCAAGCCTCGGGCCTGCTGCCTGAGGTTCAGCAGACTCTGCAGGACCTGCCCTTCGACGGGGTGGGCTTGTTGGCAGAACAGACTGATTCTAGACTGCATACCTTAAAGGACTTGAAGGCAACTATGAAGTCCGTCGGTATGCACGCCCTGGCAACACAACAGAAGGACTTCAAGCCCCAGCAGCCGCAACAGCTCTCCTACCCTCCTTGGCCAAAGCAGGACTTTTACAGGCATAGGAGACGGAATAGCAGAAGGAAGCCTTTCAACCCCCGTCTGGACAAGGCCAGGGCCCGACCAAACCATTGTCGGGTTCCAAGCAGGCCTTTTGAAGGGACGCTCAAGGATGGCATACCGGACTTACCCCCGGATCCTTCCCCACCATTTTTGAATAGTCTATCCCACTTCCACCGTGCGTGGTCCCAAATAACTTTGGAGCAATGGATCCTTCACACGGTGGAAGCGGGATACTCTCTTCAATTCTGCTCCTACTCACCTTCCCATCCCCCTTCAGGGACCCCTCTCACGAGCAACTCCTTATTCAGGATGGTCAGGCACTCCTCGCCATGGGAGCGGTAGGGGAGGTTCCATGGGAGCTAAGGGGCCAGGGGTTCTACTCCCAATATTTCCTAATTGCCAAGGCCAAAGGGGGCCTCAGGCCCATCCTGGACCTGCACGGGCTCAACAAATTCATGATAAATTTGAAGTTCCGCATGGTCTCCCTAGGCACTATTATCCCCTCCCTGGCTCCTCAAATGCCGCCCTCGACATGAAGGATGTGTACTTCCACATATCAATTCATCCGGCGCACAGGTGCTTCCTGGTCAACCGTGAACATTACCAGTTTACGGTCCTTCAATTTGGCCTTTCAACAGCCCCCCCCTCCCCCCAGGGTGTTCACCAAGTGCATGTCGGTCGTGGCTTCCTTCCTCCTTCAACAGCAGGTGCAAGCGTATCCCTACCTCGACGACTGGCTATTTCGGGGCCGCACCAGAGCACAGGTGCAGTCCCAACTCTGCCTGGTCAGGTGTAAGTTCAAATGGCTGGGTCTCCTCCTCAACGTGGAAAAGTCGACCCTGGAACCGACCCAGAGGATAGAATTCATTGGGGCGGTGCTGAACGCAGTTCAGGCATGAGCCCTCCTACCAGAGTCCCGTTTCCCAGCTATCGCGGGCATCATTCAAGGCCTTCAGCAAAACCCAGCCTCGACAGCAAGAGGGTGAATGAGTCTCCTCGGCCACATGGCTTCTTGCATGTACGTGACCCGGCATGCCAGGCTCCGGCTCAGGGCGTTGCAGGCATGGCTCACCTTGGCCTACCGTCCGGGGCACAACAGCTTGAATTCAGTGGTCACTGTGCCGGGACAGGTGTTCACCTCCCTTCGCTGGTAGCTCAACCCCTGAGCGGTGTGCGATGGAGTCCCCTTCCACAGCCCCCAGCCTTCCTTGTCCCTGGTTACGGATGCGTCAGCTATGGGGTGGGGAGCACATCTGGGGAACCTTCAGACTCAGGGCCTATGGTCACAGACTGAGCTCTTCCTCCATATCAACGTCAGGGAGCTAATGGCGGTGCACCTTGCTTGCTAAGCCTTCCAGGCCCAACTGCATGGTCACTGCGTGGCGGTTCTAACGGACAACATCATGGCCATGTTTTACATCACCAAGCAAGGGTGCGGCGTTCGTCCCCCCACTGCCAGGAAGCCATCTAACTATGGGAGTTCTGCATAGCCCACTCCATTCACTTGGTAGCGTCCTTTCTTCCTGGGATCCAGAACACGCTGGTGGACCGCCTCAGCAGATCCTTCCACTTGCACGAATGGTCTCTCCGACCGGATGTTGTACACCCCATCTTCCAAAGATGGAGGTTTCCCCAGTCAACCTGTTTGCCACCCGATGCAACAGGAAGTGTCCAGCATTCCGCTCCTTCCAGGGTTGCAGCCCAGGCTCCCTCATGGATGCATTCCTGCTACCCTGGACAGGTCGCCTGCTCTGCGCCTTTCCTCCGTTCCCTCTCGTGCACAAAGTCCTGCTGAAAATCCGCAGGGAGAGGGCAAAGGTGATTCTGATAGCTCCAGCATGGCCTCGCCAGCACTGGTACACCATGCTGCTGGAGCTGTCTGTGGACATACTGGTCATGTTGCCTCTCCTTCCCAATCTACTCACTGAGGACCATGCTTGCCTATGTCTTCCTGACCTGCGGTCCCTCCACCTCACAGCTTGGACACTGCGTGGCTGAACCTCATGGAGCTTCTGTGTTTGGACCAAGTAAAGCAGGTCCTGCTAGGCAGCAGGAAGCCCTCTACTAGAGCCATCATATATTTTGTGTTGGTGTGACCAGTGCTGCACACCCTCACCGGTACTCCTCATTTTAGAGTACTGCCTGCACCTGAAACGGCAAAGCCTGGCAGTGTCGTCTGTAAGGGTTCACCTCGCTGCCATCTCGGCCTTCCACCTGGGCACATCTGGCCACTCTGTCTTCGCCTACCCTATGGTTGGTCGCTTTCTCAAAGGCTTGGACTATCTATACCCTCAGATCTGTCAGCCTATCCCTGCGTGGGATCTTAACCTGGCCCTTTCAAGGCGCATGGGGCCCCTGTTCAAACCACTGGCCATGTGCTCCCTCCTGTATCTTTCTTGGTCTCCATTATGTCCGCGAGCCATGTCTCCAAGCTGAAGGCCCTCACCTCAGCACCGCCTTACACGGTCTCCACAGGGATAAGGTGCAACTCAGACCGCACCCAGCCTTCCTCCCCAAGGTGGTGTCGAACTTTCACACCAGCCAGGACATTTTCCTACCCGTCTTTTCCCCAAAACCTCATGCTCGTCCCCGGGAACAGCAGCTCCATTCCCCTGATGTCCGCAGAGCCCTAGCTTTCTACACAGAGTGCACTAAGCCGTTCAGAAAATTGACCCAGCTATTCATAGCAGTGGCGGACCGGATGAAAGGCCTCCCGGTCTCCTCTCAAGGAATATCCTCCTGGATCATGTCCTGCATCCGCACTTGCTATGAGCTGGCTGAGGTGCTGACCCCAGCTCTTACCGCACACTCCGCTAGGGCCGAGACCTCGTCAGTGGCGTTCCTGGCCGAAATACCGATCCAAGAACTCTGCAGGGCAGCAACTTGGTCCTTGGTGCATACCTTCACCTCGCACTACGCCATTGTCCAGCACGCCAGGGACGACACGGCTTTCGGTAGAGTGGTACTACAATCAGCATTCCTTAACCCCTACCCCACCGCTTAGGTAAGGCTTGGGAGTCATCTAATTGGAATCGATATGAGCAATCGCTCGAAGAAGAAAAAACTGTTACTCACCTCTTGTAACTGTTGTTCTTCAAGATGTGTTGCTCATATCCATTCCAAACATGCCCCCCCTTCCCCTCTGTTGGAGTAGCCGGCAAGAAGGAACTGAGGGGGTGTCAGGTCGTCAGGGTCATATATTGAGCGCCATGGAGGCGCCACTCCAGGGGGCTCCACAGCTGACCCAACGGATGCTGCTAGGTGAAAAAAACTTTGACGGCCGTGCACGCAGCGCGCACACACCTAATTGGAATGGCTATGAGCAACACATCTCGAACAGTTAAAAAAGGTGACTAACTGTTTTTCCCCACTCATTGCTATGGATCCCTGGGGGAACGACACTCCCTCACAAATCCTACTCTAGGTTCATGAGTAAGGCTAAGATTTAGTCATGGGTATTTTTAGTAAAAGTCATGGACAGGTCACGGACAGTAAACAAAAATTAATGGCCTGTAACCTGTCCATGACTTTTACTATAAATACCCATGACTACTGTAGCTGCTCTGGAGGGCACTGACCACCAGCCACCCACTGCTCCGAGGCCCCTGGGGCCACTGTTCAGGCAGTCCCTGAGGCCAGCCGCTGCTCGGGGCCAGCAGCTCAGGGGTCAGCCCCACCGGTCACTGTGGAAGCCATGGAGGTCCTGGAAATTCATGGAATCTGTGACCTCCGTGAAAGACTCGCAGCCTTATTCAGGAGTATTGATTATTGGCATTATGACTTGAGTAAGTGGTATTTCAAACGAAGTAGTCTACTTATTAAAAAAGACAGGGGATTAATTTCTTCCTGTTCCTAAGATTGTGTCCACGGAGATTTCTATTGAAATCCATTTTCTTCCTCCTTACTCTTTTCAGTATTTTATAGGGCTTGTAGATAAAAACGTAGGGATAAATGCAGTCTTGGAAGGCCGCCATTGTCTCCACAGATGGAACTAAAAAGATCTATTTTGAAGGGGAAGACTTGCACAACATAGAACTAACTTCCACCGTAATTCACAAAAAAAAAAAAATCGTCATTTCCATCAACAGCAGAGGCTAATGAGATTGTTTCCACATAGTCACCACTTTATTCTAAAAGTCCTCAGAAAGCCCCAGCTCCACGGCTCTTACTACCATTCTTTCCTGCACATCTCCACAAATTTCTCTTACCCTATTCAACTGCCATTATTCCTAAATTTGCATCCCATTGCCCATACTTAGCTCGTCTGCACTATAAACTTTGATTGTCATTTTATTACCCATGCATGGGAAGGAGATAGCCACTGGGCTTTTCCATGTAAGGATTATTTAAGAACAGTTTTTCAGCAGGCACTCACCCTTTAAATAACAGAGTTTCTTGGTTGACTGATCCCAAAAACACTATTAGGTCATTTACTGCATCTCCAAAGGGCCAGTGAAGGACTATTCCCTGTAGTTCATTTTCTAGTGTTCTGTCAGCTCTAGTTTTGAGGTTCTGAAGCAATGGGGTTGCCATCATTTCCCTGGGGGAGAAACTACTTCATATCCTATTATACCCCATACCCAAACATTCAGTCTCCACTTTCTTATGTTCATGCCATTACTATTGGCTCCACTCTGAGCCCCAATTATCCCAAAAGACATAAGTCATTGATTTCAACTGGAATTATTCATATCCTGCAGTGGAAGAATAGGGCCCCAGCTTAGCATGTTTTCTCCTCTGAATATTTGTTCCACTATTTTACAAGTGACTGTGAAGATAAGTGGTCCATCCCAAATACCTATTAATCCTCTCTCTCACCTGCCACCACACTGACCTTCTGTTTTGATTTTCTGGAACATTCCCCACCTGCTCTATTTCTAGAGGATGATAATGCAATATTTTACTTTTAGACTGTGGGTGCAGCATTGTCTTGTCTATAATTCTCCCACAGACATTTATATTGTTGTACAAATAATCAATATAGGAAACCTCCAGAACGGACTTCATTAGGTACATAAGATAAGTCAGTAGTGGGATGTTTGTTAAAACAGGTAAAATAGTTTCACATTCTCACCAGTTGCAGTTTCTCTTTTATCACAGGAAGTGTTGCACCATGTGAGGCACAGTACTCCTTACTGGCATCCCAGCTCTTTGTGTCAGTGGAAAAATAATAACAGTTCCCTCCAAAACATATCCAGTCTTCTGGACACTGCCTGACCTGTGGAGAGAAGGTTCCTGGGAGACATAAGGCAAACAGCATAGTCACATTCTAAGACATGTTATTTTCTCCTCAGCCATATTACAGGCTGCTGAGATAGAGCAGAACACCTGAATATCACTAAACCTCAGTCTGAATATCATTGAAATTCCAGCTGAAGTTCTAGAGTGCCAGTTGTCCTGGACAAACTAAATTTGAATAAGTACCTAGTGCAACCACCCTACCTGTGTCTTGCAATTTCAAAAGGGCACAATGTTCTTCACTAGGGGCTCTGCTACCCCAGTGATAAGCTGTGGTATGAAAGCCATAAAAAGATAGACCCACTTTCTGTCCCAAATTTTCTGCAATGTTGCTGTGTATTGTTAAACAGCTGCCACATAGCACTTACAGTGATAGCTGCATTTCACTGGTGGGAGAAATGATTCCTCTCTCTATAGGCTGTAAAGCACTAGTGTGTGATAGCTTCAAAAATCCAAATAAGAGCTTGTCTTCACAAGGAGTTATTCCAAAATAGCTGTTCCTGATTAACTCCATGTGTGGATGTTCTTATGCCAGAATAAGAGTGCCTGATTTTTCAGAATACTTAGCTTTTTTTTTTTTTTTTTTTATAAATAGTGCTTTATATGTTCAAAGCACTATACAGCGATTAATTAATCCTCACAACCCTAGGCAGGTGGGCGAATATTATCTCCATTTTGTAGATGGGGAAATTGAGACAGAAGAGCAAGTCATTTTCCCAAAGACCAGAAGACAGCAAGTCAGTGGCATAGTGCTCCCTCTTCTCCTTCTGAAGCTAGTAGCAGTGCTGCTCTCTGCAGGCAGTTGAAGTGACCGTCATTCCCTCTGTGCTGCACACAAGATGCAGAAAGAACAAAATGCTGCATTTGGCAATCTGGAGTTGCAGTTAAGTCTTGACTTGTCTCCTCACAGACTAAAGGAGAAGGAAAGCAGCTTTTGGTTTTCCTCTGAACACATCTGGAGTAGAGGAGGAGGACGGAGCATGGAGTGAGGAAGACAGGACAGGAACGGAGGAAAAAAGGACAGGAAAAACTGGTTAAAGGTGACACGCAAAGAAAAGGGTGGGGAAGTTGTCTTTAGTTTCTTATGACATATAAAAACCCAGAAAAAAAAACAAACATTTTTTAAAGTTATTCCTCTGGCAACTTATCTTATGCATAGAGCTCACAGTGTTTTTCCGAGAAGGCAAGAGCTGAAGTTTTCATTTAAAAAAACAAGCAGAACAAACCCCTTCATTTAAAAATAATCTCATAGTCCTTCTCTATAAATCATAATGCAGCAGGGAATAAAGTGCCCATACCCGTTATTTTTCTTTTGCAGTTTACCTCTAAAGCTAGAAGGAAAAAAAAAAAGTGAAGAAGCAGAGTGGAGAGTAAAGCATAATGTGAGAGACAGAAAGAAAGTAGATAATGAAAGGGAAAGAAAAGAAACAGAGAGATACAAAAGAAAGCATCAGATGGGACAGAAAAGTGAATACACTGAAGAAAATGAAGCAAGAGACAGGAACCAAATTCCAATCTCACTCATACCCATGTACTCCCACTGCAATTCCCAGTTGCTTTCATGTAGCATACAGCTTTGGTTACCAGCTCCAATAATTTGACACAGCTGCTACCAAAATCAGTTCAGAATTGAGAACTAGGAAGAAAAGGGATGATATTAATGAATTGTGTGATTTAAAGGCTTGTATCTACAGTGATGGCACACAACATTTGTTTCCGGCTTTCCATTGGCATATGCTGTTTATATAGTACAGTGATGTAGCTCTCTGCTACTCAGTTGGAGAATATAGTATTGTGCAGGGAGAGCTTAACCACACCAAAGCATAACGCTAGTTGATGTGCAATTGAATCAGACAATGAGAACAACAAGGGCTATGAGACCAACCAGCACAGAGCGGCTGCCAGTCCTTTCAAATATCTCATCACCTAATTCAGGCATTATATTGCAGCAAAAAACCTCTGACACCACAATTGCCACTTTTCAAAGATATGTGCAAGGCACCTCGCCACAACTCATCAGCAGAAGACTAATCTTGTACTACATTACCAACCATCTCCACAACAGATGCGATCGCACTGTGGTGAGCAGAATGGGAACAAGTTGCTCCCTTTGTAAGAAACTCCTTCTACATCACTCATGCAGATCAGAGACTGCCTGGCTTTGAGCTGCCATGCTATCTCTGGGGCAAGCTCAACCAGTTCAGATGCAGGGTGAAGCGCAGGAAATGACCACACCTCGGGACTCAGGAACAGCCATCTGTGTAGCTGACGTGCACCTGGAGACACCATACGTCTACTGAATGGCTGCTCATCTTCTGCTGGTCTACCAGGAGACCTTTTCATACTCCATGCTGCTGACCCTGAAGCTATCGAATGGCTAAAATGTGTGTCATATCTACCTAGCTCTATTGACTTTTTTATTTATACATTTCTGTTTTATTTCTCTGCTTTATATTTTGAACCTTTTCCCATCTTTATTGTACCACTTGTACATTTGCTAATAATGGGCACTACCCTAAAATACATAGCAGAACTCTCTAGTCCTGCTGGTTTTCTAAGGTATCAGACCTCAGAACTGTGACTTGATTGTTTTCTAGGCATTGATTCAGGATTTTATATCAGTTACCAGTCCTTGTAACTTTGTAGTTTTCAATCCTTTCTGGTTAGCTGCACACAGAACACTATAAAACAGTTTGAGGGGACAAAACAACTACTGAATCCAATTAAGCTGATGAGGGGAATTTCAGAGAAAGAAAATATAGTAATTCAAGTTGGAACTAGAATGCTTTAAGTATTTTGGATCATGAACTGATAAACCAATTTGAATTCTGCTGCTGTTTAGAAAGGAGTATACAAAAGAAAAGAAAATGCCAAATTTGAACTCTCCTGAGAGTGAACACACAATACAAATTAACAGGGAGCTGCTACAGTAAGAATTTAGCGGTCTCAAAAATCAACACTGTTTAGTGAATGGAGTATGGGGTGGAACAAACTAAGGTTGGGAAGCTTAAATAAAATGGAAATACCGATACTTAACCTGAGGTAGGTGTTCAGGTTTTAAATGTGTATCCGATAACCATGAAGTATCATGCAAGTGCTATATATTACTTAATGTACCATCAGGAGTTTTGGCCAGGGATGCAAAGGAGAATCTAAGCCTTCTTCATATTGTGGGCATTTGCATTAGTTTCACTCTCACAGTTCTAGAAACAAGCCAGAAGATGAAAATGTCCAAGGAGATGTTCTCCCCTTATTCTAAAGCCCTTACCTGTCAGAAGCAACACCAAAATAACCACAGTCTGTACACCAGCTATTACTTTCCAGAGGATGTTGGAGTACTGACCTGAAATCAGAAGAGTCAGCACCAAGTCTTATTATTCTGAATATAATGCTTATGAATGCCTTGCCTTTTTACATTACTTTCCATTGGAGGTTCTCAAAGCACTTAAGGAATTAAAATGACTACATCTACTTTAAACAGTGACATTATTGTCTGAACATTGTAACAAGTAATCCCAATGATGATGATAAGTGAAAAATTAAAGAAAAATTTAGTTACTTCTATTTTTCAATATATTTAATTTATGTGATAGCACTCTTCATTGTCAGTCAGTCTCTGTGTTACTTTCAGACAGCAAGAGAAAAGAAAACATTTTAAAAACAGAAAACTATAACGGTAAAGTTAGATACAGTATCATGGGGACTCAAGATTAAGTGTGGGACCAGAAACTACTTTTAAAGTCTCCCTTTTTTTTTTTTTTTTGAAACTGACTAAGTTTCAGGTTGGCAGTATCTCTGTAAGGCCTACAACATCCTTGTGAAGCAAATATGGGTAAACAGAGGTATGGAGATTTAAATATATGGGAGGTGCCTCGCGACAACACATCAGCAGAAGACCAATCTGCACTATGTTACCAACCATCTGCATGGCAGATGATACACGCTGCAATGTGCAGAATGGGAACAAGCTGCTCCCTCTGTAAGAAACTTCTTCCGTATCACTCATCCAGATCAGAGACTGCTTGGCTTTGAGTTGCCATGCTATTGCATTGTAGCTAGATCAAAGCTAGCTTGTGTAAGAAGTGCTGCAATCACATCTCCTGATTGCAGTGTAGACATAGCCTTGACATACCCATAGTCACTTTCCCAAGATCACTATCATGAGGTCAGGCCTACACTACAAGGTTTTGTCAGCCTAGCTAGCAGGTCAGGGGTGTGAATCTTCCTCCCCAGCAGACACAACTATACCAGCAAAACCCCCATCATAGACCCAGCTGTGTTGACAGAAGCGAGCTAACATCATGCACGGAGGTGCCACTATGGTAGTGACAAAAAAATCTTCTTTTGGCATATCCTGCATCTACACTAGCAGCTCTGCCAGTCTATACCAGAACAGTTATATTGGCAAAGCATTTGCAGTATAGACAAGGCCTCACAGTCAGTGTCAGAGCCAGGTACAGAACATGGGCCTTGTAAGAATAAATAAAGACTGAAGCACTAAACCATTCTTTTTGTTGTTTAAAAAGGGACACCATTAGTTGAAATCTAGTCATTTCAAAAAGTTAAAAAGCAGATTCAGCTATTACAGGGGTTCTCAAACTGGGGGTCGTGAGGTTATTATGTGGGGGACGTGAGCTGTCAGCCTCCACCCCCAAACCTTGTTTCGCCTGCAGCATTTTTAACTGTTAAATATAAAAAATGTGTTTTTAATATATAAGGGGGTGGTCACACTCAAAGGCTTGCTGTGTGAAAGGGGTCACCAATACAAAAGTTTGAGAACCACTGAGCTATTAGTTACTAGTTGTCCAAGTTCCATGCTTGCATGGAACAATTTACAGGACTGGAGTTTCATACATCTCTGAATTATTTTGTCTATTACTAGAATTGAGAGATTAGAAGAAAAAACCCTATTTTTTCAGATTTTTTGTGCATTTGCAATAACTCTGTACATATCTCCTTTGACAGTCTGTTTCTCCCTTGCTGATGGGACCACACACACACAGTAACCCCTCAATTAAAGTCATCCCAGTTAATGTTGTTTCGTTGCTGATCAGTTAGGGAACATGCTCATTTAAAGTTGCGCAATGCTCCCTTAAAACATTGTTTGGCAGCTGCCAGCTTTGTCCACTGCTTGAAGAAAGAGCAGCCCGTTGGAGCTAGCTGGTGGGGGCTTGAAACCAGGGTGGACTGGCAGCCCCCCACTCCCCTAATTTCCCTGTGCAGCAGCTGCCCAGCAGGCTATCAATTGCTGGCAGTTCAGTTGTCTCTCCCACCACTGCCATGTGCTGCTCCTGCCCTCTTCCTTGGAGCTGCTCTCCAGAGCCTCCTGCTTGCTGTGCAAGGGAGGGGGGAAGAGGGGGATTAATGTCAGGACGTCCCCCTCCCCCCTACTTCTGCCCCCTGCTTACTCCTTCTCCATATAGAGCAGGATGGGGACAGGACAGGGGGAGCTTGGTGGCGGCAGCTGCTGTCTCAACTTCCTGATCGTTTTAAAGGCAAGGTACTTAGAATGGTGTCAGAATACTTAAAGGGGCAATGCGTCTCTCTCTCACACAGACAGGGTGTGTGTCTCTGTCTGCCATGCTGTATCCCCTCCCTCCATTCGTGCCCCCTTGTAGAGTGTGAGGCTACATTAACAACGTTTTAACCCTTGAGGGCTCAGCCGAGTGCTAGTTCATCATTTAGCAGTAAGACATTCCCTGGGAAATATCCTACCCTCTAACTTAACTACCTTATCCAAGCTTCACAACCATCATTGCTGTGTACAGTATTAAATTGTTTAAAACTTATACTGTGTGTGTGATATATATAATATAGTTTTTTGTCTGGTGAAAAAAATTTCCCTGGAACCTAACCCTCCCATTTACATTAATTCTTATGGGGAAATTGGATTTGCTTAACTTCGTTTTGCTTAAAGTCATATTTTTCAGGAACATAACTACAATGTTAAGCGAGGAGTTACTGTGTATGTATGTGTATATATATATATATACACACACACATACATACACACACACACATATATACACACATTCCACTGTAAACCAGAGTGCAAACTCAGATTTGAACCCAAACCTCCCTACCATCTATACACACACCTGTCTGACTCACCTCAGCAAGCACTCAGGACCTGAGTCCTAGGACTTGACCAGGGGGTGATTTGTAGCCCAAGTCCCACTATGACTTGGGTTCAGGCCCTGTCATTTTGCAGTGGGGATACAGGTCAAGCTATGGACCTGAGTCAGAAGGTCTGTGTGGGTACATCTACACAGCAAAAAATAAAATAAAAAAAAAAAATCCATGGCAGCAAGGCTAAGAGCCTGGGTCAACTGACTGGGGCTTGTCCTGTGGGGCTAAAAATAGCAGTGTAGACATTTGGGCTCAGGCTGAAACCCAGCAAGTGGGGAGGGTCTGGGAGCCAAGAATCTAGCCCCACAGTGTGAGCTGAGCAAGCCTGAGTCAGTTGACTGGAGCTCTAAGAGTAGCTGCTGAGGGGTGGGGGTGGCGTTGCTGTGTAGCTGTACCCATAGTGCAGTAGGCTCCAAGCCAGGAGCAGAAAAACCCCTTGTTTGAAGTAGAAAAGATTTAAAGGCATTTCAAGGGGCAGCTCCTCCTAGAAATAGATTTTTTTAAAGCTACTGAACTCCCAGCCATTTAACCTGGGACCAGGGCCGGCTCTAGGCACCAGCAAAACAAGCAGGTGCTTGGGGCGGCACATTTCTAGGGGCGGCATCCCGGTGCTGGCTATGCTGCCCCTAGAAATGTGCCCCGCCGCCGCAACTGGCCTCCGCCTGCTCCCCTGAGCACCCGGCCACCACCCCGCTTCTCCTCCCTCTCTCCCCGGTTTGCCCCTTTGGCGTGGCAAGCCTGGGAGGGGGGGAGGAGAAGTTGAGGAGCCCCCGGAAGCCATGGGGAAAGAATGCAGCACGCCTGGGGGAGGAGGCGGTGGGGCTAGGGATTGGGGAAGGAGCGGCGGCGGGGGGGCGAAAAAAAATAGGGGCATCCAAAAATTGTTTTGCTTGGGGCAGCAAAAATCCTGGAGCTGGCCCTGCCTGGGACGGTCCTCGAGGGGGACCCTGTAGGGATCCCCCTGCCCTCCCCAGGCGGGACACCCGCCCACAAGCCCGCCAGCACCAGGAGCGGGACGGCTGGAAAGTGACCCCACGGAGCTGCCCTGCTGCCTTCCGTCTCCTCTCACCACAACGGCGCTTCAGCGGCAGGCGCTGGGGGCTCGGAGTCTGTCCTTGCCCGTCGCTGCCCCGGGGGAGCCGCCCGCCGCCGTCGCCGAGCGGGGAGCAGCTGCCGCACGCAGGCGGCTCGGCCTTCGCCAGGAGGCTGCAGCCGGAGGTTTCTGCGCGTCCCTCCGCATCCAAGGCGGTGGCTGCGGAGCTACTGGGGCCGGAATCGCACTCGGCTCCGGAGAGCGAGAACTTTCCCACCACAGCCTCGGGCGAGTCCTGCCGGCGCTGCGGACGCCAGCGGATGCTGGAGTCATAACCGGAGTCCAAACCGGAGTCCGGGCCCGGCCTTTCCGCTGTCTTCTGTCCTTGCACAGGCGTCCGCAGCTCCAGCTCCGGAACGGCCTCCATCAGCACGGCCGCCTGCTCGCGAAAGGGAAAAATAAAAATTGAAATTTGGCGCGGGCGCCGCGGCCGGGAAACTCCCCCTCGTGGCCATGTGCCGCTTGTGGTTTACAGAGCAGGCTCACTAACCCCAGCGGGAGCCGCCGCCCTTCTCCCTGCCCTTGTTAGCCCTAAGAGTCTGCGGACTGCTTTTTACAGGGCTTGCAAAGGGGGCAAATCGGAGGGGGGCGGCAGGGACTGAACAGGGGGCGGAAATTGACTGGTTGGGGGGGCTCAAGTAGCTGGAAGTAGGGTTAGGATAGTGGCTGCAGGCAAAATCAGGAAGGGGGGGGGGGGAAGAAGACGGAGTTAAACCCTGGGGTGAGGTGCTGCCAGAGGGTAAAACCCCAGCACAAGGAGGGGCAGAGGGGGTAACAGCTCCCCTCCTGGAGTGAGACACCAGTGTTTGTTAAAAAAAAAAAATAGGTGTGTGGAGCAGACGGGCTTTTTTGCAGGGTCACACAAACTGAACATGCTCAGAAACATCTGCTGAAGCCACTCTTCACCCTGCCCTTGTTAGCCATAAGATTCTGCTGACTGCTTTTTACAGGGCTTGCAAAGGGGGCAAATCAGAGGCGGGGGGTGGCCAAGGTCTGAGCAGGTGGTGAAAATTGACTGGTGTGTGGGGGGGTGTCAAGCAGCTGGAAGCAGGGTTAGAATAGGGACTGAAGGCAAAATAAGGGGTGAGGGCGGAAAGGAGATGGAGTTAAGCCCCAGGGTGAGGCGCTGCCAGGGGATGTCAGAGGGCAAAACCCCAGCAGAGGGGGTAACAGTTACCCCAGTGGACTGAGACACCAATGTTTGGCAAAAAATAGGGTAGGGGGAGCAGAGGGGCTTTTTTAGTTGCCCTCCCACAGACAGTACCTCTCAACATGGGCTTCCTAGGGCTGGGTTCTTAAAGGCACAGGCCTAGTCTAGTCTGAATGCCTAGTCACTGCAGCTCCTCTTTGATGTAACCTACTGAGGTGCTGCAGCAGAAGACTTAACTCAGTGAAACTGGGCCTTCCCTATACCCCCCCTTGACCCCCCAGTGATCAACTAGTTACAACAGTGTCGCCAATTTTGTCATTGGTTGGAAATTTGAATTGAAATTGAAACATTAATACACACTTTAAAAGCCTATACAACATATGATAAAATACTTGTACCTGAAAAAGTATAATAGGTTTGAAAAGTATGAAGAAAGACTAGCTTCCTCACATAGCTGTTGTTTTTTCTGACAATGTTGGCTCATTGGTTTCGGCAAATTGGCCAACCTTATCATTTAAAATTATGATTTGTAAGCAAGGTCTGAATGAACTCTCCCTTGACAGCTAATGATGAGCCAGGGTGGGGGGAAGGCTTCAGGACCAGATTGTATTTCCATGGACTCACCTATCTTTCCTAGGTATCCAGCAGGAAGAGTTGTGTTGCCCACATGATCAATTTTGGCTGGTGTTGGGAATTTCTGTACTAAACATTTTTATTATATTATAATTAATTTTTACATAAGAATATAAGAATGGCCATATTGGATCAGACCAATGGTCCATCTAGCCCAGTATTCTGACTTCCAACCATGGTCAGTGCCACATGCTTCAAAAGGAATTAACAGAACAGGGCAATTATTGAGTGATCCATCCCCTGTCGTCTACTCCCAGCTTTGGGCAAACAGATGCTCTCAGAGCATGGTGTTCCATCCCTGCCCATCCTGGCTAATAGACATTGATGGACATACCCTCCATGAACTTATCTAGTTCTTTTTTTAATCCTTCTTTAGTTTTGGCCTTCACAACAGCCCCTGGCAAAAAGTTCCACAGGTTGACTCTATGTTGTGTGAAAAAGTACTTCCTTTTGTTTGTTTTAAACCTGCTGCCTATTAATGTCATTGGGTGACCCCTAATTCTTGTGTTATGTGAGGGAGCTTTTCACTTTCTCCACACCAGTCAAGATTTTATATCCCCCACATAGTAGTCTCTTGTCCAAGCCGGAAAGTCCCCCAGTCTTTTTAATCTTTCCTCATATGGAAGCTCTTCCATACGCCTAATCATTTTAATTGCCCTTCTCTGTACCTTTTCCAACTCCACTATTTTTTTTTTTGAGATGAGGCAATTAGGACTGCACAGTATTCAAGATGTGAGCATACCATGGATTTATATAGTAAAAGTGGAGGAGCTTGGTTTGCCAGACTGATCAGCAAATCCAGTGCTGACAAACTATGTGAAAAGGCTGCAAAACACTAGTCCTCTGGACTGCATCCACATGCAGAAAGCCTTATAAGCCAGGTTTCAGAGTAGCAGCCGTGTCATTGTCAAAGCCAATTTTAGAAGTACTTAATGAGGCTGTTAAGAATGCTGGAGACACAACAGTTTATGTGAACAAACATGGCTGACACATCATACTTTCTCTTTAAGCAAGAGATACCACACTCTACAAACTGGAGGACAATGTTAAGTGCATTGTCATTTGTTAATCCAGAGGTTGGACACTGTTTCCGACCAAGACCAGCAAATGCTCACTATCTTTCTACAAGAAACTCAACTGACTGGTTAGAAGCATGCAGTGCCACAGTGACTCAGCAGTTGAAAAAGTGAAGAATTTCTCACTGCATTCAGAAAATGTGCATACATGGCTGATGAATGCACTGATGCAAATGGGTGTCAAGTATTAAGTCACTGCCTATGTTATCTTGATATAAGTGGTAGGTCAGTAGATGAATTTCTAGATGTTCAGGTTATAGAAGACACATCGGCTGCATCTCTAAAACCCACATCTTAGAAGAGTTAAATGCTTGTCAATTGAACGCCAAACAGATGGCTGCTTGTGCATTTGATTGAGCTGCAAACCTCCCTGGAAGACATAGTGGAGTACAAGCTTTGCTCAGAGAAAAGTGTAACTCTAATCTCTCCAAGACACACTGCAGGGGGCCATCTATTCCAGCTAGCACTAGTACAAGCTGCAGAATCTTCAAAAGGCATTTCAAAAGATATAAATTTAATGTCATCATTATACTCTTTTCCAGAAAGGTTTTAGGGTGGTAGCCGTGTTAGTCTGTATGAGTGGGTTTTAGCCCACGAAAGCTTATGCACAAATAAATTTGTTAGTCTGTAAGGTGCCACAAGTATTTCTCGTTCTTTTTCAGAAAGAGTCCAAAAGGACTGAATGACTTGGAAAACACAGACGATACATTGGGACAGAAGTTCAAATGAGTCCAACCTGGGAAAATCCACTGGCTTTCTCATGAGCGATCCTTGGCTGTTGTCTTAAAATTACTGTAGACATTATTATTGGCTTTGGAAAGTATTGATCGAGATGGGACAGATCTAAGTAGTGAGGCTGGTGGACTACTTTTGCTACTAAGTTCAGAGAACACAATCGCCAGTCTCTCTTGTAAGTCTACTGTTGAAACCACTCGCGTCATTAAACAATGCTATCCAGGCATCTGCTACAACAATAGTAGATCTCTGTCCAGCAATGGAAGTTACACTTGGATCAATCAGAGAGATATCCATTGAAAACATACTGGAAAAAGCAAAGACTTCAGTTCAGAAGTTGACTAATTAGGGCACTTGTATGAACTCCTTAAATGAAGAAGAAAAGAAATGTTTTTGTTAAGACAGCTGAAAAAGTAAAGTACACTGACTTGATTCTTACAACAACTTTTGGATTCCATCAACCTCTACGTAGCTTTTACAGATGCCTGTCTTATACAACACTGAGAATTGAGTGGAGTGGGGCACTACCAGCAATGGGGCTGCCATGTGATCAGGACAGAATAGAACATTTGAACACAGACTGGAATATCATACGATGAACCAATGTAGATTTGATTTCAACTTCTTCTTTATCATCACTAATGGTTCAACCCAATTTTGTGCTATGTTTCCTGGAATGAAAGAAGTAGGAATTCATCTCTTTCTACTCCCAGTCACAACAGCTACAGTTGAGCATTCTTTTTCCTCATTGAATATAATTTTGTATTCTGAAAGAAGTCGCCTTCTTGCTCGATCATGAGCATATCATAAAGGACTGGAAGTATCTGACATATGATAAGCCACCAAAAATGAATGCACTGCATGCGAGAAGTTCATTAACAGAGTTGTGCAAAATTGCAACAAGAAACCAAGAAGGATGTACATATAGTGCTTCATAGTAGGCTTGCATAGCCAACTTTAATTTGTGTGATGATTTAAAAACATGAGTTAAATCTAATAAAATGGTTGTGAAACATTTTTCAGTGTTTACTATGGTGCCATACAGCCCACCTTTACCCTAACAGTCTCACCTCTCATCAGTCCTCACCCCTCCCCCTGTATTTTTGAACACGCCCCCCCCCCATCTCAATTTCTGTGGAAAACTCTGCAGTGAAATATTTTTTCTGTGCGATACTTGTTTACATCACATTCTGTCAACTGTAGTATTCAGCATCAATTATCCTCCTAATGTAAATAGCAGGGTAGGTTTGTTTATTTTGCTAGGCTGCTTGGCTGGCTCATTTGTTCGTGGGAGAAGCCTGAACCTCTAAAGAGCTATTCCTCTCACATCAGTTTTTCAATAGAACTCTTTGCCTCCCCACTAAGGTTTCTCTGAGTTTGAGATCCTCAGTAGCAACAGTTATAATCAACCTATGTCATGTTTTATAGAGATCATGAGCACTTTACCAACTGCAGGCTCAGTTATGGCTCTAAAGCTTGAGCAATGTTGAGGAGGACGAGAAGGTGGTACATCTTCAAGCAATGGTGGTAGGAGAGGTGTTTGTGCTGGTGGAAGCCTGGGGAAGCCCTGGGGCCACCAGGAGCACTGGGGAGTGCGGCTTGCCCTCACCAGTACAGAATAAGTGTAGCAGCATACACTCCACACAGTGCATGGCTCCTCTGAGGTGCTCAGTATAACTGGCAGTGCCCTCTGCCCCTACCCGTTTGCCATCAGGGTATTTAGGCAGCAGCAACATTATGGCTTCCACATGCATGGGAGTGTTTGGGGGAGAGAAAGGACTTTTTGGCCCTCTTCTCACCTCCGCCACCACTAATGCCTCTGTGTGATGGCAGCCATATTTTGACGCTGTAATAAATAGATAGGAACTGCTTCTGCCAGGAAAAATTTCAGGTGAGCATAGATGCTCCTCAGTAAGGGAAATAGGAAATCCAAAATCCTTGTCTCTCCTTTCTACCCAGCCACCAGAGAATAAAATATAGCTGCATGGGGACAAACCCATCTGGCTCATATTTACCCTACAGACTTCAAAATCTCTTTCTGAACAAGCCCTTTCATCTCCAATGAGATATTATCCCGGGAGCTTGCTGGAATCTACACGCCCTTTGATCAGAAACCTTTCTCAGTCAAGGCAACAGGACAAGTGACTTGCTGCCTGTGCCTGCCTGCTGAGTTGATGAACTGAAATGGTCAGAGATCACACCAGCATAGAAGTATATTGAAGGTGAACCCTAATAAAATTAAGAGTTTAAATTATCCTCCACATGTCCTGTGTCCCACTAACATGAATCCAGGCAGGTTCGTTTGGAAGCTGAACAGTTTATGCTTCCATCCCACACCACTGTCAAGTTTTAGCAAATTAGGACAAGTCAGCATATAAGAACAATCATATGTATCAGTAACTACTAATGGTAACAATTCACTCCCTCTCCCTGCTACAGGTAGCAAATTCCTACCAATAGCAGTTTCACACATCCCCGAGTGTGAGAAACTACATCAGATAGCAGTTTTTAGTGAAGTAGGACCTGTTGCTACTACAGGTAGCACATTCCTACAGATAGCAGTTTCACACTCGCTATGGTGTGCAAAACTGCTCTCTGTAGGAATTAGCTACATCAGCTAGCAGTTTTTAGCAAATTAGGACAAGTCAGCAAATAAGAACAACCTTATGTTCTTGGTGGTGTTGGGGGACTTTAACTACCCAGACATCTGTTGGGAAAATAACACAGCAGGGCACAGATTATCCAACAGGTTCTTGGAATGTATTGGAGACAATTTTTTATTTCAGAAGGTGGAGAAAGCTACTAGAGGAGAGGTTTCAGAGTAGCAGCCATGTTAGTCTGTATCCGCAAAAAGAACAGGAGTACTTGTGGCACCTTAGAGACTAACAAATTTATTAGAGCATAAGCTTTCATGGGCTACAGCCCACTTCATCGGATGCATAGAATGGAACATATAGTAAGAAGATATATATACACATACAGAGAAGGTGGAAGTTGCCATACAAACTGTAAGAGGCTAATTAATTAAGATGAGCTATTATCAGCAGGAGAAAAAAACTTTTATAGTGATAATCAAGATGGTCCATTTAGACAGTTGACAAGAAGGTGTGAGGATACTTAACATGGGGAAATAGATTCAATATGTGTAATGACCCAGCCACTCCCAGTCTCTATTCAAACCCAAGTTAGTGGTATCTAGTTTGCATATTAATTCAAGCTCAGCAGTTTCTCGTTGCAGTCTGTTTTTGAAGCTTTTCTGTTGCAAAATTGCCACGCTTAAGTCTTTTACTGAGTGGCCAGAGAGGTTGAAGTGTTCTCCTACCGGTTTTTGAATGTTATGATTCCTGACGTCAGATTTGTGTCCATTTATTCTTTTGCGTAGAGACTGTCCATTTTGGCCAATGTACATGGCACAGGGGCATTGCTTGCACATGATGGCATATATCACATTGGTAGATGTGCAGGTGAATGAGCCCCTGATGGTGTAGCTGATGGGTTAGGTCCTATGATGGTGTCACTTGAATAAATATGTGGACAGAGTTGGCATCGGGCTTTGTTGCAAGGATAGGTTCCTGGGTTAGTGTTTTTGTTGTGTGGTGTGTGGTTGCTGGAGAGTATTTGCTTCAGGTTGGGGGGCTGTCTGTAAGCGAGGACTGGTCTGTCTCCCAAGATCTGTGAGAGTGAGGGATCTTTTTTCAGGATAGGTTGTAAATCTTTGATGATGTGCTGGAGAGGTTTTAGTTGGGGGCTGAAAATGACAGCTAGTGGCGTTCTGTTATTTTCTTTGTTGGGCCTGTCCTGTAGTAGGTCACTTCTGGGTACTCTTCTGGATCTGTCAATCTGTTTTTTTCACTTCAGCAGGTAGGTATTGTAGTTTTAAGAATGCTTGATAGAGATCTTGTAGGTGTTTGTCTCTGTCTGAGAGATTGGAGCAAATGCAGTTGTATCTTAGAGCTTCGCTGTAGACAACGGATCATGTGGTGTGTCCTGGATGGAAGCTGGAGGCATGTAGGTAAGTATACCAGTCAGTAGGTTTCCGGTATAGGGTGGTGTTTATGTGAGCATCGCTTATTAGCACAGTAGTGTCCAGGAAATGGACCGCTTGTGTGGATTGGTCTAGGTTGAAGTTGATGGTGGGATGGAAAGGCTGCTCTAGATTTGATTTTGACAAACAGGGAGGAACTGGTTGAGAATTTGAAAGTGGAAGGCAACTTTGGTGGAAGTGATCATGAAATGATAGAGTCATGAGTCAGGAGTCAAAGGAATAGTAGGAAGAAGAACAGCAAAATAAAGATAAAGGATTTCAAGAAGGCAGACTTTAGCAAACTGAGGGAGTTGGTAGGGTAATATCTCATGGGAAGCAAGTCTAAGGGGAAAAGCAATTGAAGACAATTGACAGTTTTTCAGAGAGACTTTAACAGCACAAGAGCAAACTATACCACTGCGTAGGAAAGATAGGAAGTACGGCAAGAGATCATGCTGGCTTAACCAGGAGATCTTCAATGATCTAAAAATCAAGAATGAGTACTTCAAAAAATGGAAACTAGATCAAATTACAAAGGATTAAAAATAAACAAACAATACAAAAACGTAGGGACAAAATAATAAAGGCCAAGGCACAAAATGAGATCAAACTATCTAGAGACATAAAGGGTAACAATAAAACATTCTACAAATACATTAGAAGCAAGAGGAAGACCAAGGACAGCAAGGTCCATTACTCAACGAAGGGGGAAAAACAATAACAGAAAATGTGGAAATGGAAGAGGTGCTTAATGACTTCTTTGTTTCGGTTTTCACCAAAAGAGTTGATGGTGATTGCATGTCTAACATAGTGAACGCCAATGAAAATGAGGTAAGATTAGAGGCAAAAATAAGAAAAGAACAAGTTAAAAATTACTTAGACAAATTAGATGCACCGCTACAGACTAGGGACCGAATGGCTAGGCAGCAGTTCTGTGGAAAAGGACCTAGGGGTGACAGTGGACGAGAAGCTGGATATGAGTCAGCAGTGTGCCCTTGTTGCCAAGAAGGCCAATGGCATTTTGGGATGTATAAGTAGGGGCATAGCGAGCAGATCGAGGGACGTGATCGTGCCCCTCTATTCGACACTGGTGAGGCCTCATCTGGAGTACTGTGTCCAGTTTTGGGCCCCACACTACAAGAAGGATGTGGATAAATTGGACAGAGTCCAGCGAAGGGCAACAAAAATGATTAGGGGTCTAGAGCACATGACTTATGAGGAGAGGCTGAGGGAGCTGGGATTGTTTAGTCTGCAGAAGAGAAGAATGAGGGGGGATTTGATAGCTGCTTTCAACTACCTGAAAGGGGGTTCCAAAGAGGATGGCTCTAGACTGTTCTCAATGGTAGCAGATGACAGAACGAGGAGTAATGGTCTCAAGTTGCAATGGGGGAGGTTTAGATTGGATATTAGGAAAAACTTTTTCACTAAGAGGGTGGTGAAACACTGGAATGCGTTACCTAGGGAGGTGGTAGAATCTCCTTCCTTAGAGGTTTTTAAGGTCAGGCTTGACAAAGCCCTGGCTGGGATGATTTAACTGGGAATTGGTCCTGCTTCGAGCAGGGGGTTGGACTAGATGACCTTCTGGGGTCCCTTCCAACCCTGATATTCTATGATTCTATGATTCTATGTCTTCTGATGAAATGTGTCCTAGAATATTCAAGGAGCTGACTAAGGAGATATCTGAGCCATTAGCAATTATCTTTGAAAAGTCATGGAAGACGGGAGAGATTCCAGAAGACTGGAAAAAGGCAATTATAGTGCCAATCTATAAAAAGGAAAATAAGGACAATCTGGGAAATTACAGACCAGTCAGCTTAACTTGTACCCAGAAAGATAATGGAGCAAATAATAAAGCAATCAAGTTTGCAAACATCTAGAAGAAAATAAGGTGGTAAGTAACAATCAGCATGAATTTGTCAAGAACATATCATGTCAAGCCAACCTGATAGCTTTCTTTGACAGGGTGGATGGGGGGAAGTGGTCGACGTGGTATAACTTGACTTTGGTAAAGTTTTGTTACTGTGTTGCATGACCGTCTCATAAACTAACTAGGGAAATGCAACGTAGATGGAGCTGCAATAACATGGGTGCAAAACTGGTTGGAAAACCATTCCCAGAGAGTAGTTATCAGTAGTTCACAGTCATGCTGGAAAGGCATAACAGTGGAGTCCTGCAGGGATCGGTTCTGGATACATTTCTGTTCAATATCTTCATCAATGATTTAGATAATCACATAGAGCGTACACTTATAAAGTTTGCGGACAATACTAAGCTGGGAGAGGTTGCAAGTGTTTTGGAGGATAGGGTTAAAATTCAAAATGATCTGGAGAAATGGTCTGAAGTAAATAGGATGAAATTCAATAAGGACAAATGCAAAGTACTCCATTTAGGAAGGAAATGACTTCCTAGGAAGGAGTACTGCGGAAAGGAATAGGGGGGTCACAGTGGATCACAAGCTAAATATGAGTTAACAGCGTAACACTGCTGCAGAAAAAGGGAACATAATCCTGGGATGTATTAGCAGGAGTGTCATAAGCAAGACATGAGAAGTAATTCCTCCGCTCTGTTCTGCACTGATTAGGCATCAAAATGGAGTACTGTGTCCAGTTCTGGATGCCACAATTCAGGAAAGATGTGGACAAATTGGAGAAAGTTCAGAGAAGAGCATCAAAAATGATTAAAGGTCTAGAAAATATGACCTGTGAGGGAAGACTGACAAAATTGTGTTTGTTTAGTCTGGAGAAGAGAAGACTGAGAGGGGACGTGATAACAATTTTCAAGTACATAAAAGGTTGTTACAAGGAGGAGGGAGAGAAATTGTTCTTCATAACCTCTGAGGATAGGACAAGAAGCAATGGGCTTAAATTGCAGCAAGGGCCATTTAGGTTGGACATTAGGAAAAACTGCCCAACTGTCAGGGTGGTTAAACTCTGGAATAAATTGCCTAGGGAGGTTGTGGAATCTCCATCATTGGGGATATTTAAGAGCAGGTTGGACAAACACCTGTCATGGATGACCTAGTCTAGGTAATACTTAGTCCTGCCTTGAGTGCAGGGGACTGGACTAGATGACTTCTCGGAGATCCCTATGATTCTGTGATGATACTTTGTCCTACCCTGAGTGCAGGGGACACATTGCTATCTCTAGGCATTTGCTACCTCAGGTAAAAGCTGTTTACAATAGCAGTTTCTTACACTCTGTTACCCATCAGTAACCGCTACAGGCAGCACAGCTTTCAGAGTAGCGGCCGTGTTAGTCTGTATTGGCAAAAAGAAAAGGAGGACTTGTGGCACCTGAGAGACTAACACATTTATTTGAGCATAAGCTTTTGTGAGCTACAGCTCACTGCATCCGATGCATTCCTATGAAGTGAGCTGTAGCTCACGAAAGCTTATGCTCAAATAAATTTGCTCGTCTCTCTCAGGTGCCACAAGTCCTCCTTTTCTTTTACAGGCAGCACAGGCCAGCAGGCAGCACTTTCCCGCCCCACACTCTACGCTGGCTTGTGTCTGACGCAATCGAAGGGACGTTCCCTCGCTGCCGCTGCTGCGGGCGCAGCCCAAACTCCTCCTCTTCTCGCCCCCGCCGCGGCCACCCCTCGCCCGCGCGGTGCATTGTGGGAGTGGCGGCAAGATGGCGGCGGCCGCCGCCGCTGCTGGCCTAAGCTGGAGGCGGGTCCCTTCCTCCACCGGGCCGGTGCCCCGGTCCCGCCACGGACACCGCGCCGTGGCCATCCGCGAGCTGGTGATCATCTTCGGGGGCGGCAACGAGGGCATCGCGGACGAGCTGCACGTCTACAACACGGGTACGGGGCGCGGCCCGCGACGGGCGGGGAGGCGGGTCAGGAGCCGCCGCCACGGCCGGGCTGGGCGCGCTGGGGCCGAGCGGATCTCCTAAGGGAGCCATGAGTGCGGGTGCATATGGGGGGGGGGGGGGAGGTGCACGGGGGTGAGGGCTCGGGAGGGACGTTTTCTGTCCCTGCTCCGCTGATTTCTGTGGGACGTGAGCTTCCAGCCCTGGGTGTCTGGCGGCAGCTGCTGTTGTTTGTGCTGCCGGCCGCTGAGAGAAAAATCTGCCCTAGATTTGGGTCCTGCTGGCGTTGTGCCAGCATTTGAATGCCGAGGTTGGATTTACTTCCTCTTCTAAGGCAAAGGAAGTTACGTCCCTAGGTGTGAATCTGTCATAGCCTCCTCTTTAGCTCGGAAGGATTGGATGGAATTGACTGAGAAGGTGCCTGTTGAGCAACTGGAGACCAGTTTATTGCTCTTGTCTCTCCTTCATCCACCAAATCCCACTTGTTCCTTCTGGTGGCAACTCAAGGCATTGAATATGAAGAGAAATAGATCTGGGTTAGCAAAGTGAATGTGGCTGCATTGGGAGTTTTATCAGACAGCAACTCCTGAAGACTAATTTTATTCATGAAAGATTAGATGCTGAAACACTTACTGCACAGAATCCCCTCCGACTGGGATAGTTGTATAGAATTTCAGTGCGTGACCTGAGATGGGGACTAGGTAGGCTGTTCTATACAAATCAATTTTCGCTGCTGCTGGTTGGGATAAGAATTAAAGGACACCCAAGTTGAGAAAATGAGAGCTAGACCATCATTTTCCCTCTCCAAATTTAAGTGCTATAGAAATGTATATAAATAGCAAAGAAATGGTTGTATGATTTTTGTGACTGCATTTTAGCTGAAGTCAGGATTGTGAAAATATTTTGAAGGTAGTTCATTCAGAGGAGAAATGTTAGATTTTCTTCTGAGCAAAATTTTGCCATACCAGCTTGCAGATATGACTTTGCTACACTTAAACAGATTCAGTCAGTTTAAAAATCCCACTTTTTAAAATGTCCTAATCTACCATATTGTTATAAATAACATGTGATTGGGGAAAGCGTTGTTTACATTTTACTTTGTGTATTTACACTATTTCTTGTAGAATTAGTTTAATAGTTTCCCCTATTGTTTGTGAGTGTGTGTGGAATCTGACAGCCAAAAGGGAGAAAAGTATTTACAATAAGAAAATTTAAATGTACATGTATTACTGGTTGGGGTAAATATAATGAAACTTTTTAACGCTGACTAGATGTCAAATTGATAGTGTCCCTTTAAAACATTGTATGGTAGTAAAAGGGTATGTGACTTTGACCTTTATTTCATTGTGACAGTAGAAAGATGTCTTTTGTTTGGAAAGAGTCAGTGTGGAAGTTAGTGAGTATGACCAGTGTAAGAGACTTTTACTAGTTACCTGGGCCATGTCTTCACTAGGGATAATTGTGAAGAATTCCCTGCAGTTGTTAACATTAATTCAATTTCTGCACCAATCTAGCAAGACTTTGTCATAGCAGGGCTAGATGACATAGCGCTAAAGACAGTGTTAGTAATGGAAACCACATCTGCACTAAAACTGAGTGTTGCTAAATTCGATTAATCTGAACTGGTGTTGGCAATAATGGAAATTTTTTCAAAAGGTTCTCTAGTGTTGACAGGGGCAGAGAGAGTGTGATCTAGAACTTAGTATAACTGTAGAGTAGGAGCCGTGTTAGTCTCTAAGGTGCCACAAGTACTCCTTTTCTTTTGCGAATACAGACTAACAGCCACCTTGTGGCTTCCTCTAGAGTTATAAAAGAAAAGGAGTACTTGTGGCACCTTAGAGACTAACAAATTTATTTGAGCATAGGCTTTCGTGAGCTTATGCTCAAATAAATTTGTTAGTCTCTAAGGTGCCACAAGTACTCCTTTTCTTTTATAACTGTAGAGGAAGCCAGAACTACTACTATTGACTCTGCCAGTGGCTCATTGTGAGAGCTTGGGCAGGACAGTTACCCACTTTGACCTTGTATGCTCTGTCTGGGACAGTTCCACATATTTGTCATCTAAAAAGAATGTCTCAGGTATGAGAATCTCCCTCACATCCTCTGCAGTGAAGACTGATATAAACAATTCATTTAACTTCTCTGCAATGGCCTTGTCTTCCTTGAGTGCTTCTTTAGCACCTTGATCGTCCAGTAGCCCCACTGATTGTTTGGCAGGCTTCCTGTTTCTGATGTGCTTAAAAAATTTTACTGTTAGATTTTTATGTCTTTTGCTAGTTGCTGTGCAGATTCTTTTTTGGCCTGACTAATTACACTTGACTTGCCAGAGTTTATGTTCAGTAACACCTGTTTCACAGAGCAGTGATCAATGTGGTGGTGTTTCCGTCGATTGACTTGCTTTTTATTTTATAACCTCTTTATTGTTATCCTTTCCTATTGAGAGCCACCTACAGTCAGTAAAGAAGAAAAAGTGTCCTCTCTTGTGTGTCCCTCTTTTGATGGCAGAGTTGTTAAAGGAGCATCAATTTCCTCTGGGTGTTAAAATTTTTTTTTTATACTATAGCTACAAATCAGTGGTTTCTTCCTGCTGTTAGAGGAGATATTCCTCCAGGCTGTGCAGCCCATGGATTTGTCTGCGATGGCACCAGAATACTAGTGTTCGGAGGAATGGTTGAATATGGAAGATACAGTAATGATTTATATGAATTACAGGTAAGAAATGCAATAAAGACCTTTCAGTTTTAAATATTGTTGTTAATAATATTGATATTAAAAATATCATTTTGCTAAAAGATTCTGCTTCTATTTAAGTGAAATAATACATTGAGTTTGGAATGATCTGACAGGCTGCGGCTCTCAGAAAGCTGGTATGGATGAGCATTGTGTGTTCTGTTGAGGAGAGAAGAACTAAATCTTGAAAATGGAACATAAAATGAAAATGTTTAATGTCATTAGGTTTTACTTCATTAATTTATTATCAGTTGTTACTCAACTTTATTCCTGTTTGATTTAGGAGGGTATCAGGAAATATTCAATAAATTAATACTCAACTAAAGATTATACAGAAAATATGCAAAGAATAGTCCATGATGTTATCATCTTGATTCTCAAATTACACTTTATTGATAGTATGTGAGCAGATTTGATTTCTGAAGTTGTCTTTTTTCCCTCGCCCCGCCCCCTTTAAGGCAAGTCGATGGCTGTGGAAAAAAGTAAAGCCTCAGTCTCCGTCTGTTGGTTCACCACCTTGTCCTCGACTTGGCCACAGCTTTTCTTTATATGGTAACAAGTGTTATTTATTTGGTGGCCTGGCAAATGAAAGTGAGGATTCAAACAATAACATTCCCAGGTATGCTGATTGTTTGATCAAAATATGTAAATAATAGATGTAACAAGACACAAACCAAAAAAGCTTCTAAACTGTTAGAAGAAGAAATTTTTTTTTCATGTCCCAGATGATAGTGATGGAATTACTAGAAATGCATGTTAGATAGTCTTTGCGCAGTAAAGGGGCTTTGCTATAGTCTTCCCATTAGGCTTGTTGCAGGGATAACTGGCTAGAAGCTCTGACACATTTGCAGTGGAAGCTAAATAGAATGCCGTTTTGCAGAACTCCAGGATTAGCTACTAAATTTCTGAACAGTAGTCTCTTTCCTTCAATCTCCTGTTACCCAAAAAGGTCATCTGATGTTTCTCTATGTCTACACTGCAATTAAACACTTGCTGCTGAACATGTCAACTGACTGGGACTCAGGCTCAGGGCTGTTTAATTGTGATATAGGTGCTATGGCTCAGACTGGAGCTTGGGCTCTGGCATCCTGCAGGCTGGGAGGGTTTCAGAGCCTAGGCTCCAGCCCAAGCCTGAAGTTCTACACTGCAATTGAACAACCCCCTAGCCAGAGACCCACAAGCACGATTCAGCTGATATGGACCAGCCACAGGTGTTTAATTACAATGTAGCTATACCCTTACATATCTTTATACAGTGCTTTGGCATGCGAGTAGTATTTTTTAATTTAAATTACTTTAATGGAAGTTCCCACGAGTCTTCCTGCTTCAGTGGATTTGGGTTGGAAGATTTTGTTCACAAAATGTTGCGGAGAACCATGGAATGTGCTGCATATACAAACACTTCAAAGTACAGTTAATTTTAAATCAACACACATAGGATACCAAAGCTGAAAATACTTTTTCCCCCACAGTGAATGGCAGTTAAGACCACTTGCAACTGGCTAGCTGCAGTAATGTGCCAAAACTCTCTTCTCCCTATTAAACAAGATTTGACTGAAACAAGTATCAGAACTCAGACAGTTCTCTAAAAGTAACTTGCAATAAGTGGATTTCATTTAATTCAACAATAAATGGTGAATTCCCTCTTCACTGGCCAACCTGAGGGCATTCTGCTGATGCACCATATCATAGGGTATTTATCATTTACAGCTTAGCAAGCCACTCTTCAGTTGCTGAGGAAATTTGAATCATGCTAAGAATCTTGGTATCACTTTTGAATATGGCTTTTTTTGTGGAATGCCAGATGTCAAAAATGGAATGAAAGCAGACTTTCTTCGATGTACAGTTTGTGCCTGAAATCTGCCCATACTTTGTCCCTCCTTACATTTAAATATCATCTCAGTATTTTTAAAACCTACTTTTTAAAATGAATACTGGCCCTATGTTTAGCTTCCTTTTTATAAATTGGACCCTCCTCCTTTTTGCTTGTGTTTAAAAAGGATGCTATTTTGTGGAGTTTGTTTTTATTCTGTTTGTACAGCCCCTACCATCAAACGTTTGATGGGTACTGTAAAAATAAAATCATTATAGCTATCTGCTATGATAACCTTTTGAAAAAACAAGTTAAAGTGCTGGGGGGGGGGGGTCTAAAATTCACCAGTGTTCCCTTTTATAATCCTTCAGTTATATTTTTCAGTATCTTCCTAATTTTACACTAGATATTTAAATGATTTCTATGAACTGGAGCTGCAACATGGTTCTGGAGTCATAGGCTGGAGCATTCCAATGACCAAAGGGATCTTGCCTTCTCCTCGAGAATCCCACACAGCCATTGTGTATTGCAGAAAAGATTTGGGAAATCCAAAGATGTATATTTTTGGAGGGATGTGTGGCTGTCGACTTAATGACCTTTGGGAGCTTGACATAGGTGAGTTTAGTCAGTGTGTGAATCAGCTGAAGTGCATGTCTGGTGTTGAGGAAAAGTGAAACCCTGTGACAATTAGGGATCTGATATATAATTGTAGTTAACACATGATTTAATGACATCCAGTGTATAGTCTTAATGCCATTTTATTCAGTGGGACAAAATGTGTCAGATTTCTATGACTATTACATTTACCACTAACATGCTGCAACGTTCACTTGCACACCGAGATCATTGGTTTTACTAGGATACCTTAAATATTCTTACCAAAATAATTAAAAATTGAGTAGCCTTAGTGAAATTGGGATTATAATCTCAATTTCAAATTGGTAAACAGGTTTGTCAACCTATTATATAAATCTGAAAAGGACAGTTAACATAAAAATCATCTTAGTGTGAAGTTAGTAAAAAAACTATAAATATGAAGATAGAGATTAGCTTGAAAGGGGCTACCTTCTTGCTTTGTTAAAATCTAATTAATAGTAGGTACATGCACCGTATTTCCTGAAATCTCGGAAGTGATATGCACAAATAGCTGTATAGAATATATTTATTACTCTACTGAAATGCTGCTATCTTTTTTTTTTTTTTTTTTTTAGAAACAATGACCTGGTCAAGACCAGAAACTAAGGGGACGGTGCCACTTCCTCGCAGTCTCCATACAGCCAATGTAATAGGAAACAAGTATGTCTGTTGTTAAAAGCTCAACTATAGAAAGGTACACCTAGTAGGAGAATGACGATATAGTGTTTCTGTGTTGGATTACCCTTACCCACCACTGTACAACATAAACAGCTTTGGCCTTGTGGAATGCTCTTCTGGATGTTGTGCTTTCGTGGAATCTATGGAGATAGCAATATGCCATCATCTAAATTAAGGCTGTTAGAGAATTTTAGTAGTATTACTACTATTATTACATCCTTCTCACGCCAGTGTTGGCACACAGGGCAGAAACTAGTCTCTTCCATTCCTCTCTGTCATTAGCTGCTGCTTCTATCTGCTCTGTGGTGTTGAAATCAACTCTTCTGCTAAAGGGTGGTCTTAAGGTTTCTTTTGGCCACCCTCATTTCCTCACACCAGTTGGCTTCCACTTAACAGCGTCATGTGGGAGCCTGCATATTGGCATCCGGAGTACATGTCCCAAATATGCCCAACGCATCCTTCTAATTCTAGTGGAGACGAGCTGCTGGTTGGTAATTTCTCGTATCTGTTTATTGGTAGACTGTAGTTTTAAAGCTCTGTCAGTAGTAGGCACATAGTCTGCTGTATTAACTTCACAGCTTTTTACCTCAAGCCATAACATTTAACAAATTTCAAAAACTCATGAAAATAGAGACGGCTTTTAATACATGTAAATAACCACCCATGCGCTTTTGCAATTGCAGAATGATAATCCATAAAACAGGGTAGTGTGATATTTGAACATATGGTAACACATACAATCATCTGAAAGATGGGTCATTCTATTACTTTGTAGGAACTTCAATATTGTAATATACTGGAGCTGAAGAAAGAAGTGGGAGAGAAACATTCCAGATAATGAATGAGAGTAGGGAGTCGGGGGGGAAGTGTACGTTGAAATGCTAAACTTTAGAGTGATATTTTAAAAAAAGACTGATGTTACTTAGTAGTATAAATAACATTTAGCTTGAATAGATTTTTCCGGGCAATACTGCTGATAACAATTTAGGGGGAGAGGTAGAGCTTGATCATTACCCTTTCGTTTCGTATGCCATCAAAGTGCTGTGGAAATATATACGCACAGGAGTGTGCATGTGTGCGCACATACACACGCAACCCCATGAACGTCCATCAACAAAACTGAATTCTGTATTCTGTAATCAGACTGAGTCATGCATATATCTAATTCTTTCCCTGGTCCCTTTGTATAACTATACAAAATAATACTTAAAACATGGAAAATTGCTGTATGTTCTTTTACTCTCTAGATCAGTGGCTGTCAACCTTTCCGAACTACTGTGCCCCTTTCATCTGATTTGTCTTGCATACCCCATTTCATTTTACTTAAAAACTACTTGCTTACAAAATCAGACATAAAAATACAAAAGTGTCACAACACACTCTTACTGAAAAATTGCTTACATTCTCATGTTTACCATAAAATTATAAAATAAATCATTGGAATATAAATATTTTACTTATATTTCAGTGCATAGTATATAGCGCAGTATAAGCAAGTTGTATGAAATTTTAGTTTGAACTGATTTTGCCAGCGCTTTTTATGTAGCCTGTTGTAAAACTAGGCAAATATATAGATGAGTTGATGTACCTCCGGAAGACTTCTGAGTACTCCCGGTGGTATGTGTACCCCTGATTGAGAACCACTGCCCTAGATTACTCTTCTACCAAGTAGCATAACTCAGTCCGTCAGATAGCTTTATCAAAGTAAATGTATTTGCTTCCAATTTGTATCACCTTACAGGTTGTATATATGGGGTGGGGGAAGAAGAAGAGTGTCCTCTGAGACAAGATCACAACTTTTGATTTTTTTATTCCTAAAAAATGTTATCAGATTGTATTTCATACAACGCATTTCTAATTCTGATATCTGATAGTCTTTTAAAATGGTCTGTTGTGAACAATACATGGAAGGGCTGTAGAAGTTTAACTTCTAAATATCTAGCAGTTTCAGTTGCCTTTATTGAGATAAGAAATATGCCAGAGGTGTATTCATTTTGTAAGTGTCCTAGTGCATTATGTGGAATATTTCTCGTAGTTATTTTGCTCAACACTTTTGATATCTATAGACCTGTAACAGCACCGATTAGAAAGAGATTGTGGGGCATAAACAAACTCTTGTAAACTACAATTGAGACACTAAAGTCCTATAAATATTCTGTTTTGTCATAGAGTATATAATGAGATGGAATGATGCAACAGGCCTGGGAACATTGTTAATTAGCTTTGTCTTTTTTTTTTTCCCCCATCCTTCTTCCCTTATTTTTAGAATGTATGTTTTTGGTGGATGGGTTCCACAGACAGTGGAGGATGAGATTTCTGCTTGTGATGGTGAATGGAAGTGTACCAGTTCATTTTCTTATCTAAATTTGGGTTAGTGTTTCTGCCCTTTTTGATAATAATGATAAATTGAACACTTGTTTTAACAGATGTAAACCTACGAGTAAAGTCTAAAAAAATATTCTTAGGTGACTTTAGAACTAGACACCAGTTTCACATCCCACCTGGCACATGTTTTACTCTCAAGCTCTCCATTGATCTGGGTGTACATTTAATTAATGAAAAATACTTTCTGGATAACAGATGTCATGTTGTAAATAGGGCTGCCAAGCAGTTAAAAAAATTAATTGTGATTAAATGTGTGATTAATCACACTGTTAATAGAATACCATTTATTTACGTATTTTTGGATGTTTTCTACATTTTCAAATATACTGATTTCAATTAGAACACAGAATACAAAGTGTACAGTGCTCACTTAATATTTATTTTTGATTACAAGTATTTGCACTGTAAAAAAACAAAAGAAATAGTGGTTTTTCAATTCACCTAATATGAGTACTGTAGTGCAATCTCTTTATCATGAAAGTTGAACTTACAAATATAGAATTATGTACAAAAAAACTTGCATTCAAAAATAAAACAATGTAAAATTTTAGAGCCTGTAAGTCCACTCAGTCCTACTTCTTGCTCAGCCAATCACTCAGACAAACAAATTTGTTTACATTTGCAGGAGATAATGCTACCCGCTTCTCATTTACGTCAGAAAGTGAGAACAGATGTTCTCATGTTACTGTTGTAGCTGGCATCGCAAGATATTTACGTGCCAGATATGCTAAAGATTCACGTGTCCCTTCACGCGTCAACCACCATTCCAGAAGATATGCATCCATGGTGATGACGGGTTCTTCTCGATAATAATCCAAAGCAGTGTGGACCAACACATGTTCATTTTCATTAGCTGAGTCAGATGCTACCAGCAGAAGATTGATTTTCTCTATTGGTGGTTTAGGGTCTGTAGTTTCCACATTGGAGTGTTAGTCTGAAAGCAAGCTGAACACCTCGTCCCTCTCAGATTTTGGAAGGCACTTCAGATTTTTAAACTGTGCTGTAGCTATCTTTAGAAATCTCATATTGGTACCTTTGCATTTTGTGTAATCTGTAGTGAAAGTGTTCTTAAAATGGACAACATGCTGGGTCATCATCCGAGACTGCTATTACAGGAAATACATGGCAGAATGTGAGTAAAACGGAGCAGGGGACATACAATTCTCCCCTAAGGCATTCAGTCGCAAATTTAATTAACGCTTTTTTCTTTTTAATGAGCGTCATCAGCATGGAAGCATGTCTTCAGGAATCGTGCTGAAGCATGAAGGGGCATACGAGTGTTTAGCATATCTGGCATGTAAATACCTTGCAATGCTGGCTACAAAAGTGCCATGCAAATGCCTGTTCTTATTTACAACATCACCAGAAAGTGAGAAGAGGGCAGCATTATCTCCCTTAAATGTAAACAAACTTGTTTGTCTTAATGATTGGCTGAACAAGAAGTAGGACTGAGTGGACTTGTAGACGCTGAAGTTTTACGTTGTTTTGTTTTTGAGTGCAGTCATGTAACAAAAAAAAAATCTACATTTGTAAGTTGCACTTTCACGACAAAGAGATTGCACTACAGTACTTGTATAAAGTGAATTGAAAAATACTATTTCTTTTATCATTTTCACAGTGCAAATATTTATAAGCAAAAATAATGTACACTTTGATTTCAGTTACAACACAGAATACAATATATATGAAAACGAAGAAGAACATCCAAAATATTTAATAAATTTCAATTGGCATTCTATTATTTAACAGTGCAGTTAAAACTGCGATTAATCACGATTAATTTTTTTAAGTTAATTGCGTGAGTTAACTGCGATTAATCGGCAGCCCTAGTTGTAAAAAGTCAGCAGCATTGTAAATACAGAACAATGCTGGGGTAACTCCCCAATAGGTTCTGTATTCTGTTATATTCCTGTACTATAAGACACGGTTGTTGCCTTTTAGTTATGCACACTGAACTACCTTAGGATCCATACCTTTTTTTACTCTACATTTCCACATGATGCAACCAAAGATCAGGAAAATGGCTTCAATTATATTTGTGTGCCAGGAGACACATTTGTAGATCATATATGGTACAAATCAGTTGGAGTGGGGGCTCAAATGACTTGTCTGCAATGTAGATGATATCTGGTCTAACTTCAGAGGTTAGAGAATATTCGAACCATTAATGATTCAAATGAGTAAATATAAACACATACATAGTCTCATAGACAATCACTTTCTCTTGACTAGTTAGATGGATTATTATCTGTATTTCTTGTTTTGAAAACACTTATTGAATGGTACTGATTATTTCAAGTTTCACTTACTAGATACCACGGAATGGATCGGTCTAATCTCAGATTGTCAGGAAGACAAAAAGAACTTGTTACCCGGGCCAAGAGCTGGACACTGTGCTGTGGCAGTCGGCACTCGTCTGTACATCTGGAGCGGTAGAGATGGTTACAGAAAAGCTTGGAATAATCAAGTTTGCTGCAAGGATCTTTGGTATTTAGATACAGGTGAGTAAGAACATAATAAAAGTACTATAATATATTGTACATCTTACTACAATATAGAAACTTGGCATCATACCTGCTCGGAAGTTTTAATCTATAGCAAGTTTAGTGAACTTTTAAATCTCAGGTTTTTCTAGTAAAATATTGTTTCAGTGTTGATGCATTTAAAGATTATTGTTATGGCTTTCTGCGAAAAACAATGATCTGTTTCACAGGCCTCAAATCCCACAGCCGTGCAAAGATGTTTTATGAGGCTAAATTCAATAAAACACCTCTAAGATTCTTGAGTACAAGATGCTAAAGGGCATATTATCTAAACATTTTGTAAGTTTTTGCTGATGTGCACTTTAAATTTTCCTTAATTTCACTTTATTGTTGCGTCTACCTCTTTCACCACACTAAACAATTGCTATATTTGGTGTTTGCACACTTCAGGTACTTGTAAAAGGTTGTGTTCCACTCTTAGTTGCTTAATGAAGCAATAATATTCTCACATTTTTTCATAGTTCGTCTTCTGCTGCTTAGCCATTTTTGTTGAATTCTGTCCAATTGCATTCAGTGCTAGAGATACTTAGACCAGTCTTTTGGGTGTATTGTCAATAAAGCTATCTAGGGAGCCTCTGTTCTCCATGATCTTTGAAGTGATGCCTCTGCATATGCAGCCTAAAACCTCTTTGATTTTTCTGCTGGCATGAGACTTCAAAAAATGTGCCTTGTATGACACTCAAGAGACAATTTAGTATTTTTTGGCTTTATTTTATAACTTGTTTGAAAAATGCTTTTTTGTCGCGTGGCCTATGCCATATGTATTTGGAGAAATGAGAACCGTTGATGTACTGTCATTACAGAAATATCATTTGAACTGCAATGAAAGAGCAGCTTTAAATATTCCAATTGTATTTAATTGGTGTCTTTTAGAGAAACCATCAGCACCATCGCAGGTACAGCTGATCAGAGCTACAACTAATTCTTTTCAAGTAAAATGGGATGAAGTTCCTACAGTTGAAGGATATCTTCTTCAGTTAAATGCTGATTCCCCAGCCCCTATGGTGACTGGTGGAACTGTGGTTCCTGAGACTACACTGCTGAGTTCACAAGGTAGTACTGCAATATTTCCCTTAGATGAAACTACATTTCTACAAAGGTTCCTGTAGATATTTACGTAGATACATTAATTTTAAAATGGATAGTTAAATATGTAAGATAAAGACCCAAATCCTTGGCTGTGCCTAGGGAGTGCACACACTGCAACTCAAGAGTTGAAAATCTGGTTTTAAACTACCCTTGTGCTTCCTGACCCCGAGTTGGCTGAATGATGGAGTGGTTCCTTGATGTAAGCTAGAATTTCATGAGCCTGGAAGTGCCGTACAGAGTGAAACATTTAATATGAGGCAGGAAAATACAATCCATGCTCAGAATGGATTTTGTACTTTGCTATATGATAGCCTGAAATCTGGCTGCGACTTTGGCCAGTACATGAAGTAGTGGGGAATGAGTTCAAAGGTAAGTTTAACATCCTATTTGTATGTGACTTGAAGGAGACGGTATTGGGAAAAGGATTTCCATTGATTTTGTTTGCTCTTACAGTTTCATTTCAGACTTAGTGCTACTGTAAATAGAAACAGAGATTTTGACAATAAGACAAAGGGCCTGATTCTCATTTACACAAAAGCGCCTTCATACTGCTCTGGCGCTCACTCACTGGGATAAAATAGACTCCGTATAAAGCATTTTAATGCTTCATAGAATCAATGGGTGTTTGTTTTTGTTTACCTGTAAGGTGGTTCTACTCAGCCTCAAAGTCTATAATCAATGACTATCATCCTTCCTCCAGGAATCAAGCTGGATCTTCACAGCCAAACAAATCACATGGTTCCTAATAATGTAAGTGTAAACTGAAAATTCTCAAATCAGGACAATGTTTTAGTGATGGTCTCACTTCCCACCCTAATTTGCCAATTTTAAAAAGTCTGAAATATTTTTAAGCTAAAAAATTAACTGCTTAATTACATTACTTCTGTTCTAATGATGCTACCTCACTTCCTGATTGATTGGAGGGTCTTGAAAAGCCATTGTTGCTGATACAAGAAGGAAGCTGCAGTTGCACTGAGTACTTTATGGTAGCTGGGAGCCTGATATCAAGAAGAAAATCTCCTTCGTCCTCAAAGCCCCAGCAAAATGGGTACAAAGAGGCACAGAGGATATGCTACTTTATTAGAGCCTTGGTGAAATTCCTTTCTTTGTAGCAGGCTCCTAATATGGTGTTTGGAAGCCTGTTAGTAGCAGTTGACTCCTAATGTGGCCTTTGGAAACCTGTGAATAGCAGTGTGTGTACAGTTGACTTCCCTTCTGCCCTGTTACCAGTAAAAGAAGGGTCATTAAAAGAGAGATTCTGGTTAAAAAGACTTAAACTTTCAAAAAATCTAGATTAGGTCATAACTGTTTAAGGCCTCTAAAAACAGGCGAACTTGTGTGGAATCAAAAATTGAAGACACTTAAAGACTACAACTTATTCCTCAAGACTAATTGGGGATCTTAATGAAATACAAGTTTTCTTTAATAATACTATATGTTGATATGAGTATGGAGGGGGGATTTCTAATAAAATGTCTTAATCTTTTTTGGAATATAGTTGAGCCTACACAATTGTACTTTATGTGATTATTTGCAAATAAACTGTACATGTACAGTAAATGTACATGATAACTTTTAATTTGCACTTCCATTTAAGAATACTAGTGGTCTCCAAAATAGAGCTTTGGAGCTAGATCAAATTTAGACTTTGTGAAAAGCTTATGTTTTACAAGTTTAATTACTTTCATCTTTATTTGAAATTCCAGTGGATTTCATGAAGATTTTATGAAACATTTCCTTGCAATGTTTGCAGCTCAAATTGTAAACTCTAACAATTTATTGTAAACAAACAATTGCTTTCTTTTTGGATAGGTACAAGTTACATCTAATTCATTATTAAAACTAGAAGCTAAAGAAAATATTACTGAACCTGAAAACATGGTTACACAAGAAGCTACAAAGAAAAACCATCTAGATTCTAGAGGATTCAAAGAGTCAAATGCCCCCTCACTTTTGCCAGCGTGCACTTTAGGTAAGAGTCTATTCAGTAGAGACTAAAGAAAAGTTAGAGTTAAAATCTTGCAAATGTAGCAAAGTAAGAATATTTGTGGGGTTTTTTTTAAGTTAAGCCTTTCACAAAGTATCTATTACTGTACATATTTATAACAGTGGGGAAAGATGAAACCATAATTTGTCCCTAGTTTATTGTGCTTTAAGAGGAATAAAGTGTTCACTTCTGTCATTATGATGACAAATACTTGGCTATAAATAGCTCTCTACAAGAGAAAGGTCTGTTGCTACAGGTTGAAAATTGGCATAGAAAGTATCAACTGAGAAACTAATTTCTACAGTTTATAATATTCCTAGTCACTTAAATTGCATGGACTGGCAAAAATTTAGGATTTCAAGGTTGCAGATGTTTTTGCTACTAAGAATTGCTTTTAGATCAGTGTTTAAATTTTTACCTCCCAGATTTAATGCTTAGCAGAATAACAGAAGTTAATCAGATGGGCCGATTTTATCAGTCGAGGAACTAAGAAGCATCTTATGTACCTGTCCATAGTTAGGTGTTTTTGTGTTTTGTGTAAATATATCAACTGGTATGGGGGAGAAATTGATATTAATTAAATAACACCGAAGTTGGTGTATGGCAGGGATCTAACCAGACTTATTCTAGTGTGGATCTGGCTAGCATCAATTCCTATAGCAGACTAAAAAACAACTAGATTAGGCTGATATTTATCAGTTGACATCAATATTGAAGTTGAGTTAATATTTTTCATATTGCAGGTCCTCAGACTTCAGCAAATGTAGCTGAATTACGTGACTTGGACATACGAACTGTAAATCCTGATGCTTCTGTATCCAGCACTGTCTCCAGCACACAAACTATGGTAACCCAGCAGGCTGTTAAAACTGAGTCATCAAGTACAAATGGGGCAGTTGTTAAAGATGAAACTTCACTAACAACATTCAGTTCAAAATCTGAAGGTTTGAAATGTGTTTCACATACTGTATTTTGAGCCATATTTATCTAAGGCCATCCAACTTCTAGTGTGGTGGGAAATTTTGTAATCTTTGAATAGTGGCTGGGATTGAAATAATGGTTGAGGCATTGATGATACTGAGCAAGCTGAAAGATCTCTGCCCTGGTCTCACTTTAAAATGAGGATAATTCTTACACACCTTTGTAAACCATTTTGATTTGTGTGGGTGAAAAGTGCTACAGATATTCATTACTAGTTGACAAAAATCCACCTTTTAGATAATGGTAGCCACACACTTTGGTGCCTGTGCACGTTTGCGCGCTCCAATGTTTTTCTGGCTAAAAATGCAATATATTCAAATGGTGACCTCAGATCATCTTAATTTCTTTCCGAATTGGAAGCCTCATACCACAAATGAAATTAAATTAATCACATTTATTATTTTAGACTGACCACCTCCTAATGTATGATTGAAATGTCTGAAATGAGCAGGTTATGTAAACTCAATGTATAAAGAATGCAAATACAAAATTTCTAGATGGAAGCGAATATGAACTATTTGCCATTGCCTGAGAGCAGTAACTACTGGTTGACCCTCTGCTGGTGATGTCTTGCATACACAAGCTCTATTCTAACAATTTGACATGTAAGCACAGAATACAAATGGAGTAATTAGAGTTGTCTGAATCTTTAATACAATTATTATATAATGTAATGAATTAGTTATTTTTTCTCTTCCAATTGGTGGGTTATTTAAAAAATGTATTTTCTATATTCCTTGTTTAGAGTTCTCACATGATCTGTACTGATATGAATGAGTAAGGCTCAGGTTGTATGACTTCCAGAGACCTCTGTGACATTTTCCACTTCAGCCCTGGGGCGGCAGCTAGAGTTGTCAGACGGTGGGGGGCACTCCAGCACTCTCAGCCAGCCTGGGGGAACCCTGGCGCTCTCAGGAGCAGAAGGGGTGGGAAGCCATGGGTGCTGGACCTCCCTCCCTCCCCATTTTGTCACAGTGAGTAAAAGTCAGGGACAAGTCACGGGCAATAAATATTTACAGAAGCCCGTAACCTGTCCCTGACTTTTACTAAAAATAACCGTGACAAAACTTTAGCCTTATGCATGAGCAATACATTTAAAATTATTCATTGCCTAGGTTTAACATTTAGATTGTTCATACTGGGTGAACAATTTCTGCCCCAGTCTGATTTGTTTGTGTATAGTCCAATATTGTTGTAAACAGAATTTATATATGACTCTAGGCCATAACTATCAATAATGCCACTGCCTTCGAATTGTGTAGGTCTAGTCTCCGTTGATGCTGCCATTTTAACTGCAATGGCATGCAACGCCAGACACCTTTAGAGTTGTTCTGTAAATTTAAAACCAACAGTTGGTTTAAAAAAGCTATTAAAATTGTCAGGTTGTAAATAGCACTGCATGTAAAACGTACCAAACTATGTCTGAAATACTGAATAGACTTTTGCAAGAGACACTTGTCACTGAAATCCATTTACAAATTTTATAAGCTATGGAATTTGTCTTTACATATCAATTGTTTTATGTGAACTAATGTTTTTAATATAATTCTTGTTTCTAGTTGCTGAAACTACTTTTATAATACCTTCAACCAAAGTCAGCACTGTTCAAACAAATAACTTGACTGTGCACTTATCTGTAAGTATGTGATATTACATAGTAATGAATGATGATCTCTGTTCTTAGTCTCAGGCCCCTCCAGATAGTTATATTTTGTTTGAAAGAAAAACATGATGCATTGCTTAATAGGTTGCGGTGAATGGTACAGATGAAAATTATATGTTGTATCCAGTCTCTCAAAAAATAACTTCTGTGTTGCAAACAATTTTGGTTTGAGAGAATGTAAATGAAACAACTACTCAGGAAAGGTGGGAGGAAACTGAACTACATTTCAACTCTAGGACCACATTTCTTATCACTCAGTATAGTACAACTATGTGTATATAGCTGGTATGCGTAATAGGGTCATAAATGCATCCTGTAATTAGTACTTTGATTAAAATAGAAGTATGTAGTCTTGCATACTTTAGATCAGGCATACTGCACAGTTTCAAACCTATAGGTAATTTAATTAAGTTCCTTTTGAACTGCAAGATGAGCTAATATATAACTACTTGCCCCTTTAGAGGTGACAAAAAATCTAATGTCCTTCCTAGAAGAACCTCTTTTCTGGGGCAGTACTCTTAGAAATGGCATCAGAACATCAGTCTATTTGTATTTCTAATATGTTAGTAAAATATCTGTCTTGGCACATACTATCTGCATACCTTCCACCTCATGTGTTTGGAAATACCAGTGTTTTTAACAAGTTTAACCATTCAATACTTTAACTGCAGTTGAGTAATAAATGTATATTTGTTCTTTGTAAGTACAACAAAGTGTAACTTACTGGAGTGACTGGGAGTTCTTTTTTCATATATTTTAGTTTTATGAACTGTGACTTTTTTATGTTAGTTAAAGTATGGGTGGTCTATATAATGTGTTCCTCAAACATTAGAAAACTACTCCACTAAGACAGATGGCAACAGTGAAAACAAGAGAACGACAGTGGTACGATGTGGGAATTTTTAAAAGCAGTAGTGCTTTGGTGAGCCAGTACTATTTGTTGCCAGAAGAAAAATCAAGCATCTCCAACAAGGTAAGTGCTATTCGTGTGTTCTTAATTTTGGAATGTGTTGCCCATGTGTATTAACTGGTTGAGACTAAAGGTTTGGGAATTTCCTGGTTTGGTACACTGTGGAAGGAGCTAGTGCTAATAGGAGTTCTGGACCCACAGTTAAAAAACCTAATTCAGGATGCTGGCAGATATCTTGCTTACTTACGTTCTTTTTCTGAGGCTAAATCTTCAACCAGCCGAATAAAATGCATGACTATAGGGAAGGCGCACTTAAGTTTTTACTAGTTTTATGCCAGTGTTACATAGGCAATAGCTCTCAAACTGGTAAATTTTCAAACCAGTAAGAACTTTTTGTGTGTGATCACTGGAGGTATGAAAACGTAGAAACCTGCAACTGGATTTCAAAATTAAGAAATTGTGTGGGTTAGCTAAACATTTTTTAATATAGTATCTGTTTTTAAATACAACTTTGAAACTTATTCACTGAGGTCTCTTCTCCTTTAAATGTGACTCTTTAATACTCATTAACATTGTTTGACATTACACATATCCTTGCTTAAACAGATGAATGAATTCTGTATTGGTTAGCAGCATAGTGACTTTTAAGATTTATTCAACTTTATTTTTATGTCAATTCAAAGTTATAGCTCATGACTATAAACAGCAACTTCTGAAATAAAAAAAAGTTAATGGACAAAATATAATAGCTTGGGCATAAGACTCTTCCTTTTTTCAAATGCATAACTTCAAAAGCTTGCTTGTGCCATTCCCTTCACTGTCCAAAAAATAAAATAAAATTAAAAAAATCACTTACACTAATGCTAGAAAGCAATCAAAAAGCATTTTTCAGGAAGTGAAAATAGGGATTACAGTTTTAACTGTTTTTTACCTTATCTATCATTCCTCTGCAGTAGGTCAGTGCTTTAATTAGTATAAGTTTTGTAAATTACTGAAATAAAAAAATATATTTAGTTTGTTTAAAGAAAACTAATAGAATTGTGACACTAATACAAAGCAACGTATGGCAACTCCTGTGTTCCCTACCAAAGCAAATAATTTCTGTTTAGTCCAATATCCTGCCTTTATCACTGACCATAATTAGATGAAAAAACAAACAAGCCATAATATGCTGTATTCAGTGTAACAGAGCAGACTTCACAGTGAAACTGTAGCTGAGGATTTCTTTATTCTTATGGGGATTATAAATTTCTCTGAAATGCTTCTGTTATAAGGGCTACTCTTAGCCCTTATAACAGTTTGACCTAACTTCTGGGGTCCACTGTGTATATACTGTTCACGCACACTTCTAAAATCACTTTAAATTTAGTTTTTTCTTAAGCTGATCCTGCCACCTGCTAATTCATTAGGTTAGGTGTGATTTTTAGTGTTTTATAGGTAAACTTATTTACTTGAATTTTGCATTATTTAAATTTTCAGGTGGAAAATACAGATGTCCCAGACTACAGTTTACTTAAGAAACAGGATCTCTTTCCAGGCACTGTGTACAGGTTCAGGGTTGCTGCAATTAATGGCTGTGGTGTAGGCCCTTTCAGTAAAGTCAATGAATTTAAAACCTGCATTCCTGGTTTTCCTGGGGCTCCTTCAACGGTCAGAATCACCAAGGTGAGAAAGCTGATTAGGTTTGGGAGTCAACAGAACACTACACAAAGTGAAATCCTAATCTGGTAATTTCTGGGATTTTTACTTTAAAAAAAAACACAAAAACAAAAAAAACTGTCCTAGCATATAGTGTCAAAAGTTGATGGGTAAATTCTACTTGCGTTTTTTTTTTTTTTTTGGTGTAGCCTTTTTGTTAAGAACCACATTCAGACACTTAACACTGAGATAGAGGTGTCGATAGAAAATATTATTACCAGGTAACACTTACTTTTCAGTTCTCTGATCAGTACAGACTTTGTTTAGTGTTGTGTTAAACTGTCTCTGTCCTGAGGTGCTTGCAGCCTAAAAGAAAAGGCCTGACAACAACACGTTAAAAGATCCAAAGAATGGTGATGTTTTAGAATGTGTTTTTATAAATCAGGCAGTAATCCTGTTAAAATGTTGGTCACTCTGAAAAGTTCTTAAAATGACATTGAAATTTCATATTTGTGTCTCAATGACTGTATTAAACTTGTTCATTTACAAATAAAAAGATGGGTTTTTTGTTTTTTTAATGGCCAACCCAACAAATTCAACTTGGAATCTGAAAATCAGTCTCTGCTTTTTCTGACTCATGTTATCTTACCAATAATACATTTTAAATAGTTTCTTCCATTATTTACACTTACACAACCTCATTCCTGCCAAAATATCCCCTTATTTGTACATCTGGAATCACAGTGTTTGTGTTGCTCTTTGTTTGTTTTGCATAAGCCAGAGTAGAAGTTTTCTGTTTTCCATACCTGTTTTAGCTCAGAATTGCTATCAAGAGTAAAAGGTAGTAAATGCTTGTGTAAGTAAAGTAAGCAGATGTGACTCAGAACAAACATAAGGACCGGTGGTCTGAGTAAGACTGTGCCTTTTCACTCTCCATAGAGTATAACCACACTTAAATGGTAATGGAACTTTATGTAATGTACTTAATTGACAGTTGAGTTTCAACACATTGTGATGCTATGCAGATAATGTTTCAAATTTTTCTCCAGAGTGTAGACTGTATTCATCTTTCATGGGAGCCACCTGTTTCACCTTCTGGAAATATCTTGGAATATTCAGCTTACTTAGCTATTCGTACCACACAAGTACACGAAAACCCAAATCAGCTTGTATTTATGAAAATATACTGTGGTCTTAAAACATCATGTGTAGTGACTGCTGCACAGCTTTCAAATGCCCATGTTGATTACACCTCCAGACCTGCTATAGTGTTCAGGATTTCTGCAAAGAATGAGAGAGGATATGGACCAGCCACACAAGTTCGATGGCTTCAAGGTAAAGTGGATACCAAATGTTGTGTTAAATGGGATTTATCTGCACTATGAGAAAACTATTTATCAAACCATTTTTCTGTTGTTGAGTCCATTTTTCCTCAGCAGCATGCATGAGGAAACCTCTTCTCCGTGAATGATCTGTACAGTTTTTAGAAACATTTGGTCTTTAATTTAAGTTCAGCTTAAAACTTTCAGACAACTTGTTCTATTAATTTGGATGCAAGTAAAAACTGAAAAGTGGAAAAAAAAACTTAATGTATTGGTTCACCCCACAGGTATACATTAACAGAAAAAACCCCAAACAAACTTTAGATTCTAATTAGCTTCATTTCAACTTCAAAATTTTTGTCTTGCTGACACTGCCAACTAACTAGTATCATCCACTGTTTTGATTGGTTCCTTCTGTCCTTTTTCCTCTTTAATCAGAGAGTAATTTGTTGCCTCTGTATGAGGTGCCCTGATTTTGTTCACCCAGTAAGGGCAGTGAAATCACTGCTTTCTCTTAAGGTTTCTAAAATTGTGTTAGTGTCTTGGCTTATTAGGACAGTGAGCCACTCATTACTACTTTCTAGCTTTTACATTTAAACCAGTAAAACAATTGCAGGGCTCAAACCAAAGCTGAACTATAAGAAAACTCTGTCCACACTTGAAAACTGTTTCTCTAATATGGGGGAAGACAATGTAGAAGAGTTCAGTTCGGTGTTTTACTATTTCAGCCCTGCTTTGAGGGTTTTGGCAATAATCTATATACTGAAATCTCTAGATACAAACTTCAAGAATATGGTCTGTTTGAATGTGTCAGACCACTTAAACGTTCCATGACTTCATATAGATAATAGTGTGTCTCCTTCTTTTCACAGAAATGAAAACATCAAGTTCAAAATAGAAGCACCATAATAAAATTCAAGTTATAAATGTAGTGTTTAACATTTGTAATATTTTGTAAATGCTCCAAATATTTTATTTTTGCATTGTTTTTATCTTAAATTTATATGAACACTTTTTTTTACATTTTAAACATCAGCATTATGCAGCCTTGCTCAGGTTGAACTACTATATACAGAAATTCTTATAGTGAAGGTAAATAATTAGATACTGACTATCTTCTGTCAACAACCATTTTGATGATTAAAATTTTAACTATCACTGTCTTTTAAATCTGAAATTGAAACTTGAAGCAGAATTTAAATTTGTTACAACTGCAGGTGCACAAGATTATCTGCCACTTGTGCCAGTTTTCAAAGATTTTGTAGATTGCCCGTGTCGAAGTGTCATTGCACAGATAATGAGGCTTTACAAAGTTTTCTCTGTTCAGTAGAAGTTCTTATACCACATTCATCACTGTGGTATCCGAGTGCAAGGCGAACATTTCCATTTATTATAGTATCTTAAAATGTATAGAATATTTTAATATATGTACTTTTTGTAAAGAAATGATTTTTCTACTATTTGTAACAAATATTTTAATCTTTAAAGGCATTCCCTGAAGATATGCAAATACTAGGAAACTGTCACTTCTGTTTTGAAAAATATAAATGTAATGTAAATGCACTACTATTAGTTGGATTATCCTTTTGAAGTTGTACAAATCTTAAATCTGTAAATATTCTTAATGTTTACAAAGAGACCTCTCTGGTCTAATATTAAACCCTTCATGAGGATTCATCCATTTTTTAAATCCATATGCTTTGCTTCCAGCATATGCTTGCTTTTTGCACTAATAAGAATTTAATGTACCTCATTCTTATGTTTGTAATCGCTTGTGTTGCTTCCATAACATTTCTGAAATATTTTAGTCTAAAAATTTAACCAAAGTCAAAATACATGGTAAGCAGTTTTGCACATATTATATGCTAATTCTTATGACATATTTATTCCAGTTAGTCTTCATAACTGCTTGTTTGGTAGAATATACAAGTAAAGCAATCAGTTCAATACTCCCATTTACTTATCAGTAATTTTTCATTAATTAGATAGCTATTTAGCTCAAAAAGCACTGCTGTTAGGAATAGGTTGATCCATTCCTGTGCTAAAGAAAATGTTCACAGTAATAGAACAAATGTAAACATTTCAATGCTATTTATTTAAAAAAAAATAATTTGTTTACCAAAGTGTAGAGTATAATGACTGAATTGTGTGAGGCCACTAGGTGAATAGATTTTGAGGCATCTAATAATTTTTATAAAATGAGTTACTGCACATGTGCAATGAAGTTTTATACTTTGCACTTTAAATTTTTCCTTCAATGCCAAAATAATATACATCAAGGTGGAATTACTTGCCTTTTTCCCCTTAGATTTGTGTTAAGAACATGTACTGTAAATATGTAATCTTAAAAATTAAGAATGGACTTACCTGTTTTGGTTTGGTTTGGTTTTTAATGGGGGCATAGATATTTGGCAAAAGATTCTCAATAAAAGATTGGATAACCCAAATATGCTGAAGTAAATTTTATGGCCAAACTTTAGACTTCTAAAAGTCAGGGTTTATAATGGAAGTGCTGGTACAGCCTTTTTAACACTGCCACAATCTGTGATGCCATGTAAAAGCACTGGGGATTTTACAAATCTTCAATGTAGAACCGATTGTGACATAAGAGTAGTAAAAATAGTTCTACTCATAACAATAGAAAACCTGACAAGAAAAAAAACTTGTGCATATAGTGTTGATTTCAACAGATTTGTTTGAAGCTGAGTATTCGCATCATGAATTTTTATATAGGGTTTTTTCCTGCAGACAAAGTTAAATGAGCTTAAAAACATTAGTATAATGGTCTACTTCATCAGTTATGACCTTGACACTACCCAGTAACTAAAATCTCCACTTACACGCAGGCTGTAACTAGAAAAGTATAAATTTGCTTTTCTTATTAGTACTGTGAAAGATGCCTTTAGAAAACATTTATGGCTTTGATTTTTGTTGGTTGGTAGCTGTGATTTTTAGTGATATTATTTAAGAATAAAATCTGTTGGGTACGTCCATGGATGGAGTTTTTGCACTTGGTTTCATATACTTTGCACATTTTATTTTTTAAAGGATGTGTCACGATGACCAAAGGTAGAACTGTGGTATTTTTAATCAAAGTATGATTTCTGTGTAAGTGTACTTACAGCTGGCTTTATGTAAGTTTTCACTCTCTTCCGTTATCCCAGTTGGGTAATGTTTGAATAGTGAACAAATGCAAATCTCCTGTTCCGTGCTTCGCAGTTTTACTTTAAAATTAAATTACGTTATATACACTGTGAAAATGCACATTGAGGTCTGCTTCTCAGAACTGTACTTGCAAAATGTCTAAATCCCACCTAAGTGTCATCTTAGAGAAACATTTTATTTGCTAGATGTTGCACAAATATACTGAGATGTCTGTTCCAGTTTTTAAATTTATTTGATATGATTGCAATTAGCTGTTTGAGAAACTGCATCAGAAGTTCTCATTATTCCATATTTGTTGTTGTTAAAATACATGTAAACAAAACATCCACATTGATCAGAGTACAATATCAAATTTGTAGAAATTTCAAGGGGTTTGATAGACTTTTCATGAAAGTTCTGACTCTATAAGTAGAAAAGTTATGCTAGCTGTGGCAGATATTGCAACAACTTAAGAATGTTTTTGTGAAATTTGAAATAAAATGAATGAGAACCTACATTTTGTGTTTTAAAGTAATTATAGCAATATCTTTGAATTTAGTTTGAAGTAGACCACGTGATGACCAAGCCAGAAACTTTGGAGATGTAGTTAACGATACTATTGTTAACTGGTATTTCAAGATGGTTGATTTGAGGTGGTTATAGTTTTATGGCCTGTTACTGCAGTGATCTCTACAAAAAAAATGGACGTTTTGTACAATGAAAAAATAATTGAATATATCTTATTTCAAAGCATTGTTTATTCTTTGTAATAAAGTGGTTGTCCTATAAAATGAGTTGTATGTCGGTACTTTAAATTGAGAACTATTTGTGTACAAATTTCAAAGGTCAGAGTCCTTTGAACGATTTCGTCTTTTAGGTTTTAAACTTAAGAATTTGCTTTAAGAGGTACAAGGAAGGAGGGCATGATCATGATACAGACATGAATGTCAACAGTACCTTTCCCCAGAACAATTTTAGATTTTGAAATTTCTGGACTATTCAAATGCATCTCTTCTGCCTGTCCCAAAGAAAATTAGTTGGATAAGGAAAGACAGATCGAATGTGAGTAAATTAAAAAGTCTTTGTTTCTTCTTCCTAGTCCTGACTGAAATAACCTTCTTTTTAAAAAAGGCAGGTTGTCATTTATTGAAAGCAAAAGAGTTCAAAAAATACTTCCAAATTTGAATTCTTCTTTCTTGTGTAAGAAATATTTGTTTCCCAACGAACAGCAGATGTTCTGTCAATGCACATTTTGCAGTTAAGATTAAAATACCTTTGTTTTTGCTTATTAACAAACCTCAGGTGTTATGGTCAAAAATAGGGAATGATTCCCAAGGTCATCTCATTCTGACTTGGAAGCACTAGCGGCAGGGTCCTTCTAAAATATTTTTTCAGTGGTAAAAATATCTACAATTTTTTTGCCAGACTTGAGCTGTTTGTTTCAGTTCACTTGACAGTACTAATCTGTCAATCAGCCTTGTTTTGATGTGCCACAAGAGTATCTTAGTATTGCCAGTTATTCAAGATTGTTCGACTTGGATGGTTCCAGGACACTTTGAAGACTGTGTAGAAAAGTTGTTTTGACACTGACATTTAGAGGTGGTTTGAACTGCATATTTTAACGGCCTCTTTATAAATAAACAACAAAGCACTGAAAGATTGACACATCACAGTGAGAAAAGATGTTAGTGAGGGACTCATCCCAATAATTGCATTGACCATGTGTATATGATTCAGTACTACTCACTAGATGTTCTCCAAACCCATGAGTGGTTAGGTTATCACTGAACTTAATTTTTCCTGATCAATACCCATTATGAGTTTGTTTTTTATAGTGCTTATTGCCTTAGACCTTAGTCCATCCTGTCCTTTGCTGCACATTGGGCTCCCCACATTTGCCATCCTTGCCCGTCAACTGCCCTTCTCTCCAGATCTTCCCATTTCATGCTGAGGTGCTTGATGTCGTTCAGAACTGTTTGTTTCCATGTTATTTGCGGTCTTCCTCTCTTCTTGCGTTTTTTTCTGGCTTCCATTTAAGGGCGGTATTTGGTAAGCATCATATACCAGTCTACTGGGGGGAGTTGAATGAGGAGAAAAGCTGCTAAAAATTACCAGGTAAGAAGTTTCTTGGTCTGTTGCACAACTTCTCTACTCATTCATCATTAATGGGAAGTAGTCAGCAGTGAATCACAGAAGTAGGGGGAAAGGATAAGCAGGTTTAATTATAGCAGAATAATAGGCAGGAATGGAAGATCTCCCCTCCCTCCATATAAAGCAAGGAATTGTGGTAACCAGCCCAGAAGCATGTTCCTACCAAAGGCAGCTGCTGCTGCAGAGGAATGAAAATGTACTCATTCTGCAGGTGAGGTTACTACGCTTTCCTCAATGCCACTAGGGCAGAGGTGGCTAAACTATGGCCCGCGGGACCGTCCTGCCTGGCCCTTAAGCTCCCTGCCGGGGAGGTTAGCCACCCAGCCCCTCCCCTGGAGCCTCAGCTCACCATGCTGCCAGTGGTCTGGGCGGTGGGGCTGTGAGCTCCTGCCGGGCAGCACGGCTGTGAGAGCCGCCAGGTGTAGTGCATTAAATTGCTCCCTGTATGAATGTGCTACTTTATGGAGCACCAGGACTGGCAGTTGTGAGTAGTACACCGTAAGTAGCACATTCTTACAGGTAGCAATTTAATACACTACACCCGGGTAGGGAAGGCGGTGCCTCGCCAAACAGCCTGTCCCCTGTCCGCCCCCTCCCACTTCCTACTCCCCTTAGAACCTCCGACCTATCCAACCCCCCCCCACTCCCCGCTCCCTGTCCCTTGACTGCCCTGACCCATATCCACACCCCAACTCCCTGACAGGCTCCATGGGACTCCCATGCCTATCCAACCGTCCCTGTCCCCTGACTGACCCCTGGGACCTCCTGCCCCTTATCCAACCCTCCCCACCCCCTTACCATGCTGCTCGGAGCACCAGGAGTGGCAGCCATTAAGTAATACACTGTAAGTAGTACATTCCTACGGGGAGGAATTTAATATACTACACTGGCCCTCCATACAGTTTTGGAACCCCGACGTGGCCCTCAGGCCAAAAAGTTTACCCACCTCTGCCCTAGGGACTCTTGTGAATAATTTCGCAGATGCCTAGCATGCCAACCTGTGGAGATTTTAACATCTTGTCTGCAACAACTTTTCAGCTATCAGGCCGTGGTATTTTGGATGGAATGAGATGAAGGGGGTACAGTTGGCATATGTACTCTCCATATGCTTGAGATGTATCTTTAGCGTATTAGGAATGCTTATTTATGGGAAACCTTCCAGAATGAGTGCTAAGAGGTAGAACAAAATGATGGGAGAACTCTTTCCCAGGGATTGCGGATTGAGGAATTTACTCATGAACAGAGGTTTCTGGAACTATAAGAATATCCTTTTTCTCACACCAGCAGCGTGGTTCTTGTATAGACAGGGGAACTAATTCCAAAACTTGCCTGTTGAAGGGAAGGGCCGGCCTGGGTTTGCATTCAATGTGGTGTTGGGTTTTTTGTTTTTCCCTTTCTCTCAAGTATCTTATTAGTGAACATGTAACATTTTAAAGACAGTGTGGCTGCTTTTTAAAACCCAAATAAAAAAACCTTAAGGCTCATATATGTCTTCGCAGAAAAAGGGGAAATATTAAAACCTTTGAGGTAAGTGAGCTATAGTGAGTTACTGACAGCAGTTTTGAAGGTTATTTTTATATCTAACAATACAAATGTGAAAATACTGCATGTCACATGTACAAGCAGTTAGCATAAAAACTATTTCAAACTGTTTTGAAAATACACAGAGTGCTTGTTCCCTTCAATTGTTGTGAAAAGTGCAAAACCTATGTCTTGGGTTGCAGTGTACTCATAGTAACATTTTAGTATCTGATATTCTGATTTTAGATTGTGAATACATGGGTCTTGTGTACAATGAGATTTAGCTACCACTGCAACCCCCTCCACAGCGACAATTTACACCAGTGAAGTGTGGTTTATTTGAAATGAATAAGCTGCCTTGATATAAATCATATCTAGGCTGAGGGTAGGCAGGGGTGTAGCTACAGCTAGTATAGTATAAGATCTTGAAAATGTTTACTCCTGGTTTGTGTTTATCAAGAAAAAACATTATGGTAGGGAAGTTTCTGTAAAATGAATTTCGAAATAACAGGAACTCTAGTTGCCCTAAACAATGTAGCAATTACCTATGCCTAGACTACTTCTTAGCTGGAAGAATGAGGGAGATGACAGGGATATCTAGTGGGAAAAACTGACTGACAGTGTATACTGATGGACCTGAATTCGGATGCCAATTACTGAAAACGCAAAAGGAGTTGAAGCAGTATCACCACCTTATTGGAGGGCCTTGTTAATAAAGGGCAAAGAAGTCAGAAGTATATGAAATATTATCTTGTCTACACTGGCCTAACCCCAATCCTCACAATTATTTTGAAAAGGAATAGTTGAGGTGTATTAACCTTATAGAAGATTAAATTTCACAGACATGTATCAAATGCCTGTGATGTAAGAATTTGGCTTGACTACCTCCCGGCAGCCGGCTAATCCTCTGAAGATGCCATTCTGAGGAAGTAAGTAGTGTTGAGAGATATCTGTGACTTGTCTAGTGTAGAAGCCCTAGAAGCAGGCTGGCTGGCAGGCATTGAAATGTCCCAACATTGAAATGTTCCTAGCAATAGAACAAATCCTCTCATGATTAGGAACTGTGTGTTAAGTCTATGATTTAAGAGAGTACCTGTTGCTCCAGGTTGACTAAGCAATGCCTTTCTACAATGCGATCTGATTATTCCCAGAGGAGGGCAAGGCATAACTACTGTGGTGTGTCTTATGAGTACAGCTGGTGATACTCTCACACTGTTTACTGCTGTCCCCATCTCCAGCTGATGCAAGAAGAGCAGTGGTGATGGGGTATGGATTCCTCTTTCAAACTTACCAGGAGAATTACTAAGGCAGCAACTGAAGAGATTTGTAAGAAAACCTAAACCCCAGGAATAGTCAGCTCCACTATAACTAGTCATAAGAGAGACTAACAGTGGCAGATCAGAGAAGAAATGGCTCACTGATAGCCTTAAGTAAATGAAACAGCTAGAACTGGGCTGTAGTTCCCCCTCCCATTATGTAATAATGAAATGTCTATGGATGAGCAAATCAGCAGGTATGTCACTATCTTGAGTAAATGAGGACCTGGCTGTTCCTGACTCAATCTACCTAAAGAAAATGAGGCAATAGCATAAGCAGTCCATATGAAGTCATTAAATAATAATAGCTGGTATGCTCCTTAATGAAATTGGTTGCTCAGGCTGAAACCCTAAGAGCAAGAACAGGGATATTAATTGGAGAAAATAGGGTTCTTGCCCTCCATGACTTAACCAGGCAACCTGACTCAGATCTACAAGAATGTGGACATTTACCCCCAAATTAGTGATGTTCTCAATGGTTGGGGATATGAAGGTGACTCCTGCATTGTATGTTACTAGAGAACTTGGAGATGAATTTCTGATTGGAAATGAATAGGTAGAGACTTTCATCAAGTACTGGATTATTACTGTCTTGTGGTTGCAAGTACTGAAACATGCCACTGGGGTATGAGAGACAGGAAACCAAGTTTATATGCAAAACAAAATTGTAAGCTTTCAACTGTTAATATTTTACCAAAAGTAATCTAAAATCTGGTATTTTGTGTGGGATGGCCCAGAGCGATTACCAGGGATGCAAGGGTTAAATTGTCAATGTTCAAGTGGTTTCCTTCTGAAGAACAGACTTTAGCCTCCTGAGAGTATTGTTTCATACAAAGGCAAAGCAGATAGTATCACTTCTGATAAATGTAACATACAGCCTGCTGTACTGTAAGAGGATATTCCAGAAATTGACCCTGGCAATGTGCCTGGAAGGGTTTCTGAGAAAGTGCATAGCAGAATCACTCTAAACACTGATGCCTTTTTTCTTTTAACTGCACTGCAGCCACAAGTTGGAGATAGTAGTTTAGTTTATATGTACCGGGCACCAAATTTCAAAACTACTGTATGTGGAGGAGCAACTATGCTGCCTACCTAGGGACCACAGCTTTAGACAGCTGGGCATTGAACTAGCACTGATCTTTCCATTAGCTTTACAATTACCTTTACCTGCCACTGATGAAATGCAGCATGCCATTCAGTTTCATGCTGGCCTTGCAATTAACAAGTAAGTTGATCAACAGGCAGTTGCCTAAGATGTATAATTTACAAGTCTCTTGCAGTGTGCAAGTTCTGAATGGTTGCACCTGCCAATAAAAATGCAAGCTATTTCTGAAAAAAAGCCTTTCGCTTTGGAAGGGAAAAGAAAACCGGCACTCTTCTACTGTAACAGTATGCCCATACTGTGAGTTGCAGTGGTTCTGATGTGTGCAATTCCTACTTTACTAGTCTAGTTACATCCATCCTGGTTCACTTTACCCAGCTAGTCTAAGAGTAGGGGTGAGGAGAACCTATTTTTCCCCCCCGGAGTGGAAATATTAAAACTCTATTTTATTAAGTGTTTGGGCCTCAAACTAAAGACTGCATCTAAATGTATTTTTAAGATGAAAGTAATGCAGAGAATAGGAAGAGAGATTAACAGTTATTCATTTATTTCTCCTCTTTCCTTTTTTCATTATTCATGCTAGAAATTTTCTTAATAGTAATATTTTCCATCTATGCTAAAGAGACTGCTACTATTCAAGTAAACTGAAATCTATTAAGAAAAGCCATCCCCCTTCTTGCTTGCATTTTACCCTGCACAAAAAGAGCCCTAGGGATTCAACAGTCTAAAAACAGATACCTGATCACTTTAAAAAAAAAAAAAAAAATCCAAGTCTGCTCAAATGAAATGGAACATTATTCCCTTCTAAAGTTGCTAGCATGCAAAGAATTCCACAACCCTAAATGAGGATAATGCTAGATGTTAGTGAAATAATTTTTTTCCCCAGTGGTGTTATGCATCAGCCTCTGTTGAGGTATATCCCTCTGCAAGCCACTTGTACCGTATATGCTGCACTGCTTAGGTACAATGAACCATATACTCCATTCCACTGGAGAAAGGGGAGCAAAAATGAGTAAGATCATGCAGAAATTAAGGTGGCGGGCTTGGAAGAGAAAAGCCACTGTGTTTTCAGTTGCTAGCTGCCATTTGCCTGTCCGTGTAGTTGACAAGTCACCCTATTTCCCCTCCCTCCCACAGCACTTATTTGCCTAAACTATGTTAATACTATGCAGAGCGGTATTAACTACTTGCCCTATACTCTGTGAATCCCAGCTACTGAGGAAGCAGGGAGACCTGCAAACCTCAAGGAATCTTGAGTGGAGACTGACTAATCTATACTGCATGCAGATAGCAGACACATAAGCACAGGTCAGTGACATTCTATAATCCGTTTCCATACATACCAAAAGTCCACTCTACACACTTTGACTACACCACATAATTCAATACACAGCAGAGACCAGACCAGGGGGAGCAAAGGCACAAGCTAAAACTATCAAAACACAAGTACTTAATGTTTGGCACCTAAGTAAGTGGGGTGATGTGTGAAAGTGCTGAGCACCAGTGATGAAAATGGGAGTTAGAGGGGCCCAACAAGTCAGATCCCTTTTGGGTGGGGGAGGAGACTTTAATCACCCTTATTTGACAACTTTGGCCACAGTAGTTTAACTCTCTTCCTCTTTTAATGTGGAAAGGGCCTAAAAGACCAAGTAAAGCAGAAATTTTAACCAAGAATTCCATTATTGGGTGGACTGATATTAGGCTGCCATTACATGGTTTCAGCTACAATAAGAAACTACTGCGTATGCTGCATGAAGTGATCTTTCATACACTAGTGCTATTTTGAGTTAACATTAAAATGTGAAACAAGGTACCAAGCTCGATGTCTCTGGAAAGAATCAGGGTTACATTACTTGAGAAAAAAACAGTCAAACAAAGCTTTATTACAGAACTGCACTTGGGATAAAGCATCAGATGACATGACCAAATTGATGGCATTTTAGGGTTTTGTTTAGGGTTTTTGTTTTTTTTGTTTTTTTTAATGGAAGGGAGCTGGGGAAGAGAGAAAACATACCTATCTAGGTTTTACTTTCTATCTCTATAGGTAGGGACCCATGTAATTCAACACCATTGAATTCATCCCTTGCCAGAGCTGTGTTCTAGAATCTAAGCTTTAATTTAAAATAAATAAAATCCATCCCTCATGTTTGAAGACGTAACCCTGAAACGATGCAGCTTGTGTGCAATGCTGCAGTGTTGTCTTCCTGACTTCAGAAAGAATAGCACACTCCTCCATCTCAAAGAGACTTAACTCTGAAACCTAAAATGATGAGTTAAAGAGATTAAGTATCAGCATTAAAATATGTAATCACACTATCCAACTAATGAGCTTTTCCTGTAAGTCCAAGATCCCTTCTGTGCACTCACCAAGTGCCAAAACCTCTGGTTTGTCCCGCACACTTTAAATGTTACCCTTTTTCAGTACCAAATTCTGCACATCAGGAACTGGAAATATGGGACTGGTCTAAAATAAATTGAACATAAAACATTCAGGGCTCCTGTACTGCTTGTGTTGTTAATCTCATATTTAATGAAAAACTTGTTGCTGCAAAAATGACACCAGACTGCCAGAGCACCTGAGAACACTGCTACAGAAGATACGTCCATCTTGCCACAGAATACAGTGGACTTGTCCAGGGGCTTGCCTTGGCATATTGTTAACCTACATATAAATTATGACATTTCAGTTACCAAAGAAAGATACACCAAGACTTCTGGCCACATACAGCCCATAATTCTGAAATTTCATTCTTTTGGTTGTTTTGTTTTAACCCAATTATCTAGTCCATTAAGGATTTAAACATCACATTTGCAAAATAGCTTCCAGGAAAATTACGGCACCAGGTCAAAGGTTTGTTTTTGTTTTTAAGTTAAAAAAAAAAAAAAAAGAGAGAGAGATGGATGGGTGGCAGAGTGAGGGTTATGCTAACTTTCAGCTCACTGAAATGCAAATAGAAATATTAAAAGTCTCCAAACTCAGCCAGAATAACAGGGATGCTAGTACACAACCACCCTTACACCAACACAGTCTAGGACACTGAAGTATCTAACAAGATTACTCACCCAATTATTTAAAAAACAAACCAACCAGCAACGTTACTAAGAATAGCTCACTAAATATACAAAATTACATTATCTAGGTACAGTTTATTGCAAAATCAGGAAGGAGACAGCAAACTAGAAGTCTGAGTCTTTCCTTTCAGATTTTTATCACCTATTCACATTTCAGTCACTCACACATGCATATGCGTGTATGCACGCGTGTGCATGCGCACACACACACACACGTACACACACCTTGTACACACTATTTCTGAAACATCTGAGCGTTCCCACACTCTTACAGGAAACCAAACCTTATAACATTTCCGTTTAAAAAGTTAAATTGAGGTCATTTATCACAGGACTATAAAATCCTCCTAGAACACTTGAGGAAACAGTTAAATTTTGGGATTTGGCTTTCCAAAAACCATGCATAAAAGGAAAGCGTATAATTTCAATAGCTCTAAGACTACTTTTAAATTTAACAAATTACTCTTCAGGAGTCTGTACAGAGTTATTAAGTTAATAGAATTGTAAAAGTAGCCTAATGAATGCCTGTAGTAGCTATCTCAAATAAAACCTATTGTACTATAGTAAACGCTGTTGATGGGCACCAAATCTCTAAATTTAAACAGATCTAACAATTGTTTGCTTCTGGATTAACATTAAATTCTAAAGTTACATTAAAAAAACAATTGTAAATTCTTTTGAGCTGCTAGAGTTTCATGAAAAAAATCCCTTTCCAATTTTCAATAAATATATCAACATTAAAAATCTAGTTAAGACATGCAAGACAATTTACATAACCAATAACAATTCAAATTTTATAATAAAGGCAACTTGCATTCAAAATGAACTTTACCCTTATTTTATTCAAAGGGTAAACATGAATTAAACTCAGCTGTTTACTTGAATTACAAAAGTAACATAATTCAATATGAAAATAAGAAACTGTCTACAAATCTCTGACAGTAATAAATTGCAATATACAATGCATACAGGAGTTATACAGAGCAACAAACTCTTGTACAAAACAAAAATACTTTAATACCCTTAAAATCCAATTTTTTTTAAAATTCATGAAAAAAGATTTGAGTCAGAATTCACACCTCCATTAGTCAAGCCTCAGGTAGCTACATTACAGCTATTTAATGTACAAAGAGACAACTCTCTCCTCTGTCATTTTAAACTAATGTCTCTTCTCACAAGTTGTACAGCTTTCTTGTCTCTCTTTTCCATTCCCAAATCCAAAGCCTTCTTCAAATCATGAGAACTGAATTTGCTGAACACCAGAGATCTAGAAAGACGGGGCGGGGGGGGGAGAGGGAGGAAGAACATAAACTTAGTTTCAAGTTTCCATCCTCGAAAGATGTATCACATTTAGTAATCTTGCATGGTCGTAGTGTCAGAAAGGCATGACAAAGGTCTAAATACAAGTTATTCTCATCTCTTTCAGACTGGGGGGGTGTTGAAATAAGGCTTTCAATTTTAGCGACAGAAGGAAGAGAGTGGATGAGAGGATACTGTACCTGTTGATAAGATGTTGTATAAACCATAACATTTTGCTGTTGGCCATCTGTAGTTATTAAACCTGCTGGCAACTGGTTAGCTAAAAGAAAGAGCATTTTAGTTAAGGAAGTTAGACAAAACTGCAGGAGACTTAGAACCTTGTTTAAAGTATATATTATCATTCACAACAGAAAGTTCAGTTATGGTCAGAGGGACTATGGCCATAACTTTCCTCATCATATCTACTCCTGGAGTACTATAAACTCACATCAGTTTACTTTACTAACAAAAACAAGTTAACTGCCATTAGCACTGCAGAGTTGAAACTGATTTTATTCTGCATCAAATCATTATCTGAAATCAGCTTCCAAAATTTTTACTGCTGATGATGTATGAAGGCAAAAACCAGCTGTACTTTCCAATCTGAAGTGGACTTTACCATACTGCCGCTTGAATTCTAAAAAAATTTCTTAGAGCATTGAGCACATAGTCCATGCTTTACAAGACATGACAGGAGAGTAGGATTTGTTAGTGGAGAAAATGGGGCAGTGGTAAGGGTAATGGTAGCAATTAGAGCTGTGATGTAGGCTTGGATGGAATTGTGCAGTGTTCTGAAGGACATGACAAAGAGCTTGGACTTAACACACAGTGACCTACAGGAAGCCAGTTAAATGAATAAAAAAGTTTTTGACAAGTAAACTGACTAAATGTGGTGTGGACGTCAAGAGAATAAATGGAGAACCTGTTAGGTAAACATTATTGTAATTGTGGGTCTAAGCCCTGTGATAATCAAAGAGTAGAATTATTATAGAAGTCATTAGGAAAGCAAAAGGTAGAACTCTGATATTCTGCATTTGGAGAGAATAAGGGGCTGGTTTGGAAAGTCCAGCCATTTCTATATAAGGATAAGAGACAAAAACAGAAAAACCTCAAAAGAACCCTAAATCAGTTTCCCATGTAAAAAAAGTTTAACCAAACTTACGACAGAGCTGAACAGCTTACATTTGAGAGATTAAATTTCGTCTCTACCATATTTGGTTAAAAAAAAATTGACTTTTATTGAATTAAGTTGTGCCCAAACTAAAAGTTACATGCAAAAGACACATTAAGTCTGAAGTTAAACTCTTCAGGCAAGATAATCCTGCACATATAAAAACTGTGCTTTGCAAGTCATGTATGTAAGAGATAGTGATGCTGTCTCCTAGTTCTGCCTCTGCTGGCTCTTAGCCAGGGCCTCCTGCTCGCTGCCAAGTCCTACTATTCTCCTCCAAAACTGCCATTTTTTAATGCTGGCATTAAATGACATGTGTGAAGTAACTTTCCCAATCTCTCAAGCTTTGCATCATAGAATGTACTGAAGCCTCCAGAGCCTAGGAAATTTTAAATATGATTGGTGAGCAGGTGTCAAGGCATTTCTTCAGCCTTCTGCTTCCAGATTAGGGAGCATCTCCCAGAGACCAAACTTGGGAAGCAGACAGCAGACTCACACAGTTGATGGGGGTATCCTGTCTTCACACCAGTTCTTGAAAGTGCTATACTAGTACTTCTAGTAAGCACACACACAAATGGTGCTGTTAGGAGCACATGCTTCCTAGAAGCATAGGAATGTTTCCTGTGAGTACTACATCAGTGCCTGCATAAAGGGTCATTCATGCGGTTGAGTTAGCTTTCTCTCCTCCACCCATTTTTCTTTACATGAGTCCTTGGAAAATTACATATGAGTTCAATCTCCCGCTACTGCAAGCAACAGAGGTAGGATTAAAAATCCTAAAGGTTAGATCCAAACAATCAGGACCTGCAAGAGTTGAGGTTTCTCTAGCAAGGTTAAGTCATTACGCACACAGTATTTTCTATTCCTGTTTACCTTGCTAAATGTATAGACATACATTACTGTTTGTCTTTAAATGTCTGACAGGAAATATACAGAAGGCGCAGCATGGCGGAGCTAATGTTGCTGTTGGAAAGTTACCCTTTGCATTTGCTGACCTCTGACTTTAAACTGTGAATGTCAATGTTTCATTAACTGGGGGGGTTTTGCATTTTATTAAAATAACTTGTAAAATTCCACTGCAATGTCCCCATTTAAATTCTCAGAATCACGAGGCCTGCTGCAAACTACCTTTCTGGCCACAAGAGCCTCCATAGGTTTTTCTACATTCTGTAGAGCCAAAATGGGATTGTATAGGAGTGCAAGGTGCATCTCATTGCTTCAGCAGGTCACCACCTGGTCAAGTCTATAGCTCATCTCTAACGCATTAGTTTAACAATAATTTTAATAGAGGCATTTACCAGGTATTTTTAAACTGGTCTGACTCTTGAAAGTGGTGAGAGCTCTCCCTCAACTTCTCTGCAACCACTTTACCACCACTACCCACAGGTACTTAAAGCAAGAACAGAAGACTCCACTGTTATTAAGACCTTAGTTCCAAATTTAAAAAAAAAATCTGAGGGACCCCTATGAACCTTCAGGCCCCATTGCATGATATGGGGAAGTACGCTACAATGGAGCCATAAAGGAAAAGAATAGTTTCACAAGATTCTTCTTCCCTTGACCACAGCTGCCTTTTTTCCCCACGTCCACAAAGTCTGTGCATTCTATTTACAGCAAGAGAAAGTAAGTGTTTTAGACGGACAGGAGCCAGAGAGGAGCCTCAATTTCATTTTGGCAGACTCTATGGCTCCACGCCACAAAATGTGATTTACTTTCTTCCCTCCCGTGCATTTTTGCAGGAAGATTGCATATGGGCTTGAATGGTTAGCTACTAAGGAAATAAGAAAACTTTAAAAACTGCATCCAATGAAGTGAGCTGTAGCTCACGAAAGCTTATGCTCAAATAAATTGGTCAGTCTCTAAGGTGCCACAAGTCCTCCTTTTCTTTTTGCGGATACAGACTAACATGGCTGCTACTCTGAAACTTTTAAAAACTATGTTCTTTAAAATCTAATGAAAAATTACAGCACTAGTTCATGCTCTCAAAGCACTTCACATTAGGACTAGAATGTAAACCTAGTGCCATCGGATAGGATTACCAACAGCAAAGTTAATATCAAATGACTGATGAATAAATTCTGACCCTAGGCGCACAAAGCTTCCGTTGACTCCAATGAGTGCATCTAAATGCAGGTTATCACCAACATGTCCCAAATGAAAATTCTGGTTATTTTAGATCCCACCCAGCTAGTCTGACCCAGGCTCAGTTACGAAGAAGAAAATTCTGATGATTAACATTTCCTCAAATCTGAAACCTTAGAGGATCTACAAATAAAGTAGTAATGAGATCTGAATTAGCAATTTAAAAGTTTACTTACTAAATGCTTCTTCTGTGAGCTCCTCACTAAGACCGTCTGCAGTTGTAACTGTTCCTCCAATCCCTTTCTCTCCTTTCATTGCCTTTAATGAAATACAGAAAATGTTTGCATTATAATAGTTACCTTAGATTGCTCATGATCCTAGTTTCCTAAAATGGGAACTTTTACAACTGCTAACAGAGCCTGTATGCAGCAAGGAGAAGTCTGACACTAACATCCAAGGACTGCAATGATAATGTTTCTTTAAAACACACACAGTATGTGAGCAAAGTATAAAGACTGCACTTTTATAGGAGATCCTTCAAATTCTGCATAAGTAAGAGTTCTGTGGTAACTCACAAGAAATAGTTAGGTCTACATTTTGTACCTATAATCCACAGCAGACTGCAGAATTCCAGGAGTACTAAAAATGTGGCAAACATATGTTGGTTACATAAGCTTATTGGTTGCATTTTATACATGGATATATACACTTTCTAGTATGGTTCTTGGGATATGAAGTGGGAAAGAGAAGATGTGGTGTTGGGTTGTTCCACTAATTTGTATGCTATAGCTTTAATGCCTTTTCTAATAGCTGTGGGAAGTAATTATGTGCAGCGTCAATATCATACAATAGGAAGGTCACATTTAAACCTGAGATAATGAATTTCTTCCCCATAGTATCCAATATAACCAGAACCTGGGGTCAGCATGATGAGTTAAGGCACCCAGTGAACTGTGTGCTGTTTCATCAGCCAGGCTTTTTGTGAAAACATCAAGGCAAGTACTAACGTAATGACAAACTGTCCATACATTTAAGAAAAAAAAGTTGAAGCAATTTCCTTTGTATAGTACTCCGAAGACAAGACTGGGAACATCATTTATAGCGGACAGGCAAAACCAGAGCCAACAAATCCAGATATTAAATGCTAGTTCCATTAGCCTATTGACGCAGTTGGTAGTGTAACCTATGTCACTGTAAAGAAGAGGTACGTTTGAAGCCAAATGGGCTTAAACATTTTCTGAAGAGCTACTGCAACATACAAGCTGCAATTTGCCGTTTTGATGCAAGCTAACCTAGCATTCAGACACTGCTACATGAACACAGGGAAGAGGGTTAGAGTATAGGGTGTTCTGTGTACGGCGTGGGTGTGCGGGAAGAATAGAGAGATGTTGAGGAGGCGAGAAGCAGCTTATTAGCTGAAAGTTCCTCTAACTTGTTTGGACAGACTCAGTTCTTGAGTCAACGTCTCATGCCACTGTCTCATAGGAAAACTCCGACTCTTTGGCATAAATTGCCACAGAGGGATGGTGTGTGAAGGAATAGAATATACATTAATCTCTTCAGCCCCCCAAAGTGGAAAAAAGCAGAGGACAGCTCTATTTTGCATGAAATGAAGGTTGCTGGAAGGAAGGAAGAAAGTTCATGCTAAATTCTGAGAAGACTAGAGGATATGCTAAATCTTGAAGTATCTTCTGCAATAAGAAATGCAAATGTTAATGCCAAAACAGGGTATTGGAAAGTACTTGACAACCAAAGCAAAATATGCTCAAACAAGCATGTAGCTGACAAGTTTTCATGTCACCAAAGTAATGTGTTAAAAATATACCCTTCCCCTTCGCAGATTAGAAATGCAATCTGATAGAATGTAGTGGGCTGGCTCCTCAGCTTGCGTGAGTAAGTGTAGCTGCATTGAATGTCGCTGAGGATCTGGCTGAGTTCTTAACAGGAGCACAAAAACTAATTTTTACCATAATGTTAGAAAGGTTCTTCAAAAAAATCAGTTGGACAATTTAGCTACTTTGGAACAGCAAATTTGCCAATACTCTTAATTATGTTTTTAAGTGTTTATCCCATGTCATGTTCTATTCTGATGTAGACATGGATGTTACATCAGTCACTGGATAGTAGATTCTGGGGTACGGTGCAAATGAACCATTTTCAGCTGTATATGGAGATAATAAAAAAGAGCCAACACTGAACACAGTAAGTTTGTCTAAACCTGTGTGGAAAGATAGGCTACCAACCTCTCTGAATTTTTGGAGATACAGCTTCAAAGGTTCAACATAACTATCAAATCCCAAGGTAGACATGGCAAAGAGAATATCCTCTCCATTGATAGTCTTTCGTTTCTCTTGATGACACCTCTCACTTGCTTCAGATGTTATAAAGCTGATGAATTCACTTACACACTCTTGCACACACTCCTTTGCATCTTTAGCAATCTGGTAAGAAAAACCATTACTAAAGTCACCTGAAGTTTGCTTAAGCTTCACTGTGTTAATAAACTGCAAATTAAAGTTCTACTTACTAAGCCTGTTCCCAAAGCTCAGTTCAGAGATCTGATCCTGAAAGGTGCCGGCCAGCCACAACTCCCCTTGACTTCACTGGAAGTTAGAGGTGCCAAGCCCCTCTCAGGATCAGGCTTGTGGGTTAAAGCCCTTAGGCCCACTAGTTAGGAGAGTCTTGCAACATTACACTAAAAACTTGTAGAACCCCAACTCTTAGTACGGGAATAATAAACTAGAAGATATGGGGATGTCCCCACAATAATTATCCACAAGTAATATGCATATATGAACAAAACTAGTGTGCATATGCAAAACAGTCACTGGATGTCACCACTGTTCCAGGTAAAATGCAGATAAAATAGCATTTTAAATAAACTAAGACTATTATGTTACTATTTCAGGTGACACTGCAGACCTCTACAATTTCTGTAATATTTCACAGCTGCATTTTGTACGAGCTGTTATATATGCACACAGTTTAGAGACACTAGTGGGTTGCATGCTTCCCTTTCTTCTCTTTGGACACAAGCCATTATATTCACAGTCAGATCTGAATTCATAAGTTGTAAGTGTAAGTGAATCTCACGGTACTATAACCTTCTGGAAATGGAAACTAAGAAAGGTACGAAATTGGAGTCATCATGATGAATCTGACTGGACAGCACTTTATAATGTCTTGTGGGACAAAGCATCTTCATGAATTTCTATTCTCCTTTAATTTGCTCAATCTGCTATGGAGCCTGTATCTCAGGCCTTCCAGAACTAAATTTCTGCAGCTCAGCCAGGGATATTTTATCCTGATCAGATTCATAACTAGTGCTTACTCGGTTTGCCCAGCAGTGGTTTTTAATATTCTAAGTTTTCTAAACAAGCATTCAAGTGAATAAACAGATGTGCTCCTGCCAAGAATAAATTAGGTGAGTTAAATTAAAGTTTTTATCCCGTTAAAAATAAATTAGGTGATTTAGAATAGCAGAGGGGTGCTACAGCTGAGTATTTTAGGCAAGTAAATAAACAGGAATCCACTGAAGCATTATCCTTATTTGATGCTTGTTCATATGTGACAAATCTATTCCAGTTGGAATATGAAGAAGGAACCTTCGTATCTCAGAGTAATAGCAATCTTTATTCAGAACCCCATATTCTCTCAGACATAATTTTCAAGCATCCAGACACTTAGGGGTAGCAGCTCCCGTTGTGATATTTGTGGCCAGATTTTCAAGACAACTTAGCACCCAATGTGCCAACTTCTTTGGAAAACCTGACCTCAATTGTGGGTGCTGAGCACGTTTGAAAATCTGGCGTAAAGAAAAGATTAATGAATCTAACAATCCTACACTGAAACACTCAGGGGTTTTGAAAGCATCCATGACTGCTATGGCTTGCCTATGTCAGGTGATATTTTAATGTCTTGCTAGCTGTCTGATTATTTTGTAAGCTGTACTCCAAATCCTATGTAATATTAGAAAGGACTCAGATGACAATGACTGTTTGGTTAAGATAAGTAGCTTAGAGGGTTCCAATACTTAATCAAATCTCAAGTCTGCAGAAGTGGAGTACAAGTCTCATGAGAACAAGCTCTCACAAGCCTTCTCATATCTTGCACTTCTAGTAAGGCCAGAAATTAAAGCCATTAGAACAGCCTATTTTATGGCATTTTGGCATCTTGCTTCTGGAAATACAGAAGTTCAAAGATGAATAACTAGATTTTTTCCTCAGATGATTGAGAAGGAAGTTCTTATTTCATCCAAACTGGCTCACTCATTCCAATTTCCCTGCACTCCAATCCAAAAACGTAAAAAGAAGAAGAAATCTCTTTCCTACAAGTTTAACAGTTGTCAATATTTGATTGCCACCATGCCTGATAACTTTTATGAGTGAACGTCTGGTGGCTATTTTGAAAACATTCTTTGTCTACGTAAAGCATTGTAGACACTAGATAAACACAAAACCTACTTTGGACCGGGCTTTTACATTTGTCATATCAATTTAGCAATCTCATTAGCCTGTTTAAGTGTGTCCACTCAGGGGTTTGCATCAGTTTAAATTGATTTAAAAACAGTTTTAGTTAAACTGCTGCAAACTTTGTGTTTAGATAAGGTCTAAGCAAGCCAGCTCAAATATTAGCCTCTATTTTTGACCAAATAAGTCCGCTTTTATGTGGCAGTTATGCATAATCTGCATGTCTAGAAAAATACTACCGATCACCACAGCTACAGACTCCATAATATGAATGAATAAATAAGTAGTTTATATTTTTTATGAAAAGAGCAGTTTAATCTTTTAATTGTTGGATTCCTGTAACTCAAATATAGTTCAAAATAAATTTTGGGAAAACCTGGCCAAAAAAAAAATTGCTCTCAAAGAGCAAGCATGCAGTTTCAGCAACTGAAGATAGGGATGTTGTACTGGAACCCAACTTTGCCTAACCGAAGAATGAATGTAATACGTGAATATGTTCTCATTAGCAGAACAGCCCTGTTGGATTTAACCATGGATATTACCTTTCCTGTCTGGGGTATGGCATTTTTCATTATCCTTGCCACATTTGCAATTGGAAGATATATATCTTGTTCTCTAAAACTCTCTTTTGAGCCATTTGTGTCTTCATGATCATTCATACTGTCCTCAGTGTCTAGCAAAATAAAGAAAAGTTAGTATTGGGTGCATTTGCCAAGCACCTTCAATCATCTTACTTGTAGTCTACTTATTAACCAGGACTACTAACATTCCAAACCTCTGATCAACTTCATATAGCTGCCATTAAAAAAAACTTGCCACAGAAGTGCCCCTTCTTATCATCCCCTAAATGTAAAATTTCAACCCCCCCCCCCCGCAACAGCAAGAGAAAATGATACTGGTCTGAAATAAACCTCACTGAATACTGCCAGTCGTCTAAGATTTAATAACAAGGGTGGAAATGGGAGATTCTCAACTTCCAAGTGAGTACCACACTTGCTTACAGCCCTGGAAGGCCCAGAGTTGTTAAAAATTAACACATGCGCCCATGACATTATGGTGCCTAGGAAAGTTGTTTTCTATCACACCTCACCAATATGTATTCTTTTTATATATTACACATTGACACATCCAATATTGTACTTCCCGACACCAGCTTCACAAATATTAAGATTTAATTTGTTTATTGAACAATGTTATAAATTTATTTTAAAAAAAAAGAGAGATGCCTCTTCCAGAAAAGAGGCAAGCAACATCCTTTGATATTTAACACACACCACCCCATTACAGGTCAACATAGAGCATATTAGTGTGGATTACTTCTTTTTCCCAGAACACTAGATAGCATCGGAGCCCCTTTGAAAGCAAACACTGAAAGTTGCAAACCCATTTTCAAATTGATCAAAACTGAATTGTATGCAGGGAGTCATTATGAATGCAGATAAATACCAATTCTTAGCTTCATGAATGATGGAAAATTAGTGGAAGAGCTAGACAAGAAGGTACAGGACATAGCATAATACTATTAAGTATGATAAAGCAAGACAAACTTCCACTTTAACTGGTAGGTTTCTTACCATCATGAGGCTGTATTACAAAGTGACTACCACCAATGTACTCTCCAGCAATTCCTAACTGAGAAGCATCTGTTGTAGAACTGTCACCATCCATCTATAACAAAACAAAACAAAATCATGCACTCCAGTATACCACAAATGCTACTGCTTAGCAGTAGATTCATTTAAGTTACCTTGAAAGTAAGGGGCCAAATTCAGCTTGCATAAACAAGCACCTTCCTATTAAAAACAGTGTCCATTGCTCTTCAGTTAAGGCTGAATTTGACCTGAGATGCTTTGGCTTCAGTAGCTCCTTCACATTTAAATTTATAGGAAGGTACTTTTACTGTAATACAGTACTGTCCATGAAAAATATTAAACCAAGGAAACATCCTTTATCATTCAAAGGTTTGCTTAATGTAGTCTATGAAAATGAAAGCTAACAATCCCTCTCTCCAGTCCCCACACAGGCAGAAAACAAGCCACAACACTCTCTCAGATTACAACCAGAGACCGTATATTCTCCTTTTAGATTATTAAGCAAAACACAGGCAGCCACAGGTTAAACTACAAGACCATGCTAAAAAGCTGAGTGTTTAAAAAGAATTACACTGTTTATTTTGAAAAGTAACCAGGTGTGCTCTTATAAAAGAGTAGTATTTATGTCAATATAATTTTACATTTAGGTAGTGAGCCTTATATTAGTAGCCTCAGACTACCCATAACCCCATTTTCAATTGGTTATAACTTTTAAACTTTTAACTTCATGGGCTGAAGTTTTCCATGTTTGGCCTCTGCCTCAGACTGAGTTTCTGGAAGAAAGCTTCAGCAAAAACTCTGCAACCATTTGAGAATGAGAATAGGGAAACATAGGTAATTTTGCCAATTTTTAAAAAGAAATTCTAAAGCAGTGGTTCTTGATCCTTTGAGCTCAGGACCCATTTGTAAATCTTTATGGCCTGTCATGACCCAGTAAATAGTTTTAGTGCAAAAAACAAATGTTTTAGTAAGCCAGATCTTACCCACAATATATAGTATACATATTAAGTACTAAATAAGTACACTGTGTATACCACAGCAGTAGCTCCTGTCCTGCAGAGCTATCTGGGCTCAGCTCCCTACTCTGGGCATTGCAATCTCTGAGGTTGCAGTGCTATTCAGATCTAGCCAGGCCAAATTTGTGAATGGTGCAAAGGATCAAAGCACCACTTGCTCAAATTTGGCCTGGCTGGCCAGTCAGCATGGTGGAGGGACAGCTGGGTCAAACCTGAGTGATGCTGTGGCCCTGCATACCAGGTAGCAACATTCAACGCTAGGACCTCAGCTCAGCTGGCCCCGCAAGACCAGAGCTGTAGGATGCACCCCTACAGGGTAAGAGCAGTGCAAAAATCTGCAACTGCCTAGCCCACCACCTCCCAAACACTTCCTAACCCCAGAAGCAGGACCTGGCCCCCTCGCCATCCTTTGACACATACTGGCAACCCGGTTTTGGGCTGCAACCCACTGGTTGAGAAACCCTGTAAAAGCCTCATTGGTTAGGAGCAAGAACTCAAAATCTGATTGGGAGTTAGTCCTGGGGCTACAGAGGTGCCTTTTGCTGTCCCCATGAAAATATGTCCAGATTTGGCCAAGTCACACTGAAAATTGCCATTTGCTTATAATTTTCTTGATGTTCTGTCTGCACTATGTATGCTTCTTGGTCAATGACCCTCTGGCTTGATTCTGAAGCAGGCACACAGACCAGCAGCTCTGGGCTGTATGCAGACCAAATGGTTTCACCTCAATTTCTGTCAGGAGCTTACCAAAAAAAGTAATTGAAATTTCTGCAAATTCAGAAGCATCTTTCATTCTGTTTGTTGTAATGGTTTGATTTTTCTGCAGAACTATTTTTAAATTGATTTTTTCATGATTTTTCAATTTTTTTTTGGGGGGGGGGGGGGGGGGGGAACCCATCATGCAATTAAACTTTGCCTGGGCAACACTAGTGATTCCCTCCCCTCTTCCCCCCAGAGACAACATGCCAAAACTGAAAAAAAGATTTCTCAAAAACAAACAAAGTCTTTTCACTTAAAGTTTCCATCAGAAGCTTTTTTAAAAAATGGAACATTTTGAAAGTTTTTTTTAACGAAAATATGCTCTTTGCATAAAAGGCTGAATTTCAATAAAAAATTTATTTGAAAAATGTCAAGCAGCTCTGGCTGTTAGTACGTGCTAGCAGCCATGACAGTAAGATTACATCTGTAATATGACTTACACTGCAAACAATGTAGGGTAATTTTAATCAGTATTAATAAAATGTATGAAATTCTAAAATTTAATTTGGCATTATTTCAAGAAATCCACTTTAGTAGAGTGCACAAGTGGTCAATTGAGTAACATTATTATTATACTAGGACTTCTCCATTGCTTTCATAGTAGGGAAGCGGCAACACTCATCTGTCATTACTCTGTTATTGAGGAATAGCGGAGTTCAAGGCAACCATTTTAGATAAGGTGTGATAGCAGCGATAGAGTCTATCATATTCACTTAAAAATTAATTCCTGTTATTTAATGTTCAGCAAGACACATGCTGTATCACCATTTCCATATCTGGGAATTAAAGTAAATGCTTCCTACCTTCAGGAGTTGAATTAACCTTGTTTACTGTGGTTTTGTGTGTTGTTTCTTGTTAAATCTTACATAGTCACTGGCTAACAAAACCCCAACCAGTCACATCTGGATTTCTCCTTAATGAGAGAATGAAAAGCAGTCTTACACCTGATCCTACAAAGAGATCCACCTCATGGATCTTTACGACCACAGAAAGGGTTTTCTTCAAGAGCATAGTCTATACCAGATTGAGTACCCATTTTACTGCAACCACCAGCAATATTGCAGATACTTGGTCGCTGTCACTAGTGTGAGTTATCAGGATGAAAATGCTTGAGACCTGTCTTCATCAGCAGCTTAGAAGAGGTCAAACTGCACCAGTGTTGGCTGTTACAGTAACAGGGGTGCTAGTATATCTACTGTGGATGAATCCAAGGTGAACTGAAAAAGCAACCTTGTAACTACGTTGATAGGAATTACAAGATTAATAATGTTGCTAGTTTAACCACATGAACCTGGCCTAGTCCCCCTCTCTGGGCAGACAACATTCTGTTGTGAGTGAACACAACTACTTGATACCACATGTTTCTAAGCCCTTTGGGTCTGACAGTGACTGGTCACTATTCCTAGCCCTGGGTCTTTAGACACTCCAAGGTGAAGATACTTGTCTGACACCTCCTTTGGGCACTTGGCCCCCACAGTCCAGTCACCTCACACTCCAGCCCACCTAAGCCTCAAGTGCTTATATATGCTCCCTCAGAGTTCCACAACACTGTGTTAACCGTTTCCAAGACAATGTGGTAGGCAAGCAAGGAATACGGGCTTAGTAAAGGAATTTTTTAACCGCAGACACTTTACTCTTAAAAATCACTTGAGTTACAGATCTCTGAAAAATAACAGTCCTGAACACATTCTCCTCATCCCTGATCTCATCCCTCCTGCGACTCCTGGGTTTGATCAGCATCCTTAGGCTGAGCAGCCCTTCTTGCCTCTTCTCTCCTTAGCCTGGTCTTCTTAAGTGTGGCATTAGTCTGACATCCCCCACCCCTTTCACAGAGAGCATTCCCTCTTGAATAAAGTCTCTGAACCCTTTGGCCATGTGTCTAGGTTGAGAATCATCAGCTACTTTTCCAGCTCGGCTTCTATGTAGAGTTCATTGGTCTTCTGGATGGGCTGGTTGTTGAAGACTGCTCTGTGCCCTCTTCACAGACAGTCATTCAATTTGTGTCAAGCCGGTACTACCAATATTGATGCTCTAGTCACAAAGGAGGATGCAATACCACATGAAGGTCACACTCCAAAGTGAAGGTAGCAATAAAAAGTGGAGTCCCTGAAAAGTGGCAATCACACAAAACAAGATGGAGTTTACGATGACAGACTCTCTTCTCCTCCCCCTCATCTTCACTGGGGAATTTTAGGGGAACCCCCCCACACCTTACTCTTGCTACCACCTGTATGACCCCACTTGTGATAACAGTGATGCAAGCATTCATATAGAGTGCACTAGACAGCCATCAGCATTTGAGGCAGTGTTGCCTAACCCTGCTCAGAACAAGTCTATTGGACACAGTGGGTAAAATGTCAGTGCCTATATGGGTGATTTTACTGATTATATGATTGGTACAACTGACTTTTGGTAGGGGGGGGAGGAATTTCTGGGAAAAAATGCAAGCACAGATCAGACCCAAGAAGAGAATTTATTCCATTGTTGGAACTGGTGGAATTTGGACTTTTAAATTAGATGTTCTACCCAAAGACATCAAGAGTGCTCCTCATAGTCTTCTCACTTCAACAGAAAAATGACAAAGAATATTCCTTATTCATGGATGAACTTTTATGCTTAGGGTCTTGTATCTTCATTTTTATAAGAGTTAGATTAACAGCAGACATAGGCTCTGGAATTTTCCCTCATAGTTCAACTGGGATTTCATTATCCTGTCTTAATCCAATCCCAAACCTTTCTGGAGTAAACACTATTTGTTCCATGGTTTTGAGGTGTAGAGGGAAAGAAATAAACTAAATTTCAATTGTTCCTTAAGCCATCTGGAGCCAGGTATCCAGAGAAGAGATACCACACTAACATGACACCCTACTAATGTTTCTTTAGGTTCTGTTTTCGGTATTAACATGAGCCTGTTTAAAGATCGCTGTTACTAACAGTTCTGTCACAGTGGATAGTCATAATAAAATACTGGAGTTTTAAATTCAGACTTGTTTAAAATGAACATTTACAATAATCTGTCATGGGGATTAAGATCACCATAAGTGTTTACTTAACATGCTCAAAGTCAGCTCAGTACAAGGCTCATACCCTATATAGCATGACCTGATTTATGCAACAATAAAGCACTGCGGTATACAGCTATGTTAACTGGCTACAAAATGATTCAAAAGCATCCAGTTTTAAACTGAAATTATTCTAAAAATGCACCAAAGTTCAATGTACCAGAGAAATACCCCCAGCATACAGTAATCTGACTCACTGACAAAGTGTGGGGGAGAAGGGCAGAGAGTCCTGTCAGACTGATACTTCTGGTAACAACAATGCAACTAAGCCATTGCTGCAAGTGGGTACTAATTTTCAGAACATCAGTGAGCCTCTAGAGGGAGAACTAGACCTTGGTTAATAATTTCAAGAGTGCCTATGCAAGTCAAGAGCCTATATCCCACTTTCAAAGATTACTTATGCATTTAAATTCTTTTTGAAAATGGGACTTGGCATCTTTGAAAACTCTGTCTTGACTTGAAGGACTCAAATCCTGCACAAGGGGAACTCTACTGTGTTCCTATTGAGGTGGGATTATACGATATAATTTTTAATAAAAAGGAGCATATTTCCCTATTTGCGTGGTCACATAATGGCGTCATACATGGAGCCTCGAACACAGTGAATTAGTATAATGGATTGCATACCTATCCAATCAAAATACAACTACATTCTACCTTTCTGTTTGAAAAATGACTTGAAAAAACAGATTGGCTTGGACAGCAACACAAGCAAATGGAGTGAGCACAAATAAAGATAATATGGGGTAACATATCAAATTGAGAGTCATGAATTGGGAATTTGAAGTGGTCAGATTAATTCCATTCTTATTTGATATTGTCAATGATTTGGAAGTAAACAGCACAGTAATTTGCATGTAAATAGTCAGGGAAGTATTGCAAACACCACTGAAGACAGAGAAATATTGCAAAGAGATCTTGAGGAGTTAGAACTGGCAGGAAATACAGTGAAATTGCTGGGGGAAATGGAGATTAAAACACTTGAAGACAATTCAAGAAAGAGAGGGAGAGGGGAAGGCAGGCATTCAGAATTGTACTAAATGAGCCTCATTGGTAATAGTGGACAGCAAATTAGTTTAGATGTGAATTTACACTATCATATTGCATTTAAAAAAATGAGGTTCTGGGCTGCACATAAAGATGTTCTGGAGCAGTATGCATTATTTCCTTGTCAGCAATGCCCTGTTGAGACTGCACCTAGAATACTAAACTCAGTTCAGAACACCTCAAGACCATAAAAACTTAAATGGGATATAGGATTTACTTGGAAGGAAAAAGTAAGGCATATCTGTGGCTTGGCTCAGTGACAACTATGAAAGGACATAAGCCTACAAACTTCTGAGAAGTGTGAATACCAAGGAGAGGAGAGGAAATTTAGCACAGTACAATAAAAAGTCCATAACTAACAATAACAGGAAATGAAAAATTTGCCTTAAGAACAGGGAAAACTCCCTAGCAATGTGATTTGTAAGACTGGAATGATCTCCCACAGGAAGTTAAGCAGCAGGCCTTGTATGACATTTAAAACTAAACTAGAAAAAAATAAAACAAACAACATAGGCAATAATCCTGCACTGGCAAGGAAGGGACTAGAATAAGTTTGTTGAGCTTTCTGTATCCTCTTCAGTTGCTGCACTTGATTTAACCCAAATCCTGAGGTTCCCTCTTCATCTTTATTCATTGAATTTTGAAAATCCTAGAGTCTTAGTAATATAACCACTAGACAAAAGCTTGAATAGTCCACTCCATCAATTTAGATAAGAAACTTTGCCTAACGAGCATGTGCATGGGATGGGGAGAGAGGATGTTATTCCATCAATTTCTACAGAATTACTTTATTAAAATGTTTAAAGTCTTTACACATTTGCAACCTGTGAATGGATGCCCTGTGTTCTTCCTGCATCTGAAGCATCTCTATTTGCTTACATGCTCAATGCCTTCCCTAAGAGCTGGAGAGTGACATTGACAAGACTGGACAATTTTACTGCTGCTATTCAGCATCTAGGCTGTAAGGGGTTCCCTCCATGTAGGCCAGAGGTGGACAAACTACGGCCCACGGGACCGTCCTGCCCAGCCCCGAGCTCCTGGCCCAGGAGGCTTGCCCCCGGCCCCTCCCCTGCTGTTCCCCCTCCCATGCAGCCACGCGGGCAGCAGGGCTGCGAGCTCCAGCTGCTCTGAGCGGCATGGTAAGGTGGTGGCGGCGCCACGCGCGGCAGTGAACGGGTTGGGTAGCGGGTCCCCGGGGGCAGTCAGGGGACAGGGAGCGGTTGGATGGGGTGGAGATTCTGGGGCGGTCAGGGGTCGGGGAACAGGGGGGTGGGAGTCCCGGGGGGCCTGTCAGGGGGTGGTGTGGATATGTCGGGGTAGTCAGGATACGGGGGGGGTTGGATAGGGGGTGGGATCCCGGGGAGGTGAGGGTTTAGGGCAGGGGGTCCCAAGAGTGGGCAGTCAGGGGACAGGAAGTGGGAGGGGGCAAATAAGGGGCAGGGGCCAGGCTGTTTGGGGGGCACAGCCTTCCCTACCCGGCCCTCCATACAGTTTCACACCCCGATGTGGCCCTCGGGCCAAAAAGTTTGCCTACCCCGATGTAGGCTCCTCCACACTATACATAAAAAGTGTTCTAACAGAAGCCCCTTATGCCAGTTAACTTGTACACTAGCATGGTTACAGTTGCAGTATGGACAGGCTCTAACAACAAATTTCTTGTTGTTGTTGAAACAGCCACTAAACTGAGTGGCTTGGTCCGAGTGTGGTGGGGGACACCAGGAAGAATTGGGCACAGTTTCCGTGATTTCTCTTGTGGGTTTTTGGATTTTTTTGGTGGGGGGAGGGAGGGCGAGGGAGCGAGCATGGGGGGAGGAGAGATGTGAACTGGAAAGAATCAGAGCTTATATAGGCTATTTAAGAAAGTTTGTGCAGTTCCACTACTTTTGCAGAGACTGAAACGGATAAGCAATGCTCTGTCCTATCTATTCCATCAGCACAAGCACGAAGACACAGTCTGAAATGTTTTAAAGACACTCAATTAATATTTTAATAACTGTCCTAATACCTTTACTTAAATAAAAATATCCCTCATTTTCTACTCTGATCCATTATTTTTGGCTGTTCCCCCCATAGATTAGTTACAATTTTAAGTCAGGGCAGAGGCTATTTGTCCTTCCTTTATCATATTTAAAAATATTTCACACGCTTATGAAAAATAATTTCTTCACCTCAAGCAAAGAGCAAGTAGAATTTTACCAGACTAATTCAGGATAGTTTTATTTTCAACCAATACTTGATACTCGAACATTCTGAGCTATTCAGTTTAATTCTCACATTGTGGCTTATACGTTGTGATGAACTCTATTTAGTAAATAAATTTTAACTTTCATCTGTTTTTACTTGGCACTAATCCTAAGAAGATAGACACTTTCTAAATAACATAGTTACAAAAGGTAATTAAAAATAAAGAGTCTGAATAAGGCAATAACCTCATTGCTTAATCACAGAAAGATTTCAGATCTGATACCCAACAATTAATTTTAAGATTAAATAAAAATTAGATTAGCAATTTTATCCCTTTTAAAATCCTGATTAAAACAGTTAAATTATCTTGATTAAAGTCAGGGATTAAAGCTATTTCTATACCACAGCCCACATCTTAGTAGAGTCTCATGGACCACTGTCCTCTTGCCAGCCACAGATCTGTAGAACAACTTCCCCTATCCACAATCACACAGTCTCCTCTCCCACTGGCAATCAGATATCATTTATGTGGCAACTACTGCAATTATTTATATTGAAGGGTAATACCAGGATATTTATTTTTAGCTTTTTTTAGTCTAGTTAGCAGCTCAAAATGCCAACAGGCAACACTATATAACCAGCCAGCTCTCTTCAGACCATCAACAAGTGGTTGATATACCATCTTGGGAATTAATGATTCAGGATCAGACCACCCTGGATTTTCCTGAGCATTACAAATAGTATTTTTCCTAACATGTTAAAACAGATGCAATACAGACTATACAGAAGAGATAATTATATAGCAGAGTTTGGCTGGCACAGTGATAAAGTGTATACACTGTTCAGGAAATCTATTCTAACAGCTGCACATGAAAACAGTTCTTGCACATATAACTACAACTATACTGTGGGTAGTACCCCAAGCTGCTCCTTGCTTGCCTTTTGGCTACTGCTTCTTTTGTCAGGTAAGGCATAAATAAGCAAGATTAAAAAAAAAAAAAAAAAAAACACTACATTTTTCATCCCAATTAACTTTTTAAAATATGTTTTCCTGTCAGCAATGCAAAGGTCATTATGAATAAAATGATAAGACATTCAAGGATGAAGGGCAGCCTTCATTTATCTGATACAGTCTTGTAATCCATGACTGAATAAACCAGAATACCCCTAAAGAATCAATACAACCCTGCCAGTCCTACAGCCTTCTACACTGAATCTTATTTACAGAAGCAAGGACTTGCATTTAAGTGAGACTTGGCCACAAAAAAGGGCAGTAGTAGAATCTGATTAAATTTCTTTGCAGTTTTACACTTTTGGAGTGGCCTACAAAATGTACAAGCTTGAAGAGTCACATACAGTATTAGTCTTTTGATATGTTACTAGAACTTTAAGTTTGTTTTCTTTTCCAAGTTATTCTTAGGCAGTCTACAGCACTTTGCTCTCTCAGTGTCAACAGCCTGGATTTTGTTGCAAGATGGCAGCAAAGGCTAGCACATAAGAGGGGATAATGCACCTTAAATTTTAAGTGTGTAAAACAATTTACAGCGATTATTAAAATGGAGTGTTGTAGCCATGTTGGTCCCAGGCTATTAGAGAACGCTTTTGAGCTTACACAGAGCAAGAGCTCCGTATAAATTTGAGCACTTGTCTCTCTCACCAACAGAAGTTGGTCCAACAAAATATATTACTTCACCCACCTTGTCTCTCTCTTAAAATGGAAATGTTTTCAGATTTAGGTTACTAGTCACCATTTGTTACCGGTTACTTTTGCACTTCACTCAGATTTGTCAGCCTAATAAATTTCATTTCCCTCTTCTTACGCACTTGAATACAGCTGTGCCTGAGTTACAACACAAAAGGAAAATCTTTACATTTAAATAAGCTTTGTGAATTAAACTTCATGAAAACACTGTAATATTAAGTTTTGTAACGCATTCCCTACACCCACAGCCAAAATCCCCTAAACCAAGATCAAACCTGCTTCACCAGACACCCTTTTTTGTCTGTTGGTTGAAGTTCACATCAAGTTTCTAAACACCTAGAAAAGTTTATTTTTATCAGCTTGTTCAGAAGCCTAGCTGTCATTTCCGTATTAACTGTAGCTACTGGAAGGCACACCTATGGGAAGGGAAAGTCCCTTCTCCCCATCACTTACTTTCTGGTCCTCAGGGGAAGGTTTACCCACAGACTTAAGATGCCATCATTTTATCTCAGAGTTGCGTATGTTTTTTTTTTTTTTTAAAAGAGAGAGACTAAAATCCATTATTTCCTGTCTATAACTGAAGTGCCACTGCCTACCTACTGTGGTATCAGATGCTCCTGCCTGGTTACTCAGATCCTCTCACCACATCCTGGTGTTTTAGGGCCTCACCCTACGCTCCTTACTCATGCGGAGCGCTTTCAAGGGGTTTTTGCCTGTGGGAGGACTGCAAGGTTAACTCCGGGGTGCCCATGTAGAGGAGACTAGCTGTCCTAGCTCTGACCCCAGGATCACCGAGATGCTGCACCACACCAGCACCGCCATCCTCCCAGCCCACAGCACTGACAGCCACAAACTCGGAACTGCGCGGGGGAGCTGGAGGACGGGGAGCAGCTGTGGCTGCACCAGGGGCTCGGACTTCCCGCACGCTCAGCGGAGGTGGCCGCGACTGCCCGGGGGTGGGCAGAAAAGGTCGCCCCCGCCGAAGATCCCACAAGCGGCTCCCAATCCGCAGGGACCCAAGTCGCTCCGCTACAGGGCGGGGGAAGGAGAGAAGGGGACGCGACCGGGGGGCGGAGGGAGGGAAGGATCCCCGCTGCTGGGCACCGCGGCCAGGGGATCCCGGAGGCGGGCAAAGGGGGATCGCGGCTGCCAGCCCCCGCTGTGACCGGGACGGCGCAGGGGCCCTCCCCCGCGTGTGGCCGGGCGCGGGGCAGGAACAGCCCGGGGAGCCGCGCTCCCGCCGCCCGGGCCCACAAAATGGAGCCAGAGCAGGGGCCACGGGCCCCAAAGCCCAGGCCCAGCGGGAGCCGCGGGGGGGGGGGGCGGGGGAGAGGGCTCCGCTTCGGTCCCATCTCCCCCCGCCGGCTCCGTCCCCGCCCGTCCGGGCTCCGGCCGCACAAAGAAGCGAGCGGGCGCTGGCGGGGCCCGGGCTCCTCTCCCCACTTCCTGGTCCCCTCGGCGGCGGCGCGGCGGCGGCGCCGGGGCCCGGGGAGGGAGACGGACATTTCATTCGAGCCTGCAGTGGAACCGGTTACCAATCATTGGCCGGAGCCAGGCACAAACCTCCAGTGCGGCCCTGGTTGGCTCCCTCCGCAAATCGGCTGTTTGGTTGGACAGAAAATGGCTGCGAAGGAACCAGTCCCAGCGCGGAGCCCCGCTTCCCGCAGCCGGCCTGCCCTCCCTCCGCGCCGCCTCCCCTCCAGCCCCGCCACACTCGGCTCTTCCCGCCGCGCGCACTCCCTCCCGCCGCCGCCGCCCGCCACAACCTTTATACGCGGGGCCAGAGCCGGGGGAGGTTGTTGATCTTTCAGGCGCACTGACCTCACCTCGAACAGGGGTCGCCCTGATAGGGGGTTTCGGTTGGGGGCGGTGGGGTAGATCCTGTACAGCTCTCCCCACCACCATTCACACACAGATGTGTGTGTGTGGGGTTCTCTGATGGGGGGTTTCATTGCGGGCAATTGGGGTAGACCCGTGCAACTCTCTCCCATGTCGATTTAAACACATGGCTGTTGTAAACCGAATTGTCTGGGCATGGAGTATCTGTGTAAGAGGAGGGATGTGTTGGACACTCCATTTCTAAGATGGAGATAGTATTTATTTATTAAATAAAAAGAAAAGGAGGACTTGTGGCACCTTAGAGACGAACACGTTTATTTGAGCATCAGCTTTCGTGAGCTACAGCTCACTTCATCGGATGCATTCAGTGGAAAATACAGTGGGGCGATTTATATACACAGAGAACATGAAACAATGGGTGTTACCGTACACGCTGTAACCAGAGTGATCACTTAATATGAGCTATTACCAGCAGGAGAGAGGAGGGGGGAAGGGGGAACCTTTTGTAGTGATCATCAAGGTGGGCCATTTTCAGCAGTTGACAAGAACGTCTGAGGAACAGTGGGGGGTGGGGGGGGGGAATAAACATGGGGAAATAGTTTTAGTTTGTGTAATGACCCATCACGAAAGCTTATGCTCAAATAAATTTGTTACTCTCTAAGGTGCCACAAGTACTCCTTTTCTTTTTGCGAATACAGACTAACACGGCTGCTACTCTGAAACCATTTATTAAGTTTCAGAGTAACAGCCGTGTTAGTCTGTATTTGCAAAAAGAAAAGGAGTACTTGTGGCACCTTAGAGACTAACCAATTTATTTGAGCATAAGCTTTCGTGAGCTAAATTGGTTAGTCTCTAAGGTGCCACAAGTACTCCTTTTCTTTTTTCATTTAAGTGTTGATCACTAAGAATTACATTACCTAAAGTTGTGTGAAACTCGTGTTATACCTTACAAGGGCTTTTGTTAACATTTTCTTTTGCATCAGTCATGAGAAAATTCATACATACGAAGGCATGCAAAACCTCAAAGTAAAACTCAACCAAATCCACAAATTTCTACTTGGAAAAAACATGAATTGTATGTGTATATATACACATAACAGAAGGACTCAGATTCACTCAAAAGGTTCATGGGTTTGGTCTGAGTTCAAATTTTAATGAAAAATGAAACCAGACAAATTTTGCATGGCTTCATGTTTCATTGCAAACATTTTGTGCAGCTTGAACTTTATTTTAACTGCTGGGTGTTGTGAGAATTAATTCATTAATTTTTGGAAAGCTTTTTGCAAGTATTATCTAAACAATCAATATCTTTCCAGCTCTCAGGAATGTATTTTTCCTCTCCATTTATTTTGAAGCTTGTTTTATCACTTGCTACCTTATTACTATAAGGATGCACTATTAACCTTGCTCTGCAGCTTTAAGAGGGTTGTGTGGATTCTGTCACCCCAACCAGGAATTTCACAAATAAATCAGTGAACACACATTGAGTCAGGTACAGAGCTTCTCAAATCTTTGATACTAAAGTTAGGGCCAGAACCCACTACCATTTAAGTCAATGGCAAAACTCATTTTTACTTTAATGGCAACAGGATTGGGACCTGTGACACCTAAATTATGGTCAAGTCACAGCAGGAAAGCTTCAGTGAGGAAGTAGTTAACTATAAAATGAATGATATTGAAAGAATAAAGTGCTTTAAAAGACAGCTCAAATATTTTCTACTCTGAACATGCGAATATTTTGCATGAAATCCTACTGTCTTAAAAAAATACTACACTATTCTGTAGAAATGACCCAAAGCTTTTTCTAGGAGCACTACAGTGTTTTGTACTATTAATATAGCATTATATATATATATTCACACAACCATGTTAAAAGAACATTATTAAGGTTGCAAAGTCAAGCCTTCAGAAGTTAGGAAATGCTGCAATTAAATTTGCCTGTGCAACCTTAATTCTTCCCCCTTGTGTGCATGCACTATGATACATCTTTTAATTACACAGTCACATACTATTTTTTCCATAGGACCCATTTCTCATTCAGTGCCTGGATTGGACGGTGTTCCCTTAATAAGAAGCTATTCAATATTTTGTTTTCTCCCTGTTGTTCAGTGATTAGCCCCAAGCATTATTTACTGCACACTATTCAAACCCTGCTCTGAAAATAGAATTATTAATTTCCTAATTAACTTTTCTATGGTGTTTATCACTATAATATCTGAGTGCTTCACACACAATAATGAATTTATTACCACAACCCCCAGTAAGGTAAGGAGGTGGTTGTGAGTGTGACATTACCCAGAGTACAATCTGGACTGATAGACACCTGTGTCCGTTCAATTCTCCAACATGGGGTGCCTTTTACACTGCTTTACTGTGAGAGCAACCGCTCCTGGTCTACTCACACAGCTCCAGCATGTAAATCGCTCCCAGCTATATTGTAAGAGTGCTATAGCCAGTCACTCATGAATTACACTGTAGGGCCACACCAGCATGGGAGTGTGCCTGAGAGACCCAGAGCTAGGAACCGTTGACCAGTCACTACCCAGACCCAGGGGACTACCTCCTTTCTCTATCACTGTGGACAACACCACCATCCTGCTTCTCACTCAGGCCCAACACCTTGGTGTGAACTTTGACTTGGACCTCTCTCTAGGTCCTCACATCCAGGCTATGTCTAAGGATATGTCTATGCTAGAAATGCTGCACCAGCCAGCTGTAGCTGAATCACTGCAGTTTAGACACTTACTACAGTGACGGAAGGGGTTCTTCTGTTGCTATTGTAAACTCACCGCTTCAAGAGGGGGTCAATCTAGTGGTGTAATAGGCATAACTATGGCTCTCAGGAGGGGTAAATTTTTCACACCCCTGAGCAAAGTAGCTAGGTCAAACTAACTCTGTAGCATAGACCAGTCCTTGGTCTTGCAGCTTGTTTCTGCATAACAGCTCTAAAATATTGCCTTTCCTTCCATCCACACATCCAAAACTCTCAGGTAGGTTCTCATCAGTTCACATCTCAATTACTGCAACATCCTTCTTTCTGACCTTGGCAAATGCAATCTTGCTCCACGTGTCTTCATTCAGAATGTAACGCTGCTACAAAGATCATTTTCCTAGCCCATCACTTCAACCATGGGTGAAGGGGTCTCCAGTGATCGCCACACAAAACACAGGCAGGAAGGGGTTAAGAACCTTCCTGGCCCACAGATAGCAAAAGCAACCCCAGCTGCTCAGCTGTAAAAATGGTCAGTTATGGAAAGACACGCCCACAACTGCTGCAGCTAATGAGGGCAAGCCCAAGTGTAAAGATGGGGAACAGCATGAGAAAGGGTGGAAGAGTTTTCTCCTTCTACAAGCTCCTTCTTCTCTAGCACATCAAACATAAATTTTTGTCTTTGCTTTCAAGGCCCTTCATAGCCTATCCTGCTTCCACCTATTATCTCCTTCAGTATCAAAAGATTGACTCCTGCTTCTGATTGGTCCAAGATGGTTCCAATGTCCATTCCATTCCGCTGTTAAAGTTTCAAACAGCCACTTTTGTGCATTCTCCCAGCCTGTGCCTATGTGGGGGAGAAACTCCCTGTAAACATCTGCAACACTAACTCATTATTCTCTGTCAAAACCCTCCTTCAAACTGTCCTTTGCCATAAGGCCTATACAAAATTGAGAATGGGTAGGCTGCTGGAGTGCTGAGACCACTGCCTATCGTGCTGACCAATATCATCTTATTGTTTCTTTGTACTCCCATCTGTCTGTATTCATCGGTTCTCTCTCATCTTACACTTAGATTGTAAGACCTTGGGGGCAGGGACTGTTCTTCTCCTGAACTTGTATATTTACTAGCACAATGGGGTTCTGGTCCATGACTGGGGCTCCTAGGCCCTAGGATAATACAAATAATAAAGCATGGGGATCCAGCAGTTGGGTTTATTCACAACAGACTGTTGTCTTTCCAGAGAGAGAGACTGGGCAGGTTGTGAAATTGAGATGACCATAACTCATCTGAGAGGAAGAGTGGCCCCATGGCTACGGTACAAACTGGAGGTTTGAGGGATCTGCGTTCAATTATTGGTTCCACCTTAGACTTATTGTGTGACCTTGGGCAAAGTCACTTTGAGCTGGATGCTCAAAGGTATGTAAGGCTTCTAACTTTATTTGAAATAAATGGAAGTTAGAAGCCTAAATACGTGTGATGATCTGGACCTTTGTCGCTCTCTGTCTCAGTTTCCCCTTTGTAAAATGGGTATGAGTACCTCTATAGTCTTAGGAGTGTTGTGGGGATAAATACTCTAAAAGATTGTGCAGTGCCAGATATTACGGTAATAGAGGCTGTATAAAATACCATGGATCGAAATAGTAATTAATCTTGGTTTCACCAATGGAACAGCTAGCTAGCTCAGCAGCACCAAGGGTATGTCTACACTTGAAACTTAGTCATGTTTTAACACGTATTAATTAAACCTAGGCTGCCCAGGGTTAAACATGGGTAGCAACAAATGCTTTGTGTTGTGTCTGCTCTAGAACTGACTTATTTGGGTTAATTAATATGTTAAAAGATTACTAAAAAGTCTAGTTTAGACCTACCACAAGAGTGATAGGGAACTTTAAAGGACATCTGCAGGAAGAAGGTCCAGGTGTAGAGAGATTAGTTTGAGAGACTATATTAATGGAGCCCCTCCACTCTGCCCAAGGACAAAACAGCAACAGTTGGAGGTGGTGCAGTAACGATGTCCTCACCACCTTTTATTCAGCAGAGCAGTGTTGCGATTTTACTGATGCACATTCTGACAGGAGCCCTGCTTTGTGACTGTGTGGGAGCCTACGACTGTAGCATAATAATTTGAACAAAATAATTTGAACAAAATAACTTGTGTTAGTCTTAGCTCCATTTTAAACACAGAAAAAAATCAATGCTGATCTTAAATGGAAAAAGATAAAAGCATCTTTATTTTCAAGCATTGTGCGAATATAACAAACAATGACTATGAAATTAGAAACTGATAGTACTTTTAATTATTAATTTTTATAACTATGCTTATTATGCACTTGCTAATAAAGATCTCTTACCATGTAGGAATTTTTTGTTGTTGTGGTTAGTTTCTAATTCTCTGTATTCCATTGGCTTTTTGGACATTCTCAGCTGCACTTGAGTGAAATTTATCTAGCAGCATAAGAATTGTGAAAAGCTTATGCTGTACTGCTCTGGAGGATGGACAGTTGCTTAATGGCAGTGCAGAGAACTCTTATGTTCCCTGCATGTGGTGGAACTGGGTTCCAGACCAGCTCTACTTAGGCCAGTGTGGAGGAAGTACTGGGGGTTGGACAGGTGAGGAAGGGGGCATGGACTGTGATCTGGGTCAGGAATTACAAAGATCCTATGATCACAGAACTCTACACATGTGGTGCAATGGAGTTGTGGAGTAATAGCCATGGAGGGCAGCAGAGCTGTCCCACATCCTGCTTGTGGGTTAAGTGGGGATTCCATCTCTTTCCAGTCCCTGCATAGTTTCCTTGCCCAAAGCCAATTTTCTCAGACTTTGTGGATGGTGTTGAATTTCATCCTTGTCATGGATTTGAGGACTTTATTTTGTTCATGCCATTGAAGGAATTCAGAACTTGCTACAAAATGACAGAGCTGTCCAGATCCTGGTGTTGGTCATCTTTTGTAATATACATCCCGCGCAGGTTACTGTGTGGGACACTGGGATGCAAGGAATTCAGGGTCTGTCTGCACAAGTACAACCATGTTAGCAACATAGTAAAAACAAAGTTGTCCCCTAAACCAGCGACAAATATGATTCCAATTAGTAGCATCAACTGGATCTGAACTGTTTCCCCTAAGTAGGTTGGTTCTTTGACATGGTTGTATCTGTAGTGTAGACAGAGCCATAGATTACAGTATGTTCTTATTTTCTCCTGTGATCCTAGACACAAATCATTGACAGCCTATTTTAATGAAATTAAAATCCAGGACATCCATGAACTGTGTAGGTTTTAATAGTGCTAAGATATAGCTGCTTTTGCATTCAGGGCTGAGAGTTCCGACCCTAAAGCAGTTGGCATTACAGGATCTTGACATTACTGAGACAAGCTTTTCTCTTCTAGTTTACACATAGGAGAGATCTTAATTTCATCGATAGAAATTTTTTAAAAGATAGGTAACAAAGGGTAGGAATAAATAGTCAGATTTCACAGCTGAGAGGGGTAAATAGTGGGGTCTCCCAAGGATCTGTACTGGGACCTGTGCTGTTCAACATGTTCATATATGATCTGGAAAAAGGGATAAACAGGGAGATGACAAAGTTTGCAGACAATACAAAACTACTCAAGATAGTTAAGTCCAAAACTAACTGTGAAGAGTTGCACTGGGATCTCACAGAACTGGGTGACTGGGCAAAAAAAGGGCAGATGGAAATTCGATATAGATAAATGCAAAGTAATGCACATGGGAAAAACATAATCCCAACTATACATACAAAATGATGGGATCTAAATTAGCTCTTACCTCTAAAGAAAGATCTTGGAGACACTGTGGATAGTTCTCTGAAAACATCTGCTCAATGTGTAGCAGCAACCAAAAAAGCCAACAGAATATTAGGAAAGGGATAGATAATAAAACAAAAAATATCATAATCCCACTGTGTAAACCATGGAATGCCCACACCTTGAATACTGTATGCAGTTTGGATCATCCAATCTAATATAAAGATATATTAGAACTGGAAAAAGGACAGAGAAGGGCAACAAAAATGATTAGGGGTATGGAAAGCTTCCATAAGAGGAAAGGTTAAAAAGACTGGGACTGTTCATTTTAGAAAGGAGATGACTAAGGGGAGGAGATATGATAGAGGTCTATAAAATCATGAATGGTGTGGAGAAAGTGAATAAGGAAATGTTTCAGAGTAACAGCCATATTAGTCTGTATTCGCAAAAAGAAAAGGAGTACTTGTGGCACCTTAGAGACTAACCAATTTATCTGAGCATGAGCTTTCGTGAGCTACAGCTCACTTCATCGGATGCATACTGTGAAAACTGCAGAAGACATTATACACACAGAGACCATGAAACAATACCTCCTCCCACCCCACTCTCCTGCTGGTAATAGCTTATCTAAAGTGATCATCAAGTTGGGCCATTTCCAGCACAAATCCAGGTTTTCTCACCCTCCGCCCCCCCCCCCCCCCCCCGACACACAAACTCACTCTCCTGCTGGTAATAGCCCATCCAAAGTGACCACTCTCCCTACAATGTGCATGATAATCAAGGTGGTTTATGCTGGAAATGGCCCACCTTGATTATCATGCACATTGTAAGGAGAGTGGTCAGTTTGGATGAGCTATGGCCAGCAGGAGAGTGAGTTTGTGGGGGGGGGGGTGAGAAAACCTGGATTTGTGCTGGAAATGGCCCACCTTGATTATCATGCACATTGTAGGGAGGGTGGTCACTTTGGATAACCTATTACCAGCAGGAGAGTGAGTCTGTGTGTGTGGTTTTTGGAGGGGGGTGGGGGGGTGAGAAAACCTGGATTTGTGCTGGAAATGGCCCACCTTGATTATCATGCACATTGTAAAGAGAGTGGTCACTTTGGATGGGCTATTACCAGCAGGAGAGTGAGTTTGTGGGGGGGGGGGGCGGAGGGTGAGAAAACCTGGATTTGTGCTGGAAATGGCCCAACTTGATGATCACTTTAGATAAGCTATTACCAGCAGGAGAGTGGGGTGGGAGGAGGTATTGTTTCATGGTCTCTGTGTATATAATGTCTTCTGCAGTTTCCACAGTATGCATCTGATGAAGTGAGCTGTAGCTCACGAAAGCTCATGCTCAAATAAATTGGTTAGGCTCTAAGGTGCCACAAGTACTCCTTTTCTTTTTCCTATGCCAGTCTATGGGAATTGCTTCATCATGCTGTTGCTGCATCAATCAGCAGATAGCACATTCCTGATGGCTCCGTGCTGCTAGATGTTATCTTGTTCTTTGGTTCTCCCATTCTTGAGGCTGTTGGGTGGATTCCAGTCTGCCCTCCGGCGGTCCTCTGGTTATTTCCACTTGACGCCTTCTTCAGCCGATGGACACTGGATTCTTCGGCTGGCACCTCTCTGATCATTCAGTTATTATCCACACCAAGCATCCATCCACATACATACTCTATCTCTATTTTAATCACAATTGTTAACAAAGCAAGATGAATACAACAAAAGGGCGGGGAGTCTCTGGGTGCTGTTTCTGTTGTTACAGAGTATTGCTTTGAGTCTCTCTCTGTGTGAGAAGTTGTTATTACAAAGAATTGCTTTGAGAACAGACTCTGACTTAGAATGTACTAACACAATTAGCAGCTTGCGAGTTTCACACACAGAGGGAGAGAAACAGTACCAAAAACCAAGAGACCTCTTAATTAGTAATACCCTGGAATTTAAACTATGGGGAATCAAACTCATTTTTGATTTTAATACAGAACTTCTTTAATATGATCGAACAGTGGTGGCTGAAGCCCCGGGCCCTTTAAATTGCCCTTGAGCCCCGGGGCTCCCAGCCACCTCTGCAGCTGGGAGCTCGGGGGTGATTTAAAGGCCCCAGGGCTCCCAGCCACAGCCGGAGCCCCTGGTCCTTTAAATCTTTAAAGGCCCTGCCTCTTCCGGTTGAGGCCATGCCTCTTCCGATTGAGGCCACGCCCTCGCTCAGGACTCCAGCATACCAGTAAGTCCTTTAAGTTACTTTCACCCCTGAACACTCAACCTGTAGAACTCATTGCCAGGGGATGTTCTGAAGGCCAAAAGTATAACTGGATAAAAAAAGAATTAGTTAATTTCATGAAGGATAGGTCTATCAATGGATATTAGCTGAGATGGTCAGGGATCCAACCCTATGCTCTGGGTGTCCCTAAACCAGTGCTGAATTTGTAATGAAAGAGATGCCAGGGCTCAAGCAATTATTTTACACTCATAAATGATGCAGCAAGCCCAGAGGTGCCAGGGCTATGAACTGTCAAGCCTCGAGGTGCCAGGCCTCAGCCCTGGCACAAATTAAGCACTGCCCTAAACCTTTGTCAGAAGCTGGGACTGGACAACAAGGGGTTGATTGCTCGACTGCCTGTTCTATTAATTCCCTCTGAAGCATCTGGCACTAGCCACTGTCAGAAGACAGGCTACTGGGCTAGATGAACCATTGGTCTGATCCAGGATGGCCATTCTTACGTTCTTAATGAGATACTTGGTGGGAAAAAGGATTCTAATATTTTAAAGATCCCACTAGCTCAGTCACTGGTTTGGGAGTCAATCATCTTAAAAAACATTGAGATAGCATTGTGGTAGGCTCAGAACCACAAAGGTATTTAGGCTCCTCATTTCCACTGCAATCAATGAAAGTTGGGAGCCTAAATACTTTGTGGATTTGGGTCATATAGCTTAGATAGATTGCAACTCTTTTATTAGCGTCCTTCAGCAGGGATCATACATTGGGTAAAATTACTTGAAAATACCTTCACCAAGATTTCAACATAGAGTGAAATGCCTTCTTATATTTCACCTTTATAGAAGCTGAGTTTTTTTATTAGTGACTAGGGCACTTCATAGACTTACTACACGTTACTGAATTTATTCCCCCCGCCCCATCTCCCTCTTTTGTTTTCATGATGCTGGTGCAATCTGTGTAATGTAATAGCCCAAAATACCAACCAGTATGATGCATTTGCAACCTTTCTTTTTGCTTTACAGAAATTCCGAAGGATACAACGTCCTGTCCTGCTCCTTTGAGAGTGCTGTGGCATCACAGAAAAAAAGAGAGCAATATATATAATGGTTTTATACTGTTGCCTATTACTGTAATATGAGTGCCTTCCATGTAAAAGTGGTTAGCAATAATGAAGATCCTAGTGGACTTCATGGAGCATCTGATTCTTCTCCCTTTTCTGCAGAATGCTATCTGATGTTCAAAATAAGAGATTACTTGTTGTTGCACAGCAGTCCTCAACATCTGGACAAGTTTTTCACACTGATAAAAATTAAGGATGACTCCAAAGCATATTTAAGTCAATGAAAAGACTTCTAGTTTTCCATTGACTTCAATAAGCAAGGTTTGGATCAGGGCCTTAAATTAGCGTCTGTGTCCAGGAAAAGCTCCAGGATCCAACTGGTTCTCTTTTGACTTTTATAATACCCATGCAATGCTCTCCTGTGCCTATTTTATTATTTAAAAGAGACACGATCAATTATTATTTATTATGCAGATTGAAGTAGAGCTCATAATGTGCTAGACATTTTCCAGACACAGAGAAAGAAACCAGTCCCTTTCCTGAAGAGTGGTTTCAGAGTAACAGCCGTGTTAGTCTGTATTCGCAAAAAGAAAAGGAGGACTTGTGGCACCTTAGAGACTAACCAATTTATTTGAGCATGAGCTTTCGTGAGCTACAGCTCACTTCATCGGATGCATGCTGTGGAAATCGCACAAGACATTTTATACACAGACACCATGAAACAATGCCTCCTCCCACCCCACTCTCCTGCTGGTAATAGCTTATCTAAAGTGATCATCAAGTTGGGCCATTTCCAGCACAAATCCAGGTTTTCTCACCCTCCGCCCTCCCACAAACAAACTCACTCTCTTGCTGGTAATAGCCCATCCAAAGTGACCACTGTCTTCACAATGCATATGATAATCAATGTGGGCCATTTCCTGCAGAAATCCAGGTTCTCTCACCCCCCTCCAAAAACCACACACACAAACTCACTCTCCTGCTGGTAATAGCCTATCCAAAGTGACCACTCTCCCTACAACCTGCATGAAAATCAAAGTGGGCCATTTCCAGCACAAATCCAGGTTTTCTCACTCCCCCACCCCCATACTCACACAAACTCACTCTCCTGCTGGTAATAGCTCATCCGAAGTGACCACTCCCCCTACAATGTGCATGATAATCAAGGTGGGCCATTTCCAGCACAAATCCAGGTTTTCTCACCCCCCCCCCCCACACACAAACTCACTCTCCTGCTGGCAATAGCTCATCCAAACTGACCACTCTCCCCACACTGTGCATGGCAATCAAGGTGGGCCACTTCCAGCATAAATCCAAGTTTAACCAGAACGTCTGGGGGGGGGGAGGAAAAAACAAGGGGAAATAGGCTACCTTGCATAATGACTTAGCCACTCCCAGTCTCTATTTAAGCCCAAATTAATAGTATCCAATTTGCAAATAAATTCCAATTCAGCAGTTTCTCGCTGGACTCTGGATTTGAAGTTTTTTTGTTGTAAGATAGCGACCTTCATGTCTCTGATTGCGTGACCAGAGAGATTGAAGTGTTCTCCGACTGGTTTATGAATGTTATAATTCTTGACATCTCCGACTGGTTTATGAATGTTATAATTCTTGACATCTGATTTGTGTCTTTGATTTTCATGCAGGTTGTAGGGAGAGTGGTCACTTTGGATAGGCTATTACCAGCAGGAGAGTGAGTTTGTGTGTGTGGTTTTTGGAGGGGGGTGAGAGAACCTGGATTTCTGCAGGAAATGGCCCACATTGATTATCATATGCATTGTGAAGACAGTGGTCACTTTGGATGGGCTATTACCAGCAAGAGAGTGAGTTTGTTTGTGGGAGGGCGGAGGGTGAGAAAACCTGGATTTGTGCTGGAAATGGCCCAACTTGATGATCACTTTAGATAAGCTATTACCAGCAGGAGAGTGGGGTGGGAGGAGGCATTGTTTCATGGTGTCTGTGTATAAAATGTCTTGTGCGATTTCCACAGCATGCATCCAATGAAGTGAGCTGTAGCTCACGAAAGCTCATGCTCAAATAAATTGGTTAGTCTCTAAGGTGCCACAAGTCCTCCTTTTCTTTTTCCTGAAGAGTGTACAGTTTAGGCAAAGATGAGCAAAGGCTGGGAGAAACAGATACAACATACAGTCAAAGGGATCAAGATGGTGATAGTCACATAGATTATTAGTTACATGATTGTAGTTTAAAAAAAAATAAGTTTCGCACACCACATTTTCTTCCCCTCACTCTCCCTCCACAATTCAGCTCTCTCATTTTTATCCCACAATTCCAGTGTTCTTAAATTCCAATGTTCACATGCATCGTCTCAACATTTGACCCCTTACCTTCATGAAAATGAGCAGTTCATTCATGCAAAGAACAACTTAAATAGGTAAGTAGGTGCCTTTAGTCTGCTTTATTATAGGTATCACAGAAAAAATAGTTTTTTTCTGGAGTGATTTAAATGAGGAGAGTACAGTGGCTTTGGGCACCAGCTCAGAAGTATTTGATGTGTAGGGGATGGTCTGAAAAAAGCATTGAGATACTTGTGGGAAAAACAGACAAACAAGGTGATGAGACTGGCCTAACTGGCAGAATAGAGAGGATGACAGGGAGCAAGATAAGAGTCAAGGATAGATAAGTAGGGAGGAGCAGAGTTATGTAGCGCCTTGGAGTTGACCACAATGAATTTGCTGTGATAGAGATGGGAAGACAGTGACAGGATTCAAATTGGGGGCATGAGATGATCAAAACCATAAAGAACATGACCTTGGAAGCTGCATTTTGTATGTACTAGAGGGGACAGGGGAGCAATGTGAAGTCAGGGAGGCTAGGGAGGGGGCTACGATAGTCAAAACGGGAGATAGGGTGGTCCCAAAAAAATGTTTTAGAAGTTGGGACAGAGGAGGGGAGAGGGGAAAAGCTGTTTTAGGAATATTGTGTAGGAAAAAGCAGCAGATTTGGACAACCCATGGATGTGTGGGGAGAGAGAGAAGTCGAAGATGACCAGTAGCTTATTTGGCTGTACTGACAGGGTTCTATTCAGTAGCAGCAGGAACTTTTGTTTAAATTTACTTACCTACTCTTGTGGCATGTAACATCTACAATAAATATAACTGAAAGACATTAGGAAAATATATTTTCAGTTTTCTTATTTTGTGTACTAGACAGTGTATAGTTCCCTTTCACCGTCCCCCCTTTACAGTCAGATGCAGCCACATTTTCATTGATTTTGGGCACCTCTGTTTTTGGGTGTCTTAAGTTGGGCTCCCAAAATCATTGGCCACTTTCAGAAATGTTGATCTTTGTTTCCCCTTTTGTTCCTGTGGGTCTTTCTCACAGCAACCTAGGAGATATTTTTCTTTTTCTAATAAAGGAATGTGATTGTGAAACCACAAAAATTGTCAAGAGATACCAGGGCAGGTGCAGTATCTTATGCTACTTTTACCTTATTTATTTTCAAACTGACAAAATGTCCATTTGATGGTGTCCCTTTGAAGACTTTGTGGGGCTTGGTGGAGTAGAATGTCTTCCCACAGCCTATCCTGAGAATGATTTTATATCCCTAAGTCTGAAACCGTAGTCCCTGAATGACTGTTCTAGTTATTACCCTCTATTATAATAATTATTCCTATATAGATGAGTGAATGCAGATATTAACTGCAAAATCTCGGTAATCATTCTCATTGCTAGATCAGGAGCACTGCTTCATTTATAAGTGCACTGTAATAAAGTCATCTTAATTAAATGAAGATAGCAGTTTATGCATTTATAGATTTAATTATCTTAACTCCAAATTATTATTCTTTTGCCTAGAAGTCATTTAACAGGGTGGGCCAGAGGTTTAGATTTAAAAAATATGGCTTTGGTAAAAATATTTTGCCTGTTGGTTTATCCACTTTGTACAAAATGAAATGGCTTTACCCCTTGGGGTTTTAAATTAGATAGAGGTCAGTATACTTACATACCAGATTTAGGTCCCAATCCTGCAAACTCCTATGCACGTGAACATCTTTATGCATGTGAATACTGACGAGTTCAATGGGACTACTCACATGTGACATTATTTGTATGCATATCTGTTTGCAGGATCATGCCCTTAGTCAACAAAAGTGTTTCAGAAATTCAAGTGTAATTTTTTGGTACTCGAAACTCCAATTAATGGTGGAGATTGGATTGTAGGATGGGAGCACTGTACAGCATTTGTAATGGGACTGGCACAAGTCATCCGTGCAAACAGAACGGGTTTCTGGGAGGTTATACCCCTTGAGCATGGAGGCTATTCCACCACCACTGTGAGAGTAGAGAAAGAGGTTTCCTTTCCATAGAGATCCCTCGTGTTGTTTGTTATTTGTATTATGGTAGTGCATAGAAGCCCCAAGTGAGATCAGGGTAGGGTGACCAGATGTCCCGATTTTATAGGGACAGTCCCGATATTTGGAGCTTTTTTTTTTTACATAGGCTCCGATTACACCCCACCCCCATCCCGATTTTTCACATTTGCTATCTGGTCACCCTAGATCAGGGTCTCATTGTGCTAGGTGCTGTACAAACACATAGCGAGAGAGTGTCCCTGCCCCAGAGAGGTTACAATCTAAGTAGACAAGACAGGTATAAAGGTGGGGAAAAAAAGAAGGATAATTATCTCCATTTTACAGCTGGGGAACTGAGATATGGATAACAAGAATGATTTTCCCATGATCACTTAAAGTCTATGACCAAGCTACAGAATGAATCTAGATCTCCTGAATCCCAGTCTAATGCTTTAACCACAAGGTCATTCTTCCTCTCAGCATGTATCCTTCTTTTCATTCTCCCCACCCCCAGCATATAATCAACCTGCATAATGGAAGAGATGATTTGTTCACAAAGACAAGATTTTTTTTTTTAAACATCAGGTATTGGCCATAAGCAAGAATAGGATACCAGCTTTGATGGACTTATTGTCTGAGCTGGTTTGGCCAATCATATATTTCCATACAAAGAGAAAGGAAATGCACAATTTCAGCGAAACAGTAAGAAAACCACATCACATGTATGCTGTTGTTTTCCTTTTATAGATTCATAGACTTTCTCTCCCATCTTTTGCCTTGTCTCTTTACACTGTAAATTCTGGCTCTCTCATGTGTACCTTCAACATCTATCATAAGGGTATCTCAATTTTGGTTGGGGCTTCTAAGCAGAACTGTAGTAGCTTATAATTTAAGACCAGAAGAAACCCATTATCATCATCTAGTCTGACTTCCTCCATAGCTAAGGCCACTGAATTTCAGTGAGACACATACAAAGTCAAATGTTTTCTTTCTTTAATACTTTCTAAGTTGGAAATTATTGGTTTTGGAAAAAAAAGACATGCTGAAAATTGTCCCATATGTAGATCTTTACTTTCAGAGTCCATCCTTGGTTTTTTTTTTAATCCAAATGTTTCCAAAAGCTAGACAGCATATGTGGACACGTGCTACTGTCTGTGATTTACTTATAGTTAAAGTTGTCCTCTTTTACCCCTTTTTAATATTTTTGAAATCAGAAATGAAAAAGATAAATATAATAATTATATCTAGCTCTTATGTAGTGCTTTTCACCTGTAGATCTTAAAGCATTTTACAAAGGAGGCAAGTATCATCTCCGCTTCACCCATGGGAAACTGAGGCACTGATAGGTGAAATGATTTGTCCAAGGTCAGCCCTCAGGCCAGCAACAGAGCAGGGAATAGAACCAGGTCACCTGAGTCCACTCCACTGTTCTATCCACTAGGCCACATTGCATTCCCATATGGGTGGATGCTTGTAAGTAGGATTACAATAAGGACAGGTCATATTTTTAATTTTTCACTTAACCTCTTTGTAGTGTCCCTTTGAGCATGGTTCCAAAATAAAAAAAAATTAAAAAAAAAAGTAGGGATATTTAACTTTTAAAATATGTTTTGCCATGTGCTCTGTTCTAATTCCATGTCAGTTTGCAATATGCTTCTTGAGCTGACCTGCTAAAGCTCCAGTTTTAGTAGTAGTTTCTGCATATTTTTATATTGAAGAAAATCCCCCCCACCTTTACTCAATGCCTTATTTTAGCTGCATTGGTCTTCCAAGGAAATTGAGTAATATCTTTTACTTCTAAGACACCTCATCTGTTGTGTCTATGGTATGTACAGTAGTCTGAGGTATGCTTGACTAAAAGTTAGGGCTGTCGATTAATCATAGTTAAATCACGCAATTAACTCAAAAAAAAATAGCAATTAATCAGTTTTAATCACATTGTTAAACAACAGAATACCAATTGAAATATTTTTGATGTTTTTCTACATTTTCAAATATACTTATTTAAATTACAACACAGAATACAAAGGTTTCAGAGTAACAGCCGTGTTAATCTGTATTCGCAAAAAGAAAAGGAGTACTTGTGGCACCTTAGAGACTAACCAATTTATTTGAGCATGAGCATCCGATGAAGTGAGCTGTAGCTCACAAAAGCTCATGCTCAAATAAGTTGGTTAGTCTCTAAGGTGCCACAAGTCCTCCTTTTCTTGTCACAGAATACAAAGTGTACTATGCTCACTTGATATTATTATTTTTGATTACAAATATTTGCACTGTAAAAATGATAAACAAAAGACATAGTATTTTTCAATTCACCTCATACAAGCACTGTAGTGCAATCTCTTGATGGTGAAAGCACAACTGACAAATGGAGATTTTTTTTGTCACATGACTGCACTCAAAACCAAAACAATGTAAAACTTTACAGCCCAGAAGTCCACTCAGGCCTACTTCTTGTTCAGCCAATCGCTAAGACATTAATTAATCATTAATTAATAAAGTCACAAGGGAGCTGCCCCTCATCAGCTCCTCAAGACTGCGGATTTGGGCACAGGCCAATTCATTAAACAGCTGCTGTGATTCCCCCTCCACATTTCTCCTTCCAGGGGCAGCTCAGTTTGTTAAACAGCCTGGTGTAAAAAAGAATCAATTGGGAGCCAGAAGGCGGTCCGGCATCGTCTGCAGCACGCGGTAGCTGAGGCGCGTCCGCCGGCAGGGGTCGCCCCACGCCCTGGAAACCCGTTCCAGCGCCGCAAGCACGTGGGGAGGGGTTTGCCGGCGGCTCTGTTGCTATTGCAAGCGGAGCTTCGCCTCGCAGGAGGGGAGGGCGCAGCTCCGTTCGCTGCAGCCAGGGCTTTCCTTGCGTCCTTGTCTGGTGCTGGCCTGGCAGAGGGCGCTGCGCGGCCCCTCCCTGGGAGCCGCTGGAGGAGGATGCGCTCACACCCGCGCCATGGGGAGCTCGGTGAGGAAGGGCAAAGCGGTGCTGCCGGCCGAACAGGCTGCCCGCCCCAGTAGCCCCCGCCGGGAGCAGCCCCACCGAGCAGGTAGGCAACCCGCCCCTCGCGCGGGGACCAGGCGGCAGCCGGGCAGGAAGGTGGGAGCAGGGAGCGGGGCTCGGCTCCCGCAGCAGCAGAAAGTTCGCTCTGCCGGTGCCAGGTGGCAGCCGCTCCCCAGCGCCTCCCCACCTCCTCGCGTCTCTCCCTGCCGGGGGCCTGCCTGCCAAGCGCGGGGGCTTCCGCAGTGGAAGCCTGCGATTTTTCTTCTGTGTGGGTATCGGCCAAGATGTGCAGCCCTGCCACTGGCTAGTGATTTGGGGTGCCCAGCTTCATAGATTGGGGCCTGATTTGCAGAAGGTGCCAAGTGCCTGCCCCATGAAAATCAAGCCCGTTTAAGATGCCCGAACTAAGCTAGGTGCCCCAAAATAAAAGCATCCCAAATCACTAGTTGCTTTTGAAAATCTCGGCCTCCTACGTAAATCAGGTGTGAGTCTCTGCAGCGAAATAGCTAACTGTATAGACCATCTTTCTACATATCTGCCTAAAAATACACAGTACTGGCAGCCCTTTACTCAAAGTACTTGACAAATGCCAATTAATCGATAGCTCTGGTCCATAAACTGACAATGAAACACTTAGATTTTCTGGTAAAAGAATTCATAAGTCTCAGAAACTGAAGCTAAAAATTGTGTGTGGGGGGGTGGGGCAACATAAAATTGAGAGCTCTGTAGCTATCTTTCTGCTTCAATTCCCTCTTCTAACCCTGACTCAGGACTTCTTATACTGGGACTTTTTAGGTACCTGTGTATGTAATTTTGGAAAAGGTAGACCTGTTTAATGAAGTAAACGTGTGACTGCAGACAAGGCTTCAGTAATAATATGTTTCTAAAATTCAACTTGAGAAATTGAAGTGTTTTCTGTGATTGCTTATACTTATCAAAATCTTGATCTGGTTTATGTGAATCAAAGATGATGTGGTTGATTCAGTTCCTATCTATCTATGGCCAGATTCTGATAACCTGTCGTTCTGTTCTGTGTTTGTACAGCACCTGGCACAATAGGGACCTGGTCCATGAGTGGGACTTCTAGATACTTTGATAATACAAGTAATTAATAATGATGATGATGTTCAGTAGTACTTTACTCCGTTAATAAACTAACTTAAATGAGTGGGGCTAGTCAGGGAGTACAATGCCAATGAATAAGGACATCAAAATCTAGCGATTAGTATTTACCAGCATGGTAGCACTAGTCACTGAAAGAAAAGGAGTACTTGTGGCACCTTAGAGACTAACCAGTTTATTTGAGCATGAGCTTTCGTGGGCTACAGCTCACTTAGTGCAAGATTCCTTGAGTAGGTGTCCATATCACGGAAGTTCTTATCACCATAAATGGCACCCTGGTAGCATTCACAGCAGAGAGGGCAAATTTTGAAGTGACATGAAGACTGAATTGTCCTCTCACCCACAGAGAGAGTCCCTCCAGTCCAGGTTAGGACTAAGGCAACTAGCAGTACCGTGTGAAGAAGTTTGCACTTCAGCTGTCCGTTTTGTATTTGTTCTATGGATAAATCAAGGTCAGGACTTCCATCTCCAGTGCTATCAGCTTGGCACTTAGCATGAAGACTAGATTCACTAAAAAACTGTAAAAAGTGATTTAAAAATGTAAAGGGTTTGAAATGCTGAATGGCTGAGATTTAAAAAAAACAAAACAAAAAACTAAGTGTATCTAGAGTAAACCAAAAGCCATTTTAAATATGTAATATTTTAATAGGGCATTCAAGGCTGAAGGAAACTTTTAAAACATTACATATTTTTGGATTATGGAAAGTTTTTAATACACAGCCCTCACTCCCTCAAATTTGGATATGGGTTGGTTGTTTTTTGTTTTGTTGTTGCCATAGAGCATTTTTGTATATATAATACTTGAAGAATCGTCAGGGCTAAAACACTTTTGTAGTTCTGTAAGATAATGTAAACCACTTTACATCTCTTTTATATACAGCTTCCCCAGAAATAGAATGCAGAGAGGAGCCGCCCCTCCAGAGCAGCAGCTTTGCTCCTGGAACCTCCCCAGAGCACCCAAGATTTAGTCAGGGGTATATAGTACAGGTTATGGACAGGTCACAGGGCCGTGAACTTTTGTTTATTGCCCGTGACCTGTCCATGAATTTTACTAAAAATACCCATGATTAAATCTTAGCTTTACACATGATCACATACTATATAGTCCATAGAATCTCCCCTCTCCTCCCCCAGCTCCATGTCCTCATCTCCCCCAACTCCACATCTCGGTCCAAATTTGTGAGGTGCTGAGTGCCTTACACTTCCGATGACTTCAGTAGGAGTTGAGGGTTGGGCTCTTGAGACGCAATTCCTTGTCACTGGCATGTATGGAAAGATTCTAACTGGAATCTTGGAGTGAGTTTGGTATCAGGCCCTTCGTGGGTAGAGTTGTAAAATATTGTTACTATTAAAAATCACTTTTGCACATTTTCTTTTACTAATAATAGCTGGCAGAGCCCCAAAATCCAACACAACTTCATGGTATGAAGAGAAGGGGCCCAAATCACTGCTGTGTTACTCTACATTAATGCCAGTGTAACCGTACTGAAATCAATGAAATTACATCAGCGTGAAACTGGAGTAATGCAGTGACGAATTAGGCCCAAACTCATTTTATTTCTCTTTGTGCTGTTTCCTGTAAACGTTTCTGCCATATTATTGTGCGTGTGGACTTTTAAAATATAACAAACAATGCTTCATAGCTGTGTTCACATAGCATTACTGTTGACGGATGCGAGCTTGCAAACTCTGGGCTCAATTTTGTCCTCGCTTAAATCAGTGCAATCTTAGGCCTAGTCTGCACCTAAAATTTAGCTTGATTTGGCTATGTCACTCAAGGGTGTGAAAAATCGACACCCCTGAGAGACATAATTGAGCCAATCTAAGCCCCAGTGGAGACACCACTAGGTTGACCTGGCTACCACCTCTCGAGGGGGCAGATTTTCTACAACAGAAAAATCCCTTCCATTGCTGTACCAAGTGTCTACACTACTGTGCTACCGTTGCATAGCTGCAGCAACACAGCTGCAGCACTTGTCGTGTAGGCATACCCTTAATGACCTCAGTAGTAACTGAGAGCAGGACTTATCCCTTAGTATATGAACTGCCAGTACGTTTCCTTGCCAGCCTAATGCTCGTTCAGTATGCATTTTTTTTTATTCCTATGTGTTTTGTTATATCCCCTAGTTCCCCACAAGCATAACACCATCAAATGGACATTTCGTCAGTTTGAAAATAAATAAGTTAAAAGTAGCATAAGATCCTGCACCTGCCCTGATGTCTCTTGACAGTTTTTGTGATTTGACAATCATATGCCTTTATTAGAAAAAGAAAAATGTGTCCCAGGTTGCTGTGAGAGAGACCCACAGGAACAAAAGGGGAAACAAAGATCAACATTTTTGAAAGTGGCCAATGATTTTGGGAGCCCAACTTAAGACACCCAAAAACAAATGTGAAATAACCTAAATTCTTGAGGAACTTTAACAAGACTGAACAAAACACATAGGAATAAAAACAAGCATAACATCTGTACACAGTCCAGGGTATTCCCTCATTCTTTGAGCTATTAGGTCTTATCCCATTGCCTTCTCTCCCTGGTTCCCAAAGGCCCTTTTTGGCCTCAGCTCTCTTTCGGCATCCCTCCTCCCCAACATAGTCCTACACAAACTTTCTGAGGTCTGGGCCTTTAGGACTGAGACTGGCTTCGTCATCTGGCACATCTTTGGTCATCTGAGAAAGCTTTCTGGCCATTAAGTGCCTCTCTGTGAGGGTGACTAAATCATCATAAGAGGAAGGGTCGTTTTGGCCAGCCTACCCTCAGAGGTCTCGTGGTAGTCTTCTCAGGAATCTGTCCAAACCCAAGAGTTCCATGATTTTTTTCCATGCTGTTGGTCCCGGAAGGCAGCCACTCCTGTCTCAGATGGATCAAGTTGAACAGTTGTGATCTTGGTGCTTTGTCTCTGGGTATCTCCACTAGTGGAATCTCTGGGCCCTTATGGCTGTAGTTGTCTGGAAGTAGTCTTTAGCAGTTTCTGTTGGCATGTCATAATATGCCTTCTGAGTCTCCCAATATGGGAAAGGAACCAGAAGTGAGGGTACTGGCCCACTGGTCTCGGAGCCAGGCCTCCTATAGGGCTGTTCTTTCAAATGTGAGGAGATATGCCTTGATGTCATGCCTCTGTTGTCATTTTTTGTAGATAACTGTTAGCCTTCAGGGATTAAGTTCCCTTGTGGCCACCTCCCATCTGAGTCAGGGCTTTTAGTTGTCTCACTACTTTGCATAGAGTGACTTGGTCTTGTGTTGCCTGGTTTATCAGCAGTTGACTGTCTCCTGCTGTGTTCACACCCTCACCACTTCCTCCATTCTCCAAAATGGTTTCCCTCTCCCTGGGAAAAGTCAGCTGTGCCAAATCCCATCCCTAATACCATGTGTGACAATACACCTCTTTCATCATGTCAGGGCGCAGCGTTTCTCCCAATGGCATTGGGCGCGTGTGAGGTAAATCAGTCCTACTCTAGAAGTTTAGTTCTTCATTTTGGTGTAATTAGAGGAGGCCCTAGGTTGGTCCAAGAGCTTCCTTAAACAAACAAGAGTCCATTTCCTACCTCTCAATGAAGTATGCCTCTTCATATGCTGGCTACCAATTGCCAGCCACCCACTAATCCACTCTGTGCCCAGCTATGCTGGGAACCAAGGCCCGCTCCCAAAACAGAAATAAACACATTTCTCTTATTGAGAAAAACAGCTCTTTATTTGGAAAAACCTTCCCCCCTCACTGCACACAGCCCTTTTGCTGCCTTCTCCTCTCCTCTCTCCCTCACTCTAACTGGAAGAGGTTTCTAAAGGTCACAGGCTGTCCTTAATTAGACTCAGGTGTTTATAATTAACCTGAGGTAACCTTTTCCAGGTCATATTAAAAGGTCTTTAAACATTCTAAGACTGATATACCTGCCTTCAACCACATATTTATCCTTTTAAAGATAAGCACAAGAAAAGAGGTGCTCATTAATGGAGCATTACTATAATGCTCTCCTTCTAATAGAAATGGACAAGCTGTTTACAGTTCAAATTGCTGAATGAGATATTTGAGCTATTTTAAAGCTTACTTTTGTGTTTTAGTACAAACTAAATGAAGGTGAAATACATGCTATAGAAATTCACTGATATTTCTGCATCATGTGTACAGTATTGAACGAAAGGATTTTATTCACTTTGTTTTATTTTGAATAGTGTCATGTCTTGAATTTAATAAAGTTATAATATACCACCCTTCTAGAACTGTCAGGTCTACCTTTGTCATGCTGCTAACACCTGAGAGCTTCCAGACTGCAAATCTCTAGGATCTGGACTCTCTTCTACTGCCCACTCATTCTACACTTAGCCTCAAAACACTTTCAGAGATGCTGGGACGCTGCTTAGGAAAGCTTGGTTTCCTTTGGCCACGTTCACTTTTGATACTTGGTTGATGGTGCTCTTCCTTTAATGCAAAGTTCTTCCCTGTGTTTGCTTGTGATGTTCTGTGTCACTAAAATGCAGACCTGATAGTAAATAATAGATAGAGACGGTTCAGAAAGGAATAGTTTTACTGGTGTGCATCAGGCAGTGTTGTTTGTTAGAGCAGTGGACTAGGACTCAGGATTCTATTCCCAGCTCTGCTGCGTGACCTTGGACAAGTCAATTCAGTCCTCTGTGCCTTGGTTTCCCCACCTGTAAAATGAGGAGGATGATACCGAATTCCTAAGCACTTGGTGCTAGATTCACAAAAAGTTTTTAGATGCCTGAGTCCCAGTTTTAGGCTCTTTAGTGATCCACAAAACTATTGAACTCTGTAGGCGTCTAAACGAATTTGACACCAAGATTTTCAGGGTACAAGTTCCCTTGGTACCTAAATTTCTGCCTCTGAACAAGCACGCTGCTGCCTCCCTCTAGGCATCTGGACGCCTGTCTCCTGCCTAAGCCACAGAAGGACTGACAAACAGGAAAGATAGGCACCTATCTTGCATGCAGGGCCTGATCTTGTAAGTGTGCTGAGGGGCTGCTTATTAGATTGGGTCCCATTTAAAATCTGGCCAATGGTGGTGTCCACCTTATAACTTTTAGCCCAGTGGCAGGAGTACTTGCTTGGGATGTGGGAGACCCAGGTTCAATTCCCTCTCCTGCCTGAAAGGGAGAAAAGATTTGAACAAGGTTCTTCCATAGCCTAGGCAAGTGTTCTAACCACTAGGCTAAAAGTTATAAGGTGGGCACCACCACCCATGGGTGCCAGAAGGACTGCAAAAAGGCTAATATTCTGGGGGGTATTAACAGGAGTGTCGTGGAAAACGTGGAAGTAATTGTCCCGCTTTACTCGGCACTGGTGAGGTCTTATCTGGAGTACCGTGTCCAAGTCTGGGCACCACACTTTAAGAAAGATGGGGGCAAATTGGAGAGAGTCCAGAGAAGAGCATCAAAAATTATATAAGGTTTAGAAAAGCTGACCTATGAGGAAAGGTTTAAAAAAAACCTGGGGAAGCTTAGTTTTGAGAAAAGAAGACTGAGGGGGGACCTGATAAGAGTCCTCAAATATGTTAAGGGCTTGTTATAAAGAGGAAAGTGATCAATTGTTCTCCATGTCCACTGAAAGTAGGAGAAGTAATTGGCTTAATCTGCAGCAAGGGAGATTTAGGTCAGATATTAGAAAGTTTTTTCTAATTATGAAGGTAGTTAAGCTCTGGAACGGCTTCCCAGGGAGGTTGTGGAATCCCCATCACTGTAGGTTTCTAAGAACAGGTTGGACAAACACCAGTCAGAGATGATCTAGGTTTACTTGGCCCTGCTACAGTGCAGGGGACTGGACTAGATGACCTCTTGAGGTCCCTTCCAGCCCTACATTCCTGTGATTCTATGAGAAGGGTGTGCATGCATGTGTCTGTGAGGTGGTGGGAGAGGGCCAACCAACCAAAACAGTTCCTTCCCAGAGCCGTGGAGGGAATACCCTCCCTCCCCCACCCCCAAGCCTGACCCTCCTGTTCCCCTCTCACACCTCACCCTCACGCACACCAGCTTGACCATCTCTGGCGCCTATGAACCAGAACCAGTTCACCAATCTTTAAGCCTATTTATATTTTCACCATGATGAGAAAATCTCTGTTCACAAGAGATTGCCCACTAAACAGTGTATTTAGAGATTATAAATATTGCAGGATTTTTCTTGATAGGACCAAGATAGCAGTTAAGAATGGGGGCAGAGGGAACAAGATGACTAAGGGTAGATAAAGGTCTGCAAAAGAGTTAAGGGGGTAACAGATCCATAGATTTCAAGGCCAGAAGGGACCATTGTGATCATCTAGTCTGGCCATAGAACTTCTCCAAAATAGTTCCTAGAGCAGATCTTTTAGAAAAACATCCAATCTTGATTTTAAAATTGCCAGTGATGGAGAATCCACCACATCCCTTTGGTCTAGTGGTTAATTACTCTCACTTTTAAAAAATTTACGCCTTATTTCCAGGCTGAATTTGTCTAGCTTCAACTTCAAGCCATTGGGTTGTGTTATATATTTATTTCTCTGCTAGTTTGAAGAGCTCTTTATTAAATATAGTTCCTCAGGTAAATACTTATAGACTGTAATCAAGTCACCCCTTAACCTTCTTTTCGTTGAGCTAAATAGACTGAGCTCTTTGAGTCTATCACTACAAGGCATGTTGTCTAATCCTTTAATTATTCTCATGGCTCTTCCCTGAGCCCTTTCCAATTTATCAACCTCCTTTTTGAACTGTGGGCACCAGAACTGGACACAGTATTCAAGCAGCAGTTGCACCAGTAACCTCTCAACTCCTACTCAAGATTCTCATTTCTGCATTCCAAGATTGCATTAGCTCTTTTGGCTACAGCGTCACACTGAGATCTTATGTTCAGTTGATTATCTAACGTAGCCCCCAAACCTTTTTCAGAGTCACTACTTCCCAGATTAGTCATCCATCCTGTAAGTATGGCCTACATTTTTTTGGCCCTAGATATTTACATTAGGGATGTAAATAACCTGTAAAAAACGGTAACCAATTAAAATTCTATCAGTTACACGGTTAAACATTTACCCGGGGAACTAGCGAAGCAGAGGGTGCTGCAGCACCCCCACATTTTACGTGGGGCTCTGCTGTCACCCCTGGGGATCCCCACTGCTGGGAGGGACCACCAGCATGGGGCCGGGAGCCCGGAGGGACCCCAGGCATGCTGGGATGCCGGGCAGCAGCAGAGCCCTGACATGGGGCGGGAGCTGGGATGCCAGCCATGCAGGGATGCCAGGATGGCGGGTGGCAGCAGAGCCCCGGGTGTGGGGCTAGCAGCCTGGAGGGACCGCGGGCGCGTGGGGCAGCAGCTGGGTCCCTGGGCGGAGTTTAATCGTTAACAGAAACCGATAAGCATCAAGCTTATCGGTTAACCAGTTTACGGGTTAAACTTTTACATCCCTAATTTACATTTAGTCATATTAAAACACATGCTGTTTGCTTGTACTCAGTTTACTAAGCAGTCCAGATCACTCTCAATTGGTGACCTGTCCTCTTCATTATTTGCCACTTCCTCAATTTTTTTGCCACTTCCTGCAGACTTTTTCAGTGATGATTTTATATTTTCTTCCATGTCACTGATAAGAATGTTAAATAGCACAGGGCCAAGAACCAATTCCTGCAGGACCCCACTGGAAACACACCCGCTTGATGATGATTCCTCATTTACGTTTTGAAAGCTCTTAGTTAGCCAGTTTTTAATCCATTAAATGTCTGCCATAAGAGCTAGTTGTTGTTATTGTGGTTGCCCCAGATTTGTGTTGACCACAATAACTGTGAGCATCAAGGCAGGAAGCCCAGATATGCAGGTCATCTCAAACAAGTGACAATAGAGACTTTATAGAGACTAGTCACATAGTGTGTTTATGCCACTTACAGTATGCTGCATCTTATTAGTCATGTTAAAATGATATTCCACTGTTCAGTAATTGATATGGGTATGTCCAAAAGATCATGAAATGTTAGATTATATAATGGTTTGAATTTTATTAAATGTGAAATATATTTATATTTTAACTATTATTTGTATCCGTATGATGTATACAGTAGCAGCCATGTTAGTCTGTTTTCTATTACATTGTACATGGGTGTGGTGCTTTACAAATAACTAAAAAACACAGTTCTAACCATGAGGAGTTCACAATTTCAGGACCTGATCCTGGAAACCCTTACTCATTTATGCAGTTCTTACACAGAAAAGTAATCCCATTTAGTTTGTGGGATTTTTGTTCTAAATTCAAACATGACATGACAAGGAAAAATAAATATTAGGGAGGTAATGGAGAGACAGGAAAAATGGTATCATTAGTTAATGTTAGTCTATTTTTAGACTATTTTCATACAATGTCCCAGATCCACAAGGGTATTTAGGCTCCTAACTGCTACTGAAATTGATTAATCAGAGCCTAATTGCTAAGAATTATTGTTGGTCTTATAGGATGGTTCTTATAAGTTATAACTAAATGTGTCATATACAGCTTTTTATGAGACCTATTATTGACATTTGTTATACTACAAAGCTACAGTAGTTTTATATTTGTTTATTTTAACCAGTTTTATTTACTTTAAAATAAAATGGGAGATGGAAATGTTCAGATACTGGAGTAAATCAGTATTAGTAAATAATTGAGTAGTAAATTCTGTCATTAAGAGGGGTATTATTAAAGTTTAGGAGCTATTGAATTAATTGCTGCAACCTTGTTCTATACTAGGCTTGTGTAATTTATATTGTGAATGCTCTGGAAACATTTAAGATTAGCACATAATCTATTTACCCTCATGTAAAACATCTCCATTAACATTAATTAGAGCCTCATGACTAAATCCCCATATGCTTTACTGAAAACATGCCACAGTCACGTGGGAAAAGAATATGATAAAGGTTTGAGCCTCTCTTGGAACACTGATGCTCAGCTGACGATGCTGAAGGCTCCAATTCTGAAATGAGATCTGAATAGGTGGACCCCAGTAATTAGGTTCTACAAGAATTCAGGGATCTTCCTGCATGGATCCGATTGCAGGAACAGAGCCAAATCCTGAAAGCTTGCCTCAGTTATGATTTCTAGAGCAAAAAATGTGAATGGTAAGGCGTTTTCATAAAATGTCATGCAATGAAATCCTGGCCTCATTGAAGTCAGTGGGAGTTTTGCCATTGGCTTCCGTGAGTTCAGCATTTCATGCTCTTATGCTGCGTCTACACTTGGAGTTGGGGGGGGGGGGTTGAGTCCCCCCAGCTCGTGTAGACATACTCATGCTAGCTCTCTTTGAGGCAGCACACTAAAAACAGTAGCTGCGGTAGCATTGGCAGCGGTGAGTGGCAGCACAGGCTAGCCATGCTAAGTATGTGCTCATGGGGTTTAGGTGGGTTGGTACTCAGGGCAGCTACCCCACGCTGCCACTTGCCACTGCCTTTGCTACTGCGGCTACACGGCTATTTTTAGCACACTAGCTTGATGCGAGCTAGCACAAGTATCTCTATGTGAGCTGGGAATCAAACCCCCAACTCCAAGTATAATCATACCCTTAGACTTTGCCTGCTGGTGTGTGAGCGGGGACAGAGAAAGAACAATGGAACCAGATGACTAAAATTAGGGAATTGTGTTAAAAAACCCTTTGAAATAAATTATTAATATTTTAATTTCATCTGAACCTATTCTCAGCATGTCATCTTTATCGTAAACCATTTTACAGTCTGGTTTTTGGTTACTCCACTTTGTTTTAATTTCTTATAGCAGCAGAAGATTATCACCATGCAGCTCAGAATGCAAACAATGGACAAGCCATTACAGCTTCCTGCAAAAATAAAGATACAGACCTGCAGTTTAAAATACAGGCCTACATAGATAAAAACACTGTTATGATCTTCAGTAACACAGCATGCAGTCTCTCTGCTAAGGTAATGTGTTAATTTTCATGCAGAGATATACAGGATTTGTCACATCTTACAAGTTCAGTGTCCTTCATTTCACTAACGTAATTGAGTTGCCAGATCCCATTGACTTCAGCATGGCTCCACACGGGCACAGGAGTCTGTTCATATGAAGTCATTTTCAGGATCAAGGTCTTGGTTGCTGTCTCCTCTACTTTTCCTAGTCCAGCCATGGCCAGAACCGTCTTTCTATTTTCCCCCCTAAAAAGTGTATTTCTGGTCTCTCATCCTCGCTGCAGACTTCTCCTGCATCTGGCACCCATCCCACTGTCCCTGACAAATATCTGGTCCTCACCTTCCAGCTCACAGGCCTCAATCCAGAAAAGTACTTAAGCATGTGCCTAACGTTTACTTCAGTGGGACATATTTAAGCACGTGCTGAAACCTAAGCATATGCTGAAGTGCTTTGCTGAGTGAGGGCCATAGAATGTTCTGTTTCTGGATGTTCTGCACCTGGAAATTAAGTTGCAAGGGCTAAATTTTGGCTCTTCATCCCAGCCTGTTCATTCAGGGCCTGATCCTAAATTAGAGTTTTCCTATTGACTTCAAGGCTTTAGGTCAGGCCCTCAGATAGATGACCCAGATGAGATTTCTTATTAATTCTGGGGCAGAATTTATCATCCCTTTGTCAATGCCAATTCTTGAGTTACCTTGCTTCTGTAATACTCTTGCTCTGCTATTTAGAGATTTCTTGAAAAGTTATTAATTTATCTAGTTTGTCCTTTTGGAGAAACAGAACTGTGAAGAGTAGTTTCTGCCTTTTTCACGTATTCATTGGCTTTGATTAACTAAGGATGATCTTTCTGTTAAAAGATGACCACTTTTTTTCTTTCTGTTATGGATAACATGTTTAACTCTTACTCAGGTTGAGAAGTTCCCAGAAGGAAATTCACATCTACATAAAGATATTTTCCCACTTATTATGTAACTTCCTGCATATGCCTCTACACATTAATTGTACATTTGTACTCTAATGGATGTAATTTAAAAATAATTTACGTTTTCTCAAAGGGGAACAGAAGTTTTATTTCAAGTTAATACATCATTTTTAAAAATGATGGGCAATTGGAATAAGATTTTATACATTAGCAGAGGGATCTATGTTAGAGCACAGCCCCATTGTTCCTGTTATTAGGGGTTCTGTTTTGCAGGATTTATTTTTAGCAATTTTTGATTCATTATTTATTTTTAATTTAGCAATTTTATGTAGATGTCCAAAAATCAGGGCACTAAGGGGCTTTCTCTTTGTATATACTGTAATAAATAATCACTTCATAATGTTCCCTAGTGCACTTCAATGTAGTACTGTTTCAAACAGCACTACATTAAAGCACACTATGGAATCTAAGGGTTTACACAAACCAGTTAATGCACAACACATTAGAGTGCATTAGAAATCACCGCCGTAGTGTGCATTACTGCTCCATGTAGACAAGCCCTTAAATACAAGTAACCATTTCCAGAGTTTTTCCAGTGTTTATTGAATAAGCACCAATTTAATTTTTTTAAAGTTGGTAGTGTTTTATTGGTATTATCAGTTAAAACCAGAAGCCCTACTGTTAATGTAAAGTATTTTTAACTGAATTCTAGCTCAAATCATCCGACATCTTGCTGTCACTCAAATCAAGCTTAACTTTGGATGGAAGCAAGATTGGGCCCTAAGACTTTAAAAGCCACAGAGCAGAACGACCACAGCACAACTAAGATTAAATCATTCTAGTTCTTGTGTCAGTAGTAAAATAAAACTTGTAATGGATAGATAAGATAGTGTGAGCGTCTGATTTTCTCAGGGCATTGATTATAAGGACAGAGTGGCAAAAATGGAGGAAAATATAAGACATTTTGAACTTTGGTGTTCACCTCTATTTTTAAGGCATCAGAATTAATGAATTCCTTGCCCGGCTAACTTCTAATATGGCAGAACAATCTACCTCACTCCTGATTTACCAGTTATGAGGCTAACATAACTCCTTTTTAATGGATTTTAGAGGGCTTGTCAAAATTAAATTGATAACAAAAACTCAAGGGTAGATTTGACCCTGCATCTGAGTTCTGCTTGGCTTAGGGAGGTGAGTGTAATGGAGGAAGGGCTTTGGGTAGCCAGTTCCAGCTCCTTGATCCTGTGGGCCAGTTTACTGTGGTCTAAGCAGTGGTGAGCTGGAGCTGGTTCGCACTGGTTCGCTAGAACCAGTTGTTAAATTTAGAAGCCCTTTTAGAACCAGTTGTTCCGCGAGGGACAACCAGCTCTAAAAGGGTTTCTAAATTTAACCGGCCAAAAGTGGTGCCTTAGACACTGACTCCGTGGGTGTTCCAGCCCTGGAGCACCCAAGGGGAAAATTTGGTGGGTGCAGAGCACCCACCAGCAGCTCCCAGCCCCAGCTCACCTGCACTCCGCCTCCTCCTCCTCCCCTGAACGCACCACCCAGCTCTGCTTCGCCGCCCCCCCCAGGCTTCCCGCGAATTAGCTGTTCGCGTGGGAAGCTGGGGCGGGCTGAGAAGCAGGTGGCGGCTTCGCACTCAGGCCCAGGGAGGCAGAGGTGAGCTGGGGCAGGGGGGCGTGAGGAGGGCCGCCCGTGTCACAGCAGGTAACCGGGAGGGTGGGGGGGGGGAGAGGGCGCAGGGGAACCACTCCCCGTCCCAGCTCACCTCTGCCCCCCTCGGCCTGAGCGGGAAGCCGCCGCCTGCTTCTCAGCCCTCCCTGGCTTCCCGCCGAACAGCTGATTCGCGGGATGCCGGGGTGGGGGGAGTGGAGAAGCAGAACGGGGTGGCACGTTCAGGGGCAGAGGCAGAGTGGAGGAGAGCTGGGGCTGGGCGCAGGGCAGGGAGCTGCCAGTGGGTGCTCTGCACCCACCAAATTTTCCCCGTGGGTGCTCCAGCCCCAGAGCACCCATGGAGTCGGCGCCTAAGGTGCCACTTTTGATGTGATCAGTGGGGGGAGTGACCGCTCCCCCTGCTCCCCACCCAGCTATGCTCCCCCGCCCCTAGGAGCCAGAGGGACCTGCTGGATGCTTCCTGGGAGGTGCCCCAGGTAAGCACTGCCAGGACTCCCAACCTGGCCCCGTGCAGGTCCCTCTGGCTCTTAAGGGTGGGGTGGGCACCCACTACGGTGGCCCACAAGACCCTCCTGCCTGGTTCTGGGGGCAGTCAGGGGATGGGGCATCAAGGAACGCGGGGGGTTGGATGGGGCAGGAGTCCCGGGGGGCGGGGGTGGGCAACGACCCCCTCGTGGGGTGAGGAGGGAACCAGTTGTTAAGATTTTGGCAGCTCATCACTAGGTCTAAGCCTCTGGTTGAGTTAGAGCAGCCTTGAAACTGCTCTAATTTATACCTCTGGCCCCTAAGAGAACTCATTGGAATTTCTTGTGCAAGACAGTGACTGCTCACCATTGGGAGTAAGGCCCAGTGTTTCCCAGAGACTGGCTAAGTGACTTGCGCAAGGACACAGTGAGGCAGTGTCAGAGCCAGGAAGAGAACCTATGACCTCTGAGGTTCTTCCCTAGCCATTCATCTACACGCCTCTCATTGGGAGGATTCTTATGGGCTAAATGTAGATAGCAGATAGGAGGATAAATGGGTGGCCTAGTAGAGGGAAGAACGGAAAATTTCGGTGTTCAGTGCTTTGTGTTAATGTCAATATTTATACACTGTGCTTTATGCAGGTGAAGGAGCTGTTCAAATCCATGAGCGTTCCCTATTGTTCACTTGAACTAGACAAGACAGGTAAGGCTCTTTTGCAGTTGAGTTTCTTGTATGCTAATAAATATACTCACAGTCTGTGAGCACCACAGTCTTTCTTAATATTTCCTATGACTACTTCCTCGTTGGCTGTATCCGCAAACAATGAGACTGCAGTTCTTCCTTGTAGTCTAAAGATAAAAATTTTTTTGCGTCTCTTCCTCATGGAGAGTATAGATATTCTTGTAAAACAGGTGAAACATTTCCTCCCCTGCCTCCTCAGAACAACTATTGAGAGTAACCTCTGCCTGACCTGTTAAAACTACAGTACCAAATGGAAGAACAACGATGAGTCCTTGTGGCACCTTAGAGACTAACAAATTTATTTGGGCATAAGCTTTTGTGGGCTAGAACCCACTTCATCAGATGCATGGAGTGGAAAATACAAGAGCAGGTATAAATACATGAAAAGATGTGAGTTGCCTTACCAAGTGTGAGATTGGTCTAGCGACTGTACCAAATGGGATTCACTGCTGTTGTGTTTCATTCTGCTATAGCTATGGCTGGGATTTGTATGATGGTATCTGAAAATGGTAGTGATGCTTCCTTCATCCTATATTGCTTTTATTTAATGTTTTAGCCCCTATGAGAGAAGGTGAGATTGTAGTGAAGTTGCTTTTATATGTATGATGCTTCTCAAACACATTAAACACAAGTAGCTAAATTGAGAGGTGAGGCTAGTGAGACTGTAAGTTCATGTAACATATGCCTTCATCCATACCTATAGGGCTTGCTTCTGATCTCACTTACGACATTACAGTAATGTAACTCCTCTGTCTTCAATGGGTCATTCCTGGCTTACGCTGATGTCAGTGAGAGGCGTAGAAAATCCCTTGTGTGTACATTATACCCATTTGATTATCTTTGACTGACCAACTTGCTCACTTTGGCACAGCCAACGATTGAACCCTGACTGTGAAGGCAAATGTGGCTCTAAACCACCTTCATGTTTCCTCTGATCTCAGCAGGGCCAGGGGTTGGGTCATCCCCTGACACAGACTATCCACAGGGCTGCTTTAATTTTTATGGTAATTTAGGCTACAATGGTCCTTTGGCCAGGGATCAGTGCAGTGTCACCCAAGCCAGCCCTGATACATCTCTTGCAATGGGGTTGAGGGGTGGCAGAAGCCACTGGCATAAAGCCAGCATAGCTGCCCTCTGCAAGATCACAAAGAGAAATTGTTGGGGCAAAGATCTAGTCTTATGATTTACACCCACTCATCACCCTGCAAAAGAGCCTTATGCACATTACCTTTGAATTTGGCCCACTGAACTTGAGTCTGTTGAACTGTAAACTAATGTAACTTATATTGCTGAGGGTCTAGGTGATAGGAGTAAAGCAACTGGCACATCATTGTTAAAACGAGGCATTTGTTTTTAAGTTGTCTCTTCCAGATTGTTAGAGTAGTAATGACAGCTAATTTTTCAATCAAATTCATTCTTGTGTAAAGGTTCTCTTGCTGGTGCACGCCAATGTCAGTCAGCAGAAAGTTTCTGCTTTGTGATATGGAGAGCAAATTCTTACTTAAATCAACAAAGACCTTCGTCTTGAAGTGCAGTTCTTAGATCTGCATGGCGAGTACTTTAAGGGTTTACACCTACCACACTTTCTTACATAAGCAACAGTTGCTTTTTTTTCCTTACAGCACTAGAAGTTACACAAACATTAGTCTGATGTTCTCAGGTGGGGCCTTAGAGTAAATGAGAATCAGGCCCTCCATTTTACTCTTGCACTTAATATTGAATTTTGTTTGGCTTTTTAATGCTGTAAAGAGTTTCTTGGTTTTTTTATAGTATCAGATTGTTAATGGACCCTGTGCAGGGGGCACAAGGGCTGGGGTCAAAGCTCTTTGTGCTTTTCTCCCCTTATCCTGCTCCACTGAGCTATCACAGGGTGCTTTCTTCCACAAAGGGGGCAGCCACAGGGGGGTAGAGTCTGTGCGTGGGCCAGCAGGTGAGCCCAGACGTGAGGAGAGCACACACTGCATCCATTTCAAGGGTGGCAGAGCTGCAGTGTGCACTTCCTGGAAACCCTAGAAAGAATTCCTCCTGGGCTACCATTGCAGCATAGTCCCTCCTTACACATTCAGTGCAGGGTTGTGCCTTTAAGACACAATCCATCTCATAGTGTTGTTAACATTAATGTATATTTAGTGACGGGACGGGGGAGTTTCATATTTTCTTTAATGTTACAGTGTGCCAGATGTAGTCCAATATCATGGTCCAACCAGCTTTTTATGGGTTTTCCTAATGTTATGGGCCATATATTCACCTGGTGTAAATTAGCACAGCTCCACTGAAGTTAGGGTGACCAGACAGCAAATGTGAAAAATCAGGACAGGGGTTGGGGTGGGGGGTAATAGGAGCCTATATAAGAAAAAGACCCAAAAATCTGGACTGTCCCTATTAAATCGGGACCTCTGGTCACCCTCACTGAAGTCATAACTTCATTAGAGCGATGCTAATTTATACCAACTATGAGAGTGGCCCTAAATGCCCTCTGTCTCAGAGAAGGATCCAAATGTGCTAGATGTGAGATCCAAGACCTGCTTGTGGATGTTACCCTGAGGAATATGCTAGTTTATCTAAGGGAAAATATAGATTCACCAACTCTCTGCATTATTGTAATTACCATTAATGGAAGAGATCCTACTGAGTGTTTGCCAGAACAAACAGGATAGCTTCTTTGCTTTGTCATTCATCTCTGGCTGTTTGCCCAGTGCAACAAGGGAGTGGCCAAGAAGCTATGAATTCATGACTAAGTTCTCCTGGGAGATACTTGGGGTGACTAGAGTTATTTGTGTACAATTTGCCTTCTCCAACCAACATATTTTTATCTCATTTCAGAGGATAGTTTTACATGAACATTCTTGAAGCTGTTTAAACTTGTTACAGGAATACAACATAAGGTTCATTTGTTTAAGGTCCATAGAACTGACTTTTTGAGGGGTTTTTTATATTTTTTTGGCAGGGGGGATATTCTCCCTCAATACAAATCCTGGGAGGTATTAAAAAACTGTGTCCCAGTATTCCTCAGCATGTATTGGGGTAGGCTGCTGTCCTGTCCCCTCCGCTCAGGAAGGATTAAACACCACACTCGGCGTCTGTTCAGCCCCTTTCCTTAGGGCACCATTTATTGTTTGCACTGACAATCTTTAGCAAACCCCAGAATCAAACAGTTCAACATAAATCCAGCAGCCACCCTTCCCACAACCCGAGGACTTTTTTGCCAGAGCCTCTCTGCACCTGGCAGCACCTGGTGCTGTGCTGGGAGTGCTGTCTCACCCTCTGTCCTGAAGTGGTTTCCATCATGTAGAGGGTTTACCATTTGGTTCAGTTACTGACCCTCCAAGAGCCACACTTTAACTGTAAAAGAGCCTTATGCAGCTCGTGAGCCACAGTTTGGCCACCCCTACTACAGACTGTCTTCCTGGGAGTCCCCCTGCCACATGAGCCCACCTGCTGCCTGGAGTGTTCCCTTTGAGTAGAACTCTTTCAGCCTTGATTGGAATCGGGTGCTCATCAGGCAATTACCTGACTCCTTCCTTCCCAGGGGCAGGGCAGGAAGAGGTGTGGCAGGGGCGAGAAGAAGTTGGGTGGGGCCTTGGGGGAAGGGTTGCAGTGGGGGCAGGGCCTGGGGTAGAGTGGGGGTTGAGCACTCCCAGGGAAATTAGAAAGTCGGTGTCTCGGGTGAGTATTATCCCTAAGTTACGGAGTAGGAAATAGAAATAATAAAGTTAAGGGCTAATTTTCAGTAAGTTGGTCTGTCTGTATTTCACAATTGCATTTCTCCTTTGTGTGCTCACTACCAGATATGTATGCACATATCCAGGACAGGTGTGTATCTAACCATGTGCATCTGCAAACCAGAATTTGCACTGCGCATCCTGTAGTAAGCAGAAGTATGCACACAACTAAATACACACAAGTGCATGCTGACCAACTTACTGAAAATCAAGTCCGACGTGACTTGACCAAAGTTACATGGAGATTCAGGAGCAGAGCTGGTCATATAATCTGTCATCTGTGCAAACCTTGCCTCTCCTCCTCATTCAGTGCTGTGCCAGATTATAAATCATCAGGCTTGGAGAATGTTAGTTGTTGTTTTCTACTAATTTGTTATACAAACCTCTCTGAACATAAGTGGGTAGATTTTTTTTTTTCCACATTGATAAAGTACTCCACAGAACTGGCTTTCAATCAGTCACATTATCTGTGTCTTTAGTTGGGCATTCTAAGATTTCACATATAACGTGCCGCATGTAATAATTTTGGCATTTGAGTTCTATGAAGTCAAAAATTTCTGGTTATCATACATCTGGGTTTTCCCGGACATGACCTCTTTTTTGGTAGTCTGCTCTCCATCTGGCAGGATTTTTCAAATAAGAGGAAATGTCTGGGGGGTAGTGGAGCAGATGCTGCAGCTCAGAAAGAGCGGTCTATGTGCTCCGATCAGTCCCTCCCCTGCATCCGCAGCTGCTGGATCCCACCCACCCCACCCCGGCCTGCCAGGTAAGCGGAGCTGCCAAGTGCCTCTCAGCCATGCCGCCTGCCGTGCTGCGGCGCCTTCGAGCCTGGCCAGGAGGGTGACCGGGCCAGGCTGAGGCTCCCTGCCCTGGGTATGGGGAAAAGCCTGCAAGCACTGACTGATGTGCTGGTGCCATGTCGCGGGCCTGCCACTGTGACAGGGAGTGTGACATTGACCCCCACCTTGAGTGTGAGGCCACAGGTACTCCCTCCAGCACAGCCCAGGTACCTCCTCCAGCACCCCCAAATACCTCTCCCAGGAAACCCCACCCCCTAAATACCCCTCCAGCACCCCCAACTTAACCTCCCCTCTTACTCTTCCCCTCCCCCCCCCGCACCCGCTTGGCAGTGTCCTCTATTTGGGAACTTGAAATATGGTAACCCTAGTCATGGTAACAGATGCAAATGAAGGCAGAGTTCTGAAGAAACTAACCAAAAGAGAACCATCCCGAACTTTTAATAAATTTTCATAAGATATTAGCATGGAAAACTAATGGTTGATGAGGGGTTTTTTTCTGGAGAGCTGAGAGTGAAAAATATTGGTAGTTATTTTCTTTAGAACTGTTAAAAACTTAACCACAGAAAATCTAATTTCCCTATTTTTTTCTAAATATATTGTAAAACTGGCAAGAACCCTAGCCAATCAGTTTATTGGATTTCAGCAGACTAAAATATAGCAAGTCATTCTACCTTTGCATGTGACTCATCATTGCCTTAGGAAACAGGTTGCATTGAAGTGTAATCCAGTTCATGGGGAAGTGAGTGATCGTTCTTGAGAAACAGAAAGCCACACCCCTCTGTTATTTCACTTCACATAGTAGCCTTCATAAAGGAAGACTTGAGACTGTATTCTTTTGTACTTTATTTCACAGAGGATGGGCAGAAGCTGCAAGACGCATTGTATGAACTAACCATGGAAACTTCAGTACCAATTGTATTTGTGCAACAGAAGCAAATAGGAGATTATGACAAAATTTTAAAGGTAGGAAAAGAAACAACATGAGCAAACCTTTATAACTTTTTAGGTTTGAAGGTAAGAATCAGTACAGATGCAGCCTTCCTTTTAACAGTATGTAGTTCGGGGGGTTGTTTCAGCTTCGAGTCACAGTCACCCTTTTCCCATATTACTGAATGGGAAGCAGGTCCTGGCAAGATCCCAGCTAAATCAGAGCAGTGCTCTGAAGGGGGGCTGGGAAGAGGGAGAGGGGAAGGATCTTGATATGGAAAAAGTTGAGAACTACTGATGTAGTAAAGAATCTAAACAGTTTCATAACTTGTATGATGCAAAGTAAAACATTCTTTTTTTAAAATTTTCAAAGCATGACTTACAAAGTATCGTCTCCTCTCCAGATACACTATAAGTAAGTTTTGTAGTCTCTTCTTATGATGTGTGCTTCATCAAGGTATCTTTTCTCACTAATTATGTTTGATGGTTATCTGGTAGTTATTTTGTGACGGCTGTCTATTCTCAGATGGGCTGTCGCCATCAGGCAAACAAAAGGATGTGTTTTGGGGAGGAAGAGAGGTGGAGAGAAACAGCACGCTTTCTTTTTAAACTTATTTCTATAAACGTGAACAATATGAATGGTATTTCACAGAGTACAATAAAAGCTTCCTTCCTAAGCTCTTCTAACAGAAATAGAACTTGAACCTAGCCATAGGGCAAAGGCCATGTTGCAAAAGAGGAACCGAATCCAAAGTTTTAGATGCAATATTCTTTTTTCTGTGGGTTTTGTGTGTGTGTGTGGTTACATGTTCCCAGCTACTGATGTCTCTGATGCTTTCAGGGTTTTGTTTCCATTTTTAAAAAGCAGTCTGTGATTAATGCTTCTGATTTAGCTTTCTACAGCCAAGTTTATACTACTGACTTTTGCTAATATAGCTGTGTTGGTCAGGGGTGTGGATGCGGTGTGATCTGTGACTTAAAGAGCTGTGCTGGAAAACCCCCCTCGTGTAGATGGTATAGCTTTCATAATATAGCTTATTTCGCTTGGGGTGACTGGAATAATAAAAGTTCAGCTTTGCCAGTATAAGCTGTGTCCACCCAAAGAGCACTTTGCTAGTATAGCTATTCTGGCAAAGCCTTCAAAGTGCAGACCTGCTCTAAATAATGAGATGTTGCATGTGGAATTTCAGTGAGGTTGACTTGTGCTGGGGCTAGGAGGTTGAAAAATCTAGCTTAAAATCAGAAGCTACTGTGAACCTTCGCTATGGAAGCATCATCATCCTTCCTTAATGCACTACACATGATATCTGTTTGGTGTGAGAGTCACAGTACATCGTATATGGTAGAATATTGACTCTTTGGAAGATATGATATACTCATTGAATGAAACTCCAAATAGAGAGAGATTTGTAGTGATTTCAGTGCGGCTTTAGGGCATAAGGATGCTTTTGCTAATTTATCGTATGTGTGATTTGTGATATAAATAACAGCACCATAATTTGTTGCGATGTTGTTTGCTTAATGTGGGTTTTTTTCGGGGGGCGGAGAGATGGGTGGAGTATTGCCCGATCTGTTCATTCTTTACTTCCTGATTTTTGTTCTATGAATTAGCATTTTCTTAATACGTTCCTTTATCTGACGCATTTGTTCTCTTCATGTACTTTTCACACCTTGATCCATGGGGATAATAACCTCGCAGTGCAGTGCAAACAGCTAAATCAACAAAAATGTGCTTGGCATGTAATTATAATAGATGCTTGAAGGGGTCTTGAAATTTAGTCAGCTCAATGAAGTGAGTTAAAGGTATTTTCAAGTGCTTTTCTTGTTCCCTGAATCCCCCTGCCAATTTGGGGGGGTTTTGCAATCAAATTTTCCTGTGTTCTTTCTTTTTTGTTTTTCAATGATTTTCTCTCCTTGCTGTCTGAAAGAAACAGAACAACAAAAGAAGACAGCAACAGACAGTGAGCTACGTCTTCTCCTTTCTCTCTACTCCACCCTGATCCACACATGGCTTTCAATACCTTTGTGCTGAAGAGGGATTTGTGCACTTTCCCCTGCTCTGGACACTGCAGAGGCTTCTCTGCTCAGTCTGGGGGGTCCATGCAGAAGTATACAATGGGATAGGACAGGGGTGGCTAACCTGAGCCTGAGAAGGAGACAGAATTTACCAATGTACATTGCCAAAGAGCCACAGTAATACGTCAGCAGCCCCCCCCATCAGCTCCGCCGGTGTCCCACTACCCCTCAGCACCTCCTGCCCACCGGCAGCCACTCCCCCTCCTCCCTGGGCCTCCCAATCAGCTGTTTGGTGGCATGCAGAAGGCTCGGGGGCCGGGGGGAGCGAGGGCATAGCAGGCTCACGGGAGGGGGAGAGGGTGGGAAGGGGTGGAGTGGGGGCAGGGCCTGTGGCAGGGGCACGGCCAGGGGTTGAGCAGTGAGAACCCCCCGGCACGTTGGAAAGTTGATGCCTGTAGCTCCAGTCCCGGAGTTGGTGCCTATACAAGGAGCCACATATTAACTTCTGAACAGCCGCATGTGGCTCCGGAGCCACAGGTTGGCCACCCCTGGGATAGGAGGATGCCTGTCATTCCCCCTCCGACCTTGCAGAATTTATCTGGAGAAAGTAATTCAGCCCCAGCCTGGCTGTGTTACCTCTTCCATGGAGGTCCACATTCTGAAATGAAGTTTCAGAATTACAAGATGCAAATTTTCTGAAAACATTTTTTTTTTTTTTAGTTTCAAACATTTTTTTTCTGTGGGAATGTCTGTCGAAATAATACATTTTTTCTAAATGCTTTGGTTTCAACAAAAATTCTGTCAAAAGTTTTGATGAAAAATTTCCTTCCAGCTTCCTTCCACTAGCTGACAAGCTCTCAGAGAGTTGTGTGGTTTCAAAGGTGGCTGTGTCCCTTTAACATACGGGGATGTTTATTTAGTATGGAAAGTCATTTGGAGCTATGCCCATGGACACCAGCTGAGGATCTGGTCCTTTCTCACTAGAGGACTTATCTTGTGCCGTTGGGGTCAATGGAAGTTTTGCCTGCAACATCAAGTATCAGGCCTCGAGGGAAAAATCCTTCATTGGGATTTAGACTGAGTAAAAAATGAAGTGGGGCCCCACACATTTAATACAATGGCTGATTTTGGACAGAGGGATATGAAGATTAATGGAATGTGCTTTATAGACTACAACTGTCCAAATGCATGACTATTAGAGCAGAATAACAACAGCTAATCCACAAAAAGAGAGCAGAGGCAAATTCATCTCTGGTGCAACTCCATTGACTTCATTTGACTTTCTTTCATTTCGTCTTATGATTCTGGAATGAAAGCTAAAACTATTATGTAAGACCTCAGGGAAAGCCACATGCAAAAAACATTAAGTATAGTTTTGTTTTCTAAGAGGGACTAGTTTATGTAAAGTGGTAAATGAAGTTTGTTTAAAAACTTTAGGGGATGTTTTCAGGGAATATGGCATTGCTGAATTTTCCTGCTCAGACATGCTGTGGAAAAAACAATTCTAGAAAAGGGTGGCGGTTAGTGGGGGAATAATTATTTAAAAAACCCCAATAGATTATAGACCTGTTGCATTCACTCTGTGTCACCATGTTATATAGTATGAACAGGGACTAGGGCTGATTTAATACAGTACATTGAACTGTTCAGAGCAAACCTGCACAAAAGCAGCAGGTTCATATTTTTGTGTCTATGCAGGAAGCTGAGCTATTGGAGTAAGGATTACAAAGATACAACTCTAAGAAGCTAATGGGGAGCAGTGTTTGCAAACTCCAAAACCACCCATTTCCCCCTCCCCCAGCAACTGTTTCACATTGGAAGTGTTCATTTTGTCATTGATTCAGATTTGAGAGCTATGGATAATACTTTTCTTTGAATAAATTTGTCTCTTTGTTTTCTTCTTTCAGGCACATAAGGAAGGAAAGATTCAAAAACTACTTGAAACAAAGGGACATGATCACATGCAGGATTCCTATGACTATGATCTAATTGTCATTGGAGGGGGTTCTGGAGGTCTGGCTGCTTCCAAGGTATGAGTGACAAAATGCAAATGTATGAGCCACTGATACTTGAGCAGAATACATCCTGAACGTTTCAGGTCTGAATATCTCTAATATTGTAGAGGCATCAAATTAATTCTTGTTCTTTTGTGGATCTTTGGGTGCTAGTCCCAGTGGCATGGTATCCTCATTTAAAGAGACAGTTGCTCTGAAGATGAAAAGTGTGAAAATGTAACAAAGTGAATATAAAATATGACCTTTTCCTCCCACCTCCCTTCAAGAGATATTGTTAGAAAACACTGGGAAAATATCTCAAGAGGTTTTCTTAGCATTTGGATTAAATTGCTGAGAGTATGTTAAAAACTATCCTGAAATTATTATAAACAAGTTTCTATTTTTGTCTGAGATTAATATCCACCTGGGAATCTTTGTGTGTATGTACGTACGTACGTACATACACGCGCCTGCGCGCACATTTTTAAAAAAAAATTTGGGATCAGTCATTTTATTTTTAATGGAAGAAGTTGTATAACTTCAAAGTTTCATAGAATGAAATCCTGGCCTCACTGAAGTCAGTGGGAGTTTTGCTTAACTAGTTGTGAGCCCTTCATATGATGGAATATAATTAATAACGCATGAGCCAGTTGTGGTCATTCAAGATATCAGGTTTACTAGTTTGAAAAACAAATGCCACTCTTGACATCTACAGATCGTGGGCTAAATTCTGTATTCATGTATACCAGCACGACCACACTGAAATGCAGGGGATGTGCAGAGATGTAACTGAGGACAGAATTTGGTGCCAGGTGCCTTTATGCTGTTACGGGACATGTCAGATCAATGCAGTAGAAACACATTGTTAAAGGGAGAACCAGATAAATAACGTTGTTAGAAGGATTTTAAAACAAATGGAATGCTGAGAAATTATTTAAGCAATATGACTGGCTGAAGTGGAGAGCATCAGTTCTTTAGCAGTGCCCTCAACCTACCAAGTGGAACTGTATCACTTGTAGAAATCTATATGCCCGTTTTCCCCCCCTCTTTTCCGTCTTGAGCATGCAGATTAATCCTGAAGATTAATGAGCGTCTGGCCATGCCCTTGCAACTCAATTGTTATTACATAATTAAAAATGGCATTGATTTTCAGCAGTGTATGATGCTATCGTGTAGTATGGATAGAAGTTCTAATATTTCTATATTTGTGTTTAATTTGTTCTCTAGGAGGCTGCCAAGTATGGCAAGAAAGTGATGGTGCTGGACTACGTTACTCCTACTCCTCAGGGAACTAGATGGGGTAAATTTCTGATGACTACAGTCATGTTGTTATAAAGGGGCATTTCTTATTAAACTCAGATTCTATTTTAGGACAGAGCACATTCATACATAAAACATTCTGTTCCTCTCTTAGGTCTTGGAGGGACGTGTGTAAATGTGGGTTGTATACCTAAAAAACTGATGCACCAGGCAGCTTTGCTAGGACAAGCCTTACAAGATTCACGCAAGTTTGGATGGCAGTTTGAGGAGAAAGGTATAGAAATTTAAAAAAATATATATCTTTTAATTTTCATGAACCTCATTCAGAACTCTATCCTGCAAGGTGCTGAGCACTTCAGGACCTCTGCCGCAAAGCAATTCAGATTGTGCTAGCTTTAAGAACATAAGTGGTACCATTGAGTTCAGTGGGATGACACACATGCTTAAGTGCATTGCAGGATCAGGACTGGAGTACTCGGCATCAGGTCCTCAGTGGTGTAGTGTGCATTTTTATAGCCCATTGATTCCTTCCAGCGTTTAATATCATGAACCCTACATGTCCATATATGTGGGTCTGGATTTGGTGCAGGCATGCTCCTCTAAGTGGGAGTATGCAGAGGCAATTCTCAAAGAGACGTAACCCGTTCATGTTTTAACAGACACCTGCTCACAGTTGTCAACAGAATAATACTGATACTGAGATAAAGCTACAAGCTTCAAGAGTTAAAAAAATAGGAAATGACAAGATCTTGAATGGCTTGGTCGGAGCCCACTGATAACAAAATGCTTGCCTGCCACTGTTGTTGCAGCCATGTGGTAAGCACTATAGGTCAGACTACCTTATTCCAGCTTTTTGCTGCTGTAACTCATTAGATTTCAGGGGGTACACGAGGGTGAAACAGGAGCAACACAGTGGTGAATCGGGCCCTGTGTGACAACTGTGATGTGAGAATCCTGCTGGAAGGCTGGGAAAAATGAGGAATAGACAGGTTAAAAGCTGGACATCTTTTTGTTTCAACAGTCAAACACAGCTGGGAGACTATGACAGAAGCTGTTCAGAATTATATTGGCTCTCTCAACTGGGGCTACAGGGTGTCTTTGAGAGAGAAGGAGGTCACGTACGAGAATGCTTACGGAGAATTTGTTGGGCCACACACAATTAAGGTACCAAATAGCAATGTGTCCTCTATCTCTTCTTTACTCTTTTTGGACAAAGATGCTTTTCTGACACAACAATCTTCTTGTTGATAAGAGCGTGAAATACAAACTATGTCCTGTTGCTTTGCATATAGGCAACAAATAACAAAGGAAAAGAGAAATTTTACACAGCGGAGAAATTTCTGATTGCCACCGGTGAAAGGCCGCGCTACCTGGGTGTCCCTGGAGACAAGGAATACTGCATTAGCAGGTAAACATAGGCAGGAATGCAGAATAATCCACTATGCCTATTTTAAAATGGTCTCTTACGGCATGAGTTCTGCAGGTGGTAAGAGAGTAGGGGTGCTGAGCATGGTGCTTTATTACTCATGGCCCTGTAAAGTGACACAAGAGGAGGAGAATGGCCATGGCAGAATAATGGACCAGCAAGAACACCAGACCTAGCATACATCACGAGGCTGTGAGCACTTGGCTATGAGACATGTTTCATGCGATCCTTTAGTAGTACTACATCAGGGTGACAGCAGCAGTAACTGAGAATGCCATAAATGAGAATACCAGAATGCCCAGAATTTGCATTAATTCATCAGGCCTATCTCCATGCCCGTCGCATTCATTTCCTCCCTATTCGCCTGCGACCGGTTCAATGCAGCTGTGGTGGTTTGTTCAAGTTGAGGAGCACTGTGCACTTTGAGGAAGTCTCTCTGCACAAGTGCTGAGGAAATCCTGAGTCTGAAAGCATTTCCACTTCCACAAGTCAGCAGTCTGTATAAACACATGCAGCGAGCTGAAGTACTGTTGACCCAAGAAATACTAGAGTTTTTGTTGTGAAACCACATGAAATTTGCCTGTCTTGTCTTGTTACAACTTTGAAACTCAATCCAGGTTCCCAAAGAAGTTCATAAAATTTCATGAATCTTATGGGTATACACGAACTGATTTATGACTCCATGAAAGCCATACAAAACTTGTGGCTTTGCAAGTTTTTAACACATATCCAGGTGAAATGCAGTGGTTTCAACTGAGTTTAACTTTTAGGTTCTTTGGAGCATGGCAAAGGCAAGGCAAAAATTATGGGCATGCAAACCTATATGAGTCAAAACAAATAAAAGGTTTGAATAAACTCCTATGAATGGAAACAGCCAAATTTCACACTTCTCTACTAACAGGAAGTGGTGAGCGTGGACATATGTTATATATGGGGCCAACACTGAAGCCCAAGGGCTTCTGTCCCAGTCAGGGGGCCTGTAACCTGAGCCCCGCCACCCAGGGCTGAAGCCCTTGGGCTTTGGCTTTGATCCCAGGTGGTTGGGCTTGGGCTTTGGCCCTGGGTGGTGGGTCTCAAGCTTTGGCTTTGGCCACAGGCCTCAGCAAGTCTAGTGCCAGCCCTGGCAACCCCATAAAACGGGATCACGACCCACTTTGGGGTCCCACTCCATAGTTTGAGAACCGCTGCTCTAAAGCATGGTGGAGCTAAAGCCACTCCACAAAACAGTTGAAAGAAGTTGTTTTGCTCATGTTAAAAATTTATTTTTTCCTACTCTCATTCTTGGAAACAGTTGAACTGTATTTGCTGAAACATTTAAAAAAAAATCCAGCCTGAAGCAGACACTCATGTTGGAAAACTTCAGCCCAAACAGTTAAAGCTTAGTAAAGCTATATATAATTGTAAATAGGGGCTTTTAACAGGAAGCATCAGGAAACCTTAATTACGTGAGGACCTAATAGCCCCACCGATAGTTATGTTTTGTGCACATTTGTTATATTGTTTTATTTGCATATTGGTTGTATTTTTAATATTTTGTACAACACTGATTAAAATAAAATCTTCAAAAAAGTCAAGATGGTACATTTATCTACATACTGACCCCTCTTCCTTGCGAAGAGTTAACTCATTACAACACCATTTGCAATGAGATTCAAATTTAAGAAAAGCAGGCACTAAGATCTGCGCAGCTGCTTATACTTTATTGTAGAAAATCCATAATTTGTTTTGGTAATTTGGACAAACTGAAAGGCAAATTAGAGTATTCCACATTCATTTTTGATGCTCCTAGTTAGAACTTCTCTGCCATGTGTTGACCTAAGATGCCAATTATGTATATAGTGTATTCCTAGTTCTAAAGATTTCCTATTTCCTCTATAGAAAAATAGCTGTCAATTGTAAAGAATTGTATTAAATAGTCTAATTTAATTTTTTTTTTTCAGTGACGATCTCTTCTCTCTGCCTTACTGTCCAGGAAAGACCCTGGTGGTTGGAGCTTCCTATGTTGCCCTTGAATGTGCTGGATTTCTTGCAGGTCTTGGTTTAGACGTAACTGTAATGGTGCGATCCATCCTTTTAAGAGGATTTGATCAGGATATGGCGAACAAAATTGGGGAACATATGGAAGAACATGGAGTCAAGTTTATTAAACAGTTTGTTCCAACTAAGGTAAGCCTTTTCATTGGAACAACTGAAAGTGGTACATAAACATAAATGAAAGCAATCTTCAGATTATAGTATTTTAAGAAACATGAATTATCTTAGTGGCAACAAAAAGTTGAATCCATATTATTGGATCTGCTAAAATGTAAGTAAGGTTAATTTTTTATTGCCTTGTAACAGTCTGATTTTATAAACTTTGTCTAATTGAAAACTACAATCTAGTTTTATTATTTAAGTTGCCTGAGGTTTTATTATAAAATGAGAAAGGAATTACAAAACAACTTCCATTAGGCGCTAAGCCAATACATTATAATGTTTTAGGTATTCAAGGATTAAAAATAAATAAAATGCATTCCATTCTTTTCACTCTTAGCACACCGGAGGTAGGCTTAAAAAACTGTGTGTGTATGTAGGGGGGGATTGCTAATTTCTATTGTGTAAACTCACTCTGTTCTCATAAAGGATAAAAGATTTATCCCGAAAGGTTAGAGTGGAGATTGCAAGGAATTTTCTGTTCTTATTCATGCAAAAACTGTAGCAATCCCAATGCATATGAAAAAGAGAGAGCTGAATGTTTAGCTTCTAATTGCTCCATATTTAGTGAAGCAGGTTTTTATTGGACCCAATCCTACAAGATGCTGAGCCTTCCCACGAAGTGCTGAGTACTCTCCACTCCCATTGAAGTCAGCAGGTGCTGAGGATGCTCAGCACCTCACAAGTGCTTAGCACACTGCAGGATTGAGCCTATTCTGCATTACTTGCAGAATATGCTTTTGACTGTTGCATACTGTGTCTCTGCTACCTTGCCATTGACTTCAATAGGAGCAGGATTCAGCCCTGTATCCATTCAGGAATTTACTTGAACGTTAAATCTCAGATGGCTGGGCAGATTTTCAGCAGCTATCTTCCTTGTTTTTCTTTTTGGCACTGGGTTTGAAGTTACGTACATTCCATTTTAGTATCAAGCCTTGTGTTGAATGTTGTGAGACAGCAGATGCATCAACCTAAATCAGTGGTTTTCAAACTGTGGGTCGCGACTCAGTACTGGGTTGCGGAATGTAAGGCACTGGGTCGTGGCGGCTCTGGTCAGCACCGCTGACCGGGCCATTAAAAGTCCCATTGGTAGTGCTGCCCGGCTAAGGCAGGCTAGTCCCGACCTGTTCCGAGACTGTGCTGCACCCCAGAAGCGGCCAGCAGCAAGTCTGGCTCCTAGGTGGGGGGGCTATGGGGCTTCGTGCGTTACCCCTGCCCTGAGCACCAGCTCCGCACTCCCATTGTCTGGTTCCTGGCCAATGGGAGCTGGGGGTGGCAGTGCCTGCAGGCGAGAGCCACACAGAGCAGCTTGCGCGCCTCTGCCTAGGAGCCGGACCTGCTGCTGGCCGCTTCCGGGGTGCAGCATGGTCCATGGTGCCAGGACAGGACAGCGTGGTCCATGGTGCCAGGACATGGTGACAGGACTGCCTTAGCACCCCCACTGCATCGCTGACCGGGAGCCGCCCAAGGTAAGCCCGTGCCCCAACCCCCTGCCCCAGCCCTGACCCCCCCCAACCTAGAGCCCCCTCCTGCACCCCAAATCCCTCATCTCCGGCCCCAGCCCAGAGCGTGCACCCCCAGCCCAGAGCCCTGACTCTCTCCCACACCTCACCCCCAGCCTAGAGCCCTCTCCCACACCCCGAACCCCTCATTCCTGGCCCCACCCTGAAGCCCGCACCCCAACCCTCTGCCCCAGTCCTGAGCCCCTCCCACACTCCAAGCCCCTCATCCCCAGCTCTGTTGGGTTGCAGGCATCAACAGTTTTCTTCAACTGGATCGCCAGAAAAAAAGTTTCAAAACCATTGCCTTAAATAACACTGTGCTGATTCAGTGCAACCTGTAAAATGGGTCCAGTGGCACAAAGATTTTAAGAAATTGTTACGAAAAAAATCACAAGAACAGTTGTTACAATTTATTATTTTGGGTTGCTTAGTAATTATGCAGTAAAACTGTCCCTGAAAATTTCATACCATGATAAACTTACTTGTAAAGGGCTAGATTGTGTTTTATACACCGCCCCAGGTCAGAGGCAGCATGGAGCCTCACGCCTCTGGGGAAGCACAGTAAGGGATTGTACTTTAGGAGGCATAGTCTCATTCACATGGCTCAGTGAAAAGGAGGTGTGGCACTACAGAGAACCGACTGCATGGATTTGCAACCTAAATAGATTCAGAGTCTGTTCTTTAATTTTGTTTGATTAAATGTTAGTTTCCCTTTGGTGAGAGCAGATCCTGTGTATTCATCAAAGGAAATAAAATTCCATGGAAAAGATTGTGGTATATCTTGTTTTCGAAGTGTCCGTAGGAGCGTTTTCAGTATGAAGACCTAGCTGCAGTTAGATACAAAATTTCTGTCTTTCACTTTGTTATGCTTGGCTGAAAACAGCTGCAGCCTTAGTATTTTACTCCTGCATATCTCCCATTCGGAAAGTAAAGCTTCATTTTCAAATATTGTAGATCGAACAGCTTGAGGAAGGAACTCCTGGCAAATTGAAAGTCATAGCCCAGTCCACAGACGGCAGGGAAATAATTGAAGGGGAATACAACACTGTAAGTAATTCATAATGGTGCCTTCACATTGATAAAGAAGAGCATGGAAAAACCTTTGAGTGAACATTAAGATTTAGTGCTGCTGGAGAGATCTTCTGGAGATTGAAGTGGTTTTTGTTATTCAGGCCTTGTCTACACTACCGCGGTAAGTTGACTGAGTCACGTAGCTGGAGTTGATGTAGCTTACGTCAACTTACCGCGGTGTCTACACTCTCCCATCAATTTACCTATTCTCATTCCAGTGGAGTACCTGAGTCGACTGGAGAGCGCTTTGCGGCCGATTTTAGTGGGTCTTTACTAGACCAGCTAAATCGATCCCCGCTGCATCGATTGCAGCAGCGTCGATCCCCAGTAAATGTAGACATGGCCTCAATGTCAAGATGTGTTTCTTGTATATCTGCAACAGATAATGAGTAAAATTTGCAAAAGCACATAAATGACCTAAGAGCATGAGTCCTACTGACTTTCAAGGGAACTTAGGCTCCTTGAGCCACTTAGGTGCTTTGAAAACTTTACTCCTTAGGGAGTACAGGGGTCTGCACGTATGGAGCCATTTGCAGGATTTGGCCCTAAGGAGTTACCCACGATAAACTATTGGCAAAGGAGGATACATAGTGGCTTCTACTACAGCTGCAGCATGCTACTGCAATATTAGCATACAACAGATGGAGTCTCTGAAAACCAGACACAAATAAAGGTAATCCCTTCTCAAGACCAACTGGTAAAACAACACTTACATGAAGTCACCCAATGCCTAATTCAGTGGTCCCCAAACTTTTTACCTCACACGTCCCCCTTGCGCCTGTCCATGTTTTCACCCCCCACATGGGATTGGGAGCAGAGCTGCGACGGGGGGGGACAACGTGGACAGGAATAAGGGGGCCAAGGCTGGGGCCAGAGCTCGGGGTGGGGCCAAGAGTGGAGCCCTGGGCGCAGGGCCTGCAGCCAGAACCGCGGGCGCGGGGCAGGCAATGGGGCGCGGAGCCAGAAGCTGGTGCTGGGGTCAGGAGTGGAGGTGGATGGTGCTCCCTCCTCTCCCCCTGTGGAGCACTGACCCCGGGCCCCAGCCACTCCCCCCCGAACTTCCCTCTCCACCCCCCTGGGGGGCATGCTCCACACTTTGGGGACCTCTGGCTTAACGGCTAGGCTGAAGGACAGCTAGGGAAAGCTATACTTATTTTTAATGACAAAACTAAAATGGTATATTTTGTGTGTATTATATATATTTGATTGTTGCCCTTTTCAATTCACCTTTTTGCATGCCACTCATTTTCTTTCGCCCTGATCCTGACAAGACTTATGCACACAAAGTCAGTGAGACTACTTACAATGCATAAAGTTAAGCCTTGTGAGATCAGGGCCTTTGATTGTAAGTGCTTGGAGGAACGGACTTATCCACCTCAATGTATGCATAGAGCCTCTGTGTATCTCAGTGTATCACACCAGGGCCTCTGGGTACTACCATAATATAAATGTTTAATAATAATTGTGTTGTGTGACATTAATTACGTACTACCCTTTTTTTTTCTGACTTAGGCTAGTGGGAGGCCCCAGGTCTCAAAACCTGAGCCATCTCTTCATAAAGAAAGCTGCTGATCTCCCACCACCAATACCCCTCCTCTGACTATATCACCTTGACCTCGCCTTCCCAAGGGCTGTCATCCCATTTAGGACCAATGAGCTGATGAGTCGGCTCAGTTAAGAATGTAATCAGTTACTCTTCTGGAGAACTAAATTTAGCTGAACCATCTGGTAGTATTACAGGTCTGAAGTGCTCAGTCACCCAGCAGGGATGAGAGGGAGTTTTTGAACATATCTTCAACGGTTCTTAGTGGTTGGATGTGTGGCATTGTGAGGGCTGAAGCAACTCCTTGACCATAATCTTGAGGGACCCTTTTTTGGGAATCTACCATGCTCAAAAAGGTGGCCAATTGGTGGGATAGGTGAAGAATTTCACCTGGCCTGGCCAACATTCTGAGCAAATGCTTGTGTGGAGATAAGTCCTCTTTGACCATCATCTTGCTTAGGGGACATATCCAGACACATCCTACTTGGGGTTCCAGAGCTAAAACAAAAAGAGGCGACCGTTCTGCATTCTTCTTATTTGCCAGTGCCTTTGAGTTTCCTAATTAAGGAAGGCTTTCATTAAAGAACTGTTGCAGACTCACGTCTTGCTTTTTTAAAAAAAGTGTCGTAATACTTCTGTGTCACAGATGAGAGAGTGGAGAGACAGGATCTGATCTGCATTTGGGGATGTTTTCTTGAGGGAAAATGTTTAACTGGGCTTAATGGTAAAAATATCAACCGGCACCATTAGCTCATGGAAGAGGCAGGGATTGTCTCTAGTGATGTGCTTGCGCAGTGCTTTGCACAGTGGGATTCTGATTGGGCCTCTGGCTGCTACCATAATACAAATAGTGTAATAACGTATAATAACAGATAAGTATGCAAATGCCCTTCCATGCTCTTAGGAAATCACTAATACCATGCGCTGATGTTTTTCAGGTGTTGTTAGCAGTAGGAAGGGATGCATGCACAAGAACAATCGGCTTAGACAAAGTCGGAGTGAAGATCAATGAAAGGTAAGGACAAACTTCTTTGCAGCTCTAATGATTGTGTGGATATGATTTACTATTGCAACATTAGTTATATAAGACATAAAATTTAATTTTTGAGACCTTTATTTTTCTTTCCATTTCACTTATGGCAGTAGAAAACCTCTTAGCAGATAGCCGCTCTTTATTAAATACACGAAAAGGACAAACACGACAGTAATGCAAACATAGTCTGTTTCACCTAGGTTCTTATACTGCCCTTGTCACCATGGTATCTCTCACTGGCTTCCAGCAATTCATTAAGCAGCATGACTAGCATCTGTCACATGGTTCATTCTTCCTCTCATCCTCTCCCCAGGGGGAGAATTGTGTCTGCACTGTCGTGTTTTAGTAGGGATGTGTTTATTAGGTTTTTTGTTTCTTTTTTAAAGTACATGCTACTGTGTGTTTAAGTGAGAAAGCAAGGTTAAAGAAATGCACCTTGCACTTCAGGTGGAAGATAATGAGGTGTGTGATGGTCCTTAGTTCTTGGGGGAGTTCATTCCACAGTCTGGGACCGCCCCCAGCCCTTCAGTATTCTTTCTCCTGCACAGACAAGCTTCTCCCTCACTGTAGGGAGCATGTTGTGCCAGAGGAGTGGTGGTGTTGGCCATAGTATTCATCCTGAAGCTTTAGTTGATCTTCTAGATAGTCTGGGCTCAGGCTATGGATCGCCTTGAAGAGAAGGGCCGCAACCTAGAACTTGACCAATATTCTACTGAAAGCCAGTGAGCAGAAAACAGCTCTGATGTGCTCACAGTAGCCCAGGTTGCTGAGGAGATGTGCTGAACTGGTTGAAGTCTCTCTACACCTATAGTGTCTCCATTTGTTGTTTTCTTGGGAACAGCAAAAGACACTTACCTGACACCAGGACCTTCCCCAGCCACATTCTAAAGTCCCTGTGTAAGTCATGGAGGGTGGTAGGGTTCTTAAAATAAAAAGTTACAGAATTTTTGTAATGGGAAGTGTGAACTGACCGTTGTATAGGAGTCTATAGTGGTCCCACTATAATTCCTTCAGTCAATACTGTTGGTCGTTACCATGAGATGAACGTCTGTGCAGAATTCCTTGTTAACTACCTTTTCCCCTCCCTGTAATGCCAACTGCGCTATTGACTTATTAGCAACCTGAGAATTATTAATATTTTAATAACTCATTAAATATAACATTTAAAAAAATTCTTGTTAGTTGCCCTTAGATGGGATGTTCTAGATCTCTGGTGGGCAACCTGCGGCCTACGGGCTGCACACGGCCTGTCAGGGTAATCTGCTGGCGGGCCACCAGACAGTTTGTTTACATTTGCATGGCCGCCCACAGCTCCTAGTGGCTGTGGTTTGCCGTTCCCGGCAAATGGGAGCTGTGGGAAGTGGCGGCCAGCACGTCCCTGTGGCCCACGCCATTTCCCGCAGCTCCCATTGGCTGGGACTGGCGAACCGCAGCCACTGGGAGTTGCAGGTGGCTGTGCAAATGTAAACAAAGTGTCTGGCTGCCCACCAGCGGATTACCTAATGGGCCATGCGTGGGCCGCAGGTTGCCCACCACTGGTCTAGAAGCTTGAACTGAATGTATGGCACTTAAAGTGGAAGACCGAGGGTTAGGGCCGCAGTAGCAACTTCTACCATCAGGTTGGATTATCAGCAATAGAGAAGCTCTGCTTCTGCTCCAAAGCTTGTGTGGGAGAATATCTCCTGTTTTGGGTCCTGGAGATTCTCTGTACCCAATGCGGCTACTGGGGGTGGGTGCTGAGAAGAGGATCTGGGTCCTGCCCTATGACTCCGTAATTCAGAAGCCTGACTACTGCTTCAAGAGCCCAGGTCCTTATCTGGTGTGTAAATTGGTGTAGCTTTGGTTGGAGAGATGCTGGTTTGCACCAGCTTAGATTCTGGCCCAAGACTGTAACACAGGGTTGTCTGGCTACTTGAGGTGTCCGAGAGAAATTCAGTATGTATCCTTCTGATAGAGCTAGAGGGCTTTACTTCTACAGGTTATTAATATTTTACTCCTCGAATCTCCTATATTGAGCTACTTCATGCCTTGTCTCTTGTTAATCTAACTTGTAGATCAGGAAAAATTCCTGTCAGTGATGAGGAACAAACTAATGTGCCTTATATTTATGCCATTGGGGATGTGTTGGAGGGCAAGCTGGAGCTCACACCAGTGGCAATCCAAGCAGGTAGATTGTTGGCTCGAAGGCTTTATGCTGGAACAACCTTAAAGGTAAGCAAGCAATTAGCATGAAGCACTGTCATTGTTCAAACCTTTAAATGCAGCATATTGGACTATATACTCATAGCATGTTTTTTAAGCATTAGCTTTGTTTATTCTTCAGTCTCCCTCCTTTGCAAAGATGTTACTGCAGACGTGTTCTGCCTTTAGTGCAGGACAAAATTAATACTTTAAGAATGCAATAAAGGTCTGATTTTTATCTAGTGTAAGTGGGTTTTTTCTTTCTCTCCGAGAGTGTAATAAGAAAGTGAACTGAGTCCATTTTGACTAAATTTTAGTGCTATCTTTATAAATGTCAGCAATAGCCATAGTTTCATTAAACTAACTCTCATTCACAGGCAATTTAGTAAATCTGCTTATTGTCCCTAACAAGACAATAATAGGGTTTCAGGATCCTAGGTGATGCTGTTTGGACTAATATTTTTAACTTCCCATCTTTGTGTTTTCATTATAATACATAACTCTAAGTTCTTTGGCATTTTAAAATATATATAGAACAAAGGTCTGATACATTAGTGGAGCAACATATTTTCACTTATAGGGTCTGGATCACCACTGCGTATTTCCATTTTACATCAGTGTAACTCTCTGCTGAAGCCAGTGGTGTTACTCTAGAGCAATACCCTTAGGTCTTGTTGCTTTCAAAGTGATACCTTCAGAGTTATGAATTTCCCATCTTTTCTTCCTGTGTTCCAGATCTACCTGAAATGTTAACAATGCACTGATTTATAACTGGTATATTGATGATGCTAAACATGCTGACATAAAATAAATAAATTTAATCCCATACAGTGCGACTATGTGAATGTTCCAACTACAGTGTTCACTCCACTGGAATACGGAGCCTGTGGATTCTCAGAAGAGACAGCGCTGGAGAAGTTTGGGGAGGAAAATATTGAGGTAAACTGTTTAGTTCTTCTTTTTCATTAAAAGAAAGATTTTTGAATTAAAATTTAACTTCCTGCCCTCTGTCAGAAAGAGGGAATGTTTACACAGCAAGTAGACACCCACAGCCGGCCTGTTCCAGCCAACCCAGGCTTGCAGGGGTTGGGTTGTGGGGCCGTTCCATTGCTGTGTAGACTTTCAGGCTAGAGCCTGGGCCCTAGGACCCTGCAAGGTGGGAGGGTCCCACAGCTCGGGCTCCACCCTGAGCCCAGAAGTCTATACACCTATGAAAGGGCTCCTGTGAGCCCAAGTCAGCTGGCACAGGCCAGGCATGGGTTTTTCTTTGCTGTGTAGACCTACCCTTAAGGGCAACAGGATACTAAGAATATTTTTATCGCTTTGGTTAGATCCTAAAACCTGGTGTAAACCTTAGTCTGCAATTCTGGTAAACCTAGCTGCAGATGTGTTTTCTTGTTGGCAAATGGGGCTTGTGCATGAAATACTTGTAAAAATGTAATCTTTGTCTCTAGATGTAATAAGGGGATCAATTAGTGGAGGAGCATTGAAAGGCAGGAAATCGTTTTTAGTGCCAAAGCTGAACTACTGGTGTAATCACGAAGTATGGCAATATACTCCTCTGCCATGGTTATTATTCCTGTTAGGCTGTTTGGACTTATCTACACAAACACGTAGTTCATGGCAAGCTGGAGTGTAAGTCTGCCTTGCACTAGCCTGCCACCCACTGTCAGTGTGGACCCTGCTGCTATGCACTATTAGTTGTTTAGTGCACTTTGATCTACCCTGCTTTGAAATGGCATCAGGGTCAGCATGGACACTTAGGGCAGATCTATACTATGGGGTTAAGTCAACCTAAGTTACGCAACTCCAGCTACGTGACTAACTTAGTTGGAGTCGACGTACCTTAGGTCGACTTATTGGGGTGTCTACACTGTACTGGGTCCATGGGAGAAATTCTCCCGTCAACTTAACTTACACTTCTCGTTCCAATGGAGTACTGGAGTCGACGGGAGAGCGATCTGCGGTTCATTTAGCGGATCTTCACTAGACCTCGCTAAATCGACCCCCGGTGGATCGATCGCCACAGCATCGATCAGCAGTAAGTGTACATACCCTTAGTGTAGAAGGCTGATCAGAGGTGGATTTACACCTCAGCTTGCTGTAAGCTAGATGGTTCTATAGACAAGCCCTAGGGCCCTGATTGTACAAACACACACATACTTAATTTTACTCAGGGGAGTAGTCCCACTGAGATTGCTCATGGGAGTGAAATTGAACATGTGTAAGAATTTGTAGGATTGGGCCCTAAAACAGTAAAATATTCCACAAACCACAGAGTAAAAAAAAGAAAAAAATCTTCGCAAGAATCTGGCAGTGAATGGTGTCTTCTCATTGATATCGTTTTGGGAGCAAGACCTGGGTGAATGATTATGTCAGGACTGGTTCATAAATTAGCAAACTTTTAATAGAATAAAGCTAAGAAGTTTTTTTTTTTTTAAGAGAGCTGTGTGGAAAAAGAATGATATGATTTGACACACAATGCCCCCCCCCCCTTTTTTTTTACGTGGACTTACTTCTGGCCACTAGAAGATGGCTGAAATTCTCATTTGCACACACACCTTCAGTTTATGTTCACAAAACCCAGTCTGTGCAAGCCCCCAAACTGGATGTGGAATCTTGGACCCTTAACTGTGAAAAATGCACTTGCAGTTTTAGAAGACTTTTTTTTTTTTTTTTTTTTTTTTTGAAAATTTGATCGAAGGAGGCAAAAAGAATTTCAATGTCATTTGTAACCTGGCTGACTTCTAATTTGGATAATTACAATTTCCTTAACACTTAGTTGCACCTGTACTCTCCTTTTCTTTGTCCTCTAAACATTTTTTAGTGGTGGTCTTGAGCTGCCTTTCACCCCTGAAATGGCTAAATTTCAGTGTTGGGTGACAACATCTTTCTATATATGTAGTTTATAAAGTGCCTTAGAACCTTACTTATGTGAAATGCATTAAATCAGTTCTCTCCTGATTTGTTGAGGGGCATATGTTCAGTTTTTCTCAGTAAGCTGCAGTTAATTAACAACTCTTCTCATCTAATAATTCATTTACAGTTAGCTGATGGTAGAGCTGCACTGCTCCACAGAGAACTCCAGGAGGGAACCACTCCCAGAGCTTCCAGGGGACTGGGAAACCTGATCCCCTCTTAGAACTCAACCAGCAGTTCAGACAGTTGTAGAGGAAGGACAGGATCATGGCCCATTCTGCCCCCCACCCTTCCCACTTCAGGTTGATGTGCACCCACATGACTCGGAAGGTGCATTCCCCAAGCACAGGACTCTGAATATTCCTTTCCCTTGTACCTGGTATGCCTCCCCTCAGACCTTTTGTTAGGAAATCTTGTCTCTATATGACTTAAAGTATTCCAAGTTTTGTGTGCTTGGATAATTCAGTTAACATATTAGTAAATGATTTATGCTTGCATTGCATCACAGTTTGTACTCCTTTTTAAGAACTATAAAGGTGAGAATTTCAAAAGTGCCCCTTGTCAGCCTAACTCTGCTCCTGCTGAAGTCAGCAATAAAACTCCCCATTGACTTCAGTGGGTGCAGAGTTAGTTCAATGCTGAGCGCTTTTGAAAAGCCTATCTAGCACCATAAACTTATAAAACTTGTTTACAGTCCTTATTGTATTTCTAGGTTTACCATAGTTATTTCTGGCCACTGGAGTGGACTATCCCATCTAGAGACAACAACAAATGCTATGCAAAGATAATCTGCAATATTCAAGATGATGTAAGTGCATTTTTTTCCTCATGGGGAAACAGGAACTGGCTAGTCATTTTAGGGGCCACAGTGAAAGGGATAAGTAGTTGTTTTTCCTATTTGTTAAAAATAAATATCCTTCAGTTTGTCACTAATCTACCTTTTGAATATTATTAAACATTTCTAATAATATGTACCAAAGATTTATGTTTTATAGAAAAATGGCCCTTTAACAGACTGTATGACTGACATTTGTACATAGTAGTTTTCAATAAGGATAAAAATATTGGTAGTTATCACTAGAAATGTTCATTATATTTCAAAAGTAGGTATATAAACTATTAGTAATGCTACATAGCTCTTACACTTTTTAAAAAAGTCATCCTGTTCTTCCTCTAGGAGATGCATCTCCCTTAAATCAAGGTCAGCCAGAATCCATCAAATTTCTTCCCCTTACAAATCCATGGGTTAGTTTTGAACCCTCGAGATGACTATAACAGGATTTCTCTGTCTTGCCCTCACAAATCTTATTTTAAATGATAATGCTAAGATTAACCTGCCATAGTAGGGATAATGCTAAGATTAACCTGCCATAGACCTCTGCAGAAGCTGTTAAACCATTAAGTAGATTATAAACCATTTAGAAGAATCAGCATTCCCAGCTGTAAGTGAGCAAGATCTGTTTAATAAGAGCTGAGTTGGACTTTAATTATTAACAAGTCTCTCCCTTGCCTTTAACTTTTTCTACTGTGACAGTATCTTTGTTACTAGATATTGGCATCTAGCAACCAATATGAGCAAATGTCTATAAAATCTATTTTATCTAGTTACTCTTATCCATGTTGTATAATGTACCTATGGTAATTTTAAGGATCCTACCACAAACTTATGGTGTCTAAATAACTATCTCATTTCTAAAGTGCCCATCACCATAGTATTTAGGCTCCACTTTTTGGAGATCACCTTTACACCCATGTGGACCCTGTGGTAGAACTGGGGCTATAGGGCCTGATCCAAAGTCCATTGAAATAGATGGAAAGACTCCCATTAACTTCAATGGACTTTGAATCAGGTCCTTAATTTGTTCACATTTTATTGTCCTGAAAATTGTAAATGAGTTTAAATATCTGTAGGGTTAGAGGTTATCCAGGATGAAAATTGAGTGCATTAAATATTTAAGTTTGTACGTGAAACTCTTATTAATACAATGTCATAAAAAAAGATAATTGAAAATAGATATACTTTAGGTTTTACTCATTATCTTATCCTTGAAATAGCTCATAGGTAACTAGTCCATAGGTGCTCACTAATGAGGAAAAATAATCTTAAATTCAAATCACAAATTGTGTGTCCTGTAGTTAGCAGAAGCAGATAGCCTTTGATGTCCGACAGGATTGCTATGGCATGAAAACAAAGAGACAGAACCTTAGCTAGCATAAATCACACAACTCCATCAAAGTCCATCGAGCTGTGGCAATTTACACCAGCTCAGGATGTAAAATATTTTATAAATCAGATTTGTTGTTCTCTTGGTAGTACGGAAAGGAGCTATACTAAAATGTTACTAGATATTTTTCATTTGGACACTAGCGTGTGCTAGAGAAACGGAGTATGCAGTGATAGTTGTTTTCTTGTGACTATGTGCCTTGTCTGTTTCAGCAATCACCAGAGATGTTATCTATTGGTCGTAGTTAAGGCTAAGATTTTGGCTCGGGCATTTTTATTAAAAGTCACGGACAGGGCATGGGCAATAAACAATAAAATCACAGAAATGAACACAGGGCTGGCATTAGGGGGTAGCAAGTAGGGCAATTGCCCTGGGCCCCCACGCCACAGGGGGCCCCACGAAGCTAAGGGGCAGAAGGGCTCAGGCTTCAGCCCTGGGTGGCAGGGCTTCGGGCTTTTGGCTCGGGCTTTGGGCCTGGGTGGTGAGGCTCAGGCTTCAGTCTCCTAGGAACCCGACAGCACATCCATGAGCCCATTTTTTGGTTTATGACCTTTTGCACAGAATATGTATTACTTGTCGGTGAATATATTTGCTCAGCAGTAATCATTCAATTACATCAATCCAATTAGAAAAGCTAAATAGAATTATATATAAGCGTTTCTTGTGTTGTTACACTTAATGTTACTTAACTGCTAAACTGGGAGTTTGTAAAATTTAATTTTTATTGAGATGATTCAGAACAAACACACAGTAAATGAACAACTAACACTGGCCCTGGTATTGCAATATGCTTGATATACACATATGCTTATCTTCACTTTGGTGAGTAGCCCATTGAAGTCAAAAGAAAAGGAGTACTTGTGGCACCTTAGAGACTAACCAATTTATTTGAGCATAAGCTTTCGTGAGCTACAGCTCACTTGTGGAACAACTCATCTGAGTAAAAGTTAAACACACTGTCTTTAATAAGAAGAAAATCTTCAAGACTATCTGAAGAGAATAAATGTACAAGGCTACTTGAATTGATTTTCTTTATTTAGGAGCGAGTTATCGGTTTCCATGTGCTTGGTCCAAATGCTGGAGAAGTTACCCAGGGGTTTTCAGCAGCCATCAAATGTGGACTGACAAAAGCGCAGTTGGACAACACAATAGGAATTCATCCAGTTTGTGCAGAGGTGTGTATGTGATGTCAGAGTTTTCACAGTCTATTATTGTGTGGTATAGCTAAACAAAAAATACATAAGGCTAGATTTTCTTATGCAGTGCAGCCCCTTTGCACTGCAGTGCCAGATGATGTGATCGTAAAACTAGCACATCCAGCCCCAGGGGGATCACACCAGATTATGCCTGTTTGCTTTAGCCAGCACAAGGGGATCTTCTGATAGAGGAGAGCAGGCATCTCCCTTCTTCCTGCTGCCAGCACATGAGGGGAAAGAGTGCTAATGTAAGAGCTCCCATACCTGCTGTACTCCACCAGAAGATCCCTCTTTCTGATCCTCAACCTTGTGGACATTAACAGCCGTCATAAATCAAAGCATCCCTAAGATGCTCTAACTCAGAGCACAGGGACCAGTCTAATAGAGTGTCAGCAGGATCAGGGATAGTTCAAGAGTGAACTTTAAGCCTGCCCATAGCTACTTCCACCCTTACACTCCCCAGCTTGCACAAGGCACATTTTGGCCGTACCTGAGAATGTGTCTCACAGCCTTTTATTTTGGGGTCTCAGGGGAAGAGGTTGGAAATCTTCAAATAATTAGAGTTTATAAAAATGAATTTTGGTTTCTACACAGTTTTGATTTGAATTTTGGATGACCAGGAGTTTCAGATACTAAAGTTTTGACTTTATATAAAGACTCAGGGTTTTTCTTCACATATGTTTAATTCTTTAACTATTTAATGTCAATGGTCTGCCATGATGTAGTGTCTCCTCTGTCTGAGAGTAGAGAATTCTCCTCACACGCTGACTCTCAGAAATCTGTATATGGAGGCTTCAGATATTTATTTCTGCTAATTGGTTATCAAGGCTAACATTTCAGGTTGATCTAAAATAGGCTTATAAAGTGGTATTCTAGAGAGAGAGCAACTACTTAATGATTTTTCTCTTAAATTCTGCCTCTCCGGAGATTTTTTCTTTACTCAGTTCATGTGTCTGACTCCAAATAAAGAAGCATGAAAAGGAGCAAAATCATTTGCTGGTGTAAATCAGTGACGTTCCATTGGAGAGTGCCTATTTACACCAGCTGAGGATTTCCTCTAAGGCTAGACATACGCTGCAATTAAAACTCTGTGCCTGGCCTGTGCCAGCTGACTTGGGCTCGGGCTAAGGAGCTGCTTAATTGCGGCGTAGACGTTTGGGCCCGGGCTGCAGCCTGGGCTCTGAAACCCGAGAATCCTGATCATGAACATCTACGCACGAGCAGCTATAGGTGTCTAATTGCAGTGTAGACATACCCTAAGCCATTTTAACTCTTGAATCTGTCAGTGGGTCTTGGACTGAATCTGTGTCCTTCAGTACGTATTTTAGCTACAAGCTGTAATATTATAAAATACCAGAGATCTGCAAAAGTAGCCCCATCCACTTGTCTGTGCTATTTGTATGTTGTGTTTTCAGCATAATGCAAGGTGTAGGTCAAGATGACAGCCTTTGTGAATGTAACAGATTGGCAGATACCCGAGTGATTTCAAAGCATCCACAGGAAAGGTTTTACCTTTCTCTGTAACATCATGTTACAATGGGGTTCTTATAAACCCTCAAAGAAAGGAAAACAAGTTCTCATTTTATCAGAGGCCTTTTCCTGGTAGACGGCTGAGTGGGAGTCTTCACACCTGTGAATTCAAATGGAGCATTAGCATATGCAGTGTGAAGATAGAATGATAATCATAATGTATTTTGGACATCTGAGCTGCTAAAATTGAAAATGAATTAGAATGATTAGACATAATTTGGTGTGGTAATTTCAGCTAATCATGTTTATTTGGAGAGGAGGGGGGGAGAGAATCGTCTGAGGAGGAACATGCAAATTAAAAGCTCCAGAGGGTTGTGATAATTTTGTAGTCAAAAGGTTTTTGCTCCTTTTACTTAATCTCATCTCTTATTCAGCCGCCAACAACCACAAAAAAATAAAAAATTTGTTGGCATTTTGTAGGTACTGAGTGCATTGGGACAAATAGAACAATGAATGACCTCAGCATGCTTTCTAAGTTATATATTTATAAACATGCTAAAGGAAAGGAAATTACTATCACTTTCCTGCACAGATGTATCACATCTTTATTTAGGACCAGATACTGCCACTCTCAGTGACTTCCAGTAGTATCTCATTTCACAAGCGGTCTTCTGACAAGTACAGTGGTATTCAGCATGAATATTTTGCTTTTATAAATTAGAGCCAGATTTTGCTTCTCTTACTCACTCTACAAAACAGGCTCTTGAAATCAATGAGACTGTTTGCGAGACAAGTGCTACTCAGCGTGAGTATAGGTGGCAGAAACTGGGTCTTAATGAGACCTGGTTTTAAGAGAGACTGAATTGTAGTAATTAAAAATGTTGGTATTTACAATTCAGGCAAATCTTCCTTTTAAAAACTGGCATGACTCAGCTAGTTCACTAATGAGTGCTTTCCATTTATTGGATCTATAGCCTTGTCTTCACTTGTACAGCTAACAAGCTCTCAATCGAAAAATCATATTTCCAGTAACTCTCAGATAGATCCCAGCTGGGTTGCTTTAGTCAAGAAGCTATGCAGAGACTGCACAGCAGCTAGAGCTGGCCGGTACACATAGAAGCTGGGGTCAAGACCAAGAAGGAAAAACAGATAAAGCTAACACATTTTAATCTTTATTTTCATTTCAAATTGACTTCAACAATGCAGTGCAATCAAAGTCCACTTGAAATGAAAATGAAGATTAAGATGCGCACATATTGCATTGGAGAATTAGGAGCCCTATTTCAAACCTAGTCCCTTAGCTTAAATATATCCTCTTTCTTTTCACTATACATTAAGGTAGTTTCTTGCATGTATCTGAATTCCTTATTGGTACGTAGTGTTTTATTTGCTTACAGAGGGAGGAGGTTGTGTGTCATTTATTGATGCTATTCTCCAAAGAGCTGTTTGCAGTCTGTATACAGCAAGGCTTCAACTTACTGAACTTTAAGGCTTTCAGATCTCTATTAACTGCAGACATTTCAATCTTATTTGCATGGCTGAAATGTGCAGCTACTCTGTTCTGTTCTCAGTTTATTCTTCCTCAGAGATGACTTTGATGCCAGCTAATTACTGTAGCTTTGAACCATTTAGATAGAAGTGGTTTTGATTTCCTGTAATCCTTCCTGTATTATATGTGTGCAAAACAGCACCATCAGTTGTGTAGTAAACCTTAACTACTAATTGAGATAATTTGTTGGATTTCATGCAACTTAATTTTCTTCTACAATTTCAGTATTTTTTCATTTTACAAAAACTACTCTTGAACATCTTTATTTTTAAGGTAAGTTTCAGGAAAGCACCAAGAGTCCTCACTTTGTAGACTAGATCTACAAAGGTTTCTTAGCTACTGTCTGGGGGGAAGAAAGAAAACCTTTACAAAGTGCATTAAGAATATTTTTCCTTCAGCCTCATGTTAGAGCAGCTTGAATTCAAGAGAACTACATTGGAAGAGTTGTGCTCATGGATTTTTCATTTTTGGGGGAACTGTTTGAGCTCCTTCAGTCAAAGATATAGTTAAAAAGAGCCTGGTCCTGAAATGTGAGGTTGGGTACCTCCATTAAAGTCAATTATTATTACTTGATTTGTATTACAGTAGCATGTAAGGGGCCCAATGTGCTAGGCACTATATAAACCCATAATAAGAGATAGTCCCTGCCCCACAGTGCTTGTAGTCTTGTAGATAAGACAGACAAGAAGTGTGAGAAAGGGACACACAAAAGCAGAAGATTGTAAACTGAGGCATGGAGAGGTTAAGTGACTTGCCCAAGGTCACAGAGGAAAAGTGTGTCAGAGTAGGGAATGGAACACAGGTTTCCTGGAGTCCTTGTCCAGTGCCAAGATCATTCTTGGCCTTCAACAGGCAAGTTGCTGGGGAAGAATTTCCTCCTTGCAGGTACTATGTTGGGCCACGATAGGTGTCCCTGTACTGGCCCTTCCCCAGACAAACCTTTGTGCCATGGGCAGTAGACGTTGAGGCCTTAGTGTATATTCGCATGGCCATTCTGGCTTGTACCTCAAACGATAGGAACCCCAAGGTATGCTGCCATAATTTAAAGCAGCCTCCAGGGCTGTTCTAAGTTATGCTGGTTGGCATTTTAGCCCCAGAACCAGGCAGACACAAAATTAGCTTAAAACCATCATTCTCTTCCCCTTTCCCAGGACTTCTGGAGACATAGCACAGAATTCCAGTGTATGTGTTGGAATGGTAGCCACATCTTCTCCACGCTTCCTAAAGCAGGAGTTCCAATCACCAGATCCTGGTCAGCACAAGTGCTGTAAATCCGAATCCATAATATCCAGAGCTGGAAGTGGTTCCAAAATTATATTTGACGTGATATCAACGTGATATCTTAATTAACGTGATATCTTAATTTACCATATCAAGATAAAAGTGGTAGAAAGCCACGTGACTTTCCCTCAGTCATTTCTTCTTGACCAGAAAAATAAAAACCCTAAGAAAAGTGGTGATGACAAGAGGTGTGCACTATGAAGCAATGAGGATGTTAAATGAATCTTTGCCATTACACTATACTACTTTGAATAAGAAATGCTATTGTTGTAGCATTATTCCTTATATATCTGAGTGCCATCCTCCTTGGGATTCATTTCAATATACTGAAAACATTCTTGCTTCCTTCCTCTCAGATATTCACCACGCTGTCAGAGACTAAGCGTTCTGGTGGAAATGTCCTTCAGTCTGGCTGCTGAGGTTAATCACCCCCATTGTTGCTGCATTTGCCAGAGACTGACTTTCATCACCACGGTTGACTTGTGCAAGGCAGAAGAAAACATCTCCAAACAAGCCGTCATCATCATCCTCAGCAGCAGTGGGCACCCCCTTGACCAAAGCGTTCACTTAACTGAATGAGAAAAGCACACTGGGAGTTGTTAGTCAATCGTGATGATTGGATGGCAATCGGCAAAACAGTGGGAGTATTTAACATCAAGCTGCTGCATGGCAAGGCATCTACAGGATGCTTCCATGATGTCGCAGCCTAAACCCAGAGTTTTCTGGTAGGCAGCGATGGAAGAACTGCTGGCACAGTTTGAGAATAACCCTTTTCCCCTAAATGAAGAGCTTCCTAATTTAAATGTGTTACCACAAGTACTGATAGTTCTATGGTATCTCCGATATATTGCATTATAAAACAGTACGATGGTGACTCTTCCTCGGTGAGCCTGCATATCATCATCAGATCACAGTAAAGCAGCAGGTAAAGTATGAGTATAGAGGAGTGATCTTATCTCATGTTTCATTCTGAGTTGCAAAATAGCCTGTCACGTACATTTAGCCATAATTAGCAATATCCAGAATAGCAAGTCTTTTTTCGCTTCCAAAAATCCTAACACCAAAATTAATCCCTCATAATTTACTCTAGAGATGACTACTTGTTACCACAGTTGCCCCTTGTACTAGCCTCTGAGAAAGGAAAATGTTTATCTCAGAAAGGCCTTGTCTACCTGGGAAAGCTTTTTTGGGGTATCTTTAGTTATTTGGCATAAACTGCTTTCCATCCAGACTCAAATGACCTTGTGGGGCATTATCTTGCATCTTATCCCTCTGTAATTAACCCACTTGGGAAGTGACATAATTCTGTTTTGGAACGTGTTATACCGCTGTAAGATTGGTGTGGACATATCCCTGTTTTGAAATAGCTGTATCGCATCAGGTAGTCCTTCCACTGCTATCCCACACTGCATTACTTTGTATCTGGATTGGCTTGTCTGGTTACGTGTGCACTCTCCACTAGAACTGGGACCAAAACTACTTTTTTTGTCCAAAAAATGCAGATTTGGGTCAACCGAAACATTTTGCTAATTCATGTTGAATTCGCTGAATTGTTTTGGTCGGGAGCAAAAAAATTCTAAAATAATCAAAACGCTTTGTTTCAACATTTTCTGAATGAGGTGTTTCATTTTTTTTTTTTATTCAAGATTATTTTGCAGTTTGAATTTTACCTCAAAATTAGTTTAAAAATTTTGGGGAAAAAAACCCAGACCACATCCTCCAACAAAACATTTCATTCAACCTGAAACAATTTCCCCCCCTGACTTTACGGTTCACCCACAAAACTAAAAAATGACTTATTTGCACAGCCCTATCCTCCTCTGTATCTGGTATTTAAAGTGTATGTGCTTGGTGAGGGAGTGGAGGGGAGACATGGTGGTCTAAGGGGTTGCAGACCTGGGGGGAAAAAAGAAAAATTAAAAAACCCGAGCTAGGTTGCTGAGGGGCACACCTCAAGCACCATTTTACCAAAGCTGCTGTTCCCAGGTTATGATGGACCCCCACACACACACTCTTTCAGACCAATTTAAGCACTGACTGCATCTTGATTGGACATCCCTATCTCTTTTGTATACTGGCAGACACACAAGCGCATCTGTGTGTCTCCAGTTCGGGGCAAGTTCACAGACACTGAGTCCATTGCACCCTCATGTGGTTGCATCAGGAGATTGAGGAATTCCTGGCCTTGCAGGGAGAAAAGTACATTCAGTCTCATCTTTTCAGGAGTCACTAGAATGCCAAGATTTACCAGCAGCTAGCAGAGCAAATGCAGGCGAAAGGGGTATTCCCAGGACATGTGCCAGTGTGGCACCAAAACCAAGGAGCAGTGGCAGAATTACAAAAACAAAGATCTCTGTTAATGCCCCCAGCACATGTGCATGCTATGAGGAGCTGGACTGAAGTAACTGCTGTTTTATCCTCTTGCTCTAGAAGCATCTGTGTGGTGTCACAATTGTGGTGATCCTTCATCTCTTCCAACACCACCTGCCTACGCAATTAACACATATGGAGCACCCTGTTTGTATTAATGATGGTCAGGATTGCTGTACTCAGCAGGGCTTCCTCCATGCTGCCTGACAGCAGTTTGAAAACTTGTTTGAAACTGAAACAGTTTGAAAATCGTATTGGCTAGTGAAAAACAAGCAAATTATGGGTTACAGTGGAAGGAATCAACTACCATGTTCCAGTAATCCCGTAGATTCCCATAGGTATCCCACCATCCAAAACAATAAACAACCCACAGTGTATTGAGCCTAGCAACAGAACACTCTACCCTGGGACACCTGCTCAGACAGGTGCTACGTGGGCATTGTGATTCACAAAGGAATTTGCTTAAGCCACTTTAGACAAAGCAGTGTGAATGCACTCTTTCAGGTTAGTTATATTTGTATAGTTGAGTAAATAAAGAAAAAAAAACACACCCTGTCAGTCTTTCCTGTGTAGACAAGACCTAAAACTGTCCTCATTTCCATATGTGCATTGTTTATATCTCATTAAGAAAATTATATATTTAAAACAGACTATATAAGTGGTGCACTGGGCTTCTGCACAGGGTGAATATCACCATTTTCTATTGAGAAGCTTCCAATAGTGTTGTAAATTATTTTTATAAACTCATATACTTAACTGAAGGATTTTTTTATGCTTTATACCATATAAAACAATGTGTATTTTCCCCTGGCCAGTTTATTGCAGCAAATAGAATGTTTGCATGAAGTGCTACTCCTTTTGATGCACTCCTGAGTGAAGAAACCATAGCTTAGCAAGACATACATTTTTAAGACCAGAAAAGGCCACTTTGATCATAAACCTTTGTGTCATTTATTTCAGTCTTTTGATTTTTGAGTAGTATGTTAGATATTTTCAGAAAAATGTAGGTTTTTTCCCCCAGTGCATATCAAACAAATAAGGACAAGTTTTTAAAATATAAGGAATGAAAAATTAGGGGCCTACTTTTCACTAACATTAGGAGCATTTGTGTTCCTAATGCTCTAGATGTCACATGCATAAGACCAGAAAATACAGTGAGTAGAGTTTCATACTAGGTAGGCCCTCGAACTCAAACATTTAAACACACGGGCAACTACTTAATGCATTGTCTCCCTGAAGACAGACATTTAAGTATATGAGTAAGTTCCATGTGTACTCAAGCATTTGCAGGACTGGGCTATAGATTATACATCCTTCTTTACTGATTAATGTGCTAAATAATAATTTTTGGTGTACATTTTCAAAGCTGCTGATTTTTATATTTTAAATAAGACAACTGAACTGTGAAAACATTAGTACTTCTCCAGATTTTTCTCTCCAATATTATTTTTCTTGTGGGTCTGTGCATGGTGAAAGAGGCATATAATTTATGAAGACATCATATAAGACTACATTAAAGGCCAAAACAAAATCCTTTGAATTCATATAAAATTAAATGTACATTTTATTATGAAATCATTGGACATATACTAGAAAATGTAATAAATTAAACTATTTATATTCCACTCATGTCCAGCTCTTTATTTTATCAGTCATTAACATTTTTGGATCTCCTACATGAATACAAGCCAAATTTCTCCAAAGGAATTTCATATAAAAAATGTAGAGATTCAGCATTTTGTAAAGTTTCAGTGCTTAATCAGCAGGCTTTATCTAATGAGATTAAAATTTTTACTGTTTAATTCTCTTCCACTTATCTTTATTCATCCTGGTGTGACCTGTTAGAACAACCCTAACCTGTACATGATTGTGGTATTCAGAGAGATTTGCTGATGGGGATGCCTCCCTCTTTCAGATCAAAACACTACAGTTTTCTTCTGTAATCAGAAGGTTGCTGTCTTGGGCTTAATTGTCAGATGCCCTGTGACCTCTCTTAGCCCCCTGTACGGACTCTCACATTTTCTGGAGTTGAGGTGGGAAGCAGCTGCTGCTGACAGAGCTACTACTGTCTCACTCACGCAGATGGGCAAGGAGTGTACAAACAAGAGGGGGGAATGGACAGAGTATTGGCTCCACATTCCCATGAAGAGGGAAATTAGGCAGTGCCAGATATAGTGCTGGGGCAGTTTACTTATCTTATAAAACAAGGAATAAGCAAGGACCCTCGGGTATCTGAGCTACACGCTGCCCCATACTAAGGGCTTTTGATCACTCCCAATCTAGCTCACAGTGTCAGTTGAAAGTTTGGCAGTTGCAGGTAGCTATTGCCTGAGTAGAACACTATTGCCGGTTGGCACTGTCTGAAATGGCAGAGCACCTCTTAACTTAAAAGGACAACATGTAAAACCATAGAAATCTATTCAGTTAGGGCCAGGTCCACTCCCATTAAAGTCACTCACAGGACTCCCCTCGATTTTTACTAAGCGTTGAATTGAGCCCATCAGAGCCATTGACAAACCCACTCAATTAAAAGTGTAACATACTACAATCTAGTGTTAGTTTAATATTCTTTTAGCACTATATTTTTGTCTTTTAAGCAGGACCTACACTAGGCTGCATGTAGTGTAATCAAGTTGTACCTGCTGCTGGCTTAAAAGAGTAAACTGTGCATAACATTTTTAGCCTAAAAACATCAGTGTAAATAAGGCACTCGCTGAACAACATTACCCATGCTGAGAACTGATGTATGCCACACAGTGTGACACAGAAAGAAGAATGATGAATTGTGCCTGGTTTTAGATGAGGTTGGCCTTCACTCTCTGAGACTCTTACTCCATTTGGTTCTTTGCCCATGGTTTTTATTGCACTTTGTGAATTGTGGCATAGGTGAGCTAAAGGTTTTTCCAGTTAAATTCTTCATTCAAGTCAGCTTGTGGCCTATAAGTAATTCGAGCAAAACAAACAAAGACCCAAAACAATGATGACAACCACATACACTGTGTTCCATAGCCAAAAGTTATTTAGTATTCTCCAGTTCATGTTTTTGTGCATATTTATCAACATGGTCATTACAAAACCACCTGCATAGTTGAGTATAATTGCACAATTGGCAGTATCTGCAAATCCGCGCAGAGGACTGAGGTGCTGTGCCAGAGTTGATGTGGGGAGGCCAAGAGTGATGTAGCAGAGGGTATTGAAAGTCAGAATTCAGATGACAGTGACAAAGCTGTGGGTGGGAAGCTTACACAGCTCTCATTTGTATTTTTCCTGGCTCTGCCCAGCATCATCTGTCCCTTAGAACATAAGTGATCTCTCTCCTGCCATCCATTTCCACCCTCTGACAAACAGAGGCTAGGGACACCATTCCTACCCTATCCTGGCAAATAGCCATTAATGGACTTAACCTCCATGAATTTTTCCAGTTCTCTTTTAAACCCTGTTATAGTCCTAGCCTTCACAACCTCCTCAGGCAAGGAGTTCCACAGGTTGACTGTGCGCTGAGTGAAGAACTATTTCCTTTTATTGGTTTTAAACCTGCTGCCCATTAATTTCATTTGGTGGCCCCTAGTTCTTATATTATGGGAACAAGTAAATAACTTTTCCTTATTCACTTTCTCCACACCACTCATGATTTTATAGACCTCTATCATATCCCCTCTTAGTCTCCTCTTTTCCAAGCTGAAAATTCCTAGCCTCTTTAATCTCTCCTCATATGGGACCTGTTCCAAACCCCTAATCATTTTAGTTGCCCTTTTCTGAACCTTTTCTAATTCCAGTATATCTTTTTTGAGGTGAGGGGACCACATCTGTTCGCAGTATTCAAGATGTGGTTGTACCATGGATTTATATAAGGGCAATAAGATATTCTCTGTCTTATTCTCTATCCCTTTTTTAATGATTCCTAACATCCCGTTTGCTTTTTTGACTGCTGCTGCTCACTGCGTGGACGTCTTCAGAGAACTATCCACGATGACTCCAAGATCTCTTTCCTGATTAATTGTAGCTAAATTAGCCCCCATCATATTGTATGTATAGTTGGGGTTATTTTTTCCAATATGCATTACTTTACATTTATCCACATTACATTTCATTTGCCATTTTGTTGCCCAATCACTTAGTTTTGTGAGATCTTTTTGAAGTTCTTCACAGTCTGCTTTGGTCTTAACTATCTTGAGCAGTTTAGTATCGTCTGCAAACTTTGCCACCTCACTGTTTACCCCTTTCTCCAGATCATTTATGAATAAGTTGAATAGGATTGGTCCTAGGACTGACCCTTGGGGAACACCATTAGTTACCCCTCTCCATTCTGAAAATTTATCAGTTATTCCTACCCTTTGTTCCCTGTCTTTTAACCAGTTCTCAATCCATGAAAGGATCTTCCCTCTTATCCCATGACAATTTAATTTACATAAGAGCCTTTGGTGAGGGACCTTGTCAAAGGCTTTCTGGAAATCTAAGTACACTATGTCCACTGGATCCCCCTTGTCCCCATGTTTGTTGACCCCCTCAAAGAACTCTAATAAATTAGTAAGACATGATCTCCCTTTACAGAAACCATGTTGACTTTTGTGCAACAATTTATGTTCTTCTATGTGTCTGACAATTTTATTCTTTACTATTGTTTCAACTAATTTGCCCGGTACTGACGTTAGACTTACCAGTTGCCTCTCCCCTTGTGGGTTCCTGTACCAGCTGCTCCAAGAAGCAGTCATTTAAAGTATTGAGAAATTTTGTCTCTGCATTTAGTCCTGAGGTGACATGTACCCAATCAATATGGGGATAATTGAAATCCCCCATTATTATTAAGTTCCTTATTTTGATAGCCTCTCTAATCTCCCTTAGCATTTCATCATCACTATCACTGTCTTGGTCAGGTGGTCGATAATAGATCCCTACTGTTATATTCTTATTAGAGCATGGAATTACTATCCATAGAGATTCTATGGAACATGTGGATTCATTTAAGATTTTTATTTCATTTGATTCTACATTTTCTTTCACATATAGTGCCACCCACCACCCCCACCCCCTGCACGACCTGTTCTGTCCTTCCGATATATTCTGTACCCCAGAATGATTGTGTTCCATTTATTGTCCTCATTCCACCAGGTTTCTGTGATACCTATTATATCAATATCCTCCTTTAACAAGAGGCACTCTAGTTCACCCATCTTATTATTTAGACTTCTAGCATTTGTGTACAAGCACTTTAAAAACTTGTCACTGTTTATTTGTCTGTCCTTTTCTGATGTGTCAGGTTCTTTATGTGAATGTTTCTCGTCTGATCTGGCCCATACTTTATCCTCTTCCATCCTCTCCTCCTGACTAAAACCTAGAGAATCTCTATCAATAGACTCTCCTCTAAGAGAAGTCTCTGTCTGATCTATGTGTGCTTCTGCAGCCATCGGCTTTCCCCCATCTTTTAGTTTAAAAACTGCTCTGCAACCGTTTTAATGTTAAGTGCCAGCAGTCTGCTTACTTTCATGAGTGTTAAAAATAACCCGCAAATTAGTAACTTATCCACAAATGACATTTAGATCTAAACCTATACTGGTCATTCTGACAATTTGTACAGAAACTACCACTTGCTGCACATTTACAGCTTTAAAAAAATTGCCTCTAAGATGTGGTCTTGCTTTTTCTGTCAGCAGATGTCAGGTCCGTAACATGGATTTAAATGTTTTTGTAAATGATAATTGTTGCTTTTCCTTAAGGCAATATTAAACTCTATTTAAAAAGAATATTAACACCTATGATTCAGATGTTAGAGCTTCCAAATTATTAGTACTTGTTTCTCCAAAAGGAATGGTGAGATTTTCAAAGGTGGCTCTTTCTTCCATATTTAGGTGCCAACCAGCTCCCAGGCTGTTACCTCTGGCCTGTTGCTGCGGCCTCGCTCCCTCCCCACTGCCCCATACAACTTTCAGCTGTGGTCTAAAAAGTCCAGAGAGGACAGCAGCTTCCATCTGGCTTTAGTGGAAGTTTCTGTGTGCTCAGCACTTTTGAAGATCAGGTCACTTATTTAGGTGGCTAAATATGGACCGAAGAGCCCAACTTTATGTACCCATTTTTGAAAATCTTGGCAAATTTGTTTTCACACTGCTCGCTAGCAAGGTACATGGACTGGGAAGAAAAAATTTGTAATTCAATTCAGAATGTTTGCTTCCAGCAACAATCATTAACCGCTGAGGTAAATATACACCACCTCATCCTATCACTGCCAAAGCCTTTTCTCCTCAGGCTTTATAATGAGCTGGTAGAATAATTTTCATCAAATAGTTGTATTCAAAGAATGTCACACTTGGATTATATTATTCATGGCATATTTTTAGAGAGCTGGGTGAATAATTTAAATGTATCCATCCAATTCATTTATCAAGTATGATGTTCAACAAATCTATCTTTTCCCCCATTCTTTACCCAGTTCTTCTGTGTCTATGCAGTTCTATTAATGGAGCGATACTACTCTTCCTGCAGAGATCCCTGTGTTGTAGCCAGCTCTTCTTTAAGGGGGCATGGGGCTAGGGTTGCCAACTCCGCGGCACAAAAAGGTGGGACATCCAGGATGATCCGGAGCCCATAAAACTGGATAGCTGGCAGAGTGCACTGAGAGCCCTTAGAGATTGCCCAGGACAGCTACCTCAAAAAAGGGGACAATGCTGGGAAAACTTGGTCAGGTGGCAACCCTCCCATGGGGCAGCCACTGACAGGGGAGGCGCTGGGAGAATGTGACTCCTTTGGAGCTTTGTTGTGAAGTAATGGGGGGTGGGAAGGCAGCAATTTCCCAGATGTACGGAGCAATCACAGGATGACTGGCCCCTTTAAGAGTAATAGGTCCAGCCCTACATGAGCTTCCCTCAGCTCTCCTTCCCAGGTGGGAAAAGTCATTGCAGCTGTGTGACAGGTAGGTCTTATGGCTAAATCAGTCCCAGGCCTAGCAGTAAAAGAGAAGCCTCCAGCAACCCAAAAGGGAGGTGGGGAGGGAACTGCTTGAGGGCTACAACTGGCTTGAGTTACCAGTACAGACTCTAGGAGGAGGGCTGTGAGATTTGACTGGAGGAGGTGAAGCCTATGTGAGTTACCAGCACAGACTTTAGCAGGTGGGCTGTGGGAACCCCACATCAAGGGGAACAAGGGTTGGCTTGAGGGGCTGAGGACTAATCTGATGTACTGTAAGATGCTTAGGGTACATCTACACAGCAGTTAGAAACCTGCGGCTGGGCCATGTCAGCTGAGTCAGGGTCATCAGGCTAAGGGACTGTTTAATTGTGGTGCAGCCTGAGCTCTGGGACGCTCCCACCTCACAGGGTCCTATAGTCTGGGTATGTCTACATTGCAGTGTAAGCCCAGGGTTTGAACTCGGGCTCAAACCTAACCTCTCTTCCGTTTACACACAGATCATGCTGTCCCAAGGCTCAGTCACAGGACCCTACGGAGTGTGTGGGGGTCAGAGCTTGAGTCAAGCCAGGACCCAGGGTTCAAGCTCTATTGCTTTGCAGTGTAGACTCAGCCCCACTAGACTTGAGCTCTGGGAGTCTGCCAAAAGTAACTCACAATCCCAAACCCAAATGTCTACACAGGGACTCTTAGCCCCCATGAACCTGAATCAGCAGACCTTGGCTGCCTGCGGCCATGCCACGGGTATTTTATCCCTGTGTAGAAGTACCCGCAGAGACAATCTCAGTTCCAAGTGTTCTGGCCTGGGAGTAGCTTCTTACAAGAGGCAGACAGAGGGAGCAGAGTACAGTATACCTGCAGCGCCACACTGTGCCACAAGGAGGGAATCTTGCTTGGCACAAGGGTTTTCACATGAATGACTCTGCCCTGGGTGGCTAAGGGTTTGAGGCCTGAACTTGGGAATTGTTGAGGGCTACAACTGGCTTGAGTTACCAGCACAGAGTCTAGGAGGAGGGCCGTGAGGGAAGTTGTTTGAGGGGTGGGGATGGGAAAAGCCTCCCCTTGCGAAGGAGCAATGTGGGAGAAACTCCACAAAGGGGACTGCCACGAACACTTCTTCCCCCATAGCTGCCTCCCCTGGCTTTTTACTGCAGTTAGGGAATGCCAGAATGTTGTTAACCTGGTTAAATGTGCTTATTTTTAATGTGTGACAGATTGGCATTAGTCTGTCAGTTTATATTTGTGGTAGTGCAAAATAATATTAAAAAAGAACAAGGAAAAAATGTGAGCTCTGTGTTCTTTAAGCTCAGATGGAAGACAGACAGCAGCTGGCTTCAGGAGAGCACCTCCAGATCACCAGCATGTAAAAGCGTAGTGGTTGGGCTAGAACAAGGACACGAGATGCAAAGGTAGGCAGGGAAGAGAGAGAGAGAGAGAGTGTGTGTGTTTTCACACCTTTTAAATTGTAAAGATGATATAGGAAATTGGAGTTAAAACCGTATATCCAGAACAAAGATTAAAATCCTGAATGGATCTGTGTTACATACCAGGAACGCAGTCACCAGACTTTCTTCTCTATCTAAATACACCTCTACCCCAATATAACGTGGTCCTCGGGAGCCAAAAAATCTTACTGCGTTATAGGTGAAACCGCGTTACATCGAACTTGCTTTGGCCTTGAGCATTTCCGTTATTAATAGTCACTTCCCCCCCCCGACTGACCCCTCAGAACCCCCCACCCATCCAACCCCCCTGGCTCCTTGTCCCCTGACTACCCCCTCTGGAGGCTCCCTGCCGCTAACCACCCCTCCCAAGACCCCACGCCCTATCTAAGCCCCCCTGCTCCTTGTCCCCTGACCGCCTCTCCAGAGACCCCCCCATCCCTAATCACCCCCGGTATCCCACCCCCTACCCAACCCCCCTGCTCCCTGTCCCCTGACTGACCCGACCCCTGTCCACACCTCTGCCCCGTGACAGGCCCCCCGGGATTCCCACGCGCTATCCAACGTCCCCTGACCACCCCACCCCCAGAACCTCCTAACCATCCAACCCCACCTGCTCCCTGTCCCCTGCCCGCCCCACCCGAGACCCTCTGCCCCTTATCCAACCCCTCAGCCCCGGCCCAGCACGCTTAACACGCCACTCAGAGCAGCGTGTCGGAGCCAGACATGCTGATCCGCCGGAGCTCACAGCCCCGCCCCTGCAGAGCACTGCTTTACCGCGTTATATCCAAATTCGTGTTCTATCGGGTCATGTTATATCGGGGTAGAGGTGTACCATTGAGGGTGAGGTCGTGGTGTGGGCAAATCAAAGTATCCGGTAAAGAGTAAAGGGCGTGTGGAGAGTGAGGGTAGCACAGAAGTTGATTTATGACAATTGAAAAAACGGAGGCTGTGTCATTGCATGTTACCTCCCAAGAATCAGAGGAAAGAAAAGACACTCTAGAAATGAACGATATTACTCATTTTCTAGCAACAACATGGAAGGTACAGATCTGCCTTGCAGAGTTTAAGACTAGATATGTTATATGTTTCATTTCTTTTGTTTTAATCTAACTTGCTTTCTTTTTAATAAAACCTTGGTGGTTTTTGACTATTATTTGGGGAGATCATGAAAACCGTTGCAGGGTATGGCCCAGACAAGCATGCACCCTGGCATGACACTGCAGTGACCCCATCTCACCTATCTTGGTTCTCTAATTAACTCCTTCACAGCCAGGAGTTTATAATATATTATTCCACCCTTTTGGGGTCTAATTCATTAAGTGCTTACAAAATATATTCACAGTTCCTTTAGCCCTTCCAGGCTCAAATCCTTCCTTCCTCTGCCTGGGCTTCAAGCTCTGTGTCTTTCTTGTCTGATCAGGGGAGCTCTGCTGGGCCCACTCTACACTCCATGTCTTCTCTGGAGAGACCCCCCCAATCCCCTCAGGTCTCTTCCTAGCCCCTGTCCCTGAGCTCAACTCTTTCTGACCTCAGTACTGTGACTTCACAGCCCTCCTCCTTGGGACTGCTTCAACTGCCCCAGCTCACCATCAGCCTTGTTGTACCGCAGCTGAGCCTGTGTCTTAGCTCACCCTTACTGAGCCAATTTTAATTCTCAGGGAGCAGTGTTTGTGTTCAGCCAAGTCAATACATCAGGTTTAAATTGAACTGAGGGCCCACAGGGGAGTTTGGGGTTAGCTGAACTAAATCGTTTTAAAATCACACCTTAGTTAAACCAGTACAACATGGAATATAGACAAAACATTCTGTTTTCTAAAACTATCTAGTGACTGAAACATTTTGGAACAAGGTACTTCATTTTAATAAAGAATCCCTCTCTAAACAGAGGTTAAGTTACTCTTGCAGGTGATTTAGGGCCCAGTCTAATATTGTGCAGCAACTGAATGGACCACTCTGTACAATCATGGAGAGTGTGTTATTACACAAATAGATATTCTCCACCAATGACATCATCATTTAGATTACCCATATTGGCATACAAAAACTGGGATTGTGTAAAGACAGATTCATGCCACACAGTCTATTCTGTAGAATTGGTTTTTTCCTGTTACATTTTACCAGCCAACGAGGAGGGGGCTAATATTGTTTGAAGTCCAAGCAGAGTAAGACCATATAGCCAAGATAGTTGTATAGCTCCCCTTTTATGCAGCTGTATTTGTGCAAAAGTCCTTCCACATATCTATCCTGGTAATCCACCTAAATTATAGAGGTGACAAAAGGAGAATAATAGATGCTAGAGGGCAATTGATGTTGGAAATCATGAGCTTTAGTGACCACTGAGCATACTATAGACATCTTGCTGGACTGGGCTGGTTTCTCCTCAGGCTGTGTCGGACCCATCTGTTGTTTAATTTTCTCTCCAGATCCCCCCCTTTTCTGTAAGTGTTACTCCAACAGGAAAAAGAAGCAAGAGAATATTAGAAAAGAAACAAAAATTAGGTCTCAGAAAATTGAAAGACTTTTATCTGGCAAAGATATAGTTTTCCGTTGTTCAAAGGAAGCACTTGGTGTGCCAAGAGGGTTATAATGTGGGCATTGGGCCGATTGGAGTTAAATATATTTTTGCATATTATTTGTACAGGTGCTTACATTTTTCAATATGTGCCTTTTCAGAAATCAGAATAAGTGAGTGTGATTCTAAACAATCTGGCAACAAATGGAGAACATGTACCAAGGTATAGCCGGCAAAAATTGGTCCTTGTGTAACCCCACTGATTTCAAAATAAGAGAAGGCAGAATTTGACTACTAGTGTATGACCTAGTAGTGGTTCTGCATTGCCATATAAGAGAGAGATTTTTACTAGTGCAGCTTCTTGCAAATCTTAGTGGGAAAGGGAGCATCTTGTATTACTCCACATCAGTCCTTTGGATTAAAGCCCTGATTCGGGAAAGTGCCTAGGCACATGATTAAGTCCATCCCTATCTAGCAAAGCATTTAAGTACATGCCTAACTTTGAGTATGTGTTTCAGAATAGCAGCCGTGTTAGTCTGTATCTGCAAAAAGAAAAGGAGTACTTGGGGCACCTTAGAGACTAATAAATCTATTAGAGCATAAGCTTTCGTGAGCTACAGCTCACTTCATCGGATGCATATCAATGAATCTGATGAAGTGAGCTGTAGCTCACGAAAGCTTATGCTCTAATAAATTTGTTAGTCTCTAAGGTGCCACAAGTCCTCCTTTTCTTTTTGAGTATGTGTGTAAGAGCTTTCCTGAAGCAGGGTCTAAATGATGATAATAGGCTGTAAATGGAGGTCTGTCCTCTGACAGCTTCTCTTTATAGGGAAAAATTAAAAGGATTCTTGGGGCTCTGAAACAGATGCAGAAGAACTCTGGAACCAGTGAAAAACACAGATTCAGTGACAGAACTGTTTTACAAATTTGTATTGTTTTCCAAATTGTGTGTGTTAGGGAGGGGGAACAACAACATTTCCAAAAAAGTTTAAATGTTTCATTTTGACATTTTCAAAATTAAATGTTTCCATTTTTTGTTTAAACAACTTTTTGCTTCAAAATTTTCTTTAATTGTATTTTTTTAAAAATAAAAACCTGTAAAAATGGCTGAAATTGAAACAAGCTAGTAGTTTGAATCAATGAAACATCTGTTTTGACCTGAAACAAATTTTTTATTTTGACTTTTAATTTTCCAAGTATTCAAAAAATTTTGTTTTCGGTTTGACCAAACATGATTTTTTTTTTTTTTTAAGGAATTGCCAGTAAACTGAGAAATCGATTATTCACACAGTTCTACTCAGAAGTGCAATAAGGAATCTGTTATACACAAGTAAGAATTTGCTAGCAGATGTGAGTTCTTAGCTTGTCACTCACTGTCTCCACTGCTCTTCTCAAAAAGTTCTTTTAAATACTTAAACCAATATTCCTGTGACTAAACTGTGATTGCAGTGTGTTTCTCTTTATGTATCTTAATTCAAAGGCAGCAAGTTATCCTGCTGAGTCAGTGATGTGAGCCATTGCCCTTTTAAAAAAACAACAACCCCTCAATTTTGGCTGTGTTGAGGATTAAGAGAAGAGCTCTGTGTGAATTCGAAAGCCTGTTTCTTTTGCCATCAGAAGTTAGTCCAGTAAAGATATTACCTCACCCACTGTGGATCTCAGAGGATTAATTGGCAGTTATTAAGTTTGAGATTTTTGAAGGGGCCTAAGGGAGTCAGGTGTTCAAATCTCATTGAAATCCAATTAGAGGTGTTCACTGGTGCCCTTAGCACCCTTTCAAAGTCCCCGTCCAAGTCCTGAACATGTTGAAGGACATGCCAGACAGTAACCTATTCTTGCTCCTTTTGACCCAAATGGCTAGCTAATTTTCAGGGGGTTGTGTGTTAGGAGGAGACACAGATGATGCAATCTGGTATTTCTTTGACACAATCCTGTTAATTTATCAAGAATGTACAAATTCCTGGTTGCCTGAACACAGCAGGAGACAGTTTCTTTGCTCACAGCCACAATCCTCCTTCCAGCCAATGCTTTACCTCTTTCTCTTAGCTTGTCTCAGGGTCACCCTACCAGTGCTTCTCTGTCTGTGGGTTGGCTTTCTTGTTGCCTTCTATAGTATGTCTGGTGCTTCTCTCCCACCCCCAGACACTCATAGCTGCAATCCAATCAATCCTGTGCCCCTGTTTGTTATCAGTCCCCCAGGAAACTCTATGGACCTCATGACCCAGGCTTGCATGTGGTCTCATCCTTGGGTGGTGATTTTACATTGTTTCAGCTATCACTAAACAAAGGGGCATCTAACTGTTCCCTCTTTTAGCCTGAATGAAAGGCAGCTGTCATGCCCAACTGCTTTGAGTTGTGTGATGCTCAGTCCCCTGCATAACACTATCATCAGTGCTGGTGAGCATTTGGATGTTTGGCCTCAGTTCCAATAAGCACAACAATATTTGGATCTTTATACAAATTATCTGGACATCATGCATCAATAATAATGAGACTGGAAATATCAAAAAGGTTAAGTTTCCTTGCAGTGTTCCTTCTGAGCTCGAACCAAAGTTGTCCCCTACAACCATTTCTTCTATGAGGTCCTCACTACTCACCAAAACCCAATCTAAAATGGCATCCCCTCTTCTTGGTTCAGCAACTACTTGGTGAAGGAATCCATCAACTATCGCATCCAGGAAAATCTGAGCCCTATTATTATTAGTAGGGCTTGTCCTCCAGTCTATATCTGGGAAGTTAAAGTCTCCCATGATCACACAATTCCCATTAGTATTTACTTCATTAAAAACATTAAAGAGGTCTCTATCCTTATCCAAATCTGATCCCGGCGGTCTATAGCACACCCCAAGCACTATCCCAGGGGAGGCTCTTGTAGCTTTCTTCCCCAATGTGATTTTTGCCCAGACAGACTCTGTCTTATCCACTCCATCACTTCTTATTTCTTTACAGTCTACCTCATCATTGATATACAATGCTACTCCACCACCTTTACCTTTATTTCTGTCTTTCCTAAACAGCACTCTTCAATACCTGTACTCCAGTCATGACTACTGTTCCACCATGTTTCTGTTATCACTATAAGATCTGGTTTCACTTCCTGCACCAGTAGCTCTAGTTTCTCCATTTTATTACCTAGGCTCCTTGCATTAGTGTACAAACATCAGCTTTTGCTGTTTGGCGTCTCTCACATTCTTTACCTGATTAGGCACAGACATTCTACTGCCAGTATCACCTATTAGACTGGTATCTACACTACTCTTCCTCCTTATGTCCATTCTCCTACCCACGGCTATATCCTCTCTTACTTCATTTTCTTCCCTCTCAATGTTAAAATCCGGTGTGGAGATTACCTAGACATCTCCCAAACTCCTAGTTTAAAGCTCTCTTAATCAGTTGTGCCAGCCTCCATCCTAGAAGTGTATTTCCCTCCCTACTCAGGTGAAGTCCATCCTGAGAGAACAGTCCTCTGTCCATGAATGCCTCCCAGTGGCCATACATCCCAAAGCCCTCCTTATAGTACCACTGCCTGAGCCATCTGTTGATCACCACAATTTTGTCACACCTTTGTTGCCCTTCTCTAGGAACAGGCAGAATCCTAGTGAAGATCACCTGAGCCTCGATTTCCTTAAGCATCTTCCCCCAGTCTGGCATAGTCTCCCTCAGGGGTAAAAGTAAGTTAAAGGACTTACCGGTACGCCAGAGTCCTGAGCAGGGGGCGTGGCCTCAACTGGAAGAGGCATGACCTTAAATCCCCGGGCCCTTCAAATCAAGATTTAAAGGACCCGGGTTTCCAGCTGCCACTACCGCAGTGGAGCCCCAGGCCCTTTAAATCACTGAGGAGCCCTGGGGACTCCCGGCTGCCACTGCTACCCTAGAGCTCTAGGCTCTGGCAGAGCTTTAAAGGGCCTGCGGCTCGCTATGGTAGCGGCTGCCGGAGCCCCAAGCCCTTTAAATCCCCACCTGAGCCTTGCTGCCCGAGCCCTGGGGTAGCGGCAGCCAGGCTTTGGCAGCGATTTAAAGGGCCCCGGGGCTCCAGCTGCCGCTACCACCCTGGCCCTTTAAATCCTCTTTGGAGCCCCACCACCGCTACCCTAGGGCTTCGGCAGCTGGGCTCCGCTGGGGATTTAAAGGGCTGGGGCGGTAGCAGCAGCTGGAGCTCCGGGACTTTTAAATCCCCGCCAGAGCCCCAACACCGCTACCCCAGGGCTTTAAATTGCAGTCTGGGAAAGTTGGTCCTGGTACCGCGCATCGGCTCTTGCCAGTACTCCGTACTGGGGCATACCGCCTTACTTTCACCTCTGGTCTCCCTTGATACATTGCAGCAAGAATCTAGCCATATCATTTGTTCCCACATGAAGGACAATCAGTGGACTCTTTCCCACTCCTGTTAGGATCCTCTTCAGCCTCAGGTCCACATCCTGTATCTTAGTATCTGGCAAACAGCACACCCTTCCGTTCTCTGGATCAGCTCTGGTTACAAGCCTGTCTATTCTTCTCAGTAAGGAGTCCCCAGTCATGTAGACCTGCCTTTTCCTGGTGATGGTGCGATTCTCTGGTCTATCCCCTATTCCCTCTGGCTGCAAGTCCTCTCCATTCCTATTGTCCTTTGCAAACCTCTGCAACCCATCCCATATCCTCCTGGGGCTCATATTTGGTGTTGTTATCTCCATTGACTCTTCCCCTCTTCCTATAGGACAGAGGTGGGAAAACTACGGCCTGCGGGACTGTCCTGCCTGGCCCCTGAGCTCCTGGCCTGGGAGGCTAGTCCCCAGCCCCTCCCCTCCTGTTCCCCCCCCTCCCCCCTGCAGCTATGCCGCCATGAGGGCAGCGAGGCTGTGAGCTCCTGCTGCTCTGAGTGGCATGGTAAGGGGGTGGTGGTGGCGCGTGGGGGGGAGGTTGGAGGTCCCGGGGGGCAGTCAGGGGACAGGGAGTGAGGGGGGTTGGATAGGGCATGCGAGTCCCGGGCACTGTTCCCTCTAAGCTGTGCGCATGCACACAGATCCTAAACCCCGTGCACACAGCGAAACACCGCGTGCACAAAAATTTGCACAGAAGCACAATAAATTTGCACAGAAGAAATTTTTTGTGCACACGGCCTGTCCAAAATTAGAGGGAACATTGGTCCCGGGGGGCCTGTCAGGGGGCGGGGGTGTGGATAGGGGTCAGGGCAGTCAAGGGACAGGGAGCAGGGGGGGTTGGATGGGGGTGGGATCCTGGGGGGGGGTAGTTTGTGGCAGGGGGGTCCCAGGAGGGGCAGTCCAGGGGACAAGGAGCAGGGGGGTTGGATGGGACAAGGGTTCTGAGGGGGGCAGTCAGCGGCAGGAAGTAGGAGGGGATAAATAGGGCACCGGGCCAGGTTGTTTGGGGGGCACACCCTTCCCTACCCAGCCCCCCATACAGTTTTGCACCCCAATGTGGCCCTCGGGTCAAAAAGTTTGCCCCCCCCACCCCACTATAGGACTAGCTGCTCTTCTCTTCTTCTTTGCCCTTTCACCTTCAGTGACCACCTGTTGTGCCCCTTCTTCATTTTCCAACTCCATAAACCTGTTCCTGAGCTCTATTTCTCCGTCACTAGCCTATCTTTTCCTCTGCCTGGTTCTCTTAGTCACATGCTTCCACTGTCCACTTTCCTAACCCAGCAGTCTCCCCTCAGAGTTCTTCGGTCCTCCTTCCATCTGCAAGGATGAGCTTTTCCCTTCAACCTCCTCATGTCTTTGCTCCATCATCTGCTCGAACCCCCTTCTAAACTCAACCAGAGTTTCCATCTGCATCTCCACACGTCGGATCTTTTCTTCCATCAGCTCTATCAGACGGCACTTCATGCAGACAAAACTCTTTTCAGGTACCTCCTCCGGGATCATGTACATGCCAAAGCTTCTACATCCAGTCATCTTCATTGCGTCCTCCACTGCTTGGGTCACTCCCACTGCTGCCTCTGTATCTGTCATCACCTTCCCACCTATATCCTGTTAGTCCGGGAAACCCAAACCAAACCAAAACACCACCACCCACAGCAAAACAAACCCCCAACAAGCACCAAAACACTGCCAGACCACCACACACTCCCTTCACTAGCTTGTCTGATCCTCTGCCTGCCTCTTTTAGTCTTCCCGCCCAAACTCCCCTGCTTACAGCTCTGTTTGCTGGCTCCTGTGCTGCTGCGTGACTGGCTGGCTACCTTTATAGGACCCCTAGTCAGAGAAGCCCCACCCCCTAATCAGGGCTCAGCTTCTCTCTCAGCACACTGCCCCTACCAGCCTAAATACCTTCTCTTCCAAAAGAACTCCCACTCATGCTGGTGAGGTAGTGAGGGGGAAGGCAATGAGCAGGCCAGATCTGGTAGTGTAAATCAGAGTATCTCCACTAAAGTCAATCCTCAGCTGAGGATCTGGCTCCCACCAGTGCCCAGGGGTGCCAATAAGGCATCTTTCACCGGTACTCCATTCAAAATAGTACATATACCTCTTTAAAAACAACTTCCCATGGACAAGACTTTCCTCCTCTTGGGCATGGGATTAGAGCTCTGCTACAAAATGGATGAACCAATTCAGCTGGAATGCTAACTTAGTAGAATGAAATCTTGTTTCATAGAGGACTTATTTGTGTGCATTTTTTTAAATAACGGTACCACAAACTGCCTTCAAAGGAAAAAAAAAGCGATTGCTATTCAGAATGAAAAATGTCATTACTATGCTGATGACTGTTGACAGGTACATGTCATGGATGTGTGCTATGATGTGCTAATTATTCTGCAGTTTGAGCAGATGGCACTTTGTGTTTTCATTTCAGCTGTAAAAACACAGTATTTGTGACATGTTGACAGTGCATGTTTTAATTGCTCCAAGGATGTCTTCCAAGCTCATGTTTTCCACTCATTTTCAGAAGAAAGATGCATAATTAGCTCCAGGGTTATGGAGTATGTTGCTCGTTAGCATATTTTCATTTGCTCCTCAGTGATGAATGAGGACCAGTGTCACAAATACTAAAACCTACCTTTGACACTGAATGCTGCCACTGTGGCATTATACAAGTGGATTCCTAGCCAATGTTATGAATCAAGGACACAAGCAAAGTACATTGTGATCCAACTCATCTTCCATAAATTCCCCCATTCCAGGGCTAGACTTGGAAGAAAGGGATTCAAATTAGTTAGCTATTAATAAGGTCACACAGGACATACCTGGAGGCACTGTTCTTGACATCAGGACAGATTATTTCTTTGACATTTAATGGCAGTTTTAAGTCCCCCTTTTCTCTGCCTGTGACCTTGCTTACTTTTTTGGTGTCGGGATTATGATGTACAATTGTACAGCAGGCCAAATTCATCATATGCACCTGTGCAATCCAGTTGAAGGCAATAGGGTTTTATGGGTGAAATGGGAGATGGGTTTGAGCCAAAATCCCAGATCCAATGTCCCTCTGTCCCTGAGCTTTGGAGGGGATTGCAGTTTCAGAATCTGGATTTGAACTTCCCAGCTGGCTGGTCTCTAGAAATGAACCAAACCCCCAGTTATGAACAACATCTATAGACTTAGAGCTTTGAAATCCAGATCCAGACTTGTTTGCTGGGGCCTATCTCCTCAGTAAAACTAGGACAGGATTTTGCCTAGGAACTTCTATCATTGAAGCTCACTGGACCTGCCCCGATGACAGAGACTTACAGAAAATCCTAGACATAAGGCATGGTAATGAGGCAATTAATGGAAGACTGGCTCCAGTGTAGGAAGTGATTTGCATTAGTGAGAGTTTTCACTGGGGATAAAGCTTCCACACTGAATTCCATGGTGGAAAGCCCTGAAAACCTACTAACCAGAGGGAGAGAATCAGAGAAAAGAAAAGCACAAAGCTTAGGTTCCACCCACGGTATTCTTCAATTACTCTCAGAAACAGTCAGAAGAGGCCTTAGGGCATGAGGAGGATTTTAAATGTGCATTAACTTGGCATCAATCAAGACACACTAAAAATGTCTTGGCCATAGGAAAAATAGTCAGGCAGTAAGACTACAGCATGATGCAGTGGTATAGAGATAATCATGTAATTTTTTTTCTTCAAAGAACATTTTAGAATTCTTTTTGAGGCAGAACAGACAAATCTCTTTCTTCAGTACGGAATGATATAATTTTAAATTGGTTTACATTCTGTTCGCTGTTTTATAGATGGGGACCCAACCTAAAACTCCAGATTGAGGGGCACAAATTCTCCTGGGAAAATGCCCCCAGCGCCACCACTCTGCCATTTGACTTGTTTTAGTCCCATCAGCTTTTTCCTCTCACGAAGTAGAGCATCGAGATCAGAGGTATCAGATGTCCCTGTGGAGATGAGGCATATATAGTGGGAGTCTAGACGTCTCAGAAGTGATGGATGTATGGTGAAATACTGGTCTCATTAGAACTTGCCCTCTCTGCACTAGATGAACTAGTTCTGCCCTCGTGCCTTTGTATGATTTGACAAGCTCTCCAGCATTATCCCTCCACATTTTGTCATCTTCACGTCTGTTGGTTAGTTCCTACCTATCTAGGTTTCTAGAAGGCTGCCCAATACCGTAATATCTGAGCACCTTCCATGAAACGTACATTGCAACTTGGCCCTTTGAAGAGGAGACTAGTAGAGGAGATTTCTTTTGTGCTACTACTACTACAGCTTTCAAAAGAAAAGAAAAGTTATGGCTTGTTAACCTCCATTATATCTGGGGTTCAGAACATCCGAGCTGATTTGGAAGAGTGAATGTTTTAGCTCGGAATATTTTGAGAGATGCGGCACCCCAGCTACACCCAGTGTTCCCTAGATACTCCCCCTCCATAGAAGTTGGGAGTTTTGAGGTGTGTGTGGGGGAGCTGCTATATCTGCTCTATGCCACGCAGGATTCCCCTTTCACAAATGGGATTCGCAGGTAGCTGGTTAAACCCACATTGTGCCGAAGGGGCCAAAATCTGGCCCTAAATTTCAGCACTTCCCTCCCTGAAGCTCATGGGGAGGGAAAGCTGCCATTCAGGTTACAGGCCCATATGACATCATGATTATCTGCTCCAAAGAGCTTGCCAGGGTCCTCCAGCAAAGAGTGAGCAGCCAAGGCTTAATATTTCTCGCACAGAAAACAAGCCGGGGAGCGAGGGCAGAATTCTATTTTAAAAAAATGGAGACTGTATATACACAATAAAGAAATAGCACGGGGAAACCTAACACATTTTTGCTTTGGAGTTCACCTTTGTAAAGGACCAGCCATTGCTAGTAAGATTAATGCTTACATTTGAACATTTTTTTATTGTATTCCAAAAGTGACCATATGGTTATTTCTTTCTGCTTTTCTGCCTCTTAATGCTATTCCTCAAAAAAAAAAAATGCTTTTTTCTTCACAAGTCTGGAGTCAAATGGTTTAGATATGTGGGCTCTTAGTGTGTGATACTAGAGGGAAAATGCATTCATTTGTTTTCATGCACTGGCTTATTGGCAGTGATCACATTATGGATATGTGTGCTATTCCCTACTTCCCTTTGCACTGCAACTATTTTTGGAGTATAATAGCTATTGAAATGAATGTGTTATGGTGGAATTAGGAGACATGAAAGTAATTACCAATGCAGTAGCCTTGCCTCTCATGTGGCATATGTAATTTAATTTCTTTGGCTTGTGCAAATCTGTTTTACAATCCCAGTTTCCTAAACTGTGTATATGAATTTATTAGGCAAATAAGAGAGCCAAACTGGACATCTGATTACAGGATGTGCTGCTTTCCTTTCCCTTCCCTCCCTGTGGAGGGAAGGCAGCCAGGTCAGAAGAAGCTGATAGGCATTTTACCTGTCCCTCCATTCTGAGCTGGTTTTGTTTATTACAATGCAAGCTGTGGACTTCCACCGTTCTCCCTTCAGGATAATAATGTACATGGGGGGAGATGAATAGAGGGGGCCCAGATTTCTAAATACACATGAACAACAAGCAAACACATAAAAAAGCTGTCTGTTAATGAAGCTATTTCTCCTCAGGCTGGAGGAGGAATTAAAATATTATTTATATTTTTAAACACTTGGGAGGTGCTCACATACTTTGTTGCTGGGTTTCCAGAAGTCCATAAATTGAAGCTTGCATTGCTGCTGTACTTGTTCTGCTGCTAGAGGGAGAACTTGAGCCAGTAGGCTTATCAACTTGGCACTCTTCATGCATTTAAATATTACTCTGTCGACCTTTCATCTTTCCTAAGTACTGTATACTAGTAGCTGCCCTCAAAATTCACAGTGACAATTGCAAACAAACAACAAAAGAGGGAGTTGCCACTTCTATCACTTTCGTCTAATTTTTGTGTGAATGTTTTAAAGATGTACAAACCTAGGTGCTGACAAACATTTGCCCATTAAAAATGACGTGCCCAGCCACAAACTTGCCCTCCTGCTTAGTGGGAGTTAATGGAAGAGTTAATGAAGCACCCAACATCTCCATTGTGATTTCTGACCCTGGGGCCTGTGACCCAACCTTTAGTGGCCACCTTGATATTCTGCCTACTCAACTGACATCACTGGAAACTTTGGATGCTCAACACTTCTGAAAATCAGGTTTCCTATGAACAATACACACCAAACTACCAGATGTGTAAGCCAGTTCTTATTAGATATACCTTCTCAAATGTGGTTCTATACTAAATAGGTAAGGCTTTTTCAGTGTGTGCTTAATGAATGGGAAATTATATATACATGTGGGCCATCATTTATGTGATTTACAGTCTATTAGGCCTACTTCTGATGCACCAAGCTCTGCAAATATGGCTTTACAGGGGCCAAATTCTGCACCTTGGATACATGCATGCAGTTCTGTTTGACTTGGACAGCCACACATTTAGGGCAAAATTGACCTCATATAATTACCTTGATTATTTCCAGCCCATTTTTAAGAGACCGAGCATACCCATAGTGAAGGCTGTGCCTCTCTTGAATATTTTTCTCCCTCGGAAATATTTACAATTGCTCTCCTTAACAGATGTAGTGCTAGGAGATACCTTTGCCTCCTTCCTACATATATTTCTGTAAACAGAAATGGGATGTAACAGAAAAGCCTTGTTTGACTTCATTCTGGAAAATGTTTGCTGTAAAATTAATTAGAGGCCTGGCCTCGTTTTATTAGATAAACAAGTTCAAGTGGTTTTAGGGGGTTGCAGTGATAATCCACCTGACTGTATCACTTATGCAAACATTAGGGAAGAGAGCAGAGCCTATTACTTTTTTGTTGTTGTTTGTTTTGTTTTTAGCAGTAGCAAAGTGCAGCTTGAGCTCTGAGGACTAAAGTTGAAAGCTCACATCCTGTCCACACTGGGCACAGACCTGTGCTAGGTACAGTATAAGCCTGTTTAAACACAATTGTTTGTGGCAAGGTCTAACTATAGCTGCATTTGTGGTTGTGGAATAGTGGGAGATGAGAAGAAAAATGCTAATCTAGACAAGGGCCTACAGATTCCTAGCTGGTTCTTTGGATCCCTCAATGCGGGGGTTCAAATCAGATTAAGAAACTGGGGTTAAATATGATTCCAGCTATAGAGCTTTCTGAAATGGTTTAGTCAGTCATGATGGACAAGGACAGTAGTTGTTAAAACCATGTTTAAAAGCACTGTTACGCTGTGGGGTAGGTTGACATTTAAAAGTTTTGCCACTCTGTAAAATGGGAACAATAATACGTCTTACTTCACAGGGGTGTTGTGAGGATAAACAAATGAAAACCTGTGACGCATTTTGAGATCAACTGAGGAAAAACACCATAAAAGAGCCATGTATGTATGTATGTATGTAGTTATTTATTAACAACTGTCAATCAGGTTAAAACCTGGGCTCTAATTTAGCTGGTAAATAGGGCAGACAGAATCCTAACCCAATCAGTTGTAAGTGTTGTGTAACTGCATCCAAAGACCTGTAACTTAGTCCTTGACACATTTGTAACTGTAGCATAGACAGCCTCTTGGAACCATGAAATATTATGGGTTACAGTCTATAAAGGGCTCAATTATGGCATTAAGGTAGGCAAAGGGAAGTGCAGAGGACTCTTGCAGACATGCCTCAGGCAAGCACAATGCATCCGGGATCTCTAGAGGAGCACAGCTACTGCACCATCCTTATTCAGGGTCACCTTTGTTGGCTGTACTGGGTGGAAGGTAGCATCATTTCTGGGGAGGTAGTGCCAGCAGTGGCATCCTCATACATTCATTGGCAAGGAGTGCCAATATATCTTGCTGCTGTTCAAGGTGCTCAGACACTATAAATGATGGAAGCCATATAATTACCTAGAGGGGAGTAGGAGGAGCTTGCTTGCCCTCTTTTTCACCCCTCTTTCCTCCCTACGTTAAACACCCATGTAGGACTGAGCACAAAAGACCCCTAAGGGGTTGTAACATTGATGTCTAGTAAAGAAAAGGTGCTGAAGTCATAAAGAATGATGGATGTCTGAACCAGAAGTTAATCTCCGTTCAGAAGTAGATCATTAATCTAAGGCCCTATTTGCCAATTATAGGCATATTTATCAATGGGCTAGATGTTAGACAAGTTCTAACTTCCTCCACTCAGAGAACCCTAAAAGTTACACAGAAAACATCCCCATTTACACCTTTTTGGGCCATCTCCTCAGCTGGTGTAAATCAGTGTAGCTGCCAGGAGAGGAAGGATGATCCTGGAATTCAGACATTGGTCTAAGAGTGAGGAGATCTCGGTTCAGTTCCAGGTCTGTCACGACCATCCTTTGTCACCTTGGACTAACAACATAAGCAACTAACTATCTTTGAGGATCAGGGCCTTAAACTCTCTGTGCTTCAATTCCCCATCTGTAAAATGGGGATAATAATCATTTGTTTGTCTGCTTTTTAAATGGATTACAAGATCTTCAGGGCTAGGACTGGCTCTCACTATGTGTTTGGATAGTGCATAGGACAATGGCCCTCCCCCCTGCTTAGAGCTGATAATTCGGGGAGTGCCATACCAGCAGAAGAGTTTTTTATAGATTTTTTTGGTAGCCACGGCTGCTGTATTAACCCAGGTTGGGAACGCCTTTGCCAGTTGTGGTCTCTAGATGCTGCTATAATAGAAACAATTAAAAAAAGGAAACCAATGGCCATATGCCAGTTTATGCCAGCTAAGGACCGGACCTGTTTTTTGTTTTTAAATGAATGGTGAAAAATAAGAATCCAAACATTTCCTTTTCCTTTTGTTTTTCAAGCAGAAGTTAGCACTTTCTGTAGAATTAAAGAATATGGGCTCAATTCTCTTGTGTGTTCTGATCCCTTTGTGCTATTTTAGCAGTGCAAAGTGTCTGGAAACCAACTGGATCTATCCAGCTGAGAACTACATTTCTGTGGGGGAGTACTCAGCTTGGGCAGAGCTACCATACCTGGCTCTTATGCCATCCCCCCCACACACCTACCCTCAGTATGGGGTATCAGGAGAGGTATGTTGGGGTTGTGGCTGGAAGACCATTGCCAATAGATTGGCTCCAGGCTGCTCTCACATACGCTGGGACAGAAGCTAATACAGACGCACCCAGTGACTTAGGTGAGGCAGGGTGGATTTATGACTAGGATGCTGGCCTGGGATTTAGAAGATGTAAGTTCCTGTCCCAACTCTGCTATTAGCCTGCTGGTGACCTTGATCAAGTCACTTCATCTCAGTTTCCCTATTTGTAAAATGGGATGATGATATTGACCCCCTTTGTAAGGCAATGAAAAAAAAAACACCTAGTATTAACAGGCCCCCTTTGTGTGAATAACCATTATATGGAGATGATACTTAGTAAGAAGTGGTCTTTCTATTTCTCTAAGCTTAGAACATAGCCAAGAGGTTGCAGACTACTACTGAAATATTACTCCATTTAAGTAATTGCCTAATATAATTTCAGATCAGGTAACTGAGTGTACAATATGAATTTTTCCAAGGCCTAATAATAGGCTGACGTAGGCTCCATAGTATAGACACAGTCTGTGTCATATTCCCTCTTGAGGTATGTCTACACTTCAAACGGGGGGTGTGATTCTGATCTGATCAAGCTAGCATGCAAAAAATAGTGTAGCTCTATCTACCTCTCTTTATAATGGGCTGACTCAAAACCCTGGACCAACTTAACCCTCCTTTCCCTTTCAGACAAACAAACCCCACCCCCCCGCCGCAACTTAGGTTTGTGGCAGGGCCTGTAACTTACTATGTTTGTACAACGGTTAGTACAATGATGAGTGCAATAGATCTCTGACTGGAGGGGGCCTCTCAGTGCTACTGCAATATAAATGTTTATTATTAATAATAACTTTAGAGTGTTAGAAATTCAGCTCTGATCTTGGCCACTAGAGCCCATCTCTAATAAATTACCAAAAGTCTCCCACTGAGCCTAAACAGTGGTGAGGATATTGAGTTTGGCAGACATTGTAAGTACTCAACACCTCCTGGGATCAGGCTCTATATCAATCAACATGTAAGAAAGACAAAGAAGCTAGGGCCAGAGAAAAATGTACCCTTCCAACCCATGCACACTCACAGCTGTTATTCGTCCTTTGCTACGTATTAGGTCTGGGCAAACAACTGACTTTTTGGGGGTTTTTTGGTTCACTGGCAGTTCCAAAAAATCTGGACAAATTTTTTTTTAGTTCAACCCAACCCCAAATTATTTTGAAATGTTTGGTTAATTAAAAAGTCAAAAGAATTCATTTTGGGTTGAAGGAAATGTTCGAATCAGACAAAACATTACGTTTTGAATACGAGTGGTTTTGTTGTTTTTTAATTTTTTAAATAAAACTGACAAATTTTCAAATAAAAAGTCATTTCAAACAAAAAGTCAAAATATTGGGTTTCTAAAATGCTGAAACAAAACATGTTGATTTTTTATAAAGATTTTTTTGTTCTTCTCTTTTAGTTTAACCAAAACAATTAGCCAAAGTTGACACGAAGAAGCAAAATGTTCCAGTGAACTGGAATCTGCATTATTTTTGAAGAGGTGGGAAGTTTGGCTCAAAAATGTTGCCGAGTTCTACTAGGTATATACAGCATCAGAGTATTATCGAGAAAAGATATTTCTATTAAAAACAAAAGTACATTTTCCCTCAGAATCCAGCTTGCTTCATCTAGCACAAGCACATTGTATATATGTTCCCACAAGGTGGCGCTCCAAATGTACTTTTTGTTCCTGAGATAGTGGGTCTCTGACAGAAAACATGATGGACACTGCACTCCATCTTTGCAGACTTTATCCAATTAAAAAGATGAGAAATTAGATTAAATTCATGAAGCCTGTGGGTTTTCTATTATGCCCCTGTTCACCTGTAACCCACAAACGGTTAGCTCCTTCTCTGCCCTGTGGGAGGCTCAATTAGGAAAAAAATCCTCTTAAAAGGAGAGGCTTGTTCTAAAGAGAAACATATGGTGCTAAAAATAAACAGCCAAACCTACATTAGAGCTGTTCTGCCACATAGTGAGTTCAGATGAATGGTCCCCCTCAGGTTTGCAAGGTTTCTACTACTTTCACCTGTCAGGCTGAGTCTTCACAGGAGCCCGAAATGAGGCCCATTAGCCTTGATGCAGAGAGCACAACCGTGTATATCTGTAAAGTGTCAGTAAGAAAGGGGAAATTTCCGCCCTCCAGTTATGTTTATAACATGCTTGTAGAGGGTGTCTAGTATCTTTTGTGCTGTGCTGATAACCACTGTAAATCTATAGTTATGTGGAGAAGCAGATTTGTGCCTAGATATCACAGTGATTCGTGTTTCCTAAATACCTGCAACAGAGAAGCTAGGCCTCTGAACTGTAAAAGGAAGAGTGTTGAGGCTCCTTTGGATATCATAGGAGAGGAAATTTTGTAGTGAGCAAAAGAAAGGAAAGCTGCACTGAACAGAGTCAGTGGGAATAGGAGAAAGGTGGATAAAGAACACCTCTCTCAAACAAATAGGGCACAGGGGTTGCTCTTTTATCTGCAACAGTGAACAAGGCAAAAAGCTGCAGTAGTTTCTCCTCCCACTAAAACATCTGCCTCTGTTGTCCAGCTGAGGTGTCTATTATCTGGTTCCTCTGGGAAGTCTGACTCTATTGTGTCTGTGCTTTTGTGGTATCTAATCAGTCAGTTGGCCCTGGCCAAAGGAGGACTACAAACTGGGAAAAGATGCAAGCCAAAGAGCAATTGTTATTGCTAAGGAATGAAGTGAAGAGGGGATTTCAGTCTGCATTTAGCCTAGGAGAGAAATTCTAAACTTAATTGTAGATACACAGAAACTAAATAAAGGCCCTTAGCAGTAGTGTTTGGCTCCATTTGTGGGTGGGTTCAGCTCAGCTTGTTTATAATTTCTTTTACAAACATCTTCTTGCCTCCTTAACCATGAGACAGAGGAGCTAACAACTAGTTGCCGTCAAAAGGGTGAGCTGTGATTTTTTTGGACCTTGATCCTGTGATTGGTTCTATGCAGGCCAACTCATATCTGTGCTTCAATGGGGTTCCTATGTGCATAAGGATTTGCCCACACAAATTCAGTTGCAAGATTAGGGCCTTATTTTGTCGTTATTAATCCTAAAGTTCTCTGGTTTCCTTTAGTTGCACACTTTAGATGCAGAGCTGGCATCGGGGGCCTACCAAATCCCCAAATCTGAGGGGGAGATTTAGAAAATCCAGAGCTTTCCCCTCTTCCCCCTGCTTCCCCCCCCCCCCCCCCTTTATTTATTTCTAGCCTTTTTCCTTGCAAAGATCTCTTTATTAAGGTAAACCAACTGCTAAGATTGGGAGTTCAGCACTTATCTTTCTTAAAGATCATCAGTTATTTATGGTTTCATCTTCAGTTGCTCAGTGTTGGCTTTTGAGGTCCAGGAAACCAACCGTCAGTGGTTTCTCAATTTCTGAAAGAACCACACACCATTTTGCAACTGAGGGTAGGAAACTACTCAAACTGTCACTAGGAGACCGGGGGGGGGCGGGGGGATTGGGGGAGTCCAGCTCCCCTTCTTCAGGTAAAAATAGGAGATTTCCCCCTTCTCCATGGCTGGTATGGTCAGAACTCCCACTCCTGTTTCAATCTTCTTTAACCATTGGTGGGTGCTGCAAGCTCCTCCCTTGTGGTGAGCAGTTAGAGAGCTTTAGCTGTGCTCAGAAGAAGCAGGTCCTCTCAAGGAAGATAGGGACAATGCCATCTGGAATCTTGCATGTATAAATCTGTGTCTGATACACATGAGGAGAAAGAGGGATTTAACCAGGAACATGGCATGTTTGGAAAAAAATATTAAATTCAGTTTGCAAATCATAATAATTTTACTGTTCCCTCATCTGTCTGTGTCCACCCATTGTTTCCTGTCCTACACTCACATTCTAAGCTTCTTGGGACAGGGACCATCTTTTCATTACATGTGTACAGTGCAAAGCACAATGGGGCATGGATCTGTCTTTAAGGTCTCCAGATGCTACCACAACACAAATAACTATTAATTGCTGTAAAACAACCAACCCTGTTGGCAATAGCACAGACAGGAAAGGCACTAATTCCATTAAATATGCCATTGTGAGGAGATTGGCTACACAAACAAAGATTGCTCATATGGTTGTTAATAATACCTAGTGCCTCTAGATCTCAAAATGTTTTACAAAGGGGAATTAGGGTTATATGGAGAACATTCAGTTATCAATAATAACACTTTTTTTAAAGGGATATTGAACCTCATGTTTCAGGGTTTAAGACATTCCCTGCCTATAAAATCAGTCTGAGACTTAATGAGGAGGGGCACAGATTATACTGTGTCTGCATGTCAGGGGGTTCCCACATCTTCCTCTGAAGCATCTGATACTGGCCACTGGGGGAAGACAGGATATTGGGTTAGATGGGCCTGGGGTCTGATACAGTATGGCAATTCCTATTATCCCCATTTTCTAGATAGAGAAACTGAGGCACAGAGATTAAGTAACAAATTAATAGTGGAGATGGGACTAGAACTGAGGTCTCCCAGGCCAGTGCCCTGCCCATTGTATTACACTGTCTCTTCTTTAAGAAAGACAAAACAGCGTCACAAGTATATGACCGTAGTGCCTTGCCCTTGAAGAGATGGGCTGACATCAAGCTGAAGGTTTGGAGTGAGGCAGTGTAGCCCCATTTTTTAAAGTCTGGACATTTAAACATCAATAAAAGGATTTGGCTTTTGACTATGAGGCTGAAAATATGAATCACACAGTAACTGTAGAACCTGCTCAAAAAAATCACAGTTCTTAGACCAGATCTGCTAACATTGCTGGGAGTAACGGGTTCTAAAATTGAACTCCTGAATTAGTCTCAGATGGAACCTGTGACAACCGGTGCCAAGGTGGGGAAAATTGGATGTAAGAACTGGACTGCTGGCATAGCAGCATGTCTAGGAAGCAGCTATACTGTAGCAGATGAACTCATATGGAGTCTGGATTTCATTAGAGAATAGCAATGTAAGAAATGTCAGTAAGGGAGCACTGCAAATTCAGCCTAGGGAAATCCCCTTTAAAGATATGACCCAGGTGAAACAAATGCTTTGCAGGCAAGTAATCTGCAGCGAGCAAACTATCCTGAGCTCCGGGGGTTGGAACTATAATTACAATCACATGTGTGGGTAACTTTCCAGCAAAGAAAAGAAAAACGGAGAAAACTTGCTTTGAAACAGTAGAATAGGGTGAGATTCCAGATCTTAATACTGGAAATTTTATGTATGTGTAAAATTACTCACATGCAGGACTGAGGCCTTATGGTTGAACTGAGCTGAAGCAGGAAAGCATTCTTGTTAGGTTGCTAAATGTTTTTGATAAGTAACTGACCCTAAAGAAGGGAACAATTGTTGCAACAGTAGAAGCTAGTAGAGTCTGGCACAGGAGAAATCATTAATGGAAAAGGTGAAGGTAAGCTTGCAAAGTTTTGAATGGATTTGTTCCAGTACCTCTTAAATAAGAAGTTGTGGAAAAGGTTTCTGGTGAAGAATTTAGAATTTATTAATGACTTTCTAATTTCAGTTTCCTTTAATCACAGTGGGAAGGAAACACAGTGTTTGCCTAGTGGCAGAGGAAACAAAAAAACTCACGAGATGTTTTCTAGCTTTAAGGGCCTGATCCTGCAAACACTTTATTCACATTTCTCTTTCAGGACTACTCATGTATTGTATTTGTTTGCAGGGTTAGGACAGAAGAGGTATTAAATCAGTGGTGAATAAACAGCCAATTAAACTTTTTACAAAATTATTGAGTTTCCTTATCAAAACACAGATGCAGAAAAATCAGTTTATCAACTCAGACTGTCAATATCTTTGTGCAGTGGGTTATCTGAAATCAAAGTAAAATCTGTTGTTGGCTCTTCGGAGAACAATTCAGATCATTACTCTTTATCAGTTGGCCCACTATTTTCTGTAGTCACATGTTGTATAAAGATCTTCTTTAGAAGGTAATGGTGATTCTTGACATTGAAATAAAATGTATTTCTTAAAATATTTATGGATTGAAAACGATCTCGTGTGTTCCTCTATGGTAGTTCAGTGAAACAACTTGGTAACCACGCAGGCAGTCCTTTCCCTAAAATATCCAAAGAGATCAACATTAATTTGTATTCCAGTTTAGAAATTCATCTCTTTACTGTTGGCTCCAGTAAGTAGAGGAAGGATGGTCTAGTGGTTAGGCTGCTATCCTGAAATTTAAGAGCTGGGGTCAATTCCCTACTCTGCCACAGACTTGCTGTGTGACCTTGTGCAACTTACCTTGCCTGTGCATCAGTGCCCCTTCTGTAAAATGGGGATAATAGCACTTCCCTACCTCTCAGAGATGAGGATAAATGCATTAAACCTTGTGAGAGGATTAGATACTTTGGTAATGGTATGTGTGTCTGTGTCTCATAAGTACCTATTCAATAGATAGTTCAAATAGGTACTGATCTAAATGATTTCTGGGCCAGTTAATTCCTATGCTTCACCTGTAATCCTGAAAGGGCATGCACTCTGTGCAGTATTCAACTAATTGTCTAACATCTGTCACCTTGTAGGAAGACTTTATTCACAAAGTGTATTGTAACAGGTGTGTACTATACTATATAAAACCACATTTTCAAAGGCACTGTGCAGCCAACAGCTTCAATGTAGGCACCTAAACACAGTGGCCAAATTTTCAGAAGTGTTCTGCTCCTGTTGAGGACAATGGGTGGGGGCTGAGCACTTCTGAAAATCTAGCTGCTTCATTTAGGTGTCTCACTGGGAGCTGAGCTCTTGGGGAGGAAGGAACCTGGTCCTAAATGTATTATAGTAGCACCCCTTTAGCCTATAAAGCTATTGAGTAGTAGTAATGTTGTAACACATCGTACTGATATGAGATTGAATTTTAATCCATAGCCCAGTCATCTGACCAAGGTCAAGGCTACAAAAGGTCATAAAACAGGGGACAGTGTCCATTGTCTAGTGGCTGCTGATACTCTTCATTGTTTTGAGCAGTTTTATATGCTTCTGCACTACCATGCTTCTTTCCAGTTCTGGGTGTGTCCTTGAAATCCTGTTCCTATTCTGCATACGGCCAATCTAATTCTTCCCCCCGCCCCCTCACCGGTTTAGTTTCATTCTCTTCAGAAATTATAGAACTAAACCACAGGTCTTTTCTTAAAATGTTTCCAATGTGACCTTGGCTCATAAAGAATCTAGGTACTAAGGAGATTGGCGTATTTAAAAATCCACACATTTTTCTCTTTTTCAGGAGCTTCCCCCCACTCCCTCCCAGAGTCCTTAGCAAACGTATGTGGTCTTTCATTCTCTGTTGGATTAAGGAGACTCAAAGTAGTCCAAATGATCAAATTTCTTCAGTTTCTCCACTGCGGATTTGTTTCCTGCTCTGAACAAGAGACGTGCTAGAATTGCCCAGCTCATGTCCAAACATGAATGGTAGCTCTATTTTGGACTCTTTCACTTGTGTTCTGTAAGCTATAAAAAGAATGGAATATACCATTCTTAGATGGTGTTTTAGACAGGTAGCCAGCTTGAACCTGTTAACTTTCTACCATTCCATCACATAGAAGGCGTGCTGAGGTGGTGCGGATGTCTAGGATCTCACCCTGCTGTTACACTCTGTAGTCAGAGGTTTTTCCCTGATCTGTATGCAGCTGAGCTGGGACCCTAAATCCAGAAGAGTTGGTTTATTAGAACATCAGCTAAAGTTGATATTTTATTGGGTGACTGTCAGACCACTTTCTCCATGATAAACAACAAGAATAGACTGCAAGACTTTTTGTCTCTGACAAAAGCCTGAACATGTGAACACCCAGGTGTTCTGTGGATGATCCCATAAAATACAGCTGCTTTGTGGCTCTTCCTGGGTGAAGGCTGTCTCTCTCTCAACCTTGCTACTCAAGGATTATATTTTCTGCTCCAATCTTTTACATCTCTTCTGTTCTCCCCAATGTTCTCCTTTAGTGTATCTCAGATTTTCACAATCCAAAATATCCAATCGTTTTTAAGCTCTTGGCATAATCTAAATACTACTTTTTTCAATGATCTGATTCAAGAATCATGGGATGGTTTCTCCTATGTCCTTCCTCTCTAGGTTTTAAATTCCACTCTTACCCAATGAGTCCATAAGTTGTGTGTGGTGGGTTTTTTTTAATGACATTTTTGGGGAATGCTATATTCTAGTGTCCTTGCGGTTGCTATGTGGCTTTGCCATACATTGTTCTAATGTCTGTATCGTCCGTTTGTTTCCACTTGTCCAATACTGCCTCTGTCCCAGTGGTGAAATGAGGGATACTTGCACTGCTTCTAATGTTGAGCATTTGGGGAGGCGCCATTCTTTCATTAGCATACTCCTTCACCCTGCTCAACAATTTCTATGTTAGGGCAATGTTTCCAATTGTCGTCCCAACAGGGAAACCTGGACAAAGCACCAGTGCTACCATCCTTTTCTCCAGCTGTCTGACCTTGAAATCCTATTCCTATAATTTGTGTAGCCAACTACTGCTTGGCATTCTTGCGTCTAAAGAGCCATTAGAAAGATGAATGGGTTATAAATTTACGCCTTTACAAATAATGATGATAAATACCCAGTGGATTCCTTTCTGTTGGCACCATAATTGCATTCTGCAGAACACACACATTTCATGGCATTTGCCTCTAACTCTTTTTTAGCCCTTTTCATTGTGTGGGCCCAAGCATTTACATCTGTGTCTAATAGGACCGGGGGATCAAACCCAGGGTAAATGAACAATAATCCCAGGCATCCCTTTAGCTCTACCAATGGCAAATTGCACTCTTGTGATTACATAAAGGGCTTTTCGCTTACTGTGTAGAAAAAGTGTGACATAAATTAAAACTCATATTAAAGGCTACTTTTTGCTATACAACCACGTGTCACCACACGGCATTCCAAAGCCTTTTACAGTGTTAAGAGCCAAGTCATGGCCAAGCTTTAGATGATGGCAAGAGAGAGTAAAGATGCCATCTTTATACCCCCTACACCTTTGCTCTGGCTACCTGCGTCATGGGAGGAGAGGGGAATCGGGCTACGCAGAGACTCTGTGCCCTGTCTTGTGCAGATGGACCATCCTGCTCTTAGGGCAGTCATGATCTAGCACCAAAATCCTCAAAGGTATTTAGGTGCCTTAATACCGTTCAGTATTTGGGCCCAAATTACTTGTATTATGAGGAACCACCTCTCCAGCCTGACCAGAGACTAACCAGAACTGGTACCAGATTTAGCAATACAGTATGCATGCACACAGGTATTCCTCTGTGGTGCTTTAAGTTTTTATACTAAAATGCCAGACAGCAATTAAACATAATAAAACTGATACTTATTTCATTTCTGTTTAGTGTAACTGGCAGACCGATCAATAGTTCTGGCTGCATGTAGGTTAAATCTATCTTTTTATTTAAATAAAATAACTGAATTGCAATTGACTAAACAGCTTTTAAGTATTTGCTTGTAAATGTTTTACAAGCAACAAAATAACCATTGGTATCAAATGGGAATGATTGTATTCTCTTCTTTGGTTCCCCCCACCCCCTCCATATTTTCAAATAAAGGGTTCCGCACATTTTTACCACCAGCAATAAGAGAGTACTTGTTGGACTCTTGAGTGAGTTCTAATATGCTAACAAAAATTTTTGTTAGGTCAGCTTGATTAGCAGTGACGAGAGGAACAGGAAATACACTCAAGCAAACAAAGCACAAACATTAGAAAACCAGAAAATGTATAGTTAAGATCATGCCTTCCACAGCACATAGCCACACAAATTTAACTCTGTCCCCTTCATTGCTACTCAGACAGATCACACTGCCCTACTACTCTGAGACATTTGCAAGTCAGCAAGGAGCATGAAGAAGAGAATAGCTCAGAAGCTTTTAAAGTAATTTTAACTGTTTAAGACTCTGGTCCATGCTCAAAGGAGACCCTTCTGTATTAGGTGAGAGAGCCACATGCTCATGTCTGAGACACTCAAGTTTATTGATTCAAACCTTTATTTTAATTGTTTTTTATAGTTTTTTAAAATCACCCTGGTTTATTAAGGACATTCCTAATTTAAAGAGTCCATGAACAGTTTCTATTCTTTTCCCCCAGTGCTGTCATAGATTTTTGGACTATTTCAGAATTCCTTTATAAATTTCTCTATATAATTTTTCCTACTTGGCTTCCCTTACATACTTCAGTATGTTCAGCATTCCATTGGGAGATGTTAAAAATCATGAGGACATGGAAACAATTACAATATAGTGCACTATTTCTGTTTCTGATTGGGATTTTTAATCCACTTTCTGGTCCTGGCTTTACTGTGGGGCATTTCTGGGGACTCACTTTTTACAGACATTAAAGCACCAATTTGCAGTGGTATCAACTGATTACCTTTTATATGTTGAAATTTAAGTTGACTGGTACCAACTCTAGAACGCTTTTAGTTTGTTTCATGTGGTTATACCAATACACATGTCCACACGGGGGTTCTCAAAATGTGTCACCTGGCCAGATGCAGCCCATCAGGGTCCATTAGATTGAGACTCAGATGGTATCCAATTCCCACTGTTGTTTTGCCAGGTTAAGTAACACAATAATTTTGCATTGTCTATACCCCACAGATAAAATTCTGGGGGTGCTCCATATCCCTCTCATTCCCCTTAAGGTAAAGCCAGTGATTAACACACTCAAAATCTTAACAATTTTTTAAAATAGGGCTATATTCTATACCGAATTTATCTTCCTTGTTCTCTTCAGCTGATGACCTTTAACGAGTCTCTTTTACAATGGTCTTGGGAGGGGTGTCAGAAATCTTCCCAGACTCACTTGGCTATTCTGCAATTCATTGTGACCACTCCCCTCCTTTCCTGTTAAGCCTGCGTTTCTGTGTTTTTGATACGTGCGCATCCAAAAATCTTATCTCTGCCGTTTCTGAATCTGTCGTGATCTGATTGATCAGTTAAATAAAGATTTAACTTTGCCAACATTTACTCCTTACCACTTTTATTTAAACTTCCATCCCCAGGATGCATGAGGAGATTTAGGTGAAATGTCAATTATGATGCCTCATTTTTTGCCTTTCAGGGAATACTGTTTTCCCATCAGATCTTGGTAGTTCCCATTTATACCTAGGTTTAACCTGTGACTTTTCCAAATAGACACAGGGTTTATTGCAACTGTGAACATGGGTTTGTCGCTGCGTCTTGGCACTGTATTAGGAAGATTGTGATGTTTCAGACAGTTCTCTGGGATTCAGATGACCTGAGCAAATAAAACAGATCTCCCAAATACATTTGTTTCCTTTATATAACTGAGGAAATACCATCTCCTCATCTGTTTCCTTCCCTGGTCAATTTGAATGCCAGAGAACTGTTTTGCAATTCCTTACCTTCTGGTCCCTGCTCAAAGGAGACTCCAGGATATTGTATTTCCTGACCCTTCACTCAGAGTTATTGTCCTGGATGATGTCTGCCACCCTCGAGATCAATGGTGCTGCACTAAGCACAGTGAGGGACCCTGGGAGTATATGACTGGGAATGCAGACTTGGAGTTGTGTGGGGTGTGATATCTTTGGGAGATCATACTGTATTGTAGGCCAGAGAGTGTATGTAATTCCATGTGGGCAGGTGATTACAGCTCCTCCAGAAACTAAGAACAGTGATGGGGTGGGGGGGGGTTTAGGCAGACTCACTCAGGTTGTAACACCTCCAGAGAGCTCCCACCACCTGGAGAGACTTGCATATACTAGTTCAAACTGGATTCTCCAAAGACCAACAGACAAAGGACTTTATAAACAGCTTGAGTTTAAACTGGCTCAGGACCTTCTTTCTGATCAGCACAGGCACAAGACCTTCTGCCCAAAGAGGGCCCCAATACTTCCTGGAAAAGGTTGGAAGGATTTTGGCCTACGGAGACCACCAATCAGCCTTATGGGATCTCTGGTAAGCTTGTAGCATGTATATAAGAACTTTTATTGTTTTCTCTGTAATGCTTTCACCTTAAGAATAAATGTACTTGTTTATAAAGTGTTGTCATAATTTATAACTGTTGGCGATTATGCTGTTCATAAGCCTTCAAAGAGAAAGCAAAGTGTAGATGCTGGCCTGGTTAGGTAGTCTGACTGTGCTAGGGATATCACAGTGTAGGTGGGGAACTGTGCAGCCTGGAAAAACCCAGCTTGGGAGGAGAGAGAGAGTGTGTCTGTCTGTCTCTACCCAAGAGAGGTGACAGCTGAGGAGCCAGGACCTTAGGGTGAGTTCCCTTACTGGACCATGTGGGGGCAGAGGAAATACAGGTGCTGTGGCCCTGAAGTATGATAGAGGGCACAGAGAAAATGACAGTGGTGGTGGGAAGGTAATTGTTATATTCGTATTTGCTATTGGCATCCTGAGGGGGGATCGGAGCCTCCTCCAAGTGCAGAGCTCTAGCTCTGGGCCTGCTGTGGTGGCAAAGTGGTGCCTGGCAGCCAGCTGCAAATGCTCTCCAGATCAATACTGCTATCCAGAGCCCAGTGACGGCTAGCGAGTGTGTGAATAAGAGTGGTGATTTGAAATTATGGTGGGCACTGAGAAAAGAGCAGGCTTTATTGAGGATGGATGACGGCTCTGTTTAGATACCTCGTCCCTATTGCCATCTCCATGGGGCAGAGTTAAGATGGTGTGGAAGGAATTGCTGTAACTGTGCTTCCCTGGCTTTCTAATATTTGTGTTTTTACTTGATTGAGTGCACTTCCTGGTTCTTGGTGGCTTCTGGGGGTTTTTTTGGCTGCCCACTTCCATGTGATGGAAGGGTACAGCCCCACTCAATTCTCATGAGAGTTCTGAATGGTCAAGGAGTGCAGGACTGGGCCCATGACACTTGTTACAGCCACATCTGTAAGTGGCAATTCTTTCCTCACAGTTTAAGTGGCTTAGTTAGGTCACCTGCTTTGGAAATTGCTCAATTCAAATTCTTTGGGTTCAGTTTCAAATTAGCCGCCCTTAAACTTACCTTTACAAATGATCAATGGTACCAGTCCTTGTTCAATATCCGAGTGTCACCCAAGTATAACAAGCAGGCTCAGAGAGACATGTCAAATCCTTTAAAAGTCACAAAGGTATGGCATAACTTTTAAATCCTTTCAGTCATTGCCTTGCTCTAAAAGCAGCTATCTCCCTGTCATATCAATCCACTTCCAGCTATTCATATTCCAGCATGGAAAATTAAACTGAGCTTGTTACATCTAAGTAAACTGTTGATTAATCACAGTTAACTCCCACAATTAACTAAAAAAAAATTAATCACAATTACAAAAAATTAATTGCAATTAATCGCACTGTTAAACAATAGAATAACACTTGAAAGTGTTTATTTTTGGATGTTTTTTCTACATTATATTTTTAATTATAAATATTTGCACTGTTAAATGATAGTATTTTGCAATTCACCTCATACAAGTACTGTAGTGCAATCTCTTTATGGTGAAAGTGCAACTTACAAATGTAGATTTATTTTATTTGTTACATAACTGCACTCAAACAAAACAATGTAAAACTTCAGAGCCTACAAGTCCACTCAGTCCTACTTCTTGCTCAGTCAATCGCTAAGACAAACAATATTGTTTACATTTACATGAGATAATGCTGCTTCCTTCTTATTTACAGTGTCACCTGAAAGTGAGAACAGGCATTTGCATGGCACTTTTGTAGCTGCCATTGCAAGGTATTTACGTGCCTGGTACGCTAAGTGTTTGTATGCCCCTTCATGCTTTGGCCACCATTCCAAAGGCCATGCTTCCATGCTGCTGATGCTCCTGTCTGGGGTATTTGTGCTTTTTATTTTATTTATTTTTTAAATAATGTATTAGTTAAATTTGTGACTGAACTGCTTGAGGGAGAATTGTATGTCTCCTGCTATCTTACCCACATTCTGCCATATATTTCATGTTATAGCAGTCTCTGATGATGGCCCAGCACATGTTGTTCAATTTACGAACACTCACTGCAGATTTGACAAAACGCAAAGAAGGTACCAATGTGAGATTTCTAAAGATAGCTACAGCATTCAACCCAAGGTTTAAGAATCTGAAGTGCCTTCCAAAATCTGAGAGGGATGAGGTGTGGAGCATGCTTTCAGAGGTCTTAAAAGAGCAACACTCGAATGCGGAAGCAGCAGAACCTGAACCAACAAAAAAGAAAATCCAGTCTTCTGCTGGTGGCATCTGACTCAGATGATGAAAATGAACATGTCGGTCTGCACTTCTGTGGATTGTTATCGGACAGAACCTGTCGTCAGCATGGACACAGGTCTTTTGGAATGGTGGCTGAAGCATGAAGGGACCTGTGAATCTTTAGCACATCTGGCATGTAAATATCTTCATTTAACTTTCTGTAACTCCCATAGAATTTAGTACTTCCTTATTTTTTTTTCTTCAGTAGAATTATGGATGAAACCCATGAGTGACTCAAGGCTCAGTTATCTCTTCCTGATGCATTTTATTAATAGTGTCTATACCCATAACCCCTTTGAAATCAGTAACAAGTGGGGTGCCTGTAATAGGCTAATTATCTCCAGAGTCAGTTGTCCAGGAGCCAACTGTTAATCTCCCAGTGTTAATTGCCAGGAGCATGAGTAATCAAAGCATGCAGAGCACCCAGGAGCTGCATGCATACTGGGGATCTATAGTAATATTCAAAGGGCATATCTGAAACCCTGCCCTGAATGCCACTACTGGGCTCAATATATAGAGCACTCACAGAGTGTCTGCAGAATGTGAACTCGGAATACTTTGCTACATTCCATTTCCCATTCTTATCTGTACTTTGTCAGTTTAAATTGCAAATTCTTTGGGGCTGGGATCTTCTCTTGATATTTACCTATAAAATGCAAAGGGTGAAATTCTGGCTCCAGCAGTGTCCATAGCAAAACTTCCATTAACATACAGCAGGGAAAGGATTATACACTCTTGGCGCTATACAAATAAAATCTCAATAGGTGTGAGGAGAATAAGGATCGAGGAACAACAGTTGCATAATACAGTTCTTCACCTGGCTCTGGCTTTACGTTTAGCTAGAAGACTGGTTTTAATCCTAGAGCTACATTAATCTCTGGACCTACTCCATTAATTTCAATTGAGTGGAGCTTGCTTACATTAGGGCTGAGTTTAACCCTCACTTAGTGTGGTATGTGTTGTGTTGCTCATGATGTTGCTGTTAATATTAATATTAACATACTGTTGTAGCTCAATGAAGGGGTATTTGCACTATCCTTCTGTCAAGACACCTGGTAACAAACTATGTGGGGAAAAAATATGGACATATACAACATAATAGGCCAGATTTTTGGCCTAAACACATTGTCCATTAAGTAAAACCCAGGAATGTTTGGGAAGACTCTTATGTTGGCATGTGTCTGAGAAGTCTCAGGTGGAGACACCCTGCAGAGCTCTCCTTCCAGTCTATCCAGCTAGTGGCCTCTGAGCAACCCGGCCTAAAGCCTGTTTCTGGAACACAGGTTGACCTTTTGTTCCCTGTGTCAGATAGTGGTTTTCAAGATCTTGACTCTGCCACTGATGGCTAGGGAGGAGGTGGGTGTCTCATTAGCTTGAGAAGCAGAAATGTATGCTGGGGGGGGAAAAAACCTTAGGTTGCTTGTTTAGATGATTCAGTGAGAAGGAGGTCTGGCTTCGCCCACAAGCATGACAAATATTTTATCCAAGAGCTTACAATATCATGTTAATCCTTCTAAACAAATACAAAGATTATTTTCTTGTACATACTAAAGAGTCTTTTTATATAGGCACCTGGGCAAAAGGAAAACAGGAATCCTTGGAGACTGCTGAATGTTATACTGTATCTTTTTGCAAACTAATAACTTACTTATTGGTGCTCTACCTAACCATGAGTCTGTTCTGGATACTGTCTGTAAACTCAGAGGTGACAAATATTTGGAAGGCTACAGATCTGATGGTATCGGACACACACACAATAAAATAAATGGAGGCAAAAAAGATTACCATATTGTTACGCTGTCAAGTAAAGTTAATACCATCACTGAAAGATTTAAAGGGTAATTTTGTAAAACTTTTCTTTTGTTGCAACTTTCAGTCACAGAAGGTGATTGCCAATCAGATTTACCAGCTATGTACAGCTGAGCAATAAGACATGTCACTATGTGTTGGAGAGAGGAGAAGCGGCTTCATGATTCAATTTTATGCACAAATCAAAAAGCTTAATCTTGTGGCCAGATCATTTTATCAGCTGTGTGTGTGGAAACTCAAACTGACACCTGCTGATGGATCCTGAGTAGGGCTGTCAATTAATGACAGTTAATCGTGTGAGTTAACTCAAAAAAATTAATCGCACTTTTAATCTCACTGTTAAATTCAGTTGGTATTCTATTGTTTGTTAAATATTTTTGGATGTTTTTCTACATTTTTCAAATATATTGACTGCAATTACAACACAGAATACAAAGTGTACGGTGCTCACTTTACATTAGTCTTGATTACAAATATTTGCACTGTAAAAATGATAAAAGAAATAGTATTTTTCAACTCACCTCACAGAAGTACTGTCGTGCAATCTCTTTATTATGAAAGTGTAACTTACAAATGCAACTTTTTTTGTTTTGTTTTTTTGAATGCAGTTATGTAACCAATGTAAAACTTTAGAGCCTTCAAGTCCCCTCAGTCCTACTTCTTGGTCAGCCAATCGCTCAGACAAACACATTTATTTGTTCTATCGGCGGTAATTGCCATTTTTTTTTTAATCACTTGTCAGCCCAATCTTGAGATATAAAAATATATTCAGCACCTGCTGATATTATGAAGACAGCTAGAGCCAGTTATAAAAAATAACATAACGCTTCTAAAAAGTCAACCAGAAAGACTTTTCTAGAGGAAGAATCTACAGCCAGTTAGTTGCCAGTATCAAGATAACGGGCCTGTTTTGTTTTGATTCCCCTCCTGCCACGCATGGGTCCCCCCCTTCCCTTACACCAGTTTTACTTCAGTATGACTCCACTGACTTCACTGGAGTCACGATATCATAAAATCCATGCCATCAAGGGGACAATCAAGCACCATGTGTTTTCAGATGCATTCCTTTTGTTTCTTAACACTACCCCACGTGGGTTCTGAGGCATGATATGGAAGAAGAGTTGCAAAGGGGAAGCCTTCTAGAGAGCTTTTCCTACCAGTCCTTTAAAGTTCAGAATAGGGAACTGTCAGCTGGACCCTAAATATCTGCTATTAACCTTCACTGCTGCCACAGGATGAGAGGTGGTCTTTAGTGAGTATCTGGGACCCAACTAGGGTTGCCAACTTTCTAATCGCACAAACACCCTTGCCCTGCCCCTTCTCCAAGGCCCTGCTCACTCAGCCCCCCCTCCACATCCCCCAGGCAGGGGGTTGGGGTGCAGGACGGGGTGTGGGCTCTGGGGTGGGGCTGAGAGGTTTGTAGGGTGGGGGGGCGCCTCTGGGCTGGGACAGGGGGTTGGGGTCCAGGAGCGGGGCTTGCGATCCGGGCTCAGGGTTGGAGAAGGGGGTTGGGGTGTGGGAGGGGGTGTGGGTCCAGCTGGGTGGTGCTTACCTTGGACAGCTTCTGGAAGTGACTGGCATGTCTGGCTTCTAGGTACAGTGTTGGTCAGGTAGCTCTACACACTGCCCCTGCCTGCAGGCACTGCCCCTGCAGCTCCCATTACCCATGGTTCCCAGTCAATGGGAGCTGTGGAGTCGGTGCCCGGGGCAGGGGCAGTGTGCAGAGATCTCCTGGCTGCCCCTGCATCTAGGACTCCTGTACAATCCGGGAGGGTTGGCAACCCTAGACCCAACCCATTTAAAAACTTTAAACCCATGCCTTAAGCTGCATCCAGAAGTGAATAGGTGGCCAACAGAGATACTTGAGCACACTAGTGTGGTGTGCTCATAATGGCCCATGTCACTCGGAACATGGGTTTCTGCATTATGTGCTAGCAGAAGCTTCTGGTTGGCTTTCAAAAGGAAGATAATCTACACCAATGCACTCTGCTTAGAGATATCAAAAGGGGTCCCAAAGGCATAGGGTTGCCAGGCATCCTGTTGTCGACTGGAATGCCCAGTCAAAAAGGGACCCTGGTGGCTACGGTCACCATAGCTGACCGGGCTGCTAAAAGACTGGTTGGCTACAGGGAGGCAGGCAGGCTCCAGTGGTTTTCAAACTTCAGGTCGTGACCCAGTACTGGGTCACGGAATGTAAGGCACTGGGTCGTGGCGGCTCTGGTCAGCACCACCGACTGGGCCGTTAAAAGTCCCATTGGCAGTGCTGCCTGGCTAAGGCAGGCTAGTCCCGACCTGTTCTGACACCGCGCTGCGCCCCAGAAGCAGCCAGCAGCAGGTCTGGCTCCTAGCTGGGGAGGGGGGTCCACAGGGCTCTGTGCGCTGTCCCCGCTCTGAGCACTGTGGTGCTCTGCACACCCATTGGCCAGTTCCCAGTCAATGGGAGCTGGGGGTGGCAGTGCCTGCAGGTGAGAGCCACGCAAGCCGGTTGCGCGCCTCCGCCTAGGAGCCGGACCTGCAGCTGGCCGCTTCCAGGGTGCTGCGTGGTCCGCTGTGCCAGGGCAGGCAGGAAGCCTGCCTCTGCACCCTGGCTGTGCCGCTCACCAGGAGCAGCCGGAGGTAAGCCCACACCCCAACCCCGCACTCCAATCCCCTGCCCCAGGCCTAACCCCCCCCCGCACCCCAAACCCCTCTTCCTGAGCCCCACCCCAGAGCTTGCACCTCCTGTGCAGAGCCCTGATCCCCTCTTGTATCCCAACCCCCTGTCCCAGCTCAGAGCCCCCTCTCACACTCTGAACCCCTCCATTCCTGGCCCCACCCCTCATCCCCAGCTCTGTTGGATCATGAGCATCAACAAATTTTCTTCAACTGGGTTGCCAGGAAAAAAAAAAATCTGAAAACCATTGATCTAGACCCTTCCTGACATGTTTGTCTAACCTGCTGTTAAAAATCTCCAATGATGGAATTTCCACAACCTCCCTAGGCAATTTATTCCAGTGCTTAACCACCCTGACAGTTGGGAAGTTTTTCCTCAAGTCCAACCTAAACCTCCCTTGCTGCAATATAAGCTCATTGCTTCTTGTCCTATCCTCGGAGGTTAAGAAGAACAATTTCTCTCCCTCCTCCTTGTAACAACCTTTTATGTACTTGAAAATTATCATGTCCCCTCTCAGTCTTCTCTTCTCCAGACTAAACCAACCCATTTTTTTTTTTCAATCTGCCTTCATAGGTCATGTTTTCTAGACTTTTTATCATTTTTGTTGCTCTTCTCTGGATTTTCTCCAATTTATCCACATCTTTCCAGAAATGTGGAGCCCAGAACTCGACACAATACTCCATTTGAGGCCTAATCAGTGCAGAGTAGAGTGGAAGAATTACTTCTCGTGTGTTGCTTAAAACACTCCGGCTAATACGTCCCAGAATGAGGTTTGCTTTTTTTTGCAACAGCATTAAACTGTTGACTCATATTTAGCTTGTGGTCCACTATGACCCCCAGATCCCTTTCCACAGTACTCCTTCCTAGGCAGTCATTTCCCATTTTGTATGTGTGCAACTGATTTGTTCCTTCCTAAATGGAGTACTTTGCATTTGTCCTTATTAAATTTAATCCTATTTACTTCAGACCATTTCTCCAGGTTGTCCAGATCCTTCTGAATGTTAATCCTACCCTCCAAAGCACTGTAAACCCTCCCATCTTGGTATCATCCGCAAACTTTATAAATCATTGATGAAGATATTGAACAGAACCGGACCCAAAACTGATCCTTGCGGGACCCTACTCGTTACATCCTTCCAGCATGACTGTGAACCACAGATAACTACTCTCTGAGAATGGTTTTCCAACCACTTATGCATCCACCTTACAGTAGCTTCAGCTAGGTTGCATTTCCCTAGTTTGTTTATGAGACAGTCATATGAGAGAGTCTCAAAAGCATCACCACAACTGTTTTTATGTCTTCTACCTTATAATCCAAAAGTGAGTCACATTCTTTTATTGTTTAGAATAGTTCTGAGATTAAGAATGTACTATAAAACATCCTGGTGCTGATCCAAAGCCCACGTAATGCATCCGATGAAGTGAGCTGTAGCTCACGAAAGCTTATGCTCAAATAAATTTGTTAGTTTCTAAGATGCCACAAGTACTCCTTTTCTTTTTGAAGGCAATGGGAATCTTTCCAATGGACTTTGGATCAGGCCCACCGACATATAGAAGGAAATTTTATCTAAAAACCTTCCCTACTGTCATTCCTATCCTCTCTTTCTCCCCTCCACCCCCAATTTGGTCTCATACTGGTTCCCAGTGCTTCTATTGCAAGTAGGAATGGGAAATGCGGGTGAGTAACTCTTATTAGTGTAAGAAAATTGGGGTTATAACTTTTAATCCTAACTTGAGCCTCAGCATTGTCATAGTAGATTTTAATCCAGTACATATACATACGCACGTTCTACCAGGAAATCTATTTTTCCTAACACTGAAAAAAGAGATCACTTTACTAGGGACTTGAAGTCTATTGAAGTCAATAGGCACAACGGGAAGTCCCTTGTCAAACAAAAATTACATATTCTATGCAGCTTTCATTCTGGTTTACGCATGTAGCAACAAAATACTAATTAATGGCAACTAAACTTGGCATGCATACATGCACACGAGCGCGCACACACACACACATATCCATCCCATTGTGGCCTAATTCAGGAAAGCACATAAGCACATTCTTGACTTCAAACAAGCATTTAGTCCCATTGACTTCCATGGGACTTAATGTACATATGTAAATACAAAGTTAAGTTCACTTTCTTGAATAGGGATGTCTTCACTAAGTAGAACAGAAAAAATTAAAATGGAAGTTCTCCATTTATCTTTCACAACCAATCCCCAATAAATATATTTAATTTTTTTAAAATTTGTAAACGTATCAAGATTCAGATGGAACGGGAATAAACCAAGGGTAAACTATAATTCATTACTCTTGAATAGGGTGACCAGACAGCAAGTGTGAAAAATCAGGACAGGGGGTGGGGGGTAATAGGAGCCCATATATAAAAAGCCCCAAATATCCAGACTGTCCCTATAAAATCGGGACATCTAGTCACCCTATTCTTGAAGACAAATCTTACTTTGATTCTTGGATGATCACACTTGTTCTTCTGTTCATCTGGGCATGTAAGAATTAAAATGTTTAGCTCTTGTAATGGGAATGAGTTTTGCACTGCTCTGGTGGCGAGCTGCTCCTGCTAGTCAATTGATATTAGCATCCTGTCTTCCTGGCTGGTGCATATTGCTTTAGTGACTAAAGAATGCTACGGATGAAACATCAGTGATACATTCTAAAAAGCATTAGTAAACCCTGATGAGTGAGAGTAAAATTAGGATGAGCAGTCGGATGTAATTCATCCTTAGTATGGAATATGCATTCAGAGTCAGGAGATGGCAACGGCCCATGGCTAGTGGAATAAGGAGAAATCAGACCTGGAACTTAAGTTCAGTTGATGGTACAATAATATCACCAGGAAGAGAGTTACTTTACTTTTTTACAAGTGTTAATGCAACTAATTTTAATGCACAATGGAGCTGGCATGGTCAGAAAAGCTTGCAGAGCACTGGCTTGGCCCCTTCAACAAAGATGCTCATTGGTTAAGCTCTACTCCAACAATTTAACTTTATAAAAGGTGTTCTGGATTGGCAATGGAAAAATGGCAAAAGCACAGCACATGAAGTAAGAGGCAACTGAAATGTGACAGAGCTTGGCAGATATTTTAGTTTCTGCCCTGCCCGAGAAATTTGTGTTGGCTGCTCTGGCTTTAGTTGTGGTATCTGGCCATTTCAAAACTTTCCTTGGACATGGTTTTCAGAGGTGCTTTCCACCTGCAGCTACTTTGGCTTCTGTCCCGCAGTACAACTCTAAGTAATGGGGTCGTGAGGATACCCGTCTAGCAGGCTATCCCATAACCGCCTGTTGCAGGGTTTCTTGATCCTTCTTCTGAAGCAGCTGGTACAGGTCACTGTCAGATCCAGGATACTGGACTAGATGGACCACTGGTGGCAATTCCTATGTTTCCATTGACTACAGTGGAAAGAGATATGGGTGTGAAAAATCAGGCTATTTGAAATTTTTATACTTCCTTTAAAGCAGAGGGTTCTTAACCTTTTTCTTTCTGAGGCCCCCCGCAACATGCTATTTAAAAACTCCACGGCCCACCTGTGTGCCACAACAACTGATTTTCTGCATATAAAAGCCAGGGCCAGCATTAGGGGGTAGCAAGCCGGGCAATTGCCTGGGGCTCCATGCCACAGGGGCCCCCACGAAGCTACATTGCTCAGGCTTTGGCTTCAGCCTCAGGTGGCGGGGCTCAGGGACCTGGGCTTCAGACCCATGTGGTGGGGCTTCGGCTTTCTTCCCTGGGCCCCATCGAGTCTAATGCTGGCCCTGCTTGGAAGCCCCCCTGAAACCTGCTTGAGGCCCCTAGTGGGCGCCAGACCCCTGGTTGAGAACCACTGATTTAAAGTATCCTTGCTATCTACAACTCAACCAAACCCCGGTTAAAAATACTGCAGTGCCCCTCTCCTCCTACTCCTGAAACTAATAAACATGCAAGTGATATTTTAACAATCTTGCAGGTGTTCAATGTTGGGTTTTCTAGCATTAGTACTTCATCTGTATAATTTATTTTATGTTGTTTTTCCTTCTTCCCCCATAGGAGTCTGTTTAAACCATTTGAATACAATGCTTGCCATGTATATCTTTCTTTGAAAACCGAACCTTCTGCCACTCTTAAAATAGGCCAGGTCTACACTAGAAACTCTTGTTGGCATAGGGGTGCGTGGGTGTGTGTGTGTTTCCTCCCTCCCATGATCAGGGCTGGCCCACAACATTTTGGCACCTGAGGCGAGGAGCTCAAATGACGTCCCCATGCCCCCTAGCTTGGGCCAAAACTTTGAAAGGTCTCAATTCTGCCTTCTTCCTGTTCTGCTCCTCTCATGGTACTGCTCTGCTACCTACCCCAATAATGGAGAACTAACAACTTAAAATGCCTTGTTCAAAAATTTTAAGTAACACTTACGTTTTCTGTTCAGGAGTTTGAAGTTAACTTTTCTTGTCTGCATAGTAAACACTGGCATTTTTATCTGTTTGAATAATCAAAGTGGTGCTTTCCAAGCCTTCTCGGTTGCAAAGATTTGAACTGCTTCCTGAAGTCCACAGTCTGGGCCAGCTCATGCTCTATTGAGATGGTTGCAAGGCCGACAAGCCTCTCCTGTGTCATTGTGGAACATAGATGTGTTTTTATTAACTTCAGCTTGGAGAAGCTCCGTTCTCCACAGGCAACTGTTACAAGAAGTGTTAGAAGTATGCGCAGAGCAACGAAAGCATTTGGAAAGAGGGTGGTCATCTTATTTGTGCACATATATTCCAGACCAGCCTTTGGAGTTGATCCTGCTGAAATGTATCTTGAAAGGGCTTTCAGTTCATCACCTAAATTACTCGCATCAATATCACGCATGTCATTATGTCTCTAGTGCCCTGCATTGCTGGTGTAGGTCTTCTTCAGGTATAGTGAGGAGTTTTGGAATATCATACAACATCCCAAATATACTGCTGTGTTCCTTGAGCTGCGTGAAACATTCTTCAACTGACTGTATTGCACAATCTAGCACCTGGTTAAAGAATTCAACTTTGAATTGTTGTTTGGCGTCTCTTATGGGATTATCCAGTGCCTCGTAATCAAAATGTCGTCTTCTTCGATGACTCTTGTATTCTTGAATGGGTGGGAAAATAGCTTCAATGTGAAGTTCCTCTGCCAACTTCTGTGCACTCTTCAGAACGTTTTGAAATCCCTCATCTGACCAGTAAGACTGCAGGTATGACTTTGCTTTGTCCAGTTATTCCGTTGCTCCAGATATATCAAGGTCAACACCTTGGAGTCTCTTGCTTACAACATTTATTTCAAACAGTATGTCATGCCACAACACTAAGCCACACAGAAATTTGAAGTTATGTATGTTTCTGGTGATTCCATTTCCCTCTAGCACTGTTCTCCCACAAACAGTTCCTGTCATAGCATTATCCTCCATAATGGCAACTATGGCATCATCTATCTTCCCAATTTGGTGTTTGATAGGCTTTATCGCCTCCACTCGACTTTCCCATCGTGTGGCACTCAGTGGTTTCAGTGTCAGAGCGGATGTTCCCAGATGTTGCTTCAAAATTTGCCATCAATAAGTTGATGCAGAGAAAAATACATAGATGCTTTGAATTACATTTTAAAAAAATTCAGCAGCCTCACTAGAAGCTGATGCTGCATCGCTGACCACCAAGTTCAATGAATGAGAACTGCATTGGACAAAAAAATCTCAAGGGTTTAACTCTTGGATCCGTGTCTGCACTCCTCTGTTCTTTCCTCTCCTGTTGGCAACGTTATCGTAGCCCTCACCTCTCATGTCAGCTATCGCAATTCCCGTATCTTCCAGCTTTTTAAGAAGTACATTTATCATACCAGCTCCTGTAGTATCATCAATGTCAATAAATTCTAGAAAATGCTCTGACAGTCACCATTGCAGGGACATTTTCACTATGTTCTGTTGTTACAAAACGCACCATTAAAGTCATTTGTTCCGTATGGCTGATGTCTGGTGTGCAGTTCAGAATAACTGAGTAATATCTTGCTGACTTCAGATCCGCCACAATCTTCTGTTTGACTTTTGTTGCCAGTAACTGTATGATCTCATTTTGAATTGTTTTTCCAAGGTAGTGGTGTGCGTACATTTCTTGGGTGGTGATTCTTCTTAGATGCGCCTGGAGTACAGCATCAAACTCAGCCATCAGCTCCACAAGTTTAAGGAAGTTTCCATTGTTTGGTACATACAGCTGATCTGAAGTGCCACACAGTGCTAGGTTTTGGGTAGCAAGCATTCTCACAATGGCAATGAGCCTTTTCAGAACATTTTGCCAGTAAAGAGACTCTGATGCAATTTTCTCTTGATGCTGATCATCTATGGTGGCCTTTAACCTTAGTCTCATCTCAAGCTCTTTCCACCTATGGAATGCTCTCTGGTGATTTGCTGCCTTCTCAGAGCATACCAGATTTCTAGCCAGATTTTTCCAGTCCTTTGTTCCCATATAACCCAATGTGGCTGGAACATTAGACTGGAAGAGTTTTCAACAAAAACAGCATGCAGCATTCTGTGTTTTTGAGTACATAAGCCATGGCCTCTCCACTTTCTCATCATTGGGGATTTCATGCCAGTAATGTGTTGGATGGAAATTTCTATTTTCATTGTCTTTGGGGAACATGAAGTTTTTCACTTGCTGTGGCCCATGCAGTAGAAGGAAGTCCCTCAGGCTACTGCTCAAGTGGGTCCACAGTCCTGGACCATCTAGACTTAAGGAACTAAATGCACCAGCAGCTGTTTCTTGCGCCTCCACCACTCTCTTCTCTGATCTATGCTTTTCTTTACAAATGTGCATTGTTACATCCATTTGAGATGGAGATATGGATGCTGCAGTAGCTGCCAGGTCACCTGCATTCTGACTAACTGGAAGATCAGGCACCTCCTCACCACTCACATCCTCACTGGGGCCGGAAAGCTCACCATGAACATTTGTGTCTATGTATCTCAGGAGAGCTCCTTCCTGCTTAGATAGAAAAGCTTTCTTTCTTTTTCCTGAATGCTTCCCCAGAGGGGCGTTTTCTTCTTTCGCTCATGACTGCTGTTTTGTGCCAGCTAGTGTGGCTCTCAACACTCAATTGAAGGGGACAAATAAGCAGGCTGGTAGCAGGGTCTGAGTGAGGGAAGATATCAGCGTCTTAAGGGCCTAACTGGCTCCTACTACTTCAGTTGACGGCCTGTTCTCCTCAAGTGGGTTCAGGGAAGCAGCAGGAAACAGGAAGCTCCCTGAGAAGCTGGTGTTAATCAGTCCAAGCTCCTGGGGGTGCTAGAGAGGTACATAAGAAGCTGCTGCTCCTCCTTTCTCCCTGCACCTCCTGCTGCTTTCTGTTGTTCTCTCTCACCTTTTCTCCTGCCTGCCTGTTATGTTTCGTGTGCCCTCCTTCCTCCAGCACAGCACTCCACCATCTCTGTGCATCTAGAGCAGACAGAATACATATGCACCAGCAGCAGACACAATTTTCTACACTCTGGGTCCTAGTGGCGCCCCCACCACAGCCTGGCACCTGAGGCGGCTGCCTCCGTTCGCCTCATAGTAAGGCCAGCCCTGCCCATGATATTGCGACATCAGCAAAAGCCCTAGAGTAGATGCAGTGATACCAGCAAAAACAAAATAAAACAAAACCAAAAAACCCACTTTTGCTGGTATTGCTTATTTTGCTTGCAGAACTGGTATAAGCTATAGCAGCAAAAGCATTTTTTGGCAGTATGACTCCATCTACACTAGGGGGTGTACTGGTATAGATACTCTTTTCTAGTGTAGAGTAAGGATATATTTACTCTATGAAGACTATACCAGCATAGCCCTGCAGCGCAGATGCTGCCTACACCAACGGAAAGCATTTTTCTGTCAGTGTAGGAACACCAGCTCCCTGAACGCAGTTACCTATGTTAACAAAAGCTCTTTTCCATTGACACAGCTGCATCTACACTGGGGTGTGTGGGGTGGTCTGGTATAGCTACATTAGTCAAGGTTGTGCTTTTTTCACACCCCTGACCGACGGAGCTATGTCGATGTAACTCTTCCATGCAGACCAAGCCTAGGCCATAGATTAGGCGCAGTATGCACTTTGGGAGCAATGGTAGCTGCACCATAGTTGAGGTTGAGCTTCCTGTAATAAGCCTGAATTTCAACCCTTCTAACTTCTCCCATAAGAAACATCATCTGGACACTTTACCTGTCATATCTCATCCCAGGAGAGAACTTTAATGGGAAGTATGTGTGTGTTTGGGGAAGAGATCAGCAAGGCCCTAATCCTGTGATGGATCCCTGCACCCCATGTGGAATCCCTGGCAGGATCAGTATTTAAAGAGGTTATACAAATGTTAAGGGGTTTCAAAAATGTGCCTGTCTATTCAGGTTTCGAAAGTGTTCCTAGCATTTTGGGGTGGTCATATCTCCAAAAGGAACCAGTTTACAATCTCCAGATGTGCTTAATGTTGTTGGCGTAGTGGATTTCATACAGATGGATTGTTAGTGGGGAATTCAATTAAAAGATATAGGAGGCCCCCTCCAACTGCCACTGAAGTCAATGGGAAAACTCTAGCTGACATCTGTGGAAATGGGATCAGGCCCAGTAAAGAGGTGTTTTCTCACATATACAGAGTAGGGCTGATGATTGGCTTGTCATGGATTCCAGGCTGCAATCTGCATCTGCTGCACTGAGTGAGAAATGTGGGGCAGGTGTCATGGGTAGGGGACAGAACAGGAATCTGAGAGGGAAGCAGAGGACTGGGAAGGTGATGAGCTGGGTATGTATAATGGGGCAATACAATGGAGTCATGATTACTAATTTTGGAATGAGGGGCATCTCTGGGGTAGGCAGGAGACTGGTGGGGTGTGGATGCAGGATTAAGGGAGTGCAGGGAACTGGGTGGCATAAAGAAAGGGCATGGAAAGGGATCGAGGGCTTGGGAGGGGGTATGGAAGGTTTCCCTGGAAAGTACATTGCCCATTAAAATATACCTCTGTGCACTTCCATTTTCATCTTATACTGTGTTCATTATTGCTCTGATAGGGCATTTGGGGATGGGGGGGATCAGAGACTGGCTTGGGTTAGAACATTGATTTACTTCTGTCAGTGGAAAAAATGAGACGTGGCTTCACTAATGTATGATTGCTGAGGCAGCAGAAGAATGTCTGTTCTGATTTACGGAGGAGTATTGCTGGAGGAAGTTCACCCCTTCTGCCCCCCAAAATAAAACAACAATTTTCAGCACAGAATACAGGGATACTTGCAGCAGAAAAGCAAGATGACCTTCCAATCCATTGACCTAAATAGCTGCCATGAAAGGTAGGCGAGATTGACAAATACTAAGCCAAGTAACTTAATTTATAACTAAAGAATTCTAATCTATTGTTAATCAAACACTTGTACGGTGTTAATAACCCTTCCTTGCTTTTGTTGAATATGCCTCTATTAGCTGCTTTGCTGTTGTCTGTGGTAGACTATTCTGTGAGTTTACTTCCATCTGTGTGGAGTTTTGTCTGTCTTGCTTTTCACCTGTGGTTTTATTTTTAGGCCTTATCCCTGAATCTTGGTTTTTATTGTAGTTCAAAGAGGTGATTGTTATGGAATCCAAAGTAGGCTTTGGATCATGTCTTGGGTTACTATCTTCTTGAGCATCTTAAAGCCATTAGTCTAATTTTTCAAAGGTATTCAGCACTTCTAGCGCCTGTACTTTTCTGTGTGAATGGTGGGTGTTCAGCACCCACAGTGCAGCCCAAGCTCTTCTAGCTGTTCTGCATTTGTTAACCTTCCTAATGATATGGTAAATTTCCAAAAAGATGGGCATATGCAACTCAGGCACAACGGGTAACTGAATCCAACTGGAAGTGCAGTTTCATTTGCATACTCGGGACCATGGGCTCCCCCTCCCCTTCCATATGCTTTTCTGTAAGAGCGCCAGCACAAAGAGATCCTTGGCATCAAAAGCTCAGAGACTACACTGCCTTGTTGCACTATAATTGTACATCAGGCTTCTTGCCAGAAGGGATCATGGACAAGGCTTGAAATTTACACATAGGTAAAGGCATTTGAAACCCTGTGGTGACAGTCCTAGTATGAGTGAGTGTCCTTTGCCTGTGCACTGTCCTTTCCCCCCGCCCCCTAGCACTGGCAGCATAGCTTGTCATGCTGCCTGCCAACAGATGCATGTGTTGGACCCTACCCGCTGAATGGGGGTTTTAAAGACCCATAAAGCAATTTATCATTGCCTCTAGCCGCATTAATTTTCTCTCTTTCCATATGGTTTGCTTTCAATTTTGGGAGAAAGCATAGAGTGTGTCTCTGTTGGGCTACCTCCTCCCACCACGTTCCTGGCCACAGTCCAATTCTCCCACTGTGAATGTACTGTACTTGATATCATAATGCAGCTCATGTACTGATAGGTGCATATTTTAAAGCCACACTGGCTATTTGCTGTGGCCATTTGTAGTATCTTACTATGAATTTCTTCCTTCTGTTCTGAGGGCATGCTCTGGCATATTTTCAAGAAGTAGCCCTATGCAATCTACAATGTGTATGAACAAACACACACAAATAATCTGTGGGTGGGCCCTGGAGCGTGGCTATCTAGTGTGCAAATGCATGTTCAACATAACTACACCAGCCAAGCAACTAAGCATAGGCAATGGATCTTCACATTTAGGTAACTGGAAAGCATGCTGGGCCGAATTCTCTCTCACATGAATCTGTGTTAACCTCCAATTACTTCAATAGAGCTGCACTGGTATAACTGAGAATTTAGCCATCTGTTTCTAATGCTTTGATCTCTATTTCCTACAGATCTAATTTCAGGGAGGTGATGGTGCTGGGAAATGTTGTCATAGAGCATGTTAATAGCACTTAAACTTGGAGAACTTTGGCCCTAATTCAGCAAGGTACTTCAGTACCTGCTTAACTTTTTAGCACCATAGTGGCCCCCCATTGGAGTCAATGGAGTTAAGCAGCTGCTTGGAGTTAAGCAGCTGCTTAGTCGGGACCCTGAAAGCTTTGGTTTAATTTTTGCCAGCTGACTTCATGTTTTATAATTTTGATCTATTACAGATTAAGATGTACTTTGTTTTTGTAGGACATTTTGATTACATTTTATCTTGGATCTAAAAGCTTGGAAAAAGGGGGGGAAAAATCTGTGTCACAAAATAGAAAAAGCTAGTGCCCCCTGCCCCACACATGCACAAAAAGCCCTCAATCATTGGTGATAAAATACTTTATTTTCATTTGTGTAACTGAACACTTAATAAAGAAATAATAAACAATATAAATCATTGGGAGAAAATGGACTTCTAATAGGAGAACCTCAACCATATCTGATGTACCAACACAAATATTCAGATAAATTATTTTCTATCTTTTTGGTGAGAGAGCCCCAAAAGTGAGTGAGTGATTTTTGTGTTCGTGGGCATCCAGTTTGAAACATAATCTGACATTCTGCCCCAGCTGGCTGCACTTCCATAGAAGAGGTTATAAATTTTGCTCTGTTGCACTTCTTCACTCCTACTGATTTCAGTGGGCCACTGTATAACAGAGGGCAGGATTTGTGCCTTCCTCTTCAAATGCCAATGAGTGTGCATGCATGTAACAGAGGTGAGGCCCTTCATTTTCAGTTTACTGACTTTTAGTGAAAAATGTTCAGGCTTTACAAAAAAAAAAAAGCTACAATTTGGTTTTTACTGATTTTTTTTCACACCTAAATTTCAGACCACTTATGTACATGAAAATATCACTTACCTTAAGAAATCAGATCCATTACATTAAGTAGATGTGTTATGTTAATAAGTTAGTCTGTGTAAATAGGTTTAAAAGGTAAGGCAATGTAGGGGAAGACACACACACACGTGTATGTCCTGACTGTTAATGTACAGTTCATGAAATAAACCACAGCATTAAACTGCTTTACTTTCAGTACTTTTACTTTTTTCTACATGTTTTTTCTGTCCTCCTGTCTACCACTATTAATCCTGGTATTTACCGAGAAAACTGTAGTTATTTTTTGCACTTTTTTGCTTTTTTAAATTTTTGTAATAATCTGATACATTCCCAGGAAATTTTAAACAAAATAAAGACTGTAAAGGAAGTGCCTGGAACAAAGGGTAATGCTTACCCTACCTCCCTTCGTGCCCTTGAAGTCTTTAGGGCTGCACTGCTGAAAGTCCAGGGAAGAGATGGCAAGGCCTCTTTCAGGGAGGGGTAGTGAATTTGGAACGCTCTCCCCCTCTCAGTATGGTGCCCATCACCATCGTATCTGGATTTCACACCCTGGAATTTTATTTCCACTTTAGCTTGTCTGTCGCGGTGGGAATTTATTTGCAGGTGTGTCCAAGTGCACTATCCCATATCAGCTCTCAAGTCAAGGCAAATAGCTCCTAAGTAGGAATCTTCCCATTACCTCCCGCTCCACCACGAGCAGCAGGTCTCTGGGCAGGGAACCACTTCCTTTCCCTATGTGGGGGTCTCCTCTTTCCACTCTAGGGTGATAATGGACTCCCCATAGCGAATCGTCCTTTTCTCCCCCTCCTCTCCAAATTCCCTCTCGCTGGAGATCCTTTAATCTCTCCCTAGAAGCTGCCAAGTGTTTGTCAAGCTGATTTGCCCCGCCCTCAGGGTAAAAAAGCCCCTCTTTAAATGTAGGGGAACGGGCTCCTGTTTAACTTGTCCTAGAAACTGACCTGAACCCTATGCAGCAGGCGCAGATCAGAGTGGCTTTGGGACCGCGAGGGAGCCCGCAGTCTTGCCAAGGAGCAGCTGGAAGCGACCATGTTCTTAGCAGGGTAGTTCGCTCCGGCTCTCTCCTTCCCTCTGCGCAGACAACGCCTCCGCCCTCCCCGGCCCTGGAGCGGAGAGTGGTAAAGCCCAGCCTAGGACTATCACCCAGCCCCATGAAGTAGCCCTTGTGCGCTGCTACCCAGGCATCACCCAGAGCAGCCGCGGGAGGAGGCGCCAGGCAGGCAGCCGGCCGGCCGGCTTCCAGGCATCTCTGTGCGCTCCGAGCTTCTTCCACACCCCCAACTCCGAGGAGGGCGCGAACCGGCTCCCCATCCCCTGTGCTCCTGCCCCGCAGCCCCGGGACCAAGCCATGAAGCAGGCTCTGATGGAAGTCATGAGGATGAACAGGATTTGCAGGATGGTCCTGGTCACTTGCTTCGGATCCTTTATCCTGGTCATCTTCTATTTCCAAAGTATGTTGCATCCAGGTAGGGCACCGTCACTTGCTCTCCTGGTCCGCCGGCTGTGCCAGGCGGGGGGACTCGGGCTGGCGGACGGTGCGCTCCCCGCCGCGGGATTGAGGCTGCAATAATGACTCTCTTTCCTGCAGCCCGGATGGGCGATAGTTTTTATTCTTTTTGTGTTTGAGAGGGAAGGGGGAGGGGGGGGAGAAGAGTGGTGCTGCTGGGAGGGGGGGGTGGTGAGATGTGGGGAGGGAATTGGTAGCGGATTAGAGAAAAGGGGTGTTTGAAATATTGAGGAGAGATGTTTGGGGATTAGGATATTGGGGGAGAAGTGGGGACGGGGGATTAGTAGGGGATTGGGATTTTGGGGGGTCTGGGGGATTAGCAGGGGATTGGGATATTGGGGGGAGAGGTGGGGACGGGGGATTAGTAGGGGATTGGGATTTTGGGGGGTCTGGGGGATTAGCAGGGGATTGGGATATTGGGGGGAGAGGTGGGGACGGGGGATTAGTAGGGGATTGGGATTTTGGGGGGTCTGGGGGATTAGCAGGGGATTGGGATATTGCGGGGAGAGGTGGGGACGGGGGATTAGTAGGGGATTGGGATATTGGGGGGGAGGTGGGGATTAGTAGGGGATTACAGAAGGGGTGATATTAGGGGATTGAGATATTGGGGGATTATTAGGGAATTAGAGGAGGGACATTATTGAGGATTGAGCTATTGGGTGGACGCTGGTTGTGATGGTGGAGAGATTATTTGGGATTGGAGAGAGAGTGACAGAGGCCGGGGGGGGTGGGGCTGTCTGGGGGATCAACTCGGGTTGTGTACAGCGCCGGGCGCCGATGCTGTGAAATCCGGGTCCAGCGCTGCCTCTCAGCCCGGGAAGGTGAGCTGCAGGCCGGCTGGCTCTCGAATCGCTCTCCCCGCTTCCGATCCATCCTTGCCATGTGGATACAGGGAGTTAAGCAGCTCCGGGTTGCGCTGCCGCAGAAGGGCCGGGATCGCGGTCCCTGCTTCTGCCTTGCCTCGGGGGCTGAGGTGTTTGGGGGGCCGGGCGCCCCGCTCCCCGCTTCTCCCTAGCCCGCGAGGATTGGGGCGGCCGCGACGGGGACGAGGTTTTGCTGTTCCCGAGTCTGCTCTGAGGCTGCGAGCCCCGGTCCTGGCTTCTGCTTCCCTGGGGTGAGCCTATGCTGGGGCTCGGGGCGCTCCGGGTGGGCCGCGTGCCTGGGGCGCAGCAATTGCTGCCGCTCCTCGCCCCTCGCTTTCTATCCCCAGGGTGCGGCAGCCGCAGCGCTGGGGCGGGGGTTGGGGAAGAAGAGGGGCGGGTGGGAGCGATGCTGCCCCGCTCTGTGGGGCTGCTGGCGGTGACCCCAGGGCAGGGCGTGTAGTCAAGAGTACAGGGGTTGGGTCGCGGCGACCCCCGGGGGCTGCGGCGCCCCCGCGCTGAACTTCCAGCCGCTGCCCTCCGAGCGAGCCGGGGATTTCCTCTCCAGAGCCTTTCGCTGCGGCATCAACCCCCCTCAAGACGTCCTGCTAGCGCTGAAGCCAGCACGGCCGTGTCTCCCTCCACTCGGAGCTCCGGAAAGGCTCCCCCAGCCTGCCTACATCCCCCGTTCCCCCCAGCGACGGGGACCACGCATCAGAACAGGGGGAGCCTGAGAAATAATCGCTGCCCTCGGCCTGCCACCTCCCATTCCCCCTCTCCGGGTTTTAGGTAAACAGTTTAGTGCTACACTGGTGAAGTAAAACAGGCTTCCCTGTTTAATCCTCGCTGTCCTGTCTACAGTGGAGCGAACAGATGGGAAGATCCTACAGTGGATTACAAAAGTTATAGCATAATGTGCATATGAAAAGCCCTTGAGTGTCCCGTGCTGTCAATCGGCCCGATCCTGCTGCTGCTGAAGTCAACTGGAAGTGTTACTAATGTAGCTCGGTGAGCGCAGGATCGGGCTCAGTATTTTATCCATCGGCGCTCTACCGGTTGTTTTGAGTGGAGTCCTTTTCATCTGCCAGGTTTCAGAGTAGCAGCCGTGTTAATCTGTATCTGCTAAAAGAAAAGGAGGACTTGTGGCACCTTAGAGACTAACAAATTTATTTGAGCATAAGCTTGCCTGAGCTACAGCTCACTTGATCGGATGCATTCAGTGGAAAATACAGTGGGGAGATTTATATACACAGAGAGCATGAAACAATGGGTGTTACCCTACACACTGTAACCAGAGTGATCAGGTAAGGTGAGCTATTACCAGCAGGAGAGCAGGGGAAAAAACCTTTTGTAGTGATAATCAAGGTGGGCCATTTCCAGCAGTTGACAAGAATGTCTGAGGAACAGGGGATAAACATGGGGAAATAGTTATACTTTGTGTAATGACCCATCCACTCCCAGTCTTTATTCAAGCCTAAGTTAATTGTATCCAGTTTGCAAATTAATTCCAATTCAGCAGTCTCTCGTTGGAGTCTGTTTTTGAAGTTTTTTTTGTTGAAGAATTGCCACTTTAGGTCTGTAATCGAGTGACCAGAGAGATTGAAGTGTTCTCTGACTGGTTTTTGAATGTTATAATTCTTGACGTCTGATTTGTGTCCATTTATTCTTTTGCGTAGAGACTGTTGAGTTTGGCCAATTGTACATGGCAGAGGGGCATTGCTGGCACATGATGACATATATTACATTGGTAGATGTGCAGGTGAACGAGCCTCTGATAGTGTGGCTGATGTGATTAGGCCCTATGATGGTGTCCCCTGAATTGCACCAGGCACCACGCAACAGAACCACTAACCCAGGAACCTATCCTTGCAACAAAGCCTGTTGCCAACTGTGTCCACATATCTGTTCATTATAACATTCAAAAACCAGTCGGAGAACACTTCAATCTCTCTGGTCACTTGATTACAGACCTAAAAGTGGCAATTCTTCAACAAAAAAACTTCAAAAACAGACTCCAACGAGAGACTGCTGAATTGGAATTAATTTGCAAACTGGATACAATTAACTTAGGCTTGAATAAAGACTGAGAGTGGATGGGTCATTACACAAAGTAAAACTATTTCCCCAAGTTTATCGACCCCCCCCCCCCGGCCCCGTTACTCAGAGGTTCTTGTCAACTGCTGGAAATAGCCTACCTTGATTATCACTACAAAAGGTCCCCCCTCCCCTCTTGCTGGTAATAGCTCACCTTACCTGATCACTCTGGTTACAGTGTGTATGGTAACACCCATTGTTTCATGTTCTCTGTGAATATAAATCTCCCCACTGTATTTTCCACTGAATGCATCTGATGAAGTGCTCTGTGAAGTGAATGCATCTGTAGCTCACGAAAGCTTATGCTCAAATAAATTTGTTTGTCTCTAAGGTGTCACAAGTCCTTCTTTTCTTTCATCTGCCAGTTTCTTTTCTCGATGCAGGGTTTACTGGGGCGACATACATAATCTCTGGCCTATACATCAGTAGATCCATTGGTTTTCCCTGAGCAAGGACTGCAGAATCTGGTCAATAGCTGCAGAAAAAATTTATGATCCAATTCCATTAAAATGTAGGCAGGTGTTTAATTCTAAACACGCGAATTGTCCCACTGAAATCAATGGAATTAAGCACTATTTGAGGTTACGTACCTGCCTAAATCTCTGAAGGATGGGGGGGGGCTTAATATGGGGGGATCCTTCAAGGGAATAAATTAAAGTTCGTTGAACAAATGTATTTTCAAGGAACTGAAAGACGTGGTGCTTGAATTTTGGACTGACAGTGAAAGTTCCACTGTTAGAACATGAAGAGAAATGATTTCCTCTTTCGACTATAGATTGTGTCCTCCTGAACCCTTTATGTGTAACGTGTTGGTGTTTCTGCGACCATTAAGTAGCCAAACCAATGCTATTGAATGCAAAGAGAGCTGGCAAGGTAGCCTTATAAATGGGGTTTGTACTCCTGTGATTAAAATAGCGGAGTGAAAGTGTTTGCCTTGACATTCTAAAGACTTAAATTAACTTCAGGTCATGCTCCAGTACAGAAAAAAAGTATTTGAGATTGACTCCAAATTACTCTTCTCACTCCGCAGTGAGAAGAGTATTTTGGAGATTACAGGCTGGAGGAGTGAAATGTTCTGTACGTGGGGCTGGATCCAAAGTCGATGACAGTCGGCGGAAAGGTTTCCAGCGATTTCAGTGGGCTGAGGTTTGGGTCAGGACCTGAAAGAGAAAGTCATCAGTGCTCTAGATGAGGCTGGAATGTTTGCACGACAATGGCTTGATTTTATTTAATTTGGTGATAGGGTCCTTGAAACTAATGCACGTCCAAAGTGTTGCAGCTCTGTGTAGTTAAGCGTCTGGTGGAAACCCTCTGTAAAAATGCACCCTTCAGTGAAGTGTAGGAATGTGATGTATGTTGGGGGGTGAGGGGGCTGATCCTGCTCCCGTTGAAGTCGATTGGGAGCTTTGCCACTGATTTCAGTGGAAGCAGGATCGAGCCCTAGGACATTAGTATGGAGTGTGGCTCTGCAGCTGCTCCAGGAACAGACATTTCATTGACTCCAGTGACCGTCCTACGTGCAGAGTGACTGGGGCAGGCAGAAGAACAACACTTGCACACACTGTGCTCTGATTTTTTCCCCCCCTCAGCATGAGAAACGATGGGGAAGCTGAAATTAAAATACTTAGAAGAATCACTGAATGATAGTTCAATGAAAACACATGCGTTCAGCGTCCCCCCCCCCACCTTTGACATTGCCACTAAACTGAGGTTGGTCAAAATGACCTTCATTAAGGCTCTTGGGGTCACTAAGCATTTTACATTATGAACTGATAAGTATTTTATGATGCAGTTGATCTCGGCTTTTGTGGTGATACCTGGTTCTCCTGAATACCTCCCTACCCAATCATCTTCAACTGCTGGCTTCACAAAACTTGATATTTGCCTGTTGAATGTATTCCATTTCTTTGCCCATCTGGGTTCATACCTGCCAATCTCCCTTAACTAATACAAATTTATTGTATCTCATTTTTTTTCCTATCCGCCCAGTGCTCTCCACTCCCACTGACTTCACAGGGAGTGCTCAGCACATAGCAGAATTGGGGCCCCAACTGCCAATCATGTATTGGAAGGCTTCAGAATACACTGTAGCCTGTCATTCACAACAAATGTAATTTTTGCAGTGGTTATATCCAGTGGGCAGTATATTTAGTAGGTTTATTCAAAGGTAATTGGTCACAGATTTATTTTTCCGAGCTTCAAATAAAATATAGTATCAAAACCCGGAATCTGAACTCTATAGGCCAGAGATGAAGATGCTTTCTGGAATGCATTTTTTGACTACCTCCAAAAAGTACCAAATGCATTTTATAGGGACAGTTGTTGAGGATTACTGTTTATATTCTAACTTCTTTTAAAACTACATTTAAGTTGAGATTTCAAAGCAGTACAAAGGATTTAATTTAGAGACTTAATAGAAGAAAGTCATATTGTAGAATCACTGTTGATTGGATAATGTGAACCTGATTGCTGTTTCTTACAGGTTTAGACTGCTGTAACTGAATTAATATCAGTGGAGTTGCACTGATTTACACGAGCGGAAGTGCAATTGGAATCTAACCTTCTGTCTCCAAGGCAGTGGTTTGCAACCTTTTTTCATTTGTGGACCCCTAAAAATTTTCAAATAGAGGTGCAGACCCCTTTGGAAATCTTCAGCATAGTCTGTGGATTCCCAGGGGTCCGCAGACTGCAGGTTGAAAGCCACTGCTCTAAAGTACCTTTATGAGTGCAACTGGTTCTACTTTATGTGGTATATTTCTGTGATGTAAACTACTCTAGAACTTTCATAGACTTTAAACTAGGACCATATATATTAGCTTCCAAGCCAGGTGTAGAGAAATGAAAGTGTAATGTGCAAAAATCTATTGTTCCAAGAGTTACCATCTGTTTGTTACCTTACCTTACCATAACATAACCAGATGTCTATGTTGTGATACAAGTGCATACTAGCCTAGAGTTCTTATATAAACTTGTGATAAGAGTTTTTCAACTCCAGCAAGTTTGGTTTGTTAAGCAAAAGGGCATTGGGTAATTACCCAAATATCATATTCTAGAGATATTGATATGAGGCAAGTTTCAGTGGAGTTGCACCAGGGATGAATTTTGGTTCAAGGAGTCCTCAAAGAGCATGGCTCTGGAGTGTATGTGTGGGGAGTTGGGACTGAAGGTATTAGGAGCTTTCAAAGTCTTGGCATTTTCTCTGTTTCAAGGTTTTTCTTTTTATGCGAAAGTCCGTCTGCCTGAGTTCATGCAACGAGAAGCCAACAGTAAAGTGACATGTCTCTATGCACCATGGTTCATCTCTCATGTCACTTATTTATTTATTTTATTATTACAGTAGTTGGTATGTTAGGGATCTCACAATTAGGGCTGGTCAAAAATTTTCCACCGAAACATTTTTTTAATGGAAATTGGGTTCTCAGCTAAATACCATTTTTTCACAAAAAATGTCTTTCCATGGACATTGTTAGTTTTCATCAAAATCTTCCCAATATCAAAATTTTCTGGGGGTGGGAGAGAAGGAACCCATTATCCCACAAACTCATAATACATATTAAAAGACACATTCCTTATCCTAAGGGGCTTTCAAGGTAATTCTAGATGTGATACAAAAGAGGGAGAAGAGGCTGGGGAAGTATAGGGGTGACAGCAATAACAATCTCCAATTACTCAGCAAAGGCTAGCATATATCATTTTTCTTTTTTGAGTTTAAATAGAGTTTAAATTTCAGGTCTCAAATACCTCTATTTTCTGGAACCACAAGCCCAAACCCCAGTGGGAAAAATCAGCCCTTAAGCTGTCAAGATAGATACATTGAATTCCATGATGTTTAGTTGTGGAGTTTTTGAATGAGACATTTAAAAATCAAGGTCATGAGACAGATCATTTGCCTAGGATGAGTATGTGAAAGCTACCGCAGTAACAAGAGCTTTAAAACAACAACAAACAAACCCTAGGTAAGTAGGTTGGTCTCTTTTGTCCATGGAAGAATGCAGTTCATATCCCCATGTGCATGGGGAACTGGGTGCATTGTACTCATCACTCTCTGCTCTATACGTCTCTCCTCCCTTGGAAGTCAATAGTAAACTGCTCCAAGTTAATACATGGTTACTCAAGGTTTTATTAACTTTGGCACAAAATCCCTCCTTGCTGTGGAACGTGCCCTTTAATGAAGCTTCCCAGGGCAGCTGCTGGCCAGGGAAGCTGAGCAGTACTGATGGCTGGGGAATAGCTGCAGGGGATTGTAGGGCATTGCGGAGGCAAAAATGCAGATGGCCCTGGTTTCTGGAGGATTCCTGACATGTGTGGTTTCTGGGGAGGTTGAACCCACTACCTGTTCCTCTGGGAGGAAACTACAGTCCCTGATGGAATGATCTGATGGAAACTGAGGGGAAATCTGGGAAATTTCCCACTGCCTACATGGATTTTTCTATGTAGCAGAGCCGTCTGCTCTCCTGACTGTTCTGTATGGATATTGAAGATCACAGGGCACTTTTGTAACTGTTTAAGGTTTATTTGAGTGTCCTTCTTCTTAAAAATGTCTCCTTTCTCTATTGTTGTTAAATGAACTATACGCCGGTTGACTTTTGCTCTCCAACCATGAGGTTGCTGCATTTCATTGCAGCTCTGTCTGTGTATTATCTTTTGATCTTAGGGTTTTCTACTGCTGCCCATCACCATAGTATCTGAGCCACCAATTGCCCAGTTATTAATGTCACACTTTACTGTTGGTACTGGTTTCTTGCTTGAACAAGTGCTCGGTCTTTCCTTCTTTAAATGTCAAAATATGGCCCACCCTGTACCACTGATTGACTTAAGAGCTTTTTTAAAAAAAATCCCAAACTCACCACTGGTTTCAATGGTGGGTTCTGAGCAGCAGTGCAATATTCCCTCTTTCTTTTCTCCCCTGCTTTTCAAGTGGAATGAGGTCCATGATGGTCTCTAGCAGTGGAAGGGATGGGAATGTGCTACTCTGCAGAGAGACTCAGATTTTGTTCTACTTGGGCTATTTTGTAGTCAGAACAACTGGGGGAGCATGTTTATCTGGCATATTTTAATTAAGAGTCAGATTCTAGTGCAATCACATGGAGTGAAATCCTGTCCCCATTGGAGTCAGTGACAAAACTTCCATTGACTGACTGCAGTGGGGCCAGGATTTCAGACACTGAGTAGCTCCCTGCTCCTTCAGCCATTCCATTGACTTCAGTGGGACAACTTGAAGAATTTAGTACTACTCAATGCGAGTAAGCTTGTCAGGCTGACCCTGTGTGTCAAGAACACCTGTAGTCTGGGAATGCACTGACTTGGGCACCTAATTGTCCTTTGTGCCTTTTGAGAATCTCCCTCTTTAATTAATATTAGCCCTCACTTTTTAGAGGGTAACTTTTTCATATGTGTGGCTATGAATATGGCTTTTTGGAAAAAACACTTCCTATTTAACCTCCAAAAAAAAAAAAGTGTCTGTTATTTCTGGAAATGTTGAAACCAAACTTACAGGGTACCACCCATGGCTACTTTCCATTAAATGGTCAGAACATCTATTACTCCATAATAACTATTTCCAAAAGGTAGATGGTATAAGTTTTAAAAAATTTTAATGGTCTAAAAATGTTAGCTCTCATTAGTACAGACATTTGCAAAACACCTTATAAATATTGTGGAAGTTTGCGCTGACTTTCATAGTATTAATGCTCTGCACTAGACTTAAACCTGTCAAGATTTGGCTCGAACCTCATTTTTTCCAAGACACAAAAAAATTCCATTCACATTAAACTTTTATTTTTTCTGTAAGAAATAGACATATAAATAGATGTCTAAAACAGAAACGCACAGTGCAGTGTATAAAAACATTTATAGGCTTGGTTAAGTGTAACGAGTGTGTCAACAATTTCATGTCTGTGCTGGGTGGGCATATTTTCTGAATGCTTAAATTGTTTCCATTACTTTTTCGCAGTGACGGAGTGGTTTATCTTGTATGAGACATGTAACTTTAAAAGCAGTTCAGAGAAGTGGAAGAAGCTGGATCCCTGTTGGCTTTCCCAAAGCCTGCACTTCAGTACAGTATTTAATTTGATTTTTATATGTAGCCTGAGATACTGTATCAGATCCCTGTGTATGAGGACGCTTCATTCGTCCTTGTGTGAATGTCATTATAATAGTATCACAATTGCCTTTCTCTGAAGTCTTTTGAGCTAAAACATATGTATTATGTATCAACTCGAAGGTAATCCCGAGACATTTAAATAGAAAGATGGGGTTGGGGATGGAGACACAGCATCTTAAATTTGATAAAGTTTTATTTGTAGATAGTTTACATGGTTTAAGGCAGTTGTTTGGGTTCTTATTTGATTAGCTTAAGCATGAATATTTTTTATGTATACAGCATAATAGTGTGTATGCAATTTAAGAGCCTTGTCCAGAGCCCATATAAGTAAATAGTCTTTTTATTGACTTCACTGGGTGCTGAATCTGACTCTAAAAAAATATTTTTTTTTAATTAGAATAAAGGTTTGTGGAAATCATCATCCCAGGGTTCAAGGCCAACACACATTTCTAGGGTGTCAGATTTGATACTTCATTGATTTACAAGGATAAAGTCCATTAGAAAACACATTCCCTGGGGTTTTAGCCCACAAAAGCTTATGCCCAAATACATTTGTTAGTCTCTAAGGTGCCACAAGTACTCGTTTTTTTTCCTGTTCCTTGTGTAGCTCAGCTGTCCCGTCTCTTTGTGGGTGGAGTGGATTTCATCCTTTATGGTGGCTATTCAGATTACAGCGGTTTGGCTGATTCCCCTTTTCTTCTTATTTGTATTTAGTCAAAGATCAGGGCCTCATTTTCTAGGCACTGTACACACATTGAGTGAAAAAATGCCACAAAGAGCTCACAGTATAAGTCGTAGATGATAAAACAGACAGGTGGAAGGCTTCAGACCCCAGTTACTTCTGCACCATTCCTCCACTCCTACCCCTGAAGAGAGCAAGTGTTCTGGGTTCTCTGTTCCCTTTTTTGTGGATATAACCATGGGGGGATATGCTCTGACCCTTTTTATTGTTAGTTGTTTACTTTGGCATCTGAAAGCCAAGACTTAATGAATACATCAGAACTCCACTGTAGAGTCATTAACATGAGTATTCAGTATGACTTGCTGTATGAACAACTTCAATTCTCTCTCCTCTCCTTCCTCCCCGCTCCCCATTTCCATTGAAGCCAAATCTAAGCTTTCTAGATCAGGGCTCTGTTTTGTAAACTTGTTACAGGATTTAACTTAATGAAAATGGTTATAGTGACTCTCTGGCTAATAAACTGCCTGATTCTACTGATTTATAAATATAACTCACTCTCTACATGCAGTTCCCCTACAGCTGCTGTGCTGCCCTGGGTTACTGTCACCACATCAGTTGCAGTGGGTTTTGGGCCATTGGATCTATGTAAATGTTCATCCCCTGTCCTCCCCCTCTGTTGGTCTTCTTTGTGGTATTCTGCCCACTCAGCGAAGGCCTGGTATACAGCCCCTTTCTGGGGATATAGGGGTTACACAGGCAGACAGGATAGCTCCAGCTCATTTTCTCTGCACATCCCCTACACTGGTCTTAAATGGGGTACTAATCCCACACTGCCCCAAAGCAGAGCTTGAGTTGGCTGGAAGGCTTTGAGAATGGCCTCCTTACTTTCTAATATACAAATGAACTGCTTGTCTGTGTGAATCAGAGTGGTTCTACTGCATTAAATAAACAAATGTCCTTACTTTAGATTAACATGCAAAGAATTTTTAATACCTCACTTACTTTTACCCTTTAGCTCTTTTTGCTTGCTGTTTGCACTGCACTCATCTTAGACAATAAAAACAAACTATCAGTTCACTTTTACCTTTTATTAGTTACTTTTGTAGACTGGTTCTTATGTCCCAAACGTGAGGCTGTAATGTTTAGCTTGTAGGCACCAGAAAGGAATATTCATGAATGACTGTATACATTGTTTCCATTGAACATTTTACAATAGTTTCCTGATGATATTTCTGCTGAGATTAGAACTGGCTGACAAAATGGTTCGGAGGTTTTTGGTTTTTTGCAAGGAAAAAAATCGTTGAAAACGTTGACCTTTTTTCACTGAAATTTGAAATTTTGATGACAAAACCTTATCAGAATTGTTAAAAACATCCAGAAATTGTCAATTCTAGTTAATCTTTTGTAAAAGGTTGGGTTTGTTCGTTTTTTTCCATACAAAATTTATAATTTGGGCCGACGTAGCCCAATCTGCCAAACTTCAAGGCGCATGCTTTTTTAGGAGGGCTCCCGACGAAGAAAATATTGTTCAGGCGTGAGGTGTTCAGGGAAAATGGAGTTTATTTTATGCTGGTTTGTTCTTTGGTAAGATCATGTTGTTTTTGGTTCTATTTTATTTTTAAAATAATTGTCACATCTGACTAGACTTGCCATTTTACTAACTGAAAGAAATTTATTCAGCAATGTTCCTTTTAAGCTAAATTTCAACTAGTCCATCTCAACATATGTAGATATTTGAAGATGAGCTGCTCAGAAAAATTAAAGGTGTTATAAATTCTTCCAAGGCAAGAAATGAGAGTGCAGTTTTGTAAATGACATTAGCTTAAGCAAGAAGAGATGGTGTCTTTCAGGGTAGTATGAATGTTGTTTGTGCCACATTATAGACAGTGAAGGATGAATTCGCATCCTTCTGCCATCAATCAGTGGTGCTGTGTTTTCACACTTGTGTGAAGGAACAGAGCAGCACATAATGGGAGAAATGGAAAGTGCAAACAATATATTTGAGCAGAATTTCTCACTGCTTTGTGAATCCACTGGTATATTTTGTGAGACAGTATCTGTGTCCAAAGTGTAGTGTAAAGGGGACTGGACTGTGGCCATGGAAGAACAGACATATGTCCTGATTCTGCTGATGCTTAGGTCTGTTCTTAATTTTCCTCCGATGAGTAGTCCCATTGATTTCAATGGGATATTCATGTGATTGAAGTTAAGTGTACTTGTGTTTGCAGCACCTTGGCTGGTTCCTCCAGGATGTGAGAAAGGGGCTCAGTCTTTCTCAGCCATGCTGGTTCTGCAAACGAACCACTTCTCCTTTGAACCCTGTGCACAGGCTGGCAATCATTGTCTCGGGCTGAAAGATGCTGTTTTCGTAATCTTCATATCAAAAGATTGTGCCTTTTTATGTTACTTAGCTGGGCTGTGGGAGACTATCGTTTTAATTGTAGAGTTCATACAAGGAATAAAAGGCTCTGTTGTGGTTTTAATCCATTTCTCAAACACATTGTGTTCAATACAAAGCAGAGAACTATGTTCTTTTACTTTTTAAAAAAAAACAAAACTAGCATTTGCCATTCATTTATAAAAGGTCCTATTACTGATGCTTAAAATATATGTATTCTAAAATAATGAAGATTGGGATTTTTTTAGAAAGGGTTACTCTTTTTTTTTTTAAGGGTTTTAATTCCCTTAACAGATGGTATTCTTTTGTAGCTGGTAATTCACATACTTCATCTTTGCCAACAAATCTGGATTGTGTAAGGTGGGCAGAAAGCATTTAGTGCTTTTAAAATGACTAACTTGTAGGGATTTGGGGATTATGGAAAGATAGAGGTATAATTAATAAGGTATTTATAATAGGAACCCTCAGATAATATCTACTATAATGCCTTATCTTAAAACAAAGAGCTCTAGGATTGCATGTTGTGCACACATACTTTAGTACTAGGAAGCGATTATACACTGTTCTGATAATCCATACTAAAACAACCCTTGCTGGATGTGGGAGAGGAGAATTTTGTATGAGCTAAAGGTGTGTGTGTGTGTGTGTGTGTGTGTGTGTGTGTGTGAAATGTTTCAAATATTAAGTATGATAATTAATAAACTTACATGCTTTGGGGTTGTAGGCATGAAAGGGTAAAGCTGGGCCATTTTTAATGCGTGGTTAGCTTTGAAAAATGAATTAGATTTGTATGTTTCTAGATGAGGATCAAACTATATTTAAGTTAGGAGCTAAAGTCTGAACAGTGGGTTTTTTGGGTAGGGGAGATAGGGCAGGGGGAGGGAAAAGTGGCAAAATATCTCTCAAATGGGTGCACAGATGTGTTAATATTCACATATGATCTGGTTCTAAGCATTGCCATGTATCACTCCCTTTGACAGATAATTCCTGCAGGGGAGAGAAATAATATTCCAGGGTATGAACAAAATCTCCATTGCCTGATCAGGGGTAATCATGCAGAACATGCCTGCTGATCTTTATCCTACATGTCCCCTCCGCACCCTTCCAGTCTCTGTTGTGGAGGTACTACAGAGTGGCCCCCCTGAGTTTGGAAGACAGAAATAGATTGGACACATTCTGTCCAGCAATTTGAAGCTATATGGTTTTGATTTATTTTTTTGTCAGACTCCTATGCACAGTTTCACCCAAAAGGGGCCTAAGATTTTAGGGCTGTCATGAAAGGGGTATACTGATGGGAGGGTTGAGTTTGCTAGAGTGGTGACTATTGCCTAGTGAAGTCAATTGAAAGACACCCATTGAGTTTTGTGGGCATGGGGTCAAGCCTTTGGGGATGGAATAAATGTTTCCTAAATTATGTATAGGGCAATATCTACTGTAATGGGCAAACTGCAAGACTGGGACAAATTCTGTTCTGTTTCACTGGTGTAAATATGGCAAAATTCCAGTGACTTCAGTATATTGATTCTGGACTAACACCACTATAACTGAGAGCAGAATTTGTCCCTTTGTGTTCTTGCTTCTTCTTCTCTAGTGACTTGTTTAATTTGCTTTCAGCAACATACTTTTTATTAGACCCCTTCTACATTAAAGTGAACTGTGGCTTTTTCCATAGAGGTATGTGTTTTAAAGTACTGAAAGTTGCACTGTCCTCTATTCATTTTGGTGGAGATAACACTGATAGATTAAGAATACATATAAAGTCTGCACACAGGCCATCAATATTATCACAGCCCACTGGTCCTGCCATAAAATTGCACACTCCAGCAGAAAAAGCTATTAATATTTCTGGTATGACAGCAAAAGTTTAATTGCCTTTTAGCAAAAATTACAAAAAAATCTTCCTAGGCTACGATTTCAAAATATTAAATAGACTGAAATGGTGAATGGTAAGACAGACGTGACTTAATTAAAACAAGGTTTCTGATTTGTCAGTCTGGATCCTGTTTTGGTTTTCAGAATGCATCAGATTTTCTGGTGAGTCTTTCAATACTTATTTCATGCTTTCTAAACATTTTCCGAAAACGTTCCAGAGTGGAGAAGGAAGAATTTTGCAGATGATGCCAAGCGTTAGCAACGGCACTTTTAACAAAACAAAAATATACACAAGGCCATTGTGTCTAAACAAGTTAGTAATGCCCAAAGTGTATGCACTACAGGAGGCTGAAAGTCACTTAGAATGAACTATCTAAAGAATGCCATATAGCCAATGTGGTAGCACATTACTGTGAGAATTCTTTGTACAGTGAAAAATGTGCCCTAGTCCCCTTTTCTGTCTGATTTGGCACCTATGGGAACAGGCAATAATTCTTGCTTGTCCACACTAGCCTGGGTCATTACCAATCACCAGTCTCTGCACTGAGTTTTCTTCTTTCTTTTCTCTGTCACTTTCAGACCCTTTGCATGCCTCCACGTTCACTGGAGCATGGTGTGAAAACAATCTGAAAGTGTCTTGTTAAACCCCCCCTTTCCAGCTACAGAATCTCTTTTAATTAAGATTATTATTTCAACCAATTTTGCTGTTACAAAATGATTTCTCCCCAGTGTATTTCTATGAGGCTGGGAAACGTTGCTACATGTAATACAATGCGTGTATTTATTGGTGACTATTCCAATTCATTCCCTTCTCGTAGCCACTTGTTGCATGGCTTTGGTCCTAAAACATGCCCATTTAAGAAGGACGCAACCATTTTAAAAATCCTCACTGATAGTTTTGCTTGAGTCTGAACAACAGAATCTGGCTCTTTAATAATAATAATTAATAAATAGTCTTTTCATCCATGGATCTCAGACCACTATGTAAAGCAGACAAGTACCATCACTCCCTTCTACAGATGGAGAAACTGTGGCACAGAAAGGAAAAAATGACTTGCCCAAGGTCACCCAGTAGGCTAGTGGCAGAACTGGGAATAGAACCTGGGGTGAGATTCTGTGCTATGTCTCTATGGGTGGAGTAGGGAGTTCTGGAGTCAAAACTTTCTGTGGGCCAGTGCTGTCTGGAGTCTCTGCAGTGCTGAACGCTGTGCCTCCTCTGCCACACTGCTTCTGCTAGGGCCTTGTGAGGGGGTCTTTGGAGGGTAGCCTGATGGCTGTCTTCTGCAGTGTTTGTGCCAGGAGAATCTTCCCCTGGCTGGCTTTTAGGACCCTGTTACACTGCTCTGACGCAAAGGAGCTGGAGAAGGGATGAGGATCTTGTCTGAGTCTCAATCCAGTGCCCCTTCTACTGGGACAAACTGCTTAAACATATCGTAGAGAAGGGAAACAAACCAACCATTCTAGTTCATAATTTTTCATTGTTTGATATTTACATTTGGGTTTTTGAAAGTCAAATCCACTGTGATCTGTTTTGTATGCATGCTGGCTAATATTAAATATGTTTATTTGGATCAGAAGTAAGCATTACCCTTGAAAAATCAAGACTTTTAGCTCTCTAAATAGTTGGAAGCAGGAGATTTTTAGGTAACAACTTCATGCAGAACAGGAAAAAAAAAAGTGAGTCTTCTAGAAGTCAAGTTCCATGAAAGAAGCTTAGAATTAAGCATCAAAATATCAGTCTTTTCAAGGGGGGTACAAATAATACATCTCACTTATGATGGTGCCTTTAATCTCAGGATTTCAAAAGACTTAAAAAGTTACCTGTGCATTATTACTGGAGCTGCAGCATGATCTAGTGAATCTGACATGGGCCTGGGAATCAGGAAACCTGGTCTGTAGTCCCAGCTCTGCCGGTGATCGGCTGTGTGACCCAGACCAAGTCATTTCACTTCTGTGTTCTGCTGTTTCCTCTCCATCCTTTATCTGGCTTGTCTATTTAGATTGTAAACTCTTCAGTGTCTTTTGCTATGTGCAGGGCTTGATGAGGAAATGGAGGTGTATTGAGATTAAAGGCCTTGTCTATGCTTAAAAGCTCAGCTGGTATAGCTAGACGGGCAAAACCCTCCTAGTGTAAACAGTTATGCCAGAAAAAAGTACTTTTGCCACTCTATCTTATACTGATTTGGCAAGTAGAAGAAACTATGCTGGCAAAAGCACTCTTTGTGTGGCATGACTGCATCTGCACTAGGGCTTTGGCATCAAAGCTATTTCATTTAAAAAAAAATAATTGTACCCCTAGACAGTGAAACCATTAAGTGTAGACTTGACCTGAGGAAATTGATCTCATAGTACCACTTTGCTACTGATTCTGTAATACTATGTGTATTACCATGCCAGGCATGATAGATAACTTAACCATAAATTAAAACATTCCTGATACGGGAAGACAGGTTGCTGTAAAATCCCTGCAGTTTTGCTAGTTCAGCTTTTCTGCAAGTTAAGAGCAAAAGTCTCCTGTCCAGGTTACACTTGCTGATGTCAGACAGGTAATATAAATTAAGTATGTTATGAGTGAAAGACTTGACTGATGCTTTTACAGATTCTTCCATTCTCCCAGCTGTGCCCACCAGATCTGCCTCTCTGGCTTGTTTTAGATGTTGGTGCTTTCTAAGCGGATGTGCTAAGACAAATTCTTAACATACCTTCTTGCTAATGCATTTTTTACCAGCTGAAAACAACACAAATTAAATCGGGTATTGTGGAAAAATCTTTCAGTTTACTGGCCTTCAGCAGAAACATAATTATACTTCAGGTAATGCCATTCCAAGATGTGAATTACAACTAATGAGACAAATGGAGAACATTTTGGCCTCATTCCTGAAAAGGCAGCTGAAAAACTCTCTGCATGTGTGCAGTCCCACTGCATGTGGGGAAAGTTACTCACATGAGCAAGTGTGTGCAGAATTGGGGCCTTTGTTTGTAAAGCAGGATGTGATATTTAGAACAAATGAAGTGCACCAAGTGCTGCCCAAAGAGAAGATGTTTATGAATCCTTATCATACCCCCCTCTGCCCCTGAAATTTAAATATCTAAGCCCTTTCCACTGCCAGATGTACACACTGGGAAACGTGGCTTTATGATGGATAGTGAATGATCACCTACTGCAGAGCTGCTCCTGAATCAAAGAATATAAGACCTACCGTACTGAGGAGGACAAGGGTTCCATTTATTCTAATAGCCAGTGTCTGACAGTAGCTAGTACCAGATTTGCCAGCAGAAGGTGCAAGAAACCCTGAAGTTGGGAAGTGGGCAGCTGTGGAAGAACTTGTTAGAAAAGAAGCTTTTTCCTGGCCACGCTCCTCCCCTATCAGTTAGCAGTTGGCTTCTTCCCAGAAGCGTGAAGAACTTTGCTCTGAGTGTCTTGAGATGTTGCTGATACTGGATTGCCAGTATATTGTAGTTGCATTTTGTTGCATGATCTATTGATTCAATATTGATTAAATGTTCCCAATTAACACTCTGAAATGTGGTAGGTTCTTGTCCCAAGATCAGGCCCAATATTATCAGAATTACTGCTTTGGGAGCTCCGTAGGGCACAGCAATGACAACACTCACACTCCGGAAAGACCTTTTGTAACTGTAAAGTTTTTATTACTACAGTGATTAGTCCAATCAGTAAAACAAGTCAAGTGAGATAATGCCGCGTTCTAAGAGCGACCAGCACCATTACACTTTACTCACTCTATCCTTGGGGAGAGCTCTAAGGGTCGAGACGGAGCCTAGTTTGACTCTGGCATGCTGATGAAGAACTCCAATGACTGTACCTGAGACCAGATGTTGTATAGGCCTTGGTGTCCCTCATGCACATGCATGCATAGCTCTTTTCTCCTTTACCATATCTTAACTTCCTCACCCTCATAATGTCAGGGCACCTTTATCCTATAGGTTAGTATGTTAATTAAGTTATATGCATCAATTGAATTACCATGGTTATCTGCAGTTAGGCATCTGCTGATGTTCCCCTCCACAAATATTGTAAATTGGTACAGATTGTGGTCACCTGTCAGCAGTTTTTAACACCTGTGATTATTACAAAATAATAAACAAAGCCTTGTGCCATCTTGTGACTTAAAGTCACTGTTAGTTTACTTATTTATGCTAGCTTTATTCAGCAACTGCTCCTGCTCAGGCTATAAGGTAACTGCTTAAGCTATTCTTATAGGTCTAGGCCTATAGATCTCTTGCATTTCTGCTATCAGTTCCTTGCCCTTTCATCCTTTAATTCCAACTAGGATTATTCCATGGCTACAATTTGAATGGTCAAGATGGACCACTTCATATGTTCAATTATTGCCTAAAAATACATGGAGATTTTTTTAAACTTCCTTGCTGAAAATAGCAGGGTTGTGTCGTGTTTGTCTTCTCTTGTAGCTGTAGGCATTTGTAAATGCTATATAGTTACATAGCAAACTTGAAAAATGTAGATCTGCCATTCTAAAGTGATGGCATATAGAAACTGTCCTACAGCCACATCAAACACTGTGTATGTGGAAATTAGAGGAGCTGCTTTTGAGCAGATAACTGATGTTTACCCCTCTAGGTTAAGTAGTAGCCTTTTTCATTCTCCATCTGTTCTTGTGCCCCAGGGCAAGTGGGTTTACCATTTTTAGCAACAAACCTTCCCCCTTCCAAAACAAAGGCAACCCCCCCAAAAAACATATTTTTAAATGCAGAGAGTCAGAGGTGGATTCTCCCTTGTTGTCCTCTTTGGGAGGCTCAATAAGCAAGGAGGAGTTTAGTGGAGAAAGGAAGGCAGAAAGTTTTCATCAGCTGTCTTCCTGGTCTACATTTATTTATTTATTTATTTTATTTTTCTGTTTGGAATTCTGTCCCTTCCTCCTCTCCTATGTTAAACAGTTATCAGCCTGATCCCTCCCTGTAGCTTCTGTAGTTTATTTGTGTGTCCAAGCGATGCAAGAATTCACAGACACTGAAGAGTTATTCACATCATACGGCATATGGTCACGTTCTGCAAGCAAATTATTCTGTAGTCTTTTTATGTGTCCGTGGCTAAACTGTGGCTTTAACCACTACCCTCGGGAGGGGCAGGTGTGGAGGTGCACTTTTCACTGCTGCTCCCTGGGGTATTGGGTCTGTCTGTTAAACCAGGGCAGCTGTTACACCCACTGCAGGGTGGAATACAAGCTCTGGCCCAAATGGGACCAGCTCTGTCAACTTAATGGGGAGGAGAGCAGTGCTACAGCTGTATCATCATCTCTGCTCCTGGCAGGGGGCCTTGGAAGACCACAACACTTCCCTCTGTGGCCAATTTAAATTAAGCTGGAGCAAAGTGGCCAAAATGTAGGGGTGGATTTCCCTCCTGAGCAACTTGCCCAAGGCCTGACAGGAAGCCTGTGACAGAGGTGGGAACTGAACCCACTTCTCCAGTATGGCAGTATCCCCAATCCTGTGCTTGAAGCACAAAACCATCCTTCCTCCTGTGGTTAGCACCCCCTGACTGCTGATGTTGCCTGAAAGCTACTCTATTTGACTGAAACACTCCAGGCTTGATAGGTTGAACAAACTTTTTTGTGAATCTGAAGCAAATTAGTATTGAGACCAACCTGTACTCTAGTTTGTGATTACGCTGGAGCGATAAATCGTTAACATAGTAGCTGGGTTTTTCTCGCTTTCGCTCATGTTTGGGCCAAAAGAGTTTTCACTTCCTGGCCAGAATTTCGCAGTGGTTGATGTGTTCCTTACAAGTTCATGATATCAGTTAGTTTGGGCTTGGTTTCCATTTATTTTTTTATATTAGGGGAACTTACGTTTGTAACTCCATATATCTTATTTGTATAGCAGTGAGTGATGCTGATTCATCAGCTTTTGAAAAAAGGGAAACTTTTTTTTGAAGGGCGCCATACATATCTTTGTGCTTATAAAAGAATCTAAAGGTGATGAACATTGGACAACGGGAAGGAATGTGCTGTGTAAATGATCTTTTCTAGAAACATGTCATCAACTGCACAGCTTCAGGTTTTCTCTGAGAATAAGGTATTCTCATTAATCTGCTGTGTTTTTAGAATCTCTCATTTTTGGCAGCTATAATGTTAAGATGTTTGAGAGGCACACATGGGTGACCTTGTCCTGAAACACCAGAATGAATTTCCAGCTGTTAAAGCTGGTGGTAAACACTGTATGTGGAATGGTTGCTTCTGCAGAGCTGAGGAAGCAAAGTTGGTTGGCATAATCCAATGAATTGCACGATGCTGTCATTGTCATGGAAGTGGGTAAAACCCTGATTTATGTGAGGGAATTAGGAAAGAGATGACAGTAAGGAGGTGTGTTAACTCCCCTCCCCACACACACACACTCCCTTTAAGGAAGAGTGAGAACAGATTCCTTGGTAGAAGCTAAATGGTAGAAGTCTCCTTAGAATAAATGCACTACAGTTGCGACTGCTGTCCTCTAGATGAAGATTTATATCCCTGGAACATACAGTGAAGGAAATTCTGCCCTAATGTGCAGACACGTGGTTCCCATTGAAGTTACTTGGTGAGGTATGTGTTCATCTTTTTGCAAAATGCAATGTAATATAAATGCTTTCATTAAATAAATGTACATGGGTTTACACTAAAAATCTTGAGGGTGGGTACAGTGAGGGCTTTGGATAATGGTGCAAAACACAAGGTTAAAAGCATGAGAATCGTATTTGTCTAAGCTGGGAAATAGGGAAGAATATTAATCAGCCCCACATTTTCTATTTTGATTTTATTGTATGTCAGGGTGACCCCCTGACCTATCAAATTCACCGCCAACAGAATCCATTGGGTGTATGAGGGTACTCGACAGAGAGGTTGTGTAATCTTTAATAATTTGTGTTTTATGTCCTTTTACTTAACTTAGTAACTAATTAGGATGCACAGTAATCCCATACCCTCTGCTTGGAGTGTTGGCGGTCTACCAGATTTTTCTCTCTGTCAGTCCCAATCTTAATGTTGGATTATCAGTGTTAACAAATGCTTCAAATAAAATTTGGAGGCAATAGTACAAAGAGAGATTAAATACATTGATTTCCAGTGGTAAGAAAAAGTTCCACATTGCTCACCATAAATCACATCATAAAGGAAATATTTAACCTCCATATTATGCACAGTTAAGTATACCTGACCAGTCACCACTGTTAGATATTTCATTTCACAATATCTTACTACTTATTGTTTGTATGTTACCGTTTACTTTCCACTTCTCTCTGAATCTGCAAGTTTTGGCTGAAATGCTGGCTAAACTCTATTGTGCTGGCACCTGACCTCTTTCTTTTCTTTCTCTTTTTTTCCTTCTTTAAAAGACTATATTTACAATGGCAGTTACATGTGTTCTAGGGATAACATTCACCCCGTGCAGAGAGCCAGAAAATGTCTTGTTAACCACTAACATCCCCTGTTACTGAGGCCTTAAGTGGGACGTAAGTGCTTTCCAGAGCTTGTATTGGCCCACAGAACAGAGATGAATTTCACTGTGTGGGAATTGTAATCTGATTTCCCCCCCCCCCCACACACACATTTTAAATCCTGATTTTGATCATTAAATCAAGTCAGTCTTACTCTTTCAAGAGGAAGTTCTAGTTGTTTTAAATTGCTTTAAACATACGAATGGTTATGTCACTAATAAAATTCTAGTTGTTTTGATCTTTAAAATTGTCTGATCTCGATAGATAAGTGGGTTGCAGTGAACTTCATAGAATTAATTGTATTTTGGGATTTTGGTTACAATTTGTATCGGTCGGAGCTTTCTGTTCTCAGCAGTTGTGGTGCTTCCAAGAACCACTATGGCCTTGTTTGTCAGGATAGGCAAAGAAGATTGGATAACAATCAGAACTAACACAAGTCTTGGAGTTTAATTTTTTTTTTTTTGATATCTCTTCCCCCACCCCCATTTCATGTTATAGCCTTGGTACTTCTCGTTTGAGGAGAGAAACGGAGGAACCAACATACTGGAATATGGGCAGCTCTCAAGCTATTTTCAGTTTATCCAAAAGCAGGGAGCACCAAAAATTTGCAGGAGAGTCTATCTGACTGAGATTCTTACCTAGTGGGACTGGTCCAAAAATGGGATGTGTGTTGGTGGTGGTTGGTTTTTTGTTTTTTTTTTTCAAAAATTGTTGCAAAAAGATGTCCCCTACTTTGTCTACACCACTGCTATTTTATATGATATGCCATCATCTGCCCTGGCGATGAGAAGTACTTGCCTGGGAGGCAACTGCAATCTGCTGAAGATACTAGCTCTGTCGTGTCAAAGGGAGGTGAGCAGCAAAAGTAGGTATCTGTTACCAGGGCCGGCTCCTGGCACCAGCTTTCCAAGCAGGTGCTTGGGGCGGCATTCAGAATGGGGCGGCAGTCTGTGTCCCGCGGTGGCAATTCGGCGGCAGCTCCACCGCTCTTCCCGCCGCGTTGTCACAGAGTGTGGGGGAGTCCAAGCCCTGCACCCCTCTTCCTGGGATTCACCGTGACTCTCAGCCAGCCGGTAAAACAGAAGGGTTATTGGACAATAGGAACACAGTCTAAAACAGAGCTTGTGGGTACAACCAGGACCCCTCAGTCAAGTCCTTCTGGGGGGCAGGGAGCTTAGACCCCAGCCTTGGGGTTCCCTGCGTTCCACCACCCAGCACAAAACTGAAACCTAAACCCCCCTAGCCGGCGTTCTCCTGCAGCCTTTGTCCAGTTTCCCAGGCAGAGGTGTTACCTCCCCCCACCCCCTCCTGGCTCAGGTTCATTGGGGATGGGATACCTGAGAACCTGTAAACTCCCCTGCCACATTCCCAGGTCAACACTCCCCCGTCCCTACTGCGTCACATCTCTCCCCACTTCGAGACTGAACTAAGCGGGGTCACTCTGACCATTGACCTGGGAAGTTCAGGGCCTTCTCTCCGGGACAAGGCATCTGCTATCAGGTTGGCACTTCCCTTCACATGGACCACGTCCATGTCATAATCCTGCAGGGGCGCGGCGGCAATTCGGCCACAGCTCTGCCGGTGTTGCAGCGGCGGCAATTCGGCGGTGACTGCTGGGGGTGGCAAAATTGGTAGAGCCGCCCCTTTCTGTTACCCATGTAAAGAAGAGACTGCTTGTTGTTCATCATCCTGTAGCATAAAAAAAGATTCCACCCAAGGTTCCTGGAGGGCCTGCCTCAGGATAGTTATCCCTGCAAACTAGAAATGGGCAGAGATTATGGGGTTCAGAAGTTTAGGTTGGAATTTGGGGTTCTGGCTGAAGGCCAAATCAGGGCTAGGGTGAACGCTGAAATCTTGCAGGGTGATTGGGACACAGAATGCTAGAAATTAGGAACACGCATGTGGCTTTGCAAGATTTATGTCCTCTTTTAGAGTGGGAACTGCTGGAGATGGTTTTTTGGCCATCTTGGGTCACATCTGAAATAGATCCAGAAAATAGGTTTCAGTTGTTTCGGACCTAACCCCAAAACAGACCTGTACGTTTGGATCTGGGGATTCAAATCTGAATCCCACTTCTCTAGACATTTTGGGGGTTAGATCTGAGATTCTAGCTAAAGCAGATATCTACACAAATGGTCATTTCCAGTGCATTGTTTTAAAACCCCCACCATGTGTCTTAGGTGTAAAAAGACTGCCAGAGAAGATAAAAGGGGATGTATATCCATAAACATTATAACAAGAGGCCTTCATGGGAATAGGAAGTGAGTAAAGTTCCACAGAGAATTATTGCAACAGTGAAAGATTGGCAGGGGAGCTGGGTGTGTGGGTCAGAAGAGAACAGTGGTAGCAGTTATAGGTAAGGCTAGCCGGCATAGTCTCAATACGTAAGAAGGGTGTTATGATAGAATTAGTTGGCCCTTGTGAGGAGACAGCAGATGCGAATTTAAGAGAAGAACAGGAGATGTAAAAAGGGGGAGTATTTTGGCAGAAACTGAAGGATATGGTACCTTGTTGCCAGAACTGGGTAACAGCTAAGAAATTTAGCTAGTAAATGCTCAAGGAGCATCCAATACAGAACCTCTTAAATGTTGTTATTTAGAAACAAATCTGTTTGTAATCTCTGGGTAAAACTATAAAATTTTTAAATGCCTAAGTCACTCAGGAGCTTTTGGAAGTGTTTACCCTAGGTCATTTTTTCTGTCCTTCTCTTGCTCTTTTTTATTAATATCTTGTGATATTTATGTCTACAGCACCATGTACAGTGTGTGTGCATAGTGTTTGCTGTACAGGCACATAAGACAGGTCCCTGCCCTGGGGAGGTCCGTGTTAGGCGCTGATCCTGTGAGATGCTCGCCTTCATTTTCAATGGTTTCAGAGTAGCAGCCGTGTTAGTCTGTATTCGCAAAAAGAAAAGGAGTACTGGTGGCACCTTAGAGACTAACCAATTTACTTGAGCATAAGCTTTCGTGAACTACTGCTCACTTCATCAGATGCATCATGAAAGCTTATGCTCAAATAAATTGGTTAGTCTCTAAGGTGCCACCAATACTCCTTTTCATTTTCAGTGAAGTCCATTGACCGCAGTGGAAGTTGAGCGTGTCCAGTATCTCTCAGAAAGGGTTCTTACTTATTCTGACAGTTATTGTCTCCTTTGAAGCTTTACACTGACTGTAAACTAGAGGAGTACAACAAAGCATGTTGCATATTGGTTAATTAGAAAGTAAGGATTGTTTATAAATTTCAGGGTAAGGAACAGCTGTGGGTGAAAGATTGATTTTTTTTTTTTCCCCTTATGTATTCTTGGCAGGCTCAAAGAGCCCAGGAAACATGATGAGTGACCCAAATTATACCAGCACTTCCACAATTTATGAGAACTGTGTGTTCTTGCAGGGGTGGGAGGGAGAAGAGAGAGGGATCTCAGAAGTGGCCCGAGTAAATTGAGGAGAGTCCTGGAATTCTGTAGGTTATGCAAAGATATTGGCCGTGAGCTCAGTGCAGCTGAAATGGGGAAACAAGGGTCACCTGTACATCTCCCCCGATTCTGGTGGAGGTTGGGGGTAGGAAGCTGGAGGCCAAACCCACTCCTGGCTCAAGTTGGAGCAGTTACAGAGCTCTTTTGCTTGCACCGACTAGAACAACCTCCTAGGGAATGTTCTGCAATCCAGAGATCGTTGGAGTGCACTCCACATTTCTTAGGCTCTATCTTATGCTATCCATGCATTACTTGCAACACATCCCATGTGGTGATAGTAGGGAATTTTCATTATCCCCTGCAGGTCAGACTTAAGGTCTCTTTGCATTTCTCTAGCAGTACAAAGGGACCTTAGTACAAAGGGCAGCTTTGTATGTTGTATTGTTTAATAGCTATAATATTTGAGTGTTTTGTTGTAACATGACATCAGAAGCTTTTATTAGTTAATAAAGCAAGTCTCCCTTGTGCTTTTTCTTCCCTCCTCTCCTCTGCCTTTATTCCACTTTTATTCCTTTATGACATATATCTTGCTGCATCTTTTCCTCTGCCTTTTTCTGTGTCTTTTCCTGCATAGTACTTTTTCTTCGGTATTTATTATTCTTCCCTTTCTCTACCCTCCTTCCCCCACTCTGATCTGTATTCACCTCACTCCTCCTGGCCTGTTCTTGTTCGCAGTGTTGTAGCCGTGTCAATCCGAGGATATTAGAGAGACAAAGCTGGTGAGGTAATAGCTTTTATTGGACCAACTTCTTGGCCTTTTCTTAGGCTGAAGAAACTGACCATTGCTCAGCCACATGGCCCTGGGGCTGCTGTGACAGTAGTATTAGGCCAGTCCAGCAGCCTGTGGAAGTCACCAGCCTGCCATGGGAAAATGCCTAGTTGGCTGGCAGTCTGGTCACTTCTGATTTTTCTCTTTCTCTACACAATGGGCCAAATCATGGGTGCTCTCTTGTTGACGTCAGTGGGGTCAGAAGGATATAACTTTGATAGAATATGGCCTGTTGCTTGAGTATTTGGAGAAATTTGAGAACTTCATATTTTTCCCCCCCATACTTGTGATGGACAAGTGTGTTAGGCTCCGGGATGACCATTAGTTTCCCTGTGCCATTCCTTTCTACTATCTAGCTACATGAATTTTAAAGAAATACATTGAGCTGTCAGGACAAATGGTGAACATTTTTAAAACCATTCGTTTACTGGCCTCCTTTGCTGGATGTGTGTTGTGTTGCTAGGCACAGCAGAAGTTAAACTAGGAGTGGACTAGTGAAATTCACATTGTGACGCAGTGTAATCTATTCTGAACCCATTCTCTGAAGAAACATATGAACTTGCATTCAGGACTCCTCTTTATGTTGAAAACTTAATTGCCAAAGTGCCAGAAGCCTGTTTACATGTTTATCACAAACGGAACGGATTAAAGTAATTAATTAAATGAAGTAATTAAATTAGCATTGGGTTAGATGTCTAATGGTGCTGATGAGGTCCAGGCAGTAAGTCCTAGGTGTTGTAAAATTAGTGAGTACATATAGGTATTCAGAGTGCTTAGGAATTACTAGATTAGGGCCTGATGCGAGAAATGCTTACACATGTGTGTAAATTTACTCTTGTATGTAATCTCTTCCATTTTGTTTTAAATCTCTAGTATGTAATATCTTAGTATAAGTAAAGTAAATTACATTGAATGATGTTGTGATGAAGAACTAAAATACGACACAAGTTAATTTTGTTGTTGGGTCTTACAAATAATTCCCACATCTGATACAGCACAGAACTAAGTAAAATAGTTCATTATTTTTTACTTAATCCTTTATATTAGATCAACAGGATGCTGGACATGTATACTGTTCAGTGGCAGTGATTCTCAAACTTTGGACCACATCAGATTAAGTTCTCCATGTGGACCCCCCTGCTTGTTTCCAAATTTCATGCCTGCCTCATAGTATCTATAGTGTATAGGACAAAGTTCAGGAAAGAAGATGAAAATAAACTCTTCAGTGTGATGGCTGTGGGTGCTTGGTTAAGAACATGCCTGTTTGTATTTGAACTGATCATTTCCTCTCCACGGGTTTAAGATTTTACATACGAGTACTAAATCTGCCCTTGTTTCCTGCCATTCTCATTGCTGTGATCACTCTGAGTCACTTTGCAGTTTGGTTCTTGTGTGTATTTGCTGCTGTATCCATTTTGGTGTCATTTGCAAGTTTGATTGTAGTTGAGCCTCCGCTTAAAACAAAAAGTACTTGACAAAGAAAGGTGTTAGGCAGCCACATGGTATGTGAAGCGGTGCATGGTATAGTTGGGTTTTGTTAGACAACCCTCCACAAACCCTTGAAGCCCTAAAAGAGTCCTAAAAGGTGCAGTCACAGCCTGGCCTGGTCCCGCTTTCTGGATGAACAACAATTTGTAGTGAGTGGACCTAACCCATGTTTCTTTTGGATCCCATATGCTTCTATGCCCCCTGATCCTGGATAGTGACTGTCAGGGTACTCCCAGGTGCACACCTGTGTCTGACACCCATCTGGAGCAGTGGACCTCACAGTTCAGCCACCTCACACCGCAGAACCGGTGCCACAGCCCTCCTGAGTCCCCAGTTGCCTGGATATGTTTCCCCCACGGTCCCACCTTGAGAGACAACATGGCAGGAAAGCAAGGAACTCCAGGCTTAGCAAAATAATTTCTTGTCTACAAACATGTTAGTCAGAGCAGAGTTACAGATCTGTGGCAAATCCAATCCACTGGTCTGATCTCACTCCGGAAATTCTTGGGTGTGGCCTGAGTTTTTTAGGAGCTCTAGCTCTTCCTGCCTGCTTGGCCCAGTCTCCTTCCTTCCGATGTTTGTGTCAGCATCTTTTGCTTAGAGAAGCATCACTTTTAAAACATACTCTGTCCCTTGCTTTCCAAGTGCTGCAAGCTAGGTGGAGGTCTAGGCTTCCACCTTTCCCTGCTATCTGTTGGCTTCTCAGAGTCAGTGGCCCTGCTGGTGGAAAACCCATTATTCCAGTAGAGAAGAGTCATTCACTGTTGATGACCTTTGATGGCTCTGCCACAGCTTCTCAGACATAGTCCACTGGGTGTCAAACCCTGCTACAAAATGAATACTCTAATCCGCAGTAGAGATTGTGGATCACAAATGGCATTCACCAAACAAAATGGCTTTCATAATTTGACACAGGCAGCTCTCCAAACTGTCACAGGTGCTACAACTAAGGATATGTCTGCACTTTGAATTGGGGGTGTGATCCCCAGCTCGAGGAGACTTATTCGCCCTCGTTCTGATCAAACAAGCATGCTAAAAACAGAGGGTAGCTGGGGAGGTGTGAGTGCCGGGTGGGGCTAGCTGCCCTGAGTGGGCACCCATCTGAGACACTAGGTAAGTACTCCAGTTTGCCAACTTTGTAATTAAAAACTGGACACTCCAGGAGGAGTGCCAGAAATTTTTCTGCCCCGCCTCTTCCTCCCAACTCTCCACCTCCATTTGCTCCTCTTCCTCCCCCCTCCTATAGGTGCTCTCTGCTTTTCCCCTCTTCCTGCTCCCTCCCCTTTGCCTGGGTCAGGATAATCTTGCTGGTAGAGCTCGGGCTGGGAGCTGCAGCCACCCAGCGCAGGTGGGAGGCGGCCCTGACTGATTAGGGGCTGGCATGGGTGATGACCTCACGCCTCCCGGACTCACTTGGCTGCAGTAACCAGACTTTGGGTGTCTGGTCAGCAGATCTGACCTGACTCTGTCAGGTTCCCTTTTCGACCAGACTTTCCAGTTGAAAACTGGACCCCTGGCACCCTAATTCAAGTACTCAGGGTAGCTGGCCTCTATCACCACTCGTGCCACTGTGGCTACATTCTATCTCTAGCTTGCTCGCTGGGTGAATGTGAGTATATGTCCTTGAGCTGGGAATCGCTCCCCCAGCATGAGGTGTAGACATACTTCTTGTTGGGGTATCACTGCTAAAAGACTGATAGACGCTTCCTCATAGTTAAGGAAGCTGCTCCGTAGGTCACTTAGAATTGCACTGGGGAGCGCAGTCTTACCACAACTCTGTGGCAAAGTCCTGTCCTATGATAGATTGAAGGCAAGGGAGTGTGTCCTTATGCTCATGGTGTTGTGTGCTATATCTCTCTAAACTCTCGGAAACGGTGCATTATCTTAATTTAAAAAAAAAAACCCACAACCTCATCTCTTATATGATTTCTGAGAATAGCCTGTGGAATAAATGCTGTCTTGTTTCTGCTTTACTTCTTGATAAGCAGTGCTAAGGCTATTTCTTCAGGATGCTGCCCTCCCAGTCTATTGATTGCAGATTCCGTTGGAGGATCCTTCATCCTTATGATGAATGCTTATAATAGTTGTTGGAGTCCGATCCTTCCCGGGATGGATGGTCAGTAGTAGGGAGGCACACTATGTACTGCTGAATCAAAAGTATAAACAGTACATGTTTATGTATTTTAGGGAAGGGGTTTATTTTATTTAAAAAACAAAAACACACCCTGTAAATGGATCCAGCTGGGCAGGTGACCCCTCTGGTATTTGTGTTCTTTGGAGACTAGTTACTTACTTACCATACAAGTAAAACTTCCATCGAAGCCAATGAGAGCTTTTCTTGAACAAGAATGGCAGGATTAGGCCCAAAACACACAGGCAAAGAAACAGAATGCAACACAAAGGGTCTTTCCTTAGCATGCCCTGTTAGAACTATTTCAGAACTCTCAAAACAGCAGGTGACTAATTTTTCAGCCTTTATTTAATGGTTGTATCAAAAAATGAGGGGAAAATACCTCCCTTTATATAAGTGGTGTGTGTGTGTACATATGTGTGTTGATAAATAATATAAAAAAGCAAAACTAAATAACCCCCAGCCTAACCATCTGATAGCATATTGGGCCTACAGTGCCTTTACATGCTCTCCTATCAATAAGAAAAGGAGGACTTGTGGCACCTTAGAGACTAACCAATTTATTTGAGCATAAGCTTTCGTGAGCTACAGCTCTGAAACCTGTCTCCTATCAATGTAACTTCTACAAAACTGCACAGTTCTGGGAGCTTTCTGTACATGTCATATAGGGGAGAGGTATACTGGAGCCAGTAGCCGTGTGTGATTATACCAAAGGGCCCATCACAGTGATGGTCCCACTGTACCAATTAATTTTGGAGCCTAAGCAGAGTGGGGAAGGTATACATTGAGAAACAAGCATAGTACAGAGTCAATATGTTTAAGGATTGATCCAAATCCCATTGAAGTCAATGGAAACCTTTCTACTGAATTCACTGGGGTTTGGATTAGGCCCTTAATTGCTGGGGAGCAAACATTCTGATTCACATTTTAACAGCATATTTAACACAATAGTATTTTCATTTATGAGCCCACTTCCATTCCGCATGAAAAGACAGGTACCTTTTAACTGTAAAGGTCTCCCCAGCCCTATTCCTTCATATCCTACACCCTCAGGAGACATCCTTGCATGAGAGTAGCTGCTGTTAAGGAGTCTTACTTTGTCACTTTTATATTTGGCTCTTCTTGCGGTCTTGCAGGTGTTACTGGAGACTCGTGTCATTGATCAGCCACCACCATTAATAACCACAACCACAGCGTTTACATCTTGAGCCAACGAACTATTGTTATGTTATAGGCGAGAGCTCATTATAAAAGAGAGCAACCTAATAGCAAAGGGAGTGGAATGTATTTTGCTATTACTGCTTTATGAGGCCATTCCATTGAAATGTTGGGTCATTTGGATCTCCCACAATGTCTGCAGAACTCTTCAAGGCTCCCGTTGAAATAAAAATACCAAAGTGCAGACCATTTTTCTTTTTCCCGATTTAATAAATGAAAAAGATTTGGATTGGCTTGAAGGTAATAATTAATAAGAGTTATGTGAACGGAGGATCTGTGCACTATGTCATCCCCATGTAGTTTGAGAACCAACTAATTAAAGGTGAAACTAATATGTGGGGAGAGACGGGATGGGCAATAGGAAACAGTAACTTGGTTTTTCTCACAGATGAGAGCACACTTTTTTGATATCAGTCTTGCTACTCTGTCTAAACTTAAGGATGTGTTCCAGGCATATGGGAATTCTCAGGTGCAGGAACAGAGAGAGCTTGCTATTTGATCCAAGGAATATTATATTGACTTCCAGAGAGGCTGCATGGGAGAGGATAGAACACTGGGCTGACAGTCAGGAGACCTTGGTTCTAATCCCTGCGTTGCTACTAACCTGCTGCTGTGTGACCTTGGACAAGCCATGTCACCTTCAATCTCTGTGTTTCCACACCCATTCTGTCTTGCCTATTTAGATTAAATTCTTTGGGGCTGGACAGTCTTTTACTATTTGTATGTGCAGAGCCTAGTTTCATGGGACCTGGATCTCTGCTGTCTTTGTGTCTTGCTCATTTGGAATGCAATAGAACTCTCTGTTTACCAAAAACTGATGGAACAAAACGGTTGCTGAACCAAAGCTTAGCATACGTGGAGGTCTTGACTTTTCACTGCACCTTGTTCACCCAAACCTGGAGCATATTATTGTTTAATATTTGTATTGAGATTGTGCTAGGAGGCCCCAATCAGATTGGTGTCCCATTGTGCTAGACACCATACATGCATAAGGAAAAGATGGCCCTTGCCCCACGTATTTACAATCTGAGTGTTGCCATATTATCCCTGCTCATATTGAAGGCATATGCTGGCTGGCTTTCCCAAGGCTGACAGTGAAGGCGGAGCTGACTGGCTCTTCCAAGGGCAGCCAGCTGGAACTACGGGAGGAAGCCTCTGCTCTACATTTCCCAAGCCAAAAGCACCATGAATTTTCATGGATTTTCAAAAAGAATTCAGTGAAAAGAATGACAGCCTCCTTTGCGTACCAGGTTGCTTTAAAAGGATTGAACTACTTGATGTAAGTCGACCAGGCCTCTTTCTGAGTGTTGACTTTAAGTAAGATGGCCCACGTCCTTTTGTGGCTGGCCTTTGGTCAACTGGCTAGCAATTCTTTGCTCTGCGCCAGTGTGCAGCAAATAGAGAATTTTAACTAATTCAGACCCTTCTAAGCTGCTAGTCTGCAAAACTGGCTGGCATACTTGGTGTAGTATCAACCCCAAGTGTTCAAAAATCATTAGTTAGGCCCCAAAAATCATGGTTGGCTTAACAATCGTGAGATTTAAAAAAAATTGGTAAAGTCCTGTTCTGTATATTTGCCTTCTGGTGTCTAGCTTATACTAATGTCAAGTTTTCAACCTGTTCTCTGCAACCATGAGGGCTAGAAATGTACTTTTTAGAGTACACACAGATTTTCACATAATTACTTAACTGAAGGAGCTGAACCCTCTCCCCCCACACCCAAATATTGAGATTCACAATAAAATCATGAGTTGGCAACCTTAATTTGGAGTCTAAATTCGAGCAGCAGGGATTGCATCATTTTGTGTGCATGTACCTGAAATGAAAATGCAGTCTGCATGCCTGTATTTCAGCCTTGGCGTTCTATCAGTCTATGCCACATCACTGCTAGCTTGTGGTGTGCCACATCCCAAAAGCAGATGCATTCCATGCCTATAACATGCATGCCACAAAATACTCACTCTGGATAAGCAATCTGTTCTTTTTTTGGTCTTACACACATGATGATGTTTAAATTTTTTTAGGAAAACGTTACCCATTGTGCTCATCCTAAAAATCTGATCTTTTACAAGAAGCTGGCACGAGTCCATGGTCGTTGCAGAAAGGGGCCTTCTTTGGCCAAACCAGAGCTCCTTTCTGAGTTCTGCCATCTGAGGATATGTCTACACTGCAAAACAAAAAACAAAAACAAAAAACAAACAAACCCCAAACACCCCCGTGGACGGAGTCTTAGAGCCTGGGTCAACTAAGAGGCCCGGGGTTCATGTTACAGGGCTAAAAATAGCAGTGTAAAAGTTTCTGATCAGGCTGGAGCCCAGGCTCTGAGACCTGGCAAGAGGGGAGAGTCTCAAAGCCTGGGCTCCAGCCTGAGTGGGGTCATCTGCACGTTGCTATTTTTAGACCTGTAGCGCAAGCCCTATGTCAGTTGAGTCAGTTGACATGGACTTTGAGACTTGCTGCTGTGGGTTTTGTGTTTTTGTTTGTTTGTTTTGTTTGCAGTGTAGCTATACCCTGAGATGCAGAACATGAGTATGGACTTAAGCACATTTTGGAGTATACCAGAATCTCAAAGCTCTTTTCAGAGGTCTGGTTGTAACAGTAGGTTTCACCAGGGCTTAAATTCAGCTGGAGCTGTCCAGAGTGGAGCTCCGGTAAATATTTTCAACCCCCCCACCTTCCCCCAGAGTTTTTATAGCATGTTGCTGGGAGGCTCCAGGAAATACTCTATGAGAATTTAAGCCCTGGGTTCCAAATGGCTATTAGGGAAACAACAATGATTCTTTGCTACTACAAAGATAGCTAAATAAATACTTACTAAGAAATAAATATAATACTATCTCTGATCGTTCAAAAAAGGATTTATTAGTTGTTTGTATTTAGTGTTCTCTGTCTGTCTCACGGCCTCGATCCCTTTCTAATTGGTCAGTCAAAAGACTCCCAGTGACTAGGGGTCTGGTCGAGTCCTCAATGGGCAGTTGTTTTAATAACAGAGCATTGTCCTTCTCAGTAGAAGTAGGACTGTGAGAATTTAAATTCCACTTGAAAGCATTTTAGGTTTAAAACTGGTTAATTTCACAATTGGTTTCAACATTGTTCAGTTGAACTGATTTTCTTCTCAACTATAAAACTTGGTTTTGACATTGTTAAAATGACCTAATTTTTAAAAAGCTGCTTTTGAAAGTCTCTGCTTTGCAGTGGGTTCTCAATTCTGATCCTTGGCATGTAAGCTCTTTGGGGCAGGGTCTGTCTCTTTTTTCTGGGTTTTGTACAGCACCTAGCCCTGTGTGGCCCTGATGCGGGTCTGACTGGGGTGCCTAGGTGCTACCACAATACAAATAATAATGATGGACTTTACCTTAATCATGGACTTCTGGAGTCAGCCTTTTTGGTGGGATGAATCTTTATTCTTTAAATTTAATTATAGTTACTCTGTTTTCTTGGACCGTAATAGCTGCTTATACATGACCATCTTATGCCACTGTCAACTTGTCTGTGACTGGCCATTTCAACATGATAGAGCTTAAGAAGTTGAGTCTTGTGAGACTGCAGCATAGTAGAGTAGTTTTTTCAATTGCTGTTCATCTTTCTTTCCCTTTCCATATGGCAACACAGCTAGTATGTAATTCATGCTGCAACAGGATATTTTAAGTCTTGTACTTCAGTTTATTAGTCCTTGAATTACAGTTACAGTCTGCTTGCCTATTTATGGTCACCGGTTCTGTGTATCTTTGAAACATTTCAATAAAGTGAAATTCATTTGAAAAAAATGTAGTCACAGAATTACATATCATAAAATAGGGGTGTAAAGAGCCAACAATGAATTTTTTTCCAGATTGCTCTACATCAGATTTTGTTATAGACAATATATTTCATTGCCCCCCTTCTTGTAAAAACTAAGTAAGCATCTTTTCATAACCCCACTTCCTCTGCTTGGGTCCTTTCCATTCGAATTTGGAGTTCTTCCAGTGAGATTAGGAGATTTCAGACATGCGCTGTCACTTTAAATGGAATGTAATTTGATCTGTGTATAATTTCATCATGGTGACTGTGGGTTCAGTCCTACTAGGTTCTGAGTCAATTCCTAGAGGTTCTGGGATCCTCTCTGAACTCTTAGGCTTCATTGGGAGCTGAGTGGACTAAGAGTTGCTCAGCACCTTGCAGGATCTCGCCTTGTATGCTGGAGGCTACATGCCTAGGCTGAGGAGACTCCAGAGTTCAGATTGCAGAGGGGTTTGTCATTTGTCATCAGAACACTAGAGCAGCTGAGACACTGACTCATCTACCTCCTAATGACTCACAATATACCCCACTTTTTACTTATATTACTGAGAAAAAGAAAACCAGCATTACTTTTTTCACCTAACAAATAGCACAGAGAGCTGGTTTATGCCTCGCAATATTTGTTGTGTTTAGCCTTGCAACACCCTTGTGAGCTAGGGGAGTGGTGTTCTCACGATGGGAAAGATGGGGAACAGAGGCACAAGAGAGACACTATGAGCGTGTCTGTACTAGGAGCTGGGGGTGTAATTCCCAGCCTGAGGAGACGTACTTGCACTAGTTCGGATTGAGCTAACGTGCTAAAAATAGAAGTGTAACCACAGCAACAGGAAGGGGTAGCCACCCTGAGTCTTTACCTGGTGGCTGGGATGGGAACATGTTCAGGGTGGCTGGCCCCTCCCACGGCTCGCATTGTCACAGCAACACTCTGTTGTTTGCGCTCTAGCTTGATCAGAACTAGCATGGGTATATCTTCTCGAGCTGGAAATTACATTGGGGTCACACAAGAAGTCTGTGGTAGAGCAGGGACTCGAACCTGGATCTCAGTCTAACCACTGGACTATCCTTCCCCTTTATGCATATGACTGTCTATTTTATATACACCAACATAAACCAGATGGGTGGAATCAATCTAGTCGTCTTCAGTTTGTCACATTTCATGGACCTGCTGTTATTGGCAAGCTATAAAAAAAAACAGGTGAATCTAGGGAGAAAAATGGAATCCCAGACCCAGTTGCTGAGCTGTGGTTAAGGAGCCCAGAGTGCTGCTCAGCATGGGGTGTGCGCAAAGGTGGCTTTAAGACCCTTTTGGGTGTTCTGGGTGGGTGCCCCAACATGAATTAGAGCCATTCGAGGAAACCTGGAATACTGTGTGCAGTTCTGGTCTCCCATGTTTAAGAAGGATGAATTCAAACTTGAACAGGTACAGAGAAGGGCTACTAGGATGATCCGAGGAATGGAAAACCTCTCTTATGAAAGGAGACTCAAGGAGCTTGGCTTGTTTGGCCTAACCAAAAGAAGGTTGAGGGGAGATATGATTGCTCTCTATAAAATACTGGAGAGGGAGAGGAATTATTTAAGCTCAGTACCAATGTGGACACAAGAACAAATGATATAAACTGGCCATCGGGAAGTTTACACTTGAAATTAGACGAAGGTTTCTAACCATCAGAGGAGTGAAGTTCTGGAATAGCCTTCCAAGGGAAGCAGTGGGGGCAAAAGACCTATCTGGCTTCAAGATTAAACTCGATAAATTTATGGAGGAGATGGTATGATGAGATAACATGATTTTGGCAGTTAATTGATCTTTAAATATTCATGGTAAATAGGCCCAATGGCCTGTGATGGGTTGTTAGATGGGGTGGGATCTGAGTTACTACAGAGAATTCTTTCCTGGGTATCTGGCTGGTGAATCTTGCCCACATGCTCAGGATTCAGCTGATCGCCATATTTGGGGTCGGAAGGAATTTTCCTTCAGGCCAGATTGGAAGAGGCCCTGGAGATTTTTCACCTTCCTCTGCAGCATGGGGCACGGATCATTTGCTGGAGGATTCTCTGCACCTTGAAGTCTTTAAACCATGATTTGAGGACTTCAGTAGCTCAGACATAGGTGAGAGGTTTAATGCAGGAGTGGGTGGGTGAGATTCTGTGGCCTGTATTGTGCAGGAGGTCAGACTAGATGATCATAATGGTCCCTTCTGACCTTAATATCTATGAGTCTATGAGGGCTTGTTTTGGCTGCCATTAACCTCTTGGGGTCGAAATTAGGGCTAGTCAAGAAACTGATTTCCTGTCCTGCAAGAATTTTCATGCATTTGACTAATTTTCCTGTCCCAAATCAGGATTAAAAAAATTCAAAATCTCAAAAAGATTCATGGACTGACAAACTGAAAAAAAAAATCTTGGTTTGGGTGGATCAAAACATTTTGTTTTGCTTTAGACTGTTTTTCTTCCCCTCTTTTAACCTTTTTGAGTCTAAAATCACTAACATTTTGAAACAGTCATTTCGACTAGAAAGACCTAAACTTGTATCGAAAATGTCTTGAATTGGGAGATTTGGTGAGGTCAGCTCTGTTTTGCTAACGGTTTTGGCCTCAACAAAACAGGATTTTTTGGACAAAAAATCCCACCCCGTTTAGTCAAAAATTCCTGACCATGCATCTAAGTACTCTGGGGCACAGGGAAGACTGGCTATGTCCTTTGTCCCCTGGCTTTGCCTGCCAAGGCTGGCAGCTGGTAGGAGGGTTGATGATGGCCTGTTTGTGGTGCTCTGCTGCTGGAGGACCATCCTGTGCTGGTTTGTTTCTCCCATAGCTGGCCAATAAGTCTTTAGGACTGTTTTGCACCAGCATCATGGCACAAAGCAACTGCAATGCAGGGGACAATCTACCCCACGCCTTTTAGCTCCATTGAAATACACTGGCCTAGACAGAGGAAGCTTTGAGAAGGCTAGAGTGGAAAATGGTGAATACTTTGCTAAAGAATAGGAACTGTCCTTTTTAAACAGGAATGGGGAGCATGGATGCTGGTCCTGTACCTTCTAACAAATCAGGATTTCTAACTGGAACAACTTTTCCACTTGATCAGAACAGACTGCAAGGTAAAATAGCGTAGGCTGATTTCATTCAGGGTGTGAAGGCTGATGTGCTGCTTCTGATGAGGTGCTGAAGTGGAACAGTCTGTGAACTGTGACTGCTTGTTGGCACAGTGAAGATGACTCTCTTGGCTTTGAAACCTCTTTCCCTTCCTACTCCATAGGGCTCTGATTCTCAGACTGGTGTGCCTTAACCTATTTTCTAGATCGTTAAGTTTCTTTCATTATATGAATAGGGTATTTTCCCACCTTACAAAACAAAGTGTTTGTGCAATAAAGATAGATGATCCTTACTTGCAGTAATTTTCTTGTCCACTTCATCCAGACAGAATTTTGTTTTCAAATCAATAGCTGATTTATTTAAGGTTTGCAATGTGGTATTGACTTTTTAGTAGTTTTATAACTCCATGGTTATTACATGTCAGATTAGTTCTCACAAAGTTAAATGTTTTTCAATTTGAGTTTTCGTACGTAAACCTTGCATCATTTCACTAATCCTGATCTTTTTTCTTAAGGGCTTTTGTTTGTTTGTTTAGAAATGAAGAGCTCCCACCCACAAAACTCACCTAGGAGTTAGTTTTCTTTTGAGTCTCTCTTTGTTTAATTAAACACATATCGGTGTAAGATCTTCTTTGTTTCAGGTGCAGCTTTTATCCATTTTAATTTATAATTGCCATTGAAAAACTTAACCCTCCTTTTTTCTTAATCTCCAGAGAAAAGTACATCTAAAATAATAGTTGTTGGAAATACGATAATACATAATACATGTGGGGTCAAATTTTTCAAATGCACTCTAAGCCAGATTTTGACATGTTCAGCACCAAGAACTGGAGTCATATTTTTCAAAATGCTCAGCTCCTGTTTAGGTCTCTCCCTCCCTCAAAAGGATCAGATTCTCAAAAGAGCGCAACTCCTAGCATGATGAGTTATTTTTACAATCTGATCACTTATTGTGATGCCTAAATAGGAGCTGATCTCTCTTGAAAATCTGGCCTAGATGGGGTGTGTTGAGCACTTTTGAAAATTGTAGCCTTAGAGTCTCTTCCATCTGAGGAATTCAAAGCACTTTTCACAATAACCCTGCGAAATGAGGAAGTAGTTCGAGCTCCATTTTACAGATGGATAAACAGAGGCACAAAGTAACTGGCTCATCTTCAGATAGTAACTGGGACAGAAAGCTGAGAAGAGGACCCAGGCTTCTGTTCTAACCAATGGGAACCCCAACATGTAGTGAAATGTCTGTCTGTCTTTAACTTTATTTTATTTTATTTATTTTTTAATTGTACCAGTCCCCCAGATTCTCAGTGTGACAAACCATGTGTCGTCTTTCTGACAGCCTCTCCACTAGGCTCTGCTCTACGCTCAGCCTGACCAAAGGGGGTGCGTGGGAAAGAGAGCTCAGTTTCTCCTAGTCGTTATTTTTGAGCCATGTTCAAGAAATAACGCCGAGGCTGAAATCCTCCGGAGCCGTAAATCTACAAGTTTGCACATTATCCATTTTAAATTGCTTCTTTACATAGCGGGAGGCTGAAGGGAGTGGCTGTCATGTAGTGTCATTGCTCGCAGTGCTGGAGGCAGAAAAGTCCCTTTGTAATGGGAGACGGGAAGGAGACGTGAATTACTCATAGCGTCACTTTCAGTTGACAGAGTCTACTCTGGGGCATCAAGGAGAAGTTAAAAATGACATTGCATTACATCATGGTCTGTGGTAGACTCATAGACTTTAAGGCCAGAAGGGACCAGCATGATCATCTGGTCTGACCTCCTGCACATCACAAGCCACAGAACCTCACCCACCCACTCCTGTAATAGACCCTGAACCTCTGGCTGTGTTACTGGAGTCCTCAAATCATGATTTCAAGACTTCCAGTTACAGAGAATCCACCATTTACTCTAGTTCAAACCAGCAAATGACCTGTGCTCCATACAGCAGAGGAAGGTGAAAACCCCCAAGATCTCTGCCAATTTGAAAGGAGGAAAATTCCTTCCTGACCCTAAATGTGGCAATAAGTTGGACTCTGAGCATGTGGGCAAGACCCACCAGCCAGACAGGATTTTTTTTCCTCATTATTTCCTTCTCCTTTATCTGTGGTTCTTACCTCCTCCCCAGCCCTGAAAAAAACCCAAACCTCCAAATCCTCAGGCTGGGGCTGGCACTACAGACTAGCAACTCCCCATGCTAGAGGTCATGTCCTACGCTCTTCAGTCTGTCTCTTGCTTGTGAGTGCTTGGCCAGCTTGCGTGTGTCCCAGCACTGTATTTGCTCTTGAGGGCATGGATGCACTGTGGGCTGGTTTGTGGAGGGTGGGGGTTCTGGCTTCAGCTGGCAGTGTTGTAACCAGGCAAGTTCTCAAGCATCTCAAACAGGTTGTTAAGAGAGAGCAGAAATCCTACAAGGAATGGAAGATGGGAGGGATCAGTAAGGAAAGTTACCTCTTGGAGGTCAGAAAGTGTAGGGACAAAGTGAGAACTCCAAAAGCCAGGCAGAATTGGACCTTGCAATGGGAATTAAAACCAATAGTAAAAGGTTCTTGACCCATATGAATAAAAAGAAAACAGTGAGAGGGGAACAAAGATCTGCAGATGGCATTTTAGGAGGGGGAACTCATTTGCATGATTTTCCTATCCACCCTTAGTTAAAAGGCATTGCACCCTAGTTCCATCCTTCACCTGTTTAAAACTGGTGGTTGTCCCAGTACCTAGCCAGTTTATGTGGTACTATGTAGACTCGCTGCTCTTTACTACTGTGGAGCTAGTGATTGGGACTTATAATACAAAAATTGGGGTCCCATTGTGCTAGCATTGTACCAAATGCATAGTCAGAGACAGTCCTTGACCCAAAGAGCTTACAGTCTAAGTAGTCAAGACAGAAGAGGCTGCGACAGGAAACAAGCACAGAGAGAGAAAGTGACCTGCCCAAGGGGGTGCAGTAGATCAGTGCCAATCAGGAATAGAACCCAGGTTTCCTGAGTCTGTCTAGTACTCTGTGCACTAGACCACTCTGCTTCTTTAACTGTTTCTTAAGAGCTCGGCTCCCTAAGAACTAACTTCTATTTTAAATTCTACATAGAGCTTGATATTTTATTATTTTACACATTATAGACTTTTTAAGAAGTTACGGGAAGCTGCATCGCAACTTGCTCATGAGTTTAATGCACTGCAATTTTAATTTTAGTGTCTGTTAAAGGAAACACCTTTCTGGAACATTAACCTTATTTTACTTCCTTTGAAAAGCAAAATAAAAAACATATGTTATTAGAGCTGTCATTTGCCTGCATATTATTACAGTTAGGACAAAAATCCAGCATGATTTTTATTTCAACTTACAAAGAAAATTGTGAGGGAAATGTGTGTTTAAAAATAGAAAAGTGAGGAGTATTTCAAATCTAATATGTGATTGACATAGATTTTAAGGCAGATTTAGCTGTTTCCTTGATTCAACAGTCTGGCATTCATTCTAGCCTCGGCTGTGCTACAGCTTATTGTGCATAAATGGCCGTGAGTCATATAGGGTCAGGGTGAGAGCCTTACTAACAATAGGTGGTACCTTCCTCCGTGGATAGTCAGTTTTCATGCTGAAACAGATTTCTGTCTGGCCCATAGTTAGCAACAACAGTCCAGGGTTCAGAATAATCATTTCTTTTCTGCATTTACAGTATAAGTGCTTCAGACATAGCAATATTGGACATGCCTATTTGTTCTTTAATCTCCTATTAAGACTTTGTATCCCTTGTACTAGCAGTGAGTGTCAGATTTTCTCACAGTAAGCCACATTACCAGCAGATCTGCATGTCACGTGCGTTTACTTAGATGTCCGTGAATATAAATTACAAGCTACCCAAAACTCCCCACTGTAAGTCTCATTCTTAATAGACAATCATTTGTCATATTTCTGATTTCATCCTGCTCTCAAGCAGTGCTGGCCCATAGTGCTTGGTTCAAATAGATACACCTTCATTCATCAAGATCTGCAGTGCTGCATGTAAATGCAATTGGGAAGCAATAAACTGAACTTAGAACATTGTAGTGATCAGTGAGGGCATTCTCCCCTTTGAAGAGATCACTGCTAGCAACAGTGGCAGGTTTTATGGCAGGACATTTGTTATCTGAACAGACCTGCAGGCACTGGACAGTTGGTGTACTGCTCTTTGGCAGGCTTCCATAGTCACCAAGGTATAGAAATAACATGTGTGATGCTCTCTGCTAAACAGCATTTGATGTGGGGTTTGTGCAAGCAAGTGCCTGTCTCAATCTCCTCTAAAAGAAAGTCCACACACTATATAGAGTCTAAAACTCACCCCATTCCTGGTGTTTGACTGGTATTAACACAGGAAGTAAATCTCCTTCTTCCCAGGCATGGTGGCAACTGCTGCTGTTACACCTCTTACCTCATGACTACTCAGTCCACACCCCGCCTAGATCCTCTCTCCTCTAGAGAACCACTCCCACATTCATTATACCCAAGTAGGGTAAAAAGCCACCAGCAACCGTGATTAGCAGAACCCACTTAATTCTTTTCCCAGCGGGCTCAACGTTTTCTCACAGGATAGGAAACACTGACAGCCTGTCACAGTACAAAAAATATCAGACTGCACTTAAGGGCCAAGCATATCATGTTGGCCCAAATATAATTTGTGTGCTCTGCAGCGTTTCTAACTCTAAATATTGCGGTCGTTGTACCAATGTGAACAGTCTATAGCCAAGTTTGACTACGCCAGGAAGGCATATTTCTCTTTGCAATTTAAAGAAAATGGGCCAAGTTGTTTACTCTGATGCCAACATAAATCCAGCGTCTCCACTGCTGTTCTTAGATTTACACCACTTTTGCACCAGTGCAACTGAGATAAAATCTGACCAAGTAACTGTGTGAGAGGAGCCTCATTTACCTGTATGAATGAGGCCTAACATATATAAAGGGTCATGGTTATCACTGGTTAGTTGAAATACCTGATTGACAGTCAGGTATTTACAGTGCTCCGTTCTGCTGTGGTAACCTCTGGGTTCTAGGAAGAACAGAACAAGATTCTGATAACACAAAGAACAATCAGCCTCCTCTTGCGACCACTGTCTGCCCGGTCACTGTGGTTTATGATGCTAGTGGCTTTTTGTGTGTGTGTATGTGTTCAATTTCTGACTCTGACATCTAGTGTCAGTAATTCAGGAAAACAAACACGCTGATTATTACTCCTGAGGGCATTCTGCTCCAAAAGTTAGAAATTCTGCGCACAATATTTTAAAATTCTGCAAGTTTTATTTGTCAATAAATAAATGCAGAGGCTCCAGCATGGCAGTGGGGAGCACAGGCCACTGGCTGCACAAAGGTGGGAGATCACCCTGCAGCCCACCCAGGACACGGACTCAACGGTGAGGCTGCATCTGACCCTGACACAGTACAAGGCCTGGGCCTTCCCCAAATACACCCTGGGGCCCTGCCCCTCTGCACCAGGTGTGGGGCAGGCAGGCTCAACCAGGCAGGATTCAATTGTGGAGGGGATCCAGGTGTGGCGTGAGAGGATTCTGTGTGGGACAATCTGGGTGCAGGCAGCTCAGTAGGTGGTCTAGGTGTGGGAGGATCTGGATGCACAGAGGCTCATTTGGGGGGGTTCCAGGTGCAGGGGCAAGGGGTCTCTGCAGAGGCTTCCAGGTGAAGGTGGTTGGAGCTCAGCGGTGTGGGTGTGGGGGGTCTTAGCAGCGGGGCCTGGCTGCTGAGGGAATGGGGCTTGGTGGGGTAGGGGTCTTGGTGCAGGTAGTTCAGGGTCAGTGGCATGGGGGTCTGGATTTGGGGGCTCAGGGTAGTGCAGGGGGGTGGGGCTCATTAGGATGGGGTTTGAGTGCAGGGAGGTCAGTGAGGGGGTGGTCTGGGTGCAGGGGTGGAGGTCTAGAAGAAGGGAGTCTGGGTGCAGGGGGATCCAGATGCAGGGATTGAGGTTCAGTGGGGTGGGGTTTGGGTATGGAGGGCTAGTGGGGTTCTGGATGTACCTGGTGGCAGGAATGTCTGGGTATGGGAGGTTCAGATGCACTGGGTTTGGGCAGATGTGGGAGCAGCTCCCGTATAGTGACCCCTCCCCCCACAGCTGAGGAGCAATGGGGGCATGAAGCAAGGGAGGATGCTGAGCTTCCTGCAGCTGGGGGAGGTTTCTGGAGGTGGGTCTGACACAGCCCCTGCCACTCCCTGCAAGGGAAGAGGAAGTCCTGTCCCCTTCTGCCTCCAGCCTAGTTGGGACTAGCAGCTGATCCCGGCTCAGGGTAGGAGCCCCTGGCTGGGGTGTCCCCAGCCCTGCAGTGATTTACCTCTCCACCGGCTGCTCCTGGTGCCTGAAACGATGTACCTGAAACGATGTACCTGCGCTGCTAGGGAGTGGTGCATGACTGCTCTTGCAGCTTCCCTGTCAGAAGCAAAGAAATGTGGAATTTCTGTTCCATAGGAAATTCTGAAATTTTGGGGGGAAACCATCGTTATGAAGTAGAAAGAAAAGTCAAAATTTCAAATCTTCCCACAAAGTGAAATTTCTGAAAAAACTTCATTTTGGGTCAATCCAAACACTTCATTTAGATTGTTTTTTATATTTTTAAAATTAGGTTTAGTCTGTGTTTAAATTATAATATAAAAATAAACATGTTTTGAAACAAAAGATGAAAAACCTGAAACATTCCATTCTGATAAGGTTAAAACATTATTGAAATGCTACGTTTTTTTATTTTTTTTTCCAAAATGAAATTTATTGAAATAATGTGTGTTCCCATGGTACATTTCAATGAAATTTGACAAATTGGCATTTTCTGACAGAAAAAATGTCGGTTGGAAAATTTTCAAGCAGCTCCACCTGTCAGTGGGTCCATGTCTGGAAAATGACAAAGAATATTTTCCTCCTGTAGTGTGCATGGGCATTTTGCCAAAACACTTTTCTCAAGCTCTTCTTGTAGTAAGTCTCCTTACTTAACCACCAAGGAAAATGGGCGTTCTTAGTAGTGGGGTTCATAATTTATTCCAAATATTTCTCTGTGTTAAAATGCTGCAGAGTTTTAAGAATTCTGCTGAAGAAACTTACAGCAAACAAATTTGGAGTTGTCAGATATTTGTTGTAGGAATCAGTATTTTCCCCTTGGGAACTGTTTTTAGACTGACTCTTTTGTTTGCTTTCTTACCTCTTCCTTGTTAAAATCTTCCTGTCTTTTATTTTCTATTCATCCTTAAATCCTCTAATCTTTCCCTGTCATCTGCTCTTTGCTTGGAGTCACTGCCTCTGTGTGTGTGTGTGTGTGTGTGTGTAAATTAAAAAGAGGCTATTTTTTCCACATTTTGAGATGATTGATTGCAATTAGGATGACCAGATAGCAAGTGTGAAAAATCAGGATGGGGCTAAAGGGGTGGGGGGTAATGAGCGTATACATAAGACACAGCCCCGAATATCAGGACTGTCCCTATAAAATCAGGACATCTGGTCACTCTAGTTGTAATCAACAATCAGTGTCTGATCCTGTACTAGCAAGGGATCAGTTTGTCAAGATCATGTGAGTACTTTGCTAACAATGTACAACACTTGCTTAACTTTCTTTACACTATTGGCCCTTGTAGTGATGTTTATCCTTTCCTGACTCCAACTTCTCTCCTACTCTCAGACTGTGCTATGTCTATAATGGCGAGTTGGCATTTATTTATTTATTTTTATTATGGTGAACGTGATATTCTTTATACTGCAAATCTCTTTTTTCTTAATGAGTTGTTATGATTATATGTATTTAAATGTCATAGACTTATTCCTGTCTATATTCATGCAATGAAGAACCAGCTCGTTACACACATTGGACCTTAACCTGTAGTCTTGTCTTTCTCAAAACTCCTGTTAGCTGCAACTGGTGGTTTTTGTCCTCATTACAACTGTAGGATTGGGTCCCAGTTGTCTTGAGCCCTGATCCTATGAAGATCTAAGCACATGCTTAATTTTACACACCAAGAATAGTCCCATGAATGTCAAGGAGACTACTCACAGGGTATAATGTTAAGCATGTGCATTAGACTTTGCAGGAGTGAGGTCCTAAATTCCTATCCTCCCTGAGCTCTATTATTGAGTTTCTGAAAGTGATAGACTTTGAGCCTTATCTTGGTTTCCTCTCCCCTGGTGTATCTCCACTGATTTCATTGCCTTACTCCCAACTTATGCTGGGGTATGTGAGGTCTGAATCAGGTGCATTCAGTCTAGTTTGTGTGGTTTAGGGGAAAAGAAAGTTTGTAACCAATTTTAAAATCAATCTTTTCTTTCCCCCAAGTCACAGCAGCAGTTCTTGTTACTGATTTTTCATTTAGCTGAATCTTATGAGGATAAAACTGCTTGTTAACAGAAAAGGGCTAAAGGACAATAGAGACATTGTCTAGCAGCCTGCTCCCGAAGCCGACTGACTTTAGTGGGCTTTGGATCAGGCTCTAGCAGTGCAGTTTCCCCCTGCAAACTCCAGTATGTTCTTGTTTAGGGGGAAAGGCTAATAAATAGGTGGCCAGATTCTCACACAGGTGTACATAGGTGTAACTTCTGAGGATCTGTCCCTCAGTGGTATGTGCTGATGTAGGAGAACAGGCACAAGGTAATAAAGACAGGCTAAGGAAATAACAAATTGACTAAACTGAAGTTAACACTTGTAAACACACAAGTAATTTCTTGTACTCCCAATTCAGTGGAAAGCTATTCTGTTTAGGACTGTAGTTGCTCTGAGGTGCATTTTCTCAGCTGAATGGAATATTTTACAACTCAGAGCTGGTCTAGACAGTTTAGCCACAACATTTTAACATTCTTTTGAGATTATTAAAATTTGCTAGTCACGTTTGAACAAATGGTCTTTCACCAAGCCCCCTCCCTAGCCTCAGAGATTTCTAGAAATATAACTAAATGGGTTTGGGTTTTGCTTTTTTTCTTGTGGGATAGGTGGCAGTGTACTGGGGGATTATCTTGCTTGACGCCTGCTTATTTATTAATGATCAGACCAGCTACAGCTCAGGGCAGCCTTGAGCAGATTGCCCAGACTGTGAAGGCAGTTAATGTGGTAAATCTGGGTAACTCCATTGATGGTGATGATGATGCTGGGTGATGGAAATGGCATCCCTAGTGAGAAGTGGCTGATCCAGAGCAGGCAGCATATACATTGTGTCTGCTCTGGCTTTCAGTCCTCTGCCTAAATTTCAGAGTAAAAAAGAACTCAGCAGAAGGCTAGGACCCAATCCTGCAGATCCTCCCATGCATGCTTCCCATTCCTCTCAGTGGGATAATTCGCATGCTTGATAAGTGCATGTTTAAGCATTTGCAGGTTTGGGGCCTAGAAGAGGGCCACAACCCGCAGAGAATAGCAATGTCGAGTTAGGAGGGCCTATCCTCATTCAGATGACCCCAACCTGTTTGGCTCCATTCATAGAAGAATAGTTTCAGTTCTGAAGTTAGCAACCATGACAGTTTTGGCAGACAATTTTTGAATACTTTTTTGTTGGGGGGGCTGAAAATCTCCCCCCATGAAAATTTAATGAACAAATATTTTTTTTTCCTGTTTTTTAACAAAAATAGCAAAAAGCTTTGATTTGTTCTCTCCATTCCACCCTCCCCCCCATCTGTGACAAAATAGAAAAAAGGGGCCTGGCTGGGCCGGGGGTGGGGGGTGAAGGGGAAAACCAAAATATAAAAAAAAAATTGTGATTTTCTAGAATTGTTTTTATCAGCTGATTTTTCCCCAGAACTTTAACATGAAGAAACATGTCTTTTGTTTTGGTGTGAATTTTCTCCCCCATGCTCTCCAAGCAACATTATACCAAGTGATCATGTTCAAGGTCGGTAGAAAGTAGATTTTTTTCAGACAAAGCCTGGGGCTCCTAAGCAATCACCAAGACTAACCCTGTGTGTGAGAGGGGGTATTATAGCCTTTTTTTTATAGATGGGTAAACTGAGGCACAGGGAGAGCATTAGATGTTTTGCCCAAGACCACACAAGCAGTATGTGACTGAGCTGGGAATTGAACCCAGATCTGTTGAATCTCAGTCCAGTGCTTTACCCACTAGACCCTTATTCCTAATTCTTGCAAGGCATCCTTACTCACATGGGTAGTCCCACTGAAGTCAATGTGACTAGAGTATTTGAATGAGTAAAGATTTCAGATTTGGGCCCCTTGTTTAGATCTAGTGTATTTGAACATTGTTAGATGCCTTTTTTTCCCCCCAGAGAAAAATATAGCAGCCTCTGGTCTGAAATACTTAGAATGCTAGGTTCCAAAGATAGCTTTAAGATGAAGGGTTAGCATATATAGTTTTATTTTCTATTTTCATATGCATTCCCTTTCCAGGAACATTCTGAAGACCGTTTGATGAAATAACACATTTTTTATTTTTTCTGGGCTATGTCCAAAAAGCTGTGGCCAAAATTTTCAAGTATGGGTGTATAAAGCGAGGCACCTGCTGGTAAACCAGTGGTCTGATTTTTTTGAAGGTCATGAGGACTTATTGATGCCATTGAGTTCAGTGGGTGCTCAGCATCTCTGATGATCAGGCTGCTTTCATTTAGTAGATAAACATGGATATGCAAAAATGTGTGTTTAGTCATGGAGTGTACAGTGAGTGTTTGCATGTATTGTTACTGAACTAATCAGTTGTATTGATTTGACAGGCTTTTTAAATACTTAAAGATACCTTGTTTATCAATCAAGAAGAAAAGCAGAGCTACAGAAGCCTAACTATTTTCTACAGTGACTTTTCTGACTCCTGAGGAATCAGTGCCTCTCTCTCTCTCTCTCTGATAGAGTTAAATGTAACTTAGGCTGAAACACTTGTAAAGTATAACACACACAGAGAGTGGAGTTACTGCAACAGAACTGCTATTTTCTCTTTGAAGTATAAGAGCCCAGTGGTGCAGATCTTGAACTCTGTTGGAGTTCTGGATCCATCAAGACTGATGAATTAAACTGTAATGTTTTAGGAAGGCAAAGTCGTCAGTGAACATTCAGCACCAATTCGGTAATAGTGATCTTTTTCTTATCTTTATTTAAAAAATAAAAACCCTACAGACCTGGCAACGCAGCCCCTAGAATCTCAAAGGATGCTACTATCTTCAAGTGTTATTACAAAAGGTTAAAATTTAAAAACCAACGAAACCCCAAGTCTATATTTCGGTAACTAAATAAGTGGCCTGATTTTCAGAAAAGTTTGAACATCTGTAGTTCTCAGTGAAGTCAATGCAAACTGTTGTGTACTCAGAACTTTTGAAAGCCAGGTGACGTTCCTTCTTTCAGATGCCTAAATATGGACTTGGGAGTTCTAAATGTGGACATCCATTTTTGAAAATTGTAGTCTTAATTTTTATTTTTGTTTTCACCAAACAATCTTTACTATTAATTTTTTTTCTCAAAAGCCAGGAAATGGCTTTCATTTTACACACTATAACTGCTGCATATATTTACACTGATGTAGAAATGATTATTCTTAATGAAGGAGAATAATATGTCAGTATTTAATACCTGTGATACAGCATGGCCAGAGGGCAGCAGGAGAGTGTTAGAAGGGAGCCTTATTCCCTGTAGAGGAAAGAAAGTTTGCTATAGATTAATTAAAGCACCAGAAGCCAATTAGAGCACCTGAAGCCAGTCACATGATAAAACCCCCCTGCTTCAATCAGACAAGGGAAGGAGCTGAAGCAGAGTGGACTGGTGTTGGAGCAGAGAGCAGTTTGGAGGGAAGCAGAGGAGAGTTTGGAGAAGTGCTGCGGTGGGCTAAGAAGACCAAGACCCTAGGTAAAGGGATACCTGGTTTGTGTAGACGGAGGGCAGGAAGCCCCACAAGCTGAAGGGCAGGAGAGGAAAGTAGCCCAGGGCAAGGAACTGCTAGTTCAAGCGGTTTACTGCTATCCCTAGGGCCTGGGTCCCTCCCTCTCCACTCCCCTCCTCTAGGACGCTAGTGGGGCAGTTAATACCCCAGTTCAGGGGGTGAGAAACGGTGCCCTGAACCCTCCCCAAGAAGAGAAAGCGCGAGACCCATCAAAGTAGTGCTGGCAATTTGCCACATACCTTACAACCAGAACAGAAAGCAGACTAGCTGGTCCCTGATCCCCAGAGAGTTTCTGTAATAATCTAAAAATTGCTGTGAAAGAGTCTCTCTTGTTCAGACATATCCAACAGCCTAGAACACAGAAGGAGAAAATTCTTAAAACACTGATACAGACCCTTAATAATCAAACTTCTGACAATCTTTGCTACGTGTAGCTGAACCTTGGGCTTGATCCTGTTGCTGCTTCAGGCTTAATTTCTACTGAAAACAGCTATGTGCCTGAGGTGGGGCTGCAGGATTGGATCTTTTGTTCGTATAACCGTGTAGTTTTTACTGACTTTTGTATATGCTATACACACACACACACATATATATATATATATATATATATATATATATATATATATATATATATATATATATATATATATATATATAGTACAATGATACAAGGTAAGAGATACTTGGCGAAATTTAACCCTCAGTTACACCCATGCAAACCCCACTAAAGCCAGTGAGATTTGTACTGGAACAGGCTCCACAGCAATTCTACAGGAACAGCTGCTATAAGATTGGGAACTACATCTGGGCACTGAGGCATACAATATTGCATATGTCAATGCAGAATAGAGAGGATAGTGGTTAAGGCACTGGTCTTGGATTTAGGAGATATGGGTTGAATTTCTGACTTTTCCACAAACTTTGACACTTTGGTCAAGATAATCTCTCTGCCTCAGTTTCCTGTCCGAGAAATGTGGATAACAATACTTCCTTGGTCTGTCTTGTCTATGTAGAGTGTAAGCTCTTTGGGACAGGGACTGTGCCTTATGATTTTATTTGTACAGCACCCAACACAATAAGGTCACAATCTCTGTGGGGTCTTTGGGCACTAGCACAATACAGATAATATGTGAACGTTAAACGTTATAAACATTGGAGGTTATTCTACCATAAATACATTGAGGATTAGGGTTCAGAAGTCTGACACAATACACACACTGGATCACATTCTGTCCTCATTGATACCTGTACAAATTTCACTGACCCTAGTGGAATTTGCATGGGTGTAACTGAGGGTTACAGTTTTGGCCAAGTATTTCTCTTAGTGTACACTGAGGCCAGAAGGGCTGTAACTCCATTGTCCCCAACATAGTTGCACCAGTTTACATAAGCTCTGAATTTATCCCTGAACTAGATTCATCAGAGGTTCGAGTCTTTTCTATCATGAACTCTGTGTGCTAATTTAGGAGGTCCTACTTTTAGCTGCAGAAGTCCCCAGTTCAGTCACTAGCCATGGCAGTCATCACAAAACGCGGGGGCCTCTCCCACACTTGAACTGTTGTGGGTATTAGGCACTGGGGATGAGCTACCTCTGTCCAGGTGAAGAATGTAATCCTTTGTACAATGTGTGGTACATGTCTCCATCTGTGCCCAAACCACAGAGGAGATGAATCTATTAAAGCCCAGAGCTTAGGTTAATATATCCCCACCTAACTTCCACGATTTTTGGAGTTAGAGGATGATTCCCAATGCTTGCCTGGGTTGTTGCTCCTGTTGTGTCTATATGTAGAAGTCTGGTTTGTTTGTTTTGTTGGTGGTTACGTCAAATTACTTATTTGCAGTAATAATGGATTTTGTAGCAGACCCAGAATCTGTGGAAAGGAAGAATTAGTGATGGGGGCTTATATGCATGTGATGTGCAGTTTCTTAATACTTCTTTATTAAATACTTTTTCCCCCATGCCATTTTTTGTTTTTGTTTCTTGCTTTTCTCAGAACCATGACAGGCATAAACAATAGTTCAGCCAAGTGCCCAGCCTGGAAAACACATCAGAGCCACAGGTCAGACAGTAAACACAGGCACATCAAACGCCAGCCGCTGGAGGAAACCAAACACTTGAACATGAAGTAAAAGGAGTATGTGTGCATAATGAGAAAGCAGAGAAATAAAAACAAATACACACTACAACACCACCCGGAAGGGTTGTCTGTCTCTGGGATGTGCGGAGCAGTTCCCGTTATCCTGTGGAATTACACATAAAAATGAAAGGAAATGTGGACTTTCCCTTAAAAACCAACCAAACAGAAGAACCCCTTAAGGAAAAAAAAATCTTAACTACTGGATCAGCTTACTAAGGGATGTGGTAAATTCTGTCACTTGGCTTTAAATCAAGATTGGATCCCTTTTTTAAGGTACGCCACAGTTCTGTGTCAGGTTATTGGACTTGATGTGGGAATGACATTCTGTGGCCTGTGTTATGGAGGAGGCCAGACTAGGTGATCATCCTGGTCATTTCTGGCCTTAAAATCTCTGTATTCCAAAATCTAGAAAATGCATATGCGCTCCTCCTCCGCCAAACATCCTCTCTGATTCCATCCTCTCTAGCTAGTCATTATTTCTGCTTCTCACTGGCTTTGTGAAGACAGGCTGTACCTACATTTATACAGTGCTTTACATCTTCAGAGTACTTTCTCACTACATTGTTGTGAGGTAGGTAAGCAAATATTTCCATTTTACAGCGAATCACGCACCTTGAACAGAGTACCAAAACAATCAGGCTAGTGCAGAGGTTGTCAATTTTTTTCTTTCTGAGGCCACTGCAACATGTTAAAAAAAAAAAAAAAAAAAAAAAAAAAAAAAAAAAAATTCCACGGCCCACCTATGCCACAGCAACTGGTTTTCTGCATCTATCTAGGAGCCTGCATTAGGGGGCAGCAAGCAGGGCAATTGCCTGGGCCCCATGCTACAGGGGGCCCCGGGAAGCTACATTGCTTGGGCTTCGGCTTCAGCCCCAGGCAGTGGGGCTTGGGCTTTCTGCCCTGGGCCCAAGCCCTGCTCTTTGGTTTATTTTGGCAGATCCCTTGAAACCTGCTCGTGGCCCCCAAGGGGGTCCAGGGCCCCTATTGAGAACTGTTGGGCTAGTTCATGGTTGCCCACAGTTGAGGGTGCATATAACACTTTTTTTTTTCTTGCCTGGGTGCACAGAAAAAAGTGTTAAAATTGTGTTGATTAATGGTCTTGTAGGCCAGGCTAGGGTTTTATAGTTGAGGCCGAGCTTGCTTGCCCGCCCAAGGTCTCATCTCAAGTCATTGTTAGATGCTGAAGGTGTTTTAGGCTAGTTGAAACAGCTTGGTCTTCACCGTACTCTGTAGAGTAGTTGATTTGAACATTGACAATTTTACCATATGCCTGCATGCATAGTGCCTTTTGCTGTACTCATGTCAGGTCTCCCAAGTTAAGCAAGGTTCTCTTGAGTCCTATTCTGAGAGGAGACCCTTCCAAGAAGCACCTAGATGCTGAAGTAACAGGTGTCCAAGGGGTAAAAATTCTTTTTATTCCCCTTTGTCTTTACTGAGTCCTTGTCAGATCTCATAGTAGTTTTTGTAAGAGAATGAGTATCCCTGCCATGCTCCAGATTACGTTTGGTTTACCTAAATTCTCCCTGCAGCTTCCATTGGTAAAGGTTTTATTTACTTTCTGTCCTAACCTGTTGTGTCCTCTGTGAAACTCTGCCTAAATACAGGGACAGATATGTCAATGCTAGTATTTCCCCCCTATATTTTCCTAATTATGAAGAACATAAGGCCAAATTGCAAGCTTCTGCCCAACAATCCCCTAGCACCTTTACAATGCAGCTAGAGAAGACAATGAAGTGCCTAGAGCCAACACCCACAGCAAGAGGTGACGTGCCTGATAGGTTCAGTGTGGAAGTAGTGAGTCTGGAGTTTAATGATCTAAAGAGAAAACTCTTGTATAGTGCTGTTATCTCACAAAAAATTAAAATGGATTGGGACTCATTCATTAAAATGGCAATTCCTCAGGGCAGGAACTGTGTCTTTTCTCTGTAAATAATTCCATGCACACCTGTTGCTTTATACAAATATTAAATAATAATTAAGTAGTGAAGAAGGGATTACGTGACTGTCACTTTCATTGTCCTAAAACCATATGCAACCAATTTACTGTTTTATTTTTAATTAACCCACATCACTTTCCTCATCAAGCTTTTTTCCTCTCTTGTCTCAAATAAATGTCTCAGAGCAAGCTACTAATATTGATGCCCTCCTCTGGGTGGAGCGAACAACTTATATAAAATACAATAGTATTCTGACCATATCATTTACCTTCCTTCACACGTCAAGGCAATTCCTCTTAAAAGAGGGAAAGAGAATAATTAACAAAGCCAGGAGTGAAAGTAAAATTGAACTCTTACCTGTACGGAGCCAGCTCCATGCCCCGCCCCAAGGGGCGGGGTCTTGGGCAGAAGGGGTGGGGTGGGGGGGGGTCAACGTCCTCCAGTCAGGCCTTCCTCACTGCCTGGCCTGCGCTGCTTGTGGCTCCAGCAGCAATTTAAAGGGCCTGGGGCTCCTGGCCCTTTTAAATCGCCAGCCCTGGGGCAGCTGCTCCTTTTGCACACACATCCCCTGGCCGCCGACGTGGGGGTGTGTGTGCAAAAGGGGCAATAACATTAAAGCGCTGCCATGTACGGGCCGGTAGCACTGGCCACTTTTTTACCGGTTCTCCGTACTGGCCTGTACCGCCTTACTTTCACCCCTGAACAAAGCATAAAACATATTAGAAAACACATTATTTAATTCGGAGCCAAATTCTGATGTCACTTACAGCAGTGTAAATCTGGAATAACTGTTGAATTCAGGAAAACGCACCTTATAATGAAAGATTGAGCTCCTTTAGTTTATCCAGTTTATTAAAGATAAGGTTTAAGAAGATACTTGAGCATGGTTTATAATTATCTACGCAAGGAGAACGTATCTGACAGTAAAAGGATCTTTGCACTAGCCAGCAATAGTTGGAAGTTAATGTCAGCAAAATTCAAACGTGAAAAAAAGATGTAAATTTAAACAGGGGGCAATTAGCCAGTGGAACAGATTACCAAGAGAGGTGGTAAATTCTCAGTGACTTGGAGACTTTATTCAACACTGAATGTCATTCTAAAAGGCATGCTTACATTAACCTTGAGCTTAATGTAAAAATCACTGAGTGAGAACTATGGCTTGTTTTATGCAGAAGGTCAATGATGATCATAGACCCTGCTGGCCTTAAATTCATAGATTGCGGGTTGATTTTATGTAGTCAGTGGAGGTTTTTTTTTTCTTTAATTTTAAATGTATGCAGATGAGATCAGAATCTGGCTTTCGGTCTTCGATTCATAAATGGTAGTCGGAGGGAAGGAAAGTAAACAAAATAGCATTAATTGTAGGAAAGTCTGCTGGTTCGATGCTTGGTCTGTCTTTTAAAATCCTTTGTCTCATAAAATCTTAACTGCCCAAATCTCTGGGCCCAATCCTGATCCATTGCTCTGTTAAAATTCCCATGGACTGTGAGAGGTATGTATGATATGGTTCTATTCTTGGTCTGAAAGTGCTCAACTAAATGTGGTTCCAGAGCTTTGAGAAGTTTGCAGCTCCTTGGCTATTTTTAGATGGATCTGACACTAAAGGAAAATAAAATTCATTTCTCCATTTGAAATAAATATTAAATTGTGAGAGACAAAGTTAATTATTCCTCTTGATCTGAAAGGGCTAAAAATGAGTGAACACTGTGCAATTATCATGCAACACTGGCCAATGACTGAAGTTGCACTCATTCTACCCTCCTTCACAATTATAGTATTTTTCAGATGATTGTGGTGGTGTCTTGTATTAGTTGGTTAACTAGTGGATGGCTCCTGTAAAATGCTGAGCACCTTCTTAGACCAGTTTCATGTCCCTGGGCATGAGCACCTTTCAAGAGAGGCCCAGTAGTTATGGCCCTAACCAGGCAATTGGGTTCAATTCCCCACTCTGCGAGATACTCCGTGTGTGACTTTAGGCAAGTCACTAATGTCTTTGCCTCAGTTTCCCCTCTATAAAATGGAGATAAGGGGACTCCCTGTGAGGCAGGGAGGATAAATGCATTAAAGATTGAGAGGTGCCCAGATACAGTAATGTGGACCATGCAAGTATCTCAGATAGATACAGAGAAGCATTTAGCATCTCTCAAGATCTGCCCCTAAAAGAGACGCATTTGCTTTTTCTAGATGAACTGTTATGTCTTCCTTGTCATGAAAACAAGGACCTTTTGTAAACTCTGGGAGAGAAAAATATAGCGTCTTTTACTCCTGCTCAGATGATTAGCAATATTTCTTCGTGGAACTGCACTAATTTGTTCCGTAAACCATGGAAGGTAATTGTCATGGAAATTTTAGGGGTAAAGCAAATCGCTCAATGAAAATGAAATGATTCCCCGTGGCAGATTAAGTAGCTTAGTATGGAACGTTAATTAATATTTATGGAGATTGGTCGTGATAGAATAGGTTGTGAGAGCTAGTCCTTGTAACTTTATATCCGTTACAGATATAATTTGTTAGCTGTGTAAATATACAATAGCAGTGCATACAGGACATGTTAACACAGTTCAAGAGATAAAAATACCAGGCAGTTTTTATGCTTGTACAGTTTATTCAATCAACAATTACATCTTATTTTGGTAGTGCAGTGAAATAAGCAAAATGGGACCTATCCTATTCCTGTGGAAGTCAGTAGCAAAATTCCTATTGTCCTTAATGAGAGCAAGATCTGGCCCATTACCTACATTGTCAAATAATGACAGGTTTCAGAGTAACAGCTGTGTTAGTCTGTATTCGCAAAAAGAAAAGGAGGACTTGTGGCACCTTAGAGACTAACCAATTTATTTGAGCATAAGCTTTCGTGAGCTACAGCTCACTTCATCGGATGCATACTGTGGAAAGCGTAGAAGATCTTTTTATACACACAAAGCATGAAAGCTAAGCTATTACCAGCAGGAGAGTGGGGTGGGGGGAGGTATTTTTTCATGCTTTGTGTGTATAAGAAGATCTTCTACACTTTCCACAGTATGCATCCGATGAAGGGAGCTGTAGCTCACGAAAGCTTATGCTCAAATAAATTGGTTAGTCTCTAAGGTGCCACAAGTACTCCTTTTCTTATTGTCAGATAACCTTTTTTCCAGGTACCAATATAGTAAGGTTTATAATTTTTCTATTTTAATGCTCGGTTGAATTTCTATTATGATCACAAAAATACAGTTTTTAACAATTCCAGGTACATTCCATCATAATAAAGATGATACTTCAGTAATGGTTAAGTGGATTCAGCTTTGGATAGCAGCAAAAACTAAAACCAAAACAACGCCTGCCTTCCCCCCCCCCCTCCAATAAAGGGACATTTAGATTACAATCCCTTTTATTGGATTTATTTAATTTCTATTTTGATTGATTCATAGGTCTGTTGATCTGCAAAATCTACAGGAACTGAATGACATAGCCTGAGTTATGTTTTGATTCTGAAGATTTTTGTCAATTTAATTGTATTTTGGTCTATCTTGATTCCCCCCCGCCTGCCCCCGCTCCAATGTGTTCTTGCTTTAGCTCTTAATTATTCTTAGCCCAGGCAACTAGTTTCTGGTTAGTCTTGCTTCCAGTTTATCATTATCTACTCCTAAATATGTACGCCAAGATTTTCAAAAATAGGTGCCTAAATTTGGCTTCCAAATCCACATGTATATTTAGGAGTCTAACTTTAGGCACAGGGGACTGGACTTGATGACTTCCTTCTAGAGGTCCCTTCCAGCCCTACATGTCTATGATTCAGACACCTACCTGAAAGCTGCTTGATTTTTCAAAAGTGCTGATCCCTTAGGAGCAGCCATGGAAGCCATGGCAGTGACTTGTACTTAGACTTAAAGTAGGTGGGAACTGCTGGGTTGCCCAGCACTCTTGAAAATCAGGCCACTTTTATTTAGATGTCTAAATGTATATTTAGGAGCCTAACTCCAGGTACATCTTTTTGAAAATCTTAGCCACAGATTGTACCTTATCAAGGGTTGGATGTTCAGAAACATCTTAGTGACTTAGGAGCACAAGTCCCATTGAGTGACAAGTGGAGTTGTGTGCCTAAGTCAGTTAGGTATTTTTGAATATCTCAGCCCAAATAGTTAACTATTGAAAATATGAGCGGGGTGCATTAGAGTGACTCCTCTGGACACTGTAGATCAGACGGTGTGCTTTATAGGAGAATGCCTTGCCCAGGGCCTGAAGCATACTAACCCTGGTGTACTGGCCAAAGTCTAATGAGGGTGATTTAAATTAAATTCAGCCTAAAAACATTTTCTCTGCAGTTTCAGTTGAAAAAAATATTCCTGTCCTAAATGATTATGCAGATGGCTACCTGATATCATTCCCGAAATATACAAACAGTAGGTTGGATTTATAGGTGACATTGCTGGGTCATTGAAGAAGTCCCAAAATATGTGGACCATGTTTCCAGGCCCTTACATCCAACCCTGCAGTGCCCCCTCCTGTTTTGGCTTGTAGGTTGGGTTTTTAAGGCAGCAAGGGTGGGGGTGGAACGCTTCCCCCATTGGTTCCTTGCTAGATGCTAATTGTCGGGTTGCAAGGCATACAGAATTTGGCTTGCAGGGCTCAGATAAACCAGCTGATGCAGGGTACAGCAGTAGAACAAGTCAGAATCCTTGGCGGTGACTGGGTTTTTCCTCTTGCACATCACGTATTAAAGTAAATACTGCTCAGTGGCCAGAAGCCTTGTGGGACACATTAGTCCAGATGAAAACTGAATTATCGTTACAAGTGTGAACTTTTTGGCTCTCAGCATGGTCTTTATGTATTGCTTTACAAAATGGTGTGTATATGTTTGTGTGTGTGTGTGGCTTGTTAAAAGCTAGGTAATACGGTACACAGAGGAAGCCAATGGCAGCGTACAATACCTTTTATTGGGTCTACCATAACAGGAACTATGCTATGTTTTCTTGAGTGCCATCTACTGGCACTTTGTAAATCTGTAAATAGTTGTTCGAGAGCTCTCTTGTAACATGGATTGAAAACTAGAAGTAGTTCTTTTCCCATCCCTTATATCCATCTATACCTCTCAACCTGCAAAGGCCTAAATGTGGGACACAATGTGTGATAGAGACTCTGGGTCAGATCCGCTATTAGCTTAATGAGGTGTGAGAGACAACAACGATGACACACGCAGAAAACAAAACTCATTCCTGAAGTGTAAATAATTCTATTACTTCAGTTTCGTGATCCTTTATTTCTGACATAAATAATTTTCAACCTTCAACAGGGAGGGATGCGGGTACCAAATTTGTGTGGATTTAACATAGCACTAACATCCCATTCAAATTACAAATGACTCTAAAGGACTATTTAGATGATGGTTCTTAATACATGACAGCAAGGACCTTTCTCTAAGATTTCATTAATTTTACATGTACAAAACCTAAGCTTTCACAATGCTTTCCCCTTAACATACTAATAGATGCAAATGCATCTTATCAGTGCATTTAGTTGCTTAGCACTGAAGTCTGCATTTTCTCTTCCTCTGAAAATTGTTGTTTGAAACTATTTTGTAAGGAAGCATTTAGGTAGCTTTAACTGACTGTTGAAGTGTTGCACAAATTGTTCCTGTTTTTAAAGGACTTATGGAGAACCACAATCTCCAACAGCTATTTACGAGCCTAACTCAATGTACAGTATTTGATTCTTTGTATAGGAGAGCAACTGGGAGAATAATAAGAGAAAATGAATCTGGGGACTATAAGGACAGAAAGATAGGTACAGTGTCTCCTATTGCCTTCAGCAAGCAGGCATCTGTAGTACCTCATCATTACAGTTGTTCTCACACAGATCCTCTGATAAGGTATTGAAAGATGGGGAGAAGCCATTTATAGGGCGAAGAGAGTGGAATCTAAGGAAGCAGATGCGAAGAAATTAAAAATAATGAAAGGGCGGAAAACCCTTTGTAAAGATCTTATTCTGTGTCATGCACGGCTGCTAAGAGTGTGGGAGATGCCAATCTAGGGCTGGTGGAACAAAGGATCCCACCTCCAGGAATTCCCACCATAAGTTCTGCCTGCATTCAGAATGGAAACAGCAGTTCAGTGCCCTCCTGCTTTCACTTATTCAGTTCATTTTTTGCTTTGAGACAGCAGTGAGCTTTTTAAAAAAAAGTTAAAAAAAAAAGTGTTTTTAATTTGGTTTAGCTTCCCCTCCCCCACTATAGTGTCTTCCAGATTCCTTGAAACTGTCAATTTCCTAAAAGAAAAGGAGTACTTGTGGCACCTTAGAGACTAACCAATTTATTTGAGCATAAGCTTTCGTGAGCTACAGCTCGCTTCATTGGATGCATACTGTGGAAACTGCAGAAGACATTATATACACAGAGACCATGAAACAATACCTCCTCCCACCCCACTCTCCTGCTGGTAATTTCCTATCAGCACACCTTGGCGTGCTTTTTCCCAATCTATCCCTTCAGCCTGGTTCATGAGATCTAGAAATAACACAGTGCTTGGAGCACAGTTCTTCATCTCTGGATAGAAGATATTAAACATTTATTCTGTGCTAAGAATGATTCTAATGTTTATCTTTTGCGTGGAGTATTCAAACAAGCAAAGGTAAAGCTAGATGTAACCGAGGTAGATCAAAAATGTAGGGCCCCAAAGCCACCCTCCGGAAAGGGTAGTGAGAGAGGCAGGGCTAGAAAAACCTCAAGTTGCGTAGGTGGGACTAGGGAAAAAAATACAGTCCCTGCTCCTTGGGAGCATGGGCAACCCATTTCACCATGTATTCGGGGGGAGAAGGATTTCTGAATTGGAGGGTGGCCAGCATGGAGCATGTAGGTTTTCCTTTCTTGCTGGTGAGTCTGGACAAACAAACAACTTCAAGGTCCTGGTTCAGCAAAGGACTTAAGTATGTAGCTAATTTTAAGCACATGAATAATCAGGATGAATTGTATGCTTAAATGCTTAATTGAGTTGAGTGAAGTCCTCATTAAGGAAACTGAAGAGACCATTCATCTCCATAGAAAAGAGCCACACATTTCAGAAGAACTAGTGAGTATATGTTCCAAGTACTTCTGCCAGTGTTACCGGAGCACTTGATGTTAAGGTCTACATCTGCATTCATGATAAGTAGCACTTACTCATACAAGTAGTCCCCATGAAGTCAGTGAAACTACTTGTATGAGAAAGTGTAACTCAGCATTAGGAAAGGGTGTGGAATCAGGCTAAAAAAATTTAAGTTGTTCAGGGCAGGGATATTGTCTGTTTTATACAGTGCCATATATATTTATGGTGCTGTATAAATAATGATTAACAGTTCCCTGCTGAAGTAATGAGCTCTGCACTTTGAACTATGGAAAAAGAGAAATCTTTCATTTTCCTTTCAGAATAATACTCCCTAAAATCTCTGAAATCAAAATTAATTATCCCTGACTAAGTACAGATCCTGTACACTACATATTTGCCTCAATCTTCCAAATCTGCTTCCTTATACAGGAGCATTTGTAGCTCTGTTCAAGACCTGTGAGAGTTCTGCTGATAAAGAGAATATTTAGGAAATGCAAGAAAAAGAAAAGTAACTAGAAGGTTGTGGCTCTTCGCTTCAGAATCACCATGTTTCTACACAGGGAAAAGAACCTGAGCATTCTGAAAAACTAGTCCACAGAGCCAGGAAAGACTTGTTCCAATGGAAATACATGAGACCATGATTAAAGCTTTTGTCTTTCAGTCAGATGGGGAGGAGGAAAAGGAAAGAAATCAAGTTTTCATTTTAAAAATAAAAACCCAGTATGTTGCAATGGGTTCCATTGCATTCCTCTGTATCGTTAATGCCAAGTGAGAACCACCAGATATGGGTTTAGATCTGAACAGGTAACGTGCAGTTTTAAAAATAAAAAGGGACAAGTCAGACTGATGTCATCTAGTTCAGTGGTTCTCAAAGCCGGTCCGCCGCTTGTTCAGGGAAAGGCCCTGGCAGGCCAGACTGGGCCGGTTTGTTTACCTGCCGCGTCCACAGGTTCGGGTGATCGCGGCTCCCACTGGCCGCAGTTCACCGCTCTAGAACAATGGGGGCTGCGGGAAGGGCGGCCAGCACGTCCCTTGGCCCGTGCCGCTTCCCGCAGCCCCCATTGGCCTAGAGCGGCGAACCGCGGCCAGTGGGAGCCGCAGTCGGCTGAACCTGAGGATGTGGCAGGTAAACAAACCGGCCCGGCCCGCCAGGGGCTTTCCCTGAACAAGCAGCAGACTGGCTTTGAGGACCACTGATCTAGTTCATTATAATTAATATAATAAATTGGCCTATTCCTCTTAGCAGTGGTGTTCCTATAATGTCTGTAAATATGATGAATAAATGATGGAATAAAGACAATTTCACATATTTCTCCAGGATAAAGTCTTCAGAACTTCACTGCACAAGGTTTCCAAGATCAACTCTGTTTTACAGATCCCATAACGATTTATCTTGACTGCTTTTTTTTTTTTTTTTTTTTGCCCTCACCCAAAAAAGTAAAAAGGCAAAATGTGGTATTTGGTTAAATGATGAGGATTCATTTACACCGTGCTAAATATTGTAGACAGCTCAATTTCCTTTCACCGTAAATGTAAGGGTTATAAAGCTGAGAGAGCTGATTGAGCCAGATGGCTAGAGTTGAATTATAGAAGCATGCGCAAAGCTGTGAGGAAAGTCTCCTTGAGAAATTAAATCCCATTACACTAGTTCTTCCTCTTCCTGAGCAGAAAGAACATGTGTGTCAGTTTGGCTCACTGTGCATATTTTCCCTGAAAACAATGGGATAAATTGTGGATTTATCACTAGCTCTGAGTAAGGGACAGTGTGTATTTGTGCTATCCACTGAGCAGACCTGGACCAAATTGTAACTCAGTTGAAATTTGGACCCTGACTCCTCTCTTACTCCAGGGGCAAATTATCAGTGCCTTCTCTTTTCATGGTGTAGATTACTGTAGTAGAGAGAGCCTGGAGCACTGGGCCTGGTGCAAGATCTAGGCCCTGAACCAGAGGCTGTGAACCAAAGTCAGGCCATTTATTCAAGTAGTTGTTTACAAGTTCACTGTCCAGTACATGAACTCGGCAAAGTTGTTGCTAGTGTACTAGGCACTCGATATTTACGTAAAAATATTACAGCTAGTACAGATACATCCCAATCTAGTACAAGATAAGATGGTTTGACAACACAATGAATAAGGACGTTTTGTCCAAGATATCAGGAACAAGGGGAAGTAACAAACAGATGTCATAAAATACATAAGGTGGTATGTAATTTGTTTGTTTTAGTCTATAAATGTAGGGGTCCTTTGCCTTTATTCTTTGCCTGGCCTGGGGACGGCAGAAACTCCCGCTGCCGACTGAGCCGTTCCATGCTACTAGGAGCTTATGTGTCAGTGTACTTGTAACCACAGAGCCAGGGCACTAATACTGTGGCTAGGGGGCAATTAACCTGGCTGAGTGCCTTTGTCACTGAACCGTGCCTGTGGTCTTGTGTTATGAGTAAGATTGAAGTTTGCTGAATGAGCAAGCTGCATTGTTTGTTTGCTACTAATAACATTGAAACTCAAAGGACAGAAGCACTGAGCAGCCTAGACAGCGCCACCAAGCCAAGGATGTTCCAGCTGAACCAGCTCTCTGCGCAGAGCTGGGGACAGCACCAGGAAAGAAAACACCCCGTTCAAGCCAACTGACAACATTTACTTCCCCTACATGTTTGCTCATCTGTACAGATTAGCACATTTGGGGGTTGTCAAGGCTCCACCCACCTGTTTGTCCCCTAGGCCACTCCTCCCCTGCCCCTAGCTGCACAGAAGGGAGTTATAGCCCAAAGGGCTGCTCTCCTGTCACTATGATGTTCTGTCTTGATTGGACAGATAGGTCACATGATATGTTTGTGTCCTGACCTAATTAATAGAATCAGGTGCAAATACTTGTGATTATGAATTCAGATTGTGCATTTCTGCAGCTTTCTTCTCAAAATGTGCTGTAATCTCCTTCAGGAGAACATTTGTGAAAAATGAATGCAGACAAAGCATGTTTGTCATGGATTATTTTTTTCAGTGTTCACCCAGCTTTATTAACCAGGTCCTATCTTTTCATACACTGCATACTACCATTTTATGTACTACAGTCTCATAGCAGAGGTGGGTTTTGGTACCTGGTGTCAGTCAGATAGCTCTCCACTTAAAAGAAAAATTTGGAGTGTATGAACATGTGTGTATAATAGATATTATCCCTTTGTCCCTCATGACTACTTAGATTAGATGCTTCATTGCATAGATTGTCTACTACTCTGTTTGAACAGTGCCTACTGCAATGGGGTTTCTCCTTTGGTTGGCCATTAGTCAGTCACTGCCATAATAAAATATTATATGTATATTTAGGTATATGCTTCTATAACACACACACACACACACACACACACACACACACACACACACACATATTCTGTATATAGTATAATGCAACCAAGTGGCCAATATTTTGGTAATATGTATGCTTCATACAACACTTTGCATTACCAAAGTATAGATTCTTGCCAGGTAGTCAGCAGAGAACATAAGAAAGGCCATACTGGGTCAGACCAAAGGTGCATCTAGCCCAGTATCCTGTCTGCCGACAGTGGCCAATGCCAGGTGCCCCAGAGGGAATGAACAGAACAGGCAATCAATCAAGTCACCCATCCCCTGTCACCCAGTCCCAGCTTCTGGCAAACAGAGCATAACACTTTTTGTATTGGGGCTGAGGCACTCGTTTGGTATCGATAGAATGAGTCCGGCATTTGTTTTTCTGGTTAGTTATCAGTCTGCTACAAACATTTGAGATGAAGACGGAAAATTTGCAACCATTAATTAACTCTGAGAGTTCTAATCCTCCTCAGTACGTATGAGTGGAAGAAAAAAAATCACTCTTTGCTTTCTTTTAATGAACAAAATTTGGGTCCTTCTGAAAATGGGGGTTTCTGCCAGAGGGCATGTACAATAGGCTGCTTCCTTTCTTTGTCGTCCAATGTCTGCTAATGATTGATGGGTACTCCAAACTGCTTTATCCACTGAACTCCTAATGGTGGTATTTATTAGTACAAGCAAAACAAAGAGAATGTATCTTGATAACCTTTAATTTAGGTCTTAATCCATTAATAAACCTCACCCAATCATCAGTGCCTTTAATTCTGTCAGACGTGCATGATCACCCTGGCTGTACCTTGTTTATACCTCTTCATTCCTTATTCATTTTATCCTTTCACACTGTAAATGGGAAGGCCAATCATCTATTCAGAACTCCAAAACTAGACCTACAAATTGCCTAGACACAGCAGATGCACTGTCCCAGCATGGGAAGGGTTTGCTTCGTGGTCTCAGGACTATTTATTTTGTGCAATAGGAATACACCTCCTAAAAATAATGAGCAGTGGAGCTATGTTGACCTATATGATCTGAGGATTTAGCCCATTTATTTAATCTGAAAGTCACTTTTGTCCATGAATGGAGAGCAGCCAAACAAGAGGGGAGAAGAGATGGAAAAGAGATTGAAACGAAGGGGCTGAGGAATCAGAGGAGAGGAAAAAAGACAGAAGGAGCAGAAATAGAGTAATGATTGTGTCGGTTCTGTAGAGACAGAGACTGAGTGTTTGAAAACTGAAGGGGAAACAACAGGGATATTTCTTTACCAGAAAAACCATCAGAGGGAGAGGCTGACAATGTGTTTTTGTTTTAGAGAGACTATGCTGGAGAAGTGCTTGACATGCTTTAAATCTGTCTATGGCTAGAGGGCCTTTAGAATTAACAAAGTGGATGTGTAAACACTGCTAGTGTTTTATAAGAGAAAGGAAAACAAAATATTCACTCTAGCCAAGCTAGCAAAGTTGGGAGTGAAAGCCCCACGGAGATATGCTGCAAGTGGAAAGTTGATTCTTCAAACCATTTTCTATCTTCAAGAGTTGAATGTATTTTTTCCATCAGTAAAACATTGTAATATGATTTAAAATGAGTGTTTATTTGTATGTGTTCCCCACAGCTAAGTAGGAGTGCAGGCTTGGGATGCACTCAGAAGCCTGAAAGAAGTGTCCAGTCTTGCTCAGTCTGAAAGCTTCTGAAAGCCATTCTCTGACCCGGAAGATTAATTTGAAAAAGTTAATAAAATAGCTAAAATTGACCCAGTAGCCATAATTTACTTGGATATTCAAAAAGCTTTATATAAGCAAAGCTCCCTGAGCAGAGGCTATTACAGAAAATAAATAATCACAGGTAAAGAGGCAAAGGCTTGTCATAGATTAGGAATTGGTTAAGCGGTAAGGGCATTAAAGTCATAATGAGCAAACGAACTAGGGATGTTAATGGTTGGTTACCATAGGGGTCCATATTGGGCCATTGCTCATTAAAGGTCTGATCCAGCTTCCTTTGGAGTCAATGGGAATATTTCCATTTATTCTCATGGAAACTGGGTCATGCCCTGATACAGTAAAGATTTGAAATAGGAAGCAGACAGCAAGATGGCCAGGTTTGCTTATGGCAAAAAGTTGGATTGGCTAGTCAACACTTCGGAGGATTGTGAGAAATTCTGAAGTTGTATAAATGCTTCCCAAAGGATCAGGCATCATGATGGTAGATTAAATTGAACAGGGATAAAGTAATGATTGCAGGCAACAAATAATTTAAATTTCTCATGGATACAATTAGGCTCTGAACTTGCAGCAATATCTGGGGAGAAGTGAAAGATTTGGAAGTCGTGAGTAGCTCACTAAAGATGTCTGGCTAATGTGAAGCAGCAGTTAACAAAGCAAGATGCTTGGGTGTCCCCTCCGCCCCCCCCCTTTTTTTTAAAGAGGGCAGAATTTAATACAGAAAATATTGTGACATTATATCAAGCACTGTGTGTCCACTTGTCACTGAATTGTAAGAAACTTGCAGCAGAAACAGAAATGATCCAGAGACAGAGGAAGAGAGAGTCAGCAAAGAGGTTTAAAGGTATGACAGGACATACAAATGAAAGAGAGCATGGGCAATTTTAAAAAAAAATCCTGGGAATAGAAAGAACTTGATTAAAGATCATGAATGTGACCTGTCACTTTGAAGGCTGGTCATTTTTCTCCTGTCAAAGAGAAATCTTATGTGAAGTATCTCTAAAGGGTAATCTCTAGCATTCACTGTCCTGGGAGGTTGTGTAGTCAAATACTTTGGCGAGATTTTTAAAAGGGTTGTTATGATCACTAGTAACAACTGTAGCTGTGCAAGCTGAGATGATAAGGTCAGTCAGTTCTTGTGCTTTGAAAGACTGTGGTGGGAGCTAGAAAAGCATTAGAAATGTTCAGCATTGCCCATTTGGCAAGGTGCATAGTTGGATATCTTTACCTTCTTCAGAAGCATCGGATGCTGGCCACAGATATCCAATTGGGTGGACTAATAATGTGCTTTTTCTATGGCAAATTCTATATCCATAGCCACAATTTTGCGGGTCATTTTTATGCTTGTGTAGCTCTCCTGTCCCTATTATGGGTTGCCATAATTATGAGTGATTGAGATTACGTTCTCAATCTGAACCTTAGTGAGTGTCCTTTTCTTCTTCAAAAGCCTTCTTTTGAAGTTTCAAAGGCCTTTTGGATCATAGAAGTCTTCCTCTTTATCTCTGCTTTACAGCCTCTGTCCTGATGTACAGTATCAGGCTCCCCAGACCCCTTTGCCTTTGTACTATTGTACTGTAGCTGTGTGTGTGTCTGCTGCCTGTCTCCTTTTCATCTGTGCATTCAAACTCTGCTTCCTCTGGTGTGATGTCTCAACATGTCATTTCATTCCATCATAATGACAGAAGGCTTTTTTCCATGGTTCTTTTTTCCTCTGTTTCTGTTCAAAGGTTGTGATTCAGAGACACCGAACGTACTTTCCCTTCCTCTGATCTCTGTATGTTCACTGAATTTGTCCTTGCCTACCTTTTTTTTTTTTTTTTTTTTTTTTTTTTTTTAAATACACCTCAGTGGACATCTCTTCTCTTTGCTACTGTAAGCCTTGTTCACCAATTTGAAGACATACTTGCTCACATTTACAGTCCAGTTCATTCCTTGTATGCTAGCTAACTCCATCTTATTCTCCTTGATCATCGTCTCCTCTTTTTCTGTGCCTTCATTCTTTTGCTTCATCTTTCTCACAGGCTTTCTTGTGACTTTAAAATAGCTAGGGGGAGAGAGAGAGAGATGCCTCTTGTCATTTCTTCTTCCTGGACTCTCTTCATAAACTCTTTCACAGTAGTTGCAGTTAAGTCAAAATGGGTAACAATGGTATCTCTCATGCTATGGAGTAGTATGTTTCTGGTAAAAGCTGACTTTTTAATAGAGACCACTAAAGAGCTTGACTCATTAGTTAGTTAATGCTACAGATCCTTCATGGTCTAGTTCCTTGAATGACTCATGTGTCTAGTCAGACAATTTCTGTGGAAAAGCTTAATCCAAATCCAATCATGTACATGCTGAAGGCAAAATCCTACATATTTCTATTTCCCAACCCGTATGAACATGATGGCAGATTTTGACAAGGGAAATTAAATTTAAAAATCCATGTATTTTAATACACTAGTTTTCCTACCTAGATTACTAGTAACATCTCAGATTATTAAAATTGTAAGAAATTTAAAAATCTTATTCATTTTTTGCTGCTTATGCTATGGTTTACTCTTTACATTTCTCTCAGTTTGTGCTATGAAAGTCAACAAAGTCAGTTTCTTTCTGTTCAGGCCCTGACTGAAAAGAGCAGACAACATTTAAGCACACGCTTATCTTGAAGCACACGTTTCGGTGCTGTCCTGAATGAAGGCCTTAGTCATTTTCCTTTTCAAATTGGTAGTGCTTCCATGTTTGGCTTGCAGGCTAAAGGAGAATGTGTTTGTCTTGGAACAAAGTGGATCATTTTTGTTGATCCTGGGTTTTATAGAAGCTTGTTTACAGAGAATCTAAATTTTGGACCAAATCTGAGTTAAGTGTCCCATTAGCCTATCTAACTACATTATTGATATATATCCTGCCTCCAGCACCTTAGCTGACTTACTAAGCTGGGTTCTGGCAATATCTGTGAGATCTGTCCAACACACACGGAATGGGTCTCATTGACTTCAGTGAGCATTGGATCAAGACTCCTTCCGTGGGGAAAAAATCCCGACCCCAGGTCTTTTGGATGGAAGTGGAACCACTCTGCAGCTGTTCCTCTAGCCTGATGGCTCTGTGATCTTGGAACCCCATCTGAGGGGAAGGGGAGGTACAGAGGATCCCTGCTGCAACCTACCCTCCTTCCCCCATCCCCTATTGTGTATGGCAGTGCCAGGATCCTCCAGGAGCTGGGCTTCACACCATGCGGGTGATGTTCACCCCATGAGAGGTCTCCTAACATCCTATACCTCTCTGCTCAGCAGAACCCCGGCAGCTCCACTGTGCTGTGAGCTCTCTTTGAGGAGTGGGCAGAATTTTATTCCAACGTAAATAAGTTTTTGAAGGACCATTCTACCTTCCATTGTACATGTGTGTTTTCATTGATTAGATTTCAATTGTTACGCTGTATCCTGATAAAAGCATGATTTACATAACCTGTGTGATGCTGTAATACCTAGGAAAGCTGGCATTAAGAACAAGTTTATAATTGTAACTTTTGCCTTTTGTCACTTTCTTACAACCTTAGTGTTATTTTGGAGGCATTTTTTTTTGCGGTGTTTAATTCACCGTGGGTATCCTATTTATGGAAATTAATTGGAAATTTCAAAGTGGGTGAGAATATCTTTTATTGAACCAAGTTCTGTTGGTGAGAGAGACAAACTTGTCTTTCACAATAGATGTTGGTCCAATAAAAGATATTACCTCAGTCACCTTGTCTCTCTAATATCCTGGGACCAACATGACTACAACTTACACTGCATACTGGAATTTTTAATAATCAGTGGGACTTCCAAGAGAAGCTGTGCAACCCTCCTTTGTATCATGCGTGTTCTGTCATCGTGGTTTCTGCAGCCTTCCAAATTCAAAAAAAAAAAAACAAATCCTGAAGTACGTTGTATTTTCTAAAGACAATTGTCACGTATTCTACCTTTTGCCCGTTTGTCTCATAATGATGGCATCAGTGTGCTTGTTTTTCATATTAGCATAACGGTCAGGTTGTTTAGAGTGTGTGAAACGAATGGGTTATTTAAGTAAAGATGTTATAAGCTAGATGGGTGGGCTTGGTAATGGGGCAGAAAGGCCAAGGTTTTCAAAATTTGGCTGCCTAAGATTGGGCTCTAAGGTCCTGGTTTTCAAAAGTGTTCAGAAGCCCCAAGAGGACCAGACTTTTCCAAGAGAGCTCAGCTCCCTCTTAGGCACCTAGGTGAAGCAGCTAGGTTTTCAGAAGTGCTAACACCCAGCAACTCCTGCTGAGAATAAAAGGAGCTGGTGGATGCTGAGCACTTTGCAAGTCTGACCCATTCATTTAGGAACCCAGCTATAGGCACTGGGTTTTGAAGATCTTTGCCAGTCTCTTAATGCTAGGATACCAGTTTAAACTCCATGTAGTGGCTGAAAATCATTTCCATTTTACTGCTTTTAGGCAGTCCCAAGGAATGGGTTGGTGGCCTCAGTCTAATTCCTGTTTGACAGCTATCCTTCTCGCCACACCAGTTGCCACAATTGACAACTTGAACGGAGGGTCCAAGATTGAAATGGGCATAGAGACTGAATTACCTCCTCCTCTCTACATTGGCCTCTTAATGATAGGGCTGAAATGTTTTTTCACAAGGCAGTAGGTAGAAAGCTTATGCTTCTGTTGGCCATGCTATTCCCCTTTGTTGGATGGATGAGTTTGATCCTGATGGCTGTGTAATCAAGCACCTATCAGGAACACCACAATCACTAAAAACTAATGTTAATTGGCTTGTGTGCATATGTAACTTCTCTCTCATTTTATGTTTAAGAATTTTCCAAGGAAACGTAGGCACAAGATAAGATATACAAACTATATGTTGTCAGTATAGAAAGGGATTAGTGATAAATATTTTGTCTGCTTATGCCATATCACACATGGATGTACGTGTTGGAGTAGGGGGAGGGATACTTTTGATCACACTCGGGTAAGAATGAAGGAAAGTTAGTCTGGACAGTATTTTCATGGAGCGGTACTGGCTGATTTTGAAATGGGATGTAAAAATTACAATGTTAATTTTTAATTGTTAAAATTTAGGGGGTAGATCCTCAGTGTAAATCCATATAGCTGTGTTGAAGTCAGTGGGATTTACACGAAGTGAGGATGCTTTTTGTTTTTAGATAGTCCTGGAAAGGAATATTTAAAAATAAAAAGCCTTTTTTTCCTACACAAATACAAGCACTTGCTCACTTTTTAATTAAAAGGAAACCATTCCTTGCAGTTAGAATCATAGACTTTAAGGTCAGACGGGACCATTATGATCGTCTAATCTGACCTCCTGCACAACGCAGGCCACAGAATCTCACCCACCCACTCCTGTAACAAACCCCTAACCTATGAGCTATTGAAGTCCTCAGATCGTGGTTTAAAGACTTCGAGGTGCAGAGAATCCTGCAGCAAGTGACCCGTGCCCTACACTGCAGAGGAAGGTGAAAAACTCTCAGGGCCTCTGCCAATCTGCCCTGGAGGAAAATTCCTTCCTGACCCCAAATATGGCGATCAGCTAAACCCTGAGCATGTGGGCAAGACTCACCAGCCAGATACCCAGTTGACCCATGGTGCCCAAAGTGACTAAAAATGCAGAAAGCTCAAACAGTTCTTTGCCCCCTGCAGTGATGATCAGAATTACCCTGCCAGTGGAGTTACTCTGTTGCTCCATTAAACAAGTGTCATGGCAGAGCTCTTGGCAAATGGCTCTTCCTGAAGCTGCCAGTAAGGCTGTTGATGCAGCATAGGTCACTCAGCAAAGGTTGCTCCAGTGAGAGGTTAACAAACACCATCTGAGCAGCGTTATCAGATCACTGCTCGCAACACTATCTCCTAGCCCTTACACAATGTGTGTTAATGAAATGCACATTGCTTTGGTGGTGTATTGCTAAAGGAATTTCAACAAGATGGGTATGGGGGAAGGGAAATCTGCCATGATTTACTATTTATGTTATGCTGTTGACTTCAGTGGAGTTGATCAGGGTATAAACCAAAGCAGATTTATAGTATGTTTTTTTGCTGGAAGGCTAGTACACTAAGCAAATTTAGCCAACACCAATATTGCAAAGGAGAAATTGTTTTTCCAAGCTTACATAGGCTTGGTATATGTTGCTCTGAAACAATCTGTAAGTAACATACACCTATATCAGCATGAGACTATATACCTATTGTATATGATTTTACAAAGGGTGTAAAGATATGAGAATGTAGTGAACTTTTAGCCATTGATTTAGAACACTTGAAAATACTACAGTTTTGCCAACACAGGCCTCTCGGAATGTAACTGTTATGGTGAAAGGGGCTAATGGTTGCAATCAGGTAAGTCTTTGATCCACAGATTTAGGGCTTGTGTACACTGGAAGTTCACTGGCATAGCTACTGCAAAATAATTATTCTGCAATAGCTCTTCCAGAATAACTCCTCATGCTGAGTCACTGTTCCAAAATATGACTTTATTCCAGAATAGTATCTATCAGGGGAGTTATTCTGGAATAGCTATGCTGATGAATTTCCCAGTGTAGTGGTGCAAGACAAATGGGAGCTCAGAGATAAGCTGTGTGAGCTGAGAGGTTTCTCTGATTGCTGAGACAGGGGCTAGGATATTGGTTTTGCTGCTTATGTGTGTTTAGAGGCAGAAAACCTGGACAAGCAGTTATGAGCATGATGTTGACAAAAGGGAGTGGGACAGAGCTGCTTGGGAATAGAGCTCACCGGAGAGGCATATTTGGGAATTTCTGAGCAGCAAACTGCTTGCTGTTTGATTCTGCTGTGTTCAGGAAAAGAGGACTTTGTGTACATTCTTTGTAAATAATTAAGATTACATCAACAGTACACCTGGCTTGTCATAGAATCATGGAACTGGAAGGGACCTTGAGAGGTCATCTAGTCCAGTCCCTGCACTCATGACAGGTGTTTGTCTAACCTGCTCTTAAAAATCTCCAATGATGGAGATTCCACCACCTCCCTAGGCAATTTATGCCAGTGCTTAACTGCCCTGACAGTTAGGAAGTTTTTCCTAATGTCCAACCTAAACCTCCCTTGCTGCAATTTAAGCCCATTGCATCTTGTCCTATCCTCAGAGGTTAAGATAAACCATTTTTCTTCCTCTTCCTTGTAACAACCTTTTACATACTTGAAAACTGTTATCATCTCCCCTCTCAGTCTTCTCTTCTCCAGACTAAACAAACCCAATTTTTTCAACCTTTCCTCAGGTCTTGTTTTCTAGACCTTTAATCCTCCATATCTCTTCTTATAGAAACAGCTTTGCAAGATCTCAAATACTGGCTAACCTCTTGGGCCAAAGGGTCAACCTAATGCAGGCCCCTATTTGTACTCAATCAAGATCTTTTCCCTACAACTCCACCTACCTACCTCCTCATTTATTACTAATGAAGCAGACATACTTATGAGACATACGTAATTGTAGTGGGTGGTTTCCATCCTTTACAAGTAGGTACTAAGAAGTGATTATTGTCATCCTTTCACTGTACTTTTCACCTGGTCTCCCTTGCATATGGGAAGTCCACTGACCCTTATGTTAGTTGTGTAGGTATTGCTGGCAATAATTTGTACTGTCGTGCACACAGAAGGGAATGCATCATTAGAAATGTGGACTGTTTGTATCTTTGGGAAGTGTCTGTTTGATAGAAATACTGAAGGTTGGCATCCTTCTAAGAGACCAGTGATTGCTTAATGGTGAATAATGGCTGCAGATAGACACATATATTGGTAAAAGAAAATCCTTAAAATACAAAAGTGGTACTAATGTGATGTAATTCATAACTGGTTGCTGTTATCAAGAGTCCCTTTAAGGCATCTGACTATCTTCTTTTACCCCCACTGCAAGTGATTTTACTTCGATGGGTAATGTACCAAAGGTCCCTGATAGGAGTCAGGTGGTTTGTCTTACGTTGGCTGGTCTGCATCAATTCTCTCATGCCTTCACCTGGGAGAGCAAAATAAGGCTGACTGGGCTAAATGCATTGTACAGATGCTTTTGTCAGGGTACAGAAGTTCAGATATTAAAAATTTATTTCCATGGAGGATGAAATAGCATTTTAAAAATGTAAATGGGTCATTTATGTAAAGGGAATGCCTATTGCTTCATAACATGATCATTTCTCACAATTTGGGCTTAACATTTTCATATCCAATTTATCTAAAGCGTCTATTCCCTGATTATCCCTGTTCTCTCACTTTAACTCTCTGCATTAAAATATTTTCTCTCCTGTAAGCTCACTGGTTTGTATACTAAACTAATTACAGTTGTCCATCATATCTGATTACTTGTTCCTATAGTCAGTGCTTTTGAATGATATGGAGGGCAGAGGCTAGGAATTGTAATATGAGCTTTTGGCCAACAATGTAACAAACAATGACAGCACTAAAACAAATTATAAACCTTACCAGATGATTCAGAGTGTAGGTGCTGGAAGTAAACGGTTGTGGGGGTGCCACCAGTCCCCCTGGCTTGAAGTAGTTTCCATCATATACATGGTTTACAGTTTGGTTCAATGGCTCTCATCACCCCACTATAAAAATTGTTCCAGCACCCCTGATTCAGAGACCTGGCTGCTTGCAGATTAATAACTTTGTGTATTAGCTCAAGTGAGTATTGTCTAGCGGTTAATAATCGAGACTTGGAATCAGGAGATCTGTGTTCTGGTTCCAGTTTTCTCCCTGATTTGCTGGGTGACCCAGAATAACTCACTTAGATCTTGATTCAGCAAGATACTTGTATTTAACTTCATTAAGGGCAACTCATATTCTTAAATTAACACATGCTTAAGTACTTTGCTGAACTGGGAAATTTGTGGCAGAACCCACAACAGTCCTCAGGTCTCCTGTGTCTCAGTCTAGTACCTTAATCATGAGATCGCCTTTTCTTCTTGTGTAGAAATTTTGCCTTGAGCATCAGGCCCACTAACTCTGGAAGAAATGTGTACAGATTAAAATCACTATACGTTATTCTCTGGATTCATTTTTATCTTTTATAAAACGTTTAACTCTAATTCAGCCAAACATACAAGTTGGGTTTTTTTTCTCCCCCTTTTCTTCCATCATTAAATCTTGCCTTACGTATGGGGATTTTTTCTGTAGGAATAAAGAACAGACAAATGATGGGGGGAATTTATTAAAATTGTTTTAAAAAATAGAACACCTGGAAAGTGCTTTAAAGTGAGTTGCTGCTGTTGAAGCTGCTCGTGAACACTCCAATTTAAACAGAGCTAAAACAAACCATATTTTTTTATATTTTTAAATGCCGGAATCTCTCTTCCTAGATACTTTTCAATAGAGTAACTTACTGCAAAATTCTACTGACACAAAATAAAATGTGTTAATTTCACTTGACTAAGAAAAAAGTGAAGCGATGATCATTTCGCTGGGTAATCTAAATATGTGTGAAAGTAAAATAACAATAGTGCTGCTGTTATTTGATACTTCTTCAGTTCCTTCCATCTGAGGATCCCAAAGAACTCTGCAAACATTAGTGAATTGGGCATCTCAGCCCCCTTGTGATGTAGTTAGGTTTTCCCATGAGGCACAGAAAGGTTGTGATCCTCCCCCCCCAAAAAATCAGAGGGACAGCCAGAAATACCTAGTGGTGGCTTTCTGTTCTGTGCTTTTGCCTATGCTACTAGAAGTAACCCCCCACGCTAATTTTGCAAGGTATCTTGATTTTTGGATTAATCTTATTGCAACAAGTAACTTTAAGGACTGTAATTATTTCAAATTGACAGGTAATTTTACGCTCACCCAATTAATCTTCATTTTCACTTATCAATGTGCTGACTAAGTTTGATCATGACTTTCACCAAAGTAAATTGCTCCTGCATTCTGTACAAATGTCGTCCCTCACCAAAAGTGATGGGGGTTTTTTAATGCCATCTCAGGTCTTTGCAATGATTTCTTTGGCCCTGAGTCATATTCTAGACATAATTTGTGCATTCAACCAGTTTCTTTGGAACAAGGCTAAGAACATTTGCAAAGACTAAGGAATTTGGCTGTGCCCCCAGTAGCTGCCTTGGCACGTGCAGTCCCAATTGCTGCAGTGTCATGCGCTCATTGTTTTTCCCCAGTGAGACTGCGTGTCCCTGTGAGACTCTGCTTCATTGGGCCCACTTCGTTATCTGAGTGGTCCTATTCGGTATGAAGCCGACTGACTCAAGCATGTCATAGCTTCAGGGAAAGTTGTGATAATCTTTGTTTGCAGCAGTGATCTTTTGGTAATTACTTATCCCTGTGCTGTGTTTAGGGATTCTGGAAAAGGGAGTAGTCTCTGGGAACAGACAAAGATAGAAGCCAGCTTGTTTTCTTTTGTTCTCTGCTACTGTCTCTAGTAAATGCCTTCACTTTAAAGACTGTGGCTCTGTATATTATATGACAGAAGACCCTGCATGCTGCTGCTGTTTGCTATGTAATTGAATTTTAGAGCTGCAGAATTACTTCTTCAATTCAGTTGGATGCCACTTGTCAACATAGCCAAGTGGAACTGTGACAGCATCTTGTATCAAAGTAGGTTGAGTATTGTAAAGGAAAATGTATTTCATTTTTGTCCAAAGCACCTAAGGCGTTGGACTGGCACTTTTTTATTTGTAGTGTAACTCAAAACGAAGAAAGACTAGAGATAAAATCTTCTCTGGACTCAAAATCTGCGTTGAGTATGTATGTACTCCCAGTACCTCTTTGTCACTCTTGTTGTTGAAGCTGCTATATGGATTGACATCCTCATTTTTGCAGATGACATGCATTTGGCTCCTAACTAAGGAGGACTCTTGCATTCGGTGACAAGTTGGATAACTAAGGTAACCTCCTTTGTACGACTGCAGATAAACTCAATGACTCTGCATAATGTCAGTCCAATGACTTCCGTGACTTACAAAGCTAAGTGACAAAGAATATCCTGGTGAGTGGGTGATTCTTTAGTACAGTAGTTGCCTTAAAGAGTAAAAAGTTGGTTGAAATTTGGGGGGAGAGGTGTACAACTTTTTTTTTTTAAGTTTTCATTTCATTCAAAATTTGGTGCTATTTTTTGTTCATATTTTGGCAAAAAAATCAGAAAGAATGGAAATTTTTGAAATGGCGTAGAAGTCTTCCCTTAGAATAGTAGTATTTACATTTTTGTCTTGTTTTTCCTCTCTCTCTTGCTTTTGTACTCCCCCTCCCTTTTTTTCCCCAGTGGGGGAAAAGAGGAAGAAAAACTAGCTGAAAACAAAAGTGAGAAGAAAAACAATGGGATCAATGGAGCATAAGTGGATACAATGTTTTTGTCCTCACTTCTTTTTTTTTTTTTTTTTTTTTAACTGATTTTCTTCCTCTTTTCCCCCATTGGGGGGAAAAAACGTGGGGGAGTCAATGAATATCCTAACAAGCGCATGGTTACTTAGGTATGCATTTTAATAGGCACTAAGGGCAACTGTGGTGGGTCATATTTTTATCATCAGTCCTGCCTTGTATGTTGAACTTGATGTGACCAGTACAAGCCATTTTGTGCCTCAAACAGTTTTTCCCGTTATTTCCTGCACAACCTGTCTTTAGGATGGAAATCGTGCTATTTTGAAGTGTGTGGTAGAACAAAGGAGCTGTTTCTATGGAGTGAGATTCCCTGGCTTGGATAATTGGTGCTCAGCTATTTCCATGTTATGACCATGGGTGGTGTGTGACTCCTCCACTGGGGAGGCTGGGCATGCTCAGACCATTCTCCCGTCACGAGCACCCCTTTCCCCTCCCCCCAGCTTCTCATGCCCCTTCTCCCAAGGTCCCACTTGCCCGCTGCTTGCACCTCATTGCCCCCTCCCCTGAGGCTCCCCGTGGGCAAAGTGGAGACGGGAAGGGCAGCGCGAGGGTGGGCTTCGGGAGGAAGAGGATGAGAGGGAATGGTGCCTTGGGGTGGAGTGTGGGCGAGGCCATGGCCCCGGTGCCCTTTCAGCACACTCCAAAGGCGGCGGGCTGGCTGTTTGGGGAGGCTTAAGTCTTCCCTGGCCTCTTATCCCTGCCGCCCATGGTAATAACTATTCACTTTCACAGTTGGTTGGAAAAATACTGTTTGGGTTCAGTATCATCACTTTGGTCATTGACTTGCTAATATTAAATCTGTCTGAATATTTAATCCTCTTGTTTAAAGGAGGGAAGGAGAAGTCTGTTATGCTTTTGTCTGTGTTGAGCAAACAGGCATTACTTGAAACAGTAGCTATTCCTTATTTACTGTCTCCCATAATCTTTTGAAAGTCATGTGGCTTTCCTCCAGCGCTGTCATTGCTATACAAAACCATTATGTAACCGGTTGGTTGGTGGTTGTTTTTTTGAGAAGGGAAATTATTTGGCAAAACCCTTCTCCTGCAAACACTAACTCACGCGTATAACTTTACTTTTATGTCTTGGGTGTAAGAACGGCTCCAGGATGAAGGAGAGCGCTCCTTACACTTGGTTAGTTTTTATTATTTTTTGTTTTGTTTCCTTCTCCCCCATCAGCAAAGTGTTTTGGTAGGGTTGACTTGGTGATGGGAGTTGGGCATGTCACTCCTTTCACTCCCCTGGATGATCTCAGACCAAGTGAGCTGTGCGTTGCAATCTGGGAGATACAAAGTCAATGCCGTGGCTTGGGACTAAGCTGTTTATCGGGAAACGTCTGCATAACAAAGCAGAAGAGTTTAACTAAAGACACGGTTAGTTCAAAATATATTTGACTAGGGATTCCTCATTTGGGCCAGCTCTTTTCTTTCATATTTTTCTCTTAAAGCTCAATTTGCTGAGGTGCTGCACATCTTCAGAAAGGCTCCGGAAAGCCTTGACGCTCATAATGGCACATAGAGGCCTGGAGGCCTCTCTGCACCTGTCAGGGTTGGGCTGCACGGATATGCAGCCCTTGCAGAACGGAGAGACTTTTCAAAGGCAAAAGCAGGTTCTGCGAAAAAGACTGCTGACTCTGCACAATCCAGCTAGACAGATGCTTAGCAACAATGGTTTTGTTGTTGAAATTCTATGAAAATGGGAAATGCACATGCCATGCATACACAATAGAACCTGAGTAGTGCAAGACAATCCAATGATATTTATTTCCAAAATTAGAAGAAAACAGCAAGTGAAAACATTCAGATAAACTGACACCAAATACATAACTGTTCGTTAATTCCAGGGGCTTGAACTATGTTTAAGGTGAGATAGTTTATTTGAATACCAGTGCTACACATATAGTATGGTGATGGCCATAGTAAGAGTGCTACACATATGGTAAGATGATGGCAGTAAGGCAATGTAAAGACTGGTAGGTGTGGAGAGCAGAAACTTTAAAACAGTGGCTCTCAAGCTTTCCAGACGACTGTACCCCTTTCAGGAGTCTGATTTGCCTTGCATATCTCCAAGTTTCACCTCACTTAAAAACTACTTGCTTACAAAATTAAACATAAAAGTACAAAAGTGTCACAGCCACTATTACTGACAAATGGCTTGCTTTCTCATTTTTACCGTATAATTATAAAATAAATCAATTGGAATATAAATATTCTACTTCCAATTCAGTGTCTAGTATACAGAGCAGTATAAATAAGTCATTGTCTGGATGAAATTTTAGCTTCTATGGACTTCCCTGGTGCTTTTTATGTAGCCTATTGTAAAACTAGGCAAATATCTAGATGAGTTGATGTACCCCTGGAAGACCTCTGCCTACTCCTAGGAGTATCGTACCCCTGGTTGAGAACCATTGCTTTAAAATAACCTCTTTCTCCACTTGAAACAGGGCGGAAGCATTTCTTAAAGGAACATTCCTCAGCCAGACAAAAGTTAAATGAAGCCCCTGAGGTACTTGTGTTGGCGGTGCAGCTCTCGGAACACTAACTCATCAAAGCTGTTCTACTGTGTTTTAGAATGAAGTAGCTGAGGTCAGACAGAAACAGTTAAACTGTCTTGACATATTGAGCAGAGTATATAGCAAACCATCCTACACATTAATTTCCCCATAGTATAAGTAGAATACAAAATGAACATCTGTGGAGCATGGAAATAATTCAGTTCATGTAGGAGCATCTAAATACAATCACTGGTTACCGTCTCTGTTCTCATATTACAATTAACTGGCTATGCTTGAAGACACAGATTTTTCAGATTCTGTTTTATCCTCACCTATGTATTCTCTATTATTTTTGGAACAATTTTTTTAAAAGTGGGGTTGACTAATCTCTCTGGCAGTAAAATTATGCCCTGTCAGTGCTCTCCTTTCATTAATTTGCTAAGTATCTGAATATTTGACAGTTACAGAAAAGTTGTGACAAATACTTTTTAAAGAAATAAAAAGAACCTTGCTGATGAGACCGCATTACATGTGTTCGCCTTTCTCTGGATTTGAAAGACTGGGGAATCACTCAGCAAATTAAAGTAGTCTGGTGAGGGTCCCTCTGTTCCATAAAGACATTTAAGTTACACAAACAGATACGATCCCAAGAGAAGAATGAGTCTGCAACAGGTGATGCACAGAACACTGGGTATTGTGCTATCAAGGCTGGTAGGTCCATTATTTCAGCAGGCAAAGAATTTGTTTGAGAAGGTTATGAACAATTGAAAAAGGGGCTTAGAATGGAAAATGCATACCTATTTCTTCTAGCAGTTGTGTGCATTACTAGCAACTGCTGTAGTTCAATGGAGATTACTGCTGGTCATCACAATTTTTGCCCCTTCCATAGGCATCTGCCCTGTCAAGGCACTGCTGATTACAAAGTCATAATCCTGTAAATCTCAGATCTGTGTTGGAATGGTTCCTTTTAGGTATGATGATCATTTTAGGCTGAGTCACTTATCAGCTTATGAGAATCATTTTATACCTCAGGAATGAAATGAAGATTTGATTTCAGAAGTCATGCTTTACTGTGGTCAAATTGTAGTGGAAATACTGATTACAATCTCCTAAACTGTACTATACTGCAGGCATAGGTATTAATATGGCCCATATCTGAATCAGTTTGTATGAACTATTTGGAGGCAGAAAAATTGAAAGTGTATTTTATGCATGCCAGACATACAGTCCCTGGTTTGTTGTACACATGTCTGTAATATAAATGAGTAAAATTGTAATAACCTGCCTCAAGGGGTGTGTGGGTGGTGGCTTTCCTAATTAATGTTGGTAAAATACTTTGAGATTCCTGGAGGAAAGGCATTACAGAAGTATAAAGAGTGTTTGCTGCTGTTTTAAACCCACTGCTGTTTTGTTAGTGGTATGGTATTTCATGTAAAGAGTGGATTAGATTCGGCTGTTCTGCATGTTGATTTGTTGCAAAGGAAGCCCCCCTCCCACCCCAAGTATATGTTTTCTAAAAATAGAGACAATCTAGCCAACGAAACTGTTGCCATGATTTTGGGGCCAAAGCTGGGTTCTTGGCCACAGCTCTTGCAAATGGGCCGTAACCAAGGAAGGTCCGGGAAGAGGAGGAAGGGATCTTCTCCCCTACGCCTCAGAGTAGCAGCAGAGCTGTTACCAAACTCCATTCTGAAGAAAGGATTTGTGGCTGCTGCACTAGCCCCTGCTTTCATCTGTGGGGATCTGCTGAGTGGCACGTTTATCAGCCTTGCCCTCCTCTCCCCTGCCCCTGAATCCCTTCTCGGTGCTACAGCATATGAAGCCTCTGCAGAGCCCTACCTGAGGCTTCATATCCTGCCACCTCACTCCAATTACAGCAAGACTAAATTTTTAGTCACTGGTGTTGGAAGGAGACTCAGGGCCAGTGAGGGACCCTTCTCCTGCCTTCGAAGTAGCCCGGGGAGCTTCTGCTGTGGAATGTTACTTTCTAGTAGAGAAACTTCCTCGGTCTCTCTTGCCACCTGCTGAGCTCAGCACAGCCCCGTCAAGGCGTTGCCTTCTGATACTCGAGTGCAGTCCATGAGAAGAGTCAGAAGCAAGTGCAGTAGGTTCTTGATTCTGCTTCTGGCTAGCATTGCAAATTAATATTCTCCCTGGTTCACGGCCAACACGAACTACAAGGAAGGAATTTTTGAAACTCTGGTCCCTTTCCTACCTCATTTTGTCTCAAAGCAATGAAGTAGAGGATGCTTCTCACTTCTTTGCCATGGGCTCCAGGTCAGTCTTCTGCAAGCTGCCCAGCCCGTGAGTTTATGCTGAAAAAATTCTGTAATATGAGGGCTGCTCAAATGTTCACACACAAGAGCCAACTCCCTTCAAACTGGCTAAAGAAACTCCAGCTCAGTCAGCAGCAGCTTAGCTAGCTTCATCCAGAAAAGTCACTTCTTCAGGCCTCCGCTAGCCTTCTGCCTGCTTGTTTTAGGATTAGTTTACTCCACCTGTGCCCTTAGTTCTTCACACTTCACTTTCCTCCCCTTCTGTGACCGTGGAGACACTCACACCACATAACTGGTGTTTCAAAACTAGAATCACCTCAGGTATATTAATAAACACCACAGTCTGCTCAACCCTTCACCCTCCGCTCATGACTCCCCAGTCTCCCCTGTATCAGGGCCACTGCTAATCTGTTTTCCTGGGCTCATGTCTAGCTCCCTTTCAGTGGGGAACGCTGCCATTCCAGGCAGTGATCCTTTTGCATGGTGCTGTGGAGAAGCCCACACCAGACTTCCCCAGTCCCCCACTTTCCCTTGATTAAGCAACAGGGTCTGCTTTTTATTTCCTACCTTGCATGTACGACCAGTCACATGTTCCACATGAGTGTCTGGGTGCATAGTGCAGGTACCTGTGGCTCTTTCTGGACGGAATAATAATAATAATTTCCCTGTCAATCCAGGGATGGGATCTGGCACCCTGTCACAGTATACGCTTGTAATAGCACTTCAGGGCTAAATCAAGCCCAGGTTCGTTAGCATCCCGCTCACTAGTGATGCAGGACAACCCTGATTTAAATCGAGAATAATGCAGTGTTGATCCTGAATTGGTCTATTTTGTAATGGAGGGGGATTGTTTTTATATTTATAAGAATGTCTGCAATGTGTTAAGATGTTTAGATAGTTGTATTATACACTGCCTACCGCTGACTTCAAGATTATCACAGTAGTCGAGATCAATGTAAGTTTTTAATGAATATTTAGATTCACGTTTAACACACTCAGCAAAGGCTACAGAAGCTGTACAGTTATACAGCAAATGATCTTCCAAATGTAATTTCTCCCCTTAGTTTTTATACAGCTTCTTGAGAAATAAAACAAATGGCCCCACTTTATTGCCATATCACATTGTCTCTATTCTATTCGTACCCCTTTGTGATTGTGATGCTCATCAAAATTTTCCATCACTGACCTCCAACCATGTCCTCTTTCCCAAGTCCTTGTTAATTAAAATAAAAACAAAGCAGCAACTAAACACTAACAAGACACCTAACGGTAGGCATGTCCCATGGTGTCTGTACTGTATCTTATCCTCCCTGGCTGCCTCTCGCACCCTTTTGTTCTTCGTCCTTTTTTCCATCTGTTCTATCTCATTTCGGGTTTAAGCATGGATGAGGTTGTTGGGAGGGGAGGAAGGTGGTTCACTGAGTAGCAGCGCCTGAGAGAGGCATCCTTCCTCTGGATGCTTGCATGGAAGAGCACCACTTGTTGTCTCTGTTGAACAGCTGTAGCCAGCATTTCCTTCAGCATGGCCATCCTTGCATGGGCCCCTGGACCACTGTGCTGCTCTCTACTCCTCTGGCACTGGGTACACTGCTGGCAATGCTAGCTGACCAGTCTCACCCAACCCTTGTTCTCCAAACTCTTGAGAGCTAGGTGGAGGGGGGATTTGATGGAGATGGTGATCAGGAAAGTAGATGAAGGGAACAGAAGTACAACAAGGTGCAAGGGAACATGAGGGAGCAGCAGAGAACTGAGGAAAGATAGAGGTGTGTGTCCAGGTGTATGTGTGTGTAAGGGTAGGACCAGAGGATTAAGGGGAATAATTCAGGAACTGGGGGATGGGGAAGGAAAAAGATAGGAGAAAAGTTTAGAGATGGGAGGGAAGAGGGGAGAGAAATGGTGACAATTTTATTAAATTGAAGAGGGAGGAAGAATTGGAAAAGAAATGGGTTCTGAAATGAAAGAGTATCTGAAAAAAGAAAGGTGTTAGAGGAAAAATTAACATGACCTTTTTAGAGTACTAACAGTTAGAGGTGAAAGAGCCTGGGAAAAGCTGCAATAAAATACACTGAAAGAAGTGTGGGGGGGGAGAGAACTGAAACAAAGGAGACCATTAAAATGTATATTTCAAAATGATGCAAAAATAGAATGATAAAATACAATTGTTCGATTTCAGATATATAGACAAGACAAAATATGTTATGGTATATACGGATGCCACTCAAAAGGAAATCTCTCACTAAAGTGTCACTTTAAGTTGTAGTATTTACCAGCTGTCAGATAGAAATGTTATGGTGAAATAGATATTAACTCAATCAGAATTATATTCTGGACAAGACTTTCAGAAGTAACTAGTGATTTTGGGCACTCATCTTTAGATACCTTTTAAGGGGCCTGAGCTTTTTAAGCTGAGCATCTGCCCCCTAAAAATCCCCCTTTAAGGTGCCTCAGAAATTGAGGCATCCAAAATCACTAATCAGTTTTTAAAATTTTGACCTCTGGTAATAAACGAATATGGTACTATGTTATGTTAATGTCAATATAATATCAACATTCCCTTCAGAACTTCCACTGTGTAACAACACATCAGCATGTGCGCTATTGTTCCCAGTGTGAATGTTAGTCATGCTGCTGCTGAGGATTTATGTGGGAAATCTCAACAGATCCCTCCTTTGACAAATTGAGAATCTGGCCTGGATTGTCTTTGTTTAACCAACAGAGATCCATTTACTTCAGTGCAGCTATACTGATTTACACGAGCTGGGGATCTGGTCCATAATTTATAATGTGAAGTCAAATACGTTTTTTCATTTGAGAAATAACACCTAACACAGCCTTTCATATGTGTCTCCCTGACAACCACTGATAAATATTTAATCAAGACAAATGGAATTTTCAGCATAAAATGTAAAGATTGCCCAGAAGTGATAGACTTATGAGACTGCTATTCAAAGGTCATTTATACCTGCCATTCGTGTCAATGGCTGACATAAAGCACTAATTAAAGAGTGATTTTTATTATGTTTTATGTATTTGAGATAAAACTGTACACTTTTTTTAAATTAAATGTAGTTTTCTTATTTCAACTCATAAGGACTATGGACAAAATCAGCCCCTGTGTAGAGCACTGCAAGGTCTTATTACGCCACATAAGATTTTAGGAGAAAATCCTGCCCACGCATACGTAGACTTGGAAATTTAGAGACAGGCAAATAGTGCAAAACATTTTTTTCCACCCAATATTCACTCGCATTTTAAAATGAATTCCCCTTTCCCTTGTTTGTATCCCTCTTTGTGTTAATGTTTCTGGAATAGTTGAATGGCTGAGTGTTAATGTAAATGGTTGTGGAAGGTAAATTTCGAAGTCTGCAAGTGTTTTAAGAAACCAAAAAGTGAAGCTGGCAAATGCATGTACTTAAACACTTAGAAACAGGGCTTTGCAACTGCTAAGGGCTTTGGAGTGATTGGGCTGACAGAGAGATCTTCTTTGTGGACTCCTTGTCACTGATCCGACTGTTCTACCCCTGGCATTTGACATGTCACATCACCTTTAGGCTCTTCTGAACAGGTTCCAAACTGGCCAACACTATGTGCAGCCAACTCTGCACCTGGGGTCCGCTCGAAGATCCACTTTGTCAGTGAGGCCTCCTTTAGTCAATGGGGCATGTTGTCAATGGGTGTCACCTAGCCAGACTTCATGGTGGCTTTAGGGCCCTTCATTCTGCTGATGAAGCTGCTGTCAGGTGGCTCGGCAAGCACTGAAAATGCAAGAAGAGTGAGGAGGAGCAGGATACAACTGTTTAGCCACTAAAGTGAGGATGGAGGTGAGGCTGAAAGAAATAAGGCAGGCGGATGTGTACAGGTGCTCATGGTGGATGAATACAGTCCAAATCACTGTTGCTCTGCTACCCTTCTGATTTGGTGTAGTTTTACAGGCATGTTGCATAGGTGTACATGACTACACAAGGTGAATGGCAATGCTGAACTGAGCCCACAATCCAAAGCTGACTTAAATGATCCCAAGTAATAGGAAAAATATACTTGGGGAACTTGTACGCCGCAGCTAGGAGGTGTGATTTCCAGCTTCGGTAGAAAGATTTGCACTAGCTCAGCTCAAGCTAATGAGCTAAAAATAGCGAGTATGGATGTGGTGGCACTGATGGCAGCTTGGACTAGCCGTCCAAGCCTGCCCGACCCACTGGGTCCAACCTCAGGTGGTTAGCCCAAGCCACTGCCAGTGCTACAACATCCACACTAGTATTTTTTAGCGTGCTAGCTTGAGCTGAGCTAGCACGAGTCTGTTTGTCCATTCTGGGAATCAGACCTCCCAGCTGCAATGTAGACATACCTCTATGGAACCTGTTCTCTCCTTTCTCTTCTGCAGTGGCTCAACACATATGGACCTGGACTTGTGTGCATTCTAGACTATCGTGTAGTGGTCTTCATGTCTGTGTTAACTTAATTTGGGACGGATGAACCAGCTGAGATGAAATAAAAACCCAAGGTGAACCTTCCTGAGGGTTGAAAGTATTGAGTTTCGTTTCCTTTCCTTTCCCTGTTTTTCATTCACTGTGCACTTCCTGCATATTGTCAGGATGTAAAAAATGCAAGAAGGTCACAAGAGAGACTAGTCTCATAGTACATCTGGCTTGACTGCGATCAAGGAGTCCTTTCTGATAATCTTATACAGGGGAGGAGGGGGGAGAATGCATGCCTGTTCCCATGAGATTTATTTGTTAAAATTTATACAACACTTTATATAGCAATTTATATTTTAAGTGCTATGTCTTACTGTTAGTTTTGTAAAATTCTGCTTGCCTGGGGTGGGTAATCTTTTTGGATGAGTGAGGAATATATAATGAACCAAATCATTCCTTCGCTTGTGAAAACCCACAGGAAGGGCCTTTTTGGAAGGAAATCTCCCCAAGGATCTCCTTGCAGAGATCCCCTCCGCCCATCCACCCCCCCCCCCAACATTTTCACACTAAATAGATAGAGTTTGCCCCCCATGGGAAAAGCCTGAGGGCCTGGCCCAAACCTGAAGGATCCTGGCTAGGCTTGGATCATCTGCCCAGAGGCTGGTTGCCAAAGCAGTAGCTCTACTCAATCCCCTGGTGGCATGGCTCCATTGGAGTCAAATTGCCAGGGACTCACCTGGCAGTTTAATGCTTCAGGATTCACTATGGGGAAACAGAAACTCCATGGAAAGGTTATTGAGGGGCAGAGCTGTGCTATTTTTTCCAAAAACTTTTTTTTTTTATGGGGGTGGATGGAGGTCAATGCGAGTCTGTCCCAGATCCACTCATTCCTCCCACTGCCAATAGATGGATCCTAGATGCACGGAGAGGCATCTTGAAGGGTCCAGGCATGTGGGTGGAGAGGCGATGTTGCAGAAGAGGCTGAGCCTTCTTTCAGTGCCAAAGAGGGAGAGCCACACATCTGAAGGCCCCTTCCACATATGGGTCAGAGAAAGGTGATCTGGCCTAGTTAGATTTTGAGGTCAGAAGGGACCATTATGATCATCGAGTCTGACCTCCTCCATAAAACAGGCCATAGAACCTCCTCTAGTGATTCCTGGATCTAGCAAAGTCATCCATCACCCCACCATCATAGCAAAGAGGTGTTTCACAAGTTGGAGGCACTTAATGATTTTTTGTGTGTGTTAACATGACAAAAGTATACTAATAATGAGATGTGAGTAATTCAAATGAGGTTTGGGTTGGTTGGTACCCATACTTTCTAGTGATTAGCAAACTGAGCCTCCAAAACCCAGAGAGGTTCCTCTGTTGCTATTTAATGCACAGGAAGCCACTGTATTTAAGCAACTCCCTTGCCTAAATTACCATGTGGAACTTTGATACATAGCATGTATCTGAGGTGCAGAATAGAGTTCTCAGTCAGTGTCAAATTCAGAATCTATCCAGCACCCAACTGGGGTTGATAGCAGAAAATGGGCCTTTCATGATGGCTGCTTTTGTGAATAGTCACGTGGAAAGGAAAATAGCTGGAAATGCTTTCAGATCTCATTTTATTCATTTATTTATTTAATCTCAGTTGTGTCTTCAGGACACAGAATGATGTATTTGGCCCATCCATTTATGTGCCTGTAAGATATATGATAGTGTGGCATCTGTGTCCAGAAGGAAACACATCACAAGATTTTAATTGAACTCATTGAAATGAAGAGGGCAGGGGAGGTAGATAACGAAGGGAAATAGAATTGCTGAAAGATAAGCAGGCACTGAAAGCTAATGCAGTCTGGGAAGGTGTAGCTCTGAATGGTTTTTCTGTGTTTTTTTGCAGGGTTCCCTCCCCCCCAGAAAAACAGATCTTAAGTGCTAACTCCATCATCCAAGTACAGCTATAAGGCTGTGTCCCATAATGGAAATACAAATTATGCTTAGTGAGATGAAATTTTATAGTGCTAATGTCTATCTTAGTCTTTTATGCACTGAAGTGCACTGTGAATCTAGGGAAGTTGACAATGTGCTATTCATATGTAGAATCTGTGGTTTGGAATATTTCAAAGCTGCTGCATGAGGGGGAATCCATGATCTTACATATGAAAACAATATAATTCTGTGTATGGCTGGACGTTAAAGCAGACAGGGGAGAGTGCAAAAACATCTTCCTCATCTCAAATTCTGAATTTTCAGGATCTACTGGAATAAACTAAGGGAATTAAAGAGCTTCCGGTGTATTGTAAGGGGGAAAAGAAAAGCATATTAGGTCAAATCCCTCAGCTGGAGTAAATAGATGTAACACCATTTTTGAGTCCATGGAAGTATGCAGATCTACACCAACTGAGATTCTGCCTCATTGTTTAGAAAAAAACGTTCAGTCTTCACTTCATATAGGGGTTGATCCTGCAAGGAGCCGAGTGTCTCTCACTGTCTATTGACTCCTTGGTGATAATGGAAGTTGATTGTGCTCAGCACCTCTTAAGTGTTCAGCTATCCTATGGGGCTGAACATGGTTTAAACTCCTAGGTGGAAGGTGCTGAATCTCACAGGATCAGAATCTTAATTTCTGCAGCCCTCTTCTAATTCTTTGATATCTACATTCGGTTCTAACATTAGCGAGGAAAATAGGATCCTTGTTTCTTAAGAGTTCATCTGCTCCTGCTGCTTATTCCCCAAGCTGCAGCCATAATCCTCTTTGACATAATGAATGATTGCTCTGGAAATGATTACTATAGGATTTAATATTTTATCTTTCTGCCTTATGAAATGTTTCATTGTTTTAAAAGAAAATTATTATTATTATTTTTTTACTCCAGTAAAACATGGAAAGGTGTGAGTGCACTAAAATACCAGAGATACAACATTACATTTGCTATGCCTTTATATATCTGAATACATTGCGGGTGTGCCATTATTATTGAAGATACCTCCAGTGCCCCCATTTCTTGTTTTGCTTTACAATAATGTCCGATGAGCAGTATGTGCTCTTTGGTTAGAGATCCTGTCTCCCTGGACCTCCTACCAAAACCGAAAGTTTGAGGACCTGGCTCTGGCTTAAAATTGCCAGTGCAGCTTTATTCCCTTTTCTGTTTGACTCAGGAGAAGCCCTGCTGGGCCTTTTAGTATCACCGTGTCAAATATGATGATTCCCGGTTTCATCTTGGATTCACATCTGTTGAGAAAGAGCACAATGTAGTAACTCAAATAGGATGCAGCTGGAGCAGCCATCTTTCTCATTTTGACCACATTTCAGGATGAATGCTTTTAAAATTATACTTCACCAAAGAAACCCTCTTCCTTTAAAGTTTCCCTCCCCTCTTCTTAAGTGAGCTCCACTCATTATATTTTACAGCCAGTCTGGCAGTTCATGGTGATTAATGATTGCTGGGGAAGGGGGAAATGAAACATGCAAAACACTATCTCTCTCTCTCTGTGTTTTCAAAGACCCGGGGCCAAATGTAGCTGTTGTAAAAGTGAGTGCAACAACGCTACCGATTTCAGATGAATTCTGTCCTACACCAGCATTGAACTTGGCTCACAATGTTTATTGGAATTGACATTGCCGAGATGCTGTATAATGTTTCTTTATGGAGTTGAAAACTCTTGCTGGATATCACTGATAAGAACAAAATGAAATATTCAGCACTTTGTTGTAAAAAGATTCTGCAGGCACCTTTGTCTGCATTTGCTAGTAATAAGTACCTGGGAAATTTAGAAAGAAATGTGTAGAAATCTATATGTCTCCAACAGAAATTTTCATACCTGTCTGTATTGTTGGATCTCTGTGCAGAAAAACAAAAAACAAAAAAAAAAAAATTGGCTTGTGCTAGCTTGCATTGAGAAAGTGGAGACAAACTATAAGGAACAGAAAGAGAATTTTAGTTTATACTTCTGATATACCAGCAGTACTCTGACTGCAAATGTGTATAATTTTGTGTCTGTCTGTATAATATATAGATGAGAGCTAGCTGGAAAATAGTTTTTCCCTCCCATGAAAAATATAGAATCTTTGAAAAAACTTTTATCCTGAACAGGGACGAAAGGTCAAAAAGTTGACTTGTTTTGGGAAAACAGAGAAATTTCCAGTCTGCTTCCACGCTGCCTTATGACCCAAGGATGCAGCTTCCACAGGAGTTGGGGAGGTTAGTGGTTGAGTGGACAGGAAAGCAGGCAGTTTTCTGTTTCTGAAAGTTTAAATGAAGTCGACATGTTCCCACAGAACCTGTTGATTTCAATGAATTGGTGTTTACAAGGGAAAACTTGTGACCTGCTCTAATATAGGTTACATCCAAAAAACTACATTAGAAGAACATTGTGGCCAAGTCAAGCACTCAGTAGTTAGTAAATGTCCAAATTAAGATAGGATGTGTCTGCTCTGTGGTATAGACCCTTCTGTTCCTATGCCCTAGTCCAGGAGTTCTCACATTTTATTCCACCATGACCCCCTTCTGACAAAAATATTGCTACATGACCCCAGGAGTGGGGGGCCCAAAGCCAAAGCCCAAGGTCTTCAGCCCCAGGCGGGGGGCCTGTATCCTGAGCCCCGCAACCCAGGGCTGAAGCTCAAGGGCTTGGGCTTCAGCTTTGGGTGATGGGGCTCATGCTCAGGCTTCAGCCCTGGGTGGTGGAGCTTGGGGGGCTTCAGCCCTGGACCCCAGCAAGTCTAACACCAGCCTTGGCAACCCCTTTAAAAAGGGTTTTTTTGTCCCGACCCACAGTTTGAGAGCCACTACCCTAGTCTGTGTCTGTCCCATTCTGCTCCCTACCCATGTCCTCTATTTCTATCCACCTCCTACCCCTTCCTCTGCTCCTTCCATTCCTCCACTTCAGCTCCTACATCCTTCCCACTCTGCTTGTATCCATCCCTCTCCCTCCAAGCTGGTGCACTCCCCTTCCACTTCTATCCACCACCTATCACTTGGCTCCAGGCGTCCTCTCTACCTGTTTTCCCACTCCTACCCCCATTGCTGACCCCTTAGCATTTAAGTGAGGCTGTTTCCTCCTTCCCCTTCCACACGGCCGGGGTGCCAGCCTGGAGAGCTCTGACAATCTCTCTCTTTGTAGTTCGCTGGTGGCCAGGAGGAGCAATTACAGGGAAAGAACTGCTCTGCCCTTCAAATCTTGGGCTGGAGCATGCTTGTTTGCTCTATGGCGATGCTGCCTGTGCAGTCCAGGTGGCTCATAGGAGCAGTGAGGATATGGAGCATGCTCAGTGCAGACAGAATCTCTGGAGAATTTAGCTGCCAAACTTTCAAACAAGTCTCTACTAATTGTGTGCAAATTGAGACCTTTTGAGGCCTGTAACTTGTCCTAATTTGGCCGTTTCTTTATGATGACAGCAAAAGACGCATTCTTGACACCAGAGCACTCCCCCTGCAGAGTTTCAAATCCCTGCTCCACAGAATGGGGACGTTAGGGCTTCTGAACAATACAGCTGAATTTTTTTTTGTTTTTTTTTTTTTAATATGGGCAAAACATTTTTTCCCCTAAGCTCATTCTTGAAAATGGCTAAACCATTTTAGCTCAAACTTCCCCCCTCCAAATAAATAAATTAATTTAATTAAATCAGCATAAGGCAGACACATGGCATGGAAAATCTTCAGCTTGAACAATTTAAGTTTGGCAAAATAAAGAGCAACTGCAAACAGGTCTTACAACAGGATGTATTAGACAACCTTAATAGTGTTACCATCCCTACCTATAATATATATAGCTTCCCAATAGGGGGCTTTATAGGATGATAGTATGCTTATGTACAGGGTAACCATTAGGAACTCAGAGAACTCTACTTTCAGGACTGACTAATAAGAGAGGATTGTATGTGTGGAGGAAGGAATAAAGCCTGAATGTTGCACTGTTTTAGGTCCCTCTCTTCTTCTATCTGAACATTGTGTATGTGTGTGTGTGGTCAAAAATTACTGGAAAACTTACTCAGGAGTCATTGTTCATTTAGCAACAAATGCTGTGTTAATTTATACCACATGCAAAGCTGCATAATTTGACCCATAGAAATGAACTTTCCCTCTGTGCCTAAATAAATCTACCCCCATGCAAATCTTAGAACAACACAGGATAAAATGCAAATTAATTTCTGGAAAAGTGGTGAGGGTGAAAAGCAATTAAACAATGCTTTGCTCTTTGGAAAGTGGTCAGAACGTTTGCAATTGGTGATAATTGCTCAGAACTGGCACTCAAGGCTAATAGGGTATATAGGGCTCAGATCCTCAAAGGTATTTAGGCAGCTAATTCCTATTGATTTCAATGGCAGCTAGGTACTTAAATACCTTTGAGAATCAGGGCCTACTTGACTTACTTGCTGAGTGACCTTAGGCAAGTCTCTTAACCTCTTTCCCATAGTTCCCAGTCTATAAATTGGAGTTAATAAATGCCCCTCTCATATACAGGTTGCAAACCAAACTTAATGACCCTGCTACTTATATCAAATATAACTATTTCACTAGTACCTTGTACTCCCTTTTCTTCCTTCATTTTTGTTGTCGTTTGTCATACACTAAGATAGTAAACTCTTGAGATTGTCTCTTTTGTTAAATGGACGTACAGTGTCTAGCACAAGGGGGCTTGGTCCCTAATTGGGGCCTCTAGGCACTGTTGCAATACATATAATAATAAATAATGTTGGCAGTACTTTGATATATTTTTGCCCCCCATTCTTACAGTGAGTAGTACCTTACTCCTTGGGTGGTAAATCACTGTTCATTGTGAGTAAGGATGGCAGAATCTGTCTCTATATAAATGCAGATTAAAAGTATAAACTCACTGTGATGGGTTGGATCACAGAAACCCCCTTGGGAGCTGCCACCTGATGTGCCAAGACTACTTCTACTCCTACTTTCCTACCTTGTCGGCTTAGGACTTCAGTGCCCTGCCTGGTTTGAGCCACACCTGCTAGCCTGCTGCAAACCCAGACCCAGGTCTGAACCACGTCCCCTAACAGCTGTAGGCTTAACTGAGAGCAGCTTACAGAAGTGTGCCTGTCTTTAACACTCAGATGCCCAACTCCCAATGGGGTTCAAACCCTAAATAAATCCATTTTATCCTGTATAAAGCTTATACAGGGTAAACTCATAAGTTGTTTGCCCTCTATAACACAGATAGAGAGATATGCATAGCTGTTTGCCCCCCCCCCCCCCGTATTAATACATACTCTGGGTTAATTAATAAGTAAAAAGTGATTTATTAAATACAGAAAATAGCATTTAAGTGTTTCCAAGTAGTAAAAGACAGCACAAAGTGAATTACCAAGAAAAATAAAATAAAACCTGCAAGTCTATGTTTAATAAAACTGAATACAGACAAAACCTCACCAGTTCCAGTAAGCTTCCTTTTACAGACTAATCTCCTTCTAGTCTGGGTCCAGCAATCACACTCCCCCCCTGTAGTTATTGTCTTTTGTTCCAGTGTCTTTCAGGTATCCTTGGGGGTGGAGAGGCTATCTCCTTAGCCAGCTGAAGACAAAATGGGGGGTCTCCCACAGGCTTAAATAGACTTTCTCTTGTGGGTCTCTCCTATGCAAAGTCCAGCTCCAAGATGGAGTTCTGGAGTCACATGGGCAAGTCACATGCCCATGCATGACTCACAGTTTTTACAGGCAGAAGCCATTGCCCACATAGTATCTTGAATGTCTCCAGAAAGACTTCTTATGTGGATTGGAGCATTTCAAGATGCATTGTTCCTTAACTAATGACAGGTTTCAGAGTAGCAGCCGTGTTAGTCTGTATTCGCAAAAAGAAAAGGAGGACTTGTGGCACCTTAGAGACTAACCAATTTATTTGAGCATAAGCTTTCCTGAGCTACAGCTCACTTCATCGGATGCCTGGCATATGTAGCATAGAACATGTTCCAGTTATGTCATATATATTCATAAGCATGTTTCCATAAAACCTTATCGGGGGCACCGTCACACTCACTGTATGCCTATAACACTTTTATATGCAATGCATACAGTAAAAAATGCTTTGCTCTACAAATACATCTCTCTAGCCCCAAGAAGCAACTATAGTACTGCCTTAAAAAAAAATAAAACCGGCTAGACAGGCATTTAATCATAAATACCAGCAGCTATAGTTTCCAGACCAAGGACCAATAGTTTTGACTAAAATCGGTGATTAAATGTAACAAATCACAAAGACCCAAGATTTTATCATTAATAAATCTTAGCAAACCGCTGCTGAATTATGAAGTGCTCAAATTCATTGTGGGGGAAAAACAATACAAAGCTATGTTACCTTAAGCATTAGATGTATGTGCAGTAGCAATACTTAATGCATTCGGTCACAATGCTTGAGATTCCTATTACAAAATAAACACTTTAAAAATGTTCAATCCTTAACATCGTGTGTTTGTAAGTGGGCCCTGGGAAAGTAACAAAGCTTGAAATGAAGGTGGTCTTTGTATTGGTTAGCTCCTGACTTCCTTACTGGTAAGTTTCAGAAAATTCTTTATAGTTGGCTACCAACCAGCTAGACTGAAATCTTACAGAACAGTTTGACATGTTTAGTGAATTATTAGGGAACACTTGTGTTTTGCTGCAGCAGAGAGCCAGCTACTAATGGCACGTTTGTTCAGCACAATTTTAATTTGAGAGACAGAAGATATCTACCGAACTGTCTAACATGCAGTATATTCAGCCCTTGAGGCTCTAACAAACTTTCTGGGAAAATTTCAGTTCCTGTGAGACTTCTTTTCAAACATTTTGAGTTTCAGCTGTGTAGTTTCAAATGTCATCGGTCTTATGCATGCAGAGTACTGCAGGATTGAGCCCCATCGATAGGGTTGCCAACTTTCTAACTGCACAAAACCAAACACTCCCGCCCCGCCCCTTCTGAGGCCCTGCCCCCCCCCCCACACTCCAGCCCCTCTCACTCCATCACTCGCTCTCCCCCACCCTCACTCACTTTCACTGGACTAAGGTAGGGGGCTGGGATGCAGGAGGGGGTGAGGGCTCCAGCTGGGGGTGCGGGCTTGGCATTAGAGTGTGGGATGGGGTTCTGACCTGGGGCAGGGGTTTGGGATGCAGGATCCGGCTGAGTGGTGCTTACCTCAGGCAGCTCCTGGTTGGCAGCGCAACGGGGCTAAGGCAAGCTCCCTGCCTGCCCCGGCTCCACGCTGCTCCCGGAAGCAGCTGCTATGTCTGGCCCCTAGGTGGAGGCATGGCCAGGCGGCTCTGCATGCAGGTGCCACCCCCACAGCTCCCATTGGCTGCGGTTCCCGGCCAATGGGAGCTGAGGACGTGGCGCTCGGGGTGGGGGTAGCACGTGGAGCTTCCCTGATTGCGCCTAGGGGCCATAGGGACATGTCAGTCGCTTCCGTGAGCTGCGCAGAGCCAGGGCAGGCAGGGAGCCTGCCTTAGCCCTGCTGCGCCGCTCACCGGACTTTTAATGGCCTGGTCAGCTGTGTTGACTGCAGCCACCAGTGTCGCTTTTCAACTGGGCATTCCAGTCAAAAACCGGTGCCTGGCAACCCTACTCATCACTTTGTGCACACTGGGAAGCTAAATGGATGGCCCTTGAATCTGTATTGAAAACCATTAATGTAAACCCAACAGCAGAGTTGTCAATACCATTTCCAAGAGAGAGACTGAGACTTGTGGAAGTTGTGGGTGGTCAGCATCTAAGAATCTGTCTACTTATTAGTATTAAATTATTATTAATATTACAATAGAGCCTGGGAGCCCTAATCATGGACCAGGACCTCATTGTGCAAGGCACTGTACAGTAGGTGAATGTGGATTTCAGTACCTTGCTTTAGCCATCCAAGTTGGAAAACCTTGCCTTGGCTTGTTCAAGGTCACAGTGGAAGTCTGTGGCAGAACTTGGAATAGAAACCAGCTCCATGCCTTAACCACGAGAGCATCCTTCCTCCCTGACCCATCAGTGCTGGCATAATTTGGGTGTTGGTTTTTTTTAAATGTTTAACCTGGTAGTAATTGATGAATAAATGTAGATTGTGCCGCTGAAAACTTCAGTCACTTTCTTGATTCCCGTAACTATTTTAATGCCCCTGGTTAGTGAAGCCCAAATTAGGAACAACAAGTTGAGCCCCTGGACTGGTAGAAATCCAGTAATCCAGATAGTTGATCTCCAGGGCTAAAACGCTAACCTACCTTCTCTTCAGCAGCTGTCAATGACTGTTCCACAGAATGACATTAACGCTGACCATGAAGAAAAGGGACTAAGGCAGTAACGATAGCTGGGAAGAGAATTTACTTGCTACTAAATAAAAAGTGCTGCTAACTTTCAGTATTTGTAGAGCGTTCAATGCAGTAAAGAAATCCTTCAAATTGTCCTACCTTGATTATTTCCCTATAAAACTGACAGTAGGACCTGATCCAAAGCCTCTTCAGATCCACTGAAAGACTCCCATTGTCTGCAATGGGCTTTGGATCAGACTGAATCATCACTTATTTGCTGTTCATTCAAACTTGTGTTGAGGATGCATTTTCCCCTTGTAGATAATCACACTAGATTTAATAATTTTCCTTCACAAGATGAAGTAACTTGTATTCAATACAGATTTAATAAGTGAATGAATTATGCATATCAGTTTTAAGCAATGCTGTCTTAGGATATTTTGACATTGTACTTTGAACCAATTTAATGAAAATTTAAATATTAATATTTTGTTGAACTGTTTTCAAATGTTTGTAATATGAGATTCACTTAATTTAAGAAACCTCAAATAGTGATAACTTCCTCACATTTGCTTTGCTTTATGTTGCAAACAGGGAGTAATTAGAATAGGGCAAACAATATAAATTAGACATTACTCAGTAGAAAAAAAGTCACTAGATAGTAGTGTGAGAATTGGTACTCCACAGAAGTCTTGAGAATGCCAACATTTGACATTTACAGTACTATATAATGGGGGCAACATAAGTGGCTTCTGAATGCAGGAGCACACTATTTGAAATGTCAGTTGCTCATTTCTATAACTGCAATGGTAGAAACAGTAATGATCTTTTTCAGTTGTTTTGCGATGGTATCCTTCTATCACCTGATCTGCAAAAGGCTTTTGACAAATACACATCATTATTTTCACCCATCTTTCTGACATTTCACAAGGAGGTGGACTTTTAATTTTATTTTTAAGATGCTTGTTATTCCATTTCCTTTTATCATTTTTCTTTTCATCTCTAGATTTTCTTTCTCTCTCATTTTGTTTGTCATTCCAATTACTGGCATAGGTAGAATTAGAACTCAGGAGTTCTGGGCTTCCATCCTATAGGCCATGTAGTCTTTCTGAAAAGGCACCACCTGCCATTTCTGATTCCGCTAGCTTTTCTAAAATGTATAAGCGTGAAATTTGGAGTTGACATGGCTTTTTGTTTTATTTCCACATCATTTGTATTGTGGAAAGTACTGGGGGCAGTAGGGGGTCCCATGAAGTGCTTACAGTCTAAGTAGTTTCATATGCTTCAATATGAATAATTTTCAGTTTCCCAAAATGTCTGAAGATTGCATGAAGCAAAGAAAAGTAGTACTTCACCCAAGTATCTGCCAATTTTCTCCCTATGTTCATCTAACCATTCTTGAGTTCAGCTGTTTCAGAGCTAATTGAACATTGGATACATCTTGGAGGCGATACAGTTAGGTTCCCACCAAAGGTACTACCTGGAGCGCTTTTAGCACCCTCTGCTGAGAGCTGATCATGTGGCCTGGTAATTTGGAAGCAAAGTAAATTGCCACCCTTCCAACTTGAGGAGGAGACTGGCTGGTAAAAGCATTAATTATAGGATTATAGGAGCAAGTCCAAGGACCACAGCTGGCTTGGCATGTGAACCATGGTATATCAAAGCTTTGAATCTTCTCCCTAACTCGGTCTTCCAAAGTGTGTTTTTATTTGAGGGATGTAAATTTTAATTCCCAGTCATTCTGGCAGAACCTTGCTACATTAAATATCTGCATGCTTTCTGCATAGATACTAGAGCATGCTGGTAGACTGAGGAGTACTATCTATCCATCTATCTATATATGCTCAGTGAGAGATATCTGAGATCAAATCGCTGCTTTTAACACCAACATGTCTGGATATATTTTCCTAGAAACTATCAATGAATTCTCCTAGTCTGAAATAATGTAAGGAGACACTATTTTTGGGTCATTATTGTACTGGTGCTCTTTCAACTCAGAGATAAGGTTTGTTTATGAGAAGATAAGAATTGCCACAGTGGTCAGAGCAATGGTCTATCTAGCACAGTGTCCTGTCTCTGACAGTGGCCAGTACCAGAGCTTCAGGGGGAGTGTACAAAATGGGGTAGTTGGAGTTATCCACTCTCTCAGCCTCTGGCAGTCAAAGGTTTAGAGTTGCCCCAAACAGGTGGCGTCCCTGCCCATCTTGGCTAATAACCATTGATGGATCTGTCCTCCATTAACTTATCTAGGTCCGTTTTGAACCCAGTTATACTTTTGACCATCACAACACCCCATGGCAGCAAGTTTCACAGGTTAATTGTGCATTGTGTATGGAAAAAGAACTGCTACTTGTTTGGGTTAAACCTGCTGCCTGTTAATTTCATTGGGTGATCTCTGGTTTTAGTATTCTGGGAAAGGGTAAATAATACTTCTCTATTCACTTTTTCCACACCAGTCATGTTTTTGTAGGCCTCTGTCATATCCCCCCTTACTCATCTCTCTTCTAAGATGACCAGTCCCAGTCTTTTTAATCTTGCCTCATGTGGAAGCCATTCCAGATCCTTGATCAATCTTTGTTGCCCTTCTCTGAACCTTTTCCAGTTCCATGGTATCCTTTTTGGATGGGGCAACCAGAACTGGGCACAGTATTTAAGGTGTGGGCACACCATGGATTTGTATAGTGGCATTATGATATTTTCTGTCTTATTGTCTATCCCTTTCCTAATGGTTCCTGACATTCTGTTTGCTTTTTTTTTTTTGACTGATGCTGCACAATGAGCTGAAGTTTTCAGAAAAGTATCCACGATGATTCCAAGATCTCTTTCTTGAGTGGTTACAGCTAATTTAGAAGTTGTCATTATACATGCGATGCTAGAATTATTTTTTCCAATGTGCATTACTTTGCACTTACCCATGCTGAATTTCATCAGTCCTGTTGTTCAACCAGCTTTGTGAGATCTCTTTGCAACTCTTTAGAGTCAGCTTTGGACTTAACTATCTTGAGAATGTTGTATCATCAGTGAACTTTGCCACCTCCGGATCATTAGAGACTATGTTGAATAGCACTGTCCTAGTACAGATCATTGGGGGACCCTGCTATTTATCTCTTTCCATTGCAAAAACTGACCACTTATTCCTACCCTTTGTTTGCTATCTTTTAACCAGTTACTCATCCATGAGAGGACCTTCCCTCTTGTCTCATGACTGCTTACTTTGCTTAAGAGCCTTTGGTGTGGGACTTTGTCAAATGCTTTCAGAATAACCAAGTATGCATTCTCATCTGGATCACCCTTGGCCAGATGCTTGTTGATACCCTCAATCACTTCTAATAGATTGGTGAGGCGTGATTTCCCTTTACAAAAGCCATGTTGTCTCCTCCCCAACAAATAGTGTTCATCTAGGTGACTGATGATTCTGTTTTTTACTATAGTTTCAACCAATTTGCCTGGAATTGAATGGTGTGGAGCTAGTGAATAGGGAAGCGTTATTTACCGCTTCACATAACACAAGAACCAAGAGTTATCCAATGAAAGTAATAGGCAGCATGTTTAAAACAAACATAAGGAAATACTTCTTCACACAATGCATAGTCAACCTGTGGAACTCATTGCCAGTGGATGTTGTGAAGTCCAAAAGTAAAACTGGGTTCAAAAAAGAATTAGATAAGTTCATGAAGGATTTGTCCATCAATGGCCATTAGACAGATGGTCATGGATGTAATCCCATGCTCTGGTGTCCCTAAATCTCAGACTGCCAGAAGCTGGGACTGGATGACAAGGGGATGGATCACTTGATAATAGCCATGTTCCGTTCAGGGCTCTAAGGCAGGGGTCTCCAAACTATGGCCCACAGGCTGGATCTGGCCCAGGGCTTCCATTTGTCCGGCCCTCCAACCAACAGGGGAGAAGCGAACAGCCGAGTAGGCATGCCGAGCAGGCAGGGGGAGGGGCCGCTGGCAGCAGCTCACACAGGGCGACAGCACAGCTGAGCTGTGCAGAAGGGTGAGTGCCTCTGGGAGCCGGTGTCCCCCCCAAAAGGGGAGCCAACTTAGGGGAGAGTGGCTGCTGCAGCCGAGCAGGCACGGACCCCTGCCTTAGAGTAAAAAAAAAAAAAGCCAGATGCTTAATTACATCTCCAATAAATGGAATAAAGAAGACGGAAATTAACAATTTCATAATTGTTAAATTTTAACTACAGCACTAATAGAACCAAGCAATCCCAACCAACAATGGGAACCTGGAGCTTCTCTTACCAAAGTGCAGCCAAACTTTCAATCCTTGCATCCAGTGAAGTGAGCTGTAGCTCACGAAAGCTTATGCTCAGATAAATTCGTTAGTCTCTAAGGTGCCACAAGTCCTCCTTTTCTTTTTTCAATCCTTTGTCGTTTTCTTCAGCAGAACAGGCACAATTAGCAGGCACAGGGAGAAGAGCAGACCCAAAAAGGGGAGCCTGATTTAGAATTTAATGCAATACTGACACAATAGAGTAGAATTTTTTAATGATTTTGCATATATTTAATTTCTTTCACAGTCGCTTCGGCCCACGAAGCCCCTTCAAAAATCTAATATGGCCCTCGTCTCATAAAGTTTGGAGACCTTTGCTGTAAAGCATCTGGCACCAGCCACTGTCAGAAGACAGGATACTGGGCTAGATGGACCACTGATCTGACCCAATATGGTCATTCTTCAGTTCTTGTTCTTATGAACCAGCTTATAAAATGTGTATGAAGAATTGAATTTCCACAAAGCTTTGGTTCTGAGGTTTAGTTGGGACCCATCTGTAATTAGAGGCCCCTAAACAGCAAAGCACATGCTTAAGTCTCATTAAGTTCAGTGAGATTTCAGCATGTGCATAAGGGCTTTGCTGAATAGAGATGGATTTAAATATATGCTTAAAGTTAGCACATTCTTTGCAGATTTGGGGTTATACTGATAAAATTACAACCTTATGAACAAGTGCATTAGCTTGCCTGGTGCTTGATATTCAACAGTGCTCTCTTTAATGTAATATGCAGGACAAAGTAATGCTGCTTTTTGTGTAGAAGGGGCAAGTGGAAATTTGTTTTGAGGATTTATTGTTAAATTATCTTGTGGCTCATTAATAGGAGGATGAAAGGGAGGACAATGTTAGTGCAATAGACCATTGGGATAAAAATCATGAGTAAGCCGTGTGCTACGTACTCTATAGTGTAAAATGTTTGTCTTTGGTTAGTATTTTTTTATGGCAGTTGGCAAGTTTTTTTGTCTTCATCTGGTGTTTTATTAGAGCACTGTGAGATATCAGTTTCTACTGAATCGGCTTTTGCTTGTTAATCCGAGCTTCCAGCTGTAACTAGTGCAGTTTATAGAAAGATATCTAGTAAATCAACAAAACACCTGATAAAGATTAAGGGCCTTATTTTCATTTACACGAAGGCCTCTTTATACTATTGCGACTGTAAAGGGTGTAACAGAAATTTAAACCCAATTTAAGTCCCCTTTGCACTTCCAGAGCTGTGTAAAGAGGCCATAGTGTAAATGAGAATAGGCCTGAAGAGATTGACACACATCATAAGAAATGTTGCATCAAGGAAATTATAATGTTATACACAGTAGTAGATATGTGTATTTGATCATGTTGTGCCAACTACAGCAGGGATGGACTTGTCCTTTAATAGATGGGGTGATTGCTTTGGGAGATAATAGCTAAACTTGGGGTAAACCCTGTTTATATTTCCAATTTCTTGTTGTGCTTTTGGTATAAGTACACCTCTTGTGAAAAAGAAACATTTTAAATATATTTGTAGCTATAAGAGCAACTCCCATTTTGCCACTGTCCAAATGTGGGACAAAATGGGGGACAAAGACCTAAACTGCGGGGGTACTGTCACACTTCAGGGGTGCAATCCCAATCAAAGCCATTGGACTTTCAGATATAATTAGACAGACATACATTTTGGTATCCATCACTAGACGGACGCAAGGAACCAAAGCTCCTGCAGGCTCAGAAAGATGGGTCCTTCAGCCAAGGCGGGGTGGGGGAGGGGTGGGCGCTGACATCTCTAGGAACTGCATATAGGTGAGGAGCTGCTTAGGCAAAGATCTTTCATCTGGGTCAGCACCTTGTACTCCAGTGGAAGGTCCGGACTATGGCAAAGTCAGACGTGATTGGGAAGAAGAATGATTGGTGAGAGAAACCATCTAAAAAGTCTAAAACTTAATCTAGCAAGGTACAGGCCTTGTTTCAAGAGGCCGGAAGACCTCCTGCTGTCCTGTGGTCTTCCCACCCCCTTGCTGATTTGAATGTAAATAGGGCTTCTATTGTTTTTGGTCATACCTTGCTTAATTTCATTGGAGGCAGACAGATAGCTGCTTTCTCTCCTGTGTGGGAGAGACCTGTTTTTCCCTTTCTTTGGTGACAAGACTGTAAAGCATAATATTAATGAGTATCCATGTAACAGGGTTCAACTCACCACCCAGCGCCTCCGTCTGGCTGTCCTGGGAATTAGCTCTTGGCCATTCCAGTGCACCTTCAGCTAGTGATGTCATGCCTGCCGTCACTGCTGTCTACACTCTTTGGACCTGCGTTACTCCCCAGACTGCAGTGTCCTCTTCTGGGCACAGTCCTCAGGCTGTGCCTCCACGCCGTTATCTCCCCGCTTCCAGGGGACCAGCAGTCCTTAGTCCCGCCACTTGCCTCAGCAGCCAACTGCAGTCCAAGGTACAGCCCCTCGCCTCAGGGGCAAACTGCAGTCTGGATACTGGCCACTCTCTTCATTGGCAAGTCGGGTGCAAGGGGAGGGGGGATCTAGGCCCGCCCATTACTCTGGGTCCCGACCCAGGGACCCTATAGCTGGCAGCCACCTACTGCCCTCCTCCAACCTGCTGCCTATTTTCCCTGGGCCACTTCCTCCATAGCCCTAGCACCCTCTCAGCCCTTTATATATGGCCCTCGCTGGCCCTGATTGGTTGCTCCAGAAAACCTTCCTTCTATTGGTGGGCTCAATAAGCCCTTTCCTGATTCATGGGTTCTGCGCAGCCTCCCTGGTGCTGCTTTTAACCCCTTCTTCTCCCTGTGTGGTGAAGCTGCCCCCACCACAATCCACTGAAGTGAGCTGTAGCTCACGAAAGCTTATGCTCAGATAAATTTGTTAGTCTCTAAGGTGCCACAAGTCCTCCTTTTCTTTTTGCGGATACAGACTAACACGGCTGCTACTCTGAAACCTGTCCTTATGCAGTGTTAATACATACAGTTCACAATGATACAAAATATCACATTCGTTATACTTTTATAACACAGGAATGTTGTATACAATCATTTGATTCAGTTGCTCATCACTTGAGGTTCAGATCCCCTGTCTTTATAGCTTAGATAAAGTTTCTCTTCCCTGCTGCAGTGTAGACACCAAACTGTCTCCTCCCATGCTTGTTAGCTTGATAGCTTTGTTGACCTGATATGTAAATAGACCTTTCTTTGTCTCTGCCTGAGTCAGAGAAGCAAAACACATTCCTTTATCTAGGGCAGACCTGATTGCCAACTCCCCCTGACATGCCTGGTTTAAATACACTTTAGTCGTAATTCCAGCATATATCCAGAACTCGTAATGCACACCCCATACACACATCACACAATGATGTTAATAATCAGTGAGTTATTAGTTTTCCAATTATATATTAGATACAGATGTTAACATCAATGAATTGGGGTATATTGAACTGGTCAGGCCAGTGGAAAACCGAGAAGTCTGCTGCTTGCCAGGAGCTAAGATTTGCCATGTGACGGAGAGACTGCCGAGATTCATCAAGCCCTCGGATCTCTACCCCTTCCTGCTTCTCCACGTGGGCACCAATGATACTGCCAAGAATGACCTTCAGCGGATCACTGCAGACTACATGGCTCCAGGAAGAAGGATAAAGGAGTTTGAGGCGCAAGTGGTGGTCTCGTCCATCCTCCCCGTGGAAGGAAAAGGCCTGGGTAGAGACCGTCGAATCGTGGAAGTCAACGAATGGCTACACAGGTGGTGTCGGAGAGAAGGCTTTGGATTCTTTGACCATGGGATGGTGCTCCAAGAAGGAGGAGTGCTAGGCAGAGACGGGCTCCACCTAACGAAGAGAGGGAAGAGCATCTTCGCAAGCAGGCTGGCTAACCTAGTGAGGAGGGCTTTAAACTAGGTTCACCGGGGGAAGGAGACCAAAGCCCTGAGGTAAGTGGGATACCGGGAGGAAGCAGGAGCTTGTGAGAGGGGAGGGCTCCTGCCTCATACTGAGAAAGAAGGGCAATCAGCGGGTTATCTCAAGTGCCTATACACAAATGCACGAAGCCTGGGAAACAAGCAGGGAGAACTGGAAGTCCTGGCAAAGTCAAGGAATTATGATGTGATTGGAATAACAGAGACTTGGTGGAATAACTCACATGACTGGAGTACTGTCATGGATGGATATAAGCTGTTCAGGAAGGACAGGCAGGGCAGAAAAGGTGGGGGAGTTGCACTGTATGTAAGAGAGCAGTATGACTGCTCAGAGCTCAAGTATGAAACTGCAGAAAAACCTGAGTGTCTCTGGATTAAGTTTAGAAGTGTGAGCAACAAGAGTGATGTCGTGGTGGAAGTCTACTATAGACCACCGGACCAGGTGGATGAGGTGGACGAGGTTTCTTCCAGCAACTAACGGAAGTTACTAGATCGCAGGCCCTGGTTCTCATGGGAGTCTTCAATCACCCTGATATCTGCTGGGAGAGCAATACAGCGGTGCACAGACAATCCAGGAAGTTTTTGGAAAAAGTAGGGGACAATTTCCTGGTGCAAGTGCTGGAGGAACCAACTAGGGGCAGAGCTCTTCTTGACCTGCTGCTCACAAACTGGGAAGAATTAGTAGGGGAAGCAAAAGTGGATGGGAACCTGGGAGGCAGTGACCATGAGATGGTCGAGTTCAGGATCCTGACACAAGGAAGAAAGGAAAGCAGCAGAATACGGACCCTGGACTTCAGAAAAGCAGACTTTGACTCCCTCAGGGAACTGATGGGCAAGATCCCCTGGGAGAATAACATGAGGGGGAAAGGAGTCCAGGAGAGTTGGCTGTATTTTAAAGAATCCTTATTGAGGTTACAGGGACAAACGATCCCGATGTGTAGAAAGAATAGTAAATATGGCAGGCGACCAGCTTGGCTTAACAGTGAAATCCTTGCTGATCTTAAACACAAAAAAGAAGCTTACAAGAAGTGGAAGATTGGACAAATGACCAGGGATGAGTATAAAAATATTGCTCAGGCATGCAGGAGTGAAATCAGGAAGGTCAAATCACACCTGGAGTTGCAGCTAGCAAGAGATGTTAAGAGTAACAAGAAGGGTTTCTTCAGGTATGTTAACAACAAGAAGAAAGCCAAGGAAAGTGTGGGCCCCATACTGAATGAGGGAGGCAACCTCGTGACAGAGGATGTGGAAAAAGCTAATGTACTCAATGCTTTTTTTGCCTCTGTCTTCACGAACAAGGTCAGCTCCCAGACTGCTGCACTGGGCAGCACAGCATGGGGAGGAGGTGACCAGCCCTCTGTGGAGAAAGAAGTGGTTCAGGACTATTTAGAAAAGCTGGACGTGCACAAGTCCATGGGGCCGGATGCGTTGCATCTGAGAGTGCTAAAGGAGTTGGCGGATGTGATTGCAGAGCCGTTGGCCATTATCTTTGAAAACTCATAGCGATCGGGGGAAGTCCCGGACGACTGGAAAAAGGCTAATGTAGTGCCCATCTTTGAAAAAGGGAAGGAGGAGGATCCTGGGAACTACAGGCCAGTCAGCCTCACCTCAGTCCCAGGAAAAATCATGGAGCAGGTCCTCAAGGAATCAATTCTGAAGCACTTAGAGGAGAGGAAAGTGATCAGGAACAGTCAGCATGAATTCACCAAGGGCAAGTCATGCTTGACTAATCTAATTGCTTTCTATGACGAGATAACTGGCTCTGTGGATGAAGGGAAAGCAGTGGACGTGTTGTTCCTTGACTTTAGCAAAGCTTTTGACACGGTCTCCCACAGTATTCTTGCCAGCAAGTTAAAGAAGTATGAGCTGGATGAATGGACTATAAGGTGGATAGAAAGCTGGCTAGATTGTTGGGCTCAACGGGTAGTGATCAATGGCTCCATGTCTAGTTGGCAGCCGGTATCAAGTGGAGTGCCCCAAGGGTCGGTCCTGGATCCGGTTTTGTTCAATATCTTCATAAATGATCTGGAGGATGGTGTGGATTGCACCCTCAGGAAGTTTGCAGATGACACTAAACTGGGAGGAGAGGTAGATACGCTGGAGGGTAGGGATAGGATACAGAGGGACCCTAGACAAATTGGAGGATTGGGCCAAAAGAAATCTGATGAGGTTCAACAAGGACAAGTGCAGGGTCCTGCACTTAGGACGGAAGAATCCCATGCACCGCTATAGACTAGGGACCGAATGGCTCGGCAGCAGTTCTGCAGAAAAGTACCTAGGGGTGACAGTGGGCGAGAAGCTGGATATGAATCAACAGTGTGCCCTTGTTGCCAAAAAGGCCAATGGCATTTTGGGATATATAAGTAGGGGCATAGCCAGCAGATCGAAGGACGTGATCGTTCCCCTCTATTCGACACTGGTGAGGCCTCATCTGGAGTACTGTGTCCAGTTTTGGGCCCCACACTACAAGAAAGATATGGAAAAATTGGAAAGAGTCCAGCGGAGGGCAACAAAAATGATTAGGGGACTGGAACACATGACTTATGAGGAGAGGCTGAGGGAACTGGGGATGTTTAGTCTGCAGAAGAGAAGAATGAGGGGGGTTTGATAGCTGCTTTCAACTACCTGAGAGGTGGTTCCAAAGAGGATGGTTCTAGACTATTCTCAGTGGTAGAAGATGACAGGACAAGGAGTAATGGTCTCAAGTTGCAGTGGGGGAGATTTAGGTTGGATATTAGGAAAAACTTTTTCACTAGGAGGGTGGTGAAACACTGGAATGCATTACCTAGGGAGGTGGTAGAATCTCCTTCCTTAGAAGTTTTTAAGGTCAGGCTTGTCAAAGCCCTGGCTGGGATGATTTAATTGGGGATCGGTCCTGCTTTGAGGAGGGGGTTGGACTAGATGACCTCCTGAGGTCCCTTCCAACCCTGATATTCTATGACTCTATGAAACTCATTACATGATACCAGTGAGCCTCTGGCATTAGGAGGCTCATAGGGTCACAGGGACACACACAATTAAAATTTAAAATCCAGTGGGGATTTCTTCTTCTAGTGCCAAGGACTCTTTCTATAAGCTCAGTTTTGTCATTCTTTATTTCTGATGTTAATATTTTTCAACAATAAAATTGAAAGGGACACCAAATTGGAGGCACATTGCTTATTTTAGTCCCATAGTAGCCTACCAAAGTTGGGAGGGACATGTCTACAAAAAGTGTGTGTTCTGTTTTTGGTAAAGGAAATATTTTATGAAGCGAATTGTTGATTCAGATGTGAAAGACCAATCCCAAACAGGTATTTCCAAGGTGCGCATAAACAGTTGTGTATATAATCCCACTCAGCATGAGCATGTCCTGTTACTGAAACTGACAAACAGGGAGTTAAGCCCTGTGTTTAAGATGCTACGTTGCTGTGCTAATTCCTCAGCCTCGGTTTAAAGACTTTATTGGAAAAATAAATCAATTAAATAATATTGGGACTCGCAAAATAAAGATTTAATGGTTTCAGTGGCTGAAGCCCCACTGGCATTTAGCAGTTGCTTGGGAGCAAAGTTTTTTGTGGTTGTTTGTATGCATCTGGGAATCAAATCTTGTATGATGTGTGAATAATTTTTGTAAGCTTTATGACTGTTGCTGCTTCCTATAAGGCATTGCTGTGTTAAGATCCGCCTGTTAAGTGAACCAGGCAGGGCGACTTGTATGTGTTTTACTGTTAACCATAATTAATGGAAATGAAAAATGAAGTAATAAATTAAAGAACAGCACACTGCACTTTTTTTCTCTCCAGTGCGAATGAAGGTTTTGGAACAAAGAATCTGTGTCTCAAACGCTGGTTAATCAAAGTCTGATCACTTGGATACATTGAAACATTCCCTTCCCCTCTGCTCCTGTATTATAAATATAAATGAAAGTAGAATAGTGAAGGCATACACTATTTCTTCTATTTGACTAATAGTTTAGGGGCCTAAATATGGTTTTAAGAACCTAACTTTAGGCACCCAGGTATGAGAAATGTTGGCGGACGCTTTTATTTGATGGGGAGGGAAAGGGATGAACCCCGTTTTCGTGGATCCAAGCCCAGAATATTCCAGCTGCACTCTGCTCTTAGATCTTTGCTAGGGCAGGCGAAATGGATGTTTTAAGAAACACAGAATCATTTCTGGAATTCCCTGGTATTTCTGGAAATCCCTCTCCTCCATATATGTATTCTGTTTTCTTGTCTGTTTGTTTTAATTCAGCCTTTGCTAACCTGTATTAATTTCCATTTTACCTTGTAGTAATACGTAGGAATCCATTTGGAATGGACATCTGTTGTCGGAAGGGGTCAAGAAGCCCGCTCCAGGAACTGTACAATCCCATCCAGGTGAGTGTATCAACTTCGCAGCCCATCCAACAAACACAGCCTGTATTTACTTGTAGAGTTTTGGGTTTTTCTTCCCCACAGCATAATCGTGTTCATCTTGCAGGGAGGGGAAGGGGTGGACCCTGGGACCTGCACAGCTTGAGCTAAAGGACTATGTCCCCTAGCTAGAAGCTATAGCAGAGTTTTGTCCTCTGTAGATCAGGTGACAGTGGGTTACAATGGCACTGCTGTAAGACACTTTTGTTTTAGAGTTCTAATGTGGATGGACTTCCAGCTAGCCCAGATGGCTTTTCAGTCACAGCTGGCTGCAGGTATGCAGTCCAAACAAGCTGAATATTTCACAGCGCGGCAGATCATGATATCTTTACACCGAATGCTACGTCATGCCATGATTAGTCCCACTGAAATCATTGAGTCTACTTGTGAGGGAAGGGACTACTCAATATGAGTAAGGATATCTGGAGTTCTTCTCACTGTGACACCAAGAGCGAAAAAGCATCTCAATTTCAGGTCTCCAATTTCTGCTGCTGCTCACTTAGTCCCCATGTGCGTGCTGAATTGGCTTATTCAAGCACAGCACTTCCTGTTGGCAACTGAGAGGAAGTGCAGCCATTGCGAGAAAATGGCAGCTGACTTTTAAGCATACAGTATTTATTAAGGTTTAATAGCTGCCTATTTTATATTTATATCCCAGTTAATACATTTTGTAAAAGAGAGTTAGCTATTAAGGAAAGTGAGGTTAACTCATTAGATTTAATAAGGCAGTAAATGTTTCAAATACTTGTTGATTACGAAAAGAATCGGTATACAGTACACGAAATAAGTGCCAAGTGATTTTAACACATTTATAAAGTATTCTCAACAGTCTAAAGATACAATATCTATTATGCAAAGGAGTAAAGTGCAGGCATCCAATAATCTTGTATTTATTCGTGTACATTAGTTTCCTAATTAAATCTCAATTCTACATGTGGCGGAGAACACGAATTTACCAATTTTTGTAATAATGCTTGATACAAGTGATGTACAATCAATGTTGCTAAATGGAAAGTGCATGCTCCATAAGAACAAAGATGCTGCAAAGGAAAAATAATAAACTCTTGAAAAGCTTTTACAAAAGGGCCAGTGGGGAGAAGAAAGTTTTGTCTATTGTGTCTGGGGTCTGCTGTGCAGCAATTGAAATCTTCTTGCCATTTAATGGTCCCATTGCCAGAGGTCATCCCGTATGAAAAGAACAGAGGAATACCTCATAGGGTGTTAATCTGATGCCTTGCAAATTTGGTGAACTACAGGTTTTCTAACCTTTTGCAAGCCGTGAACCCAGCTGGCAGCTCCCCCTCTTCCTTTCTACGTCTTGATCAAGAATTCTGTCAAGCATTAGAATTCCTTCCCAATCTCTCTTGTGGAGGGAGCCCGAAAAGTCAACGTTTGAATGAGTTCAGCATTTCTTGCAGCCAGTGTTGAACTAAGCCGATGACGTTTTTCACAGGCAAAAAATTTCCATCAGTACTTTGGCCTCTTCTGTTCTTAGCATGTAAAAAAAGGCAGAATATTCCACGGCTTTTTGGACTGGATTTTATGTGCGGCACGTGGTTCGAGAGTATTCCAGTAGACCCTTTACTGTTAGCATGCAGATGTATATGTTTCAGGGAAATGATAACAGCAAGAGACAGTGGGTGAAGGGGGAGATATTAACAACAAGCTGATTTGGGGGTCTCCACTGAAATATTTTATTTTATTTCTTTGACACACGCACCCCTCTCTCCCCCCCTCCCCTTAAGTCACAGTTACATTCGTATCCATAAGAAGGAAAAACATACTCTCTACTGCCTAGAAGGTAGCAGGATAGGAAGGCAGATCATGGTTTGGAGCAGCGGTTCTCAAGCTGTGGGTCAGAATCCCCCAGGAGGTCCCCCAACCGTTGTCAGGGGAGTATGAGCGTACTCTTATCCTTTCTCTCCAGTCCTCTGCTGATCAGTGACTCACAAGTGGGTATTCACCCACGAAAGCTTATGCTCCAATACTTCTGTTAGTCTATAAGGTGCCACAGGACTCTTTGCCACTTTTACAGATCCAGACTAATACAGCTACCCCTCTGATACTTGACATACAACTCAGAAGTCATGATAATTGGGGGAATAGAAAGTTTTGGCCAAGGACAGCAGAACAAACCTTGTTCTCTTATGAAAAATACCATTGGATGTTTAATACTGTCCAGGTATATCATAAAGGATTGCAGGTGTTAAGGGCTCAGCCAGAAAATGACACACACATGTACACAAAACCACAGTAATCTGTTTGGTATTCAGTTTAGCTACCTTTGTGAGATGAAGGGCTATAGGTACTTGTAGCTCCAGGGAGTCTACTCAATTCAAACACCAGACTAAACCACTGAGAGAGCCCCTGCAGCAGTCTGCCTTTGGCTAGATACGGTTGTAATTCTTTCAGTGTATGCAACTTTAAATATTTAGTTTGTCCAACTAATGTTTTTATTACAACTGCATGTTCTAATAATCAGAGAAACCCATTGGCTAGTTTGCTGCCTTCACCTACAGAATGCTAAAGTGCAGCTTTCAGAATTTTCCAGCCTCTCTTAGCTAATATTGTACCTGGTACTGCTCTCAGAGTTGGTGCGAATGCTGCCATCAATGGAAACAGAAGCAAGCAGGATTGAGCCCTCTGGTAATAAGAGCGATAACTTTACTATTGGGTTTAGATAGCATCATAATCCATGAGAGTGATATTCCCGTAGCTAATACAATCATGCCATTCTCAAGAAAGTTTTCTTGTTATATGTTTGGCACAGAGATTGTATTTAAAAAGCCCGATGGAGATGCATTGATTTACACCAGGTGAGGGTCTGGCCTATAGTATCTGCTATTCAAACATATACCAGTGTATTTGGTCTGCTCTTTTCTTCTTTTATGGAGTTGCTAGCACATGCTGTGTTTTCTGTTGAATCTTTCAGTTTAATAAATGATTGTAAAAATAGTTTATCTTTATCTTGCTGGTTCAACTCCAGAGGGGACCAAACTTTGTTGTTGTCTAATGGATGTCCAGTGGCCTACGCGAACCGAGTTTAGAGGTTTCAGTCCAGTGCTCAGTGGATAGGTGCCCTCATCACAAAAGATCGCCACCGTAGTGGGCTGTAATTGACATCCTTTGTTAATAGCTTCACAAGAGAAGTAAAAGATTGAATGGATATAGATAGAATGAAATTCACCGCTCAGTAGAGGGGCCAGCTCAAAGTCCTTGCATTACTTAAGTGGGTGCACAGCCTTGTACTGGTCCCACTGCGCAATCCCACAGATAGGAACAGGCTTCTTGCCCCGACACATGGTCCCTCGGTGTCAGGTTTGAAGTATAATAGGAGGGCTATATGTGGGAAGTTTGCCCTCCCTGTGCTGTACGTATTCTGTGGACAGAGGACTTCATTTTTGGGGGGTTTTCAGTGAAGGACTTTCACATTCACGAGTACCACATTAAGGCAGTATAGTCAAACTTTAGATGAATTGACAAAACAGAAAAGACTCATTCTGTCACATGGCTCCAAACGAAAGAGGGAGAGGGTCCAGCGTCAGATGGCTAGTGATATTGCGTACTCCTGGGGGAATTCTGCACCACTGCGCAATGCCGAATTTGTGCAGAAATTATTGTTCTGCGCAGAATTTCCTCTCCCTCCCCCTGCCCCCAAAATGGGCTGCTGTGCTGCTGGTCACCACTAGAGGCTGCTGGACCCAGCAGAGCGCAGCTCATAAATAGAAGACATTGTTCGGGGGGAGGGAAATGGAGCTGAACGTTCCAGGTAGCTGCAGTTCCTGGCACGTCCTGAAGGAAGGGGATGGTGTGCAAGAAACTCCACACAAGCCTGGGACCCAGCATGAGGCTATTTCTCCCTCAGGATCCCTGGGCTCTGGGTGATAAGGGGATGCAAGTATCTGGGCTGCGGGGCTCACAGTTGGGCTCTGGGAGGTAGTGAGTGCAAGTGTCTGTCTGTGGGGCCCCATGGCTGGGCTCTGGGGTGTAGGGTGTGTGTGTGTGTGTGTGTGTCTGGCCCACCAGCTGGGCTCTGGTGGTGGGGGGGGCAAAAGGGCAGAGAAACAGGAACTGAGTTGTCATAGGGGTTTAACTCTCTACTCCTGGGGGAATGTTTTGTGTGTGTCTGTATTACAGATATAGTTGCTAACTGGTATTTTGAAACAAATTACCAAAATAATTGAAACTGGCATGATTAGGTGTTATTTTGACAAATAAAATATGCAGGATTTTAAAATATTGTGTGCAGAATTTAATTTTTTGGTGCAGAATTCCCCCAGGAGTAAGTTGCTGTACTAGGAGTGTGTCTGGGTGGGGGCGGAAACGTAGGCGTAACTGAACAAGGACTAAGAGCCTTGCATGAATGTGACATAAACTCACTTTGTAGCTTGTTCTTTGTATTTCAAACCTCAGGACTTTAAAAACATGGGTAAACAAATATTTGCAAAGCATATTCTTAGAAAAATGCCACATGCCACAGTGTCTTGTAATTACATGACTTTGTCCAGCCCCAGTGCTCTAAAAATAACAGTTAATTGCGGATCAGCCCATTGAGCTCAAGTCACTGAAAGTTCAAAATGAGCCAACAACATATCTGGGCTTGAGCACATCAGTGGGTGACACTGATCTGTTCAGCCCCGTTGAAAACAGTACCAAATTGTGAGCAATTAATAGCTAAAATGGACAAAGTGTTAATTGAGGGGAAAATGCAAGATAGGGCCCATGATCTTGCACTTTTGTGTAGGCAAAAATTCACACTGAATTCTAAGGGAGTTTGGCCTGCATATAATCTCCTCCCGCTATCAGGCATTTATGCTTTATTCCTCACCTACAGAGAAAAGCACTGGTCTACATAGAGGCTGCAGAATCAGGTCCTGGACATTTCCATGCTTCAATTTCTAACCTTAAATCTCCCAACTTTCATTTGAGAATCATGTGTCTAGTTAACCATGGGTCAAACCTTCAGTGATTTTTGTTGTTTTCAAAAGATGAGTCCATCCATTAAAGAGCTGGACTGCTAGGAAGTTATGTTTTGGTGAGGCCTGAGCTGAGTGCCCAAAGCTGGTGAAGCTATGCAGCGGTCCCAACGTGGACCCCACACTGCCTTGTGTCCTGACATTTTGTTGGACTACTGTTAGAGATGAGCAATTTCTTTTCTTTTTTTGTTGTTCTTTTTATCACATCCTGCTCAATGGCCCAAAGAAAGCAAGCTGATGCCTTTGAGACCATACCGTGATTATGCAGCCTCGCTTACCTCAGCCCTCAAGTGTTCCCTTTCTGGAGGTGCTACATCATCACCCCTGGATCTGGCTGTCTGCATAGGATCAGTGTATGTCAACCCAGACCAGCCATAGTCACTTCCATCTGAGTTGATAATTTTCTGTTCTTCTCTGGCCCACCCACCACAAGGTGACTCCATGGGCACTCATACCTGTTGCTGGATGGATGATAGCTTAGTGATCGAAGCTTCATTTCTAGGAATACCGAGTTGCCTTGGAACTACGGGTTCAAATCCCAGTGATGTCAACTCAGCTCATCATACTTCTGAGGTAGATGCATTGGTTACCCTATGTAGTTTACTGTGTGTGATGAGTTTGGGATCTTAAAAAGCAGGGTTTGGAATCTGAAACCCCCCTGCCCCACAAAGTGCTTGTGATATTTGAAAGATCTCTTGGTACTTTTGTGTGAGAGGATGGAGTTGTGTCCATGCCCTCAGCCAAAATTTTTCCTCTCCTCACTTGGCTACGGCGTGCTGTGCACATGCTGGCTGCCATATTCCACCCCATGGGTAACTGTGTGTCAAATCTTATTATAAAAGCCCAGAGATGGGTACTGTGCAATGCAGAAGATTACAGAAGTTCCTCTGTGTGCTAAAAACCAAGAAATTAGGTGCTGCGCATCAATAGGTTCAAAGACAAATTGTTGTAAATGTGCACATGCATTTGTTGTGTGTAAACTTTTATATGCCCTGGTTTTTACCAACAGTGCTAGTAAGTAGAATCACAACGCGTGCCCATAAGAAACAGGACAACCTCTTACTCCTGTTTTTACATGCAGATGTGCTCTTGCAAATAACAGTAACTTGGTGAAAGCAGCTCGTAATAGCTATTGTTGATAGAGAACGTATAAAAATTCAACAAGGGGCAAGAATGGGGAGCTCATAAAAACAGACAGCATACTATGCCAAACGCTGGTTGCTTAATCCTATCGCTACAGACCATCAGGTAAATGATAGCCGTCCATCTAATTATCCTATGCTGATGTAGCAGATGTCCACCAATGAAAGAATAATTAATTGATTTACTCCAAGGATGACTCCTTATGCAAATATATTACTTACTGACATGCTTGCAAGTAGTAGAATACAGCTGGCTGGCAATGAAATACTATGTTAACCTTAGCATAAGCATAACATTAGTGAAAGTACTTTATTATTAATTACAGATTACAAATAAGAGCTCATTTTAGAAGTTAGGGAAATCACTTGGGGGGGGGTGTAATGGCACACACCTCTTGCACACACCTCTTGCACGCGCCTCCCCTTGGCAGAGCACATGTGCCAGCGCTTTCTCTCTGCCTAGCAGGGAGTCTGCAGCAACTCAGCCCTCCGGTTGAGTCTCACATAGTCTGTATATGAAATAAAAAGCAAACTCCTTCCAGTGCTACAAGTCCAACAGGCGTCTCTTTCAGTGCCCTCTGTAACATCTCTTTATCTGCAGCCGGATCCCTGGGCTCTCTCCTCTATCAGTACAATCACAACTCTACATACAAAATGATAGGGTCTAAATTAGCTGTTACCAATCAAGAAAGAGATCTTGGAGTCATTGTGGATAATTCTCTGAAAACATCTGCTCAATGCACAGTGGCTGTCAAAAAGGCTAACAATGTTAGGAACCCTTACGAAAGCGATAGATAATAAGACTGTAAATATCATAATGCCACTATATAAATCCATGGTATGCCCACACCTTGAATATTGCGTGTAGTTCTGGTTGCCCCTTCTCAAAACAGATATATTAGAATTGGAAAAGATACAGAGAAGGGCAACAAAAATGATTATGGGTGTGGAATATTTTCCATGTGAGGAGGGATTAAAAAGGCTGGAACTGTTCATCTTGGGAAAGAGATGACTAAGAGAGAATCTGATACAAGTCTATAAAATCATGAATGGTGTGGAGAAAGTGAATAAGGAAGTGTTATTTACCCTTCACATAACACAAGAACCAGGAATCACTCAATGAAATTAATAGGCAGCAGGCTTAAAACAAACAAAAGGAAGTACTTCACACAATTCACAGTCAGCCTGTGGAACTCCTTGCCAGAGGATGTTGTGAAGGCCAAGACACTAACAGAGTTCAAAAAAAACCTAGATAAGTTCATGGATGATAGGTCCATCAATGGCTATTAGCCAAGATGGTCAGCAACGCAACCCTGTGCTCTAGGTGTCCCTAAACCTCTGACTGCCAGATGCTGGTACTGGATGACGGGGGATGGATCACTTGATAATTGCCCTGTTCTGTTCATTCCCTCCAAAGCAACTGGCATTGGCCACTGTCGGAAGACAGGCTACTGGGCTAGATGGACCATTGGTCTGACCCAGTATGGCCGTTCTTGGGTTGATTACGTATGGGACTATTGCAAATATCCTAAACACAAAAGCTGCCAATTGCTGACATGAAGACAGGTGTTTGTCACATCTTCCTCTCTGCTCTGTAATAAGTGCTCCAGTACCGCCAGCCAAATGGCTGCATCCCAAGCCCATCTCCCAGCTCAGATCTCTTAACTGTTCATACTATAACCTCTCCTGGTTTGTTTCTGGCAATGTTCTCCATGGTATCCGGGAAATGAATTGCATTTGTCAATACATCTTCAATTTCTTCTGTAGTTTTGTTAGAGAGATGCTTTAACTCTATGCTGCCAATTCATAAGTCTCATGCAACAAGGAAAAACAATCCTCTCTAGCTCCAGGGAGTCTAGCTACAAACTACCTATCCCTAATGGTCTGTAATGTGTCCTAATAGGCCCTATTAAGAAAACAAGGGAAGAAAGACATTCAAAAACTATCTACTGAGACTTGCAATTTGCAGTTATCTAACTGAATTTTGGTATTAAAGATTAAAAACATTAAAGGTTAAAACTGCAGTTTTGTCCACAATGTCTGATTTCCCAATTCCCTTTTTTTTTTACAGATGTTTCACAACTAATGTGCAACCCCAGGGCCTGAGAGCTGACCTTTCAGATTAATTGATAGACTTCTTAGCTCTTTCAAACATCAGTTGTCTCAGTAATATAGCCAGCTGTGTCTGACTCAAGATCTCTACAGTAAACGTGAAGCACTAAATATATGACACTCCTTTGTAAACACTGCGGACACAACCAAGCTAAAATGTTGTCAGTGACCCCCACAAACTACATGGCTGCAGAAGCTGCTGTGTATTTGGCAGTACTGTCATATGGAAATAGGTGGTATCACTCTGGGGTGGACTGCATCCAGAAGGATGTCTGTTTTCATTGATTTCATTTTAAAACTGCTGAATCATTTTCTTTGAGGAATACACAACAATTACCTTGTTTTCCATATTTATCCATCCCCCTCTTTCCAGCAGCCTGTTCTACCGAAGAGGTGGGAAGTAGCCAGAGTGGGGTGCCAGAAGCTGTTATTCCATGTTACTTAACTGACAGAGTCATTTTAAACTCTGTTCCCACTGAAACAGGTTCTACCAATGTTTCCAGGGTCAACGTGGACCACGTTAGAACCATTTTTCTTTGTGAGCTTCAGATCTAGATTCCTAGTGAACTAGAAAAGTGAGATGAAAAATCTGTTTCAACCTGGTTTTAGCCCATCCCTACTATGTGTGAACCCGATTTAGCAAGATTTTCAAACATGGTTCCTCTGCAAATGCTGACTGAAATGAAAGGTTCATCTATACTACAATAGCAACCAGGAGGGCACCTGGTTAGAGTACTGTTGTCCCCAACATGCTTAAAACACAGTTCTGTCCTATACTGGGATGGGATCTAATCATGTTTTATCTGTGTCACCAAATTATGGTACAGTGTTGGACAGAATAGGGTAGTAGTGGAGTTTAGTGGCATTGTTAAAACAAGATAGTCTCATGTATACTCCAACGAAGGACCATGTTTTAATTGGGGGACTGTCAAGTTGCAACCTTAATTTCCCAACATGGTGATGCTTCAAGTATAGCCCAACTTGTCTATTCAGATCATAGAGAGAGGGAGACAGGAATGGAGGGTGAAATCCTTCACCCACTTGAATCAGTGGCAAAACTTCAATGGGGCCAGCCTTTCACCCAGAGAATCTAATCAGGATCTCCCATCTGACACATGGCAACGCTAAAGACTAATGGGTGTTCATTACAGCAGTTACTTTGCCTTTCTTTTTCACAGTTCATGACATACTATTGCACTAGAAAATGTTGCAAAGTTTAATTCTGATGCTGAAAAGGCTCCCAGACCCCCTCCCTATAGTCAGATTATTGTAGCCAAACCAGAGTTGGCAATTTACAATGCTCTGACGCTCATGGGTTTTTCCAGGCACTAGAAATACACATAGAGGGGTGTTACTTTCCTTCAAATTTTAAATCACCTCTGAGCAACATTCAGACTGGAAAGTACTAAAGTCCATCACAGCAAATCAAAACATTATGTTCAAGTTTTGGGATGCATTTAAAGAAATATAGTATTACTGCAGCCAAAATTACATTAAGGGAATGCACAGTCACACAGCAGATTGGCAAGGACTCTGAAATTAACTAGCAAATTGATACCCTGTAGATATATCTCCTCCTTCTTGTAAATGTGGAATGCCACCTTTAGATCATTTTGGACAAGCATCTGGGGATAAGTAAAAGGAAATGGGTGTTAATTCAATTAGATGATAAAAGACAAATACACAGGCTGTCATGGGGAATTGACATCAGTTGCTGAAACAAGAATTGAGTTCTATATCTGGGAGAAGACTTTTTCATCTATTCAAGTCATGCTTGGCTTTTGCCATGCATATATTTTACTTGTGAAACATCAGTTGACTATTTACATAGCAATATGGTTAAATGTCATATTTTGGGACTGAAGCCTTGATGTCAGTAGATGGATGGAATGCTGGAGAACAGATGCACAGTGTTAGCTTTCAGCTCATTTTGATACATTAAATATTCATAATCAGCACCGGTGAAGGAGAAAAGAAATGTTTCATTGGACTGGTACATTGAAAGATAAAGCCGTGGAACATTTCCAAAGTATAACATCTTACTTAATGTAAATTGAATGAAGGTCCCTGCGGTGAAGGTGAGACGCAATATTAGTTCGTTCTACAATTGCTGCTTTGCTGTCTTTGATGGATTGCGTTGCCAGTGACATCACTCTATAAAATCATAACTAAGAATTTACTGTTCTGAGTCACTTATATAAGCAGAGCATAATTTTATTTTCATCGCTTTGGACCTACAAAAGTCACCCCATGCACACTTTCATACACTCTAACAGACACTTTTAAACATTCTCTGCAGTGCACATATTTATAGCCAAGGAACAAAAAACCCTTCCCCATCCCATGTTTCAAATGTGGGCACCCTAATAAGATCGTTTTATTCCATATTTTTGGATGCTCGCATCAGACCTTTCCCATGTATATTTCCATTTTACAAATGGCTTGCTACCTATGTGAGAACCCAAATGCAGGATGGAGAGGCCTTATCAAGCACCTGCCTTTGACACGTGTCACCACACTGTGTGTAAAAGATAAATGGTTTGTACATATAGATGTGTGTCTGTGCGTTAATGCATATGAGTATTACAGGTGGCATTCTCAAGGGTAAATAACATCCTAATAAACCACAACAGGGTTTGCACTAATAGGCTATTGGTGTATTATGAGGAGCAAGGCCAAGTTACATCAGACACACACAAATATCCTGCTAGTGCCCAACAAAGAACTTAAGCAAATGCTTAACTCTAAGCATGGGAGTAGTCCCACTGATTTCAATGGAGCTATACTGACCTACACAGCTGAGGGCTAGACTGTAGTGATTACAGTAGATGGTGCGTTAAAAGAGGCAAGAAGGCCACAGACTGTTGTTGAATAGCTTTGTGGCAGGGGACAGGTTAAAAAGGTCACTTTTTCCTTCTGGCCCCTGCCTCTCTTTCCCCCAACTTTGAAGGCTGTCTCTGTTATCATCCCCAACCCCTAACTTTTTTCTCTCCAGCCATTTAGCTTACTAGGAGTAGATTTTTTTGTATTTATTTTTTGCTGCTAATGAGGTGCCAGCTGTGCATATGGGTGGAACATCATCAAAATACTCAAGCAGCCAATGAGGGAGTGACTTTTGACAATGTCAAATCAAGTAGGGGAAGGAGGGGATTGTCCTTCTCTAATGTGATGGTCTTGGGTTTTCAAAATCCACCAGTGCAAGAACAAACCAGACACACAGTTTTTATTGTATCTGCTGCATAAATAGAGCTGTGCACCATACTTTCTTTCTGCCCCACCCTCTGTCCCATGTTCCTTTCCTGTGGCTTGTGGAAAATGATGTAGGTTTTATTGGGAATATAGCAAAAAATATGCCAAGAATCTAACTATAGTTTGACTCTCTGTGACATACCAGGATTATAATTCAGACTAGTGAAGGGCTGTGTCACCCCTGCCCTGCAACCTTGTGGTGCTTTACAATGCCTTGCTGTAGCAGTTCCCGGCTGGGCTGCTCACAAACAGCCTTCCAGCAGGCGAGCTACACCCAGAGTATCTGTGTGTAACTGCAGCCTGACAGCTACACACTGGCTCTCACCAGTCTTGGCTATGCTGCAGGGTAACCCCCAACACACCCCCAGTTGTGGATCCTTCCTAGAAATGTGTGTCCTGTACTGCCCAGCCCTCTCTTGTACTGTACAAATATATTAAGTCTATTATTTCTTTAAGGGAATAATATGCCATTTTATTATCTTAATTAGTTACTTGGACACTTCAATTTAAACACACTGGATTAGATAAAACAGTAAAGCAAGTTTATTAATTACAAAGAGATTACTTTATACTCACTTAAAAGCTATGAGGCATAAAAGTTAGAAATGGTTACAAGAAAAATAAAGATGAAAACATTTACTAGGATCTGTTTAAGAAACTATCTTAGTTACAAAGCAAACATTCTCACCCCATGCTCCAGCATTTCACTGACCAAACTCTCAGGTCAGGATCCCTCCCACCAGAGTCAAATGGTTGTTTCCTTTTGTCTTCCCAGATGTGGAGAATGAGGTGGGCAGAGAGAGAGTGAGAGGGGAGCCTTGAGGTGTTTGTCCCTCTTTTTTACAGTTTTGTCCTCCTCTTGAAAAACATTTCCAGCTGAGAACCAGGGGACAAAGAATCAATGTAGAGGGACATTCCCTGCTGGTTTTTTTTCACCTGTTTGAACTTCCTTTGTTTTCCCTCCCTGCTTGATGACTCTGTTTACTGCTTAAATGCAAATTAAGGCAAACACACATTTTTTTCCTTTGTTTAGGATAATCCTGACTTCTGCCTGGGCAGGGCTGTTGGGTTTGGAACATGTGTTAATAACATCATACAAGGGAATCTTATAACTTCACATACAATATTGCCACACATATTTTATCGGGACAATATCGACTAGCAAATTATGAGTTTATTGTACAAACGTTATTACTGCAGTGTGCAGGGTGTGAATACAGGAGTATATTCCATCATACCTGCCTTTCCGTAAATGTAGTGGAATTTGAAAAATGACATGCATACAATTTGTGACTTTGCTCCACATTTTGGAGGTGGCTGTTGAACACTCAGTTTTGAGAGCGGAGATGTAGGCACATTAGAGAACACAACACAACACATGTTCTGTATGCAGCCCTCTTATGGCCACACAACTCCACATTTGCAGACATGCACATGAGTTTGTACATAGAACTTGGTATTTATGGGCCTGATCCAAAACGCACTGAAGTCAATGGGACTCCAATGGGCTTTGGATCAGACCCTTATGTGTAAATACCAGAAAAGGGAAAATGACTGCAATTACTACATGGGCAAATGCAAGTTTTTTCCTGTATTCCTGAAGCTACGTTGAGCTTGTGTAGTGCGTTCTATTTAAGGAAATCAAATGGGATTAGACATGTTAATGAATTGAGAATCAGACCACCACTGTGTGGTAGATCATTATTATCGTCCTCATTTTGCGGATGAGGTTAATGAGGCAAAGCGGCCCCTGCACAAGGTCCTTCACACTGCCTTACCCTTCTGAATGAGCCTTAATAAGCCAGCTTGGAGGGGGACATTGGGTAGATTTATGGGTGGACTTTTGGCTCTGTGCTTGTGTGAATCCAGTAGCTCAAACTCATATGTTTATGTGGGAGAGCGGCTTCAGGCTACAGAACTGTTCTCTGTCACATGAGTTCAGGGGGTGAATTCTACCCTGAACTTGGCTTAGTCACTTAGGCAAAGTTCAACTATACTGTCTTTTTCTTAGGATGGGTGAATTTCACATGGAAAGAGTCTTACCCGAAGTCAAACAGGGGAAGCTTGTGGCAGAATTGTGAATAAACTCCAGGACACCTGACTCTCAGTCCTGTTCTTTCTCCACAAACCTATCTTTCTTCTTTTTATATTTGCTGGGTACACTCACAATTTTGCAGGCACTCTGATTGTGCCCTGTTTTGACAATCATAATGTCCAGGACTGACAGTGCCACTTTAATTTGGGCTATTTGTGTCAGTAAGGACAAAAAATATTGATGTTAAAGAAAATAATTACCTTCTTACTGAAGGATAAATGATCTTGAAACAAAATACGCAGGCTAAAAAGACCTGAATCCTTAGTCAGGTTTAATTAATTATTAATTCCTACTCCTTCTGACATTATCAATGTAATTAAATTTGTGACTGAAGAAGTGATAAGGTAGAGAGTATCTTCTGTTAAGATACTGAATCTCTCTAAACAGCCAGTGGCAAAATACTACCATTTGTTATTAGGAACTAGCCTACTGATGTGCAACTTCAAATTCTATCTTTTGCTAACAAGCTGATGCGACACAAAAAATAAGGCAATAAAAATCCATATATGCATCCAGCTATTTGAATGCAAAAATGCAGATCTTAACCAAACCCAAAAGAAACTCACTAAGGTCTTGGGTAGTTGGCTGTTCAGGAGCTATGTTCTTACAATTGTGTTGAATAATAGCTCTAGACTATGAGTTTGTACAGTCAGACCCTTCAGGATACAACGTATAGCTCCATGTTTATGTGACTAATCAAGCAAAAATGATTATTGTGCAAGGTATTTGCAAGAGATTGATGACTGGTTCAGAGGAGTAGACAGCTTGAGTTGCTACTGAGGGTCATTAAGCTCAGTCAGTCACTCCTCCCCAGAAAGTGCCCTGTATGTCAGTCAGTCATTGCTATTTTAAAAGCATGTTTAAAATTACCTTCTTTTAGCATAATGGAAATTAAAGAAAAACAAACGAAAACTTGTGGATATAGCATGCTTGTGACATCAGATTCTAAGACCTAAAGAGGCCTCAACTGCTTGGGATTTGAAGAGGATGGTGAGAGTACTTTCCATTCCATGATACTGATAGTGTATAGGAATACTGTATTATCCCTTTAAATAGTTTGTGAGCACTGCAGTGATGCTCACTGTGTTCTCTGTTGTATAAATCACCAGAAATGTATGCAGCAGCAGTATGTATGGAGCTAGGCCTGGCATGTTTGTGTATCTTTAGAAACGATAGTTATTGGGACCCAACTGTGCCTGCATGGTTTCTTGCTATTATTTTTGTTGTGTAAAGAGGCCAAAAACCTCTGAGTTTTGCCAGTGAGGATGGGATCCTAAATCAGGAATGCAGTGGAATAGAGCGTGACTGGAGAGGCCAAGTGAAACTAAAAGGAATCTGCTGCCACTGGGACTGTCAGTAAACTGCTCATTTAGGAAAAAATTATAAATATATTACTATCCGTACCACCAGCACTAAATGTGCAGCATGTTACAAATTACATTTGAGAGCTGATTAATGACTTTCCTTTGGATAATGTCTCAGAGGCATCACAAAAATATCTGGAATGGTCTGTACTTCCTGGCAGCTTCAACAGCATAGAACAGTGAGCATCATCGGATGGCTCACAAATGATTTAAAGGGATAGTACCCTATTCCTCATACACTACACTACTAGAAGGTTTTCACTGTGAGGCACGAAGGCTAAATTATATTCTGGCAAAGGTATATATAGGTCATTGGGTCTGATCCAAAGTCCTATGAAAGTCAGTAGGGTCTTTCCTCTGAGTTTAGTGGATGCTGGGTCAGGACCTTCATGCCTTGTGCAACAGGAGCTTGATGCATAGGCCATTGAAGTCCGTGGAAAGATTCCTATTGATTCAAATGGGTTTTGCGCCCAAAATGATCACAGCTGAGGAAGTTTTCCATTTGTGTAGTTAGTATTTATAATGTAATAATGGCTGCTGCATTGATCCTTAAGAACTAATGGGCGTTCACTCAGGTTTAGTCATATGTAATGTAATCTAAATCCATTAGTATTGAAACGTTAATGATTTAATTGACTCTCAATGATGGTAATAATAATAAAAGCATTTTTAGCAGAGTACAGTGCGGTTATGCATCTTATTATTAATTATGGCTGTCATCAGTTATTGATATTACCAAAAATGTTACTGTGAATAAGTAAGTGTAAACCTCGTCTTAGGGCTTAATAGAGAAAATTAATTGAATAAACACATAAATGACACAATGAGGTGAAGAGAGAAAACAATTTGTTCTTAATTGTGTCAGGAGGTTTTAAAAATATTTCAGCTGGGATATTACTGCAATGGGATTGGGTTCCACAAATGGCAATTTAGATGATCTGAATGAGATTCTAATGCTGGCTTTGCCTCTGAGTCATTCTGTGGTCTTTATCAAGTCACTTCACCTGTGTCTGTTTCCCCGTATGTAAAATGAGGATAATACTATTTACTCACCTGCCTCCCATGGGAGCAGTGAAGATTTAATTAGTTAACGTCTGTATGGTGCTTTGAACTTAGAAAGCACTATTAAAATGCATGTCTAATTATGGTTCTGGGTATAAAGTGCATATGTACCAAAACTCAACAGTTGGCTGCCCTCTGGGTGTGTCTCTAAGTACCTTATTTGCCTGAATGAAGGCCAAACATGTGGGACTTGGCATCATGAATAGATGTCAAGTGGTGCCTTCTTTTATATTAGGACACATAACAACGTCATAGCACCAACCAATCACTCTCTGAAGAGGCTGCGATAAATGTTATTCTAAGTAACATTCTGAGGCGGGCAAAATTAATCTTGTGATTATTAAAGACTTGGACAAGCACCACAGAGTTGGATAGATAAGGGAATACACTCAGCCTACCTACAGGTTTTGCACCTCTACTCAGCTTCTACTCAGCTTGTGCTAACGTAGATAGGTTGATGTAAAGCGATATGAAGTTACTAAAATAAATAGGTTTTTGAGTGTATTCATCTACCTTTGATTTTTGTCATCTCCTTTAGTTAAAATGTCTAGTTCTAATGTCAAAAACAATGCTCTAATATATACGAAAAATGTGTGTTAAATGGAGCCTGACATTGTTTAACTACAGAGCACGTATCACCTGGCTGGGTATACAGGCTGGCTTTGTTCCTGTATTGCTCCAGCAATCCAGCTTTGAGCTGGAGAAATACTTCTGAAAAGAGAGAAGAATTATCTCAATTTTAAAATTAAGTGGCTAATCGATATTCATTCATTTGGTATGAAGTGCAATAATGTTAATCACCATAAATGAATTGTTCATTAATGTGGATGTAATAGGTGCTCTATTAAAACTTGCTAATTAATGTATGTAGTGTTATTTGTGAGGTTAAGAGACTGCTGTTCAACCCTGGGATACTATTCAACAAAATGTGGAAATGTCTGGTGCTGTGAGATTATAGATTAGAGTACTAATGGCTAAGGCCCTGAGTCAGGAAAACAGCCTTTAACTTTAAATGCGTAAGTGCTCTCCTGAACTGGGACCCAAGAGACTGCCCTGTTCATGTTTATCTTGCATGGAGGCTTGTGATTTCGGTGGCCACTGAGGATAATCTTGGTGGAGGAAAAGTAGTTTGCCTCATGAGGACAGACTTTTAGGCTCTGATTTTTCAGAGGGATGTCTGATGGTTCTAAATCAGGTTGTAGAATCAAAAGTTGGGCACCTAAACATTGATGCACCCCCAAATTAGAGGTCACTTTTGAAAAATGGGCTCAAATGTCTGTTTCAGAAACTTGTTACAGAAGATCACTTAGTTGCTTTCTTCTACATTGCAGCTGTTACTGAATCAGTTTGATTTGTAAAATGAGAAACATGCCTTGAAAGCAGTAGCCTTAGGCATCTTGGGGGATTAACCCTGGTGTATTATATCTTTGGTTTCATTAATCTTTATCAAAACACCTGGGGCCAAATCCTATGTGCCACAGAGATCTCTTACTCTCAAGGAGGGGAACGTCAGACTGTCCTAATCTAAGTACACTCTGGCTACTCTGTGGTTGGGACTCTTAGATGCTCAGAAGGAGGTGAAATTGGAAATGGTTTGGAAATGTTAGCCAGTTCTGACGCTGTGTGGGGAAGGGAGAGTTACCCCTGTGCACCTCATAATTCACCTGGAACCCAACTGCCGTATAACAGCTGATGGTAGAATCATAGACTATCTGTGTTCAGTGTGGCTATGCTCTGACTACAGCGTACAGTGTGGCTACAGAGAGAGGGAGGATCAGGAGACGGCTTGTGCAATATATAATGGTGTTACCTAAGAAATATTTTTCCCCCCTATTCATGCAAAGCTTTCATTGACATCAATGGAAATTTTTCCAGAGTAAATAGAGCAGGATTGGACCCCTTTCATTCTCTCTCCTTCTAAAAATAATTTTTAAACATTTTTATTTATTTGCCAAATTCTAACAAATTGTGTCCTTCAAAATTTGCAGATTTGTGTTTGGGGGGGACCCTACAGAACAGTTAAATCGATTTAACAGCATGAATGAACTGCATTGATTTGCTGTTCATGAGCATTCTGGTGGATTAGATTTTGGTCACATGAAGTTTGGGGGAACCTTGCATATGTGCAATTATGGATCTTCACATGAGAACATATTTATGTGCTGGAAACATGGGACCTCAACTTCGTACTCCGATATCTTAAAAGGCCTCCCTTTGAACTTTTGGCCACCTGTTCCCTTCTACACCTGTCTTTGAAAACTACATTTCTAGAAGCCATTACTTCTTCTCAAAGAGTGGGTGAGATAAGGCTCTGATGGCACACCTCCCCTTTGCAGTCTTCTTTAAGAATAAGGTCACGCTGCAATTGCATCCCCAGTTCCTTCCAAATGTATCTCCCACTTGCACATAAATCAACCTATCAACTTCCAGTTTTCTTCCCTAAGCCACACCAGATAAAGGAGGTGTGACATTACATACACTCAATGTCAGGAGGGCATTAGTCTTTTACTTAGACAGGAATGAGCCCATTAGGAAATCTCCCAGATTATTTCTCTCCATTGCGGACAGAACTTAGGGATCTCCAATTTCCAAGCAAAGACTCTCTAGATGGATATCTGGCTGCATTATCTACTGCTATCAGTCTCATGATCTTCAGCCTCCCCAGAGTATTAACTTACTCCATGAGATCCCTCTCTGCTTCAACAGCTTTTCTTAAGAACATTCCCATCGCGGAAATATGTAGAATTGTGACTTGGATGTCCATTCATACATTTGCTGAACGCTATGCAGTCACTCGTGCCTCAGCTTCTGATGCCATAGTTGGCTCTCCTAATCAATCTTCAATCTTAGCCTTGACTTCAAAGCCCCAACCCTCCATAGAGAGTACTGCTAGATAGCCACCTAGAGTGGAGCACCCATAGGGACACTACTCAAAGAAGAGAAGGTTACTCACCCTGTGCAGTACCCATGGTTCTTCCAGATGAGTGCCCTATGGGTGCTGTGCTACCCGGCCTCCTCCCTCCTGCCTTGGAGTTCTTCACAATGGGCTCCACATTAGAGAAGAACTGAGGCTGGTTCGCCCACTCAGCTCTATATAGCTGCAGTGCAGGGCACAAGGCTGCAGGTGGTGCAAGCACAAGCCAAATGGACACTGCTACCTAAAATCACCGATCTGAAGCACATGGGGTTCAAGTGCACCTAGAGTGGAGCACCTGTAGGGAGAGAGATCTCGAAGAACCACAGTTACTGCACTATAAAGGGTGAGTAACCTTCTCGTATAACAACTGCACTATAAACACTAACTAATTATTATATTTACAATTGAAACTTGTATCAAATTTAAGGTTAAATATGACTTCATATCATTCTCCATGTCGCTGGATGACCTCTGAGTTGATAAATAATACCATCTAGTATGTTTTTATAACTTTTTTACATTGAAGGTACATATTTCTTTTCCTCTCATTCTGTGTATTCTTGCTACTGACAATACTACTCCAAAACATTTTCTTTGCAGGCTGTTGTAAATTACTGAAAATATGGGTGACATAACACAAATGTTTTTAGTAATTATTATTTGTTGTTCTTTAATAGTAATAATTGTGACATATTGCCACCTCATGCAGCATCTTTGGAACCATATTGTATGAAGAGTATGAATAGTTTGTGTGTCACTCTGGGTCAGGGATTGTACTCAACTGCAGGGGATAGAGTTGCCCTCGCTGTACCAGGAATTAACAGTGGGGGGCGGGGGGTGTAACAAAGGTGAATTATTCAGATTGTAAACACCTCTCAAGAGGTAGGACCCCCAGAGGAGGCTTGCATAGGCGGGTTCAAACTGGGTTTTCCAGAGACCAACAGATAAAGAAAGGGCTTTTAAACTGGCCTTCTTAATCCAGCAAAGGACAGGATTTTTTTGGCCAGTGGGGCCCCAAACCTTCCACTGAATCTTGCTTATACTGGAAAACTTCTGACAATAATATTACAATCTTCCTGCGTTTTCAAACCAAGTGCACAAAGTTCCCCAGACTCTTTTGACAGGTCTCTGAAATAGAATATACATCATATTAATTTGCTTTGAAGAGATATATTCTCTGTGTCATCCTTTGTTTAGTATCTCTGGGTGCAAATATACCCTGTTCATATATCAGTCTCCAGTGTTCCCTTGAACACTCTGCTTTCCACTTTTCTTGACCTTGTAAAACGTCCCTCAAATGATTACCAGTCAAAAAGCTTTATATGTATTCTTTCAGTTCATTTCCCCAAATTGCAGTCAAACAACATCTGTGTAATAAAAATGGGAAGAAATGACTAGCTGGAATATCATTCTTTTATTTTTATTATTGAAAAATATATTAATATTTCATTAACAAATATTTCCATTCACCGAATTATTCCTTTTTCCCAAAAATATTTTCAAAAAAGGGGATACCCTAAATATGGTTGGCAATCTAGAACCATTATTTAATGATCATAAAGGAAAAAAGTGCTTGATTTATTTTTTTGTGATAAAACTGGATATGAAACATAAAAATCTGTTATGATTGGCTTATATGTGCTTGCCTTAATTTCATTTAAACAGAGATAAAAGATTACATACGCTTTAAGGTATTACAGCATATGAGCTGGATTACCATTTACATTAAGGCAATATAAAGGGGTCTTACTATAAATGTGAATAAGGACGTGGGTAAAATTTTCAAAAGAGTTTAAATGACTGAGGGGCCTATGTTCCATTTTCAACAGTAATGTAAGCAATTAGGAGTGAAAGTGATTTTCAGTAAGACTTGGACTTAAAAGTCACTTTTGAAAATGGACTTTGACTACTAAGTCCTTTAAACGCTTTTGAAAATGTTTCCCCCTCTATCTGCATCCATGTGAAAGGAAACGGAGGGCTCAAACGCTAGGACCCAATCTCCATTGTTCTAGGTCTTGTTGTACTCATTTAAACCTGTGGAAAAGGGTGTAAAATGCGACCAAATCCGAATGGTGGTATTTTGAATCCACTTTGCACTCACTTTACACTGGTGTGTAAAGGACTTCTACCATGGTCCAGGCCAATGGAGAATCAGGCTGTCACAATCTTGGCTGAGTTCTACCTTGTGAATGCTCACCAGGCAGCAGCTGGATCCATGTACTTCTGAGTTCCCCTCCATCAGGTGGCACCAGCCACAATCTCTTGCTCTGGCCTCTCAGGCCCATTTTCCGGGCACTGACTGCCTAGTGCCACTTCAAGGGAATGGGACCGTGCTGCCCTGGATAGAGCTGGGTGAAACTTTTCAGTTGAATAGTTTATTTGATGAAAAATGCATTTTGTCATCTTGAAACTGTGAATTTTGACCCAAATAATTTCAATCATTTACAAAATGGCCAGAAGAAGTGGTGGTGCTGCCCTTCCCCATCCCACTGTCACAACCCCAGGGGTTGCCCTGGGGAAGGCAGATCAGCATTGTATGTGGCTAACACTGTTGCAAGCATCGCAAAGCATTTCTGGGAGGGTCAAAGGTGTGTGAGTGGAGAGTGGAAGTTTCCTTTGCAGAATACGAGAGGCCAGGGGGGAGAGAAAGAAGAAGAGCAGACAATGGGTTAACTCAACACTTCAGCTAGCTCTGTTTGAAGATAAGACACTGGCCCCGGCCCAAGGTCATGGGCTCCACGAGAAAGCAACAGCTGCCCAGCCGTGAGAAGAGAAGAACTAAGTTGAGCAGAGCTGCAGAGATAGCAGCAAAACCAGTGAGAGCAAATAAGACGGCGACAGCAAAAGCCAATAGAAGGAAAAACAAAGTCTCCAGAGCCGGGATGTTTTGGGAAACAGAGGAGGCCACAGCAAGCTGGTTTGGACTGGCACAAAAAGCACCAGAAGCAGAGGTCCCTGAGTGGAATACCCCCACACTCCCACCCCCGCAAGGAGCCCAGGACTTAAAACCCTCCTGAGAGCTGATGCAATTTGGAGATCAACAGCGGATCCTTGGACGACCTAGGCCCAGGACAGCACTCCCGTCCACCTTCTCCCCCACTCTTCTTCCGACGTTACACCCAGACATGTCCAGTCTGGGTCATGCGTGCGTGAGTATGAAAGTGGGTTAGAGCTTGGGGCATTAACGCTTTCTTTCTTCCCCTGAGTGATGTGGGAGCATTCCCAGCACTCTCTGCTGTTGTTTTATTATTTTTATTAATAAAGCTTTAAAATTTAGACACTTAGTATGCCTCGTCATCTCCTCCCCAAAAAAGATCCTGTGGCCCCAGCCTGATCAACTGTGGCCCCAGGCAGATTGGTAACGAAAATCTGTCACACCACACACACCCCATAACCGTTAGCCTAGTGGTTAGTGTGCTCACCTGGGGTGCAGGAGACCCAGTTACTGCCCACCTGGAGTCCAAGCTGGAAAAACTGGTTTCTTGCAGCTCTGAGCACACTCTTTAGCATACACGTTGTATTGCCAGATTAGAGTCATTCAAAGGTAATGACCCTTCATTGTATGCGCTGTGTCAACATCCCTTGGAATTTTAGTCCAAGATGGAGGTAAAAAGACAATAGGAAAGGTGCGATCCAGTCTTAGAATCAAAATGGTCCTCAGAAAACAAAGTGGAGTTTGTAGTTTGCTATAGACACATGGTAACGTACTAAATCATCACATGAGCACTAAAGTTTGAGCAGCCCAATAGTAATATTTTAATCCTGGATTTGCAATGCCTCACTGTCAGGAAGAAGTATTAAGAATTTTGATTATAGGTGGCTTAACTATTAAAATGATGTAAGTAATTTACCCATAATTCTAAAAAAATTGGAATTTTTTAATAAAGAGTTTGGAAAAGGTACAGAAATGGAGAGTGGTACATTCATTCTTAGAATGTTGGACCTAACTGTAAGGTAATCCTGATTCAGCGTCAGAGTTGATAGGTTATCCATAGGAGTTCATAGGTGTAAAACAGTGGGAGAGCCAAAGACATTGGGTCAGATCCTTAAACTGGTGTTAAATGGGGTAGTGAGGTCAGTGGAGTTATGCTGATTTACACTAACTGAGGATCGGGTCCACTTCTTCAGAGTTTGAAGTGTTTGAATCTGGGGTTTTGCTTTTGACCCATCACTACATGCTGTAGCCCTTAGGTATTCAGGATGGTTGTAGCTGTGTTGGTCCCAAGAGATTAGAGAGACAAAGTGGGTGAGGTAATAGCTTTTTATTGAGAAGATGATCCAATAAAAGATATTACCTCACACACCTTACAGCTCTTAGGTGACATTTATATACAGTATCAATTTGAAGCTGAATGGAGTAGAACAGAATAGGGAATCTCCATTTATGATAGTTGAATATGATAAAATGGCTATATGTGATGTCTGTGGCTCATCTGCCTGCTCTGGGAAAAAAAATTAAATCTTTTTTGGGTTTAAGAACTTTAACTAGAGGAAGTGCATAATTTTTTCAAAAGCACCCAAGACCTGTTGACTTTCAATGATTCCGGGGCTCCTAAGTTAACTAAGTGATAAGAACAGGAGTACTTGTAGCACCTTAGAGACTAACAAATTAAGTACTCCTGTTCTTTTTGCGGATACAGACTAACAGGGCTGCTACTCTGAAACCTGTAACTAAGTTATGTAAATGGGACTTAGGATTCTGAGTCATTTAAGTGCTTTTGAAAATTTTACTCAGTGGATCTGAGTGGCGGAGTTCGTTAATGCATTAGCCTCAGCGTAGTCCCTGATAATGCCCAACAACAACATACAACCAGCACTATAACTTTGCACAGTTATCAGCAATCTACTTAGATGAGACCCATAACTAGCAGGGATGTTGCAGGATAAGATTCAGATATTTGCCAGATCTGTATGGGGGTAGAGTATATAGGACATGTCCGTACTATAGGACATGTACTGTCATTGATCCACAGCAGTGGGAAACCTACCTGTGTATTGAGGGCAGTATTTGGCCAGATACAGCACATGGTTCTAGTTAGTACCAACATTTAGATGCTTTTATGAGCACCAAAACTTTGAAGAGAACAAAAGGCCCTTTAAGATTTACTTTTCTGTATCCAAATAACCAGAAGCATAAGAAGATACAAGAGTATCTGTAATAACTGAGATTTCAAGACTGTTTCATTATCTGAACTATCACACATGCTTTATTTTAATATGCCCCTGCAGGTATATGAAAAAATCCACACACAAAGACAACAGTTTTGGGTGAATACACTATGAGAATGTTAAAATATGCTTGGACTGTTAGCTACTGATAAAATTAAAAATCTGTGATATTCAGTAGCTAAAGAAAATACAGGCATGACAGTAAAAATCCTGCTAAAGCACCCTTTTAGAACAGAACTAACATCAATAATTCTTGCTTTGCCCATTAAGTTTTAATGTGTTGACAGACTCTCTGTGCATAGCAGAGGGTCTCTGGAATCATCAGTGAAAGCTAATAAATGCCTGCCATATGAAGAATACATTAGCTATAGAGAGCGAACTAAGTGAATCATTTAGTTCTCCTATAACCATTAGCCATTTTCATTAATATTTTTATCTATGATATTAGCCACCTAATATCAAAATGATGTGCAACATGTGTTATAATTTGTACATAAAGATTTCTTCCAAAATCCATGGTGGGTGCAGGGATTTGATCTTATTCAATGGTCTGTGCTTCAGTTGTGATCTCTTCAGTGTGTCTCTTACAAGATGGTACAAATCCAGATGGTAAGAGAAATAAGTTCATTACATGGCTTAGGAATTAGCCAGAGAACTGTCATTTTATGTTAACAGGAACTGAGTAGTAGTAATCATGCTGAAAGTGAGTACCAAAATAGCATTTTTAGAAAGGGATTTCTTCCAAATTTTCAAATGTAACTTGCAAAAAGGGTTAGTCCTCTGAAGACATTAGTTCCTGTTGTTGCCTGTTTCAGCCAAATCCTCTTGAGCTGTTGACCTTGAAAGCTCCCACATACTACGTAGAATTGGAAAAGGTGAGTACCTAAATGGAAGAACTCCAAGGACAACCTGCACCAAATAGTGTTGATTACATTCTTCACTCTGAGTCACTACTCAGCAAATCTCCACATTGTGGTGTAGGGCTGTCTCTCTGGATGCGATGTGAAGCTGAGCTATTGACTATCTGTGGTTATTTTAAGAGCCTGTGGTACTTTTGTCAAGAATATGGGTATTTAACCCCATATGTCCTGGCTAAATTTCAGTCTGGATTACTACCCCGGCCTACTTAAATTCCTTCTTCCATTTCAATTTATTATTCTTCCTCCCTTGCCGTTCTAAACTCTTGCGTATTGCAACATGCTGTTTAACTGGTTGCTGTGTTCACCTACCGTTGAAGTTTAACCATATCTGTGGTAGATGCAATCCCTGTGCATAGACAAGAATCTGTAAAGCATTTGGGGGTCATTACACTTTCTAGTTTAGTTTATTAACATAGTGTCTTAGCCATAGGTCATTTTGCATGGATAATTAGGATAAAAAGTGCTACATGTAAAATATTATAGTTCTAAACAATAGGATATTAAAATGCTTTGGCGTAAATAGACCCAAACAAGAAAGTAGTTTAATCTCTTAGTAACAAACTATATAAATATTTATAATGGAAGTCCTGGGAAATAAAGGTATGATTAATTGTATTTTGCTGTATGTATTCAATAGTATTAATCTTTAGTTTGAACACGTGCATTTATGAAAGTGAGGGAAAAGGTAAACTGTGTATTCCAGAATAAAGCCATGTATAGACATGTATTTTAATGTACCATTCTTGGGATGGTATTGGAGAAGAGGAAGTGTTGGACTTGTACTGCTCCACCTGTTTAAATGGTATAAAGATTTGTCAGCATGAGCTGGGATTGCCACTTTGCTCACAACTGAAGTCAATAATGTTCCACCTGTAGAGCCTTGGAGGGGTGGAGAGAAAAATTATAACTAATAAAATTATGAGAAACAACTACAAATCACCTAAAATAGTTTGTCCATAAATGGCAAATTTGGGAATTTGATGTCCAATATTGCAGCAACAGCCAGAGCTAGAAATAAGTGCTGTGGTTCTCATTTGAAAGCTGAGAAATCTCCCCTTTCCGGTCATTTAAAGTGCTAATTCCTAGTCCTGATGAAGTATCAGATCTTAAACCCGTCATTTGTTCAGGCCTAAAGTTTGCCTGTACTCCATCTCAGATCAGAGTAATTTTGGAGGTGGGACTGTGAAGAAATCAATACTGGGGGGGGAAAGAATGAAACACGAATGAGCAAACTGTCCGCACTGATATTTTTCTGTGTGAATTTATTTTATCACCTAAATTCCAAAGATTATTTTGTGTGGTAAGCAAATTTTATGTTAAAGGTGCTGATTCGACAGCACTGGAAACTGAAGCCCTGGATTTATGCTCAAAACGGATAGTGTCAGTTCAAATTTCCCCCTACATGTTCCTGTGCTATGGGGATCCCCGCCAGGGGAAAGAAACCCATTCACTCATCATCCTCTTTCAAAATTAGGCTTCTTTTCTGGGAGTGTTTTAAAGGGTGCCAGTGAGTGCTCTGTTTCTGTGATAGGGACACATGTCCATTGGGAGCTGGATTGCAACTGCCCAATTTATTTTACACAGGCCACTGAGTGGCTTTCAAAAGATAACTAACTGTTGATGTGGACTGGAACTGATGGCCTAGAGATGTAATGAGGTGCAAGGCCCTTCTATTCCTCTGAGCCATGTAGGCCTCTTGGTTTTGCTGTCAAGAATTCTAGATCCTTTTTTATATTTTAACCATTGACAGCTGCATCAGAATGAACCCACTTGAGTGCTGACAGCTCCCAAGAAAGCTGAAGTAACATTTTAAGGATAATAAAGATATCTTCAAATCTGGAAAGTCTTGGATGACTTACAGCAGGAGAAAAACCTCAGGAAGAAAGTGGCATCTCTCTCTCTCTCTCTCTCTCTCTCTCTAGTTAAGTGTTGTGTTCAAATTGTGAGGGATTTTATGCAACTGTTGCTTTAGCACAATGTGTGTTTGTGTAAAACCGCCTTTACGTGTACTGCTCAGTTGTATAATGAGCTCTGAACAGGTGGACCGCAGAGCCCTATTGAAGCCAGTGGTCCTTCATGTGGACACAGTACAGTTATTGTGCAGAGCAATTTGTAGAATAGGTGCATAAATCTTTGAAGGGGTAGGTTAAGGAGGACAGGTTATGGAATTGTACAAAACCGTAGTCCATCTATAAATAAGACAAAACTTAAGAGAAATGAATGGGGCACATAAATATTCCTCCTTTTCTTGCTGTATCTGAATATTGACTATCCAGCACCAACATCTTTATTTTTAATGAGGAGAAATATTTCACAATTCCACAATCTCCAGGGTTTAATTTTTATAAGTGAACTGTTGATGGTGATTCATAAGTCTGCCCTGCAAAATAACAGTCTGGCAATAATTCAGGGCTCAGAACATGTGTCTTAACTACCTGCTATTTATCAAGCAAAAAATTATACTGAGCTGTGCATCAGTCGAAAAGCAATATTTAATTTTTTCTAATTATGTTTTGGAAGCTAATATCAATTTTTTTAAACTCTCTGATTTCAAATTTGAGAGTTTTCGGTGGCAGGTTGTTTGTGACCCATCTATAATTACTGTCCACATGTTTTTATGATTTTTTTCATGGCAGCATTTTCTCTCAACCTCTGCAGCTTCTGGAGGGTCAGGCCTGGTGGCAAAGTCATCATAGTTTATTGCTGCTGATTTCATGAATTGTGTGGCTACATCAAATGTGTTTATTTTTTGTTTGTAAAGTCTAATAATCTTTTCCCCTCCTTCCCTTCTATCTCCTCCCTCATTTGCACACAAAAGAAGGCAGCTGGTAACAGTGATTTATGCATTAGGTAAGTATTGCTGTTCCAAAGCACATTGTAATTGCCATTATCTGGGTCTCCCTAGACTTTAAAAAGTTCTAAGCTGCAGGGATTTGCACCAGCCAGCGAAAATGTAGTCTGTGGCACTAAGGCTTGCAAGGAGGGTCTGCGTTTTGTCAGCAATGACAGTTTTAGCACCACTCGGCTTAATTTTTTTAAATCCAGCAAATTACTCTGTCCGGCCCGAGTGTCTGTAGCATTAATGGCTGCACCCTTATACTTTGGGCAGTGATCTTTTTGCCTTTTATAAGCTAAAAAGGGCATGAGCTAATCTGTGTTTGGATGGGAAACCTCCAAGGAAAAAAGATGTTCAGTGGTGGTGTTGATTCAGCAGGTGGCATTGTTCCTTGTATATTCCAGTCAATATTGAACCAATGTCCCAGCACTGGATTGGAGGACACTGAGATGCTTCAAGTGCTGTGTTTCAGGTGAGAAAGCCAAGGTCCTGACCACTTCTTCCGGCTATGTTTTTATGATTACTCAAACAATACTCCAACTGAAAGACTGGAACGTGTAGTATGAAAATGTGGCTCTACTCTGAAAAAGAGACTTGGTAAAAATGCATTGTGGGGTTTCCTGGCATTGAGTTCAGTTGACAAAGAAAAATATGTCATCCTTGAAACTCAGCCTGAGCTCTGACAATCAAGCTGGTCTCTTTACTTCTTTTTCCTCCTCTTCCTCGGCATAATCAGAAATCAACATTCCAGCAGGGCGAAACTAGTTCCTCAGTGACACCTCTACAACCCGCTTGTCTTCAAATCATGCCTTTAGCTTCACTCATGAAATAGTATTCTCTTCAGATTATGACCTCGGGGACACTTATGCACTTACTGCCTTCAGCGTGTTTGCACAAGTACAACTGTTCAACCCTCAAATTCCATGAACAGTTCAGCTGATGATTGGGAAAAAAAAAAAAAAAGGACTAGAATCCAGCTTGTTTCTTTCTATCTGTGCTGGATGCGCAGGGATAACAGGAGTAAAAAGCAGCAAAAGCATTTTCTTGTCACTAATGCCAGCAAATCTTGACTACATGCAATGAGCAGATCTGTTTTATAATAATGTGCCATATTTACATAGTCACTTTGCATAGAAGCAGCACATTTTAAAGAAGGGAACACCTTACCCTAGAAATTGGTTGCTTTTATTTTTTGTAAATGCATCAAGATACTGCCATGATTGGGGTGATATACAGTGATCACAATTAAAGAGCCTTACATTTACCAACTGTTACTTCACGGTGATATCAAACACTGCAGTGTTGTCTTGCACCTAGAACATGAAATAATTGTGGCACCTCAAATACTGTTGTCTGGTAACTGGTGATGTTTGTAGGTTATTAAATACATGTATCTGGCAATGTGTGATTTATATAGAGTTCTCTATTATGACAATTTTGATGAAAATCCTTGTAAAAACATTGGCTGGATACCATTTTGCATGTCATTGGCTGTGTTGTTTTTCGCCCCCCAAGGACTGCAGACATCCTGGCAAAAATAAAATCGAACTCCTAAAAATTGTATTATGCTGTCAGCCACCCTGTCACAGGAGTACAATAGCTTTCTTTTATCATTGGCAGCTGCTACTGTAAGTAATGACTACCAAGCTAACCCCCTAAATTTGAGCAGTTTGCAATAAATTGTTCATCCTAAATCACTTTTAAATGAAACCAGCAGTGCTGAGATCCTTGCACATTAAAAGTGAGACTAGAAAGGGATTAATAAAACCTAAAAAAAGAATCCATTGTGGCAGCTGTAGTCATAAACAAGCTTTATAGTTATCTCTCTCCACCAAATGTCAAGAATGCTCTGAACGTGCAGTGTGGTAATTTTCTGTCTTGTTTTTTCACATTATAGAAATGGGATTCTATTTGCCAGGTGTTGTTTCTGCTGTCTGCTTCCTGAAGTCTCTTTTTTGACCCCTTTTTTGATGAGATGATTGCTTGTAAGACAACTGGCAATTACTGTTCTTTCAAGAGCCTGGGTGCATATTAACAGATTAGAAGTTTTGGAGATGTGCCACTAGGTGATTAGGTATGTGCACTACAGAGCTATTGTGATCTATATTAATGTGTAAGTGTCATGGGGCATTGCTCCTCTCTTGCCTTCTTGCTGCAAAAACTGCACAGATTCCCATGGTTGTGCCTTTACCATGTCCTTTTATTATGTATTCCCTCCACCACTTTCACAACAGTCCCTGTGCAGCATTCTGTTTACAATGTTAACCTACTTTTTGGCCCTTTCATCAGGGCCTTAGGGGAACAGAGATCTCCCTGCTCTGAGCCTCTGTGTGGCGTGGCTGGGCTGGACTGGGATAGCCCTGTTCCTCTCTTTCTCTCTGCCCTTTGCATTGCCTTCCTGTGCCTCTTCTTATCTACCTGGGCTGATAAGGTAATTGACTCAGCCGGCCATCCTGATCGACTAATTACCTCCGTCAGCATTCTCCAGGAGAAATAATTAATATTAGAGTGATCAGAGTGCAGGTTCCCCTGTTTACACCCTGCACTCTGTCATAGTAAATAATAAAAAAAGGTGTCAGTCTATAAAAAAAGAGCACAGCATTTTAATGTTGTCCTATGAAGTGTAAAAGGGATAGATTTGTGGCTAATGTGCTGTACCTGTGTTAAACACATGATGCTGTATTAAGCTGAAACAAGTAGCAAGGAAATTGAGTCAGTCCATTTTAAACATTTAGCTGAATTCAGAGGGGACTGGTGCTTATAAATTAACCTCCCTCAAAAATATTTTGATTTGTACCTAATGTAGTACAGTACAATGGGACCTTGATTCAGCTAAGTACTTAAGCAAATGCTTAAAGTTAGGCACATGCTTAAGTTCCTTGCTGAGTCCGGGCCTGGAAGGGGAGTGCTATACCTCTGAGGTTCCATCTGTTACATAAAATGTTAGAGGTCCTGTCTGCCAGTCTCTGGCTGTATGGGTGAATGCCGAAGATGCAATGGTTAGAGTGACTGAACTATCAAGTATTTCATCCTTAACTTGCTGAGTTTCAATATTCATTGAAGCTGTTGTTTCAGTCATTTAATTATTTACATTTCTCTACAATCTTATATCAGAGGATCTCTAAGTGCTCTCTGAATATTAATGAATTAATACCCCTATACCTAATTCTGGGCTGATATACTCTTGGTGCACTGTTTGACGACAGTGGGATTGCAGGGGGTTTGGCAGTTGTGGGTTGGCCCCTTTAGGCTGAAATCCATTTAGTAAATGCATCTAAAGGAGTTTCAGGTGGCGTAACTTATATCCTCTTCTAGGACACTCAGCGTGTAAGTTACGCTAACATAAACCACTCCACTTTAAACTCAAATCCCACTTACCAGTGTGTAATTTACACGCTTGGCACATCACTTCTGAAACTGGTCCACTGACCCTAACCAAGTCCAGTGGGATCTAAATGGGCGTAATTTATAAACTAGAGGTTAGAGGAGAAGGGTGTAGGAGGAAATGCAGTTAACTGAGGAGCTTCAAAGTAGCTTCAAGACCAAAAAGAAAGATTTCTAAGTTTAAAGTCTTACACTTGCACCTTCCTGTTAGTTGTTTTTCCTCCTACACCCCTCTCTTCTAGTCTGTCAGTGTGTAAATTACACCATCTTAAATTCCCTTAGGCTCAGTTAGGCCCAGTGGACCAATTTCAGAGGTTATGTGTAAGGGGGTTTATGTTACACGCTTGTAAGTGAGATTTGAATCTAAGAGAATCCGGTTAGTGTAATTTACATGTTGAGAGGGCCGGAAGAAGGTGTAAATTACACCAGCTGAGACTCCACAAGGTTCACTTAGACCTGCCTCATGACTTCGCTCATAGTCTCCTCATTTAATCACCACCCCTGCTGTCATTCTGATGAATTCATTTCTCATCTAATAAGCCCAGAAAGCTGGATCCAACTTCTGTATTTTGAGATGAGATCCACAGGTGAGAAAGCAGCCCAGCAAATTCTAACCATTAAAAATCCCTGCAATTTAGATCAGTTTTATATACGGTACAGTGCTGAGCTGCAGCTGATGGGATATGACTATGGCTGAGATATTAAACCCTGAAAACTGGAGTTTGTATTGGAGGAGTTAATCCAGGTTTTTCTTATAGAAGAGCTACTCATTCCATTGTAATGGATGTGGCTGTTGTGTGGATTTAATTTCTGGTGTGCCACAGGAGGGGCATAATCCAGTAGCAGAGAATAGGTCTGGAAACCCGAAGTCCCTGAGTTCTAATCCTGGCTCTGTCACTGCCTCTCTTCTCTTTATTGCATTGGGCAAGTCATAACCTCTCTGCCTGACTATTTGTATTTACATCCCTCCCTATGAATGATTTGAGGATTAATTGGTTAAAGTTTGTAAAAAGCGTTGAATATTAAATATCTGATTATTACCTAATGTGGGAATATAGGATCTGTTCCAATAGCTACAGAAGTCAATGGGAAATGTTCTAATGACTTCAGAGGCCTTTGGATAAGGGCCATATAGCCTAATGATAGGTTTGGATTATAATCTCATACTTCAGTGAGAAACTATATATGGACTGTCTGAGTTCAGTTCAGTAGAGTTTTGGTCATTCACCCCAGCATAGAATTTGGCCTGCTATATCGAATCCAGGTTTACACTAGTTTAATTCCAGTGACATCAGGAGAGTGTACCCTGGATTCACAGAAGTCTTAATTGAGAGCAGAGTTTGGTGAATAATCTGTCTGCCTCTCCACCTGACATTTTACTTCTGTTCGATGGTGACCCTTGCTGTTTTTCCTTCTAGAGGCACATATTGTACAAATGAATGTGCCATCTTGTTATTTCCCTTCCTGCCTCACCTTTTTCTGCAGCAACCTTTGCTCAGTGCCCTTTTGCATGACAGTTTAAACGCTACTCTCATACAAACCTTAGAGTTGCCTTAATCAAATAAGATACTTCCTGATGTCACATTTATTGAGATATATCCCCATCTTCTTGGTGTTGACCACAGTCAGTTTGCAAGAGGATGCATATAGTGATTCATTAAGTGCCTGATGCTCACTAGCCCTTTCTGAGATTGATGAAATAGGTATGGTGAAAATGTCAGTAATCTTCACTGTAAATGTCAGTCACTTTCCTATCAGAAGGGTGCTGCATTCAGCTATTGTATGTGTCTCTTCACTTCCCCGCACGCTGCTTTCATAACCTAGGAAAGTTCAAGTACTTTCTGTAGTTTTTGTTTGCCATTTTCACACGGGAGCTATCACTACTTCATAGTTTTCTTTTCTGAAGAGGCTGTGGCTAACAGCCTGATCCTGCTGTTACTCGTTGGGTTAATTCTGCAACTCTTCATTCATTCCTATTGAAGTCAAGGGGACTGCAGGATTGGGCTCCAAGGGCCAAATCCTTCCCTTAAAATGTGCCTGCTGTAGCCATAAACCTGCAGTGGTGACCCCATAGTGGCTCCACTAGCCCTCTGTAGCTTGAGTATAGAGACAATTCTGTCCCCTCCAATCCAAGTGAAACTTCCTGGTTCAGCCACCCCCTGCCGCCCATTCACATGGGCTGCCTGCAAGGACCAGGATTTTGCTCACCAGGAATTATGGATGTGGGTTCTATCACATCCTATTGGTATTCATGTCTAGTCCCCCTGATGTCAATGGAAACACATGTGCATGTGAGGACAGAATTGCCTCCCCTCATCCTCCCATAGTTATATTGCGTTACTGCAGTAGCTAAACTAATATGCATTAGTGAGGAGTAAATATTAAAGGGTCTGTCCCAGTGGTTCTCAAACGTTTTTTTTCGTGGACCTCTTGAAAATTGCTGAGGGTCTCGGCGGACCACTTAATGATCTTTCCAAACGTTGTTTGTACTGTTAGTTAACTATTGTAAAGCGCTTTGGATAAAAGCGCTATATTCAAAAAAACTTAATAAACATTTTTTTGTTCTACAAATAAAAGCACACAACTCATATTTTAATATCAGTAGTTTTACCTTTCTAATGTGATGGATGTGCCCTCTCTCCCCTGCTGCTGCAGCCCCCGAGCTGGGCTGGGAAGGAGGGGGGTCTCTCCCCCGCCGCAGCAGCCCCCGAGCTCGGGCTGGGAAGGAGGGGGTCTCTCTCCCCGGCAGCCACAGCTCTGGAGCTGGGGAAAGTCACCTCTTTCTCTGGCTGCCACAGCCCTGCATGTCCCAAATTTCCCCCACCCTCTCTTCTCACCCCACTGCCCCCTCCACCTACCCTCTATTCCCCCCAAGGCCACCACCTCACCTTACATGTGCATCTCCTCCAGGGTCCAGGCACCTAATTAGTGGAGCCATGCCTGCACGGCTCCACTAATTAGGTGGACGGCCCTTCATTCTCTCGTGTGTGGCTGCCTTAGAGGGAATTATCCGCAGACCACAGTTTGAAAACCTCTGGTCTATACCATTACTTGTTCTGTAGCCAAGACTCCTGTCAGGGGAGAGAGCTTTATCTGTAGAACAAGTACAGGATATGTGCAGAAGTCATAATATATGTTGGTAACATATGCTAAGTTTGGAGGCATACCACCTATCCAATATATAGACCGCAGCAGCTTAAGGAGGAGGAGAGCATAGACCAGTGGTTCTGAATTTATTACACAGTTTGGGCCGCATTTGCGGCCCATAATATGTTTCCTGGGCCCTGGGGACCAGGTGGCAGGGCATCGGCAGCTCGGAGCGTGATCCCTGCCACACAGCTGCCCCAGACCCTGGAGCTTGCGGGGCCAGCTGGCTGTCCTGGAGCTCATGGGGTGGGCCAGGAGCCCTGACCCCAGACTCACACCACATGGGGCAGGCTGGCAGCCCTGCCCCCACCGCACTGGCCAGCATGGCAGCCCAGACCCCTCTGCGCCAGGCAGCCGAGAACCTGGTGGGACCCCGGGCTGCCTGTTAGCACATAGCTGAGCTGGGCTGCAGCTGTGTGCTAATTTGGGCCGCTGGTTGAGAACCGCTGTCTTAGACCCTGAAGTAAAATTCACACTGCTGCCATGTTATTTCATCCCAACCAATGGAAAACAGCCAGACATGCATCAGACATGCTCTACATTGGGCAGAGGGAAAGGCAGGCAGGCTGTTTTGGTTAGAATAAGCATGGCCACTGGGGTGTGCTGTTCTTCAATCATGTTGTTGGATGCCCATCTCAGAATTCTGGTTTTCCTAATGCATTGGAAGAAAATAAAGGCAAGAGATGTCAGCTAGGAACCAGTCCAGACACATGCTTAACTTGGGGTTGTTCGAGGCTGTTGCTTAATAGTAGGTAGATTTTGTTTAATATCATGTGAGATTTTATTTTCTTCTGATTTTAAACATGAAGGAAAGGGGCAGCTTCAGGAAACTCATCCTGTTAGGTCACATTGTTACGAATTACACCTGGTAGGACACGCACACAACTGCTGCGAATTATACCTTGTAGGACACGCACACCAGTGCTGCGAATTACACCTGATAGGACACGCACACCAGTGCTGCGAATTATACCTGATAGGTCACACACAGTTCGAATCTAGGCTGAGGCATAGAAACAAAGTCCACAACTGCAGAGTTCCCCAAAGACACACTAAGTTTATTACGCTCGAGCGTGGTGCCCCCCTGCTAGCCAGGAGGGGACCCTGAATACAGATTATACAAAGGTTATATACTTTTTAGCAAAGCATGTTGCCCTTGTGCATCAGAAACCTTAGCCAATAAACAAACCCTTGTCTTATCTACCACCTATCCCTGCTTGGTGCATTCCTCGTGCTATACCAGTATGTTAATTACACAGCATGGTCCTAAAGCCAATCATCAGTAACTTTTATTATCAGGATGGGAGGCCTCACATCAAGGCCAAGAGACAGGGAGTTAGAGACTAACAAAAACCAGATACTGGGAGTCAAGGCAGGCTGGAGACAAGAAGGAGGATTTTCACAGGGATTCAGTATCTAAGGATCACTCCTCCTGGTGTATGATGTGCTGGCATTTAAACAATGGTGGGCCCCAAACCGAAATGGAGTCACATGTGCTAACCTTTCCCTAACAACATGGAATGTAATGGCTCACTACCGTGGAACACTGCAGCTGCTACAGACATAGTAGCAAGGGTTCTTGCAGTTTCTCTTAGCATAAGAATTAAGAATGCCTCTCCTGGGCTTCCAAACAGGGCGGCCCCTCGTTTGCTCTGGAAAATGCAGTGAGTAGTAAATGAGGTGCCCACCCGTTTCCAAATGTGTATTGTTTCAACCCCTGATTGGCCTATTGCTGTCCATAGCATATGCTACTTTGTTTCTTTCACGGGATTGGTTCTAAGAAGGCAGGGTATCAGTGCATTGTTTGGGGAAAAGCACCTGCTCCCATCAGTTCTAAAACAAATTCCACACCCTGTGTAGAATCAAAAACTCGCCCACTTCCTGAGGTTTGACTTAATTTCTCTCTTGATAAACATTAACATAATATAAAAACTCAGCTCAAGCCTTTGCCCTACTCCAGCATGAGGATTGTTCTCATGCCATTGCTGCTGTCTAAAGACAGCAGCTCCTATTGCCTTTATATCAAAGTGGGGTAATGAGACCCCCTAGGAGTTCCTCTTAACTCCTTCCCAGCACAATCAACACCTGCTATGAGGGTCGTCGGTGTCCGGCAGCCACCACCAACCTATTCCCGTGGAATTACCAGTGGAATTACAGAAGAGTCAAGAATAAAGAACCACATGCTCAGCTGGCATAGATCAGTGTAGCTCCATTGTAGTCAAAGTGTAGCTGAATGCAGAATTTGACTTCTGATTTTATGTTAAATTTCCCCCAGACCGTGTTCTACTCTCCTCTATCCCTGAACTTGGAGCATTTAACATGAACTGTCTGCCTGTCTTCTTTATTCTTTATTGATTTATTACTAAGGTGTAGTTACATTATAATAGTTTAGTGCTTAAAATGTTCAGACGGAAATCAGGTAGAAACATGCTCAAATCATGGAAAATGTTGCATTGCACACGTGAATCAGAGTTTAGGCAAGAGCAAATTCCACATGTGATGTGGCAGGCAAAATTTTAGAGGATTCTTTGAAATTTGGGCTTTAACTATTTTGCTGAACTTAAATTTGCATAAAACATTTAGTCCAAGCATGTGCCTGTTGGTTTATCTGGCAGCTGTTTCATTTTAATATGCACCTTTATAGACACTGGTAAAACTGCAGGAGTTAACACAAAGCACTTTTAAAGTCTCCTCTCTCATTTTTGTCCAGATCTGCTGTTGAGGGTGACCATTTACTGCCCTTCAGAGCAACCATATAAGAAAACCATAGGATAAAAACTCAAAGGGAGCACATAGAAAAAGTCTGATTTTGGCTAAAACATGCCTCTGAAGAAAAGGTTGGCTTTAGGTCTCCACTCATGCATTTAAACACTTGTTTAGGAGACACTAGAGCAAGAATCTGTCGTGCTTTTCCTGGCTGAGAGTTGTATTATTGATTGCTCATATATTCTTGATCAGAAGAGCCACATAAATCTGAAACCTGCCTTCACTGAAGTCAATGGGAGTTTTGCTGTTGACTTCAGTGGGAGCAAAATGGGTCCATGGTGTTTAGATGTCCTGAGGCTATGGCATTCAAAAGGAGAAGTTCCTATAAGTCTTCCTGAAAGCTAGTAGAGGCTGAAATGCAGCAGGTGGAATGGACAATGATCGAAAAAAATTACAGGCACCTGTTCTAGATCCAACCACTTTCCCCCACCTAACCTAGGAAAGATTAAAAACCATAAATAAAAATGATAATTAGTCTCCCAAAATAATAAGAAAAAATAATCAGATTTGGTAAGCATGGTTACCTCTTCCCTGATCAATAATAAAACAAAATTAAAAGTGAAAAATAACCCAAACAGTCCCTTTTGAAAATAAGGGGGAGAAATGCAAATTAACTCCATCATTACCCCACCCCAAAAATTATATGGGAAAATCAGAACCTCCCCTCCAGGAAACAGACAAAAATGGCAATTAAACCAGATGATCATTACAAAGTGGTAGGCTGAGTGAAGAATAGAGTGGAAGAAGCAGGCAGATGGTGAGCGCCAAGGTGGTCAGGGATGATAATGGAAGGATATAGAGGATGTGAAGTTCACGTTTTGGTCTAAACTAAGTTACTGAGCTATGAAGATGTCTTTGAAGAGACCTACATGGATCCTATGCTGTGGGCTTGCTCATCTGTGTATTGTTCTCTATATTACAATAGCAGCCAAGCATCAACTGAGATCAGGGCCTTGTTGTGCTAAGAGCTCAACGCACCTTACTAAGGCCTGGTCTACGCTCAGGGGGAGGGTTGATCTAAGTTATGCAACTTCGGCTACGTGAATAACGTAGCTGAAGTCGACATACTTAGATCTATTTACGGCGGTGTCTTCACTGCGGTAGGTCAACTGCTGATGCTCCCTCATCAACTCGCTCTGGTGGAGTACCAGAGTCAACGGGAGAGTGCTTGGCGGTTGATTTATCGCATCTTCACTAGACACGATAAATCAACCCCTGCTGAATCGATTGCTCCAGAGGTAAGTGTAGACCTGCCCTAAGAGTATACAGCAGCTGGGAGCGCGCTTCCCAGTGCGGGTTGACAGACGCACTCTAGCTCTGCTCATGCTAGTGCTCTAAACAAATCAATGTGGTTGCTATAGCAGCCCCTACCACTTGGGTTAGCCGCCAGAGTGCAGTCCCAGCTCACACCCTGCGTGTGTACTCAGGCAGCTTGCCCGAGCTCTACACCCATGCCACTTCTGCCACCGTGCTAGTTTTAGAGCGCTAGCTCAAGCAGAGCTAGTGTGTGTCTGTCTACTCATGCTGGGTAGCATGCTTGCAGCTGCTTTGTCAAGGTACCCTAAGAGACATTCCCTGCCCTGAGGATCTTACCTTCTGAGTAGATGAGATAAAGGAAATGAGGCACAGAGAGACCATGCGACTTGCCCAAGCTCACACAGGAAGTCAGTGGCAAGCTAGGGACTGAACCAAGGTTGCCTGAGTTTCAGCCCAGAGCTTTAACCACAAGTCTGTCCCTCATCTCTAATTAGGCCATCAGAAAAAAGTGGTGGCATCCTAAATGATGTATCAGTACAAAAGCATTCCCAACCCCTCCTCTTTGGAGGGATGTCCAGAAGAGAAAACAGAACCGTGAGATGTTTAAAGACACAATAAATGGAAATTATTTTAAGGAGCTTAGTAAATAGTTGAGGGAGAAGAATTATATTCAATGTAGTGGGAAAATGCGGAAGTTATCACCTTATTCAATTATAGCATGAATGTTACTACTAATTTATTAACCATGCTTCAGTGGCTTTCTGTATCTGAACACAAAACTAATTGTGTTGGCAACAAATGTTACATCTAGCAACGGAAGAGAATGGAATGTTTCTGTTGTTCTGACTGAGAATAAATGAAGGTCATTTCCCTATGGCTTTGTGGGTGGATGATGAGAGCATGTACAAGTGCAGTCTACAGCAGCTCTTCCCTGGCTATGCACCCTCTTCCCTCTCCCTCCCCACCCCCCCCCCCCCAAAAAAAAAAAAGGGCAAGAAGCCCTGACCAAACAGTGAGGCTAGTGGGTACTGTGGGGATGATACCACTTTAGGTATGTCAGCACTGGAATCTGAGGGGTGATTGCAGCTCAGGTAGGCATACCTATGCTAGCTTTACCTACCCTAGCACAGCTGCAAATAGCAATGTAGAGACGTGGGGGACACAGCTGTCAGTGTGGGATACCCAGAGTTCCCTGGACAGCCAGTGCTGGAGCCTGTGCCACCATAATCATGCTGCTGTTTTTAGCCGAGCTGGTGCTGGTATGTCTGCCCACGCTGCAGCCATACCTTAGACTGCAGTGTAGACATACCCTGAGGCTCAACACCACCCTTCTGGTCACTTGAGAGGGTTTTCAACTTCTTTCAAGCCCTCCGGGGCTAGACTCGGATTGTCTGATTCTTGATCTGTGTGAACTGGCACCATTGTTTGGCATTTAGCATTTCATAAAGATGATACTATGGGAGTGGGTGAAGAGAGGAACTGGCTGCTGGATTTTAAGTGTGTTTTTGTGACACATGTTAATAGGCTACTTGGTCTATTTTATTGTCCTGTCTTTTAAATATTACTGTAGGCACCAGCAGGATTGGCTGATATTCACGCCAGAAGGCAAATAAAAAAGGCAATTAATGTCAGTATAATAAAATGTAATCATTTATAATGTATGATGCTAATAAAAAAATGTACTACAGCTCATGTCAGTTGAAGATGGATTGATTCTAGAAGACCATTTCATTGTTATGCTTGCAGAGGTTTGTACTGCAAAGTGGTGTCTCTAGTCCGGCACTGAAGGAATGAATGAATTTAGGAGGATTATGCACCAATAAAACTTCAGTCTTCTAACTTCTCAACTGATGAGAATGTAGGACGGCCTTGTGGTAAAGCTGGGCTGGGAGAGAGGAGTTGAGTTGAGTTCTTGGCCTTGCTACAGATTCTTGCATGTCTGTACCTCAGTTCCCACCTGTAAACTGTTGATGATTAAGACTTCTGTTGTCAGTCCCTGCCCCCAAAATTTTACAAGACAAATCTTTTACTGTACAGTGCCTAGCACAACAGGACCTAGCTCTCACTTTGGCCTCTAGGCATTACTATACTATAAATAATAACTTCATATTGACTTGTTAGGTGCAAAGAGCCGAGACTTTTCAATCAATACCCACTGGGCCATCTCTTCAAACTCAACTTTTCCACTGTGTGTCATTTCCATGCATGACCGGCAGTCTTGTCCAAAGAGACATTCAGGATTGAACAAACAGGAAGGCTGAATCATCTGTTGCCTGTATGAAGAGTAATCCTTACAGCTGGGGCTTCATTAGGCACTACTTAGTCATTGATTTCAGAGGGAGATAGCCTGTGTTAGGGCTATGGGATAGATCCCCTTGTGTGTCTCTGGCTTTTTCTTAGCATATAAGAACAGGGGAGGCTGATAAGTAGGATGCTACCAAATTCATGGTCCATTTTGGTAAATTTCATGGTCATAGCATTTTAAAAATCTTGACTTTCATGGTTTCAGATATTTAAATCTGAAATCAGACATGCAGTATGTTCTTAATGAATTTGTATTGGTTTTTCAAACACATACACTTCTTGTATGACTAGGTCAGTGAAGAGTAATGGGGTCAAGGCTGATTCCCCACTCTGGCACTTTGAATGCAGAAGATGGGGGCCCACAAGGATTTTAAAAATTAATACTGTCCACTCCAGGCTGGTATTAAACTCCCAAGGTTACAGCTTTTCTCTGACCTTGGATTGGTAGATGCTGCTACCACCCAAGTGCAGAACCCCTTTGAGAGCCTAGGAAGGTGCACTTGGGAATTCCTTCCCATGGGGTACCCCCAAGCCCTTTCACCCCCCTTCCAAGGGAGAGCTGAGGGGAAAAAAACAAAACCAAAGGAAATCAGCTATTGCCACCAGCTAATTAAACGATGTGCACAAACCTCTTAGGACACAAAAACCCATTCCTGTTCTTAAAAAAGGTAAATTTTATTCAAACCAAAAAGAAAGAAAATACATCTGGAACGTAGGCTTTTTCCAGATTTAAAAAAGCCCCTTACAAAATTTAAACATCAAGAATAACCTTCCTGAGGTCCAGCTTAAAGGTTACAAGCAAAAAAAAAAAAAAAAAAAAAAAGCATTTGGGGTTAGCACAGAGGAGTCCAAAAGCCTTACAGAAAATAAAAGAAATAAACCTAATTGCGTCTTTCTACACATTTCCTGATCTACTTACATTTTTGGGTAGCTCTAGGTATAATCTGATGATTTCCATACCTGGCAAAAAGCTTTTTACAGCATAGTCATAGCCCTGACTTTGTTCTGTTCCCTCTCTCCAGAGAACAACCACAGAACACAAAGGGAAAGACTTTTTTCCCAATTTTAAAAAAGTTCTAGCCCTCTCATGGGCTCTTTTGGTCAGGTGCCCACTCCTTTCCTTTTACCTGTGGGCTTGTTAATCCTTTACAGGTAAAGCAAGTAGAGAACAACCACCAAGAGGGATTCTACAGCCAACTGGCTGGCTGGGTGTCCACAAAAGGGAGCTATCCCCCCTCTCATTTATCACAAATGGTAATATACAAAAATAAGCAGGACAGAAAAGGAAACTAGAGGCAAATCCTGAGAGGGCCTCAGCAACTTTAACTCCTGGTGACTTCAGTACAGATTGGGCTTTGGGACAGTGCTAGCTGTAGCACCCTAGTCATTTAGGTAATTGCATAACAGATAAAATCATGGGTTTAACTGGAATCAATTAACCTGTAATGGTGGGCATTGTTGACACTTGGAGGTAATGATTGAGCTAATGAGATAATTAGCTCAGTTGGGGAAGATATATAATTGGCAGGAATAGGAAGGAAAGGGGGAGTTCAGGGAGTGAGCTGGGTGTGGTAGAGAGAGCTGGCTAGAAGGTTCATCCGAACATATATGCCTGTATTATGTTCTGCGGTGCTTGGAATCTAAAGCACATGGGGAAAAGAACAGACTGTGTGTATGTTGTGAATAGGAGACCACCCAAATAGGTCAGGAAGCATGGTACACCAGGTTGCTCAGGGAGACCCCGGTGATAAGGATTTTCTTAGCTTCTCAGGAGGTGCGCTTGGCATTTTGCAAGATCAGGCCCTAAAAGCATAAACGAGAATAACCCAGAGCTGCAGGGTTTTTAACCTGGTGACAAAAAATAAAGGCTTGATGTAAATCTGGTTGAAGTCTATAGACAGTCTCCTACTGACTTCAGTGGACTTTGGATCAGGCCCTTGATGTGTTACTGAGGAACTTAGGAAACCAGATTCACAGTCTTGATAGTCGTGATGGCTGCTTCTGATAGCAAACATGCCAGGAAGTCAGTGGTACCACATTGTGGGATTTCTCAGTTGTCCAGATACAGTAGGTGGTTGATGTAAACTAGAGGGCTGAAGGCACAATGTGCTTTCCTAATATCTCTTGAAATATTCAAAACTATGTCTCTGCAGTTTGTATCTTCTGTTTTTCTCAGAAGACAACACCGCAAGAGATTTTTTTGGGGGTGTGACTGTTTTTGTTTTTTCTTGGTATGTCATGGGATGTTATGGTTTTTTGTTTTTGTATCAATGTGATTTTCTTTCCTGACACTGATTTTGTAAGCAAGTAGTTTTTAAGTGAGGTGAAATTTGGAGCTACGCAAAACAAATCAGATTCCTGAAGGGGCACAGTAGTCTGGAAAGGTTGAGAGCCGCTGTTTTAGTGCAATAGGAATAGGAATGCCTTTTGAGTCAAATCTCCATGGGGTGGGGGGAGGAATCACAAATTTGGGATTTAAAAACATCCTGTTTGTTCAGATTTCTCCATTAAAATAATTTTAAAAAACCATACATCATGTGTGATAATGGAAGTCTAAAATGCCCAAATACTTTGGTATTTTTCTAGCTCAGGAATACTTTCCACATGAGTGAACAAAAATGAACGCTAAAATTAATCAATTTAAACTACTGCAGTTTGGGCTAATTTTTGTCTTTTCTTGCCTGTTAGCTCCAGTTGCCTTGGAACCAGGCCCTGTGTATGAATAGTTCTAACGATTTCTTCCACTGTATGTTATCTTACGTTAATAAACTTTGAAGTTCATCTACCATCGAGCTGCCCATTCACCTGGCTTAGTTAGTGTGGAAAGTTGTAATTATTTGCGAGGTGGTGACAACAACAGATTCAATTTTCTGTGGAAAGCTGTGGTGCCAGTGTCTGAGCCCGATTCTAACCTCAGATATACAGTTCCCATTGGACTTGGATATTCTGGGAGGATTTGGACAGTTCACATTGAAATGAATGGAAGTTGTGCGTCTAATTTCCCATGGTAGCTTTAAAAACTTTTCAGGCTCTGTGTATCTAAGGGCAAAAATTGGCCCATACAGTGCACTGGATTTTCAGAGAAATTACTAGCAAAATTGGATATAACTGCAGGGCCAACACCAATCTGCCCAAACTGTTGGAAAGTTCAGATTTCCATCCTGAATCTTCATTTAGAATAAAACAGGTCACTCACCTTCTGTGTGAACAGACCTAAGCAGAGTCTCCAAAGCCAAAATGGAGACCTTTTTTACTCACTGCAAGGCCACCCAGTACCATGAACAGCAGCTAAATGACTAGCTGTTTGTTCATCCTCCTGGCTGGGGAAGTGAGATGAGGGTAGGAAGGCGGAAAGGGATGAAAAAGCTCATGGATGCAGCTGTAACTCTCTTTCCACCCTAGACTGACCAACATGGGCAAGACAGTTTTACTTTGTACAGCACCTCTGGCATAATCTGACTCTAAAATGGCCTTACCCAGCCAATGTGGAATCACCCTAATTAAATGGTGATCATGCAGTGCTGCAGAGCTGACATTAGCACTTGGAACTGGTTGGGGGGGGGGGGGGAATTCCAAACTTTTTTCTGATTTAAAAATGTGTTTTGGACTAAATGGAAATCTTCAGGAAAAATTTTCAGGCTTTTGTCAAAAGCTGAACCATCTCCCCCGTCTCTACCCCACCCCCAAAGTTTTGTAAAAAAAGCCAAAACATTTCTGGAAGAAAACTGGATGAAAACAAAAAGGCTAACAAAAAAAAAAATCACAGAAAATAAAATGTCTTCTCACCAGCTCAACTTGGGCAACTCCCTGCTGCCTGCATAGCAGGAAAACGAGAGAGTTGCTACAGAAAAGCGGACACAATCAGGACTCATCAAAGCCACAATCCTGGCTGCTAAAGGTTGGTGTGAATTAGAACAGCCCTTCGGATGCTCTAATCTATCAGAGAAGGGATGGGCATCCGAAGAGCAATCCTATGATTGGGTCATACAAAGAGATTTACACCACCGTTGTGTACTGCTGCCTGACTTGAGATCTGTGGACCCAATCGCAACAAAGCATGTAAGTAGGTGCTTGAGTCCATTCATATTCAGGAAAGAACTTAAACACATGCTTAACTTCAGACACATACTTAAATTCCATTGGCTTACATGGGACTTAAGCATGGGTGCTTCTCTTGAAGCCTATGCTTCAGTGCTTTTCTGAATTGGGGCCTATCAGAGCAACTATAGAATGATGCATCTGGGGAAGGGAAGGTTATATACTGATGTGTTAATTTTCAAAGCAATATGTGGGACAAGTCTAACTGATTTAAATGGGTGTTGAATGACCAAATTGCCCATGCAGTGCCTTGAAAGTTAGTTCCTGATGTCCTAGAAAGAATCCCCACAGGGAAAAGGAGTGGACTATAATAAATGTATTCTTTTTAAAAACAAGTGGATGCTATGGAAAATAGAGTTCCTATACCCAAAAACTGCGGAAAGATGCTCAAATGAGTATCTTCGGTTATGTCATGCCTGTCAGTTTCCAGTGATCCATAGCCACCCAGTACAAATGCACGGCCAGAGAAAGTAGAGCATAATCTCAGTCATTGTGTTTGCATTATGAATTCAGCAACAAGCTATAGAAATGACGCAGGACTAAGTCAGCAGAATGTAGGGGTTTGCTAGTCATGTGTCTTTTGGGACTCCTCCCCTTTGTGGAGGGGACATGCCTTCTGACTTTCTTGTATCAATGCAGCAGGTATTTGAGTATTGCCATACAGATATGTTTGCAGGGCGGGGAGAGACTGAAATTCCTGATTCATTTTTTAATTTGTTCCCGATCTTTTTCCTTTTCATGACCAAGGTCAAGGACAGGGTCAGTCCTGGTTGAAAGTCTGTTTTAAAACAAATACCCAAGATGTCATTGTAGTAATGTTTTTGTACAGCTCTTAGCCCAATGAGATCCCATCCAGATTGTGGGCCTTTTGGCACTACTGTAATGTAAATTTAACTAATTCCAGCTACCTTAATTGAACAGCTTGCTAGGGAATCATGAAAATGCTACACAGTGGCTTCACTGCACCACTCCTGGCCAAGAGTCAGCTGTAGGGTCATTGGGAGAGTCTGCTGGCCAGATCCTCATCTGATATAAATTAGCGTAGCTCCAATGAAGTCAGTGGAGTTATACTGATTTTCACTAGCTGAGGATCTGGCCCTGGAAGTTTTCACCTTCTGTCTGAGACCTGACGTAGTACTGTTCAATGTCTGATCCATCCTCTGTGTATGGAACTACGCAGTGCAGTTGCGTGGAGTTCATTACCCTGTTGTAATAGTTCTTCTCCAGCTCTAACAACTATGAATTGTTGTTAAAATAGAGAAGGTGGGCCTCATCCACCATTCTAGTGGTAGATCTGGCACCTGGGCTCACAGTGTGTATGTTCCAGGCTCTCTGAGACTGGCAACACCACACAGCTGATGCATATCCAGGGGACAAAGTGCCTCCTGATGCTCTGTAGTGACTTACTGAAGGAATGATGTTGGAAGGAGCTGCCCACAGCCCTCTTCTGCTGGAGGGTACATTTCCATAATCCAGGGCCTTTGAGGAAAGAGAAAAATATGAACATTCTGGAGGGTTGACAACCCCAAGGAGGGTAGAACCTGGGCAGCATCTACTTCCTGAATTGGTATTGTTTAAGTTCTGAAAACCCTGTACCAGTTGCTAGCCAGATTCAGTCTTTTAAACGTTGATTCTCACTTATTTAAAAGGAAGAGAGACAATAGTTTTGGCAGATTACACTGATTACACGGGCATGATTTTTTTTATAGGTGATTTGGGTTCTTCATTAAATATAAAAGCTTCTTGTTAGCTATCTTTTTTTAAAAGTCTTACACTTTCCTTACCCTTCTGTACTGTTGTCACTGTTCTTGTTTAAGCACTCAGTCTCAAAAGGAAACATGAAAAGGCATTGCAAATTACCGGTGTGTACAAAATCTCAATGATATTTTGGGAAACTAGTAAATGTTTCAGATTAGTTGACACAAAGATCCTTAACTGATTCTCCTTCAAGTCAGTTCTTGTACTGGATGAAAGAACTTGCTTTATTGTAAGCAACTTTCTGACTGCTATACTCAAATTCCTTTTTTAAATACATAGCCCCTCACTGATTCTTTATACTGTCTTCCACCTCATAAAACATCTTTTAATTCTTTCCTGTCTTCTGCTGTCACATATTCTAGAACATTTGTTGTGTACCTTAGATTTTTTTTTCCTTGACTCTGAATGAATTCCTATCTCATTCTCAGACATATTTATCTGGAAAACGGCCAGCCATTTTCTCTGAAACAGACAGGCTTTGATTTTCAAGGGTATACAGAGAGCAGTGTGAGGTACAAAGGAGTGGGGTCACATAGCTTTTACTTCTGATTCACCTTTCTCTGATTGTACCTGCCCTGTGTCAGACATTTTTCAGTCACAAGCAATGACATATTTTTGTATTTTACAGACCATGGGACCAATTTTCAAATATAATTGCTGTAATAGAACAGAAATTCTGCAACTGGATGCTCACTTTGGCAAACGAAATGTATAGTTTACAAGTCTAAGTGCTGAGCTGAGATTTTGCTAGTTGCATTTGAATGACCTATTATGGGGCCCACATTTGTAAATGGAGGCTCTGAATAGGTTTTGCTGGAAGGCCAAAAGAATTATGCACTCACGATTTAAAATAGTGCTGAACAGATAGTGCCTGATACAAAGCCTACTGAAGTTGATGAGAATCTTTCCATATACCTTAATGGGCTTTGGATCAAGTGCCTGTTCTTAAGATAATTTAAATACATAGTTAGGGTCAGTTTTTTTAAATGGTGCTCATGTTTTATGCTCCTGTATTTTGTGGGCACCAGTAATTGCAGGTGGAATTCAGGTCATTTAGGTGTCTCCAAATCAAGTACTTAGACATCTAACTGACCTAAATTGTGCCACGTTAGTTTGCATCCATTAAAAATGGAAGTCCAGTTCTGACCAAGCTAGAAATCAGGTGCAAACTCATCAGTAGAGCACAACTTCTTTTAAAATGAGTTTACTATTATTTTATAGAAAACAACCTAGCAAGAGAAGAATAGGCCCTGTATGGTATTGGGAACAATACACTCAACAAACATAAATATAGGACTTAGTTTATTTTGTACTGTGTTTCAACACAGTGTGTGGGTAGATGTGAAATAATGCTAAGGCTGCTTTTATTCTCCTGTCTGCTAAAATGCTAGAGAGACTGCCTCCCCTGGAGTGCTACAGATGCTGTAGCTTTACTAGCTGGATCCCCATAAAACATGCCAATAAGTTTCTCTGGGGTCAAAGAAAATCACCAAATGCACCACCAATCTGCATCGCAATGTTGTAGATCTTTCTGATGCAAATGGGTTTATTACTTTGCCCGCACAATAAATTTACTGGAAAAACAACTCCTCACATTTCTTGTGCTTTTAACCTCACCCCTGACTGCAGAAAATGTTCTTTATTTAATGCTTCAGCTTTCCTGGAACTTGCTTCTCAGCAAGGTTATGAATCCGCACAGTCAGGATGCACTTGAGTACATGATTGTGCTACATTTAGGGTCAAATTTTCAGTGGCCATAAAGATCTGTGTGCGTGCAGGCACAAATCAGGTAGCTAGACAATGGAACTGTCAAGATTTGTACCTGAGATTCCAAAAAAGGCAGGTGTATTTTTCTTTCCCTACAAGCACAAACTGCAGGCAACATCTCAGCCACCCACTTTGTTGATCTTGACTTTGATATTCTCTCCACCCACATGTGTGTGGAACTCTTTTTAATAGCGATGGTTTTTAATATGCAGAAGAAACAGAGTATCACAGATGGGATCTGGAATGTGGATGGCAGAGCAGAATTTTGTCTGTTGCCTTCATATCTCTCAGCTGTGGTTATGGTCAAAAAGAGGGAAAATACACTTAATGTCATTGACACTCTTGTGGGGGTGCGGGGAGAGAGGTCAAAATTCAAGAAAAAAAATTCAATAACTTTTCTTAGCTGTGACTTTTACAAGTGAGGTTAGTTGTTTGAAGTCCAAATTTATCTCCTTCCCATGCATACTTGATGTGTCTCTTAATCTTTACAGCCTTTGTATTGGAAATGTTAAATAGTAAATAAAACGAATGTTAAATAATAAAACTGAGATATGAGGCAATACTTACGTTAACAAAGGCTACATCATTTAAAGTTTCCTGCATCACTGTTTATCTTGGGTCTCTCCTTTTCATCTTTGTTTGGGCTGTGGCAAGCTTAGTGCTAGGAAATGTTGTGAAGGTGAAAATAAGTTTACATTTTTCTTTCTCTCTCTGAATTTTCATGAGGAGGGTGTAATCTAATGGTTAGATCAGAAGATGGAGTCTAAGTTCCTTTCTCAGTTCTGCCACAATGTGATGTTAGACAAATCAGTGAGCCCCCAATCCCTAAGGACCAGATTTTTAAATGTATTTAGGTACCCACCATGTTTTTTTCCTTTTCTTTTACTTCTTTTAAAGGTGGGTTTTGTCTTTAGCTTGTGACCATCAGCGTAGCTTATTAAAAAGCTTAATTTATATAGTGGATTTCAGTTTGCCGGGGTATTCTGCATCCCACACAAGAGTGAGGATGTGTATGGAGAGTTAACAATAGCAACTACTGTGAGAAACTAGACACAACGCTTCACATACATCCTTGGAATCTGGGGGTGAGATTCTGTTCTGTGGTCTGAGAGGTAGGTGCTGCACAGAACTCCCAATGCAGGAGAAGTGGGAAGTAAGGTCCTTTCACCCACCAGATACTGGGTTGCTCAGTCTTTCAGGGCTGTCAAATTACACTGCTCCAGCCCTCCTAGGGCTCCTTGTGGGCACCAGTACTACTCATAATTTCTGCAGACTTTTTTTTCCCTGTATCTTTTCCTCCACTTTCTTTCCTTTTTTCTCCCCACCCCCCAATCTTTGTTACTGGTAATGCTTTCGCCCAGCTCTCATTCAAACTAGAAGCCCCATTGATGCCCTTGGGACTCTCCATGTGACTAGTCTATTTGTATAAGGCTTACACAATGAAGCCTCTGCTACTGGCAGAGCATGTCTCAACCTTCCAAGGCCTGAATGTTGGAAGTAACGGGGGGTGAAGACCCCAAATTAGGGAAATGACAACAATTCTACATACAGGAAATTTAAAATGCTGTGGGATTCATTCCCTCGTTGTCAGTAACTTTCTGAAGCTGTAAATAAATTGCTTTTTTTCTTCTTTGATTCTGGTGTAAATAATTTCAACAGTAAAGTAAGAAGACACCCAATTTGCATGGAACATGGGTAATTTTGGGACTCAAATGAGAAACTTCCTTATAACTGAGGGACATTTGATAGGCACGGAGCAGAGCCTTAGATAACTTAGCGTTCTTGGGATAGTCTTTCATCCCTCCTCTCTTCTCTCCCCCAGAGAGAGAACCTGTCCACTCTGCAGCTCCCACAAAAGCTTCTCTGCTTTGGATTTATTTTTAATTATTTATTTACGTAAATCATCTTAAAAAAAAAACAGGATGTGCTGTGATCAAACCTATGTATTTTTAAAGAGTTTTAGCTAATTCTCCTGTGTGAATGACGAGATTGATTAGAGGAAGAAAGAGCTGTTAAAGGAGAGAAGTATTCATTAACACACATTCCCCATAGTGCTCAGTTTCCAGTGATAAAGAATAAATGAGATACCGAGCTGTTGTAGCTGGAGACACAATCCTCACTTTTATGCTGGTGTAGACAGTAACCTGTGTAATTTAACAGGAGCCCTAAACACCTACTAGTATTTTACAGGTTCTTCTTTGACGGGTGATACTGTTAGAGATACATGAGATACAACTGACATAAATAACTGGCTCCATACTGTTCAGTTTTATGTTAGCAAAGAACGAAGTAAAGTTTCAAATGCACTGTATTAATTAGCGCACCACGTAACTGAGGAAGATATGGCATCCATTATGTTTCAACAGCTATTTGGGATTTTTAGATATTTATTCATGGTTAAGGGTCTGGAGGGTTCCACTGTAACCTGTAGGAAACGTGTGGGAACCTTGCTCAATAAGCAATCTGTGACTGCTTTGGCTTAAGGTAAAATTTAGTACCCAAGCGAGGCTGTAGCAAAATAAAGACATTCTTTCTTTCCTCCTCAGTTTGGAGAGTCTGATTTGGAAGGTAATGGTGGAACAAAGTTAACAGTGTTCTTTGACACCAGCCTACCTCCCCATTGGTAGTTTTCCACCCAGGCAGAATTGGCTGAGCAATCTGCAGAGGAGATGTAAGCTTTTTAAAAAAATCAAGTATCTAAAGAAAATAAGGCTAGGGAGTGGCTACCAGGCTTGTCTCCATGCTGTGCCATACATTGAGTCCCCTGGTCAGCAATGTGTAAAGGACACAATTTGTCAGACTCAAGCATTGTATTTGCTTTACCTTAGTACAAATGGTCTGTATGTAACCTTAAGGGGCCCGATCCTGCTTTCCTTGTCCAGGCATTTTTTATGTCAGTGGGGAGTTTGGATGCATATGTGATGTAATTTCAGTTTCTGGGCCAGATCTTCAGCTCGTGTAAATGGGTGTCACTCCACTGAAGTCCATGGAGAATCTGATCGTCTCTCTTAGGTAGCAGTTGTCATCAATTACAATTAATTCGTCAAATTACTTAAAGCACTCGTTTTAATTTTGCAGATCTCAGGCATTTGGTGCTAAGTCTGCTCTTCTTCCTCACATGGATTGGCAGCTTCTCTGGGCGCTGTAAGATAGCTCACTACCCACTGCTGTACATCTTTGTGTATGAAAGGAGGTGCCTGAACTTTGAGTGCTTCCTCGGAGCACAGATGGGGTGCACAGTGTGCTTGGATTTATTGGCCCCGTTTTCTTGGTGATGTTGGCAGTACCTGTGTTTGGCACAGGTGAGCACTTTGCTGAATGGATGGTCTTGATGCCTCTGCTGCAGCCTCAGACAGCGGAGCTTGCTGTTTAGCGGGAGGAAAACACACTGTGGTAGTTTCTTCTATTTTCGGTGCGTCATTGGGGCCAGCTCAACACAGATATAATAAAAGAACACTTTATAGTGGAGAGGAAACGACTGAAAGAGAATACTGTTGCAAAAAGAGCATGAAGGAAATTTCCACTCGTTCCATGAGCCCATCTAGGTATCAGCCTTTAAGCATGTTGTTCTGCGCTGCAATTTTTTAAAAAATGGTCAATATTTATGTGGTTTCTTCTTTAAAATCAGGAGGCTGTGGGGATTGTTGATAAATACAAGAAACCAGGAGTATAGTTTTCTCTTGGGATAAGCGACACAAAATAGGAGCTTTTTAGCGTTCGACCCAGTACATTTACCTGCCCAGGGTCCTGTGCTGCCCACCTGCGGCTGGCATGGAGTGGAGCAAAAGAGCCGAAACGCCAAAGGGAAGAAAGGCTAAAATGACACAAGGTAGAGAGTGTCCAGCATGAAATGGGGCTCCACCGGTTTGGCATGTGTGGTTCTCTTTACGCGGTGAGCACAGGGCCAAGGGTGTCATGCTCCCCAGGGAACTGGCAGATTTCTCTGCAGGCATCTACCTGGAAGCTATTGCTGACCAGCACAGCACTGGCGGCTGCTCCTTGGCTGAGGTGCAAGAAACACAGCAGCAGAAGACCCTGTGGTACTTGGGCCGCTGAGCCCCCGGGGTCAAGCTCAGAATAGTGCAAAGAGGGCAGCCATTCTGCATGGGTGAACCAATATCTGCAGAACTGAGCCCAGGAGCCTCTGTGACTCATCAGGCTCCACACAGGCAGTGCCTGCGATTGAAAACCCTTTGGTGTTTTGTAGATTGTATCAGAGTTGTTCTCTGCTCCCAGGAGCTGCTATTGATGGGATCGAGACTACCAATCCTAGGGAGAGGAGCATTGAGGGTACGGAGAATATTAGGTAGCAAAGCTCTGTTGTTTGTTTCTATCCTTCATTTTCTTTGATTTGGGAACAACAGCTGGCGATGGCTGAAAAATCACTGTAAAGCTTGTTCATTTCCAGACCAGATGGAGATGCTGGGATTTGAGACTCAGGCAGTGTTTAGTAGACAACATGTCTATAAAGGCTCCTCCTAGTAGTAGGTATGGACCTGAGCTAACGAGCTGACCCTTCCCAAGGTGTTCTGAGATAGTATTAACTACGGTATCTGCAGTCCAGCTTAGCCAACAGTTCAAAGTAACTGCCTGGGTTACAATGGGATTCTGAGATGCAAAAGACCCACTGTTTCATAGAAACCATCCCCTGCAAGGTATAGTCCCTGGACAAAACCACAGAACTTTAAAGATGGGTAAGATCTAGACCCTGATTCTCCACTGTACGCCAGCATAGCTCCATTGGCTTCTAAAGAGCTATATTACTGGGGTTACACTATTCCATTAAAGTGGCCTCTGGCCTTTCCCTACTAATGCAGGATTATTCCCTGCACTACAACTTCTAGTGCATCCTTCCCTCTAAATATAAATGCCCCTATTCATGGGATTCCAAGCAGTTCTTTCGAAAAATTATTCCACCAGGATGACCAGAGGACATGCCAGATGTTAAACTCATCTTACATTTAGGTAACCTGCCGTTGTGCTGCTCTTGAAGCATGGCATTACCACTGCTTCAGACAGAATTTGACATTAACCTGCTGAATAGTTTGAGAATCCTTTTTGTTTGGAGTCGTGGGGGTGATCTTTCAATCTGCTGGAAGAAAAAGTTTTTTAAATTCATGTTTCCCCCCAACTCTTCCCCCTCCCACCCCACATTCTTCTTCTTTTACTCTAGTCTATACGATCAATTAAAAATAACCCTGAATCTCCCCTGCACTGGCTAAACCAGTAGCTATTCTAAACTAGAAGAAAAAGCTCCTTTCAAATTGTTGATATGCAATGTTTGTTCAATTTCAGTAAGGCTTTCTAAAGGTGTAATGCCAGTAGAGTTTATTACTACTTGAGTCTTTAATTGCTACACTAATATTTTTTACAGCTCCTGTTTAAGGGTCCCCAGACACTGTGATTTATTGGCATTGGTGAATGACTGATAAACGATTTAGGTTAAACAGAAAAACTGGAGGCATTGTATAAAGCATCAATGGTGCCAGAATGACCATGCAGGAACCACTAATATATTTAATGTGATGCATACTATACTGCTGATGCTAACCACAGCCAAAGCAACTACAAAAATAGACTGTTCCCTGGGGGGCGGGGAGTAATGACAATAAAGAGGTGTTTCTGCTGATCAGGATAAATTGAGTTTGTTTCACTGAAGTTGAGCTTTTCATTTTAATATCTGATGACATTATCAAATATCATGATGAAATAAAGATTAAGGTTGGGATTTTTAAAGGTGTAGAAGGGAATTAGGCACCTTATTCCTATTGAATTTCAATTGGAGTTGGGTGCCTCTCTCTCTGACTCCTTTGAAAATCCTGCTGTAAGGACCCAGTCTTGCATTTCTTGTGCATGCACAACTCCTATTGACGTTAGTAGGAATTTTGCTTGTTTGGTGACTTTGGGATCAGGAGCTTAATGCGTGAAAAAATAAAGTTTCTAACACCTGAACAGTTTTAACTGAGCAATGAAGCAAAACAACCGTGTCATAATGGATAAACGTTGAAGGAACTCATTGAGATGAACGCTTCTACTGATAGCACTTTAAGGATGTAATGCAGCATATGTGCTTCACCCACTTCAGGTCATTAGTGTCTCCTGATATCTTATAAAACACTGAAAAGTGCTTGCTTCTGGAGGGGAAAACACGCATACACACACACACAGAACACCTCTATACAAGTGTGAGCTCTCAAATACACTGGGAAAGTCGAACTGTGAGCGCTCGCTGTGTGGTTTTGAAATGTCCACAGCTTTGGTAATTTCCAACCAGCTTTTTTTAAAGACAGAAACGTTCTCACATCGCACATCACGTTCAGCAGTTTGAGTTATCCACATGAAAAAATTTGGAATTTTTTTCATAGCAAGGGAAAAACGTATGCAGTCATAGTACGCAACTAAGTGAATGCTTTATTAGTCAAGCTTGAAAAACCACCACTGTTTTCAGGGAACAAACCTGGTATGCCTCACCCTCAAAAGATAATTTTCCAAAAGTTATGAGTGAGAGTAAATAGGGGGTTAGAATGAATTTTTTTCTGAAACAAGCCAAATGCTACAAAAGAAAAAAAAAAAGAGAGAGTGTGTGTGTACTCTTATTCTTTTTACTTTCTGTGCAGATGAGACTGGAAAGGACACAGCACCAGATCCTCAGAAGAAATACATTATCATAGTTCAGCTAACTTCACTGGCATTATGCCAATTTATATCAGCTGAGGATATGGCTACCTGACATGTCTAAAGTAAAAATACACAGCTACAAGTTGATGGACCCAATGCAGGAAACACTTGGTAAAATTCTGTGCCCGCTGCTTTGCAGGAGGTCAACTAAGTGATCACAATGATCTTTACTGACCTTTAAATTAGGGTGACCATATTTCCCAAAGTAAAAACAGGATACTGCGCAGGGCTGGTCTGAGCCGCCTGGTGTCACTGCTCACCTGAGCTCCCCCAGCATCGCCTGAGCACTGCATTGCCCGGGGCTGGGACTGAGTGCCTGAGCCCCATGCTGCCCCAGGGCTGGGGCTGACTGCTCAAGCTCTGCCATCCGGTGCCTCGCGTCGCCACTCACCCCCCCACCCCCGAATGTTCCTCTGTGCCCGCCAGGGGGCACACCCCACTTTTTTAACAAAACTGGGTATTTGTTCCATTTCCTCTTGCCAACTCGTGATCCTCACTATGAAACAGGACAAATGCCCATTTTTGCCAAAAAAAAAAAAAAAAATCATTATGTCTGGGACAGGGCTTAAAAAGGCGACTCTCCCGGCCAAAACGGGATGTCTGGTCACCCTACTTGAAGTCTCTGACTCTTCGGAAACTGGAAGACTAGCTGTTGCTTTGGCTGGATGCTCAGTTACCTAATCTTTAGAGGATGCTTTATCTTCTAGCAGTCTTGTCACAGTTGTGTTCTGGAATTGCTTTATTCAGAATATCATCTTTATCTTTTTAGAAAGCAGTTTTATAGCACTCAGAATAAAGAATAGTTAACTTTGTTTCTGTATTAATAACAAGGGCCAGACCCACTTGCTTATACAGGCGCAGGGCTCCCATGATTTCAGCTGGCCAATTTGTATGTGGTTAAGATAATCATGCCTTGAGGAGCGTTTAGTTCACCTAAGGCAATTTCTTCTGAGCAGGGCTTGGCTGCTTAATGATTATCCCCTTTCCAGCAATTTACGCAGAGCAATTGGTTTCTCATATTCCTATGGTAGGGCTAGATTCTGCCCTTGGATGTGCAAATTGGGCTCCCATTGATTTAAGAGTGGGAAGGAACAAACTTAAGGCGTATATACTTCTGTGAGCTGCATAAGTGAGTGACAAAACATGTAGCAATTTGCTGCAGATTCAGCCTCAAACGTGTGAGCGCCGGCTCAAACCTCCTGCTTCCTCCAATACTTGTAGCTGACAGATGATCGGTAAACAGCACAAAGTGGGAGTGTGGCCTATGGGAACATGGGATGAGCCAAATCAAAGCCGGGTTACTATATACAAAGTAACTCATTACAGAAAGGGCAATGAGTTAGAGGCAGCAGTAATTTGCTATTGGTAACCACACTGACCCCTTGGTGGTACATTATTGAAATGTCTTGCTGGCTGCTTTGAATGCAGGTGCCACTGGAAAACACTGTGATTTTCATCCTAGATTTCAAGGAACTTGAAATTCCCCACCACATACTTCTGCACATCCTAGCCCTCTGTTACAGTTGCAGGGGCCCCTCTGGACACTTCCATGGGTTTAAGCTGTCTCTAATGACTTTTCATGGGCACATCATTTTCTTTGTCATGGCTCTCAAATGACACAGAGAACACATACTGCATAACTGTTCTGCAGAATATTTTTGTGCCATTAGGTATCTGTTGGCCCTCTTTCCTAAGAAGCAGGTAGCTCACAGCTGGGGTAGAGGAGAAAAGAACAGGCTGACAGTGAACGGGAGGGCAAGAGGGTTGAAAGAGGAGCCCAGTTTATGCATCCAAGTGACAGATTTGACCCTGGAACAACAATGTAAGAAACCAAACTGTTAGAAACTTTTCTGCAGCATGAGAAGCTTTGGATAAGTGGAAATCGTTAAGCTGCTGAGCACTACTCAGAGTCAAGCCTTAGATAAATTAGCCACTCTTGAAGGCACAATTTTGTTAATGGCATACAATTACATACTTTGTTTTTACATTAGGCCAGCTGTGCTGAATGTTCCTATACGGCTGGCGCATTTTACGTTTTTTAATGGGCTGGTACTAAACCCCCACAATCAGGAGCTTGTTTTTAAGTCGGAAAAAGTTCAGTGTGTGATCTTTAAAATTAACTTGGTAATTTTAGATATTCAGCATTATTTGCAGGTTTGCTTGGTTTTTTTAGTTCCTTTTTCTTCCTTTTGGTTTTTCAAGTAACATTTGGGGGGTGGAGGAAGGGGTTAGGTTATTTTTATACAGCAAATGGTTGCTTAATCTAGGGTTGCCAGGCATCCAGTTTTTTGACTGAAACGCCTAGTCAAAAAGGGACCCTGGCGGTTCTGGTCAGCACCGCTGACCAGGCTGTTCAAAGTCCGGTTGGCCGCCTGCAGTGGGGTGCCTTCCCAGCTACGCACAGCTACTGGGAAGCCACCAGCATCTCTCTCTGGCTTCTAGGCATAGGGGCAGCCACGGGGGCTCTGCGCGCTGCCCTCACCCCGAATGCCAGCACCACAGTTCCCAATGGCAGGGCCAGCGCCCAGAACCGCGTGGCTGTGCCTCCGCCTGGGAGCCAGAGCGAGATGCCAGCAGCTTCCCAAGAGCCGCCTGAGGTAAGCACCCCCTGGAGCCTGCACCCCGAGCCCTCTCCCATGCCCCAACCTCCTGCCCCAACCCGAGTGCCCTCCCGCACCCAAGCTCCCTCCCAGAGCCTGCACCCCGCAACCCTCACAAACCCCAACTGCCTGCCCCAGCCCAGATCCCACTCCCACACTCCAAACCCCTCAGTCCCAGCATGAGCCCTAGAGCCTGCACCCCCAGCCGGAGCCCTCACCACCTCCCACACCCCAAACCCCTGCCCCAGTCCGGTGAAAGTCAGCGACGGTGAGGGAGAGTGAGGATGGAGTGAGTTGGGGCGGCCCTCAGAGAAGGGGCAGGGCAAGAGTGTTCAGTTTTCTGCCAATAGAAAGTTGGCAACCCTAGCTTAATCCAAGGGAAAGATGCTTCTTGTTTGGATTAGTCAAGAGCTGTAAAATTTACTTGTATAAATTTGGAACGTTAAATAGCTTGATGGGCTGTCAAAATAGGCCTCCTTTGCTGACCAGGTATATACAGTGTAAACTAACTTCTTCCTTCATTTACACTGCTGCAGTCACTGCAACCTCTACAGTGCATGAAGTTACCTACCTTGGGTAAGCAAAAGCAGGAATTTGCCTGCACACCCATTGTTACCATCGCTAGGGTTGACAATTTTGGTTGGAGGTTTCATCACACGACATAATCTTTAATTAAAGATTAATCTTCAATTCCTGGAGACTCCAGGAGAATCCTGAAGGGTTTGCACCCCTAACCATCGCTGAGAATGTGGCTCTCAGAATCCTGGAGTTGTGAATATATGCAGTACGAAAGTTGCTTTCCTTCACAATAAGGGACAGTGGCTTAAAAGGGAGGAGTTAAACCACATAAGCAGAGTGTGACAGACTGACAATATCCAGCCATATCCTGCACAGACCTTATGGAGTTAAGATAAACTTTACTGAATTCAGTTAAGCCTTACAGAATTAGCTTAACACCTTTGGGGACCATTGTATTAAAAATGCAATTGTGTATCTGTTACTGTGGAATTATATGTAAGTCCTCTAGGAGGAGGGAGGGAGATGCTAATATAATTCCTCCATTATCTAGGGTGACCAGACGTCCCGATAAAATCAGGACTGTCCTGATTTTTAGGTCTTTGTCCTGCGTCCTGACCGGGCCATTTGTCCCGGTATTGCGGCTTTGGCCAACAGACAAAGAAAGGATTTTTGGATAAATAGCCAAACAGGCTCAGGGCCTTCTTCCTGAACCAGCAAACAGTTGCTACTGGAGTATGTTAAAAGTAATGCCTGTATGCAATAAATATCATTTTACCTCTAGGGCTGGTAGATTCAGTCTGTCATTTGTATCTCCTGGTGGTCAAGCCCCCTATTCTCCCACAATCTGCACCTCTGGGTGCAAAAGTGGCAATGGAATTTTCATCACTACTTTATGCAAACACAGTTGTGACTAACCGAGGACAGCTGTGGACCATGAATTAAGATTCAAAGATACGTTTGGTCATACTGCCCTCATGTCAGGAGCATGACTCCAAGAAAAGGTGCAGGTCACCTCTGATTTTTAGTTTGCAAGATGCTCACAAATAAAATAGTTAGCTATGCAAGCACTGTCATTGAGCAGATAAAGCTGTATTGTATACAGTACTAAAATTAGGGAGTTGGAAAGTACCGTGGCGTAAAGCCCTTTGCCTCAGGAAAACCAAGTTTAAATCCAGATTTGGCTCACAAGGAAAATGAGCTTGGGATTTACAACTTAGTCACCATTCGTGCGCGAACCAAAGCTACTACAGAATTTGGCATGACTGGCAGCTTTGTACTCTAGAGAGGCTTAGAACTGAAGTTTTGATCTCAATGTGTGTAACTAAAACACCCATTGTGACCTTTTTTTATTGTTAATCACAGAGAGGCCAAGGACTGAATAGGTATGGAAACTTAATTACCCACTTATTTCTAGAATTAGTGCCTCCAGGTGATGGTAGAAAAACAGTGGCTTGGTAGTGCAGGGAAGTCTGCATTGCTCTTGGGCCTCTACTGTAGGAAATTGGAGGGTTTCGGTCTCCAGGACTTGCCAGCCCAGCACCACTCACAAGAACTAAGTCCATTCAAGAAACGTATATGAAACTGATAATCCGTTTAACGTCTGGGTGCTTGTCCATACTGGAAAGTTGGAGCTTCACTCCTCATCAGAATGACTTTCATGACTTTATGCTTCATTTAAACCTTTTGGTTTAACATCAGACAGGAGCCGGTGCTTTTTACTTCTCTATATTGCATTTGTTGCCTTTCTGACACCCTCCATAAATTGAAGCACACTACGGGCCTAATCCAAAGATCATTAAAATCCGTTGAAAAAAATCGCATGGACTTCAGTGTGCTTTGGATCAGATCCTGTAACTTGCAATATGTTACAGTCAGAAAACACTGCTTTACTAGTGTTGGAAACCGCTTTGCACTTGTATTGTTTTTAAAGTTGCCCTCATAAAATGCTCTACCATGTCACAGGAAAATGGAGAAATCATCTCATTGAGTAAGAGATCTCATTTGATGTATAGCCATGGGAGGACATGTGCACATCTAAGCTGACAAAAGCAACCACTGTGTGAATAATATCTGGCACTCATTTATAATGTATAGTAGAGCACAAACACTGGAAAAGCAGTACCAGTAAAAGGGAGCTGATAGATGAATCATTGTCTACTAGAGCATGTAAACCTCAATCCTGGAAACCTTTTAAAATGTTTATACATGAGGAAATTTTCCTTCCACTCCTGTTCTGTAGTGATCAGTCTGTTTATCTATTGATCTGCTTGGGGTAAGGCATGTCACTAGAACAGAATTGAAGGGACAGCTTCCTTTTTCAGATTTAAAAAAGGTGTAAAAATGTATTCTCTCTTTTTTTCTGTAACCATAATGTGTGGCATCTGGAAATGCTCACCTGAGATCAGAGCACGTTCTGATGAAAGGTCCACACAGGACTTTTTGCATCCCATATTCTGTTCTCCTAACGTGTACAGGACTGTCAGTCCTCAGTTCTACAACACGGGCCCAATCATGAAGTGAGCTCTGTGCTGGTCTCTGTGTCTGCAGGGAGCCCTGTTTAAGTCAATGGGGCTCTCCATGGCACAGAAGTTGCACAAGCTCATTGCATGATTGGAGCCATGGAGAAAGCAAAATATTGGAGTGGAGATCCACTGCGTGATCCAAGAACTAAGTTTTTTTTCTTAGGGAGTCACATATTGATCTCAACTTTACCAGTATAAATCTGGAGTAACCCTGTTGATTTCAGTGGAAAAATCAATCTGGCCGTAAACATTTGAGAATAATAAAATCCTGTTCTGTTCACTGGAGCCAGTCTTCCCTTTCTATGGCTTCCACACTGCAGCCGATATTTAACTGTTTGTTGGACAAACTCTAGTGACCTTGTCTCAACAAACCTTTTACCCACCACTTTCCCCCTCCACCATTCACCTCGGAAAGCTAATCTTTAAAGATTGAGTTTCGTTGAAATGCAAAAGTGTTTCCATGTATGTGTGAGAGGGAATTGAATCCTCTTTCTTTTAATTTCCTTTTGGGGCAGATGGCCTATCATCAATTCTCTGGTAAAGGCACTAAATGATGTTAATATTGCTATCTGAAATCTTGCTTACTGTGCCATCAGTTAAATCACCGCTTTCATGTAGTCTCTTTTTTCACTGAGTAAATAGATATGTAAAACTCTATGCGTAGCTCTTTTCTCTGTATTTGGAATTTGATTTTAAGAATATTCCATAATTAAAATTATTTCATGCATAAGTTCTGTGTGGTTTTCAAGTACTGTACTTCTGTTTCTATGAAATTTTATTGGTTTTGCATCAGCTCTCTGATCTAGCCAGAATACACTAATACTTTTGATTATTCTTCTGTTTATTACTTTTGTAACATGATATGTTCTTTATAGGTCTGATCCAAAACCCACTGAAGTCAATGGGAGTTTTTCTACTGTGGGCCTTGGATCAGGTCCTATTTGTTTGGTACGGAAGCATGGCCTAGTGGTCTGAATACATTACTAGATGCCAGAAAGTCTTGGGTCCTAGTCCTGAATTTAACACTGATTTTAGGCCTGATCCAAAGTCTCTTGATGTTAATGGGAGTCTTGTTCCCCCCATTGATTTCAGTGGGTTTTGGATCAGGAGCTTTTTGTGCAGCCTTGGGCAGTCTGGAGCAACTTAGGATCTCCATAATTGTGTGCACCATGGAGACCTCCCTCCCACTTCTGAGACACTCCCTGCCCTCCTGTGGTGGCCAGTATAGAGTTACCCACAGCAGCTCTATGCTGTGTCTGTGCCAAGAGGATACTGCTCCAGCCCCTGTATGTCACCGGAGTGGTGAGTGGGAGAGAGTGTCTTCTCACCACAACCCTGAAATCCCAGTTAAGGTGTCTGATCCCTCTCTTTCATGAGTGGGAATTCTGCACCTAGCACAATGGAGCTCTGATGATGGTTCGGTTCCTTTTGGGGCTACTGTTATATGAATAACCATCACTGGCATCTTTCACATTTGAAATCATGTAGCTTAACATACAAATCTACCACAAGCTGAAAGGGCTTGGGAATTATTTTGCTGCTTGTATCCCCTGGTTGTTCTCAGACTATATAATTTAGTATTTATATTACATATCCCGTCATGTACCAGAATCTACTTGTGTTTGGCACTGTGCAAGCACAGAACAAAGGTCAGCCAAAGAATTTGCAAACTACCTATGTGCTATTTGGTTTTCCCACCATTTCAGTTTGTCCTTTCTAAAAGTCGCATTGCTTTTAATTAGTAATGGTTTAGTTTTGGAAGTACCTTCTCCCACTCTGTTAATACCATATTTTACCTCCTCTTCAGCCTGTGCACCATCCTGTTTGCTTTCCCATTGAAACTGTTGAACTGAGAAGTCATTGCCTCTCATTTGTAGTCTGGAAATGTCACTGAAGCCTGCCAGGCATCAGATTTTGCAGGGATTTGTTCAAACATTTATCTCACTGACCCGCTGCTCTGGGGGCAATCAGAGTTTAGCTGCTGTTGGCAAAAATGGCACTGGCAGGCTGCCCAAGTCTACTGAAAGCTGCAGTCTGGAAACGTCCTTTGCTGTCTTCATTTGTGGACTTCAGCATCCCTCCAGTTTACCAGATCTATCCCTGACTAATAAATATTAGAAATTCTCTGGTATTTGTGTCCGCTCTTTCTGTTTCGATAGAGTTGTTTAAGCCACATTAGAAAAAGTCCTCAGAAGCAGTCCTGAAGCATGGTCTCCCTGTTGGAAACTAGCCCCTGCCCCCCACCCCCTCCCCGGGCGGGACTGCACTTTTGCCTGAGATCTGGTTCAATGTCAGTGTAATATCCGACAGTTCCTCAGCAGGGGAGTAACAGGTCTCTTCCCATGGGAGGCATTGCTGTTTAGTGATCTGCACCAATTCTGATCTCTAACCATAGCTCCAGCAGTAACTTTAGTGTGTGTGGCCTTGGGCAGCAATCTCTGTGCCTCAGTTTCTTTATCTGTAAAATGTGGATAAGAATATCTAACTTAACAGAGGTGTTGTGAGAATAAATTAATGTTTGTGAAGTTCTCTGAAATTGAAAGATGCTATCTAGGTATTACTCCTCTGAGCTTTAACTATGTTATGATTCTGTGTATGTGCTAGGTATTATTTTATTATGAAAGTCTTAAATTGACTTTCCCAATACATTATCAAGCAAATTGTATGAAGTTTTATGGTTTGTTTTTTTTTCAGATTTCGAAAGTAACATTGTTTCTCATCACTGGTGAAATCAGGAAGGTCTGTAGGTTGAGACGGGCAAAACACCTAGTGGATTCTTAATCAGACAGTAGGATGTTATAGTAATAATGCTACATATCGTTTATATAGCACCATAATGAGAGGAGTTGAAAGAGTTGTACCCATATTGATGAATGATGAAGGGGTAGGCAAAGGTTATCATGTTTCTATAGCTACGGAAATGGAAGCACAGAGGTTGTGACTAGCCCAAGTCCCACTGAAAATTCTGGTTGATCCAAGAATTAGAACCCAAAGCTTCTGGCTCCCGGTACTTTCTTTTAACCACAAGAGTATATATAGTGAACAGCCTCTGCCCCAAAATGCTTATAGATAAATTTATCAGTTCCCGAACTTTTCTCTCTGGTTAACATGTTGCCATGTACAAAACTAGCTCTGGGCAAAGGCCACTTTAAACCGCTCCTTGGAGAAGTGCAGCAATCCAGTTGTTCTGATTTGTGTATATTGGCATGGTAACGATGGTCATTCCTCCTTTTACTGGTTTCAGAGTAGCAGCCGTGTTAGTCTGTATTCGCAAAAAGAAAAGGAGTACTAGTGGCACCTTAGAGACTAACAAATTTATTTGAGCACAAGCTTTTGTGAGCTACAGCTCATGAGCTGTAGCTCACGAAAGCTTGTGCTCAAATAAATTTGTTAGTCTCTAAGGTGCCACTAGTACTCCTCTCCTTTTACTGCTTCTTTTCTCTTCCCTTCTCTTCCCTTCTCTTCACACACACCTTAACTTTGTGCCGGTAATAAAACGTGGATTGAGCCAGGCTGTCACAGCTCTGGCATTAGGAGATGTGGTAGCAGACACACAATAGGTGCTGTAAGCATCTCCTAGGGTACCCATCTCAGGAGCTCTCCAGAGGTGAAACCAATAGAAGATTTATCTCACTCCAGTGTTCATTTGCTCTCTGGGGAAATGAGCTGTGCGGCAGCATTCTTGAATCACTCCCTACTGCCTCCTTCTCTGTTTGTACGTGAATTCAGTGCTGTTGGGAGTTATGCTTTAATAGCTGGCTCGAGTCAAGCGTAGTGTGAGTAAGCACTTTGCCTCCTTCTGTCTGGCACACAAATTAGCCTCATGCTGTCTTAATACTATGCAGTCAATCCTCATCTAGCCAAAAGCCAGAATTCCTATTGTATAGGACAGTCATTTCCCCAATGTAGCTGCAGGAACTGCCCTAATTTATGGTCATTTCTGCCCCCCCCCCCCCCCGAGCTCCTCTGGGCTGCTTTGCAGACGGCCGCAACAGAGAATCCATGCAGCTGTGTATGCTGTAGGGACATTCCTCTTTCATCCTACACCAGATCTTACTGGGGGCAGAGGGGTATGGGTTGGGCAAGGCAGCCTACAGCTGTCCCAGGCATTGCCTGAGCTGGGGAAATTCTCCACCAGCAAGCTGAAGAGGTTGTATCATAAAGAAGGCTGTTGTGGGAAGGAGAATCCCTCATGAGTTCCCTTTCTAACTCTCCTTGCCCACTGAATTCTTCTTTGGGTCAGGTAACCTCAGGCCCAGATCTTCAAAGATATTTAGGCACCTCACTCTCACTGATTTCAATGAGAGTGAGGTGCCTAAATATACTTTGAGGCTCTGTTGGCTCTGAAAAAACAAGAAGCTGTGGTACAAGGAGGTTAGGGGCAGACTGTAGAGTCACATATTGCATCTGTTGCATAAAATATTCTGTAATCGGTATGAGGAGACTTGCCTCTTCCAGGGTTCTCTATTGATCTTCCAACAGCCCTTCCAGCAGTCTCTTCCAAGATAGCCTCTACTCCAGCTTCCCATTCCGCGTTCCTAGCTTTGTTAGACCCAAGTGTTCAAAAATCATGATTGATTTAAAAATCATTAGATTTTTTTTTAAAATAAATGTTGTGTTCTTTGTCTTTGCCTTCTAGTTTCTAAGCCTTTAGGGTTCTCTTTCTTCACACTTTCAAACTTTTCACTCCAACCACGAAGGCTAAATTTTTTTATTTTTTTTTAATGAAAGCTGAAGTACTCAAGTCATCACTTAACTCAGCCACTGGGGCTATAAGGAAAATGTGGTATATTGCAAGACTCACCAATAAATCACAAGATTTGGCAATGCTGTGTTCCCTGTGTGAACCTGACCATCACTTAGGGATTCAGAGTGAGACTTGCATTTTGCATGCATAATTCAAACCCAACTTCCTCAGACTTCAGGAGCACGTATGAACTGGTTCCGAGGGAGAGAAATCGTCTGTCTGTTGTGGCTGGAACTTAGAGGGAATCCCACAGCTCTAGGTGCTAAATTACGACAGCTTATTTTTCTGAACCTATCCACACAGCGAGCTTCAGCAACAGTATTGGGTTCAGGAAGGTTACATTTGGTTTTATTTTTTGGTCTGGACAGGCTATGTGAAAGAATGACCCAGTTTGAAATGGGTGGATCTTTAATTCCCCAAACACAAAAACACGTTCTGTATGCAACCCTAGACAAGGTCAAGGGAACATAGAACCAGAGCTCCATCTTGCACCCACTGAAGTCAGTGGGAGGTTTAATACGGATTTAGAGGCTGTTCATGCAATTACACCTCTGCAAGAGGATTGCTGTGTCTGCACAGAGCTCAGCTGAAGCCAGTGGAGCTCAGTGCAGGCTCAGGGGTCTGCCTGCCTGGATATCATTGCAGGATCAGGCTCTCATGGGGCTGCAGACACTACAGAGTGATGCATCAGAACATGAATGTACTGCAGAGTATTAGGTGCTGATGGAGTGGCATTTGCTGATCATTTGGATTCAAACAAGTGACCCATTGAAATCCTCTGAGAAGAAAGATTTCAGACAGTCTTGCTTCTATTTATTTATCTTTTTTTTAAAAGGGATGTATTTTAGTGCTCACGAAAGCGGGCATCTAGTAGCACTGAGTACAGCCAGGCACAGTGCTGGCAAGCGCTGTGCAGATTTCCTCACGCAGCTCAGCCAAAGCACCTCAGGCTTTGCCGACAACATCCCTACTATTCCCCTCTTATGCCTCTCCTGAGCAAGACCTGTGAATTGCAGCTTCAGTCTGCCTTTTTAATATATAGCATGTACACCTCAGAGTCTCTCTTAGCCAAAAAATAGTAATGAAACAACAAAGAATGAAGGTTTTGTTTCAGGGAGTGTTGTGTTAAACAAATGACCAAGTCTTCAGCGGGAGGAGTAAATAGTGGTTACAGAAAGCAGGCCAGAAAATGTACAGAATTGCTTTAGAAAAATGGAGACGGGGGAAACAAAGAGTTATTCAGCTGACCAGGTGATAGGTGCAAACACAGGGGGCACTGGGTGGAAACCATGTCAAACAGTATTTCATTTTAAACACCCTGGATTAAACCTGTTTATTGGAAGGGAGTTTATATTAAAAAAGGCAGGATATATTACTGTACCTATCAACAGTGACAGGGCATAAAGAGCAAGACTGTTTGATCAGGCTTTCCGAGGTAATGTAATGTTTCCACTAGGAATTAGACATACATTTTTTGTTTTATAATGCGGGGGGCAGAAGGGGGGGAGTCTATAACAAAGAATTCCCTCATGGTTGTTCAAAACTGAAAGCTGCCTACTGAATATAGATATCTGCAGGGCCAGGTCCTCAGTCAGTGTAAAGTAACATAGCTGCATTAATGATAGGGGATGGATCACTAGATGATTACCTGTTCTGTTCATTCCCTCTGGGACATCTGGCATTGGCCACTGTTGGAAGACTGGACTAGATGGACCTTTGGTATGGCCATTTGTACGTTCTTATGGATGCACTGTGCCAATTTATAACAGTTGAGGATTGGCCCCACATTGCGTCCAGATAGTCTGTTTTTTTATACTTCTATTTGCCTTTGAAGCTTTTTGAATATTCTAACTGTATTGTTAGTATTAATAATGCCTAGCTTTTATACAGCACTTTTTTCATCTGTAGATCGCAAGCCCTTCACAAAGGAAGTCAGCTCCATTATCCCCATTTTACAGATGGGGAAACTGAGGCACAGAGGCCACGTGCCCAAAGTCACCCAGCAGGCCAGTGGAAGAGCTGGGACTAGAACTCATCTCCTAAGTCCCAATCCAGTGTTCTATTTTCTACTAGACCACGCTGCCCTCCTTTGTAAAATAAAGACTTTTTTAAAAAAATTCTGACCTGAGTGATTTGAGAATAAATCATTGCTTGCTAAAGGGATTTGAGATGCTTGGTCAGAGGCTGTGACAGGAATGTAAAGCATTAATATTGTAAGTAAAACATTGTTTGCTTTCGCTGATGATTGATGCAGGTTTTAGGATAACTTACTTGTTTAATTAACAACAAGAAATAGCAAAGTAAATAGATTGCTGTAACGATTGAACTAGGGTGACCATATTTCCCAAAGAGAAATCGGGACACCCCCAGCTGCTTGCCCGAGGCCCCTCCCACCTCAGGAGGCTGTTGCCCATGGCTGGAATCCTGTGGGAACCCCCCACCCCCTGCATTCTGTAACGCTGCCTCCCTCCCCCAGTTTTGCCTCCCCCCCCCCCCCAGCACAGGAGGCTGGCATTTCCGCTCACCCTGTCTGCACTGCACCCCACTTTTTTTGACAAAAGTGGGCATTTGCCCCGTATTGCTCTTGCCAACTGATCAAGGACAAATGTCTCCTTTTTGGGAGGGGCGGGGGGTGTCAGGACAGCCGAGACAAGGCTTTAAAAAGGGACTGTCCCAGCCAAAATGGGACGTATGGTCACCCTAAGCCTGGCTGTACTCTGTCTTCTGTTCCCTGTCTGGGTGTGTGGGAGAGCCCCAGGACAGAGTGTCCCGCTTTGCATGGCAACTTCAAACTTCCTGCTGAAGCTTAACCCTTTAAAGCTCACAGCCCTGCGCTGTCTCTGCAGAACTTTGCAGATCTTTTCTCCACTCAGCTGACCTAGCATCTACCCTGCTGGGTAAATGAGTGACCTCTATACTGTGGTCAGTGTTGCTGGAGTATGGGGTCTGCTTATGGGGGAAAGGTAGCTTAAATCAAAGGGTCTGACTTTCCCCATGTCAAGACTTCGTTCTCTAGGACTAACGGTGACTTCAGCTGTCACCAGCACAGTGCATGCTGGGGCAATGGAGCAAAGTGAGATCTCTGACTGCGGGTGGAGTGGGGGGGCTGCACTTCGCAGAGCTGGGAAACAAAAAAGCAAATGAAAGTTACTTTTGGGCTGACTGACCCATATTAATCTTTGTTCCAGTAACACTGGGTAGTTTTTAAAAACATTCTGGTTGGCTTTTAGCTCAGGATTTCTTTTCCAGTTGAGGTTACCTGAGTAGAGGGAAGCATGGCCTAGTGGTCTAAGCCCAACATTTGGAGGGAGGAAACCCTAGGTTCTAACCCTGGTTCTGACATAGACTCCCTCTGTGACTGCAGGCAAAGCAATTACCTGAAGGTGAGCCTGAATCACTTCTGAATGCCTCTTTGGATTCGATGGAAATCCACATCTAAACATTATGTCTCCGGCCTTTCTCAGGTCCTCAGTTACCGTGGAGATGAGCTCATGCCTACATAGATAACCTTTCTAATACAGGCCAAATCTGACTATCCTCAAACGTTGGAGAGCTTGGATCAGCATGTGGATCGAAACTATGTAGCCCATGCCCGCGTCTGCATTTACCCTCTCTCTGCTTCAGTTTCCTCAGCTGTAAATTGGGATGATAACATAGCTACAGTACTCCAGGGAAAAGGTTGGGAAGCTCAAGTAGCTGCCGATAGAACGTAAGTAATTTGGTATGTTATTAATGGGCATTTCTACGTTGGTGTTAGGGCACCATCTGGGTTGCCAAACCTCTCTTTTGACACTTGCTTATTAGCTAAGATTTTTAAGTTTAAGGCCAGAGTCTTTGACCAGGCATTTGAATTCTGTGCAAGTGTTTTGCAAGGAATTCTTAGCTAATCAAAGTCACTTACCTACAAGTGGAAAAAAGTAAAAATGAAGAAGTTCTGGAAGGAGGTAACTGGCCACAAGTTAGGAAAGACAACCAAACGCAAAAAGCTCTTCCTGGACTGAGGTACTAATCAGCAAGACACTTAACCATGGACTTCACTGGGACGAGTCTCGTGCTTAAAGTTAAGGATCTGCTTAACTGATTTGCTGGACTGGAGCCAGAAAAAAAAGACCTGGAAGGGGAGGGTAGCTGTTGATGGGGGGAAATTTAAAATTCTTTTGCCTCAAATGGAGTCATAGCTGTTTATATGCACACACACAAATGTAAGAGGAAAGTCCTGCTGAACAGGAAACAATAAGCAAAGCCCTAAGAATTACCACACGCACCAACTGTGTTTATTTAGAAGAGCCTTTCCACACATCCCTGTCTTCTAAAATCCACTCATCACTTTTCCATTCTGCCCTGTTTAAAAAAAAAAAAAGTCCAGTAGAGTTAAAAGGTATATCCTTAGAGTTAAAAGGTATGTCCCTGTTTTGCTCTCCAAAGAGTTATATTTTTAGTTTACGAAATATTAGCAGGTGTGAAAGATGTAGGCTGCATTACAAAAACCAGCATGTTGTCATCAGCCAGCGACTGCTCAGAAACCTTAAATTAGAAATGTTACTCACTTGTCACTGCCGAAGATTAGGTCTGGAGCAGCTCGTACTAGGAATTCTCAAGCCATTTCTGTTTCCCTGGAAAGTATAATGCGTTCAGTGTCCAGTCCAGGCTGTTCTCTTTAATGAGAGGATACAGATGGATTTGAACCATTTCCTTTATATCATCTGTGGATTTAAAACAATGAAAGCCAATATGTGCAACCCAGATTCCCACTGAAGTCAGTGGTTCTCTCTATTAGCTGAGAGGTCCACCTGCACAGCTCCAGCTGTAGGATCAGGCCTTAGTGTTGATGAAATAATCCTAGCGCTGTAAGAGTTTCCAAAGCGTGTCTGGGGAGGCACTGCATCATTTTTAAGACCTGATTTATTTAGATTAGAAACTTAAATATTTTCCCTTTTTTAAAAAAAAACAAAAATGCCACCTGCTTGCTAAAAAGAATAAAACATTGATATTCCAATAGCCTTGGTTCATCTGTGTTTTAGTGAGTGACTGTCCTCTTGTGGAGTGTACAAAAGAAAAGGTATATAGTACATGCAGAGAGACGCTCAGAGCTCTCATGAAAGATATTTTGTGTAAATGCTGATGCATGAAAATCAGCAAGCTTTGGAGTGGAGTGGAGGGCAATAAATTGAATTTAATATGAAAATAAAAAGCAACAAAGGATACTATATAAATTGTACTGGACTGATGCAAGGGAGAGTGGTGGGTGATGTACCACATAATTCTGGGCTTCTTGCTTCATAATTTAGGTGGGGAGCTGGTTTAAAAAAAATTGAAATTCAAAATTTCACCCAAAAATTCAGGCATGTAATTTCTGTGAATATTGTGTCTTGTCTTTTTTCTCCAACCAGCTCAATTTAAGTCTATTGTATGGCATAGGACATGGGGCCTTGCTTATTTCATTTTATTTCCTTTGATAAAAACTAACAATTTTAGAAGCACAGTTCTAACATTGTAGGCTAAGCATTGAAAAAAGAAATGTTTTATAATTCCTCAAGATGACAAAATCATCTATTCCATAACTTCTGACACTTTTCCCCCCACTATAAGTGAAAGTTTTCCATTAGATTTATTAAGTGTACTTATTTCAGAAAATCTAGCATTGTACCATTTCATGTAAAGATTGCATCAGAATGAGTGGAAAATTAACTAGTGGTTTAAAGTTCAGAGTTAAACCCAGTATTGCCAACCCCAGACACACACAAATCATGAGTCAAGCCCCTGAAATCTTGAGATTGACTGACTTAAAAACCATGAAATTTAAAATAATAAATATGGAGTTGTTTTTCTTTGCCTTACACTTTTTGAGCTTTTAGGGTGCACATTGATCTCAATTTCAGGCCTTTCTCTATAACCAAGAGGGCTAGAAACTTTTTTTTCCCCCCTGAAAGCTGACATTCTCATATAATCAGTTGCCTCCTGGAGCTGAGGCTTTAAGTAAAATATCAAATATCACGATACTCGTGAAAAATTTGTAAGAGTTCACAATGCTGTAAAACACTTACTCAAAACGACTGCTCCTTTGCAGGGTGAGAAGTTCTGGATTGCTACCAAATCTTGGACAGGGGAGAAGGGCCTAAAGGAATGCTGCTCTGATGACCAGCAGTGCACATTATAACTGTTATTCTGCCAAGGGTTTAAACTTTAAGCCCTATTTAGTGAGGGGGAGGGGAGGAGAAAGCAAACCATGAGACTTGGGACATGTTTTCAGGCCCCAAAACAGACTATCACCTTGGACAAGAGTATGATTCAGCAATATGAATAGGAGATTGTTCCTGCGTTTATACAGATCAGTGCCCCTAGTCCACTTCTTACAGCATGGCAGAATAAATGATGCTTGGTCAGGTACTTATGTTTAACCTTTTCCCTGCACTGTTAATATTTCACAGCAACCCCCTGTGCTGCAGAAATGTTATGATTTGAGGGCTGAAATATGTCAGAATGTTAACAACTCTGTGGTCACCTTGGAATAATTCAAGCAAACTGTATATGGATTAACAGAGCATGTGCCTTGTCGTCTTCTAGGTTTTATATAGCGCCAAGCACACCATGTGGGCTTGACAGATAATAATTCTAATACTTTCCCCAGCATGCCTGGCAATTTAATTTGGTGCCTATGTTGTGTGAATATCTTACTATTCTATTTATTTGTATTGTGGTAGTGCCTACGGGCCACAAACACGGACTATGACCCCATTGTGCTAGTTGCTGTACAAACACAGAACAAAAAGACAGTCCCTGCACCCAAAGAGATGAAACACTTAGGTCTGGTCTAGTTACTGGTTTTTGTACCAGTAATAACTATTTCAGTTAGGAGGTGTGTTGGTTTTGTTTTGTTTTATCAGACTATTATACTAGTGCAACCCCTAGTATGCAGAGCGTCCCTTGGGTATGGTGAATCGGGGCTACCGCTACAGGCCCTGCACTTTGGGGGGCCCCCGTGCATGTGTCGTGTGGGGGCGCTATGCTGGCCCAGGAGAGGTTGGGGTTAAGGATTCAAGGGGCCAGGCTGGCCCGGGCAGTTAGCGCGGGGCCTGGTGCCGGCAGAGGGGGTTGGGGAAGCGTGCATTGTATTTCTTTTTCTTGCTTGGCATCATGGGGCTCAGGCTCAGTCTCCGGCAGCGGCAGCAGCAACCCCGGCCTGCCCCACCCGGCCAGCTCCCGGTGTTGCCTGCCACCACACCGGCTGCCAGCGCCCTAGCACCACCGGAACACGCCAGCGCCGGGCTGACTCCATCCATTTCCCTTCCACCCTGGACCCCTCCCTTTTCCAGGACCCCCCAGCAGATGGGGCTCCCTAGCACAGATGCCACCCTGTGACTCTCCATCTTCCCTCACCCCCCAGCACTCGTGTCCCCTTCCCACACCAGATTTCATCTGTATAAAAAATGTTAAGGGGGGTCCATACAGGCTGATTTGTCCCGGGCTCTGCACCCCCCTAGGGATGGCCCTGCTAGTATGGATGCAGTTATACCAGTATAAAGGGGCGTTACTGGTATTGTTTGTTCCCCTTCCTGTACGGGGATAGCTTTAGGGGTTTAGAGTGCCTTTATACCAAGACAAATATAATTAAAGTGGTACCACTTTTATATATAAATCAGGCATTAGCCTAGCCCCCCAACCAGTTTTCAGTCTTATCAGAGAAACACAAAATTCCACCCAAACCATTAACAAGTTTCAGTATGTCTAGCTCAGTGAGCAGTAGATATGGGAAATATCCTATTTTAATGTTGTTGCTGCACATTAAAATCTGGACATTTCTAGACCTTAATTCTAAGCCTTTCTCAAAGATCCCCAGAAAAATATAATAAAAGTGTATTTGCTTAAATCATATTAAGGACTTTTAGGTCATTCAGTTTAAGCCCATCAAAGGGCTCAGTAGGTAAAGTTTCCATTTTAAAAAAAAAATCCAAACTATGACATTCAGTGTGCGACCCCAGAAGGTATTGAAGGTATTAAAAATCTGTTGAGCATACATGTGTACAAAACCAAGGGTACTGCTCCATCCTTCAAAAACCAAAAATTGGAAAGCAATGACTCACAACATGCTGATGTTTTGGGTGAAAAAACATTAAAATCATTGATACTGAGAGAATTTTACAAGCAGAAAGGGAGCCTGGGATTCATCATTGATTGTTTTTACTGATGTAGAGTTTCCAGGTTTATTAGTGATGGGCAACAAGTGTAATTTTTAAAAATACAAATATATATACGTGAACTAAATCTACATTTTGTCCTACAATGACATTAAGGATAGAGTCTGATCCTGCGCCATTGAAGTCCATGGGAGGGTTGTCATTGACTTCAGTAGACACAAGATCACAGCTTTATAACAGTGAAGTGAGGGCTTATTTGTAATCTCAAATAGGTCTATGTGCAGTTTGCCATATCCTGTATACCATCTGCATTATCGCTATGGACTGCATGTGCTTAGTGTCTGAGAATACGAGTATAGCATAAGTTCTGAGCTCTTACTATGTGTTACAAGCCTGGGGCATGTATGTGGCACTCTCAGTCTGCACTTGTTTGCTGGATAAATAAAATTCACTTTTTAAAAACTTCCTAAATGTTGAATTCTACATCTCCCACCTACATGCCTGGAACAGAAAGGCCAAGATTTGGAAAAGCAATGAGTGACTTTGGGTAGCTCAATTCTTGGCCACTCAACCAGAGATGTCCTAAAGAGGATGGATTTTCAGACAGTATGAAAATCAGACTCCTTTCAGGTGTCTCAAGTTTGACACCCCAAAAAAATGAGGTATGTAAAAATCATTGAGTCACTTTTGTAACTCTTGGCCATGTAGCCCTAGACATGTGTCTACCCAATTAGCCACAACAATTCACCATATCAATATTTTTCTTTAGAGCGTGTCTATATACACAGTCACATGCTATGCCATAAAAGAACCATTTCAGTCTGTCTTATCAGATCTCAAACCAGTGCCATTGCTAGGAGTGTAAATTTGGGTGAGCCTCAACTTATGGTGGGCAGGCAGTGACGGGCTCGCGCTAGCACAAAAATAGCAGCGTGGACATTGCAGCACGGGCTAGCCACTCGAGTCCGAGACCGCCTGGTTCTGAGGTAGAGAACAAGGAGGGTAAACTGAACTGGCTGACTGAAGTGTCTCCTCCGCCCCCCTCCCCCCGGTATGCATAGCTATGGCCTTTGGGAGAGAAATGCGGGGTGCGAGATGCGGCTTGGGCCCCTTGAGGCTGAAGATGGAGCTGGCCTGACTCCTGCATGGGGCAGAGCAGAGGGAAGATTAATGGCATAGGGAAAAAGAGGTGGAGCTAATAGTAATAAGCACCGGACACAGGCATGCTATTCCAGGCCTATTCCCACCCTTCACCTCCTAACTCTGGGCTCAAGGAACTTCCACCCAAACCCTAGGCTACCACAGACACTCCAACCAACAACCCTCTCCCTCCACCCCAAGTCTTCCACTAGTTAAAAATGTCTTTATTTTCCAGTTTTCTGGTGGTTGATTGTTGTTGTTTTTTACATACTTCCAGAAGCTAATTTTTCATTCCAGGGCTGAACTATTGAAGACATGAGACATGCCAGGGCTGAACTATTAAAGTTAGGATATTTTGAGTTAACAGAGTGCAAAAATGTCTGGGGGGAAAATGTGTGTGTGTGTGTGTGGTGTGACACTAAAATTCACCCTTGGGCTGAGAAACAAACATGATCAATTGCAGCCCAAAGAGTAATTCTTGTAGAAAGTTAAAAGCCTCTGAAAATAGCACCACAGTATGAAAGTGCTTCATTGAGAATAACTACAGAGTTGCTACAGTGATGCAGTAAAAAGATGATAATTGATACTTAGCCCACCATAAAGCTGTTCATTTTTTCCATGGAGATGTATCAAGTGTTAGCATTAAAATTAGATCCAATTTTTGCATTATATTCCATTTATCCCCTTTTCTGAATGCTTTTCCATTCTGTTCTAAAGTGATCTGACACGCAGACAAATGAAACCCCAGCAGAGAAGGCACTGAAACAAAGTAAATTGATCAGCTATCTGATCTGTCTAAATCTTCTGTGAGCTGCAGTTTGATGCCATGTTCTTACTTCCAAGTAGCTCCCACTGACAGCAGCAAGCCTTGGGTGGAATAAGGCTGAAAGATAAGAGCAATGGCTCTGTAAACTGTTTACAGCATTGTGCAGCTTGCAGCAGACATATAGCTGAGAAGAAATCAGAGCTGTGAAATTCCACACCTTTCATTTCAACAGGGTCGAATTGAGCTTCTATCCTCTTTTGTAATCCCTGCAAAACTGTATTTTGTGAGACACTTCACTACCTGTTTTTTAAAAAGCGTAGGTAGGGCAGTAAATATTCCATTCCCTTCAGCACATTTTTGTATCTCTTAAAAAAAAAAAGTTAACTTTACTTAGTGCATCATTTTTTATTTTATTTTTGCTCCCTCAGCATCACTTCAGGTCCAAGTCCTGGGCTTTGGAATGCAGCACGTCACTTCCTAGACTCTTGTGATTCTATAGACTATACTTTCAGGCCAGTATAGCTTCTCAATCATCTGTGCTGCAGCTAAAACCTACTTAGCTGTCTGCCCCAGGTATAATTAGTAAACGGCTCTGGTTTTGTACCAGCTGCATCTCAAGTATAATTCTTGCTCTTGGCTACGGCCCAGTTGCATTGTGGATTATTCTAATTTCTCTATCAAATAGCGTGTGTAGTTTGTGGTGCTTTCCTTAGACAAGTAAAATGATATTAAACACAGACAAGGTACTGTATAATATAATTTGCTTTTTGCAAAGAGCCTGGATTATGCACATCACAGTATAGACAATTTTGTATAAACCCGAAAGAAAAATATATCCTTGTCTCCTTAAAATTAAGGTCAATCTGAAACTGGATATAGAGTCCTTGTCTTTGACTCTCTCCATGTTGACTTTGGGTTAGAGCCATTAAAGTGCAACAGATTTGCCTCTATATGTACCTATCCCCATCTAAGAAGATTCTGTGTCTAAGCAAGTCATCTGGATCACATGCTTCAAGAAATGATATAATTTAATTTTCAGCCATTTCAAGCCAGGAGCTAATTTTATGGAGGATAATTTAAGAAGCAGCTGCCTGATGCCATGAGCACATGAAATGCTAGGAGGCAAATGAGCATTGCTTTACAGCTTTGAATGACTTTTTACAGCTTTGCTTCAGAACAATTATTGGGCCAAATTCTTCGCTGCGGTAATGTCACAGATGGGTTTACAGCAGGAGAGAATTGGGCCTATTATATTCTTTTTAAGATAGAATGAAACTTAGCGCTGGTTGGGAATATTAGTTATTTCCTTCATAATACTCTAGTAATAAGGAGGAATCAGAAAGTAAAGAAAAGTAAGATTTTTCATCTTCTAAGTCAGGGGTTGGCAAACCTTTTGGCCCAAGGGCCACATCACGGTTGCGAAACTGTATGGAGGGCCGGGTAGGGAAGGCTGTGCCTCCCCAAACAGCCTGGCCCCTGCTAACCCCTGTCCTCTCCCACTTCCCGCCCCCTGACTGCCCCCCTTAGAATTCCCAACCCATCCAACCCCTCTGCTCCTTGTCCCCTGACCACCCCCTTCCGGGACCCACCCTGCCCTGACAGGCCCCCCGGAACTCCCACGCCTATCCAACCCCTCTCGCTCCTGGTCCCCTGATTGCCCTGACCCCTATCCACACCCCTGCCCCTAACTGCTCCCCGGGACCCTACCCCCATCCAACCCACTCCGCGCTCCCTGTCCCCTGACTGCCCCGACCCCATCCACAGCCCACCCCTGACAGGCCCCCCAGGATTCCCACGCCTTTCCAACCCCCTCCCTGTTCCCCATCCCCTGACTGCCCTCCACCCCCTGCTCCCTATCCCCTGACGCCCCCCCCGGGATCCCCTGCCCCTTATGCAACCTGCTCCCCACTCCTTCACCATGCCGCTCAGAGCGGCAGGAGCTCGTTGCCCGGCAGGAGCGGCAGGCCAAAGTGCTGGCGTCACGGTGAGGCTGTGGGGGAGTGGGGACAGCAGGGGAGGGGCCAGGGGTTAGCACTCCCGGCCGAGAGCTCAGGGGCCGGGCAGCACGGTCCCATGGCTGTAGTTTGCCCACCTCTGTTCTAAGTGGTAAGATAATGATGGCTTCTTACTATTGATGAGCTACTGAGTGAAGGATTCAATGCACAAGAGCATTACATGAGGCTTTTAAGGGTTTTTTATGCTTTCCTCCACAAATTTGCATATAGCGTATTGCTCAAAGTATGAAAAGCTATGTTAAAAATGTATTATGATTCAGACTTAAGCCAATGAAGGGCCATATCCCAAGTCCTTGATGCTAATGGAAAGACTCCCATTGACTTCAGTGGGCTTTGGATCAGGCTCACAAAGCAGAAAATGCAGACATAGGTCTTCCTTAACATATCCCATTCTTCTTGTTACAGACTGGCATCTCGAGGGGGTATAAATCACAGCAGCATTCAGCCCTCTGAATGGAAACTGATGCAGCTTTGTTTTCTTGTCTGCTGATACTCAGACAGAAACAATATCCCACATTCATCTGTGCTGCAATTCCATTGACTTTGGTGGACTTATAGTTCTTAGAGAGAATTTGGCAAATATCTCTGAAAACTGTGAACTGCCTCTACTTATTTGAATAGAGTTGTTGATTCTGAAACATAATGATGGCAGATTAATAGGAATATTAATTGTCACTGCTAATAATTTAAGCAGAAACATCAAGTTATCCTAATATTGCAGGCTCTAAGTACCTTCGCGCGCGCGCACACACACACACACACACACCCACACCCACCCACCCACCCACCCGCCCGCCACTGCATCTGAACTTTCTGGGAGTTACAATACAGATTGGTAGCAATGGACTACAGACTATGCCCAGTCATATGGGTTAATAGCTTTATTTGTTTCTTAAATGAAAACTTAGTCCTACAGAAACAGATGTGGCCACCTGAGAAGGTACTAATAAGAGGTAACATCAAGTATCATCTCAGGACTGACCTACACTAGAAAATTAGATCAACCCAGCTACATTGCTCAGAGATGTGAAAAATTTACACCTCTAAGCAATGCAGTCACACTGACTTAAGTCCCCATGTAAGCAGTGCTAGGTCAACAGAACAATTCTTCCATTAACCTGGCTACCCCGTCTTCGGAGGGAGAACTCCTCCCATCAGCATAGGTAGTGTCTACACTGAAGTGCTACAGCAACATAGCTGCAGCTGTACCACTGTAGCATTTCAAGTGTAGACAAGCCCTCAGTCTGACTCCTGAAGCCAGGCAGAATCAATAGATACAATTCTTCTTTGCCTGTCACTTCATGTGCTAATGGCCTTTCCATGTACATATAACTAAACTTATCATTTTATGAAGAAATCGTAGTTACAGTGTGCTGGGAGCATTGTCTTGCTGTGATAAAATTAAATGAATAATTTGATAGTGTGTGTATGTGAGAGAGAGAGACAGACAGTTGGCGGGGGAGACACTCTATAAATGAATGATCCATCCCTCTCATTCTGGAGAAAGCAAACACTTGAGGAAGAGAAGTCATCTGAAACCTATTTGTTTTGCCTCTGCCTGATAAGTCCTTCTGAATAGGCACAATGTAATGTTAGATTCCTTGAGAATCCCTTGGAAGTATGTTAAATAGCCATCTGCATTTTCCTATTTCTTCCCCAAATGCCCCACTGAGTTGCACTGGTAGTGTGTAGCGTTCCTCTCTGCTTTGCCTTGATGAAAGTGAGTTTGCTTTGCAAATGACCACCCTGCAGCGTGGCCTCTCTGCTCTCCTTTCTAGGCTTTGAAATAAAATCATACCTCAACATTTATAATGAATGCTATCGCTCGCTTTTGAAGTTTGAAAAGTTCATCCTTGTTAAATGTGTCTGAAGCTGAGGGAGCTGAACTGTTGCCCTGCTAGGGGATTATATCTCTGGGTGAGGCTGCAGAGGCCCTCTGTGAATCAGCAGCTGAGGAGTTGATACCGCAGAGGAATAATTAATTAAGCTGGTATGGGGACTGAAGACCAATCAGGTATTCAAAGGAAAGCCAGGAAACTCAGTGGGGGAAATCCCACCTTGTGCAGGTAATGCCTATGCCCATTTAAGACCTACAAGAAGCCCTATGTTGTGTGACTTAAATGGTGCATGTGTCATGTGCTGTTCCCTTGCGCATCTGAAAATGTCGCTGCATAAAGGAATTTCCCAGAGGGGACAAGAGCTTTTAAGGAGGCAGAGCCCCCAAATCCTCATGTTAGAAGACCAAGATGTAGCCTGGGCTGGGAGTCTTCTGTTTGCTTCTCTGGTTTCATAGATGCTTCTGCCCCCTTTCTGTGTGTCAAAGAGCTCAAAAATAAAGCTTGGGAGGGTGGAGGGAATTCACTTGGTAAAAGATTTTGCTGTTGGATCACATGGCCCAACCCACCAGCTCACAATCTCCTTCACTAGAACTCCTCATCTTACTGAGCTGTTTTCTTTTTCACCACTTGATGTGAAAATGGGAGGTGGGGAATAACTTCAACCCCTTTCTGTCCATGAGAAATGCCAGGAGTTGGGCTGTAATGTATTGGGAAGGGAGACTGTCCATGGCCAATGTCTACCTCTACCATGCTCCTGTATGTCCCATTTTTAATTTTATTAACAGGCTTCCTTTTGCAACAATTCTTTCCTTCTTTCTTTCTTTCTTAAAAACAAACAGCCAAATGACGCCAGGCTCCCTGCAATTGGCAGCATCAATAGATACTCCCTGCACTCAGAAAGGGCTTCCTCAGGCTCTGCTTAGAAAACATAGCCTGACCCCATCCACCATAAAGTGGTGCACAAGCTCCATCAGTCAGCTCGGGATCTGGCAATTGAACAAGAGAAGAGAAGCCAGAGTCGAGCACCTATCAAGGAGAATGACCCATCTCAGTCCCAGCAGCAAGCCTGACTTGGTTCAAACTGGTTCTGAGTTTTTCTACTCCTGATTCTTCTCTCTTTGCCACCACTTCTTGCTAAGGGGTGGATTCTGCCACCTTATGTGTACTGAGTAGTACCTTACTCTAGGAGTAGGCTGATTGCTCTACTAATCATACTGTTTTCAGAATAAGGAGGTATTCAAGGTGAGTATAGATAACAAAATCTGGCCTTTTGTAAGGGCCTGATCTGAAGTCAATGTGTGTCTTTCCATTGAATTCAGTGAGCTTTGGATCAGGCCCTATGTTCTTATTTTACTTCTTACACTAGTAAGCACCACCGTCAGTATTAAATGTTTGCAGTGTGGGACCCATAAAATGCTCTAGCAGAACCCAACTCATTTTATGTCCAGAAGAACCAGGCTAATCTATTGCCTCCGTTCGATGATATCTCAACAGTAAGCAGAGGGTTTGTTTTTTTTTACATTTCAGTCTAATTTAACACACATTTAAGTTCCCCTAGAGTTGTTACCAAATATGAAAGGCAAGTGCTTTATAAATCATGACTCCGCAGCACCACTGTGCATAGTTACAAGACTGACTGTGTCCATGTGTTGAGGCGAAGGAACATGCAGAGAGATGTCCTTAACTATGATCTCAACCTTGCCCTGAAAAAACAATTTCTCAGGATAAGATGTAGCTTTTAATTACTCGTCTGCCACTTAACAACTCCTGCCAGCTGCACTATATAGTCCCCATTTACGTGGGAGATATCATCCTTGCGTCTGTGTTTCCGGCATTGAATTACTGTGCCGAATTACAATACCGAGAACTGCAAGCAGAGTACAAACTGTAGGCTGAGGTTATGTCTTCAGTGTGCCGTTAACTTGGGCTCTTACTCATCTGTTGCCCTAACCCAGCACCTGCTCTTGGCCAAACACAAAGCCATCTCACCCAAGTTGGGTGGTGCTTTAAACCCAGGCTAGCAGGATCGGCTGGGGTACAGGCTAGAGCTGGGGTGCTCCTTTCGCTTGCACCAACTTTGCAATGAGGATGCAGGCTAAACCACTGAGTGCTGATAGTCTTCCAACATCTTCCCCCTATTCCTTTTCCAACACCCCGTGCCATGAACCCAGAAAGACAGACAAGCTCTTCCACAAAGCGACATCGAGAGGCTCTGCTTACTGCAGCACAAGAAGTCCTAGCAATGCACTTGGGGGAGGGGGAGTGTCGCAACAGTGAGGACACAGTAACGCTGACATGGCTTTACAGTGTGGCTGCTCACCCCTAGGCTAGACTAACCTAGGTGCTCACACCTGGTGCCCATCACCTACTGCTGATTAACTGTACAGTGAAGACATACCATTAGAGATTGAATCCATTAGCTACTGCTTTATTTTCTTAACCATTGCCTGCTGTTTAGTAAAAATGCCACATATGAAGTCAAATAAGAACGGGGCCATACTGGGTCAGACCAAAGGTCCATCCAGCCCAGTGTCCTGTTTTCTGAAGTGACCAATGCCAGGTGCCCCAGAGGGAATGAACAGAACAGGGAATCATCAAGTGATCCATCCCCTGTCTCCCATTCCCAGCTTCTGGCAAACAGAGGCTAGGGACACCATCCCTGCCCATCCTGGCTAATAGCCATTGACGGACCTATCCTCCGTGATGCTATAAATATAGCTCAGGCTTCCCATTGTAACTTTGTGTACTTGCGTTCTGTGACACATGTTATTGTTCATTCCTGTGGGGGCAGTGTGGAGCAGCTTTCTTTTTAAAAATCCTTTCTTGGTTTATGTCTTTGTTGGCTCACTGAACTGATGACCGGTGCCGTTTCTGTTGCTTGGGTTAGGTTTTATTGCTGACTGTAATATTGTGCCTACCCCGGCGATCTCCAACCTGTGTGTGTTCAAGGCCCCATGGAAAGACATTATTCTCTTGTAGGGGCAGTCCAAGCAGTTTAACACCTGCTACCTTCCAATGGAGATGATCCTTTCCTAAAGAGCAGGTAAATGTTCCATTGAACACTTTAACATATGCACATACTGAACTGGAGATTTGCTCTGTGGTCTCCAACCTCTCTAACACAGTGAGCTCAATTGAGAGAGAACAACAAAATGAGGGCTCTTTAGAAATATTCATGTGCAAACTTAATTCTGGCATTGCCAACCCAAGCATTTAAAAGTTAGGAAATCTTAGGGATGTTCTTTACCATAGTGGGTTTTTGTGGGTCATTTACCTAGGTTTTAAAAAAGCAAACTGAACAAGCAGAAGATCCATCATGTGGCATCATAGTAAAACCCACATGGGTCATCAGCAGGTTCAGAAACTTTAGTTCTACTGCCCAGCCCTCTGCCACTTGAGCTAACAGAGAATAGATAGCTGTCAGAGGTTGTCATCTTCTATGCGAATTAGCACTAGAGGGGAAGAGAACACCTTGCCAGGGGGTTTCACAGCCATTTGCTAACAGCAAAGGAATAGTGGGACTCAGGAATCTTGGGTTCCACTGCAAGCTCTGGAGGGGCGCGTGCTCTGGGGGACACAGAACCTTCTGCCCCATCCTCTCCAACCTATCCTGGTTTCATTCTTGTCGTTTTCCCCATCCCTGTCTCCTTGTCCCAGTCTCCTCACCTTGCCAGTCCCAGTCTCCATTCCTGAGGCCTCTCAGCCCAATCCGAGTTTCCTTGCCCAGCACATCCTAGTCTCAGCCCTCTAGTTTGTCTCCTTGCCCAGCCAGTCCCAGTTTCCCCATCACCCTGACTCCCAGTCCCAGTTTCAGTCTTGCCCACTGCCAGCCTCCAGTCAGTCTCTCCCCTGCACCAAGGTTCCGTGTCCCAATCTATTCCTCTCTCTCTCTCCCCTACAGGTCTGATTCTTGTTCCCTCTCCATTCCAATCAAGCAGCATGGAGGAGGAAGCTGCCTGGGTCAGGCAGTGGGCTCATTGAGGGCACAGGAAAGATAGGCTCCCTGATCCCAGTGCAAGCTCCATACCGAGCACAATCCACAGGAGCCCAAGCTGCAGTTACAGGGAAAGTCCTGCTCAGCCTTTGGCTGGAGCATGCTCTGTAGGGTCGGAATCTGGAATTTTAGCTGCTAAAATCTAAGAAGTCTCTACTGAGCATGTGTGAACTGCAGTTTTTCAAAGTCTGGGCTAAATTGGGGTGAATTTTCATGGGTATGGGAAACAGCATATCCCTGGCACAAAGGCCATGTGCCTTCCAATTTCAAGTACCTGCTCCAAAATATGGGGTCTCTAGAATTGTTTTGAATATGGGCAAAACCACATATTTTCCCTAGCCTCGTTCTCAGAAATGGCTGAATCGTTTTAGCTGAAATTTTCCAAAAATATTCAGCCTGAAGCAGACATCCTGGCATGGAAATTTCAGCTCAAATGGTTAAAGTTTGGCAATATTATAAACAACTGAAAACAGGGCCTTAAAATAGGCAGTGCTATCAACTCATGCTATAATAATTATTAACTTGGGTGGGACCAATTTTTCAAACTTGGACATTTCCATATTATATGTGCAATGTGACTAAGTTCCTTTGAAGTCGAGGGGTGTATTGCATGAGTAAAGACTGCAAGATGTATCCTTCATGTAGATTTAAACACCAATATACATGATTTGTTTGTCTGACTTAGGCACCCAAGTTTGAAAATTGAGTCATGTATATTAGATGAATGATTCCATATTGTATACACGGTAACCTAAAAACAGTCATTTAAAATCCAAATAATTTTAATACAGTTACCAGTGAGGCTTCTTCCTGGTGATCTTCCTTAGTAAGCAGCCCACTCTAGTGCTCTGAACATGGAAGCTAGAATATAACTTATGAAGTGAAACATCCATAGAGAAGGGCCATGTTTCTTTTTGAACTTTTTTGCTGTTAAGTGTTTCAGATTATAGCATTTTTACTAGAGGTATAAATCACATGGGCTTTCATTGTCTTACTGCAGTGGAATAACAGAAAAGACACACAAAGGCAGTGGTATAAATTCAAAGAGGCATTTAGTGGGCTACCATAAAAAACATCCAAGAAATTATAATGAAGAAAAAGGAAGTGAACCATTTCTTTGGTATGCAAAGAGGCAGTGTAGAGCCTGCTCCTGCAATGGTTATTCAGCAAATTTCTCACTGGCTTCTGTGTTCATGGAAGTTTGCCTGGGTAAGGTCTGCAGGGTTGTGCCTGTGCTTTATTTCAAGTGTGTCTCTGTGTAATTTCTTCAAGTGCTTTATTTAAAGTTCTTTCTGGGCTTGTCTATGCTCCCCGACAACTTGGATTATGGGGGTGTGAGTAGTGTGCATGAGAGTGCTGCACTGTAACTCCCCCGTGTGATCACTGTGGGCGTGAACAAATAGGTTCCTAGTTCACATTCATGGAAACCTCTTCAAACAGGATTACGTACATATGAAGTAGGAACCTTTTACTTTGCACCCACAGCATCCACCTTCACGCCCCTGTAGGCGGAACTGTGGGACAGTGTAGACATGCCCTCAGACTCGTAGGATACTGCATTGAGCCAAACCGGTGCCTGAGATAACTAGATTGAAGCCAGTACCGTTGCACTAGGCATGAATTTGGTCTGTTCTCTCTAAGGACCAGCTCCTGCCCTGTGCTATGTGTGTGTGTGTTAGTCATGGGAACAAAGCACAGAGACAGAGAACCTCGTACCCATCCACTGTCCCATGCAAAAGGCAGGCAGGATTGCTATAATTCTTGAGAGCTCAGTTGCAAAGTGTATCAGCTACCTAGCCAGTGCACCCCAGCCCAAAAAGGAGCGTTCCAGATGGGGAGTATAGTTAGGCCCCCATCAGGCTAGTGTGAATACTGCCCCGGGGGGTGGATGTAGCATGTGCTAGTCTTAAGGGGATGATGCTCCTTTCTGGAGCCACAGTAGGACATTTCAGTACCATTTTTGGCCATCCCACACTGTACTGGCGTTTGATTCTAGTCCCACATCAGGTCTCTGCTTGCTGTGGGATGAGAGCAGAACAGGGGCCGATCTAACTTGAGCCAGCTAGCATATGGTTTAGGGAGCTAAACAGAACATGATGTGCTCCCGCTATTCTACCTCCCGGCCTCCAACATGCCCCCTTGCGCTGGGAGCTGTGGGACCTGTCGCTGCCAGCTGTATGCCTGCTGGGCATTTCTCCCCGTCTGGGCTCTCCCCTGCAGGGAGTTATGGGAGGTGTCTGCTCCCTTTGTGAGTCCTGAGAATCTGCCCCCATTGTACTTGAATGTATTGAGAAGATGCCAAACAGCGAGGGTAGAAAACAGCATCCAGCATTATCCCTTTCTCCTTCTCCAGATGGACAACAAGGCCTATTTTTATAATGTGTAAAGCATGAAGCAAGTTTAGTGTTTAGGGAGAACCTTAGGACAAGGGTAACCCATTAATAACTGAGAATTTTACCCCATCTCATCCATATCCAGTATCTTTCGGAGCCCACAAGCATGAATCTAAGATTAACTATAAATTAGAGAAACTGGTGAGCTATAAACGCATCTGAAATATGTATCTGTTTGAAACTGACAACATCGCTTGTGCTTCCTTCCCTCTGAGGAAGCTAACTCTTGATCTACATATGGAAATTAATTCTTGTGTTAAACTTGGAATTTTTTTTCTATGTAGAATTCAATTGTGTGGGCAGGGGGGCAGCCACAGCTCCTCTCTCAGCTGTTAACAAAGCAGCTTTGTCTAGTGCAGTGGCTCCCTATCTGTGGTCTACAGAGCACCACTGCTCTGTGGAACACTTGCTAATAGCCCATGGAGAGCTCGCTGGTCACGGGGTGCAGGCTTTGCCCTTGTTTCTGGCTGTTAAAGGGGCATTAAAAAGAAACTAAAGCTCCATGAAATACTGTCCTAACTTTACTTTCCCAATATATTATTTGCTCAATATATTATTTGTAGATATAGCAGATGTTTCAAAAGCAAAAGGCCTCATTTCTGCAAAGTACTTAAGCATGGATTTAACATTAACTATGTGGTTAAGTGCTTTGCTGAATAGAGCTAGTCGGTTGAATTGGGGCCTGAATGCGTTATATAAAATAGGTGTATATGAGAAACTCTTTTAATATGTGATCTGTTCAAGCCATACCTCAAATCAATTGAACATCTAGCATTGGAGGCATGTTCTGAAACAGACTTCACCCTGTAAAATCCATCCATACAAACAACTCTCTTCTCTTTCCTGAATGAATGGAGACGTCTCTTTCAGTTTATGGGGTGATGCCAATTGGAGCAATGGACGTCTAAGCTGGAGCTGTGTGACTGACTGCGCCTCTGATTTGGTTCTAAATCAGTAGTTACTGAAACAATTTACCTTTCAGATAAAGACTCTAAATGAAAATCTATAATTGCTCTTTGTAAGTAAGACTGAAACAGAAGCATAAGCAGTAAAGGATTGAATCTTGGAGTGACGGCTGCTTTCCCTGTGAGGGCTTGGATGGAATTTGTACTGATTGGTCTACAATTTGCAGAGATTTCCTGGGAACAGAAAAAACACAAACAGCTTGTAAAATGATTAGTCTGTAAGGTTGATATACTATGCTAAATGTTACAGTGATTAGGGCAATTTTAAAAAAAAATCAATTTTTTAAATTTTGTTGACAAAAATCCAGTTTGAACGGGAGCATTTCATATGTTATTTTGCCAGACAAGGCACATAATGGTAGACTGTGTATTTTTTCCAAGCTATAACCAGTAGGTTGTTCTAAACCTCTTGTTACATTCTTTTCACTTTAGTTACCTCAGAGCAGCAGGGGTGCTTCAGTACAGAAGTGGGACCAGTACTACTCCCCATTCTATAGGTAAGGAGGGCCTTGTTGCACAAGAACAGACACTGTTGCACATGACGGTAAGATCTAGGAGCCATGCAAGAGGTTCCTCTCCATAAGTGAGGCAGTGCTCAGTACTAGGGGGCTCCCTGCATGTTGCTTGTACAGTTGGTTTAGAGGCAAGGTGTGAAGAATATGCCACTATTTCATCCTTCAGCCTTCTCTCACCTTTGTGGATGGGAGGTGCCCTTGGGCTACTCTGGTCTAATGGCTGTGACCATGTCCTCTGCTACTGCATGACAGAGGATTCCTCCCTTTCCCCTTCTGATCTCTCCATTAGCCATCCAGGGCTCTCACACTGGCCAATATATTTTAATATTTCTTTTTGTGGACAAGAACCCAGTTTGATCAGGAGCATTTCACATGCATTATTTTGCCAGACAAGGCACATAGTGGTGGGCTGTGGATACTGCTTCATGCTCCATGACTTGGGGTGGAGGATTCTATCCCTTCCCTATTTCTGCAGAGAATCCCTGGGCAAAGCCACTTAACTCTGGCTTTTCACCAGGTTCAGGGTCTGGGCTACTGTCAGTTCTGTGATACTCCGCAGGAGGAATATGAATGATCAGACATCACAGTGAGGTGACAAACCAGGAGCAGTGAATGAGGTGTGTCATAAATATAAAGGGAAGGGTAAACACCTTTAAAATCCCTCCTGGCCAGAGGAAAAACCCTTTCACCTGTAAAGGGTTAAGAAGCTAGGATAACCTCGCTGGCACCTGACCACAATGACCAATGAGGAGACAAGATACTTTCAAAGCTGGAGGGGGGAGAAACAAAGGGCCTGGGTCTGTCTGTGTGATGCTTTTGTCGGGGACAGAACAGGAGTGGAATCTTAGAACTTAGTAAGTAATCTAGCTAGATATGCGTTAGATTCTGTTTGTGAAAATGGCTGAGAAAATAAGCCGTGCTGAATGGAATGGATATTCCTGGTTTTGTGTCTTTTTGTAACTTAAGGTTTTGCCTAGAGGGATTCTCTATGTTTTGAATCTGATTACCCTGTAAGGTATCTACCATCCTGATTTTACAGAGGTGATTCTTTTTTTACTTTTTCTTCTGTTAAAATTCTTCTTTTAAGAAACTGAATGCTTTTTTCATTGTTCTTAAGATCCAAGGGTTTGGGTCTGTGTTCACCTATGCAAATTGGTGAGGATTTTTATCAAGCCTTCCCCAGAAGAAAGGGGGTAAGATTTGGGAGGATTTTGGGCGGGAAGACGTTTCCAAACGAACTCTTTCCTAATAATAATAAATACCAGTTAGACATTTGGTGGTAGCAGCAAAAGTCCAAGGGCAAAAGGTAAAATAGTTTGTACCTTGGGGAAGTTTTAACCTAAGCTGGTAAAAGTAAGCTTAGGAGGTTTTCATGCAGGTCCCCACATCTGTACCCTAGAGTTCAGAGTGGGGAAGGAACCTTGACATGCTGGCACAATGAAACTCAGGAAAGCAGCAAAAACCAGGCCTTTTGTTCTGCTTTGTTTAAAAATAAACACTCATGGTGGAAAGCTACAATTCAGCAGTTGTGGATCAGTCCTCGTTGGTATTCACTGGCATGAGTAAGCCTTGGATGCAGTAAATTGCAGCTTCTCGATTGCAGTACGTCAGTGGTTAGCTTTTCCACCTGCCTTCAGAAGGAAGCGGTAATGCTGAGGCATTTTTTAATGATGAAACAGAGCTCGGAAGAGCACTCAGAAAGGAGAGTGCTCTGTCAGCAAGTGTTATGTAACTGTCATGGATTGATACAGATGGTCATGACAGTTTTTAAAATAAACCAGGACTAGAGAGCAACATGAGCCGATCTGGATCATTATATCATGCAGCGCCTTAGGCGGTGCAGTCAGATGTCCCAACACTTTTTTCCCAAGGGCAGCTTGTCCAAGTCAGTAACAAGGTCACTGCAGTCAAAGTCACATCTGTGTGAGAGATCTAATGCAAGTAGCATGGGAAGTCTCTGACTTGACTAAGTGGGCTGAGACATTCTACTACATATTAACACACTGTGCAAGAGACTGTTGACTGCCTACTACATGGGATTCTTTTTAACATCCCAGGCCTCAGACCTGCAACTGCATCTGTGCAAGTGGACATCTGATGGAGTCAACGGAGCTCTGCAGAGCTCGGGGGCCTACCTGCACGGAACCAGTTGCAGGATCAGAACCTTACTATTTAATCTGGCATTGAAACAGGATTAACAATTTTGTGTGGCCCACAGAAAAAGGAACTGAGAACTACTTGTAATAGTAATTATAGAGCATGTTTTTCATTTTCAAAGAGCTGAACAAACATTGATTAATTCCTGTGTTGAATAAGTAGGAATCATTAACTATATTTTATACATAAAAAAAAAACTGTGACCAAAGGTTAAATAACTTGCCTGAAGCTACACAGGGAGTCAATCAGAGTAGGATTCAGAGCTCATGAATAATCCTGACTACCAGTTCTGTGCTCCAACCGCTAGACCAGGCCTAACAAATTCAAATGGAGGGCTTCCCAAGTTTTTAACCACATATAGCTAGAGTCCCAAATACATTTTGTTGAAGTTAAATACCATGTTGCTTATACCTGGCCTGTTCATTAAAAGTTCCCAATGTGTGTTGTAATTATGGTCACGTTTTTTGATGTGTGTCCAATTAAAAAACTGATTGTTGATTTGCAGGACAAATCAAGGCAATTCCAAAATGGACACCTAATGAAATACTGGAATTATTGCATTCATGCCGTTATGTTATACACTCTCAAAATGAATGGGCTTTTCTATCTGAGAAGTGAAACTGGAGCTACTCACGGTGAGCCAGCCTCATCACGCTGCAGCGTTATGAAGAGTGCAGCGAAATCCTCTCCATGCTGTATGTGTCAGAGGTCTTTGTCAAGGCGATCAAGTGTAATATTTAGAAAAGAATGCCTTGTTTCACAGTATCAGTGATATCTCAGTTGATATAGGCTACATCAGAAGTGAGCTGCATTTATGTCTACATTGGAACATCTCTGCATTTATTTCAGAGTTCAGCACAGTGCATGTCATTTTCAAGTTGCTTCTAATTACAAATAACAGTGTTGTGACACCACGGTTACTGGTGTTTACTGACCCCTCTGAAGTTAGCTAAATGGACACAAGGTACCAATTTTCCACATCGGTGTGGAAAGATTTTTATTACAACTCTGTCTCTAAAGAAATGCTGTCTGAGTTAGCTAATGCCAGCTTCCCCAAGCATGTCCAAACAGCATTTTTGGTTTTGCCTTTTGAGGTTGTGATTTAGAAAGGACTCTGGGCACCTCATTTATTTAAGAATTCTCAAAAGCAGAGACTTGATAAATTGACTTTGGATAATAAGTCATTGGGGTTTGTACTCCAGTGCGATATGCTGGGGTTAACTAGCTGGAACCAGGGAAGTATTCCACGTAATGCTTCAGTAACTCCCTTGACATCATTCCCAGCAGTGTGACCAGCAGTGATTTACAGCCATGACTTATTCACAATGCTCCATAAATCATGCCATTCCAGTCCTATGTCCTCAAAGGCCTTCCAATAATACTTCACTTACTCCCTGCCACCCATTTCCTTAACACCTGACATTTGCAGGCAGGCAGAAAAGTTAAAAACTTCTCTTGCATTCCTGCAGCTGACGTGTCTCCCAGCAGGATTCATGTGGAAACCTGCTGGATTCTGAGGTACTCAGAGCCTAAAGCCTGCAGTAAACTCTAGTTATTTTGTAACCAAATTAATTACTTTTTAAAAATGCAAGAACAGTCTAGTCAGCTTAACCCAGTAATCGAGTTGCTTTTTGCAGATTCCGCATACTTTACCCATGCATGGAATAATTTGATTACAACTCCCAATGAGCTTGAATCCAAGATCATTTTTATATGTTATACTTCGACACAGAGCAAGCTGAGCAGATTTGGATATTTATTTACAAACTTTTAAAATTGTTCTGGTGCACTTAGTGCTTAATAAGGCAAGGGGCTACCCCACTCACTGCAGTGGGAGGCACTACATAGGTTCTCTTGCACACCTTGGTCAAAGTCCTGCAAGCCTGATCTACAGTGTGCCTGTTGTTACTGTCCTGGGCCTTTTGTGAACAAAGATTGCCAGTCCTGCCGCATAGAATGGTCACTTTAGCATGTGGATAAGTATCCAGAGGGAACGGAGACCACCCAAATTGTGACTCAGTCAGGATTTGAACCAATGCTCCACAACTGAAAGATTAATACATTAATCTACTGAATTACACAGCTCCACCAAACTTTTACCATATTTAAAACAGTAATGCTTTTAGCATACCTGTGGTGTGGCCATGCATTATATGGCATTTTGGTCAGGAAGTACCTTTCCAACCATTTTTTTTTCTTTCCTTTTCATAGGAAGAGCAAAATCGTATGTAACTCTCCATTTATCTCAATTTTGTTTATATTACTGCATCATTTTAATATAAGGAAATATCACAGGCATGTAGTGTGTGCATTCTAGCCGTCTATTTATACTAAAAACATGCACGTAACCGGTTACAAACAGCGTTCAACATTGTGCTCAAGCAGCTGAAATTCACGATGAATACAAGTGGTCTTGAATCAAAAGTTGAAAGAAAAGTTCAGTTTTTGATCAGGCACTCAGTTCCTATAGTGATGGGCAGCAGTATAAACCCCTATGACAGATAGATTTATTTTGTTATATTGGTGAGAAGACTCTGATAAAGACAACTAGCAAAGCTAAGTCTGGGGAGACTTAGGGCACAGCAACCTAAGCCAGAAAGAGACAAAAATAAATGAACACAAACATGGCAATATGGCCATCACATCTCATTGATGTTTCAGTAATTTCTTGTGGTCCACTGAATGTTGACCTATATGGCTCTAAAGAAAAAGGGATTTAAGGGAGTCCATTTCCACTTTCTTTGCCTGTTTCTCATCTTTTGTTTTTCCTCATTCTTCCCTTTGCAAATTAATAGAGTTTCCTAGCAAAACCAGCTTCACTTAAATGTCTGTTTGCCTACCTGTTTTGGCAAGTAATGTTTTAGGCAGCTGAGCAAAATATAATTAGTGTTTCCTTTCATTGTCCTCATGTCAACAGTGGGTGAATAGATTTTGCATCTGTGTTGGTTGCACCAGGGTTGGAGCAGTTTCACGAGATTTTTGCAAACGCAGTTTCTATTAACATTTGCAGGAGTTGCATACGTGCTCTCAGGAGTATGGTTTGGTGTCTATTCCAACATGTTTTTGCTTAAAATAATCAAAATTGTGTCTGCTATGTGTCTAGATAACTGAAATGACTGCACATTTATATTTAGCTTTCGCCATTTGAACCCGACAACTTCTGCTGGATTCATATTTTTACTAGATCTTGAGTCCCCCAGGAGATGAGACTGACTGTTAAATGTTGCTTGGGTTTTAGATGGACTAGAGAGATTTTAATCTTGGACACATTGACCTAACTTTTTAAAAGTGATGAGTGATGCCTCAATTTTAGGTATCCAACTTGGGACAACCTTAACGGGCCTGATTTTCAGACAGTGGGTGCTTTTTGAAACTCAAGTCCCTTTAATATAACTCAAGTTGAGACACACACAATCATTAGTCACTCTTGGAAAATGTAGGTCATTATCCCTTGCAGGGTAAGCATTGTGGAAAATGTCACATTTAATATAAAACTGTGACCTGCCTTCTCAGTCTTTTATTAGGAGTTTCACGATTCCTAATATTTTATTCAAGATATTTATTTGTTGAATATTCATTCAGGATATTTATTCAGTGAATGCCGAGATAGTTTGACAAAGTCAAAGACTAAATGCTCTGTGCTTCAAGTGCAAATAAAAAAAAAATAGATGGAAACACACTTTGTACGCCGAGTGCTAAGTGCATTATTGGAAGGTAATAGGTGCTGATGCTTGAGGGCGGTAGCCATTGTGTGCAGTGGAGTGAAGACCCACGTTGTTATGAATCTGTGTGTGATTTTAACTGTTATAACAAAAATAAAAATCAACAAATAGGCTACATATCTGCCAAGGACTTGTTTACAGACCCCATTCAAATGAGTGGAAGTGGAACAAGCGGTCAGTCCTATCAGATGAATCGTGCCACTAGCTCAATGAGCTATTGCATTAAAAGTCCAGCATTTATTAGTTGCTTCAGCTCTCCTTTCAAACAGCTTTTTCTGTCTCCGTGACTTTCCCATCAGAGGGAACGCTGCCTGGACTTGCTTTATTATCGCTGAAGATCAACATACTTGATTTCCTTAATTGAAACGGTAATGGAGCAAACCTACGAAAAGGGAGAGAGTAGGATTTTCATAAGGGCTCAGCACTGCATTAATTCTGCGTCCACTGAAGTGAATGGTAAGTATCCCATTGACTTCAGTGGGAGCAGAGTTTAGGCCAATGCTGAGCACTTTTGAAAATCTTGCCTACAGAGATGGCGTATTCTAAAGACTACATAAATCAGCCGGTAAATCCTGTTGCTAAGTAATATGAGCAAGATAGGAATTGCTAATAACAGGTCATTGAAGTCACTGGTGATTTTTCCACTCAATAGATTTTTGGTCGTATTAACTGTAGTAATATTAACTTATTCTCTCTCCTCTTAACATTGCAGTTGGGTGTTAACATAAATAATACATAGGTGAGGTCTACATACTTCCTATTAATATGTTAGCTGCTATGATGCAAACTACTCGGGTAACCTGGCAATAGGGATCTTATGTACTTAATAGAGATATATAAGCAGTGGTGAGCTGGAACCGGTTCGAGCGAACCAGTTGTTAAATTTTAAAGCCGGTTTAGAACCAGTTGTTAAAGGGGTGGGAAAACTCCGGCCCAAGGGCCACATTCGGCCCGCGGGACGGTCCTGTCCAGCCCGCCTGAGCTGTCAGCTGGGGAGGCTCCCCTGAGAATCTGTTTTTAATTTTTACTCACCCGGTGGCGCTCCGGGTCTTCGGCGGCATTTCAGCGGTGGGCCCCTCATTCGCTCTGGGTCTTCCGCAGCACTTCGGAGGCAGGTCCTTCAGTGCCGCCGAAGACCCGGAGCAAGTGAAGGAACCGGTTCTTCAGCTTTTGGCAGCTCATCACTGTATACAAGTATACAGGTTGGGCCTGAGTTTTCATTGCTTTGCACCTTGTATAGTTGTTTCTGCCTTTGCAAAGTGGGTATATAAAACGCTGTCATTCTGATCTGGTAGCACTTGACACAGATCTAACCACTGAAATCAGGCCCCACGACTATGAAATATTCAGCAAAGAGACTGATGATGGCATCAACCAATCATTTTCATCAAGTTCTTTTCAAACGTCAGGGCAAAATTCTATTCTCCGATCTGCACTGCAAATGAAAGTGCAAGTCTCTCATCCTTATTCTGTATTCACTCCCCAGGTGGTACTCCTGTTGATACTCACTGATATTCTGTATGTTATGGATCTAAATGCAGAAATTAGTTGTTGCTTCAGCTGTCCTTTCAAACAGCTTTTTCTGTCTGAATGGCCTTCCCATCAGAGGGAACGCTGCCTGGACTGTAATTGCTGCCTCAAATTCTAAGGCTATATGTTGCTATGAAAATATGATAGTATAACACAACTTTATAAAAACCCATGTTAAAATCAATAGCCTTCCGGTTCGCGATTGATCAGCCATCCAGTGGATGTGATGTGGTCATCAAAGACCAGACTGATTTGTACATTCTTAGATGAGATGCCCAGGGTAATAATCCGTAGAACAAGAAATTATGTGTAATAAGATGGACATTTCCAGCCATGCAGCTTTTTCCTTGTGTGTTGTGGATGTTGAAGAGTCTGCTTTTTTAAAAAAATGTGTAAGTGCTCTGTCTCATCTGAATCTAAATATACAGGCCAAGCAACTTACATTATTTTCTCCAAAGTCCAAATTAAAATGTTCCAGAGAATTGCTTTTTAATTTAAAAAAATTGCATACTTCCAAATGGTATTTTACAAGGTGCTGCAGTATATCAATTACGTTGAAGTATATGAAGTGCAGTGACACAAATAGCAATCGACTACATTACCAGATGTCCACCTTATAACAGTAAGTTAAAAGCATATGTCAATCTGCTAAAGGGGGGCGGGGCATAAATGATTTAAAACAAAAACATATTGGGTTGTTGGCTTCCTTGCCCTGTAATTAGAGGTCTGCGTGGCCATATGAGGGACGCAAGATTGAGTACTTAGTCCCTTTGAAGTAAATGGAAGGAGACTCACTGAGGATATCCTCAGATATGATAGCACCCTGATTAATTTTATCCTTCTCCCCCGGCCTTTTATGTCAGTTGTATTTTTAGACTAAACTCTTTGGGGGCAGGAAACGTATCGTCTTATGTTTGTACAGCACCTGTTACGATGGCGCTCCAGTCCTGGGTCTAATACAAAATAATCAGCTACAGCAGTTCTGGAGACAGCACGGTGCTTCTGATGGGGGGGCGTGGAGAAAGGAAGGTGCCGCTTCTTGCTTTATAGTAAGTCTTCTGGCTACCCTTGGAGCAGTGCTGAAGAGCTCCAAAGGGAGTCCCATCCATCCCTGGTCAAAGAAAAGTCTGTGGCAACTAGGAGAATTAGGAGAGTGGGGTATAAATTGGGGCGAGGGAGGATCCCCTCATACTGCCCAAAACGAAAGCTCCATACAGACTCGCTCCAGATAGCTGGGTAAAGAAATGGGGTTGTTGACACAGGTACAAAAATGTTGTGCTGAGCCCAGATGTCCCCTTTGTTCTAATGCAGACAGAAAAAATGACATGTGAGGATGGAAAAGTATATTCTATTCAGAAATGTGCCAGACCATCGAAATCTGTGCGTGCGTATGCATGTTGCCTGCATGCACACAGGTCTTCCAAGAAAAAAAAAAACTAAAAGAAATTGCAGCTGAGCTAGATGCATTCAGGGATCAGTGTCAGTCTGTTGAACAAATTATCACTTTTTTAAAAACAACCCTGCAGTCTTCACTCAGGCAAAACACCATTTGAATTCACATGAGTTTTGTCTGAATAAGAATTCCAGCACTAGGCCCACTTTTAGAAAGCAGAATCCTTTCCCCAGACATTTAAATCCTTCTGAACAGCACGAAAACTGCCCAATAAATCAAGAAAGAAATACCTCTGACCTTACATTCTCCATTCAGGTTAGGAGATCATCTGTTTGACCATGCACTACAGAGTATGGTGCAAAAAGACAGCTTCCAAATCCAGATCCTAGTGGAACATTTTAATCAGATGTACAGAACAATCATATGAGCAACGATGATAAAATGGAGCAATTATGCCAAAGCACATGGTCTTGGAGGATCTGTAGATAAAATAGAGCACCCTTTGTATTTCAGCACTACAAAAGTTATGGCTGTTCTCACAAACTACTGCTGATGCACAAGCTGAAGCCTTTTAGAAATGAATTTTCATCCTGTAGCAAGTCTTAAAAGGGAAACATTTCCACAAAAAGAAATGCACGTTGCCAGTATTTGTCTATCTTGTTCATTTTCTTTGCTGTTTAATTGGGGTCTACACAACCAAGCTTCTCCTTTACTTATTATTTGTATTGCACCTGCATCTAGGAGCACCAGTCAGGGATTAGCACCCTATTGCTTACACACGCACATACACACACAGACAGACAGCAAAATCCTGACCTCATAGAAGTCAATAGGAGCTTTGTCATTGACTTGAATGGGGCAAGGATCTCACCCATCATCTTCTTGATCCAGTGGTGAAATTACATCCTGTGAGCAAACCCTTCAGTCTTTACTCACACAAAACTCCTAATGAGGCCACTGGGAGTTTTGTCTCAGTAAAAATGCCAGGTGTGACCCCTTTTGATAATGAAAGCATCATCTGTTGTCACCACCTTTTCCATGATGTCATATATTTAGCATTATGATTTAATGGCAGGATGAAATAGGAGAAGATGAGCTGTGAGGGAAGAAGTGCTTGTTTACCACACAAAGGGCCAAAGTCTACTTCTGGATGTGTAAACATCCCCCTGTATTGAATTCAATGGGAATTAAGTGCACATGTAAGGGAAGGAGGTGAATCAAAGAGTAGAACTGTTCAGAAAATGGGTTTTTCTTCCACAGAATATTTGACACTTTGGCTGAAAACTCAAATATTCTGGTTCGGAAATGCTATCATGATGCCTCATGAAAGTTGTAGTTCAGGCACTTCATGCTCCCATTGTTCTCAATAGGCCAGACTCTTTGCCTAGACAACATCTCCCATGATGCATCACACTCTGTCCTCTTGGGGAGTTATGAGCTGCCTCATGGGGCATAAACATTTCTGTTTTCTGGTGTTCGGTGAGGTTTTTGACCAAGTTAACTTTCTGAAGTTAGGGGACACTTTTCATGCAAAATTTCTTTTGGTGGAAAATCCAATTTTTCTGTCAAAAATAATTTTGACATAAGATTTTTGACCAGCCCTACCAAAGAGTTACGCTAAATGGTAAGCTAGGTAAGAAAACCAAAGAGTATGGCCTGCGGTGAAATCACAGGATGGGGAGGTAGGACCTCGTAGGTCTGATTCTCATGTCACTTTATACCAGTGTAGCTTCTTTGACTTCAATAAAGTTACTCTTGATTTACACTTCTAGAAGTGAGAGAACAATGGAACCAGCCCCTGGCTCTGCCACTAATTTACCATGTGAGCTTGGCCAAGTCAATTTCACTTTGGATTAGTTTTCCAATTTGTAAAATGGGGATAGTATTTACCTACTCCACGGGGACACTGAGATACCGTAGTGGTGAGGACCATATACGTTGCTTGATAGAATGTCTGTTGCTTTGAGATATTTGAGTGGAAAGCATGATATAAAGACACGAGCAAACTGGATTATGTGGAAGTCGGCTGTATTCTTATTGGTACACTCCTTTCTGAAACGTCCACTTCCATGCTGAGTGCTACTCCTTAACTAGAAGGATGTCTTTTCCAGAGTCTGAAATTATAAAAATAAATACATTGATGTGTTAGGGTAAGTGAGTGTTGTGTGGAGTGGCATTGTGTTATTAAGGATCCATGCTGGGAACAGTCTGTGGTTTGTCTAGTTTGTTGAGCCTCAGAGGAAGAGAATTTACATCTTGTGTGGTGACCACAGCTATAACCAGTTGAGTGGTTTCTCTTATATAATTAGAGATTGCTTTTAGTTTTAATCAGTTGCTATTTAAAGGTCCATGCAGTAACTGATTTACAAGACGTTTCAGAATGTTGCATCCAGCTTCAGTAAAGCCACAAATAAACAGCAAACAGGGACCATATGAAAAGTCAAATGAACTTATCAGAAAGTTTTTAAAGTCAATTCCTGCAAACTCTCACCCAAAATAACATCCCGTTCTTCGTAGCACCCAGAATAACTAAGTCACTTGTTGAATGACTCCAGTGTCCTCCTCTCCATGTGCTAACTTTTCCTTAACATCCAAAACTTTGCTTCATTGACTATTGCAGACAAGTAGTTTGTTATAGTGCTTGTAGAGTGTGTTAGTCCTGAACTTATTTAAACTTTACATTCTATGGTGCTGAGTTTTAAAAACCTCATAAAACTCAAATAAACATTATCTATCCATCTGCAGTCACACAGATTTACACACCCATACATTTGTTTATTTTTTTTAGTAATTGGTTTAATATGGAGACTTCAGACCCAGCAGCAAAATAGTCAGATTGACAGGAGCTGAAGAAGCCAGATGGTAGAACTGAGCAAGAGAGAGTGAGTCAATTTCTGCCCTGATTTTCTCCATGAACACTATTGGGGTTGCACAGCATTTAGTCCTTCCTATTTAGCTGAAGAGAAGGGATCAGTTGTTACACCCCATTCCGCCAATCCTGTGGCTAGCTGGAGGCCAGTTCAGCCTCTGGCTCAAGTTAGAGCAGCCTCAGGATTGTTCTAACTTGTATTGACTGAGAGTGGCCCTAAAGGGGCCGTGACACCAGCCAGGGATCGCCAGCATGCAGCAGGATCTGGCCATGCTCTCTCCTGAGCCACATGCTATATGTGAAAGTAGGAGGGGTGGAATTAACTCAGGGCCATCAGGGATTGCCACACTTGGGAATTCTCAGCTGGCTGGACAGCCAAAGTGGCACAAAGGAGCTGTGGTGGGAGCTGGCCAATTGTGACCAAACAGGTATAACTGAGAACTTTCTCCTCCTTTGCTAGACCAGATGGATAGGCCTGTGAGCTGAAACAAAACCTGCCTTAAGCTTTCATTTCGGTGTCCACCTATCAGTGTGCAGAGGTGTAAAGCATTCATTACCCGACTCCAAAAAACAAACAAAAAACACTTCGGTAAGGAGTTGAGTATAGTTTGTGGATTTTCTATAAAAACTAATTATAGACTTTATTACTAAGGGCCACATACATTTCCCCCTCTTCTGGGAGTCATTCAATAAACTTTATGTTCTGAGGTTGAGCAGAATGGCTGCAGCTTAATGCTGTGTTTTATTCACGTTCCCTTGTACTCCAACGCCTGGTTATTGCTAGTGTCCCTGTGTGGATTTTTTTTTTCCTTCTGAATTTATATTAAAAAGCCTGAGATGCTGCGTGAGGGGGTCTTTCTTCTTAGAGAAGAAGCATATTTTTTTCAAAGCAGGTTTATAACTGTATCATGTTATAACTGGATCGGTTCAATTTGGGGATGGGTGCAGTGCAGACTCAGTCCCCAGACTAAGGGCTCATTCTGAATTGCAATAAAGATTGATCATTTCCAGGCAAACCAGCTGGTCAGCCAGTAAACGTAACTAGCATTGCAATCACCTACGCCACTAGAGAATAGGCTGAAATCTGGGCAATAGCTGATAGGAGAACAAAGAGAAGGATGCCATTGTTCCTTAGACAGTTTTAAACCGGATTCTGCAACCCTTGCTCACGAGACTAGTCCAAGTGAAGTCACTGGGACAGCTTGTGAGAGTAGGGACTACTCACATGAGGAAGGGTTGCAGAGAAGAAACTATTTCAACCTGTCTGCAGCAGCTGCCAGTGTGTGCTGACAGGATCCTTTGGCTGAAACACGTTCTTCCCTTTGAAGATCAAACACTCTTCTAAATCTATGCTCTGGTGCAGAGAACACAGTGATTTACATTGTTCCTTGAGCCATGGGTCTGGAGAACCTATTTTCTACCACATTATCAAGAAGCTTTTCTCAGTGAGGTTCTGTGAAGGAGGAAATGTAATCCGTCAGCTGAAGTTTTGAGATCCTTAGCATCCATATATACAGCTCTCTCACAGTAGCCTTATGATTATGCTACTGCAATTCAGCAGGGTCAAAACAAGAGCAAACAACATCTAGAAACTAAACATAACCCTGCCTCAAACTAAAGTCACATCCAAGAAATGCACCCACAAGGAAACAAATTCAGAACTGAGGCTGTCACAGTGGTTTTGATTTAGCCCTTTTTTATCTGAGCCATTCCAACATTTAAGAGCTTCTATCCACAGAGCTCGCTCTTTAATGGAAATAAATTAGGAAAGAGCCCATTTAGGATGAATATTGGGGAAAAAAATCTCTTGGCAATGAGATGTATTAGGCTGTAAAATGAGCTCCCAAGAAAAGTAGTGGGACTTTTAAAAACAAGACTAATCAGCACACTAGAGATTGTACAGTAGTGCAGGGAACAGTGCGGTATGGCAGGGAGTTGGACTGGGTGACCAAACAGGGCTTTTTCCGTCTCTTATGGGGGAGATTTTCAAAGGCATAAAGGGCAATTAGGCACCTAACTCCCATGGAAAGTTGAGTGCCTTTGAAAAAATCCCCCAGTGATTCTATTAGCACTTCTAAAGCATCTATTCTCACACTATCAAGGGTCCCCCACCACCCATCAGGATTCCATTCTGTTGAGACAAGTACCTGTTTCACTACTGTCAGCTGAATCTGTGGAGTTATGGAAAGGTATTGTGCATCCAGGCTGTGGACAATCTGTCTGTTTGAGGGCATGGGGGAGAGTGCTAGCCCCCAAATCCTATTAGAAGCTGAAATTCATATAGGGTTGGAGCTAAAGCCCTCTGAAGTCAATGGGAATCTTTCTGTTGACTTTGGATCAGGCCTATAATATATATTTTTTTCTTCTTCGTTTGACATTGCTTGGTGCAGAGACCTCAGAGAGGGGAATTACTTTCTTGACAGAATAGACAGACTGCAGGTTTTACATCTGCCTTAACTCAAATCATCCTCCTTTCCTAAGTTTGTGTCAGCTTTTATTTTACCATAGTCTTTTACATTTCATAAATATTAATTCCCCAAATATTCCCTGTTATTTAATAGTTCACATCTATCACAGGCATTTCTGCTTTCTTGTCACACACAGATGTCATTCTCTGCCATCAAAAGCATGGAGCATTTTCAAAAGAAGCTGTTCAGCCCAGAGATAAAAGAGCAATATTTTACTGCACGTATTATTTATTGTGGTTCTTTATGGTTCTTTCCCTTCATTTTCTAATGCATCCATCTGCCCTCTGAGGCTCTTGTTCACCTGCTTCCTTGGAGGGGACTGCTATGCTTTTTTAATCAGTTAACTAAATCCTGTCTAGTAGGCCAGAGTTTCAGAATATTTCACGGTATGTGCCAGCATCAAAGTGACATAAAGGACATTTTTGGCTAGTTGCCATTTAAAGCCAGATAGTTACAGGCTGCCTGGGAGCAATTGGATCACTATAACTTTCTCGCCTTCTCACCTACAATGCGTACCGTGCCTTAAACCCATTTAGAGATGTTGGTGTCTGGATTAGTAAAAACCTGCATGTTAATTTGGACTGTTGGTAGTATTTTATTTTGGCTTCACCCACCGACATCCTTTGTTTCTCATAATTAATACTGGTTCTCTAAGCTGGCCGCATTTGGCACAATGTTTCGCCCTACTATTCCACAGAAACTGTATCCCTCTTGTGTGTCTCTGCTCCTTACGAAACATGTAGTACTTTTCCAGGAAAACAACACCACCTTTTACATTTAGCCTGGTAAGTACACATGCATGGGCCAGTTATTTTCCCTGTAACGTACTGGTTGATTTCCAGTGAGGCGCTAAATCTTCATTTAAATTCTTACATTTAAACAAACAAACATGAAGCTGCTCTTTGTTCGTGCGTACAAGGTTCCATGATTTTCTTCCATTGCAAAACATCTGGGCACTGACGACTTTCACTGAACTAAAGGGTTTGCTCAGATCTCAGTGATTCAGAAAGTTTATGATCTATCAAACCAGCTATATGTACTGCTAGAATAGGCGCTGTACATTTTAACAGACAGATAATGCCAATTGCCGAGCTGTTAAGTTCCTCAGTGTCACTGATTTAGCTTGGCAATTAAACCCAGAGGTGAGTTCTCAAGAGCTGTGGTGAGAAATGAACAAATGACAATGAAGGTAGGATGTGCATCCAAGCAATAACTTTTGGCCCCTTGTCTACGACCACTGAAACCCTGCTCACATCTATCATAGGCCCAATGTAACTAGCATCGTTTCAACCATAGATTCTGATTCATTAAAGCAGCCCTACTCGGGAAAGCATTTCAGCATGTGCTTAAAACCCACTTATTTTAACAGCACTTTAAGCATGTGCTTTAAGTGCTGTGCTGAATTGGGGCCATAGTGTGGAAGCAGCCTTGGCAATGTTTTAAGGCAAATCCTGCCAGGGTCTCCCTCCCCAGTCTCTGCTGCTGTGGAGGGCCTGACAAGCCCCACCGGTAGAACGGTTTCTCTGTGCAGAGTGTGACGCAGCATGCGAGGAGCCCCTGCGGGTGGTTAGCCAGTCCTGCCAATCCCAAGAGTTCAATAATCAGGAGTTAGGACCCAGTCTCTGGGGTGTATCAAGCAGGAGAGCTAGAAACTCACCCCAAAAAAAGGCTGAAATTCTCACAAAAAACACATGTTTTTGTCTTACAGTCCCAGCTCCCAGAGTCAAGACAGATAACCAAGTTGGGAGAGCGGGCCACACTGGGTTAGCATGCCTTGCCCAAGGCAGAGCTGTGCTCTGTAGGGGCTTCTTCCGTGCTGCTGGGCATGTGTGGAGAGAGAGGCTAGGGGCAGGGCTTGACTGGGTGGCACTATGGCAGTGTGGCTCTGCTGGCAGAGGAGGGGGAGTGCAGCAGTGTGAGAGCACCTCTCTGTGGCTCAAAAACAACAAGGAGCCCTTGTGGCACCTTAGAGACTAACACATTTGTTTGGGCATAAGCTTTCGTGGGCTAAAGCCCACTTCATCAGATGTATGGAGTGGAAAATACAGGAGCAGGTATAAATACATGAAAAGATGGGAGTTGCCTTACCAAGTGTGAGGTCAGTCTAACGAGACAATTCAATTAACAGCAGGATACCAAGGGAGGAAAAATAACTTTTGAAGTGGTAATGAGAGTGGCCCATTTCAGACAGTTGACAAGAACTGTGGCTTAGTTCTGTGGCTCAGTTTCCACATCTGGAAGCAGGGGAAGTGTCAAGGACTTTGATGTCTCCAGATGAAAAGTACCATATGAAAGCGAAGTGTTATTTTTATCCCAGCCCTCAGTCTGCAAGAGTGGCTGCAGATGCAGCTTCAGGAGGAGGAATCCATCCTGTCACCACCTGTTGTGCTCCCTGCCAGAGGTCTACTTACTGGAATTTAAAACTGCAACTAGGATTTATTCCTATTGTGTGTGTATCTATCTGCTACCTCAGACCCTAATATTGCAGTTCACACCTACTGTCTGCCCAGATTTTAACATTCTTGGGCCTGATCCAAGGTGCACTGTATTCATGGAGAGACTCCCATTGACTTCAGTGGGCTTTAGGTCAGGCCCATAGTTGGATTCTTAAGCATTATTGGTACAATCGACTCTCGCATAGAAAAATCAATGAGGGGTGGCGGGGGAGGTAATAATTCCATCTAAAGTGTTTGTGTGGAGTGAAGAGGAGACTAATTTAGGTCCATAGGCTGCAGGAGTCAAAAGAAAATTCAGCAAGAGCCAACTCTGAGCTGCAAAAAAGGGCATCCCTTTTCTCCACGTGTGGGCTTTAAGTCTCCTGGCTGGCTGTTTAGTGGCTCATGTCGGCTCAGCTAAGCATGGCAAGGATTCTCTCTTCCTCGCAATGGGATAAACTAACCTGCTGTTTAGCTCCACTCAAGTGTTTCTTTTCTCATTGTAGATGCAGGCAAGAGATTGTGAATCATTAAAAGCTAACCAGGAGCAGATGTTCTGTATCAGGGTTAAAGTAGCAGTGTGTGGTAGCTGCTTTATCTTAATCTTCTAAATAGTATGTATGTTTTGGAGCAGCCTCTTATCCATTCTGTTTAATATTTGTGCCTTCCTTGGAAAGTGTTTGCGTCTTTTTTTCTTCTTGAACTGTGGGATTGAAAGTTCAACTGGACTGTGAACCCAGGACTGGTAGAGTTCTGCACAGGAGAAGTTTTAAAAAAGAGCAGCAGAGGCCAGAGTGAGAACAGCTAGTGAGACACTACAGTGAAAAAAGTCAGAGCAGACAATAGGCAGAATGAAAAATAAATGTGAACCTTAAACTATCAAAATCCTGTAGAATTCCAATGATCTCCGGGCACGCCTCCAACCTCTGCCGACAGGAGTGCTGGGGCTCTTCCAGTGCAGCCAAAACACGGTGGGATTGCTAATGTGAGAGGAAGTGCTTTGGACCAATACAGTGTTTCTGCTTTATTTATGAAGGCAAAAAGATGATGGGTGAAGAAAAGAGAAAAATGAATAAAAACCAGAGTCAATATACTGTGAAGCTCCCCCACTTGTATCATTGTAGCTTTGGAATGCGGGCAGGCTCTTCTATTCCGAACATGCGGCACACATTTCACGTTAGCTAGGAAAACAAGTGGTTTGGGGACGGTTGTTTTTGTTTTTTAAATGAACAAATCATTGGGGGTGCTGAGAGGAGGTGGATCTGGCCTGCACAACCCTTCTTGCTGGTGAGAATGCATGAAATGGAAAAACTAACAAGCTGTGACTTTTAGAGCTCCAGCTGGAGTTTGCAGGGCTGGAAGTCAGGGATAGGGGTTAACTATTTCTACTTGTCACCTGAGAATATTTGCTCTTGAAATCATTGAGACATGACAATGGGTGAAACCTTCCAATGCCATCATCTTAGTCTCTCTTGAATGTGGAGCCATATTTTAAGGGCTAAAAGGGAACTGGGGGTAGAGAGAACTCCCTAGCTAGAACTCCTGGAAGCTTGTGCCGCCCTGCGGTACAATGTCTCCAGGGGCAGACAAGGCAGCCTCTCTGGAAAGCCATGTTTCTAGGTTTGCTAGTTCCTGCAGCAACAGTGGTGCATAGAAGCCCTGGCATGCTGGAGAGCTGTTGTGCCTGGTTCTTGTCTGGTTGCATGAAGAGAAATCTCCTGGTGCCCTCCCCACCTTTTGTGTGGGGAGTAAGCAGTCTCATCTCGCCCTAAGTCAAAAACGGAAAGTGAGCAAACACAGTATCCAAAGTGTCTCCAGACCAACAGCGTGAGATGTCCGACTGACAGAGAGCTCAACTGGACTCCACCCCCATTTGTGAAATGCTCGCAAAGGGAAGGATTGATGCCTTGCCCTGCTGCTGTCTTTAAAACAGTCTGTGTCATCACAGAATTCACTAACTGTACAATAGCCCCTTGGTCTGGAACTGCTGCATCTCTGATACAAGCATGCATTCGGCTTCATTTTCTAGCAATGAAAGATATTGTAACTCCTGGTCTAAGCTGATGCATTTATTTTAATGTAATAGGGTCACCCAGTCTAAACCACTATCAATAATTTAAACAAGAAAGGATAAACATCCTGCCAGTAAATCTGTTTGCATTTTAAATTAAACATGAAAGGTATCTTGAGGCATTTTATGCCCCTGTTATTTTATATTGCTAGGTCAGCCACCTTACAGTAGATGTATTAGCATCAGTGTTCAAAGGGCAAATCCGCCGCCTAGAAATTCACCGTGCTTTGTGCCATAGCAACTCTGTGGGACCCTTGCAGAGGTTTCATTGGGCCTCTGCACCTCCTTGTGTACTGGGCAGGAGGGATCCCACACTCAGCAGCACAGAGAGGGACAGTGCAAGTGAGCCAGAAGAAGTTGCCACTGGCGCCTTACTTATGTGAATCCAGCAGTTGGAAATCCTACATGGAGGGTACAGAGGCACACGTTCTCCAGCTGCAGCCAATAATTTAAAGTGTGGCCTCTGCTAGCAGATGGACCACGTCTTCACGGTTTGCCCTTTTTATCTTGTCAAGTAGTGTGTGAATTTAGTGCTGGGTTAAAGTGTCATACTGCTAGCCCTAGCTAAGGACATTTTCTATTCACTCACCTTACCGGTGCAGCCTCCACCCTGCCCTACCATCTCCAGGCAGGAGAAGGCAGGTCAGCCTCCCTGCCCTCTCAGTCCTTAGGCATGATCTGAAATATGGTCTTCTGCTCTTTCAAAGCCCATCCATCGCGTATGAATTTAATTCTTTTCCACGTTACTCGCATTCCTTGTTAAACCAAGAGAAAAAGAGCCGTTTCCCTTGAAAAACAATGACAAGCAAGTAAAAAGAAAACCCATTCCGTACGCATAGAACTATAGTCACGTTGAAGGATCTCTTAACCTAGTCCCTTTCCAAGGCTATAATGTGGGGGGAAAGTGCAGCGGGTTTAAACCACATGACGCTAATCGCACCTGCGTTGAAGGAGAAGCTCCAGATGGTACCACTTTACGGCAACAGGCACCACCCTCCCATTAGAGAACCACCCAGAGGATGAAGGGAAGGGTGCTGGCTGTTCATCTGGGATGGAAGCCATTATGCCTGGGCTGGGCAGGCTGGCTCAAGGTGGGCAGGGTTGAGGCTATGCCAGGCATACCTTGCTGCACCATTATAAGGAAGGCGAGTGCACCTCCATCTAGTGCATGCTGTTGACCCCAGCCATACACACAGCTGAATGTCTGGACTTGCCCCTGGCTACAGACTGTGCCTCTCTTGGGCCATTGTATTGTAGCTATCCCTTTCTCCTACCACTTTTTGGGTCCTGCCCTGCTGTTTTCATGGGAATGGGGAGAGGGCAACATTCCCAAATCCTATGACCCCACAGAGCCGGTGAGCAGGAGCTAGGCAATGTAAAAAGGAATATGCCAGGAGATAGGAAGGACCTAGCTGTTTAAGGGTTTACATCCTGACAGCTACAGCCTGGCACTTATTTGAAAAACTTATTGCTGGAGCTCTGTTGCCTCCCATTCCTGATGGAGTCTTCAAGCAGCCGGCGGAGCAGGACAAGGCTAAGAAAGCAGCAAAAGGGGAGTCAGCGTTTTAACCAGATCAGTGGAGGGGAAAAAAATAGAACCTGGCAAGTGTTCAGAATCCACGAAAGGAGCATAATGCAAGGCAAGCAGCCATAGGCTGCAGCCTGACAATTCAGGAGCAAACAGAAAGCAAACCATAAGAGTGGCTTCCCACCCCGTAAGCTTTTCCCAAGGAAATGAGCTAAGAGTGAGAACTTTGAAAAAATAGAAAGGAGCGAGTAGGTTTTTAAAAAAAAAACAACACACCCCAAACTAGTTTAAAAGGAAAAATCTGTTGATTTTACTGTAAATTAAAATTTTGCACCCTGCCCTAAAAATAGATGAACTATTATATCAGTTATCAGGTGAGACAAAACTCAGACAGACAGGAAGGTAACAAGATGTTATACAGTTCATATGAATTATTTTTAAAATTTCCCATAGATTTTAACGTCAGAAGGCTTTATGTGGCAATTTAAGGGGCTTAAAAATGTAACAAGGAACTTGCTGAATTAGTTCTCACGTGGTTATTTGGGAATTTGTGTCACAATTGTTTTCCTGTTGTGCTTAGACCCAGGGAGATGCAGCCTTTTCAGAAAGTGCCTGGTGGTCAAATTTGCAGAGCATTAAAATGGTGCCTTGTGTATTTTTGGCATTGTTGCTGGCTCGTGCTGGCATTAATGGGAAGGGGCACTGAGGGAAAGCAGTTGCAACAGCATTGTGCCAATCAGAGCTGCTACTTAAGGAAGCTTGCGGTGGAGTTGTTTGCTGCTTACTACTGCCAGTGGGTTTCTCTTTGTGCACAGGAACTGAGATGGCTTGGAGGGAAATTTTCATTTCACTTACAACCCCTCTTCATTGCATATTGTCATTATCCTGTCTTGGTCTCTCTTTGGGGCTCATCCTGAGAGGTGTGAGAAACCCCAGCTCCAACCCCCACTCTGCTTTGGGCCGGAACCTCTGATATTTGTCTTTAATCAGAAGAAAACAAAAAGTTAGAAAGAGGTAGAGGAAGCCCACTTTTCTCTCTAACCTAGTAAATGATATTGCTGTGCGAGTAGATTCTACTGCAGAAATATTTGCTGGAAACTCCTATTGTCTTTAAGTTTATAAATGGCTGATAGCATTTTAATAGGAGATTTTTTTAAACGCATGGAGTCACACTATTCTTTTGCTACCTAAGTAGGAAGGTGAAAAAGCAGGATTTTGGGCAACTTCCAGTTCCTTTGGTGTTGCTATATATGAAATGCCCACCCACACCCAACTTCTCTCGCCCCCTCCCTGTCCTCATTCAAGTCTCTCAAGACACTTTTCTTTCAGAAAGGATACAGTAGGGAGCTAACAACATAGAACAAAACTTCAGGTTACTCCCTCTGCTTGGTGTCCTAGCACATCCTTTCTTCTCTGTAGTTATCTTAAAACATGTCAGCCCAAGCCCAAAGAAGTTATCAGTGCTTTGTACATTAATTTATAATAACTCATAGTTATTTAAGAGATAATTTGCCTTGCAGCCCTCCCACTTAAGTCAGCTGCTCAAAAGCTTGTGGCTTTTGTAGATCAGTGTCTAATGACTCAAGGCCCAATTCTGCAAGCCCTCCACCTGTCAAATTACCATAGACCTTAGTGGGAGTTCTGCACACAGGGGGTTTACAAGATCAAACTGAAAGGTCTGTTTTAACTCACCCATTAGGTCCTGGATTTGACTCCTGTATCAGGATGCTCATACTCCTCATACTGCAGTGTACCATAGACGTGAACTGGTGATAGCTGTCCACAGCATGTCTGAAACAATGTGGCAGTCATACCATCAGGGGGGCAATATACAGTGGCTACTGGGGATATTCCCCAAAGTGAAATGATGGGAACTCTCAAGCCCCTGCTGCGAACAGCTTTGGATGAATCTAGGCAGATTGCAACGTAACTGCATTCCCCTTGATTCTTTCCAGTTACCGCGTTGGGAACCTCTTCCTTTTTATAGGTTTTAGAGTAACAGCCGTGTTAGTCTGTATTCGCAAAAAGAAAAGGATTACTTGTGGCACCTTAGAGACTAACGAAATAAATTGGTTAGTCTCTAAGGTGCCACAAGTCCTCCTTTTCTTCTTCCTTTTTATGGAATTCAGCAATGTGTTAGCAGTGTCATAACAGATACTGAAAGTGTATGGTGACCTCGAGCAATGCAGGTGAGGCAGCAGGAAGGTTTTTCATTTTAAATTAAATTCGTAAATGGTAGGAACTTTTAGTTTTTAATATGAACAGTGATTTATGATGGTATGAGCCAAAAGTGGACAAATTCATCAAACATACTGTCTTTTTCTGTCATAGAAGGACCAGATCAAAGTCACATGATTGTTAGACTTTTGGAGCCAGATCTCCAGTTGGTATAAATGCGTGTAGCTCCACTGCCTACAACAGAGCAACACCAGTTTACACTAAGGGTTTAGCCTTTTCTTTCCTTGGTTTCGCTACTGTTTTATGAGACAATGAATTGGAAATCTGCCAAACTAAATTCTTTTCCTTTCTACCAGCCACTTTATAACACTGAAAATATTATGCAACATGCTTTTAGAACATGCAACTTGAGACACCAAGTTTCCCTTCTGTATGTTAGGTCCCAAGAAATGCTGCAGCACTAATATTCCTCTTCAAATTATCCTGAGTTCATGATCTTTGTCCTTCCTGAGGCTCCCGTCTGTCCTCCAAAAATACTGCATTTAAATTGATTATTTTAACCGCACCTTTTTCGCCATTGTTCTCTTTTGTTGCCAGTTTAGGATACTGCCAGAATGCTTATTTCCAAGTTGTATTTAAAGCAGGGGTGGGCAAACTTTTTGGCCCAAGGGCCACATCTGGGTATGGAAATTGTATAGCAGACCATGAATGGTCACAAAATTAGGGGTTGGGGTGCGGAAGAGGGTGAGGACTCTGGCTGGGGGGCGCAGACTCTGGGGTGGGGCCAGAAATGAGGAGTTCAGGTTATGAGAGGGTGCTCCGGGCTGGGACCGAGGGGTTCAGAGGGTGGGAGGGAGATCAGGGCTGGGGCAGGGGGTTGGGGCACAGGAGAGAGTCAGGGGGGTAGGCTCCGGGTAGCGCTTACCTCAAGCAGTTCCCAGAAGCAGCAGCAGCAGCATGTTCCCTCTTCAGCTCCTACGCGGAGGCGCAGCCAAGCAGCTCTGCGCGCTGCCCTGTCCGCAGGTACCGCCCCTGAAGCTCCCATTGGCCATGGTTCCTGGCCAATGGGAGCTGCGGGGGAAGCGCTTGGGGTGGGGCAGGGTGCGGAGCCCCCTGGCTGCCCCTACGTGTAGGTGCTGGAGGGGGGGACATGCCGCTGCTTCTGGGAGCTGCACGGAGTTGGGCAAGCCACTGACCCCAGCGGAAACTCGAGGGCCAGATTAAAACGTCTGGAGGGCCGGATGTAGCCCCCAGGTCATAGTTTGCCCACCCCTGTTGTAGAGACTCAGGTTACAGCCAAATTCAACCTTGACTTTAGTAGAGCTAAACTTTAGTAGTCTAGCTACAAAAGATGGATTTTAAGTGTCTAATATTTACAGGTTTCAGAGTAACAGCCGTGTTAGTCTGTATTCGCAAAAAGAAAGGAAGACTTGTGGCACCTTAGAGACTAACCAATTTATTTGAGCATGAGCTTTCGTGAGCTACAGCTCACTTCATCGGATGCATACTGTGGAAATTACCACTATACATACAGACACCATAAACAATAGCTCCTCCCACCCCACTCTCCTGCTGGTAATAGTTTATCTAAAGTAATCATCAAGATGGGCCATTTCCAGCACAAATCCAGGTTTTCTCACTCTCTGCCCCACCTCAGACAAACTTACTCTCTTGCTGGTAATAGCCCATCCAAAGTGACCACTCGCATCACAATGTGTATTATAATCAAGGTGGGCCATTTCCTGCAGGAATCCAGGTTCTCTCATGTGGTTTTTGGAGGGGGGTGAGGGGGTGAGAGAACCTGGATTCCTGCAGGAAATGGCCCACCTTGATTATAATACACATTGTGATGCGAGTGGTCACTTTGGATGGGCTATTACCAGCAAGAGAGTAAGTTTGTCTGAGGTGGGGCAGAGAGTGAGAAAACCTGGATTTGTGCTGGAAATGGCCCATCTTGATGATTACTTTAGATAAACTATTACCAGCAGGAGAGTGGGGTGGGAGGAGCTATTGTTTATGGTGTCTGTATGTATAGTGGTAATTTCCACAGTATGCATCCGATGAAGTGAGCTGTAGCTCACGAGAGCTCATGCTCAAATAAATTGGTTAGTCTCTAAGGTGCCACAAGTCTTCCTTTCTTTTTGTTAATATTTACAGATTTGTCATGGGACTAAATAAAGCAGAGTTCTGACAATATCTCCAAATCTATTGGGTTACCTTTAAAATCAAACCCCCAGCTAAATTTATTTCAAGGCACAGTTCTAAATTATTGACCTACAGTACACATTTCTGGTCCAAAATAACGTAAAGTCTTCACTACAACAGATATTCTTTTGAGAAGGGCAAATTGGGAGGTTAACCAATGCTGAGGTATTTGAGGAAAATCTTTTTTTTAGTGACATACGGGTATTTCCTCACTCCCCCATTAGGGAAATGCCTTAAGTGCAGATATCTAAATGAACTGGAACAAGCCAAATACCCATAAAGCCTGAAGTATAACACACTACTTAAGGAAATGTTTTCAATTAGCAGGTCAGATTCTGAAGATGCTGCTTGACCATGAAGCCAGGAAAGGCCCTCAAAGTTTAGCTCACCCTGCTGTGCTTATGTAGCCAGAAGAAAATACCTCCTAGCTCATTATTGTAATTTATCCTCTGGCAATAAATCTGTAGTTCTCTGTGTTGAAGGTTGATGGCTGTCAATTTGTCAGCAAATGCAGGTCCCAATAGCATATGCCCCTGCGGAGAAACAGCACAAAACCATGACACATGCCTAGCTATGGGCATGATCCAGCAAAGAGCTGAGTGTCCTGAAGAAAAATAATGGATGATGATCAGCAACTCGCAAGAGAAGCTCAGCCCCTCCCTGGATCAGGCCCTGACGTTGCAAGGCACGGGATGAGCTTAGCAATAACACACAGTTTCTCTTTTCTTTGAATTTAGCCATGCTTTAGGTATTCCATCTAATGTCACTTAAAGATAACTAAAACTAATATTCAGCACACGTACCCTACCTGACAGTTTCTACAGAAGTCAAGAGCATGGAAAGCAGCTGATTTGTTAACTCTCAAAACATTAAAGGATCCATCTATGTTACACACACACACACACACACATATATATCCCCAGGTGAGCAGAACCCTTAAAAAAACAAACAGGTCTCTTTTCCTTTGTATTTCATCTGAGGTTTAAATGAGGCCAGCACCTCTATTAGTAGCTATTTCTGGTATCAGACTGTTGGCTAATTATTTGTTGCTGCTGGACCTGAGATTGAGAGCTGACGAAACTATTCGTGGTGTGTTGTCCTGCTTCACCCTGGTGCCACGTCAGGAGAGTGAGAAACTTTTCCGTTTTTATATGGTCTTTTATCTGTCTCAAAGGTTACCATGCCAACAGGAAAGAAACCGTGACTGAGGGTCAGTCTCATTAGGGTAAAACAAATGCATTTTAGCATGTCTTCAAAAACTGTAAGCGCTTTCCTGAATCAAGGCCTAACTTAGTGAATAAACTAAAACATGTGTTGATCTTCCTCTCCTGCTGCCCCCACCCCATCCCCACTCTTGACTTCAGTGGGACTTAAACACATGCTTAAAGTGCTATCCTAACCAAGGATGGATTTAAGTGTTTGCTTAAGTACTTTCCTCAATCAAGGCTGCAATTAATTAACTCTAGCAGTGAATTTATCCAAACCTAAGAACAGGGTCCACGTTATCCTTTCAGTTACATTTCCATAACTGCTACTGAAGCCCAGCATATAATGACTTCAGTGGGAAGTATGAGCACGTACTAGCTGTTTGATTTGCCTCTCACCCAATCCATGGGTGAGATCCGATTCCACTTGTTATTTCAGCACCCAGAGTAAATTGTTCAAATAGCCTCTGGGTATATTTTCCTTTGCTTTGCACTGACATAGCTAAACTTAGAATCACAAGCATGTCTTTAAAGGAGACTAACTGTGCAGCTTTAGAAAAAACAAACCTGCAAGATCAAATTCATCCCTAGGTTAAGAAGATGCAGTTTCAGAATCAGCAGCAGATTTGCGTCTCTTTTCCACGTTGAGCCAATGAAGTCAATAAGTGACTTTGTCCCTGCACAGAATATAGAATGAAATGCTGGTTCTGGGCCATAGCACAAGAAACTTCAGAGTTAATATTTAATATACTTATTTTAAAATAAGAGTCAGGGCACACTTAGGATAATATACAATGCAATTTTAATAAGTCCTGGGGTAGACAGTACATGGAATATAGGTCAATTTGGCAGGAGACTTGGTATCACCCTATGAATTCAGTCAGTGGCTGCGTTACCTTAACTGACCTCTGGGCTGCACCGTGAGAGTCCTTTGATGTCTCCCTCCACTTCAGTTTGAGACCTATAATCACCTCTTATCACTAAGTGAATACCAGCAGTGTGCTCTTCCTGTGGATAGAGAAGACGACAGCTGCTTCCTAAGATTCATTTGATATGTGGGTCAGCCATTGAAGAGCATTTGCTTTACTAGTGGGGAGCGAACCCGCCTATAAATGCCAAGAACAATGCACCTGCTTCACTTTGCCTCAGTCTTTAATAAGGCTAATGAGGATCTTAGGGATAATGGTTGCATGACAAACGGGAATGAGGATATGGAGGTAGATATTACCATATCTGAGGTAGAAGTGAAACTCAAACAGCTTAATGGGACTAAATCAGGGGGCCCAAGAATATTAAATAGTCATCCAAGAATATTAAAGGAATTGGCACATGAAATTGCAAGCCCATTAGCAAGAATTTTTAATAAATCTGTAAACTCAGGGGTTGTACAGTACGATTGGAGAATTGCTAACATAGTTCCTATTTTTAAGAAAGGGAAAAAAGGTAATCCGGGTAACTACAGGCCTGTTAGTTTGATATCTGTAGTATGCAAGGTCTTGGAAAAAATTTTGAAGGAGAAAGTAGTTAAGGATATTGAGGTCAATGGTAAATGGGACAAAATACAACATGGTTTTACAAAAGGTAGATCGTGCCAAACCAACCTGATCTCCTTCTTTGAGAAAGTAACAGATTTTTTAGACAAAGGAAACGCAGTGGATCTAATTTACCTAGATTTCAGTAAGGCATTTAATACCGTGCCACAGGGGGAATTATTAGTTAAATTGGAAAAGATGGGGATCAATATGAAAATTGAAAGATGGATAAGGAATTGGTTAATAGGGAGACTACAGCAGGTCATACTGAAAGGTGAACTGTCAGGCTGGAGGGAGGTTACCAGTGGAGTTCCTCAGGGATCAATTTTGGGACCAATCTTATTTAATCTTTTTATTACTGACCTCGGCACAAAAAGTGGGAGTGTGCTAATAAAGTTTGCGGATGATACTAAGCTGGGAGTTATTGCCAATTTAGAGAGACCGGGATATCATACAGGAAGATCTGGATGATCTTGTAAACTGGCGTAATAGTAATAAGATGAAATTTAATAGTGAGAAGTGTAAGGTCATGCATTTAGGGATTAATAACAAGAATTTTAGTTATAAGCTGGGGACGCATCAATTAGAAGTAACGGAGGAGAAGGACCTTGGAGTATTGGTTGATCACAGAATGACTATGACCTACCAATGTGATATGGCCATGAAAAACGCTAATGTGGGCTTGGGATGCATCAGGTGAGGTATTTCCAGTAGAGATAAAGAGGTTTTAGTACCGTTATACAAGGCACTGGTGAGACCTCATCTGGAATAATGTGTGCAGTTTTGGTCTCCCATGTTTAAGAAGGATGAATTCAAACTGGAACAGGTACAGAGAAGAGCTACTAGGATGATCCGAGGAATGGAAAACCTGTCTTATGAAAGGAGACTCAAGGAGCTTGGCTTGTTTAGCCTAACCAAAAGACGGTTGAGGGGAGATATGATTGCTCTCTATAAATAAATCAGAGGGATAAATACCGGAGAGGGAGAGGACTTATTTAAGCTCAGTACCAATGTGGACACAAGAACAAATGGACATAAACTGGCCATCGGGAAGTTTAGACTTGAAATTAGACGAATGTTTCTAACCATCAGAGGAGTGAAGTTCTGGAATAGCCTTCCAAGGGAAGCAGTGTGGGCAAAAGACCTATCTGGCTTCAAGATTAAACTCGACAGGTTTATGGAGATGGTATGATGGGATAACATGATTTTGGCAATTAATTGATCTTTAAACATTCATGGTAAATAGGCCCAATGGCCTGTGATGGGATGTTAGATGGGGTGGGATCTGAGTTACTACAGAGAATTCTTTCTTGGGTATCTGGCTGGTGAATCTTGCCCATATGCTCAGGGTTTAGCTGATCGCCATATTTGGGGTCGGGAAGGAATTTTCCTCCAGGGCAGATTGGAAGAGGCCCTGGAGGTTTTTCGCCTTCCTCTGTAGCATTGGGCATGGGTCACTTGCTGGGGGATTCTCTGCTCCTTGAAGTCTTTAAACCATGGTTTGAGGACTTCAATAGCTCAGACATAGGTGAGAGGTTTATCGCAGGAGTGGGTGGGTGAGATTCTGTGGCCTGCGTTGTGCAGGAGGTCAGACTAGATGATTATAATGGTCCCTTCTGACCTTAATATCTATGACAGGTAGCACAACTATTGATTTCACCGCAGTTACACCACCTTGCAACAGCAGTGAAGTTAGTGCACTCTTCAAGAAGTCTGACCCAATAGGCAAAAGTCTAGAGTGAAGCTCCCAGTCGCAGGTCTCCTGCATGGTGTTGATTGTCTTCCATGCTCTGGGGATGGCTGAATAGTTCAAGTGCTGTAGAGTGTATATCAAATAGAGTGGTTTCAGAGTAGCAGCCGTGTTAGTCTGTATCCGCAAAAAGAACAGGAGGACTTGTGGCACCTTAGAGACTAACAAATTTATTTGAGCATAAGCTTTCGTGAGCTACAGCTCACTTCATCATTTTCCACTGAATGCATCTGGTGAAGTGAGCTGTAGCTCACAAAAGCTTATGCTCAAATAAATTTGTTAGTCTCTAAGATGCCACAAGTCCTCTTGTTCTTTTTCTTAACTAGAGTGGGTTTTTAAATAGTTAGTGAGCCCTCTAGTGGTGCTCATTGTGTTCTGTGGTTTAGAAGCCACCAGACCCAGAGCAGTGGTATATATGTAGCTAGGCCTGACATGTTTGTGTCTTTTTAGTCTATATGGTAATTGGGACCTAACTGTGCCCAGGTAGTTTCTTCATATTGAAAGAGCAAAAGGCACAATAAGCACCAATTTGGAATGTGCCCTTTAAGGAGTGAATTCAATGGTGGGCAACCCAGTTTAGTTGCAAACCAAAATGGGACATTATTCTCTTTTGCCTGGATATATGAAATTCCCATTAATGGTAATGTGCGTATGCCCTGAGAGGAGAAACTCTAGGACTAATTATATGGAAGGGGAAGTACAAAGTATACAACTGCAAAGATTCATTCATAAATTTTAAGGCCAGAAGAGACCATTACATCATCTTCACTGATTTCCTATATAACACAGGCCATGGAACATCTCCCAGTAATTCCTCTATGTAGTCCAAAAACAGAGCCACAAGAAAACACACATATTAGAATATTGCAAACTTTAGAAGTTGTTCTGAATCTGGAAGTAAAATAAGGTACTGGGCCCTATCCTGCTCCTACTGCTGTCAACGGAAGTCAATTCTGCCATTAACTAAAACAGGGGTGTTTTGTTCAGTACCAGGGGCAAAAATTAATCCCTTGTGTAACTCCAGTTAATTTAATGGATAATGTTGCTCCTGTGGCTTTGTGAAGAGAGTACCAATTTCAGCTGTTGAATTTCTTATTTCTTCCCCCCTACCCTCAGAAAAGACCTTTTCTTTAAACAGCAGTGTGTTCCTGGACAACAGCATTTAGACATCCTACATACAAATTCCCTGCTAGTCGACTTCCATAGGACATGGGAAGCCAACTGTAGAATGTTCTTCCCATCTCCAGGACTGTAACATCAAACTGCACTTTAAATGCGCCTGGCCAACATTCAGAGGAATGCCACACACAGGAGATGATCCAGATTGTCTACACTGCTTGTGTTAGGCCATTGTGTATGGATTAAAACTCTGGGAAAGAGGCAAAGAAGGTAGAATGGCTGGTTTTCATTTTATTTGTATTACAGTAATACCTGGTGACCCCAATGAATATCAGAGACCCATGGTGCTAGGCACTGTCCAGACACACAGGGCAGGGGCCAGGGACAGTCTCTGGCTGACATCTGAAAATCTGAACAGATAATACAAAGGGTAGGAGAAGAAACAGGTGCAGAGAAGTGAAGTGAAGTGACTTGCCCAAGTCACACAGTGGGTTAGGAGGGCTAGGATTAGAACAACAGTCTCCTACCTAGTTCTGTAATTTTTTGCAAACCTGGGATTTTTTCCTGTAATAAAACAATTGAAATATTTAAATAGTTGTTTGCTTGATCATTAATATTTTAAATGAATCACAAAACCAGCTTGTCTCCTCTCCATAGACACTAAAGATTCCATAGTACTCTGTAAGCGGGTCACCAACTGCACTTAAATGTTCAAACATTGACATATTAATCAGGGCCAAGCCTTGCAGAAGTAGGAGGTTAGGCTCCTAAATCCCCATTTAGTCAACTAAATGAGCGGTCTGCTTTTCAAAAGCGGCAAGCACCCAGCAGGTCCCACTAATCTCAGTGGCTCTGCACTTGGGGGGGAAAACAGGCCACTTAAGGTGCCCGAATAGGGATTTAGAAGCCCGTCCATACCTCCTATTTTTGAAACACGTGGGTCGCCTGAGGAGGTTGCCCCTCCTTTCCCCATTGTTGTGGAGCATGCCGTATGCCTGTTGTTGCCACCACCCATGTTGCAAAGGTGACAGCATTTCAGTGGTGCTTGGGGATCCTTCAGGGTGAAATTCACTGTGTAAATGTAATAATGTCCTAGCAACTGGAATTGCAGTGTAGGGTCACCCGAATGACATGATCAACTCTGAGAAAGTTACCTTGTCCTGCAGTAGCTAGGATGGTCTTTCTAGCAAAAAGCAGTAATTTTCTCTCTCCTTATGTATTTACATTTGCAGAGGCTAAATATACTTGTGCCAAAGTTAGGCCCTGATGCTTAAATCCATTCCTGTTCAGCAAAACCCTTAAGCACATGCTTAACCAGGGACATTGAGCCAGACCTTCTCACATTAACAGTGTGGGTCAAGTTTTTCAAAAACAGGAGGTTTAGTTGGACTTTTAAATAGTTCTTCTATTTATGAGTCTGTCTAGCTTAAATGGGACTTAAGCAAATATGTGAATGCTTTGCTCAACTGGGCCTTAAATGCAAAAAGTTTGGGACGTACCAAATCGGAGCTCCAGTCCCAATTGTGGCACAGTTTCCTCTCCAACCTGCAGCAATTCAGAGGGAGGGAAATTCTCCCCTATGCAGAGAGCTAGCATAAGGCCCATTCACCACTTAGCTTATGCACCACTGAAGCCTAACTGTGTCCTTTGTGCTGGCCTTCTGCACTGGGGAGAGTTTCACCAGCTAGGCCTTGTATACAACAGTATCACCACCCCCAAATATTCAATGTTAAAAATATTCTCATGATTCAGCCAAAAGTCAAGTTATTGCCCTTCTGATTATTTTTTTTTAACCTTTAGGTTGCATTTGGGTCACATTTTCAACCTTTTCTCCCCAACCATGAAGGCTAGATACGTTTTTAATGAAAGCTGAGAATCTCACGCATAACGCCAGGAACCGGGGTGTCAATATAAGTACCAAAGTTTGTAAAACTTGTAGTAAAGTCGCAAGAATTGACAACACTGTTGTACTATGCAGAGCAGCCCCCGTTTAAATGAAAGGTGTGATTTTTAACCTGTAATGGTGATCAGATAAAGCAAGCCTAGTTCAACCTATAATAAAATTGACTAGGAACTAAACTGCAAAAAAAAAAAAAAAAAAAAAAAAAAAAAAAGCACCCACACCTAAACCAACCTAAAGGGAATTGCACCAGCTACATCAATTTAGTTAAACTGACTAGATCCAAACTAGCACTGGTTTAGTTGAACTAAGAGTATGTCTACACTGCAATCGGGAGCTGTGATTCCAGCATGCGTAGACATGCACAGACAGTGGCCACTCAAGCCTGTGCCCTGTGTTGTGGGCAGGTGGGCTAGCCTGGGCAGCCACTTGTTCTGCCATGGCTTTACTACCGCTATTATTCAAGTTAGCTTGGGTATGTCAATGCCTGCTGCAGTTACACCTCCTGACTGCCATGTAGACATACCCTAAAGCATTAATGTCACTGAGCGGGATTTTCTAAAGCACCTACGGGAATTAGGTGCTGACTGCCAATGGAGTTAGGCACCTGTGAGCTGGGTGAGATTTCAGTGCTTAACCCAAGTGTCTCGTATTTCTCCCATCTGTAAAATAGAGATATTAATACTTAACTACAGTACAGCGTGGGGAGGGGAGGGCATTGGGAGGCTCTGTTAATTAGGATTTGTAAAGCTCTATGAAATCTTCAGATGGATATTCCTTCTAAATATGCCAGAAAGGCACCTAATAGCATTCTGTGTGTCTGACATAAGTTAATTGACAATAGCAGCTAGCCCCATCAACAACCCACAATAAAACTCTGCCCACAACAGTTAAAAAATTAAGAAACTTAACAAAATAATAAAGGGTAACGTGTTCGCAGTACTAGTGTGTTAAAAGGCTGCATACTCTTCACCACTCTCTACTAAACACAAATCAATAGGCGGGAAGTTATAGTTAGAATTCTCTTCCTGCTCCTCGAGATACCACTTCAGTGACTACTCTCCTTGGAAAAGCAGACATCTCCCTGGGTTTTATTTCACATGACAAGGTCATAACCAAGAAATGAGCTGAGATGATTAATTCTGTAGTGTGAAAGACATCTGCAACAAGATCACATGCTGTTTTCGTTTTGGCAAACTGTCTGACAATGGTGTTCTCCAGCCATGTCTCAGCAGTAAAGGTCAGGCTGGGTTCTGTACTTCTCTAGAAATGAGTCTGACTGCAGTGGTCAGAAGAGATTCTTTTTCTATATCTAAGAAAAAAAATGATATTTCAGGAAAATTGCATGGCAAATAAATGTGCTGCCAAGAAACATAGGATTGCACAGTCCCTTGCCTAAGGGGAAAGCAGTAAAATATTAAATGACCACATTGGTACCAGCTCAAATCAAGAAATTTGGAGGCAAAAGGCTATCCTGCAACTTTGGAATTACTGCATTCAGCCAAAGAATTAAGTCTTTCAAATATGGTGCTTGCAATGGTCTGTTTTTCTACAAATGGAGCAGTGGGGATTAACCTAGTAAGTAAAAAGGCAACAAGAATTTCCCATGTGTACTGAATTATTTGTATCTGTGTTTTCTTTCCAGTTGGAGTTGTCTAATACAGCAATCCTTCATCAGATTAGGAGAGACCAAGTCACAGATACATGTCGAGCCAACAGCATGTCTAGCAGGAAACGCCGTGTGCTGACACCCAACGATCTCAAACATTTGGTGGTGGATGAAGATCATGAAATGATCTATTGTTATGTGCCCAAAGTGGCCTGTACAAACTGGAAGAGAATCATGATGGTCTTGACAGGAAGGGGCAAATACAGTGACCCCATGGAAATACCAGCCAATGAAGCCCATATATCCTCAAACCTGAAGACCCTCAACCAGTACAGCATTCCAGAGATCAACCACCGTTTAAAAAACTACATGAAGTTCCTGTTTGTCCGCGAGCCTTTTGAGAGACTGGTGTCAGCCTACAGGAACAAGTTCACCCAGAAGTACAACACCTCCTTTCACAAGAGATACGGTACCAAAATTGTGAGGCGCCAAAGGAAAAATGCCACCCAGGAGGCTCTGCGTAAAGGTGACGACGTGAAATTTGAGGAGTTTGTGGCATATCTCATCGACCCACATACCCAAAGAGAAGAACCTTTCAATGAGCACTGGCAAACTGTCTACTCCCTCTGTCACCCCTGCCATATCCATTATGACCTCATAGGAAAGTATGAGACACTTGAAGATGATTCCAATTACATCCTTCAACTTGCAGGAGTAGGCAGCTACCTGAAGTTCCCCACCTATGCAAAGTCTACGAGAACTACTGATGAAATGACCACAGAGTTCTTCCAGAACATCAGCTCGGAACACCAAACACAACTGTACGAAGTCTACAAACTTGATTTTTTAATGTTCAATTACTCAGTGCCAAGCTACCTGAAACCGGAATGAGGGGGAGAAGGAGGAAAGAAAGCCTGTTTTATTTAAGATTTTTATTTGTCATAATAAATATGGAGAATTGTTATTTTGTAAATTAATATTTTCTTTTTGAATGATGCTGCGAGCAGCACAGTCGAAATTATTTAAATCATCTGTAAGAAAGGACAGTTCTCTTTGCAGGGTAACAGGATGGTGACGATCTCGCTTTAGAAATGAATATTACTGCTACACTGTTTATAAACGTTAATTGTGTTCTGGTGAATTTCATTTATCTTTGCATTCAACAAATTCTAATTAATGTTATTTATACTTATTTAAAACATGGTCTCTTGGTAGGTTTCACTTTAGCAGCAGAAATACGACAATATTTGGACAAAGGGAATCTGGTTTATGCTTTCCTCAGCTGAATTTATTAGTTTATTGTTACTAGCCATATGTTTTGGAAACCCTAGTAGAAATAATTTCTTCCAAGGTGATTCTGCACTTAAAGCAAAATTAGAAAGTTATCTTCCCATACCTGAAAGAAAAACATGAAACACGTTTTGTTACACACAATAGTTAAAATCCAGGACTAAAAGAAATTGAATGTATCCCTTGAAGAAAGCAAGCATACATTTTTCTTATCTGGACATGGTAATATCACCAATATTGTTTGTGTCCCAGTGCCTGCCATTTCCAAGCCTGTCAGCCCAATGAATGCTGACAGGGATTTGTCCATATTACATACCAACAAAATATGGGCCAAGAGTTTCAAAACTAACTTGAGATTTTGAATGCCCAACCTGAGCCACCTTAATGGAGGCCTGATTTCAGCGAGTGGGTGCTTAACACTTCTTAAAAAGTCAGGCCCTTTTAAACGATCTCACTTTGGGCACCCAAACTCATTAGTCACTTCAGAGAATCTTGGCAATAATAAGTTTGTATATACTATATAGGCATCCAAAAAGATCACCTTCGTATTGATCTGAGCATACGGGGCAATGAAAGAACTCCTGTTTCCTTAATACATGTTGGTTTCATGGCCTCTCACCTCCAGGGGTAGTGTTGTTTTCCATTTATTAGTCAATATTAAACACCATTGGTGAGCGTGTTTCTAATTTCCAGCAGTTTAATATTGCACCTGAGCTAAGTCTCGTATGAGAACATGACCCTTTGATGTAAGGTGAATGCTTCAGTAGCAGTTGCTCAGTATATAATGTTTGTTGAAATGGCATATTGTGCTAGGAGGAGTAGATTGTTCAAAACATTCTCCAGATAACAAAATAAACAAAGTATGGATAATTTAGTCACTATAAATAAGAAAAAATGGTATTCTAATCTAGTCCTATCAGCAAACACAGTGAGAAGAATACAGACTTCTCCAGCTGCAAAATTTGTTTAATTTTATCTGCGTTGGATGTAATGGGATCTACAACTAAGATGGCAGTGGGCATGCTGTTTATGAAATATTATGTACTCACTACTGAGCTGTCTTGACCTGGAGAGGCAGCAGAGTGAACTAATTCAATACATTGCTTTACCACTTTCTTCTGGCTTATTTTCCTGTAGCTGAAAATGGAACAGAGGAATTTGTCAGAATCAGATGTTGATAAAGTACATTTTATTTGTCAAAGTGACAGCCTAGATTCTATAGCCTTTATGGTAATATTTTACAAAATCAAAGATTGCTATTGATTTTTGCAAACATTCATTGGGCTGGGATTTTGTTTTGCAAAAAAACAAAGTGATGGGTAAAAAACTTTCAGAGGTGCCTATGTGGTTTAGGAGCTTACATGTGATGCTTTTTTACTTCGAGTTGTCCATATCCGTCTCTCACTATAATCAAATTCCCAACGTTCAAACAGTTGTGAGGAGGGTTAGATAAAACAGCTCTGCTTTTGATCCAATTTATCAGTCTGTGGGTTAGACCCTGGAATTACACAGATTTACAATGGTCAGGCACCAGGACCCACACAGACATTGTTGACTTTTAAAGGTGACTAGGCCTTCGAGGAAATAGGACTTGGTCTTATTTTGCAAAGCTATTGCTGGACAAAAATCTCAGATAAAGACAAAGGACAAAGTAACAAAGCTAACAAGAAGCAACTACCATACTTTCACAGCTGAAATTTGGCCTTTAAAAAACCCAGCCTCCCTCTTGTCAGTTCTAAAATGGACATTCTATATATAAAACCCAGATATTATTTGGGAGAGAGGATAGCAGCAGGGTTAGATAGTATGCAATTGGCTGTTTGAATTTATGAATTCCTAAGTGGCTTCTGACTGCCTACTCATTTTTTACTTGAAAGCAGTTTTGTCTTGGACAGTGTGTGAGGATCTGGTGCAAGTGCCTATCACAGTGTGTGCCCTGTCTTTCTTTTATTATGTAGTTCAATGGTTATATATTTGCTTTTTTAAAACCCCATCTACACTGATGGCGGATTTTTTCTACAAGTTATTTATAGGTTGTATCTGCTTGCTCAGAGTTGTGCCTGGCAGTATTAGTATTTTGGTCCAATTTTCTCTATCATCCATTGGGTCTTTTTCCCCCCCTCTACAGGACGTTATTTTAAAATTGTCATGGAAGAGAAAATGCTGATCAGTACGTTTTTAAAAACTAAGGAATGATGCACTTTCCCCCTGTCTTTTTGTTTTTACTCATCCCTTGTCATCACCACAATTTCATCTGTTCTTATATATTCTCTTTCATTTGACTGTTTTGTGGACACGTTTTATGTCATGGTTTTTGGTAAAAAGCACTTGGTGAAGGAGTCTGGAAAATGAGGAAATTGCATCCTATTTAAAGAACCAAGATTTTCAACTGCAGCTGGGGATTCGGATGCCTAAATTGAGGCACTTTAAGAAAGCCTGATCTCAGAAGGCAGATGCTCAGCACTTCTGAAAATCCTCATAAAAAGGTGTCTCACATGGGGCACCCAGAATTGCTTTTTGTTCTTGAAAGTCTTGGGCCTAGATTATCACAGGGTGTTGATTTAAATAAGGTGGAACAAGTTTTTAAAAAAACAATTGACAAATAGACGATGGTAACATCCTGCTTCCTAACTGGGACTAAACAAGAGGATCTACTTAAAACTACGGGCTGAATTGATTTGACTGAGCCAAATTTGCTTTTGCCTGAACCCATAGAGATATGGCTCTGAGGATCTTCCTATATAGTCAAAAAGGCACCATCCTTTCACAGTGAAAAGACTGGCAGAGAACAAGATTTCTCTTTTTCTCCCACAATTTCCCAAACCCAAGGTTAAAGATTGAGTCCAGCAGTGGAATTCAGAGCATCCATATGGCAGAGCTAGGACTAGGACTAGGCCCCTAGCCCTTGCCTCACAACCATTTATCTTGTCTCAAGAAGCCTTTTAGAGTAATGCTATTAGTTCCTCCATCAGGTACCAGTGAAAGTAGAGTTGTCAACTGTTCTGATCCTTAATTCCACTACCACACCACTCTCAACTAATATTTGTTAAGACCAATGCAAACTTCACAGAACAGAGGTTCCATAAGTGTAGTTTGACTTAAATATTTTGGTGGGGGGGAAGCAGTTTCAGTCAGGCCAACAGGGCCATTGGCGGGGGCGAGAAAATCCATGCCTGCCCAAGGCTTGCAGTTTCAGAGGGAGCAGGGCAAAGTGGCCACAGCTGAAAAATGAGAGTATGAAACTAAGACCACAATGTTGATCCCAAACAGTACATCCAAATCCTGAGTCCATGTCTTCATGCTCTGGTAGTTGTTATCAGTGTTGATAGATACAGTGGATCCAAACCTGTAAGCTTGTGGACTCCAAACTATACTTAGTCCACATCATGAAATGTCATCTAGTTAGAGTTCTCAGAAATCTGACTTCCTCCATGCTTCAGCCTCCTAAGAAACATTTTGAGAGACCTTTTCCGAGACTGTCTAATCAAGTCTTACACACTGCAACAGCAAAGTGCTTTTAGAAGTAAATTGACCCCTGCTGTTTTACTGTAGTCTGCTGCACTTTTCAGGTACAAAAAGGGACTGTCCTTACTATTACTCTTGTTACAGAGAGTGTTATTTTCTTACATGCATGCACAATACATGTATATATAATTTAACATCGATGTGCAGTTTGATTTTTTTTTTACCTATTTGTATGCAGTAGAAGGCTTGTTGTAGAAAAGTATCTCCTCATATCTGAATATACTATTAATAAAACAAAAAAAAAAGCTAACTTATACATTGCCAACAAAAGTGTGAACTGCTCATGAATCTTTCCCTGAAGAGAAAAAAAGCCATTCAAGCCTGATTATTTTTCTAAGTAACTTCAATTAAATTGAAGAAAGAGTTTCTCTGTGTGTTTTATTTCTGTCTTTCATTCTAATATACAGATTAGGGTGGGGTTTTTAAAGCAAAAAAAAAAAAAAAAAAAAAACCACCCACACACTTTGAGGTAAGCAGCAAATTGTATCAGATAGTAATGCCAGACAGGACCATGATGCTCATCTAGTCAGATCTCGTGCATAACGGATCATAGAATCACACACTAATTCCTGCACCAACCCCATAACTTGTGTTTGGGCTACAGCCAATCTCTTAGAAAGATCTGCAGTCTGGCCTTCAAGATTGCAAGTAGACTTTTGGTCTCCAGCATAGAAAATAGGGCTGCTGTTGGCAAAGGCCTAAATTAGTTTTCACCCCTAAATTAGGGGTAGGAGTAATGTGAAGGTAGTTCCCCCAGGGAGGAGAGCCGGACTGCAATGTTTTCGACACTGACAGTTTCTGAAACCAGGGATTGCATTACAAAGGATCCACGCTCGTGGCCCAGTTCTCATTTTCACTAAGGCCCTTTGCACCATTCTGGCAGTGTAAAGAAAATCAGTAGGAGTTAGATTGGTACCTGAATCCTACCCTAGGAGTGCTTTACCAGGAAAGTGTACTTTGCCAGTAGCATAGTGAACGAAGCTTTTACCAGCTCCCCCAAGAAAAACAAGTTATACTGCTAAATGCATAGTTTGGCCGATATAACTGCATTTGTACTAGGCTCTTTGGCTGGCACAGCTGGGTTGGTCACAGATCACACCCTAACCGACACAGCTATGCCAGCAAAAGTTTATATTGTAGACATGGCCTTAGTCTAAATCAGAAGAAGGCCCTAGGGATGTAAAGCAGTGGGAAGGGGATAAAAGTCCTGACATTTCAACCAACACACAGGGCTTCTAGCCGAAAGGAAAGGCACACAACAAACCAAACCTACAATAGGAAAAATTAAACAACAGAAACCCTGAAGACTAACATTTCAGATACAGTTAGCCAATGCTTTGTTCTTAGGCCCACTTTTGGTCTATATCATCCGTTGGTGAGGGGAGAGATGGTATGCTAAAGACCCTGTGCCAGCAGCCCAAATGTAAAGCCTCCTAAAATTATTGTATTTGAGAGACTGTGCAATGGCATACAATGAAACTACTCATTAGGCATGTCTACGCTGCAATTAAAAACCTGGCTCCGGCTCAGGCTCCGGGGTTGTTTCATTGCAGTGTAGACTTCTGGGCTTGGCTTGAGCCTGGGTTCTAGGACCTGGCCAGTAGCATGGGAGGGTCCCAGAGCTTGGGCTACCTCCAGAAACTGCGCTGCAGCCTGAGTTAGCTGGCATGGGCCAGCTCCGGGCGTCTGATTGTGGTGTAGACCAGTGGTTCTCAAAGCCGGTCCACCGCTTATTCAGGGAAAGCCCCTGGCGGGCCGGACTGGTTTGTTTACCTGCTGCATCCGCAGGTTCGGCCGATCGCAGCTCCCACTGGCCGCAATTCGCTGCTCCAGGCCAATGGGGGCTGCCGGAGGGGCGGCCAGCATGTCCCTTGGCCCGTGACGCTTCCTGCAGCTCCCATTGGCCTGGAATGGCGAACCGCTGCCAGTGGGAGCCGCGATCAGCTGAATCTGTGGACGCGGCAGGTAAACAAACCGGCCCGGCCTGCCAGGGGCTTTCCCTGAACAAGTGGCGGACCAGCTTTGAGAACCACTGGTGTACGTATACCCAGACAGAAAACACTAATGGGGATTAAGCATGTGCATTTCTTAACCACAGGAAACATTTCAGAACACTCTACAAGCTATACTATACACAGAAGGCCACACTGCCTTAAATTCACTTCTGCGGTGAAAAGCAGTAGTTATCCAACAGGACACACAAGAACTGCATAATGTACTTTCAACTAATGTTAATAAATTCCACACATCATCTTCATGACAACATTCCCTGGAGAGGAGCCATTTCAGTGTTAAAAGATAATGGAGTCAACCTAAGGTATGGCAAGTTTTCATCAGAAATCCAACTAAGCCTCCTGATAATGTGTGGATGGACTCATCCCCTCAGCCCTCAAGGGCTTTTAGCTGCAGGAATGCGCTAGCATTCACACCAGTAGTTATTTAAAGTTAACTGACTCTCCCAAATTTATTCTTCAAGTTCCTTCTCTAATATCAAAGGGTCTGGCCACTGAATGGAAGCCAGCAACATCACCTCAAGGACAGATTACACTGACAGTACATGCAGCAAATGTCTGGGCTCAGTGCCAGGCTCCATCCCCACAACATGCAATGTGGACAGGATTGGTGGGCCCGGATCAGGAATAGAAAATGCACACAAACACACATCCCTGCTTTACATCACCCCACTTAAAGCAGTGCTAGGTTTCTTTAATATGATAATAATAACACCGCCTGCAATTTAACATTTCTAGCCCTAATGAACTAGTAGTAAATGTTTTAATTACAAATTACTGTCGAGAATAAATAAATGCAACATACGATAATCAATACAAATAGCCCGACACACATGGGGCTGGGCTAAAATGAGGACTGGTAAAGTCTATTGAAGGCAGGTATCGACCGAGCTCCATAGCTCAGTCGCCTCTGCTACAGTCTACTTCCTCCTCTGTTTCCAGGACTGGTTTAGTTTCTCAAAGTACCACTGGGGGGTCTGAAATGTATTAACATTCTACAGTGATAGACCATGCTTCATCCTGAAGACTCTCAAAGTATGTTTACTTCTGAGCCCATTGGCAAAACTCTCCTGCTTCACTGGGAGCAGGCCCAGGCCCTATATTTACAGAAGAATTGCTAACTCCACTACTGAAACACAACTACTTCCAGGATGAAACACAGCAGCTGTTTAAGAGCATAGGGCAACACAACACCCACCTTTAGAGCAAAACACTGCAGAACAGTCCAACTGAAAGTTCTTGGTGAGTTTATAGACTCATAGACATTAAGGTCAGAAGGGACCATTATGATCATCTAGTCCGACCTCCTGCACAACGCAGGCCACAGAATTTCACCCACCACTCCTGCGATAAACCTCTCACCTATGTCTGAGCTATTGAAGTCCTCAAATCATGGTTTAAAGACTTCAAGGAGTAGAGAATCCTCCAGCAAGTGACCTGTGCCCCATGCTTCAGAGGAAGGCGAAAAATCTCCAGGGCCTCTTCCAATCTGCCCTGGAGGAAAATTCCTTCCCGACCCCAAATATGGCGATCAGCTGAATCCTGAGCATATGGGCAAGATTCACCAGCCAGATACCCAGGAAAGAATTCTCTGCAGTAACTCAGATCCCACCCCTTCTAACATCCCATCACAGGCCATTGGGCCTATTTACCATGAATATTTAAAGAGTTCAGGTGAGCAGAAAAGAAAAACAGTTACTAACCTTGCGTAACGGTTGTACTTTCAGATGTGTTGCACAGGTCCATTCTGCTCTTGGTGGTGCCAGAAATGTTTTTCCCCCTCAGTGTCACCTGTCAGAGTGGCTCAAGTGCCATCTGCTGCCATTAGTGTTGGTCTAAAGGGCCCAGCCGACCCAGAGTCCCCTCAGTGCCTTCTTTCCAGAAACTCCGCTGCGGAGGGGTAAGACAGCAGGTCCTGGAATGAACACGTGCAACACACCTCAAAGACCAACTGTTACAAAAGGTTAGTAACTAGTTTTTTTCTTCTTCAAGCGATTGCACATGCACTCTTGGTGACTCCCAAGCAGTTAAATAGGTAGAGCGACTGGAGTTCCTGTACATAGATTGGGGTACAGCTCAGGCAAATTTGGCATCCTCTCTTGAATACAAAGTGGTGGAGTAATGGGAGAGAAAGTGTGCGCCAACTACCAGGCTGCTGCTTTGTAACTGTCCAGAATAGGGATCTGCTCTAGGAATACCTTTGAAGATACTTGGGAACTTGCGGAGTGGGCAGTCAGCTTGTCTGAAGGAGACATGTCTGCCAGATCATAATGTGTGGGTACAAGAAGTTATCCAAGATGAAATTCTCTGCGTGTAGATTGGAAGATCTTTCATTTTGTCTGCAACGGCCATGAACAATTGGGTGGATCACTGAAATGGTTTGGTCCTGTCTATGTAGGACACCAGTGCTTGTCTAACGTCCAGTGTGTGGAGCCATTGCTCATCCCTATTTGTGTGTGGTTTGGAGTAAAATACAGGCAAGTAAATTGATTAATATGAAAATCTGAAACTACCTTAGAGAGAAACCTCAGGAGGAGGCCATAAGTCCACCTTATTTTTAAAGACGATTGTGTATGGTGATTCAGATGTGAGGGTGTGCAGTTCAGAGACTGGTCTGGCAGAAGAAGTGACAGCACTTAGGAAAGCCACCTTCCAGGAAAGATGCAAAAGCTCAAATGGTGGTCTCATAAGTTTAGGCAAAACTAAGTTCAAGTCCCAAGGGGAAACGGGTTCCTGTAGTTGAGGGTACAATCTTTCCAGGCTCTAAGGAAAGTAATTATCATGTCATTAGGAAACAAAAACAAAAACAATTATCCATCCATATGAGGGTGGAAATCTGATACTGCTGCAGGTGAAGCTTGATAGAGGAAATCGAAACAGCAAGGTGTAGCTGATGCAGCAGATCTTCCAACAAATACTTGACTGACAAATGCATTGGTGAGACTCCAGTTTGACAAGCCCAGTTAGGGAACCACTTCCATTTTAACAGGTAGGTGGCCCTCATGTATGGCTTTCTTCTAGCTAGAAAAACCTGGTGAACTTGCTCCGAGCAAGCCTGTTCCTTGGGATTTAACCATGGAGTTTCCAGGCTGTTAAATGAAGGGATTGCAGGTTTGGGTGGAGCACCTGACTACAGTCCTAGGAGATCAAATATGGGTGTAATGGGAGTGAGATTGGAGTCACCACTGAGTGATCCAGAAGAGTGGAGAACCAGTGTTGGTGGGGCCATGCCCCCCCTTAATATGTGTAGCAATGGGATTAGGGAAAAAGCATAACATAGCTTTCTCATTCAGGGCAGCAGGAAGGCATCTGTGATGGAACCCTGACTGTGGCCTTGCAGGCAGCAGAATTGGTGACATTTTCTGTTGTACTTGTTTGCAAACAGGTCTATTTTGGGAGTCCCCTACTACTGGAAAATGCATCTGGCTATATCTGGGCAAAGAGACCACTCATGGTGACTAGAGAAAGACCTTTCAGGTGATCTGCTACCTTGTTCTGAACCCTTAGAAGGTAAGAGGCCTCAAGGTTGATTGAATGGGCTATGCAAAATTCCCATAGGTGAATTGCTTCCTGACACAGGAGGGATGATCAAGCTCGTCCCTGCATGATGAGGTAAAACTTCACTGTGATATTATCCATAATTGCAAACCGGTTTCTCCTCCTGCTATGAGGTAGAAAAGCCTGACAGGCAAGACGAATCACCCTGAGCTCTCTGATGCTGATATGAAGAACAAATGCTGTTGAGGACCAAAGACCCTGAGTTTAGAGGTGAGCTCCTCCCCCTAGAGCTGATGAATCTGAGACCAGAGTCATGGATGGTTGAGGGCAGAAGAAGGGAACGTCTATGCAAACGCTGAGAGGATTCAAACACCAATTCAGTGAAATTAGAAGCTGCAAAGGTATCGAGAGCACAGCATCCAGATGCAGATAGCTTGGGGAGTACGCTGAGGCCAGCCATGTCTGAAGGGGTCTGAGGTGCAGCCTTGTGTGTTGTACTAGGTGCATGAAGCCATGTGCCCTAGGAGCCTGTTAGCCGATGGCCAGGGATGTTTGGTGAGGTGCCAGCTATGCCCGTTTATACCATCCGTGACTTTAACCGCTAGGACGCACTGTCCCTTCGCGGCGGGCAGCCCGGGCTAGGCTGACGGATGCCCCAAGGTCCTAACCACCCGTGACTTTAACTGCTAGAGCTCAGAGCTCCTTCGCAGCGGGCAGTCAACACTGACTGACAGGTGCCCCAATGGCAGCACTAAGAGCCTCTCCACACCCGTGACTTTAACTGCTAGAGCTCAGAGCTCCTTCGCAGCGGGCAGCCAGGATTGACTGACAGGTGCCCCAAGAGTTTGCCCCGTGGAGGCGGCACAACTCAACGCTAGGCTCTTAGTACTCTCACCTAATGGCCAGGCTTTATAGCCAAAACGGCTGAGGTTCTTTAATTGTGTTGGCTGCTTTACAGTAAACCAGAGAAACAAGTCAGGCTTATGCACAATGGTTACCAAAATTTATTAAACTAGATTCTAATCATGTGGTTACAAAATTGCTAGTGCCTACTTATTTAAATGTAGAGATGTTACACACACAAACAAGTTACAAAACTGAAGCCACAATCCCAAAGAAAGAAAACAAAGTATAGAGCTCTATTTCAAAATATGTGTACACTAAAGATAGGAGATCAGGTGTGGGTGCTTCTTACCCTCCTTGCATCTCTCGATTCCAGCGGTGCCAAGCCAGGATCGGTCACTCAATTCCGCGGAAAGACGAATAAGGGACAAGGCTTAGGGACCCTCTTAGCTGCAGAAGCCTTGGGAGGCTGTCACTTATCTGACCAGCAGATAGATAGTGAAAAGCACTCAAAAATCATGGTGCTGTAGGTCCCATACTTATACCTCTGTACTCCTTTATTCTCTTTCTCCTTTCTTATGCCAAATTGGGGCTGGTCTGTCTGGGCGACGCCAGCTCTCGCAAGAGTAGTTCACACTTGCAAGGGAGAAACAATAAGTTTCGACTACTGGACACTTCTTTTATCAGGGTAAATATTTTCCCACCTAGGATGTTGGGCTGTGTGCATCACGCTATTTAGTAGGGGCTAAGAGCCATGTCTGTCACAGCTTCTCTGTCTGCTGTGAGCCTAATCGTTGTATATGTTCCCAGAGGCACATTGTCACAGCACACCTGTGCTTCTCACAGCTTCAAAGGCTGTGCTGGAATTTATGTTGAGTGCCCTGTTGTTTTGGCTCCCGTGTGTTTCCAGCAATGCTGGTCTGAGGGGGGGGGGCTGGCTGTCTGGCTACATTCCACCCCCTGATGCACCACACTACATCCCAGATTGCAAGGTGGCGGTGATGCCAGCACCTCTTGCCCTCCTTGGGGAAATCTAGAAATACCCAACAACCAAATTAGAGGATGAGGGTTCGCGGAATTGGTTAGGATCCCTTTTTAGCTCTAGGTATCTGATTTGTGTGGAGGAAAGAGCAGTTTGAATCAAACGCTTCATAATACATAAAGTTACACAAAAAACAATTACAATAATTAAAATGGTTAAAACAGTATTTACAACTGAATGTAAAAACGGGGAGAGGGAAAATCCCAAGTGTATCCCTTTACATATTCCACAGGCCGTCCCCAAACAGTGCGATGCCATTGTCCCACCCCCCCCCCCCCCCCCGAGTCAACGCGAGGGTTGGTGGTGTACCATGCTGGTGGTCCCCACCGAAAGATGTCGCTTTTGTTCCACCAATCATTTAGGCTGAGTGGTACAAATTCAATTCCCAGTCCATTGGTTGAATTTAGCAAGGTGCACATCCAGCAATTTGTAGCACCAGCAGCTGAGGCGATGGTTTGGATTGCTCCCCGAAGAGGATGTTCTGGTATTGCCAAGGTGACTGGAGCCAACAGAAGGATCATGAGGGCTTGCAGGAACATATCTCGGGTGGGTCGTGTTCTAGCTAAAAAACTTATTTTAAAACCAAAAGCAAAAATTACACCTGCTATTATAAGTAATGGCAAATATATCAACAGTCCATAGTAGTCTCTAGTGATCAAACAGATCTGCTGCATGGTCCATTTTGCTGACAGGTTAGCTGGCAGGTTGCTCGGAACCATGGGACCATTCCTGCAATAAATCACATGGTCAGCCAGTCTTGGATGCGATCCAAGCCTCTGTAATGGTTATTAGCCTTTTGTCAGCATTTAAGGCACTCCATACACCTTTCTCTTTATAGGCGTGCAAAACGCAGGTAAAGGTTCCCAGGGCTGGGTGTTTAATCACAACAGTGTCCCCGGGAGCATACTTGGAACTGTGCAGTGGTGTTCTGGCAGGGGAGATAGCTTTCCCTGTAGGGAAGAATCCCCTGCTGATTGGACTTCCTGTAGGAGTCTGTCTGTTGTTTAATCTCTGCACCACTTCGTCCAGTCTGTCTCCCCATGTGCCATCAGTAGGCTTCAAGTGATTCTTTAGCAACCCATTCCAGCGCTCGACCATGCCATTAGATTGAGGTCGATATGGAAGGTGGAAGGTCCATTGGACTCCATGGTTAAGGGTCCATTCCCTTATAAGTTTATTCTTAAAATGCGAACCATTATCTGATTGGATTTCTTGAGGCATTGGGACAATTGCTGTTAAGCGGTTTAGTCCCATAATTGTGGACAACCCTGTTGCCAATCGGGTTGGATATGCAAAACCAATCCCTGAAACAATTTCTACCCCAGTCAAGATGTATTTCCACCTCTGCCTTGTAGTGGGCAGTGGTCCGACATAATTGACCTGCCAGGTTGCCCATAGTGTTTTTCCATCTCTTAGCCTGGCAAACCTTTGTCCTTCTGCTATATGTTTTCTAGTCTCAGCACAAATAGCGCAGGCTTGCACCAGGTCTCTAGCCTGTCTGTGGGTGATAGGCCACCCCCTGATATGTGCTTGCCGCACTAACTCATCACTTCCTGTGTGTCCTAAATTATCATGTAACCATGAATATAAGCGTTCCCATTCTACTTGTGTGGTAAAGAGCTGGGCAGCTGCATCGGCTAAATTGTTTAACTGTGCAGCTGGGGTATTATTCCTCTGATGAGCTGAGACATGTCCTGTAGACAGGGGTTGTTGCAGGGCATGCTGATATAACCACTTCCAGTATTCCAGTCCCCATACTGGTTTACCTCCTATTTCCCAGTGGTTATTTTTCCAGTTAGTGATCCACTGAGTGGCACCTGCCCATACCGCATAGGAGTCCGTATATACTGCGGTGGCTCCTGCTTCGCAGGCCAGTTTAATTGCAGCCAATTCTGCAAGTTGTGCTGACCCATCAATTTCAGCAGTTAGGGGTGCTGCAGAGGTGTCTGCAGGCACTGCTGCAGCTTTTCCCTTCCATTTTCCTTTAACCAGCCTGGCACTGCCATCAGTGAACCATACTCCCTCAGGCTTAGAAGGGTCAAATGGGGCAGCATCCTTAATGGGAGCTTGCTGTGGAGGTAGGCTGTATTCATCAGGCATTCCTACTTTCCATAGGGATTCCTGAATCATAGTGGGGTTTTGTGCAGTGTCTGCACTACCTACCCTGTGGTGTATGTAAAGTGCCCATCTTTGGACAGTCATTTTTTTGTGCTACACCAGGTGGTAACTCTTTCCCTTCCAATATAGGTTTAATGATTGGAAGAGGAGTGTGAATTGTGATGTCCTTATCCTGAGTTAATTCCTCAGTTTCTCTCAAGGCTGTGTAAGCTGCCAGAAGCACCTTCTCATAAGGCGTGTAGTTAGCCTGTGACCCTTGCCATGACTTGGAACCAAACTGAATTGGTCGTCTGGGAGCAGTGTCACTTTCTTGCCAGAGAGCATAAGACATTCCAGTGGCTCCCACAGTTAGGTACAAATGGAATGGGGCTTCAGGATGTATGGGACCCAGAGCCTGATAGGTGTGTATCTCCCCTATCAGTTGCCTGAGGGCTTCCTCATGGGCAGGAGCCCATTCCCAGGCAGCACTTTTCTTTAACAAATTGTACAATGGTCTGGCTATAATGGCAAAGCCAGGTACATGTTTTCTCCAAAACCCCAGGGTTCCCAAAATCTGTCTCAATTGATCTTTACTTTCAGGGGAGGGTGCCTGATTTAGCTCTTGCACAGTGTCATTAGGCACAGACCTCCTACCTCCCATCCATACAGTACCTAAGAATTTTATCTCTTGGGAGGGACCTTGGCATTTCTCAGCTGGTAACTCTAAATTAAGGGCTTCTAGTGCTTCTTTGATTTGATTCATAGCCTCCTGTACCTCTTCTGAGGTTTTCCCACCTATTAAGATGTCATCAATGTATTGCACAGTTTGTATATTGGGTGGCAGTATAAGGTCATCTAGGACCTTTGCCAGTGCCCCATGGCAAATAGTGGGTGAGTGTTTAAACCCTTGTGGCATTCGGGTAAAAGTGTATTGTACACCTTTCCAAGTAAAAGCAAATCTTTCCTGGTCAGCTGGTTGCAAAGGGACCATGAAGAACATGTCCTTTACATCTAATACTGCTAGCCAGGGTTTATCCCAGGTTTGTATGGTGTTTACAATATCTGTTATGCTAGGGACTGCTGCAGTTAATGGTCCAGTGTTACTGTTTAGCTTCCTATAGTCTATAGTGAGTCTCCATTTGCCATTTGGTTTCTTGATGGGCCACACAGGAGAATTAAAGTGAGAGTGGGTACGAATTAAAATTCCTCGCTGTTCCAAATCTTTGATCAGGTCAGTAACAGGGCTTATGGCCTCAGTTGGGACATTATACTGCTTTATGTTTGTTACTGTTGAGGGCGGGAGAGCAGGCGCGCTGCTAAGTAAGTTTACAGAATAGTGGGGAGGGCTTTCCTCTTCCAGGTGGGTGGCATGAGGAACAGAACTGACTCCAAAAGCCCATCTTTCCCCATTAATCCTTCCCTTCTTTCCTCTTAAAACGTCCATGCCCAGTATGTTGGCATTGCCCAAAATCACCTCATATTTTCGGGGCTGATGGTGGGGTTGCAATGGGATATCCAGTTTTATCTTAACTAATGGGTAAGTTATGGTACTGCCATTTACTCCTGTAACAAGTACCTGCTTTCGGCCAGTAAGTGGCGAGCCCTGAAAACTTTCTCGCTTAATCATGGACATTTGAGCCCCTGTGTCCATTAAGAAAGGAACAATGTGTTTGTCATTTACAGTTACATATATCCGGGGGTCTTTTGCTGTTGTTTTCTCCTCTTTGGATTTAAGCTGGTTTATTGGGAGAGGAGAGTGACCCCCGCAAGCTAGTTTCCCTGTTCTGGTAACTCTTGCAGTTGCTGCAGCAATGGAGTATACAGGGTGTTTGCAGCTGGGGAAGGAGGAGAGAGCTGCAGAGGTGCACTGGGAGTAGCATTAGTTGTCTCCCAGTCAGCTCTTTTACAGGTGGTGAATAATTTTAGCCGCTCTGTGGGCAGTCCATTTATCACATCTCTGGGATACCCTAAAGCCAGACATTGTCTCCACAACTTGGCTCTAAGCTCCTTTTCCTCCTGGGTTGGCTCTCGCTTGTTTTTATGTCCTTTAGATGGTGCCCCCTTGTTTCCCTGAAGGGAACGCATCTTAGCTTTGCCTGTCAGTGCTCTGATGTCTCCGAATTCTCTAAAGTATGACACCAGAAGGTTTAGCAGTGCCCGAAAGGTACTGTTATGTGCTGCAGCTTCTGATCTAAGGGACAGTGCCACAGCCCTATGGTTACTCGGAGCTCCCTTAAGCAGGGGTCTGAGATCCTCTACATTTACCTGACCCTCCCATGGACTTTCATAGGCTAACTCTTGAGGGTTTTGGCCAAGCATGCTAATGACAGCCACAGTTAATAGAACTGCTTTTACCTCATCTATGTTGGTCCAGTGCATTACTGTGGGTTCATCTCGGTCTGCTGGGTAAATTCCTCTTGCCCATCGACAAGCCAGAGACCAAAGTGTTTTAGGGGTGTTCCCCTCTGAGTGTTCCAGGAATATTCCTGCACCTAAGTTAAGGCGCTCAGTTTCTTGGGCTGTCAGGCGTATATATCCACCCCCAGTGTCCCAGAGGCGGACCAGCCACTCTATTATACCTTCCTCAGGCTTTTTAGCAAAATCTCCCTGGATTGTTTTTAACTCCATGGGAGTATATTGGCGGGTGGTAATTTTGGTAAAGTGTGTTAGAGCTTTACTCCGTTTTCCCTTTTTACCTCCCCTTTTTGTTTTTGAAGAGGTGGATAGATCATTATCATCCCCTTCTTCATCCAGCTCTGCCCCACTCAAATTTCCCTCATGTTCTTCTGATTTGTGATGTGTGATAGCTGGTCTTAATTTTACAGAGGGACCTTCCTCTTCAGAGGAGGGGGACTCATCTGCTGAATCCCAAATGTCTCCATCCCATTCCTCAGGGTCTAGCCAGAGAGCAGTCTCAACTTTAGCCCGGTTGATTCTGCGTGTTTTAGTCTCCAGCTTTTCCCTTCGTTCTATCCCTTCTTTCTCAATTAAGGGAAGTAATCTTTTCTGAAGATGTTCCATATCCCTATTCAGTGTTCTTACTCTGGTATCTAAATTCTGGCATTCCTTGCGCAGTGTGTCCCTTTCCTGTTGTAGCCTATTAAATTCTGTTGCCAGACTATGATAATCTTTACAGGCAGCTTGCCAAATGTTAGTAAGCAGCCATATACAAGCACCTTTTCCTTTCCCTTTCTTCATCTTGCAGGCAGTTCTCCAGTTACAGAAATGCTGCCAGATCTCTGCTGGTTTTCCCCAATATTTCTCCAGCAGTTCTTTGCTCCACAGAGGATTTCCCCATCCCTCTTGGGTCAAACTTTTCTCTAGCTCAGGGAATTCTGTGGTGTTTATCATGACTGGTTTCATTGTGTTACTGTAGTGCAGCCTATATCACAATCCTGTTCGTGACGCCAAATCTGTTAGCCGATGGCCAGGGATGTTTGGTGAGGTGCCAGCTATGCCCGTTTATACCATCCGTGACTTTAACCGCTATGACGCACTGTCCCTTCGCGGCGGGCAGCCCGGGCTAGGCTGACGGATGCCCCAAGGTCCTAACCACCCGTGACTTTAACTGCTAGAGCTCAGAGCTCCTTCGCAGCGGGCAGTCAACACTGACTGACAGGTGCCCCAATGGCAGCACTAAGAGCCTCTCCACACCCGTGACTTTAACTGCTAGAGCTCAGAGCTCCTTCGCAGCGGGCAGCCAGGATTGACTGACAGGTGCCCCAAGAGTTTGCCCCGTGGAGGCGGCACAACTCAACGCTAGGCTCTTAGTACTCTCACCTAATGGCCAGGCTTTATAGCCAAAACGGCTGAGGTTCTTTAATTGTGTTGGCTGCTTTACAGTAAACCAGAGAAACAAGTCAGGCTTATGCACAATGGTTACCAAAATTTATTAAACTAGATTCTAATCATGTGGTTACAAAATTGCTAGTGCCTACTTATTTAAATGTAGAGATGTTACACACACAAACAAGTTACAAAACTGAAGCCACAATCCCAAAGAAAGAAAACAAAGTATAGAGCTCTATTTCAAAATATGTGTACACTAAAGATAGGAGATCAGGTGTGGGTGCTTCTTACCCTCCTTGCATCTCTCGATTCCAGCGGTGCCAAGCCAGGATCGGTCACTCAATTCCGCGGAAAGACGAATAAGGGACAAGGCTTAGGGACCCTCTTAGCTGCAGAAGCCTTGGGAGGCTGTCACTTATCTGACCAGCAGATAGATAGTGAAAAGCACTCAAAAATCATGGTGCTGTAGGTCCCATACTTATACCTCTGTACTCCTTTATTCTCTTTCTCCTTTCTTATGCCAAATTGGGGCTGGTCTGTCTGGGCGACACCAGCTCTCGCAAGAGTAGTTCACACTTGCAAGGGAGAAACAATAAGTTTCGACTACTGGACACTTCTTTTATCAGGGTAAATATTTTCCCACCTAGGATGTTGGGGTGTGTGCATCACGCTATTTAGTAGGGGCTAAGAGCCATGTCTGTCACAGCTTCTCTGTCTGCTGTGAGCCTAATCGTTGTATATGTTCCCAGAGGCACATTGTCACAGCACACCTGTGCTTCTCACAGCTTCAAAGGCTGTGCTGGAATTTATGTTGAGTGCCCTGTTGTTTTGGCTCCCGTGTGTTTCCAGCAATGCTGGTCTGAGGGGGGGGGGGGGGGGGGGGCGGGCTGTCTGGCTACAGAGCCTCATACAGTTTCAGGTTTTTGTGATCAGATTATTCAATTTCATGTGACAGACCTCAAGATTAGATTTGGAATCTCAACTCTGTGAGGAATGCTCTGGCCTGGGTAGAGTCCAACACAGCCTTTATGAACTCTGTCCTCTGTATTGGGCAAAGGACAGACTTGTCTGCATTGATCAGTAGTCCTAAGGCCTTGAAAGCTGAAGAAGCTGAACACTGGATATAACCTGAGCTTTGGACTGGCCCTTGATTAGCCAGTCATGCAGATAAGGGTATAGCTGCACTCCTCGTCTCTTGAGGAACACTGCTACCATGGCCAGACATTTTGTGAACACCCGAGGAGCTGCAGGTAGCCCAAATGGAAGCACTGTGAATTGGTAATGTGAGCTCTTCCCTACAAATCAGAGGAACTTTGTGTCCTTGGTATACTGATACATGAAAATAGGCATCTTTTAAAACAAGGGCAACATATCAGTCTCCAGGATCCAGAAAGGGAATAATGGATGCCGGGGTGACCATGTGAAACTTTATATTTTGGAGATAGCTGTTGAGCTAATGCAGGTCTAAAATAAGCCTGAGATCTCTGTTGGATTAGGAAATAATGGGAGTAGAAACCCTTCCCTCTTAAGTTCTGCAGAACTTCCTCTACAGCTCCCATCTAAAGGGGAAATTGAACCTTGTGGACCAGAAGTTCTTCATGAGAAGGTCCCTGAGGAGAAATACATTGGAGGGTGTATTCCATTTCTACAGTGCTGAACAGCCAATGGTGCATGGTGATACAGGACCAAGCACTGAGGAAATGGGAAAAGCAGTTTGCAAACAAAGGAAAAACAGGGTTTGGCATCTTAGGACTTGGTACATCCTGAGCATCCTATCAAAATGCCTGCTTAGAATGCCCAGGATGTGTAAGTGGGGCAGGCATTGAAGCCAAGATAGAAGGAGGAGATGGTCTATGCCTATAACCTCCCCGCAGGCACAACAGCAGTCCAAAACAAAAGCTAAGCAAACAAAATAATCTTGCAGCCCCCCCAAGCAAGGGCATGCTCTTCAAAAGGCAAAAAGTTCCTGTGAAGGGGGCTTGGTTCCTAACCCCTTGAGTGTTTGGGGGCCCAGACTGGGTACCCGGTGAGATGCAAGGCAAATATGGTGTCCCTCTACCCTCTCCAGAGGGCCAAAGCAGGAGAGACTCTTAAGCAGCTATCTGTGTAAGTAGCCCCTGCTCTGTGGGGGCAGGGAGCTCTAGCTCTGCTTCCCTCAGAGTACCACCCAATTCTGGGCTTGGATCCTTCCTTTTAAGGAGCCACCCCTCTCCAGGTGCAACAGTCCTCACAGATGCATCAGGTTGGGGCTGATTTTGCCCAGAGGAGCTCTATAACGTCTGCCTGACCACCACACCCTCCTCCCCCCCGCCCCCACCTTGTGGTACAAGGGCTTTAAAGAGCTCAACCAACACAAAGAGTTTATTGAAGGTATTTATAGCAACCATCACTGTAGGCACCACCAGATTTGAGAGAGAGGTGTGTGTGTCAGTCACCAAGAAGGTACTATTACAATTACCTCAACCACTAGAAAGCACGTTCTGGTTTTTAGCACTTCAAAGGACACAGCTCAAGAAGCCTAAAAAGTGCTTTTGCTTAGCTAAGAAAAAAATATCCAGAAGTTTCCAGATGTATCTGTTTCTTTTTTAAAAACAACCTGGCTATCCTTTAACTGGCTGATAAAGAGCAATAAATGCCATGTAAAATCTTCTCTATGCCACACAGCTGAACTCTGAGTGCAGATCTTTATTGTGTGTGCTCTACAGTCACTCTGCATATGGGACTCCTGTCAAGGTTCCTCCTCCACTCTGAACTCTAGGGTACAGATGTGGGGACCTGCATGAAAACCTCCTAAGCTTACTTTTACCAGCTTAGGTTAAAACTTCCCCAAGGTACAAATTAATTTTATCCTTTGTCCTTGGAATATCCACTGCCACCACCAAACTCTAACTGGGTTTACTGGGAAACGTAGTTTGGACACGTCTTACCCCCCAAAATCCTCCCAACCCTTGCACCCCACTTCCTGGGAAAGGTTTGGTAAAAATCCTCACCAATTTGCATAGGTGACCACAGACCCAAACCCTTGGATCTGAGAACAATGAAAAAGCATGCAGTTTTCTTACAAGAAGACTTTTAATAGAAAGAGAAGTAAAGGAATCACCTCTGTAAAATCAGGATGGTAGATACCTTACAGGGTAATTAGATTCAAAACATAGAGAATCCCTCTAGGCAAAACCTTAAGTTACAAAAAAGACACACAGACAGAAATAGTCATTCTATTCAGCACAATTCTTTTCTCAGCCATTTAAAGAAATCATAATCTAACACATACCTAGCTAGATTACTTACTAAAAGTTCTAAGACTGTTCTATCCCCGGCAAAAGCAGCATATAGACAGACACAGACCCTTTGTTTCTCTCCCTCCTCCCAGCTTTTGAAAGTATCTTGTCTCCTCATTGGTCATTTTGGTCAGGTGCCAGCGAGGTTACCTTTAGCTTCTTAACCCTTTACAGGTGAGAGGATTTTTCCTATGGCCAGGAGGCATTTTAAAGGGGTTTACCCTTCCCTTTATATTTATGACAACTCCCATTGGCATCAACAGTAATTTTGTACCAGAGTAAGGATGGTCTTGTGGTTAAAGGCACTGAACTCAGGAGATCTGGATTCAATTTCCACCTCCATTACAAACTTCCTGTGGAACGCTGGGCAAGTCTCTTACTCCAGCTCCTCATCTGTACGTTGAGGATAATAGTACTTCCTTTCCCCTCATGCTTTGCCTGTCTTGTCATTTACATTGTCTGTGCCTGGGGCAAGGGCTGCCTCTTAATAGGTGTATGTATAATGCCAAACACAAAGCTTAGAGCATTTCGGCAATACTATAATAAAAATAGTAATCTACGTGGAAAGACTGTAGAGCCTGCAGTAGCGATCTGTGCTCCAGATCGGAGAAAGGCCATGTGGATGAGAGACATTGTTGCCCTTGGTCATGAACTAGTGAAAGGGGTGAAAGACTGTTTCCTATTATGCATCACTGAATGTTCCTCTTTTACTAAGGAAAGAGGCAACCTTACGCTTATGGTGTTGTTAAAAGGAGCAAGATCTGATTGGCTGTATTATGAACTGTTCAGAGGTGGGGGCCAAAGCATGCCCATGACTGATACATTCAAAGAAAAACACAATAAATAGATGCAATATCCTAGGGTGATGCACACAGAGATAACTTTAGCAAACCTGAAAGTGCCAAATGGGTTTTATACAATTTTTAAAGGCAACTTCAAAACTAATTTCCATGCTGAATGCCACCCCACATAGCCTGGTTAGTGGGACCTATAATAATTTTCATTTTAGTTTTCTAGTGCACCTTTTAAAGTTGCATTAACAGCAGAAGTATGGCAATATAATTCTCCAGCTGTTGTGTAGCACTAAAAAATTTTAATACTGAACTTGCAAAATACCACGATTCTATTTCCCTGCAGCCTCAGTGAGGAAGAGAAATAATTAAGGTGATCTAGTTGATCTGTGCAAAATGTAACAATAAACTATACCTAAGCTCTAGCTGCTACACCAAGTACTTTGCCCAATCTCTCTTGGCAGTTAAGAATGGCATGGATTACATTACAAAACAAAGCATCTGTGTGTCCTGTCAGTATAGAGGTCAAAGAAACCACCAATCAGCTCTGTAAGTGTCTATCAATTTCAACATCTGCAGTCAAAGATACATTGCAGTATCACACAGAGCTAGAGGTAGGAAAATATTTGCACTGTATCAAGCTCAGATGAGACAATACGTACACAGAAAATAAACAGGCGCAGTTCAGTTGCGTGTTACTAATAATGTAGAGGGTGATCTGTGTCTGACTGCTAGATCACCTGTCGAGTCTTCATTTAACTTTAATGTCAGTCTGGTACATTGGTTTAAGGACATAATTTGCTTTATATCCCCTGCATAGTGAGGATTTGGGTAGCAACTCGGAAAACAATCATCATCTATGGAAGACATAACTTGATAGGGCAGTCTAGGATATAATGCTGAATTAATAACACGTGCCATCAATTTGAAACCCTTCTCCATGCAGGGGTGTGCACAGGAATAAAAATTTGGCTGCTTTTGGAGGGGCACTTTCTGTGCCCCCCACAGCCAAAGGAGCTTGCTCTCCCCCTCCCTGGTATGGAAGAGCTAGGCGCTGGCCTGCACTTCCTCCTCCCCAGGGCCAGAAGACCTGTCATCTCCTGCCTCAGCCAGGGGCTGGAGGAACTCACTCTCCCTGCCCTAGCCCTGGAGGAGTTCTGTACCCCTACTGATTGTGGGGGGTGCCCCTGCTTCCCCACACACGCCCCTGGCTCCGTGGCTATGTGCATCCCTGATCAAAACTCCCCCTATAATGTGAATAGCCTCTCTTATAACCCATGGGCTAGAACGTGGACTGTCTTGCTCCCATGCAGTGAATGGGAAAAGCAGATTTTGCTCCCTGGACTTCCATGAAGATATTGCAGGACAAAGTAAACCAGGCTTTTCTGAAGCAGGGGGATGAGCATTTGTCCCTGTGTCTCTCCGTTTTTGTTTCATTAGAGGAAAACTCTGTAAAACCCCTCATGACTAAACACGTTTACTGTCATATAGAGTGCAATTCACCCCTGTGCAGAGGGCCAGCAGTAGGTCAACGCACTACTTAACCTCCACTCATCATACCCTCGGGCAGTCAGTACTCCAGCATATCAGCTGCTGCCCCACGTGGGGAGTGTTTTGATCAGTGGCTCTACTTAGTCATCAGTCCACTGGCCAGAGCCTTCCTCTGATCTTCCCATCTCCATAGCCTCTCTTCTGCACTGCCATGAGGCAGGGATGTGGGGCACTGCACAGGAAGTGTGAAAACTATAGTGCTTTTGCTCCATTCAGAGGCTGCTACACCCACTGATAAGTACCAGGATCTGAAGTTATTTAAACAACATATAAATACTGCAAAGTTTTCAAACAAAGCACGTTCCCTTCTTCATATGAAGATGCGTATGCTCACTCGAGCTAGTCAAAAGCCCCTCTCCTTCCCAACAAAAATTTGACTAAAAAAAAAAAATTTCATTTCAAGTTAGTTTTCAAAACCTCAAGCTGTAGAAAAAAGGGAAGGTGAAACTAACTTTGCAATTTTACAATAATTTCTCAACTTTTGAAAAAAAATTACCAAATGGCAAAGTTTAGTAATAATACTGGAATACTCTTAATAATACCCTTATATAGTGCTGGTCATCAGCAGGTCTCACCGCACCTTATAAAGGAAGGCTGCCTCAGTTCACCTGTTTGTAAAATGGGGAAAATGGTCCTCAGAGAAGTGACATGACTTGCTCCCAACAAGCCAGCTCTCCTGAGTGCCAGTCCAGTGCTCTGTTCATTAGTCACACTGCCTATAACCTAGAAGAGTGTGTGTGTGTGTGTGTGTGTGTAATTCCCCTTTTCCCAAAAGGTAGAGAAGTTATGAAAAGTGAGAGCAGAGAACTGTAAAATGAAAAGAATTATTTTGTAATTATGGATATTTATAATACATAGAAGTGTCAATTTATTAGGTAAATGTTAATAAGGATAAACATCTGTGTTAGGAGTTCTTATTGTCTCAGTTCATGTGCAGTAACTTACAAAAGTAAAAAGTTCTAAAAAGAAAATGTGAAAATAGACAGTTATATTAAATTCATTGGCAAAAAAGAAAAAATGGTTTCAAAGGTAAACACTAAAATTCAGAAAGTTTCAGGATTTCAGCCTTTGAGAATCAAAACAAGATTTTTTAAATGGGAAGAAAATAAAAAACAAAACAAAAAAAAAACCCCAACAATGATAGCCTCCCCATTTTTTAGTGGAAATATTGTGCGTTGCTCTATTGCTCTCAATTTCTAGAAAGCTAGACTTGACTTTTTGACAATTTGTTTGGTTTTGCTAACTGTGGAATGTTTTTAGATATGAGTGGAAAAATATAATGATCCACTTGAGGAGAATAAATAATATGGAAATGTATTTACTCAACAACAGGTGTCAAAATATTTTCACTTTTGACATTTCAATAAATTTTTTGAAAATAAATTTGGAAAAGGTCAGGAAAAGTGTTAATGAATTGTTCCTTCTGCCCCATTTTTTTGGCCAAATAGAGCTCTGGGATAAAATTTTCAAAGACATCTTACTGACAATGCGATGCAGGATCCTAAACACCTATATCACTACTGAAAATGGGATAAACACTTCTGAAATTTTTACCCTGATGAAATTTGAGTTAAAAAAAAAAATCACGACAAACAGAAAATAATTTCAGGAAACATTTGTGAACAAAGCTGAGTGAATAACTGACTTTTACGTTTAGCCCCTGAACTGAAGATTCCCTTTCCCCCGCCACAAGTCAGCTGCACCCAAAATAAATGTTTTTGTTTTTCACGTGTGGTCATTTTAGAATGTTTTACACACACGCACACCCCTTTAAATTTAGCTGATTTTTTTTTTTAAAATAAAGAAAAGGCCAAAATGTTTTGTTATGGCCGAAACATTACTTTTTTGAAATCTCACCCACCTTTTTAAACCAGCCAGAACTAGTCACTGAATTCACAAATAGTTTTGGTGCCCCACAAAGTGCATTTTGGGGCAAATTTACTATTCACTAAAAATATTCACCCAGCTTTATTCATGGATGCCTTGCCTCCCTCCCCCAGCTCAAATAAAACCATCTACATTACTTGGATTTGAGCTATCCACTAGACTATACCAAACACCGCTATATTTGGTGTTTACAAAATAACATCGTACTGTGGGAATTCAGGGGTGTTTAACTAGAAAGAGGGGTCCCATGTTGCTATTAGATAATTATATTAGTGTAGCACCCAGAATCCCAAATCCACATCAGTGCCCTCTTGTGCTACGTCCTGTAAAAACATAAATGAAGGAGAGTGCTGGCCCTTTACATCAGGAAGAATTTCACCCACACATTACCCAAACACACTGTAGCTTAGTGGATCGAGTGAATAGTCCTTTGTAGTTCAAGGCTTAAACTTGTATGTTTCTTATTTTCTATTTACTTTGTTCCATCAATGCAGTCAGTTTAATTTTTGCTATTTTTCTAAATTAAAGAAAAAAAAGCAGACAGGCAGGAAAAAAAGTCAAGTCAGAAAAAGCATAGTGCAACCACATAGCGATGAGCTCTGTCTACAAATAGGATTTTTTTGGTGTTCTCTCATGTAGCCATGCATGATTAAAATGTTTGCCTTTAGTCAGATGGAAGGATATAACAGCTCAGCCATCATGCATTAAATAAAGGATGTACATTAATACATGACTATAAATGTGTTATTACAATATATGCAGTAAGATTTTATATGCAAATTGTATCACTTCCACAGCAGATGCTTCTAACTCCCCATTGTAATTTTCTTTTTCTTAATGAAAATTCCCTAATTATTTTTTTAAATTGAAGTTCGCAGCCTATGGGTTAGAAACAGGAGCAAGACAGTGAAATTCAACAGAGTAAAATTAATCTAGAATAATAAGGGGGAGGTGGGAGAACCTTCAAGCTCTGAGAAATATTAGACTGTGAAAGTCTCCCATCGGAAGTGTTGGAAGCTTCATCACTGGATGGTTTAAAATAAGACTAGAGAAAACATTTCAGGACACAGTGAAGTGAATAATCATGCATTGACCTTTAGAACATGTCGTAGGTCACCCGATGAGTCTTTTTCCAGCCATATTGGAAATTTATAAGCGCTATTAATTGGAATACAAGCATTATGAGACTGAAGAGTAGGCAGAGTGTTGAGGGGCGAGTGCAGGGGCCTAGGAGTCACGACATCAGGGTTCTGTCCCATACTTCTTCAGTCGGTGCATTTGGAAAGCTGGACAGTTTGTGTAAGTGGTGCAATACCTTGATTTGTATATTAAATATGCATTACTTTGTTTACATAAATCCCTATGAAATCCTTTAATTCCCTTTCTCCTCCCTGTCAAAACCCATTATTGCCCGCTAGAGAGAGAGTTTCCTCTTTGTTCCCCCACACCATCCCCATATTCCCCCCCCCCCTTCAAATTTCTCCCCCTCCTGATCTTTGGCTCCCCTCACTTGGATTTCCCCCAGCCCTGAGTCTGGTGCTCCCCTACATTACACACTGTCCATCTCCACATTTCTGGTCCATGTAAGCCTCTCCCTGTCTCCAGCTTCCCCTTCACCTAGGGGGTGTTCCCCAATGTGGCCTCATCCACAGGGATGGAACACCCTGCACTACTCTGCTCAGCACCACTCTAGCTGTATCTCTATACCTGTGGCAGGTAGAGGGCTATGCTCTATTATAAGAGTCTTCCAGCTCAGGGGGGTTGCAATCGTTACAGTTACTCTAGCTAAAGAAGACTGTCTAGAGTGCCTCTTCCTTAGGTTTGCAGCTGCTCAGTAGCCAAGTAGGCTATGTCTTCAATTAACAGACATCAGTTCTAGATATCTGTTCTACAGATTCGCTGTATGGCCTTGGGCAAGTCACTTGGGCCAATGTTTTAAACACGTTCACTAATTTTGCGTGCCCAAATTAAGACACCTTAGCCCAGATTCTCAAAATGCACTTAGGCACGTATCTCACATGGGAATGATTAAATGACTTCGAGGATGTGGGCTCCTGGGCCTGATTTTTCACAGTTGTCAAGGGACCAAGCGAAGTCAATAGGGGCTGTGGGTCCTTTGCATCTCTAGAGAAAAATAAATAAATAAATAAATTTAAAAAACCCCCACACCAATAGCCTGACCCTTGTGCATCTAACCAAAGGCACCAACTAGGTATTATTGGCATTTCTCCCTCACCACAATTCTGAAGTGCTCTTACTCTCCTCTTGGGTTCGTGGTGATTTCCAGTCAGTGGGGGAAGGATAACTTGCCTTCCAGCAGAACATTCCACTAGAACAGTTCAACCACGTGTGTACTCACGCTTTAAAATAAAATAAAATAAAAAAAATTTAGATAACCACAAATCAGTGATGATAATGCAGGAAGATTTAAAAAAAAAAAACCCAACAACAAAAAAACAACAAAACCCCCAACAACTGAAGATACCAATTGAAAAGAACATAGTTACAACTAATAGCCTCATGCCACATCTGAAAAAGAAAGCCTACTCACATGGTTTGGATACTAGTGACAGTGTAGTAACATGTTATGAAGCATGTTCTTGCCAGCAAGTTAAAGAAGTATGGGCTGGATGAATGGACTATAAGGTGGATAGAAAGCTGGTTAGATTGTCGTGCTCAACGGGTAGTGATCAATGGCTCCATGTCTAGTATCAAGGCCTTATCAAGTGGAGTGCCCCAAGGGTCAGTCCTGGGTCCGGTTTTGTTCAATATCTTCATAAATGATCTGGAGGATGGTGTGGATTGCACCCTCAGCAAGTTTGCAGATGACACTAAATTGGGAGGAGTGGTAGATACGCTGGAGGGTAGGGATAGGATACAGAGGGACCTAGACAAATTGGAGGATTGGGCCAAAAGAAATCTGATGAGGTTCAACAAGGACAAGTGCAGAGTCCTGCACTTAGGACGGAAGAATCCCATGCACTGCTACAGATTAGGGACCGAATAGCTAGGCAGCAGTTCTGCGGAAAAGGACCTAGGGGTTATGGTGGACGAGAAGCTGGATATGAGTCAACAGTGTGCCCTTGTTGCCAAGGCCAATGGCATTTTGGGATGTATAAGTAGGGGCTTTGCCAGCAGATCGAGGGACGTGATCGTTCCCCTCTATTCGACGTTGGTGAGGCCTCATCTGGAGTACTGTGTCCAGTTTTGGGCCCCACACTACAAGAAGGATGTGGAAAAATTGGAAAGAGTCCAGCGGAGGGCAACAAAAATGATTAGGGGACTGGAACACATGACTTATGAGGAGAGGCTGAGGGAACTGGGGATGTTTAGTCTGCGGAAGAGAAGAATGAGGGGGGGATTTGATAGCTGCTTTCAACTACCTGAAAGGGGGTTCCAAAGAGGATGGATCTAGACTGTTCTCAGTGGTAGCAGATGACAGAACAAGGAGTAATGGTCTCAAGTTGCAGTGGGGGAGATTTAGGTTGGATATTAGGAAAAACTTTTTCACTAGGAGGGTGGTGAAACACTGGAATGCGTTACCTAGGGAGGTGGTGGAATCTCCTTCCCTAGAAGTTTTTAAGGTCAGGCTTGACAAAGCCCTGGCTGGGATGATTTAATTGGGGATGACCTCCTGAGGTCCCTTCCAACCCTGATATTCTATGATTCTATGTTCCATATTTTCAAGAGCTGCTTCACAGATGGGAAGCATTTTAAAAGCAGGTGAGAGTTCTGTAACTACTTCATATTACCAAATGACTGTTACAGGTGTAGCAGAGCAAGAGTGGCTCACTGTTGTATTAGCAGCCCCAATCCCACAGTCCTTATACTCAGACAAACTACTGAATGCAGAGCAATTTTGATGAAGGAGTCAAGGCCACACGTTTCTCATCTTTTCCATGAAAGGAATCAAAATGTGGTCAAGCTGGTATGGAGAAGACTGGCCCTGTGGCATGCTCTCCCTTCTCCACACCAAATGCATGGGGACTGGACTAGAGGACTGGAAGGGACATTGAGAGGTCATATGATTCTATGGAAGCCCCTCTCCAGGTATCTAGATCTGCAGGTGAGGAAGGCATGGGGAGCTTATAACTCTGCTACACTCTTCCTCCCCAAAATCCACTGGGTAAACTGGGCCATATACTTAGACTAGAGTTTGAAGTATGCCCCCTCCCACCACATTACCATAGATCTCCTCCAGCTTCTGGGGAATAGAGTGAGAGAAGGGTAGAAAGGATCCAAGCTGTCCAGGGGCAGCAGAAAGCACTGTGGAGAGACAGAGACAGTGGACCTTTCTGGATTACATAGGATTTATTGATTTAGAGGCAAGATCCCTAGCCCCACCCACACGGCTGCAAGCCCTGCCTTCCCAATAGAAGAATTTAAGGGAAATTTGAGGGAGTTTCTTCTCCCTCATGTTGAGTGTCACTGCATAGACAAGAATGGGCCCTGAGTAAGGACTACAGGATTTGGTCCATACTGAAGAGCTTCATTTTGACTGTCTGAGACCATATTTGAGTGCCTCAGACGGTCATATCCTAGTTTTCACAGGTGCCCTACACCTCTTAAAGTCATGTAATCAGAGACTAGCTTAATAACTACAGTTCATCCGATGAAGTGAGCTGTAGCCCATGAAAGCTTATGCTCAAATAAATTTGTTAGTCTCTAAGGTGCCACAAGTTCTGCAGTACAGCATGTAAGATGGGTTTAGACTGGCTGAATTATTGTTAGCACTGATCTCAATTAATAACGGCCAACCAGCCATCTGATTAGCTGAATTATCACTTCGTTTAATTTGTACAAAATAAATACATGCTGCGGGGCTTATGGGTGCCAGAAGTGCTCAGAGCTGCTTCATTACTGTTCAGAAGATGACGCATTATCCCAAAAGGTATAGTAATGGATATGAGCACTCTGAGTGTAGATCCCATAGCTGTTAAACATGTAATGTAACGGTCTCCTAGTTGAAAAGGTTTTTAAATATTTACACATCTTAATAAATATTTTAAATACAGTTTTAATACCAAAACTGCAAGCATACATTTAAACACCTTTCACTACATCCAATAAGACGCTGCACTTGAGGATATGGAGAGCCCTGAAAGCAGTGGGATCAGTGTCCCTCCCTCACATGAGGAGGGAGACAGTACAGGAAAGCCCAAGCAGCGGTAGAGCACAACTCCACAGGAACTCTCTGTCCTTAGCTATGCCTGGAGACAAGAGGTCACTGGAGTCAGGAACAGACTCCAGTGACCCCATACCAGAAACATAATAGGTATAAATGCCCCTGCCTTGATTCTATAGCAGTAGCTGGTCAGTTGCCTAAGGTGGAGAATTCCATTTCTCCTCCTTAGTGCCAAGCCTGTTTATTCCAAGCTTTGTGCAAGGCCCAGGATTTAGTCTATACTAGCGGTAGGACATAGTAATAGCTCAGTTTAATCCTTTCATCACCACCCTTGCTCTATACCTTCACGCACAAGCAGACATGATATTGTAAGTGGGCAGAGTTTAATGCTACATGGCATGTTATGCTTGTAATGCCTTTTAAGAAGACTTTGTAAAAGAGACAAGTGAATCAGCATTCTAGAGCAGCACTCAAAGGCCATTTGGCAACGAAACCTGAAAGGGAAGACCTCCATTATCTTGATTACTTGAGAAGTGTTTCCAGATTCTTTACACTGCCTCGCTTCAGTTCCATAAGAGGGATGTAGATTGCATGTGCCTGGTATTATTTGTACTGCAGTAGCACCCAGAGGCCACAATGAGCTCTGAAGCTACAACCTAAGTGAAAATCCCAGCCTAGAGAGTTTACAATTTAAATTGACAAACCAGAGGGTGAAAGGGGAAAGAAAGGCACAGAGAAGTGAAGTAGCTTGCTTATGGTCACACAGCAGGTCAGTGCAAGGCTGGCAATAGATAAGAGGTATCGTGTTTTCCAGTCCAGTGTCCTACCCACTATACCACCTTGCCTAATGATTGGTGTAAATAAGGAACCAAATTCTACCCTCAGGTCATCCAGAGTAACTCCATTGACTTAAGTGGAGATAAAGCAGCACATATAAAAGGTTGATTCCTCTTTTAAAGACATTCCAGGTTTCAGAGTTATTCCCTATATGTAACAGGAGTAGTATCAGTAGCATCTTTAGAATGGAATTAATTTTGCGTGTGTGTTCACTGTACTCCAGATTTACACAATTGAGTGGAAATTGGCTCAGTCTTTGTACAATTGCTATGTAATGTCTTCTTCTACTGTGATAACTTGGATCCTATAAAAGAAAGCTGGTTGCCTCAACAAAAGGAGAAACTGAACATGTGTTTTGGATGTTTCAAGGTGAAACTTCTAAACAAACAAACAAAAAAATGGAATACTGTAGTAAATGAGATAGCAGCTTAACTATACAGCAGAGTTAGTCTCTAAGGTGTCACAAGTACTCCTTTTCTTTTTGCATATACAGCAGAGGTAAAAATTCAGGGTGCAACTTGGTCATAAAATTTACATAGTAGATAATATTTTACAAGAAAATTACACCACACAAATGCATTATAAAGCTCAGAAAAGGATTTTTTTTTTTTAGAGTTGTAAATTACAACTTGGAAATAAATTACAACTTAAAACTCTAACCATTGAAGTTAAGACCACAGGATGGCAAGCATACAGCTGGATTCTGAGAAAATGGTGAACTATGGTCAAGAGCTATTGCATGTACCTCTAAGATTTATCAAGCATGGAATATACATAGGGGCCATCATCCCTATGCTCCTCCCCCCACAAAAAAAGGTGTTATCCAGAATTCATTAGTGCATCTTCATACAGTATAGCCTCAGAATTATGAATTGACCAGTCAACCACAGTATTTTCTTAGCTGGAACTGGAAATACGCAATCAGGCAGCAGCAGAGACAAAAAAAGCAAATACCGTATAGTACTGTGTGTTAAACATAAGTTACTAAAAAATAAAGGGAAAATTTAAAAAAAAATGTGACAAGGTAAGAAAGCTGTTTCTGTGCTTGTTTCATTTAAATTAAGATGATTAAAAGCAGCATTTTTCTTCTGCATAGTAAAGTTTCAAAGCTATATTAAGTCAATGTTCAGTTGTTCTTTCAAAAGTTTACCATAACGTTTTGTTCGGAATTACGAATAACCTCCATTCCTGAAGTGTTCGTAATTCAGAGGTTCTATTGTATTTCTCAGTTCTCAGAGGTAAACTGCAATATTTAAGATTTTGCTATTGCTTTTTTTTTTTAAATCAACTCATCAAAAAAAATATAATCAAAGCACTCATAATCAGTAACGATCACTCTATTTTATGATTGAAGCCAATAGATATGCTCCTTCCCACTTCACTTATTAACCAGCTAGATTTCCTTTAGCTGTTTTATATGCAGTTGAGGTTTTCAACAATAATTTGCATAAAACAGTCCTAGTGGCATTCATAATATTTTCCTTCCATGTGCAACCTAATATTATTTATTCAAAAAGGACAGTAAAGGCCAAGACCAAAGGGACAGTTATTTTTAGTAGCCTTGTCAAATAGTAAATAAAACAATCCTCAGGCTCTATTCAGGGCTTTTTCTTGCCTGGCATTTCTTAAAAAGGTGTGCAATTTGAACAGAGTGGTTCTTGATAGCTATAGTTCAAATCACAGAAAATATTTCATACCCTTACAATTTGCAAATTTCCTAGGGATGTGTATTTCCTAACCTTAGTGTGCGGAGCAGATGTGCTTCTTTGGGATAAAAATATTGGAACATCATAACTCCAGGACATACTTAAAGAACACACACTTACTTAACTAACTATTAATCAGCACTGCTAATAGTATACGTATCCATTACAAAAAGAAAAGGAGTACAAGTACTCCTTTTCTTTTTGCGAATACAGACTAACACGGCTGCTACTTTGAAACCTATCCATTACAAGTAACAGGACATTTCACATTTATCTTAATAGTGTATTTTGTACTGGTATCTTACAGTAGAACATCAGTTCAGAACAGTACTGGACTGATCCAACACCCATTAAATCAATGAAAAGATCTCCATGAGTATTAGATAAGAGCTCTTTATGCTTAAATGCACCAATTCTGATTCAAATCTTGTACCCACCACTTATAAATACAGAAGAGTGATTTATAGCTTTCTGAACATGTGTGGGTAACTGCTAATCAAAAGGACACTTGGAGAGCAAACACTAGTTTTGATTCGAACTTAAAGAACTCAATCTCATTTATAAAAAACCACATACAAAAATCATCAGTTACATAACACCAGCAAAAAGAAGCACAGTCATTTCACAACAGAGTTTGCATTACTAACAAATATATAGCACTTGCTGTTTTCTAAAACCACTGCTGTAGCTTTTGAACCATATAGTCATTCAATAATTAAGGTATTATATCAATTTTTCCTACCTCCAGTGACATGCTCTCTCTTCTTTGTAAGAGCAATTTTTCTTTATAACAAGGTTTTTTTAAATACTCCATTTCAGAGTTCTCATATATAAGCATCCAGATGCTGTATTTTAAAATGTTAAGTATAGGGAACCAGTTACTATCTGTTGTGATACAAATTTACTCTAATTGTGAGCTCAGCTGTACAAAGTATGTTAAAGTCCATAAAGCATCACAATATCCTATAAATCTTGATGTGAAAAGGAGACAGAAAAACTAAATTAGTCTAAGCAAAAATGGCCTACTGATATGGTTCAAGGACTATATGGAAATCATGGTTGATAAAAACAGAAGATGTGCGACTGGAAATAAATGAACCAAAATTGGTGTGTCAAATACTAAGCATAATTGGACGACAAAATAATGAGGGAATGGGCTATTCCATCCATCACTCCCTTTTTGGGTTTTTAAAGAAAGATACTTTGGGGAGAAAGAAGGGAAGAACTGACGAAGGCTACTGGAGCGAGCTTCACCACCATTGCTGCCACTCCCACTGTTTCCTGAGACCTTGAGCCTTTGTCATCCTGATCCTGAGAGATGTCCTGACCAGGCCAGGCCAGAGAGAGGGATCCAGATAAAATTACCACCCCTACTAGCTGAATACAAACACCAGGATGAAGATGAAGCAGAATCAGACCTTAACAGCTGCAACAACAGCTCCAGATCACATCAACTAACTTACTGTCTTTTACCCGAAAGGACAGTTACTACTATCTTTGATTCCATATAAGGGACTGTCAAACAAGAGAGTTTTTTCCTTCTAAAAAGGGAAAGGAAACAAAGGATGTTAAAATAAAAGCCTTACTTAATGCTTTACATTTCAAACGCTTTAATTGTTTTTCCGTCTTTTGTATCTTTAATAAAAGGTTAAAAAGATTTTTAATTGTGTGCTTGCCATAGCATTAAGCGCAAATCCGTGGACCTTTAGCATGGTTGAATTTTGGACCGTGACAGTGGACAGGACTATATTAACACTTTTAGCCCATTTATTTCATTTAAGTTAATACAAGTATCTTCAGGATTTAGATTAAACAATACATACACTTAAATTGAGAAACTGGCTACCATTTTGGGCCCCAAGCCTACAAACCTCCACTATGGTGTCAGTTTTAATCCTTGTAATCCAGATTCAGCTTGTTCTAGGTAGTAAAATGACATGAAAGCAAGAAAATCAATCTTTTCATACTTTTAAATACACTAACTTCAAAAGATGGGACAATATTTTATTATCAGTTTGGAAGAGAAAACAAGGGGAATATAATAAAACAAAACATCATGAAGTAAAAACAAAGCCCATACCTAGGATGGCAAAAGGAGATGGCTGTTCCAACTAAGTCAAAACATAAAATCTGTCTCAGTGTAACACAATACATGGAACTGACCTAACTAGATGATTACAAAGTTAACATTATTACCATAAAATAAACAATAGCAAGTCAATTCCTGAAAAGTATTTAGGGATAAGCTTTAAAGAAGTAAACCCCCATAGTAGAAAATTAAAATCAAAAGTTGGTTATGTGAAACTATAGCTAATACATTTAAAAACAAAATATTTTCCCTTTACTTACCAAGATCATCAGAGTTCAAGATTCTGTTATATGACAGCAGAGTTTAGCCCTTTCAAAGCTCCAAGCAATACTCACATCAGCTGAGCACCCATCCACCTATTTTTTAAACTAAGAATAACTTAGATCTGCAGAAAAGGTGCAGGCAACTGGGAGTGGTTAAGGAAATACAGCTGTGTTCCTTCTGTCCCAGGTTTATTAGGCTGAGAGTGGGCAGCTGTGCTTCTGACCCTGTCAGCAGAAACAAATAGGTCCTGATAACATGATCAGTGGATATGGAAGACTGGAAATGAAAGTTTATTGGAATAAAAAAAAATAGCTTGCCCAGGAGGATACTGACACAAAATTTCATCTCATTTGGTTTATTGATTTAGCTGTTTGAGTAAAATGAATGGCTGACTGATACTGGGTTTTAGCTGAGTCAGTAAAAATACAGACACCTGGAAGGGGAATCATACTACCTTATGAAAAAGAAAACCAGGTGGGACTCACTTATTTGACTGAGGCTTACTACACAACTGATAACACCACTTCAACCTGCTAGGACAGCATTCTCTGCAGTTTCAAATAGCTGTGACTTCAAGTAGTGCATGGGGAATTACAGAAACCAACAGGAAAGTAACTTGAAGGGGCAATATCCCACTTTTTAATTTTTGCTTTTGCAAAATAAACTAAAATTAGAAAATAAAAGATCTGTATTCCTTTACTTAACAGAAACAACAAGGAGTCCTTGTGGCACCCTAGAGACTAACAAATTTATTTAGGCATAAGCTTTTGTGGGCTAGAACCCACTTAATCAGATGCATGGAGTGGAAGATACAGTATGAGGTATAAATACACAGCACATGGAAAGATAGCAGTTGCCCTACCAAGTGGGAGGTCAGTCTACTGAGACAACTCAATCAACAGTATGATACCAAGGGAGGAAAAATCACTTTTGTAGTGGTAATGAGAGTGGCCTATTTCAAACAATTGACAAGAACGTGTGAGTAACAGTAGGGGGAAATTAGTATGGGGAAAATTAGGTTTTGTAATGACCCAACCACTCCCATTCTTTATTCAGGCCTAATTTGATGGTGTCCAGTTTGCAAATTAATTCCAGTTGTACAGTTTCACATTGGAGTCTGTTTTTGAAGTTTTTTTGTTGAAGAATTGCCACTTTTAGGTCTGTTATTGAGTGACCAGGGAGACTGAAGTTTTCTCCTACTGGTTTTTGAATGTTATAATTCCTGATGTCAGATTTGTGTCCATTTATTCTTTTGCATAGAGACTGTCCAGTTTGGCCAATGTACATGGCAGAGGGGCATTGCTGGCACATGATGGCATATATCACATTGGTACATGTGCAGGTGAACGAGCCCCTGATGGTACAAAAGAATAAATGGAAACAATCTGACATCAGGAATTATAACATTCAAAAACTAGTAGGAGAACACTTCAACCTCCCTGGTCAGTCAATAAGAGACCTAAAAGTGGCAATTCGTCAACAAAAAAACTTCAAAAACAGACTCCAGCGTGACCCAACTGTTTGAAATGGGCCACTCACATTACCAGTACAAAAGTGATTTTTCCTCCCTTGGTATCCTACTGTTAATTGAATCGTCTCGTTAGGCTGACCTCCCACTTGGTAAGGCAACTCCCATCTTTTCATGTGCTGTGTATTTATCCTGCTACTGTATTTTCCACTCCATGCATCTAATGAAGTGGGTTCTAGCCCACAAAAGCTTATGCCCAAATAAATTTGTTAATCTCTAAGGTGCCATAAGGACTCCTCATTGTTTTTGCTGATACAGATTACCACGACTACCACTCTGAAACCTGTTACTTAACAGAGTACATGTGTAGCCATAAAGTATACAGGGCTCTCCACAATTCTCTGGGCATTCATGAAATGCTCAATCCTCTACCAAACTAGAGTGAGCTGCAGCATCTACCAAGAGCAAAGCAGTGCTATGCTATGTAAGAGGCCAGAAGAATGAAAGAGGAAAAAGGACAGGCAAATGGAGCTACAGCAAAGTATTTTCTGTAGGCCAGATGAGAGAAAGAGGTGAGGTAGGAGAACTGGCTGGCAGGCAAGTAGTTGTGGAAAACAGACCCATATTAAATTATATAAAAAACAAGATGACTGTAGCAGCAAAAAATCATACTTTTAAAAAAATTATTTGACTATTATTGGGCTGTGGTTAAACAAAAAGTTTGGTTGTGTGATGATTTAGGGAACTTGTCTGTTCAATTTATGAATTGTGTGAGATTATGAACTCTCTGAATGTATCTTTACCAAGTTACAAGTTGAATGTGTAGCCCTTGGGCCTTCTTTAATGGCTGTTTCCCTCCATATTGGCCTGAAATTCCAACAGGATAGTGGTACAGGACAGACTATAGCAGGTTGTTAAATCTGGATTGCTCTCCCATTGAAATGGAACAGATCTGAACAATTGACTGACTCCCATCCCAAACTGGTTTATCAGAGGAGTAGTCACCTGGCAACAAAGTCACCGACTGGAGGTCTCTGATCCCCTGGGAAAGCTGATCCAGGAATCTCCTGGAAGATTATAGGACTGGAGCTGCTCTATTTGGGGTCTTCCCTGGCTGTTTTTCTCCAGTTCAAGATGAGGGAGAAAAATCCAGCACCTAAAAGCCAGATGAGGCATCTGAATACAGATGGTCCCCCCACCAGGGAAGGGTGAGTAGTGAGGGGCATGTATTAGGATTGTTTATGGCTTTCCAAACAATCTGTAGTCTTCATCTGTTAAGTAAAAGAGCAATGGTGTTAGCATCCAATGCAAAGCGTTTCTGTGCTATATGCTGCAACTACCACATGCCTTCTGAGAGGGTTCACCTTCAGTGGGATTCCAAAAGAGGGTGTGTGTAAGACATGGGAGAGTCTGAAGGGCCAGCACTTAAGCCCAGAGACTAGGCAGCAGGATAGTGGGTTCCAGCCTTCAGGAAAGGGTGCTAGACAGAATGTCTATACCCCTAGCTTGTGCCCAGTGATCCCCAGAGTGGGGCACTGGGTGTGCTCCATCCAGGCTCCGAAGCCTAAAACACCTGTGGACCCAGTGGCTGTGTTGCCTCACAGCAGCCTAGTGAGTGGCCAGTTGGGCCTGTAATAGTAGGGTACTGCAGAGCTGTCAGTTTCCTACCACAGAATTCAACAATGCCAGAATCAAAATTGGACCTCATGCATACGGTCCCTGTGTGGATGAAGAATGGTATGGACCCTGACAACTCCTTTGTTTCTTCTTCCATACTGTTTCCATGCAGCAGAGAATGGGGATAAAGATTCTTTCTGAAAACTACCACAAGCTTACCTGAGGCCCGCACACTATATATTGTTTTACCCCACCCCACCAGGTTCGTACATCTTCCCATTCACCACAATCACTTCCTCCCCCTCTCTTGCTTCCAGATCTCCAACTTTTCCTCCCTCTCAGCACAAACATCTCTTAACCCTTCACTCTCCCCTCCCTTTCCCCAACGACCTCATTTTTCCTCACCCATCTGTCCCCCCTTACTATCTCACCCTATACCCTTCATGCTCCCTCCAAATCCCCCACTCCCTCTTCCCCCAATGCCCTCATTCTCTCCTCCTCCATCTGTCTTCCCTTCCAAGCCCATTCCCTTTTTCTTTCTTGAAAACAGTGCAGGGGGTCCCACCGTTTATTCCCCCAGCCTTTTCTTCTTCTGCAAATACCTGCCTTTTTTTTTTTTTTTTACTACAGCAAGGGCTTTGTTGCTCCTTGGCACTACCTCACCTCTCTGGACCTTGCACTCACTGCCTCCACAAGATACTCATTTTGCTCTATCAACCCAATATCCTCCCCTTCACCCCCTCATAGAATATCAGGGTTGGAAGGGACCTCAGGAGGTCATCTAGTCCAACCCCCTGCTCAAAGCAGGGCCAATCCCCAACTAAATCAAAGAGAAGGTACTGTCGCTCCCTTGCCACTGGAGAATGCGGGCATTGATCCCGCTGCCTCTCGCATGCACTCTACCACTTGAGCTAATTCCCCTGTCAGTGTACCTAGTCTTCCTCTGTCTCTCTCAGTTCCGCTTCAGATCCCCTAGTTTCCCTCTTCATTGCCTTCATGCTTGAGTTCCTCCACCATCTTTGCTTCCACAGCTCCCCTCCCGCCAAGTCCATTCACTGCTTCTGACCTACACACCCTACCTCATCACCCAACCCCCTCCACTTGAGAGCCAGCTGCAATGCTTACACTGCTGTTTTTAGCACAGGGCTGTCTCCCCAGACTGGTATGTATACATACCTTCTCTGTGTCTCCCTAGACTGTGTACTCTTCAGGGAAGGGATCATTCCTTCTTGTTTGTCTGCAAAACTCTTAGTACATCATGGGTGCTACCATCAGCAAATAATAAATACTACAATACAAACATACATTATATAAGTACTGTTCACTCAGGTATCTCAATGCAGTGAAGAAACTATTTTTTATTGTTTAAAGAGCTTTGCAGTTCATTTGTTAGGATTTTAAAATCCAGTAATTTCTCCAATAAAAAAGTTTGCCATGACAATGTAGTTCAACAAGGTAGTTCCACCAGAATTAAATTCTGTAATTATTTCTCGGTCTATAGCACAGAATAAAAATAGCATTTTAAAGAAGTCAAACAAAAAGTGAATTATAACCATCCCATTTTTAAACAATTTATAATATTTCTCACAATATACATGACAATAAACTAATTTAAATAACATTAATACAAACTATCAAAAGTCAGGGAACTTAAAGTGATATTCATCTTTACCACACAAGTAGAAGACATAACAGGTTTATGATCCTTTCCAATCTGTCAACTAGGTAGTCATAATTTTAAGAAAAAAGATCAAGTAAAAATTTTCAAATGAGGGTGCCTAAAGTTAGGCATCGAAATCCATGTCTAGGCACCCAAGGACCTGGCTTTATTTTTAGATGTGCAAACACCCTGTTTTTCCACAGAGATGAGGATGCTCAGCAGCTCTTTGCAAGTCAGGCCAACTTTTTAAGTGTCTAATGCCCCAATTCTGAAAAAACTTATGCACAAATGTAACTTCATGAATTTGAGTAGTCCCATTAAATCCAGAGAGACTGCTCATATGCATAAAATCACATACATAAATGGTTGCAGGATAAGGAAACACACTGACTTGGGAGTCTATCTGTGGATTTAGGTGTCTAATTTTAGGTCTCCAAATTTGAAATTTTTGGTTATAGTATTTACACAATTAACAGAATGATTCATGTAATTATGTATTTAGGATGTCCACCAGGATTTTTAAATTTTAGATACATTTGCTGTGCATGAATTGTAGCCAATTTTCAAAATATCATCTGTACAATTTAATATATTTTTTCAAATTACTAATTAGACTAATCACTTGCCAAACTTCATGGTTCAAGCTTTGAGTTAAACAAATATAAGAAAGCATTCAGCCAGTAATTTCTTTCTCTATAGGCCATATTCTGCCACAGCTTTTAAACAGAAATCCTTATTAACAACAATGGTGATTTCTGCTTAAAAGTAGATGGTACACTCTGGCCCTATATTTTTAAAAGTTTACATAAACTTTCAAATAGTTCAAATACATTTTAAAAGTCTAAGAAGCAACATAATCTTATACACCCCAAATTTTGATCAGGGTAAATATTTACAACTGAAACACCTGAAAACCGATGATTGTAATGGAAACAATGACACAACCTTAAAGTACATAATAAATGTCAATGCTGTGACGGTACTTTTAATATTAATACTAGAAGCCTCTCCAGTTGGCAACAAAAAGTACATTTTTCAACAGAAAACTAGCTTCATTCTAGCTTATCCTCATTAATATAGATCAGTGCAGCATCATGCTAAATGTGTTTGCTTACACCAGTGATTCTCAAACTGTGGGTTGGGACCCCAAGGTGGTCATGACCCTGTTTTTATGGGGTCGCCAAGGCTGGCATTAGACTTGCTGGGGCTCGGGGCCAAAGCCTGAGCCCCACCGGCCAGGGCCAAAGCCCAAGTCCCACAACCTGGGGTCAAAGCCCAAGCCTGACGGCTTCAGCCCTGGGTGGCGGGGCTCAGGTTACAGGCCCCCACGCCTGGGGCAGAAGCCTTTGGGCTTCAGTTTTGGCCTCAGCAGGTTTTGGAATTGGCCCCCACACCCAGGGCAGCTCAGGTGGGCTCAGGCTTCAGTCCCCCCTCCTGGAGCTGTGTAGTAATTTTTGTTGTCAAAAGGGGGTCATGGTGAAATGAAGTTTGAGAAGCCCTGGCTTACACCATTGATTTAGATAGGCACCAAGGGCAAAAGAAGTAGGTTGCTTCTCTTGCTACCCTGTGGTAGGGCTCAATTGTGCAAATACTTCTCGAAGAGCTTAACAGTATACGCAAATAGTTCATCTGATGTGCGTAAAGTTAAGCATGTGTCAAAATGTTTGAAGGATTAGGGCTCAAATCATTAAAATAATTATTATTATTGATATTCAGCTTGTGGCAACTGGAGAAATCCTAAAAATGGCAAAGACACATCATCAATTAAATAGTTGTGTCTGTGAGAAGGAAACTATTTTGACTCAATGAACCCTTTTTGCATTGTGATTTGAAATACATACCCAATTTGTGAGGGCAAAAAAGTTAAGACAAGCCACTGATATGTTTTCATCTCCCTTCTTCACTGTTCATTTATTGTCATTAAAGACAGCTCTGGTTTATATTATATCCCGTGATTTTCCTTTTTTAAATGCTCCATTTTTTCCCTAATACAAAACACCTGTCAAACAATCAGCCTATACTACATTGTATCTGGTCAGATGTTTTCAACTGACAACAGTCCTCACTTTCAGGGTAAAAATCAGATAAAATCCTTCCTGTTCCACCTTTCATTTAAAAAAAAATTAAGGTAATTTAATATCAGTGCCACCTTAATTACCCATACTAAATTGAACAATTGTTTTGAAATCCTTCGACTGGAATGGTAAGCAGTTGTCTCCTATTTTTCTTCTGAATCTACTGGGAACAATTAATATGTCCATCTGAATGATTAGTCTCCAACATCCCCATCTCTATCACCAATGAGCCATAGGAAGTGAAAACTCATAGCTAATAAGGCAGTTCCAAGCAGATCTCCCAATGCAGTAAGGTAAGGGATAGAAAAACTGTCAGGATCTTTTCCTTTTTTCCAGAAGTGGTGCACCATCCAGTCAGCAATCCATAACAAAGTAAACACCTGTGGCAGAACATTAAACAAAAAATAATCCAAAATCAGTGGGAGTGGAATTAGAGCACTTTTGAAAATCCCACCCTAAACATTAACACTGATCTATTTCCCTGCTGATTATTTTAGCAGAAACATTAAGCTAACAGGCCTGATTTCTAAGATGTGCTGAGCATCTGGGATGCCCACTGAACTTCAGCAGGAGGTGGTGGATGCTCAGCAACTCTGGAAGTCATACTGTGTGTGTATTGGTGGGTGTAATAGTAGACACTGGGTGAACTGGAGCAGTTAGTGCCTTGCTAGTGTGGGGAATGAAGAATTCAAACACTTCTCCCCAAAAGCGCAAGATCACTTTCACCCTTGCCTAAAAGGTGGAATATCAGAATGGTAGGACTGGAAGGGGCCTTGAGAGGTCATCTAGTCCAGTCCCCTGTGCTCAGAAGTATTATCTAGACCAGTGTTTCCCAAACTTGGGATGCTGCTTGTTCAGGGAAAGCCCCTGGCGGGCCAGGCCGGTTTGTTTACCTGCTGCGTCCAGCGGTTCGGCCGATTGCAGCTCCCACAGGCCGCGGTTTGCCGCTGCAGGCCAATGGGGGCTGGAGGAAACGGCGCAGGCTGAGGGACGTACTGGCCGCCGCTTCCCGCAGTCCCCATTGGCCTGGAGTGGCAAACCGCGGCCAGTGGGAGCCGTGATCGGCCGAACCTGCAGACGCGGCAGGTAAACAAACAGGCCCAGCCCGCCAGGGGCTTTCCCTGCACAAGCGGCGTCCCAAGTTTGGGAAACACTGATCTAGACCATCCCTGACAGGTGTTTGTCTAACCTGCTCTTAAAAATCTCCAATGATGGAGATTCCACAGCCTCCCTAGGCAATTTATTCCAGTGCTTAACTACCCTGACAGGAAGTTTTTCCTTATGTCCAACCTAAATCATCCTTGCTGCAATTTAAGACCATTGCTTCTTGTCCTATCCTCAGAGGTTAACAAGAACAAATTACCTCCCTCCTCCTTGAAACAACCTTTTATGTATTTGAAAACTGTTATGTCCCCTCTCAGTCTTCTCTTCTCCAGACTAAACAAACCCAATTTTTTTCCATCTTCCCTCATAGGTCATGTTTTCTAGACCTTTAATCATTTTTTGTTGCTCATCTCTGGACTTTCTCCAATTTGTCCACATCTTTCCTGAAATGAGCCCAGAACTGGACACAATACTCCAGCTGAGGCCTAATCAGCACTAATCAGAGCGGAAGAATTACTTTCCATGTATTGCTTACAATACCCTTGCTAAGACATCCCAGAATGATGTTTGCTTTTTTTTGCAACAGTGTTACACTGTTAACTCATATTTAGCTTGTGATCCACTATGACCCCAGATCCCTTTCCATAGTACTACTTCCTAGGCATCATTTCCCATTTTGTACGTGTGCAACTGATTGTTCCTTCCTAAATGGAGTACTTTGCATTTGACCTTATTGAATTTCAGCCCATTTACTTCAGACCATTTCTCCAGTTTGTCCAGATCATTATGAATTTTAATCCTATCTTCCAAAGCACTTACAACTCCCCCTAGCTTGGTATCCTCTGCCAACTTTATAAGTGTACTCTCTATGCCATTATCTAAATCATTGATGAAGATATTGAACAGAACCAGCCCCAGAACTGATCCCTGTGGGACCCCACTTGATATGTCCTTCAGAAGGAAAGATAAGATACATCCTCTCCCCAGTACGTAAAATCTCAACTACCTCCTAGTTTCCAATAACCAAAGCTGTCTCCCTGGTATCCACACCACTAGTGCTCCTTCCCAATACTTTATCCTACAGTGCAATTATATTTTCAAAACAAAAATATAAGAAACAATGAAATGTTGAGGGTTAATTAATATCAAAATAACCAAACGTCACAAGACATAACTTGATTGAAATTGGGAGAGTAAGTGAGGAGATTGGCTTTAGGGGAGCAGTACTGAATAAACCCAAGTTTAGTGTGATGCACAGGAGCACTTGTTAGATCAAAAATAATTTCACCCAGACAGCAGGAGCCAATGTAAATGGCCTAGAAACCATGAAGTATCCATTTCAAACCAGGCCCAATTCCCATGGGCATTATGAGATCTGCACTTTTACACCAGGTCTGAATTTGCTTCAAAGTGCTGTGTTAAAGACTTTATTCCCAGCTGTGACTGTCTCAGCACCTAAGATATCTGAATTTAATGCTGAAGGTACATGTGACGAGTAATCCAGTACTAGTAGGGATTCATTTTTGAATATTCCACAGCTGTATAAGAATTTCTGGCTCACTTCAATCATATGGCATAGCATGAGTGAGGGGAAAAGCATACTAATTGAGTCTCCATCTCTTCTTGTCTCTTTGGATGGGACTGCCTAGGCTGAAATAAATGTTCATACACCCCAATGTCTTTTTAGCTAATCAGATATTCAGGAATTAAGATTTATAACATGAGGTCTGAATTAAGGACAGTTCTTACCTTACTAACATACAAAAGAAGATTTACTATATACATTAAAGAAAATATATGTAATAGAAAAATGGTAAAAGTTAAAAATTAAGATCCGAATTAATTCTTTAAATTAGAACATTTAAAACTAAATGCATACATTATCTTTCCAAATGCTATCAGTTGCTAGAACATTTTCAGTGCTCATAAGATTTTTTTAAAATGATCTCTAGATTAAAGCCAAGTTTAGAAAAAAACCATGTTAAATATACTAAAATGATTAAATACATTATAAAACTTCCTCTCAACACTTCGTTTTTTAAAAATTAAAAAATTCATGCTTTACACTACAAAAGCATATTTTAAATCTAAACTTGTGGATTTTAAAAAAAATTACCAAACACTGTCCCTGTTTTCTCTTTATGAAATATGCATAACTTATTTCAATAAACACATCTTCTCAATAGGCAACTCTGTAGTTTAAGCTAATTATGCATGTGCTAGGTGCGCTTACTGGAATCCAAACAAATATATTTAAAAGCAGATGTTTTCTTTGGAAGATTATGTCAGATTCTTTCAGTCAGCTCCTTCTTCCAACACAGACAAAAAAGGTCTGTATATAGAGATACTGTACATAAACATTCCCTTACAGGCCCTACATAGCAGACTCCATAACTTAAAAAGACAATAGTTATACAATTTTATCAATCTAATGATGTGGGAACTCTTTTTAAGAACAATATTATTACTTACTCTGAAAAGAGACACATGATTAATTAGAAATACTGTACACAGTAAAATTTAAAGTGTAGTGTAGAATGTGACTTTTTTAAAATTAAAGACTTAAAACTCCAAATTGTCCCTATATATTTCCATTTCTAAAATATCTGGCTGATGTAGGTTTGGGAGAAAAGTAGTCCTTGAATTCTACAAGACTTAAAGGGAGGATAAATTGACCAACGTATTTCAGAAATGTCAAAGAAGTAACTGAGTAGCTGCATACATAAAAGGACTGACCTCAGAACTGAGAGACTCTACAGTCATTGATCAGGGAAAAGATAAGATGATACTTGGAAAGAAGCAGACTGGTTAAAGAATGAAATATTGATTTTAAAAGGAAGGTCAGGCTGAATTAATCTGATTAATTTCTTGATGTGACTGACAAAAGAAACTGACAGAAGTGAAACAGAAGACATAATCAACTGGACTTAAAGAAGGCTTTTGTATTTAGTGTCACAAAAAGTAGTATGAAGAAAAGGAGGACTTGTGGCACCTTGGAGACTAACAAATTTATTTGAACATAAGCTTTCGTGAGCTACAGCTAGACTAAAGGTGCCACAAGTTCTCCTTTTCTTTTTGTGGATACAGATTAACACGGCTGCTACTCTGAAACCCGTCATTATAAAAAGTAGTATGTAAAGTTAGCAAGTATGATGGTGTTGGTAAAACTCGATTTGATAAAAACATATTGGCAGCTGAGGACATAGAACAGTGGGAAATAGTATAATGGAGGTGGCAAAAAAAGACTGTTGAGAAGACAAATCTTGTTCAGCCTACACACTGTACTAACGATGGAAAGGCGGGATCATGAAGTAAATAATACATAAGTGTATATAACATAAAACTGGAAGAGACAGTCATTAATCAGAGAGGAAATGAGGGCTTCTTGAGAATGAAGTTTGTGACAGCCATCTATGATTCATATTAAAACTATATGCCTGTATTTTCAAAACTATGTGCCTAATGTTTGATGTTCAATATCGCACGACTCTGCAGGGCTAGAAATGGGAGCATTATACCACAGAAAAAGAAAGATTCCTTTCTTTTTTAATGGGACTCAGAATTTGCTTCTCATCTTTGTAGGCCTAGGGATAAACTTTCAATTGCTGATTTTAAGTATAAAAAAGCTAAATTTTGGTCATTTTTAGATATCTTTATTACCTCTGTGCCTTCTACAGTGGGACTCATGGTTATTAAGGCACCTGGCTTCACAAGCAGAAAAAAACAAAAAATATTTCCAATAAAAACCGACATTTAAAAAACCTCTTAAACATTACTAAAATAGATTTCCTGTTTTATGCAGTGTAGAAAGAATACATTATGGTATGTCAGAGGTGGGCAAACTACGGCCCACAGGCCACATCTGGCCTGTGGGACTGTCCTGCCCGGCCCTTGAGCACCTGGCCAGGGAGGCTAGCCCCCCGGCCCCTCCCCTGCTGTCCGCCCTCCCCACAGCTATGCCACCATGCAGGCAGTGCTCTGGGTGGCGGGGCTGCAAGCTCCTGCCGAGCAGAGCAGCAGCATGTCTAGCTCCAGCCGGGTGGCGCGGATGCCAGACATGCTGCTCTGAGCAGCATGGTAAGGGGGCCGGGGGGTTGGATAAGGGGCGGGGGCTCCCGGGGGGCAGTCAGGGGACAGGGAGCAGTTGGATGGGGCGCAGGTTCTGCGGGGTTGGGGAGGGGGGGGTTGGATAGGTGTGTGGTCCCGGGGGGCCTGTCAGGGGGCAGCGGTGTGAATAGGGGTCGGGGACAGGGAACAAGGGGCAAGGGGGGTTGGATAGGCATGGGGTCCCGGGGGGGGGGGCCTGTCAGGGGACAGGGGTGTGGATAGCGGTCGGGGGACTGGGAGCACGGGGTTGGATAGGGGGTGGGGTTCCGGGGGGCAGTTAAGGGGGGGGGTCCCAGGAGGGGGCGGTCAGGGGACAAGGAGCAAGGGAGTTGGATGGGTTGGGGGTTTTGAGGGAGGCAGTCAGGGGGCAGGAAGTGGGAGGGGGCGGATAGGGGATGGGGACCAGGCTGTTTGGGGAAGCACAGCCTTCCCTACCCGGCCCTCCATACAGTTTTGCAACCCCAATGTGGCCCTCAGGCCAAAAAGTTTGCCCACCCCTGTGGTATGTTGTGGTATACTATAACGGTTTTATTGGTACAATATATTAATTTAGGATTTCCTGCATGACTGATTTATGGTTTCACCATTATGATGCATGCCAAATACATGATGATAAAACCCAGATTAATTCATGCCGATAGAAGTTTTATAACCACACAATATTATAACCACATCCATTATCTTTTTATTTATATGTAAATAAGAGGTTTTAAATCTCTTTCATGAAGCTATATGTAGCTTGTGTAATCAGAATGCCAACACTGAACTATAGGAATGGGTAAAATTTAGCTACATAGTTCTAATGTTCTATCATTTCAATAGCCAGGTCACTTCAACATTCAGCCATAGGTTTGGGTCTGGAGCCAATACTACTCAGTGGTGTTACCAGTGCTGAAGATTCTTTGATGGGGAAGGTGTATTGGCAGCATTTCTTGTGGCTTGCTTCTAGGATTAAATTCACTGCTGTTATGCCTCATGCTTTTACCCTTGTTTCAATGTGATAACGTATTATGAAATACAGTTTTATTTTCCCATTACTAATTCATTTAGCTATCACTAGGAAACAGGATAGAGGTTGTTTACAGGTGTATATTTTTCATGGGAGAAGCACTGGATAATATGTTCATTTCTAGCATGCTGTATGAATTCTGAGAGAAAGGTAGAATTAAGGTCGTATGCGTCATATTGGATAAAATGTAGTAATTATCCCAAACCAACTATTATAAACCAGAAACTTCAGAGTTAAGTTTACAGTTAAGAAATCCAAACATGTTAATATAAGAAATGCACAATTAAGGCACCAAAACAACCACAACTCTGACCTGTAAGTGATGTCATGCAATAACCACAGGATTATGATTAAAGCATTTTAGTTGTCTGTGGTCCAGGATGAGATTTAAATGATTTTTAATTACACATTAGGTTTCTCAGATTTTTCCCCCTCATGGCATCCCTATGGGGCCTTGTCTGAATAGTAACTGTAAAGTACCTATAATGGTCTCATCCTGTAAGCCTCCATACATGGAGTTCCCATTGACTGCAATGAAAATTCTGCATTCAAATTACTTGCAAAGTAGGCCCTGAATACTCAGAGAATATAGTTGCTGGTTGCAGATACCTCATTTTCCCAGAAAGGTAGACTGTTCCATTACATTTTAAAACAAAACAAAAACCAGTCTTCTCTGGTGGCCACATGTCAACAGTCCTGGTTCTTTCCATGTCATAACCAGAGGAATCAAACCACTGCCTCCACCAAATATGGAAAGAATTTCTATCACCTCTGGCTCTCCAAAAGAATACTATCCCCTTTCTTCTCTAAGAAGGACCTTGCCACTGTCAGCCATGCCATAGTTACTTCCATGTTGGAAAAGTGCACTTCACACTGCTTGGGGGTGAATGTGGACACCAAACGCACAAGCTACAATGCATTCATCATTCAACAACCTGCCTCTTAAGCAACAGACACCAGCATGGATATATTCCACTTGCTCCTTGTTTACTTCTGGACCAAATTCAAAGTGGTAAACAAACTGATACATTACACACTTAGGCTAGGTCTACACACAGAAGTTGCATCAACCTAATTTTGTTAAACTGGTGTGACTCTGTGTATGTATAATCATATCTGTTTAAAACTGGTTATAATATCAGTTTAACCTGCACCTGTAAATTTACAGGCATAAGCTAAACGAAGATAAATGTTGGAAAAATCTCTAAGTGGCATTGACAGCATAACCAGCATTATGTGCCCCTCCCTCCCCCCAATCCCAGCACAGAAAATATGTCGGGAGCAAGGCCAAGAAAAAGGAGGCATTCCTTAAGACTACTTTGTGCTTTGATGATTTCTGGGTTTGCTAGGATCAGGCCTTAAAATTCTTAAAATGTATCTAAGCAACATGCATAATTACATGATATTTATGTAAAGTGCTTATCACCATGGTATCTGAGTACCTAGATGAGTATGGTATAAAAACCTTGATAGACAAAAACTAAGGCCTGGTCTAAACACAAAGTTGCACTGGTTTAACTAAAGGTATGTTTCAATTTAGTTAAACCAGTGCAACTTTGTGTGTGGACACCTTTATATCAATATAAACCTGGAATCCACAACTGGCTTTCCAGCTTCTTTGTGCTGTTGGAGTGGCACAAAGCTGGCAGAAGCAGGGCCAGGATTGGGCATTTATTTTAACATTTTCTTGAATCATGAGAACTTCTGGTATCAGTACATGCTGTAGATTTTGGAAGTCATCTTTGGATAATATAAAAAGCAGTCTTTAAAATTCAGCAATATTCTCCTTCCATATAGACCTATTATCCTTATTCAGACAAAAACTGCATTGAACTTCACGAGGTATTTTTCCCCCTCTGTGTAAGTAGTACAGAATAGGGCCATTAGTATACATTTCCAAATGATAAAAATAAGGTTCTTTATGGCCTCAGGCTATTGTAGAACCCAAGACACCTTTTCATTGTAAAGAAAGGAGTCATCAAAACACCACAGAATTCTCCAGTTTGCAGTCAAAAAGAAAACTACTGTGGAATGTTCAAAATATGTCACTCCACAAGAATACTGTTCTGATTTTTACTGATACGAGTAATTGTATTTTATCACGGCAAATTTAGTGGGTGATGGCTTCTAGAGTTTCCTATTACTTGTTTATTTCCAGAGTCCATAACACAGCTGCACGCTGAGATTTGGTTGGTAGGTGTGAAAATTCCTCAGAGGGCTCTTTATTGGCTCAGCAGGAACCTGAAGCACAGAGGCAGCCTTTGAATGTTCAAAGCAGCTTGCTGTAAGACTGATGGTTTCATTACTCCAGTTTTGCCTTCATTTTATTGCTGGATGACAAGGCTGAAAATGAACCTTATTCTTTATGCCTAGCTGCAAATAGTTAAAGCACGCTGTGCCTCAAAAGAAAAAAAAAAAAAAAAGACGACGACCATATGGCTATTCCACGGGCATATGGAGGAATTTAAATTTGACCGCTTTTGGAGGGGCACGTTAAACAAACACATACACATTAAACCAGGGGTTGGCAACCTTCGGCACGCAGCCCATCAAGGTAATCCACTGGTGGGCCACAACACATTTTGTTTACGTTGACCATCCGCAGACATGGCCCCCGCAGCTACCAGTGGCCGTGGTTCGCTGTTCCTGGCCAATGGGAGCTGCGGGAAGCAGCGGCCAGCACATCCCAGCGGCCTGCACCACTTCCCACAGCTCCCATTGGCCAGGAACAGCAAACTGCAGCCACTGGGAGCTGGGAGGAGCAATGCCTGCGGACGGTCAACGTAAACAAAATATCTCACGGCTCGCCAGTGGATTACTCTGATGGGCTGTGACCCCTGCATTAAACCATATCAATATACGCACATACATTATATGTATAGAAATAAACAGCAGTGCACTCACCATTTCAACGAAAATCCATGCGCCATGGAGCCCTCTGAATAAATGTATCCACAAGTACTTGGCTGTGGTGGGGTCACAGAGCTCCTCTGGCCCTGGGGCCACGGAGGGGAGAAGGAGAGAGCTCCTCCAGCCAGGGCCAGAGGAGCTCACTCTCTCTCTCCACCGCGGCCCTGGGGCTGGAGGAGTTCTGTGCCAAATACTGGGGGAGGGGGAGCCCTGTGTCCCTGCTTGCCCCCCTTTTGCATGTCCCTGAGCTATTCAATCATATATGCATTGTTGGTCCGTAGCCAGACTGTATCTTCATGAAGAAAGTATCAAAAGCTTGGCTTTGTATAGTTTTCAGAAAACAAATATGTTCCCCCTCAACAATACAATACAATACACACCAAACCCAAGCCATGTTTAAATCAGTCTGCTGTCATGTTTGATTTTCAGCAATATACAATTGTTTGCCCAGACAATGTATGTAGTATTATTTGTGTTTTTCATAAAATGAAGTAATGTATAGGTTTCAGTAGGTATTTGTACATAGTGTAGACATAATTATAGTACTTATTTTGCATTACCTCAGAATGGTGCCATACATAAGTATGTGCCAGACTTTATATTATAAAACTATTTCTGAGGTTTTACACTCAATCTGAAAAAAGTATCCCTGCATGAAAATTGGTATACATTTTCTCAGATGTAATGTAAATAAAATGATTGAAATATTGACCCTATTGATGTTAGCAGAAGTTTTGCCATTGAGTTCAACAGAGCCAAGATTTCAAGCAATAGATCCAAATCATTTATTTAGTTTAAAAGACATGGTACATTTATAGTTAGAGGAACAAAAAAAAGTTGTTTGCTGGGTTTTTTCATCTTTTGAAAATCAAAACAGCTTTGTTTATAAAATGATCATTAGTCCATAATACTGACTAGTTCACACTATTTTCAAAATCAAACCCAGTATTTACAGAAGTCAATGATTATGTTTAAAAAGTGATTGTAAATTCAGTGACTTTCTACAAGTTTTCTGTTACTACACACACATAGCATACTATTGATTAGTAATAACTAAATCTATATTAATGCTAATTTATATTTATGTAAACTAGGGCTGTTGATTAATCACAGTTAACTCACGCGATTAACTAAAAAAAAAATTAATCATGATTAATCGCAGGTTTAATGGCACTGTTAAACAATAGAATACCAATTGAAATTTATTAAATATTTTGGATGTTTTTCTACATTTTCAAATATATTTTAGTCTGTGTTGTAATTGAAATCAAAGAGTTTATTACTTTTGATTACAAATATTTGCACTGTTAAAATGATAAAAGAAATTGTATTTTTCAACTGACCTCATACAAGTACTGTAGAGCAATCTTTGTCATGAAAGTCCAACTTACAAATGTAGATTTTTTTTGTTGCATAACTGCACTCAAAAACAAAACAAAGTAAAACTTCAGAGCCTATAAGTCCACTCAGTCCTACTTGTTCAGCCACTCACCAAGACAAACAAGTTTGTTTACATTTACAGGAGATAATGCTGCCTGCTTCTTAATTATAATGTCGCCAGAAAGTGAGAACAGGTATTTGCATGGTACTTTTGTAGCTGGCACTGAAAGGTATTTATTTGCCAGATATGCTAAACATTCATATGCCCCTTCATGCTTTGGCCATCATTACAGAGGACATGCTTCCACGCTGATGACGCTCATAATTAAATTTGTGACTGAACTCCTTGGGGGAGCATTTTATGTCCCCTGCTCTATTTTACTCGCATTCTGCCATATATTTCTTGTTATAGCAGTCTCGGATGATGACCCAGCACATGTTGTTCATTTTAAGAACACTTTCACTGCAGATTTGACAAAACGCAAAAAAGGTACCAATATGAGATTTCTAATGATAGCTACAGCACTGGACCCAAGGTTTAAGAATCTGAAGTGCCTTCCAAAATCTGAGAGGGACGAGGGGTGGCGCATGTTTTCAGAAGTCTTAAAAAAAGCAACACTCCGATGCGGAAACTACAGCAACCGAACCATCAAAAAAGAAAATCAACCTTCTGCTGGTGGCATCTGACTCAGATAACGAAAATGAACATGTGTTGGTCTGCACTGCTTTGGATTGTTATTGAGCAGAAACCATCATCAGCATGGACGCATGTTCCCTGGAATGGTGGTTGAAGCATGAAGGGACATATGAATCTTTAGCACATCTGGCATGTAATATCTTGTGACGCCAGCTACAGCAGTGCCATGAGAACACTTGTGACACTGTAAACAAGAAGCGGGCAGCATTATTTCTTGCAAATACAAACAAGTTTGTTTAACCTGAGCAACTGGCTGAACAAGAAGTAGGACTGAGTGGACTTGCAGGCTCTAAAATTTTACATTGTTTTATTTCTGAATGTAGTTTTTTGTATGTAATTCTACATTTGCAAGTTCAATTGCCATGATAAAGAGATTGCATACAGTACTTGTATTAGTTAAACTGAAAAATACTATTTATTTTGTTTTTTACAGTGCAAATACTTGTAATCAAAAATAAATAAAAAGTGAGCATTACACACTTTGTATTCTGTGTTGTAACTGAAATCAATATATTTGAAAAATGTAGAAAACGTCCAAAAATAAATGGTGTTCTCTTATTGTTTAACAGTGCGATTAATCGTGATTAATTTTTGTAATGTAAACGTATCATAATGACTCCATTCCCATAAATCTTTTAAACTATATTACACAGAGAAGGCATAGAACATCTGGGAGTGAGCAAGTAGCAGAGACATATGAAGTGGACTGAATAACGTAGCAGTGGAAAAGAGTATAAAGGTATTAGAAATAAGAAAGGAACGGATGAAGACAAAATTAACAGAGGATCAGGATAGGGAAAGAAAACACCCCATGGAAGTGCTCCAAAGACCACTGAATTTAACAGAAGCCACTGATTCTGTGGGCTTTGAATCACACCAGGGAGGGGCGATAAACAGGAAGAGAGACATCACAATGGTGATGAAGAAGAATAAAGACAATTTGATGAGGTATTGTTGGGGGGCTACTCGGTGGAAGATACAGGGGTGTTGCTGTAGAGAGATTAGTTACATTAAACCGGCGTTTCCCGTCACGATCAAAGCTCTGTTCTCCTTTATAATCATCTTGAAAATGTCAAGAGGTTTTTAGAGCTAGAAAAGTCATCCATTTTCATTTATTAAGCAGAATTTTAGTATACCAAAGGGACTATAAATAGATCCAATATGTGGCGATGATCACCATAAGAGAAAGAAAGTGCAAATATTCTACAACAGATTTTTGCCCTAAACGAATATAATGAATAAAGCAATAGGATATCAAACCTGCTCAGTTTAGACTGCCCATAACTGATTATCGCCCTTGGGTATTATTGCGTTCTGGCTATCGATATTCATTTGTTACCTCAGATTTAAAAAAATCACTTTTAGCCTGTTAAAATGTAAGTCTTTCATAAAACAAGATGTATACTGATGATTTAAACACAAAGTGGAAACAACTAGAAGTTCTGTAATTCAGTATGGACTAGGGGCTAGCTTGCAGATTCTTCATTGCTCAAGAGATTGTGATCTGGTTGATAACTGAAATGACAGTAATTAGCTGTGAGATTTTCCAATCTTACTATGTAGGCAAAACACTAAATCCTTTAAAAGGCTAACTGTTGAAGGAGGACAAAATATAAAAGTCCCAAGGGAAAAAAAGAATAACAACAAGATTAGAGTTGATCTATGCATATCTCTAAAGAAAGGCCAGCAGAGAAGCACTGAGTTTGTAATTTCAAACTATTCTCATTACTATCAAGGTGTCTAGATTACGTCACTGGTGCTAAGCAGAAAATGAAAGGCAAGAAGCGAAGTGGTTTCATGTTAAAACAGAAGAAAACTAAGAAATGTGCAATTGCATGGGAGGCCCACTCTCTTAAGGTCCCAATAGGCAGTAAGAAAGAGCACCAGCATAACTGATTAAGGTGGTACAGATAATTGAAGATGTAATCATACTCAAGGGACAGGGAAGTGTCATTTATATGAAAATCTGAATTCTGCTAATTAAAGCTATACAAAACCTTTCTATATACCAGCATTATAGAAATGTGATTATATCTGGTATAACAAAAAGGGAATAAAGGAAGAGAAAAGAAACCACCAATGTAGTGGAATATTTTCATAAGGTGACTAGAAATATGGGGTTCCTGACTGTAACTTTGCAAAAGACCCCTGAAAAATTATACTGTGCAATAGTTGTGATTCAGCTACTAAAGAACAACACCTGCAAAATGTCTGTCATGGCCAGAGATAGATGGTGGTAAAGGGAAAATCATCCACAAAAGGAAAAGCTGCAAGCTTCAGCCTCCTCTTGCTTATATCAGATTAAAAATCAGGATGGACTCCACAGATATCAGTGGAATATTACTACTGTAAAACTGGCATAAGTGAAAGGTGAATCAGGCCTTGCAATTTTCTTGCATTTTTGAAAATGACTTTAAATGTATACTTATGCTGATGTCAATCAAGACTTTTCTACCATGCCATTCTAAAAAGCCCTGCCTCTTCTTAGCATCTGCAGGTAGCAGCAAGAGAAACCTGAGACTTTCCAAAATGCCAATTCAAAACTGAGGGAAATGATAGCAACTATGCCAATACTATATTAATATAATTATAACAGAAAAATATAAAATCAATTTCTTCCATCAGTTCTTGACATATCCATTGCTTTGAGTGAAATCTGCATCAGGACAATGTAAAGTAAGTCCATGAGAAGGGGATGGAGAAGGAGAAATTAAACAAATCAAAGTGATATAATGGGAAAGAACAAGAAGTATGAAGGGAAAGAGTTAAAAATAATGGAATGGCACAGTTATATGCAAGGCCTTGAGTTTTCCAATTTTATACTAGGTGAAAAAATGGGGTTCTCATATAAAATTCAAATGCTAGCAGTTTGCAAAATCCATCTTTTTATCACCGAATTTCTAACTTCAGCATATCCAAAAAAATTAGTATATTTAAAATACACAATCCAGATGATTTTTTTTTACCCATTTACAATTAAACTGAAACAACACCACTCCAATAAACACAGAAAAACAGAGTTCAGAACACTGAATTATAGTTTTTTTTATGTAACAGATTTGTTGACTATGATGATGTTAGTTTTAAAGATAACTTGATAATAGTTATTTTAGAAGTAAGACCTACACTCCACATATGGATCTTTCAAGTATGTCCTTCATTTTTCTTTTTAAATATAACTAAATGTTTTATTCAGCTCAGCAAAGTTTTAACTAAAACTTGACTGTAAATGAAACAATTAAATGTATAAGCTGATTTCTTTATTTGGAGTGACTTCAGCTTACGCTATGACTATTTCAAAGGCTCCTTTCGACTGCTGATATTGCTCGGGCTAGAGACTTAAATAAAGCCAGCAAAAGTGATGCAAAAATGTTTAATAAAAACAATGGACGCACTTAACAATTATTATTCTGGTTACTGCTAAACTGACTTCACCTTTAATAAGTGTTTAAGAGATGCACACAAGCATATAGGTAAGATTGTTATATCTGTGGGTTATGTTAACCAAGACTGTGATCCATTTTATTTGAATGAAACCAAGATGAGAGACTTTTTTAGGAATTTTTCATGGCCTACTTTCTATTAATAAAGGCCATATTCCTTTCCCATTGTTTAACAGGATGCTTACTGGCTTTAATGGTGCTGACACATGAGAAACAGAAAAAGTACAACATTTACTTGGGAAAATGATACAGTGAGGTGTCTGATGAGAAACACCCAAAATGCAGTTGTAGAAGCTGTTGGGTATGTGTGAGAATAATTTATTACAAAGAGGGTGTGTGCTGATATCCCATAACATGGACATACATTCCCTATTGCTTCTACTCTTTACATATCTAAAAGCAAGTATCAAACATGGTATTCTTTGAGAACTAAAACATACTATACCCATTTTTTATTCTTACCTGTAGCAGGGCTGCAAACAAATATACTGCTATAAAAATTGGAGTCAAAGAGGTATGACCACTTTTCATTAAATGGATGGTGTACAAGAAAATTAAATGCCCAGGAATCACCAAAAGGAGAAGAACTTGGGCTGATTTGTTATTTATTCCTGTAATACAAAAAAAATGCAGTTTAGCCCTTTGAAAGCTGGAAAATATTTTTATCAATAATAAAAGGGGTGCAAATTGTACCCTTCTGGTAGGGCATGCATGATTTTCACCATCAAATTCCCTCAGAGTTTCTTCTATGTTTAGTGTCTGCCAGGGGATCAACAGGACCCCTGCCAGCAGAGGCTGCTGACGGTCTGCTCTGAATCAGACCATCCCCTGGCCACCTTGATTGGGTTCCTTACCTAAACATTACCACCCACTTTTAATTGCAGTAGGCCCCTATATGTTCCCTCAGAAGAGGCAAAGTTTTGGCTACCTTTACCTTCTACATAAGTCCCTCAGAGGACTTTTTATATTGCTAAGCAGTAACTTCACATTCACCTATTTTTTTATTTATTAGTTAGAAGTACATTTAATAAATATCAAAGAGCAACAGAAGCTACTCAAAAATCAACTCTTACCAAAAGCTATCACACATTTACAAATGGTACCTTCTGTTTTAAATTTAAGGAAAAACTGTGGAAGTCAGAGCAACCATTGTGTGGTTGATAACAACATGACTCGAAACTTCCCATTACAGTATCACCACCTGGATGGAATAAAACCATTATGACTTAGGCTAACAATGTGAAGCAGGAAATAAAAAGTTCTCAGCATCAGCGTAAAGTTTCAGCTACAACACTGTCTGCTGGTTTATAGAACAGCACTAGATAGCTGAAGGATACTTTTCCCAATTAGTAGGAAAGAGGGTGGAGAGAGTCGGGAAACAAAACAAGTTCTGGGAGAATCTTAATATGATTCAATTCCTACAGGATAGGCTGACATATTACAGAATTTACACTTGAATGAATGAATGAATGAAATTCCTTATTAGCCAAGCAAAGCGAGGCTCTACACTCAACTTGATGGCATTTCTTTGCTTCTCTGTACATAAAGTGATAATACCACATCTGATCATTTCCAAAATTTCAGGGAGTGGACAGAACCTTATTGATTTTTGGGGAAAACTGGAAAACCAGAAAATCTCAGCTTAGAGGAAAGTCAGACTACCTGGTGCTGCGGGCAACGGAATCTCTGCTGCTGCCTACACATATCAGAGGAAACAGCATAACTTGCTGTATGGGGAGACTGAGTAGCTAGGAGGCTAACAGACATGAAAGCCTGGGGGGAAGGGTTTTTGGGGGGGGTGAGAGGGGAAGGTGGGGACTAGGGGATGGAGGGGGAAGCAGACACCTGAAGGCCAGTGGGTGGGTGATGAAGTGGAGTTGGGAATGGGAGGGAAGCAAGCATTCTAGAGGGGAGCAGTGGTCATGGTGAGGAAGCAGGGATCAGGAAGTAGGAGTGGTGGTGGTGATAAAGAAGGAAGGACCCAGAGAAAGGGGTCCAAGAGAGTCAGTGGGTGGGTTTGGGAAGAGAAAGCAGAGACTATTTATAATGAACCCAGTATTTAATCAGCACACTCTCCACAAATACTGGAAAGAGAAGGACACTGTGTGCATGTGCGTTGACTCCTAGCCAGGACTTGACAGCGAGGGTAAACGGGGTGTTGGTGGGGAACGGGAGTGAACTTCTGAGGTTGGATGGGAGAGAAGTTAATGAGTTACTGGAGGATAAAAGGACAAAGCAGCTCTGAGTGCAGCAGTTTGGGGAGTGACTTTAACCCCTCTTGACTTCCATCTCTGCCCCTCAAACCCAGTTACACTTCTCCCACTCCAGCCCTATACACGACCTCCCTACCGCCCAATTGTTACAGATAGAGGAATCTTTCATTACTGTCTACCTATCACAGCAACAGCTGAATATGGTGCCTACTTTCATTGGGTGTACAGGTCGGTCTACAGAAGCAAAAAAGAGTGCAACAATCTAATTGCAACAATTAACCACCACCAATACATACCTGTACCATAATAGGTTCTGCATGGGGAATAGCAACCCTTTGCTTCTTCTGGCAACTCTCCAGGAATGCTATGTAAATGGAGGTAGGTAGAAATTCTGCTAGCTTGAATTGCCACTAAATTACCACCAATACCTGAAACAGAAAAAGAAGACATCTTTCACTGATTCTTCACAGACAGATAACAATTTATCAAACTTTTATCAACTGCTATTACACCCATCACATGGTACAAAGGTCAAAAGGTGAAAACACCTTCACCATGGAAATTTATGATTCTGCTTCTACTCAGGCCAACACTAAACACAATATGACTGGAAGACTCAGAATAAAATTGAACTCAGCTTTTGCTCAGATTTGATTTTCATGGAGTCATAGATATTTAAGGCCAGAAGTGACCGATATGATCATATAGTCTGACCTCTTGCACAACGTAGGCCATAGAACCTCAGCCAGTAATTCCTATATCAAGCCCATGCCTTCAGTTTAAGCTATAGCACATCTCTTTAAAAAGATATCCGGTCTTCATTTAAAGACTAAATTGCTTTTGGAACCAATGCAAGAGAGCCATGATACCCTTAGAAGCATGAAAAGGACTGCATGCTGGTAAGGCAGTTTAATGGTTGCAGAATTCTATGGTCAGAGAATTCTGACTATTCATCTGCTGGAAGCCTGGATTCAAGAATTTTAAATCCCTAATTGTCTTTGGAAATCAGGTATAGGTAAATAGAGAAGTTTTCACCTGTTTTTATATTATCCATCTTTATATTAAATTTTTCCAAATGATCTAATTTTTCATCACTTTTTCCCTTAAGGAATGAAAGTTTGACTATTATAAATATATTCATGTATTGGACAATAGAGTAGAATGTACCACTTTAAACCGTCAAAGATCACTCCACTCAGGATAATAACTAAAAATGAGGGAGGGGGCAGAGAGTTTGATTCCAACAGCAGGCAGCTGATGAGAGTGGTATTTATTGTGGAGGCTCTGGACAATAGTTAAAGAGCTAAGGACACTATAAAGGGAAAAATATGAGAAAAACCTCGTATTTAAAAAACACTTAATCTAATCTAGGACCACACACCCCAGATGTCTTAAGCATAATCAGATGGTTACTGCATAGCTTTGCTACTGGGCAGATGTTAAGGTTGTCTGGCTGCATTAACTGTGCATATCTGTACTTTAACATGTTTGGAATTCTTTTAAGTGAAATCTTAATGCTGAATTTCCAGTACTTGGTTTAGAGATGAAGACAACATCTCTAAATTTTTTTACCCTTAAGTTATAAGTTCTTTCAGACGTAACTATTTTAATGTAGTTATTTTTGTCATGGAATACTGTTAGGATATCAATACTGAACCTGGACTCTCGAGGTCCTTAGGCAGCATACTTAGCTGTTGAACCATGACAGAGCACTTAACCACTACCCCGGACCAACAGCCTTAGTCCTAAAGGCCTACAGAGCCATGGCAACCAAACACCAGGCCTCTGATTGGATGGACAGGCAGTCCTCTCATTGGGAGCCTGGATTATGCAAAGGCCCCAAGAGGAAGAGGAAGCTGTCTGAGCAACAAACCACTGCCTGCTCACTGCTGCCTAGATTGCCTCACCTGACCCTGCCTTGCTGCCTCACCCAGTCTTGTCTGACACCACTTTGTTGCCATGCTGCCTTGCCCTACCTTGCCTCTGTAACCTGCTCACCCAGTCCCTTGGATTGGATCTTCCAGTTACTGATCCCTGCGAGAACTCCAACCATTGCCCCGTACTGCCTCTGATACCAATCAAACTCTTGGCTAACCAACCACCCGCACACATTTTACTTCTTTGGACTGGCCCATGGCTCACCTCTGTAAGATTATTCTGAACTTAATTTTATTAGTAGTATTTTGCCAAAATATTTTAAAACAGAACACATTTTAAGTTAAGCCACTATATATAAGAATAGTGTACAGTGTATATATATTGTCAGTATAAAACAAAGTAGCTGCACCATACCAGTATAATGCCACATTTCTATGCAATAATTCTGGTGTTAATAAACCACAAGAGCATAACCTCAAAATGGTAAATAGTTTTTTAAAAGAAGTATTCTGAAATAAATTTATGGAAATAAGAGAGTCATAGGAAAGAAAATGACTTCTTCTGAAATTAAATAAAGAACCTCAAAATGTTTGGATAGCATTCAAAACTAAGATGTTTCTCTGAAGCTCTAGATTCAAATTATAGTTTGTAAGCAAACTACAAAAAACGTAGATAATGTTCACAATTCTGATAGGAAGATAGATGCTATGTCAGGATAGAGATAGAAAGGACAAGACACAACAGAAAACTGAGCTGCAATTAGTCAATCAGAATTGTTCTTATTTCCCCAATTCCAAATTTCTGTTAATGGGATTCCACAAGGACACATCCAAAGCGGGGGTAGGGTTGTTGGTTTTTTTTGTTTTGTTTTTCAATTAGGCTATTACCGCTGAATCCACTTGGAAGGAGACAAACTATTTCTATAGGGAATCTGTAGAGCTTCCGAGTAGATATAGGAGTTTGATCTCTAGAGTTAGGCCAGTTCCATAATCTGGTGAGCAGAGGAGTAAATAAACAAAGTTATTCCCTTGTCTGCCCTCATCCAGGAACAGGAAAAGCCCTGCAAATTCTTCTTTTCTTACCTTCATGTTTCATTACAAAGAAAAATGTTTCCTGCAATGTAATTCCAAATTTATGGAGAAACCCTTCAGGGAGTCCCTGAGGCTTAAAATCCCATCTTGGAGCTTGAAGCTATTTCCCCATTTTGGGAGGAGCCAGTAGAAATCAAGAGGTGAAAAAGAAAATGAGCACCTGAAGAGAATTAGATCTTTAGAGGCTAAAGATGTTGCTGTAGTGGTCTTAAGGGCTGAAGAAAAGCTTATCTCTGGAGACCACATGAAGAGCTGGGAAACCCTCCGGGAATATTTATAGACACCTTTTTAGTGGGAACAGGAGAGGAACATCTGAAGACAATGTGTGTTTGGAGAGGCTGCATAAGACTTCAAAATCTCCTCCCCTCCCCGCCATCTTGAAGATTGCTGTGAATAAAAATCTAAGCTAGCCTTTGAAAGGCATTTCTATCTTGCTGCTTCTAGAGATGTAACATCCAGGGTGACACAGGAAATGGATATAAATAACTTCCTGAAAGGTATAAAAATCTTGCATTGTGATTGATTGCCTCTTGCGTGAACAAATTTATTAAAAAGAAAGAGTAATAGAGGGTCTGAAGCTCTGTCCCTAATTAATAACAATGGAAAATGAGAAAGGCCAAGGTCAATATTAAGGAAAACGACTTTCTGCCTCTTTGGAAGGATAATACACAACTGACTAGGGGACAGACATGCAGACTGGTTTGTGAAATGTGGTCTAAGATGTTAAGCGTTTGAAAGATGGCTATTTATCATCATCAAGTGTCTTTGCATCCTCCATGAGCCATGTCTTAGAGGAAAACAGAAAATTGGTTTGAAAGAGGAGATAGTGGCCTTTGATTAAGGGAAACCTGGTAGAGACCCTCTTTTGATTTATTTTTTGCCTTCCTCTGCAGCATGGGGCTTGAGTCACTTGCTAGTTTGAACTAGAATAAATAGTGGATTCTCTGTAACTTGAAGTCTTTAAATCAAGATTTGATAACTTCAGTAACTCAGCCAGAGATTATGAGCCCATTACAGGAGTGAGTGGGTAAGCTTCTGTGGCCAGCAATGTGTAGGTCAGACTAGATGATCATGATGGTCCCTTCTGGCCTTAAAGTCTATGAGTCTATAAATTGACGCAGTCCCCCAGGACAATGAAAAGAGCAAAGAAATGGTATCCAGTTATCAAGGAAAGCTGACAGTATGGCCAAAGTGGTTAGACAGAGACTCTTTTCAAAAAAGTAAGCTGTTCACTTTTCTGTTTTCTCTGCAAGTAAGCTGAGAATGTCTTATCTTGTTAGCTTCTGAGAAATACAAAACTAGATGTTAAAGTAATTCTTTTATTTTAATACTATTTCTCTGTTTTGAAATAAATCTTGCTCAGATGACTGATGTATAGTTAATTTTATGCAGAGAACTCTGTGAACTCTAAGGAGAAGTACTGAAGAAGTTTCTGGAACCTACACACCTCCTCCTCAGTCTTGATCAAGGGACCTGGACAAAGGTGTCCTGTCCCAGCGGCTTGTGTTATCATTAGGCTTCTTCAGGCAAACACAAGGGGGAGAAGCTGATGGACCAAACAGGACATGAGAGGTGGGGGTTTTGGTCACAAAGTCTTTCCATTTGTCTGGTGATCATCAAGTCATATTTATCAGTTTTGAAAATATTTCAGATTTAATTATCTAAATTCTCATCAGCTACAGAGTTAAGGATTTTAAAGTTATTCATACCTTAAGAGTATCATTGCCAAATGGAAAGGTATTTTTCTGTAGTAATATTCAATTTGTTTCTTCTCATAGCTGCTTTTTTTACCATGCCCATGAAATTACTCAGGCAGTACCAGACTAATTACATCACTGAGGGTAGGGTAGCAGAAAACCATTAAAAGATACAATTGTGTAGATTAACAACATTAGAAAAACAACAGGTTGTCAATTCACCAAATTACTGGTGTGAATCCTTAGCTTTAGAATGGACTCCTTTTTAGTGCCTGAGGCTGTAAAAACCCTGTAATTGATAGCATTAAGAAATTATCTGCAGGTACACCTATGGACTGCTTCAAAGCACAAATTTATGTTTATTTTAAATCAGAAATATGTTTCCTGAAAAAAAATTATTGCTCTCATCATGCTATAGCATTCTGGTTATTATAAAGACTAATTTTGCTAGTTTCTTTTTAGTCACATGGGAACCATAATATATAATGACATTTTCTTTGAAAGTAAAAATCTTAAAAACTGACTTCTATTCCTCACAGAAAAGCAGATGTGCTTAACTTCTGCATAAGAATACTACATTGTCAGTAAGGATAACAGAAGTTAAGCTCTCTAGCAGACAAGGATGCCATCCCTGACTTCATTATTAAAAAATACCAAAAAAACCTGTCACTTCACTGAACCAATCTAGAGTTAAAAGACAGCCCTTTTCCTTAGGATAAATATTTCTACAGAACAGTTGTCAGCCCTGTTCATTGTCATTTAACAAACACTCTCAACACATAAGACCCTGTCCATGGTACAACCAAAATCACGCCAGTTATCTCTGTGAATACGGTGGCTAACATAATTTCAGTGTCTAGCACTGGAAATAATTTTTTCTGAGAACTGTGTTAAAGGAGCTTTGCTACAGACTTTATGGAGTTAGTCTGTTAGCTTGGCTATGTAACATGGATATAACATTTCTCAAAGAAAAAACACCTGTCCTAATTTATCGTGGAAACAATGTTATGCTATGGCTACGCTTGTTAATCGCATAGTTCTAAGTATTTGAGGTGTTTTAAGTATACTTGACGTGTTGTACTAATATATATTTGCCCATCTTCAGATTCACTGTATTTGATTACAAAAAAATAAGTTGCTTTACAGCACATATATATATATATATATTTAGTTTGTGCGTGTGTGTGTGAGAGAGAGAATTATATATTTTTACATCAAACCATCATCTTCATTTTATTGTGCACATGCACAGTCAGAGATTACGTTAAAAGAATATTAGGATTGTGAAGTCAAGCACTCAGCCAGACCCAAGTTGCTCCCTCCCCGCCCCCCCCGGGTCCAATTTGTCTCTCACCCTTCCAGTCATTTCCCCCATTTGTCTGCCCCCGTCACCGGCTCCTTGTCCCAGTCTCCTTGCCCAGCTCGTCCCAGTTCTTCCCAGGCGCCACAGCTTCTCATCAGATTTGCTTTTCCCCCTACCCACCTTACTGATTCCCAATTATAGGCTGCTTGCCTAGCAAGTCCAAGTTCCCTGAGCTCCTCCTTCAATCTCAGTTTCACCCTTCACACCAACTGCTTCCCAGTTCCCCCCAGCCATCTTGCCCAACCAGTTCCTGTCTCCCAGTCCCAACCCCTCAGGTCCCAGTCACAGCTTTTCCTCCCCTTCTGTCTCGCAGCCTCCACTCTCAGTCTTCCCCCATCCCCAACCACTGTGGCTCCTTCTCCCAATCTACTCCTTCCTCTTCCCTCACCCTGATCTGGCTCTTGGCTCCCTGTATCTGAGTCAGGCACCTTCTTCTTCCATGCTGCCTGAGCACCAGCTGCAGGGAGTGGGGTGGGGATATTGAGAGCACAAGGGAGATAGTCTCTCTGCTCTCTCTTAGTTCTGGTGTCCAGTCCCACCCCGGGCCAGAGCAGCCAAGAGCTGAAAGTTCAGGGAAAGTCCTGCTGAGCCTCTGTACCCTAGGAATGGACACGCTCAGTTGCTGTATGCAGATGGTGCATGCACAGTCCACATACACAGGACCTGAGAGATACTGGTGCATGCTCAGTGTGAATGGAATTTTCCAAGATTTTAGCCATGCAGGTCTAAAGGCTCTATTTAGCATGTGCAAACAGATTTTTCAAAAGCTTCTTGGAACATTTGGGCAGATTTCCATAGGAAGAGCAAAAGGTACATACCTGACACAAACATCACCCCTCTGCCAAATTTCAAATCCCTTCTCTAAAGTATGGAGATCTAGAACTTCTCAATAGCCGTTTTAAAATATTTTTAACATGGCAAAACAAAGTATTTCCTCCCTCCCAAGTATTCTCTGAAATGACTGAACTGTTTTGGCTGAAACTTTCCAAAACTTTGAAGCCAGAGACAGACACCTGGCATGGAAAGTTTCAGCTTAAATGGTTTACATTTGGCAATGTTGTAAACAGCTGAAAACAGAGTCTTATAAAGGGAAGAGTTGGGTAATCTTAATGTATATACCTCCCTCCTTCAAGGGTCTGATCCTACAAGCTACGGAGCACCACCTGCAAGTCAATGGGAGTTGAGGCCATTTAGCAATTCACAGAAGACATTCAGCATAGTGTAGAATCTGACTCTACCTATATAAAGATGTTCAATATTTTTAAAAAGTTTCTAGTTGTGTGCACATCTCCCCAACCCAATATGTCTAATCAAATGCTGATGACTTTTGCTATATCAAGGCTGCAATAACTTTTTAATCTACAATTTGAGAAATAAGTTATATGTACATTGTTATGATGAATCCCAAGAGCAGATAATTTTTATATACACATACAAAAACATATACCTATTATAGGCAGAGCTGGTACCCATTATGATACAGTCTTTAACACGATCACATACTATTTCTTCCATTGGCCCCTCCCTGCCTCATTCAGTGCACAGGATGAATTGTGGTCACCAACTGAGCAACTATTCGATATTTCATTTTATTCTCATTGTCTGATGTGTGCCCCATATCTTATTTACAGGACACTATTCAAAACCTTAAATGTATACAGCATTATTAATTTCCTCATGGGCTTTTCTAAGGTACTCATCACTATAGTATCTGAATGCCTAACAAACATTCATGAATTTATTTTCACAACACCCCTGTGAGGTGAGGTAGTTGTGTTATTCCCATTTTACAGATGGCACAGAAAGATTAAGGTTAAAAGTGTCCAGTAATTTTGGATGCCTAATTTGAGACACCTGTGACCACATTTTTCACAGTGCTTAGCATGATATAGCAATTAATATGTTCAAAGCACAGCTCCCATTGACTTCAGTTTCAGTTGTGAATGCTCAGGACTTCTGCAGATCAGACTCCAGGGTCTCCAGTTGGATACCCAGAAAAAATAAAGGTACACATAATTAATGGCAACCAATGGAAAGTCTAGTTCAAATGCCTTGCCCAGGTGCTCAGGCTCCAGTCCGAGCCCTAGAACCCTCTCACCTCACAAGGTTCCAGAGCTCGGGCTCCAGCCCAAGCCTGAAAGTCCACACAGCAATGAAACAGTGCCAGAGACCTAGCTCTGCAAGCCTAAGTTGGCTGGCACAGGCCAGCCACAGGCTTTTCTTTGCTGGATAGACCTACCCTGAGAACACAAGAGAGAGCCTACCTGCTCTCATTTGTGGCTCCTAGTGCCACAGTGGCCCCCAGCATCCAAGAGAAGAAATTGCAAGGAAAAATTTGCTCAGCTCCTGCAGGCCTGGGATGGAACATGCCAGGTCATTTTGTGGACACAGCACATTTGCAGTCTGGTCAGCTTATAGGAGCTGTATGGGGATCAGGCATGCTCAATGCAGATGGAGCCTTCAGAATGTTTAGCTGCAGAACTTTAACAAATCTTTATAGAACATGTACTGAGATTTTCAGATGGTTACTAACTTGACCAAATTTGAGCAGATGATTTTAAACAGGGACAGCAAAAGGCACATCTCTGACATTCAAACAACTCCCTCACCAAATGCTGAGTCCCTGCACCACTGCATGGAGGTGCTGGAACTTCTCAGTGAAATCACTGTAAAAAATTTCTAATATGGGCCAAAAAAAAAAAAAAAAAAAAAAAAAAAAGTACTTTCCTTGCTTCAGAAATGGGCAGACCATTTTAGCTGAAACTTTCCAAAACAGATAAGCTTAAAGCAGACACCTGGCAAGGAAAATTTCAGCCTAATGGCTAAAATTGGGCAAAGTTTCAGGCAACTGAAAACAGAGCCTTATAATAGGAAGCATTAGTCAACCTTAACTACTGGTGTACCTATCAGCTCTGCCTATAATATCAGTTAGTAGCAGTAGGCATACTGAATATAAGTAATGTACAGTTCACCCCAACTTTTCTCCTTCTAGAAGCAACCTAATATTTATGATACTTAGATGAACAATATTTTAGATTTTCAATACTATCTATGAACATTTCTGAGCTAAGAGTTAACCAATCACAGGGTATGATAGGTATTATAGTCATACCTACTATATAGTTTGTGCAACAGGCCAAAGATTAAATGAAGTCAACACAATAAGGAGAGAACCAATTCAACACAATTCTCCAATGAAATGTGATTTTGGGTATAAAATATTATAAAGGTAATATGTACAGGATCTGAGGAGATTCCGATCTCTGAGCAGTGATTTTAATCAGCACAATCCACAGTTCCAAACAATGAATTGTGCTGATTAGTCCATCTGGCATTCAACCAAATAGTCTGATTTCTCATGCAGTTTTTATAATAAAAATAACCATCAAGGACACAAAAAGGAGAAAAATAGTCTCAATTACAATAGTCAATGCAGCTCCACGACTCTATAACAAGGGACACCACTAACAAAATACAACCAAATTATTTCTCCAAAACTTCAAATTGAAATGCTGCCATGGAGATCTGACCACTGATCTCATAAACTTACATTTTAGAGAACTGAAGTGCTTAGATTAGCTCCCTTATTATCTTAGTACCTACATGCATTGTCCTTTCTTACAAATTTCTTGTCTTCAGAGATGCATGTTGTATGCATTTGTGTTAAAAGTTTCGTGTTTGGGGGGAAATAGGCAGAATTAGGTAAACTATTAGGTTCTCCTATACAGCTGTCTTTCCAGAAACAATTTTGAGCGAACATTGTATGAGCAAGTTATTACTTTTTTATAGGAACAATATTTGTTTTGGCTAATGCATGTAGCCAGGAAAATAATGTATTTTAAAAATTGGTTCATTTTACTAAAATTGTGAGAATATTTTGGATATAACTAACAAATTATGATGTGGAAACTAATAAATCCTGAAATAATCTTGTAAAAATTTTAAAAGAAAGATTTTTAGAAAACTCAAAACAGCACAGAGCACACACCATTTTACTTGTACAAGGTAACAACTAAGAAAAAGTAAGAACTATCACCCAAAATATGTCAGAATTAAATATCCATAAACAGGATCCTCAACCTCTATATATGCCAAAATAAAGATTGAACTATGCACTTACGCATACAGAATAGGTGCCATTCTGAGACCAATTCACTTTCTTCCAACTGAGGATGCAAAACAGTCCACTCGCTGCCCAACCAAGTCTCTCCGCTACCATACAAACTTATGAATATATTTTCTTTCTGATTTATAGTGGCATCAGATTTCATTGTTGAATAGTCTGAGGCTACCTAATAGCCAAAGCACTTTCGTGTTGTCTGAGAGCTCCATGCACAGTTATTCTATTTTAGAGCAATATATGTATTTATTAAGACACTTTACTCTTCTAATGGGGAATATTTTGCATTTTTAAAATGGGGAATGATTGCAGGGGATTTTCCTCATATATCCCCCACACATACATATCACCACCATCCCACCTGAAAACAAGTGCTTATAACAGGCAATGGCCATTTACAAAATATTTGTGGAAAAACAGAGGGTCTGTTGTTCAACTTACCATACTAATATGAAAGAAAATATGTATTTATGCCATATATGTGATCTTAGTTTTCATCTCCTTGACAACAGAAATACAATTACAGTTTTGTATTAAAGTTCTCATATTGATTTCTGCAAACCTTTTCGCAGTCACTTTGATCCCTACTTAAATTTTCTCCCCGGGTATCTGACCATCTTATAATAAAAAAAACCAGCTAATGAGCAGAACAAGTTAGGGGCATATACGAAGTATAGCTCTGTTTTATTATTAAAGAGGATGATTTTATGCCATCTGGATAGTAAAGTTTTATTATCTAACCCTGCAAAGCATTTGTGATTTGCAGGAATTTCCAGATTTTGTAGAAACATTTGCATAACACAAAAAATGGACAAAATATCTACGTATACACTGCTGTTATATATAAAATCACTTCTAAACCTCATCTATTTCTAAAATACTAGATTACGTTTTGTTTGAGAATTATACCAAAACCTAAACATAAAGTCGCTATTTCCATTAGCTGCACTTTATTTCATATCTGCAGCACAGTCTGAAGCAAATTGTTCAGATTATTATCTTCCTTATATTATTATAATTATATTATTTTTGGCAAATACTTATAATGAGGTACCAGATATACCAGCCCTTGAAAGCTGGTAAGGAAATCCTTCAGGGTCAGCATTACTACATTCAGAGGGATTTTGTGGGAAAAGTCTTGTGGGACAGGGACTGAGCAAGAGGAAGGGGTCCTGGAAGCATTTTGGGATTTTGAGGGAGAAACTCCCAGCTGCTGTCCTTGTTTAGGGCCCAAGATAAGAATTCCAAGTGTATGGAAGGCTGGAAATCCCCTCAGTAGGGCTGATTCAGGTGGTGCTGGGTATACCCACACAGTCTCTCTCTTGCACCATACCGAGGGAGCAGGATAAGCTAGCAGTTTTAGGTTTTACTTATTTGGGCCTGCCGTAAGATAGACTTTGAAGCAGTGTCAGACTTTCTGATGCGGGGCCCTGCCATCTTCAGAAAAAGACAAGAGAAGAAAAGTCCCTGGTAGGAGAAGTTTGTGTTTTTTTGTTTTGTTTTGTTTTTTGATTGGTCAACAACAGTGATATTTCAAAAGCTACCTATTCGGTAGTTCACACTTAGGATCTTTGATAGTTAATAAGGTATGTGCAGATATGTTTATGTAAAAGGATTTTCTAAATTCCAATTTTATACTTTAGACTGACAACAGCAATAATCAAGAGGCACCAGAGCAACTATGAAGCACAGGAGAGCCTAAATTGAATAAAAGCAAATTACTTACCTGTAATTTCCTCTTTCAGAAGGCATATTATAATATAGCCACATTCTTAGCCAGGGGTTCTCAAACTGGGGGTTGAGACCCCTCAGGGGGTCGTGAGGTTATTACATGGGGGGGGGGTCACGAGCTGTCAGCCTCCATCCCAAATACCCTTCACCTCCAGCATTTATAATAGTGTTAAATATTTTTGAAGTGTTTTTAATGTATAAGGGAGGTCGCACTCAGAGGCTTGCTCTGTGAAAGGGGTCACCAGTACAAAACTTTGAGAACCACTGCTCTTAGCTTTCTGTATCCCATATGTGGATAGCAGAAATTCCCTTAGCTATAGAATTTGAAGGTAGCCAAGCATATACCCTCTCAGCAAATATTATGTTCTCCACTGCTTGGTTAAGGGGGAGGAGGGGAAACCAGCAGCCCTTGGTACCTCTGCTGGTGAACAGTAGTAGTAATTATTTATCTTTGAGGACGCGGTAGAAAGTTTTAAGAAACATATTCCCCCAGCTCTTTGGGGAAGTGGATGAGAAAGAATCAATGAACCCAATATCTTCAGGAGAACAAGAATTATACATAATCTTTTTCTGAAGGGAGATGTTATAACAGACTCATTCTTAGCAATTAAAAAGCTCTATGAAGTCCAATCACCACTCCATGGATGTTAAAAAGGGGAAAAGCAAATGAAGAAATGAAGGTTTCACACAGTCAACTTGTGTGAAGGTACCATTTTAAATAGAAGCATAGTTTTACTTAGACAGCCCATAGCCTTTAAAAGACATTTAATGGGATGCCACCCTTGATAGAAACAATGGTGATGTATCAACCCACCTAGTATGTGTCCACAGTACCACTGAGGACACATTCTTGGATGCTGAATTCCGAATCGGAGAAATTTGGAAATCCACTTTTTATTTTACTATTTTGGACTGACTCCCTGCCAGTGCATCTCAGATATAGGTTGCCATTTTGACACCATGAAAGCTTATGTGACTCCCCAATTACACTTTGTTCAGCTTGGAAGCTCAACTGCAGGAAACTTCAGTTCACATCACACATCTGGAATACTGTATGCTCAAGTCTCAGAGATTGGCTGAATGAGAAAATTGCTACCTAATGCCTTTCAGTACTAATTTAAACAATCATTGGTTTCTTGTCAGGCCAATGTTTCTCCTTAATGAACACTGATTTGCCAAAGGAGGGAAACTGCCACAAAAACCTTTGCCAAATCTTCCTCACGATACACGAGAGGTTGCCATGGGGACCTACTGGCCTTTCTTCTTAGTGTGCTTTTGATGCATTGACAGAGGTTGTCCTGGCAACCACTGTCAGCAGCTCTTTAGCATTTCTGCCCAGTGTAGAGACACATTAGTGGAGGGACTCATCTGTGGCGGTCTTGATGCAGTGTTCCACTTCAGTGCAAGGATGTATCTAAGACAAATATATGGCCTGTTCTCCACCTCACCATTCCAAAATCAACCACTGTCCTACACAGATAGTTGGAAGTATTCCATCAGTACTTTTGCAAAGACTGTGAAAGCTTGATGAAGCTGGATGTTAGTTCTTTGACATAAGACTTTCACTTGGCACAAGGCTGTCTGCAAGGAGACTCTTAAATGTTTTGTTATACTGATCAGAATTCTAGCTGATAGTCCAGTTGCCTCAAAGCCTTCAGCTACTATAGTTTCAAGCCATTACGGTAAGCAGTGGGTGCCTTATACAAAGCTGTCATCTCTGGTGCTTATTAATTCCAGGATCTTGTTGCATAAAGCTCCAGAATCAAGAAGTTTGCCAGCTACACACCACAGGAAAAACAATTAAGGCCAAGATTTTCAGAAGTGATGTGATTTTGGAAGCCCAACTTGAAAAACCTTTAGAAAGAACTGGTTTTCAGAAAAATGCTGAGCAATGATCCTCTGAAAGTCAGCTCCCTTGAAGGTATCAATCAGTCTCTTCTGAAAACCCTGGCTTAAGTGGTTTGAGGAAAGGTGAATTCAGAACTAACATTTATAACTAATGTATCAAAGAACATTTCCACCATCAATGGTTAAAAACAAGAAACAAAGGGCTGCCAGTTCCACACATGGGAGGATCATACTACCTGGTAGTGGTAACTGAATGTTTAGCTTCCCTAACAGTTTATGGAACCAATTCCTCCCAATCTTTGGTCAAATATAGCTACGGTCTGCTGACCCCCACAGAATGCTGCAAGGCATACTAATTTGGGACTTTGAGGAGTAAGGGGAACTGAAATTCAGGTGGGTAGTTGTGTTGAAGATAGAGTTTTTTGGGGTGTTTTTTGGGTTAGAATAGATGCTGACTTTCACTTGTTTATTAATTCAAGGGCATCTAGGGGTACGTCTACACTAGAAATGGTACAGCACTCCAGTGCTGTAGCATAAACACTTACTAAAACAACAGAAAAGTTCGTCCATTGACAGTGTTTCCTCTAAGCTGCACGCCTGTGCGGCCATACAACAGTCCATCGAATGCCGTACACTTGATTATTACAGTCGTACACATCCTCAGCAATGGCGACTTGTGTTCAGGTGCCCTTTCCCCCGCTGCTGCGCTGCTCCTGCCCTCTGTCTTGGAGCTCCTGGCCAGTTGCTCCTGGAAGCCTCCTGCTTTCTGTGCAGAGTGGGGAAGGAAGGGAGGGGTGCTGATGTCAGGGTGTCCCCCTCCTCTCCCCATGTACCCTATCTCACACAGCGGTGGGGCTGAGGGGGGAACAGCGCCAGGGAGTGAGACGGAGCTGGTGGCAGCTGCTGCTGTGTCTGAACAAGCTTTCAGACTGGTGAGTGTCGCTCTGCTTAAAGTGACAGCACACACAGTCTCTCTCTCTCTCACACACACACTATCTCTCTCTCTCACACACACTCTCTCTCTCTCTCTCTCACACACACACACACACACACACACGCACACACAGAGTCTCTTTCACACTCACCTCCCAACACAAACTTGTATTATTGTTTTTGTTCTTACTTCTTAGTACTTCCTGCAATGCACATATATGCTCTGTAATTTTATTCTTTCTAAGTGCTGTTATTTTATTTTTTTATCTGGTCTATGCATTTCATAATTTTATTTCTCTCTTATGCTTAAACTTAATTCATTGAGTAGTGAGTTCTAAAATGCTTAACCTGTTCTGGCTGGAGTAATTATCCCTATGATAACTTTTAAAAATATACATTATATCTAGGTTTTTAATTTCTACTGGTGGCGCACATCCACACATTACCTCAATATTGGTGCACATACAAAAATTCATTCCACACATAGATGGAAAAAATTAGAGGAAACATTATCCATCGCTGTAGTAAATCCACCTCTCTGAGAATAATTCTTCCATCAACCTAGAGATGTCTATACCAGACTTAGGTTGGCTTAACTACATTGCACAGGGCGTGAAATTTTTCACATCCCTGACCGACGTAGTTAAGCTGACCTAATTTTGTAGCGTAGACCAGCCCTAAGACTTTTAGGCAGCCTTTTGTATATTTTTATGAATGGAAATGAGCAGAGATTTAACACAATATTTATATTTAGAGAAAGTTTCTTTATACCTTCCACACTTGCTACACAGTAAGCAGAAAACCTACTGCAAATAAGAAAGTCCTGTGACTAATTTCTACATGAGATCTTTCTGCACATTGCAAAGTAGACCAATGAAGAATAAATCAGAACTAGAAAATAAATATATTTCTTACAAGTAGAGCCTACGTAGAGTACAAATCTGTGGATATCCGCATCCGCAGACCATGTTTGCGGATCAGATTGGATGCGGATACAAATTTTGTATCTGCGCAGGGCTCGACTTACAAGACATTTTATTTTTAAAAAATAGTTTAATATGCTGAGAAATTAATCCAACATTCCACATCTATGCTTAAAGAATTAACACAGAGACAGGAATCTAGGAAATATCCACATTTAATTAATGGACCGAATTAATGTTCACAAATATATATCTGCATGGCTGCAAAGTGTTTGATTTGTACATGCAGTTGCACATATAGGCAAGCATATGAACCAACACCCAACTTGCTCTAGGATTTCTATATTTTGCCTGCATTATTACCACTTAATACTTGTACCTGCATATTTTGGAGATGGAGTTTAAGTGACTGTTTTTGAAAATTTGCCCCATATATCCAAGAGAAAACCCTTGAAGAATTACATCTTTGAATCCTATATTTAACAGATATAATAATTTCAAAACAGTATTTGTATATGATTTCTTTCAACTTTCCCCCTTTCTTACACTAACTTTAAATATGTACTACTAGTCTCCTGTTTTTCCTCTCTCTCTCTCACATGCACTTCGATGTTTCTGGTACAGAAAACCAGGAGTCACTGCTATTATTTTAAATTACCCTGTTTCTGACACCAAAGTTACAACTTGAAATTAATGTAGTAGATACCCACCCACTGCAGCTGAACTTTAGTGTAATAATCTTTTATAAAACATGTATAGAGACTTGATATTTATTATAAAATAATCATATTACAGCCTTACCATTGATTACTGGAGTATAAACAACAATCCCAACCAAATTAGGATCAGAAACAGTTGTGTCCAGAATAAGGCCACCAATGCTGAAAAATATAAAGTACAACATTTAGAAGAAAGCAAACAGGTACACCAATATTTATTTTTCAAATTCTAGCAATCAATCTTTAAGTATTCAAAATTCTTAGTAACACTTATTCAAAAAGTGACCTGAAAATGTTGCTCTCTCACTGTCCATCCCGCCAGCCCCCACTTTTTCAAGGAAAGTTTGAGCATACAGTTTCACTGCTCCCGAGGACATTATTAGTGAAAAACACACAGTTTAATCAATGCTCCTTTTAAAAACAGCTTTTGCACTTGAGACGTTTGAAATAGGAACTTGATATTTGGAAGAGGGAGGTCCTGATGTCAAAAAGGTACCTTTCACTGGCCTTGTGAAAATCCTTTCAGATTTAGCAGATTTATAAGTCATGGAGAATTACTATTTTAAACACACACGTTAGAATTACCAGCATCGTTTATTATTTGTATTGTAGGACTGCCTAGAGGCAGCGATGGAGATCAGCACCATACAAACATAGCATAAGACAGTCCCTGCCCAGTCAGTGAGGACTTGTCCCTTTATTTTCTGAATGTTCCAGTCACAATCCACATGCTCCCAAAACAAGCTGCACCTCCACAACTGTAAGCATACAATACACAGATCTCTAGCTACAAACAAGATGTAGACAAAAATAGATCCTCTCCTCTGACCTGAGCACTATATCTCTGGCAAATTTTAAGTTCCTGCAGAGCTATCAAGCATTTGGCCCACAGGTCAGTCTTTCCTCCAGCCCTCAGTTCCCTCTTCATAAACATCCAGCCCATAATTGCTGCAGTTCAAAAGGGTCAGAGCAACAAGTAGGAGGACCTGAGGAGGGAGTTTGTGCCCATTTCACCAGAGGCAACTGAGCTCCTTCTCCCTTGCCATTTCTACAACCATGACCCCACAGCTCAGGCTTGAAAAGGAGTCTCCTTCCCCCCTTTGCTGCTGCTCCTCCTCTCTCCCACCATTTATTTTTGTTCCGTGCAGCCCAGGCTTTATCTTCACTGCTAATAAAGATGAGGGGTTTTTTAACTTGAGGTAACTAACATGTAGAACTATCCCAAGGTAAAAGCACAGTGAAGACCTGGCACTTCAATTTTACCCACCAGCTAAACATCCCTATACCCTTGCTAGCAGTTCACCTTGGCTAGGCCTACCCAACATGCGATCACACCTTCAACCACAGTACAGACATACCCAGGAGCCTAAAACACACAAACAACCCCAGTCTTGCTGAATGTTACCACCCCTTCACCTTGTCCAGGTGAATCCTTCTGAGACATTGTCTTTATTTACCCTTCACCAGGGGTGGCAGGTTTGTAGACATTTTAGTGGTGCCCAGAACCCGCCCCTGCCCAAACTCCGCCCCCCATCTGCCCAAGGCTCTGGGAGGGAGTTTGGGTGGGGGAGGAGGTCTGGGGTGCAGGCCCTAGGCTGGGGCAGGGGATTGGGGTGCAGGGTGCAGGCTCTGGGAGGGAATTTGGGGATGGGAGGGGGTGCAGGGGTGAGGGCTGTGGGGTGTGGCTGCAGATGAGGGGTTTGGAGTATGGGAGGGGCTCAGGGCAAGAGTAGGGGTATAGGGGTGAGGGCTCTGTCTGGGGCTGAGAATGAGGGGTTTGGGGTGTGGGAGGGGCTCAGGGTGAGAGTAGGAGTGTGGGGGGTGAGGGCTCTGTCTGGGGTTGGGGGGCTTGGGGAGTTAGAGAGGCTCAGGGCTGGGGCAGAGGGTTGGAGTGTGGGGGGATGAGGGCTCTGGCTGGGGCTGGAGATGAGGGGTTTGTAGTGTTGGAGGGGGCTTAGGGCTGGGGCAGAGGGTTAGGGTGCGGGGATGAGGGCTCTGGCTGGGACTGGAGATGAGGGGTTTGTGGGGCTCAGGGCTGGGGCAGAGGGTTAGGGTGCAGTGGGGGGGTGAAAGCTCTGGCTAGGGGTGTGGGCTCTGGGCTGGGGATGAGTTTGGGGTGCAGGCAGGCTGCTCCGGGACAGGGGCCAGAGAGGAGGACTCCCCCCAGCCCTTTCCCTGCCGGCAGCAGCGAGCTCTGGGGGAGGAGCCCCCCCCCCAGCACACTCACCCCCACCACTGTCACTGCATGTGCTCCTAGGGCCCCTCTCAGGTCCAGGAATCTTCCTTTTCTCCCCCGTGGTGGGTGCCAGGGGGTGCTGCGTGCGCCTCCTCCCCTGCTGTTGCCCCTAACTGTAGCCTCACTGGGGGTGGGGGATGGGGCTGCCTCCTTGCCCAGCATGGGGCAGGAGCGGTGACTGCAGGCGGGGGACCCCCTGTGCTGGTGGAGGGTCCCACCGGAAAAGGAAAGGTCTGAGTGGAAGAGTAGGCTCAGTCTGCCCTGGCAGTCAAAATGGGGGGCACTAGGACCCTGCAGAAGCAGTTGCTGCAGTGAGGCAGCATGGAGCCGCATGGAAGAGGCAAAGGCAAGGACGCTCTGCTCCAGGGCCCGGGGAGGCATGCGGGGGAAGCAGGTGGGGCCGGGCGGGACACTTGGCCCCAAATATTGGTGGAGCTGGGTCCCTGGGCTCTGAATATTGCTGGTGCTAAGGCACCACATGGAGGTATAACTTGCCGCCCCTGCCCTTCACTAAGCCTTGGAGACCACTGTCATGCATACCACTGGTTCCCAGTCTGTAGTCCGCAGACCCTTGGGGGGTCCTCAGACTATGTCTAAGATTTCCAAAGGAGTCCACACCTCTACTCAAAATTTTTTAGGGGTCTGCAAATGAAAACAGGTTGAGAACCACTGATGTATGCCACCAAACTGCTGACAATCCCCATGGCAAGAAGACTGCTACTGACAAAACCCACAAAATTCAGTGCTGAAATGAGGCACACTTCCTCTCTCAAGGTACATATGTACCTCTGTTCACAGGACAGTCACAGATCTGCAAGCCGCTCCAACTAATCCTTTTACCATTCAACACAACTACACCTAACAAAGTGAATGCAAGGGCATGCATGCAAATAACTGTTGGAATCCAAATCTGTGGAACACAACATAAACAATGGGCACAATTCCCTTAGTCCTTCCTCTTCTCTGCTAATTGTGACTTCATAGATTTTAAGGCGAGAAGGGACCATTAGATTATCTAGTCCATAGAATTTCAAGTTTTGAGCCTAATAACTTGTATTTGACTAAAGCAAACCTTCCAGAAAGGCATCCAGTCTTGAATTAAAGACTTAGAGAGATGGAAAAATCCACCATTTCCTTTAGTATTTTTTAATCTTTATACCACCCTTACTGAACATTCTCAGTGGCTACTGCCAGCTCTAGGAGATCAGAGCTAAGGTTGCATACATTGCAGGGGAGAGGTGTACCTCAACTCTGTACAGTATATCCTGGTTTTCAGAGGTTTAAATTTAGCTACTCTCCACATTCTGGAAGGGCACAAGGCATCACTGGACAATCTTAACTCTGCGGTTTTTAATAAGACAAGGAATAACAGGTAGATTCAGATAGGGGAGCACCAGGAAACAATTAAAAAAAATTACTTACCTGCTTATAAGCATAGCAGTTATAACAGGCTCCCACCCTGAATAGAGAACAGTTCTTGTAGCTGGATGTTTGGCAGCTATTACAATCCACATAGGAGTCAGAGCCAAGAAAAAGGCACCAACTAAAGGAGATATATAGTAATATGTCTCTAAAATAAAAAACAAACTTTGATTTAGCCTTTTTGGGGTTCCTACAAATTTCCCCCCAATGAATTTAAACTTTAACATGGAATTCTGTTCTACATATTATCCATTTTTATACTGTCCTTATCACCATAGTATCCAAGTGTCTTCCAGTAGAGCATTACGTGACATGATTAATATCACATACATTCCTTCTTTCATCCTTTGCCCAGGGGACAAATCATGTGTGCAGTGTAGTGTTTTGTTTTGGGAGGGGTTTGGGTTTTTTTTTGTTACGTGTAAACACTGCGCTGTGTATCTATGTTAGAGAAGATAAAGAAGACCTGGAAAACAGAACAAACTTTGTGATGCATATCTCTAATTTTTTTTAGAGAAGTAGAAATCAAGTTTTCATTTATTAATTCAACTTAAACAAACAAATAAGAATGCAGTCTTCCTCCTCCCCCAACAATAGCTTGCAAAGTAAGCTCTACAGAAAAAGCAAGCCTTAACTGATTAAATCATAGGGCTTATTATTATGAATATAAATCACGCATGCTAGGTTTTAAATATTTAGGACAGTTCTGAGCAGAATACCAAAATGCCTTTTGTTTTTTGTTTTTACTTTGAGTAGCTCATTTTTAAAATTACATATAACCAGCTTGCACAGTGTAATGCTTAAAAATACAACAGCAGCAATTTCATCAAAATTGCATCATAATTCATAGAAAAACAGCAGAGAACAGGGACTCCACAGTAAGGTAATATATTTATAAAGCAGAATTTGCTTATACAAACTGTAGTCTGTCTGCATAGAAAGAGTACAGTTTTCCTCCATAAATGAGTTTAGGACTCACTCCTGCAGTCCTTCCCCACATAAGTTGTCCCATTGATGCTATATTTCCTAATGCACCAACAACATAAATAACGGTATAAGTCACTTAATGGCAAATAAATGTAAATTACATTGTAATGCCCCAATACTATTTTGCACATGCTTAATTTTATGAAAAATAAAGCACTTTTATTTAGTATTAAACGATCAGCCGTATTTTGCCCACATGTACAGAATTTGGGCAAAACATTTATCCCTAACAAGTTTTGAATGACAACACAAAGAAAAACTCTAGAGTTAGAGTCAGAGCTATTGTACAAAATGATTCATGAACTACAGTTCAAACAAATATAGATTCCCTCTGCAACACAACAAGACAGTAATATTTCAAAAATGTTGTGTAAATAGCCAGCTGCAGGGGCTGCCTCACAAATCTCAAGAAGCCAAACTAACCCACAGCTGGTGATCAATGCTCTCACAGGTAGAACTGAGTAAATTTTGAAGTTAACAACAACTGTATGGAATGGATATACAGCTATACAAATCGACATAGGCTGTCATATAAAGTTTATATCCAATTAATGAAAAGCATTATGAAACTTCAGAAGGGTGCTCAAAACTGGCCTAACTTTGCTCCCATTGAAGTCAAGAGTGAGTCTTCAAAGGAAACAGAATTAGGCCAGTGCTTTTTAAATCCTACCCTTAATCCCCACCTTTTAGTATTCACACACACTTCAGTTCCTTGAAGAGTGGGGGAAAATATGAAACGTCATTTGCCTGCTCCATATAAATAGCCAGGCATAAACAGAATTGTGTAGATAAACTAAATACTAGGATACCATCTAAGGAAGGAACTTCCAAGGAGAAGACAATACAATCAGTTCCGAAGAAAATTAAGTCTAGTATAGCATACAGTCAGCCTAAAACTTTTTATTTCTGCTTCACAGCTGCATTAGGTCATTAGTCTCTCTTTAGGGACGGGGTCACAACTAAACATCAGGAGGCCATGACTACCTTAGCAATATGGGAAGGGCAAATGATAAGGTGGTCTCAGCTTCATATTAGTCAATTTTCAAGCTTTAAGCTAGACTACTACAACTCACCTACGTGGGCTTAAAGGCAAAGACCATCCAAAAATTAAAGCAAGTGGCTGCCCACTACCAATACTCTAAATTCCACTGGCTACCTATCTATTTAATAAGAAGTCCAAATACACAAGGCATTTCACAGGCTAGAACAAAGTATCTCAGAGACTGTCATGATGGATTATGAATGAATGTCTGTGATGCTCTAACAATGACAATGCAGCCACTCAGGTCCAGATTCAGACTTTTGGAAATAGAGAGCAGAATATTCTGAGCTTTGCGAGACTCTAGCTATGAAACAGTTTACTAGAAAAGTTCAGACAGAGTCTGACCTTGTTCAGGACTAAATTCAAGACCCACTTCTTCTATGAGGCCCTTTTATAGCAGTGCCATCTTCCCTGCATGGCCAATCCACGGGGCGGGGGCGTGGGGGGGGGGGAGAGAGAGAAAAAAAAAGTACCACCACCAGAGAGAAAGAAGAAAAAGGAAACACACCGTAAATAGAGAAAATAGTTGTCTAGTACTTAGATTACATGGTGAAATGAGTCTTAGCTAAAGAAAGGTGTACAAGGATGCCAAAGAAGTTTCATATGAACCCTCATGTATTCTATGCATTCATTCATCCACCCCATGAAAACTGTGATCTCAATCAGCCTTCCGTTACAAGAAACATACACTTCACATTTATCCAGTGTGCAGTGCATCTACAGTGACTTGAATAATAAATCTAATGCCACTCAAAAAAATGCAACCGTTATTGAAAGACAAATATGAATTGGAGATACTATACTTCTCAGTAAAGTTAAAAATCTTCATAGGATAATAGGGACCAATATAATTTGTCTTCTTAATAGAGATTTGGGAAGGTTAAGAGACATTATTGAATTTTCTATCTTTAATAAAAGAAAAGCCAGTGTTTTTGAAGTTCATAACAGCATCAGGACATGTACATGTATTTTTTTTTTTGGCATTAACACAAAGTTCTGTGAGGAAAATCCTTATTTTCTGAAGATTATAAACCGAGTTTCCAAATCTTGAAAAATGATTTTATCAGAGCTTCAACAACACAGATACACTTTTCATTTTAATAAATTAGGTGTTAGAATTTCAAACCCTTTGCATACTAAAACTTTTGTAGTCAAAGAGTACAGACTTTATTCCCAATTATGATCCTACAGAGCCCTCTAGTGTTCCAAAAGGCAGTGCTACTACTCATGTGAAATAAATTACACTTGATCAAGGCAGCTAATCTAACCTGTTAGTAGTCAGTAAAAGTGAAGTAGTATATCTTCGTCATCAGAATACAGAGCTTCAGCACTATTTAACTACCTTTAACTAATCATATGAATAATTAAAATATTAATGTGTTTTATAACACCACGCATTTGTCTAGTGTAGACAAAGACTTAGGAGGCTTAGGGGTTCTAAGCATTTAAGGTGGCAGGGTCCTGAAGGCTACCCCAAAGCTGATTAAATGCTTTAACAAGCATAAGCATCTGATGAGATATTTTAATACCTGATAATTATCTCACTTAAAGTCCTTGTATATCAGTCTAGACACACGGGTATATTTCCTCTTATTAACTGAAGATGTAACTTTTTTATTATATAAAATCCAATATAAGAGGATTTATATTGAAATATATTGTCTTGATGGGTCCATCTCTGAAAAACTCATATGAAATCTTGAAAGCATGTCGATTTTTCAGTTTATTAATTCTCAGAAAACAAAAACACACAAAAAAATTCACCCTTATTATTATGTTTCCATGAAGCATTCCAAGCAAAAAGACTTCACCCAACTCTATATTTGTTCTGCATTGTATTGTCATTCTCATCATGCTTCACAACACCATTGTGTGACCAAAACATGGTGGCACTTGCTCTAGCACTGTGGCAAAGACAACATACGTTTAGTCCCTCCTATCACAGAGCAGGACGATCAGTCAAAAGTGGGACCACTCCCTTCCACAGAAAGGTATGCAATCACCACTAGTTCTTTCTCCCCTCACAGTCTCTTCCTCCTGAGGCAATTCTCCCTATGCCGATGGAGGCCAGGAATTTAAGTCTCACTTCAGTAAATTTCTGCAGTCAGCCTTGTAGGGAAGTACAGTATATTCAGAGGAAGATGGAGAAGTGAATTCACCCTGCTTTATTACTACCTTGATGAGTATGAGGTTCTTTACAATGGGCCACGTTACCACTCCTACTTCTTCTTGCTCTGGTGTTGAGAAGATTTCCTAAAAGGCAGGAGGCTAGTAGTGGACAAATAAATCATAGGAAATGAAGAACGCCAAGACATTCCTGATTCTCAGTCCCATGAAAGAAGAGAACTTAATCTTTTCAAGAAAAGCTCTACCAAAAGAAACATCTGAAAGCCTGAAACTATAAGAAGCGAGACATTACTATTCTTGAGAAATTAAACTCTAACAATCCTTTCAAGGGCTTTATTGTATATTCTCATATTAGACAGAGTAACAGTGTGGGGGATGTACCAGACAGGAATTTCTCACCAGCAAATTAAAACCCTCTATATCCCCTATAAAAGGAGAACACAAAGACAATGACAAAGAACCCAAGGGTAGATGCAGTCATCTCAGAAATAGCCAGATAGATTATATGTTCCATGAAAAGGGCAGTATCTCTGAAGCGGCCCTAAGGAAGGAAAGATGGAAATGACGAAATGTCATTTGAGTATTCTAGAGCATCCTTTCAAGCATTTATGTACACAGCTTACTCCTCAATGTCAGTAAGCAAATGATTTGGATGGCTGCAGAAGCAGAGAAAGAACAGTTAAAATTGGCCAAGATTCTTCTTTTTCAGAGTTCTGCTATATTCTTGGCCATACATGACAATCAGAAGAACTTCACAAGCCATGGTTGTGTACATCTCAGCAAGAATCTAAGGCTAAGCTATTAGCATGCTCCTGTAAAAAGGAATCTGCAGTCTGTGAATATCATGACACTGAGCCTTCTTCAGTATGAGTTGACTCTATTCCTCTCACTCAAACAGGCAGCCCAGGTCCTAGAACACGGGCCGGCAACCTTCAGCATTCGGCCCATCAGGGTAATCCGCTGGCAGGACGCAAGACATTTTGTTTATGTTGACTGGCCGCAGGCACGGCCCCCCAGAGCTCCCAGTGTCTGCGGTTCACCATTCCCTGACAATGGGAGCTGCGGGAAGCAGCGTGGGCCACAGGGAGGTGCTGGCCGCTGCTTCCTGTAGCTCTCATTGGCCAGGAACAGCAAACCGCGGTCACTGGGAGCTGCGAGGGGGCCATGTCTGCGGATGGTCAACATAAACAAAATGTCTCACGACCTGCCAGTGCATTACCCTGATGGGCCATTTGCCAAAGGTTGCCGACCCTGTCCTAGAATCCACAGTAATAGTTTCAAGAGCTATACAAACATAAAAACCCTAGTTCTGCCATAAAAGTAGAAAAATAGGCAAAAACATGACCAGTCCACAACCAAAGTGAGTTGGGAGAGATGGATGTGTGATTCACATGTTCATAGCCTACCAATCTCAACTCCTAGATGACTGAGGGGAAAAAAAGGGTCACCGGGAAGCCAGACAAAATGCAACTCTGGCCGACAACCTGACAGTGTTAAAACACTGCCACTTGAGGTTAGTAGTCAGTAGGACTCACTGTAGACCTCATTTATGTGGTGGGTCTAATCTCATTGTAGTTCTCCACTTTTCATCTTTTAAGATTGAATTAGAAAGTCAGTGTTATGGTTGAGCAGTCCTTGCTGCCATGTACAGGGCTATTATAAAATCGACAAGTTTAGGTTCAGAAAATAATTTTCTATCCTTGGAAGACAGACAAAACACAGACAACAAGGGAAGAGTAGCACCATTCTGTGGAGCAGCTAGCAACAATCACTACTGTTGAGCAGTGATGATTCCCAGAGGAAAAAGCAGTAAAAAGTTAAGACCAGTTTGATGATGCCCACAAGTTAGCTCATGTTTATAATTTAAAAGCCCAATATTTTGTTGCAATTTTGGGAATAGCAAGAGTCCTTTGTTACTTCAATAGATTAATTTTTCCAGTTTATGCTATTTTTAGCTTTATTTTATCAAGATATTTTGATTTGCATGTATAAATATATAGCCTTGACTCTAGGCACTTTAATGATGACTAAAACCACAAACCATTCAAAAACAGAAGCGGACCTCTACACAAAGACCTTGTCTACACTGGCAAGTTTCTGTACAGTAGATCAGCTTTCTGCATTGTAACTTCCGAGGTGTACACACTGACAAGCCACTCAGCATGCAGAAACTGCACAGTTGCAGTGCTATAAAAAAACCATCCTGACGAGAGGCATACAGCTTTCTGCGCCGGGGGTACAGGGCCACGGTGCCAGTGTAGACACCCTGGTCAAGTGCTGCAACTGGCCTCCGGGAGGTGTCCCAGAATGCCTGTTCTTGCCTCTCTGGTCATCAGTTTGAACTCTACTGCCCTGCCCTCAGGTGATCAACTGTCGTCCCCACCCTGTAAATTCCTTGGGAATTTTGAAAGTCTCCTTCCTGTTTGCTCAGTGATGTGTGCAGTGGTCTCAGTGCATCTTTCCAGGTTGCCACGCGTGTTCCACGCACCAGGCAATCCCCCGCTTGGAGCAATGTCGAGATGCTGGACCTCATCAGCATTTAGGGAGAGGAGGCTGTCCAGTCCCAGCTGTGCTCCAGCTGCAGGAATTATGATACCTACAGACAGATTTCACGATGCATGACAGAAAGGGGCCATGACCAGGACACACTGCAGTGCAGGGTCAAAGTGAAGGAGCTGCGGAACACCTACCATAAGGCGTGGGAGGCAAACCGCCGCTCTGGTGCTCCGCCCACGAGCTGCTGGTTCTACAAAGAGCTGGATGCGATACTCGGTGGCGACCCCACCTCCACTGCGAATGCCACTGAGGATACTTGGGTGGCTTGCGTGCCATTGAGAGTGGACCGAGCCAGGAGGAGGAAATCTGGGACAAGGATGTGGAGGGGGACCCAGAGGCAGAGGACAACTGGGAGGTCAGAGATGCATGCAGCCAGGAGTGCTTTTCTACCCCAGAGGAGGCTAGCCAGTCACAGGTGTTGGATCTTGGTGAAGCGCAAACTGGAGAGGAGGCTCCTGGTAAGTGGATTTGATTTTGGGAATCACTGAAGTAAGTTGTTGGGGGCAGGAGGGTTGCAGAAAGCAGGCTTGTGTCTGTATGATGTGCGTACCACCACATGCCTAGACTGAGCGGCGGAACAGGCTGTTGATTGACTCCCTCACTTCACGGGAATCTGCCTCAGAGATCTCCAGGAAATCTCATGGAGATACTGGGCAATCCACTGCTGTAGGTTCTTTGGCAGAGTTGCTTTGTTTCTTGCTCCATTAAGGTAACTTTCCCGCACCACTCTGCCGACACTGGGTGGGGGGAGGTCCATTGCTGCACACAGGTGAGCTGCATAAGGGCCAGGGTGGAAGCCGCAATCTTGGAGAAGACCCTCCTTTGATTCCCTGCTCACCCTCAGCAGCGAGATATCTTCCATAATGAACAAAGCCTGTGGAAAATGTGGGGACAGGAATGATTACCAGGCCCCCCCTACACTGCTGGTTCTCTCCAAGAGCCACATGCCCAGGGAACAGTAGGTTCCGGGAACACTGATTTCCCCTGCCCCTGCAGCTACTCATCATTTTGGGGATCTTGTGGCTCATATGTGCTTGCCTGGGGACAGCCAGTTAGTGACAGGTATGTGAATAGTGGCTGTGTTTTAAATCACTGGATCAGTGTTCTGTGTGTTTCAAACAATACTGCTTCTGTAAAATGTTGCCTTTTGGCTTCACAGAGTTGACCTTGGAAGCCCAGCCTCCCTCTTTGTTATCGCTGGCTGAACGGCTGCGCAGAATTAGAAAGTGGCCATGAAGAACTAAGGAGGACTTTCTGCGTGAGGTTATGATGCACTCCGCGGCCAAAAAACAGGAACTGAAGGAGTCATGGGACAGTGAGAAGAGGGACTGAAAGGAGAACGCAGCGTGCCAGAATGAAGCCACGGAGCGGATCTTAAACATTATGGAGCGCCAAGCAGACACGCTCCAGGCGATACAAGCACTGCAAACCGAGCATCTCCAAGTCCACCCTCCCTTGCAGCCTCTGTCGCAAAACTCTTTCCCATGTGCCCCCCAGACACTGCCAATACACTCTTATCAACCTCCTGGCTCCAGTCTGTACCCGCGGCATTCCACTCCTCCCCTGTCACACTCCAGCACTGCGGACTCCCAGTACGCACTGCACTCAACACCCGTCCCTCTGCAGATTAGCCCTTCCCAAGTACAGTGCCCACTGCATTGTACTTCAAAGGAGAAGGTTGGATATGATCCCTGGACATACACAAATCTTTAAGCATCCCGGGACCCCCCATCCCCCTGGGACCTTCCCTTCCCCCATCCCCCTCAGTGCTGATGTGGTTTTTTTTGTTTGTCTCTCTCTTCCGGTTGTTATTTTTTAATAAAAGAATTGTGTTGGTTTGAAAGCAATCTTTATTCTATTAATTGAAAGCAAACAGAGCCCTTCAAAGCAACACACAACTATCTTAAACCTTCATAGTGCATCGTCTGCACCAATCACAATCACTTCCTAGCATTACAAGCACTGCACTCCCGAACATAGCAACAAATATTAGTGGCTTTCAGCTTCAAATTGCTGGCTTAAGGCATCCCTGATCCTTATGGCACCGTGCTGCGCCCCTCTAATACCCCTGGTCTCTGGCTGTTCAAATTCAGCCTCCAGGAGCTGAGCCTCAGCGGTTCAGTCCAGAGAGAAGCTTTCACCTTTCCCTTCACAAATATTATGTAGCATAGAGCACCCAGCTATAAGCACAGGAATATTGTCATTGGCCAGGTCCAGTTTCCCATATAGGCAGTGCCTGCAGGCCTTTAAATGGCCAAAAGCACACCCAACAGTCATTCTGTATTTGCTTAGCCTGTTGTTGAACCGCTCCTTGCTGCTGTCAAGGTGCCCCGTGTACGGCTACATAAGCCACGCCATTAAGAGGTATGCAGGGTCTCCCAGGATCACAATGGGCATTTTGACTTCCCCTACGGTAATCTTCTGGTCCAGGAAGAAAGTCCCTGCTTGCAGCTTCCTGAACAGGTCAGTGTTCCGAAAGATGTGTGCATCATGCACCTTTCTGGACCAGCCTGCGTTAATATCTGTGAAACGCGCACGATGATCCACAAGCGCCTGGAGAACCATAGAGGAATATCCCTTCCGATTAATGTACTCGGTGGCTAGGTGGTCTGGGGCCAGAATTGGAATATGCATGCCATCTATCACCCCTCCTCAGTTAGGGAAGCCCATTTGTACAAAGCCATCCACAATGTCATGCACGTTGCCTAGAGTCATGGTCTTTTGGAGCAGGATGCGATTAACGGCCCTGCACACTTCCATCAACGAGTCCAACAATCAACTTTCCCACTCCGCTCTACCGATCGGTTAGTGACCGATCGGTAGAAGTCTGGAATAGCCAGCTTTCACAGTGCAATTGCCATGCACTTTTCCAGGGACAGGGCAGCTCTCACTTGTGTCCTTTTGCCGCAGGGCTGGGGCAAGCTCATCATACAGTCCCATGAATGTGGCTTTCTTCATCCGAAAGTTCTGCAGCCACTGTTTGTCATCCCAGATGTGCATGACGATGTGATCCCACCACTCGTGCTTGTTTTCTGAGCCCAAAAGCAGCGTTCCATTGTGGTCAGCACCTCTGCCTGTGGCATTAACAATCTCGTGTCATAGCTACTATGCATAGCGAGATCAATGTCGCACTCCTCTTGCCTTTGTAGTTTAAGGAATAACTCCACTGCCACTTGTAATGCATTAGTCAGAGCGAGCAGCATACTGGTCAACTGTTCAGGATCCATTCCTGCAGACCAAAGAGGCAGAGTGCACAGTACACAAACCGTTGAAAGATGGCACCAAATGCGGATGGAAGAACAGGCATTGCTAAGATGTGAAACAACGCATCATGGGGCATTGGGACAGGACCCCCCCTCCACCTGCCCACAACTCTTAGCGGCAGAAGAGGAAGAGATGCTCTGTGGGATAGCTCCCCAGAGTGCAACGCTCCGAATACCGCTGCAAGTGCCGCAAGTGTGTATACGCTATTGTGCAGGAAGCTGACAGTGTGAACACACAACAGTGGTTTCCCTTCAGCGCTCTCTGAATGGCACTGTAACTGCCAGCGCTGTAACTCTGCCACTGTAGACATACCCAAAAACAGTCAGTCAACAAAGAAACAAGTAACTACCAGAGCAGATGTGACAAGTCAAACAATGGTCTGGAGAGGGCTAAGATTTGATTTGAAAGTGGACATTCAGAAACTCTAACAAAGCCAGATTCTTTTTCACAGGAAGAGGAGCTAGTTCAGGAGTTTCAGTGACAAGTACATGTGCTGAGTGACTGGGACGCTTTTGGACTGGTTAGTATAGTAACATATACTGGGAAGGGGGAAAATAGGGACTTCAACTGATTGCAGCTAGTGGCTTGAGATACTGTTTATCTTAAAAAGAATAAATAGCTGTGGCCTAATGTTTCAACCAAAGATCTATCATTTGGTGTCAAAAAGAATGTGTATCTATTTAAATGTTTAACAACAACAAAAGAAGAGCTTCTCAAAGGCACATGTAGTTAGGAACATACTTACCAAGGCAATCATAAAGACCCTGACTTATCCAAGCTAGTATAGCAAGAGTGATAAGGTCTCCAAAACTCGCTGCAATAGGTGTAGCAACATTGTCAGGATTTATGCCCGTCTTCTTTGATCCAACAATAACTCCAACCATTATTATGCCTAGATAGAAGGTAAGAAGAAAACATGTCAATCTTTATCTACATCGTAATCCCACGGGAAATCTATGGAAAAACTGGAAATCAAAACCAGAGCTCTTGACAACTACAAGCTTGTGCCTTTTTCCTAAGATCATGCTTCCTCCCACTTGACTCAACAACATTTATTTTATTTCTTCTTTTTTTTTCAAATGAGGTTATTTAATTAGGTATAGCACAGGGGCATGCAGCCAATCAGGGTAATCTGCTGGTGAGCCACAAGACATTTTGTTTATGTTGACCGTCTGCAGGCACGGCCCCCCACAACTCCCAGGGGCCGCAGTTCGCTGTTCCTGGCCAATGGGAGCTGTGGGAAGTGGTGGCCAGCATGTCCCTGTGGCCTGCGCCGCTTCCCACAGCTCCCATTGGCTGGGAACGGCGAACCGTGGCCACTGGGAGCCGTGGGGGGCTGTGCCTGAGGATGGTCAACGTAAACAAAATGTCTCGCGGCCTGCCAGCAGATTACCCTGATGGGCTGCGTGCCAAAGGTTGCCAACCCCTGGTCTAGCTGAATGAACTGTCAAAGATTTCATCACTCAATAAATATGCATTAGCTATTATCAGATGCACACATTTTTTTCAGGATGTCCTACCAGAAACTTGGCCACTAGTCACTAAACTGTGTAATTTAAAAAAAAAAAAATTCACTATTAGATACACAGTCAATCAAAACAACACTTTACACAGAGGTCAACAGTTAGTATGCTTTCTAAAAACAGCAACACTGAAATTCTTTTTAAGAGTAATTTCCCTATAGTATTCAAATGGCTGTTAAGAATGTTATTCACAGTGTTACATTAGCAATATTATTTGGTACTGAAAAGAATTTTCCCTCTCATCATCCAGTAGACCTAAGAGAGAAGAGAAACTCTGAAGAGATTTCAAATGTGTTTATTCTATTATTTTTAACATTATTTACATATTTTTGAAATTAATTTCTTCTACTCCTTAAATCACTAGTCAGGAAGACTCAATTTAATCATGGATTTCTACATAATAGTGCATTCTTGTTGGTAGTTATAACCTTAATACATATTCTTCACAACTCAGAGACAGAAGTAGGTTTCATTTTTAGAAAGTACATACTATACATTTTTAAGTGATTTATTTTGAAGATTTTTCAGATGAGTTTTATAGCTATATCAGAAAATGAATGATTGTTTGATTATTTCATTTACCAAAGATAATTGAAGCAGATATTTATGAAGTCACTGGGAGGTGAACTATCTCCAATTCCAACAGGTTAATCATTAATATTTGGAGGATTTTCTTGCCATGCTGTATTAGGAGGAGAACATCACCAGACATTTAAATTGTTTTATTTAACTAAAACAACATCATCATGTAGTCTGGATTTTTTTCTTCAACAGCAAACATATAATATTTTAACAAAACAAGCATATGAATTTTTGAATTTAGTTAAACTTTCAAGTTTTTTAAAATCAGGTTTGTTTTTGTTAAAATTGTTTTTAACTAAAATAGTTAAAGGAAATATTTTTTTAAAAAAACAAAAATTAAAATTGACTATGTCAGCCAGGTCAACATGAGAAACTTAAAATATTGGCTTCTGCAGCTAACTCAGTCGTCTTCACCTTCATTTTCCTGTTTGTACATAATCTGGAAAAGAAAAACAAGCTTTCCTGTTTTTTCAGGTCCCAAACGATTTCTCAGTTTGGAATGAATTAGTCCAAAGGAAGAAAATATTCGTTCTACACCAGCAGAAGAAGATACTGCTGTTAAAAGTGAGGTTATCACTTCAACAGTCTCTGAATCCAAGTGCTAAAGTGACTTCCACCAGTTCACTGGTGTTACTTTCTTTAAAACATCATCAGCAAATAGGGTGACCAGACAGCAAGTGTGAAAAATCGGGATGGGGTGGGGGGTAATAGGAGCCTATATAAGAAAATGACCCGAAAATCGGGACTGTCCCTATAAAATCGGGACATCAGGTCACCCTATCAGCAAACATATATTTCTTGAATGCTTCACCCTTAGCTCTGAAGTTTATTATAGTTGGCATTATGGAGGAATGATTGCTGGATGTCCATGTCATAGCCAACTCCTCTTCTTCAGCAGTTAAGGTTTGACCCTGGTACTGAGCATTGAGAATATTTGCAAGAAAATGAGCTGGAGACAGTGCTTGTCCCGTTCATTTTTTTAATGCTTGTAATTTAACTCTGTAATTGCATATTTCTCTTTTTAAGATCTCACTCAGTTCCTTCCGAATTTCAACAGCGTCAGCAATAAAACAGCTATTTCCCTGCATTTTGTTCAAGGCTACAGAAATAGGCTTCAGGCTACTCAGCATGTGTTCAACACTTCTCTTAAGCCCAATGTTGAGAACTTTGGCTGTGACAGTGCCATCTATTTTTTCACGATTTTGTTCATAAACGGTCATCGGATTAGGCCAATTCTTGATATAGTGCTCAAAAGAGTCCACTACTGAGTTCCATCACACATCTTGTGGGAGAGTTAGCTTGGTTCCTCCCATTTTTTTTCAGAGCAGCTGCTGCAAAGTGGTTGTTATGGAAGTATTTTGCAATTTCAACAACATTAGCCTTTATTTCTGGAACACTGAAGTCTTTGGCTTGGAGGTGCGTCAAATGAGCACCGCAACCGTATGTTATTAGCTGAGGACTCTCTTCACTCTCTTCTAAATAATTTCTTCTCATCTTGGATACATTTGCAGAATTGTCTGTGACCAAGCTGCATACTAGATATTTGAATTTTTTTCCACAGTTTGTTATAGCTTTTCCTGCTACTTCTTGTAAGTATCCTGCTGTGTGTGCATTTCCTGATGTAGCAATTTTTTCTGTAAGAAAGACATTCCCTTCTTCTGTTGTCACATAAGCACATACAACAGGATCATTGTGGAGATTGCTCCACCCATCAAGACTCAGGTTAACAATTTGACCCTCTAGACCTTTTGCACACTGCTCAATTTCTCTTTCATACGCTTTATCCAGCAATTTGCCTGCGACATCTGCTCCGTTGCGTGGACTGTATCCTGGTCTTAATGACTGAACCATGTTAATGAAGTGTGGGTTCTCAATCATACAGAAAGGAGAGTTTGTTGCATAAACAAACCAGGCAATTTTTTCATCAATTACCTCTTTTTGTAATCTGCTGGTTCTTATCACAAACTTATCTATGGTTGTTTCTGGATGATGGAGATTTTTTTTTCTTTTTGCTACAGGTGATAGACTGTGGCTATGTGACATACATGATGTGACTGAAACACTATCATTGGCAGACAACTCTGAAATTATAGAAAATGATGGTGAACTTGAAGGTGGATAGTCTTCAGAATCCTGTATGAGGAGGATGGATTCTCCTAAACAAAATAAGTCAATGCAGTTATTTAATTATTATTACCACACTGCTCGTTTAGTATTACTCATTGCATTCACTGACACTCAGTACTACTTTAAAGGTGAAATTGTAAAAGGAAGATCTGCCTATTTTAGCAATTTATTGTTTATCACAACTGCATCTAACATGATAGTACCATAGAGTAACCATATTTTTTGCTCAAACATGAGAATTCAAAAATAGTCCAGAAGGAAGACAGGCAGTCCTTAAGACAGAAGTATGAAATAAAGTTTACCAACCTGAAGATTCTGCATGTTCAGACATGTTCCTTTCATCATCTTCAACACAGCTTCCTCCTGATAAGGAACACTTCTCATGATGTTGTTTCATTTGGGCAACCAGGCCTTGCATTTCTTTGTTGCACTGTTTGCATTTTGCACGCATGCCTGTCTTACCCACAGATAGAGGAACTTCATTAAAATACTCCCAAACTGGGTCTCTTTTACAGCCTGCTGCCGTTATAGGTTTTCCCTTCTAGTGAGAGAATGGTAGGGTAGATCTCAAATCAATGAAGGCTACACTCTGAAAGACCCCAAGACTTCTGGAATATGCTGCTCAAACAGTTTCACTTTTGTTTCTACTGCCTGTCCCTCCCTTCTCACATTTATCTCCAGACTTCTTCTCCTTGTCCAGATCTATTCTGCCCCCAACACTCTTCTATTCATTGAACTTTTTGAAACTTTGCACTTTTGGAGAGAGGTAAGGGACTGACTCTGTGTACACACATTTGCAGAGGGACAATAGGGTTGAGGTCTGTTATTTCTCACCTCTATATATTATTTATTTATTTGTTTAAAAATATTTTTGCTGTTAACAAGCATGTTATCTCTGGAGACACAAATTCACAGTTTGAGAACTGCAAAACTAAGCATCTCTGATGGTATCTTCTAGACTCAGCACTGAGTCCCATTGGGTAGATAGAAAGATTAACCTAAATAATCTATACAGAAGCCCCTGGAATCCCATAAGATTGGGTCCCTAAATCCATGAACTATTGGAACTCATTTACAAAACTTTTCTTAAACATTACATGAATATATTGTCTCATACTAAAGAATTAGAATTTATAATCCCTATTCCATGATGAGATATCTTTGAGCTATAATGTATCTTAATTAAAACTATCTTTCTAGATAGGATTTTTTTGATAAAATGCTTTTTGAGGAAAAAACCTATTTAAATTAAAAAAATCTGATTTTTTAATTTTTTTTTTTAAATCATTGATTTTTATCCACGCTGTTCCACAGTCATAAGTAGGATTTTGTCTCAGTTCCCATTTACGAAGGAGGTAGGCCCAACTGTTTTGTGATGTGCAGATGTGGTTCAAAAGTGGACTATATTTTCTGTGGGAATGAAAAGCCACTGGGTTCTCTCTGGTTGGGTCCCTGATGAGATGTTTGCTTGGGATTTTGGCGTCCTTCCACCTTGCTTGCCATTGAACTTCAGTCTGGGTCTTCAAACTCTTGCATTGCAAGCCAAAAAAGGATTTTCTGGATTTGAGTCAGAATCTCGGTATGTTATTTAGGACTTCATATACTGGAAGATCCTTGCTTCCTTGAATATGATACGATTTCTGAAGGATTCTCACATCGCAATAAATTTTGGGGGTTGTATGTACGCCACTACTGGAAGCCACAATTGTGGTGTTGATTTTACTGTACCGTAATGATGCGAGTGGCAGTGCTGAAAGTCGACAAGTGATATGTGGAAGCTCTGTATCCATATGGTTGAGCAGTATTCTGTGGTAGAATAAAAAGGGGCCAATGAAGAGTTCCATAGAGTTTTTGCAACAGCTCCCCAGGTCATTCCTGCCAGTTTCTGAATGAGATTTACACACATCTTTATTTTGTCATGAATATTTTTCAGGTGCTAGATGTATGTGAGGCTTTGGTCAGATGTCACACCAAGATATTTCAGGATGGTATCGTGTGTTATCTGCTGGTCACAGAAGTCCACATGCAGTTCCACCCTAGCCTTTTGATTATTTAGATGAAGTGTTGGCACAACAGTCTTGGTGGGGTCTAGTTTTAGCCACCAATATTCTTTCCTGGTATTCAGGTCCTTAGTTAGGATTTGTTCTTTGATAAATTTTCTGCCTGTGTAGTTAGAGCAATGTCATCATCACAGACAAATTTCTGTGATTATGTTTGGGGAAGGTACATATTAAACAGGATCAGCGCTAAGACTGATCGCTGTAGTGGGCTACCGTACAGAGCGTGTGGTCTGCTGAACGGGTCACCCAAGAAAAGGTGAAACCTATGATTGATCAGAACTTCTCTGAAGAAGATTATTGTCACAGTGCATGGGATAATTGTATTGGCTTTCGGGAAAAGGCTGTTTCTCCATACAGCTTTGTAGGTGGCATATAAGTCTAAGAAAGCTGTCTCAGGCTTGGCATTTTGCTGGAAACCCACCTCAGCGTGTGTTATTAAGGCTAATATTGGTCACTCAGTCACAAATAAGAACTGACAATGTATATTGTACAGTGGTAAATTAAAAAATAAAGACATCTCCCATCTTAAGAGCTTAGAATCTAAAACCAACCGTTTCTGTTCACAGAGAATCACGACTGTAGTGCCATGTGATTGGATATCATATCCCATCACACTGTCTGTCTTAAAGCCCTCTATGATTTGGTTTTTTAAATGTTTCTTTTGCTGTGGACACAATTAGCACCATACTTTTTCAAACTTAAACTTAAACATGGCTTCACTAAGAGATTCAATAAAAGGTATAAATGCTAGATGGGTGATTGAATATGGTGTAAGGTTTTATTTAAAACTCCTTTAAAGAATATGACAAGCTATGGGCAAGTATAATGAAGAAGTGGGCCAGAATTGTGGTCATAATTCAAAACCAGTTTAGCAATAATAAACAGAGGGAGCAAATTTCAACACAGCTGTTTTGCCACAAATTAAACATCTTGGAAAAGACAGATATCCAGGAAAATCTATGCCTAGGTTCTTTTTTTGATCCAATTTCGTTACTGTGATTCTAATTTTTAGCCTGAAGAGTGCAAAGGGCATCCAACTGCCATCTGTCTGCTTCAGACAGATTGTACTCTACTGGGATTTATATCTTAAGTAACATTGTGACACATATGCACATTTCATATTTACTGAAAAACAGTCACTGTAGAACATTACAAATATATTTTTTACCCTGTAGAAGAGATGCTATGAAGGCAGTTGCTACACTGCTAGAACACAAAAGGATTGAATGATCAAGGCGATATTTGCCTTCTGGAATCCAGCCCAGTGTGACTGCCGCCACTGCTGCTAGAAAACCAACTACCGTCGCCTGGACCTAGGAGAGCAAAACAAGAGTTCATTAATATCAGAAAACTTTACCAACTTAAAATAATTGTTAGACATAAACCAACTGCCACCATTCCCTGTCTCTCATGTCTCATATCTGGGAGGCATCAGAGAAAGTACACTCAGCCACTATGGAAAGGGAGAATTTGTATAGCTCAATTGTGATCTCCCTGGATGATTAAGAAGCAGAACTTATGGAGTCTGAAGGAAGAACTGTTCACTCTTCTTCTATAAGAAAGGCTTTAACAATGATTCAACGCCTCAAAGATGGTGAAAGTAATAACTAAGGCTATCAAGCGATTAAAAAAATTAAAAATTGCCATTAATCGCACGATTAATCGCACTGTTAAACAATAGAATACCATTTATTTAAATATTTTTGGATTTTTCTACATTTTCAAATATATTGATTTCAATTACGATACAGAATACAAAAAGTGTACATTGCTCACTTTATATTATTTTTTATTACAAATATTTGCACTGTAAAAAACAAAAGAAATAGTATTTTTCAATTCACCTAATACAAGTACTGTAGTGCAATCTCTTTATCATGAAAGTTGACCTTACAAATGTAGAATTACATACAAAAAAAACTGCATTCAAAAATAAAACAATGTAAAATTTTAGAGCCTACAAGTCCACTTAGTCCTACTACTTGTTCAGCCAGTCGCTCAGACAAACAAGTTTGTTTACATTTGCAGGAGATAATGCTGCCCACTTCTTGTCCACAATGTCACCTGAAAGTGAGAAGAGGCATTCATATGGCACTGTGGTAGCCGGCGTCGCAAGATATTTTTGTGCGAGATGCACTGAAGATTCATATGTCCCTTCCCTTCATGCTTCAACCATCATGACAAAGGACATGCATCCATGCTGATAACGGGTTCTGGGCGATAACCATCCAAAGCAGTGCAGATCGAAGCAAGTTCCTTTTCATCATCTGAGTCAGATGCCACCAGCAGAAGACTGATTTTCTTTTTTGGTGGTTCGGGTGCTGGAGTTTCCACATCAGAGTGCTGCTCTTTTAAGACACCTTATAGCATTCTCCACACCTAGTCCCTCTCAGATTTTGGAAGGTGCTTCAGATTCTTAAACCATGGGTTGAGTGATGTAGCTATCTTTACAAATCTCACATTGGTACCTTCTTTGTGTTTTGCCAAATCTGCAGTGAAAGCGTCTTAAAATGAACAACATGTGCTGGGTCATCATCCGAGACTGCTATAACACAAAATGTATGGCACAATGTGGATAAAACAGAGTAGGAGACATACAATTCTCCCCCAAAGAATTCAGTCACAAATTTAATTAATGCATTATTTTTTTTAACGAGCATAATCAGAATGGAAACATGTCCTCTGGAATGGAGCACGAAGGGGCATACAAATGTTTAGCATAACTGGCATGAAAATACTTTGCAATGCCGGATACAAAAGTGCCATGCGAATGCCTCTTCTAACTTTCAGGTGACATTGTAAGTAAGAAGTGGGCAGCATTCTCTCCCATAAATGCAAACAGACATATTTGTCTGAACAATTGGCTGAACAAGAAGTAGGACTGAATGGACTTGTAGGCGCTAAAGTTTTACACTGTTCCATTTTTGAGTGCAGTTATGTAACAAAAAAGTCTACATTTGTAAGTTGTACTTACACCATAAAGAGACTGCACTACAGTACGTGTCTGAGGTGAATTGAAAAATACTATTTCTTTTGTTTGCCATTTTTACAGTGCAAATATTGGTAAAAAAATAAATACACCTCTACCCCGATATAATGCGACCCGATATAACACGAATTCGGATATAACGCGGTAAAGCAGCAGTCCGGGGGGGGCGGGACTGCATGCTCCAGTGGATCAAAGCAAGTTCGATATAAGGCGGTTTCACCTATAATGCGGTAAGATGTTTTGGCTCCCAAGAACAGCATTATATCGGGGTAGAGGTGTAATAATATAAAATGAGCACTGTCAACTTTGTATACTGTGTTGTAATTGAAACCAATATATTTGAAAATGTAGAAAGACATCCAAAAATATTTAATACATTTCAAATGGTATTCTATTGTTTAACAGTGTGATTACAATTGCAATGAATCGCGATTAATTTTTTAAATCATGATTAATTTTTTTAATCATGATTAATTTTTTTGAGTTAATCACGTAAGCTAACTGTGAGTAATCAACAGCCCTAGTCATAACAAAAAAAAATTGGGGGATTCTCAAGAGCCTAAAAAGACAAACAACAAAGCTATGTCTGAAGGCGGGTGGGAGACTACATCTAATACTTAAATAAATGAGTCAAAACATGCGTATTTTATACACGTTCTTAGCACTGTATGTATTTAACTATAATGTATAAATATGAAGCAGTTATTCAAAATCTAGTTAAGGAGCAGCTGTTCTGGATTTAAAGGCAGTCATTTACTCAAACGTTATAGACAATAAATAGTATTAAAGTGACTAACAGTCACTTCAAAGTTATTTAAATATTCTAACCCATGAAAGTACAGTACAGAAAGCATTTGAGAGGTCAAGATTAAATGGACTTTACTGGCGATGGAACTATTTTTTAATCATCCCTAGAAAGTCTCTTTCAAAAAAAGAGATGAGATATATTTGACAAGGCAGGATGGGAAAATTTACACGGATGTTACCTGTACTATACCTTTTATTGATAAAACTGCCCTATTTCTGCTGCAAGTCTGTATTACTTTAAAAACAGACTGTATACTGAAATTATGAATTAAAGTGAAGTAAGTTAACTCTGAACTGACTGAGTGTTGCAGTGTTGTATCCTCTGACTATTTTTCTATTGTTAGCATCAAAATTTGTGCTGGGAATTTTAAGTAACTGTTCTTGCGAGAGTATGCCAAAATGATTATGTTGTACTTACCTGTTTTAAGGCCAAATTGCCAATTATTAGGTTCCACTTCTCAATGGGAGAATCCATTTTCCCAACATTTACCTTTAAATGAGAAAAGTGCATTTTAGACATTTGGATTTAAATTTATGGTACCATTTATTAACTTTAAGGTTTAGTAGTAAAGTAAAGGTAAGAAATAAGAACAGCCATACTGGGTCAGACCAAAGGTCCATCTAGCCCAGTATCCCGTCTTCCGACAGTGGCCAATGCCAGGTGCTTTAGAGGGAATGAACAGAACAGGTAAACATCAAGTGATCCATCCTGTCGCCCATTCCCAGCTTCTGGCAAACAGAGGCTAGGGACACCATCCCTACCCACCCTGGTTAGTAGACATTGATGGACCTATCCTCCATGAACTTATCTAGTTCTTTGTTGAACCCTGTTATAGTCTTGGCCTTCACAACATGCTCTGGCAAGGAGTTCCACAGGTTGACTGTGTGTTGTGTAAAGAAATACTTCCTCTTGTTTTTTTTAAACCTGCTGTCTATTAATTTCATTTGGTGACCCATAGTTCTTGTGTTATGAGAAGGAGTAAATAACTCTTCCTTATTTACTTTCTCCACACCAGTCATGATTTTATAGACTTCTATCAGATCCCCTCTATCATAAGATGTGTATGATCATTCAGTTGTCATACTAGAAAAACAGTACCTAGTCTTTAGATTAATACAAGTCAATAACATGCCTGTATAATTTCACTGAACACAATTGGTAATAAGATACAAGATACGAACAATATTTTACTTGAAAAGTTTTTCAAGAGGATTAATGCTTAAATTCAGCTATTTTAAAAGAATTAAAAATTAACCATATTTATATAGTGATGCGGCTGCTGTTCAGTTAAAATAGCATCTGCAAAACTACCCTAAACTGATAGGGTTTGATGAACAAAAGTCTTGCCAGTTAAGTGTTTCTCACACACTTTTTAGCCAATTACATAGTGACTGCTATTTAATTTCCACGAACATGCCCAAATACGCCAGCTATCAGATCAGTTGGCAGAAAAAAGAATTGTGTCAGTGTTTAATGTTTAAGGACAAAGTCAGTCTAAAATACCCCCAAGACTTTACACTCCATGGGCCTCATAATGTAAACATTTATGCATGCAACTTCCCTTCAGCAGAACTGCCTAAATGAATACAAATACATTTACAAAATCAGGTTCTATAATTAAGAGCAGAATTTGACCTCCCAGCTCTGGATTTACACCAATGCAACTACATTGCTGTAAATAATTTCACAATCCAGTTCTGAGGCTGGGACTTGAGAATATCCAATATATTTCAAATGAAACTTTTTTTAAAAAAAACAACAAATCCCTTCATACAAGATCTTTCACAATATACTTCATATTTCTTTATTTTTTTTGGTCAGAGCAAAAGGACTCATGCAATCACTGAACACTATCTGAGGACATTTTTAAAGACTTTTGAGCAAACTGGCCAAAAGGTCATGTTTTCTAGCAAAGATACTATGCTGCTTAAACTTTTTTTGAAGTTCATTAATTTATATACATGGGATAAAATATCACGAAAATTTCTAAATAAATTAATTAAAGCCCTGCTGTTTGGTTTTCCCAGCTGAATGTTTTTTAAGTTCTTAGGGCTGTTTCTTTTCTATTTTGCTATTATGCTGCTTGCTTTAGGTTTAGGAGGAATGTTATAGATCAGAGGGAACACCCAGCTAAACTCACTAAAAGTTAATTATAAAGTACTTTATCACAACCTACAATACAAAGTAAATATGTTAGTGTTCAAAGTACACGCAATAAACATCATAAATAATCCCATAGAGAAGTAGAGCTTCCAATTATTTCTTACTGGCATTCTTAATAAATACCTCTGCTAAACCAGTTGTATAATGAGTTATGGGTAAAACATGAGGAGTTTCTTCCTTAGTAGGAGTCCTTAAAAAACACCGAGGTTTGCCTGAGTGGACATTAACATCCTCTAGTAGTTTTAATTAATATAGGTGTTTTCCCTAGAATCTTGTGTTCTAATGCAGAACCCTAGCTATATTTAGTCCAGGTCTACACTTAACAGTATGGCTCTACCAGTACACCATGCTGAAAAAGCGTTCTTAGTGTGGGAACAGCTTATACTAGCAAAACTGCACATTTACTGGTACAGCTTATTTCACTTGGGGAGAGGAGAAGGAGGGTGGTTTGATGGAATAAACTACACTGGCAAAACCCTAGGGACTACTGCCAGCATAGCTATGTCAGTCACAAATCACACTTCATCCACACCCACTGACAGAGCTATGCCGGCTAAAGCTTTAGTGTAGACATGGCCTTAGATCTAGTTAGCCTGAATACTGCCAAGTGATGAAGTGGAGGTGAAATCTACTCAGATTTTAGAGAGGACCTGAAATAATATGCTTTAAAAAAAAGTCTCCTGTTTCAGCCTGTTTGGGGGTTTTATGTGTGTTTTCAAATTATCAAGTCCAACATTACACACGTAAACCAGAGAAAGTATTAAGAGCTGAAGGGTACATCTACACAGCGAAAAAGACCCATGGTGGAGAGTCTCAGAGCCCAGGTCAATTGACTTACTCTCGTGCTGTAGGACTAAAAATAGCACTGCAGATGTTTGGGTTTGGACTGGAGCCCGGGCTCTGAAACCTGGGCCCGAACATCTACACTGCTATTTTTAGCCCGCAGCGTGAGCCCTGAGACTCACCGCTAAAGAGGTTTATTTATTTAATTTTTTTTTTCTGTAGACATATCCTAAGTCACCTTCCTTTGACTTCACATTGAATTTTGGGTTCTCGGCACTTCTCTGAATCAGTCTCCTAAATGACTATACTCTGCCAGCCAGAGCTTGGATTGGGTCAGTATACAAAGGTACAATATTCAGGTACCTTTCTGAAGCTCCTATCTTGTTCTCCAGAATCTTAGCTTTAATTTTTTTATAATGTCAGTCTCTAGCTGTTATGGTTGTGAAGAAAGCTTCCAAAATATAAACTAAGTGTAACCAATGCAAAGAGGGCCTGGTGAGTCTACGGAGAGCCTGCAACAAATTGCTCTGAGAGGTGTCAACTGTCCCAAATCTCAGTGAGATAATAATTCAGATGCCCAATGATACTTTAAATGTCAACATTGTTAACTATTTCATTCTTCACATAAGAAGAGAGAGAGAGAATCATAGATCTGCATAATTTACTTTGAGTGATGTCTTTTTTGGTACCAGGAATGGGTGGTGTTCAGGAGATACCAACACATTTTCCCATCCTCCCCCCTCATGAAGCCTATGAGAACCCACTGGCATATTCAAACCCCACCAAAGGAGAGCCAAGGTCAAGGATCCCAGTAGAGCACAGAACATGCATGATCATATCTGGAACACTACTCAATCTGTGAGCAGTGTCTAATTTTGGTGACTCACATGGTAAAGATTATTTTGTGGATGGAGTTTGGAAGAGTAACAATTTTTCCCCTCACTAATTCAACCCTTGCTATGGGGACCTCCTGCAACAGGTAAATAAACTAAGCCAGACTCTATTACAGAAAAATAATGTTGTCTTTTTATATTACAAGACATGTGAGAAGAGGGGAAAAAAATAAGATTACTTACGGCAGTTGATAGTCTAGATGCCAAGGTCATTTCCAAATTACCTTTGAGACCAAGTAGTGCAGGAACCAAGATAAAAACTTCAGTAACATTTCTGAACACTTCCCAGTGCTATTTAAAATACAGATAAAGAAAAAAAAATAGTTAAAAAAAAAAAAAGGATCCCTTCACATTCCACAACACTGTTTTAAGGGTGGTATAGTAGTCTGATCTCAACAGATTTCAGAACACCAGAGGTAAAGTTTACAAAAGTATCTAAGTCCCATTTTCAAAAATGACAGGCACTTAAGTCTCATTGAAAGTCAACCGCCATTTGGAAATTTTTCCTAGGTTAGTACTTGGGATAAGAGACCTCCACTAAAAACTTAGGATAAGTGTTGGCAGTTCAGGTAATGATACCCTTTTCTCTGAATGAGTACAGAACCAGCTTTCTTTTATGATGTTGAGGGTTCTCTGCTGCTGTCTTTTGGATGAGACAAATCTGGGTTCCTCGCTACGTCTTATCATTAAAGCATGCATCACACTTAGCCCTGGTCTACACTAGGAGTTGAGGTCGAATTTAGCAGCGTTAAATCGATTTAACCCTGCACCCCATCCACATGATGAAGCCCTTTTTTTCGACTTAAAGGGCTCTTAAAATTGATTTCTTTTCTCCACCCCCAACAAGGGGATTAGCGCTGAAATCGGCCTTGCCAGGTCAAATTTGGGGTAGTGTGGACGCAATTCAACAGTACTGGCCTCCAGGAACTATCCCAGAGTGCTCCATTGTGACCGCTCTGGACAGCACTCTCAACTCAGATGCACTGGCCAGGTAGACAGGAAAAGGCCCGCAAACTTTTGAATCTCATTTCCTGTTTGGCCAGCGTAGCAAGCTGCAGGTGAGTGCAGAGCTCATCAGTAGAGGTGACCATGAAGAGCTCATCTGCAGAGGCGACCATGATGGAGTCGCAGAATCGCAAAAGAGCTCCAGCATGGACCGAACGGGAGGTACGGGATCTGATCACTGTATGGGGAGAGGAATCCATGCTATCAGAACTATGTTCCAGTTTTCGAAATGCCAAAACCTTTGTCAAAATCTCCCAGGGCATGAAGGATAGCGGCCATAACAGGGACCCAAAGTAGTGCCACATGAAACTTAAGGAGCTGAGGCAAGCCTACCAGAAAACCAGAGGCAAACGGCCGCTCCAGGTCAGAGCCCCAAACATGCCGCTTCTATGATGAGCTGCATGCCACTTTAGGGGGTTCAGCCACCACTACCCCAACCATGTTGTTTGACTCCTTCAATGGAGAGGGAGGCAACATGGAAGCAGGTTTTGGGGATGAGGAAGATGACGAGGAGGAGGTTGTAGATAGCTCACAGCAAGCAGGTGGAGAAACCGGTTTTCCCAACAGCCAAGAACTGTTTCTCACCCTGGACCTGGAGCCAGTACCCCCTGAACCCACCCACGGCTGCCTCCCGGACCCACCAGGTGGAGAATGGACCTCTGGTGAGTGTACCTGTTTAAACAGTATACATGGTTTAAAAGCAAGATTGTTTAATGATTAATTTGCCCTGGCATTCGCGGCCAGTACAGCTACAGGAAAAGTCTGTTAACATGTCTGGGGATGGAGCGGAAATCCTCCATGGACATCTCCATAAAGCTCTCCTGGATGTACTCCCAAAGCCTTTGCAAAAGGTTTCTGGGGAGGGCAGCCTTATTCCGTCCACCATGGTAGGACACTTTACCACGCCAGGCCAGTAGCACATAGTCGGGAATCACTGCAGAACAAAGCATTGCACCGTATGTTTGCTGGCGTTCAAACAACATCCATTCTTTATCTCTCTGTGTTATCCTCAGGAGAGTGATATCATTCATGGTCACCTGGTTGAAATAGGGTGCTTTTCTTAAGGGGACATTCAGAGGTGCCCGTTCCTGCTGGGCTGTTTGCCTGTGGCTGAAGAGAAATGTTCCCCGCTGTTAGCCACGTGGTGGGGGGAGGGGGAATGGGGGAGGGATTAGCCACGCGCTGAGGGGAGACAAAATGCGACCTTGTAACGAAAGCACATGTGCTATGTATGTAATGTTAACAGCAAGGTTTACCGTGAGAGAGTGTACCCATTGTTCTATCAAATGTGTCTTTTTAAATACCACTGTACCCTTTTTTTTCTCTCCACCAGCTGCATGCGTTTCAAGGATCACAGGATCTTCTCCTTCCCAGAGGCTAGCGAAGATCAGAAGGCGAAAAAAACGCACTAACGATTAAACGTTCTCTGAGCTCATGCTGTCCTCCCACACTGACAGAGCACCGACGAATGCGTGGAGGCAGACAATGTCAGAGTACAGGAAAGCACAAAATGAATGCGAGGAGAGGTGGCGGGCTGAAGAGAGTAAGTGGCAGGCTGAAGATGATAGGTGGCGGCAGCATGATGAGAGGAGGCAGGATTCAATGCTGAGGCTGCTGGAGGATCAAACTAATATGCTCCAGTGTATGGTTGAGCTGCAGGAAAGGCAGCTGTAGCACAGACCGCTGCTACAGCCCCTGTGTAACCAACCACCCTCCTCCCCAAGTTCCAAAACCTCCTCACCCAGATGCCCAAGAATGCGGTGGGGGGGCCTCCGGCCACCCAGCCACTCCACCCCAGAGGATTGCCCAAGCAACAGAAGGTTGGCATTCAATAAGTTTTAAAGTTTTAAACTTTTAAAGTGCTGTGTGGCCTTGTCCTTCCCTCCTCCACCACCCCAGCTGGTTATTCCCTCCTCCACCAACCCTCCCGGGCTACGCTGGCAGTTATCCCCCCATTTGTGTGATGAATTAATAAAGAATGCATGAATGTGAAGCAACAATGACTTTATTGCCTCTGACAGCAGTGATCGAAGGGGGGAGGGGAGGATGGTTAGCTTACAGGGAAGTAGAGTGAACCAAGGCGGGGGGGAGGTTTCATCAAGGAGAAACAAACAGAACTTTCACACCGTAGCCTGGCCAGTCATGAAACTGGTTTTCAAAGCTTCTCTTTTGCGCACCGCACCCTCCTGTGCTCTTCTAACCACCCTGGTGTCTGGCTGCACGTAACCAGCAGCCAGGCGATTTGCCTCCACCTCCCACCCTGCCATAAACATCTCCTCCTTACTCTCACAGATATTGTGGAACGCACAGCAAGCAGTAATAACAGTGGGAATACTGGTTTCGCTGAGGTCTAACCGAGTCGGTAAACTGCGCCAGCGCACTTTTAAACGTCCAAATGCACATTCTACCACCATTCTGCACTTGCTCAGCCTGTAGTTCAGCTCCTGACTACTGTCCAGGGTGCCTGTGTATGGCTTCATGAGCCATGGCATTAAGGGGTAAGCTGGGTCCCCAAGGATAACTATAGGCATTTCAACATCCCCAACGGTTATTTTCTGGTCTGGGAAGAAAGTCCCTTCCTGCAGCTTTTGAAACAGACCAGAGTTCCTGAAGATGCGAGCGTCATGTACCTTTCCCGGCCATCCCACTTTGATGTTGGTGAAACGTCCCTTGTGATCCACCACTGCTTGCAGCACTATTGAAAAGTAACCCTTATGGTTTATGTACTCGCCGGCTTGGTGCTCCGGTGCCAAGATAGGGATATGGGTTTCGTCTATGGCCCCACCACAGTTAGGGAATCCCATTGCAGCAAAGCCATCCACTATGACCTGCACATTTCCCAGGGTCACTACCCTTGATATCAGCAGATCTTTGATTGCGTTGGCCACTTGCATCACAGCAGCCCCCACAGTAGATTTGCCCACTCCAAATTGATTCCCGACTGACCGGTAGCTGTCTGGCGTTGCAAGCTTCCACAAGGCTATTGCCATTCGCTTCTCAACTGTGAGGGCTGCTCTCATCTTGGTATTCTTGCGCCTCAAGGCAGGGGAAAGCAAGTCACAAAGTTCCATGGAAGTGCCCTTACACATGCAAAAGTTTCACAGCCACTGGGAATCGTCCCAGACCAGCAACACTATGCGGTCCCACCACTCTGTGCTAGTTTCCCGAGCCCATAATCGGCGTTCCACGGCGTGAACCTGCCCCATTAGCACCATGATGCCCACATTGCCAGGGCCCGTGCTTTGAGAGAAGTCTGTGTCCATGTCCTCATCACTCTCGATGTCGCCTACTCGCCCAGTTTCGCTTTGCCAGGTTCTGGTGCTGCATATACTGCTGGATAATGCGCGTGGTGTTTAATGTGCTCCTAATTGCCAAAGTGATCTGAGCGGGCTCCATGCTTGCCGTGGTATGGCGTCTGCACAGGTAACCCAGGAAAAAAAGCGCAAAACGATTGCCTGCCATTGCTTTCACGGTGGGAGGGCCTGACAACGTGTACCCAGAACCACCCACGACAATGTTTTTGCCCCATTAGGCATTGGGATCTCAACCCAGAATTCCAATGGGCGGCGGAGACTGCGGGAACTGTGGGATAGCTACCCACAGTGCAATGCTCCAGAAATCTACTCTAGCCTCGGTACTGTGGAAGCACTCCGCCAAGTTAATGCACTTAGAGCATTTTGTGTGGGGACACACACAATCGACTGTATAAAACGATTTCTAAAAAACCAACTTCTATAAATTCGACCTAATTTCATAGTGTAGACATACCCTTATTGTAGGATTAAGGATGTAAAACCTTACGTTGGCCAAATAGTAATTCAGTTAGTGTCTGAAAGCCAATCAAGATCTTTTAATGAAAGGCATTGAAGTAATAACAACAACATATAATAATAATAATAAAACAAAAAATCAAGATCTGTCTCCCTTTTTCGGTTCTGAGTTGCCTTAATATAGTCGGGGAAAGGCAAAGCTGATCTTTCAGTGAAGTGTGTCTAGTGATTACAGAAGGGGATTGGGAGCCTACATTCTATTTCTGGCTCTGCCACTGACATATTATATAATGTTGGGAAAGTCACCTAAGTCATCTGAAAAATATCAATCTGCCTTAAATAGTGTTGTGAGGGTTGATGAATTATTGTTTGTAAAGCTTTATGAGATCATCAAATTAAAGATATAACAGGACATACAAAATAAACTAAACTGAGGTCATTCAACAATTTAAGTAACTTTACTCGTGAGTATTAAGATTTACAAATATACCCAAAGGAGATGCTAATGCAAGGGTGGGCAAACTATGGCCCAGTGGCTGCATCCGGCCCTTCAGACATTTTAATCCGTCCCTCGAGCTCCCGCTGGGGAGTGGGGTCCGGGGCTTGCCCCACTCTGGCGTGCCAGCCAGGGACTTGCCCCACTCCACGTGTGCTGTGGCTCCGTGCAGGTCCCAGAAGCAAGGGCATATCCCCCCTCTGGTTCCTATCTGTAGGGCAGCCAGGGGCTCCACATGCTGCCCCCACCCCAAGCACCACCCCTGCCATAGGCGGCGAGTTATATGGACCTATGGTGCCCGTGCTCCACCAATATTCAGGAATGTAGGCCCGGCTCCACCAATGTTTGGGCTTATATTTTCAGAGCCGTCCCGTCCATAGGATGGACCAGGGCAACCGCCCCAAGCCCCATGCTCTGGAGGCCCCGCGCTTCAGGGGCATCTGGGGGGGGTTGTGAGGGGCCTGGCTCCAGCAGTAGTGAGGGAGCCAGCCCCAGCCCGCCCCGCCTCTTCCCGCTCCAGCTCTGACCACGCCCCACCTCCACTCCACTCCTTGCCCCAAATCCCTGCTCCACCTGTTTCCGGCTTCTGCCCCCTCCCCCAAGCAACGCCAGGAGCCGGCGGTGGGCGGGCTGGGGCCAGGTTGCTCGCTGCTGCTGGCACCAGGTCCCCCGCTAACCTCGCAGGCCGCCCTGGACCCCGCATAGCCCTGTAACATGGGGCTTCCCAAAGCACAGGGCCTGGGGTGGTTGCCCCGGTCTGTCCTATGGATGGCATGGCTCTGCTTGGACCTATTCTGGGCACCACCAAAAATTATACAAACCTGGTGCCCATGATCCCCCCCAGCTCCCATTGGCTGGGAACCATGGCCAATGGGAGCTGCAGGGGCAGCGCCTGCGGAAGGGTCAGCACACCGAGCCGCCTGCTGCACCTCCGCGTAGGAGCCAGAGTGGGGACATGCCGCTGCTTCCGGGAGCTGCTTGAGGTAAGCACCACCTGGAGCCTGATACATTGTCTTCTCATTTTTAAAAAAATAAAGGTTGAACTGAGGTAGTTAGAACATTCTGTCTGTCCTGTTCTTTGTGAACTTAATGAATTAGAAAGTGCCATCAAGTGCACCAAGTATACAACTGAAAAAAAGAAAAGGAGTACTTGTGGCACCTTAGAGACTAACAAATTTATTTGAGCATAAGCATCCAATGAAGTGAGCTGTAGCTCACGAAAGCTTTTGTTAGTCTCTAAGGTGCCACAAGTACTCCTTTTCTTTTTGCGAATACAGACTAACATGGCTGCTACTCTGAAACTGAAAAAAAATTGTCCTCTAATCTCTGTCAATTATAGTAATCTTAGGTATGGTTCATAACAATAAATATAATATTCAGCCTGAAGCATAACTTTTCAGTTGATGACATCCTTTTAAGTCACTCAGATTCCAGTCTGACAAAGACTCGAGCTGTGTGCATAATTTTATGCAAATGAGTATTCTTGGGCCTTGTCTGCACAAGGAAGTTGTACCAGTTTAACTAAATTTGATTTTTAAATCCATGTATTTAAACCAGTTCATATACTTATTTGAGCTCAATCAACATAAACCAATTGTAAACTGATGTGTGTGTCCAGAGAGGGCTTTGTACCAATTTAATTAAATGGATTTAAAAAAAACAATTTTAATTAAACTAAGGCTACTTTTGTGTTTAGACAACACTAAGACTACATATGTGAGTGGAGTTATGTACATGCTTAAATCTTTGCAAGATCAGGGGTTTAATCTTAAGGAAGGCATTGTAGATATCTGAGTTTAAAGAAAATTTAGTCTTTTTTTCTGGTTTAAATTTTGTTTTGAAAATATGTTCTCTACTTAAAACCGACTTGACTGAGTTTAAACTATATATTGTAGTGACACCGTATAAGGAAGCAATAGTATTTGCATACCAGTTTTGGTTTCCTTTTACTGGTTTACAAGACTGTCATTTTCTTTAGTGTAATTACATCCTGACTAAACTTTTGATTCTCAGCTTTATTTGCTCTAATATTTGAGACCCTGAACAACAGAGTATCCTTCTCTTTGTCATTATGTGCACTTTCTGGATTCTCAAATAATACTTAGTTTCAAATACAAATAAATCTACATTTTTCCTTTGGACGTAAGGAATTCAGTGGATTCATATCTGTTAAAACAGATTTCTGTGAACTCTAATTGCACAGAGAGAGAGCAAGAGAGGGAAGTGGTTACGTTTTTATTTATAAAGAATTTCTGAAACTCTACCACAAAGAAACTCGACAGAAAATAAAACAAAATAGCCCTTAAGAAAGGAGGAGAAGACAAGGAACTGAGCTAGTCCTTTCTTAGGTTTTAGCTTCCAGTGAACTTTTTTCAAATATTAATGTACAAAGAAACACTGCATAAACAGTTAGCTGTGAACCACATGACTATAATTCCACTGAAGTGCTGCTGGTGACATCTTCAACTCAAGAGCAAAACTAAGGTTCAGTCTTACAACCTTCATCTATTTCAGTAATCATCAGTTACAAGAATACTTCAGATTAGGAGCCTGAAGCTATGTGGAAATTCAGCTTTCAAAACTGAGAGTCAGTCTATTTTAGCTTAGTCTGAACACCCACCATCAGTTGGGGCTCTTTCCTCAAACCAGTGGGATCTAGCCCTGGTTAATCCTGACATAATTCCGTCAAGTGCAGAGTACTAGAGGTGTAATCTTCGGCCCTGTCTATACTATTAAAGTTAGTGTGTAGTTTTGATACAGGCACACAATAATAGATTACTTAAGAACCATACAATCACCTCCACATACTTCAAATACTCTAAAGCAGTGGTTCTCAACCTCTCCAGACTACTATACCTAGGGTGAGCAGATAGAAAGTGTGAAAAATCGGGACGGGGTGAGGGGTAATAGGTACCTATGTGAGAAAAAGCTCCAAAAATCGGGACTGTCCTTATAAAATCAGGACATCTGGTCACCCTAACTGTACCCCTTTCAGGAGTCTGATTTGTCTTGCGTACTCCAAGTTTCACCTCACTTAAAAACTACTGGTTACAAAATCAGACAATACACAAGTGTCACAGTCACTATTACTAAAGCTGTCAGTCTTTCACAGAGGTCACAGAAGTCACGGATTCTGTGACTTTCTGGGACCTCCGTGACTTCTGCAGCGGTCGGGAGGGCTGGCCCGGGGGCTGCCTGAGCAGCTCAGGCAGCCCAAGGGCCAGTCGCACTGGCCATTGCTCAGGTCATCACGTCTCGCCTCCCCCAACAGCAGCAGGAATTTGTGTACGGGAGGGGGCTCAGGGCTGGGGCGTGGGTAGGGGCATGTGAGGGGGTGAAGACTCCAGTCAGCACTTACCTCGGGGGGCAACTGGAAACGGCAACATGTCCCTTGGCTCCTAGACAGAGGTGTGGCCAGGCAGCTCCTGGCAAATGAGAGCTGCGGAGCTGGCCTTGGGGTGAGGGTAGCATGCAGAGCCCCCCTAGCCGCGCCGCTGCCTAGGAGCCGAGGGACATGTCACCACTCACAGGGAGCTGCACAGAGCCAGGTAGGGAGCCTACCTGCCCCACCAAACCCCTCCCTCAGCAGCAGTGGGGGTCCCGGGCCATGCACCACAGCCTCTCCACCCCAGCAGCTGCGGGGGTCCCAGGCCACCCCCTGCCTCCCGGGCCACCCCCTGCCTCCCGCTCCTTGCCAGCACCCGCAGCGCCCTTGGGCTGCCCCCTGCCCCAGAGCACCCAAGATTTAGTAAAGGATATATAGAACAAAATCATGGACAGGTCATGGTCCGTGAATTTTTGTTTACTGTCCATGACCGGTCCATTACTTTTACTAAAAATACCGGTGCCTAAAACGTAGCCTTAACTATTACTGAAAAACTGCTTACTTTCTCATTTTGTCAATATGAAATTCTATTTTGTACTGACTTTGCTAGTGCTTTTGGTGTAGCCTGTTGTAAAATTAGCCAAATATTTAGATGAGTTGATGTACCCCCTGGAAGACCTCTGAGTACCCCCAGGGGTATGCGTACCTCTGGTTGAGAACCATTGCTCTAAAGAACCCTGGAACGAGCTCCGTATCATTCCATATGTACCTTTATAGATTGTATGAAATGAAGCAGGGCTTTAATACTGATCTCTACATACCATATATATCCTCACAGATCATATTCCACATAAATTTCCACAGGATCTCACATATATTGATGTGGGTCATACAAGAAAGCCAGGTAAAGTGAGAAATTTCTACTCAACTTTACTACTATGCATACATACAGAGCCTATGGGAACACTGAGCATTCAAACACTGAATGAGAACTTCCACTCAGCTATACGTGCAAACATGCATCAATACCAAGAGAATTTTGAACCAATGCCCATGTGGACAATCACAGTCTACACACCCTAACGGGAGAACAGGAAGTCTGAACCCCAAAGAATAAGCAATTGAATCAACTGGTTGTATACAATGTTATTGTGTTTATGTCGAGTAATGTCTTTTATAAAATTTTATGATGTTCTGAACTTAGTGATCATGATGAGATATGTATACACTCTGTGCTTATGTCTTTATGTATATAAAAACTCTGCTCATAATCCGAGCTGCAATATTCAGCTAACCCTTGCTTCCACGCTGCCACAGAGGGGATCCAGCATTCACAGACAACCCTCAGCCTTCAAGATTGTCCCTCCCTTTTGGATGAAGACTTCTGTTTGAAGTCTCCTTTTAAAAAGGACTTTCTCCCTTTTTTTTTCTTCCCCCTCCTCTCTTCCAGCATGGTGACTCATAGTTAGAGTGACCATATTTCCCAAAGGGAAAATGAGACACCACACAGGGCTGGCGCGAGCTGCTTTCCCGAGCCCTGCCCCATCTCCCCACTCTGTGCGTGGGGCTAGCCCATTCCCAGCTCCCTCTATTCCTCCGGCACATGGGCTGGCTCGTGCCCTGCCCCCCCTCTCTCCCACACACATGGGGCTGATCCGAGTTGCTGGCCTGAGCCCTGCTTCCCCCATGCCCAGAGCTCTCGTCCAAGCCCAGCCTACTCACCATGTGGGGCTGGCATCGCTGATCACTCAAACCCTGCCTGCCCCCTGTGTAGCTGGTGTTGCTACGTTCTCAAACCCTGACTCCCACCAGATGGCTGGCATCGCTGCTCAATGGAGCCCTGTTTCTCCCCACCCCGCAGGGCTGGCATTACCACTCGCCCACCTGTACGTTCCTCTGTGCCCCGCTAGGGGTGCGCACCCCACTTTTGGGGCAAAAAAATGGGGCAAACTCTTTTGGCAAGAGCAAATGGGATAAACGCACACTTTTGCCAAAAAAGTCAGGACGGCCGGGACAAGGCTTAAAAAAGGGACAGTCCCGACCAAAACTGGAAGTATAGTCAATCTACTCATGGTTATTTAAAGTGGAGAAATTTTATGGACCACCATCTTTCTTTTCCTGGGTTTTACAATGTTATGTGCTTTGAGTTAGTCTCCCCTGGTTAGGGAGGCAACCCCTCCCTGCCTAGTTGACCAGCGCCCTGTTGTGAGGTGGAGCTGAATGCTGCAGCGCAAATTATGAGCACGGTTTTCTATATACATAAATAAGCACAGTGTGTATACATATCTCACAATGACCACCAAGTTCAGAACACCACACACTATCATAAAAGACAAGACTTGACATATTTGTACACACAACATTGTATGCAACCAGTTGATTCAATTGCTTACATTGGGTTCAGATCTCCTGTTCTTCCCTTGGGGTGTCTGGACCCTGATTGTCACAAGATGCATTAAGTAATTTTTAAAACCTTTATGATTCAACCAATATCTGCACTTGTACAGCACCTTGCATAATAAGATCCTGTCCCATGACTAGGACTCGTAGGTGTTATTGCAATACAAATAAATAAAAATACTAATAAATAGGTTGTCTCCAGACAGCTGTGACCTAGTGACCATACTCCTGGCAAATTTCAAATTTCTATCACTTTCTATTAAAGCACAAGAGCTGTTAAACATTTGTAATACTGTATTACTCTCTTCCTACTCAGAATTGGCTGAATGTCAGTGACTACAAAATAAAGCAGTATGTACTGCCACACTAGAATGCATTAGGAAAATTTCTTCAATTATCTAACAAAAACCATGTAAAGTGAATACCAACCTGCACAATATCCAAAACCATACCAGCAGAAACCGTTCCAAATCCTGCTAACAAAAATGGTACAAGTATCTGTAATGCCATAATACTACTGGACTCCTTTGGCTGCTTTCTGCTCCTTTCCACAATGGCATCTTCATCACCATCACTAGACAAGTTGTCATCCTGCAATATGGCATCTGTTTCTGACGTGTCCATCCCATCACAATAATTATAACTGGCAAAGTCATCATACTTTGGACTACAGCTAGATGGACTGTGTCCGTTACTACCATGAAAAGCTGGTTCTGAGAAGTGATGGTACTCCATGTGTTGATCCGATCTAACATTAAAATTGTGTCCTGTGTGTTGTAATCCATCTTGCCAGACACCATTCACTTTTTTATGTCGCTCTTCCTGCTTTTTGTGGTAAACAATTGGAACCATACTCAACAGCAGGTTCAGAAACTTGTCAGACTGAATTGTATTAAGATTTATAGTCCAATTTACAAAACTTTCTCCACCATAAGCTTTACCATTTATTCTGGTAGTGGTAGATCTTCCTTTACAGTTAGTCATAGTGTTACAAAAATACTACGGGGAAGATCACTGTTCTTTAAACTTCAGTGAAGAAACACAGCAGATGAGTCAACAACAGCCACACAATCATTGATTTTAAAATCAAATAAATCAAATGTAGAAAATGTTATGTAGAAAATGTCCTTTTCATGGATCTTAGATCTTGAGCAATTCCACAACCGAGTTTGGATCTGGAAAAAAAAATTCAGTAGTTTGATTGTATGTATCTATTATTATTATTAAAACAAATAGAAAAGATATATCAAAGCCTACATTGTCATGTTACTACTGTATCATATAGGGCAGTGACATGAAGGAATTTGAATCCAGCTTGGTCCTTCATAGGCTAAGAAGCAGAAATGACTCAAAACTCTTGATGGTGGGGGGGGGGGCATGTGACTGCCCCATGCATCACCTCTGGCCCCTTTCCCACTCCCCCTGCACCTCCCACACCCGGTCCAAGCCAGCACCACCTTGCCCCTACTCCCCTCATAGCTCCTTCCTCACTTCTCCCATCGCCTCCCCACTGCAGGCATTGGCCAGAGTGGGCTCTGGACACCTACTACCGAGCAGGTAACTGAGGCTGCAGGCGAGGAAGGGATGGGACTCAGAGGGCTTCCCCACACTCTCTCTGGCAGAGCTGTGCTGCCAGCCCCATCTCACTTCCCTGCTCTGGGTGCCTCACAGAGGGGCTCAGTGGGAGCACTAGGTGCAGGTGCCTTTCCCAGGCATGTCCCCCTCAGCCGCACTCAGCCAGACTCTCACCCTAGCAGAAATCAGGGGGGACATATGACCCCGCGTGCCTCCCTCCCACATGTCGCCTCTGATGAGAAGGAAGAGGTTAGGATAAACCTCTAAATTCTTGGATTGCATTGAACTGTTACTATAATGGTGCCTGGTTGAGTTGGCTGGGAAGCAGTCCTGCTGAAGGTTTGTGTCGCCAAAATAAGCTATGTCAACATCCTGGTGGAAAGATGAGCAGGGATATACCTGGTAGATAGCTTGTGCTGCACCTTGTACAAGAATGAACCTTTGGAAGGAGTGGGGTAACAACAGTAGGAGAGGAGTTGGAGAAGAAGGAAAATGGACAGCCCAGTTATTTAGTAGTGGGTCATAACATAACATAACAGCCCAGTTATTTAGTAGTAGGAACTATCATATAGGAAAATTTTATTTTTGATATCTAGCCTGGTCCTTTGTTTCTGGGACTTTGTGGGAAGCAAATGGCTTGAATCTACCTCTGGTGATCCTTCTGGCTGACATAGATATAACAACAAGCAGCTCTGAATGAAGCTAGGCCATGCCTGCCTCACCTGGCCAAACATGAGATTGAGGAAGATCAGAAAGAAATAGCAGGGATCATCAGTGTTTGCAGGTCCTCGAGAGGGAAATGATGTTGGGGAAAATATGGATTTTTATGAAGCCAGGAGGATAAACCCAAGTTCCTGACCTAGCTGTTCAGCCCATAAGGATCCTTATTTTCAGGTGGAAAGCATTTTGAGTTGGTGAGGCCTTATCAGTTGATTGTCCACACCACTATGCCAAAATGACAAACTACTATCGATTTCTAAAATTTAACACAATGCTCATTTACAACCTGACTTACTGAAGTTATTATTAGCCAAACACACAGATTAAGATAGGTATAATTCAATGTTTGTATGCTTAAGTAAGTGTATGGTACATATTTTCATAATGTTAGATGTACAGTATATGTATTATAAGAGAAGATCTTTTTAAAGAAAGTTGCAGACTTTGCTTTGTAACAGTTTAACTGAACATATATGCCAGTAACAACAACTGGATCTAAAACAGAGCAACAAGTTTAGTTCTCGTTTGCAGCTTAACAAACAGCTATGCAAACAAATGTTGCTATATTCAGAAGCAACATAAGCCATTCTTTAGAGTGTCGTTATGGTCAGAAAAATTACAAATGTTACCAGTGTTATGCATCAACCAAACTGCAGCTCAGCCTGATTTTAGAATACTTATTGTTGATGATTAATGGCTTTGGGTACTATTACAATGGAAAGTCACTTTTGCAGTCAACGAGGCAATCTAGTTTTCTGATTAAAAAATCTCCAGTAAGTGTACTTCACCATGCAGTTTATAAAAAATTAAGAGAAAGGTTAAAAATCCTATTCTACCTCCCCACTCTTTTTTTTGAGGGGTGAGGAACAGGGAAAAAAGAGAGAAGAAACTGACATCTCATGCCTCTTTTTTTCCATATTATTTCTCCTCATCTGTAAGATATTTACAAAGGAGGCTGCACATTTTACAGTTATATCTCCTTTCCTCTTACAAGTTCTGTTACCAACTCAGCTACTAACTTCTTGTCTAATCTTGACACATCACTTAGGCCAAAGTTTTGCCTAACTTGAAACACTTAGGACCTTAGTCTCAGAGCTACTGAGCACCTGTACCTCTCACTAACTACAACTGGAATCAGACACTTTTGAAAGTTTGGGCCTTAACATCTGTGTACCTCAGTTACCCAATCTATCAAACTGCAATAATACTTATCTTTGTAAATCACTTAGAGATGGTCTCATGAAAGCCACTGCGGAAGTGCAAAATACAATCATAACCTCCAGCTGCACTCAGAGCAGCCAGTACCCTCTGGGGACCTGAGTGCTGTGTCTCCCATAGCTTTGGGGACTCATATTTCTCTCTAGTCAAAAGCACTCATACAATATTCATACCAACATTTCTATATTTACCTTTTTAAGATTTGTTTAATCATCCATACATATAATTAGATACAGTTAAAAAAAGATTAATGTAATAACCAGTAACAGTGAAACCCAGAAAGAATCTCCAGCAGATACTGATAAGATCTTGGCATTTTGAATCTTCTTATTTTATTCACTATAAATCAGTGGCAACTAATCATTGTATAATTTGAGGATAGTGGAAATTCTCTGAGATTACCAGATGATATTCTAATTAACAACTGTAAACTTTACTTCAGATTAGAACACAGCTTAATTTTTCTTCTAACTTCTAATTCAAGCCTCACCAATAAACAGATTCTGCTTTTGGAAAATAGTTAACAATTCTGTTGATTATGTACAAGACATAAAAAAACAAAAAATTCAACTAACTCTTCCATATTGTAGTTTTATAATGACTATGTAGTGCTAAAAGGAGTAAGAATATATGGTTCTTATATATAAGCAGAGCAATTACAGGGATGTGATTTTTACATTGTAACTTTTCTGACATTGTTGACAACACAAAGGGATCAGTTACACATTTAATATATAAGCCATAAACCTGGCTACACTGAATTCCTTTAGACATCCCCATGATGAGGAATGCAAATGAGCTCACCTAGTTCAACAGTAATTGAAGCATTTACTTCCAAAAACCAGCATCTGCTCCTGATGAAGTTGAAAAAATTGTAGTTCATAAAAGTATGAACCAACCTCATGTTATAGCCCTACAGGTTAAAATAAGGTCACAGTGCAAATAGATGCTATTGAGGCCAGCACGCCATTAGTAGAGTGAGCCTTTGGACACTCAAACACAAGGTCATCAGCAGTCATATTATGACATGACACTTTTACATCCTTTGAGCCAAGATGACTTCACCCTTAAATGTTTCTCCAGAGCCCACAAATACTAACTTTCTTAACAGCTCTTAACATCAAAGGTATGTAAACTAATCTTTTCAGGATGACTATGGAGATTTGTCTAAAAGACAGGCAGTTGTACTGGCTAATCAAAATGAAAATCTGATACTACTTTTGTCAGAAATTTGCGGTGGTGGGGGGCAAGACAGGCCTAAGTGCCACCTTGTCTTTCTGGAGTATAATATAAATTGGAAAGGCCATCAGGGTCTGAAGCTCTGAAACCCTCCTGGCTGAAATAATGGTCACCAGAAATGAGGCCTTCAGTGAGAAGTGCAAACTCTTAAGGGATATTCCATGAGTTTTGTTCATATCAAATGCAAGTCTCAAGGCTCACTAGACTCCCAGATGGGAGGGTATGAGATTGTAAACTTAAAAAAAAAAATTTTCACCAGAAGTGCACTCCCCTCTCTCTGCCCCTTCCCCCTCCGCCATCTTATAACCAAATTGAAGTTATACCTTGACATAACTGCCTCTCAAAGCCAGATATGTTCCTTGGATCCAAGCAAATTCAATTACTGGGACTCTAGATCCCCAAGGGCCAAAGTCACCTTCTTAGCTGTAGATTTCTCACTTGGAGCAGAAACTTTGAATGACTCTGAGGTAGAGAAATAATTTCAATTCCTCCATAGGAACCTGGGATAAGGAATCAGGTTTTCTGATCACAGAAACATCAGAGACCAGATGTTTCCAGAGTCTTTCTAGCCATCTCCAACATATCCTGACTGTTAGAAAACAGCTCTTTATCCCAAAGAGCTATTGAGTTCTATATATGCAGTTCTACAGCATCAAGACATTATGTCAATAACAGGGGGACAAAAACTATGTTTTTACAGAGTACAGGGAAGTGGGAGCAGATTGGATTTGTTGGGGTGTTTTATCAGGGGTGAGAGGGCAGGTCAAACTCAAATTTAGGACTCTCTCTCTAACTGCTTCAAATCCTGCATCTTGGCAGGGGGTTACACTAGATTACACTTGTGGTCCCTTCTAACCCTATGATTCTATGATGCAAGGTGGCTCTTGCCAAGACAACAACAGTTGAGTCAGACACTTCAGTACCTAAGAAGAGCTGAGGTTCTGTGAGAAGAAATATTTTCACTTATCAACTGATGGTGCGCTGAAACTGCAGCCTATCATGCTGACCAATATTCTCTCACTGTTTCTTTGTACTCCGTTGTCTGTCTGTATCCATCAGTTGTCTCTTGTCTTATACTTAGATTGTAAGTTCTTGGAGCAGGGAATGTATTTTTGTTCTGTATTTGTACAGCACCTAGCTGAGTGGGGTCCTGATCCATGATTACCTAGGTGCTAAGGTAGTAACAACAATAATATACTTGCTAATATACTCTGCTGTTTTTGTCATGTCAGCCATACTAAGCTGTACCCTTCACACCACATATGTAAAAATGTCTAGGCACTATAACTGGCTTCTGTGGCAATATTTGCAATTAAATAATTATTACTACTGTAGCACCTACATAATCATGGACCAGGACCCCATTGTGCTAGGTGCTGTACAAATACAGAACAAAAATACAGTCCCTGCTCCAAAGAGCTTATGATCTAAATATAAGATAAGAGACAACCAGTGGATACAGAAAAATGAGGGACTACAAGGAAACAATGAGAGAGCATGATAGGCTGTAGTCTCAGCACACCAGCAGCATACCGATTGTCAAATTTTATGTAGGCATGATGACAAAGGAGAGTTTGAAGGAGGAATTTAAAGGAGGATAATGAGCTTTATGGGGAACAGCTCCCAACTGTGACGGGCAGCATGGGAGAAAGAGCTGGTGGCTAGACATCCACAAGGAGATGTCAGAGAGACTGGAGAGTTTTTTAGTTTGGATAGAAGAGACAGGTCTAGAATAGAGAGAGATCTAAGAGACTTCAGCATAAAGATAGTGGTTGAATTTGTGTTTGCAGATGAGATTACCCATAGATAAGATGTAGAGGGAGAAGAGAAGGAAGCCCTGAGGAACCCCCCACAGAAAGCTGGAGGTGGGTGGGGAGTGGGAAGATCCTCCCAAGGACACACTGAAAGAGTGATTAGAGACATAGGAGGAGAACCAGGAAACTACAGAGCCAGGGAAGCCAGGCCAGGAAAGATATCAAGAAAATGATGATCATGGTGCACTACACTGAAGGTGGCTGAGAGGTATAGGAGGAGGAGCATGGAATACTGGTTCTGAGATATTGATAGGAAGTGTTCATTAGAGACCTTAATGAGAGCAGTTTCAGTGGAGATCAAGGGTCAGAATTCAGATAAGAAAGGATCTAGGACAGATTTAGAAGAATAACTCCAGCCAGTGATTGTAAACAGTGTGTTTAGTGAGCTTGGAGATGAAAGGGAGACAGGAGTTGGGCCAGTAATTAGAGAGGCAAGTGGGGTCAAGGCTAGGTTTGGGGAGTTTTCTGGTTTTTTTAAAATGACAGAGTCTAAAGCATGCTTATACTTATGGGGAGTCAGAAGAGAGTGAGTGGTTGAGTAGAAGAGTAAGGCAGGAGATAAGAGTGGGAACAAGGGAGAGGGTCACTGGGGCAAGTGGAAGGGTTAGAGGAGAATGTGACAGGGGAAGAGTAGGAGATAGAGTTGTAGGAAAAGAAAGCAAGCCAAGGGGAGGAGGAAAGACGTTGTATTTTATCCATTTTCTGTTGGAAGAAATTGGTGAGATTCTGTACAGAGAAAGAGTGGAGCAGAAAGAGGAGGGTTTGACGAGTGAGTCAAAGGTGGTGAGAAAGCAGTGGGGATTGCAAGCGTGGGATTCAATTAAGTTGGAGAAGTAAAGTTGTTTAGCAAGAAAGATGGCGGAACTGAAGGAGAATGAGTTTGTAGTAGAAGAGGAAGTCAACGTGGTTACAGGATTTCTATCAGAGACGTTCTGCCATGCAAAAGCAGGAGTTGAGGAAGCGGACATTGGAGGTGATCCCAGGGGCTGGCAGTGTGGTCCTTGAGATGTGAATGAGGCAAAAGAGTCAAGGATGGACAGTGAAATATGGAAAGAATCAACAACCATATCAATGGCAGAAAGGAAAAAGAGAGCTGAGCATAGATGAGAAGTCATCAACACTGATGGACTGGAAGTGACAGAATAGCCAAGTGAAAGGTGGTGGGGAGGATGGCTGATGTGTGACGCTGAAAGAGACCAACTGACGGTTGGAGAGGGGGAGCTCATCAACAGAAATAGCGAGAGAGCTATGTTTGGTGAAGACCAAGTCAAGTGAACGACCCTTTCGGTGAGTGGGAGAATGGAACCAGAGACTCAGGTCGAATGAAGAGGTGAGGTTGAGGAAATGTGTAACTAACGAGTCAGGTGAGTCATCAACATGGAAGCTGAAGTCACCAAGGATGAGTATGGGAGATTGTGATGTGAGAAGAGAGAGCCAGGAGTCGAAATCAGAGAGGAAAGCTAATAGGAAGGAGTTGGGTGGACAGAAGATGAAAGCAACATGGAGGAAGAGAGGAGAGAAGAGTTGGGTGCAGTGCTGTTCAAAGGAGGAGAAAGAGTGATAAGAGGAAGGAAGAAGGGATTAGCAGGGGCAGGAATGGGAGAGGGGAAGCCTAACACCCCCACCACTGTCTGATCCAGGGCAGGAAGTATGAGTGAAGGAGAGACCTCCATAAGAGAAGGCAGCTGCAGAGGCAGCGTCGGATGAAGGAATCAAGGTCTCTGTGAGAGCCAGGAGCTGGAGGGAGTGAGATATACAGAGGTTGTGGATGGCTATGATCTTTAGAGATGGAGTGGGAATTCCAGAGATAACAAAAGGAGGAGAGTGAGGAGGGAGGGCCATGGGTGTGAGGGTAGGAATCATGATGGGAAGGGTATGGTAGGTGGAATGGCGTGGGGGGAGGGGGCCCAATTTCAGAGGTGAGGAGAATGCTGCACATGTGGAACATAAGATGTGCAAATGGGAGGAAGGGGGGAGACGATCAGGGTGGAAAGGGGAAAAGGAGATTAGATGGTGGGAACTTTTACTGTACGGGGTGAGAGCACTAGCACGGGCAAATGGAGCTGGTGGGGGAGAAGGGAAAGGAGGAAGACAGATGCTATGATATAGAAGAGGAATGTGGTGAGAGACACGGAAGAGTGGCAGATGGACAAGATCACAAAACAAACAAAGCATACCACATGCTAGTCACAGAGCTCCTGGCTGATCCAGAAGCAAAGTACTGTTATTTCCTGAATAGTGGAATGCATCACGTCTAAAGATGACCATAGCTCATGATCAATATCTGCCACTAAATTAAATATTAATGTCTACAGCCTCATGAGCACACACACTTGCAGAATTCTACCCACATTGAGTTTTGGATTCACTTTCACTGTAGCCATTATCTCTAGAGGTACAAGTCAATTCAGACCAGAACATCTGTAGTTTATTTTGATAAAATACATGTTTTCAGGCTCAGTTATGTAACTGATCTCTCCATCCAATTTTAATATAATTAGAAAACCTGGGAAACTATTTACCTACACATTTTATACTAAATTAATTATTGAGATGAACAAAATAATCATGATGGAAAGTGAACATTGGAAAAGGCCACAAGCACTATCACTAAGTTACAAGGGTCTGAAAAATAAAAGATTTTATCAGCCTTCCAATGAAATTAATAATGAAACTTCCCAGCTGCTACAGTGGGACAAAATAAGGTTGTGGTTTCTCCAGCGTGTATTTTAATTACATGATTCAAACATATTACCACAAGTACAAATGTGAAGAAACGATGATGATGATTCATGAAAATGATTCACAGCTCTAGAACTTTGGTTAATTTTTTTTTCAAACCACATAATTTTTCCTTTTTACTTGTGTATGTTTTTGTTTTGTTATGTAAGAGACTGTTATATGAGGGAGGGAGTTGTTTTATTTCATAGAGTAAAGTGTTAATGCAACTAGAAATTAAAATGGTATGGAAGAGTACCAGAAATATGAATCCAGACGACCAATGGGAAACAGAGGGTGAGGACAAGAGTCTGGCCAGGATGGCTAAAAGCTTAAATAACTTTTGTGAAATAGTTTGGATAATATTCACAGACCTTTATCCTAACAAAATACTTGGCCTTTTGTAATGAAGGCTGCACTAACGATGAAGGACAGAATACTAAACCAGCACATCTCAAACTTTTAGTCAAACAGTACCACTATGTAGGTGTTGTTTAAAAACATTAACTGGAAACTAAAAAAGGAGAAGAAACGCTAGGGGGTGGGTAAAAGGTAGAGTAACAGATCCCAACTTGGTGCAGAACTATTTGAACTAAATGAGACAAAAATCTCTCTTATAAGTGGGCTACTAAACATTTTTAACCTAAATTTATGCACAGCACATTGAGTAGCAACATACTGTAAGTCACTTTGCTCACCAGATGGGTTAACAAATAATAGACCACAATACAAATGGCTCATTTTGGTAATTCTCCTACAACAGACCACTAAAAAAGGTACTGTTTTGAAGTGGCAATGTGATCAGAAAGCCACTGAGGTTCAGAGAGAGTTACTGACAGATATCCAGTGAGAAGAAGAATCCTCTTATCTGTCAAGTTTCAGAGTAACAGCCGTGTTAGTCTGTATTCGTAAAAAGAAAAGGAGTACTTGTGGCACCTTAGAGACTAACCAGTTTATTTGAGCATGAGCTTTCGTGAGCTACAGCTCACTTCATCGGATGCATAGCATATCGTGGAAACTGCAGAAGACATTATATACACACAGAGACCATGAAACAAAACTTCCTCCCACCTCACTCCCCCGCTGGCAACAGCTTATCTAAAGTGATCATCAAGTAGAGCCATTTCCAGCACAAATCCAGGTTTTCTCACCCTTCCCCCCCCCACACACACATACAAACTCACTCTCCTGCTGGCAACAGCCCATCCCCCTTTGAAACCCCTCTTTATAATGCGCATGATAATCAAGGTGGGTCACCTCCAGCACTAATCCAGGTTTTCTCACCCCCCCTCCAAACCCCCCCCCCACACACCCCTTTTTCCAAAAACCACACACACAAACTCATTCTCCTGCTGGCAACAGCTCATCTTACAATGTGCACAGCAATAATCCAAGTTTAACCAGAACGTCTTGGGGGGGGGGTTTTGCAGGAAAAAAACAAGGGGAGACAGGCTACCTTGCATAATGACTTAGCCACTCCCAGTCTCTATTCAAGCCCAAATTAATAGTATCCAATTTGCAAATGAATTCCAATTCAGCAGTTTCTCGCTGGAGTCTGGATTTGAAGTTTTTTTGCTTTAAGATAGCGACCCTCATGTCTGTGATTGCGTGACCAGAGAGATTGAAGTGTTCTCCGACTGGTTTATGAATGTTATAATTCTTGACATCTGATTTGTGTCCATTTATTCTTTTACGTAGAGACTGTCCAGTTTGACCAATGTACATGGCAGAGGGGCATTGCTGGCACATGATGGCATATATCACATTGGTGGATGTGCAGGTGAACGAGCCTCTGATAGTGTGGCTGATGTTGTTAGGCCCTGTGATGGTGTCCCCTGAATAGATATGTGGGCACAGTTGGCAACGGGCTTTGTTGCAAGGATAGGTTCCTGGGCTAGTGGTTCTGTTGTGTGGTATGTGGTTGTTGGTGAGTATTCGCTTCAGGTTGGGGGGCTGTCTGTAGGCAAGGACTGGCCTTTCTCCCAAGATTTGTGAGAGTGTTGGGTCATCCTTCAGGATAGGTTGTAGATCCTTAATAATGCGTTGGAGGGGTTTTAGTTGGGGGCTGAAGGTGACGGCTAGTGGCGTTCTGTTATTTTCTTTGTTAGGTCTGTCCTGTAGTAGGTGACTTCTGGGAACTCTTCTGGCTCTATCAATCTGTTTCTTCACTTCCGCAGGTGGGTATTGTAGTTGTAAGAATGCTTGATAGAGATCTTGTAGGTGTTTGTCTCTGTCTGAGGGGTTGGAGCAAATGCGGTTGTATCGCAGAGCTTGGCTGTAGACGATGGATCGTGTGGTGTGGTCAGGGTGAAAGCTGGAGGCATGTAGGTAGGAATAGCGGTCAGTAGGTTTCCGGTATAGGGTGGTGTTGATGTGACCATCGTTTATTAGCACTGTAGTGTCCAGGAAGTGGATCTCTTGTGTGGACTGGACCAGGCTGAGGTTGATTGTGGGATGGAAATTGTTGAAATCATGGTGGAATTCCTCAAGGGCTTCTTTTCCATGGGTCCAGATGATGAAGATGTCATCAATATAGCGCAAGTAAAGTAGGGGCGTTAGGGGACGAGAGCTGAGGAAGCGTTGTTCTAAATCAGCCATAAAAATGTTGGCATACTGTGGGGCCATGCGGGTACCCATAGCAGTGCCGCTGATCTGAAGGTATACATTGTCCCCGAAATGGCTCTACTTGATGATCACTTTAGATAAGCTGTTGCCAGCAGGGGAGTGAGGTGGGAGGAAGTTTTGTTTCATGGTCTCTGTGTGTATATAATGTCTTCTGCAGTTTCCACGATATGCTATGCATCCGATGAAGTGAGCTGTAGCTCACGAAAGCTCATGCTCAAATAAACTGGTTAGTCTCTAAGGTGCCACAAGTACTCCTTTTCTTCTTATCTGTCAAGGGGTTCAAGCTACCCTTACCTCAAGTCTCTATTTGTGTCTTTTATTAATTGATGGTATTATTTAGCAGTTGTTTTTGTTAACATTTTATTTGCATATAATTAAAAAAGGTAGAGGAAGAGTTATAACAAGAGCTACAGGAATTAGTGGCTAGACCGATCCCTGCTATATGGCAGGGGTATTAACTTTTGTAAACGTCATGTGCCCAGGGGCAATGAACAAGATCAGACTTTTACAAACACTTCTGTAAGTTATACCTTTATTTTTGGTGATTTCTCAGACTACCAGGTCCCAAAGCAATGAAGTAATTGTACGTCATTATCAACACCTTAAAATATATCCAGAAGCTAACTGAAAGCCAGTGCTGCACCTACACCTTGCCAGAGAGCCTCCCATGTTAATTTTTCATACAGACCCCTATAGCTAGGAAGTTTATCCCTCTGTCTAGTTGGTGTGATCTGGTGATTTTTTTAAAACCTTGAAGAAATACAGAAGACATTTGGAAATCAAACTGCCATGTAATTTTAATTATTTTTAAATCTTTTTTTAAATGAGGGTCCACCAAATGGGGGCTCATAACATAAGAAACAATTGTAGATCCCATGGAATATAACACATTAAACACAAATATTTTTCAAACTCAAAGACTATGATAAATTAAAATACCAGTCCTTTTCAGTGTCTGGCTAATAAAAATTAAAAGATCACATATTCAATGATCTTCTGGACTTTTGTAGCCGTCACCACCTCTTCACAGCTCAGACAAACTCACTTATGCCAGAACCTGATACATTTTCATCTATCAGAAAGTGCCCAGACTACTTCATATTGGAAAGGAGGGAAACTTGCAGAGCCACTTTACAAACCAGTTCATAAGAATGCATCATATTGCCATATACTAACCTGCTGCTTTTAAAATATTTCTCTGACACAAAATAAAAGTGGAGATTTAGTGTAACTATGAGATTTGTGTTGACTCCGGCACTTAGAAGCAAGCCTTCCAATTTTCAGGAGGATAGTTTTTGGCAAATAAATGCAAAGGAGCAGATCTAATAATATAGCCTTGTAAATAGTATACAATGTTCTCCACAAGCCTTTCTGACTGCACTGTGTTTCAAGGAGTTCACACTTAGCATGCCTCTCGAAGGCATTTTACCAGTGTATGACCACCAAGGACAGATCCAGCCTTTAACTTTTCCATGCCTCAGTTTCCCATTGGTAAAATAAGAATATTAAACTTTTATCTGTATTACAGGTAATACATAAGGCATTAAGACCCCTATTCCTCAAAGTATTTTAACTTGTTCTGAAAGGGCTTTGATGAATCAGGGCCTAAATTACATTTTTTTTTTAACATTTTAAATTTAGAATCAGTCTCTCTTGAGCCATCGTTTAAAAAAAATCAAAGATGGATACAGGCCCAATTTTTTAAAATAAAGTTTACAGGTAATTTAAAAGTAATGGTCAGATCACAAAGTAAGTACTTTTGTACTACATGTTTGCATTACTCTTACAGTATATATCCTTTGAATGTGCTTTGTATCACAACTATAACTAACATACAAGAGGATAAACACAGTAATGTAAATATACCTATCTAAGAAACTCTACCACAGCAAACCACAAAATCTAGCCTAGGTAAGTGCATCTAAATATTACATATGGGAACCACAAAAGAAAAGTTTAATTTTAGTATTTTTGCCAAAGTATAAAGCTACCCTAAATTAGGATTTAATTTGCCAGTCTTGAAAAGGATCAGTTGGTTTGATGAGAATCAGGGTATGTTGTTTACTGTGTATTGTTTTCCATGTAGTAAACACTGGCCTCTTACATTTGGTAAGGACAGTTTCCCCCCTCTTCTGGCCTTCAAACAACCCCTCATCCTCACCAAGCTTATCATTAGAAGCAAGCTCTCCACAGGCCAGGACACACAAACTCAAAGAGGCATGAGATCCTGCCAGAACAACAGATGCAAAACATGCAGACATATCTCCACTGCTACAATGATCAATAACCCCAAGATCCAGGGGTCGTACACATGCCTATCCCAACATGCGGTGTACCTCATCCAGTGCATCACATGCCCCAGCAACAACTATGTGGGAGAAAACAGACAATCGCTACACTCTCAAATGAACTCACACAGAAAAATGACAGAAGACAAAAACTCCATATCGCTTGTTGGCGAACACTTCACAAAGTGATCACTCCATCTCTGACTTCTTTGTTCTGTCGTCAAAGGAAACCTCCATAATACCGTCAAAAGATGAGCCTGTGAACTTAAATTATTAACTTTGTGGAATACTAAACACAGACTTAACAGAGACTGGTTTTATGGATCGTTACAACAATTTGTAATACACCTTATTGTCTGCTAACCCTTAATTGCCCACTTCATTTTAAATGGTTTCCTACACCAGGAATTCTCAACCTTTTTCTTTCTGAGACCCCCCCCGTGCAACATGCTATAAAAACTCCTCAGCCCACCTGTGTGCCACAACAACTGGTTTCTGCATATAAAAGCCAGGGCTGGCATTGGGGAGTAGCAAGCAGGGCAATTGCCCAGAACCCCATGCAACAGAAGCCCCTGCGAAGCTACACTGCTCAGGCTTCAGGCTCAGGTGGCGGGGCTCAGGGCCCCGGGCTTCAGCCCCATGCAGTGGGGCTTCGGCTTTCTGCCTTGGGCCCCAGTGAGTCTAATGCCAGCTCTGCTTGGCAGACTGGACCCCCTAAACCTGCTTGCGGCCCTTCAGTGGGCCCAGACCCCTGGTTGAGAACCACTGCCCTACAGCATGTGTGACCCCTTGTGCTTAACAATTCATCCCACCTTGTATTTAACACAGACACATTGGTTAACTTTCCCAGACCTGAGGAAGAGCTTTGTATAGCTTGCAAGCTTTTCCCTTACACAAACAGAAGTTAGTTCAATAAAAGATATTATCTCACCTACCTTGTCTCTCACCTATTCTGGAACCCACCTGGCTACAACAACTCTGCATACAACCATATGGTCATTTCCACGGCTACAGACAAATATCATAAAAATTGTTTGATTTCATTATGAGATCAAAGCTAAGTTATAGCAAGTATAATATTAGAAAGTGAAAGTGATCCCGTTCATACACTAAGTAATGCAACAGTGCTTAAACTCACTGGGCCCATATTTTTGTAGGAGTCAGAAGATCAAGCAGATTGTATGCATGTATTTCTGTTTGTTTTGTGCTTTTGTATATATAGCAATCATACTAATGACTGGAAGGCTTGTAAATTGTTATGTGTCATGACCTGTCTATTGGGATGTTTACTGTAAGAGGACATTGGGTTAAATCAACAGGACTGTTGGAAAACGGACAGGAAGGTGAAAACAATGACTTTAAGTAAGACCCTCCCACCCCAACAAACACTTGAGGGTTGTTACAGGACAATGGAAGAGCAATTGAGGGAATAGGCTCAACTTCCCACTGAGTCTACCAACCTGGTTTTGGACTAGTGCAGCCAAAACGTCTGCAAACTGAGAGAACAAAGAACTTGGACTAGTTTTTAAAAGGCACACTCCTGCAAGCAGGGGGAAAGAGAGTTAAGGGAAACAGACTGACACCCAGAGCTCAGAGGTTTGGGGTGAGCAGGAAAGCAAGGCCAGCTTAGGGCATCTATGAGAATGGTAGGACTCTAGGTAAAGCAGACATGCAAACAGATTTTTTGTTGTTTCAGAATCCTTTCTCCTATGGCTTATTCCTACTATTAGTATTAAACAATACTTTGGTTTAAAACGAGTAGTACATGAGGGGAGGGGATGGTGGATAAGGGGAGGAGGCTGTGTTGGGTAGATGGGCAGTGGATGTGGGGAACAAGGTGGAGTAGACGGTGGAGGATATGGGAGAGTGGGGAGTAGACAGGCTGTGTGGGGAAGGGGACGCTGTGGGGTAGATAGGTGGTAGATGGGGGAGGGGCTAACAGAGGGGTGGTGGATGGGGGAGGGACTATGGGGGAGTAGATGAGCCATGGATGGGGAGAGGGTATGGGGGGGGGAAGTAGATGGGTGGTGGATGGGGCGGCAGATGAGCAGCGGCTGGGCGAGGCAGCTGTGGGAGGAGTAGATGAGCAGTGGATGGGGGAGGGGCGGTGGGGGGAGACTGGGGAGTTGAGGGGCGGTGGGGGGAGTAGATGAGCGGCGCATGAGGAGGGGCGGTGGGGGAAGTAAATGGGCAGCCGACGGGGGAGGAGGCGGTGTGGGAAGGGGAGCAGATGAGCGGTGGATGGGGAGAGGGTTGGGGGGGAGACTGGGGAGTTGAGGGGCGGTGGGGAAGTAGATGGGCAGCGGTGGGTGGAGTAGATGAGTGACGGATGAGGAGGGGCGGTGGGGGAAGTAGATGGGGGGCGGGGGGGGGAGCAGATGGGGGTCTGGGGCGCTGTGTTATTCTTCTCAATCACTTATTTAGAAACTTTCCTGCTCGGAGCATCCTCCCCGGGCCCCGATCCCGGCAGCGCCTCCCTCCCCGCGGCGGGTCCCGGGCATCTCCTGCCCGTGCTCGGCTCCGTTCCTGCCCCTCAGGGACCCTGCCCCCCCCTTACCTGGGCGATGGTGGCGCCGGCAGCCCGCCGCCCCTCGCCATGGCCGCTCGCCGCCCGGGACCGCTGCCCGCTCTTCGCACGGACCAGCCCGGCTGCAGCGCTGACAGCTCCCGTGCAGGGTGAGCGGCGGCGGCGCCCCCACTGAGCAGGCGCGGAGCCCGCGCGGAGGGGAGGGGAGGGGAGGGGAGGGGCAGCCCCTTGATGATGTGGCCGGTGATGTGAGCGCGCAGCAGCCGCTGCCTGACCTGCCGGTGAGCTCGGCTCGCGGGGAACCCCCAGCGGAAGGGGCTGAGCGCGAGGAGCCTTACGCCAACCGTCATCGCGGGCTCGAGGCACCCGCAGCCAGCCCGGGGGGCTATGTTGTACGCTGCGCGCATTAAGCACAGGGGAGGGGAACGCTCTGCTGTTCTCCCCAGCAGCCCCCTCCCCTCGGGCATAGGGGGCTGGAGAGGAGAGGCTGAGGGGGGCGATTACTTGGTCACGGCCGTATGGGGGGGGGGGCGTACGGGGTCACCTAATGACTGATGCCCCCAGCCCTAAGGGGGACGGGTTAGGGCTGGGGTGTGATACTCCCTACATCCCCCACAAACGGGGGGTGGGAGGGGGCAGTGAAACCCCCCACATTTCCCACAGACACACAAAGAGGGGATGGGGTGAGGCTAGGGAGAGCTTCCCTATGGGGAAGGGGCTGTACAAGAGGGGCAGTGATCCCACACGCACATACACCCAGAGATCCTAGTGGAAGGAATAGAGGAAGGTTAAGGAGGACTTTAACACACACACGCCAAATGGGGAAGGGCAGGATCAGAGTGATGACAATTTCCTTCCCCAGCACCCTGAAGAGCAGCAAAGGGAAAGCTACAGGCGCAGAGAAAGCCCCCACCCCAATTATCCCCTCAGGAAAACCGAATAGTTTTCTAGCAAGGTGACTTTTAAAAAAAAAAAAGTTTCCATTTGGTGCAGTCCTGCCTCCACACCACAATGAAAGATGCCCAATCAAGCCTGAAAATAATTTAAACCAGCCCAGTCTAGAAGTCACACATAATTACCATCCAGTTTGCAATTCAATGCTGTATTTAAAAAAAAAAACAAAAAAAAACAAAAAAAAAAACTCCAGAAAGTCTCTGGTTTGAATTACCTAGACTCCAGGAAGCATAATTTTAAATCCCAGCAGTTCTGGTTCAACTCTTCATCCCTTCCAGATAGATAAATGGAGTTCCAAGTTATTTACTGTGTGCACGTCTAGTGAGTGAGTTCATGAGGTACTGTGTGCTCTGAGGGAAAGTTAGAGATGAACTTGCTAAACCTTGCCCCACAGTTCGGCTTGCCAATGACACACTGGTCTCTTCCTGTTTTCGCATTTCCAATACTGATTTCACAAGTGCTGGTTTCTCATTGATTAAAAGTGGGTAGGTGGCCTTCTCTGTTTTGAGCAACCACACTATAGATTTGCAATGTATGAAAATCAAAAAAGGATGGAAAGCAGAGTAAGCACCAAATGTATTCCTGGCAATGCTTTTGCATTCACTTGTAAAAGCTTTATTGGCAACAAAACACAAGACTCAACAATTTTTACTTATTTGAGAATCTTGTACAGAATGCACTTGAACACTTTCTTTCTTTTAGCTTGATTGAAAATAATTTCATTAAGAAGTCAACTAATTTCATTAATTGGTTCAATGAAATAAAAAATGTATACTGCTGTCTGAAAACTTTTCTCTTTAGACGGGCTGATTTTTTTAATTGTCCTTGCCCAAGTACTCTGTGATATGCCCAGAAAGCTTTAATAATATAAGGTCCTGATCCTGTAAAGACTTACACATGGGCTTAACTTTACACACTCTGAGTAGCACACAATCTGAGTAGCCTCAATGTACTCATGCATGTAAAATTAAGCACATGCAGGTTCAGAGTCTAACTACGATACAGATGTGGATTATTTGTTAAAGTAGATATAGAGAGGTGAAGTTCAACTAATTTCTTTTGTGCTGATAAACATAAATATTAAATTTAAAATTACTAATTTTTACATTGTTAGTTTGTTTACATTTGTACAACACTTTGAAAACATGTGCTGTTATTTTCTAAAAGAGTACTTCCTACATTGATGCTATGTACTTCATAGCAATGGAGAAACCTGAAGTGGAAAAACTTTTTAAAAGAATCTATACATGAATTTAGTGATGATGAAATCTGTCAGGCTGACAACTCTGGAACCTGTTTTTCCCTCTCTAATCCACAGAACATACACAGCGTGCCCAAAGCACCAAGTATTTGCAACAAGTTGGAGCTAAATACTGTGAGCATGTGTATAAAAGTTTAAAGTTAAGTACGTTGGCAGGTGTTTCACAGGATCAGGGCCAAAATCATTTGCACTGAAATAGTTAACAGTGTTGACATTCATGTCACCATAATTAGTTTTTAGAGTGAACATGCTACTGAGATGAATGGGACAGTATATACCTTTTAGACCTAATGTTTAGGCCGTTTGCAAAATTCAGAAAGACTTACACGTGGTCCATGCTATCCAAGTTATTTTCACAGTCATGAGAGATAGCGATATATATTTGTAAATGAAAATTGAGATTCTGGAGCACAACTGTATGGAAAAGAGTGAATTCTGCAGCAAATTCAGTGGCTACAGAACTGTGGAATATACAGAGGCCAAGCACGGGTGGCAGTAGCAGTGGAAGCTTCCCCTGCTTTGGTCAGTCCCTGATCTTGAGGGAACATTTTTACGGAGGAGAAGACAGTTCTCTAAGTTAGTAGAAAAGTTAAGGACTGAGTCCCTTAATTCTGTGAGTTGGTGTGTGTGTGTGTGTGTGTGTGATCTGAACATGTATCCACTAGAAATTGAACAGAAACCACATTTCACATAAACTACTATACAGCATTTAGAGGGTTAACTACATGTTGTCATGACTGACTGGACTGGACTGGACTGAGTGATCTAGAAGTAAAATGTCCACATCCCATTGCCAATCCCTTGAACGATCCAATCCCTCTTTACAGTTTTCAAGGTTTAAATTGTAATAGCTAGACAGCAATAAAAATTGCAGAGCAAATCCTGTATAACAGGTTGGCCAGAGTCAATTAAAGTTGGCAAGCGCGTGAGTTGCTTTTCCAAAAGATAATTTAGCTCTCTCAGGGGCCAAAATTTAATGTCAGATTCACTTGCCAGATTTTGACAATTAACATAGGAAAGGTTTCAAAAAATAGTAGCTAGTCACCTGGCTGCTAAGCTTTCCAGCACAGTTAGCCACTTAGTTTAATACTGTAATTCTTCTAAAAATGATGAATTTTTCATGCCAAAGAATCACAGAAATGCATACCAAACATGTTTTGCTTTTTGTTGCCTTTTTCCTTCCCTTTCCTCATATTTCTAACTACTGATTTACATGAGCCTAGAAGGCTATATGTTACTTTCTAAAATGACATTGATGGGACCACCACCTGCAAACCTAGGGTAATGTACAACCCAAAGAATGAAACATTAATGGCTCTATTCTATCCTTTATTCCTTTTCCTGAAATACTGTTTCATCTTTATTTGCTTAGTTTGGTGTTATATTAAACTATGAAAACTGTATGTATTTGATTTCCAAGCTTCCTCCACTTTTGACGTGCACAGTGAGATCATTTGTTTATTTGCCACTACTCTTTCCTGAAATCTTGGTAGAAACTCTGGATTTGGAGTGGTAAAACAGCTGTGTTCCCCAGTGAGCTAAAGAAATATACTCACTGTAATCTATTTTTATAGATTACTGTTTAAAAAACAATGGTTTATTATAAAGTTCTGAGGCAGTACTCAGGTACAATAAAGCTGATTGAAATACATAACTTCCATCAGGGCATTTTGTACTACACCCCTTTAAAATTGCTCGCTTAGAATACCAGGAGACTCATAAGAATTAAAACCTCTTTCTTTTTCTGTATACTTAATTATGTTTGGATTACCAGTCAGGTGTCTTTGAGATATTCAGATTGCATTAGTGATTGATCTGTTTAAAACTGTATACTAGAAGAGTTTAATCTAAAATTACAAGAGTTGTATACTGTAATTAATTTTCAGAGTCACATTAAAGAATTTTGGGGCCCATGCACTATGGAAATTGGGGGCCTCCCATCTTCCCTGGGGCGGGAGGTCCAGGGGGGTGGACAGATCCTGCCCCCAAAGGGGTGTGAGAGGTCCAGGGCATGGGGTTGTAAGGGAGTCCACTCCACTCACCCCACAGCGATTCCTGTCCTACAGGGCTGGCCTGGCTCCCTGTTCCGACCTGATGTCTCTTGCCTTAGGCTATGTCTACACTGCGCACCACAGCTGTGTCGCTGTAAGGTACGACATGTAGCCGCTCTTTGTCTGTAAGAGCTCTCCTGCCAACAAAATAAAACGACCCCCAACAAGGGGAAGTAGCTTTGTTGGTGGGACAGCGTCTCCCGACAACATAGTGCTGTCCACAACGGTGCTTTTTGTCGGTAAAACTTTTGTCGGTCAGGAGTGTGTTTTTTTCACACCCCTAACCAACAAAAGTTTTACCAACGAAAGTGCAGTGTTGACATAGTGTCAGCATGCAGGTGGGGCCTTCCCCTCCAATGCCCTGTCCCGGCCGGTGGCGTGTACGTTTTAAGAGTTTTTAAAATCATTATTATTTTATGTTGTGTATGTGGGGGAGGAGGGGTTTCCTGGTAGTCAAGGGGCCTTCTCAGATGGGGGCCCAGTGGAAGTGCACAGTGGTTAATCTGGGCCTCGGAGTAGGTATTTCATTCAGCAGTACCTGGCTAAATTTGAATCCCAGATCACTATAATATCTTATACAAGACACTGTGACCTAATATAATATAAAGTTAACAATAAATGCAATAAATTCATGTAATATTAAAATACATCAATATCTGATTTATACAGCTATAAATCAGAAAATTCCTAGACGAGATTGCCTAAATTTCTCTTCTCTGTCTCTCTTCCAACTCCCTTCTTTATCATCTTTAATTCTTTCTCCTAAGATTTGGAGGATGGCCTGGACTGCACCCTCAGCAAGTTTGCAGATGACACTAAACTGGGAGGAGTGGTAGATACGCTGGAGGGTAGGGATAGGATACAGAGGGACCTAGACAAATTAGAGGATTGGACCAAAAGAAATCTGATGAGGTTCAACAAGGACAAGTGCAGAGTCCTGCACTTAGGACAGAAGAATCCCATGCACTGCTACAGACTAGGGACCGAATAGCTAGGCAGCAGTTCTGCGGAAAAGGACCTAGGGGTTACGGTGGACGAGAAGCTGGATACGAGTCAACAGTGTGCCCTTGTTGTCAAGAAGGCTAACGGCATTTTGGACTGTATAAGTAGGGGCGTTGCCAGCAGATCGAGGGACATGATCATTCCCCTCTATTCAACATTGGTGAGGCGTCATCTGGAGTACTGTGTCCAGTTTTGGGCCCCACACTACAAGAAGGATGTGGAAAAATTGGAAAGAGTCCAGCGGAGGGCAACAAAAATAATTGGGGGGCTGGAGCACATGACTTATGAGGAGAGGCTGAAAGAACTGGGATTGTTTATTCTGCAGAAGAGAAGAGTGAGGTGGAATTTGATAGCTACTTTCGACTACCTGAAGGGGGGTTCCAAAGAGGATGGATCTAGGCTGTTCTCAGTGGTACCAGATGGCAGAACAAGGAGTAATGGTCTCAAGTTGCAGTGGGGGAGGTTTAGGTTGGAGGTTAGGAAAATCTTTTTCACTAGGAAGGTGGTGAAGCACTGGAATGGGTTACCTAGGGAGGTGGTGGAATCTTCCCTAGAGGTTTTCCAAGTCAGGCTTGACAAAGCCCTGGCTGGGATGATTTAGTTGGGGATTGGTCTTGCTTTGAGCAGGGGGTTGGACTAGATGACCTCCTGAGGTCCCTTCCAACCCTGATATTCTATGTTTCTAAAGATGTCTTGATCCTGCATAGCCTAGGTTCCACAGAGATTTATCCATATGTGGACAAATAATTGTGGAACCTAGACTATGTGGTACTTTATTCCACAATTACATAATACTGAACCTACAAGAAACTTACACCAGTTAGGCTGCTGGTGTGCTGAGACTATTGGCTGTCTTACTGACCAATATTGTCTCATTGGTTCCTGCTGTTCCCCCCGGTAATCTGTCTTTATCCATCTGTTGTCTCTTGTTTTATACTTAACATGTAAACTCTTTGAGGCAGGAGTATTTTGGTTCTGTTTGTACAGCACCTAGCACAACAGGATCCTGGGCCATGACTGAGACTTCTGGGTGCTATAGTAAACCAAATAATGAAGAAGAATAATGACATTATTTGACAAAAATGGATTAATTATGGGGAGGTACAGAAACATTTCACACACAAGTTGTAGTGTATTATCAGTAACACCCTACCAAATTCACAGCTGTGAAAAATACATGAAAACTGGTCTCCCCTGTGAAATCTGGTCTTTTGTATACTTTTACCCTCCTATACTATACAGATTTCATGGGGGAGACCAGCGTTCCTCAAACTGGGGGTCCTGACCCAAAAATGGGTTGGGCGGGGGGGGAGGTGTTATGGTATTGTCATCTTAACTTCCATGCTGCCTTCAGAGTTGGGTGCCTGGAAAACGGCCGCTACTGGCCAGGTGCAAAGCTCTGAAGGCAGCACCCCGCCAGCAGCAGTGCACAAGTAAGGGTGGCAATACCATACCATGCCACCCTTACTTCTGCGCTGCTGCCTTCAGAGCTGGGTGGCCTGAAGGTGGTGGCAGCTGGCCAAGGGCCCAGCTCTGAAGGCAGCAGTGCAGAAGTAAGGGTAGCAGTACCACTACCCCCCTACAATAACCCAGTGACACCGCCTGCACAACCTCCTTTGGGTCAGGACCCCTACAGTTACAACTAGAGCCCTGCACAGATACACAGAGTCGCGGACCCTCCACCTGCCCTCGGCCAGGCAGGGAGCCTGGGTGATGGCAACATGGCCGGAGGCTGCTCTCAGTCCCACCCTGCACTGCAGGCAGGTGGAGGGTCCACCATGGCTCCCCACAGCTGCCCGCCTGGCTCTTACTCTGGCTGGGCTGTGGCTCCAAGCCACACCCCCCTGCCCTCCCCCCCTCGCCCCCCCCCTCGCCGGCCAAAGCCGGGCTGGGGAGAGCCGCGCTGGCAGCAGTGGGGAGCCGCGGCAGATCTGCTACCTGCCCTGGGTGGGGAGCCCGAGCAGCTGCCGGTTCGTGTCCCTGCTCCCCACCCAGGGTAGGTGGAGGGACCCAGGCTCCCTACAGCTGCCAGCGTGGCTCTCTCCAATCCGGCTTGGGGTAGCTCGGAGCTGGAGCCTGGCCATGGTAAGAGCCGGGCGGGCGGCTGTGGGGAGCTGTGGCAGACCTTCTACTGTTAAACCAATAAAATAAAAACCATCAGGATCTTATTAAAGGGGAAAAGGCAAAATGCCACATTTATTGTGAATACAGAAAGAATCATAGTAAGCAGTTAGTTATAGCTATAACATTCCATTCAATTTCATATTTATTCACACATTCATTCATACACACACACACACACACACACACACACAGGTTCTGCAAGGTTATCATCACAGTTTCCAGTCTTAGAGTTGCTCATGCCCGGTGGCCTGGACATGAGGAGGGAGCAGGGCCTTGTCAGATGCTCATCTGATGCTCCTGGAAGTTGGTTTGCAGAATCAGACCCCAAAGTTCTCACTTTCTAGAGTCCATTTTTATGGGAATTTCTTCCTATGCCAGTCTATGGGAATTGCTTCATCATGCTGTTGCTGAATTAATCAGCAGATGGCACATTCCTGACAGCTCTGTGCTGCCAGATGTTATCTTGTTCTTTGGTTCTCCCATTCTTGAGGCTGTTGCGTGGATTCCAGTCTGCCCTCCGGGGGTCCTCTGGTTATTTCCACTTGACGCCTTCTTCAGCCGATGGACACTGGATTCTTAGGCTGGCACCTCCCTGATCATTCAGTTATTATCCACACACATCCTCTATCTCTATTTTAATCACAATTGTTAACAAAGTGAGATGAATACAACAAAAGGGCGGGGAGTCTCTGGGTGCTGTTTCTGTTGTTACAGAGTATTGCTTTGAGTCTCTCTCTGTCTGAGTAGTTGTTGTTACAAAGAATTCCTTTGAGAACAGACTCTGACTTAGAATGTACTAACACAATTAGCAGCTTGCAAGTTTCACACATAGAGGGAGACAAACAGTACCAAAAACCAAGAGACCTCTTAATTAGTAATACCCTGGAATTTAAACTGTGGGGAATCAAACTCATTTGTGATTTTAATACAGAACTTCTTTAATATGCATCCGAAGAAGTGAGCTGTAGCTCACGAAAGCTTATGCTCAAATAAATTGGTTAGTCTCTAAGGTGCCACAAGTACTCCTTTTCTTTTTGCGAATACAGACTAACACGGCTGCTACTCTGAAACCTGTTAATATAATCCAACGCTTCCTGCCCTGGCCCTGAGGCCCAAGCAGCCTCAGGCCCATGTCCCTGCCCACCATGTCCCCCAACCAGGGCAGGTGGAGGATCCGCACCAGTTCCTCACAGCTGCCCGCCGGGCTCTTACCATCAGAGCGCTGCATGGATACAAAATTTGTATCCGCATCCGCGCTGCTATCTGCAGAAATGGTCCACGGCTATAAAGCGGATACACACAGATTTGCTAGGCTCTCGGTACAACACTGAATTTTCAGATTTTAATATCTGAAATTTAGTATTTTTAAAATCTTATGACCCTAAAATTGACCAAAATGGTAGGCCCTAATTATCAGATTATACAGGCAGATTGAAATTATAATATTAGTCAGTATAGCACAGGAGGTTGCTTTACCCTCCCCCATATCTCTACGTGCGCTCAGTTTTTCTAAACACTATCTCTAACCAGCCCTTACTTAGTAGGGAGATTTTGGACACTTTCTGTGCTTCAGCGTCAGAAGAGTTTTCAGGAACTTAAAAAAATTTTTTCAATGGGCAGCAGAACCCCCCACAGCAGGGTCAGTGAGGGCTTAACTGTCTCCCAGAAATGCTAGGTTTTTCATTATCCAATCAAGACATTTCATTGATTAGTCTCACCCTTCATTTTAGGGCTTGGCCAACTGGTTTCAATAGACTTATAATCAGGGATCTGTACCTGTAGCCCATTACTACCTCTGCGGCCTGTTTGGCCAGGCTGTGTGACAGCCCATAGCAGTTTCTCAGGGTGGCTCCTCTACGAGGCACATGAATCCATTCCTCACCAGACCAGGCCTATGAAAAGCCAGGCTGCATGGGGCTCAGTAATGAAACAGCCCTGGCTAGCCCACCTCAGCCAACTAGGGCTGTAAAAATGTGTTGTGCCCGCTGGGGCCTCTCAGGCTGTAACCCTTCCCCCTGTGGCCGGGTCCTAGAGCTCAGCCGCAGCCTGAATGTCTACACTGCAGTTTTACAGCCCGGAGCCCCGCCCAGCTGACGGGGCCAGCCGGGCTGCTCCCTTGCAGTGTAGCCACACCCGGACAATTCCGCCCGCGGGCTGAGTCTCCCACTGACGTCAAGGGGAGCTTGGCCCCTCCTGGGCAGCGAGGGAACCGCGAGCGCTGGGGGCTGCCTCGCCCAGAGCTGCGCTGGCTCCTCCGGGCTCCAGGAGGCGCTGTGGGGCAGCCCGAGGCAGCTAGTGTGTGGCTAGAGCGGAGCCCCGTCGGCATCCGGATCCCCCACCGCCCCCCGCATATGGAAGGAAGCGGCGCGCGCGTAGGCCCGAGACCCCGATGGCGCTGAAGGGAGGTGCCGCTACCTCCAGGGAGCTGCTGTCCGTGGGGAGCGGAGGAGGTAGCCGGTCCCGAGCCGCCACGTCCCCGGGCTGGGGAGGGAGGAAGCATCCGCCTGCGGGCAAGAAGCGGAGGGGGGAGGCTGGGCACGGGCGGCGGAGAGTGGGAAGCGGCGCCTGGCGGGAGGCGGTTTGCTCGCGCGCGCGGCTGCCCCCCACCAAGTGTTAGCGACTAGCGGGCCGGGAGCGCGGCCTGCGTGGCAGCTGTTGCGCAAGCCGCGGCCACGCGACACCACCCTGGTTCAGCCTGACCGGCGGACGGCCGTTAGGTGGGGGAGGGGCAGGGTGCCGAGAGCCCAGCTGGTTTGGGGCCGGAACGTCACGGTTTCCGCTCGAACCTGCCCCGCCCCCATGAAACTCTCACAGCGCCCCAGGGCGCCTGCGCGGGCCCTGGAGACGGCAGAGCACCAGGCTCGCGCTGGCCCTTTCAGCAGCATCCCCTGCGGCTCTGGGAAGTGGGGCCCGGCTGTTTGGGGGAGGGGAGGCTGCACCACTTCCCGGGAAGCCGCCGAGCCCAGAACTGACCCATCCTGATTAGAGCTGCGGGAGGGTGGGTTTATTTTTTTGGGGGGGCGGAGTAAGCCAGTTGTAAGTTTCCTCCCAAATGCATTCTTTGGGGGGCGCCCAAAGTAGTCACAGAGGTTGGGCCAAATTTGGCAAATAGTTTCGGCCGGAAACGTAAAAAAGTTCTGAAAACCAAATTTTGGTCAGTGTTGAAATGATTGGGTTTTGAAAGTGTCAGAACAACCTATTTTGACATCTCGTTTTCAATCAGTATTTTCTAAATGAAATGTTGATTCCAATCAAGAATTTTCAGGTTTTCATATTGGGAAGAAGAGTTGGGGAAAAAACAGTTGTCATAGAATTGTTGGTGACACTGGTTGCTACACTAGGTAACTCGGGAGGGTTGAAGACCACGAGTGTCGATGAAGCCCTCTTGCTCTGGGCCCAGATAAACTGAGGCCTCTTTGCTCCTTGAACCCTCTGTGATCCTGCATAACTCTGAGAAAGCTAGCACACAAACAGACAGGTTTGCACACGGCTCGCCAGCCAAGGCCAGCTTCGGCCTGGGAAACATATAGATAAGGCAGAAATGTTTAGCAAAAACCTATAACAAATAGGACCAAATAAGGCAAGGCTCGGGCAAGGCTACTGAGGAAAAACACAACTGGCTGCTTTAGCTGATTGGCTACGGTATTGTACGGGGCAACAGGTAATTGGTTGCATAAGCTTGTGTAGTGAAGTAGGCAAAGGTATAAAATGTATACTGGAATTTGCTGCACCGCTGCAGGATTTGAGACAGCTCAGTCTCCCTGCGCCCTATTTGGAGCTCCAAATAAATCTCTCTGCTTCTCCACCCCATTATGGTCATTGGCGCGACACACACCGGCCACGAACCCAGCTGTTGCTTCCCTCGGGCACTCTGTGCCGGCAACAGAATCATAGGTCTGGAAGGGACTTCGAGAGGTCATGTAGTCCAGTCCCCTGCACTCCAGGCAGGACTAAGCTATGGCTACCCTGGAAACTTCAAAGTGCTGTCGCGGGAGCGCTCCTGTGGCAGCGCTTTGAAGTGCGAGTGTGGTCATGCACGAGCGCTGGAAGAGATTTTTCACCCCCCCTGAGCCAGCAAGTTAGAGTGCTATAAAATATAAGCGTACACAAGCCCTAAGTATTATTTAGACCAGGGGTCGGCAACCTTTCAGAAGTGTTTCAGAGTAACAGCCGTGTTAGTGTGTATTCGCAAAAAGAAAAGGAGTACTTGTGGCATCTTAGAGACTAACCAATTTATTTGAGCATGAGCTTTCGTGAGCTACAGCTCACTTCATCGGATGCATACTGTGGAAACTGCAGAAGACATTATATACACAGAGACCATGAAACAATACCTCCTCCCACCCCACTCTCCTGCTGGTAATAGCTATGCATCCGATGAAGTGAGCTGTAGCTCACGAAAGCTCATGCTCAAATAAATTGGTTAGTCTCTAAGGTGCCACAAGTACTCCTTTTCTTTCAGAAGTGGTGTGCCGAGTCTTCATTCACTCTAATTTAAGGTTTCGCGTGCCAGTAATACATTTTAACATTTTTAGAAGATCTCTTTGTATAAGTCCATAATATATAACTAAACTATTGTTGTATGTAAAGTAAATAAGGTTTTTAAAATGTTTAAGAAGCTTCATTTAAAATTAAAATGCAGAGGCCCCTGGACTGGTGGCCAGGACCCGGCCACTGCAAATCAGCTTGCATGCCGCCTTTGGCACGCGTGCCACAGGTTGCCTACCCCTGATCTAAACCATCCCTGACAGGTGTTTGTCCAACCTGCCCTTAAAAATCCCCAATGATGGAGATTCCACAACCTCCCTAGGCAATTTATTGCAGTGCTTAACCACCCTGACAGTAAGTTTTTCCTAATGTCCAACCTAAAGCTCCCTTGCTGCAATTTAAGCCCATTGCTTCTTGTCCTATCCTCAGAAGTTAAGAAGCACAATTTTTCTCCGTCCTCCTTGTAACAACCTTTTATGTACTTGAAAACTGTTATCATGTCCCCTCTCAGTCTTCTCTTCTCCAGACTATACAAACCCAATTTTTTCAATCTTCCCTCATAGGTCATGTTTTCTAGACCTTTAATCAATTTTGTTGCTCTTCTCTGGACTTTCTCCGATTTGTTACACCTTCTTGTCAGCTGTTTGAAATGGGCCACCTTGATTACATTGAACTCATTAGCACTACAAAAGTGATTTTTCCTCCCTTCTTGTCAACTGTTGAGAATAGCACGCTTCCACCTTAATTGAATTAGCTCATTAGCACTGACCCCCCACTTGGCAAGGCCACTCCCATCTTTTCATATGCTGTGTATTATACCTCTCTATTGTATTTTCCTTTCCATGCATCTGATGAAGTCGGTTTTAGCCCACGAAAGCTTATGCCCAAGTAAATTTGTTAGTCTCTAAGGTTCCATAAGGACTCGTGTTTGCTGATACAGACTACACGGCTACCACTCTGAAACCTGAAATGTGGCTCCCAGAACTGGACACAATACTCCAGTTGAGGCCTAATCAGCGCGGAGTAGAGTGGAAGAATTATTTCTCGTGTCTTGCTTAAAACACTCCGGCTAATATATCCCAGAATGATGTTTGCTTTTTTTGCAACAGCATTACACTGTTGACTCATATTTAGCTTGTGATCCACTTATGACCCCCAGATCCCTTTCCGCAGTACTCATTCCTAGGCAGTTATTTCTCATTTTGTATGTGTGCAACTGATTGTTCCTCCCTAAGTGTAGTACGGTGCATTTGTCCTTATTGAATTTCATCCTGTTTACTTCAGACCATTTCTCCAGTTTGTCCAGATCATTTTGAATTTTAATCCTATCTTCCAAAGCACTTGCAACCCTTCTCAGCTTGGTATCATCTGCAGACTTTATAAGTGTACTCTCTATGCCATTATCTAAATCGTTGATGAAGATATTGAACAGAACCGGACCCAGAATCGATTCCTGTGGGACCCCACTCGTTATGCCCTTCCAGCATGACTGTGAACCACTGATAACTATTCTCTGGGAATGATTTTCCAACCAGTTATGCACCAGTTTTGGTTTGAAACTAACTGATCTTTTTAAAATAATTTTTCGGTTTGACTACCTGGTAGAAAAATCAGTTATTCCTGCAGATCTAATGCTGAGCCTCCCTAGCTTGTGGGACGTCTGATGAGATTCTCAGCCCAAGGCACTATGCATACATATTATTTTCATGCAAAGGCTTTTCTGTTAATCCCTACATATGTTCCGAAGGGGAACAAGTTACCTATTCCTGGTATTGCTGATGTAATGCTAAGTAAATAAGAGAGAAATTACTACGGATGTACTATAATGCCAGAACTCTAAAGGACAAAACTAGAAGGGAACTGAATGTTTTCAAACTTCTGATAAGGTAAAAAAATCATCCTAAAATAAACACTTTTAAAAGTCTGATTTTAATTAGTGATATGTAATTCCCTTGAAATTGGTCATCCTGTTTGCTGCATTAAGAGTTGACTAGTTAAATTGTCCAACTAATGAAAACTTTCTTAAATTCTCTGCTTTCTGGTGCAAATCTTGGGAAATATCTAAATAAGGGAGCTAGTATCACATTGGTAAATAGTGAAATAACTGATGTAATTTTTCTTTGTAGGTATTCATGACACACTGTTGATTAACTCAAAACATGCCAGCAAAAAGGTCACAAGTTTAGAGACAGTTAGGATACCAAGGAGTAACAGTAAGTGCATCTTTTCCTAATGGGACTATGTTGATCACTGTTTAAGTTGCTTTGTGAGCTTGAAAAGCACATAACCATGACTATACCTAACGTTAATATATCCTACTGCTGAAGCAGTTAGCATTTGAAAATCAATTAATTGTATAAGTTTTAAATAGTTTTAAACCTATTTCTGCTACTTGTGAATGTGCAAATCTCTCTCTTGCGGTTGCCAATATGGATGTTTCCCCCGCTATTTATGTTGGAGCTTGAAACTAACTAGGCTTTATTTTACTCACCAGATAAAATGGGCACAGTTGGCAGAATATTTCTCATGTAGTTAACTGACTCATCCTGCAGAGGGAGCACAAAACATTAATTCTGCACACGTTTTTTGTAAACATTTGACATTTTGGGGCCTAATGCTACAAACCTGCACTGGTGTGAGAGGGAGGATTTCTGTATGTAGAGGGCTTGCAAGATTGAACCTCTGGTGTTGTATTTCAAAGTAGTGTAAAATGGACTTCTAATATTGAAATTACTTTCTTAACCTCACTTTTTAAAAGAATACTGTCAAAATCAATAAGCCAGATTACTCATTTATCTATTCAGTGATCTCTTTGAATGGCTTCAGAAAAGGTATTTTTCTGCACTTGATCCATGTGCCTTGTCCCCTAATCAAAGACACAGAGTTAACTGGCAGTGTTGTCTGATTGTGGTATGAAGTGACACATCTTCAGGATTTTTATTCTTTTCATGGCAGACAAATTATTAGCGATTTCTTAGCCTTGGGTTGCATTTGCTTAGTGTGCAAAGGGCTTCTACTTTTTCATATAACCATTCTAATCTCTATATTCAAAACCAGTTTGGTAGTATAAAGTATTGGACACTAGTATATCTTTTTTAAATGATCATTCCTTTTTAATAACCTTTCAAAATTATCTTAAACTTGTAAGTGAGAGGATAAAGGAGGCAATATGGAGTTCTTTCTTTGACAGAACTCTTTGGGGAGAGACAGCGTGGCATAAAGTAGTAATTTCTAAGGGACTTTACTGGAGTTGAATCAGAATAGTGCAGGCTTACTACAAAGTGAAACGTAGTTTCAGTGAAAAATAAACACTAGACGCTAGATCATCTCCTGATGCAAGAGAGGGAAAAGGCTATTTGAAAAAAGTGTGGAAGTATAATGAGTTAATCTGTGACTGGAAGGGTTGACTCATCCATGGAGGGGACATGGCCATGATCCACAAAGAGCAAAGATGTCCCAACATTGGTGGGAAATGCCATGGAGCTTGGAGACATCCCTGCAAAACACCAGCTCCTCCATGCTGTTACCTACACTGCCTATCCACCGAGGCTGCCTTCTTGGCAGCATAACACACTTGGTAGAAAGCTGCTTCTGAGGTTGCTTTTTCCTGTCATCAGCACAGCTTTCTTGACAGTTGTGCCATCACTGACCCGCCTCCCCCATCTTCTCTTGGACCCTGCCCCTTTACTCCAAGAGGGGAGAAGGTAAGGTACAGTACTTCACAGGCACTTTAATATTGACGTGGAGCAAATGGAGTATTTCATTTTTTGGTGTGTGTTTAAAACAATAGAATTTTTCTATGAAGCGTCTGTTGGACTTGCCATATTTTAGTTTTTCGAAAAGGTCAAATAAAAGCCATGACATGACTCCCTTAGTGAACCATTTGGACTGATGCATAAAATCTGTGATATTCTGCACTGTATGTGCCATGGAAAGTTGAGCAATCTGGTCAATAAAGTAGTAACTTTATTCCCCAGATGAATTGTTAAATATTGTACACAACTTGAAAGTTCAAAATTAAAACAGTTAAATCCTGGGTTAATGAGATATTCGTGTCTTTGTACTGCAAAATCTAAATATGCATATATGGTATAATCTCACTATTTCTACCTTAGTTTTGGACAGAGTTCAGACCTTTCTACCGCAGATGGCCCTTGCAAACAATGAGCTAAGAAGAGAAATGGCAACAGCACCAGCTCATCAGTTTGATATTGAAAATCTAGACAGCTGCCTTGAAAACATTATAGAGATGGTAAATGTATTTCTTGTGTTTTGCTTTTGTAAAGTAAATTTAGTGCTGTGGTGTAAAACTCTTCACTCAGTCTTAGAATGGGTTTGTTTGAAAAATAAAGCTTGTTTCCTCCTTTACATTCCTTTATAATTTTGATCTGAAATTAGCCATAAATTTAAAGCAAAGTATGCTACTTGCTCTTCATGACATAGTAATCTTGTCCACCACTGAAACTTGAAGGTAAACAGCTAGAGATAAAGTAGTTTAAGCCCAGAATATGAGCAGCCTCTAATCTAAAGCTCTAATCCTGACAATGAGTAACTTTTGTAATTACAAATTTAAATAGATTGTTTTTTTTGTTTTCAAAATAAGTTGACTTTTAATGAATTGTAATTTAAGATTGTATAGTAAGTAACAATAACAAGTGTTCTGTTATGTTTAAGGGACACTTTTAAATAGTTTAAGGCCCAAAATCTAGGTCTCGAGCATGTCAAGTATAACAAAACTTAAAAACCTTAATTAAGATCTCTCAAATTTTATTGGAAACTCTTGTATTTATTTCAATGTCTCTCTCCAGTGTTTTAACTGAAATTATGCAGCATTATGCTAATGTCTGAGAACCTCAAAGAGAAACTGATTTATATCCAAAACATGGAAATAGCTTAGTCTATTTTCATTATCTAGGCTGAGACAATTGTGAAATGTAAATAGTGGAAGAGTGAATTAGATTCTGGAAATTGTTTTAAAAATCTAATGTGAAATTAGTAGAACAAGTAAGGGAGCTTTTATTTTAATAATTGTCTGTTTATAAATGTGTCGATGAAAAGTTTAGTCATAGAGTTTAAGGCCAGAAGGGACCACTAGATCATCTAGTCTAACCTCTTGTATATTACAGGCCAATCAACATCACCCAGCACCCACACACTACACCCAACCACCATGTTTAAAGTATTGCAACCCACTGGAGATTATTAGCCTATTATGTGCCCCCCACACACACAATAGGAGGGACCAAGGTGCACCAGTGCTCGAAGTCCCCACAATGTCAGGGAAATGACTGAGATATACCCAGACAATCCTGGCAAGCGACCTGCACCCCACAAACTGCCGAGGTAGGAAACCCTCCTGCCCCGAGGTCACTGCCTTTCTGATCTGGGGGGAAATTCCTTCCTGACCCAACCTCACATATGACGAGCAGCTAGACCCTGAACATGGGAGCAAGAACCATCCAGCCAACCACCTGAGAGAGAATACTTTGTGCTGCCTCAGAGTCCTGGTTTACCCCTCTTGGTGTCCCATGTCCAGCCATGGCCATCCGTGCTTCAGAGGAAGGAGATAAAAGAACCCTTCCAGAATACATTGCAGGGGAGGGAATCCCTTCCTGACCATTGCAGATGGCAGGCTGGAACACAAGCATGAGCTTCAGGAATTTAAGACATAAACCAGAAGTGAGCCCCAGACCTACTGTGCCCTGCCCCCTACCAGCATGAGCAATCCCATCATGTAACCACACTCATAAATTTGCCCAGCTCTCACTCAGAATTAATTTGTTTGCCCCCACAACTCTAATTGGGAGGCTCTTCCAGAACCTCACTCCTCTGATGGTTACAAACCTTCTAATTTCAAGCCTAAATTTGTTAATGGCAGATTTATATCTATTTGTTCTTGTGCCTACATCGTCCTTTAGTTCAAATAGGTCTTCACCCTCCTGGTATTTAGCCCCCTAATGCAGCGGTTCTCAACCAGGGGTGTGGGGGACGCGAGCAGGTTTCAGGGGGACCGCCAAGCTGGGCCAGCATTAGACTTGCTGGGGCCCAGAGCAGAAAGCTGAAGCCCCCCACAAGAAAGCCGAAGCCTTGAGCCCTGCCACCTGGGGCTGAAGCTGAAGCCTGAGTAACGTAGCTTCGCGAGAGCCCCTATGGCATGAGGCCCCAGGCAATTGCCCTGCTTGCTACCCCCTAATGCTGGCCCTGGCCTTTCTATGCAGAAAACTAGTTATTGTGGCACAAGTGGGCTGTGGAGTTTTTATAGCGTGGGGCGAGGGGGGCAGAGGAGGGAGCGCTTCACAAAGAAAAAGGTTGCAAACCCCTGCACGAGTGTATTTGTAGAGAGCAGCCATATCCCCCCTCAGCCCACTTTTTGCCAGGCTAAACAAACCAAGCTCCTCCAGTCTCCTCTCATCAGACAGGCCCTTCATTCCCCTGATGATTCTAGTAGCTCTTCTCCGTTTCTCTTCCAGTTTAAATTTATCTTTCTTGAACATGACTGACCAGAATTGTACACATAACTCCAAATGAGGTCTTATCAGTGCCTTGTACAATGGCATTAATACTTCTCTATCTATTGGAAAAGCCTCACCCGATACATTCTAGGATCACAGTTGCCTTTTTCACAGTGCATCACGTTGATGGCTCATAGTCATCCTGTGATCAACCCGTACTCTCGGGTCTCTTTCCTCTGTCACTTCTAGCTGATAATCCCGTCTTGTAGCAGAAATTACTATTAGACCCTAAGTGCATGACGCTGCACTTAGAACGACTGAATTTCACCCCATTTCTGTTACTCCAGTCTTCAGCGTCATCCATATCTTTCTGTATAATGTTTTAATAGCAATAAACAGAAAGCACAAGTAAAAGGTCTTATGGTTACACTGCTGCTTGCAAGTAATTCAGTAAATTTATTAACAGTTCAGCTTTCTTATGACTGATCTCACCTTGCAGGTTTTATGTTTTTGTTGTTTTACTTGGGGTGGGCTGGACCTAAAACAGCAGCTTTGGTCAGGTGCAAATTTTTCATACTTGTCAAAAATCATATACAGCTTCACAGGTTGAAATATGATCCTTTTTTTATTAGGGCTGTCAAGTGATTAAACAGATTAATCGTGCGATTAAACAATAGAATACCATTTATTTAAATATTTTTGGATGTTTTCTACATTTTCAAATATATTGATTTCAATTACAACACAGAATACAAAGTGTACAGTGCTCACTTTATATTTATTTTTGATTACAAGTAAAAAAAGAAATACACCTAATACAAGTACTGTAGTGTAATCTCTATCATGAAAGTTAAACTTTCAAATGTAGAATTATGTTAAAAAAAAACCCCTACATTCAAAAATAAAATATAAATTTTAGAGCCTGCAAGTCCACTCAGTCCCACTTCTTGTTCAGCCAATCGCTCAGACAAACAAGTTTGTTTACATTTGCAAGAGATAATGCTGCCCGCTTCATGTTTACAATGTCACCTGAAAGTGAGAACAGGTGTTTTCGTGGCACTGTTGTAGCCGGCGTTGCAAGATATTTACGTTCCTCAGACACATGAAGATTTATATGTCCCTTCATGCTTCTACCACCATTCCAGGGGACATGCGTCCATATTGATGACGGGTTCTGCTTGATAACCATCCAAAGCAGTGTGGACCGACACATGTTCATTTTCATTATCTGAGTCAGATGCCACCAGCAGGTGGTTGATTTTCTTTTTTGGTGGTTCAGGTTCTGTAGTTTCCGCATCGGAGTGTTGCTCTGTTAAGACTTCTGAAAGTATGCTCTACATCTCGTCTCTCTATTTTGGAAGGCACTTCGGATTCTTAAACCTTGGGTCGAGTGCTGTAGCTATCTTTAGAAATCTCACATTGGTACCTTCTTTGTGTTTTGTGAATCTGCAGTGAAAATGTTCTTAAAACGAACAACATGTGCTGGGTCATCATCCGAGACTGCTATAACATGAAATACATGGCAGAATGCAGGTAAAACAGAGCAGGGGACATATGATCCTGCCCCAAGGAGTTCAGTCACATATTTAATTACAGCATTATTTTTTTTTAACAGGAGTTATCAGCATGGAAGCTTGTCCTCTGGAATGGTGGCCGAAGCATGAAGGGGCATACAGATGTTTAGCATATCTGGCACATAAATACCTTGCAATGCCATCTGCTTAAGTGCCATGCAAATAGCTGTTCTCACTTTCTGGTGACCACGTAAATAAGAGCATTATCTTCTGTAAATGTAAACAAACTTGTTTGTCTTAGTGATTGGCTGAACAAGAAGTAGGATTGAGTGGACTTGTAGGCTCTGAAGTTTTACATTGTTTTGGTTTTGAGTGCAATTATGTAACAAAAAATCTACATTTGAAAGTTGCAGTTTCATAACAGATTGCACTACAGTACTTTTATGAGGTGAATTGAAAATACTATTTCTATCATTTTTACAGTACAAATATTTGTAAAAAAATATGCTTTGATTTCAATTAAAACACACTACTATATATATGAAAATATAGAAAAACATCCAGAATATTTAATAAATTTAAATTGGTATGCTATTGTTTAACTGTGCAATTAAAACTGTGATTAATTGCGATTAACTGTGATTAATCAACAGCCCTTGGTTTTTTTGTTTAGAAAATATTCTGATTGTCTTGAACACTTGTCATCCACAGTCACAGCTGTACCACTGATAACGTTAAACTGTTATATGACATGAATTATATTAGCAAAATATGAGACGGCACCCTGAAAATTATATTTTCAGACTTGGATTTTTGTCTAAAAAATCCAGCCTTTTGCTCCCTTCATTTGTCAGTTTAAACCAGAAGCCTTCACTTTAGACAAAGTAAATTAATCAATGTACCATTCTCTTTGTGCTTCCCGAGAATTATTTAAAAAGAACTGTTACTTTATTACTGAGCACTACAGGTACTTAGACTGTATAAACTCATTTTTCATATTTAAACTTCATGTTTATAGTGATCCCTAAAAAAAACTTGCAAATATTTCCAGTCTACTGAGGTTTACTTTTTTTTTTTGCATAGCACATAATTGCTGACTTTATGGTAAGGATGTTCATGTGTATTAAGGTCCTGTTTTGTTTTTGTTTTTTTTTTTTAACAAAAATCATAAAAGCAATATGTAGATATATGGGTTGTTCATTTTTTAAAAGCACTGTTGTTTCTTGCAGAATGTAGCCTTGGTTGAATTAAGTGGTTCTGACACCGATGAAGAAGAAATAATTTCAGAAGACAGCTCAGAATCTGAAGAGGACTGTTGTGCAACTGATGACGTTACCATAGACACCATTAAACTTCCAAAACAAAAAGGAGAAAAGGGCAAAATAGAAATTTTGGACAGCAAAGTGAATGAGTAGATAGAACTATTTTCAGATTTCCATTTCTGAATGTATCATGTGTCCTGACTACTGTGACCCTTAGAAAACTAGCTAATTTCCAAGTGTGTGTCACCTGGAAACTGGCTAACTCCCAGTCACTTATGTCACTGGAAGTACTGTGTTTAGTAGGGTGGAGAGTTTCTTATGGCTGGGAGGAAGGACTAAGAGCTCCAGCTTAAGTCCTGACCTGACCTATCCCCCAAGCTATATAGAAATGAGTTCCATCAGGAGGTCAGGGTGGGGAAGAAACAGCATGAAACTTAGTAATTTGAGAGGTTGCACTGTAAACCTACGCAAGCAGTGTGAAGTTCTTGGCCTGTTTTGAGGTGAAGAAAGGATTACTAGGGTGTGCGGTTACTTACTTCAGGAGAGGGAAATAATTAGATAGGAGGAAGACAAAGCTTGTGTTTTGAGATGGGAATAAAATGTGTTAAGATACTCAAGTATTATATACTTGTCTTCACTACCAAATACTAAAGATGAGCACACAGTGCTTCAAGAGTTAAGTCTAAGGAAATATGCCTAATTTATTCTTGTCTCCTTAATTTTATAGGGAGGAATTTGGGCTATTTTACTGTATTTAGTTTAGTCAAGTTTTGCTTTCAAATGATGTATCTCAATGCCTTTGCAGATTATAAGTTGTTTCTCAAAGAAACAGTATTTTGTATAATAATTTAAGGTTATATTCTTACTGTATTTACTTAGCTACAGAAGATTGACTAGCAGGCAGCAGTCAAGCACAGGATTTAAAATCTATTATTTAAACTTATATTTTTCTTCTCTGTTTTCATTAAAGATAACTGTTTGGAACATTTGATCAAGATAATGATCAATACCATTTCTAGTCTTTGTTGAAGAGCATGTTGTCTTTTATCTTTCTTTATTAATAGGAAAAATAAAATCTTACTAGCATCAATTGCTATTGTGATTCAATTTATGGCTAAATTATTAATCCAAAGCAGGTCCTTTGACTCATGTTGCTAGTAATCAATCTTTCTGAAAAGCAGCAGCACTTGGGATATGCGCTGTATAAAGACACAGTACTGAGATGATTAGTTTCCACTTATTAATTATGGTACAATAGAATTAAACTGTTTAAACAGTTTAAAATCTGGAGGGGAACTGGCCTAAGATGTGACACTGGACTACTAATGTCACACGTTACTTTAACATTGCTTCCCCCTGAAAGGAGATTTAGACGTGCCAGTTTTACTCAGCACAACTATTTAATGACCCATATCTATACACATTATTCCTTGTGTCTCTGGCTATTGTATCAAAAAACCTCCTAAATATCTGTCAACTGACAAAATCCAAAGCGATTGGGGGAACTAGTATGGTTGTCTGTTGAAGGTACTGTTTCTATGGTACATTAAACACTGTAAGGTACCTTTATTTGGATAGCCTGGATACTGTTCTTTATATTGAGGTTTGCAGTGGCATCTTTATAGACTAATATTACTCAATTGTATTTGAAATACACTTTGTCTACAAGCAAAGTAAAGGAATTATGCTGCGATTTAATGGTACATTGCACAATGTGGATACAGCTTGTTTATAATGTCACACTTCATAAACCTTGCTTAATGGGTGTGTAAACTGTGTCAAGAACTGAATGTTTAACTTTCTTCACCATGTTGATGTGCTTGGTAAATTGAAGGTAAAAACTGTCTTGTGGCTAGACTACTTTTACTATAAAAACATATTCCACATTAACTTGTATAAATTGGGCTATTCAAGTAGGAAAATAATTACATAGAGCTCAGAAATAGATAATTTTGTTCCTGTGATACCAGCTAGAGATGAGCAAAAAAAAATAATTGTTTTTTTGGTTTGGTAACTGAACTGGAAAAAAACAACAAAATTGGTTCATTTCAAACTGACACAATTTGTTTGATTTTTCTTGCTAAAACAAAAAAGTTTTGAGTCAATTCTAATTGACACTTTGAAACAGTTTGTTTAGACTTTAAATATTTTCCTTTTTTATTTTAAAGGATGGGGAAAAAACCCAGCTGCAACTATTTGCTAAATTTACACATGGCTTTGGTCTCACCAAAACTGTAGTTTTCAGGAAACTTACTGTTCACTGAAAAAATTTCACCAGGCTGTAATACCTGTTTTCAGAAGGTGCATACATTTGGCACACTGTTCAGCTGATCTCACAAACTCATTAAAAAATTGGCTGTAGGATGTTGTAGCTTTGTGGAACAGCAGTTTCTCTTAAAATGTTTCTTGGAGTACAGAATGTGCAAAGTTATGTTCATTATCTTGAAAAATGCTTGGTCATTATGTCATATCCTTTATATTTAGTACTTGATAAGTGTAAAATATGGTTTACTGTCTTATGCCATAATCTTGCATTAAATGCTCCTTGAGGTAAAGTGAGTGCATGTAATGTATGTGGCATAATTACTTCACAATAGTGATAGCAGACATATACACAGACACAGCTGGTTTAAATCTATTAATATAACCACCATTCACAATCCCATACAAATTGCACATTCCACATTCGCAAAAAGATAGAATATATTTTCAATAACTTCAGCTCAATATTCATAGTTTAACAAAGATCATAGTAAGTGCACTTTTTTGAATTTATTTCCATTTTATGGCACTAAGGTTTCCTTTACTGCTGAAAAGTCAGAGCTGTATACTTTTGTTGAAAAACTTGAACTGTTTTATAACAACTGTATAATATGCATTTTAAAGTACATTTTAAGAGAAGCTTAATGACTAACTGTATGTTAAAAGGTTTAAAATGATTGTGTAAAATACATCTCATAATAAAAAATTTAGGCACATCATGGGCCCAATCCTTCAGTCTTACATAAGCAATCTCCCATTGTCCGAGTTAAGAACAACTCGGAAGGTTTAGGTATGTGAACATTTAGATAACTAAAGACCAAATTTTAGTTCTACTAAAGTAAGTTGCCAAACTCCTTGTGACTTTAGTGGGGCTAGAATTTGGTCCTTACAATTTTCCATGGATAAATACGATTTGCTTTTTGTTAGTGGTACTACTTCAGAGAATATATCCTGGGCATTGTATTAAGTGCTTAACAGAATACTTAAAATTGAGGCTGTCAGCAAGGGGTTTGCTTTGGCAGTCAAGCTGAGCTGTTTCTTTAATACTCCACAGTTACAGCTTTAGTTCTGAGGTACTCATGAAGAGCTTCTTCACCTATGGAAGATCAAAATGTGAAGCAGTTGTATCACCAGTTTAAAGGAATAGTCAGAAGACTTAGTTTTAACCACTGAGCAAGCAACACTTCAGAATTCCTGTTAAGTGCTTAGGTATTTTGCATTAGCATGTTGCAATAGCTTGTGGCCAAGGAATTACTATATTGTTTTTTTTAATAAATAGATTGAATATATTTTAAAATACCCAACTCCCTCTTATCCCATTCACTCTATTGAAGTAAATTAAACTCTTTTGAAGCTGAAAAAAATCACTTTAGCAATAATGCAATATATCATAATCTGATGACTATCTATTATAGCACCAAAACACTGTCCTATCCACTTTAGAAATTCCCCTGAAGAGCTTCTCCCCTCACATACCCCTCCCCAAGACATTTTGGAGTTGCAGCTTTCCTTCTGCCATGTACATGGGCCAGACCGGACAGTCTCTACACAAACGAAAACATGGACACACATCAGACATCAAGAATTATTCAAAAACCAGTTGGAGAACACTTCAATCTCCCTGGATACTCAATAACAGACTTAAAAGTGGCAATTCTTCAACAAAAAAACTACAAAAACAGACTCCAATGAGAAACTGCAGAACTGGAATTAATTTGCAAACTGGACACCATCAAATTAGGCCTGAATAAAGACTGGGAGGGGATGAGTCACTACAAAAACAAGTTTCCCCCATGCTAATTTCCCCCTACTGTTACACCTTCTTGTCAATTGTTTGAAATGGGCCACCCTGTTTACATTGGCCTCATTACCACTACAAAAGTGATTTTTCCTCCCTTGGTATTCTACTGTTGAGAATAGCCCACTTCCACTTTAATTTAATTGACTCGTTAGCACTTACCTCCCACTTGGTAAAGCAACTCCCATTTTTTCATGTACTGTGTCTATATACCTGCCTACTGGTTTTTTCCACTCCATGCATCTGATGAAGTGGGTTTTAGCCCACGAATGCCCAAATACATCTGTTAGTCTCTAAGGTGCCACAAGTCCTCCTCGTTGTTTTAACTTTCCTAAGGGGCATTATAATGGGGCTACTTCCTGTGAACATTTAGCGTGTCTGCAGTAACCCTTCTTATCCCCTTTGCACCTTGTAAGGTCCCCAGGAACTAAGTCAAGACCTCCTGTGGTGCACTTGCCTCTCTGACTGAAATCTTACATTCTTGAGTTTTGCCTAAAGGTGAATGTTTCTGGAAAGTTTGACCACAACTGGACTAGCTAACCTTAGTGGGGAAATAGATTGCTTTATGCTTAAAAAAACAGAAAGAAAAAACTGACACCCGCTCCCAACCCTCCAAAAAGAACACCCCACAACAGCAGCAAATTGACATGTGCGATTTTTAAAAAACACCTCAAGCTTAGTAATAATACCATTGTAAGTAGGATGGATTATTGACATGAATTTTTTTTTTATTTGCAGAAGAGGGTCATTTATCTTTTTGCTCAAAATATTTTCTATGACATACTCCCTGCTGTATCCAATATAAATTTGACCTGTTATATAAATATCTACACCTTCATACTTGGTATTCTATGGCTATGTTTAAGTGAGATACTAAATAAACCAAAGTTGGGCTTTTAAATCCATATTTATTTAGGCACCTGCCTAGTTTTTCAAAAGTGCAGGGTACTTAACCACTCCCACTGAGGTATTTTTGAAAATCATCTATCTCCTTTAAAAGTCAAAAAGCTCAAGGAATTCAGAGTAATTAGATTTAGAAAGCTACGGAATATGGAAAAGTGTATGGAATAGTTTGGGAGAAATAGCCCCATAATATGTTGGCAAAAGTCAGTCTCAAAGATGTGAGAATGTTAATGGCAGTGAGAGGATTATGTAGAGAAGTGTCATGTATGTGTATGTTAGGGGTATGCAGAAACATGAGTCAATGGAAACTGATACTGGGGGCCACTGCATGAACATATAGCCACATTACCTATAACTAGAAAGGGGTTTTTATTGAAAGATATGCAGGTGGGCAGGGTGCCCTGAAGGTGAATGGAAGCCAAAAGTAAGATTCAGCACTAGTATAGGTCAGGCGCACATAATTTAAGATCCTTGGGTAATCGATTCTTAAGTCTGATTTCCTGTCTAGTGATTTTTTTAGTAATATTAGTCCCAATGTTAGTTTAACTACCTTCTTAACGTTGTTATTGTGTGTCTAATTTGCCAAATAAAATCTGGTTTTGATTTTAAGCCAGTCTGAAATTAAGTGAGTTTTGAAAATGTTAGATAGGGGAGTTTCTAACAGGGGACTGGAGGGAGACAGGAGCTTCAGTGTATGCTCAGGTCTGGAAGAGACCACAGTCAGTTTCCTTGAATCATGTCAAACAATGGCTGGTGAGAACCAACCAACCAGAAAACCATTGACCAAAGATAATTCCCATGATGGTTGTGATGCATTTGGAATTGCCCAGTGATGATTTATTATATGCAGGGGCGGCAGGTCTGTATAATTTTTGGTGGTGCCCAGAACCTGCCCCTGCCCAAACTCCGCCCCCCATCTGCCCAAGGCTCTGGGAGGGAGTTTGGGTGGGGGAGGAGGTCTAGGGTGCAGGCCCTAGGCTAGGGCAGGGGATTGGGGTGCAGGTTCTGGGAGGGAGTTTGGGGATGGGATGGGGTGCAGAGGTGAGGGGTGTGGGCTGGGGTATGGCTGCTGATGAGGGTTTTGGGGTGTGGGAGGGGCTCAGGGAGAGAGTAGGGGTGTAGGGGGTGAGGGCTCTGGGGCTGGGAATGAGGGGTTTGGGGTGTGGGAGGGGCTCAGGGTGAGAGTAGGAGTGTGGGGGGTGAGGGCTCTGGGGCTGGGGGGCTTGGGGTGTTAGAGAGGCTCAGGGCTGGGGCAGAGGGTTGGAGTGCAGGGAGATGAGGGCTCTGACTGGGACTGGGGATAAGGTGTTGGGGTGCTGGAGGGGCTCAGGTCTCGGGCAGAGGGTTAGGGTGCGGAGGGGATGAGGGCTCTGTGTGGGACGAGATGAGCGGTTGTGGTGTTGGAGAGGCTCAGGGCTAAGGCAGGGGGTTGGAGTGCAGGGGGATGAGGGCTCTGGCTGGGACTGGGGATAAGTGTTTGGGGAGCTGGAGGGGCTCAGGGCTAGGGTAGAGGGTTGAGGGTGCGGTGGGGGGGTGAAAGCTCTGGCTGGGGGTGTGGGCTCTGGGGTGGGGCAGGGCTGGGGATGAGTTTGGGGTGCAGGCAGGCTGCTCCAGGACAGGGGCCAGAGAGGAGGACTCCCCCCAGCCCTTTCCCTGCCGGCAGCAGCGAGCTCTGGGGGAGGAGCCCCCCTTTCCCACCCACCCCCAACAGCACACTCACCCCCACCACTGTCACTGCATGTGCTCCTAGGGCCTCTCTCAGGTCCAGGAATCTCCCTCGCTTCCCCCATGGTGGGTGCCAGGGGGTGCTGCGTGCACCTCCTCCCCTGCTGTTGCCCTTGACTGTAGCCTCACTGGGGGTGAGGGATGGGGCTGCCTCCTTGCCCAGCATGGGGCAGGAGCGGTGACTGCAGGCGGAGGGTCCCTCCGGAAAAGGAAGGGTCTGAGGTGGAAGGGCAGGCTCAGAGTCAGTCTGTCGTGGCACTCGATGGGGGGCACTAGGACCCTGCGGCAGCAGTTGCTGCAGGGAGGCAGCATGCAGCTGCACTGAAGAGGCAGGAACACAGGTGCGTGGGGGCAGCAAGGGGAGGCTCGGGGACACTCGTAGGAGGCGTGGGGTGGCAGCAGGTGGGCCAGGGTGGGGGGGACGACACCTAGCCCCAAATATTGAAGCTGGGCCCCTAGGCTCTGAATATTGCTGGTGTCAAGGCACCACAGGCCCATATTACTCGCCGCCTATGATTATATGAATGCTGTATGTTCGCCTGGTTACTGGATGTTTACTGCATGAGGGCTGTCTGGAATACAGGCAGGAAAGAGGGGATGGCTCTAGGTAGAAACCTATCAACTGACACGGAAGAGTCACTGACGGACTATGTCAGAATCACTGGGTCTAAAAACTGTTTGAAAAAGGAATACATTAATGTGAACTAGGTACCTTCTAGTTCACACCAGCAGTGTCCATGGGGTAATTAGCAGTGCAGTGTAGATGAGCCATTAGGGGGGTGTTTGAAGAAATTAGGACTACTATTAGGGGATGGTATGCCTTTAGGTAGGGTAGACATGCTATGTGGACTCTATTTTTATAATCCTTTTTCTCTAATACATTTGTTCTCCAACTAAAATAAACACTTTGGTTAAGGAAGGCTGTCTGATTACTGTATGCCACTGGTCACTGACTCCCAAATGGAAGAATTGTAGGTATTCAAATTCAGTTGGACCTGCTGGGTGAGCACAGTTGCTACAAGGGGGAACTGTAAGCCAGAGTCTGGTTGAAGAATAGAACTGCAAAATTCCACCTTGAGATAGGTAAAGGCATGAGGCCTGACACCTGAGAGGGTACACTCAAACCAGGAAGGGGTCACAGAGATGCCATTAGCCTTCTAGCTGACAACAGTGTTATTTCTTAAATTTTTCCTTGCTATTTTTTAAGTGTAAATCTTGATCTATCAGGACTTTTATGGGCTTTTTTTCCTCCTGTGATAGAAACTGGACAAGGCTTTAAAAAAAAAAAAATTGGTTTAGACCATCCGTTTGGGGGGGCGGGGGGTTGAAACCAAACTACTTACCTAAATCTTTTCCAAAGCCAGATTGTTTGAATCCACCAAATGGTGCTGCCACATCAGTTTTGTTATATGTGTTAATGAAAACTGTTCCTGCTTCTAGATTTTCACTAACGTACAGAGCTTTGCTTAGGTCTCTTGTGAAAACCCCTGAAGCTAAGCCATATTCTGTGTTGTTTGCACGTTTTAACACTCCATCGACATCCCTATAATAATAGTAATAAAAAAAATCATTCGGCTTCATTGACAGTAAGTGAAACATAACAGAGACCCTGACGTAACAACCAACCTCCCTCTAGCTGCAGTGCAGCAACTTCTTCCCACACCCTTTTTCTTTCTAATCTCCATTTAGCTGTTTTGAAAACATAACTATGAAGTACTAGTCTACTGTTAGTCAGAAATATGAAAAAATTCACAGTATTGTTTCTAATTTATACAGTTTGTAAATTAGACTGCAGAATGCTTAAGGTTTATACCAAAAAACCTCAGACAAAATATTGTATTATACGTGTCAGCTTTGTGCAGCTCCAGTGGAATTCAGGGAATGAAGAAGTGCAAAAACGTCTACAAAGCAGAACTCTGCAGCATAACATTAATTTTTGCTAAAATTAGCCTTAACTCCCATTATGTTGGGGAATAAATTCTTAAAAACCCAAAGACTACCATGTAACAAATAAACCTTTTCATGCCATTTTCACTGTGCTCGTTTCTATTTGTACCTTATCCCTAAACGGCTTTAAATATCCTAAGTTGTTTCCAAAAATTCAATACATTTTATCATAGGCGCTGACTTTTCCTTTTCCCTGGGGGTGCTCCACCCCACTCTGCCCCAGGCCCTACCCCCAAGCCCTGCCTTCGCTCCACCTCTTCCCACCCCTGCTCCACCCCCTCCCCGGAAGTCCTGCCCTCGCTCCGCCCCCACCCACAAGGTCTCCCTTGCTCCACCTTTTCCTGCCCCCACTCCGCTCCACCCACCCGCCCCTCGCTGGTCTCTGCCCTCTCCCAGCCCCTCCCCCAGCTGGCAAACAGCTGTGGCCAGTGAGTGATGAGCACCCACTATTTTTTTTTTCCCGTGAGTGCTCCAGCCTCAGAACAACCATAGAGTCGGCATCTAATTAGCTTGATTTAACCACCTTTTAACGTGGCAGTTCATAGATTGAGAGTGTGTTCTATTTAGTCAAAAGCTTAATACTGTATTTTCAAACTAGAAAAATTAAGGCCCCTGGAAATAATTCCATTAAGTTTATACAGTGTTCCCCCCCTGCTCCCCCCACCCGGCTGAAGCTCACCCCAGTAAATTTCATTCCAGATCACTAAGGCTACGTCTGCACTACACAGCACTGGCGGCAGCACGTAGCATATATGTATCAACATGCCACAGTGAAAAGTGGGCTGTGTCCACACTGTGGGAGAGAGGAGGCAGCTCCTTGCTGCAGGAGCCTTTCACTGTGGTTAGGAAAGGCTCTGACGGGGGCGGGGCACGGGCAAACCCCTCTGCTAGAGTCTTTCCCTGCTGCTGGAGTCTTTTTCTGTGACAGGGAAAGGCTCCAGCAGTGGGGAGACAGCGGGACACTACACTGCTAAAACAGCAGTGCAGACAGGGAGACATGGCTTGCGGTGAGTAGAAAACTATGTAGGGTGTGTACTTGAGTACATACCCATACCCTTCAGACGTGGCTTTACTCGCCTAAAGCATGCCTCACAGTCTACGCTGCTATTTATACCGGTGCTAGGTGGCTACCCATGTATGTACTCTACATGCCACTGAAAAAAGCATACAGTGTAGACATACTCTAGTAAACTGGTCCACAAACTAAACACAGGGATTGTCTCACCCCTTACTGGAATGTACCCACTTCTGGCACAAAATACAGTCGTAGTTAAACAGCGCACAGTAATGTGACACAACAAACAGTTTGTAACAAAGAAGAGTAACTGAGCCACCAGAATCTGCAGGGGGAAGTGAGATACCGTAGGAAGAATATAAGTTTTGTAGCTTGGTTAGGACACGGCATTTAACTACCCTTACTTTGCAAAAAGTGCCACTGGCTATTTAATCTCATATAAAAGATGATGCCACCAGCAATGTAGTGTCCCTTACCACCCTGCTGTAGCTTTGGTTCTGTGGCAACTGAGAAGAGCAGTCTGTACTAAATGCTATCTTTTACACCTATCTGTTCCTTAGAGGCAGAGGTGAAAGTAAGCCGGTACGGTCTGGTATGGTGTACCGGCAAGAGCCAGTACGCCGTGCCAGACCGGACCAGCTTCCCCAGGCTGCCACTTTAAAGGGCCCAGGGCTCCCTGCAGCAGCCAGAGCCCTGGGCCCTTTAAAGCGCCGCCGGAGCCCTGCCGCCGCTACTCGAGGGGCTCTGGCAGCGGGGCTTGGGGAGCACTTTAAAGGCCCCGGGGTTCCCCGCAGTGGCCAGAACCCCATGCCCTTTAAAGTGCTCCCCGAGCCCCACTGCCGGAGCCCCGGGGTGGCAGCGGCAGGGCTCTGGCAGTGATTTAAAGGGCCCGGAGCTCCGCTGCGGTACCTGGAGCCCAGGGCCCTTTAAATCGCCCCAATCCCTGGGGCTCCCAGCCGCCTCTGCAGCTGGCAGCTCTGGGAGTGATTTAAAGGCCTTGGGGCTCCCAGCCGCAGTCGGTACCCTAGGGCCTTTAAATCTTGATTTAAAGAGCCCGGGTATTTAAAGGCCCCGCCTCTTCCGGTCGAGGCTGCACCCCCTGCTCAGGACTCCAGCGTACCGGTAAGTCCTTTAAGTTACTTTCACCCCTGCTTAGAGGATTCCTATCTGCACAATGTCTCAGCGTGACCTTACGAGATTTGGCAGGATCACAGCACAAGGTGAAAGTGATGAAGTAAAACAAAATGCTATTATTTAAAATAGAACAGAACGTACCCATTCTTAAACTTTGAAATTACCATAATAGGACCAAAGGATTCTTCCTGGGCAAGGTACATATGGTCTTCAACATCTGTAAATACAGTGGGTTCCATGAAGAAACCTAAACAGAGGACACAGATAGGGCATCATTTGCATGCAAGTAAAATATTTTTTTAGTTTGTATTCTCTCCTTCTCTACCTACACAGTACCACACTCTGTTTTCCATATTCTGAGCTAAGTATTGTATAAGCCTAAGCAGCAGATGTAAATATCCACTCTAAATTTTCTTTAGAGAAAGAAAACCAGTATGTACAGACACTTTCACACCAGAAGTTCTATTTTGCTAGAGGTACAGGCCACGTGTACAGAAGGAAAGGTTTGCTGTTACAGATATATCAGCAAACTCTCCTAGTCAAGATTCAGTTTGTACCAGCAAAAAAGTGCTTTTGCTGGAATAAGTTATGCCATACCCTGAACAAAATAAGCTATGCTGGCAAAAGTAATTTTTAATCGGTATAACTGTATCTACACTAGGGCTTTTGCCACTATAAAACTATCGCCAAAAAAAAAATCACCAAAAACCCCCATCCCTCACCGATGTTACTATGCTGGCAAAAGTTTTTAGTGTAGACCTGACCTAAGTCTCAATTTAGTTTCTGGTGTGTCAGCTGCACAACTTCTATTAATGCTATATGGGAGCTGTGCCATGAAAGTCGTATGTATCAAGTGAGGACTATTCCCCTTAGCCTCTATATGAAAGCCAGTACTAGCGAAGAAATATTTTACAACAGGCTGAGTTTCTCCTTACATGTAAATATTTGAAGAGTTCTTCAGTATGAGCCATCTCTTTCTTCCAGGTCTTTATGCCAAGTGATTTTCTCCAGGACAATGACACCCTACTTTATTTAGGTATACTTCATAGAGTCCTCTACCTTGGTGGCAGTGGGAAAGATACCATGTAGCTGTCCTTCAGCTCATGTTGTACTGTATTTCCGTGAGTTTATTCCTCTTTGTGCTACACAACAGAGGGAACCATGTGGGCTTTTATTTAAAAATGTAAAAATTCAAAACATCTCCAAGTAGTATTTTACCTGGTCTACATACTTGTCTTCCTCCGTACACTAATGTCGCTCCTTCTTTCACTCCAATTTCACAATATTCCAGCAGCTTTTCCAGATGAGCCTTGTGATTCTGTGGACCGTGATCTGTTGCTCTATCGAGTGGGTCACCAATTTTCATCTTTTTGATTTCTTCCACCTACAGGATACCCAATTAAAATGAAAAGTTACATAGTATGATACACTGGCCAAATTTTTTTAAGTGACTAGTGACTATAGTACTTCAGTGTTGGGGTGCCCAAGTTTAAGACCCCTTGAAGGGATCCAATTTTCAGAAGGAGTACTTAACACTTTCTGAAAAGCAGGCTCTTTTAAGATGTTTCAAGTTGGGCACCCAAAAATCACTAGTCACTTTTGAAAATCTTGACCATTGTTTTTAGTTATTCATTTTTAAGTTTCTTCTGCTACTGTGTCTGGCTTTGAAAATGTCATTGTTTACTCAAGTTAACATAGTGTGGTAAACAAGATACTGAAGTTATTTCCTAGTCTAAATAGCAATAAATAACTGAGTTTTCACACAGCAGTGTTGAATTTTTAATGGTGAACATTAGATACTCTTGTATGATCCCTGCTATACTTCCAGTCTTACCATATTTTTTTCCCCATATTCACAGTGGTCTTAAGTCTCATGGATACAAATTTGGCATTTTTGCTTACCCAAATGTAGAGATATAGTTGATAGGATAACGTCTCTTTATAAGTGTGTCACTTCTCACTGCATTTCTTGGGCAAGTGTCTCCCATTTGCACACCCTTTTTGTTGCTTCATGATAGGAATCATGATTTCCCAGCGTCAGCAGCGATTGAAAGTTTAAATAACTTGCATGATACATAAACTTGTGTGTGTGTGTATAAAATGACTTGATCTTCGCTTTACATTGTTACTGCAGAATTTATTTTAAACATGAGCCCTTTAAATATCTTACCACTCTCCTAACAAATTCATCATGAACTGATTCTTCCACAAACAGTCTGCCAGCTGCAATGCAGTTTTCTCCCTTGTTGAAGTATACTGCTCCCATGCCCTGTGTCAGAAGAAAACACTATACTGATACTTGGTTTTATTAATTCCCCACTCCAGCTATTCCCTGGGGCTACATTCTTTTTTTTCTCCTATGTCTGGATCCATCCATGTATAGAACTCTTCTTTAAAAGGGCAATATCAGCATAAAACTCACTGAAGAAATAAAAATGTTTTCTTACCTCTGGGGTAAATCCTACCCTTCTTCCCTCTACCTTCTCAGCATAAACATGTGCATGAACAGAGATGGCCCTGGATGCAGTGGGGCTGCTGTGTGTGGAGGCAGGATTTAGGGAGGTGCACACTCCTTGCACACTGTTGAGTGAAGCTCCATAGAGACACTGTGCAGCATCATGGAAAAGGAGTTTGGAAGCAAGGCTGATGAATACACAACTCTGCTGATCCACTCCCCTTATGGAGGGCTATGAGGGCAGTCACAGCATGTGACTCAGTGGAGAAGTATGTGTTCCCATCCTGTCAAATGCACAAGGAACCTCCCCTACATCAAGCCTATGGACTCAGGCCTCATGGAGGAGAGACAATTTGCCCCTGTTACTAACTAGTGACCATCAGAAAACTTTAAAAGAAAACGCGTTTTTTTAATGGGAAAAAATACTTTCATGAAAAAATTTGTTTCCATTCTCTGACTGGCTCTCGCACTATCTCAGATGATCAAACCATAAAGAGATTTTCAAAATTCAATTTGCTTTTCATAGTGCATGCTGTTCTCCTCCCCTCCCTCCCATTTAACTCTTCCTGGACAATAAAAAATGGATTGGAGAGTCAGCTTCACTGTTTTGTATTTCATGCAATAGCACAAAGTTGTTTGAGTTCAACGGGGCTCTATCTAGGTACGGGGGTTCACAATAGCAGACATAACTGTAGGATTAGGGCCTAAACTAACTATATCATGCAGCAACTAAGTCTTTTTGTAATGAGTGATGTAGTATATGCTAGGGTTACATTGGAAATAGATCCCTTCAATAGGAAATAGGATCTTATAATCTACTAATTTTCCTCTATGCATATATTTTTGCAAATTTTAGAAGACAGATGTTAAGGTTGGATGGGAAGTATAGGTTACGCATGTGGGTGATAGTGAGTCATTAAGGATTACATGGCAGCGCGGAACTGACTGAATCTCGACTTAATTTCCAGACTTTTTTTTAGCATTTGGAGGGGTTTTAAGAGTCAATTTTTTGTAAAATAAATTTTTTTGCAGTGTTAACATGACTCCATGGAAACACACTTTCCACCTTTACTCTTTTTTAATTTTTTTTTTTTTTGGAGAACATCCATGTCTTTTTGAATAAGCCCCGAAAGTTTAAACTGTGTTGGCATACAGCCTAGAGAAGGGGAGCCCTGCTTCAACATACTGTATGAGGCTTAAAGTGTGGCTATTCTCTTGCGTGTTTTAGCAAGCCTTGAGGAGGGGTGCATGTGAGAAAGGGAATTAGAACATTGCTTCTTAATAAGATGCACTTACAAGGTTTTGAACATGTTTTACTTTGAAGTAACCTTACCATTCTCACAGCTTTGTCAAGTTCACAGTCCTCAAAAATGATCAGTGGGGATTTACCACCAAGTTCAAGGGAGACTTTCTTCAGATTACTGACTGCACAGCTATGGAAAGTTGTAAATAATTACTGTATATACTCGATCATAAGCCGGTTCGTTTATAAGCCCACCCCCCCAAGATGGATAAGTAAAAATGGCAAATTTTATGACCCATTCATAAGCCGACCCTATAATTCAGGGGTCGGCAAACTTTGGCTCCCAGGCCATCAGGATAAGCCGCTGGTGGGCTGAGACGGTTTGTTTACCTCAAGCATCCGCAGGCACAGAGGTAAACCTAAGTAAACAAAGTGTCCTGGCCTGCCAGTGGCTTACCTTAATGGGCCGGGACAGCAACTGGTGGGGAAATTTTTTTTGAGGGGGGGAGAAACTGGAGGTCAGGGAAGTAACCCCTGTGACCACCTCCCACATGACCCCATCCCTAACTCGGGACCTCCCCACATGACCCTTCCCCATGTAACCCCATTCCGCCCCACCCCTAGCCCGGGACCCCCACACTCTCCCCATCCCATCCCTTCCCACCTTAGGTGGGGTGGGCCAGGGGAGGATGTCTCTGGCCTGGCCCTAGCTGCTCCGGCAGGCCAGGCAGCACGGCCACAGCCTGCCAACCCTGGAGCTGTAGCTGCTTCAGAGGCTTAGGGGAGAGCAGCGTGGCCAGAAGAGGAGAGACTCTGGCCCCACCTCTTCCCTTCTGGCTCTGCTGGCTGTGTTGCAGGGGGAGGGGGCTGTGTCCCACCACTCCCCCCTCTCTATACCCGTTCATAAGCTGACCCCCCTTCTCTGATGCTTCCTTTTTTTTACTAAAAAAATTCTGTTTATGAACGAGTATATACGGTGTGTAAAATTAACATTCAGACATCTTTTAGTAATGAAATTATTTTCCCTAAGATCAACTAGTGAAAATGTATAGCATATATCTATTTTTGTTTTTGGACAGTTGGACTTAATAGCAAATGATATTTCCACCTTTTAATGAAGACAAATGACTAAATATATTCCAATCCACAGTCTTTATGTCATTTTAATGTTATGTGCAAGATGTAGTTTGCACATCAATGCAGTAAACAAACATTGATTAATCTACAGTATAAAAAAAGATCTAAAACATCTTCTGAATATAATGAATACAATACCTCTTCATGATCTGTTTACCAATAAGAGTTGAACCAGTAAATCCAAGTTTGCGGATATCTGGGTGCTCAGACAAGTGCTGTCCCACTAAACCACCTGTATTATCATGCGATATGGGAAACAACTAATTGGAAAATGTACATACAATTCTTAACATTCTAATAGTCCAGTAGGCCTGTCAGGTTAAATAGCATCTAATTTAAAAAAGAAGTATCCTTACTTATGTTACTATTAACACCTCAGATTAATAAAACTAAAACCACAACGGCACAAATCCCTCTCTTCACCAATGGAGTTGAGAACTTCATCTCTGATACTTGGACTGCTGAGAGAATAACCCAGTTTATATTTTAAACTCGGATCAGCTGACATATGTAGTGTTTCATTAAATCAGCCCCACAGTTATCTTGGGGCTTGTCTTCACTAGGAAATCTTATGTCTAAGCATGATTGTGAGGAGGTGAATTAGCTGATGTAATGTTAAATTGTCTCCACCGACTAATCTGTCACACTTAGCTAACTAGATTTCTCACAATCTTATTCAAATAATATTTCCTATTGGCAACAAGCTTTGGAGAATAAGAGGAGTCCTATAATCAATAGCATTATGTTTCTCTGTATTATAAACGGTTCTTTGAAGATTTATGTATTTTTTGTTTGAATTAGGAATGTGTAGATGAGGGGTAAACAGCCCTGGCTAGTACCACAGTCATTCCCCATTCAGCTCAGAGAATACATGTGCAATGATGGATCAGTTTTGTAATGTGAACAAAGATCCACTAAGGAGGAGGAGAAGTCCACTCCGCACAGTTTTCACCTGACTGGTCTGCAGAGGTGAAAAGCTAGATCACCAACAACTTCACCTCACCTCAGTCCTTTACTTAACTGTTCTCAAGTACAGTACATACCGAACTATATTTTGTACAGAAAAATAATTAGGTCAATGCTTTACCTGAACCAGGCAGAATATTTATAACGCCTTTGGGAAATCCTGCTTTAGCTGAGAGCTCTGCAAACTTTAAGGCAGTCAAAGGAGTCACCTAAGCATGTACACAATAGTCAGATTAGGTCTGCTATTTTAGATAAATATATCGTGAAGTATTTAATGTGCAATATGTTTTAGCCTATTGCAATATGAATCTTACATTAGTTCATATTTTTACAAAGCTGACAAAGTGACATTCCCTTAGAAAAAGGAGTGCATTTTGTTCACGTCCAAGATTAATTATATTCTGAGTACACATGCATCCCCCTCTTCCCTAACCATAGCTCCACACAGCAAAGACATCAACAGACAAACAGAAAGATTTAATGTATTCTCTAATTTGAGGATGCCAAGAGTTCTAGTGAAGACAATGAGTGCCTTTGTATCAGTGTGGGAATAGCTACTGCTTTACATGTTTTTTTACAGCATGCAACAGGTCAGTCAATGGATGGAGTGAATGGAAGCTTTGCCTGAGTAGGGACTGGAGGATGACACCCATAATTTGCATTTTCCCTTTTGATTTTACCTGTGCTGGTTTGAGAACTAACGTGTTGCCTGCAGCCAAGCATGCTGCGCTCTTCCATGCAAGCATCATCAGTGGGTAATTCCAGGGGATAACAATTGCACAGACTCTTAAGATTGGGAAAAATATGAAAAAAGTTACATTTTCATAACAGATTTTGAAAGGATTTTCTATTTGTCAAAGTTAAAACTAGTCTGCAGTCATTAAGAAGAAGACAACAGCCTTACCCTATGGGTTCCTTCTTAGTGAATGTTAGGTTATGGTTTGGGCGTGCTTGGCTAATCGGGATTGTAGACCCCTAAAAGAAAGACAACGGATTAAAGAGTATATATCTAGAAAGGAAAACTAAAATGCACCAATTATCTAACCATGTTTGTTTCAGAAAAATCACTGCCATCATGGAAGGCTTCACAGCCAGATTTGTTCTGTTAATGGGATGCCAGAGAGAGAAAGATGCTGGAATATTGCTGCTGTATAACCTTCTACCAAGAATAGGAGGTACATCTCCTCTATAGCACTTCACATTCTCAACCAGCTTATCTGGCATCACGAGTTAGACTCTAAATCCCTTTTTCCCCAATAGGAAGCATAATATGCTCCTATCATGTTTCCAGGAAGACTCTTACTAGGTAAAATTCTAATTCTGTCACCCACAATTTTGAATGCCTCATTTCCCTGTGTTAAAGTTGTTCTTCTGGGCTGTACAAGCAAAAGGCAGTACCAGTAAAGAATAAGTATACAGAAGCATTGTAATTTGTTTCTGACTTTGGGTAACTGCTGACAAATATTAGCTTGCCTGAATTTTGTCACACCATCCAGCAAAGTATCTGAATGTTTGCACAGACATTCCTACATGGGTCTTCAAAGCTAAAGTGTAGACAGCTCCTGAGTCAATGGCCTCAATTGTTGCTAATTCCTCTTGGTGTTCTTCCATCAGGTCAGCAAGTCTTTTAATTAAAACACAAGTGAGAATCAAAAATAACAACACTGGGAAACGACACCTCCAACTATACCTAACTTACAAACATGACGTGGGACTGCAAAATACTGCAACTCAGGCAAAATTTCCATTGACTTCAGGATTGGGACCTTTGGCTATTTGTTAATCTAAATAAGGGCCAAACACCCAATAAAGTCAATGGGAGTTTTTTCATTGACTTAAAAATGCTCTGACATCCACACTGCAATACAGAGACCAAGTCAAAGTAACCATATCCCAGAGCCCCTAACCCCGCCCCCGCAATTCTGAAACGTGGCCACTCTAACCCTAGGACAAGGAACGTCCATCAGATTCAGATGGATTTTTCAGAGGAAGTAAAATAAAGTTAAGAACCATGAGCAAATATAGCAACACCCCTTACATACCTGTACATTAATCTCCCTCTTTCCCTTGCATTCATTCTTGCCCATTCACCATTTTCAAATGCATCTTTTGCTGCTGCTACTGCCTTGTCAACATCAGTCACTGAAGCATAAGACACCTTTGCTATTATCTGTCACAAGACAGCTAAGTGTTAGCTCACATTTAAAGTGGTGTTACATGCAATACTTCCTTTCTCTCTTTTTTTTAAAATTTAAATATAAACAAACATTTAATTTTCTAATGGCTACCAATTATGTATGGGTCAATCAGGTTCAGAAAAGCTCAGACACCACTGATGGTGGTGGAATTCGGAGGACTGTGTGAACAGCCAGAATTCTGGATCCCTCTTTCCTCAAACTCTGCTAACAGCAGAGCACACCCTCATGCCTTATTTTATTTCTTCAAAGATCACATGAACTTACTGATGTGACAATGAAGAAGTGAAAAGCTTAGTGTCCGGCACGACAATAGAATGCCTAAAAATTCTAGAATACCATCTGGATATTGCCTCCCTGGAATGGTGTATTTGTTACATGTATCACCATAGATGGACACTTATATTTAAGATGCCTTAAGAGAATACCAAACTGCTCAGGCTGTACTTGATTCTGGCCTCATTAATAATGGTATAACTAGCTCCATTGACTTAAGTAGAATTCAGTTACTCCTGATTTACAGGTTTCAGAGTAGCAGCCGTGTTAGTCTGTATTCGCAAAAAGAAAAGGAGTACTTGTGGCACCTTAGAGACTAACAAATTTATTTGAGCATAAGCTTTCGTGAGCTACAGCATGCTGTAGCTCACGAAAGCTTATGCTCAAATAAATTTGTCTCTAAGGTGCCACAAGTACTCCTTTTCTTTTTTCCTGATTTACAGTGGCATATATGAGATCATAATCAGGGCTGTTATTTATAACTTTTCAGTTAACAGTTGCTCAGCCAAGATTTGGTACTTTTTGGAAAAAAAATATGTATATTGAGAAGTCATTTTAAAAAGTGATTTAAAAGGACACTTTCAAGACAAATTTCCCCTAAACTGTAGGATTTGTAAAAATAAGCTTTTACAAAACTTCTGACCAAGAGAAATGTGCTCAAGACACTAACAAAAATCCCAGTGGAAACATTTTTTAAAAGAACAAATAAGTATCCCCCTGTTCTGTCTGCAAAGTATGAGAACCTGCTAGTGAAACTGACTTAAAACAGATTATAAACATAGTGAAATTAATCAGCCAGTTTTCACTATGTTGCCTAAGATGCAAAAAGCGAATAAAAAGCATAAAAACTGAAAAGTAAATTAGATTAAATTATTAACATTTCAAGATAACTAAAAGTTGAAGAAATTTTTTAAAGTTTAGATTGTAAAATAGTAAAGGATTCTTTTTAAATGCACTACATGATTTTCAACTTGGCAATATCCTTTTAATGTTTCAGATTATTTATCCAGAAATGTAGTATTCAGAATAAGTCAGTATTTATCATATGCAGAAATTACTCACTGATCCATCTGTTGGGTTTATAGTGTCATATGTTTTTCCCTCTTCAGCATTCATAAACTGTCCATTTATAAAACACTGGTAAGGCATCTTCACATTCATATTGTTAACATTTTTTGAAACCTAGCAGTGAAAGAAACACAACATTTCAATGTGTCTTACATCACTGCAAACTCTCATGATTTTGTCGTGAGTCTCATGACCATTACTGTTTTCCTTCAAGCACCAGCTCTTGGAGTCAAGTGGATATGTGATGATTTCAGCCTTCATTCTTAAAAAAAAAAAAAAAAAAAAAAATTCTAGCTCTTGTGGCTATGGAGAAGGCTTCAAAATGTGAGCTCGGTGCACCCTAAAGGCTGAAAAAGCAGAAAGCAAATAAAAAGAACCCCAAATCTATTATTGTTACTTAATCTCATGATTTTAAAGCCAATCTCATGATTTTTGACAGGTTTCAGAGTAGCAGCGGTGTTAGTCTGTATCCGCAAAAAGAAAAGGAGGATCCGATGAAGTGAGCTCTAGCTCACGAAAGCTTATGCTCAAATAAATTGGTTAGTCTCTAAGGTGCCAAAAGTCCTCCTTTTCTTTTCATGATTTTTTGTGAGCCTGACTCATAATTTTTGAACATTTGGGGTTGGCAATACAGCATATATGGCTGTCAGTATCCATCGCTAAGGCAAAACTAAATAGGAATTGTACTTCCTCTGAGGAGACGAGCCTAAATTATTAAATGGATTAATTAATCTGTATGGTTTTACTAGTGGATATCCAGGATCAAATCATCATTAGGGCCTCAATACAGCAAGGTATTAAAATAGGTTTGTGACTAAGTAGGTTTATAATCCAACTGAAGTCAACAGCCCTACTTATGTGTTTAAAGTTACTGTGACTCTAAGAGCTCCTTTATGTCAGTTAGTAAAGGGCTCATCCAACACAATGTTGGCAGAATATTTAGCCAAGCAGGGACCTGTAAGGTATCATATGAAAACGGGTGACATGCCGGTCACGAATATTGTTGCATGATGTATGTACAAGTTGTTCATAAAGGCTTATGTATGTGTGCGGGAAATAAGTTCTTGTAATATGTTTTGGAGGCAGCTGATAAACAAGCCTGCCCTTAACAAAGGAATATAGATTTACCTGTCTGCATGGCTCTAGTTATGAGAAAATAGCATGGCTTAATCACAAGCAAAGGACAATGAAAGTACAGTTGCATCTAAGGTAAAGAAAGTGATCAAGTCAACTGAGAAAGCAAATTGACAAGAGGATGAAGAAAGAGCTTGGTGCCCAAAGAACAAGCAGCAGGGGAGAGGAACTTTGTCTTGGTTTACTTTTCAAAGAATACATTTCAAAAGTTTTCTGGACTATGAAAGGGAACAAAGGGGACTCCTTTGTTATCCATCTCTTTGGGGACAAAGTGATAAGCACTCTCTGATTCTGTAAGTGGTCGATCCTCCTGCCTGAGTGACTGGAGATGCTCATAGCTTGATGTAAGTGAAGAAGCTGCTTATGCAAAGATTGTAGCTTGATTTGGTTTTATATCCCTGCCTATCCTGGCTAACAGCCATTGATGGGCCTACCCTCCATGAATTTATCTATTTCTTTTTTGAACCCTGTTATAGGCTCGGCCTTCACAACATCTTCTAGCAAAGAATTCCATAGGTAGACTGTGCATTGTGTGAAGAAATACTTCCTTTTGTCTGTTTTAAACCTGCTGCCTATTAATTTCATTGCATGCCCTGTAATTCTTGTATTAGGAGAAGGAGTAAATAATACTTCCTTATTTATTTTCTCCACACTGGTCATGATTTTATGTATGTCTATCATATCCCCCTCCGCCCCATGCTAGGGTTCCTTGGAGGAGAGTCTGTTGCTGTTTTCCTCAGAAAAGCAGATTTTTTGTGGGCATGATGACTGAGATACATGAGCAAGGCACTCTAAGGAAGTTTACAATACCTACATGTGCAATACGCATGAATCCATTCACTGCTATTGATCTCCCAGTTTCATGAGCAATGGAATTCACCAAATTTCACCTCCATCCCCAGTCACAAATAAATGCAAACTACAGAAACGAAACCAACACTCCATCAAAGAAAGCGGGTAAAATGTCAGTAAAACCAAAAAAGGCTTACATAATCTATGACTAATTCTTCTTCTTCGTCCTCTCCCCTCAGTTTCCTCACAGCCATCTGAATAAAGTCTGCAAACTTAGTGGCCATATACACATCTTCATTTTGCAGCTGAAGTCCACCATATTTTTGTTTGATCTCTTCAATCATTCTGAAAATTGCAGAGAAATAGTAAGTTGATCTTTACACTAAAGTATTGTTGAGACAGTCAATTATTTTGAGTAGGGTTTTGGTTGGTTGTGTGCAATGTGTTGGCTTTTTTGTGTGCATGCTATTACTCTGTAGCTGTACTGTATTACTGCTAGCCATTGGGCTATATGGGGTCCTCAGTTATACACAGCAATTGTGGAGGTGTTATTAGGGGCAGAATTTGGCCCAATGGCTTTGAAATACTCTGAGGTAACATTTTAGGAATAAATGGCAAATGATGAACATTGTGTCCCATGTAACAGCGTGCGCTCCGCTCCTGCCTTCTAGCTTCACAGAAACTGCTCAGACTTCACCAGTTAGTTATCCACACAGTGCAGTTTAGTTCAGATTCCTGTGCCAACCCCTTTATAGTTCTGTGCAACAATGCTATTTGCAGTGTCCCTTGTATGATCAGCCCTGTCCCCGGGGGTCTGAGAGGAGAAGTCGTCTCCCTTCCTTGAGAGCTCTCAAAGTTTGGACTTGGACTCAGCCCTGCTCCTCTCCCCTTGCACTTCCTTCCTGTGCCTTTTTAATCACTCCTCAGATGATGGGCTAATTAATCCATTAGCTGACCCAGTCTGATTAGCAGATTCCATTCCATTCCCCATTCAGACCTCTCTGGGGAAACAAATTAGTGCCAGAGAAATCAGCCTACTGGCTAGCTCCCAGCACTGTTACCTCATGCAAGTATTGTTCACTCTATTTAGTGCAGCTCAGGAGTTGTGAATCATGTCATATTTGGTGGATTATTAATAGCAATGATTTTGGTAAAACTCTCAAGGGCTTCTCATGTGATGGCTGTGGACATTTGGGGTAAAGAAAGGAGCGATGCTCACTGATGTGACCTGACACAGCATGGTGACCTCTCTGCATTTGGGAATAGTGGGCTCAACCCTCCTTGCGCATATCCCCACTGATCTGAATGGAAGTTCGGTACACAGCTGCAGAATTGGACCCCCGGATTTGGACTAGTTGTGTCAGAGCTCTACAAATATCTGCCATGGTACTCCCTTAGTTTCGGGGCTAATCCTGCCCTTGTTATTCAGGCAAAACTCCAATTGAGGACAATGTCATGAGAGTCGGGAGTATTGCTTGAGTAAGCAGGGCAAGGGCCCAATCTTGCACTGACTTTGGTCGGTGAAGGATCTGATGTGGCACTGGGATCACCTTACTAGGTTTCTGGAAGTAGGAAAAGGAAGTGGTTAGTGTGGTGAAAAAATGCATTTAAAATCATTTTCTCTTTACTGTTTTGTGATTCTGATTGAGGAAGAGTGGGGAAAGGGAAAAATCACAGATATCGTGAGAACCATAACAAGGTCACAACTATCATTTATCGCTTCGAAACATGGCTATTTAAAATATAAAAAAGTTACCTGACAACATGCATCGAGGATGCTCCAGATTTGAAGAAGTCTGTAGAATCCTCAATTAGAGCAACATTGCTCAAAATTCCCTTCCAAATGGACTAAAAAGTATAGAAAATAAATGAGGCATTAATACAAACAAACCCCTCTAATGGCATAAAACATCAGTTCACTGACACTAACCTAGGTCTGTGTGTATATTTTTAAACATAACGGCTTCTTTAAAATCAATTACTTCTAGGGATAATAAAAGAGGAAGCCAGAAAAGCAAATGAGCATTTTTGCTGTAACCACCATGCTAATGATTTGCATGTATACAGTTTGCATTTTTTTTTTAGTGTGGCAGGTGAAACTACTGTTGACCCTTTGGCCTGAGCAGTTAGCCAGCATGCAGGGCTTTGCAGGTTTGTTTTGATTTGGGGAACTGATGTTATTCGTTGTCTGAGTACGAGCTATTTCTTTGTTGCAATCAGGGGCAGCAGAATGAGGTTGCGGGCCATGGAAACATTGGGGGTGCTGATATATGTTTCCTCTCCCACAATATCTCATGAAGGTGAGAGTGGAACCTGGTTATGCTTCCACCCCTGCATGCATGCATTGGGGACGGAGGTGAGAGCGAAAGCCTGAAGAGGGGCTGGAGATCAGGCTGGCTGTTAGGAGGCAAGTAGGAACAGACAGCTCTCGTCTCCCCACCTTCCAGCTACCACAGGTCCCAGCAGAGACATCCAGTCCAGGGAGGAACATATGCCCCAGCTGCCAGGTTGTGGGAGAGTGCACAGGCACCTGGGTTGGGGGCAGGAGAGCACTGGCACATAGGGCATCAGCTGCTGGAGAACTGCCGGGACGCCCATTCCCAGCCAGCATCCAGCTTCCACAGGGAAGAGAGCTGCGGGCTGGGCAGCTCCCACCAGCTTCCGATCTGCTAGCTCCTGGCAGGTGGTGACCGTTTTCAAACTGTGGGGCACATCTCCTTAGGGCAGCGGGCCACCCAGTTTGAAAACCTCTGTGCTAAATAGAAGGCAGAAATGACTCCACGTCCTCCCCCATGTGTTGCCTCTAGTTTGGGGGGGCAATGCCCCTCATGCCCTCCCCAATCGCCACCCGTTTACAGAGCATGTACACAAAGTCCTGGTTCCCCAAACACGGTAGGAACAAATAGCAGCAGGCAGTTTCTTTGCTCACATTTTCCAAGCCTGCCTCTGCAGAAAGTCCTGTGCCCCAAGGAGCTCTGTCCCTCTGCTCCCTCTCAGGGCCATGCTTCATTCTCTTGCTTCCTGGTGGCTTTCTCGTTTTCACACGCACACAGCTTGCCAAGCAATCCCTTTTAGGCTGTGCATTTGCCATCAAGCCCAGGGAACTGCTCAGATTTTGCTATGTGGCCAGTTATCTTGGGCGGTAGTCTCCCATTATTTCCAGCAATTGTTACATAAAATGGGTTTAACTGCTCCTTCCCCCTAGCCTGAAAGAAGGGTGGTTAGCACACCCATCGGCTTCAACCAGATCTGCAATTGTATAAAGCTCAAAGACCCACCTGACAGCCATTAGCACCTTCCAGCATAACGTTCCATTATTAGTAGTAGTACTATAAAAATATTCCTGTTGTGCATAAAAATTATTTTCCCTAATATTACATTGTATAACAATGCAGCAAAATACAGTGCAATACCAACAGTTTTCTTGCCTATCTTTATTATAACCTTAATCTTCCAAGTAACACCGCCACTTAAGATGTATAGGATCTGATCCCATGAGGTGTGAAGAGGGCGGGCTGAGGAGGACTGGAGGATTTGGTAGTTGGGCATGTACAACAGGGACTTTGGGCACTAGGGAAGGGCTGGGAGGTAGTACTATAGAATAAATACTCTAGATGGATATTTCTGTTAAAATGGCGGTGTAATTGCTGCGAATGTGCACATTTAAATTGTTACAAATCAGTTTCAAGTTGTCTCCACTGAGTCAAATAGGGCAATTCACACCTCTAAGAAATATTGTTTCTTAGGCTATGTCTACACTATGCAGCCATGTACAGGTCAGACTTCTGTATCAGATAAAGACTGACTACAGGGCTTTCATCTCAGAGAGAGACACAAGAGATGTGTCTTCCGTAAGATCCTTTAATGTTCTGCCACGTATGGCTGAGGTTAAATATGGGATGTCACACATGGTGCACTATATACACTGAACAGTATAATACAGTGTAGCATTCCATTACAGGAACCCTTGAGTATGAACCCGCAGCATCCCCACAGGGGAGTCCAACACAGCACTTTCATGCGCAATGATCTTCACGGCCCCAGAGTCCGAACTGCAGGGCAGTGTAGACAAGCCCGCAGATTCTGTTTTAGAAATAGGATCAAATCTTGCTGCTGAATGTTTCCATGAAAAAAATGATGCCAGCTTCTCCAGTTTGTTTGGTGTTTGAAGACCCCATTGTTGAGGGAGAGGTCATGCTGGTTCTCTGACTCTGCTTTGAAGTGTGTCTGCCTCACTCATAGCATATAATCCAAAACCATTCTCTTCTCGACCTGGTCTTTAGAATCAATCACTTATATCTAAAGAAAAAGTTTCTAGGACATATACATTTGTGAACGCCTACCCTGATCTCCAAACACATCTGAACTAATTTCAATAGTTTAACATTCATTCTTGTACTTTTGTATATATTTTGTTAAGAAATAACTTGCACCTTTAAATAAAAGTTATATCATGTCTGTACCTAGACATCTTTAATGCTTTTCAGTAAACTAATATCCTGCTGAACTAGTTTACAGAATTACCTTGATATCTTCCGCCATCTTTTTCTCCTCTTCTGTAAGTTCTATGACAGACATCTCATCAGATGAAAAGTATTTAGATGCAGGGATCATTTTTCCATCTTCAAATTGTAGATTTCTCACCAACAACTGAAAAAGAGGGGATATGATTTAAGTTGATGGAAAGGCTGTAAAACGTACTAAGGAGAAATTAATGTGTTAATTCAAATAATAATGAAATGAGTAAGTGTCTGGTAGGAAATCTCAAATCTGTGATAAAGATATCTTTAAATATTTTCTTCACCACAAACTATAGTAAATACAGGTACAATTTAACAGATCATAGAAATTAAAATATGATGGGGGGTAGGGAAATGCCTGTAAGGATCAGTGGGACATGAACACAGACCTGCAAGGTTACTGGACAACCACCATCCCCACGCTGCCACCTGGTGGCATTTGGAACCTAGTTACTCCCTGCAAACAATCTGCTGAGGTTCGCGGGAAGTTCTACCCCGAGTGTTCTGACTGACACTGGTTTTAGCAATCCCTGATTGGCACCTTGTCCCTGTATAAGTCCATGGGGCGTACCAGCAAGTGCCCAGGCAACAATGAGAATCCTTAGCTACTTATCATGACTACCCTGCTTCTCTGTTAGTGAGCTCCTGGTTCTGATCTCAGCTCTGACTTCAATTCTGACTCCTGATCGACCCCTGGAACTCTGACACGGACCCAGTATCGGCCAGATTCCTGACTCTGTCTCTGACCCTCAGCTTTGCTCATAACTCTGACTTAACCCTTAGCTTGATTCTTAACCCTGATCCTGGCTCTGAACCCTGCTTTCAGTTCTGGGATCCCAAGCTCCCACCACTAGTCCTGCCTACCTTCACCCAGGATCCTGACAACACCTAAGATAAAGAACAGAATAGCATTTAGCACTCTTCATGAAATAACAGAAGATTGACATGTTCATGGCTGATTACCTGGCTGCTATCACTAGCACTGCAAAGATTACATTTGGATTTGAATGGCATGAAATTTCCATACAGTTTACATTTTCTCCTAATGTTGATCAGTCCATACAGTTTTTCACCTCCCTTACCCATGTCCCCCGGCGCCCCTGCTACACTATTTATCTTGTTGAACACTTACCATCTTTCCATCATTACCAAAAAGAACTAGGCCATTTTTGGTTATAAGCCCAGATTTTGTGGTGCCTTTTATTGCCAACGGTTGTCCAGGAGGCACTGGCCCATCAAGTAATGATGATCCATAGAAAGTAACCATCTACAAAACAAAATGAATGACAGATGCATAGGCTCTAAATCTCTCTCAACATGCTGAAAATGCAATGACACTGTTTTCCGGCTGTTAATGGGGGACAGGCCTTTTGTTCCCTTTACTTGTAAACTGCAAAAATTGTGTGACTATATTATCTGTGGAGCTTCACAACCCACCATATGCAACTCTTTGTCCAAATGCAAGCCCAGGAAAATCCTGTGAGTGACAGCTACGTAACACCAGGCCAGGCCCTTGTTTCTTGTCTTCTTACACTGGAAGCTTTGGGAGGCAAACACAGTATCCATCTCAGTGTTTACATAGTGCTTACCACAGTGCGGCACAGATCCTGATTAGGGCTTGTGAGCAATATGGTAATATAAATATTAAATAATAATTATAATGACTAAATTGAGTATGCTTGGAAAATCTCCTAACGTTATTTACTAGGACTCAACTGTGAGCTCTGCTGTGGACCTGTGCAGGGGCCAAAGAGGGCACAAGGAGCCCTCCTTACTCCCCTAGACAGGTTACCTACATCACCAGAACCTGTAGGGGAGGGACAGTAGCTGCCAGCAGGCTGCTACTCCGCCCCCAACCTTGACTCATCCTGGTCGATAAGAAATGGGTGGGCCAGAGTTTTGGCTCTGGTCCCAGAGTACCAGTGAGCACAAGGAAGCTACTGCAGAAAGGGAAGCAATCTGAGCTAGCAAATGGACTGGTGCAGAGGACTTCCCCAATCCTGAGCAAGGAGGAACCAGGACCAGGCTGTGACTATCAAAGTCACAATCTGATTCCTGCCCTGCTCCTAGGGTAGTGCAGCTATCTGCTGCCTCTTACTCGGGCTGGACTGTAGGATTAGAATCCAGCCCATAGGGAGAGCCAACCAAAGGCTGGTTTGGTAGCTAAGCAACTATCATGCAGCCATTAAAGTAACTTTGATCTGGTCTCGATATACTTACTCCTGCCTCCGTGCTGGGAGCTAGACTAGAGGACCTCTTGAAGTCCCTATGTTTCTATGATTCTATGACTTTAAAACATTTTAAACAAGGAACATTTGGATCAAGGACATATTGCCTTTTATCAAATTGAAAAGAACAGCTTTGTGATAAACGGTGATTTACTTTTCTTTCTGGTAAATGGTTCCAGCGTTCAAGGACAAAAATCCTTTAACAATAATTCATTTTGTATTTCAATGGCTCGCAATATTATATTCTGGTGTTACCTTGGGACATTAGTATCTCATTATCATTATGTGATATCTCATCATATCTCATTACACAAAGTAAAACTATTTCCCCTTGTTTACTCTCCACCCCACCCCACCCTTTTCCTCAGTCGTTCTTGTCAACTGCTGGAAATGGCCCACCTTGATTATGACTACAAAAGGTTCCCCCCCCCCACCCGTAATAGCTCACCTTAAGTGATCACTCTGGTTACAGTGTGTATGGTAACACCCATTGTTTCATGTTCTCTATGTATATAAATCTCCCCACTGTATTTTCCACTGAATGCATCCGATGAAGTGAGCTGTAGCTCACAAAAGCTTATGCTCAAATAAATTTGTTAGTCTCTAAGGTGCCACAAGTACTCCTTTTCTCATTATGAACAGTAATGTCTAGCTATTTCCTACAGTATCTGGCACTATCTGGCTCTGCCCTCTCTGCTTATGGATTTGAACTAGAGCTCAGTCCCTTTCAGACACATGCTTTTATTTTTTCTTTGAACTAACTGACCCTATCAAATGGACTCACGTCTTGGACTTAGCTGTGATTTTTCTGGTGATTGATACTGTGACACTATATCCCCCATATTCTTCATAGAAATATTGTTATGAGTACGGCATAATTATGATGTATTTTGTGCAAGATAAGGCATGTGAGATATCATTGGAAAGGTTATGATTTACTGAATACGATTATCCCATTCGTATGCATGTATCATTTCTGTACCTGAAGTTAGGAATATTGACTATATCAATTACAAGTGGGTTTTCACCTGGGGAATGCCCACTCGACAGAATGCAGTCAGTCTGGATGGGCCATTAGCGAAAACAAGAGGTCTTAGAAGATGTTTATCACCCAGAGAGAGGCCTTCCTGAGGGTGTTACAACCAGCCTCTGAGTTATGGCTACAGGAGCATGTGACCAAGTCACATGGTACTGGAATCCATCTTGGAAATCCAATGTTTTTCCACTGACTGGCATCAGAACTATGGAAACAAAGGGTTCCCGCCATATGCAAAAGCTGTTTAAGGCAGGGGAGTGACATCATCGTGGTTTGTTCTTCACTGTCTCCCTGCCCAAGATGACTGCTGTAAACACCTAAGACTGAACTGGGAAAGAAAGGACTGAACCCAGGCTAGAGGATGTCTGGCCTGTGAAAGGAATATCTGGAGTTTTAAGATGCAAGCAAGTCTCTGCAATCTGCCTAAAACAACATTTAGGGTGAAAATTTGCTGCTTATAACCAGTTTCTTTAGTATATTAAGCTTAGTTTGTGTGCTTGTTTTATTTACCAGGTAATCTGCTTTGATCTGATTGCTATCCCTTATCACTTAAAATCTATCTTTTGTACTTAATAAACTTGTTTTCGTTTTGTCTAAAACGTGGTGTGTGGAATTCATAACTGAGGGGGGGGGGGCAAAAAGCTGTTGCATCTCTCTCTCCACATTGAGGGAGGGGACGATTTTCATGAGCTTACGCTGTACAGTTCTCTGTGCAGTGCAAGACGGTATAATTTTGGGTTTGCACTCCAGAGCAGGATGTGCACTTGAGTACTGGGCAGTTCCTTAGCTGATCTTAGCATGTGTGTGTAAAGCTGCAGCTGGTTGTGTCCCTACCTGTATATGTGCTGGTTATGTGCAGTCTGAAGCATGAGGAGAGCTTGTCTGGCTTTGCCTCAGCAATACAGTGTAAAGAGAGCCCAGGCTGGTGGGTCAGGCGGTCTCAGTGGTACCCCGGTTACAAGTGGCACCCTGGGGGCGGGGGGGGCGGGGAGGACAACCCATCACAGGTACATTTTATTAAGTGACTTGATCTATATTCTGATTGTTATCAACGGGAGTTACATGTGATCACCAAAAGGAGGCTGCATCTCATCTGTAACTTTTATTACAAAAGCAAATAAAGATGGTATGAAAAGTAAGGAAACACTTAAATTTCACATATCATACCTGGCCATCAATCACTGTCCAAGCTCCAGGTACTTTATCATGCCCTCGGATCCAGTTATGCAAAGCTTCTGCAGGCTTGTCCCAAGAAATCTAGGAAATCAAGACACATGATCTGATTCTTTCCTATCTGGCTATAAATAAAGATAACATTTCTTTCCAATAATAACAGCGACAAGTTGTTTCTCTCTTTCAGTTGTTTATTGAAGAATCTAGAAGGGGTCTTGGTAAGGAAAGGAAAGGAAAGGAAAAGTGACATTCTCCGGATGGCTAGTCATCAGAGTTGTAAATTGGGAAACTACGAATCTTACTCAAAACTGCTTCTGCACAAGCTTTCCTTTTCAAAGTCTCTAATTCATATGATAAGTATGAGGATCACACATGGAGGATGCAAGGGTCCCTCTTTATAAAGTTTTTATGACAGATTATATTCATGTTAAAGACACAAGCAGTATGTATGTGTTAGAGATGGGTACAATCACATCAGTAAAAAGAGTCACATATAGTTATAAGCAACCTGTGGGACTCTATAACAATTGATTAACCATTTATTAAAACACTAATCATGTATTAACCCTTTATCATCTCTTTATTAAGCGAAACATTAATACAGCCTGGGATTCACACAAAGTATTCAAAGAATGAGCCAGTTTAATGCAAGGAACATGCATGGATCAGGCTGCATTAAGGATCCTTTAGCACAGCCCATCTATGACCCTTGTAATCCTACACAATGCATGCATGATGTTAGCACTTCTGCTGCTATGGGATATGATATGGACTTAAAAAAATATTTATTACAGAACCAAGCCCATGATATTCAGTGGTCTCTCTAGTTTAAGCTCAGAGAACATTTTACAGCTATGTTATAAGCTGATGACAACACAGTTTTACAATAGAGAAAAGAAAACATTGCCTCATCCAGCTCTCCTTACTCAGGCAGAACTCGCAATGAACTGAGTCTGAGTGAGGAGTACAGGGTTGGGACCACAGACACAAATTTAACAAGTGTCATAACTCTACAATAATAGATAAATAAAACTAAACGGCTCTAAGTCTTCCTTAATAACTCATTTTAATTTTACATGCATCATTTAAGTTAAACAACAGTGCTCATTTTTCCTTGACAGGTTTCAGAGTAGCAGCCATGTTAGTCTGTATCCGTAAAAAGAAAAGGAGTCCTTGTGGCACCTTAGAGACTAATAAATTTGTTAGTCTCTAAGGTACCACAAGAACTCCTTTTGTTTTTCCTTGAGGCATCCTCAGCAGCACCCCTCCAGTGTGCCTGTTGCAGAGGTCTAATATGCATCTTCCCCGGGGGGATTATCAGAACAGCTAGGACTCAGCCATCCTTCCTTATCCTGTTTTGCTGGTGTACCCATGATGTCCAGCAGTGTATGGGGACAACCAGAATATGATCCAAGCCATTTATCTTTCTAGATCTGGGATCATTTTGGGAAATCCACCTGTAGATCTATGTGTCTCTTCAAAAATATTAGTCAATAACTTTTTAGGCAGAAAAAGGCAGTAGGCAGCATTTTATATGAAGACTTTCTATAGAGGCTACAGATTGAAAGCTTTGCTATGCTGGTTTTTTTACACCTCCTGTTATCAATAGTTTGCACTGTTGTAGCAAAAATAATGGAGGAGTCACAGATAGCACTCTATATAATTTATGGTGGCTTTCCCAGCCTTGGATAAGGTCCCTGCTTAAATAGGTAGAAAAAGCAAGGAAGCTTATTATACAACTGGTCCAGCATGAACAAACCATATAAAATATGTTCCCATTATAGTCCTTATATAGATATTTTTTTTAAAAAAACCTATTTAAAACTCCATCTGTTTGACAGAGAATTAAATTTTCCCAGCATGAAATCTCTTTCTGGCAGAAAGTCCAATGCTATTTGTTGGGGGGTGGGGGAGAGGGGAGGGGTGTAATCCAACTGCCTTTTTCCAGGCAGTCTGATATATTAAGAATACTAAGAAACAGCAACTGTGTAGATGATCCTAGATAGCACATTATGTTGCTAAATATAAAAGGCTGAAGCCAGGGCATAAGAGCTTTGCCTAGGGATCTATTACATCTCCGTGGAATTCATCCAAAAATTTGGGAGGAAAGGGATTCAATATCTTAAGATATTAATAATTTCAATATATCAAAAAGTATTATTCTACCCTGTGAATACAGAGGAGGAATCACTGAATAAGCCTCTCCCTTTTTATTAGTGAAAAGAATGGAGGGTGGGATTTTCAGGTGCATCTAAGTGACTTAGGAACACAGGTCTCATTTACTTTCAATAAGATTTATGCTCTTAAGTCCCTTAGGTGCTTTCAAATTCATAGAAGCCAGATCCAACAGTCCATGAAGTCAATGGGATCCTTTCCATCAGTCTCAGGAGGCTATGGATTAGGTCCTTGAGGAATAACACCATATTTTAAAATACCAACAGAACACTAGTCATTAGAAGTAGTTGTAACATTTATTTGTAAAATACAAGATCCATTTTAAATTATGTAACTTGAGTCTGAACGCTCTCCCTCTGAAGTCAATGGCAAACTCGAAATGATTGAAATGGGAGCAGGAGTAGGCCCTTACTGTGCAGAGTACTCTATCTAAGACTCAACAGAAGATTAAATTTCATGAGTGATGGCCATGAGGGACCATATGGTCTCTTGGCACTTGCAGAACCAAATCCTGGGATAGGAAAGAACACAAACCAACCAAGCAGCTCTTGGGTTTGCGCTGTTCTCGGAAAAGGGAATCACAGTCTACTATTGCTTTTTATTTATCTTCTCCTCCCATCAGTTCTGTTCTCTCTCCCCCTATTCCTCTGAAAATGCTTCTCTGCCAACTTTTCCTTTGCCCATGCTGCTCAATTCCCTCCTCCCCCTCTCTTCTGCGAATTCCTTGGCATCTCTTGCCTCTTCTCTGGCTGCAGGTCCTGCTGATGGCACCTGTCCTTAAGGCCTGTTCCTGTTACCTCTTGTAATCCTTCTCCTATGCAGATAATCTTTCTCCTTCTTGGTTTCAGCTGCTTTCAAGGAACAGTCTTATTTATTTATTTATTTATTGCAAAGAGGAGGCTAGACATCTGTAAAAACAACTGAAAGCAAAGAGAAGAAACCAATACTATGTGATCTCCTAGCTCTCTCTGTAGCACCAATAAGTATTTTGCAGATCATGAAAGGTTCATGGATCAGAGTTTGAGACTCCCTGATCCAGGTACTTTGTTAAAATGTGATCAAAAGTGAACATGGAAGTACAGAGCATATTTGTTTGAGAGTAATAATAATAAAAACAGAGGCAGAGAGGTTCCGTAACTTGCTCAAGGCCTGAGCAGAAATCAGAGCTGGGATTAGAATGCAGAAGACCCTTGCTCCTGCTTGTATATACACTCCATTAGATCTCATCTCTCTCTCTCAGGCAGGATGGGCATTTTACTACACGCATATCTCCTACACACTGCTCCTGAGTTGTATGCTCCAGACTTCACATCCGACCTGGTTAACACATAATTAGTTCAGAGAGAGTATTTAGTACCACAACACACTGTCTAAACTGTCTTTAAAGACACTGTGTGTGGCACTAACTATACTCAGGCAAGTTTGTGCAACTAGCCCCTTAATTTATTTTTAGAGCAATAATTTCTATGACTAGAGCTTGTAGAGAACAAGTCAGAATGATAAAATATTTCTGCACTTTCTATTTGTGCCAGACTTGTTCTTGCTAATTAGGACATGGTCCTCCACACGCTAAAGTCAAAGCGACAATTCTCATTGACTTCCACTGGAGTAGTACCAATACTCCAGAGATCTTTTGGCGCATTGAACATAAAGTGGAACTACACTGTTATTAGCAACACAGTGTTGTTAACACAACAGTACCTCTGCATTTTCTTTCTTCTGGATCCCTTCATATGTTGCCCCTTCTTCAGGCTGAGGCATCTGAGGAGCTTTACCATCAGCAATTAGCTGGACAGCTTCTACCTAAACAGGAAAAAAGCAGTTTTAATTGCTCCAATAGGCCAATTTTTCTCTTTGTTTACACATGCTCTGCCCTCAGTTATACTTATTAGAGTCAGTAGAAGTTTTTCCTATGTAGGGTACAGGACTTGGCTCCTTATTTATTTTTTAATCCAGGGTTGCTGAAGTGTAAGGGACTGATCCTGCAAAGACTTGTGCATTTGCTAACTTTACACACCGCAGGCCCATTCACATCAAGAGTATTACTCACTCACAGTGAATAAAGCTAAGCACTTGCATAATCCTTGCAGGACTGAGGTCTAGCTGAGGGCAGAATATGACCCTATATATTACATTCAGCCTTTCTGTTTTTAACATTTTGCAAAAACAGCAATTACTTGGCAGATTCCTGTGTAAATCCCTGCCAATATTCAACAGGAAAGGAGGAGGGGATTTCTCAACTGTTCCATGCACATAGCATTTTTTAAAAACAAATTATGTTTTCTGTTATGTTTTGTGTGTGTGTGTGATGCACCAGCACACACATCAAAGTCCACACTTTTAGGTTTAAATTTGACTTCCTGATCCACAAGTAAAATAAGGTTCTGGCAATTTTGCTAAACAACAGAGCCCAGACCTGCAAGTCCTTAATCCCCTGCGTCATCTCACTGATTGCAATGGGATTACTCCTGTGAGTAAAGATCTACAGGCTGTGGTGCTCAGATAGTAGCAAGGTACAGAAGAGTTAATTTCCTCTGGGGACACTGTCAAACTACAATTGTCTTTGTGCCTTCTGTGACATGTGGAAATGGTCACCTTTTTTTAAATAACAAAACAAAGGAAGCGCTAACAGAAATGTTGTCTCAAATTTTCATTTTTTTAATTTGAAAGCTCCAAGTCCCTGTTTTCTATGATGCTATAAACTATTTGCTGCTGATTAGTCCAGTTTAAAACAGGGCAAATTCAATGCAGGTGTAACTCCATTGAAGTCAAAGGAGTTACATCAGAGATGAATTTGGCTCATTGACTTCAGAGGGAGCAGGATTTATCCCCTACTCAAAATATTGTGGGCCTCCAGTGGTGTGAATGAGCATAGCTCCATTGAAGTCAATGGAATTACTCCAGCTGAAGATCTGGCCCAGTATATTCCAATTTCTTTAGTATCTAATTATATTTCATTTATGTTGAAATTCCAAGAGGATTAACTATGCCAGATTTTTCCTTTTAAAATGTCTGTGTTCAGCACAGGCAGACTTACCATAGCTTTTATGCCTTCTGGGAAAAGAAAATTATTATATAAGTCATCCACGGTATCGTTCCGTCCTACATCACATTCCCGTTGCAGAAGAATTGGTCCAGTATCCAGACCATCATCAGCCCAGAAAATAGTAAACCCTGCTTTTTTATCTCCTTGAATTAAAGTCCTGCCAATAGAATATTTTAGAATAAATATAGTCACAAATATCAGTCCATTTGATAGTTCATATGCCTGATACAGGCACAATATGGAGATGCGTGTGTGTGGAGTCTAATCAGCTTTCTTAGTACAGTCACTTCATTGCTATTCTTCAAGGAGCTACAGGCTTGACTCTGCTGATGTGTACACACAATGACATAAGCAAGGCTGTGGCCAATGTCTTATGTGTTGTGCTTTGCAGTCCAGTCATTTTTGTTTCATAGTTTATTGTGCTAAATTATTTTAAATTAATTATAAATGGTACAACAAATGGCACAGAAGTTCTGCAGTGGGATGTGATACCATTTGCAAGTTGGAACCATCAGTACTAACAAAACAAAATAGTACTAATGTCTGTGCTTCTATACAGTCTTTTTCATGAACATCTCCAAGTCAGTTACTTAAAATTAACTAAATAAGCTTCACAATATATCTGAGAGGTAGGTAAGAGAAACAGAGGTGGCTTACTACTAAAATGTATTTCCAGGGTGGAACATGACAACTGTTTAACAAAGCACAGCAATGCTACACAACAGTCCTATTCCTATTAAGTGAATAGGAACATCATATCCAGTTATTGCCTTCAATGGAACTATGGTAATTTACATCATCTCAGAATCTGGTCCTGAATTTTGAAAGAATGTTAGCCACACAGGTCCCAATCCCCCAACACACAGGCCCTCCACACTGCTGGAAATTAGGCACAATTGTCTCTACTTGTGTGGCTCAAAACTGACACACAAAATTAGTGAACACCTGTTAAACATTTGGCTGTATATAAATCACCAACATTATTTCCTGCATGATCTAAATGTTCCTTGGCAGCCTCCCACCTTAGTTTTTGCAGCTTCACAGAACAACAGCAAAAGCTGTAATGATTGCAAGTTGGTGGATTTGGAAAACTATAATGTGGGCAAAGAAGGTGATTGCACTGCAGAAGTGAGATTCTCGGTCTCTGGAAATACTAGCGAAAATACCTAAGCTTGTCATATTACTGGCTCTTGCAACCTGAAACAGAACGTCCAACAGAAGAGAAGAGTTGCCTCGCAGATATGGCAGCAGCACTGATGTGCTATAAGAGAGGGTATAAGTCTTCAGTGAATTCTAATTATGGTGGATTTAACTACTTAACTACTATTAGCAGCGGAAGATATGTTACTAAACCTCCTCATTCAGCAGTAAAAGTGTACCCCTATGTGTTTGAACTGAAAGAAGCCTTGACATAAGGAAGGACAAGCAGGGCTTGTTTACAGATATAATAAAAGTTTACAGATATGTGGAAACCTTACACAGATATGTAAGGCACATATCTAAACCTGTTTCAATTTCCTTCATTAAGTGTTCACCTCTTTCTTTTTATATACTGAATAGAGTTATGTGAGTGAAAACATACTAGGTACATGATTCATAGCAGCAAACTCAGTACAACACTGAGTAATAAAACTGGTAAAAAAAAAAAATCAGCAAAAATTACACTGAGACCCTGGGCCAAACCTTCAATAAGGCAGTTCAATCAAAGTCAATAGAATGATGCCAGTTTAAACCAGTTGAGGATCTGGCCTGTGTATCTTTCAGAGATATGGGAAATCTAAATAGCTTTGGGGTTTTTTGGTAAAAAAATAAATCATCTCACCAATTGATAGCTGAAGCTCCTCTGTGGCGGGGAAGGATGGATGGATGGTAGATAATTGATCCATGCTTAGGACTGTCAATAACATCCATAGGGATGAACTGTGTACAGAATGGAAGTACATTTAGATCTGCTCCAACTGATTTGTAGGCTTCAACTACTTCCCGGTTAGGCTTGCCCTTAACTCTCCATCTGGGGAACTTAAAAACAGGGGTGCCATCTTTCTCTGCTGCCAGTGCTGAGAAACAAGAAACATACATCATTTAAAAAAAAGTATGTTACATTAAAAATTAAAATGTAACAAATAAGGATGACATAGTATGACAAATCAATCAGATAAATAAAAAATGGCTTCTTTGTATTGATGCTAAAATGCCATTGTACTCTATTGCCCTGTATATACTAACCTGTGCCCACAGAATTCAGATACCTTTGGCGTGGGGAGCATGTTACTCTTACTATATAGCACCATAAACAACTACTTTATGGTACTTGTCACAGGGTGGCTGGCTTCAGTGATGAAAGTAGGTTTAGCACCTCTATGCCAGAACAGGTGCCCCCAGTCAGGCCAATTAAGGGGGTGGAGCTGAACCTGTGTCAAGAGGGAGTTTCAGCAGGTACGTCTATATTCCAATGCAAACCCAGGGTTTGAACTCAAACTCAAGCCTAACCCCCCTTCTTTCTACAAAACAATCACAACTTAACATACAGAAAGGAAGGTGAGCTATGAGACCTTGGCTGTGACAAACTAAACAGTCTCCAGGGTGCCAAGTTCCTTTTAGTATTACATAGTGAATCTCATACTCCAGTAAGAGAAATATCATGTGGAAAGGCTAAAATTTCAGGGAGAAAGAGCACAGTAAGAGGGACAACTGTTTCACAAACAAAGGAGCAAGTATCATCACGTAGGAGGCCATCAAGGGAGAAGGTTGGCATAATAGTTAAACCAGGGTTAATAAATTATTTTTTGTCAAGGTCCAGATTTCTTGGTCAAAGTATAGTTGAGGTCCAGATTCCAGAGAAAATAATATAAAACCAACAACAATGGTAATAAGTAAATAAAAAGATTTCACAATCTGAGTTACAGAAGCGCCAAGCACTCACAGCTGTAACTATAGTTAGTGATGTCACAGTTCCCAAAGTAACAGCACCCCTGACCCTGTGCTGGGCTCCTTGAGGTCACCCAACTTAGACCTCAAGCCTCTAACCCATCACCTCTCTTAGGGCAGAGGCCCACAACTCTCTCCCTCTAGACCAGGGATTTAGGCTTCAATTCTTCCTGCAATTCCCTGTGATTATCTGATCAGGTCTGACTTTAGTTCAGCACCTTCAGTCCTGTTCTCTCAGAAGCAATGATAGAGTTAAGCAAGGACCAGCCAGCCTTCATAAAGGAAAGTATTATTTATTCAGAACAAAAGCACTGAAGAGAAAACGTACCTTAAAAACAATAAACAGATTGTGTGAATGTCAAGCTTACTAGGTGTTACCTCTCTTCCACATGGAGACCTGGCATGTTTTAAAACTTCAGGTCCACTCGCAGGACCTGGTTCCATTGGTCAAAGTCTCATGCCAGTTCTTGGATTGGATGAGAGAGGCCCCTTCCCATGTCAAGCTGGTCATTTTATATCATTTTCAGTTCTTTGTCAGGCAGTCTCTGGAACTAGGACAAACTAGAATACGCAATTTTCTCCAAGAATGAGACTTCTTCAGACTTGTTACCTACCCCCCTGCCCTGGTGATTTTAATTCCTGCAAGACCCTGCAACTCCCTCATTGGGCTAGAACACTATCACTAGCCCATAAAGATACATATGACATATATAAAGCTGATAAAATGATCTTTGAATATTCCATGCTTCTACAGCTCATTTCACAGGTTGACAGTTCCTGATAGTTCATTCATGCTTATATGACTTCTGTTACTGCTCCGCTTTCCCAATTTTAAGAAAGAAATTAAACCCTTCACACCAGCAGGGAACAATATAAGGTGAGAAGGGAAACCGAGTCACATTTTTTCAATAAAAATAAATCAGCAGTTTCCCAAATGGGAGCTGTGTTTTGAACATATTACGGACTATATAATGCTAAGTACTCTGAAAAATCAGGTCCTATGTGTGTCAGATTGGATACCCAAAATTAGTGGATACTTTTGACTTTATTGTCTGTGTTTTAGTTCCCTACCTGCAAAATGGGGATAATGATGCTCCCTCATCTCACAGGGGTGTTATGAAAAAAGACAGTACCCTTTGTGAAGCACTCAGATATGATAGTGATGCGTGCCATAGAAGAACCCATGTAGAAATTAATAGTTCTGTCTTCATAACAGAGTTTGAATAATGTTTGGTAAATAAGGCCTGAGGCCACACACTGAACAACAAGGAGAAAATAAAATATTGAATAGCTGCTCAATAAATTAGCACTGTCCAGTCTGTGCACTGAATGGAGAAGGAAAAAATAACATGGAATCATGTAATTAAAGACTGTATCATAATGCATATGCACAATGGGGCCAAATTAAGATTGCACAGGCCATCTTCATTCTGCATTTCCTAACTTTTGAGTAAATGACTGTGCAAGCTTAATAATGTTATTTTAGCATAGCGTGTGTGTGCGGGGGGCGCAAGATTCTGCATATCCTAGTCTTTTCTTCTAGCAAGGAAATCTCAGTCCAGGTGAATTTTATGTGCACGGTAAGAAGGTCCTGTGAGGATAGATCAGGGATTGGCAACCTTTGGCATGTGGCCCGCCAGGGTAAGCTCCCTGGCGGGCTGAGCTGGTTTGTTTACCTGCTGCGTCTGCAGGTTCGGCCGATCGCAGCTCCCACTGGCCGTGGTTCGCCGCTCCAGGCCAACGGGGGCTGCGGGAAGACAGTGTGGTTGCCACCACTTCCTGCAGCCCCCATTGGCCTGGAGCGCCGAACCATGGCCAGTGGGAGCCACAAACAGCAGAACCTGTGGACACGGCAGGTAAACAAACCGGCCTGGCCCACCAGGGGCTTACCCTGGTGGGCCGTGTGCCAAAGGTTGCCGATCCCTAGGGTAGATAATTCTTATAGAACTCCAAAGGAAAAAAATCACTATGGCCTTATGACTAATGAGATGATGACAGTCCTAAAGACACAGAGAAGGGAAAAGAAAATCCTTTACATAGGGAGCAGAATGGTATTCACCACCCCTACCCCAATTTTTAGTCTGCCTCGTAGACCTGGGGGAAAAAAACCAATCCTTTTGGCATTACAATGTGCTCCGTTTCTCTAGTGTATGAACATGCATGCTTATGTTTGCACACTGCTGTCCTGCATTGTACAGAATTAGATCTACCCACCTGTTCATCGATTCATCACTGTTTTGCCCACCAATGGCTGGCCTGGAAAAAGGCTATGAGCACTATTGCTACAACAGCAAACAACTAACAGAGTTTCCTCTTTGACTCAAGTGGCAGCAAGCCTCTCTGGAAACAAGGGTGAGAGTTCTTCTGAAGATATGTGTATGCAGTTAACTGACGACAGTACCACATCTGTGTGTGTATTCAGTCAAGAACAGAAATGTAAGGACAAAGAATAAACAAGAAGCTATGTTCTGATCTCTCAGCAATGCAGCTCATGCTGCATCCATCATTAAATTCATTTTTATGGTCTATGTATTAAGCACCAATAAAACCAGAATGGAATGATGAATATTATTAACTAACCGTGACATTTCACACCTTGTCTAATGATCATATCTATCTGGAATAAGTTTGGTTTCACAGAACTTAATTTTCCACTTCAGCAGTGCTGTACATGACTTTCAATACAACTACCTAAGATTCATTGCAGTCAGTGGTATCTTGCTATCTGGTTCAAATGATCACAGACAACTCCCCTAAAATATATTTTCTGAGGCCCACTGTGTAATCTTCCATCTCTATAGTTACAAATGAAGAAGAAAACCATATTCATGAATAACTGCAAAGGAGAGAAGAAATAAGTACATTAAATGGGGGCAACAGAATTTATTATACAATAGATAAATCCCATTGTACGACTGACCCAATACCCCACCAATTAGGGTAGGACACATGGTCCACTATGTTGTAGAATCTATTGTAATAGAGCGTACAGGGCCATTAAGGCTTGCGAGAGGAACCCTTCTGAGCCCGCACTACACCTTGACACATTTGCATTTAAAAAAACCTGAGAGACAGGAGATGAAGCACAATGTGGCCTTAGTGGACCAGAGAATCCATCTCATTTAATTTAGGTCTATAAATCTCTTCATTTTATAAATAAAAAGTGGAGTTTTACCCAATAAATCTTGATGATATTAAAATAGCCTTCAGAAGATATTTAGGCATGTATTTCACACATGATATTGGAAGTATCATGCATGCGTGATGTAAATCCTTACAAACTTCTTTGAACTATAGTCCTTGCACATGTATTGCCTCTGCTTTTAGAAATGAAATCTCAGCTGACTGGCCATACTATATCATCATCAAATTCCACTTTAAATTGAAACTATTTTTGAATCATCTGAGTGTAAAATGCAGCAAACTATCAGCCAAACCAATTTTTCGTCACCTAGTGTACAATAAACCAATTTTACGGCCAAGCTAAAATAAATAATTGATTGACATCAATGAAAGTTTTGCCCAAGGGAGTACTGCTTAGGTTGCATAGTATTGCAACATTTCTCTATAGTACCTTCCCATAGCTAACTGAATTATCTGTTATTAAGCTAGTAGAACTCACCTAATTCTTCCTACCTGTGAAAAGCTTTGTAATTTTATTTTAAATGAGACAGACTATAGAATTTAATAAACTTGAAAAGCAATACCCAAGTTTGGGAATGGTTACTGCCTGAATAAGCAATATTTATGGTTGACTTTTCCTTAATAAAATTCCTGTAACAACATGTCAGGGAATACTGAGTGACTGGAAACAGTTTATTAAATGTAATTTAAAATTCTGATTAGCCACCAAGGTTAATCCTGTTTTGGTGGTTGTAGTTGTTAACCTTATTAACTAACTGTTGTGGCACCCTGGAGAAAAATAAAGTTATAATTAAGACAGCCATTTCAAAGCAACTCCTTTGTTACTCCGGACTCAGTCCCAGAATTATACTACACAAGTATACTACTAAATATGATCAGTCAGCAACTATTACTTCTAAAGAACTAGAACATACCTATATGCCTATGCAATGGAGTAAGGGGGGATAAATTGTCCCTTTACTCTCTTGAATGGTCTGCTTGTGCCATAAGCTGCAGTGCGCAATGGGAAGCAGGATTTGTAGAGCTGCTATTTCATCTCCAGACCATACAGGTAGTCAGGAGAGATCAGGGGCCAAGAACAGGCAGAGTCTTGGCTCCATGCCTTCTCAATGTGCCAGACAACACAGCTATGCCAGCAAACCAGATAACATTCCGGGGTGAATATAGGCCTGGCACCCCAGCAATTTAGTTCCTCCCCAGAGCAGGATGCTCTGAATCACACACTGCTTCTCAAGCTGTTCCTGGGGCAATGCAACTATGAGATGCTCTTTAAATGGGGCAGATTGTAAGGTGGCTGTATAGCCCATGACAATTAACTCTAGATAGAATTTAACTGAACACTGATATAAGCATACCAGGTTAATTATTTTATTATGCCAAAAAACATGGCAAAGATTTATATATCTGGCTATACGTACAAATGACTGCCATAAAGACAATGCCCTCTCATGGAGAAGCAACTTAACTGTGCTTATGCACAATGATAATACTTACGCTGTGATTGATTATACTTACCCAAAGGGTCAGCTTTCCCATTCACGTCTGGAATGGTGAACACTCCCACGACTTTATGGCCCTCTTTCTGCAGGTGTCTATAGACTTCTTGACCAAAAATACTCTGACCTATCAGGGCTAGCTTTAGCTTACGTTGATAAGCCTGTCAACAAGAGTTAAAGCAAACTACATTTTAGGATGCAGAAGAGATATGTTGCTACATGTAATTCTGTCTTACTCTTTCTTAGCCAATGTTAGTTTTGATTTTTAAAGCAATAGTGTCTTTCTGTCCCAACAATATAATGGAATAAAATAAATGATCCATTTTTCCACCTTGTTCATATAATCTATAATTTAGTAAGACCATACTTCTTTGCATACAAATGTCACTTGGTATTGTTACTGCCTCCTTTATTATTTCATCAGCAGAAGTCTCTGCGTGTACATGCACTGCTTGTTACAAAAAGGTATAACAAAATCTGCAGTCATTATTCCTACCTATGATCGACAAACCATGAAATCTTATATTTGAAACAGACTCTTAGCAAAATCTAGCCATTCCTGCCACAAGTTTCTAGAATATGCCCTCTAACTTCTAATTTTTTCATCTATTATTCTTGCAGGAAAATTAAAATGTTTTCTAAGAGTGACAAATGTCAATAGACTTGACACTATGTTCAATGTCACATTAGTTCAAGGCACTCAAGGCATCTGTGGCTGAGCCCAGTTCCAAAGTTCTTCCCTCACATAACAGGAGATTTTTGTAGTACTGTCCACTCAACTCCTACTTCTTGTTCAGCCAATCGATAAGACAAACAAGTTTGTTTACATTTACATTGCTGCCTGCTTCTTATTTACAATGTGATCTGAAAGTGAGAACAGGTGTTCACATAGCACTGTTGTAGCCAGTGCCGCAAGGTACTTACATGCCAGATATGCTAAACATTCGTATGCCCCTTCATGCTTCGACTTATACGTTCTAAAGTTTTATACCGATTTGTTTTTGAGCGCAGTTATGTAAAAAAAAATAATTCTACATTTGTAAGTTGCACTTTCACGATAAAAGAAAAGGAGTACTTGTGGCACCTTAGAGACTAACCAATTTATTTGAGCATAAGCTTTCGCGAGCTACAGCTCACTTCACTGGATGCACTGAGTTGTAGCTCACGAAAGCTTATGCTCAAATAAATTGGTTAGTCTCTAAGGTGCCACAAGTACTCCTTTTCTTTTTGCGAATACAGACTAACACGGCTGCTACTCTGAAACTTTTCACAATAAAGAAATTGCACTACAATACTTGAATGAGGTGAACTGAAAAGCAGTATTTCTTTTGTTTATCTTTTTACAGTGCAAATGTTTGTAATCAAAACTAATAATATGAAGTGAGCCCTGTACACTTTGTATTCTGTGTTGTAATTGAAATCAGTATTTGAAAACTGATAGAAAAACATTCAAAATATTTATAATAAATTTAAATTGACATTCTATTATTAACAGTATGATTAATCACAATTATTTTTTTAAATCCTAACAGCCCTAAAAAGAAGCAAACGAAAGTATATATGTTTGTCGCAATCCTTCAGAGAGTGGGAAATAGTTTTGTCCTAGCAGCTGCAGCAGGAGCATTCTTAGGACTCTGCTCTCTTTATATGTGCCATTTGAAAGTCAGGTGCAACTCCTGCTTCTTTCCCTGAAGGAACGTCTCTAGGTTCTAGCTTCTCTCCTACCAGGGGATGCTGCCTCTTCATTAGGGAAGCTGGGACACAAGGGTACCACAACCAGTAGGGCCACCATTTGGGTCCCAGAGGATTTGAACTGCCCATATGAATGTCTTACAAATCCTGTATGGATTAGCAAACACTCGGGTACCAAAAAAAGATATAATACTTTGAAATAAACCAACAAACCATTTTATGATGAAGAGCCAGTTGCAGTACTTTTTGCAAATGACATGAAATGATCCATTTTAAATCGTATTTCAGCTACACAGTTAGCTCCAGAAAGAGGTCTTAAAAATTGGTAGGATGTTCATGAATACAGGAAATGTTCATGAATTAGGAAAATTACTGTAGCACTATTTCGGGCCATAATATTCTCTTGGATGTGTGCATGCAACTTGCAGTGAAGACAACAGGAAATGAGTTTGGCCAAGGGTAAAATTTGTCCCATAGATTGCAACAGTAAATAAAAATCCTCCTGTATTATAGTATCAGACAGCACTGGTGCAGCTGCAGCAGTGCTAAGTTGCCAGTGTGGATGGGAGTGGTAAAAATGTACCTCCAGTACAGTTGTACTATTGGTGCTAACAGCTATAATATGGCAACATTATCTTGTCTTAGACAGACATTAACTTGTCTTAGAGTAGACACTTTCTTGTTTTAAATTACAACATGCACACATTATCCCTTGAAATTTTTATATCCTGGCAATGCAACATGGACACAGATAAGTCTTGCTACCAGTGCTTCATCACCTCAGCTTCCGCTTTTCAGAAGCACAGTCTCAGTCATAAAGATCTCAGATTGGCTTTTTCTAACCATTTAAATGTTTATGAATTCTCCAGGCAAGTTCAAGAAGTGTTCACCTGCTGTGCTACTGAAAGTATCTGGTACAGTATGAAATCCACTGATTTCTATGTAATGTTAATTGACAATGGCAGCACCGTAGATGTGATGGAAAAAACATTAGAGAAAGTCCTCCTGATGCAAGTTACTTGTTCTACATTTGTTCTCTTGTTAACTCTCACTCAATAGCACCTCAAGTGCACAGAAGTAGTGGTCTTTTAGACTTGTATTTTTCTTTTTCAGTTTATTCCCCACTAAATAAGAACTACCAGCAAATGAAGGTAACAAAAAGTCCACAAAGAGCATTATCATCCACAAATCATGACCAATTAAGTACCATCAGAAGAGTTAAACTCTTCCTTTCCTGAAAACAAAAAGTAAGATTTTAGGGAAGTATGAGAGGCATACCTGAAAGGCCAAATTTCTGAAGGGACCTTAACAGAAGCTAAAACTCTGCATGTATTTTTCTGTGTCCAAGTTTTTACATTTGCCAGCTTCTGCATTTAGGAGTCTGAGACTACAAAAACTCTGGATTCAGAGAGCAAACTGCAGCTGGGCTGGCTAACTTCCAGAATTGCCTAATTGCCTGTAAGATTGCCCTTTATGCTTGGAAATTCACATTGTTTTGCATTCTTGAAAACTCACACAAGAAAAACTGCACCAGCAATTTTAAGTCAGTAAGTATGATCAAAGTCTAAGTAAATGGGGCTTGAAAAATATTTTAGAAATAGCACACTCATCTCAAAATATTAATTCAGAAGAGCAGTTTTGTTTCCACAGGTCAAGTTTTTAACAATATATATTCTGTAATCATAAACTTATATCTCTACTCACTAATAATGTACATATACATAAATCTGATTCTTATGTTACATGGAGCTGCACACAAATTACAGTTCCAGATCACGAGCTGCTGTAAATCAGTGTGTAGCTCCACTGAAGTCAATGGAGCCACATTATGTCAGCTCATGCTAGCTGAGGATCTGGCCCAAAATTGTTACTGAGCACAGATTTCTCTATGTTTAGCAGAGTTCTGAGCCAGGAAGTGGTTAGGGATAAACAGAGGACGCAATCTTTAAAGCAGCAGAGAATAAATATAAAGTGGTAGAACCAGTAAAAGAAGAACACAGACTGTTCACACACGCATGCATCATACACACAGACACAGTTACGTTTCTGCATTCTGTTGAACAAGAAGATTAACCTGACAACAAGCCAACTACATCATATCGCATACGTAGCAAGTTGATTGACTGAAAATGATTTTCCCAGCATGAGGGACATACAACTTCTCTATGACCAGCTATTCTTGAATAACTTCTCCCTTGAATTGGCACAAACATACTTTCCATTAACATTCAGTATGGATAATGCAATCCTGTATTGTATTGTCACATATATTTGTAGCTAGTAGAAAGTAGGAGCCAAATCACAAGTCCTCCATGCATAGAACTCCTATTGTGTTCAGTGGAGTCCCATACAAGAAGGGGATTGCAAGATCAGGCCACAAATCCCTTTCTTTACTTCTGGTTGCTTCCTTTTGTCCTATTTAAAAGTATCAATTAAGTGGCACAGCTGAGGATCTTACTGCAAACCTGTGTCTTGCTCTAGAATTGGAAGATCTTCTTCCAAGATCTTTAAGCTTTAAACTAGGTTCACCGGGGGAAGGAGACCAAAGCCCTTAGGTAAGTGGGCAAGCGGGATACCGGGAAGAAGCACAGGCAGGAACGTCTGTGAGGGGAGGGCTCCTACCTCATACTGAGAATGAGGGGCGATCAGCAGGTTATCTCAAGTGCCTATATACAAATGCACAAAGCCTTGGAAACAAGCAGGGAGAACTGGAGGTCCTGGTGATGTCAAGGAATTATGACGTGATTGGAATAACAGAGACTTAGTGGGATAACTCACATGACTGGAGTACTATCATGGATGGTTATAAACTGTTCAGGAAGGACAGGCAGGGCAGAAAAGGTGGGGAGTAGCATTGTATGTAAGGGAGCAGTATGACTGCTCAGAGCTCCAGTATGAAACTGCAGAAAAACCTGAGTGTCTCTGGATTAAGTTTAGAAGTGTGAGCAACAAGAGTGATGTAGTGGTGGGAGTCTGCTATAGACCACCGGACCAGGGGGATGAGGTGGATGAGGCTTTCTTCCGGCAACTCGCAGAAGCTACTAGATCGCACGCCCTGGTTCTCATGGGCTACTTTAATCATCCTGATATCTGCTGGGAGAGCACTACAGCGGTGCATAGACAATCCAGGAAGTTTTTGGAAAATGTAGGGGACAATTTCCTGGTGCAAGTGCTGGAGGAGCCAACTGGGGGGGGAGCTTTTCTTGACCTGCTGCTCACAAACCGGGAAGAATTAGTAGGAGAAGCAAAAGTGGATGGGAATCTGGGAGGCAGTGACCATGAGTTGGTCGAGTTCAGGATCCTGACACAGGGAAGAAAGGTAAGCAGCAGAATACGGACCCTGGACTTCAGGAAAGCAGACTTCGACTCCCTCAGGGAACTGATGGGTAGCATCCCCTGGGGGAATAACATGAGGGGGAAAGGAGTCCAGGAGAGCTGGCTGTATTTCAAGGAATCCCTATTGAAGTTACAGGGACAAACCATCCTGACGTGTCGAAAGAATAGTAAATATGGCAGGCGACCAGCTTGGCTTAACGGTGAAATCCTTGCGGATCTTAAACATAAAGAAAAAGCTTACAAGAAGTGGAAGATTAGACAAATGACCAGGGAAGAGTATAAAAATATTGCTCGGGCATGTAGGAATGAAATCAGGAGGGCCAAATCACACCTGGAGCTGCAGCTAGCAAGAGATGTTAAGAGTAACAAGAAGGGTTTCTTCAGGTATGTTGGCAACAAGAAGAAAGCCAAGGAAAGTGTGAGCCCCTTACTGAATGAGGGAGGCAACCTAGTGACAGAGGATGTGGAAAAAGCTAATGTACTCAATGCTTTCTTTGCCTCTGTCTTCACAAACAAGGTCAGCTCCCAGACTGCTGCGCTGGGCAACACAGTATGGGGAGTAGGTGGCCAGCCCTCTGTGGAGAAAGAGGTGGTTAGGGACTATTTAGAAAAGCTGGACGTGCACAAGTCCATGGGGCCGGATGCGCTGCATCCGAGAGTGCTAAAGGAATTGGTGGCTATGATTGCAGAGCCATTGGCCATTATCTTTGAAAACTCGTGGCGAACGGGGGAAGTCCCGGATGACTGGAAAAAGACTAATGTAGTGCCAATCTTTAAAAAAGGGAAGAAGGAGGATCCTGGGAACTACAGGCCAGTCAGCCTCACCTCAGTCCCCAGAAAAATCATGGAGCAGGTCTTCAAGGAATCTATCCTGAAGCACTTACACGAGAGGAAAGTGATCAGGAACAGTCAGCATGGATTCACCAAGGGAAGGTCATGCCTGACTAATCTAATCGCCTTCTATGATGAGATTACTGGTTCTGTGGATGAAGGGAAAGCAGTGGATGTATTGTTTCTTGACTTTAGCAAAGCTTTTGACATGGTCTCCCACAGCATTCTTGTCAGAAAGTTAAAGAAGTATGGGCTGGATGAATGCACTATAAGGTGGGTAGAAAGTTGGCTAGATTGTCAGGCTCAAAAGGTAGTGATCAATGGCTCCATGTCTAGTTGGCAGCCGGTATCAAGTGGAGTGCCCCAAGGGTCGGTCCTGGGGCCGGTTTTGTTCAATATCTTCATAAATGATCTGGAGGATGGTGTGGATTGCACTCTCAGCAAATTTGCGGATGATACTAAACTAGGAGGAGTGGTAGATACGGTGGCAGGTAGGGATAGGATACAGAGGGACCTAGACAAATTGGAGGACTGGGCCAAAAGAAATCTGATGAGCTTCAACAAGGATAAGTGCAGAGTCCTGCACTTAGGACAGAAGAATCCAATGCACCGCTACAGACTAGGGACCAAATGGCTAGGCAGCAGTTCTGTGGAAAAGGACCTAGGGGTGACAGTGGACGAGAAGCTGGATATGAGTCAACAGTGTGCCCTTGTTGCCAAGAAGGCCAATGGCATTTTGGGATGTATAAGTAGGGGCATAGCCAGCAGATCGAGGGACGTGATCGTTCCCCTCTATTCGACATTGGTGAGGCCTCATCTGGAGTACTATGTCCAGTTTTGGGCTCCACACTACAAGAAGGATGTGGATAAATTGGAGAGAGTCCAGCGAAGGGCAACAAAAATGATTAGGGGTCTGGAACACATGACTTATGAGGAGAGGCTGAGGGAACTGGGATTATTTAGTCTGCAGAAGAGAAGAATGAGGGGGGATTTGATAGCTGCTTTCAACTACCTGAGAGGTGATTCCAAAGAGGATGGTTCTAGACTATTCTCAGTGGTAGAAGATGACAGGACAAGGAGTAATGGTCTCAAGTTGCAGTGGGGGAGGTTTAGGTTGGATATTAGGAAAAAAATTTTCACTAGGAGGGTGGTGAAACACTGGAATGCGTTACCTAGGGAGGTGGTAGAATCTTCTTCCTTAGAAGTTTTTAAGGTCAGGCTTGACAAAGCCCTGGCTGGGATGATTTAATTGGGGATTGGTCCTGCTTTGAGCAGGGGGTTGGACTAGATGATCTCCTGAGGTCCCTTCCAACCCTGATATTCTATGATTCCAAAACTGTTTACACAACTTGCTAGTCTTTTGAGAGTGGAAATTCCTTGCAACAAAATGATACAGAGACATGGTAGAACTGCATAAAAGTGCAAATTCTGTAAAATTATGGGGGAATGTAGGACAGCCTGGTAGTTACTTCTTCACTGAAATGCCACCTCCGGGATGGACTGCTAAAAGGATAGGTCCCATAGTCTAGCTCCTAAACAGGAGCTCACTAAATGCCATCAAATCATGCAGGTGGCATATGGTGATATATTAATAAGAGCAATCCTCATATACATTACTGATAATGGACTTGTGATTGCTTTGGACATATGTATTGATACCATGGAGGCAATGTTGAGCTTCCCTTGTAACCACCTTGCTGATAATGAGCACACAAAGTTATCAGATGCACTGCTTCTCATGGGAAGGTTAGTGATTATTTATTATTGGTGGAGACTTCTTCCCTTCTTCTTTTTTGGAGTTATCCAAACAGGCCTGGAAAATAGCGGAGCTCAAACTGATGACAGAGAGATGGCTCAATTTTACAAGATATAGAGGCCCTTTTATTTTTCCTGCATGGGAACTCTAGAAGAATTTTGTTAACATGGAGAATATCCATGGTCTTACAAAGTTGTGTGAGCAGAGGATCAGGGATCTGGAAAGTGTCTGAGTATTCTTATTTAATTTTCATTTGTTGAACTTGGTTTTGCTTTCTTTTTTCTTCCTTATGGTATTATTTTGCTTGTATTATAACAAGGATCAAAATACTCATGGGAAGATCTCAAAAATCATTCTCATTTTACTTGGATACGATGCTCCCTAGATAGCTGCAGAGAACAAGATCGGTATAGGGCATATAACCTGAAAACTAGTTTGTACAGGTGATGTACAAAGATAGGCACCCAAATCCACAGTTGGACATCTAAATAAAAGTGGCCTCCTTTTAAGAGATCTGTTGAGCATCCACAGATTCCACTGGCTTCAGAGGAAGTTGTGGATGTTGTGGTAAACCCAGGACAAACAGCTACAAAAGGGGGGTAGTAATTAGTCCCAGGGGATTAAAAGGCCCTTCCCTATCCACTGAGGAGAGAGAACCACAGGGCAATAATGTTCAGCTCGAAAAGGGGTTGCTAGGGAACCAATTAGGTTCAGCTGACTCCAACTACTTGGGACCTTTTTAAACCCTCCCCTGGATGGTAGGAGGGAGAGAGTGAGGAGAGCCGGGAAGCTACCAGTAGGCTGTTTGCAGCAAGACACCAGACCTTCCCAGTAGGGAGGCTGCACTCACTCCCCGGAAGGAAAGGAAACGAAAGGAAAATAAGCACAAGGGACCAGAGTAGCAGCCATGTTAGTCTGTATCCGCAAAAAGAAAAGGAGTACTTGTGGCACCTTAGAGACTAACAAATTTATTTGAAAAGGAGTACTTGTGGCACCTTAGAGACTAACCAATTTATTTGAGCATAAGCTTTCGTGAGCTACAGCTCACTTCATCGGATGCATACTGTGGAAAGTGTAGAAGATCTTTTTATATACACACAAAGCATGAAAAAGTACCTCCTCCCACCCCACTCTCCTGCTGGTAATAGCTTATCTGAAGTGATCACTCTCCTTACAATGTGTATGATAATCAAGTTGGGCCATTTCCAGCACAAATCCAGGTTTTCTCACCTCCACCCCCACCCCACACACACAAACCCACTCTCCTGCTGGTAATAGCTTATCTAAAGCGACCACTCTCCTTACAATGTGTATGATAATCAAGGTGGGCCATTTCCAGCACAAATCTGGAAATGGCCCACCTTGATTATCATACACATTGTAAGGAGAGTGGTCACTTTAGATAAGCTATTACCAGCAGGAGAGTGGGGTGGGAGGAGGTACTTTTTCATGCTTTGTGTGTATATAAAAAGATCTTCTACACTTTCCACAGTATGCATCTGACGAAGTGAGCTGTAGCTCACGAAAGCTTATGCTCAAATAAATTGGTTAGTCTCTAAGGTGCCACAAGTACTCCTTTTTCTTTTTGCAAGCACAAGGGACTGACTGAGCAGAGGAGAAGCAGGACCCTGTGCCACCTATAAGGATTTGCCTTGCCCCAAACCTGAGTCTCCAAGGCTAAAAAGGACTGAACCTACTAAGGCAAACAGGGTATTTTGCCACAATGTTTAACATTTCTGAAAATCAGTCCTCTTTTATTTAGATGCCTAAATATAGATGTAACTGCCTAATTTTTTAGGTGCACTTTGGAAATATTGGCCACAATATCCATTGATTTTATAGTATTAATTTGCCTAAAATAAAATTAGAGTTTATTTTAATGGCTGTTTACATGACACTCAACATTTACTCCATTCTGATTCTTCTTCTTCTTCTTCTCCCATTCATCTCCTGCAACATAAAAGAATACACAAGCACTGCATATATTAATAGTTTTACAAGTCTCATAACAAAAGCAAATCACTAAAAAGGGAAAATGTGTTCATGCTACAGTTTCTCCTTGTGAAGAGAAAAGTTAGCATTGCAAAGGGAATTCATTTCATTGTTATAAATAACAAATATTTCTGGAATTGCTAATGGTGTGTGCATCTCTAACAAGTTTCACTGGTAATGCTTTCAGTTCAATTTCCCTGCAGATTAATTTTCAATAGCTCCCATTCTGGTTACATTATTATATTCATTCTCTGCAAGAATTTAGAGACACTGTTACTGATAAGAGAAATTTTTTTAATGCTATGTCTCTTTAAAAACAATGTAAAATGCTTCTCAAAGGAGACATTAACATGGTAACTTTAATTCTACATAGTGTCAGGACTCATGCACGAAAGCCTTGCTCCTCTGAATGAAAACCAATAGCATTGCCTCTCCCCATCCATATCTCTCTATGCAACGTGTCAGTCATCCATTCACATTGCTGATGCAATTCCAAAGAGCTTGGCTAAAGTCTCTTACTGTAAAAACCCTTCAAAGCAGATTCCCCAGGCAAACAGCCATCCTCACCCTTGGCCATGCTGTCAAATATGAAACACAGAGCAGTCTTCAAGGATGAAAAACCATCCCCAAACTGCATTCAGCCGCATCCATGAATCTTAACCACAGTGCCCGAAGCATCTCGTCTACTTTACATCATATTTTAAGGGGCATGTATTTACCCGGCCATAAAGAACAGCATGAATCGTTATCAGTCTCCCTGCAGAGCTATGCAGTTTAATCTAACACCAGACAGACAAATATCCGTCTTGCATTAATTCTTTACAGCCAGAGTGTAAGAACTGATGTTCACAAACCGACACGCCTCCAAGGCCAGCATTTGGAGCAGGAGCTGAAGGTTTACTTCTTAATAAGAAATAGCCGTGCCTGTTCCCAGTTTGACTACAGTAGTGGGAACAGGCCTGGCTAGATCTTTAGCTTCTTTCGCAGCAATTACAGTCTCAGAGCACCGCTGACCTTCCCCCGCCCAGATTCCCATGAGAACATGACTGCCAGTTCATATTCTTTCAAAGCAAAGATGTTACAAAAGCATCATCGATTTTCTTCATTGCAGCTCCCAGACTCCTGCGATACACAGCATGGTATCAGAGAATATACCGAGATCCACCATAGTCAGGCAAAGCAAGATGCTCCTATTTTGGTAAACAAGTCAAATATCCCCTGAAGGGACCTCTGACTGTCCAGTGCCAAAATTCATGTGATAAAATCTCGACCTATTTTTATCCTTTCCTTGCAGGGGTATTATCCAAGCACCGCTGACTTGTCCTCCCCTCCCGCCCCCCATTCCTGGGCTATTGCGGCTTCTCAGACAAATATGGAAAACAAATATGCTCATAGTTTTGCAAGCAAAAGCAACATACTTGCCAAGTCCCACTGAGCCTGCCCTGACCCCCTGACAACCCTATTGCTCATTCCTGAGCTACGGCCTCCTGCAAAGCTCGTTCCTTAGGGGAACCCATCCTCACACACTCACTGTGGCCGTGGTGGAGAATTTCCTCAAAAGCTGATGGGCTTTCCACAGCATTTTTGCAGGCTCTTTGGTGCCAGCGGCTCAGAGGTCCGAGGCTTTGCTGCAGCAGCGCGGGGGCGAAGGGAACACCTGTGCCCCGCTCCCGGGGTCCCAGCTGAGGCAGAGGGGGAGGCGGCCCAAGCGGGGAGGTTCGTCTGACGCAACCCGAGCTGGGTGCTGGTGGCCGCGAGCCAGGCAGGCGCGCACACAGGGCAGCAGCAGCAGCAGCTTCGCCAGCGCCCGCCTGCGCGCGCGCGCTCCTCCACGCTGCCCGCCCGGGGTGGGGCCGGGCTGCGGCGCAGGCTCCCGCCTGGTTCGCTGCCTGGGAGCGGAGGACGACTCCTCTCCTGCTGCACCTGCCCCTCAGTGCGCGGGAAAGCGGGTTGTGTCCTTCTTTGCGCTGGGAATACAAAGCCGCCCCGGGGTGGAAAGAGCCGAACTGAGTGGGGAGTTCAAGCAAGAGCAAAGTCCCAACTTGCCCTCTGGGGAGATCAGGCCGGGAGGCGGGAGCTATTTCCCTAGTCCAAGAGGAGGGGTTTTTACTTCTCCCTAGCTGGTTTCAGAGTAGCAGCCGTGTTAGTCTGTATTCGCAAAAAGAACAGGAGGACTTGTGGTACCTTGGAGACTAACAAATTTATTAGAGCACAAGCTTCCGTGGGCTACAGCCCACTTCATCGGATGCATAGACTGGAACGTACAGTAAGATATAGCTATATATACACATACAGATAAGTTGGAAGTTACCATACAAACTGCTTCAGAGTAGCAGCCGTCCTTTTCTTCATACAGTGAGCGGCTAATTAGTTAAGATGAGCTATTATCAGCAAGAGAAAAAAACTTGTAGTGAGGTAACCCTTCTGCCCATCAGAGTTGACAGCAACAAGGCTCCCCCCCTACTTAACACAATGCTCAGTGATTTCAGCTCTTAGTCAGTTCAGCTCTTTGGTGAATTCCCCTTATAGTAGGGGAGTCTCAGTGCTGGTGCACTATTAGCCCAAAGGGAGCTCAGCAGCCTGTAACTAGACTTCTAATGAAATCAAAATTAGCTCTGATATTCCACAGTGGAGAGAGGAGGAAGTGCAATTAGCATGCAAGGCCCTCACCAAGGGGCCCATGCCACCAAGTATTGATACTTGTCCTCAGCCTCTCTCAATTCACAGAGTTTTGGAACCCATGACCCTTGCCTAGCGAGTGCTACTTAGTTGATGGTGAGTCCCTCCATCATAACAAAAGGCCAAGTACAGTTCCAAGCACAGTTCCCATAATCAGGGTAATAATAATTTATTCTTCCTGCCTCAATAACAGAGACACTGGGGATCCCGCAGCAGCCAAAGTGACCATTTGGGCAGCTATGGCCTCATTCTAGGCAGGGTGGGTGTGCTTATGCAAATGAGATCAGCCCCTGAAGTTCTTTTCCACAACTTGCCACACCTCACCACCAGATGTAAGGGTGGAGCTCATCCTGACACTGCTTACAGCGATAATCAAGACGGCCACTACAAAAGTTTTTTTTCCTCCTGCTGATAATAGTGCATCTTAACTAATTAGCCTCTCACAGTTTGTATAGTAACTTCCAACTTATCTGTATGTATATGTATGTGTATATATATATCTTACTGTATGTTCCATTCTATGCATCCGATGAAGTGAGCTGTAGCCGACAAAAGCTTATGCTCTAATAAATTTGTTAGTCTCTAAGATGCCACAAGTACTCCTGTTCTAGCTGGTGCCAGTGCAGCAGACAGGAGCGGCTCAGGCATTGCAGAGCTTGCAGGGGAGCTGGGGCAGGCATTTGGTTGCTTTGCTTGTACAAAAGGAGAATAGCTCCGTGGGAAACTGCTTCTTCTCCACAGAACAGGTACTGCAGGTCTGCTCCAGCAGCGTGCCTGCTCCCTGCCCTGCAGGGTGCATTTGATGGAGGAGAGGGTAGTGCTGGCCCTGCTCTAGTCGAGGTCCTACACCGTGCCCAGCACTGGGGTAGACGAGCCCAATCCTGGAGTATGAAATGAGCTTGTAAGTTTCCCTGGTTCGGCTCACTAAGAATCCTGAAGACGAGGGCCCAGAGGAGTGAATTTGATGGGATGTCATTTGAGGAGCCATTAGCCTGAGTGAAGGACACAGGTTTTATGCACTCACTGTAACCCAGGTTGCTGAGGCCACATGCTGCTGCATTCGGTACCAGCTGTAATTCCCATACTTCAATCTCCAGCCTTGAGGTCCACACACAATCCTTATCCTCTCTACCGAGCCAGTAAGGTTGCCAGCATTCATTTGTTTTAAAATGTGTCAAAGATGGATGCTGGTGCCAGTGGTGCAGCCAGCAGTAGCTTCTTGAAAATCCACGTTGTCCACTGCCTGTGATTTTACTGGGAGTCTGGTAATAATGTAGTCTTCGTTTTGTTGGGGTTGGTTTTTCTTTTAAAGCCCCAGCAGTCTTCTGATTACATGAACATTTCAGCTTTAGTTTTAAAAGGTAAGTTTATAGTCCTCAGGGCTGTGGAGAAGAGCTTGAAAATATGAATCTTCCAGGCTCAAAAAACCAGCAAACAAAAATGCCCCCACAGTAGTTATTTTTAAACATCAGTCTCATGATTTCAGGGCCTGACCCCTGATTTCTGAATGCTCGGGGTTGGTAGTACTGTTGGCAGGAGTTTTATTCCTGACCACAGTGTAGAGCAAGAATGGAAAAATGTTAATAACCAGCTCTAGTTGGAAACTTTTGTAAAAAATGACAATTTGATGAAAACCAGAAACAAAATTTCACAATTTTTTTTGGCAAACTTTATCTAACCACCTCGCTCATCAACCTTTCTTATTCCAAATCCCTTTTGTTTTTATTTGAGGTATTGAGTGTAGTAGCTGCAATGCAGATAGAAACCTATCTAGAGGGGAGGGGCTTCATACATCCTTTTATTTAATTACACAGGTAAAAGACATGCCCCCTCATTGAAACCTACCTGAAATAAAACTCTACCCCACCGCAAGCAGTCTATGTGTTCTATCTCCTATTTCTATTTCTCTTCTCTGCTGCTCTTTCATTGTCATACCCTAATAACAAAAGCATGTTTTTTTGGAGAAAAATGTAGCAAGGCAAAGAGAAATAGGGCTCCCCAACCAGCAGTGATGCTGTGCTGAAACCTCCCCCTCTGAAACATCTAATTCATTTGAGCCCTCCTCCATCCTGGGTCCCCTCAGTTTTCTCTACCCACTGGAATTCCTTCTTGAAGGAGGAGGCTGTTTTAGAGTTCCACGGGGAGAGGATGTGAGGGGGACCTCCTCAGGGAGTAGGCAGGATATTGGTAATTTTGAAACACTTTTTCAAAATTGTATCAGGATTAGGGCACCTTGCAGGGTCCTAGAGCCAAGGCTGCAGCCTGAGACCAAACATCTACCCCACAATTAAATAGCCCCTTCGCCAGAGCCCCAGTCAGTAGCTAGCCCTGGGTTTTTAATTGCACTGTAGACATAAGAGACCCATCCCTAGAAGGAGATGAGGAAGACAGAGGCACATCCTGCTCCAGTCTGTAATACTGTCCTGAGAAGGACATAGGAGAGGAGGGAGGGAAGAAAATGGAGAAGTTGGCTATGCCATCATAACATGGACTCATACTTATGAACCATTTCAATGAAAGCAAGACAAGCTTCCTCAATGAGCCTGTAACCAGAACAGAGCTCACTGGAAAAAGGATGGTAGGCAAGGCACCGGTAAAGTATATGCACCTGCCCACTCCTTACCAGATAGGAAAAAAACATTAAAAAGAACGAGGAGTACTAGTGGCACCTTAGAGACTAACAAATTTATTTGAGCATAAGCTTTCATGGGCTAAAACCAGCCACGAAAGCTTATGCTCAAATAAAAACTTGTTAGTCTCTAAGGTGCCATTAGTACTCCTCGTTCTTTCTGCTGATACAGACTAACACGGCTACTACTCTGAAAAAAACATTGACTCCCTCTTTAGCGTCCATGGCAAAAATCCTTAGGGCTTAATTGTAAGCCCCCTTTCTCCCCTAGTTACCTATATTGCCCATCTGTGTGTAAAGAAGAGAGCTATCATTGCAGGGCAGCTACTCCCCCTCCAATGCAGGGGGCCAGGGAGTGGATGTGCAGGAGTAGGGAGCACAAGAGAGCTAGCATAGAGTGTGAAATAAGTCATGCCAGCCCTTTATCTGGTACAGCTTATTCCTCCCTGGAGTAAAGGGCTGACAAGGACTGAATTGTGACTGTCTCCTAATTCACTCTGTGGTTTGTTCTGGGTAGCACAGTCATGCACTCTCCCTTATTTAAACCTCGCTGTAATTCCACTACAATCTAGACTGTGAATGAGTCTACAGAAACTATAACATTTTCCATAAAACTTTTACAATTAAAAGGATCCTCTGGATTTTTTTTTTTTTTTGGTAGTAAATTGAAAAATCCAGAAAAGAGTGCCCTTGGCCAATTCTTACTTGGTGTTGTTTTCCTCTCTGGACAGGTCAAATACTAGGGGTGCATTTCCCCCCACATTCTTAGAATTTGTTTAAAGGGTTTTGGGGGTTGAGTGAACACAATTGAAAGGAAGGAGGATTTAGAGAAAATGCAGAGAGACAAAGAGAACATGGGGAAAGTGATAGAGGTGAAGATTGAGAAAAACTGGGAAGATTTAATGACAACATGGGAAAAGAATTTACTGAAAGAAGGAGAAGTTGAGAAATTGATGAAAGCACATAGAAACTTTACATTCAGAGCCCCAATACTATCATACTGTCCCTGACAATGGACACTTTGAAGAGGATCCAGAATCTGTGAAAAATAGTGGATCAGCAATTGTATACATTTCTAACATTTCTGGGAAAATCGGTTTGCTCTTTTCATATGCTTGTGTAAGCTAAAATTCTGCATTCCAGAAGTACTGTAGGCAGGAAAAGACAGGAAAGTGAATTTGCCTGTAATTACAGGTTGTGACAGCTGACTTTCAGAAGGTGCATGTTATTTAGTTACAGTTTTTGCATGTTTGTTCACTTGAACCCTGATTAAAATAACAGGACAAAGTGGAGGGAATGCAAGGGAAAACCTCAAGAGTGACTAGGTGGATGGAGGGACTGATGTATAAGGAAAGCTAAGAAACGAAAACAAAAAAATAGATGTCTAGCTTCACAGAGCTAGCACACTAAGGCTAGAAATTCAAGGACCTAGCTATTGTAGTACATGCTTGGGGGCTCAGATGGGATTGTAGCCAGGGCTGCTAGCCCCTCCTACTTCTTATGCTGCAGCAACAACACTTCTATTTTGGGTGCACTAGTGCAGTCAGAGCTAGCATGGGCATGTCTCCTCAAGCTGGGAATCTCCTAGCTCTACTGCAGACATACCTTAGAGACACCAAAGCAGGGTACATAGCTGTCTGCTGGTATTTGAAGGGAGTGACAATGAGGATCAGATTGTGCCTGCCCCCCCTGGGTATGTAAAAGTGAAAAGGCATAAGGAGCACTCCCCTCCCTGCAGTCTCTTGTGCCACTGCTGGGCAAGATTCTAACACAGTCCCCATTCTGTTCAGGTAGCACAAAGAATGCTCCCTCCAGGCTAATGCCTACAGTGGTGCTAGCTTCTACAAAGAGGCGTGGAGAGGCAAGGATGGGGCTGTGGTCCTTCCTTCTCTGCACCAGTCAGTAGATCCATCTCCATGGAGAAGGGAGCACATACTGCACCTTATCAAATGGCAGCACTTCCCCTGTTCTCCCATTGTGCTTGCAGCATGCTCTGCTTCTTGGGAATGTCTAGTAAGGTCTGGTCTATACTACGGCATTAGATTGACATATGCCACATTAGGTTGAATTTATAATGTGCGTGTCTACACTATCAGCCCTTTCTGCCAACCTAAAGGGCTTGTAAAATCGACACCTGTACCCCCCTTCAGTGAGAGGAGCGGCACTAGAGTCGACCTTCCTGGGTCGAATTAGGTAGTGTAAACACAACGCTGTGTAATTGGATGGGTTTGGCCTCCGGGAAGTGTCCCAGAGTGCTCCAATATGACCACTCTGGACAGCATTTTGAACTCCACTGCACTTCAGCCAGGTATACAGGAAAAGCCCTGGGAACTTTTGAATTTCATTTCCTGTTTGATCAGCATGGAGAGCTCACTACCACAGCTGACCATGCCTGCTCAGGGCCGCAAATGCTCTCCAGCATGGAGGATACATGAGACACTGGATTTGATTGCTGTGTGGGGAGAAGAGTCTGTGCAGGCAGCGCTCCAAACCACCAGAAGAAATGCTGACATCTATGCTAAAACTGCACAGAGGAGGGGGGTGGGGGAAAGGCTACACTAGGGACACACAGCAGTGCCGTGTGAAAATAAAGGAGCTCAGGCAAGCATACCTGAAGTCAAGGGAGGTGAATAGTTGCTCCGGTTCTGAGCCACAGACATGCCACTTCTATGAGCAGATACATGCAATTCCAGGCGGGGACCCCACCAGTACCCCAACACGCTCTATAAATACCACCCAGGGGACCCAGGCGGCCAAGGGCAACAATGAGGAGGACATTGTTGATGAGGAAGAGGAGGAGGAGAATGCGCAGCAGGCAAGCGGAGGATCCATTCTTCCTGACAGCCAGGACCTTTTCCTAACTCTGGAGCCAATCCCCTCCCAGGACCTACTGTTGCAGGACTCTGATGGTGGGGAAGGCACCTTTGGTGAATGCGCACTTGCACTTAACCCCTGAAGTGTGATTATAATTGTAGTTAATGTTTAATTTGAGGTAAACAATTGGGATACAGTGGTGGCCAGTCCAGCTACACAAAGGATGCTCCCCAGAAAAGCCTGTTTATGCGCCAGGACTTTCCCCACCAAAAAATGTCCCTGGGTGTGCCCTGACACCACCTCCCCTTTCTTGTGGGCTTACCTTGCCTGCCTGCAAACCGAAATCTGCTGCCCAGCATTCTGCCATGTGTTGTACCTTACTGGTAGGCACTTCTTTTAGAAGACAAAATGTGGCCATGTATCTCAGGTAATGTATTTACTGCTGTGAAGTGTTTCATTCATTGCAAGAGTTAACCTTCTGTTTTCTGTTTTCAACAATGTATGTTTTTCCTTGCAGCTGCAACATTGTCTGTGAGTGCTTCCTCCACACCAGCACAATGGCTGTCCCAGATTAGAAGGCGAAAAAAGCAGACAAGGGAAGACATGTTCTGTGATTTGATGCATTCCTCCGAGACCGACAGGGCCCAGCTGAATGCATAGAGGCTTACGCTCTTGGAGAGCATGCACACCAACCAAGAGGGCAGGAAAACATGCAGGGATCAAGAGCGTGACATGCAAGAGGAGATGTTGCAGCTTATGGGGGAGCAAACAGACATGTTGAGGTGTCTGGTTGAGGTGCAGGAAAGGCAGCTAGAGCTTAGAGTCCCGCTGCACCCAATGATGAACCAGCTGCCCTCCTCACCATGTTCCATATTCTCCTCTCCCTCACATCCTAGAATGTGGAGGGGTGGGGGAAAAGCTTCATTATCCCTTGAACTCAACTCCAGGAGATGGTTTGTGGTCTCATTCCCACAGCTTTGATTGCTAGACAGTGCAATTGTAGTAAGCTATGTGTCCTTGCCCCTCCCCCCGTATTATCAGGCCCTTAGACCCAGGTTATCTTTGCTATTCATTGCTGTCTCTGTTCATTGTTTGTTAGCATAATACAAATGCATAAATTGAGGACAAGAGGCTCTTTATTCACTGTGCACACTGTGGTTGGTGGGGGTTTGGTTTACAGAGCAGTACATGCAAAAAAGGGAAAGTAACAACACACACCTCTGTCACATCAGTGTTGGATCATTCATGAAACTGATTTCAAAGCCTCTCAGAGATGCAATGCACCTCAGTGTGCTCTTCTTATTGCCCTGATGTCTGACTGCTCAAAATGGGCTGCCAGGCCATCTGCCTCAACCCCCGCACCCCGCCAGAAAGTTTTCCCCCTTACTTTCACAGATATTATGGAGCACACAGCAAGCAGCAACAACATGGGAATATTGCTTTTGCTGAGGTCTAACCTAGTGAGTAAAATGTGCCAGCGGCCCTTTAAACATCCAAAGGCACATTCTACCACCATTCTGCACTTGTTCAGCCTATGGTTGAACTGCTCCTTACTGCTGTCCAGGCTGCCTGTATATGGCTTCATGAGCCACAAGAGCATGGGGTAGGCTAGGTCTCCAAGGATAACTATTGGCATTTCAACATCACCAATGGTAATTTTCCTGTCTGGGAAGAAAGTTCCTTCTTGCAGCTGTTCGAACAGCCCAGAGTTACTAAAGATGCGCGCGTCATGTACCTTTTCCGACCATCCCACGTTGATGTCTGTGAAACGGCCTTTGTGATCCACTAGCACTTGCAACACCATTGAGAAGTACCCCTTGCGGTTTATGTACTCTTTGGCAAGGTGGTCTGGTGCCAAGATAGGAATGTGTATTCCGTCTATCGCCCCACCACCGTTTGGGAAATGTGCAGGACAGAGTGGATGGCTTTGCCACGATGGGGTTCCCTGAGTCATTACCCTTCTTAGCAGAAGTGAATTGATTGCCCTGGCTACTTGGATCACAGCAGCCCCCACAGTAGATTTACCCACTCCAAAATTATTCCCGACTGACCAGTAGCAATCTGGCATTGCAAGCTTCCACAGGGCTATCGCCACTCACTTCTCAACTGTCATAGCAGGTCTCATTTTGGTATTTCTGCACTTCAGGGCTGGGGAAAGCAATTCATAAAGTTCCATGACAGTGGCCTTACACATTCGAAAGTTATGCAGCCACTGCTCCTAATCCCATACCTGCATAATTATGTGGTCCCATCAGTCTGTGCTTGTTTCCTGATCCTAGAAGCGGTGTTCCACTGGGTCAACAAGCCCGGCTGCTGCTGCCAGCATGTGCTAATTGCTCCATTCCATGGCTTCCAGCACGGCTATTTGCGTGGCATCACAGTCTTCCACACAGCGGCTCCTGGCTAGGCTCTGCAAATACCGCAGGATGATGCACGAGGTGTTTGCAACGCTCACAACAACAGCGTATAACTGAGCGGGGTCCATGCTTGCCATGCTATGGCGTCTGCACGAGTAACCCAGGCTTAAGCATGAAAATGGCGGAGGGAGGGATAGAGGCAGGGAGGAGGCAAGTGCATCATGGCAGGCTGACAATATGTACCGAAAACAACTCATGAAAATGTTTTTGTCCCATCAGGTATTGGGAGCCTAACCCAGAATTCCAATCAGCAGCAGGAACTGTGGGATAGCTGCCCACAGTGCATCGCTCCATGAGTCGATGCTAGCCATGATAGTGAGGATGTGCTCTGCTGACTGAATGTGCATAGTGAGAACATGCAGCATTGACTTGTAAAATTAGAGGATAAATGTTGATTTAAATAAATTAGACCTAATTTCATAGTGTAGACATGCCCTAAGATGGGGGCACTTCCATTGCACTCCACCAAGGGCTGTGGCTTAAGGCCCCAAGGAAGGGGAGGAATTATTTAGGATATAATTTAGGTATAAAAATTTACAGAATAGGATGGTACAAGGGGAAATAACTAGGAATAATGGAGTGAAATTAAGAAAGGGAAAATAAAGGACAAATGTAAAGGAGGGAAAAAATTTTTATGGTGAGGGGTAATATTTTCAGAAGTGCTTAAGGAGCCTAAGACCCATTTTAAAAGTATTTTAGGCACTTAGAACCTAAATCTCATTGAAAGTCAATGGACTTAGGCCCTTAAACCACTCAAGTGCTTTTGAAAATTTTAGCCAAGATCTATTGGATTATGGAAGTCTTCCAAAAGAATTAGTTGAACTCCTATTATTTGGGACATCAAAAAAAAAAAACCACCTAGATTGGACAAAGCACCAGACTATGCCCTATAGGAAGAAAACTTGTACTGGCAGGTAGATGGTTAGATTGTTTTAATAGTATCATAAAAACTAGAGCAGGAAAAAACATGAATTTATAAAGAATAGCTATGGAGTAATCACAGTTGTTCATTTTAAACGTTAAGCACAAAAAGCAAAAATCTCTTAATTTCCAAATATATTATGCTATCGCTGCTGGTATTTTTTTGCAGACACACTATAATGTCTCCTAATTATATGGTGGAAATTCTTAAATTGTACAACAAAGACCCTGAAAATTTCTGCCCCTGGGCACATGCGCTGCTGCCTCAGGCAAGTGTTCAGGTGCTTATCTCATGCCTAAGCCACAGCATGATCCTTAACCAGATGGAGGTAAGTGTTTCCATGCCTTTCTTGTGGAGCCTGATCCAGTAGGTGTGCTCTGAGCATACCTAACTCTGCACAGAATGGTCATGGGTGGGAGAAAGAGGAGGGTTCCCTTATAAACTCTAGCCCAGGGTGGGAAGCCCAGATTCAATTCCACCCTCTGTTACCTGCAAAAACCTAGGGTACCCCACCTATACCCTATCGAGGGCTCAGGGCATGACCTGGTTAATTTAGGTACCCTCACCCATTCCTTACTGAGGGCTCGGGGTGTAAGGCACCTACCTTTACCCACGGGGCTCAAAGAATTTCAATTTAAGTATCTGCCGTTTCCTACAGGGCTTAGGGCTCTATGGGTCTGTGGGATCTTTTCCCAGTGAAAGAGCCTTACACTAAACTTTATTTATTAGCAATACACACAGAGAACATATATGCCAAGCAAATGTCTTATGTTCACTACTCCCCATATACAGACAAACTTCACCCGATGGCCAGTCAGGATTCACTTGTCTGTGGATGCTGACGATGCCTCTGCATGTCACGGTCATGCAAAGGGCTCAGAGATCTAGCAGCTTGATGCTGAACTGCAGTTCGGAGATGATTTCCAAATATGTAAAACTAGCTACCTCTTTTAACTTCACTAAACCTATCACATTATTCGATATCCCCAGGTAACAAAATGTAACCAGTTGTGCACTGGCACTTATGTTTCCTCATCCCTGCTCAAATCTTTTTTTACATTTTATCTTTCGTGCCTGAATTGCAACTTATTTATGACCTTTATTTGTGCAGATGGTCAGCATAAGAGAAGCCCTAACCAGCGAATTTATCTATTTTACCATTTGTTGGGGGTCCTTCTGTACTTCCCTAAACTTCCCAGTGCTTGGGTGTCTCTACTTTACAACCCTGGGTGTTATAATGCTTGTTAGGAGCATTCCTGAGGTGGGGGTGCCTTAGCAGCAGGAGAGCATTTTTCTTAATTTTAGTGGTGAAGTCTCTGAGTTTCACACAAGGCTAGTTTAGTATGGGGGTGAGTTAAGTCCCAGGCCTACACCTCTGTCTGATGAGACAAAGGGATTTGAATAGGGGTCTCCCACTTCTCAAATAAGTGCCCTACACACGGGACTATGGAGTCATTCTCACACTCTCTCTGGCCCAGTGTATATAAAAAAAAAATTAAATATGCAAAGTGGAAAATCTTCACCAAGAGAGCTTGAGAGAGACCCACATCAGACCAGCCCATATTTAGAGCACTCTTCTGCAGCATGGGAGACAAGTTCAAATCCCTTCTCCACATCAGGAAGGAGGACAGATGAACGCAAGTTTCCCAAATCCTAGGTGAGTGTCCTAACCACTGTGCTAAACAGAAGCCTCCTTCTCTTCCTTCCTCACCAACTTTGCATGGAGTTCACTGCACTGCCAGTGTTCTTGCAAGAAACAGCTCAGACAACAAAGATGTCTAACTCCAGAAGATGGTTGCCAGCTGCAGATAAAATGAGATAGGTGCCTTATTCTGAGGGGGCAGAGCTTAGGGCACACCCCTCTCATTAGCAACTCCCATTGACTAATATAAGCAGCTACCCACCTAGTGTAGATTCCATTCTCAGGTATTTATCTCTTTGAATGCGTTTGTCATAAATATAAAGGGAAGGGTAAACATCTTTAAAATGCCTCCTGGCCAGAGGAAAAACCCTTTCACCTGTAAAGGGTTAAGAAGCTAAGACAACCTTGCTGGCACCTGACCAAAAGGACCAATGAGGAGACAAGACACTTTCAAAAGCTTGGGGGAGGGAAAGAAATAAAGCCTCTCTCTCTCTCTGTGTGATACTTTTGCCGGGGACAGAACAGGAATAGAGTCTTAGAACTTAGTAAGTAATCTAGCTTGATAGGCGTTAGATTCTGATTCCTTTAAATGGCTGAGAAAATAAGCTGTGCTGAATGGAATGTAGATTCCTGTTTTTGTGCCTTTTTGTAACTTAAGGTTTTGCCTAGAGGGATTCTCTATGTTTTGAATCTAATTACCCTGTAAGGTATTCACTATCCTGATTTTACAGAGGTGATTCTTTTTCTTCTATTAAAATTCTTCTTTTAAGAATCTGATTGCTTTTTCATTGTTCTTAAGATCCAAGGGTTTAGGTCTGTGTTCACCTATGCAAATTGGTGAGGATTTTTATCAAGCCTTCCCCAGGAAAGGGTGTGTAAGGGTTGGGAGGATTTTGGGGGGAAAGATGTTTCCAAACAGTCTCTTTCCCAATTATATACCTGTTAGATGTTTGGTGGTGGCATCAATAAAGTCCAAGGGCAAAAGGTAAAATAGTTTGTACCTTGGAGAAGTTTTAACCTAAGCTGGTAAAAGTAAGCTTTGGAGGTTTTCATGCAAGCCCCCACATCTGTACCCTAGAGTTCAGAGTGGGGAAGGAACCTTGACAGCACTGCATAGGGAGCACAGGCAACTAACCCAGGGTTTGTGGGATCTACTGATTTTCAAGGTGCCTATAAGGCACTTTGGGTATGTCTACACTGTAATGTAAGCCCAGGGTTAGGAGACCCTGAGTGTGTTAACCTAGGGCTTGGCGTGTTTACACTTATTTGTAACCCCAGGTTAGGAATTGTTGAACCTTGGGTCAAATCTGGGGCTCCTGTGTCTACACAGCATTAGGAGGGCCTAAGTCCAATCACCCACATTCCAGATTTCCTAGCACCCTTCCAAAACATGGCCACCCTAGCCCTTTGTTCATGGTGCAGTGTGGGTAAACTTGACTGTCCATAACACTCAATTAAGACTTCTACAGATTATTTGTGATAAAATAGTACCTAGAAGCCCTAATCACAGACCAGGACCCCATTGTGCTAGGTGCTGTACAAACACAGAACAAGAAGACAGTCCCTGCCCCTAAAAACTCATCTAACCTCATACATGGAAGATCCTTATCACTTCCTAGTATTCTGTGGTGTAAGTCTTTAAGTTACTTGCTGAACTTCACATAGAATGGGAGTACTTGTGGCACCTTTAGAGACTAACAAATTTATTTGAGCATAAGCTTTTGTGAGCTAAAGCTGACTTCATTGGCTGCATTCAGTGAATGCATCCGATGAAGTGAGCTGTAGCTCATGAAAGCTTATGCTCAAATTTGTTAGTCTCTAAAGGTGCCATAAGTATTCCTTTTCTTTTTGCGAATACAGACTAACACAGCTGTGACTCTGAAACTCTACATAGAATGTGACTCACAATGGTCCAACATAAATCATATATTCACAGACAATGAAATGACCAGAACAATAAACTACTCTCCCCATTGCATCCCTCTTTGGTAATACAATTATCAAGAAAGAAATTATTGTAAATATACAAGTCAATTACAGCCTTTTCTGAAATTAACAACAAATATTCTTTTGGCATTCCAGCACTCCCACAGACTTCCCCATAAATATGTATGTCAACGAAGTCCACCTTCAACTCATGCAAACCTGGGTACATAAGCCCTCCTGGTGAATTATACCTGACACTACAATACTTCTCCAAGTGTGCTTATTATTGCTTCTTCCTTAAATACCACATGCAACACAATATAGCAGCAGATGAATAAAGACCCCTTCCTTCTCCCTGAGTCGGCTTGCTTTCTTCCCTGGGTTCTCCAACAGGTGAGCTAATTACCTCATTAGTGCATCATGCTCCCTGCAGGGGTGATCCAATCCAATCAAGTTACCTAACTCCCTCCTACTCTAACCATACCTGGTGCCCTGGGTGATGTAAGTGTCCAGGCTGCTGGCCTCCAATGGGTTCTATTTGTAAAAGTGTCACACTGTAGGAAATAAAAACTTTCTAGTACAAACAAAATTCCATAGAGGTTAACTAATTTTCAGAAATGATGCTCAAAATCTCCAAAGAAGTTCAGCTAAGCAAATTGCATACAAATCACTCCTTAGTCAACATAATACACTTATCAAAGCTAGTCTTGACTGGCTGTCACTAGAAACCTAATCATTTTCACAAGCAAGTCTGAATCAGCGTCAGAAAAAATCCAGCAGCACTTACAACTGAAGGACAAGACCAATGTAACTGAACAAAGACTGCCACTCAGTGAATAAACTGAAAAGCATTAGCCAGTCCTTTCAAAAACTGCATCATTAAAGGGAAACATGCAGCTTAATGCTTTAAAAAAACTCTAACTGTTACTTAAGCTTAACTCACTTAAAACCTATTTTCCAAATATCTTCTTTCACTATAATATTTTCATTCAAAAGAATTCCCATTTCTGTTTTCCATTTCGTGCTCACATGGACATCTCTATTTTATGCACATCATAACGGTGTGGCTGTTGTGCATGCTGGTTGGTTAGCTCACTTTGTCCTCAGGTTTTGCAGACTTCATAAAAACTGCACACACCCTGAAACACTTTATTCCATACATATTCAGTTCACAGGTTTTATTTAAAAAAATTGGAAGCCATATCCTAGCTTTGAATATACATGACGGCTCCACTGAGTTCAATGAAAGCTGCATGTACATAGAATATAGCCCTGAATGTCTAGTCTAAATTAGGGCCCAATTCTTAATACCTGCTTAAAGATACTGTGCACCCACAAGTCCTATCGATTTAAATGGAAAGTGAGAGAACCCAGTCCTTTGCTGATGCTCAGCATGTTGCACAATCAGGCTCTTAAACTTTTTGTGACCTTTTAAAAGAAACTAAAGCAGATATTTGCACAGGAACCAGGGAATCGAGGGGAGACACCGGTGGTGGTGCTGTGTAACTATTTGATAACACAGACCAAAAATACATATAGCATCATCTCTCTTCTTTGAAATTATCTTTGAAATAAAGATTGATTTATTGTTTCTGTAATTTGACAATAAATGAATTTTAACACCATTGTTTCAAGTCTGTTCTTTTCACATCCATTTAAATGAGATGAAAACTGATCAGGGAGATTTAAAATGTCTTAATGAAACACACAGCAAAATTTGTCTTCCCCAGAAAGAGCTTAAACATGAATAAATGCCAAATGGTGGATTTGCTGTCTTCACCCAGATAAGTGCAACATGGGGCAAATCTGGGTGCTGCTTTGTCTATACCCGCTGGTGCTGCGGACACTATTGCAATTGTTCATTTTGCTCTTGATGGTGTTGCTAGCGCTGCTGCTGTTCCCTTTGGGGCTGATATTCTTTCTATTTCAGAGTAGCAGCCGACAAGACAAGAGCGACACCGGGTGGGGAAACTGAGGCACGGGGGACGACGGTCACGTGCCCGCGGTCACCCAGGAGCGCAGTGTCAGAGCCGGGACTAGCATCCAGGGCTCCTGAGCCCCAAGCTAGCGCCAGGCGTAGCGGCCCCGGCTGCCCATATGGCGCGGCACCTGGCGAGGCTCTTGCGGGACCTGCCCTGGCACCTGCTGCAGTTCCCGCGGCGGCCCCAGGAGGGGGCGCTGCAGCGGCGGCCGATCGGGGCCGGGCCCGGGCTCCTCGGGCGGCTCCATCCCCGCCGCCGCGCGCCCGCCCGCCCCGCCGCACTCTGTTTCCCAGCGTGCAGCGCGCGCGCGCTGCCGGAAGTCCCCTGTCGGAGGCCGGGCGCCGCTGCCGCTGCCATGGCGCTGGAGACCCTCTCCCCGGACTGGGACTTCGACCGCTTCGACGACGGCTCCCAGAGTAAGCGCGGGGCGGGGGCGAGAGTCGAGCCCCGGGCCCCTCCCGTCAGCAGCGGGGCGCGGGCAGGAGCCGAAGGGCCGGCGCGCGCGGTGGGGAATGGGGACGGTCGCACCCGGTCCTCTAACGGCTCCCCCCCGGCACGCGCGCACCCTGCTCGGTCGGCGGGGCCGGGGAGCGGGCGAGCGACCGGCTCCGCCCTGGGCCTCTCCCCTGGGAGGGAGGGGGTGGCAGCGCGCTTTGCCCGGAGCCGGCCAGTGTTCTTGTCACTGCTGTGTCTGGCTGCCTGGGCTGAGGGTGGGGTGGCGATCGTAGCAATGTCCGGCCTGGAGAGGTCCCCATCTCCAGCCGCCTGCGCTGCGGCAGGGCCAGGTAACCTGCCCTAGCCCATCCCTGGCGGGCGTCTGCCCCCCCCCGCCCTTGTTCTTACAGACCGCCAGTGATGGGGCTTCCACCGCCTCCCCGGGAAGCCTGTTCCAGAGCGTCACTGGCGGAAAGTTTTTCCTGGTATCTAACCTGGATCTCCCTTGCTGCAGCGTAAGGCAGTTTACTCCTTCTCCTGGCTTCACTGGCTATGGAGAGCAATTGGTCAGCTTCCTCTGTACAACAGCCCTTAACATATTTTAAGATGATCATCAGGTCCCCCACTCAGTGGTCTTTTTTTCAAGACTAAACATGACCTTTCCTCATAGGTCAGGTTTTTTAAACCTTTCATCATTTTTGTTGCTCTGGCCTGGACTCTCCAGTTTGTCTACGTCTTTCCGAAACTGTGGCACCCTGAGTTAGACACAGTCCTCCAGCTGAGGCCTCACCAGTCCTGAGTAAAGCAAAACAAGTAGCTCCTTTGTGTTACATACAACACTCCTGATAATATCCCCTCAGAATATTAGCCTTTTTCGCAATTGCATGGCATTGTTGACTCATATTCAATTTGTGGTTCAGAGGTTCATCTTCCTTTTGTTTCTCCTCCCTCCACATCCCCTAGATCTATTTGAGAGGCTTTAGCAAATGTCCCAAACACTGAGGTGGGAATCAAACATGGGGAGACACTGATTTTCGTCTGGTGTATTTGCATGAATTGTGGATTTTTCCTGCAGAAACAGTGAAGTCTCTTTCGTTGCAGTTTGCTGTCTTGATTAGCCGGATAAGTCATGCTAGAATAAATTAGTTCCGTGATGTGTTTTTGCTGTGGCTGGAAGGGAACTAGGGCATTTGCTTGCAATTTCACTTCAGCTTTTTTTAAAATGATGCTTAACTCTTTGTTAGCCTGCTTGTGTGCCTGTCAAAAATCCATTTTTTCTCTGTCCTTGTAGACAACTTACTTTCTAAACAGACAGTGCATGTGTTGTAAAATGAATGGTCACGCTGCATTAATTACAACAGTTATTACTGAGCAAATATGTCTGTCATGAGCAGATGTTTCACATATTCAGTATAAGTTTCCCAAGTGGTTGTCTGTTCGTGCTGTACTTATGTTATTTACTTTCAATGAAAACTGACTTGAGGTTTTATTTATAATTTCTGACAATTGTATGCACCGAAAAAGGAAAGGTTAAAGTACAGCTTTTCATAGAACGGTGCCTAATCATTGTTTCCCAGACATTAGCAGGTGTGTGGAGCTGAGAACCTCTGATATGAGGAACTTCTTTCACACCAGCTTGATAGAAGACAAGCAGCTTACTTGTCAATGAGCAAAGTGATAGGAAAACAAAATGGGTATGCCTGTTTTTAAAAGGAAGTCTCTTGTATTCTAAGCAAATTAGATAAAAATCCACGATATGAAAGATTTTTTTTTAAACTTAGTCTCATTTAACTTGAAAACTAAATCTTATAACTTACTATTAAGTATTATAATTGCTTTAACAGAGGAAAGGGGGGAATCAAATCAGTCTGGTGTAGAATCATAGACTCATAGAAGTGTAGGACTGGAAGGGACCTCGAGAGGTCTTCTAGTCCAGTCCTCTGCACTCAAGGCAGGACTAAATATTATCTAGACCAGGGGTGGGCAAACTATGGCCCACAGGCCAGATCCAGCCCGTCAGGGCTTTGGATCTGGCCCACGGGATTGCCACCCCCGTCGTGCCACGGGCCCTGCACCGCTCCAGGAAGTGGCTGGCACCATGTCCCTGCGGCCCCTGGGGGAGGAGGGGCAGAGGGCTCTGTGCGCTGCCCTTGCCTCCAGACACTGCCCCCCACAGCTCCCATTGGCCAGGAACAGGGAACTGCGGCCAATGGGAGCTTCGGGGGAGGTACCTGCAGGGGAGGGCAGCGTGCGGAGCCCTCTGCCCCCGGCTGCAGGGACGTGGTGCTGGCCGCTTCCCGGAGTGGTGTGGTGCCAGGGTAGGCAGGCAGCCTGCCTGAGCCCCACTGCGCGCCACTGCCACCTTGGAGCCGCTCCAGATAAGTGGCGCTGGGCTGGAGCCCGCAGCCCACACCGCAACCGCCTGCCCTGAGACCCCTCCTGCACCCTAACCCCCTGCCCTGAGCCCCTTCCTGCACACCGCACCCCCTCCCGCACCCCCTCCCACACCCCGCACTCCCTCCTGCACCCCAACTCCCTGCCCCAGTCTTACATTCATGGCCCTGCATGCAATTTCCCCACCCAGATATGGCCCTCAGGCCAAAAAATTTACCCACTCCTGATCTAGACCATCCCTGACAGGTGTTTGTCTAACCTGCTCTTAATGTTGCATTAATGTCACGTATATAACTGGGCTTGGCGGAATCCAGCTTTTATTTTCTTTTGACAGATAATATTGATGTTTATTTTTAAGCACTTTTTCTGTTTTTATATGTCTAAATTTTCACTGTTGCAGGAAATTGTGGGAGGGTTAGAGAATAATTGTAGTAGTAGATGTTGAGATTCAAAAGGTTAAGGCTGGATAACCATTAAAACAGAAATTGTCAACATCACATGTCAAAATAAACAAAGTAAATATCCTTATCTCAAAGGCTAGGAAGTTCTCAAGAAGCATTCTTTTTACTTGGCCTATCTGTGAATTTTGATTATCGATGGAAATATTTTTTGTTGGTTTGTGTGTGTACGGTGAAATTCACGTTTACCAACAAAAATGTAATCTTTCCACACCTATATATAACAATGCAGTTCTCATTCATGAATTCTCATGGGATGATGTATACCCAGTATAGAACTACTGCCTGTTTTATTAATGAATATAAATACAATTAGAGAAATTTTATAATCTTCACTATTGAGTAAGGTTTTGCATTCTCCAAATCTTAGTGGTTTCATTTTTAATGGCTGAGAGGAAATTCAATCAATCAAATCTGAGTACAGTTTATAAAGTATTGTCTCTGCACTGATTTCCTATCGTTCTGTATAATATCTGTATCTTCTGAAGTAGGATTTTTATTCATTGCATGGAAATGACAAAATAAGATTTACTGCGTTCTCTGCTGTCCTTCCAATTAGTTTCTCAAATGAGTGAACTTGTCCAAGTGAAGAAAATATTATCTTTGCACCTACATGAGAGGCTACAAACAAAAGCTGCCTTATTATTCAAACTCTTTCTATAACTGCCTGGCAGACAGCTTCTACCAGTTCAGTGGTTGAACATTTCTCTAAATTTGGCAGCCGACGACAGGTACTTCTAAATTCTTCTAGCCTGGATGTTGGCGTGATTGAGAGATGATTAGTAGATGCCACTGTAACAGATCAGCTGCTTCGGGGGGTAAGCATCTAGCCTGGCATTTGTAACTTTTGCCCTTTGGATGGTTACCTTCACAATCATAAGAGCTAGAAATGTTTATATTCAGTTAAAGCTTAATCCTATAGAAACCAATGGGTATCTGCCCCACTTCCAGGAAGTGGCAAGCTTTCTACTTGCCTCTTGTGAATGTACTTTTTCAAATACTGAGGTAGCTACCGAATTCCTTCAGTATCCAATTGAACCTGCTCTGGTCCTGATTCTGAAAATATCTATGTATGTGGTTAATTTTATTCTCATGAGTAGCCCAATTGAAATCAATGGGACTACTTATATGCTTAATGTTTTTGTGTGTATGTTTGCGGCATCGAAGCTTATATTTTGCCCACTTAATTGTTTTTTATGGGGACAAGATAGAACAGCCGTTTTTCTATTCTACAGGATGCTGCACATCAGTGGTGGAATAGTGTTATTCTTGTTAATATCGTTTATAAAGTATTTTCTCTGCACTGGCTCCCAGGGAAAAAAAACTTATTGCACGCATTTTACCCACAGCAATGCATATATAGCAAAACTATTTCCTTCAGATGTATCAGGTCCTCATATGGCACTGTGCATTTGTCTCTAGATGGCACTATGTATTTTGATGGATTTCTGTTAAGCTTGCATAGCATTATACAAAGTTGTTGCCACCTCTACGTTAATCCATTTGCTGTGATTCGGTGTGCACCTTTAATTGTAAGCATCGACCACAATCGCAGTTTTGCTTTTGCTCTTATTACAATGGATCACTGGTTCTGTTTGAATCGATGCCTTACTGTTTTTAATAGTGAGAGTTGCATGTTGATTTTTTTTATTGGTATATATATTTGTGTGCAAGGAGTCAGGGGGCGTAAACTATTACAGACACAAAAAAGATGGGTACAGTCAAATAAGTTTGAAAACCACTGATCTAGGCTGTAAAGTCTTTGGGGCAAGTATTCCATTTCTTCGGGGCATTTTAACTACAGTAGAACCTTAGAGTTATGAACTGACCAGTCAACCATGCATTTTATTTGGAGCCAGAAGTACGCAATCAAGCAGCAGCAGAGACCAAAAAAAAAAAAAAAAAAAGAGAGAGAGCAAATACAGTACAGTACTGGGTTAAATGTAAACTACTAAAAAAGTAGTGTTTTTCTTCTGCATAGTAAATTTTCAAAGATGTATTAAGTCAGTGTTCAGTTGTAAATTGTTGAAAGAACAACCATAACGTTTTGTTCAGAGTTATGAACAACCTCCATTCCCGAGGTGTTCGTAACTCTGAGGTTCTACTGTATCGCAAAGTGTCTTGAGCTCATATAACACTAAATAAAAAATAAAGAACCCTTCAGCTTAGTGGGTATTGTGTTAATGTAAAGTTTTATTGCTTGATTTGCCCAGTTTGACTTTGTATAACTGTCATTTTTAGGTAGCTTTATTTTCAACAAACTCTAAAATATTCTAAAGTGGTGGTATAATTACTGTTGCTTTATTCTACCATTGGGGAGGATACAGTAGTCTTAACACACAGTGGAGGCTGAATCCTTGCTTTATATGCAATACTCAACTCAGTCTTAACTATGGAGCAGTAATCTGTGACACTATAGTAACAAGTATACCTTTTTGTATATTTTGATGAATCCAGGTAAATCAGAAATATGGCACTCATTCAGATTTTTGATTTTTAAATACTGTATCATGGTGAAAATAAGTGGAATTTATAAAGATAAGTGACCTGCATACTTAATTTACCAACTTACATAAATATTCTTTATATTTGTGCAGTGGAATGTTGCTCGCATATATCACCACTTTTGGCAGTGAGTGCGCTGCCACACTTCATATGGCCATCTAATTTCTGAGTGGTGGTAGAACAGAATACTTTGACAGAGAGAGAGTTAGCTTGAAGGTTAGAATTCTGGGTGGTGACTTAAGACAACATAATCTTGCAATCAAAGTAGGAGGTAGTGGTGGAAACGGCTATTTTTAATGCAGTTACCAGTGAGTTCTAAGAAGTGATGAGACACTCATTGCCTCAAGGGTATAATATTACCATAGATGTTTGGCTAGAGGGATCTCTCTTTCAATTAATGTGCAATATTAAGTGACAGATGTCATAATTTATGTTGTCCATATATGCTGTCTCCTTAGTATCTTCATGTTGTAAAGTTGACATCTCTGGTAATTTAGCTTGTTTAAGGTCAGTCTTGAAAGTGTCATTTTTTTAGTTTATGCGTAACGGTTTTGCTGCTCCTGGCAAATAACATAACTTCCCTTTAAATTGATACATTTGAGTTTAAAATCTCATTATAAGCAAGGGAAAAACTTGCATCTTCTTGGTGTCAACCTTCTTAACTGAAAGTGATTTAAGGAGACAATGTTATAAACTAAATAACAGATTAAACTAGATCTTACTTTAAATAATCTGTAGGATATTCCAGTTCAGTGAGTATCCTGTAGAATACTTTAACTTTATGATACTACATAAATATTACTATTTACTCTTAGAAATTCATGCTGAAGTACAGTTGAAGAATTATGGGAAATTTCTTGAGGAGTATACTTCTCAGCTGAGGAGAATAGAAGATGCATTGGATGACTCAGTTGGAGATGTTTGGGACTTCAAACTTGATCCTATAGCATTAAAGGTCTGTATATATTTAATGCATATTGGAATTATCTATGTCTTCTACAAATTAAAATAATGCATTTCGGAGGCATTCAGTTGTGATTTCACTAATGATTCTCTGGAATGATCAGATTTATTGGGCAAACATTTTCGTATTCAATCAATACAAAACTGTCAAATTAAATGGAGAAATTTGATTGTCCAGTAGCTTATAGTTCTGTTACCAAGCATCTATGAAAAGCCTTCAGAGATGGAGCCCTCATTTCAGAATACAATACTTATTCTCTCCTGGGCTGCATGAGAATCATAAGGCTGAAGCTGTTGGTGTCATGGTATGCCAATCTGGAAGCCAAAAAAAATCTCTTGCTTGCAAATGAGTTGTATAGTTGGAAGAGAGTTTGAAGGTATTGCAAGGTCTCTGCCGTTGAACTCTACTAGTCAGATTTCTGAGCTGCATTTATGAGAGAGTAGAATCATCCTGAGGGTATGGTCTTGGCCTAATGGCCTCTTTATCTCCCTGTCTGATCAGTGGAATGCCCTTGTCAGCCAAGTTTTGCCTGCATATTTCAGGCTTTAGAGTTTTCTTCCCCAAATGACCTAGGGCAGGTTGTTCTCTGATCGTGTTAGGATGTTGGGATGCTAAATGAGTCCTGTCCCTCCATCATTGATAATTAGGATCTTTGGAGCCTAGATAGTGATTGTGCTGGTCAGACACAAACTCTCTGGAAAAGGGTGCTTGCAGGGTGTCTAATTTGGCAATCTACAGCTGCTGGAAAAGGTGTACACCATCTCTTTCTTGTATCCTGTTCAAACCTTTTAGAAGTGTTAGTAACCACTGGCTGTAGAGTCTAGGATGTTCATGGCACTTCTATGGGCCAGTAGCCATTGTGCCTTTTGTCTGGAGTGGACCTGAAGCCTTTTTTAGTTGTGATTTATTTAAAGTGATGCTTCTGTTGGTAGAAGTAAATAGAACTATAAACTTCTTTGAATCTTACAAGTTACAGAAAACTGTTTCAAATATCTTTCTAGTAAAGTTACCTTCAGGTAAAATATTTAAAAGTATATTAGTATTAAGATATTTTTAAAAAGCTAAAACAAAAATATTTTTGAGGCTAAGGTTGCACTGTAATCAGTCACTTATATATATTTTCCCTTTACCCTGGAAAGGAAAAGGTCCATGCAATTGTGCCCTTATATTTGTTCAGTTTTTTAATTGTGCCCCAAAATTTTCCCCAACCCATTTTAACCATAAAATAGCAAATTATTGATGATTGTAGGAGAATATAATTTCACATTATTTTTTTTTCTCTGTCCTTTGGAGTTTAGTGAAACTTAAAAGAATCCTACATTCTGAGCAGTTCAAGGAACCAAATTCTTGCATACAATTCTTGTTCTGTACAGAAGAACAGACTATATGAGCACTGTGGTGTAAACTGAGCCATGCATAGATATACTTGCAACTAAAATACAAGTTAGGTTACATTTTGTCTCAATAGCCTCAATGACTGCATTTTAAAGGAGGGCAACACCCCTCCCCACCCCCACACAATAGTCATCCTCCCTTAAAAGCCAGTTATTTCCCTGGTCTCAAACTTCCTGTCCTTCATGAAGTATAAGATATTAGTTCTTTTTTTATGTTGAATTTACAGGCATTATTTAAAAACAGAATTTAACTTTTATCCCCTTCTGGAACATGCCTGCTTAGAGGGCTAAACTTTGAACTTGTGCATCCAGTCTCAGTGTTAGTGTGCACAAATGGGGTGGAAAAGCTCTTGGCTGACTTTCAAATCCAAAATAGGTGTTTATATATGCAAATACATGTCCTGCCTGCACAAATAAGTATGCACACATTTTTGTGATTGCAAGATTAGAAGCCATTTAAACATTGGGCCCATTAGATTTGTCTTATAGCAGTCAGGACTTTTTGCTTTAATATTTCTATAATTGTTATAAATTTCACATAGTTCATTTGTCTTTTACCCTTACATACCTTCACGAAACAGGACTTGATGAGTCTATGTAATATGAGAACTGGATATTTCCTCCATGGTAGTGTGCCAGTAGCATACACTTAGTGTCTTTTTGGTACTGAGTGCATTTGGAACTAGTTTGAAAAAATTAAGTTGCTTAACATAATCACATAAATGGTGATTCCTTTTAGTAATTAAACATATGCTTTTTTAAAGAAAGTCTTCTAATATTTCTATTTTTTAATTAATGTTTAGCTTTTGCCCTATGAACAGTCTTCCCTGCTGGAGCTCATAAATACAGAAAACAAGGTAAAATGCTTTAAACTTAGAATTTGTTAATTATAAGAACTCTGTAGTAAAATCTGTAAATGTTTTTTTCTGTAGAGCGCTTTGAACATGAAAAGTGCTACAAGTGTCAGATGTGTGTTTATTACACTTTTATACTACCCGTGTAATTCTGTGTTTTTTCCTTGATGAGTCTAGGTTCTGAACAAAGTAATAACTGTGTATGCTGCCCTTTGCTGTGAAATCAAGAAGTTAAAATATGAGGTAATTCCTACAGCCTGTCTTTATTACTGTTACAAAATGTTTGCAGTTTGGCAAACTGAAATGTAGATTTTGCATCTTGGCTTTTTTTAGCTTCTAATCCTGCAAACATAAGCCATGTATTTTTGTAAATTGAGTATTTATATCTTTTTAATTTGGAAAAAAATCTCTCCTTTTGTTGCTAGGCGGAAACTAAATTTTATAATGGCCTCTTGTTTTATGGAGAAGGAGGTAAGTAGTTCCCTTTATAATGACAGTTAGTGTTATGCTGTTGCTTCTTCTTATATTAAAATAATTGCAGTCTTATGTTCTAGACATTAGAAATTTACTTTTACTACATTTCGGCTATTGATAAAAACCTGAAACTCCTGGTCTCTGTTACAAGACATGACCTGCATATCAGTGTCTTGTAACTACACTGAATTAACATCAAACATCATTAAGATTTTAGTTAGAAAGAGCCATTATCTGCAGTGAAGCACTGGTGTAGTAGTGGGAACTTCCTTGATATTTTGTCTCTGCTTTACGTATGTGTGGACGGCTTATCTGAGAGGCAGGAAGTGGGGACTGATGACAAGAGAGTGTGACAAGAGAGTGTCTGAACACTTTTGGCTTTTAAGGAAGGATTTGGAGAGAGGGCAGGGCACTGGTCGTACAAAGACAGGGAGACCATTTCTTTCAGAAAGTGCAGCATGAGGCTTTTTTTTTTAAAAAAAAGATTTCATCTTCCCTTTTAACACTGAAACCTTGAATGTAGGTTCACACTGCCTTGTATTTTAAAAAAGTACTTTGTGAGCACACATACTATTGCAGTTATTTTTCAAGGTTTCTATATTGAATATAAGTCCTAAAACTCGTATCCAACTCCTCCTCCCTAGTGCATAGATTTTTGCAAGGTGTCTTCGGACAACATGTGGCAATATATATCATGAATTAAATCCTGCTTGTCTTACTCATGAAGAGCCATAATGGCTTCAGTACTTCATGAGTACAGTGAGCAGGGTTTGACACCGCTTGTGCCGTCAAAACATAGGCATATTAGTGCTGGTTAATCACTTGAGTCATTACATTGGCATGAAAGCCACTGATGGCAATGGATTTAAGGCTGTGATAATACTGAAGGATGGAGGCCACACTTCATTCTGAATTTCTGTAGTTTAAGATCGTGTAAGCCAAATTGTAATACTTTAACATCGACACTTGTTTTTAAAGTCCTGAGGGGTGGGTTACAGTGTCTCATGCCTGTGTGTGTGTATATGTATGTGTATATGTATGTATATATATATTTTGACATAACACAGGACTCTGCTTATATAAACGTGGTCATAGGCTTTTTTCCAATTGGTAGATCGTAAGATCTCACTCTGGGTGAAAGTTACTTTTTTTTTTTACAGCGTAAAACTGACAGGAGATCTGAATTCTCCTCCAAACTGTGCTATTGACCTCCTGTGTGACCTCAGGGCTAGTCACTAAACTTCTGTTTTTCCCATCAGAAAGATAGAGAAGATAATGCCTCTTTTACAGTAGCCTCGTGAAGCTCAGTTCATTAGAGTTTTGTAAAGCCTTTTGAAATCCTTGGATAGACGGTGCTATAGAAGAGTGTAAACTCTTTCAGGTAGAGACTGTGACTAGCACATTCTAGGTGCTATGTAAAATATGACTGTCTTGGTTCTTTTGATGAATCATTTCTCTAACTGCAGATAACTTTTTAAAGCAGACTTCTATCAGACATGTGTTTAAAGCTTTTTGAATCGTAGTGACATACTGCCAAACTGTAACAAAGGTCTCCCTCAAAAATGTTCTGCCTCATTGGCAAGGAGAAAAGAGGGCTGCAGTAGCTATAAGCTTCTTATTCTGTGACAGCAGTTTGGTCCTGCTGTTTCTCCTCTTCCTTCTGGAGAAGCCAGCAACAGGGAGTGGGTGGGAATGCAGTCCTCCAACCAACAACACCTCTAGATGCACAAGAGCCAGCTGTTCCTCTTGTAGCAGCTGCCATAGCAACTGTAGGCTTACCTGGGTGAGCAGAAGCTAGCTAGGTCCCCTTCTTGGAGGGGTCTGAAAATATGAGGCGGAGCATTTTTGAGTTGGCCTCTGGGGGAAAAAAATATCCGTCCTCCCCACCCCTCCTCTCCCAATGTGACACATTCCTGTCCTCCACCATCACATCACTATGCACAGGGCTGGCCTAGGGGTGGTGTCAGCAAGATGTTTATTTGGGGTACACATCAAATTTAACAGAGTGATTTGTATATAAAAAAGTGTGTGTTGGGGAAAGATACAGCCTTTAGGAATCTCAGAGCCTCCTACTGCAGAAGAGTAGAGCCTAGCTGCTTGTGCCTTTCATCCCCTTTGATTGGTTTATATTGACATACATTTTCAAGGCTATCTTCTTAAAACAAAGTGGGTAGAAACTTTAAAAGGCTGAGATTTTCTTTCACTGGACCTGAAGTCAGCTCTTTTAACAAAGTCTTGCACAAGCCCCCTCCAGACTGCCATTAGAAAAGCAATTATTGTGCATACTATAGTAAGGTTTCAAATTAAATCCACAATACCACAGGTGCTTAATCCCTATTGTGGATTAACTTCTTACCCAATTTAATTTTTAAAATTAAAGCTATTGTTATTCGTAGTGGTCTTGTATAAAAGTTTTAACGCATTAAGTTTTTAATAAAAAGAACAGGAGTACTTGTGGCACCTTAGAGACTAACAAATTTATTTGAGCATAAGCTTTTGTGAGCTACAGCTCAATAAATTTGTTAGTCTCTAAGGTGCCACAGGTACTCCTTTTCTTTTTGTGAATACAGACTAACATGGCTGCTACTCTGAAACCTGTCATTAAGTTTTTAATAACTCCCAGGTGGATGCATTTTAAAACCCTGTATGCCAGATTTTGTCAGATGAGATTTTATGGCCAATTATAATCACCAGAATAATGTGTTTACAAACATAAATGCTGACACGATGTTAAATTGGTACTCCAGGAAACTTGGTACTTTGTAACATCCTATTATTTATGTTGAGGATAGTGCTCTGAAGCCCTAGTTATGGACCAGGACCCCATGGTACTAGGTCCTGTAGAAATACAGAACAAGATGATGTTCTCTGTTTAGCAAAGCACAGTTAAGTCTTTGTTAAGGATTCATTGGAAATACATTGCCTTATAGCAGTGTGCTTTAATTAAAGGTCAAACAAAATTGGTTTGTCATCCAGACTTGAGTGTAATGAATAGGTTTGTCTGATATTCCTAGTCAGTGAAGCTTTTGTTTATCTTTCAAGCCACAGATTCCAGCATGGTGGAAGGTGATTCCCAAATACAGATGGGAAGATTTATTTCATTTTTACAGGTAAAGAGTGCATCTTGGCTTTGGAGCAGTTGTTCTCTGTTTTTTTCTACTTCTCAGATGGATTCATCAGTTACAGTATCCTATTTACATCCCATTCAAAGGTATTGGGAGTCGCTTTTGTGTGCAGATTACAATTTCTTGCCTGCACAGCTGTCTCAACCAACCTCCTTCACTCCTTTCAAATAGAGAGCTGTTAGGTGCAGTTTGTTCACTATTGTGTTTCTGCACTTAAAGCTGTTTCAAGCACTGTAAGCCCAGTGTGAGAAGGTTAAAAGGTTTTCAGATTCGGTTCCCAAATAAACTAGTTTATCTAAACAGACTTCAATAGGAAAAAATGTAGTGGGACTCTGACACTTTCTGTTAAAGGTCTAGCATTCTGATGCATGTTTCTGATGGTAAATTTTAGTTTCCCACTGAATAAAAAGTGGTAGTGCTGGCATGGATTAAACCATTTGTTTGTTCATCTTCCTTTAGCTCATAGGAAGAGGTAAGATTAAAACAAGCAATTTAAAAAAAAATTGTTGATGCCGCACAAAAAAAATTCTGGGGAATAACATGCCTTTTAGAAACAGTTGTGCTTATTACCAAGGACACTTGAATGAAAACAGGATATGTGTTTCCAAGGATTTCCTTTGTTCTTGATGTTCATGCTACACTAGAAGTTATCATTATTTTTCTGCCATGATTTCCATAGCAAGTGATTGTCCAATCACAAACAGGATCCTGTTGTCATGAAAAATTTACTTGTAGTAAAAAATATATACTGCTTAAGCAAAACTGTGTCTAGAAAATGTAACTTCAGTTTTCATTAAACAGGACTTTATTTACTGTCTTGTAAATATCATGTATCAGAGTTCTTAGTGGTCCCCTTTGGTAGACCAAATATCAGAGGAAAATACTTGCTAAGCTCTCCTGCATGCAGTTACTAATATCTCTGCCTTTTCTTGTGCACTTTCTGTCTCCTGATCTTTGTTCTTTCCCGCTCAGCCATCAACTTTCTTTTTTACTTTTTACCTCCCAATTTCTTCTACTCATCTGTTCAGGGGAGAAGATTTGTTGATGGCTCTGTGGGCCCATGCTACATGTGCTCCTGTGGCTCAGCTGAGAGTTCTGGGAGCTAGGAGGAGAGAGTGGCTGAGTGGCTGTTTGCTTACACTCCTGTATGTAAGATATCACCCCAGGACCATAGAGGGAAGGTTGGGGAGCTTTCAAATAGCTGTATTCGATTCCTGCTTTGTAAGAATCTGTAGGAAGAATCTCTCCTTACTGAGTCTGTCCTGTTCCCATTGCTGTGCTCCACTTTCTAGTCCCCAATAGGAATAGGCTGGTGGCAGTGTCTACCATCTGGGAAACACTAATATGGTAGTGATGTGCAGAGCTGGCAGAGGGATCAGAATATGCTGTTTTCGTATAGCTGCTACATAAACATATTGGCTATTTGTTATGGATTTGACAGTTCTTGGTATCCAGAGATTGTTCTCAGCAGATGTAACAGCTAAATATTTACTGAGGTGATATTAAAGAGACAAACTATCATACTAATTTAGGAATACCTGGCAATGTTTCACTACCCTCTGCAGGATTAAACCACATAATGTTTAATATACTTAGAAGATTTTCAAAATCTGTCAGTTGTTTGCAGCATAGTCTGTTGCTGACAGTTGGATATATGCCATGAAATTGGACTTTCTGCCTTAAGGGTTTAAAGGGGCAATGTTAACTGGTTCTAGGCCTGAAATTTAGGTTCTGTTTTTAGAAACCTCAAAGCCAAATACAGAAAGAATGTTTAAATGAAAATGAAGTTAAAACCCAAACAACATTTTTAAGCAAGTGAAAAGCAAAAAGTGAAACTGACCAAGCTGTTCTCATGTCCAAGACAAGTGAAATGTAAACCAACTGCATATATGATAAAAAGCCAATTTAGGATTTTTCAAACTCTTCCGTTTGATATAGTTTAAAGGCAGAAAGTATCAATAGGTCATCTAGTTTGACCTGAATACCTCAGGCCATTACGTTTCACCCAGTTATCCATGTGTTGAGCCCAGTAACTTGTGTTTTAGCCAAACACATCTTCCAAAATGGCATCTAGTCTTGAGTTGAAAACTATCCACCACTTCCCTTGGTAATTTGTTATAATTGTTAAGTACCTGCATTTTGAATTTTTTTGGCGTAATTTCTAACTTGAATTTGTCTGGCTTCAGCTTCCATCCATTGGCTCTTGTTATACCTGTCTCCACTAAATTAAAGAGCCCTTTAGTACCTGGTATTTTCTCCACGTGAAGGTACTTATGCACTGTAATCAGGTCACCTCTCAATCTTCTTTTGATAAGCAAAACGGATTGAGCTGTTTAAGTCTCACTGTAAAGCATTTTCTCCAGCCCTAGAGTCACTTTTGTGGCTCTTTTCTATCCCCTCTTCAGTTTTTCAACATCTTTTTTAAAATGTGAATATTTGAACTGGACACAGTATTCCAATATCGGTCTCACCCATACTGTATTAAAAAGGTAACAATCACCTCCTACTCCCCCTGTTTATGCATCCAAGGATCACATTAGCCCTTTTTGCCACAGTATGACACTGTTTATTTGCTTGTCCACTATGACCCCGGATCCTTTTCAAAGTCACTGTTTTCCAGGATACAGTCCCCATTTTATAGGTATGGCCTGTATTCCTGGTACCTAGATATATTTACTTTTGGCTGTATTGAAATGAATTCTGTTTAGATGGGGCCAGCTTACCAAGTGATCCAGATCTCTCTGTATGACTGCTCTGTCCTCGTTATTTACCACTCCACCATTGATTTCAGTGTGTATCATCACTAGTGGAGATTTGCCAGATGACTTCATGATCCTATCCAATTTACGGCTGCATTTCAAATTTTCACTCCTGTTCTTGTGTCCCTTGCTGAGTTCTCTGTCCTCTCCACTTTCAGTTTTAAATCCAGCATGTCAGTAACTCATGAAAATAATCTTTTTTTCTGTCTGTAAGTGTAGCTATTTATCTGTAATCTGTCTGATTTGTGGCTTTAGCTTGGCATGGCTTCAAAGAGAACAATGGTTGTTTAGGGCAAGAGCAGACTTTTTAAACTTTTTAGGCTATGTACCCCTTTCCAAATAATGTAGTCTACCATGTATCCCCATCTGAGATAGACAGAGGTGACACATGGAGGGACACGCAGAGTCACGTGCCCCGCAGATTTCTGCTTTCCATTTAGCAACAGCTTCTAGAGATTTTCAAATTGTGGGTGCGCCTCCCTAGGTGGGTGTGGAGGAATGTTCGGGGGGGACAGAAGGGGAATGGCGATGCTAGGTGGCTCGGGCCGGCCCCGCATAGCGGGACTCGCGGAGGGAGCACCACCTCCACCCTCTCACTCACCTCAGTGGGCCACCCAGCCTGTTACAACCAAAAATTGTAACTCAAAGGGCTGCCTCAGAGTTGAGTTACAATTTTTGGTCTCCCCCCCACCCCCCTGTCTCCCCCCTAAATCCAGACAGGCTGGGTTGCCCTGCTGACCTGAGGTGAGTCAGGGGATGGGGGTGGCACTCCCTCCCCGAGCCCTGCCCAACGTCACCGGCCCAAGGGCCCCGGGGGGTGGGGTGCACCTCTGTACTAAATAAAATGTATTGTCCACCATTATAGGATTTTTCTCGCATACTCCTTGACAAGAGCTCACATACCTTTAGGGATACACATAACCCAGTTTGAAAACCACTGGGCTAGAGCATGCTTTTGTTATGGAGTTCATAGAAAGCGGTGGTGCTTACACACACTGCCTGAGGGAGAGTTGTAGGAGGCCTTGTGCCTCAGAAGCATAATGTCTTCTAGGGCTCTTTGTTTGGGGTGGGGTGTAACTTATTACATCTATTTTAAAGGTGTACTATACTCCCCCAAGCAAGCACCAGCTCTTGGCCATTGCATGGGTGAAGTGGGGTAAAGCCTTGCCCACTGTCTACACATTTATCCTGGGAGGAAGCATCTGAGTGAAGCTCCCCTGAGCATCAGGACTGTGGTTCTAGCTAGCCCTATTGATGGCGACTCAATAAGGAAAAGGATCCTTACTCCCTCTTCTGCCTCTGTGTAGCTTCATTAGCCCTAAATCCTAAAGAAACATGCTTCAGGAAATGTGTCTGACTTCCTGTCCAGGCTGCAGTTGTGAGAAGCCTCAGACTGGAATTAGGGAGTTGAACTTGGGGTTCTGGTTGCATGATTGTTGTTCACTGTCTTGGAAATAATACCAATGTATGCAAAATTTGTCATTTCAGGAGCTGTCTTGTTTTGTTACACGGTGCTACGAAGTGGTGATGAATGTAATTCATCAGCTGGCTGTTCTCTATACCAGCAACAAGTAATTATTGGCAGAAATGCTATGTCCCCTTTTTATTATTAAACAAAGTGCGAGATGTTATGATCTCCCTAAAGCATGGTAAACATTATAATACTCTGGTCAGAAAATATGGAGAGTGGTTTTTAATGCAGCCTTATGTGCCCACATAAGCTACTTTTAAAAGGATTTTATTTATTAAAAGAATCATAATCTGCTTTAAGTGTTTTTTTGTGATGAGATGCAAGAATGTCTTTTAAACTAAAAGGCATATTTCAGGAGAGCTGTCTCTTTTCAGAAGGAACAAATCTTGATGCTAATGTGGCTGACCTTTATATCCTTATGCCTCTAATTATTGGACTTAGTCCCTGTCCTACTGGCAGGAGGAATGGATGCCTTATGTTAGCTGAGAGATGCTGTGGAGATGCCAGTCTAACATTTTGAAGAAATGGTAAAATCAAATTGTTTCAGAAGCTTAAAAAAATTAGGTCAACTTATTTCATTTTAATATTATAAATGTGTGATCATAATATCTATTTGAGCAAACCTGATCAGTTTTTTATTTAAACATTAGTATCATAGATATTGTCTTGAGTATGGCTTTATGTCTTCATATGCCAATTTGACAGTAATGGTGTCTTGGTATATGGGAGACAGTGTCTTACATCAGAGGGTCTTGGGCATTTACTTACTTTGTCTTTGATTTCATCTGTAGGATTTAGAGCGTGTGTGTTCAGGTGGAGATGCTATGATTGCTAATTAGTCTTAGTTATTCATTTTTGTATTGTGAATTTTAGTGTATATCACTTGCAGAGACTAAGGGCATGATTTTCAGACATGAAACTCCAGTTGAAGTGAGTGGGAGCTGTGGGTGCTTGACACCTCTGAAACTCAAGCCAATTTGTATATCTGGTCTCAATGTACTAGCAACACTCCTTGGCTAAAGTCACATGGGAAGCATATTTAGATTGAATTTTTGCAGTTTATAAAATTTAAAAAAATCATGCAGTTTATAAAATGGCTGAAAAAAGTATGCATACAACGCATGCTATTGAAGGGGATATGCACCCTCCATGATATGTGCATAACTTCTATTGTATTCCCGTAAATGAGTCAGTACTAAATCAATGCAGTGTTACTGTTGTAGGGGCCACTGTACTACTGGAGCTGTTATCTGACAAATCGGATGTAAAATAAAAGAATGGGACCACTTATGGTTGCTGAAAGATCTCATGATGTCTTAGAGTTAGGGATGTGAATGCTAGAGCTTTGGCCGTATTCTAAATAGGTTAATTCTTTCTGCCTAAGTTTCCTCTGCTGTTTTAACCAGTTATGGTATTCTTCTGCCCAAGGCTGCTATTTAACAGTACTTTGCATCTCTACACAGATGCACTGTTTCAGTGGTGAATGAAGTGAAGCTGGGTGTCTAGCTTGCGTATCAGTTGGTTAAGTTTGTAAAGTGTTTTGGGACCTTTGGGATGAAAGACACTATAAAAATGCTAATTATTAACATGACTGGGACTTGTTAATATACATGCGCAACAGCCTGGACCTACAATTTAGCAAACCAATGGTTCATTATGATTTGGAAAATGTTATCAACCTGATATTGCTACGTTGGTTGTCAAAACCAATTTTTAATATGCATTTTTATTATGTGTTGGAATATATTTTTCATTACTGATAATAATTACCACAATGACTTTCTTGAAGTATAATATACAAGAAAAACCTTTAAGAGACTGATACCTCTAACAACAGTTAAAATGTGCAAAATAAATAAGTGCTAGCTAATAATGGAAAAATAAGATATTGTTTCGTTTGCTTATCTGTTGCAGGAATGCACCTAAAATTATAGTGACATCAGGAGTTCATTTTCAGGTGAGATGATTTAAAGCAATGTTTCTCAACCTTTTTGATGCCAGGGACAGGTTTCCTGCCTTCCTAACTGTGTTAGGGAGATCTCAGGGACTGGCACTGGTCCATGGACCAGTTGTTGAGAAACACTGGTTTAGAGGATTTTAATTTTTTTTAGTTTTATAAACAAACCTGAAAAACATTTTTAAGTTTTCTTGTGAGAGAGAGGAGAAAAATGAATTAAAGCATCATTTTCAATGTGTGTTGGAATCCTGCTCTCAGGACAGAGTTGTCCAATCACTGTTTCTATTTATTATATGGAAATGGTCATTACATCCAGATATGGCAAATGCTAACTTTCTTAGATTAAAAGTGGATGGGACTTGTGCTTCTGTGTCACAAACACTGTTTGAGAATCCTACCTTCATTGTCAAAACAGGTCAGCTAGCTTATGAGTGGCACCTCCATGCTAACTGTAACATTCCTTCTCTGTAGTGAAAGAACACTAAAATGGGGTAAAAAAAATCTTTGTTTACATGGCATGAAACCATTGGTAACTACTGGAACTTCTTTAACAGACTATGTATGAGCATCTAGGGGAGCTACTGACAGTCTTACTCACTCTGGATGAAATAGTTGACAATCATGCCACTCTGAAAGACCACTGGACCATGTACAAAAGGTATGCAGTTGGAGCCTTAGACATATTCCCAGTGTAAATATTAAAAACAGGTGGGTAAATTTTGGTCTAAAGAAAATGAGTTGAAAGCCCTGGTATTTGCTAAACTTCTAGGGCTTAAGCCTGTGTCAATGAGAGCTGCCACTGACTTCAGTGGGAGCAGAGTTGGCTCTTCATTGTGTCATCTTACTGGTGCAAGTAAAAACTTACAGTGCCAGATCAAAACCCCTACAAACTTAGCCTGTTACTTGGGCTGCTGATACAACCTTGAGTAGAAGGGTAATGGCTGCTGATGTTTGAGAGAGAATGTATTTGTTAAGAAATCTTATCTTAAAGGGAAGTGTGAACTGTGGCTAAAACTGTACGGTATCCTGTCACCCCTACTTGAGTCGCCCTTGGACTTGAATAGAAATTTTTGCTTGAGCAGGATCAAGTTCTGTGCAAAATTACTGTAGTGCAAAATCAGTTGAGATTTCATAGAAATCTTCCAATGGGGTGGATTGTTCTTCTGCAATTTGCCTATGCTGACACAGTGACCTTTAAATTTATTACCTTGTGAAGGGCAGAGACAAATTCTGTTCGGGATGTGTTTAGTGCTGGGGGCCTACATGACCCTGTTTTGAGACTTATCATTTCCTATGACTCCAGACAGCAGCAAGGCAACATAGTGACCAAGGAATCCAAGGAATTTAGACATTAAATATGTTTTCTAATGCTCTCTGCTAGATAACACTGTGTGACATACCAGGCATTAAGGCCTTTCTTCATTCTTTACCAAAACACTGGTGAAGCCATAATCAAAGAAAGCCTCATTATATGTGCAAGCAAGTTTCTCAGACTCTTGTTTTCCATTCATAACTGCATTACTAGACTCGCTGCTGGAGGCTGTAGCAGATACTCTGTGTAAAAATGAGTTCGCTGTGACTCTGATCACAAATCAGAAAGAGGAATTCACTGTTAAGCAAATGAGGCCACGACTTAGGAAGGCCCTGTGTGCTGATACTAGGGCAGCACAGAGACAGTGACTTACTATGATTCTTTATCCTTGAGTGCCAACAGGGTACTCAGGGTGGCATAAAAGAAGATATGGGCCCTGCCTTAAGGAGCTTACAAGCCACTGCAGATTCACATCTCAGAAAAGGCTAGCAGAAGCTCCTATCAGCTCGAGCAGAGAGGATGCTCTGTTGGTGAGGCTGTTGATAAGGATCTTCTGCATTCAAGTCCCTCAGCTGGGTGCTTACACAGCCGGATGGTGCAAATGGCCAAATTGGCATCTGCACAGCCACTTCCACACGGCCAACGTGTCCGGATCTGCTCCACAAATGCTGCACCAGGAGGCAGCTGTTTTGATCTACGGAATGGCACCATCTGTACATGTGAGGTCACCAGTGTACACACTGCACCCTCTGCACCCACTGTGCACCCTCTGCACTGCTGTACATGCTGCACCCTCTGCACACGCTGTACATGTGAGGTCACCACGGCACCCTCTGCACACACTGTACACCCTCTGCACTGCTGTACCCGCTGCACCCTTTGCACACGCTGTACATGTGAGATCACCAAAGGCTCTTGCGCAAAGTAAGCTGCCATGGGATAAGAGGGAAGGTGCTCTCATGGATTGGTAACTGGTTAAAAGATAGGAAACAAAGGGTAGATATAAATAGTCAGTTTTCAGAATGGAGAGAGGTAAATATTGATGTCCCCCAGGGGTCTGTTCTGGTACTAGTCCTATTCAACATATTCATAAATGATCTGGAAAAAGGGGTAAACGGTGAGGTGGCAAAATTTGCAGATGATACAAAATTACTAAAGATAGTTAAGACCCAGGCAGACTGCGAAGAGCTACAAAAGGATCTCTCAAAACTGGGTGACTGGGCAACAAAATGGCAGATGAAATTTAACGTTAATAAATGCAAAGTAATGCACATTGGAAAGCATAACCCCAACTATATATGTAAAATGATGGCGTCTAAATTAGGTGTTACCACTCAAGAAAGAGATCTTGGAGTCATTGTGGATAGTTCTCTGGAAACATCCACTCAATGTGCAGTGGCAGTCAAAAAAGAGAACAGAATGCTGGGAATAATTAAGAAAGGGATAGATAATAGGACAGAAAATATCATGTTGCCTCTATAAAAATCCATGGTATGGCCACATCTTGAATACTGTGTGCAGATGTGATTGCCCCATCTCAAAGAAGATATACACCTCTACCCCGATATAACATGAATTCAGATGTAACATGGTAAAGCAGCGCTCCAGGGGATCAAAGCAAGTTCGATATAACGCGGTTTCACCTATAATGCAGTAAGATTTTTTGGGTCCCTAGGACAGTGTTATATCTAGGTAGAGGTGTATTGGAATTGGAAAACGTTCAGAAAAGGGCAACAAAAATGATTAGGGGTATGGAATGGCTTCCGTATGAGGAGTGATTAATAAGACTGGGACTTTTCTGCTTGGAAAAGAGACGGCCAAGACCATAACAGGGTTCAAAAAAGGACTATATATATTCATGGAGGATAGGTCCATCAATGGCTATTAGCCAGGATGGGCAGGAATGGTGTCCCTAGCCTCTGTTTGCCAGAAGCTGGGAATGGGTGACGGGATGGATCACTTGATGATTACCTGTTCTGTTCATTCCCTCTGGGGCATCTGGCACTGGCCACTGTTGGAAGACAGGATACTGGGCTAGATGGACCTTTGGTCTGACCCAGTAGGGCCGTTCTTATATGCAGACAGTGCCATTTTGTAGATCATAAGAATGGCCACACAAAAGGGCAGCTTCCTGGTGCAGCATTTGTGGAGCAGGTCTGGACACGTTTAGGGGTAGACAGCATCATCTCGCAGGCTGAATCTGGCCTGTTGGACCCAGAACCCCAGCTGCTGATGGCACGACCCCATTTGGGGTCACAGCCCACAGTTTGCAACCTATGCGCTGGTGACTCTAGACTCTTAGGGTACAATGACACTGCAGCTGGAAGTGCGCTTCCCAATGCGGGTAGGCAGACATGCTAGCTTTAATGGAGCTAACAATAGCAGTGCAGCCAGGGGTAGCATGGGTGGCAGCTTGGGCTAGTTGCCCAAGTATATACTCAGGGAGTTCAGGCAGGTTCGAACTCAGGTGGCTAGCCCAAGCTACCTTGGGCTACACTGCAATTTGTAGCACGCTAGCTTGAGAAGAGCTAGCTCATGTCTGTCTACCTATGCTGGGAAGTACTCTCCCAGCCGCAGTGTAGACATACCCTTAGAATGGAGGACTCCTTAAAATAACACAGTTTGTATCGCATCTTATATTTGTTTCATTTTAATTGGATTATGTATGTTCTTTCTCAAGGCTACTAAAATCTGTCCATCACAACCCTTCAAAGTTTGGGATTCAGGAAGATAAACTGAAGCCATTTGAGAAGTTGTTGTTAAAACTGGAAGGCCAGTTACTCGATGGAATGATATTCCAGGTAAATAAATTTAGATCATCTAACACACATTCCACTGTACTGTGGGAAGCTGTATCCTAGGGACTTAATTTCTAAAATGTTGTATGATAGGATATTGATCTTCTGTAAGTGCTTTGATTTTCTTTGGATATGATTTAACTTTAGATATTTTCCTTCCAGCTACAATATTTCTGATTTTGAAAGTATTTGCTAAAACCTGAATTTTAACTGCAGCTTCTAATCATACCCCTTAATCATCATCATGCTTGTGCATATGACAAAATAACTTGTGGCTAAAAGGTAATTGTACCTTTCTTGTTCAGCCCAGAAATGTGCAAGTTCATAGCTAATATTTCTTGCCAGGGAAAAAAACCTGAAACATGTTTGAAAATACAGTTTAAATGCATATTGTTTATAAGCCTGCTGTTAGCAGTCTTGTTGAAAAGTGACTGCATTTGTGATACTGACGTTTTAGGCATGGTATTTATTTATGTATAATATTTATGGTATTGACAGAGCCTAGGGAAAATTGTGTGTTGATCAAGCTAATTGGCGCACTGAATAGTAAATTATAAAGTCACAAATCAATAATGAGCCCAGACCTGCACTTTTGTTGTAGTCAGTGGGAGTTTTTTCTGAGTAAGAAATGCCATACTGTAATCAGGTTTGTAACAAGAATTTCATTGATGTGGACACAGTGGAAAAATGAAAACAGACACAGGCATGGAATTAAATGGCAGGCCACAACTTTTATTAGGCTTTAACACAAGTGACGGGTGCTCCCTGCCCATCACCCACACTCTCCTATACCAGGCATTTAATTGGTTCCAGTGCGGGGGTTACAGGGCTTCTTACCATATAACCCGTAATGCTGGGTAGCACTCTTCAGTCTACCCCCAGGATTCTGCTCTCTGAGTCCAAGCACCCTCCCCCTTTCAGGTGCAGCAGGATGGAGACCATGAAGACCACAAGGTCTCCACTTATCACATGAGCATAAGGCCCATCACCAAAATCCCAGGTCTGTTACCTCTGGGAACCATTCATTGCATTCTCTCAACTGTCCTGGAAACCAGCTGCAAGTTTCAACAAGTAAACAGCACCACCCAGTACCTCAGTTAGGTACCCTGCATGTTCATACTTAACCCACTGTGGCTTGCAGGTGCTGTGAGCCAGGCACAAAACTCCCTGGTCCTCCACCAGTTGGCCCATGGGAGAAAAGTTCCTTCCTTACCCCCTAAACAGGCAATTGGCTAGATCTGCAGCATCTATCAGGCTGAGTTCCCATTCCTCATATGGGTGGGTAGGGTGGGCTGCTGGAACGGAGCTGAAACAGGTTCCACGTGGCCCCTACACTGGGCTAAATCCTGGGGGCTGGGGAATGCTGACCAATCAGAATACCTCTTGCCCAGCTGGTCAATGGGTGCCTGAGGCTACCAGGGGAGGAGCTACCTATTGTCCCTTGGCGAGTGTCTCCTTTCCTTGCTGCTGGGACTGTCCCCACTGATGCAGGTGGATGGCATGTAGCGATGGCAAATTATGTAAGAAATAAATTGGATTCTACAGGCACGAATAGTCTTTCAAGCCAAAAATTCTGTGTTGTTCTTTTACAAACTTAACAGTCTTGGATATCTTGACCTAAAACTGTGTGGAGATCTTTGTTTTAAGTAAAATCTTTCTTAAACTTTAAATATGGAAATTAAAGGGGTTCAGATGGTGGGAATCAGTGTAGCTGCATTGTCTCAGTGGAACTATGCTGAAATACACCAGCTGAGGATCTGGCCCTTAATACTTAAATTTGAAATTGTAAACTTTTTTTTGATATGTTAAACAAGCATTAAAACAAGATAGACATTTCACGTTATGTTACACTTAGGTCTTTTCTAATTGTTATATCCTAATTAATGTCAGTCCCCTGCTCCTATAAATAACCTCCTAAATGCCAATTGTAAGTACACATTATTGTCAAACAGTTCAGTTTATTCAGCGAGAAATGCTTCTTACTTTATGGAATCGGATTGCTAGCTACGTAAGAAGAATTTTCCATTTTAATTCTCTCCGATGTCACATTTACACAAAGACTTTATTGTATGTTTAATTTGGATGGCTCAATGGGAATTTGTCCAGTATGCAAGCAAGACAGTTTTTTTCCTCCTTGACCGGAACAAAGAACGTGAAGAAAATATTAAAACAAAATGATAAATTATTAAATATTTTCCAATATATCCACCAACATACTTTTCCTCTTTCCTTACTAAGGTTACCATATTATATGTGTCCTGTTGTTGAACATCTCAGCTTCATGATTCACATCCTAAAAACAAATGAGGCAATACCCTTGATCAGCCAAGAGCTTTTTAGTAATGTATTTTATTCTGGAAATGCATATAATCTCCCACAACTGAGTTGTCTGAGTGCCTTACATAAGCAAAACCAATCAATTACAAAACATAAAGCCCACATTCTTGCTAAAAAAAAAAAAAAAATCTCTTCCCCCCTCATTACTAAAATTCATTCAGTGTAATAAACCAGACAAAACACATCTGAACATTGACTTCAGCTGTGTTTTAAATTGAAATTATGACTTTCCAGATTCATGCTATGAGACAACCTATTTGTAATAACAATATTCATTGAATGCCCAGACTTCATGGAACTAGCATTGTAAATGAGTCTTGTTTTCTTTCAGGCCTGTATAGAACAACAGTTTGACACTCTCAATGGAGGAGTGGCTGTCTCGAAGAATAGCACTTTTGCTGAAGAGTTTGCACATAGTATTCGCACAATTTTTGCAAATGTTGAAGCTAAACTTGGTAATTCAAGATGCGCTTTTTTTCATGCAGACTTCATTGTTTGTAAAAGTTTTTATATTGTTTGTCTAGAAACAGATTTCAAAAATATTTTCTTCTGTATGTATTTATACAAGGTGAACCCTCAGAAATTGACCAGAGAGATAAGTACGTAGGAATTTGTGGTCTCTTTGTACTGCATTTTCAGATTTTTCGGACAGTAGACAAGAAATTTTACAAATCGTTACTGGACATTGGCAAAAAGGTGAAGATTTTGCTGTTTCCTTTAATAATTTTAAAAATATATTAAAAGCAAAATGAAATTAATTATATTTTAGTTTTTATTAAAATGCAGTATGGTTAGGTTTTTCAAAAGTAAAACATAATTATTCTGAGTACAAAAGGAGGTTGTGTCTACCTCATCTCCATTTCTTTGCTATCAGTATTTGATGTGTCAGCTTTAATATTATTCTAACTTTTTGAAAGCTTATTTTTGGATAAGTTGACTTATTTACTCTCTTGATGGTTTTAGATTGGGTTACAAGCTTGGCTAAGTTACAGAAGTGAAATGTTTTGATTTTATTAAAGATAGTTAATGTTCTTGAGGAGAAAAAATATTTTTTTATTGTGGTTTCTATTTGTGTATTTTTTCTAGCATATTAGGGGATTGAGGAAAGACTTTGTACCTTAACGCTTTGGCCGTAAGATTTCCTGGCATTCGTGCAAAGTGGAAAATCTTAACTACAGTAGAATATATTGTAGCTCATTCAGAATACATGAACATATGAGCAGTGTGTGGCTTAACACACCAGAGAAACATTTACAATAATAATTCTGCATATTGATGTAAATATATGCTTTTCAGGGCAAGAACTTTTTTTTTTAAATGCATAGCACTTGTGCTGCATACAAAGAATAGTTGATTAATACTGTTAAAGTTTTGCACTCTTTCTGACGTATAACAAATAGTTCAAGTAAAAACGTTCTGAGCTTGTGGGGAGTGGTATAATGTTGATTTCTTTTTTTTTTTTTTTTAGATTTTTGTGACTGGAATTAATTTCATGTCAATCCTAATTATTAGGAATTGCTACCCATTTGTTTGATTTTAATTTTTTCTCCTCTCTTGGTGCTCTAGGTGCCCGCCATCACATTAACTGCTAATATTATTTGGTTTGCTGATAACTTTCTGATCCAGAAAATGCCAGCTGCTGCCAAACTTCTGGATAGGAGAAGCCATCATGCGATTAAAACTCAAAGGGAGAGTTTTCTACAACAGAAGGCTCAGTTACTTACCAAGTAGGTTTTATAAAGCACCTTTTGAGATACTACTTATCATCATTAACAAACTTAGAAGAACAAGATGAACATGATATATTGGGGAAAAGTCAACGTGGCTTTTGCAAAAGGAAATCATGCCTCAGTCTGTTAGAATTCTTTGAGGGTTTCAACTTTCAGAAAGCCTTTTACAAGGCCCCACACCAAACACTCTTAAGCAAAATAAGCAGTCATGGGATAGAAGGGAAGGTCCTCTCATGGATCCGTAACTGGTTAAAAGATAGGAAACAAAGTGTAGGAATAAACATCAATTTTCCCAGTGGAGAGAGATGAAATAGCAGGGTCCCCCAAGGATCTGTACTGGGACCAATGCTATACAACAGAAAAGAGCTGGAAAAGGGGGTAAACAAAGGGGTGTCAAAGTTTTCAGACAATACAAAATGACTCAATAGTTAAGTCCAAAGCTGTCTGTGAAGAAATACAAAGATGACAAAACTGGGTGACTGGGCAACAAAATGGCAGATGAAATTCAATGTTGATAAATGCAAAATGTAATGCACTTTGGAAAAATTAATCCCAACAATACGTACAAAATGATGGGCTCTAAATTCGTTGTTACCTTGCAAGAAAGATCTTGGAGTCACTATGGTACTTCTCTGAAAATATCTGTTCAGTGGTAAGCACCAGTCAAAAAAAAGTTAACAGAATTTTAGGAACTATTAGGAAAGGAATTAGATAATAAGACAGAAAATATCATAATGCCACTGTATAAATCCATGGTACATTCACAGCTTTAATACTATGTGCAGTTCTGGTCACTCCATCTCAAAAAAGATATATTAATATTGGGAATGGTACAGAGAAGGGCAACAAAAATGATTAGGGCTGAAACAGCTTTCAGATGAGGAGGAGTGATTAAAAAGACTGGGACTGTTCAGTTTAGAAAAGAGATAATTAAATGGGAATATGATAGAGGTCTATAAAATTATGAATGGCATGGAGAAAGTGAATAGGGAAAGTAATATATTTTTTTTAATTGGACCCACTGCTGTTGGTGAGAGAGTCAAGCTTTTGAGCTTACACAGAGCTCTTCTTCAGGACTGGGAAACGTACTCAGAGTGTCCACTCAGTTGTGATGCACTGCGTACATTTCCCAGACCTGAAGAAGAGCTCTGTCTAAGCTCAGAATCTTGTGTCTCTCACTTACAGAAGCTGGTCCAATAAAATATATTACTTCACCCACCTTGTTTCTCTAATACACTGGGACCAACATGGCTACACCAGCACTGGATACATAGGGGAAATGTTACTTAATCCTTCACATAATGAAAGAACCATGGTCATCCAGTGAAATTAATAGGCAGCAGGCTTAAAACAAACATAAGGATGTACTTCATACAACACACAATCAATCTGTGGAACACCTTGCCTGTGGATGTTGTGAAGGCCAAAAGTGTAACTGGGTTCAAAAAAGAACTAAATCATGGAGGACATGTCCATCAGTGACAATTAACCAAGATGGTCAGAGACGCAACCACATGCTCTGGGTGTTCCAAAACCTCTAACTTCCAGAGGCTGGGAGTGGATGACAGGAGGTGGACCTTTGATGATTGCCCTGTTTTGTTCCTTCTGAAGCAACTGGCACTGGCTACTGTTGGAAGACAGAATATTGGGCCAGTTAGACCATTGGTCTGACCCAGTGTAGCCATTCTTATGTTCTTAGCTTTTCATAATATCCAGTGTAATCAGTATATGCATCCTCTACAACTGCAGTATTTAAAACAAATTATACAATACTGAGTCAGGCATTAATATGGTAACAGATTATATAGATTATCTTTGTTTTATGGTTTAAACTTGGTAAAACTTTTTACCATGAAAGAACTTAAATTTTTTTTTACACAGTTTATTTGTCGATTTAGTCACTACTTTAATTTTTTTTTAAAAAAATGTAGTGCATCTGAGTGGGCTATTCATTCAAGGTATTAACAATGAGATCTTCTGCAACATGGCCTCTGTTAAGAAAATGGGAGGACTGAAATACCAGGAGACCTAAGTTTTTTAATTCTGACTCTGACTTGGGTTAATTGTTCGAGCTCGTACAAGTCTCTTAACTTCTGTTTCTTAGTTACCTCACTTGTCACATGCAGGCTAGTACCTACCCTATGGAGCATTTAAGGTTGTGTTTGAGGCACTCTAGTTCCCATTGCAAAGGGAGCAAAGTATTGCATATGGAGAATGAATAGTCCTATGCATTTTCCTTGGGAGGGACGCGCCATCGATGCTTGGTAATGGAAAAGGGGAAACGGCATTCAGCTGCTCTCTGAAGTGAGTAACCTGTTTTTCTTTCTCCAGAGAGATGCAGTCATATTATGTCTTTGTGAGCTCATGGATGACAAAAATGGAATCTATCTTGTCTAAGGAACAGCGGATGGATAAGTTTGCTGAAGACCTTTCTAACAGATGTAATGTCTTTATACAGGTGGGTTATTTTTCACTATGCTGCTAGTTGAATTCTATGTAGTGTATTTGTGCTGCTTTTTGCATGAGGAACTGGGTGATTAGAAGGAAGCTAGTGAGTATTGAAAACGAATCATAGAAGTTATGTGGTCGTCTTAGCGTTCCCTTGCAAATGCACGGTTTTTCCCTGCAATATGTTCTCAAATGTGTTGTCCAGTCTAGTTCTTAATAGAACTAGAATGGTATAGAATAGAATGTTAGAAATGGGGCTTTCTGGGAAGTGAAAAAAGTAGTATGTCTGAGTGAATCTTCATGGGCTGAAGATGGAATCTTTCCAATGAAGCTTCAGTGATTTCCCAAGGTAGTTCCCATTTCCCATGTAGTCTTTCTCAAGTATAATGTCAATGCTGAGATGCTTACATTGAGGCAGGGATGAGGATCAAATTTAGTTGTATTTATTATATTCTTATTTCTGGCAACAAGTTCCAGGCTGTTGCCTGATTGTGTTGCACTTAACGACAGTGCTTTGGGATTCTCTCTTTAGCATCTGATGCGGTTAATTTTCTTTTCTGGTAAGAGTGCATAGTTTTGCTGTATGTATACATGATTTCTGCATTTATTTCTTTCACATTTTGTATGCCGCTTCCTGACAAAACATTGATCAAAAATAAATTCAAGTTTAATAGAGAATGTACAATAGACACAACACTAGTGTCTTCCCCATTAATTTGTCGCAGCTCTGTCCTCACTTCTGCCTTTGTTGATGGATACTGATAGTTCCAGGTTTCAGTATCAATTTCTTCCTTCTGAGCTCACAGTATACATGAAAATTTTTTTTTTTATACTTAAACTCTCCTTAAAATGAGAATAAATAAAGAATTAAGGATCTGAAGATATCCTAATGGGAGAATCTATTCTTCTCATTTGGAGTAGTTACTTTTAATATGCTGTGCTATTTTTCTCTATACCAAATTGAAAGTTTCACCTTTAACTTGCTATATTTCTCCAAGTTTTTGCTGTATTCCATTTGAAAGATGTGTTTTGAATACTTGGATGCTCTTCTGGACTTTCTGGATGTAGCCTAAATTGATTGAAAGAGTTTGCACATTTTAACGCCTATGTTAGTGATATTCTTTGGGTTTTTTTCAGTTTTCCATTCCTTTGTTTTTTATTTTGAAATATGGATTTTTAAAGAATTTGTAGAGGTTTACAATGACTTCATATATCTTACTGATTTCACTTATCTCTTGGGGACTATGCAACTGTTTTTGCTCATCCTAGTCCAATTTCTCCACCTTGATGCCTCTCTTGGTTGGGTTTAGGGTGAGCAGATAGCAAGTGTGAAAAATTGGTACGCTTTTTTTGGGGGGTGGGGGTGGCAGGGCGGTATAGTTGCGTATATAAGACAAAGCCTCTAATATCGGGACATTTGGTGACCCTAGTTCGGTTACAGTGAACTCGAACTGTGATTAGTCTGTCTGAATGCTTGGTTCACTGGCTTGTGATTTAATTGTACTGATTGTTCCTAAAGCTATAGTTAGCTGACTTAATGACTTGCTGATTCCTTTGCAGCTTCATAATTGCAAACTAAATGACAGATCTTCACTTCCAGTTTCATGTGACTATACAAGCTTGGACTGTCCATAAGAGAGCTGCTTATGCTCTGGAGGGGCTAGTGAAAAGGCAGGAATTTATGTTCTGCATGGTAATAAAAAAATAGAGAATATTTACTTGTCTGACATTACTGTGGAGATTCTTTTTTTCCCCCAATTTGTTTCTAGGGTTTTCTTTATGCTTACAGCCTTAGCACCATCATTAAAACCACAATGAATCTCTACATGTCAATGCAAAAACCTATGACCAAAACCTCAGTGAAAGCATTATGCAGACTTGTGGAACTTCTCAAGGTAGGTTATAGGATTGCATTATGATTTCATCTAAGCATTATCATAGAGCTGCTGTGAGACACCACATGCAAAGAACTGAGTGACAGAATACTTCAAAGTGACTTCTACTTAAAGGTTGGATGGGATGGAGGAGAGAAAGGGAAGATATATTTATGTAATTTCTAAATACCTTCCACAGTTTGCTTTTTATCTCAATCCTATTTTTTTGCAGGGAAAGATGTTCACTGTTTTGAAGAGTATCTTTCTAAAGTTGAGCTGAAATAGAGAAAACACATAGGGCTAAGATTTTAAAAGAGAAATGGTTACCTCAAGTTAGGGTCTGAAAACCATATATGGATGTCTTAATAAGTGGCCTGATTTTTTGCAAAAGTGTTGGGTGTTCATCATCTCCAGTTAATCTAAAATATAAGGGTGGTGAAGGGAAATCCTATATTGCCAGGTGGACAGTGTGGTTAGTATAGAAAGAAATTACTTAAATTGCCACTTTATAATTAATATGAACCACTGTGTTTTGGAACTGACTGCAGGCAATAGAACATACATTTTATAGAAGAAGTATGGTTGTGGCAGATTCTGTGACACACATAACTCAGCATCTCCAGCATCAGGCTCTTAACTCTATTTCTATAGCCAAGGTATGTAATCCAAGTTTCAATAGTTTCATTTAACCTCTCATTCAAAATCAAAATTTTTTGTCTGATTTGAAACTGTCTGTGGTCTCGCTCCACCCTGTCCATTACAATTTCTATTGCTGCTGTTTTTATTATAGCACTTAAGAACCCTAACCAAGAATCAGGGCCCCATTGTTCTAGTCACTGTACTGACATGCAACAAAGATGATATTCCTGTTATGTCGCTCCTCTTTCTTCCCCCAGTGGCACACACTCTCGCTCCATTCTTGTATCCACTTGCTCCTCGTGTCTTGGCCTTGTTCTGATCTTTTCATGTGACTAGGGCTGTCAAGCAATTAAAAAAATTAAATGCGATTAAGTGCACAATAAAGTGCACTGTTAAACAATAATAGAATACCATTTATTTAAAGATTTTTGGATATTTTTGACGTTTTCAAATATATTGATTTCAATTACAACACACAGTACAAAGTGTACAGTGCTCACTTTTTATTTATTTTTGATTACAAGTATTTGCACTGTAAAAACCCCCCAAAAGAAATAGTACTTTTCAATTCACCTAATACAAGTACTGTAGTGCAATCTCTTTATCGTGAAAGTTGAACTTACAAATGTAGAATTATGTACAAAAAACGGCATTCAAAAACAAAACAATGTAAAATTTTAGAGCCTGCAAGTCCATTCAGTCCTACTTTTTGTTCAGCCAATCAAGTTTATAATGTTGTTTATAATGTCACCTGAAAGTGAGAACAGGTATTCTCATGGCACTGTTCTAGCTGGCATTGCAAGATATTCACGTGCCTGATGCGCTAAAGATTCATATGTCCCTTCATGCTTCAACCACCATTCCATGGGACATGCTTCCATACTGATGATGGATTCTGCTCGATAACAATCCAAAGTAGTGCGGACCGACTCATGTTCATTTTCATTATCTGAGTCAGATGCCGCCACCAGCAGAAGGTTGATTTTCTTTTTTGGTGTTTCAGGTTCTGTAGTTTCCACTTTGGAGTGTTGCTCTTTTAAGATTTCTGAAAGCATGCTCCATACCTCGTCCCTCTCAGATTTTGGAAGGCACTTCAGATTCTTAAACCTTGGGTCCAGTGCTGTAGCTATTTTTAAAAATCTCACATTGGTATCTTCTTTGTGTTTTGTCAAATCTGCAGTGAAAGTGTTCTTAAAATGAACAGCATGTGCTGGGTAATCATCCGAGACTGCTATAACATGAAATATATGGCAGAATGTGGGTAAAACAGAGCAGGAGAGATACAATTCTCCCCCCAAAGAATTCAGTCACAAATTTAATTAACTCATTATTTTTTTAATGAGCGTCATCACCATGGAAGCATGTTGTCTGGAATGGTGGCTAAAGCATGAAGGAATATACAAATGTTTAGCATATCTGGCACATAAATACCTTGCAATACCAGCTGCATAAGTGCCATGCAAATAGCTATTCTCACTTTCTGGTGATATTGTAAATAAGAAGAGAGCAGCATTATCTCCTATAAATGTAAACAAACTTGTTTGTCTTAGCGATTGGCTGAACAAGAAGTAGGATTGAGTGGACTTGTAGGCTCTGAAGTTTTACATTGTTTTGTTTTTGAGTGCAGTTATGTAACAAAAAAAAATCTACATTTGTAAGTTGCACTTGCATGACAAAGAGATTGTACTACACAACTGGTATGAGGTGAATTGAAAAATACTATTTCTTTTGTTTGCCGTTTGTATAGTGCAAATATTTGTAACAAAATAATGTACACTTTGATTTCAGTTATAACACAGAATACAGTATATATGAAAATGTAGAAAAACATCCAAAATATTTAATACATTTCAATTGGTACAGTATTCTATTAACAGTACGATTAAAACTGATTAATCACAATTAATTTTTTTAATCGTGATTAATTTTTTTGAGTTAATCGCATGAGTTAACTGCAGTTAATCGACAGCCCTACCTGTGACTCCACAGATGGGTGCTGTTCTTTCATTTAGCCTGCCTGTTCTTTGTTACTTTATTACTTTACTGTTATTTTATTAAAGTGATTTGCGATGATGTGTATAAGCATGCAGGCTGTTACAGTTTTAGGACCTCACATATACAGTACTTTCAATGATTACTATATAATGTTAAAATTATTTAAAAGGAAAGGGTAGGGTAAATTTAATGCTTATGGAAGTGCCAGTTGTCTGATATAAAATGTACACAGGTGGTGTGCAAGCTTCCCCAGAAGTGGGACCAATGCACCTCACTTGGAACACTTGCTGTCCTTGGATTTCTGAAATACGTTATGTGGGCAAAGGGGAAAATGGAGTTTCAGCTTAGCTATCCTGATGTGAAATGCTAGTATATATGTTCTCTTGCAGCTGAACTCCAAAGGAAGATACATGCATGATGTAAATGGTGCTATTGGATTTTCCATTTCTTCCATTTCTCTTGTGCGCATAATTCTGCTCAGTGTTTAATACATTACATATTTAAACAGTAGATATGCGTATTTTTCAGATTCTTACTTAATATATCTAACATAAATTTAGCTATAATCTAGCACATCTCCTCCATCACATTTTTAGTATAAACAAAATGTTTGTTGTAGTTTAATAGACAGATCTAACACATTTCAAGGGTATCACTGTTGAACAGAGAACCAGGAAACCTGTCTGAAACAATAAAGCTGCTATGAAAACTACACATGCTTTAAAAAATGGGCAATACCCATATGGTTCAGATAATTGTTCTATAGTTTTTTTACAGCTTTAAATAAATTACAAGCTTAAAAAATAGCAATATGATCCAAGCGCACTAAAAGATTTGTATGTCAATCAGATACCAGGAATAAGAGATTTACACCCCCCAACCCATTGTATGAATAGACTGATGTTTAATTAATCCCCTTCTTAAAAAGTAAACAAAAGGCTAATATCAGTAAACAACAGCATAAAGTCACTTACTGCAGGCCCTCTGTGGTACCTGCTAATCTGTTAATGTGTTTTTCCAAATTAATGCAGCATTAGGGTGTACATAGTGTATTCTGCAGCACAGCAGTTGTTTTGCTGCATGTACCTGGAACATGTGACAGCACTGAAGGGGAAGAGTTTCAAGCTGAGCGTATATTCTTATAATCAGAGAAGGAATTCTCTCCTATTGCACCAAATCTTGCAGAGAGTCATACCTCTTTTGAATCAAGTCCATACTCCTAAATAGGAGTCTAGCCAGTCACTGATCACATTCCCACTGAAGTCCGTTGCAAAAAATTCCACATGCTGCGGTGGGAGCAGAATTGGGAGCTCACTTTGGCAGTTGGTCCTTGCTATGTTTTTCCGCTTGCACAATGTGATAGACAAGTGCTGGTTGTCTTGGGGACCTTCTTCATATGTGCACTTATAGATTTGTGGTTATTCAGCCCATAAAGTTGGGCACTGCTGGATTTCTTCCTACTGAAAGAAAGCACTCCTACAGGAACAGTAGAGATGGTGTATACAACAGAAGTGATGTGTACATGCAAAGCTATGTGCATGTTTCCACAATGCCTGTTTACTGTGTACCTGTCTTATGCCAGTGCTAAGTTATGTATCTTTACCAGCATTTACAATAGAGAATCCAATTAAATTTGGTAGGCGAAGTATTCTGGATTCACTTAGCTTGGCAAAGTATTCTGGATTCACTTAATTGGATAGAGAATCCAATTAAATTTGGTAGGCGAAGTATTCTGGATTCACTTAGCTTGGTTCAAAAGGCCTAATTTATAGAATATTACTGGAAATGGTGTGACAAGTGCCCAAATTTTCAAATAAAAGAATAGGCTGCTGCTTTTGGTCTCTGATAACTTTTCCATGAATATAAAATTTGAGCTGCTATTTTTGTTTCTCCCATCAAGAAAAGAGTAATTTCTGACAAAAAATACAGTGAGCAGCGCCTGGATGTGCTCTCTGCTCTGGTATTGGCTGAGAATACCCTCAACGGGCCAAGTACAAAACAGAGGCGCCTTATTGTTTCCCTTGCACTTAGTGTGGGCACACAGCTGGTAAGTGCAACTATTACTCAAACCCTCACTACTGTGTGTTGCCTTGTTAGCTGTAATGAACAGCTTTATCACTCAACTGTTATGACTTTTAAAGTACAGTAATTGCTATTTTCCAGTTAAGTAATAAATGACTCTACCCATTTTCCTCTGCTGTTTTTTTTTCTTAACAGAAAACATTTAAAGATGAAGAGCTGCTTCCCCTCCAAGTAGTTATGAAGAAACTGGACTTAATCAGTGAACTTAAGGAGCGGTAATCAGCACAAAAGGATGGGATGGGGGGAGGGGAGAAAGCAGCGTCAGCTCGTGTGTTGAGATTTCATGATGCAGTTTATGAAATCTTGCAGGATGTTCTGTGTTCTATACTTAGCTACGTGTAGTTGACTGTTTTCATGTACATTGAAGACCAGGATTGGCCAGAATGTGGGCCACAGAATTCTATAATGAAGTCTGTGGCTTCCCTAATCTTTAATAAGGAGGGGTAGCTTGCAGAAATGCAGGTCTTGTTGAGTGGTGCACCATGCTTTTTGTTTGATTTGACATGGACCATCACTTTTGGGGCCTATAGCCTCCTTGGTTTTTATACGTCCATATTAAAGATTAGGCTTCCTGCAGTATGTTGCATTTTACATAAAAACCTCCCTCCTAAGCTGGTGTAAATTGTAACTGGCTGGTGAAATGTTTAGTAATGATTTTGTGCAAACACTATTATACACACATTTTATTCCTAGAACCTTGATGGTCTGTGGACCTACACGTATGCTTTGGGCATGTCATGTAAACTCTAGTAACGTAAATGAATTTGTACCATGACAGCGTACCTTCTTAATGCTTTATAAACTGTCAACATTTTCAAGTTCAGTATCTACTGCTAGCATCAGTGAGGAAGAGTCTGCATGTGGCTCAGTATTTTGTCACTGGTGTACAAAATACTGAGCCAGAGACCAGAATAATTCCTTTTCTATAATGTTGCTGTAGGAAGCATAAAGATATCATTACAGAGGTTAGGTATGGTATACCTTGAAACAGCATTTCAGTAGCTTGATATGGTGCTTACAGATATGATAAGTGAAAATGGGTATCCATTTATCAAAGAGCTTACGTTTTCTTTTGAAGGCCAGTGGAAAAATAATAAATACCATGTACAGGTGTATCTTGAGCATTAGTGCTGTGAAATAACCTGTGGCATAGATGATTGTAAAAAACAAAAAAGGGGGCAGTGCTGCAAAAATACGGTCTTGCTGTCATGCAGTTCACTGTCCTTTACATGTTCTTTTGTGCTGCTTCGGGTTTTGTTTAATAACTAAATCTTGCATTTTAGAGTCCGAACACAGTGTGATTGTTGCTTCTTGTATTGGCATCGAGCAGTCTTCCCAATTTATTTAGATGATGTGTATGACAATGCAGTTGATGCATCTAGATTGCAGGTAAATACAAAACCACTGGTCCAGGATGTTAAACTTGATGAATCACTTGTCTGATCCACTGTGACAAATTTATGTTTAATCACTATTTTAAGAAATGGGCTTGCAAAAGGCTAGAACTGAATACTTGTTAGTTAATCTAATGGGGGGGAGGGGGCACGCAGGGACAGTAGCAAAAGATAGCCAATTCAAATGGGCTTACTTAACATTCTTTCCTTCATTGTTTTAGGATAACTGAAACCAAAATGGAATATCAGTCTTCCAATCGCATAGATGATTTTTAAAAAGTTTAAAGCTACAGTATACTAGGTTTTAGAAAAACAGTGAGGAGTCCGGTGGCATCTTAAAGACTGGACTCCTCATTGTTTTTGTGGATACAGACTGACACGGCTACCCCTCTGATACTTAGGTTTTACAATATTGTAGTGACTGTTCATATGAAATAAAATCAACTAGAAAGTGATCCTTGTTCTTCGGATTTGAGATTTTAAATTGTGCGAATTTTAGCCTTTCCATGCTAAATATTTTGATATGTTTGTTGACATATCTGTCTTATGGTTTGCATATTAGTTTCTTCCTGGTTTTTTAGTACATGTTTAGTGCATTACGGGACTGTGTACCTGCTATGATGCATTCAAGACACTTGGAGTCCTATGAGATACTTCTGGAGTGCTATGACAAAGAAATCATGGAAGTTTTAAATGAGGTAATTGTACAAGTTCGGGGTTTACTGTGAGTGGGGTCTAATGGTGACAGTTTATTTGGATTGTGTATTAAAGTCAGCTTTTATTGATTGAAATTTAGGATTTTATATAAAACCTATCTAGAAGTCTTTGAGACTGCTGTGAAGTATGGTGATAAGAGTAAAAAATGAACATTTTCTCAATCTCATTTTCTTACCTGGCCTTGTTACCATAGTATCTGAGTACCTTACCATCTTTAATCCTTAGATATCCCTGTGAGTTAGAAAAGGGCTGTTACCCCCATTTTACAGATGCTGACACACAGAGACTAGGTAACATGCTCAAGGTCACACGGGTAGAGCAGGGAATTGAACCCAGATCTCCCAAGTCATTAGTTAGTGATTTAACCAGTGGACCGTTCTTCCTCTCTCTCCAGTTCCACAACAAATGTAATCTATTCTGGGATTCTAGAGAAAATCTCAGACAAAATAATATATTGAAGGTTTTGCTAAACTGTACCAAGTCTTACTGGAAATGAACCACACCTTTCATAGTAAATCACATCTGTTGTAGACTCATTATACAAACCTGGGGTGCTCAACCTAGGATTGCAAACAGGCACTGGGGGCTTGCCACCGCCCTGTCCATCCCATATTGTTGGTCCCATCTGAGCTGTTGTAACAAACATGGTTTGAATTTGGTTGACATCAAATGGGTTTTTAATTAGTTTGAATGGTTGCAGTAATGAGTGTGTGTGTTTGCAGGGAATGGATGGGCCTCTGCTTAAATCTAGGTAGGAACCACACGGTGCAAAAAATTGTGGAAGCCTCACTTTCTAAATACTTCTGATTAGTGAATGTAAGTGGGTGTCCTAGAACTGACACTATTCATTTATTATCTCATCTCATATTATCCCTAATAACAAGTAGTTATCCATGTAGTTTCTGAATTAGGCCACGTCTACACTATCTGCCGGATCGGCGGGTAGTGATTGATCTATCGGGAATCGATTTATCACGTCTAGTGTAGACGTGATAAATTGATCCCCGATCGCTCTGCCGTCGACTCTGGAACTCCTCCACGGGGGGAGGCGGAGTTGACGGGGGAGCGGCGGCCATCGATCCCGTGCCGTGAGGACGCGCAGTAAGTGATTCTAAGTCGATCTAAGATATGTCGACTTCAGCTACGCTATTCTCGTAGCTGAAGTTGCGTATCTTAGATCGATCCCCCCTCCCAGTGTAGACCAGGCCTTAGTCCTCAGTTTGACTACAAGGGCATCAACATGGCTTCTTTTGCTAGTGCTAGTTCCAGTCCCTGGTACTCTCTGAAATTTTCAAACAAGGCTTTCTGCTGCAGGTTCACCTATTTCTAAGGTGTAGTCACAGTCACTAGGGTCATCAGCCTTCTTGCTCTGTAGGCAAATTTCATCTCTATTAAAATAGGATTTTGAATGGACTCTTAGCATCATTTTTGTCACTCCCTTGAATAGCACTTGCTGGACAAATTGTGTAAAGAAATAGAAAAGGATCTACGCCTTTCTGTGCACACACACTTAAAGCTCGATGACAGAAATCCTTACAGAGTTGGGATGAAGGATCTGGCCCACTTTTTCTCTCTGAATCCAATTCGATTTTTCAATCGGTTCATTGACATCAAAGGTAGGTTGCATTTAATATACTTTTTTTTTTCTCAGCACTTCTCCGCATCTCTATAGTTTCTCTGATAATCCTTCTGGTATTCCTTTATTTTCTTTTTTGCTTAACTATTTCCTTTACGGATTTCTGTATCGCAGTTGCACCCTAATAATAGCTTAGATACACAAAAGTGGCATAGTAAGCATAATCCATAGTTACTAATGTTGTGGCTCTTTACCCACCTCTAGTGGCTAGCTTACTTATAGAGGTTTAGGAGTTTGTTGCTTCTGAGCTAGTAGGCTTGGTCCTTCAGCTGAAGTAGTAGAGGCTCATGGCTTTTAGATCCAGAGGTTCTGGGTTCAGTCCCCACAGATGACCCTACTAAGGCTATTGTTACACTGTCTTTTCTTCGAGAGAGCCCAGTTTTAAGTGCCAGTGCAAGAATTTATGGATTTTCCTTTTTTGTTCCTTTGCTATTCCCCAGTAAATTAAGAGCTGCAGTTAATAGTTTAGTGCATACTTTATTATTCTTTTTTCCAGTTTATGTAACACACTACCTAGACAAGACCTTCTACAACCTAACAACTGTAGCTCTTCATGACTGGGCCACATACAGTGAAATGAGGAATTTAGCAACGCAGCGCTATGGCTTAATTATGACAGAAGCACATCTTCCCAGTCAGACTTTAGAACAGGTAAGGAATATGTGTGAGTATTGTATGTGCCACTTTATTCTGGAAGTCCTAGGTAATTATTCAAGGCTTTAACAAGGTACAGAAACTGAGGAACCCAAAATTAGAGGCCATTTTCTAAAATTTTGGTTGACACGATTTACCCAAGACTAACAAGTCTGTGGCATAACCAAGGTAAAACTCCTGATTCCCAGACCCATACTACTTCATTTTGAGCAGTGAAATGGTGTAATTAACAGTAAATGATTTTTTTTTAAAGTAGCTATTAATTTGTGAACCTTGAATATGGAGGCTTTTACACTTTTATTTGGAAGCTGAGAAAATGGTCCAATTTTTCCGTTTTTGCTTTGCACTTATTAGTTATGACTAAAGAACATTGACATTCAAAAATGTTAGAAGATACAAGCAAAAAACCTGAATTTTAATGTGACACTGACTATAAAACTTAAAACAAAACAAACCATAAAATAAATCTAGACCCTGAAGTAGCCCAGAACAAATTGAAAAGATATTTTCACAAAATTGAAAAGTGGTGATTTTCATACAGAACTAATTACTTTAATTTGCTTCCAAAAAGACTTTCAGGTAATTAATTTGCACAATTAGCAGTTACTTTGAATACATTTGAATGACTCCCAAGAGGCTGTTGTAATCCATTTAGGATTTTTGCCATATTGTTTCAGGGTCTGGATGTTTTGGAAATCATGAGAAATATTCATGTTTTTGTATCTCGCTACCTCTACAATCTCAATAATCAGGTGAGGTGTATTCTGTCCTTCTATGGATAGTTTATGTCTGATTTTTGTAAGCTTTGGTTTTGATATGGGGTAAATGATGACCTTTTCTTTGCAGATCTTCATTGAGAGAACTAGCAATAATAAGCATTTGAACACTATCAATATCCGGCACATTGCTAATTCAATTCGAACTCATGGCACAGGAATCATGAACACAACAGTAAGTATCTTCTGGACTGTTTCTTTTTAATCTGTACAGAACAGCATTGGAACTCCAGCATTTCCTGACCCTTGAGTTTTTAACTGTGCAGTTTTAGTATTGCATGAACATAGCTTTTTAAATTAAATATAACAAAGTAGTCCTCAAACACCAAGCAGTCAACATAAAAAGTCTCTTATGAGTTAAATTACTGGTATTTACTATATAAAGTCAGATCTTTGCACAAAGGCCACAGAAATGTCCTGGAAGACCTCTGAATTTCCCTAAAGATGAAAATAAAAGTTATCAAATAGAGGTACTATGTTTACAACACTTTAATTTCTAAATAATGGCCCTTATAATTAGAGTGCCATATATCACTACTTGTTAAAGTTTGGTAGGATGTTTTTTTTATAACATTTCATTTAAGCAGATCAGGAGAAATGTGAGGCTGATGTCTACTAAGTCAACTTATACTGCCATTTTAGAATTTAGGAAATGCAAGGTCATTTTTTAAGTGGCTTTCTGTGATGTATATATTTCACTTTACTTTGGCTAAAATTTGTCATTGACTTTTACTACTTCCTTCTTTTTTTAAATCTAGATGCTGCTCTATGGTATGGGTTATTAGATAGCTTAGGATTTCTAAATAGAATGAATGTAATGATCTTTGGCAGAAGGACGGCAGTCTGTCTGGTAAAGATGAACACAATCTATAAACTGTAAATAACAGTACTGTTTATTGAGTCTAGTAAAGCTTTGCTGATGTTTGTTACAACTGAAATTTAATCTGTTTGTATGTTGCATATTTGTAGTAATTGAAGTAATTAAAAAACCTGGTGTGGTGCCAAAGCTTGACTGGAAAATTCAACTGACCCAAAAATGATCAAATTTTGGACTGCCGCTCAATCTCTCACTCTCTCTTTACCCCTCTCTGTCTTTCTGTCCCATTCTTTCTACCAAGCCAGCACAACATCAGAACTTGATGAGCACTATGCACTGAAGGACAAGCACTTTCTCTAAAGCACCATGTACAAAATGAAAATGTTTAGAAATGAGGGTTCTTACTCTTTTTGTGGCAGTGCAGGAAAGTGCTTTCTTTTACAAGCATGATGCTAATAATATGTTTCTCTTGTATTGGAGTTGCTTGTCTCAGCGATATCAGGGGCTGAAAGAGTTGTCTTGCAAGTCACAGTGCTTCCTGGTCAGGTGGACGCCTCCTGCCTTATTCACTTTTGACTGTGGTCTAGATTGTCCATGCAGACCAGGGAATGGACTGTGACTTGGGAGGGGAAGGTGGGGGCTGTTAATTCCAAGGGACAGTATTTTAGAAAATGTTGAGAAAGTGAAAAGAAGGTGAGAAGGTTATAATGAAACTTTGCATGTAATCTTAGCTATAGAATTTACTACAATGAAAGCAGACATTCAATGAGCTTCACTGTTGTCCTGCTGTGATGAATCCTGGTCACAAGCCACCTGAGGCATGTTGCCCATATACTAAGAAGAGGGACAGAAACTGGATACTCCAGAACTAGTTCCTATACTAGTCGTGGACTTTAAAAGATCAGCCTATATTCCAGGTTCCCTTTGCCCCCTTACCAGCCTTTCTAAAGGAAATTAAACCTTCCAACAAAAGATGTACCTTCTTTTAGGAGGAAAGTTGCTCAGGTTGAGTCTCTTTGAGATCCACAAAATGGGGCAGGCTGTGTTGAACTTCCACTTACAAAAAATATGTCATAATATGGAATAAAAGCTTCAAGAAGCTACTGAATGATAGTCACCAGAGAAGCATGTTAATTTGAAAGGGGTTTTTCTAATACTGAATTTTTAATTTTACTCCAGGTTAATTTCACTTACCAGTTTCTGAGGAAAAAGTTCTATATCTTCAGCCAGTTCATGTATGATGAACATATCAAATCCCGATTGATCAAAGATATCCGATTCTTCAGGGAAGTCAAGGATCAAAATGATCATAAGGTACACTACGTCTGGAGTTCTTGGATAAACAATAACTTGATTAAACCCTGTGCTGCCTTTGCCTTGAAAAGCTGATATGCACTGAACTACAAATGTCACTTTTTAAATAAAAGGAAAATTATATGTTTATAGACAAGTGGCACCTTCTGGTCTACCAAAATACAGTGTTGCAGTGTATACAGATTCCTGCATTGAGACTGGCTTATCTCATTCTAATTGCTTACTGAACACTAGATGGTACTCATCAGCAGACACAACATGGCGCTCCTTTGTATTATAGGGTGGGGGTACGTTTATTCTCTTGTTAACCTGATAATGATGCTTGGTGCAGATGTAGTATAGTGTTGTCCTAAACCTTCAGTCCAAATCAAGTTTACCACAGTTACAATAAATATTTGTCTATTTTGTAATAGAGGTCATCGTTGACATGAATGCTGAAATATGGTATTATGAGTACCGTAGCTATCCCTCTCTCAAAGCCTTGTGCCTAATTCTCATCTCCCACCATTGCATGTCTAATTCTGAAAAATTAGAGGCTTAATGTTTGGAATAAAAATGTACTGGAATGTTCTTTGTATGTAGTTTGCTATTATAAGAAGAGTGCTGTCTTGTTTATATATAGCGGTAACAGATCTCATCTTTCCAATTTGCACACCTGACCTGGTCAAATAACACTTTCACAAACTACTATACATAGACAGGGTTACACTTTCAAAGACAGAACAAAGAATATGTGTGAATATTTGTGGGGTGGTGGTGGAAGGTAAAATGGTGTTTGACTTGAAAGGTCAAGTCGATTCTTCAAAGATCAATATTCTTACAAATTGCAAAAATTGTTTCTCTAGTATCCCTTTGAGAGAGCAGAGAAGTTCAACCGGGGCATCAGAAAGCTTGGAATAACGCCTGATGGACAAAGTTACCTTGACCAATTCAGGCAGCTCATAAGTCAGATAGGTATGCATCACTGTATCTAAAAATATGGTACAAACATTTTAATGACAGAGACCTTTGTAATCCTGTAACTACACTGCTTGTTTTACTTATATTTTCAGGTTGAGGCCCAAATTCAAGCCTGATATAAGCAGGTGCACTTCCATTGAAGTAATTGGAGTTTTTCCTAATTACACAAAAATGGGTCCTGAATGTTTTAATATAAGACGTATCTAGAGCTTGTATGAATGGTTTTTTATTTGCTTTGGGTTCAATTTTTATTTGTTTGACTGGGGCAACATTCATCCAGGTGGAGTATCTTTCCCACTAAGTACAGTTCTGTTAGACTCGGATACTTCAAAAGGTGTTTTGAATCAAATACAAATGTATGCATATATTATAATAGTTAAATTTGATTTACTAGTTGTAGTAATACTTTTGGCGCACTGATGCCACGAATAGTGTAGGCATCTAGAGCCTGTTCTTACAAACATTTCCTACCAACTATATCTTACTGCAGCATTTGGACCTTAGTTAAGGAGTTTAAAAATGTAGTACATGTGAGCACAATCTCCTTAGATGAAGCCAGTCATGGCTCATGTTTTGTTCCTCTAGTTGGACTTTGTGCCATTAAACTCTAAAGCATCTGCATTTTTCTCTGTGTAATTAGCTTCAGAATATTTCTCTTGTAAAATCATTCTGGCTACCCCAAGGCATCAGAATTTCAGAGTTAATAGAGATTTTGAAATGTGTACATGTAAATATCTAACTTAGGTATGTTCCTGTTTTTCTTGTTTTTTAAAGGCAATGCAATGGGCTATGTGCGAATGATAAGATCTGGTGGACTTCACTGCTGTAGTAGTGCAATTAGGTACCTACATGAATATATTTCATGCTGCTTCTAATATTTTATATCCCTGTGCTACCCAGTCATACTGATATTCTCTTAGGAAGGTCTAGTTTTTTTTCACATATGCAGCATTTGACTCAGAAGTGCAAAGAGTATTATGAATAAGTATGGCATTTTCCAGGATACCAACTCTGTATTTTATATTAATCTTCTTAGGAAAAGTCCAGCTAGCACATTATTTAGCACTGAACTTGCAAAGCACTAAGTGCCTTTGGGTCCCATTCACGTCAATGGGAGCTAAGGAGCCCAGCACCAAGAAGCATTGTGCACTTAATAAAATAGTTCAAGCAATATTCTCGGCACTGTACAAATGAGACAGTTGCTGCCCCTAACAGCAAAAGACACACCCACAGGACTTGAAGGAGAGCCAAGAGAAGGGAGCTAACTTAGTTTATAAATTCTGACTCCTATGTATTGAACATTTTTGAGCCTCCATAAGAGTGTTGTACATTCTAAGGACACAAGTAAAGACATTCTCCTTGCCCTTCAGAGTTTACAAACACAGTTAACCCATTCCTTTCTATTCAGATAACAATCGAGTTTTGAAAAGTGTCTGATATCATGTGTTAAGGACACTGTATAAGGATACAAAGGAATTGTATCTCTTGTCCTGCAAACTAGTTCAGAATCCCTTACATTGCAAAATTGACTAATTGGAGTTCCTTTAACTATAAAACCATAACCATTTGTATAGTATAGCACATTACATAGATGAGCTCTTAAAGACCAAGGTGATAATTTATCATTGCATATAGTGCCATAGTGTACATAACATTTTACAGAGAGAACAGGACACAGTTTGTACCCTGTAAAGTTTACAACTAGGTTGTTATACCATATGGTATGTGGCACAAAAAGAGATTGTGTCAGGTGAGGGGAATGGGTGGTTTATGTGCAGTGTTATGAGGCTGGCTGTTTTCTCAAGGTGTTCATCATGTTTCCTCTTGTTTGTTAGCTATGATTTTATTTGGATGGTGTGGAAATATGGGTCATGGTTGAAAGATGCTTTTGGAGGAGTGGGAGCTTGGGATTGGGGAGGACACTGCAGAGATAGCAGGGCAGCATGGGGGAGAGCGCAGAGATTCTTATGGAAGAAAGATAGGAAGGGAACACGGCTGGTAGTGGAATTAACAGACCCTGGGTGAGAAAGAGATGGAAGATGTAAGCAGAGCAGTGTCAGAGCCTTGAAGGCAAGGGTGGTTCATTGTGTAATTTATTTATAATTTAACTTAATTGATGCATCAGTGAGTAAACCACAGTTAAATGTAAACCTAACACACTATAATTGTGTAGGTTTGTTCCTGACCTTGAAGATATTGTTAATTTTGAGGAACTAGTGAAAGAAGAAGGACTTTCAGAAGAAACGCAAAAAGCAGCCAGGTAACTCGACATTGTGTTTTGATTTGTGGGGAGGCAAGCGTCTTTGTTTTTAAACTTGTGTTTTGTGCCTTTCTTATTTAAAAAATTAAAATGCTTTACAAAAGATAAAATGAAGTTAAAATGTCTTTGTTTAATCAGAAACAATAGAAACTATTGCTTTTAGAGATGCTAAACCGAAAATGACATTTGTACCAATCAGATCCATTTGGGGAACTCAGCTGCTCTGTAAAATTGTCATTTGGTGAGGAAAGTTCTTTAGCCTGTAAATCTCTCAAGTTTTAGAAATTTCCTTTCTGGTTACAGAGAGACTTTAAAAACAAATCTGCTTCACTAATCCTATTCCAAGGCCTATTCAGATATCGAGGACTCTGGGGAAAGCACCACATGGCCACCTTGGCATGTGCAGTGGAAGGAATGGAGGAAAATGAGCACTTTCCATTTGGAACACGCTGGTGAAATGTGTAGGAGGAAACCATTGTTTTCAACTGTATTGGGCTCGTCTCAAAAGCATTCTCTCATACAGAGAATAGCAATCGCTGCTGGTGGCCTATCTGAACCACACTTGCTAAAATGTGTTCTGAACACTGATGTATTTTAAGTGATTCAAGCTTAGATTTCTGTTGGTTTTCTTTCCTTGTTTAGAGGCATCAGCGTGTGACCAGCAGTGGGTACAGGGAATATCTCAATTGGCAAAACTTTCTGATAGTCATCTTTCAAAGCCTGTCTTAAAACTGAATCTTAAATTGCCCTTTTGGGGCTATGGATGGGAAACAGGCAAATCTTCTGCTTTATAGCCCGTACTCTTTACCTGCTGCTAAAATAAGCCCCTTCTTGTGCTAAGTCTATGGATATAACTGTATTCTGCTCACCTATTAGCTGGCTATAGATCCAGTTAACAAAACATGAGCTTTCTTTATCATTTCTGCTGTGAGCAAATACTAGATTTGTTGTCACTTCATGCAGGTGGAAATTCTGAGTTAAACAGAGCGGTGTTTTGAGGAGGTTGAGGAAAGTTTTACTATGTTGCCAGAGTTCCACAACCTTTAGTGCAGTCACACTTGCTATACAGGTCTGGCTTAATTCCTTGCTATATGCTATCTGATTGAGATGTAAACTAATACAACTTTGCACTCACTTTCACACTACATTTTTGTCATTGAAAGGAGCTGTCCTGGCTTGGAGTGAATCTCCAGAAAATGTATTCCCATAATTCTGAACTTTTTAAGAGTGTATATGTATAATTTTCTGTTGCACAGCTTCTTTCTGCGTTCACCAGTAATGGTTAATACCCCACACTTGTGGAATTTGGAGGCAGTCCAGTGTTACTGCTGGAGGCTCCAGGACAAAGCCTAGCCCTTTAGCTTAGGCCTCTAGATTTTCTGTCTCCAGCAATGGAACAAGTTGGTGGTTCGGTTTCCCCTTACTGTCTTTTTCTTCATGCAGCAGCAATTTATTTTCCTTCTCTTCCTCTTCTTCCCCTGGATTGACTATTTGACAGTGAGATGGTTTCAACCACCAAGCTCCACCACTGAAGCACCCTCCTCTCCAGGACACCTCTGCCCCCATTCAGGCATGGCAGAGCTATCCTGAAAACAGCGGACTAAATCTAAGCAGTGTTTTCCATGTGAGGCACCATTTACAGGCTCTTCAGAGGGCAAATTATGCCCTGCCTGTTCTCTGTCGGGGCACAGGGCTCAGACTGGACTGGCATGTCAGGTCCCCCATCCCAAGAGCTGCAATTCTAATGCAGAGTCTAAGGATGAGGAGGATGCTATCCAGCCAGCTTGGGGTAAGTCCTCCAACAGGACACCCCCTCCCCACCAAAAAAGATCCCAAAGTCCCTATCATCCAGATACTGAAGTGGGTCCTCTGCTCCCTGGGGAAAGAAGTGGGGCTCCTATACCATTCCCCTTCCTTCCACTAGGACTTGGGGCATTCTCCTGATACTCAGGGGTAGGTCTAGCAAACCCTGAGATTCTGGAATCCCAAAAATCAGAAGTTAGCATCACCTTTTTCAAGGTAGCAATTAGTATTACTAATGAGCAAGTGGGGTGAAAATGCAGGGTCAGACCCCCTCTCCTTTGACTTTACCACCCTGTTCCCTCGAGGGAGTGTGTGCTGGTGCTTTTCTTCTACACAGATTCTCTGAGTTCTGTATCAAGCTCACTGCCCACCTGACAGCATGTCTGGCCCTGCAGAGAAGCCTGTCATTTCCAGGAAGCCCTCCGTCAGATTGCTGCATAGAGGAAATTTCAGTCCAAGGACCCTCACTCACAGCCAGGGAAAGGGGTGCAGGTTTCAGGCAGCAGCAGAATGGGAAGTGTGCTTGCTTATCATAGTAATAAAACCTTGCTCTGCCAGGGAAAGGGGTTTTCTCTCTCCTGCTCCCTGTCCCCCTCCACTGGCTGGCTGCTCATTAAAGTGTAAGGAGTACTTCGGGCAGCCTGTGACCGGAACAGAGGCTTCTGAGGATTCTGCTCCCAATGAAGTTGCACCATCATGGGGTTACTGAGGGTTAAGTGAGAAATGCCTTCCCATGTTCAAAATGATCCTGTGACTGAGTAAAGCCCTGAGTGGTATGGGGTTGCTCCTATAGTACTTACTTTGTAGCTAGCCAGCCTTTAGGGAACAGGCAGGCAACCTTTCATGCGGACATCTAAAAAGTGACTTCTACAGTCGAGGTATTTGTACTAGCACCCCTCATTGGTTGAGTGGTCCTCAGACCAGGATAAATAGCATGCTGTCTTTCACCTGTAAACTGCCAGGGGAAGTACCACACACACACACTACCAAAAAACAAAACCAAAATTAAAAAAACCCCAACCAAACAAAACCAATCTGCAGGACTTTTCCAGGCCAGGATGCCAGTGGCTTGCAAGGTACTCTAAAATATCTTCCCTTTCAAGCATTATTAAATAGACTTTTTTCTCTAGATGTCTCCTTTGAGGCCACTGTAAGATCCAAATGAGGACAGACTACTGATTTAAAACCAAATGTTAAGCTAAAATGCTATGAAATTTTTTTGTTCATATATAGGTTTTGGGACCCTAAGGCGGGTGTAGCAGTAGCTCCACATTTCAGAAGAGGACTTCCTTCCAAAGACTCATAGTACAACAATTTCAAAGCCTCTGCTACAGCAATTGAGACCAGGTTTCATGTTCTCTGTGTATATAAATCTCCCCACTTTATTTTCCACTGAATGCATCCGATGAAGTGAGCTGTAGCTCATGAAAGCTTATGCTCAAATAAATGTGTTCGTCTCTAAGGTGCCACAAGTACTCCTTTTCTTTTTGCGGATACAGACTAACACGGCTGCTACTCGGAAACCAGTTGAGACCAGAGGTTTTTCAGATACTCGGTAAGGAAAGTGTACTTGGTGGCAAGTAGCTCATTGTCTGCGGCTATGATCCTGCTTGGAGTGAAACATCACTGGTTCTGACCTAATCAAACCTTTTGTGGTAGTTGTGATAAAATTAGTGACTTACTTCTAACTCGGTGACTACATGGAAGTCCTATTAAACCCATGAATAACAATCAGTCATCTTGAATATTTATATTGTGCCTCCAGATTTACAGGTGAGGAGCTTTTGGGGAAACATCAAAGAAATTAGTAGCTGAGATAGCAGAAAAGCCTTCACCCTCACCTATCAAAGCAAGCATAGGAATCCATTGGTTACTTCAGCACCAAGGGTTTCTGAAAGAACTATTACCTTGGCAGAGGGAAAAATCTGGAGAAATTTCCAAGGAAAGTTAGATAAATTTCCTGCAAACCAACAAAATCCTCAGCATGACAAAGACAAAAAGAGCATTTGTGTATGAGAGCTCACAATTCCCATACAAGACATTTCCTTTGGATTCACAATCTGCACCAGTAGTCTTATTTGGGCTGGCAGTAGTCAGAGCAAGGCATAGGTTAAAAATTATGCATGCTGACTAGACAGTTGCTGGAAAGGATTCAGACTCGCCAGTTGTTCAAAATCAAGAAGAGCGTTGAATCTGATGCAGAGAATTGTTCTCCCCTGTGTCAAAACAAGCCTGGAATTGGCCATAATTATACAATCATAGTAAATATTTACAAACATCCAAAACTTGTCATTTCCTGGCTATGGTCATCTGTAGCCAATTTTTTCCAGTGGCTAGAATTGCTGGTGTCACACATCTGCTTCATCCCCTGAGCGGGTTTCTCAAAATGTGCCTGCAGAAATTCCTTCTGAGGACATGGCACCTGATACAATGCAAAATTAGGTGTCCTTCTCAGATTGCATCCAAATGCCCCTTTGTGGGCAAGTGAGCACAAACAACATGCTGAAAGCCAATCCAATTTTCACTTTCGCTCCTTGTATACTCGCTATGGAAGGAAGCCCCTTGAAAGATAAATTTCCAGAATCTCAGAGCACACATCCTTTTAGTTCACTTTGATGGTTATATTAGTGGTGTGTCTGAACCAAAAAAACTCAATCTCTGTTTCCCACCAAAATAAACATGGCAATATGGTATCGGACCAGTGGTCCATCAAGTCCAGTATCCTGCCTATGACGGTGGCTAGGTACCAGCTCCTTCAGTAGAAAGTGCAAGAAACCACGTACCAGGCAATTATGTGCTCACAGGGGAAGTCTCCTAACTCTTGTAAGAGTTAGAGGTTGGCTTATGATTGAGGCATGAGTGTTTACATCCCTTCCAAATCCAGGGAGAAACCAGAGATCATAGCTTCTCCATGGCAATGAAAATAATGTCTTGGGCAGAGAAGAATCTGCTACCTTTCAAGACAACTCACATGTAAGATATAGAAGACGGAAAAAAGGGAGAGTTGAAGTTCTCCACTGTCCCAGAAGACACTTCGGATTTGCTACTTAGTCAAGGAACCCACATAGCACCTGAAGACCAGTCCTCTTGAAGGAGAGCCTTTTTCATCCACAACTGCAACACGTATAGTTGTTATTCGAAGAGACGTATAGTTCAGCATGGATTCTCCATTAGCTTTGGATGTATTTTGGTATCCAGGCAGAACTCAACCAGGTAATTTCATTCATTGATTTAGTCAAATTTGCATTCTGATGTGAAGGGAAACCGAAAGCTCTTTGGAGCAGGGCCTGCCTCTTAGTTTGTACTGTGGCTGACACCATGGGGACCTGACCTCTAGGTGCTACCTAGATACAAATATTATAATAAAAAGTTCTGGTGATCTCAGCTACATTAGTTTCTCCAGAATGGTTGATTTGACTTCTACAGCCAAGCACCAGAGTGTGCAATAGAATGAGAAACATGGGAGCCAGCACTAGTGTGGTGTTCCTTATGCAGGCACATCAGAGTCTCCATTTGAGTATCATCAAATGCCCAGATTAATCAATGACAGATTACGCAATCATGTGGCTGGCTTTTCTTGTCGTCATTACCTTCAAAGGGCAGGTTTTGGAATTAGCTCTCCCACCATTTTGTTCTGTTAGCTATCCCTTTGGAAGTTTGTGGCATACATGGGCATTCCTAGTACTCTAAAGATATATCTCAAGCATATGGAGTACAAAAGCCAAGTGTACCCTGTTCAGCTCACTCTATCCAAAATGCCAAGGCTCTAGGACCTCAAAGTTGCTGCAGGCAAGATGTTAGAATCCTACACCAGTTGGCCTGCTAGGAATCTGGGAAACTATTCACAGAAGTCTCTTGAAGCATTGGGGAAAATGTGTATGAGCCTCATCCGAAGAGTTGCAAAGTAAGGGTATGTCTACACTACCCGCCAGATTGGCGGGTAGTGATCGATCTATCGGGGATCGATTTATTGCGTCTAGTGTAGACGTGATAAGTCGATTGCTCTGCCGTCAACTCCTGTACTCCACTGCAGCGAGAGGCGGGAGCGGCGGCAGTCGACCCCGTGCTGTGAGGATGCAAGGTAAGTCAACCTAAGATACATTGACTTCAGCTGTGCTGTTCTCGTAGCTGAAGTTGCGTATCTTAGGTTGATCCGCCCCCGCCCCAGTGTAGACCAGGCCTAAGTTTCCATTCGTCTGCAGAAGAAAGCCTTTGGTAGGTGGGTGCTTCTAGGTTGGTTTCTACCTAACTCCTTGCCTTATATGGGGGGAAACCTTTCCCTTCCCGCCTTTTATTCTAATGTAATAATAAACTCTGCATATTCTTTTCCCCCCCACTTCTAGGATTCACCGCTGGCTACTTCTCGTTAGTGATGAATTAGGAGAGAAGTTGTGCAACAAAATGAGAAAGTCCTTACCTAATAATTTTCTTTCTGGCTTTACTCCTGGCGCCTCTAGCAACAAACTAACTATTAGTGATGAATGATGAGAAGAGCTGTCCAACAGAAAATGATCAGATACGAAATTTTCTCGTTCTTTGCAGGCAGTTGGATTCTGTCCTCACCGATCTCACACGTAATTCCGCAGAAGGCACAGAGTACTTCAAAATGCTTGTCGACGTGTTTGCTCCTGAATTCCGCAGTCCAAAGAACATGCACTTGCGCAACTTTTACATTATTGTTCCCCCACTGGTTAGTATTTTTGCCACTTAAATTGATGTGATTTTTTTTTTTTTGATGTGTGGTTTAATGTTATGCATCATAAGTACATGTGTAGTAAGCTATTCAAGCCGACTTGAGCACCAACTCCCAACAGTGCACAGATGGGACCTCTTTACTGGAAGAGTAACTTTAAAAATCCTTCCATCCATTAAATTAAATCAGTGGAGGAATCTTAATGGCGGAGAGAGAAAAGAGACATCTGGGATAGTATGTGATGAAAAAAGACAGGAATGAAAGGGGAAAAAGCAATGATATTAAATTGCCTCTTCCCCCAAAGTGTCCTTTCAGCAGCAGCTTGGGGACCTCCAACCACTTTTAACTCCAAGTTCTAGTGTATAAACTCTAAGGCCCTCATCCTGCAGTTGGATCTGGTCTGGAAGATCCTTGCCTTTCATGCAGAGCCCCACTGACTTCAGCAGGGTTCTGCCCACTTGGATCTGATGGCATGATCAAGGCCAACATTGGGAACTGTTCACTATTCCAAAACTAGCTTTTGTAATAGAAAATTAGCTGAAAGTGGCTGAACCTCCAGCTGCGATTGTGAAAGATGAGGTGGGATCATGGGCAATATAAATGAGGAAAATAGGGCCACATAATCCAAGGAAAGACTAGAAAACTAATGAATGAATATATTCAAACAAGAAGGGGGAAAGTTTCTCTCCTTTTCCCTACATCTTTCAGCTGTTTTTCAGAGATGGCTGCATTTCAGAAAGCTTCATTAAATATCTTTTTGAACATTTATACTGAGCTACGCTCTGATGAATGCACCACTCTGGTGTGCGTATTAATAAACTACTGGTTTGCTCACTGCATGAATTGAAGAGAATTGGCATTTCGCCTAAAACACATCCATTGTGTGCTAGTGCTACAATTATATGAAAGAGTAGCTCCATCTAACAGAGTAATAAAACTGCATGAGACTCTCCTGTGTGACTTTCTAAACAAAATTAATTCAATACTAATTTAAAACACTGTCTTTAGTGAGCTTTCGAAAAACATCTTCGATCTTTGGGTTAGGTTTAAGAAAAGGTATTTATTTTGTTTATATTTAGCTTTATTAAAACCTCCATTGGACACCTGCTCCGTGCTCCTATTCTATGTCCCTTATATTAAACAATGATATAATATGAAGCACTTGACATCACCAACAAATATAATGAAAATTATACCGTATATTATTAATTATATTGTACAAACTCAGAACCCTCCAATCCTCAGCTGACCGTCTCCCCAAAAGCCTAGGAAACAGATGGGCTGTCCATCCAAAACCCTTATAAATCAGGGACTCGGAATGTAGCTCGGGTTTTTGGATGTAATTATATTTTACAACTGACAACATTGCAAATGACCACCTTTTATTTTACCAAATCTTACTCTTGGGTTATGTCTACACTATGGATCTGGAGCTGCGCTGCCGTAAGGTCTCCCTGTAGCCATTCTATGCCGGCGGGAGAGAGCTCTCTTGTCGACTTACCGCTGTCCACACTGGAGCTTTTGTCGGTGAAACTTATGTTGGCAAAGGGTGTGTGTTTTCACACCCCTGACCGACAAACGTTTTGCCAACAAAAGTACTAGTGTAGACAAAGTCTGAAATGACATTCTTTGGGACAACTGCCTTTCCTTCATTTCAGACTCTCAACTTTGTAGAACATTCAATTAGCTGTAAAGAGAAGCTGAATAAAAAGAACAAAGGTGGAGCAGCTTTCACTGATGATGGTTTTGCCATGGGTAAGTTTGACCATACTGTCTTGTCTTCCAGTCAATTGGCATGATTCAGAGTTTACAAAATAATAATTTGCCACAACTTTTATGTTTAGCATTGCCCACTATTTATGATTTTAAAATTTGAGTCGTCCTTACTTCAGCATGACTGACTTGTGTAGATTATTGCTTTCCAGTTTCAATGGTGTACTTAGTTCCCTTACTTCTCTATGCGAACTACTAGGATAGACAACACTTCACCACAGGAAAATGGAATTTTACACAAGTCTGTTTCATCATTCGTTGGGTGTGTTAATGATTTTATTTATTTCAAGATTTTTATGTTCAGGGGAGCATGCATAAAAGCACATCTAGCTGTGATGTTTTACAAAGTAAAACTTGCTCTTTATTATAGCTTCACAGTTAAGACTTAATTGTAACGTAGTATGTAAAGTGAATAGTCCCAATACTGATATTAGAGGATATTCAAGGGTGTATATATAGCATATGTGCCTTCACTTGTTCAATTTGTTCAATTTGACTTTGGTAAATGGTTTGTTAATGACTGCAGGTGTGGCTTACATTCTAAAGCTTTTGAATCAGTACCAGGAGTTTGATTCACTTCACTGGTTCCAGTCAGTCAGGGAGAAGTATGTGAAGGAGATAAGAGCAGTAGCTAAGCAACAGAACGTGCAATCAACTAGTCAAGATGAAAAGCTACTACAGACTATGAACCTTACCCACAAGCGACTGGAAGTTTGTTTACAGGTACATTATGGTTCCAGTTATATGCCTTGTATTGAACTCCACATTTGCTTGTCTTGGTTCAGTTGGTTATTAGTGCTATAGAAAGCACCATCAAGAATTTGTAGAGACCATTAAACTATTTACTGCTGCCTAGCACAAAAAAATGCCCCTCTCTAAAGAAGGGATGAGCTGGGTGGTATTAATTATATATTTAATGCTGAAAGTGTGCTTGGTGCTTTAAGATGTGTTAGATGAGAAATACCTTGCTCCTAAGAGCTTGAAATCTACAATAGATGGCTAACTTGAGAGAGAATGACCGACGATGGAATTAGGAGGTAGGTAGCAATAAACAATATGATGATGTATATGTTTGTGTATAGAGAGTCAAAGGAGCTTGGTTCATAGCATTGGCTATTATGACTTCTGTGAATTGTGAAGATGAGTAATGTCCCAGCTATCAAACCAAGGAAAGGCAAGCCTTATTCAGTATCTTTTGAAATATAGTAGTTTTAACTTCTAGGCATAAAAATTACAATTCTTTCTGCCTTATGTAGGTAATACCACCTCTTATAGCTGTAAGGTAACATGGAAAATCAGTAATTCAAATGTATAGAAGTAACACACGTGACACAAGACTTAATCTATTTAATGCACTAATATAAAGTTCTTTTGGCCAGTTTAAGTGCTTTGTAAAATGCATGTGAACAAGGTACAAAGTGGGATTTCCAAAAGCACCTAAGTGACTTAGAAGTATTGACTTTCATTTAGGTGCTTCTGCAGATCCCATTCACATATGCTGTAGATAATAATTCTGTGTATACTACCGCTTACTGAAAGTCTCTTTCTTGTCTCAATATTTTTCATTAGGAGTTTGAACTGCTTTATTTCTCGTTAAGCAGTGCAAGAATATTTTTTAGAGCAGACAAAACTGCAGCAGAAGAAAACCAGGAAAAGAAAGAGAGAGAAGGTTAGTGAATGTTATAGAACTTTTTCAGATCTTGACATTCTTGTGTCTTCAAAGATACCCTGATTAGGATTTTGTGGTTTCCTGTGTAATATGGCTCAGACTTCAACATGGGGCGCTATCTCCTTGTCCTGTGTAACTACATTCTTCTTACTGTCAGTTGATTCAGCAGAACTCCTACACACTCCAGATATTGTTGTCAGAGCCTAATGGTGATTCAGGACTCAAGGACAGCTGATTGTGGTGGTATCTGGAGTGGAGTGAATTTTAAACTGGATTATTGAGCCCAAAAGCCACTGATGGGGGAGGAAGGCAGATAACAGTAATATCACTTAATGGGCTAAATGCATTATCATTCTCACCATCACCAGTTTGGTAATGGTAAACTCCTCCCCTCCACTGTCTTTATGATAAACTCTTTGAAGGAATTCCATTTGAATTATTCATCATTGCTACTAGGTACAGTTCAGTGGCAGTGATTAGGGCTCCATGTCTGTCACTGAGGTCGTGGAAGTCACAGAGTCTCTCTGTGACTTCTGCAGCAGCCGCTGTGGCTGACCTCAGGGCCACCCAAGCAGCTGGCCCCAGGGACAGCTGCTCAGGTGGCCCCGGGGAGAACCACCTTGGCCGCTGCAGGAGCAGCTCCGCAGCCAGCCACTCGGGTGGCCCCATAGTCAGCCATACAGCTAAGATTTAGTCATGGGTATTTATAGTACAATCAGGGACAGGTCATAGGCCATGAAATTTTGTTTGTTGCCCATTACCTGTCCATGACTTACACTAAAAATACCCACGACTAAATTGTAGCCTTAGCTGTGATTAAGGAACTATTTTTAACTCTCATACAAAGATCATTGGCAACATGTAGGGAGATAAAGGTTTGAACATACTATACTTCTAACATGCAGATGCTCACAATGTATTTTGTCTTGGCTAATGAACTCCTAATATAGCATTTAGGAAGTATATTGTTGAGTCATGGTTTAGGTGACGCGCCCAATTAACATTAGTAGGTGTTATATATATTCAGTGTCAGGAGAATAATCCTACCACACAAATTTCTATAGTCTCTCTTTGGCAGGGAGAGTTAGCATGTGTGGTTGAAAGCCTATCTCTTTAAAAAATGGAAAGTGCTCACAAGGATTGTGAGGAAGATATATGGTTGTCCCAAGGAATTTAGGAAAATTGCTATAGTTAATCCCACACAGGTGAATGTAGTGAAGTTGAAAACAGAATTAGTAGCATTTGGCCAGCAATGCCTCTTTTAAAGGTTGTACAACCTAAACTTCCTGTCTGTAGTTCTGGTAGATTCCTACCACAGACGTTATGAGTTTTCGGCTAGAAACACACACAATTTTTCATTTAAAAAATGTAAATAAAATGTAAGTGTGCCAGAAACATAAAGGAAGTAAACAGAACAAGGGGACCGTCCTGAAAGGATCCATTATTTTTTCTACCAAGGGAAGCTGGCTAGTTCACTAAGGAAACTTTTTTTAGGATGAAATAACATTAGTTTGCAGGGTCAGGGCCTTATTGCTACACAGTCAGTTAGGATATCTCAGCCCAGAGAATAGAACTGGAACGTTCATGGCATACAGCAAGCTTACTTTTCACAATGTCTGGTTAAAACAAATTATTGCTTTAAATATAACATATCTATTAGTTTCAACTTCTCTTTTTAATTCTTTTTTTCTTCTGTAGAAGAATCTGTTAAAACAAGCAATGGAGACCTCTCCACTGCTGCACCTGCAGATCCTGTTGTGAAATGACATTGCTGGTATGCGTTATTTGTATGAGCTATCAGAATTATTCATTATCCTGTTCTTGCCAATAACTTTTTGTAGGGTTAAAATCTCTAGATTTGATTTACCTGTTGTGTTAAAATCAATAGAAAATGGTACAATAGTGTAGCAGTACCCACTGGGCTGCTATAGCTGTGTGTGTGTCTGTATTTCCTTTGGAAAACCCTATTTTTCAGGAGTTTATTACATTATTTACAGAATTTTGCTATGAGCTGAAACGCAGCATGTAAAACCTTGACTTAGGAACAATTGTTTTCTTAAGTTACAGAAGTGCAGATCAAAATTATTAGTTTACTAATTTCAGATGTTTTCTTGCATCCCTAACTTTAAAACATCACTTAAAAAATCTTGTAGGCCTTTGTTCCATGGCTAGCACAAGGGCATTTTGATCTTTTCAACCAGGAAAAACACTTAAAGACAGACATAATTTGCATTTCTAGTATCTATTGTCTGAAAAATAATTTGGGTGCTGGGAATGCATCATATCCAGAGCATATGTGGCACCTAATATCATAGTCACATACCACACTGTAATGATGCTCTGCATATCTTGTGAATGTAAATTGAGACTGATACACAGTTCAGAAACCCTTATTAATGTTAGCATATCTCAAAGCCTGTATTCTTCATTGATATTGATCCACTGGCATATCATCTGACCTAAAGGGATTAGGGCCCCTTCAGTAGCTCACTTTCCCTGCCTTTTCTTCTTTCATACCAAAGAAGGGGAGACAAAGGAAAACTAAGCTAATGAAACTGCTTTAGGTTTACACTGAAGGTCTGCCTTTCATCTACAAAAGTAAGGAAATTCAGAGAAGAGAAAACCAGAGTTAGCGCTTCCTCTTATGACCAGGCACTGTATGAACGGGTGTCTGTGAATATTTAAGTGATCTTACATTTCATGAATGCTGTAGTACCTAAGCACAAGTTTCAGCCTCAAGTCTGTATCTCCTTACCTTTTTAGGTCTGTTATACCCTTTGTGTTGTCCAAACATAGTCTTACATGCTTTATGATCAACAATAATTGCACTGCAGGCTGTAAAAGCTGCTGTACACTGTGAGAATTCTGTATAACTTAAACATGTGCTTACGACAGTTTTGTAGATTGTGCAAGAGTTAGACAATAGTTATCCAGATTCCTGACTCAAGCAAATGGCTAGACTTATCTTAACATTAAGTGCCAGTTACCACTAACTATGAAAAGGTACTGTTATGTTTTAATCACCCAGAATATAAAACAATGCCTTGCTAGCTAAATAACACGTCAGTTAGTTTAACTGTGACTTGCAGTTTTTTGGCACATCTGGTATGTTTTAATGGACCATAGTTGCCAGTCTCATCTCCTAATTACAGTGCAAGATGTTGTTTTATAAATGTTTCATAATTACTCCAAAGCTGGTCATTGATTATGTATATATGACGAATGTGTGACACACCTGCCCCCCAATTATTTGCCCCCCAATCAGTCACTAATTCATGTAGAAATCTAGGACAAATGATGTTTTGTTGAAACTGAAGGGACCAGACTGGCGCAGAATTTTTTTCCCTAATGCTAAAACCATGATGCAGAAGCATCACAAACCGTTTACTTGGCTGCACTCATTAAATCCTTTATTTGCAATTTGTCATAATTGCTGAGATGGCCCTAAAGAGTGCTGCATACCCTAATTTGTATTTGTTTGAAGTGCTGTTTTATTTCGATGAGACTTTCATACTTAATTTGTAATTATTTGGGTCTAGTTTGACCTCTTTGGGCCAATAGCAAACATTTTCAGCAGTGCTGCTACTACTGCTAACTTCCCTGCTCCTGTATGTGCGTATACCTATGTCGCTGTTCCAGACCAGGCTTCAGTCGTGTAGTTCATAGGTTCTTGGGGGGGTCTGAAGAATCTATGGCTAGAGTCTCTCACTTCTCCTGTAGATTGACTCTGTGTAAACATGTACATTCATGGCACACCTATGCTGTAATAAAGTCTGCACTTTCCCTTTTGCCCTGTAATTTGGAAGAATGCTTTTACAAACCCTTAATACTTTGCAGTTAATCTTGGGTAGTGTATATGCCTGATCTGTACAGTGCGAACAGATTAATGTGGTTCCAGTGACCGAAATTCCACAGAAAGGACTAAAGGCTATTTTTAGTACCCTGTTTAGAGGTAGCATATGTGGATGTGTAATGTATGTGTGAATATATACATATGTACAATGATATAACTTCTTGCTAATATAGGATTGTAGTTAATATATTTGGAACATCTCACTATGCAGTAGAATCTCACTAATGGGGGAACCATTGTACGGATTCATTCAGTTTCAAGCTGGAGTACTGGGGCACGCTCCCACATGTGCCAGTGCGGGAGAGCTCCCCATTAAACCCATCCATCTCACTAGGAATTACAACGGCCTGCGGTGCTACTACAGTGAGAACCTGGCCCAGCAGCTCTTGCACGATTATGGAAGCGAGGCTCTGGGCTGCTGGTCTGCAGAAGGCAGAATCTTGGAAAGCTGCTGTTGCCACTTCACTCCAAAAAGCCCTGGCTAGTGAGGGAACAAGGATGGCCACAGCTGGCTTCATTTTGCTGAGGACTGATAGACCAGCTCCTTAGCTCCTCTTTTCCTTTCAGTCAGTAATGGGGGGGGGCATTGCTGAAAGCTGCCTGTCTCGCCAAGAAAGCAGCAGCAATTGCCCTCTTTCACTTATTCCTGTAGCTGGGCTGAGTGTCACAGGAAGCAGAAGTGTAGCAACAGCCCTTTTAAAAGCCCATGCCCCTCTCCTGACTGAAGAATATTGCAGCCAATCAAGCAGCAACAAAGCCCAGCCTTACAAATCCCTCTGCCACCCCCCCCCCTTATTTTCCTTCCCCCCCAACAGCAGTACTGGGGGAGGAGTCTGAGTCTAGTATGTGCTCTAGTCTGATTTCAGGGTCTTACTGAATGCAAGGACTACTCTCATGTGCCCTTTCCATTGGCCCAGTTTGGGGTGGGGGAAGAGATTCCACTGTGATGGCTCCACTAACAGCTGACCTGTCTACACTTCAGTGAGCAGCTAATATGCTTCCAGTGTATATCTGTAGGCTGGTGACTTGCTGAAGTGCAGATTCCTGAGATCCTACTGCATTCTGCAAGTTAGAGGGAAATTTGAACTTTACATTGGATGGCCATTGATGACAACCATTTTCAATTTCTCAGGTATGAAGGACCAAATGTAACATGTACTATCTAACTCATTTTACAAAAAGGGTATTTTGTTACCTCTGTCTTTTTTTGGTTCTGAGTAGAGTACACTATGTACAGAAAGTTAATAAATGTAATTTTGAGAACATCATTCTATAATTTTTTGTCTTCAGTAACAGGTGTCCTCTGAACTATAAGCAGGTTTCAGTTCTCCTTTCATAAAAATAGGTAATAGTGTGGCTGTCCTTACAAAGCAGTGCTTGTGTGGCAGGAGTAAAGTGAACAAATCCATACACAGAGGGTTGGAGAAGTAATATTTTGCTCTAATTATAATTAACTTTGCATGGTGCTCACATTCAAACATTCAGTGATAAATCTGATGGGTGTCTGGCCTTCTGTCATACTGATTCCATGCAAAATGGGCATCTGCAAAGATATTTTAGAAGATCCTCCTCTTGTTCTAGTTAACCTTAAGCTCTCTAGTTTCAGAGGGCGGGAGGGATAGCTCAGTGGTTTGAGCATTGGCCTGCCAAACCCAGGGTTGTGAGTTGAATCCCTGAGGGGGCCATTAAGGGATCTGGGGCAAAAATTGGGGATTGGTCCTGCTTTGAGCAGGGGGTTGGACTAGATGACCTCCTGAGGTCCCTTCCAACCCTGATATTCTATGATCAGAAAAGCTAATTTCTTAGTAAGTGCCCAAAAAGAAATTTAGATTTGATCCAACTGGTTCTAAGCAATCAGCTGTGCTAGCGAAGTTTTTTTTTTAAAATGAAATTAGATATAGAGAACAGCATGAACCAATGCTGTATGGGTTTTCCTCACTCAGACAGTTTTAGAAGGTTTTCCTGTGGTGTCTTTGTCTCTAAAGTATTTGCCACTGCATACAGTCTTCAGTTATCCGACAGACCAGCTGCTTCTTGACTATGCAACACAAAATCGCCAAACCTCCATAAGCAAGTCCTGTATAACTTATTGCAAATGAAACTGGAGAAAACTCCCTAGCCAGTGCACAAAGTGCCTCATTTCAGGCAAGCTCTGTGAAAACACCAGTCACTAACCACAGATTTATAATCTAGCATTTTATTGGTAAACTTTTTTTTATTGAAGACTGTTGCAGACCATCAGACTTTATATTTCACCATAAAATTAATGTTAAACTTACAACCATACTTAATGCTATAGACATACTGACTTATGACCGTTATCCCTGGCTGCTGCTTTCAAGAACCTTAACCATATAAAAATCACACACGAACATGCAAATTCCTTGACTATTTGTGGATTCTGTTTGCATTTAGTTGTATTTAAAACTAACAAATCCAGGAGTTGTTTTATATCCAGGATTTATACATTCTGTAATTGAGTAACTGTGGTCCCCATGAAAATGAATAGGCACTTAAATTTATTTTGTAAGCTTATTCTAGGAGCAATACAAAAATAGATTATTAATAGGAAAAAATTAGTGTTTATCAAATAGTTTTGTAAATAGACTAGCACAAAAGATGAACTCTTGTTACACTTAAAGTACACTAGAAACTAGAAAACTTCATTTGAAAATAAAGTAAATAGTGCATTTTTCTTAACCTTCATTCAGATACACTATATCATGCAAACTATGGAAATTACTGATGACTATGGGTACGAAATTTCTACAGTGGCCTAATTTTCAGGGAGGCTGAGCATCCACAACTCCAACTCAAATCAATGAGGTGATCAGTACCTCCAAACTAACTGAAAGCGTATATATCTGAAGAATGAGATATTAACTCTTTGCTTCGAACAGTCAGCATTTTTCAGCTGACTGCCAGCATCAAGGGACTAACATTGAAACATTCCACAAAAGATTGTCAGCTATTCCAAACCCAGAAGGCAAAATTCTGCTCTCACTCCATTGTAAATCAAGAGAAACTACACTGAGTTACTCTTTAGTGTAAGAGAGAAGAGAATCTGGCCTAGGGTGTGCACAAACATATGAAAACCAGAGATCTTTGCAAAAAAGACTCCCTGCTTTCCCCTGTCCCAACCAACATAGGAGGAATGAAAAGTTTATGCTTCTGACTCCTCCCCCCTTTCTTCAGGTATGGCTCCATCCTCTTCTGATTGGTCATTCAATAATTTGAATTTTCCATCATTTGTTAGTGGCATGGACATCATTAACTGAGCTAGTGCTTCTGGATCCTGAAATGAAGATGTTAATGAACACTAAGTTCAACAAGCTGTGGTATCTTCTTTTTTTTTTTTTTTTTTTTTAAGCATATAGAGCTTCTGTTCAAGGTTGTGTTCTCTGCATGACACACATTTTAAAATATAGCACTATATGTAAATGAGATTTTGGCCCCAATCCTGGAAACACGAACAAATAATCCCTTGCAGTTCAGTGGGACTACTTGTGCATAAAATTAGACACATGCATGACTGTTTTCAGGATTAGAGCTTTTATTTGCTGCTCTTGCCTAGAATTACTACTCCAGCCCTTGAAAAAATTGGTGAAAGTTGTGGATAACTTGTCAACTATTGAAGAAATAATGAGTTTACCCAGTTTTCTGGGAGAAGGGTACTTTTGCTTATTGTGTAAACTATTTTTTCCAGAGAAAACTGATACATCTAACTTGCTTTGGAATTTGTGACACCAGAAATGTGTAGGAAAATTTTGGAAAATCATGAGATTTTGATATGAATCTTCACAACTGTAACTTTCATTTCTTTTGGGTGGAAAAACCACATCCTAACTTTTCAGCCCAGAGGAGAGAAGAGTTGGGGATAGTTACAGTGAAGGATGAATGCGGGAAGCTCAATTTTAGGTGCCTTTTTCACTAACTCAGAGCGCATATTTTTAAACTTGACAAGGATTTCCCTGCAGTGGACAACTGCATGCATATATATATATATATATTTAAATTCGATTTAGGTTGGTACAGAATCAGATTAAATGTAAACTTGTGCTGTTTAGCTGACTGAGTTAAATGCATGTCTGTGTTCACTGTGCAGTAGCAGCAGTAGTCTTCAGATCTCGCACTGGACTGTGTTCTATAGACGCTGTAAGATAGCCAAACAGTGCAGTCAAATTTACAGGACATAAATGAGCATTACCGTGAGAGATTAGTGTGGGGAAATCAAAATAGAACACGTATACTTCACCTTTTGAGCCTCAATAATTTCCTTTCCCAAGCTTATTGCATAACAAATCTGCAAAAAAAAAAATGTAAGTGGACTTTAAAAATCTATGCTAAGTTTTTACTAAAAACTAACTTGTATGAAGCATCATCAATGAAAATTCATCATCTCTGAGATCATTCGTATAGCAAGAGCATCTCCCTTTTTTTAAAAAATCCTGTTATCATAGAAATGGATATCTAAATATGTCTGGTTTCAGAGTAGCAGCCGTGTTAGTCTGTATCCGCAAAAAGAACAGGAGGACTTGTGGCACCTTAGAGACTAACAAATTTATTTGAGCATAAGCTTTCGTGAGCTACAGCTCACGTCTGTTTTACAAAACTAGGGTCTGCTCCAATGGTTACTGAAGTCAATGGAAAGAATAGTGGCTTCAGTGGACCCTTAGTGACCCAAAGCATTACGACACTCAGCTTTTAGATGCTTGGGAAATCACAGAAACAACACTAAGCTCCACAAAGCCTGAGTCAGGCACCTAGACTCCCTGTACAAAGAATGGGGAGAGACAGGTGTCTAAGAATGTGATCCACAAAAAGCCAGCATGTTGGCAGGGAGCCACTTAAGAGGGGTGCATCCTAAGAACTACTCTCTCATGAAGCTAGACACCTAATTCCGGGCTGCAGGGAGGTGCCTCGCTCTGCTTGCGGTTCACAAGCAGGAACCTGCTGCCTGGAATCAGGCAATTAACTTGCTTCCTGGGAGAAGGAACTATGCACCGCCTCACTCTGCACAAAACAGCTGGAGGATGTGGTGGTGGTGATATACACCTCACAACTTCTAGCCCAATGGTTAGAGCACTCACATAGGATGAGGGAGACCCAAGTTCAAGCGGCCGTGCCCCCCTGCCCAAAGGCAGATGGGGAGAGAATTTGACTGAAGAGGATCTCTCACCAGAGCTCTAACTACTGAGCTGTGGGCTATTCTGATGTGGGCTCCCTCAACTTCTCCTGTCGAAGCTGTTCCATTTTGGATAAATACTTAGTCATTGGGCAAGAGAGAATGATGCTGTAGTTCAGTGGTTAGGATACCTACCTGGGAGGTGGGAGACTAAGCTCCAGTCTCTCTGGTTCCGTGACTAATTATTCATACACAGTTGAACAACTTCAACAGGAGAGTGAGAGAAACACCCACATCAGCATGAAATCGGGAGGCAGGTGCCTAACTTAGGTGGATCAGGGCCTTAGTTACTAATGAAAAAGCTCTTCCACATCAGTAGTGGTCTTAAGAATGCAGAACAAAATGGTGGGCTTGTCCCTCCCATCTTTATCTACTTGTTTTTGCACAGCCTTCTGTTATCTCATGTGCAGCTGTATCCATTAGTATCAACTCAGAGACATATTCTGCATTGTCTTCTGTAAGTTGTTGTAAAGTCTGGGAAATTAGGAAATGTGTTAACACTCTCACTATCCCACAATTCATCTTTCCTTAAAGGTAGTTAGAGAGAAAATATGGGTGAGGTAAGATCTTCTATTGGACCAGTGCCGGTTCATGAGAGAGACAAGCTTTTGAGCCACACAGTGCTCTTCACGTCTTGAATGGTCCCTTAGAATGTGTGTTAATCACTTATGCTAAACAATCTGTTCCACCTTGCATTTAGCTGTCACACTGGGAGTACCTTTCCCAGACCTGAAGAAGAGTTCTGTGTAGCTTGAAAGCTTGTCTCTCTCACCAATACATATTGATCCAATAAAAGAGATTACCTCATGCAACTTCTCTCTCTAATAGCCTGGAACTGACACAGCTCCAACTATACTGCATACAACAACTTATATGTAGCGATCACAACACAGGTGACAACCTTGCTTTTGCCAGCATTGGTGCTGGACACTGACTCCTAAGGCCCTAGATCAGGGGTGGGCAAACTTTTTGGCCCAAGGGCCACATGGGGGTTGCAAAACTGCACAGACGGCCGGGTAGGGAAGGCTGTGCCTCCCCAAACAGCCTGGCCCCTGTCTACCCCACCCCCTATCCAACTGCGCCCCGCCCCTTTACCATGCCACTCAGAGCAGCAGAGGGCCAGAGCGTGGGTGGCGCAGCGAGCTGAGGCTGCGGGGGAGGGGCAAGCCTCCCCAGCTGGGAGCTCAAGGGCTAGGCAGGACAGGCCCGCAGGCCATAGTTTGCCCACCTCTGCCCCAGATAGTAGCATCAGCATTCACACAAGTTCCTTTCTTTTTATGTGCCTGGACTTACGCTATCACATTTCCCTCAATCATTAGATTAAGAATAAAGGAATCCAGCTGACTCTGTTTCTGTAACAGTCCCCCTATAGGAGGCTCCTTAAAGGCAGACAAACACTAGGATTAATTTTTTTAAAAAACTGTATAAAAATACAATATAAAACAATCACAAGACCTTTTCGCCTTCTGTGTTGCTCTCAAAAATATTCGCGCTCATGGATTCTTCCCCCAGAGACTCAGTGACACGGACCACAAAACCAATCAGTCTCTTGTTATCCTGATGGGCAGCAAACTGCGTCACACTGGCAAGTTCAAACTGGAAAAGCACATTAGAGAACTTTAAGGTCAACTAGGTTGGCAGACTGATCCTCTCTGGGATTAAGTGTTATCAGTGCAGAGGGAAACAATCAAAGATGTTGCAGTTATTTAAACTTTACTATCAACATGAAGAATTACTTACAGTTGTTCGTGTAACTTGTGTTTGAGGATCTATTAACCTGCAATTATAAGAAGTTTTAAGTAAGAATACTGAGCACTTCTGTAATGACTTCGGCCACATAGCTTAAACCTTTTACAAAAGAAAGAGGATCATTATACCTATTTAACATGGGGAAACTGAGGCACACACTTGAATTGATTTGCCTAAAGTCTTGCAGTAGGTCAGTGTCAAAGCGAGGAATGGAATTCAGCTCCCCTGACTCCCAACCCAGTGCCCTTTGTCCTGGACCATGCTGCCTTTCTGATGGCATAGGAAACTTGGACAGCCTATGTGCCATGAACTAGTACTAGACAGGTTTGTACTTGTACATTATCAAATTAATAAAAACATCCAAAATAAAGGTTTTTTTCTCCAAGAGAGAGAGAGTGTGAGAGAGAGAGAGAGAGACCTGACTTGTGCACTGCCTCTCCTAGCTGAAAGTTTTGATGGGGAGGCAGCTTTGACACTTATTTTAAAGCAACAGAAACCGGACAAGTGATCTATTTTGCAGTATTGTGTTTCAAATTCAAAGTGAAGTAGGAGTGTCTGCACAGAGGCAATCTTTCTAGACCTCTCTGGTACTGTTCTTGAAGTAACATGCAGCCTTGCTGCATCCTGAAAGCTTGGATGGGATGATTTCTAACTTGTGAGAGACAAGAAAGGACCCACTTTAATGTGAGTTGGAGTCCTCCACAAAAGCAAGTCCCTGGAGCTGGGGCCCACTGAGGTAAGGAAAAAACCCCAATTTCAAACTTTTAGATAATACTGGAGCAATTTTTGGATTTGTTTATTGCTAGAACTTACACTCTCGCTCTAAAGAGATCTGAGTGGTGGGCCCAGTCATTGGTCCGTTACAAAAGGCAATGGTTACAGTGTGGATGCTATAACCCCCTCCACTCTAGTGACACAATTAACTTTATCATTAAAAAAATTATGCCTGTAAGAGTGGGGCTTTTCCCTGGTCAAACTTTTGCTGTTCTGTCCGTAGAGACCCATATGTGCAAATCTCCTACTCTTTGGGGAAACAGAGGTGGTGTATTTAGAAACAGCTGTCGCTTGTAGATACCTCAAATGGAAAACAGAACAGTAGGGCTAAGAGTGCGTTAAGAATTTTACTCTACCTGAGACTCTTGGTGGTGACCATTAGATGGGATTCAGTTGTACGGAAGATGTTATGGATGGCACGAGCAGCCAACACTTGCCTCATAGCTTCATAAATCACCTCATTTGTATCATCTGATTGAACAGCCATAGATCCTAAAAACCGAACTACAAACATCTGCTGCAAGAGTGAATCTGGAAAACAAAGGAATGGTCTCCTGTTCTACATTGATTCATGCCTGTGTTCAGAGTTATCTAATATTTAATTTTACTATCAGAACTGTTCTGAAAAACTATGGTCAATTACAAGGTCCTAACTTGGGATAACTGTGCCTTTCACATCATTTCCTCTTCAATCATATTCCCTGTTAGCCAGGTTTTAGTCTGACCCAGCTTTACCAAATGCTTGGATTGTGTACAAGTGTAACAAATAAGAATTGCAGCAAATATATATTGAAAATTTTGTAACCGATTAATTTTTCATTAAAGTTTTTTCTTTTTGACTTGCCCTAATAATACACTTGGTCTTTCTCTCACTGCTGCTCTAACTCTGGGATGGTTGATTATTATTAGGTAGTTGGACTGACTGTACAATTTTTTAAAAAATAAGTGAAGAATAATTTTGCATAAAGCCTCATCTTAAATCAAGCTAATCCCTGGGTCTAATCCTCATGTGATAACATTTCTGTTTTCAAATTTGTTCTATTCTTGACGGTTTGTTCTGTGGGGTGGCAGGAAAGACAGCATGGTGATTTCTCCTTTCTCTGTGGTCCTCAGACTTTAATGGCTGCTTTCCTGTTCTAATGAGGCCCTAGTAAGCCTTCCTTGATTACTGCATACTAAGCTAAGTGCCCATCTCCAGAACAAGCGCTTATTTACTATTTGTATTATACAGCAGCACCCAGAACTGTAGGGCCCTACCAAATGCATGGTCCATTTTGGTCAGTTGCACAGTCGTAGGATTTTAAAATTACTCAATTTCATGGTTTCAGATGTTTACACCTGAAATGTCACGGTGTTGTAACTGAGGGTCCTGACCCAAAAGGGGGATCATTGGGAGGGGTCGCAAAGCTGTTGTAAGGGCATTACGGGATTGCTACTCTTGCTTCTGCGCGTCCTTCAGACTTGGGCTCTGAAGGCAGCAGCCATGGAGCTTGCTGCAGGCAGGAGGTACCCGGAGGTGGGTCTGATCTCCCTCCCTCCCTCCCCCAACAGTGGCTGTACAGGAGAAGAGGAAGCTCTGTCTCTCCCCACCCCTGCTGGGACTAGCAGCGGGAGTCTGGTGCATGATAGGAGCCCCCAGCTGGGGTATCCCCAGCCCTACCACTTTTCCCCCCTCCAACAGCTAGATTTCACAGAGGAGATCTGATTTCACGGTCCTTGATGTGTTTTTCATGGCCATGATTTGGGTAGAGCCCTACCCATAAGCCTCAGTCGGGATCAGGGCCCCCTTATATTAGGTCAGCATTTCTCAGACTGGGGGTGCCAACCCAAAAGGGGGTCACAAGACTATTGTGGGGGGAGGGGGGGGAAGGGGGGGAGTTGTGAGAACAGCGACGGCTGGTCGGGCGCCCAGCACTGGTCTGAAAAACCAGCTGTAAAACTGTTAATACCACTAGACATACGCTTGTGACTATTGCCCCACTATAATGAGCCAAAAAAGTGTTTACCTTCCTCATCATTCTTGTTGTCTTCAGATTCTCCAAATGGGTTTGTGCGCCTGAAAAATATTTTTAAGAAAATCTAATCACACACGTGTGCTCAGAGCAGCAGATCAGCCGTATTGGTTTGAATGACCATACACAAATGTTGTAAAGGGAATAGCCCTTTCCTCGCAAACCGTTTGGTCAAATATGTCGAACGTTAGCTGGCTGTACCTGCCACCTCTGTTTTGATCCAGGAATTCAGTTGCAGGAAGTACCATGTCAAACTGAATCGGTGTTCCAGGTGCAATTAACTCTGTGCAGTTGGGTTTGGTGGACAGTTCTTTAGGGATGATCTTGTCACTCTCCATCTCCATATTCTTCACATTCTGGCTACAATGAAAATGGAGAAAGGTTTTGAATGAAAATGTCATGTCATAATGTTGGAAGGAAGGCAGGTTTACACCAAATCTCAGTGTTCATTGCCCCACAATAAGCAAACTGCAATATTAAAACGTCACTGAGGCTACGAACTGAATCTCTCTTCCTCTTCATAAATAAAATCACTTACTAATGAGAAGAAATATTGCTACATTCGAAAGGAAGGGCAACAAATTCCAAATGAGCTGCAGTGCCTGCTCTTGGTTACACATTACCACAGTGAATGATGTGCGCACCACTGCCCTCTACTGGTTATAATCAGCACTGTGCAAGTGTATCAGCTCAAATAGTAGAGACCTGTGTTTATTGAGCAGAGAGGATCTGAGCTGCCTATCTGTGAAGTCCCGAATGGCAAGGGAATGGACATAATGACAACCACCAAAGTTCCTAGATGGTCACAGGTCTGGTACAATACTCAGGAGCAAACTGTGTGTTTTATGTAACATTCGTCCCTGTTCTTCCTCCCAAAGTTCCTCAGAGTGTGAAACTGCTTTTGAATTTCCTGCAACTGTAGAAATCTCCTACCAATATTTCTGCCTATTTATTTGGATAGCAGAATCTTGATTAGTTTCAATCCTGCAAGATTTTCTGTTTGTACACAATAACGCAGAGCTGACTCTCTGCAACCCAACTAATATTTTTCCTCCATGTAACAATATTCAGTGTAGGTATTTTCCCTGGTTATTCATTATTAAATCATCCAGGGTATCATAAAACCCTGACCAAAGTAAAATTCCCACCTCCTGAGTGAAATGGGAAAGCAAGCACGCAGTGTAGTTGTAGCCGTGTCGGTCCCAGGATATGAGAGAGACAAGGTGAGTGAGGTAATAGCTTTTATTGGACCAACTTCTGTTGGTGAGAGAGACAAGCTTTCGAGCCACAGATATTCCTTACCCACCTTCTCTTTCTCATTTGACTGGCACTCCCTATGGCTTGTGGGAGCCTATGAGGTCCCTAAGGAATCACAGTAAAATGGGAAGGACTAGTTTTTAGCTGGAGGTCAGTATGGAGTGAGAAAAGATGAAACCTTTGAAGGGTTAGAGATTAGCTATGCACAAGCCAGTAAGAAATACATATGCTGTAAAAAAAAAATCCAGGCAGGACTGTCTACAAAACTCATACAGAAGTTTTCACCTGCTAAAGTTTGATAGAGACACTCTACTCTAATTTGCTCTACTTTATTTAGTGCTCTGCTTTTAGGGTCATGCATTCAGAGCATGAATATAGTCAGTCTCTGGAGCTGGCTTTGGACCCCAGTCACAGAGACTGAGGAGTTCTTGCTGGTCAGGCTGGATTTCTCAAGAAAAGAGGGGAGAAAAGTTAAATGGAAAACATTTGTTTTTTAAATCCAGGAGCACACAGCTTCATTATTAACCTCTACTTGGGGATAGAGGGTTTAACAACTGACTTGAATGAGTGAAGGAGATCAGACCAGGCGAAGACTGCTCCTTGTGCTAGTTTCAGAGTACAGACAGGAATAGGGCAAGGCAGTCTACATCAAAAACCTTATTTTTAATTTGCATAGTGACCGCACTCGGGGCCCCCAATGAGCAATCAGGACCCCATTGTGCTGGGCACTATACAAGCCTATAACAAAATGGTCCCTGGCCCGAAGAGTTTACAATCTAAGTACTGTGTGTGCTTCATAAAAAATGAATAGGAGAAATCCCCCCTGTATGTTAAAACTGGAAGTGGCTGGGGCCTTGATCCTGCAAGCTGGACTGCATGCAGCAGAGCCCTGAACTCAGATGGGATCCCATTGCCTTCACTGGGATTCCACACAGGCACAGGGGTCTGCTGGGATGGACAGAGTTGCAGGGTCAGGGCTTCCCACATCTCTCTTGCCCTGTAAGCAGAGTCTGACTGACTGCACAACAGCGAAAATCACTCCTACAGAAAAGCGAAAGCATTACCTGGGACGCAAACTTTCATGTTTTTTTCCGAAGCTTGTGATGGGGGTCACTGCCTGAAGCGCCGTTTGATTTAACTTGATTGCAACAGCCTACAAAACAAAAAGACATTTCACCCTTCCAGAAATGCTACGGGTCCTGGAAAGAACAGATGAAAACAAACAAGCTCTCACCTCTGGATTGTCAGTGAGATAGATCTGCCTAGAGATGTTGTTGATTGCACATATCCACTGTAAGGAGAAAAGAAACTGAACACTCTAAACTGTTTAGTGGATAAGAAAGTAAAAACGTTAACCAGGGAAATATTTTACCTCCTCATATTCTTTTTTACTTTCTGCTTGAAGGGTTATCCCCCTAAAACACAAATACATTAGATTCATGTTTTTCTTGGTATCATTGTTATATTACATGCACTCACTCTCCCTGCACACAGAGACAGTTTCAAGGGGGGGGGGAAGACTCAATAATCTCATAAGTTCATCTTTAACTACTGTGATTCCATATACTAGATAAGGCTGTAAGAAAATCACAAGCCTTGATTTCGCTGGGGAAACCGCAACTTTTAAACACACACAACTTCCTATAGTTGCCGTGAATTTGAGTGGGGTTGCGACCCCGAGTGCCAGGCTGCAATACCACTCACTCAGCTTTGCGAGCTGCTGCGCAGGGTGGCAATGCCACTCAAACCTGGCCCAGCTGCACTTCTGTCATGCTGGCTTTGAGAGCAAGGCGGGACACATGGTGTCCCTTCTGTGCTGCTGCCCTGTTCGAGAAGGCAGGCTGCATAGCTTGGCAGAAGGTGCTGCAGCTTATATGGGGGTAATTTGTTTTGTAGTACTTGAACTGATCGCACTGAAACCACAGCTTTAACAAGCCACGACTGCAGCTTTCGCACCAAAAAAATCATGACTCTGTTACAGCCTTAATCACAGGGTGTACTGGACTCCCGGCTCTGCACTCGTGATAATGATACTCACAAGTACTTCAGCTAATGAAGCCTTAACAGCCCTCTGAGATAGGTAAGTCGGTATTATTCACCTTTTGCACACAGAGAACTAAGCTATCATAAATCTACAGAGGCAGCCAGTGTCAGAGCTGGCATTATTCTGGAATACCTGACTCCACAGTCCTACACTCAGGCTACTAAATTGTGCCTCTGAGTGTGCAGCCAGCAACCCCAGTTGTGTGAATACCCTATACCTAAATGACACAACATTCATCCTTCATGCAACGTGGGCACTTGATTTTAAATGTGCAAAAATACTCTTTCCTGTAGGTCAGCGTTATGACGGCAATCCAGCTCAGTTAAAATGGCTGTCACTAGGGAACTGTTAACACAATGATTAGGCATTCTGAAACCCCGTCTGGTACACCAGACATAATCGGTTGTTCTCTAACAGAAAACTTATGACCCATACGATTTTCCTGTAGGAGTGGTGATCTGAAAGCAATATCGTCGGTCTTCACAGTCCACTGCCATTACAGAGCAGTTATCCAGGTCCTGAATCAGTCCTCCAGCTACTGCTCCCCTAGGCTGGCACATCAGGTTTCCACCTTGAGTGAAGAAATAGAGTCTGTCCCAGGTTGTAGTCACCAGGCCTGTTTTACTATAGGGAACACACAGTATTAAGACCAGTTAGCACAGTATTTCTAGTTAGAAATAACGCCCAATTCAATTCCTGGATCAGAAGCCCTCCCTATGCCCAAACTCTGAGCAAGTCCTGCTGCAGATGCAGGGCTGATCCTTATTTTCAAACAAGGATCTTTGTAACTTGTAAACTAAATTTCAACAAAACGTGTCAAAGACACCCATCCACAATGGAGACACATCCCCAGGGCAAGCTGAAGGTTTAAGGAGCAGTTGGTTTTGAGTGATCCAAGTTTAAAATGAACAATCATGTGCAATACTTCCTGCTGCGAACAGCAGAAGGTTTAGGGAGAACAACTGAGATGAGGCTGCATGGAATTTTATTGTACTCTATAAAAAAAAAAGATACAGTAGAACCTCAGCGTTATGAATACTTTGGGAATGGAGGTTGTTCATAACTCTGAACAAAATGTTATGGTGGTTCTTTGAAAAGTTGACAACTGAATATTGACTTAATAGCTTTGAAACTTTACTCTGCAGAAGTAAAATGCTGCTTTTAACCATCTTAATTTAAATGAAACAAGCACAGAAACATTTTCCTTACCATGTCAAATTTTTTTTTTTTTCACTTAACACAGTATTGTATTTGCCCGGGTTTTTGTTTTTGTTTTTTAGTGTCTGCTGCTGCCTGATTGCAAACATCCAGTTCCAAATGAGGTGTGTGGTTGACTGGTCAGTTCATAACTCTGGTTTTCATAACGCTGAGGTTCTACTGTACTTTTGAGTGATCAGGAGCAGCAGAAATTTCAGCACACATGGCTATACATTTTCAAAAGTTACACTTCTACTAGTAGAATCTTATATTGAAAGTACATCCTTCTATGGAGCCATTTACACAATGCTGTAATCCATCTCTTACACTGCTGTTAAACTGTAACATTTGTAATCCAGTTAACTATCAAAAACTGTTCAAATTAAATGCAAACTGACATTTAAGTTATTTCAAAGACACAATAATCAGGCCCCATCCACCTCTGCTGCTCTTCTATATACATAACTCCTGCTGAAGTCAATGGGAGGTTTAGTAAAAGGAACTCTCCAGGATTGAGCTCTAGTATGGGATATGCTCAACGCTATGGACCTGGTTTCTCTGTACAACTCTTGTCGGTGTAAAGGGAAATTTGTGGAAATACAAAATCTAACTCCTCCTTGTAAGCAGTATTGCATTTTCATTAGCCCATAAAAGAGGGAACATCCTGATCCCAGTCTCAGAGACTCCAACGAGCTGCAGAGCTCAAACCAACATGACGTTTTATTTTTAGACACTCAAATGCATGAATTCAGGCCTTGTAGGTGAATTCAGCTAGAGGGAAAACCAATTAGTCACAAAAGGGAAGACTTTCACAAGCCCCTAAAATGTCTTAGGCTCCTAAATCCCATTTTCTAAGGTGATTTAGGAACTGAAAGGTAACATTTTCAAAAGTGCCTAAATGATGTAGGAGTCTTAATTCCACTGACTTTCAATGAGACTTCGCCCTGAAATCACTTAGGCGCTTCTGAAAATTTTACTCAAAGAATCTTCATGGTAGAGATAATGCAGAAATCAGTCGCCAGTCACAGACAAACAAGGTGGACTATCCTTCTTACTTTCTAAGATTAAGGTAGCCAGCCTTCTGAATAAGGTTTCTGTTGATTGCTGGTGAGGTGACATCAGAATCTGGGGTGTAAACAGACTCATTAACTGAAAGTAAGTCCTGCTGGGATACTCTCATGGCGTCAGCTTCAGCATCCAACTCTCCCTGTATGCTGGAAAAAATCAAAGCCATTTTACTGTCAGTCAGTTAACCCAGGGACACATCTAACGTGTATCTAATCCTGCAAGAACAAAAATATTTATGTTAAATACATTGTATACTACTGTGGCACAGCTGGATTAAATGCACAAAAGGTGTTTACACGCTGTTCGCTGCTGGTTTGGAGTAGTGGAAAGAGAAAGTGGATTTTTACATGGATTTAATAGGAAAAATAGTTATAAGAATACACATGAAAGGATCTCTATGAGCACTTGGTCAATGAATACAGAAAGGAAGGAAGGAATGGAGAGAGCGATGGCGATTAAGGAATTGCTCCCAGTAAATTAATCTGGGATTACAGAAACAAGATCCACCTGCTAGGGACACACTGATCGCTTGTGTAACACTTGTGTATCTGAAGAAGTGGTGTTTTACCCACAAAAGCTTATGCCCTAATAAATCTGATGCAGTCTTTAAGGTGCCACCAGACTCCTTGTTGTTTTGGTACAGGTAAGGCTGTGTTTTTAATTTGGTAGCGACAGTATCGCCAAGTTCTTCACTTGGTGTTTGTCCTGAAATTCTGGTGTCTAAGGACAAGTGTGCTTGGCAGCTAGTTTACTGTAGGCATGCTGTACAAACACATTTACTGTATTTCTACAAAAACAGCATTTACTGTGAATGTATTTCAAACAGTACTATGTTTTTTCTTGGAATGACTACTGTTTGCACCAAGGATGGCTGTTTTCTTCCCCGAACGTTATAAAGGAGAGTGACATGGAGAGAGGAGATATGAAACTGACCAAAAAGCATGAAACGATGGCAGATTATTTTCTGTTTGTCACAGCGGTGCCAAAGGAACAGCCAAAAAAGGGGCCCCATTGTGGTAGGCATTGCACAAGCACAGCATAGGACATGGTCTGTGTCCCCAACTGGTTACAATCTAAATAGACATGACAGGCACAGGGGGGCGGCGAAGGGGGTGGAATACACAAGCAGAGTGAGCAATGTGATAGCGGGAAACAGCATGTTAGTCCCATTATTTTGGGGGCAGGGGGTGAGTGAGCCGTTTAGTTAGAAGGGGATAAGCTACGTGGACAAAAAGGGAAGGGGCTGAGGGGGACAGGGCAGGACTGTGGAGTGAAGCCAAAGTGAAGAAACTGTGAGGGATGTGAAATGCTAACCATTAACAGTGAAAATCAGGCTATGTTGGTTTGTTTGCTTGTTTGAGACACAAACAAAGCTTCAAGCAGCCAAACAGCGCATTGTACACATCGTACTGATTGAAGCTGAGCAAACGGATGCAGTCATTAATACTAAATCAGTATGTTTCTCATAATGTTCCTGCTGGGCTTTATAATAATGTGTCTTGGCTTTCGCGGAACTGGTTTGTTTTTTTCTGAGAACTGCGTGATTAACTGGAGTTCCTATCACTGAACCACTGATTAGTTGATCAGAGCCTTTCGACAGCATGCCACCCACTTTCAGAAATGTTCTGGTGGCAGCTGTAAGGATACAGAAAAGCAGCAGAGTCCTCCATCAGTCACACAGGCCTGGACTCAATGGGCCAGATTTTTCACAAGGACCACTACTGAGTTGACTTCCATGATTTACGCACCTGAGTGTTATTCCACGTGAGTATGGTTTGCAGAATCTAACCCAATCGGAAGTTGCCACAACTGTCTTATTTACAGAGGTCTTAGAAGAGCAATCCAAGGAATTGTTACTTAAGGAAACAAGTGATTTGGGGCTAAAACTTAGGTTCTCTTTTTTAGTAGGGGCTCACAAAACCTCTTGTGAATAGACTTTTTAAAATCACTGTAAACAGGAGGGGCAGAATGGGTTCAAACATTCCCCTGCTTATCGAAAACCCTAATCCCGCCATATTAGTTAGTGCAAGAAAACCAGAAAGTGACACAGACTAAACAGAAGTCTGATCATTCTAGATTCATATTAAAGAAATGGAAAAAGGGAATTTAGCAGCATAAATCTTGAGAAGTATATCGGATTTTAAAAATTCTTTCCATTGCGACTCTATTACTGGAAACATGAATAAGATTTTTTTTTTTTTAATTTCTATTTTCCTCTTGACAGTGTCCCTTCCAGTGCAGTGAAATCAAGTCTTTCACTTCTGTAACAAGTTTAAAATAATAAAATCTTCCACATCGATATGATTTAGAAAGCACGGTTAGAATTAAACAAGCAGAACCCAAATCCATCTTCATGTCCCTGTGTAACTCCCATTGTGGTGAATGGTAACTGCAAAAGGATCTCAAAGTACAGAATTCAACCTGGAGAAATAAAAATGCATGGATGCAACAACAGACACACTTACAGTGCTGAACAAACATGGATCCACAGTCTCACTATTATGCATTTTCAGCTTTGGAGTAAATTCACATTAACTGATGCTGCCTGTACTAATGTGAAAAGAGAGCTAAGAGGTCTGTGTCAATAAATGCTAGCAGACTACCTCTATACCTTCTTTTTAGTCCTAATGCTTGAGCCAATCAGAAGGCAACATTTTGACGGGTTTCTGTGACCTGAGGAACCAATCAGACGTGCTATTAGACTAAAAGTCCTGCCTCTGCAATGCCTCCATTAGAAGCTCATATTTGGCCAGACATCCCTCCTGCCCAAAGAGCCATTCTGGGCTCAGTCAGGAAGTGATTGTGGGTCTGCATGCCCTTGTGTGGTGCTGGCTATTTTAAAAAAGCCTTAAAGACTGACAGAGTAAGTTTGATGATATGCTTCCCCGGTTATACAAATGGTGGTTAGCTAAAAGTGAGACAACATGGGCTCGATCCCCAGGTGACCTACAACAGCATTCGGCTCACCTGGGGAGAAGGGGAACAAGGTGACTTTACACCACCTTCCTGCACCCTCTGGTTCCTGATCCTGCAGTCTGCCAGCCCTATTCCACTGAGAATTCTCCTAGTACAGGCTATTCCTCAGAGGCAGCAGCTGGGGCTGACGTTCTAACCACAGTGTCATTCTAAAATAATGGACAAGGAAGCTCACTGTTTTTAGAATAGGAAAGAAGGAAGCAGTTTGTATTAAGAAAAAGGTATAATATGGAGCACTATTAATAACATTCAGGGCCAAAACAGTCCCTATTTAAGCCAGTCTTCTACGAAAAATGAAAGAAGAGGATCCATTATAATAGGGTTGGTTGCTAAAATGGGACTTTCAATCCTTTGTGGCCTTCTGATGTTTTGGTAGCTGTTGCTGGGAAAGTGGGAATCTGTAAACACCCAGCGGCCTTCTGATCTGCTGAGGCCCTCAAATGGAAAAAGGAGGTATAGCTATACCTGACCTATGCCGTTGTTACTCTGATTGTCCTAACAAGAAAAGAGGTGAGAGCAGCTTCTACAGCTAATAGAATTATGAACCTGGGATTACAGAGCAGTGTCCCAATACTTGTGTCATTTCACTCCCCCAAGAGCGAGACTCCGGCTAGATGGAATGAAGGAAAAGTTCTTCCCTTTTTCAGCTACGGAAAGCGGTTTTCAAAACACAGGCTGAAGATATTAGACCGGATAGTCAGCCTTCTGGATCTGGGTAGGTACCTTGCAAGGACAATATGCTAGAAGACATTCCCCTCCTTTCAGAAAAACTATAACAGCACGAAACATCAGATTTTTCCTACTCACTTTTCCAAGCCCTCCAGGAGTCACTGACTGCACCCAACAGATGGCAAGGAGAGGCAAGAGAAGGAGGTATTGAATAGTTCTGTCACTTAGCTTACAAAAAGAAAATCATCTGGACCTGCACATATAATTTATGCTTATTGGAATGTTTGGACTTCTGCTGGCTGGGATTCCCCTCACAGCTTGCGTGTGAAACTCTGAATGTGTCAGGCAGCAGCAGCTCCTTTAATGCTTCAAAGGCATAACAAATACCCAAAGTAACCCTACAGCGCACATGAAATATGGCACCCATAGAGCTGGCGACTGCCTACCTGAGCCAGACAGCAAGCTGCTTCAACTGCATTTGGGGCCAGTTCTTCCATTACTGAGACCACAACCCTACAGACTTGATCTGCTGCTTGGGAGACTAAACTTTATAGCTCCTGTAGTTGTTGCTGTTCTTTTGGGGTCATAGCAGTGATAGTAACCTGGATGGAGAACATTGCATTTTAGTCCAGGTTAGGCAGGATCTGAGTGACTAAAGGCATATTCATTCTTACGTAGTGTTATAGCTCTGCTTTCCAATGGCTCATTTCCAGGAGTTCCCAACTTTGAAAAGCCGTGCCGCCCCAACCCCCAGAAAAATAAAACCAGCTGTGTTCCCTTCAGTCCTACAATGTGAGGTTAAAGGCTGAGCGATAGATTTGAATTTTAATTAAGTTAGATTGTATTTTAAAATGTGTCAGCTTTTTAGTGTAAGGAACGACAGTCAATATTGGATACAAGATGCTTGAAAACATTATTTAAATTACATTTAAACAGGAAACAGAACATTACTTTCTATGTTTAGAACAGTGTTGCTTAGTGATTTTTTTTTAACAGTAGTGATTGAGGCAACATTGATATTTTTCTTCTAACAAAACATCTCTCCTATATGGAGTTTCTGCGGGTCCTCAGGCTGAGCTTCCTTTCAGTGGGGCTCCTGGGGCTTGTCTCCGCCCTACCTGCAGGGTGGGTTGGGAGAGAAAGGCTGGCATCTCCTCAGTCCACCCACTTGTGGCACCAAAAATATGGATCACTCAGAGGATGTAGGATGATTCCTTCCTTTTTTTTTTTTTGATCACTCAAATAGTTAACAGTGTTGCTATTTAAAAGTATCACCGTTTGCATGTTGGCAACACATTGAGATGAACAGTACCATTCATGCCTCTTCAAGGTATTGTTTCATACTCTCTGCACACTCAGGCAGTCACCACTGCACTGGTTACACTTGGGTCGCATTCTCAAGCTTCTACTCACAATCACACCCAGCTAGAGCCTTTTTTTTTTTTTTTTAAATGAAAGCTGAGACTCTGGAGCACAAGTGAGAGTCCCATCTGCCTATCTGCTTCCAGCTAGTCCTTTGTGCTTTCTCACTGGAGTGTCCACTGGCCTTTGGGAAACCCGGGCTTACTCTGTAACACGTTTCTATGGTTTTAACTAGAGTGTGAAAAGTGCCCTGAATAAACAAATCTACTGTATATAGACAAAACATTCTGGCATCTCATAAACAGAAGGCACATGCTATTGCTGGGGAGCTTAAAAAATGAACTTTAGTCTATGAACGATTTGAAGCATATGGGGGGCATCTTTGTAAGGACTGTTTAATGTGGAAAGGATAGAAGTAAGTCAAAGTAGGAAAAAGGTATATAAAATAAGGAACAGTTTAGTGAAAGCCAGTCATGTGCTTTTATATGCCTTTCGAACAGTCCAGAAACAAGAAGGGTGCTCACTGGAAGTTAGAAGGCAGCAAAATTGAAGCTGAAAAAGAAAATACTTTTGTGCAAACTGTAAAGAGAACTCACTGTTGCAGGATTTTATTCAAGAGAATGGCCTAGTGAAACTGAAAAATAATTAGACACTTCTATGAACAAGAATGGCAGCTGCAGTTGCACGACTGTGGATAAAACTATGACTATCAACTTATGCCCTGAAGCATGAGGATTGATTGCCAGCTGGGATCAGGAACAAATTTTCCAATCTTGAGATAGTATAAAACAGTTGGGCAAGTGCATTGTAGGGGGTTTATTCCTTCCTCTGAACCAGCTGGCATTAGACATTTTCACATTCAAGATACCAGAGTACATGAAATACTAGTCAATTCTGGTACGGTAACTCCTTTCTAGTACATATTCCAGGTTATTTATGACCTTTGCTCTCACATGAATTTATATTAGAAGGCCACCACGCCCAGAAGAGGCAGGGATTTGGATATGCTTTTGTTAAAAAAAAAAATGGAACCGTTATTTGCTCTTTACAATCTAATGTCCCACCTAACAGCCTGTTTAGTGCTTTCTCTAATCTGTCCCAGTTAGATTGTAAGCTTTAAAATGTTTTCAGGACGACTGTCTGTAAGTTTGGATTTCATTGTCAATTTCTGGTCTCATGAGCATTAATTATAAGGAAACCAATTCCATCTCCATTAGAAATCCAAGGAAAAACAAAGGACAAAATTGGGAAAATATTCAGTAAGGGCCTGATCCAAAGCACACTGAACTCAATAGAAAGACACCCACCAATTTCAATGTAGACTCTAAGATAGACAATCCTTGCCCTAGCTTTCTTCTATGGTTGTTCAGTACCCAGCATAATGGAGCCCCGATCCTGAGTTTGGGCACTACCATAATATTAATATTCATTAATACTAAATGGGCTTTACATCAGGTCCTAAACTATTAGAAAACAGAAATCAAACAATACAGATTATATAAAACAATGCTATTAAAATGGTTTGGGGTTTTTTTTGGCTTAGACTACACTTTTCCCCATTTAAAAGTTTTTCAGTGACATCACATACAGGATACCCTTTTCAAACACAGGTGCTCAACTCCCGAATTTCTGTGCTCATGAAGGGAATTAGGTGTTTATTTACCCTCTTTATGCTCCTAAATGCTGATCTGTGTGTCCAAAGATGGGGTTTTGGATGTCCTTATTAAAGGTACCCAGATTTAAAAAATTGGGCTTACGATCTTATTTAATGTACAGCACAGTATTTGGGCTTTATTCCGAAGATCCTCAATTGCCATTGAAAAAAAATCTCTGGCTCTGCTATGCACGTATTCCCTGCAATGCACAGATAGTATATTCCTTTTGTACACACACACACACCCCTCCCTACCCATCTGTTCTTTCACACAGTGAAGTGCAAATGAAATAAAAAAAAAACAAACCAATAAACTCTGTTAGTCTGAGCCCAACCCTGCAGCCGTCTGGTGGAACTCCTCTCCTGAGTAAGGACTGCAGGACTGGGCCCTGTGTGGGGCAAGCCCCCAGCCAGGCACGGCAGGACGTTAGTAATCTTGCTTGAATTTAACACAAATAAATACAGAAAACCAAACTGAAACCTAGGTGTTGTGTTACCTTTGAACCATGTTTGAAACTGGTGATAAAAAGCTGTCCATTCTTTTGGAAAACATCTCTGCTCCCTTCTTAAAAAAGTTAATCTGAAAAATATAATAAGGGTATTCTGGAAATTATCTAAGAAAGGTTTGTCAATCAAATAATGGATGGTGGGGCAGGTGCCTAACATGATCCTGTGGTGACTGATGTCACAGACTGCCATTCAAATCTAAGGCATTATTGAAACACCAACCTCTCCCTTCCTACCTCTTCCCCTCTGCCCCCCCAAACATGAAGGTTAGTGGCCACTGACAGTCAACTTACTAATATTAACGCTATTAACTGGCCTAAAGAACCATGTCGCCCCTCTTCCATCCACCAGATTTGTCAGCATTGTGAAGAACCTAATTATGTGCCAGTCAGGGATGTAAAGATGTGTGATCCATGACCAACGTAGCTGTGGCGGCAAATGCCCCCTACTGTACATGCAGTTATACCAATAAACCTGTGCTTTTACCGGTACAGCTTGTTTCACTTGGGTGGGGGGGGGGGGGTGGTGGGAGGGAGGGGCTGGAACAAGCTCTATCAGTAAAAGCGCAGTTTTGCTAGTATAAGCTGTGTCCATACTAGGAGTGCTTTGCTGGTATAGGATACCCATATAGCAAGACCCCCAAAGTACTCCTAGTGTTGACTTGGCCTGAGATGATCCTCCCTAGCAGCTGTGCTCTTAATCAGCGTAACCAGACGAATGCTATGGAAGAAATGGATAGGGGCAAGGAAAACAAACCCTACCCATTCTGACCGACTACCCTTCCCAAGAAGAGTTCAGTGAGGTTATTTTAGTTAGTGGCTCTTGAGTTAGATGGAAACCTATAAAACACCATTCATGCATTAACTATTGGTTCATATTAGATCCCGTATCTTATCTTACTCCCACCTCCATGCATAGGAAGAAGCAGCTATTGCATATAGTCACTAACAGTTGCTCCTCCCACCAAATTATTTCCAATATGCTAAGCCTCATCCTTACCTTCTCTTTGGAAACATGAAACAGAAGGCACACACATTTTAGCAGATTGATTAATATAGACATCTTACAGTACAAAGACTGATAGGCACTTTACAGCTTCTTATGTATGTATATGAGTTGGCTTCGGGCTGGCCTGGCACTTTGCATTCCCACAGTAACAAGGCATTACCATGTAGGGCATCCAAAGTCCAGGATTCCAGCTTGGCACTTTGTTTCCATATAAGCAGATAAGTGGGAATGCCTTATGTTACTCTGCAGAGATGCCCTAGTGGTTAAAGTAGATTGAAAAAGAAAGGGAAGCACTTGCTGCACCAGCCTGGGAGGGGGAACTGTGAGAAAACACTACTCTCTCTAGACAGGAAGAGGGAGCATCATTTGATTTTAGCTGGTGAAAATCAGTGCAGTCTTCTCCTGCTGTGATTGACACTTGTCCCAAGAGGGAGTAAACTCCCTCTACTGGTGTAAGTGGATAGAGAATTCTTATGTTACATCCCTTTTGCACAGATGGAGATGATTATGCAAAGAACAGGAGAGTGAAGAAACAGACCCACTCGATTTTTGTCCCAAGTGGAAGTATGAAGCATCAGAAATATCATGCAAAGGCCTGTTCTCATGAGATTTCCAACAGTTTTGCAGACTAAAGCAGTGTGGATAAATTGCAAAGGCGGCCCTGAACTACTTGACTTTTATTTGTGTTTTTTGTGGTTTCCCCCTCACTAGATAATACTGCATAGACCAGTGGTCCCCAAACTTTTTACCTCACGACCCCCCCCTTACCTCCGGAGCTGGGGCTGGCAGCAGGGCTGCGGCTCTGGGAGGGATACGGACATGGGTAAGAGGGGCGAGGCCCCAGGTGCGGGGATGGAGGCTGGGGCAGGAGCGGAGCTGGGTGGCACTTCCTGCCCTCCCTGCCACAACATTCCTCCATGCCTCCCTAGGGGCGCATACCCCACAGTTTGGGAACCTCTGGCGTAGACTTATTATTTACACTCAGTAGTTTCAGGTCCTGGTTCTCATTTACATTAAGAACCCTTTACATCATTCTGGAAGTGTAAACGGACCTTAACATAGAGCCCTCAAAGTGCTGTATAAATATTAATCAATTAATCCTCCCAACACTCCTGGGCAGTAGGTTTTTAGTAGTACTGCCACATTTTATGGACTTGGAGACTGAGACAGAGACTTGGCCAAAGCCACACAGCAAATGTGGCTGAGCAAGGAATAGTGTATTGGATTTCCTAGCCTCGTGCTCCACTCACTTGACTACACTCACTCTGCTACTGTCCAACACATGCTCCAGTTCCTGTTCACACGAGACTCCTCATCAGCATGCTGAATCTCTCATGCTGGGAAGTAAACTGTCACACAGGTGAGCTTATAAAAGTACAAAGTGAACAATGACATGGGAGTAAATTTTGTTGTGATGACAGTTTAGTGTCCATACCATTCAGCCTAGAATGTGCTGATTTTGCTTTTGTCTGTGTGTGTGTTTTAAAGTAGTATATTTATGAGTAGCTAAATGTCCAACTATTTGACCATAAATAAAGTACAACTTTGCTTTGCAAAATTTGACTCAATATGCACATCGTTTGAATACAGAGAGGAAATCTACAGGTTCACACAGAAAGAATAAAAATGGCAGCACAACATTTTAACAGGAGACTTTCTGAATAAGGTTTTCCCTATTTTCATATGTCAGCTGCCACAACTCCTTCTATGCCAAAATGTCTTGCATATCCCAGAGACATGTTCCTTTAAGTGACATTTTCCACTATCCTGGCTTTACTGTACATACCTGTCCTTGTGTATATCCTAGCATAGGTTCCATCATTGCAATTCTCTTCCTGTACTGCAGAGCATTCAGGGCACAGTAATACTGTAATGATGAAAGATGCTGCTTCCTCCTTGCATTTGCCACCTCCTTTACTACTTCTGTCTTTAGCTGAATAAAAATGTGTGCAGAACTTTAAAACTGGCAGTCATGCAATGCAGAATCATGTTATGGATATATCCAGATCATTTACTGATTAATTTAATGTCATCATTAAATACTTATTTTTTATTATGGAAAACAATATCTCCATGACAAGATAAAAACAAGCATTAGAAGTAAAACAATTAATTAAATCATTTAATATAGGCTCCTCCTGGCAACATATTTAACTGCCTCTCTAACTTTAATTGATGTATGCAGGGTAGTTATAGCTGTGTTGGTCCCAGGGTATTAAGGAGACAAGGGGGTTGTGGTAATATATTTTATTGGACTGACTTCTGTTGGTCAGAGACAGAAACTTTCGAGGACCTGAAGAAGAGCTCTGTGTGGCTCAAAAGCTTGTCTCTCTCACCAAAAGAAGTTTCACCTTGTCTCTCTTCAAGCATATAAGCAGCTCTCTGAGCTATAAATAGTACAACTACTACATATTTTAAATTGTAAGCATCAGGTTATGACTTCAGTTACATCAGCGTAAGTCTGGAGTAATTTCATTGTAGCCGAGATCAGAACCTGGTCCTATGTGTGTGTAATTCACAGAACTAATAATTCTGGGCACAACTCACAGTCTGCTGTATGTCCAAGCACATACATCCGATACAGGAGCTAAACATTGCATTCTGATCTATGATGCAGATCCCTTAAATGATCTTCTGATCTCTCTAAAAGTGTCAAGTCCCCTACTTGTGCAATCTTACATTCTTTGCACACTTTGTACGGAGTGGGAGGCTTGGGTGTGCAAAGAATGCAGGATCGGTCCCATTGACATCACTTCCATGTGCTGGAGGTGGAATGAGAATCAATATCCAAAGACCTGGCAGGCACACTGAAGAGGAGAATGTAGTCCTTTAAGCACAGCAGATATATGGCATTATTACATCACTTCAGGTACAAACACACTGCATCAATAATCCTCTAGTACAGCATCCTCCCCATAGAAGATTGGTAGACACATGGGTTTTACAGCAGGAGGCCTATAAAAATCTTTGTGGTCATTTTGGATTTCTTCTGTCGTGAAAAAGTCATCCTTACAGTTCCCCTTGCTGCTTTATGGCCTCAAATTCAACAAAACGCTTAAGCACACGTGTGACACAGAGGCTGACTCACAGCCCTAGGTGCCCCAAGAAGCAGCACAACGTGACTTACTTGAAACATGTAAATAGTTCCTTCAAGTTAGGCACATGCTTCAGTACCTTTCTCAACTGAGGCCTAAAAGCTTTGTTGCTGACTCAAAAGTCAATCATTGGGAGTCTTGAGCTACTGTGGATTCGATCCCAAAACCCAGAAGTTTGTACATTTGCTAACGCTGTAGTGAAAAACGAATATGTAGGCAGAGCCGCTGATTAAAAACTTTCTGTACATTAAAAACCAAACTATAAGACTTTTTTTACCTTTTCATTTTCTCTTCTTTTCGGTAATCGGCTATACTTTGCCATGGAGAGATCATGTTCTGGAAACAAGAAACATTTTCAGCATAATGGCATGGGTATACACACAACATGTCTCCGGTGACATAATTAGTGCATGCCATTAGAAACAAACAAAAATATGAAACATACCATTGCTAGCAAGGCCAAAAAGATCCTTTAAAGTGCTTACTTCTGAAATAAAAAAAGTCAACACTTCAGAATGAAGAGAGCACTATATACATTGCTTATTCAAGCAGAATCACAACAAAACTAACTCTCTTTATAGGTACTTGAAGGTCAGTTACCTCCGTCATTTTATTTCTACAAACAGAAATGTGTAATTTATGTTCATGTCTTGAAAATAATAAACGAAGAGCAGCACTTACAAAATATTTGCAATGAGCCTCTGGCATCACCCATGCCCCATTTGTTTCATCCATTTGGGTCTTGTCTTAAATTAAATTATACACACCTCAAGTCAAGCACAAATGAGTTCCCAATCCTAACTGGGCCTTTGGGGGGGTCAACTGCAATATAAGTAATTTCCACCCTCTCTGGGCTCTGCTGTGCTTTACATTACTATTCACTTTACTGATCCACTTCCCTCCTTACTGCAAGGACTACTTCTCTTCCTCCGACGTACCACTTGGTCACATGATGCTCCTCCACTGCTGGTCCCTTGCTGGGACCTCAGGAAAGGAAGCATGGAAGGAAGCACCTGTACATGCAGGTAGGTAAGATTTAGATAAACTTCCTTTACTGTACAAGCTCTGAATATGGAAAAAGATCCCGTATGTACAGGTGTAATTTATACAAGGAACCTGCAGGCCACTTTGTCCATTACCAAAGAGGAGCTGTACTTTGCCTAAAAAAATCTGCTGTTTTGAACAACATATTGCCAGTGCTTAAATGACACACACAAAGCTGTGTACCCACCAGTGACTGCCACAGCATATGAACTAGGGCCCTGATCCTGTAACTGGATCAGATCTAATCAGGCAGACCTTTGTGCCTTTGCAGAGCCACAGTGACATCAATGTAGATGTGATTGCTGGGTTGGGGCCAATATTAAAGATACTGGGCAAAATGTTCTGATTGGGGCGAGGAAAATAAATAAGCTGATTTTCAAAGGTGCTGCTCTCACTGCCCCCTCCCTGGGCACCGTAACTTGCATTAATCTCTTCAGTAAGAATACCCAGTAGGAAACTGTGAAAAGCTTAGAGAGAAATTGCAGGATTTGTGTTTATCATCAAGGTACCATGTGCTCTTGGATGAGCTAGCACAAAACTGTGCTGTAGCTCAAGGCCTCCCTTAGTGTCTGCATCCCTCTAGTGTAAGAGAGTGGGAATTCTGAGGCAGCTTCAAATAAACTGGTACATGGAGGTTTTTATTGCATCAAATATGAAAAATAAGGCTGTAAGTAGAGAATTGCTTGTATTATTATTAGTTAATTTTATCCTACACCAAATTTTCAGTGGGCCACAGATTTCTGTACTGAAAATGCATAGCTGCTCTTGGGAAGCTCTTGGTGGGGAAGCAAGAGATTTTGGCAGCTGGACAGATGATAGATGGGACTTTGGCATCCACAGAATTGGGAGAGAGTTTGGGTTCTTGACACCTCTGGGGCTTTAGATAGTGGCGATGAGAGATATCTCTTGGCCCTCTCCCCGCCTATGAACAAGGGCAGAGGTGATTTGAAATTCTGGGTGCAAATTACACACACACGGCCAGCGGTATGAAGAGAGACAGGAGCTTTCTGAGGCACTGGCCCAAGACTATGGAATGAACTCCTCCAGGAACTAAAGACCATCACAAACCTCACCATCTTCTGCTCCAAGTGCAAGGTGCCTTTTCTTTTACCTTCCCTTCTCTGACACAAATATATAGCATTGTGTGTGAATGTGTTAATTAAAAACAAGACACTCTGCTGTGCATACACGCTTCTCCCCCTGGGAAAAGGATGAGAACAAACATGTGACAGATATTAGTCATGTTGCCTAATGCACTACTGAAAGGCACTCAGATACTATGATGAACACATATAAGAGTAGAATAGAAAAATGTAACCCCTTAGGCTCCAGCCCTGCAAACACTTACATGCGTGTTTAACTGTAAGCGTGTGAGTGGTCTCACTGAAATCAAGTGAGCAAGTTAAGCAGATATGAAAGCATTTGCAGGACAAAGATCTTGGTATTTGGACATTATGTGCCTCTTGTCTGGACACCTACCACAGGCCCATTCATGTCATCATAGTCTTAACTGCTCTATAGTGATGTATGGAAATGAAACGAGCTGAAAATCATCATTTCTCCAAAGCATGTTTTCTTTCACAATTATACTGCAGTTGTTTTCTCTTCCAGTAAAACCAGTTCAAACAAATGTAGGCCCCTAAATGCCTTCTGAGGGGAGCAGAGCCTGGGAACCATTTATTATTATTATTATTGAAAGTTGAGATAAGAGTCAATAAAATCTTATGCTTCTCTTGCATGTGCTGATTAGACTCTCTCTGAACTTGCCCAGCCCCTTGCTTTCAAAATTATTCCAAATATTTGCACTGTTATTTTGCTTTGTGAGCAAGGAATTTCCAATTTTGTGCCATCCTGCCATCTGGATATTTCCATGGGTGGCACAGAGTTAAAAGGGTTGAGTTGCCTAAACAGGAGGAAAACAGGTATGCTTTGTAGTCAGAAAAATCCTGCCCCTGTTTTTCAAACCCAGTTTTCTCACAGTAGGGTTAATACTACCTCTCCTTTCAGATGTTCACAAGCCTGGTGCACCACTGTACTCCGCCAGCTTTATGCAAGTATGACACCGCTGAATTCAATTAAGTCACATTAGTATAAAAATAGACCACACGGTGGAGAATGTGGCCTTGTATTTTAAAATAGGTAGCATGTGTGCTGGACTTCTACAAATTTATGTCTGATCAAAAATGCTCAGTCTAGCAGCAAGTAAGAAAATATCAGATTTTTCTGGCAATTAATACAAAAACAAGTTTCTTAATGACAAATTGATAAACAGTCAACAGCTTACAACCAAATATGTCAGGCATCAAAAGTTATGAGTTGATAGCAATTTGGAATCTAACCAAAACTTACCCGTAAGATCTTTTTCTCGAAATTGTATGATTGGGAGAACCATTGTGTCCGCAAGCTGTTTTGCCAGCTCAGAATGGAGAATGTTAAGCTGAAAGGGAGAGAAAGGATCTAAAATACTGCAGTGTGCACAGAGTACTACAGAGGCAACAGTACTACAGAGTTATCAGCCCGTGAGCCAGATATGCCTGTCTGCAGTGTAGTTGTAGCTGTGTCAGCCCAAGGATCTGAGAGAGACAAGGTGGGTAAACAATATTTAAAACATTTAAAAACAATTTACTTAAATATTTAAAACAATATTTATTATTGTTATTACAACTACATTGCATACAATGGAAGATATTGAATTTAGCCATCTGAAATGGAAGCTCCATAACATGAAGAAAAAGCATCCCCAGAGGCCTCACCTTCTATAACCGTGTGACCACTACATACAACTGCAAATATGCGGAACAGCTCTGCAAACAGACTTCAGAGAAACTGAGGAACCATTTACTGCACTTCACATGCCCCAGAAGGGACCACCTCAAATGAGAAATCATCACAGGCTCCCACACACTGGAGTTTAAAAAAACCAGTAAAGTTACTTGGAAATCATGCAAGAAATCCAAAACAACTATAAAAAAAACTCAGCAACTGATGACAGCCACCCAACAGAACAACAAAAAATGGAACCAACTACAAGTACTCCACAACAACAGAACACACCACTGGGAGAAACCAGGGCACCAGTACCCACCACTTGGACACTACACGACACCCAAACATTAACCATTTATCAAGACTAACCGAAACTGGAGCTGCATTATCTGTGCTCTACGGGACTGAACTTCTGCCCTACCTCAGAACCTGATACCATACTAACAACTGGAGAAGTAGAAGAATTCTTTCACCAGAATGATGACACCACTCACAACTACCATGTCTCCACAACAGAAGTTGGTCCAATAAAAGGTATTACCTCATCCATCTTGTCTCTCCAGGTGTATTTAAAGGATTTGTGTTTACATTTCTCTTGGGATTTAAAAATTTCTCAGGGAACTAGTTATTGGGCCAAATAATGCCAGGCGTGGTGGTCGTATGATATTTCTGATCCCAGATGGAGGGAATACCTCAGAAAGACTAGGTGTCATTAATTAATAAATAAATAAATAATAATAATAATTTTGGCTAGAAACCTGGTTACCTGGGGTATTAAAAACCCATCAAAAACAAACAAATAAGTACTGAGCTAATTTGGGTTGACTCAAATACTGTTTGGTTTTAAGCATTTTCCTCTGGAAACTGAAGGCATAGCACTACTGAATATAATGCAAAATCAGTTGCCACTGAAGTCAGTGGAAAGTCTGCCACTGACTGTGCTAGGAACTGGATCAGATCTGTAGTCATCAACAGTTTTAACAGCTTCAAAAAAAACTGACAGTGGTAAATCTCCAACAGTTCCCCAGTACCGCACAAATTAGTCCTGCTCAAGGAGAGGCTTTGAAGCGAAAAGTTTACTACCATGCTATTTACTGGGTAAATGCTGGTTTCTCACTTGGGCTGCACCTGGCACAGTATGCCCACCTTGCACAAACAAAAAGAAAAACTTCCTTGAACATTAACTCAGTTCATTTAGTCTCAGTTTTCAAATTAAATTGTAAAAAAAAGTGTTGTTCTTTATACTTTTAAAATTCACATTTTATCAATATTTTCTTATTTATTTGGATTGATTTTTCCCCCTTTTTGGGGCGGGGGAGGGAAATGGATTAAGGTCAGTATTTAAAAAAAAAAAAAAAAAGAGCAGCAGCAGCAGCGAGTTAGACTTCTAAAAGCCACATTTAGGCACCTCCTGATTTCAATAAGTGCTGAGCTCCTATTGGGGTCAATGGATTCTACACTCTTGATTTATGCAGCCCTCTCTATTGAAGTCAATGGGAGTTTTGCCTGAATACGGACTGCAAGATCAGGCAGAGAGTGATTTAATCGCTGATAAAATGAACACTGATTCTATAAAATATGTCTTTCCCCCACTGTCATTTGGAGTGAAGGGGGAAGGGAAACTGACTCCCAATGAAACTCAACAATGGTTGGGCAGCAGGTGTGCTACAACCACCCTTGGTCATATGGTTCATAATCATACTCTGATCACTGTTACCTTGTGTTTCCCATCAGTCTGTTGTACTTACCTGTTGTCTCCATCTTATACTTAAGGGCTTGTCTACACGGCAAGATTTTTCAGTTTAACTTTAGTTTTCTCGGCACAAACTGCTTTGCACCCACACACAAAATTTCTTTTTTTGATTCACTCAGTAGCTGTCTATATTTAACCCTTATTGTAAAAACTTTCCCATGTAGACAAACTCTTAGACTATCAGCTCTTAGAGGCAGGGACTGTCTTTTTGTTCTGTGTTTGTACAATGCCTAGCACAGTGGGGCTATGATGTGTGACAAACCGCTAGGCTGCTACTACAATAAAAATTAAAAACTCATTGTCATCTTCTTTAATGCATGGAACGGGGTGTAGGGATGGTCTATGGAGGAGATAAGTAGAACCATTCAATAATCAGCGCAAGTCCCGGAGCAGTGATCCAGGGAAAAGCCACATAGGTAGGAAGGAGTGTCACAGTGTGTTACAGCTGCTACCACAGCCCACACACCATAGCAGTGGCCACAGCTTCTGCACCTGAGTTCAGTGGGTTGGGTGAGAGGGTACTATGCTCTCCAATCCCCAAAGCTTGTTTACTCAAGATGTGCATGGTTAATAAGGATGTCAGCCTAAATGCTTAATTTAATCCTTGCCTGATCCTTTTAAAGGATTCAAAGAGCATTTCAGTTCCTTCACACTTGAGCCTTTGATTAGATTTCGTTAGTAATTAGCCTCTATTAACCACGTTCTTTGTTAATGCTCCACACAACAGAGTCAGGACCATTTCCCACTGCTAGAGCTTCTCTTTCCTTTCATTTGTGAATACATTTCAATTTACACAATAGGAACCATTACAAATAAAGGACCCTATTCATAAATGTTTTACTCTCATGGCAAGTCTCTCTTCCCTCTTCGTCCCTCCCTCCCCCCGGCATTTCTGTAGGTGTCTCTTTAAAATCCAGGCCAGAATGTAATCCAGCATATAAAGACAAGTTTTGTGGCATGTTGTTATATATGGATGGGGAGGTCCCTTTTTCCATGTCAATAGCAGCAGGGAGAGAGCATCAGACTGGGCTCAGCTAGGATGCCCATAATCATGCTGGGGCTTGGCAAAAGGTTCCATAGATGAGACCAAAGATGTGATGTTCTATATACTGTCAGGGAGCACTGAGACCCAGGACATTACTTGTCTGGACCCCTGGCATGGTTGCCAGGTAAGGCCAAATTCTTCAAACCTGTTCTTCCTGTCAAGTCTGCAGAGGCAGGGAACCAGACTGGAGGGGTTAAGTAGCTGTAGAGCAGCCATAACTGGGATTCAGTAAACTCCAGGGGCACAGCTGACATGCCTAGCAGGAGGCTGAGGAAAGGAAGGAGTGGGCAACTTAAAAGGAAAAGCCTTGATTCAACAAAATGGATTCCGTACTCATAGCCAGCAAAGAGGAGGGCTTTGTTTGTACCTTGGAAGGGAGAAAACATTGATTTTTGACCTGTTTATACTCCAGTAAGAGGGAGCAATGCTTTGAGTGTGTTCTGAGACAGCCTGTTGTGTGACATTAACCATCAATTTAACCATCAATTAACCATCAATCTTTTAAAGATCACCAGAAGGAAATGGCATGGCAGGAAGCAAGTAAGGGCTAAATTAATCTTTGGGGTAACTTTGATTAAGTCAATGGAGTTACCCCAAGCTAATATTTTAGCTTATTTAATCAAGTTTTGTTATTCTGTCTAAATTAGGCCCCAATACAACCCTTTGCTTTTTTACTTTAATGGCAAGCAGAAGTTAAAAGTAAACAAACAGGTACCAGTGTATTTCTGATTACACAAGCAGAGACCCCGTGGAACCTAGAAGGGACGAGGTAAGACCAAACAAACCACTCCGACAGTAATGTCATACAAGAACCTAGATACTCAGACCACCCGGGAAACACTATTCCATGCCCAGTGAGGCCATATTTAGAAAAACTCCCATTCCTTAGCAGTGACATGTACTGCCTGGAGAGAATAAAAGCACTGTGTACTCAACTCTGTAGCCTGATTTGAACCAACCCTCTTGCCATCAAACTCCTGCTGAATCCTACAGCATAAAATTCTACGTCATCTTGTGGTGACTATTTGAAACTTCATTAACTATTGCTTGTGCGGCTCCTTTCCCTGGAAAATGTGGGTACCGATTGCAGAGTTTAATGCCTAATAGTGTAAAGGCCTTTTCTATCAGAAGAAGGAGACTATAAACTAGCCCAATCCGGTTGATACTTGACCCATTTCAGAATCTCCCGTAATTCCCCTGCCTATTTGGCATAGCCTTGCATTGAGGATGATGCATGAGGGGAGGGGGGAGCCTCAAAGAGATTGAATGGCCCAGATTCACAAAGACCAGGACTTTCAATGGAAGTTATGAGTCTAAATATCTTTGTGGATCTGAGCCAATATTCCCAGCACTCCCTTAGCAATACAAATTGGCACACCTTTAAGAGATGCAATCTACTCGCCCTCACACATATGGGAGTGGGGTTTTGAGCTGTGGCATTATGGAGCGTTATACTTGGAGCGTTATGCTTCCATTTGGGAGCATCCCAGTAGCAGCCCTACACTCACTCCCCTGAGCAGTGGCGTTGCAACTCTGCCCAACTCTTACCTGGTGTAGGATAAGTATCAAATTAAAGAAGGAAAGTTAGCTTATTGGTTAAGGAAATCTATAGGTGTTGTAAAAACGGACCTCAATAGCATGTAGAAGGAAGGCCTTAAAAATAATGGGTTATAAGGCCAAATGGAATGAAGTAGGCAGGATGTCTGGTTCAAAGAATAACTAATGAAACAAGGGGAAGTTTCTAAAAGGAAGGCCTCTGACTGATAGGGGTGACTACAGGAAATAAGAGGAAAAGGATTTCTCTTAAAAGGAGCCAACATGGACCTTCCCACCCCACCTACCAGTGTTATGTCCTATGTGAACCAGGTGCAACGAAAAAGGTGTTAGTCAGCAGGAAGAAGGGGAGGAGACAAGAAGGAGGGAAGAAAGGAGATTGTAAATCTTATCTGGATTAAGCCTGGAAATAAGGGTGAGCTGTCTCAATTTGGTTTTTAGCTCAAGTCAGTAACTGGCAATGACATCACTTGTTAGTTAAAGGGTATAAAAAGTGAACTCTTCATTGCTAATTCCTGACCATGTTGGAGCCAACCAGTATGGGGCCGAGCTCCGCTGGGATTAGCCTGTTTGTAAGTATCTTGACCAAATGCTTATAAATGTTTTGTTACTGTTTGGCTGAAGTAAACTGCTTATTATTTAGGCTTTTAAGGCATGGCTAGAGCAATTGTATCGGTACCTTTAGGCCTTTGGATTTAATAAAGGAATTTATGGTTAAATTAGTGTTTGGTGGTTTCCCTTATTAATATTTTCAAATATTATTAATAATTCCAACACAAGGCTTATATAAAGTGAGTGGGATTTATTACTCCTTCCCCTCCATTACCTGGTTGCACAAAGGCCAGGCAGAATTTAGCCTTTTGTAGTAGTCAGAGGCAAACAGATAAAGAGACAGACAGAGAACATGATGATATTGCTATAGACCATTTAAATTACCTCATCCACTACTTTTGAAAAGTAATGAAGGGTGGATATCACTTCCTCATCTCCTTTACCCAAGGCAAAATTCTGAAAATAAAAATATATATTGATACCGTAAGTCAACAAGGTCAGTATACAGACAATATGTCGTACTACATATATGTACAAATAATATACTACTTTTATATATGTACTTTATATTTAATTTCCTTGTCTAAAGGAATAACGTTTATCTAATTTATTTAAAAGGATTGGTCATACCAAGAATAGGCTGCTTTGCATCTTCATTAATTTACTAACGTAAACATTATGGACGTCAACAGGCAATTTTCCCCAACGGCTTCAATGGGACCTGAGTCAGGCCAATGATGAGCCGTTTTGAAAATCCTACCCTTTGAACAGACTTTTCATATGCACCATCTAATCAGCTGAATGTTGAGACTCGCAAACATAGAATTTTCAAACGTACCTGCTTTTCATATGCAAGAAGCTGCTTGGAAAGCTGTTGTGTGGCTAGACACATTTCATTCTACAAAACAAAAAGGAGAGTTTAGTAGAGGTAACCAAACATATTTAGGATTACTGTGGTTACTACTTTATTATTTGGACAGTGGTTGTGCTTATAGGCCACAAAGAGGACCAGGACCTTGGGGGATATACGCACACTGCAAGTGACCTTCCCTGCCTCAAAGATCTCACAGTCGACACTGCGATAAAAAACCCACGGGACCAAGTCTTAGAGTCCAGGTCAGCTGTCTCAGGCCCGCGGGCCTGGGACTGTGGGGCTACAAATAGCAGCGTAGATGTCTGGGCTCGGGTGAAGCTCGGGCTCTGAGAACTTATCACCTGTGGTGTCTCAGAGCCCAGGCTCCAGCCTGAGTCCAAACTACACTGCAATTTTATAACCCTGCAGCCTGAGCCCCACGAGCCCAAATTAGCTGACCTGGGCCAGCCATGGCCATGCTGTGGGTCTTTTATTGCAGGGTAGATGTGTCGTATGGCTCTGATTCTGCAATTACTCAAGCACATGCTTAACTCTGTGTACATGAGAAGTCCCAAAGCACTACACCAACTCATATAACCCATGGCCAGTCGGTGTGAATGAGGCTTGGTCTACATTCAATTTTAGTATCTTACTGAAATAATTACATTGGTACAACCTCTAGCATGGATGCAGTTATACCAGTTTAAAGGTGCTTTATACTAGTATAGCTTATTTGCCTAAATTCACCGGAATAATTTGTGCCAATATACAGGTTATACCAGTTATACAGGTATCCCTGCATCCACACTAGGGGGTTGCACTGGTATAACTATACAGGTTTCAAACTGTGGTAGCCGTACAAACCTGTGTGTAGACGAATGCTTAGAGCAATCCCAAACGGGCCAGTGGAACTATTAACATGCATCAATTTAAATACACGCAAAAGGATGGGTTGCAGGACTGAGCCAAATTCAAGAATAAAAAGAATAGGCTGTTTGCGGACACATAGCTAGTCTGGGAATAACTTTGCGACCATGTACATTGAAAAGGACACAAACTACGTCTGATGCCCCCCTTCCCAAAGAATGCATTAAACAGCAGCTTCTAAAAAAGTCACAAGTTACACCTTCCCACTTAAAATCTGCAATCCAGAGAAGGAGCCAACTAGTGAAAAGAACTGAGAAGGAATAATGAAAAGGGGTGGGAAAGTAGCCCTGCAACAGGTGAAATCAATCAATCTAAGCCAAAGAGGGGAACTGGTTCGGCCACCGAATCCTAAGGCCAATTTAAAGCACCACCATTATTCTGGCGCTACTCGCAATTTCTGGTCTGCAGTGCTCATGTTGCAGAATGAAGCCAGGCACTTAAACTGCACCACAGTCTCAAGGATTTCTCTCCATTACTCCTTCTCGCTCACAGAGATTTCGTATGTCTTTAGGTGCAGGCCTGCCAATGGGGGGAGGGGGGGCGCAAAGGGGGCAATTCCCAGGGGCCCGGATGATTTAAAAGGGCCCGGGGGCCCCTGGCCACAGCACAGCAGGGCTAAGACAGGCATCCTGACTGCCCTCACTCCACGCCATTCACGCAAGCAGCTGGCACGTCCCTGGGGAGGGGGTCTCCCATTGGCTGGGAACTGCGGCCAATGGGAGCTGTGGGGGCAGTGCCTGCGGACAGCGGCACACAGAGACCCCCTGGGTCCCCCGCCTAGGAGTCGCTGCCAGAGGGGTGGGTCGCTTGCTTTCGGGAGCCACCCAAGGTAAGTGCTGACCCTCTGACCCCCTCCTGCAGCCCAACCCCCTGCCCCAGCCTAGAGCCCGCACCCCACACCCAAACTCCCTCCCAGAGTCCGCACCCCAACCCCCTGCCCCAGTCCTGAGCCCCTCTGCACCCAAACTCCCACCCAGAGCCTGCAGCCCAAACTCCCTCCTGCACTCCAGTCCCCTGCCCCAGCCCTGAGCCTCCTCCCGCACCCAAACTCCCTCCCAGAGCCTGCACCCCCTCCCACACCCCAATCCTGCCCCAGCCTGGTGAAAGTGAGTGAGGGTGGGGGACAGCAAGTGACAGAGAGAGGCGGAATGGAGTGAGCAGGGGTGGGGCCTCAGAGAAGGGACGGGACAGCGGTGTGGCAAGGAAGGGGCAGGGTGGGGCAAGGGTCTTTGGGTTTGCACGATTAGACAGTTGGCAACCCTATCGGGGGGGCATATAGAAGCCCTTGCCATGCTGGAAGAGCGCGCCCAGCAGCGCAGCTGGCAGCTCGCTGGGCACCAGCCAGCACAGACGCAGCACCACCCAAATGTCAGGCAGACTGTGTCCGCGCGAGCACGGCTTGCGCATGCATGGGGGGGCCTATTGACTGTTCTGCCCTGGGGCCGGGAATTGCTGTCAGCGGGCCGGATAGGTTGCAAACCCTGTCTCTCATGTGTTTGTTCGGCAGAGAACAATCACAGAGAAGATTTCAGCAACAAATAGTATTTAAATAGTACTGAGAAAACAATGTAAAGCTCCTGCAAATCCCATGTTGCTATTAGTTGGTGCTGTCACAATACAGGTGAATGTGAAGATGCTGGGCTTGAAACACCCTCACACCTCTGCTATTTGCCCTCAGGGTCTTCCTTTGGATATCAGAAACCTAGCAAGTGGGGGAAGGCAGGAGTAGGAAAGGAAGCAAGTTCTCTCAGCTAAAGCAGTAGAGTTAACCTACATTTATATCCGTGTAAATGAGAGCAGACTTTGGCTTGGGATATGTAAGGGGGAGACTAAAGATTCCAACAGCATAAGCTTTATCACTAGCCATATAGGTCTGGTTTGTTTCACTGCCATAAAACTGGTGTAACAAACTGGAGAATCAGGTCCTATATATTTGCCCTGGCTAGGTCCCTCCTTTCTCCAATTATTAGTCCTCTGAATTATTTCTCTTTTAGAGTTCAGATTTTTTTTTTTTAAATGAAACACAAACAAGTCAGAGCAGCCCCTAAGCTGCTCTTATTTACACCAATGGGCCAGAGCTAGAGCAGATGCACCATTAGAATCAGGGAGGCAGAACCTGCTCCCTGATGGCTTCCTCTGTCCTTCTGTGCAAGCACATCTTGGTATAGGACAGAATTTGAGTGAAAGACTCTAGAAACAGTCTTTGCATGGGCCTCTGCAGCGTCTTAACACCCTGATATACATCTTATCTCCGCTGCAGCGTCACTGTTTTCGGGGGAGGAAGAGTGGTAAAGTCATGTTCAGCCATGAAAAAACAAAGGCCAAATTCTGTCTGGCAGGGTATCTACATGAATGGCTGCAATGCAAGCATAAGGCAAAAGTTGACTCTCCTAGTTCTGGCCCCCTTAGAACATCATGAAGATGGTTTTTCACAGGCTCTAAGTGATTGGAACAGTGAGTGCAGAGAGCTGTTCTAGGGCATAATCAAGGGCTCAGGGCCTGGTACATGTGTTAAACGGTGTCTATTACATGACCAGGCAATGGCTGTCATATACAGACCCCATAGAGAGTATTCATACTCTCGGCAGGAATAGAGAGAACAGGTGGAGAGGGCTGAAATTTAACCTGGCAGACAGCAAGCACAAGGCCTCCATACACTGAAATAGCACTGAAGCCAACAGACGGTGCTTTCAGTGCTGCATAGGCTGGCTATGTGCACTGAGGTGAGTGAGTGTCATTCTGTCAGAATACAGTGAACAGTACTACTGCTTTTGCACCCATACATATGAATTCATTTGGGGTTGCTAATGCTTAGTTTCACACACACACACACACACACACCTGCCAGATTGTGACCCTATTCTAGGTATAAAAATTTTATTAAGTCATTTCCAAACAAACAGAAAACACTAGTACCAAGGGACAAGACACAGACAGGACGCTCTGCTCAGCCTGTGGTAACATTGCTTAGTTAAAAACACTTTATTTGGGCAACTCCAGCCTAACCCTCCTCCAATTTGTTCTCAGTCAGGCTTCTTTCTGGCATTGTCTTAGGACCCCTTCCTCTCTCGCCACAATCAATCAGCTGAAGGGTTTAAAACTTGTTGTTTGCATTGCCTGTATTTACAGATCCATGAAGCCCTTGGAATCCATTCTAGCAGTTATTAATTCAATTCCATATATTTTCCCCTGGAATAGAGCAAGATACTACTATCCTGAACTGGCTGAAAATAATGTGTTGATCAAGTTGAAGAACAAACATTATTTGTATGTAAATGTACTTTTACCGTTAAATAATTAAACACAACATTAGAAAAATCTCTTGGAAAACAGCAGAGCGAAGCAAAATAAAGACTATTATAAAAATTTTTCCAACTGTTCAAATTAATCTCTGCCACAATACTCCACAGCTCCTTCTGAAATTTCAGAGTTAATCAAACGCTTCTGTAGTGCGAAAGACAGTAAGGACAGACTACCAACTAGAAAACATATTGAAAGCCTGAGCAGCCTGATAAATCTAAGTGAGGGCAAAATTCATTTTCTTTAGTGCTATACTCACAAAACACATGCATTTTCATTAGCTGATTTTATAGTGGGGGAAAAAATCCCCTGGGAAATCACGTACAAATGTTTATTGGGAGGAAGAGAGGACTGGACAGAAATCAGTTCTAATTAAGCAGTGACTACTCTGGATTAATTATTTCATTTAGTTTGAGCTTAGCTACCAAGTGCTCAGAGCTGTAACAAACCTTTACAACCTTTTCCAAGATCTACCAGCATCAGAGTACATGCTTGTGATAAAGAAGACAATGCAATTCATCTAAATCCTCTCTTTACCATACAAAAACGGGCTGTACTTGAAATGCACTGTTTCAACACTTTAGTCAACTCTGGGCCTGATCCTGTTTTCATTCAAGTCAATGGCAAAACTCCCATTTATTAATTTTTGGATCTGAACTTCCCCAAAGTGTCAGAGTGTTCATATCTGGTCTCCTGGTGTGAATCTATCTTTTATTATAACCTGTCATGCACACAGCTAGTTACCTGATGCAAGAATAGGAAAATTCTTCCTCCCTCCAGTTCATAATGAAAACTCAGCTGCACTTATATACAATTTATTTGTGAGATAGTCCATCATTTCTCAACACCTTTTCTTTCTAAATAAGTTGTGTGGTTAAAAACAGTCAGATTTAATTAAAATGGGAATTAACCCTAATTATTCAATAGTGGATAGTTACATATAATTGTCTATAAGATTCCAAATAAGAATACCTGTAAAGGATTCAACTGAGCTATAGAATTAGCTTTAAAGGCATTGAGCCATCTCATCATGTCCAACCCCAGAATGATGAATCTTTCTGCAAAGCTACTTTTCTGTGCTAAGGACAGCATTTTCAAAACTTTGCATGTAAACGAGCATGTAAACGATACAAAACTACTTTGCATATCAATGGCAGATAAGGGAGAAAAATATATATACACAATGGTGTGCAATAAAGTTTTAATTGGTATGCTTTGGGGATACCTAATTGCTCACAGATAGGAAGAGGAGGATGTCCACAAGGGATTTATGGATTTTCTTTCTTCTGCGATCATGGAAAGTATCCAACCTTAAACCCAGTCTCAGTTCAAATGGATCTGAGGCTTGAGATGAATGTTTTGCCCAACTCTATCTAGATGCACATATCTCCTCCTTCTGAAGCACTCAGCTGTCTGGCGATCAGGAAAATGCTACCATTGTAATGATTTAACTTTGCAGAGAGAATGCTTTAGAAATTAAGATCCAAATGCTGGGAGATGCTGAGATCCCCTAGTGTTGAGAGTGATCAGTAGCTCACAGGATCAGGCTATTTTATAGCTTTCCCTGTTTAAGCGGATTCACAATGGCATGTTCAGTCCTCACAAGTAATGAATGGCTTGATGAAGGATTATCTAACAGGAAGAGAAAAGATACAAGTCAAGGCTCTGCTGTAAAACAGTGCCAGCAGCTACAGCAGGATTCTAGTTCTGGAGAGAAAGAATCTTTACAGTTTCCCTGCAAACCAGCTATAATCAGCAGAACTGTTTATGATGTGTTCTCCTCTCGGTAGCACTTAGATCTCCAAATTCTGCTCTGCAGACCATGGGCATAAGCTTGCTTCTAGGCTTGGTGACAATTCCAAAGCTGACCAGCAACACTGAAATGGAGTTCCATGGCGTTGTAAATACAATATTCATCATCCACTTAAATCCTGTTTACCTTTAACTGTCTTATTTACATGTGGAGAATATGTCACAGGAAGTGCCCCTCATATAAATAATGCACACTTGTGATCAATATGGCATCATAAATGTACACGGTCCTTTACAAAATCAGTGTTGCCAACTCCACTGATTTTATTGCAAGTCTCGTGTTATATGATATCTGATTTAAAGCCACACGTGGTTATGTAAGAATCTCAACTTTCACTGGAAAAAAAAAAAAGTAAGTTTCTAACCCTTATGGTTGTAGAGGAAAGCTTGAAAAGAGGACAAGAGTGCACCCACAAAGCTTAAAAACCAGAAGGCAACTAAAAGAAACATTTACAATTATAATATTATTATTAATAATAAATACCCATGATTTTAAACTATTCTCATGATTTTGTAGAGCCTGACTCACGATATTTGGATGTTTCAGACTGCAATACTGCAAAAGAACAAACAACAAAGTCTATGTTCCCAAAGAGCAGGAAACTCATTCATGGATCCAAAACCTTATGAAGTCAATGAAAAGACTCCCATGGACTCCAAAGGGCTTTAAATCAGGATTTCTGAGCCCCAGGAGTGGTCTTAGATCCAAAAAGAGGCATCACTGAGAGAGTGCAAAAACAAGGATTCATGAATTAAATATGGGGGGGTGGGATGAAACTAGTTTGAAGAACAAACTAAAATAATCCTAGGCAGCTCCAAATGACAGCACTGAGCATCGGTTATGTAACTTTGCTTGGTAGCACCTACCTAATCCTCAGGACATTTTCTCCAATGTCTCTTTGCATAAAAATATTTTCTTTCTGCACTGCTAAAGGCAGCATTAGTTTGCTTCTAGTTCTCTCCCCCCTTGCTCCGCAGCAGCTACAAACACTGTTAGTATACAAATATATTTATTGGGACTGCTGAAGAAAATGCCATAGCACAGACAATGTTCAGCACCTTATTGCACTGTAACTTGCTTCCAGGATTCCCCTTCAGGTGCCTGGTAGATACACTTTAGTCTACAGTGGAATGAAACGGAATTATCTATTTTAAAAAAATATCATGTTTATTTTGTGGTGCCTTCTTTTCTTTATTCTTGGCATACGAAGGTCCCCATTGGGCCATTACTGTAGCATGATGAGTGGAATTGGAGAATGATGTTCAGATTTCAGGAGGGACTTAATTCAGTGTGGCATGGCACCTGGTGATTGGAAATGCAAGCTGGGGCACAGGCTGCTTGGTTTTAACTCTACAGCCTTATCATGTAAACACTAGCTTCACTTAAAGATCTCTTTCCTACAATTCAGCCTGTCTGACACATCACTGTTGTGAATGGCACAGACACTTCTGGGAGTTCAACCCATCAATAGAAATGAAGCAGCAGTGTTGCCAACTCTCATGATTTTGTCATGAGTCTCATGATAAATATGGTTTTCTTTAAAACCCCAGCTTCCTGGAGTCCAGTGGATATGTGATGATTTCAGCCTTCATTCTTCAAGAAAAGGTATATTTGCAGCCCTCGGGGCTATGGAGAAAGCTTCAAAACGTGACCCCAGTGCACCCTATAGGCTCAAAAAGCAGAAGGCAAATAAAAAGAACCTCAAATCTATTAATTTTACATAATCTCATGATTTTAAAGCCAATCTCATGATTTTTGGTGAGCCTGACTCACGATTTTTGAACATCTGGCAATATTGGCAACCCTTAAATAGGCAGCTGGGATAGACTCTATTGGGAAGCTTTCTTCCATCAGAACATCACAAAGCTAAATTGCTTCTGGCTACAATGCACAGGCAGGAGCATAAAATAAAGCAGGAAGTATAATCTGAACTCATGGAGATGTGATTTATTTATCTTATCTGACCAAAATCAGGTGTTTCTCTGTATTTGGATCCATGTGCTAGTGCATGTTTACTGAACACCTAACCTGATATTAAAACAGTTTCTAGTGTTTGCAATTACAAATGGCATTAACATACATAATTAAGTTGGTGGATACAAGAGGCACCAAAAATACACATGTACAATTCAAATAATTAGACCCCACTACCACCTAATAGGATCCTGTAGCTTAAAAAAAACCCCAAAAAACCATAAATTGTACTCCCTTCTAGTTATTATAAAACTGTTACCTTAAAAAAAAAAAAAAAAAAAAAAAAGCCATCCATACTGGGGAAATACTTCCAGTTTCTCCTTATATGACTTTCAAGCGATCTGATAAATCTTTAAATAAAACCGTGGCTGGCAGTTTATAAGCTGGCAGCCAATTAAGTGAATGTTTTGCACACACTGCAGTGTTTCTGGATGGATAACAGCTTGCATTTAGTGCTGATTGCTACCCATAGGAAGCAATACAGTACAGGTGGAGTGAGATCAACACCCCAACACGGTCAGCATTGGCTGGCTTCACAAAAGAACTGGGTTTTAAGTATGACAAGTGGAGAGCAGATCAGGAGCATGGATATAGGAGAACTGAGAGGCTGTCCCAAACAGAGGAGGTAGCACAAGAGGGGTGACTCAGAGGACACAAAGGGGCAGTAAGGAGTAAGATGGTTTGGAGGCAGCAGTGTGGGCCTATGTAAACTCAAGCTCTCAGGCCTCCTACCACTTCCTGGTGCCTCAGTTGGCTTTTCTAGAGACCATGATTCTTGCCTGTGGCCAGGGCGGCTTTAGCAGAGATTTATGGGCTCAGCTGCACACACAGAAACCCCACAGTGGTGGCTTTTGTCCTCTGGGGCTGGGCCTGGCGCCGCGCTCTAGGCACTGTGGCTTGGGGTTACTGACCACCTGCAGCAGCATCCTCTGCCCCCACACCTCTTCTCAGGGAGCCAGGTCCAGCCCCCCAGGGCAGGAGCTGTTGCTGTGGCATGGGTTTGCTCTCTAGGCACCTGCCCCTTCCCAAGCCACCGCTCCACACCGGGGCAGGATTACGGTTGCAGTACCGGGATACTCCATGTGGTTGATGTCCCTTTGGTTGGGTGAGGAGGCAGCAACGGGTGAGTACACCCATTGAACTGGGAGGCTCCATCCATTGCTGACTGTGACTAATGAAACTCGTCTTTTCTTTTCCTTCTGTTTTCCGTCTTCTCTATTTCTTGCTTCCCCATAACCTTTCCTCTTCTCACTGTCCCACCACACTTTCCCATGCTTTGCTATATTACTGCGTCTCCTACTCCTTGCCAGACCTATTTCCCCCTTCCTCCTTGGCCACTCTTCTCCCAAGCACTTCTTGCATTAGCTGTTTTGGGCTCTAAATTTTTGCCAGCGACTATTGATTTTGAGTGCCTGACTTGAGAAATCTCATTTTCAGGGGGCAGGTGCTTAATTTAACCCTTTTTGAAAATCAGGCTCCCTTATGGCAGTGGTTCTCTACCTTTCCAGACTACTGTACCCCTTTCAGGAGTCAGATTTGTCTTGCATACCCCCAAGTTTCACCTCATTTAAAAACTACTTGCTTACAAAATCAGACATAAAAATACAGAAGTGTCACAGCCACTATTACTGAAAAATTGCTCACTTTCTCATTTTGTCTGTATGAAATTTTAGTTTGTATTGACTTCGCTGGGGCTTTTTATGTAGCCTGTTGTAAAACTAGGCAAATATCCAGGTGAGTTGATGTACCCAGTGGAAGACCTCTCTGTACCCCCAGGGGTACACATACCCCTGCTTGAGAACCACTGCTTTAAGTCATCCGAAGTTGGACACCCAAAGTCAGTCACTTGTGAAAAGTCAGGCCCTAGTAGCTAATGTTGGAAGCATTATCAATGATAATGTCTTACTGCTAGCTGCTTTTAGGATTGCTTCTCGCATCTAACATGAGCCGCATTGCTAATGATCTCTTAGTGGGCAGTGTGCTGTCCTGGGGAATAAACATCCTACGACATCAGATTGGGTTTGAGTGCCCAGGGTCCAGAAATGCAGTTTGAAATGAACCTTGGATCAGTAGCAAGAAAATACTAATGTTCAGAGTATCATATTGTCTGTGTGACAGACAATCCCAATAAAATAGTTTGTTTTGCAAAGCTTGGCTGTAAATCTTTATACTAAGGTCCTTATATTCTTTGCATGTAATCTTAAAGAATATGTGATGGTTTTTTAGAGCCCGATTCTTTTTTTTTTAAATGAAAGGTAATGGACCATGGCTGGGAATTTCAGAGGTGCACAGAATGTTTGGAAGCCAGTTCGGATTCATTGTCATGGCAACTGAGCATTGAAAATATCATACTAGACTTTTAAGGCAGCTCTTTTGAGCCACACACCTCTTGTTGCAAAATGAATGATGTTTGCTTGCCTCGATGGGGAAGGGGAATAGTGACTGGTTAGACAATTTATTTTGGTTCCAAAGAGAATGTCCTGAAAATAATCTCTGTGCGGATTGCTAATAAGTAGTGGACTCTGCAAGTGATATCTGTTGTATGTTCATGTTTTATTATGAATTCCTCAATTGTGAATAATCTAAATAATCAGGCTCATAATATTAATTGCTAATTGCTATCTGTGTATGGGGCCAAACACACTTTAGCAGTTGTTTCATTAGAATACATCATGGCTTGGCCTCACTGATAGCCCACCAGGAAGTGCTAGCAGTCCTGTTCCTTTTTAAGAGGGAATATGATATAGAAGAATAAGCACAAAAGTAGGGAGCCTTGAGTTCTGAACCTAGCTTTTCTACTCACTCACCTTAGGCAAGTCAATTCCCCTTTGCTTTAGTTTTCTTATCTGTAAAATAAGGGTTATACTTATCTGCTTCCCAAGAGTATTGTAAATCAATGTTTACACAGCCATTAAGGTCCCTTAACTCTGAGCTGTGGCAGTCAAAGACAATATCACTGGGTTTTGCCAACCACAACTATTGAAAAATCAGGGGTTAGGCCCACCAAAATCACAAGACTGGTTTTAAAAATCACTAGTTTCTTTAAAAAAAAATAAGATATCTTGTTTTCTTTGGCCCCAATCCATAAAGGTATTTTGGCTTCTAATTTCCATTGAAATCAATGGAACTTAAGAGCCTGAATATCTTTGTGGATCTGGGCATTTTATTTGCATTGTGGGATTTGAGCTTTCAAGGTGCACTTGGGTCACATTTTGTGTCTTTTCTCCACAAGTATGAGGGCTAGACATTTACTTTTTAATGAAACCTGAGATTTTCTTGTTGTCACTTGTCTGTTGGAGCTGGGGCTTTAAGTAAAACATCAAATATCTCAAATATGACTTGCAATCTAATTGGGAGAGTTGGCAACACTGGACCTACCCCCCACCCCCTTTTTTTTCCCCTCTCTCCTATAAAGATTCAGAGCATTCATTTGAATACAAAGTCACTGAGGTTTAAGGAAAAAATACAGTAAGATGTCTGATTCTGCAAACCCTTACTCATTCAAGCACACCTTACTCACCTGCATAGTCCCAGTATGGTCAAAGGGACCTCTTGTGAGAGTGGAGTGGTGCAGGTTTGGGCCCCAAGATGTGGATTCTGTTTCCTGTTCAGAACACTGGGGCAGGGATTTTTAAATTTGATTGCTTAAAATTAGGCATCTAAATCTATATTTAGGCCCCTAACAAAGGTACCTAAATAAGGATCAAGGGGGTAAATTTTGAGATGTCTAAGTGATTTGAGAGTTCAGGTGTCATTTTCAAAAGGAACTTGTGGCCATCTTTTCAAAGGTATTTAGGTGCCTCAAGATGCGGAAAGATGCGCAGTGGGATTTTCAAAAACATCTAAATTAGTTAGGCACCTAGGCACTTTTGAAAATCCCACTAAGTGTTTATCTGCACCTTTTGGTGCCTAAATACTTTTAAAAATCTGTCCATTAGGCACTTGGGAGCCTAAAGGCTTGTCTGCACACAAAAATTAATCTGGAATAAGGCAGGATATTAATTTAAATTTGGCTTAATGATTCCTGATTAATTCCATGTGTGGACACTCCTATTCTGGAATAAGAGTGCCTTATTCCAAATTAGTTTATTTCAGTGGATCATACTAATCCAGGGAATCCAGTGGAATTAGCTAATTAAAAATAAAACATTCTTATACTGGATTAAGACTGTCCACACGTTGAGTTAATCAGAAACAGATATTCCAGAATAGCTCCCCGTGTAGACAAGCCTTAAACTTCACTACGAATCAGTGGGATTTAGGGTAAATTTTTAAAAAATCATATGAATGATGTACATACCTAAACCCAATGTTCAAAGGGGATATAGGCATCTAATTGAAAATTTAACCCTAACTTTAGGCAGGCAAGTTTCAAAATGTTGACCTTGCAGTAAACACAAGAGTAAGTGTATGCCATGATTCTTATTTCATTTTTCTGAATAAGCGGATGAACACCAAGACAGGAAGGAGTGACAATATCACAGAGACTGATTTTCAAAAGAGCAGAGCAACCACACAACTTCTGCACAAATCAAAGGGAGCTGCAGATGTTCTGCACCTTTGCAAATCAGTGTATCTGTTAGGAGCAGAATAATAAGGTTGCCTCTACTGCTTGGCAAACAAAGTCAACACAAATGAAAGATTACCTGAGCCCCATAGACCCGCTGCATTGCTTGAAGCAACTGGTTTGTATACTCTGTAAGGGTTCCTGCATCTTCTTCAAATACACTAAGCAAGGAGCGAGTCTTTAATAAAAGAAAAAAGCAAAAGGTTTTACTCCCAAATGGAAATATTTTAAAAAAAGAAAAGAAAAGAAACTGTAGCAAAACAAATCAGTCAGCATAATAAGACTTTGAATATACAATGTACAGCTTCTTTATATTATCCAACAATATAAAAAAACATAACAATTGATCACTATAATGAGACGGGTAAATTGATGCACAAATAAGTGATGTGATTGGAAGTTTGCACTGCAAAGCAATGGCAGAGTCCTCCTGACTAACACCTTCTTGCTCTAATTAGTAGATACTCCTTTCAGCATAGTCAGGAATGTTACAAATCCTGAAATTCCTTTTGCTGATTACAGTAATCAAAGCTATGCCAAGGACTTGTGGTCAAAATACCATCGCTAATTTTATTTCTCTACTGTTAGAATGAATTAAAAGCTCCCCTTGTAATAAAACAAATTATCTTCCATTATGACATCTCAAGAGGCTTCTGGGTTGAACAACTTTTAAAAGAACACTGCCAAAACTGGTAGACTTAAAATTAGACCCAACAGCAGTATGTTGGTTTGTAACAATAGTCATACATATACACTTAGTGCTGCGTATCTGCAAGCATGGTTTCTTCACTCTGCCATTCTGTTTTGTTCTTGTGAGCGGAGGAGCAGCAGAGAGGAAAACATAACTTGTGTTATCTTGGAGAAATGCATCCACTTGGCTTGTTTCAGTGGAATTGCCAAGGACAGCAAATTACATTGTTGCAGTGCTATGTGCCAAGGAGGAAACCAAGGCCAGGGATTAGTGCTGGGCAAGCAAAGGGTAGGTAAAAAGTTGGGATGGCAGTGTAACTTTGACAGTCTCTCTTTAAGAAAGTCATTCTGCACCTTGGTAATTCAAAGTGTCCTAGAAGAGTCGGGGGAGAGAAAACCTTTTGTAGTGGTAAACACCCATTTTTTCATGGTTTGTGTGTATAAAAAGATCTTCTGTACTTTCCACAGTATGCATCCGATGAAGTGAGCTGTAGCTCACGAAAGCTTATGCTCAAATAAATTGGTTAGTCTCTAAGGTGCCACAAGTACTCCTTTTCTTTTTGCTAACTGCAGTAGGATCTTGAAAAATGTGTGTAGCAATGCACTGACTAGTCATGTGTATTCGTTCGTATTACATTAATTTTTGTGCTTCCACCATTGGAGAAAGAAAAAGCTAGTGTCCTAACTGGTCAATCCAATCTGTTTGATACTAAATGAAAAGGACTTCCCTAAATTACTTTGCATTAGTTCCATCTGTCTACCATAAACTCTAGAACTTTAATAATCATATTAGACCTGACACCTCGTCAGTGTTTCATCCTATCTTAGGCATTTCTAATGTGCCCGAAGTATCTAGGTGCTAATCATGGGAATTTATTTTACAGTCTTAAGAAAGCTGTAAGAAGCATCACTATTTGGGAGGATATAACCTTTGCTTCTCTAAGACATTTACTTTTCTTTACAAATCTCCTTGCAGAGATTTTACATTGCTTCTGAGAGATTCAAACCACTTCTGCTGAGATTTTTGGACTAAGACGATGTCTGATTTCATCTGTCCTGAGCAGTACCAGATTTACCATGGCGCCAACGGCTCCATAGTGCCTTGCCCAAGCTCAGAAGGGGCCCATAACACTCCCCTACTCCCCTCTCGCAGCGCTACAGAAGTGGAGGCTCTGAGAGCGAGCCTTGGAGCAGCAGGGATCCAGCATGGGAGCTGAGAAACCACGGGGCCCTGAGAACTGTAGTTCCTTGGCAGCTCCCTGCCTATAGAGCCAGCCCTGGAGCAGGGAAGGAACTACATTTCCCAGCATCCCCTTGGAATCTATCATGATGAAAGGGAGTGGGGGGAGTGCAGAAGCTGAAATCCCATGCACTGCAGCTTGCTGTGAATGGAGAGCTGGCTGCTAGACGGGAGTGGCACTGTGAATGGGGAACAAGTATGCCCAAGGAGAAGGCGGCTTTGGCCAGATATCACCCTCAGAAGACTTTCCCAGAGTCTTAGGGATTGCTGGTGTGATTAGGGATGCTGGTGTGACCTCGCCTGGCAGCCCCCAAAGAAGGAATTGGGTGGACTAAATGGACAGTGCACCTCTCTACCTGAAGCCTAGCAAGGGAGGTATGTGGATCCCACCAGAAGTTAAAATGATAAGTAAGGGAGGGAAGGCTCTACTAGAGGACCTGAGCAGCTTTAGATACAGTACAGGAGGATTTCCACTTCTGAGCCATGGAAGCAGAAATTGGCTTTTCCTTTCCAGATTTATCCAATATTCAGAAAGGGAATCTAGCACCTGCCTTCCAGATTTGAACACCCTCAAAATTCAGGAGTGCTCAAGCTCAATTTAGGCTGCTGTTACTTCATTTCTTCCAAATCAAATATATTGATCCACTGTAATTTGCTGTAGAAAAAAGTAGGATAAAATTGAGCAACAAATGCTGGCATCTTCCCAGTGTTAACTAGGGTTGGAATTGGTATTTTCAACAGCCATTACCATTTTTTAAAATTTTGTTTGTTTAAAAAGAAGACAGTAATATTACATTGGCAAATTTCCCACACAAATGAAGAGTGGAACAAAAGAACAACAAAGACACCTCAACTTTTCCTCATTTCTATAGGACAGTCTTATAATATGGATCCAGATATCCTCCAATCACACAAGCTGAAAATTGTTCCACTTTACTGCAGTTTTGTAACCATGCGGGATCCAGTCCTGTCTGTGTTCTGTGCACATCCAAAATTCCTACTGAATTCAGAAATGCCTTGCTTTTGTGATCATACTACTTGATATTTTCAGCCCTTGTAAGAGAAGCAGGTTTACATTTATTAATTGGGTGGGAAGCCTCTCAGAAAAAGTTAGGTGCTATAGATGTTGCTTATTCACTCGGTTATGTGAGACCTTCCTGTTACAATAGTAACCCAGTGCAGCATAGAATGCATTTTGCTCCTAGAGTCTAGAATGGGGTCCTTTGCTTCTATACACAGCCCATTAAAGACAATAAAAAGACTCCCACTCACTTCAACAGGCTTTGGACAGAACTGATTATACATGGGGTAACTCCACTGTCTTCACAGGGTCCTGGTCCCACAGTGGAGGGGGGCCATGTGAGCTTGTGCAGAGCAGCTCCTCAGGGATGGGAACCCCCTGGAACTCTAGCCTCCAAAATCATTCAGGCTGCACTTTCTGCTCGACTATGTGCTAACTGAGGGGTGTGTGAGAATTGGTGGCCTCTGCTGAAGGTGATGTCCATCTCAGGTACTTTAAGCCATGGCCTAGAGGAGGGAAGTGCCTAACTATAGAGTCTGCAGCTGCCTAGGGCCAGCACTGAGGATTTAGAGTCCATAGTGCCGCCGTTGCAAGGTTCAAGCATGCTCAGCCTTGGAATTGCCACCCCTCCTTAGACTAGTAGCTACAGCTATCTAAGGCTGGTCTCTGGCAATTGGCCCCATGGCTGTAGCCAGAGAAGCTACAGGTGGCTCTGTGACTACTGGGGGTCAATAAGCTAGGAGCAGATAAAGAAACTGGAGTTAACCTAAGGAACAGAGGTCACCCATAGGAAAGGAATGTCAAGGGAAGCAGGGAAAGAAGAAGCAGGTCAGGCTTGCAGGGGAGAATAGCGTCCAAGGTAGAAGGGAAACAGGCATGGGGAGTGGTGGTGGTGATCAGGTACTAGACTAGCATGTAGATGGGAGCAGAGGGAGAAAGGCTGGTGACTTCAGGTTCCCAGGGGCTAAGTCCTCACTTTGGGGAAACGGTGTTTGCAAGTGGCTTGCTCAAATGGCAGGATGGGAGCTGAGGGAGGCATTTGTCAGAATTGATCAGGTATCTACTGGCTGTGGAATTTTATTGGGCTCAGACCACATACAGTGACTGGTGACATACGGTGGTACTGGAGACATGGGTACAGAAGGTCTGAATGAGGAAGGAGATAAATCTGTGGGGAGTTTCCCCTGATCACTATGAAAGTTCTGCTCACTGTGGACACTGGTAAACCCACATGGGTGTACAGCTCAATGAGAAAACTGGGGGCTGAGGAAACTGTGTATGGCAATACATATAGTCATGCAGAGGTGTGATATCAACATGAAAAATGTCTCTGAGATTCAATACTGGGTATACTATGGCACCGCCACACCAGGCCCACACTCGGAGCCCACAATGACTACATGAGGGCCCACAAATATGTTTGGCACGTGGGCCCATAAAAGGTTAATCCGGCCCTGGTGCTGAGAAGTGTCTATTTACAGTGTAAAGTCGTGTTGTCTAGTAATTAAAGCAGGTGACTGGAAGTCCTATTTTAGACTCTGCATGGCTGTACTGGCTTACCCTGGGTAAATCACTTAATCTCACAAAACCTAAGTTTACTAATGTTAAATGGGTATATTACTACCTGTCTTAGAAACACTGTGGGGGATAATTGATGCTTGGAAAGAATTTTAAGATGGTAGGATAAAAGGGAGCATTAGAAACGCAAAATACGGTTTTCATTAAAACAACAGCACATACAAATCAAAGAGGGAAAGACTTCAAAATACACCAACAGAAAGCTACATAGGGCCAGATCCTGCAAGCCCTTGGCATACAGAACTTCCTTCCAAAAGGAAGGGGGCTCTGATTCCTCCCAGCACCGATTTCCTTTCTCCTTTCAATGGGAACCCCATGTTCTGAGAGTTTCCAGGACAGAGCCCCAGTCTGGATTTTAATAACTGAAACACATACTAATTTGCAAAAATACCTGGATTTGAGTTGTTGCAATCACTGACTATAGTTTTGCTAATTTAAAACTTCTGTTCTCTATAACCCCATCTTTTCTTTTACCTAACACTGAACATCGTTATACTGTGCTGTGACAAAAGACTGATTCACCAGACACAATAAACAAAGGATCATGGTTACAGGATAAAGCAACAGAATTATGGGAAATGTTAAGCAAGAAAATTCTCAGGCCAAGATTTTCAAAAAATAGATGCCTAAAGTTAGCCTCCTAAGTATATATTTACATAATATGGAGCACAGATGGCCCTTAGATGCCTATATCCTATTGAAATTAGCATAGGCTCCTTAAAGCTGGGATTTTTCACCTATTCAGATGCCTAAATATGGAGTTAGCTACTTAATTTTAGGCACCCATTTATTTATTCATTAAATCTTGGCCTCAGTTATTAGCACTTTTGTTCAAAAATAATAAACTCTATAAATGATTCAAATAGTTTGGACGTTAAGGTTCAAAATCTTTATGACGTTTCTGTTTAAAATCACTATTTTAAACCAGTGCAACTAATAAACAGATGTATAGTTTCCTTTTTGCTGTTTTGTCAGATTCTTACGTATTAGATAAAGCTACACCAGTGAACCATGGTAATCCAAACATCACGTTTTAACATTTCTGTGGAGGCTTCATTAATCATGCCACCACTCTTGCTGCTGGAAACATGCGGCCAAATCTGGTCTTCACATGAGTGAGTGTTGAATTCAGGATGGCTACTTGGGTGAGTCTGTCTCCTAATTTGCAGTCAAACGCTTTAAATGGAATACATTCATTAGGTGGGGGCTTTTTTGTATAATGCTTGGGGACAATGAAGATATAATTACACTACTCTTGGAGAGAAAGCGAGCTTTGCAAACCTTATTAATAAATAACTTATGCCTAATTCTCCACTGCCTGGCACCTTGTCCGAAAGGAATGGTTTTATATCCGTTTTGTTCTGAAAATGACTATAGAAAGTACAGACCAAAAGAGGATCAGGCCCACTTTGTACAAGAATAAATTACTATAGAGGTGCTAGACAGTAAGCTCTTTGGGGGCAGAGGCAGTCTTTTTTGTTCTGTGTTTGTACAGCAACTAGCAAAATGGGGTCCTGGTCCATGGCAGACTCCTAGGTGTTACCACAACACAAACGAATAATAGACAGTGGAGAATCAGGCCTCTTTCATGCAAAAAGTTACTATATTGAAAATGTAATTAATTTTGTGAATTAAAAATTTATATAAATGAATTAATGTATTATTACAAAAATAAGGACCAGGTGGCAATTATGGAAAAGTGAAATTATTTTTCCAGAAACCTAGATAAAACAACAAATGATGAAGGAATCAAGCGAGAAATATCCTGCAAAGGTTTAGGTTTATATAGTCTTTACTCTTCCAGTATTTCTACAGATTGCAAAGGAAGGGTTAAACTCCTTTGTTTCAGGCCATTAAAGACTGGGGAGACTTTCAAACCTTAGTCCGTGCTTTCTTTGGTTGCTTTCAGTTTTTGTTAAATTTTTAATCATGTGAGATGGTGTTGATGGAACAGGAAAATGAGTTTACTTAGTGGCTGTATAAAGTTATTCAGAATTAATACTTGCATTGAGCCTTGGAGATGTAAACACCATAACTATCAAGTAATATTAATAATAAATCTACTCTAGTTCACTAAATTGTGGGGTGCCCCCTGTATCAAAAGGAAGGGGGCTCTGATTCCTCCCAGCACTGATTTCCTTCCTCCTGCTGGTCTAGGACCAGCCAATTTGGGGTGGATAGTATGATGGGGTCACAGAGCCTCAGTAGGTCCATCCTGGTGAGACTACTGCTCCTCCTTGCCATGGATCTAGGACTTTACTTCTCTCCTAATTACCAATCACACCTGTCTTCCTTTCTTTCTCCCCATATGGCCACTTCCTTTTGTTTCTTTCTTCATCATGCCTTATACACACACCTTCCTACATGTGTCCCTCTTCCCAGCCCTTGGTGAAGTCCCCTCTCTTCCCCATCCATAAACTCCTCCCGCTGACTTCTGTTTTCCTGTGCCCCCATAGTATCTCCCTACCTTCCCCAATTTTCCCCTCCCCACCCTTTTCACCCCCCAATTCTCAGCGTTCCTCCTTCTCACCTGTCTCTCCCTCTCACCATCAATACGGGGCACCTGCTAGCCTCTCCTCTGTGTGGAGCATTCCCCAGGTCCATGGTTCGCTTTTCCAATAGGGATGCAGCATTGGCTGCAGCTAGCCTAGCCTGGAGATCACTGTGTGGTCTAGAGCATGCTAGACAGAAGGGAAGAGATCTAGTCTAATACAAGGAAATTCTTCTCCAGCCCTTGAAGGGTGGATGGAAATGGAAAGGGCAGTAAGAGTGTGAATTTAGTGCTATGAATCCACACAGCGACTGTGTCCCTAAAACCCAGGAACATCCCTGTTTTCAGTGACTGCCCTGGTGTCTCTCTCAGTTTTATAACAAACAATATTGTGTCCCAGTTTTATAAGCCCTGCAGTCTCTCACCACTCTGGTCAGAGGAGCTAGGGAAACCAACAGCAGGCTGGCTAAGTACACATGCACCTCAAGCACCATTGCCTAAGACATGTCGCAGGCTGACACCTTGCCCTCCCCCCATGGGTCCCTCCTCTGGGAAAGCCTTGGAGCCAGCACAGTCACATCCAACTAGTGAGAGGGAGGGGGTAGTTTGACAGAGAAGAGAGGGCAGGGCACCCTTTTCTCATCCCAGGTGCCAACCCCTCCCAGACGGTCTATGAAACCCTCCCCCGCAGTCCTGCCCCCTGTTACAGGTGACCTAATTTCCTCCACTTTGAATCGCCTCAGCCTACTCCTGGGTGGCTACTTCCCTGCCCCCACAGCAAAAAGACGCTGTTCACCTAGGCCGCTGTAAACCCCCTAACCCCTGCCGTGCCTCAGTTTCCCAATCTGTAAAATGGTGGCATGCGCCCCCCCCCCCACACCTTTCTTCACGCACACTGGGAGCCGCAGACGCACAAGGCGGTCTGCCCCTAACTCCTGTTATTACTATTTGTTGTTCTTGCTCAGCGTCTCACCCCGGCCCCAAACCCCCAGCCTGGATTGTGGGGCCCCCCTTTGCTTGGGCCTGCTGAATCCCGTGTGGCCTTCACGCCGCTGTCACTGCAGGTGCGTCACGGGCCTCTGCGCTGCACGGCGCCGAGTAGGGCTAGCCCCAGAGCAGCCCCATGGCGCGGCGGGATTAGTGAAAACAACCCTCCTCCCTGCACCGGCCTGCGAACCGCCGCGCCGCCCAGGCGCCTCCCGCCAGCCCGAGACTGGCTCCGGGGGTGCCCCCCGGAGGGAAAGGGCAAGAGCAGCGATTGGACGGGGGGGTGGGGGGGTACCTGCGGGCTGTCCTGCAAAGCCTCTTCCAGGAGGAGCTTGTCCACAGCGGGCATGCTGGCTCTCCGAGGAGCGTGAGGAACTGAGCCGGATTCACCCCGCTGCTGCAGGGCGTCCCAGCCCTGACACGTCTTGCTTGGCTGCAGCGGAGAGCGAGGCTCCCAACCTGGGCTTCTGGCCCCGCCCCGGCGGGAAGGGAGGCTGCTTTCTGCAGGAGCCAGGTAAACACAGCCGGGCGCGCTCCTGCTCCTGCTCCCAACGCCTCCTTGCAAAAGGCAGCGAGTCACGAGGAAGAGTGACAGCTGGGGAGATCCCCGCGCAGGAAGTGTGGCTGCCGAGCGCTTCCTGCCGCGGTTAACTCTTTGCAGAACCGCGGGCACGAAACTCTCGCCCAGGCCCAGCGGGGCGGGTGGGTGACTCGGTGCGGCACCAAGAGCCAAAATGAGGGAGGCGGGGAAATTATTCACGCACCGGAGACTCACCATGCGGGGGGGGGGGGAGATGGGTTTCCAATACTTTCACTTTCGTGTGCCCCTGTGTCCGATGGGAAGCCCAGGAAAAGTGCGGGGAGGCTAAATTTGAGTGGAACTTGGGGACTGAACTGAGGGATGTGCCTGGAGATGAGGGATGGTTGCTAGATATGCGCTGACACTTTGGGTTGCTGGCCTAACTTCCCAACTGAATTAACTGCCACAGTAAAATTAGTTTAACCCCAAATCCAGTGTTCAGCCTTTAGTGCAGTGGTTCCCAAACCACCAGCTGCATTTTGTCATGATGGAGAGGTGGTCAGGAGTGGGTCACAATGCCCCGAGCGCAAAGCCAGCCCCAAGCCTCCCTCCAGGATAGGAGCTGCCTCTGTGGGATGACTGCAGGGGGGTTGCTCTGCAACACTCCCACCTCCCCCTGCAGCAGGCCAATGACCTGTCTACAACTTTCCCATGGTACCCTGCGTCAGGGGATTTATTAGAACTTATATCCCGACAAAAACAAAAGGAGGACTTGTGGCACCTTAGAGACTAACAAATTTATTTGAGCATAAGCTTTCGTGAGCTACAGCTCACTTCATCGGATGCATTCAGTGGAAACTGATGAAGTGAGCTGTAGCTCACGAAAGCTTATGGTCAAATAAATTTGTTAGTCTCTAAGGTGCCACTAGTACTCCTTTTCTTTTTGCGAATACAGACTAACACGGCTGCTACTCTATATCCTGACAGTCACTCTCCCGAGGTCTGAGTGATCTGTTCTCCCCACTCTCACATCTGCAGTCCTGTCCACTGGCACAGGCAGTAAAGGGTATGAGGAGACATGTTTCCTTTCCCCCTCCAACTTTTTATTCTCCTTGAATTGCCCCCCGGGTGGTGATGTGGAACTCGTACATCCTGTCTGTCCCCACATACTTTGTGTTTAAACGTATTGTTGTCTGTCTTGTGTGGGCCAGATTCTGTGCTCTGCTTTTCAAGAAGTGCAGCACAGAAGTCACAGCCCAAAAGTGGAAGTAAAGGGGGCTCCCAGATTCTGGGCTACTCTGTAGGCCCAGTGCAGTCCCTGGTGTAAATTAGAGCAGACTTACTTGTCTGTCTGCTTGGCAGCCCAAAATTACAGGAGCAGAGTGCTCCTGGCTTGTTCCTACACTAAGAGGGAATGTGCTGAGTGCTTCATCCCCTACTAACGAGGGCAAATTTTTAACCTGGGGTATCTTAATTATGTGAGGTGTCTAAATTCCACATTTGGACATGCCAAAAAGCATTTGGTGACCAAGGCTAATGACTTTTCTGATTTTTCAAAGGTGCTGAAGAGCTGTATCTCTCGTTGGTCCAAGGTGTCTGAAGACCAGTAACTGAGGCAACCAAAATCAGCAGCCCCTTTAAAAAGAATGACCTTAAGAGTCCACAGGAACTACACATTGATCAAACAGGAAACATTAAGGGAGGTAAAATGTTGGGTCTGAAATGATCTGACACTGGCCCCACAGAGAAGTTTCCACTCTCTTCATATAGTTATGATGTTGCTCTCACCTTTTTCTTTCTTTCTTTCAAAACTGCTCAGCATTGGCCTAACTCTGCTCCCATTAATCTCAGTACCCATCTGTTGCATCTAAATCCCTGTTAATTTTTCTGCTTTTGTGTTTCTTAAAACATTATAAACACCTTAAAATGTAAACAAGGTGACTGCTAAAACAGACTGTCCTGATTGCAGAAAGCACAAAAGAAGTGGGGCATAAAGAAAATTTTGCAAATCAACTGCAAGACGGTTAACGTTAATTAAGTTTGACAAAGAGTCATCAGGCACTGTACTTCTGGCTAAGTTATATTGTTTCGGAATTTATGTTGGTCTGATGTTGAATGGTATTGCTTCTGATATGACCCTTTAACCCAATGTGCCAAGTCTGCCTTCGCATGGCTTTGCTCTGCTGGCACTGAAGTTGGACTCTCTGTTCCAGTCCCTTAATTAAAATCAGGAAACTGGATGGTCACGTTGACTTCACTTTGCCTGCCTCAGGAAAGTGACTGCATAGCAACAAAGATAATCAGCTAGTATTTCACACATATCAAGTATAAGACGCGTAGTCAATACATTCATGTCTGGAGAAAACAGAAATAACAAAGTTTTAAATATTAATTGTGTTACAGAGGTCTTTCAGATGGTGTGGTAACCTCTGAAGAAAACTTCTTTACAGAAGACACTTTTGAACCTGTCATGGTAGCACGTGATAGTGTCTGTCTCCATTTGTCTTGGAGTCCTGGCTTTTTTTGTTTTTCTTAAAAACTTTTTAAAAGCCCATTTGAGGCTCAGACTCCATGCTATGACCAGAGGATCCATGCCTCTTAAATTAGCTTCAGGACATTTGTGGATGATTTCTTAACTGTGTCTAGCATGCCACTTCCTTCCTTCAGTAACTGTCCACTTCTTTTTCCTAATGGTTTTGCATACGGGGGAGTAGTTCAACAACAAAGTACTCTGAAATACTTCCCAAACCAAGGTAACACTTGTGGCTTTGCTTCATATCTTCGACACACTCGAGAGCACCACCTTTGAGGGCTCACCTGTTTTTCTTGGTGGCTTTGTTTAGTTAATGATTCAAGTTTGGAAGCCTATAATTATCTTTCCAGCACTGCACCATACTTATTTGGTGTGACTGGTTCTGCTAGTTCTATGCAAACAGGACTCAAAGGTATTTAGTGTGCGCATGATCACTGGAGAGACAATTAATTTTTTCATAATTGTGTGTAACAGGGATTATTCAGCTTCATGAATGGAGTAACTTCGCCTTCAGTTCTAGTGAAGGGTAGTGTAACTATTTTAATGTAAAAAATAAAAACTGCAAAATCATAGAGAAAGTAGAGCCTTTTTGTCAGAAAGGCCTAAATTGTCATAAGTGACTAGCGATTTTTGGTGTCTTAATTTTTGAGTGCCTAACTTGAGTTACTTTAAATGCTCTAGTCTCTCTAAGGATGCTCAGCACTTCTGAAAATCAGGCCCCTCTATTTTATTTGGATTTTAAAACTCGATATTTAAGCTCCAGAGCTCTGAGCATGCTTGACATAAACTTAAAAGCACAATAAAGAAAAGTTACACAATCAGTCAAAGCAGCAGTACCAGTGGGCAGACTTGCTATAAATTACATTTAAGGTGTCTCAAGTTGAACCCCCCCCCGTCCCCAGACTGATGCATCCAAATTCACCAGTCTCCTTTGAAATTGGTAGCCAAAACCCTTTTAAAAATAGGGGCATAGGAATTGTTACTTTGTATTATCGAACCACATAGGAGCCCCAGTCATGGGCCAGGACCCCATTGTGCTAGTCATTATACACATACAGAACAAAAAGACAGACTCTGCCCCAAAGAGCTTAAGTTGCCCTATTGGATCATACCAATGGTTCATCTGGTCTGGTATCCTGTCTCTGACAGAGGCTATTACCATTTGTAGGAAGGTGTAAGAATCTAAATAATGGCTGGTTATGGAATAGTGTATCCATAGGAGAAGTAAGACAGTTAGCAGTTCGCTTGGTCCCTAAGGCATGAGAGTTTGTACCTCTTAATATTCTCTTTTATCATAAACAGGTGGAGTTTATTTTATCCATATAAATGTCTAATCCTTTTTTGAATCCTGCTAAACTCTGGCAGTCAATTGCATACTGTTTCAATGAGTTCCATAGCTTAACAATATGTTGTATAAAAATGGAATTCCTTGTATTATTTTTATTTTGCTACCTTTCAATTTAATTGAAAGTTCCCTTGTGCCTACTTACCTTCTCGTTGTTTTGTGTACTTCTGTCATGGGACTTCTTACTTGTCTCCTCTCTGAATATAACAGCCCTTGGGTAAATTTTTCAAAAGCATCTAAGTGACATAGGTGCCTAAGTCCCATTTTAAAAAATGACTTGGGCACTTCTGGACAGATTTTCAAAAGTATTTAGGTGCCTAAAGATAGACAACTACTGGGATTTTCAAAATCACCTAAGTAGATTAGATGCCTAACATCCATTGAAATCAATGAGATTTTGAATATCTGGCCCATAGAAATGCAAGTCTCACTGTGTCAATAAGAGTTAGGCTCCCAAGTTCCTAAATCACTTTTGAAAATGGGAATTATCTTTCTAAGTGTCACAGGCCTTTTTCAAAAGTTTACCCTTAACTTTTCACTCTCCTCAGATCGAATTTTTCCATGCCTCTCTGTACATTTCATTGGCCATCTCTAGACCCCTTCCATTTTTGCTGTGTCTTTTTTTGAGATAGCTTGACCAGAACTGAACATTTCATTCAATAAGTGAGTGAACGATTGACTTATATAAGGGAATTGTAACATTTTCTATCGCATTCTTTATATATCTTAATATTTTTGATTGCCCTTTGCACATTGATCAGAGATTTTCATTGAACTGCCGACAATGATGTCAGGGTCCTTTTCCTGAATGGTTATAATTTAGAAATGAGCAATGCATAATAGTAGCCTAAATTGTTTCTTCTACAATGTTTGTTCCCTTGCATTTGTGAACATTGAAATTAATCTTCCACTTACCTAGTTTTCTTAGATCCCCCAGGAGTCCTCTCTTGTCCTGAGTTTTCTAAATTGTTTTATTATATGCAAAGTCTAATAATTATAATTAGCTATAATGATACTGAACACTGCAATATTTATTTTTAAAGTACCATAGCTATTTATGGAAAGCTTGTATTAGCATTTTGTGAAATATTTATTCTGGATGTGTTGGTAAGTAGCATTATGGTCTTCATTACATATATGCCGTGCTCTTTGTATGAAACAGATTTTTCAGTAATTTTGCAAATCTGATGATTTTTTCCAGCTACACTAGTTATAGAGGAACGCAGATCACTGTGTTTTCTCCTTCACATATCCCATTATAACTTTAAAGAGCAGATGGCATCATACTTCCTTTTTGGCTGCATATCTTATACTTAGCACTATGAGAAATGGCTGAGTAGTAATATACAGATCACGTGTGCTAAGTTAGCTGAGTCTATTTATGTATTTAAACACAGAGTGCCTCATATTCTTAAGCTTGGCGCTTAATAACAAGGAGATTCGTAGATTCCAAGGCCAGAAGGGACCAATGTGATCATCTAGGCTGACCTCCTGTATACCCAGTCCATAGAACTTCCCCAAAAAACAATGGGACACTGTGAGATCTTTGGACTAGGGGTGGGCTTTTTGTGTAATAATCTCTCCTAAACACTGTAACTATCCTAAATAAATAAAAAGGTTAAACAACTTAATATTACAGCTTTGATGTTTTTAGTCAACAGGATTGCTGCAAAATGGTGGGTTTGAAAAATGACAACCTGATGCCAAATGATGACAATAATATGTATTTTAAAATCTGGAGCAATCCAAAGCAATAGTCAATAGCACATGTATGATGGTATAGCTTAATGACAAAGCATGCACTGTGCAGGGAATTTTAGCTGTTGAGAGAAAGGAATAATATCTTGTGATTTTTAGTTATGAATCACAAAACAGTACCAAGACAAAATAAAATACCACTGAGACTTTTGATTTTCATGTAAACAAGGTCATATTTTCATTTTAATGTAAAACACATGGCTTTATTTATTTCCATTAAACCTGTTAGTAATCTCCTAAAATGGATGTTTACAGATGCACTTGATTTCAGTAAACATCTTTATCCTGTATATGATTTGCATTGATTGTGCAGATAAGGTGCATTTTGCAAAGTATATGACTTCAACAGTGCTTGTAAGCATCTATCTCTTTTACTTCCCTCCCCCGCAGAATACCTCCTTCAAGGGAAGGCTAACCTCCATATACAGACTCCTAAGAGGAAGCCTCATTTTTTGGTGATTTATTTTAAGTTAAAAAAAATCTTAGAATAATTTAAAAAATGAATTGGCTTATCTGTCATCTTGAGTGAGGGAAGGGAATGTGGCTCTTCTAGTGAAGCTAGATAGATAATGCCACCAAAATATATGTGTATGAGCATGCACTGGCATGCTAATAGAGCCACATTTCTAGCTGCCTGGGTGTTTGAGCCTCACTAGTGAAGAACATTGGGGTTAGTTACATGGTCCTTCTTGCATTTGACTGCGAGCACTGCACACTGAGTTCCGCAGAAACCTTCCCCTGCCTGAGGAGCTGCTCAGTCCTGTTCTCCTGATTGGTGATGTAGGTGAGTGTTTTCTTCCCTGCAGTATATTAGAATTATACTGGGGTAACACTTTACATTAAATGCATGTTTATAAATTTACCAGATTCTTAAGGGCATTTGGGCACCTAACTCATTTATTTCAATGGGAGTGAGGTGCCTAAATAGTGACTTTAAAAATCTGACCTGTAGGCCCTGATTCCACAAATACTTACACATGTACTTAACTCTACTCCTGTGTGTAGGTCCATGGAGTACATGGGCATTAGTCACGTATATGACGTTGTTTATGTGCTGTGACAGGGTCTGGTCAGATAGCTACGGGAGAGTGATCGAAGGGAGAGATATTAGCCCCAGGTTAAGCAGGTCCCTTTTCCCTGGGTAAGGTAACAGGGGCAGTTCCAGAACAATCAGGAACTTGCTGGAACCAATTAAGGCAGACCGGCTAATTAGGACACCTGGAGCCAATTAAGAAGCTTCTAAACTCAATTAAGACAGGCAGGCTAATCAGGGCACCTGGTTTAAAAAGGACCTCATTTCAGTCAGTGAAGGGTGCGCAAGGAGCTGAGAGGGTGTGGGCATGCTGCTGGAGGCCGGAAGAGTACCAATGCTATCTGGCATCAGGAGTAAGGTCCTGTGGTGAGGATACAGAAGGTGTTGGGAGGAGGCCATGGGGAAGTAGCCCAGGGAGTTGTAGCTATCACACAAGTGCTACACGAAACACTGTATACATCTGTGATCCACAGGGCCCTGGGCTGGAACCCGGAGTAGAGGGTGGGCCCGGGGTCCCTCCATCCCCCCAACTCCCTATTGGATACAGGAGGAGTTGACCTGGACTGTGGGTCTCACCAGAGGGGAAGGTCCCTGGTCTGTCCCCCGACCCACTAGGTGAAGCAGCAGAGACTGTGGGGATTGTTCTCCTTCCTTTTCCCCATGCTGGCCAGTGATGAGGTTAGCTGAGTGAATGGCAGGTTTGAGCCACTAGCAAAAGTGGCCAAACTAAGGGCTGATGTGAATCTCTGAGGTGAGCAAATCTGCCAATAAGCACAGGACTCACCAAGGCAGAGGAGGAACTTTGTCACAGTGCATAAGTGTCTGCAGGGTCAGTAAGGGTATGTCTACAGTGTATTGTAAACCCAAGCCTGTGGGACCTGGGCTTGGGGACTTGGTGTTTCCAAGCCAGCATTTGAGCGCCTGCCATCACCACTGCATTGTAAATCTGGGTTTACAGATGCTGGACCCAGGTTTTACAGCCATGCTAACATGTCCACACTGCACTATGGAGACTTTCTGACTTAGGTCTGTGGCTTGACCTGCATCCACAGTGCAAAATGACAGGGCTTGAACCTGAGTCTGACCCACCCCACTAACAGGGTCCTATGAACAGGGTCCTGAGTGCTTACTGATCCAAATCGGACTGATTTGTGTGGGGACAGAAAGGGGGGCTTGGGCAACATAGATATATCCTATTCCAGTTCAAATCCTAGCAAGTGTTATTTATGACAAAATAGTGCTTGCCTTTGTTTTGCTTTCACTTAAAAGGAAAAAAAGACAATTAAATTTTTAAAAACAAAGTATTCAGTTACAAGGCTACATGGAATCATTATTCAAGCACCCTCCACAGATAGGAGCATAGCCAAGACACCAGTTCAGGAAAGCACCTTAACTTGGGAAAGACCTGAAGCACATACTTTACTTTAATTCCAGTTTAAATCAATTGGATTTAAGCAGATCATTAGACTAAGCATCTGCTTAAGTGGTTCCGTATTGGGGCCCCAGTTTCTAACTAGCCCCTAAACTCTCCCAAACAAAAACCATACTAAAGAGCGATAAACACCAAGAAAAACAGAAAGACAAAAACAAAAATGCATGTCTTTAAGGTAGAATAAGAATAAATAAATTAATGTGATACACTCTTGAGTATTTAAATAATGTTTATTTGCTTTTAAATAAGAATATGAATTTAAAAAGTTTTAGAAATCCTGCAGCCATTATCTTGAAGGAGCTGCAAATACATCTGGTATATCAGAAAAAGTCATGCTCTGTTTGATTTACACTGCACCATAGTATGAGAACATTGCCAAGGCTAATAATTTTCAATTCTTGGAAAAATAAATCAAGAAATATTGGATTAGTTTCTAAGAAGCTACCTGGGATCAGATTCTCCTCTCAGTTACACTGTGTAGTGTTGACAACTCTTGGAGTTTTATTGTGAGTCTCATGATATTTGCATTAAGCCCCAGCTCCTGGAGTCATGTGATTATGTGAGAATTTCAGTTTTAATTTTTTTAAAGTAAATTTTTAGCCCTTTTGTGATTGCAGAAAAAAGCTGGAAAATTTGACCCAAATGTAATCTAAAAGCTCAAAAACCAGAAGCAAAGACACCCTCTCCCTATCCCTTCCACCAAATTTATTATTTTCTAAGTTTCTTTCATGATTTTTTGAGGTCTCGAGTCATGATTTTTGAAAACATGGGGTTGCCAATACTGGGAGTAACTCCACATAAGTTTTGAAGGAAGCAGGGAGTATCAGGTTTCAGTAAATTGCTTCTGTTATTACATCAAGAACATAATGGATGCAAGTGAATTTAGTTTTTCCACACAGAGTCACAAAACTCAGTCTGTCTCCATGCCTCTCTCTAGCCTACTTCCTTGTGCTTTTACATTTCCTATTACCTGCATGTGGAGTCCACCAGATGTCATTGTGTCACAGAAATTAATGAATCATTCCAATCTGTCCCTATATATAGTAGTTTAGAAGATGACATATCTATTTTGAGAACAACATGCATACACAGTGTAGTTTCACTGTACATTTATACCCTTGCTGGTATAATAAATAGTTGATGTTTGATAAATAAATATCTTCTTCAAGTGCTTTTCCTCAAAATCTACTACTATATAACAATCGATTAAAAACCTGCATTCTGCTTAAAATACAGTGTTAAAATGCACTTTTCCTTTTGTCAGTCAACCATCTTGTGTAGAGGGAGAAGACCTCATGAGAAGAAGACCTCTAACTGAACGGTTGGGGTTACACTCCGACGCTGTCCAAAGCATCTTCCTCTGAGGAGTATGCCTTTTTAAATGTACTTCTCCCAGGCAGGAAGAGATTTTTCCTGCAGCGATCTGGATAAAGTAATCTTATAATATGCTATTACTAACATAAGCCCCAAACCATCAAAAGATTTAAAAGTTCTTAAGTCCAAGCCAATGGTCTTAAGACTGTGCTTAAATTTAAGCACATGCTCAAGTGTTTTGTTCAATAGGGATTTGAATTGGGGCCATAGTGATGTGCCGACCCAGTGATTCTTTCTGTAATATATGTCTAGGTGTGTATGCGATTATCTTTTTATTTTATGATTCTCTTTGTCAGTAACAGCTGATTTTGTTGCAGCTGAACTTATTGGGGGCAGTTGCTGGGTTTGACTAAACTCTTGAGGGAGGCAGAGGAAAGTGACGGTTGCTCTGCTTGCATATTAGGTTAAAGGCACAGGGGAAGCTGCGATCTTCCTCCAGAGCAGGGCCATAGAAGGACTGTTGATTACCAGTGTAGGCACTAGGAAGGCTGAATGACCTACAGGGTAGAAGGCCCCTTAGAAATATCTTATATTTGTATACTACCATTCATCCCAAGGGATCCCTACATGCCATAGAAACAAAACTTTTGGGTGCAGAAAGAATTCAGGAGTGTTCCCTGTATGTACAGTGTAAGAATTTCTTCACCCATCATTGAAAGGCACCTGCCTCAGAGATGGGACATGGTAGCCATATATACCAACACTACACAAACCTTTGGGACAAGAGGAACAAGAAACTGCATCCAATTAAAGTTGCAAGCGAAATTTAAAGATTTATTACTCAAGTTGGAATTTGGTCCAGACACACTTACTCTTCCTCAAAGCAGTATGGGATCCACCCATAAGTGATCAGAACATGGATCCTTGTAAAGATGTCCAAAGAGGTTGTCTGAAGGGACAATTGGATCCTTCTTCCTCCCCTCCCCACCCTTTCCCTGGAAGAAGTCTGCCAGCCCAAATGTGACCATATTTGAGAGCTAATAACAGCACTCTCTCTTAAGCCTGAATGTGCTGTAAATACCAGAAACGTGTTTCATTATCATCCATATTTGTAGAATGGTTCAGGGAATAGTAGGCTAATAAAATGCAGCTCTGAAGTCTGCTGGGGGCTTGATACCAACCGAAGCCCTTGCTCAGGCAAAACTCCCATAAACTCAGTGAGAGCTGGATGATTGGGTTCCAAACTGAATATTTGTTAAGGTTTTAAAATAAAATTAATGGAGTTCCTTAGCTCCCGGCAAATTCCTTGCCAGCTCATTTTCTGCTCTACATGCTAAATCTTAGAAATGTCAACAGATGATGGGCCAGTCAATTACTAAGAAGACACTGATCTGTGAATAATAGTGTTGGATTTGTTTTCCTCTCCCAAGAGAACAATCTGTCTTGTGTCTTGAACATGCTTGTTACCTTTGTAAAACAGCTAAGTATCAGATACTGTGAGTGTTAGCTTTTAAAAACAAAGAGGATTTTGACAATTAAATACAACAATCAAGTTCTGACAGATTGTCAATTTCTTTACTCTTCATTTTGTGTGTGTTTTTTAAAGCGGTTACTTTAGCTAACAAGAGATTTAAATTGCTAATTTCCTTAGGCAATCCGTAAACTCTTCACTCAGTAGTTCCAGACCCCTCTGTGACAGGTTGGATCACAGAAACCCCCTTGGGGCCGCAACCTGATGTGCCAAGAGTACTTCTGTCCCTGCTTTCCCTGCCCACACTGCTTGGGACTTCAGTGCCCTGCCTGGTTTGAGCCAGACCCACTAGCCTGCTGCAAACCCAGACCCAGGTCTGAACCACGTCCCCTAACAGCTGTAGGCTTAAACTGAAAGCAGCTTAAGAAGTGTTCCTGTCTTTAGCACTCAGGTGCTCAACTCCCAATGGGGTCCAAACCCCAAATAAATCCGTTTTACCCTATGTAAAGCTAAAACAGGGTAAACTCATAAATTGTTCACCCTCTATAACACTGATAGAGAGATATGCACAGCTGTTTGCCCCTCCAGGTATTAATACATACTCTGGGTTAATTAATAAGTAAAAAGTGATTTTATTAAATACAGAAAGTAGGATTTAAGTGGTTCCAAGTAGTAACAGACAGAACAAAGTGAATTACCAAGCAAAATAAAATAGAACACGCAAGTCTATGTCTAAGACAGTAAGAAAACGGAATGCAGATAAAAATCTCACCCTCAGAGGAATTCCAATAGGCTTCCTTTTACAGACTAGTCTCCTTCTAGTCTGGGTCCAGCAATCACTCACACCCCCCGTAGTTACTGTCCTTTGTTCCAGTTTCTTTCAGGTATCTTTGGGGGTGGACAGGCTATCTCGTTAACCAGCTGAAGACAAAATGGAGGGGTATCCCACGAGCTTAAATAGACTTTCTCTTGTGGGTGGAGACCCCCTCCTCTCTCCTAAGCAAATTCCAGCTCCAAGATGAAGTTTTGGAGTCATATGGGCAAGTCACATGTCCATGCATGACTCAGTTTTTATAGGCAGCGGTCATTGCTTACATGCTACCTTGAACATCCTCAGGCAGACTTCTTATGTGGATTGGAGCCTTCCAAGATCCATTGTGCGTTAAGTGCTTCTTGATTGGGCACTTAACTTGCAAATTCCTTTCTAAAGAAGCTGACCAAATGCCTTAGTAAGGTTATTTAAAATCAAACAAGTATACAGCCAATATTCATAACTTCGAATATGATAATGACACATGCATACAAATAGGATGAATAGATTCAGTAGATCATAACCTTTACAGATGTGCCAAATGTAGCATAAAACCTTTACAGATGTGCCATATGTAGCATAAAACATATTCCACTTATGTCATATATACATTTGTAAACATATTTCCATAAAGCCTTATGGGGGGCACCGTCACACTCTCCAATCAGTACTGTAAATGGCACATTACTTGTTCATTGCTGATCACAGGATCGCTTGGTAACTTCTGCCTGGTAATTTAGGAATTGCTCCTATCTGGGACAGATCCTCAGCCGATGTAAATCCATGTTCTATTTACAGCTCCTGAAAATTTGACCCAAGGATAGGAATTTTATCTCTGACTCTAGTGGCAGCAGGAATAAGCCCTTCAAAAAAAATAGGCCTTTAAAAAGAGAATTCTTACTGGCTTCTTGGCACATCTGTTTTTGTTTTTTTTAAAGAGAGGTTTAAAAAGATGTGATTTTTTAAAAAATGGTGTTAATGGATAATTTTGGGGCAAATCAGGTAATCATAGAGTCATAGAATTGTAGAACTGGAAAGGACTATCCAGTCCCCTGCATGTTAGCAGGGTTTTTTTTAAATAAAAGATCAGATGTCCCCTTTTTTGGGGGTGGTGAGTAAAATATGAACATATAATTTACATTACTTTGCAGGAGGGGAAACCTGATCCTTTTTTCTCCTGTGTACTGTTCTTGCAGTTTGGTGCTGTTTTTGTTATGTCGCCATTTGAACTAATGTTGCATAAATCATTTAAGGCTAGGTTGTGGCTAGCCCTTGTGTGGCTGAGCACTGGAGTGGGGAAAGCAAGGGTTGGCCAGAATGGCAGCCCCGGAACTCAGTGGAATGTGTGGCATCCCAAGGGGAAAGAAAGGGGTAGGGAGGTGAATATGGGCAGCTATGCGTCCACCGTTACCTTGTTGCCAGCAACGAATGCATGCTGGGCATACAGAGAAGGGAGCATCCTACACCCCTCAGAAAGGTGGAGCAGTTTGTGAGCTGCCCTGTACTCCAAGCTGCAGTGCTCTCCCTGAGACAGGGGAGCTCTGCATTGCCCCCTTACTGTAAGCTAAGTACTATTAGCATGATCCAGTGCTTAAAATGTATTTTTAAAAGTCTTTTAGCAGTTAAAATACTTTAGAAGGGATTAACTACACCTGATAGCAGCTAGGCAGGTGGCAAGTTGTGATCTCTGCTACAGACTGACTGAGAATTGACCACATCCATTACATTTATTCCCCTGTCCCACTGCCTCCTTTCCCCTCCCCAGGGTCACTTTTTTATCTCCTCCACTTCCTATGTCTTGTCTTTTAGGCTGCAAGCTCTTTGGGACAGGGATTATCATTTACTTTGTGTTTATACAGCAGGCAGTATGGGGTCCCACCTGATGTGGCCTTGAAGCACTAGTGCAATATAAATGTTAATAATAATAATTATTATTAACAACTTGGGGTTCTTTTTCAGACTTACTTTTTATTAGCTTGTTTTTGTTGTGATGGTTCTTTGGATACTGTTTGTGCTATCTGTTTCCATTTTTAATTGTTTTTTGTTTCCATTAAAAATGAAAGATATCTTTAGCAATGAAGTGGGGTTCTGAAAAGTGTAATGTCAAGTTATTTTCATCCCTAGATCTCAAAGCACTTTACAAAAGAGATCAGTATAATTTTCCCCATTTTACAGATGGGGAAAATTAGGTGCAGAGTGGGAAGTGACTTGCCCAAAGTCACCCAGCAATATAAAGCCACAACAAGGAATAAAACCCTGGTTTCCTGAGCCCTAGTCTAGTGCCCTGCCCCTAGTCCACACTCTGTCATAGCAAACTACAGATGTTTGTTGTATGAAACTCAGAGTCAAGGCCCATCACCAAGTGATTGGTACACCAAATGCCCTCCAGCTGACCCTACACTCAGTGCCTTTGTGCCTACTTGACTTGGACTAGGGACTTTCATTAGTGATCCTGCCCTAAAAGAACCATCCCCCCTTTTAAATTTATTTGGAATGCCTTGCTAAGCTCCCCATAGCCACATAACCACCAGATGTTTTGTAGCATCATACCCATATCATCAGATGCTCACAATGATGCAATTCATTTTTTAAACCCCCCCCAAAAATGTTAACATAACAGCAGTGGCTAGCTTCCGAAGCTTTAGTAATTTGGGTCTGCTAGCCATATTGCTAGGATGCCATAGCAGGTATTTAAGAGTATCCAGGAGAAATCTGGATGATTGGTAATCTAGTAGCTGAACTATGGACATGCTAGAATTGAGAATCCAACATGCTAAAATTGTTACCTTTTGGCTGAACGTATTTGTAAAGCAATGATCAGAGCAGAAAAGTTTTTTGTTTAAATTGAATTGCATTTGTAAGCTTCATTTGGAGAAGATTAATCCAAGAATATTAACTACTGATGAAGGAACAAGGTTTTTCAGGGAGATTATGGATTTGAGAACATCTGTGTCTGTTCTGCACCTGCCAACAGCCTTTAAGTGGGGGGAAATGTAGATTGTAAATTAACATTTTTGTATACTTGCGTAAATTGAGGCACAAACCATTAGAAGCATTGTGTTTTAGTATTATGTCATGGGATGGTGCAAAAGATTCTTTATGTAGATAGCTTATAATATGAGAGAAATCAAGAAAATAATATATTTTTAACATTTCAGTGCTATTAGGGGGCATTTCTTAATACACACAAATTACTTTTTGAGCTCATATGACCTCCTCCTTTCCTAAGCCTGCTGCCCAGCACAAATAATAGCAGTAGATTGTTTGGATTTCCTACCAAACTAGTGGAAAGGGTCAAAAAGGCAAAAAAGCAGGACTCTATATCACTACTACTCCTCTTTTTTTACTCTCATGTATTTGAGATCTACCACTTGGCTGTCAATCTAACTTGGTCAATTTCCATTTTGGTTTAGAGAAGACCTCTATGAAAGTCCTCTCACCTTTCCTAAGCCAAAAGGTGGGACACAGTGTGCAACAAAGCCTCAACATGATGGGAGATCCCCCCCCCCCAAAAAAAAGCTCATATAGGAAATTTACAATTCAGAAGGATTTGTTCCTTTCTCATAAACAACTCTTTTTATAATCTCTGTTTCATGTTATTTTGTTTTTGTTGTAAATAATTTTTAATAATAAAAGTAAGAGGCCATCCCATTTGTATGAAACAAAGATAACTTAGGAACAAAAATGAGTCATGTCCCTTAAAATGAGAGACATTTGAGAGGTATGGCCAGACATTCTTTAGTTTATTTTCAAAGTTCCTGACTAAAGTAAATGCACCACCAAAACAGCACCACACCAATTCTGTGGTTTGATCTTTATAGCATCCCTGTTAGTGTGGAACTACTGAGCCATCCTTCCAGATGATCAACCAGGGACCAGAGCCAGTACTGAGTCGCAGGGCCTTCCCATGCATGCCCCGGCAGTCCCCAAGAATCTTCCAGGTTTGTAGGTGGGTCTAATGCCGTCTTCCATGTGAGGAATGGCAGTGACATGGAGTGAGGGAATCTGCATGAGATTTTCACCCCAAAAGCCCCCTCCCACAGGTTTTAATTTGGAACAAGATGATCCAGCCCTCTGTGATTAGCAGTTAAGCTTCACACCTTATATACTGTATATTAAAACCATATTCAGCTTTATTCCAAAAAATGGCAAATTTGTGATCTGGTATCATTTTGTATCGGGGAACCACTCCTGGGTAGTACTTACTTGCACATTCATTAAGATTTCATAATGGTGCCCATTAGATATTAAGTAACATGCCTTTCAGCCTGGCCTTCATAATACCTCTTGTTTTCCTAGGGACTTATAACTCTGCCATAAAAATTCACTTTGGACTGAAGCTTGGTATACGGAGTCTCAGCCTAGCAATTAATTTTTCTTTTATACATTTTCAAAACGTCTAGCCATCTCAGATATCTAAAGACCATCTAAGGAATATAAGGACCATCCCAAACCTTACTACCTTTCACTCCAAGTGCAAAACCCATTTCTTCTTGCCTTCTCTAACATAAATGTGCGTGTGTGCATGGCATGCTTGCTGATGTGCAGCTGGACTCCAAGATACTGCATTGACAGGAATCATTGTGAATGACACAAATAACCATGCCTTCCCCCCAGCCCACCCCACCCCATTGTTCTAGGCAAGAATCTGCTCCGGCACTGCTATGACAAACTGCTAGAAGCACTGCGAGATCATGAGCCCCAGCTACCACCGCTGGGGAAAAGCGGGTGTCAGAACACCACAGAACAAATGCAGAACTACCATCACTTAGCCAACACAAACACAAACCAAATGAACCAAAACTCCTTGCAACAACCCACTCCCCCCAAAACAAACAAAAAATCCAACCAGCCCCCCAAAAACACCTACCAAAACAAGACAGTGCACTGCACACACTTCTCCCACTGGGTAGAGGATGAGGGAACAAACAATATATGGATGATGTTAGCCACATTGCTCAATGCCCTACTGGAAGCTGCCCAGATACTACAGTGGTGAGCACAGTCTAAGAAACCATATAGAATAGATGGATGAAATAATTGTTTGGGTATTTTTTTTGTGTTGCTCCTAAAAAAGTGATGTCTTGCCTTGCATTAGTAAGAGGTGTTGAGAAACCTGGCAACAGCTACTTGTTCTCTTGTCCTTCTGTAGAAAACGCTGATGTAAAAGGTATGCATGTCCAGTGGACACCTGAGTGTTCACATAACAGTCTTCCATGGGTGTTTGAATGATGGCTCTGAAGACTGCTTACCTTAGACCATAGTCCATCCTGTGCTTTGCTGCACATTTGCCATCCTTGCCTGTCAACTGCCCTTCTCTCCAAATCTTCCCATTTCATGTTGAGGTTCCTGATGTCGTTCAGAACTGTTCATTTCCATGTTATTTGCGGTCTTCCTCTCTTTCTTCTTGCATTATCTGGCTTCCATTCAAGGGCAGTATTTGGTAAGCGTTCTTTTTCCATTCTCAGCACATATCTCAGCCACTGATGTCTTCTTTTGTAGATTATTTGTGAGAGGGTGCCTTGTCCAGTAATTTTTCTGACTTCTTCATTCATCTTCCTATCTCTATATGTTATTCCCAACATTCTTCTCAAACATTTGTGATTAAATGCATCCAGCTTTTGCGTATCTTTCTTGGTAATTTGCCATGTCTCACTGCTATATGTTGTGATGGTGATAACAATTGCTTTGTACACGTTCAGTTTTGTCTTGAGGGAGATGTTTTTCAGTTGCCTGATGTTTTTGAGTCTTCCAAATGCAGTGTTTGCCTTCCTGATTCTTCTTCATATTTCCTCGGAACTAGTACCATCTTGGCTGATGGTACTTCCAAGATACGTAAGATTGTCCACCTTCTCCAGTTTCTCTTCTTCAGTTTTGCTTTCTGTCCCAATAGTCCCCGTTAACATGACTTTACATTTCTTTCCATTGTATCTCAAACCTATCTTCTCCATTACTTCTTTTACTTGGTTTGTGCATTTTTGTAGTCTGCTGGCATCTTCACTGATAAGAGCGATGTCATCAGCAAAGTCTAGATCAAATAGCCTGGAATTGTCCCATTTTAGGACATATGTATTTAATCCATAGTCGATGACTAGGATAAACAAAAAAAGGAGACAGGATGCTCTCCTGCCTTACACCTGTTTTGATGCTGAATGGCTTACTCAGTCCATTTTCCATTTTAATGCAGCATTTTGAGTTGGCATAGAATGCCTTCGTAGTGTTAATTAATTTTGTTGGAATTCCATATGGTTCCACAATTTTCCACATTGTTTCTCTGTTTACGCTATCGAATGCCTTTTGAAAGTCCACAACATTGATGGCAAGACTGCTTTGGAATTCAATTGTGTTCTCAATAATCTGTCTCAGGGTGAAAATAGCGATCTCCCTTGTCTAAATCCAGATTATTGTTCACGTAGGATGGTATTCATCTTTCTTTTCGTTCTGTTCAGGAGGACTGCTGCTAATACTTTTCCTGTGACAGATAAAAATGTTACTCCCCTCCAATTTGAACAATTGTTCAGAATGTAACTTGATTTTTTTGGTAACTTGATTATGATACCAAGGGTGTATTCTTCCAGCACTTTCTCCTCTGTCCACATTTTGTTGCACAGTGAACAGATGACTGATTTCACATCTTCACCTCCATATTTAAGTATCTCAGGATGAATGTCGTCCAAACCAGATGCCTTGTTGTTTTTTCAGCTTCTGCAATGCTTTTTTTACTTCTTCGATTTTTACCTCAGATACATCTATATCTAGGTCTAATGGTTTATCATTAGTAATATAAGGGCCCTACCATCAATCAAACCTGAACCCCGCGCCTTGACCCCTTAAACCCTGCCCACCTGTCACCAGAAGTCCCGCCCCATGGGGGTATTACTTCCGGGGTCAGGGTGGCCAAATAACCTCTATCGTGCATCAGCTGTCTTTGCTCATGTTTGAGACACAGATCTCAAGAGGAAAATCCGAAAAAGGACACCTTGTCCGCTGGTGACTCCCCTAAGCCATGATTGCCTTCCTCCTCGAGAGGGGTGGACAACAAGAGGCCATCATGCTCATCAGGGTGCCTCACGAGGGTTTGGGTTTCGGGATCGGTTTCCAATGTATCCATCAACGGTTGAGTCAAAGGGTCCTCCTCAGAACTGTCGCTGATGTAGTGCTTTCTCCACACAAGTCCAAGGGTGCTCGGGGCTAAAACAAAGTCTGAAGTTCTCACAGGGGTGGTGAAGGAGTCCATGTTTCCTTGATTTCTAAAACACGCGTTCTTGGTAAAAGATGGTCTCTTCTGCCCAGCGCTGCGACTTATGGGGTGATGGTGCTATGCTCTGATTGGGAGAGGGGTCACACGACCCTCTTCTGGGCGGTTCACCCTGTCCCAGAACCTGCCCTATTTTGGTCAAATCTGCTCTCAAATCTGCTCTCAAATCTGCCAAAACCCCTCCTGATTGGTAGAGGGATGTGGAAGGAGTTCTTAGAGGGGTCACCTGAATCACTTCTGGATGGGTCACCCTGCCCCAGAACTCCCCCCAATTGGTCAAATCGCCTCTCAGGGCGGTCCTACGGGGGCGAAACGCCTTCTGATTGGTAGAGGGCAGTGGGAGGAGTTGTTAGAGGGGTCACATGACACACCTTGCTTCCGGTCATGTGGCCGCCTTGACCCCAGATGTAATACCATGGGGCGGGACTTCTGGTGACAGGTGGGCAGGGCTTAAGGGGTCGATGGGCGGGGGTTAAGGGGTCAAGGGGCGGGGTTAGGGTTTGATTGACAGTAGGTCCCTTATACTACTATCATTGTTAAATTCCAGTCTTGTAATTGGTTCTGATGGGTTTAGCACTTTTTTGAAGTGTTCCACCCATCTATTTTCTTGTTCCTTCTGTGTTTTCAAAATTTCTCTTTGTTTCCCTTTCACTGGGACACTTCTGAATTTTGATCCATATCCTTTGATCCATTTCAGGATCGTGTACAATGTTCTTGTCTCGTTTCTTTCCCCTGCTTCTTCAGCTTCACTAGACTTACTTTCTATCCAATTTCGCTTATCTTTTTGACATTGTTTCTTTACTGCTTTGTCAAGGTTCCTGTAGGTTTGTTTTGTTTCTTCAGATGAATGTTGTAGTACTAGAGCAGGGGTGGGCAAACTATGGCCCGCAGGCCGCATCCGGCCTGTCAAACCTTATAATCCGGCCCTTGAGCTCCCGCTGTGGAGCAGGTTTGGGAGCTTTCCCCACTCAGGTGTTCCAGACGGGGAGCGGGGTAGGGGCTTGCCTTGCTCCACTCCATGTGTGCAGCAGCTCCGTGCGGCTCCTGGAAGCAGGGGCAGCCTCAAACACCCCAAACGCCGGCTCTGCAGCTCCCATTGGCCGGGAACTGCAGCCAATGGGAGCTTCAGGGATGGTGCCTGCGGATAGGGCAGCGCACAGAGTGGTGTGGCCCTGCCTCTGCATGGGAGCTGGAGGGGGGACGGGCTGCTGTTTCCAGGAGCCGCTTCAGGTAAGGGCTGCCTGGATCCTGCACCCCTTAACCTCCTCTCCCAGCACCCCAACTGCCTACCCCAGTCCTGATCACCCACCAAACCTTTTGATCCCAGCCCGGAGCACCCTCCTGCACCCCAAACTCCTCATCCCCAGCCCCACCCCAGAATGCACTCCCAGCCGGAGCCCTCATCCTCCCCGTGTGCCCCAATCCACTGCCCCAGCCGGCCTTCCATACAATTTCCATACTGAGATGTGGCCCTCAGGCCAAAAAGTTTGCCCACCCCTGTACTGGAGCCTTTTGTTTTCTTTTGTCTATAATTTTCCATGTTTCTTCTGAGATCCACTGTTCTTTATTGCTTCCTCTCTTCCTATCCATTATCTTTCCAGCTGCTTCTAGCATAGCTGTTTCGAAAAGATCCCAGTATTTTTCCCCTTCGTTTTCTTCAAGGTCTTTAAAGGCCTCAAACCTGTTCTTGGTCTCTATCTGGTACTCTTTACGTATCCTGCAATCTTGTAGTTCCTGTGTATTGAATAATCTGAGTCTGTGTTCTTTCTTTTTAAACTCTTTAAACTTCAATTTGATGTTTGCTTTCAGCAAATAGTGATCACCCCCTATATCGGCTCCTCTGAATACTCTTGTGTCTAACACTGATGTTTCCACCTCTGACTAACACAGATATCGTCAATCTCATTTTGTGTATGGCCATCTGGTGAAATCCATGTCTTTTTGTGTATGTTTTTATGTTGGAAGAAAGAACTGCAGATGTTAAGATTGTTTTCGGCACAAAATTCAAGAAGTCTTGTGCCATTGTCTGTCATTGTTCCAGTTGTATATGGGCTGATAACTGTTTTCCTACCTCTTCTTTCATTTCCGATCTGGGCGTTAAAATCTCCCATAACCAGGACAAGATCGTGGTTTGGTATTTCTTTCATTACATCATTCAATTCTGTATAGAATCTCTTTATCCTCTTCATCTGCGTTGTTTATTGGAGTGTATGCCTGGGCTATAGTGCACTTAATGTGCCAAGAGTGTAGGGTGACCAGATGTCCCGATTTTGTAGGGACAGTCCCGATTTTTGGGCCTTTTTCTTATATTGGCTCCTATTACCCTCCACCCCCTGTCCCGATTTTTCTCATTTGCTGTCTGGTCACCCTACAAGAGTGGAATCTAGCTGCCAGTAGCTTATCTGATATTGGCTGCCAATTCATAAGTGATTTCTTTGCTGCGCTATTCATGGTGATTCCTACACCTCTCTCATGTTTGGTTCCATCTGAATATAACATTGTTTTTTCGCCACCTGTTATCATACCTTGATCTTTCCATCTAAATTCACAAAGTCCTAGGATGTCAATTTTATATCTGTTCATTTTTTTGATTACCTGTGCTAATTTTCCTGCACTTTTTAGAGTTTGTACATTCCAGGTAGCTATGGATGTACTCTTTTTGGTCGTCAGAATTTGGACCATTGAGGGGGTAACTTCCCGATGGATTTGATCATCCACTGTCATATGCGCATCTGAACGCTTTCCATCCTCCTCAGGCCATGATTTTTGGTTTATGTGGTTGATGTGAGTAGTTTCTGTATCTAGAACTTTTTTTTTTACGGTGACGGGAAGCCGTCCCATCAACCAGCCCTCCTCCTTTTTGATCTGGGCTTGGGACCGGCACTGGCGGAGTTGAAGCCTGCTTATGAGCACTTAAATGGCAGCATTGTCAACTCTTTCAGTGCTGATTTGTTGTAGCAGGAACATTCAGCTAGTGTGTTACACCCAGCTGCACTGGAGGATCTCTCACATTCTCACTTTCCTTTCATTTGAAAGGATTATACAGGAATAAGGCTGTAAATTCTGGAAATGCTCAACTGCTCTGTATGGAATTAGGATCAAGTTGCAAAGAAAATAAAAATAAAACTCCCTGAGGGAACAATGCAAATTTTGGGATAAAAAAAATCACTTGCAGACTTTGCAAAAATCATCTTGCAGCTTTCTATTGTCTTGGCTAGTGGGATTGGTTAGGGAAAGTAAATCTGTCCTTTTAATCAACTCAAGAGGACTTTAAGTTGTGTATAAACTGCTATAAAACTGGAAGTGCTGTCAGAAGAAAGCTTGTAAAGTTAAGCTGGATTTTGTGTTTTATTATGGTTACAAGTGTCCACTTGCACTGAATGGAGGATGGACTGAGGCATACCATGGAATTGCATGAGGCACACTACATATTTGTAGAATATGTGAAGCTACATTGTTTTCTGCATCTGGTTGGGGGTCAGACTGAACAGGATTTATGTACACCTATGCATTTATTTAATTGTATCTCAAAGTTAAAAGCTCTCAATGCGTACATTAGAAAAATGGGGAAAGTGTTCAGAGATGTGAGGACACATCATCCTATCTGAAGATATCTCTCAGATGAGGAGACAAGCTCATTATTACTAAGATACTATAGCAATGGCCATAGAATAAACGTCTAAATAGAACATTGCACACAGATATATTACCTTGAGGATAGCTGATTGGCAGGCATATATCACCTATGCTACAGTGGACACATTTTAATTGGAAAGGGATCAGGATTTCTCATGGTACCCAAGAAATCTGTGGTTTTGTTTCTCCATAAGGCCTTTATTAGCAGATGGTTAGATCTCCCTCTCTGATCTTCGAATAGTGGCTTAATGGTCAAAGGGTGCATGATGGCAGGTCTGCCCTGGGAGACTGCGAAGTGTGAGCAATCCGCAGGGTTTCAAGGCAACACATCTGTCAGATTTGCACAAACTCTGAACAAACTTCAGCCTTCTGCCAGGTGGGCTCACCTCATCCCGTCACGCCAGGTGGAAGAGCAGGGCTGTCACCCAGCACCTTCCCTGCCCGTAAAGTCTGTAGTCTCCTGGAGGTGGGCACGGCGGAGGGCAGCAGTGAGGATGAGAGTGGAGGGGACTGGATCCCAGCTGGATCGTGGACTGTTGTGTGGTCCAGCCAGGGCGGAGGACAGCAGACCATTAAACACCCCGCCCCCTGCAGCTGGGAGCAGGGCACAGTGCCCCGCGGGGGCCGTGGTGGCTGGGCTGCAGGGCAGAGGAGCAGCAGAGAGCCAGGGCGAGCTGGGGCTGCCCGGGAGGAGACAACTGGGCCGGCCGGGGGCTGGGTGCATCGCCCGCTGCCTCTAGCCCCCTGCGGGGTCCGGCTCCGCTCCGGGCCAGCCGAGCTGCCTGCAGCGCTGATTGGTCTCCGCCGTTACCCAGGCGATGGGCAGGGAGGTGAGTCCTCGTGTTCCCCCCCCCCCCCCCCTCCCCCGCATCCTCCTTCCCGAGCCCGCCGCAGCGCGAGCCCTGGGCAGCCTGCTGCTGCCGCCCCGCTGGCTCCATCCCCCGGCCGGGCTCCCGCCGCCTGCCCCGGCCCCGCGTGGCGCCCGCCGGCCATGGGCTGCGGGAACTCCACGGCCAGCGGCGCGGGCAGCCGAGGTGAGAGGGGCGCGGGGGCAAGGGCGGGGCGGGGGGAGGGAACTCGCGGGACAGGGGAGTGGGTAGGAGATGGGGTTGGTGGGGGGCAGGAGGAGTGGGGGCGGGGGGCAGCAGGTAGGGTTCGAGGACGGCGGGGTTGGGTCTGGAAGGGGGAGGAGGGGAGGCAGGACCCAGAAGCTGTTCCGAGGTTCAGACTCAAGGAGAAGAGGCTTTTCTTTCCTTAAAGGAGAAGCGACAGGGCGTTTCTAGAATTGGAAACTACATTTCACTTCGCCAGGGCTGCTCTCACGCTGAACAAGAGACTCTCCCCCGCTGCTTCAGGATGCAGCGCGCAGGCTTCATCTTTTTGGAGGGGGAAATATATTTTTTTTTAATTACTGCGTTTTAAAGGCTCCCCAAATCCATTCCAAATAGCTGTTAAAATGCTGAAGCTAGAGAAGGCACATGTTAGCAATTCAGAACATACTGTGCAAAATATGCTGTGTAAACATCCCATCAAAAGGATCCAGCTTACTGGGAAATGATTCTTCTAGGCTAATAAATAATACCATACTTGACCCAGTTTTGATCAAGTAGTAAGATATTAAAGAGTAATAAAAATATAAGGAGACTAATAGTAAATGTTTGTTAGGAGCAGTGTTTGCATCTGCCCTTTAACTATGATTTGTGTATTTTTGGTAATAAATGCTTTCTGTGTTTGGTGGCTGGAACTTCAAGCATTTCTTGTCCAACCTATAAGACAACAGAGCTTTTGGTTTTGGATCTGTGAATGTGGATTGGTCAGGCTGGGGATCTTTGACTTCACAGTCTTCTCATTCTGAATGGCATCTTTATCCCTAACAATGGTCCAGTTTCCTTTCATAAAGGACCCGATCCAAAAAGCCCATTGAAGTCACTGACAGTCTTTCCATTGGCATAAGCGAGCTTTAGATCAGCCCCATAAAGCACTAGAGAGACAAGGTGGGTGAGGTAATATCTTTTATTGGAACAACTTCTGTTGGTGAGAAACAAGCTTTCAATCTTACACAGAGCGCTTCTTCAGGTCTCAAAAGCATTTACATCCTGCAGCCATAGGCAGCAGGAGTCAAAAGCTACATGTGAACATGCAACTAGGGATGTAACTTATATCCTCTTCACTTCCCTGGACCCTCAAGGACTAAGAAACCACTTCTGTAATCAATTCATGCACCTTCCTGTACATTCTGCTTGTCTGAGAAGTTGTTTCTTCATGGAGGTTGTCCTCATGTTAATGTGTGTTACTAACTGATCCATCCAGCTGGCTCCAAACCTTGTTGTGTTATTTTGAAAATAGATTTGATATTTGTCAGTGCTGCTGGAGTGAAAAAAAGGGCTTAAACTTAACTTAAAAATGGTAGTAATAGTGAGCATTTATATAACACTTTTCATCTTCAAATCATTTGGTAAACATTAAGCAATATATTTAAGTGCTTTCCCCCTCTTATTTATTTGTTTGTTTATTTGTTATTAGGATATTCACAATCATTTGAAACTACCCAATAAAGTAGAGGTAGATTCTGTTAGAAATGTGGGGCCTGATTCTCTTGTCATTTACACCAGTTTTATATTGATCTAACTTCATTGACTCCTGAATTGCAAAGGTATGTCTGATTGAGGATTTATCTACACTAGGCTGCAGTGCAGACTACAGGAGTGTGAATTGCAGAGCACACCGAAGTGTGGCAATCTAGCTGCCCCATGTGGATGCTGATAGTGAAAACTGAAAGGCATCTAGTTTGGTTAACGTAGTTTTGTTTGCAAGAGGACTACATTAACATGAACTAGGTACCTGTTAGTTCACTCCAGCAGCATCCACATGGGGCAGCTAGATTACCACACTTTGGTGTGCTCTGCAATTCACACCCCTGTAGTCCACACTACAGTATAGATGTAGTTTGTGAGTGTAAATTATGTTGGTCATATGCTCTCCAAACTGTATGTAATTAAACTTGTGTGCTGTAGTTGCTGGTCTTCTCACTAAACCCTGGACTATATGTTAATTGTTTAGAACTTTTTTATCCCATTAATGCTTGTGTGACTCCTGTTTATATTAATGAGTATAATGAATGTGAATACATCAGAGGCCTTAATTATACTCAAAAATTGCACCAGTATCGTTTTACATCTATTAGTGGGAGCTGCCATGCCTCCTTCACACTTTCTCTCCCATCACTGGTTCTCTAGGCTGCAGTTGCTAGAAATCACTCCAATTTACAACCGACACAACTTCACTGATGTGAGTTAAATCAGGCTAGTTGCAGCATGGACACATCCCACTTCTGATTTAACTAGATGCAAACACTGGTGCAAGTGTAACAGAGGGTTTGTCTAGTATAGAATTTTTTTAATTTAAGTAAATTGTTTGCCAGTTAACTTAAATTATATAATCTGTTTGTAAATGCTAGCTTGGACACACCACAAACTTTTGTTTCAGGATACAAACAGGTAAACCACAAACAGACTAGCATTTACAAACATGTTAGCTAGCTCATGTTAAGTGGCAATCAAGTAATGGGTTAAAAACTCCATTCTGGATGGACCCAGATTGATCACGAGAGTTTAGATACATTGGTTTACAGACATAAATGTAACTTATACTAGTGGAACTTGTGTGTATAGACAAGCCTAAAAGAAAAGCAGATCTAGGCCTGATTCTCCTCTCATATGGAATAACTCCAGTGAAGTCAATGAAGTTGCATTAGTGTAAACATGGCATAAGTGATAAGAGAATCAGAATCCTAGTATTTAATTTTCTCCATAAAATCATATAAAAAGAGTACAAGTCCTGAAAGGCAAACATACTTTTAAAAGTAGATCTAATTAAAATAAAATGTTTTATTTGAGGAATGGACAGAGATACAGCTTTCTATCATCATGCTGGAGTTATAAAGAAAAAATAATTCCCATCACATTACTAATAAAAATATTACACTGTATTTACAAAGAAATTAGTTTTGTGCTTTGTACAGTACCGCTGCATCTTTGAAGACTAAAGTTATGGCTGTGCTGCAATCAGGAACAGCAAAGCTAGCATTGCATGACATATAATTAACCTGAAACATGCTCTGTCATACTCTGTTATAGAAGCTAATATTTTAGTAAATTTCACAAAAAGGCTTAGGCATGTATGGGCCCGATACCCCTTTCCTTCTTTAGGTAAAATAGCCATTGATGACAATGTGAGTTTTGTCTGAGTAAGGCATATATGTAATTATACCATCTGCCCAATGCATAGAATAATAGCACCTTCAGTTATGCTAGCTATTATAGCACTAGAAGAGCTATCAATCCTCATGAGTCAGGAGGATATAAATGAATAGATAGGTGGGATTAAGAACAAAATTACCTCCCAAGGTATGCATCCGATGAAGTGAGCTGTAGCTCATGAAAGCTTATGCTCAAATAAATTTGTTAGTCTTTAAGGTGCCACAAGTACTCCTTTTCTTTTCACCCAAGGTATAGTATTTCACAATAAAATATATTATGGGGTGTTCAAATCTTCTTCCAAGCATTGGAGGCAGGATTCAAGACTAAATGGATTATTGGTCTGTTGCAACTTGGCAATTTCTGTGATCCAAGTAAATTGAAGTATACACCCTCTTTTTTTTAGCCCTGCAGTTTTAAATCTTAGGGTATGGTACACTAGGAAGTATACACTCTGTGTAGCCGCTCTAAGCTGACGGGAGAGAGCTCTCCTGTCGATTTAATTAATCCACTGCCAACAAGCGGTGGCAGCTATGTCAGTGGGAGAAGCACTCTCAGAGACATAGCACTGTGCACACTAGTGCTTATGTCGGTATAAGTTGTCACCCAGGGGGCTGGCTAATTCACAGCCCTGAGCGACATAACTTATATCGATTTAAGCTGTAGTGTAGCCATACTCTTAGTTATAGAGAATGTTTATTTTTAAACTTTCCTATTATCCATAGAGAGTTTTTACTAACAAATCTCTATTTTCCTTTTTATTATATGATGGATTTTAGAAGCTCCAACTTGGCTTTTCTTTTTTGCCTATAAGAAATGTGTCCTTAAACATTACTTTGTTAAGTTTGTCCCATGTTAGGGAATGTCCCACCATTCCAGCATGGTCTGTGCTAGCAATTTTCTTAAAATGTCCCATCTTTGCACTGCCACTGTTGGGAGTAATGGTGGGAGCAATGGCAGCCTTAAATGTGGGTGCTCAATGGCTGCTGGAGACCTAAGCTTTCATTTAAAAAAAAAAAAAGAGAGAGAGAGAAACTGCTAGCCCACATAATTTTCATTTTTTGATTTTGAGTTTTTGTTAAAATCCCAAAAAATATTGTAAGAAATTTCTCTAAGAACATTTTTATGTAAAATTTTTCATGGGAAAAATTATTTCCTGACCAACTCTAATAGCCAGATATCTATAGAGATAGCAGAGTCTCTTTTTCTATATTAATGCATTTATTCCATTAAGTCAGTGTTTGGTCATCCCTTATCCTTCTTAATATTTTTCTCCTGAAGCCATGCTCCCTTTTATATGCAGTCACTCATAATGCATTTCTTCAGCTCAGAAAATATGCATGTAAAATTCTTTCAACAGTCTTCTACATTCAGAGTACATTTACTAACATTCTGTGGTGATGCTCAGTATCAAGCATCTGTTGTTTTAAAACTGCAGTAACCGTCTTGATCAATGAAAGATGCCCCCATTTTTGTCCTTCACATGCAACTATTTAAATGATATGTACCTGGGGGGTTTGCAGCTACAGTGTCCTGAATGTTATTCTTTAATAGTAACTTGCGTTCAATGTACAGAACATCTGAATGTGCCTCATTTATTCCTAAAGGTGAAATCCTGCTCCCCCTCCTCCTTCTGCAGCCATAGAAGGGGTAAAATGCAGCTGTGGTCCTACTGTGTATGGGTGGAGGCAGGAAGCACAGAGGTCATGCAGGGGAATTTTATACTTCCTGCTCTCGTGGAGTTAAAGTATGTGGCTGGCCCCAATCCATAAGTGCATGTGAAGAGGTTTTGGGAGAGACTGGAGGAGTAACATGAACATGGTCAGGGGGTCCAAACTGTATGACTTCACTAGCCACAGAGTTGTTAGGTAGTGAAGTGTAGTGCTTGTAATAGTGGCTTCATAGCGATGCCCCAGGTGTCCTGCACCCTGTCTTTAGGTGAAGGGGAGCCAGTTTGTGGTTTGGATGCAAAACCAGATGACACTTGACAGTTTTTTCAGTTTTCCCTTGAGCTTCATGTTTTGTTTGATCCCCAAAAGTAGGTAATGTGAACCTAAATGAAACGATACTGTAGAATAACTCTGTACTGCAAGAGCTGCCAAGTTCCAGACAGACAGAGACTGCATGATGCTGGAGGGTGATCATACAGGACTGGAAGGAGAAATGGATGTATCTTACCCCTGGGGAGTAGTCACTAAAGAGGTGCTTTCCCTAGGTATAGCCACATAGATAGGTGTGACTCAGAGGACTCTTAGCAACTGATGCTCTGTTCTTTGCGAACAATTATTGTCTCAGGCCTAACAAACTCACTACACCAAACACATGTCTGGCAGGGTATTTATCAATAAGAGATCACATGTAAGGTACCTACAGAAAGCTTGTAACTTACCAAGACTCATAATCATTGTGAGATGTACCTACAGGTAATATTTAAATAATAATGTAACTATAGTGAAAGTATGCTTTATGGACTTGGCGTAAAAGTTAGTCACCAGAGGATAATATGGCTCGGTGATGAATGGTGAATGGGTGGTGGCCCATTCAAGCAGCTGGGAGCTGTCACCATCCCTGGTTAGTTGTTGATGTAATGCAAGGCTCAGTTTTCTAGCCTTGCTCCATCCCAAGACGCTCAATGGAAAACCATCAGAGACAACTGCAAAGAATCCGAAACCACTTGGAGGTAAAAACGGAACATTACAACAGGCGGGATATTATAGAATAGAATAGTCTATAAATAGACACAAAAGACTGTTGCAGTATAACACAGTGGGGCAAGGCACTCTGTATCCATTCACAGTGGAAAGATCTTGAGGAGCAGAGGTGTTTTCATGAAAGTTTGGATCCTTGTTCCTGTAAAGCCAGCGAGCTCTGCAACCGACTGAACTTTGGGGGGGAAACCTACTGTATTAGATAGGAAAGGTAACTATTAATAAGTGTAGATCCTAGTGCTCATTTTATTATTTTGTTTTGTATTGTAACCATTTGTTTTCATCACTCTCTCTCTTCTTTTTTTCATTATAAGTGCTCACAAGTGTTGTGTGTTATACAGAAGTGGTAGTTTAAGGTAAAACTAGTAAACTGGGGTACACACACTTTCCATCTAAAAAAAGATATATTGGAAAAGGTACAGAGAAGGGCAACAAAAATGATTAGGGGCATGTGACATCTTCCATATAAGGAGATATTAAGAAGACTGGGACTTAGAAAAAACACAACTAAAGGTCGGGGGATAGATAGATGATAGTGGTCTGTAAAATCATGAATGGTGTGGAGAAAGTAAATAAGTGTTATTTAAACCTTTGCATAACACAAGAACCAGGGTCACCTGATGAAATTAACAGGCAGCAGGTTTAAAACCAATATAAGGAAGAATTTCTTCACATAACACACAGTCAACCTGTGGAACTTATTGCCAGGGTATATAGTAAATGCCAAAAGAATAACTGGCTTCAGAAAAGAATTAGATAAATTCATAGAGGATGAAGCTGGCTATTAGCCAAGATGGTCAGGGGTGTAATCTATGCTCTGGGTGTCCCTAAACTTCCAACTGCAAGAAGGTGGGTCTGGATAATAAGGGATGAAGCACTTGAAATTGTCCTGTTCTGTTCATTCCCTCTGAAGCATGTGGCACTGGATACTGTCAGAAGACAGGATACTGGGTTAGATGGACCATTGGTCTGACCCAGTATGGCCGTTCTTATGTTCTTATTTCTGTCAGTAACCAGTGTCAGGGGCTGGATATTGCAGGGGAATGCTTCAAAGGGACTCAGGGACTGCGGTATTGTTAAGCTGCAAGATGAAACTAGGGCTGGCATAGCCCAGAGGAGAGTGCTGGAGTGGCTGAAAGGCTGGTGGTGTTAGGGAGCTAACACCCAGCCACAGTTCTGCGAGACTTCCTCTTGCTGGAGGCAGGGGATAACAAGGTGACTCACAATCCTGAGTACCCCGAGAACTGTCACAGCGGGCTTTTCAAACATGATGGTTATTTGTGAGTCATCGCCAGCATATAGAGCTGGGAACCCTCCGAACACTAACGGTTTAAATGAAGTTTTAAAATGAGGACCTCATCCAGATCCCAAGCGAGGAGTTCCCTAAAACCTTACCAAGGGTTTTCTCCAGTGATGTGTTACAGTTGGGCCTTTTGTACAGTGAGGAGACCCAAAGGGATCTTGGAAACAATATAATATAAAGGAAGTTTGTTCTGCAAGCACTGTAATTTAAATCTTTGTTGGTGATGGTATCAGTGTGAGGGATTGCTAAGCAATAGACAGTGGAACCAAAATTACATAGAATCATAGAATATCAGGGTTGGAAGGGACATCAGGAGGTCATCTAGTCCAACCCCCTGCTCAAAACAGGACCAATCCCCAACTAAATCATCCCTGCCAGGGCTTTGTCAAGCCTGACCTTAAAAACCTCACAGGAAGGAGATTCCACCACGTCCCTAGGTAACGCATTCCAGTGCTTCACCACCCTCCTAGTGAAAAAGTTTTCCTAATATCCAAAAGTACAGGACTTAGTTGGAGAAAGAGGATTTCCTTACATGTATAATATTCATGTGTTCATACAGGAGCCTGCTTCTGGGAAGCCTCAGAACGCTGCCTGCTCAATTGTAGTTTTAAAGCAAGGGCAGAAACTACACATTCTTCCATACAGTTCATAGGTCACAGATTCCAAGGCCAGAAGGGACCATTGTGATCACCTAGTCTGACCTCCTGTATAGCACAGGCCATAGAACTTCCCCAAAATAATTCCTAGAGCATAACTTTTAGAAAAATATCTAATCTTGTATTTAAAATGGTCAGTTACGGAGAATCCACCACAACCCTTGGTAAATTCTTTCAATGGTTTATTACTATCATTGTTAACAATTTGTGCCTTATTTCCTGTCTGAATTGGTCTAGCTTCAACTTCCATCCACAATAATGAGGGAAGAGCTGTATTCGTTTTTGCAGCAATTTCACACCAGAAAAAAAATGTTTTCTAAGCAACAAAGAGCATTAGGGGAAAAATGCTGCAAAACCTTTCAGGCTGCGACTAAACCTGTAGCTTCTTCAGACTGAGCTCCCTTGAGTTTCTCCTGAGAGGAGATGGAGGAGTGAAAGGGGTTTCTAATGCCTTTGTTGGTGCTTGTAGTTCATGGAAGGGATGTTTTACTGACTGTGCAACTGAATGACATACCTGCAACAATAACACAGTTTTTAGTACCTTGGGAGGACCAAGAAGTATGTCATCCTTAAGTGATTCCCGCTCTCCCAGCATGTGGTGGTGGAGTCATGAAAATTCAACTCTTAGAACCATAGAGCAAGGTTGTAATTTTTGTCCCTTGCCCCCCTTATTTTTTAAATTACAAGCTGAGTTAGGAAGAACCTGATTTTGTAGCTATCTGGGGGGTTTTGGGTGGATTGTATCCCAATGCTAAAGTTATTTCAGTCTAGTTGTTTTATAAAATTTTGTTTATTTTATGGCACAGTATTTTACACGCAGTGCCAAGTCTGTAACAGAATCAAACAGCATGTTCACAAAATAAACAGACATTTAAGGACAATTGCTTAGTTAGTTGTGGCAACTTACAACTGGAAAAGCGCCAAAATGAAGAATATTGCAATTTAGCTTATGCAGAAAGTAAAAAAAAAAATACAGATATCCTTCTCAGCTGGTGTAAATGGACACAGCTCCACTGGAACTTTGCATGTAGTTTGACCCATTTACATCCGCTGAGGATCATGGATTTGATCTATTTACATCCGCTGAGGATCTGGCCCGGAAAGAGAGGTATAAGTGTGACAGAGTTAAAGGAGAAAGTAGTTAATCATGATAACAACAAGTTTCCTTTACTGTGTCCATCCACTTTTGGGGTTTGTGTGTGAGGGGATTGTTTGTGGGAGCAAGAGGGGAGAAGGGTAGAGAGATTTTTAGGGTCATTTTGGTTAGCTTGAGCATGATCACACCATCAGACAGTAAAACACATTTTCTTTTTCATTCTAGGTACTGCAGGGACAGCTAAAGATGTGTAAGTACGTACAATGGTCTGTACACCTTCAGCACCGTAACTCAAGGGTTATTTATAAGCACATTAGCACAATAGTTCATTTTGTTATACGTGGTTCAGTTGCTACCCAATATGTTAGACCCACCATACCCTGATCTAGATGTCATCTATTGATAGCCTGCTTCCTTCACCCAAATAGAGACAGCAGAATCAGAGTGAAGGGACTGCTGGTGGCTCACTTACCCCTGTAGAGACAATTCCCCTTTATACTTATATAACAAAAACTCTCCCTTCCTTTCTGACTTGTGAGACATCTGTCTCCCATGCACACCCATGCCCCTTGTGTTTACTCATCCCTACCATGTACCGGTACACCCCAAAGCATGTTTCTCCCTTTGTGAGAAATACAGTACCCATATACGTCTCTCCCACTCCATGTAAGACATTTAGGGAACAACTCCTGTACTTCACTTTCTTTGAGAGACACTTGGCAGGCACCTCATACAGACTGCCCTGCAAAAACATCCAGCATCCCCATTCTCAGCTCTAGATGAGGTCTCCTCTGCCGCTGAGGGGAAAAAAAGGGATTGCTTTTCATGGCCTAATTCCTCTCCACATTGAAGATCGCAATTGACAGCTTCTCTCTTCTCCATCAATCTCGGTGATAAGCACTGAGGACATTCTCACCCAGTACTGCTTTTTTTTTTTCACATTCCCAGTGAAGTGGAGAAGGCCTGAACCTCCTTTGCTCTCACTCCTGCCTCAGTGAAAAAGGAAAGCAGGAGGTAGCCTCTCACAGCCAAGTATTCACCCATTCAAGCAAAAATTTGCAGGAGTGGCCTCCCTCAACCATGTCTCCTTCAATGGGAGAAGGTATAAAAGAAGGCATCCCAAAGTCTACCTCTTGCTTCCCTCTGGTGTAGGGGACAAACCTTTTATCACTAGAGTTTGAGCTTTGCCGTGAGTCCAAGTAACCTGAACAAAAATTGATGTTATTAAGTAAAAGAAATTCTTGAATTTAATTCAGGTTTTTTTTTTAGACAAACTACTTTGAGTAGGTAGAAGAATCCCAGTATAGAAATGAGTGCTGCCATCACATCTAAATAACAGTAGATAAATGCATAACAATAGCTCTGTGTCTGCTGCCACAGTTCAGAGCCAAGAACCAAAGATGGACAATGTAACAGATGAATACTGATGTCATAGGTAATTTCAAGATCTACTTGAACATGTAACTTATTTTCTAAATTTTCATTGTCACTGATTGGAAAATGAATGGACTACTTAGGGCAAGTTTATGGGGGAATATCCTCTTGACATAGCCTACTGGACCCATGCCTTTAATAATTTTATATATATAAAGATACTAGTCTTTATTTACACTAAGGCCTCTTTACACAACTTTGGCAGTATAAAGGTGCCTGAAAGCGTGCATACATTAAATTTGCACCCATTTGAAGGCTGTTTTTACACTGCCAAAGCAGTATAAAGGTCCTAAGTGTAAATGAGAACCAGGCCTAAAAATCACTTTCCATAAATGGCAGAATATTTTTTGTTAAGTAATAAGTCTCTTTACAAATCAGAAATGGTGTATTATATAACATTTACCACTTAGCCCTTTTAATGTATTTTAAAGCATTGTACAAACATTAATTAAGCCAGTTAATTAAATTTGGATATATTCTGATTTGGATTTGATAAGAACCTATGAGTTTTTTTCATTCAAGAGTTTGTCCATTTGAGTTTGTCTGTTTTTTGAGAAATAAATTGTTGGCCTCGCTCTTCCTTTAGTTTTGGACCCCAGAAATGCAAACACTATGCAAATGAGTTCAGTGGGACTACTCAAGTGCATAAAGATACCTGTGCATGTGACAGGTTTCAGAGTTGCAGCCGTGTTAGTCTGTATGCGCAAAAAGAAAAGGAGGACTAGTGGCACCTTAGAGACTAACCAATTTATCTGAGCATAAGATTTCGTGAGCTACAGCTCACTTCATCGGATGCATTGAGCTGTAGCTCACGAAAGCTTATGCTCAAATAAATTGGTTAGTCTCTAAAGTGCCACTAGTCCTTCTTTTCTTTTTGTGCATGTGAATGTGTTTGCAGTTCAGGTGCCTTATGACTTACATGAGGAAAATGCTATTCATTTGTATGTATCATCTGTCACTTTTAAAAAAATAACTTGGATTAATGCTACTTACAGTCTGTCTTGTCAATGATTAAAGTTATTGTTAATGGCTTTAAGTTGTATAAAGAAACAATTCTGGGTGTTGACAAATAACCCACGTGGAAAGGAGTTTTAGAATTTTCTTAGAGGAAGAACCAGGTCTTATTAAAATATCAGATGAGCAGAGAAAGTCTAAATACTGAAGCAAACTGTGGGCCATTCTTGCAACCATTATTGATTCAGATAGTCATAGTAAAGCCAATGGAACTACCTGGATGGGTAATATTTGCTGGATTGAGCCTTCTAGCCAGACAATAGAAACAAATCCACAGTAATGGGCTATCGTAATGGCAATCAGAAAAGTCCTACATCAGACATTCTAATATTTCCTTTAACAGCAAATTTTCAAAAGGGGACTAAGATACTAGAAAAAAAATTTGTTTTGTGAAAATGAGCAAAGTGGATAAATATAACTAAAATCATGGATTTAAAAAAACCCTTAATCTTTGACACCTTTTCACTTTCATTAGCTAAGAATTTATAAAAGTTTTTAAAATTTATTGGCACAAGAATAGTTATTTTGATCATATTGGTCTTGATCCAGCAAAGCACTCAAGCACATTCTTAACTTTAAGCTCGAGTAGTCTTATTGAATTCAAATGGGACTGATTTGTTGAATTCAATGGCACTACTCACATGCTAAACTTAAGCAAATGCTTAAGTACTTTGCTAGATCAGGGTCATAAGATACTCTGAAGCAGTGTATTCTAGCAGGTGTGGCACTGGAGTGGGACTTAGGAGACATGGGTTCTGTGCCCAACTTTGCTATTATTTTAGTGGGTGACCTTGGGAAAGTCACATCCCTCCCTGTTCCTCAGTTTCCCTATATGTAAAATGGGGATAATGATACTAACCTCCTTTGTAAAGCACTATGAGATCTGTTGGTGAAAAGCACTATATAAGAGCTAGGTATTAATATGTGTCATTTTAAAATTGTGTTTTGAAACTTTTCATTTTTATCTCTTAAAGTAATTTTAGATGCTCATTTGCGAGCTGATCCAGCATCCGTGAAAACAATGGGATATTTATTATTGACTTCAAAGGGAGCATGATCTAGCCTTTAAACTGGAAATGGCCTAAGTTATAAAAGATGAAGTCAGTTATTTTTTGTCACTGAAAATGAGAAGTTTAAACATACACCACCACTGCGAAGCAGCCACCTCTGGATTAGAGAGTAGCAAATAACTAATGCATAGGTCATTGCACAATAGAGAAGGAAAATTTTTGGCCCAGAACACAGAGGCAAACACCTTCTCCTGTGAAAAATGCCATGGGCTCTTTATTTCCCATAACAAAAACAAAAAAAACCCAAAGCCCCAGACCCAGGTTATAATGAGAGAAATTGTGGCTAGAAGTTTGGGAGATATAACACAAAACAAACTAAAAGATTGGTGTGGAAAAACTAAAAATGTGGAGAGTAATTAAACGCTAAATGAGTTTAAATGAAGGAGTGATAGTGGAAAATTATGTACTGGAAAATAGAGTGATGACAGTTATGCACAGAAATGTGGATTAATTCAGATGAAGATAAGCAGTAGTAACAATTCAGGACACAGCATTTTGGAGCCTATGGTAGCGAACCTCCCAGCCTAGGTCAACAGACGCGAGTTAGCAAGGTTCACACCAGTGCTCTGAATATAGCTGTGTGTAGACGGCGCTTAAAAGTTGCGGCTCAACTTGGAGCCATAACTTCAAAGTGCCGTCTATGCAACTATTTTTGCAGTGCTGGCCCGAGCCCTGCGGGCCCAAGTCTGTCAACCTGGGCTGAGAGAGTCGCTGTCTTGGGCTCGGAAATGCTGTGTAGACATACCCAAGGTCTAAAAGCTGTTTCAAAATGTAGGACAAAAATACAAAGGTTGCAAAAGAGTAGTCTCATCCTCCCAAGAAACATTTAGAAATTAAAGAGTTGAACCTGTTAGCTTGAGTGCCGTGCAATGAACTGTCTTGGTTGAGCAGGAGGAGGACTGAATGAAAGGAACGTTAATAGAGAATGTTAGAGAGTCTGATGACTGGATACAAATAAATAAAATCAGAAATGTTAAGAAAAGGAAAAAATGGATGGACAGCAGTATTGCGAATCCAAGAAATTTTAAACTCAAATATTATTTGAAAAATGGCAGCTTGTGTGTGTCAGAAAATGGACATGGAATATGGAAAATGATGACTAAAGAACCAATATCAGGGGTCTTAACTGTACTTTCCAAACATAACAGTATGACAAGAGTCTTTCCAGGAAAGAAGAGTTTCACTGGAAGAGGAATTTCTTCTAGCTGAAAGGAGAATGCTGTTACATGGCATTGATGTTAAATCCCTCTAACAGCTATGGAACGCCTCTCCATCTAAGATACCAATTTGAAAATATAATCCTATTTTCCTTGCAGTAGATGCTAGTTTCTGAGGAAAGATGTAGTGGCACAAAAGCAGACCAGCACTGAACACTAGGGCTGGATGCGGTCTACTAGGTTCCTCTTTTGCTACTTACATGGCACGAAATGAACTTAAATCAGCTCGAGATTTCCCCTAGGAAATTCCCCCTGTTTAGGGGGAAATCTCCCCTTGTGTAAAACTGGTAGAGGCACCCTACCTGCTTTTTACACCAGCTGCCCACCTCATCGCCAGTGTAAGCAGGAGGTGGGGGCACATCTGGCGCAGACTGTGGGGCAGGACAGGAAGAGATGCAGTAGAGCCAAGTTCTATTATGTCTGATCCCTTTCTGGTGTAAGATCTGGCAATTATGCCAATGGCAGAAGTCAGAGGAGGCAGCTTTCTGCTGTAACTTCCACTGAGGCCAAGTGATTGAGGATCAGAGAGCTGTAACCAGCTCCCAGCAGCCCCTACTGTCCATTATATCTGAGCACAGAATGAGAATCAGGCCTTGTGTGTCTCATATTTGCACCCACAAATTTCAGCATGCAAAATTATGTTGGTCTTTAAACTATAAAGGCAAGAAGTGTATAACTATATGTAGTGCAATAAATTGGAGCTGTATTAAGTCCCACAGTGCTAACAAAAGGGACCCCGGAGGAGAATGCAACAGTGAGTGGCTGCTTCCCCCTCTATCATCTCCCACCACTTGTTCTTCATTTTGCGGATTTGCCTTGGAACCTCAGCTTTGGGTTGATGGCGGATGTATTACTTCTGCTTGGAATTGATGTTATTCTGCCAAGCACAGAAGGTCTTGGCTTATGGTCCATCAAGTCTTGGATTTCCTGATCAGTCTCATCAAAGCAGTCTTGGTGCTTCCTGGTTGAGAAGCCCAGTGTTCCCTCAAATGCAGCATAAACAGCCGATTTGAGCACTTTCCAGTGATCTTCGAAGCTCTCCATCTCAGTTTTGATATTCATCAGTTTCTCGATGAGGCACTGCTGAGAAAGGTCACGTTTAGTTGGGTCCTTAAGACTTTCAACTTTGATCTTCCCTCTGGCTGATTTCTTTTGCATGCACAAATTATTACCAAACCTCCAATGTTAAAAAGATCCATATATCTCTATGTTGGAGACCCCAGGGTATGGCCACTAGTTAAGCTGAGGGGAGGGAAGGCCATAAGGGTCGAGGAAGTCTCCCTGCTGAAGGCCTAAGGGCTTCTTCTCAACCCCCCTTAAAAGAATTCAGGCCTGGCTGGTTTGAGTAAGCTCTTTTGGTCTTAAAACAATGTTGCAGCCGCAGATAATGCCTTATAGTGTAAGGTTTGCTGACGCCAAGCTAAAAATAATAGAAGAGACAGTTACAAGGCCAGACAGAATGTGCTGGTTGTTTAAGTTGCTAGGAATGCTTGTTAGAGGTTGCAGGAAATTAACATTGTTGTAACCCATACAAGGAAGGCAGAGTATTTGTGTAAAGTTTTAATTGGCTAATGTGTAGTGCAGTAGCATTAAGGAATATAAAAGTGTGTGTAATGACCTGCTCTGGTGTGCAGGATTTGAGATTCTATTCTCCCTGTACCTTGTTTGCAGCTGCAAATAAACTTTTCTGCTTCTCCACCCCGTTGTGATTATTAAGTGAAGCACTCCGGGTAACGAACCCCCCTTGCTGTTGTTTTGCCTCTCGGCACTGGGTGCCGGCAACAGCTTTTGGCGTCCCAACGTGGGGCGACGAGGCTGCAATTTAGCCTTGCCCGGATCCCTTCCGGAGGTCGAAGATTGCAGCAACAACCGACACCCAGTGCGCACCGGTGAGTTCATCAGGGGCCTCGGAGGAGACGTAGTTTGATCGACCCCGGAGGGCACGATGGTGCAACGCACTCATATAGTGGAGAAGCAGCTGTGGGCGATGGTGAGGAACCGGTCCCTTGTCTGCACGGTGGCAAAGGCCGTTAACTTAATCTCAACCGTCCTGGCCCAACTCTCACATGAGTTAGGGGAAGTACATCCGGGTATGCTACAGAGCAGGCTGGCTGTGAACTATTTGCTTCTACGCCATGGTCACCTATGCCAGAAGTTTGCAGGCATGTGTTGCTTTAATATAACAGATGCAGGGCCATCAGTAAAAACTGATTTACAACGCCTAAAGCAGCTGGCAAAGGGCATTCATCAGCAAACTGGGGAGGATTGGCTAGGCTCTCTATTTTCTGGTTGGGGCCTGTAGCTAAGTGGATAAGTGGCAGGGGAAAAGCAAAGTGTAAAGCCTTTCTAAGGGCAAGAAAAGCTATCAGGCAAGTTAATAGCTGTTGGGCCACAAAACTGCCAGTGTCCCCTTTTAGAATGATTCTGGAGTCTTGTCTCTTTCACTTCAGCCAGCTGACTATCAGAAAAAGATACAAATTGATATCTAGCAGACATATGGGCAAAGGATCCATACCTGCGCACATCTCCTCCTTTTGTGCTGACTTGTGGGGGGTACCTTAGTCATCTCCGTGGCACTGTCTCCTATCCTCCAGACCTTGTAGAGTCCCTTCTGAACAATCTGGGGTTTGTTTGAGGGAGCTAGGGGAGATTTGGTGGGCTGGGAGAGGAATAGGCAGGCTGAGGCAGGGTTGTAAGGAGGTACACAGTTCCCACCACCTTTGGAAGATAACTAGAAAAGATGATACATCCCCAGGAACCCACTAGACAAGTCTCCTGGGGGCAGCCATGGCTGGGGGTAATTTTTGGTTGTGCGGTTCCATTTGACTGCAGTTTTAGTTTGCCAAGGTGTTGGGGACCATAGCTGGTATAGAGGCACTGGTTCTTCATGCAGACAGCCCTGGCTACCCAGGTCGAGGTATCCCATGACTTATTCTGTGGGGGACGGTCCCTCTCCCCCCCGCCCCCCATAGGACAGTGTGAAAAGACAGGAAATCCTTGTGAGAGAATTCTCCCAGAGGCTGCCTCCCCTTCGGCCTCTCCTGCTGGATTTTCTGTGGGAGGGGATGAACTGGGCCAGAATAATATCAGAGATTCCATAACGCCATGCTAATTATATGCTAAGTTGATTGAAGTTCTGAATTTTGCTGCCTTCTTTGCTGGTGCTCCGTTGGTGGAGAAGAAGAGAGCTTATCTTCTTATTATACAGTATATCTTCAAGGCAATAGATAGCTGAGTGGAAAGAAGATTGAAATGGTAGAAAATTATTGCTATCCAAACATTTTTACTATCCAAACAAATTTTGTCTGTATTTAAGGCCATATCCCGCTTCCTGCCATCTGTGAAACTCCCATGGGCTTAATGCAACAATTGCAGGATAGTGCTTTGCCGACTGAACAGACAATACATTTATATTTTTAAATAAGTGATTAGTAATGATAAATGTTTTAAGCCACTTTTTAATACTATAGTTCAGAAATGCCTTCTAAGGGCTAGATTGTGGATTTATCACTGGGGCTGAGTAAGGGGCAACACACAGTTCTATTGCTCTAGCAGCAGACCAGGGTCTAAATGGTAACTCCGAGAATAACAATTTAGTCTCTGTTTTCCACACTGGTTGAAGGGTGAAGTAATCTGTGCCAACCCTATACCTGATACTGATTACTCTGCCCTCCACATCAGACCAGCTGTGCTAGCTAGCACACTGATGAGCAGAGTCAAAAATCCACCCACTCCCTATGGATGCATAAGACAAGCCATAATCTTGCCCTAAGTGTCTAATAAAAGTCATAGTCTATTTATAAAGGTTTAAATAACTGAGTCCAAATCAGATTATTCAGCTTTTCTTTTGCATCAAAGAAATTTAACATTTGTTTTACAAAAAGGTTCTATAAGATCTTCTGACTGGACATTTATGACATTTATCTAGTTCACTCTGTTGTCAAGTCTTGTTCTCTTATACACATTATACGTTCTCTTATATAGGTAGGTGAAGTAGGCACCAAATACTGAACTTTAACTCTAGATTACACTCTGATTGATCATTCTCTTCCTCTGCCTCCCACTGAAACTAAACAGTAAATGAATGGAGCAATTGTAATAAACTGATTGCTAATGAGTTTTATATGTTTTTGTAAATTATAGAACAGAAGAATCGGTGTCAGAAGATGACAAAAGGAGGTAGGATTTGTACTGGGAATGGCTTTAATTTGAATAGCTCAGACAGAATTCTGCCATCAAATGCGGATCACCAGTTGTCACGGAGTGTGGGGGAGTCAGGGCCCTGCACCCCCCACTTCCTGTGATTCACCATGACTCTGAGCCAGCCAGTAAAACAGAAGGGTTATTAGACAACAGGAACACAGTCCAAAACTCAGCTTGTAGGTACAGAAAACAGGACCCCTCAGTCAGGTCCATCTTAGGGGTTAGGGAGCCCAGACCCTGGTGCTGGGCCTCCCTCCGTTTCCCCAGCCAGCTCCAAACTGAAACTCCCTCCAGCCCCTCCTCTGGCCTTCCTCTCTTTCCCGGGCAAGGAGGCCACCTGATCTCTTTGTTCACCAACACAGCAGGTGAGGGGCCCAGGCCATCAGTTGCCAGGAGACAGGGTGTCGGCCATTCTCTATGCAGACAGCATCACACTGGCCCTCCAGGGCTCTGCAACAATCACACACCCTTATCCCACCACCTAGATACTTAAGAAATGCATAGGGAAAACTGAGGCACCCACACAGTATTCAGAGAAAACATTAAGAACAGTCCCACTTAATCACACCTAGAAAAAAACAAAGGGAGGGGATATGGGGGAAGAAATCTCCATGAGGATCCCTCTGTAGAGTTCCTCCCTTGCATTTTGTTGTGGATGGGGTTTTGCCTACTCACGAAATAGGCCACTGAGCCCAGCCCCCAAACCTTGCAGATCTCAAAGGATCTGCCAGTGGAAAAAAGACTATTGCTGCAGAAGACCTCTGCCTTCACACCAACTCTGGCTCCTGGCTTTATTAGAGTCAGGTCCCTAGGGACCCTGGGCTTGGGTGTGGGTGCTCTGCAGAAAGATAATACATAACATAATAATTATAGGCTGTATTATAATTTCTGAGGAATCTCTCCTGGGCTGGAAGGGAGAAGAAAGATATATGTTCCACCTCACCCATTCCTCCCCTTACCCACCTCATGTTTTCCCCATCCTCCCAGTCAGATCTCAGACCCCTGAAACACCCTCCATTGGGCTCACAGAAGGAGGGGGATGGACTGTGGAGGCATTTGGCACCCATAAGCCTTCTGCATGTAGACAGGCCTCCCCATGCATGGCTGTGTGGAGGGGGATCCAAGCCCTTTTTACTAAATGGTGTGTGGGGGGGCACATGGCCTCCTTTTTTGTGTGCATCATGCAAGTGAGTTGCGTAAATTGTCTCCATAGCATACATTACTAGCAGATTAAATCTCCTATCAGGCAAACACTGGCTAACTTTGGGGGTAAGAAAGAAGAGTCTGTCAGAGGGTATTTGTTGCCATGAAAAGGTTGGGTTTTGATGGAAAGTATGACGAACTTGGTTGAGGACCCATTAGCTCTGTGCTCCCTTCCTAGCATAGGTTCCTTTTTAAAATCAATGGCCAGCCTAAATTTATTTTTGTCAAACAAGGGCTTAGTTTTAATAAAAACATTACATTTAAAATTGCAGCCTTCTTAATATACATTGGAAACAAGGGATTCTTTTATAAAAGTAGTTACAAAGCATCCTCTGTTTGTCCATCTATGGCCTTTCTAATGCGGCTGTTTTATGTAGACAGTCTATGGGAAAGCATTAACACTAAGCCATGATTTCTCTTCCAATAAGGAACTATGGTGGTGTATACGTTGGTCTGCCATCAGAGGCTGCTACCATGGCTCCCAGTCAGAAGAAGACTGAACCTAAAGGTACTTGTAGATTGCTTTCTCCATTCATTTTAATCTTTTAAAATATATATATTATTTCAGTAAGACTGACCAGCATAGGGAGCAATTTAATTGCATTTACAGGAATTATTTACAGTAGCTATGGTCATTGTTCCTATTTGTTTAAATTTCCATCCACCTACTGTAGTAATCATAAAGCAACAATCTGCTTCTGACCATGATATGCAGTATTTTGTCTCTCATGAGTAACTTTAATATAATTTTTCAGTGTTTTTAGTGGTATTCAGTGTAAACACCTCACAGGATTAAGAGGCTCTGATATATATTTATAGAGTTTTAGTGCACTTTATAGTTCTGAATGTATTTACTTAAATTGTGCTTTATTCCAACAATAGCAAGACAGTGAATGCTTGATTTCAGATTTAGTTCTGTTCTGTCTATCTTATGCTGAACCCATCACAATTTTATACTTTTTCTTGAGGCAGGGAGAACATGTATTAGCTTTAAAGATTCTTGCTTGATAACAAGAGAATGATATGACATTGTGTATATATATACACATACACACACACATATACAGTTTTATTAAGTATAAAAATATAAGATAGATATACAAATATAAGATACTTTATATAAGTATCTATCTTATATTTTTATACTTAATAAAACAGTGTCTGTGTTGTGACACATGGGGCTCTGATCCCTGATTGGGAGGTCTAGATGCGACCACTATACAAGCAGATAACAATAAATTCAGTTGATATAGAAAATGAATAACCTGTTGCATTGTATTACATTCCATGGTGTTTAAAATTAATAATATACTATATTTTAACTATATGCCTTTCTTTTTAAGATTAGAGGAAAATAATACACCAAGATTCAATCATCAGGAGGTACAGTATGATTTAACAAATTTTATATGTGTAGAATTTATTACTAAAAAGAAAAGAATTCAAATAACCACATTTCTTATATTGCTATCACGTGTTTTCGGACTTACTTTACAGTACTGACAACCCCATTATAAATGTATTGGCTGAAATAAGGTCTGATCTTGTAGTGTTACCGAGAGCCTCTGGTGAGAAGCTGTGTGCCCGCAGTTCCCATTTACTTTAATGAGAGTAAAGGTGCTCAGCACTTGGTAGACTCAGGCCAGTAGACTTGAAGAAGGTTTTAATGGAAGCAGGTCATTTGCGATCACAGTACTTATTTTCAGATTTAGCACAAATGCAAGGGCCAGGGCATGGTTTGGCACCAAATATAGAAAACAGGTGAGATATTAGACTATTTCCATGGAGCTGTCTTAATAATATATAAGATATCTATGGCTTGATCCTCCAAGATACTGAATAGAGATGGTTAAAAAAAAAAAAAAGGGTGGGGGGGGTTCCCACAGAAAATTTCGGTGAAAAGGGGAAAAAAAATTTCATTTAAATTTTCCATGGGAAATTTAGATGTTTCAGTGGGAATTCAAAGTTTCAAACATTTAATTTGAAAAAAAAAAACAGAATATTTTAGTTTAGTGATGGGTTTCTCAAAATAATAATAAAATTTCCATAGAAATTTCCATAGAAAGCAGACACTTTAGTTTAATCAAAAACCCAGTTTTTCCACCAAAAAGACAGTTCAAATGGAAAAGTTTTGAGCAGTGTTAAGCATTTTGGCTTCAATCCAGTAAAGCACTTAAGCACATGGTTAGTTAAAGCATGTGCATGGTCCCTTTGGCTTCATCGGGACTACTCATATACTTAAAAGTATATTTCTTGGAGTTGGATCCTTTTCCCATTCAACCCAATGGAAGAACTGCCATTGACTTGAATGGTGCAGGATCAAGCCCTTGCTTGCTGAATCAGTGCCTCATGTTGGGAAGACTTACACATGTGCAACTTTACACACGTGAAGCGGTCCATTGAACTCTACAGGACTGCTCACGTACACTTAGGTTTGCAGTATCTGGGCGCTGAAGCCCCTACTGCGTTTCTAACAAAGACATAGTTAATGTTTAACAGATTCTGTTTAAAAAGTGCTAATGTCTCATAGTATCATTATATCAGTCCATCTAAAACTATTTTTTTCTTTGAATCAGTCCTTTGCATAGATCACTCATCTAAACTTAAGGGACAGCTGTCTTTCTGCTGAAGATTTTTATATGTCCAGCCAGCAAGAAAGTTCAAAGCACCAAAAATCTTAATTGTTGCAAGGTACAACTACAGGTAAAGTTTAATGGTACAGTATGGAATCAATTGGATTGTGATGGTTGCATTATGGAACCTTCTGCTGTCCTCCAGTGAAAAATGAATTAATTAACTTATGGTGGATATTTCTGCACAAGAGCTAATTTGACAATCTGCAGCATATTTTCTCCAACAATTTTTGATAGTTTTTATATAAGAAAATCATTACTACTTGTTCACTTAATAGTTCCTATGGTAAGTTACTGAAAAATAATTATTAATTTACTTCAGAGTAATATATTTGGCATTTGCATCTTTTAGTACAGCTGCAGATTTTAAGGATATTTTTGCTGTGAGTAGGATAGCTGGGCATAAGGTCATCAGATTCTTATAGATGTCACTTTTATACAGTGAACCAACTATTGACATTTAATTTTCACCTTTTAAAAATATATTATTGTTCAAGGAAATTTATTTACATAGGAATAATGTACTTCATTGCAATATTTTTCAATGGAATGCTAATTTTTGCCTGTCATTATTTCTTTCAGATTTATTTCTTCACAAAGCATTAAAGGAAAAATATAACTACTGCCTAACCACATTATTGTGTTATGGTCTTCCATTTTATGTAATATCATAATGATATTTTCTCATACAAAGATGATAGTGATGATGTTGCCAGAGATAGCTGGACTAAACCTCAAATCTGCACATTCCTAAACTCTAGAGAGGAGTTTTGATTAGTCTTCAAGTTTTGTACCTCAAGTTTGTCTCTGAGCATTTCAGTATGTATGGTAAATTGCAATAGGGTAAATGTTCTGTTACTTCTGTATACTGTAGGGTTTAATGATGGATGGGTCATTAAAAACCCATTAACTTCATAACTACTGAAAGTTTCCCACAAAACACCAAAGTAATTGTACATTTCCACATGGGTGAAAGTGATTTTAAATGATTAAAGCATTTTGCGTAATTCTTTAGTCAAGTTCTTTTTCTAACAGGACATAATATGGCATACATCCAAAAAGCCAACCCTTTAATATGTTTCAATAAAGTAAAGACTGCTTTTAAAAACAAAAAACAAAACAGGAACATTTGGACATCCAGAAGTAAGCTATTAAGAGCTATACCATATACTCAGTCATCATGTGCAAATTCCCACTGATTTAACCAAAACGTATGAAGGTCAGTATATGACAATGCTTTTTGAATCACAACAATTTACAGCACTTAGCTGTAAAGTACACAGTAATTTGTTGGGAGACAGGCCTGCAAAAAACCGAATCTTTGATTGGATTCTATGCTTCCACCCACACCCTTCCACCCCAGAACAGCTAAATGTTATTTGTATTTACTACCTTCCTCTTATGTATCAACATTTTTTCCATCCTCCCAAAGGCAAAAAAAGTCACTCATTTGAGTTCTTTGCTCTATAGTAAACAGTCAGTAGGTTTTGGAGGGTTAAAAATAGAATTGTAATAATAAATGTCTGGAAAAGTAAATTACATCTGCTTACTTACAAGCTGAAGAAAGTTTCCTGCTGAGAACTCTAACAACACTTGATAAAAGAAAAGAAAAAGAGTACTTGTGGCACTTTAGATGCATCCGATGAAGTGAGCTGTAGTTCACGAAAGCTTATGCTCAAATAAATTTGTTAGTCTCTAAGGTGCCACAAGTACTCCTTTTCTTTTTGCGAATACAGACTATCACGGCTGCTACTCTGTAACACTTGATAAGAAACTTTCTTATCTTCTCATTACTGGTTTTATATATGGATATAGCTATTACATCACCTGTTACATAAGGATTCCTATTATTTAAGCAGCTTGGGCAACACCAGATTTGTTCAGATGGCCGAGAACAATTAGGCCCATTTCTGACCTTGATCATGAATGCCTTTCCTGACGGAGGAAATCTGCCAATCAGCCTGAAGCACACAATAGTTCAGCCAGTGCTCAAGAAGCCATCACTGGATGCCAGTAACTTCATTAACTACTAGTCCATCTCCAACGTTTTTCTGGGAAGAATCTTCAAGAGAATGGAGGCAACTAAATTCCATCAGCACTTGTCTTATACCAGCATCCTAGACCACACACATGGCTCAGAAAATGAGACAGGGATAAACTCCTCTTGGGAGAGTCAAGTATCAGAGAGGTAGCCGTGTTAGTCTGGACCTGTAAAAGTGGCAAAGAGTCCTGTGGCACCTTGTAGATGAACAGATGTATTGGAGCATGCATCTACATGCATCCAACGAAGTGGGTAGTCACCCACGAAAGCTTATGCTCCAATATGTCTGTCAGTCTAGAAGGTGCCACAGGACTCTTTGTTGTTTCTTGGGAGAGTGATATTTACAAAGAATTCATATCGTTCATATGTGTTTCTGTTGCTATATGTTACCATTTCCTGTTTTCATATGTTGTTTAATTTGGGGTTTTTTCAGATCCTCTCAGGAGGCATTCAGTTCAGCTCCTCACAGGATCAGCCCCTTGGGGATCCGGCCTCTGAATATTGAGGAGTTTTCTTTGTTTCTTATTGTTTTTGTTCCTCTCCATCTTTTTTTCTTCACAGCTTATTGACCAACTGCCAAATGCTTCAGTATGGTTGCACAGAACTTCAGCTGGAGTAATTCAAAGGAGCTACACCAGTTTACACCAGCTGAGGATCTGGGTGTTTGTCCTTTAATTTGAATTGCAAGTTTCTTCTTTCACTTTTCCAAAGACCTGTACATCTAGGAACTGTGCTATTATAGAATGTTCCTTTTGAAAGAGACATAAAACTGAGGTTCTTAATGTTTGTAACAGTGATTTAAAGATCTAATGGTGCCTTTTGCAAGAACAGATGTGTTAACCAATTCTCCTGGCTAAATCCCAATTTAGGGAAGTGCATTCTGCCCCATCAACATTCCTCCTGCAGTTTCAGTTGAATAAAATATTTCACTTTGCTTTCTCTCTTAAACTGTTGTATATGTTGCTGTATGCAGTTAAAGAGCTGCTGTTTTTTTAAAAAAATAATTACTTCTTTTATTAACAATATCTTAGAGCAGTGGTTCTCAAAGCCGCCGCTTGTTCAGGGAAAGCCCCTGGAGGGCCAGACCGGTTTGTTTACCTGCCGTGCCCGCAGGTTCGGCCGATCGCAGCTTCCACTCACCACGGTTCGCCGCTCCAGGCCAATGGGGGCTGCGGGAAGTGGCGCGGGCCAAGGGACATGCTGGCTGCCCTTCCCGCAGCCCCCATTGGCGTGGAGCGGTGAACTGCAGACAGTGGGAGCCGCAGTCGGCCGAACCTGCAGGCGCATCAGGTAAACAAACCGGTCCGGCCCGCCAGGGGTTTTCCATGAACAAGCGGCGGACCAGCTTTGAGAACCACTGTCTTAGATCACTGTAAAATTTACATGGCACTCTATATTCATATAGAAGACATATTCCCAGCGCTGAAGTTTTCCATCTCAGGGTGATTTAAAGAAAAAAATGTTAGAAGTTAAGTTTAGAAGAACAAAATGTAAAGAGACTGGTCATGCTCATTTGCGGAGAAAAACACTCTGAACAATTTGTAGCTACAGTGCAATGTTCTCTGGTCAAAAACATACACCCATAATTAGTCCAGTCAGTCCACAGTTCAGGAGTTCTCCCAGATTCCTTGCTAACACAGAGGGTATGTTTACACTGCAGCTAGAGGTGTAATTCCCAGTTTGGGTAAATGTACACGCACTAGCTTTGATGGAGCTAGCATACTAAAAATAGCGATTCAGGTGGCAGGTTGGGGAAATACAATCCCAGTCGAGACTCTAGGTAAGTACTTGGGTGGCTAGTCCACGCCGCTGTCCACAATGCCACAGCTATGCTGCTATTTTTAGGACACTAGCTTGATGAAAGCGAGTGCATGTACATTTACCAAAACTGGAAATTACATCTCCAGCATTAGTGTGGACATACTCTCCAATCTCAGGTCCCTGAGTAATGCATCCTACTATCTCCAGCTGCCTAGGACACTACATCCCATCCCTGTGGACAATGTCCTGGGCAGCTGGAGATGGTAGGACACATTACTCGTGGGCACTGCTATATGAGCAGCAGCCATTCATCAGCACAGGGGTCACCATGAGCACATCAACCCCATTTTTCTGATCACTATATACGCTTATGTTAGGATGAATAAGAATGGTATGGAGGATAACACAGAATATTAATGATATAGCCTCATCTGGAACACTACTGCACTGCTGGACTCCCTGTCTAAAAAGGATAATGCAAAATTAGAGGGGGCTTGGAAAAGGGTGACAAGAATGATTAAGGGCCTGGAAAAAAACTCTTTAAAAAGAGAGATCAAAGAGATTGGGATTGTTTAATTTAGAAAGGAGCAGGGTGGATTTGATTTAAATCATGATTTAAATCACTACTCAGGAAGACTCAATTTAATCATGGATTTCTACATAAAAGTGCATTCTTGTTGGTTGTTATAACCTCAATACATATTCTTCACAACTCAGAGATAGATGTAGATTTCATTTTTAGAAGGTACACACTATACGTTTTAAAAGTGATTTATTTTGAAAACTTTTCAGATTAGTTTTACAGCTATATCAGAAAATGAATGATTGTTTGGTTATTTAATTTACCAAAGGTAATTGAAGCAGATATTTATGAAGTCATTGGGAGGTGAACTATCTCCAATTCAACAGGTTAATCATTAATATTTGGAGGATTTTCTTGCCATGCTGTATTAGGAAGAGAACATCACCAGACAGACATTTAAATTGTTTTATTTAACTATTTCTCACCTTTATATATTTATTTATTTTAAAACATTTTTGCTGTTAACAAGCATGTTATCTCCGGAGACACAAATCCACAGTTTGAGAACTGCAAAACTAAGCATCTCTGATAGTATCTTCTAGACCGGGGTGGGCAAACTCTGGCCCAGGGGCCGCATCCGGCCCTCCAGACGTTTTAATCCGGCCCTTGAGCTCCTGCCAGGGAGTGGGGTCCGGGGCTTGTCCCGCTCCGCGCAGCTCCTGGAAGCAGCGGCATGTCCCCTCTCTGGCTCCTATGCATAGGAGCAGCTTGGGGGCTCTGCATGCTGCCCCCACTCCAGACGCTGTCCCCACAGCTCCTGTTGGCCAAGAACCATGGCCAATGGGAGCTACAGGCTTGGTGCCCGTGGATGGGGCAGTGCGCAGAGCTGCCTGGCCGCACTGCTGCATAGGAGATGGAGGGGGGACATGCCGCTGTTTCTGGGAGCTGGTTGAGGTAAGTGCCACCTGGAGCCTGCACCCCTGACCACTTCTCATGCCCCAACCCCCTGCCCCAGCCCTGATCCCCCTCCCGCCCTCCGAACCCCTCCGTCCCAGCCCAGAGCACCCTCCTGCACCCCCAACCCCTCATCCCCAGAGCCTGCACCCCCAGCCAGAGCTCTCACCCCCTCCCGTACCCCAACCCCCAATTTCATGAGCGTTCATGGCCCGCCATACAATTTCCATACCCAGCTGTGGCCTTCGGGCCAAAAAGTTTGCCCACCCCTGTTCTAGACTGAGCACTGAGTCCCACTGGGTAGATAGAAAGATTAACTTAAATAATCTATACAGAAGCCCCTGGAACCCCATAAGATTGGGTCCCCAATCCATAAACTATTGGAACTCATTTACAAAATTTTTCTTAAACATTACATGAATACATAATATATATACCATAGAATTAGAATTTATAATCCCTATTCCATGATGAGATATCTTTGAGCTATAACGTATCTTAATTAAAACTATCTTTAGATAGGTTTTTTCCTCAAAAAGCATTTTACCAAAAAAATCCAATTTAAATTTAAAAATAATCAGTTTGTTTTTATTTTTATTTTTTAAATCCTTGATTTTTATCCACCCTGGAAAGGAGAAGAAAAAGAGGGGAGTTTTGAGAGAGCCCAAAAACCTTACACCTGAACTCATTTGTGTCAGTTCATGGAAAGTTTCCCAAAATGGGGGTAGGAGAAAAATCCCATTATAGTGAGTTTAGTCTAAATGGTTTGGTGCAGTTTGGCTTGTTTTTTGTTAACTGACACCAAACAATTTCTTCTTTCTTTCAGTTAAAAAAAATCAGACTTTCTGCTTCAAACAGATTATGACTTTAGGCCCAATCTTGAGCAAGAGATGATATGTCAGGTGCACCTCCCCAGGAATAGCACCAGGAAGATGGTGCCTCAAACGTACACCTCTAAGTCACAAATCCTACTCTGCTTTCTCTTTGCTACAGGAGTGGAGGTAATAATTGCTTCTGGCCTATTATACCAGAAAAAAATTAGGTTGTTGCATACTTACAGCTGTCAAGGGTGATTCCCCACTCTGGCACTTCAAGTGCAGAAGGTAGGGGCCTGCAAGGATTCTAAAAATTAATACTGGCCACTCCAGGCTTGTATTAAACTCCCCAGGTTACAGCTTTTCTCTGACCTTGGATTGGTAGATGCTGCCACCACTCAAGTGCAAAACCCCTTTGAGAACCCAGGAAGGCGCACTTGGGAATTCCTTCCTGTGGGGTACCCTCAAGGCCCCCCCCGGGGAAGAGCTGAGGAAGAAAAACAAGGGAAATCAGCTGTTGCCACCAGCTAAATAAACAATGTGCACAAATCTCTTAGGACACAAAAATCCAATCCTGTTTTTAAAGAAGGTAAATTGTATTAAAAACAAAAAGAAAGAAAATACATCTGGAAACTCAAGCTATTGCTAGATTTAAAAAAACCCAAAACCACTACTTACAAGGATTAAGTATAAAGAATAACTTTCTTGAGGTCCAGCTTCAAGGTTACAAGCAAAACAAAAGCATTTGGGGTTAGCACAGAGGAGTCCACAAGCCATAAAGAAAAGAAAAAAAAAAAGATAAACCTAATAGTGTCTTCCTAGACATTTCCTGATCTACTTACATATCTGGGGTTTCAAATGAGTAGTTTCTAGGTATGATCAGATGATTTTTCATACCTGTCCTGAAGCTTCTTACAGCATCGCTACTCTCCAGAGAACAACAGAAGACAGACAAAGAGGATGTTTTTCTCAATTTTAAAAAGTTCTAGCCTTCCCATTGGCTCTTTTGGTCAGGTGCCCACTCACTTCCTTTTACCTATGCATAGCAGTGATACTTTTTAACCCTTTACAGGTAAAGCGGGTAGAAAACAGCTACTAAGAGAGATTTTATAGCTAACTGGCTGGGCTGGCTGGGCTTCCATAACAGGGAGCTACCCCCCGCCCTTCATTTATCACAACAGCTATACACCCAGATCAAATATATGGGGAGTCCATGCGGGGGTGTACTCCCTACCTTGTGTGGTCTGTTATCTGAGTCATAATCTAGCCCATAATGTCTATTATTTAAACACCATGTGCCCATCCAGTCCAACAGGGTTCTCAATGAATTATATTACATGATTATATGCATTCGGTTTGGTTTATACTGGACTGATGATGTCCTCTTTGGTGTTTTCACTTTCAGCTCGGAGAAAACAGATTGCATATTGGAAAATCCTGGATGATGTAAAAACATATTGCCTAGTAATGATGTTCTCCTTATTAAGCAGGCTGGACTGCATTTCCATCAGGCATGATTTTTGCATTGTCATGCATCTGTGTGATCATTTACACTTTTGTAAAGTTAGTGCAGAGTGGATGTAAAATGCTACCATTCAGATTTTTTAAGCAGCTTTTCATAGGTGTAAATAAGTGACCAATCTATACAAGACAGTGGAGAATCAGGCCTGTTATTTGTAACAGTCAGCTTTGACTGGGCAGCTGAATCCACTTCCACTGTAATAAAAATACAGTAGCACATACCTATGTATACTGAATTTTTTATTAATATTTTATTTTTGTGGTGACAGATGTTACCACCAATTAACTATTGTAAGATAAGTAGTGTCTTGAAAGATCACACAGTTTTGTAGCGTCCTGCTGAATTCTTCTAAGCTTAGATCTCAATTTCTGCAGTCAAATAGGAGAAAGTCACCCTTCTGGAGTTGGGTAGCGTGAGGTGTATACTCCAGTTAAGCCCCACTTAGATAGTAAGCTCTTTGGGGCAGGGACCTTCTTTTTGTTCTGTGTTTGTAGTGCACTTAGCACAGTAGGGTCCTAGTACATGACTGGGGCTCTTGGGTGTTGCGGTAATACAAACAATAAATAATAACTTACAGCCTTAAAATAGATGTCAAATGGGACTTTCTTGGGGCAAAGGCCTTGTGTGGGACTCTACCTAGAGGTGAATTTCACCCCTAATGAGGAAAATGTGTGGGTAAAATCATGGCTTCATTGAAGTCAATAGTAAAACTCCCATTGGCTTGATTTCACCTTGTGTCTCTAATGAAAGAGACTTTGAAGTATCAAGCATGGTTGAAATGGCATACATTATTTTAGTAAATTGCCAAAGTATCATTCTCTCTCACCCACATAAGCCTTCAGAGTCTCAATCATGCTTCCTAAGCAGTAGGTGAGTCACAACCAGTCTGTCTTTTGAAAAAGTTAGACTTCTGTCTAGTTCCCATGGTAATCAGAAGCAACAATTATTTCAGATTGCTACTCCAGTTCCTTTAAAGTGTAAGCTCAATAAAGAAGCTCTCAGATGGCTACAGTTCCACAGAGGTTTGCAGTACTTAATCATCACTTCCTATTGTCAACGGTTTGAGTACTTCAAAAAAATTGGTCCTGGATGCGTGGAGGACTGGCTCTAGTGTATATTTTCAGACTGCAGTGCATTTAAAATAAAAAATGTAGTCTTGTTGTATTTTCAGCTCCACAAAGCAGTTCTATGGCACTATTTCAGCAAAAATTTCTAGAATGAAACAAATGGCCTGAGAGACTTTAACTATTGTCTAGTAGATAACTCTGCATGTGACTCAGAAGATGCATAACAAAGAATAATTTCAACCTGCCTGATCATATAACTTGTACTGAGATCCCAGTTTTCAAACAGGGGGGCCTTAACAGAACAGCCAAATCCTGCTTCTAGATGCTTATTTTGGCTTGTAATCATATTAATTGAACATTTATACACCTAACTGCCTATTTCACTATTATAAAGGTAGTGATATTTGAAAAGTGGATCCTGATTGTGAAAAGGATTGTTCTCCTTCGAGTGCTTGCTCATGTCAATTCCATTCAAGGTGTGCACGCACCCACATGCGCAGTCGTCGGAGATTTTTGCCTTAGCATTGTCCTTGTGGCATCCTCTGGAGTGCTACTGCGCTCGTGTGGTGGTATATCAGGTGCCGCCCAGCCCTATGCCCTCTCAGTCCCTTCTAGCTGCCCATGGTGGTTCGTCGGAGCACCTTCTTTGCTTAACAAGAGCTAGCGTTTTTTTTTCCTAATGAACTTCGTGCCTTCGAGCCTTTTGTAAATAGTTTGTGTAATGTATTAGTTAAGTAGTGAAATGTAGCTGTTAGTCAGTGTCCCGGTGGGGACTTCGCCCCAGACGGAGCATGCCCAGGTCTCCCGGGTTTAAGCCCTGCTTGGGGCTCTCCTGATGGAGTCCGCCCTTCGCCCGGCTTCCGAGACATCCAGACAGGTCACACCGAGCACCTCGGCCTCCATCTGCAGTGCGCTGCCGGCACCTGGCTCCTCCCGGCATCCGTCGCCATCGCCCGTGCCGAAAAAGAAAATGAAAAAGCACAGCTCCCTGGCACCAAGCAAAAAGGTCCAAGGGTCATCAGCCAAGGGACCCGGGCCTGGCAACCAGGCTACTCCGGAGCCGCGTGCTCATGCCTCCCTGGTTGGGGCCCCCAGCCCCCTCGAAGGTCTGCTACTGACTCCTGGGAGCAGTATGGGACCCACATCCCTGCTGGCACCCGTCGTCCTCCCAGGCTCCCCAGGTGCAGAGAGAGCACAGGTCTCCACCTGCTCCAATGATGAGTCTGGTGCTGCAGGATTTGGCTAAGGCTCCCCAAGAGGGCAAGCCAGCTTCTAAGACCCTTCAAGGGGCAGGAGAACACTGCCGGTCACCGGAGAAGAGGCGAGAATCCTCTCCACCGCGCCGAGGATCTGGGGACAGATCCGAGACTCTTCATCGGTCGCCCAGACTAGTGTCGAGATCCCCTCGGTGTTAGTCATTTGTACGGGGTCGACATTTCCCATACTATTCCCAGCACTGGTCATCCTCCTGTCGGTCATCCTCTTGACGTCAGTCCTGATTGCCGGCACAGTGGGAGCGTACCCATCTCCCCGCTACTGACACCAGTCTCCCACATCTGGTCACCGGTCGCCAGTAGCCATGACCAGTAAACAAACCCAGGCATCGATGGCCCCTCCCTGGTTGCTGGGAGGTGATTCCTCTGGCACGCAGTGCCAGTTCAGCCCATCACCCAGGTCCCACCGGCGAGACTGGGCACCGGAACCTGCACCATCACCTGCGGCACCGCAGTGGCAGCACGGCCAGTGGCAAGCACAGTGGCCTTATTGGAGCATGTGGGGCGTACCGATCATAACGATGCCCCCTTCACAGCGCTCTTCAGTTGCTGCATCGGAACACTGGTTGGCGGCACCGACGGCACTGAGCTCAGTGCTGGGGGCCTGTTTGGAGGTCAGGATGGAAAAGCCTGTGCCCGCCCCTAAACCTCCCTCTCCGGTGGTAGTCAAAATCCCGGGACCTCCCCCAGCGGTCCAATCTTCCTCATCATCCCCGGTGAGGTGGTTGCAGGAACTTCAAGGGCTAGCCTGCCGGACAGCTTCAAAAAACATCAGGCCCTACTTTGGTGTGTGGCCAAGAATTTGGGGCTGGAGGTGCAGAAGATGGTGGAGCAGGAGGACACCCTCTTCAATGTCCTCTCGGCCTCTACGCCCACCCGGGTCACCCTACCCGTGCATGAAGGGGTTCTTACGATCGCCAAGGCCCTATGGCAAACCTCCTCTTCTATTCCTTCCATCTCCAAAAGGGCTGAAAAGAAGTACTTTGTTCCAGCCAAAGGGTTTGACTACCTTTATACCCACCCACCCCCTGGCTTGGTGGGTGTGTCTGCGGCCAATGAGAAGGACAAACAGGGTCATACCACCTCGACTCCCAAGAACAAAGAGGCCAAAAAGCTCAATCTCTTCGGGAGAAAAAATTATTCAACCACCAGCTTACAATTTCGGGTGGCGAATCATCAGGCTCTGTTCGGCAGATATAACTTTAATCTCTGGGATGGTCTCTCCCGCAGGGTCTGGCCCAGGAGTTCGGCGCCCTGGTGGAGGAGGGCACCGCGGCGGCCAGGTGCTCCCTGCAAATGGCATGGGTTGCGGTGGACTTGGTGGCTCCAGTGGTTGTGTCAGTGCTGGTTATGCAGCACAGCTCTTGGCTCCAAAAAGTGGGCATCTCCCAGGAGATGCAGACCTCGATTCAAGACCTTCCTTTCAACGTGGTTGGTTTCTTCTCTGAGCAGATGGACGCCAGGCTGCGTGGGTTGAAGGACACTAGAACAACCCTTCGCTTGTTGGGCATGCACACACCCGTCTCCTCGTAAGCCCTTCTGGCCGCCCCCACTGCCAAGGCCCTGGCAGCCCCGTCAGGGCTCTGCGAGAAGAAGGGACACTACTTTTAGCCATCAACGCCCTTCTTCCTCATGCACACCTGTGCAACCTGGGCCTGCCAAACACCTAGGGGGCCAAAAACACTCATTTTGAAGGTGTGCTCGAGAGCGACGCCCCAGTCAGCTACCCGGCTCCTCCCCATCTTTTCCTCGACTGTCTCCACCCCTACCAGATTGCCAGCGGCGGCTTACATGAGATGTCCAGGGGTCCAGATTTTCCCGTATCGCAACAACTGGCTCCTCAAGGGCAGGTCTCCAGGGCAGGTGCAAGGGAGCCTCGATCTGGTGCATTCCACCTGCAGCAACCTGGGCCTGCTGATAAAAACAGAAAAGTCCATGTTAACACCAGTTCAATGCATAGAGTTTATTGGAGTGGTTCTCAACTCCACGTGGGCCAGGGCCTTCCTTCCGGAAGTGAATTTTCACGCCATGTCAGACCTGATCTCCCAGGTAAGCAGCCACCACTCACCATGGCCCACACCTGTCTGTGACTGATGGGCCACATAGCCATGTGCACGTACGTGGTCAGCCATGCTTGACTTCATCTACAGCCTCTGCAAGCGTGGTTAGCCTCAGTCTATATGCCCAGCAGGTCACAGTGCCGAACCACGTCCTTCCATCCCTGGACAAGTGGCTGGATCTCAAGTTGGTGCTGCAAGGAGTTCCCTTCACGACCCCATCCCTGTCGCTCACCCTGGTCTCAGATGTGTTGGATCTGGGCTGGGGAGCCCACCTGGGCAAGCTCAGCACGCAGGGCCCGTTGGTTTCAACACGACCTAGCCCTTCATATCAACGTCAGGGAGCTCAGAGCAGTTCGCCTGGCCTGACAGGCTTTCTTGCCCCACCTGAAAGGCAAGGTGGACAATACCGACAGAATGTATTACATCAACAGGCAGGGCAGTACCAGGTCTTTGGCCCTTTGTTGGGAAGCACTCAGCCTCTGGGACTTCTGTGTGCCGCATGCCATTCATCTGGTAGCCCCCCACCTGCCCGGAACCAAAAACGTCTTGGCAGATCATCTCATCAGGACCTCGTCTCGCCACAGATGGACATTCCATCTGGAGGTGGTCAGCCTAATCTCCCACAGATGGGGGAATCCCCGGGTGGACCTGTTTGCATCCAGGCAGAACAGAAAGTGCCACGTATTCTGTCCTCTGCAGGGGAGGGACAAGGGCTCCCTGTCAGATGCCTTCTTGATTCTGTGGTCGGGACCGCTGATGTACACCTTCCCACTGCTACAGCTGATCCACAAGGTCCTGCTAGAGGTAAAGCAAGACAAAGCGAATGTCATCCTCATAGTCCCAGTGTGGCCTCGCCAACACTGGTTCGGCATGCTGCTGAGTCTTTTGGCAGCCGCCCCGCTGCAGCTGCCTCTTCGGCTGGATCTGCTGTCCCAGGACCACAGCAATCTGTGGCATCCAAACCTGGTGATGCTGCACTTGACAGCTTGGCTACTGCGTGGCGAAGTCTGGACAAATGGGTGTACTCCACTGGTGTCCAACAGGTCCTGCTGGGCAGCAGAAAACCTTCCACCAGGGCTACCTATTTGGCAAAGTGGAAGTGGTTCATGTGTTGGGCCTCAGATCGTCACATTTGGGCTGAAGAGGCCCCGCTGCAGGACATCCTAGACAATTTGCTGAACCTTCAGCTCCAGGGCCTGTTGCTCTCTTCAGTAAAGGTTCACCTCGTGGCCATTTTGGCATTCCACCCTCTGTTTCAAGGCAGGATGGTCTTCATCCATCCTATGATGGTGTGATTCTTGAAAGGTGTGGACTGCCTCTATCCACGTCTGGGACCCAGCTCCCACTTTGGACCTGAACCTTGTGCTGTCAAGGCTCATGGGTCCTCCCTTCGAACCCTTGGCTTCCTGCTCCCTTCTGCTTCTCTCATGGAAGGTTTCTTTTTTGGTCGCGATAACTTCGGCCTGCAGGGTATCCGAGATCAGGGCACTCCCTCAGAGCCACGTTATACGGTTTTCTACAAGGATGAGGTCCAGTTGCGCCTGCACCTGGCTTTCCTGCCCAAGATTTCCCAGTTTCATACTGGTCAAAACATATACTTACCCGTCATCTGTCCTATGCCTCATGCGACGGATGACAAATGCAGGCTGCATATCCTAGACATCAGACGGGGCCTGGCCTTCTACATAGATAGAACGATGTTGTTCTGTAAGTCAGCGCAGTTGTTGTTGCTGTCACAGACAGGATGAAGGATTGCCCAGTGTCTGCCCAGAGAATATTGTTGTGGATCGTGGCCTGCATCCGCTACTGTTATGAGTTGGCGAAGGTGCCCCCCCCGGCGATGGTGATGGCTCACTCGACTAGGGCACAGATCTCATCGGCAGTCTTCCTGGCTTAGGTGCCGATCCAAGAAATCCGTTGGGCTGCTACCTGGTTGTGTGTCCACACATTCGCATCTCATTATGCGTTTACCCAGCAAGCTCGAGATGACGCTGGCTTTGGCAGAGCAGTACTGCAAGCTGCCATACTGTGAACTCTGAGCCCGCCTCCAAGAATACTGCTTGAGAGTCACCTACAATGGAATCGGCATGAGCAAGCACTCAAAGAAGAAAAAACAGTTACCTACCTTTCGTGATTGTTGTTCTTCAAGATGTGTTGCTCATGTCCATTCCATTACCTGCCCTCCTGCCCCTCTGTCGGGGTTGTCAGCAAGAAGGAACTGAGAGGGTGTAGAGCTGGCAGTGCCTGATATACTGCCGCATGAGCATGTCGCTCCAGAAGTCACCACAGTTGATGCTACGGATACTGCTAAAGCAAAAATATCTGACGACTGCGCACGTGGGATGGAATGGACATGAGCAACACATCTCGAAGAACAACAGTTATGAAAGGTAGGTAACCATTTTTTTCATGCATTATAGGGGAAGTTATTGCATAAGACTAAATCTTGATAGTTTGTGTTTATTGAAAATAAAATAATAAAACGAGGTAGACAAGTTCTAGATGGATGGAGACATGCAATATTACACCAAAAAGAGCAAATATATAGGAAAAAGGTGGTAGTATTATGTAGTATACATAGAGATGCCAGAGTGAGTTGGGAAAGGTAGAATGATATAAACAAAGAAATAGGGATTAGATTGATATGAATATCATCTATTCTATTCTATTTTCCTGATGATCTCAACCCTTGCAAATAGTGGGAGAGCCTTAAAATGGACTCGGCAGGTGAGAAAATCAGCTTAGCTGATTGGTTCGAACTAACTCTCAGTTCTTTCAGATTGTAAACCCTCTGGAGCAGGGATTGTTGATTTTCTGTTTGCATGGTGCCCTGCACAATGAACCCTAGTCAGAATTGTGGCTTTTGGGTGCTCCGTGCCATAAACAGTTACTACTTCTATCCACTGTGTTAATTGTGCTGGCAGCACTCTGCTCACATATGAGTGTGTTATTTACTTGGGAAAATTAACTCACTTTTGAAACTCAATTTGATAGATGGAGGCCATTTGTGAGACATAAAAATCATTCACTTTTGGAGGCACAAGAGACAAAGTAGAGGGCAAAACAGGGAAAAGGGAATGAAGGGCTATATCTGAACAATAAAAAGGCTGGTCGTGAAAACTATTTATGCCAAGAGAATCATAATTAAAATACTCGTTAAAGAAGTGTTAAAAGGCATTTGAATAGCTGAAGAGAACATACAAGATCTATAGCACCCGTTATGTGGCCTGTAATGCATCTGTAAGTTATTTGGGCATTATTACAATTCCTTTAGTTTATAGTTACGCCATCTGTGTCAGTGAGGCAGAAAACTCGGAATTTGATCCACTCCTTTTGATGTCTGGATTTTATGATGGCCAAAGACTTAGTGAACTTCTTGGAGTTTGCAGGAAAGCATCACAAGAGTGGAGCTCATGGGAATCTAGACATGAGGCTGAGATTCAGAGGGAGATATGACTTTCAGGCAGCTCACTTTCAATAATAGCCTTGAATACAAGAAGGAGAGAAGTGTAGCAAAGGAAAATGTAAAACTGTTTCTTGCAGTTCAAGAGGAACTCAAACTTAGGAGAAAGTTTACCTCTTAGACTGGTTTAAACACACTACCAGAATTCACTTGACAGAATTTACCAGAACACCAAGTTTATAAATAAAAGAAGGGAGCAAGCCTAAACAGGTTTAAATCTAGCCCAACATACGTGTCTAGATATTAATTAAGTACTGACCAGGTCTTTGAGAAGTGTGGATCTGGGAACCTCTCCCATAGTAAGGTTTGCACACACAAGATCAGCATTGTTGTAAGGAAAGAAGAACGTGGATTGATTTCCACTGTCTTTCCTGTCCATTGACGATTTGTGCACTGTTGGGAAATCAACCCACAGTCTTTCCTGAGGAAAGATTTACTTAGATCTTAATGTATATAAACAGTATCACAGATATAGCAAGCTCCAGATACCTGGTTTTAATAATAAAGTCTTTTTATCTTGGAAAACACACAAAAAATAGACCCCTGCAGTGTTTTCAAATTGCAAAAAAAAGTCATAAACAATGGTTAAATACTTTCCCTGCTTTATTGAGGAAACTGCAGTGGATCATCAGATAAAAGTAAACTAATTTTGGCAGGGAATTTGTTTTTAATGAGGAGACTATGCTAGTCAAGGGGATGGAGCCGCTATAAATTCCATATCCTGATTAATGGAATGAATAAATTTTGGAGAATTTAACCAGTTAGAGAAGCCTTACTCAATACATTATTGTTAGTATAATAATTACTTCTTGAGAAGCCTGAGAATTCCAGTGAAAAGACCCTAAAAGTTTGTAATGCAGAAAGAATCTCTGATTTATGGTAATAATGTGCCAAGGGTAGTACCATATTTTAGGCTTAAATCCCTCAGATTTTGACAAGGAAACGAATTTCTCTTATGAACTAGTAAAGTAGAAGGCACATTCAGTTTCAGACATGGCAACACTCCCAATTATAATTCCAGAGATATTGTGGTAAAGTTCAATGCTAATTACTAGTTGTGTAACAAGGGCATGTAAAATATGCATGCATCACATTTAAAAACTCTCACTCTTTAATGAACTATAACAGGTCTCATGCTCAACTAAAGCTGTGTGTGATTAACTGATTTGACAGTTTACTGGCAATTCTAGGGGGGGAAATTGTTTCGGGTCACCCACAACCAAATTTTTGGGAAATCAAAAAGTCAAAACCAATTTTTCAAGTTTGAGCATTTTAAAACTTATTTAATTTTTTAAAATAAAATTGAAGGAAATATCCAAACAAAATTTTAAAAATCAAAATGTTCCATTGTGAAAATGTCAAAGCAAAATGTTTTGATTTTTTTGGATTTTTCTTTTTCTTTTCCCCCCCAAGATGAACAATTTGGCAAAACTGACGTGTTTGGTGTTGCCAAATCTGCATTTTTCAAGCCCTCCCCCCCCACAAAAAATAAGCTGAAAAATTTCTCCCAGCTCTAGTCTAACCTGCTCCTGCTTTCAGGGATAACCTTGATTTTGTAACAAAACTTATCCTTATTCCTCCTTTGCCTGCCATTCCCTCCTATTAAAAGTTGCGTGAAAAAATTCCTGGTCAAAATATCAGTTGTACATGGTTTAGAGTGTTGTTTTTCAAAGCTACTTGCATTATTTTTTTCTTTAATAATCTCTCTACCTTGGCTCTTTCTAAGATTCATCCTTGAGGCCTGATTTCTTTTCTAACGTTATAAGGTACAAAATAATGGGCCTGATTCTCTACTGCTTTCCCCTTGTATAGTGATGTGCAAAGGGAGTATAAAGCACTATTGCTGGTATAGAGCATTGTACATTCACTTTGCCCAGGGGGAAATTGTGACAAAAGATGCAAAGTGAGGGGAGTCAGACCTGTGATTCAGTATCATAAATACACACCTTAGCCTTCATAACACATCATCAAGACTTTTGTTCTGGCAATGCAGTTAAAAAGGAAGTAATTGCAACCTTGTAGTAATTTCAAACAACCACATCTTCCAACTCCACAATGGAGTTATGCTAATTTTACACCAGCCGAGGACCTGGCCCATGGATTCTGTGGATCAGATCCTAAGGTGTGGCTGATCTGGTCAAAGTAGGGTTCAGAGGTGGCTTAAAGTTCCCCTTTGCACTTCCTATCCTGCTGAAGCGCCAGTTCCCACGCACTGCCCTAATTAACTCCAGTGCAAATGGCCACAAGAGCAGTTGAGGATTAGTGTGGTAAAAGAACATTTTACTCAATACTCTTTCTATTGGTCACACACTCTGTTTTCTGTGCTGTGCTGGTAGTGGGGAGGGGCAGTGGCTTACAAGCCCCTATATTGGCTCAATGCCACGAGAGCAGTGTTTCCCAAACCTGGGACGCCACTTGTTCAGGGAAAGCCCCTGGCGGGCCGGGCTGGTTTGTTTACCTGCCGTGTCTGCAGGTTCGACCGATGATCGGACAAAGTCTGTACCTTGCTAGGTTTAGTTTTAGACTTCTAGATGCATTTTCACTTTTATTTGCTTTTTACATGGCATCACTTAACCTATGTCCTATTATTAATACATTTGTTTTACTTTTACTACAAACCAGCTCAGTGCTGTGTTTGAAGGGATGAGTGTATTTATCCAGTTAGGTTAATAAGCTGTAATGTGCTTTTGTCTCTTTAAAGGGGAAAATTAACCTTATTATTTCTGAGTGTTCCAGGACTGGGCTGGACCTCTTGAAACTCATGTGTTTGGGGAAATTTGGGGCTGCAAATGTGGGATCCCCCTGCAAGTTGTAACCAACGCTGGTGGAAGCCAGGGTGGGGCTGTTGTGCTGTGGGCAGGATGTCGGGAGTCAGAGTTGTTGATCCAAGGATGTGCAGCACACAGACACTCAAGATGTGACCTGCATGCTTGTCTGCTGGGTGCTGGTGTCCAGGCTGTGAGCCACAGCAGCTGAGCATTTGAGACATCCAGGGTTATAGGGTAGGTTGTGACACAACTCCTCACTGGTCTGGATTGCCAACAGGACAATGGTCTACAGGGCTTTTCCTTAAAGGTTATACAAACAAGTTCTAGAAAGTGTTTAAAAAACAAACAAAAACCCCCCTCATTTTATCCTGAAAAATAATTCCCAAAATTCTCTCTGCCTTTTATGTTGCTGAAATGTTAGACATCCTGAACCCCTTACAAATATGCTGGCAAAAATGTTAGATACAAATCTATCCCTCTGTATATATATCTATATAATATCTCTTTCAAATTTTGAAAAATAAATGGTAACTGTGAACATAAGATCTCATTTTTCCAGAAGAACTGGTCTGACTAAAATCATTGACTTCTGGGCACCTAGTTAGTTATTTTAGTCTTTAGAATTCTTTAGGTTATTAAAAATAATAAATGGACCTGAATATGGATATTTGATAAGCCAATTGGGAATAGCCAAATGAGAAATTATTTCATTTTACAAAACTTTTAGCAACTGAGCAGTATAAGTAATATCACTTAAATATGACAACATTATATTGTGGGCTATAGTTATAACAAAATCAAATTATATTATAGAACATTGCTGCTCCTTTCAAATTAAATATGAAATCTGCAGTGTAAGTGTTACTGGCTTATAAATATGCCATTATAGTTAGACTACATTTATATGCTTTGGATTGTTGTACAAGCCAAGAAAATGTCTGTAAATGTTGACTTTTTATTGAAACCCTTTCTGCTGTATAGCTTAAAGGTGATCTCTTATAACTCTATTCTGGACTCCACTGTTAATACAGCCACCCCTTTCTGGGGTGCTCTTGAGAGCTTGGTAAGAACAAGGTGACTCTTTGGATAAGAGCCTCCTGTTACATGTTTGTGCAGCAGCTAGCATAGTTTGGCCACTATAAATAACTCCATTACAAACTCTCTCCTCTGTTAAAATAAAGGGAAAGCTGCAAAGTCAAGCGTTCAAAAGTTAGGGAATGCCAGAATTAACGTTGCCCATTCAACTTTATTAAGCCCCCTTGTGCATATGCATTATGA